>NC_064622.1:11255000-17017055 GCF_023898315.1 Schistocerca nitens
GCTTCATCAAATAAATTTTTTTTATCTTATAAAGTTTCTCCTTTCAGTTGCAAGATGGGAATATTTATCTTTTCTAAAGTGCATGTTTAAAAAAGTTTAAGCTCAGCAGTATTTTCGATGTCTGAAGCTATTTTGTTTCCTGTTTAGAATTCCTTTCGTTGAAAACGACTGTAATCTAATGACTGGCAAAAGTTGGACATTTACACATGTAAATAAGTTCACATTTCCAGTGACGATGTCCAACGAAAATAAATAAATAAATAAATAAATGAAACGAGTTAATTGTAAGGGGGTTGGGGTAAGTTTCGATAACAAAATGGATCAAGTAAATATAGTTACTTGAATGTAAAATTTCCGAAGCTCCCAATGGGGCAAAGCATCTTCTCGTATTGACCTACGTTTGTTTCGACAAGATTCAGTAATAGAAAACTATGATCTTCATTTGTAGCTTTACGATAGTAAGAAAATGTTTCATCTAAATAAAACTGCAGAATCCAAAACAATACCAAACATTTTGTCCAAAAATAAGAGATTTATAGTGATAAGCACGCCCAGGTGTTTCTGCCTGCAACAGACCTAGCGTTCGCCGTGCCTAGCTGACGTGACGTCACCAACAAGCGCCGAGGCCTTCCTTTGAGTCGGTGTTGGCTACACGCGTCCACCCACTCCGCTGTGTGTGTGTGTGTGTGTGTGTGTGTGTGTGTGTGTGTGTGTGTGTGTGAGAGAGAGAGAGAGAGAGAGAGAGAGAGAGAAAGAGAGAGAGAGAGAGAGAGTGACGTCACGAGGTCAGCGGTACAGCGGCATTACTGCCTCCGACAGCACACGTCCTCTTCACTCTCCGAGTCGCCGGACCTACGACGCCGGGTTTCCGGGGACGGTTATCTTGCCACTGGTGTGTCAGCAGCAGGGGGAAAAAATGTAGGGGCCGAAAAAGTTTTAGATACACAATTCAGACTATAACGAAATATTCCAGTTGCTAAATACGTAGCCGCGCAAAGAGTGACACGAAGTAACAACTGGCGATGACGACTTGGCAGTACAGGAGTTTCTGACAAACGACGGCTGGCAACGTCGTCGACCTCGGGCCCCACTCGGCCGCCACAGCCGCCGCCAGAAAGCCGACGCCATCCGGCGCCCACCGGCTGCGCCCGACGCCTGCCTCCGCCCCACGGTACTCTGTCACCAGGTGGCACATTTACGGCGGCTGTCCAGATTCCAAATTTGACCGCGACTCGGCATTTCCCGAAACTCTGAAAAATCGAAAAGCTGGGGACGTGTTTGCCGCTGCTCGCCGCTAGTACGGCACAACGTGAATATTCTCTGGCCACTGGGATAAACTCAAGCTAATACTGGCTGTACTCCCACACACGACGAAGCAGCTTTATCGACACCCGAAACGGACGATCCACCCGAGAAAAAGTATAGGTTACAATCTTGCGGAGCGGAACAGGAACTGATAACGAAGCAGTCGCTCGCCAACAGAGAACGACACCTACCACAGTACCAGGCACAGTTTGTTAGTTTCCCGGTGCGCGACGAACCAGACGTCAGGTTTCGAGACAAGTGCCTCGGCGTACACTTGCCACTATAGGCCGATTAAAATTACTTGACAGTTGGCACTTGACACGTTGCAGATGGATTCCTCCAGTCAGTCCGCTCAACGTCCGTCACGCCCGAACCGTTCGCCGTTGTCAAACTGTCACAACAATCAGTTCGCTTTAAACTCCTTCTCCGACATTCTTTCTTCGTGTGTTTGGATTCCGAATCCAGGGTCTGGCCCTTTTAGTTCATATTCCATCACACATGATAACCACACACACACACACACACAACGATGCTAACGAAATACACAATTTTCACACACAGAACTAACCGAACACCACTGCGTGCAACCCAGCGCCGTTTATACACTTACTGTACTACCTTACCGCCGGTTGCTTCCCTCTAATAGACCGTATGGCCAGAAGAGATTATCTTTCGTTTTGTTTTCATTTAATCGAATTTTTATGTTGTTCACAAATTGCAAAACCTTCCAAGCTTTCCACGCTCTGCCCAAAAAGCGATTCCGGTAGCTGCAGTCCCCAAACTTTTTGTTAACATTGCCTTTTCCGTTCTTGTAGACATATTCCCACAGCAGTTTTCTTCCCCTACCAAATATTTCTTCATAACTAAGCGACAAGTGTAATATTAGCAAAAATTTAATTTTAAAACTTTTTAATATAACAAAATATTTTCTCAAAAGTTTTCATCCTGCAGCAGCCTTTTCAGTAGTTGCAGCGGCAACAGTCTGGATGATTGACAGATCTGGCCTTGTAACACTAACCAAAACGGCCTTGCTGTGCTGGTACTGCGAACGGCTGAAAGCAAGGGGAAACTACAGCCGTAATTTTTCCCGAGGGCATGCAGCTTTACTGTATGGTTAAATGATGATGGCGTCCTTTTCGGTAAAATATTCCAGAAGTAAAATATTCCCCCATTCGAATCCCCGCGCGGCGACTACTCAGGGGGACGTCGTTATGAGCACAAAGAAAACTGGCGTTTTATAGATCGGACCGTGGAATGTCGAGGCCCTTAATAGCGCAGTTACGCTATAAAATTTAAAAAGGGAAATGGATAGGTTGAAGTTGGATATAGTTGGAATTAGTGAAGTTCAGTGCCAGGAGGAACACGTATTCTGGTCATGTGAATACAGAGCTACAAATACAAAATGAAATAGAAATATTGCAGGAGTAGGTTTAAAAATGAATAAAAAAAAACAGAAATGCGGGTAAGCTACTACAAACAGCACACTGAATGCATTATTGTGCCCAAGATAGACACGAAGCCCACGCCTACTACAGTAGTACAAGTTTATATGCCAACTAGCTCCGCAGATGACAAAAGAGATTGGTGAAATGTATGATGAGATAAAAGAAATTATTCAGCCACAGAAGGGACACGAAAATTTAATAGTCATGGGTGACGAATTCGATAGCAGGGAAAGGAAGCCGCCTGGTAGAATTTTGCACAGAGCATAACTTAATCATAGCTAATACTTGGTTCAAGAATCATGACAAAAGCTTGTATACACGGAAGAGGCCTGGAGATACTAGAAGGTTTCAGATAGACTATATAATGGTAAGACAGAGATTCAGGAATCATATATTAAATTGTAAGACATTTCCAGGGGCAGATGTGGACTCCAACCACAATCTATTGGTTATGAACTGTAGATTAAAACTGAAGAAACTGCAGAAAGGTGGGAATTTAAGGAGATGGGACCTGGATAAACTGACTAAAACAGAGGTTGTACAGAGTTTCAGGGAGAGCATTACGGAACGATTGATAAGAATGTCGGAAATAAATACAGTAGAAGAGGAATGGGTAACTTTGAGAGATGAAATAGTGAATGCAGCAGAGGATCAAGTAGGTAAAAAGACGAGGGCTAGTAAAAATCCTTGAGTAACAGAAGAAATATTGAATTTAATTGATGAAACGAGAAAATACAAAATATCTGTAAATGAAGCTGGCAAAAAGGAATACAAACGTCTCAAAAATGAGATCGACAGGAAGTGCAAAATGGCTAAGCAGGGATGGCTAGAGGACAAACGTAAGGATGTAGAGGCATATCTCACATAGATACATACTGTCAACAGGAAAATTAGAGAGACCTTTGGAGAAAAGAGAACCACTTGTATGAATATCCAGAGCTCAGATGGAAACCCATTTCTAAGCAAAGAAGGGAAAGCAGAAAGATGGAAGGAGTATATAGAGGGTATATACAAGGGCGATGTAGTTGAAGACATTATTATAGAAATGGGATAGCATGTAGATGAAGATGAAATTGGAGCTATGATACTGCTTGAGAGGTGTGACAGAGCACTGAAAGATCTAAGTCGAAACAAGTCCCCGGGAGTAGACAACATTCCATTACAACTACTGACAGCCTTGGGAGAGCCAGTCCTGACAAAACTCTACCATCTGGTGAGCAAGATGTATGAAACAGGCGAAATACCCTCAGACTTCAAGAAGAATATAATAATTCCAATGCCAAAGAAAGCAGGTGTTGACAGATGTGAGAATTACCGAACAATCAGTTTAATAAGCCACAGCTGCAAAATACTAACACGAATTCTTTACAGACGAATGGAAAAACTAGTAGAAGCCGACCTCGGGGAAGATCAGTCCGGATTCCGTAGAAATGTTGGAACACGTGAGGCAGTATTGACCCTCCGACTTATCTTAGAAGAAAGATTAAGGAAAGGCAAACCTAAGTTTCTAGCATTTGTAGACTTAGAGAAAGTTTTTGACAATTTTGACTGGAATACTCTTTTTCAAATTCTGAAGGTGGCAGGGGTAAAATACAGGGAGCGAAAGGATATTTACAATTTGTACAGAAACCAGATGGCAGTTATGAGTCGAGGGCATGAAAGGGAAGCAGTGGTTGGGAAGGGAGTGAGAAATGGTTGTAGCCTCTCCCCAATGTTATTTAATCTGTATATTGAGCAAGTAGCAAAGGAAACAAAAGAAAAATTAGGAGTAGGAATTAAAATCCATGGAGAAGAAATAAAAGCTTTGAGGTTCACCGATGACATTGTAATTCTGTCAGAGACAGCAAAGGATCTGGAAGAACAGTTGAACGAAATGGACAGTGTCTTGAAAGGAGGATATAAGATGAACATCAACAAAAGCAAAACGAGGATAATGGAATGTAGTCGAATTAAATCGGGTGATGCTGAGGGAATTAGATTAGGAAATGAGACACTTAAAGTAGCAAAGGAGTTTTGCTATTAGGGGAGCAAAATAACTGATGATGGTCGAAGTAGAGAGGATATAAAATGTAGACTGGCAATGGCAACAAAAGCGTTTCTGAAAAAGAGAAATTTGTTAACATCGAATGTAGATTTAAGTGTCAGGAAGTCTTTTCTGGAAGTATTTGTCTGGAGTGTAGCCATGTATGGAAGAGAAACGTGGACGATAAATAGTTTAGACAAGAAGAGAATAGAAGCTTTCGAAATGTGGTGCTACAGAAGAATGCTGAAGATTAGATGGGTAGATCACATAACTAATGAGGAGGTATTGAATAGAATTGGGGAGAAGAGGAGCTTGTGGCACAACTTGACTAGAAGAAGGGATCAGTTGGTAGACATGTTCTGAGGCATCAAGGGGTCACCAACTTAGTATTGGAGGGCAGCGTGGAGGGCAAAAATCGTAGAGGGATACCAAGAGATGAATACACCAAGCAGATTCAGAAGGATGTAGGTTGCAGTAGGTACTGGGAGATGAAGAAGCTTGCACAGGATAGAGTACCATGGAGAGCTGCATCAAACCAGTCTCTGGTCTGAAGACCGGAACAACCACATTGCACTCCCTTAAAGGGGTTCCAGAAATACTTAACAAGTATTTTTTTTGTTTCTAAACAAGAATAATAAATGAAAAGCACCAGTTTGCTTTTATTCTAAACAAGAAGTCAAATACCAATTATCATAGATGTAGCCTTAATATCCTTCAGTAGTTGTTCAGTAATTATTTATTTTCAAAAAACTGTCACCCACTATTTTACTCCCTTACTGGTTGAATTTTCAAAAATACTGAAACACATAATTTTTTCCATTTTATGACTGAGAAACCATATACCAGTTTCCATAGTTCTAGCTTTCAAAACGCCTTTCATCCCTTATTTCACCCCCTTTGGAGTTGAATTTCGGGCAAGATGGCTACAGTATGAGATCCACACCGTCTCCAAACTTCAAGTTTCTACCTTCAGTTGTTTTGGCCCCTCTTTAGGGGTTGAATTTCCAAAAACAGTGAATCATGTAAATTTTCATCACTAAGAGAGAACCCGAACACCAACTGACACAAAGATTTAGCTTCAAAAATCCTTTCGGAATGAAATATTCTCATAAAACGATTCATTCCCTATATCAGGAATTTAGGGGTTGAATTTCCAAAAACGGTGACATGTGTATGATTGATTTCTAACAGAGAAGTCAACACAAATTTTCATATATTTAACTTCAAAAATGCTTGCACAATGAAACATTCCCATAAAAACTCTCATCCACTATTCCACCCCCATAGAGTTAAATTTCCAAAAATGCTGACTCACGTATTTATTTCTGACCGAGAAACTAAATAGTAATTTTCGTATGTCTAGCTTCAAAACTGCATTAAAAGCATTTTTTTTTTTCAAAAATTCTTCTTCTCCTACTTCACTCTCTTAGGGTTGGAATTTCGAAAAATCCCCTCTTGAACGACGCCTACAGTATAAGATCCACACCTTCCCCAAATTTTAAGTTTCTACCCTTAACAGTTTTGGCTGGACGATGATGAGTGCATGGGTGGGTGAGTGAGTGAGTGTCAGACAGGACATTTCCTTCTATATACAGTTATTAAAATTACAGTGATCAGCTTACATTACAGAAGCTTCGGACAACATTGCATGAAGCCAAATTTTTGAAGAGTGTCAATTAATTGTTGCGACTGAGAACACAGTCATAAGCGCGTTTTGCAATTAATGACATAGGGTAGTGGTTAGTGGCAGTATCAGGGCAAGGCCGATTCTACACCAAAGTACCGTTATCCAAGATGGCGGGAAAGTGGCACGCCCCTCTGCCACGCTGCCCCTCCCCTTGGTGGAAGTTCAAATTCCATCAGGTCAATGCATCCTCTACTAAACTAAGAAAATAGTGGGAAAGAAAGGTCACTTGGACTACCTCCACTAACTCAAGTCATCCGACCGCCACCTCTTCCTAGGGATTGGCACAAAGTTAGAATTTTGGAGGGAAGATAGGTCAATCGCGCTATCTCTACTAACCTAAGAAAATGGCGGGAAAGAAAGGGCACTTGGGCTTCCTCCACTAACCTAAGTCACCCGACTGCCACCTCATCCTAGGAAATGGCGGCGAGAGGAGTTGACCTCTGCTAGACATATGTCTTTATTATTTTGCATGCACTATTTATTTACACAAACTGATGCAGTAACACCATCCAGTGTGTTCGCCATGAGGTCCGGACTCCAACTGACCTAGAACATGGTACTGCCGCCAGAGGGCGCTCTCATCCATGACATAATCCAACATGGCCGCCATGACATCAGCTGATGACACAAGTACCGTTATCCAAGATAGAGGAAAACAGTGTGTTCACCACGAGGTCCGGGCCTAGTACACAGTACTACCGCCAGAAGGTGTTGGTGTCCGTTCCGTGATGTAACCCAAGATGGCAGTCAGGGGTGGGGCAAAATGGCAGGAGAAGGACTCTCTCTGTGCTGGACATACGTCTTTACTTTGCAGGCAGTGTCTCCACCACGAGACATATAGTCCAACTAACATAGTACACAGTACTGCCATCAGAGGGTGCTGTCATTCCTCCTGTGACGTAAACCAAGATGGCTGCCTTTTGTCCAAATAACTCATAGCACAGCCTACAGACCTGCTCGCAAAATAACGCGACAGACAAGCAAACAACGTGTGCCGCCCCCTGTTAACTGGACCACACAGGATGCTACCGCACACGCTCCCAGAAGTCGAGATGCATCGGCAGCTGTAAAACCACGCACAGGTGCCCGCAACCATAAGGTGGCCACATCCCTTTGATACCTGACACCTGAGAAGTTCCTCTCCAAATACGTGATCACCTAGACACCATTGCTGATGAGAGCGAAGACCCATTTGCAGAGCGCAGACACTCCAAGGGCACACGTGTGTCGAGGCCACCGCTGGACGCAAGCCAGTGCGAGCCATCGCTCTCACGCCACTGCTGCCTACAGCGACTCTGTGAAAGTTGGGTCTGTTTTCGAGTATACAGTTAGAGCTCTTCAAGTGTTATACTGACATCACATAACTTCAAGCTGCACTCACGCTGGTCCCCTATGCGAGACGCCTCTGGCCAGCATGTGTGTTTACCATTGCTGGTGCGATACCTACGGATCCTGATGTCACAGAATAGCACAGGCTGCTTTCTCCCTAGTGATCGTAATGGAACACATGAGCTGCATCCAGCCGTACTTACCTGCCCCAGCATGACTGACACCTCGCCGCGAAATGTCCGCGTGGCGACTCAACATCTAAAAGGTTCTCAATGTTATTCTGACATCAAACGGCTATGTA
Organism: Schistocerca nitens; assembly: GCF_023898315.1. Taxonomy (NCBI): domain Eukaryota; kingdom Metazoa; phylum Arthropoda; class Insecta; order Orthoptera; family Acrididae; genus Schistocerca; species Schistocerca nitens. The sequence continues at coordinate 11,263,091 of NC_064622.1, forward strand.
AAATAAGAGTCAAGTATACCTCCCGAAAATTGTATAGTGTCCCAGAAATAGTTAACTGTCGCTTTTGTAGGAGCTTTTATGATGTCTCACCCTGTCCGCATGGAAATTCTTGTCCTAACAGAACCTCTTTACCAAAATAGTGCGGAATAACGCCGAATGCATTCCTCCTGATGGTCCTAACGTGGCACCCCGTCCATCATGTCTTACCCTTCCTGCTTTCAAGATACACAAACCTTCTCACCGCTATGTAGAGATTCCAATATCGGGGCACAAAGGATGTCTTGTGAGATGAATGGAGCAGTATAATTAGCTCTTATGGAAGCACCGTCCACCTTTTTTTTTCTTTCTGCAGACCAGACTTTCAGCGGTTACTTTACACAGATTGCCACATTGCACCGGCAATTAAACCTTACAAACTACCCTACATATCATCAAATACGACTCTTGCTCAATTACACTGCTCTCCCACCAAGGACAGGAGTTTGAATATTAGAACATGAAACTGACCTTTGATCCATCAATATACCACTGCGTATCCTACATATCATTAAATACGGAAAGACTCCTACTCAATTACACTGGTCTCCCACAGAGGACAGGAGCTGGAATATTAGAACGTGAAACTGATCTACGACCCATCACTATATCACTGCGTACCGTATAGATCTAGTAAACATGCAATTCGTATCCTGTACCATACAAAGTCAGCCCTTTTACATCATTTGTGCATATACCATGAAGACAGACAGCACAGTACGTATACTCGCGACACTAGACACTAGATATTTATCGCGAGGTCGGGCGGGTATCCACCCCCAACATAGTGGATCAAAGTCATTCTCAGAACTGTTCTACAAATTCAGCCTTGTCCCCCCCCCCCCCCCTCCCCCGGCACAAACACATTGCTGTTTCTGGTCTGGACACCTGCATGCTTGCTTGTTTGCTTTTCTACATCCATCTCCAGACTCTGGTATTACAAGAACACATCTAATTTCGCATGGCTTGCTAGAATATCATACCATTTTTGCGGTACTTATCGATATCAGACACACATCAATATCGCTTGCATAGCAGTACCGCTCATGCAATATAATTCCGAAGATATAGACTGGAAATTATTTATCTAGAAACCCAAAACTTTATCTAGGTTGGGCGTGTTGTAAACCACTGACTAACTAGAAACTTGTCACGTCTGCGAAGACATCTACTCAGAAACTCAAAAAAAAATTAGAGAAAACTGATATTTCCACTCGCAAATACCCATGTCAGTGATGTAGCAGATTCCAAATCATCCCTATAATTTACAAGGTCAACTAAGGTGTTTCTCATGTCTAGAGAACTGGCAAATGTGTCTTCCACATGCCAGATGCACATACCACAATCGATATTCTCTCAACTAAATAAAGGCGCAAAATGTGCAGAAGCAGTCAACCGAAGAATTTACATGGGAGGGAATAACAGTCCAGCTCAAAGGCACCTCCATATTCAATCTTCTCAAATTTCCATGTGACCACTAAAGCTATCCAACACATACTAAGTATTAGTTCGTCATTCGGTCGTCTAGAGGACAACATGGTTAATTCATCTACATTCCTATACTCCAACAGGCCTCTCCATTCTAACAGCTCCTACCGTTAAAGGGAAATGTGAATCACTCTGCTCAGGTCACCGGCACTGCAGGCCGAGCACACACAGGTAGATTCATCATCCTAAGATATTGTTCACATATATATCTTATCCCTGTACTTACAACTAAATGTTACGATTGTGATCTCAGTTGAATGACATTCGACAATGAGTGAAATATCGGAAATACACCCTGTTGACAGCTGTGGCTCTGGAAATATAAATATCAGTACCATTCTTATGACCTGACATACTCTTCCCTTTGCTATCACAGTACTCAACATCAAATCCATACCTTGCTTTGCACATATCTGAACACAAACACATAGAACCTATCACACACCCGCTAACACTAAGTATAATACTTCGTCAATAACTGATCCCTCTTGATACAAAATAATACCGACTGAAAATCAACGATGGGTGGACATGACTCATAAGTTTTTCTTGCAAGTGCTACCACCGTATCTTAGAAAGAGAGGATTAATTGTCTTACAAACCGCCAGATGTTAAAAAACCTGATCCCAACAACTACTGTATCTGTCAGATGTTCAAAAACCTGATTCCAACAACTACTGTATGTTACTGTCACAAGCGGTCTTGGTTCTACATGTGCACACAAGCATCCATGTTAAAAGCTATATCGGCTTTATAAATCCGTGTATGGCATTACCTACGAATCATGTGGTTCTTCCAGACAAATACCAAGACAGTGGTCGTAGGAGTGTATATTATCAGATCAGAAGCCCGGTTACACGTAGCTCACGATGCAACCTCGTCATAAAATCGCTGAATTTGAAAGTGATTTGGCTAAGGAGGATCGTATGAAACTGGTATTTGCAACCCCCATCACGCCGCAATCACTAGATATTTCTCCAGTATTTGTAACGCATTCTGTCTCGGTGCAATGTCAGAGGGTCGGCGTTATATCCACTGGGTTATAGGCAGTGGCTGATTGAGAAGGATCACAAACAGTAGATGGAATGATGATTGAGGTCGTGAGAAATGTACACTAGCATTTCAGATCTCTAATGCCATGCTATCCGCTAGAAATGCTGTCTGGGATTTGGAATCAAGTCCCTCCATTCAAGCACATACCTACGTTGGTTCACAGGCACAAGTGAGTCATATTCCTGGCACTGTCATATCTTGAAACGAGTCACATTTCTTGAACCTGTCTGCTACAGTAAAATTCCAGCCCTATGCATCCTGCAACAGCCCTCTCAGACTTTGTGCTACCATCCCTGCAGCTTTGCGCATGTGATCATTCCAGTGTAAGTTGGAATTGAGTAGAGGTCAGAGGAAACTATATCTACCACCTTCTGCATACCGTGTAAAACAGGCTGAGCTGCGACAGGACTGCGTTTTGACCATTCGATGGAAATGGGAGCTGAGGGAAGGACGAGGATTTTTGCTCCTGCATTGTGGTGTACCCCCAGACTATGTACAAGTACTACAGAACCATGTCCCTTCACATCTATCCCCCCAACATGCTACCTTCGTTATTCTGTAACATCTCTCATCTATAACTCTCGACAGTCCAATTATGTATACCTTTCCCGATTCTAAACCCATAGTGTTTCACTTCAATTCTTCTCTCCAGTCTTCTGTGAAGTCTTCTATTTATCACACTTAGTAGGACTTTTGCTGCGTGTGAAATCAAACTTATGTTCTAAAATCCTCATATTTCTGAATTTTGCTGCATGAGAAACTTACAGTTCTAAAAACCTCACATTTTTTAGCATCGCTTTTCTCCTCAGTCGTTATCATTACTGCAGAGAGAAAGTCATCTGGCCATTCACCTCTTTTAGACATCTTATTGCATAGGTAAGTTAACTCTTTCACACCACCACTCTCAAGGCTCTTAAACTACTCTGCTGGTAATACATCAGTAGCACTTGCTTTTATGATTCTTCATCTCCCTTAAAGCCCTTTTTACTGCTCCTTCCATGTTGCAGCATCCTTTGTCCTCTTCTGTAACTATCATCTCCTCTTCTAATTGAATATTGCTTGGTTTTTGATTAGCCTCATATAGGATCTCTACATATTCCTGTCAGCTTCCCAACATTTACTCCAGTTTATGAGCCATTGTACCACCCATCAGTTCTTTCTATTACCATACCTGTCCTGCTTATCTTTACTTCAAAAATTAATTCAGCCACTACTCTACACATCATTTCATACTTTCCTTTCTTTTCTAATTTATCTGTTTCCTTACATATCTCTTTCATTGATGTCTTACTTATCTGTTCTCTTTCTCTCCTTAATTCATTACTCAGCTTTCAGCTTTCTTTCCCTTCCTCAATTCCTATTGTCTAACATTTCCTTCTTTCTTTTGTCTTACTTAATACTGTATTTGTTATCCATTTTTTCCTTTCTTATGAACTTCCTCACCCCTACAACCTTTCCTTCTTTCTTCCGTCTTACTTAGTATTGTATCTGTTAGCCATTCATTCCTTTCTTACAAACTTCCTCACACCTACAACTTCTTCTGCAGATTTCTTAAGGTTCTGTCTCATCCTCTTCCACTTCGGGTTTGCACTCTGTTCATTGGGCTCCTTTCACATTTTGACATAAATGTGTTTTCCAACTGAGCATCCTTACCTTCTTCCTTCAGTCTTTCTAGGTCAAATTTCTCTCTAGGTTTTCCTCCTCTCCCTCTTTTCACCTTATTTGCCAGTCCTCCACCACCAAGTTGTGGTCTAAATCTATGTCTGCTCTGGAGATCAACTGGTAGTCCACAGTAGTATGTGGTGTAACTTGTGTGCCCTTGTCAAGGGTAGTAAAAAGGTTACGAACAGAAGAGCCAGTTGCTGTGAGTGTCATCAGCTAAAACAGAAGCACCAGGTTCCAGTCAAGAATTCAGAATGACTCCTTCACTATGTTGTACATTAAGCAGTGAGGTAAAAGCTTTCTTCACCCTTACTGTTTGAACAGGTCTCACCGAGATATCTAAAAGTGAAGAGAGCCATGTTGAAGCATTCACCCTGCAGGCAGTATATAAGCTACACAATCGCCCACTGGGTCAAAGAGAAAGATTTTTTCAGGTGGACAAATTTTTTGAATTACAATTACCTGTCACTGCCTCACCGATAACGATTAAAAACAACTTAGTAAAACATTGTGGCATTCTTTTAAAAAGAAATGGACTACCATTCATCTTTGTAGTTTAAATAAATGATGGAAAACAGTAATCTGAACAGCCAGCCTGTTGATCTGACAATGGTGTCATACCCTTATTATGGTAACAAAAGAGGGGACTGCCCTACATTTTCATTTACGGGTTAAGCAAATTTTTCACCGGAAGGACTGGCCTCTTATGTTTCAAAAATAAACTGTAGGCCCAAGGCACGCCACTCTTGGTTTCCCACAGGGATTGAATTGAGCCCTGCTCTCTTTGTTTGTACAGCAGACTTGGGAACCGAGCTACTGAGAGCTATAACAACACTCCAATATGCTGGTGAGACATGTATACGTACTTCTGACAGCAGCCCTGTAGAAACGAGGAGAGTAATGAGTGCAGCAGCAGCCCAATCAGGAACCTGGTTGACATCTAAAGTTGACAGATCTCAGCCCTTAAGATGACATAGTCGATTTTGGCAGGCAAAATATTCCACAAGCAATTACACACACAGGATTAAAGAACCAGATTTTTCCAGTGAAGCATCAAACTAAATTTCTAGGAATGCCAATGGACTCACATCTCTCCTGGGCAGGGCATATCGCATATCTCATAGAGAAGATCCAGCTTTATCTCAACATGTTGTACTCGGTCACAAGAGTACGGTGGAGTGTGAATCATAACGTGCTACTATTAATATACAAGAGTCTCATAAGGTCTAAAACTGACTACAGAAGCATGCTCTTCTGAAGAAGCAACAGGAAATAAATTTGAAAACTACAAAGACTCCAGTTTAGTTGCACCAGAACTTGCCTAGGAGCTACGTGTTCTATGCCAACAAATGCAATGTTAAGCTACAGAAATGCGCAATGCCCTACAATGGAAACTAATAATGGATGTATTCCTTCTAAGAAGACTTACTGCAATTGACCAGATTGTGATACAGAAAGTCAAAAGATGGTTTCGAGAACACATGAACAGAGAGGGAATAAACACGGCACTAAAATCAGAACTATGTACAAACTTCATAAACCTAAAGGACATCTTACCTAATCTCCGAAGAACCCCTACATGTCCTATTTCAGAACACCAGTATAACAAAATAACTTCAGTAGATGATGTCTTCTTCTACCCAATAACAACAACTAATGATGCAGAACAATATCTCCAGATTTATAATGACGGCTCCAAAACCCCAGATAATGGTAGAGTGGATTGCGCTTTCATATGCCCAAGCACAAATGACAAAGAATTGATATTAATTTTAAGTGAAGTTTCTAAGTTTTCAGCAGAAGCTGTAGCTATACTCGCAGGTTTAAATTATTTGCAGACCCTCACAGCAAGAAGCATTTTGATTTTAACAGACTGCAGAAGCTTGCTTTCAAACTTGCAGACACCTACCATTGTCAAGAAATCTAATCAATTGGTAATGGACGTCATGAAAACCACCAAAGAAAACGAATACATCGGAATGAAGATAACATTTATGTGAATCAAATGATTTGGCAACATTAAATATAGTGAGATAGCCAGTACTTTTATAAAAATCTTATTACTGTAACCATCAGACACGAAGACTACCTTACGCAGAAGAACAAGACAACAACAGAACAATGAATATCGAGCCTCACTGCACATTAAAGGGAAATATTAGGGTCAAATACAGCTGAACATTCCTTCAAAGCCCTGGTTCTACACAGTTAAGGTAAACAAAAAATTTATAAACTCCGTAATCCAAACGAGATTTAATTGTGGATCTTTCACAAGCCATCTTCACCGATTACACATCCAAGACAATCATTATTGTGACTGTGATGAAATAACAGTAGGGGATATCAGTCAGCTCTTTTTCGAATGTAAACTACTGGTATATGAAAACCAGCTAATCAAATTTATTCAACAATTAATCAGATGCCATCAACCATTTGCAACTTCCATACCAACTCTCCTGTATCAAAATAACATCTGACTTCTAAAATTAATTATGAAATTTTTAAATACATGTAACTGCACTTTGTAAAACACAAAAATACTGAAAGATGGCTGTATGGGCCTTCAGGCCAACACTCAAAATAAATAAATAAAAAGAGCGCTAATGAACTGTTTAATTGCTGATGTATGAAAATAATATGACGACTCAAGTTTTCTCTGATGAGAGAGCACTAAAGAATAAACGATTCAAGAAAGTGAAATAAGAAGGCTATAGTTATCAACATATTACATTAACAGGCATAAAATCGAAGGATTGATGAGTTATTACTAAAGTAGAAGTGTGTTACCTTATAAATATTAGAAAGATTAAGTAAAATGTATAAGCATAACTTGAATTATTGTCAAAAGAACTCAAAAAGCTATCTTTCAATACATAAAGTGATCATTTCTCTAAAGAAAAAAGTATGTTTCACATATGAAAAGTATGTAAACATTCAGTACTACATTTCTGCATTTGTTTTGGGTGTGAGCAGAATGTGACCACTTCAATAATAAAGAATAATAATAAACCTTATACTTTATAATAGAGGGAAACATTCCACGTGGGAAAAATATATCTAAAAACAAAGATGATGTTTTTAGATATATAAACCTTAGATATATAAACCTTATAGTTTAGTAGCAATGAATAGATCCCTGACACAGTCATTGACAACAAGTATTTATTGGAAGTTGATGACTTCTTGGAGAAGCATGCATGTGTATGATTAGTAACAAATATTAAAATGAAAGTTGGAGGAATAATATGAAAGAGGCTCATTATTAGATGACTTATTAGAATATATGCATAAGTTATGGCATTAGAAGAAATATAGGTAAAAAAGTACAATGGAAGGAGTCAGGAATGGTACATTTGGAATAACTGAGTAGAGTCGATATGCTACGGAGAAACTTCATCATTGAGATGCATAAAGATAAGGGTCAGAGGCTGTGCGTACTGTTAAAGTTTTAAGATGGAGCATACCCGATTTTATGGAGGTACTGGAGAGGTCAAGGATAGGCAAATTCAGGGAACGGATGGTCTAATCCTTTGTCAGGTGAATCCGTACGTAGAGTGACCTGACCCAGTTTTTGTATAAAGGGAATGATAAAGAGACAATCACATTGCAAAAATGAAAAAGTACTTACGCAGTACTTGTCTGTAGCTAAAGGTGTAAGCACAGCTCTTACAGAGATAGGAAGCTGTACAGCAACTGATAGTCACACTGCTAGAGTGTTCTCCAAAACAATTCAAGACTACTGGACTTACCTGGGCACTGATGCCTCTCTGAGTTTACATTTCTGTACATTTCTGACTTATCACAGATTTGAGATTTGAAACTATGGAGAATTGTGTACATTAAAATGTCAGCATGTAACTCCTTATGATGAAAGTGAACTTAAACATTTTCTATCTCAATTAATTTGAGAACTTATGCAGTTTAATCGGTTAATTGAAGGGAAAATAAATGCAATTACCTTCGAGTAAGACTACCATAATAATGATATAGCCGGACCAAACAGGGCAAATATCTCTCATGCTTTTATCTACAAAAATGAAACATTATGAATATAATAGAGGGAAACATTCCACGTGGGAAAAATATATCTAAAAACAAAGAAGATGTGACTTACCAAATGAAAGCACTGGCAGGTTGATAGACACACAAACAAACACAAACGTACCCACAAAATTCTAGCTTTCGCAACCAACGGCTGCTTCATCAGTAAAGAGGGAAGGAGAGGGAAAGACGAAAGGATGTGGGTTTTAAGGGAGAGGGTAAGGAGTCATTCCAATCCTGGGAGCGGAAAGACTTACCTTAGGGGGAAAAAAGGACAGGTATACACTCGCATACACACACATATCCATCCGCACATACACCCACATCCTTTCGTCTTTCCCTCTCCTTCCCTCTTTCCTGATGAAGCAGACGTTGGTTGCGAAAGCTAGAATTTTGTGTGTATGTTTGTGTTTGTTTGTGTGTCTATCAACCTGCCAGCGCTTTCGTTTGGTAAGTCACATCTTCTTTGTTTTTAGATAAAATGAAACATTATATGTATAAAGCAATTGGATGATAGTACAAGGCAAATTCAATACAAATATAGCAATAAAATGCATAATGGAAAGTCATTTTACTATATTACAGCATACAATGAACAAATGTATGTCTGAATAGACATACACCAGTATTTTGGGGACAAACCATGTTAAGCGAGAAATGTGGCTATTAAAGAGACATACTATCTTTTATCTAAGGAAGCTGATTTATGTGATGGATTATTTTTTTAATAAAAATAGGTTTGGTCTACTTAGGTACAGATGATGATGATGATGATGATGATGATGATGATGATAATTGAATGAAAGATACAACTATGGTTATTTTGTCACATCAATTCACCAGAATAACATGTTCCACATGTTGTTTAGGTAGCTATTAAGTGTGAAACACGTCACTGTGGGCGCTGTGTTTTGCTGCACGTGCAGACTGGGTGCAAAAGAAGTCAGCTCAGAACATCACCAGAACACGATGGCGGGCGTGTGTCTCCACCTGCGTGAAGGTCCAGTTATGCTTTGGTGTTGTGACTTGGCAGTACCTCGTAAGTCATGGAGCAAAAGGCACGATCAATAATGTCAACGCCAGAACAACTGAGGGTTATACACGAGAAGTGTCATTCCATTATCTCAAATCAGTAAATCAATATATGTTGTGATCTATTGTGAGCTACAAATTAAGAACAGCCTCTTCACCCACAATTGTAAATGATATTGTGCAGTGGGAATGTTGCGATTATAGTGCAAAAGAGTTGTTATTTTAGTAGTCTGACTAGATCGGAACTCTCTTTCACCACCCACTCATTGCAAAAGGTGAAGGAGTCTCATGTCACGGTCTAGTGGCATGCGTAGCAGGTCCCCTACAGTGAATAACTCCGAAAACAGCAACTACAAAATATTTGTAAGGCAAAGGTTGGCACAAATATCAGCCGGCTGACAGATCACGCATGCAATGGAACACGTCATACCAAAACCACACGCATTACACTCCGTACTCTGATAGTGCAACATGGGCTACCTTCTGAGGAGAAGACAAAAAAAATCATAGCCAAGTTCTGTCGATATCTACACTGACAAACCTCGTGTACCTATCTAAATTCAGCTGCTATTGGAGGCTCATTCATAATACATACAGCACAAACAATCCATTTTCTACACAACATCTGTGAGACGGAGAAATCTTTGAGAGAGCTTACAGCCACTGAACTATCTCCTGCCGAATGTATCGGATAGAAGTAGTCCAGAGAGGATTCTTCACTGGAGAACTACAGTCACTTGAAAATAACTTACCACTGCCAAGTACGTCAAAGGTCGCTTGATATAACTTTTCATGGAAGATGGACTGATATGTCTGTGAGGTTGACTGCAGTACACTTGCCCCAACAAAGAACAAACACATCCAGTGCTCCTTGACGGTGCACCCATTTCACGTAATTGATTAATCTAGAGACGCACATTCACCTCCATCACTTTGACAGAACTCTGAACTGAATTTTTTATCCTCAGAACTTATGGGGCAGTCAAAAGATTCCTACACTGTTGCTTTGCACCTGAGATCATGAAGAACCCACAAGGGCAACAATTTGAAGACCACAGCCCTCTGAACGAGTTAAGTTTGCTAAACTGTTTCTGCTGTAATGGGGATAAATTTTGCTGGACCACTATTGTCAGAGTGGAAGAGAACTGCACAAGTCACATTGCTCTTTTCACATGAGCTACCACACAAGCAGTGCACCTCGAACTCTGTACAAACTTGCCACCTAATAAGTTTCTCGTGGCATTCCAGTCATTTGCAGTAAGATGTAGACTACCTCATAAAAGTTACACAGACAACATGAAAACATACCACACCATAAAAAGGGGACTAGCACAGGTTTGGAAAGTGTTAAAAAGACTTACCAATTACTTTCCCATCACAGTATTATATAGAAATTCATTATCTCAAGGGCAGCTCAGTGGCAGAAGTTGTGCGAAAGAATGGTGGATACTATAAAGTGCTGCCTGTGGAAGATATTGGGACTCGCAAGGCTCAGTGCAGAGTACTGAACACCACTTTTATTGGGAGCAGGGACCCAAAATTTCATCAAAATGAAATATTTGTTGGTGCAGGTAAATCAACTAAAGAGTTATCAATAATTTTAATTAAAGGATGTCTTAATCGTAAGGGTTTATTCATTAGTAAATTATCTTATTTTATGAATAGGCCCCTGGTTAATATTAGTGATTTTAACTACTGCTAATAGTGCTAAAAATAAATAAATTATTATTATTATTATTGTAATAATGAATGTTGGTCTGTTATATAATTTTTCTAAAGACATTGTTATTTGTTGGTAATTGATTGAATTATCAATATTCATAGTTTCAGTATTTTTGAAAAAGTCTATAAATATTGTTATATCTAGGATAATTAATGTCGATATAATAAATACCCATATTGTTAAGGTAATAATTATGGTAATTGATTTAGGTTGAAATATTTCGCTTGATGCAATTCTTGTAATATAAATAAATAGAACTAATATACCACCAAGAAACGTTAAAAATAAAATGGTTCTGAAGCCACTGTGAACTGAAGGCCACTCATATGAGGAGATGATGTAAATGGACTGACCCCTTCTCATTTTCTAACTGTAGGTAAACTTAACAATTCCAACAGGAGCAGAGCCTACATCAAACAGAAACCTAGCAGAACACTTCCAGCTGAGACAGCAACTCTTTGACAGCTATTGGAAGTGTTGGACGAAAGAACACCTGTTGCAGCTGAGAAACCTCCACAACGTTAAACATCCATCAGGATGACTCATCAAATTCTGCCCTGCAGGCACTGTTCTGATACAAGAGGACATGCGCCCAAGACGTGTGGAGGAAGGCCAGAACAGAGACAGCACTAACACGAAGAGATGACAGGATAAGAACAATAATCTTCTGCACATCAGTAGGTCATACAATTAGTCATACTATGCAACTGGTCATACTACGGTGTGGAGGATGTTGCAGAATGGAATAGTTGCTATGAGTGAGAGATTATCTGTTTATTCTGTAGAAGAGTATCTCTGAGTTGTTGATATATGTAGTTCTGTGATGAGAAATACAGTTTGTTATGGATCTCGTACACTCTGTCATTGCAATACTTTCATGACACAACAAATCATGTTGTTATCATGTTTAAATCTATCTACCTGATATCAGTATGAAGTTCTCTATGATTGTATCTTGTTTGTTAAACTACAAGTAGTAGACAGAGAATCCCAGACCAGCATCTGCGTTCAGCAGGCAAAATTCTTAACAAGGCCTTACTGCCTCTTTTCTTTTTTAATCTATTCCTAGCTCGCAGAATTTCTGTACACCCCCCCCCCCCCCCTCTTACAATGAGAGTCCTGGGGTCTGAGTAAAATATCCCTCCTTTCCTACAGTTTGCAGCCAATGCCTCTCTCCTCTCTGAGTAGGTAAGTGAAAGTTCTCAAAGCTAAGAATACTTTTTTATCTATTTTCAAGTGTTTCTATTGCCAGTGCTTAGAATTACACCTACTGAAATTAAAAAATTCTGTGATAGATATACATATGCAGCTGGCAGTAGCACCATGTGCACCAGTTCTGAAAGGGCAGAGCTTTGGCGCTGATGTCGTCTGCGCCCAGGTGATTCACGTGAAAAGTTTTCCAATGTGATTATGGCCACACAACAGGAATTAGCAGGCTTTGAATGTGAAATGGTAGTTGGAGATAGACACATGGGACATTCCATTTCGGAAATTGTTAGAGAATTCAATATATCAAGATCCACAGTAGCGAGTGTGTGCTGAAAATACCACATTTCAGACAGCACCTCTCATCACAGACGACACAGTGGCCGATGGCCTTCACTTAATGACCGAGAGCAGCAGCGTTTACGTAGAGTTGTCAGTGCTAACAGACAAGCAACACTGAGTGAAATAACCACATAAATCAATGTGGGATGTACAACAAACATACCCTTTGGGACAGTGCAGTAAAATTTGGTGTTAACGGGCTACAACAGGAGACAACCGATGCGAGCGCCTCTGCTAACAGCGCATCACTTACCGCGCCTCTCCTGGGCTCGTGACTGTATCGGTTGGACCCTAGATGACTGAAAAACCGTGGTACTGGAAAACTGTGATAACATCTACATAATACAATTAAATGTACTCAATACAGCACTTACACAGTGCTCAGTGTGTTTACTCCAGACTTTCATACTAATATCAGTGACAAGCTTGTGGTATTTTGGCCACTGACTGTCACGCATCTCTTATAGGTGCACAGCCGCTCGAAGACTCATGGCGACAGTGTGGTTTAAACACTGTGTGACAAATAAAGAGATGTTGTACCTTTACATTTAGAACATGGAAAGGCTTGGTGAAGCTGCATTTGATTATAGCACAGCATCTGCAGGTAACATGCAGAACGTGACATGAGCTGACGTTATTGTGCGTACAAATATTATAAAATATGCACTGCACCCAGCTACAAATTATTAACTTTCTTTCCTTGTCAATTTAACGATATTTAATAATTTTCATAAAGTTCAACATTTTACTTTAGTACTGTCACCACATTCATTATGACAAAACTATTGATATGCATCGGCAGCTCCTGGTCTCATGGTTAATGTCGCCGACCCTAGTTCACAGGATCCTGGGTGCAGCTGAACATCCTGAATGGAGTCTCCCAGCCAATAAAGCCGAACACATATTTATTTCCAGAATGAGATTTTCACTCTGCAGCGGAGTGTGCGCTGATATGAAACTTCCTGGCAGATTAAAACTGTGTGCCCGACCGAGACTCGAACTCGGGACCTTTGCCTTTCGCGGGCAAGTGCTCTACCATCTGAGCTACCGAAGCACGACTCACGCCCAGTACTCACAGCTTTACTTCTGCCAGTATCTCGTTACTGAACACAGCCTTTAGATATTTCTTCACCAAAGACGACGAAGTAAATTCGAATCAAGAACAGCTGCCAACATGAGTAACTTAGAAGTAGATATCATCATAGTAGTGAAGCAGGAGAGCTTCTGTAAAGTTTGGAAGGTAGGAGACGAGATACTGGCAGAAGTAAAGCTGTGAGGACCGGGCGTGAGTCGTGCTTCGGTAGCTCAGATGGTAGAGCACTTGCTCGCGAAAGGCAAAGGTCCCGAGTTCGAGTCTCGGTCGGGCACACAGTTTTAATCTGCCAGGAAGTTTCACATATTTATTTATTTATTTATTATTATTAATTATTATTATTTTTTTACTGATATGTGAGCACTGCTGTGGCTAACAGCTACAAAACACTGCTTCTACAATCCATACGTCCATATTAACAGAGGCTAGGATTATTGATAGTAGGGAGCTCCAATATTAGGTGCATTATGCGACCCCTTAGGGTCATGGCTCCCATGAAAGAGAAGAAAGCCAACGTGCACTCCATGTGCATGCAGGGTGGAGTTATTTCAGATGTGAAAAATGATCTGTGTCGCTCTGGATCAGAAGAGATTCTCTCTGCTTTCGAGCAGCTAACAGAAGTGGTAAAGGCTGCCAGTATTGCTTGCAAGATGAAAGGGGACCTCACCATTTGCAGCATAGTCAACAGGACCAATTGTGGACATCTCATACAGAGCCAGGAGAAGGGTCTGAATCAGAGGCTCAGATGGTTCTGCGAACGTTTACGCTCCTGATTCCTTTACTCATACCATAGGGAGGTTGGGTTTCATGTTCCGCTGAATAGGTCAGGAGTCCACTATATGCAGGAGGCAGCTACATGGGTAGCATGGGCTGTGCGGCATGGACTGGGCGATTTTCTAGGTTAGAGGGTCTCGGCAAAACGCAAAAAATGCTTCTGTCTCAAAGGGTGCAGCGCAAACACAGGACGCAGGTATCACCAGGAACCATCAGTATAACAATTGTAAATTGTCATAGCTGTGTTGGGAGTTACCAGAGTTCCAAGTGCTAATAGAAAGCACTGATACTCAAATTGTTATAGCTACTGAAAATAGATAAAGCCGGAGATAAGATCAGCTGAAATTTTTGTGAAGAAGCTAACAGTGTTCCGAAAGGATAGGCTAAACATGGTTGGCGGTGGCGTGTTTGTTGTTGTTAAAAGTAGTTTATGTAGTGGAATTGAAGTAGACAGTTCCCGTGAGTTTGTATGGGCAGAGGTCATTCTAGGCAACCAGAATAAAATAATAATTGGATCCTTTTACCAACCTCCCAACTCAGATGATACAATTGCTGAAAGATTCAAAGACACATGAGTTTTATTTCAAACATGTATGCGACTCGTACAATTATAGTTGTTGATGACTAATTTAGCCTCAATATGTTTTGAAAATACGTTTAAATCCAGAGGTACGCTTGAAACATCATCCGAAATTATGCTAAATACATTCTCTGAAAAGTATTTGGAGCAGTTAGTTCACGAGACGATGTGTATATTAAATGGTTGTGAGAACACACTTGACCTCTTACCAACAAATAATCCTGAGTTAATAAAGAGCATCAAAATCGATACAGGGATTACTGAACACAGGGTTATAATAGTGAGACTGAATACTGCAATCCCCTAATCCCCCAAAAATTAATTAAAAATATACCTGTTCAAAAAAGCAGATAAAAATTCACTTGGCACCTTCCTGAGAGACAATCTTCACTCTTTCTAGCTTAACAATGTAAGTGTATGCCAGATGTGGCTTCAATTCAGAGAAATAGTATCAACAGCAATTGAGAGATTTACACCAAATAAATTAACAAATGACAGAAATGATACCCCTTAGTACACAAAATGAGTCAGAATGCTGTTGTAGAAGCAACAAAAAAAGCATGGCAAATTTAAATGAATGCAAAATCTCCAAGATTGGCGATAATTCACAGAAGCTCAAGATTTAGTGCAGACTTCAATGGGAGATGCTCATAATAGTTTCCACAATGAGACTTTGTCTTGAAACCTGGTAGAAAATCCATAGAGATTCTGATAGAACGTTAAGTATGCTAGCGGCAAGACACAATCAATGCCTTCTCTGCGAGATAGCAATGGAAATACTATTGATGACTGTGCTGCCAAAGCAGAGTTACTGAACACAGCCTTTAGATATTTCTTCACCAAAGACGACAAAGTAAATTCGAATCAAGAACAGCTGCCAACATGAGTAACTTAGAAGTAGATATCATCATAGTAGTGAAGCATCTTAAATCACTTAATAAAAGCAAGTCTTCCAGTCCAGACCGTACACCAATGCAGTTCCTTTCAGAGTATGGTGATGTAATACCTCCATACTTAACAATCATATACAACCACTCACTTGATAAAAGATCCGAGCCCAAAGACCGGAAAATTGCACAGGTCACACCAATATTCAAGAAAGGTAGTAGGAGTAATCCACTAAATTACAAGCCCATATCACTAATGTTGATGTGCAGCAGCATTTTGGAACATATATCGTGTTCAAACATTATGCCTAACCTCAAAGAGAATGGTCTGCTGACACACAGTCAACACTGATTTAGGAAACATTGTTCCTGTGAAACACAACTGGCTCTTCACTCACACAAAATGTTGAGTGCTACTGACAAGGGATTTCAAATTGATTCCGTATTTTTAGATTTCCATAAGGCTTTTGATACTGTACTGTGTGTAGTGAAATTGCATGCCTATGGAATGTAGTCTCAGTTATGTGACTGGATTCATGATTTCCTACCAGAGAGGCCACATTCGGTAGTAACTGATGGAAAGCCATCGAGTAAAATAATAGAAGTGACTTCTGGTATTCCCCAAGGTATTCCTTATCTGTATAAACAACTTGGAGACAACTGAGCAGCCGTCTTAGGTTGTTTGCAGACAATGCTGATGTTTATTGTCACCAGATGATCAAAACCAATTGCAAAATGATTTAGACAAGATATCTGTATGGTGAAAAATTGGCAATTAAACCTAAATAATGGAAAGTGTGAGGTCATCCACATGAGTGCTTAAAAGAATCCATTAAATTTCGGGTACACTATAAATCAGTCAAATTTAAAAGCCATAAATTCAACTAAATACCTAGGAATTAGAATTACGAACAACTTAAACTGGAAAGAACACACGGAAAATGTTGTGGGAAAGGCAAACCAAAGATTGTGTTTTATTGGCAGAACACTTAGAAAATGCAACAGATCCACTAAAGACACTGCCTATACCCTGGTTGTCCTCCCTCTTTTGGAGTACTGCTGCGCGGTGTGGGGTCCTTAGCAAATAGGATTAGCGGAGTACATCGAGGGAGTTCAATGGAAAACAGCAAGTTTTGTGTTATTGAAGGGGGGAGGGGGGGGGGAGTGTCATGAAAGTGATACAGGATTTGGATGGATATCATTAGAACAAAGACATTTTTCATCACAGCAGAATCTTCTCACGAAATTTTTGTCACAACTTTGTCCTCTGAATGGGAAAATATTTTGTTGATGCCAAACTACATAGGGAGGAATGATCATCATAATAAAGTAAGGGAAATCAGAGCTCACATGGAAAGGTGTAGGTGTTCTTTTTCCCATATGCTGTTCGGCTTTGGATTAATAGAGAATTATTGTGGAGGTGGTTCGATGAACCCTCTGCCAGGCATTTAAGTGTGATTTGTGTAGTATCCATCTAGATGTAGATGAATATAATTAAATATAAACATAACACAATTAGTAATGTTTCCACAACCAAACCACTGAACCAGTTTCAATGAAATTCGGTATGTAGATAGCTCGAACCTTAGGAAAGAACATAGGCTACATTAGGGGGGGGGAGAGGGGGGGGGGAAGAGCCCTAAGAGAGTGAAGTAAGAAATGGAACATCCAATTTTTTCAACAGTGAATATAAATGACACTGTACGATGTACAGGTGCCTCATCCCACGCGCATGCGCCACATGGCAGCGACGCTGCACGTGCCACATCGCCGTGCATTGGGGCAGCTGGGGGAGGATGCACGTCACCCAGACAGGCATGTGAGGGCAGCCGACGTCATCACAGGTGCAATAGCTTATCTCCTCAGGATCACTCATCAGAACAACATTCCTGATACATGAGCATGGCTACAGGTAACAGCTAGTGTTATTTATACATCGACTGTTAGTTGCAATGCATGTAAAATGACTCTCCTCCAGTGAAGTATAACTGCTCTCATTCAGATACCTTTCAACTGCAATTGATGCAAAGTGACAAGGTTACACCGAGTGTTGTCAGTACCACCACAAAGTGAAATCGTGCACAATCGAGAAGAAAGCAGGATCGTTACTACAATACGATAACACTTACCAAAAATTCCCATTTCTTTTCCTGTCCTCCGACCAGCAGACCCAAGTATATGACTTTTTGAGTGTTCCGTAAAACATTTTCTGTAAATTTAGTTTGACAGGTACTTTAAACTTCCGATAAGTACTGCACCGACTTCTGGGAGTGGGGGAGTGTCACAGATGCAGAAGACGCAAATATTGTCAAATAATTTCCGAAAGGCAAAACGTGGTGCCTTCAGGTGGAAGGTCGGTCCAAGCACCACAGTGCTTGACCGAGCACAATCACTTATGCCCCATTACTGCCTTCCTCTCACCTCCGAGCTGGTGCACCCACCCAGCAGCCAGTTACATACACACAGCATTATGCACACTCGAAACCACCATTATTCATCCAAAATAAAATGTGTTATGCAACAAAATATGCTTTGAAAATTTGCAAAAACCTGTCAAAAATCCCCACCTGTCCGTACAGATGTTAATTTCCCATTCTTTATACACACCTCTTCCTACAATTGACAATATGATTTGTTCAGTAAATCCCCGACTGATTCTTTTCTGGGGCCCTATAAGAAACAATCTAGAGCTGCATTTCTAATGACCTACCTATCACACATCTCTGAAATCTTGTTGAAAAAAAGACACATTACTAATAATTAATTCATAACAACAAACAATCAGCTCAGTTTGCTAACTGGCTTTCCTGTTGAAATATAACAATGAAAACAATCAATTATTGATACAATTATTTAATTGGATAGATAAATAATGCATTCCCCAACAATCAGTCTTTCCTTCTCATCCCATACGGAAAGTCTCCCTGGACCTGCAGTTCTGGGTGACGTTCCCAAAATCTACTCCTTTTCCTAGATCTCTGCAGTCCTTTTCCTTCACCCTTCTTCCTTCCCATTCAACCCTTCTGCCTGAAGAAGGAGCCACTGGTTCCAAAAGCTTGCCAATCACATCAGTCTTTTATGTGTGTGTTCTGCCACCGCTTGCTGAGCAGATATTTTATCCATCCAATTAAATAATTTAGTGTTTAAATGATACATGCAGTGTTGTAAGGGTTAAAAACATTTTGCATCATCCACACGTTACTTACATTCTCTCAAGTAAGAAGCCCCAAAAACAAAATTACTGTAAAGTAGGGTAGACGGTATCAATTGGGTGGACAGCAGAAGTAATAAACAGAAGAGTAGAAATTATTTTTGTACTGTTAGTTGTTTTGAAAAGTAGGCTTCTGATGTGTCTGAAATGAAAAGATTACAAAAGAGGAAGAGGACAGTCTGACATCCTGCTGATGATGAAAACACTAGAGATGTGGTGCAAGTTCAGACTGATGGTGAATTGGGAAAGAAATAGCTGTGTCTTGCAAAACAATCATCTCAGCACCTGACTCAGGTAATCTGAGGGAAACCACAGGAAGCCTAAATCTGGATGGCTGGAGTGGGATTTGAAGCATCTTACTCCCAACGAGAGCCAGTGCCTTTATCAGTTGGCAGTTTCACTCAGATGAAAGTTTACCATCAGTGTGCATTCCAAGTTCTGACTTACACTGTGGACTTTTAATGTGATAACCACCTGAGGGTTGCTCAGTTGCTGATGGAGAGTCACATAATAGGGAGACAAGGACAGAATCAAATGGATCAAGTAACACCCAGGAGTGGAAGATGGCACGGGACAGAACAGGATGGGAATGGGTGTCCGGCCAAGCAAACAATATGGTCTGGAGCTGGGCCGCGTGAGTACTCTGTCAGATACCGGCAGAGAAGAAAAGACTGAGAAGCAGATCGAATGGAGAGAGGGTAGGTGACATTAGAAGATTGTAGCGCCCAGACACCTTCGTCTAGCAGTGGACATCACTTGGCTGGCAATTGCAGACAGAGTAGGAAGCGAGATTATGGTTAAACGTTTTCTCGAGGCCACAGTCATTAGAGACAAGCAAAAGTTGAGATGTTGAGAAGGATAAAAAATGAATTAGTCCAGCACCTGTTTAAGGAAACCACAGAAAACCTATTTTCTGATAGGCACACACGGACCTGAGCTGCTACCCTACAGAACGTGAGTCAGCACACGTGTCAAGCACTGGTCGCTCGCCTCATCACTTAGTCTGACTGAATTAGCAGAGGGGAAAATGCATCTTGTTAAACCTTTTACATTTGGAACATATACTTAAATGAAATTTTAAGTAATTCTACCAGAACTGAAATGCACCCTGAGCGAATAATGTAATTTAACTTTTCCTGTTATGCGCTACATTCAGAGACAAGATCCCACAATTTGATATAGAGTCTTTAGTTTTTCAGATCTTAATTTTGTGGTAATGTGCCTAAAAATATGAAGATTACAGTTTACATCATAAACAATGCGTTCATTAGAGATGGAGTACGAGCTCAGTTCAAGGATGGAAAATGGGTGAATCCAAACTGGATGGCCACAGGTGGAGGATCAAATGGCTGCCCTCCCAACACTGTGAGACCAGTCTCTGCCACCTCATCCTGTATCATGTATCTGATGGTAGCAGACAGCAGCTATATGTGAAGGGAATAAACAGAAAGTGAAGGTGACATGAGAAGGAATATGCACGAAGTGACAAGTACCAGTTGAAAAAAAAAAAAGAGGGGTCAATCAATTATAGCTAGCAACTACAAAATCTCACTTTAATGGAATAGCATTCAAATAAAGCTTTTCTTTTTGCCAATTACTTTGAAAAATGTTGTTTTTCCCTTTTGTTTCCTATTTATTAACAAGAAACCCTTAATATTTACATAGAGATGAAATTCTTGGCCAGAGTTTTTCTGTGGGCACTGTTAGGAACTGAAGTTTGACAACTGTAGACTTTGTTATGTGAATAAATATACAATAAAGGATAAAAAATGCACTTACCACTGTAGAAGGCTGTTATTAACATGGCTGAATTCCAGACATAGAAATCTGCCTCCAGGTTTCAGGACTCTGTACGCTTCTCGTACAACTTTATCAATGTGCGTGCAGTTTCTGATTCCGAATGCAATTGTGTAGGCATTGTAGCTACAATCTTCTACGGGTAGGTTTTCAGCATCTCCACACAGCCACGAAATACGATCAGGCCTCAAGTTCGAGAGCTCTGCACGTCGTTTTCCCACATCGAGCATGGCACTATTGATATCACAAACAGTTACGTGGCCTGCCTCATTGTCAACAGTGGGAAATCGTTTTTTCAAGTTATCGATGTATCTGAGATATCGGAAGGCTATATCACCTACAGAAATTTGAATAATTATTCTTAATTATACAAACATTATAATGTTGGATGAAATAATACAATATCATTTCTCAAAAACTAGCTCAAAAATGCAAAACAGTACTAACTATTTTTCTGTGTATTGAACACAAGTGTTCCACCCGAGGCTGTAGAAAATGTAAAATAAATCTGCTACTATAAAGAGTGTGTTATGGCCACCACCTGTGACATTGTAAGGTGACATTTCTAGTGCCCTTTGAACCACGTTTAGAATCATTTGTAATGCTTTGTAGCACTAACCACAGGGTCATACTATGATTCCTTCACATATACACATCACTATAATGTATTAGCAGTATACCAAACAAAGCACAGTGTAACACTGGATTTGTAACAGCTATCTGCTCCTTGTACTGAAGTGGACAAGTAAATACATGGTGGATGACTTCTCTAAATAAACTACCCTTTCCTGTATCCCCCTCCCCTTACCCTTTCCAAATTCATACGGTGCAAGATGCCAGCTCCTAAACAACTGCTTCTGTGGCTTGCAGCAGGAGGCTACCACTGGCTGACACCTATCCCTGACACAAGTGGCTGCTCTTGTACTCCTGCAGACTGTCTCCTGTCCTATCAAATAATGTAGCTGGCAGGACATCGCAGGAAATATCTTGTAAACCATGCGGATTATGTTAAATAATATTGTTACTTATTTATATCTCTGTTAATAAAAAATGTTATTGAAAGCCAAAATATTGAATCTAAATGCAGCACTCATATGTATGTACCACTGGAGGCATCAAAACTACAAACCACAAAATGTAAATACACAGATAACAGGTATTTTATACTATATGTATGCTAGTATGTGTGAACAATGACAAAAGTAGGTAGTAAACTCTACCAAAGTATCTACCAATAATGTGACTTAACTCAATTAGGTACATACAGGGGAAATTTAACTGGGCATCAGAATACATTAAATGATTGCTGGCGAGACAGGAAGAGCAGTCAGCATGGATTAAATATGTAGCCACATTTCCAACCAAATATCTAACAAACTGGCCAGTCTACAGAGTTTTTTTTACGCAAATTTCTGCATTTATTTAGCATAATTCTGAAATTATGCCTACCAAGTACACAACAAGCAAACAATTTATCATGAAACTTCCTGGCAGATTAAAACTGTGTGCCCGACCGAGACTCGAACTCAGGACCTTTGCCTTTCGCGGGCAAGTGGTAGAGCAAGTTGGTAGAGCACTTGCCCGCGAAAGGCAAAGGTCCCGAGTTCGAGTCTCGGTCGGGCACACAGTTTTAATCTGCCAGGAAGTTTCATATCAGCGCACACTCTGCTGCAGAGTGAAAATCTCATTCTGGAATTTATCATGAAACTGCAAAAATGGTTCAAATGGCTCTAAGCACTATGGGACTTAACATCTGAGGTCATCAGTCCCCTAGACTTAGAACTACTTACACCTAACTAACCCAAGGACATCACACAAATCCATGCCCGAGGCAGGACTTGAACCTGCGACCGTAGCAGCAGCGCGGTTCCGGACTGAAGCGCCTAGAGCCGCTCAGCCACAGTGGCTGGCATGAAACTGCAAATAAGCTCAAATTATATACAGAGTTCATGAAAGATTCTCATCAAATCTATGTATAGAGTAATTAAAATAACATTGTGATTGACAACAGGAAGCAATATTACCAAACAAAACACACTCATTGTCGAACACATCTCTACAAAATTATGCAACATTACAAACACAAACACACTGAGAAAAAGTTCTGAGTGGACGGTCACCTGTTCTAAACTTGACTTTCAACCACAGTCTGTTAACTACAGTGAAGTGCATGGCAGTGAAGTGCATATATGGTATATAAGAGTTTCTTCCATCCCACTCAATTTGCATATGTAGGGCAGGGTGCAGGAGGCGGTGATACAACTGCTCAATTGCCCCTCTGGGTGCTGTAATTAGTGTAATGCTGAATTTGTGGTTCTTGCATGGGTAATACACTAGGAGCTGTGGTATATTCCTCACTTAATACTGGTTCCTGAAACTTAGTCAGTAGGCTTTTGTGGTACAGCTGACGTCTATCACTAAGCGCCTGCCAGCTCAGGCTTTGCAGCATCTCCTTTGTGACAGTCTCCCGTGAGTCAAACAAACCTGAATTGTTACCTTTCATGCTGTCCTCCATTGTATAATTCAGTATCCCCTGTTAGTACCATCTTGTGTGGGTGACACACGTTTCTGTAATATTCTCAATTTCATACGTAAGAAATCTCCTTTGTACGCCGACTGTATTTTCTCGAAATCCTATTAATGAATAGATGGCTGCCATCTGCATTACGTATCACTCCGTCTATGTGATCACTCCTTTTCTTATTGTCAATCCTGCGGCTAGTTTTGAATTGCAGACAAGCACAATTAAACAGAATGCTAGAAATATTTAAGATTACAGGTAAAGTCCTTCTTAGAAGTAGAAAACTCCCACATATTCACACAACCACAGCTCAAACACATGTGGCCACTGTATGCAGGTGCTGAGGTCACACTTTGGAACAAGGACTTCATCCATAAGCTTAAATATTTGTAGCATTCTTATCATTGAGCCTGTGTGTGACTCAGGGCTGCCCCTATGTGGTGAGCTTTCCATATTATTGTTATTCCATCCTGGACTTTCCTTTGTTTGATTTGGTAACTAATTTTGTTTGTTACTCTATAAGTCTGTACTTTTGTTAGTAAGTGTTGTTGTGGTACTGACTGAAATGCTTTTCTTAAATTAATAAATACTGCATCCACCAGTTTGCGTCAATCCATGGCTTTCAGGTTGTCACACGAAAGGAGCAGCAGTCGAGTTTCACATTACTGATATTTTTGGTATCAGTGCCGGCTGGCTTGGTACGGGTTGTCCTGTTCGAGATACCTCATTATATGAAACTAGTCATCATCTATGGAGCGTGTGGTCTAACGTTCATAAATTGTTTTATTGAAATTGTCTCAGTTGCAGAAATCAATGTGACTTACTGGTTGGAACTGCTAAGCAGCTGTCATGAGAACCATCAAGCTCGAGTTTGTATCTCCTGAATATTACTGTAATACATTACTCTGTAACGAGCCCAACTACTCTGACAATGGCGCCTTAGGAGTTCACACTAGTCAACCCCATTATTGATTTCTACAATCAAGGCAATTTCCAAAGAATACATCATTATCTTTCAACTCAAAATATGTCTCCGATTTTACAACAGGTGACTGTCAACAATACTACAGCTGAGTCGGTGTTAAGTAGATCCCTGACAGTTGCAGTGGGCTGGGCACAGAAGCTTCACGGACCTGCCTCGACTAACGACATTATGCGATTTTGTAAATGTCTCTATGGGAGTGCCTCAGTGTTGTTACAGTTATGTAGACATCTACTGTTTTCACATGTTTTGCTGTCGATAGTTGGCAATAGCACTGCAGGCTGTCAGGGACCACCTGAATCAACTCAACTGTAGATGATCCATTTGTGTATTGTTTCTGTTGTGTGAGCTGGGTGTAACCTGTGCTTTCTTTCAACCACTGGCCACAGTTTTTTGTTTGAGAGGTCTAAAGTATATTACGGTTAACAGATGGGCTGTATCACACGAACATTGTTATAAAACCTAACAAGGCTTTCATCAAGTCCTGAGGCCTACTTCAATTCCAGTGATTTCAGCCATTTCTCAGCACCACTGACATTAATATCTTTATCACTTATTTCTACAACGGTGTGAGAATTAAACACGTGCAATACTTCTGGATCTTCCTCTGTACAGCAACATTTGAAAACTGAGTTCAGTATTCCTCCCTTTGCTTCGCTACCCTCAGTTTTGTTTCCTGACATATCCGCAGGTGTTCGACACTAACGTTGTTGTCTCTGACACCTTTACACACAACTAGAATTTCTTTGGGTATTGTGAGAAGTTTTTTGGTAATATTCTGTTATATTAATCACTGAAGGATTCATGCATTGCCCTTTTGATAGCCAAATGTGTTTCACTGAACTGTTCTACTAGGTACAGACATATCCAGTGCTTCAACAGCAATTCTTGTAAACTTCACCTATAGCTACTCGCTCATTTGTTCGTTCCTTCATTCGTGCACAGTCATTCATTCATTCACTCATTTGTCCTTCTGTAGATCTCACCAAGGAGGACAATCTTCAGGGACATGGAACAACTTAAGGTATACATTAATAGAAGACAGGAGAAACACAGGAACTTACTCTACACACTCTATTGACAATAAAATATCATGAGTCTGCTTCATTCTGTTCATGCTTATGTCAGCTAATTTTAAACAAGTACTTAAGAAAGGGGGGAAATGTTGCTAGTTCCTGTTTTACACTAAATATTTGCTGTTTACCTCCTGTTGACAGCCTAACACATATACCTGATTACACTGGTATTTTTCAAAGAAAACAGTTATGATGCCTACACCTGCAAATGCAGAGTCCTACTTAAATCACACACATTAGTGCTTGTTACATAGCTTCATAATGGACACTGCTGTTTGCCATGTGGTTAACAGTACTTTCCAATCATTGAATCCAGATCTTCAGATAATTTGTAGAATGCATGGCTAACAATGTACAGTTTTATTCATTTCAAATCAGTCATAATTCCCAATTTGTTCTCCATACTGGATGGGAGCTCAATGAATGTCTTTGCATCACAGCACATGACTCCACTTTGAACGTCAAGCAAGTACACAAAGTCTAGCAGGAAATTACTTTTTGCATCTTGTATTGTGACTGTGTATATCATAGATCAGCTGAAACTTACTTTTATTTCCAGCAACAAAAGCCATGAAGGAGTAAATGTGGAAATGAGTGTAATAAATCCAATATAATTAAAAGACTCTTGAAAGTTGTGCTGTTACATGCTTTACACAATACTCTTAGTGCTCACTTCCTCTGAATAAACACAGCACTTCCCTGAAGGGTTACTCCAAAATATAATAGAGCAGTGGTTCCCAACATTTGTTAGACCATTACCCCTGAGTGCAATCAAATATTAGCTAGTACCCCCCTTCCCCATTTTATCACCAACTTTAGCACCTACCTAAACTGTAGAATGAAAGACTTTTCTTGGAACACTTTTAATTTTAAAATTATGAAAGGTGAATGATATTTTGTGTGTGTGTGTGTGTGTGTGTGTGTGTGTGTGTGTGTGTGTGTGTGTGTGTGTGTGTTAGAATGAATGACGAAGGCATTTTCAAGCTTCACCACAAGTGCAAGTGCGTTGAAGTCGTTTAGTAAATTTGTGCTTTAGTTTTCAACTAACATTTCTTATTGTTTCTAGTGAAATATGTCAGGAAAATTTTCATTCAGTGTTTTAACTTAATTTAGTGTTCCAGTGGTCATTTGAATTTTTTTGTTTTAGCCATAATTTTGTGAAGTTTTGTTGGTATTGGTATTAGCTGTAGTGTAGTAGTATTAATACAAGTAGTTGCTTTCTTAGTAAGCACAGAATTTCAAGACCATTATTGTTAGTTCTAAAAATAATTCTACTGGTGTAACTGAACTCTGGTAACGTAGACATATAGTTTTTTTCAGTAACTGTAAAATTTTACCATGAGTGAGAAGTGTGGGATCTGTCGTAGGTTTGTGAGTAGTGGGTTACAGTGTGGAATTTGTTCAAAGTATTTTCATTGGAGGGAATGCAGTGGAGAAGCCAGAGGTCATTTTAGTGAGATCCTCTCCTGGGAATGCAGAATCTGTAGTAGAAATAAGTTGACAGAGGAACAGGAGCATAAGATCTGTGCCCTTCAGGTTGGGAGGGTGAAGGGTGGTGGGGAATGGGAACTGGCAGTTGGCAAGAAGGCAGC
The DNA here is from genome assembly GCF_023898315.1 of Schistocerca nitens. Taxonomy (NCBI): domain Eukaryota; kingdom Metazoa; phylum Arthropoda; class Insecta; order Orthoptera; family Acrididae; genus Schistocerca; species Schistocerca nitens. Next base: position 11,290,187 of record NC_064622.1, read on the forward strand.
TAGGAAGAGGAGGTATTCAGACAGTTTTACTTTGCGTATATGCAATAGATTTGACCAACTATCAGAGTTGAGTGGAGAGGAGCCTCGTGTAGCTATAGATGTAGGGAACATGCAGCAGTCCTCAGCAATTAGGAGGCCTAGGTTAGTTGCAAAGTCTAGCAGAAAGAAGAAGGTTCTGCTGGTAGGTAGTTCTCACAGTAGAGGTGTAGGCCAGCAGTTGCAGGAAGTGTTGGGGAGTGAGTACCAGGTCACCAGCATTGTGAAGCCTAGTGCAGGGTTGGCTCAAGTGACTGACAGCATAGGGGAGTTATGTAGGAATTTTACGAAGGAGGATCAGGTGGTGATAGTGGGTGGAGCAGGGAACAGTCTGGATAGGGACAGGGAATATGATGTAGGTGGTGACCTGGTAAAGATCGCTGCTCAAACTGGTGGCACTAATGTGCATTTCGTGCAACTGTTTCAGCGTCATGATCGACCTCACCTTAATGCGACTGTTAGGCACATTCACATGGGGCTGGGGAGGGTGCTGATGGCAGAGGTTATGTGTCACATCTCAGTGGTGCCAGTTGGGTCTATCAGTAGATCGGGATTCACTAGGCATGACCTGCACCTCAATAGGTATGGGAAGGGGAGGCTGGCTAAGCTTATGGGTGAGAGTGTAGTGGGTGGCGGTGGTGGTGGTGGTGGTGGTGGTGGTGGTGGTGGTGGTGGTGTCACTCATGGAAAAATTCCTGTAGTAGTTGTTAGAGCTGCACCTTTTTTTAGATTGAAATCAGCTTATAGGTACACCTGCTTCAAGGAAGTCCCTCTAACTAAGGGCTCACCTTCCGCGGATGTAATGTTTCCACGTACAGAAGGATTTAGCATATTTCATCAAAATATAAGAGGTATTAGAGATAAAGTTAGTGAACTGTTTATAGATGTTGACTCTGAAATTATTGGTATATCAGAGCACCACTTAAATAATTTGACAATTCAGAGGCTTCCTTTACCAGGATACAGATTAGCTGGCTGTTTCTCAAGGAATTACTTGCGGGGTGGGGGAATGGCTATGTAGGTAAAAAACAGTAGTCCATAGACGTATCACAACACTGCACTGAACAGATATTTGAATGTTGTGCAGGGGCAGTTGAATTTAGTGAAACTAAACTTGTAATTGTTGTTGTTCATAGGTCCCCTAACTCTGACTTCAGAGCATTTCTGCTCAAGCTAGAGAGGGTTCTTGATTCACTTTGTAGGAAGTACCAGAATCTAGTTATATGTGGTGACTTCAATATAAATTTTGTATATGATGGTGCAAGGAGGTTGGTAGATCTCCTAAATTCATATGATCTGATGCACACTGTGTTTTTTCCAACTAGGGTGCAGGGGAACAGTAGCACAGCCATAGACAATATTTTTATTCATTATTCATTACTAGATGGGCATTCTGTTAGTAAAAGCTTGAATGGCCTTTCAAACCATGATGCACAAATTTTAACACTAAAAGGTTTTTGTACTCTAACCAATGTCGTATTTAATTACAAACTACGTAGGAAAGTTAATCCAACAGCAATAGAGAGTTTTTCAAAACTTGTCAAGGAACAAGAGTGGCAAGATGTTTATAGTGCCGATAATATAGGTGACAAATACAATGCTTTCCATAACACATTTCTCATGCTCTTTGAGAGTTGCTTTCCATTAGAACGTTCTAAATGGGGTACTAGCAGTAATAGACAGCCCGGGTGGCTGACTAGTGGGATAAGGATATCATGTAGAACAAAGCGGGAATTATATCAAAATGTAAGAAGTAGTCACAATCAAGATACAGTAGCCCATTACAAACAGTATTGTAAGGTGCTTAAAAATGTTATTAGGAAGGCAAAGGCTATGTGGTATGCAAATAGAATAGCTAATTCACAGGATAAATTTAAAACCATATGGTCAGTTGTGAAGGAAGTGTCTGGTCAGCAGCACAAGGTCGGCGATATAAAGTCAGTTCGCAGTAAAAATATTTGTTACTGATAAATCAGATATATGTACAGTATATTTAACAATCATTTTCTGAGCATTGCTGGTGAATTAAATAAAAATTTAGTTTCTAAAGGAAATCATATAACTTTCTTGGCAAATGCCTATCCAAGATTGATGTCTGAAATACTCCTCCGTGATACAGACAAGAGGGAGATTGAGTCAATAATTAAATCACTGAAGACTAAGGACTCTCCTGGTTGTGATGGAGTGTCTAGTAGAATATTAAAGTATTGTGATGCACATGTTAGCTCTGTACCTAGCCATATTTGTAGTTTTTCCTTTAGGAATGGTCAGTTTCCTGAGCAATTAAAGTATGCAGCGTGGGCTGCAACACTCTTCACTGGAATGCGATTTTTCTTGTCTGCTGATGTTGTTGTAAGTTCAATGTTTTCTATGGTTTTGTAGACCGTTGTGCGGGTACGACGATATCTCCTGTACGGCATGTTGGCGGCGTTCAATGCAGTTGCCTGTGCAGCAGCAAGGCACAGACTGAGCGTAGCGCGAGAGCGCGCTCGCTTACATACTGTGCGAACACATTGACCTTAGCTAAGGACTTAGAGTTTTCACAGTGGCCATACTAGGTGTGCGCATCCCCTCTGGCGCGCCACCAATGCCAAGCGATAATAGTGTTTACATAACAAAACTGTTGCATCATTGAGCCTCCGGTTTATAAAAAGGGAGAAAGGGATAATGTAGATAATTTTAGACCTATTTCTATGCCATCAGTGTTTGCAAAAGTTATTGAAAAGGCTGTGTATGTGAGGATAATTGATCATTTTATATCACACAATGTGCTATAAAATGTACAGTTCAGCTTTAGAAGTTGTTTAACAACTGAAAATGCTATATTCTCTTTCCTCTGCGAGGTACTGGATGGGCTAAACAAAAGGTTTTGAATGCTTGGCATATTGTTTGATTTAATTAAGGGATTTGATTGTTTTGATCACAAAATATTGCTCCAGAAGTTGGACCATTACGGAATACGGGGAGTAGCTCTTACTTTAACAACAGGCAGCAAAAGGTCATTATTTACAATGTTGATAAGGGCTGTGATGTGGGGTCTGAGTGGGGTACTGTCAAGTGGGGGGTGGGGGGGGGGGTGCCACAGGGATCAGTGTTGGGGCCACTGCTGTTCCTTATTTATATAAATGATATGCCCTCTAGTATTACGAGTAACTCTAAAATATTTCTGTTTGCTGATCACACTAGCTTGGTAGTAAAGGATGTTGGGTGCCACATTGGCTTGGTTGCAAATAGTGCAGTACATGACCTAAGTTCATGGCTTGTAGAAAATAAACTAATGGTAAATCACAGTAACACTCAGTTTTTACAGTTTCTAACACACAATTCAACAAAACTTGACACTTTAATTTCACAGAACAGGCATATGATTAGTGACACTGAACAGTTCAAATTTCTAGGTGTTCAGATAGATAGTAAGCTGTCATGGAAAGCCCATATTCAGGATCTTGTTCAAAGACTTAATATTGCCATTTTTACTATTCGGACCGTATCAGAAGGGAGTGATCATTTGACACGAAAATTAGTCTACTTTGCTCATTTTCATCACTTATGTCATATGGTATTATATTTTGGGGTAACTATTCCCATTCCAAAAGGATATTTTTGGCTCAGAAACGGGCGGTTCGGACAACAAGTGGTGTAAGTTCACGAACCTCTTGTCGACTCCTGTTCACGAGTCTGCGTATTTTCACATTGGCCTCTCAATTATATATTCCTTACTGCCATTTGTTGTTAACAATACTAACTTATTTCCAAGAATAAGCAGCTGTCACTCGGTTAATACTCGGCAGATATCAAACCTGCATTTCGACTGGACTTCCTTAGCTCTTGTGCAAAAAGGTGTGCAATACTGCTGCATCCATTTTCAATAAGCTACCACTCGAATTCAAAAATCTTAGCAGTAATCCACACACTTTCAAATCGAAACTGAAGAGTTTCCTCATGGGTCACTCCTCCTATTCTGTCAAGGAGTTCCTTGAAAAATTAAGCTGATTCTTTTTGTATTGTTGATTGCATTTACTTAAACTCATGGACTGAATTTTTTCGGGTTCATGAACATTTATTTTTATCTGTTATTACTTTTATGTTGTAATTTCATATACTGACACATTCCATGACCTTGGAGCTTGCTCCTCAATTTGGTCCTACAGAACTTGACGTGTAAATAAATAAAAAAAATAAATAAATTAAACTCTTTCTCAGATAAGAATGCTAACTGCCCCCAGTGAGGTTAGACACTTGTTAGAAAACATATTTCCCTTGCATTACTCCTCTCCATTGTGGCATTTGCATGAACTGCACACTGCAAGCCCATTTAAAATTAACCAAGTTAAAATTTGTGCAATATACTTACTGTTCGTAAATCACTTGATTGCTGCACTCTTTACTTCTGAACTGGCAGAAACTGGAAGACTTCAGGCTGCTAATGCTTTGTGTTTGATCACAGCCACTAGTAGTATTAATAATAATACTGTGTACAGCACTACAGTAGACTGTATATATTTACTGCTGTGATGTACTATCAATTAATTCATTTATCTGTTTCAGTGCAAGTAATGAAGCAATTTCTGAATTACTACAAGTTCTATCTACAACTTGAAGGCATTTTCTTGAGATATTTAGCATCTGCTACATATGTGTGTCTCTTTTATCATCAGTGATGTACTTGACAATGCACAACATATACGTGTAGTGGTTGGACTATGTGACGAACCTGTAACCTCCACCACATTAATGCTACTAATTGAGAAAAAGTAATTATTGATGACTTATATAATCAATATTAAAGTCTTACAAAATTGTTGTAATAGTAATGATCTTTTCAAAATAATTTAGCTTCATGAGTGAAACAGAATCAAATCATGTAGTTTTTACCCCTCAGAAAACTTCATTCCACCCCTCAGGGGGTAATTACCCCCAGGTTGCAATAGAGGGTGAAAAATTGCAAAATAAGACAAAACTCTTGTCTTTATGTCAACGCTGTCAGAGAAACTTCTCCTCTTGTGCACGGAATTGTCGACTCTGTAGTCAGTACACAGTGCTCATCTTGTCACTCGTATTGTCGAGGCGATAGGATGTCTTGTATGTAGGGTTTGTAATCTTTATTGGATGTGTAATTGTGGACTTATTTTCCAGCTTCAAGTAGCCTTTGCACTGTTAAAGTATGGCTACAGGCCATCTGTATTACTGGATCAGCAAATGCTACCAAGCATTGGTACAAATAATATGGCCACCTTCTTAAAATGCTCAAAGACTTTGGGCTCAGCAGCTGCTTCATGACGGTATTTGGCAGGAAAATTTACCAGGATGAAGTAGATGTGTTCCAATGGCTTGTTTAACAAGTCCTTTAACCTTTGCAGATGCATCTTCACAGCATTGTCTCCTGCTGGACTCAGTAATTGTCGACCGGTCGGACAAACATTCTGAAGGTAGAGAGCCCACATCAAATTGATAGCTTGGAGTGAGGCCTATAGGGACCCCAGTCACCAGTCGATCGTCTGGCAGACTGCTGCGACTCGCTGCTGCCGTGTCAGTTTGCTCTCTGTGACTGTGCTGAAGTATAAGGAGGATGTCTTCCACTCGACTGGCATTCCAAGGAGGTGTGCTTGTGAAATGTCAGTCTGTGCTCTCCTTGGAAACTTATAGCTGGGCTTTTGGAAGCACCAGAAGCAACTCTCCAGTGTGCAGCCCAGGATTCCAGGTCATGGCATGGATCTCACATCTTCTCTGCATGACTTCAGGCCACCTGCTTCATGTGTACATTTTGGCATTATCCTCTCTCCATCCTCTCCTGTTGAGTAAAGGACGAGCCCGAGGGCAGCCCCTCGTGGTACAATGGCCTGCATCTGCCCTGTGGTGGACAGGGGTCCATCCCTTCGGATGATGTAAGTGCACACCTACTCGTAGGAGGCGAAGAACCCGACGTAGGACTTATGGATGCTGAGCGCATGCATCTTATTTAGCAGCTCCTGACACCACATACTGTCAAATGCCTCAGAGAAATCGAGGGAAAGTGCCCCACAGAATTCTCGATCACTGCACACTACCATTATGTCACGGACCACCCGGACGAGATGCCGAGTGATCAAGTCTAAATTGCTCATCTCGAAAAATTCTACTATTATCAAGATGTTCCAGTAATCAGAGTAGCAGGAGCCTCTCAAAGACTTTGCCGATCCGTGCAAGGAAGCTTAAAGGTCTATAGTTCCATGCAGCTCTGTCTGTGTTTGGGAACAGCAACAATAATTGATGTTTCCGTCAGGTAGGATATCACTGCTATCTGATGACACTATTAAACGTGTTGTCAAGGTAGATATGTACTTATGGGGGCATTTCCTCACGAGCCTTCCCTGTTAATCTGACTTGCCCGAGAGCCTCGTGGTTAGGGAGGCAGCAGATGCAACGGGGTGCTTCTTTAGCTGTGATGTGTTCAATCTATGATTCTTGCACTACCTCCAGGGTGGCAAGGTATGCTGCAATACTACCTTCACTGTCCCACGTGTGTGTGTGTGGTCCTGTGGTTCCTCAGCCAGTTGAAAATTCTCTTCAAATAGTCTGCAGAGGGATCTGCTCTGAAACTGGGTGCAAATATAGGCCCTGTAGTGGCTTCAAGTGGAGGGAGCCTCATATGTGACCTGCTGGAGAGGCACACCACATGCCACACTAATGCATCAGGTGGAGGGTGGACAATGTCTTTTCCCAGCTCCAATTTCACACAGCATCGAGGGCAGCCCCAGTGTGCCTGGGGACTGCACCGATCTCCCTCTCGAGCAGTGGGTTGGGGGTTAATCTCAGACATCTGCAGATGTGATTCTGTCTAGTACCATTTCACGTACATCATCGGCAGAGAGAATATGTGGCATTCCAGCCGCCACTGTCTCAGTGCGGGCAGTGACAGTGCAGCAGCGACGGTGGTTTCGAGAAAGTTGACAGTCGAGCTGTGTCGTCACCTTTGTCGACAGCCATATAATGTGAGGTCTGTGGGACCTGCTGCTCATACTGCTGCAAGTTCATTAGGTTGGTAGAGAGATATGGAGCACTTCTGCCAGTTTCATTTTCAGTAAGAAGTGTACAGGGAGGTGGACAGACAGTAACACACATACAACACTGCCCTAACCAGCTTCTCGATGACTTTCTGCCCCTTCTGGCAGCTGTGTCTATAGCTGTGATGATAGTGGTCAGCAAGTTCACTTTGGTAACTTTAGCAAGTATTTGCATCAGGTGTTCAAGGAGTTGGAAACATGTCCACAGCTCAGTAGTGGTAAATGGTGCAGAGTTGTCACTACTGCGTTCACGCTGGAGTCGTCACGGCTGTTGCCGTAGTGGGTGCTATGCCTGTTTCACCTATGTCACAGCAGATGAAGTCAGGTTGCATCCTCTGATGACATCAGTGGACCAGGTGTTGTCCTGAAGACAGGCATAATCATGTTTCACAAATGAAGGTTTTTTCTTTTGGCTGGCCAGTGATACGTATGGTGTTGCAGATATCAGTTTTCGTCTTGTACGTGTCTGCCATTCTTCATTCCAAGAGGTGGCAAACCACTTTGGCAGTGTCAACGTCTTTGTATTTTTTACAACTTTTGTAATCAGCTGAATGTCCTTAACCACAGTGTCAGTTTAGAAAAATAGTTGACCGAGTACTGTGGGAATACCTACATCGAAGAATCATTTGTGATGGGAGGCATGCTCCACAGTTAGAGTACCTGTAAAGTATCAGTAAATACTGCACAACATGTGTATAACAAAGCAAAGATACAGAGATGTCAATCCAAATGCATTCAGCTGCCAAAAGGGCAATGTGCGAAGATCTTCGATGACTGCTATAACAGATCTGATACGGTAATCTCACAAAATGCAAAGAAATTCTGGTCATATGTAAAGACTATCAGTGGCACAAAAGTTAGTGTCTGTATGCTCATGGATTGCACAAATACAAACCAAAACCAAAGGCAGGAAATCAAAAGCAGAGATTCTCAATGCTTTCAAATGTTCCTTTAGAAAGAAGGATGCCTGAGTACAACCCCAGTTTAATTCTCTCAGTACAACAAAGAGTGACAGAGGCATCAGTGCCACTAGCATCAGGAAAAACTTGAAATTGCTAAAACTGAACAGCACCCAAATGGATTCCCTGTGGGATTCTACTCAGACTTTCCAGATGAGTCACCCCTTTCTCAATCATAATATACCATAGATCTCTGTAACAAAATAATGTTCCCAGTCATTCGAAGAAAGTACAGGTCATGCTCATTCACAGAATAGGGAACGAGAGGTGGCCTGCAAAACTACCGTCCGACAACCTCAACATCTGTCTGTCATAGACTCTTAGAATATATTCTAAGCATAATGTATTGAGGTATAACAAGCAGAATGACCTCCATACTTACTGTCGAGGATTCCGAAACAGTCGCTCCTTAATGTAGTACGACAGGAAGGACCCTGGGCCACATGCTCCCAAGTCATTTACATTGAGAGTATGGTTACAGATTTTAAATTTCAGTTAAGACTAGCATTCGTATCCAATAAGATAGATGGCTGATGGCACTCTCTGAAACCAGTCACATTTCAGGCTTGTCATGAAGTAGAGGATGAAAATGGTAGCAAATGAGGACTGACAAATAATGAGGCAGAACTGACAGCCAGCACTCGTCTCACGTACGACAGCTGACAGCCATGTATAAAAGTAAACCGACAGTTCCTTTTTCAGAAACAGAGAGAGTGAAAGATGGGGAAAGGTTGAAAAGGCAGGGCTCCCAGAAGAAGAAGGAGGGGGCGAGAGAAAGGCTACAAGAAGACCTGCCGCTTTCTCCTCTCCCACCCAAAGAACAAACTATTAGTTCTGAAAGCTAGGTAATGCTGCCACTTTTATGTGTAGCTGTTGGTAGCGACAGCACTCGCCGCCCCCTCCCCCCCCTCACTCTCACATTTTACCTCCTGACGGTACGTACTATTCCCCAGTGGTGATTTGAATTTATTAAGTTAGCAACTAAGTAAGTTAAGAAGATTTTTTCCCCTTCAAAGTAGCTACTTTTCTTCTAGTGTATCAAAGTAAGTCCCATAATAATTATTAATACGTATGAATGGATGAATTATGGTATTTCCATACTTTCTGGTTTGAATCTTCTTAAGAAACTCTTGAAATCTTAATCTTCCTTATTATATTTTAACTAGCATTCACTGTCTTCATTCAATCTGTGCCCTTTTATACTGCCTGTGTGAATATCTTTGACACTGTTTGAATGGAAGACATATTCTGGATTTCTATTGATCCAAGAAACCTTGTCACATTTTGTTACACACAGAATAAGACAAGTCACAGTTACAATTTGGCATTCCAATCTGTGCTGCCGGAGATGGCAGTCGTTTGCCGTGCGGTGTGCTTGCTTATATGAATATTTTGTGTGTGTGTGTTTTCTTTTCTGAAGAAGGCTTTGGACAAATGTTAAACGTGCAACAGTCTTTTCTTTGTGCCTGTCTGCAACTCAATGTGTCATCTTTACATGGGAAGCAATCTACCCTTCTCCTAATATTGTGGTTTACATTTTGTATAAATATTATACTTAACTCACAACAAGAAAAATGACAGTTAAATCAGTAGGATGAAATAAATCCACAAAAAACTGACGGTACTTAAGAAAACATTTAAATCGCTTAGTTTAGACTAATGATAAGAAAAGTAACAGTTACATCTCTAGAATGAATTAAATCAGCTACAAACCTATTTATATACGAAAATATATTTAACTCATAATGTAATTGGATATATAATGTTTTCAAAAATTGATTATTTTTGTTAAAATATTTAACTCAGTTATTTTAGATTGGCTTTTGTCAACTCTTCTACTGTACAGAAACAGATCTTTCGAAGTAATGTTTTTACTGAACTTGAATCATTCTCTATTGTTGTTGTACAGAATAGCTTTCACCTGCCTTACACTGCCGCTCATTACACAGACATTGACTAACTACAGAAAAATCTTTGGAACAAGGGGTCTGTCCACATCTTTCTTTTTGTAAAAATATGTGAATATTCACAAATAAAACTTACCAAACTGTACTTTTGGTTGAATTTTGACCTTTGCCTACCTCACATACCAATATTCTAAATGAATCAGTCTCGTATCACAATTTTTCCACAAACATTCAGCTTTTCTGTGTACAGTTTTCCACAGCTTCAATGCATTTAAACAATGGCACTACCAATCCACCAGATGCTGTTGAAACTTTTGTATTTAACTGTCCACAGGCAACTACTACAATCTGAGTGAAGTGACCATGTTTTAGTGATGGACAAATATTACATCAAGTTTAAGGCATGTTCCTTGGCACCATGTGAATATATTTACCAGTCAGCTGTACACATGAAAAATATCATTAGTAATTACTGCACAAACAGTCTATATAAATGACATACAGATATCCAGAAACTGCAGCTAAGATGATGTAGTTTTGTTAGTAGTGAGTGTCATAAGGCATCCTGTGAAACATTACTAAGTGCCTCCTCTGAATACTACCTACAATAGATAGTTAGGAACACCACACATGAAGGAAATATATTGAATCTAATGGCAACAAATAGACCTGACCTCTTTGAAGCTGTTCACGTTGAAACTGGTATTAGTGACCATGATATGGTTGTGGCAACAGTGATTACCAAAGCACAAAGGGCAATTAAACCAAGCAGAAAGATAAACATGTTCAGTAAACTAGATAAAAAAATTCAGTAGTGTCAAATTTCAGTGAGAAACTTGAAACTTTCAGCACAGGCAGGAGCACGTAGAGGAATTATGCCTCAAATTTAAAAGAGTAGTTGACCATGTACTGGATAGATATGTACACAATAGAATAGCCCATAGTGGGAGGGAGCCTCCATCATATACAGTCACTGCACAGAAACTTTACAGAATAACAGGTGTAAAACAAAGGGTAGGGCTATAGATAGAGAGATGCTGAATGAAATGAATTTGGCTGTTGAGAGAGCAATGATTGATGCCTTCAATGACTACTGTAGCGGAATATTTTCAAGTGATCTTTCACAAAACCAAAAGAAACTCTGGTCATATGTAAAGACTGTTAGTGGCACAATAGTTAGCCTCCAGTCCCTAGTGAATGAGACTGCAACTGAAATTTAGGGTAGCAAAGCAAAAGCTGAAATGCATAACTCCATTTTCAAATGTTCCTTTACAAAGGGAAACAGATGAGAATTGCCTCAATTTAATCCTTGTACCACTGAAAAAATGAATGAAATAAATTTTAATATCACTAGTATTGAGAAATAGCTGAAAACATTAAAACCGAACAAAGACTTGATAGAATCACTGTCAGATTTTATTCTGGATTTGCAGCTGAGTTAGCCCCTTTTCTGACTATAATCTATTGTAGATTCCTTAAACAAAGAACCATGCCCAGTTCTTGGAAAAAGGCATAGGTCACACCCATCTACAAGAAGGGTAGCAGAAGTGATTCACAAAACTACCATCCAATATCTTTGACATCAATTTGTTGTAGAATCTTAGAACATATTCTGAGCTCAAACATAATGAGGAATCTTGAACAGAATGATCTCCTCAATGACAGCCAGCATGAATCAGCACGGATTCTTAACACATCGATCATGTGAAACCTGACTTGCAGTTTTTTCATATGACTTACTGAAAACTTTGGATCAAGGCAGTCAGGTAGATGCAGTATTTCTCGATTTCCAAAAACTGTTTGACTTAGTACCACACCTACACTTATTGTCAAAAGTACGATCACATAGTGTATCAAGTGAAATTTGTGACTGGCTTGAGAACTTTTTGGTAGGGAGGATGCAACACATTACCTTGGATGGAGGGTCATCGCCAGACGTAGAAGTAACTTTAGGTATGCCCCAGGAAAGTGTGTTGGGACCCTTGCTATTCACGTTGTACTTTAATGACCTTGCAGGCAATATTAATAATAACCTCAGACGTTTTGCAGATGGTGCAGTTATCTATAATGAAGCACTGTCTGAAAGAAGCGGCATAAACATTCAGTCAGATCTAGATAAGATTTCAAAGTGGTGCAAAGATTGGCGACTTGCTCTAAATGTTCAGAAATGTAAGATTTTGCTCTTCACAAAATGAAAAAACAATGTGCTATCCTATCTATGACTAAAATGTCAATGAGTCACAGTCGGAATCAGCCAACTCATACAAATATCTGGCTGTAACACTTTGTACGGATTTGAAATGGAATGATCACATAGGCTCAGTCAAGGGTAAAGCAGGTGACAGACTTTGATTTATTGGTAGAATACTGGGGAAGTGCAGTCAGTCTACAAAGGAGATTGCTTATAAGTCACTCGTGTGACTGGTCCTAGAATATTGCTCAAGTGTGTGGGCCCCATACAAAATAGGACTAACAGAGGATATTGAACATATACAAAGGGGGGGGGGGGGGGGGCAAGTACGAATGATGACAGGGTTGTATTACCTGTGGGAGAGTGTCATAGAGATAGTGAAGGAACTGAACTGGAAGGCTCTTGAAGATAGAAGTAAACTATCCAGAGAAAGTCTATTAACGAAGTTTCAAGAATCGGCTTTAAATGATGACTGTAGAAATACACTACAACCCCCTATGTATCACTCATATAGGGATCATGAAGATAAAATTAATTACTGCATTCATAGAGGCATTCAATCAATCATTTTTCCTGTGTTCCATATGTGAATGGAATGTGAAGAAACCCTAATAAATGGTGCAATGGGATGTAACCTCTGGCATGCACTTCACAGTGGTTTACAAAGTATACATGTAGAGGATATTTCCAGCTGATACTAGTGAAACTGTGAGTGATGTTGAAGAGTCTTTTTGGCAAATGATCAACCATGAATTCATGGTTCAATGCCAGCAAGATGACCATTCATATGAAGCAAATATCATTCAATGTGGAATAATAAATTGAATCCAAGCTCTCCAACTGGCACTGGGCAGTAATGAGTTAGAAAGAGTATGATGTACAAAACCTTTAGAAACGTATATTGATCAAGACTTAAACTAGAGAGATCATGCAATTAAGCTCTTCCAGAGACTGTTCAGCACATTGCACTGTGAGAATCATTTCTAGAGTACACTCCTCAGAAGGTGCTAGAATTCTAATCATTTGCAGGTTATGGAATGATATTTTGGGGTAAAACTAATAGTTGAAGAAGTGAAATTTTTACACAGCTCTACAAGGGCACACTGCAGCGAGCACAAGCAAACCATTGGTGTCATACTTCATAATGCAATGCCAACATACATAGAGAACCTGGAGAAGGAAACACATTTTAGAGCAGGGTTAAAAACATTTCTTGTAAAAAAGTGTTCCTAAAACATAAGTGAATACATTATTTTATACAAATATTAGACCTTCATTAAGTAACTACCACACATATACAGACACAAGCAGACATATATATAAACACAGATGATGTGACTTACCGAACGAAAGTGCTGGCAGGTCGATAGACACAGAAACAAACACAAACATACACACGAAATTCCAGCTTTCACAACAAACTGTTGCCTCATCAGGAAAGAGAGAAGGAGAGGGAAAGACAAAAGGATGTGGGTCTCAAGGGAGAGGGCAAGGAGTCACTCCAATCCCGGGAGCGGAAAGACTCACCCTAGGGGGAAAAAAGGACAGGTATACACTCGCGCACACACACACATATCCATCCGCACATACACAAGCAGACATTATCTGTGTTGGTAATGAGGATCACGCTGTGGCTAAACATGCCTTGGTGCATGGCCAGCACATCTTGGCACAGTTTACACCGTCCGGGTTATCTGGATACTTCCCACTAATACCAACCTATCCGAACTCCGGAGATGGGAACTTGCTCTTCAATATATCCTCTCTTCCCGTTACCCACCAGGACTCAATCTCCGCTAATTTCAAGTTGCTGCCACTCATACCTCACCTGTCATTCAACAACATCTTTGCCTCTGCACATCCGCCTCGACTGACATCTCTGCCCAAACTCTTTGTCTTTGAATATGTCTGCTTGTGTCTGTATATGTGTGGATGGATATGTGCGTGTGTGCGAGTGTGTACCCATCCTTTTTTCCCCCTAAGGTAAGTCTTTCCGCTCCCGGGATTGGAATGACTCCTTACCCTATCCCTTAAAACCCACATTCTTTCGTCTTTCCCTCTCCTTCCCTCTTTACTGACGAAGCAACCGTCGGTTGCGAAAGCTAGAATTTTGTGTGTATGTTTGTGTTTGTTTTTGTGTCTATCGACCTGCCAGCGCTTTCGTTTGGTAAGTCACATCATCTTTGTTTTTAGATATATTTTTCCCACGTGGAATGTTTCCCTCTATTATATTCATATCATTAATTTGAACCCAACAATTATGTTTGTTATTGTCACTGTTGCGTTTCAAAATCTTTTCTGTCGTCTTATTTTCTCTTTCGGTTTTTGCCAGTAGTTTCACTTTGTATTCACCTTCTCCTTTTTACTGTAATCTACTATACAATTTTATCCCACCTATATATACTCAATAATACGTAACCCACTTCCAAACCATAAGCAAAAAATTTTTTCCGCTCTCAACACTACCGCTGCTATAAAATCCACCGTTTCTAGTTCACAAACAGTTCCTTTCACATATTAAACAACCATTTCGGCTAGTTCTAATAACTTTCGCTTTATTTCCATTTCCGTTTTTCCCACATCACTGATAATTTTTAGTCGCTTCCCACAGGTTTTAACGTCATTATTTCTTCGTCAGACAAGTGTTAGCCTCATTTTCATAATCTGCCACCACAAAACCACTCCTTTTAATACATTTACACGCAGTTTTTTCGAAATTTTCCCGAATTTCTCTGTCCTTTAACGTGTTTTGGTGGCAACACAACCACCTAACCTTTGTGCACATCGTTGTCTACCAACCCAAGTCCAACATAGCCCAGCTGTAACCAACACTTTTTCGCCTTTTTTCACACCAGATCTCCAGTTACTTTCCAGTTCACCTTTATCTCTCCCCATATATTTTATTTTCATTTGCATTTCAGCCTCATGTTACACTTCTAATACCATGTCACCCTCACAACACCCCCACAACGACCCCATTAAGTTTTATTTACATTCCCTCCGCAAACATGCCTTCGCCCTAGCCAGATTATGCTCCAATATTCTATTTTCTCAGGTTTGTCTGACATTTGGCATTACCCCCAAAGGCCTCACACTTAAAGTTCCCATCTCTGGCTGTAGCCCTTCTTTCCATCAGTCCCTATACCAGTTCCAAACCGAACAATCCATAGCCCTCACCCACCTAATCCTTCATCTACACATCAACTCAGCCAATGAACACACCCGTCAACTCCTATCCTTAATAAAAGTCTTCAATCTTTCCTCTCCCACATCCACACCGGCTGTTCAGAGCATCCTCCTACAGGCCAACCGCAAATTAGA
Organism: Schistocerca nitens; assembly: GCF_023898315.1. Classification (NCBI taxonomy): domain Eukaryota; kingdom Metazoa; phylum Arthropoda; class Insecta; order Orthoptera; family Acrididae; genus Schistocerca; species Schistocerca nitens. Next base: position 11,305,644 of record NC_064622.1, read on the forward strand.
ACAGCATGCCACCCTCCACCTCAAAAAACTATCCAATCTCCTGGTTTCCGACCTCCGGAAAGGCAACTCACTCACGCTTCACAACCTTTCCAGCAAACCTCAACCACCTCTCATTGCACACAAACCCAGTCTCTCCCATCTACTCAATCTCCCACTTCCAGCTCCACTCCCTCCAAAACCTCAAAATTCCAATCAACACAATCTGGAACCACAACACCCTAATTCAGTAGTTAACCTTTCCTCCAAACCTCTCTCCCAATCCGAAACCTCTGTCCTATCCAAAGGCCTCACCTTCAGCCCCACTCCCAGATTCAACCAAACAGCCCTCGTCAAAGATTTACTGTCCTACACTCGTACTCTCTGCTGGAAATATCACTTTGCCACGAAGAAAAATGATCCTAATCCTACTCCTAATGATCCAACTCCCCAAGACACTATCCAAATTGAACCCTGCCTGGAACAGTTCCGTCCTCCGTCACAGCGGGACCCACCTCCTCTTCCTCAAAATCACCCTCTTCAAACCTTCCAGGAATTTCTGACTTCCAGCCTTGCCTCTCAATCCCTCTTAAAAAACCTCAATCCTACTCCCAACATCACCACTGTTGAAGCCCAGGCTATCCGTGATCTGAAGGCTGACCGATCCATCGTCATTCTTCCGGCGGACAAGGGTTCCACGACTGTGGTACTTGATCGTCGGGAGTATGTGGCTGAGGGACTGCGTCAGCTTTCAGACAACACCACATACAAAGTTAGCCAAGGTAATCCCATTCCCGATGTCCAGGCGGAGCTTCAAGGAATCCTCAGAACCTTAGGCCCCCTGCAAAACCTTTCACCTGACTCCATCAACCTCCTGACCCCACCGACACCCCGCACCCCTACCTTCTACCTTCTTCCTAAAATTCACAAACCCAATCATCCCAGCCGCCCCATTGTAGCTGGTTACCAAGCCCCCACAGAACGTATCTCTGCCTACGTAGATCAACACCTTCAACCCTTTACATGCAGTCTCCCATCCTTCATCAAAGACACCAACCATTTTCTCGAACGCCTGGAATCCTTACCCAATCTGTTACCCCCGGAAACCATCCTTGTAACCATTGATGCCACTTCCTTATACACAAATATTCCGCACGTCCAGGGCCTCGCTGCGATGGAGCACTTCCTTTCACGCTGATCACCTGCCACCCTACCTGACCCACAAGTTCTTCACTTTTGAAGGCCAGACATACCAACAATTAAAGGGAACAGCCATGGGTACCAGGATGGCCCCCTCGTACGCCAACCTATTCATGGGTCGCTTAGAGGTAGCCTTCTTGGTTACCCAGGCCTGCCAACCCAAAGTTTGGTACAGATTTATTGATGACATCTTCATGATCTGGACTCACAGTGAAGAAGAACAGAATTTCCTCTCCAACCTCAACTCCTTTGGTTCCATCAGATTCACCTGGTCCTACTCCAAACCCCACGCCACTTTCCTTGACGTTGACCTCCATCTGTCCAATGGCCAGCTTCACACATCTGTCCACATCAAACCCACCAACAAGCAACAGTACCGCCATTATGACAGCTGCCACCCATTCCACATCAAACGGTCCCTTCCCTACAGCCTAGGTCTTCATGGCAAACGAATCTGCTCCAGTCCGGAATCCCTGAACCATTACACCAACAACCTGACAACAGCTTTCGCATCCCGCAACTACCCTCCCGACCTGGTACAGAAGCAAATAACCAGAGCCACTTCCCCATCCCCTCAAACCCAGAACCTCCCACAGAAGAACCACAAAAGTGCCCCACTTGTGACAGGATACTTTCCGGGACTGGACCAGACTCTGAATGTGGCTCTCCAGCAGGGATACGACTTCCTCAAATCCTGCCCTGAAATGAGATCCATCCTTCATGGGGCCGGCCGAAGTGGCCGTGCGGTTAAAGGCGCTGCAGTCTGGAACCGCAAGACCGCTACGGTCGCAGGTTCGAATCCTGCCTCGGGGATGGATGTTTGTGATGTCCTTAGGTTAGTTAGGTTTAACTAGTTCTAAGTTCTAGGGGACTAATGATCTCAGCAGTTGAGTCCCATAGTGCTCAGAGCCATCCTTCATGAAATCCTCCCCACTCCACCAAGAGTGTCTTTCCGCCATCCACCTAAGCTTCGTAACCTGTTAGTTCATCCCTATGAAATCCCCAAACCACCTTCCCTACCCTCTGGCTCCTACCCTTTTAACCGCCCCCGGTGTAAAACCTGTCCCATGCACCCTCCCACCACCACCACCTACTCCAGTCCTGTAACCCGGAAGGTATACACGATCAAAGGCAGAGCCACGTGTGAAAGCACCCATATGATTTACCAACTGACCTGCCTACACTGTGACGCATTCTATGTGGGAATGACCAGCAACAAACTGTCCATTCGCATGAATGGACAAAGGCAGACAGTGTTTGTTGGTAATGAGGATCACCCTGTGGCTAAACATGCCTTGGTGCATGGCCAGCACATCTTGGCATGTTACACCGTTCGGGTTATCTGGATACTTCCCACTAACACCAACTTATCCGAACTCCGGAGATGGGAACTTGCTCTTCAATATATCCTCTCTTCCCGTTACCCACCAGGACTCAATCTCCGCTAATTTCAAGTTGCCGCCACCCATACCTCACCTGTCATTCAACAACATCTTTGCCTCTGCACTTCCGCCTCGACTGACATCTCTGCCCAAACTCTTTGTCTTTAAATATGTCTGCTTGTGTTTGTATATGTGTGGATGGATATGTGTGTGTGTGCGAGTGTGTACCCATCATTTTTTCCCCCTAAGGTAAGTCTTTCCGCTCCCGGGATTGGAATGACTCCTTACCCTCTCCCTTAAAACCCACATTCTTTCGTCTTTCCCTGTCCTTCCCTCTTTCCTGAGGAGGCAACCGTCGGTTGCGAAAGCTAGAATTTTGTGTGTATGTTTGTGTTTGTGCAGACATTTGTAAAGGCCTTTACACACACACACACACACACACACACACACACACACATATATATATATATATATATATATATATATATATATATATATATATATATATATCTAAATCTAAAAAGAAAGATGATGAGACTTACCAAACAAAAGCGCTGGCAGGTCGATAGACACACAAACAAACACAAATATACACACAAAATTCAAGCTTTCGCAACAAACTGTTGCCTCATCAGGAAAGAGGGAAGGAGAGGGAAAGACGAAAGGATGTGGGTTTTAAGGGAGAGGGTAAGGAGTCATTCCAATCCCGGGAGTGGAAAGACTTACCTTAGGGGGAAAAAAGGACAGGTATACACTCGCACACACACACATATCCATCCACACATACAGACACAAGCAGACATATTTAAAGACAAAGAGTTTGGGCAGAGGATATATATATATATCAGGTGAATTTTGGAATCATTTTGTTGAGAAGGCCATGGTCAACTTCCTGCCCTATCCTCATCTAATCTAGCTCTGGTCTGTACATGTTTAATACATGTAGCTACACTACAGGATGAACCACAAGTCCACCAACGGACTTTTAGGGGCTGCTCACGGATGCCTTCCGAGTGCTTTGGTATAAAAGACCTTTGGTATCCAGTGCCTTGTTATTGTGTGACTGTGATTTATTCATCTCATGACTTACATTTGTAATCCATTTGTTCTGTGTACAGAAGACACATCAAAAATATATAACACAGTTACAATTATTTTTACACTAATAAACAATATCACTAAAATAAATAATAACACTAAAATATTTCTTGCAATATGTAAACATGGTATCCAGCTCAAATTTCCAATTATTCTTGCATGAATTCGTCCACTGGGTAATAACATTTCAGAGTCAAGGTACCCAATGTGTGCCCAAATTTTATCCAGATTTAATCCTAAGAATTTGATCAAGTCCACTTCTTCTATATCTTGATTGCTGCGAATAATCTTAATCTGCTCACATCTTTGACTTTTTTTTTTTTTTTTTTTTAATTGCATCTTGTGAGTCTAAAATATACACTCATGTTCAGAAAGAACATAACACCTTGAACGATTACAAATAGGATGTTCATATTCATAGGGCATGTACATTAGCATATTCTGCAGAAATGATTAGCATTTGAAACACGTCGGCCAGCAGATTCAAAGTCGACATCGATAGCGCGGCACGATACCACCAACTGGTAAAAGGTGCTCGCAGTCTCGTTGACACTATAAACTGAAGGTAATGGATCAGTGTGACTTGAGCAGATGTACAGGATGCCTTGCAGACATATGTGAGAATCATACTGTCAAACAAGTGAGTTTGAAAGACGGCACATTATTAGCAAGAGAGAATTTGATGCATCTGTCTGCAAAATTGCTGCTTGTGTGGGACAAAGTGTTTCAGCATTGTAATGGGCATGTGCAGAATGGTTCACAAAAGGGCGTAGAACATAACGATATGAATCATGTTGCACCACACAGACTGCCCTCCAAGAAGATCGACACCTCATCCGAATGGCATTGCAGGACAGATCTGGCAGAACAGTGTAACACATGATACAATATCAGGGGTGACAGCCCATTACCATTTATTACAGCACGGGTTACGTGCACATCGTCCACTTCTCCGCCTACCTTTGACAAATGTCTAGAAAACTGCTAGATGGAAATGGTGTATGGAACGGCATCACTGGGGACAGGAACGGCAGCAGATAGTGTTTTCAGACAAATCCAGGTTCTGTTTGCTTGAAAATGAAGGCCGCATTTTGGTTCGACGCACACCAGGGGAGCAGCATCACAGTGACAGCATTCGCACAAGACGTACAGTGCCAACTCGTGGCCTTATGGTGTGGGGTGCTATCGCGTACAATCACAAATCACAGTTGGTGCACTATGACCAGTGTGGCCCATGTGAATGACATCCTGCAAACCGTAGCCACATGCTTTCTGCACAACACCCCTGATGCCATTTCTCAGCAAGACCTTTTGCCTTGCCCGCCAGATCACCAGACTTGTAGCCTAATGAAAATGTGTGGGATTTGGTGAAACGACGGGTGCAGCACTGTGACCCAGGGCCAGCACCACAGATGAATTTTGGAACCAGGTAAATGCAGCACGGATAGCTAAAACACAGGACACCATTCGCGTCTTATACGTGTCAGTGCCATCACACGTGGAACAAGTTATCAGGACCCCTGGGTGACCCTGTGCCTAATAGGCAACAGGACACGTACTGAACCAAGGTCACTGAAATGCTAGTCATTTCTGCAGAACATACTACAGTTGGAGTCACAAATGATGACGGTTGAATTTAGGCTTGTCCTGCATCCCTACATCTGAGTGCTCTGCTCTGAATGCCGTAACTAATGCGAGCATTAAACGTTATCGTAGCGAGTTGTTTAGTGAAATTTTGTTCCCTTTGTTGCAAGCTGTCATTGCTGATGTTGGCGGTAAGTGATACATTCCACATAAGGAAGCAAGAGACTTAATTGCAGGATATATGCTTTCTTCAAGCAGAAAGCATGCACATGCACATACCCCAATCCTCATCCATGCCTTGACATGCGCCAACCCCTATTGTTTGTGGGGACCGATGCCTTTGTAGTTTGGTCCCTTCAGCCCCCGCAAACAACCAATCAACCGTCGTTCGTGGATCGCACTACAATATACGTGTCCTGTGACAATGAACGTCGCACCTCTAGTCGTTCGAGGTGTTTTGTTTTTCCTGAACATGAGTGTGTCTCGATTCAACTGGCTCAGCTGAAACCGAGTTTCTAAGATGCTGAGGCTACTGATCAAAGAGTTTGGAATTTTTCTGAATCCTGATTTTCAACTAACAAGAAGTAGCACCTGCGAACAGAACTGATGGGGTGTTGACATTTAATGGTAAGTCATTAATATAGAAGAGAAACAGTACTGGGCCTAGTATGGAGCCTCAGGGAACACTCTGAGACATTTTTAACAATATTGTGAAAAGGAAAGTTGCCGCTCACCTTATAGCGGAGGTACTGAGTCACAGATAGGCACAACAAAAAGACTGTCACAAATATAACTTTTGGCCAGTAAGGCCTTAATCAATGTTAGACACCCCCCCCCCCACACACACACACACGACTGCAGTCTCAGGCAACTGAGGCTACACTCCAAGCAGCAGCACCATTGCATGGTGGGAGTGGCGACTGAGGGGTAAGGAGGAGGCTGGGGCAGAGTGGGCAGGGAGGATAGAAGGGGTAGGGGTAGCGAACAGTGTTGTGCTGTTGGGGAGTGCGCAGGAATGAGGTGGAAAGAGGGTAGGGCAGCTATTTCCAGTTGGGAGGTTAAACGGAGGGCAATGGAGATGTCGAGGGTGGGGGGGGGGGCGATGGGGAGAAGGAGAGAAGTAAAAAGACTGGGTGTGATGGAGAAACGAGGGCTGTGTGGTGATGGGAACAGAGAAGGGGCTGGATGGGAGAGGACAATGACTAATGAAGGTTGAGGCCAGGAGGGTTATGGGAACATAAGATATATTGCAGGGAAAGTTCCCATCTGCACAATTCAGAAAAGCTGGTGTACACAGAAAGAATCCATATGGCACATACTGTGAAGCAGTCATTGAAATGAAGGATGTCGTGTCTGGCAGCGTGCTCAGCAACAGGGTGGTCCACTTGTTTCTTGGCCACAGTTTGTCGGTGGCCATTCATGTGGATAGACAGCTTGTTGATTGTCATGCACACATAGAATGCAGCACAGTGGTTGCAGTTTAGCTTGTAGATCACATGACTAGTTTCGCAGGTAGCCCTGACTTTGATGGGATAGGTGAGGTTTGTGACCAGACTGGAGTAGGTAGTGGTGAGAGGATGTATAGGAAAGGTCGTGCATCTAGATCTGTTACAGGTGTATGAGCCATGAGGTAAAGGGGTTGGGAGTAGGGTTTGTGTAGGGATGGAGGAGTATATTGTGTAGGTTCGGTGGACGGCAGGGTTTACTACTGTGGAAGGGATGGGAAGGATAGTGGGCAGAACATTCCACATTTCAGGGCATGATGAGGAGTAGAGGGTTTGCTACATTTATACAGAATTCACTGAAGCACTCTGATACTGGAGTTGGACCTACAATAGTGTTTCCTTGAATGTTAATTTTTGAAATTTCTTGGTTACAGAGTTTAACACCTAATTTGGATTTAATGACTGACCACACAGCCTTTGTCTTATTTTTATAGATTAAAATTAGCCTGTTAAGCTGCCTTGACAACTCTTTTAAATATAAAAATATAATTATGATTCATTTGCTCTGTTACCCCAATTACCTTTGCTTCTGGTGAAAATACCTTAACAGCAGTGAAACAACTTGTAATATGCAATTACCAAACTGTTAGCTACAGCACAAAATACAGGGAACTACAAAAGTATTGTGAAGTGGTTGCCATTTGTGCAGGAGAGGTATGAACATAACATCTTTGTGCTGGTTTTCCATTGAATTTAGTGAAATCATACACAAGGTGCGTAAGAGACAATTATTCATCAGTAGACCTTCCCACACTGCTATGCGTAAGTGTTAATGTACAATTAACATGCAAGAAAAACAAACCCATTACAGAAGAGAGCGGTACTGAACACAAACTAAGGGGTAAAGAGTGAGATGGGCATTACTGCTGTAAACAGCAAGTACCATGAGTGGTTGGAACAAGTTTGTTTCCGCACAAGCCCCACTGCCATTTGCACTGTTGTGCAGATATTCTGAGTGCAATACAGATACAAAGCTAATTGGGACAAGGAACCATATGAAATGCAGTAATAGTGTAATGGGCCACCAGAGACTGTGGGTCTGTTTCAGAAGGTATCCCTGAACAATCTCTGAAGGTTTATTGGTGGATTTCTGATTGACTTGGTATACTATTTCTGTAATGTATCTGATATGTTATAAACCGTTATACTGAAAGGTCAAAGAGAGAAAACCTAAATAAACAAATAACATATTTTACAGTGGCTTTGTGGCCCATGATCCTGTTTTTAGCTCATTTCTTCCCTTTGGAAACAACTCGAATTTGAAAGATCAAAGCTCGTCGAATATTGGAAGAAACATTGCTGGTAATTATAATTTCTTCTACGATAAAAAGGCCACCACTCCTAAGAAATTATAGACTGCAGAATGATGGTAGGAACATGTCTGTAATGATGTCTTATAAACGATTGAAGTCAATCACAGAAAAAAATAATGTGTCATCTGTCTTAGGGGGCGATATGTATGCCTTAAAAAACGATTAGAATTCTACTGATACATACCAGTACCACCTGCTACATCGAGTAACCGTGTTCGTGAGGTCGGGCTGAGTCTGTATATGAATATGTCTTTCCATAGCCGATGCACTCCAAAACTCATTGCGTCATTCATTTTATCATAAGACGTAGCAACTGCCTCAAACACATGATGAACTACAAGACAAAAGTATGTGCGTCATCATCAAGTATGCTGGAACGAGGAACATTTTCACTCAAAGTGGTTTCACCACACTAACCTTTTTCGGCTTTCTCGCTCTCTTTTACTCTTTCGAAACCAAAGTGTGTCTCATTTTCATTGGAATCTTTATTTTGTGCATATTCTGGCGAGTTTTTAACGCATGACAACATTAAACATCGCCGAGAACACGGTAAAATATTATGCAACGTTTTCGAAAATTTGAACGCCGCCATTTTTAAACCGCAGACAGCTGTTTCAATGCCAACAACAAACCGTGAAGATGTAAACATACACTACAAAGTCTCTCTTTTTCATATACAAAGTCACAGACATCGTTCTGTATGTCAATGTACAAAGCTTAAAATATTTATCGTTGGACAGAAAAATCGATATTTTCAATCGTTGTCCCTGAGTCAACATTACCATTAATTTTTCGAATTACGAAGTGTGAGCAGTCTTATACGAACTGCAAATAAACAAATGTCTTCGGTTTCTTCCACTGACGACGAGTGAACTACGCGTAGTACACGAACATTCCTTTAGAAGGAGTGCCGTGTATGTATCATTTAGAAAAAAAAAAAACAAGGATTTAAATATTTTTAATTGTTATTATTTATTTATTCGTTTATACACCATTTATTATAATATAGTATTGGGCACGTTAGAAACATTACAGAAATAATATATACATATGAAACATTAACAAAATAGTATAGTGCAACATGAGGATAGGCGAGGATAAAGTGGCGCTACAAGAAAGCATGGCCGCGAGATCATTTTCACACGAGTAACTAAAATGAATATGACCATTCATGTCATTGTATAGACAAACTGACCTGGACTTAATAAACCAGACGTTAAGAAATGTTACTATACGAAAAGAAACTTGCAAAAATAATTTAAATCTGAACCTTGCAGGGAACAGGCAGTAGAACATCCGATAGATAATAGTGTGTAAAGTACTGAGAGCTTCTATAAATTTATAAGAAGTTTACCTGAGGGATTTAACGAATTATTCCTACCAAGGCAATGGCATTTAAAAAGTCAAACTAAACTACATTCCTCTAGGCGTAAAAACATATACATCGAGAAAACGAGAGCTACTTAAAGATCTGAAAACAGTAAAAACAGTGATTTTTATTAAGTATGTGAGGCTTTAAAAATTATATTTAAAAGTATTATTGAAAGAACGGCAAATTATATGTTCATTTCCGACATAGGAATAAGTCTAATTTAGTGTGGACTGTTATTAAATCCCAATTAGGTACAGCAGTTAACCACATTTTGGAACTAACACAATCTAATCCAGACACATTTGCAATTAGTCTCATTGCAGATTTTGGGAAGAGAGAAATCACTAAGTTGACATTTTACGTATTTTCATTAACTAACGTCATACAGACTAATGTTCTGGCGTAACACACCGTTAAGAAAGAAAGTCTTCTTTGGACAAAATCGTGCTGTAGGAATGATGGGTTGAGCTCACCCACAATCATCTTGTAGACACCTGTTTAAGGAGTTATGCATTTTGACTATTGCTTCACAGTATATTTATTCCCTTATTAAGTTTACTGTAAATAGTCCATTGCAGGTCAAAAGAAACGACAACATACATAATTACAATACCAGAAGCACCTTAAGGTTGTCTTCATCGAAAAAAGGGATACACAATGCTGGACCAATATTTTTGATCACATAACCAGTGATATGAAATGTCTGACAGACAGCAATGTAAAATTTGAAAATAAACTGAAGAAGTTTCTCCTTGACAACTCCATTCCGTAGAAGAATTTCTAGTGTTGTGTGTGTGGAAAGAAAATTTGTGACGTGAATATAAAATTACTCGTTCCACATCGTTATGATTTATCACACAAATGATCCATGGAACAAGAACCTAACACAAGGAAATCTCAAAAATTAAAACAACAACGCTATTGTGAACCCTACTCAGATATCTCAATGCTTCAATAAATTTCTCATAAATGTAGCAAAGCCTATCGTAGGTGTGATTAGACCTACTTATCAAAACAGTATACATTTCTTTGGCATGGATCAGAAAGGTGACTGAATTGTGACATTTAGTGAAATGAAAATTCACTGGGTAAGATCGAATACCCTCCAAAGTAATTAAATTTGAGTATGATAAAATAGTGCACCAGCTGTCTTTAATAATCAATCAATCATTTGGACAAGCTAACATCCGTGATGTGTTTAGGTATGCAGAGGTAAAACCGCTAAAAAAAGACCTGCAAACAACATGAACATGAACACAATTAATGCATTTGTTGAATGAATCAGAAAATGTTACATGCTGATGATACATCATTATCAGCTGGGGCAATATTCTAAATTGCAAATAGTCTGGTCACAGAGTATCTAATCACGAATAAGCAAAAGACTGTTGTGATGAAGTTATTCTTGAATTATAACCAATATGAAGTGGATATGAATGCCAAATGACTATCTACTGCTGAAACATCAGACAAACAAAATTTTAGGCATTTTGATTTATGAACAGCTTAGGTGGAAAGAGCATATCAGTTACATCTGTGAGAAAATTAGCTACGATATTTACTTATGTCTGGACTTAAATATATCTGCTTGTATTTACAATATGGGCTAAAAGATTTGATTTGATATGATTTGCTTTTTTATTTGGTCCCGTTGATTACATATTGTACAAAGGGTGTATTAGTAATACACAATGAATAAAGTGAAATAATACAAAATTATGTGAGCACTGTATACATCATACAAATACTTATTTTCTATGAGCAATTGATTACGGACAATATTAAAAACTGCATTTTACTGGTATAAATACAAGTGAATGCTTAAAATAACAGAATGAATGGAAGTACACATTTTTATCCCTGTGCCACAAATAAATAATGAAATTTACATTTTGTCATTATGATTTAAATTAGAATACAAAATTTTTTAACTTCATGACGTAAGTAGGTTCAAGTGAATACTTAATAGTGTATAATAAATGGGAGTACACATTTTAACCTATTATCTAAATAAATTTACATTTTATCACTATAATTTATGTTAGAAGTACACAATTTTGTCTTTGTGATATAAGTAAAGATTTTCTTTCCTCTATTTTTACTCGAAAGGATGCCTTATTACTCTAGGAATTCATTCATTTTATAGTAAGTTTGTTCCCTGAGGAATGTTTTTAGTTTCCTTTTGAACACCTGCATATTATTGATTTCCTTTCCGTACTAATAGGAAGCCTACTTTTATTCATGACGCAGTTACCTTGTAGCAGTTTCCCAAAAGAGAATGGAAATATGCAAAATATGACAAAAACAATATTTGTCTGTTAACAAGGTGAGAAATAGCTTGCTGGGCAAAACATGCTGCGCTATGTTATTTGACCACCTGATCAATTTGCTCTGTTCATGTTAGCTGGCTGTCTATCTGAATGCCTAGCAATTTTGTATGTGTTGTTTCATAAAGTTTTTGGTTGTTGATATCCATTTCAGGGACTTTGAGTTTTTTATTTATTGCCTGAAACTGTATAATATTAGATTTTGAAAAATTTATGGTTGGGCTATTTGCTGTGAACCATTTGTGTACTTAGATAGTGCCTGTCAGGGTTGTATTCTGCATTGCAGAGTTGGGGCACTTGATCAGAATACTTGTATCATCCGCGAAACATGCTATTTTTGCTCTGTCATCAACTGTAACTGGTAGGTCATTAATGTATATCAGGAAAATCAGTGGCCCAAGGATTAAACCCTGGGGGACTACAGATTTTACATTTCCCCCATCTGAGTTTACTGTTAAACCTGCCTCCATTAAGATAACTCTTTGCTTCCTCTTGTGTAGACAAGATTGTAGCAATGTAAAAGGTTTGTCTTTGATGCCATAGTGTGGAAGCTTTTTAGCAATGTGTTTTGATCTACACAGTCGAAGGCCTTAGCAAGGTTCCAGAAGTTCCCCATCCAATACCTTCTGAGATTTAATTCACCTTGAGTTTCATCTGTTAGGCTAAATATAGCTCTCTCTGTGGAGAATCCCTTACGAAAGCCAAACTGTTTAGATGTAAGTAAGCCATTTTTTTCTGTCATATGACCATAAATCCTATCATAAATTACTGTTACAACTACCTTTGAGAACACTGGCAGCAATGAGATGAGCTGATAATTGGAAGGTACATTCCTTGCCCATCTTTTGTGGATGGGCATCAGAACTGCATGTTTCAGTCTGTCTGGAAATGTCCTAGTTTTCATTGACTGGTTATATAAATTGCACAATATGTGACTGATTAAGTCTGCACATGCTTTTAGACTCCTGTTTGATATTCCATCATATCCGGAAAATCCAGAGCTTTTAAGTAATTTTATGATTTTTTTCAGTATCTTTAGGAGTTGCGCTTTTGAAATTAAGTGCTGTACTTGGCGTGATTTAATAGCTCTATGGCTTCTGTGGGAGACTGTTTAGTATAGTTCCTTATTCTTTCAAGTATATGGGGGAAAAAGTTATTAAAATCAGAGGCTGCAACTTTTTGATTATTCTTGTCTGAACCACTACCAGAGGATCATGGAGTCCCCGATTGTTCGAATTTTATGTTCCTATTTATCTCTCTCTTTATGGTGTTCCATATGGTTTTTACTTTATTGTTTGACTTGCTGATTTTTTCTGCATAATGCATTTGTTCAGCATTCCTGATTACACATGTTAGAATTTTATAGTATTTTTTGTAATGTAGTTTCACTGCTAGGTTTAGACTAGCCCTTTGTTCTATAAACAGATCTTTCTTTTTAGCATGTGGTATTTTGATGCCAGCTGTTACTCACTCTTTCCTTCGACAACAGACTGATTTCATTTTAATCTGTTTCTCGGGGAAGCAGGCATCAAAATGTTTGAGAAATAAGTCCAGGAATTAATTGAATTTCTAATACATTGCAACTGTTTGGTACACTTTCTCCTGTTGTTCATGGTGTAAACTATTTCTAAACAAGCTAGTAGATTCCATATTTATTATTCTAACGTGTTTAACCCAGGTGTGATCATTTACTGTTTTTCTGTTGGCAAGTTTTAAGGTTGTCAACTCACCATTGTGATGACAGACCTCTTATTTTGGCTTGTGTTTTTACTTTGTTGTAATTTGTGGGGCCAGAAACAGATTGTCAATCAAGGTCTTGCTGTGGTCATATACTCTTATTTGGGATGAAGCCATTGGGAGTCGGTTGAAAGTTGAGAGCAATGATTCCACATGTTTATGATTGTTACTATTTGAAAGAAAATTAATGTTAAAATTGCCACATACTATAATCTGCCTGTTATTCCTATAAAGCTTTGTTAAGAACTAATTCTAGCAGTGAGAGGAACTTTTTAATGTTTCTCTTATATGCCCTGTAAACTGCAATTATTAGGAGGAACTGTGTTTCCAGTTCTAATTTGGCGGCACAGCATTCAAAATGCTGTTCAATACAATACTGAGCTACATTTATGGTTTGTGATCTGAGAGTATTGTGCATATAAATTGCCACCCTGGCTTGCCATAAGTTGGTCCTGCAGTAGTGACAAACAATTCTATAACTATTTAAATGTCCATGCTTCAAGACTTTGTAACTAAAAGTCTAAGAAGCTGAATTTGCCTAAGGTATTGGATGGCTTACAGGTGGCCGATATTGAATGTTCCATCAGATACAGTGGACAGCTGTGAATACAGAATAAGGATTCCTGAACCAAGGCCAAACAAAACCAAATCCACTTTGTGTGTGTCTTGTAGCAAGTGACAAAGTGGTCTGTGTCTGTTCACCAGTGGTGCGGCTGGAATCTATATTCTGGAATTAACCATTCCAGTCTTCAGACTCTGAGTTCACTCAATGAGTCTACTCAACCCCACCTGATTCCAGACACAGTCATCATGGAGCATTTTGATAATCATAATGTAACCCCAGGTGGTCAACCCACATTCAGTATAACTGACACAACTGGCCTTTTGGATTCTGGGGCAGCCAGGTTAAAATGTAGTGTGATTCAACAGAGGAAGTTGAGGTCCTGTGGCCAAGTTAAAACCAAAACAAATGCATTTTTGCAACACTTAACATACAAACACTTTTGCAACCAAGTAAACTTCATAAATTGGGAGATACATTAAAAGAACAGAAGATTGAAATTTTGGCACTTGAAGAAACACGAATGACGGACAATAATACCATGGATTTCTGCGGTTATAATCTTTTTAAAAATAAAACTGATAAAAGAATACTTAATAACACATCACGTCTGGGAGTTGCTTTTGCATTCTCTGAAAATATTTTTAATTCAATAATGGAAGTAAAACCCATTAATAATAAACTAATGACAATTCCTGTTAAATGTGCAAATACAGCAGGCACTTTACTTAATGCCCATATGCCAGTCAATGCTGATAGTGTAAAAAACCTGAAGAAGTTAATGGAGCTTGGGAAACATTAGAAAGCATCATCTCAAAAATTCCCTCAAACCATGTTAAAATTTTAATGCGTGATTTTAATGCTCAATTAGGTAAAGAGAAAAAATATAAGAAAACAGTGGGTGGATTTCTTGCATGTAAATGGACAAACGAAAACGGCCGAAGACTTGTTGGGGAATTTCACATCAATCATGTAGCAATTTCATACCCTAACTACAAAGAAATTTTAAATGTCTAAATTAGGAAAGCAGCTAATCTTGATTCTGGCCATTATTTAATGTGAATAAAAGTAAAACTTGAACCTCAAAAACTATTCAAAATAAAACAAGTTATCCTGAAATTTGATACTGATAGCTCTAACAAGCAAACTTGACACAAAACAAACCAACATTTGGCAAGGCCTAAAAGAAAAGTTCGTCAAATCTGCACAAGATTTATTTCCATTTCAAAGGAAACAGAAACACCCTTGGTGGAATGTGGATTGTAAAACAGCAGTTAAGTTTAGGCATGAGACATTCAAAAAGTGGAATAGTAACAAAACTGGAAATATGTTCAACACCTTTCTAACTGTAAGAAAAGAAAAATCTAAATTAATGTGTCAGACTACAAAGAAACTGTGAAAATACCCAACTTTCAGAAATCAAAACAACACAAGTATTTGCTTCAAAAATGAAAATGTCAGTCTGGCTCTTAGAAACCAGGAAAATTGTGTGGTACTTGCTAAATAAATTCCAACCACAGCAAAGTAATAACTTCAACCTTGACTCTAAAGAACCTGATGAAATCAAAATAACCAATCAAATTATGAGACTTAAAAACAATAAGGCATTCAGAGAAAACACTTTGCAGAACTACTTAAATCAGCTGGCCCTAACACTACAAAAGAGACCAGTCAGCTAATAGGACATATCTGGCAAACTGAGAAAATACCTGAAGACTGGAAAACTGCTCTAATTCATCCATTGCATAAAAAAGGGAATAGAACCAATGTTAATAATTACCGAGGAATCTCTCTTCTACCGGTCACATACAAAATTCTCTTGCAATGTTTACTTGATCAAGCCCAAGAACAGTTAGAACCTAAAATTGGTGAGTACCAACCAGCCTTTAGACCAAACAGACCCTGTCCAGAACAGATTCTTTATTTAAAACTAATCCTTAGGCACCAAAGTATTTCTAGTAGCAATACTGTATGTACATTCATAGATTTTAGAAAGATCTACGACTCAGTTGATCGTGAATCTGTTTCCAGATTTTAAAGGAACAAGGGCTAGATAATAAGGAAACTTTAACAGACACTAGCTCTAAAGTTAAATTCATGGGAGAAATTTCTGAACCATTTGATATAAAGACTGGAGTTAGACAGGGTGATGGACTCTCTCCATAACTATTTAACTGTGTTCTGGAAAAGGTAATTACAGAACGGCGAGAGCAAAAGTCAAGTCAAAATATAGATCAATCGATCCAGTTAGGTAGAAGTAATATTACAGTAGATTGCCTCACCTTTGCAGATGATCTGGCAAATTTACCTAGGGATATTACCACAGCTCAAAAACAAGCTGAAATTCCTAAAGAAGTTTTAGAAGAAGTAGGGCTACAAATATCATTCGAAAAAACTGAATGTATGACATTCAACGAACAAGTACCAAAGTTTTATTATACGAAATATGGAAAAATAAAAAGGGTTTCTCAGTTTGAATACTTGGGGGAAATAGTACAAGAAAACCGTCTGGAAAAAGCTGCAAATGAAGTTTGCTGTCAAAAATGGCAGCTGCATTCAGATTAACAAAATATTTATAATAAAAAAAACGCTTTCTAAATTCAGTAAACTTAAACACTAAGGCATTGTTATCAAACCTGAACATCCTTATGGAGCAGAAACTTTAATTTTAAACAGAAAGAGGGATATTGAATAAATTCAAAAGAAAGAAAGATTATTAGGAAAATATTAGGCCCCAAAATTACTGATGGAGAAACTTATAGGCTGAGAAGTAATAAAGAAAGTGAAGAATATACAGACATACATGGTGACATGAGAAAATGAAGACTTAAATTTTATGGGCACATTAAAAGAATGGGACCCACTAGGTTGACAAAACAAATAGTAGAATTCTATGAAAACAGACGTAAGGCCAAAACTGAGCCACTTAAATGGATCGCTGCGAATAAGGAGGCTCTTAAAGTAGACAGTATAACTCAGGCAGACATTACAGATAGAAATCATTCAGACAGAAGATATTTTAATGGAAAGTTGGTCAGAGAGAAATTAGAAAACAGAGTGGAACACTGCGGTCTGATGACAGAAACGGAGTTCATCAGTCAGCTGTTCCTTGAAGAGAAAGCAGTAGTACCTATTTTTTATTTACAAGGCTTCTTATATTTTGGTGAAATATTTTTAAACTATTCAGGTAATCTGTTGTACTTCTGACAGGTTTCTTAATGTTAGATTTGACGAGAGCTAAATTATCATTAAAGGGTACATCATTTACTCTGCAGCTTTCCCTATCCTCTAGTCTAATAAAAGTTTTCTTTGAGTGTTAACTACCACAGGAATATGCTGCAGTGGCAAACAATCACTATTTATTTATTTATTGTAGCGGGAGATACAACAGTTTTTATAACTTCTCTTGCATCTGACATGAGAGAATTACATGTGATTGTTTCAGCTACTTTTTGAGTTATGAACTTTTTTCCAAGGCCATTCAAATGCAAGTCATGTGCAGTGTGAAATCTTTGGCCAATACTATTGATGTCCAGGACATGCATATTTGCAAACTGACTGCAAGCAATGTCTAGCCAAGGATGGACTGCATCTAAACAGATTAGGATCGATGACCTTCAGCAAAATGTTTATGGATGTTTATAAAATCATTAAAAATAAGGGAAACTAATGTTTACTGGAAGGGATGTAAAAGAAAAATGCCTGTTAGCTGAAAAGAAAACTGCTAAACAATGTTTACGAAAATGTATACTTAATACCATTACAACAAGTGAAAATTCTTATTTGATGAACTTGAATATAAATGGCTTAAATTCAAAATCTTCCAGCAGCCTAATCTACAAACTTGATTTACAAATTCTTTGCTCAGAATGTAAAAACATAAAAATTATTTGTTTAGATGAACACTGGCTTAGCTCTAATACAATAAATATTTTAAATAAAATTGAAAATTTCACTGTTGCAAGCAGATATTGCAAGGAGAAAAAAATCTTACAGAGATTGCTGCATACTTATGGACTTTTCTATAAGCTACGAAGTGAAACCTGATTTTAATTGTTTGAATGAAGATTGTATATTTGAAAGGTGTTGCATAGAGTTTAAAGACCTTAATATGTTAATCATTTCAATTTATAAAATTCCAGAAAGGGCTTTAGTCACACCATTCCTCTCTAAATTCCAGTGCTTTCTAGATAAACTAAAGAAAGAAAAGAAGGAAAAAAATGTAATAGCAGCAGATTTTAATATAAAACTGCAAATGACAATAAATAGCCAACAAAATTTATTGATTCACTTAAAAAGTGTGGTTTTAACTAAATTTTTTGGAGTTCACCAGAGAAAATGTTCACTCAACAACATGCATTGATAACATTGTAACAAATTACTACTTTGATAATGTACATAAATTCTGTCTTGACCTTCTGATCACTCAGCCTTGTTTCTCTCACTGTCAAAAACTGATATTCAATTCAATTCAATTTTTATTATCACATAACATGCCTTATACAATCAAAGATTGTGACATAGGTGACTATATATAACAATACTAAAAATAGACAATAAACTAATAATATACATGGTGTAACATCTTCAAAGAGGTATTTTAATTACAATTATAATGCATTGTTGCCATTCATGAAATCTTCTACACTATAGTAACATTTATCTTTCAGATATTTTTCCAGGTCTCTTTTGGTACCTTTTACATTTGGGTCATCCATATCTTTCCATATTTTATTTACAAATTTCGTGCCCATATAGTATGGGGTTTTTTCATATGATTTTAAACGGTGGGTAGGTAACATGTAGCTCGTTCTATGTCTAGTATCATATTGATGCAAGAAGAAGTTGCCCTCAAAAAGTTGTGGGTTTCTTTTCGTGAAAGTGAGAGTTTCATAGATGTATGTGCTTGGAATGCTCATTAGATCCAGTTTTACAAATAAAGGCTTGCAGTGTTGCTTTGGTTTTGCTCCCACCATTGCTCGGATGATTCTTTTTTGTAGTCTAAAAGCTCTAAGTAAATTTGTTTTTTCAGACCCCCAGAAAATTATACTATACCTAATGACTGAAACAAAATATGCATTATATACAGTTTTTCTTACAGCTAAATCAGTAATACTATACAAGATATTCATAATATATACAAGGCTATTCAGTCGACCCAGTATGTTGTCCACATGGCGACTCCATAACAGGTTTTTATTGACTAACACACCAAGGAATTTGACACAGTCTGCTGTCTCTAATTTTTTGTCCATATACCTTATTTCACTTATAGACTGTGCAGATTGTTTTGTGGTAAAATGAACAATTTCTGTTTTTGTAAAATTTAATGTCAAGTTATTGTTTTTGACCCATGCCTCCACTTCCCCAAGTATAACATAAGAAAACTTACATCAAAAGAAGTTTCAATAGGACAAATATTGAAATATTCTATGAAAAACTAAGTACAGCTAAGTGTTGTTTTGGGAATGGTGTATCAACAAATGAAAACTTTAGTACATTCTTAAACAGTTTTCTTGAAGTATTTAATGAAACTTTCCCACCAAGATCATATTACAATAAAACATCAAATAAGATAAGATGGATCACACCAGGAATAAAAATTTCCAGTGAGAGGAAAAGGAAACTACACAATCAGCTGAAGTACTACAAAAATCCTGATTTTGTAAAATTTGTTAGGAACTATAAAACTATTTTTAAAAAAGTTGAGAATGCTTCAAAACAAATGGCAAATAAATTTATTGTAGGGCAGAAAAATAAAACATGGGCAGTATGATCAGTAGTTAAGTCTGAAGTAGGTATCCGACATCACAAACAAGACATTTCAAAAATCAAACTTAAGGAAACATCAGTTGTAAATCCAGCTCAGATATGCGAGTGCTTCAATGAGTACTTCATAAATGTAGCAAAGTCTGATTTAGATGTAGCAAATTATGAGAAAAAAGAATAGTTTTGGGTTAAAAGGCAATACCAGTGAATGTCTTAAAAAATTCAACAGTCTCAACAAAATTTGTTGAAAATGTCTTACTCTCCTTAAAAGACAAAAACTCTGCTGGTTGGGATGGGATACCCACCAAAGTGATTAAAAAAGTTTAAAACATAATAGCTCATCCTCTCTCTCTCATAATAAACAAGTCCTTTGAGGAAGGTTACTTTCCTGATCTCTTGAAATACGCAGAAGTAAAACCATGGTTCAAAAGATGATATGGGAAATTATCTCCTCATTTCTATACTCCCTGTCATATCAAAAATATTGCTGCTTTACAAATACAAAGCGATGCAATAAATGAGTTTATTGAAAAAATTACTTCATCATTAGCTCAGCATGTTTTGCCTTAAGAATAATATCCAAGGTATGCAGCAAAGAATGTATTAGAGCAGTGTATTTCAGTTATTTCCAATCAGTTGCAAGCTATGGCATAAGTTTTTGGGGAAAAACCAGGTCAAGACTAAATGACATTTTTATTATGCAAAAAAGAGCTATTCGTATCATGACACACAGCCCACCACAAACTCACTGTAGACCCTTATTCAGACAACTAAAGATACTTACAATACCATCAATATATATTTTTAAATGCCCGGAAATGATAAGTAAAAATAACTGCGATCTCCAAACCAACTCAAGCTACCATGATCACAATACAAGGCATTGTAAAGACTTCCACATTCCCTATGTAGCAAAAACTAGAAGTCAGAAACATGTTAGCCACTTAGGAATAAAGCTTTTAAATGCACTTCCATCTCAAATTAAAGAATTGAAAGGCAAAAATAATTTCAAGCATGAAGTAAAAAAATACTTGATGGAAAAATGCTACTACAGTGTAAATGAATACCTGTCTCAGACTGTGGATTGAAACCTGTAGCCTACTTTTTTTAAAAATTCAGACTAATTAAATGATGTTTTCAGCTTTGTAATTATGATACTTATGAAAAATCTGTTAAATATCCGTAATACGTTTTGTGTATATCCGTAACAGGTTTTGTGTATAAGGCATAGTTCATTATCTAAAATTGTTTATCGTGAGCATGTACTTTTGTTCTTTGAGTAATAAGTTCTTGTACACTACTTATGTACTATGTGTATGTAATTTGTTTGCTGTTTGTATATGTTTGTCAATTTATTATGTATATGTGTTGTTATGTGTTACGTGTAATCAAATGACAAATCCTATATCACATGTGTGATCTACTGGATGCTAAATAAATAAATAAAATAAAAGATAGGAAAGCTAAGGTCGCTGGAATATTCTGTGATCTTACAAAAGCATTCAATGCAGTAAACCATGCCCTGATGCTTTTCAAACTCAACAGGTATGGAATAAGGGATATTGCTTTGAAATGGTTTGAATTACATCTCATGGAGAGGAAACAAAGGGTAGTAATCACATCAAATGGAGCTGATTACTTCTGAGAGTGGAAAACTCTGTCACAAGGTGTTCTTCAAGGCTCAAGCCTTGGACCACTTTTATTCCTGTTCTACGTAAATGACTTGTCTCTCAATATAAATACAGATTTAACCTTGTATGCAGATGATACTTCTGCCCTAATTGAAATTCTGACAATATACCACAGAGTGTCATGAATATATTATGTAACTTGAAACATGGTTCAATCTAAATGGCCTGAGGTTAAACATTTCAAAAACACACATGATGAGTTTTAAAACCAAACAGTCAAAAAGTGAAGAAATCTGTACCACTCGCAACAATCAACAAATGGAAGAACTTGACTTAGTCAGATTCCCGGAAATAAACTTAGACAGAACTTTGAGTTGAAATTCTCATATAGAATATCTAGCATATAAATTAAATAGCCTTGCATTGGCAATGGAAATTTTAGCCTGCACCACTGATATCGACAACAGGAAAATAGCATACTATAGCTACTTCGAATCTGTTATTCGATATGGCATAATTTTTTGGGGAAACGTTACACGAATTTTAAAGCAGCAAAAAAAGAATCATTCGCAATGTGTGCACTGCACAGCCAAGGGTATCATGTCAACCTTTATTTAAAGACCTAAAAATATTAACTGTCCCCTCTTTATACATCTTTGAGGTGGTTCTTTTCCTACACAGCAGAGCTGATCTATTAAAAAAAAATCATTTTGAACACTCATACAACACAAGACATCACTTAAAACTGCATGCTCAGACTCCTCAGTATATAGCCATGAAAATTTACAACACAATAAAAGGGTGTGACATAATGAATATGATGATAAATATTTTAAAAAGCAAGTTACGTGATTTTCTTATTGAATGATGCTACTACTCGGTGGAAGATTTCATGAAGGACAAAGTGATGTTTTGATCTGGATCCCTAAAATTGAATAAAAATTTATGATAGTTATAGTAGATGTAAATTGACACCACCTGCTGACAGAAGGATATACAGAGATCATTGGAGGTAGTGGAAGAACTAGCGGACTAAGGTACAAGGACTGTAGCCTTGGCAACAATGTCAGTGGCCTAATTCCCGTCAGACAGACATGACCAGGAACCCACATAAACATCACAGTGGCTCCATAAAGAGTGTACGGAGGATATCAGTCCTCCATCAGATCTCGTAGGCTTTTTCTGAATCAAAAAACACAGCCACAGTCTGGTTTTTCTGCAGAAAACCAGTTGTGACATGTGTTGACAAAGTGATGAGATGGTCAACCACAAAATGACATTTATTTATTTATTTGTCCCGTAGATCAAATCAGTACAATGGTTTGTACAACTGATATGGGATAAGTCAATACAAATATACAGTTTACAGGAGTCTAAAACAGTAAACAAGAACACAGAAGAATAATTATTTTACATTACCTACAAATTATGTTACTTAAAGTTACAGCTTTACAGAGAGTTGTTATATGATGTGACAAAATTGACTTAACAACATTCAGCTTTGATACATTATCATGCACTAAGACAATTTTGATTCCAAATATTCCTGGATGGTATAAAAGCAGTCTTTTATTAAAAGAGATTTCACTGTCTGTTTGAATTTATTTATTTCTTGTATAAAAGTTGGAAGATGGTTATATAATTTTATTCCTATGCACTTGACACCATCACTGTACAGTTTTGTTGAGTGGGGAAGTATTCTTAGAGAGGTTTTTGATCTTGTGTCATAATCGTGGTAATCCATATTTTTGCTAATTTTGTCGATACTTTTTTTGGTAAAGAATAATAATTCTAGTATGTATTGGCATGGGAGGGGCAAAATATTTAGTTTCTTAAATAATGGTTTACAAGTGTCTCTTTGTTTTTTGAACATAATTGTTCTGACTATCTTCTTTTTGCAGTTTGAATATCTTAATTGATTCAGAATTTTGGCCCCAGAAGATGATTCCGTAGTTAAGTACAGAGTGAAAGAGTGCATGGTACATTGTGGTTAGGGTACTTGTGTTAGTGATGTTCCTTATTGATCTAATCATGAAGCATACTTTACTAAGTTTTGTGCTGGTAACGTCAATGTGCCTTTCCCATGTTAGCGTATCAGTAATAGTGACACCCAAAAAATTTATTTCATTTTCAAGTTTAACATTATTTTTTCCCAGTGATATAGTTGGTAGTAATGGATTTCTGTTTTGGGCAGTGTGGAAGGTTATTCCAATTGTCTTTTTTGCATTAAGAAGCAGCCTGTTACTTTGAAGCCATCGACTTATTTGATCTGTGCTCCTATCTATATTAGATTGGAGAATTTGTTCGGGCACAGATATGAGTACAGAGGTGTCATCAGCAAACAAAAGGGTTTTTGTGTCTGGTAGGCTGTGAGGAAGGTCATTTATGTAAAGTAAGAACAGCAAGGGGCCCAGGACGGAGCCTTGGGGAACGCCTTGCTTTATGGTATGTATGGAGGAATGTACAGTGCTAGCTGTACCTGAGAGCTTAGTTTCATTTAATTCGACATACTGCTGTCGATCTTCCAGATAGCTTTTAAACCAGTCATAGGCATTTCCTCTTATTCCACAGGAATGCATCTTTTGCAAAAGTATACTATGATTAACCATGTCGAAGGCCTTTGTTAGATCTAGGAAGATACCTATGGCTGGGAGTTTTTTGTCCACAAGCTCCAGTGCATGATCTAGAAATTCTTGTGTTGCATCAGTTGTAGCTTTCTTACTTTGGAAGTCGAACTGAGCAAGTGACAGGATATTTTCTTTGTCTAGAAAGGACATGATTCTGGTGGCCATTATATATTCAAATACTTTACTAAAAGTTGAAAGCAGTGCAATGGGTCGATAATTACTGGGATCCTCTTTGCTTCCTTTTTTGTGGACAGGTATAATTTTTGCAATTTTGAGCATACCAGGAACTTCGCCATTCAGGAATGAGAAGTTTATTATGTGGGATAGGGGTTTACTGATAAAATTACTGCAATTATGAAGGAGGAAGCATGGAATTTGATCTTGTCCAGTAGATGATTTTTTTAAAAAAATTTTGCTATGAAGTGTCTTTTCTATTTCAATTTCAGATGTAGGCCTTAAAAATAGAGTCTCAGAGCATAAGTTTGGTTCTAGTTGTAAGGGACAGCTATTTTTAAGATGGTTAGCCAGGTTTTCTACTGTTTCTGTAAAGTAGTTATTGAATTTCTCTGCTGTTTCTTTCCCACTGGAGACTAATTTTCCATTTATTTTTAAGCTAATATCACTCTGTAGTAGTTTTCCTCTATTAGTATTCATATTAATAAGTTGCCACATGCTTTTGCTCTTATTTGATGACAATTTGAGGTAGTTATCATTCTGTAGCTTTTTGGCTTCATTTACTACGTTCCTTGATATCTTTTTATGTAGAGTAAAGTATGACTTAAATGCTTCACTACTGCCTAGTTTGGATTTGCTTATGTAAAAAAGTTCTCTTTTTCTTTGTGATGATCTAATGATTCCTGGGGTGATCCAGCTGGAGAGTTTTCTATCTTTGTTGATACATTTTGTTTGTAAGGAAAAGTGGCAATTAAAGTAATAACAGAAAATATCCAAGAATGCTTCATATTTGCTGTCTACTGTTTGAGCCTCATATACATTTTGCCAGTTTTCATTTTGTATATCAAAGAGGGAAGTATGCATGTGGGTTTTATTGAAGTTTCTCCTCTGTACAGTGATTTTATTGTGTTCGTGACTGTTATTTTGCCACCAGACCTGCATAATTAATGCATTATGGTCTGAAAATCCTAGTTTGACGGAGGATACAGTACAATTTATATTGCTTGCTACTTGATCCAGACAAGTGGTACTGTAATTTGTTATCCTGGTTGGAGTGTTAACCATTAGGTCTAGGTTGTAGCTGTTCATAAAATTTTTAATGCTTTTGTGGTAGAGTTTTCTGAAAGAAAATCTATATTATAGTCACCACATATTAGAACACTATATGATTTTCTTTTACTCAGATTTTCTATTACTGGTGCTAGATTTTTGTAGAAAGTCCCTGTTACCAGAGGATGACCTGTAAAGTGCTATTATATAGACATTTAGATCTGTAAGCTCTGCACCTGACAGTTCTATGTCTTTTTCAATACTATACGAATTGCAAATATCAAGAGGTGTAGCAGTAATGTTGTCTTTTACAAATATGCAACTACCTCCACCTTTGTAAGATGTTCTTGAGAAGTGACCTACGAGTTTAAAATGTGGTATCACAACACTTTCTATTTCAAAAGACCTCATGAAATGTTCATTAATACATAATATCTGTTTATCTGACAGTTCACTTGCACTTGATAACAAAATTTCTAATTCATTAAGTTTGGTTTTGAGCCCTTGTACATTGTACATGCTTGAAATCCACACTGTGTGGTGGTTTGTAAATTGTGAGCTTCAAGCCACCATACCAGCTGGGCACGAATCATTCGTTCCACCACCTTGAAAACACAGCTGGTGAGAGAAATGGGGCAACAAATAGAAGAAGATGTTTGTACTTGCCGGGCGTAGATATGGGTACGACAGTGGCTTCACACCAGCATATGGGAAACGTGGCCTCAGCCCAGATGCGATTGTATGCATGAATGAGTTCTTGCCAACAAGAGAAAGGTTCTGTAACATCTCAACTTGAACATCGCCTGGCCCTGGGGTGGAGGATCATGATGAAGTGAGTGCTTCCTCACAGTAAAGGTGGCATTGTAGCACTCACGATTTTGAGAAGAGCGTCCTCCACTCT
Organism: Schistocerca nitens; assembly: GCF_023898315.1. NCBI lineage: Eukaryota > Metazoa > Arthropoda > Insecta > Orthoptera > Acrididae > Schistocerca > Schistocerca nitens. Next base: position 11,331,852 of record NC_064622.1, read on the forward strand.
TTTCCGATGGAGAAAGGAAGGGTGATAGTGGGTGGAGCTTGAAATCTCCACAAAATAGTGGAAGGTATTGGAGATAGCAGTAGGATCCACTATGACATCATCTGCTACCGTCAGACTGGCAATTGGGAAATGGACCTCGGTCCCAGACAGCCATCAGTGGTTGGCCCACACGATGGAAGACGGTGTGAAAACGTTAAAAGAACCAGTAAAGGAAATCCAGCTTGCTTTTTTTGCTATTCTGAAGAATGCAACGACACTGTGCACGCAACTGTTTGTAATGTATGCAGTTGGCCATTGTAGGTCAAAAATGCGGAGAGCATGTCTCTTCACAAGAACTGCATCGCGGCATGCCACAATTTGCCAAGGGATCGGGAACGAGCACGGTAAAGAGGAAGTGCAAAGAATGGAACGTTCTGTGGCAGTAGGTATAAAGTTTGTAATATATTCTACCTGGTCATCACAACTGGGGAAACACTGTTCATCAAAGGTTGCCAGGGAGGAGTAATGTCTCCAGTCAGCCATAGAAACCTGCCATTATGGGTGTGCACACTGGTGGGGTAGGAGTCAGCAGTCGGATAGCATATGGGAAATGGTTACTAGAGTATTTGTCAGAGAGAATGGCCCACTCGAGATGATGGGCGAGCTGGGAGTGCAGAAGGATAGGTCCAAATGGGAACAGATGTGCGTGGAGTCTGACAGGAACGTGGGTGCTTCACTGTTAAGGCAGATGAAGTTAAGATGATTGAGAAGGTCAGCCAAGAGGGCACCTCTCTGACAGGTTCTGTGCGAGTCCCAAAGGGGATGGTGCGCATTTAAGTCACTGAGCAGAAGAAAGGGGTGAGGGAGTTGCCCAATAAGATGTCTGCTCTGGTGACACCAAATTACAGAGGGATGTAAATGATACAAGGGGAAAAGTTCATGAGGAAGGAAAATGCCGAATGCAACAGCTTGAAGCCGAGTAGTTAGCAGCATGGGTTGACTATGAATGTCATCCCCGATGAGCAGCATGACTCCCCCATGAAATGGAATGCCCTTTTCAGGGGCAAAGTCAGAGCGAACTGGGAAGAAATGCGAGAGCTCAGAGCAGTCGTGAGGACGTAACTTTGTTTCCTGGAGGTAGAGAACAAGCAGATGCGCAGATGCTGAGAGTCTAAGAGCATCTGTAAGTCCTCTTTGTTAGACCGAAGGCCATGAACGGTTCATTGGAGGAGAGTCAGAATGAGGAAAGGGGAGGAGGGAAAAAATGAAGGTGTATCACCTCGGTGGCTGCCGAGTGCCAGACTTCAAAGATTCCTGCTATACAGGCCACAGAGGCTGGAGGATTCTGCTCTGTGGGGTCTACAGAGGTATCAGCATTCTCCTTCTGTTGGTCTGCAGAGTCTAGGGCAGAAGAACATTTGATGGTGTGCACCAGCGACCTGGTCAGCCGGACGAGAATATCACATCGCGACACCATCGAAGAGGAACTCCGAGTCATTGAAGAAGAAGACTACCTTTGTTTGACTTATTGGAGCCTTTCCGACTGGCAAAGGAAGACTCAGATGTTTGTTGGCTGGAGGGACATAGGAAGTCTTCACAGGAATATTCCTTCTGTACTCTTTGGCCTGGCAGTTGTGTAGCAGGTGACTTTGTCCAACGAGGCAAAAATTTGGTAGCGTGTTGCACAGCTGGAGGAGGAGATGGGGACATTACCATGACACTGGGCGATTTCACAACTGTGGTGCTGAATTTGAGGAAGCATATCTGCATGACCATGTAGCAAACACAATACTGTTAAGTGCCAGATGGTAGAATGCAGGTTTCTGACTGGCCAACAACTTGCGAGAAACTGGGTAAGGTCCTTTTTCCTTCACCCGGATCTCCTGGACCGCTCACTCATCAAGATACATGGGACAATATCAGGAGGAGATGGCATGGTCACCATTGCAGTTGATACAGTGGAGTGAAGGAGGCGGACAAATGCCCTCGTGAGCATCCCTACCACAGGTTACATACTTGGCTGGGTGTTGACAGGACATTTGAGTGTGGTTGTAATGATTACATTGGTACCAGTGCATTGTGTTCAGAATGTATGGTCGGACTGCGATAACTCTATAGCCTGCTTCAATCTTCGATGGAAGCACCACTCTATCAAAAGTGATACACCTAATGTAAATAACACCATGGGACGAATTTCGTGTTCGATGGGGCTTAACACGAACAGGACAGCGGTGGAGAAGTGAAGCTGCAAGCAGTTGTGCTTGAGAATCAGAAGTGTCTCCAGAAGGTAAGTGCCCTTTCACAAATGAGAGCAGGCTTTCACAGGACCACAGCAACTTCATCAGCACTTTTCTAAATAATAAGCAGATTTATTGTAGCAAAGGACTGACTGTCTTCAGTATGTGAAACCACGAGGAATCATAGTGCATCTGGAAGGGTCTTTGAATTGTTAGCCTCATTCTGTTTACATTTAGAAGACGTAGACTGAGAAGACGATATTTGGCTCATTGCGAGAAAATCCCCCACGATTGCCAGCATCTCCGATGGTGCACTCCTTCCAACTGGGGACCACCTGCAGAAGGGGCACACCCACCTTACGTGACTGTTCACACCTCCTGAACACTTGACAGAGGGACCAATTGGCAATTTAGGAAGGTAGCAGCTCACGCATTCACCCCTACCTGGGCCTGGCCTTTGCCAGGGGATACGTACGAACCCTACCTGTCGACCTGGGGCTGGGAATTATGCGTTACCCAGTCACCTGTTACGCGTCAGACGCCTGGGCTGGCCTTCAGGAGCGCACAGGAAGGAAGAAGAAAAAGAGGAACCTCAAATGCCGAAGAGGAGGAAGGATAGGAGAAGGGGAACAAAAAAAAGAACAAAAAACAGAGGAGAGACTGTTCTGATATCAGCATCCGAATATGCAGAACACATTTCCTACAATATCCCAAACATGTTCCTAATGGGAGGGGAGACAGATTAGCAAGATAATACGCGTGCAGCCCGGAAGGGGAAAGATGCTACAAAGACTGGAGATCTGTGGTAATCGAGCATGTACCTGCTATAGAGTGGTGAGACTCCTGGGGATAAGGGGAATTCAGCAGTCACCATAGCCAACCAGCTTGCGGGAGGGCAGGGTCATAGCTGGGTAACCAAGAAGAGAATATTTTGGGAGTCACTGGGGGAAACCATCACTCCCATGTCTTATTGGAAACGCATGTCGTGATGTGCAATCATGAGATCAACATGGTGACAAGTGGATTGCTCTTTAGATTAGGTTAGATTTACTTTCATTCCAATTGATCCGTACTGAGGAGGTCCTCCAGGATGTGGAACATGTTGGAAAAACAACAATACATGACAAATATTTACAACTAAAACAAATCAGCTAATGTACCATTCCACAGGTCCCAAGTGGAATGATCGTCATTTTTTGATGAACACTATATGAAAGAGTCATTTTACAAATACTAATGCACTGAATTTAAAATTAAAAAGTTTTTATATTTATTTATAAGGTAATAAACATGTAATACAACTACTTTAATACTTATTTACAAAGAACACATTACTGCACTGAAATGGTGCAGAAGTTAGATTGTATATATACACAAATCAGTTGGTTTTACTGAGGAATTCATCAACGGAGTAGAAGGAGTTGGCCACCAATAAATCCTTTAGGCTTCTCTTAAAGTTAATTTCATTGGTTGTTAAGCTTTTTATGGCTGCTGGCAAGTTATTGAAAATGTGTGTTTCTGAATAATGCATATTTTTAATGACAAATTTCATTAAGGAATAAATATATTGGGAAGCAGTAGTTAGTATCCCTAGTTCCCTAAACAGGCTTCTGCAGGATGTTCTTGAGTTCACACCACATACAACTCTTACTGCACGTTTTTGTGCCCAGAAAACTTTAGCTTGGCTTGATGAATTACCCCAAAAAATAATCCCATATGACATTATGGAAAGAAAGTAAGCATAGTATGCCAGCTTTTTCATTTTTATATCCCCTACGTCTGACAAAATTTCCATTGCAAACAGAGATTTGTTAAGACGCTTCAGCAGTTCTGTGGTGTGCTCCTCCCAGTTGAATTTACGAGGGCAGTTCAATAAGTAATGCAACACATTTTTTTTCTCAGCCAATTTTGGTTGAAAAAACCGGAAATTTCTTGTAGAATATTTTCAAACATTCCCGCTTCGTCTCGTATTGTATTGTAGCATTGAATGGAGATTACGTTGAAAAATAGTGTTGTGTAGCTAAAGGATTGGGGAATAACCTGGTGTATTTCAATGCTGAATAAAACAACCCCTGTTTCAGGAAAAAAATGTGTTGCATTACTTATTGAACTGCCCTCGTATTATCTAGCTGTAATCCCAAGAATTTGACACTGTCCACTTCTTCTATCTTCTTGTCATCGTATGTCAGACATATACTCGTGGGACACCCCTTACAAGTTCTGAACTGGATGTAGTGTGTTTTTTCATAGTTTAGTGACAAAGAATTGGCTAGGAACCAGTGATTAATGTCCACAAATATTTTATTAGCTGATCTTTCTAAGACTACACTTGTTTTGCTATTTATTGCAATGTTTGTATCATCGGCAAACAAAACGAACTTGGCATCTGGTAATGTTACTGGTGAAAGGTCATTGATATTCACAAGAAAAAGTAAGGGCCCCAAAGTGGAACCTTGTGGGACCCCACACGTGATTAGTTCCCAGTTGGATGATGCCTGACAGCTTGATACATGTCTCTTTCCTAACAACACCCTTTGTTTCCTGCCAGAGATATAAGATTTGAACCATTTTGCAGCATTTCCTGTTACACTATAATATTCTAATTTACTAAAAAGGATATTGTGATTTACACAGTCAAATGCCTTTGACAGATCACAAAATATACCAGTTGCCTGCAATTTTTTGTCTAATGAATTAAGCACATTTCCACTGTAAGTGTAGATAGCCTTCTCAATATCAGAACCTTTTAGAAATCCAAACTGTGACTTTGACAGTATGTTATTTGAGATAAGATGGTTATAAAGCCGACTATACATTACTTTTTCTAAAATTTTTGAGAATGCTGGCAACAGTGAAATTGGACGGAAATTTGATGCTATTTCTTTATCTCCCTTCTTAAACAGTGGCTTAACTTCAGCATATTTCAACCATTCAGGAAATATTCCACTGGTAAACGACTGGTTACACAGATAGCTTAATATATTACTTAGCTCAGAATCACATTCTTTAATTAACTTTGTTGATATTTCATCATACCCACTAGATGTTTTTGATTTTATGATGGACATTATTTCTGTTGGGGTAGTGAGGGTCAAATTCATATTATGGAAGTTACTTGAAATGTCTGGTCTAAGGTAATCCATAGCAGCATCTACCGAACCTGACAACCCCATCTTTTCAGTAAACAGTTATAAAATGTTTGTTAAAAAGTTCTGCAACACTATACACATCTGTCACCAATGTATCATTTACTCTTAATGCTATTTGTTCCTCTTCATGTCTGATTCTACCGGTCTCCTCCTTCACTATATCCCATATTGTCTTTATTTTGTTATCTGATATGACTATCTTTTCCTTGTAATATATCTGCTTTGACTTCCGTATTACAGTCTTCAATATATTGCAGTATTTCTTGTAATGTGCTATAGCATCAACATCGGAACTGTTTCGAATTGACAGATACCGTTTTCTTTTTGTTTTACAAGATACCACTATTCCTTGAGTAATCCATGGCTTCTTTGTAGACTTTGCTCTAACCTTGGTAAGTTTTGGGGCAAAACAGTGTTCCAATAAGATAAGCACTTTATTAGCAAAAAGTGTTATATTTTCCATTTATGCTATGAGCATTGTAAACATCAGTCCAGTGAATGTCTCTGAGGAGTGTCCTAAAATAATCAATTTTTGGCTTATTGATTACCCTCTTGAGCTCAGATTTAACAGATTTTATATCCTGTTCAGTATTAACATTTAACAGAAGGAACTGCATGTCACGGTCTGAGAGGCCATTGACTACTGGTTTTGTAATATAATTTTGTTCATTGGACTTTTCTATAAAGATATTATCAATGGCTGCTTGTGAGTAATTGGCTACCCTAGTGGGGAACTTTACAGTGGGAATTAAGTTGAATGATAGTGTTACTAACTCAAATAAGTTCTTATTGGGAGAGTCTTTAAGGAAATCTAAATTGAAATCACCAGCAACCACTATTTCTTTGTTTTTGGTTGTTAAATGGGCCAGTACAGCTTCAAGGTGGTTTACAAACAGATTAAAGTTACCTGCAGGTGCTCGATATATACTTAATATAATGAAGGATTTTTTGTGAAACTCTACTTCTGTTGCACATGCTTCCATATGCTGTTCTAGGCAAAATTTATGAATGTCTATGTTCTTAAATTTATGACAGTTCCTGATGAATGTGGCAACTCCTTTCTCCATTTCTGATCTACAAAAGTGAGATGCTAACCTAAACCCTGTAACACTTAAAAGTTCTATACCAGTGGTCACATGATGTTCAGAGAGGCAGATTATGTCAGCTGGGTTTGAAGACTAATTCATCTATGCAGATAGTTAATTCATTAATTTTATTTCTCAGTCCTCGAATATTTTGATGCAATAAAGATAGCTGACATTTCACATTAACTGAGTTAAAATTGGGTAGAGTTAAAATATCTGCTGACTGTTGAAAATTCTTAACCAATAGCTGTTTATGCTGATGTAATAAGCTGGAATTATGTTTTTTGATTTCTTTCTCAAACTGAAGGTTTGTCTCAGTTCTAAACTCTCTTAAAATTTGCTTTCTTTCTGTCCTCCCTACCCTAAAAAAGGGTCTTTTCTGAACCCTATAACCACTGGTATTTTACCACTCATGACAGTGCCTCCCCCCTTTAACTTTCCTGCTATTTCCCCAGCCAATTTACCCTTCCCCTTCCTGTTGAGGTGAAGGCCATGCCTAGTATAATCCCACCTACTGAGAGAATCAACAGGAACCACACCAATATGTGACCCTACACCCGACATAAGCAGCCGTTTCCAGCTCCAAATTAACTCTCTTGACAGAAGAGTTCAAATGAGGTCCGTCATGGCGCCCAAGAACAGATACAAACTCAACACTAGTATGCTTCGATGCTGATGCAATCTTTGCCAGGTCACACTCTATACTGTACCCAGGATCTCTGTCAATACTGTTAACCTGCCCCACCCACTATAACCACGGTGTCTTCCTTAGTGAAATCTTTGCAAAGTGATCCTAAATCCTCTGTCACCTGCTCCAGACAAGCACTAGGTTTAAAAAAAATTGGTGACCTGGTATTTTGATCCTAGCTCATCCTGCAAAAGTTGGCCAACATCTCTTCCATGGGAACTACCTAACAACAACTCTTTCTCTTTACTGACTTTCCTACATTCTTACTTTTCAATTTGCTGCTGAAAGTTTGTTGTGCCCTGTCTACACCTGCAACTGCTTGAGGCTCACCAGCTTCTAACTGAAGCAACAGGTCAAATCTATTTTCCACATTCACCATGAAGCTGTCAGACAAAGTTCTAGGCCTGTTCCTCCTGTTGCCACTTCCCACCTCTCGTTACCCTTCTCCCTCCTTAACCTGTCAAGATCTACCCTTGCCTTGTCTAACTCAGCCTGAAGGGCGGCAATTTTCCCCTCCTATTCTAGTATCTTCCTGTCTCTACTACAAATCCTACAAAACCACTGAGTCTCATTTACTTCCACTATTCCCACGCCACTACAGTCACCCACATGGAAAAAACTACAGCACCCATCACACCACAGCCCCGACCTAACAATTCTACGGCAAGTCAAGCACTTTTCACTCATGATAAACGTAATAGTTTATTAAGAATAAGTCAGTTAAATTACGGATAAACACGAAAATATGGTTCCACAAAATGGCCTATACGGAACTGTGTGTAAACAAAAACAACAGTGCAAAGTTTCTGAAACACCAACTTAAACTTTACGCTACTTTCCGGAAATGCTAGTTAAATAATGAAGAGGTATGCTAAGTTAAATTGCTGGAGAGAGCAAGGAACAACTAAACAAAATTCTATAGATTTGCTGCAGCAAGACGTAAACAGAAAATACGACTGTACGATCTTTTCGCGTTTTCTGCTATATTACGTAAAGGAAAATGAAACCTTTAATGGTATACTTAAAAGGCACACTAATACACCTATTTACCATGTAATCAGTACTAAACTATATGTTTTATAATCTAAAATGACTTATCTTTACGAGAACACCAAAACTTGCACTAGTCGCCTGGCTGCAGGGCTATAGGGAATATCAGCCTAGAGTTGTCCCTTTATACAAGTGTGGAGTGATGTTCGGCTGCCCCGATGCTCGACGGCAGACAGTTCGGAGATGCTTATCCTTTCCACAGCAATCTGGACAATCTGTACGCTGGTTTGTCACGAAAGATGGAAGACACTGCTGCTTACGCCAACGCAGTGCAACTGACTGCTCAGAGGCCACTGACATGTCTGAAAGTGATAAACCGTGCTGCAGTGGTAGGCAAAGGACTTACGAGAATTCTGACCCCTGGGTGGCGGTTGAAATACTACTAACTGGTGAATAACCATAAGGTGTTCATTTGCTGCCTGCGCAATCTCGAAAGAGTACGCAGTTTTCAAAATATCCTATGAGGAATGACTGTCCGGCTCGAGGAGTGCAGTGCATACTTCCAGTTGGGAGCCATCTGGATCACCATGTTTTGTATCAACAAATCCACATATAAGATTTTTTTTTAAGACTTGCGCAAGTTAAATCACAATGCTGACTCAATCCTAGCAAATCCGTCACCCACGAGCAGTACAACTGAACTGGTTGCTTATGGTACTGACGGAACTCGAGGCACTAAGTGACCAGATGAATCATTGCAAAGAACAGTTTGATAGCAATGAACATGTTTCCTTGGATGTGAGTGCAACCAGGTAAGAGAGGGGAGCCAACTTCTTTAGTAAGAGAAATGTCACCAGGGAAGCCCAAGAAAGGAAGAACAACCATTGAAGAGCATCATTAGAAACCCAAAAAGTGGTGAAATGCTGCTTCAGCTGCTGGAAATACTTGTCCCAGTCCTCTTCGGTGTCACTAAAGGGTGGAAACACGAATGGACAGGACTCCACTTGGGAAACGCACACAGCCTAAACGGATTGCGAGCCCTGAACCTGCAAGTGTTTTGAGAAATGCTGAATTTCCTGAAGTAACAAGTCAGTTTGATGCTGCAACAGCTGCTGCAGGAGCAGCAGTTGCTGTTACTTGTCCAAGAGTTTCCCATCCATAAGACAGTGTTAACCTTTCTCCTCGTCACCAATTACAGTAACCAAAACTGAACACGACCAGGAGACACTGGCTGTCCAGCCCAGGGCGTTGACGGTGAGTTGCAAACAATGCAAAAAGACGACAGTGTCAATGGACAGACAACGAAGATGACACAGTAGAATAATAAGTCTGGAAAGTGAACAACGTACAGAGCCTAGATGTAGCAATATCAGAAACCAAAAAATGAGGAGTACAATGATTGACAGAAGACCGGAGTCAGAATATGACTGAGGTCCGGTCCCCTATGCTGCTAAATTTATAGTGCAGAAGAGAGCACCGATAGGTTGGCGTGGGGGAACAGCCCGCGCACAGCGCAGAGGGAACGACAGCAGCACTCACAAATTTTAGGGGTGCCACCTGGCGGCTATCATCTAGACCTACGCGTTTTGGCGGCCTTCCACCCTTGTAAGGCTGGGATACCAGACCACCCTGTGCCCATGTGCCCTCCTCCTCCGTTCCTCTCCTTTTCCACTCACCACGCCCCCCCCCCCCCACCTCCCTAAGCCATGCCTCTATGTAGCCCTGGATGGTCTGCCAGACAATACTCTTCCACCCCCACCCCCACCCCCCACCCCCCAGTACCGTGCTTATCCCTCCCCCTTTTTCCACCCACTCCAGGTTGCTACTTTCGCTCAGTGTGACAAGTTGGCTTCCAGTCTGAGCTGCCCTAGGTGATGATCATGTGAGGTATGGTTCCCTGTATGAATGTGCCCCCCCCCCCTCCCCCCACATGAGGAAGGCTTTGGCTGAAAGTTGTAAGTCTTTTCATTGTGCCTGCCTGCAGATCAATGTGTTATCTCTACAATCAGTAGTATTTATCATTTTTCCTACTACTGCACACATAATAATAGATTTGCAAAATTATTAACAGCCTAATACAATATACAGTTGTTCTTCATGTATTTTTACAAAAGTTGTGGGTGTACTGAAAGAAAAAATGACAAATGTGTGCAAGATTATATACTTCAGTGATGGGTCTGCAGCCAAGTAAAAAAAAATGTAAAGAATTTCATGAATCTGTGCTATCATCTCAGAGATTTTGGTGTAAACACTGAGTGGCAAATGGAGGCACTTTAAAAACAATTGGCTTTGTGAGCTAGCCTACAGCACCCAAAAGAAAACCAAATCCACAGACCTTTTGCTTACATGCATACTGTAACTAAAGCTTGAATTAAATTTAATTAATTTTGCAAGAGAAGGAAAGTTGCTACTAACCATATAGGGGAGATGCTGGGTCGTGATAGGCACAATAAAAAGATTCACACAATCATAGCTTTCGGCCATTAAGGCCTTTGTCAGCATTACACACACACACACACACACACACACACACACACACTAATGCAAGCGCAACTTGCACAAATGTCTGCAGTCTCGGAGAGCTGAAACTACACTAAGTGGCCGAAAGTTATGATTGTGTCAATCTTTTTATTGTGCCCATCGCGACTCAGCATCTCCGCTATATGGTGAGTAGCAACTTTCCTTCTCTCGTATTGTTACATTCCATCCTGGATTTTCTGTTGTTTGATTTAATTAATCTTTGTTGAGATCTAAACTGAATCAGCCATAGTTTCTCAGGAAGGCATGTTCTTTGGCTTCAAGAGTTGCTGAAACGAGAGAAAAATCAACCGTGTATTCCAACTGATTTACAAAAGTGAAAAGATTGTCTGGGAACTTCTTGTAATTTGTTTCCAAAGATCAGAACCAATTGTCAGTGCACCTGAATTTACAGTTTCAATACTGCAACCAGGGAAGTACGCCATGTACACCTATGAGAACAGCTGGTTTGTTGGCAGTGTTTGTGAAATCTCACCTAGTGGCCTTCGATATTGTTTCACTAGCCTGATCAGAAAGATTCGTACCATATCCCTGATAAGCACTTATCAGAAATATATTAGGACCATCTTCAACATTGGGAAGAACCGGTCATTACTAAAATTAATGGAAACTTTGACCCATTGCAACATGTAGCTCCCCTCCCAAGAATGTCAGAATGTCGGCTTGGGAACCATAAAGGCACCCAAACACGAGACTCAGGAAACTCCAGTAAATTCCACGAAAGCTCTGGTAGCTGTTTCAGAAAGACACAAGGCTCGGCAAACCTTCACTTGGCAGTCCACCCGGTATAAGTTAACCAGCTGTGGCTGGGCTTGGCCTGTCGTAGGTTACTCTGAAAGGTTGAGATGAAGTGAAACAATCGGCTATCGGCTTCACTATTATGTCAAGTAGCAAAGCAGTGTTCAAAGCAGTTACAGAACTGGCCTCGTCGGACACCTCCATGGAGTGTTGAGGAGTCCCCACTGATGAGATTTCCGCATGTCTGATGCTGCTTTCTCTCCCCTCAGTTTCATACAGAGATGGCATGCTAATAAAAGTTTGGGTCTGAGATGTGGGGATATTTCTGTGAAAGTGTGTCATCAAATTTCACAGCTTGATATGCAATATAGCCTGCCAGATATCTGAACCTTCTGCCAAGCATTTATCATCTGTCATAGCAAGCCTCACAACCGAAATTTATGTCCCATATTTTTGCTTCCCCATCTAGCATTGTTTCACACTTGCCATGCAAAACTGCACAGAGCAAACTTTATGACAGGCTTTCCAGCCCCACAGATGAAGAATTTGATAGTGGGATGTCAGAAGCAACAAATGCAGGCCGTAACTCACTTCTTTCAGAGGAGGAAGTTGATAAAAGCACCAATACCTCTAACAGGTGATAAACATTTTTTGAGGCATCCTGGTTCAGCAATCCTGTTAAAATATACTTAATGCTCAGTGGCATGAGGTCAGAATGAAGGCCAAATAAAGAATTAATCAATTTTAGCAGTCCTTTCTGAAACGACAATACTTGCTTTCTGTTGCCAACCTGCATTTTTTTTTTTTTTTTTTACAGGAAAAATATATTTTATTGGGGATAATTTTGTGGTGCAGCTCGTTAGTTTTGTAAGTGCTCATTGATACCTCATTGTCAAACAGAAATTCTGAATTTCAAACAAGCATTAACAAGTTGTTTGCTCTTCTTCTGGCAAAAGATAAACTGGTTGAGCAGTGGTACTGGAACATAGTTGTGAGGTCAGATATACACTTGGCACTCTGCACCTTCAACACTATGATGAAATTGTCATGCTATGGGGTACATTTTAATTTCTGTATTATCTAATGATAGCAGTTTCTCAAGTCTCACTTTTGTAATTACTTTGCCATTGGAGAGTTACACGTTATCGGCAACGAAGAGGTTGCAAGTAATTTGTAAAACGAGGTACAATTAGAAATACCCACACTTTTTTCGCAGGGCGATTCCAGAGTAACAATGGGACAAACGACACAACTGTCTCTTTAAAGTTGAAATTCCAAGGAATGGAAAATCAATTTGTTCCTTAAAAAGTATATGACATCTTAGGGATAGTGTGACTTGTCATTGCTGTGTGTCCTTTCTGATCCAATTGCCTTGCTTCTTTCTGGAGAGCTAGAGCTGATTTGACTTTCAGAGAAATTCTTCTTCAAAACATCCTTCACTTTATCAGATACCAGATTAGTTGAAGTCAATTCACTCTCCCTTTGTCTGTGATGAAAGGCTTTCAACTTCTCTCACACAAATCTCTCTTAGTTTCAAAACACTGCACAAAGTTCAGATTTTTTTTTTTTAAGTTCTAGTTCTTCCAATCTACTCCTGGGCAGACACAATTCATTTCCTAAGTTTGGTAAATCAATTAATGTGGACAGAGCAACCTTGAGTTTCATGGGTGTCAAGTTTCAGAACTGCTCTTCCCTGAAACCTGCCTTCCCTGCTTTCTTCTAATACTCTTTCAGCACACGTCCAAACACTTGTGCGAACTGAAAGATTTGTATAGAGCACAGCATCTGGTTTCACAACTTTTCTGGCAGATTTATCCAGTAACCTAGCTAGCAAATCCCAGCATAATTGTCTGGTTTAAAACGTCATAAACAAACAGTAGCATTTGGTACATTAATGTGGTCTTTCTAGTTACTCTCCAAAGTCCACACCCTTTGAAACTGTATGTCTCTGTGGAATTGATGGTAGGTTATTCCACTTCCCTTCATCTTCCTGTTGCAAGACAAGCAACTGGTAATGGCACACTCAGGCATATTTGTCACAAAGCACACACAAACAAAACAATGCTGCCCATCACGATCTAAACTTCCACTGCAACCAGAGATTCTGCACTGCTACAGCCACGTGCTTCGACAGTGACAATGATGGCAGAACAATGATTTTCTCACTCAGTATGTGCATTCCGTTCGGGCTCATTCCAGGCCTGTCTATTGGGTGTGGCCTCTTGGTTATGGGGATAAAATCTTTTTACTACATGGCAATGGCAAATGTCATGATAGACCAACAGAACCTTTTCATTACATGGTGACTGACAACTATCTTAAAAAAATTCTATAGTATGATATTACAAAATATTGATTTACATCAATGAATAATTTTAGAACTTCAAGGGAGAAAGTATTTGCAGAAATGGAAACACAGACTATGTCAAACGGCAGTCAACACAAGTTTGGATCAGTTATCCTTCAGGGGTCCAAAAATCACTTTTTTTTGCAGCAAATTTCATCTCTGCACATCTCAAAAACTACAAAACCAAAAGCAATAAAACTTACAGGTTTCATAAACAAACTACTAGGCAATAAGTTCAAAAAAAGAAAAGTTTCAAAGCCAACAACAAAAAGAGATCACACTACTCCAACTTGGGAGAAGTTTTGTCACGACAAAATTAGCCAACAGCTTTGAGTGTCACTTGTAGCAAAATTAGCGAAACAAGTGACATAAAAATTACTGAATGTGCACAATGCAAACTGTTAGACTATCTTGCCAAGTTTTGCAGCTTTACCAGAAATTATCCACTCAACTACAGCACTTAAAACACAACTAAAAATCTTGAAATGTTGCTGTGACATCTGCACATCCTTCACTTAATCCTTTCAGACCTTCTGCCTACAACTGTGTACATTAATTTTTAGAGTGAATTAGCTTGACCGAAATATTTTTCCTGAATGGACACCTCATACACACATCTGTGGATGTTAATCTTTTCATGACGCACAAGTCCTCCCACCTGCTGGGCATCACTGTTAAAATATCAAAAAGTGAAGCACCTTCTGAACGCCAAAATTCACAAAAGTTGTTGGTTAGTTATACTCCACTATATAACTGCATATTATTATTGGTTTTTTGTATGGTAATTATTGAATCATCAGTGTATTTATTACAACAGTGAATATTTCCAAATTAATTATTTTAGACCATAAAAGGCAACCAAGTGTACGAAGTACACTCCTGGAAATTGAAATAAGAACACCGTGAATTCATTGTCCCAGGAAGGGGAAACTTTATTGACACATTCCTGGGGTCAGATACATCACATGATCACACTGACAGAACCACAGGCACATAGACACAGGCAACAGAGCATGCACAATGTCGGCACTAGTACAGTGTATATCCACCTTTCGCAGCAATGCAGGCTGCTATTCTCCCATGGAGACGATCGTAGAGATGCTGGATGTAGTCCTGTGGAACGGCTTGCCATGCCATTTCCACCTGGCGCCTCAGTTGGACCAGCGTTCGTGCTGGACGTGCAGACCGCGTGAGACGACGCTTCATCCAGTCCCAAACATGCTCAATGGGGGACAGATCCGGAGATCTTGCTGGCCAGGGTAGTTGACTTACACCTTCTAGAGCACGTTGGGTGGCACGGGATACATGCGGACGTGCATTGTCCTGTTGGAACAGCAAGTTCCCTTGCCGGTCTAGGAATGGTACAACGATGGGTTCGATGACGGTTTGGATGTACCGTGCACTATTCAGTGTCCCCTCGACGATCACCAGTGGTGTACGGCCAGTGTAGGAGATCGCTCCCCACACCATGATGCCGGGTGTTGGCCCTGTGTGCCTCGGTCGTATGCAGTCCTGATTGTGGCGCTCACCTGCACGGCGCCAAACACGCATACGACCATCATTGGCACCAACGCAGAAGCGACTCTCATCGCTGAAGACGACACGTCTCCATTCGTCCCTCCATTCACGCCTGTCGCGACACCACTGGAGGCGGGCTGCACGATGTTGGGGCGTGAGCGGAAGACGGCCTAACAGTGTGCGGGACCGTAGCCCAGCTTCATGGAGACGGTTGCGAATGGTCCTCGCCGATACCCCAGGAGCAACAGTGTCCCTAATTTGCTGGGAAGTGGCGGTGCGGTCCCCTACGGCACTGCGTAGGATCCTACGGTCTTGGCGTGCATCCGTGCGTCGCTGCGGTCCGGTCCCAGGTCGACGGGCACGTGCACCTTCCGCCGACCACTGGCGACAACATCGATGTACTGTGGAGACCTCACGCCCCACGTGTTGAGCAATTCGGCGGTACGTCCACCCGGCCTCCCGCATGCCCACTATACGCCCTCGCTCAAAGTCCGTCAACTGCACATACGGTTCACGTCCACGCTGTCGCGGCATGCTACCAGTGTTAAAGACTGCGATGGAGCTCCGTATGCCACGGCAAACTGGCTGACACTGACGGCGGCGGTGCACAAATGCTGCGCAGCTAGCGCCATTCGACGGCCAACACCGCGGTTCCTGGTGTGTCCGCTGTGCCGTGCGTGTGATTATTGCCTGTACAGCCCTCTCGCAGTGTCCGGAGCAAGAATGGTGGGTCTGACACACCGGTGTCAATGTGTTCTTTTTTCCATTTCCAGGAGTGTATATACTGAAAACAGGTACACATATTTATATAAATCTTGTATCTAAAATCATTAAAAAAAAAAAATCACCAAAACGCATTAGAGCATAAAGAAATGTTTTCCTACCTCCAGACAAAATTCAGGTCTGAAAGGGTTAAGAGACACCCCATTTGCAAAATAGAAAGTTGTAAATCTTCCTTTGGTCGACTATCAAACTAGCAAATTAAATTTGAACAAAATCTAATATGATCAAATGAGGTTCGCCTCCAAAACTAGATAATGCGTCATGAAAACTATAACCATTGAACAAATCAGTCGGCATTCTCGTACATAAAATTGAGAGCTGCAGGAATGTAACATACCACTGGAACAGACTCACCAGGTTCACTGGAACAGACTTACCAGGTTCCAAATAAATTATGTTTTAAAGAGGTTACACCTTCTTTGCAATAACTACAACAACACACACAAAAATTTATAATAGTTTTAGTCTCTTTACTTCACTGAATTACAGACAAAATATAATATACTTAATTTATTTCATTAGATTAAAAAACAAAGAAAGCAGTCTAAGAATGATTTAAAAAGAAACAAATACTTATAAATGAAATAAAAATCCTGTGGGAATTTAGTTCAGACACACAATTCAAATTTATAGTCAACAGTACACAAATTAACTGCATTCAACTAATGTAATTATATAACAAATAATTCAGTATACATTTTATACTAAAATTTTGGCAGTGTCAGACACATGCCATGTCTGTGTACTAATAAATAAAACATTTAGAACAAACTACACAAGAGAAAGAGTTCTGAGAATAAGTGCAATAAATTACTTTCATACAGCTACAAACTCAACAACAAATCTTAATACATAGCCACAGTTGTGAGAATATTATGTGTGACACAAACAAAAATGCAGTCAAAAACAAATCGCTATAATGCTTGTGTCCTTAAACTAACATAAAAACTATACAAACTTTCAGTCAAAATATATCATGTACTTCTAGCAATGCACTGAATATACATGTGTTTTGATTTTTCTATAATGAAAATTTAAATACACGATTTGTTTAGTGTGTAGTGATAAAAGTTGTAACATACAACAATTTTTCTTTCGCCTGCTTTCTAAAATTTGCATTATCAGTACTTCTTTTTTTTTTTTTTTTTAAAAAAAAAAAAGTCTATGCATAACTTGCCAAATCCCTTTCATCCTGAATCTGTCAAATGTTATAATTCGTGCATATTTTATATAGGCAAGGAATGTTTTCAGATTCTTCCCTCTTTTGAGAGCTACCGTTTATTCTATTTTTCAAGTATTCATTATTGTTACATGAGGCACATGACATCACACACGCTCTTCTTCTCAGATTTCGTGGAACACTAAGAAGTCAACCAAGGATGATGCCTTATAGATTCCTTGCTTCTGTCACCATAATCGTACATCACCTCCTCACCTGCTGGTATGTCTTCTTTAGCAACAAGAACAAGCCGTGGTTTGTTTTCTACAGTCACAGTTTTTGTCACGAGATTACCATTCCGACTGTGGTTTACGAGCCTCCCTAATCTTCCTGTCTCTGCTGTGGCATCCACACTGAAATTTAAGTCGCCGACTTTAACCCACGAGAAACAGCACAACAAAAAATGATTAAGTATAATACTTTAGAAAACACAAACAGTTGTATAACTCTGAAACTATTTTACTGAGCACTCCAAATAGTTATAATGATCTAGGGTACAATAATATAAACAAATTTGGTAAAGATACTGAGAAAAAAACTCGCAAAAGCCACAAAATCGTCAACAATAAATAGATACCTACAAAACAAAACATGAAAAGGGAGATGACTGAAAATGTAGAAGGCCATACCTCTTCCTCCTTTGTTGTACACCAGTGAGTTACAGATCACAAGGAAAATAGAATTCAGGCAATGGAAATAAGATTTCTAAGATAAGTGAAAAACAAGAAGAATGGATGCACGTAATTCCTGAACATCACAGTGACATCCAAAGTTTCCGCGTGAAATACCTTACCTACAACAAGTTTCCGTCAAAGAGGCTCCAGATATTTGCTTAGTTGCACAACAAACAAGAAAGAGGGAGATGATCACTTTGTATAACACAGGTGTGCTCTGTCATTTACTTTGGGTACATGACTCATCATCATCATCATCATCATCATCATCATCAAAGACTGATATGCCTTTCAGCGTTCAGTCTGGAGCATAGCCCCCTTATAAAATTCCTCCATGATCCCCTATTCAGTGCTAACATTGGTGCCTCTTCTGATGTTAAACCTATTACTTCAAAATCATTCTTAACCGAATCCACGTACCTTCTCCTTGGTCTGCCCCGACTCCTCCTACCATCTACTGCTGAACCCATGAGTCTCTTGGGTAACCTTGCTTCTCCCATGCGTGTAACATGACCCCACCATCTAAGCCTGTTCGGCCTGACTGCTACATCTTTGACTTCATTCCCAGTTTTTCTTTGATTTCCTCATTGTGGACACCCTCCTGCCATTGTTCCCATCTACTAGTACCTGCAATCATCCTAGCTACTTTCATATCCGTAACCTCAAACTTGTTGATAAGGTAACCTGAATCCACCCAGCTTTCGCTCCCATACAACAAAGTTGGTCGAAAGATTGAACGGTGCACAGATAACTTAGTCCTGGTACTGACTTCCTTCTTGCAGAAGAGGGTAGACCGTAGCTGAGCGCTCATTGCATTAGGTTTGCTACACCTCGCTTCCAGTTCTTTCACTATGTTGCCATCCTGTGAGAATATCCTTCGTAAGTACTTGAAACCGTCCACCTGTTCTAACTTTGTTCCTCCTATTTGGCACTCAATCCGTTTATATCTCTTTCCCACTGACATTACTTTCGTTTTGGAGATGCTAATCTTCATACCATAGTCCTTACATTTCTGATCTAGCTCTGAAATATTACTTTGCAAACTTTCAATCGAATCTGCCATCACAACTATGTCATCCGCATATGCGAGACTGCTTATTTTGTGTTCACATATCTTAACCTCACCCAGCCAGTCTATTGTTTTCACCATATGACCCATAAATAATATGAACAACAGTGGGGACAGGTTGCAGCCTTGTCTCACCCCTGAAACTACTCTGAACCATGAACTCTATTTACCGTCAACTCTAACTGCTGCATGACTATCCATGTAAAGACCTTTAATTGCTTGCAAAAGTTTGCCTCCTATTCCATAATCTCGTAGAACAGACAATAACTTCCTCCTAGGAACCCGGTCATATGCCTTTTCTAGATCTATAAAGCATAGATACAATTCCCTGTTCCACTCATAACACTTCTCCATTATTTGCCGTAAGCTAAAGATCTGGTCCTGACAACCTCTAAGAGGCCTAAACCCACACTGATTTTCATCCAATTGGTCCTCAACTAATACTCGCACTTTCCTTTCAACAATACCTGCGCAGATTTTACCCACAACGCTGATTAAAGAGATACCTCTGTAGTTGTTACAATCTTTTCTGTTTCCATGTTTAAAGATTGGTGTGATTACTGCTTTTGTCCAGTCTGATGGAAACTGTCCCGACTCCCAGGCCATTTCAGTTATCCTGTGTAGCCATTAAAGACCTGACATTCCACTGTATTTGATGAGTTCCGACTTAATTTCATCCACCCCAGCTGCTTTATTGCACTGCAATCTATTGACCATTTTCTCCACTTCCTCAAATGTGATCCTATTTCCATCGTCATTCCTATCCCATTGTATATCGAAATCTGAAACATTACTGATCGTATTTTCACCTACATTGAGCAACTCTTCAAAATATTCCCTCCATCTGCCCAAGGCATCCACAGGATTCACCAGCAGTTTTCCTGACCTGTCCAAAATACTTGTCATTTCCTTCTTACCTCCCTTTCGAAGACTGCTAATTACACTCCAGAATGGTTTTCCAGCAGCTTGACCCAAGGTCTCCAACCTGTTTCCAAAGTCTTCCCAAGATTTCTTCTTGGATGCTGCAATTATCTGTTTGGCTTTGTTTCTTTCTTCAACATAACTTTCTCTGTCTACCTGAGTTCTAGTATGTAGCCATTTCTGATACGCCTTCTTTTTCCTTTTGCAGCCTGCCTTGACTGTGCCATTCCACCAAGCTGTTTGCTTCATCCTACTTTTACACACTACTGTTCCAAGACATTCTTGAGCCACTTCTAGTACTGTGTCCCTGAGGCTACATGACTGTGTAAAAAATTTACTGTATTTTCAAACTGCGTATTTTATGTCTAGATATAAAGCAGTACAATAAGGAAAAGAATTTTTACTTGTATATTTAAACATAATGAACAGTGACAAAACGCCACATTAAATTTGCAAAAAAAGTATGTGTTCTACGAGTAGAAAAATAATGCTAAACAAATACCAATGTTCCATCCAACATGGCAAAACTTTCAGGTCTTTTTTTGTTTACTTACCAGTACTGAGTGTTCTTGTGCTTGAAGTAATACATATAACAGCCAGTATTCTGATCCTGTGCATAGAGTGCTTCCCGGACTTTTGCTTCAGTCATACTGATGAGTTCTCCAGCATATTCAACTACAAATTCACCCTTGTGGAAATCTCTTGTCGTAACAATACCACGCCCCTTTCCCTCAAAGTTGTGAACCTTAAATCAAAAAATACAAATAATTATTGCATGATGTAGTAACTCATTTAAAATGCTTTATACAAAACAAAAACATTATGCTGATTCCAAAACAAAACAAAGTCTGTAAAAGGGACTAAACAGTAGTGTGACTAAATAAATTCTATTAGCTGAGGCTAAATGTACTATGAATACATGAAGGATATGTAGTTAACAGTCACACATACCATAAAAATATTCTGATACAAGTATCAATGTCAATAATCTTTACATACAGACACAGACTAAGTGTCGGTGATGGCCTGGAGGTGTCCTATACTTACACAACATAGTTAAAGCCGGCAGAGGGCACTGGTGCTGAAGTACACCATGATCACCACTGTAAATTCAGCAGTTTAAAATAAAATATTCCCAGTCATTTTAATTAATGACTACATATGGAAGAGTGAGTGTCTGACAGTAAAACAAAATAAAAAACAGTGGTGGAAATAAAATCTATACACAACTGGCAAGCAGGGTTGCTGCTCGGCAAACAGAGTGGTGTTAGCTTGAATACCAATTCCTATTTATTCAGAAGCATTCTAGTTCAAACAGTGTCGCACACAGCAGTGCTCGTCAGGTCGCTGTGTGCGTCGGCCATGAGTGGCATGGGGACTGGGCCTCCTTCCACAAGCACCGCCACAGGAGAACAAAAACGCCCTAAAGAGACATCACGTGGTGGTGCCAGTTAAGATTTTACTCTGGAAAGACACTATTGACTATCAAAGCTTTTAACAAAATATTTATTGATTCTTTAAACAATGGAAAATCCACAATGGATGCGACTAAATGTCTTCGCTTATTGGTTTATTAACTATATTACACAATAGGCTAGGTTTTATTTATTTATTTATTAGCTTTGTCACAGTGAAAGGTTTGCTATTTACTTTAACTGTTACACAATGTTGTGTTATTTACTTCATTAGGGCCGGAGGTTTCTGTTATTTCCCATTACTGTTTTATTACTGATGAACCACTGTTGGAATCGACCAAATCATACAAATACCTGGGTATGACACCTTGTAGGGACATGAAATTGAATGATCACATAGGCTTAGTTGTGGGTAAAACAAGTGGTAGATTTCAGTTTATTGGTAGAATACTGGGGAAGTGTGATCAGTCTACAAAGCAGATTGCTTACAATCACTCGTGTGACTGGTTCTAGAATAAGTGTGTATGGGCACGTACCAGGTAGAACTAACAAAGGCTATTGAATGTATACAGAGAAGGGCAGTGTAAGTGGTCACAGGTTTGTTTAATCCATGGAAGCGTGTAAGAGAGATACTGCAGGAACCTAACAGGAAGACCCTAGAAGATAGATGTAAACCATCCCGAGAAAATCTAACAACAAAGTTTCAAGGACCGGCTTTAAATGATTACTCTACAAATATACCACAACCCCCTACGTATTGCTCACATAGGGATAAGATTAAGACAATTACTGCATGCACGGATGCATTCAAACAGTCATTCTTCCCATGCTCCATATGTGAATAGAACAGGAAGAAACCCTAATAACTGGTACAATGTGTACCCTCTGCCATGTACCTTGCCGTGGCTTGCAGAGTATAAATGTAGATATACATTTGGACTTAAATTGTGGATTTTATTTCAAGTTATTTATTTCATTTTCTCATTTCACCACATGAAATCATTTTAATTAATGACTATGAATACTTTATTTTGAACTACTGAATGAGTGATCATGATCACTCATGTACATCAAGATCAGTGCACTGTACTGGCGATAGTTATTTTGTGTAAGAACAGGGCACACCAAGGCCATCACCAGTAGCTATCTGTATAGATTTTTGACATTGAAAATTGCACAAAAAATATTTTTATGGTATATGTGTCATGTATATTTTTATATATTCCTACATTTTTTCTTTGTTCGTATATTTAACCTCAGCCAATTGAGCTTATGTGGCCACACTACTGTTTTCCTATCTGTAAGGCATCTGATGATGGTGAGGCGTAGCACCCTACATTGTGCCTACTGAGATCGCACGTAACAACAGTGAACAGGCGTGCGGTATGAGTCGTGTGCAGGATAGGTGGTGTCAGGTGCACAAGAGTATGTAGTTTCTATGTGATCTGGTCGAGGTCACTGGCTGGTGGACACTGTTTGAGCTGCAGTCACAATACTGTTATATTTATTTTCAGTTCTGTTTGCTTAATTTTCTAATTGTTTATTAATTACTATTATAATTGTGCTTGGTTATGAGAGTGAATGGTGGTGTGAATGTGAAATAATGTTTTATGTAAAGTTTTTATGCTACACGTTGAAATAACTGGTCTCTTGAGGAATGTTCAAGAATGGTGTGTGTGTGTGTGTGTGTGTGTGTGTGTGTGTGTGTGTGTGTGTTAGTCATTTGTACTAGGGAATTTGTAATAAACTAGTTTGTCAGTTTATGGTACTGGTGAAATGAGATCATGATTTTGGTAAAGTAGTTTTGTTAAGAAAATGTGTGGAAACTTCAATTTTCTGGGTAGCATCATACCACACAACAGAATAACAAATGGATCTAGCTTCTTCCACCAAGTACGAAATCTAATCTGGGGCAAGGAAGTCCCTCTCACAGCCAAACAGACCATGTGTAAAACTTATCTTCCTGCCAATCATGATGTATGTCTAGAGGCCTGTGTCATAAATAAGAGAGTCAAATACAAGCATGTGAAATGAAGTTCCTTCGGTCAGCTCTACAAAAAACTAGGAGAGACAGAGTCGGGAAGTATTATGTAAGGAGAGACCTGCAGGTGACATTGACTACAGAGAAGAGAATGGGTGCTTTGAGATTGAAGTGGTTCAATCATGTGAAGCGAATGCACCCGATTCGAACTCCACACCAGTATTTGGAGATAGAGGTACCAAGAGAAGACTAATTGGGCAGCCTAGAAAGATCATGATGATGATGACATTTGGTATGTGGGTCGCTCAACTGCACGGTTATCAGCGCCTGTACAAATTCCCAACGTTTGCTCAGTGAAATCTCGCCACTTTCATGAATGATGATGAAATGATGAAGACAACACAAACACACAGTCATCCCGAGGCAGGTGAAAACCCCTGACCCCACCGGGAATCGAACCCGGAACCCCGTGCTAGGGAAGCGAGAAGGCGACCGCGAGACCACAAGCTGCAGACGGCCTAGAAAGAGATTGACAGACCAGGTTAAGGAAGATCTCAAGAGGAGAGGAGTAACATGGGATGTAGTGGAGAGGGAAAAGCTATACCAGCACAGAAACGAATGGAGGCATATCGTTCACCAAGTTCCTACCCAACTCGCTGAAAGGAAATCCTGATGATGATGATGATGATGATGATGATGATGATGAGTTTTGTTAAGAGGGAGTTAATTTTATATTTGTGGGTTTTCAAAATTTATGTCAACTTACTGTTCTGATTCAATGACAAATTTTGATTGATTAGTACATATGCTTGGGTTTGAATGGTTTGATGTTGGTTTCTGACTGGGCTGTGATGTTTCTCTGCCAATCAGAAATTAGCATATTCAGATGTATTTTGGGAACTAGAAACTTCTTTTATGTAGAGAGATGCGTAGAATCAGGGCTTGCACTGACCTATTGATGGGTACACTGATAAAAATGATTAATATTGTAATATTTTGGTACCAAATGTTTGAAAGTGACAAAGTGTGGAAGAGAGTTAAATTTAACACACTGTGTGAAATTCGGAGTTTTTGGTGATATTTTAAATAACTAAATTCTGTGTGTCATCTTGCTTTCTCGCAAATGCGAACATTTTGTTACTTGAGACTGATTATAGCAACATCTGAGTGAGCTATTCTAACAGAAACAATCAGTTTGTAAACTTTCTGTGAAAGTTGACTAATGACTACTATAAATAGGCTTGAGTTATGAATGATGTGTGTTTGTGGACTTTTCAGACTTTGTAGTAACTCATGTATGCAAGCTTACCGCAATAAGTTTGGAAATTTACACACATAAATACTTTCACTTAACTATTATTAACCATACCATAAAAAACAAATTTTAGTGTGGTTATGAGGTGTACAGCTGTTTTTCCTATAGCTTTTTCTGGCTGAGGATGGCATTTCAGTAACGTCAAGGAGTCGTGCGTGCGAGAAGATATTCACCTTCAGGTGAGTGGAACTTCATACACAGCAGAATCACTCCAAACCGCCAAAATGGCAGTAACCGAAATGAATAATTTTGAATTTTGTAACATGTGTTCAAGATACACATCAGCAGATAAGTAAAACGTAACATTAAATTTTCGGTCTGTAGTGGAGTGCACACTGATAAAAATTTCTTGGCAGATTACAACTGTGTGCCAGCAACTTTGCCTTTCGCAGACAAGTGCTCTACCACCTGAGCTACATGAGCTTGACCCACAGCCTGCCCTCATGGGTTTACTTCTACCACTACCTCATCTCCTACCTTCCAAATTTCACAGAAGTTCTCCAGCCTAACTTGGAGGTGGATCACTTGGCTGTGAAAGACAAATGTTCTGGGCTTGAGCCCCCAGTTGGGACACAGTTTCAATCTGCCAGGAAGTTTCAAAGTAAAATGTGTTTTAAGTGCATACTGCTCACTGGATTCTGATGTAGTGAAGTGCTCCCTGATCACATGTCGTCATCTTAATCTGATATTGAGATACTGTGTTAATCTGACATTCAAGAAATTTACCTTCGATGTGACTGCTGTGTAAGAGTTCTGTCCCAAAATTAAAGCTTTGTACAGCTCCACATAACTCCTTAGGAAAAGAGCAACACCATCCAGTTACAATGAAAAATATTTTAAGTGACTACTACTGTGCAAATATACTGGTTGTATAAATAATTTAGAAAGGCATCTTATTTAGTTTATTAAGAAGGAAAAAGTAGACCAGACTATCTTGTTTGAAACACCACACATACATAGGTCCCAACAGTGAGACTTTGACAGCTTTACATGGCACATTATTTACCATTTTAGCATTTCTGAAGCTTGTTATTTAGTTTGGCTGCATATTAAGCATTGTTACACGACAGCCAGAAAAAGAGATCCGAGGTGTACTGCTTTGGCCAGAACACTACCACAGCATGCGCTGTGATGTACGATGTGAGGGCCACGGGGGCTCCAAGCCCGCACGAGATGGGAGTGATTCTGTGCACGTAATGTCACAGAGACCATTGCAGTTAGGACATAGGGTACCAGCATTCTACACGTTTGTGTACCAGGAGTGTAGGCCGCAAAGCTTACAGAAGAGCACAATAAGTCAAGGTGGAGAGCTCAGAGTGACATTCTTTTGATATGCAGACTGAGTGTGGAACTTTTGTATTTAATTAGTCTCTAAGTGAAAAAGAGAATATGTGACAACTTTTCACATTAACTTTAGTAACAATTGTAATAACTAAATCACAGAAAAGACAGAACTACCACCTGAAAGCACTCATCGAGATGCATACAGTGAGCTACTTAGACATTTATTTAATTATTTAACTACCCGACTACAGATGCTTGAATCAAATATTAATATAGTCAGCATAATCAATTACACCTGACAGCTACACCAATAGCATTGCAGCATGTGGTGGATAATGTAAGCACACATCATAAACACATTTAGGTCATAAGTTTTCTAGGTTTAATTTTGAAGTTTTAATTAATTAATTAATAATTATTATAGCCTTTTGCATAATTTAAATTATGAGAGACATGAATTTATACAGCACCAGTGGAAAGAGCAGGTTATTTCCTACAAGACTGATGTGCCACTTTGTTTCCTGCACATGTTAAAGGTAAATTTAAAACAAAAATAAAATACTGTTCTCATTATATGAATTTTGCAGTCACTATAATTAAGATTTTGGGTGGATAAATTAACCAAATGTTTACTGTAATACATCATTTCAGTCTGTGTTTCTGCACACATCTGGTACTTCTAATTTCAGTATAGCATGTGAGAATCAAAAGTTGTATTTTGAACTAGTGAAATTTTCTACTAGCTGTACAACATAAATTCACAAAAACTTTTCCAGACCACAGTTGTCCACGCTTATAGAAGGTCACTGCCCTCTTCGGTTTTAGCAGCCATTCGGAGGTGCACAGAGGGGCAGAACCCGCGTGTATCTGAGCAGTGATTCTTCTTTGTACTTAACAAATTTCACGACGTTAGACTGATGAATGTAGAATAATTTTGCAGTGGGTCAGATGGACTTGATTTTTTGTGATAAGGACCAGTGTGGACTCTTGAATTATTCATGTGTCGGTTGGGACTCCAATTTGGGCAAGACAGATCGAACTCTGAAAATTAATCGCCTATGGACGCTCACAATTGTAATAATTTAGCAGTTTATTACATTTCACCAATTTTATAGAAAGTTCCCCACAACGGTTTAGGGGTGGGGGATGGGGGATGGACTGGAGGGGGGGCGGGGAAGGGAGTGTCAAGTCACATTTAGCAATGGAAATCAGGTTTTCCACTTGTCTGCTATTTAATATGTGGAAGTATTGCATAAAAAATGAATATTTTTGATCTTTAAGCTCTGTGTTGCAAAACATCACTTACTACCCAACCTAGTAGACGTTTTTACCCGAATGTGTGCATTAGTGGTAGTTAATTTAAATTTATAGAGAAAGTGAGCAGGGTGACCACAAATCTTATGATGTAGGGATGAATCAAAAACATTATTCTCTGGTCACATTGATACCATAATAAAATTGAGTTTTATTTATTACCGTGCCACCACCATTGACAGAAAAATCTGTCCAAAAATTGGTAAGTTAAAAAATGTTTTTATTGTAGTTTTCTGAAACTATAATACCCAAGTGAATCACCCAAGTTCTTCTTCTGCTTTTCTATGCTTAATGTGCTGTGCTTATTCTTCTCACTGACTGTCTCTGTGGACTGAAATCTTGATGCTGAAAACTTATGACTAAACTGTCTCTAAAATCCACAAAATGTGGAATATAGCTTCTTCATGGAATATTATACACTGATGTGCCAATAAACTGGTATACGCATGCGTATTCAAATACAGAGATGTGTAAACAGGCAGAATACGGCACTACGCTCAGCAATGCCTATATAAGACAACAAGTGTCTCGCGCAGTTGTGAGATTGGTTACTGCTACTACAATGGCAGGGTACCATATTTAAGTGAGTCTGATCGTGATGTTACAGTCGGGGCACGAGCAATGAGACACAGCATCTCCGAGGTAGTGATGAAGTGGGGATTTTCCCATACAACCATTTCACAAGTATACCGTGAATATCAGGAGTATGTTAAAACATCAAATCTCTGACATCGCTGCAGCCGGAAAAAGATCCTGCAAGAACGGGACCAATGAAGACTGAAGAGAATCATTCAAAACTGTTCAACGAAACATCACTGACATGGGCTTTCAGAGCCAAATGCCCACTCGTGTACCTTTGATGACTGCACGACCACAAAGATTTACGCCTTGCCTAGGCTCGTCAACACCAACATTGGACTGTTGATGCCTGAAAGCATGTTGCGTGGTAGGACGAGTCTCATTTCAAATTATATCGAGTGGATGGGCATGTACAGGCATGTAGACTACTTCATGAATCCATGGACTCTACAAGTCAGCAGGGGGCTGTTCAAGCTGGTGGAGGCTCTGTAATGGTGCGAGGTGTGTGCCAGTTGGAGTGAATGGGACCCCTGATACGTCTAGATGTTACTGACAGGTGACACATACATAAGCATCCTGTCTTATCAGCTGCATCCATTCATGTCCATCATGCATTCCGATGGACTTGGGCAATTCTGGCAGGACAATGCGACACCCCACACATCCAGAATTGCTAGAGAGTGGCTCCACGAACACTCTTCTGAGTTTAAACAGGCTGCCAAATTCCCCAGACAAACATTACTGAGCGTATCGGGGATGCCTTGCAACGTGATGTCCAGAAGAGGTCTCCGCCACCTCATACTCTTACTGATTTATGGACAGCCCTGGAGAATTCATGGTGTAAATTCCCTCCAGCACTACTTCAGACATTAGTCAAGTCCATGTCAAGTGGTCTTGTGGCACTTCTGCGTGTTGCAGGGGCCTTACACGATATTAGGAAGGTGTACCAGTTTCTTTGGCTCTTCAGTGTATTAACTGAGTAAGACAACAGGAAACACTTCTTTTAATACATTTCTGTTGATAACCACTAACACCTGCTACATTAATTGAACAGTTTTCCACCTCATGGAATAGAGGCAGAATGAAACTTACACCGTCCTCATGACGTCATCCTTCTTACTGCCACAAGCTTCAGCATTCTCTAGATTTCCTTCTGCTGTCCTTCCTCAATCTGAACTTGCATTTCATATCTATGGACCTCACCACTAGTAGACAATCTGAACAGTAATCTGCCTTCCTTTCTCTGATTAAGCAGTAGGACGATACCACTATCTACGATATGAGAGTGGATGTTGCTCAGAAGTTTCTTAGCAACCGAGAATGGTGCGCACGTATCAAGTGAGTGTAGACGTTGCCCTATGCAGAGAGAGAGAGAGAGAGAGAGAGAGAGAGAGAGACGATTTTGTAGCACTACCAATTTCTTCTCTGCCTTTGTCCCACACCACGCACTCGAGCTGTGGGAATTGCCAACACTAGGGAAGTGCCATGAAGGGGCAGTGTATCTGCTCATTTGGTGGCCAAACCCCACAACCGGACCATCGAACATGGAGAGAACCGCGATGAAGGCCACACCGACAGATGTCAGTGGTGTGGCACGAGCAGCTAGAGGAGAACGCGGGATTGGTGACAGTGGAGCATCTCAGCAGGACTCCAATACCCCATCAGTGTAAATCTGTACGAACTTGAGAATCGTGTCGAGGCACCGTCAGTGGAAAAGTCTGAGACATACTTCTTCATTTGAACTTCGAATATGTGACAAAATGTTCTGCCTCAGCGTTAGACTGGGGGTGGAATGGAGGAGCGATTGTATGGCGGATACTCGGTCACCAAAGTCCCAGAGCTAAAGCACATGCGGTCCGAGGGCGGTTAGGAACAAAGTGTTCAACTTTGTGACAGCCCACCTGTACCTAAATGGACGACAACCTCTAACACAGGCTGGTGGTGACCCATGGCAAAACAGTTACATAAAAAGGATCATAAGCCCTGCTCAGAGTCCGATTGTGCCAACCGTGCTGAACAAGGTGTAAAACCCGCTGTGATCTGGGAGCCCGTGATAGAAAATCCTACTGCATGTTGCGCCTCAACATCTAAGTGAATACAAACAAGTTCATCCTGACCAACAGTACGGTGCTGCCCCATTGGAAACTGACATGCTGCATGGTAGTCCAAAAATGTACTGCACAGTTGTAGTGAGAATGAAATGGCCCAATGGCGGAGACAATGTGCCACCTTATTGGGCAATGAAGCAGGATTATACAAGGAAACCAAAGGCTTGTCGACCGTAATGAGGTAGAATTTAGACTCACACCAGAGTACACGAATCTTTATGAGGGCATATGATGGTAGTAAGTGCTTCCTTTTCAACTCAGAAGTATTGCTGCTGAGCAGAGTTAAGCTATCACACACCAGGAACCATCCCTCATAGCAAAGTGCGAGAATGGCCCCGAGGTCGTACTGGGAGATATCCATAGCCGAGACCGAGTGGTGGCCAGGATGGAAGGCAGCCAAACAAGGAGTAGAATGTAATTTAGATTTCAAAAGTGTGAACTCATGCTTGCAGGCTGGTGTCCACTGAAAAGTAATGTCCTTCTGAAATATTTTGTTAAGAGGACGGGTCAACATGGCTGCATCTGAAGTGAATTTATGATAGTAGGCGATTTTCCTTAAAATCACTCTTGAGTTCTTTGACATTTGTAGAGCAAGACACAGCCTTGACAGCTGTGACACAATGATGCAAAGGCTTTACACCATCCTGAGAAGCCTCAAACCCCAAATACACAACTGATGACTGAAAAAAGTGGGACTCGATCATGTTTTATTTCAACTCAGCTGTATGTAATACCATGAACAATGAGCTTCAGTTGCTTAAGTGTCCATCCACTGGTGTACCCACCATGACAAAGTCAGTGCTATAGCTGATGCACAATGGAATAGGTATTGTCAACAGCTGAAAAATCACAGGGGTGCTTGCCACATCAAACACAAGGCACCAATATTGGTAGAGGCCAACAGTAAGTTAATCACTAAGAGCCATTTCAAATCCTCATCCCATGCAACCTATAAATAAGCTTCAGATAAATCAGTTTTAAAAAATGGTTGACCCCAGGTGAGTTTGGTCAATAACTCATCCTGAAGGTGCAAAGGGTAGGTACTGACGATATATTGAGCATTGTTGTTGTTGTTGTTGTGGTCTTCAGTCCTGAGACTGGTTTGATGCAGCTCTCCATGCTACTCTATCCTGTGCAAGCTTCTTCATCTCCCAGTACCTACTGCAACCTACATCCTTCTGAATCTGCTTAGTGTATGCATCTCTTGGTCTCCCCCTACGATTTTTACCCTCCACGCTGCCCTCCAATACTAAATTGGTGATCCCTTGATGCCTCAGAACATGTCCTACCAACCGATCCCTTCTTCTGGTCAAGTTGTGCCACAAACTCCTCTTCTCCCCAATCCTGTTCAGTACCTCCTCATTAGTTATGTGATCTACCCATCTAATCTTCAGCATTCTTCTGTAGCACCACATTTCGAAAGCTTCTATTCTCTTCTTGTCCAAACTATTTATCGTCCATGTTTCACTTCCATACATGGCTACACTCCATACAAATACTTTCAGAAAAGACTTCCTGACACTTAAATCTATACTCGATGTTAACAAATTTCTCTTCTTCAGAAACGCTTTCCTTGCCATTGCCAGTCTACATTTTATATCCTCTCTACTTCGACCATCATCAGTTATTTTGCTCCCCAAATAGCAAAACTCCTTTACTACTTTAAGTGTCTCATTTCCTAATCTAATACCCTCAACATCACCCGACTTAATTCGACTACATTCCATTATCCTCGTTTTGCTTTTGTTGATGTTCATCTTATATCCTCCTTTCAAGACACTGTCCATTCCGTTCAACTGCTCTCCCAAGTCCTTTGCTGTCTCTGACAGAATTACAATGTCATCGGCGAACCTCAAAGTTTTTACTTCTTCTCCATGAATTTTAATACCTACTCCGAATTTTTCTTTTGTTTCCTTTACTGCTTGCTCAATATACAGATTGAATAACATCGGGGAGAGGCTACAACCCTGTCTTACTCCCTTCCCAACCACTGCTTCCCTTTCATGTCCCTCGACTCTTATAACTGCCATCTGGTTTCTGTACAAATTGTAAAGAGCCTTTCGCTCCCTGTATTTTACCCCCGCCACCTTTAGAATTTGAAAGAGAGTATTCCAGTCAACATTGTCAAAAGCTTTCTCTAAGTCTACAAATGCTAGAAACGTAGGTTTGCCTTTCCTTAATCTTTCTTCTAAGATAAGTCGTAAGGTCAGTATTGCCTCACGTGTCCCAGTATTTCTACGGAATCCAAACTGATCTTCCCCGAGGTCGGCTTCTACTAGTTTTTCCATTCGTCTGTAAAGAATTCGTGTTAGTATTTTGCAGCTGTGGCTTATTAAACTGATTGTTCGGTAATTCTCACATCTGTCAACACCTGCTTTCTTTGGGATTGGAATTATTATATTCTTCTTGAAGTCTGAGGGTATTTCGCCTGTTTCATACATCTTGCTCACCAGATGGTAGAATTTTGTCAGGACTGGCTCTCCCAAGGCCGTCAGTAGTTCCGATGGAATGTTGTCTACTCCGGGGGCCTTGTTTCGACTCAGGTCTTTCAGTGCTCTGTCAAACTCTTCACGCAGTATCGTATCTCCCATTTCATCTTCATCTACATCCTCTTCCATTTCCATAATATTGTCCTCAAGTACATCGCCCTTGTATAAACCCTCTATATACTCCTTCCACCTTTCTGCTTTCTCTTCTTTGCTTAGAACTGGGTTTCCATCTGAGCTCTTGATGTTCATACAAGTGGTTCTCTTATCTCCAAAGGTCTCTTTAATTTTCCTGTAGGCAGTATCTATCTTACCCCTAGTAAGATAAGCCTCTACATCCTTACATTTGTCCTCTAGCCATCCCTGCTTAGCCATTTTGCACTTCCTGTCAATCTCATTTTTGAGACGTTTGTATTCCTTTTTGCCTGCTTCATTTACTGCATTTTTATATTTTCTCCTTTCATCAATTAAACTCAATATTTCTTCTGTTACCCAAGGATTTCTACTAGCCCTCGTCTTTTTACCTACTTGATTCTCTGCTGCCTTCACTACTTCATCCCTCAAAGCTACCCATTCTTCTTCTACTGTATTTCTTTCCCCCATTCCTGTCAATTGTTCCCTTATGCTCTCCCTGAAACTCTGTACAACCTCTGGTTCTTTCAGTTTATCCAGGTCCCATCTCCTTAAATTCCCACTTTTTTGCAGTTTCTTCAGTTTTAATCTACAGGTCATAACCAATAGATTGTGGTCAGAGTCCACATCTGCCCCTGGAAATGTCTTACAATTTAAAACCTGGTTCCTAAATCTCTGTCTTACCATTATATAATCAATCTGATACCTTTTAGTATCTCCAGGATTCTTCCATGTATACAACCTTCTATCATGATTCTTAAACCAAGTGTTAGCTATGATTAAATTGTGCTCTGTGCAAAATTCTACCAGGCGGCTTCCTCTTTCATTTCTTAGCCCCAATCCATATTCACCTACTACGTTTCCTTCTCTCCCTTTTCCTACACTCGAATTCCAGTCACCCATAACTATTAAATTTTCGTCTCCCTTCACAATCTGAATAATTTCTTTTATTTCATCATACATTTCTTCAATTTCTTCGTCATCTGCAGAGCTAGTTGGCATATAAACTTGTACTACTGTAGTAGGTGTGGGCTTCGTATCTATCTTGGCCACAATAATGCGTTCACTAAGCTGTTTGTAGTAGCTTACCCGCATTCCTATTTTCCTATTCATTATTAAACCTACTCCTGCATTACCCCTATTTGACTTTGTGTTTATAACCCTGTAGTCACCTGACCAGAAGTCTTGTTCCTCCTGCCACCGAACTTCACTAATTCCCACTATATCTAACTTTAACCTATCCATTTCCCTTTTCAAATTTTCTAACCTACCTGCCCGATTAAGGGACCTGACATTCCACGCTCCGATCCGTAGAACGCCAGTTTTCTTTCTCCTGATAACGACATCCTCTTGAGTAGTCCCCGCCCGGAGATCCGAATGGGGGACTATTTTACCTCCGGAATATTTTACCCAAGAGGACGCCATCATCATTTAATCATACAGTAAAGCTGCATGCCCTCGGGAAAAATTACGGCCGTAGTTTCCCCTTGCTTTCAGCCGTTCGCAGTACCAGCACAGCAAGGCCATTTTGGTTATTGTTACAAGGCCAGATCAGTCAATCATCCAGACTGTTGCCCTTGCAACTACTGAAAAGGCTGCTGCCCCTCTTCAGGAACCACACGTTTGTCTGGCCTCTCAACAGATACCCCTCCGTTGTGGTTGTACCTACGGTACGGCTATCTGTATCGATGAGGCACGCAAGCCTCCCCACCAACGGCAAGGTCCATGGTTCATGGGAGGTATTGAGCATTAACGGACAGTTTAAAGTTGCCGCAGAGATGAAGCTGACCAATCTGTTTTTTAAAAACTATGAGAGGGATTTCACCTGATCACACACGGCGGATTTGCTGTATGTTTCAGAGTAATGTGGACTGTAAAATTAGTGGTACACACTAAGCCATTCGAGCAGTGTGTCGAGAACTCTGAACATAGAGAATACAACTGCCAGTAAGGGACCTGATCAGAAATTAGGTGCACTGCATCCGCAACAGAAAAACCAAAAGCACTGAAAGCATCCAGACCAAACAAATTATCATTGTCAGCATCATCCAGTAGCAAAAAAAAAAGTCAAGGAACATACGACCGTTTTATACACAGTGAGAGCCATAAATTGCCCCAAAATTGGAATACGTTGCTTGTTATAACTCTCCAACTGGCGAGTAACACCAGAGAATGCCGGAGATGCCCCGTCCACATAAGTTTGAGAGTTCAGAAACGTCACAGCTGCACTCGTAACCACTTGCAGCCAGAGCTCTTTGTCCCTCACTTGCATGTCAATAAAACAGTTTGTTAGTAGGCATTGGCACCAGTGGAGATACACAATTGAAGTCCTGTCCATACCTGCAAGGGAAGGCTCAGAACACCACACAGATGCTGTATGTCTTTTTTTCTTAAGTTGCTACAGGTCGCTCAGCACTTAGGGCATGTGGCCCTGTCATATTGTACAATATGTTACGGGGAAGAATGGAGTGCCAAGTGGTGGCATAATAATTTTTGTTGTTGTTTGGCATGTAGCTGTCCAGTGTGGGGCAGAGGCTCCAAGTCACTCTCCATCCCAAAACTAACTAACACTCAACGACCAGGAACAGGAGCTGCCACAGTGTCGTCACACTGTGCATCAATCTAATCACCAGTAACACAGGAAACCTCAAAAGATTGGGTGATATTTAACACTTCAGCCATAGACTGGTTTCACACAGCAGTGTGCATGATATATCTGCTTGTTGGGAGCCAACAAAATTATGCGTTCATGAAAAATAGAATCAGCATAGGAATCACGATGGACATCGGTAACAAACTGACATTTGTGAGAGTGGAGTACGGCCACCTAAGCCGGATAAGACAGTTGGAGCCATTTATAATGACGACAGAACTCGACATGCACCGCAATGACACATGTGCATTTATGGTAGTAATTAGGCAACAACTTACACATTTTGTTGAACGAAAGGGACATGGGTTCTTGGGCGAAATAGCTTGCGTGCCGCCTTGTAAATCTGAGGGGAAATCCAAGAAATAGCTGTTAGGGTCAGTGACACTAAAAGCAAGGGTCAGTGACACTAAAAGCAAGAAAGAGTTGTCGAACCTGCTTCTCCTAAGCTTCCCATTCTTCGGCCGCATCATCGTGAGGAAGGGAAGGGTGACGGGAAGGCCGACAGTGCGGCAGCCCACATAGATAATGTGGCTGACATGTTCGTAATTGCCTGCTGTTGCTCAAAGAGATTTGAGCACTGCCTGCATGGACACAAGAACTGACAGACATACCAAAGAGACTTAGCACACGGAAGTGAACACCACATTCACTGCCAATTGTGTCGAAGTGTAAGATGCAAGTAATAGCACGGCCACGAAGAACGAGAGTTTATTAATCTAGATAGGAGTACACACAGGCATAGAAACAGTTCAATGAATAGTAGGACACATCTGAGGGTGAACATCTGCCATGCTATCCTTATGTATGGAAAGAGCTCCAGTAGACGGCACACTGGTTGCCATGCCATGTGCACGAGTCACGGATGCCTCCAGGCAGCCACGTTTGCAGTGCTTATCTGAGTAACATACAGGATTATAGCATTCTCTCTCTCTCTCTCTCTCTCTCCCCCCCCCCCCCCCCCATTTCTTCTTTTCTATATGTCCCCCATAATGAACACTAGAAAGACCAAAGGAGTTGGTACCATACATATATTAACACGAAAATCTATGCTATATGTTCTGTGTGCGATCTAAATTTCACATGACAGAACTGGCAAAATGACATTATTGGCTGATATGTCAAGTTGTACTATACCTCTTAATACTGAATATTGGCATAGTACCAGTCTTTTTACATCCATACTGATCCAACAACTTAGTACGGAAACCAAAGCACAGTGCAACCTCACTTTTGTTAATTCTCGAGTCACTAATTTTTCCCGACTGATCATTTAAATCAACAATTGAAGAACAGCTTCAAACATTAGCTCACTTAATGCAAGCTGCTACAATATTAAATGAACCTACCTCGAGCCCTTCTTCTTTCTCTGAAAGTATAGCTTCTTCTATAGTCTTCTGCCATTCCTCCAGCACAATTTTCTTAGTTTTTCGTTCACTGCGCCGCACTGGAAAGTACTCGGTAAGTTTGTGGTTTTGAGTAGAATCAGGAAACAGTGCGGTCACTTTTTTCCCTTTGACAGACGGTGGGCAGAACGTGGGTCTGACTCTGCTGCCGGCTGGGGCTAACGCCGCCGGAGCCTGCTGGTTGGCTATCTGGCTGGGATTTAACCTGTCAGTGGTGGGAAAAAAAGACCATTAGTACCAACAGCTGTGAACATATTGAATTTTTACAATTTGAAACAGCAAAAATTTAGCTGACTTTCCTAAAATAACAGAATTTCGTCACTCTGCATTTTAACAACTGATACGACAAGCTACCTTATTATATAAACTTTCGCTTTCTTAGGAATGTAGATTCATAGACTGAAAACACATTTGTTTAGTAAGGACAGCTAACTATCAACAGAATAAAGTGTCTCACGCTATTCCACTGCTTCCTTTTATTATGCCTCCATGGATTGTACTATAGGATGTGTTGGAGCTGAGTGTGCAGTTTCCTTCTGTAAGGCAAGTCATTTCATTCACATATGCAATAATTAGCACAGTACCCATCATAAGTCCTTCAGTTCATCACCATAATGAAGTCATTCGAAACTGGTTTACAAGAAATCTGTTCAGACTGCATCATAAAATCATCACACTGATTTGAGAAAGTGCACAATACCGTGCATTTATCCACAATATCAGGAGTACTACTACAACTTGATATCCAAGAGAGCTTGTATTTGCAAGGAAGTGGAGAGGTATTACCACAACTGAAGCTGGGAGGTTGGAGAGTGGGTCGGTGGAAGTGTCTGGATAGTTTCGTCGGTAACATCACTGCCCGGGAAAGGTATGCTTTTGAGCAAGGATTCAAAACTAATTAGAGATGGTTTACAGCAATGACTAGTCCAAAGATTTTCATGACACTGTCCCAAACTGCAAATCTTGTGCGTGCCCACAATTTCTATTTTGACCCGTGTTTTGCCCCTGCTTACCTTGGCCTCTTCATTTGGTGCCTCATGCAGAGTTCACCAGTGAAAGTAACTCCCTCCCCTTTTCTAACCAGTGTAAAGATTTCCTGTAAAGTTTAATTGATCATAGAAGCCTAGACGATTTCTATACTCGGGGTATTAAAGAGGAACTTTATCGACGAAATTACTCTAATTCTTAAGTGGGGAAAAGGTTTTCACATATTAAAGTGATATATAAGTTTTCAGATGAGTAATCAAAAATATAATGATTTATTGCAAAATATCTGAATTTACAAGGTCATATTCCTTGTGCTCTGCTAATTAAACAAATGTACATTTTCTTTTATTGTTAATGTGGTGCCACTGAGCTCTTGCATCATGTTGCCCACTTCCCATGGCATCACCCAAGTTGTTACATAATAGGAGACTCTTATCGATAAAACACTTTTTGGTGTAGATTCTGTAATCAATTTCTTCGTGCAGAAGTGTGTTGGGCAATGTTGTAACAGCTCTACGCATATAGACTCCTCACTGTCTCACAGATGGAGAACAAGAAATATCTTCCTTTTCAGTTTCACTGACAAATTCATTGTGCACATTATTACAATTAATGAGGAAAAAACTAAAATGGTAGCAGCTAGAAATCTGAGGTTATCAATGTGCCATCCTCATACTTATTAGAATTTCACTTATTAATATCTAAGTTTCTAGACAGGACTGCAAAAAATAAGCATTGGTGCAACTAAAACCTAACTCATCCTGACATATGTTCTGGTGAACGATTATGGCGATTTCTTTCCTATTATCTCAGTTGACCACATAAGTACAACATAAATCTTGAGTGCTTTGTATTTCTGATTAATTCAATTGGTCAAAAATCTCTAGGATGTGAGATAGACAACTCGCAATTACTCATGTTCCACTTACATGGTACAAATTGTGTAATAAACTTTGCTCCAAAACAGGTGTAATTATGTGATTTTGTTCTACTCATGCACTTTGAGGGTAGAAAATACTGTTATAGATTTCATAATACATGTAACCTATGTACCCCAGGTGGAAATTTTATACTTGCAATAAACATAACATTTTGAAATCTAATGTGAGGATATTCCCAGTCTAGTCACATTCTGCATTTAACAATTTGTCAATGCCTGCAAGAACGAAATATCAGAAATTGATCTCTTCTTATATCACATTTAAGTAAGAATTAATTTCATTTGTTAAAGTTAAATAAAAAATGCAGAAGCTCAAATGAAAATGAACACCAACTGGTAATATGGTTTAAACCTCGAAATGATCTTGTACAGTATTAAAGAAAGTAATCGGTGACTGTTCAAAGACATCAATTTTTTTTCCCCAAATTTGTTATTTCTGATTAAGGACATTGTGAACAGAATCTTCTCATATTTACTCATTCATGATATTTCCTAGTACGGGCAATTCCATATCGAATCAACGTAGTGATTTTACTCACCATTTCAGACTCTGATGAACCTTGGCACAAAGTAGGCCTACATATAAATTAAGAAAGATACCCAATTTTATTAAAATCCGTTGACCCATTTTGAAACTGCGGCAATGTAAATTTGTCAAAAATCACAAAAGAAAACAACACTAAACTGCCATAATTTCAAGTTACTGTAGCAACTCTCCTAATTAAACTAAAATGGTGGGAGAGGTGTCATTTTGCCAACTTTTTCCATGGGCTGTCCTATGATGTACCACACAGTATGGGTTTGAGATGGTTTTCATAAATTTAAATGAAATTTTTAATTTATCAAAAAGCGCATCTTCAAAAATTTTCAAAAATTATATATAATGCTTCACATCACTGTCAACAAATTCTCTAAGTATGAAAGTGGGCATGTCATGGGTTCACACGTTCACAAAATTTCAAAGAGACACGTTTCACTAAAAAATGACATTTTTTTTAAAATTTCTAGATTTAAGCAAAAATGTACATAATTTCATTCTTAACACATCTACGCACACATTCAAATTTAATGTTAACACACACATCCTAAATGTGACTAGCAAAACCTGACTTAAACAGTTGATATTTTAAGAATGAACTTCTTGTTAAATGCTTCTTCTGTTTTTACAGTTTTGTCCCCAGGAATCTGATATATTCTTCCTGTTGGTGTTATTGGGTTGGTTGGTTGTTTCGGGGAAGGAGACCAGACAGCGTGGTCATCGGTCTCATCAGATTAGGGAAGGACGGGGAAGGAAGACGGCCGTGCCCTTTGAAAGGAACCATCCCGGCATTTGCCTGGAGCGATTTAGGGAAATCACGGAAAACCTAAATCAGGATGGCCGGACGCGGGATTGAACCGTCGTCCTCCCGAATGCGAGTCCAGTGTGCTAACCACTGCGCCACCTCGCTCGGTGGTGTTATTGGGTTTACCACACAAAGAATATCATTTATAGATAACCACAGAATATCTGGTTTTACAGGGTATGCAGAAGACACTGACAGGCCTGTTGGGTGAAGGAAAGCAACTTTAATTTTATCAAGATCTTTGTCTTGTGTTAAAATATAACCTAACCACCATTTCATTCTATAAACAGCAACATATCCATGAATGTCTTTCAAAGCTAATCTTTCTGGAGATTTTGTAACTGTTTCAACAGTTGATTCTGTTGTGTCTTAAAAAGTCTTTACCAATATTTTTGATGTGCTTGACACAATAGGTACAAAAGCATGTAACTTCTGTGTCCCTTTGATGGAAATAACTGACTAAAGCACTCCTCCAGAAATCTCTCAATGTGTAATTCTCAGAGAAGTCACACATAACAACACATTCACCCTCATTCAAGTTTTCCTTTATTTCAGTTAGAAAACAGCCTTGCTGCTTTGTTAGAAAATCATGGAGTACTAGTGTACTCAGTTTTTCAGAAAATAATTCAATGTACTCTGATGAGGTCTTCTGCATTATTTGTAATTTGCATCTGTCCACTGAATCCCACTGTCAAAAAGTGATATTTTCAACCACATTATCATCAAATGCACTTTGCAGTGTTCTTTTTATTGGGCCACTTCCTGGCCAAGAACACAGTTTCTCATGATGCAGTGGAATGATGCTTGGTTGTTGAGCACTTTTGCCAAACAGTGTTTATAAGAGGGCAATTCTCCACTGTTTTAAGATACCAAGTTTAGCATTTTCCAGCATTACTTTGAAGTTTTGATGTAGTGTGCAAAAACATACTGCGTGCCACAACAACCAGCTTAAATGCAGTGTTTTGAGCACAGTTCTGTAAATTTAGAAAACACGATCTTCATTGCTGGAAAATTTGTCATAGGACCGTTGCTATTCACAATATAGATAAATGACCTTGTGGATGACATCGGAAGTTCACTGAGGCTATTTGCAGATGATGCTGTGGTGTATCGAGAGGTTGTAACAATGGAAAATTGTACTGAAATGCAGGAGGATCTGCAGCGAGCATGGTGCAGGGAATGGCAATTGAATCTCAATGTCAACAAGTGTAATGTGCTGCGAATACATAGAAAGATAGATCCCTTATCATTTAGCTACAAAATAGCAGGTCAGCACCTGGAAGCAGTTAATTCCATAAATTACCTGGGAATACGCATTAGGAGTGATTTAAAATGGAATGATCATATAAAGTTGAGCATCGGTCAAGCAGATGGCAGACTGAGATTCATTGGAAGAATCCTAAGGAAATGCAATCCGAAAACAAAGGAAGTAGGTTACAGTACACTTGTTAGCCCACTGCTTGAATACTGCTCAGCAGTGTCTGCCATCCATGTGGAGCACGTGTTGGTCTCACCGTGGAAGTAAATATGAAATCATAAGTACAGCTGGAGGAATTTCGTTTTTAATAAAAATTATACCAGCTGTGACCCACCTTCATCCAGTTTAAATACGGATGTACAAAGATTGTATAATACCATCTGAAATTAAAATTTATAAATGTTTCTATACAGAACACTAAAAATACATACTGAAATGATAAATAATGACTTAGATAATAATTCTGTTCACTAACCAATGTCTTACAAAATATTAACGAAGCTGTATCAGCACATTAATCAGCAAAAACATTCACATCGACCTGCCACTAATTTGGCACAAATACTTATAGGTTTAAAGCAACTGACTCATAACAGTTCCAGACTCACAGTTAAAATGGCTTGACCTTGAACTGATGAAGCAGGGTCTGGACAGCTACAATAATAGCTTCTTGGAATCAACAATTGGAATTTCTATCCCAGTTTGTTCTTTTTTACATATAGTAATCAAATCTTAATAATTACAGTTACTGATTACAATTGTGATACAAAATTTAGTTTTAGTACTTCTGATGAAATAATCACTCATCACAGTCACTAGTAACATCATAAATATATTACAGTGAAAGTGTGAATTTATATACTGGAAAGTTATGTATATGTCCATTTAAATCTACAAATTCTACAAAAACATATATTTCTTAGTGAAATGTTAATTTTTGAAATTTTAAAAAGGTGTGAACCCTTGACAGACCCACTTTCATACTTAGGGAATTCGTTAACAATAATGTTTTTTGAAAATTTTGGAAGATGCGCTTTTTGAGAAGTTAAAAATTTTGAGTTTCATTTAAATTAAAAACAATTCATCTCGATGATGCAAAATGACACTTCTCCCACCGTTTTAATTTAATTTGGAGAGTTGCCATAGCAATTTCAAATTATGGTGGTACAGCGTTTTTTGGTGATTTTTGACAACTCCACGCTGCCATATTTTCAATGTGGATCAACGAATTTTAATAAAATTGGGTATTTCTCTTAATCTATATGAGGCTTGCTTTGTGCCAAGTTTCATGAAAATCTGAGAAGGTGAGTTTACATTCAAGTTAAAAGTGTGTTGATCTGACATGGAACGACCCTAAGGCAACTGCTTAAAACATCGAAATGTGGGTACATCTGCTCAATCAAAGGGACTGCTGCTGCTGCTGCAATCAAAGACAAATACGAAGGTTAGCAATCCACACAGTACGAGGCAGCACACAGTTCCCAAACAGTTTCGGACTTTGCAACCACAGAACAACCAGCTGACAAACTGTTGGCGCCTACCAGTGATTCACTGCTCTGACAAACTCACCCACTGTATAGTGAATGCAAAGTACAGCCACTTGTTCCATCACCAGCCAGTGTACTGTTTTGTAGAGCAAAATGCACTTTGGAAGTTCAAAAAGGTAAAACAGTACATACCTTCGCCTCGATTTGGTTGCTTTCTTTGGAGTAGCAGTAATTTGCAGCAGAGATAGTGCACTCGCTGGAGACAGTGGCGTTTTGTTTTTTGTAAAGTTTGCCTTTTGAGGTGTCAGAATAGAATTATTTTCATCAGAATCATTGCCTGAAACACAAGCAAGTTTATTTTTATGTTACGAATCTTTTCACCTTTTTGACATAAAAAAACACACTGGAACTATGATAAACTGGACATTAAGGGTATATCAAGGCATATCCAAACTTCCTATCATCATCTCTAAATGTGAACAACTCTAATTCTTTATAACTGCCTTTTACAATCTCACTTTTAAACATGCATAACCTTACACAAGATTTAGTTCAAATCATAACAGGTACATTGCTGTGAGCTGTGATGCATACACTGTGACACAGTGGTTAGCATCACTGGCTGGCAGGCTGAGGGTCACCAGTTGGAATCCGGCCACCACCAATTATTTGTTATTTAGTAATTATCATTTCTGAAAGATTCTCAAAATTTCCATGTTTGTAACACTAGTGTACTCTGAAATAGTTGATGCTTCTATAAATAGTATCATGTTGGGTCCAGGACTTCAGTTCTGTTCTGACTGGGTGCACTGTTCATAAAAATGTGCTTTCAGTGCTAATTGTATGTGTTGTTGACAACACCACTTCTGGATCTGGACTCGATTGCGATTACAATGCGACACTGTTTGCTGGAGATCCTGTGCACTTTGAACCACCTACATCATTGTGGCAATGTAAAAGCTGTAGCCTATAAGGAGAGGAACCGGAATACAAGCAGTACATCATTTCCACTGTCCTTTATATTCAGGTGACGAATGGCTTGCAAACCACGAGTAAGTCAGATGCACATACAGCAGGCATCAGTGGTTTTTGGACTTGTTTGTCACGACCTGACAAAATGACTGAAAAGACTTGACCGAATTACCAAATACAATACATGGTGGTGGTTGTGTGGTCTTCATTCCTGAGACTGGTTTGATGCAGCTCTCCATGCTAATCTATCCTGTGTAAGCTTCTTCATCTCCCAGTACCTACTGCAGCCTACATCCTTCTGAATCTGTTTAGTGTATGCATCTCTTGATCTCCCTCTACAATTTTTACCCTCCACGCTGCCCTCCAGTACTAAATTTGTGATTCCTTTATGCCTCAGAACACGTCCTACCAACCGATCCCTTCTTCTAGTCAAGTTGTACCACAAACTCCTCTTCTCCCCAATTCTATTCAATACCTCCTCATTAGTTATGTGATCTACCCATCTAATCTTACAATACATGGTATGACATGACATCTCTGGCAAATGTGTACTTGGACTGCACAGACTAGCACAGATTCGAAAACAATGAAAAGAACCTCAATAACTGGGACAAATTCCAGACTGAACTGTAGAAAACATTCGGTGACAATCAGTAGCAAGTCTGCCTAGTGGAGGAACAATTGACGAAGATGGGGATATGAAACAGTCCTACAAACAGAATGTTTTGGCCCTATGTCGCACTGCAAATCTGAATGTGACAGAAGCTGACAAAATCTTACACTAGATAGAGTTGCAGAAGACATGTACCGA
Organism: Schistocerca nitens; assembly: GCF_023898315.1. Lineage (NCBI taxonomy): Eukaryota > Metazoa > Arthropoda > Insecta > Orthoptera > Acrididae > Schistocerca > Schistocerca nitens. The sequence goes on from NC_064622.1 coordinate 11,376,255, forward strand.
GCTCTCCTTGTAACCGTTGTCACAACAGAAGAATTCATCAAATAAGGCCAGTACAGCGAAGAAATTCAACGGAAACATTTGGATGAAAGAGGTACAATTTACTCCCGAATGTGATCCCTATGGGGTTTGTGGAGACACCACGACCTTGTTTCTCTAACAGCTGAGGTAGTACGAGAAAAGATACAGCAGTCGATGGCAGTGAGGACTGTCCAACCAAGTAAGCAAGAGACACTAGCCATGAATGTTGACCTCATACATCAGCAGGCAATAGATAACAGCAAATGTTGAAGATAAGGTTTATCGATTTTCAGCATATTTCTTGATCACCAGTTGAATGCATCAAGAAAAATGGACTCAGCCAATTCAGACTGATGCCACAGCCATCAAATGACAGCTCACAATTCGGCCGACACAGGTAGAACAACCAACTCACCCACCGAGAATAGTGCCCCGCAAAGGAACAGGTACCTGGAAGACAAAGGACAATGTGCCAGTACATTCCCACTGTTGATGCCCTGGGTACACACTTCTACAGAGGAAGAAGTTGACTTTATGACAGCTATAATGCCACAAGATGTCATTCATAGCAAAAGTCCTATTTATACCATTCACCTGCAAATGATTACAATCAACCTGAGGGACAAGCCCATTGTTGTGTACTGGACAAGGTTGCTCCCCAACATGCCCCTTCTGAAGTAATGTCGAATGCTTGTTGTCGACAGCCCAAGAAGACTACATTACGCGATACAAAAGGGATTGTACTTGAGGTCAAAAATGGGAAATATGTGCAGTCGACAGAAAACTGTGTTGAAGAGTAATTATCAATGACAGGACACAGCCCTCCAAAGTTGTCATTTTAACAGAATGCAGTCATCACGTTCTGCAGATGGAACTTCTTGCAAGCAGTCATATATTGTGCAAGATCAGCATTCCAAACTGACAAAGCTATTCCAACAATCACACATAAAAAAACTGCTCTGGGTGGATGTTTGCCTCTGAAGAAAATGTTACCCCACCATCATAACTGAGACAAGTTCCACTTGTCAGTAGAGATGCTCAGTTAAATTGTGAAACCTTTGCTGATTGGAAAAACCTATTCATGCTCAAAAAAGAAATCGACATACCAGCAATTACCAAAGCACTGCATGTTACCAAGAAGAACTTTGGATCACGAACTGTCGTGAGCGGCCACAACTCATTCCTTGACGTACGTGCAACTGTACAACCTAACTAGTCCAGGAAGGGCAGCATAGTGGCACCGACACAGAATTGTGCACTGTTATCACTACACAACATACAGTGGACGTTGCTGCTATCGAACTTTCAATAGTATCTGACCCAACACTGGGATCGACATTGGAGTTCACCCACCAACTAGCCAGTGTTCATATGGGGTGTTGCTGGCTGAACAATACATAATTTGGGACGAAACAGAGAAGATACTGACGGTTACATGACTGAATCTTCGAACAGTCACTGGTTCTATCCTCTGGTCCTTGTGAAAAAGAAGGACAGCACATGGCATTTCTGTGTCAACTACTGGCAAGTTAAAAAAATAACAAAGAAAGAAGTCTACCCACTGCTACGCCTCTCGATGACACGCTAGGCTGCTCGAAAGGAGAAAAGTGTTTCAACTACAGCAGAGATGCAGTAAGGCTACAGGCAAATCAAGATTGATATGGTCAACCAGCAAAAGGCTGCCTTCTAACTCCTGATGGCCTCTCGCGTTCTAAGTTATGCTGTTTGGACTTTGTAACACTCCAGCCACCTTCGAATGTATTATGGACAATCCGCCTCGACACCTGAAACAGATGCTATCTACATGACATTGATGAGGCTTTTAAAGTATTTCAAGAACATATAAGCCATCCGACAATCACCTTCTCCAGAGCGGCATTAAAGAGAAGACATGCCAATGCATCACCTTGTTGCTCTGGTCGGCATCATGTCCTCGCAACAAATACTACAAGGTGGAATCCAAAATATTCGGGACTGGTGCTACCATCTGGAAAGTAGGAGTAGATCTTTGCACCGCTAGGTGGCGAGAGCTGCATACATGATGAGTCAGTGTGCAGAGTGGCATTCCGCTGGGAGGACGTGCTGCGTGTCCACAACGATTTCCGTAATACTCTGTTTGGTGTGTGGCGATTTTATGATGGACCCACGGACAGAGCAGCGTGTGTGTATCAAATTCTGTGTGAATCTCGGGAAAAGTGCTATGGAGACCCTTGCAATGATTCAAGAAGTGTTTGGGGCACAGAGTACGAGCTGTCCCAGTGGAAGAGCCCGGGCTCTCCAAGACCCAAAAAAGTGAGACAGGTGAAGAGCATGATCATCGTTTTCTTTGATACCAAGGGAATTGTGCACAAAGAATTCATCCCACACAACCAAACAGTGAATTCCGCATACTACTGTGAAGTTTTGCAACGGCTCAATGAAAACGTGCGGTGACGACGGCCCGAACTTTGGCATCGAGGGAACTGGCTGCTGCATCACGACAACGCGCCCTGTCACACATCCTTGCACACCAGGACCTTTTTGGCAAAAAACAACATGTCTGTTGTACCCCAACCATCGTACTCACCACATTTGGCACCATGCGAGTTCGCACTATTTCCAAAACTGAAACTCAATTTGAAAGGCCATCGATTCGATGCTCTAGAGAGGATTCAAGAAGCATTGTTGGCGGTGATAAACACCCTCAAAGAACGGGACTTCCAGAAAACGTTTGACCCGTGGCAGAAGCACTGGGACCAGTGTGTACATGCGGATGGGAACTACTTCGAGGGTCATGGTGACCATTAGTCCACAGATAAGGTTTTCAACGGATGGCAGCACCAGTCCTGAAAATTTTGGATAGCACCTCGTATGCTTCACAATCTCAGTGATCAATCCACATAACTGGAGGAATTTAATAACGAATAACATGTCCTCCTCCCATCTCTGACTGCAACATAGCACTGTTACATTTCATCATCATATCCATACCTAACAACAGAAGCCACACAATAAATTAAACGTCTTGCTACACCACACACAACAAACCAGTAACACCTAACAAAAATCCCAAACACTTACACAAAAAATATTAATTGGTAACTCACTGAAAAAACTTCCAATCCTTTGTCTCTAACTACAAACACTGCCGATGATTTCACACATCCAACAACAAAGCTCAAATGAACCCAATACAACACATTACACTCAACACATACACACACACCACCAGACAGCACCATCAAACACAACAAGACAACATCTACAAATGCAACAAAGTCACCAACTCATAAACTTCACACTGTAATGACGTCACACACCACAACACACTTACGTCACGGGTCAAAGCAGACGGGTAGGATAAGACACTCCCGTTGACCCACTGATAGGTGGTACTGTAATCTTTAGTTACCCTTAGCACTCTTTCAATAGCTGCACAGGTCATTTTAAGAATAAGTTTACTATTTCTAACATCTACTCCACAATTTCACACTTAGAGTGTTTGAAGAATGATTTTTTTTTGTGCCATTGCGTGGGAAAGGTGTGGCAGATGGCATCAGTGATGTAGGGAAATACGGAAGCGTCCGATCCCGCCTGTCTGCTTTGACCCATGATGTCACAAATATGGCGGAAACAAAAACAAACACACACACTTTCCACAAGAAGCCTAATGACACTAACGGGACAAGCGCTGGAAATGGGGTGTTTTGGGTGGGGGGCAAACTAAATATAAACAAATTTAGACGACTTGCGTAGCTACAACGTGTAAGTGAAGACAGCCCTGCATGAATACCCACCCACCTCCCTAGGGGTCGTAACCCCTGCAACCCATAGAAGAAAGATGCTTCAGTAGCTGATTAGTGTTTTTTGTCTTTTTTTTAAAAAAAATCTCACGGGATAGAACGAACAGATCAGAAAGATAAATATAATAAACTAAAACAGAAATTGGAGGAAACAGATAATTAAAATAAGTAATAAGTGTTAAAAAAAAAAAAAAACCCTCACGAGATAGAACGAACAGATCAGAAAAGTAAATAAAATAAGATAAAACAGAACTGGAGACAGCCACACTCAAACCAAACTCCGCGCCATCATGACGTCACACACGACAACACCCTTAACGTCACGGGTCAAAGCCGACGCGTGGGATCGGACGCTTCTGTCTACCCTGATGTACACTAACAAAAAGTCATTTGGAACTGGGTTAAGCAATGAAAGGTCACAATCAACAATGTGCAAGAATTTTTAAACTGTGGCAGATCAGCTGTTTCGAAAGTAAACTTTCTCCTTTAGAGAAGACGTCATACGATTTTTTAAGTATTGGCAGATTTTGTTTTTGAGATTGGTAGACCTAGCAAGTAGTGTAAATCTAGAACAGCCACCAGAAATATAAGTCAGAATTCTGGGTGTTAAGGGATGTGCAAAGACTATTTTATTTCTATCTTGGAATGTAATGTTGTATGATGATATGCTTGATCAAATTGTAACCCATACCAAGAAATTGAGAGACAAAAGCTGAGCTACAAAGAAGCTAGATATGTTATAGCAACTGATAAGGAAGAAATATGTGCTCTTATTGAAACTTTGTAAATCTCAGCTGCACCACCTGTCCATCAACGATACATTTTCAAAAGGCAGATTCAGAATATACAAATGCACCATGAGTGACTCAAGATTTGAAGGCCGGGTCAGGGGAGATTTACTGGACGGGATAAGAAGGAACGACTGATTGTGGGGGGCTGCACCAGATGAAATTTGAAAAACTGAGAGCTTAAAGGCAAAAGACAGGGTAAGATGCAAGACAGAAATTACTACAAAAACATAGTGCATGAGTAAATAAGAATGAAAAAATAAGTTAATTGTATGTAACAGAGCTGGGAGGGGGGACAGCAAAAAATAGACATATTGGAAAATTTAAGATGTAGAAAAGTAAAATGGAGTGAAGAAAGGAGTGGTTACTGTGAACAAATGCTGAGACGGAAGGAATTAATGTAAATTAAGACCAGGTTGATGGTGAGAACCAAGGACATTTTGTTGTGCTAGTCCCCACCTGTGGAGTTCTGAGAAACTGGTGTCCGGGGAAGTACCCAGATGGTGCGTGTGGTGAAACAGGCACTGAGATCCTGCAACAGGACACTGCGTGTTGCCTGCTTACAATCTCTGCCTATGACGATTCATCCTCACTAATAACTGGGTGGTAGTCATGCCTATGTAAAAGGCCAAACAGTGTTTGTATAACAGCTGGTATATGACCTGTCTTTTCACTACTGGCTGTCCCTTTGAGAGTATATATTTTGCCAGTTACAGGGCTGGTATAGATGGTGGTAGGAGGGTGCATAGGGCTAGTCTTGCTGCGGGGATGGTCACGGGTGGGGAGATGAGTGCAGAAGGAGCATAGGGTCCGACAAGGATACAGCGGAGATTGGGAGGGTGATGAAAAGCTACTCTAGGTGTGGTGGGCAAAATCTCAGACAGAATGGATCTCATTTCAGGACATGATTTTAGGAAGTCATGGCCTTGTCAAAGTAGCTGATTGATACATTCAAGACCAGGATAATACTGGATGACACATGGTGTGCCCCGAAGTTGTGTTTTGGAGGGATCATCAATATTAGGATTGGATGTGATGGCCTGGAAAATCTGCTGTTGAACGAGGCTGTTGGGATAATTAGGTCTAGTGAAGGCTGAAGTAAGAGTGGTGATGTATTTGCTGTAACGAGTGCATCTGAACAAATATGTTTGCCTCATATGCCAAGGCTGGGGGGGGGGGGGGGTTTGCCTCATATGCCAAGGCTGGGGGGGGGGGGGGGGGGGGGGTTTGACACGGAAAGGATGGCAACTGTCAACATGTAAGTACTGATGTTTGTTATTAGGTTTCATGTGGATGGAACTGTGTAGAAGGTCTTTGGCGAGGACTTGATTGACATCAAGGAAAGTGGCATGGGCTTCGGAATAGTACATGAGAAATTTAGCTGGGAGAAGGTATCTAGAGATTCCAGTAATTTTAATAGGTCAGCCTCACCATGACTCCATACAGCAAAGATGTCATCAATGTATCTAAACTAATCCAAGGGCTGAAGGCCTATGGACCCCAGGAAAGTGCCCTCCAATCAACCCATGAAAATGTTGGCATAGGAAGGAGCCATCCTGGTTCTCATGGCCACAAACCTGATCTGTTTGTACGTCTGCCCCTCAGAGGTGCAGTACTTGTTGGTACGTATAACACTGATTCAGGTGAGCAAGAAGGATGTCATAGGCTTGGCATCAGGTGGGCGATGACTGAGGAAACATTCAGCAGCAGAGAGAGCGTGTATGTGGGGGATGTTGGTATAGAGGGAGACAGCATCAATGGTGACAAGCAAGGTGTGTGGTGGGAGTGGGACAGGCACGGATTTCAAACGATGTAGGAAATGGTTGGTATCTTTAAGATAGGAGGGAAGTCTTTGTACTATGGGTTGCAGGTGTTACAAAATTGTATGGCAAGCTATACATCCCATTCCCACTGCAAAGCTGATCAACGGTTACTAGACTTCAGAGGGCTCTGCCCTTTCAGGCTGCAGAAATACGGTAGCGCCCGATCCCGCCCGTCTGCTTTGACCCATGACATCAGATATATGGTGGAAACGACCATAAACCACGATTCCAATATGGCGCATATAAAGTCGTTACATACAGATTATAAGACGAAAATACATCGAAAAACAAACACACACAAGTTCCACAAAAAGCCTAATGACAATGACGGGACAAGCGTGGGAAATTGGGGGTTTTTGGGTGGGGAAAAACTAAATATAAACAAATTTTAGACACCCACCCCCATACAAAACCACGCAAAAAGACGAAAAAAAGCAGACACCACAAAACTCCCAAAATTCCACTAAACACACTATCATCTGGAATCGCACACTTCCCTTGACCTATATAGCTCAACAGCAGATCCCGATCACAAAAATTAGGATCACACACTTCCCTTGACCTATATAACTCAAAAACATCTCCTGATACCAATACCAACATTCACAGCCACACATTGCAATAAAACACTTCCCTCGACCCCAACACACAACACATACACTAAAAGCAAAGAAATAAAAATTTACCACATAAAAGTTACAGTGCCACGACCTAGGTTGGCCACCACAATCGCGCGCGCGCCAGTGAGTTAACTATTTTGTGTGAAGTCTCTTGGTGTAATGGGCTCTGTTTGCTTTTGCTCATTATCCAGAATTGTTAAGAGTGTCGGCTGTGTTTGTAGTGGAATTCGTTTCAGTGAGATAATGATTTTGTGTGAAGGTTAATTTAGTGTTGTTCGCTGTACGTCGTGTAGTAATTTTACTAAAATTAACCGGTTGTTGTTTTTGTTCAGGAATGGATATGATAGATAAAATTAACAGTGCGCAGGTCAAGGGAAGTGTTCGATCCCAATGTGTGGCTGTGTATGTTGGTATTGGTATCGGGAGATGTTTTTGAGCTATGTAGGCCAACGGAAGTGTTTGAAGCTAATTTATGGGATCGGGAGCTGCTGTTGAGGTATATAGGTCAAGGGAAGTGTCCGATTCCAGATGGTATTGTGTTTAGTGGTATTTGGGGAATTTTGTGATGTCGGATTTTTCGTCTTTTTGTGTGGTTTTGTATGGGGGTGGGTGTCCAAATTTGTTTATATTTAATTTTCCCCCACCCAAAAAGACCCCATTTCCAGCACTTGTCCCGTTAAGTGTCATTAGGCTTTTTGTGGAAAGCGTGTGTGTCTGTTTTTCAATGTATTTTCGTCCTCATAATTTGTACGTAACAACTTTATATGCACCATATTGGAATCGTGATTTATGGTCGTTTCCGCCATATTTGTGACGTCATGGGTCAAAGCAGAAGGGCGGGATCAGATGCTTCTGTTGACCCGTTATGGGAATACTCAGAGACAACAAGAAAGAGATACCTCGTTTCTTTTGCCAAACAAACACGGAACCGCTGCAATCACAGTGTTGCTATTATGAGCAGCTAACTCTTATCATTCACAATCAGCTATTTTGGTTTCAACCATGCGCTCTTATAACTTAGTAAATCAAGAGACCAAGAAACCACAAGTAATTCGGTTTTATAACAGCACAAAAAGAGTAGTACATACTTTGGATGAAATGGCACACCCCTATACACTGGCACATAAAACCAGAAGGTAGCCTCCCAGATATTTTGGATCGGACAGGAATAAATGCTATGTTGCTATTCATGGCATGAAGCAAATTGACAGAAAAATTACTAGATATTTTCAGTATGAACTTGGGCTCCAGATGGTGCATAAACACATGAGTACGCTGATCAAAGTTTCAGGATCTACTACACATCAACGAGGATAATAAGGAAACAGAAGTTACTAAAACGATTAATAAAAGTGGAAGGCACTACCTGTGATCAAGATGAAAGGGTCTAAAAACAAAAACTAGATGCTCAAAATATAACAACACTATACACACCAAAGGCACAAAGTGGATATATTTTCTGTATATAAAAACACACAACTTCAAAGTGAGAGCAGTGGTTAAGCGCTAAACCAATTAAATTACTGTACCAATTCAACTAACACATAACTGTATTAAACTTCCTTGTGGTAACCACATACAGAACATGTCCATTCATGAGTGTCAGTTTCATACTGTATCCTTTCAGGGTTAAAATAGTGTGAATTATCCACATCTAAATAAAATCCTATATACTAATTTTTCTGTTCTCGACACCTAGTAAATAGGGATTTAATTAACCAGAGGACATCTTCAGACATATTTGAATATACTGACTTGCAGTTAAACCCATGAAAACAAGCAAAGTTCACAAACAGAAAAGTAATATTACAGCTGATTTCAGTCAAGCTTTCTCTAGTAAATTGTGGTCATTACCTGAAACATACTCATCATATGAATATATGGAGTGAATCATGCTAATTACCATCTTTTTCTTCAGTTTTGACAACGGCATTTGAGTCAGTATTACTCTCATGCCCTGAAAGTTCACAATCAGTCTGCGACGTTTTTAAAGTTAAAGGCAAATTCTCATCATGGTCGTCGGGATGGAAATACTTTGTTATCTCCACATCGTGAAGTCGTGGCACCGAATGGGAGAGCCTACCCTTGAATTCTTGAGAAAGTTTTGTACTTTTCTTCCTCGGCTCTCCAGAACTTCCATCACTTGTGACATTTTTGTTTCTTATCACGTTTCTGCGTCCTAATAGTAATGAAACAAAAAGTTAGAGTTTCAGTGTGTAAACGTAAATTTCTCTAACTGCAACCATATCAAAGATGGGGTTTCGTCCATTATTTTGTGCAAGCACACCAAAAAAAAAAGCTACATTCAATAGAAGTACGTAAAAATAGGCAATTTTATACGTACCTCGAACCATGACTGCTTACATACAGTATCGCTATTACATTTACCGTAAATTATATACCCAACCGTTGACAATACACAACTTTCAAACCGGGGCATGAAATACAGTATTTTTAAGGCTATCTGGATGTTAATCGTCATTAACTGGAATAACTTGTGGCAAAATATTTCGCAATTGCGTTTAAAATTCACAACGCTTGTTACCTCGATAGTTTCCCACCCCAAACAAACAAAACGAAACAAAACATTGTATAAAACTAGCTTCCAATCGCCACAAAGCTAATTCAAGCAAGCCTATTGGTCGCCTACGAATTCGATTGTATATCATTGATGTAACCTAAACGAAGATCTTCCACGCACCGCAGAGTATTTCTACTCGATGCCATGCACCAATAATTCTACGGATGCGGATTCTAAGCAAAGATGAAAAATATTTTTGTAATTTCTATATTCATTTGACAGTTTGCAGGAAAAATACCACGTGGTTTGCTTAATGTGAATTCGTTGCTTATTTTTTATATTTCTTTTTACAGCCATTTTATGGCAATAAGATACTTATCATGATTTGATTTAATTTTCATTTGGTCGTGTCAAATTTATTCATTTGGCCGGCCGGTGTGGCCGTGCGGTTCTAAGCGCGTCAGTTTGGAACCGCGTGACCACTACGATCGCAGATTCGAATCCTGCCTCGGGCATGGATGTGTGTGATGTTCTTAGGTTAGTTAGGTTGAAGTAGTTCTAAGTTCTAGGGGACTGATGACCTCCGTAGTTAACTCCCATAGTGCTCAGAGCCATTTTTTTATTCATTTATCTACGCTTTGCAAGTGGTCTCCAACTGATAATTTTCAGATGACAATTACCAAGATGGCGGCTAGTGTAAAAATTCGTTGTGCTTGTCCGAGAAAAAGTGTGAATTTTGCCGTGAAAAAGAAAAATTGTGACAGCTGTAAGGATAAAATTACAAAGCTCAGCGAACGGGTGTCTAGTTTACAATTTATTATCAGTTCCTTGAAGATGGATATCAAGAAACTTAAAGAAGAAAAAAGTGAACGGAACATGAAAAACTCGCGCCATGAAAGTACGAATATGTCGGAGAATTGGACGGAAGTGAAGTACAAAAGACGCAAACAGATTATACAAGATACAGAAAACGGCGAAAGAAACATAAATATAGTGAACGAAAATTTCTTTCAAGCACTTTCGACTACGGATTGTGAAAGTGAAGTTAACAGTGCGAGTGTACCATGTGGAAAACCAAACGACTTTGTGAATAAGGTAAAACATGGAATATTTCAGCAGCAGTTAAGTAAAAGATCATATGCGAAAGTGCTCACGAAAATCTTCCACCGCTAAGCTGCTCTACTGAGACAATATCGACATGTGTTAGCAAACAAGACACAATAAATAGTGGCAAACAAGACTTCGCTTACTGCAAGGGTAGGCAGGAAACAGGCAATCTCGGAACAGCAAGTACCGGTAAAATTGAACTGTATGCCGACAGCCAAGGACGAAATACAGCCGCTGAATTTCGGCGTACAAGTAGTCAGAATTTTAGTTTTAACTGTACAATAAAACCAGGAGCAAAATTCAGTGCTGCTACGTCAATGAGTCAAGAAAAAATTTCCTCATTGAGCAAAAAGGACTTTTCCATCTTCCTGGCGGGATCAAATGATATAGCTAGGAACGAAAAAAACGATCTCTTAATCTCGCTAAAAAGAAAACTGTATGAGCTGAGAGGAACAAATGTTATTGTTTTTTCAGTGCCACACTGTTACGACTTGATGGAATGGTCCTGTGTAAATAAAGAAATTGAAACTGCAAATAAAGAGATGCAAAATATTTGCAAGCGGTTTGAAAATGTAACATTTGTGAACATCAGCAATTTAGGGAAAAGGTTTCACGCAGCACATGGTTCCCATCTAAATGTACTTGGAAAAAACGTAATAGTAACAAAAATTTTAGAACTTGTAAATAAAATCTCAAATGTGCAGTGTGATGATAGAAAAGTCATACCTCTCACGGACAGGAAGTGTGTGTATCCTGTAGAATCCAATGTGAAATCTGATGTCAGTGAAGCTACACCCCTCCAAGACAAATGTGAAACTTTATTAATGCAAGTTAACGCTCCAAATGTTAATAATTCACAGAAAGGCACAGCAGTTATAGAACAAGAAACACCAGAAATAAGTGAAACAGCAGCAGCACCATCATTATCAGCAGAAGCAGCAGCAGCAGAACAGACAATGACTGGAGCAGCAACACAGCAATGCTTAAGGAGGAGCCAAAGAAAAAATACATCTGTGTCATTCAGTGATAATTTTTTATGGTTTCAAGCCAAGAAGAAAATAAAAATGTGAAAAACCAGCCTGCTAACTCACAGATAAGTCACAACAACATCCTATTTTTAAACATTCAGGGTCTTGAAAATAAAGTTGAAATTCTGGAGGAGTCATTGCCACAGAATAAGTATTCTTTCTTATGTCTATCAGAACATTGGCTTAAACCAGAACAAATACAATACTATGTACCAGAAGGTTATAAATATGGAAACAGTTTTTGCAGATCTCAGTACCATAATGGTGGTACTGTTATCTATGTTTCAAATGAAATAGAGTGTAGAGAACTAGATCTTAGTTGGGCATGTGTAGAGAAACACTTTGAAATTACCGGGATCATATGTGATATGATGAAACTTACCATAGTATGTATCTACCATTCCCCTGACTCAGATGATAAAACATTTTAGATAATTTAGACAGTGTACTCTGCTACATAACGAAATGGAAACAGTATGTAACTGTAATTGGAGGAGACTTTAATTCAAGCTTTGATGTAACATGTAACAAACCCAGTGTAAATAAGTTACTCAATATGCTAAGGCAGCACAACTTCCATCATGTAAACTCAGAACCAACAAGACTACAAGCGTGCTTGGATAATGCTTTTGTCAACTGTGCTCATGATATGTACTCCACCAAGTTAAAGGAATTTGTTTTCTGAGACCACTCCATGTTAACGGTAGAGTTAAGACATTTTATAAAAGGGGATGAGAGCAAGGCTGCACAAAAGTTAACAAAATCTAATACTTAATATTAACAAAACACAATCTCATAAAACTAACACACCGGCTGAGCATAACAAACTGGGACAAATTATTTCAAAACTGTCATTCCAGTTCCCAAACAGTTTATGAAACATTCCACAATTACTTAACAGATATTTTAAAAGCCCATCTTGTTCAAAAGAAATACCATAAAACAAGAAAGGGTAAATTTTGGTACACCAAAGAACTGGAGAATCTAAAAAATAAGCTACTGCTGTTAAAGCGCCTTGCCAAAGTAAACAATTCTAATGAAATTAAGGATCTCGAAAAAATCACTAAGAAACAGTATAAGAAAGAGTTGCAATTGGCGAAACTAAGATACAACACAAATTTCATAAAAAATAGTAAAAACCAATGCAAAACAGCCTGGTCAGTAATTAATACTGTTAAAGGCAAAGTCAGAAACTTCGACAAGACAGTCCCAATACCAGCAGATACATTCAATAAATATTTTGTAAGCTGTGCTGATGATATCAAAAAGCTGATCAGTAAACCCAATGTAACATGTATAGATTATCTGAAGAGAGCAAACCTAAATCATAATAGGGCCAGATCATCATTGAAACACTTCAAAGAGGTATGCCAACATGAAGTTCTTAAAATAGTCAAAGAAATGAAAAACTCATACAGTACAGATATTTTTAATATGTCAAACAATCTATTGAAAGAAATCATATATTACATTGCAGCACCATTAACATATTCTATAAACCTGTGTCTCATAGAAGGGTTTTTTCCTGATCCTCTCAAACTATCCAAGGTAACTCCAGTCTTTAAGAAGGGTGTCAAATCAGATCCTGCAAACTACAGACCAATTTCACTAATTCCAGTACTAGGAAAAGTGTTTGAAGGCATAATATATAAGCAGATGTATGAGTACCTAGAACTAAATGGTATGTTAAGTGCATCACAGTTTGGTTACAGAAAAGGAAGGTCAGCTATACATGCCATAGAGCTCTTAGTCAGAGACATTCTAGCAGCATTTGAGGACCATGCGCATGCACAGGTAACCTTATGTGATCTGAGCAAAGCTTTTGACTGTGTTGACCACTCACTTCTGCTCTCTAAACTTGAGTACTATGGAATATGTGATAAAAGTTTAAAACTCATCAAATCATACCTCAATAAAAGGAACCATGTGGTGAGTTCAGGAAGTCATCTGTCAAACATACTCGAGGTTCAACATGGAGTGCCACAGGGATCTACATTGGGACCACTTCTTTTCCTTGTACACATAAATGACTTACCAGGAAATATAGATGTAAAGACATATATGTATGCAGATGACACAACTTTTCTATCTGTAAACCATGTACTTGATAACCTTGTAAGTGATATGAAATTGGCAAAAGAAAATGCAACATCATCGTTTAATGCCAATGGTCTGCTATTAAATGAGGAAAAGACCCAGAATATGTGGTTCAGTCTATCAAAGAATACAAAAATAGAAAAACAAAAGGCAAAGTTTTTAGGTATTGTACTTGACAACAGTCTAACATGGAACTCTCATGTTGATCACATAGTGGTTAGGTTGTCAAGAGTTATATATTTGTTGAAGAAACTGATGTGTTGTGTGACATTTGAGTACGTAAGGACAGCATACTTCGCCTTTTTTCAATCTGTTTTAAGGTATGGGATAATACTCTGGGGAAACAGCAGAAAAATAAATGAAATTATGGTGATCCAGAAGAAAGCAATCAGAGTAATGGCTAAGGTAGATAATAGAACACATTGTAAACCATTGTTCATTAAATATAGAATTTTAACAGTAATTAATTTATATATTCTTGACAGTGTTAACTACATACTTGCTGAACTACCTAATTTAAGTGTAACAAATGAAAGGCATGGCTACTATACAAGAACGTGTACTTCTCTGCTGTTGCCACAAAATAGATTAGCTAAAACTAACAATAGTCATAAGTATATGGCAATTAAAATATATAACAAATTGTCTAAAAATGGGTCAATCAAGCCTGACAAATTATTTAAAGATAATGTTCATAACTTCTTGTTAACTAATCCATTCTATTCATTAGAAGAATTTTTAGAAATGCCCAATATCAACTTAAATATGTAAAAATTTATTTTTTAAAATTAATAGGTTAAGTGAACTGACGAAGACTATTGCATGTAACAATGCTGAATGACTAATAAAGAATCTGAATCTGAATCTGAATAGGGTATATATATACAAAATGTACACCGAAGAAAACAGGATCAAATTTTAAAGGCACCTATGAGATTATTACATATTTTTTGCTGTGACGTACCAGCTAGCATTTAATTTGATGATTAATGATCGCTCACATTGTTCATAAATTTATCTGTATGATACTATCGAAAATTTTTTGATAAATTCGAATCTTTAACAGTTTTATTTGATTTTAGTAGCTTGTTAATAAAATTTTTGCTTTCTTTATCGGAGCACTCATTGTTAGTTTGACATTTCGCTGTCTTAAGTAGTAAAATCCTTTTCTCTTGTTGTGTGGTCACGTACATCTTTATTTAGGTGGTGTTTATCACTTACTCTGATATGTGTAAATAGTGTGTACACTGTCATAGTATTGTGGAGTACGAAAGGATATCTACAAGTTTTTCTAAGTGGTATTTTTGCTATACACTTCACTGCTATTTTGTGAATTTTAAACACCTATTCCTTTTCAGTAAGTGTCTTGAGAACTCCCCCATATATGAATTGAGTAGGACAGATGAGGGAACACAAGTCTGTCGCTCATTGTCCTGAGACGAGCATCATCCACAACTTTGCTGTTTCAAGCATAAATAAAATCTGTGCGTTTATCGTTTCAAAGAATACATTTAAGTCAAATGCTTATATCTAATAGTTCTTAAAATTTTGTACTTCTCACGTTTTTAATTGCTTCGCTATTTTATTTAATATTTAAGTTATACATTTCACTCTGTTTGGTTTGGAGCTCTACATACATTGTTTCAAATTGATCTATAAACAAGATGTTTTCTGTTAGATATTTATCTGAAGTTTCGAAATTTAGAAATGCTTTCTTTTCAGGCTCTTTCTTTGTCTCAGACGCACATGTAATTGCAGTGTCATCAGCACACATTGTAAGATTCTGGTTTATACATTCTGCGAAATCGTTTACGCACTGACTATTGGCGAGAGCACGGAATATTGTGGCACCCCACGTATGATAGTTTGTAAGTCATATATGTAATTAATTTTATTTCCCCAATAGCATGTCTAATTTGTATGCATTGTTCGTTACCATAAACTACGATTTGACTACGTCAGATCATTTCCTCAAATCCTATATTCATTGAGGTTCTTCATTAACCTAGAATGATTTGCACAGTCAGATGCTTTAGACACGTTAATGAAGATCCCATAAGTCTTGTTCAGAATATGTTCAACTAAATCTGTTGATGCTGTTTTTACTGATTTGCGTTCTTTGAAATCACGTTGTGATGATTACAGTTTTTAAATTTTAGTTATGTTGGATATCAGAGTTATTGATTTGTTGTTTCCTTGTGACTTATCGAAAGTTGTCGACCTACTTGACCATGATATTTAAAGAAGGAAACTTGATCACTAAGGGATTAGAGGAACAGCTCTTACTATCATTAAATTGTATCTGCAAATCAGGAAACAAGCAGTAGAAACACAATTCGAACAACAAAAATATTTATCAGAATTTAAACAAATAAGTCATGGTATACCCCAAGGCAGAATAATTAGGAACCCTGTTGTTCCTGATATATATATATATATATATATATATATATATATATATATATATATATATATATATATATATAAATGAATTATCTATTAACACTAAAAGAGAAATAATTTGCTTTCCAGATGATACCAATAACTATTGGCACAAATTTACATAATACCACAACGAAAAGCAAATTGTTGCAATGTTTATAGCTCAGTAAGTGGGAACGTAGACTAATTCTAAATAAAGAGAAAGCTACAGCAATACTATGGAGGAACACCAACAGAAGGAGGATAGAGGAATCACAACAGTTACAACTACTGGTTATGAATGTAGTTCAAACCACAAAGTTCTTAGGGACCACCATAGATAAATGTCTAGTGTGGAAGGACAACATTGCTGCTCTAACAAGCAACTTAAGTTCAGTCATATATGTTACCAGAAACATTAAACCACTAGTAACAGATGATGCTGTGTGAATTGCGAATTTCTCGTATTTAAATGCTATCATGAGCCATGGAATAGAAATATGGGTCATTCAAATGATACAAAAGAATTAAACCGCAAAAGTAACCATCAGAATAACAGCTAATGCAAAAAGCCAGATAGCTGTAGGTCACCATTCATAAAGCTAAAAATTTTAACTTTTTACTCTATGTTTGTGTATAAAATACTACTATTACTATTTACATGGGAACATAAAAACAAGTTCAATAAAAATGAAAACATATATAACCATGCTACCATTAACAGTATAAAGATCAGAATTCCACAACACAACACAGCTTAACAAGAAAGACATACTGCTTGTATGGCAACAAAAATGTGCAACTGTTTCCATCTCATTAGTTTGAAAGAGAAATTTAAGGATACAATAAAACTATTGCTTACAGGAAGTCCTATTCAGTCAAGAAATACGTAGTAAATGCAAAAAATTAGAAAGAGTCATATAGTATAATGGAATAAAACTTTCTTAGATACACATTTAGTAAATTCAAGATGCTAGATAAGAGAATAAATTAAAAAATTCGTCTCTCTTTCCTTTCTTAAATACTGGCTTTATCTTACTTGTTTTTAGTGAATCTGGAAATGTACCATTCCGCTCTATTGCAGCATTGAGCACATGTGTTGAGGATTTTAGTATGCTTTCCCTACATTCCTCTGAAAGGTGTGATGTAATGCCATCTAAGCCAGATGAATGTTTCTTTATTAGGTTTGATACTTCTCCATAAATTACTGGCATGATAGTATAATGGTATGGTTTATATATGCGATTTTTATTACTTTTCCTCTCTCATCATTTATGAAGGAGTTATTCTCTCCTTTATCTTCAGTTGTTTTAATGAATAATGCCTTTGTTTCTCTGATGAAACTGCAGTACAAATGTTGAAGTAACACTTACCTAGAGAAGTCAGAGCCAGTGCCCTTTTCTCTTAGAAAGTCAAGTCCCATAATACAGTCCATAAATAATCCACTTAGGACTATGAAAGTGCACATTGCCACAAAATTTCCCAGAGTTATTTGCAGGCATGTCTGTATCTTTACATTCTTTGAGTGAGTGCCCACAGCTCCAATGATTTGACATTTACTGACTGTAAATTTTGGTACACCTATTACTTCACAAATTCTCTAATAAAAATTATCCAAGACAACACTGACATTTGACTCGGCATTCAGAACAATGTTGACAGATAAGGTTTTCACTATTGCAGATATTCAGATATTGCAGATTACAGCATTCTTGAGCTATCAGAATGGTAGGGATTTGTATCTGAGCAAAGCTCTTGCCAGGTATATTTTGTAACATTGTTCTGAAGCATGTTAATATTTCTAACATAGCCCCTATCCCATCCCATGACCAAGATTTTGGGGCTAGATTTGGTTGTGTCTAGTTTTCTGGATGGTGTTCAGTAAAATGATTACACTTATGGACTATTTGTTCAGCAATTGGAGGCCAGTTTCTCCAGCCATTGTTGGGTTGGGTTTGTTGAAGGTGATCTTGACAATGATTGTGCCAGTCATTATTATGTTGGTGTTGCAGTTGGTTACTTTGCAGCTGATTGCCATGAGACGATATGTAACCATGATAAACCTTTATTCATGAAGTTTTGTTTCTGTCTATTGTTATTGTTTCCACAGCCATTTCACTTCTGGGGATTGTGGGAACCATTTTGCATTGACGCATTGTTGATATTCAACTGATTATAGCCTCTACTGTTGCTTGTTCTGGGTACCATGAGTGGATACATGATCTGTCCTATAGTTGTCTTTATATCTTCATGTATCAAGTCAGTTGAATATGGTGTCGACATGAACTCCCCCAGGTTAGTCACAGATGCGAGTACCAAATTTTAACAGATTTCTGTTAGCAGCTTGGCCTTCAGGATTTGCTAAATGTCATGATGGGACACAGGATCGTCCCAATATAATATATTTAATATATATTTAAAAATACCGGCATACGCTACTGCTTCCAACATGAAAGGGCTGTGGGCTAAAAATTTCCTTTCTTAATAGCTCTTGGACGCCAGATGACCATTATTTTCTGGGGGAGGCCCATTCAGAGTCAGCATATATATATATATATATATATCTTGCCATATATATATATATATATATATATATATATATATATATATATATATATATATGGCAAGATACGAATGCTTCTGTGGCCCACAAAGCTTTGTCGCCATGAATGCAACCACTAATGAACTTGCTCTTTCGTCTATCATTCCTTGATTGACAAAGTACCCTGCGAAATCCCCGAATGGACACTGTGAAATGAATTCCTTACTTTTTCGGTACATATACTTGGAACTCCAAGAGAATTGCTGTATAAGTAGAAATTAGACCCAGTGCACCATGCACATGAGATGGAACATTCTCAGCTAAATCGGATTTGTCAGGATGAGCTCGACTGGATATCAGAGCTGTCACAGATATTCAATCTGATATGTGCATTTCTGATCGACCATTGTGCATTGCCACCCCCTGACGTCACTCAGTTCCCTGTTTACTGATGCCATCTGGTACTTAATGACATTACACCATTTTTTGTTCCTTCATATTATGCAATTGCTCTCCAATACCTTTGCCTGGCCAAATTTCGCAGTTCAAATTCGGCTAATAGTGACTTGCACTTTTTCGTCAGTGTCATTAACTAATTTAAGGCTCTAAGTAGCACCTCCAGTGTAGTGTCAACATCGAATTCAGTCTTCAATGGCATTAATTACTCACTAATTCTCTTGTCTTACTGAATATAAAGATTTGTCAGTCTTTCAGACAGCTGGCTAACTGTGTCTGGCAGTGACTCCAGCACCTGTTTGATTTCAGCCACCTCCTCATTTAGCTGCAGATAGTATCAGGTAAACCCACCTATGTGTGACTTTCGTAATTCGGAAGTTTCATTGGTAAAGTCGTCTGTGACTCCGCAAGCTGCCTTGTCAAATCTTGTTTGGAAAGATAGGCTAAATCTTGTCTAGTGGACATATATGATAGATTCTTCTTGGCAGACACATCCTTTAGATCGTGCTTGGTGAGCATATCTGCCACCTGGTTTCGTGCTGCAAGCAATGTACCATCCACCACTGCCAATCTGTGAAATATTTCCGCTATTAGGTCCATATTCAGCTGAGTTGCAACAATTGGTTCAGCCTCAACCACCACTGGTTGAACATTATGGTCAGCTGCTTGATCCATTTTGGCATGATTACAATGCTTTACTGTACCATGGAATATAAATTCTAGATAACATTAAAATGTCTAACTGAGAATCTAAATAATAATCACAACCTGAAACAAATACATGTTGACTAACAAATGTAATGAAATCCCACTAGAGTCAGTAATTGAAAAAGAAAAAAAATCTCACCACCCATCACTGGTTATGATGTGCTGCACAGTGACAAATACTTTAAAAAATCTATTATTAATCAACTTATATTAGAAAAATGCCTACAAGTACTATTGTTTTGGTACCAACTACTGGACAACTTGGTACAAACAGACATGCAGTAGAAGTTGACCATGAAACACTGTCAACTTGCAAGCAATGCAACCCAATTCTCTTGAACATGGTCTCATGTCACTGTGTTAATCTGCCATGGCTGCTCCACTCCGACATGTACAGATATGAAACACATAACAATACATCATTGTAATACAAGCCAGAAGTCATGTCTAAAAGGGTGCCATATACACTGTCATTTACATAAAAGAAATTGAATTATTTGGGGTCACATAAGGCAGCATTTAAGTGCTTCTGTGTTTGGAGAAATGTACACCTCATGTAATGTATGACACTTTTGCACAATAATGGCTAGCGATATGTGCATTGTGCAAAAATTCACAACAAATTTAGAAGACTGTAGGCTCTAATAGCAAGGCCATAAATGCACAAACAATTTCATCCCACATAACTCCCATAAAAAAGAACAAGGGAGATCAATTACAGTACTTAAAATGAAAGTCGACAGGCGAATGTAAAAGTCTCCATAACTTTCATTTACAGATTATATCATCACATCTTGAGAGTGTCCAAAACTTTCTACAAATAACTGAATCTCATAGCAGTTTTATGTCCACTTTGCCGTAAGCTAACAATAAAAATCCATATGAACATCTCTGCTTTCTCGGTGCCACCAGAATTGACCAAACAATTGTATGGTACAAGCCTCACAGTCACAATTCACGCTCTTTGCATTAAGCTCTTTACTGGATCAGTTTATAGACATATACTCTAACACCAAACAGGTAATTCATACTGTGTCTCTGTTTGTACCAAGCTGTCCAGTAGTTAGTAGCCAAACAATAGTACTTGTAGGCATTTTTCTAATTTAAGTTGATTAATAATAGATTTTTTTAATACCTTGCATCTATCACACACAATACATTTCTTGATAGGTCAGTACCCTCGCTCACCCAGAATAGTTTCCCTGTGCGTTTTTTCACTTTATCTTACAAAATGACCTTTAATGATTGTGTACACAATTTACACAATTCTCCCCTATTGACAGGATAGCCTAGTGATAGTGTATCATTCATAGTGCGCTCTCACAACCAGAACAATATGTCACCCATTTCAACAGTGTGCTGTGAAAGATCAATTCTTGTGTGATGTTTACTTATGAAATCCAACCCAGAGAATGTGCAACAGCACTCACCTACATGGGGAAAAATGCCAAATTTTCTTGAAAATGTTGTGCTCCAATGCAAAAACTGAGCTACATAGAACATAGTGAGGCCACATCATTTTCTGTACAGAGGGTACCATATAATGTAGAGCATTCAACTTCCTCCTATCCAAGGGGCCAAGACTCATCACTGACAAGTAAGCCCCCATGTGCAATAAAAATTTATGTTCTCCCTCACTTGTTATGCCAACTAAGTGACACTCTGCCTCTGCAGAGGTCTTTGCAGTATCGAATTTTAATGGGAACGCCATCCAACGGTTTCTGAGTCCCTTTGGTTTTTAACGAGCCTGTGTCACATCCTTGTCCTCTCTGTTCATTGTTACTGCAATCCTTTGCCTAGTGCTCTGTCCTTCCGCACTCACAGCAGTGTGGCTGCCAACACTGTTTATAAATTGGCCCACATCCCCACACTTTTGTATTTTGCCTCTGTAGAAAAACATTTAGTTACTCCTGCACTCACGTCGCTATATGTACTTCCTCAAATACTTTGGGTTTTCCATCCGTACTCTCTTCAATATGTTGAGTGAATGTCCCTTCAAAAGAACATCTAACGCCATGGGTTCAACCTCTTGCAGGAAAACTTCGTCTGCCATCTTACTTTCCATTAACTCATAGGTTTGCACATCTGTTTTTCTAATCCTAACCAGAAGCATTTCCACTGATACATTCTGTTTTTTGTATACGCGACTGAGTTGCTTCCGAAAGAATCTGATACTTTTCTATTTACTGCAGCATTGCAGAAGTTCTTTATCGAGCTGCTAAAATGTTCATGCTTTATTCAGCACCACATGGTACCTTACATACGTTTTCGGACCACCCACCACGAGTAATCTGTCCATGTGGAACAGCACTTCATCTGTCCAACCACCCAGAAGCGTGGCAGCTTCCAAATTATCTCTGACCACTGACACATACTCCGTTGCCTTCTCCGAAATAGGTGCAATCAGACAAGCCAGTGTCGAATCCAGTACATGTGTGACTACACTGGATGAAGCTATTATTTTCTTTACTTCCCTTATATCATGTTGGATATCTATATTGTCAGCCGTCAAAGTACCAACTCGTTTATGCAAATACACATTATCCACACTCAGTTAAGGTATTTGTTTCACCAAAGAATCAAATGCTTCTTGTATTGTCATCGTTTATGTTTGTGACTCTGGCATGTGTGAAAGTGTTACCCATCAGAAAACAAAAAACAACAAATTACACACAAACAAGAAACAAAGGATAGCCACTACAGGGGTTCAAACATAAAAACAGGAAATGCTCTCAGTTCTTTAGACGAGTTGTTAGTTACTTCGACTCTGAACACTCGTGTGTTACTTGCCTACTGTGTCGGCACATATTACGTGTAACGAGAACTGACTGAATACAAGGCATCTCCTGGCCTGAAAAACTGCACAGCTTGCATCTCACTGGCCATATGTAGTCTTGTCTAGTATTACCTTTGAACTAAGGCAAATCTGCTGGTCCTCTTTTCCGGACTTACAGATTTCTATGGCAATCAAGTCTCCCCTCCATGTTTGTGCACAGAAACAGAAGAGGGCTAGAAAAATAACGATTTCACTCAGCACTCTTGTGCCAATGAAGCTGCAAACTGGAGCTGGCCATGATGTCGAATTTGTATCGTTCTCTTCACAATTGGCAACAACGGACGCTGAATAACTTCTGATTCCAAAATGCGAGGATCAGGATGTGACACAGCTAGTAGCACGTCAGCGAACGCTGGCAAATCAGGATGGAGTGCCGTTTCCCTTGCCAGGACATGGTCCGTGGAGGTGGTGGTGACCGGAATCGTGTGTGAAATGTCAGTAAAACTTCCTCGCATATAACATTCGTATGAATTACAGGGACAAGATTATAGATGGAGAGATGGTAGTTGTGCTCTACGATGTAGGTGGCCATAGATGTACTGTGTGCCGGTGTCAGTGTTTGCTCAGCAGGCAGGCAACACATGCAAGAAGCAGCAGCTGTATGTGTTAACTCGCCTGCAAAGGCCCGATGCGAGCGGCGTACTGTCAGCGACGGATGGAAGAGGCAGCCCCACGTTGCTCAGTCATTCTGTGAGTGGACGGTGGTTAAACTGTGGTGCCTAGCACAACCAAATACAGTGGCACTACAATGTAGGCCTCACAAGCTGGATGACAGCGACAATGTAGCTGGCAGCAAGTTGGCCCTGGCTCGAAATCGCCGCCCACGAGGCAGGTGGCCATCAACGAAAGGCAGTCTCCCATCAGGTGGGCCAGCAGAATGGTGGCACCAAGGTGACTGCACACAGACTTCAGCTCGGGCAGGATCCTGGAGGTTTAGCATTAGTGGCAGAATTACGCCAACTGGAAGTGCCACTGGTTGCAATATGTGAAGTATCTGCCTCTTCACGATCTTTGTGTACAATAAGATATAAACAGGCAAACATCTGTGACAAGGAAGAAGATGAATTAAGCCACCCACTCAATCTCCTCATCCTCACTCTGCTCCTGTCCACTGTAGAGGTTATGGTTCCATGTTTGTCAGAGCATGTCTGTTTTTTAAAAATGAAATGAAGCAGCACGAGCTGTAACATTAGTGGTAAGTGCAGTAGATTTGTAAAAGACGGAGTACCATGTAAGTAAATAATTTGCGTTTTGTACATCTGTGGTTGTGGTGTTGAAATTGTGAAACTTTCACGTGTCAAATTCTACAGTGAATTTCCTGTCAGTAATTCCGTTTCTTTTCTCTTGTCACAGCAGACCTCCAGGGTTTCATTCTGGAGTGTGAGGTAAGACTGGGAGAGGAGGAGACTAGGAGGCTAGACCATGGCGAACTCTCCCTGTTGACGTCCAGCCTCCTGTTGAAAACCTAAAGCCAGAAATGGCTTGTGAATATAAAAAAATTCAACGTTGTAGTATAATTTGTTCTTGTATAGTAGCGGTGGTTAGACATTCAAAACTTCTTATTTCACGCTTGTTCTTGTTGTAGCTTACATGGCTGAAATGCAGGATGATCTGTTGGTAATGCTGGAGGCTGAAAAACAAAAACACAGCAGCAATGCGCTGTGTAACAGCTTCCAGCAGAGAATACTCAGCAGCAACAGCCGTGAAAGTGTAGAAAAACAATATCTGCATAGCAGCTGTGTTACCTTTCTCTGTGTGTGTGAGTCAATATTTAAAAAAATTATATCTCGTCTTATTACAGCAACAATCCTAGTAGCTCAGGACCTGGTAGAAAGGCAGCTGGAGACTGTTCACCAGCAGCGACAGATGCAAGAACGGCCTCCAGCATACAATGAGCTGGCAGAGAAGTCTTGTAAGTAGAAAAAAATTCTACAATGCTAAAATATACTCCGTTTGTGTCTGTAGTGTACGAGGTTTTTCTCTTAAAAAAATCTCTGTATGTCTTCTTGTTGTTGTAGGCGATTCTGACTAGGATGAGATGCCTGAATAGGCCAGGGAAATGGCTGCTGAAGAAGAAGCGCAAAGGCGCCGTGACCTTGCCTTTTAGAGGAGGATGACTTTCCTCAAGGGGTGGTGGAGATACCACATGATGTGGATGAAATGCCATTGACCCAAAGCAAAGAAAGCAATTTTTTTTACATTCAATCATTCTGATTGTAAGCATGTAATTGTCTGTATTCTTTTCTGGAACGTAGTAATTAGTTCTTTCGTTATTCACTCTTCTACAGCAGTGCAGTCTCCATAGCCACAGCACGCAGTGGCGTGGGCACTGGGGGTAGTGTAACCGATGGCCACGAAGCGTGGTCCGACTAGGCGTGCCGCACGGTGCCGGACCCCTTTGGTAGCGGCACGGGACGCTGCCACGGCCACCGCTCAGCCGGCACCTGCCCTCATCTCAGTATCGTTCTGGCGCCCTGGACTGGGCATCAGGAGGAGCAACGGGCTCCCACTCCCAGGCTAGTGGGTCAGCCTACAACAACACCAGCACTGAGAGCTGTCACCACAGCCAGGCTGCTCCCACTGGCCTGGTCCAGTTGCACATACCCCTTTCCTCTTCCCCAGTGCCATCATCAATGCTGTGCACACAGTCATTTTCTAGTAACAGTATTAATAATAGTGATAATCCTGTAGCTAGTGACAGTTCTTTTTCCTGCACCTTCAGTGAAGTATATCAGGTAACTGGCATCATGCCAGCATTAGAGCACTTGGTGGCTGGTAAGGCCTTTGAGGGGGCGAATCTCTTTCAGCAGAACTGAATATCCAGCAGGAGGTCACTGAGACTCAGCCAAGTTTCTGGTAGCGTGCTCTCCTGTGTTGGAAGCAAAACTCCTCAAGTCCTTAGTGTCCATGGTATAAAGTCATCGAATGCAGTGCTGACCTCTGCTGCCAGTTAATGCATCCCCCCAAACAGCTAGGTGGTTTTGAGGAAAAGAATCTTCAATACACTTGGGGGGGGGGGTGGGGAATGGCGTGGTAGCACGGAGTACGTCAATCACCGGGCGGTTTCGTGAGTCCACATTGAGTGCTATAGTGGACCAGTTACCCAAGATGAAAGTTAGCGGGACAGCTAAAGCACTCAGCTGAATACTACTCCTGGACATCCGTACATATGTCTGTGATCCGGTAAATGGAGGATCTAGATGTGTCAAGCTGCCTAAAGATATAGTAAATAAGGAGGCATACATTAACATCGAAAATAAAGACGGCTGGTCCTGGCGGAGATTCGAGTCCTCCCTGGAGCATGGTTGTGTGTGTTTGTCCTTAGCATAATTTAGGTTAAGTAGTGTGTAAGCTTAGGGACTGATGACCTTAGCAGTTAAGTCCCATAAGATTTCACACACATTTGAACATTTTTGAAAATAAAGAGGATCAGGCTTGTTTTGCATAATCTATCCTAGCTTGCAAGAGAAATTATAAGAAAGATCTGCAGCGTGCAGGTAAAAGACACGTGCATAAAAATACTATCCCACAGTGTATAGCTTTGTGATATAGAGTTCCCCATTATAGTCTGGGATATACAGGGCTATTCTATTCAAATGATTCAAATGGCTTTAAGCACTATGGGACTTAACTTCTGTGGTCATGAGTCCCCTAGAACTTAGAAATGCTTAAATCTAACTAACCTAGGGACATCTCACACATCCATGCCCAAGGCAGGATTCGAACCTGCGACCGTAGAGGTCACTCGGTTCCAGACTGTAGCGCCTAGAACCGCTCGGCCACTCCGGCCGGCGGGCTACTCTAAATGATGGGCCCATTTTCAAAACTTCAAATTTATTCAAGTACAAATCCAAAATTCCAAAGACAGCATGAGCAGTGGTAGCAGCAGTAGACCCCTTCTCAAGGACAACCTGCCATGTAAGTTAACTGTTCTATCTATTCAATGTACCTGTGTACCTCGTAATTTTACGTATCCCTGTTTAGGTCATAGTCAGTAGAGGCATATCTCCATACTAGCGAGCTTTTGAACGGTTTGCTGCTGTAATTTTAGTGTGTAACAAATTTTTATTCCGTAAAGGGTATTACACTCCTTCTCTTGTTTCTTGTCGTTGCGCCTTCATCCCTGAGATACTGGCTGAGATGGACCGCCAGCTGGAGGCAGTGAGCGCGCAACAGCAGCAGCCTCAAGCAATAATTGAGTCAGGACAGCACTAACGTAAGTGCATTTATCTATTTTTTTTGTAGCATGCAGCTGTTAAATAAGCTAGTTTTTTCACATAATCTACTGTGAATTTAATGATGATGGCGGGGATGTAAATACATTTATTTTACGTAACATGTTGCATTCAGTTGTCTGAGACATATTCTTTGCTTTTCTAGGCTTTTTAGTGGACAAGGAAGGAGACGCAGTGGTACGCATCCATGCTGAGAGCCAGGAGCTATCGATTCATTTTGCGTGTTTCATATGTAAGCAATTTCAGTGGATTACAGAATACGATTTTCTGTTCGTATTTCAATGAGCTGAAGAATACGATTTTCAGTACGATTTTCTGTGTATGTCTCTAACATTTTCAAGAAATAATTACGTTCATTATCCTACTGACGTTGTTGTGGGCAGTGTCAGTGAGCTCCATAGACGGCTTCAAGGTGAGGGTGATATACTGGATTGGGCGCCTGAGATGGTGGCTGCTGAGAGAGCTGAAAGTCAGTGCCATCTCGCCCTCTTGGATAAGAAGGAGGAAATACGGGATTGGGTGGGAGAACTACCAGTAAGGCCTACTGAACTGGTCAATCCTAGGACCCAAAGTGTAAAACGTGCTTATAATGCAACTATTCTCTTTACAGCATGTAATTCTTATTATACTGGAATGTTTCTATTTGCGTAAGCATATATTTAAAAAAATATTGGGTGTTGTACTTAATTTTTTTCGTTATTCATATGTTACAGAGGCACCACAGTCGCCACCAGCACCACAACAGCCAGCTGTGGCACGTGTGCCTCGACTGGTGGCTGGGGGACACTAAGAAACACGAGCCCAGGCAGCGTGCACTACCGTGAAAAGCACCACTTCTGGCTGTGCGAGAGGCAGCGGAATCAGTTGCGGCCGCTGCAGGGTCTGCCCCCATGCTGTCGCGTACGCTCTGGCATCTGTGGGTGGTTAAGTCGGCGGAAGGAGAACAGCAACGGTCTTCCACCCCTCAGGCTGGCGGTGGTGAAGGCTCCAGCATGCAGCAGCAGCACCACCACCAGACACCCCCACCTCAGCCTGGGTGCTCCCACCGGATCTCACTTCACCACCTTCTCCCACTCTGGCTCTGACTGTTCACCCTCACTGACAATGAAAGGTATGTGTGTCTTCACACGTGCCCCTCACCACAGCAGGCGCCACCTCATTCCTGACGCCGTCATCCACAGGGTGGACACAGTCGTCGGCTTCATCTCCTAGGCATAGTATTAACGATAGTGTTAATTGGTTCAAATGGCTCTGAGCACTATGGGACTCAACTGCTGAGGTCATTAGTCCCCTAGAACTTAGAACTAGTTAAACCTAACTAACCTAAGGACATCACAAACATCCATACCCGAGGCAGGATTCGAACCTGCAACCGTAGCGGTCTTGCGGTTCCAGACTGCAGCGCCTTTAACCGCACGGCCACTTCGGCCGGCATAGTGTTAATTATTAATGAATCTGTGGCTAGAGGCAGTTCTCTCTTCCGTCCTTTTAGTGAAGGACATCAGGTCAGTGACATCATACTGGAGTTAGAATACTAGGTGATGGCGGACGCTTTGAGGATCGAGGTCCAGCAGAAGGCTACAGCGACCCTGTTGGATTACCGAGAGTGTTCCTTCCTGCTGTGTAAACGGAGCTCCTCAAGGTCGTTAACGGTCTGTGGTGTCCTGCCATTAAAGTCGGTGTGGTGCTGTGCATCGAACTGTTGCACCCCTTCAGAGTGGCTTCTTGTATTAGACAAGTCTGCAGTATCTTTGAGGGGAAAATGGCGTGATAAAGTGGAACACGTCAATCGCTGAGTGATTTCTTGAATTCACCTTGAAAGCTATACTGACCCTATTTTCCGAGATGGAAGTGAGAAGGTCAGCTAAAGCACTCAGATGAACACTACACCTTGACATCTGTATACATATCTATGATCTGGTAAATGGAGGGTCCAACTATGCCAAGCTCCCTAAGGATATAGCTAATTGGAGGGCATTCATTAATGTCGAAAATAAAAAGGATCAGGCCCGTTTAGCATGAATAGAGAAAGAAATACAGTTACAGAGATTATCCAGAGCTCACGCTGACATTCATAAGTGTTATAACACTGATGGTATCGACTTTCCCATCAAGATCCAGGACATACCTAAATTTTAGGCGTACAATAGCGGAATATCGGTTCATCTTTATGGCCTTGAGAAGAAAACGTAAGATGAGCAGGAAAAGCATGTAGTAGACGGTCCCCTCCATTTCTTAAAATTTGTCAATGTGCGTAAGATGCAGTAAACATGCTCTTATTCTCTGATGACAAAAATAAGGAGAGAGTCAGTTATCATTATGTTTGGATCAAAGCCATTTCCTGCCTCCTTTTCGCCCAGTTCAGTAAGCATAATGGTGAACACTGCATTCGCTAAAGCTGCCTCAATGCCTCTTCCTCAGACAAGTCATCAGCAACACATCTAGTAGATTGCGCTTCCAAGGACCCAGTACGTGTTATGCCTAATGAGGAAGACAGTTTCATAAAGTATAAAAATGCTCCCCATCAGGAGTGATATCCCTTTGTAGTGTACACTGACTTCGAATGCCTCCTCGCTCCTGTGACCCGCTGAGAGGGTCACCCAACTGCTTCACATACTAACTTTACAGAGAAACACATACCATACGTGGCAGACTACCAAACTCTATCGTCCTATGATACAAAAAATGGTTCAAATGGCTCTGAGCACTATGGGACTTAACAGCTATGGTCATCAGTCCCCTAGAACTTAGAACTACCTAAACCTAACTAACCTAAGGTCATCACACAATACCCAGTCATCACGACCTATGATACAAGTCTTACCCGCTGCTAATCTTATGTCGGGGATAATCCTGTGGTTTGGCAGCTCACTACGCTCGAAAAACTTCCGTGGGTGGTTTATAAGCTTTATGTGACAACGTTCCCATGACCAAATCGAAGGAGCATGAAGATTTGTAAATAAACGCGGATGGCTGTCATATTTGTGGGCTGCCGTTAGATAGAAAACCAGGAATTCCTTGTAGGGCCCACTATCGTCTTATGGGGAAATTCCATGGCGCAGCTCGCAATATGTGCAATTCGAAGTACTGGCTACCAAGGCATATACCCATTGTCTTCCAATAATTTAAGCGGGTGTGATGCTCGCTTTCCTGTTGAGCACTTGGCTGATTTCAGCATGGAGAAAGATCAGGTCAGTGTCATAACTGAGAGCATTAAGAAATATATTTTATTCTCCAAACGAATGACACCAAAAATTACGCTCCTCTTTCTTGACACGCTACATTTTATGGAGGCACCATTCTAGAAATTCGTTTAAACTGTACCTCGGGAGGATATGCATATCACTCGAGTTGCATTCCCCGACAAGGAAAAGTTTCAGCTTACACGTAGGAAGGGCGTCTTCCCTCCACAAGTATTTGGATAGTATGACAGAACTCAGCGAAACCATGGTACCTGACACAACTGCTTTATCCAGCAGCCTTACAGGCGAGGCCATAACGGATGCAGAGTATGAGCATGCCATCAATGCCTGGCGGGAATTCAACATCTCCATTTTAGGAGAGTATGCACAACTTTATATGGACACTGTCGTGCCCTTGCTTGATGACGTTTTTGGGAAATTTTGAAGTGTATGCATGGGCATATACTCTGAATCCTGCCTTTCGTTACACAGCACCAGAATTGTCTTAGCATGCATTGCTCAAGAAAATGAAGTGCAGCACTGAATTATTGGCTGATGCTGACATGCTTCTTTTCTTTGTTCAAGGGGTCCATGTGGGACTTTGCTAATGTGTCCGTAGGCAGACCAAGGCCAATAACCCATGGATGGGTGGCAGGTTCAACACATTCCTTGATTCAAGGTACATCATGTACTTCGATGTAAATAGCTTATGCATGCATGCCATGCAACAATCACTCCCAGTTGGCGGGTTTTGATGGGTGCCCAAAGACGAATGCAAGACATTATGTGGAAAAAATGTGAGTATGGCCGATGATTCTGATGTGGGGATGTGGTAGAGACAGAAGTCACATACTCTATTAGTTAGCATGATGCACATGCAGATTTGCCACTGTGTCCACAGCAACTAGTTCCACAAGAAGGCTCCACCCCAAAACTGATGACAACGCTGGGGAATAAGCAGAGATATATTATTCACTATCTTCATCTCAGTCAGTGTCTCAGTTTGGCAATGACGCTGGTTAGAATCACAATGGGCTATCTCCTAGAAGCATTCCCCCTGGTTGAAGGAAAATATTGATTTGAATATGAGGTAGAGAGCTTCTTCGATGTGTGACTTTGAGAAAGATTTTTATAAATTAATAAATAATACAATTTTTGGCAAAACTATGGAGGATTTGAAGGAATGACATGAAATTTTATTTAGAAACAAATGGGATAGGCATTAGGGTGAAAGAAAATGCATTACCAGACCAAATTTTAAGTGGATCACCATATACAATAAGAACTTCGTTGTTGTGGAGAATGCGAAGGTTGCAATAGATTTTACGAAGCTTGTTTACATGAAGATGCACATAGTTCAAAATGGCTCTGAGCACTATGGCACTTAACATCTATGGTCGTCAGTCCCCTAGAACTTAGAACTACTTAAACCTAACTAACCTAAGGACATCACACAACACCCAGTCATCACGAGGCAGAGAAAATCCCTGACCCCGACGGGAATCGAACCCGGGAACGCGGTCACGGGAAGATGCGCATAGTAGACGTATCTAAATTCCACATGTACCGCTTTCATTACGAGTTTGCGAAAACTGATTTCACAGATCATAAATTGCTTTGTATCGCTATGAATAGCTTCATCTATTGTGCGAACAACTGTGATCCATATGAATTAATGAGGTTCCATGGTAATGAATTAGATACATCCTCATACACAGCCAATAATCCTTATGGTATTGTTCTACAGAAAGAGAATGCTATCCGCCTTATGAAAGATGAGGTGAATGGACTGCTGATTGTGGAGTTTGTAGGTCTGTGATAAAAAGTGTACGTGTATCAGACATTGGATGGGGCCACCCAGAGGCAGGTTAAGGGTGTGTCGTTCTATATCAAGAGCCCTCTCTGTCGAAGACTATTTGTGTTGCTTGTACAGCGGTGCTCACAGTACTGCACTGCACATGCCACGTATGGTATGGCAAACTAGCATTCGACTGAGAGGATGTGGGGTGTACAGTGTGCTGCAGTCTACAATCGGCCTGTATCCTCGTGACGATAAAAAGGTAATTTGTGATAATGGGACTGAAACTCTCCCGTACACGCACTACTCACTTGTAGTGAGAGAAGGGTTTTCACACACACACACAGAGATATATATATATATATATATATATATATATATATATATAGGGTGTTACAAAAAGGTATGGCCAAACTTTCAGGAAACATTCCTCACACACAAATAAAGAAAAGATGTTATGTGGACATGTGTCCGGAAACGCTTAATTTCCATGATAGAGCTCATTTTAGTTTCATCAGTATGTAATGTACTTCCTCGGTTAACCGCCATGATTTCATACGGGATACTCTACCTGTGCTGCTAGAACATGTGCCTTTACAAGTACAACACAACATGTGGTTCATGCACGATAGAGCTCCTGCACATTTCAGTCGAAGTGTTCGTACGCTTCTCAACGACAGATTCGGAGACCGATGGATCGGTAGAGGCGGATCAATTCCATGTCCTCCACACTCTCCTGACCTCAACCCTCTTGAATTTCATTTATGGGGGCATTTGAAAGCTCTTGTCTACGCAACCCTGGTAACAAATGTAGAGACTCTTCGTGCTCGTATTGTGGACGGCTGTGATACAATATGCCATTCTCCAGGGCTGCATCAGCGCATCAGGGATTCCATGCGACGAAGGGTGGATGCATGTATCCTCGCTAAAGGAGGACATTTTGAACATTTCCTGTAACAAAGTGTTTGAAGTCACGCTCGGACGTTCTGTTGCTGTGTGTTTCCATTTGAAGAGAAGTAATAAAATGAGCTCTAACATGGAATGTAAGAGTTTCCAGACACATGTCCACATAACATATTTTCTTTCTTTGTGTGTGAGGAATGTTTCCTGAAAGTTTGGCCATACCTTTTTGTAACACCCTGTACACACACAATTACATACACTATGTTAAAGGGTCATACTACTCTGCAAACACACATACTCTCTCACTCATTCTCTCCCTCTCACTCAGTCACAGACCCCACCTCCTTCTCTCGCTATAAGTGAGTAGTGTGAGTATGGAAGAGTTTCGATCCTGTCATCACAAATGACCCTTTTATCATCGTGAGGTGACAGGCCGATTTTAGACTGCAGCACACTCTACACCCCGTGTCCTCACAGTAGACTACTAGTTTGCCGTATTATAAGTGGTGGCTACAATACAGCACTGGAAACACTGCTGTACGGGCACCAGAAATACTGTTCTACAGAGAGGGCTCTTGATACCATATGACACACCCTTAGCCCGCTTCTGGGTGGCACCATGAAATGTGCGATACGTAGACATACAAATACTTTTTTGTTTGCATTTTTTAATTTTTTCTACTTTTTTCACACATGGTGTACACACACACACACACACACACATACATATATATATATATATATATATATATATATATATATATATATATATATATATATAAAAGTTAAAAATGTAAATAAGAATTTAAACAAAAATATATTTGTATATTTTTTTATTCATACATAGCGTACGTGTACTATGTAAGTATATATATCTGCACACTATATGTATCATATAAATAGAATTGTTTTTTAGTTTCATCTGCCTCTACCTGTGCAGGATTGATTAGTTTCTAAGTGCACACAGTCAATCAGAATTACTGTTCAACCTATGCTATTGGCACCTTGGAATTTATTTGTACTAAAACAAATACCTTTGTATTAGTTTTAGCGTAGATTTATAAAACAATTTTAAACATTCTCATCGAGGGCTACTAGAATAAAAATATTCTCAAGCAGTGTTAGTGTTGTAGAGTGTAAGTTGAAAGTATCTCTGCATTGAAATATCAGACTCAAATTGTATTTCAAGAAATGAACAGATCAAAAATTGAATCAATGAAAAAATTCGTTATTATACATCTTCGTTGTTGTTATTTGCAAAAAAACACTATCATATATTGCATTGTGTATATAAAGGATGTGCATGACACAAAGACATTAGTTTTTCTCAAGATCAGTATTAAGGAGGTTGATGAAAAATATTATTTTAAAGGCAAGAAAACATTTTATTAACTTTATAATTACACCCTGGATACGAAAAAAAACACTTACTGAAAAAAACACAGAAGTTACACAAAAGCAAAGAATAAAGATATTGACACCAGAGTCATGGAGCAGCACATAAACATAGACCTCAAGGAATTTTTTTTTCTTTTCTTTTAACAGAGGTGAAGTTTAAGATGGAAGATAACAAAATCTATAGAATGGTTGCACGAGATTACATCTATTGTGTAACACGAATTGGCTTATGGGAGCAAGAGGCACATGACTGTGTTCACTTCCAAAGATGTATATCAGACATGTCTAAATTTACATATCCTGTGCTTGAAGGAAACCATAGTCATAGTATCTGGGCAACATTGTATACTATCAAAGTGAGAACTGGATGAAATCAGTAAAAAAACTAGATGTACGTTATGAGGTAATAATACATTTATTTCTCATCCAGCTTAAAAGATATTTTACATTTTCGTAAGTAGACACAGCAACACTAATTTCATACATCTTATTATTATTATTATTATTATTATTGTTATTATTCTTGAGTCTATGGAGAGAAGGACACACATAGAATTCCAGGTCTTGAATAGTAGCAAACTTGAAGATTCGATGCATCTATCAAATCTCCTCCTTCCCCTTCATGTCGATGATGGTATCTGTGTGGCCGTGTAATCAAAGCGACGTCAGCATGTCTGTATAGGGTACTCTGGAATCATTCCAGTGAATTCCATGGTAGAAATGTGTTAACCACTATGCACTCTTCCATGTTTTAGCGCACTTCATATCCTTGAAAGACCTCAGTGATGCAATGTTTGCTGAGAATATATCTATTATTCTGGCATACTCTATGTACGCTAATAATGCAGCATCTTTAAAAACGAACTGTCTACGCTCACCATCATAGAAACCCTGAGTGTCTGCAGTGATGTTCACACCTTGAGACACCATTGTGAAATGCTCTAGGTATGGCGCAGCACCTGTTCATTTATACAGCTCGTTGCACAACACCAGTGAGATGGGAGTAGTTGATCACACAGTCATCTATAACTAGAGCATACGCTGCAGTGTGTTCTGGGAAATTTGCAGAAGATTCAAATTCAGTTCATGCATCTATAGGTCCAGATTTAATAAATCTTGTTCTGTTTTGAACAGTCTATTACGATGATTGGTGCCAGTTCCTTGAATTTCCATGGACTGAGTAGACATCCTTCCTCTTCATAGTGTGATGCACAGAACCTTATGTACATGTCATATGCTAGACTGTGTATTTATTCATTCCACTGTAGGTGTAATTATCACATGGGTAGAAATCAGAATTCAGGTGGACTCTGGCATTAGGTAACCAGTGATCATTGAATTTCGTGGAATCATTTGCTGTATTCCCTCTTCTACTGGTCTGAAACACAAGTATGATGAACCTGGGATCTCCAGCTGAGCGGTGGTTTTACTAGTTCGCGTTTGTCTGCTCACTGTCGATAGCACTGTGAAATCGAGAACCCGCCCCGAATGCACGAATGGAAAGATAGAGACTGAAATACACTGACATTCAGAAAAAAGCTTCAAACGCTGCTTATCCGATACTGCAATGTGTGGCATTTTCCATATTATTTTATTGATGGTGAACTCGTTTTCCTCTTGAGCTCCTTGAATGTATGAGTTGTTATCCTTTGCACTTTGTACCAGAATAAGTTCCCGTTTAGCATTCAGAACAATTCGCCACATGTACTCAAAGTATCCCATAACCAATTTTAAAGGTATACACGTTGTATATCTCTTGTACTATTCCACTGTTCTATCCACTGGCTCGTCTATGAACCACACAGCATTTTATAAATTGTTCAAATGCTGGGGAGAAGCAGGAACACACGTTTTAAGAGTTGATATTATGCCTGCATTGCGTGTTCAGTCAATCTCGCCCCTGTTAAGTTTATATTGTCTCATAAAACAAGAAAGCTAAAGCATTACATGTAAGGTACGATGGCAGTGCAGCAGCACCATCCGTTTTAGCACATGGTCCATTGAGATATATGAAACTCTTACATTGGAGAGTTTCAGCGTGTTGCTCTTGGATAACAATCCTAATTTCATCGTTCTTCTTAAATGTGGTTGATGTGTAATGTTTATGTGAGAAGTGTTCCTGGCACACATTACTCTCATCGTATTTCACCAGGCTAGTTATATCGAACGATGTCACTACATGGCTTCAGACCCACTGATTTAAGAAACTTGTAGTTTGCACGAGTTATGATTCTGTTGTGAGGTGTTGCTCTGCATGTTGAGCGTTTTGATTTTATACCTTACGCCCATCATGTCTTCATTGACAATACGGGGCTGCTGTGATGCCCTGACTGTCGGAAGCTAGCCACTGACGTTTTCGGTCTGGCAAGTTAAAGGCTGTCCCCCTCCGGTGAAAACCACCTTGACGAAGCACTGTCCGAGCGGGTGGAGAGGCTTGCGTATCCGTGGGAAGCTGAGGGCTATGCTGAATGTAGAGGACCTACTGCCGGAAAGGCCTCAGCCGATGGATCAGACTAAGAGTGTCCCACAATGTCCCATCTTCTCTATCCACTCCTAGTCCTACCCTATTCCCTGACCCAACCCAAGGTGTGATGCGATCTGTGCTGAGGTGTGTGTGGCACACGGGAAGATGTGTCACAAACGGAGCCTCAGGGATACAGGGCGACCTCCCTGAGTAATTAGCCTTACACCGCGTGGGGTATTCGTGGTGTGGACCTTCTAGATCCCCAAATCTCGTGGGACCAACATGGACACGACTACAGAAAAAGAAAAAGAAACTGAGAGGCAAATTGAGACAACAGATACCCAAACATCGGGGACTGAATTGATGGAAGGCATTTCCACTGCTGAATCAGGGTCTAGACCTGAGCCAGAAGTGGGAACTGTAACCGAGAACCTAGACCACATTAAGATCAAAGACTTGTCTGGGCCCAAAGGAGGAAGCTACTCAGGGAACAGATGAAAATGGAAGGAAAAGAATGGCTTCCTAAACACAAGTGGAGGGAAGTAAAGGGACTAGAACCCAAGACCCCCAGGAAAAAACTGTCTCAGGTTGAAGGGGGCACGGAGACCCCCCACAACATGAAAGACAGGTAGTAAACAGATAAGGGAGGAATCAAAGACTCCCTCCTCCCTGGATAAGCGAGTCCAGAAAAAACCGAAGCAAGAAATAGGGAAAAAGACCTATAGTACTGCAGTCTCGGTTTTTAGGAAGGCAGTTATCCAGGAAGGTTATCCACTGGTGGCCATCACCTTGCAGCAGGAGGAACTGGTACAGATGGCCCTCTTTGAAAAGATTGGGGGGTACGCTGGCTCAGGTCCCTACTTCAGGAGTGCCTATCTAGATCGGGGTGCACACAGTAGAATGGCTCAAGGACAAGGTGCCCATGATATCCCCATGGGAAGATGCGAAGCTGCTGGTCAAGATGGCAGCGGAGCTTCTTAAGACCGCAAAGATATCATAATGGGTACCCAAGATCCTTAAGGAAGTCTTTCCTAAGACTCTATTCGGGAAAATCGGGGCCCAGAACCCAAAAGTCCCGACAGGAGACTGGAGAGTGATTAACCAGAAGGTTGCTCCTGAAGGACGAACCCTGGTGGTTCAAATGGTTCAAATGGCTCTGGGCACTGTGGGACTAAACTTCAAAGGTCATCAGTCCCCTAGAACTTAGAACTGCTTAAACCTAACTAATCTAACGACATCACACACATCCATGCCCGAGGCAGGATTCGAACCTGCGACCGTAGCGGTCGCGCGGTTCCAGACTGTAGCGCCTAGAACCACTCGGCCACCCCGGCCGGCTACCCTGGTGGTGGAGGTTGGTGAGAAGTCCTTGAAGGCGATGCAGGAGCAGGACCTGAAACTGTTTTTAGGGTTCTCGCAGGTCACCATCAGGGTTCTCAAAGACCTCAAAGATGGCAGCAAGACAGAGCTGGAGGTGCTGCAGATTAATCTGCAGCACAGTAAAGGGGCCTCTGCTGCCTTGAGCTGCTGCCTGGGGAGACAAGAGGTGGACGTGGCCCTGACACAAGAACCCTATTTATACAAAGGGGGTGTATCTGGCCTCGGAGGCACTGGTGGTAAGCTGATATATGCTAGGAATCTGAGAAATCTAGAACATTCTTCTATGTTAGAAATGGCATTTCTTTCATGCCAATGATGGATTTCTGCTCTAGGGATTAGTGGCCATAAAAATGCAGCAATGTGAGGAAGGTATCACGAGAGAAATTATTTTGGCCTCAGCATACCTCCCTTACGAAGACAGTTCTCCCCCTCCCTTGGAGGTGAGGAGACTGGTAGAGACTTGCCATCAGCAAGGTGACCAATTGCTGGTGGGGTGCGACGCCAATGCCCACAACCTAGTGTGGGGCAGCAAGGACACCAACAGTAGAGATGAGTACCTTCTTGAATTCCTCTTAGCTAACAACTTAGAGGTCCTGAATAGGGGCAGTGAACCTACATTCAGGAACAGCAGAAGGGAAGAAGTAATTGACATAACATTTGGTCCCATGACGATGGGTATCTATGTCAAACATGCCGGCCGCGGTGGTCTCGCGGTTCTAGGCGCGCAGTCCGGAACCGTGCGACTGCTACGGTCGCAGGTTCGACTCCTGCCTCGGGCATGGATGTGTGTGATGTCCTTAGGTTAGTTAGGTTTAAGTAGTTCTAAGTTCTAGGGGACTAATGACCACAGCAGTTGAGTCCCATAGTGCTCAGAGCCATTTGAACCATTTTTTTGTCAAACAATGGCATGTGGGGTTGGAGCCATCCTCATCGGACCACATGTACATTAAATTCAAGGTTGAAATGGGAATCAGACAGACCATGACTTATAGAAATCCCAGGAAAACAGACTGGGAGACATATAGGAGGGACCTCGACTTAGGCTTATCGGAAATTAAAACCACGATAAGGAAGCTAGTAGAATTTGAGGAAGTAGCAGAGGCTGTTACCTCTGCCATAGTGACCTCATATCAGGACAACTGCACAATCACCAGGAAGTGCACAAATAGGAGTGTTCCTTGGTGGAATAACAAATTGAAAACGCAAGGGAAACAGGTATGGAGATGTAAAGGACAATGAGCTATATATCGTGAGGCCCTTATCAATTACAATCTTGCAATAAGACAAGCAAAGGAGGCATCCTGGAAGGCATTCTGTGAGGAAGTGGAAGGCACAGCTGCACAAGCCAGACTTCACAAAATTCTCACTAGAGTACCAACTAATCCAGGAGATACGTTGAGGAAGGAGGATGGGGAATATACAAAGTCAGCACATGAGATGCTGGAATTGCTCCTCAAAACTCACTTTCCTCAATATGCTCTGCCAGATAACACAGACCACTATGTGACCCCAGAGAGACAACGGTTCTCAGGCACTCGAAGAGAGGACTGGGAATCGGCCAAGGAGTGTGTGAACTTCAACAAAATCCAGTGAGTGGTGGGAACATTCCAACTGGCCCAGATGGAATTTTTCCAGCTCTCCTGCAACAGGCAGGAGGAAAGCTTATAAGAGTCCTATGTAGGCTATTCAGGGTTAGCTTAGCAGTAGGAATCATTCCCAATGTTTGGAGGGCAGTGAAGGTTGTCTTCATTCCAAAGCCAGGGAGAATTGATCATACCAAGGCCAAGTATATGAGACCAATCAGTCTGTCCTCCTTCATTCTCAAAACATTGGAAAAACTGGTCAATGTATATGTTGGGGAGAGGAGGCTAAGTAGGGTCTCTCTACACCTGAACCAACGCGCATACCAACCAGGTAAATCATGTGAGACAGCTCTCCACCAACACGTTGGGAAGGTGGAAAAAGCACTTCACTTCCAAGAAATAGCCCTCTGCATCTTCCTGGATATCGAGGGGGCCTTTAGTAACACGACCTTCGATCCCATGGTAAGGGCAGCAGAGGTGGATGACCCGGGGACCACTATATGTAGGTGGACCAGAGCCATGCTTAGTGGAAGGAAGGTAGAGGCTACCATGATGAATGAAAAGATGGTAATTAAGACCACTAGAGGCTGCCCACAAGGAGGAGTTTTGTCTCGTCTCTTGTGGAATCTAGTGGTAAATGAACTCATTGAGGAACTAAATTCCAGACAATGCTTCTGCCAAGAACACGCAGATGACCTTGTCATAGTAATACTTGGCAAATTCACTGATACAGTCAGGAATATGGCACAAGGAGGGTTGTACATTGTGCAAAAATGGTGCATTAAACAGGATTTTAAATTACCTGACTGGATGTGGTGTTCCTGGGATGTTGCTCACATTTGTCTCTTAGAGATATTGGCGGGGCATTTCAAAAAAGGTAGACAGTTACAGCACAGCCAATAACCTTAGGAGTTGTGACCAACAGCTCCCTCTGGTGGCAGTAGTTTGAACTAAGTCCATGAAATTTGAA
The DNA here is from genome assembly GCF_023898315.1 of Schistocerca nitens. NCBI lineage: Eukaryota > Metazoa > Arthropoda > Insecta > Orthoptera > Acrididae > Schistocerca > Schistocerca nitens. The sequence goes on from NC_064622.1 coordinate 11,416,915, forward strand.
TTTCCAGCCATTTTTCAATTTCCCGCCATTTTTTCTAGATGGGAGGAGGGGAGGGGCAGGAATTTCTCACAGGGGCGGTGGGGCAAAGGGACAGTGCCGGCTGAAGAAAACTCATCACATAATCAGGAGGGATGGGGAATTAATTGATCAATTAATTAATTTACATAATTAATTTGATATCAAATTTAAACTTCACCCTGGATGCACTATTGTATAGAAAATTTATGGTAATTTCACCAGCTATAATGATATGCTTATATGTCGTTTCGAAGCAGGCAAACCCGTCCACCTTAGCAGGTTTGTAGAGGGAACATATTGGGCACTCTTTATTAAGGGATTTGGTCCCTATGAACATACGTTCCACTTGTTTCCCCTCATTATTGTTGGATGTACAGGATGGATATAATTAAAGAACAGCTCCTCACAGAGGTGCAGTGTGGGCTGTAATAATTGTATGCCAGTGAAACTTTGTGGATATTCTAATGCTTTAATGAGGAATCGTTTTACATTGAAAAATAATTACCTTTCATTTTCGCCACCAGGTGCACATCTGGCCCTGTGAATGTAGGAAGGATGTCTACAAATGTTTCCATATGTAATGAATTAGGAATGGGACGTGGACAGAAAAGGTCAAACAAGTGAGAAAGGCATAATATTGATTTTATTATTAAATGCTGCATACAGACTCTGTTCAGTATGAGCACCAGAGACGTCAAATAGTTGCTGCATCCATGAAACAACATGAACAACAGTTGCTTGAGGCAATTCCCATGGAATCTGAACAACGTTTTCCCGTATACTGGTTTTCAGATCAGGTAAGGATCGAATGTGTCCCTGGTAAAAACGGTCTTTTAGATATCGCCAGAGCCAAAAGTCAAATGGATGCAGATCAGGTGACGTTGCAGGCTGCTTTCTGCAACATACAATGCTATTTATTGTTTGCAGCTAATTTCATCAATTTTTTTAAGACAATGCACATGTCATTGCTACTTTACCGCTTGACTCCCTACTGTTAAGAAAGTACACGTAATTACAGATTTCGTGGCTAATTTTACCGAGTTTTTAAGAGGATACACATTTCGTTGCTATTTTAATGATACCCTCCTTCCCCCCCACCCGTACACACTTCTTAGGAAAGTTCACATAAATATGGGTTTTGTCATTATTTTCGTCCACATTTTAAGAAAATACACATAAAATCTTGGTTTTGTGGCTAATTTCACCTATTTTTCACGAAGACGAACGTACGAGGTGCGACAATAAAGTAATGAGACTGATTTTCTTTGCAAGATGTGGCAACCCTGCAAGCTTTCATAGGCACAATGTCTTTGACCATGGTCTATAAGCTGCTTCTAGTCCAAGCGGCACATTGATGCAACTGCTCAGTCGTGAGTTGTGTTGTAATAACTTAGCAAGTGTTTGTGTCTCTCGTCATGGAAATGGAACCGCATAATATTGCGCAACAGTATACCATTTCTTTTTGCGTTCAATTGGGTGAAAACACGACGACAACTTACGGTAAGCTTCAGAAGGCTTTTGGAGAGGAGGTTGTCAAGTTTTTCGTTGGCATAAAATGTTTAGTGAAGGCAGAACGGATGTTGCAGATGAAGACCGCAGTGGACGACCATCAACCTCACGGACAGATGCCAACTTGGCCAGGGTGTGTGAACTCTTATGATCTGATCGAAGATTATCCGTGAAAATAATTGCAGGAGAACTGAACATCAATCGAGGAACGGTTCATCTAATAATAAATACAGATCTTGGTATGAGAAAGATTTGTGCCAAAATGGTCCCCAAAAATCTCACACCACAACAGAGAGAGCACGGAAAAATGTGGCTGCCGATGTGTTAGAGCAAACGGAATCAATCCAGAATTGTTGAGCCGTGTTATCTCTGGTGATGAAAGTTTCTTTTTCAGTACGATCCAGAGACAAAACGCCAAAGTTCGCAATGGTGCTCAAAGGGATCACCCAGACCAAAAAAAGCTCACATGTCAAAGTCAAAAGTGAAATGCATGCTTATGTGCTTCTTTGATTCCAAGGGAATCGTTCATAAAGAGTGGGTGCCTCATGGATAAACAGTTAGCCAATATTACTACAAAGAAATTTTGGAAAGACTTCGTAAAAGAGTTCTTCGTGTCTGTGCCAACATTGCTGATAGTTGTATTCTGCATTACGATAATGCGCCATCCCATACTGCTCTGTCAGTACAGCCATTTTTCACCTCGGAACAAATTTGAGTACTACCACAGCTACCTTATTCACCAGATATCGCTCTGTGCGACTTTTCCCTATTTCCAAGAGTCAAAAAGGCGGTCAAGGGACACCATTTTCAAACAACAGAAGACGTCCAACAAGCTGTGACAAGGGTCTTGGAAGATATTACAGAAGATGAGTTCCAGAAATGTTACCATCAATGGTAGAAGCGCTGGAAAAAGTCTGTGCAGTCAGAAGGGAACTACTTTGAAGGAGACAACTCTGAACTTGACTAAAACGGTAAGCAACATTTTTTTTAACGTCAGTCTCATTACTTTATTGTCGCACCTCGTAAATACAGATTTGTGAATACCACTACGATACACGTCCTGCGGGCACATCAATGTACTACGTTATTTACAGTTTTGGGGTAACTTTGTCGATTTGTCAAGAACACGCATGTAAATACGGCTTTGTGGCTATTCTATTGAATTTCCAAGGAAGCACATGTAAAACATGGGTTTCCAACATCCACCTTCAAGAACCTCAACGTATGATGTCACTCAAGCAGTACTCAAGAACAGGTCGCACCAGCGAGCTACGTGCAGGGTCATTTACAGGTGAACCACTCTTTCCTAAAATCCTCCCAATAAACCTTCTCTACCACTGTTCTCTCAAGCACGTCCCATTTCATAATGCTTTGCAACGTTACGAAAAGATATTTAAAAGATTTGACTTTGTCAAGCAGGTCACTAGTAATGCTGTATCCGAACTTTACAGATTTTGTTCTTCCTACTCATCCGCATTAACTTACATTTTTCCACATTTAGAGCTAGTAACCATTCATCACACCAACCTGAAAATTTCTCTAAGTGTCTTAGATCTTCCTACAATCACTCAACTTTGACACCTCACCGTGCACCACGCCATCATCAGTAAACAACAGCAGATTGCTGCCCACCCTGACCGCCAAATCATTTATGTATATAGCAAACAACAGCGGCGCTTTCACACTTCCTTGGGGCACTTCTGACGCTACCTGTGTCTCTATGAACACTCGCCATCGAGGACAACATACTGGGTTTTACAACTTAAGAAGTCTTCCAACCACTCACAAATCTGTGAACCTATGTCATATGCTCGTACCTTCGTTAAAAGTTTACAATGGGGCGCCGTGTCAAAGGCTTTCCGGAAATCTAGAAATATGGAATCTAGCTGTTGCCCTTCATTCATAGTTCACAGTCTTTTATTTGAGAAAAAAGGAAGCTGAGTTTCGCAAGAGCGATACTTTCTAAAACCATGCTGATTCGTGGACATAAGCTTCTCATGCGCAAGGAAGTTTATTGCATTCGAACTGAGAATATGTTCAAGGATGCAGCAGCAAGCCGAAGTTAGGGACATTGGTCCGTAATTCTATGGGTCCGTTCTTTTACCCTTCTTACATGCTGGAGCCATCACCGCTTTTTCATCAGTCTCTTGGGACCTTGTGCTGAGTGAGAGGTTCACGATAATAAGGGACCAATGCCTCCTTGTAAAACCGATTTGGAATTCCATCCAGACCTGGTGATTTAGTTGTTTTCAAATCTTTCAGCTGTTCTCTACGCCAAGGATTCTTACTCTATGTCGTCCATATGGGAGTCTGTCTGATAATCAAATGATTTTCCTGTGGGAACGATTTATTGAACGTGAAATTTAAAACTTCAGCTTTCGTTTTGCTATCTTCAACTGCCACATGAGAATAGTCAACAAGGGACTGAATCGAAGCCTTAGACCAGCTTAGCGATTTTGCATGAGACCAGAATTTTCACAGATTCTCTGCCAGATCTTTCCCTAAGGTGTGACGGCGGTGGTTGTTGTATTGTGTGTTTACTTTTGCACCTAGAGTACAACAGCCTCTGCTTCCTCAGTATTTTTCGGATTACGTTATTAAATTATGGTGGGGCTTTTCCATCCTTTATCCACTTACTAGGTTCATAACTCTCCAGACCACGATTTTCTGTCCGCTTAATCTTTGACCATAATTCCTTCACATCCATCTTGCTGGAACTAAGTGATGTCAATTCACTATCTAAATGAGATGCTAACAACTGCTTATCTTCTCTGTCTAGTAGAAACACTCTGCTAGCCTTCTTGACTGATTTATTAACTTTCGTAATAGTAGTCGCTACAATGACATCATGATCGCTAATCCCCTTTTCTATTCTGACATTGTCGATAACGTCCAGCCTATTTGTAGCTACGAGATCTAAGATAGTTCCACTGCTTGTGTGCCGCCAAGCTAGCTGCTCGAGACAGTTTTCAGAAAAGTGTTCAAAAGTATCTCGCAGGACTGTCTGTCTGTACCCCCACAATGAATCCATAGACAACCCGGTCTATACTCGGTAGGTTAATGTCATCTGCAGCTAGTATTGCACGATATGGATATTTATACGTTATTGACCATAGACTTTCTTTGATTGACTCTGGAACTGTTGTAGCGGAATCGAGTGGCCAGCAAAAACATCCAACTATTTACTTCATTTCACCTACAACTTGTTCTACGAGTAGCCACTTGTTTCAGGAAGACACATGCAAAAATGCTGATCAAACAATCTACACATCATGGTAATATAACAAGTTACATGGGTATTCAGCCTTAAAATTTTTTAAATTTGATAACGAATACACACACCAGGTCTACGCTTCCCTTAAAACGAACTATCCGCCGCACTAATGGCACAACACACAATAAGATTATACTCGACTTGTAAAACTACACTTATGCAGAGAAAGGTATACTCAACCCGTGAAGGCCACAATAGTCCGGGAGAGCACACCTGGCTCTCGCTGTTGCTACGTATTTTAGGGATGCAGACTGTCACTGCCAGGACAGTATATGAATAATTCCAACGTCCGTATTTAAACAAAACACCACACAATGCATTATCTCCAGAGTGCACCAAAAAGATACCACCGTGACAAGTTCCTTACAGCTTCTGCCACACAGCTGGACAGTCAGGCAACGCTCGTGTCTGTGATAAGAGAGAAATAGAAAACTCTCCGCCCCCACCACAGAACGCAGCTGACGGCTGTCCCGAGTCCTGCCTGTAAGCAGCCCCACATACCACCCTTCCAGCCACTGCACACTGAACAGCCACCCCAACCCAGAGGCGTGTCCAGTCCAGTGGGGGTGCAGCTTTAAACGAACTGCAAGAGGAATTGCGAAACCAACTCATGCACAGCGCGAATTTGCAATATGCAGTCTATATTCCACATACTCCATCAGATCATAAATATCCTGACACTTACTAACAAACATCAAGGGCGCCCATCCCCAGGGGCAAGAAGTGGAGTATCCCTCTCCCCCCTCCCCTCCCCCCCCAAATATCTCTTACGGAAATGAAAACATATTGTCTAGTCAGGAGTTTTTCTCTCAAGAAAATAAAGTAAAACACGGAATTACCTAGATTTTTTACAAGGTCAGAACTGGAACTTCTTCCAAAATATTGAAAACACCCTATGCATATCGGTCAGTAATATAACAAGGCCGGCGTCGCCTAACTGACGTCACCCAAGCTGATGACGCGAGTATCGTTATCCAAGATGGCAGCTTTTGGCGGGAAAGTGCCACACCACACCTGGCGCCAAGTTCGAATTTTGGTGAGAAATTGGATTATGTGATTCTACGGGTCTCCCATTTCCGACTTTTTGCATGATGGTGCGTTATCCTCTTGGAAAATGGGCAGGGATTACGAATTTTGGAGGGAATATTTCTCTAAGTGCTTACTCCTGCAGCTGAGGGGACTTAGTATGGTGTTGTCCCCACTGGAGACTGCTCATGATGTCATTCAATTCGAATATAATTTGTTTGAATTTCTATAATTTTCTTTAAATTTGTTGAAATTTGTTTAAATTTATTATCTACCTACAGCATTGTTGACTTAGTTTATTGTTACCACGACAAAAGGCTGAGATGTCAGTGCTTGTTGAGCTGTTGGTGTGGAAGGAGCATGACGAAATGCTGATGCCAGACAGGGGGAGTTTTAATAGCTGTATTACATGCACTCATTCAGCTGAGGAATGCATCCACAGCTCACTGCATGAAGAATGGAAGTGAGCATTAATGCTAGAACATATGAAGAGGAAGAATACAGTCCCGCAAATAACTGCTTTGCATTAAAGATGCATTACACAATGCATGGAAACATATGTCCCTGCTGGAATTGTCTGTTATTTCTAAAAGCTACATATAAGCTCCCACCACACGAGAGACAGCTGCCTGCGATCCACCAGACCAAAGAACTGACCTAGTTCACCACTAGATGGCGTCGCAATAGGTCACGTGATAGTGCAGTTCAGTCCGCAGGAGCACAGCATCATGACGACATCACGTGTTTTTCTCAGCTGCACTTGTGCCCCAGCCTCATCCCCCCCCCCCCCCCACCACCACCACCCTGGTGGTCTGGAGGGCGAAATTGGCAGGAAAAGGAATCAGCCTGTTCTGGCTGCTGGGAGAGGAAGGAGTGTACTTTATATATTTTTGGAACAATTTCTTTAGGGACGGGTTTCATGTAGTTTATTTATTACACTGACACAAAACACTCACTCTGACGTGCTTGACATCACAATATACAGTTTACAGACCTGGAAACTACTCGTAAATAATGCAGTACACTGATGTGTAAATATTCCAACAACTCGTAAATTACTAAAATAATCCAGTACACAGCATACAGATTTGCAAACTACTCGTAGATCACCGAAATAATGCATGCAAACACGCTCACAATGCTTAAACACCCTAAAATATTGCAGTGCACAAACATTCAGAGCATTTAAAAAACGCAACTTATCAGTGACTCGAACCCTGATTCTAATGGATGGAAAGCCTAGGTGCACCCCTAACACATGGAAACTGTCCAGATGCGGGAGAGGAAGGTTAGGTAATTGTACTTTATTTAGTTTGGTTGGGAAACTGACGCAAATATCCATCATAATTACGTAATTAATCACAAAGGTCGCTCCTAATTACAAAACTATATGCATAGAGCTTCACTAGAACTGCCTAAAATCTCAACATAGCGCAGAAACTGACGATACCATACAACTGGTGTTGTCCTGCTGAAAAAAAATCTCGCAATACCTCTCGAAACCAGCGACAGAAGCACTCAAACTCTACTCTACACCTACAAGCTAGGGGGGAAAAGGCTGGGGTGTAAGGTACTATCTTTATTCTTTTTGGTGGGAAGTACGTTCAGCTGACTAGTTGCTGGTGTTGGACAGAGAGTAGTTTAAAAATTGTATTACCTGCAAGAATATAGAATCTATCGGTGTTTGATGTAAGAGTTCACTACACATTCCTACTAAAAATCACTCTATAGCCCCACTAACCAAAGCCAATAAACGCCATAACAGCTGATGGAAAAAAATGCGTCACAGTTATAACTTCACTTCGAAACTGTCGCGATAAAGCCAGCACTCGTATTGAAATGGTCATAAGGCATGACATGTACTGGGGAAAATCGTCGCCCTAAAAGACTGCAGTTGAATGTGCGTTCTCCTCCATGTACAATCACAAACTGCCGAAAACCTACATACGGGATGGAAGGACCGAGGGAGGGAGCTACTCTGGCAACAGTCTCGCGGCTCGTGCTGGCCGCCACCCTCCTTGATACGATCGCCCTTCGCCATCACAAAAGCAGGTATAGATAACTAAACAATACGAGATAATAGGGCGGCTTTCCCAAATGCATCTTGGTCATCTAAAGTACGAGGGCTACCCACAAAGTACGTTACTTTTTTCATTTGTGTCCGTTAGGGGCGGGGCTAGCGCGGCCATCTTGGTGTCATGGCATTCCGCCGCTCAGTCGGCATCCTGCCGTGCTAGTGAGAGGTTCGTGCTGTACTCCGTTGAGTTACGGTGACAGTTTGAAATGTCAGCGTTAATTGAAAATGCCGCGAAGTGTGAAGTGCGTGCTGTAATAAGGTTTCTGACTGCAAAAAACTGTACACCCATAGAAATCTATCGGCAGCTTTGTGAAGTGTAAGGGGACAAGATAATCACTGAAGGTGGAGTGCCTCAATGGGTCATAAAATTTAAAAATGGCCGAACTAACGTTCACGACGAAGAGCGAAGTGGAAGACCCAGCATAGTGACTGCCGAACTTGTCGAAAAAGTCGATGCCGCGGTCCGTGAAAACCGTAATTTTATAATAACGGATCTCTGTATGAGTTTTCCACAAATTTCACGAAGTTTGTTGCACGAAATCATTACCGAAAGGCTTGGTTACCACAAGTTTTGTGCAAGATGGATGCCAAAAATCTTGACAGAGATTCACAAAAATCAGCGAATGGCTGCAGCGTTAACGTTTTTGGACGCTTACGAGAAAGATGGCGACTCATTACTCGATCGCATCGTTACTGGTGACGAAACATGGGTTAAGCATGTGAACTGCGAGACAAAATTGCAGTCAATGCAGTGGGGGCACACAAATTCCCCCCCAAAACCCAAGAAATGCATGCAGACAATGTCGGCAAGGAAGGTGATGGCGACTGTCTTTTGGGACAGAAAAGGTGTGATTTTTGTGGATTTCCTGGAAAGAGGCACTACAATAAACTCTCAAAGGTATTGCCAAACTCTGCACAACCTCAGAAGAGCAATACAAAACAAGCGCAGGGGAAAGTTGGGCTCAAGGATCTTGCCGATTCACGACAACGCCCGGGCCCACACGGCAAATGCCACTCGTGAAGTTCTCGAATCTTTTAAGTGGGAGTTGTTTCCTCATCCGCCTTACAGTCCCGACCTGGCACCGAGCGACTTCCACTTATTCCCAGCAATGAAGAAGTGGTTGGCTACGCAGCGTTTCGATGACGACGCACAGCTTCAAGAAGAGGTAACCACGTGATTGAAGGCGCAGGCGGCCGAATTTTACGACGAAGGAATTTCCAAGCTCGTCCATCGCTACGATAAGTGCCTTAATTTAAATGGCAACTATGTAGAAAAGTAGTATTTAAGTGTGGCTTTCATCTGTATATAATTTAAAAAATTTCCAATACTTTATTTATTTTTAATTCCAAAACGTAATGTACTTTGTTGATAGCCCTCGTATATTGGCACAACCGCCCCTAATGGCTAGGAGGCGCTGCTGTCACAGACTACACAGGTCCGCAAAGCCTCTCGTTCTGGGATGGAAAACAATTTTGTTTAACGTCAAGTAGGGCAGCTGAGCAGGGACCGAGGCAGAACCGCGCTCTCGTAGGGAACTATCCCGCTGTTCTGCGCTCGATTACTTAACATCAACTCGATTCCTATAGTAAAGCAATGTTAGTTGGAATGAAGTAGAAGTCAGAGAAAACTATATCTGCCAACTTCTGCATGCTGTGTAGGAACTGGCTAAGCTGTGTTACTGCGACAGGACTGTGTTTTGAACCTTCGATGGAAACGGGAACTGTGAGAAGGATGAGGATTTTTACTACTGCACTGTTGTGCATCCCCAAATAACACAGGTACTATAGAGCCGCGTCCCTCAACGCCCATTCACATCTATCACCCCAACATGTTTTCTTCGTTATCTCTACCATCCAACAGAGGAAAATTACGAACTATAAAAGCTCCACTAACTTCATCTCATAGAGAACTCGATGAGACTTTTACCACATCTATCTCCTGTCATATACCGAAAAGAAATACTGCATGGGTGCAGGCATTGATGGTCCTATCAAGTATACAGGTACTGATAAACTGCACAGACCAGTTTAAAGTTTCATCACATGTACTGTAGGAGGATGACCGTGTCCCACCGACTATACTGTAACTCGCAAGAGAGAGACGCTCCCTGTGGTCCTGTCTCGTTGTTTGAAAGATTGTTTTTTTTCTGCTGTAACACACTTTGTACACAGTCGTATATTTTGTTTTTCCGCCACGACTTCGACGCCTGTGTCAGGTTCCAAACTGACATTAAGACGTTCTGATCCATGACCCCTCACAGAAAACTAGACGTTGCACGGTATACATCATGTTGTTACTGCTGCTACCGTAACACACCACACACACTGGATGATTTTTAAATAAAAGTCAGTTGCAACATAAGGAAACTAGAAGAGTTTTGAGGCGTTGTGGAGAGTTTCCAAACTACAGTCCAGAGGTGATTGACATCCTCCACGTTTAAACTCATCTGTCAGAGTGATGGAATAGCTGATGGCTCTGTGTTCCGTTTCGACTGATACTTCATATTGCAGTCATGTACGCGACCACTGTTTCGATGCAAGCCATCCCGAGAAGGCGTTGTCCCTCCACAAAACTCTTCCTCCAACTCCATCAAGCGTTGTCAGTCAATCATTATGTGATAACCCACAGTGTACCAGTGGACGGATGGGACGGAAAAGACACCGTCGATGTACTGAAATAATAAGCATCACAGTTGATAGTGCAAACAATTTTAGCAATTTTGCAGTAATTTCAACAACGACCAATGATGCGACAGCATGTTTCCCAGTTTCAGAATCATAGCTAAACAACCCCTTCTCCACTTTGCGAGTATCCAATCGAATATAGATAGATGACTGTGCAATACGTCCATTCATTGTTAATTCTCGAACACATACATCATCAAAGTATACCAGACAGAACTCTACATATTTCTAATACCTCGAGCATAGTGCATAGTTTACGATGTATCTCTATGCTGATCGCAGGCAGAGAGCATTCTCGCAGTCTTAGGATAAAATTAGAGACCGAAAGACCCCCTCACACTGTCATTGACCAACCCGCCCTGCGGCACCGTTACCGATTTAATCTACAACCGACCGGAAGTAGACCGCTGCATTCCACGTCTCGTGAATGAATGGAGCTTGCCGAGTCCTAGCCCATCCAAGTGCACAAGATTTCTCGAGATGCACCCAAGTCGAGGACGTTAGCACTCCTCATCGATGTATACTAACAGATTTGAAAGTGTTGTGATGTAATAGCAGACGGTTAAGAAGAACAAGAAACGGGTGATTTTTATGCGTGATGGAGCTCCAGATGGATGGAGTTTGAAGCATTTTTACGTAAATCAACCACGCTATCAATTTGAAAGTATTGTTCTAGAGTCTAGGATCAGTACCTGGAAGGTATCGGTAAGAGAGAATATAAACACATGCTCTCCTAAGGCTACAACGTTCCACACTTAAAACAGGCTATAATCTTAGATCACTTGAGTTTCCGACCTATCAGTCGTATGGAATGCAGCGCTGTTAATATTCCAATGTAACAAATATATTTCAAGTGCATGACACACACCCTTCTTCCCGGTTTCTCTACGATAAACTATGCTATCGAAACCTAAAACGAGAAAACTACTTCCTTAAAACATCGGCTGTGCGTGATATGTGCACAATATAGCTTTTCAGAGACCTATAGCGTCCACTGTTCACATTCCATCACGGTTCAGAAATTATACTGTGCCCACATCAGTCCCATATAAAATGTGATCTTCAGTAAAGGAGAATACTTCTTACTAGGAAACAGTAAACACGTAGCAGCAGCGTCCGACATGTGAAATTACAATTCATTCCGCCACTAACTCTGTAAACAGCAGATCTGCCAGGCAAATGTATACACGGGGATTGTAGTGCCTCACAAACACCTATCACTAACTTATAACGATCTTAGTTATGAAGCTGAAGTCTCGAATTTTACACCCAAGATGCGACAGGGGGACTGAGTACATCGCATAAATCATAGTTCGTTTAGAGGAATGTGTCACGTTTCATCACACATGAGATGGAAGTCCTCTGATGACAGACAGGTTTGCCGTTAACGACCGCAAGTTGACAATGCTTTAAATCACATACAGAATACGTGGCTGTATTCGAGTCGAACGCAAGCTATATCGAACGACTGATGCATCCTGACAGAACAGCGGAAAAATTGACCTGCAGCAACTTCTCCCTTTCTAGAATGCATCATCAGTCTACCATTAAATCGTACCTCGTTACAGCTCCTTCTCAGCCGATCACCCCGTTCACTCTCTGTTACCCTTTAATGCAGTTGGATGTAAGTTTAGAGGCGGATTGTTATCTGTCTTCCTGAAAAGCTCCAGATACAGTAGTCAACTCGTGTGTATCACTGTCGCCTCAATAGACATACAGTATAATGCTGCCCCGACGAAAAAAAGTAACTGTTTCCCTGGTTCCCTTCGCCTCCATGTCGACTTTTTCTCGGAGTACAGAAGGTGGCAGATATAGTTTTCTCCGACTTCTACTCCGTTCCAACTTACATTGGAACGATCACATGTGCAAAGCTGCAGGGATGGTAGCGGAGAGTCAGAGGGGAATTTTACTGTAGCAGATAGTTCGAGGTAGGTGACTCGCTTCGAGATATGAAAGTGCCAGAAATATGATTCACTAGTGGCTGTAATCATTAAAGGACTTCTCCATATGATCCAACCCAGGTATGTGCTTGAATGAAAGACTTGATTCCAAATCCCAGACACCATTTCTACCGAAATCGAAGCACTAGAGATCTGAAACGCTAGTGTACATTTCTTACGACCTCAATCAGCACAAAATCTACTACTGTTTGTGATCCTTCTCAATCAACGATCGCCTATAACCCAGTCGATATATCACCATGCCATCAAGACAGAATGCGTTACAAATACTGGAGGAAATATCTAGCGGCGGCGGCGTAAGAGAGTTGCAAATACCGGTTTCATACCACGCTCCTTAGCCGAATGACTTTCAAAATTCGGTAATTTCATTACGAGGCTGCACCATCGGCGACGCGTAACCGCACCGTTGGTTTGATACTATACACTCCGGTGATCAACGTCTATATTCAGTGTAACTGTATTTGTCTGAAAAAAAAACTCTTCATTCAGAGATAATGCCATACCACCATTTATAAAGTGAGTATAGCTTTTAACGTAGATACTTGTATGCAGCCCGCATCTCGTGGTCGTGCGGTAGCGTTCTCGCTTCCCACGCCCGGGTTCCCGGGTTCGATTCCCGGCGGGGTCAGGGATTTTCTCTGCCTCGTGATGGCTGGGTGTTGTGTGCTGTCCTTAGGTTAGTTAGGTTTAAGTAGCTCTAAGTCTAGGGGACTGATGACCTAAGATGTTAAGTCCTATAGTGCTCAGAGCCATTTGAACCATTTGAACTTGTATGCACCTATAGAACCAAGACAGCTTGTGATGGTAATATGTTTTTTTTTTACATCTCGCTGTTTGTAAGACGATTACGTCTCTCTTTCTAGGACACAGTGGTACCACTCGCAAGAAAACTTATTAGGAATGTCCACCCATCGTTGATTTTCGGTCAGTATTATGTGGTATCGCCGTCAATCAGTTATAGACGAAGTATTAGGAGTAGGAAATGTGTGACAGGTTCGCCTTGAGCATCAGGCTTGTGAAGTATGTGTTTGTGTTCAGGCATGTGCAAAGGAAATGACTACGTCCAGTCGTAAGGAAGTTATGGATCTGACGTGGAATACTGTGATAGCAAAAGGAGGAGGAGTATGTCAAGTCATAAGAATGGTAGAGATATTTCTATTTCCAGAGCCGCAGCCGTCAGCAGGGTGTATTTCCGATACTTCGCTCATTGTCGAATGTCGTTCAACTGAAGCCGCAATCGTAACATTTAATTGCAAGTATAGCGATCAAATACACATGTATGTGACCAATTTGGTAGGATGATTCTGCCTATGCGTGCTTGGCGCGGCTGTGGCCTGTGGCAGGAATGATTCGCGTTTTCTGCTAACGGCCGGAGCCGTCCGAATGGATAGGCCTGTGACAATGCAGGAATGTAGTTGACTTAACCGTGTAGTCCTCTAGACACCCGAATAGCGAACTAATACTTAGTATGTGTTGGACAGCTTTCGTGATCAAGTGGAAATTCGAGAAGATTCAATATGGGCATGTGTTTGCGCTGAGCCATTATTCCCTCCCGCTTAAACCCTTAGGTTGACTGCTTCTTCACATTTCGCGTCTTCATTTAGTTGAGAGAACATCGATTGTGGTGAGTGCATCCAGCAGGTGGAAAACACGTTTGCTGGTTCTCTAGACATGAGAAACACCTTATTTGACTTTGTAAATTATAAGAGTGATTTGGAATGTGATACATCACCGACATCGGTATTTGCGAATGGAAATATCAGTTTCCTCTATTTTCTTTTTTAAGTTTCCACGTAAAGGTCTTTGCAGAAGGGATAAGTTTCTCTCTGCCGATCATTAGTGATCGGTGGTGGTACACTTCGCTAGACGTCACAAAAGTAAGCAAGTGCAGTCGAATTTAAAAAACTATACCGATTTTGCTCATAAGACTAAATGAAAATGGACTTTACCTATTTTTGTGGAAAGAGGACATTTATTATTGCCGCGAATGTTTTTTTAATAGTTTTTTTATTATAGGAGTCGAGTTTATGTTAAGAATTTGCGGCGAGTTCCCTACGAGAGCGTGGTTCTGCCTCGGCCCCTGCTGAGGTGTCCTACGTGACGTTAAACAAAAGTGTTTTCATCCCAGAACGAGAGGCTTTGGGGATCTGTTTAGTCTGTGACAGCAGCGCCTCCTAGCCATTAGGGGCGGTTGCGCCAATATACTTTAGATGACCAAGATGCATTTGGGAAAGCCGCCCTTTTATCTCGTATTATTTAGTTATCTATACCTGCTTCTGTGATGGCGAAGGGCGATCGTATCAAGGAGGGTGGCGGCCAGCAGGAGCCGCGAGACTGTTGCCAGAGTAGCTCCCTCCCTCGGTCCTTCCATCCCGTATGTAGGTTTTCGGCAGTTTGTGATTGTACATGGAGGAGAACGCACATTCAACTGCAGTCTTTTAGGGCGACGATTTTCCCCAGTACATGTCATGCCTTATGACCCGTTCAGTACGAGTGCTGGCTTTTTCGCGACAGTTTCGAAGTGTAGTTATAACTGTGACGCAT
The DNA here is from genome assembly GCF_023898315.1 of Schistocerca nitens. Taxonomy (NCBI): domain Eukaryota; kingdom Metazoa; phylum Arthropoda; class Insecta; order Orthoptera; family Acrididae; genus Schistocerca; species Schistocerca nitens. The sequence continues at coordinate 11,432,009 of NC_064622.1, forward strand.
TTTTTTCCATCAGCTGTGATGGCGTTTATTGGCATTGGTTAGTGGGGCTATAGGGTGATTTTTAGTAGGCATGTGTAGTGAACTCTTACATCAAACACCGATAGATTCTATATTCTTGCAGGTAATACAATTTTTAAACTACTCTCTGTCCAACACCAGCAACTAGTCAGCTGAACGTATTTCCCACCAAAAAGAATAAAGATAGTACCTAACACCCCAGCCTTTTTCCCCCTAGCTTGTACGTGTAGGGTAGAGTTTGAGTGCTTCTGTCGCTGGTTTCGAGAGGTATTGCGAGATTTTTTTTTCAGCAGGACAACACCAGTTGTATGGTATCGTCAGTTTCTGGGCTATGTTGAGATTTTAGGCAGTTCTAGTGAAGCTCTATGCATATAGTTTTGTAATTAGGAGCGACCTTTGTGCTTAATTACGCAAAAAAATGGTTCAAATGGCTCTGAGCACTATGGGACTTAACATCTATGGTCATCAGTCCCCTAGAACTTAGAACTACTTAAACCTAAGTAACCTAAGGACAGCACACAACACTCAGCCATCACGAGGCAGAGAAAATCCCTGACCCCGCCGGGAATCGAACCCGGGAAACCGGGCGTGGGAAGCGAGAACGCTACCGCACGACCACGAGATGCGGGCTTAATTACGCAATCAAGATGGATATTTGCGTCAGTTTCCCAACCAAAATAAATAAAGTACAATTACCTAACCTTCCTCTCCCGCATCTGGACAGTTTCCATGTGTTAGGGGTGCACCTAGGCTTTCCATCCGTTAGAATCAGGCTTCGAATCGCTGATAAGTTGCGTTTTTTAAATGCACTGAGTGTTTGTGCACTGCGTTATTTTAGGGTGTTTAAGCATTGTGAGCGTGTTTGCATGCATTATTTCGGTGATCTACGAGTAGTTTGCAAATCTGTATGCTGTGTACTGGATTATTTTAGTAATTTACGAGTTGTTGGAATATTTACACATCAGTGTACTGCATTATTTACGAGTAGTTTCCAGGTCTGTAAACTGTATATTGTGATCTCAAGCACATCAGGGTGAATGTTTTGTTATCAGCATAATAAATAAACTACTCGAAATCCATGCCTAAATAAATTGTTCCAAAAATAAATAATGTACACTCCTCCCTCTCTCAGCAGCCCAGAACAGGCTGATTCCTTTTCCTGCCAATTTCGCCCTCCAGACTGCAGGAGGGAAGAGGAGGCTGGGGCACAAGTGTAGCTGAGAAAAACATGTGATGTCGTCATGATGCTGTGCTCCTGTGGACTGAACTACACGATCACGTGACCTCTAGCAGTGAACTAGGCCAGTTCTTTGGTCTGGTGGATCGCAGGCAGTTGTCTCTTGTGTGGTGGGAGCTTATACACTCCTGGAAATTGAAATAAGAACACCGTGAATTCATTGTCCCAGGAAGGGGAAACTTTATTGACACATTCCTGGGGTCAGATACATCACATGATCACACTGACAGAACCACAGGCACATAGACACAGGCAACAGAGCATGCACAATGTCGGCACTAGTACAGTGTATATCCACCTTTCGCAGCAATGCAGGCTGCTATTCTCCCATGGAGACGATCGTAGAGATGCTGGATGTAGTCCTGTGGAACGGCTTGCCATGCCATTTCCACCTGGCGCCTCAGTTGGACCAGCGTTCGTGCTGGACGTGCAGACCGCGTGAGACGACGCTTCATCCAGTCCCAAACATGCTCAATGGGGGACAGATCCGGAGATCTTGCTGGCCAGGGTAGTTGACTTACACCTTCTAGAGCACGTTGGGTGGCACGGGATACATGCGGACGTGCATTGTCCTGTTGGAACAGCACGTTCCCTTGCCGGTCTAGGAATGGTAGAACGATGGGTTCGATGACGGTTTGGATGTACCGTGCACTATTCAGTGTCCCCTCGACGATCACCAGTGGTGTACGGCCAGTGTAGGAGATCGCTCCCCACACCATGAAGCCGGGTGTTGGCCCTGTGTGCCTCGGTCGTATGCAGTCCTGATTGTGGCGCTCACCTGCACGGCGCCAAACACGCATACGACCATCATTGGCACCAAGGCAGAAGCGACTCTCATCGCTGAAGACGACATGTCTCCATTCGTCCCTCCATTCACGCCTGTCGCGACACCACTGGAGGCGGGCTGCACGATGTTGAGGCGTGAGCGGAAGACGGCCTAACGGTGTGCGGGACCGTAGCCCAGCTTCATGGAGACGGTTGCGAATGGTCCTCGCCGATACCCCAGGAGCAACAGTGTCCCTAATTTGCTGGGAAGTGGCGGTGCGGTCCCCTACGGCACTGCGTAGGATCCTACGGTCTTGGCGTGCATCCGTGCGTCGCTGCGGTCCGGTCCCAGGTCGACGGGCACGTGCACCTTCCGCCGACCACTGGCGACAACATCGATGTACTGTGGAGACCTCACGCCCCACGTGTTGAGCAATTCGGCGGTACGTCCACCCGGCCTCCCGCATGCCCACTATACGCCCTCGCTCAAAGTCCGTCAACTGCACATACGGTTCACGTCCACGCTGTCGCGGCATGCTACCAATGTTAAAGACTGCGATGGAGCTCCGTATGCCACGGCAAACTGGCTGACACTGACGGCGGCGGTGCACAAATGCTGCGCAGCTAGCGCCATTCGACGGCCAACACCGCGGTTCCTGGTGTGTCCGCTGTGCCGTGCGTGTGATCATTGCTTGTACAGCCCTCTCGCAGTGTCCGGAGCAAGTATGGTGGGGCTGACACACCAGTGTCAATGTGTTCTTTTTTCCATTTCCAGGAGTGTAAGTAGGTTTAAGAAATGACAGACAATTCCAACAGAGCCAGGTGTTTCCATGCATTGTGTAATGCATCTTTAATGCAAAGCAGTTATTTGCAGGTACGTATTCTTCTTCTTCATATGTTCAAGCATTAATGCTCACTTCCATTCTTCATGCAGTGAGCTGTGGATGCACTCCTCAGCTGAATGACTGCATGTAATACAGCTACTAAAACGCCCCCTGTCTGGCATCAGCAATTCGTCGTTCACCTTCCTCACCAACAGCTCAACAAGCACTGATATCTCAGCCTCTTGTGGTGGTAACAATAAACTAAGCTAATAATGGTGTAGGTGGGTAATAAATTTAAACAAATTTATACAAATATAAACAAATTTAAACAAATTATATTCGAACTGAATGACATCATGTGCAGTCTCTGGAGGGGGCAACACCATACTAGCTCCTCTCAGCTGCAGGTGTAAGCTCTTACAGCAAAATTCCCTCCAAAATTGGAGATTCCCGCCCATTTTCCAAGAGGATGTCGCACCATCATGCAAAAAAGTCGGAAAGGGGGCGGGGGAGCATAGAAGCACATAATTCAATTTCCCTCCAAAATTCGAAATTCTCGTCTGTTTTCCAACAGGATGGCGCACCATAATGCAAAAATTCAGAAAGTTGGGACCCGCAGAAGTACATAATTCAATTCCTCGCCAAATTCAAACTCCCCGCCTGGGGGGGTCGTTGCACTTTCCCGCCATAAGCCGCCATATTGGATAACGGTACTCGAGTCATCAGCTTATGTCACGGGCGCCATTTTGCATGACGTCAGTGGGGCGACGCCGGCCAGGTTATACTACTCCGGTCTAGCCCGCCTCTCTCCCTACAAACTACTGAATGATCGGTCTTGGCGAAAATTGATACGAGACCGGTCTACTGGTAAAGATAAAAAACGAGTAATGATGGTTCGACCAGTGCCCTTCCACTATGTGTTTCAGCAGAATGCATGTGTGAATTGACGTCCCTCCAGAAAGCTTGTATACATTCCTAGATATATGTGCCTCCATTCATGTTACAGAAATTCACGTTCAATTGTAGTCTGACAATTCTAATATTTTTGTTCAACAATTCAACAGGATGATCATTGATAAGTGTATCACACACGAACTGACGCTCCAAATCCTACAGATAAGTCTGTCTTCGTTTTAAGTTTCACTACCGTAGCGACCACATATACAGTGTGACACTCCTAGGGGAGGTAAAGCATATTTCTTTTTTGTATCCTGTTAGTGCCATTCGTGACTGGCACGCGGAAAGAAGGTCGGTCAAAATTTTGAGCTGTAGAAGTAACTCTATACCAGTAATTTTATCAATGGCTTTTGTTTATAACTCAACAACATACATTTAATCTGCTTATTAAGATCTTCGTTCATCCGTTTACAGGCACACAAAACTCACGGAAGAATGTGTGCTATCCACCCAGTTTTCTCTGTCACCCACTGAGTCTCTAGCACTTTATTTAATCTACCACACCTTAGCAAAGCGTTGATAATAATTATGGAAGCAACGTATTTACAAATCAGAATGAAAAATGGTCTGAACATATCACAAAAAGGCGCTATGTTCTGGGCAGGGTTAGGGATTTAAAAGAAGGCAACTAGCTTTTCGACTTACCTGGCAGCTTCATAAAGATTTAAATCAATACATACTGACATACTTGTTAGTGTTAGTAGCCAAGTTACATAATACACTGAGGTGACCAAGGTAACGGGATAGCGATAAGCACCTATACACGCGGTGGTAGTTTCGTGTACATGAGGTGTAAGAGGGCAGTTCATTAGCGGAGCTGTCGTCTGTAGTCACGTGATTCATGTGAAGGGGTGATGGCGGCCGCACACTGGAAATTAACAGACTTTCAATGTGGAATGGCAGTTGGAGCTAGATGCGTGGGATACTCTGTTTCGGAAATCATTAGAGAATTCAGTATTTCGAGATCCACAGTGCCAAGAGAGTGCCCAGAATAACAAATTTCAGGTATTACCTCTCACCGTGGACAATTCAGTGGCTGACGGCCTTCAAGCAACCAAGATGAGCAGCATTTGCGCAGAGTTGTCAGTGCTAACAGACAAGAAACTACCTGTAACAATGTGGCGCATACGACGAACTTAACTGTTAGGACAGTGCGGCGAAATCTACTGTTAATTTCTTATGGCAGATGACGACATCACTTACAGTGCCTGTCCTTGTCTTGTGACTAAATTCGTCGGACCATAGACGACTGGAAAACCGCGGCGTGTTCAGACGAGTTTGGATTTCAGTTGGTAAGAGCTGATGGCTGGTTTCCACTGCGGCGCAGACCCCCATGAAATCATACACCCAAGTTTTAAACAAGGCACTGTGGAAGTTCACGGTGGCTCACTACAGATCGTACCTTTGCTCATGACACTTACAGGAAGCGGTAAAGAGATCGACCCTCAGCTCCTACTTTAGTCAGAATATCACTTTCTCCCATATCCTCGCCGATAACGAATCTCCTGATTTTGAATTGTGAATCATATTCGTCAGGTGCATTTTATCGGGTGTTTCGGCAGTTATTACCCAAAGAAATGCTGTTCATCATGTCTTTCATACGACGCCCATTGTGGTCTGAAAGTTTTGGTTTGTTTCCCATTACAACTAAAAGCATTTTTAAAGCTGAATTTTATGTTCCCATTCAATAGAATGGTCCCAAACTAGTTTAGTGCGAGATGTATTAATAGGACAGCAAAACACGAAGAATAATCGGTACTCCAATAGCGATCGAGCAGCGCTGCTACTGCATGGCTGTGGTAGTCAGCATGGGCCTGGGAAACGCTGCGCAGTCGCTTATTCTTCGTGCTTTACTGTCCCTGTTAATACATACCGACAACAGAAATATCACTCAAGAGACAACTAGCAGACTGGGATACACCTTAAAGGCTTGTTCACACTATCCATCACGGCACCATTATGTCACAATATCTTCACATGAAGGTGTACTTATACTGTCCATCACGTCATAACACGTCAAGCCAATTCAAGTCACGTGATCCCATATCACATGGCTGTTCTCAACCGTTTTTTCGTGGGAATTTGCAATTTTCGCAAGATGACTTACAACTGTTTTTATGTCCAAAGAGCATATACAAAACGTGGTAGCATATATACGTAGATGCTGTAGTTCACGTTTGTACCAAAATGACATTTATAGGTTGCACATTAAGGAAAGAAGACACAAGTGAAAAACAATGCAAAAAGAATGTGGATATGAAAAATGTCATTACGTGGTACAGAAGAGAAATTTCACACACTGTACAAGGAACTCAAGGAAGTGGAATCTGCATTTTACATGTTAGAAAGATGAAGCACCAATTTCTTTCATTTGTTACATCAAATTTCTGCAAGAATTGCTAAAAGGAACACATGTTATGGGCGGTCACAACATCCCATGAAAAATGGGTCTGTTGAAGGTTAAGTTTAGTTGTCAGCACATTGCAGTTTTTTGTGTAATAATCTTATCTCCCTCAATACCTTTCCCTCATGAGTCTAGGTTTTCTTTCCATCTTGTATTTGGCTTTTAATACTTCAAGGGTCTTATTTGTACTGCGATTTGCCAGTGAAACCACATAGATATTGACGACCTATGTTTGCAAAACTATTTCACACACAATACAGAGAGCCACTTAACAATAAATAAGCCTGCCGCCAACATATATTTAAACAAGCAACTCTAATACATTACTTGATGTATACCTTGCAAAAAATGCATTTTGCCACTTTTGCAGTGCCTGAAGGATTCAGTCCATTTCTTTATGGAACATTACAAATGCCTGACAACATACAAATAAATTCCACGTACTAATCAGATTCTACTCACAGAATTATTCTTAATTCATATTGCAGTCATATTCCATTGTAAAATATTAAATACAGTATCGGTATGAATAGAAATCCACTTTATAAATGTAGTAGAGTAAGTAATTTACACTTCAGTTAATCTTTCAACATTCATTATAAATTTTAACAAAAGAAGTAACAAAACGAAACAATTTGTAACAAATAATTGACAACAAACAACTGATATCGACCATGAAAACCACACCCAACTGAAGTATGGAGATCTGAGCATCTCCATGTATTGGGAGGAAATGATCTTGGGGGCCACATGACCAACAATGGACGAACGATGTCAGTCATCAAAACTTTCTTCCTGAGAAACCTTGATAGCGCCATGGCCTGACATGAAATGATGGGCAGTGTGGATCCCGCCACTTGAAATGTGGTGCAGAATGTTTTGACAGGATGTGACCTTTCATGGTGTGATGGACAGTGTGAATTTGCCTTAATACAGTTTTCCATTAAGTTCCAGTGCTTGGTGTCAAAAAATGAGCTTACTGACTATGCAAGTACAGATGAAGAATACAGCCACAGCTCTCATAATTGAGTGTGACAAAGGAGCAGAGCACCTGTAACTGTACATCATGATAATCTGGGGTCGCTCTATCGAATGGGCATGTAAAATCCCGCATAAAAATAATTTTCTTTGTTATGGGAAACAAACCAACTATTTCCATCGACGATAGGACTCACGTGAGAGATGTTGTAGGGAAGCAGCCTACTCACGCCTTATAAAATTCACATCAGTCTTTCCATTGTGTGCCAGCCAGTCCGCTGTAACTAGCTCTGACGTCATAAATGTTCCGCAATACTTTAAAAATCAAGTAAATGATCTGAAACGTTTCTAGCATGTCAGGAGTAATACTAAATCAATATGTGTTGAATATCAGTTCAATAACTTTAACCATTTGCGAAATTTGGACGTTTTTCTGTAAAAATCATTGGCGCAACAGAAAAGAGCTAGAAACTTAAAAATTTATATTTAGATTCCTTTTGCATAATAATTTAGTAGAGACAGTATTCTGGATCTCACAAATTAAAATTTTAGTTGAAATTCATGATTTTCTGGTTTTTATCTTAAAAATTAAGGAAGCAAGATAGATTAAGTAGAAGTGAGATCCGCTATAATCATAAAGATGTGAGAAACTTCAACTGAATAACTATAAAACTATAGAGATAGCATATCTCCAAAGGGCAAGCTCAGAGCTCGTCTACTGTGTGTGGTGTAATTAAATTAATTATCTCGCCCAAAATATCTGACTTAGCCACGTCAGACTTTTATTATGATTACTTACCTGTGTACTGATTGCACATTTAAATTGAGAGCTTCATCGGCCATCAGCAAAGGAAGCAATGATTTATTCGATAAAGTGGTGCATTACTAGCCCAGCAGCTAGTCGGGAGAGCAGATTTGATCAGGCGTTCCCTTAGCCGTCCACACCGCTGCTTTATATGTAAGAACGCTGCGCGAGAAAAAAGGAAGGTCCCAGTTCTCTCCAGACGCTGATTAGCACACCACCTGTGCCGGGAGTCGCATCGCAACGGTATCGTTGATATAAACAGCCTTGGATACAGTAATACGTTACTCGGGATATGCGTAACCATGAAATCGTTTTCGACTGAAGTGTTAATTTTGGGATGACGTTAATGATCTATCTTTAGTTTGCGTATGTCGTATTTTCACGTGCCGCCGCAGGACAGACATTCTACCATTATTAGCGTGGCGTTTGATGAACATTATCATCAAATTTTAGCGAGCATTCACTTAAACATTTAATTTGAACAGTTATAGTTGCATCAGCACATTAGACTCTGAACTGCTCTGGTAGTTGGATTGTGTGGATCCTTTTTGGTCTGTGACTTTCAGAATATAGTGAACATTTTAGAGAGAATGGTTTTTTGATTATGAATCCCAGGCAATCTCCTAATTCCTCAGAGCTATAAGCTGTAGCTATAAATGTATTTCTCAGATGAAGTGGGCACTAGGAATTCTAATTACAGGCTTCACGTTTTGCTAATCACTTTCTGGTTGCCAATATTGTAGTTAGAGAGCTAGTGTTGAGAATGGCAAACATCAACATTAAATAAATAATAGGAACTTTAACAATTATTCCACCTGCCGCCCCACATATGGTGCATCGGCCGGGAAAGAAACTGAGTAAAAGTGAAAGTGATTTTTAAATATTCGGATTTGGGATTGAAATGCGACACGCAACTGAGTAATAGAACAGTGATAGTATTACGTGTGCATGTGGACGACGCAATTGGATTAACAACGCATCTGGATTGACGGAGCTGGCACTGAGTCTAGCGGCACTGCCAGCATCGCGAGAAGGCAGTTTTGCCTCACTGCAGTCGTCCGCCAGAGCAACCGGAGCCGCGCCTGCAGTTGCGGGCCACGAAAACACACATCAGCCGTCAAAGTGCCGTATGCAGTTCAACGCGCCGCGTCGCATCAGTAATCCTGGTACGCCGCGCCGGCAACGCCATACGTCATGCAGAAGGAACTAGGTGAAGTGAAAAGCTGTTAAAATTTTACTAACCTACACTAAAAGACTGTCGGCGATGGAACCGCCAGAAGAAACTGAGGTTAAACTTAAATCAGAACCTATGTCTGTTGAGGGAACTGTAAATCCAGACAACGGTTCAAGTGTAAATATGCATGAAAATAGTAATGTTAAAGTGAAATATGAAGTATTGTCTACTGACAGTAGTGTGAAAAGGGGCAATGATTCAATAATAGAGACCCCTGTAGTAAGCAGAAGTCAGAAATTGTTAATTTATTGGATGATAGTTTATCTGATGAGTTAAAAACGAAACAGGCATCAGATGTGGTAGAGTTTAAAAAGGATAAGTTAGATATGACTGATCAATCAGATGTTTCATTTCGTTTTGATGATTCTGGTATTCGAGCTAGTTTTTCGTCACCTGAGTGTGATAAAAAACCAGCTAGTGAGCAACCCAAAGATACTGGGGCTATTGATTTAAATGTTATATTACAAGCAATAGCTACCAGTAATGCTAAAATGACAGCTGAATTAAAGTCTGAAATAACTGAGGTCAAAAGCAGTAATGCTGAATTAAAGTATGAGATTGTGGCCAGCCAAATTAACTTTAATAAACGATTGGAGGTAATGGACAATACCTTCAAGGCTGGTTGCAATAAGTAGAAAGAGGATCTGGACAGTCTGAATTATAAAATTGATTACAATCATGAGGATATTAAGAAAAAGGTTGCTCAACAATTTTCTGAAATGTATAAAACAGTAAAATCCGAAGTTGCTGAGGTTCGCAAAGACTTCCAAAGGGAAGATGCGAAGCTGGAGCACAAGTTAACAGAATAGATCGAGGCAGAATCTGAACTGTGCTCAGATAGGTTTAAAGATGTCAGTATAAAAGTAAACATATGTCAAGCAGAAGTAGATGCAATCAAAACTGATACTGTTGTGTCTAGACCATACAGCCTAGACACAATGCTGTAGCCGATAGGGCACGCAAGGCTAACGCAGATGGGCGTGAAGTCTGGAACATGAGAACTTATAAATGAATAAGAAGAAAAGTACGTAGATGCTTGTTACTTAACTTTTAATTAGTCCTTGGAATACATCTCTCTTGAATATTAGTAAGCTATAGGCACTGATACAAATGGCGCCTTGCTAGGTGGTCGCCATTTAACTTAGCAGAGGGCTATTCTACTGTCTATCTCTCGGCAAATGAGAGCAAGGCTTAGCACGTCCAATCGCTAGCTATGTTGTCCGTACAACTGGGGACGAGGTCTCCTCAGTCTCTCGAGACCTGCCTTGTGGTGGCGCTAGGTTTGCGATCCCACAGTGGCGACACGCGGGTCCGACATGTACTACAGGACCGCGGCCGATTTAAGTTACCACCTAGTAAGTGTGGTGTCTAGCGGTGACACCACAGATACTACTGATATTGTGCAAAGAGTAGATAATGCTGAAATGAAAGTAGAAAATATTAGTACTAACATTGCTAACATTGAGAGTAAAGTAGCTTCAGTAACTTCTGGTAATGGTAGTATACAACAAGTTGTAACTGCAAACGGCGCATTTATCGGATGTCGGCTGTTCTTGCAGTTCGATCCAGATAAAAAATATCCACCCGCTAGATTTCTGGAACGATTTTGAAGATGTAATTCCACCAACTTGGTCTGAACGAGAGAAAAACTCATTTATTAGAAGCCATTTAGAAGGTGACGCCATGCGTTGGTCAGCTGATGTTATGTTGAAGTGTAAAACATTAGCGGAATTTAAAACAGCTTTCATTAATGAGTATTGGTCTAGCAATAAGCAAAATGAAGTGTTGAGAGAATTTTGGAGTGGAAAACGCTTCAATGCAGGCAAGGAATCTATTAAAGAGTTTGCTAGGTCATGGATTTCACGTTTGTCATATTTGGCTGAAATGATAATACTAGGTCTTGAAGCCAAACTGCCATGGTATTGGCAAACTAGAATTATATCTGCCCCTAGAGACAATCTTGATCGTTTCATTGAGTATTTGGAATGTGTAGCGCGTGTTGCTGCCAATGAGGAGCAAGCACGTAATAACACAAATGCTAAAAACACTAGTAGTAATTTTAAGAACGAGCAGAATGGCAATGTAAACATCAGAACAGTAGGTGTTCGCCATCCTAAGAAAGGTAGGAATTGGAGAAATAATTACCAGAACCAACAATGGCATCCAAATGATAGTAATTTTGTTCCTAACAAAAATGTGCAAGTGAACAACAGTGATGAAAGCAATGCTGTGCCAGTTAACTATAATGCAAATAAAGGTAACAGTAGTAGGCAGAGGCTGGAAAACTAGTTCCCGTCTATGGGGATACTGGCGCTCACCAGGCAGTTGATTTTCCTAAGCCAGTAATTACAGTAATTGGTAAGACAGGTCAGAATACTCAGACTGAACATGTGGATGAGGGGTCGGTAGCATTTAAGGATACAGCAGAAATATTAGATCACTCACAGTATTTAATAGATACCATGTTAGAGACGCTTTATAAGTGGGAAGAGAAAGAGAAGGCTCAGCAGTGTAACAGTAGGGAAGAGCTACAAAATACAGAATTGTCAGGTGAAGAAGAAGAAGAAATTCATGCTTATATTTACGATGAGGATGATGTGGTCTTATCTAAAGTGCCTGCGCAGGATGTTGATACTGTAGTAATAGATTTAGGACAGGAGGTAAGTGAGAATGTAGAGGATAGCCGGCCGAAGTGGCCGTGCGGTTAAAGGCGCTGCAGTCTGGAACCGCAAGACCGCTACGGTCGCAGGTTCGAATCCTGCCTCGGGCATGGATGTTTGTCATGTCCTTAGGTTAGTTAGGTTTAAGTAGTTCTAAGTTCTAGGGGACTGATAACCACAGCAGTTGAGTCCCATAGTGCTCAGAGCCATTTGAACCATTTTTGAATGTAGAGGATAGCTTGTTGGGGGTCGATGAACCCAGTAGCTGTGACCAGTTGTCACTTGAGAAGGAACCCGACGATAATAGTGAAAGTGGTTTAGCTGTAACTAGTATTATGCCCGGTCTGGAGGCGCAGAATCGCTCAGACTACAGTAATTTGGGTCATGTTCAGCAAACTAAATGTAATGAAGTCGTGCAGTGTTTCGATTTAAAATTAATAGACCGACTGGAAAAGGCAGCTGAAAATGTAATTCAGGAAACCCCTACACACTTTGACCTAAATGTAATGAAGAAAGATGGCGATCACTTTAGTTGGAGACAAATCCAAAAGGCACTATTGGATGAGTTTGAGGAACCACCTGTACAACCTAGAATAAGCCACCCTATAACAATAGTGAATATGTTGGGTATCAATGTACGTTGTCTCTTAGACAGTGGAAGTGAGGTGAGTGCGATGTCTCAGTCCTTCTTTGATGCATTACCTGGTAAAGACAAGCTTACAGTAATGAGGGTATCAGGACTAAGAATAATTGGTGCTACTGGCAAGGTGTCAAAAACGGTAAAACAAGAAGCTTTGCTGCCCTTTAACATTAATAGTAATTTAATTGATCATCCATGCTTAATTGTAAATAATCTCAGTATTGAGGTTTTAATTGGCATAGATTTCTTGTGAAAATATCAGAGTGTTGTTGACTTTGAAAGAAGCCAGTTAAAAATGGTCTTGCCGATAACCGGAGTAATTACGGTACCTTTTATTGATAAACATGTAGTAGCTAATGATGAAACTTGGGAGCTGCCTATACGAGTTCTGAAAAATGGGAGATATTGGGACGAAGGTATTAATCTTAGTAAAAGTAAGCTAAACACAAACGAAAAGAAGTTAAGGGCTAGGGCAAATATAAGGAAAAGAACATTAGAAAGAAAGAAGCGTCATGACGCAAAAGCTGTACCAACCAGTTTTGAAATAGGTCAGTTAGTCCTTGTCAAAACCAAGGAAAAATCAAAGAAAATAAATGCAGAAACAAAGAATTTCATTTTCGTATACCAAGGACCTTTCAGGATCATAGGAAAACCACATGCCAATGCATATAGGCTAGAGTACCCTAAGAGTAAAAAGCTATTAGGTCTCAGGAACGTGATCGACCTAAAGAAGTTCATAGGTAGTGAATGAATTCTGTAGGGAGGAGGTTGTTCTGTAATCTCTACACAGTGTGGCAGCTATGCAGTCCCAGCTGTGTGAGATCTTCTTTCCTTTTCAGGTCTCACTCATTCTTCATCTTTCCTATCCACCAAAATTTCGGCTCTTACTCTCAAATACTAAAATCTTCTGGTATGACTATCAAGCCAGCATTAAGCTAATGAATTCTGTAGGGAGGAGGTTGTTCTGTAACCTCTACACAGTGTGGCAGCTGTGCAGTCCCAGCTGTGTGAGATCTTCTTTCCCATTTCAGATTTCACTCTCTCTTCATCTTTTCTATCCACCTAAAATTTCGACCTCTTCTTCCCAACACATTAAATTTTCCGTTATGGTTATGAAGCCAATAATAAACTAATGAATTCTGTAGGGAGGAGATTGTTCTGTAACCTCTACACAATGTGGCAGCTGTGCAGTCCCAGCTGTGTGAGATCTTCTTTCCCATTTCGGATCTCACTCTGTCTTCATCTTTCCTATCCACCAAAGTTTCAGCTCTTACTCTCAAATACTAAAATCTTCCGGTATGACTATCAAGCCAGCATTAAGCTAATGAAAAATGTAGGGAAGAGGTTGTTCTGTAACCTCTGCACAGTGTGGCAGCTGTGCAGTCCCAGCTGTGTGAGGTCTTCTTTCCTTTTCAGGTCTCACTCTATCTTCATCTTTCCTATAAACCAAAGTTTCGACTCCTTCTTTGCAATACAAAAATTTTCCGTCATGGCTATCAAGCCATGAGTTCTGTAACCATTCTATCCACCGATTAGTGAAGAAAATACCTAATGTGACAAACCTAAAAGTGACATAAACAATAGAGAAGTATGACGTAAGTAAGATACAAAGGTATTTGAGTAACAAGTACGTATAGAACCCTGGTAATATTATAAGTACAAAGTTGTTGTTTTATTGGAAATGGTCCACCAACAGTAATTTAAAAACATATACAAATTCGTGTACAAGCAGGATCTGAGGTGGCAGTGAAACCTATTGTATGCTGTAGAGCTAAGTAATTAATAGTAAAAGAGATTGCTTAGTGTTATGAAAAATATGCAGATAAGTTGTAAGAATGAACTCATCTTGTGTAGCAAGGAATGGCAATGTAATAGAACTGAACAGTGTTTGTGGTTGAGACGTGAAGGACACGTCCTTAAAATATTTATAAGGTTGGCGCTGGCCGTTATTTGGTGTAGTGTGTGACAGGACACACCTACACGTATTGAGGTTATGAGTTGGAGGCGTGAATGCGACCATAGGTACCCTTATGTTAGATGAGACAGAGCAGCTCATGGTGTCCTATAGGTTTAAGGAATTTAGCATTACGCTTGGCCATAATTACTTAATGCACTTTAGTGGTAGGTCAAGAGAGACTACTTGTGGTTTCAGCATCCACTCAAGTGGAAATGGATTGCAACATGAGTAAACTGATCAGCTGCAATACACTATAGATATGAAATAAATGTGCTATCCTATGCTTTAAATTTTAATGAAGTGAGTATTACTTAAGTTCATACACTAGCAAAGTAAGTAAGCACATAATTGCAGATGTGGAACTGACACAGCAGCAGAAGACCAATAAGTGGATTTAGTAGTCAACTAAACGTAGTGTGTTTTGAACACTCAGAACTGTACTATTAACACAAGTTACTTACATGTACAAAGGAGCCGAGAAGACAACTACTAATCAAATATACTCATACTATCTCTAAGAATAAGGTAATCGAAGATGAGTCAGCTAAGTAAATAAAATACAAATGTATCAAGAATGTACCGAGCATTGGTTCAGTGTTCTGGCCCAGGAATAATACATTGAGATTAAATAGGATTCATGATTGTATGCCTTGAGCATAAATTTTCTCTAGTACGTGACTAACGGCGTTTTGAGCCATTTGTTTACCGATTTTATGACAGTTAAGTAACCGCGAGAGTAAAATTGAAAAAGTTCTGTCAACTTTGTTCCAGTAACATATTGAAAGATAAAATGTATATATCCCCATTTCATTGTGACCCACCCTTAGATATTAAGTGAACAGAGTCTGAGGCACTCTTTTTGTTTGTTCTACAGGACAAACCAGATAATGGCAGCCTGGTAGCTGCGTGAAAGCGTGGAGTGACTTGGACACAACTCACAGTGACCCCTCCCCTTTCCCCATGTAATTTAGAGTGAACATGACAGACGCACACCATAGCAACCTCCCCCCCTCTACCCTCGTGAATGGAAGTGTAGAACGCCAGCCAAAGTGGCTACAACCATGTGTGTAAAAATGAAATTGTCATGATTTGTGAAATTTTCTTTCAGGTTTAGAAAAGACTGCTAAGATATAATTATCTATTTATATATCTTGAATAATCGTGTTATTTTCTTTGAATTTATGTATGTAAAAAAATATTTACTGACAATTTAATGAATTTAAGATTTTCATAATTTGACATATTTTTATGTGTTTGTCTGTCGAAGGCAATATGTATGCCAAAATGTTTCATTGATTTTGCTTAAATTTTGATTGATAATGTTGCTTAAGAGGCAGTGAACATGCCAGAAATTTAAATAATTGAAGTAGGTAATAAGTTTTCTTTTAATATTTCTATATGTTTACATTTCAATTTTAATTTTTCATAGGGAGTTAAGCTGTACTCTTGCTTACCTTTTTGTAATTAATTTTTTTTCATTTACATTCAAAAAAATTAAGTAGAGTGTGATCTAGGGAAGCAGCCTACTCACACCTTATAAAATTCACATCAGTCTTTCCATTGTGTGCAAGTCAGTCCGCTGTAACTAGCTCTGACGTCATAAATGTTGCACAATACTTTGAGAATCAAGTAAATAAACTGAAACGTTTCTAGCTTGTTAGGAGTAATACTAAATCAATATGTGTTGAATATCAGTTCAATAACTTTAACCATTTTCGAAATTTGGACGTTTTTCTGTAAAAATCATTGGCGCAACAGAAAAGAGCTAGAAACTTAAAAATTTATATTTAGATTCCTTTTGCATAATAATTTAGTAGAGACAGTATTATGCATCTCACAAATTAAAATTTTAGTTGAAATTCATGATTTTCTGGTTTTTATCTTAAAAATTAAGGAAGCAAGATAGATTAAGTAGGCGAATAAATAAAGCTAGGATGTTTACATTTAAGTAGAAGGGAGATCCGCTATAATCATAAAGATGTGAGAAGCTTCAACTGAATAACTATAAAACTATAGAGATAGCGTATCTCCAAAGGGCAAGTTCAGAGCTCGTCTATTGCGTGTGGTGTAATTAAATTAATTATCTCGCCCAAAATATCTGACTTAGCCACGTCAGACTTTTATTATGATTACTTACCTGTGTACTGATTGCACATTTAAATTGAGAGCTTCATCGGCCATCAGCAAAGGAAGCAATGATTTATTCGATAACTTAAAGTGGTGCATTACTAGCCCAGCGGCTAGTCGGGAGAGCAGATTTGATCAGGCGTTCCTTTAGCCATCCACACCGCGGATTGATATGTAAGAACGCTGCGCGAGAAAATAGGAAGGTCCCAGTTCTCTCCAGACGCTCATTAGCACACCACCTGTGCCGGGAGTCGCGTCGCGTCGGTATCGTTGATATAAACAGCCTCGGATGCAGTAATAAGTTGCTCGGGATACGCGTAACCATGAAATCGTTTCCGAGTGAAGTGTTAATTTTGGGATGACGTTAATGATCTATCTATAGTTTGCGTGTGTCGTATTTTCACGTGCTGCCGCAGGACAGACATTCTACCATTATTAACGTGGCGTTTGATGAACATTATCATCAAATTATGGCGAGCATTCACTTAAACATTTAATTTGAACAGTTATAGTTACATCAGCACATTAGACTCTGAACTGCTCTGGTACTTGGATTGTGTGGATCCTTTTTGGTCTGTGACTTTCAGAATATAGTGAACATTTTAGAGAGAATGGTTTTTTGATTATGAATCCCAGGCAATCTCCTAATTCCTCAGAGCTATAAGCTGTAGCTATAAATGTATTTCTCAGATGAAGTGGGCACTAGGAATTCTAATTACAGGCTTCACGTTTTGCTAATCACTTTCTGGTTGCCAATACTGTAATTAGAGAGCCAGTGTTGAGAACGGCAAACAACAACATTAAATAAATAATAGGAACATTAACAATTATTCCACCCACCACCCCACAATGTGATGAGCTGTATTTGTTTGGAATGACTCCAGCTACTCACAGCAAAAACGAAATTGCGGATATTTGCTAAAATATCAGAGAGTAAGCGCGTGATGACTTATAGGAGAGACATTCTGTATATAACACTAGGGATAGGGGCGATAGTTATGAAATCAGAATCTTGACAAATGTTTCCTGCACTAGAGTGTCCAAGACCAAAAACAATTTTACATACATCAGCAAGGTGTTTCTGAACAAAGTACCACAAAGTGTGAAGGAACTGCCACACAATACATTTAAAATGGTTATTGAATGTTGACTGAAAAGTAAGGCCTTCTATAACGTTGAGAATTCCATGTGTAAGGGTGTAAAAGATATAGTAATTTAATTATAATGTAAACTAAATGCTGTACTATATAACATTCAAGTGTAAATTGACATTTATGTAAGTTCAATGTGTACTGTAGCATTATCTTCCGTCTTCCGTAAGGAAATAACTTGCACTTGACGATGTCTCATGCAACAGCGATTGTGGGGTGGCAGGTAAAATTTGTGATTGTTGTGTATTGTCTTTGTACACCGTCTTTCTGGTGCGAGCCTGGCAACTATTCTTGTGGTCATCCAGAAAGCGATGGAGAACATACTGACCATAGTTTTCAGTCTGCAAGGCCACATTCTCGTCCAGCCCACTGAAAGAAATGTTTCTATTCTCTTTCTACTTAGCGGGATCAGGACTATGATTATAAATGAAGGCATAAAGTTCTATCTCACACATATATTGAGTAAAGTATCTCATGTACAACACTTTCAAAGTCACTACGTTCAATTGACAGTAAATCTCTCTCTTCTAGACAGCACAAACAGCAGTTCAGAGGCGACCTCTATGGTATGTTCCTACCAAATTGTCTTTCGTCCTGACTACTAATACTCAAATAAATCCTCGCAACAAAAGTGGAAATAATAGTCACCACTTGCCACGCGGATTTTGTAATCATCATGGACGGCACACTAACATTTACTTTAGCGGAATCTAAACGATCCAGGACGGTATACAACCCTCGCGAGTTCACTATCAGTTATTACAGAAACACGCAGTCCGACGTTTGACAGACGCCGATCCTACGGTGGCTGAATGCGAAGTGAACCTTCTTCCTGCTGCTGCTGCTGCTGCTCTCATCTAATACTTTCCCCTCTTTGGGGAAGCGTGTGGGGGAGTTTATAGCCTTGTGGCTTTAACTCCTCTGTGTCCTTGTGTGTGTGAATTTATCTGTGATGTTTTTGGTGTCTGTGAAATGTGATGAATGTTCTGTATGTGTCTGGTACTTGCCTGGAGTTGGCGAGATGATTGTTATTTTTGGGGCGGGAAGAGGATTAGGATTTGGATATAGGGATGTTCTCTTTGACTTAGTCGTCGAAGATGGTTATAGGGCGTTTGTGCTTGTCGCGGGACATGTCATACCGACCTAAGGAGTGGATGAGATTATTTCCAGATCTGGAAGAGCTCTCGTAGAAAGCCCTTGCCAGATCTTGGAATCTTTCTTTGAGGAGTGAGATTTCGGCAGCGGCGTGCAGATCATCAGTGGGGAATCCAAGGGGTAGGTGCAGCGCCCTCCTGAGGGCGCGGTTCTGCACCCTCTGGAGTTTGCCCAGGTGCTGCTATGCCGCGTATTCCCAAACGGGGCACGCATATTCCATTACTGGCCGGACCAGGGCCTGGTACACATTTACTCCTACTGGGCAGGGAAGGGAGCTGGTTGAGTTCAGGATTGGGTATAGGATGGATATTCTGGCGCAGACCTTCCTGTGGACCTCGTCTATGGGGGGTTTCCACATGAGATGAGAGTCCAACGTTACGCCAAGGTACTCCGAGCCTGCGGATGATCGGCATAGCCTGAGTCTTTTCAGAGTTGATGGTGATGCGCCAGTGACGGGCCCGAGTTTCTGTGTCATCTAAAACCCTTTGTAGCCTACGGATGATCAGGTGATTGTTCGCCTTTCTCATGTAGAAGGCTGTGTCGTCTGCGTACTGTGCAGTGTGCTCCAGGACCGTTGGTTTGTCCACAGTTTACAGACTGTACTAAACGGGCCCCAGGACCAATCTCTGTGACACCCCAGCACGAATACGCCTTTTGGTGGAGGTGGCAGTTTCTACTTTGATGGAGAAAGTTCTATTCGTGAGATAGCTTTTGATCAGCTTAACTATGATCCCGGGAAACCCTTGTGTGTACAACTTGTAGACTAGCCCTCTGTGCCATACTGAGTCGAAAGCTTTGGCTATGCCTAGTAGCACTATCCCGCAGTAGCCTCTGTGGTTGAAGCTCTCTGTGGCTGCTTCAACCACTCTCATGACCTGTTGTGGGGCAGAGTGGTTCTGCCGGAACCCGAATTGGAAATCCGGCAGAAGTTGCTCTCTGGTAATATGTTCCTGTATGGGTCTTAGCAGGAGGCGCTCATGGATCTTGCCGAGAGCTGGCAAGAAGCTAATGAGCCTGTAGTGCTGCGGGAATAGAGGGTCTTTCCCTGGTTTGTGTATCGTGACCACTTCCGCATGTTTCCAGCAATCCGGAAACTCACGGGATCGAGTAATCTCGTTGAGGACGTTCGCGAGGTGTGTGATCGCCGTGGGTGGGAGATTTTTGACTAACTGATTGGTGACACTGTCGTGTCCTGGAACCTTCTTTGTGGGGAGGGACCTAGTTTCTCTTGACACGTCCTGGAGGGCGAAAAGTGTGGGTTCATCCTCTGGGCCCTCCTCAGCACTGAGGAAGACAGCCAGTTGACGACGGACTACCTCTTCATGCTCTTCATCGTGGGGTTCTGCCGCTTGAAACTGCTTCTCGAAGGAGTCAGCGAGGGCGTTGGCCTTCTAAGCACGGCTGTAGACCAGAGCCCGCTCGCCGTGCAGTGGCGGCATCCTAGCGCGTCTTTCTGTGAACTGTTTACTTGCTTGTCATAGTGCATGATCGT
Source organism: Schistocerca nitens (assembly GCF_023898315.1). Classification (NCBI taxonomy): domain Eukaryota; kingdom Metazoa; phylum Arthropoda; class Insecta; order Orthoptera; family Acrididae; genus Schistocerca; species Schistocerca nitens. The sequence goes on from NC_064622.1 coordinate 11,452,413, forward strand.
GTACTTTGAGAGCTGTGAGGCGGTTTTGCCATTGATGGTTTCTGTGCTCATTGAGCGCTACCTTTAGTTTTCTCTGTAAACGATTGAGCAGCCTCCTGGTGGCCTGATTTCTGGTGATCTTCCACTCTTTTGCCACTCTGTTCTTATGTCGAATTTGAGCTAGTAAGTGTTCCGGGAGCTGTATTTCCGGCGGCGGGCCATCCCTTTGTGAAGGTGTGGCCTTTTCCGCTGCCTGCAAGATGGCGGAGCGCGAGCGATATCAGAGGCGACAGTTTCTCGGCATCGCTCCCAGTCTGTACGTTTGTAAGACGTCTGGTACCGTGGGAGTGCTACCCATTCTCCCACATCTACTTCTAGAATCACTGGGTTGTGGTCGGAGGACATTCTGTTGATTGTACTTGCGGCCACAAACCCTGCGATCCTCCTGGTGAGAGCTATGTCTAACACGTTGGGCCTGCCTCCATTTTTTGGAAAATGTGTGGGCTCGACCGGACCCCTTGTTTCGAAGTGGTGCATGCGCGCCAGGTGTTGCAGTTTGGCACCTGCTCTGGGGGTTACTCTAGAATTCCAATCAGGGTGTTTGCCATTGAAGTCGCCCCCTATTATGAGTTTGCCTTCAATTTGCCCTAGAGCAGCTATGTCTCCCTCATCTATCTAGTCTAGTGGGGGTCGGTAAATTGCAACAATTGTTAAGGGTCCGGTGGTAGTGGTTACTTCCCCCGCGCTGCTTCGATTTTGCTGGTAGCTGGTAAGAATACCTGGTGATGGGAGATCCCTCTTTTTATGTATATGGCCACTCCTCCGCCTTGGGTTGGCCTGTCTTTACAATAGCTAACGTAGTTGGAAACTGTCGCTTTTATTCCCGGTTTGAGGTGGGTTTCCTCCATCATGTGTATGTCAATGGAGAACTCCTTCACGAATTATCTGAACTCGACCTCTCGATTAACAATGCTGTCTGCGCTAAAGACGCACATTGTCAGGCCTCGGATGTTTGGTCGTCTATCCGTGATGGGGTTTTGAAACTACGGAGGAAGTCGCAGGGCAACGAGTATCTGTGTGTTCTGCCTCTAGGCCTGCCTGAATTCCTTCATCATTTCCATGACGAGGTTCACAGTCTGCACCATAATGCCTAACACCTGATCCGAGGGTGTGGACTGTGTGTGGGGTTCACTAGAGCTTTCTCTGTCATGGTGGACCTGGTCGTTGTTGCTGTGTGTTTCCCGGTGTTGTTCTTGTGATTGTGTCTGGTGTTGTGGTGATGGGGCTACGTTTCCATGGCTTCTCGAAGGAGAAACCACTTCTGCGTATGTTGCCCTCGGTGTGTCCGGTCTTGGTTTTACCCAGGCCTTGTCCGTGTGTGTAGTCGTGTTTTGTTACTTGTGTGACTGGATGAGTTGGTGGTGTTTTGTTTGTGTGTGTGGGGGGCGGCCTAACCGCCTTTTGCCTGCCGTGGGTGTCTTTTGTGGACCTCACAACCTCAGTAACCTGCTGTGTGGTTTTTGCCACATAGCGCACACCTTATTTGTGGGTCCGTGTTTTTAAGTGTGCATGTCCTTGTGTCATGGGCCTCGGTGCATTTTCTGCACCTTACTGCCATGGTGCAGTGTGCTGCAATACGATTGAGGCCCTGACACCTGAAGCACTGCACCGTCTTGTTTTTGGGGCGCAATGGTTCAGTGGTCACAGGCACAGCCAGGATCGTCTTTATTTCCCTTTTGTTTTGCGGGATATCTGGTAGTGTGACCTGGTATAGGGGCCGTTTGCTCCCTGTGTTGCCCACCTGCTGGACCGCCTGGACGACGTTCCCCCGGGCAGTCAGGTCTGTTCTGATCGCCTGGGGGGGGGGGGGGGGGCAGTCGTCTCGCGAGGTCTCTGATCACGATGTTCTTGTTTCGTGTTTTTGTTGTGGGGAATGTGTAATGGGGGATGTTTTTGTTGTTAAAAAATGTTTTGACTATGGTGTAGTGTTCACGTGAGCGAACTGTTATGTTGATTTTATCACCACCGGCAGGTTTTGCCTGGAAACTGCCTCCCCGATTTCTGTTTTAAGCATCTCGAAGGATGCCTCATAGTTTTGAGTAAACTCTGCGACAATCGGAGGGAGGTGGTGGGTGACATGTTTTTGTGTTTGTGTTGCGTCATGTGGTGTCTCTGGCTCATCAGCCACCGCCTGGAACCTGTTCGGGGTGGGTTCCACTGCCCAATCCACCGGAAGCCTCGGCTGGCGAAAGGTTTTCCTCGCCGGCACGAAACCGTCCGAGTCCTGCCCAGTTACGCGGCTCCCTTCCAGGGCACTTGTTTCCTGGTTCCTTCCCAGGGTGACGACAGGTGCTGTCGGGAGTGCAGGTTCCTCAGAGGGTGATGGAGTGGTTGGAGTTGGGATGGTGGAGTGCTTCTTTCCCTTAGAGGGCTTCTCCTTCCTGTCCTTATTTGCACGTCACTGCTTTGTGGACGTGCTCTTGAGTGGGGGGGGGGGATTTGAGGAACTCGGGTAGGGGGTTCGGTAGGAGTTGCGGGTTTGGGAAGGATTTTGGTCCGTTGACGGGACCTCTGATTGCCATTTAGTTCGCGGATGTGTTCGGCGAGGCGCTCTTGGACGTTGGCAAGCAGGAGCGGGCTAAGGAGAGGGGTGGGAGGGAGGGGATCGCAAATACTGACAATGTAATTGTTTGTTTGTGATTTGCGTGTGTTTTACACCAGTGAACTCACCCGTTGCCATGTCTGGGGCGGAAAGGGGGTTGCTGCCAGGTGATTGTCAGTTGCAACTTTAGTTGTCACCGTTGGGTTTTCTGGTTGCATTGCTGACCCTAGGAAAACGATGCCAGAATTCTGGACGGAGGCGGCGGAAAACCTTTCTGTGGTTCCATGGCCTGCTTCCAGGTCCTGGCCTACTTTTTCCCTATTCTTGGAGGGAGGGGGGGGGGGGCAGAGACTAACTCTGGGGCAGCCGAAGCGCTCGAAACGGCCGGCGACGCGGCCCACGGCAACAACAAAACGCGCCTCGTGTCGTCAGCGGAAACAGACCGCCGCGACCCCAAGGCACCACCGAAGCCCGACATACCACCTCGATGAGAAGACACGACAATTGTGCTGTCAGGCGACGCCATGCAAAACTTCCCAAGTGCCGTTTTGCTAAGGTGCGAGACCTCAGTGCAAGTGCCTGTCAGTGTTTTAATAAAACAAAGCCGGAAAACACTCCTGGTTGTACACCCGTGCAAGCGGGGGCCTATGGCTGACAGTGCGCTAGCCAGAGGAGTTATGCTCAACCCTTCACTGCCACTCAGCGAGTGTTTCTTCCTGCCTCTCAAGTTGTATTTATATACGTGCCGCAGCAGACGGCCAAAGGAACATCTGCTGTCAACTGCATTACGCACACGGCAGCAGCCTCTCAACGATCTCTTTCTCGGACACATAATATTTCATAACAAAGTTATGAATTAATTTAGAACCTTCTTAATTTTTACCTGCATTCTGGAAAGGTGTTCAAATCATAGAAAAAGTTTCAGCTCTCTTGAATAAAGACATTGCCTTCTAGAATTTTTATAGTGGAACTAACTATGGATCGTTACCTCTGAACTGTAACTTAAGTAGAACTTGTATTACAGCTCTAAAATTTGTCATAATTCTATTATATAGTAAGTTTTATCGTGTGCTGTAACCAAAATTTTCTACTATTAAAATTACAGGTACTTAATCTACTACAAAATGCTACATTTTAGTTACAGGCTTGGTATTCATTAAATTACTCAAAAACTATAAGAGGTAGCTTAGCATGGTCCCTTAGTTATTATTTTCAGGTTGACATGAAGCATCATAGAAATTATTTTTCTTAAAAATGTGGATTACGATTGTAATTTTTATCCTATTATTTTGAAACTTGCACCACTTATTTATTACCTCCATAGGGACATTGTGACCAAATTCTGGCTTTCTAGATCCATTATTTGGAGCCACTTATTTTTTCTTAAAGTGGTGTTTTTACGAAAACTATTGATTTAATTACTTTAAGACTTGACTTTTAAAATGTTGTTACATTAAAGTATATGTTAACAAAGTTTGAATTTAAAATTTTGACCTTTAATTTTATACTTAATTATGGTGCAATACTTGTACACTACGAGCAGAAGCATTAAGGCCATTCCACAGTGCACGTGGCGTGCGTGTCTGGACATACGCTAGCTACTTTTAATAATATCCTTTCCCTTGTTATCAAATGAGACCGCTCACACTGCAGGGCCACGGCCGATTGCTACGCCAGCTATACTGGACACGCATGGCTTCCATTCGCCCCCTGAGCGATCTATTTAAACGTGACGGACACGTTTTTAAGTCCGCACATGTGCAGAGCTAAGGTTGGACCACATACAAGCCAAGCCTCGTGCACTACACAGTGCGCCATCATTGTTGTCTGAGCAGTTGTGTTTATTGTGGATCATTTACAAATAGCAGGTGTGAGATTGTGCTTTTAGTAACTTTCATGGGTTCAAGCTGGAGCAATTGATTGAAGAAGTACATACTCATCCAGTGGTTTGGGACTCTACATTATAAGTCTACAGAGATGTGACATTGAAGGAAAAAACATGGGATGAAATTACCAAATCGTTATCAAAAGACAGTAAGTACATACATATTCTGCAGTAATATTATTAAATATCTTATAAATAAATTTGAATAATATTTTATTAAAATGTGGAAAATTATTAAATGTAGTGTCCAGTCACCATAATTGTTCACTGTATTTATTAATGATATTTGTATTTTTAATTTTATTATTACATTTTGATAGAAACTAATATTTCAATAAACTGAAATAATCAGAAGAAAATTTTAAAATCAGCTACTGTTATATTCTGTTTAAATAATAGTGGAGAAAAATGCAGTAATTATAAATAAAATGCAGAACTAACATTCAGTGCTTATTGTGTTTACAGAGAGTGAATACCCATAACAGGGAACTGGAATATCCAGTGTTTTCATAAAATAATGGTGCGTTTTTGAAATTAAATAACAAACAAACCAAAAAAGGTACAACCAAAATATTTAGTTTATTGAAATCCCCACAGAAAACAGTTAAACTATCTCTTAAATGAACCAGATTGCAAATTTGTTGTGAGTAAATTATCTTTTTCAGCTATTTCTATGTGAACAGGATATTTAAATCATCTTTGCTAAGGAAAATTGCAATCTGTTTCTTTTAAGAGCAATAATGAGTCAGTATCATCAGTAACAAAAGTCATGTTGCACCATGTGTGCAATGAACTAGACCGTCATTTATATATTTGCACAGCTGTAAATGATGGGCACATTGAAATGTACTAGTCTTGCATATACAATTGTATTTCATGAGGATTACAAGAAAATAAATGTTTTTGTTAATCTTTTTTGGTTTATTCGTTATTTCATGTGAAAACTGTATCATTATTTTATGAAAACCCTATATAATGTTTCTAGTGTCCTATGTCAGCTACAATAGCAAGTTAAAAGACAGAGTAAAAGAACATAAGAAACTTCATGAAAGTAATAACGTTAATCTATAAACATTACATTTAAAAACATGTAGAATAATACAGTATATAATGAAAGTATGAAACTAGCCCTTGTAATTTATTGCTTTTACATAAGTTGGTCTTGCCATGGCACTTCGCCCTCCTCAGAATTAAAGTAAGCCACAAACTCATGGCGAATGTTTTTTGCTTCATTGGAGGCTTGCGATTCAAATCGAGACACAGGCTTCCAGCAATTCTTGTAGGATTCTACGATGGCCTCTGAAGAGGCCATAGGTACCGAATCACCTCTGCTTTGAAGGTAGTTGTTCAGGACTGCTGTAGCTTTTATTATTTTGTTTACTGTATCAATGCTACAAGTCAATGGTCGAAAGTACACCCACCACCTTTGTGCCAGTATACCGAAATCATTTTCAGCTACCCCCCTACAATGGCATACCCTGTAATTATACACACGTTTTTCAGATGTCATTCTTTTGTCACGTGGAAAAGGGAGCAGTAAAAATCGCTTAAGAGGAAATCCCTCATCTCACACAATTACATATGAGAGATTGCTTCCTTCCTCAACAATAGGCTTATGAGGAGGTACTGCAGTACTGTAACTGCAGATCCTTTTTCCAAGCACGCTTTCTGTGAAGATACTTCCATCACACTCTTGACCATATGAACCAGAATCTATTGCTATAAATTCATAATCTGCATCAACTAATCCAAGTAGTACAATTGAATAATACTGTTTCCCGTCAATGGCGCCAGTACAGTGAGGGAAATTCCATTTTTCTTTAATTCCTCGCTCAGTCCTACGCCACATACATTCATCTGGTGTTGGCATGAACTCTGGCTGCAAGCGTTGCCATAATGCGTCACAGACATCCTCCATGATAGCAACTGTGCTTATTCCAACCCTGTAGCTGAAGCTGATCGTAGTATACGTATCACCAGTTGCCAAAAATCTGAAAATAAAAATTGTTTCAGAAAACTCCTTAAGACATCAGTGGAAAAAGCTAAGGGACTGCCACCACCCGGCTTTGAATAGAAGAAGAACTACGACTGGGCAGGCTGCAAAAAAGGAAGTACCAGGATGATATGAAGTTCGTACTTAAGACGATGATGCATAGACCATAAGTATAATTTGTAAATTAGGTTTTATCACACTCTTTAATTTAATAAATATTTTATCTTAGTGATCTGAAACTACTAACAAGTACCCAGGTGTATAACAAAAAAACATCAGATTAGTAAAACAGTTATTTTAACTAGGGATTTGATTTAATCCTGAAATATAACTTCATTGTTGGTGATGGAAGGTTTAGTTTTAAAAAAATTATTGCGGACATTTTCGAATTTAGTAAAAAAATTGTTTTGTCATTACTGGTAATCAATCTGCAGTTACAAACCAGCATTTAATAATTTATCGAAGACAGTATGGTATAAAGTAAGACAATTATTTCATCAAACATAAATTTTATGTTTGGTCCCAACACATATCAGAATAGTACTATTTCATTGTTATACTTTCAGGAATGACTCTAACATTCTCTTGCCGGATCGAAACGAGAAACAAGAATTAAGTATTGGGAAGCTGCACGAAAATGAGGAACAAGATGATCTCGACAGTGATATCGAAATTATTGGCGATGGTGCAGAAAAAGTGGACGAAATGGTTGCAATGGGGAAAGAACGTCGAAACCGATCTCCAAGAGGCATAGACAAAGTTCTATATTACATGTGTTGCAAAGAAAAAATTAGAATTCTTGTACAAAAAGTGTCCCTGATGAAATAGACTTATTTTTTGCCAGTGCAGCCCAGTCGGTTCGGAAATTACCGCGGCGGTTACAAAACAAAGTAAAAATTGAAGTGCTAAATAGCATTTATAAAGCGGAAGATGAAAAATGATCTGTACTACCATTCAGCTACTAGTCCTAATTCATCTTCATCTTTTGTACCTACTCCATCACCTACCACTTCACACAATCAGTCCTCTTGTTCTCCTTTGTCAACTATTTCTGGACCTTCATCTATCCCTTCCCCAGAGTGTATTGCTTCATCCCTTTCTACAACTGGATATTTCCTTAAATCTGTCAATGCAACACCTTTGAAGTACTTTAAGATTTTTGTCAAGAAGGTTAATTTAAGTTATTTGACATTTAACATTTTCGTATATCACTTGAAGCTACTGAATTTCTCATTTACTTTAGTTTTTTTAAATATGCAGTAAAAACAAGTTTAATAAAACATAATTTGTCTAAATGTTACTTTTTCATAAGTTACAGTAGTAACATAAATATGTTTGTTAACTATTAAAGAATAAATAGATACAATAATACTGTCAAAATTGCATTTTTTCTTACCTTAAACAAATGGCCAGTCGTTTCCTTCTACTAATTGCTTCCCTGTAGGTGGTGTCTTTTTTCCTGATGACACCATCAAGCATTGTCAGGACCTCATTGAACTGCTCATGACCTAACCTAAAATAGGTGCTGAATTTTTCATTATCCACCTCAAGGTCACGCATCAAGTGGTGGTATTCGCCATGCTTCTTCCTTTTCCTATTGATTGGATGCACCCACTCGTTTCTTAAAGCCAAAGTATACAATAAAACCAGCCCATCGTCACTACTGTCACTGCTGCTGGTGTCATGAAATCAAGGTAAGAAGCACGAAAATCCAGACTGACATCACGGAAACGTCGGAGTTGGCATATTTCTGCATACTGGCATAAAATGTGGCCGGTATAGTATCGCAACTATCGCCGCTATGTGAACTGGCGTACATCCAGACACGCACTCCACGTGCAGTGTGGAATGGCCTTTATGGTGACGTGGCGTTACTAGCAGTGAACTGGGGAAAGTCTTAGCACACTTGCTCGCCTCTGTATCTCACACACGATAAAGCGCTTCTTTCGCTTCACAATGTTGTCTTCAGACAAATAAAATGAACTGCTTTGACTTGAGCATCGTTTCCTGCAGTTCTGCCTTTTCTGATAACAGCCATACTGTGGGCATTTTGTTTGTTAAATATTATATTTCACTGTGTTGTATCTCACGACTGCGGCTTCCAGTTGAATCTAATCTTCAAAATGATATTCAATTTAAATGTTCTAAAATAGTTATCAAGCTCACAGCTACAGCAATGTAGACAATGGAAATGATAGATGAAGCAGATGCAGGGGGCACTGCGTAGTGTTCTTCAGTCATATGTGAAGTTGATGGTTTTGGAATATTCTTCTTCTTTCCTTCGTGTGCATGGTTAACATTAGTTCACGACTAGCGGACTTGGAGGTACTATTATACAGTTATCCGTTATGTTCAAGAGCTTGGTGGCAAAAAATGAACTTAGTGACTATGGAGATACAGACGAAGAATACGGCCACAGCTGTCATAACCGAGTGTGACAAAGGAGTGGAGCACCTGAATCTGTACAAAGTTGGATCTTTCTTTACATCACAATAACAAGCAAGACATTGCAAACTGAATAGCGACAGGCAAACGATACTTAAAAGCATGATGGATGTAGAAGTAACTTCGGGAATGCTCCCGGGATGCGTGTTGGAACCTTCGTTGTTCATGTTGTATGTCAATAATATTCTGAACAATATTAATAGTAGCCTCAGACTTTTGCAGATGATGAAATTATTTATAGTGGACTACTATCTGAAAGAATCTGCTTAGCTATACAGTCGACCTTAACATGATTTTAAAGTGGTGCAAAGATTGACTCCATGCTTTAAATGTTCAAAAATGTAAAACTGCACAATCAATAAAACGAAAAAATGTAGTATCCTGTGAATGTAATAGCGACGAATCACTGTTGGAATCGACCGACTCATACAAATACCTCGGTCTTTGTAAGAATGTGAAAAGGAAGGCACACCTAAGCTTAGTCATGGGTAAAGCAGATGGTAACTTCAGTTTATTGGTGGAATATGGAGAAGTGCAATCAGTCTACAAAGGAAACTGCTTACAAATCTCTCCCGTGATTATTCTAGAATATTGCTCAAGTGTATGGGACCCATACCAAATAGGACTAAAAAGGGGATATAGAACCTATACAGAGAAGATCAGCACAAATGGTCACTGATTCGATTGACCCATGGGGGAGTGTCACAGAGATACTGAAGTAGCAGATTCTTGAAGATAGACATAATCTATCCCAAGAAAGCCTACTTACAAAGCTTCAAGAACCGGCTTTAAAAGATGACTCCAGGAACATATTAAAAGCCCCTACACATCGCTCACATAGGGAACATGAGGACAAGATTACATTAATTACAGCTCACATGAGGCATTGAAGCAATCATTCTTCCCGCGCTCAATACGTGAATGGAACGCGAAGAACCCTAATAACTGTTACAATGGAAGGTATTCTCTGCCATGCGCTTCACAGTTGTTTGCAGCCTATGTGTGTCGTAGATACTAGACATCTTATTGGTGCTAGACATCATCTGGTATTAGCAGGTGATTGTAAGCTTTCTTGATCGGTGTTATGGCAGATTCAACAGTATTACATTAAATTACGTCTCGTAGATAGTGCCGTTAGGATAGAGGGCATTGACCTGATGCATATCTCCTGACCTCTGTTGGAGACGCTTAGTAACGCGAAAAGTATATGGGTGTCACTCCATTGCATTCTCGGTCAGATGTACAATCACTGCAAATTACATTGAATGCTGGGAAGGAACCTAAGATGGCGGGAGGAAGCGTAGAATAAAACATTGAAGGAAGTTCGCGGTCTGACAAAATGCCTCGTTCTAAGAAAGCGGTAAGTGTGTAACGCTTTCCTTACTGTGTAGCTAGCCCCGAAGGGGTAAGGGACTGATTCGCGGAAGATAGTTCCCCTATTTGCAGTACTTCATGGACAGAACAGCGAAATACGAGACATGTAATTTTTATGATGAAGGAAGTCGGAATGGAGAAGCTAATGAGGTTTCTGCGCAGTGTTCGTGTATGAAACAGGGAAACAAAGTATTCGAATAGAGAAATAAACTTATTATCTTTGCCATGTAATCTTCAAGCAGTGCTCTTTGTGTTTTTTTTAAAAAAAATAACTTGAGCGGAATGTCTTTGTTTTGTTCGAAGAGACCCGATAAAAAGAAAAAAAGAACGACAGCATTTCGATGCGTTCTTGACAGTGCGCGATAGGAGTTCGCGTTTCTTTTTGAGTTCTTGTTCACTGTATAGTTAGTGACATCGATTAAGCATTCTCTTCACAGCAATCTTTGTTTACGTCTGCGGGTATTGTTGACAGTCATCTGAGACAGGCTTAAGAGACCACGAACTTTGTGGTATCTTCCTCAGTTTGTGTGGAATTACATGCATGTAAACAACAGTGATCCACTTTGTATTTACAACGTCAGTTAGTGTAGGCTTTGGCAATTTCGTGGAAGTTTGTAATTTAATTCAGTAACTTTTCTCGAGCTTTTTGAATTATTTCGTCTAAGTCGTCAGAAATTTATCGAAAAAGTTGTTACATTGAAGAATTGTAACTCGGTTCGTTTGAAGAAGTCCAAAGAGTATGGTATGTATACACTAATAACAAGTATGTGCTCTGTTTATGATGCTTTTCACGCGTTCGTATTTTTATTTCTCACATCTTGCCAAGAGTGATAATGGCGTGTTTTTTTATTATTATTATTATTTTAGAACGTTAGTTTATGGATGTTTTTGTTGATGTTTTTGTTTCCGTTCATTCTGTCGTGTGTTTTATAAGTGTGGAACTAATTTGTTTACATTAGCGGTGTTTGTTTATGAACATCGTCAACATGCTTGTTACCTTCTCATTATATGTGTTCTTAATATGATTCTTTGAATTTATGCCCTGTATATGTTCGTGTCTTTGTTGATGTTTACCCTGTTACTTGTTTCGACATACGGAATAACAAATAAATGTTTACTGACTCCTTCAGTTTTGAGTATCAGTTCATTGGCACAATTGCATTAACATATCTCATCTTACGTTTTTTCTCCGAAATATTTTGCAAGGATAAATTGGAACATCTTCTGTCCCATACACCAGAATTTACTTCGTATGTTTCATTGACGTTTTGTTCCGTAGATGCAGTGTGTCCTTTTTTCGTTTTTGCTCATTTGAATTATAGTATTCCAATGTAGCTGTACATAATGCCGAAGACGAGTATTCTGACGTTTTCTTGGATCTCTGTGGGAATCCAAGCCATTTTACCATCACTTGTTGATACTGCATTTCATTGGACATCAGCTGACATTAGAGGTTTACCAAACACTTCTGACTAAATCCATCAAACTTTTTTGTAGGCTATACTATTCAAAAAGTGGATTCACGGAACAAGTTACAGAAACACATTTTTTCTGTAATTTTGTATCTGTTCTGATAGATGTTGATGAAATTAAGTTTTGAGAATAGGCATTCTTGTTTTTTTTTTTTTTTTTTTTTTTTGTACCAATTGGATAACACTAGGAAAAGGAGAAAGTCAGCTGCTTTCTGTCTCCTACTGTTTTCAATCTGTAGTTAGAAAAAGATTGATCACTGCTCAGTAGACGACAAGAGGGTAAAAACTGTAGGAAGAAGAATATGGTGCTTGAGCTTTGCAGATACTGCAGTCCGTTTAGCAACAGATGAAAATGATTGTAGGATATAGTGTATACCATTGAAGCTAAAGATAAGATTCATGGAATGAAAATTAATGCAAAGAAACAAAAGTAATGGCACTAGGGGGAAATAAGAGGATAACGATAATGCTGAAAGGAGAAAAATTAAAGCATCTGTAAAGCTTTAAATACCTAAGAAGCAGCCAGTAGTAGGTGGCATTTTCTGTAGCAGTATGTAGAAACATTTGAGGAAAAGGCTAATAAAATGTCTTGTATAGAGTGTCCACATGAATGGTGATGCAACATGGACACTGAGAAAGGGAGGTAGTGTAAGGCTGAAGGCTTCTGAGATTTGGACAGGGAGAGGATAGAAAGAATTTTAAGTGGGATGGATAGAGTGAAAGTAAATAGTTACTGAGAAGAGTGGGACATCAAAGGCAATTACTGGATGTAATAAAATGTAGGAAAGGAAACTAGATTGGTCACACATTAAGAAAGAGAGGAGAGTGCTTGTAGGAACAATTTGAGAGGGGTATGTGGACAGGAAGCGGAAGTGCAGGACTACTCTTCGTCAGATCCTGGATGATGCGTTAGTCAGTAGCAAGTACAGCAACGTTAAGAAAGGAGCAATGGATCACACGAAATGGAGACACAAAGGACCTGCTATTATTGCAGCAAACTGATTATGATGAGTCTTGTCTTTGTCTGTTAGATTAAGGCCAGATGACTTCAAATAATTTTGTTACTGAACTCAGTTACTCAGTATTCTGCTTGTAAACATAATTAAATGATTTCCTATTGAAGCATTATGGTCCATTTTCTCTATTTCTGTGGACAGACATGTTGATCGTAGCTTTTTGTTGTGTGTGTGTCTAGCCTGTGTGTACTGACGTTTACTACTTTTGTGAAATAGGCAAAAATTTGTATGTATCTCCAATAAAGACACGTTAAGCTCTTTTTTTGTTTCTTGTGATTTTCCTAAATTGCTCCAGGCAAATGCTAGGATGATTACTGTGAAAGGTCATTGTAGACTTCGTTCCCCACCCTTGAATCAGTCCGAGCTTGTGCTCCGTCTCTAAATGACATCAATGTTGATGGGTTGTTAGGTGTTAATCTTCCTTCCATTTCCATAAAACTCCTTTCGTTCTGGAATGATGCTGCCATATTTATGAATTCAAGAGTGAATAAGGATTTGGATTTATAATTTAATTTACCAGTCGCTTTTATTGTGCTTATAAAGATTAATTTTATTATTCAATGCTTCCCACATGCATGTGTTGTCTTTGAACTGTATACCTTTGTGCTGTTCTAGAGATTCACTTTGTTTCATCTGCTCATAGAAAGTTCCTCTTTATTACTGATGCTCAAATAGGCCTATGTAATGTTCTTCGTCAGTTACATGTTGTTCAGCTGTTTTGCTTGTTTGCTTCTCTCATCTCCTTGTGCACTTTTTCGTACTAGTCTGTGCCTGTCCTATAGGTCTAGAGAGGATTTTGTGTTTAACCCTCTTGTAGCCTACATATGCGTAAATGTTATGCGTTTGTGTGCATCTTTCGTTCAGCGTTCATCAGTGGTCCTTAAACCACATGCTGGAAACAATTTTATTTCTTTTACAGACAACTGCCTTCTGGTCTCCTCTTACAGCCTGCTTTTGATTGTATCAGAAGAGAGAATTTGATTTAGCTTAAGTAAGTATTATGAATTTAAATTTTGTTTTGTATACATCCCTTTGTGTTGTTTGATGAAGTCTTCCAGCATTTAGGTATGAGAAGTTGGAAGTTATCTGTTTTTCATTGACTGCACATAATAGCTGTTTCTGGTGAACATCAGTATTTCTGTTTTGTCACTGTACGGATTCTAAATTTAACTGCAGACATAATTGATTTTTGTTGATTTGTACACAGTTGGAGGCAAACAATAAAACTACAATATGTCCACAAGAGGAGAATGAAGTGTGCTGTAGGAAAATACATGTAAGGTTGCAGAATTGGTTGAAAACAAATACCACATCAGGGCTAAGATAACATATTTCCTTTGCATTACAATCTTGTTAGTGGTGGGCATGATAAGACATCCTGTGAAACAGTACTAAATGCCTTCTCTGAAAACTCCCTAGAACAGATAGTTAGGAACCCCTCTGACGTTGGAAACATATTGGATCCAATGGCAACAAACAGATCTGACCACTTTGAGGATGTTCACATCAAAAGTGGTCTCAGTGACTGTGATGCAGTTGTGGCAACAATGATTACCAAAATACAAAGGACAAATAAACCAAACAAAGATGTATATATATGTTCTGTAAACTAGATAAAATATCAACAGTGTCACATCTCAATGAGGAACTTTAAACTTTCAGCACAGATCAGGAGCATGTAGTGGAACTATGGCTCAAGTTTAAAAGAATAGTTGACCACACACTGGATAGTACGTAGCTAGTACAACAGTCCATAATGGGGTAGGGGGGGGGGGGACCTCCATGATATACAGTCACTGTAAAGAAACAGAGAACAGAGACTACTGCATAATAGATGTCAAACAAAGTGTAGGGCTATAGATGCAGGGATGCTGAATGAAAAGCGTTTGGCTGTCAAGAGAGCAGTGCATGATGCCTTTAATGACTACCATAGCAGAATATTGTCAAATGATCTTTCACAGAACCCAAAGAAATTCTGGTCATATGTAAAGGTTGTTAGTGGCACCAGAGTTTATGTCCAGTCCCTAGTGAATGAAGCAGGAACTGAAATAGAGGGTAGCAAAGCAAAAGCTGAAATTCTTAACTCCATTTTCAAATGTTACTTTACAAAGAAAACTCAGGACAATTTCCCCACTTTAATCCTCATACCACTGAAATGATGAATGAAATAAGTTTTAGTGTCAGTGGCATAGAGAAACAACTGAAATCATTAAAACTGAACAAAGCTCCAGCACCTATGGAATCGCTGTCAGATTCTGTATTGAATTTGCATCAGAGTTAGCCTCCTCTTCTATCTTTAATCTATTGTAGATCCCTTGAACAAAAAACCATGCCCGGTGCTTGGAAAAAAGCTCAGGTCACACTTGTCTACAAGAAGGGTAATAGAAGCGATCCACTAAACTATCGTCCAGTATCCATGACATTGATTTGTTGTAAAATCTTAAAACATATTCTGAGCTCAAAAGTAATGGGGTATTTTGAAAACAATGACCTCCTCAATGCCGACCAGCACGGATTCTGAAAACATCGATCTTGTGAGACCGAACTTGCACTTTTCTCATGTGACATGTTGAAAGCTTTGGATCGAGGCAATGAAGTAGATGGAGTATTTCGTTATTTCTAAACAGCATTCGACTCAGTACCACACCTACACTTACAATCAATAGCTCAATCATATGGTGTATCAATTGAAATTTGTGACTGGATTGAGGACATCTTGACAGGGAGGATGCAACATGTTATCTTGGATAGAGAGTTATCATTAAATGTAGAAGTAACTTCAGGTGTGCCCCAGAAAAGTGTGTTGGGACCCTTGCTGTTGATGATGTACTTTAATGACCTTGCAGACAATATTAATAGCAACCTCATACTTTTTGCAGATGATACAGTTACCTATAATGAAGTACTATCTGAAACAAGCTGCATAAATATTCAGTCAGATCTTGATAAGATTTCAAAGTGGTGCAAAGATTGGCAATGAGCTTTAAATGTTCAAAAATGTAAAATTGTACATTTCACAAAATGAAAAACGTATCCTATGACTAGAATATCAATGAATCCCAGTCAGAAAAGGCCAAATTGGACAAATATCTGCGTGTAACACTTTGTAGGCATATGAAATGGAATGACCCCATAGCTTCAGTCATGTGTAAAGCATATAGTAGACTTCGGTTTATTGGTAGAATACTGGCAAGGTGCAGTGTCTACAAAGGAGATTGCGTACAAATCACTCATGCGACCCATCGTAGAATAATGCTCAAGTGTGTGAGACCCCTACCAGATAGGACTAACAGGATATTGAGTGTATAAAGAGAAGGGCAGCACGAATAATTACAGATTTGTTTGATCTGTTGGAGAGTGTCACAGAGACACTGAAATAAGTGAACCAGAAGACTCTTGAAGATACATGTAAACTATCCTGAGAAAGTCTATTAATGAAGTTTCTGGAACCGGCTTTAAATGATACTGTAGGAATATACTACAGTCCTTTACGTATTGTTCACATAGGGGTCATGAGTATAAGATTAGAATAATTACTGCACATACTGAGGCATTCAATCAATCATTCTTCCCACTCTCCGTACATGAATGCAATGGGAAAAAACCTTAATAACTGGTACAATGTCACGTGCTCTGTGCCATGCAGCTCATGGTAGTTTACAGAATATAAATGTAGATGAAGATATGGACTCTGCATGTTTAAGAAAGTACTGTTATAAATTCATTTTGTTTTTTCAGGTTACAAAGAAGGTTAACTACAAAGAAATGAGTGATAGTGAAGACAATTCAGCTGGGTCAGGCAGTGATTTTGATGATGACGAGGATCCAGATAAAATTGAAGTTCCAGGTAGATCATGAAACCTATAAGTAGCTACTGAAAGCAAGGGAGAAAAGATTGTACTTTGTAATGCACTGTTTTTGTTGTATTTCAGGTGGGGGCAAAGATTTAGCTACAGCAGCTGCCATAAGCACTTTGAAGGAGGAGGCTAAGGACAGTAAAGTCAAGGCAGAAGATGGAATTGGTATACTTTCATTTCATCATTTTCTAGTCTACAGTTAGAAGTTACTGTCATTTGAGTTGCATTTCCTGGCAAGTTAGCTAGTTCTATGTTCGAGAGATAATTTGCATGATAAATTGTAACAATGTGGAACAAGTAATTTTATATTCAAATTTCACATCTATTTGTAAATATGACTACTACGTGCCGATCATTTAATTTTTTTCATTTTGTGATTATTAAATATACAGATGTGTGTTAGTAATTCCTACCCATCACCTGTCACACATTACAATAATAGAAATTGTTCTACAGTAAAGCAGAAGTTGTCCAGGAAAAACTTTTTCAGTTTGTTTTCTAATTTTACTCTGTAGCGTGTCAAACATTTTATAACGCTGGGTAAGTTATCAAGAAAATTAATTGCTGTATTGTGCTTCTGTTTTTGCCCTAAAGGCAACCTTAATGCGGTGTAATGAAGGTCATTTTTCCTTGTGGTATTCTAATTATGTACATGGTTGTTCCTTTTGAACTGCAGTGGATTATTTACAACAAAGTTCATGAGGGAATAAATTTAGTTTGGAGCAGCAGTCAAAATGTCTAACTCCTTAAATCCTATAGTTATTATAGATGTGCTTTATTATTTCACACTCCCCCTTCTATAACTTTCTCTTTGTTAATGTTCGAATAAAGTTGAGCAATTCATGTTTTTTTAATTGTCACAGTAGGTAGTTTCTGAATGTATGCCCACAAGACAGTGTAGTGTTGTAATTGTGCACAAGAAAACAGTTATGGGGACTTTTCTTAAAAATTCATTTGCACAATAGAGGCAACAGTTGAATGAAGACATAATTTTTGTATGTAGTCTCTTCCATTGCACTTGGTATGGCAGTCTACAAACCTACATAATTCTTTCAACAAGATTATTTACAGTTGGCCATGTTACCGTCTATACACAAAAAAAGGCCTTGTGACCACTGCAAACTCTTTAAACAGAAAATGTGAAATCTGGGCTGTAAGTAGGAAATTGCAACACCTCTAAACCCAAGAAGGCTGTGGTTTCAGTGATGTGGGACAGTTTGTGAACTTGTATTATCATCCAACAATATTATTTTGACAATAGACACTGTGATGCAACTACAGGTTATTGACCAACATACACACACTGCTGGCCACGTCACTGAAATACGATAGAAAATTTAAATTTTACATTGTTTTGTCTATGCAATTTTATTTGATACATACATTCAACTTAGAAAATGTAGCTAACAGACTAAAAGTGAACAACAAATTAATAAACAAGTAACTTTGATAGACTTATCTCCGTATCTGGTCCTTTTAATCGTACTGTATTTCTTGAAGTAATTGTCCAGGCCACTTATTTAGTTCGAAAAGGCCGTTAACAGTATCTTTCCCACAAAAGCCAAAATTCTTAATTTCTTTTGAGTCTGTGGGCCCAAATATTTTCAGTGCATGTTGTGATGTTTTGATCTTTTCTCTTGATAGTCATTTTAACTCCTGTGACATAATTTGCGTACAGTGCTTGCCCAGCTTAATTGCAGAGTTTCAGTAAGAGTTGCCAGATCTCAACGAAGTTTATGCTTGCGCTGTTTATTTGGCAGATCACGATGAAGTTTGTGCTTGTGCTATATGACGAACACCATTGACACCCATTTTGAATAAACTTAACAAAGTTGAACAGGTTGTGTATGATTTCATAGGCTAAACTATCTGGAGGTTACTCACCATGTGGAAATCACTATACTGCTTTTTCTTGTTCAAGTTGACATAACAGCAAACAGATAATACCTACAAGGGCCAATCGGTAGTCTGATCACAGTAGCTTAACCCAAGTATAGTGGGGTTATATACACTATTATTGACATTCATGAATACAGATAGACCATGTTAGATGTAGATTTGCTATCCGCATTTTCGCGTAGATGTGATTTTAATTTTAAGTCCAGTGCTGCTACCTTTTAACAGTACATGTAAGTAGTAATGCATTAGAGCATCTCAACGCACTTCCCCTGTCGTATTTGTCCAGAATTGAACTGTCAGAACTGTGAAGATGCACTGGATGGGATCTGTATTTAAAATATCAGCTTAAAGGGAAGAAACTTTGCCTGTCGGGGCGAAAGAAGCATGTATGAAAGTTGTAGACATTAGAAACAAAGAGAGAGCTTTGGATCACTGTGTGAAAGGTAAGTGCATTATTGACACTCATTGTGCTTTGGGACTTGTGAGAACTGTTTGTGACAGTGCAGAATCATTTCGAAATACTTCTCAATCATTAACTGACTTAAGTATGACTAGAGGACCGAATCTCCCTCGGCAACTATGGAAAGAATGGAAAAAATGCAAAGCCATTGGATTGAACACCACAACCAACAACATTTGCCTCTCTCTGGAGCTGCTACTCAAACTAAAGTCAAGAGCTCTTATAAAGATTTTATGAAAGTAAAGGATGCTCCAGCATCTTTCTTGGCCAGCTCTGGTTGGTTCAATCAGTTCAAGCATCGTTTTCACTAGATTAAGATGACAGGAGAAGGCAGAGCAGAGAAATATAAAAATTGCTTTAAAGAAATTGTGAGAGAAAAAGACTGTATTGCAGAGCAGATTTTCAGGCTAATTCTGGAAACAAATGCCGAGCTGCACATTCATTACTATTGAAGAAAAAACAGCACCTGCATGGAACGCTGCCAAAACACGATGACTCTTGTTTTCAAGGGAAGTGCTGTAGGGAATTGCAAATTAAAACCCCTAATTATCTACCACTTTTAAAATCCTAGGAGACTTAAAAGGTTTTGAAAAGAGTGTGCTGTGAGTTTGTTGGAGAAGGAATGATGGTTTTGGTCTATTATTTTGTGTTGCAGTGTTTTTTTTTTAAAGTCTATAAATTTTGTAGTAAAATGTTATTTGCTAAGGTAATGGTTATTTTTGGTAAAAATATTAGAAAACTTTGCTATTTTAAACTCAATATGTGAGTAAATAGAACCTATCCCCATATTTTACATATTAATTGACTCTTGATTTATGCAACTTCTGCATGTGTGACAATTTGGCGGAACGTAACTATTGTGTGTAACAAGATTTACCTGTATTTCAAAGCGAGACATGATATTTTAGACTTTCCATGATAATGTATTTGTCTGTAAGCACTGTCATGAACTTACGAATTTTGAGTGGTGTGGGGATATTCCAGGTGAAGTAGGACACACTTAAGATTTTTAAAAGTTTAAAATTTGGTACTTTATATATATTTTTTGAAAAGGCTGGACCTTCTACTGTATGGCAACAATGGTTTTGTGGCCCATTATTGCTTTCCCTCCATAATTTGTAGCCATTTTTATAAGGCCATATATTTTTCATGTGATGAGTGTGAATTACATGAGATTTTGGACCTTCATTTCAACTAATAGGCAGGTACGAATTAGCATATCGTTATTTACACACACAAAAAAAAAGTTTTGCATCACTCTGGTTCCCAGAACTCTTGTGGATATTGTATCACAGACACAGTCCCTTTGACTGTTCAGATATGTCACTAAACCCACCCAAAGATGTAAACAACCATGCATGGGCAGTGCCTATTAGACGGAGGGGGTCCGACAGCCAATCAGTTCCGGTCATTCCACCAGGAAGGAGGTACACGCCTTGTGTTGTCCTTAGTTCAGCTATGCCTAGACGGTCAATACCATGGTTTGATCGCATCCGCATTGTTACTTTGTGCCAGGAAGGGCTCTCGGCAAGGGAAGTGTCCAGGCGTCATGGAGTGAACCAAAGTGATGTTGTTCGGGCATGGAGGAGGTACAGAGAGACAGGAACTGTCCATGACATGCCTTACTTAGGCTGCCTAAGGGCTACTACTGCAGTGTATGACCACTACCTACGGATTGTGGCTCGGAGGAACCCTGACAGCAACGCCACCATTTTGAATAATGCTTTTCGTGCAGCCACAGGACGTTGTGTTATGACAAACTGCGCGCAATAGGCTACATGATGCGCGACTTCACTCCTGATGTCCATGGCGAGGTCCATCTTTGGAACCACAACACCATGCAGTATGGTACAGATGGGCCAAACAACATGCCGAATGGACCACTCAGGATTGACATCTTGTTCTCCTCACTGATGAGTGTTGCATATGCCTTCAACTGGACAATCGTCGGAGGCAACCCAGTCAGGCTGAACACCTTAGACACACATTGCAGTGAGTGCAGCAAGGTGGAAGTTCCCTACTGTTTTGGGGTGGCATTATGTGGGGCCGACGTACGCTGCTGGTGGTCATGGAGGGCGCCGTAACGGCTGTACGATACGTGAATGCCATCCTCCGACCGATAGTGCAACCATATTGGCAACATATTGGCAAGGCATTCGTCTTCATGGACATCAATTTGCACCCCCATTGCGCGCATCTTGTGAATGACTTCCTTGAGGGTAATGACATCGCTCGACTAGAGTGGCCAGCACGTCTCCAGACATGAACCCTATCGAACATGCCTGAGATAGATTGAAAAGGGCTGTTTATGGACAACGTGACCTACCAACCACTCCGAAGGATCTCTGCCGAATTGCCATTGAGGGGTGGGACAATCAGGACCAATAGTGCCTTGATGAACTTGTGGATAGTATGCCACGATTAATACAGGCATGCATCAATGTAAGAGGATGTGCTACTGGGTATTAGAGGTACAGGTTTGTACAGCAGTCTGGACTACCACCTCTGAAGGTCGCACTGTGTGGTGGTACAACATGCAATGTGTGGTTTTCATAACCAATAAAAAGGACGGAAATGATGTTTATGTTGATCGCTATTCCAATTTTCTGTACAGGTTCCAGAACTCTTGGAACTGAGGTGATGCAAAACTTTTTTTTGACATGTGTATTACTGTTACATACGCTGATGTACTGCATGAAGAGTATAAAACTTAAGCAGGTAGGTTATAGGCTTGGATAAATAATATAATACAACAGAATGAACTTTCATGTAACTTGGGTCACTTTCATATAATTAAGTTTTTATATCAAGAGGGATGTTAGAGACAACTTCATCTTGTTCAGTAATTTACTTCTTTGTGTGAATGTGTAAATAATATCACTACTAAAAATTTCCCAATTTCAGCCAATATTGTAAAAACAGAAAATTAAATGTGTAACATGGGTCACATAATCTGAGTCACAGTTTTATTTTAAGGTTAGAAGAAGAGCATGCTCTCAGCAGCTGCAGAAAGACTGAGTAGGAGGAGGGAAAAGTCAAAGGGTGATGGAAATCATAAGAACTTCAGAAGCAGCATCTGGAAGAAGTTAGAAAAAGCCAGCAGAAGCAGAAACAAAAGTTTCTACAGTTGAGTCAACATAAGCAACAACTCTTATTATAAGAAAGAAGAGGTAAAACTAGGGAGAGAGCTAGCAAAAGTCACACAGTGCTCTGGGTAAAGCCATGGCTCGAGCCAATTGTTTCTTGCCCTCTTCACCACAATGTAAAGTCGTCGTTTATAAGTTGTTCAGTGACTTGTGTGGAAATTCATCAGGTGGAAAGTCTGAAAGACCCAGTCAAGGCAGTAATCCACAAAGTAGAGGCCTTAGTTTTGAAAATAGAGACTTGATACTGGTAACTGGTTTCTGCTGTCGTGATGACTTTGTCACCAGTCACCTGGCAGGATGCACACAATAGTAATTAAAGAAAATAATGAGAAAAAGGCAGTTCATATTCGTCACTTAGTCATGTCCATCATGGAAACATATGAGATATTCAAACAGGAACACCCTGAAGTTAAAATTGGGAAATCTAAGTTTGCAGAAGTACGCCCACTACATGTTCAATTAAGCAGCAAACTGCCTCATAACATATGTTTATGTGTAAATACCGTGAAAATTTCATGAAGGTTATCAGCAGCCTACATAAGAAACATGATAACATTCCAGCTTACAGCAACATGTTTGTATCAACCATTATATGCTAGCCACGAAGTGAGCTTTGTTGGTGTAATGAATGTAACACGTGTTGAAATGATAGAGGTTTCAACAAAACCTATAAAATTGATGAGCTAGAAATTGTTAATTTATCATGGTATATTTGGAAGATGGAAGAAAATAGCTTTAAAATTATTAAAGTCAAGGAAGAAGGCTTTACAGCTGATATAGTGAAATACATAGTTTCCACAATTCCTCAGTCTTCTTCATTGATATAAAAGAGAGCTCAGTATGCATCAGATTATCAGCAAAAGGAAATGGTTCTGAGCCAAGATTCTAAGGAGTTTATACTGTTGCGTATTGATTATGCTGAAAATTATACCCATGTTTCATCAAGATTAGGGGCAAAGTGCCCATTGGGCACAAGCGCAAGTTAGTATTTTCACTGTGGCATTCAGGTTCTCGCCACTCAGTTGTTTTGTTACAGACAACTTAACCCACTCCAAGGATACTGCAATTGCATACATTAGCAAGGTACTCTCAGTTATACCTGAAAATGTGAAGGTAGTTTCAGTCTCGCCAGATGGACCTGTTTCACAATTTATAAGAAAATATATTACTGCATCATTCATTCCATAATGTGGAAATTTATTGGAACTTGTTTGCTGCATCCCATGGTAAAGGAGCTGTAGATGGAATTGGTGCAGTTGCGGAACGTCAAATGTGGACTATAGTAAAAAAGTGAAAATTCATAGTAGATGATGCATTAACTATTGCTTAGGCAGCTGCAAATACCACAACTATGCAGGTTTTTTTTTATGTCTATCGATGAAATTCAAGGAATCAACTTAATCCGGCTCAAATATTTTCTTCAGCACCATCAGTACCAAATATAAAAAACATTCACTGCATTCACTACAAGAAAAGAGTACTACAAACAAATCTGCTGTCTCCATACTTAAGAAACTATAGAACATGTGAAAATTGGAGAGTGGTACAAAGTAGAATATGGTTCTAAATTCAATGTTCAATGCTGGAGAAGTTTGTGCAGTTTTGGGAAATTCTTACTTAATCAGTGCAACAGAGCATGCTGGTCACAATTGGAAATGGCCTGTAAAATGTGATGAAATTATATAGACAATTAATCCACTTGATGTTGTTGGTGCAAGAGGATATTTTCAGTTCTCTGACTTTCAAACTGAATTTACAGTTTATTTTCCCAGATGTCACGCTCTTATAATTTTTCATAGTGTTTAAGAAGTGAAATGGTAATGTGAAGTTTATCTTATTTGGTACATAATGTCATATTTTCATATCTCTGCTTGCAGGAAAAAACTTTTTCCAACAATAAATAGCAAGTAACATGGGTCACGTAACATTGAGTCACGCGCCTTTTTTCAAAATATTACAAAATTTCACGTGGTACAAATATTTTTAGAAATTGGTGACTGTGTCATTTGAATGCCAACCTAATATACATTTTCTGTGATAAAAGCCAGATCCATACTCCTAATAGTTCAAGATCACTTTTGACCTAAAATGTACATTAGGAATAGGATGCCCCAAATTTGTAACATGAGTCACAACATAAATTATATTCTTGTTCTTTAATTTTAATGCTTTTTTCCTGCTTAAATAACAATTCAAGATCCTTGCCTGAAAAACACAATTTATAATGATGATTTGCAAAAGCAAATATGGGTTTATGGAAAAAAGCCAACATTATATAACACTGATCTCAAAATGTAACATGAGTTACCATGGAATCTCCCTGGTGATACAGAATCCCATGTAAAATTACTTGTTAATTACATCAGTCATATGCCATTACAGTGTAATCACAATGGCTATTGGCTGCGCCTCGATCATGGCTTATACAAAAAGGGAGCCTGCCATGTATGGCTACCTATGTGGACAGAATATGACAGTGCTCACTTTGTTTGATGACAAATGAACAGGTGTGGCTCATACTAACAGTGTGTTAGCTATTGTGGAACTTTAACAATGGAAGTGAGTCGAAGCTTTGTTATGACACATCAGCAACAATTCACACATGATTTGAGGACTGTGATTATAGAAACTCATGCCGTCCCAGTTAATCAGAAATTTTAATCAAGATGTAGTCAGGAGTTACATGTTAGATTGTAAAGTACAGTAATCAGTAGCACCGGCTAACAACCTTCCATTGAACTAGTATCTTCTGTGAAGTGCAGTACAACAATATTACACACCCTCAGAATCAGAATTTTACTATCTCATTATGTACACCATAAATCATTGGTTTAATGCATAATATAATTGACACACATGCAGTTCGTTAGTTAGTTAGTTAGTTATGTGTTCCATTGATCAATCTCACGGTAACCGTTATGATGTGGAACGTGTCAAGTGCACAAGAAATGCACACATGAATCAAGACTTTTTCCCCGCTTTTAAAGCTTAAAATTTTTATTACCTACCCCATTCTCTTTAATGGCACAAAAATGCCTGTATTATACCTTTAGATTTATTTACTCCTATTCAAGAATTCATCTGTGATATAGAAGGAGTTGTCAAGGAGATATGATTTAAATTTGTTTTTGAAACTGTTACTGCTGTCTGTCAGACATTTTATTTCATCTGGTAATTTATTGAAAAGTTTTACAGCAGCATATTTTACCCCATTCTGTGGTAAAGACAGCTTAAATAGAGGATAGTGTAAGTCTTTCTTTCTTCTGGTGTTATAATCGTGAATGTCACTGTTGATTTTTAAACTGGTCCATGTTGTTGAGATCAAATTTCATTTCTGAGTAAATGTACTGTGAGGCTGTTGTAAGAATTCCTAACCTTGTAAACAGATGCCTACAAGATGTGCGACTATGAGCCCCACACATTATTCTAACCACTTTCTTTTGAGCAGTGAATACTTTTTGCATAAGCTTTGAGTTGCCCAAAATTTTATTCTGTATGACATTAGAGAGTGACAGTATGCAAAGTATGTTAGCTTGCTAATTTCTGTGTCCTTAAAACTGGCAATTATTCTGATTGCAAATGTTGCTGATCCTAGTCACTTTAGGAGATCCAAAATATGAATTTTCCAGTTACGATTCTCATCTGTATGTTTGCTCAAGAACGATTCTCATCTGTATGTTTGCTCAAAAACTTAACATGCTCCACCCTTGCTACTGACTTCTGTAGGTGTGTTATATTTATTGAAGGAACTGTGATCCTTGCAGCAGAAAATTGGATATACTGTGTTTTTTCAAAGTTCAGAGCAAGTCCATTCACAGAAAACCAATTAATAACTTTTCCGAAGGCATTATTTGTATCATTTTCTATTGGAGTTTCCTTTACTGGATTAATAATGATGCTTGTATCACCAGCAAACAGTGTCAGTTTAGCTTTGTCTTTCAGTTAAGTAGGGAGGTCATAACCGTCTGGTACATCTAATGTAATTTCATCACAGTTACATGAAGTGGCAAACTTCCTTAAATCACTTAACTGTATAAAGAAACTTTTTGCTTCCTGTTCTGTAGATATGACTTCAACCACTCATATGCTGTTCCATTTATACCATAGAATTGTACTTTCTGTAACATAATTTCACAGTTCACACAATCAAGTGCTTTGCATAAGTCGCACAAAATTCTTATAGGTGATATTTTACTGTTTAAAGACTACGATGTGGGCAGTGGAATTGTATATTGTTGTCCCAGTGGAACAGGATATTTGAAATCCGAATTGTGATTTACTAAGTATCCCATTACTGTTGAAATGGCTAACCACTTTTGAGTACATTACTTTCTTGATGATTTTTGAAAATGCTGTAAGCAGGGGGGATACTGACTGGTTATTTTTGACATCTGTGGTGCCTCCTCTTTTGTTGAGAGGCTTGACAATGGCATATTTTAACCTGTCTCTTTGAGTTAATGATGTATGTATGTGACTCAGAACATGAGCTATAACTGCTCCCCATTGCTTTAATATCTCGTTAGAGATGTCATCTACTCCAATAGAACATTTATTTTTCAAATATTTAATGATTTTCCTTATTTCACAAGAGGTTGTTAGGTGAAAATTAATGTGGGTAAGATTGCTCAGAACTGACTCTTCCATGTAGGGCTTAGTTTTTTCTTGTGAACTATTTGCACCAGTGTTTTCACGTACACTTAAGAAATGGTTGTTAAATCTATTAGCTCCAAGGGGGCTGCCCAGCTTAATGCACTTACTTCATTAGACACTGCGGAAAGGTTTGATGTGTAAACCAGGTCATTGGCGGAAAGTCTGGTGATTGGGAATTTTAATTCACCACCTTGCTTCTCCTTTCCAGCCAAATAATGGAAGCGAAAATTTTTTCTACCAACAGGATTTGAACCGACCTAGTCCCAGGTCAAGCTCTGCTGCACAAATGTGCTTTAGCGGCCTCGGCCATGGAGACAGGTAATCAGGAGGACGTGCTGAAAAATAATATCAATGAGAATTGTGTCCTCTTGTAGTAAATAGTACAAACTGATTGCAGATACTTATCGACTTACCCTTATAGAAAGCTATCATCAAGTCAGAAAGTAACTTGCAGAGCGCATACATTATTAGTAAATAAATTTAATTCAGATAAAATGGAAACACACAAACTCACCTATACAAATAACTTCCGATGGGTGAAATAGAGACAATGTAAATACTGACTGGCTACAGTACAAAAAGCATTTTTGAAAAAAGAGGAAATTAACATCTAATCTAAATTTAAGTGTTGGTTATTTGTCTGGAGTGTAGCTTTGTACGGAAGTGGTAATGGGGATGATAAGCAGTTCAGACAAGAAGAAAGAACTGCAGGAAAAAATAAACTTATGGCACATGTAGAGTAAAAGAAGTGATTGATTGAATGATAGGAAAGATCCTGAGGTGTCGAGAAATCTTCAGTTTGGTAATAGAAGTGGGGGGAGGGGGGGGGGGGGGATTGTCGGTGGAGCTGAAGGCCTGCATACAGTATGCAGGTTCAGGCGGATATAGGAGACAATAGTTATTTGAAAATGAACAGGCTCATACAAATGGAATAGAGTAGAGAGCTGCATTGAACTGCGCTGGAGACTGAAGACCACCACTATAACAACAAAATCAATGGGTATGTCATTCTGCATGCATTCTGCACTCTTTGCAGCATTTGTAGTAACTGGTGAGTGACCACATTCCAGTCTCTCAGTAACCCGTGACAAGACGTGTCAGTGGATGAAAAATCTGTAGAACTTGCTGGTCAGGGCAACAGCCCTACATACTGTGCTCGAGGCAGGCCACGACAACATGAGCAACATGTGGTCTCGTGTAATCTTGTTGAAAGGTAGCATCATGGAGATCTGGGAAATGGGGCATGGCCACCAACCTTGACACATCACAAATGTAATGGGAACTATCCATATTACCAGCTCTGTGAACTAGAGTGAGCCTGTCTTGTAGCTGATGACACCTGACGCTACTGCACCAGGTGGTGGGCCCATGTAATTGATGAGCGCTGTTTGTTCTCGGTACAGCCTCTGCACACAGGTACGTTCATTGTGATGTTGCAGACAGAACTGAAACTCATCTGAACGACGACACTGTGCCACTCCTCGGTCCCCTATTGTCGGCCATTCTGGTGTCGGAATGCCTGTCTCTGCTGCTGTGTGCTGGCATTTCGTGGTGCTCCAGGCATCCATTTGGATGCTTGCCTCACTACAGATGAGCTCATTTCCCAGCCCAACGTACGTATGTGACTGCACAATCCTGCATGGATGAGTAACGGCATGTCTGTCCTCTCGGTTACTAATCATGCTGGGCTGATGAGATCATGTACAGCCCTTCTGAAACTGTCAGTTCCCTATCTGCGGGACAGTCGTGGGAGCAAGATACTGCCAGCAGCTGCAGTTAATAGTCGCTTTGTGGAAAAATTCTCTAGTGCTTGGAGAATATTGCTCACACTGCTTTATTGTTTTTTGTAAGTTACACTGTTGGAGGGGTAATGGTAACCGTGTGAGCACCTTCTCAGTGAGGAGAGGCTGGTTAGGACACTGTAGCTTGTTTAGTGCTCAAAATTCAGTTCAGTTGGTTCTGCATTTTAATGTTAATCTGAAGTGTGTTTCAAAAAAAGTCACAAGAAACATTTGCAAAGTGTATGAAGAATGTATCATTAGCCTGCTCCTTTGTGTCTTTTGATTGTGTAGCTTGTATGCAGCCAAATTTCTCAGTGTGTTGTACTACAAGTATATGCTCCATGTGATGCTCAGTAGCGCCATTAGGTAATGGCACCTTTTGAGCTAGTAATTCACAGTTCTGTAATGGTCATATTGTAATTTTTATTTACAGCCAGCACTGATGCTGCAGGGAACCAGGCAGGCAGCAAACTTCCTGGTGGACTGGTGACCAAAGGCAACTCTTCACTGGGTTACGAAAAGGTTCGTGTTGGAGCAGGACCTGGTCAGATGCCATTTCCGTTTGCCTCGCCAGGGCTCTTTCCCAATATGGGCTTTTACCCTGGCATGGCTGGAATTCCACAACATGCAATGAATGCAGCATTACTTCAGCAATGTAAGTTCCATTTAGCATTGTTTATTATATTTTGCAGTTATATTGTTGCTCTGACATGAGAAAATGCTATGAGTAGTTTTTCTATGTTATTGATTGGGAAATATTCTGGTCAAACATGTAAATTTAGGAATCACTTGTGCAAAAGAACAACTTCTCGGTGGAAGAGTTAACATTTATAATGTAATGGCTGGAATTCCACAACATGCAATGAATGCAGCATTACTTCAGCAATGTAAGTTCCATTTAGCATTGTTTATTATGTTTTGCAGTTATATTGTTGCTCTGACATGAGAAAATGCTATGAGTAGTTTTTCTATGTTATTGATTGGGAAACATTCTGGTCAAACATGTAAATTTAGGAATCACTTGTGCAAAAGAACAACTTCTCGGTGGAAGAGTTAACATTTATAATGTAACAGCAGTGACTAAACTAGAACTCTTTGCTTTCAAATGTCTCAGTAGGAACAACAGACAATAGAGAATAATTCCTGTGAGGGGATACATGGGGCACAGTAAAACCAGTGCTATCCATAGCTCTCTCTCTACCCCAGTATGTGCTGCCCAAAAAAAAAGAGAAGAAGAAGCCTTCCAGGAGACTTCGTCATTGGCCTTGTCGTGTTTCATTCTTCACTGTTTATCCTCACGCAGTTTCTTCAATTTCTTATGTACACTACCATGAGAAAGAGGAACATTCTAGTGAATCATGCATGAAAACATCACACCCACGTTGAAAGCAAGAAATGGACAGGGACACCTTATCATTGGTGATGTTTAAACCAAATAAAAGAAAACATCTATTGTGCCGAAAAAACACAGCTCAATAGTTACATACAAATTATCAGTATGAATGAGTTATAGATTCGTCAGCTGCTAGTGATACTACGTCTGTACAAATGGAGAATTTGAACTACATAATTTTGGAAGTATCAGTGCACTGAAGAGGTGGGACGATTTTGTATATTTACATCCCTCAAACCTCTTCAAGTCAGTCACAGGTACAATGTTGATGTAATTGAATTTCAGAAAATGTATTGAATGGGACCTACTACTCTACCTAAAACACATCACAAATTTGCAGTTGCATTCCTGTTGTGCTCATTTATATCAGCAGAGGACGATAATTAAACATCAAATTGACATTGCTGAGTCTTAGAATTTTGGTGTATGAATGTATTTGGTTTAAACCTATCAGAAAAAGCAATGTTATGTAAAATGTTTCACTGTGTACTTGACAAATAGTGTAGTTAATGTGACCCACCCATGTAACTGCGCACGTTAAAGTGCCATCCGGGACTGGGAGGTGTGTCGGCCCTGAATCGAATCTATCTGACGGCTTAACAGTGAGGGTCAGTGGGCCGGCAGTGTGTCGGCCCCGATTCGAATTTATCCGATGGATTAACAGTGAGGGTCAGTGGGCTGGACAACTTGTATGTGGTTGTAGCTGGTTTCCAACATCTGACTAGGTGAATACTGAGCTGGTACTTAAGTCCCGCCTCAGTTACACGATTCTCAGACATTTAGAAAATTCTTTCACACGGATAACACTGCACGTAGACATACGGGTACACACATTCCATCCAGGAGTAACGGGGTGATGACATGAACGGCATCTGGCCACCCCTTAAATTAATTGTGCCAAATCCATAGTACCATGCCATCCCTGCAAAGAAGCGGGACAAGGTGAAAACAAAAGAGAAAGAAGAAGAAGAAGAAGAAGAAATATTATACTTTATGTATCATTGTGTATATTCTCTTAAGACTTTCTGGCATTTCAGAGGAGAAATGTCAATACTTAACAACCTTAAGTTGACCTTCTTTGTGGTTTTCATTTGCCCAACAACATTGACACCTAAAGCCTGTGAGATGGATACTAAAGCAGCAGGTTAAGAGTGCACTTCAATCTGGTGTGTTGGGAACAGTTTATGACTTGACAAAACAGTTGCAGCAGTGCTTTTGTAAGAACTCTTAAGTAAATGATGAATAAGAAATGATGGTAGAAGACTTTTGATTATGTATTGAGGTCACAATCAAACTGTATTTTATGTTGTGTAGCATGCATTCCATTGAACCCTAACCACCTCCATTTACGACTTCAGTGGTGTCGAGCGAGAGCTCGTCGGAGGGCGAGGTGGAGGTCTGTTACGTTTTGATGAAAACTGTTTCTGCCTCGATGCCAGTGACGGCCGTGTGTCAGTCGGACGGAGGCCAGTTGAGAGCCTGCAACCGACCTGTCTGCGTGCTAGACACATTGGACCTACACTGGAGTTACGGTCTAGGATGCGATTTCGTATTACAGCAGGAGCGTTCTCGTGGTTGTCCCGTGCACGCTGACTGTAAATTTGTCAATCGAGTGATTCGACCTGTCGTGCTGCCATTCGTGATAATCATTTCAGGGAGTGTTTTCCAACAGTGTAACGCTCGCCCACACGCTGCTGATGTAACCCGACATACTGTATAGGGTGTCTACGTGTTTCTTTAGTGCACTCGATCACCAGATCTGTCTCCAATCGATCATATACGGGACACGATCAGATGACAACTCCATCGTTATCCAGTATCGGCATTAACCGTCCCTATATTGACTGATTGAGTGCAACATGCGTGGAACTCCATCCCACAAACTGACGTCCGGCACCTTTACAGCACACCGTCCAGACTTAGGTTTTCCGTTATTTTCTCGTGCTCTGTCTCGGATGACTGCACTGTCAACAGGACATTAAACTCTGGTCCTCCTCTCCCTTCTTTTTAAGAAAAAATACAATCGGGCAAAGCTAACTCGTAAACTGAAATTGCTAACCTCGGAAATCAGGTGAGCAGCAAAGCAATAGAGCAGTCTGATAATATAAGTAAAGCATTCTGGGAGCTAGCTGACAAATGCTGTAATAATCCCAAGGCGGTGAACACAGAGCCATTCATCATAAGACGTGATGATAAAATGGAAAAAACCCAAATACGATATGTACAGTCAAAGTTGCTGTAAAACGGAATCGTGTGGGACTAATATAATTTTCCAAACTGTACAAATTTCCAGATACACGAAACTCACCAGGCTACATAAAATTTGTCATGCATTGTGCACAAAAGTATAAATTTGTAATTATGCAAGTGTTTACGTACCTTCACTCCTTCATTGTAGATGTTCATTTACTGTATGTTGTACAATAGAATGCTAGACTATTTCACTAATTGATAAATAACACAGCATTTCTGTATAATTACTATAATGTTAAATTCTTTTATTGTTGTATGTAGGTGCATATTATTCCCGTGTTGCTGTGCTTTACATTTTACTTTTTTGTCACTTATTGAAGAAGGAAACATGTTTGAATTCCCCGTTTTTTCACATTTTTTTGGTCCGTGCAATGATTTTGACAGCTTAAGAGAGGGAGAATTTGTATTTGCTGCAAATTGCATAACATTGTTTATGCGTGCAGCAGCTTCATCAGGTGTATTAATTTCTGTAGGGATAACATTTTGTTCCTCTTCTTTTCCTTTGTTTATTCACGATCGTCTTCTGTTAAATCTGTTGCTGAAGTAAAAGTGGAGCAAGTTGACAGGAAGTCATCACTTCGAATGTGATTATCTGCATTACATGGAATGTTTTGTGTTTTAATTAATTCACAGTTAGGTTGTACAGTATTGTCTTCCATTCTGCTGCTACATTTTTCTGCACATTCTTAGCTTTCCTGTCTATCCATTCTGTGGATGTCTTAAACTCCGTATTTCCAAGTTCTTTAGTGACTTTCAGAACCTCATTCTGCAAAATGGTTCCAGAGAAAGGGAAGTTTGTTTGCGCAAGCACTTTTGAACTGTTCACTCACTGTGTCATTAATTTCTTCATTTCCTGTCATCTTCTTTTCATTTGCATGTTCCGACTTACCCATTCATCCCATATCTTGTTGTTGCTTCTTATATCATAAATTTGTGTTTTACTGCATTTGAAATGCAACATTATTTTATGCACAGAGAGTTTCTTTTCCACTGACCACGATTACCTTAATCTTGTTGTTGAATGTTGTCGACACATACCTTTTGTTTGAGCTGTTACCGGTATTACTTAAAGTGCTACTAGTGAACTGAAAATGGCATGGAATAATGCAGGCAGTGCTTTTCTTTGGAATGCTTGCTGGGTAACACCATTGTTTAACGGAACAAGACCTAACTATTGCATTGTGCAGATTGCAGCAGTGTTTGTAGGTACGCAGCAATGTTCCAGTGTGTGTCCACGTGTGTCAATAATAATGGAAAACAAGATCGTGCCGACAAATACAACATTCGTTTCCTTTCACGTACCGACTCTGTGTGTAACTTGTCCCATGTTGTACAGAGCAGCACGATTTGATGTCCATATATGCGGCTCCGTGCTGTGCCACATAACAGTATTGTCAGGGTTGTACAGTCTTTGTGTTAAAAGTAGCATCCTTGTAGATTTGTGAGTAACTAATGTATACTGTAATACACCAGTAACGAATAACCTCTTTACCGCATTATACGATGAATTATTAATTAAATGTTAAAATTTGCATTCCATTTCTGCTTTAGGCATGTTCCGCTTCATACAAAAAATTAGCATTTAAAAGTGTATTTTATATATCAGGACTAAAATACTAGAACAGCTTGAACAGATTTCTGAATTTACATGTAATGGTTGTATCAAGTTTTACTGTAAAAATTAAAGCAACAAACCCTTATTTCCCCGTGTTGTGTCTAATTCATGGTATAATCATAAAAAGTGTCAACAGATGTCCGTACAGTTGTGTTGTTCACGGAAGATGGCATTCCCGTCAGTGGACAACAATGACATCATTTGGTACCTAGTGTTTGCCAGGTAGTCCCACATCCACAATCATCGCCTATACAGTCACAGATGGTGTATGGCACAAGGAAGACACCTATGAGACTTTTTGCAATGAAGGTGCCGTAAGAAGAATGGAAGCAAGACAGTCACAGACTGATGTGCCCCGAAGGCTAAATGTGAATTGGTCTGTTGTTTCTCGGATGTGGCGACAATCTATAGAGACAGAAACACTATCCTGAAGACCAGAGCATGGTTGACTACATGTTGTATCAAAAGAAGACAGTTATTTGGCCATAAGGGCATGACAGTACCGCCTTATTACTGCACGGCAACTAGCACGACTCGCAGCACCCTTTTCATGTGTTATATCGAGACAAACAGTGTAAAGAAGGCTTCGCCAGAATAGCTTTTATTATCAGAGACGCTCTGTATGTGTACTTCTGATGTGTCTTCACGGAAGGGAATGTCTGGAGTGGAGTCGTCAACATGCCACCTGGATGGTCTTTTCACAGGCGAGTCCCGATTTGGTCTGGAGAGTGGTTATTGACATATTCGCATCTGGAGGGATCGTGCAACACAATTTCTGAATCCAAACATTGTGGAAAGAGATTGATATCGAGGAGGAGCCTTAATGGTGTTAGCAGGGTCTATGGAGACCATTCGAACACCTCTTCATGAGATTGTACGGGTGAATCGCCAAGGTTTAACTGCTGTCAGTTATGACGATGAGAACTAGGGACCTTGTGCAGTTTTGCGAGGTAGTGTGCCCAGACTTTGTATTGATGGACAATAATGCTTGACTTCATAGAGCACGCACGGGTGGTTGATTTTTTTTTTTTTTTTTTTAAATGGAAGATACTGCTCACTATCTCAACTTGAATCCCATAGAGCATGTCTGGGATGAGCTAAGAAGACAGGTTGCATCCCGGCAGCATCCCCCAACCACTCTCAAAGACTTGCAGGCAGCTCTGCGGAAGAATGAGTGTTATTGCCTCAATATGGGACTGCTGACATCACTCACAGCATGCTCCATCGTTGCAGGCCTGTATTGCAGCCAGAAGTGGTAACACTCCATGCTGTTCACTTTAACCAGTTGTGTGAATGTGTGCGGAAATCCGTTAAGTTGGAAAGAACAAAGAATTTTTTGTCTACCGTTATGCATGTTGGAGTTGTGTATGTTCTTGACACTGTCTCTAATTTGCTATCATCTGTTTGCAATATTTTGTGACAAAATAAATGCACCCTTGCAAAATTTCTGTTTGTTGCTTTAATTTTGGACACACGTGTATTTCACTTCTCCATTTGACCAACCAAACCTATGTTATATAGGCAAAGGTCAAGACCCCAGGTAACCTCATTCATTGCTCAAGTTTGAATGTAAGGAAGCAAACGAGCAGGAAGTATGCATGGTAAATAGGGGTGGGGAATCTGGATGTGATGGCATATCCGGTGCAGCTATTAAGGTTTGCTTTTAGGACTGTCTAAACATGTTACCTACCTTATTAGCTACTGCATTATATAAATGTGTATCTAGCTGTTCTAAAAATGAGTGTTGTGAAACCAGTGTATGGAAAGGGAAGTAAAGAACAGCTCTCTGACTGTACACAGACATCACTAATTCCCACCTTTAGTAAGATGTTAGAAACTATTATTCTGTCCTAGCTTAGTGCCTTTTTCACAATACACAAACTGATTGTAAATTCTCAGCATGGATTTAGAAAAGTACTAAGTGCAACCACAGCAATTACGCAGTTCTTCCATGAAATGTACTATCTGCTGATGTGCTTTTAGATCTAACAAAAGCTTTTTATACAGTAAACAGTCGGTTACTTCTAAAAGAACTAAAGTCATACCATATCAGGGATCCACCTCTGCATCTTCTAGCCACATACATGTTGAATTGTGAGCAGCACAGTAAACTTATATGCAAATTAGATTATAAAAATTATGAACTTTCAGTTTACCAGTGAAACAGTAATAGAAGATGTAACTCTGGGCTCAATCCTTGGTCACTTTCTTTTCCTCATATCTATTAATGACATATGCTCAATCCATTAACTACCATATAATAAGCTATAAAGTTGACACTCCTCTCTTGTTCTATGGTAGAGGATGCAAGGAGCCACTAATAGTGTAACAGAATTAATGAAATTGTGAATTGTCAGAGCCTTTAGGTGAGTGTCATCAAATCTCAGTTACAAGCATTTAAAATTGGCTGTTCTCGCCACATCAAGTAAATAATGTATCTCAGCAACAGAGTAGCAGTTGTAAACTTCTGGCTGTGGATTTTGATGAAAATCTGTGGTGGGCAAAAAACATTAATTTTCATCTTCAACTTTTGTGGTCGTGCCTTCCTCAGTTGCATGTAATATTATGGTATATTGATAATTTTTACTTATGGACCTTCTGACAGCAACTTTTTTAATTTTGTATATGCATAGTGGCCTACATCTTCTCAGCCAGATCACAAAGATAGTTCATAGTCAAACATTTAAAATGGTATAATACAGGATGAGTTACCCCTTTTTCAAATATGGGATTGAATTGTGGGGCTGTATACCCGATATACACTTAAAAAGAATATTGTTGTGAAAGAAAAGACCTACAAGACTTATACATGGGATGGACCATAGAGAATCATGTCCTAAAGTGTTTTTGCAGTTCAGAAACTTAACGAATGTTTTCTTTGTACATGTTTAAGTTAGTTTATTTTTTTGTGTCAACCAACAGTAGCTATAAAGTGTAGGGATACAAATTATTGCAACATCAATACAAGAAAAACTATTGCCAGAAATGAATTTAAAAATGACAGTTTGAAGTCCAAATGTCAGTGGTTTAATTCAGTTTGACAAACTTCTAAACACTCTAAGAACCTGTAGAGGAATGATTCTAACACAAAATTAAAGTTTTTTCTAATAGAAAAATGTTTATAGTCATCTAGTGAACTTGAAGGCACTGTTTGTAATGTGCACCAATAGCATAACAGCTGTAAAGAAATAAATGCATGAAATAGATATTTGCTCCAACAATTGTAGTTCATTGTCCCCCTGCGGGTTCTCGGGGGCTAGAATAGACCGAGGTATTCCTGCCTGTTGTAAGAAGCAACTAAAAGGAGTTCCCTTCTTTTAGGCCATACAAGTTATGGTCCTCTTTTTTAGGGTCTGACCTCCACATTTCCAAAACTTTTCAGAAGTGCGGGCCATTTGGGGAGGGACACCTTATGTGGTGCATCATATATCCAGCTACTTGGATGAATACACTTTACAGGGAGCATCATCTGCATCTTCTGTATCTATGATAATCATGGATCTTTTCACACTCAATATCCAGAGTGGTAACCGGTCTGGCGTGGAGGGGTCGTCATGTACCCTCTTAGTTGTAGTCATGCAACAACACAGAGATTGCACTGCTGATGCATGAGATGATAAGTCCCCACGTATGCCAAGGAATAGATGCCCGTCTTCTTGGACATTGTGCCAGGTGGCCTTGGCTGTGGCTGGGTGGCACCTGTGGGGAGAGCCCCTGATCGGGGTGGGTGGCGTCAGGGTGGATGACACACAATGAAGTGGATGAAGTTGTCTGATGCTAGTAGTTGAACAGCCCAGCAGTCTTTAAGAGAGCTAAGGTGCATCATAATGCCGAGAGATACGACCCCAAATCATTCTCCTCCACGACCACAATGGGAGGAACGTAGGGCTAAAGATCAAGGAGAGGCATGTTCTCCTCAATATCTAGTATGTGCAGGGTCTGATGGTGAATCCTTTATGACAACAAACCACTGTTTTTCATCGAGAACTTAGGCCAAGTTTGGGGAAGTGGAGGGAACATCCAAACTGTGGAATGGGTCAGTCCTGATTGTCAAGCTGGGTGATGCCCCAGTCTCCATTACCCCTTATAAAGAGCATGAAGTTGGTCCAGGGGATTATATTCCATAGAGATCTCTTGCAGTCGGATTATGAGTTGTGGCCAATCCTGTGTTCTTTTCCATATGCGGTGCTTCAAATGCTGGAAATTTGGGTATGTGTCCTCGTGATGTAATGCCAGCCCCAGATCTCAGGAATCCACACATCTGTCACACACCAACATTTCTTGTGTCCCTCCCATTTGTGTCAGCTGTGGAGAGCACCAGTCCCCCTGTTTGCCAGACTGCACTGTTTATCTGAAAGAGAGGAAAATAAGGGAATGTAAGACCTGGACTGCCGGACTACGCCTGCCCCCGTGATGGTTGGGGGCACTCCTCCTCCCATTGCTCCCCTAACTTCAATTTCAGGACCACCACCCCTTCGGCCATCAGGAACATCAGTCCCCACCCCCTCAGCCAAAGAAGAAATAACGTCTTTTGGCTACACTTGCAAGGAAGTTGTCTCCAGACGCTGCCTTCCAAAGCTTCTGCTACTGTGAAGCCAGCCACCAGCCAGTGGTCGAAGGAGCCACAAGCTGCTGGTCGTAGGGCTTCACGATCGTTATTGCTAACTGTGACAAACTCAGAGAAGCCCTCCCATCCAGAGAAACCAAAAAGAACCGAGAAGACTGAAAGAAGAAAGGAACCTTGGTGGCCCCTAAAACACTGCTTTGTGAAAGTTTGCATTCTGAGGACGAGTTGGAGCTTTTAGTATCCCTCAAGAACCTAGATCTCACTGGAACCTCAGAACCAACAGACACAGAGACCAGAAGCCCTCAACAGGTAACAGCAGGTGACCCTGAAGTGTAAAGTGCCTCCTTGGTTGCATCGTTCCTACCCAGACCACAGAAAATGTCATCCTCCATTGGAATTGTGGCGGTTTTTCCTCCCACATGACAGCTACGGCAACTCTTAAGCATTATGCTTGTTTTCTCTGTTGTCCTTCAGGAAACATGGTTTCCAGCAAAGTGGACCCCTGCCCTTTGTGGCTAGCAGGACTATTACAAAAATTGTATTACTGTAACTGGAAGTCAGGTGGAGTATGTATATTGTGTCCTTACTTCTGTGTATTGTGAACCTGTGCCTCTTCAAACACCTTTAGACGCCGTGGCTGTCAGGGTGAGAACAACGCAGGAAATTACCATCCACAACATCTTCCTTGCTCCAGATGTTGAAGTACCATGAAATGTATTGGCTGCACTAATTTCTCAACTCCTCCCACCTTGTTCCTCAGGTTGCCCCGGCGGAAGACAGTGCCTTGGTGGCCGTCGGATATCACTGCGGTCATTAGACATTGTAGGCAGGCCCTTCGGCATCATAAGTGGCACCTATCAATGGAGAACCTCATTGCCTTCAAACGCTGTGCTCAGGTCTGTCAGCAATTAAAAGACAGAACTAGAAGTGCTGGAAATGGTATGTCTCCACCATTGGAACATGAACCTTTCTTACACTGGTTTGGACTAAGCTCAGACGCCTTTACAGACATCAGACCCCTGCAGGTAAACCTGGGGCTGTATATACTGATCTAGACACAATTGTAGAGTGTTTGCTGAGCATTATGCTTGAAGCTCTGCATCTGAGAATTACCACCCCACCTTTCACACCTGAAAATAATGGGTGGAACACCACCACCTGAGTAAGTCACCTTCACCCATATGTTTTGTTCAGTGAGTGAGAATTTCTAAGTGCCATTACACATTGTCCCGACACAACCCCTGGGCCCGACAACACTTTGTGATGCCATATCCTTGCTACGTTACAAGAGCTGGGCCTCTGATGCCCAATCCCGAGTTTTAAACAGAACTTTTTGTTGCTCCCCACCTTCAGAGTTCGAAATGGTGCTTCACACAATTCCCCCCCATATCCAAGTCAATGGGTTCCCACAGGACTCTGTACTGAGTGTCCCTCTGTTTTTAGTGTCCATTAATCGTGTCGGAGTCGTCATATCCTCCTTATATGCTGATGGCTTTTGCATTTTCTTTTGCTCTTCTACTATTGGTGTGGCTGAACATCGACTACAGGGAGCCATAAGAAAGGCGCGGTGATGGGCCCTCATCCTTGGCTTACAGTTTTCAGCTGCCAAGACTTGTGCCATGCTCTTCTGTTGCCGT
Source organism: Schistocerca nitens (assembly GCF_023898315.1). NCBI lineage: Eukaryota > Metazoa > Arthropoda > Insecta > Orthoptera > Acrididae > Schistocerca > Schistocerca nitens. The sequence continues at coordinate 11,492,437 of NC_064622.1, forward strand.
TGTACAATTCACCCACACCCACAACTTTATCTTGATTGACCATCTTCTTAATGTAGTGGACTATTAGTGCTTAACTCGGCTTCCCCCTCATCATCAGCTTACGCAAAAGTGCTGGCAGCATGTTTACGTTCTTCAATGCCTGAGCCACACTGACTGGGCTGGGGTAATCATGTTAGAAAAATGGATGTTTTTGCGGTCTTTGTTACCAAAATTTTTTCCCCAAACAATCCCATCAGTGACACTATCGGACTGGCAGTATAGTTTTCCTCGTGACATTCTTCAGCAAATTAATGAAACCGGTAAAAAATTCAAATAGCTTAAAGTAAACTTGAGTGTAGGATTCTAAAAGAGGTCTCTTCTAGCCTTAACCTCTGACCTATATAGAAATGTATAATCAGCTTGGGATCTTGTTTAAAGAAACCTTTATCAGGTTTGGGAACCTTTGATAGAGAAACTCACGTGTGGCTGCTGTTGCACAGCTGTCAGGTGTGGCACAGTGGTGATGGGGATGCTTTAAAAGGAGCCACCATGGGAACACTAATGTTTCACATTAACTACAAACTATGCTAACACAAAGTATGCTATACCTTAATCCAAAAATACATGAGCACATCAATAACATTACACAATTAAAAAAAACTCTCTACAACATGAATTTATCCCAAAACCTGTCAGGAAGACTGCTGTGAATTTCACCAAAATTTACACAATGTGACAGTGGTGTAAAACCTGCAGGCTATTTATAAGATGAGTGCAGCAGCTGTTATGCAACAATTTTAATACCATGAGATCCACTGCCTTGGCAATACACACTTAAATTGTGAAGTTATTATAGCAAGAAAACAGACTTAAATATGTCACAATAAGTTGTGACAAGAGACACCACTTTTTTGAAGTTTTTCAATTTATTTGGATTTTATCTCGCTTCCTAGTCATCAAGACTTTTCATATTTCTTTCCCCAGAGTGTACTAATCAATTGGAGAACATAATAAAAAATGTCAGATTTGAGTACCAGTGGAATACGCGTCCATTTTCAATGTACCCCTACCTTATTGTTTTGTAGAGGCTTATCCTCATATTACAAAAGCAAATACAGGTTTTAGGTGGCTTGAAAGAGTTTGTAGAAGACTTTCTTGTAAAAGTGGGCCAAAAATATCCATTTTTGGCATATTTAGAAAAATCATCAACTTTGCCCTCATATTGTAAACTTCTGGAAAAACAATAGAATGAAATTTTATATTTTAGGACCTTGTATTGGTAAATTATTAAGTGCAAGGTTTCAGGTGTTACTCGCAATTACTTCCAGAGATATAGGAAACTAAACTTCAAATTTTTTCAGGCATCTACTTTTTTGGTTGACTTTGCTTAAATTTATCCATTTGCAAATTGCTCAGGAAATATATATATTTTTTACTAGTATTTCACTTAAGAGAGCACAAAAAAGTGGTACAAGATGACTTAGTTTTGTTTCTTTCAAGAAAATATTACTAGAGATATCACGTCTCAAAGTTTCCAAAATCGTGTGTGCATTGTTAATGGCTGTGCTATGGGATCAAACAAATTACTGTATATACGGAAGTACTGAATTAGCATTACAGGGAAATGGACTGGTGCTGGAATAAATCAGTGGAGGGCGGAGGAAATTGCTATTTTCCCTAGGCATGCTGCCTTGTTGTTATTTGACTGCGTTCCAGGTTCTTAAGATTCAGCATACTTCTTACAGCCTAGGTCATTCAATGTTGAACTTACAGCCTAGGTCATTCTCTGTCGAACTTAGTCTTTGGTAATGTTGGGAAAGAAGATGTTCTGGACAATGTTTTGTAATGGATGGAGATCTGTGGTTACAATTGTGACTCATTAAAATAAATAATAAACAATTATTTTATTTTACTATGAAAGAAATGTCTTCATTGTTACTGTGATTACTTTTGGAATGATAAAATATCAATATCTTTTGGCAGTTGTCATATTTTGATTTGACTGTTCTATAGATCAAACATAGTGTTTTCCTCTATGAAGTTAACACTCATTGATTCCATATTGAGTGAAATTTTGTCTGTGCCATTATCAGTTAGAAAATGTTAAGATACCAAGACGAGCATACAGAGCGACAGGAGTGTGAAATGGAGCGTGGAAAAACACTGAATTGCTTCTGCATTTGGTAATCTCTGGATATTATTATTATTTTTTTTTAAATCTATGTAATTGATCTAAATGTGATGGTGCTTGGAGCTAACAAACAAGTCAAAATGACATTTCTGAATTTAAAAATGTGTGTTAATTTCATCATGCAAATTATTTTCTTTCATGAAAATATGTTCGTGTAATTTAGTATGTTGTATTATTCCTTGGAGTTTGTTTTGCAGCTTCAGTTTACGTCTGAACTGTAAACTCAAAATAAAAGAGCCAGATATATTTATCGATATTCTCTAAAAACATCTCATTAGTCTGTGTGCACGCATATGCATGCGTGCTGTACTGGAGTCTAAAAGTGTCAACATTTTGATTGTAACAATGTAATGTGTGCTGTATGGATGATTCGTAGAAAAGTTATAAGTGTATAATATGTAATGATAATGACTTCATTGAACTGATAAGTTCAGCTGTTTGTCAGTCCAAAGTTATTTGCTCTGTTACAGCAATGGATATGGGCGCATTAAATGCAATGGGACCCATGAATCCTTTAACAGCATTGGGTGCTCTTGGATTGAACCATATGAATATGCCACTGAACTCATTTATGATGCAGCCAAATGGAAGCCTTTTGACCCAGATGATGCAAGCAAGTGGTATGAATGCCATGCACCAAGGCTGGGCTGGTGGCCTTCCAGGCAAAATGGTGTCTCAGCTCTGGATGAATGATGAAAGCAAGGTTGGTCATTGTCATTGTTACTAACTTTCTTACGAGTAAGGTGCTTCAGCTGCATGTGCCACATTTGTTTGATACTTGTATATCGGGCTCACGTCTAGTTAGTGAATGCAATGGGTAGGCTCCTCCTTTAAGGAAATGTACAGTTTCCTCTCTCACCTATCTGCAGGTCTGCTAGGCATAAATGATCAAATCCTTGAGAACTGGCAAAGACATCTGGTGATAAATAATTGAATGAAGTTTCATTATTGATACTCTGTCATGTAATGTATCTTACAGTTCCTCCAAAATAAATTTATTTCTAACTCCACCTTCGAGCATGTGAAAAAGTTTTTATTGGCTGAAAAAGTAGACTTCCAACAGTTGGTTGGATATCCAGTTCTTGAAATCAATATGATGACTCTCAGAACCAATTTGTTGTTTATTGTACTCTCATTTATAATGATATGTTGTTGAGAACGTCGTTGTATTAAAAGGAGATGTGAGGGACTTCAAATCACTTGGTTAGTCACTGAACTGCTTCCACCCAAAATTAAATTTACATGTTGTTGTTGTTGTTGTTGTTGTTGTGGTGGTCTTCAGTCCTGAGACTGGTTTGATGCAGCTCTCCATGCTACTCTATCCTGTGCAAGCTTCTTCATCTCCCAGTACCTACTGCAACCTACATCCTTCTGAATCTGCTTAGTGTATTCATCTCTTGGTCTCCCTCTACGATTTTTACCCTCCACGCTGCCCTCCAATGCTAAATTTGTGGTCCCTTGATGCCTCAAAACATGTCCTACCAACCGATCCCTTCTTCTAGTCAAGTTGTGCCACAAACTTCTCTTCTCCCCAATCCTATTCAATACCTCCTCATTAGTTACGTGATCTACCCACCTTATCTTCAGCATTCTTCTGTAGCACCACGTTTCGAAAGCTTCTATTCTCTTCTTGTCCAAACTAGTTATCGTCCATGTTTCACTTCCATACATGGCTACACTCCATACAAATACTTCCAGAAACGACTTCCTGACACTTAAATCTATACTCGACGTTAACAAATTTCTCTTCTTCAGAAACGATTTCCTTGCCATTGCCAGTCTACATTTTATATCCTCTCTACTTCGACCATCATCAGTTATTTTACTCCCTAAATAGCAAAACTCCTTTACTACTTCAAGTGTCTCATTTCCTAATCTAATACCCTCAGCATCACCCGATTTAATTTGACTACATTCCATTATCCTCGTTTTGCTTTTGTTGATGTTCATCTTATATCCTCCTTTGAAGACACTGTCCATTCCGTTCAACTGCTCTTCCAAGTCCTTTGCTGTCTCTGACAGAATTATGATGTCATCGGCGAACCTCAAGGTTTTTACTTCTTCTCCATGAATTTTAATACCTACTCCAAATTTTTCTTTTGTTTCCTTTACTGCTTGCTCAATATACAGATTTAATAACATCGGGGAGAGGCTACAACCCTGTCTCACTCCTTTCCCAACCACTGCTTCCCTTTCATGCCCCTCGACTCTTATAACTGCCATCTGCTTTCTGTACAAATTGTAAATAGCCTTTCGCTCCCTGTATTTTACCCCTGCCACCTTCAGAATTTGAAAGAGAGTATTCCAGTTAACATTGTCAAAAGCTTTCTCTAAGTCTACAAATGCTAGAAACGTAGGTTTGCCTTTTCTTAATCTTTCTTCTAACAAGGGAACTTCCCCATCGCACCCCCCTCAGATTTAGTTATAAGTTGGCACAGTGGATAGGCCTTGACAAACTGAACACAGATCAATCGAGAAAACAGGAAGAAGTTGTGTGGAACTATGAAAAAATAAGCAAAATATACAAACTGAGTAGTCCATGGGCAACATAGGCAACATCAAGGAGATGTAAGCTCAGTAGCTCCGTGGTACCGTGGTTAGCGTAAGCAGCTGTGGAGCGAGAGGTCCTTGGTTCAAGTCTTCCCTCGAATGAAAATTTTAATTTTTTATTTTCAGACAATTATCAAAGTTCAGGCACTCACACATAATCAACATCGCTCTCCAAAATTCCAGGACATGTTCAGATTTGCTTGGACATATGCAGGATTTGACGGTCTACACACGGAAAAATTTGAAAACATTAAAAACATATGTTTTGACAGAGCACAGAGAAAACTGTGCGACTGTGAAACTGTTGCATTCATTTGTTGCAGTTTATGTGACAAACTCTTATGTTTTCATCACTTTTTTGGGAGTGTTTATCACATCCACAAGAAAACCTAAATCGGGCAAGGCAGAAGAATCTTTTTACCCATTCGCCAAGTGTGCAAGTTAGGTGGGTCGACAACATATTCCTGTCATGTGACGCTCATGCCGTCACCAGTGTCGTATAGAATATATCAGACGTGTTTTCCTGTGGAGGAATCGGTTGACCTACGACCTTCCGATCAAATTTTTTAGCTTCCCATGGGAGAGGCACGTCCTTTCGTCTACTAATCACACGGTTTTGCGTTGCGGTCGCAACACACAGACACTAAACTTATTACAGTGAACAGAGACGTCAATGAACGAATGGACAGATCACAACTTTGCAAAAATAGTAATTAAACTTTTCGCTCGAGGGAAGGCTTGAACCAAGGACCTTTCGCTCAGCAGCTGCTCACGCTAACCACAAGACCACGGCACACTTGTGCTAACTTTCTCCTTGATATTGCCTATGTTGCCCATGGACTACTCAGTTTGTATATTTTGCTTATTTTTTCGTTGTTCCACACAACTTCTTCCTGTTTTCTCGATTGATCTGTGTTCAGTTTTACAAGGCCTATCCACTGTGCCAAATTATAGCTAAATCTGAGGGGGGTGCGATGGGGAGGTTCCCTTGTAAGATAAGTCGTAAGGTTAGTATTGTCTCACGTGTTCCAACATTTCTACGGAATCCAAACTGATCTTCCCCGAGGTCCGCTTCTACCAGTTTTTCCATTCGTCTGTAAAGAATTCGCGTTAGTATTTTGCAGCCATGACTTATTAAATTGATAGTTCGGTAATTTTCACACCTGTCAACACCTGCTTTCTTTGGGATTGGAATTATTATATTCTTCTTGAAGTCTGAGGGTATTTCGCCTGTCTCATACATCTTGCTCACCAGATGGTAGAGTTTTGTCATGACTGGCTCTCCCAAGGCCATCAGTAGTTCTAATGGAATGTTGTCTACTCCCGGGGCCTTGTTTCGACTCAGGTCTTTCAGTGCTCTGTCAAACTCTTCACGCTGTATCATATCTCCCATTTCGTCTTCATCTACATCCTCTTTCCTTTCCATAATATTGTCCTCAAGTACATCGCCCTTGTATAAACCCTCTATATACTCCTTCCACCTTTCCGCCTTCCGTTCTTTGCTTAGAACTGGGTAGCCATCTGAGCTCTTGATATTCATACAAGTGGTTCTCTTCTCTCCAAAGGTCTCTTTAATTTTCCTGTAGGCAGTATCTATCTTACCCCTAGTGAGACAAGCCTCTACATCCTTACATTTGTCCTCTAGCCATCCCTGCTTAGCCATTTTGCACTTCCTGTCAATCTCATTTTTGAGACGTTTGTATTCCTTTTTGCCTGCTTCATTTACTGCATTTTTATATTTTCTCCTTTCATCAATTAAATTCAATATTTCTTCTGTTACCCAAGGATTTCTATTAGCCCTCGTCTTTTTACCTACTTGATCGTCTGCTGCCTTCACTACTCCATCCCTCAGAGCTACCCATTCTTCTTCTACTGTATTTCTTTCCCCCATTCCTGTCAATTGTTCCCTTATGCTCTCCCTGAAACTCTGTACAACCTCTGGTTCTTTCAGTTTATGCAGGTCCCATCTCCTTAAATTCCCACCTTTTTGCAATTTCTTCAGTTTCAATCTGCAGTTCATAACCAATAGATTGTGGTCAGAGTCCACATCTGCCCCTGGAAATGTCTTACAATTTAAAACCTGGTTCCTAAATCTCTGTCTTACCATAATATAATCTATCTGAAACCTTCTAGTATCTCCAGGATTCTTCCAGGTATACAACCTTCTTTTATGATTCTTGAACCAAGTGTTAGCTATGATTAAGTCATGCTCTGCGCAAAATTCTACAAGGCGGCTTCCTCTTTCATTTCTTCCCCCCAATCCATATTCACCTACTATGTTTCCTTCCCTCCCTTTTCCTACCGACGAATTCCAGTCACCCATGACTATTAAATTTTCGTCTCCCTTCACTACCTGAATAATTTCTTTTATCTCGTCATACATTTCATCTATTTCTTCATCTTCTGCAGAGCTAGTTGGCAAATAAACTTGTACTACTGTAGTACTACTTTGTGTCTATCTTAGCCACAATAATGCGTTCACTATGCTGTTTGTAGCAGCTAACCCGCTCTCCTATTTTTTTATTCATTATTAAACCTACTCCTGCATTACCCCTATTTGAATTTGTATTTATAACCCTGTATTCACCTGACCAAAAGTCTTGTTCCTCCTGCCACCGAACTTCACTAATTCCCACTATATCTAACTTGAACCTATCCATTTCCCTTTTTAAATTTTCTAACCTACCTGCCCGATTAAGGGATCTGACATTCCACGCTCCGATCCGTAGAATGCCAGTTTTCTTTCTCCTGATAACGACGTCCTCTTGAGTAGTCCCCGCCCGGAGATCCGAATGGGGGACTATTTTACCTCCGGAATATTTTACCCAAGAGGACGCCATCATCATTTAATCATACAGTAAAGCTGCATTTACATACGAAATAGAAAATCAAATAATGACACTAGTTTTCTGGTCCTGAAACTATGTTTAGCAGATGGTAAAATTAATGCTGACATTTACAGGAAACGCAGCACAGCACTTAACATCAGTCATGTCATGCCTCTTCTTGTCACCCTTTTAAGCACAAACTGGCGTTCTTTCACACTATGATCAACCATATTATTGAGGTGCTGCTAACCCCATCTGCTGTTGTTACTGAACTTAATAACTTGAAATATATAGTGGTCAAAAATAAAGCCAACACGAATATAAATTCCTCTACATTCAGTAAAAATGGTCTTACTGTTAAAAAATATACTACAATCCCAAGTGTAGGTGACATTTCATATCCTATAGCTAATTTGTTTAAAAAGAATATGATGTTGCTGTGTCCCTCACCACCAGTAATATCACCAAGTTGCTCTTTATACATTGTAAAGAACATCCAACTGACCATTTTCTCAAATCTAGGTTATATAAATTACAGTGTAATATATATCTGAGTTTTTATGTGGGGCAGATAGGTAGCACATTTTAAGACCCTCTTTCATGAGCACTTAATCAACAAAAATAGTGAGAAATCATATAATTCAACTTTCTCAGAATGTCTCAAAATCGAGAAACATACTCTTCCTCCTCCCTCCTTGCTTAACATGGAAATTTTACGTATAGTTGAAAAGGGCTACAATATGAATCTTTCAGAAGAATTTTAAATATATAAGCATTAACACCTAAACTCCAAAGATTGATTGAATAAACAACTTGCATTAAAAAATGGACAATATTTTGACTGCACAGAATCTCTTCTAAAATGTGAAAATTAGCATATCCCTTTTATGTATTAGAACTGTGTGTCACGTTTTTTTCAAATGTGTTGTTTATGTGTTTACAACAATCACATACAATATGTATATTTTTGGACAAGGCTCGAAGCAGGATCCAATGACGAGGAATAAACTACACAACCAGTGGATCCCACGAATGTAGTAAGACTGCTATCTTCATTAGGGCTTTGTGACATGCTGTGTCAATCCACTCAACAATACTTGCACATGAAGGAAACAAACTTCTGAACAGCAAGCTATACCAATTCATTACTTAAATAAACTTTTTATGGCGATGATCGTCATTTGCTCTTTGGTAGGTGATTGTGTAACACACCATTTCACCATGCCATGTTACGCCGCAGACTCCTCCCCTTAGGTGAACAATGTCATCACTACTGTAAAATGCTAATAAACAATGACCATTTGAAGTTCAAATTAAGTTTAACCTTCTTAATTAAAATTACCTACAGTGTGTGTCTGCACTATCACAACTGTAACTGCATCTCATTTGTAAATAAATATACTTATTCATGTTTTTTATATATGGAATGCCACACATTGAATTATTAATCATTATTGATAGGCAAGTGTTTGACCTAACGTTGCTCTGATTAAGTTCCTTTACATCTCTACCAGCCAATCATTCTCTTATTATGAATATGAATCCCATGTGCTTGGACTATCCATTGCTAGAACTTGTAGTCCCAGTAACCCTTTCAGTCTAATCATATTTCATTTAAGCAACTGTATTTCTTTTAGAACTGAAGCTTGTCATTTGTCATCTCCAATAAATAAAAAAAAAAAACACCTCTAAAACCAACTTCTAGTGAACTGAATTCCCAATTGTAGGAAACTGTACAAAACTTGCAAAGCTCTAATGGCATATTGTCCTATGTAAGTTGTTAAGGAAACACAGCATCCATTGTTACAAGGCTGATTTCCTTGTTAGACATGTACAAGATGCATTAGAGTATGTAAATACTTTTAGTATTTATGGGAGTATCACTAAACCAGAGGAGTCACATGTTTTGAACAGTGAACAACCCTTTGTTTGGAATTCTGTAATCAAATACATACTGTTCCAACCTATAAGAATATATTACAGACAATTGCCTCTTGATTATTCCATCTCGTAAGTTAGGATGTGGAACAAATTAACAAACTCAAATAAGGTCATCTACTTTGCTGCTTTGGAGGAACCTTGAAACTAATGGTACTTACTTCTCTAGTAACCTTCTAGATATGCCTCTTTCTGGGGAAAGACTGCCTCTAAACAGCAATCGTATCTGGATGTTAGCCTGTCATATTTACACCATATAGTGAAGGGTATACGTCCTTGATTCCCCTGTCAAAAGTGATGGTGCAAGTACCACTTAGGTGAAATAAATCATCACAGCTTTGTAGCCCATTTGCTGTCCAATGTTTGCTAATTTCTGTTGTTCCCCAAGTACAAATGTGTCACTAAGTCATTCTTTACACACAATTATCCCATTGTGTAGGTATTAGTTATCTACATCTACAGCTACAGTCGTACTCTGCAAGCCATCATATGGTGCATGGCAGAGCGTACCCTGTACCACCACTAATCCCACTAATCATTTCCTTTCCTGTTCTTCTCATAAATAGAGTGATGGAAGAACGATTGTCTATACGAGGTCTGTTCAAAAAATTTCAGAACATTCATAATTTCACGCCAATGGTGTGTTGGAATGAAATGCAGTTGGAACCCTTGCACAGGCCTGTGTTTAATGTGTAACTGCTGGAAGTTTCATTGTTGTATATCTGTTAGTTACTGTTCAGTGCTGTTTTGAGTAAAACATTGTATCACACAGTATGTGAATTTCGAGATTGCAGAGTTAGAGGAATAACACATCTGCATTAAATTTTGCGTGAATCTCGAGAACACCTTTACAGGACACACCAAATGATGCACAAAGCTACAGTGGTGAGTGCTTAAGCCGTACTTGGTGTTAAGAATGATCCACATGGTTTAAAAATGGCAAGATGGAAGTTACAGATAATTCTCATTTGGGACGCCGTTCGAGGTATTCCGATGATGCTCATGTCAGGAACATCAACAAAATGTTGCATGTCGATTGAAAACTGAATGTCCGAGAAATTGCAGAATAATGCAGCATTTTTCAGTTGGATCATTTCATGAAATCCTGACAGCATCTTGAAATGCATCTTGTTGCCGCCAAGATAGTCCCACAGCTCATGAGTCAAGACCAGAAAGACCTTTGTCTTGCTATCTGTGAAGCTTGCAGGCATCCATCCACTCCAGAATATATGCACATAAAGAAAACAGAATTCCAAACAACAGTTTAGACCAATTCGTCTAGCCTGTTGTTTGGAAGTCTTTGTATGGCGGTGATCATCATTTGTTGATTCAGTAGACGGTCGTGCAACATATCACTTCACCAAAGTGATATGTTAAACTACAGATGACAGCTTGAGATGTCAATTTTAGTGGTAAGCCCGTTAGGTGGGATTCCATGTGCAAGACAGGATTTAGGAAGAGGATGTGTGATGCGATTTTTACGAGGGCAAAGGAGAGTTTTAGAGACGGAGGAAAGTAAAATGAGCAGAGATTCATGGTTGAATGGTCAGGAAATGAAAGGAGTGACTGAAACTTTGTTAAAAGGGGGAGCTGGGCGAAAATAAGAAGGAGAAAACTTATGGTTGAAGTGTTTTCACATAGAGAGAGCTGTGTAGGGAGTTCAGAAAATGTTTCAAATAAAAGAGTACAATCACAAATTTTTACACACATTCGTAAATAAATGCACGCAATTGTACAACGAGATTATAAGTAAACATGTGTGAAAGGCTTAAAACCAAGTTAGATGGAGCACATATTACAAACCACATTGGAATTAAAATTTGAAGAAAGGTATTGTTGCTGCGAGCCCAGGGAGTTGTAGCATGGCACTATTTTACCCCCTTCCTTCCCTGTCCCTCTCCCTCCCCCTGTCCCTCTCCCTCCCCCTGTCCCTCTCCCTCCCCCTGTCCCTCTCCCTCCCCCTGTCCCTCTCCCTCCCCCTGTCCCTCTCCCTCCCCCTGTCCCTCTCCCTCCCCCTGTCCCTCTCCCTCCCCTGTCCCTCTCCCTCCCCTGTCCCTCTCCCTCCCCTGTCCCTCTCCCTCCCCTGTCCCTCTCCCTCCCCTGTCCCTCTCCCTCCCCTGTCCCTGTCCCTCTCCCTCCCCCTCTCCCTCTCCCTCCCCCTCCCCCTGTCCCTCCCCCTCTCCCTCCCCCACTCCCTCCCCCTCTCCCTCCCCCTCTCCCTCCCCACTCCCTCCCCCTCCCCTCCCCCTCCCCCTGTCCCTATCCCTCCCCCCGTCCCTCTCCCTCCCCCCGTCCCTCTCCCTCCCCCCGTCCCTCTCCCTCCCCCCGTCCCTCTCCCTCCCCCTCTCCCACTCCCTCCCCCACTCCCTCCCCCTCTCCCTTTCCCTCCCCCTGTCCCTCTCCCTCCCCCTGTCCCTCTCCCTCCCCCTGTCCCTCTCCATCCCCCTGTCCCTCTCCCTCCCCCTGTCCCTACCCCTCCCCCTGTCCCTCCTCTCCCACCCCATCTCCCTCCCCCTCTCCCACCCCCTCCCCCACCCCTCCCCCTCTCCCTCCCCCTCTCGCTCTCACTCCCACTCTCACTCCCACTCTCGCTCTCACTCTCGCTCTCACTCCCCCTCTCACTCCCCCTCCCCCCTCTCACTCCCCCTCCCCCTATCTCTCCCCCTATCCCTCCCCTTCCCCCTATCCCTCCCCCTCCCCCTATCCCTCCCCCTGTGCCGCCGCATCTCCCTCCCCATGTGCCTCCACCTCCCCCTACCCCTCTCCCCCTACCCCTATCCCCCTACCCCTCTCCCCCTACCCCTCTCCCCCTCTCCCTCCCCCTCTCCCTCCTCCTCCCCCTCTCCCTTGTACTTTAGTTTGGCTGTTCATAACTGAAATAAGGCTGTTGAACTGATAAAATTCTCTCAGGCTTCCAGCCGCGTCAAGTGGTTTAAAATCCATGAGCAATAGATATAGCCATGCTGCCTTGTGTAATGTCACTGGTGCTAGCTCCAGTACCATATACACAGGGTGTATACGACCCGGGAGATCGGGGAAAAACACGGAAATTTTTTCATCCGGGAGAAAACCGGGAAAAACCCGGGATATTTTTAGAATTCCGGGAATTTTTCATTGTTTTAGTTTTCAGTTAAATTTTTGTAATTTTGACTGGTAAGAACCGATACTCTAACATAGGATATTACTGTATCCCGCTACTGCAGAATAATACTTCACAATAAAACCTAAACGAGAGAAAAAAACGAAAATAACTTAAATTGCAAAGGAAATGCGCCATAACGACGACGACACACAGTGCTCATGCAAGCGTCTGCCAACTGAAAATGTGTCAAAGGCTTTAGGAAGACTATGCAGTACTTCATAACAACAAATTGCCTCCAATAAGCGTTAAGTCGCAACTGTTTACATTAGATTTTTTGTAGCAGTTGCTCGTGGGCTCTTGCGCATGCACAGTTGAGTCACGTTTGAGTAGTAGATTCTCCCGCTTCTGGCTACAGGAATGTGGCTGTTGGCTGTGCAAGCAGTCGCAGTGTGCAGTTAGATGCTACCGGGAAAAGGGGGCGCCAAAATCATATTCTTGAGGAAAAAAACTTGTCTCACAAAGCACCTAGCATCCAGCGCACGTTTGTCCATCGATTATTCATATGATTTTGAAATGCTTCTCTATTGGTTTTTGAACACATTTTAAGTTGATTTCTGAATGAATCATAAGTTGACTTTTGAATGCATGCATAGTGTACGTGATGTCTCTGTCAGGAGAATCCTCATCACATCTAGAAATAAACTTTCTGCAGACAAAAGGGGACGGGGGCTATACGAGCTGAGGGAGTAAAGCCGAATGGATGAATGCCAATCGCTGTCTGATTATGTGGTTGATTGGGTTTGCGAATGATCAGCAGTGTTATAATTATTAGCGAAATCCATAGATTCAGACTACCAGAATGGAAATAAATGACTGACAGGAATAACAGGTGAGAAAGATTACATATTATCTTCTCAGTGTATCCAAGGAAATGCGATTTTGACAGAAAATTTTTGGCCGGATCGTTACACTAGTAAGGACCAGTAGTACAGTCCCCGGCTAGCCGTCGTGTAAATTCTATTCTGGAAGTAACTCAGAAAACGTGTTGTTCGAACATGTAATAGTGGCTAACCGGAAAATAATCACGGGAAAACTAAACCTGTGATTCTGGCAGTGTTAGTGAAGTTAATCGGCAAACAAATTTTGACAGTGGCAGCAATAGCTACAGAATTGGTGATGACAAGATTGTTTGTTAGAATGAGGAAGGAGAAGAAACGGGGACATCACACAAATTATAAAAGGAAAAGACGATTCCAAATTTATATAAAAATTTCATAATACTACATTTCGATCTCATGCTTGAGAAGCTGGTGCGTATGAATGAAATGTGAAACTATTTCCTAACATAAAGCTTAAAGCTTATTGCTTGTAGTAGGCCTAATAGGCATTTGATATTGGTACTTCGTGAATTATATTCTGTCGTGTTCTAAAAATGGCCGTTTGTGCCAAAACAGTCTCATTTATTTGGTGTGTTACAAAATTGCTGCCATATTAGAAAGGCCTATTTTGTTTTATCTAGCAGACAGTGACAAAATAGACGTAATCAGATCGAGAAGCCACACTAGTCTTGGGTATTATTTGTATCAACAACTTTTTCAGTATTAGATAACGACATTTAGATTTTTCATGTGGCAAAACGTTTGACGAACTTTGATGAGGTAATAGATTCTTTCGCAGAAAGGGAAGCTTACCATGTAAAGCTGTAGAAAGATTAGAGAGAAAGAAATGCTAGGAGCTAAGGTTTGAAGAAATGTGTAATTTCTTGCTTATCTCTTGTCAGTATTGGTTTGATATATCCTATATTTAATTTTATGTCACACAAAACAGCATGTTATTAACTAATAGGCAATAAAGAGTTCAGATTTTCTGAAGAGTTCTTGTTCTCTTGATTACAAATAATCCCATCCGCTATTAATTGCGAGATTTTTTTAAAGAGGGGCAGGCTGTCAAACCGCCTGATTCGGAGCAGGAGAGGCACCACAGGGCATTTCAATTTCCACTCTCCTGAATAGGTTTGGACGTGCGGAGAAAAATGCTTTATGAAGAGGCGCGGCACTGCACTTTGCCATACTTAAGACCAAATAATATGTCTTACATTTCCTCAAATACATATGTTTTATGTTTCAGACTTTTCAGAAAGATATGCGCTACAAGATGAACATATTTTGAAAATTCGATTTATTTTTTAGTATTGACCCGGCTGTTTCCCCTTCGTTTACTCTCAGGTCAAATGAAAACAAAACTGATATCTGTGGCTGGGAGCTACCAAGTGAATTAAAACACATTCACATAATTACGGAAGGCTGAAATATGGCATTAGTTTCAGATTTTATTTTGTTTCCACCTTTGTAACAGTCGAGCATTAATCACCTTGTGGAGCAATGAAGTTATTTTTGTCTGTTTGCTAAAGAAATATGACTTTTGTTAACCTTTTCCACAGAGGCAGTCAATGTATTTGAAACGAAATGTTTAATTCCACAGTACTGGCTAGTTTCAACTGTTCGGTGCATTTCATGTGCATGTTTTCATTTTCTAGCACATATGGCATTATGCTTCTTCTTAAAGAAGCTGGCAAGCATTTGCGAAGAATTCAAAAGTATTCATATCAAAAACGCCAGTAAATCTGAAGAAAGCAGTATTTGATCAATGCATTCTTCCTGTGATGACGTATGGCTGCGAGACATGGACACTGAACTCATTTACAAAAGGGAAACAGCACAGAGAGCCATGGAGAGATCAATGCTGGGCTATACAAGAAAGGATAGGAAAAGGGAAGATGACATTCGGTCTGTGACGATGGTTAACGACATCTTAAAGACAGTAGGTTCCTCGAAATGGCAGTGGGCTGGCCACGTCGCAAGAAGAAAAGACAGATGGATGAAGCTAGTACTGGAGTGGAGTCCGAGAGAGCAGCGGAGGCCTAGAGGAAGACCACCAGACTGATGGGACAAAGACTTCAAGGAGATCGCTGGTAACACCTGGCAGGGAAATGCCTGAGACCGTCCCACATGGAGAAGACTGCTGAAAGCCTACCTGAATCCTCGACTCGAAGAGGCCACATCATTTAATGATTGAATTGGATGATGATGATGATGATGATGATGATGATGATGATGATGATGGCATTATGCCATAATAATGAATCAAACATGATATAATACCGTACTGCTGCTCCAAGAAAATTTTCATCCCGAAAACCACACTGAAAAGCTTAATATCAGGTCGAGGTCTACTTCATTGGGAATCTGGACATACAAATGTCCCCTTTAAGTATGCACTTTAAATGTGCACATTTTAATATGGCTCATGAAGTTCCAATGCTCTTGCAGTATCCTTTGATGTCTTGTTTCTTTTATGACATAATGTAAGATCTTTCAGTGTTTTACATGTGCGTACATACGGGCTTCCTACGCCATGATAGCTACCACAAACTTATTTCTATAGATCGCGAGAAAGTATTGTGAATAGTGCCAGAAGGAGATTTTCACTCTGCAGCAGTGTGTGTGCTGATACGAAACTTCCTGGTAGATTAAAACTGTGTGCTGGACCGAGACTCGAACTCAGGACCTTTGCCTTTCACGGGCAAGTGCTCTACCACTGAGCTACCCAAGCACGACTCACGCTCCGTTCTCAGAGCTTTACCTCTGCCAGTATCTCATCTCCTACCTTCCAAACTTTACAGAAGCTCTCCTGCGAACCTTGCAGAACTAGCACTCTTGAAAGAATGGATATTCCAGAGACATGGCTTAGCCACAGCCTGGGAGATGTTTCCAGAATGAGATTTTCACTCTGCAGCGGAGTGTGCACTGATATGTGCTCTACCAGCACTTGCCCGCGAAAGGCAAAGGTTCCGAGTTCGAGTCTCGGTCCGGCACACAGTTTTAATCTGCCAGGAAGTTTCATTGTGAATAGTGGTTTTAAAAGCGTTACTTTCAAAGTAGATATCCTTTTACGTAAGTTGAACATTGTGCAATAATGTACCATGAATTTATTAAATCACAGAGCGTTTGACTCTCATTTAAAAATCAACTCTTTGATGATGAGCCATTTAGAAGAATTTCGAACCCTGAAGATCAGACATTTATGTCATTATTAAAAACTTTACTGGCAGATTTGTGTGATATATCTTAAAGAGTAACACGCGCAAAAAGATGAACAGTATATGCGAAAGCTTAGCTTCTCTTGCAGCTTGAGACCAATATTATATGTGAAAGCTTTTCTTTTCTTGTAGCAACACTATGTATATTAATTAAAACTATTAACTTTCCCTGTTTGTGTGTTCATGCTACTTAACAGTGATGTTGCTGTTGGCTGACTGCATCACGTGTCCTACGGTCTGAATATACGCGTCATCGGCTGGCGAGATCACGTGACATGAGCTACGAACGGCTTACAAAAGTGCATCGAAGTCTCAATTTCAATGATTCGGAAAGTAACGTGCGGTGTTTGGTGTAATTCCCATGTATACTTTTGTAATATGAAAATACACAGCGTACACATTGCTGCACATCAAAGATATTTCCAAAACGTGTCTTTTTCCCTGAGTTTCATTTTATAAAGTGCTAGGAAATTGTACACCCGTATATAAAACCATAACCATTGAAAGGATTGATAAGGGAAAATATACTGTCACCTGGGAGAAAGTTTATTTTTAACTGGGAAATCGGGGAATTTTTTTTCCTTGTCCACATTTACACCCTGATACAGTAATGTTTTGATTGTGCGCCCACTTCAACGTTCTGACAGCTGGGATCTGAGCTGCGATTAGCCGCAGGCTGCTGTCTTTATTTAGGGTCCTGTCGAATGCAATACTGCGTCATAAAAAAGTCAGACAGACTGCGCGACCTATTGAACAGTGCTGTGTAGAGCACGAGAGATGTTTTCGCCTACGGTATGCTGAAAAATCAACAGTAACAGAATACACTCTACAAAATGGATGCCGTATTTCATCGATGAGACATCTCTCGTTATACATACTAGTAGTTCCTGGGATAACATCACGGGAGAAGCGATAAAGATAAAAATTTGTGGCAGCGCTCGCACTGAAGATGGCGGCCTGCAGCGAGGCACAGTCGGAACCTGACTGTTGGAAGGTTGAAGTGGGCACTGCAGGTGTGCAGTGTAAACATTGCCAGATATGCTGGTTAGCACACTGGACTCGCATTCGGGAGGACGACGGTTCAATCCCGTCTCCAGCCATCCTGATTTAGGTTTTCCGTGATTTCCCTAAATCGCTTCAGGCAAATGCCGGGATGGTTCCTTTGAAAGGGCACGGCCGATTTCCTTCCCAATCCTTCCCTAACCTGAGCTTGCGCTCCGTCTCTAATGACCTCGTTGTCGACGGGACGTTAAACACTAACCACCACCACCACCAGATATGCTGCCAGAGCGAGCAGCACTGACGTCACTGAAGGCAGCACGGCTGTGTAAGGATGGCAGCAGCAGTCGTTTGACAATCACCTTGACAGGGGCCGATGAGCACTAGGTTAAGAACCGTTGGATCTTATATCGCTTGACACGGCTGGCAGCCCGGAAGAATTTTATCAGCATATATTGCCGTGAAACCGTACCTGTGGCAGGTCTGCACTCACATTTCGTTGGAAAAAAATAACAACTAATAAACTGCACGTGCAGGACTATTTTTAAACTGTCACCATTTTCTGATCACTGTCCTAATGTGACTTAGGAGATAACAATTTTTTGCCATTTTTGAACTAAAAAGAATTAATAAAACTCATTAAAATATGTTTATAATATAATTTCTTTAATTTAGTAATTGAATTGCGGAACAATGAGTCATTTATTTTTATCTTAGTTTCACAATGTTTCTTGCAGTAAACTATACTAAGAACTTATGGATGACAAAAAAGTGGTTATTAGTATTTACGGATGTTGATGTTCCTATTCTAGAACTTTATAGTTTAGTTCACTGTAATTGATTGGTTTTATAGATGAATGCCCTAAGTGGTGTCCACGAGGAGGAGGAAGTCGATGACGAAGAAATGGGTGTGGCCGAGACATATGCAGACTACATGCCTTCAAAGTGTAAGTACTTCTTCATAAAAATTTTCAAGCTACCCGTGTTTGAAGATTGCTTTGGTTTCAAATTGATACACTTACAGTTGTAAAATTGTTTGGATAAAAACAGTCTTGATCACATGTAAGTTATTTATTTCATGTGGTGATTGGTTTTGATCTCTTATAGGGTCATCATTAGATTATATTTACTCTGCGAAAAGAAGGTAATACATTTTCTTAGAGGTCGAAGGACACGAATACATTCATAAGAATAAAATAATATGAAAGTATGGCTGATATATCCTTGACGACAGCAGGAGATGGTAGAGAGGCATGAACAATGCTGCTCACTAAGTCTCAGGCACTCACAGTTTAATAGCGAAAGCTCCGCCCATTGCCCATGGCATAATGTCACTAACAGCCGATGGTTGTGAGATGTTGTTATATTCCATGGAGTTCATCTGAAAAATTTGTGATTATTAGATGTTAAGTCATAGAAAAAAAGAGATGTTTTATATGTTGTACAGGTAGGACAGTGAGGAATGTTCAAATTAGATACTGTGAACATACTTTAAGAACAGCTGGATGTAAATTGGTGTCCAGTCAGCGCATTGTTCCAGACAAGCATTCCAAAGAAGATATACCTCAAAGTTCTTCACATGGCCCCTAAAGGAGTGTTAGTTAATAATTTGGAGGAACTAGAAATCTATATTCATCATATAAAGGAACCATTGTCTCTCCTTAATGAACAGTTAAATTTTAGAGAGAAGTTTTGTTTCAATTTTTTCGATGAATTACTCGAAAATTTCCGGCTCGTCTTGTTTGTAGTTTGTCAGCCTTTTTACTGTACTTATATAGATTATTTTTTTCACTTGTCCTTTCACCTGTTATGTATGTGCTTTATATTTTTCATACGTGCTACCTTCTTTTTCTGGTAACTTCCATATATTTCTCTCCTTGTTATTTACAGTTGATGAATTGCACTTTCGAGACAATAAAATATGTCGTTATGAATAATATTTTAGGAGTATTTGTTTAACTATGCACATTGTACAAGTTTGGTCTACTCATAATTTACGACTGTTATGCCTCTGCTTAACTTAAATTATAGAAGCCAGTACCTTGTTGGGGATTGTCTTAACAAGTAACACTTACTCCATGCCTACATTCAGAACCATACCTTATTGCAAGATAGTCCTCAGATTTTTATTCTCTTATACTACTATTCAAGCAACAGTTGCATACTCGAGGTATTTGTGTACCTTAAAGGAGGCAGTAGACTAACAAGATATTTAGCCCTATAGATATTGCTAATAAATAAATAAATAAATAATAATATTCTGACCCAGCCATAAATGCGCTTCCAGAGTACTAAGCAAGTGGGCCTGATTATTATGGCCCATTTTCTCACTTCTTCTGCTACTTATTATTTTAAAATATCATAATATTTCAAAATATTTTTATACTTTTTTATCTATCACTACATTTACATCACATCTTTTGAATTTCTTGCAAATATTATTTTACTTTATTTTATTTTATAAGTACCTTACTGCAGGATTGTAGCATTCTATGTTGGTATTACATTTTATGTAATGTAACTTTTAACTGTACTGTACTGTAATAGTACTGTCATTAGCTTTGTATTTCTTTCTCAACTAAAATTTGTATATGATTTCTTTTAGTATTTTAGCCCCCCCTACCTCCCCCCCCCCCCCCCTCTCTCTCTCTCTCTCTCTCTCTCTCTCTCTCTCTCTCTCTCACACACACACACACACACACACACACACACACACACACACGCACACACATTTTCCCAATTCTTAGCTGGCTACATTAACATGACACTGCAGCTGGCTGCTTTGATGGGTCGTATATTGGGGAGTTTGACAGTGAATTGACGTCACTTAGTTCCAGTATGATGAACGTAGAGGAGTTACGGGCAAAGTTTAAACGGATTGCAAATCATACTCTGGAGAAGAATGCATAGAGTTAGTGGATTGAGGATGTTAAAGACTCACCGTGTCTTAACAACAAAATCCAAAATATGTTAAGAGAGCAAAGGCCGTTGCATTCTGAGTCAAAGGAGAACGTGGAAATGGCGACAGGTAAAATTTAACAAAAACTTCTGAGGATTCTGTCTGGTCACTCGTTGTCCAGTCTGGCATGGCAGGAGACAGTAGCAAAAGTAAAGGCGAAGTTTTCAATTTTGCGTTCAATTAATCGTACAGATGTACCGTCAGTCGACCGTCAAACGGACTCCCGTACAGAGGATGTAGTAATAAGTGTCCTCAGTATAGAGAAACAACTGGAAGAATTGGAAGCAAATAAGTTGCCAGGTCCTGTTGGAATCCATATTCGGTTTTACAAAGCGTACTCTGCAGTACCGGCCCCTTACTTTTAGTTTGCATTTACTGTGAGTCTGTCACCCAGCGCAAAATCCCGAGCAACTGGAAAAATGTGCGGGCGACTCCTGTCTGTAAGAAGGGTAAAAGAACAGACCCCACAATATTACAGACCAATATCCTGAACATCCGTTTGCTGGAGAATTCTACGACATATTCTCAGTTCGAACGTAATAAAGTTCCGTGACATGGAAAAGCTTTTGTCCAGAAATAAGCGCTTTTTTAGGAAGCGTCGCTCGTGTGAAACTCATCTTGCCTTTACTTACATGGTATCCTGCAA
Organism: Schistocerca nitens; assembly: GCF_023898315.1. Lineage (NCBI taxonomy): Eukaryota > Metazoa > Arthropoda > Insecta > Orthoptera > Acrididae > Schistocerca > Schistocerca nitens. Next base: position 11,513,708 of record NC_064622.1, read on the forward strand.
ACTGTGGATGCTGTGTTGCCAGGTTTCCGGAAAGTGTTCCACACAGTGCCACTCTGCTGACTGTTAGAGTTCTGTAAGGTACGAGAGTAAGGAGTAGGTTTTATGTGAGTAGATTGAAGACTTCTTAAGTAACAGAACCCAGTATGTTGCCTCAACGGCGAGTGTTCGTCAGATGTGAGGATATTGTTGGGAGTGGCCTAACGTGGTGTCAGTAGGGTCACTTGTTATTTTCTATATACATAAATTATGTGGCAGACAGGGTGAGCAGCAGTCTGTGGCTGTTTGCTGATGATGCCGTGGTGTGTGGGAGGAAGCCGTCAGAGTTGAGTGACCGTAGGAGGATACCAGGTGACCTACAAAAAATTTCTATTTGGTATGGTGAATGACAGATAGCTATAAATGTAAAAAAAAATAAGTTAATGCAGATCAAAAGAAAAACTGACCCACAATGTTAAGAGTACAGCACAGTAGTATGCTGCTTGAAGCAGTTGCGTTGATTAAATATATGGGCGTAACATTGCGAAGTGGTACAAAATGAAATGAAATTGAATGGCTGTGTAAGGATTGTAGTAGGGAAGGCAAATGGTCAATTTTGTTTTATTGGGATGATTTAGGAAAGTTTGACTCATCTGTAAAGGAGACATCATATAGTACAGTAGTGACAGTTCAAGTGTTTGGGATCTGCACCAGGTCGGATTAAAGGAATCTGTTGAAGCAATTCAGAGGCGGGCTGCTAGATTTGTGACTAGTAGGTTCAGATGAGAAACAAGTATTACGGAGATGCTTCAGGAACCTGAATGGGATTCACTGGAGGGTAGGTAACATTCTTTTCGAGGAGCACTATTGAGAAAATTTGGAGAACTGGCATTTAAGACCGACTGCAGAACGATTCTGCTGCCACCAACATACATTTCATATAAGGAACATGAAGGTAAGATTAGCGTTAGTACGGAGGTATAAAGACAGACGTTTTTTCCTCGCTTTATTTGTGAGTGGAACAGGAAAGAAAATGACTAGTAATGGTACAGGATACCTTCTGCCGAGCACCTTACTTTGGTCTATGGAGTATGTAGATGTAGATGTAGATGAGAGAGGAGAATGGAAGTAGGGGGTGACAGGGGGAAGAGTATCTGTATGGGAGGGAAAGACAGCCAGGGATTGGGAGAGGAATACGTCAATAGTAAGCTTCCTGTGACACCAGTGGGGGCAGCTGCGTGTGATACAGAGTAAAGTGGCTATGGGGGGAGGGGGGCGGGGTTCGAGGCATGAAGCGGAGGAGGTGAGAGACTGTGAAGAGGACAATGTTAGTGCAGATTAACAGGGTAAAGAGTGAGGTGCAGAGGACGCCTACGGGAAGATTGTGGCTTTCGAGACATTGTTGCGAGGACAGTTTCCATCTCTACAACTGGAAGAAGCTGGTATTGTGTTAGGGGCTAGGTTCCAGAAGGCACCAACTGAGAACAAATGGTAAAGTATTTTGTATTGGTATTGGGATGGCGGTGTGGTGGCTCACATACTCACATTCCCGTAGTGTGGAACTGGGAACGTCTGGGTGAGGATTTTCTCGTTTCAATGGTGTTAAGAAGTACAGCCTGTACCTGTGTTGTAACCTAGCCAAACACTGGTTTTAAGTGCTTCTTGGTGCAAATTTATGCAAACAAATTTGTGTCTTACTGTATATAGTTGATGATGGGGAAGTCCAGGATGGAATAACTACAATATGAAAAGGTAGATTGATTCTCACCACATGGAGGAGGCACTGAATTGCAGGCATACATAGTGAAAAAAACTGCTTAAATAATTATGCTTTCAGACAAAGTTCTTGTTCTAAAATAGATCACACACACACACACACACACACACACACACACACACACACACACACACGCGCGCAAGGCCACTGTGTCTGGGCATAGGTGCCCAACTATAACTGTGTCTGGCATGAGCAGCAATCTGCTGGGGTAGGTGGTGGCGGTAAGGAGAAGGCATGGATTGGGAGGGGGAGGAAGTGCTGCCTTTGGAAGCATGCAGGGACGTGGTGGTGACTCAATAGTGCTTTTAGGTGCAGTGTTGCGAGGCTGGGGGGGGGGGGGAGGTTGTGTGAGAGAAGAGAAGTACTGAAGGCGAAGAGACTAGTAAGTGTGTTGGTGGAATAGGAGGAGTGGGAGCAGGGAAGGAGACAAGTAGATGGAGGACAGAGACTAACAAAGATTGAGCCCAGGGGCTGACAGAAACAAAGCATATGTTGTAGAGAGAATTCCTACCTGCACAGTTCAGAAAAGCTGGTGGTGGTAGAGGGTATCCAGACAAAACAGGCTTTCAGTCAGTTATTAAAATGTAGCCCATTGAGTTGGGCAGTATGGTCAGCAAATGGGTGGTCCTGCTTTCAGTTGGCCACAGTGTGGTAGTGGCTATTCGTGTGGACAGGCATGTTGTTAGTTGTCGTGCCAACATTGAAAGCAGCTTAGTAGTTACAGATTAGTTTGTGGATCACATGACTGCTCTCACAGGGAGAGCTGCCTTTGATGGGATAGGTGATGCCTGTGACAGGACTGGTGTAGGTGGTCGTAGGAGCATTGCATGAGGCAGGTCTAGCATTTAGGTCTATAACAGTGATATGAGCTGTGAGGCGAGTGGTTGGCAGCAGCTTTGGACTAGGGATGGGGAAGCATATTATGTATGTTCAGTGGCCAGCAGAATAGCACTATGGGAGGAGTGGGGAGCATAGTGAGTAGCAAATCCCTCATTTCAGGCCACGACAACAGGTAGATGAAACTACCACGGAGATTTGATTCAGTTGATCCAGTCCTGGTTGGTACTGAGAAATGAGAAGAATGCGTCTTTGTGGCTGGAAAGTAGACATGCGGGAGGTGGTAGGTACTGGAAAGATGAGGCACAAGAGACCTGTTTCTGGACAAGGTTGAGAGGGTAATGCTTATCCGTGAAGGCCTCAGTGAGACCCTTGGTTTATTTTGAGATGGCTTGCTCATCACTACAGATGTGCTGGTCACAGATGGCTAGGTTGTACGGACGCGTATTCTTGGCACGGGAAGGGTGGTAGCTGTCGAGGTGGAGCTATTGTTGCTGGTTGGTAGTTTGATGTGGATAGGGGTAGCCATCCTAGAGACATTAAAGTGTGTGATTTGTGTGCATGAGGAGGACAAGGTAAAACGAATGGGGGAAAATGGTGTTTTGAGGTTCTGGAGGAATGTGGATGGGGTGTCCTGACCTTTGGTCCATATCACAAAGATGTCATAGTGAATCAGTAAGGTGAGGGGTTTGGGATTCTGGGTCGTGAGGAAGGAGTCCTCCAGATGGGCCACGAATAGGTTGGCATAGAATGGTGCCATGTGGGTGCTCATTGCTGATTTGTTTGTAGGTTATGCCTTTAAAGGAGAAGTAGATGTTGGCCATGGTGGCCAGGAAGGAGGTCAAAGGTTCGGAGTCAGTCAGTCATTGGGAAAGGTAGTGTTCAATAACAGCAAGGTCACAAACGTTGGGTATGCTAGTATTGTCGACAGTGGCAAGCAGGGCCCTGGGTTGTAAAGGAATGGAAGTTGTGGAGAGTCAGTGGAGGAAACAGTTGGTGTCTTTTAGCAGGCTTTTCATTGTGCCAATCTGCAACTCAATTCCTCATCTCTGCTGTGCATAGCAATCTACTTGTACATATTTGATGCATATTTGTATCCCACGAATGGGGACCCTGCAAGCTAATATCCCAAAGATGTTCGGGCTCACATGCAGTTGCTCTTCGTCGAAGTGTCTTAGCTCAAACTCGTCTAGGCATTGAACTGCACGTATTGCATTACATGCCCAAAATTATACATTTGTGATCCTTTGGTTAAATTGTCTGGCTGGTGGCAAGTTTCGAAATACAAAGTTAACATAACATATAATAACAGTAATAATAATATCACGAACTAAATTAACGACCCATAAATGATGTAGGCCACACAGTTCCAATTTGGTTAGAATAATGTTTATTCAGAAAGCAAACTAATAGTGAAAGTGGTTGTATTTAGAGTTTCGTTTACACTCGGGCACATACCCATTTGACACAGTTTGCTCCTTCACAATCTCATCGCGAAACACAAGTCCAGTAGTCCACCTCCTTAACTACATTAAAAATTAGAGTTCACACCAGACGCTCACCGCTCAGAAACTAAGTCCCATGATACCACACAATGCGAAATTTTCTTAGTCGTTTCACTTCCTAGCTGCCTAAAGACCGACTGTCCACTTTCGCCTCTCAATCCGAACTGTGCCTTTGGTGTCTCCAGCCGAACTGACTGCTTTTGCGTTTCCACCAGCACTCCCCCTCTGCCCGTCCGCGACTGCTTTTCCCGTGTGCTGAACGTCCACACTCAACTAACTAGGGCAGTTCCCTTTCCTGAAGCCATTGGCTACAGCTTATTCGACATTATTTTTCATTTTAACATGTTTAAATAATCAAAGCTTGATCACTTTCACTTTCTAAATAAAGTAACAATAATATCCGTTACATAATAAACATTAAATTATTTTACATAAAACCAATACAATTTCCTTCTTAGCTTTGAATGTCACAGCCAGTAGCATTGCACCAATGTTCTTCCTGATAAATAAATAAAGAACAAAAGTAACTATTATGCACTAAACTTTACAACAAATATTCTATTACCTAATGATTCAATAAGGTGTCATGCTGTCATGGTTCAATGTGTTTTGTGTGGAGGAAATGATGATCTGATGCTTAACTGAAAATACTGATAATTTAAATTTACTATATCTTTTAAACACACAAAGTTACAGAGTTGATATTTACAACGTTTGTCATTTTAATGGTGCGCTTCTATATAAAATGTCGCTGGTTAATTTCACTTTAACAGTAAATCCTAAACTATTATAGATATGATCAATATTCAAGTTTTATTGGGATCACCATGAAATTTTATGAAGGATGGTAGATTAAAATTACTGTGGCTTCATTCCCTGCATTACTACAGAATTAAATAATTTTCATAAATGTTTCCCATTATGGCCGATCTTAGGCCCGCCCTATTTAACACTGCTACGTCTCCTCGGTCAAAAATGGCTTCTACTGCTCGTCTGTCTGACTCGCACACTACAGCGCTTAGGCCTCAATAGACAATAGACGCCTGTGAGTTTCACCATCTCGTGGCGAATCTGCACCCTTTGTGGAATGCGGTTCTGGACTACTGGGTTCGTTTCACAGTTCCTGTAGGCTGACTCTTGCAATCATATATTTAAATGAGAGTGCAATGCTCATTAACTCACAACCCCAATACAAGAATGTAAACTTTACGAGTACACGGCCAAAGTATGAAAATTGAGCAAGAATTGAGTGTCAAAAATAACCAGCTGGTTGGCAGTGTGGTCTCAGCTCTCTGAGACTGCAGGTGTGTGTGTGTGTGTGTGTGTGTGTGTGTGTGTGTGTGTGTGGGTGGGTGGGTGGGTGGGTGGGTGCGTGCGTGCGCGCGCTGAAAGCTTTAATTGTGTGAATCTTTTTATTGTGCCTATTGTGACTCAGCATCTCTGCTATATGGTGAGTAGCAACTTTCCTTCTCTGATATTGTTGAAAATAACCAATAGAGCAATGATAACTTGATGGACAAATTCAACAGTTCGAGAAAGCCACAACTTTAGCTGACACAGGCTCAGACGTGTGTGTCCCCCCCCCCCCCCCCCCCCCCCCCGCACCTGCCCATCCCACCTATCTACAGCTTTAGCAACCTGTGACTGAGTTACAGAAGATTTGTTATCACCAATGTCATTTATCCTATTATAGGCTTGGATTTTCTGTTGTACAACATTGTGTACAGCTAGTGATGTCTCAGACTGAATAATTTAAGTAAAATCTGCCGACCAACTAATTAAATTTAGTGATCCGACAGTGCTTTGTGTCACAGCAGTGCCCAAATTTTTAACAGAATTCCAGTATATCCCACATTCAGCAAGTGTACCGGCCCCCGTCACAGCTGGCTCTCCTGTCTTCCCTCGACTGTGCCAGCTCGGTTGTGAAAACTCCAGACTGCTGAGATGCCATTACAAGCTGTGTGAGGAAAGTAATGAGACTGATTTTTTTATGTACCAAAGATTTTATTTTTTCAAACAGTATTGTCCCCTTCAGAGTAATTCTCTTTGGCAAATATACTCTGGCAGCAGTGCTGAAGGGCTTCAACTGGTTTGACCTTTAACATTATGCTCACATTTTTTTGAATGTTCTCCAGAGTCTCAAAATTATGTCCTTTTAAGGTATTTTTCAACTTCAGGAAAAGAAAAGTTAAAAGGACATAGATCAGGTGAATACTGGACTGTGGAACCACAGGAATGCCTTTTAAGGTAAAAAAATTCCATGACGGAAGTGGCCGTTTGACATGCGGCATTGTCACGATGCAGCATACAGTTGTCTGCAATGTTCGGGCTCGCTTTTCTTGAGCCTTTGAGGACATATTTGTAAAAACACGTGGTTGACAGTATGTCCTAGGAAACGAATTTTTTATGCATGATACCCCTACTATCGAGAAAGCAAATTCTTTGACTTGCCCATTTGAGCCCTTCCCCCCCCCCCCCCCCCCCCCCGCCCCCCCCCCAAGGAGATGTTTCATCGTCTACTCCTCACTTGGCTGTATTGTCTCAGGATTGTCACATACAATCAGACGAACAAACCATTTGTGGTCATTGGCAGTCCTCTTGGGATGATCAATGTACACGTTTCTTCTAGTGTCCTGCTCAGTTGTGAGGTTTTACGTTACCATTTTGGCATGTGCAAATCTTCGGTCAAAATTTGTATGTGGTGAAATTGTTTAACAGGTCACCCATTATCATTATTAAACGTTGGTCTTGTTTCACAAGAACACACATTTTGAGGTTTTCATTGGTTTTTGAAGCTGAAGGTTTCCCTGAGTGAAATTCATCTTCAGCATGTTCTTGGCCTTCCAACAGTGATTTGTGCCAGTGAAAAACTTGTCCTCTTGATAAGAAATGTTCCCCTTGGCCTGTTTGAACTTTCCAAAGAAGCACTTGCGGATTCCCCAAGTTTAACACAAAACTTGATTGCAAAACATTGCTCTAAATTCTGCTGCTCCATTTTCGTAACACACAACTTTACTGATTGCACTCTCAAAAGTCACATGATGGCTGTAAGGAGCTGAAACTTGGACTGAGCGTCTGGAAGGGAAAAGCACTCTGATCTACACAAGTAGAACAACACACTGTTGCCAGATCTCTTGCAATGTTGTCAGTTCCTTTACTTTTCTCATACTCATCGTAGACACAGTGGTACGGGCAGACCGTCAGAAAGCACATGGGTATTCCCTCTACACTTGGAAGCAAAGCCAGTCAGTTGGTACCTGTTCAGCGATTGTGGAGAATCGAATACTCGGACGATTCCGGAGCATCACCTGGTACGAAACATTGGAAATCTTGTGCGTCATCTTTCTGATTGTGCTTTATTTTCCGTGCTGGATGTGGTGAGGGCAGGGGATATACACAAAATGGCAATAATGAACTGTTTGAATACTCATATGAGTCTTACAAGCTGTGCATCGTTGTACTGACTTTTCAAAGATCTATTGGTGGTGTGCTAAGCAGCCCAGTCTCCTCTTTCACCTACATTGGTGGTGTGCTAGTGGCATCACCTTCATCAGAAGAACACAAAGACAATTGAGGAGAAATTTTCCTCTGTTTCACCAACTCTGGAATGCAGCCGAATCCCACCAAAGCGTTATCAGTATTATGTGAGTGAGTTTTGTCAGATTCGAGGTACGTGCTACCAGCGTGTGCTAACTTGGAAGCAGATGCCACTTTGGTCGAGTATCTGGTGTCGACGACAGTGGGAGAACTGTGTGGGTACCTAGGTACGATAACCTCGCTCATACTGCTGGTGTCAGGGTGCCATTCCTAGCTGTTGTAGCTTGCTCCACAGTGCACATTTCCTCACATCTAACTTGTGGGTGAACCTCATCCAAGTTGGATTTCGCTGCTCACACATCCTGTTGCCGTAGCCCCCCTTGACAATCTTTACAAATGCTTCAACCCATTCTGTGGGTGCAGTTCTGCTTCTGTGTGTCAGTGGAGCTGTTAAACCGTACGGCTATTCTTCAGAAAAACAGTGCTCGAGGCCACCATTTTATACCGAGTTCGTAACTGCCTATGGGGTCATAAAGTATTACATTTTTTGACTGAAGCGCGCTAACTTGCTGCGTATGCCAGCCGTCGCCCACTGAAATTTGCAGCCTCGGGATAACTGGCGGACAGATTTCAATGAGATGTAACCACTTAGAATGATGATACAGAACTGGAGAACATGCTGTGAGGATTGGCAGCCCATCAATTGTGCCACTCACCAGTGTCAGGCACTGACTTAAGGGTGAACTTTGGCGAAGCCACGTGCCAGCTTTGGTCACAGCTACCTACGTACGTACACAACACCGTGCTGCTGTGTAGTTGAGGACGCACGTGTACTTAGTAATCCAGGTATCCGCACTACAAGGGCACCAGTTATGCCAGGTTTGGCCCAGTGTGTGGAGAGCCTGCTGCTCGTGGACCCAGAAAAGTGACTTGCAAGAAGTGCAAAGTGAGACAGTGGACAGATACTGCTCGGAAACTTCGTTACTCCCCAAGCAAGTTTTGCACACTTGCCTGTGGATCTTGTTGGCCTTCTGTCTGTTTCTCAGAAATTCCACTTCTACCTAGCAGTGATCTGTAGGTTCGTGGTGTGTCCAGAAATTTCAGTACTGCGAGATCAGACCTTAGGTTGGACAGTACGTTTCAGAGGCCCAGAATAGATGACATTGGCTGGTGTCCCCAGTGGATGCAATGGATTCTGTACTGTGACACAGTTGTACGGTGCTCACCTCTGCGGGATGACACCGTATCACACTGTTTCCTATGGTACGGTAGAATGACCTCACCGTTGCTTAAGTGGGTTCGTATTGAACCTCTGGAAGAAGATGGAATAGTTGTGACTGACATCTGCCTTATGGCATAAGAAACTAGCTCTGTCTGTTTTCACAGACCTAGCCATGTGAAACAGCTTTTTTTGCACGAGACCTGTTAGCTAAAGCTTTGGAGCTGCCTTACAGAGTCCTCTGGCTGAGGACACTGACTTTCCAGGTAAAAGAGGAAAAGAAAGATCGCCTCTGTCAAACGGCGTAAACTGCCACACCCAAGTGCCTAGAAATTGACGAATCGCAGTTTGCTAGCTCACGGACCCGTGTCTGTATCTCCTCCTGGCAACTCTGCTGGCGGCCACCACAGTAGGGGGCACAGCTTCCGTACCGGAGCCAAAATCAAGAAATGGTGGCAAAGTTATGACAGGCTATGGATGGTGAGTGCAGTTCCGTTTAGATCCAAGTGTAATTCTATAATACAGAAGTTATTTAGGGGAACCAAGCGGGGTCCCTGTATGTTGTCAGTATTGTGCTGTGGAACCTGTAGAACGTCTTTCGACACTAATAAAACATTATTAATAATTTAATATTTATTTGTTTAGCTTTGCTCAGCTTACGCCTTATGCCAGTGACATGGTGAAATTCAGCTTGTGCGACTATCATAGAAGCTGCTACATCAGCAATTCAGCACAAGTCTTGCCAGCTGCCAAATAGCTGGTGAAGCCATCATGTGAGATGAAGGCTGCAGACTGGATGACAGCGTCCTCGATCCTTCTCCAGGAAATGACTGTGACCTGTAGTGACCCATCAGGATGTACTGTGCTGTCAGAAGTTGTATAGTCAGCTGATCTGGCCCCACTGGACAGGTAGGCACTTGGCACCCAGAGGTGCCTGCAGCAATGATCAGGAATGGACGCACTGGATGGCCCACTCACCCAGCAGTGATGATGGCGTTGGTGCGACGAACACGACGAGATGTACTGGTGCCTGAAGGCCCTCAGTCTCCCTATCAGCGACACGGTAGGGGCCAGTGCGAAGTCCCCCGAGTGGCTGGTAGTGGTTACTCGGATGTTGTCATTTCAGGAACGGCAACCAGTATGTTGACAAGAAATGTCGGAAAATTTAATATCAAATCGAGTGCTTTGGTACGAATTCCGTTGATCCTAATGACCGACTGAACTTGGAACTAGAGAACTGCAATTTTTATGGAGACAGAGGAGATCAATGATGTGAGTCTCCACTCTTTATGACTGAACGTGGCCTACTTCTTTACTAGTGATCAGTAATCCTCTGCCCACTATGTTTGCTTAACAGTTTGTTACGGGTTACTTATTAACTGCTCTGTCAAGTCTCTGATGGACGTTATTGCATCTGAGGTATAGCTTGTTGCTACATGTAATAAAAGCTGCTGCATAACTGTGTCACCACGTCTGCCCAGTGTCGCCTGTGGCTGTGCCGGTGCGAACTTAAGAAAAAATTTAATTTCTTCCCTTTTTCAACTCTGTTTTTGGTTGCTAAGTGCCCCACACTTCCACATCGAGCAGTCGGCAAAGTCAGGGCAGGGATTTACTCTGTACTGTGGAAGACTGACTGTGGCAAGAAGTACAGTCTGCACCCATGCGGTGACCCGACAGTGGCATTAGTTGTAAGCACTACTGTGTAACAAGTTCTGTAAATAAATATGTGTGCTGCAATATATAATCTATACGTACTTATATCTCTTGGCAGTTTGCCAGGCGAGGTAGTCTTAGACAGTGGCAAGGCCACGAGTGTGGTGAATGTTAGTGTATAGAAAGCTGGAATTGACAGTGCATATATCCAGTAGGTTAGGGGCTATTGATAATTTAGAGGGAACAGAAGAAACGGTTTGTGTCCTCGTCAGGGAAAGCTAGCTGCTAACAGGACCGGATGTGTCGGTCTACCAGAGTCAAAATCCTTTCTGTCGGAGTGCAGTAATTGGCTACAGTGAGGAATTGAGAGCAGTCAGGTTTACAGATTTTTGGGAAGCACAGGTGTGATATGTGTGCAGAGAATAATTAGGGTGAGGAGACGGATGGATTTGGGGAGAGATTCTGGACTGGATCTCGGGATTTGAGTAGTGCAGAGCACCCACTGACCTGGGGTGGGCGGTATGTGGTAGTGGCGTGGTGTGTGTGTATGGTTGTGACAGAGGTGGGCGAGGAAGTTCTTTCAGTAAAGTGTATTTTGGAGGTGCTTTCCCGCTTCTGGGTCAGACTCCTTTACTGGAAGAAGACTGGAAATTTTCTTTTTATTTTACTGAGGATGAAGCTTTTTCTCTCACAAAACATATAATGAAACCTTGAACTCTTAGACAATTAACTAATGAAAGGTACATGTTTAATTGCAGATTATTTAAGGTAAGAAGGCCTTTCGAATGTTCTTTCAGTATGGTAGTGTCAAAGGTCGTTTTGTTGGATATTTCAGTAAATTTCGACGTGAATAAAATTGGTGTGATAGTTCAAACTATCAGTTTTTTTAATAACGTTATATGGATTCATGGTAGAGTACATTCAAAGTAATCTATGCAGCACAATAGAGACAACTTCTTGAGAAAGCCAGAAAATCACAACGAACTCCGAACAGTGCTGTGGAGTTCTCTTTTAACAGAAGTGTTTGTATGGTTACATACTGAAAGGATCTAATATTTTATCAGATCCAGCAAATCAATTAAAAGATTTCCAGAGAAGTTTTATTTTTATGTGGTCCTGTATCTTATGTCTCTTCCAGAGACAAATTAAACAAGTTTAAATTACTGTACCTGTCTCTGATATTTCATGTGCTCTGATATTTCCCATACATTATCTCTATCATTCCTGTTGCTCTGTTTGGCACCACTGTGACTGTAAATACTTAGATATTTCTCAACAAGGCCAACAAAATGAATTGTGAACTCAGGATCATCTCTCATTTTCACACACTCAGAGACAAGTCGCACAACCGAAACAGACTTTGCTTCATGAAGTATCACTTGCAGAGACATAGAGTGTAGCAAACTGGGTGGCTGACTAAAGGTATAAGAATATCTTGTAGAACAAAGTGGCAATTATATCAAAACGTTAGAAACAGTCACAATCTAATTGCAGTAGCCCATTACAAACAGTATTGTAAGTTGCTTAAAAAAGTTATTAGGAAGGCAAAAAGTATGTGGTATTCAGATAGAATAGCTAAGTCTCAGGATAAAATTAAAACCATATGGTCAGTCGTAAAGGAAGTGGCTGGTACGCAGAGACAGGTCTAGGATATAGAATCAGTGCGTAGTGGGAATGCCCGTGTTACTGATAAGTTGCATATATGTACAGTATTTAATAATCACTTTCTGAATATAGCAGGTGAACTAAATAGAAACCTAGTCCCAACAGGGAATCATATAGTGCTCGTAGAAAAAAGTGTTGAGACTGTTACCTGAAATGCTCCTCCATGATACTGACAAGAGGGAGATTGAGTTAATAATTAAATCACTAAAGATCAAGAACTCTCATGGATATGACGGGGTATCTAGCAGAATACTGAAGTATTGTTCCATGTATGTTAGCCCAGTACTTAGCCATATCTGTAACTTTTCCTTTAGGAGTGGTCGGTTTCCTGACCGATTAAAGTACTCGGTAGTGAAGCCACTTTATAAAAAGGGAGACAGGGATAATGTTGATAATTATAGACCTATTTCTATGCCATCGGTGTTTGCTAAAGTTATCGAGAGGGTTGTATATACAAGGTTACTGGAGCATTTAAATTCACATAATTTGCTGTCAAATGTACAGTTTGGTTTTAGAAATGGCTTAACAACTGAAAATGCTATAGTCTCTTTTCTCTGTGAGGTTTTGGACGGATTAAATAAAAGGTTGCGAACGTTAGGTGTTTTCTTTGATTTAACGAAGGCTTTTGACTGTGTTGACCACAAAATATTACTGCAGAAGTTGGAACATTATGGAGTAAGGGGAGTAGCTTACAATTGGTTCGCCTCTTACTTTAAGAACAGAAAGCAGAAGGTAATTCTCCGCAATATTGAGAGTGGTAATGATGTTCAGTCCCAATGGGGCACTGTTAAATGGGGCGTTCCCCAAGGATCGGTGCTGGGGCCACTGCTGTTTCTTATTTATATAAATGATATGTCTTCTAGTATTACAGGTGATTCAAAAATATTTCTGTTTGCTGATGACACCAGCTTGGTAGTGAAGGATCTTGTGTGTAATATTGAAACATTATCAAATAATGTAGTTCATGAAATAAGTTCGTGGCTTGTGGAAAATAATTTGATGCTAAATCACAGTAAGACTCAGTTTTTACTGTTTCTAACTCACAATTCAACAAGAATTGATATTTTAATCAGACAGAATGGGCATGTTATAAGCGAGACGGAACAGTTCAAGTTCCTAGGCGTACGGATAGATAGTAAGCTGTTGTGGAAAGCCCATGTTCAGGATCTTGTTCAGAAACTAAATGCCGCTTTATTTACCATTAGAACAGTATCTGAAATAAGTGACATTTCAACATGAAAAGTAGTCTACTTCGCATATTTTCATACGCTTATGTCATATGGTATTATTTTTTGGGGTAATTCTTCTGATTCAAAAAGGGTATTTTTGGCTCAAAAACGGGCTGTTCGAGCTATGTGTGGTGTAAGTTCGAGAACCTCTTGTTGACCCCTATTCAATAGTCTGGGAATTCTGACATTGCCCTCACAGTATATATTTTCTTTAATGTCGTTTGCTGTTAGCAATATTAGCTTATTCCCAAGAGTTAGCAGCTTTCACTCAGTTAATACTAGGCAGAAATCAAATCTGCATGTGGAATGCACTTCCTTGACTCTTGTGCAGAAAGGAGTGCAGTATTCTGCTGCATCCATTTTCAATAAGCTACCACAAGAACTCAAAAATCTTAGCAGTAGCCCAAATGCTTTTAAGTCCAAACTGAAGAGTTTCCTCATGGCTCACTCCTTCTATTCTGTCGAGGAGCTCCTGGAAGAGCTAAAAAATTAAGCAAATTCTAGTGTTACATTCTTGATTTTCTTTATTTAAACTAATGACGTGTCACCTGAATATGTTTCTTATATTTCATTTTATCTGTTTCTACAATCATGTTATAATTTCATGTATTGACTCGTTCCATGACCATGGAGACATCTCCTTAATTTGGTCCCATTGAACAATAAATAAATAAATAAACCATACGTGTCTGACAGAGGCGTGGCATGCTGCATATTCGTCTGACAGTGGCGTGGCGTGCCGTACAACTTAGACAGGTCATGCCAGTCTAGTAGGCTCTATTATACTGTGTATGTTTCATCTGAACTTTCAAGCTAGATGAGTGCCTTGTTCGATGCCATGTACCACAGCACTTGCCACTTTACCCTGGTGGGCACCCTGTGCGTACACGAGTCCGTGTGTGTGCGTGCGCATGCGCGTTCTCTTTCCAGTGTTTGTATTCCATCCAGGGCTTTCAAGATCATAGAAATTTGTGTAATAATTTTCATTGTTTTAGTTGATAAATTGGAAATCACAGGCTCATTTATTCTATACAAGCAATTACAATTTCTTGTTACTTCACACACACACACACACACACACACACACACACACACACCTCTTGTTTCTTCAAAGTTATTTTTGTATTTCCATGGGAAGTTAACAGTTCAGCAAATGTTTTGGCTTGCAATTCAATATTCTATAGATTTTCAGCAAATCAACTTAGTAGTTTCATGGATTGCCTGAATCTTGATGTTTAACTTGTTGTAATTCTATTAAAAATTTTCCAGTTTTCAGTGATTTTTACACAGTTCCAGTTGATGAAAATCAGCGTAATAGTGTGTGATTTTTTTTTTTTTCTTTTTGCCACTTCCAGACAAACAGAGAGTGTTTGTCAGTCGTTGGGACTCCTGTATGAAGCAGGTAATGGAGCCCCTCAGAGAAATAACAGGCACATTAGGAAAGAAGCTGAGTAGACACTCGGTACATCTGCCGGGAGGTCTCGTCAGACGTGTGGATGAGGCTCCGCAGTGACTGTCGAACGCTCTGAATGCAACCGGTGCCCCATAGTAGCTCTTGTCGGCATGAGTAAAACTTGCCGCTTTGGGTTCTCAGGCTATCGTCAGTTTGTTTCGGCTGTCAGCTGAGTTGGTGAGTTGGCAAAGGTAGCTAGCATCCGCATATGAGGTGTGAACTCTCACCTTACTATTTATAGCACTGATCACAGTCCTCTGGTTTGGAGAGGAGTGGATGGTCTAAACAGAGGCTCAGATGATTCTGCTATGGTTTGGGTTGTGAATGTCTTGACCTCTGCTGTTGGATCAAGAATTGTGTGAACGAAGTGGCTACTCAGGTAGCAGAATATGTATGATTTCCATATTTTTTTGTCAGAGCAGCACCTCCTTCAGATCAAAGAGTAATTGCCTGTGGAAATCGGAGACAGATCAGCCACATTATTCTTGAGAGTGTTCATCTTCGCAGATTGGGAAAAGAAAAAATGTGTTATTAGTAAACTGCAGGAGCATCCGTAGTAACTCAGTCTCACTTTTTAAATGTAACAATACCCACATAATATTAGGGACAGGAGATGGAAATGAACAACAGCAAAATACATAATTCAGATTGAAATATATATTTAAGGTACAGTCTAGGTGCCAGTATATTAATTGACTGTAAAGAGCCATCGTA
Source organism: Schistocerca nitens (assembly GCF_023898315.1). Lineage (NCBI taxonomy): Eukaryota > Metazoa > Arthropoda > Insecta > Orthoptera > Acrididae > Schistocerca > Schistocerca nitens. The sequence continues at coordinate 11,529,273 of NC_064622.1, forward strand.
TCTACAGAGGTAAAGATAAGCGTCAAAGGTGAGTCAAATGTGATCTTTGCATAATTTTCTAGCCCACCGGCTTCAGTAGCTGTAGAGGCAGAGCACTTAGACAACTTGGATAGTATCACGAGTTACTTTCCTAATCACAATATGATAATAAGGGGAGACTTGAACTTGCTGGCAGTGGAATGGGAGAGTCTTGCAGTTAAACTGGTGCCAGAGAAAGTGAGATTGTTCTGTATGTTTTATCTGAAAATTACTTTGTGCAGATCATTAAAGACAAACACATGAGGCAATGCCTTTAGACCTTCTAGTAACTAACAGACCCGAACTGTTCAAATCAGTTAATATCAACGAGGGCATCATAAGGCTGCAGTAGCATCAATGACTATGGGTGTTACACAGGATGTTGAAAAAAAGATAGGAAAATATTTTCAGTTAGCGATAGTGACAGCATACAAATTGCAGAGAATTTAAGCAGTCAACATCAAATATTCAACTCTAAGGATGAGGATGAAGATGTGGAGCACATAAGGATAAAACTTAAAAGTATTATACAATATGTGTTGGACAAGTATGTGACAGGCAAGGTTGTGAGGAATGGAAAGGACCCACTGTAGTTCAATAGCTGCGTTAGAAATTTACTGCAAAAGCAAAGACAGCTCCGTCTCCACTTCAAGTGACATCAAAGCCTGTTAGACAAACTAAAGCTGAATTAAGCCAAAGTAAGCCTGAGGAGAGTAATTTGAGGAGCATTCAATGCATTTCGAAGTAAAGTTTTTGCCTAATGATTAAGAAATGTAAGAAGTTTTGAACTTCCTTAAAGTCAGTAAGTGGATTGAAATCAAGTACTCGGTCTCTGAGTGACCATACTGGCATCAGAACAGAACATGACAGAGAGAAGGCTGAAGTACTGAATTTGGTCTTCAAAATCGTTTCACCATAGGTCATCATAAAATAGCTCATCCTTTCAATCATGACACGAATGTCAAAATGGCAGATATTGACATAAGCCACCAAGGAATAGAAAATTGCCTAAAACTTCTCAATGGTGAAAAGGCAACAGGACCAGATGAGATGCCTGTGAGGTTCTAGAGCAGGCTGTTCCAACCGAGCTCCAGGGAGCCGGAGCGCTCCGGCGCGCTCACTGCGGCAGCTCGGAGCCCGCATGGAGGGGGAAAGCGAACTCGCTGCCCCCTGGCCGCATGCAGCCGTAACTGACGCAATAGTCCGTGTTCAATGACAGCGATGATTAGCCGCGGGAGCCCTGTATCTCTATTGGAGGATATCTTTCTATTCATTGAGAGGGATGGTCGTCCGCAGTGTCTTGGAAGCCATAAAGTATTTAATTCTGCGAAGAGGTACAATATACAACGACATTATACACGTCTTCACGCAGCGCACTACGATCAGGTAGAAGGCGTTGGACGCAGAGAACTGATAGCCAGGCTTAGAAACTACATACCAGGGGACGTAAGTTTAAAAACGGTTTCGTAATACGGAGGGTATCAATACATGCAACATAGTTCGTGTTCTGTAATGCGTTTATAATTTTCAGGTGAATGAGAGTGGAGAAAACACTACTGAATCTGCAATTCGAGCAAGCTACAGAGTCGTTCACATCATTGCGACGAGTGGCAAGCCGTTTTCGGTGGGACCACTCGTAAAATTGTGCATGGGAGCAGTTGGAGAATGTTTATTTCCAAGGGAGGTGCAGGCAATTGAAGGGGTTGGCCTGTTGAAGCAAACAATATCTCGTCGAATCCTGGACATGGCAGCGGATTTAGAGACACAGCTCAGGAAAAAGGCGGAGAGCTTTGTTGCATTTTCGCTAGCGCTTGACTAAAGCACCGACATATCGGACTGTGCTCAGCTTGCAGTCTTTGTGTGTGGTGTCGACATGGAGCTGCAAGTAACTGAAGAACTCTTGGATGCGGTACCACTCGATTACATCGCACCAATACGTGACATTTTTGACGTTGTTTGTGAATCAGTGGACAATTTGAATTTGCCGTGGGATAAGCTCCATTCTGTAGCGACAGACGGTGCACCACAAATGATCGGGTGTCACCAAGGTTATGCTTCTCGTTTGAAAAATAAACTCAGGGACGAATTCGGGAAAGACATTTTGACTCTTCATTGTTTTATTCACCAAGAGGCACTGTGCGCTGAAACAGTAGAGCTAGGTGGCGTAATGAAAGATGTCGTGAAGTGTGTGAATTTTGTGCGGTGTCATCGCCAATTCAAAGGATTCCTGAAAGATATGGAAGCAGAGTATGGGGATATACCTTACCACAGTACAGTTCGTTGGCTGAGTCGGGGAAAAGTTCTTGATGTTTTCTTTGCCATTCGTGAGGAAATAACCCTTTTTCTCTAAATGAAAGGGGAAGAAATGCGTTGTCTGAAAGATATAAAATGGATATCAGAGCTGGCGTTCCTAGCTGACATAACTATGCATCTGAATAATTTAAATCTGTCATTGCTGGGCAAAGGGCAGCTAATCGTTGACATGCACGACCAGATCAAAGCGTTCATGCAAAAGTTACGTTTATTTGAGAGGCATATGACTAATGGACATTTAACGTTCTTCAATCGTCTTGCTTCTTTACAACTACCTGAAGGTACTACTTTCGGCGATTACCAAGCAAAGTTAAAGCAGCTCATCACGTCGTTTGAAACACGATTCCGAGACCTCACTAGTTTGGAAATTGAACTTAAGGTGTTCAGCACTCCTTTTTCAGTTTCCCCCGATGACTTGTCATCATCACTTCAATTGGAGATTATTGATTAGCAAAATTCAAGTTTGTTGACAGACAGGTGCTACAACATGTTGGATTTGTCATGATGGTATCGTTCATTACAGCCAAAAACATTTACCAAGCTTCACAACAATGCTGCTCAGGTCATGGGCATGTTTGGATCTACGTATTGTTGTGAGCAGCTTTTCTCAGCAATGAAAAGAGTAAAAAGTAAGGAACGATCGTTTCTTCAGGATGCAACAATGAAGGCCATCCTCCGCATTAACGCTGCGAACACTTTGGCGCCTGATTTTTTCGATCTTGTAATGAAAAGAAAAGAAAAGTCAAGCTACAGAGGCCCAATAAATTTAGTATGCAATTTCTTGTAAAACAGTTGTTTCTTATTTATTTCCTGAACATCGTATTTCCTGGTGTAGCATGTCACCACGTCTTAGCAGCTAAGAGTATGAGGTTGTCGATCTTGTACGACGCAGCTGGCACATCAAAACTTTTGCCTGCCGTGCCACCTGCCTGCGTGCTGGCCCACTTGAATGGTCAGAGCAAGCGATACGGCTCCCTGGAGCAGAGAGCGCTCCGCGGCTCACAACGGAGCCGACGAGCTGGAACAGCCTGTTCTAGAGACATTATGTGAAAGAATTTGCTCTTCTTCTAACAATAGTTTATCGTAGTTCACTGGAAAAATGCAGGGAAAAAAGCATATAATTCACATCTTCGATAAGGTTAGACAGACAAACATGCTTTGTTATAGGTCTATATTGCTGACATCAATATGTTGTAGAATTGTGGGATACGTTTTATGCTTAAGAATTATGACTTTTTGGGGAATGAAAATGCATGCATTCCACAAACAGAGATCTTGTAAAACTCAACACGATTTGTTTGTCTATGAGATATGCACGCCGTAGACAAAGGCACTTGCATAGATGCCACATTTCTCGAATTCTTGAAGGCATTTGACACATTTCCACACTGTCATTTAGAGAACAAAATATGAGTAATGGAACAAAATCAACAAGTTTAAAAGCAACTTAGGGAATATCCAAAGGATGTGCAATAGGACCATTACTAGCCGATGCTGTTGTCTGTAGGAAGGCTGCAACACCACGAGATTGTAGAGGATTGACGATTGGTGAAGCAGCTGGCAGCAGACTGAAAACATTAATATATGTAACATGTTGTTGTTGTGGTCTTCAGTCCTGAGACTGGTTTGATGCAGCTCTCCATGCTACTCTGTCCTGTGCAAGCTTCTTCATCTCCCAGTACCTACTGCAGCCAACATCCATCTGAATCTGCTTAGTGTATTCATCTCTTGGTCTCCCTCTACGATTTTTACCCTCCACGTTGCCCTCCTGTACTAAATTGGTGATCCCTTGATGCCTCAGAACATGTCCTACCAACCGGACCCTTCTTCTCCCCAATTCTATTCAATATCTCCTCATTAGTTATGTGATCTACCCATCTAATCTTCAGCATTCGTCTGTAGCACCACATTTTGAAAGCTTCTATTCTCTTCTTGTCTAAACTATTTATCGTCCATGTTTCACTTCCATACATGGCTACACTCCATACAAATACTTTGAGAACGACTTTCTGACACTTAAATCAGTACTCGATGTTAACAAATTTTTCTTCTTCAGAAACGCTTTCCTTGCCATTGCCAGTCTACATTTTATATCCTCTCTACTTCGACCATCATCAGTTATTTTGCTCCTCAAATAGCAAAACTCCTTTACTACTTTAAGTGTCTCATTTCCTAATCTAATTCCCTCAGCATCACCCGACTTAATTCGACTACATTCCATTATCCTCGTTTTGCTTTTGTTGATGTTCATCTTATATCCTCCTTTGAAGACACTGTCCATTCCGTTCAACTGCTCTCCAAGTCCTTTGCTGTCTCTGACAGAATTACAATGTCATCGGCGAACCTCAAAGTTTTTGTTTTTTCTCTATGGATTCTTATACCTACTCCAAACTTTACTTTTGTTTCCTTTACTGCTTGCTCAATGTACAGATTGAATAGCATCGAGGAGAGGCTACAACCCTGTCTCACTCCCTTCTCAACCACTGCTTCCTTTTCATGTCCCTCGACTCTTATAACTGCCATCTGCTTTCTGTACAAATTGTAAACAGCCTTTTGCTCCCTGTATTTACCCCTGCCACCTTCAGAATTTGAAAGAGAGTATTCCAGTCAACATTGTCAAAAGCTTTCTCTAAGTCTACAAATTCTAGAAATGTAGGTTGCCTTTTCTTAATCTAGCTTCTAAAATAAGTCGAAGGGTCAGTATTGCCTCACGTGTCCCCATATTTCTATGGAATCCAAACTGATCTTCCCCAAGGTCGGCTTCTACCAGTTTTTCCATTCGTCTGTAAATAATTCGCGTTAGTATTTTGCAGCCATGACTTATTAAACTGATAGTTCGGTAATTTTCATATCTGTCAACATATACTTTCTTTGGGATTGGAATTATTATATTCTTCTTGAAGTCTGAGGGTATTTCGCCTGTCTCATACATTTTGCTCACCAGATGGTAGTTTTGTCAGGACTGGCTCTCCCAAGGCTGTCAGTAGTTCTAATGGAATGTTGTCTACTCCTGGGGCCATGTTTCGACTTAGGTCTTTCAGTGCTCTGTCAAACTGTTCACGCAGTATCATATCTGCCATTTCATCTTCATCTACATCCTCTTCCATTTCCATAATATTGTTCTCAAGGACATCGCCCCTGTATAGACCCTCTATATACTCCTTCCACCTTTCTGCTTTCCCTTCTTTGCTTAAAACTGGGTTTCCATCTGAGCTCTTGATATTCATGAAAGTGGTTCTCTTTTCTCCAAAGGTCTCTTTAATTTTCCTGTAGGCAGTATCTATCTTACCCCTAGTGAGATAAGCCTCTACATCCCTACATTTGTCCTCTAGCCATCCCTGCTGAGCCACTTTGCATTTCCTGTTGATCTCATTTTTGAGATGTTTGTGTTCCTTTTTGCTTGCTTCATTTACTGCATTTTTATATTTTCTCCTTTCATCAATTAAATTCAGTATCTCTTCTGTTACCCAAGGATTTCTACTAGCCCTCGTCTTTTTACCTACGTGATCCTCTGCTGCCTTCACTACTTCATCCCTCAAAGCTACCCATTCTTCTTCTACTGTATTTCTTTCCCCCATTCCTGTCAATTGTTCCCTTATGCTCTCCCTGAAGCTCTGTACAACCTCTGGTTCTTTCAGTTTATCCAGGTCCCATCTCCTTAAATTCCCACCTTTTTGCAGTTTATTCAGTTTTAATCTACAGTTCATAACCAATAGATTGTGGTCAGAGTCCACATCTGCCCGTGGAAATGTCCTACAATTTAAAACCTGGTTCCTAAATCTCTGTCTTACCATTATATAATCTATCTGAAACCTTCTAGTATCTCCAGGGTTCTTCCATGTATACAACCTTCTTTCATGATTCTTGAACCAAGTGTTAGCTATGATTAAGTTATGCTCTGTGCAAAATTCTACCAGGCGGCTACCTCTTTCATTTCTTAACCCCAATCCATATTCACCTACACGTTTTCTTCTCTTCCTTTTCCTGCTGTCGAATTCCAGTCATCCATGACTATTAAATTTTCGTCTCCCTTCACTGCCTGAATAATTTATTTTATCTCATCATACATTTCATCAATTTCTTCATCATCTGCAGAGCTAGTTGGCATATAAACTTGTACTACTGTAGTAGGCATGGGCTTCGTGTCTATCTTGGCCACAATAATGCGTTCACTATGCTGTTGGTAGTAGCTTACCTGCATTCCTATTTTTTTATTCATTATTAAACCTACTCCTGCATTACCCCTATTTGATTTTGTGTTTATAACCCTGTATTCACCTGACCAAAAGTCTTGTTCCTCCTGCCACCGAACTTCACTAATTCCCACTATATCTAACTTGAACCTATCCATTTCCCTTTTTAAATTTTATAACCTACCTGCCCGATTAAGGGATCTGACATTCCACACTCCGATCCGTAGAACGCCAGTTTTCTTTCTCCTGATAACGACATCCTCTTGAGTAGTCCCCGCCCGGAGATCCGAATGGGGGACTATTTTACCGAAGAGGACACCATCGTCATTTAATCATACAGTAAAGCTGCATGCCCTCGGGTAAAATTACGGCTGTAGTTTCCCCTTGCTTTCAGCCATTCGCAGTACCAGACAGCAAGGCCGTTCTGGTTAGTGTTACAGGGCCAGATCAGTCAGTCATCCAGACTGTTGCCCCTGCAACTACTGAAAAGGCTGCTGCCCCTCTTCAGGAACCACATGTTTGTCTGGCCTCTCAGCAGATACCCCTTTGTTGTGGTTGCACCTACGCTACGGCTATCTGTGTTGTTGAGGCACGCAAGCCTCCCCACCAACGGCAAGGTCCATGGTTCATGGGGGGGATATGTAACATATTTCTCATAAATAGGCAAAGAGTATACGCTGATGTTAGATTACGCTGTTGGTGACAAATCGCTGGAAACAGTAAGTACTGAAAAATCCTACCAGTAACCTTCTGGAATGGCAATGTAAAACAAACAGTGGAAAAAACAGGTGAGTGAGAGATTCACTGGGAAAACATTCAGGAAATGTAATTAAGCCACCAAAGAAGTGGCTTGGTATTAGTCGGGAACCTTACCTAGCAGGATCGATAGAAGTTACAGAGAAGATCTGATGAAAATCAGTGTGTTTTGTCTCAGGATCTTTTACTCGATGCGAGAGTGTTACTGAGGTGCTCAACAAACTCTGGTGGCAGACACTATGAGAGAGGCGTTGAGCATTATGGTCAGGTTTACTGTCATTGTCCTGAGAGTTGGGTGATGTATTACTTCCCCACAGATGTCTCGTGAAATTACTGCAACGAGAAAGTGACACATATCAATCTCATACAGAGGTTTATCAACAGTTGTTTTTTCCCATGCGCCGTTTCCGAACTTTACTTGAAAGAGAGCTAAAGATAGTGGTATCAGAAGTATGCATCACCACACACTGTAATGTGCTTTTAGAGTATGGATGTAGGTGCAGGTGTCAATTGTAATGTGGTCATTAACCTAAAAAATACGTCTTGTTTTTACACTTTAAGATTATGTGTAGTCCCTGTTAGCACATTGTTTTTGTAGAAGAAGTTGCAGAAAACAGTTACGAATCGTAAATGTATACATCCATTTTTTGTGCACATGTTTGATTTGTTCTGTTTTTTAAACAGTGAAACTGGGAAGGAAACATCCAGATCCTGTTGTGGAAACTGCATCACTGTCCAGTGTAGAACCAACGGATGTGTGGTACACCGTGTCACTGCCTGATGAGACGGTTCGCTCCGGGGCTCTGTCAGCTCTTCAGCTCGAGGCTATAACCTACGCCTCCCAGCAGCACGAGCATTTCCTACCTGATGGAACCCGGGCTGGCTTTCTTATAGGTATGGTACTTCAGCAAGTTAATTTTTATCTGATAATACTCATATTCTGAAATATAGTTAAAAAAATTTCTTCCTATATGTAATTTTAGTTAATCTTTAGGAATAAAGGAGAAAACCTACCAAATAGTGATTTCAAGTTTTCAAAAGGCACACAAAAACAGTGATAATTTCCTGGCTTTTGGACAAATCCTGGAAAGAGCTAGAGTACACATACCTACGCAAGCACATGCAGCCCAGCCACCCCCCCCCCCCCCCGCCCCCCACACACACACATACACACACTCTCTCTCTCTCTCTCTCTCTCTCTCTCTCTCTCTCTCTCACACACACACACACACACACACACACACACACACACACACACAACTTACATTGTGCCAGCTGAACACAAAATAATTGCAGTTTGGCAGGTAGTCTACGATGATGAGGTGTGTCGAGTGAGATGGGTAGAGGGAGAAAATAGGAAAAAAGAGACAGGAGGTCAGTTCAGGAAAGGGTGGTTGACGGCTCTGAGGGAAGCAGCGGGCGTGTGGTAAAGAAATATGGGTAGGGGAGCCAGCAGGTGCATGGGGTAGGAATGTGACACACGGACACCGGAGCTGGTGAGTTCATGCGTTGCACGTCGTCAGTAGTGTGGAGGTGTGGATTGGGAGGGCGAAGGAAGGGGAAACTGTCAGGTAGAGGTTGTGGGTGTGGGGAATTGGTGAAGATTGAAGGCAGGAGGGTTATGGGACCAAAGCACATGTGCCAAGGGTAGTTCTCCTCTGCAGAGTTCAAAAATGCTGGTGCCGGAGGGGAGGATCCAGATGGCATGTGTTGTGAAGCAGCCATTGAGAACTAGCACATTGTGCTCAGAAGCATGTTCTGAGACTGGGTGATCGACTCTGCTCTCGGCCGCAGTTTCATGGTAGTCGTACCGAAGTAAAATGCTGGGTAGAAATTGGAGCAGATGTGGTAAATGGCACAACTGCTTTCACAGGGGGCTCTGCTGCCTCTGTAGTGCACAGATAGGATTTATCCTTGCAACAAATCCTTTGTTCCTGTGATACTCGTGGCATACAACTCCGCTAAGCCATTGCACCCACAGTCTGTGTCTGACCGTTTTTCTTTCCTCTGTCCTCACAAAGCACTCTTCTGCCTTATTGCCCTCGTGCACAACATGTACTCACCAGTATAGTGCTGTTTTCACATTCCTATTCCCTGTACCTGCCACCTCCATCTACTGCCCCCCCCCCCCCTCAGCATTCCTATCCCTCACATCCACTGCCCCCTCTGAGCCGTCAGCCACCTTTCCACGACCCTCCCTCCCTCCTCCTGCCTCTTTTCACTCTCTGCCCACCACACTCGGCACACCCCGTCAATGCGGTATAAGCAATAGGCCATTGTATTAAGTGTTCTGTATGGAGAAAGTTCGTCCATCTCTGTTCCGAAGGGGCAACTTCTCTCTTCTGCATTGTAAGAGACTGTAGTTTCAGTAGACAGTAGTTGCATGTAGCAAGTACTGCTTAATCGAGCGTGTCAGATTGTCACATTAATTTTACTTTTGGTCCTATGCCTGTCGGCACCATGCTGTTGTCAGCGCCCTGTTGCAGAGTTCCCGAGTTACTGCTCTCAGTCGCTCACTGAGTGACCCTCAGGTTTTGAATGGTTTTCATATTTAAAGTCCCAGTAGCACTCCCATAAGTCAAAACTGCTAATACATGTTGCTCCTAACCTTTCCCTTTTGGATACTTCAGAAGCTCAGTTTTGAAAAATAATGTAGTTTCTTGAAAGCACTAGAGCCTCTCTGTATGTTTCTTTCAATCTCGATCCAGTTATTAACTTTGACTGTTTTAAAGATAAAAAATCGTCAGCTGGTTCTGTGACTTTGTAGTTAATTTGACTAATATCTTTTAATTATGTTGATTAAAAATCAGGTTAGTTTTTTTGTAATTGATTTTGAGTCCTAAGTTTTTGGAATTGCTCTAATGAGTTCTTTGATTGTTTGCTGAACTTAATCTGTAACAGAGGCAATAGAATAATGTTATCAGCTTAACAATGGTTACTGAACTGTGTTCCATTAAACCATATTCTTCCTCACTTTCCCTATTGAAGAATCTGAAATCTTCTTTAGGACTGCTTCATTCCTCTTTCAATTCTTCGTTTCCTATTATTCTGATCAGATCTGATGCTAGCTGTTAACATTGTATGCTTTAGTATTACAACTTAGGTTAAATAGTTGCCTTGTCTTTTGGGGGCTATCAGTACAGATTTTGTTGAAACTTAAGTCAAAGGCTTTCTCAAAATCGGACTTCCAGGAAAATCAGTAAATTGTACTCATTTTATAATTTTGTTCACGATGTGTAAGTTGTCCATTTTGATTTAGCCACTTCCAAACTCTGCTTGATTGATTACACTCCAGTGTGTTTTGTGTGTTTTACATCTACAGTGAGATTGTATTTGAGGAGTGGTGAAATAATATTACAGGTGTTTGATGAAAATATAAAAGTGTGAGGTAGAAGTGCTGACCAGTAGTTACTTTTAGAAGAAATGACAGTGCTACCGATAGACACACACAAAAGTAGATACACTCTCCTAGCATTGTAAACTAACGGTCCCACATTGGGGAGGGGAGAGGTATAGATAGGGGAAAGGCAGCTCACTCAGCACGAGAGGAAAATATATTAGCAGTCACATTACAAAGGATCATGCCTAAAGAAAACTATTGAAAGTTTAGGATAGTGTCAAGTGCTGGGGCATCACATTAGGGGAGATATTTAATAATAAGTAGGAAAGTTAATTTGACTGTAGCCAATACTGTGTGATGACAGAGGCTAAATTTGCAATGAAGTACACAATTTTTTTGTCACATTTTCGTGGCATGTCCTGGTAGGTATGTTAATAGTTTAGGTTACCGGTTCTTCCAGATCACTAAGTCATGCAGAAATACCATTGAGGTTCTATAAAAAATTTTGAATGTTAAATCAGAAAACAAATTAATTCAATATAGGACAGGATCAAATTGGAGATTTCGCAAAGTTTCCGTGTCTTGAGAAAATTCGTGAACTGTTGGTATGACCTCTTTTTAATATGTAGTGGTTGTCGTATGAATGTTATATTCAGGCAAACCTTATTGACAGAGCATGCCTCAGAATTGAATCCACATTCCAACAGAAAATGCAGCATACACAATGGCTGATGTTGATTGTTATGTTTTGGGTGAAGTGATGATTTTATCATCTTACTTCTCCTTCTTTCTTTCGTTTACAATCTAATTTTTAGACTGTAGTAAATATATTTCTCAAAAGTAAATGATTCTTTTCCTTTCTGCTTGTTATAGGTGATGGAGCTGGAGTCGGTAAGGGCAGGACAATAGCTGGAATAATCTTTGAGAACTACTTGAAGGGAAGAAAAAGGGCTATCTGGGTTTCTGTATCAAATGATCTGAAATATGATGCAGAGAGGGATCTGAGAGATATCGGAGCCAACAAAATCGAAGTGCACGCACTTAACAAAGTAAATATATTACAATATATTATTGTATGTTGTTATGTGTGTGTACGGAAAATTCTGTGAAGTTAAAACGTGCATGTGACAGTGAAACACAATTTATGATTCATCCAGTATTTGGAACAGCTTAAAAATAAGCCCCAAGAAAGTTAGGATAGTTGAGATTAATCTCCACAATACCTACTAGCTCTAAGCAGTGTGGGAAAGGAATCTTGGTACAGGTGTGTGTTTTTTGACAAGTACTATCAATAATACAAACATTGCACTGGTGGCAAAGCAGATCATTGTAAAGGAGATTTATGGTTTTATAATGAAAATATGACAACTCGTAATTCAGTTCATTGTAATATTGTTCTGTGTCTGTATCGTTTTATATATATCTCCCTTTTCAGTAGCTTCCTTCCATTGTTTTGCATTGTATGTGTTTTCAGTAGACGAAGTTAGTAGATTAGCTGAAGGCCCTCACCAACCACTTTACACTATGATGAAGTAAATGTGACAGCACCACTCTTTCAGCACCAAATAATAGCCAGAGTCCTGTTGTGGTTTGAAGATGTTCCAGGAGTGGGACGCATCTGAAGACCTCCAACACAATGTGGGGGCTATATTTTATCATGACAAAATTTTATGAGTGGATTGAACAGTTCAAAAGTGTAGGTAAAATGGGAAGGTTGATGGTGGTGATGTGTTTGCATGGGCCCACAACAGCAAAGTTTTTAGTGCCCTTTTTAAAATTTTATGAGATGACTATGGGTTATAGAATATTAGAAACCTTAATAACATTAAAGTATAAAAATATAACAGATAGTTATGGCTGGGCGATCACTGGAATAAAATATTTGAGCTGGCCACTCTGTAAAACACTAGCCACCAATCTAAAAATTTAGGCTGGGTTCCAGACACCACACATAATTCCAAAAGCCTTACTACTTAGGAGACTGCCCACACTACGCTTGCCCATCCTCTCTTAGAATGCTGTAGCACAGTGTGGCATCCTTAGCAGATAGGACTGACGGATTATATCGAAAAAGTTTAGAGAAGGGCAGCATGTTTTGTATTATTGCCAAATATGGGAGAGAGTGTCACTGAAATGATACAAGATTTGGACTGGACATCATTAAAAGAAAAGGGTTTTTCGTTGCGACGGAATCTTCTCATGAAATTCCAATTACAAACTTTCTCCTCCAAATGCGAAAATATTTTGTTGACACTGACCTACATAGGGAGAAATGATCACCACGATAAAATAACGGAAATCAAAGCTCGCACAGAAAGATATAGGTGTTCGTTCTTTCCGCACGCTATGCGATATTGGAATAATAGAATAATAGAGAATTGTGAAGGTGGTTTGATGAACCCTCTGCCAGGCACTTAAATGTTATTTGCAGAGTATCCATGTAGATGTAGATGTAGACACTGGTTTCAGCATCGGCTAAAATAGAGGCAGATCCCCACCTAAATTTGGTTCTGCACTCTCATCACTATATAAAATGCATGTTTCTCTTGATACAGTGGTCACATTATGTATTAACACGTGTCTGCATATACTCCCTTTTTCTTACTCATTTCAACTGTTTGAAAAACCATCTATCTAACATTATGCTCATCCACGTTTGGCATACCCTTAACCCCAGACCTTTGTAACTTTTAGAATTGGGTTGCTGTGTCACATAATAGTTTATACTTTGATTTTATTTGCGGTGGTTCCACTCTTTTAATTTGGGGACCTACATCTTTTTATGTGGAGTCTTATTCTTCAAGAGGCTTTCTGGCAGCCATAGAAACTGAAAGGGTCTCCCATTTTTTACCATGCCATGTACCAAGATGTACTGTTTTAACCTGTGTAATTTAATCTCATTATTAGACCTTCATGCAGTCATGTGTTATGTATGTATGTGTTTTTCTTTCCTTAAGAATTTTAGAATAAGTTTTGTTTACCTTTTTTACTGCAAACAATTTGGAGAGGCATCATTATTTACTCCTAACTTTGCAGTGGCATCTGAAGATGGGACACAGGTCACAAAACTGGGTTGTGCTGTCCTTTTAGGAAATAAAAATTTTCAACTATAATGGATCTTATTGTTAATGATAAAATGCACTCAGTTCCGATGCGATCTACAGCAATTTGTACGCCACAGGCAATCACAGTCTTAGGGGATCATCTCGCCGAAGTACAAAGCTGTGTGTTAGGGGACAGTGCCCTCTTCAGTGGTGACTCAGGTTTGCTTTGTCCCGCCGGGACAATTAGTACGTGGTATGCCACAGTTGGGTAGTTGACTTCACCGACCACAACTCGTCTGTTTCCACAGTTGTATGCCTCTGTGGCTTGGCAGTACATCACAGCCTGGTGGGTACTGGCACGTCGTGTCATGCCACATTTCATGCAGGACTCTTGAGTCGACCGATAACCATGTGCCGCGGTGCCCGATATAATGACACACATTTTCCTTCCCGTCAAAGAATGAGGAAGGTGTCCAGTACATTTTGTGTAATTTTCTTTGCTCAGTACTGCTGTGTCAGTAAGCCTCTAAGGAAGTGTTTTCAAACTGTAGGTTGCAACACCTAGTGTTCACACAGTTTTGCTCGGGGATCCCAACAGTGACTTCAGTTTACTCACTTTAAATGTGCAACCAGAACGTGCAACATGTCTGAAAACATATGTTTCACGATGATCATCTGGTATAGTAAAAATGTCACAAAGATGTGGTCAGTTTTTGTGAAAGCACATCGTAAAGTCACTCACACTCACATGTGGTACTTACTTGTAGTAAAGAATATGAATACTTCAAATATGAACACGCTTGTGGCGGAGGGAAATGACGGGATGTCTATTGAACTCTTCAGACACCTGTGGAATGTAACTATGGCAGGTCACTAAGTCCTCTACAGACTCTGAAGAGCTCAGCTCTGAGAAGTTTGCAAAGAGAGGAGAAGGACTACATTAACTGCTGGGTGGCAATGGCAGTGTGGGGACAGTGTCTTGTCCAGTACTGATTTTGTATGCCGATCATATAGTATCGTAAAAATATCACATGCAACTGGAATACCTCGTGTAAGAGCATAATTAAAAGATGATCTCGTAGTTATGTGATACAAAAAGGTGCAACACATGCATCTCCCCCCCTTCCCCTCCCCCCCCCCTCCGACACACACACACACACACACACACACACACACACACACACACATACACACACACACACACAAACCTCACATGCAAGACTTTGTACCATGGTTCCTGTAATGCATTTCAGTAACTGTGCTTCAAATCAAACAACAGGTCACTAGGCCTGGCAGCAGTGAGAAAAGGCGTGAAATACAGCATTTTCTACTGAGCGGATCTAGTAATCTTGAGCTCATTCGAGATTGTTAGTGACACACTGTGTGTTGATGTTGTTTTCGAATTTTTATAGCTCTGTGACTTGATTGGGATTCCCAAGGAATTGTTGCTTCTCATCTCGTTCATTTCTCATTTCTTTAGTTTTTTTAATCGTGATTGCTGTGAAGTGAATCGTTATTATGACAGTGCTTTATAAAAGAGATGGAAAAATATTTTCGAAAAACTAGTACAGTAATTTTCTCACGCAGCTGTCCATGCTACTCTATCCTGTGCAAGCTTCTTCATCTCCCAGTACTTACTGCAGCCTACATACTTCTGAATCTGCTTAGTGTATTCATCTCTTGGTCTCCCTGTACGATTTTTACCCTCCACGCTGCCCTCCAATACTAAATTGGTGATCCCTCGATGTCTCAGAACATGTCCTACCAACCGATTCCTTCTTCTAGTCAAGTGGTGCCACAAGCTCCTCTTCTCCCCAATACTATTCAATACCTGCTCATTAGTTATGTGATCTACCCACCTAATCTTCAGCATTCTTCTGTAGCACCACATTTCGAAAGCTTCTATTCTCTTCTTGTCTAAGCTATTTATCGTCCACGTTTCACTTCCATACATGGCTACACTCCATACAAATACTTTCAGAAACGACTTCCTGACATTTAAATCTATACTCGATGTTAACAAATTTTTCTTCTTCAGAAACGCTTTCCTTGCCATTGCCAGTCTACATTTTATATCCTCCCTACTTCGACCACCATCAGTTATTTTGCTCCCCAAATAGCAAAACTCCCTTACTACTTTAAGTGTCTCATTTCCTAATCTAATTCCCTCAGCGTCACCCGACTTAATTTGACTACATTCCATTATCCTCGTTTTGCTTTTGTTGATGTTCATCTTATATCCTCCCTTCAAGATACCATCCATTCCGCTCAACTGCTCTTCCAAGTCCTTTGCTGTCTCTGACAGAATTACAATGTCATCGGCGAACCTCAAAGTTTTTATTTCTTCTCCATGGATTTTAATACCTACTCCGAACTTTTCTTTTGTTTCCTTTATTGCTTCCTCAATACTCAGATTGAATAACATCGGGGATAGGCTACAACCCTGTCTCACTCCCTTCCCAACCACTGCTTCCCTTTCGTGTCCCTCGACTCTTATAACTGTCATCTGGTTTCTGTACAAATTGTAAATAGCCTTTTGCTCCCTGTATTTTACCCCTGCCACCTTCAGAATTTGAAAGAGAGTATTCCAATCAACATTGTCAAAAGCTTTCTCTAAGTATACAAATGCTAGAAATGTAGGCTTGCCTTTCCTTAATCTTCCTTCTAAGATATGTCGTAGGGTCAGTATTGCCTCACGTGTTCCAACATTTCTACAGAATCCAAACTGATCTTCCCCGAGGTCAGCTTCTATCAGTTTTTCCGTTCGCCTGTACAGAATTCGCGTTAGTATTTTGCAGCTGTGACTTATTAAACTGATAGTTTGGTAATTTTCACATCTGTCAACACCTGCTTTTTTTGGGATTGGGATTATTATATTCTTCTTGAAGTCTGAGTGTATTTCGCCTGTCTCATACATCTTGCTCACCAGATGGTAGAGTTTTGTCAGGACTGGCTCTCCCAAGGCTGTCAGTAGTTCTAATGGAATGTTGTCTACTCCGGGGGCCTTGTTTCGACTCAGGTCTTTCAGTGCTGTGTCAAACTCTTCACGCAATATCATATCTCCCATTTCATCTTCACCTACATCCTCTTCTGTTTCCATAATATTTTCCTCAAGTACATCACCCTTGTATAGACCCTCTATATACTCCTGCCACCTTTCTGCTTTCCCTTCTTTGCTTAGAACTGGGTTTCCATCAAAGCTCTTGATATTCATGAAAGTGGTTCTCCTTTCTCCAAAGGTCTCTTTAATTTTCCTGTAGGCAGTATCTATCTTACCCCTAGTGAGATAAGCCTCTACATCCTTACATTTGCCATCTAGCCATCCCTGCTCAGCCATTTTGCACTTCCTGTCGATCTCATTTTTGAGACGTTTGTATTCCTTTTTGCCTGCTCCATTTACTGCATTTTTATATTTTCTTCTTTCATCAATTAAATTCAATATTTCTTCTGTTACCCAAGGGTTTCTACTAGCCCTCGGCTTTTTCACAGTTAATTAAAAATAAATGTCTATTTTTGAAACTCTGTGAAAGTAAATGGAACAACCAGCCCATTGCATGTCTGATTAGAAGGGGTTCCGTAGTACAAAAACCATAGACCTAAGAAAAGTGAAATTTATTTTTATTAGAATTACATAATTCCTTGTTTTAGTAAATACACAGTGTTACCAATGAATAACTGCAAAACCTGAAACTTGTTTCCAGGAACAGATCGATAACTAAATGAACAGAATGCAGTAAGTAACTTTCAGAAATTCGAATACAGGTCTACTTCTTTACAAACTGGCTGTATAGTGTGATCTCGCTTAATGAGCATGATTCGCTTCTGAGTCTTACGTGCAACGCAAAACACTTGTGCGAAACATTTTTCTGTAGGAATTGACATAAAAATAGGATACTGCATTGCATTCCCAAAAAAAACTAAAACAATGTATAAAATACTAAATTATTGTGTAATACTGTACATAACTTTTTTTACCAGAAAATTGTCAAAAGGCATTTGTCTTTCCGTAACTCTTCAAAATGGGTGCTAATACAGAGAACGGCTAGTTGAATGAAACATCTCTCTACGTATTGGTTAATGGGCAGCTCTATTGAATGAGTATTGGTTAACAACAACAAACCTAAAATGGAATTCCTAAGTAGGTATTTCGAGCCAATGAATTTACATGATTCTTCAAAGTTACGAGTGCTTGCAACGGTGTCACAGAGAATTTGCAGCATCATCAAGAAGGCCGGAGTGGAGGTTCCGGAGAGAATAATTGCAACCTTAGGAGTGTCACCAACAGTACAGCTGAATACTGCATTGTTAGCGGCAATGCCATTTGTTGATGCCTGTAATGAACAGTGCAGAATGTCGTAAAACAGCAAATGACTTATTGCCTAACTATAGCAGCTGAAGAGCTCTATCTAGGTCATCAGGTGGTTTTTGAAATGCTTACCGAAGACAAAAAAAGCCACTGAACAGACTAATTATGCAAAACATTGCCTTTTACAAAATTGCATGCTTGTAATGTGAATCGATCTTTATAGGAGATGCTTGTGAAGCGAGGTTTGCCTGTACTTCTTTTATCTTGATAACAGTACTGATGTAAACATTTTGCTATTTATTATTCTGCATTTTCAGTTATCTCACATTATTTCAATACAGCAGAGCATAAGTCATACCACGAAGAGTAAAGTTAATAACAGTAATGGTATGGTTCAGTGATTATACGCAGCACTTTATCAGCACAACTGCAATTTGATGAATAATCACTGATGTGTCTCATTTGTATTATTTAGAAACTTATAAGGATTTTATTGTTTTTAACACTTTCTACTCATAGGGTGACACCAGCAATATCTGTCGCAGGTTGCACTTGGCCAGATAATAGTAAGAAGGGTTGGAGGTCCTACAGTGCCATGAAAATACAACAGTTTTAGTGAGAAGGGTGTGCCTGTTTATTTATTAATAATTTGTCAAATTGTGGCTATATTTTTGAGATACAAATAACCACATCATTTTGTAATTGAAACTTATTTCTCTATGTAATTTTTATGTTCACTGTTGAAAAGAACTCTAATTCACATAGGTAAGAAGTGGCAAATGTCACTAACAATTTCAAAGCTTCCCTTGCTGTGGATACTCTTTTTTTTCTCTTCATCTAGAGCACATCAATCTTTTGCGAACTAAATTCCATTTTAAGCATGCCACAAGCAGCACGCCTCGACCTCTGTGTGAAAAAGGTGATTTTGATGTAGTGAACCCATGTCTTCACAGATGATTCCAAACATTTGAGTTTGCAACATTTTATCTTTAACAGAGTTCACAACGTTCATCACCTTTTTAAGCACATTGTTGAAATCAGGAGGTAAAACTAAAATGTGTAATTGCAGTTTTGGCAGCCCATTTTGGTCCAGTTAAAATTTAGATAATGTTTTTACGTGGTGTGTATGCCCCAGGACAACCGGGAAATCTGGGGAAAATTACGAATTTTTTTCATCCAGCAGAACACTGAGAAGAACCTGGGAACTTTTTAGAATTCCAGGTTTTTTTTGTTGTTTTACGTTGAGTTATATTTTTATAATTTTGACTGGTAATAACTGATACTGTAACAAAGGATTTTACTTTAGCATACTACTTCAGCATAGTACTGCAGTAATAAAACAGATGAGAGAAAAACACCTATATAAAACTTAATTTGCAAAGAAAATGTGTTGTTTACAGCATCAAAACACAGTGTACAAACAAGTGTCTGCTGACAGCAAAATGTGTCTGAGGCCTTATGACGTAGGCTGTGCAATACTTTGTAACAACAAACTGCTTTTGATGAATGTGATGTCACAACTGTTTACATTAGTTTTGTTTGATCTGTTAACCAACAGGTTCACTTGCACGTGCAAAGCTGAAGTCGTGTGTGAGCAGCACCTTCTCCTGCTTTTTATTGCTTGAAGTCTAGCTTTTAGATGTGTAAGCAGTAGCTGCACGCAGCCAGATGCCACCCGGAAAAATTTTTCTGGTGCGCCCAAGCTGCCAGATTCTCACATGTGCTGAGTGGTCAGAGTTGTACTGGGGAGTAGTCTCCATGTGACCTGCGCTTATGTTTTATGATTTTGCTGTTCCCTTCTTTGTTTACAGCTTTCATGTCAGACGAAAACAAAACATGTCTGTGGCAGGGAGCTATCAAATGAATTAAAATACATTCACATAATTATGGAAGACTAAAATATGTTATTAGTTTCAGTTTTCTGATTTTATTTTATTTCCAGGTTATTGGCAGTTAAGCTTTAATTGCTTTGCAGAACAATGCCGTGACTTTTGTCGATATGCTGAAGAAATTTGGCTTTCATTAATCTTTTCTGCAGAGACAGTCAATTCATTTGAAACTTACCAAAGTGTTTCATTTCACACTACTAGCTAGTTTCAAATGTTCCCTGAGCTTCAATTGCATGTTTTCATCTTCTGGCCTGTATGGCATTATGCCATAATATAGAACCAAGTGTGGGATAATACAGCAATAGTACTCCAAGAAAATTGGCTTATCAAAAACCACAATTAAAAGCTTTAGCAGAATTTTATATATCTACCATCTGTGAAACACAATGTTTTTTGAACACAAGACATGTTTTTCAACACTTGGCTGGTACCTCCTCTGGGCTCGACAATATTTCTTAATTTGTGTTTTTACATCTTAAATTTACAGAACACCATTCTTCAGTAACTTATAGACTGGCAGCATACCATGTCTTGTCATTGTAACCCCCCACAACGCTTTATATTTACTCCAGGAGTAGAATATAAACTGCCAGTTATACAGTTTCTTGGTGTCAGAAGTAACTTTGTTAATTTTTATACAATTTGAAATAGTCAGAGAACGCTTACTGTTCGTACTTATGGTGTATAAAACAACTGTGTTTTTATTTTTGCAAGATATTTTTATCACTTCTTACTAGCTTTTTACAGTGCTGTATGGATGTACACTTGATTGGGAATGTTAGGTATTGCAGAATATGATTAAAAAAAAAAAAAGAGAAAAGAAAAGAAAAGAATTGTATATTTTAAAGTTAAGACATAGCAAAATATTAGAGTACTTTGAGCTGTAGACTCAAGTTTTGAAATGAATATTGTGCAAAGGACTGCTTTTTAATTTTGCGTTACTTATGTGGATAGGGTATGATAAAAAAATCACACTAAGTGAAATAACTCCTTGTGTCCCCTCCAAACAACATGCTGCACATGGTCGTATGATGCCCCACTACGCATGAAATTCCAAACAAAAATCCAACGAAAGGTGTATGAGCAGAGCAGACACCTAGTAGAGGCTTCCTACATCATCATAGCTTTGCATCCACAGTAGCACCTGTCTTTGGCTCTCTCTGGCAACTGCTCAAACCAACATATTTTTAACGGGTCATGGGAAAATATTGTGAATGATGGTTGGAGAAGCATTACTTTCAAAAATAATTTCCTTTTACACATGATTAATGATGTTATGTGTGAGAATGTTCTATGGTTTTCTTAAATCACAGGACATTTTACTCTCATTCAAAACTTAACACTTTGAGGACCAGGCCAGACATTTATGTCATCATTTAAAATTTTACTGGCACATTTATGTTTGATAGATCTTAAAGGATAACACATTCAAAAGAAGACCAATATTATATGTGAAAGCTTAGTTTTTCTTGTAGCTGTACTATACTTCATTTAAACTTTTTCTATTTGTGTCTTTCCACTATTTAACAGTGATGTTGCTATTGGCTGACTACATCACTTGTCCTATGCTCTTGATGTCTGTTGTCATTTTCTGACAAGATAGTGACGTGAGCTATTATTGGCTGAGAAAACGGCATCACAATCTTGATTCCAGTGCTTTGGAAACTAACATGCTGTGTTTGGTAAAATTTGTACTTATACTTTCTTAATTCAGAAATTGTTACCAAAACATTATTTTTTTCCTGGGTTTCGTTTTCTTAAGTGCCAGAGTGTTCTAGACCAGTGTCTTTCAAAGGATTGATAAGTTTTAAAGTTCCAAGGGAAAGTATGCTGTCACATAACATGGAGAAAGTGTATTTTCAACCAAGAAAATGTGTATTTTCACTCGGGAAGAAGTGTTTTTTTAATTGGAAAAAATGGTGGAATTTTTTTTACGTTGTCCACATATACAAGCTGTTTAAGCACTTGCTTTTCCTGCAGTTAGGGGCTGACTAATCTAAAAGTTCCCTTGTCTTCTTCAATATAAAATGTATAGTTTTGCTGTATCATCATGTGCAGCAGCTTCCTGACTGTCACATCCCATTTGCGACTGTTTCACTTTTGTCAGCTTCAATAATTTCCTCTTCCATATCAAAATCATCATCAAATTCATTGCTTTTCAACTCAGCTTCTGAAATTTCTGTTAGTATTCGTAGTATTTCTTTATGATCCCTAACAGTATACTTTTCCTCGAAAAAATATACCCACAAAATAACAAATTGAAATGTAAGTAAGAATAAATATTGAAAATATGTGTAACAAATCATAAACATATAAAATTGAACAAATACTTGGCTAGGTGCATGGTGGGAATTGCATCACAGAGGCTGCATTGAAATTGACTGTGTTGTTCTAAGCACACAATGGCAATATCTGGTTTCAAATGAGGTCATACACGTTCCATATATGATGAAGGTTGTATGCTAGAATCTGTGAAAACCAGACGCAAGAATCAGTCATTGGACACTCGGAAAACAAAAATTTGGAGTTTGTATGCCATGGTGTGACCACGGTAGAGTTCAATGAATAGTTGACCATGCACTGGATAGGTATGCATCTTCAGAACATTTCATGACGGGAGAGGTCCTCCATGGTATACTGTCTCTGCGAAGAAACTTCTAAAGAAACAGAGATACCGCTTAGCAGGAATAAAAGCATAGGACAGGAAATACAGAGACAGAAAGAAACTGAATGTAGCAAAGCAAAAGCAGAAATGCTTAACTCTGTTTTGAAATGTTCTTTTAAAAAGAACAACCCGGGAGTTTTATCACAAATTAATTCTCATACCACTGAAGAAGGGCTGGTACCAAAAGATGAACACAAGGTGACAACATTGGAGAAGGAATACCGACAAAAGAAACTCCAAGCAAAGAGAATTGTGACAGAAGGAAATGAGAAGAGTTGGGAAATATTCACCCAGAAACTAGAGCAGGATGGCAAAGGGAACCAAAAACTGCTATATGGGTTATCCAAAAGTAAAAGATCTGATAGAGAAGACATAAAAGCGATTGAAACAGAGGATGGGGATATTATCAGGGACATGGAAGGTATCGGAGAATAGTTGAAGAATTATTTTGAAATCTTACTGAATGGAGAAGGTGCACAAGAAAGTGACACCGAAATCATTGAATTAGAGGAAGAGCAGGATCCAATCTCTTGGTTAGAGACTGAGAATTCCTTGAAACAGATGAAAAGAGGGAAGGCGGCTGGAGTAGATGAGCTGACAGCGGAGGATATGAGTAAAGCAGCAGGAATCCATGGAATACAATGTTTACACCGGGTGCTGGGGGTGATATGGAAAGAAAACAAAGTGCCAGATGAATGGAAAAAAGGAATCATTGTTCAAGAAAGGTAGTAGAAAGAAATGCACCAACTACTGAGGAATTACACTGTTATCACACTGCCTTTAAGATAATGGAAAAGGTCATAGAAAAAAGATTGCGGAAAATTCTAGAACACCAATTAGAGGGACAACAGCATGGGTTCAGAAGTAATAGGGGAACAATAGATCTCATTTTCTCCCTCCATCAGTTAATTGGAGAAATTTTGGGAAAAAGGAAAGGACTTGATAGTAATATTCATGGATTTGGAAAAAGCATATGACAGTGTACCAAGGGATAAAATATGGGAATGCTTGAGAAAACATAATGTTCCTGATTCATTAATTAAAAAAGTCCAGATGCTGTACGATGGTTGTGAGTGCAGTGTACAAGTAGGAAGTGGCAGATCAAGATGGTTTAATACAAAGAGAGGTGATCAGCAAGGCAGTTTGCTCTCCCCTTTACTCTTTGTTACATTTATGGACACAATCATGAAAAAAATCAAGGAAGAAGAAAATGAAGATTTCAACACTTTTGTTTTTGCTGATGATATCACCATTTGGGGAGAGACAGAAATGGAAGTTAAGAGGAGACTGGATTACTGGAACACAAAATTTAAAAAATTCAGGATAACTGTGAGTTGGTACAAGACAGTGGCAATGAAGATGAGCAGGACACCCACACCTTGTCACATCATACTGGAGGGGGAGAAGGTTGAATGTGTGAAAAGCTTCAATTATCTGGGTAGCATCATATCACTTGATGGAAGTTCCAAACTGGAAGTCTTAAACAGAATAACAAAAGGATCTAGCTTCTTCCACCAACTATTAAATCTAATCTGGGACAAGGAAGTCCCTCAAAGAGCCAAACAAACCCTGTATAAAACTTACCTCCTGCCAGTCATGATGTATAATCTAGGGGCCTGTGTCATAAATAAGAGAGAAGAGAGTCAAATACAAGCATGTGAAATGAAGTTCCTTCGGTCAGCTCTACAAAAAACTAGGAGAGACAGAGTCAGGAATGATTATGTAAGGAGAGAGCTGCAGATGACATTGACTACAGAGGAGAGAATGAGTGCTTTGAGATTGAGGTGGTTCGGTCATGTGAAGCGAACGCACCTGACTCGAACTCCACGCCAGTATTTGAAGATTGAGGTACCAGGAAGAAGACCAAGTGGGTGGCCTAGAAAGAGATGGACACACCAGGTTAAGGAAGATCTCAAGAGGAGAGGAGTAACATGGGATGTAGTGGAGAGGGAAAGCTATACCAGGACAGAAACCAATGGAGGCATATCATTCACAAAGTTCCTACCCGGCTCACTGGAAGGAAATCTTGATGATGATGATGACCACTGAAGAGATGAATGAAACAGATATTAGTGTCAGTAGTGTTGAGAAACAGCTGAAATTGATAACATTTAACAAAGCCCTAGGGTCTGGTCGAATCCATGTCAGATTCTATCCCCAATTTGCAGATGAGTTAGCCCCTCAGTTAAATGTAATCTGTCACAGATAACTTGAACAAAATAACCATGCCCAGTAGGTGGAAGAAAGCACAGGTCACAAGACGGGTAGCAGAAGCAAGCTACAAAAGTACTGTTCGGTATCCTTGACATTGGTTTGCTGTGGAATCGTAGAACATGTTCTGAGCTCAAATATAATGAGGTGTCTTGAACAAATTGACTTCCTCCCATACCAGTCAGCACAGATTCTGAAATTACTGGTCATGTGAAACCCAGCTTGCACTTTTCTCACATGACATCCTAAAAGCCGTGTATCAAGGCATTCAGGTAGATGCAGTAGTTCTTGTTTTTTGAGAAGCATTTGAGTTAGTACTGCACCTCCACTTATCGTCAAAAGTACAGTTGCATGGCATATTAGATAAAATCTGTGACTGAACTGAGGACTTTTTGCTAGGGAGGATGGAGCATGTTATCTTGGATGGAGAGCCACCATCAGATGTAGAAGTAACTTTAGGTGTGCCCCAGGGAAGTGTGTTGCAACCCTTGCTGTCTGTATTGTATATCAGTGACCTTGCAGACATTATTAATAGTCACCTCAGACTTTATGCAGATGAAGCAGTTAACCATAATGAAGTACTATCTTATAGAAGCTGCATAAATATTTAGTCAGATCTTGATAAGATTTCAAAGTGGTTCAAAGATGGAAACTTGCTTTAAATGTTCAGAGATGTAAAATTGTGCCCTTAACAAAATGAAAAAAAAAACATAGTATCTTATGACTAAAATCTCAATGAGTCACTGTTGGAATTAGCCAACTCATACAAATACCTGAGTGTAACGCTTTGTAGGTATATGAACTGGAATGATCACATAGGCCCAGTCGTGCGTAAAGCAGGTGGTAGACTTTGGTTTATTATTAGAATATTGGGCAGGTGCAATAGGTCTGCGAAGGTGATTGCTTACAGATCACTCATGTGACCATTCTAGAATACTGCTCAAATATGTAGGACTAACACCGGATTTTGAACGTTTACAGAGTAGGGCAGCACAAATGGTCACAGGCATGTTTGACCTTTGGGGGAGTATCACAGGGATGGTGAAGAAACTGTGCTGGCAGGCTGTTGAAGATTGACATAAAGTGTCTTAAGAAAGTCTACAAACAAAGTTTCAAGAACTGGCTTTAAGTACCCTACAAATATACTTACAAACCCCTAAATATCGCTCCATAGAGATTGCAAGGATAAGAATAGATTAATTACAGCATCCACAGAGGCATTGAAATAATCTTTCTTCCCTGCTCCATACATGTGGATGGAACAGGAAGGAGCCCTAAAAGCTGGTGCAATGGGATGACATACACTCTGCCATGTACTTCACAGTGGTTTACAGAGTATATATGTAGATGTATGTGGTAGGATTAAGATCAATTGTATCCTGACATTATGTAAGTGGCGTAACTTCGACTTTATCTTTGCTGTGTACACAAAAGTTTTATTTAGTCACTTTCTTTGTCTGTGCTGTTTGAATTAAAGTTATACTTGTAAAAAAGATCTGTGGATGAGGTCTAAACTAGAAGACAAATCTGGAAATATAATTTAAAAAATTGTTAAATTTTATTGTGTATTAATAATGTCTATTTTCTTACAGTTCAAGTATGCAAAGATTTCATCTGCGGTGAATGGAAATGTGAAGAAGGGAGTCATCTTCTCAACATATTCAGCACTTATAGGTGAATCATCTCAGTCTGGTGGAAAATATAAAACTAGATTGAAGCAGTTGTTGCAATGGTGTGGCGATGACTTTGATGGACCAGTGGTGTTCGATGAATGCCATCGTGCCAAGAATTTGTGTCCTGTTGGTTCCTCGAAACCAACCAAGACTGGCCTTACGGTATGTCTCTACTATCTTCCTTTTGCCTCACAGAAGGCTTAACAAATGTACATATTCAATATACTAATTGAATGAAAATAATATTTCAGTGGACAAAGGAATTTGTTGCATACTTTATGAACATTTCTTGTAATGTATTCAATGTGTATTAGAAATGATCACAACAGAAATACAGTTCATTTATGTTACAATTTCCCACCAAGTTCTAGACTGCTTCTTTTACTTTAACATTAATATTATTATTATTGATGACATAGATTTTTAATATTTGTCATTGCCTATGTTATTGACACTCCAATGCCAATACAAAATTTTGTGTGGGGTGTGGACACACTCCTTTAAACCAATAACATTTTGGGCTTTTAAAGCCAACATTTTAATTATTTGGAAATACTGACATGCATAAAGCATCCTATTCTCAGGTTGGATACCAAAGTTGTTCTGTTAACAGAGACAGGCTTGTCATTTGCACTTCTGCTGCTTTCATACCTGAATCAGTTGATTTTCTTGTTCCCAGTATACTATTCAGTAACAGAAGATACTTTTCAGCTACTGGAATTGTTCCTGGGTTAGTGCAAAATTGTAATACAAATTTTCTCTTGTCATTAGTTTGAGCATGTTAAAATATTTGAATATTCATTCTCATCACTTGATGTAAAAATAAAGCCTAATGGGCACCAATGGAATAAGTAGTTACTGTTATATTTTAAACAGTTAGTCATATTCCAGAATGAGATTTTCACTCTGCAGTGGAGTGTGCACTGATATGAAACTTCCTGGCAGATTAAAACTGTGTGTCGGACCGAGACTTGAACTCGGGACCTTTGCCTTTTGCGGGCAAGTGCTCTGTCATCTGAGCTACCCAAACATGGCTCACACCCCATCCTCACAGCTTTACTTCTGCCAGTACCTTGTCTCCTACCTTCCAAACTACACAGCTCCTATCCTGCGAACTTTGCAGAACTAGCAATCCTGAAAGAAAGGATATTGTGGAGACATGGCTTAGCCAGATGTTTCCAGAATGAGATTTTCACTCTGCAGTGTTGATATTAAACTTTCTGGCGGATTAAAACTGTGTGCCAGACCGAGACTCGAACTCGGGACCTTTGCCTTTCACAGGCAAGTGCGCTACCGGTCTGAGCTACCCAAGCACGACTCACACCTCGTCCTCACAGCTTTACTTTTGCCAGTACCTCATCTCCTACATTCCACACTTCACAGAAGACGAAGTATTGGCAGAAGTAAAGCTGTGAGGACGGTGCGTGAGTTGTGCTCGGGTAGCTCAGACAGTAGAGCCCTTGTCTGCTAAAGACGGAGGTCCCAGGTTCGAGTCTTAGTCCAACACACCGTTTTAATCTGCCAGAAAGTTTCAGTTAATCATATTGTTGCTAATTATAACTTATATAGCAAGACAAAGGTTCTCCATACATTACACACTGCATTTTTGTCTGAAATTTCATAGTCAAAAGAAGATTGGGAAATGGACAAACGGGGTATCACTTTGAACAGTACGGGTCTAATTCCGAAAAAAAAGGGTTTATTTGATTGAAAGTAATTGGAGTTTTTAAGAAAAATCTAGCAAATAAATATCCTCTAGGACATCTCATTTGCTTTTCTAATATATATACTTGTAATAATAATAGAATACTGATCATTGTTGTAATATATTGTACTTCTAGCTTTCTGAACAAAACACGAGAGTAAAAAATAAAAAGAATAGAAAAAATGTCAAATGTTTTGTGTAATGACTTGCCTAAAAGTCAGAAATAAAATAGAGTAGAGAAAGATTTGATGTGCCTTTGAATGAAGTACAGAATTTAAAGTTCAGTTTTTAACTTATAATCAAGAAAGAGGATAGTTGTCTGGCTGATTTAGTATACCGTGCAGGCTGCTTGTGTGTGGCCTTTACAGATTTCTATCACCTGTGCTCGAAGGTGTAAAAAAACTCCAAAAGAATCCTTAAATTATCAGGAAAGAGAATGTGTACGGCACAAGAAGTAACATATCTGTGCAAGTGCTGTCGCCACCATTGTTCTTATCCACTCTCTTTATAAAAAGTAGAATAAATTGTAAACATAAATCAGAGTGCAGTTAGTTGAAGAATTTTACTTAGTACTCTTTCTCCATGGCTAGTGTAGGAGCCTTCCATCTGCTACAGTTTCTTGTTTACGAGTTTTAGTATTTAAGTACTTGATTTTTGCAAAGCAACGTGAACCATGGTTTTCCCTCAGTGTTGGAAGGGCTGTGCATAAAAATTTATGTTTCCTTTTCTGCTCTACTGAGATTTACATTTTGTTGTATTCTTCTCCTTTTGCCCTAGTAGCATACGGTGTGAATCTACCATAAATGCTGATAGCATAAGAGAAAAGTATAATGAGGAATGGAGTAGGAGAGTGACAGAACCCAACATTGTTCAACATTTGTTGGAATACATGATGTACTAAGGTACGAGGCATAACTAAAAATAAAATATTAATGAGCCCCAAGGAGAGAAGAAATGGGAGGAGAGGACGTTGTGAAATGGAAGTGAGTTCAAGAGAGTAACAGGTTGAGGCATTTTAAGATGGAGAGTGAGTTATGATGCCTGCAATTCACGGAAACTAATGCAGAGTAGGAAGATCCAGATGCCTTGTGTAGTGTAGCAGGTACTCAGGTCTGTTGAGTCAAGCCACAGAACCAGCTCTGCGATTGAGTACTGCACATCCGAAAGGTACACAGTTCTTCTGTGTTTGTTCATGTATTCTGCAAGTTTGGCGGTAGCATCATTATCTAGAAAGCTGTGCAGTGAACTTGTCGGCTACTAAATGATTTGAGTAATTTCTTGTATTGCTCTGCCTTTCTATGTTTTGGCATTGGTAAGGCTTGAGAAGGGCCTCTGCCATCTGTTTAAATAAAACAGTTTAAGTTGTTGATGTTGGTGCACTTCCTTAATGTAGCAAATAATTACACATTTCTTAATATGCTGCAGGACACTGCTTCAATGTAGAAATTAAAACAGTCATCTTTTCTGTATAGATTTGTGGCAGTCGTCTTCAAGGAGATTCTCGAGGTCCTCAGGTCATTTTAATAGCGAATAAGAAAACTAATAGCTGATCATTTTCAGAAATATTGATTTGCATAGATCAATACAGTTCGAACAGTATTCCTACTTCCGCCATAAGCCAAAACCTTTTTCCAAAGCTCTCCAATTGAGACACAAATGTATAATAAAGAGACTGTGACCACAGCACAATGTAGCATACATTACTGTATTATTCTGACTGAGATAACTTTGGTGCCAGTTGCTGGAATTTATAATAAATTGAATCAACAATTGTTGAAACCAAATTAAGCCATTTTTTACACTTTTCAGGATAAACAAAAAACTGAATACTACCACATGTATTATTGCTACATTACTGAAATTTTTCAGAACTGCGACTTCATTCTGATTCTATTGAGAGAGAAATAATTAACTTAGAGTACACCATTTCGATATTTAATGATTTGAAAGTTTTGTGACTTAATAAATGAAAAGCACCAGTTTGCTTATTTGGTTTCAACAATTTACAAACATATTTTTTGCTTTTTTAGGATTTAATTGTATGAACACTTCATATGACATTAGCATGGTCTGACTAACTAGAAAAAACTAAATTATTTTAGCAGCAATAATGATTTAGTGCACATTAGTCAACCACTGGCCAAGAAAGCACTTTTTCGTAGAGTGATCTCTTTGCAGCAGGCATGTATTCAATGACTTTCTTCATATCTTCCATCTTCATTCTGGAAATAGGTTCTTGGTATGCTGGGTAGGCCATTGGAATGCTGTCCATTAATCCTAGAAAGATGTGCTCATGTCTTTTTCTTAAGTGACAAAGACTTTATTTCGTCATGAATGAGTGCAAGGGTATTGTTGTGTCTTCTTCTTGTTTGGGTTTTTCCCACGTTTTTCAACAGATGTGATTCCCTTAAGTAGCAGTTTACAGATTCGAAATGCGTGCGAATTTGTCACTGCACCTATATTCCGGAAAGCTTTTTTGCAAATATTTTTGCTTTCAATTCCAGTCATTATATGGTAAAGGAATGTTGCATCCCTACAGTTTTCACAACATTCTGTATCAGATTTCTGAGGACACCTCTGCTTTACTCCCTTTGCTCCAGTAAGGTGCTGCAGATGTAAGTCTGGGCGTCATTGGTAGTAAGATCAAGAAATTTTGCCAAAATATTATTTTGTTTCATTACGTCAATGGAGTCATAACATTTCATTCTGCAGCTGAAAGGAAATTAATAATATATGATTGGTATTTCTGGAAATATGGATATTATTTACATTTATACAGTTTCCTACAGTTGTTCCAAGGAAGATTGATATTTAACTGCAAGATTCTCTAACTGCTTTCCCTGGAACATAATCACCTCCGTAATTTCCATAAGGCAGGCCTTTGGTGTGAGCTGTCTTTACCTTACTTCTATTATAATCTGCACTACTATTCTTCCTTTCTGGAGCCATAGTAATATAACCAACTGCTGCTCAGTGAACATTAACAGTGACTGTTAGTGCCACAACAAAGGAAGTGGATAATTTTATCAAAGATGTGTAGTATTAGAGAAAAACAGATTTTGCCTGGTAATGAGCAGCATCTGCTGAAACGAAATAAGTCAGTGACTTATTTGGTTTCAAGAACAAGAGGATAGGTTGGTACTCACCATATAGCATAGACAGAAAGGGGCGGTGGCAAGGGGGGTGCTATAGGCCCCCCCCCACCCCTCCCCCCCCATGGAGTAACATATGGTACATTGGATAAAATGACTTCAAAAATCAGCGAATATATTACTCCTACAGATTCAATCTTTTTTTTTTTTTTAATAATTATGTAGCGATATAGGTTACAATGTATTTTAAACACATTTTAACAAAAGAATAAGAGTGAAAAGTAGCTTACTATCTAAACCAAGAAATATCATTTAACTTAAAATAGACGTCTTATCATTTATTAAAACACATTTTTTACCCTGAACTCCAAAATAGTTATCAAAAACTTCTTTAAGCAACAGTAAATTTTACCAATTTGTGTTGTGCCTATCTGCGAGTAGCGAATAATAAAATACTGCTGGATACACAGTGCAAAATATTGAGAAATTCGTATGTACACATTGTTTCTTGGAAGTGAAACATTATTAAATTGAAAGTAAATATGATGTCTTTGGCGTGCTACTGTTCTTCAAAATAAATTTATATTCTTGAACTGTTTTATTGTGTAATGAAGGGGATGGCTGTTATCCTGTGACTTTGTTCGGTTGTCAAACTTCATAAACAAACATGAAATTTGCATAGCCTGGTTGTGGTCTTTTAGAGGCTGGAGTTAGTAACAGTGAAAAATTTCTGTAAGGATGTTGCCAGTGGGGTAATGAGGGGCGGGGGGGGGGGGGGGGTGAAGAAGACAAAAGCTGGAGGAATTATTCACACCACGAGGCCAGGACACGAAAATATCATCATTTAACCTGTACAAAGTAAGTAGTGCAGCTGCTGTGTGTTGAAGAATGTCTGTTCTTTGTGTGGCCCAGGATAAGTTTGTTACAGAGCAGTATCACCTGGGTTTCCTTCGCTGCTTTCTGATTTATTGATGAGTCTGGCTCTCGGAGATGAATAAGTTATGGATGAAGATGAAATTGGCTAGTGTGATAATGATCAAAGTTTTTGAGTCATAATTGGTAGGCTTCAAAGCGTATTTATTTTAGGTACTAGGTATGTGGATCAAGAGAACCGAAAGAGTGTATGAAGCAGTTGTGACAGTTTGTATGGGGCCGAAGGGACTTTTTTTATTTTGTGCAGCTCCGTTTAGATGGAAGGAACAGTGACTGTGTGATATCTGTACAGCATTGTTGGCTCGGAGTTCCATGGTGGGGAGTCGGGCCGCCCGTTTAGTGTCCTTTATCTGACTTCGGTGACTTGCACATTGATGTCAGTGATGAAATGGTGACAAAGAGAGAGAGACACACACACACACACACACACACACACACACACACACACACACACACACACACACACACACACACACACACACACACACACACAGTCCTGAGCAGAGAGAATCCCCTATCCAGCCAGAAATTGGACCTGGAACCCCACGATCGAGAGTTGACACCGCTGACCATGAGTTCAAGAGCAGCTGACTACGGCGCGGTGCCCAGTAGCTGACGCAGCTCCCGGATCATGTGCTCCCTTCCCTCAGTTATCTCTGGAGAAGAACCTTTGCTTGCAGGGGGGTGCCTTCGGAATGCCAATCATGTGGGACTCAGCTGGCTTAAGGTTTGAGGTTTTGGAGGGAATACTGGAAGTACTGAATTTCTGGAACCCCTGTGAAGGAACAGTTTCCCATGAACACTGTAAATGTGACTGAAGAAAGCAAATAAGACAGCTAAAATGCTGAAGATTGCTGAATAAAAAAGTATGACCGTCCTTTGGTGTGTAGCATTAGTTTTCTTTATCTTTTAACCACTTTTTTTCTTGTTAGTTAACGACAAAAAAGATAGCTATAGTTTGTTGTCCGCTATCTTTTTGTTGTAGTCTTTGTAGAATTATTGTTGCCTTACTTATTATTTTTTATTTAATTTTTTTAAAACGAGTGTTGCTGTTACCTATTGTTAAACCAAAGGTATGCGTATGCTTATTATATTATGTAGATTCATATATATGCTGGACGCACTAAACTGAATGAGCCGAGTGGAAGATGACATACTCCCTCAGATAGAAAAGTTAAGTTTTTATGAGGCATGCTTTCCGAAATTTTCGTGATACGTCAGTAGCAATGTGTTTTGTATCAAATTGGTGCGAGTGAGAAACTTATACATACTGAAAAATTGTACTGGACTCCAAACAGTTCTGATGCAATTGTATGTAGTCTGTATTTTTTGTGGCAGTTGCATACTTCTTAACTTCAGCTCAAGTTACTGTTGTCTGGTCACTGTTACTTTGGATGTGATACATTGAAACTGCGGGAATGTGATGGTCAATGATTAGGGAGGAGTGTGAGTGTATGACACAACTACACTGTTTTGATCGAATTCGCTGCTATATATCGATGAACATCATCAGAGAGAACCGTTTTCTTCAGGTGTACGGGAACAGGTAATAAGCAATGTCTGCCTGCAGTACTGTGGAATGATAATAAGGGAAGCAATGATGTTCAGGGGTAAATGAAAATAATTTCAGCATGTAGGGTGAAATTGGGCCTTTGGTGAAAAGTGTTAGAAATACTTTGACAGACTAAGAATACAGAGAGCTTGTAAGAGAATGTATGAAAGTTACCAAAATGCTCAATCAAAAAGCATCACAGGTACCTATGGAGATGATTTAGTTGCAGAATATGAATATACACATTGACAATATTTCTTCAAATATATGTAACAAATTTTGCATACATGAAGCATGTTGTTAGTGTAGCTTTTCACTATGCACTGTTTTTCATTATGGGACAGTTACAATTTCCAGAAAAGTTGAAAGCCTTCAGCATGAGTACTCCAGTTGCATTATTTATTTTGTTGAAGCCAGAAGAAATATGGCAACATTTGTCTTCTTTTTGATTTGCTCAGAAGATTACTTTTGTAGTAACTACTCCTTAATATTACTTTTTACAGGTCCTCGAGCTGCAAAATAAACTTCCAAAAGCACGTGTAGTGTACGCATCTGCTACTGGAGCATCTGAACCTCGGAACATGGCGTATATGACACGTTTAGGTATCTGGGGGGAGGGCACGCCCTTCAATGAGTTTAATGACTTTATCTCAGCAGTTGAAAAGCGGTAAGAGAAAGTTATAGTGTCATAAGTTTAATGTAAGTA
The DNA here is from genome assembly GCF_023898315.1 of Schistocerca nitens. Taxonomy (NCBI): domain Eukaryota; kingdom Metazoa; phylum Arthropoda; class Insecta; order Orthoptera; family Acrididae; genus Schistocerca; species Schistocerca nitens. Next base: position 11,563,669 of record NC_064622.1, read on the forward strand.
CTTTGTAACTCATTAACCCACAACACATTCTTCAAGAAATACATTTGAATAATGCAAAACTTTGTACGTACTGGGTGTAGTTTTTCACTCCTCTATCATTATCCTCAAGAAAGACAGTTTGCGTTAATGTATTTGGGAATTTTCAGAGTAAAACAGAAAAGAGCAAAGTATGATTCTTTCAGAAGTTGTAGTTTTCGAGATGGTTGAGCTAATATTATATTAAGGCCTGAGTACTCTGTGTAAATGTTTTGCCCGGGTGGAAATGTTGAGATAAGAGGGAAAGCTCTCCCAGAAAACTACACATATTGTTAGCCTGTTTCTCCTACTAAAAATAGTCTTTGAAGACCTTTTGTGAGATTTCTAGCAGTTGGTAGCTGACAGAAGCTCACTATAGAATATTGATAACCTGTGCAAAAGCTGTACAAAAAATAAAACTATAATTCAGAAGTGAATATTGCATTTATTGACAGCTGCCCCTCTGAGGAAGAAATTGACAGTGCAAGTTATTTCACGACACACTCAGCGCAAATATACCATATACTAACGTATTTTTGAATCTGTTATGTTTCAGGCCATTGGCTATATTTAGTAGCAATGATGTTAGGGAAATGCAGGTGATTGTCAGCAATTCAAACACACTGGATGTAAACTGCCCTTGTATACTACTATGTTTTGTCAGTGTATTCACTCAAGTGTACTGCAATCAGTTGAGTGCGAGAAGTTTGCTGCATCAGATACACAGGCAACTTTGTATCTAAACCAATGTGCACCACTGTGTCCTATATGTGCAGGGAACTACAGTATATGTAATGCTTGTTCTAAAAAGGATGAATGACTCAAATCAAACATAATTACTTTTTTAATTATGGTAGTTTCATGGTCCCTTGTCAGTTTCTCTCACACCAACATAACTTATCCTACTTATCCACATGAATCACTTTTTCTTTCATCTATTTCATGATCCAAATATTTCAATCATTTAACTATCTCACCCAAAATTGTTCAAGACTACTTCTGATGTTTGACTGTTAGACACAATTGCCCAAGAGATCAGTTTTGCCACATGCTGCTAATTGATGCTATACATGTATCACTCTGCAATCTTCAAACTGCTGAAAATTCACAATTCTACATAATTTTTCATCACAAAATTACTTCTCACATATATTCTGCAAGGGTCACCTCCTCCTGGGGTGGGTGGAAACCTCTACTGTTTGTCACAGTAAAGGATGAGGAACCAGTGTGATGTCACCAGATGCAATAAAACGTGATTCGTATTACTTCATTTATTTCACTGAATACATCTCATCTCTGTAACTTCAGCGGCAGCTGGCGACTTAGCGAGCCAATGAGGAATCTGCTGAACCCGGCAGCTGGCTCCGATAGCCATATCTCACTGCCATCAGCCTTATGCTCGGGTTGGTGCCTTCTAGTAAGTGGGTTGCCACCCACAGTGTGGAAGATGTGCCCCTTTGGAAGCTCTGCCTGGAAGTGGCGATGACTGCAGTGCGTGTGCGCTGCAACTCGCGTGCCTTTCTGGGAGCACTCTGTCCCTCCCGAGTCACTGCCTGTGTCGTCCCATCAGATTAACCTCGATGTCAGATGTCGTGTCGAATGTCGATCCTGCCCCTCTGGTCTGGTAGGCCGTCTGACCGAGCGATGCTGGAATTTAGAGCAGTTTGTGCCCCAGGCTGGATTGGTGTTGGTAGGTCACCGGACTGTCTGTTTGTGACAGGAGACACTATAGGCTAGCTTCTATCAACTGTAGTCTGGTAGGCCGTCTGACCGAGCGATGCTGGAATTTTGAGCAGTTTGTGCCCCAGGCTGGATTGGTGTTGGTAGGTCACCGGACTGTCTGTTTGTGACAGGAGACACTATAGGCTAGCTTCTATCAACTGTAGTTACGGATCGGTGGTCATCTCGTAAGGTGGCAGGAGTAAGGAACGATCTCGTACACGAGATGTTACGATATAATAATCAGAGAATTGAGTGTGAACTACACAGACACCATTGATCCTACTTGTAGACTGACTTTAACCTTGTGAGGTGAAGTACTTATGGCGTCAAGGAGGGTCTCTACTTTTTGTCATCATTCGTCGTGACTGAATTGGTTTTGCTCTTCACGAGTTGTTAACGGTCTTCCTTTCAGCTACATTTGCTTAACCAATTCGGGTCATCCTCCGTAGTGCTTCTTAAATAGTATTATGAGAATAACAGAGCAGGTTGTTCTGCACTCATGTAACACTTTTCTGCTGAGCTTGCTTGGACTCGCACACGGAAATGTTGATGTTGCACTCTTGGTGACCGACTAACTGTGTCAAAATGTTTATGCCTAGTGGCTGGTGCATGTCGATACTTCCATGTGCTGGAGCAGTGCCATTCTGTTCAGACTTAGAAACTTGACTCTCATGTTTCCTTATTTTCTTGATGCATAATAGTTCGATCTTTAGCACGGCTCAAATACTTCACTTTATCACTTTCCAACTCATTATACTTCAGATTAACCTTTTGTGTGCCCTTCTGGCCCACAGCCCGACCATCACCCTCGACTACTGACTGTCGACTGACTGACTACGCCACCTCAAAAGGGCCAATGGTCTGTCCGAGACCCCCCCCCCCCCCTCCTCTGCCCCCTTCCCTCTTCCATCCCTGTTGGCGCATAACTTTAAGTTCAGGAACATTCTCAAACACAATTGACATTGTACCCTACTGAAACAAGATGCTAATATTGATCTTTTAGTAAAGATATTAATAATCCAGGACAGGAAGGACAGATTTAGATTTCAACTAACAGTGCAGCTATCATAAGTGCATTGCAGGTAGTCGTGTAGCCTCAGCATTATTATAACGGCATATATTACATATTGATTGATGCTTGTACATGACAAAGTTACATTGTAATGTGTGCTGTTAATTATGCTGAGTCTTTGTATCTACCTAAAATGTACTGATGGTAGCTGTGCTCTTTGCTGAAATCTAGATCTGCAATGAGATACAGATGATTAGCCAACCAGTACTGACCTTCCTTTTTCTCCGGGATTACATTACACTTACGGGCCACAATTATTCCCATGGAACCAAACTTCATCGTATTAATAATGGTGCTCTGAGATATACCAAACGTTTGAGAGTAATGTGAATGTTTCATGGTGCTACTACGTAGGGCGACATTTTTCCCATTGTAGGTTTGGTATCAGAATTTGCTCTTAAACTCTTTTAGTGTATTAGATTTCTAGCTCTTCCATATTCGTCTATTGTTTTCATTGGTTGTAGAATGGTGTCTGTGTGGAATATATACTGATAGTTTCAATTGTCTTTCACCGTGCTTGTGTAATTTTGGTCATAAATTTTCTCATGCTTAATTACTGCATTAATACAGGTTCCAGTGACAACAGTTATGTGAGAGGCAAATTTTTGTACAAATAATTAATTTTCTTGCTCACCTGTAATCAGAAGAAATTGATTATTATTTTAATATAATGTAATTAGATAAATAAAATATTTACTCACCCACCGGCAGCAGGAGAACACATGAAAAAGGTTTTACTTATGCAAGTTTTCGGAGCCAGTGGCACCTTCTTCTGGCAGGAGGTTTGAAGGGGAAGGAAGAGGGGTGAAGGAAAAGACTGGAGAGTTTTAGGAAAAGAGTTAGAGTTCAGAAAAGTCACCCAGAACCCCGAGCAGGGGATACTTACTAGACGGAATGAGAAGGAAAGACCATACCCCTTTTCCTAAACCTCACTAGTCCTTTTCCTTCTTATAGCCTTGTTTCTGGATTTCATTTTTATCAGTTAATTAGATTGTATGTGCAACAGTTGTGATGCTTCACCAAATATTCAAATAGCCATGACATTTTATCTGTATGTGTTCAAGTTTCAGAAATAGGATTGGTTTTGTTAGAGCATAACCATATAGTTAACTGATGTTTGCTTTGAGACAAAGTGTATTGCAGTTGAAAATTGTAGATGTAAGTTAGAACAGCTTCCTGCAATTACCATCAGTAGCACATTTTGGAAGAAAAGCTTTACAGAATGTGGTGAATTGCATATGTGTAATGGAGCAATTTTAAATTAAATTCTTACTTTTACATAGTTTGGAAGATCTGAAAGTAACTTTGAGGCTAAAAAGAGAGACCGAAGAAGCTGTGGACAAGAAGGAAAAATACAGAAAGAAACTTTACTTTTGAAAGTTGTAGAATCACACTCAGATTAGTTTTATTTGAAGCCAAAAGGTTCTTATTGTCACCTGGCACAAAAATGGAAAAAATGACATATGGAAGAAATAGGGAAACAAAAATCTCAACAGTGATTGTTAAAGTTTGCGTAAATGTTTACAGTTATTCAAATTGTCTTGTTCCTGTTTTGTGTTTCACTCTTTTAGTCTCAGTTTCTGATGTATCAGAGTGTAGATGTTAAATTGACTCATTTAATTGCCGAAGCCATTGTTTTTCTGTATGTTGACAATAGTTCTATGAAAGAGTTAAAGGTTTTTCTTTCCTTCTTTTTCAGAGGAGTTGGTGCTATGGAAATTGTGGCAATGGATATGAAATTACGAGGAATGTATATTGCACGGCAGCTCAGTTTCCACGGCGTTTCATTCAAAGTAGATGAAGTTTCCTTATCAGATGAATTTATCAGAGTTTATGATGCATCTGTAAAGTTGGTGAGCCACTCCTTGTTATCCAGTAATAATTGGAAATGATACGTAATAAAACCTGCATGCACCACCTTCAAGAGCACCAGAACATTAAACCAGTAGGCTTGGGAAAATTGTAGGTTCTGATCTTTATACAGTTTCGCCCACTTTATAGAGAGCTCCTTGCTCTTTCAACTGAGAATGTAAGTTGTGTGGTTGTTAATAGTGGTAACTTTGTGACTGGCATAGTTGTTAAGAATACCACTCAGATACCTGATAACTACATTTATAAATTGGTTTGAAATATGGAGGCAGTAGTGCGGGTGTCTAGCTTCTATAACATTGCTTCAGAATTCAGTAAACTCTTTTACATACCAGCACATGGAGGGTAATATATGATTTTCGTACTGTAGTAACAAAGTAGCCATATTCTCAGGCAGCAAATTATTGGCCCTGCCCCTGAAACTAGGTCATCTGACACTGAAGACACATAGCTTGTGTAACTCGTACACATGCAGCTATGACTCGAAATCTGCTGACATATGGATTATATTGGCTAACGTAACATGTAAGATAGTATATCACTACTCACCAAATAAAAGGCACAGCAAGTAGGGGCTGTGCATTTATAAAGAGGCAAAACATTTCTTAACTACTCGTTGTACCTCAAAAGCTTTTCTTAGCTACTCGTTCTTCCTCAGTCTGTTTTCCAACACCGTCCACTGAGCGAAGGTGCCCTCGGGCTCTCCCCGTCTCACTCACGCACATGCCCGGGTATTGTAGGGAGCTACTCAATCACTCCAGCTCTCTTGCATTTGACCTGTGCAGTACAGCTGCGTGGACAGTGAGAAGGCTGTGAGACAGCCCACCCCTACCCACCAGTGCCTGCTTGTGCCCTGCTGGAACAGCCTCTGCTGCCCTAATGTGATCCTTCCTAACCTTCTACTGTCCTGTTCCACCTTAATTTCCCTGCTACCTACACCTGTCGAGTAGTGTTGGTAGACCCCCCCTCCCACCATACATGAACATGCCCGTGCGTCATGCATGTGAGAGGGGAGATGTGTAACAGGGACCCTTCACTGATTTGTTTGTGCTCGTGTCATGCTTGCAGCTCTTGTCACCCCAAGATGATGCCACAGAAGGTCATGAAACCCGAGGGCTGAAAAAGCATAAACACTGTGCTGCTTTGGATCACGTTCAAATTCCCGTGAAAGATTTTTGACGGTTCCTTGTTGTTCTACCTGTATACCAGAGGAAAAATTGTGGTCGTGCTACACTCCAAAGGGAACAGGTCACGTTCAGTGGTGTTGCAGCTCCACGGATGAATCATCTTGGGGAGTTGTTGACAGAGTCAAAGATTTTATTGCTCATAGCACTGCAAACTGTTGTTTTTGACCATGTAACTCTTGGGAATCAGTGTCCCAAGGGAAGGGATGGTTTCATTGATGCCCTTTATACCATCCCCCAAGGCCTTTTCTTCTCAAGTATGAGGGACAGTGTGTCTGAAAAGTTTTCCTCAGCACCCATAATAAAACTGTGGGTTTGATTTCACTGCTGGGTGTCACAGTTACGGGAGAGTTTTCAGGATAAGAGTTGAAATGTGGGTAAGAGAATGTGTGACAACCATCTCATCGTGTGACTCGTCAGTAGTGGCATTGGACATAATTGTGGTGAAATTTGGTGCCAATGTGACATCATTAAATTTCTGCATCACGATGGGAGACAGTTACGGAGTTTCAAGCAAGTGATCATTAATTATTTTACTGAGAAAATATTTGAAAATACTGTAGTGAAGTGAAGTGTCAGTCATAGCCTCGTACTTAAGCCTTTCCATGTTAACGTATTCTGTTGTAGCAAAATGCATTATTATTAATACCCATATGGTTGTGCCCGCCCAGCTGGCTGTGCGGTCTAATGTACTGCTTCCTGAACGGGAAAGTGTGCCGGGGACTGTCCGGTGGCTTAGTGTCCAGGTTTGGTATGCCAGACAGCCTGTGGATGGTTTTTAAGGTGGTTTTCCATCTACCTCAGCGAATGTGGGCTGGTTCCCCTTATTCTGCCTCAGTTACACTATGTCAGCGATTGCTGTGCAAACACTGTCTCCTCGTATGCATACACCATAATTACAATACTACGCCAACATTTGGGGTTACACTTGTCTGGTATGAGACGTTCCCAGGGGAGGGAGGGGGGGGGGGGGCAAACCACACAATAACATTGGGTTCAGTGTGGGACGGCGGTGGGGTGGGTGGACTGCTGTGGCCTGTTGTGGGTTTGTGAACCACTGAGGGCTATAGCAGGACGAAGCCTCTCCCATCGTTTCTAGGTCCCCAGTTTAATACACAATACACACCCAACCATATGGTTGAATTATGAAGTTATTTCAGTTTTGTTTACATGTTTGTTAGCTCCGCATGTCGATTTTAATCTTGGTACAAAGAGGAAGATTAGTAAGAGAAGTTTATAAATTGCTGAACGTTTGAGATTTCAATATCTAACATACTTTACTTTTTTCAGTTTTAGTATAATGTTTACAGCTTTCATCAAAGACAAGAAAGGTGTGTAGCAATTGATGGTACATTTTTGGGTTTGTAGAAGAGATGAGGATTTGTGGTGTACAAGTCAGGTTATCATACCATTTCCTGATCAATATTTTTGACTACTGACCTAGTGTCTTCTTCAGATTGCAACCCTATCGGGGTTAAAACTGGCTATATTAAAGTCCCTAGAAAGCTGTGCACAATGTCTCATAAAGCACAAGCCTGTGGATCGGATATTTTACAAGCGCGTGCTGAAATAAGACGTATCTGTTTTTCACCTTGGCCTTTGTCCTCTTGCTGCTCCCATTCCCATCTAAAGCTGCACCTGTGATGTTGCTGAGGCGTAGCATGTCAGGGACCACTCATCTAGTGTGAGTCGCAAGCAACTGGCAGAAGTCGGAATGGGACATGCCACAAAATCGGAAGTTGGGCTGCACTGTTCACAACTGCTATTATGTTGTAATAACTCATTGAGCAGCGCTAGAAGAGCATGGTCAGATGGAGCGCACTTGAGTCCATTGTTGAAATGTTACTCAATGAGTTTACTGCTCGGAGTACAGTCACGCAAGATTGTTTCTGCCCTCCCTACGCTAAAAAAACTGCTGATCTGTCACTTGTAACCACAGTGTCCCTTCTTAAGTTATTTGCTATGTTGGAGACAACGGAGGACCCAATTTTTATGTCCTGTGGAGGACACTTTGAAAATGCTGGCGGATCTTTTTCCTCCTAAAACTATAAAGCTGTTCCAGCTTGTGATGACGACCACCTACTTCTTGTATGGCAATAAATTTTATGAAATGACAAACAGTATAGCGATTGGCTCTCCGTTGTCTCCATCATTGACTAACTTTTTTATGGAGAATTTTGAGGAACATGCATTACATTCGGCTCCCCTCCGTCCATCCTTATTTTATCGTTATGTTGACGATACATTTATGGTCTGGCCACACGGTGCAGAAGCTCTCTAACAATTCATGGAACACATGAACAGCATACATCCGATTCACTGTCGAGATGGAGAAGGAAGGAAGGCTGCCATTCTTAGACATTTTAGTATAACTACAGGCGGACAGGTGTCTCAGCCACTCCGTGTATTGCAAGTCCGATGCATACCAATTTATACCTTAATGCACAGTGTTTCCATCATCCTGTTCAGAAGCGAGCCGTTTTTAACACATTGGTATATAGAGCAAAAACTGTTTCTGACCAGGACCACTTGAAGTCCGAAATGAACCATCTGAAGTACGTGTTCCAAAAGAATGGCTATGGTGCACGCGATATAAAGGCAGCGTTCTCCAAGAAAAGGAAACTTGAAAATGCTGCACACTCACAGGATGAAACAACGATTGCGGTTCTTCCTTTTTGCGGTGCTATATCCAGTAAAATATGAAGAGTCCTGTGTAGACGGGGTATAAGACAGATTTTTCGTCGTCCTAAGAAAATTAAGATGATGTGCCCTGTTAAGGACAGTCTCAGCCTCAGGGTATCTGGAATTTTAATATCCCCTATGAGTGTGGAAGCAATTACATAGGTCAGACCATTCGTACCGTTTCCGACCGCTGTGCAGAATACCAGCGGCATATTAAAAATAGAGAACTGGAGAAATCGGCAATTGCCGAGCACAGTCTCACAAACACAAAATACTGTTTTATGAAACAAAAATTTTGTCCCATGCCACCACCTACTGAGATTCTGTTGTTATAGAGGCTGTTTAAATAAGGATGAGCGAGAAGAATTTTAACCACAATAGCGGATACTATCTGAGCGGTGCATGGAAACGAGTGATTGATGCAGGGAATCACCAGAGACATTCCTTCCAGGGTTTATGTTCCCATGGAAGCGATGGCGCCACTAGCGCAGACATTGACACTGTCTGCGACAGCGATACGTAATTGCTGACCAATCTCAAGCCGACCAATCAGAAGCTGTCCACGGGCTATATAAGGTCACCACATCTGCAGTGAAGATAGTCAGTTGTCCCTGGAGATGACAGTGGAGGCTATCATCGAAAGCTTGAGATTTTATCCTGAATTGATGTGGCAAGAAAGACGAGAATGGTTTACATATCAGTGCCGTCGCGAAAGACTCACTATCATAGTGGTTAGACAACTTACATGTGCACACATAAGGAAAGTTTTCCTTATGTTTACATCTACGTACATCCTCTGCAAGCCACCATACAGTTCGTCTCGGAGGGTATTGTGTACCTACTAGTTACTTCCTTTCCTGTTCTACTCATAAATAGAGGGTGGGGGAAAAGACTCTGTAAGAGCCGTAATTTCTTGTATGTACACTGTGTGATCAAAAGTATCTGGACACCCCCAAAAACATACTTTTTTCATATTAGGTGCATTGTGCTGCCACCTACCGCCAGGTACTCCATATTAGTGACCGTAGTAGTCATTAGACGTCGTGAGAGAGCAGAATGGGGCACTCCATGGAACTCACGGACTTCGAGCGTGGTCAGGTGATTGGGTGTCACTTGTGTCATACATCTGTACATGAGATGTCCACACTCCTAAACATCCCTAGGTCCACTGTTTCCAATGTGATAGTGAAGTGGAAATGTGAAGCGACATATACAACAGAAAAGCGTACAGGCCGACCTCGTCTGTTGACTGACGGAGACTGCCAACAGTTTAAGAAGGTCTTAATGTGTAATAGGCAGACATCTATCCAGACCCTCACACAAGAATTTCAAATTGCATCAGGATCCACTGTAACTACTATGACAGTTAAGTGGGAAAACTTGGATTTCATGGTCGAACGGCTGCTCATAAGCCGCACATCATACCGTTAAATGCCAAATGACACCTTGCTTGGTGTAAGGAGCATAAACGTTGGACGATTGAACTGTGGAAAAACATTGTGTGGAGTGGCAAATTATGGTACACAATGTAGTGATCCGAAGTCAGGGTGTGGGTATGGCGAATGCCTGGTGAACATCATCTGCCAGCGTGTGTAGTGCCAACAGTAAAATTCGGAGGCAGAGGTGTTATGGTGTGGTCGTGTTTTTCATGGAGGGGGCTTGCACCCCTTGTTGTTCTGTGTGGTACTATCACAGCACAGGCATACATTGATATTTTAAGCACCTTCTTGATTCCCACTGTTGAAGAGCAATTCGGGGATGGTGATTGCATCTTTCAACACGATTTAGCACCTGTTCATAATGCACAGCTTGTGTGCAGAGTGGTTACATGACAATAACATCCGTGTAATGTACTGGCTTGCACAGACTCCTGACCTGAATCCTATAGAACACATTTGGGATGTTTTGGAAAACCGACTTACTTTGTGAAGAATGGGCTGCCATTCGCCAAGAAATCGTCCAGCACCTGATTGAACGTATGCCTGCGAGAGTGGAAGCTGTCATCAAGGCTAGGGTTGGGCCAACTCCATATTGAATTCTAGCATCACTGATGGAGGGCGCCACAAACTTGTAAGTTATTTTCACTCAGGTGTCCAGATACTTTTGATCAAATTAGTGTACCTTCGTAGCCTTATGCGAAATGTATGTCGTTGGCACGTATGTCAGTTTCAGTAGAATTGTTCTGCAGTCAGTTTCAAACACGTTACCACACTCCTCACCTGTCCGATGTCGGACATATCGTGAATGACCGTAGTATCGGCTTCAACGAGCTACGCAGATCAGAATTGCTCTTACGGCAGATCCTCCAATCACACTATCCTCAGGCCTCAATCTCAGCTAGCTTCTCTCCTCCCATCCCTGTCACGACAACAGTGCCTAAGTTTGACACTCGAACGCATCTGTTTGCAGTCTCCCTCTCCACGTATCCTCTCTCTCCAGTCTGTCCCCACACATTATTGAGTACCCCATGCAACACCTCCTACCTGTACCGAAGTGAACTCACTGGTGCCACATTCCTGTCCCGTGCAACTATCACCGGCTGCCCCTCTGTCCGGCAGTCACCCCTCATCGGGCTCTCTCGACCTCCTCCACATTCGCTTTCCCCACCATCTCATTCCACCTGACATAGCCTCTTAAGCCAGTGCCAGCACCTTGTAGCCCCCCCTTCTCTCTCTCTCTCTCTCTCTCTCTCTCTCTCTCTCTCTCTCTCTCTGTGTGTGTGTGTGTGTGTGTGTGTGTGTGTGTGTGTGTGTGTGTGTGTGTGTGTGTGTGTTTTCTGTACTACTTGTCTTTTAAGATGGAAATGGTCTGAAAGCTTAGTAGTATTTGCAGTCTTGTTTGTGTGCCCATGAACCACTGAATGTCTCACGTTTGTGGTAAGTTGTTATCTTTACTCCTTTTGTTATATGTATTCACTAAGTGCTTACCGTAAACCATATTTTGTAATTGTATTTGCTGTACTGTTATGAACTCCATTTGCACGATTGTGTTCCAGTGGGTGGATGCCATGCGAAAGTTCCAGGAGGCAGCTGAACTTGTTGATGCGGAGAACCGTATGAAAAAGACCATGTGGGGACAGTTTTGGTCTTCACATCAACGTTTCTTTAAATACCTGTGTATCGCATCTAAAGTTAATCACGCTGTCACAGTGGCACGGTAAGTTAATGGACAGAGATATCAATGTAATGGTAATGAATCTGGTGAGAAGATCCTCAAGGATGTCATAAACAATATATAAACACATTTACAGCACAGAAAGATACCAATGTCCCTTCCACTGTCGTAAGTTTAATGATCCTCATTGATGCGGAATAAGTAAAAAAAATTATGTAACATATTTTCAATTAAGAAGCAATAACAAACTTGTCACAAAACTTGTATTTGTATAATATACTTACAAAAATAACATTATGAGTAGGACAGGTTGCTGCTCACCACACAGGCAGGATGCGTAGCAGAATTGGGAGGTTGTAAGTGGGTGGTGGGGTGGAAGGGCCGTGGTGGGGTTGGGGGGGGGGGGGGGGGGGAGTGGTTACAGGAGAGGAGGGACCGAGAGAAGGGGAAAAGGGTGTAGTGCACTGGTTGAATGTGCAGTGTGAGCAGGGAAGGGGATAGGTAGAGAGAGGACTGGGCTAGCGAATATTGAGGCCAGGCTGGTTATGGCAACATAGGACATATTGCCTGTTGCAGGGAGAGTTCCCAGCTTTGCACTTCAGAAAAGCTGGTGTTGGTAGGGAGAATCCATATGGTGCAGGCTGTGAAGTGGTCATTGAAGTGAAGCCCATTGTGTTAAGCAGCAATGGTCAGCAATTGGGTGGTCAAGTTACCTTTCGGCCACAGTGTAGCGGTAGCCGTTTGTCTGGACAAGCAGCTCGATAGGTGTCCTGTCTACGTGGAAAGCAGCACAGTGGCTGCAGCTCGGGTTGTAGACAGCTTTCACTTGTAGCTCTGCCTTTGATGGGGTAGGAGAGACATGTGAGTGGACTGGAGCATCTGGTGGTGGGTAAAATCCACATTATCTACTTCCATTACAAAGATGTTTTATTGAAAAAAAAAAAGTACTTAAGTTACCACATGCTATGCATACCACACGAACTACACATCAACTAAGCAGAGGAGACTTTGACATGTGGCACTTGAAAATTGAAAGGGAAGCAGCACTTGGCACGAAGACCGTATATCACCTAGTAATGTTAGGAACATTTTCTCCACAATTTACAACTTGGGACGAGTCTAGTGACACACAACAGAATACCATGAATGCAGTAGCATTGAAAACATGTTTTGTGAAAAAAATTGCACTTGGGATGTTTGACATTTCCAGTCTTCATGTGTACCTCGGATTTTACTGATTATTATATTTGTATGCTAATGTATGTTCATAGGGAGTTATATAAAGCAAAAGAATGAAGTTGAGAAGTAATCTTGTTTATCTCAATGCAAATTTTTAAAAGTCTCAAAACTAATACATTTTGCATTTGTGTTACAGGGAGGCTGTAAAGTGTGGTAAATGTGTGGTTATTGGCCTGCAGTCCACTGGAGAAGCAAGGACACTGGAGCAGTTAGAAAGGGACGATGGGGAATTGTCCGATTTTGTTTCGACGGCAAAGTAAGTTTTGTATAGACTGTCATTTTCATTAACTGAACTACAGGAAAATGGAGGATGTCATTTGAGTTAGGAAAATGGAGGCTATCATTTGAGTGTCTTCATGTCTGTAGGTCCAATTTCTGTTGGTAACTTGTTACTTTTGTCTAAAATGAGATCTTTGTAAGTTAAAAATGTGATGATTAAGGCGTACATTCTTTGTGGTAGAGTAAGCCGTGGACACAAACCAAATTCGTTCCCTCATTGTTCTTACTCCCACACACTGTACAGGTAAACTTAGACATGAATCTGGAAGTGAACTCGAGTTCAGTAGCTTAGCAGCTGAGGCGACTGCTTAAGGAAAGCAGGAGATCCCAAACACTTCGACTGGTGACTGGCAGAGGTTCTTGCTAGCAGTGATGGATTCGTCACATTGCAGGGCCAGCAGTTTCAGTCAGTTCCCACCATTACCTCTTTGTATTGCTTCCTTTGTCAAAACATTCATTTTAATTCGGTTGAAAAATGTTAGTCCAGTTCAAAAAATTGGAACAAATTTTGTTAGGTGTGAATATCATGGTTGTGCAGAACTAAAATTTGTCAAGATGTTTCAAATTTTTGACAGTAAACTTTCAGAAGCAGCTTAGTAAAAAACAAACTAGGATACAGGAAGTAGTTTCAGCTCCATGGCAGTAACTTTCTGTTTTCAGTTGTCAAAGGCAGGGTAGTCGCCTGAGAAGCACAGGAGGGGGGTTGTGCTACAATTTCTGTAGTTGGTGGATGTGGCTCCAGAGTGACTTTAGGATATCCTTAGTTTCTTCACTGGCACATGATATTTGGCACTGTTTCTGGGCATCCGACATTATCCTCACTAGTCATGAAGTCTCTGCCAGTGTCAGTTATTTATTATTTTTCTCATTCTTTCGCACGAATTGAATGCCTAGGCTAGCCCGCCCGTCTAGGTGTGTGGTCTAACGCCCTGCTTCCTGAGCGGGAAGGCGTGCCGGTCCCCGGCACGAATCCGTCTGGCAGGTTAGTATTGAGGTCTGGTGTGTTGGCCAGCCTATGTGTGGTTTTTAATGTTGTTTTCCATTTACTTCTACGAATGCAGGCTGGTTCCCCTTATTCCGCCTCAGTCGGCGATTGCTGTGCAAACGCTACCTCCACGTACACGTACGCCATAATTACTCTACCACGCAAACATTTGGGGTTATACTCGTCATTCCCGTTGGTGGGTGGGTCTACTGGGGGCCGCACCACAAAGTAACCCTGGGTTCGGGGTGGGGCGGCAGTGGTTTGGGTGGACTGCTTTGGCCTGTTGTGGGGTTCTGACCCACTGAGGGCTATGGCGGGACAAAGCCTCTCCGTCATTTCTGGCTCCCCGATTTAAATACGGTACAGTACACTGCCTAGGCTGCAAACCCTATTTCACAGCCCAGCTTTCAAGATTGTAAGTTTAGACTGTATTATGTGAATTTCTTGTAACGATTTTTTATGTTACGTTATACTAAGAAGGAAATGCAGCTTACCTTTGACAATACCAGACATATTTAACCCCCCCCCCCCCCCCCTCCCCCAATGATGTTATAGTAAACAGGTGACAGCATAAATATTTCCCATTTCAGTTCTGTAATCTCATTTGATTTGAAAATCGTTATTTCCATCGATGTGGCAACATCTGTTAAAAAGCTGACCTGCTATCATATTATGAAAGTTTGAAGTGCTGCCATTGAGAATGCAGATTAGCCTCTGTCATACACTGTAAGATGCCTTGCAAAGTTCAGATGTAGATGTAGAAGAGTAAGCTCTATCGTTAATTGTTTATAACGGTTTTCTGTTGTCATGCCTCGAATGTCTTCACACGAATGGTACTCTTGACCATTAACTGGGTAGGGGCACTAAATTGTGAGATGTAATTGCTGGCCTGTACTCAACCTTCAGGTGGTGGCATTTTTAGTACTGTTGACAGACACGTGTAAAGCTGCAGAAAATAATCCTAACTTTTGGAACTAGTTTGTTTCTTGAGGATGAAAGAGTGAAGGACTGGAGAGAGCTAAGAAAAAAAGGCAGAAGCCGGGAAGAGTGTAGTACTGCTGTACTCCCGAGTGTAGTACTTTGGTATGATTAGCAGTTGTCCTGAAAAGTCCCCTAAACTGCCCAGCAGAAGGAGTGCAAGGGAGACTGAACAACCAGACGAGAGAGTTTTAAATGATGACTAACTGACAACCTCAGCTGCTGATAGGTGTTGTTGTTATACCTCGATGTGGACAGCTGAAAATGTGTGCCCCGACCAGGACTCGAACCCGGGATCTCCTGCTTACATGGCAGACGCTCTATCCATCTGAGCCACCGAGGACACAGATGAATAGCGCGACTGCAGGGACTTATCCCTTGCACGCTTCCCGTGAGACTCACATTCCCGACTGTCCACAATTCTACATATGTATTGTACCTTATAGACATCAACAATAACTGTTCTTTCGAGAACAAGTTACTGTCTTAGTATATATAGTTAAAGGCTACCCAGCCATTGACCTTTGTCTGTGCGAATGCGCACAGGTTGCCCTAACTCTTACGGGAATCGCCAGCGCGTGCGCGAGTAATGAGTGGGTGGGCAAATGTCTATAAGGTACAATACATATGTAGAATTGTTGGACAGTCGGGAATGTGAGTCTCACGGGAAGCGTGCAAGGGATAAGTCCCTGCAGTCGCGCTATTCATCTGTGTCCTCGGTGGCTCAGATGGATAGAGCGTCTGCCATGTAAGCAGGAGATCCCGGGTTCGAGTCCCGGTCGGGGCACACATTTTCAGCTGTCCACATCGAGGTATAACAACAACACCTATCAGCAGCTGAGGTTGTCAGTTAGTCATCATTTATTTCAGGGAAAAGCTGCACGGTCATCAACAATAACTGTTCTTTCGAGAACAAGTTACTGTCTTAGTATATAGAGAGAGTTTTAGCTTAAGAGAAAAGAATGATAGGAAATTCGTCATTGAAGATCAGTGGCTGGAAATATTGAAAAACTTCACATTTCCAAGAAACTAAACTTTTCAGGAGGCACAGAAAACGTCCCAGGTCTCAAAATTATGCGGAAATCCGATTTTTCTTCTCATTTTTCATTAAAATGAATTTAGCGGGATGAATGTCAGTGCTCTGTAGGCAGTCCTAATATATGTTCTTGACGTTATGTTTAAATTTATTTACTAAACTTGTGGGCTTTCTCAATATGTTGTAAAAAATAAACATAAATCAGTACTCAACACGTACTTTATTCCTAATACGGACAAAAATCAAACAAATTATGGCTATTTTCCATTCCCTTTGGCATTATACTCCACACAGGGTTCATTTCTTGACAGATGTTGGCCAATTCTATATGTCAGAATAGAAATTCTTTATGATTTCTTCTTTTGGTAGGAATGGTAGAAATTGCCATAGGTCATGCATTTTCTTCTCATTTATGGATTCATGGCCATCATAAGCCTGACTCCTGGGGCTTAGTGGAATTACAATTCGATTAGCCAGTTAGGAACATGTGCTCTTCTGTCCCATCAGTGAATGACCTGTCTTTAACACCACCAAGAGTTTCATGTGAATAGCAGAACTGCATGAATTGTGTTACATGAAAGTGCTGTTTGTTATTTCTAGGTGAAGCCCTTCCTTGAGTTTCAGTGGAAATTGCATTCTTTTTGTGTAACTTCAGCCACCATTCCTTAACATTAGCATCTCTTCTGTTTTCGGTGTTTTCACTTCAAAATTCATTTTCCTCTGGATTATGCATATTCTTTCAGCAAATATATCGTATCCACCTTTCTGATTTTCCTTTTCGCCATGCTGGAATCTCTGTCACAAGGAAGGCAAGAGTGGCCTCTTATTGGAAAGCAATGGGTGATGAGCTGAAATCTTCCCTGTGCCACAGACATTAAACAAAATCAGAGGATGAGTGAAGGTTTTTAAAATGTTGTTTAATGTTTTTGAACATCTGCCTCATAATATTAAAGTTAAGTTTAGGGTTAAGATAATTCCATTCTTTCCTGACCAGAAACTAGTTGATGTGATTTTTCATGTCAACTATAAAAGCCACTGGTTTTGCATTTTCAGGAGGGCATTTTTCCCTCTTATGTAGCGGAGTTTTACCTTTTTAGCTGATTGCACAGGTACTTTATTCAGTCACTACAGAGACCAAAAAAATTTAGAAGACAATTTTGCAAACCTGAATGTAGACTCTGATAACCAAAAAACGTATGACTGTCCTGGTTTCTTCCTCTCAAATTTCTTATCACTGTAAGCTTCTTTCTTGCCACTGGTTTTACTTCTATGAGGCTTTGAAGGGATCCATCCTGTTCATATTTTGTTAGGAAGTGGATAAATTTTATGTATAATTCTATCCTGCTGCCCTCCATTATCTTAGTTGTCATGCACTTCATTCAACAACTGGAAATAGAATTACATATTCAGTTGAACTTGGGATTCTAATCATTATGTTCACTGTGGTAATTAAACATTAATTTTGAAGCAATACTAAGTTTCAGGTTATAACTCACCTGCAGTCATAACCGTGTTATTTTGGTTGAATTCTATTCCCTTTCCAATTTGTATATGCATCATTTTTCACTCTTGCTCGTTTTATGGCTATATGTTGTAGAAATTCCACTGTGTTTATTCTTTTTTTCATTACTTTCTGAATTCGCCACTAGCATCGCAGTTGTGTGACACTTTACCACCAATAACAATATAAATCGATTAAACCAAAGAGTAAGAGGCAATATCGGCTATTCTCTCTGTTTAAAATAGTGCTGACAACTTAGAACTCTGAGAAAGCCTATCTCTTTTGTACTTGTGGGGTTTCTCTTCAGGTAAGGTGATACAATGGCTGCAAAACAATACAAGAAATGCCAGAACATGTGAGATTTCTCTGTATTATGATCGGGCTATATGTTTAAAGTAAAAAATCAGAGGTAACTCGGTTTTTTTCAAAAAATGGACATGTGGGGTTTCTCAGTATTCTCTTTCAAATGACACACAAGTCATGGTGAAGGTCGCCCAAACAGTCGCATCAGTACACAGTGTATCAATCCCTCTGGTGGCAACGAAGGCATTCTTACCTGCAAATGATTGTAAAGGTATCAAATGGTATGCTGGCACTGATTGTCACAAGCAGCTTGTGTCTTTTGTTGCAATTCGGCAATGGTTCTTGTAGGCCCTGGAGAATGAGTAAACTCCTAGACCATGTCCCGTATGTGTTCAGTCCACAAGAGATCTGGTGATCTTGCTGGCCAGAGCACAAATTGTATGCTACAAAGAGCACATTGCATTGCAGCATTTGTCTGTGGACTCGAATGGCCAGTCGAATAAGCACGTCACCTTCCTGTTGAAGAAATGGCAACAGCACTGTGATAACAAACTGTGAAATGTAGTGGACAGCAGTTACCTCAAATTGCCCCTTATTGCTCCCCACACACCCACAAAGCAAGAAGCCTGGGATGGGACCCGTGTGTTGTGAGTGAATGCACTGTGGAATAGACAGCTCACCAAATGTACACTCCTGGAAATGGAAAAAAGAACACATTGACACCGGTGTGTCAGACCCACCATACTTGCTCCGGACACTGCGAGAGGGCTGTACAAGCAATGATCACACGCACGGCACAGCGGACACACCAGAAACCGCGGTGTTGGCCGTCGAATGGCGCTAGCTGCGCAGCATTTGTGCACCGCCGCCGTCAGTGTCAGCCAGTTTGCCGTGGCATACGGAGCTCCATCGCAGTCTTTAACACTGGTAGCATGCCGCGACAGCGTGGACGTGAACCGTATGTGCAGTTGACGGACTTTGAGCGAGGGCGTATAGTGGGCATGCGGGAGGCCGGGTGGACGTACCGCCGAATTGCTCAACACGTGGGGCGTGAGGTCTCCACAGTACATCGATGTTGTCGCCAGTGGTCGGCGGAAGGTGCACGTGCCTGTCGACCTGGGACCGGACCGCAGCGACGCACGGATGCACGCCAAGACCGTAGGATCCTACGCAGTGCCGTAGGGGACCGCACCGCCACTTCCCAGCAAATTAGGGACACTGTTGCTCCTGGGGTATCGGCGAGGACCATTCGCAACCGTCTCCATGAAGCTGGGCTACGGTCCCGCACACCGTTAGGCCGTCTTCCGCTCACGCCCCAACATCGTGCAGCCCGCCTCCAGTGGTGTCGTGACAGGCGTGAATGGAGGGACGAATGGAGACGTGTCGTCTTCAGCGATGAGAGTCGCTTCTGCCTTGGTGCCAATGATGGTCGTATGCGTGTTTGGCGCCGTGCAGGTGAGCGCCACAATCAGGACTGCATACGACCGAGGCACACAGGGCCAACACCCGGCATCATGGTGTGGGGAGCGATCTCCTACACTGGCCGTGCACCACTGGTGATCGTCGAGGGGACACTGAATAGTGCACGGTACATCCAAACCGTCATCGAACCCATCGTTCTACCATTCCTAGACCGGCAAGGGAACTTGCTGTTCCAACAGGACAATGCACGTCCGCATGTATCCCGTGCCACCCAACGTGCTCTAGAAGGTGTAAGTCAACTACCCTGGCCAGCAAGATCTCCGGATCTGTCCCCCATTGAGCATGTTTGGGACTGGATGAAGCGTCGTCTCACGCGGTCTGCACGTCCAGCACGAACGCTGGTCCAACTGAGGCGCCAGGTGGAAATAGCATGGCAAGCCGTTCCACAGGACTACATCCAGCATCTCTACGATCGTCTCCATGGGAGAATAGCAGCCTGCATTGCTGCGAAAGGTGGATATACACTGTACTAGTGCCGACATTGTGCATGCTCTGTTGCCTGTGTCTATGTGCCTGTGGTTCTGTCAGTGTGATCATGTGATGTATCTGACCCCAGGAATGTGTCAATAAAGTTTCCCCTTCCTGGGACAATGAATTCACGGTGTTCTTATTTCAATTTCCAGGAGTGTATGTCCATCATTTGTATACAGACAAACTTACGCTTATCACAGAGTGCCATTCCACTTGCTAGTCAGCTCTTTCATGACACCAGGGTAACCATGTTTGACAGTGTTGTGGTGTCAGTGGCACACGATCTTAGTTCTTCTGCAAGAAGATCGTTCCTGTTATTCCCTGATGACGTAGCCACAACATATGCCCAGATTTCGTTCCCAGATGACGATCGGCCACCTACTGTTGCTTGCACTTTATGTCAGTGTTACATGGACATCCAGAACCACCTATACAGGTGTGGGAATGTTCCATAGACCACTATTGAAAGCAGCGACTTTTCACCGATACAGTATGCCCGACAAGAGCAGCAGTCCATCTATATGTCTATCCAGTTTCCAGCTGGTCCCCCACAGTACGACCCCATTCAAATGGCTGAAGGTGTACATACTCAGGAGTACATACTTATCGGCTGGGCACAGTTGTAGTTACCGCTTGCAGAATTGAAACAGAGGGTACAGACAGGCCTCCTGAGCGCCTTATCATCACCGACGACCGTGACATGTGAATCACTAACACCCCAACCACTCAGTGTGCATATATTATACACTAGTGTATGACTAAAGATATTTCTTGTGGGTGTCATCCTCACCTCCCCCTGACATTTTGACATGTATCGCCACTTTCTGAAACTGCCTATTGGTGCTGTAGGTTAGAGTCCCAGGTATCTCACTCTGTAGTTGTTTGCAAGTAAGCAACACAGAGAGTTTTGCATGGTGGTCTAGACTCCAGAGCCTTAAAAATAAGTGTTGTGCAGAGCAGCTGCGTAGTGCAGTGGTAAAGATACATTGCAAACATGCAGAAGGCTGTGGATTCTAGTCTTGACAGGATCTTTGACGTTTTCTATTTTTAAATCTTTATTGAAATGGCTTCGATAATTATGTGTATTCAGTTAATTGATTTAAATTTAATTTTTGTGTTTCTAATACTTTGCCATGTCATTTTCATCATCCTATGCATTTTTATTAACTCATATTTTTTCTTCCTGTCATTCTTTTTTCATGTGAAATTTTGTGAATATAATTCTAATTATTAATCATTCCGCCCTGAGATGCTGGAGTTGCTGGTCTTGTATGCTTGCTTATGCGTGTGAATGGTGTGCCCCTCTCTTTACTAATGAGGGCTGTGGCCAGAACCTCTACGTGAGTGTCTTTTAATTGTGTGTCTGCAACTTGATGTTCCCGAGGACATGCAGCTTTACTGTATGATTAAATGATGATGGCGTCCTCTTGGGTAAAATATTCCGGAGGTAAAATAGTCCCCCATTCGGATCTCCGGGCGGGGACTACTCAAGAGGACGTCGTTATCAGGAGAAAGAAAACTGGCATTCTACGGATCGGAGCGTGGAATGTCAGATCCCTTAATCGGGCAGGTAGGTTAGAAAATTTAAAAAGGGAAATGGAGAGGTTAAAGTTAGATATAGTGGGAATTAGTGAAGTTCGGTGGCAGGAGGAACAAGACTTTTGGTCAGGTGATTACAGGGTTATAAACACAAAATCAAATAGGGGTAATGCAGGAGTAGGTTTAATAATGAATAAAAAAATAGGAGTGCGGGTTAGCTACTACAAACAGCATAGTGAACGCATCATTGTGGCCAAGATAGACACAAAGCCCATGCCTACTACAGTAGTACAAGTCTATATGCCAACTAGCTCTGCAGATGATGAAGAAATTGATGAAATGTATGACGAGATAAAAGAAATTATTCAGGTAGTGAAGGGAGACGAAAATTTAATAGTCATGGGTGACTGGAATTCGTCAGTAGGAAAAGGGAGAGAAGGAAACATAGTAGGTGAATATGGATTGGGGGGAAGAAATGAAAGAGGAAGCCGCCTTGTAGAATTTTGCACAGAGCATAACTTAATCATAGCTAACACTTGGTTCAAGAATCATAAAAGAAGGTTGTATACCTGGAAGAATCCTGGAGATACTAATAGGTATCAGATAGATTATATAATGGTAAGACAGAGATTTAGGAACCAGGTTTTAAATTGTAAGACATTTCCAGGGGCAGATGTGGATTCTGACCACAATCTATTGGTTATGAACTGCAGATTGAAACTGAAGAAACTGCAAAAAGGTGGGAATTTAAGGAGATGGGACCTGGATAAACTGAAAGAACCAGAGGTTGTAGAGAGTTTCAGGGAGAGCATAAGGGAACAATTGACAGGAATGGGGGAAAGAAATACAGTAGAAGAAGAATGGGTAGCTCTGAGGGAGGAACTAGTGAAGGCAGCAGAGGATCAAGTAGGTAAAAAGACGAGGGCTAATAGAAATCCTTGGGTAACAGAAGAAATATTGAATTTAATTGATGAAAGGAGAAAATATAAAAATGCAGTAAATGAAGCAGGCCAAAGGGAATACAAACGTCTCAAAAATGAGATCGACAGAAAGTGCAAAATGGCTAAGCAGGGATGGCTAGAGGACAAATGTAAGGATGTAGAGGCTTGTCTCACTAGGGGTAAGATAGATACAGGAAAATTAAAGAGACCTTTGGAGAGAAGAGAACCACTTGTATGAATATCAAGAGCTCAGATGGCAACCCAGTTCTAAGCAAAGAAGGGAAGGCAGAAAGGTGGAAGGAGTATATAGAGGGTTTATACAAGGGCGATGTACTTGAGGACAGTATTATGGAAGTGGAAGAGGATGTAGATGAAGATGAAATGGGAGATAAGATACTGCGTGAAGAGTTTGACAGAGCACTGAAAGACCTGAGTCGAAACAAGGCCCCGGGAGTAGACAACATTCCATTAGAACTACTGATGGCCTTGGGAGAGCCAGTCATGACAAAACTCTACCATCTGGTGAGCAAGATGTATGAGACTGGCGAAATACCCACAGACTTCAAGAAGAATATAATAATTCCAATACCAAAGAAAGCAGGTGTTGACAGATGTGAAAATTACCGAACTATCAGTTTAATAAGTCACAGCTGCAAAATACTAACGCGAATTCTTTACAGACGAATGGAAAAACTGGTAGAAGCGGACCTCGGGGAAGATCAGTTTGGATTCCGTAGAAATGTTGGAACACGTGAGGCAATACTAACCTTACGACTTATCTTAGAAGAAAGATTAAGAAAAGGCAAACCTACGTTTCTAGCATTTGTAGACTTAGAGAAAGCTTTTGACAACGTTAACTGGAATACTCTCTTTCAAATTCTGAAGGTAGCAGGGGTAAAATACAGGGAGCGAAAGGCTATTTACAATTTGTACAGAAACCAGATGGCAGTTATAAGAGTCGAGGGGCATGAAAGGGAAGCAGTGGTTGGGAAAGGAGTGAGACAGGGTTGTAGCCTCTCCCCGATGTTATTCAATCTGTATATTGAGCAAGCAGTAAAGGAAACAAAAGAAAAATTCGGAGTAGGTATTAAAATTCATGGAGAAGAAGTAAAAACTTTGAGGTTCGCCGATGACATTGTAATTCTGTCAGAGACAGCAAAGGACTTGGAAGAGCAGTTGAACGGAATGGACAGTGTCTTGAAAGGAGGATATGAGATGAACATCAACAAAAGCAAAACGAGGATAATGGAATGTAGTCAAATTAAATCGGGTGATGCTGAGGGGATTAGATTAGGAAATGAGACACTTCAAGTAGTAAAGGAGTTTTGCTATTTAGGGAGTAAAATAACTGATGATGGTCGAAGTAGAGAGGATATAAAATGTAGACTGGCAATGGCAAGGAAATCGTTTCTGAAGAAGAGAAATTTGTTAACATCGAGTATAGATTTATGTGTCAGGAAGTCGTTTCTGAAAGTATTTGTATGGAGTGTAGCCATGTATGGAAGTGAAACATGGACGATAACCAGTTTGGACAAGAAGAGAATAGAAGCTTTCGAAATGTGGTGTTACAGAAGAATGCTCAAGATAAGGTGGGTAGATCACGTAACTAATGAGGAGGTATTGAATAGGATTGGGGAGAAGAGAAGTTTGTGGCATAACTTGACTAGAAGAAGGGATCGGTTGGTAGGACATGTTTTGAGGCATCAAGGGATCACAAATTTAGCATTGGAGGGCAGCGTGGAGGGTAAAAATCGTAGAGGGAGACCAAGAGATCAATACACTAAGCAGATTCAGAAGGATGTAGGTTGCAGTAGGTACTGGGAGATGAAGAAGCTTGCACAGGATAGAGTAGCATGGAGAGCTGCATCAAACCAGTCTCAGGACTGAAGACCACAACAACAGCAACTTACGGCAATCTGTATTTTCCTACAATTTTGATTCTAATTTTTTTAAATTTTTGTATTATTGTTTGAAAGCACCAATCTATCAGTTAAAGAAATAAAAGACAAAATAATATGTTTATATTGGCTGTGTAATGGTGTCAAAAATGTATTTTTCATTATAATATGTACATTGTTTTTTGATTGTAACCACCTTACAGACATTTAAAACATAAATTAATGTTGTACTGTGAACAAAATAATAGCAGCTGTAGATTTGAACAAGAAAAGGGATTGTAAATAAAACTAACTTGAGTAAAATGAGGAATATAAACAATTACTGCAATAACTTGGACAAAAATATAAAATCATAAAACAGAAGAAATTGCATCGAAGTTAGTATATAAAAATAATTCAGATCACAGAGATGAATATTCCAAATGAAAAAAGAACAATAGAAGGAGAAAAAATCATCTCTTCAAATACATTTTCATCGATTGCTCGCAGCCGAGAGCCCTGTGTGATGAATGGCTTCATGGTTTCAGAAAGCTGTTCCCAAATCTGGTGACCTCCCCTTATAAGAGATTATATGAGCCATGGCAGTAAAGAGTCTTGCTCAAGGAACATAATATTTTTATTGCTATTGGCGGGTGTGCTTTCACAGAATGGTATTTTTCATTTCAGAGGTGTTCTGCAGTCATTGGTGGAGAAACACTTTCCAGCTCCTGATAGAAACCGCATCCATAGGCTGCTTGGGATTGATCCTCCGAAGAAAGAGAAGATAAGTGATAATGGTGATATTGATGCTGAACCTGGAGGTTCTAGTGGAGGGAAGAGGAAACCAGGTACTTTGATTAATTACGCCATACACGGAGACCTTGTTTTAAATGTCTAATTGAATCTATACTCGATGGGTGGGGGTGTCGGGGTGGGGGAAGGTGTATTACTTGCTTCTGTATAATTTGCATGCTTCTGTGAATTTTTTGTGATTATAGAGATCTTTTTAGGTTTCTCTCACATTAGTTATTAATAAATGACAGAAGTGACATTAATTAAATGAATTAAAGCCACAAGGAAAAAACTACTGTTTCTCATACAGAGTTAGGATTGAGTGAGGTATATAAAATTAAGAGGCTGGTTTAAAATTAACCCTTTTCGATTTGTGTTCTTCCTCAGAAGGCATCTGTAGTTTCTATTCCTTCTCTCTGGTCAACCATTGCTCTACGTATAAAATGGTTGTCTTTATCTTCCATTATTGAGTTGAAATTAATTAATATTGCCTGTGAAAATCAATGTTTATTAGGTTTGGTGGAGTTTACCAGAAATTCAGTTTCTTATTCATTAGATAGAAGCCATCAGTGGCATAAAATAAGTCTTACCTGAACTACCAATACATAAGAGCTATCGCTACCACTTAGCTGCCAAATGTACTTGAAAGTACTGTTCAAGAATCATGAAAACCGCATTGGGTATCGCTGCTCGGTGGGAAAGCGATATGTATCAGATCCAAATATAAAGTAAATGTTGGATGTGGCTCAACTTTCTGCGATTCAGTTTTGCTTGGAAACAAATTGAAGCATAATTACTTGATAAAGAGAGGCATATGCTATTTCATAAAAAAGTTGTTTAACTCGTGACACAAAGGCTTTTAGACATAGACAAAATTCACAGAGCACTCTGTGAAAGAATGCCTGTAAAGGCTCATCAAGTATTTGTATTTCAGAACGCTCAATTTTAGGTATTGTACAGTATTATTATGAACAAATGATGGTAAAGGTTCTGCTGCTGAGATTCGTGTGATAAAGGGGGAGAGATTTTTGATAATTACAAGTATAGATACAAATGAGCACTTACGTGGTGACAAACACAGTAGTTTACTATTGTAAATACTGTTTATGGAAACATGATGACTGAAAATGATGATCATAGATTTTTGCAGGATGCTGCTATGACAAAAGTGTTCAGCTGCTTCTACAGGCCCCATAGTGCTGCAGTAACTATAAAGTGTTAAGTATGGAGTGCTTGCATTTACGTCTACACCTACATCTGCAATCTGCAAACCATTGTGAAGTGCATGGCAGGTTGTACCTGTTATTAAGGATTCTTCCTGTTCCATTCACATGTGGAGTTTGTGAAGAATTATTGTTTCAGTGCTTCTGTGCATATTGCAATTATTCTAATGTTATCCTTACGATTCCTCGGTGGGCAACACATAGGGGAATTTAGTGTATTTCTAGAGTCATCATTTAAAAGCACGTTTTTGAAACTTCGTTGGTAGACTTCTCTGTGACACTCTCTCAAGGGCCAAACAAACCTGTGACTATTCGTGCTGCTCTTCTCTGTATACGTTCAATATCCCCTGTTAGTCCTATTTGGTATGTGTCACACACACTTGAGCGATATTCTAGAATGATTCACAAGAGTGATTTGTAAGCAATCTTAATCTCAAGTCTACCACCTATTTTACTTACAACAGAGCGAATTTGATCATTCTACAAAGTGTTGGACCCAGATATTTGTACAAGTTGCCCAATTCATAAAGGGAGGCAACCTCCATGGTATCCAGTCACTGTAAAGAAACTTCCGAAGAAACAGAGATTACGGCATAATAGATGTAAAACAAAGTGTAGAGCTACAGATAGAGAGATGCTGAATGAAACACATTAGGCTGTAAAGAGAGCAATGTGTGATGCCTTCAATGCCTATCAAAGCAGAATATTGTCAAGCGATCTTTCATAGAACCTAAAGAAATTCTGGTCATATGTAACGGTTGTTAGTGGCACCGTAGTTAATGTCCAGTCCCTAGTGAATGAGGCAGGAACTGAAATAGAGGGTAGCAAAGCAAAAGCTGAAATGCTTAACTTTGTTTTCAAATGTTCCTTCACAAAGGGAAACCCATTGACCCAATTTAATCCTTGTACCACTGAAAAGATGAATAAAATAAGCATTATTGTAAGTAGCGTCCAGAAACAGCTGAAATCATTAAAACTAAACAAATCTCCAGGGCCCAGTGCAATCCCTGTCAGACTCGGTAATGAATTTGTGGCTGAGTTAGCCCCTTTTCCAAGTATAATCTATTGTAGATTCCTCGAACAAGAAGCCGTGACCACTTCTTGGAAAAAAGGCACAGGTCACACCCATCTACAACAGGGGTACTAGAAGTGATCCACAAAACCACCGTCCAATGTCCTTGACGTCGATTTGTTACAGAATCTAAGAACATATTCTGAGCTCAAACATAATGAGGTATCTTGAACAGAATGATCTCCTCATTGCTAACCAGCATGGATTCAGAGTATATTGATCATGTGAAACTCAACTTGCACTTTTGTCACATAACATACTGAAAGCTTTGTATCAAGGCAGTCAGGTAGATACTATATTTCTTGATTTCTGAAAAGCATTTGACTCAGTGCCACATCTATGTGTTGTTGTTGTGGTCTTCAGTCCTGAGACTGGTTTGATGCAGCTCTCCATGCTACTCTATCCTGTGCAAGCTTCTTCATCTCCCAGTACCTACTGCAACCTACATCCTTCTGAATCTGCTTAGTGTATGCATCTCTTGGTCTCCATCTATGTTTATTGTCAAAAATACTGTAATAGGGCGTATCAAGCAAAATTTGTGACTGGATTGAGGACTTTTTGGTAGGAAGGATGCAGCATGTTTATCTTGGATTGAGAGTCATTGTCAGATGTAAAAGTAACTTAGGATGTGCCCCAGGAAAGGGTTTTGGCACCTTTGCTGTTCATGTTGTATGTTAATGACATTGCTGATATTGTTAATAGTGAAATCAGGCTTTTTACAGATGATGCAGTTATCTATAATGAAGTACTATCTGAAAGAAGCTGCATAAATATTTAGTCAGATATTTATAAGATTTCAAAGTGGAGCAGACATTGGCAACTTGCTTTAAATGTTCAGAAATGTCAAATTTTGCACTTCACAAAATGGAAAAAATGTAGTATCCTACGACTATAATATCAGTGAGTCACTGTTAGAATCAGCCAGCTCATACAAATACCTGTGTGTAACACTTTATAGGGGTATGAAATGGAATGATTACATGGGTTCAGTTGTGGGTAAAGCAGGTGGTAGATTCCGGTTTATTGGTAGAATACTGGAAAAGTGCAGTCAAACTATAAAGGAATTGCTAAGAAATCACTTGTGCAACAGGTTCTAGAATATTGCTCAAGTGTGTGGGATACTGAATGTATACAGAGAAGGGCAGCACGAATGGTTGAAGGTTTGTTTAATCTGTGGGAGAGTGTCTCAGATATACTGAAGGAGCTGAACTGGGAGACTCTTGAAGATAGACATAAACTATCCTGTGAAAGTCTATTAACAAAATTTCAAGAACCAGCTGTAAATGATTAGTCTAAAAAAAATACAACCCCCTACGTATCACTCACATAGGGATCGTGAGGATAAGATTAGAATATAGAATAATCCCTGCCTGCACAGAGGCATTCAGTCAGTCATTCTGCCCACGATCCATACTTGAATGGAACAGGAAGAAACCCTAGTAACTGGTACAATGGGATGTACTCTCTGCCATGGACCTCACAGAGGTTTTGCGGTGGGTGTATGTAGATGCAGATTCTGACTGTGACTCATTGATATTTTAGCAGTAGGATACTACGTTTTTTTCGTTTTGTACCTTGCTAATCTTTGCCCCACTTTGAAATCTTATCAAGATCTGACTGAATATCTAAGCAGCTTCTTTCAGACAGTACTTCATTATAGGTAACTGCATCATCTGCAAAAAGTGTAAGGTTACTATTAACAATGTCCGCAAGATCACTAATATACAGCATGAACAGCAGGGGTCCCGACACACTTTCTGGGGTACACCCGTAGTTACTACTACACCTGACGGTGACTCTCCATCCAAGATAACATGCTGCATCCTCCCTACCAATGTGATCAAACTTTTGACAGTAAGTGTAGGTGTGCTACTGAGTCAAATGCTTTTTTTGGAAATTAAGAAATACTGCGTGTACCTGATTACCTTGATCCAATGCTTTCAGTATGTCATGTGAGTTGTGTTTTACATGATCGATATTTTTGGACTGTGTGCTATTTGCCATGGAGGAGGTCATTCTGTTCAAGATACCCCATTATGTTTGAGCTCAGAATATTTTCTAAGATTGTACAACAAATTCATGTCAAAGATATTGAACGGTAGTTTTGTGAATCACTTCTAGTAACCTTCTTCTAGATGGGTGTTATCCGTGCCATTGTCCAAGAACTGGGCACAGTTTTTTGTTTGAGGCATGTATGATAGATTATAGTTAGAATAGGGGCTATTTCAGCCACAAATTCAGTATAGAATCTGGTAGGGAATCCATCTGTCTCTGGATCTTTGTTCAATTTTAATAATTTCAGCTATTTCTCAGCACCACAGGCACTAATACTCTTTTTCACTCATCTTTTCTGTGGTATGAGGATTAAATTGGGGCACCTGGATTTTCCTTTGTAAAGGAACATTTGAAAACGGGAGTAAGCATTTCAGCTTTTGCTTTGTTACAATAAATTTCAGTTCCTTTCTCATTCGTTAAGGACTGGAAAATAACTTTGATGCCACTAACAGCCTTTACATATGACCAGAATTTCTTTGGGTTTTGTGAAATATCATTTGACGATATTCTGCTATGGTAGTCATTGAAGGCTTCACAAAATTCCCTCTCAATGGACAGACATGCTTTACTCAGCATCTCTCTATATGTAGTCCTATGATTTGTTTCACACTATTATGCTGTAATCTCTGTTTCTTAAGAAATTTCTTTTCAGTGACATTATGCCATGGAGGGTCCCTCCAATTATGATCTGTTCTGGGTACATATCTATCCAGTGCATGAGCAACTATTCTTTTAAACTTGAGCCATAGTTCCTCTACATGCTCCTGCCCTGTGCTGAAAGTTTTAGATTTCTTATTGAGATATGACATTACTGTTTTTTTATCTAGTTTACTGAACATAATGTATCTTTGTACTTGGTTTAGTTGTCCTTTGTACTTTGGTAATCATTGTTGCCACAACCATGTTATGGTCAGTGATAACAGTTTCAGTGTAGACATCCTCAAAGAGGTTTGTTGCCATTGGATCCAATATGTTTCCATCATGAGTGTGGATTTGAACTAACTGTTGTAGGTAGTTTTCAGAGAAGACATTTAATCGTATTTCACAAGATGTCTTATCACATCCATCGCTAACAAAACTGCAATTGATGGTTAGGGATGATTAAAGTCTCCATCGATTATTAAAGTATGATAGGGGAACTTATGTACAAGTCTGCAGCTCGCGGTCGTGTTCTCGCTTCCTGTTCAAACTCTGGCACTTAGTTGTGAATGCTTCGGAAGTTAACCACAAGGATTTTAGTACTCTTACCTGTGGGAGGCATTTCTTTGGATATTACACCAATAGTTCTGGGTTTCTTACAGGTATCATTATCTGGATTGGATCGATTCACCTAATTAAAAAAAAAAAATACCTGTGTGCACATCACACAGTCAGCTATCCACTACCAGGATAGCATCCTCTAATGTGTAGTGCATATCTGACCCATTTAGGGACACTGTACTGTTCTAAATCTTATATTGCGAGTCCAGGAAGTCACAGGCTAACTTGTCGCAGTACTTTCAAAGTCTCTTGTTCAGACCTTCCACTTGACTCTGAACCAAGGGGCCATGATTGGTTCTGGTAACAGTGCTGAAAATTGTGAGCTTCATTGAAATTTGGTGTGCAAGGCTGGTGTTCTCAACAATCTCTACCAGTCACTGGAATGATCCAAGCATGACCTTGGAGAACAGATGACAGGCATCATTTGTTCCAATGTGTGCCACAATCTGCAGCTCCTTGCACCCTTTTCCCTCAGCCGCTGCTGATATAGCTTCTTCAACATGTCGAATGAGCCCCCCAGGCATACACGTGGAGTTCACTTGCTGTTCCTGTCCCTTGCTGCCATTTCCCTGAGGGGTACCATCATACATCGTATATTTGAATTAACAACAGTGTTTGTGTTGTCCTCATCATTCCATCATTATTCATGAAAATGGCGAGATTGGACTGAGCGAAGGTTGGGTATTTGTACGGGCGCTGATAACTGCGCAGTTGAGCGCCCCACAAACCAAACATCACTGACACTGGAGAAAACAGGTTTCCCCAAAACAGGTGAAGTGAGTCCCACTGGCTCTGTTTCAGTGAAAGACAGCACCTTGAACTTGTTGGTTAGGTGGATCGGTATAACACCCTGAGACCTCCCTGGTCCCTGTTAACACACTACTCGGTGCCTAGATCTGCCATTCAAACGCCACTCACAGTCAAGCGGATAAGTAATGACAGATCCAATATTTTCTGCTGAGTAGACAAGATCCACAGAAGAGGATAGTACTTGAGATACTCTTGGTACCAGTACCACAGCTACATGACTCTCAGGACCTCTTCAACACACTGATTCACAGCTTTAACAGTAGTGAGAGTGATTTCCAGCTGCTTATGAATGTCAAACAACTCATTCCATGTTCAGTGAGGCTACATTTTGCCCACACAAAATGAGATTTCTATCAAGGCACCAGAAAACTTGTGCTAAAAACCCAAACTTTTTGATGTTAATTATAGTAATTAGCAAATTTAAAGAAACATAAATAAAATATACGCCTATTTAAGGGAAACCTAGATGGGACACAATATGTTAACTAGATTATCTGCTAAAGTAGCTAAATCACAAAGCTGATGTACCAAATTAGATTAGCTCTGGACACTGGTAACATCGAAAATTCTCAAAAATGCCAGTTTATCTGCTTTGATGAATGATGAGATTCAGGGTGATGTATTCTTTGGCAGTAACAGTGAACCACAAATGCTCATTTGCTATGAAATAAGTTATCCAGAATCACTCATACCCGTAACTTACAACAGTATACTTTTATAAATGTCCAAAAATTCTCAGAAATAAGCTATTTCTCGTGTAACTATACAGTGAAATTAGAGAATGTTTGTTTTTATTGAAGACAGGCCTACTGGTCTCAAAAATTGTGAAAAAGCACAAGTAAGTTTAAATCAATAGTTGACGATACCAGTAGGAGTTTGTTGTACAACATGTGAAATGTGCTCTCTTAAATATTTGTGGTAGTGTGTGGCAAGAATAATTGTTTATATGCCTCCATGAAAGCTGCAAGTAATTGAATCACATTCATGATTGACGTGGGAGTGGAGCATAAGCAGCTGAGTATTACCGTATTTACTTGAATCTAAGCTGCACTCGAATCTAAGCCGCACCTGGAAAATGAGACTCAAAATCAAGGGAAAAAAAAAATTTCCCGAATCTAAGCCGCACCTGAAATTTGAGACTTGAATTCAAGGGGAGAGAAAAGTTTTAGGCCGCACCTCCAAATCGAAACAAAGTTGGTCCATTGTAATATGAGACACAATTTAGGTTGAATGAATGACGATACAGCTACAGTAGTTTGGTTCGAGTCGTAAGCTTAGCAGTTAAGCTGTACCAGGTAGCCATTGCTATGCGTCAGGCGCTCCGTCCGTATTTATACTGGTACCCTTCCTTTTTCACGTGCTTCGTTTGGTTTGAATTGATTGCTTATTTTTCTTTGATCTGATAAGAGCCGTTCTCTTTGTTATAGGTGGTTACGTCACTCTAAACTGAAAATGCGTTTCTGTACTGTGTCATACACTGTTTGTCGCATTCTGATAACGAGTGTTTACGGCCTGCCGCCGCTCACGGCATGGCTTGCTTTTGTGCGCACTACCGCCGCTTACAATAAAAAAAAAAAAAAAAAAAAGAGAGAGAGAGAGAGAGAGAGAGAGAGGGGAATCGTCTCATTAGCGAAACAATGGCAAGAGACTGCTATTTGTTGTTACTTACACTGCTGCTTTCTTTAATTACGATCAACAAGAACCAAATAATAGACTGTGTATGATAGAAGATGTTCTGAATTAAAGTTTAGCGAAAATTTTTCTCCATATGAAAATCTTTGCAGGCGCCTCTTTAGTACATTACATTCTGTACAGGAATTAGATTTAAAAATCTAGTCAATTGCCGTGCTTCATTTCTGACTGTATCACTATTAGGCATAAGAATAATACGAATATAAACATGACATGATATGTATATTCTTCCGCGTTTGCTGTTGTCTCACTCTAGTTTCGTAGTTTATTAGGCAGACAGGATTTAAATGAGATAGCAGCACACACGAAAGAATACATGGCAAAATGTTTATATTCGTGTTACTCTTATGGTGAAGAGAATACTGCATGTGATTCACAATTCATAAAAGTTCCCATTAGCAACCATCTCTTCTCACAGGTAGGAAAAAATTCAGAACATAGAGTTGGCCATATTGACAAACAGCCTTGCCAGTCGGATTTTCATAGTACATTGAAATGCTGCTACATTCGAAGATGATCAATTCTGAGATTGTATTTACTTCGCTGGATAATGTATGAAAATGCAGCGGTTGAAACTCGGGGTGGAGAAAACAGCTCGTCTTCCACCCCTTTTTTTTTTTTTTATACTGACGCAGAGGTTTTGGCGCCAGTATTTATCTTTGTGCCTGCCAAGCATGCCTGTATAGCGCTACATATATTCGATGGCAGAAGTTAGTTGTGGCGGCACCTACCAACATTTTTCAGAACTTCCGCTTACTTTGCACTCGATTCTAAGCCGCAGGCGGTTTTTTGGATTGCAAAAACCGGAAAAAAAAGTGCGGCTTAGATTCGAGTAAATACGGTATTCTAAGCGTACTCACAGAAAATTGTTTCTTGAAATACTGTAAGATATTTTTTACAATACGGTCTTTAGTATGGAAAGGGACTGCGATTGTTGTATGCGGATGCGAGCCGAGTTGATGGCACTTCGCTCTCAGCTTCAAGCTGTGATGGCTTCGAGGTTGAGGTTGCAGTGGATGGGCACCACTGTTGTGGGCCAGCCGTGGGGATCCGACGGACATCCAGCACGTCCGAGTCCTCCGATCGGTCCTCACTGGTGCCCATCGGTTACTACTCACACTGAGGTTGGCCTCTCACATGCGGTCGAGTGGGAGGTTGCCCTGGGGCGAAGCAGGTGGCGAAAGACTTCCCAGGTGGCCACACGTGAGACCTCCCCAGTTTGTCTGACAAACAGGTTGCAGGTGCTGTCTGTGGCTGACACTGGCGCTGAGCCTGATGCTGTCGCCTGTCCTGTTTCAGAGGAAACCACTCAGTCTGCAAGATCCAGGCAATCATAGAGGGTTGGATTATTGGTAGTTGGGAGCTCCAACATTAGGCGCATTATGGGGTCCCTTAGCGACTTGGCTGACAAGAAGGGAAAGAAAACCAATGTGCACTCCGTATGCATACCAGGTGGAGTAATTCCAGATGTGGAATGGTCCTCCAGGATGCCGTGAAGAGCACAGGGTGCAGCCAACTGCAGGTGGTTGCTTACGTCGGTACCAATGATATATGTCACTTTGAATCAGAAGAGATTCTCTCTGGTTTCGAGCAGCTAACGAAAGTGGTAAAGGCTGCCAGTCTTGCTTGCAAGATGAAAACAGAGCTGACCATTTTGCAGCATAGTCGACAGGACCGATTGCGGACCTCTGGTACAGATCCGAGTGGAGGGTCTGAATCAGAGGTTCAGATGGTTCTGCAACAGTGTAGGCGGCAGATTCCTCGACTTGCGCCAAAGGGTGGTTGGCTTTCGGGTTCCGCTGAATAAGTCAGGTGTCCAATATATGCAGGAGGCGGCTACACGGGTAGCAGGGGTTGTGTGGCGTGGACTGGGTGGCTTTTTAGGTTAGAGGGTCTTGGGGAAAACACAAGAAGGGCTTCAGTCACAAAGGGTGCAGGCCAAACACAGGAAGAACGTAGATACAGCAACCATTGGTGTAACAGTTATAAATTATTGTAGCTGTGTTGGGAAAGTACCAGAGCTCCAAGTGCTAATAGAAAGCACTGATGGTCACATCGTTATAGGCACTGAAAGCTGGCTAAAGCCGGATATATGCTCAGCCGGAATTTTTGCGAAGAACCTAACGATGTTCAGAAAGGATAGGCTAAACATGGTTGGCAGTGGCGTGTTTGTTGCTGTTAGAAGTAGTCTAACTTGTCGCAAAATTGAAGTAGATACTTTGTGTGAGTTAGTATGTGCAGAGGTCATTGTTGGTAACCGGAATAAAATAATAATAGAATCCTTTTACCAACCTCCCAATTCAGATGATACAGTTGCTGAAAGGTTCAAAGAAAACTTGAGTTTGATTTCAAACATTACCCTACTCATACGATAATAGTTGGTCGTGACTTTAATTAACCTTCGATATGTTGGCAAAAGTACATCTTTAATTCTGGAGGCACACATAAAATATCATCCAAAATTGTGCTAAACGCATTCTCTGAAAATTATTTCGAGCAGTTAGTTCATGAGCCCACGCGAATAATAAACAGTTGTGAAAACACACTTGACCTCTTATCAACAAATAATTCTGAGTTAATAACGAGCATCAAAACCGATACAGGGTTTAGTGAACACAGGGTTGTTGTAGCGAGATTGAACATTGCAAACCCCAAATCCTCGAAAAATAAGCGAAAAATATACTTACTCAAAAAAGCAGACAAAAATTCACTTGAAGACTTCCTAAAAGACAATCTCCACTCATTGCAAATTAATAATATAAGTGTAGACCAAATGTAGCCTGAATTCAAAGAAATAATATCAGCAGCAATTGAGAGATTTATACCAAATAAATTAACAAACGACAGAGCTCATACTCCTTGGTACACAAAACAGGTTAGAACACTGTTGCAGAAACAACGAAACAAACATGCCAAATTTAGACGCCAAATCCCCAAGATTGGCGATCTTTTACAGAAGCTCGAAATTTAGTGCAGACTTCAATGTGAGATGCTTATAATAGTTTCCACAACGAAACTTTGTATTAAAACCTGGGAGAAAGGCCAAAGAGAGTCTGGTCATATGTAAAGTATGTTAGCGACAAGAAACAGTCAGTGCCTTCTCTGCACGATAGCAATGGAGATACTATCAGAGACAGTGCTGCCAAAGCAGATTTACTACACAGTTACTACACACAGCCTTCCGAAATGCCTTCACAGAAGAAGACGAAATAAATATTCCAGAATTTGAATCGAGAACAGCTGCCAACATGAGTAACGTAGAAGTAAATATCCTCGGAGTAGTGAAGCAACTTAAATCACTTAATGAAAGCAAGTCTTGTGGTCCAGACTGTATACCAATTAGGTTCCTTTCGGAGTATGCTGATGCATTGGCTCCATATTTATCA
The DNA here is from genome assembly GCF_023898315.1 of Schistocerca nitens. Classification (NCBI taxonomy): domain Eukaryota; kingdom Metazoa; phylum Arthropoda; class Insecta; order Orthoptera; family Acrididae; genus Schistocerca; species Schistocerca nitens. The sequence goes on from NC_064622.1 coordinate 11,600,248, forward strand.
ATCACATAAAACCGTTTGTTCGACGAAAGATCTGCACCCAAAGACTGCAAAGTTGCACAGGTCACACCAATATTCAAGAAAGGTATTAGGAGTAATCCACTAAATTACAGGCCCATATCGTTAATGTCGATATGCAGGAAGATTTTGGAACATATATTGTGTTCAAACATTATGAATTACCTCGAAGAAAACTGTCTATTGACACGCAGTCAACATGGGTTTAGAAAACATCGTTCCTGTGAAACACAACTAGCTCTTTATTCACATGAAGTGTTGTGTGCTATTGACAAGGGATTTCAGATCGATTCCATATTTCTGGATTTCCGGAAGGCTTTTGACACTGTACCACACAAGCGGCTTGTAGTGAAGTTGCATGCTTATGGAATATCATCTCAATTATGTGACTGGATTTGTGATTTCCTGTCAGAGAGGTCACAGTATGCAGTAATTGACAGAAAGTCATCGAGTAAAACAGAAGTGATTTCTGGTGTTCCCCGAGGTAGTGTTATAGGCCCTTTGCTGTTCCGTATCTATATAAACGATTTTGGAGACAATCTGAGCAGCCGTCTTAGGCTGTTTGCAGAGGACGCTGTTGTTTGTTGACTAATAAAGTCATCAGAAGATCAAAACAAATTGCAAAACGATTTAGAAAAGGTATCTGAATTATGCGAAAATTGGCAGTTGACCCTAAGTAACCAAAAGTGTGATGTCATCCATATGAGTGCTAAAAGGAATTCGTTAAACTTCGGTTACACGATAAATCAGTCTAATCTAAAAGTAGTAAAGTCAACTAAATACCTAGGTATTACAATTACGAACAACTTAAATTGGGAGGAACACAAAGAAAATGTTGTGGCGGAGGCTAACCAAAGACTGCGTTTTATTGGCAGGACACTTGGAAAATGTAACAGATCTACTAAGAAGACTTCCTACACTACATTTATCCATCCTCTTTTAGAATACTGCTGCGTGGTGTGGGGTCCGTACCAGATAGGACTGACGGAGTACATTGAAAAAGTTCAGAGAAGGGCAGCACGTTCTGTATTATCACGAAATATGGGAGAGTGTGTCACAGAAACGATACACGATTTAGGCTGGACATCAATAAAAGAAAGGCATTTTCCATTGCGATGGAATCTTCTCACGAAATTCCATTCACCAACTTTCTTCTTCGAATGCGAAAATATTTTGTCGACATCGACCTACATAGGGAGGAACGATCACTATGATAAAATAAGGGAAATCATAGCTCGTACGGAAAGATATAGGTGTTCGTTCTTTCTGCACGCTATATGAGATTGGAATAATAGAGAATTGTGAAGGTGGTTTGATGAACCCTCTGCCAGGCACTTAAATGTGATTTGCAGATTATCCATGTAGATGTAGAATAGGAATCTTTCTCGAAGCTATTAAATTCCAGTGTTTACAGGTTTCCTGTGACCTAATCATGTGGGGTCCACCACTTGTGGTCTCGCGGTAGCGTTGTCACTTCCCGAGCACGGGGTCCTGGGTTCGATTCCCGGCGGGGTCAGGGATTTTCACCCGCCCCGAGATGACAGGGTGTTGTTGTGTCGTCTTCACATCATCATCATTCATCCATATTACGGTTGGACGAAGGCAACAGCAAACCACCTCCATTAGGACCTCGCCTAGTGCGGTGGTGCGGGTCGCCCGCATTGTTCCCCTACACTCTGTCAAGAAGCATGGAGCTTTATTCATAATCATGAGGGGGTTTCAGAACCCAACGCCATTTGTTCTGTCTTCCTATGTTTTCTCTCATTGTTACCTATTAGAATGGTGCTGTGCAACTTACATTTGAGCCTTATTCCAGTATGGACCACAGTAGCTTGCTGTGAGCAGTGTCACAAATGAACTGCAGTTTCCTATTATCTTACCAACAAACTGAGGCACATCACATTCTTCAGCTGTGACTGATCATCCCCATGTATACTCTATTATCTTTTATCTTCCCACTGTCATTATGAAGCATCACATTCAAAGGAACTCTTTTAGAGAAACCAAAAGGTCTTTGCTGCCCTGGTTCAGTTTCATGCAGCTTATAAATAATTCAGGAAAGTATCCCTACTCGTAGCTAAACTTAATCCCCTATACTGAGCAAGGTTAGGCAGCTGTGAGATGCTCGCCTTGTTTTTGAGAGGAATCTGGGTGGAGGTGTAGCTGTCATGTGAGTGTGAGGTGTGCTTGCTTGTGTTCATGTGTGTGTGTTTTTCTACTCCTTTATGAAGAAGGCTTTGCCCAAATGATCAGTATGTAACAGTCTTTTCATTGTGCTCGTCTGCAGCTTGACGTGTCACTTTTACGGGGAGTAAATGTTGTTGATATTCCAACCCAGGTTTCCGCTGTTGAAACAGTGATCTTTCCCTTTCAAGATGTGAACCTCTTGCAGTCTCTCATCCAGCCACCCAATAGTTACCTTCCCATTATTATTTACCTACACTGTGGCTTCATCTCCTTTTCTTGCTGCTTTCACAAGAACAGCACAGAAGAAGGAGCAGTCATTCACAGTTTTGATCCAGACTCCAGTGTAATCCCTCCTCCCTGCAGACATAGGGTTCACCACTGTCGTGATGAACTGCACTGATTACCTGACATAAGGCATTTGCCAACTGTCTGGATTGTCTTGGTACAACCCGTGCCACTGTGATCCCAACCCACAAGTCCGTTATAACCCCAAGTCCGTACATAAATCCCCAGGTTTATAGCGGAACCTCTCGCTTCAGTCAGTCTGCCTCCTTATTCCGACTAACCCTGTACACCCAGCTTCTAGGCGGTTCCCAAAATCTGTAAACTTGACTTCCCTCGATATCTCATTGTAGCCGGTTAGTGTGTTCAGACAGAAAGAATTTGTTGCGGTGCCGGGATAATGTAGCAAGCCCAACAGTATAGCCGTGTGTCCATATACCTTTGTTGTTAGCTTTGCAAAAGGACATTGTCTGGAATTGTACCGACAATTTTGATCTCTTTTTGTGTGCCTGTTGACTGCTAAACATCTCAGAAATTGAAGAAGTGACATTCACTCCAAATGTTGTGTGTTTAGTGTATGAGTGGAAATGTGCACTATTCTATGTGCACGAGTGCTATGAAAGATATGCTTTCGTGCTTAAGATTCATGCACTGAGTTATTTCACAAACAATGGCGCATTGAATCTTGTAAGTCATATGACGTCTGCTATGTGAGACAACCTCCTTATGACTTTCCACCATTGACAGATAATATTATAAGACATTGCATTTTATTTAAAAGTAGGTAAGTACAAGTGGCATGAGAGGATAAGTCAAACAAAGGAAACTCCAGAATGGAATGTAACAATGTTATGAAAAGGATAGTTGTCAATGATGATGCTGAGTTACAGATAGGCACAACAAAGTAGACTGTCAGAAAGTGTGCTGTCAGCCAATAAGGCCTTGTCGGAAACACACACACACACACACACACACACACACACACACACACACACACACACACACACACACATGACCACAGTGTCTGGTTGCTGAAGCCAGGATAAGTGTAATTTGAAGATAGGATTGCTCAAAAGAGTGCCATATCAGAAATGCGAGTGCAGTCCTTCGCGATGACTTTCTTGGACAAATGCTTCACGGATTGGGAGCTCTCAGATTTTCTTGGTTCAGTTGATTAACAGTGCAGTTCCGGGAATACAGCTGACTTTTGTATTCTATTTTGTGGACAATACGATAAAACATAGCCGTCGTCTACAAGTGCAACGAGATTTGACGTACGTAGTTGGTCTCCTGCTATCGACGACTTTCTCTGTTGTCTTCATTGAATGTAATCTCTGTACAAGTCTGGAATGGCAATAAATCTGTGAAACATTTATCTGACTATAACAGATAATTCATCATGCAAACATAAAATGAGACAATTCATAATTAAGTCTTTACCGACTTTAGTTTCTAATTTCTTGCAAACTTTATGAATTTTTGCTCCTGAATAGTATTATTTTTGATTAACTTTTGCAACATACTGTGCAAGAAACTAAATGATATTAGAAATAAAAAAAAGTTTCCGGCAAATGGGTAATACAGAATTGAGTTGTCTTATTTTCAGCAGTGCATGATGATACTGAATTACATGAACAGCACATAATCCCTGCCAGTGCTGTGTGTTCCTCAGTAGCACAAGAACCTTAAACATTATTAATATATAATAATTTAGGAGTAAAGTAGACAACTCACTGAATAATAGAAACATCGAGTCATTGACAGGCACAACAAGTCGATTGGAAAATGTAGCTATCTTTTTGAGGAAAGTTTTCGTTCTTTTTTGTGGGCCTGTTGACGACATATTGCTTGATCTGTTCAGTGAGTTGTCCTCTTTGCTCCTAAATTATTGACATTCTGCCAGAACTGTTGTTGTTATATTAACACAGTATTTGTTTTGCGAAATTATTGTTTAGTGGTTGTTATTTGAGATTTCTCACTAACACAAACACATTTTGCAGTGAGGCAAGCAGCTCAGCGAGCAGTGAAAAGGGTTCGAATGTCATCGTCAGATGAGTCTGATTCGGATGTGGATAAGGACAGCGCTGGTGGTGGTAATAGCTCTGGTTCTGAATTCAAACTTTCCGGATCGGACTCCGATGGCAGTGAAAGTGTATCTGACAGCAACCAGAGCTCGGATTTCAATCCATTTTATTCAGATAGTGATTCTGATGCAGGTTTGTTATCTTCTCATATATATTGTATTCACTTGTCTGAAAAATAAGAACTTGTAATATTCTAAGATAATGTGAAAGAAGTAATTAATTTTTGAAGCACATCGTAAATTGCCGAGTTTTGTAATTTTCATTCGTACTCTTGAGTTGGGCGTTGTAGATAATTCTTGACTCTCTGTCAAATGTTTGCCCATTTTGAACAAGGAAGTAACTTTTAAACATCACAACTCATTCCGAGAGTTTGGTATTCAAACACCGCACATGGCATCCAAAAGCTTTTAATTTCTTATTTTTATTTATTTATTTTTATTAGATTGTATCAGTGACACAATACATAGGAACATACCATAGCATATACAGAACTTATTAAAAGAAAACAAAACATAGAGTAAAACATTTAACTATAGAGAAAACGACATATTGTCTTGGAGATAAAGTGATCATTGACATTTTTTTTACACAATCACATAAACATTTTGTAATGACATTACCAGTTTGAACCAGCCAGTGGTCATCTTGAAACACTGAATGGATAAAAAGAGGAGACATAGAATCATATTTTAATCCATAAAATGTGTACATAATGCCAAAACAAAGAATAAAATTACAACTAAAGGCACACAGTGCAACTGGTTTTTGTCACATTGTCAGTAACACGAAGGCAACAGTAGTTAAAAGATGGAGGATTTTGTAGGCAAGTGAAATTTTCCGTTTGTATATTTCGCGGAAGGAACATCTATTTTGGCAGATTTTACAGTTGCATTCAGTGGAGTAGAGTAGTATGATCTGTTACACAGTTTGTAAAACTTAAAAATAAAAAAAAGGTTATTTTATTTCAGCAAGGTGATGTAGAAAATTAAAAAAAAAGGTTGCATTTATGTTTGTTAATAAAAATTAGTGTGAGGTGTGCACTGACGTCTAGGTGGCACTGCATGTGCCTCAGTGGGTAGGTGTCAGAGCACAGCTCCTCGCAGCACTACAGGCCAGAGTGGACAGCACATGGCAGTTGGATACTGCAGATGACTACCAGTCTCTGTTGGGGTGTCAGGAATATGGTGCAACAGACATCAGTGAGTGGTAAGCAAAGCAGATGTTAAAATGTACAGCTTTATGCCATGACAAAAGCAGCATCACCTAGATGTGAATGTACTCCTCACACTGCATTTTTAAATTTTTAAGTTTAAAAAATTGTTTAAAGAATCATCTTACATTACACCTGTGAATGTAACTCTAAATCTGCCAAATTAGAAGTTCTTTACGCAGAGCAGATAAAGAGATTATTTCACTACACTTACAACACCTCTATCTCTAACTATTGTTGCCTTCAGAATTATCAACAATACAGTGGAAACTTCTTGTAGTGTGTGCCTTTAGATATGATTTTATTCATTTTTTTATCACTTTGTAGATAGGCCTAATTATTTGGCAGATTGATAGATTATACAATGATTCTTCTGTTTACTCCTCTTACCTACTGAGAGCCTGCAGGTGACCACTGGCTGGTCAAAACATAATGGCCAGTGAAACGTTCGTGTGATGGTGTCAAAAAATATAAATGTGTTGTACTGTGATATTCCCTCATGAAAATAACCCTGAAAAAGTAATAAAAATGATAATAAACATACGGTGTAAGAGAGATGCTTTGTTGTACAAATCTTAATAAATGTTAAGAAAAAGCGAATGTTTCAGTAGTGTGTCACTGAACTTAAATGCATGCACACTTGTGGAAGATGCTCCTTTTGGTTTCAGAATTCAGTTCACTCTTTTGTTAGGTATGTGGTCAATGTTTTGATTGTCCGTCTGCAAGGCGTATTTCTCATAATTCAAATTGTGTCCGTTTGTTGGAACAGTCTTAATGAAAAGAAGAAGTGGGCAGAAACTGGTGGAAAATGGATCTTCCACTAAGTCTGTAGCTCAGGTTCCTCAATTAGAAGAGAATTGTTTATGAAAGACTGGTGTTTAAGTTGTAGTCTTTCTCAGGCATACAGTTTAAACTCAGGCTAAATGTTCAGCTGCTCCATAGCATTTTACTGTGTTAAATGCGAAAGTAAAAAATTAAAATGCTAACAAGAAGGTTTGCCTACATGTTATGGATAGCTTCGGATAAATAACACTTACATTTAGTAGTACAACATGTGTTAAAGATATGTAGTGTCTATTTGAAATAGATATTTTCCTTCACCAGATCCCTGGGATCGGCGCAAAAAGAAAGGTAAGAAGCATAAGGCTCCAAAGAAGCGGCAGTCGACACAGGACAAAATCAACTCTCTCTTCTCACGCAAGACGCACAAAGGAAAACGTAACGGTGATGCCAGTGGAGGTGGTGGTCGTCCTCCTCCACCTCCAAGGGATGCTATTGAGAGAGCTTGCAGCATGAAAGAAGACCTCTTGCGACAGATAGAGGAACTTGGTGATAAGTTGCCACCTAACACCCTAGACCAGCTTATTGATGAGTTGGGTGGCCCAGAGAATGTTGCAGAGGTAAACAGATCATATAATGATGATGATTATTATTATTATTATTATTATTATTTAGACTGTTTTGTAGTTAGGGCAACCACAACATAGATTATACATTGTTACTGTAAATAAATTTGCAAACATTCTCCAAAATGATCTAAGAAAAAAAAAAAACTTAAAAAATTTTTAGAAAATGATTGAAAATTCTGCAAGGCTGCATTAGCTGTGTAATGTTCCTTTATTAAGCAACACGTCCGGTTTCATGTGTTTATAGGTGTATGTTCAGGTAATACTCTGTATTGAATAAGAGAAGCATTTTTATAAAATGCTGTTATAATTGTGTGATAAAGGAACAGATTTTTACTTTCAGTTTTTCACTGCAAGCTAGAAAGAATGTCCCAACATTCCAAGTTGTAAACTAATTAATTGCATAATCTCTTAAAAGATTGATAATAAAATGACTTAACTTGTAATTAATACATTGTAAAGTAAATTTCAAAAGTGCCGGATTTCATGCATCAATAAAATATCTAGCGAACAAGAGCAAATCACTACTAAGTAAAATATCAAGGGCAGTACAGTGTTAATGGATACAGTGTAGTGAAAGATATCATTAACCAAAGCTGTGTTATAATAGACTCGAGGTCTAAAATGTTGGCTTCATTTAATAAGAAGTCCTCAAATGCAGTCCACATTAAAAGAGCACTGCAGTTGCACTTAAAAGACCACCGCCCGGTGGATAAAACCATAACTCATGTAGACCACCTAGAGACAAACATAAACAACAGATTTATTTTTGTACTGACTGTAGTCGAGCATAAATAGGGAGAAAATGTGGCAACAGGCAAAAACTTGTTAACTGGGAGGAGTTGATAAGAAAAGTCATGATGGAAACACACCTGTAAAAATGTGCTGCAATAATGGGGACAAAACTACGAAAATTTGACATGCTCGTCTGGTGATAGGTTCTTGCATCAGGCTATTGAGAGTTCGTCTTGTATGGTATCACGCAAAAGTCACATAGTACAAGAGGTAACTTACAGATACCAATAGAAACGGAATGTGGGCCAAGCCGGTGTGGTATGAAGGCAAACTAGACATGCACAAGACACTGCAGGGTAAGGAGAAAATGAATTTACGTGGTAAACAACTGAAAATTGGGAATCTTATTATAGGATTTAATGGTAAATATAAATCATGTTGTAATAGAAAGTGGTGAATCAAAAGCACTGTGGTGTTTAAGTAAGCGAATAAGGAGTATAAATAGCATGAATAAAATGTATTTCTTTAACATAAAAAATTTATTTAAAAATATGTACAATAAAATCATTTACTGTCTCTATACTAAGCAGGTGTTAAAACGACACCACACACCTGGTGTGTGTAACATGAAGGTAGTCAAACAACGGAAAATCCAGGATGGAATGTAATAATCTACACAGTGTAGTTTCAGCTCTCTGCGACTGCAGACGTGTGTGCAAGTTGCGCTTGCGCGCGCGCGGTTGCGCGTGTGTGTGTGTGTGTGTGTGTGTGTGTGTGTGTGTGCGTGCGTGCGTGCGTGCGTGCGTGCGTGTGTGTGTGTGTATACTGCTGACAGAGGCCTTAATGGCCGAAAGCTATGATTGTGTGAATCTTTTTATTATGCCTATTGCGACTCAGCATCTCCACTGAAGGTAGTCAGTTAGGCAAGTTCCGGCAATAGAAATTAGCCAAAATTCTATGGTGTTCCATTTCAGTTAGCTTCTTCAAGTTGTGGGTACACAGTTGCTTCAAAGATCGCATAATCTACACTTTGACCACAACATTTGAACTGTTTGCTTCATTTTCCTTAAATAAGGTTTTTAAATTATTCTCCATACTAGAAATTAAGTGCCCTGTTTCACACAAATACGAAGTAATGGCAGTCTTGTAGTTGGCAAAACTTAAATGCTCCTTCAAGCATACGTCAAAACCACAGCAAGTTTATCCAATATACTTAGGTAGATAGTCGTGGCAGGTAATTGAGTAGGCACCTATCCCCTTGTCTGTATTTGGCCCTCTTCATTTTTACTAATAAAAATTGCCAGAACAATGTTTTCCCCCTTAAGTTGCTTTCCCATTCACTGTGATAATTTAACAAATTATGGAATTTTATGATAGCTTAGTTCCTTGTTGCTCTACTTGGCAGATAAAAGAGTTGTGGACACGCCAGTCTTTCCTTGTGAAGCAGCAGAATGGGTAGTGTTTGTTTGTTTTTTAGAATTTCTATATTAATGTTATTAACATAGTGAGTACTGTAACTATTTGATCAGGCAACATATTGGATGACTGTGCATTCCCATTCAAAGGCTTCCTGCGAAAGCAGTACACTGTGGATTCGGTACAAGAACGACCTAAATGTTTTTGCAGATGGTTAGACATCTGGTGTATAACTGTGTTGGTAGTGAACAGTTTGCAGAAAATGTCATAAAGAAACTTGCGAGTCCTTTAGGGGCAATGAGTAAATGGAGGTATGGGAGTGTATCTCCCACATTAAGTATCACAGTCTGTATTTGAACCGTTATGCAACATAAAAATGACACCTACCTTATGTTGCAATGCTATAAGCTTTTCTGTATAAAGAGGGGACTGTTGTACACATCAATATTCAAAGTTAAGTCGTGTAAATATTAGCAAAACACGATGCCAAGCCATGAGTCAACCCACACCAAGTCCCTGATTTTGGAGATAATTTTGATCTTCAGATTTAAAATAATTATATTTTAAGACTAGGTCTAGCACTTGTAACATCATCTATTTCATCAAGAGGATTTTCCAGTACAAGTCTGTAAAATACTGGCTATGGTTTCCCGAACCTGGTTGATTGGAATGTTAGAGTACATGTTTTTCATATCAAGAGAAATATGTTCCTGATGGAATAGATACCTGTGACAGATCAGAAATGAAATGCTCCCTATTGTGGATGTTATATTGCACAGGACATTTGTAGTACTTATATCAATATGTTGTCATATTTTTTTCAGATTGGTACCTAATTCCATTTTTTACATTCACAATCGGACACACTGGAAAATTATCTTTGAGGATGTTTGTAACTGCTCTGGGCTCTAGTGTGGAAGGATTCTTTGGTATTAGTGTTCTCTTGAGCAATGAATTGGGTAAAAAACTTTGTTGTTTTAAAATTTTATTTTCAAACTTGCTAAAAATTTAGAAATGGAAACAAATTTGCGTTTAAAATTTTATTGTCAATAAAAAAAAATACAAATACGCACTTCAGTAACGTACTGTTCTTTCTTAACAAAGAGTGCCTGAGGAACAGGACATCCCATACTACATAAAGCTTATCTTCAATAAATATGTATCTCTACTGAAGTCCTCTGCACGCAGAATCATATTCTTCTGTGTACATAACAAGATTCACATCTCATATGCTAAAAAGGACAGAAGTGATAGTGAAATGTATCTGGTCCATTTACAACTTTCTGGATAGTGAGCAATCGAGTGTTCGATGGCATCTAAGAACTTGTAGATGAACGTATTGTTCAGCTGAGGGATAAAATTCTGTACATCCGTTAGAAAAAATATTCAGAAATTGCAATCTATTGTCTGCTGTAGAACTCCACCTCTTGCTGCTGAATATGGTTTTAAATTTTCTCCACACATAAGTACCATGGCCGAAATCAACTTTAACGATAAAGAAATACAACTTCTTAACAAAAGATTAGATCACAATACTAACCATCTTAAAGTCACAATGCCAAATAGACTTTAATCGTACATTTGGTGCTCGCTTTAGATGGGGTTCTGCAGCCCAAAGAAATGATGTAGGTACTGCTTTCAGTAGAGTTACACAGGGCACTAATACTCGTCAAAATTCGGAAATTCAAAGTAATCCGAAGATACCAAAAGAGAATGTTATTTTGAATAATACTAATCAGAAACTTTTTAATATAACGAGTTAATCTTAGTCCTAGCAGATAAAACGAAAACCACGATCATTATTAAGGAAAAACAGTATGTTACTAAAGTGCATGATTTTCTTTATTGTGAATAAAATTGCAAAATGTAAATTTGACCCTATTAACAAATTTTGAGAAACTTTGAAGAAAAAATTTAAAAACAACTAAAGTTTTTTTCCCAATTCATTTCAAAAGAGAACACTAATACCAAAGAATCCTTCCACACCAAAGCTAAGAACAGTCATAAAGGTACTCAGAGACAATTTTTCAGTGTGTCCAATTGTGAATGCAAAAAATGGAGTTGGATACCAATATGGGAAAAAAACTGTAACATATTTCAATAAATACTACAAAATTCTATCCAATACTGCATCCACAGCCAGTAGCATTTAATTTCTAATCTGTCACAGATGTCTATTCCCCAAGGTATGAATGTGGTTTCTTCTGATATCACATTCCTATCAACCAGGTTAGGGAAATCGTATCTAATAATTTATGGAGTTGTGGTGGACACCTTCTTGATGAAATAGTTGAGGTGCTACAAGTGCTTGACCTAGTCTTAAAACATAATTATTTCAAATTTGACGATCAAAATCAGGGACATGCCATGTTCTGACCCCTGCTATCCTGTGTTACTAATATTTAAGTCACTAACTTGAAATATTCATATGTACAACAGTCCCCTTTGTATAAAAGAAAGATTATAGCATGGTACTGTAATGCAGTTCCTGTCTTTATGTTGTATAATGGTTGAAATACAGAATGCAACACAGTTGTTAACCCACTGAATTCTTGTGAGGAAAACATCCAATGAACCGTTGAACATAATGGGTAGAGAGGTGTTATGCTCCCATACCTCCATTTACTCATCATTATCCTAAAGTATTCCAAATTTCTTTATGGCATTTTCTGCAAACTGACACAGCTATACACCAGACTTGTAGCCAATCTGTCCTTTTCATAGTACTATCAAGAACTAAGTAATCATAGACATTGATATTTTGGTAAGTTATCAGAGCAGATGGGAAAGAGGCTTATGGCGAAAAGTATTGTTCTGGCTATTATTTTTTTTCCCCATAAAAACATAGAGGCTGGATACAAAAAACATAAAGAACATTTGAATTTTAACTAGTACAAACGGGGGGGGGGGGGGGGGGCGTGTCTACTCATTGATCTGCAATGATTGTCCACATAACTGGACAAACTGAGTCTGTTTTTAATGTATGCTTTTAAAAGGTAATTTAAGTTTTACGAACTCCAAGTTTGCCATTACTTCACATTTGTGTGAAGCAGGACACTCCATTTCTAGTATGAAGAATAATTTAAAATCTTATTTAAAGAAAATATTAGAAACAATTCAGATGGTTTAGAAAAGGTGCAGACTATGTGATCTTTGAAGTGATTGCCCACTCGCACCATAAACAACCAAACTGAGATGAACCATCATTGCATTTTGGCTAATTTCAGTTGCATGAACTCCCCCAATTGAATACCTTCGTATCTTGCTTACTGGATGTATGTTGTTCTTTGAACCCTTTTACTTAACAGTTTTGTGATTACATTCCAAAAATAATATAATTTTTATCAATGAAAAACATCTTGTAATGAATAAAGACAGCTTTCAGAGCTCAAAATAATGAGTTACAAAATTTTGAAGATAACCAATACTAAATTCCTGAGTATACTCATACACTCTATTTTACTAAAATATCCTGAAACTTGAAGTCATTTTTTAGTTTCTGTGGAGCTATGAAATCTAACCACGATTTCACGATGGTTTCCTGTGAACATGAATCTCGGAGGAGCTGGCTGGAGCATTGTGGATGAATTCATGTTGTACCACAGGTGAGCACTTGTCGCTCAACTGATGAACTGTTGTCACTTTCAGTCTGTAACGAAGTAACATCACATTTTTCTTCACGTCCGGAGCCACTAAGTTCAGTTTTAAACTCGGGCTCAGTAAAGCCATCCTTTTTTGAAAGCATTGCCTAAAAAACAGTACTGGAGAGAGTCTGAAAGTGCACATTTTGTTGTCGAGTATCCAAATCTGCACACAGTAACCAAACACAACATCCACATTACAGATGTAGAATAGCAGATGCTCCCTAGTGGCTGAAAATTTAACTATCTGTGTTGGGGTTTTATTTTTCTGAAGATGTGTTCTTAAGTTGCTTGAGTATATTTGGGATTTTAAGTTTCTGTTAAAATAATAAAAACGAGATAACTTGAGGTTTTATGTTAAAGGAGTAAAATCTGCTTATTGTAGAGGCATTAAATATTTTTTGTAAATATTTTTAGATAATTATATAATTATTTTTTATATTTAAGAAATAAATTTTATTCATGCTATTTATACTTCATTTATTTAACCACCACAATGCTTTTCATTCACCACTTCCAATTATAATATGATTTATATTTATCATTAAATCCTATGATACAATTCCCAATTTTCAGTTGTTTGCCAAGTAAACTCCTTTTTTTTTTCCCTTACCGTGTCACATCTTGCACATGCCTAGTTTTCCTTCATGCCACACCTGCTTGGCCCACATTCTGTTGTAATTAGCACCTGTATTAGTACCTCTTGTGCTGTGCGACTGTTTCAACAGCCCACTATAATGATACCATACAAGATTGACTCTCAGTAGCCTGGTGCAAGAATCTGTTACCAGATGACCACTTCAAACTTTCGTAGTTCCGTCACCTTTATTGCAGCACATTTTTATAGGTGCGTTTCCAAAATGGCTTTTCTTGTCAGTTCCTCCCTGTTAACAAGTTTTCGCTTGTTGTCCCATTTTCTCCATATTTACACGCAACTACAGTCAGTTAAAATTCTTTTTTGGTTCATGTTTGTCTGTAGGTGGTCTACATGAATTATGGTTTTATCCGCCGGGCAGAGATTTTGTGAGTACTAACTGCAGCCCTCTTTGAATATTGACTACATTTTAGGACTTCATTTAATAAGAAGTCAACTTTTTAGACCTTGAGTCTATTATAACACTGCTTTGGTTAATGACATCTTTCACTACACTGTACCCATTAGCACTGTTTCTGCCCTAAATATTTTAATTTGCAATGATTTGCTCTTGTACACTAAGTATTTTATTAACGCGTGAGATGGATCACTTTTGACATTTACCTTATGGTGTATTAATTCAAAGTTTAGCCATTTGATGATCAACCTTTCAAGGGATTACACAATTAATTAGTTTACATCTTGAATGTTGAAAAACAGTGCATTCTTTCTAGCTTTATGAAGTGAAAATTATTCAATACAGATTATCACCTGAAGATGCACCTGTAATGATGTGAAACCAGTTGTGTTGCGTAATAAAGGAATCTGTGTGCAGCTAATGCAATCTTGAAGAATTTTCATTCATTAAAAAAAAAAAAAAAAAAAAAAAAAAAAAAAACCAGTTTAAAGTGTTTTTTTTTATAATTTGGAAAATTATTGGTAATTTCCATATAGTAACAACAAATAATTTAGTTTATTTAGTGTTGTGTTGTTACAACTGAGAATATTACAATGAAAAATGATAGATTTTAGTCATATGGGAATTGAAAATTTCAGTACAGAAAATGTAAAATTTCAGGATAGATCTATTACTCACTTAGCTTATAAACATGACCCTTACAATGTAATATTTCACTGTACTGGAATATGTGGGAACATAGAAGCTGTATACATATGGAGGATACATGGGAGAAACAGGGAATGTCATTGTGACAAGAAAAATGAAGTAACACTACCAATATACGGGATAAATCACCTAAAACGTGCACCCAAAAATTGCGGAAATGGAAAGTGCAATTGATGTGCAGTTCCAACAGAATGGAATGATAGTCAGAGGCTTGTATTGTTAGCCAATAAACAGAGTCTAATAATACTTAGAAAGTGTAGTTTTTCTGCAAACAAACACTTTTTTAAATGGAACAATGGCTCTTGACATTAACAAACTAAAGTGGGGTCAGTGGTATCTGTCGCAAGATGTTAGTGCGAGTCCTTCACGAGGTATTGTAAGCTCACACTCTGACACTTATACAGTGCTTGTGGAAGCACACACTAAAGAACAACTTATGTGCATACACTATTTATGTGGATTCTGGCCAGTGGTGAGACTATTGACCGATTGTGTTCAGAATGACCAGTGGTAGTGTCAGTACACACTTCCAATCTTCTACGGAACAACCGCAGCACAGGTGCTAGCATTGCAGTGGAGATGTCCAAACAGGCTACACTAATACATTGTTGCACAGCATCGGATGTGGTTGGTGCGTCTTTGTAAACAGCGTCTTTCACCTTCCCCACAGAAAAAATCTACAGGTGTGAAATCTGTGTAACAGGTGGGCCAAGCGACAGGTCCACTGCGTCGTTTGGAAACAGTTTGTGAAGACACGCTGTAGAACTTTGCGCACTATGGGCCGGACAGCCAACTTGTCAGTACGACAGGTTCCTCTATTAGCTGACGGTTCACTTTCCCACAATGCACTTTTACACTCTGTGTATGTCGATGTCCCACCTTACGAAGCCAATGGGGATTGTCAACAGACCAGTAGTGCACATTTCAGCACTTTACCTGGGTGTGATTGGTAAATGAGGCTTCATCGCTAAACAAGATAGATGATGTATCTGGAGTATCCTATCTTAATGCCCACTTACAGAAGTTAACATGATTTTCATAATAGTTTCCATGCAGTTCTTGATGAGAGAGATGTGATAGGCACGGAACCTCTGTCGATTGAGAATGCCACTTCCTTGTGCGATTGTGTGGAAGCTGACGTGCAGATCAACTGCAATAACAGCAAGAACTTCTATTTCCTCTTTCGCGTGACTGGTTGAAGAGATTGTTGAATAACTGTTGAGAAGGTTGATGTCTAGTGAAATATTTTGCTGCTTACAGTGTACAAGAATGAATGACCCTCCTATATTCTCCATACACCTTGAGCATGTCGGCTGTTTCGGCACTGCTGAATCCCATCGTCCACTCACAACCTACTGCTTGTACTGTCACACACTGACTGACTAGCAAGTTGCACTGCACTCATACACTGTAAGCAAACACAAGAATATTGCACAAAGCAACTGCACAGATTGAATGGCACAAACAAGTGTTGGTGTGGTAACTTTTCACAGTGCATTATCTCATGAATGAATCATGCTAGACACCTGCAACAAACGCCACTGACATTCTAATGTATCCTACTTTTAATTTTTTAACGTCAGTAGGCATTGTTTCATTTAAAATAGTGTATGTTTGCTCGAAAAGTACCCCTCCTAAGTATTATTAGAATTTGTTAATTGGCTAACAGTGCATTTCCCTGCTACAAATCTGCTCTGTGAAAACCACACATCAATAGCACTTTCCATTTCCGCAATATTTTCCGTGCAAGTTTTAGGTGATTCACCCTGTGTACCGTATGGTGACGAGAATAGTTTACGACAGTGTCCGACCGAATATAGAAAAAGTCCCTAAAATATAACAAGTTGTGGAATCCATGTAGATTTGGTGAAAGGGAGATTTCATCACGAACAATAAAAGAAAGGGAAATGTCAGCTTGGTAAGTGTCAGCAGTGTTTGGCATGAAATCAGTTGTTTCATCTTACCATGTGCTAGTTGTTGGTGACTGTGATTTATTGCTTATTTTGCATATAATTGCCAGTCTGAAGAAGAGAATGGTAACACAAGTCTGGCATCAACCGATAAGAGACCTAGTTCGGGCCGAATGGTTGAAGTAACAGAGAAACTTGAGGTACAATCTCATCAACAATGGGAAGATTGTCATTGCAGTACGTTGCAGTGTTTAACACACACTTCTGAGCACAACAGGAAAGGCTTCTTCATAAGATTAATCTGCTCAGTATTAGAAGTAGGCAGAGTACTTACTTATCTGGTCTAATAGACATTATGGCAGTTACTCAAAAGAGGTATGAGAAAACCAAATTTGAAGCACAGTTTCATGATCTGAGTTAAAGATATAAGTGTAGAATCCCAGTAGATGGGCATATGGTTGAAAGAAATGATGTTCTTGTCCATCTTTGATATTTCTTAGAAACGGCTAGAGACCTTGCCGAAAAATCTAAAGGTTGATAATGTCCATGATTCACAAAAAAATGTACTTGCCAGATAGCTCATCAGTTAAGGAAATGCATGCTATGTTTACAGGGTAAGGATCCCAATAGTCCAGCATCATATGAAAGCTGTAGGAAAATATTCTGTAGCAAATATTTAACTTCAGTTTTGGATATCCTCAGAGGGATATGTACAGTATATACTACTTTCTTCAGCTGAGGTGAGTTAATTGATTTCATGTTCCATGGGTTGTTTTGATGATAGATCGTAATTATATGGAACCAGTCATCATTCACATTGCAAATTAATTTGTATGCATAAGTCCTTCCCACTACCTTTTACACATCACTATAATAGAAATTCTTGTATGCCATAGGGAAGGAGTTGTCAAGGAGAAACTTTCTCAGTTTGTTTTTGATTTTACTTTGCTGTCTGTCAGACATTTGATATCACTGTTTTAAGTGATCAAAGATTTTTGTTGCAGCATTGTACACCCCTCTTTTTACCAAAGAGAACCTTAACATGGAGAAATGAAAGCACATTTCCTTCTGGCACTGTAGTTATGTACAGCATTGTTCCTTTTGTACTGTAGTGGATTATTTACTCCAAAATTCATGAGGGAATAAGTTAACTGTCAAGCAGTAGTCAGAATGCCAAACTCCTTAAACAGACATCTACAAGATGATCATGGGTGAATGCCACATATTATTCTTACAGCACGTGTTTGTGCAATGAAGGTTTTCTTTCTTAAAGATGACTTACCCCTGAACGTTATTACATTATTCCATACAACATTATTTTATTATTTCCTCACCATGTGTTAATTTATCATAATTGTAGTACCCTTTGCTGTGCAGAACTGAATACATTGCATGTTTTTAAAATTGAGGAGGAGACTGTTCACAGGAAATCAGTCACTGACACTTCCCAGAATTTATGCTTGGATTGATTAGAGTCATTTGCAAAAAGAATTAATTCGGCTTGGAAGACTGTGTACATATATGAGGAACAACAGTGGACCTAAGGTTGAGCCATAGGGAACCAGATGCATTGTGTCCCCCCCCCCCCCCCCCAGTCAGAATTATGTCCCCAGACTGTATTGGTTGAATTAGTAAGAACAACTTTTTGCATTCTTTTGGTTAGATATGACATTATCCGTTGGTTGGCTATGCTATCAATCCCATAAAACTACAATCTGTCTAGGAGAATACTATGATTCACACAGTCATATGCCTTAGACAGGTCACAGAAAATACCAAGTAGCATTATTTTATTATTTAATTCTTGTAAAATCTGCTGCGTGAACATTTAAATGGGATTCTCAGTGGTTTGCTGAGAGTATTATTTTTGCTTAGGCGAGACACTATTTGAGAGTACATCACCTTCTCAAAAATTTTGGAAAATGATGTTGACAGTGAAATAGGTCGATAGTTGTTGACATCTCTTACCACCTTTCTTAAAGAGGGATTTAAAAACGGCATATTTCAGTCTCTCTGGAAAAGTGCCTGGAGTTAGTGAAGCATTATGTATTTCACGCAAGACCAGGCTTATTATATGGGCACAAATCTTTAGTACTGTTTTGGGAACACCATCAAAACCAGATGAGCTTCTATTTTTCATAGAATGTATAGTTTTCTTAATTTCAGGAGGAGAAGTTGATAATACAACCATCCATATGTTTGGATGTCAAAAATAGAATCACTTCACAAAAATTGTGCAGAGCGTAATGATATTTAAGCCAAATTGTGTGCATTCAATACAAATTGCATCTTAAAAAAGCCAAACAATTTTATACTCATAAACAACTTGTGAGGGCCACTTCCAAGAAAAATATTGATAGAAATGTAATAATAATGGATTTCCAAAAGAATTGATCCATACCTAATTTGTCAACTAATGACATGTATTCCTGCAGACAGCTTTCACTGTTCTCCTTCAATATACATGTTTTGTCAAGTGGACACTCAATATTCTATACATACCCAGAGATAGTTTCACATAAAGCAGCACATGAAGTGTGTTCTATGTTACATAATTTTATATTTTGCAAACTTGTTGAAGAGAAAAAATGTTTGAATCAGCTAAATATGTGCTATTGTAAAGTGCAAATTTGCTTTTGATGTGGATCATAACACTGTATGCAAGATCGGAGGAAGGGCAGCATCGGTCGTAAATTTGTAATCTGTTCATTACATATCTATTTCGTCTACTGTGTAGCTGTCTCTGCAGTTATATTTAGGTCATTATGATTCTTCGTAAATAAAATTGCACATTGTCATTATAAATAACAAACAGTTAAACTGTTTGTTATTTGTAATGGCAATGTGGTACTGTGTGTAATTTTATTTATGATGACTTTTCATAACTTGAATATGATTGCACTGAAGGTGTCTGCAGAAATCTATGTGCAAAAAAATTTAGAATCGATGCTGCCCTTCCTTCTTTCCTGGATCTCAGTAATACGATTGTGGAGCATGCTGTTCCCGAGAAAAACACTGTGTGATTCAGGGGTACTCAGAGAATGCATAATTACTCTTGAATTAATGGCAGGGTAGTGTTTCTCCAAAAATTGCTACACACTCAATTACAAAAGCTTTTTCCACGTATAAAAATTCTTCATTTGATTAACTCTTCCTTGATTGATTGCAGTTTTTTATACCCATAACTGTTTCTAAACCTTTTCTCTGTCATTAACTGTTTTGTTATCTGAGTGTTCTACTTTATAATCAACATCATCATGTAACGTATCTAATTTACCAAGTGCTCCTGCATACCTTCCAATTGAGGTAAATCCTATTGTTCATGAAATCGTCCAGTGTTCCTCCTCTCACTGTAATGCCCATCTCTATAATGTTCATCCATATGTCTACAGTCTTCTGACCCACCGCGTCCCTTCAACTTCACTGTCCATATTTACCCGAGATGTCTTTGTTTGTTGCATCCTTAATGTGTTTCTGAAACTCTCGAGTGCTGATATTCTGACTTGCCACACACACACACACACACACACACACACATCATTTCTTAATTTGCCCAGCTTTGTTTTCTGCCTCTAGGACCTCGAGAACTTCGCCTCTAATGCACATAGGATTGGTTTGAAGTATCAGTTGTACATCATTGCTGTAGGGGTTCCCTCCACTGTGTCAGCAGAAGCACGAGTTCTTCTGAATCGAATCCTATATAGAATCTCTTTTATGGTTAGATTGACTCGAGAAATTACACTTCCAAGGTATGTGAAGTTTTCACATTTTCAAGGGGGTAATTACAAAGGTTAGCTGGTCAGCCTAACTTGTTCACTGCCATTACAATGATTTTGACTTCACGTATTTTGATGTTGTATTTCTGGAATTCATCCATCTATTTCTCCAACTTCAACTGCAATGCCAGCTTTGTTTCTCCCCAGATCACACCCAGTTACCAAAAACCAAGGCATTAAGCTGTGATTGGGATTTCTTGATATTCTTCATTATGTCATCTGTGATACCTACTCTATCATTTCAAGGTATTATTTAAAGATTTCAGAACGTTTCAACAATACTTCATTTATGATTTTTTAAATTAATTGATGTTTAGTCTGGTGGGTCTGATACTTTTGTATGGCTTGTAGAGTTTCCATCACACTGTTCTATGTTTTAAGTGTAAAACTGTTATTAACCAGAACGTTCGGACACTGCAGTGCTTTTTCAAGCTGGTGCTGTATCCTATTTGGGTCTTGACTTATCCAGACAGTTATAGAAGCACCTACAGTTTAAAACGGCCTCTGAACCAGCCAGCTGCACATTTTTTTTTAATATGAAAATCAGAAAGGGAAGCAACGGTTGGGAAGGGAGTAAGACAGGGTTGTAGCCTCTCCCCAATGTTATTCAATCTGTATATTGAGCAAGCAGTAAAGGAAACAAAAGAAAAATTCGGAGTAGGTATTAAAATCCATGGAGAAGAAATAAAAACTTTAAGGTTCGCCAATGACATTGTAATTCTATCAGAGACAGCAAATGACTTGGAAGAGCAGTTGAACGGAATGGATGGTGTCTTGAAGGGAGGATATAAGATGAACATCAACAAAAGCAAAACGAGGATAATGGAATGTAGTCGAATTAAGTCGGGTGATGTTGAGGGTATTAGATTAGGAAATGAGACACTTAAAGTAGTAAAGGAGTTTTTCTATTTGGGGAGCAAAATAACCGATGATGGTCGAAGTAGAGAGGATATAAAATGTAGACTGGCAATGGCAAGGAAAGCGTTTCTGAAGAAGAGAAATTTGTTAACATCGAGTATAGATTTAAGTGTCAGGAAGTCATTTCTGAAAGTATTTGTATGGAGTGTAGCCATGTATGGAAGTGAAACATGGACGGTAAATAGTTTGGACAAGAAGAGAATAGAAGCTTTCGAAATGTGGTGCTACAGAAGAATGCTGAAGATTAGATGGGTAGATCACATAACTAATGAGGAGGTACTGAATAGGATTGGGGAGAAGAGGAGTTTGTGGCACAACTTGACCAGAAGAAGGGATCGGTTGGTAGGACATGTTCTGAGGCATCAAGGGATCACCAATTTAGTATTGGAGGGCATCGTGGAGGGTAAAAATCGTAGGGGGAGACCAAGAGATGAATACACTAAGCAGATTCAGAAGGATGTAGGTTGCAGTAGGTACTGGGAGATGAAGAAGCTTGCACAGGATAGAGTAGCATGGAGAGCTGCATCAAACCAGTCTCAGGACTGAGGACCACAACAACAACAACATGAAAATCAGGCAGGAACACAAGGTATGAGAGGGTTGTTGGAACCTATATTAAAATTTATAAACTGTAATTAACAGACTAATTGGCAATATTGAGTCAGCATTCAGATATGAGCAATCTTGTGTTCCAAAGCTTTATCATGTATTGCAAAAGTGGAGTATTTATTATGATGTATTGTGCATGTACATTTGTTACTACTTGTTGCTGATGGTTTCATGATGCATCACATTATCACATTTGGAGTCCATACACATGTTAAGTTACAACTTTCCAACAGTACGGTTTCTTTTTCTGCAGTTCGACTGTAAATTGCTTAAAATGGTGGCTCAGAAGCTGTTGTTAATATACGCACCAAATTTTCTGAAGCTCTTGGCTTTCTAATCCTCAATCAAGTGGAGAGTCTAAAATTATCATGTTCAAGTTTTAGCTGTGTTATAGACATGGTAGTCACAGAGGTTGTTGTTAGAACTTTACAAAGGCCTCAGCTGTTAAAATAATTGCTGCTTGACATGAAACACATTGTGTGTGTCCCATTTATCTGCAACTGGATAACAAAGCTAACATTTCCTGCTCCTCTATCATCTACTCGGTGATGCTTACAGTAAATGTGCTCTTGTAGCTACTGTCGGGGTGCGTTTATTATTAAGGTTGTAGTGCACAGTTGCAGTTCCACCATGCCTTTTGCAGCACTGTCGATTGCATTGTGTGTAAACCTGATTGTGAATGTAATGTGTTTGTGTTTTATTTACAGATGACTGGTCGGAAGGGTCGTGTTGTACAGACTGAAGATGGTATTCAGTACGAATCACGGTCAGAAGTTGATGTTCCTCTAGAAACTCTGAACTTGACGGGTTTGTTGTTCTTAATTTATATCAGCTGCTTTGATAGAACTTGATAAAATCCCATATTCCTTTTATTTCACAATCAAGAAACCACATATATTTTGGATTTTTCATTTTTTTTATTGTTGCTTCTACAAATATTTTTCTTATTTCTGAGAATCAGTTTTCAATGGGAGCAGTGTAATAACACCAATTCAGAGTCTCAATTGAATGAAACAGCCATCTACCGTGAATTTTGTAATCAATTGTAACTGTAATAAAAATTTGTCAATTTATACTGAAAATTTTAGAAAGAAAGGAACTTAACACGCTTCTGGTTATGTGATTTACAAGGCAACAATTCAGTGAACATATTAATAATTTTTTATTTTTAAAGAGTCACTACATTCCAGCACTGTTACCCACACATGAGAAAACCAAATCATACAAGAAAGCAGAGTTCCGTAATTTTGCGTAACATTATGATCAGAGTCCTCTGCCAAGTCTTAAGAGTATTTTTGGTGTCGTGCAAAACATGCAGTTTTGCAGTAATTTTTACAGTATATATGTAGACATGTGACTGGGAAAAAATCTCTGTTGTTAATGATTATCTCCTTCTGCCATATTGCATTAATTTTACACAATAAAATGGTTAATATGGTCTTGGGGCTGGACAACAGATACAGTGCAAATTTTTAAGTCATACATAAATCTTCAGCCTCTGGTCTGGTTTAGATAAATCAATAATATGTTTGCCACATGAACTTGCGGTGAGACTGACCTGTTCAAAGTTTAGGAATCTCTAAAATACATTATCCCAATTAAATTGCACATAGCCCTATTCCGAATTCCATGCCACTTTCCTTGACATTGACCTCATCCCCACTGAAGGTCAACTACATACTTCTGTTAACATTAAATCTTCTAACAAAGAACAGTACTTACATTTTGACAGTTACCACCCTTACCATATCAGACAGTGCCTTCCATACAGCCTTGGAAATTGAGACCAACGTATTTGTTCGGATGCAGACTCTTTACAGCAATACACCACCATTTTCACCTCAGCCTTCACTATATGTAACTACCCACCCAGTCTAGTTCAAAAGCAGATTTCCCGCAACATCACATACAATAATGGCATTGCTGAGCCCTCCAAGAAACAACTTAGTACAATTCTTGTCACCCAGTACTGTTGTGGTCTTGAGTATGTTAAAGAGCTACTTAAACAAGGCTATGACTTCCTAAAATCATGCCCCAGAATGGGGTCCATTCTGCCTGACATTTTGCCCACTGCAAGAGTTAATATCATAACAGTTACTCACCCTTGAATACCATATTTTGGCATCATAACTTAAAATTACGAATGCTGGTTTTCCTCTTGTTGTATTGTTTCTTGTCGTACGTGTTGCTTCGTGATAATAATTGTCAATTAATGCCAGAGCATGAATCCCAACAAATACCTCCAATAGAAATTACAAAATAGAGGCAGATACTTAATCTAGTACATCTTAAATAAATAAAAGATATTTATGATGATTTCCCAAACTAAAACTTTGAAATTTCTCTACCCTCTCACCTAGAACAGCTTTTCATCCCCCCCCCTCTCCCCCCCCGGTCCCAAATCTCTGCAGTATCCTGGATCCTGGTCCAACCTTGTGCTTTTTCCATCCTACCATCACCTGTACCACCCCTTAGGTGGCAAATCATATATTATCAAAAAAACACTTTCTGGTCTTCTACATTGGTATGACTACCACCAAGTTAACAGGTATGTTAAGTGGGCAGCTCACAACATTCTGTTGCAGAGTACGGTACGATCTACAACATAGTGGTTGTGACCACAGTGCTTATTTCACCACACATGCCCATCTGAATTGCTCCTCGTGAACCATGTACTCGGAACTCCTCAGGTGAGAACTGGCAGTACAACATGTTTGGTTCTTGTCAGCCAACTGGCTGAAATTCCTGTGGTCTTATCATTTCTTTTCAGAAACTATAATTTTTTTAAATTCTCTTTTAGTTTTCTATACGTTTTATTTTTCCAGCCTTTCTATTTTTTCCTAGCCTCCCTCATGTGTCTACCATTTACAGTGCACTTAGCTTTCTACTCCTATAAACACTTGCATGATGTTTTCAGTAATCTCTGTCTCACTTAGTACCCTGTCTTCAACCTCTAAACTCTTGGTTTTTCAAATCATATCCATGCAGCCCCCAACATTCAGTCTCTCCTTCTCACCCCAACTATTAAGTCTCCCCTGACAACTTTTCAGTAGTTCTCCCCATTTCTTAATCCTCACCAGTCCATTTCTTTCATCCCTCTTCCTTTCCCTTTGACCCTTCTGCTGGAAGAAGGAGACACTGGCTCCAAAATCTTGCACATTTCCATATCATTTACATGTGTTTTCTCTTGCTGCCACTTTGTTCGTAGATTGTTTTATCTGTCCATTGAAGTTACACTAATTCCAACATTGTCTGACAGGAAACAAATAAACAAATGGGGTGGGATTGGGGGTGGGGGGTAGTACATTGTGTTCTACTGTTCTTCCTTAAAAGAGAGGGAGAGAGAGAAGAAAACACAATAGAAGGCCAATATAATGCGGCTGTTGGGGTACAAGGTTTACTCCCATGTTATAGTGTACCAGCTTCATATCGAGAGTAGTCAGCCATGTAATGACAAACTACGCATGGAAAGTTAACACATCATGCAATATTATACATACTGTAGTATACAGTATTTAAATTTAAAGAACATTAGAAGTAAAACATTTCAGAAACTTGGCAAATGGAGTACTGTAATTAGACGAACTTTGCTCGAACGTTGACCAAACAATAACACAAGTTTCAATACGGTGTATAAAGTAAACTGTCAAATACAGTATGATCATTTACAACACTGCTAGCAAACTACTTATAGTATGTCATTATTCTACTACTTTAAAGATGTCAGTTAGCTTTCTTTGCCAAATAATTTCACACAATTTCTTTAGTGCCTATTGTTTTCTGCTCATCAGTTGCAAGAACTCAGTTTCGTTTGGTTGACTTTGTCACTCCTTCCATGTAATCACTTTACACTTTATTTATATTATTCAATATTTCATATGTACTGGGAACATCATCTATACTTTCTTTTTCAGCTTCGTCATCTTAATTCTCGACAGCTTAACTACTCTTGTTTTGAACAGCATCAGTAATGTCCTTGTCATCTAGGATCTACAAAATCAGTTCTTCATTGTCACTGACTCCCCAACTTTTCGAGTCTTAGAGATCAATATTGCACTGTAGAAAATCTCTTGCAGACCAAATATCCCTACTGTTAAAAAATATGTCTCTACAACATTCATCTGTTGCACTTTCTTCAATGTAACAACATTTACATTTACAGATTTCAGGAACATTTCCATTTCCTCATCTGAACTTGCTACTGTTGAAGTGAGCAGTTCATGGTGATAATGAGCCTTAAATGCTCATATGCTGCCATGATCATGAAGCTAAATGAATGCTGTTCTGTTTTTTGGCAAAAACAGAGATTTTATTTTTCCATCTTCTGATTGCAACACATCAGCATGTAAATGAGCTGTACAGTGATCAAGGTTTAGTAGAGCTTCTTTTCTCAGGTTATAAGTGACCGTAGTTGCTTTCTCACCTACAGAACAAACTGTTCTTGAAACCAATTGGTGAAAATGTCACCTGTTATCCAAGCATTCTTTGAATGCCTGTAAGTCAATTTTAATGTTAGCTTGTTCACATACTTGAAATCATCGTGAACTTTTACGTTTGCCTGTACAAAAAGCTTTCAACTTATGGCTCCCGATTTGTTTGTGGCACAGAGAAGGGTTATTCTGCCTTTATCCATGTTCAGACCGATCTTGTTTCTGATTTTTTTTGTATTGAGAGTTCTGGTCAGAACCAACTGATAACAAAGTGCCATTTCATCACAATTATACACTTGATTATTATTTAAATTTTTATCTGCCATTACTTTTTGTAGAATGCGGGAAACTGTGAACCCGATTTCTTGTCGCAGGACCTTGCTTCTCCTTCAGTGGTCGTTTGATGAATTCCATGGTGACATATCCATCTTGAAAACCATATGTTGGAAGCTATAAAATCTTTGTTGCCATGTAAATCAAAGTGAAAATGTTAAACTGGGGCCCGAAAGTGGCAAGCCTTCATTTCTCATTATTAAAAACCTCAAATAAAGTCATTTGTCAAGTTCACTGTCTTTTCCTAGTGTAGTCCTTTTTCTGTCCGTTCCCACATCACTTTCAACTGTGTTTAAAACTTCTGAGATTATTCTCTGCTTTCACCCATCCCCTGATTGTTCCTTCTGGTACACCACATTCATGGGATAACTTGCTTGAGATTCACCACTCTTCACATAATCGATAATTTTTAGTTTATCACTCACATAGTACGCTTTCTGTTTCTGTGACATCTTAACAAATACACAGAAATCTACACAGTGAATTAATAATTTATGATCCACATGATGTTGGATTGTCAAGCACTGTTGCATAGTCACTTTGTTGACTGTGTCACAATGTTAACTGCAAGATACGTCTTCAAAGTTCAAAGCTTCTGTCCCAGAACATTCCTGATATGTCGATAAAACAACCCAAATGTTGGGTTTAATTTCATCCATCAATTTTGGTTATTGTTAAAAGACCTTATAGGTAGCAGTTTTAAATTATACTCTGAAAGGCTAATGCAGACTGTATTAAGATTTTTTTTATTTTTTATTTGGGGGGGGGGGGCATGCGCTTGTGTGTGTAAAATATATTGAAAGTTAAGAAAATTATTTATAAATGATATTTTATTTTGGGGGACATGCTTTATACATGCTATATCTGAATCTGTGGTATATCAGGTGCGGTGTTTTGGGTTTCTATTGTACATTGTAGGAACAGTGAATGTGGCACACTCATAGTCAAAAAGCAGCAAAAGTAAAGGGACAGAAATTTATGCTAGTCAATGAATCTAAAATTCCTCTAGTCAGCTCCCTTGCTAGCAGTGGTACAGGATTTCCAGGACTGTGTAACCAACTGTTACATCTAATCATGTGTTGTATGTCAAGCTTATTTGAAAAACTGAAACATGTTGGTCAGATCTGTGCAAATCTGTTCTCGTATGTGTCAAATCCCATTTTAACAAGTCTGTTTTTGACATCCTGTACAGTTCACGCAGAAAGGTGCTTCATAGATGATTTTTTTTTTTTTCCAGAAAAGCAAAGATTTATGGATGGTGAGAAGGATGTGGCCATAATATCAGAAGCAGCTTCCAGTGGTATATCTCTTCAGAGTGACAGAAGAGCAAGGAATCAGAGGCGACGTGTCCATATAACACTGGAATTACCCTGGAGTGCTGATCGTGCTATACAACAATTTGGTTAGATTTGGTTCACTGGTGCATGTTCTTGTCATCAGATTGACTGCTAACGGTCTTCAGTGGTGATACATTGAAATTTATGTTGTTCTTCATTTTTTTTTAGGTCGAACACACCGTAGTAATCAAGTTAATGCACCTGAATACATTTTCTTAATTTCCGATCTGGCTGGGGAAAGAAGATTTGCTTCAATAGTGGCCAAGAGGCTGGAGAGTTTGGTAAGTTGTAAGTTATTGTTACTCCAGTCTTGCTTTTATTCTGCAGTTTAGCAAATATTAAATATATGTATAAAAAAGCTAGAAAGATCTATGTATTTTTACCAGTGTTGTTGCTTGTGTCCCTATAAACAGTGCGCATCCTTTTTTATGTTAAAAAAAATGACTGAAAATTGGTTTATATTGTGTTCTTAAGAGTATTTCATTCATAGCTTTGTATTAAAAGTTCATTCTTTGCAGGGAGCACTAACTCACGGTGACCGCCGAGCAACGGAGACGAGAGACTTATCTCAATTTAATATTGACAATAAGTACGGTCGATCAGCTCTAGAAGCCACTATGAAAACAATAATGGGCTATGAACCACCACTAGTACCTCCACCAAAGGACTATAAGGGAGATTTCTTTAAAGGTATTAATTTTTATGTCTGTCTGTGACATATACGACTGTATTGACCTGTGGTTTTGGATAACCCACTGTAAAATTTTCCTCTGCTGCATATATTCTTGTCTGTTGTTTCTTTATGCATTTTACTTCATGGAGAAACTGCCTGTTGTTTCAAAAACTTGACATTTAGTTGTAGATCGTGTGTGTGTGTGTGTGTGTGTGTGTGTGTGTGTGTGTGTGTGTGTGTGTGTGTGTGTGTGTGTGTGGTATGTGGTCACCACTTTGCTAAATGTAGTATCATTATCTTGTAATCATTATTTTGTATAAACCATAGTCCATTTTTCTTGTTCAGTTATGTCAGTGCTAGCTCATCGTTTATTAACAATGAAAAGTGCATTGTATGTAACAGAGGTGGGAGGGGGGGCAGCAGAAAATAGACATGTCGGAAAATGTAAGATGTGGAAAACTAAAATGGAGTGGAGAAAGGAGTAGTTATTGTGAAGAAATGCTGAGATGGAAGGAATTAACATAAATTAATGTCAGGTGGGTGGCGAGAGGCAAGGGCATGTTGTAGTGCTTGTTTCTACCTGCAGAGTTCTGATGAACTGGTGTCTGGAGGAAGAAACCAGATGGTACATGTGGTGAAATGGGCACCGAGGTCATGACTGTCATGTTGTACAGCATGCTCTGCAGCAGGACATTTCGTGTTGCCTGCTTACAATCTCTGCCTATGCCCTTTCATCCTAACCAATAGCTGGTTGGTAGTCACGCCGATGTAAAAGGCTGAACAGTTGTTTACAATATATCTAAAAACAAAGATGATGAGACTTACCAAACAAAAGTGCTGGCAGGTTGATAGACACACAAACAAACACAAACATACACACAAAATTCAAGCTTTCACAACAAACGGTTGCTTCATCAGAAAAGAGGGAAGGAGAGGGAAAGACGAAAGGATGTGGGTTTTAAGGGAGGTAATGAGTCATCCCGGGAGTGGAAAGACTTACCTTAAGGGGAAAAAAGGACAGGTATACACTCGCACACACACACATATCCATCCGCACATACACAGACACAAGCAGACATTTGTAAAGGCAAAGAGTTTGGGCAGAGATGTCAGTCGAGGCGGAAGTAAAGAGGCAAAGATGTTGTTGAAAGACAGGTCAGGTATGAGTGGCGGCAACTTGAAATTAGCGGAGGTTGAGGCCTGGCGGATAACGAGAAGAGAGGATATACTGAAGGGCAAGTTCCCATCTCCGGAGTTCTGACAGGTTGGTATTAGTGGGAAGTATCCAGATAACCCGGACGGTGTAACACTGTGCCAAGATGTGCTGGCCGTGCACCAAGGCATGTTTAGCCACAGGGTGATCCTCATTACCAACAAACACTGTCTGCCTGTGTCCATTCATGCGAATGGACAGTTTGTTGCTGGTCATTCCCACATAGAAAGCTTCACAGTGTAGGCAGGTTAGTTGGTAAATCACGTGGGTGCTTTCACATGTGGCTCTGCCTTTGATCGTGTACACCTTCCGGGTTACAGGACTGGAGTAGGTAGTGGTGGGAGGGTGCATGGGACAGGTTTTACACCGGGGGCGGTTACAAGGGTAGGAGCCAGAGGGTAGGGAAGGTGGTTTGGGGATTTCATAGGGATGAACTAACAGGTTACGAAGGTTAGGTGGACGGCGGAAAGACACCCTTGGTGGAGTGGGGAGGATTTCTTGAAGGATGGATCTCATTTCAGGGCAGGATTTGAGGAAGTCATGTCCCTGCTGGAGAGCCACATTCAGAGTCTGATCCAGTCCCAGAAATTATCCTGTCACAAGTGGGGCACTTTTGGGTTCTTCTGTGGGAGGTTCTGGGTTTGAAGGGATGAGGAAGTGGCTCTGGTTATTTGCTTCTGAACCAGGTCGGGAGGGTAGTTGCGGGATGCGAAAGCTGTTTTCAGGTTGTTGGTGTAATGGTTAAGGGATTCCGGACTGGAGCAGATTCGTTTGCCACGAAGACCTAGGCTGTAGGGAAGGGACCGTATGATGTGGAATGGGTGGCAGCTGTCATAATGTAGGTTCTGTTGCTTGTTGGGTTTGATGTGGACGGACGTGTGAAGCTGGCCATTGGACAGATGGAGGTCAACGTCAAGGAAAGTGGCATGGAATTTAGAGTAGGACCAGGTGAATCTGATGGAACCAAAGCAGTTGAGGTTGGAGAGGAAATTCTGGAGTTGTTCTTCACTGTGAGTCCAGATCATGAAGATGTCATCAATAAATCTGTACCAAACGTTGGGTTTGCAGGCCTGGGTAACCAAGAATGCTTCCTCTAAGCGACCCATGAATAGGTTGGCATACGAGGGGGCCGTCCTGGTACCCATGGCTGTTCCCTTTAATTGTTGGTATGTCTGGCCTTCAAAAGTGAAGAAGTTGTGGGTCAGGATGAAGCTGGCTAAGGTAATGAGGACAAAGGTTTTAGGTAGTGTGGCAGGTGATCGGCGTGAAAGGAAGTGCTCCATCGCAGCGAGGCCCTGGACATGCGGAATATTTGTGTATAAGGAAGTGGCATCAATGGTTACAAGGATGGTTTCAGGAGGTAACAGACTGGGTAAGGATTCCAGGCATTCGAGAAAGTGGTTGGTGTCTTTGATGAAGGATGGGAGACTGCATGTAATGGGTTGAAGGTGTTGATCTACGTAGGCAGAGATACGTTCTGTGGGGACCTGGTAACCAGCTACAATGGGGTGGCCGGAATGATTGGGTTTGTGAATTTTAGGAAGAAGGTAGAAGGTAGGGGTCCCTCAGCCACATACTCCCGTCGGTCAAGTACCACTGTCGTGGAACCCTTGTCCGCAGGAAGAATGACGATGGAATGGTCAGCCTTCAGATCACGGATAGCTTGGGCTTCAGCAGTGGTGATGTTGGGAGTAGGATTAAGGTTTTTTATGAAGGATTGAGAGGCAAGGCTGGAAGTCAGAAATTCCTGGAAGGTTTGGAGGGGGCGATTTTGAGGAAGAGGAGGGTTCAATTTGGATAGTGTCTTGGGGAGTTGGATCATTAGGAGTAGGATTAGAATCATTTTTCTTCGTGGCAAAGTGATATTTCCAGCAGAGAGTACGAGTGTAGGACAGTAAATCTTTGACGAGGGCTGTTTGGTTGAATCTGGGAGTGGGGCTGAAGGTGAGGCCTTTGGATAGGACAGAGGTTTCGGATTGGGAGAGAGGTTTGGAGGAAAGGTTAACTACTGAATTAGGGTGTTGTGGTTCCAGATTGTGTTGATTGGAATTTTGAGGTTTTGGAGGGAGTGGAGCTAGAAGTGGGAGATTGAGTAGATGGGAGAGACTGGGTTTGTGTGCAATGAGAGGAGGTTGAGGTTTGCTGGAAAGGTTGTGAAGGGTGAGTGAGCTGTCTTTCTGGAGGTGGGAAACCAGGAGATTGGATAGTTTTTTAAGGTGGAGGGTGGCATGCTGTTCTAATTTGCGGTTGGCCTGTAGGAGGATGCTCTGAACAGCAGGTGTGGATGTGGGAGAGGAAAGATTGAGGACTTTCATTAAGGATAGGAGTTGACGGGTGTGTTCATTGGCTGAGTTGATGTGAAGGTGAAGGATTAGGTGGGTGAGGGCAATGGATTGTTCAGTTTGGAACTGGTATAGGGACTGATGGAAAGAAGGGTTGCAGCCAGAGATGGGAACTTTAAGTGTGAGGCCTTTGGGGGTAATGCCAAATGTCAGACAAGCCTGAGAAAATAAAATATGGGAGTGTAATCTGGCTAGGGCGAAGGCATGTTTGCGGAGGGAATGTAAATAAAACTTAATGGGGTTGTTGTGGGGGTGTTGTGAGGGTGACATGGTATTAGAAGGTGGAAAGTGTAACATGAGGCTAAAATGAAAATGAAAATAAAAATAAAAATATATGGGGAGAGATAAAGGTGAACTAGAAAGCAACTGGAGATCTGGTGTGAAAAAAGGCGAAAAAGTGTTGGTTAGAACTGGGCTATGTTGATCCTGTGGTGAACTTGTGTAGGTAGACAACAATGTGTATAAAGGTTAGGTGGTTGTGTTGCCGCCAAAACACGTTAAAGGGTGGAGGAATTCGGGAAAATTTCGAAAAAACTACGTGTAAATGTTTTAAAAGGAGTGGTTTTGTGGCGGCAGATTATGAAAATGAGGCTAACAATTGTCTGACGAAGAAATAATGACGTTAAAACCTGTGGGAAGCGGCTAAAAATGATCAGTGATGTGGGAAAAACGGAAATGGAAGTAAAGTAAAAGTTATTAGAACTAGCCGAAATGGTTGTTTAATAGGTGAAAGGAAATGTTTGTGAACTAGAAACGGTGGATTTTATAGCAGCGGTAGTGTTGAAAGCATAAAAAAAATTTTTTTTTGGTTATGGTTTGGAAGTGGGTTACGTATTATTACGTATTACGTATTATTGAGTATATATCGGCGGGATAAAATTGTATAGTAGATTACAGTAAAAAGGAGAAGGTGAATACAAAGTGACTGAGGGACTGCATCAGCTTTCAGACAACACCACATACAAAGTTTGCCAAGGTAATCCCATTCCTAATGTCCAGGTGGAGCTTCAAGGAATCCTCAGAACCTTAGGCCCCCTACAAAACCTCTCACCTGACTCATCAACCTCCTGACCCCACTGACACCCCGAACCCCTACCTTCTACCTTCTTCCTAAAATTCACAAACCCAATCATCCCAGCCGCCTCATTGTAGCTGGTTACCAAGCCCCCACAGAACGTATCTCTGCCTACATAGATCAACACCTTCAAACCATTACATTCAGTCTCCCATCCTTCATCAAAGACACCAACCACTTTCTCGCACGCCTGGAATCCTTACCCAGTCTGTTACCCCCGGAAACCATCCTTGTAACCATTGATGCCACTTCTTTATACACAACTATTCCGCATGTCCAGGGCCGATCACCTGCCACCCTACCTAAAACCTTTGTCCTCATTACCTTAGCCAGCTTCATCCTGACCCACAACTTCTTCACTTTTGAAGGCCAGGCATACCAACAATTAAAGGGAACAGCCATGGGTACCAGGATGGCCCCCTCGTATGCCAACCTATTCATGGGTCGCTTAGAGGAAGCATTCTTGGTTACTCAGGCCTGCAAACCCAACGTTTGGTACAGATTTATTGATGACATCTTCATGATCTGGACTCACAGTGAAGAACAACTCCAGAATTTCCTCTCCAACCTCAACTGCTTTGGTTCCATCAGATTCACTTGGTCCTACTCTAAATCCCATGCCACTTTCTTTGACGTTGACCTCCATCTGTCCAATGGCCAGCTTCACACGTCCGTCCACATCAAACCCAACAACAAGCAACAGAACCTCCATTATGACAGCTGCCACCCATTCCACATCATACGGTCCCTTCCTTACAGCCTAGGTCTTCGTGGCAAACGAATCTGCTCCAGCCCGGAATCCCTTAACCATTACACCAACAACCTGAAAACAGCTTTCGCATCCCGCAACTACCCTTCCGACCTGGTACAGAAGCAAATAACCAGAGCCACTTCCTCATCCCTTCAAACCCAGAACCTCCCACAGAAGAACCTCAAATGTGCCCCACTTGTGACAGAATACTTTCCGGGACTGGATCTGACTCTGAATGTGGCTCTCCAGCAGGGATACGACTTCCTCAAATCCTGCCCTGAAATGAGATCCATCCTTCAAGAAATCCTCCCCACTCCACCAAGAGTGTCTTTCCACCGTCCACCTAACCTTCGGTACCTGTTAGTTCATCCCTATGAAATCCCCAAACCACCTTCCCTACCCTCTGGCTCCTACCCTTGTAACCGCCCCCGGTGTAAAACCTGTCCCATGCACCCTCCCACCACCACCTACTCCAGTCCTGTAACCCGGAAGGTGTACACGATCAAAGGCGGAGCCACATGTGAAAGCACCCACGTGATTTACCAACTGGCCTGCCTACACTGTGAAGCTTTCTATGTGGGAATGACCAGCAACAAACTGTCCATTCGCATGAATGGACACAGGCAGACAGCGTTTGTTGGTAATGAGGATCACCCTGTGGCTAAACATGCCTTGGTGCACGGCCAGCACATCTTGGCACAGTGTTACACCGTCCGGGTTATCTGGATACTTCCCACTAACACCAACCTGTCAGAACTCCGGAGATGGGAACTTGCCCTTCAGTGTATCCTCTCTTCTCGTTATGCGCCAGGCCTCAACCTCCGCTAATTTCAAGTTGCCGCCACTCATACCTGACCTGTCTTTCAACAACATCTTTGCCTCTTTACTTCCGCCTCGACTGACATCTCTGCCCAAACTCTTTGCCTTTACAAATGTCTGCTTGTGTCTGTGTATGTGCGGATGGATATGTGTGTGTGTGCGAGTGTATACCTGTCCTTTTTTCCCCCTAAGGTAAGTCTTTCCGCTCCTGGGATTGGAATAGAGGGAAACATTCCACGTGGGAAAAATATATCTAAAAACAAAGATGATGAGACTTACCAAACAAAAGTGCTGGCAGGTCGATAGACACACAAACATACACACAAAATTCTAGCTTTCGCAACCAACGGTTGCTTCGTCAGGAAAGAGGGAAGGAGAGGGAAAGGCGAAAGGATGTGGGTTGTAAGGGAGAGGGTAAGGAGTCATTCTTATAATTGTGCCTGTTTGAAACTTGAAATATCTTCTTTACGGTAAGTAACAATCTGTCTTTCTCTACATTATTCATTTTCACATTTGTAATGAATGGTTTCTCTGTTGCTGCAATATTCCACTGACTTCATCTCACTTGATGTTTTATCAAAACATTCCATTCCCTGTTTCATAGCATAAACAACTTCATGGTATGCTTCTTTCTGCTAATTGCTTGAGAAATGTTCAAGTGGCTGTTGATGCAGTCAAGTGGCTGTTGATGCAGTCATATATGTACTGTATTTGGATCAGAATAACAAGGGGATACGCAGTTGTGTACAATTTAGTTTTAAATGGGGCAAGTCACTATGCGTACAGAACGCTTGTGGCAGCAGTAGCTGTGCAGTTTCTTACGGAACCCCCACTAACTTGCAGCTTGGGATTTGTTTTGCAGGACAATAATAACCTTATTACTTTTCTGTGCTCTTTCACTGCTTTTGATAGATTCTCTGTTGCTTAAGAATAAGTGTGTTACACAGATAGACAAAGAACTTGATGTTCTCTCTGAGGTTTAATCAGTACGGTTGGTTAATGGTGTGCTTCTGTGTATACAGCCGAGTTGTTGTTTCTATTTGTTGTACAATACTCCGTCAACTGACCCAGTAGTCTTCTTCGGGCGCAAGTCATTTCCTTATGTGTACTGATTGCCTGGACTCAAATGTGCTGTGAACCGTCATCGGATTCGCAGTGCTATTTGTAGGCAACTGTAAGTGCGACTCTCGACACCCACTATGTCCTTTGTGCACTTTTGTTTTTCAGGGTGTAAGCTGCTGCTTCTTTTAAATTAAAAATACTTTCAGTAATTTGGTTGTATGAAATTCTTAGGCACCCAACTTGTCAGTTCCAAAAGCATAATAGAGCGAACGTACACCCAAGGTATGGATGCCAGATGATGAAAATTCCTGAGGATGAGCCTCCTGACATGTCCCCCGTGTATCCCTCCTGTAACTCTATTAATACCATATTTGTGCAAGTATAAAGTGATCCTGATTATAACGTGACCCCTTATTTTCTAGAGGCATTCAGAAAAATTTATTTTTAATGTATTCTCACTCATCAAAATTACAAATTGTTATATTGGCATGAAATATTTGACTAAAACGTTAACATTATACCTATTCTGAATTTATGCCATTTTATGGACAGTATACATTTTGATAATACAATGAGAAATAACATAAACAAGAAATTGTTTATATTAATTTGTGGACGGTTTTATTTTCTACATTTTATTATTATTAACCATGTCGTCTGTGGTATCACAATTTTAAATTATCGTCCTAATACCTGAGCTGTGAAATTAATATCTTCATCATCATAAATATTTATTTGGCTGTTATTTCCAAATATGTTGTATTTCTTCCAAATATATTGTGGTTTCTGAGGTTGTGCTTACTGTGGGACCTGAGAACACAGATGTCTTTATCCACATACATATCAGATTTTGCTTCTGTACTGATGTCAGAATGTTACAATGTCTCTTGCTTCCAAACATATTGTCTACTCTCAGCTCTCTCGTTGGCTTCATAGAACTGGCAGCTGACATATCCCCTTTTGTTCCTGTCACATCCTGGTGAGCATGGACAACGTTGCAGCATGGCACACACATATATGCCACTGGCCCCTGTCTATACTTCTATCCCTCCTCTGCAAATGAATACTACTGTTGAGAATTTGTCCAATTTTAGTCATTTCAGTTCTAACTACAAACTGATTCAGGCAAACCAGTTTAAATGTGGTAGATGTACCTGAAAAGCCAAAGTACCGACTATAGATTCCAGTGGTTGGCAACACGACACCCACTACTCCCTTCTCCACATTCGTCTAATTCTCAGCCAAGCTGGTACCACTTTTCCCTTTCCAACCTTTCCGTGGTGCTGAGCTCGAGCCACTGTGAGATAGAGACTGCTCTTCTAGTGTGCAAGTCATATCTAACGATGGCAACTAATACATAAAGAAAAGATCACAATTACGATTTTGTCCAATTCTCGAACTTCCCTTGTCCCACCATCTACTGATGTGTGTTGATACTATCTTGACAACGGGTCTTGCTGCTGTAAATTATTCTCATGATAGCAATTACAGTTGACTATGATTTATTTTGTTTGGTAGACATTTCATTCTGAATTAATGTTCCTTCTTGTCTCATCTGAATGTCACCATCATATTCTAAAGCTGATTTTTATCCGGTATCCTAATAAGTGAACTGCAACTGAATTTTTCATTTGCAACACACTTAGTAGATCATTACAGTCCCTAGAAATAATTTTTTTAAGGGCAACATTTCCACTTTTGAATGTTACCTTTACTTAAAAACAGCATTACGGTAATGTATTTATACGGTATTCGTACATGTGGGAGAACTTTTATTGCAGATCTGTTTGAATACAAGTAATATGGTAGGATTTAGTGTTATTTTGTCCTGTGTTCCACAAAATTGCCAAATTTCAAGCAGAGAAATAGATTGTTGTAGTGGCTAAATCATAGTCTCTTGTGTTTCCATTGCACTAGCCTCATGCGAATCAGATGACACATGATTGTTCGAACAACATCGATACTGTATTGAGCATTTCGGCATATAGGGAAGTAGTGAGTCTGTTCGAAAGCAAGTATTGTTTGCCCAGCCCCACTTTGACATTATAAAGAAGACTTTTTACATGTGTTGATGGGAGCAAAATACACTTGGTCTTTCCGCATATTGGGCAACAGTAAGGTAGATAAGAAATTTTATCTGTCCCTAATTTAAATTCTTGTTGGTACTTGAGAAAAAGGGCAAACTCTCTTTCCTCGGATCTTAGTTTAGAGGAAATGGACATATCTGTGAGTCACGGAGAGGAAGAGGGTGTGTGTGGGGGGGGGGGGGGGGTATTAAAAACCTCTTTATCTCCACACTTGGAGCTATCATTATCCATCACAAAGAAATTCATTGCTGAGACTCTGTTTCATAGAGCTCAAACACTTTTAGACAGATTACTCAGATCACCCGATTGAGTAGGCATTGCGATCAAAGTCCAAAATGCATCAGAAAGAGGTAAAGACTGAAATAGAAAAGAGAAGCCAGGAACTACATTTCTGGCCCAATATCTGGATAGATCAGTAGACTACTATGGAAACATGCCTTCCAGAGTGTTTTGCTCCCACCAACTACTCTCTGAAAGCCAGATTTGAACTGTTTTCCACGTGCATGTGGCACATTTTACATGGGCAGACTGTCAGAACAATGGAGGGGAGTTGCGAGAGGCATCAGTGCCACACCCAACTAAAATGACCAAACAAATCAGCGGTCACCAAGCTCTGGATCGAATATAATCGTGAAATGAAATGCAGCGAGACAGTTGTCATGGTGCAAATGTCAAGTTTTTGAGACAGTCTTAATTAAGGCATGTAGTGAAATAAATATTTTTGAAAGTGTAATAAACAGGAATGGTGGTTTCAATTTAAACAAGGCTTAAGGTATGGCCCTCAATTTATTAAAATCTGTAAATAGTGGCACAGGATCAACAACAGTTCACAGTCTGGTTGTAGTCCAGGCAGTGAGTACAGATAATGGCAAAGCTTGAGCACCTGAACGAAATTTCTGGGTTGGTTGTTGAAATATGGCACAAAAAAAAAGTGGAACAGTGGCTCAGCTGCATACCTAGAAACATACTATTAAAGAAATGGATGAAAATCAGTTATTGTGTTATTGGCCACATGTGTCATACGCAAATAGCTGTAATAACTGCCCCCAAACACCATAGTGAATGCATTATTGTGGCCAAGATAGATACGAAGCCCACACCTACTACAGTAGTACAAGTTTATATGCCAACTAGCTCTGCAGATGACGAAGAAATTGAAGAAGTGTATGATGAAATAAAAGAAATTATTCAGATAGTGAAGGGTGACGAAAATTTAATAGTCATGGGTGACTGGAATTCGGTAGTAGGAAAAGGGAGAGAAGGAAACGTAGTAGGTGAATATGGATTGGGGCTAAGAAATGAAAGAGGAAGCCGCCTGGTAGAATTTTGCACAGAGCACAACTTAACCATAGCTAACACTTGGTTTAAGAATCATGAAAGAAGGTTGTATACATGGAAGAACCCTGGAGATACTAAAAGGTATCAGATAGATTATATAATGGTAAGACAGTGATTTAGGAACCAGGTTTTAAATTGTAAGACATTTCCAGGGGCAGATGTGGACTCTGACCACAATCTATTCGTTATGAGCTGTAGATTAAAACTGAAGAAACTGCAAAAAGGTGGGAACTTAAGGAGATGGGACCTGGATAAACTGAAAGAACCAGAGGTTGTACAGAGTTTCAGGGAGAGCATAAGGGAACAATTGACTGGAATGGGGGAAAGAAAATACAGTAGAAGAAGAATGGGTAGCTTTGAGGGATGAAGTAGTGAAGGCAGCAGAGGATCAAGTAGGTAAAAAGACGAGGGCTAGTAGAAATCCTTGGGCAACAGAAGAAATATTGAATTTAATTGATGAAAGGAGAAAATATAAAAATGCAGTAAATGAAGCAGGCAAAAAGGAATACAAACGTCTCAAAAATGAGATCGACAGGAAGTGCAAAATGGCTAAGCAGGGGTGGCTAGAGGACAAATGTAAAGATATAGAGGCTTATCTCACTAGGGGTAAGATAGATACTGCCTACAGGAAAATTAAAGAGACCTTTGGAGAAAAGAGGACCACTTGTATGAACATAAAGAGCTCAGATGGAAACCCAGTTCTAAGCAAAGAAGGGAAAGCAGAAAGGTGGAAGGAGTATATAGAGGGTCTATACAACGGCGATGTACTTGAGGACAATATTATGGAAATGGAAGAGGATGTAGATGAAAATGAAATGGGAGATACGATACTGTGTGAAGAGTTTGACAAAGCACTGAAAGACCTGAGTCGTAACAAGGCCCCGGGAGTAGACAACATTCCATTGGAACTACTGACAGCCTTGGGAGAGCCAGTCCTGACAAAACTCTACCATCTGGTGAGCAAGATGTATGAAACAGGCGAAATACCCTCAGACTTCAAGAAGAATATAATAATTCCAATCCCAAAGAAAGCAGGTGTTGACAGATGTGAAAATTATCGAATAATCAGTTTAATAAGCCACAGCTGCAAAATACTAACACAAATTCTTTACAGACGAATGGAAAAACTGGTAGAAGCTGACCTCGGGGAAGATCAGTTTGGATTCCGTAGAAATACTGGAACACGTGAGGCAATACTTACCTTACGACTTATCTTAGAAGAAAGATTAAGGAAAGGCAAACCTAAGTTTCTAGCATTTGTAGACTTAAAGAAAGCTTTTGACAATGTTGACTGGAATACTCTCTTTCAAAT
The DNA here is from genome assembly GCF_023898315.1 of Schistocerca nitens. Taxonomy (NCBI): domain Eukaryota; kingdom Metazoa; phylum Arthropoda; class Insecta; order Orthoptera; family Acrididae; genus Schistocerca; species Schistocerca nitens. The sequence goes on from NC_064622.1 coordinate 11,640,969, forward strand.
TGTAAAGGTGGCAGGGGTAAAATAACAGGGAGCGAAAGGCTATTTACAGTTTGTACAGAAACCAGATGGCAGTTATAAGAGTGGAGGGACATGAAAGGGAAGCAGTTGTTGGGAAGGGATTAAGACAGGGTTGTAGCCTCTCTCCGATGTTATTCAATCTGTATATTGAGCAACAGTAAAGGAAACAAAAGAAAAATTCGGAGTAGGTATTAAAATCCATGGAGAAGAAATAAAAACTTTGAGGTTCGCTGATGACATTGTAATTCTGTCAGAGACAGCAAAGGACTTGGAAGAGCAGTTGAATGGAATGGATAGCGTCTTGAAAGGAGGATATAAGATGAACATCAACAAAAGCAAAACGAGGATAATGGAATGTAGTCGAATTAAGTCTGGTGATGCTGAGGGAATTAGATTAGGAAATGAGACACTTAAAGTAGTAAAGGAGTTTTGCTATTTGGGGAGAAAAATAACTGATGATGGTCGAAGTAGAGAGGATATAAAATGTAGACTGGCAATGGCAAGGAAAGCGTTTCTGAAGAAGAAAAATTTGTTAACATCGAGTATAGATTTAAGTGTCAGTAAGTCATTTCTGAAAGTATTTGTATGGAGTGTAGCCATGTATGGAAGTGAAACATGGACAATAAATAGTTTGTACAAGAAGAGAATAGAAGTTTTCGAAATGTGGTGCTACAGAAGAATGCTGAAGATTAGATGGGTAGATCATATAACTAATGAGGAGGTATTGAATAGGATTGTGGAGAAGAGAAGTTTGTGGCACAACTTGACTAGAAAAAGGGATCGGTTGGTAGGACATGTTCTGAGGCATCAAGGGATCACCAATTTGGTACTGTAGGGCAGCGTGGAGGGTAAAAATCGTAGAGGGAGACCAAGAGATGAATACACTAAGCAGATTCAGAAGGATGTAGGTTGCAGTAGGTACTGGGAGATGAAGAAGTTTGCACAGGATAGAGTAGCATGGAGAGCTGCATCAAACCAGTCTCAGGACTGAAGACGACAACAACAACTGCCCTATGAGGTAGCTGAGCTATATGGTAGTGAAACTTCCTGGCAGATTAAACCTGTGTGCTAGACTGGAACTTGTATCTTTTACAGACAAGTGCTCTGCCAACTAAGCAATCCAGGAGTATTGACAGAAGTAGAGATGTGAGAGTGGGTCGTGAGCAGTGCTTGTATAATTTATTTTAATTCTCTTTGTTTTAATTTTTTATTTTTTATAATTGGAAATGATCATTCTTTTAGTTAACATATACATTTGTTGTTGTATGGGATACTATGGAAATATTGCAGAATTTGCTCTATGTTGTTTCCTCTGCGATGGGATGTTGTTTTTTCACTCATTCATTTACCGTACTCCCTGACTAATAGTGTGTTTATAGAAAGCTATGAAAGTGTTATATATCTCTTTATTTGAAAAGCTGTAATGGCCAGAGATGAAAATTTCCTCTGTGAAGTTGATTTGTGACAAGAGTAATGAGATGGTCAATGAAAATCTTCTCTTTTATCACCATTTCTCCTTTTGTTTTATATTTCAGATGTGGCTGATGCACTTGTCGGTGTGGGTCTCATTGTGAATAGTGAGAGTATGCCCGGTGTTCTTATGCTTGATAAAGATTACAACAACATGAGCAAGTTCCTGAACAGGTAATAAAATCCAAAAAATTGCATCAAAAATATTAAGATTTATATTTATTTTTACCTCTGCTGGCATAGCTGTCCTTTAGAATGTTTTGATACTGCTTTTGCTGCTACTTTTACCAAAATCATTCAGAACTGTAGAGCTTTTGACTTTTTATCTGTGTGCCAATGTGATCTGACTACAGTTTAAGTGCTTGTCTCTGTTTTGAATTTTGTTGTTCCATCTTTGTTATTAACAATTATGAAAAGGATGGATTGCTACTCACTGTAAAGATGGCACATTGAGTTGCAGACAGACATTGCAGACAGACACAACAGGCTAAATCCTGGAAAAGAAAGGAAAAAACACACACATTCACACAAGCAGACTCACCCCACGCACACGACTGCTATCTCCAGCCGCTCTGTCCACACTGCAACTGTTGCATTGAACGAAAGCAGCAATCTGGAGTGGGGCTGGGATAGCAGCGTGTGAGTTGGGGAGGGGAGAAGTGCACTGTCTGGCAGAGCAAGCAGTAGTAGAAGATGGGGGGGGGGGGGGGGACATGTGGGTGCTGGCAGAGAGCAGCGCATAATGAGGGTACAGGGACGTGAAAGGGGAGAAGGTGACAAGGCAGTGGGGGTCGAAACCATTGGGTGAAGTGTGTGGGGACAGTAGGTTACTTTAGGTTGAGGCCGGAATAATTTCAGAAGTGGAGAATGTGTTGTAAGGATAACACCCTTTTTCGCAGTTCAGAAAAGCTGGTGGTGGTGGATAGGAGGATCCATATGGCCCAGGTTGTGAAGCAGCCATTGAAATCAAATGTCTTACGTTCAGCTGCATGTTGTGTCACAGTATGCACTTTGTGTGAGCCGCAGTTTGGTGGTGGCCTTTCATCGTGGTGAATAGCTGGTTGGTAGTCATATCACTATAGAAAACTGTGGAATGTTTGCAGCAGAGCTGGTACATGACACAGCTTGTTTCACAAGTGGCCCAGCCTCTGATGTGGTAGGATAAGCCTATGACAGGACTGGAGTATTGGAAAGATTATATGTCATATGAAGGGGAGTATTAAATGCAGTTGACACAAATATTTTTTCTATAGAGTTCAAATTTGAGTGCGACAGTGAAGTTATTTGGACACACGTAACAGGTCTGAGTGACATAAAGTTAATTGTTGGATGTTTTTACCAGCCCCTGACCCTGTTGTGACAGTTTTAGGGTCGTTCCGGAAATATCCAAATCGTCCAGTATTAGTTGGAGGCAACTTAAACTACTGAATATGGACTGAGATGCCTATGGGAACTTTCCTGAACAATCCTGTTGCTACAAACATTCCTGACATTATCAACAGTGTCAGTATAGAGACCGGAATTATTGATCACGATGTCATCGTAGTGGTGATAGTGTTAATAAATCCGTCAACAATCTGAGATAGTGTTTATGCTAGAAAATCCAGGTAAGCAGTTGTTTGCATCCCACTTACACAATGAATGGACATCATTTAGCTCAAGTATGATGGATACCAAGGAATTATGGCCAAAATTTAAACTGATTGTAAATTGCATTCTGAAGACGTACATGTTAAGTAAGTGGATTAAGGATGGTTCGTTGGTTTGGGGGATTAAAGGGACCAGACTGCGACGGTCATCGGTCCCATTAAGGATGGAAGGGACCCTCTACGGTTTAATAATCAAATTTGGAGAATGCTGAGGAAACAGAGATTGTGGCACATTCGGTTCAGAAAAAGAGGGTACAAATGTCAATAGGCCAAAGTTGGTAGAAATTTGTGCATCCGTAAGAAGACCAGTGCATTTAGCATATCTGAAAAGGTAGGCTAGGCGGAGTCTGGGTGCTACAAGAGGTTGACAAGAAGAAACACTGTGGCCAAGGGTTTGATAGTGGTGCCCCAGGTGGCAGTAGGATGTCGGTAGGTTTGATAATTTATGGAGGTGGTGTCTGGAAGGCTCTTCCATGTGCTGGAGAGCAAGGGATTCAACTTGCCACATCCCCAAAACTCCCCACCAGCACTCCACTAACTCGAGCGCTGAAACAATCCCGGAACATTGTTGTTGACCTTTCCAACAAAGTCCTCAGTCCCACAGAAGTTCCAGTCCTATCCAAAGGCCTCACCTGTAGCCCTACATCCAAATTTAACCATGTTAGATTTGTCAAAGACCTATGCTTAGCTTCCCCTGATCCCTGCAATGGAAATACTTTTTTGCCACCAATCGCTCCAAGTAAACCCAACCTTATCTCAACATTGAATTCTATCTCTCCCAGTTCATACCACCATACAACTGTGATCCCCCCCACACCTAACCAACCCAAGGCACATTCCAGGAATTCCTTATCTCCCCAACTTGGCCTCACCAACCTTCTCCAAGACCCTTTCTAACAACACCAACTTTTCAGCAGAAGAAAGACAGCTGTACACAGCCTTGAAACCGATCCTTACTTAATCATTCTACCTGCAGACAAAAATTCCACTACTGTCATTATGAATCTCAGTGACTACCTGGTGGAAGGCCTTTACCAATCATCTCACACCTCTGCCTATAAACTCTGTGAGAGTGAACCCATCCCAGAAGTCCATCATAACCTGCAATCCTTGCATAAAGCCTCAGGCCTTTCCCAGAACCTCTCCCCTGAATTTCCCTCCTGCACACCTACCTTCTACAAGCTCCTCGAAAACCAAACATACTACAGTCCTGGATGCCCCATTGGAGCCAGTTATTGTGCCCTCACTGAAAGAATTTCAGCCCTCATTTACCAACAGTTCCAACCAGCTGAGCAAAATCTAGCATCCCATGTCAAAGATACCAAAAACTTCCCTCGCCAACTCTCCACCGTTCCCATCCCTTCACCTCACGGATCCCTAATGCCACTCTTGTTGCCACTTTCTTATACACCTTCATGTCCATAGTCTTGCCACTGTTGAAAACTACATCTCCCCTGACTCCAAACCCACTACCTCATTCCCCATACACCTTACTAACTGCATTCTAACACACAACTACTTCTCCTCCGAAGGGAAGGTATACAAACAAATCTGTGGCACAGCATTGGGGACCTGCATAGCACCCTCCCATGCCATCCTGTTTGTGGACCATATAGAGGAAACTTTCTTAGTCTCCCAAAAGCACAAACTCTTGGTTTGGTTCAGGCTCATTGATAATATCACCCTGGGCCAAGACAACCTATCCTCATTCCTTTACAACCTCAACTCTTCTACCATTTACTTCACCTAGTCCTTCTCAAACCAGCACGCCATCTTCTTAAACACCCCCCCCCCCCACCCCCTGCAGGTGTTAGAATAGGCCTGAGGTATTCATGCCTGTCGTACAAGGTGACTAAAAGGAGTTTCACATGTTTTGGCCTTTATATGGTGGTCCCCTGTAGGGTTTGACCTCCATTCTTCAAAATTTTCCCTAAGAGTGAGCCAGTTGGGGAAGGGCACCTTACAAGGTGCATCGTGTCCATCGTGCATTGAAATCTTTAACCAACTTTCTCATTGTCGCATTGCCTGCCCATTCTCCATCTCTTGCGCGAGGACACCTTGGTTGCGTTTTCCACCATGCTCTATGAAGTGTCGATTTCTGCATTGACGATGACCACGGACTTCTTTGCACCTGATATCCAGCACGGTAACCAGTCCGTTGTGGTGGGGCTGCCATGTGCCCTTTTGGTTGTAGCCCCCTGACCACACAGGGATTGCTGTGCTGATGCCTGCGCCATTAATTCCCCACGTATGCCAAGGGGTAGATGACCATCCTCCTGGGGCATCGAGACTCCCAGCAATGGCCATCCTGCCAGGTGGCCTTTGCTGCAGCTGGGTGGCGCCCATGGGAAGGGCCCTTGGTCGGAGTGAGTGGCATCAGGGCAGATGAGACGCGATGAAGCAGTCCATCATCTCTTGTTGGTGGTGAAACACCAGCGGTCTCTAAGCGATCACGAGCTCAATTTATGTTCGAGAGCTGATGAGAAATCTTTCATGACGATGAAGCCTCAGTTTTTTTTTGTTGAGCATTTAGAGGACAAGTTTGGGGAGGTGGAGGGCTTGTCCAAAATGAGATCTGGGTCAGTCTTGATCAAAACAGCATCCCTTGCCTAGTCACGGGAGTTACTTGCTTGTGACAAGCTGGGGGTTGTTTCTGTACCCATCACACTCCGTAAGAGCTTAAATATGTTCCAGGGTATCATATTTCACAGAGGCCTTCTTTTGCAGCCCAACGATAAGATGTGTGCCAATTTAGAGCGGCGAGGTGTACATTTCGTCTAGCTTGTCCACCAGGGTGTGAAGGATAATCAGGTTGCCACCGGTGCCCTCATTTTGGCCTTTGAGGGTGATACATTGCCCGAGAAGGTCAAGGTGATTGTCTACTGGTGTGATGTAAAGCCCTATATCCTTCCCCCAATGCGGTGCTTTAAGTGCTGGAAGTTCGGTCATATGTCTTCCCTCTGTACTTCTAGCGTCACATGCCCAATACTCCATGTGCCCCACCTCCCATCTGTGTCAACTGCTGCAAGCACCATTCGCCTTCCTTGCCTGACTGCAGGACTCTCCAGAAAGAAAGGAAAATCTTGGAGTACAAGACCCTGGACAGACTGACCTACACTGAGGCCTAGAGAAAATTTGAACACCTGTATCCTGTGCATATGACATAGACATCGTCTTACGCCCCTGCTACAACAGTTCTGGCACCATCAGCTCCGCCAACCTAGGTCACCCCTCAGAGCCGTAAGACTACACCTGCCCCCTTGATGGTGGGGGGGATTTCCCTCCCTGTTGCTCCTGCACCACCTGCTTTGAGAGCAATCCCCCCCCCCCAACCATCGGGGACGTCCGTCCCCACTTCTAAGCCGGAGAAGCGTAAGTCTTCTTTGGCTTCTTTCACTACTTTTACTGGGAAGGGGTCCCTTGGGTCACTCCCTTCGCAGGTTTCGTCTAGTGGGAAAGACAACACCCGCCAGTGGCTGAAGAGCCCAAACGCAGCCGGTAGTAGGGCTTTACACTCATCCTCAGTCCCAGAGACTGAGCCAGTGAAGTCCTCCGAGCCAGAGAAATCCAAGGAGCAGCAAGAGAAATCCAAAAGGAATACCCCTAAGACCAAGGAAATTGCAGTGACACCCACACCACCGCTACCTACAAGTTCTGCAGCTGAGGATGGGGTGGAGATTTTGGTGTCCGTTGAGGACCTAGATCTCGCCAGACCCTCAGACACAATGGTTATAGACTGCTCAGACAATAAATCGGTGGCAGCAGGTGACTCTGAGGCATAAACTGCCTCATTGAATGTTCCATGCCTTCCCAGTCTCATGATGTCATCCTCCAGTGGAACTGTGGCGGTTTTTTCCACCACCTGGCTGAGCTACGGCAACTGTTAAGCTTTACACCTGCGATCTGCATTGCCCTCCAGGAAACCTGGTTCCCAGCAATGCAGACCCCTGCCCTCCGCAGCTATAAGGGATATTTAAGGAACCGTAGCGACTATAATCGGGTGTCAGGTGGAGTTTGCGCTTATGCCATAAACTCGGTTTTTAGTGAACATGTGCCCCATAAAACCCCTCTTGAAGCTGTGGCTGTCAGAGTAAGGACGACGCAGGAAATAACTGTCTGTAATGTATATCTTCCTCCAGATGGTGCAGTACCCCTGAATGTATTAGCTGCACTGATTGATCAACTCCCTAAACCTTTCCTACTTCTGGGAGATTGCAATGCCCATAACCCCTTGTGGGGTGGTACCACGCTTACTGGCCGAGGCAGAGATGTCGAATCTTGACTGTCGCAATTTGACCTCTGCCTCACATTTCATTGTGGCTCATAGTAGTTACTCGGCCAGTGATTTATCAGTTTGTAGCCCAGAACTTCTCTCATCTATCCACTGGAGAGCACATGACGACCTTTTTTGTGGTAGTGACCACTTCCCCATATTTCTGTTACTGCCCAGCGTCAGGTGCACGGATGGATGCCTGCCCAGATGGGCTTTGAACAAGGCGGACTGGGGAACGTTCACCTCTGCTGTCACCGCTGAATCTCCCCCACACAGTATCATCGATTTGATGGTTGAGCAGGTGATTAGCACAATTGTTTCTGCTGCAGAAAATGTGATCCCTCACTATTTAGGGTGCCCGAGGCATAACGCAGTCCAATGGTGGTCACCGGAAGTCGCTGAAGCAATTAAGGAGCATCGGCGAGCACTGCAGCGGCATAAGCGGCACCCTTCCCTGGAGCACCTCATAGCCTTTAAACGGCTCTGTGCACGTGTTCGCTACCTTATCAGACAACGGAAGAAGGAGTGCTGGGAGAGATATGTCTCCACCATTGGGTGCCACACATCACCTTCCCAAGTCTGGGCAGATCAGACGTCTTTTCGGGTACCAGGCCCCAACAGATGTCCCCGATGTTACCATAAATGGCGTGTTATGTACCGACGCAAACGCGATTGCCGAGCACTTTGCTCGAGCCTCTGCGTCAGAGAATTACCCCCTTTCACACACTCAAACGGCGGCTGGAAGGGAACGTCCTCTCATTCACTACACACTGCAGTGAATCATATAACGCCCCATTTACAGAGTGGGAACTCCTCAGTGCCCTTGCACATTACCCCGACAGCTCCTGTGCCCGATCGCACCCACAGCCAGATGATTAAACATCTCTCATCTGACTACAAGCGACATCTCCTCGTCATCTTCAACCGGATCTGGTGCGATGGCGTCTTTCCATCACAATGGTGGGAGAGCACCATCATTCCGGTGCTCAAACCCGGTAAAAAACCGCTTGATGCCGATAGCTATCGGCCCATCAGCCATCCAACGAGGGTCGCTCTACCACTGATAATCTCGTGTCCGTCGAGTCTGCCATCCAAACAGACTTTTCCAGATGGCAACACCTGATTACCGTCTTTACTTATGTAAAGCATACGACATGACTTGGCGACATCATATCCTTGCCACATTCTATGAGATGGGTCTCCAGAGATCACTCCCGATTTTTATCCAAAACTTCCTGTCGCTCCGTACTTTCCTTGTCCAAGTTGGTGACTCCCATAGTTCCATCCATATCCAGAAGAATGGAGTCCCGCTGGGCTCTGTATTGAGTGTGTCTCTATTTTTAGTGACCATTAACGCTCTAGCAGCAGCTTTCGGGCCCTCCGTCTCACCTCAGTATGCAGATGACTTCTGCATTTCGTACTGCTGCTCCAGTACTGTTGTTGCTGAGCGATGCCTCCAGGGAGCCATCCACAAGGCGCAGTCGTGGGCTCTAGCCCACAGCTTCCAGTTTTCAGCCGCAAAGTCGTGTGTGATGCACTTCTGTTGGCATCGTACCGTTCATCCGGAACCCGCATTTTACCTTATTGACGATCCACTCACTGTAGTGGAGACCTATCAGTTCCTAGGACTGGTTTTCGACACTCGATTGACTTGGATCCCTCATCTTTGTCAACTTAAGCAGAAGTGCTGGCAGCACCTCAATATCCTCCGTTGCCTGAGCAACACCAATTGGGGTGCAGATCGCTGTATGCTGCTGCAGTTCTACAGAGCCCTTGTCCAATCCCAAATTGACTATGGGAGTGTGGTTTATGGTTCGCCAGCGCCTTCAGCATTACATTTACTCGACCTCGTGCACCACTGTGGGGTTCGATTAGCGACAGGAGCTTTTAGGACGAGTCCCGTGACCAGTGTACTGGTGGAGCTGGTGTCCCTCCACTGCAGATCAGACGTGTGCATCTGTTGGCCAGTTACGCAGCACACATTCATAGTTCCCCTGAGCATCTGAATTACCGTCTCCTTTTCCCACCCACGGCAGTCCATCTCCTGCGTCGGCAGCCCAGATCAGGGCTAATGATTGCGATTCATGTGCAGTCCCGTCTCTCTGAACTGGAGTTCTTCCCTTTACCACCTCTACTTGCAGTCCATTCAAGCGCACCTCCATGGTGTACGCCTCGGCTGCAGCTTCGTCTGGACATTTTGCACGTCCCTAAGGACTCCGTTAACCCTGCTGCTCTCCGCTGTCACTTCCTCTCGATTCTTGACGTGTTCCGGGGCTGTGAAGTGGCTTACACCGACGGCTCAGTGGCTGATGGTCATGTAGGCTTCGCATATGTTCACGGAGGACATATTGAGCAGCACTCCTTGCGAGTTGGCTGCAGTGCTTTCACTGCAGAGCTGGCGGCCGTATCTCGTGCTCTTGAGTACATCCGCTCATGCCCTGCTGAGTCATTTCTCCTGTGTACTGACTCATTGAGCAGCCTACAAGCTATCGACCAGTGCCACCCTTGCCACCCTCTGGTAGCGTGCATTCCGTTTTGTGGCATATGGTTCATCCATTTTATTATCACACTTGTGGCATTGTTTTATTAGGAACAAGGGACCGATGACCTCGTAGTTTGGTCCCTTCTCCTGCCTTTAAACCAACCAACCAATCTGATTATTCCATCCACACCTCTGTCAACATTAAACTGACCAACTACAAGTGGTACCTCAATTTTGACAGCTGCCATCCATTCCACGCCAGAAAATCCCTCCCATACTGCCTGGCCACATGGGAGCGCCGCATATCTACAGTGACAGAAACTCCCTTTCCCAGTATGCTAAAGATCTCACCAGGGTGTTCACACATTGGCACTATCCGCCATACCTAGTCGCCAACAGATCTGCCTTGTCATTTCTCCTCACAACCCCAATCTCCCACCAATCCCAAAAACCAGTCACAAATGAGTGTGCCCTACATCACCCAGTACCACCCCGGACTGCAACAACTGAACCACATCCTTCACCAGGGCTTTGATTACCATCCTCATGCCCTCAAATGACAGACATCGTAACCGAAATACTTGCCACCCGTCCTAAAGTGGTGTTCCGACAACCACCCGTCCTCCACAACACCCTGGTTGATCCCTGTGCCACTGCCAATCCCAATCCCTTGCCAGAAATATCAAACCCCCGTGGAAGACCCAGGTGTGAAACTGCCCAGTCCACTCACACAACACTTTTTGTTCCAGTCATGTCATATACCAGCTCTGCTGCAATCATTACACAGCTTTTTATATTGGTATGACTACCAACCAGATATCTGTCAGGAGTGATGACCACCATCATACAGCGGCTAAAAGCATTGTAGACCACCCTATGGCACGACGTGCAGCTGAACGTAACGTGCTTGATTTCAGTGACTGCTTCATAACCCAAGCCATCTGGATCCTCCCATCCACCACCAGCTTTTCTGAACTGCACAGATGGGAGTTAGCCTAACAACATCTTCTCTGCTCCCAAAATAATCCCAAAATCAACCTATGGTAACCTAATGTCCCCACACCCACCACCCAACAGTTTCTGACCCTTCTGTCCTATCACCTCCTCCCAGTTCATATTCCCTCACCCTCATTGTGTGCTGCTCTGTGCGAATGCACCCACCTGTCTTTCCCCTTCCTGCTCCTCTCCTTTTCTGCTACCTAACTCCCGCTCCCCCATCGCCACCTCCCTGAACCACAGCCTTGTGACGTTGCGTCTGGTGGAAGTCTTGTCATGCTCCCTCCTAGTTCCTGCACGCTCCACCATACAGTGCACTTCTCTCCCATCCGTACTCTGTAATCCCTCCTTCTTCCCTGCCCCACTCCGGATTGCCGCTTTCGTTCAACACAACTGCTGCAGTTTTGTGTGTGTGTGTGTGTGTGTGTGTGTGTGTGTGTGTGTGTGTGTGTTTGTTTTCCTTTCTTTTGTAAAGTAGGTTTTGACCGAACCCTCAAGTGTGTAACAGTCTTTTGTTATGCTTGTCTGGAACTCAACATTCCGTCTTTACGGTAAGTAGCAATCTATGCCTTTTATAATTGTTGATATTCCAACTTGTACTTCTTTGGTATTAGACATTTTTATTTTTAATTGTGTTTGGGTGTACTGTTCTTGTTGCAAGGTGTCAGTCTTTTGTAATAATTCTCTTCACTCGTTGGGCTTCCAGTTGCATCCATGACTGGAGCTCTTTAGAGTTGAGACATTGAATGATTAACTTTACTCTGTGCAAATATGAAAAATCACTAATACTGTTATTATTTTAACTGTGAAATTTGGATTTTCAGAAAGCAGTAATGTGCACTTTTCTTCTGGTAGTAAATGCCTTTAACTACTTACTTTTCTTTTCTTCAAACCTACATTTTGTCATTGCATCAATAGCTACATTAGGAGACTGCTAGCTAATTAATCTGACATAGTCATTCGTGTTATTGTTATGGGTACCAGAGTACTACAGTCCCTTGTGTTCATCCTTTCCTTCACACAGTAGCCTGTGTATCACAGAAAGATGATGCATCACACATTAACTAAAACCGCCAGTTTCCCCAATACCAAGTGAGAATTTCGTTTCACACCCAGTCGAGGGTGTTATTAAAGTAATGTGGCTGAAGTGATACAGTCAGTATGATTGGTGTTCATTGCATTCGGGCTTGGGATAAACAATGACGGGAAATTGCAATTTATTATGATCTAAGAATTCACTGCTGCTCATTTGTGAATACACTAGTTTTCTCCTACAGGTTATTGTGGATACAGTGAAACCTCTGTTTTATGTTTTTGTGCGGTCCAGGCTTAAAAGAACACAAAGTTGAGAAAAATGCAGATTTGAGGAATACATTAAACCCCCAAAATAAAAGCAAAAACATACTTAATTGGCATATATTATTAAAAATAACAATCCTATCCAATACGTCGTATAAAATGTGTATAACTGAAGGAAATTAAATGTACAATACAATGTTTATACAATAATTTGTTAATGAATTTCATCAGTTTTTAAAAAATCACAGATGTGTAACAGCTAGTAAAAACTTGTCAAAAAAGTGAAATTGGTGTCTGGGTACAAGGTAATCAAGCTGTTTTTCAATGTGCTACAACCACAAATTAAACATCAAAATATGCGTTTTTCAGAGATCTCTCCTTTGTGCTCACCCAGCAAAAAGCAAAAATAGATTAACATGGTGAACTAAACCATATGGTAAAAAATTTGTGGCCTACGTTGTGAAATAAAGTGAAATATTGTGAAAATTGCTAGAATACAACATCTCGGATCTCTGTTTTCCACCTGCAGCCAATAGTTGTATAGATGGTGACATCACACTAATGCAGTATCTTCTAGCATAAAGAGTGATAAACATCAAGTTTAGTTAGTAGCTTGTTCCAAAGTATGGCTGATGTGATCAGTGTATAGCAGATGGAGTGACTGTGGCTTCCACTTGGGTTTAATTTATATACTTATATGTCTTACGCCCTTCACTATTGAGCATTAATTTTACTTACAGTAATTCTTCTTAGAGCCTGTCGACAGAATCCAGAATGTTTGATGCCTGTACTGACTGCAACCAACGTAGGCTACTCAATTTGCTACGTGCAGCACCAAAATTAACAGGACATGTTCAATGAACAGTTGTGCAATGGCTTGTTCGTCTTTGTTGCGGTCAGTGGTGTTTAATGCGTTGTAATGGCAAGCCGATGAAACGGATTACTGAGACAGAGGAAACACTCAAATCACAGCAGGCTTAACTTTATTTCATATTCATTGGTATAAATAAGTACCACTTGTTTGTACATACGTGCTTACACAAAACCTGCTATGTTTTCACCACAGCAAGCGACAAGTTCAAAGTGCAAACTATGTGTGTTGGCAATACTGCAGATTGCCGTCGGGTGAAGTAACAAGTTGCCAGCCAATAAGATCTCACTAGTCGGAAATGGCCGACGTTGTCTCGATTCTGACCAAGCATGTTGTTTGAGATATTGTTGGTGAACACAGTACATCGGAAATACTTGCAAAAAGAGCAGACTGAATTATAAGTGGCACAAGAAAAGGTGACCACTGGTCCGCTCCATCACATATTGGTTCGCTCCAGAACGCTTCGTGTGGACTGTCCTCTTTTTCCATTGCTGTTGCAACCTAGTAGTAGTTGTATCGTAATTGCATAGTGAAGCTAAACGTTGCAAGTTGTGTTGGCAATGCCCCATGGATTTTGTCAGCATTTCCTCTCTTGTGTCTCCCCTCTCCATAATGGCCTAAACTATTTCCTTAACTCTGTCACCCCCCGCAGTGGGAACAATCTGTCTTTTGTGCGACTTACAACTCGTTCAGTCACATCAAATGTCAATAGAAAGAAAACAGGATGAAGTCAAGTGAGACATTGAATAAGAACATGGAATCGAGGTAAACCTTACTAGGAAGAAACGTAAAATCGGGAAATTTTTAGCATTGATCGTACAGATGTTTCACAGGTGCTATGAATTTATGGTGTAGAATTGCGAAAAACTTAAAATCTGAGAACGTAAAATTGAAGTTCCACTATATCCAAGAGATCTGAAGGATCCTCTGGAGACAACAGAGATGGAAGCTGTTCAGTTGGGATTTGTGTTTAGCGAGAGTTGTCTATGTCTCACAGCTATACAAAAGCGTGCTGATAACACAAGCATTATATACTTGCAATTTAGTTTTTAATGTTAGTGGTCCATTCTTGCATACTCTGTTTTTAAATCTACCCATGATAGCAGATGCTATTGCAATTCTGTTGGTAATCTCAGTGTCCACAGACAAGTTGCTACATATTGTAGATCCCAAGTAGGTAAAATCATCAACTACTTGGAGAGGATTGCTGTCAATGCTGATGGATGGAAGTTTGGTGGTCCCCTTAGTCTTTTGGAGGCTGATGGTAAGACCAAATTTTCCACATGCATGTGATAACTTGTTGATTAGATACTGCAGCTCGTCCTCTGAGTTTGCTGCCACAGCTGCATTGTCTGCATATAACAACTCGCAAATAACAATTGTATTGACTTTGTTCTTGGCCTTGAGACGGGCAATGTTGAAGAGATTTCCATCAGAACTTGTATGTAAATACACTCTCTCCTCACAGTCTTCAAAAGCAAATCTCAGCAGAAGGGAAAAGAAAATGCCAAATGGAGTAGGAGCTAACACACACCCCTGCTTTACACCAGGGAATGATTCTGATGTTTTGCTGTTGAAACAGACTGTTGCTTGCATTTTCTCATGGAAAGAGACAGTTATTTGCAGTAGTTTAGATGGGCATCCAATCTTCTGCAGCAGTTTGAAGAGCCCAATTCTGCTCACTAAATCAAATGCTTTGACGAGGTCAACAAAAGCAATATACATTGGTCTCTGCTGCTTATGGCACTTTTCTTGCAGTTGTTGTAGAGACAAAATCATGTCCACGGTTGATCAGCCAGGTCTGAAGCCACATTGAGATTGTGGGTAGATTCTAAATGCTAGGAATTGCAATCACATTAGGATGAATCTTGCATAAGCCTTCCCAACTACACTTAACAGTGAAATGCCTTGGTAAGTGTTGCAATCACTTCTGTCTCCTTTCTGTTTATACAAAGTAACAATCGTTGAATTTCACATACTTAGCGGGATGTAGGCTTCTTCCCAGATGGTTGTGAGAAGTGAATGTAGGTGCTGTAGAAAGACAGGCTTGTTATACTTAATAATCTCTGCCGGGATCCCATCTTCACCTGGAGCCTTTCCATTAGCTAGGCAATCTATCGCTCTGCCAAGTTCTTTCATAGTGGACATTGCATTAAGCTCTTCCATAACTGGCATTTGTTTGATGACAGCAAGTGCATCCTTCCTTACTTCATTTTCAGCTGCATACAGCTCGAGATAATTGTCATCTCAGTGCTCCATCTGCTTACCTTCATCAGCAATAACTTATCTCCAGAGGAGCCGTTTTTCTGACAGTTGGACCAACTGCTTTCTTAATGCCATCGTACATTGCCGTAATGTCCCCAGAATTGGCAGCTTTCTGTATATCTGCACATAAATTTCGTCAGTAGTTATTTGCGCATCTCCTAGATGTCTGTTGTGTCCCATTCTTTGCTTCTCGTCAGTCATCCCTAGTTCTTCCATTTGGGTTTCTTTTATTAGCAAGCTTTCCATTTTGCCTCAGTGACTGGTTCCATCTCCTCCAAATTTTGCTCATACCAGTCCTTGTTTCTGTTCTCTTTCATTCCATAGCCCAATACTGCTGAGTTGTAGATGGCATCAGAAAGTTCTGCCCATTTGTTATCAAAATTCATTTCTGTTTGTGCGTTTCTTGATAAAGCGCTTACAAAACTACTGGAAAATTCTTGTTTTCATTGCGAGCTATGAACATGATATGTATTGATCCGCAGTTGACGTCTGTTTAGCGTGTTGATATTTCTTAGGGGTGAGCCTCAGTCTGCTCCCCACCAAAGCATGGTCAGTGTTGCAGTCAGCTGTGATAGCTTTGTGTCAATAGGACATAGATCTGTACATTTAGCTATGACAAAATCAAGTTGGTGCCAGTTGTGAGAGCGGGGGTGTCTCCAGGTCACCTTGCGTCGATCTTTGTTGGAAATATGTGTTTACGATACACAGACCATGAAAGCAGCACACTTCTAGCAGTCTCTGCCCATTATCATTTATTTTTCCCACTCCATGATGACCCAGGCAAGTCAGCCACATGTCATTATCTACCCCAGCTCGAGAATTAAAGTCGCCTAGAATACATAGTGACTCTGAGTCAGGTACTTTGACTATTTTGCCGCTGAGTAGATCGTAAAACAGATCCTTCTCTTCTATGCTGGACGATAAGGTGGGAGCGTACACATTAAAGATGTTGATGGTTCCACTTGAAGAGCATACTTGTAAAGTAAGAATCCGCTCTGTTCCACCAGATTGTGGCACAGTACTGTTCAGGAGGGTGTTTTTATCTGCGAATCCTACACCGTGAAGTCTTGACTCATCTTATGACGTCTGGTATCACTTCAGTTGCAGGAGCTGCTGGGAGGGGACGTAGTACGCCTTCCAACCACTTTTGGGGCTCCACTCCAGATTTTCTTTCAGGGTTTTCTCCCTTAGCCTCCATCCCTCCCGAGACTAACCTCAAGGCAGTGGTATGTAAGATAATTAGATGAGGAAAGGCATGGTAACTGAGGAAAGGGTAGGGTAGGGAATATGTAGGATATAAGATGGGTCGTTGTGAGGCACACTTCGTCTGGCTCCTCTGCTAAGACCTGTCCGGCTAGGTTAGACCTGCCAGTAGCTGCGCTACCGCTGGAATAGCTCTAGCTTCCCTGGAGCATGCAAACTCTCCTGCCCACACTATCAGTGCTACGATTAAAGGCATGTGGGAGAGATGTGATATAAGACAGTGGTAAACCTAGTTAATTTACAATACAGTAGTCATTTTGACTGCATTGTTAACAGAATCCAAATGCACATTAATGTAGGTAGGTGGACTACATTGCTTCTACATTTCATAATAGCAGTTATTAAGTGAAATGAGATGATAAGCGCAATGTAAACTATGTTATGAATTGACAATTAGTAAAATTTGGTAAATTAGGTTTACTTATTATGATGCTCCATAAATTCTCTAGTATGATACACTCCTCTTTTGCATAAGTTTTTCTTACTGTGTTCAATATAGGTTCATCTTCTGCCTAGTTTCATATGTGTGCCTATTATAGTTGTGTCTGATGAGATTTTCCTTTTTTAAGATGCTACCTTTTGTAAAAAATTAGTATTTCGTATATATACAAGCAAGACAGTGGCAATATTTTGAGAGTTTCAAAAAAGGGGTCTACAGGAATCCGTGCTTTTTTTATCACCCTGATAATCTTTTCCTGTATTTTAAATGTTTTTGTAGAATTTGGGGAATGCCCCCAAAAAATCATTCTGTCCATAAGTAGCGACTGTATACTACAATGGTACATTATCAGCACTGATGAGCAGCTTGTATTCTGAGTGAGGAACCTACAGCATATGCTAGTGAATTCAGTCTCTTTCTTCCAATTCAGATCGCCTGAACATGAATGCCTAGAAATTTTGTATGACAGACCTTCGATGCGTTGGGAAATGGCTCATCAATCTATTAAGCTGATGTATCATAGTTTATAAACGTTAGGAATAAATGAAAATTCCAAGTAATTAAGTAGCTATATCTTGTTTTAGAAGAATTTGAATGATTAAATAGAGATTAAGAGCAAATATAGAAGTATTCTCAACAAAAATCACATAGCTAACTGTTAATAATACAACTATTGCCCAAAAGAAATGGAAAAGTAAGTGTAAAGGGCATTCAAAAAGTTTTGCACAGTCTTCTCTAATTTTTTTATTTTTTGCAGCAGGAGAATGAATTTTTTTTTTTACCATACTTGGAACATGTAGCTATACATTGAGCCTATTCATTGTAGCCCCCATCAGCTGTGACACATCTGGCCCAACTTTCTTTCCATGATGCAAAATCACTTTGGTAAAATTCTGGGGATTGACTTTTACATCATCCCTTGACACAGGAAATATGGACTTTCTCAAATGGTTCAAATGGCTCTGAGTACTATGGGACTTAACTCCTGAGGTCATCAGTCCCCTAGAACTTAGAACTGCTTAAACCTAACTAACCTAAGGACATCACACACATCCATGTCCAAGGCAGGATTCAAACCTGCGACCGTAGCGGTCGCGCGGTTCCATACTGTAGTGCCTAGAACCACTCGGCCACTCCAGCCGGCTGGACTTTCTCACTATCAAATGTTTTACTGCGAAGGTTAGCCTTCAAACAACCAAAGAGGTAAAAATCAGGCGGAGCCAAGTCTGGACTGTAGGGAGGATGAGGAACAATTTTCCAACCCATTTTCCTGACTTACTCCTGTGTCATAAGTGCTGAATGGGGTTTGGCATTGTCATGGTGTAGTCTGATGAGCTGACCCTGAAGCTGTGGTCTGTGGGTCTTGATGGCAGGTCACAGCTTGTCCAATGACAAACAATAATGGTCTCAGTTATTTGTGGAGCCAGGTTCCAAAAGTCAATGAAAATGACACCACATTGATCCCAGAAGAAGGTCATCACCTTTCGATGTGCTGTTCGAGAAGTCTTGGTTTCTTCTTCCGAAGGGAGCCCAGATGATGCCATTCTGTGGATTGGGTTTTGCTCTCAGGTTCGGACGAAAACAACCATGTTTCATCCTGGGTAATGACACCCTCAAAACACTGTTTCCACTCTTCAGTAAAGGTCTTCATGCGACCCTCACACACATTCTTTCTCATAGTTTTTATTTCTCTTGTCAATAATCTAGGCACTCAATGTGCACAGATTTTTCTGTACCCTAGTGATTGTACCAGTGATACCACACTACCCAATGACAAATGAGTCATTTCAGCAAGCTGTCATGTTGTCACACATCTGTCATTCTGGATTATTTTATCAATGGTCTCCTTATTCACATCACTCACTGCCATCAGTCTACCGCATCATGGATTGTCCAGTAAAGAGAAATCACCTTCTTTAAACCTCTGCAACCACTGCTAGATACTGTTGCGATCCCCCCCCCCCCCCCAATAAACAGGGAGCAACTTCCTGTGAATCGATGTGGCAGAGTCGTCGCGGGTCTTGAAGAGGAACTCCATCACTGACCATTGTCACAACCTGACATCTACTTCACGGTCCATTATGGCTCACCTGTAAATAAAAGAAAATACTTTTATACACCAACTTCCAGCTAAATGTTCCAAGTATGTTCACAAAAAATTCTGACTGTACAAAACCTTTTGAACGCCCTTTGTACATTCACAACAGAATTCACGAGGGTATCTTTTAATGTTTGTTGCAACTATTGACCGAAAGAAATGAAAATGTTAATTAACAAAAAACTGAAGACCAACTGGAGAAGCATACAGGTATGTTGTTAGGTATGTTAGGTTATGAATAATGTAATGAACCTATGAAGGAATGCCTTTTTATTTTTATTATATATTTACACATAAGTAATTTATAGCAGTGCAAGAAGCATAGTAGGGGGTGGGGGGGAAGAGGAGTTTGGGATAACAGGGTAGTCAATATGTTACGGGAAACTTTGTGATTGCACAGTGTTAAGATAAGGGTCACAGGTTATATATGCTGTTGTAAATTGAAGATAAGGTGTACCTGATGTTGTGTAGGCATTATAGAGCTAAATGGTTGGCCGACCTGTGGAAGGAATGGCATACACCTGGGTTCGGTGAATCCACAGAAAGGAATGTCCTGTAGAGGGTGAATAGGGGGACACTCACATTGAAAAGGTAGAAAGGTATTTGCATAGTATATGCCCCTAGAACTAGGTGTGCAACTGGTAAAGATGAGGGAGCTGTACAGTGCATGTTATTCACACCATTTGAGCGTTCTTCAAAATAGTTAAAGGCTAATAGACTTACCTTGGTACTGATGATTCTTTGCAATAACATTTTCACTTGCACAGATCTGAGATTCGAAATTGAGAGAGACCACAACTCCGTATGGTAAAAATAACCCTAAATATTCTTTTAATAAATTGGAGTAACTTACACTCTTGTGATCAATATTTTAAGAACTAAAAAGAAATGCAGTTACAGTTTAATAACCACAATACAATCTGACCGAACAGTTCAATTATTTCTCGTACTCTTTGTTATGAAAAGAAAGCAGTGTACATTAAAATCTCATACAAAGGGAACAATAAAATGCAAAATGGAAAAATCATTTATGATATTGTAGAATGTAGTGAACAAAAGAATGATAAGTGTTGAAAAAAATTATAACTGAAATTAAGCAAACACCTGTTATTTAAAGAATAATATTTTTTTAATCTTATGCGATGTTGCAATTAGTTAAGTTCGTTTGTTTACGCGACATCTTTTGTCTCTGTGGAGGGATCTGTGGTGTAACTTTGTGTTCTATGGACTTCATGCTTCACTTCCATCCTCTTAGGCAGAAAAAAGGCGTTTGTGGAAACTAAAATTGTAGTTTAAGTAGTTTCTAAGTGTGGATCATCCCACTGTGCATGCTCTCATTTAATGTATGTACAGACAGATGCAAAAGGAAGTCATAATGGCAAGGCACAACAGTGAACGTACGTCTCCAGCTGCCAGGTAGGCCCGCTTCTGCTTTGGCATTGCGACTAGGGGGTGCCTCGGAAGTTGTGGATAGTAGGGCCATTGGCGAGAATGTAAACAATCTTCCACTGAAGACTAGTGATGAGAACTGTCATTTCAGTCTTTTATATCAAAACATTACACATTTGTGTCATGGTGTGTTGTGAGCTACAAACTGAGTGATCTGCATCACCCACCATTGTAAAAGTAAATGTACAGTGGAAACATTGCTGTTGTAATACAGAAGATTTATTGCAAACCTGATGATGTAATTCAGCAGCTTAAATAGATCAAAGCTCTTTTCCAACATCCACCCCATCTGTAAAAGGAGAACAACTCACATGGTACAGTATAGTGGCACTGCATAGCAGGTCCACTCAAGTAATTAACTTCAGGAATAGCAACCACAAATTATTCGTAAGATAAAGTTGACACACGTGCAGTCACATGAGGGATCGTATGTGTAGTGCAAACTCACAATGGTGTAACACTCCAGTTTGTGTGGGGCAAAATCTTGGTACTGTTAGCGTTTTAGAGGGCAGTACTGAGCGAATTGTACAAAATTTGATGAGGACATTTCTCGTGACTCTTGTTAGATGTGACCAGTCTGGCTGTCCTCGAGACTCGTGATGATGGCTTCTTTACTGTTCATCCACAATGACCCCATGAGAACTGTTAGTATCAGTTACGTTATCCTCCCATTTCATCTTCATAATTGACTGAAGCTTCTGCTATCTTTGTTGAGGAAACCCCATTTGAAGAGGTGTACAAAGGATGCATGGGCAGTGTGAATATTGTTTTGCACATCCTTTTCAAACGTGCTGTATTGAAAAAGAATACTTTCAAATAAAGCAAAATGATGTATTTCTCTGGTGTCTCAAAGGTGATGATAAAAGACAGGAAGAACATTTGAAATCAGTTTTGGTATATTTACGTAATGGTTAGGCTGTTATTGTTTCTTTGGGGATTTTCTTTCCAGATTTAATTTGCCAGTTCCTTCGACGGCACAACTACAACAAAGAAAATAGAAAAAAAATTTCCTTTGCTACTGGTATCCTCTTATCTGTAATCCTTCCTTTGGCAACAGAGCTTTGAGAAGCTACATAAGGTATTCTGCCAGTTTGAAAATGTCAGCTTATTTTCGTATTTGTTGAAGTTGTTCTGGTAAATCTTTGAGTTACTCCTTATTAACATTATGTCCTCCAATTACAGAATCCTGGGAATGCCTGTCGACCTGCAGAATAGGTTATTTAAGTATTTCACTGACACCCTTAATGCCATAGTAACACAAGCTAAGAAGTCTGGCCGATTTGACATGGGCATATTGGGTAAGTGCATATAGTCTTCTAATATTACTGTTATTAATAGGCAAGTTAAAAATAATTGCAGCTGCTCTTAAGGGAGTTATTATCCAGCTCCAAAATAAATGTTGGAAGACTTGTTTCAAATGTCATATTTACCACAACATGACGAAATAAGTGTTTCTCCAAGTTTAAGCCCAGTATGTAGTGTTTTAGTATTGTAGTGGACTAATAGTTTGTTGTAGGAAAATTGAACAGGAAAATTGTGATGAAAGTTTTTGAGTGACTCCTGTGCATATATGAGTACAGATGGAAGTGAATGGTACTGTTATGGCAATTTGATTAAAATATGTGTTCACAGAACTTATTTTTAAAATGTTGTTTGTGCAGAGACATAAAATAACTGCACTCTTTATCATTCATTTACTAGATTAACTAGAGTGATCTGCCGATAACGAGGTGCGTAACGAGCAGTGTGCAGCACGATACACCAGCTGACAGAATCTCTGCCTGCAGCTGACACTTCACTGTGCACAATAAATGTAGACTTTCGCATTAGTATATACATCTGCTATTTAGCTATTTCAGTAACATGAAATGAATCAATAGAAATGGTTTGTTGGGCACACAGCTTATCTTCTGTCATAAACCTTACAAAGACACTATGTGACAAATGCATTTAGGAGCAAAAAATAAAAGAAAATATTACACAGGATAGTAACAAAATAAGATTTTGATACAGTGGAAAACATAAATAAAGAATACTGATGGTGAACAATAAAAACGAACAGTAAATTTGCAACAGACCCAAAGAAATATATAGGGTACTGAAATTGAGGTTGAATTGGTCAGGAAGTGTAGTTTCACCCCTTTTATTCCATATTTACAAAACAAAAGACATCTCTTCCCCACCCCCTTTTACTTTATTCTCCCCTCTCATCAAGAGAAGGACATTTACCTACTTACAGGTAGGCAAATCATCTGCTAGTGGTGATAAAGTTAAAAGGCAAGTGTATCGCAGAGGCAGGCAGTGTCACCAGTGTGCTCTCTACCTCACAGTACATGCACCGCCAGTTCTCTTCCGTGGCAACTTGCGACTCTCGAGTATGCACCGTATGAACTGCTTCTCATTCTTTCTTGAAAATCTTATGCTTGGAAAACTCATTATCTCTTTTAATGTAATATGTGCAATATTTGCTTCATATCATATCACTAAAATCCCTAAACAGCCTCATGGTATGTACGTTAGCATGAAAATTAGTGAACGGTGTAGTGAATCCGTTATCATAGCTGAGGTAGATAGAAAGCCAAAACACACCAAAGTAGTACAGGTACATACGAATATTAGTTCCACAGATGATGAAGGGATTAGAAAATTTTGTAATGAGATGAAAGAAGTTATTCATTAGGTTCTGGGTGATGAAAATTTGACTTTGATGGGCAACTGAAATTAGAATTTGATCACTACATACAATCAGTTAAACAATCAAGATTCCACATGGGGAACACATTATTAACCTTTGCTCACAGCTGATCAATTGGGTTCAAATCTCAATATGTCGGACGGCTTGTGATGTTCTGTTCACCTGCGGTTTTCTCGTTGCACTCGGTTTCGTGGAATCTTCAAGTCTCGTATCTTGTTGGACTGAAATATTGAGAACTGCTAACCTGTAGGAGAAATTCTACTGATATAGACAGCACACGAAATAAGTTTTAAATGTGGTTTAACCCAGTATATTCTAAAGACATAAATGGATTGAAGACATCAGCTGCCATTGGGCATTAATTTATACCAATGGGGAAAGTTGAAAATTTGTACCAGACAGGGATTCGAACCTGAGTCTCCTGCTTATTAGGCAGGTGCACTGACCACTGCGCCATCCGGACACAGTCGTCACCACAACCGCACGAACTGCTCTAGCACACCTCCCATCAAACTCCACACACTACTGATGCAGTGCCCCTGCTCATTAGCCATCAGAGCATCTCGCCAACTCCCGTAAGAGTTAGAGCTCGGTGTGCATCTGCACTGAAGGGGTCAGTGGTCATCTTCGCCTTCATTATATATACACATGTGTTGTCTGTTCTTTTGTACATGTCCGAAAGAACAGACTTCACATAAATGCACTGAGGTGACAAAAGTCATGGGATACCTTTTAATATCACATTGGACCTCGATATGCTGTGGACTTGACAACTCATCGGAAGTCCCCTGCAGAAATATTGAGCCAGTCGCTCTGTAGCCGTCCATTATTGCGAAAGTGTTGCTGGTGCAGGATTTCGTGCACGAACTGACCGTGTAAATGTTTGATTAGGGTCAGGCGATCTGTGCAGTCAGATCGTTCACTCAAATTGTCCAGAATGTTCTTAAACCCAGTCGTGAGCAATTGTAGGCTGGTGATGTGGTGCATTTTCATACATAAAATTCTGTCAGTCATTTTTTGGGAACAAGAAGTCCACAAATGGCTCCAAATGATCTCCAAGTTGTCAAATGTAAACATTTCCAGTCGATGATCAGTTCATTTGGTCTGGAGGGCCCAGTCTGTTCCACGTAAACCCAGCCCACACCATTATGGAGCCATTGCCAACTTGCACAGTTTGCTATTGACAACCTCGGTCCGTTTCTTCATGGGATATGTGCCACAATCAAACCCTACCGCCAGCTCTTACCAACTGGAATCGGGACTCGTCTGACCGGATCACGGTTTTCCAGTCGTCTAGGGTCAATGGATACAGTCACGAGTCCAGGGCAGGCACTGCAGGTGATGTAATGCTGTTAGCAAAGGACTGGGACCTCCAGACCAACTGAACTGATCATCGACTGGAAATGTTTACGTTTTACGACTTGGAGTTCATTTGCAGCCATTTGTGGACTTCTTGTTTCCAAAAAGTTGTCTGCTGCTGTAGCCCATTAATACAAAATTTTGCCACGTTATTCTAATGGATACGTTCATCTTACGTTCCACATTGAGTTTTGTGGTTATTTCGTGCAGTGTCGCTTGTGTGTCAGCACTGATAACTATGCAGAAGCTGGTGTTTTCGGTTTTTAAGTGAAGGCCCTTGGCCACTGCATTGTCTGTGGTGATAGGTAATGAGTGAAATTTGCTATTCTCGGTAAATGCAGTGTCCCGTGTGTCTAGCTCCAACTACCATTCCGTGTTAAGATTCTGTTAATGTCCATCATGCCACTATAATCGTGTTGGAAACCTCTTCACACGAATCACTTGAGTACAAATGACAGCCCCAGCAACGTGCTGCCCTTCTACACCTTGTGTACATAATACAACTGCCATCTCTGTATGTGCATATCACTGTCCCATGACTTTCATCACCTCATTGTATGATTAAGGTGAACACTGCCAATGATACCTTCAGTGTATATGCATATCAATCTCGAACTCTTACGGGAATCAACAAGGTGCCACGAATAATGAGGCTGATGAGCAGGGGCACTATATCAGTAGTGTGTGGTATAATTTGAGAATTTGGGTCTGACGAGAGGGATGGTGGGGTACTCCGTGTGGTTGTGGTGACCACTGTGTTCGGATGACGCAGTGCTCATCGCATCTGCCTAGTAAGCGGGAGACTCGGGTTCGAATCCCTGTCTGGCACAGGTTTTCAACTTCTCCCATTGATATAAATAAGTGCCCACTAGCAGCTAATGTCTTTAATTGATTTGTGTCTTGAGTCACAGGGACTGCAGGATCAAAATGGTGTTTGTGCTTTCGGTCATCTCCGAGAGAACAGGCACCATGTATACACGATATATATTTTCACAGTTTGCCATGTACACAGGTAAATGAAAGTGCAGCTCCTCCATTATTATCCCATCAAAAAAGAGAACCACCCAACTAATAAATAACATCATAGAATTGGCTTAACATCACGACAGATCAAAAGTATATTGTCAGAAATATGGTCAGAACAGTGCTCTTGAAATAGTTATGATACTTACATAATTCATAAAACTGTGTACAGTAGAACAGAGAAAACATCAGGGTGAGGTTTCACACTAATGTTCAAAGTAAATGGTATTACCAGTCTCAGTGTTTTTTAAAAGTGCTTGTTGTGCGTATTATGTTGTGACACAAAGTGCCACTTTAAACGACACAGAAAAGTGAGCTTTAGAATAACAATCTGCTGACATTCACACTATTAACAATATATTAGTCGGATGCAGACCCCCAGTGCGACCCCCGCCTAACTGACACAACCGATATTGGGATATTACGTGTATACCGGCAGGCCGCAGACTCTTAATGCAATCTAGCAGAGTGATGTTCACAGTAGGTTGACTGGTCGTGGACTTTGATTTTGAGAGTGGGATGACTATTTAAAGACAGGCCTTAGAACATGTGAATTTTAAAACTACGTAATGCTTTGAAATTTGGTGTTTACTATTCTGGAGGGACTCTTAAGACTTCACAATTGTTTGGTTTATAAAATATGTTTCAGGTTAGCAATTCAGAGCAGAACAAGGAACATTAGCTATATAGTTTTTTGAATCCTCTATATATGAGTGTGACATCCATCTAGAAATAAATCTTTAATGATTCTAAATCAATCAGAATCTTAATAACTGACTGAATTAACTGGTAAGTGGTGATGTCTCATCCAGAAAACGTTACAGTAAGAAAAGTACATTGTCAAAGTTCGTAATTGTACAGTCATTGAAACAAAGTAGGCGATTGAAATTTGGAGAGTCTCAACTTTGATGCCAGATACTTTGGAAGTTCATTACCTTTTCATAATTCCATATATATTCTCAAAAAGTTGTGAATGCCTACGTCGATTAGCTCATTAACGTTTCTCACTTATGTGATGTCGTAACATTAATTAGTTGAATTTTTTAGTTACCAATACATTCAGTAAAACTAATTGCAGTATTATAATCAGGCCCATAAATGTAAACAACTGAGCTGTAGGTTTAAATAAGATCTTGTATAAACATCAAATTTACAAATTCTTTTATTGGAGGTATACATGTACACGTGTGTGTTATACATAAACTAAAAAAATGTGTGTGTGTGTGTGTGTGTATTTTTTATTTATTTATTTATTTTTTTTTTTTTTTTTAAGTAGAAAACATAGCAGATAGGTTGTTCCTTGTAAAGTGTGGAGAACATAATGTTGTTGGATTTGGATGAAAATGTAAGCGTGTTACAAGAGAAAATCTGCCTCCAGTTTGTGCCTTTCCAATCTCGATTGCATCGCTCATATCAGATATGGCAGTGTAACTTAAATACAGTTAATCCACACATAAGATATTAGGTGAACGCACTACTGTGTAACAGCAGTGTATAGTATCATTGGCAGTGATTTAAGGCTTTCTTTATGTCAATCATAGATTTAAAATAGTGTTTATGAGGTCTAAGTGACTAATGTTTGTGTATATTTCTTCCTATTCTAGATTTAGGCACAACAGGTGAAGAGGTAAAGCGAGTAAAGCTTTACACATTCCTAAGAAAG
The DNA here is from genome assembly GCF_023898315.1 of Schistocerca nitens. NCBI lineage: Eukaryota > Metazoa > Arthropoda > Insecta > Orthoptera > Acrididae > Schistocerca > Schistocerca nitens. The sequence continues at coordinate 11,668,281 of NC_064622.1, forward strand.
CACGCCACAGGTTCAGCTGTGACAGAATTACACATAGTCCACGTAGAACGAGGAATGAGCTGGGAAGAGGCGATGGAAAAATGGGGAGAACTGGAGGGGTCCCATGAGGGGTTTTATTTGTCACACCAGGTAATGGATCCCATTTATTTCTTTTCTGTTTGAGGTCTCTTGGGCATTACTATTTTTCCTTTATCGTTACGTGGGGGTTAAAGGCAGTCAAGCATATACTTATTATCAGCCGCAGCATCCACCACTTATACTTGTGTCCAGTCAGTCACTAATAAGCTGATACAATCACCAATTTACAATATGCCTTTCATATGACAGTGTGTGGAATAATACAATAGTGTGTCGTCTGTGCACTTGGTGACCAATATATATAAAAAAAATGTATAAGACGGTGTAAATCCTCCCACTTTATGGCCATGGTGGAGCAGCTGTGATATATTTTCAATAGGAAAAACAGTCATGGTGGCAAAAACACATTTCACCTTTTTGAGGAATCTTCAGAATTTGTATAGGAACAGCAGGTAATGCATTAGTTGTAAGTATTTGAAATTTAGATGTGCACCTTCGGTGAAGGCATGCGGCTTTGCTTAGGTAGGGCCACACTTTCAATCTTTATACAAATATTGGTTTGTAAATTGTAGTGGCCGTCAATATGTGACCATTTGTATGCACACTACGTGAAAACTGGCCAGCTGAGTGCACACGTGTGGTCATGTATTTGGGGCCAGGGTTCTCAATTTTGTATGTTGCACTTCTTTATCTTAGGCACTGAAATTAAATAAGCTTGTCACTTTCAATATCTTACTACAATTTTTATATAAATATTTGTATAAAGATTAAAAGTGTGGCCCAATCAGAGCACAGCTGCTTTCTTTCATCGAAGGTGCACACCAAAATTTCAACTACTTATGACTAATGTGTTACCCACGGTTCATGAAGATAACTCAAATGGCGAACTGTCATCAAGCTTATGCTGTTTTTGCAACCTAGACTGTTCTTCCTACTGAAAATATAAGACAGTGGACATGCAAATAAGTGGCAGATGCTACAACAGATAATAATTGTGTGCTTGATGGCAAGGAATTTTCCTTTAACACGATATAATGATTTTGTGGTTTAAAGACAGCCTCTCGACCAAAAGTGGTTGTCAATGAATGGGCACAGGTTACAGCAGTTTTTGGTATTTTGTGATGTCATTCTTTAAGTATTTTATTGTCATAATTATGTAGTTAACAACTCTCAGTAAAACAATGGTAACACACATGTAAGCATTTTGAGAGTCACGTTCTCATCATCTGGCTGTCCGCATTTTCACCACCGGGGGCATAAAATAAAACTATGGAAAGGAGACCTTGTCTTACTTCAAAATTTCCAGCTTGTGCCCCCGTGTTACACTCAGCCACTCTGCCACCAGTTCATAAGTGTTCCTCTTCTTCAACAGTCAGCAGTGTTTTCATGTGATTTTATGGCCACTGATTTCTTGTATATTTGTTTGTCTGTTTTTAACCTCCCCCTTCCTAATCGACCAATTGCATTGAGATGTAAATGAACGTGATTGCATCTGCCTAATGACACTTTGTACTGAGTAAGGCTATCATTACCGAAAGAAAACAGTGCCGGTTAGTAGGAGTGTAGTGTGCAACAGATCCTTCTGAAGGAAGAACCTATTCCAAAACTAAGTACTGAAATGGTGGAATATAGTGCGATAGCTCACAAACCACACTGGGGGTGCGAGGGGAGGTGGGGGGCGGGGGGGGGGGGAAGGGTACCACGAAATATTTAATACAAAAAATACTTACGCAAGTAATCACTGGCATGGCGACAGAAGGTTGTCATACTTCTCCACAAGAGAACAGTTCACGAGAAAATAAATGAACCCGAAAACACTGAGTTTGTAGTTACTTATTGTGAAACACTAAATTTTGAAAGTAAGGTTAAATGAAGTTGAAGTTGCTTACAAAAGAGTCGGAATGACGATTGGAGTTCGTGGAGACTGATGTGCTTAAACGGACAAGTGGTATCATTTGTTTGGATCAAGTTTCAAACGACACTATCTGGAAACATTTCGGGGCTTGCACGGATCCAGAAGAAGTGCAAGAAGGCAACTGTGATGGTTTGGATGCATGCTGTGCGCAGAGGACAATACTGCTGCAAAGGCAGCATACACATTGGAAGTCATGGGAAAAAGACCCAAGGGATGACCTAGACAACAGTGGGCCAACACTCTGCACAATGACTTGAGGGCTGTAAATATTCGTCTGGACATGGCCTACTGCTGAACAAAATGTAGACAGCAAATCTGCTCAACAGACCCTGCCACCAGGTGGAACAAACACTAAAGAAGAAGAAGAAGAAGAAGAAGAAGAAGATGTAAAGTAATAGGGCTGACTTAGGGTTATTCACTTCACTGTTCTCAGGAGGTTCTGCCAGTTTGGCCCGCATATCTGCAACCACATTTTTGGCACTTAATCTTGTAAACACCTTTGTTACCACAGGGTTGTACCAATCATTCTTTGTGGTGTATAAACCACTGTCCATTGTTTTTAGGGTAAAATATGTAGGTATGATGTTAAAGATTTTGGCCACCTGCCTACGTTATTCAATATTGCTCTGTAATAAGGTATTCTGCAATATATTTTATTATCAACATTCACCACCTATTTAAGATGAGTGCTATTCTTTAATCCCTTTGTACTACACCCTCTGACAATCTTCTGTTAAATCATTAACCATATCCAGAGGATAACAACTCACCTGGACCAAATATCTAATGGTATCAAGTTCTCTCTTTGCCTTTTTATTGCGTGACAGAATTTCCGCACTCTGTGCAGCATTGCTGTGCTGGCAGCATGTTTGAGACCTGGGATGATCAGAAGAATTGATTATCAGAGTATCTGTCTTGGTGCACTTACAATAAATATTGAACCCATTTTTTCCTTCATTTAGGGAGATGTTTAAATCCTAATAGGGTATCTTATCCTATGCAATAATTCGGTGGTAGGTTTAACCCTTGAGTGAGCGTGCCTGTGTGTAAAGTGTGACAGTCACAAATAATATTGTTTTGTGCTGGTCCGTTGTTGTTTTATAATTGCGAGCCTGTACCTATTCCTTCATTATTGCTTCAATTAACATGGTAATACATTTTGTAGACATTGGCCAAGCAAGCAGAAGTAATATAAGATAAACAGAAAGCTAGGTGAGAAAAAATTTACAATCCGTGCAAGAAAAGACCCATATTCTGAACTAGCAGCACCATCCAACAATGAGACAGTCAATTACAAATTAATTAGTTAGCAGATAGGCAGTTGACAGGAATTTGATGCAACTGTGCTGGTTAATGCTTTGAGGAGGTCATTAGTGTAGGCTAACACTTACGTGCAGCAACAGAGTGATGCAGTGAAAGGTGTACTTTATTGTTGTTTAATTAAACAGTGATTTAGCTAATATAATGTTAGTTTATTTTATTATTGTTTAATTAAACTAAGATTAAACTGTAATTTTGTTCATACATGTTTACCCCAGTAACATAAAGTCAGCTGTTCTTTACACGTTTACAGGCTGTGTCGCGCACCTGCTTGTGTTGTGAAAAACTGCGCACCTGCTCAAGGGTTAATATAAGGATGTTGGCAGTTAAGTGCCTGAGCACGTTTCATCCGACCGATAGTTATTGCAACCAAAAATCACAATTACATTTTGAATACATTGTTTATAGCAGTGGTTCCCAATTTTTTAGAAACCATTACCACTGAGTGCAGTCAGATAGCTGTTACCTCCTTTCCAGCCACCACCAACATTAACACCTGATTAAACTTTAGAATGAAAAATAATTTTCTTTGGCCACTTTAATTTTTAACATAACTGATAATTAATGATATTTAGTTTTTTATAGGTGTTTTATTAAATGATGAACTAATGAGTCAATAAGACAATCACTACTGTTTGTTTATAATGACCTTTATTTGTTGACGAAACGGTTTTTTAGTGCTTCACGAGTGCTACTTACAAATCCTCCTTGTAAAAGAAACTTGACTCTTCACATTGAGGGCAGACACTTGTTGATGCTTCTTCTGCACCACTCATCTCTCTAACTACCCTTGCTTCACAAATTAAAATGTGTATACTATATTTAGGCCTGTTGTGTGTAAATCACTTGACTGCTGGACTGCTTACTTCTCAACTGAAAGAAATTATCACTGCCATTGTTATTAATTGATAATAATAATAATAATAATGTGTAGGCTCTACTGTGAAGAAGTAGCCATCACATAGTTACTGTCGGTTGTGCTGTAAGTTAGTTCACATATTGTTCCAAAGTGAAGAACAAAGCAATTTCTAGTCTATCGCAGGAACTATCTACAACTCGGAGAAGGCATTTTCATGAGATGTTGAAGCATATGTGATTTGTGTGTGTCATTTTTGCTGTCAGAGATGCATGGTGTAAAATAATAATAATTTTTTTTTTAATTTTTGTTTCCTGACCAATACACTATTAAATCCTTCTGTTTTTACCTCTCGGGAAATTACATGTCACTCCCCAGGCTGGGAACCATTGGCTTACAGACTATGATCTTGTCCTTAAACTGCAACTGTGCATTAAAGAATATTTGTTCAAAGTGCACGATGTAAATGTTGGCTAAGGCAGTGGGTATAGGGCAGTCCATGGCTAACACCATATTTTGTTTGTAAACATTTTCCCCAAACTAAACTGTGAACAGTTGTGGTATTTGCGCCATTTTTGTGATTTTGACTCCTGACACCCTGCTACACCCTTTGATGCTCTTTTGTGTTCCGCGGACCTCAACGATATTCTGTGAAGCCTGCATTTTCCTGCTCGGATGGATGTGATGGCCTGCAAGATCTTAATAAATTGAGTGGTAACACAGAGCCTTGTTTAAATTGAAACCCCCATCCTTGTTTATTAAGCTTTCCAACATCTTTCTTTAAATAAGGCTCTTCTGTTACGCTGACTCAGAAACTCAGTGTTTGCACCACGCTACTAGTCCCCTCGTATTTCATTTCAGAATTATCGATTCTATTCGAGGTTGCACTCTGTGACAGCTGATTCACTCGGTTGTTTTAGTCAAGTATGTCACTGATGTTTCTTGTATCTGTCCTCGACTGTTCTAATAGAGCTCAAACGCTTTCAGACAAGGAGAGTCTCGCCGAAGAATTACGAAGTGTACAACCTGTATTCTTAAGGAATGTGTATTCAGACCATCAGATTGAGTGGCTGTTGCGGTCAAAATAAAGGACACCCAAGAAACAAGCTGAGACTCAGACAGAGAAACAGAGAATTGCTTATCTATCTTATACTAGGCCAGTATCTGGAAAAATCGGTAGACTGCTACTATGTACTTCAGTCCTGATAACAAAGAGAAGATAGTCTTCTTTGTAACATGAAAAAGATATAGGCTTCTGAAACCTGGGTGTATACTGCAGTCTGCACAAATGTGACATGTCTCAGGTGGCAGACTATTAGAACAGTCGAGGAGAGATGCAAGGAACATCAGTGATACACCTGACCAAAATGAACGAACAAATGAGCTGTTCTCGTGCTTTGTCTCAAATAGAATCGTGAAATGAAATTTTATGAGACTAATATTGTGGTGTAAATATGAAGGTTCTGGGACAGAATAATTAAGGACACTATTTAAAAATATATATATCTAGTAAGCAGGGACAGGGATTTCAGTTTAGATGAGGCTCGGGCTTGAGGGCATAGTTTATTGATATCGCACTGGCCATCACAGCCACCAGAACTTTGAAGTGCGTTTTGTAAAATATCGGTGCACACTCTGAGAAACAAGAGTTTTGAAGGGCACAGTGGTCTTCGGGATTTGAACTTGCAGTTGGCCATACATAACGGCACGACGCTGATTGTAGTTCACAGTCCGGCCGGAGTCCGGGCGAACAAGTACATGTAGTACTGCACCTAAAGACAACAGAAAAGAGTGATGACACAGTCAGTCTTCAAATTATATTGCATAAGATGGAAATGACAAGTTGACAGAGCATCCCAAAGTACATCATTATTTGTTTACTATGAGACATTGCACTAGCCACAACGTGGCCCACTGCGAACACTGTTCTTGAGCGTGGTATGAGGTAGTTGCTTTTTGTGAGCCGCTGGAAATCGCCCTTACTACTGTAAATAGATTGAAATTTGCTCTGGGAACGAATTTATTTGGGGTGGGTTGTTTCCGGAGAGACTACTGTCCCCCTGCCCCCCATGGATAGTGATAGTGTCTACTCTCCACAAAATATGGAACCTGTCACCATGTAAACTCTCTTGTGAGTGGTAGGTGTAAAGGCCCGTACAAGAGAGGCAGAGATAAGGGACAACTCAGTACCAAACTCATTCCACTAACCACAGGTAGTCAGGTGCTTTCTGACACTTCACATGTAAAAGAGTCTGCCAGAGAAAAGCAGGTGCACGAGAACATAGGTCTCTTAGGCCGATATTACACTATATTTCATTGTCAAAGTTGAGACTTCAAAAATTTATGTCAAAGAATTTTGACAATGTAATAGGGAAATTCGTCAAATCTCGCCTTCTGCACGAATAGCATTTCTGAAGTGAGTATTCTGTTTTGTAATATGAGAAGCAACTTTACTAAGCAAATAACGAAGTGCACTCTCATCCATTGGAAAGTAATTTATGAAAGACTTGACGTCCTCCACTTGCAGCTCTCGCAGCAAGTTTTGCTGAATCTTTTTCTATCTCGCCATAATACCCACAGCTTCACTCGAGTGTGTTTCCTATCTTTCCAGATGCACGCATAATGCAATTGTGGTACAAGCAACTGCAGTGCATAACATCAAGTTGTTGTTGTCCGCCATCTTGAACTTTGACAAAGCATATGACGACAGTGTGTAATATTCCTTTTTAGCGCCACATCAAAAATCTTTAGCAGAGAAATTCCTTTGTCTAAGAAAATTTCAAATGTACAGCGAACGATGGAACTCATGAAATAGCAGCAAGGGATGGGCAGGAGTCAGTATCTGGGTTGGCACTAACTTGCGAACAGCCTTTTCTATCAGTCACTGGACTCATCCCCTGATGTAACCGAGAACTTGAGAGACAATCTTTGTCGACTAATGGCTGTGTTCACCAGTTGTATAGTCTTCATCAGAGGAGACTCCGCTGACCTCACAGCAGTCGACGAGCTAATTACAGTTCTGTAGTTGGTAGTTGTGATGAAATAACCTGCAACACAGTACTAAATGCTTTCTGTGGCAGTTAATGGTAACATATAGGTTGGAAGCCAGCTTGTGACAGAAATACTGTATTTACCTATTTATAAGCTGAGGTTTTTTTCCTGAATACCTCATTGGAAAAACACGAGGTGGTCTTACATTCACAGATTGAGCTACTGTCGAAGATGCCAACATTTTTTTACGCTGTGTAACAACTAAATATAGTGGTCATCTTACATTTTGATGTGAAGCTTTTGTAATTAAGGTTATAGACAGATTTAATTTGACTATGTCAGAAGGTTTGGGGTGTCGACAGTGACACTGACTCGGCCGAGCACTAGGGTGGTTGTTGGGAGAGGAGTGCCGAGCGGGCAACACATTTCAACATGCTGTTGACTGTGAGAACGCGACCCATATACCTAGCTTTTTATGAGCATCAGAACAGCAGCTCGCCCAAATCCAGTTGCAGTTGAAATTGAATTGATTTGACAAATGGACAGGTACTTCACAATTTCATACATTTCTACGTGAAACAAACTGATTTTACCATAAATATGTTCACTCTGAATGCTCTAAATGCTGCCCGACAAATGAAACATCAGCTTAAACAATGGCATTAAATCTGCTACTTCAAGGTAGACAGCAAATGATAAAGTGTGATGTTATCCCAAAGCTGTCTGTTCTCTGTTGATTCTGCAGTAGGAAGCCAAGAGTAGGATTTATTGTCATTCCTTTGCTTAGATTGTCAGTAGTGTAAGAACGGTAAATTCTAACAATAAATACTGGTTCAAAATCATGGCTGTGACTTGTTTGACAAATGTGGATCTACGAATTCATGGTTTACAGTTGTTACACACTGATGGTACAACACTGATGCTGCATTTGGCTCGGAAGGAAGGAATGGAAGTAGCCGTACAAATGAAGATGATATTATTTATGATGATGATTTTTTAACTTCTACTTGACCAACGAGGATCACTTAACAGCTTCCAACCCGTCTTCTTTCTTTGTTGCTTCCTGTTTCTGCAGTACATATTCTCCCCACGTTGTCTTTCCCTGTCTTCCGTTAAGTTAATGGTGATTCATGAAGTATGGGCCACAAACAACTTTGCAGCTGAAAGAAAATTTGGTGTCACAGTAGCAAATGGCCATAGGTGCCATCAGAAGAAGAATAAATTCGAGAACACCAGTTCTACTCGTCAAACTTCCAGCGGATTGAAGCAGGAAACATTCCATTAATTGGACCAGCTAGTTGTTCAGTACATGTGAGAGAAGCACATTGAAGCCTTACCAATGCCTCAAGAAATAACCCAAATGAAGGTGCAGGAGATAAAGAGGAATTTTCCAACAGCACGTGTCGTGCAATTTGAAGCAAGTACTGGATAATGTATGACGATAAGGAAAGGGGGGGGGGGTTACGTTATGACACAGAATGACTCGAGCTGGGGAATACCCACTGTGTTTGGCAATAAATATTTGCCTACCTGCATCATATAATCAATATTAAGAAAACTGCACGACTATTTGCTATATCGTTTGGGTAACGCCGATCTATTGCCAGTTTATTTTGATATGCTGCCAGATGCTACTGTCAGTGTGAAGGCCATTAAAATTCTTCCTATTGGAAGTTATATCTGTGATACAGCCAAAATAACAGCAGTAATCCTGGGTGCACAGGCAGATAGAAGGAAGCTGCCCCTGTATGCGATTCTTTGCAGGAAAACCCTATCGGTAGAGAAACTGCCTATGTCCCTTATCTTCAGTTGCCAAGAAAAGGGATAGACGACCAGTGACTTCACGCTAGATTGGTTGAAGGTTGTCTGGAACAGAATATCGGGTTCCTTGGTCAACACATGGATTATATTAGTGCCGGATTTTTTCCAGTGGACAACTTACCCAGGAAGTTAAGGAGTAAACTAGACAGAATTGATGATAATTCCTGGTGGCATGACCTCACAATTTCTAGTAACAGATGTTGCGAGTAGACACTTTAAGGCTCACTTGCGACAGCTTTACAGGAAGTGGCTTCTTAAGGGAGATTGTGCATATGGGGGTGCAAGTTAACGAAACGCTCAGTATCTGTGCAGGGTCTGTTTACGGTTACTGCCTGGCACCGAATCTCAGTGAATCTGCAGTGAAGGGATTGATAAAGTGCTGCATAGCAGTTGCCATGGTTGCCTTAGGAGGAGGGAATGGCAATAGCCTTACAAATGAAAATTATATTACTAATAATGATGATGATTTTACTATCTTCAATTTGCCCAAGATCATGTGACAGCTCCCAACTCATGTCTTTGTTGTTTCCTGTTTCTAAAGTACGTCTTCTCCCCATGTTGCCTTTCTCTTTCTTCTGTCCATGTTGTTACTGATTTTTTTTATTATTATTAAATAATATTGTTATTACCAGCGTACCCAGCAATGCCCCACAATTGCTAAATTCGTATGGGGATTTGGATATATGTCTTAATATCCTCCTCCCCTGTCACTCTGTCCATCTTCTCTTCCCTCCCCCCCCTCCCCCCTCCCCCCCCCACCTCTCTCTGTCCTTCTCTCTCTCTCTCTCTCTCTGACCTTGAGCTTTGTTTATTGTTATTGCCAACAAATCCTTAATTGGTTGGAATCATTGGTGACCGGGGTATGAGAGACATCTCCTCCTGCTGGATCTGTGAGGATTGACAGTATTTCGCATAGTTTTTCTCTGCAAGCAGGTAGCATTACAAAGTTTCGGACGATACAGATTCAGTAGTAGTGTTCTAATCGTAAACTGATAAGCCGTAAATACAAGTGTCCTATTTTCTGTGAGAACTGAGTGCGAGGAAGAAAACAAAATGGCAAAATGTTAAGTGTACAATTTTTGTTTAAAATTATATGCAAGGAGAAAGAATATATAAGAACAGTCAGTCTGTCTAATCATTTAAATGTCCTGCTATTTTAGTTAAAACTGACTACAAGAAAGAAAACGAAACGACACATTTTCTCACCACAGCATTTTCTTTCTCGCAGTTTGTTTTAACAGAAAACTTGTGCATTGTTCCTTGAAAAATTATTTAGCCTTTGTTTGTCAGAAGATTTATTAGAGCAGCGTGTAACAATTTCACATAAATAGATCAAGATCTTTTCGAGACGACTATTTTTCTTTGTATAGTAGTATAGATTTTACGTACACATTTATATGCCATGTATATTAAAAGACAGCGTAGCTCATGTTTGTCTAAACGTTTAGGGGAGTTGGATTCCACTAGGAAATTTATGCACCGTGACCACACAAGAAGTATTGCAAACACGGGAAACTCCAGTGACAGTTGTATAAATTTTGAACAGTTTTGTTAGTATTGTGTGTCAATTTCAATCACAGAGTGGTCATCTTCAGTGCAAAATGAAGTCCAGTAGACTCATTTAATCGTGCACAAAATATAACTTTAAAATAAGTGTTCATAGTGAAGAACATTCTGACTAGCAGGTAATATTCAGACTGACTTGCTACGTGGTACTGCTTCTTCTGGAAAATCTGAAATTCTCAGGGAATTACATGTCACCTGGAAAAATTGAGGAACTCACAGAGAATTTAAGGGATTTCTTAAAATCTCTTGGAATTCTGCATTTTTAACCTAGCATTAAAACTGAATGTTGTTGAGTTTATGAATTACAAATTTTAAAATACTTAATATTTCAAAGTGTATTAATTATATGAATATTATTCTGTATAAATTATCAGTTTTTAAAAACTGTGGTTAAACTACTGCTAATGGCTGGTATATAGCTCAGTTGAGAGAAAAGAAAAGTAGTTATTGTGATATGCTGGGAGGGGCCTTTCACATTTTCAAAAGAGATCCGACAAAACACAAAGAAATTTTAGTCATGCGTAAAGGCTGTCAGTGTACTGAAGTAATTGTAGAGCGAAGTAGAAGTGCTCCATTTTTAAATGTTCCTTCGCGAAGGATGATCCAGAAGTACTGGCCTGATTTAATTCCCCCACTACTATCAAGATGAGCTCTATAGATAATTTACAGTTGAATGTTGAGAAACAGTTGAAATTGCTAAAACCGAATGCCCAGTGCCCATAAGAGTCCCTGTCAGATTATACACAGATTTTTTTCTTCACTCCAGTAGTTTGTTTACATACAGTTTGTGTACATTAAAGTTACATTCTGTTGTGATTAAGTTAATTACCAGATATTGCAGTTGAGTGAGCGCCGAATTCTTGTAGGTGAAACTAATTAATTTTTTACGTTGTATCATACACCTGAAGTGCTAACCTGTAGGCCTAATTTTTGCAGCTCATAAATAGTGAAAATTGCTGTATTGTACAGTGTGTTAGACAATTTAATTCTATTTTGAAGCGTGTAATGTGTGTTGCAATGTGCGATAAGAGCAGATGTTGCCTTAAGATAGTCAGAGAGGGGTTGGTATTTATAGACTGTGGGAAAAGGACAAATTAGGAGCAGGGTACCAGGTCACAAGTATTGTGAAGGCAAATGCTAGACTTAGCCATGTGACAGAGGGTATAGGGAATTTGTGCAGAGATGTTAGCAAAGAGGATTGGTTATTGTAGTAAAGGGAGCAGGCAACAGCCACACTAAGAACAGTAATTACAGCATTAGGGGCAGCTTGGATGCAATAGGAATAGCAGCTACTTGCACAAATGAGAGATTTATGGGGGTTCTGCAGCACTATGACCAGACCTGGGTTAACACTGCTGTGAGCAGTGTGTACGTGGAGATGAACAGGTTGCTGCTGACTGACATAAAATCTCATATGAGTGCAGTGACTGTTGCTGCAGTTTGGGAGGTGGGGTATACTAGACAAGGCCTACACCTGAATATGAGGGGGAAAGATAGGTTGGTTGAGTTTCTTGCAAATAATATTGGGGGGGGGGGGGGCACCACATAAAGCAAGATCCCTGTGGTTACTGGTGTCAGGGGGCAACATTTTTGGGTTAGAATTGGGATTCAGGCACCCTGTTTTGGAAGAAGTCAAAATAACAAAAAAGCCCCATGAAATGCTTAAGAAGAGCTTCTCGATTGTTGGAAAATTTAGAGACCTCTGAAATGAGAGAGATCCTGTGCTGTCTGAGTGCCACATAACCACCGGGTTAGATAAGTTACATATAAAAGATTACATTGTAGCAGCTTACTCGTGCAGAACTAGTATGGGAAAAGGAGGAGTTGCTACATACATTAAGAAAGAACACATGTTCAAAAATATTGAAACAAGTAGATTTTGTAGTGATCTTCACACAGAAGTTTGTGCTTGTCAATTAATTCTGAAAAATAGTTCACTTTAAATTGTGACTCTGTATGGATCCCCAATGGGAAATTTGGAACTGTTTGCAAGGAATCTGGATTCCTTACTGTGCTGTACCGGCAGCTGTTAATAGCCTGTGGTGACGTCTGTGTAGATTTTCTAAAGGATTCTGATAGGAAAAATTATCTGGAAACCTTATTTGGACCCTACAATTTGATCTCCATAGTTAACTTTGCAACGTAAATGGATAAAGAAGGTTGGACCGTAATTGACGTTTTCTTTGGTGAAGCTCAAAGCAAGAAAATAATCGTTCACCCAGTAACAAATGCTCCCTCTGATCATGATATACAGTTAGGATGAATAACGTAGTGCCTTCTAATATGGATACTCCTCAGTGGAAATCACTTAGAATAATTAATAACTCCGGGACAGATGTTTTCAAGAATTGTGTACAGTACATGAATTGGTTATTAAAAAATTGAGGAACATGCACATAAAGTGAGAAATCGATAATTTCGACAACAGACTAAAGGCTGTGAGATCTGTTCAAAAAATTTTGGAACTTTGTCCACAAATCTTTTCTGCACTTATCTTTTACTTATTGTGCATGGTCTCGAAATACCCTCTTCCACAATTGATGCACTGCTCCCAAAGCTGTTTCCACTTTCAGAAGTAGGCTTGATATGCCTCTTGCTGGATCACATGATGCGCCATCTGCGAATTTTCTTTTATCTCATCTGTCGTTGACGATCTTCATCCTTTCAATGGGGTTTCTAATGGGTGATCCTAAAGCTTTTCACAGATAGCGATGCGAAGGTCTTTCTGGTCTTGACTTATGAGCTTTGGGATGAACTTGGTGGCAACAGAATGCATTCCAAGATGCTGTGTCAGGATTTCATGTCATGATCCAGCTGAAATGTTACATTCCGCTGCAATCTCTCATACAGTCAATCTTTGATTGGTATGCACTGTTTCATTCACATTCCTGACATGAGCGTTGTTAGCAGACTTCGAATGGAGGCCCTGAATGATGGTCATCTTCAACTTCTGTCTGGCCACTTCCATTTGAACCATTCGTAACACCGAGTACGGCTTAAGCACTCATTACCGTAGGCTTCCTGCATCATTGGTATGTGTCTGTAAAGATTTTCTTGAGTTTCAGACAGAAGGTGCCCCTCTAACTCTTCATCTCGAAATTTGCAAACTCTACAACACAACGTTCTACCCAATACAGCACTGAAAAATAACTGACAGACATACAACAATGAAACTTCCGTCAGTACATATTAAACACAGATGTGTGTAAGGATGCCAACCACATTTCGCTCCAACACACCATTGGTGCGAAATTTCTAATGTTCCCAAACTTTTTGAACAGATCTCTTAAGTGGAATGTAGTGAAATGAGAGACAGGACATCCAGCCACAGAATAGGATAACATCCTTCTGAACTGAATGGAAGGACTATAAATGACGGGTCACAAGTAGCAAACATATTTAATAATCATTTCTTAGATATAGTAGAAAGCATAGGGAGTAACAGTTCAAGAGAAAAATCACAGCAGTATGTTGAAAAAGTAACTCTCATAAAATTCAATGAATGTATCGTAAACTAATTTTGGTAAACATTTTTGGAAAGCAGTGATCAATTAATTGTTATATTTTGACTAAAGTTCAGTCTTGATCACGTCATGTATGTTTTAATGATACAGGTAACCGGTTTCGGTTCTTTCTACAAAACCATCATCAGACCTATGGCTCCTTAGGATGGTAGGCGGAGCTCTCCTCGCTGCTACGCAGTCACCTACCATCCTAAGGAGCCATAGGTCTGATGATGGTTTTGTAGAAAGAACCGAAACCGGTTACCTGTATCATTAAAACATACATGATGTGATCAAGACTGAACTTTAGTCAAAATATATCATAAACTACTTTTTTCTGAAATTAAGAATATTATACATTCTCTCAAAAATGAAAGCTCATCTTGTTTTAATGGTATTGCAGAAGAGTTGTTGTACTTAGAATGTCATTTACATGTTCTGTCACCAAATTTTACGAGCAGTAATAAAATATCGACTGTTGGTATTTTCTGTGACAGTCTGTTGTCATGATCCAGCTGAAATGTTACATTCCACTGCAATGTCTCATACAGTCAATCTTCGATTGGTATGCACTGTTTCATTCACATTCCTGACATGATTGTGTGAATCAAAAGTATTCTAACCAAAAGAATGTAGAAAGCTGTACTTATTAATTCAGCCAATATAGTCTGGGGACGTAATTCTGACGGGAGAAATCGTGTAAGGGCTTCCCCAAGGCTCAGTCGGGGGTCCACTGTTGTTTTCTCATACATGTAAACGATCTTTCATCTAACATACTAGTAGAATTAGTTCTTTTTGCAGATGACACTGGTATTGTAATCAGTCCAAGCATGCACATAGAAACAGAAGAAATGGTAAACAGTGTTCTCAAAAGTACCATTGATGGTTTTCTGCAAATTGTCTCACCTGCAGTTTTAAAGAGAGACATATTCAGTTCTGCACATCTAGGGGTGCTACACCAATGATAAGTGCAACACGCAAAGAGAAAATAATAAATAAATGGAAACTTCAAAATTCTTAGGTGTCCATATCAATGAGAATTTAAACTGGAAAAAGCACATTTTGGAACTCCCGAAACAACTGAGTTCAGCCACATTTGCACTGAGAATCATTGCAAATCTTGATCTTTAAGAAAGAAACTCTTCATTGTTGAAAGAGGTGCTGTAAGAATAATATGTGATGCTCACCCACAATTATCTCATAGACATCTAGAGTTAGGTGTTTTGACTTCTGCTTCAGAGTACATTTATTCCTTCATGATGTTTGTTGTAAATAATCCACTAAAGTTCAAAAGGAACAGTGAACTTTATAATTATAATACCAGAAAGAAAAAATGGCATTCATTATTCCACATTAAGGTTGTCTTTAGTACAAGAAGATGTGCACAGTGCCGCAACTAAAATTATTGATTCTTCTAATAATTTCCGGGTATGCAGCCGGATCCCGTCGACATTCTGCCACGATATTTCGGCCCAGAGACGTCCGGCCATCATCAGGTGAGTACACAACTACTGAAGAGCCCAGGTGCAGTCGCGGTATTTATGCCGATTCTCGCGCATGTGAAATGTACTGGCATCCTACAGCGCATGCGTCAGGTGTTGACATGCGCAGCATAGCCGAGTTGTACGTGCTGCCCTCGGTGGTGAAAATAAAAGTTCATCTAGTCATTGAGTATCGAATGACATTGTCGATTCCGCTGTGATTGTATGATTTTAATAACAGGATTCCAATTTTTATCCAGCTGAAAGCCGTTGTCACGATTTATAAGATTATTGGCAAGACGTATTTCCACTGATTCCTTGATTACGGAATCCCAAAAACCGGAAACCGGGGATAAAATTTTTGTTCCATTGTATTCCATTGAATGTCCCAATGAAATACAGTGCTCTGCTACTGCCGATTTTGACGGTTGCCGCAGACGGGTGTATCTTTCATGTTCTATACATCGTTCATGGACAGTTCTTGTCGTCTGGCCAATATATGCAGAACCACATTCACAGGGAATTTTGTAGACGCCTGCTTTCTTCAGTTGTAAATCGTCTTTAACGGATCCAACCAGGACCTGGTTCTTTGCTGGTGGACGGAAGATAACCTTGATTTTATTTTTCTTCAGTAATCGGCCTATTTTCGACGACACATTCCCGGCGTATGGAAGGAACGCAGTTGATTTAAAGTCGTCATCTGCGTCCTCAGTGCGTTGCTTCTTGTTATGATAGTTGCGCATGGCCTTCCTTCTCTACACTTCTCGCCAAATAAGGAAGGCCATGCGCAACTATCATAACAAGAAGCAACGCACTGAGGACGCAGATGACGACTTTAAATCAACTGCGTTCCTTCCATACGCCGGGAATGTGTCGTCGAAAATAGGCCGATTACTGAAGAAAAATAAAATCAAGGTTATCTTCCGTCCACCAGCAAAGAACCAGGTCCTGGTTGGATCCGTTAAAGACGATTTACAACTGAAGAAAGCAGGCGTCTACAAAATTCCCTGTGAATGTGGTTCTGCATATATTGGCCAGACGACAAGAACTGTCCATGAACGATGTATAGAACATGAAAGATACACCCGTCTGCGGCAACCGTCAAAATCGGCAGTAGCAGAGCACTGTATTTCATTGGGACATTCAATGGAATACAATGGAACAAAAATTTTATCCCCGGTTTCCGGTTTTTGGGATTCCGTAATCAAGGAATCAGTGGAAATACGTCTTGCCAATAATCTTATAAATCGTGACAACGGCTTTCAGCTGGATAAAAATTGGAATCCTGTTATTAAAATCATACAATCACAGCGGAATTGACAATGTCATTCGATACTCAATGACTAGATGAACTTTTATTTTCACCACCGAGGGCAGCACGTACAACTCGGCTATGCTGCGCATGTCAACACCTGACGCATGCGCTGTAGGATGCCAGTACATTTCACATGCGCGAGACTCGGCATAAATACCGCGACTGCACCTGGGCTCTTCAGTAGTTGTGTACTCACCTGATGATGGCCGGACGTCTCTGGGCCGAAATATCGTGGCAGAATGTCGACGGGATCCGGCTGCATACCCGGAAATTATTAGAAGAAGAAATACGCCGGGAAAATTTCAGAAGTCGCATCAAAATTATTGATATAAAGTGTCTGACAGACAGAAAAAGTAAAATGACAACCCCTTTTGTTCTGTAGAAGAATTTCTATTATTGTAATGTTGAAACAGTGGTGGATGGAAATTACTAACTCACATCTGTATATTAAAAACAAACAAACAAACAAATAAACAATTAATTAAAAAAAAACCTTGCAAATGTCCAGCACGTAGCCATAGTACAAATTAATTTTTGTTGTGAATGTTCCACATCATTACAATCTATCGTGCAGAATGATCTATGGAATGTGAAAGTAGTTAACAGACAACTTATAAGCAGCTTGAATAATATTCCTCCAAATAGTGTAACATGAACATAACTTGCATTATGTCAAGTAATACCAGGTCTCACGTCATGCCTTATGTAAGAATGTATGAGAATTATCGATTTTGGGTTGCGGATGTTGTTTGGTTATTATTATATAGGCTGTAGCCTACATGAGAGAGAAAATCCAAATCTGATTCTGTTCTTTGAACAACATAGCAAAATTAACTGATAAAACTTAGGTCTGAAATATATACAAGTATTTAAGATGAGCATCTGTTCGGGTTTGTGAAAGGATATTACTGCTTGGAATACTAACAAAATAACTAATGTAAAACAGGGTCAGTGCTCTGTTGTAACAATAGTATCATGTTTAATGTGCACTCCACTTTTATATGTTGCATTTCATTCACATCCTGCTCTTTACCATTTCAGATAAGGAACAATAAGCAGACGGCAATTTTGGCTGTTGCAGTAGGGACCCCTAAAGGAAAGAAGGAAAATGACAAGAAGGCAAAAGATCAATTCTACACCATTTACAGGCCCAATACTGGATTACAGGTATACTGTGGTCTCAAATAAATTAGAAACATTTTATTTGAAAAATTAACATAACTGTTAATATGTACTTTCTGTGATAGCTGCGCCAAGAGACATTAGGGGAATTAGAGAAAAAGTACAAAAAGGTTTCTACGGATGATGCACAGTCCCACTGGACACAACAGTATGACGCCTCAGTCACTACGTGTTCCCATGCCTACTGGTGAGTGCCTGTTCTTTTTCAAAGCTGGAGCCTGTTCACTTTTCAGCTATTTGCAATTCTGTTTGCGGAATGATTAATTAGTACCTAACACTTTGAGACCTCATTCCAGATTTGCAGGATTACACTTGAGATCTAAATGGTGTTGTGTGGTATTCACATATGAAATAATTTTGCTGAAGATAAGTGTTAACTTTGTAATCAAGTGCTTTTATAGACTCCCACCTCAACAGCTGTAATGGTGCCATATTTCTGGGAAAACTTGGTTAAGGTCATGTACATAAACTTGCCGGTTATGTTATGGTTGAAATGTTGTCAGCACTTTCATTACCTATCATTGTGCCCTGAAATGACGGACATCGTACGCGAGATACTTGCCACCCCTCTTCAAGTGGTGTTCCGTCGCCAACCCAACCTCGAGAACATCCTAGTGCATCCCCGTGCCACTCCCAATCCCAACCCCTTGCCACAAGGATCATAGCCCTGTGGAAGACCCAGGTGCAAAACTTGCCCAATCCATCCACCCGGCACTTCCTATTCCAGTACTGTCACAGGTTTATCCTTCCCCACCAGGGGCTGGCTACCTGTGAAAGCAGCCATGTCATTTACCAGCTCTGCTGCAATCATTGCACAGCTTTTTATATTGGTACAACTTCTGATCAGCTGTCCACCAGGATGAATGGCCATTGCCAAACCGTGGCCGAGAGCAAAGCAGACCACCTTGTGGCACATCATGCAGCTCAACATAATACATTTGATTTCAATGGCTGCTTCACTACCCGAGCCACCTGGGTACTTCCCTCCACCACCAGCTTTTCTGAACTGTGCGGATGGGAATTATTCTTACAACACATTCTCCGCTCCCGTAATTATCCCGGACTCAACCTACGGTAACATACTGCCTCCACACCCTCCATCCAACAGTTTCTACCCCCTCTGGCCTATCATCTCCTCCCCATTCTCATCTCCTACCCCGTTTATTTGTAGCTCTCTGCCGGTGCATCTTATGTCTTTTACTGCTCCTCTCCTTTTTTGTTACTTTTTTTTCCCCAAGTCCGTGCCCCTCAACCTCTTGATGCTGCGCCTGTTAGCAGTCTAATCCCTGCACACTCCACCAGACAGTGTTCGTCTCTCTCTCTCCCCACCCATACAGTACTATCCCTTCCCCTTCTCCTTCACCCTCCCCAACCCTCCAGATTGTTGCTTGCATCCCATGTGATGTTGCATTCCAGTCCGAGATGGTGGGGTTGGAGGTCATGTGTGCATGAGGTGTGCTTGCTTTGTGAGTGTATTTTAATCGTGCGTCTCTGCAACTTGACGTGTCTTTTTTACAGTAAGAAGCAATTTGTCCTTTCATACAATGTTGATATTCCTACCTGGAGTTTCCATTGTTTAATCAAAGTGGTCAATGTTTTTGACCTTTACTGAAGGGCTTACCCAATATGTTTCCCCCATAACTTTCACTTCAGTACAAAAGCTGTGTAACAAGCTGTGCATAATACAGCAAAGGAAAAAAAGGCATTGGCTATGTAAAAGGAATGAAAAATTGAAATGTTCTGCTTATTTGATATCTCTCATAACTTTTAGGTAGCATTGCTGAAATTGTTCATAGTCTACTGTTATTTACTCTACCTGTTTTTTGACCTGGTTAAACCAGTGAACTTAGTAAGCAATTGGTTATTTAGTCTGACATTATTCAAGAACTAACTTTTCATTTGTGATTGTTTCAGGCGTGGAAACTGCAAAAATGTGACTCTCGGCTTAGACTGTGAAGTTGGCCTCCGAAGGCGTACCTACAATGTTCTGGCAGGTTCTGTACTGAGTGTGTGGACACGTGTTGAAAATGTATTGGCAGCGAAGTCTGGCCACAACAGCAAGATGCAGGTAGTACGGCTACGTACAGGTGAAGGAGTCAAGATTGTAGGTATGCATACACATTACTCTCTCTCTCTCTCTTATCATATTCGTATAGATTTAAGTGTCAGGAAGTCGTTTCTGAAAGTATTTGTATGGAGTGTAGCCATGTATGGAAGTGAAGCGTGGATGATAAATAGTTTGGACAAGAAGAGAATAGAAGCTTTCAAAATGTGGTGCTACAGAAGAATGCTGAAGATTAGATGGGTAGATCACGTAACTAATGAGGAGGTATTGAATAGGATTGGGGAGAAGAGAAGTTTGTGGCATAACTTGAGTAGAAGAAGGGATCGGTTGGTAGGACATGTTCTGAGGCATCAAGGGATCACAAATTTAGCATTGGAGGGCAGCGTGGAGGGTAAAAATCGTAGAGGGAGACCAAGAGATGAATACACTAAGCAGATTCAGAAGGATGTAGGTTGCAGTAGGTACTGGGAGATGAAGAAGCTTGCACAGGATAGGGTAGTATGGAGAGCTGCATCAAACCAGTCTCAGGACTGAAGACAACAACAACAACAACAACAACAACAACAACAACATATTCATGTAGTGAAATACGAAATCATTTTCCCTTCCTGTTGCAGTGTAAATTATCAGTTCCAAAAATAAATCTCCAGAAGCAAAGCTGGTCACAGTATCTTTATGAGACAGGCTATGTTTATTCTTACAGACTCCTGGAAATTATTTTCGTGCCCATTTGCTAAACGTTGCCTAATACATATTTGTTTACATTGTGTAGCTAAGGCAATCCTTATTTTATGGTTTGCGAATATCTGCTCTGCTTTGTGCTGTTGTTTTCTTCTTTTGCCTCCACCTAATTCCATCTCTCGCACACATCCTCTCTTCTCTAAGCTCACTTTTCTCTTAAGAAATCCATAGTTAGTTGATTTATTCATATTTTTCTTCAATTGCTGCTTTGGCTCACGACAGTGTGAAGAGTTCCATATCAGATTACTTCTGCAAGCATGCTTTTACTCTTCCAAAATTTTGACCCTCATTCCTTCTTGTTTCCTGATAACACTCTCATGATCTTTGAAAGTGCTATCCATTACTCCATCAGTCTTCTGTACTGTCTGAAGTCCAATGGTTCCATATCCACACTTAATTTGTCCTCTGTTTTTATATCATTTGCTGTTCTTCACATAAGACTTCTTCACCTTCCACAACATTTTAGTCCTGCTTGCTCCTTAAATGTTTGTCTGGATTATGTCATCCATCTGTCTCTTACATATTGCAGCAATAAGATAATCATTGTGTACAAAATGTATTGTTTTGCATGATATTCCTCTCCATGCCAAACTGCAGTTCTCGGCACCACTTTTGTATCAGGAAGCCGTCAGCCATTTTACTTCAGACCACCTCAGTGTGTGTCCATGGTCCTCAAACTCATAGACACACTGCCAGACCCTTGTCCTTGCTGAATTGCCCATACTATGCTACAGAGTTACATTTTTCACCATCCTTATTTAAACAGTTGGTTTTGAGAGATTTTCAAATTTAAAAAAGAGGAATAGCTTCATGCTCATGGAACCAGAGACCAAAATATAAAAGAAGAAAAGTAGTTAAGTTCCATTAACCATCTGTGGACACCATTCTGTCATTCAGTCACTCAGCACACATTTTGTTCAGTGTTCCCATAAGAGCCTCCTCACAAGGCTGTGGATTTTTAGGTTGTAAAAATTGTATTTTATATGCCTAAAATGGGCTCTTTCAGTACCTCATTTAAGCTATATGAAACCAAAAATAGGCCCAAAAAGTATTATGCAGGAAAACTAAACATAATGTAAAATAACACAGTGTTGACACTTAGAATAGTGTTGTTCTTTAAAAACAAGGAAATGAAAATTGCACAGTTGCACAACAAAGCAAACATTATACAACTTTACTGTTCAAACTGGTCACAAATATTTTTAGCTTTCCCAGGATAAAAGTACACCATGAAACACCTATAGTCATATGTTGAAATACGGGTAAGATGTAATTTTAAAAATGCCAGATAAACCAGTGATTTCATTCAGACCATAGTAGCCTTCACAGTAAATAACTAAAACCTATTCTAGGTTTTTCACAGAAAAACTATAGGCCTTATCAGACAGTATTTATGTACGAAAAAATGAACGTTCTACATCAATAGATGTGACAGGATGTACTCCACTTTCGATACATGTTGGACAGGAATGCTGCAAATTGGGGACCTGGATTTTCTGTATGTCCAAGAATGCTGCTGCACACAAGTCCTTCAGGCCAATATTCTGTTAAACCTTTTGCATTTTTTCTCCCACTTCACCTTGTGCTTCATTAATTTTCATTTTAACTTCCTGTGGCAAGGAAATGTCCTCATAGATACGTCTTTCTAAGGCTTCTAATTTGGAAATAATTGTTACTATAAATGTGTAGTTGGTTCTAATATAAGCCAAGACCTGTTGGGTTGAGGGAACTTTTTGAGTGATTGTTTTGTTGAAGATACAGAGGCGTCCTCTGATAGATATCAGTTACTTTCTGGACTGCTGGGAGATGCGTAGTGTAATATTCTGCTGCTGCTAAGCACATGCCCCAGTGGGTAACAACAGTTTCAGGTGGCAAGGAGACATCAGGAAGTTGTTCTTTGAATGCCTGTATCCTTGTAGTGCCTTAACAAAAACTTTCTTTTCCATGGAGATTAATGTACCTTACAAAATTCTTGCCTTCCTGACTCTGCTACACCCTTGATACCATGTGCTACACAAGTTACATGCAGAGTAGAATACAGGGTGTCCGTAATTAAAGTTCCAAGTCCAAAACACTGAGAGACAAAACCATTGCTCAGAATGATGTCAAAGTTGAACAGCATATTATTAATGCAAGGGGAAATGATGCGGAGCCCAAAAACGAAAATTTGACCAATAGATGGAACTGTAACCATCTTAACATAAATGGCGTCAGCTACCAATGGCAGGTGAGTTGCAACGCTATGGTTACAGTTTGAATTGCATGTTACACCATCCGCACTGTTCATTGTGCACGACTGCACAAGTTCAGCAGTCTACAGTTGCGGTACTGTTAACCATCCCCCATGGCAAGGTCGTACCACATCGGAGGATACTGCAAGGAGCATGCCTTCAATTCAGTTACGTTCGTAATTGGAGGAATTATCATGGACCCTCTCTACTATGATGCGAAGTTATTTCCCTAAAGACACCATTATGGTGTGGCTAATGAATGTAAAGTAATTTGTAGAAATGATCATGATGTCACTTATCTTGATGCTGCTGAATATCCTTTGTACATGTGGCTTCATTGTCTAGGCGATGAAAGAGGTACGGGTTTTGACTATTACCAGACTACCGAAATCATGAAGCAGGATTCTACGATTTTTTGTTTAGAAAAAACACACATTTATTGTTAGAACTTTAAGCTCGAAAGTTATTTAGTAAATTTCACAATCTCAAATCACAAAAATAAAGTACCATGTGCATTGTGGACACCACACGTTTGTCAAGAAACACACATAAAAACAACAGCTCTCAACCGCAGCCAAAACACAAGTGGCCCAAATCACATTGCTGACCAAAGATCACAGAGTCATATCAGAAAAGAACTTACGATTTCTGTATCGATTATTGACACTGCATTTTTAAGTTACATGAAATATCAAATAGGATAAAGGATAATTCAGTGACAATAATAATATGAGTGACAAAATTGTACATATAAATAAGTCAAACTTTCAGAAATAATAAAAGTCGTAATTTAAATATACACTCTTTCAAATTTGCATTAATCACAACACCTACCCTAACATCATATTAAGCGAATGCTTTTTGAAAACAACTTTAATTAGTGTATAATATCTCATAACAAAATGGGCTCTATTGGTCAGTTCCATTACAATAGCCCCCCAAGAATTTTGTAAGCTTGAACATGCAAACAAAATTCTGACACCAGAATAATGGAACTGCCAAGAATATGATTTAAAATACATTTAAATTTTTAATTGAACTGTTTTCTTTGAATTTTACTAACTTTCCGCCCATAGCAATTGGCATTACATGAGGTTTGACATTGAAATTGTGTTACACAAAGTGAAGGAAAACATCCAGTTGTTCATTTTAAGGTAAATGAAATACAAAGAAGATTTTCGATTTTCACTTAGATGAGTCTATAATGTCGTAGCACTTCACATTAAACCGTTAAAAGGTAGTAACTTTTGACGATATGTTTGTTTTACTTTCTTTTGTTGACCACTTTACTCACTACTCACAGTAATGTGCCACATTGTCCATTTGCACTTTGCTGACCTCCCTTAATAGGTTTGTTTTCTGCTTGTACTGAAGCATGTCCATTTCCACAGCTTAGTCATCTGTATTGCTTCGTTGATTATAATGCCATGTTATCTAAAAATAAAATACAGAGATCGCCTTTTAGTTACATAATGTTTGTATCTAAGTACATGGTTAGGATACATTTTTATCCTTCTGGTAATGTTCATCTAGTGGGTGAAGTTTACAGGATCTGTCTGAGTAATACTACAAAGGTATGGACTGGTCTGGAAAGGATCCTATAACTAACAATAAATTCAATAAACTTGTAATACAAATGCATTAACATTTTGGGTGTAAAATGTCTTATCGCAAACTATAACACCTACACCAAGGATAAACAAAAAAATTAAATTGTTTTCAAAAGTAAAGCTAGTCAGTCTGTTACAACAGTTCATATTCACAGTAAAAGTGCAAGAGTAGAGTCATGGTGGGTTGAAAGTATTAGGATAACATTTGTATATGAAATCAGAAAAGTATTACTGCCTATGCTTTGTAGTGTTTGAGAAACAAATATACAGTAATTCATGTTGTTTACTTAAAATGATTCTCCCCCTTGTTTAGTCTGACATTTCAACAACTTAGGTGTGTGGTAATTAAGAATCTTCCTTTAAGATAAAAAATTAAAAAACTGCTAATTGCTATGAGACAGATCTAGCACTGATTAGTGGTTTACATTTTAAATGATGTCTCAACGAGTGTAGTGTGAGAATGTTACACAAGCTAAAATTTCACAAATTATCAAATATCATTCAAATTGAATAGACATATAGAAATATCAAGAACTAACATGATGAGCATATTACACATAAAGAAAATAATTGCAAACACTTCATACAGCAAATACATTTTAAAGAACTAATAAACATTTTCAAGGACAAAAAACTAGATCATAAAATCAGTCAATTTTTATACACAACATTTCATAATTTCCAGTGAGAAGCTTATGTTGAGTCACCTTTTAACTTTCTCAGAATTGTCTTTCCCCTTTTGTTTATACATTTTCAATGAAACGATATTCCTTAGCCTGAGAACTTTGCTGGATTTAGGATGCACTAACCGGTATGCATTAGGGTGTGGATTCTCCACAATCTTGAATGGACCCGTGTAAATATCAAAGAATTTCTTTATTTCAGAATTCAACATTTTTTTATTTCCCATGTGATTTTACTAAAACATAATCTCCAACTTTAAACTTGGCTGCTTTGATCTTGCTATCATGTTGTCTTTTCTAACCTCTCCCTGTTTTATCATGGTTTCTTTGACTATGGCTTCACGATCACACATAGTCGTCATTGTGCATGGTGGAAATTCTACGAGTTCAGTGATAATGTTGTCTGATTTTAGATGAAACATAATTTCATAAGGTGAAAATCCTGTGGAAGTATATTGTAAGCTGTTCATGACATCTTCAAAGTCCAGTACATGGTTGTACCATGTAGGATGTTTATGACTGCAATATGTATGACATAAACGACCAATCTTGTGCATATACCTCTCAGCTGGGTTTGACGACAGATTATACAGATATTTGAACATGTTTAATTCCTGATTTATCAATAAAGGCTTTCTAAACTTTTGCCAAAAACTGTGAACCATTATCAGACAAGATCACTTTTGATTTCCCGATGTTTGAGAAATAGTCTTTTTCAACTTTTGTAACTATCTCTTTACCTGTGACTTTCCTGACAGGATACAACTGGATTAGTTAAGAAAATACATCCACCATGACAAAAATGTAACAGTGGCCACTCCTACTCCTTGGAAGAGGCCCATAGAAATCAACAGCGACTAAGTATAGAGGTTGTGCAGGAGTAATGTTTTGCATTTCACCTTGATATTTTCTGTTACTTACTTTGACTTGTTGGCACTTGTCACAAGTTGACAATTCTTTTCTAACTTTCTTGGCCATATTGTAGAAGTATATATTTCGTTGTAATTTCTGCATACATTTTGGAATGCCATAATGACCGTAGCTCTCATGTGTATACCTAATTAACCTCTCAGCTTCATCTTCAGGCCAGCATAGCTTCCAGTTGTCCGAGTGTTCATCAGTTGTCCTAAATAGAGTACCTTTAAATACCTTATAGTACTTGCCTAATTTTTCATAGTGCTTTTTCCCTAAACAGTTCTTTATTAATTTCCAATTTGTGTCATGGTTATAGCTCATCCTGGTAGCCTTGATAGAGCATCTGCAACCATGTTGTCAATGCCTTTAATATACTTAATTTCAAAGTTAAAGTATTGTAAATACAATGCCCATCTTGTAAGCCTATTATGATAGAGCTTGCATTCGTGTAAATAGCTTAAGGCTTTATGATTGGAGTACACTATTACCTTATGTCCTAGTAAATAGGTCCCGAATTGTGAAAATGACCACTGTATGGCTAATAACTCTTTCTCTGTGACTTTATAGTTTTTCTCATGCTTCAGTAACATTTTGCTTGCAAACGCAATTGTACAATGAATTACCTCCCTATTAATTTCTTTCTCTTGAAATAATTCAGCACCTAACCCATAATCAGTATGTAAACAGAAAGGTAAATTGAAGTCTAGTCTGTGCAATAGGTTCTGGTTATTCAGTTCTTTTTTTATTTTGTCGAAAGCCTCTTGACAATCTTTACTCCATATCCAAACAGTGTCCTTTAATAAATTACTTTGACAGGGTTTGTTTAAGCTTTGTTTACTTAAAAATTTTCTGTAGAATTCACATAGCCCTAAAATGATTTCAGTTGTTTTCTATTACAGGGTATAGGAAACTCAGAAATAGCTTTAATTTTGTCTGGATCTGCCAAAATTCCTTTTTCTGTTACAAAATGTCCCAAAAATTTTAACTGAGGTACTGCAAATTTGCACTGTCATTCCTCCTCTTGTAAGTTTCTCAAATGCCTGTCTTAAAAGCCCAACACGTTTATTCCAATCTTGTCTAGTTACTAAAATGTCATCTACGCAAATCACTAATTTGGATACAAGTTCCTGCCCAAGCACATGGTCTAAAGCTCTAATAAATTTGGCTACCGATGCGTTCAATCTGAAAGGGACTACATAATACTAATGGCAACAACCATTGTATAGAAAAGCGGTGTATTTCCTAGTCGGGTGTCAGGGGCACTTGGTGAAAGCCTGAGGTTAAGTCTAGACCTGACATTAATTTCATATCCTTGAACTTGTGCAACAGCTTATCGATGTCTTCAGGGTGGTCTGTTTCCCTGTGTAAGATTTTATTTACAGGCTTGGAGTCAAGAACTATTCTGACTCCCCCACCTCTCTTTGACACAACTACCAATGGGTTCTTATAAGCGCTGATAATCCTTTCAGTAATGCCACATGCTTCCATCATATGTAATTCTTTCTCAACTGCTGTACATTTTGCAATGGGCACACCATACAGTTTTATGGAAAACAAATCATAGCATCTCACTAGCAACTTACATTAGTAGCCTCTAACTTTCCCTGGAATGTTGCTAAAGACATGACTGTATTCCCATAACAAAGACTCTAGTTCCTGTTCTTGCCCATTGTTTAGACCACTAGCTTCTGAAATCTTAGTGTCTACTTAAGTCTAGCTCTGGTATGTCTTTGTCAACCCATCTTTTTTCCTTTACAGGATTTATAGGATTAAATTTATCGTTACACAACTGTATTAGGTCTGACAAACTTGGTGGAGATACATTCCCCATTTGGTGGTGTTATGATAAGTTTTTGCCCACCCCAGTCAAATCTTGCAGCTACACTTTTAATCCATGACATCCCGAGAATACAGACCTCACTGAGTCGTCGTATAATTAGGCATCCAAGTGTAAAGATGACTCCCTCAATTGTAAAAGATAACAAAGTTTGACTTTTAACTGTTTTACTGCATTTTCCTGTAGCACCTTTTATTTTCACCCCAATGACTGGCATTTCAAAGTATTCTTTCTCGCACTTCAGCTTTTTGCTTGATATTTCAGATATTCCCGACACTTGACTCCCTGTTTCTATAAGGCACTTGCCGTCCCAGGTACCAACTTTTACTCTAATGAATGAATTACATATGTCATCACCTTTTTCAGACTGAACACATTCATACAACAAATCATTTGCAATTTCACTAAAACAATGACATCCTGAGTTACAGTTACCTATATTACTGTCACTTGTATTACCTACTGTCATTACATTAACATACACATCATGAACACTGTCACTTGCATGAATAATTTCATTAATCCAAACACTTTCATCAGTATAACATTGTTCGCCACTAAGGTATTTGTCCTTCAGTTGTTCAACAATAATATGATTACTAATTTGCCACCAATCATTGGGTATATCTACTACATGCACAATATCAGTATATCCCACAACACCTAATGCTTCCATTTCCTCTTTCAAACAAACAAAGTATTTCTCACCATCATCATGTACCATTAAATCTTCATTTTCCCCAAATACTACAATCATCAACCTCTCTCTCCTGAAAATTTAGTGTTGCTTTCACACCCAAGTGTATTTACTTCTTTACTCATTAAATCAATGTCAACAATTTGCTCATCTGGTTCCCTCATCAGTGCTTCAATTCCAAAATTCAATTAAGTCAATTACTTCCTCTGGCTCTTTATTACAACCAGTGTGTTCATTCCTCTTACCTGCATTTTTAGTGTTAGAAGAGGAACAAGTGTCATTCTTAACAGATACTGTGTTTATAGAGTAGTACACATTCATAAGACAACTACTCATTACTTCAGATGTATCTTTTGGTACAGTGTAGTCACTGGTGTTTGTCCATTTATTATCTGTGCTTTTCACCCCTACCTTGTGGACCGACAATGGAGTGGATGCTAGTTTTTTCTTCATGACTTCCCTTAGAATTTTGACTCCTGGTGTCACTATGTTCATGCCCATTCCTATTACTGTTTTCAAACTCCATGTTATTATTTCTGTTCAAGTTGTTCCCAGATTATTCCCTTGAATTGAAATTATTATTATTGTGACTATTTTGTTGCCTATGACGAAAACTGTGGTTGTTAGACCTACTGTTTTCCCTTCTGCTAAAATTATTTCCACAACTATGATTCCCACCTCTCTGTGTGTGACTGAAATAGTTTTGTGGTTTTCCCACTTTGCCTAAGATTCTGTCTAGTTTGTCCATGTAATTTAGAAATTATCCAATGTTGTTATCTGGTCCATAAACAAGGTCTCGTTGCACATCAGTTGGCAATCTTCTCTTTAAAGCATCAATCTGTGTGAGCTCACCAAAGGGTTTACTCAAATTTACAAGTTCTTCAATTAATCTTTACAAAACTGTTTTGTAGTCCCCTGTGTTTCCCTATAATTCAGTCCATTCAGGAACTCTTTATCCTGGCTTGTTCAGTTTCAGGCCAGAACCATTTTAAGAACTCTCTTTCAAATTGTGCATAAGACATGTCCACAGAAAAAGTTTGATTGACCTATGACAAAGATTCCCCCTCCAAAATTTTTTTTCAAACTTTAACTCATATTATGCAGAAAGTTGTCCCTACAACTCTGCAGAAAGTCGGCAGGATGCAAACTACACTCATTAGAAAAGTTTTTAACTGGAATGTTGGATAATAAGGTAATGTGTTCATAGAAAAAATTTTGTTAGCTACATCGCTGTTAAGTAATTTAAACTAATGATTTATCTCTGATATTGTACTTTTTAGTTCTCTAACGTTTGTCTTAGTTTCAACCTCTTGGAGTTTTACAGTGTCCACTTTATCATTCACAACAGTTAGTTTCGAATCTACTCTACTTTCAAGATTTACAGCCATAGCTTTTACATTTACACAAACTGTATCTATTTGTCTGTTAACACTAACAAAACACTTTGCATTTTTCTCTTTGCCTGTGACCAGTTCATTTCTTACAGATTGAAATTTATTACTCAGACTACATTTTACTTCTCCCACTTTAGATTCTACCACCAAAATCTTTGTTTCTGCCCTGCCAAGTTTCTTGTCTATCTTTGATACGTTGTTGCGAAGTTTATTACCCCAAAGTAAGACATTGTCAATTTTTTAACACTCCCTTGAGATGCGACACTTTCTGATCTATGACCCGAAAACTGTCCGCGACCGTCTGATTAATGTTTTGTAACTGTTCCTCATTAGCTTGTAAGTGTGCTGCTACTGTTTGATTTAAAGCTAACGATTGTTCCATCATTTGTAACGTTGATTTTGTGTCTTGACATCTCCCATTCTGATGGATTAAGACTTTGATCCGCTTCTTTGAATGACTCATCTTCCGTTTTTATCGGCATGTTGTAAGTCCTCAGAGAGCAACAAATTTTCACAATCCTGCATGGATTCAGCACCATTTTCCTCTTTTACAATGGTCATTTTCATTTAAAAAAATTTAAAAAAAGGGGGAATAAATATGTTGTGACTCGCCGATCTTTCAAAGTGCCGCCGCGCAGTTTACGCGTGTCCTCTGTGTCCTCTACATGCGGTGCTGTCTGCCAGCCATGCAGCAGCCGCGCCACCTGAGCGGCCAGCCAGCCAGCCAGTGGCCGCTAGACTTGGACTCAGTGCTGATTTGACTGTTACCTTGTACACATGTCTTATGTTGTCTACTCGCTCTGTGGCTTACATGTATTGTGTCATTTTTGAAATATATGTGTTCAACTTGACGTTATAAAAAAAAAGAACTACACAAATGTACTTATCTCTTCAGTGGATCTTCACTCGTGTGGTCAGTCCACTCATCTGCTTCATTTCGTCTCCCTTGACTTCCATGTATTGTACTTCTTTGCACCACATGGATATTAGACACAAGAAAATCCTATCTTTTTTAGGATCCTGCAAAACATAGATTTCATCGATCCACCTACGTATAAATGTCTTTAATCCCGGCACAGAGCCTCCAGTTACCATGGACCCTCTCTACTATGATAAAAGTTACTTCCATAAAGACACCATTACACTGTGGCTAATGGATAACAAGTAATTTGTAGAGATGATCATGATGTCACGTATCTTGATGCTGCTGAATATCCGTTGTGCATGTGGCTTCGTTGTCTAGGTGATGTTTGATTCCTTTGCTGTTGTGGATGAAAAAGGTGCGGGGTTTGACTATTACTAGACTACCGAAATCATGAAGCAGGATTCCACGATTTTTTGTTTAGGGGGGGAAGAAAACACATTTATTGTTAGAACTTTAAGCTTGAAAGTAATTTAGTAAATTTCACAACCTGAAATCCCAAAAATAAAGTACCACGTGCATTGTGGGCACCACACGTTTATCAAGAAACACACATAAAAACAACAAATCTCGACCGCAGCCAAAACACAAGTGACCGAAATCACGTTGCTGACCAAGGATCACAGAGTCGTATTGACAAAGAACTTAAGATTTCTGTATCGATTATTGATACTGCATTTTTAAGTTACATGAAATATCAAATAGCGTAAAGGATAATTCAGTGACAATAATAATATGAGTGACAAAATTGTACACATAAAGAATGCAAGTCAAACTTTCAGAAAAAATAAAAGTCGTAATTTAAATATTCACACTTTCAAATTTGCATTAATCGTAACACCTACCCTAACATCATACTAAGCGAATGCTTTTCGAAAACAACTTTAATTAGTGTATAATATCTCATAACAAAATGGGCTCTAATGGTCAGTTGCATCACACACTGAACACATCTTTCAGATAACTCCACTGCCAGAAGTCACACATATTAAGATCAGATGATCTGGACAGCTAGGCTGTAGGGAAATGGCTGCTGTAAATCTAGAATTTTTGAAACGCCTCTGCAGTAGCTGCTTCACTGGCTGTGCAATGTGCAGAGGTGTGTGATCTTGCATAAAAATGGCCTCGTCCACAGATCAACACTCTCGAAGGACTGGAATGACAGTGCGCGTAAGACTATCGTAATGTTTACCAGGTAACGGAACTGGCAGGACTCATCTCCTTGAAAAAAATATGGTCCTTTGATAAGGGATGCCGTCAACCTGCACCACACAATCACCTTGCAAAATGAAGTGGTAACTGTTGATGTACATGCGGATTTTCTGTTGCCCATACTATGCAATTCTACATATTGGCATGTCCTTGGAGATGGAAATCAAAATTTAACCCAGCAAATTAAATATTATAATAAAAGTGAACAATTGAGTCCCTGTGTCTCTTTGCATAATTTCAAAATACATTTACAAAATATCAACTTCAGAAATGCTCCGGTGTCAAGCGATATGAGAAGAAGTTTACAATTCCGAAATGGCAGGAAAAACTAATAAGCCTAAAAACATAATAGATAACCTCTTTGTTCCATGTTTGGCAGTGTATAACTTTTCCATCTGTCATATTGTGCAGAAACTGTGGCAGTCAGTGTTACATGACTAGACTTTGAACTAGTGATTTTCGGTATTTTCTTATGTTGAAACTTGAATACATAACATGCTGCGTGTTATACATTCATCGATACAGTATTTCTAGTTTGCATCGGCGGGTGTAACAAAGATTCGTTGGCCTCACTTTTCTACATTGAGACTCTGTTTATAACCACAGGGAGAGGTGGAGTTCTTTTTTTAATACAATGCGCAGTGGTTAGGCGGCTTTGTCTCCCCCTCGTGTATGTGTGGTAACCACCCCCCCCTCCCCCCTCTCATCTG
The DNA here is from genome assembly GCF_023898315.1 of Schistocerca nitens. Lineage (NCBI taxonomy): Eukaryota > Metazoa > Arthropoda > Insecta > Orthoptera > Acrididae > Schistocerca > Schistocerca nitens. The sequence goes on from NC_064622.1 coordinate 11,701,326, forward strand.
GGATCAGTTGCAGGCCTATGAATATTATTCTTTGTGGAAACAGGCAGGATTCTATGAGCTATGGACTTAATTAATTAAAATATTTATTCAGATATCGTCTTCAGTCCTCCTAACTTCAATTCTTGTATGCAGTTATAATCTTCTAAAAATTCTAGAATTTTATTTTTTAAAAAAAAGGTACCTTTTAGGTTTTTAAAGCTAAAATAGGCATTAACATTGAAATAAGCTGTTGCCGGTGCTATAAAATTAACAGTTTCAATTTCATTTAGGTATGAAATTCATAACTACAAGTTTATTTACATCTAGGAACTCAAGAAAAGAATAGGCTTTAACCTAAAGTTCCATGATCTACTCCTCAGTATAGCAGCATTACATTCCCACTAGACACTCAAAGGAATTTCAAGTATATTGACTGCTATGTAATGAATAGTGGGGTAATATAATCGTCACAAATTGTTTATTAATTGGTGCAAGGTGCATCTACACTTGGTATATGGGGCTATAATGTGAAGTAGGTGCATTAATTCACACAAAAAAAAAAAAAAAAAAAAAAAAAAAAAGACAGATAGATGAACTTGTCACTTAACTTCGAGATAGTATTTGACAAACAAATTAGCGGAACTGACAGAACTTGGACTAATCGTTTAAGAGATTACTGTGAAATAATGCAGATTTTTATCATCAGTACAAAATTCTTTTGCGAAGAATTGATCTGCTTTAATTGCAACGTTACTGGTAAGAATTCCATCTATACAGCAATTTTAACTTCTGAAACACATTTTAGAACTCTTGTAAAACATTAGCTGTAGAATGTTTGAACCAGCATCCAGTTTGATAAGAATTGTTTGTAAAAATTTCTGTTGTGTGGAAAAAGTATTTAGGACATTTGTTTTCTATGTTTTTATAGGAACTTTAATTCCCAAGAGCTGTGTTGAAGCCCTCAGAGATGCTCTTTCATCAGATGCAGAGAAGACAGATGAACAAACATTTTGAGGAGGTGAAAATTGTTAACTCTAGGTGTAAGTATTTTCTGTTTTTATTACATATATATGTAGAAAAGTGACAAAAAGTGCATCTTTCTACTTACCACTTCCTACATGAAACACATTGCCAAATAAATGATAGCAGTTGTAAATACTCTCTCTCTCTCTCTCTCTCTCTCTGCCTCTCTCTCTCTCTGCCTCTCGTTGTAGAATAGTTTTGGTGGTGACATGTCAGTGTGTGCTAATATTAAGGATGACGGTCAGCACTCTTGTGACATTTAATTTTTTTATTGTTGTTACTCCTATCTGTAGTTTCTACCCCCAACCCTTTCACCATTTTGTTCACTCGCAAGGATACCTGCATTACTTCTGTTAACGCTTAGGTATTTTATCCAATTGTTCAGCATGGAGAAAAAAAAATATATCTCTGGAGGCAGAAACATTTTTTCCTTAACCATTGAACGTGGGTGCCGATTTTCATAACCTTAGTGGGCATGCGGATACTTTGTGCACATGTAAAGAATAGCTGTTTTTATAGTATTGAGGTGAACATGTATGTGCAGAATCACAGTTTAATCTTAGTTAAATTAAACAACGATAAGATAAACTTTTATATTCAAAAAATAACAAAATAAACTTACATTATATTGCTGCACACAAGTGTTACCCCACAGTAATGATCCACTCAAAGCATTAATTAAGACAGTGCAGTTGCATCAGATCCCCAACAGACACTTATTTGGTTACTAATTACCTTGTGTATAACTGCCTTTTTGTGGGATTATGCTGCTAGCTCGTATTCTGAGCATTTTCTTTCATTAATCCTAATTTTTTTTCTCACCTAGCTCACTGTTTATTTTATATTACGGCAGCTCATTTTGATGTATGACAACACAACATATCACTTCGTTAGGTGAAGCAATAATGAAGGAATAGGTATGGGCTCACAGTTATAAAACAACAGTGGAACGGTAGAAGACAATGTTATTTGTGGCGGGCACATTTTATACGTCAACACACTTGCTCAAGGTTTGAATAGAGGTGTACCTCCAGTATTTTGATAAAGTAAGCCATAATCAGAATTTGGAAGTTTTTTTAGGCCATATAAGTAGCACACTCTAATCATAAATGCTTGTTATATGGCCTTATCAAATTCTAAAATAAATACAATATGATACTGGTTTTATGTTCCTGGAATATAGTTTTCATGCTGTTAACAACATTATTTATTGGTCCCTTCTAATTCACTCTGTTCCCATCTGCATTTGCATTATTGTTATTATTAATTTCACACAATTTACTCACAATGAAACAACATAAACAGAGAAAAACAAAACAAAAAAACACATTACAGAGATATAATGACACTGGCAAGGTGTCGACTTTCAAGTAATGTTCACAAACACTGTGGCATAAACTTCCTTGAGCTCTCTTACACATAGGTCTGAATCATTAGAAGACAATAAAAGATGGAACAATTCATACCACAATTGCTTTGTCTCATATCACTGCCAAGCTAACAATAACTATACAATATGCAGTGTTGTTTGTATTTGCATTATCAAACAGCATGTTGGATGAACTAGAACTTAAGTATTCTTCCATAAATTCAATGGAGGGAAAGTTGGCAAAGGTAAACTAGAGCTATGGTAGCACCCCTTCCGGATAATACATGAACTACCTTTGAAATGTTCAGATGCGGATCCTCTTATGTAACAAGAGCGATCTATGTTAGACTTCTTAGCATATTATATGTGTGGGGGGAATCATTATATTCGATTTGCTGGGAGACTTTTCAAGTGGTGTATAGAATGTGGTTTTCTTTTTGAATGTGTAGTGATTTCTGAAATGGTGGTTAGGTTGAGAAATAAGAGCAAAGCCTAACAATGTAGGCACAGTCACAACTCTTGCATAGTTTTGGCTTTTCTTATGGAATTCATCGAAATCTACGAGGTGTGGGTTAGTGTGGTATCTGACAGCACAGCTAAAATTTAAAAGTTGGATAAACTACTGCCCTACATTTTGATGCTGTATACATTTATTCAACATAAATCTGTTTCTTGTAATCACTTTTGGACTTTGCTAAATTTTTGCTGTATATCAAAAGTTTTGAATGTAGTTATGAACTAGAAAGCCAGATAGAAAAAATCATTAGAAAAAATTGAAACAAACTATAATTCTAGATTTGTTAAATCGAAAAGTATGAAATACCTGTATTTATGTGTTTAATTTCCCACCATTTACGTTTTTTATTTTTTTATATGTAAAATCACCGACTGGTGTCTTGGTCTTAAGGCAACAAGAAGACTGAAGAAGAAATTGGTTACATTCAAAAATTATTTTATTCAGCTTATTGCTTTGGAGCGGATGGAGGGGGGATTAAACAAGAAGAAAAATCCTTAAATATTCTCCTTCATTTCTTCAAGAAGAAAAAAGATCTATAAGCATAGTTTGCTTTTTCTCTGCCTGGATAACATACTGGCAAGAGTGTCACTAATTGGTTGATATTTCCTAGAACCAATTTGTCTGTATTACTCAGGCCCAGTTGTATGAACGGTGCTGACTGGAGGTGCTGTTGTTACCCACTCCCCCTCCCCCCTATATCAGAAACTGAATTCAGTTCAGGAATCTGTTGGATCAGTTAAATGAGTTTCAGTTTGATGTAACTTATCATGAAACACGCTTGGCGGCAACACTTCTAAAATTAGTTGTCCAAACAATTTTCATACGTAAACCACAGATATTATTTGTACATCATAGATACAGATTATTTGTTGTCAACATGCCACATTGTAAAGCTGGATGAAAATAAGCAAACGAAATTGTGTTTACTCACAGAACATACAGACAAATGGTGATTGGGAAAGTTTGGAAACGTGTTATGAGAATATAAAGAAAAGGACCAAACAGGCATTTGCACTTGACAGGGTATAATTCTTAGACACACTTAACAGTAAATTATTATATTTCATCTTTGTGTAAATACTTGTGCTGCGTAAACTCTAACAAAAAGTGTGTCGGAAACTTTTCAAGTTTGAAATGCATAAAACTAAAGGTGGTAATTTCAATCACCTACTGTTCCACAAAATGGACAAAAGCAGCCATGATGATGGTACTGATATTAATCCCAAGTTATATTTAGTGGTTTGTATTAACCCGCCAGGGTAGCCGAGAGTGCTAATGCACTGCTTCTTGGACTCGGGTAGGCATGCCGGCCCCGGTTCAAGTCCGCTCGGCAGATTAACAACGAGGACCGGTATCCCAGCCAGACTGGATGTGGTTTTTAGGCGGTTTTCCACATCCCACTAGGTGGGTACCAGGCTGGTCCCCACGTTCCACCTCAGTTACATGACATGCAGACATTTGAAAATCTTTGCACTATTCCATGAGACAGCTGGGGTGCATTAATTCCGTCTCGGGGGGGGGGGGGGGGGGGGGTTCGGGGCGACGGCAGGAAGGACATCTGACGACCCTCTGCGCCTAACATTGCCAAATCAATCGTACCACTGCCAGTCCCATGTGACGTGGGACAAAGGCCCCAAGAAAGAAAGAAATATTTAGTAGTTTGTATTAATTTTCATACACTTTGATTAATTTTTTGAGACGATATTGCTACACAAGTGGTAATGTATATTATTATCCCTTGTGTTCTTGTTCATTTCTTGTTCTGATACAGATTTAAAATATACTAAAAGTTGCAATTCCTTCACATCAGTGAATGAAACATCACTAAATGAGTTATATCATTAGATGAAAATGTTGTTCTCCTAGTAGACAGAGAAAATGAATACGAAAGGGGGAATGTGTGTGTTGAGTTGATAAGAACAAACGTGTAAGTTAACTGTGACAGCAATACATGTAATGTATTGAACTAAGAAGAACTTATAATTACAGACAGATGTGTGACATGTGAACTGCCAAGACTGCTATAGACTCGAAAACTGCCGCCTACCTCTCCCAATCCCTCCGATGGGGAGGGGGCAGGGGGGGGGGGACAGATAGAGGGAGAGAGAGAATGGTCCCAATGTAAAATATCGATACTAATATACGAGGTTATGTTGCCACCAACATGAACATAAAATAAAAGTACAGTGCATGCTCATGGGGGCATGAAATACGAATGGTAACACTGAAAGTGGATAGAGAAATTAAAGAACTCCAACTAAAAGAAATTAATATATATATAAATATAATAGAGGGAAACATTCCACGTGGGAAAAATATATCTAAAAACAAAGATGATGTGACTTACCAAACGAAAGCGCTGGCAGGTCAATAGACACACAAACAAACACAAACATACACACAAAATTCTAGCTTTCGCAACCAACGGTTGCTTTGTCAGGAAAGAGGGAAGGAGAGGGAAAGACGAAAGTATGTGGGTTTTAGGGGAGAGGGTAAGGAGTCATTCCAATCCCGGGAGCGGAAAGACTTACCTTAGGGGGAAAAAAGGACGGGTATACACTCGCACACACACACATATCCATCCACACATATACAGACACAAGCAGACATATTTAAAGACAAAGAGTTTGGGCAAAGATGTCAGTCGAGGCGGAAGTGAAAAGGCAAAGATGATGTTGAATGACAGGTAAGGTATGAGTGGCGGCAACTTGAAATTAGCGGAGATTGAGACCTGGTGGGTAACGGGAAGAGAGGATATATTGAAGAGCAAGTTCCCATCTCCGGAGTTCGGATAGGTTGGTGTTGGTGGGAAGTATCCAGATAACCCAGACGGTGTAACACTGTGCCAAGATGTGCTGGCCGTGCACCAAGGCATGTTTAGCCACAGGGTGATCCTCATTACCAACAAACACTGTCTGCCTGTGTCCATTCATGCGAATGGACAGTTTGTTGCTGGTCATTCCCACATAGAATGCATCACAGTGTAGGCAGGTCAGTTGGTAAATCACGTGGGTGCTTTCACACGTGGCTCTGCCTTTGATCGTGTACACCTTCCGGGTTACAGGACTGGAGTAGGTGGTGGTGGGAGGGTGCACGGGACAGGTTTTACACCGGGGGCGGTTACAAGGATAGGAGCCAGATGGTAGGGAAGGTGGTTTGGGGATTTCATAGGGATGAACTAACAGGTTACGAAGGTTAGGTGGACGGCGGAAAGACACTCCCCACTCCAGTCTCAGGCAGCTGGAGCCAGACTGCAAGCAACGGGGGATTATAGGCAACTGGATGGGACTACACAGGAGGCTGTGGCAAGGAGGGGGTGAGGGATGGTAAAGTACTGCTTGGAGTGTGCAGGGACGAGGTGGAGAGTGGGCACCCAGGTTCAGCCAGGAGCTTAGGCAGAGGGTTAGGGGCGGGAGAGTTTAGTGGAAAAGGGGAGAACTAAAAAGACTGGTTGCATTTGTGGAATAGAGAGCTGCATAGTGCTGAAATGGCAACAGGGAAGGGGCTAAGTGGGTAAAGACAATGACTAACGAAGGTTGAGACCAGGAGGGTTACGAGAATGTGGTATATATTGCTGGGAGAGTTCCCACCTGCACAATTTAGAAAATCTGGTGATGGTAGGAAGGATCCAATTGGCAGAGACTGTGAAGCAGTCATTGCAATGAAGGACATCGTGTTGGGTAGCGTGCTCAGCAACAGGGTGACCCCGGCCACAAATTGTCGGTGACCATTTCTGCGGACAAACAGCTTGTTGGTTGTAGTGTCCATGTATGATGCAGCACAGTGGTTGCAGCTTAGCTTGTAGATCACATGATTAGTTTCACAGGTAGCCATGCCTTTGATGGAATGGCAATGTTTGTGACACGACTGGAGTAGGTGGTTGTGGGAGTATGTATGGGACAGGTCTCGCATTTAGGTCTATTACAGGTATATGAGCCTCTCGTCATGCCCTGAAACGAGAAATGTCCTACCCACTACCTACTTCCTGCTCCTCCCACAGTGCTGTTCCATAGCCCATCGAACCTACACAGTATCCTCATCTGTCCCTACACAACCCCTGCCTCCAACACCTTGCCTCACGGCTTGCCTGTTCCCATTCCAGCATTGCACAGCTCTCTATTCCAGCAATTCACCCTGTCATTTTATGTCTCACTTTATCCACAACCTCCCCCACCCCCCTCTCTCCCCCATCCGTCTAATCTCCCAACTGCACTTAGCTGCCATGCCCTCTGTCCTCCTGCTCCCTGCACGCTCCTAGCAGAATTTTACCACCCCCACTCCTACCCTCCCAACCTCCTCCTTACTGCCACCCAGTTGCCTCTCCCATAATCCCCTGCTGCTCACAGTCTGGCTCCACCTGCCGGAGACTGAGGTCGTGTCTGTGTGAATTGCATTTGCTTGAGTGTGTGCGTGTGTATGTTGTCTAATCTTTACAAAGGCCTTGTTGGCCAAAAGCTAATTGTGTGACAGTCTCTTCATTGTGCCTTTCTGCGACTCAGCATCTTAGCTATATAGTGAGTAGAAACTATCCTTTCCATTATATTTTAATTTTCAACTGTTTTGTGTAAATTAAATTGTTAATGAATGCCACTACCATTGCTTTGTGACTCCTATTAGCTTCATTTTCTGTAGGTAACGGAATTTCTTTGTTGACCCTTCTCATAACAAATAGAGTGGCATCTGTTTCCGGCTCCTAATCTGATGCACTGACAGCTATAGTGTGCAAGCCAAACGGTGTGACTGTAATAATGGTTGATCAGTGTAGTTTTACTTTGAGTATTAAACTTAAACAGCTCGGCAGTTTTTCATGTTAATAAATACTACGCACGGGAAAAGAAGCGACAAGTGGAAAAAAAAATGCTGGAATTTATGCTTGGTGGAACATTAGATCCTATAAACATCATACCAGAACAAAACTCCAGAGTCACAGAAACAATCTTAAACTGAACTCTAGCTGATAAATATCACTTTGATAATTGACTTAAAAATGAATATTACTATTCTGTTCGTCAGTGTGTGTGCAGTTGTCATATCTGTTGAAGCACATGTTCGGTGATTAAAAATTTAATATGGATTATGCATTTACTGCTGTTCAAGCCTTGAGAGAATTTTTGGTAGAAGTGTTTAATCATTACTGCCTGCAGTCAAGTTCCACACTTGACTGTTCCCCAAAGGTATTTAGAATTTCCCTTGTAATGTCATTAGCTTGTGAACTGGGAGTTGCTGTTGAGCTTGACTTGATCCGTGAAATCTTGCCACTGAAAGATGAACCTAGTTCACATTAATATAATCTGAGATTAACTCAAATTTCAGAGTTCAGGTTGATCTGTGATCATTTTCTTTGCTAATCCAAAAAAGTTGCTTTGTGCAATTCACTCCAACTGGTCACCTGAAGGCTTGTTGTGGGTTGTGTAGCTAATGGCTTCCAGGGGCAGTAAAATTTTGATTTTCTACATCTACATCCACATCTGCTTGGATACTTGACAAATCACATTTACCGTATTTACTCGAATCCAAACTGCACTTTTTCCGGTTTTTGTAATCCAAAAAACCGCCTGCGGCTTCAAATCGAGTGCAAAGTAAGCAGAAGTGCTGAAAAATGTTGGTAGGTGCCGCCACAACAAACTTCTGCCATCGAATATATGTAGCGCTACACATGAATGCTTTGCAGGCACAAAGATAAATACTGGCGCCAAAACCTCTACGTCAGTAAATAAATTAAAAAAAAAAAAGGTGGAAGACGAGCTTTTTTTCTCTGCCCCGAGTTTAGACCACTGCATTTTCGTACATTATCCAATGAAGTAAATACAAATTCCGTATTGTTCATCTTCGAATGTAGCAGCATTTCAATGTACTACGAAAACCCGACTGGCAAGACTGTTTGGGATGTTGGTCAATATGGCCAACTCTACATTCTGAATTTTTTCCTTCCTGTGAGAAGAGATGGTTGCTAATAGGAACTTTTATGAATTGTGAATCACATGTAGTATTCTCTTCACCATAAGAATAATACGAATATAAACATTTAGTCATGTATTGTTTCGTGTTTGCTGCTATCTCATTTAAATCCTGTCTGCCTAATAAACTACGAAACTAGAGTGAGACAACAGCAAACGCGGAAGAATATACATATCATGTCATGTTCATATTTGTATTATTCTTATGCCTACTAGTGATACAGTCAGAAATTAAACACGGAAATTGACTAGATTTTTAAATCTAAGATGACTCTAATTTCTGTGGAGAATGTAATGTACTAAAGAGGCGCCTGCAAAGATTTTCAAATGGAGAAAAATTTTTGCTAAACTTTAATTCAGAACATCTTCTATCATACGCAGTCTATTATTTGGTCCTTGTTGATCATTATCAAAGAAAGCAGCGCTGTGAGTAACAACAAATAGCAGTCTCTTGCCATTGTTTCGCTAATAAGACGATTCCGCTCTCTTTTTTTTTTTTTTTTTTTTTTTTCTTTTTTTTTTATTCAAACCAAACGAAGCACGTGAAAAAGGAAGGGTACCTATATAAATACGGACAGAGCGCCTGATGCATAGCAATGGCTACCTGGTAAATCCAAACTGCTAAGCTCACGACTCGAACGAAACTACTGTAGCTGTAACGTCATTCATTCGACCTAAATTGTGTCTCATATTACAATGGACCAACTTTGTTTCGATTTGGAGGTGCGGCCTAAAACTTTTCTCTCCCCTTGAATTTCGAGTCTCAAATTTCAGGTGCGGCTTAGATTCGGGAAAAATTTTTTTCCTTGATTTTGAGTCTCATTTTAGGTGCGTCTTAGATACGAGTGCGTCTTAGATTCGAGTAAATACGGCAAGTGCCCGGCAAAGGGTTCATCGAACCACCTTCACAATAATTCTCTATTATTCCAATCTCAGTGCACGGAAAAAATGAACATCTCTATCTTTCCGTATGAGCTCTGATTTCCCTTATTTTATTATTATGATCATTTCTCTCTATGTGGGTTGGCGTCAGATAAATATTTTCACATTCGGAGGAGAAAATTGGTGATTGAAATTTAGTGAGAATATTCCACCGCAATGAAAAAATGCCTTTGTTTTTATGATATCCACCCCAAATCCTGTATAACTTCAGTGGCACTCTATCTTCTATTTCGCGATAATACATGATGTGCTACCCTTCTCTGAATATTCTCTATGTACTTCGTCAGCCCTATCTGGTAAGGATCCCAAATCGCGCAGCAGTATTCTAAAAGAGAAAGGACAAATATAGTGTAGGCAGTCTCTTTAATAGCTCTGTTGCATTTTCTAAGTGTCCTTCCCCACAACATTTTCTCTGTGTTTCTTCCAATTTAAGTTGTTTGTAATTTCTAGGTATTTATTTGATTGATTTATTGTGTAACTAAAGTTTAACGGATTCCTATAAGCACTCGTATATCATTTTGCAATTTGTTTTGATCTTCTGATGACTTTACTAGTTGATAAATGACAGCATCATCTGCAAATAATCTAAGGTGGCTGCTGAGATTGTCTCCCAAATCATTTTTATAGATAAGGAACAGCAAAGGGCCTATAACACTATCTTGGGGAATTCCAGAAATCACTTCTGTTTTACTCAGTGACTTTCCATCAGTTATTGCGAAATGTGACATCTCTGACAGGAAATCACGAATCCAGTCGCATAACTGAGATGATGATCTATAAGCACGCAACTTCACTACAAGCCGTTCATGTGGTTCAGTGTCAAAAGCCTTATGGAAGTTTAGAAATATGCAATCAATTTTAAATCCCTTGTCAATAGTGTCCAACACTTCATGTGAATAAAGAGCTAGTTGTGTTTCACAAGAAAGATGTTATCTAAATCCGTGTTGACTTTGTGCCAATAAACCGTATTCTTTGGGGTAATTCATAATGTTCAGACACAATATATGTTCCAAAATCCTGCTGCATATTGACATTATTGAGATAGGCCTGTAATATAGTGGATTACTCCTACTACCTTTCTTGAATATTGGTGTGACCCATGCAACTGTCCAGTCTTTGGGTTCTGATCTTCCATTGAACGAATGGTTGTATATTAGTGTTAAGTATGGAGCTAATGGCATCAGCATACTCTGAAAGGAACCTAACTGGTATACAGTTTGGACCGACTTGCTTTTGTTAAGTGATTTAAGTTGCTTCACTACTCTGAGGAAATCTACTTCTATGTTACTCCTGTTGGCAGCTGTTTTTAGAATATCAAATAATTATTGACCCAATCATTTACGTCTACATCTATACTCTCCAAACCACTTCAGAGTGCATGGTAGAGGGTACATCCCATCATACCAATTATTAGGACTTTTCCCATCCCATTCACATGCGAAGTGTAGGAAGAACAATTGCTTAAATACTGTGGTAAGCTGTATTTAGTCTAATCTTGTCTTTGCAGTCCCTATGGGAGTGATGTGTATGGGGCTGTAATGTATTCCTAGATTCAACACCTATAATTGGTTCTAAAAACTTTCAAAGTGGGCCTTCACGGGATATGATTCTTCAGCTTCTCCCGGCATACTTTGTGTTAAAATATTTCATGGGTGAACTGCTGGATGAAAATGTCTGACAGGCACAATATTTTGGTAGGCGACCACGTTCCCACCGTCAGGTGCACTGATGAACTGACCGACGGGGAGGCAGGCACCATGCTTTATCTCCTCCCCCTCTCCGTTTGAATGGCAACTCCTTCAAATGTCCATGCCTGCCAACCCTACACCCACCCCTCCCATCGATACAGTGTTCCATCCTAGTTTCGTGAGCACGTGCACATACAAGTAGAGATGCCAGACATTGAACTGACTTCAGGAGACAAGTGGAGGAACAGCAGATATGCTGCCAGCACACACCTGATAACAGCAACATGGTCGTTTGCCAAAATTTTGTACCCGTTGGACACTGGCATCTGGTGGTTTACCTGTGAACTTTTTCAAGGGGTACTTTGTCTGTCTTGAGTCTGCCAGTTCAGTTTCTTTAGCATCTCTGTGACACTCTCCCACGGACCAACAAACCTGTAACCAATGGTGCTTCCCTTCTTTGTGCACATACAATATCTCCTTTTAGTCCTATTTGGTATGGGTCTCTCACAGTTGAGCAATATTGTAGGATGGGTCACATAAGTTATTTGTAAGCAATCTCCTTTGCAGACGGATTTCATTTCCCCAATAACCTACCACCTGCATTACCCACAAGAGAGCCTATGTGGTCACTCCCTTTCGTATCCTTACAGAGTATTACACACAGATATTTGAAGGCGTTAGCTGATTCCAGCTGTACATCATTTATACTATAGTCATACAATACTACATCTTTTCATTTTCTGGAGTGCGCAATTTTACTTTTCTGAACGTGTAATGGAAGTTTCCAGTCTTTGCACTACTTTGAAACCTTATTGAGATTTGATTGAACATTTACGCAGTTTCTTTTCAGACAGTACTTCCTTATAGATTACTGCATCCACTGCAAAAAGCCTGAGGTTACTATTAAAATTGTCTGCGAGGTCATAATATACTATGTGAACAGCGAGGATCCCGACACACTCCCTGGGGCACATCCAAACTTATCTCTACATTTGTCAATGACTCTCCATCCAATATTACGTGATGTGTCCTTGATACCCCTTGCAATTGCTGAGACATTTGTGTTGCTTTAAATTATGCAGTTCCATTTGGGCAGACTTTTGATAATAAGTGTAGATGTGGTACTGAGTAAGGCACTTTGTGGACAGTAGTTGTGGGGATCACTTCTGCTACCCTTTCTTGTAGACGGGTGCTTTCTTCCAACTACCAGGCACAGCTGCCCCCACCCACCACTCCCCCTCATCCCTCTAGGTTGTACTTCGTAAAGGAACATTTGAAAATTGAGTTAAGGATTTCTGATTTTGTCCTTAGCTCATAAATTATACTCTGTTCAGAATTCCGCTCTATTGTACAACACTAAACTTGGATCCCTCAAAGGAGGTTCAGTGTTGGACTAAATTACCACAAAAGCTGCTTGGAAGCACCAATAAAATCTGTTGGCATGATTATCACTCTTCAGCAGCAGGTATTAATCGTATATTGTGGATACACTATATTTATTATCAGAGTTGTCATGGTATAAATATGGAAGATAGTAAGCAGAAAAGGGGGAATCTTTGATCTGTTCAGTAGCTGAAAAAGATTTGTTGCTGGAAATCACATTGTCTCAGTATAAAGATAAAATAGAAGATAATAATAAACTGATAAAATTACTAAGGCTAACAAAGAAAAATTGTGGAAAGAAGCTGATTTTTTACTTTAATTCAAAGAGTGTAGGGACAAATTGTGATAGGAAATGTTTGAAAATGTGCTGTGACAATATAAACAAAAGGACCAAGAAAGCTTTTCTACATGGCATGGAATACTTTTAAGATGCACCTTACAATTATTACTTTTCAGCTCAGTGTAATTCTATGCGTTGTGTAACTGGGTCAGTTACTGCTATTCAAGCCTAGAGAATGTTTTTTAAGTGGCTTTCAGTCATTATTTATTGGCTGCTGTCAAACTCGATTTACTTAACTTTTCACAGCAAATATTTCGAATTTTCCTTTCCTACCCTTCCACTAAAGTGTCTACAAGATGCCGTCCACCAATCACATTAATTATGAGTTGTCTCCGAGAGTTGTTATGAGATCAGTTATCTTCACTTATTACACACATAGCCAACAATTTTTTAACCTAACCTTATATATCCAAAAAATGCTTTGAGCTTCAGCAGTGTGTGTGTGTTAATTTTAACTTGAAGAAAACAAAAGCATTTGTTGTTGACTGACAATAGCAATTTAACTCGACTCGATTGGCGACATTTCTCCAGTCAAAGATGATCCTAATCCACCGAGGTATAATCTGTGATCAATGTTTATAAAGCGCAGATTTCTGAGTTTAACTTGATCTGAGGCTGTTTTGTGTGATAATCAAAACCAAATGCTTTATGGAATCGGCCCAGTCAAGTATTAAATTCAGAAACTGAGTACATGTCTCGGGGCAGCATAACCCACGGCATGCAAATCACCTGCACTATATTCGTTCAATATTTGAGGAGGAGAGCCCTTAGCAACTACCAGCAAACTTTGCACATAGTTTCAAACCTTTTGAAAGCTTTTTCTTGCCAACACTCCTCACAAAATGATGAAAGGAAAAAAGTTTGCCGTCTATTAAATTTTCACTGTCAATGCTGTAAAAAATTCAGCATCGGGCATGATGTTTTAATTCCTTACTATTTTGCTGCTAACGACACAGTTCAGAACGATATGACATATACATGGAGACGCATGAAACTCTTAAAATGGAGTGGGAATTACCCAGACTCGACTCACCCCCATTAAGGTTGAATGGCTAACATCTAATATTAAACACATTTGAACTCATTTGTAATGTAACCAGATGTTTGAAGCTGTTTTCTATGTTGGAATACCAGTGAGGGGGTTACTGGTCTACACTGAATCAGGAGAATGGTCCCAGACAGCTGCAGCAGAGCTATTCAGTGCAGTTCTCTCCTCCTCCTCCTCCTCCTCAGCATCATCATCCGCCAGCTCTGTTTAGTTCTTTACAAAAGCATCCCACTGACCTAATATGTCACACCTGCTGGAATACATCTCTATGATACTGACGGGGAGATTTAGTCGGTAATTAAATTGCTGAAGACTGAGGTTTCTCATGGATATGGTGGTCTATGTAGCCAGAGTCTAAATCCCTTTGCTGCCAATGTTAGCAGTGTCCTTAGCCACATTTGTAGTTTTTCCTTTAGAAATGTTGAGGAAACTGATAGATTTAAGTACTCAGTAATAAAATCACTTTATCAAAAAGGGAAAAAGGATACTGCAGTCAGTTTTTAACTTATTTCTATGCTGCCAGCTTTTGCAAAAGCTACAGGTAAGTCTGTGTATATATGGTGTCATTAGAGTACTTAATAATGCAGACAATTTTAGACTTGTTTCTCTGCTGCCAGCATTTGCAGAAGCTACAGGTAAGCCTGTATATACACGGTGCCCCTCCTGAGAGTCTTCTTGCGCATTTTCTCTGGTGTTTCTGCTGATAAATTTTGCTTTTGCATTTTGTAGTCGGGATCAGCCCAAACCGATAGTGCACCTCACATATCCATGCGATGCCTAATGTCGAAGGAAAGTGTCAATTTGTTTCATGTTACAAACAACATAATTATTAAACCAGAATTTTATGTGCCCATTCGTCCCAAATTAGTCTAGTGCAATATTTGTTTTAGGGATGCACATTAACTGTAACAATAAAACACGGAGGATAACAGTGCCGTGACCTGTGCTGACTGCTACCGCCATGTAGCAGCAGTGCCAAAGTACTGGTTATTCTTAGTTTTCTAATGTTTCTGCTAATAAGGTATACCACGTTTTTTGTAATTGCAAAGAAACTGGTGCTTTCTGTCAGCACTGGACATCATGTGAAAGACATTACAGCTGTATTTGTTAGCACTGACTCCAGCTACATGTAGCAAAAATAAAATTCGTATATCTGTCAGAACATCAGAGAAAATATGCATGACTTCTCTTAAGAGGAACACCTTGTATATAATTTATCATTTCAGTTCACATAATTTGCTTTCAAATGTACAGTTTGGGTTTAGACATGGTTTAACAACTGAAAATGCTGTATCTTCTTTTTCTCTTTGAGGAACTGGAGGAATTAAACAAAAACTTGTGAACATTAGGTGGCTTCTTTGATTTAATTAAGACGTTTCATGGTGTTGACAACAAAATATTGCTATAGAAGTTGGACTTTCGTGGAATCAGAGCAGTAGCTCTCAGTTCGTTCTTCTCATACTTTAAAAACAGACAGAAAATCGCCATTCTCCTCAGTAATGAGAATAGCTATGATATGAGGTAGCATCTGATTGGGGTATGGTTAAGTTGGTAGGAGTAGGCACTTCCTGGATTGGGGGGGGGGGGGGGGGTGTTAATGCCAGGTTCACTACTGTTTCTTTTTACATATATGACACAAGATTGTAAAATCGTTGATGACACAAGCTTGCTAGTGAAGTATGTTGTGTGCAACATAGCACATGTATTAAATTGTGCAGTTGAAGGCATAAGTTTATGGCATGTAGAACATACACTTAGGTGACAGAAGTCATGGAACAGTGATATGCACATATACAGATTTCATTAGTATCACATACACAAGGTGTGAAAGGGAAGTGCATTGGCAGAGGTACAATTTTTACTTAGATAATTCATGTGAATAGGTCTCCAACATGATTATGGCCACACACCCGGAATCAACTGACTTTGAACATGGAATGATAGTAGTAGCCAGACGTATGGGACATCTCATTTTGGAAAAATTAGTGGCCAATGGCTTTCACTTAATAACCAAGAGCAGTGGCATTTACACAGAATTGCCAACACTAACGGACAAGCAACACACATTGCAATAACCACCAAAATCAATGTGGGATCTATGACAAACATATCCGCTCGGACAATGCGGTGAAATTTGGCATCTGTTGGCAGTGGCAGCGGGTGACCGATGCGAGTACCTATACTAACAGCACGACATCGCCTGCAACACCTCTCCTGGACTCGATGACAGTATGGGTCGGACCCTAGATGACTGGAAAACTACGGCCTGGTCAAATGAGTCCCAGTTTCAGTTGGTAAGCACTGATGTTAGGGTTTGAGTGTGGCACAGACACCACAAAGCCATAGACACAAGTTATCAACAAGGCATTGTGCAAGCTGGTGGTGGCTCCATAATGGTGTGGGCTGTGTTTACATGGAATGGACTGGGTCCTCTGGTCCAAGTGAACTGATCATTGACTGGAAATAATCATATTTGGATACTTGGAGAACATTTGCAGCAAGCAACAGTCGAATTTTTATGGATAACAATGTGCCATGTCACTGAGCCACAATCGTTCTGCAATTGGTTTGAAAAACCAGATTCAACATGAATCCGATCAGACATTCACGGGACACAATTGAGAAGTCAGTTTGTGCACAAAATCCTGCACTGGCAACACTTTCACAATAACGGACAGCTGTAGAGGCAACGTGGCTCATTATTTCCGCAGGGGCTTCCAGCGACTTGTTGAGTCCGTGTCATTCCTAGTTGCTGCATTACATTGGGTCCGACACGATATTAGGTGGTATCCAATGACTTTTGTCGTATCAGTGTAAATTGATGCTAAAGTACAGTAAGATTCAGTTTTTACAGTTTCTAACACGCAATTCAACTAAAGCTGACATTTTGATTATATAGCATGGGCAGATGATGAGTGAGTGTCAACAATACAAATTTCTAGGTTTTCAGATAGATGTTAAGCTGTTATGGAAAGTCTAGGTTCAGAATCTTGTTCACAATTAAATGCTGCTGTATTTACCATTAGAACAGTATGTGCAGTAAGTGACAATTCCACATGAAAATTAGTCTACTGTGCTTATTTTCATTTGCTTGTGACATGTGGAATTATATTCTGAAAAACTGTTCTCATTTGCAAAGAGTATTTTGGGCTTAGAAACTATCAGTTCACAAACATTTTGTCAACCCCTGCTCAGAAGCCTGGGAATTCTGACACTGACCTCTCAATATATATTTTTGTTAAAGTCATTTGTTGTTAACGGTGTAATACGAGCTTATTTCCAAGAAAGATTTCACTTAGTTAATACTAGGCATAAATCTAATCTCCATTTGAATTGCACCTCCTTGGCTCTTGTGCAGAAAGGTGCACAGTATTCTGCTACCATGAGAAAGTCTTGGCCATAATCCTCACACTTTCAAGTCTAAGTGAAGAATATTGTAGTGGCTCGTTCCTTCTATTCTGTCAAGGAATTCTTGGAAAAAAATTAAGTGAATTTCGATTACATTGTTGATTATGCTAATATATACTCAGCAGCTTGTCTTCTGCATAGGATTTGTGTAAATTTTATTTTCTTTATTATTAACTTTTGTGCTGTAATTTCATGTACGGACTTGTTCAGTAACCATAGAGAGTGGCTATCCAGGGAAATATCCATCAGCGTGTCCTTCTATGGCAACTAATACAGACCCGTAGCCAACAATTGTAAATTGGTTCAATACAGTCTTGATTCACACTGTCCCGGGCAGCAACAAACAAGTGTATAGCCTGTAAAATATTCTTTCTCATTGAGTCCTTTCTTTTGAGGAGTGAAATCGGTGACCTCTGCACAACAGCCATTTTGTAGGTAGCTTCTACTGGTCCAAATGTTGCAGGTGACTTGTGCAGTTAGCAAGACTAAATACATCATCAGTGATCCTCAGGAGAATCATTACCTGAGTGTGAACAGGGCATCTGTCAGTGTAATTAGGATGATCTTTCTTCCTGCTGCACCATCTCGATTTTATGTCTGTGGTAATGATTTATGTTTTTAAATCAGCTCTGCGTTTAAAATTTTCGTGTTGGTCGTAGTGGCAATTTTCACTGCGCTACTATTATCACACAGCAAGGTTGTCGTTCTTTCATGCCTCTGTGAAATTTCTGTCCCTGAATAGAATAGGCCTAAGTTCTTAAAAAAAAAAAAAAAAAAAAAAAAAAAAAAAAAAAAAAAAATCTGGCGTTTCTCCTGAGTGAGAGACTGCTCTGTAGTGATGATAAAGTGCGCTGTTCCCTTGTACAGTTTTTATAGCTTATTGCCACTGTTACTGAAACTTCAGTTTCTTACCATCCTTACCTCTGTGAGGAAAGAAATACACACTTTTGGGTTTTATTGTAGGCTTCTTGAATCTTGCTGAACATTGGCATATAGACTAAGTTTCATATTACGTAAGAAAAGGGGACATGTACATAGTTTTGGTTTCAATTTTAAACCTGAAACTTTCTAGAACCTGAAAAGATTCATGATGGTATAATGAAGAAACCCTCAAGGCTTCAATCTGCTTTCTGGAAAGAATTAAAGAAATGATGCATCTGCAACCACAGAACTACAACTCTGCTTTTTCTACCCCCTATGCCACCCTATGCCACTTTAACTTCAGAAACATTGTGTAGAACACCAGAATTGAGAGAGCTGAAGGGAAAACTGCATGTAGCCTACACACAATATTTTCAGATAACTGTGAATGTTTTGACTTGAACTACACAATTAGTCTGAAGGTGTGCAGACTCCTATAAAAGATGAAACATGATCATTCTCCCTTTTTCTCACTGAATAGCTGTGATTTTCTGCATCAAGGAATGCTTGCTTACTTTTCAGTTTGTACCGCACAAAGAAGATTGTCAAATCATGTTTCTTTGCCCTGTACACAGTGATTTAATTTTTATTGTATTCATGATCACAAATAATTGAGCTTCTGCTGAATCACAAGCTTTCCTCTTTTGCTTTGTGTCGCTGCAGAAAATTTTCACAGTGTAGAATTCAAAATTCCATTAACACAATGCGATTGGCATGCTTTCTTAGTCCTCAGTGGCCCCTAAGCAATCAGTATTACTGCACATTATTTGCAATTGTGCTGTAATATTCAGTGTGTGTAGGTTAAATTGAGAGATCCTGCTGTAACATTGAACAGATCAAAAACTTTTCAGTTGTATTGCACTACCTGAGAAATAGTGTGCCTTATGTGCGCAGTATTGACTGTATTCTTGCCCATCTCTCCCGTGCCTCAGTGAAGGACAGTCTCTCATCTTTTTTGTGTTGATTGATGTGTTTATATAAAAAAATAATTTAGAAACAAGAAGAAAGATCATAGCCATTTATCTTGTTCAACTAAATTTGTTATCTGTCTTGTCTTGTTTTGCTTGAAAGAAAGTAGAGCAGTTACCACAGCAACAGTGTCATGATCTTGCAAAATTTTGGACCAGACTACAGGTTGCACATTTTTATTTAGCAGTCTAGGAAGAACTTCAGTAATTTCATGCACTATTATTGTACAGTACTGTTGACTGTCTATAGGTTGCTTAATGGCAACATTTTCTTCAAGGTCGTATCACGTGACCTACTGCTAAATTGGCATTTGTTCAACATTATAGCCCAAAGACTACAACCTACCTAGTGACAACAAGAATTGATAGTGAATTACAGACATTTTCCCTATCAGTTGTTTAATGCATCTTGGTTCAAAAATGAAAGGAGTAGCCACAAACTCTCAAATGAGTTTTATCAGAACAGGGTTTTAGCTTACAAAGTGTTTGATATTTTTCCCTTAAAAGCAGACCTTTTCTTAAAAGTGAGTTTAATTAAAACTGAGTTTCAGTAAATTTCTTCTTATTCCAATTTCATTAGGACCAAAGGAAATTTTTGTTAAAATTGGGAATTCCTTAAAAGCGAATCAACTTTGATTCCTTGATTCCTTCTGCCTATACGCTAGTAAGATCGTGTGGTGATACATGCTGCCAAAAGTTTGTTGACTTGTAACTCAAATACACTGAAGATGGCTATTTATAGGAGAAATCTAGATATGCAAGAGTAATAAAAACTAGTGTGATTGCGAATGATTTCTGTGCACTTTTCCTTCCTTATAAGTGGGTACATGAATACAAGATATTACTTATTGCTCATAATAGTATTGTCTCAATGACAACATAATTGTTATTCAGTGCATTTGTGCATCCTCCCATGTACTACTGTGTAAAGCAGAAGAGCAGGTAGTGATGAAAACTGGCACTACAGTTTTTTGCGCTCAGGTAGTTGTCTTTAATATCTGTTTTATTTATTTCTTTTCTTGTCCATTTACTTGACAGTAGCAATGACAGAAAATTTTTATCTTCTGTTCTTGTTTCTTAAAGAACTTCATGGACAAGAGTAGGTTCTGCTGTTTACTTCTGCTGAAGAAAGTATTAATCATTTGAATTTAGGGTATATACTTTATGAATTAGTGTGTGCTAGGTAATACCAAATGTCAAACTTCATTGCAATTTAGAATAGTTTTTTAAAAAGTTTCCAAATAGTTACCAAATAATTTTCATATACTGTTAACAGTATTGTCCACTATCAGTTAAAATAAGCCAATTTATTTCAGTGCCTCAAAATACAATAGTGTCATTCAAAGTCAACCAGAGGTTCCCACCTTACGATCTCCAATTTTGTTACAGTTTTTACCATAGCTGCAGCCAGCTTGGAGGTCATTCGACTGATGTGCATATTATCGTGAATATATCATCATGTTTGACATTGCTGTATAAGTTGAATGTTGCAGTGAAAAATCTGCAAATTGGTATTCCTACTTAATGTTTGGTGCTAAATTCAAATATAACATGGACAAGATCAATAAGGCAGCACAAGTGGGCAAAGAAAACTGTCACACGCATGTCATCCCAATTTCAACCATTGATATCTCCAACCTAAAACATTTTTATGTCACCATGTTGGGCTTTTTTATCCAAAGAAAGTTGATGGAAGACCACTTGACAAATATTAACTTTCAAGCTTGTTTAGTTGTTGAGATATTTGGACTTAGATTGGGTGTATTAAATGTAATTGTCAAATTTGACTTACTTCTGGGTGTCAAATACCTCAAAATGGTGGTCAATGATTTTTCAACTAGTTCCGTTAGAAAGAGCAGATTTTTATTGTCAAACACAAGCAACTTTGTCACAGTAAATGCATATTTGATGTAAGTAAATGTGTGAGAATCAATTTATTTTTAAGGACAAAAAAAAAAGTAATGATCAATATATTTTTCAATGCAGGAATTCAACATCCAAACTTAAACTGATAATTTACACTATTCATTCAACTTAACTATGAGAATTAATTAGCAAGCTTAATTATTGTGAATGGCTAAATTTAACATGCCATACACTTCCAGGACGTGGAATAATTTATGCCACGATTTCATGTCCAGTTGGACTGGTTGGTGATTTAGCAAAGTGTCATTTGAAAGTATTTTACTCCAGATAAAATGAATTGGAGCTGATTAGGCACCACTCTGGAGTAAAGATCAATAAACAGACTAAGATTTGCTGGTAGCACGAAGACGTGTTTTTAACAAAGTATGAATCACAACAAACTCCTTGCTGCAACCCATTCTTGAAGAAGAACACAATATAAAAAAAGCCTTCAGCTAATAAATGAAGCTTAAAAAATTGACAAAGAATTGTTTGTAGCCTGGCCAGAAGCTTTGTATAGCATGCAGAATGGAACCAAATGCTAACCTGAAGTCATTGTCATCATCTGAATCAGATTACAGTGAAGATATGGAAGTACCTGAAGAAGTGAATGCGAGCTTGAAATATCTTGGTGCTTCTCATGTCGAGTTTCAGGAAGTTAGCAGCAATGATTTAGCTACAGATTTTGATGCTGGAACCAAAAGCTGGACAATGAAAAAAACAGCATCCACAGTTTATGTCCAAGTAGAAATGGTGAAGATTGGAAGGAAGTTAAAAAAATAAACAGGAAATCTTGCACTGCCTGAAAGGAAGCAAGGAAAAAAGTCCTTGAAGATGATGAATATAGCAGGATGTGTCCTGGAATCAAAGATTGTGTTTTTAGTAGAACTGATGGATAGAAGATCAAGAGACAGAGATGACTATTTCTTTGTAACCTGACAGAACTATTTATCACTTATCAAGACCACAATGGACCTGAAATTGGATTCTCTAAATTCTGTGAATTATGTCCCCAAATGGCATACGCCTGTTGATTCTCCTGGAAAATGTTCCATTTGTGTGTGTACAATGCATCACAATGTGAAGCTAATTATAAATGGAAGTTAAATGCAGGAAGGTTACAAATACCTGCATGTAAAAATTGTCTGTAGCTTAGAATCAAAAGACTGCACACTCGATCACTGCGAAAACTGCCCTGGGGAAGACGCGTTTGAACTATTTTTCAAATTTCTTTCAAAAATAGTGATCTTGAAGGTATTATTGAATTAAATTGGTGGGTCCGCACTGGCAGAGAAACACTGAACGCAAAACAGCTGGGAAAGGAAGATTTTATTTCTGAATTGACAGGAAAAATGTGGAGCCTCTCATGCCATCACTACACCATGAAGCATCAAAGCCACCATTCGCAGATTATCAAACTCGATTTGAAAATAAGAGAAATTGTTGTTTTAATGGAGAAAACTATTCTTTTGTGGTGTAAGATGATGTGCAATCTTTCCACTGGGACAGTAGCCAGGCTACTTTACACCCAGTCGTAATTAATTATCACAGTTAATTACAGAGGTTGTACAGATATCAAAAACTTGAAGATTTGCATATTCTTCAAGAAACACAAATTTTGGCACCATTTGACTTCATCTGGTTTTGTGATAAGAACGTGAATGGAATCAAGTACTTTGTCATTGAAAAGGCAGAAGTAGAAATTATAAGACTGGCTCGAGAATAAAGATTTGAAAATGGCAAAATCATTTCTGGAACAAGACATAGTCTACAATTTGTTTTACACAATCACCAATTTGTGCTGGCTGAGGAAAAATGACTTTCTATCAGCAAAGTTTCAGATGATGCTGCATCTTTTATAGCTAATATTGACTAATCTATCACAAATTGCTTTATAGAAAAGACAATACATAGCCTGTATTTATGACAATAAAAGGTGGATTGCGAATACGTACAGTGTATCACTTAAACAGAATGGTGTGCTAGTAGACTTCATGCATCCCAAGGGCCCTGAATGTTCATTTTGTTGGCCAGATAGAAGAGACTATTGCGGGTTGCCTGTACAAGTACCACGAGCAAACTTTATTTGATATTGAAGAAAAATTAAAGAAACCCAGAAGTAGGTTTATTAACTTGCCAAACACACACTTAGGCTTGAGAACCCAATTAGAAACCCAGTAAGAGGCTCGGGAATGTGGCAAGGCAATCCTATTCAGACTTGGGATCCTGTATGAAGAGACCACCTGTGACTGTTCTTGAATGGCTACTGGGCGTGGCACCTTGGAAATGGAGTAACCAATTGTGGTTGTTATTATTATTATTAATTTTTTTAATTGGTACTAACAGAGCTACTACCAATTTTTCTTGACTGGTAGTAGCAAAACTGCCATGGACATATGCAAGTTTCCTGTTTCTGTGGCCTTAATAATAAATTGATTCTTATACATTCTCCCTTAAACAAAAGACACCAGCAAGAGATAAAAATCTGCTCTATCGAACCAAATTAGTCGGGGGGGGGGGGGGGGGGGGGGAATCATTGACCGCCATTTTGAGATATTTGTCCTCGGGCATTGGCCACATTTGACAATTACACTTAATACACAGAGTCAGTAACTAAACAAACTTGAAAGTTAATATTTATCATGGGGTCTTACATCAACTCTCTTAATTAAAAAATAATAAAATAACAAATAAGAAAACATGATGACATAAAAAGATCTATGGTGAAGATACCAGTGGTCGGAACTCGGATGACATGCATGTGATAAGTTTTTCTCCCACTTTGAGTGGTAGTTGTGGAAAATGTGCTGCCTCATTGACCTTGTCTATGTTATGTTTGAACTAAATAACAAATATCATGCAGAAATACCAGTTTGCAGATTTCTCGCTATAATGTGCACATCGGCTGAATCACCTCCAAGCTGATGGCTCTGGTGTAAAAAGTACAGCACATCTTGTGCTAAAACTTTACAGAACTTCCTTCGAGATGTCCCTGCAACTATGGTAAAAGATTTAATAAAATTGCATTTGGTTAAGTGGAGACCAGTTCTAAAATTGGCTGATCTGACATGGAATGACTATAGAAGAGAGAAGGTAAGACACTGAAATGAACATTGAGACTATGTGACCGATTTTTGTTGAAAGTAGAGTCACCCATCACTATGTTATTCCTTTTGACCCCATTGTTATTTTAGTCATTTGTAAGAAACATGTACTCTGTATTGTACAAGTTTTTTCTTCATCCAGGAGTGGCATTTCAAAGTACAGCTGTTTAACATGGTGATTTATTTGAATGAAAGGACATTTAAAGCAGTTATCCAGAAGTAGCTATTCGTTGTTTTACTACATTATTTGTTTTTTTACTTAACAGATTTCATGGACCAAGGAGGGATGCAGTGAGTTGTGTTTGCAGTACCAAATATTGTGCTGAAAAGACAAGAGTGCTCGTGTATACGTTGATGGAAGATGTGATATGTTATGTGATGTTTAGTAGGGAAACCGCAATTAAAGCAACACAGTATTTGTAAAGAGTGAAATTCATTTCCAGTTTCCATAGGAGCAATTCATTTTTCACAGACTTCGTGTATTACTGGATATATAATAATACTTGTGCTTTAACTGTTTAATATTTCATTCATTTGTTTGTAAAATAAGTACCAGGAGTCAGTCAAAGTTGTCATGCTATTAGCACATGCTTCTCTAGTACACATTACAGTGGTAGTTTCTTTGTTTTAGATTGTCATGCCGACTCACTGTCATTTACTTCAGTACTGCATATTATAGTGCACGTGAAATGCAGCCTTTATTTGCTTGTGAACTGTAGTATTCTCTCCAATCTGCTAATTCGATCTCAGTATAATGTGTGTTTTGGTTGCTGGAGCAGCTCTTCTGTATTGGCATTTCTGTTCTTCTTAAAGGAGGGAAGATCTGCCCAGTGTCTATTAACAGTGCAAGTACTTATTCAGGGTGGCGTATTACAATGTGAAGGGAGCACTTGTAATTGTAAGTTCAGCTTTTTCTTTTCTTTTTTTTTTAAGTATGAACACTGGTAGATATATTTCCATTTTAAAAAGCTCAGTGATAGATTATTGTATGTTTTAGATGAAGAAGTGACTTGTGATACTGTGATTTTATTTATACTTTTGTAAATATTGTTGGTCATAAATTTAATTTAAATGGAAGCCACTGAAACAATAAAATTAATTTCTATGGAAACGATGAATTTTTTATACATGCATCCATCATGCCATAACTTCCTGTGTTAGTTTCCAAGGCTGGTTTTTATCTTATCAGAAACATGTAGCAGGTGTGTTTTCTTGTAATTTTTTGTTCTGGAGTTCCAAAGTCAAAGTATTAAAGTTCACATGATCAGTAGCAGCTGCAGTAACTCTAACAAGAAATGGCAGTGATGTGCATACCTTTATAATAAACACTTGTCATAATTTTTAGATGTGCCATGAAATGTTGTAATAGATTAGTACTTTTGCACTTAATGAAGGAAACTACTCTTATATCACTGTACATATTGTTTTCATGACAGTTTTGAAGAAGACAATTTCTTTTTACATCGCTGAGACAGTTGTGTTGCTTTAATTATGCAGTTCCCTTGGGGACAGACTTTTCTATTGTGGTAAAAAACCTGATGAACAGTGTTGCAGATAAGATATTAAACGGTTATTATTTCCCTGCATTTATAATATCCATTGTGTAATGCAACTTTTTTTTTTAAAGGATGAGATATGATATTGTGTATGTTAGGAATTCAGCAGTATACCAACTGCTAGTATTGTTGTTGACCTGATAATGTTTGTCAGTATGGTGTAAGACAAAAATCTGTCAACTTCCAGATACTGAGTCTTGTACACATTACTGATTTTCTTACCTCCTTTCATAACTGAATTGATAATTTCACTTAAATTTTTTGGAGATACTAATTCAATGTGACTTACATTACATAACTCCATCATGATAGCAAAGCAACTGCTGTGTGGAATGACCCAAAGAATATATTTAGTGTGATGTAAAAGGTTCACAGATTGCAAATTTTGCAAAAAAAATGTATAGTGTATATTGTTTTCTTCGTACAAGATTTACAATTTTTTTAAGCATTTTGTCCCATGGGGATAAGTTGGTGTTCACTTTTTTTTAAATGTGACAAGTCAGTCTGTGCAATGTTCCTCTTTTTAAATGTCCTATGTAAGTGGCCATTGATACAGTGAAGGACAGAATTATCAATGGCAAAAGTAGTATTAATGTTTTATACATATGTTAATTGTGAAGAGTTAGAGTCTTCTCCAGATTTAAATAAGGTGATAAGGAAAATTATAAACCAGTATATTCTGATATTGTAGTGCAACACATTTTATTTGATTTATGACCAGACAAGTGACATATTATTACATCTCTTCTAAATTTTTCATCAGATTATCTTTATTTAGATCATCAAAGACTATTGGTTGGTTGTGAAAATGATGTATAACTTGTAGTACTTAACATTTTTAAACTACTATTTAAGTACTGAATGTAGACTGACAGAGTTCAGCGTAATACTCCAACAGTAAAGTTTAAAGATTTACCCAGTTACACGCAGATATTTTAGTGGAGTATACAGTGCATGTCAGACACCTGCATGCTTTCATCCAGTTTATATTATGTTGCTCTCTAATTTAATATTTGCTTACCAAATGTAGGAATTATGGGTAGAATTTCATTTTGCTAATATTCTTTCCCCCATACAGGAAGCATATTGGGTTTTCTGTGTTCATTAATACACAAGTGTATAATGAATGGTGGTGATAAACAGCTTGGTATGAACAGTATTCTGCTTCATGAGCATGATGTTTGACAAGATTGAATGCCAATCTTTCACAGTCTCCCCTCCAGCCACCTTCTGTGTCAGAAGTACTGTTTTTAGTTTACAAATCAGCACAAAGTTCCCAGGAAGTCAGTATGAACACAAAAACTTTTAAGGGCACTGAACAACCCATTTATTTTGTTTATTCATCAGATTTTTTATTTTGAAAGTAGAATCCACCTTATTCTACCTTATGGTGTCCCACTGAAGATTGTATTCAGTATGAACATTATTTTCATATTAGCAGCAGTATTATATTTAATACCTTGAAGAAGAAATAAAAGAACTGAAAAATATTGTATTGAGTGATTTGTAAGCTTAATTTCATTTAATTTTTTCTCTTTGTTATATTAAAATATAAAAAATTCAATTTCTAATTTTTGTATATAATGGTAAATAAGTACATTATAAAGACAAGCAAGTGTTGTGTTTTGAAACAAGGGTTTACTGTATAAGTCTTCCAGGTAAAATTGTAGATGGACCTCTTACTTCAATCATTGGCTTTAAGATAAAAAACTCAGCTTATTGAAGAATCATTAAGCAGTGATTAGGGATGCAAATAAGATTTAGTTTTCCGTATCTCAGCTACTCTCTCTCTCTCTCTCTCTCTCTCTCTTCTCTTCTCTTCTCTTCTCTCTCCTCTCTCTCTCTCTCTTCTCTTCTCTCTCCTCTCTCTCTCTCTCTCTCTCTCTCTCTCTCACACACACACACACACACACACACACACACACACGTACATGTACACTACTGTCATCTGTATTTTTTGTGTGTGTTTATCTGCTGATCAACACCTCATCTGTAAGGTGAGTGATTGAGGAGTCATCGACTTTTCTGTTAAATACAGCTTTGGGAGGAGGGGGGGTGGGGGGCACATAGGAATAGAAGATACTTTCCAAGTTTTAATTTATGCTATTTTGCGTGGTAGTAACATATAGTTTGCATGTAGGTATGGACATATTGGGTTACTTATTGATGATCATCATTTTGCAAGCATAAATTTCTTACATTTTGTTGAGTGTTATAGAAATTGTGTAACAACAGAAGTAATCAATTGGTGAAATTATTTTAAACATATAATTTGACATAATGATTGTGATTGACCTTTTTGTAAGTCTATATTCTACTTACAGAAAATAATTATCATGTAAATGTTTTCCAAGGAGCAATATTTAGATGTAGGACATGTTGTCAGTGAAATAAGAGCAATAGGAATTTATGAAAAGAGCATTCACAAAATGCTTGTCTTGTTGTTTTTAACTGAATGATAAATATTACTGAATTAGACCAAAAAAGCCTAACTTTTAAGTGATCTCCACATTGTAGTGAAAGAGAAATTTCTTCCTCATTGGTTATAAGATTTTAAGTATTCCTTCACAGAATGAACCGTATTTTTCAAAGTGCTGTTTGTCTTTATTTTTATATCCCAGAGCATCAAATGGCGACTTTCTGTTACGTCCACCTAACATACAAAGTAACAGCTACATTTTTTGCACTGTTAACTGAATTGATAGATTATATCCAGTTAAGAAGAATTGCCCCCCCCCCCTTCCAAACACACACACACACACACACACACACACACACACACACTACAGAAACAGTAGTTTTCTGCTCCTTCAATGATGGATTTACAAGTATGTTTAAATTGACTCTGTGCAGTCATTATTCAATGTTTGTTTGTAGCAAGTGTCAGTCATCAGTAACATCCAATAGTGTTTAACTGATGATCAGAAAAATGTAAACGTTATGGTTTAATAGATGGTCTGATGTATAATGGAATTAGTTGACATATTTGTAGATATTAATTTACCTTTGGATGATTTATTTTGTAGATAAGTAACTGCACTTTTGTGGCATAATTATATTCAGTGAAGAGCTTTAATCTCATACTTTTTAATTCTTACCAAGTTCTGTTATATTCCTATCTAATTACATGTTTGCAGGACAGATACACTTTTTGTCAAGCTTAAGAGAGATATTTTCCTTTCTATGATATTTGCACCCTGTTTCACAAAATAATTATTCTTGACTTTATGGTTTTGGGGATGTTTTGCTTTGAGATTGCTTGAGGGTAAAAGAAGTAGACTTATAACACAGCGGTTATCTGCAATTTATATACAGTATGCTTATATTGTTTCTGTTCATACATTTAGGGAGGGGGGAGATCATTTTTATTTAAAGTTTCATCATTCATTGAATTATTCATTTGCAGGTACCATTTTGATAAAAATTATATATTCATACTTGTTACAGGCTACCTGATTAAGATAATTATGTTATTTGCACTGTAAATTCTGTGATCTGATTTTGTATGTACAACAGTTAATTTATGTAAGTTTTTGTTGTTTAGAGTGAAGAGTATGATTCACAAAGAAGATCTTTTTTTCGTTTTTTATACAGTTTCCAGCATTTTAGCAATAAAATCAAAGCATAAGAAGTGTGGCAATAATCTCTTTAAAATTATTATTCCTAATTACAAACTAGATTGCATATAGTGCTTACAAGAACTCCTGACTAATTAGGAGACCGTCTTGTTAGTAGGAGATTACAAAGCTGGCGATCCCTTGATTAAACACTCACCCATTTGTGCGCCCTAATTAATTAACAAGATGCGTAATCACTGTTGTGTCCTTACATAGAATTAAAACACACAAAGCAGAGCAAAACTGTATTGTCAGCCCATATTCATAACAGTTAATTTTACATCCACACAGTGTCATTTTCCAGCAGTTTACAAAGTAATCCAGCTACAGACAATAGACTTCACTAGCTTCTAGCAATTCTACCCCATATTGTGTGTTATCTGTATGCTGGGACATCACAAGTTGCAACCTACATCAGTATTCTCCAAACTACTGTAATGTGCATGGCAGTCATTAACATTTTTTTCCTGTTCTATTCACATGTGGAGCATGGGAAGAATGATGCTTCTGTGTGTGCTGTAGTTGCTTTAATATTATTCTTGTGGGAGTGATACAAAGTACTTTCCTAGTCACCATTTAAATACAGTTCTTGAAACTAAGTAGGCTTTCTCGGGATAGTTTATATTTATCTTCCAGAGTCTGCCAGTTCCGTTTCTTCAGCATCTCTCTGACACTTACCTGTGGGTCAAAAAACCTGTGACCACTCGTGCTGCAATTCTCTGTATACGTTCAATAGCCCCAGGTGCATGTCCCACACATGAGCAATATTTCAGGATAGGTACCTTGAGTGGTTTCTATGCAAGCTCCTCTGTAGACTGCATTTCCTCAGTATTCTACCAATAAACTGAAGTTTATCAACTACATTACCCACAACATAATGAATGTGATTATTCCTTTTCATATCCTTACAATGTATGACATGTATGAGTTAGCTAGTTCCAACCTTTTTTCCTTTAGTGAAGTGCACAATTTTACAATCTTTGTACCTTTTTGAGATCTTATCAAGATGATATTGAATATTTATGCAGCTTCTTTCAGACAGTAGTTCCGTAGACATAACTGCATCCCGACAAAAAGTCTGAGGTTACTATTGTCTGCAAGGTCATTCATATACAACATGAGCAGCAAGGGTCCCAGCAAACTTGCCTGGGGCACAACCGAAGTTACTTCTACATCTGGCAATTAATTTCCATCCGAAATAACATGCTGCGTCCTCCCTATCAAACGTCCTCAATCCAGTCATTAATATTGCTTGACACCCCATACGACCACTGTTGATACTGAGTGTAGAGGTGGTACCGAGTCAATTGCTCTTCAAAAACTGAGAAACACTGCACCTAACTGAATGCTTTGCAAAACTTTCAGTATCAGTATTATGAAATGGATAGTCGGTTCTCACTGTAAGCGGGGATGCTGAATCACTGATAGGCACAAGTAAAAGACCGCCAGAAAGTCAGCTTTTGCCAACGAGGTCTTTGTCAAAAATAGACAATGTGCACACATTCACGCAAAAACATCACACACACACACACATTTGACCACAGTCTCTGGAAGCTGAAGCCAGACTCCACTATATGGTGAGTAGCAACTATCCTTTTCATAATATTGTTACATTCCATCCTGGAGTTTCCAAAGCTTTCGGTATGTCATGTGTGAAAAGGGAGAGTTGGGTTTCACATGATCAATGTTTTTGGAATCCCTGTTGGTTGCCATGGAGGAGGTCATCCTGTTTGAGATACATCTTTATATTTGAGCTAGAATACTTTCTAAGTGACTACAACAAATCAATGCCAATTTAATGCACGGTGGTTTTGTCAATCAGTTCTACTACCCATCTTGTAGATGGGTGTGACCTGTGCTTTCTTGCAACTACTGGGCACAACCTTTTTTCTTTTTTCAATGGATCTGTGATAAATTACAGTTAAAAGAGGAACTAACTTGGCCACAAATTCAGCATAGAGTCTGATTGGGATTCCATCAGGCCCAGGAGCTTTGTTCAATTTTAACTATTTCAGCTGTTTTCCGACGTCACTAAGGCTAAATAAATATTAGTCCTAGTCATTTTTTCAGTGGTATAAGGACTAAATTGGGGCAATTCTCCTGGGTTTTTTCTTTATAAAGGAAGGTATGAAAACAGAGTTAAACATTTCTGCTTTGTGAGATAACTATCATTTGTTGTTCAGTCTCAATTCCCCATTTTTAATTAGGTAACAGATTTCGATCACTCAGGATCATTTCAGATCTGAGTAGTTGCGTCGGCAACCCATGCTGTGTATACAGAACCTCGTATCAGAATACTCGGAAATGAGATTCTGAATAGACGAGATGGGTTGTTGACACAACTGCTTCGATCTGAAGGTGATCCTGAGTGCTTCAAACATGTAATATGATTAAAAAATGTGCGACTGAGACTGAACAAAAAATGAGAATTATTTTAAATACGAGGGGTGTTTCAGAAAGTTCGGCATTGTAAGACAGAATTAAAGAAAGCAATTTATTTTACAAAATACCTTTATAGGACTTCAATATAATTTCCTTTGTTGTTTACGACAGCTTCCCAAGGTTTTGGGAACTTCTGCAGTCCACACAGGGCACCTTCATCCTTGAGTTTTCTGATTATTAATTTCATCTCATCTCACTGGAAGCTTTATCAGTTGTAAGAAAATGTTTCCCATTGAGTTGTTCCTTCAATTTGGGAAACAAGTCAAAGTCTGGTGGGCTCATGTCAGGACTGTATGATGGGTTGGGAAATATTTCCCATCCATATTTTTCAAGCATTTCTCTCACTGGCAGGGCACTAAGGTGTCTCGCATTATCGTGCAAAATGAAGACACCAGTTGCTGCAATGTCAGGCCTTCTTTGATGGAAAACATTTTGCAGAAACAGCTTGTCGCATACACCTGTTACAGACATCCCTTGGAGCACTCTGTTTTCAATATGACTCCATTCATGTCGTGCGCAAGTATCACCATCGGTTTCACCTTCAATTTTTGGCTGCAGAATTTTTTTGGGTGTGGAGAATAAGAACTTTTCCACTATTATGACATGCTTCAGTTCTGGCTCAAAATCTCGTATCCAGGTTTCATTAAGTGCAACAGTCGTTTTCAGAAACTGTTGTCCTTCTGTTTAATAAGGGTGACCCCACTCATTTTCAGCTTCCATTTTAAAACTGAATTACTCAGGAAACAGCCACGCAAACTGACAAATGCATGTACGACTGTCATGCCTAATGTCTCACTCAACTGACGTGAATTTCAACTTGATCGTACCACCGTAACAGCTGTGTATGCGGAGTGTGCAAGTCTTTTGAAATGACCCTCCTATTAGTACAGTTGCTGATTCTCAGGAGACTAATATTTCGGCTATAATGAATTCTATTTTCGTTTTGCTACCTCAGTTTCAGTTCCTGTCCCATCCACGAGTGACTGGCTAACTTGGGTGCCAATAACAGCCCTTACATAGAACTAAAATTTCTTGAATTTTTGATTTCTAGATGGAGTGGTGTGTGATATAAGAACCCCCTGCGTGCACCCCACATACAGTCAGCTACCTGGGTAGCAGCCTCTGAAGTGTAGTGCACACCTAACGAATTTAGAGGGAAGCTCCAATTCTCAACCTTATGGCACAAGTCCAGAAAGTTGCAGCCTAGCTTGTCACAGAAGCTTCAAGTATCTGATTCACTCCTTCCTCTCAGCTGAGAGAACCAGCAGGCCAAAATTGTGAGTCTCATCGAAATCCCATGTGCGAGGCTGGCCTTTCTCGACTTCCTGTGCCAATCGCTGGAATGGTCCGAGTATGACCTCGGAGCTCGGATGACAGGCATCATGTGTTCCAACATCTGCCATTATCTGCAGTTGGTTGCATTGCGTTCCCTCATTGGCTGCCAGAATAGCCTCCTCAGTACGTTTAATTATACACATTTGTTTCTGTCCCTTGCTGCCATTTCCCCAAGGGGTAACATTAATCGCCACACTTTTGAACTGCCGATGATTAATAGGCCCCTATCCTTTTACATTTGCTGTATCTTTACACAGACCACAGCAGGTTTCCCAACAGGAGATGCGAGTCCCACTGGTTCAGTTTCAGTGAAAGAAGCATCTCAAACTTGTCTTTAAGGAGGATCAATATAACTGCCGGAGTACTCTTTGGTCCCTGTCTCTGCTGCACAGGGCACCTAGCCTTACCATCGACAGGTCACTCACAGTCGAGTGGACAAGTAGTGACAGATCCCAAAAGTCAGACAGGTATTTACTATGAGGTGCAGAGATCAACTTTGTATGTGGTATATGTATTACACTTAACAAAATGGTCATTATCGAATGTCAAAACAAACCATTAACTTGTACCACGTACACTGAATGAAAAATGCCTTGCCACAGTGATCACAAAGGTTCACACCATCAAGATCTAAGGCGAAGTCCTTGGGAGCTACAAACCATACACGAGGTTTAGCTATTTATCCACTCTTAAAGAATGCGTATACAGTTGTATTGGTGGAACAGAGTGATGGCATGCAGCTGAATGCACAACAGTCTGCTGTGCAGCTTCTGAAACTGGTGTAACTGCTGATACATACAGACACTGAATTTGTCGAGTGTTTCCAGGTGGTATGAACTGCAGTTCACACATTTTTCAGAAGGGATAGTTTGGTATAAACGAGTGTGATTTTTATATGCAGACCAGGAAACAAGCAAAAGCAAGTTATTTTGACCAGCTATTGGCCAAAACCAATGTTCGTAACATAATTTAGTTCTCTTACGCCCTTTTTCCCACTCTTGCTTGCTGTGACGTAAATATTCCATACTGCCCTTGCAAGATCAACGCTCACAACAAAGAATCCTTGGGAGCAGAACATCTCCAACTTCTTGGCAGCACAATAAATAACTTTCTAGCCAATTTACTGCCCATACTAACAGGCGTTGTAATTGTGTACAATTGCATTAAGACATTGATGTTTGTTGTATTTGATAAAACTCTCTCGGTGCCTCTAATTTCCAGAGTTCCTTTCCTATACATTTCCTCTTCAAGTGCTGATTGGTTGGAATTGAAAAATAATTCCTTACTGAATGGTGGGATAGGTTTTTTTTATATTACCGACAAATTTTTGGGCCGATTCTGTAGTTTGCTGTGCAACATCAAGTTGACACTTTGTTCGAAATTTCATTATCTTACGTCTCCTAATTCTGTAGCACTATTTCAAAGTATGCAGCCATCCACTGCTTTCCTTGAAATCACTGTAACCTATGTTGCTCACAATTTGATGTACATAATGTAGAAAGTCACTCTTGTGCATATTGTGTAAACTGTATCGAGCATCCTTGAAATGCACAAATACCAGTTTTTGGTACAAGTGTGCCCTGCCTTCCCTCGAATATGCGTAGTTTTTGGTATGCACTACACGCTCATACTGCTGCCGACTTATTCGAAGTCTGTTCAGTGATTGTCCTCTACTATGTTTCACTGGAGACTGGATTTGTGGCTCCCTGTCTGACAAGGATGTTGAACTACACGGCTCGACATCAGTTTCAATATCATTTTCATTTTAAGCAGTTATCGTGTCACTGCACTCCTCGTGTATGTTGTCTGCACAGTCGAGCTTATACACCACACGACCCACTGACGCATTTTGTAGAAACACTAAATATTTCTTTTGCCACTTCTTTCTCACTCTGTGAAATTCCATGGGTTCCTATCTGACAAAATGTCAACTTCGGCAACTGTTGTCAATATAATGCAATGTTTGCTTTGTTTATCAATGCCATTGCTCTGCTTTGTTCAACACCACTAGCACTGTTATGAGTTATCCGTCAACTAAGCAGTTCAACTGCTCGTGCTGTGCTTGCCATTGCATACGTCCAGTCCCGCCACTTGGTGCCATTAGCAGCCAATATTGTGGCTGCATGGTAGGCAATGTATGGGGGCATCGAATACCGTAAACATCATTGGCCTTTTACGACCTTACTTTACTACACTCGAAGAGGTTCCTTGCTAGTGTGGATTTTGACACTCTCCAGTTCTTATTAATGCAGTTTCTAGCTACTGTGCCATGTTGACCTATACTTTGGCTCATCGAACATCTCGTAAGCTTCTCCTTTGTGACGGAGTTCACTGAAGGCAATGTACAAATGAAAGGAAATTGTGACAGTAATGTTATATGAATGAGGATAGTTGCTAGGATACAGTACTGTGGTGGACACGTCGAATCCTCTAGTGGTGGCACAGTATAAAAATGAAGTACTTAAACTGGTGTCGACGAATGTTCAGAACAGCTGCGAAGAGAAATGAGTAGGAGTATGTAGCAAATAATTTGTACTCTGTTTCTGAAATATTATGTATACCTGTACGATCTCCCAAAGATATTAAATAGTTTCTCAAGCACAGTAATGTTTGTTTGTGACATGAAAGTGCAACCAAGCACTCGCAGCTATACAAGCCAAGGCCTTGACAATAATTGAACACAGTGAGCGATCAGCTCCAGCAAATAGTTTGAATCTCAGTATTACAAAAATCAAACAGTGGAAAGTCCAGGTTGGAGTATATGGTTGATTTTACAAAAAACAATAATACTCAATGGTGTCTCATACTTATCGAAGATCTCGGTTTAAACTACTTCTCACTTAGATGTGTGTTGCATTTCAGATGAGATCCTGAGCATAGTTACAGTCTTTCAGTATGAGCTGTCTTACAATAACACGAACATGCCACTGGCACTTACCCAGCAAGTCCAGAAAGTTTCAATACTGGGTTAGTACTGTTGTGACTTTAATGCCTCTGGTGTTCTACGTAGTCTACCCCACTAAATTACAAGCACGGAATGTTCATACAAACAAGTGAAACTGTCAAAATAGTCCTTTGCTCAATATTGTTCAACTTGTGCATCACATTAACTCGAATGTCGGGTACGTCATCTGAATTTCTGCACTTTATCATTTTTGTTGTTGGATCATATAGATAACACCAAGTCTCTGTCATCCCTGATGATTATTTCCACGTTTTGCATTTCAGTCAAGTTGGAGCTGTCATAGCTCGTTTTTTATTTATTTATTTTTTTAGTGAAAGTGTATGGGAAAAACTTTGCCCCACTTTTCTCTTCTTCAGAACATTCTGGAGATTGTCTACATTTAGAGGTGTTGCTGCATTGAGTTTTCGATGCAGTAATGTTGACACTCTGCGGTCACATGTTCGCTACTTAACACTGAATGATCAAATGCTTATCTGTTGTTTTACTATATCTGCTTTGATGTAAATTAACCTGCCGCATGCAACATAGGCCGCAAGATGTTGCCTTTTGCGGCATACTACAAGACGACACATGCCACATTTCCATAGTGTTCCACAATGTCGTAAGATGTTTTCCCAGTGTAAACGAGCTTTAAAACAGTTGTTAGTTCAAGCTGCCACGGTAATTACTGTTCTGACTTGCCATGTACGAAACCAGCCTCAGAACACTTTTGACAGATGGTGTACAAACCGTCCAACTATTTGGTTAGCTTACATCGACCTGTGGGCCACGCAAATAGATGAATAGAGGTCAGTTTGGGTGGGATAAATAAACAAGCACCAATAACATTGTATTCCAAATTGAAATAATAGGAATATTATTATTGTAAGGAATGATCACACATCTTTCCTAGTTCCTTTGAGGATCTCTGTGTTCGTCCTTCACCTATTGTGAAGCCGCCTAACAGCGCAAGCAGCATGTCACGCGAGGTAGCTGACATCTCGGGCACTTCAGTAGCACACCGGAGTCTCACTGTAGGACAGACGTCCGGCCACCCGGGTTTAGGTTTTCCGTGATTTCCGTAAATCGCTGCAGGCAAATGCTGGGATGTTTCGTTTGAAAGAGCGCGGCCAATTTCCTACCCCAACCTCAACACAATTGGAGCTCGTGCTCCGTCTCTGGTGACCTCAATGTCACAGAACATTAAACTCGGTCTTCCTTTCCAACCCACGGGCACTTTCGATGTCAGTCCTTAGTGATGTAATAAAGATTCTGTTTATCTGTACTTCAGAAATGGCGATAGTTTAAAGATTAACAGAACGGTTCATTGTTGGATACAGTTAACAGGAGTTGGCAATGCTCTAAAAAGCTGCAAGTTCGAGCTTAAAAGAGCGTGTGGTTGCAGGATATTAACCAGAAAGGCAATTTAGAAAAGAGATGTATTTTGCACGAAAATGGTTGCATATTTAATGTCGTCAGTACAAGAGAGGGGAGTGGCAGCTTCGGTCAGGAGCTTTGAAGGCAGCAACTAGAGTTACTTCAGAATACTTACTGATTTAGAGTCAAAACGTGCAGAGGTAAAGTTGAGACGGTAGTGCCAACTGATATAATTGACTTAATACTATGCAAGTATTGTTTAATGAACACATGCCACACACAGGTGGTGGCAGGACATTGTTACCACTTTAAGCGCAGTTACGAATAGAAGGGACAGAACACGTAATGGCAATTACTTGATTATAGATATCCCATTACATGACTAATTGCTAATTCATTATTGATTTCCCCCGATTTGCTATCATAGGCAAGGCTGTAGAGTGCGTCAGCACGTCACCCGTGTCTTAAAGAAACTGCTACATTCACGTGACAGCATCACGTGTCAACACCTGACACGAACACAGCTGGGATGTCAGACAGGTACTTCCATACACTTACTATTACAGTGACTATTGTGTGTTATGATCTTCAGTCTGAAGACGTTTAATACAGCTCTCCGTCCTACTCTACAGTGTGCAAGCCTTCGTCTCTGCAACCACCCACCCGTTTGAACCTGCCTACTCTTATATACTCGCACTTGCCTCCATTACCAGAGTGCTGACTCCTCGGTGTCTCAGGATGTGTCCAGTCATCTGACCCCTTCTTTTAGTCACGTTTTGCCATAAATTCCTTTTCTCGCCAGTTCAGTATATTCTCATTAGTTACTCGATCTATCCACGTAATCTTAAACAGTCTTAGGGAGCACCGCATTTCAAGAGATTTTATTCCGCTCTTGTGTGAAATGTCAATCACCCACTTTCGTAAAACTATACTCCAAATAACTTCTCAAGAAAGATTCTGACAGATTTATATTCAGTTTTAGCAAATTTCTCTCTTCCGGAAGTGCTTTCCTTGCTAGCAGCACTCCCGAGTTTTATATCCTATCAATGCCAGGTGTCAGTTATTTTGCTGCTCTCACAGCAAAACTCATCCACTACTTTTAGTGTCTAATTTCCTGATCTAATTCACTCAGTGCAGTCTG
Organism: Schistocerca nitens; assembly: GCF_023898315.1. Lineage (NCBI taxonomy): Eukaryota > Metazoa > Arthropoda > Insecta > Orthoptera > Acrididae > Schistocerca > Schistocerca nitens. Next base: position 11,740,290 of record NC_064622.1, read on the forward strand.
ACCGAATTTGACCACATTGTATTAACCTTGTCTTTCCGTGACAGTATCTTAAGGGGATTGAGTATTAAAATAAAAACTAAAATTTCGGAACGGATACCATTTTGGTGATAATGGCGATGTGATTGTTCAAATGCTGCTTCTGAATTTTTGTGAGCAGTATGTGTTACATAAATTGTTTTCTGGGGTTGTATGTTTATATTATTAATGATAAGAACAGTGTAAATAGGTATACAAACTTTACTCAATAACTAAGCATGTAAAAAAATAAAAATTAGGTGGGCTTTATCCAGCAGGGAGTGTGAAATGATGACAGAAATGAATAGTTCTGTTTAGGAGTAAAGATAATTTTATAGCTTACAGAACTATTTTGAGCTGGAGTACACGCACGCACGCATAACAGGGAGCTACATTGTGCCAATTGATGATGCCGTGCCGGCATTGCAGTTCTGCAGCCTCCATATGGGTGAGGTTAGAGGAGAAGGCGAAGAGCAGCATGAAGGGTTGACGGCTCGGATTTGGTCAGCAGGTGTGCAGGACGGGAATGCTGTACACGGGCACCGGAACTGCTGAGTTTGTGCAGTATGTAATGACGGTGACGTGGAGGAGGCGACAGAACAGAGGAAGGCGAAACGGCATGGTTGCCAGGTGAGTGACGTCAGGGTGTCGGGGCGCTGCATTCCGAGCGCTCTGTATCTATCTGTACCCCACAAACCGCCGTATTATGCGTGGCAGAGGGTACCCTGTACTATTACTGTTAATTTCCTTTCCAGTTCCACTTGCAAAGAGAGCGAGGAAAAAATGACTGACTGTACACGAGCCCTAACTTCTCCAAACTTATCTTCGTGCTCCTTACTCTAACTTTACGTTGTCGGCAGTAGAACCGTTCTGAGGTCTGCCTCAAAATACCGGTTCTCTAAATTTTCTCAGTGGTGCTTCTCCATCGATTCCCATTTGAGTTCCTGAAGCATCACCGTAACACTTGCGTGGTGTTCGAACCTACCAGTAACGCATGTAGCAGCCCGCCTCTGTTTTGCTTCAGTGTCTTCCTTTAATCTGACCTGGTGCGTATACCAAACACTCGACAGTATTCAATAATTGTTGCAGTAGTGTCCTATATGCGGTGAACCACTCTTTCCTAAAATTCTCCCAATAAACCAAAGTCGACCATTCGCCTTCCCTACTAAAATCCTTATATGCTCATACCATTTAATATTGCTTTGCAACTTTAGCCTATACAACTGATAGGCGTAACAGTGTAAAGCGGCACACTACTAATGCTGTATTCGAACATCGTGGATTTGTTTTTTCTACTCATCTGCATTAACCTACTGTTTTCTACATTTAGGGCTAGAAATTTCGTCTAAGACGTCCAATATCCTCCTACAGTCACTCTACGCCAACACATTCCCATACACCACAGCGTCGTCAGCAAACAACTGCAATTGCAGCTCATTCTGTCAATCAGATAATTTATGTATATAGTAAATAACAGTGGTCCTATTGCACTTCCTTAGGGTACTCCTGACGATATCCTTGTGTCTGACGAACGCTCGCCATCGAGGACAACATACTCGGGTTCGAGCCCCTCACATATCTGGTAACCTATTCCGTACGCTTGTACCTTTGTTACAGTGTGCAGTGTGCTACCGTATCAAATGCCTTGCGGAAATGTTGGAACTTTCAATCCGCCGGTTGCCTATCGTCCGTAGCTCGCAGGATATCGTGTGAGAAAAGTGCAAACTGAGTTTCACACATGCGATGCTTTCGAAAACCGTGCTGGTTTGTGGACAGAAACTTTTCCCTCTCAGAGAAATTTATTATATTAAAATTGAGAATATATTCGAGCATTGTGCAGCAAACCGATGTCGGGATATTGGTCTGTAGTTTTGCGGGTCCATTGTTTTTAGCCGTCATATATTTTGGAGTGAGCTGCACTTCCTTCCTGCCACTTGGGACTTTGCGCTGGGCAAGAGATTTGCAATAAAAGGGCCAATGTTGTAGAGTACTCTGTGTAAAACTGGATTGGGATTCCATCAGAACCTGGTGACCTATTTACTTTCAAATCTTTTAGTTGTTTATCTGCACTAGGGATGCTTATCACTATGTCCTCCATACGCGAGTCTGTGCAATGGTCAAACGATGACATATTTGTACAATTCTCCCGTGTGAACAATTTCTTTTGCCATTTTCTATTGCCACACCACACCGGTCAACAAGGGACTATGTAGAAGCCTTAGACCCTGTTAGCAAATTTACGAAGGACTAGAATTTTCTCTGGCTCTCGGCAAAATATGTTGTGCCAAGGTATAATGGTGGTGGTTGCTGTAAACTTTGCACACCGATCTTCCTTATTACAGACGCACGAATTTCTGTTCACTTTTGCCTGTCGCCATTTGCGCGTTCTCTTTTGAAGCAAGAGTGCAACAGCCTTTCTTCCTCAGCGTTTTCCGAATTTCGTTGCTTAACCACAGTAGGTCTTTTCCATCCTTAATGCACTTACTAGACATTTACTTCTCGAGAGCATGATTTACAATCTGTCGCATTGGAACTAAATTATGTCAGTTCATTGTGTTAGTGGTCTTCTGCTCTTTCTAGCAGAAATATCCTTTAATCGTTCTTGATTGATTTATTAACTTTAGTAACCAAAGTCGCTATGATATCGTGGTCACTATAATCCTTGTCTCTACACTGATTGTGTCAGGCGTGTTTGTAGCTACAAGAGCTAAAATGTTTTCACTGCGTGTGGGCTGTCAAAGCAGCCGCTCAAAACACTGTTCGGAAAACATGTTCAAAATAACTTTGCAAGATTTTCTGTCTGTGTCCCCTGCTATGAATCTTTAGACGTAGGTTAAAGTCGCCTCAAACTAATATTGGGAGAATATCTGAATGTTACTCAGGACAACACAGTGGTATTGGGAGAGTGGGGGCTGGGGACATGTAATACGATGCAAGAGATCCCCCAAAGAAACAGTGTGGACGATTGTCTACAACCTTATAAACCTGTCTCAAGGGGGGAATGGCAAACAGGTGCAGTTAACTATTGGGAAGTCAGCAAAGCACGAAACAGAGCAGCTCGGGTAGATATTGAAATAGGTCAGGGTCTGTTAGAGATAGAGGGCAGGATCACTGCAGGACAAACTACTGTGCTTTCAGCGTGTGACTCAACCATTTGAAATTCGCTTAAAAGTTGAAACTGCAGTAATGGAAATCACAATAAATGGTGCAGTCTGTGGCAAATATGTCCAAAAAGCCAAAGGACGCATTTAAGAGAAAGTTCTGAACTGCAAAATCTAGAGGTGCCGGTATTTGAAGGGTATGGATAGTGGATTATGATAATGTGCGTTGGCTGCCGGTCCGTGTGAAATCAACCGGTTTTCTGCTTCTTGACACCTCAGATATTGATACTTTTTTGTGCACTTATAGTTGTTTGCATGAAAGATCCCAAATTAAAATCTCCATAGACCTTTCATTTTTGATTTATTAATTTTTAAAATTTCCAAAATTATGTGATTTTTGTTACATTTTGAAATCTTAAAATCAGTGTATCTCAATAAGTATTTGACTTGCAGACCTAAAATGTTTACCATATTATTCAGTTTCTTGCATGCTTTAAAAGTATCTGCTAATTGACGATATTCATAACAATTCTGAATTTTCTGAGATGAAATTATTCATTAATTTTGAAATTTTCAGTCAGATTTTTTTGTTTTGAAAAAAGTATGTTATTCGTACATTTTTTGTTACTGTGTGCCAAATTTCATGATGCTGTTCAAGCAGTAACATATTAAAATAAATTTTATTTTAATGATAAGTGCAGCACCTTGTGCATGGCTTTGGACATGTTACTGAGATGTAATGTGTCTGGAATCAAATAAGCCTTTCAAAGCAGTATTTTTTTATTCAGTAACAATCAGGCTTTGGACATGTTACTGAGATGTAATGTGTCTGGAATCAAATAAGGCTTTCAAAGCAGTATGTTTTTATTCAGTAACAATCAATTTATTACATTATTAGAATTATGAAGTTAAATTTAAATTGACATTTTTGTTTTCCCATGTCAGCTGATTCCCATATCAGCTGAGTAGATATTTTAACATACACCATAACAACTCATGCTCAAAAAAGAACAATTCACTTAATTATACCTTCACTTTACAGATACATTAATATTAATCACTCTTATTTAAAACAATGATGTAGCTGTTATTATTTAACAGATTGCTATCTGAGTGCTTTGCAAAGTGAGATGTTTTTACTATCCTCAACAAGAAATATGTTATGGTGATCAACTATCAGTCTCATTAGTAGCGACCGGATTATATGCATCATGAAACCTTAAAATATGCATGAAAAAAGCATAAAAGTTTCGAAATATGCAAGATCAAATAATAAGAAAACATGGTAGTTACTACGTGCTTTATATCTCAAAGTAGATCCTCTGCTTATCAGTAATGAGGAAGAGTGCCAGCCACGCGAAAAATCGGTACATTTAGAACTCTGATATTTTCTGAATACTTTCTGGTACAGGTTAGGAAGAGTGTCTTTCTGAGATTATTTTCTAAAAATTGGCAAACTGGGACGCATACCATGTTTCAGTTGTGATAATATTAAGCCTAAATCAATGTAAATATTGTTGTATGGTTTAAAAACATGTATTGTAAATCACAATGACTTGTCCAATATCATATTGTATACCTTGTACAACAAATGATCAAATGGACCAATAAAAATGTAATGTAATGAGAGTGAGTCGCAGCGAAGCAATCGATATGTACAGGACCAATGTCGAGATATATCGCACGCAGAGGGCCACGCTCTAAACCTCCGTAATATTTTATTTAAAAAACATCATACAATCATGAATTTTCTTAAACAGCATTAACTTTTAATTACTACTATTGGACGAAGCATCATTTTTATTTTGCATTTTTGTACTATTGTAAACATAAACAACCAAGTACTGTTCCAAACTGCTAGAAGCCGACCTCGGGGAAGATCAGTTTGGTTTCCGTACAAATGTTGGAATATGTGAGGCAGTACTGACCCTACGACTTATCTTAGAAAATAGATTAAGGAAAGGAAAACCTACATTTCTAGTATTTGTAGACTTAGAGAAAGCTTTTGACAATGTTGACTGCAATACTCTCTTTCAAATTCTGAAGGCGGCACGGGTAAAATACAAGGAGCGAAAGGCTATTTACAATTTGTACAGATACCAGATGGCAGTTACAAGAGTCGAGGATCATGAAAGGGAAGCAGTGGAGTAGGAATTAAAATCCATGGAGAAGAAATAAAAACGCTGATGTTCGCCGATTACATTGTAATTCTGTCAGAGACAGCAAAGGACCTGGAAGAGCAGCTGAACGGAATGGACAGCGTCTTGAAAGGAGCATATAAGATGGACATCAACAAAAGTAAAACGAGGATAATGGAATGTAGTCGAATTAAATCTGGTGATGCTGCGGGAATTAGATTAGGAAATGAGACGCTTAATGCAGTAAATGAGTTTTGCTATTTGGTAAACAAAATAACATGATTGTCGAAGTAGAGAGGATATAAAATGTAGACTGGCAATGGCAAGGAAAATGTTTCTGAAGAAGAGAAATTTGTTAACACTTAGAGCACGGTGCCCGTACGCCATTCGGGCGCGGCCGCCCTGACGTTGGCGACGGCGCTCGTATACGGTACGGGCGAGCCTTTATTTGGCTCCGTAAGCGCGTTTCGTCAACTAAAGTGGACGTATTTCGTTCTTCTTCCGCAAGAGGCAAGCACTTATCGGCTGTTTCATCCCGGGAGCGGCTGTGAGCACTGCAAAGTCGAAGTTACCTGCAGTTCATTCACAGGTGTTTACCATCGTGAAAATATCGCGCAGCAAGTTGACGGAGGCAGAGATCTTTATGGAGATGAAGGATCTGAAGTTGATGAGTCTGACAAAGAGGATTCGTACTCTCCAGACGAAAGTACAAGTGACGATTCAGGTATGTATATGTCTCAATTGTTCATAAAGTGAAGAGCCCGTTAGCACGAAAAACTTTGAGTGGTGGTAAAAGCTGTTTTTCCACTTGTTTATAGTGTCAACTGTCAACAGTTTTATTTTATATAAAGATAACACTAGGTAGAATGTATTCCTAGTAGACTTTATTCACAGAGTGGGGAAGAAATTGGCTGAGAAGGGCGGAAATATTTTTCAGCAACAAGCCGCTTCATCCTCACAAATTGAGAGGACATTTGCAAGGAACTTTCCAGAGAAGGTCACACCCACTGCAAACAAGGTGAATACTACTAGGTATTGCAAAGTATGTTCAGACAGGGGGAAGAAAGAAACGGGTAAGCGCATCAGGAAGGAAGTAGATGGTGGTGCAAGGACTGTGGCGTTGGCCTTTGCGTCCCACAGTGTTTTCAGGATTTTCACACGAAGTCTAACTACATCTGAACTATTAAAATACTCTAGTTTACAGGTACCGGCAGTTAGACAGTCAAGTGATATTTTGTTTTAAATTTAGATACAGTAATAATGGCATTTCTCAAGAGAGAGATCATGTAAAACTTTTTTATCCACGCTATTTTTGTGTTTTCTTTTTTAATTATAACACCCATTTGTATTTTATATTGTAAAATAAACTCACTATCATGTAAAGCTCTTACTTTTTCCTTTTTGAATGATGCAAGAACCACATTCCTATCGTTTTCCTGTTCTTTGCAATCTAATTTCAAACATTCATTAAATATGCCAGTTCACAGCCAAGTGCCGGGTGTAAAGAGGGCAGTGTTGAAAGTGTTAATATCGAGTATAGATTTAAGTGTCAGGAAGCCGTTTCTGAAAGTATTTGTATGGAGTGTAGCCATGTATGGAAGTGAAGCGTGGATGATAAATAGTTTGGACAAGAAGAGAATAGAAGCTTTCGAAATGTGGTGCTACAGAAGAATGCTGAAGATTAGATGGGTAGATCACATAACTAATGAGGAGGTATTGACTAGAATTGGGGAGAAGAGAAATTTGTGGCACAACTTGACTAGAAGAAGGAATCGCTTGGTAGGGCATATTCTGAAGCATCAAGGGATCTCCAATTTAGTATTGGAGGGCATCGTGGAGGGTAAAAATTGTAGAGGGAGACCAAGAGATGAATACACTAAACAGATTCAGAAGGATGTAGGTTGCAGTAGGTGCTGGGAGATGAAGAAGCCTGCACAGGATAGAGCAGCATGGAGAGCTGCATCAAATCAGTCTCTGGACTGAAGACCACAACAACAACAAGAACAACAACAACAACTGTTCCAAATGTTCGGTAGTAAGATTGAGTCTTCGATCACAGAGAACATTTTTATAAGCAGAAAAGGACCATTCTACATCAACTGAGGTACCTGGGCAGTATTTGAATTTGGTTGCTATGTTGGCATTTATTGTTTCTGGTAAAAGTTGACCCGTCCCATTAATAAAACTATCAATTTGGCACAAGGGTTCAAAGCCTGATTTATTGTTTAAAGTGCTTTCAAACTTTCCTTTAAGTTTTCATGGGAGTACCTCCGGCAATGAGGAGTTCACTAGAATAATTTTATTCATTAACTGAACAGATTCATTCAACGCCAAACCTTGAGTTTCAAGCTCTTTAATACCTGCAAGTATATGGGAAAAAGAGTGCTAATTAAAGCAATGTCCTTTTTAATACCGGAATAATTAAAAGCTTCCTTGCACTGGTAAACTGCCAAAGACTCTGCAGTATCGAAGTCGTTTACTACCCCTCTAATGGCCTCGAAATGTTCATTGTAAAACTACACAGCTTGGACCCACATACCCCAACGAGTTAGCACTGGTTCGCAAGGTAAAGGCACATTTGGTAGTATCTTTTTGTAGGTCTTGATGCGAGCAGGAGCCTTTAGAAACACAAACGGAAATCAGTTTATTTACATTTGTGGAATGTACTTCTTCAGCAAGGCGACGTACTCCATGAGCAGAAAGGGCTTTTCCTGTTTTGATCATATAGGGAGCAGCATCTGAAATAAACACATGCACTTTTTCATCTGCAGAAGATTCTGGAAATATTTTTCTAAGATCCTCACTCACAAATTTGGCGATAGTAGAATAATATACTTTTTCAAGTCCTTTGCAGGCCACTAAACAGGAAGAAAGCTTTTTTTAAAAGCACCAACAATTAAATTTGCAATGTAACAGCCACAAGTGTCTGTCGTTTGGTCCGCAGCTCGTGGTCGTGGGGTAGCGTTCTCGCTTCCCACGCCCGGGTTCCAGGGTTCGATTCCCGGCGGGGTCAGGGATTTTCTCTGCCTCGTGATGACTGGGTGTTGTGTGCTGTCCTTAGGTTAGTTAGGTTTAAGAAGTCCATGAACCACGGACCTTGCCGTTGGTGGGGAGGCTTGCGTGCCTCAGCGACACAGATAGCCGTACCATAGCTACAACCACAACGGAGGGGTATCTGTTGAGAGGACAGACAAACATGTGGTTCCTGAAGAGGGGCAGCAGCCTTTTCAGTAGTTGCAAGGGCAACAGTCTGGATGATTGACTGATCTGGCCTTGTAACAATAACCAAAACGGCCTTGCTGTGCTGGTACTGCGAACGGCTGAAAGCAAGGGGAAACTACGGCCGTAATTTTTCCCGAGGGCATGCAGCTTTACTGTATGATTAAATGATGATGGCGTCCTCTTGGGTAAAATATTCCGGAGGTAAAATAGTCCCCCATTCGGATCTCCGGGCGGGGACTACTAAAGAGGATGTCGTTATCAGGAGAAAGAAAACTGGCGATCTACGGATCGGAGCGTAGAATGTCAGGTCCCTTAATCGGGCAGGTAGGTTAGAAAATTTGAAAAGGGAAATGGATAGGTTAAAAGTTAGATAAAGTGGGAATTAGTGAAGTTCGGTGGCAGGAGGAACAAGACTTCTGGTCAGGTGACTACAGGATTATAAACACAAAGTCAAATAGGGGTAATGCAGGAGTAGGTTTAATAATGAATAGGAAAATAGGAACGCGGGTAAGCTACTACAAACAGCTTAGTGAACGCATTATTGTGGCCAAGATAGATACAAAGCCCTCACCTACTACAGTAGTACAAGTTTATATGCCAACTAACTCTGCAGATGACGAAGAAATTGAAGAAATGTATGATGAAATAAAAGAATTTATTCAGACAGTGAAGGGAGACGAAAATTTAATAGTCATGGGTGACTGGAATTCGAGTGTAGGAAAAGGGAGAGAAGGAAACGTAGTAGGTGAATATGGATTGGAGGGGAAGAAATGAAAGAGGAAGCCGCCTGGTAGAATTTTGCACAGAGCACAACTTAATCATAGCTAACACTTGGTTTAAGAATCATGATAGAAGGTTGTATACATGGAAGAACCCTGGAGATACTAAAAGGTATCAGATAGATTACATAATGGTAAGACAGAGATTTAGGAACCAGGTTTTAAATTGTAAGACATTTCCAGGGGCAGATGTGGACTCTGACCACAATCTATTGGTTATGACCTGTAGATTAAAACTGAAGAAACTGCAAAAAGGTGGAAATTTAAGGAGATGGGACCTGGATAAACTGAAAGAACCAGAGGTTATACAGAGTTTCAGGGAGAGCATAAGGGAACAATTGACGGGAATGGGGGAAAGAAATACAGTAGAAGAAGAATGGGTAGCTTTGAGGGATGAAGTAGTGAAGGCAGCAGAGGATCAAGTAGGTAAAGATGAGGGCTAATAGAAATCCTTGGGTAACTGAAGAAATATTGAATTTAATTGATGAAAGGAGAAAATATAAAAATGCAGTAAATGAAGCAGGCAAAAAGGAATACAAACATCTCAAAAATGAGATCGACAGGAAGTGCAAAATGGCTGAGCAGGGATGGCTAGAGGACAAATGTAAGGATGTAGAAGCTTATCTCACTAGGGGTAAGATAGATACTGCCTATAGGAAAATTAAAGAGACATTTGGAGAAAGGAGAACCACTTGCACGAATATCAAGAGCTTTGATGGAAACCCAGTTCTAAGCAAAGAAGAGGGTCTATACAAGGGCGATGTACTTGACGACAATATTATGGAAATGGAAGAGGATGTAGATGAAGATGAAATGGGAGATATGATACTGCGTGAAGAGTTTGAGCGAGCACTGAAAGACCTGAGTCGAAACAAGGCTCCCGGAGTAGACGACATTCCATTGGAACTACTGACGGCCTTGGGAGAGCCAGTCGTGACAAAACTCTACCATCTGCTGAGCAAGATGTATGACACAGGCGAAATACCCACAGACTTCAAGAAGAATATAGTAATTCCAATCCCAAAGAAAGCAGGTGTTGACAGATGTGAGAATTACCGCACAATCAGTTTAATAAGCCACAGCTGCAAAATACTAACACGAATTCTTTACAGACGAATGGAAAAACTAGTAGAAGCCGACCTCGGGGAAGATCAGTTTGGATTCCGTAGAAATACTGGAACACGTGAGGCAATACTGACCTTACAACTTATCTTAGAAGAAAGATTAAGTAAAGGCAAACCTACGTTTCTAGCATTTGTAGACTTAGAGAAAGCTTTTGACAATGTTGACTGGAATACTCTCTTTCAAATTCTGAAGGTGGCAGGGGTAAAATACAGGAAACGAAAGGCTATTTACAATTTGTACAGAAACCAGATGGCAGTTATAAGAGTCGATGGACATGAAAGGGAAGCAGTGGTTGGGAAGGGAGTGAGACAGGGTTGTAGCCTCTCCCCGATGTTTTTCAATCTGTATATTGAGCAAGCAGTAAAGGAAACAAAAGAAAAATTCGGGGTAGGTATTAAAATCCATGGAGAAGAAATAAAAACTTTGAGGTTCGCCGATGACATTGTAATTCTGTCAGAGACAGCAAAGGACTTGGAAGAGCAGTTGAACGGAATGGATGGTGTCTTGAAGGGAGGATATAAGATGAACATCAACAAAAGCAAAACGAGGATAATGGAATGTAGTCGAATTAAGTCGGGTGATGTTGAGGGTATTAGATTAGGAAATGAGACACTTAAAGTAGTAAAGGAGTTTTGCTATTTGGGGAGCAAAATAACTGATGATGGTCGAAGTAGAGAGGATATAAAATGTAGACTGGCAATGGCAAGGAAAGCGTTTCTGAAGAAGAGAAATTTGTTAACATCGAGTATAGATTTAAGTGTCAGGAAGTCATTTCTGAAAGTATTTGTATGGAGTGTAGCCATGTATGGAAGTGAAACATGGACAGTAAACAGTTTGGACAAGAAGAGAATAGAATCTTTCGAAATGTGGTGCTACAGAAGAATGCTGAAGATTGGATGGGTAGATCACATAACTAATGAGGAGGTACTGAATAGGATTGGGGAGAAGAGAAGTTTGTGGCACAACTTGACCAGAAGAAGGGATCGGTTGGTAGGACATGTTCTGAGGCATCAAGGGATCACCAATTTAGTATTGGAGGGCAGCGTGGAGGGTAAAAATCGTAGGGGGAGACCAAGAGATCAATACACTAAGCAGATTCAGAAGGATGTAGGTTGCAGTAGGTACCGGGAGATGAAGAAGCTTGCACAGGATAGAGTAGCATGGAGAGCTGCATCAAACCAGTCTCAGGACTGAAGACCACAACAACAACAACAACAAGTTCTAGGGGACTGATGACCATAGATGTTAAGTCCCATAGTGCTCGTTTCGTCAACTGAATTCCATATAATGCTGTCCTTGAGTTTATTGCGTATTCCTTCCAGAACATTTTCGTAAATTGCCGGTATGTAATTTTTACACAATGATGATTCATCTGGTATATTTTGATTTAAGTAATATTTGCGCAGGAAGCCTGTGAGGATAGGGTTTGTAAGTTTGTGAAGAAGAATATTGCTAGCAATGAATGCTTCACATAGCTCCATGTTAAACAGAGCTTTTTGGTTACCTTTGGACAAATCCCTGCACCTACAACTTGCTGTTGTCAGAAGTTGTTGTCGTGATCCTTTCTTCTGCATTCCTGCGATATGAAGACTTGTCTTGACAGGCTGGTCTATTATACACTTTTTCTGCACGAAACGTTTTTCTCGCAAACTCGACAATATAAAACAATTCCGCCATATGTAAATGTTCCAGGATGATCAGCTATCCACGTAACGACGTTTCTTATTTCGTCATGGCATACAACACGTTACACACTACACGTCTTAAACACATTCAGCTGTGTGCAAGTAAATAGCAAGCTAAACTGAAACATTGGACGTGTGACTAAAAGCTTGCGTAGTTTAATTTAATTGTTGCCGATGCGTATGGTATAACAGCGGAGGGGGTTAACGTGGGGCGCGGGCGCTGGAGGATTGACTCTGCCTGCCTGTTCCTGCGTCTCTTCTGTAAAGATGTCGCTAGGCAGTGGCCTCTCGGTTAGCGATTGCAAGCAGATCTAGGTCGCGGTCAATCTCCGAGACATCAGAACTAGACCGAGCTAGAGAGCGCCTATCTAAATTTTTAATATTGTAAACATTCAGCGAAAATAACATCATCAATAGTTTTTAGTTAAAATATGCAATAACCAGTGAAAAGCAGCCAAATATGCAAATGCATATGCAACATGCAAATGCGTATAATCCGGTCTCTAGTTTATCCCAAAGGCAGGGAAAGATCCCAAACTACCCGCAAATCATCATCCTATCAGCCTACTCTCCACTATGAGGAAAACGCTCGAAAGAGTAGTTTTGGACAGGAGCAAGAACTGACAGACCGGACGTTCCTCGTCGAAGTGGACGGAAAATGTTCCTCAAGAAAAGCCCCTGAGGGCTGGCATCCCCCAGAGGTCCGTATCGTCATCCGCCTCGTTTAAGGGGCCTCCGCAGGCAAAAACTCGAAGATTTTGACATTTTACAAAACATGCTGTAACCTCCCCCTCACTTATCGACCTTAATGACAGTGAAAAATTAAACCGCATGTACCTAATGGAAATTTGGGAAAAGCAATCGTCACCGAAGTTAATCTGTCGGTAAAGAGGGAGGAAAGGGTTACATCTAAATGAAAGGAAAAATGCAAATAAAACTGGTGGAAATTAATTTTGAAAAAGGGTAAAGTTAATAAAGAAAGAAAATGTTCGGTCGTTACGTTAACAATTAACTAGCGGTAATTAGATATTTGAGATTTGGGGGAAATTACGGTCGCCAGTCCTATGGACAATTAATACAGTAACTGAAAAAAGAAAGGTTATTACACATATAATTAGCACTAGAAGCGTGGCAACTGAAGGTTGACACGTGTAGTGTGAAAACTGAAAGTTTGTCAGAAGTAATAAATTTCCCTACACTCTGACTTAATTTAGCAAAAGAATTAATAAAACCGGAAAATCAAAAGTTAATTTAGTGACTGAAGTTAATAGTGAGCTTTGTTTCTGAAGCACATCGAAATTCAGTAAAATACGGTTAGTCTTGGACTACCTCAACAATCATTTCAAAAGCTACTTGAATCTACGCAATTTAGAAATAAGAGATTTAACTTTGAACTTGAATTAAATGATTCTGAACAATTAACAATAGTAAAATTTAGTACGTACCAAGCTGAGCTGCAGTCACAGGTAAGCTAAAATATGGTAACAAAACTCGCACGCTTAATTTGTGCTCATGTAATCTAAATATTGTAGCCAGCTATGAATACTTTAACTGAACTTTGAAATTAAGGCAGTGAAATTGAATTATATTATTTTAATGCTGGCGTTTGAATTTCAACGGCACTCGGGTTCATTTCGGAAAAGGAAGGGACCCTGCTTGGCAATGCAATTGGGACAATGAGCAACAAAGGTTCATGCTAAGTTGCTCTAATTTTGTGATGCAACAATTTTAAAACTTCAGGTGTGCCATACAGTTCTGAAACTTTACGTGCTTTCAGTCTTCCTTGTTGGTTGATTGAAGGTTTGAAGTCGTCGATCGAGGAGGTGGCGACAGTCACTCATTGTCGGCCGTCGCTGTTGCAGAAGCTGGATGCTGGCGCGCCTTCTTCTCGACACGGTCACCAGGCGAAACGGGCTCTTGATGTGTGCCAGCTAATGCTTTCCGTCCGCGACACCGTGCTAGAAACTATTATAGCCAGTCGAGCGCAATTACATGCTGTCCAACGCCGAACGCGCGGCAACTCGCGGGAGCGTCACACAACACACCTCCTCCACTGCACTACCCCAGCCAGACTCTCTCTGCTCTGCCCGCGCTCCACGCGGCAGAGTTCACACTACCAAAGATCCTAAACACTTTTGTTCTCCACATGACCTATCGATGTATTCGTTCGATAGCATAGTTTTCCCTAGGCCAGACCCAGTGTATAAATACAAATAATATTCACAAAACAAACCAATTATAAATCGACATAAATGCATAAATATATACAAATAGTAAAACAATTACAATATACAAAGACACAGAAATGTTATATCTTCAGGTAACAAAATAAGGAAAAAAATTTGCAGTGCAATAGATGGAAATAGGAAGATATGTATTTCCGGCGTTACACGTGCCCCACATTGTCTGAGGATGTTCGTGTAACGTGAACATGCTCAGAAAATGTGCCAAAAAAGAAACAGCGGAAATGCATATGCTCAAAACATCAACAAAATTTAGCATTCGTCTAATTAACCATAAATCAATTTTTTAGACCATAATAATTGAGTGGAGACACTCCTAATCTTATTCCACTCTGTCATCTTGCACAAAATAAAACAGGTTGACAACATATTAAAATTCATAGAAAACATAGAAAATGGTTTAGCTATTCCAAAATCGTCAAAATTCGTAACACTATCAAGAAATGGAATACTATTTACAAAATTAATCAGAGTACATGGTCATAAAAACAGGTAGATCAAAATACGCAAATTAATTATTAATTACATATTATACATATTTTTATGTAACCTTTTCATAATTAATATTCTCGTCATGAGAGTCCAATTAACGCTAAACAAGAAAATAGTATTCAGCAGATCGAAAAAACCATAAATATTGACAGCAGAATTCTTCCACATCAGCTGTCCGGGAAGAAAAACAACTCCGCCTTCCGTACCCGCAAGTACAAAGAACGCCGAGAGCGGCACAAGAGCCGACAGCGGCTCCGCCTCGCCAGTATTGTTGCGCCCGCCTGTGCGGCACGCTTGATCTCACTCGCCTGTGTAACGGCATTTTCAGAACGTCCGTTTCACTGAATTCTTTCGGAAAAACTCACTCCCGAGTAATCTCAAGGAGTCCATTAACACTATCACAGTGGATAACTCAACTCTGTCCATCATCACGCATGTACAAGCCTGAAACTTAAAACATCGTCTAAGTACATCGGCAATGACTAGTAAAACACATATTCATGAAATCTTACAGCTTGTTACAAAATCATATTTCCATTCCCTAATCTACTGTGACTCAGCTGAAAACTTAAACTAGCAGCTTGGATTTTTCAGTAGATTAATAATCAGTTTCTCTTAAATCATTTAGTAAAAATTAGTTACTTATTAATAACAACTTATTTAATGTCCTCTTGGTTCGGCAAAAGCATGGCAATCTAGCAAATCGTTTAAATCTTACACTCTATATTTACATACTGTACAAATTACCCATTGTGTGGTATTAATCAATCCTTGGTTGGTACAATTTCAAGTCTACAACGTTCTGTATACCTAATAGTTTTCCTGAGCTTTGATACTCTAAGCAATAAGCATTTGTGTGAGGTATACCAATGACTTTATATGGTCCATTATAAACAAACTTAAATTTAGAGATTTCATTGTTTATCTCGCTCGATTTCTCAAGAGCTTTTACAAGTACTAAGTCTCCGATTGCAAACTTAGCAAAACGCGCTTTAGCATCATGACGACGTATGCGAGCATCTGCTTTTAGCTTCATTACTTCTCGCAAACGATCTTTTTTCACACCAATACTAATGTCAATCCATGGAGGGAATTTGATTATCTCTTCCACTAGCCCCGGTTTGTCTGAAAACACACTCTTATTCTTCATTATCACTTCATACAGGCCTCGTCTTTGTTCGTGTGTTACGTTTGACACACCGTCTAAAATATTTTCCAAGTCACTTTCTACACTATTGTCAATGCTGAGATTCCTCACGTTAGGGCAGTTCAAATTCATTCCTACGTCAATGTCATCCGGCCAGTTAACAATGTGTGTAGGCTGGTATTGCCTATGCACACCGTCTCCTGCCTCGTCAAAACTAACTACTATTGCTTTATCCTGTGACGTACATGTCAAAGTTTTGCTTTCGCAATTAATCACTGCACGGTACTTCAATAGCAAATCTAACCCGATAGTTACTTCCGTAGTTAAGTCTGGCACGACGAAAAACTCTTGTTCAAATCGTGCCCCACATATCTCGAAGTTGAGAAAAATCTGTTTTGTGACCGGTTTACTGGCCTTCCCAGTAGCACCGATAATTTTCACTCCTGTTACTGGCATAACTACGATACCAGGTCTGTCTTTCAGTAACTCAAATATTTCCCAGATACAGCACTCAATTCTACACCGGTGTCAATCAACACGTTTAGTTGTAGGCCGTGCATATTAACAGACACTACTATCTGTCTACACTTGTCCTCGTCTGTTTCTTTATTTTCCCACAGTAAATCCTCGTCTATATCCAGGTCACTCCAGAAAAAACCATCCGGCTTTGATCCTAAATCCGGCTTATCTGGCGGCTTTTTCAGCTTCTGTTCACATACAGTTTTAATTTCAACACGTTTGTCCTGAGGATTAGTCTGTAGCTTCGCCTCCAATACCGAAACCTTTTCCTGTAACTCGTCAACTGGTGAGTGTTGCTTTGCTATCAGTTCACTAATTGTCACCTTCGTTGATTCCTCTATGGTCAGATTGATCTCATCTGCCAATCTACCTGGAGGAATGTGCCCAGTAGTATCTGCAATTACTTCCTCTGGATCTGCGCAACCCACACTGCTACCGTCTGACCGTATAACGTCAGCTCTAACCTCATACAAGCTGTAATCTACGTGCTTTTCTACCAATCGTGTCCGGCTATCACTAAAATTGTCGTAATCTTTCTCCTTAATACTCTCGCAATGTTTAAACTGGAGGTTTGCGTCGGATGCGTCGGCTACTTCTACCACTACAGCTTTCGGTAAGGTTTGCCGGTTAGGGCCAGAACTTTCCGTTACTACTTCAACATCCAACCCTTGCGGTATGAAACACGACGAATCTTGCTCGTGCTCCCCATTAGCATCAACTATTTCTGGTAATGTCTGCCGGTTAGGGCCAGAACTTTCTATCACTTCATAAACACTACCTTCCTGCGGGACGAGACGCGGCAAATCCTGCCCGCGCTCCCCATAAACACTTCTCCCATACAGGCCCCTATAATCTCTTCGTTCGTCGTATAAGCGACCGAACTGCCTTAACCAGACCTCATCCCTCTCTGCACCCCCTCGCTCGATGACGGACGTTTTATCCGACATCTGATCTTCTCTCAACACTTGCGAATCATTCTTAAACTCAATCTCCAGTTCTGCTGTGGGTGTTACAGCTGCCACTTTATAATCGATTTCCGGAACACTGCTTAAATTGTTCTCACTGACAGTGAATGTATTTTCTGCTGCCGTGTCTACAGCTGATCTACTACTTGTGGGCGCACTCCTTTCTCCTAACACTGGCACACTCTCCCACCGTTGATTATTCCATACGGAATTTTCGTAATGACGACACCTGGGTTTTTTCCCGTTATTGGGCCGCCAAAATTTCTCCACGCCCGGTCGGCCCCTCACCGGCGCGGATAATGGTTTCCCTGTCTCGTCCCAGCAGATACGCTCCCCGGATACTGCTGAGGCAGCTGGTCACACCCTCTGGCGTTATTACTATTCTGCGCAGCCCGTATCACGCTAGTATGATTTTGGTTTCCGTCATTCCTGTTATTATTTGCATTGTACCGATTGTCATTACGGCCCGAACCACTATTGTTATTGCTGCCAAGATTGCGGTATGCATTATTCCCATGGTTATCATTGTTGTGATACCCGTTGTTGTTACCACGGCCTCTACCACTGTCGCGATTATTGCGCCAATTGTCCTCGTCCTCAACTCTTTCCAGGAAATCATTGATTGTCCTGTAATTGCTTCCTACGTAGCGTTTTGTATCATCTGGAAGCTTCTTGTAGAGTTCCCAGACTATTTCGGATTCCGTGCGGTGATCACGCAAATATTCCAACTTGCGGATCCAGCCCTCACAAAACTCCTTCAACGAGCCGCGCGAATTCGCATCGAAAGGCCTCGATACGACAAATTCGCGCCAGACACTTTGCTGTTTTTGCTCTGACCAGTATTCAGCCAGAAACAAATTTTTAAACTCGTCAAAAGTTAGGTTCGTAATGTTGAGGTTTAAGCCCCAACGCTTGGCATCACCAGCCAGCACATCAATAACCGCATTAATTTTTCTCTCATTAGTCCATGATCTGGGTAAAACTCTTTCACAATTTTTAATGAAATCCGTCGCGTGTATACCGCCTTTTTTCAAGGGGTCGAACCGCTCCTCTTTCGTCAACAATTCCGAACTATGTGCACAGACTGGCACATAGCTCTGTTTTTCGTCAAGTTTCTTTTCTAATTCCGACACTCTCGTAATTACTTGGCAAGTGGTTGTCGCAAGCGTTTCTACTTCCCTTTTTTTCTCTTCGCAGGTATCAGCCTGCTTCGTCACTTTGGTATCTACTTCGGATACTAAAGCCTTTAAAGTTTCCACCTTCTTTTGATCCTCTTTTTTCACTAATTGAATTTGTTCCGTCACCTTATTCTCGATGATCGGAGCAACTGCTTCTCCTACACTTTTCTCGATTCTGCTAATTTCGGAATAAAAACGAGTATTTATGCTCGCAATTTCCGCCTGAACGCCTATCATTTCCTGTTTAAGATTACCGATTTCAGTATTAATCACAACAATATCTTCTTTTATTTAATCAACTTTTGTGTTAACAACTCCAACATTGTTGTTAACAACATTAATAGCTTTGTTCTGATTGTCTAGCTTTCGTTCAATTATTTCAGACTGAGCTTCTTGCTTGGCAGCCTGAGCTTCTTGCTTGGCAGACAGAGCTTTAATTTCTGCCGATTGACTCTTGATTTAGTTAATCAAAACATACAATAAATCAGTTAAATACCCGGAAACTACCGGTTTTACTTCCGTAGCGGCTTCCTGTTTAATTGTACCCCCGTATTCATCATCAAGGGATTCAGATTTGATTTTCACTTCCAATTCCGAAACATTTTCTAAAGTTTGGAGTTCCATTTCTGCTCTTTGTTGCGTTTCGGCGGTCGCGTCTTTCATGCTAGCCGCCTGCCCCTGATCAATGGGTTCCGCGGTGCGCGTTTCCCACTGTTCGACCGATTGTTCCGTATCCAAGTCTACCAAATTTTGGTAATTGTTGATTTCACTCATTTTAATAATTTTCAATATAAATGCCAAATCTCAAATCTAATTAGGATTCCTCACACTAATATTCTCGCTGACATATCGACCATTTCATAACCAGTACTTTGTTACGAGATTTGCACAATGCAAAATTCGTGTCCAGAACAACCTCAAATCTGAAGATTGTCCTGTCACCAGGTCGCCACGTGTAACCTCCCCCTCACTTATCGACCTTAATGACAGTGAAAAGCCGGCCGCGGTGGTCTCGCGGTTCTAGGCGCGCAGTCCGGAACCGTGCGACTGCTACGGTCGCAGGTTCCTGCCTCGGGCATGGATGTGTGTGATATCCTTAGGTTAGTTAGATTTAAGTAGTTCTAAGTTCTAGGGGACTGATAACCACAGCAGTTGAGTCCCATAGTGCTCAGAGCCATTTGAACCATTTTGTTTGACAGTGAAAAATTAAACCGCGTGTACCTAATGGAAATTTGGGAAAAGCAATCGTCACCGAAGTTAATCTGTCGGTAAAGAGGGAGGAAAGGGTTACATCTAAATGAAAGGAAAAATGCAAATGAAATTGGTGGAAATTAATTTTGAGAAAAGGGTAATATTAATAAAGAAAGTAAATGTGCGGTCGTTACGTTAACAATTAATTGGCGTTAATTAGATATTTGAGATTTGGGGAAAATTACGGTCGCCAGTCCTATGGACAACTACTATAATAACTGAAAATGAAAGATTAATGCACATATAGTTAGCACTAAAAGCGTGGCAACTGAAGGTTGACGCATGTTGTGTGAAAACTGAATGTTTGTCAGAAGTAGTAAATTTCCCTACACTCTGACTTAATTTAGCAAAAGAATTAATAAAACCGGAAAATCAAAAGTTAATTTAGTGACTGAAGTTAATAGTGAGCTTTGTTTCTGAAGCACATCGAAATTCAGTAAAATACGGTTAGTCTTGGACTACCTCAACAATCATTTCAAAAGCTACTTGAATCTACGCAATTTAGAAATAAGAGATTTAACTTTGAACTTGAATTAAATGATTCTGAACAATTAACAATAGTAAAATTTAGTACGTACCAAGCTGAGCTGCAGTCACAGGTAAGCTAAAATATGGTAACAAAACTCGCACTCTTAATTTGTGCTCATGTAATCTAAATATTGTAGCCAGCTATGAATACTTTAACTGAACTTTGAAATTAAGGCAGTGAAATTGAATTATATTATTTTAATGCTGGCGTTTGAATTTCAACGGCACTTGGGTTCATTTCGGAAAAGGAAGGGACCCTGCTTGGCAATGCAATTGAGACAATGAGCAACAAAGGTTCATGCTAAGTTGCTCTAATTTTGTGATGCAACAATTTTAAAACTTCAGGTGTGCCATACAGTTCTGAAACTTTACGTGCTTTCAGTCTTCCTTGTTGGTTGATTGAAGGTTTGAAGTCGTCGATCGAGGAGGTGGCGACAGTCACTCATTGTCGGCCGTCGCTGTTGCAGAAGCTGGATGCTGGCGCGCCTTCTTCTCGACACGGTCACCAGGCGAAACGGGCTCTTGATGTGTGCCAGCTAATGCTTTCCGTCCGCGACACCGTGCTAGAAACTATTATAGCCAGTCGAGCGCAATTACATGCTGTCCAACGCCGAACGCGCGGCAACTCGCGGGAGCGTCACACAACACACCTCCTCCACTGCACTACCCCAGCCAGACTCTCTCTGCTCTGCCCGCGCTCCACGCGGCAGAGTTCACACTACCAAAGATCCTAAACACTTTTGTTCTCCACACGACCTATCGATGTATTCGTTCGATAGCACAGTTTTCCCTAGGCCAGACCCGGCGTATAAATACAAATAATATTCACAAAACAAACCAATTATAAATCGACATAAATGCATAAATATATACAAATAGTAAAACAATTACAACATACAAAGACACAGAAATGTTATATCTTCAGGTAACAAAATAAGGAAAAAAAATTGCAGTGCAATAGATGGAAGTAGGAGGATATGCATTTCCGGCGTTACAATGCCCTAGAATATTATTTATTCTTTCCTGCACAAAATGGTGTTTAAATTATCGGTCTGTGACATTTAGAAGTATTTTATATTTAATTTTCTGGTCTTACATGTGTATCTCTGAGATCACCAAATTTTGGACGGGCATCTGTTTATATGTGAATATCTCTAAAACGACACTTCATAGAAGGCTGTGATTTTCACCTAGGACAGAAAATACGCGGCGCTTGATGTTAGTCACACTTGTGTATTGTCTGTCACTTGGCAGTTGTTTGTTTGTTTTGAGTGAAACAGTGACTTTCGGTGAAATCTGGTGCAGTTTGATGTACTATAAACATGCCTAAAAGTGCTAATCTCTTCAAGAAACCAACACACTAGAAGTGTAAAAACGGGTGTTTTTTAAGAGTTGGAACCCACAAGCAGTGTAAAATCAGATAACTTCAATGTACCAGCAGAGAACAAGGGAGCTGCAACATCACCCAGTGCAAGTAAAACTAAAATAGATAAAGAATATGTGGAGCTAGGATTAGTGCAGGATAATTTAGAAAATAGCAATTCTGGCCTGGGTTATATTTTGTGTGAAATGAACATTTTAATTCAGGTATTGTGTGATTCATTGTGCTGTAATATTTGTGGCGGAAAAGTAATTATCGAAGAAGATTTTTCTGCAAGAATTGGACTTCCTGCGACAGTAGCAGTTATTTGCATTATCTGTGACAACAGAAAGTCATTTGTAACGTCAAATAAATGCAAGAGTCGTCTGCACGAGGTAAATTCAATAACATTATCTGGGCACGAGTTCCCAAAAATATTTTTCTATGCCATGAGAGCTATCGGAAAAGGTCTTAGTGCAGCTTAGTGTTTCTGATTGCTCATGAATCTACCGCCACAACCTACGAAAATTTAGAGGTACACTGAAGTTACAGGAGAAGCGATTGAAACTGTCGCTTCCCTGTCAATGAAGGCTGCAACAAATGAAGCTACTGAAAAGAACGAAGGCAAGCATTGATGTAGCAATTGCGTTTGATGGGACATGGCAAAAGCGTGGCCACACCTCGAAAAACTCGCTTGCCACAATCACAAGTGTAGACACAAGAAAAATAATTGATTTTGAGGCACTTAGAAACCATTGCTATAGCTCCTGTGAGAAAAATGGAAAAAATGAACATGAAAACTGTCAGAAAAATTATGAAGGAACCCCGTGGAGGAAGGGAAACTGATGTCACAATGAAAATGTTTAGCCGATCGCTGCAGAAATGGGTGTCTGATGAACACAGTACCTTGGAGATGGAGATTCTAAAGCGTATAAGTGTATTGTTGAAGCAGATCCATATGAAAATATTGTGATAAAGAAATTGGGATGCGTTAGGCATGTGCAAAAGAAGATTGGCACAGAAATTAAAACACACTCTTTGCACCACTGCACTGTCTGATGGTAAGCCACTTAGAATGATAAAACAATAAATCAGCTTCATCAGTAGTATGGAATGGCCATCAGAAATAATGGAAATGATTTAGAAAGTATGAGGAAAGCATTCTGGGCCCATACTTCCACAAAGTTTCAACTGATAGAAAACTGTCACATTCACTCTGCCCACCTGGACCCGAATCATGGTGTGTTTCAGGAGTGTCTTTTGAACACAAGAACTCTATTCCTGACGTTGTTATGGAAGTAACCAAACCAATTTATAGGTACCTAACTCACCCAGAGTTCCTCCGAAAGTGTCTACATGGCGAACATAGAAGCCTAACGACTCATTCAGTAACATTATCTGGGCATGAATTCCCAAAAATATTTTTGTACGGCTCAGTACACTAAAATGAGGAGTTAGTGATGTTGTATTAATATTTAATGATGGAAACATGGAAAGAATAATTCTAAAACATCTTAACACCACTCTAGGGTACCATACTGTAAACAGTTTGAAGTTATTGGACAGGTTGAGGCACGGCGTGCACCTTTCATGGCATGCAGCTGAGCTCAACCAGAAGAAAGAAGCTTTTAGAGAAGGAATCTGGCAAACATAATGATGCTGTCTATGCTGCTGGATGTTTTTGAGACTTAATATAAAATTACATGTCAATTTTTATCATTTTAAACTTTAAATGTGATTTTCTCAAAATAAAATTTTTTATGCTTTATGTTCCATTATATCAAAAACTACTTGTGATAGCTATATGAAAATTTGGCACCTACTTCATTATAACAATACTGCACTTACTGAAGCACAACTATAGCAATAATTTGAATAGGTAGACATGTAGGGCATTATATGTACAATTGTTTGTAATAAAACACAACATAAATGAAAATACGTATATATATGTCTCCTTCTTTTGCATCTCATCTGTTAATTCTGGTTCTGGAAAGATAGATAACATCAATATGATACCTGTAAACATTACCACTCATACATAGCACACCTTCGAATACAGCTAGACAAGGTAGAAGATTGTGTAGGGGGACACTAAATGCGGGTAAAACATCAGTTGTCTACTCCACAAGGTAACGCCTGGTACTCAGAAACCGACTGTCTCTAATCGTCCTGGAATTACCGTGGAGATACTCTGTCAAATACCTGGTTGTAACATTAGACAAAATGATGCTGTTCCATCGTCACATCGGTGACAAGAGGACGAGAGGAATAAACTTAGCAAAAACCCTCCTGCCCTTCTTCCTCGGTAGGGAGATGTGAATGGAAACAAAAGGAACACTATACAAAACAACCGATCTCTCAACACTAACATACAGTTGTTCTGCTTGGGGAACTACGGGCCAGATAAATCAGAAATAACTGCTACTAGTGCAGAACAAACTTTTAAGGTGGGTTCTGGACGCACCGCCGTGGACATGAACCCCACGAAGCAGTGGAAACAGACTGTGTAAGTGACACAGTTAAAAGACTCGTAAACGCACTACACGATAAATTAGACATCGTATGCAACAACTGTAGGCAGTTAAGTGATGTAAGTATAGTGACAACAAGAACGTGACACAGACAGAGGGTGCCATGCCTCATTAATCAACGTCCAATAGTTAAGCTGTTAAAGATCCATATACAAATAGATAATTGTAAAATAGTAAAACTAAATCTGTGCAGCAACAAATTTTTTCTGAGAGTGTATACGTGTTCTCCCAAAAATGAAAGTGTCACCCCACCAAACGAAAAGTGGAAGTGTCACCCCATACTTAGCTACACAAAAGACCCACAAAAAAACGCACAACAATCGGGCTGGCTGATTTTGATTTAGGTTTAAATTTAGTACAAACTCCAAAGAACATTCACGATCGAATTGTACCACGCACTCCGGTGGAGTAAAAATTAGTGTTAAGGTCTGTATGTTAGGATAGAACATTAGGTTAGTTAAGTCTAGTCCCCCCTCAGTCGGCTGTCAAGTTAGGTAGACTACGAGCTGCAAATCTTGGAAAGCTACAGCACTGTGACGGGAGGGCGTGGGCGAAAGCCAGCTGCGCGCCTAATCGCGCTAGGCAGCGTGCTGGGGGACGGAGTGGCGGGTTCGACCGGCGCCACTTGACCTGTCCATACCAAAGTCTTTTGGCCCTCGTAAGCGGCGACCTGTACCTCGGTGTACAGAAGAGTGCCGTTCAGCCATCCGGGACAGGTGTGCGGCTCTTCGACGATTTAAATGCCACCCAACAGCGGTCAATCTCACTGCCTTTCGAATCAGGAGAGCCAGGGCACGCCGTGTCATTAAAGAGAGCAAAAAAACGTCATGGCAGGAGTTCCTGGATTCCATCAACCGTTCCACTTGTTCCACAAAAGTATGGGAAGTCATCTGGAGGATTTCCGGTACAAGCAGCCGTTTACCGATTGCAGCTGTGGTGAAACAGGGGTGCTTCCAAACGGCGCCCAGAGACATTGCTCAGATGCTGGAAGAGCATTTTGCGCAAGCTACTGCCAACGCAAGCTAGGATTTCGCATTTTGTCGCTACCGTGCAACTGTAGAGAGGGAAAAGTTGGACTTCGGGTCCAATGGTTCTGAGGGCTACAACTCCCCTTTCCCCATGTGGGAGCTCGAATCGGCACTGGCTGAGACTGCTGGCACTGCACCCGGTCACGACCACATCCGGTACTGCATGCTTCGTCATTTGCCAGCAGCGCCCCAGGAAATCCTCCTCGACTGTTTTAATCTAATTGGCAGACAGGTAACTTCCCCAACTCGTGGAGGGAGGCAATTCTGGTCCCTCTGCTCAAATCGGGAAAGGACCGCACGTGTCCAAGTAGTTATCGGAGCGTCACCCTAACGAACTGTATAGGAAAGACCCTGGAAATGATAGATTAACCGTCGTCTGGTCTGGCTTTTGGAGACCAGGCAACTTCTTAGCCGCTCTCAGTGTGGATTTCGCAAATATCGGTCCACGGTCGACAACCTGACCGTCCTCGAGGCGGCTATTCAGCAGGCTTTCCTCCGTCAGCATCACTGTATCGGCATATTCTTTGATATCAGTAAGGCGTATGATACTACTTGGAGACACTGTATTCTTGCACAACTGCATGAATGGGGCTTTCGTGGGCACCTCTCCATTTTCATTCAGTCTTTCCTGTCTGAGCGGCTTTTTCAGACCCGAGTTGGTAACACACTGATTGATTTGAGCAGGGAGAATGGTGTCCCACAGGGCAGTGTTTTAAGTGTTACCCTCTTTGCCATAGCCATCAACAGCATAACAACTACAGTGAGGAGTCCAGTACAGTGATCCTTATTTGTGGACGACTTTGCTGTTTTCTTTTCCTCCTCCAGTGTTGCAACAGTGAGCCGTCAGTTGCAACTAACAGTGCGGCGGTTAGAGGAGTTGGCTGCAAAGAAGGGTTTTCAATTTTCTGCCAATAAGTGTGTTTGTGTTCATTTTAATCGTTCTCATCGACCTTTGAATTTGCTTGCCTTGCATATGGAGCATACTGTCCTACATTTTCGAGACACAGTGCGGTTTCTGGGCCTAATTTTTGACTCCAGGTTGTCATGGCTGCCACACCTACGAGACGTGAAAGCCAGAACTCTGAAGGCACTGAGCATCCTCAAGTGCCTCAGCCACAGGTCTTGGGGAGCGGACAGGGCGCGTCTCCTCCAGTTTTATTGGGCTTTTGTGGATTCATGGCAGGACTACGGCTGCACAATGTATGGCTCAGCGAGGCAGTCTTATTTGCGGATCCTTGATGCTGTCCACCATGCAGGGATTCGACTGGCCACAGGTGCTTATCGGACCAGTCCCATACCCAGCTTCTGTGCTGAGGCCAGGGAACTGCCACTTCATCTGGCGGCAGCTCCTCCTGGTGCGCCATGCTTGTAAGTTTCTTGCAGCTCCAACCTCGCCTGCTCAC
This sequence comes from Schistocerca nitens, assembly GCF_023898315.1. Taxonomy (NCBI): domain Eukaryota; kingdom Metazoa; phylum Arthropoda; class Insecta; order Orthoptera; family Acrididae; genus Schistocerca; species Schistocerca nitens. The sequence continues at coordinate 11,767,003 of NC_064622.1, forward strand.
CATATTGTTGCTCATCCGCCTCTGGACCGCCTTTTTTCCCACCGTCCCCGGGCTACGTTGCCGTTTGGGATCCGTGTGCAACATGTGCTAGGGTCCTTCGGTGTGGAGTCTGTACGATCCCAAATCCAGGGTTATAACCGCCTGCCACCCTGGGTACTGGAGAGGCCCAGATTGATTTTAGATTTGGTGCAGTACAGGAGAGATAGAACTCCTGCTTCCATTTTTAATCGGGTCTTTTCTGCCGTTTTGTCTGAGCACCACAATCATGTAACTGTTTTTACGGATGGGTCTAAGCAGGGTGACTCTGTTGGTTGCTCTGTCGTCTTCCCGGATCGTGTCCTCAAGTTCAGACTGCCTCCCGAAATTATCATCTTTGATGCAGAATTATATGCCATCTTGCTTGCACTGGAGCAGACGAGACTTTCTCCCAGTGTTAGATTTCTCGTCTGTTCAGATTCTTTGAGCACCCTTTACTCTCTCCAGCGTTTGTACCCAGCAGATATAGGAACCCAGACTATCCACGACGCCCTCCTCCAACTACAGTGACTGGGGAAGCACGTGTCTTTCTGCTGGGTACTAGGGCACGCGGGAATTCTGGGGAATGAAAGGGCTGATCGAGCAGCCAAGGAGGCGTGTCTTGACCATCAGGTCTTTCAGTGTGCTGTCCTCACCTCGCTGTTGAGGTGTAAAGTCCTGTGTCGTTGGGAACATGGGTGGCTAGAAGTGACCGACAACAAGCTCCCTGTTGTCAAGCCCACAACTCAGTCGTGGCGTACTCCCTTCCAGCCACGTCGACAGGACGAGGTCATCCTTACTCATCTTCGCATCGGCCTCAGCCCTATGACGCACGGATTTTTACTCCGGCGAGAGGACCCTCCGATGTGTGGTGCTTGTGGCGTACAGATCACGGTGCACCACATTTTATTGGACTGTATTTTATTTGCTGACCAGCGGACTGCAGCGGATTTGCAGTCTATTTTATGCAATGCTCAAACGAATGTGGTTCGAGTTTTAAAGTTCTGTGAATTGTCCCACATTTTTAACAAGATTTTTGGGAGATATTTTTAATGTGTCAGTGGGGTGGCTGGCTCACCCAAATTTTTTCGCAAGTGGTCAGCCAATCTCATTTCCCTGTGCTGTTCTTTTAGCTCTTTTGTGGTTTGTTTTCGTGTGCATGTGTGTACGACAGTTTTCGTTCTTGTCCACATTCGTTTGTTTTCATCGATGCCAGGGCGCTGATAACCTCGCCGTTGGGCGCCCACAAGTTCCCAAACCACACACACACACACACACACACACACACACAGCCGCTGCACAGTGCCTTGCGCCCTCTTTCCCACGCCTCATCAATCGAGGGCGATGAGGGGCTGGGAGGCCGAAAGGCCCGATTGACCCAACCGAGACCTCCAAAGCCAACATTTTGTAAATAATAACAAATCCCAGAGCAGAACAACACAAATCACGCACAAACGCACGTAGACTCGGCAAAGCAGAAGGAATTGTCTTCGCACAACGCTACCCCACAAACAAAAAAATAGTGATTTATGCAGCCGTCACACGGATTTCAAGAAACTCGGGCACCTCTGAAATTAATTTATTGTGAAATGTGACTTTCGATTTTTGTTTTTTGTATGTTCTTACAGGAAATAAACCCGAATTTGTGTAACTTTACAAAATACGTGAATGCTTATGTGATTTTTTTTAATAGCAAATTTTGCCTGCATTTATATTAAATATTTTTGTGGAACACTGGGTACATTGTGACGAATAAAAGTTGGTGCCCGACAGATCAGACGTAGCTGAACTTGTAAATCCAACCACATTTACGGGGCCCATTGAAGTTTTGTGCTGTTTAATGTGTGGGAAAATCTTCTTGTGCTGTAGCATGTGCGGCCTCAGAGCTGGTATAGAACTTGTGAACAGTTTACAACTTTCATTTTCTTCGAGTTGAGCATTCCCACACAAGTCATACGGCCACAATATGTAACACTGGCACCCTGTAACTCAATTCATGTAAATAGGTTATATCCCAAACTTCAGTTGGGCCACACATTACAACTCGAGTCGGTCTTTTCGCATTCGATAGTACTAGGATCAACTAGAAAATAGGATACTAGTGTTGGTGAAGGCGAAAAAAGCAGCGTACGTAACACAGGCACCCTATAACTGAGTTTACATAAATAGGTTATATCCCGAAATACAGTTAGGCCATACAGGTGAACTGAAGTAGGTCATCTCGCCTGTAAAAGAAGATACTAGTACTAGCAACGCGAAAGAAGCACCAAATGTGAAATTTGTATCCTGTACTTCAGTTCTACCACATAGCAATAGCATCAACCGAAAAATAGGACACTAGTACTAGGCGAAAGGCGCTCCAAATCTAAAATTTGTATCCGGAAGTTCAGTCGACCTATAGGTCAACCGCAGTCGACTCTTCACCTTTGATAGAACTAATATCAATTGAAAAATACGATACTTCTGCAAAAAAAGCGCCAAATGTAAAATTTCTGTCCTGTACTTCAGTTGACAAGTGCCATGTACCAAAACTTCAGTTGACGTATATACAGTTCAACTGACGTCGGTGTTTTCGCCTTCGATAGTACTGGTATCAACTGAAAAATAGTATACTAGTGCTAGCGAAAAAGCGACATACATAGCAATTCCACCCTGTACCTCAGTAGACATAAACAGATGGCATCCCGAACTTCAAGTGACCTATAGAGGTCGACATAAGTCAGTCTTCTCGCCTTCGATAGTACTAGTATCAACCCAAAAATAGGATACTAGTACTAGCGAAGCCGAAAAAGCACCAAATGTAATATTTGTATCCTGTGCTTCAGCTGACCTACGTAGCTCAACTGAAGAATAGGATACTAGCGCTAGCAAAGACAAAATAAGTAACATACGTAACACTGGATTTAGTACGACTGTTGACACATATAGGTTACACACAGCTTCAGCTGACGTACCTATTAGACCAGGGCTTCACAACATAAGTGCTCGCGGAGCAAGCTGTGAGCAGCAAGGCGCGAGCACGGAGCAGCGCGAGCATGCTATCCCCACTACCGGACCAGAGCGGAGAGTGGGGAAAGTTACGTGGGGCACACAACAGCTGCCGCCAGTCAATGTAAATCCGCGGCCACCTGCAGGGATATCACTCACGAATTATTACTGCGACAAATGAAACAAATAAAGGAGAACGTACACATGCCACATAATTTTGTTAGCTTAGTGTATGCCTCTACATTCGCATTAATTTGTGAACTGTTACACAATAAAAGGTGTCACTGAAGTGTGGGATTCTCGGTTATCTTGTACTTTTTGCCCTTTACAATTGCATCTATGTTCGGATTAATTGTTCTTGTGCATTTTAGGCGCAGCGTGCAGTTTAAATTTCGATCAGACAATGCGTTTCTCAGGCGAGTCTTGTTACATTTCATTGCAGAGAACAGTTGTTCACAAACACACGTGGAACCGAACATTGATATTATTGTAGCCGCCAGTTTGTGCAAACGAGGAAATCTATCCTGAGGAAAGTGTCTGTAGAATTCCAAAATGTTTTTCTTGTTCTGAAATTTGTCTCTGAATTCTGTCACACTGCAGGTCAATAATTTCTTGCTACAGCTCAGGACGAATCTCTTAAATATTCGCTGAATATGGAGAGAACAGATCAAAATCACTGTCTAGTGCTGTCAGATCTTGAAAGCGCCGATCAACTAAACTATGTGAATAACGTTCAGTCTTCGTGAACATCTTGCATGGATGATAATTTAGGAAAATGAGCTAGGTTTCCTGTTTCCAGCTGACTCACCCAAAGTGTCAATTTCATTTTAAAAGCTCGTATTCGATCTATGAAATGAGTAATTAGCAGATCTTTACCTTGTAGTAAAATGTTCAAAGCATTCAGATGGCTAGTTAAATCTGCTAAGAACGCGAGATCACATTCAAACGTGCGCGCGCATTTCCCCTCCTTCCCCTCCCTCCCTCACTACTCCGAGACCTTGCACCTGCTCGCGAGCATGTGCCTGAGCAGACGCGAGTACTCGCGCTCAAAACCGGCCAGTTGTTAAGCCCTGTATTAGACTGAAGAGGGTCTTTTCGCCTTTGATAGTACAAGTATCAACTGAAAAATGGGTCACTAGTACTAGCGAAGGCGAAACAAGCACCAAATGTAAAATTTGTATTCGATACTTCAGTTGACTGCCAGATGTCAACTGAGGAATAGGATACTAGTGCCAGAGAGGATGGAGAAAGTGCCATACTGCAACTCTGGCGCCCTGGACCTCAGCTTACATATATAGCTTGTGTCACAAACTTCAGTTGACCCACGTTGATCAACTGAAATCGGTCTTTCCGTCTTCCATAGCTAGTAACAACTGAAAAATAGGGTCAAGTACTAGCGAATGCTAAAAAAGCGATAAATTTGAAATTTGTGTCCTGTACTTCAGTTCATCTACATAGGTCAATTGAAGAATAGGATCCTATTGTTAGCAGAGACGAAATAAGCAACGCACGTAATGCTGACACATTGTACCTCGATTTACATATGTAGGTTGTGTCCCAAACGTCAGTTGACCCATATAGGTCAACTGAAGTTGGTCTATGCTCCTTCGATGGTTCTAGAATAAACTGGAAAGGACGGTACCAGCGCTGGAGAAGGGGAAAAAACGCAAAATTCAAAATTTTATTCTGTACTTCTGTTGACCCACGTAGGTCAACTGAAGAAAGGGATACCAGTGCAGGGAAGGCGAAAAAAGCGACATGCGTAATACTGGAACTTTGTACCTCAGTTGACATATGAAGGTTCTGTCTCGATCTTCAGTTGACCTATATGGATAACCTGAGGTAGGTCTTCTCGCCTGTGATAGTACTAGCATCAACAGAAATATAGGGTGCTAGCACTAGCACAGGCAAAAAAGCGCCAAATAATAAAATTTGTATTCTGTACTTAAATAGACCCGCATAGGCAACTGAACAATATGATGCTAATGCCAGAGAATACGAAACAAATTACTTACGTAACAATGGCAACCTGTACCTCAGTTGACATACATAGGTTGTGTCAAAAAATGGTTCAAATGGCTCTGAGCACTATGGGACTTAACATCTATGGTCATCAGTCCCCTAGAACTTAGAACTACTTAAACCTAACTAACCTAAGGACAGCACACAACACCCACTCATCACGAGGCAGAGAAAATCCCGGGCCCCGCCGGGAATCGAACCCGGGCGTGGGAAGCGAGAACGCTACCGCACGACCACGAGCTGCGGACATAGGTTGTGTCCCGAACATCAGTTGGCCAATATAGGTCAACTTGCTGCTCATAACAGTCATGCTCGTTTGCCTACGGTAAAATGTATTATACGTTCAAATCTATGAGGGGAATAATAAATATTAAAACCAATTTCGATCAGTGGTCATGAGAGAAATATTTATTCACGTCTACTACTCCACAGATTTACTCTGCGTGACGTCGAGAACAGTTGACACAGTTTTGTGAAGTACAATTTTTCTCGAAACGACATTGAAACTGCTTGCAATAATTACCACTTATTGCGATTTGAGCTGCATTGTAAATAAAAATTTAATGTGCAACAAAATTAACTTCAAAGCACAAACCGAAATCATTATATTTGCTTGACAACTGCTTGTGCTCAATAGAATTTTTAAAAATGTGTATGGTGTGTGTATGTGTGTGTGTGTGTGTGTGTGTGTGTGTGTGTGTGTGTGTGTGTGTGTTCGATGATAGTGAAGTGTAATCACTGCGTGTAAAAAAGAATTAGTGATAGAAAAGACTAATGTAAAAGACTATCGTAAAAATGGTCAGTAAGTTGTCATATTTTTTGTTGTTAACGGGCGTTACAGTGAGAGACCGGATTTATAATCCATTGAACAAGTAAACAATTCACCATCATCTGCGAATAACTCCAGGGAATCTGACCTATAGCATCGAAAACCACCAACAACATTGTGGGAGACGGTTAGCTTCTTGGGCAATATGTTGAACATTATAGTTACATAATTAAAAGGATACGAAGTCCTAATCAGAAAGGCTAAGAAGTTATCATTATTATGTATGCAACTGATATGTTGACAAACACATTTTTTAAACCATGGGTCTTTAAAACTAAGGAATATTATTACTTTGTTCCAAAGTCTACGTCGAAATACCGTCGTTACTTCTATTTGAGTCTGTTTCCGAACAATCTGATTTTAAATTTACGATGCTAGATTCAAGGCTTCGATCCGTCACCACTTCTCTGTCGAATTCTTTTTTCTGAAGCTTTTCAGCATGCCACACAACCGTGCCCACGCTACAGTTGGGATGTTGCCTCATGCACCAGCGATTCGCTGTATGTTATCTTTAATGTTTTTTTTTCTCCCACACAGCTTTAAAACCCTTTGCCCTTATTAATTCCATCGGGCTACAATGACAATAACACATGGGTAAACACAAAACTGTGTGATCCCATTTACGTGCAAGGAAGTCAAGTTTCTACGTTCTGTCACGTGACTTGTACAGTGAGAAATTAATAAGCTGCAGGAGAATCGGCACGAGTCTGGTTTATACAGAGCTTAATATTTTTATTTTTAAGCCGGAGAAAATTATCCTCTTTTCTGGTGTGTTGTACTTGATGTTTTCTCTGTAACAGTTGTCCGGCCGGTGTAGCCGAGCGGTTCTAGGCGCTACAGTCTGGAACCGCGCGACCGCTACGGTCGTAGGTTCGAATCCTGCCTCGGGCACGGATGTGTGTGATGTCCTTAGGTTAGTTAGGTTTAAGTAGTTCTAACAAGAGAACCTCCCCATCGCACCCCCCTCAGATTTAGTTATAAGTTGGCACAGTGGATAGGCCTTGAAAAACTGAACACAGATCAATCGAGAAACAGGAAGAAGTTGTGTGGAACTATGAAAAAATAAGCAAAATATAGAAACTGAGTAGTCCATGCGCAAGATAGGCAACATCAAGGATAATGTGAGCTCAGGAGCGCCGTGGTCCCGTTGCAGCTGCGGACCGAGAGGTCCTTGGTTCAAGTCTTCCCTCTAGTGAAAAGTTTACTTTCTTTATTTTCGCAGTTACGATCTGTCCGTTCGTTCATTGACGTCTCTGTTCACTGTAATAAGTTTAGTGTCTGTGTTTTGCGACCGCACCGTAAAACCGTGCGATTAGTAGACGAAAGGACGTGCCTCTCCAATGGGAACCGAAAACATTTGATCGCATGGTCATAGGTCAACCGATTCCTCCACAGGAAAACACGTCTGATATATTCCATACGACACTGGTGACGGCATGTGCGTCACATGACAGGAATATGTTGTCGACGCACCTAACTTGCACACTTGGCGAATGGGTAAAAAGATTCTTCTACCTTGCCCGATTTAGGTTTTCTTGTGGATGTGATAATCACTCCCAAAAAAGTGATGAAAACATAAGAGTTTTTCACAAAAACTGCAACAAATGAATGCAACAGTTTCACAGTTTTCCCTGTGCTCTGTCAAAACATATGTCTTTTACGTTTTCAAATGTTTCCGTGTGTAGACCGTCAAATCCTACAATATGTCCAAGCAAATCTGAACATGTCCTGGAATTTTGGAGAGCGAAGTTGATTATGTGTGAGTGCCTGAACTTTGATAATTATCTGAAAATAAAAAATTAAAATTTTCACCCGAGAGAAGATTTGAATCAAGGACCTGTCGTTCCACAGCTGCTCACGCTAACCACGGGACCACGGCGCTCGGAAGCCAACTCTCTCCTTGATGTTGCCTACCTTGCGCATGGAATACTCAGTTTGTATATTTTGCTTATTTTTTTCATAGTTCCACACAACTTCTTCCTGTTTTCTCGATTGATCTGTTCAGTTTTTCAAGGCCTGTCCCTGTGACAGCTTATAACTAAATCTGAGGGGGGTGCGATGGGGAGGTTCCCTTGTAAGTTCGAGGGGACTGATGACCTCAGATGTTGAGTCCCATAGTGCTCAGAGCCATTTGAACCATTTTTTATTTCAGCTCAATTATAACTGGCAATTACCGACTTCGAAGCAAGGTATGACAAGACCTGTGAATCATATCACGAAACTGACAGCATTCATTGCCAAATGGTAATACTGCTGTTTTTCTTGCACGTAAATACAAGTTTATTATCAGAAAAAAACCAGAATAAGAGTCAGCATGCTGAATAATTATCTGAGAACCTGTCCCATTGACAAGTTTAAAACCGCCAGTAACACACCAATTTTCCAGCACATCTTCTTGGAATGATTCTAATTGACCCGTATTTCATCAAGGTAATACACCGTTAAACTACCTCCTGTTGTATCGTGAATCTTTATATGGGATATAGTTCGTGCTTCACCAAATTTACTTCTTTGAACTAAAAACTCTCTTAACATATCTGGAACCAAAGTCTTCTAAAATTCTTTACCTTGGCGAAGCGCTTTCCACTGAAGCCTGCATAACTGTAACTCGTTTGTGTTATGTCTGTCGTTAATCATTCACATGGAGCACTTTAAAACATCGTTGTTAAAACTATCCATTTGTGTTACAGGTTCCTCGTGATTTCGATGCTTTCCAAGCGACACGAAACCAACTGTTTCCACGGTTCCTACAGCTCTGACACTTTCCTTTATAATTCTCTTTACAGTTCTCTTCCCGACATCACATGGTTCAGGAGTCCGTTCTTGTTTTTTCCAATGTCAGCAGTAGGAGACCTGCCTTTAAATTCACATTTTAAAAAGATATAAATCCGGTAAATAATGCGCCTCGCCTGCTTGTGAAGCACTTCACGTTTATTGCCGTCACCTGACTTTTCTTTTTTATCGCTCTTAAGCATTTACAATATACACATTTGGAGCTATACTGCTGTAATAAAAAAAAAAGGAAAAAAAGTCGATAGTTGGAATAATACGGTTGTCACGAAGTGCGGCAACGGTGCAACATGTAGGAGCAAGATTCTCGCTCTCTAGCTGTAACTCTCTGCTAGCCGCTCGGAAAGAGAATAAATATTATTGGCCGCTAGTGGAGGGGGAAGCGCAGAACGGCTGAAAAATGGGCCGCTTTGTTACATAACGCGAACAATAGTATGACCCGAAAAATTGGATATTAGAACTAGCGAAGCTGAAAAAAGAGCCAAATCTTAAATTTATATCCTCTTGTTCAGTTGACGTACATGGGTCAACTGAATAAAAGGATATCAGTGCTAGGGAAGGCGAAAAAAGCGACATACTGCTTTGTACCTGTAGACAAAAATGGGTTATATCCAACTAATGAATCCGTACATAGGCGACCGACTTCTGTCCTTCGCCTTTGACAGTACGAGTTATCACCTGAAAAATCGATACTAGTAGTAGCGACGGCGAAAGAAGCGCCAAATGTAAAATTTTTGTTCTGTATTTCAGTTGACCCACATAGGTCAACTGAGGAATCGGATACTAGAACCAGAGAAGATGAAAAAATCGACATTCGTAACACTGGCCCCTGTGCACCAGTTGGCATGTACAGGATGTATCCCGAACTTCAGTTGACCTATATGTGGCATATGTATGGCATTTTCGCCTTTCATTGAAAGAGTATCACCTAATAAATAGGTTACTAGTACTAGGGAGGCGAGTAAAGCACCAAATGCAAAATTTGTATCCTGTACCTAACTGCAGTGCATAGTTCAAGTAAAGAGTAGGATACTACTGCTAGAGAAGACGAAAAATGCGACTTACATAACACTGACACTGTGTACCATAGTTGACATATATAGGTTGTGTCAGTTGACCTTTAGATGTCAGCTGAGGTAAGTCTTTTCGCCTAAAAATTGGGAACTAGCAATAGCGAAGACGAAAATATCGCCAAATTCTGTACTTCATTCGACCCACATCGGTCAACTGCAGAATAAGCTGCTAGTGCCAGAGAAAACGAAAACAGCGACTTACATAACACTGACACTATGTACCATAGTTGACATACATAGGTTGCGTCCCAAACTTCGACTGACCTATGTAGGTCAACTGAAGTTGATCCTTTCACCTTCCATAGTACTCGTATCACCTGTAAAATACGTTACTCGTAATAGCGATGTCGAAAAAAGCGCAAAAAGTAAGATTTGCATTCTGTGCTTAAGTTGACTCACTTACATCAACTTTAGAATAGGATTCTAGTGCCAGAGAAGAAGATGAAAGCGGCATACGTAATACTGGTACCCTGTACCTCAGTTGACACATATAGGTTGTGTCCCTAACGTCAGTTGGCCTAGATAAATCAAATGAAGTCGGTCTTTTCGACTTCGAGGGTACTAGTACGACCTAAAAAATAGGATACTAGTACTAGCGAAGCCAAACAATGTGCCAAATGTCGGATTTATATCTTCTGATTCAATTGACCTGCATAGGTCAACTCAAGAACTGGATACTAGCGCTAGCGAAGATGAGAAAAGCGACATGCGTAAGACTGGTCATTTGCACCTCAGGTGCCGTATACAGGTTGTGACCTACAGGTCAAATGAAGTCGATCCGTTCACCTTCGATAGTGCTAGTCTCACCTGAAAAATAGGTTACTGGTAATAGCGATGTCGAAAAAAGATCCAGATTTAACATTTGTATTCTATATTTGAGTTGACGCATATAGGTTATCTGAAGAATAGAATACTTGAGTCAGAGAAGACGAAAAAAGCGACGTACGTACCTCGTTTGACATATATAGGTTGTGTCCCGAACATCAGTTGTCCTAGATAAATCAACTGAAGTCGGTCCTTTGGCCTTCGAGAGCACTAGTAAGACCTAACCAATAGAATACTAGTAATAGCGAAGCCGAAAAAAGCGATAAATATTGAATCTGTATCCTCCAGTTCAATTGACCTACACAGGCCAACTCAAGAAATGGATACTAGTGTTAGCGAAGACAAGAGAAGCGGCATACGTAACACTGGTCTGTTGTCCCTCAGTTGACATACAGGGTGACAATTAATGAACTATATGAAATGAAACAGTCGTAACTTCTGAATGGTTTGCATTAAGACGTTCAACCTGCACGTTTGGGCACGCGGCGTGATGGGAGTTAAGATGCGCTCGCGGCTTGTTGTTGTCGGCCATTTGCACGTGAAAACGTCACGGTACAGCGTGCCTGAGTGTATAGCGCTTGTGAAGACCTACTATGCGAGCAATGACAGCCCAACTGCGGCTCAAAGGAAATTTGCGATCGAGTTCAAGCTGAAGACAATTGTCCACGTGTGCTAACAATCAAGAATTTGATTCGCATGTTTGAGAGAATGGATAGTGTTCGTGATGACAGTGCTGGCAATGTCGATCATCCGAAAAGAGTGACATGCCTTAAAACAATCATTTCAAACCAGCCTCAGAACATCGATCAGACGAGCTGCACGACAGGTGGGAATCAACCGAGAGACACTGCGACAAATTGTTGTTGAAAACCTGCATCTCTTCCCATGTAAAATTCAAACCCATCAGCCGTTAAGTCCAAAGGCCATGGAACAGTGGTTGTGTTTGGCGAACACTATTGTCCATAGAAATGACGAACAGGACTTTGATATGAATATGGTTTGGTTTAGCGTCTAAGCCTACATTTATTTGGATAAGTCCGTCAATAAGCAAAATTGGCACATTTGGAGGTCTGAGAATCTGCATTTCGCGAACGAGAAGTCTCATTACCCTAAATGGGTGACTATGTGGTGTGCAATATCCAGTCACACAATAATCAATGCGATATTCCTTGATGGTACAGTGATTACCAAACGGTACGTGAAGGTTTTCGAAAATGATTTCATCCGTATTATCCAAAGTGACGCTGATTTCGATAAGATGTGGTTCATGCAAGATGGAGCCCGATCCCATTGAAGCAGGAGATTGTTTGATGTCCTGGAGGAGCACTTTGGGGATCGCATTCTGGCTCTGGGGTACACAGAGGCCACTGGCGCATGGATCTCGATTGGCGGCCATATTCTCCGGATCTGAACACATACGATTCCTTTTTGTGGGGCTATATTACTCACAACGTGTACAGCATAACACCAAAATCATTGCTGAGCTGGAAACAGACATTTAGAGGTCATTGACAGCTTCGATGTTCCGACACTCTAGCTAGTCAGCCAGAATTTTGCATCTGCACCACATCAACACCAACGATGGCAGGCATATTGTAGGGAAGCAGCCTACTCACGCTGTAGTAAATTCACATCAGTTTCCATTGTGTGCCAGCCAGTCTGCTGTAACTAGCTCTGACGTCATAAATGTTGCGCAATACCTTAAAAATCAAGCAAATGACCTAAAACTTTTCTATCATGTCAGAAGTAATAATAAATTAATATGTGTTAAATATCAGTTCGATAACTTCAGCCATTTCCGAAATTTGGACGTTTTTCTGTAAAAATCATTGGCGCAACAGAAAAGAGCTAGAGACTTCAAAATTTATATTTAGATTCATCTTTCATAATGATTTAATAAAAACTGTATTTTGGATTTCACAGATTAAGATTTTAGTGGAAATTCATGATTTTCTGGTTTTCGTCTCAAAAACTGAAGGAAGCAAGATAGATTAAGTAGGCTAGTAAATAAGGCTAGGATGTTTAGATTTAAATAGGTTGGAGGTCCGCTATGACTATGAAGATGTGAAAAGTTTCTTTTGAATACCTATAAAATTATAGCAATAGCGGATCTCAAAAGGGACAGTTCAGAGCTCATCTGCTGCGTGCAGTGTAATTAAATTAATTCTCTCGCCCAAAATATTTAGCTTAGCCACGTCAAAATTTTATTATCAATACTTACCTGCGTGCTGAATGCACAGTTAAATTAAGATCTTCATCGGCCATCAGCAAGAGAAGCTATAATTTATTATGTAACTTGAAGTGGTGCGTTACTAGCCCAGCGGCTAGTCGGGAGAGCCGATTTGATCAGGCGTTCCCTTAGCCGTCCGCACCGCGGCTTTATATATAAGAACGCTGCGCGAGGAAGGAAGGCCCCAGTTCTCTCCAGACGCTGAATAACACGCCATCTGTATCGGGAGTCGCGTCGCATAGGTATCACTGCGACAAACAGCCTCGGGTGCCGTATTAAGTTACTAGAGATACGCGGAACCATGAAATCATTTCAAGTGAAGTGCTAATTCTGGGATGATTTTCATTATCTAGCTTCAGTTTGCGTATTGTCGTATTTTCACGTGCCGTCGCGGGACAGACATTCTACCAATAATTTAGCGTGACGTTTGATGAAGTATTCTCATCAAATTATGGCGAGCATTCTTTCTAACATTTGATTCGGACATTTATAGTTGCATCAGCGCATTAGACTCTGAACTGCTCTGTTAGTTAGGTTGTAGGGATACTTGTGTTTTATTTGTGACTTTGAGAATATACTCAACTATTTTGGAAAATCGTTTTTGATTAGAAATCCCGGACAGTCTCCTAATTCCTCAGAGCTATGAGCTGCAGCTATAATGGGATTCTCAGGTGAAGTGGGCACTAGGAACTCTAATTACAGGCTTCACGTTTTGTTAAATCACTTTCTGGGTGCCAAAAAAGTAAATAGAGAGCCAGTGTTGAGAACGGCGAAAGACAGCATTAACAACATTCTAATAGCCAGAAACTGATTCAATATACAAACATTTGAACAGTAATTATTATTTTTCCCCACATACGCCGCCCCACATATGGTGCATCGGCCGGGAAATCAACTAAGTGAAAGTGATTTTTAACTATTCGGATTCGCGAGTGGAATGCGACACGCAGCTGAGTAATAGAACAGTGAAAGTGTTACGTGTGCATGTGGACGACGCAATTGGATTAACAACGCATCTGGATTGACGGAGCTGGCACTGAGTCTAGCAGTGCTGCCGGCATCGCGAGAAGCCAGTTTCGCCGTACCGCAGTCGTCCGCTGGAGCAGCCGGAATCGCGCCTGCTGTTACGGGCCACGCAAACACACAACAGCCGTCGGAGTGCCGTCTGCGGTTCATCGTGCCACGTCGCATCAGTAATCCTGGTACGCCGCGCCGGCAACGACAACGTCGTGCAGAAGGAACTAAGTTAAGTGAAAAGCTGTTAAAAATTTTACTAACCTGCACTAAAAGACTGTCGGCGATGGAACCGCCTAAAGAAACCGAGTTTAAACTTAAATTAGAACCTATGTGTGTTGAGGGAACTGTAAATTCAGACAAGGATTCAAGTGTAAATATGCATGGAAGTAGTGATGTTAAGGTGAAACATGAAATATTGTCTCCTGACAGTAGTTTAAAAGGGGGCAATGATTCAATAATAGAGACCCCTGTAGTAAAACAGAAACCAGAAATTGTTAATTTAATTGATGATAGTTTCTCTGATGAATTAAAAATGAAACAGTCATCAGAGATAGTAGAGTTTAAACAGGAGAAGCTAGATATGACTAATCAATCAGAAGTTTCATTTAGTTTTGATGATTCTGGTATTGGAGCTAGTTTTTCGTCACCTGAGTGATAAAAAGCCAGCTAGTGAGCAACCAAAAGATGCTGGGGCTGTTGATTTAAATGTTATATTACAAGCAATAGCTGCCAGTAACGCTCAAATGACTGCTGATTTAAAATCTGATATAATTGAGGTAAATAACAGGATTGTGGCCAGCCAAACAAATTTTAATAAACGATTTGAGGAAATGGACAATACCTTCAAGGCTGGTTGCAATAAGTTGAAAGAGGATCTAGACAGTTTGAATTATAAAATTGACTACAATCATGAGGATATTAAGAAAAAGGTTGCTCAACAATTTTCAGAAATGTATAAAACAGTAAAATCCGAAGTTGCTGAGGTTCGCAAAGACTTCCAAATGGAAGATGCAAAGCTGGAGCACAAGTTAACAGAAAAGATCGAGGCAGAATCTGAACTGTGCTCAGATAGATTTAAAGATGTTAATATAAAAGTAAACATATGTCAAGCAGACATAGATGCAATCAAAACTGATACTACTCATATTGTACAAAGAGTAGATAATGTTGAGATGAAAGTAGAAAATATCAGTACTAACATTGCTAACATTGAGAGTAAAGTAGCTTCAGTAGCTTCTGGTAATGGTAGTATACAACAAGTTGTAGCTGCAAACGCCTCTTTTATCGGGTGTCGGCAGTTCTTGCGGTTCGATCCAGATAAAAATATCCACCCGCTAGATTTCTGGAACGATTTTGAAGATGTGATTCCACCAACTTGGTCTGAACGAGAGAAAATCTCATTTATTAAAAGCCATTTAGCAGGTGACGCCATGCGTTGGTCAGCTGATGTTATGTTGAAGTGTAAAACATTAGCGGAGTTTAAAACAGCTTTTATTAATGAGTATTGGTCTAGCAATAAGCAAAATGAAGTGTTGAGAGAATTTTGGAGTGGAAAACGCTTCAATGCAGGCAAGGAATCAATTAAAGAGTTTGCTAGGTCATGGATCTCACGTTTGTCACATTTGGACGAAAAATTGAAACCTGAAATGATTATACTAGGTCTTGAAGCCAAACTGCCATGGTATTGGCAAACTAGAATTATATCTGCCCCTAGAGACAATCTGGATCGTTGCATTGAGTATCTGGAACGTGTAGAACGTGTTGCTGCCAATGAGGAGCAAGCACGTAATAATAGAAATGCTAATAATAATAGTAGTAATTTTAGGAACGAGCAAAATGGCAATGTAAACATCAGAACAGTAGGTGTTCGCCATCCTAAGAGAGGTAGGAATTGGGGAAATAATTATCAGAACCAACAATGGCATCTAAATGACAGTAATGTTGTTCCAAACAGAATTATGCAGGTAAACAACAGCGCGGAAAGCAGTGCTATGCCAGCTAACTATAATGAAACTAAAGGAAACAGCAGTAGTCCGAGGCAGGAAAACTAGTTCCCGTCCATGAGGACACTGGCGCTCACCAGGCGGTTGCTTTTCCTAAGCCAGTAGTTAAGGGAATTGGTAAGACAGATCAGAATACTCAAACTGAACATGTGGATGAAGAGTCGGTAGCACCTAAGGATACAACAGAAATATTAAATCACTCACAGTATTTGATAGATACCGTGTTAGAGACGCTTTCTAAGTGGGAAGAGCAAGAGAAGGCGCAGCAGTGTAACGATAGGGAGGAGCTACAAAATACTGAATTGTCAGGTGAAGAAGCAGAAGATATTCATGCTTATATTTACGATGAGAATGATGTGCTCTTATCTAAAGTGCCTGTGCAGGATGTTGATAATGTACTAATAGATTTAGGACAGGAGATAAGTGGGAATGTAGAGGGTAGGCTGTTGGGGGTCGATGAACCCAGTAGCTGTGACCAGTTGTCACTTCAGAAGGAAACCGACGATAATGGTGAAAATGGTTTAGCTGTAACTAATGTTATGCCTGGTCTGGAGGCGCAGAATCGCTCAGACTACAGTAATTTGGGTCATGTTCAGCAAACTAAATGTAATGAAGTCGTGCGGTGTTTCGATTTGAAATTAATAGACCGACTGGAAAAGGCAGCTGAAAATGTAATTCAGGAAACCCCTACACACTGTGACCTAAATGTAATGAAGACAGATGTTGATCACTTTAGTTGGAGACAAATCCAAAAGGAGCTATTAGATGAATTTGAGGAACCACCTGTACAATCTAGAATAAGCCACCCTATAATAATAGTGAATATGTTGGGTATCAATGTACGTTGTCTCTTAGACAGTGGAAGTGAGGTGAGTGCGATATCTCAGTCCTTCTTTGATGCATTACCTGGTAAAGACAAGCTTACAGTAATGAGGGTATCAGGACTAAGAATAATTGGTGCTACTGGCAAGGTGTCAAAAACAGTAAAGCAAGAGGCTTTGCTGCCCTTTAACATTAATGGTAATTTAATTGATCATCCATGTTTAATTGTAAACAATCTCAGTATTGAGGTTTTAATTGGCATAGATTTCTTGTCAAAATATCAGAGTGTTGTTGACTTTGAAAGAAGCCAGTTAAAAATGGTCTTGCCGATAACCGGAGTAATTACAGTCCCTTTTAGTGATAAACATGTAGTAACTGATGATGTAACTTGGGAGCTGCCTATACGAGTTCTGAAAAATAGGAGGTATTGGGATGAAGGTGTTAATCTTAGTAACAGTAAGCTAAACACAGAAGAAGAAGAAGAAGCAATTATTTTAGACAAACTAGAAGCTAAATCGCAGGAAATCGATAAGATTTCAGCCAATCAGAAGGAAGAACTGAGACAGGTTCTAAAAAGGCATCATAAGGTATTTTCAGATCGACCTGGCATAGTCAAAGGTTATGAATGTCAGTTAAAGGTGAAACCCAGCCAAGTGTTTTTCAGGAAGCCATACCAAATACATGTAGCTAGGAAGGAGGCGGTTCGAAAGGAGATACAGAGAATGCTGGAGTGGGGTGTGATTGAAAAAGCGGTCAGTGAGTACAATAATCCTCTTCTTGTTGTACCAAAAAGAGACGGGAGTGTCAGATTGGTCTTGGACACTCGTTGGTTGAATGAAATAGTGGTTAGGGAAAGTGATAGACCGCAGAACATGGACGAGTTATTGCAAAAGTTCCGGGGAGTAAAATTCTTAACTTCTATGGACATCACGTGTGGATATTGGAATTTGCCACTGGCGGAAAGTTCAAGGAAGTACACAGCTTTCTTGTACGAAGGAGTTTGTTACCAATACCGTGTGGTACCTTTCGGACTTAATATCTCTGTTTGTGCCTTCGTACGTGTGATGTGCCATGTTCTAGGACCAGCCTTAAGTAATAAAATAACAGTCTACGTGGATGATCTGTTAATAGCAACTCCTACCTGGGAAGAACACATAGCTTTATTAGAGGAAGTGTTAGAGGCTATTGAGAAAGGTGGCATGAAACTAAAGATTGAAAAGACAGAGTGCGTTAAAGAGGAAATAGGTTTCTTGGGATATAGGATAAGTGGAAAAGGTATTCTGCCTGACCCAGGCAAGCTAGCAGTCATTGAAAAATTTGAGGCTCCCAGAAACAAGAAGCAGTTGAGATCAATGTTCGGTCTTTTCGGCTTCTATAGACGTTTTGTTAGTGATCAGGCTTTTAATGCTCCCTGTCTTCACCTCCTGCTGAAAAAGAATACCCCTTGGGTTTGGACAGCAGAATGTCAACAGGCGTTTGAGGTGCTTAAACAATCTTTAATTAATAGTCCAATTTTACATCATCCTGATTTTGAAAAACCATTCTGTATGTCTGTTGATGCTAGTGGCTATGGTATAGCTGTGGAGATATTCCAGGTAGAAATAGAGAACGAACAAGAAGTGCACAAGACTATAGCTTTCGCAAGTCGATCTTTACAGGCAGCAGAGAGAAATTATGGCATCTCAGAACTAGAAGCATTGGCAATTGTATTTGGGGTTCAGAAGTTTGAGCAGTATCTATTAGGTCACAAGATAATTGTTTACAGTGACCATAAGGTGTTGACCTTTTTAAAGACCTGTAAGTTGAGGAACTCTCGTTTGGTAAGATGGTCATTGTATCTCCAGCAGTTTGACCTTGAGGTTAGATATATTCAAGGGAAAGACAATCTGGTAGCTGATGGGTTATCTAGAAGTGCGGAGCTCTGTGATGACGCGGGAATTACAGCAACAGACCTAAATGAAGTTCGAATGTTTGCATTGCACGAAGTAAAGGAAGAAAGTGCATTAAAGAAAGTGATTAAGAACTTGAGACGTGAGCAGAATGCAGATGACCAACTGAAATTAGTGAAGAGCTATTTAGGAAATGCGAACTATCCTAAGGTTTCGCAATACTATTGTCTGCATAAAGGTATTCTGTTTAGGAGGAGAAAGGTAGGTGTTTCTGAGTGGAAGCTGTGCTTTCCCTCACAACATGTAGACTTACTAATCGACTATGTACACCTGAGGTATGGGCACTACGGTGCAAAGAAGTGCATTGCAAAATTAAAAGAGAAGGTTGTGTTTGACAACATGTACCGCCGGGTGGCCAAGCGTCTAGCATCTTGTGTAGTGTGCCAGAAAGTCCGTGCTGCTAACACCAGTATACAAGGGGATATGCATTCAGTAGAGCCAACTGAAACCCTAGAATTACTGGCTTGTGATTTGTTTGGCCCTCTTCCTGTTTCGAGAGGTGGTTGCACCCATGTTTTTGTTGTTGTGGATGGATTCAGTAAATATGTTAAGCTATACCCAATTAAAAGAGCAAATGCAAAAACATTGGTTGAAAAGTTGGAAAAAGATTTCTTCGTGAACGTTGGCGTTCCGAAGAATTTGCTGTCAGACAATGGGCCTCAATTTACTTCTGATAGATTTAAGGAATGTCTAGATAAGGCCGGCGTGAAACATCTGAAAATATCTGCGTATTTCCCCCAAGGAAATATGAGTGAACGTATTATGAGGGAATTGAATAGGCTTTGCAGAACTTATTGTGCTCGGAAACACTCAAGTTGGGCAGAGCACATTAAGTATTTTGAGAATGTAATTAACAACTTCAGACATGATGCAACTGGTTTTGCACCTTGCGAATTGATGTTTGGCCAAGAACCGCACAATGTGATTGCAGATATGGTAGAATTTCCTATTCTAACGCAAATATCCACAGACGAGAAGAAACTAAAGGCTAGGACAAATATGAGAAAAAGAGCGTTGGAAAGGAAGAAGCGTCATGACGCAAAAGCTGTACCTACTAGCTTTGAAATAGGTCAACTAGTCCTTGTCAAAACCAAAGAAAAATCAAAGAAAGTTAATGCAGAAACAAAGAAATTCATGTTCGTATACCAAAGACCTTTCAGGATTATAGGAAAACCACATGCCAATGCATATAGGCTAGAGTACCCTAAAAGTAAGAAACTATTAGGTCTCAGGAACGTGATCGACCTAAAGAAATTCATAGGTAGTGAATGAATGCTGTAGGGAGGAGGTTGTTCTGTAACCTCTACACAGTGTGGCAGCTGTGCAGTCCCAGCTGTGTGAGATCTTCTTTCCCTTTCAGGTCTTACTCATTCTTCATCTTTCCTATCTACAAAAATTTCGACCCCTTCTTTCCATTACGAAAATTTTCTGAAACCAGCATTCAATTAATGAATGCTGTAGGGAGGAGGTTGTTCTGTAACCTCTACACAGTGTGGCAGCTGTGCAGTCCCAGCTGTGTGAGATCTTCTTTCCCTTTCAGGTCTCACTCATTCTTCATCTTTCCTATCTACAAAAAATTTCGACCCCTTCTTTCCATTACGAAAATTTTCTGAAACCAGCATTCAATTGATGAATGCTGTAGGGAGGAGGTTGTTCTGTAACCTCTACACAGTGTGGCAGCTGTGCAGTCCCAGCTGTGTGAGATCTTTTTTCCCTTTCAGGTCTCACTCATTCTTCATCTTTCCTGTCCCCAAAAATTTTGACCTCTTCTTTCCAACAAATTAAATTTTCCGGTACGACTATTAAAACAGCATTAAGCTAATGAATGCTGTAGGGAGGAGGTTGTTCTGTAACCTCTACACAGTGTGGCAGCTGTGCAGTCCCAGCTGTGTGAGATCTTCTTTCCCTTTCAGGTCTCACTCATTCTTCATCTTTCCTATTTACAAAAATTTCGACCTCTTCTTTCCAACACAAAATTTTCTGTCATGGCTATCCAGCCATGTGTTCTGTAACTATTCTATCCACCGATTAGTGAAGAAAAATACCTGATGTGACAAACCTAATAGTGACAAACAATAGAGAAGTATGACGTAATTAAGATACCAATGTATTTGAGTAACAATTATGTATAGTACCCTGGTAATATAGTAAGTACAAAGTGTTGTTTTATTGGAAATGGTCCACCAACAGTAATTTAAAAAGATGTACAAATTCATGTACAAGCAGGATCTGAAGTGGTAGTGAAACCTAGTGTATGCATTAGAGCTAACTAAGAAATAGTAAAAGAGATTGCGTAGTGTTATGAAAAATATGCAGATAAGTTGTAAGGATGAACTCACCTTGTGTAGCAAGGAAAGGCAGTGTAATAGAATTGAGCAGTGTTTGTGGTTGAGACGTGAAGGACACGTCCCTGAAGTATTTATAAGGTTGGAGCTGGCCATTATTTTGGTGTAGTGTGTGACAGGATACACCTACACGTATTGAGGTTATGAGTTGGAGGCGTGAATGCGACCATAGGTACCCTTAGGTTAGATGAGACAGAGCAGCTCATGGTGTCCTATAGGTTTAAGGAATTTAGCATTACGCTCGTCCATAATTACTTGATGCACTTTAGTGGTAGGTCTGAGAGAGACTACCTGTGGTTTCAGCGTCCGATCGAGTGGAAATGGATTGCCACGTGAGCAAACTGATCAGCTGCAATACACTAAAGATATGAAATAAAATGTGCTATCTTATGCTTTAAATATTAATGGAGTGAGTGTTAAATAAGTACATACACTAGCAAAGTAAATAAGTAACATAATAGCAGACGTAAAACATTATTTTAGCTCAGCATAAATACACTTCAAAGTAAGTAAGTACCTAATTGCAGATGTGGAACTGACAACAGCAGAGGACCAATAAGTGGATTTAGTAGTCAACTAAACGTAGTGTGTTTTGAACACTCACAACTGTACTATTACCAAAAGTTACTCACATGTACAAAGAAGCTGAGAAAACAACCACTAATCATACTCATACTATCTCTAAGAATAAGGTAATCAAAGATGAGTCAGTTAAGTGCTTAAAATACAAATGTATCAGGAATGTACCGAGCATTGGTTCAGTGTTCCGGCCCAGAAATAATAAATTCAGATTAAATATGATTTATGATTGTATGCCTTAGGAGCATAAATTTTCTCTAGCACATGACTAAAGGCGTTTTGAGCCATTTGTTTAACGATTTTATGACAATTAAGTAACCGCGAGAGTAATACTGAAAAAGTTCTGTTAACTTTGTTCCAGCAAAATATTGAAGGATTAAATGTATATATCCCCATTTCATTGTGACCCACCCTTAGATATTAAGTGAACAGAGTCTGAGGCACTCTTTTTGTTTGTTCTACAGGACAAACCAGATAATGGCAGCCTGGTAGCTGCGTGAAAGCGTGGAGTGACTTGGACACAACTCACAGTGACCCCTCCCCTTTTCCCATGTAATTTAGAGAGAACGTGAAGGACGCACACCATAGCAACTTCCCCTCCTCTACCCTTGTGAATGGAAGTGTAGGACGCCAGCCAGAGCGGCTACAACCACGTGTGTGAAAATCATTTGTGAAAATTTTCTTTCAGGTTTAGAAAAGACTGCTAAGAGATAATCATCTGTTTATGTATCATGTTATATTCTTTGAATTTGTGTATGTAAAAATGTATTTAATGTATTTAATGGATCTAAGATTTTCATAATTTTTCAATTTGTATGTGTTTGTTTGTCTAAGGCAATATGTATGCCAAAATATTTCATTGACTTTGCTTAAAATTTTGAGGAATGATATTGTTTAAAAGGCAGTGAACATGCCCACAATTTAAATAATTAATGTAGGTAATCAGTTTTCTTTAATGTTTCTACATGTTTACATTTCAATTTTGATTTTTCATAGGGAGTTAAACTGTACTCTTGCTTCCCCTTTTGTAATTAAATTTTTTTTATTCATTAACATTCATAAACAAATATAATTTAAGTAGAGGGTGATGTAGGGAAGCAGCCTACTCACGCTGTAGTAAATTCACATCAGTTTCCATTGTGTGCCAGCCAGTCTGCTGTAACTAGCTCTGACGTCATAAATGTTGCGCAATACCTTAAAAATCAAGCAAATGACCTAAAACTTTTCTATCATGTCAGAAGTAATAATAAATTAATATGTGTTAAATATCAGTTCGATAACTTCAGCCATTTCCGAAATTTGGACGTTTTTCTGTAAAAATCATTGGCGCAACAGAAAAGAGCTAGAGACTTCAAAATTTATATTTAGATTCATCTTTCATAATGATTTAATAAAAACTGTATTTTGGATTTCACAGATTAAGATTTTAGTGGAAATTCATGATTTTCTGGTTTTCGTCTCAAAACTGAAGGAAGCAAGATAGATTAAGTAGGCTAGTAAATAAGGCTAGGATGTTTAGATTTAAATAGGTTGGAGGTCCGCTATGACTATGAAGATGTGAAAAGTTTCTTTTGAATACCTATAAAATTATAGCAATAGCGGATCTCAAAAGGGACAGTTCAGAGCTCATCTGCTGCGTGCAGTGTAATTAAATTAATTCTCTCGCCCAAAATATTTAGCTTAGCCACGTCAAAATTTTATTATCAATACTTACCTGCGTGCTGAATGCACAGTTAAATTAAGATCTTCATCGGCCATCAGCAAGAGAAGCTATAATTTATTATGTAACTTGAAGTGGTGCGTTACTAGCCCAGCGGCTAGTCGGGAGAGCCAATTTGATCAGGCGTTCCCTTAGCCGTCCGCACCGCGGCTTTATATATAAGAACGCTGCGCGAGGAAGGAAGGCCCCAGTTCTCTCCAGACGCTGAATAACACGCCATCTGTATCGGGAGTCGCGTCGCATAGGTATCACTGCGACAAACAGCCTCGGGTGCCGTATTAAGTTACTAGAGATACGCGGAACCATGAAATCATTTCAAGTGAAGTGTTAATTCTGGGATGATTTTCATTATCTAGCTTCAGTTTGCGTATTGTCGTATTTTCACGTGCCGTCGCGGGACAGACATTCTACCAATAATTTAGCGTGGCGTTTGATGAAGTATTCTCATCAAATTATGGCGAGCATTCTTTCTAACATTTGATTCGGACATTTATAGTTGCATCAGCGCATTAGACTCTGAACTGCTCTGTTAGTTAGGTTGTAGGGATACTTGTGTTTTATTTGTGACTTTGAGAATATACTCAACTATTTTGGAAAATCGTTTTTGATTAGAAATCCTGGACAATCTCCTAATTCCTCAGAGCTATAAGCTGCAGCTATAATGGGATTCTCAGGTGAAGTGGGCACTAGGAACTCTAATTACAGGCTTCACGTTTTGTTAAATCACTTTCTGGGTGCCAAAAAAGTAAATAGAGAGCCAGTGTTGAGAACGGCGAAAGACAGCATTAACAACATTCTAATAGCCAGAAACTGATTCAACAAACAAACATTTGTACAGCAAACGATTAATTTTCAATCCTAACAAACCGCCGCCCCACAATATTGAACCTGCCATAACCTAAATTCAAGTATCTGTAGTGATGTTTACATGATGAATAAAGTACATAGCCGGCCGCGGTGGTCTAGCGGTTCTGGCGCTGCAGTCCGGAACCGCGGGACTGCTACGGTCGCAGGTTCGAATCCTGCCTCGGGCATGGGTGTGTGTGATGTCCTTAGGTTAGTTAGGTTTAAGTAGTTCTAAGTTCTAGGGGACTTATGACCTAAGATGTTGAGTCCCATAGTGCTCAGAGCCAATAAAGTACATACACGCTGCAGTTTGTAACTAATTTACGTTTTTTTTTTCATATAGTTAAATCCTATCCCCATAAACCATGAACCTTGCCGTTGGTGGGAAGGCTTGCGTGCCTCAGCGTTACAGATGGCCGTACCGTAGGTGCAACCACAACGGAGGGGTATCTGTTGAGAGGCCAAACAAACGTGTGGTTCCTGAAGAGGGGCAGCAGCCTTTTCAGTAGTTGCAGGGCCAACAAAAAGGAAATGGATAGGTTAAACTTAGATACAGTGGGTGTGGTGTCACCGCCAGACACCACACTTGTTAGGTGGTAGCCTTTAAATCGGCCGCGGTCCATTAGTATACGTCGGACCCGTGTGTCGCCACTGTCAGTGATTGCAGACCGAGCGCCACCACACGGCAGGTCTAGAGAGACGTCCTGGCACTCGCCCAGTTGTACAGCCGACTTTGCTAGCGACGGTTAACTGACAATTACGCTCTCATTTGCCGAGACGATAGTTAGCATAGCCTTCAGCTACGTCATTTGCTACGACCTAGCAAGGCGCCATTATCAATAGATATTTAACTTGTGATGCCTGTACCGTCAGACCGATGTTCTACAATTATGGATTAAAGTGAAGTATTCAAGCCACTACGTTCTTTATTTATTAGACTCAACTCCTTTAATTGTTCCAGACCTCACGCCAGTCTGCGTGATCTTAAACGCGTGTATTTCGGCCTCCTCCAGCAACACGGTGTTGGCTCTTCTGCCAACACAGCATATGGCGACGAAGATTTAACGGTCGTATTGTTCTAATTTATATGTGACATGGCTTCGCCACAATCTCCAGATGTACTGTCTGAATTTTATCGCTTGCAGAATCAGCAGACGCAGGCCTTATTGGATGCCCTTGGACAGCTCGTCCAGTGTCAACGTGCAATGCAAAACGATGCAGCCGCCGCCGCTCCACCGCTACCGCAGCCACAACATGCAGTTGCACCACCTTTTCGTCCTTTTGATGCGGCACTGGAAAGCTGGACGGAGTGGTCACGCCAATTTGGATTCCATCTCGCCGCCTACAGAATTCAAGGTATTGAGCGGCAGCCTTTTTTGCTTTCGTGTGTAGGCGTCCATACGTACCGAGTGATAGTGAAATTGTTTCCCCGACGCGACGTAGCAACTGTCCTATGACGAAATTTTGTGCATATTTCAAAGAATCAGTTAATGTAGTTGTAAAAAGGTATACTTTCTTTCGTACAAAACGTACGGCCGGTCAGACTAATAGGGAGTGGGTTGCAACTTTGCAAGGCCTTACTAGGGACTGTGCTTTTGAGTGTGAATGTGGACTCCCTTATTCAGATACAATGGTACGTGATGCAATTACACAGAACGTTTCTGATGTTCGTATACGGGAACAGATTTTGAAACTAGTCAATCCCTCCCTTCAACAAGTGATGGACATCTTGGATAGGCAGGACACACTTGACGTGGCTCAGGAATCATTTGAAACTTCGCCAGCTGTGTGTCACATTAACCGGCCCGCCGGGCGCGCTGCACGGAACAGTGAACAGCCCTCGCGCTCGTCCGCGCAGCTGCCGCCAAGCTCTCCGCTACGTTTGCCGCGCGAGCACGCAAATGCAGTGCTAAAGTCATGCCCGCAGTGTGCTACTAGACATTCGCGTGAGAATTGCCCGTCACGCCAAGCTATTTGCTTTTTCTGTAATAAAAAAGGGCATGTTCAACGTGTTTGCCAGAAAAAGCTTAGATCGGACACTAACAACCATTCCAGGCCCTTTGCTTCGCGCCGGAATCGGAGTCGAACCACGAATACTCAGGCTCATGAACCTTCGCCCATGGAAATTCATGTAGTTCAATCCACTCCGCCCAGTGCCACTTTCTCTACCAGTGACTGTGTTCGTCCCACAAATAGTGTGCGTCGACATCGACGGAAATCACGTCACGTCGCAAGTGATTCTGTACCAGTGTCGGTTCACGTTGCACGAGACAGTCGCTCTTGTCGTCGGAAGGACAATAAACTTTTTGTAGACTTGGACATTCATGGCCACGTGATACCATTCCAGCTCGATACCGGAGCTGCTGTTTCACTAATCAATCACGACACGTACCAACAGCTGGGCAAACCTCCGTTGCGTGCCGCAAATGTTAAGCTAACTACATATTCAGGTCACAAGATCCCTGTGTTAGGACAGTGCAGCCTTCTTGCAACATACAAGGGACAAACAAAACTTGTGTCTTTTTACGTCCTTCGTTCTTCTTCTGCTGTGAACTTGTTTGGTTTGGATTTATTTCAGTTGTTTAACTTGTCTATAGTCAATCAGGTCCTATCAGTGAACCAGACTGTGCCTTCAGCCAGTGTTTCTCGTCTATGTGAAGAATTTGCAGACATTTTTGCACCGGGCCTTGGTTGCGCTAAGAACTATGAAGCACATTTGGAACTGAAAGTAAACGCGCAACCGAAATTTTTCAGAGCGCGCAATGTTCCCCACGCATTGCGTGATGAGGTCGCAAGAACATTAAACGATTTGGAATCACAGGGTGTGATTGAACGTGTGCAGGCTTCTCTCTGGGCATCACCCTTAGTAATTTTGCCAAAACCTTCCGGAAAATTGAGACTTTGTATGGACTTCAAAGCTACAGTGAATCCACAACTAGTGATTGCAACTTTTCCTTTACCCCGCCCGGAAGATCTTTTTGACACACTGTGCCTGGGTAAATATTTTTCGAAGTTGGACCTAGCAGATGCCTACTTGCAAATACCGGTGGACGACGAATCCCAGCGCGTCTTGGTGTTTAACACGCATCTTGGTTTGTACCGATTCAAAAGACAGCCATTCGGGTGTGCATCCGCCCCTGCATTGTTTCAGCAATATCTGCAAACTGTTTGTGCCTCGGTCCCTACTGCAGCAAACTATCTGGACGATATTGTGATCTCCGGAAAGATGGAAGAAGAACATTTAGCCAGTCTCAGAACATTATTTCAGGTCTTGCGACAAAATGGTCTTCGCTTGCGGAAGGACAAATGTGTGTTTTTTGCTCGTGATTTACCATACCTGGGACATGTAATCAATGCCCAAGGCATACATCCCAGTCCTGAGCACCTCAGTGCCATACAAGACTTGCCTTCGCCGCAGAATTTGAAGCAGCTACAGAGTGTGCTGGGAAAAATCAACTATTATCATAAATATGTTCCCCATGCCTCTTCCATTTCAGCTCCGCTTCATCGCTTACGCCGTAAAGGTGTTCCGTTCGTCTGGACGACGGAATGCGAACGTGCCTTTCGCCAGTTGAAATCGGCGTTGCTTTCAAATACTTGCCTTACGCCATTCGATCCCCAGAAACCCCTTTTGCTGATGGTGGATGCATCGGATTTCGGGATCGGTGCTGTGCTTGCGCACAAAGATGGCTCGCATGATCGCCCTATTGCCTTTGCGTCCAAATTGCTCTCGTCTGCGCAAAGAAATTATTCACAGATCGAGAAAGAAGCTTTGGCTCTCGTATTTGGTGTTACAAAGTTTCATGATTTCTTGTATGGTCGTCACTTTACCATCATCACAGACCACAAACCTTTGACATCGCTTTTTCATCCGAACAAGCCTCTACCTCCACGTACAGCGCAGAAATTCATTCGCTGGTCTATTTTCCTCTCGCAGTACCGCTACGATATATTGTATCGGTCCACTGCTAAGCACGGAAACGCCGATGCGTTGTCCCGTTTGCCTGTTGCTGAGGATAGAGCATTCGATTCTTCCGAACTTGCTTGCATGTTTATTGATTCGGAAACCGATAACGTGGTCGAATCGTTTCCAATTGATTTTCGTCGTGTAGCTACAGCCACAGCTGCTGACCCTGTCCTTGCTACCGTTTTGCGTTTTGTTGCTACGCAATGGCCCTTGTCAAAGTCACGGATCGAGGATCCGTTGGTTCGCCGATGTTTTGCTCACAAGGAGAGACTTTTTGTTCGACGTGGTGTTTTGCTGTTGCGTTCTGATAATGATCAGTCCAGGGTCGTGGTCCCACGTTCGTTACAGTCCTCTGTCTTACGGCTTCTCCACCAAGGACATTGGGGTATAGTGCGAACGAAACAACTTGCTCGTCAGCACTGTACTTGGTTCGGAATCGCTGCTGCGATTACGAATATGTGCTCTTCTTGCATGGCGTGTGCTGAACAACAATCCGCACCACCGCAGAAATTCTTTGCATGGCCGAACGCCACTTCCCCTTGGCAACGCTTACACATCGATTTTGCTGGTCCATTCTGGAATGCTCGATGGTTGGTTCTGGTCGATTCATTCAGTAATTTTCCTTTTGTTGTCAAGATGTCTTCCACGACGTCATCTGCCACCATCCAAGCATTATCCGCTATCTTTTGCATTGAAGGTCTTCCACAGACTATTGTTCCCGACAATGGCCCACAATTCATGTCCGCAGAATTTCAGTCATTCTGCAAGGCCAATAGTATTCAACATCTGACATCCGCGCCGTTTTCGCCTCAGTCAAACGGTGCCGCTGAACGATTAACGATTGGTCCGGACTTTCAAGTCGCAGGATGTTGAAGTTGAAAGAGTCTCATTCTCGGGAGGACGCGTTCTTGCTCTTTTTGTCCTCGTATCGCTCTCAGCCCCGAGATGGTCGCTCGCCGGCTGAGTTGCTCCACAGTCGTCCTCATCGAACCTTGATGTCTTTGCTACATCCGCCACATCAGGTTCCTGTGCAGCGGCGGCCACCTGCTTTTGCTCCAGGCAACGTTGTCTACTATCGCAACTATCGGGGTTCACGGCGTTGGCTCGCAGGGCGCATTCTTCGCTGCCTCGGCCGCGCTCTGTATCTGGTTTTGGGGGCCTCTGGTGAGGTGCGTCGGTATCTCAATCAGCTGCGCCTCTGTCGTCGCACGGGTTCTGCCGCTCCCCGTCTGTTTTCAGCGACGGTGCCGTCATGTCAGCGCCCTGGGGACCCATCTACTGGCTCGCCTCATCCCCAGGTGTTACCGACGATGCCTTCCATTTTGCCCCATGGCGACGCGCCGCCACCATCGCCTGTTCTCCCACCGGCGCCGCCCGCAGTGGACGCGTCGCTGCCGCCGCCGGGCGCCTCCCTGGGTCACGCACCGCCGATCGCTTCCCGTGACCAGCTGTCCTCCGCCGTGGAACTCTTGCCCGCTCCGGACCAGATGTCGTCTTCGCCCGTCGGGTACCCCGACGCGATGGAGGTCGACCCTTCGGCCCCTCCTGTCTCTCGAAGGGCGCATACACCGCATGTTGGCGTGCACTCTGGACTAGGTTTTCAGGCGTTTCCTAGATCCCCTCGGACCGAATGGCCGGGTGCGGGTAGCACAGCCTCGCCTGTTGTTAGGCTCCCCACCTCGTCGCATACGTCAACATGGGGTCCTCCCCACGGCGGGCGGAAGCCTTGTAACACAACCGTTCGCCGATTTGCGGGGGAGGAATGTGGTGTCACCGCCAGACACCACACTTGCTAGGTGGTAGCCTTTAAATCGGCCGCGGTCCATTAGTATACGTCGGACCCGTGTGTCGCCACTGTCAGTGATTGCAGACCGAGCGCCACCACGCGGCAGGTCTAGAGACATCCTGGCACTCGCCCAGTTTTACAGCCGACTTTGCTAGCGACGGTTAACTGACAATTACGCTCTCATTTGCCGAGACTATAGTTAGCAAAGCCTTCAGCTACATCATTTGCTACGACCTAGCAAGGCGCCATTATCAATAGATATTTAACTTGTGATGCCTGTACCGTCAGACCAATGTTCTACAATTATGGATTAAAGTGAAGTATTCAAGCCACTACGTTCTTTATTTATTAGACTCAACTCCTTTAATTGTTCCAGACCTCACGCCAGTCTGCGTGATCTTAAACGCGTGTATTTCGGCCTCCTCTAGCAACACGGTGTTGGCTCTTCTGTCAACACATCAGTGGGAATAAGTGAAGTTCGGTGGCAGGAGGAACAAGACTTTTGGTCAGGTGAATACAGGGTTATAAATACAAATTCAAATAGGGGTAATGCAGGAGTAGGTTTAATAATGAATAAAAAAATAGGAGTGCGGGTAAGCTACTACAAACAGCATAGTGAACGCATTATTGTGGCCAAGATAGACATGAAGCCCATGCCTACTACAGTAGTACAAGCTTATATGCCAACTAGCTCTGCTGATGATGAAGAAATTGATGAAATGTATGATGAGATAAAAGAAATTATTCAGATAGTGAAGGGAGACGAAAATTTAATAGTCACGAGTGACTGGAATTCGAGAGTAGGAAAAGGGACAGAAGGAAACATAGTAGGTGAATATGGATTGGGGGTAAGAAATGAAAGAGGTAGCCGCCTGGTAGAATTTTGCACAGAGCATAACTTAATCATCGCTAACACTTGGTTCAAGAATCATAAAAGAAGGTTGTATACATGGAAGAATCCTGGAGATACTAGAAGGTATCAGATAGATTATATACTGGTAAGACAGAGATTTAGGAACCAGGTTTTAAATTGTAAGACATTTCCAGGGGCAGATGTGGACTCTGACTACAATCTGTAGATTAAAACTGAAGAAACTGCAAACAGGCGGGAAATTAAGGAGATGGGACCTGGATAAACTGACTAAACCAGAGGTTGTACAGAGTTTCAGGGAGAGCATACGGGAACAATTGACAGGAATGGGGGAAAAAATTACAGTAGAAGAAGAATGGGTAGCTCTGAGGGATGAAGTAGTGAAGGCAGCAGACGATCAAGTAGGTAAAAAGACGAGGGCTAGTAGGCTAGTAGTACAGTTGTTGGGTAACAGAAGAAATATTGAATTTAACTGATGAAAGGAGACAATATAAAAACGCTGTAAATGAAGCGGGCAAAAAGGAATACAAACGTCTCAAAAACGAGATTGACAGGAAGTGCAAAATGGCTAAACAGGGATGGCTAGAGGACAAATGTAAGGACGTAGAGGCTTATCTCACGAGGGGTAAGATAGATACTGCCTACAGGAAAATTAAAGAGACCTTTGGAGAAAAGAGAACCACTTGCACGAATATCAAGAGCTCATATGGAAACCCAGTTGTAAGCAAAGAAGGGAAAGCAGAAAGGTCGAAGGAGTATATAAAGGGTCTATACAAGGGCGATGTTCTTGAGGACAATATCATGGAAATGGAAGAGGATGTAGATGAAGATGAAATGGGAGATGCGATACTGCGTGAAGAGTTTGACAGAGCACTGAAAGACCTAAGTCGAAACAAGGCCCCGGGAGTAGACAACATTTCATTGGAACTATTGACGGCCTTGGGAGAGCCAGTCCTGACAAAACTCTACCATCTGGTGAGCAAGATGTATGAGACAGGCGAAGTACCCTCAGACTTCAAGAAGAATATAATTATTCCAATCCCAAAGAAAGCAGGCGTTGACAGATCTGAAAATTACCGAACTAGCAGTTCAATAAGTGACAAATATTAACGCAAATTCTTTACAGACGAATGGAAAAACTGGTAGAAGCTGACCTTGGGGAAGATCAGTTTGGATTCCATAGAAATGTTGGAACAAGTGAGGCAATACTGACCCTATGACTTATCTTAGAAAATAGATTAAGGAAAGACAAACCTACGTTTCTAGCATTTGTAGGCTTAGACAAAGCTTTTGACAATGTTGACTGGAATACTCTCTTTCAAATTGTAAAGTTGGCAGGGGTAAAATACAGGGAGCGAAAGGCTATTTACAATTTGTACAGAAACCAGATGGCAGTTATAAGAGTTGAGGGGTATGAGAGGGAAGCAGCGGTTGGGGAGGGAGTGAGACAGGGTTGTAGCCTCTCCCCGATGTTATTCAATCTGTATATTTAGCAAGCAGCGAAGGAAGCAAAAGGAAAATTCAGAGTAGGTATTAAAATCCATGGAGAAGAAATAAAAACTTTGAGGTTCACCGATGACATTGTAATTCTGTCAGAGACAGCAAAAGACTTGGAAGAGCAGCTGAACGGATTGGAAGGGGGATATAAGATGAACATCAACAAAAGCAAAACGAGGATAATGGAATGTAGTCGAATTAAGTCGGGTGATGCTGAGGGAATTAGATTAGGAAATGAGGCACTTAAAGTAGTAAAGAGTTTTGCTATTTGGGGAGCAAAATAACTGATGATGGTCGAAGTAGAGAGGATAGAAAATGTAGACTGGCAATAGCAAGGAAAGCGTTTCTGAAAGTATTTGTATGGAGTGTAGCCATGTATGGAAGTGAAACATGGACAATAAATAGTTTGGACAAGAAGAGAATAGAAGCTTTCGAAATGTGGTGCTACAGAAGAATGCTGAAGATTAGATGGGTAGATCACATAACTAATGAGGAGGTATTGAATAGAATTGGGGAGAAGAGGAGTTTGTGACACAGCTAGACAAGAAGAAGGGATCGGTTGGTAGGACATGTTCTGAGGTATCAAGGGATCACAAATTTAGCATTGGAGGGCAGCGTGGAGGGTAAAAATTGTAGAGGGAGGCAAAGAGATGAATACACTAAGCAGATTCAGAAGGATGTAGGTTGCAGTAAGTACTGGGAGATGAAGAAGCTTGCACAGGATAGAGCAGCATGGAGAGCTGCATCAAACCAGTCTCAGGACTGAAGACCACAACAACAACATTTAAATAATTGTCACCCTGTATATCGGTTGTTTCCCAAACTACAGTTGACTTGTTTAGTCAACTGAAGTCGATCCTTTCACCTTCCATTGTACTGGCATAACCTGCAAAACAGGTTACTAGTAATAGCGATGTCAAAAAAAGTGTCAAATGTAATATTTGTATTCTGTACTTGAGTTGATGCACTTAGATCAACTGCAGAATAGGATATTAGCGCGAGAGACGAAGAAAAAGACGGCATACGTAATACTGGCACACTGACCTCAGTTGACATATATAGGTTGTGCCATGAACTTAAGTTGACCTATATACTGTACATCAACTTAGGTCGGTCTTTTTGCCTTCAAATAATACTGCTATTACCTGAAAAATAGGGTAATTGCACTAGCAAAGGTGGGAAAGCCCAAAATGTAAAATTTGTTCCTGTGCTTCAGTTGCACAACATATGTCAATGGGAGAACAGTATACTACCTCCGTAGTTCAACTGAGGTACTGGGTGCCATTGTTACATATGTCACTTTTTCTGCTTTCTCTAGTACCAGTCACCAATTCTTCATTAGATCTACACAGTACAGGATACTCATCGACTGCA
This sequence comes from Schistocerca nitens, assembly GCF_023898315.1. Lineage (NCBI taxonomy): Eukaryota > Metazoa > Arthropoda > Insecta > Orthoptera > Acrididae > Schistocerca > Schistocerca nitens. The sequence goes on from NC_064622.1 coordinate 11,800,551, forward strand.
GAGGTACAGCAAACCTGACAGTGTCATTCACAAGATATTCTTATTACATAAACATTAAACCCGAATGAACCCAAAGACACTAGAGAACATTTGAAATGACAAACAAATGCATGAAATAACAGAAAATCAGTATAACATAAAGGGGGACACTTAACTTACCATACACAAACTCCTTCAGAGAATACCAAAGCTGGCCTTGAAAGATGTCAACAGAAATCACAGACTCACATACAAATACACAGCAAAACAACATCACACCATACAAAAAAGGTAAACACATACATACAAAGACATATACCCAGAAGTTCACATAAACAAAACGAACGAAAATAATAAAACAGGATACCACAGATGAAACATTATCTAAGTTAAGAAAATGAAGAAAGACGAAATAATGCCAAAAACTCCAAATTAGTACCTTAACCATCCCTACAAAACCCACTCTTTTCCTTAATTACCATTCAATATCCCACCCCTCCATACACCCTTCCCCCCCCCCCTCCCCCCACCACAACATGAAATTACCTAACAACATTTGGTGGATGTATCTATCCGACATGTTTAAAAAAACACTTAAACGGACATTATTTATTTGATGCACATCTCCTCCGAGAATATTCACCTAAGTGGCTCTGTAATACTGAAATACGTCATTTCCCCCTCCTTACAACAGATTTTGTGGCTCTCCAATACTCTTCTATATTATTCGTACACACGCCAGTAGTTGAACTTTTTAATTCATTGTTGCGATTCACAACCAGGTGTTGAAAGCCTCTTTCCCAATATCCCTGTCTGACAGAAACCCATCGAAAATAGCTACAGAACCTTCGGCCGCATACTCCTCAATTAATTTAACCAAAACTTTCTTTGTTCAATTAGTAGACACATTGAAAACTCTCTGTACCTGGAATTACAGCCCCTCAATCCCATAATCCCACCACAGGTTCCTCACTTCTGTACTTCATTTTTCCAAAAGCGGAATAAGGAGGGGGGTGAATGAAGCACAAATTTTGCAAGCTCCAAAAATAACTTCAACACTTGATCATCACCAGGAAGCAGAAGCCATACACAACAAATATGCCAACAACATTTTATGCATAACATCACTTGCATAAGAAGAAGAAGATGAAGAACCAGCAGCAACATAAGTAAACACAACAACCAAGCAGACTGCACAAGGGACAGCAAGCAGACTGAAAGCAGTGCACCCATCTCGTATGAAAGAATTTTTAACTACAGATACAAAGAACAAGAAGCACCCAAGGTAAGTGACACCTCTACAAACAAGTATAGCTGTCTATATTTCATCAAAGATTAGATTAGATTAGTACTTGTTCCATAGATAATGAATACACTTCGCAATGATGTGGAACGTGTCAGGTTAATAAAAGGTGTCTATACAAGATATTAATTTAGACAAAATATTACATGACACTCAATAATTATTTTTTTTTAGGTTGGGAAATTACCCACTTACTATATCCAAAAATTCATCTAATGAGTAGAAGGAGTTTTTAATTTCCTTTTAAATGCTATCTGGCTATCTGTCAGACTTTTGATGCTGTTACATAAGTGACCAAAGACTTTTGTGGCAGCATAATTTACCCCCTTCTGAGCCAAAGTTAGATTTAACCTTGAGTAGTGAAGATCATCCTTTCTCCTAGTGTTGTAGCCATGTACACTGCTATTACTTTTGAATTCGTTCGGATTCAAAACATTAGGGAACTTATCAGCAAAGAAAATAAGTGATCAGTTAATATAAATGACATAAATTGTATAAACAATGCTCAAATATTATGCTTTACAAAACTTCTTATCAGAAATCACATTTAGATTCTTATTAGACTCAGTTTTCATTCCAAAGACCCAAAAAATGAGATGTTTCTTGTGGGTGTGGAACATATCAGGAAGTATAACATAAAACATTCGAATATAATACTTACTACCCTGATCATTTGTCAGGAGATTGTCGAAATAGGTGAATACAATGCGGTAAACTGGAACAGCTAATACTTACAGAATTAACATGCTGTCAGAATTAAACACTGTTATGCACTATTAATAAATTGATCATACACAAAATACCTAAACCTGACTGTTGTGACCAAGTGTTGTCAAAACTGAAATCTAACAGACATTTTTACGTACTCTGGCCTAACAGTCCCTGTTAAGATATTCGTCTATAGAGTAGGAGGAGTCGTCTATCGAAAAGTCTTTCAAAGTCCGTTTAAACCGTGCTTTATCTGAAACCAAGCTCTTAATGGTTGGTGGCAATTTATTGAAAATGTGTGTTCCTGAATATTGCATCCCTTTTTGGACCAAGGTAAGTGATTTTAAGTCTTTATGTAGATTGTTTTTATTCCTAGTATTGATAGTATGTATTGAGCTATTGGTTGGAAACAGAGATGTATTACTTGCAACAAATTTCATTGAGGAATAAATATACTGAGGAGCAGTGGTTAGAATATAAATTTCCTTGAACAGGTTTCTACATGATGTTATAGAATTTACACCAGAAATAATTCTTATCACACGCTTTTGCAACCTAAAACTTTTGCTCGGTTTGTTGAGTTGCCCCAGAATATGATTCCATATGACATAATAGAATGAAAGTGGGCAAGTTTTTTTGTATTTATATCTCCTACATCTGACTTCATTCTCACTGCAAATACAGACTTGTTTAGGCACTTAAGCAATTCTGTGGTGTGCCCTTCCCAACTGAATTTATTATTGAGTAGTAATCCCAGATATTTAAAGCTGTCAACCTCTTCAATCTGCATGTCTTCATGTGTTATACACACGCTGGAAGGAAATCTCTTACAGGTTCTGAACTGTACGTAGTGGGTCTCCTCAAAGTTTAATGACAGTGAATTAGCTTTAAACCACTTATTAATGTCAGTGAAAATTTGATTAGCAGTTGCTAAATATTGCAATTTTGTATCATCTGCAAACAAAACGAATTTAACATCTGGCAATGTAACAGATAAGAGGTCATTAATGTACACAAGAAAACACAATGGATCCAAGATGAAACCTTGAGGAACACCACATGTAATTGATTCCCAGTCAGATGAAGGCTGGTTGCTTACTGCAGAGGTATTTCACAACGACACCCTTTATTTCCTGTTACATAGATAAGACTCAAACCATTTCGCAGCATTGTCGGTGATACCATAATATTCAAATGTACTTCAGAGAATGCTGTGGTACACACAGTCAAAGGCTTTTGACAGGTCACAGAAAATGCCAGTATCCTCTAATTTATTATATAATGAATTAAGTACATTATCACTGTAAGTGTAAATAGTTTTCTCTATATTATAACCCTTATAAGAAATCCATTTTTGCAGTCAGATGCTTAAGGAGACCCTTTAACACAACCTTATCAAATATTTTTGAAACATTGCAAGCTACTCTAGGGACAAGGAAAGAGCTGGTGTAGCTATTTTTGTTAAAAATAATGTCATATTTAGATCTATTGATGTAAGGAAATATTGTTTAGAACAACTATTTGAAGCATGTTCAATAGATGTTACAGTAGATAGCTCCCCAGTAACAGAAGTGGCAGTTTACAGGATACCTGGAACTAACTTTAGGGTCTTTTGGTTCAAATAGAATTACTGTTATCTGCTTCATTTTCTAAATATAATGTTTCATCATTCCACCTGATTTTAATGTAGACTTCTTGGGTGAAAACAAAAACGAAGTAGAACTCCAACATCTGATGGATTCATATAATCTTATTCCACTAGTTGACTTTTCCACTAGGAACATCTGACAGTCAGACTTTGATAAGCAATAATACGCTGGTGTTCAAAATTAAAGCAACAAACACAAATTTTGCAAGATTGCATTTATTTTGCCGCAAAACAGTAAACACAGATGATGATAAACCAGAAACAGTGTAAAGAACACAGAAAGTTATCAACTGCAACATGAATAACAATAGACAAAAATCTTCTTCGTTTTTTCCAACTAATGGATTTGCACACACATTCTGACTTCCGATCAATGTGCTCAGTATGGGTTGTTTCCTTATATGGCAGCAATACTGGCATGATGAGAGGCCATACTGTGAATGATGTAATCAATGTCATGTTGATCCACCTACTGCTTTGACATAAGACCAAAATTTCTTAGGATTTTCTGTCAAGTCAGTATATAGAACTTTACTTTCGAATTCATTGAACGCCTCTTGCATAGCCCTCCTCACACTTCATTTCGCTTTGTGTAATTTTTGTTTGACTGTGAGGCTTTGTCTATGTTTATGTTTGCTGTGAAGTTCCCTTTGCTTCCGTAGCAGTTTTCTAACTCAGTTGTAGTACCACGGTGGCTCTTTTCCATCTCTTACGATCTTGCTCGGCACATACTCATCTAACGCATATTGTACGATGATTTTGAACTTTGTCCGCTGATCCTCAACACTATCTGTACTCGAGATAAAACTTTTGTGTTGAGCCGTCAAGAACTCTGAAATCTGCTTTTTGTCACTTTTTCTAAACAGAAAAATCTTCCTACCTTCTTTCTATTTACGGCTGAAATCATCGATGCAGTAACCGCTTTATGATCGCCGATTCCCTGTTCTGCGTGAACTGTTTCAAGTAGTTTGAGTCTGTTTGTCACCAGAAGGTCTAATATGTTATCGCCATGAGTTGGTTCTCTGTTTAACTGCTCAAGGTAGTTTTCAGATAATGCACTTAAGAAAAAAAAATTTCACTGGATTCTTTGCCCCTGCCACCCGTTACAAACGTTTGAGCCTCCCAGTCTATATCTGGTAAATTAAAATCTCCACCCAAAACTATAACATGGTCAGGAAATCTACAAGAAATATTTTCCAAATTTTCCTTCAGGTGCTCTGCCACAACAGTTGCTGAGCCAGGGGGCCTATAGAGACATCCAATTACCATGTTTGAGCCTGCTTTTACCGTGACCTTCACCTCAATACAAAGTCTGGGATCACACGAGTAATAGGGAGATGGCGGTGCTGGCACAATTTTGAAATGAAATTGAGATGCAAATTAATTAAATTGATCATTTAAGTACCCCCTCCCCCAACCATGCCCAATCCTGGATGATGTCATGTGTTTTTCTCAGCCTGCACATGGGTGCAAAACCCCAGTTTAGGCGGGAATTGCTTTGTCGCAGTGCTGTAATGACGTCCCACCTCACCCCCACCCTGGAATTGGTGGGAAATTAAAAATGGTGGTGCCCTTTGTGGGACTCGAATACTGGTCCTTCTGGACAGAAAGCTCAAGTGCATTCCCCAGTACATGGAAACTTCCCAGATGCAGGAGAGGAAGGTTAGGTTAGTGTACTTTATTTACTTTGGTTGAATAACTGACGTAGAGATCACTCCTAATTATGTAATTAATCATAAAGATTGGCCCCAATTACACAATTATATGCATAGCACTACACAAGGACTGCCAAAAATCGCAATACAGCTCCAAAATTGACCACACCATACAACAGGTGTTATCCTACTGAGAAAAAATTTCACAATACCACTCGAACCCAGTGGCAGACGGACTCAAACTCTACCATACACCTACAAGCTGGCTTAAAAACGCTAAGCTGTAAGATACTATCTTTATTTATTTATTTATTCATTCTGTGAGAAATATATTCAAGTGACAAGATGCTGGTGTTGGATAGAGAGGAGTTTAATAAGTGTGTTACCTGTAAGCATACAGCTGATGACTGTATCTATTGCTGTTTGACGTCAGAGTTCACTACAGACATCTGCTCGACAATCACCCGGCAGTCCAGGTAATTGAAGCCAATACATGCTACCACAACCGATGGAAAATGCATCACTGTCTTAATTACACATTGACACTGCCGTGAAAAAAAAAATCAACACTTATGATCAGTGGGTCATAATGCAACAGATGTAATGTGGATTGGGAAAAAATCATCATAATAACACAATTACCGCAAAAGCTGATCCCAGAAGGTTGCAGAGGGGATGCAGTTGCAGCTGTGTCCTCCTCGAAGGGCACTCATGAAATAACAAACTTGGAGGTAGTCTTAACCTCCCTTCCACCCCTCATCCCTGGCCTCCTCTTGTCACTGTAGGCAGGCATAGAGGCTTGTTCTATCTTGCCGCTGATGGTCCACAACAAGATCCTTCTGTTGGCTATGATATATTGTCTCCAATCTGTGGAAATAAGTCACAGATAGGCAAAAAACAAACCAAGCGAGGTGGTGCACTGGTTAGCACACTGGACTCGCATTCGGGAGGACGACGGTTCAATCCCGTGTCCAGCCATTTTGATTTAGGTTTTCCGTGATTTCCCTAAATCACTTCAGGCAAATGCCGGGGTGGTTCCTTTGACAGGGCACGGCCGACTTCTATCCCCATCCTTCCCTAATCTAATGAGACCTTTGACCTTGCTGTTAGGTCTCTTCCCACAAATCAACAAGAACAAGGCTTCACGCAAACTGTTAAATGTATTTCTCAAAAAGTCCGGACCCCCACCACCATAGAAAAGCAATGAAAATCCAGAGAATACTCCAGATTGCTTTTTCAAATGTCCACTGCTGGAAAGCAGGAAGCCCTCTACCTACAGCAACCACAGACCCTGCCGTAATTGGGAGCACAGTCTTCCTCAGCTGCAGCCTGCAGAGTGTGGCACAACCTCGCGGTCTCCTTGGGGGGGAAGGTCCTTCGCCAACACGAAAGGGAAATTTAGAAGCACAACCCCACCCTACATACTGTTCTGGTCGGGCACAGCTGCGTCAGCGTTCTCATACACACTGCACCGTCCCCCACACCGCCTCACAGCAAGCTACCACCATTCTGAGAAGGAGAACACTTTTATTTAAGTCAACACACCTCTTATAATCAAGCACCTATTAAAAAGTAAAACATGACTGTGATGATAATAAATGTCCTCTTTCCATAAAAATATGTGCAGTCCATTTTCTTTTAGTTTTATGAGCAAAATTGGTATAGTTTTTACTTTTGACTGCAGGATACAATTTCCATTTAATTATTTTGCAACATCGAACAAAGTGCACCATTGTCAATTACTAGTGAGGCCTATACCTGTCCACCCTGCATAACATTGGGAGAAAAGCTTTCACTATTTTGCTGCGAAAACTACCGATCACCACAAGACGTCTTCTTTATCTCGAAACAATCATCGAAGTAAAGGAAAAGCGAGAATTTAAACTCCGAAGAAAGAACATTTATGTGAAACAATTTCTTTCAGCTTGATGACAAATTACACGACCTGAGAGGGTCTCTTGTGTTCAAATTGGTGTCTGTAAATAAACTGTCATGCACATCTGCATTACAAACATTTCAGACACTTGAAATAACATTATAGGATACAATATTTCACACCATGTATCAGATAGGAAACAAGCCCTGAAACTAATGCACATAAATATTCAGTGCATCAGAAATAAACTAGACATTTTACAAGTTTTTGTGACAGAACATGCCCCCCATGTCATTGTGATTACTGAACATGGTCTTAAAGGTGAGGAATTAAAATTTGGAAATTACAGGGTTATATTCTCGCTAACAGCTAATGTAGACAGCTACATAAAGGTGGTGGGGTGGCTATTTTTGTCAAACAAACATGAATTACTACTAAAATGTCATTCCTGGATAAACACAGTAGTGAAAGAAATCTAGAAATTACTGGAATTACTCTTAAATTGAAGGGAGATGGTAGTAATTATACAAAGCAAAAAGTAATAGGAATTTATCACCCACCAAATGCAGATGTGTCTCATTTTTTTAATAGTTTCAGATCAGTAATTAGTTTAAGTGGCCCTAGTAATCTTACTATACTTGGGGATTTGAATATTAATGCAAACTCTCACGACATGCCTAGCTTGAGGCTGACAGATATACTGAATTCATATAACCTTGTAAACATAATAGACACTGATACAAGAGTGACAAACTACACCTCCATCAGGATAGATTATTTGATAATCACTAAACTTGCTACTAACACTGTTAGTCACAGAACTATAGAATTTCACTATTCTGACCACTATTGTCAGTCTGTTGAGTACATGGGTGTAAACACAGCAGAAGCAACAAATGTCACTGAACAGAAATGAATTTTGAACAATCACAATACAAATCACCTTAAACATAAACTAGCCCAGGAGGAATGGAAGTGTGTTTATAAGGTAAAAGGCTCAAACAAGAAATGGGATCAATTCTATGAAACAATTTTGAGACATTTTAATAACTGTTGCCCAGTTAAAGATGTAAAACAGATTCTAATACATAGAAAGAAACCAAAGCTGAAACTACCAAGTAGTTTGATTAAACTCAAGCAGAATGTTCATGACCTCTTCTTTCTTTATAAATCAAAAGAGGATATCATCCTTAAGGAAAAGTATTGTAAAGCCAAGAAAATGTTTAAGGCAGAGCTTTCGAATTTTGGGAAAAAGGTGCACGGTGATACAGTCATTAAATCTGACAATGTGAGTAAAGCATTTTGGAAACTCATCAATCAATACCGGAAAGCACCATCAAATGTGAATACAAAAGAAATAAGCATATTGCATGAGGGAAAATTAATAGAAGATCTGAGAACAATCTGTGACATTTTTAATAAATATTTCATCACTTCATGTAGCATTCCAACTCAACCACTTGACCAAAACAGCATGATAAACATCTGCTCATCCCAATGTACAAACTTTGAATTCAGAACTGTGAGTGAACATGAAATAACTCGAATAATCTGCACATTAAAGACAAGCACTCAGCTGGGTGGGATGAGGTATCTAGTGCCCTAGTTAAAAAGTGTTACAAAGAATTAGTTAAACCTATTACCCATCTGATTAACAGCTGTATTAGGGAAAACACCTACCCAGACTCATTCAAAATGAGTGTAGTAAAACCAGTATATAAGAAAGGATCTAGAAAACAGGTTGAAAACTTTAGGCCAATATCATTAATCCCCATATTTAGCAAAATCTTTGAATATGTTTTGCTTTCACAACTTGGTGACTACTTCGCAACAAATAACCTACTCACTGAAACACAACATGGTTTCAGGAAAAACCACAGCCCCATCACAGCAGTCTCTGAATTTTTACATAATGTACATAGTGCACTTGATGAAGGAAGTTTGGCAACAGCCATATTCCTTGATCTTACAAAGGCATTTGATTCAGTTAAATATGACTTATTAATAAAGAAACTTCAGGCATATGGCTTAAAAGATTCAGCAATACTACTGCTAACCGACTACTTGACAAACCGGAAGCAGTGCACATAGCTAACATACCAAATTAATGACCGAGTTGCAATCGCCCAGTCTTCTAATGAAACTGTTAAACAAGGAGTTCCCCAGGGATCTATTCTTGGCCCCTTTCTCTTCTTAGTCTATGTGAATGACCTCACCAAGCCACGAAACTCCATACTAGTGTGCTACCCAGATAACACATCTCTGTTGTTTTTTGGCAAAAATACCTGTGAACTTACCTCTTCTGCAACAGATGGAGTAATAACTATAATTAAATATTTTCAAGAACAAAAGCTAAAGGTCAATGTTAATAAATCACAATTATTATCATTCAAGACTGTTAACTCTCATCATATCTCTATAAATAACATACATGGAATTGAGGCAGCAGAAACTAATAGCTGTTAATTCTTGGGCCTATACTCAGACGAAAACTTGCGTTGGTCAGAGCATATTAACTTTGTGTGTGGAAAGATTAGCAGTGGATTATATCTACTCAGTAATCTTGCAAAAATAGTTACAAACCCTACTATTCAAACAGTTTACTATGGAACAATGTATCCCTTACTAAATTATGGTATTGAACTGAGGCTGTGCTGCTGATACACACCTCAAATGATAAATGTTGGTGCAGAAGAAGGCAATTAGAATAATGCATGATCTGGGTCATAATGATTCTGTTAGAGAGATTTTTGTGCAACATAAGTACCTTATAGTGTATTCCCTGTATTTATATAAGGTAATTTTATTTTTTGAAAATCATCAAAAAGATTCAAGAAGATGCAATGGCATACACGACCACGACACTAGAAATAAAAATAATTACTTTATGCAAAGAACAAAGTTAAAAATAACATATCACATCCCATACATCAGTGGTCAAATCTGGTTTAACAAATTGCCAAAATACTTATGTGCCTATGATGGAAATATCTTTAAAACGAAACTCAAATTATTCCTGGCAAAGAAATGTTTGTACTCTCTGTCTGAATTCTAAGCTGCAAACACATGATCTTATAGTTTGTATTAAAAATTAGAAATATTTTAGTTGTATACATAATTCTGTGACTCTACATTCCATTTTTGTGCTTGTATTATAGTCTTGCTAATTTATATCAACTATTTGTTTTGTTTGTATTTTAAGAACATCTTCATAATTATGTAAACAACACTGACATTTGCAATAGTCATCATTTTTGTTGACTCTACACAAAAAAATTAAATAAATAAATACGTAAATGTCAGAAAAAACACAATCATTTTACATTAGACAACAAAAGCTATAATTCAAGAGCACATTGCTGTTTTGTACACTATGTCAAGTCCTGTTTACAAAACAAATCATGAGAGCCTATCTTGTAATAGAATCTCCTATAAGATTTTACTGCGTCTCTTCTGTTACATCAAAACCAATTAGTGGCTGCATGCTTACATTTACTCCATAACTCCCCTCTACCAAAACGTCTGGAAAGTTTCTAATCATACCTCATGTTCTAGTTTTGTAATGAATTTGATCATCACAGCCTGTTTCACACAATCTACTCACATGTTTGGGAAAAAAAGCACTATCATTTCAAGGTTCCACAATGAGCTATAATTCAAGTTTTGTTACTAATTAGAGTTTATGAAGTATGAAATAACACAGGACTTGGCATAACACCTGTTTTTTAAACACGCAATCGTTAGTGATAATAATAAAAACAGTCATGATTCCATGAGAATAGATACGTCCGATTTCTATTACTTTTGTCTGTGAAATCTTATGGGACTTAACTGCTAAGGTCATCAGTCCCTAAGCTTACACACTACTTAACCTAAATTATCCTAAGGACAAACACACACACCCATGCCCGAGGGAGGACTCGAACCTCTGCCGGGACCAGCCACACAGTCCATGACTGCAGCGCCGTAGACCGCTCGGCTAATCCCACGCGGCAATTTCTATTAGTCTTATGAGCAAAATAAGTATAATTTAGAGAGAACTATATGCATCCAAACTTTGACCAGGTATACCACTCCTTGTAATAGAACCTCCTGTAAGATTTTATCGCATCTCTCTCCCTTCCAATATATTGAAAAACAAATACTGTCTGCGTGTTGACATTGAGCACGTTACATACACATGTATCACCTCACTGGAGCACGTGGCCAGTGTTCGAAGTCGCTTGCACAGATCTGCATATAAAGTTTTATCGCCAGTACTCGAGGAAGACTGTATCCAACAGACTATCAATCACAAGAGAGGATTCCTGTATTGGTCCTTCACGAGCAGATTAATACATTGTTTTTTCGGCTGAACACATCCAAGCTGTGTACGACTACAGCTATGTACACGGCCCTACACTTTGCTTTTCTACCATAACTTCGAGGTCTGTGTCAGCTGCTAAACCAAAATTAACACATTTCGATCCTTTAGCTCTCACAAAAAGCTTAACACTGCATGGTGTAAACTACGCAGCTCCCACAACACACAGGTTGGTAGAAATAAAACACAGAGGTGATGTTTCTCATTGACAAAAATGTGGAGGACATCATAACATATGGAAACTGGAAGAGTTTGCAGCATTTTACATCATTTCCAACAGCTGTCTCAATGTGATGACCTAAACAGTTAATCTCATCCTCTACAGAAATGGGGAAGCGGATGTCTCAGTATTTCATTTCGAAGAGCACTGTTTCCTCATTTTGCAGTCATCTACTTGATGGCAGTTCTGCTGTTGACCGTCGCTGGAAGGTGCTGTTCAGAACATGGGCGAGGTAGTAGAAATAAGAAGAGGTACTGTTATCTTACTGGAGGGGGAAAAAATATATGTAGAGAGCATCACAACATATGGAAGTAGCTTGACCAACTTTCTGAAGATGATGACCTCTGCATTTAATCCCATGCTCCACAGTGACAAGTAGCAGATATCCACAGATATCCAGTGTCCGCCAAGGCACCCTCCACCTCAACAAAGTGGTGTCAATCAATGTTTATGTGGTAATCAACAATCTACCAATAGAAGGACGGGATGGGAAAGACACTATTGATACGGGACAATGTGCTGTAATATGCACCACAGTTGATAGCACAAACAGTTTCATTAATTTTACCAGGTGTTCTGTAATTTCGACACCAGCCAATGACATGGCAGAATGCTTACCAGTTTCTGCATCATCACTAAATCACCCCTCCGCGACTGTGCAAGTACCATAAACTACAATGCAAATGCAGATAGACGACTTCGCTGTACATCCATTTAGTCATATACATCAAAGTATACCAGTTGTTCCATAATTTCAACGCTAGCCAATGACGTGGCAGAATGCTTCCTAATTTCTGTATCATCGCTAAATCGTCCCTCCCCTAATTTGCAGCTACAATATACTAGATTGTGAATGCAGCTAGATGACTGTGCAGTACGTCCATTCGACCATATACACCAACTTATACCACACAGCATCCTATATTGAAGCAATTAGGTCATCTACATATTTCCAGTGCACTGATCATACTGCAGAATTTAAATTCCAACTGGCCATCTTTTCTTGTATGGATGAGCATCAGAGTATTCTCACATTTGTAGGATAAAGTTAGAGGTTGGGAGATCCCTCCCACATTACCAATATTATCCATGGCACCCATCCAAAAGCACAAGATCTCTTCAGATGCATGCATGTCGAGGAGGGTAGCACCTCTTATGGGTGTATAACAGACATGAGAGTGCTGCAGTAATATAACAGTTGGTTAAGAAGAGACGTGCGGATTATACACGATGGAGTTCCAGATGGATGAAGTTTGAAATATTGCACATAAATCAACCATGCTATCAATTCTGGAGCATTATTCCATTGTATGGAGTCAGTATCAGGAGGGTACCGGCATGAGGGAAACGATCACAGACCATAAAACACACACTCCGATGGTTACTCGGTTCTGCACTGAAAAATGCTATGTTGTTAAAGAAGAAGTATTAGTCGTGTGGAATGCAATACTGTAATACTCTAACGCAGGATATATTTGTCCAAAATCAGACATAAAACCACCCTGCAAGTTTCCTATCCCAATCACTACGATGAAACTTTAAAATGATAAAACTACTTCCTTCTACACTATTCTGGTGTCCTAGGATGGCATCGTCAGTGTACATCCACTGCTCAAACTGCCTATAAACCAACTAGAAAGAAGTCCAGAGACTGCTGTTCTGTCTTTTAGGAAATTAATGGATTTTATACATGTTTTTAAGCTGGAAATGTACGTACTCCCAACTACACTTGCCATGTTAGTTGGGCATGTCATTAGTAGTAGTAGCAGGAGTAGTAGTAGTCATGGTTTCAACAGATGTGGCTATGTCTCACTTGGAAAGAGTGAAGAAAAACCAACATGAATATTTTTGATAACTGATGTATGGAGGTGCACAAAAATGCACATGAAGAAGTAGCAACTTCTAACAACAGAGAAAGCACCATGATCAGTAGCCAAAAGAGATGTAACATTCTTATTGCTGTTTACAGTAGCATCAACACAGCTCTGGTAGCATTCCTCTTGCATTAGGAAGCCCTGGTCCGATGTTAGGTAGTTTCGCTCATGTGTAGGATAATATAGCAATTTCGTCCTATCACCACATCTCTCGAGAACATCCCCTCACACTATTTAAGGTGATACATGTGATATTGATGCACTCTCCTACAGAACACACTAGAGAATGGCTTAAGCCTGATAATCGCATTGATTCTTCTCCGTAATACACAAGCAATAACAATGTTTGTGAGAACCGGCAATAATTCGGTAATATATATATTCGACTGCATGTGTGAGGCACAGTTATGGTTTGGGATACATATGCTTTGCCTGCTTTAATATGGCATCTCTGTGTAATCCTTATGGCACCTTTGTTGGAGTATGCGTTACAAAAACCCACGTAGTTTACAGGGAGGGGGAGAGGGTTAAAAGTGAAAGCAGCCAGAGCATAATTTTTAAACTTTTCTTAGTCCTGAGTGTCCGGGTTACCCCCAACCCACCTCAATTCCATGTATTTCATGGTACTTGTTCTCTAATTTTATGTATTCTCAATAATTTTAAGCAATTTTGCATGTTTTTTTCACTATTTTACATATTTTGTCGTATTTCGCTAAATTTTACACATTTCCCATCAACCTGTCGTAATTACACCATGTTTTCCTCAATTTTTACCAATGTTATGTCACTTGTTTATATTTTTTTCGATATTTTTCCGTAAATATATGGTCATACTGATGGCATACCCATGTGTTGTTCGATTTTATATAAGGATATTTGCAAGTCCTATACACAAGCCTACTAAAAAATCGTAAGAATTCTCCTCTTCCTGATTTTGGCTAGGAAGATCGTGAAAAGTATGATAACACTCGCCTCATATCTAGACGAGACTTAACGAGTGGTTGGTTGGTTGGTTGTTTTGGGAAAGGAGACCAGACAGCGAGGTCATCCGTCTCATCGGGTTAGAGAAGGACGGGGAAGGAAGTCGGCCGTGCCCTTTGAAAGGAACCATCCCGGCATTTGCCTGGAGCGATTTAGGGAAATCACGGAAAACCTAAATCAGGATGGTCGGACGCGGTATTGAACCGTCGTCCTCCCGAATGCGAGTCCAGTGTAATGAGTGGTGCACACTGGAAACTCGTAATCTGGAAACAAATCCGTGTACTGCTACAACACCTCAGAGTACTTGTTGGCAGACTCTTGTGGCAATGCATTCAATGAAAACTCAAAAGTCTGACGCAGTTTTACACTTTCGTCTGACTTACACTCTACCATGTAGGGTTCTGCAACAGAGAGTTGACATGTGTACAGAGTTGATTTCTACTGTTGCTCTGCTATTTATTTTTTTCCCGATAGGTATATGCTCTTATTGCTTACCAGATGAGCTTCTCTACTTTTGTTTACACTTTCCAACTCTGATATGTCCCCACAACTATGTCAGGGCATCTACAAATGGTAGATTACGGGTATTTCTTTCATCCTAGTAATAAGTTACTCATTAATTGACATAATGTCATTTGCACTTAGCATCCTCAACTGTGAGAGTCTCTCCTTCCTGTATCTACAGAGAGTGCATCCCTGACAACGTAATTAATAGACGAAGTGTTAGCAAGTTATGCATTCAAACTAGAAATGTCCACCACTGACAGCTCTACAAACATAATTATAGAGACTATGCATGAATATTGCCAATCATTAAGTCTCGATTTCAACCACTTGAATGTTATTTCGACAGTGCTACAGCCCCGCAAATAGCAAAAAACTTTTCCCAAAATGATTCTGTGATGGATGTAAGCACATTTAAATTCATCCTGCTCAGCATAACATCTGTGATGCAAGTTATATTATTGATTTTTCATAACAAAATTGTCTAGTTTCTACAGTAGTAACAACAAACCATGGCATCTTGCTGTGCCTATCAAGTCTCCTTTTATACTCTTAGAAGATCCACAATGACAGTGCATAACCATCCCAATTCTGTTATTTTGTGTTGCTAGATGTCCATAGGAAGGATGGAGACAGTCCTTTGTGAGTATTATTCTTATGTACAGTAGAGAACAACACATTAGTTGGAAGGCATAGCACCATACTCAACTGTACCAAGTTACTCACAATCATATATTCTGCAAATGCATTGCATTAGCTTTATTATTTTGTACAACTATGTCCATGTTTGTGCCGCAGGTGGTTCCAATAAACATAAAACATTGTTTGTATTCTTATAAGGATTGTTTGAAATATTTCATTCATCAATTAAAGAAGTGTTTCTCATGAGTAGATCTCTCTGTCCTTCAACATCTAGTTTAATTATCTTACATAAGATGTTACAGAGACGTTTTCATAGATATAAGGTTTGTGGATATAATATTTTAACTGGAAGTTACGTAACTATAATGTTTCATAATCTTATTTCAAGCTTTTATTTGCGATCTCTTGATTGTTATGATAAAGTGACAGCCAGGGTCATTTGCAACCTTGTGCTGTACTCTTGAAAGGGGATACATGTCTACAATGTAGTTAAAAAATTAATAATACACTATTATAGTTGTGTTTATCTTTTATATTATGGAACATTACAAAGAGGTACAGAGGCAAACACTATGCTTATTCTATAACACTCAGATTATATACAGACAGCTGGAAATATCAACAATTCACATAAATGCACAAACACTATCATTAAATGTATGATGAGTGGGTTCCTGAAAAACAGCACAATTCAAGAGCCAGGTATTATTTGAAACAGATACCCAATTATAACTGTGTAGGCCTCCACAGCCAGAGTCAGTTAACATGGGAAGTTTTCTGGGTATGGTACCGCATCTTAATGTAAGAAACTGTTACTGATGAAACTGATATTTCAGCCACAGTAACTGTGACCAAAACGCGTTTCATCTGTAACACTTTCTTACAATATGATGTGGTACCATACCCATAAAACCTTTTCGTGAAATAGCAATTTGTTACTAACATTTCTCAGTGTGATACAGAACTCTTACCAAATCTGTGACTGTATCACCGAAAACATACCTACCAGTACAAACTGTTTGGTATAATTTCCATAAGTATATACATAAAGAACTGGAACTTTAGATCAATTTCCAAACATAACTCGATGCTTAAAACTTTCTTAATATTCAATGTTATTATAGATACTTTCATTATTTGAGAAGATTAGGTACAAAAAAGAGAGTAAAAAAGAGTCTATGTTCATACAAAATATCTGCTCTGGTAGACTATCCTCTGTTGAGAATTTAATGGCTGGCAAGCAACAGAGGCGTCGCCTGTGTAGCCTGCAGGACAAGCACAGAGGGGAATGTGGTTTCTGACGACACACTCTGCCAGTGCCCCACAGGCCCCTCGACACGGATTGCGGCAAGTGAAGGTGGACGCGTCGCACGAGAGATCAAGCCTGCACTCGTTATCTGTGAGGCACTCTCCACGTCGACACTCCCGGAGCGCATTTCCGACGTACCCGGCAGGGCAAGTGCAGACCGGCCGCCGCTTCCCCGTGTTGTCGAAGCCAGGCTGGCAGACGGCGTTCTTTCCGCACGGATTGGGATTGCAGTAATCATCTGTTGACAGTTGTCAGAATATCTGTGTAGATAATTAATTTGATTGGAAAATACAAACACTTTTGTGTTGTGTGTGTGTGTGTGTGTGTGTGTGTGCGTGCGTGCGCGCGCGCAATGTTATGTTATATAAGTGATGTGTATGTGCCAGGTGTTATAAATGTGCACACAGCTTGTAGAGTTTATACTGTAAACAGGATTTATGATGTACCAATCAATTCTCATATAACAACATACATAATACACAATGTAGGAAAAGACTGAATGCTACTCACTGTAAAGCAGACACATTAAGTTGCAGACAGGCACAATTAAAAGACACTTACATAAAGCTTTCGGTCACATTTTTCATCGGCAAAAGAGAAGCACACACCCTTCGTGCACATGAGCAAGCACACCTCACGCACACACGACTGCCAACTACAGCATCTCGGGTCACATGTGCATGAAGTGTGCTTGCTCATTTGTATGAATGGTGTGTACTTCTCCTTTGCTAATGAAGTATGTAGTTGGAAGCTTTTTATAAGTGTCTTTTAATTATCCCTATCTGAAGCTTATCATGTCTTTTTTACAGTAAGTAGCGATCTGTCTTTTCCCACATTGTTGATACTCCTACCTGGAGTTTCTATTGTTTGAACATACATAGTATCGCATTTTTAATTACACAGTACATGTGCCCTCAATTGTCCTTCATATCCCTTGTCAGCTGTGAAAATGCAAACGTCAAAAAGCTTATCTGCTTAAAATTGTGAACCTTCATCAGGTTTGATTTTGACACAGAAGTGTAAAAAGTTCCTAAATTTAGGTACTGAGCTTCTCTGGTGGCTTTAATTGATATTAACAGTGTAACTGTATTTCTAAGTACAACAGATACCCATTTTCTATGTCTTAGAGATGATTCAGATATGGAATGTGATTTTTCACTGAAAAAATAACCAATATCTTCCAGGCCAACAAACATAATTTATAACTGCGACTTTCCAGTTTTGATGCCACTTCAGCGACATGCGCGTCGATGGGGATGAAATGATGATGGTTAGAACAACACAACACCCAGTCCCTGAGCAGAGAAAATTTCTGACCCAGCCAAGAATTGAACCTGGGCTCTGGGCCCTGTCACGCTGACCACTCAGCTACCAGGGGCGGACTAAGTTAGGGTGAAAATTATGTATTATTTGGCCAAATAATACAGCACAAAGAAATTTAGGGGACACATTGAGATGATATTGTAACCGGGGTAACTCGTATTGAACATTTCACAGTGTAATGTACGGCTTCACTTAACACCAATGTCGATGGGATGAGTATGGATTCAGTGAAAGGAAGAAAGCTTTGAGAGCCTCTTTTTTTCCACTCAGTAGTGGAATGTGCTGGCCTCGCAACTGTGATCTTCATTTGCTTAAGCAAAACAATCCTACCTTTCTATTTCACTTCCAAAGTAAGAACAGAGGTTAATGTCCCTTTGACAGTGAAGTTATTACGGAATAACTAGCCCTACTCATTTCAAATGCAGATGACTGGCACCAGGACAACACAGCTAACAATTACAATAACTGCAATCACATGATCAAATTTCAAACAGATTCATCACAGTTATCCACAATATCCGACGACAACCGACAGAACTCCGAGCTGTCAGATATTCTCTTATGACATCATGGAGTCAAAATATTAGTAGAAGCAACTACTGACTCAAACAGTACTAAGAATGCTGTGTCTCTGAAACAGCATATGAGATTAAGGTGCATTTAGCTCTTAAGGTGCATTTAGCTCTTAACGTTATAGTTTCAGTGAAAAGAAAACATTGCACTGAAGCTAACTGGACAAAGAGAAAAAATAAATGACACTGGAAATTGCCAGTGGAATACAAACAGTGCAAAGTGTAGAGCTAACATCTTGCCATACAGTGGAGGTGTCAACTGGTTGACAGGTGGATAAAAAAAGCGAAAATGTACCTGAACTTTTAGGTTGGGTCCTCGTTCAGTGCACGCAAACTCCCCACCTCTAAACTGTCTCGGCACTGTAGTTCACCTGGGACCAGGCTTGTATCGGATGGAATGCGGGCGAAAGTAAAAAGGAGGGAGGGGGAAGAGGAGGGTGACCGTTCGTTGTGGGGGGGAGGGGGGCGCTGCGGTAGCGACGAGCCCACACGCTAGGAATGTGGTGCGACACAGCACAGCATGGCACTGCGCTGTGGACTCACTCCAGTATGGAGTGGGGGAGTCGCACGTGGTGCACAGCGAAGTGTCCGAATCGGTCCAGTTGCGATGGGGGAGTGGTAGACGTGGAAGAGACAATGAGGAACAAAGAGGGAACACGTAGAGTGATGGGGTGAAATGGAAGGGGAGGGGACAGAACGTGCAGGTGTGGCGCAAAGTATAGCACTCGCTGAAGCCACGAGAACAGGGGGACCGGAGGACATGTCACCGATACGATTGTCGTCTACGTATGTCTGAGAAACAGGTACCGGGAGCTAGTACACTGATGGGAAGTTGCCACTGAAGTCGAAGATACTGTGCCCAGCAGTGCCTTTTACTGCTGAATGCTCGACCTCAGTCTTGGCCCCATTTGCTCGTGTGAGAGACTCTCTCTTTAGTAAGGCCCTAATGAAAATATGTACAATATATATGAATGTTTTCCACTCTCGAATTTTTTGGGGTAAATGAGTACAGTAAAACTTTTATAAGCTGGTGGGGTGCACTGCAATGTGAAATGCTAGTTTGTGCACTGTGCATCAGCATCATGCATAAAATAATAACTTTTCTTTGGACCAATACCTGTGTATTCCGAAGGTATTGCAGTCTGAGTCTGATTACTTACTGGCGACCTGTGGGCAAAGGTACTTATACAACACAATTTCATTAAGTTATATATGTTACTTATATTTGAACACTAATGCAGATGATGAGACCAGTGTATAATAAAAATTTAAATAACATTTCTATACTTGTGAATTATTTTACACCACACAGTTTACATGGACTCAAAATCTGAATGTCAAATTGGCAGAAATCAATTTCTTCACTTTTGTTTACACCTTCAGACTAAATTTGAATTCTTTCATCTAATTAACATGAACAAAATATTAAATATGTAGAACGCAAGCAGTCTGACAATTGATGAGCATGCTGCTGTATTGTTTGTGTAAGGTCTGTGTCACGGTGTCTATCCTGCGATAATTGTTTACTTTGTATCTCATTATCTTAGTTCATATATGTATGGACTGGGAGCTAATAAATTATGTAATTCAGCAAGAACTAATCGGGTAGATAAGAAAACTTCCTATTCCTTGCCATCATTTCAATATGGTCTTTCCAGTACAATGAGTTAAAATACAGCATTCAACCAGGAAAACTGATAACAGATGGATCTAAAGGGTATGAGAATGTCATGCAAGACTAAGAGGTCACTCTATGTGCAAATTATAAAAACACAGTATCAAAATTTACAAAGTTATTCCAAGCTGTACAAGAAGGTCCTTTGTAAAATAATATCTAACGCAAAACAGCTAGCAGACGAAGGCTACATAAACAATTCTAATGACAAATGTAAAGCCATGTGGGATATTATCAACAAGCTGATGTCACATAGAATCATAGTGGCCAAAACATAATAGACACCAAATGCATTTGTTATACATTTAATAAATGCTTTGCTGAAATAGCTAGCGGTGTTTCAGTTGGTCTCTCTCCACCAACAAAATCTTTCCCTCCAAAGTGTATAAAATATGACAAATAACTTTTTCTAATGTCTACAACTTTGAAGAATATTCTTCTAATTAATAAAAATACGAAAAAGTCTCTCTCATCTGGCCTTGATAGTTTACCCAGCTATGTAAGTAGACAGATTGATAATGAGACAGTACAGCCTCTCTAAAAAAATAATCAACTATTCATTTGGTACTGGTATTTTCCCTCAACCACTCAAAATCTTCATGATCCCCTCAAGAAGGGGGACAAGCTCAAGGTCAACAACTACCAACATATAAACTTCTTCTCAACAGTATCCAAAACAACAGGAATCATTGTGTACACTAAAGTAAATCATCAATGAGGCTTTCTTTTGATTTACTGATCAGATAATACAGGTATTTAAAGAAAAACACTATGATTTTCGACTTTTTATTGATCTGATAAAGGCATTTCATTGAGTCAATCACACACTGCTTCCATGCAAACTGAATGCTTATGGTATAGGAGTCTGTAATGAATGGTTTCAGTCTCGTCTATCAAACAGCAGAAACAACAACACATGACGGAAGAATAATCTGTTCAGATTTAATATCACAATATTATGAAAAGAAAAGTTGCTACTCCCCATGTAGCCGAGATGCTGAGTCGCAGATAGGCACAACAAAAAGGCTCCCACAATTAAAGCTTTCGGCCATTGTCCTTCATCAACAATAGACCACACACACACACACACACACACACACACACACACAACTCGTGCACATGACCAGTGTGCGCGAGTTGCGTTTGCATGAGTGTGTGTGTGTGTGTGCGCGCGCGCTTGTCTATTGTTGATGAAGGATAATGGCCGTAAGCTTTAGTTGTGGGAGTCTTTTTGTTGTGCCTATCTGCGACTCAGCATCTCCGCTACATGGGGAGTAGCAACTTTCCCTTTCATAATATTATTACATTCCATCCTGGATTTTCCATTGTTTGACAGACGTAATATCAGTCACTCAGGGCTCAATATTAGTCCCCCTCCTCTTCTTTCTCTCTATTAATGACCCCCACGAACACCTACCTACCCTCAACAGTACCTTTGTTATTTGCTGATTCTACAAGCCTCCTCCCTTGTAAAATTACTCCACAGTAGATGACAGCTGACTTGGCTGTGAAAGGCTGTATGATAACAACCTCTTTCTTAATATGAATAAAACAGACTGTATGACCTTCTGCCCATCAAAGCACCATACAATGCATATAGAAATGATAGCTATAGTCGAGAAATTTGTTGAACAGGTCAGTGATACTAAATTCCTGGGGTTCTGGATAGACAACACGCTACAAAGGAATGTTGGAGTGAGTTCTCAGCCTAAGGAGCGATTTGAATAGCTTTAAAACCATATACTTTGCTGTAGTTAACTCAGTCATCTCATGTGGCATTCCTTCCTAGGGTAAATATACAAGAAAATATTTGTTAGGCGAAAATAAAGTGTCTAGCTTGCAATAAGTGTATTAATCTTGCATGTTATGGTAGTTAAATGACAATTATTCTTATTTAAACATAGAGAGTGCCGTTTAAAAACTATTGTTAAATGTGACACACACACACACACACACACACACACACACACACACACTCTCCCTCTCTCTGTCCTTTACTCCACATGTATATTTAAAAACCAATGAACCATATGGTTTATGCTCCTTCAATAGCCATAGCTTGTATCCCATATCATGAACATGATTTTGTGGATAAATAAATAAAATTTTAGGTCATACGATCATGTTACATTAATGTTAAATTTTTGTCTTCACTGAAAAGACGTGAAAGTTCTGCTTACTAACGTGAAATTTGCTTTCACACACACTGTTCTCCTAGTACACATGTTAATGCTTACACCTACAGCCTTTATTATAGGCAGATCTCCAGTTGCTGTTGGAGTGATGTGAAAACCAGCATTGACAACTGTTAGTTTTCTCCAGCATAGATGATGTGGTCTGCAAAGACCACAAGTTGTGTGCTGCTTTTGCCACAGTGAAAGAGCTTCGATACAAGTTAAATGGATGTCAGTTCATGTCTCTCATAGATCACATACTAATTACACAAGCTTTCCACAGAAAAAAAAAACTGATAATCCAACACTAACCCAATTGTGTTACTTAGATACACTGATGTAGAACAAAATGCACTAGTAGATGTACTACCTTGAAATGACACTTTTCAAATGCTGCACTTAGTAGTACTCAGATATGCATAAATGAGTTAACAGTATAGCAGAGATGCTGAGTCACAGAAAGGAACAACAAAGAGACAGTCATAAAATTAGCTTTCAGCCAACGAGGCCTTTGTCAAAAATAGAAACACACACACACACTCATGCAAACGCAACTCACACACACATTGACAGTCCCTGGTGGCTGGAGCTATATTGTTACATTCTATCCTGGATTTTCCGTTGTTTGATTTTGCCATGAGATGAGTTAAATTGTTTTATCACGTCAAGTCTGGTATACAGCTTCTACACTTCACATTGTCAAGCTCCAAAGTACACTAAACTCTCACTATTATGGTCCTCTGTAGTCTGGCCTCTCCGTAATCCGGCACATTTCCAGCTTCTTGTTGTTCAACCTGAAATGACGCCTACAATAATGAAATTTCGTCTGCAACGATGTTGTTAGTTAATCATATTGTTCAGTATTCCAGTACACTCTGAAATTGTGGCTTTCATTGTGGATCATTATCATGGCACCTAAAGGGAAACACGTTATGCTAAACCTCAAGCAGAAACTCGAAATTAGATATAAACTGAACTGAGGTTAATCCATGAAAAGCTCCCAGTTTGCTTTTGTTCTACAGTATACTTTTATGGTGTTAACCAGTTTTCGGCTTACAAGGCCCTCTTCAGACAATTACTGAGTATTTTCACAAAGAAGTTAAAATGTTTGTAAACAACATTGGAAGAGAAGTTACATGTCTAGACTCAAGCAGAAGACATACAGTAAGTAACATCTTTGACAGTGTGGTGGTAATGCATTGAAAAAGCAAAAAATTGAACAGAAAATAAATAAAAATGGATTAGACAAGAAAAAACTTTAACACAAAATAGGAACAGTATTCCTACATAACTGTTTCTATTAATAAACAAAAATAATAAAATAAAATAAAATAAAATTCATGCTTGACAAGGCTACTTCTGGAGGTATAAAACATGGAGAGTGATACACAAACCAATTAAAAGAAGAAACAATCAATCAATGTAACTACAGAATACATAAGGAATTCAAGCAATATCAATAACATAAACAGAAATAAATAAATAAATTCAGGAAAATGGAGGAGTTTGAGGGTACATACAGTAAATGCAATCTTTGAGAGTGTGGTGGTACTGCACTTTTAAAAGGTAAAAAGGCTGAACAATACACAAATACAAAAGAAGCAAACAGAAAAAACATCAACATTATATTCAAAACTGTGGCTATGTAACAGTTTGCATTAAATAAATGAACCGAGCAAAATATAACCAATATTTGATGAGACAACTACAAGAGGTATTAAACATGGACAGTAATATAAGTGCCAGTTAAAAGAAAGCCTTAAAAATTGAAACTACAGTCTATAAGGAATACACACACTACTTCAATAAAACAAAAGAACTTAATGAATACAGGAAAATGGAAATATGTAGGAACAGAGAGTGTGCGAAGTAATAGACAACATAAATGATTATATGAAGTTTATGAGAGGGGGAACTGTTGAGCTGTGTCTGCTCATTTAGGATTAGATGTGGACTGTGGGCTAGATGTTTGTTAATTTCCAGGGCTTCCAGCAGGTTGAGTTTATGGGACACCGGCTGTTAGTTATGAACCTCACTCAG
Source organism: Schistocerca nitens (assembly GCF_023898315.1). Classification (NCBI taxonomy): domain Eukaryota; kingdom Metazoa; phylum Arthropoda; class Insecta; order Orthoptera; family Acrididae; genus Schistocerca; species Schistocerca nitens. Next base: position 11,825,397 of record NC_064622.1, read on the forward strand.
TACATGTTCAGCAAATGCAGTCAGAATTCTGCAACATCCAGCTGTGTTCATGTTTAACTAGCCTAGTTGTTTTGTCTCTGCCTGGCTGACTAATGTAAACTTGTCACAATCAGAACAGGTAATTTTGTATACCCGATTTTGGCTAATAACTGGATTTTATCTTTGCTATTGAAAATACAGTGGGCTGTTGTGTTCTTAACATAGGAGAAAAGCCTATACTTGCAGGCTTTCAGTGCTTTGGCTACAATCTGTGACACCTCTCCTAGATATGACAGTGTACACCATTTCTTGCAGACGAGGATGAGGAAGCAGATGGGGCATAGAGGAGGGGCATAATTTTCTGTTTTTGTTTCCTGTGCAAGATGTGGCCAATAAGCCATTGGCTGTGACAATAAATTTTATTGTATCTAACTCTGCTTTAAAATCATCTCTGAACATGGGGATAGATATGAGATGGTGTACCATCAAATGGAAAGCTGCATCTTTGTGAGCTATGGAGTGTTGTGAGCAAGAAGGTATTACTGTGCCTGTAGTTGTTCTATAAATTTTGAAATAATGTGCGTGTGTGTGTGTACAGATGTCAGTGGTGAGATATAAGAAGTTTGTGGATTTGCTGTCAATCTCCATTGTGAACTGAATATTTTTATATTATTTTATATTAACTTTATCAACATAATCACATTTATTCAAAGTGTTGAGCTGTCTTGTAGTACCAGTCCACATACACAGGACATCATCCACATATCTAAACCAGCATTTGATATTTGCACTCGAAGGTTCTGTTTTTAGAAAATTTTGTTCAAAATGATCCATAAATACTTCAGCCAACAGTGGACTACGAGGCGAACCCATAGCGGAGCCATCTAATTATTTATAAAGAGTTCCTAGGAACTGGAAATAGTTCTGTGCCAAGCATGTCTGAGTGGCCAGTCTCAAGTCATTCAATTCCACAGGATTGACATTAGACTTGTGCATCAGCTCTGTCAGAATATCAATGCATTCCACCATTGGTATGTTGGAAAACAAACTGCAGACATCAAAGGATATTAATTTATCACTGTGTGAGACAGATATACCTTTTATCTTATTTACTAGGTCCACAGAGTTTGAAATACCATGCTTTGATTTGAATTTAGTCTTGCTCTTAATTAAGGCATCCAGTTTAGTAGTTAGTCTGCAAGATCGAGCAGTGAATGGTGATAAAACTGGACAAATAGGAACATCTCATTTATGCAGTTTAGGAAGCCCACACATTCTAGGAGGCACTGGGTTCATATTAGTTAACAGTTTTGCTTGAAAATAAGAGAATATGCTTTTGCATGAACTGATTGCATATTTAACATCCTCTTTGAATAATTTAGTAGGGTCTTGGAAACCTGTGGTATTCAGGAAATCATTAACTTTATCAACATAATCACATTTATTCCAAAGTACAATACTGTTGTCAATATAATAGAGGGAAACATTCCACGTGGGAAAAATATATGTAAAAACAAAGATGATGTGACTTACCGAACGAAAGCGCTGGCAGGTCGATAGACACACAAACAAACACAAACACACACACATTGCCTCTTCACTTCCGCCTCGACTGACATCTCTGCCCAAACCCTTTGTCTTTAAATATGTCTGATTGTGTCTGTATATGTGTGGATGGATATGTGCGTGTGTGCGAGTGTATACCTGTCCTTTTTTCCCCCTAAGGTAAGTCTTTCCGCTCCCGGGATTGGAATGACTCCTTACCCTCTCCCTTAAAACCCACATCCTTTCGTCTTTCCCTCTCCTTCCCCTCTTTCCTGATGAGGTACAATACTGTTGCCTTTATTAGATTTTGTGGCAATGATATCTTGTTGTTGTAATTTCTGTTTTAAGGACTTGAGGGTGTGAAAGTCAATAGACCATGGGATGTTTCACTTGAATCTGGTTTCTTTCTTTAGCGCATAAGGCAACTAAATATTTTGCCGAGGTGTCTTTTGTTAGAACATATTCAATATCTACTTTCATAACATCCAGCTGTTTTTCTGATGGAGGGTGGGGAGGAGCATATTTAAAACCTTTCTCAAGCACTTTTTGGTCATTTGGCAACAGAACCAAGTTCAATAGATTAACTACACATCACAAAAACTTTTGTTTACAATTTGAGGTTAGAGGTGCACTCACATTCCTGTTCTGCCACAAAAATACATCATGAATAAGATCACTTACACTTTGATGAACTTCTCAATTGAAAATGTCAAACTCAAGGGGGTGTAACTTCGATGTGATGGCCATATGACCACTTTTAGATGTATACACATGTCACGAACACGATACCATTTCCTCATTTATCCACATGTATCTTGCAATGTCAATGTCTTTATTTGCAGTAGCAGATGTTCCTCTTGGCTTTAAGGAGATGTATTTTGGCATAATTTTGCATTGCAAATACTGTTTGTTAAACCAAATTCATTGTGTTGACTTTGCTTTTTGTCTCAGTAATTTACTAAATGACAAGACAGCTCAACACTTCCCCTCCCATAAACATCATATAATCATTTCTGTGTTCATTACTTCCCATGCTCTCTATTCCTGTATATTTCCATTTTCTTGTATTGATTTAGTTCTTTTATTTTATTGAAGTTGTCTATGTATTCCATATAGACTGGCTTGGTTCATTTATTTAATGCAAACTGTTACATAGCCACAGTTTTGAATATAATGTTAATGTTTTTTCTGTTTGCTCCTTTTGTATTTGTGTATTGTTCAGCCTTTTTACCTTTTAAAAGTGCAGTACTACCACCACACTCTCAAAGATTGCATTTACTGTATGTTCCCTCAAACTCCTCCATTTTCCTGAATTTATTTATTTATTTCTTTTTATCTTATTGATATTGCCTAAGTTCCTTATGTATTCTGTAGTTACATTGATTAATTGTTTCTTCTTTTAATTGGTTTGTGTATCACTCTCCATGTTTTATACCTCCAGAAATAGCCTTGTCAAGCCCTAATTTTATTTTATTTTATTATTTTTGTTTATTAATAGAAACAGTAACACTTGGTTCAAGAATCATAAAAGAAGGTTGTATACCTGGAAGAATCCTGGAGATACTAAAAGGTATCAGATAAATTATATAATGGTAAGACAGAGATTTAGGAACCAGGTTTTAAATTGTAAGACATTTCCAGGGGCAGATGTGGATTCTGACCACAATCTATTGGTTATGAACTGCAGATTGAAACTGAAGAAACTGCAAAAAGGTGGGAATTTAAGGAGATGGGACCTCGATAAACTGAAAGAACCAGAGGTTGTAGAGAGTTTCAGGGAGAGCATAAGGGAACAATTGACAGGAATGGGGGAAAGAAATACAGTAGAAGAAGAATGGGTAGCTCTGAGGGATGAAGTAGTGAAGGTAGCAGAGGATCAAGTAGGTAAAAAGACGAGGGCTAACAGAAATCCTTGGGTAACAGAAGAAATATTGAATTTAATTGATGAAAGGAGAAAATATAAAAATGCAGTAAATGAAGCAGGTAAAAAGGAATACAAACGTCTCAAAAATGAGATCGACAGGAAGTGCAAAATGGCTAAGCAGGGATGGCTAGAGGACAAATGTAAGGATGTAGAGGCTTGTCTCACTAGGGGTAAGATAGATACTGCCTACAGGAAAATTAAAGAACCTTTGGAGAGAAGAGAACCACTTGTATGAATATCAAGAGCTCAGATGGCAACCCAGTTCTAAGCAAAGAAGGGAAGGCAGAAAGGTGGAAGGAGTATATAAAGGGTTTATACAAGGGCGATGTACTTGAGGACAATATTATGGAAATGGAAGAGGATGTAGATGAAGATGAAATGGGAGATAAGATACTGCGTGAAGAGTTTGACAGAGCACTGAAAGACCTGAGTCAAAACAAGGCCCCGGGAGTAGACAACATTCCATTAGAACTACTGATGGCCTTGGGAGAGCCAGTCATGACAAAACTCTACCATCTGGTGAGCAAGATGTATGAGACAGGCGAAATACCCACAGACTTCAAGAAGAATATAATAATTCCAATCCCAAAGAAAGCAGGTGTTGACAGATAAAATTACCGAACTATCAGTTTAATAAGTCACAGCTGAAAAATACTAACGCGAATTCTTTACAGACGAATGGAAAAACTGGTAGAAGCGGACCTCAGGGAAGATCAGTTTGGATTCCGTAGAAATGTTGGAACACGTGAGGCAATACTAACCTTATGACTTATCTTAGAAGAAAGATTAAGAAAAGGCAAACCTAAGTTTCTAGCATTTGTAGACTTAGAGAAAGCTTTTGACAACGTTAACTGGAATACTCTCTTTCAAATTCTGAAGGTGGCAGGGGTAAAATACAAGGAGCGAAAGGCTGTTTACAACTTGTACAGGAACCAGATGGTAGTTATAAGAGTCGAGGGGCATGAAAGGGAAGCAGTGGTTGGGAAAGGAGTGAGACAGGGTTGTAGCCTCTCCCCGATGTTATTCAATCTGTATATTGAGCAAGCAGTAAAGGAAACAAAAGAAAAATTCGGAGTAGGTATTAAAATTCATGGAGAAGATGTAAAAACTTTGAGGTTCGCCGATGACATTGTAATTCTGTCAGAGACAGCAAAGGACTTGGAACAGCAGTTGAACGGAATGGACAGTGTCTTGAAAGGAGGATATAAGATGAACATCAACAAAAGCAAAACGAGGATAATGGAATGTAGTCAAATTAAATCGGGTGATGCTGAGGGGATTAGATTAGGAAATGAGACACTTAAAGTAGTAAAGGAGTTTTGCTATTTAGGGAGTAAAATAACTGATGATGGTCGAAGTAGAGAGGATATAAAATGTAGACTGGCAATGGCAAGGAAATCGTTTCTGAAGAAGAGAAATTTGTTAACATCTAGTATAGATTTAAGTGTCAGGAAGTCGTTTCTGAAAGTATTTGTATGGAGTGTAGCCATGTATGGAAGTGAAACATGGACGATAACCAGTTTGGATAAGAAGAGAATAGAAGCTTTCGAAATGTGGTGCTACAGAAGAATGCTGAAGATAAGGTGGGTAGATCACGTAACTAATGAGGAGGTATTGAATAGGACTGGGGAGAAGAGAAGTTTGTGGCACAACTTGACTAGAAGAAGGGATCGGTTGGTAGGACATGTTTTGAGGCATCAAGGGATCACAAATTTAGCATTGGAGGGCAGCGTGGAGGGTAAAAATCTTAGAGGGAGACCAAGAGATCAATACACTAAGCAGATTCAGAAGGATGTAGGTTGCAATATGTACTGGGAGATGAAGAAGCTTGCACAGGATAGAGTAGCATGGAGAGCTGCATCAAACCAGTCTCAGGACTGAAGACCACAACAACAACAATAGAAACAGTTATGTAGGAATGCCGTTCCTATTTTGTTTTAAAGTTTTTTCCTGTCTAATCCATTTTTATTTATTTTCTGTTCATTTTTTTGCTTTTTCAATGCATTACCACCACATTGTCAAAGATGTTACTTACTGTATGTCTCTGCTTCAGTCTAGACATGTAACTTCTCTTCCAATGTTGTTTACAAACATTGTAACTTCTTTGGTGACAATACTCAGTAAATGTCTGAAGATGGCCTTGTAAGCCGAAAACTGGTTAACACAATAAAAGTAATACTGTAAAACAAAAGCGAACTGGTGCTTTTCATTTATTATAATGTTGTTCTACCAAGAACCGACAGAAGATTCAGTAAACATGAACTGAGGTTCTTCGCAGAAAACCATTGTGGCTGGCAAGACTGTTGGATGAGCAATTATTTATGACCAAACTTCAGCACAAAAGAGGTAATCATAAGCTCACAGGAAAGTTACGATGAAACTGATAAAGATGAGGGCATAGGAGGAGAGAACATGGGGGAAGTTGGAGACATCTTCCTGGAGTACATTATGCAACAAACAGAAACATGACAGGACCTATGAAATGCTTGTAAAGCCATTGTGTGATAAAGCATGCTACCGTTGCGTATCTTCATGGTGACAACTAAAGCTTAGGGACATGTTTAGTAGTGAATGCCGAGTTATACTAATATGCGTGTACTTTCTCAAGGACTAAGTTTTCTGTAGTAATGCATGTATGTTTTGATTTGATAAAGTACAAACCCTATGTGTTTATACTAAATTTTAGACACTCTCAACAATCTGGCAGTTCCGCTAATCCGGCACCCAGATGTGCGAGGAATGACCGGTTTAGCAAGAGTCTAGTGTAATGTTGTACTGTGACATCAACCATTCAGAAAACAGGACATTTGCCATACTGCCATATCCGCATTCCATAGTCTTCACATCCAGTAGAGAGACCAACTACATGTCTGGAAAAGTATGAACAAGGACTGAAAGATGTTTGATCGGTAATTTAACACCTGCCGACTTGACTATGGAAGGCAATTCAAATCCCTTCTTCTCAAAGCGTTGACATCACTGTTGGAAATGAGACATATTCAAACAGTCCACCATCCTGCTGCAAACAACACAGTAGAAATACCGCACCGACACCTGGAGGATCACATTAAGATGTAACTTCATAGACCGTCGGATTGAACAGTAACCACTATTTTTACTTAGCCTACAGCACTACAATTACCCAGCAAATATTCTGCTGACACAATAACCTCCTTCATTTATGCACCTGACTTTGTGTAGCACCTATGAACACAGATCTTATAATTACAAGTGAGCATTTCAAAAAGGGTACAGTGTTTAACAAACATTCATTTTAAATGATTTGCAGTCATGAAGCAAGTATGTGTGTAGAACCATGATTACAGTAAATAGGCTAAACTTGCATCTAAAACCCCAGAAACTCCAAGCTGTAAACAACAAGATGTGCAAAACGAATACAAGGATGCGAGCAACACAATGCAACTCGTGGCGATACCATACTACTGACCTGCAGCCTCTGGAGCACAACACAGTTGACAGACATTTGGGATGGCGAGTGTTTATAAACCTTAGGTTAACTGACACTGAGGAGGGAGTGATGTAGTGAGTGAGTAATCTGACAGATGTGCAGTGCTGTTTGTGTAAGCTCTCTGTGTCACGGTGCACGTTTCCTGATGAGTGTTTTCTATTTGACTAACAACTGTTCAATAAGTCTGTTTTTCATCTCAATACGTCTTTGTTTTTCATCTTGTAAACTTAGTTTATGTCTGTATGCATTGAGAGTTTTATAAATAATACATTATGTATTCCATCACAAATGAGTCAATTTTACCTAGATGGTACTACATTAATATACTGGTATTGTATTAATTTGTTTTCAATATATTGGAAATACACTAATATATTGTTTACAAAGGCAAGGATTTTTAATTATTCTTTTTTGGTTACTTTTTGTTTCTTTACATCATCCATTGTTCCAGTTTCCTTAGTGGTTGCCTGCAGTTACAACAGTTATTGCCTGATGCATCTACGGTGTACTTAACTGCTGTGGAAGTTAAGTGATTCACGTCTGTTTACTGCTCTGTCGTAGTTGACTTCAGCAACAATTCGATTACAGTACTTCTAATGGGCTCTTGTCACATTTGATCATTTCTTATAAACACAGATGGTCTTTTATTTAAAGCATAGTACACAAATTTGTTGCCGGTTCAATATCAGTGCTATCAACAGATTATCCCTGGTATCGTGGCCATATCAACAGATTATCTCTGGTATCCTGGCCATATCAACAGATTATCTCTGGTATCCTGGCCAGGCACGTCTGATGACTCGCTAGGCAGTACGGGCACTGACGACGGCCACTAGGCGGCATTCTGGTAATTGCAGGCACTGCCGTCACCGATGCCCGTCCGACTGGCCTATCAGGGCTCACGGCCATCCTTTAAAGCTGACAGCACGCCCTGGACACTCCATCTGTTAGTTGTGATTTCTCTGCATTGCCACACATATCTCCATACACGATGTTGCCTCAGTCCCGAATTTGCTACGTCTCAGTATTCGATCTCGGCTCGCCATTTGGACTTGTTATTCTGCTGTGCCATCTCCTTTGCCTGTCATTCTCGAGTGTTGTCCACCTATTGCTCTCTGGAAAAATGCTGCCGATGCCATCGGCCAGTCAGCTAGCCACAGGTGGTTCTGAGGTCATTCCCGGACTTGTCCGATTCTCATCACTATAACTCGCAACGCGGTACGAGAGTAGCTGTGTTCCGTGGATGCCGAGCCTGTGGAACGCATGGAACAGCAACAGCAGCTGCTCCTCCAGCAGCAACAGCAGTCCCTACAACAATTTCAACTTTTGTCGGATCTCTTATAGGTTTGGGGTTCCCAAACCACCTAGGCTGTGGCCACTTACCAGGCAGAATTCCACCCACATGTGTTTCTGCCTGTGGAACGCATGGAACAGCAACAGCAGCTGCTCCTCCAGCAGCAACAGCAGTCCCTCCAACAATTTCAACTTTTGTCGGATCTCTTATAGGTTTGGGGTTCCCAAACCACCTAGGCTGTGGCCACTTACCAGACAGAATTCCACCCACATGTGTTTCTGCCATTTAATGATGAAAAGAGGCTTTGGTACAAGTATCTGCCAAGGCTGAAACACCACTTCACCACATTTCTGGTTTCGGATGATGCTCTTCAACAATTGATCTTCCTTTCCTGGGCTTCCTCGGCAATATTTTTCTTGCTAAAGAATTTGGCTCCACTCTCGAATCCAGTTGTGCTCATGTGCGAGGAGATGTGTTCATTGCTTTCCAGTTATTATTCACAACGATTCCACGTTGTCACATTGTGCTTTAAGTTCCATCAGTACAAGTAGCCTGGTCAGCTGTATCACTTCTGGGTGACAGATTTGCAAGCTGAGTCGACGTTGCAATTTCACTTGTACAAACACGGCTTACAAAACTTCATAAGCAGATTCACTGATCCGAGATGTTGTGGTCAAACTGGCTCTCAAAGTTCGTACTGCAGCCCTCAAACTGGACAAGCATTTCTTAGAAGATATTTTGAAAATCACCCCCTCTTTCGAGGTCATGAAGGCTGCGAATTAAGACCTCGTGACTCAACCTCAGGTAGCAGCGGTCCAGCCACCACTTCGGGTGCAGAATTCTCGTTAATTTTTTTCTTGCCAGTGGCGTTGTGATTCATCAATTTTGGATGTCTCTGTGGCCTCTAACAGCCTGTCATGCCCTGTTGATGTAAGCAGTGTGGTCTGCCGTGGTGTCCTGACCACTTCACACTCATGGCCAGACTGCCCAGATTGCTGGGCACGTTGCACCATTATGTAAAAGATGGGCACCTCTGCACAGTCTGTTGTCATCCGTTGACACAGTCAGGTGCTCCTGCCCTCCTGCCCTGTGTCACAGCACAGTGCGTGAACTTGAGGCAGTTGTTTCTTAAGTCTTTTATCTTAAATCAATCAACATATGTATGCTTATTTTGATTCACCTGATTTGGCCCTGCCCTCTACACTGGTCATCTATGGTGACAGTTCGATTCCTCTCTGACGTCAAATCACTGTCAACACTGCATACAAACAGGTAATCTGGCTCATAATCTCATGCCACTTTTCGGCACCTACCGGTTCCCTTCCGTTCACGACTGTAGCTCAGCGGAGCTCTTCCGTGGGCAGCAGATCTGTACTCTCCTCCACCTCCTGGCCACACAGCCGACAGAACTTCGGACCCTGACTGCTGGGTGCTTGCTGCCAGATGCAGCTGTGTGAGCACACTCGTACGGGCCAAAACACTCGGGGGTGCCGGCCACGGTGTTCGCCACTCACGGGCGGCGTCTTACAGCTATGGAGGGGTTTCGAGCACTAGCACATTGACCAGTTCCATTTGCGCCTACCGACTATCCCACTGCCACCACCACTACTCAAATTGGTCCCAGAACACCCGCCCTTTTTGCTGTCACGCCCACTGAGGTACAAAAATAATTAAAAATCAAGGAGAAGAAGTAAAAACGTTGATGTTTGCTAATGACATTGTAATTCTATCAGGGACTGCAAAGGACTTGGAGAAGCAGTTGAACAGAATGGATAGCATCTTGAAAAGATGAACATTAACCATTGTAAAACAATGGTAATAAAACGTAATCAAATTAAACTAGGTGAAATTAGATTTTGAAATGAGACATTAAAAGTAGTACAATAGTTTTCCTATTTGAACAATAAATTAAGAAGTGATGGTAAAATTAGAGTGGATATGAAATGCTGACTGGCAGTGATAAGTAAATCATTTCTGAAAAATGGAAATTTGTCAAATTTTACAAAGTAGTTTTTGAAGGCTTTTATCTGTAGTGTAGCCTTGTACAGAAATGAAACCCTGATGATAAACAGTCTAGACAAGAAGAGAAGAGAAGCTTTCAAAATGTGGTGCTATGAAAAAATACTGAAGATTTGATGGATGATAGACAAATACATAATGAGAAGCTACTAAAACAGACTGTAGATGAAGGAAATTAATGACACAACCTGATGGGTAGAAGTAATCTGTTGATAGAATACATCAAGGAATAGTCAATTTGCGACTGTAAGGAGATGTGGACAGGGGTTAATAATTGTAGAGGTAGACTGAGGCTTGAAAACAGTAACAAGCTTAAAATGGATGTGTGTTGTGGGAGTTATGCAGGGATGAAGAGGCTTGCACAGGACAGACTAGCAAAGAGAGTTGCACGAAACTGATCTTTGGACAGAAGACAACAACATTACAAAACCATCTGTAATTGGTACAGATACGTTAACTAAAATCTGAAGTTAAGAGATGTGTGAGAAGCAGGTGGGAATGCAGCAGGGCAGTAATGATACACCTAACTATTTGTCTCATTAGTTGTCACTACAAGATATATATTCTAATTCATGATTATATATTGCCACATGTGAAGCTTTGTGATGTTTTACCCTCTTTATGAGTTGTACTTGAAGGGTAGGTGAGTTACCCTTGGCCGAGTGGTTGTACCGAGGTAGTGATGATATGCCTGTGTTGGAATGATGACTGTAACTGCTAACTAAACTCGGTGCAGCTTTAGAGGAGGGAGGTCGACATGTGAGTACGACTGAAATGTCCTTGTACGATGATGTTTAGCGAGCGTCCACCGTGAGAAGTCCAAAGCTGTCAGAGTGGTGACAAGCGGGTAGGTACTGCAGCTGCGTAGCAACACGGTCCACAAACCCTCGAGCTTGTGGGCAATCGAGAAGCAAGCCCGGTGAAGCAGGGCCTTCCAAAGCAGCTGACAGGTGCCTGGCAGCCACGAAAATCTGAGGGTGGCTGACGGTAGGTCTCGGGGCCGGAGCTGAACTGGCTGTCGAGGGGCCGAGCCGTGACCGAAGTACCCATCACCAGAGGAATACAGGCGTGGTATCACACGGCCACGTGATAATGTGGAGACGAGTAGGTAGCTGTGACCATAGCTCTGTTTACCACAGCCTGTATGTTACGTGCTGACACGGCTTGCACTCCCCTCCGCCACACACCATTAGGTGGCTTGCGGAGTACGGATGTAGATGTAGATGCTGTGGCGGCTGCAGAAGGCTCGGTGGTAAAGGTCACTGACTCTTCTGTCGATACATGACCTCTCACAGAGCATATCCGTGAGTGTGATGGCAGAACGTGCCGGGCCCCAGCCCAGCATACACTTCAGTATGGATCATTCATTACTTTATTTAGACTGTTTACATTCATGTGTGATGTATATCTGTTTGGGACCCTTACCATATATTATTAATAGAGGAGATAGAAAATATCCATATAAGAGTAGTGCATTTCATCACGGGTTTGTTTAGTAAGCTCCTTAGGATTGCTCAGACACCTTAAGAGATGGATTATACTTTGTGGATAGGTCCAATGTTAAAATTCCAAGAACTCATGTTCTAAGAAGAGTTCAAGCAATATATTATATCATCCCACATATTGCTTACAAAATAGCAATTAATATAAAAATCAGAGAAACCTGAGCTCATATGAAGATTTACTGACAACCCTGTACCCTCCAGCATCCACAGATGGAACTGCAAATGGAGGGAAGAATTGTGGATACTGGATAGTGGTGCTGAAGTACCTTCATCCACAGGCCACAAGATTGCTTGCAGAGTACAGTTGTAGGCAGATAGGCTACGATTCTCGTAATACAAGCTTTAATCAGGTTATTTCATGGTCATTCATTTCATAGCACAGAAATTTTTCATTTCAGGTTTTGCACTTGAACACACCATCTGTTGAGTTTACAGGAAGGTATCAAATAAGATGGGAGTATAGTGAAGAGAACTGGGCAAAAGACGGCACGACAGAGTAACAAGTCCAAAGGGCAAACAAAGATCGAATACTGAGATGTAGCGAATTCAGAATCGAGACAGTGATGTGTAGAGAAATCTGTTCAGTAATGCAGAGAAATCATAACTAACAGACAGAGCAACTGCACTGCTGGCTGTCAGCCGTCACAGGCCAGCCAGACGTAAGCGACTTACGACAGCGCTTACATCGGTGGCCACAGCATCCGCAGTTGCAGCAGTGCCGCCTAGTAGTTATCGCTGATGTCCGTGCCGTCAGGGGTCTTCAAATGCACTGAGCTGGTCCGCCAGTAGGGAAAATCTCTGGGGCACCTAGCAGCATAGGCGAGGACCGTGTGGATGACGAAAACCGAGAGGGCGGAGGTTGCCCTGAGGCCTCGGGAACTGTTGCCTACGGTCACATTGTTAGTAAATGCCTACATTTGCAAATGTTTGTCGGTTGTTCGACAACTGAAGCCGACAGAATAAAGGGGCCTGTTAAACTGGCTCTCCCAAGGATCTCGAGAATTCTGAAAGATTGCCATCTACTCTATATGTACATCCATGCACTGGCAACCACTGTCAGGTGTGTGGCAGAGGGTACTCCATTCCACCACTTATTATGGCATCACGCCGATCCTTTCAAATATGAAGTGCAGAAAGAGTGACTGCTCGGGTGCCTCTGGAACACTGAGATTAATCTAATCTTGTACTCGAGATTGCTATATTCAACTGCCTGACAGTTCAGTGTCTTCACTACATATTCAACACTCTGCCAAGTGTCAAACAAATCTGTTACTATTCGTCCTCCCTTTTTCTGTGCACATTCAATATTCTCTGTTAGTACTGTTTGCTGCATGTCCCACACAACTGAGCAATATTCTAAGATGAGTCACACTAGCAAGCAATCTCCTTTGTAGACTGGTTGCATTTTCCCAGTATTATACCAATGAAATGAAGTCTGCCACTCGCTTTACTTATGACCGTAAATTTGCAGTAAAAACTCACATAGGTGAAAAATTTTCCGAAAGTTTAATAGGTACTGTAAATTCTTTAGTCAGTAAAAATAGCTTCATAATGCACTTAAACATAGGTGGTGTGTCGGGAGAAATGATGAACAAACTATATGACTTAGAAATACTCTTAGGGCAAATTAACTCTGTAAAAGTCATATGTTTGAATGAACATTGGCTTAAATGGGACAATGTCAAGCTAGTAAATTCACTCTCAGGATACAAGTTAGCATCGAGTTTTTGCAGAAAAAAGGGGTATGGGGGATCATGTATATTAGTTGAACAGACACAAAACTTCAAAGCCAAAACAACTTCCAATTGTTTAAATGAGGAACGGGTATTCGAAAGCTGTTGCATTGAGCTGTCTGAATACGGTTTACTAATAATAAGCATATATCATGTCCCAGAATATTGGGCTACTAGGGCATTTCTAGAGAAATTTGAAACTCTGCTAAATAGGTTGCAGGTAGGGAAACCATATAAAAAGACTGTAATTTGTTCTGATTTTAATATAGATATGAGAGACGAAAACAGATTTGTTACCACCCTGAAGGAATTGTTGGCTACAAACGGCTTAACACTAAATTTTACTGAGTACACCAGGGTAACAACCACTTCTGCCACAAGCATTGATAATATAGTGAGCAGCAAAAATTATGGGAATACAGAAAAACATGTATTAGACTTAGGAATATCTGATCACTCAGCACTTTTTATGTCATTGCCATACACAGACAAAACATATAGGCCCACAGTGAAATTGGTCAGAAATTTTAGCCAGCCAAATATAAACACATTTATCTTGAAATTAAAGGAAACCCACTGGACCTTCAGCAACCAATGTTCAGTAAACAATAATTACAACACTTTCATATCTGAATTCAAGAACATTTTCAATGAATGCTTTCCCCTCATATCAACACGTGATAAATACAATAAAAGTAAGACATGGATTATGGAAGGTATCAGGATCTCTAGTATTAGAAAGAGGGAAATGCATAAGGAAGAGAAAACCAACCATGATGCTGAATTTATTAGGAACAAAAATAAATACAAAAAAATATTTGATCGGGTAGTTAAACAAGCAAAACAATTGGTAAACAGTAAATATATAGCTAATGCCTCAAATAAATCAAAAGCAGTATGGCAGGTTGTCAAGAAAGAAACAGGTACTGAAGAAACAAAACATTTTAATTACAAACTAGAAATTGGTTGGAATACTGTTACAAACACTAGGCACATCTGTGAAGAATTTAATAAGTACTTCATAACCACAAACAAAATTCATAACATGTTACTTCCACAAATAAGACCTGATGCAGTACTGCAGGAATCAAGAGAGTTTAAATTTACTGCAATATCATGTCATGAAGTAGCTAACATTATACAATTCCTAAAAAATCTTAAATCTGTGGGCTGGGATGAAATTCCAACAGATATCATAAAGGCAGGAAGGGACAGCATTGCACCTCAACTCTGTAAAATAATAAACCAATCATTTGATGAGGGCTGCTTTCCAGACAGACTGAAATATGCTGAAGTCTGTCCAATCTACAAAAAGGGAAAACAAGATGATTTAGTAAATTTCCGCCCAGTGTCTATACTCCCAGTTTTCTCTAAAATAGTTGAATGAATAGTATGTAATCAATTAGAAAAGTACAATAAGGAAGGTAATATTATTCTCAATGACCAATATGGGTTTAGGAAGGGACGAAACACTTTACAAGCTGTAAATGAACTAATCTCTAAAGTAAGTAAATGCCTTGACAACAAACAAAGTGTATCTGGTATTTTTTGTGACCTCTCAAAAGTGTTTGATGCAGTAAACCATAAGCTACTGCTCCAAAAACTGGGTACCTATGGCTTCCATGGAAAATCTATAAGATGGTTTTCATCTTATCTCATAAACAGATACCAAAGGGTGGTGATACATCAAAAGGGAGAGAAAATTTGCTCTAGCTGGAAAGAAATTCAAGCAGGCATGCCCCAGGGCTCGATATTAGGACCACTTCTGTACTTCTATTACATAAATGACGTGCCTAGCAAAGTAAATACAGATACAATACTTTACGCAGATGACTCAACTGCTGTAGTCTGCTGCAAAAACACTGATGAATTAGTAAGGACCACGAAACAAACTCTAGAAGAACTTGAACAATGGATAAAAGATAATGCCCTGATATTAAATCTTGAAAAAACCCAAATCATACACTTCAGGACCAAACAAACTACTGAATGTATATCACAAATAGAATATTCAGGTAAAGAACTGACCACAGTTGATTCTGTAAAATTTCTTGGGATAACTTTAAATAAAAACTTGCAATGGACCGACCATGTGGACAGTTTACTGAAGAGATTAAATAGTTTAGTTTATGCAACGAGGGTACTACACAAAGTAACAGATTTAACGGTGAAGAAAACTGTATACCACACATATTTCATAACACTTATAAGATATGGAATAATATTTTGGGGTGCTGATAAGACGAACCTCCTTCGAATCTAAAAAAAAGGAGCAATGACAGGAAGCAATAGTAGACATTACTGCAAACCACTATTCGAAAGCCTGGATTTCATGACAATCCCTTCCATCTTCATATATGAAATACTTCTCTTTGAACAGAAAAACTCGCACCTGTTTGAAGGAAATACATTCACACATGCCTATGAAACTAGACATAAATTGAAATACATGCTACCTTGTCACTGACTCACAGTATATGAAAATACTCCATATTACATGGCTCTGAAGATCAGAAATACGATAAGGTCAATATTTGGGGAATCCACATTGGAGACCATTGGCACATACCTAAAAAACAAGTGTTACTATAGTCTAGAATAATTTCTAAATGAATAAAAAGCAATGTTGTAGTTTAGAAGAATTTATAAATAGGATTTGGGAGAAAAGATACAAGTACAAATGGTATACTTTTGAAGCCATATAGATACAAAGTATACACATTCACTATATATTCATGTTTATATATAGAATTATAGTTTGAATAACGGTTTGTATCCCGTTCAGTACATCCATACTTCATATATGTGTGTGAAGGCTATGGTAAGGATTCGATGAGGTGCGAAAAGATTTAAAATATAATGTTGTATTTTTATTATAATAAGCAATTTATGTATTATGTATTTCCTGTAGTATATAAAATACTGTAACAACTTAGGTTAAAGACTGACGAGTCACCAATGTTCTCAATCGAATGATTGTATAAAAACATGTTATGTGACAATAAAGTATCTTATCTTATCTTATGACTAAGCCTCTGTGATCATTTCATTTCATATTCCTACAGATTATTACACACAATTAATTGTATAAGTTGCCCGATACCATCTGCAGCTCACTGACATTGTAGTCACTGGATACTGCCTGTTTTCATATGAGAAAGTGCAAAATTTTACATTTCTGAACATTTAAAACAAGTTTCCAATCTTTGTACCACTTTGTAACCTTATTAAGATCCAACTGAATATTAGTGCAACCTTTTTCAGACAGTACTTCATTATAGATACCTGCATCATCTCTGTTAAGTATGAGGTTACTATTAATACTGTCTGTAATGCAATTAATATAAATCATGAATAGCAAGGGTCCCAACACACTTCCCTGGGTTACACCCTAAGTTACTTTTTTTTTCAAGCACAAAATACCTAATCTTGAATGTTGTGATCAAGTGCTGTCAAAACGAAAATCTAACAGACATTTTTGCTTAAGCCGGTCTAACCATCCCTGTTAAGATATTCATCTATAGAGTTGAAGAAGTTGCGTATCCAAAAGTCTTTCAAAATCCATTCAAACCGTGCTTTATCTGAATCCAAGTTTTTAATGGCTGCTGGCAATTTACTGAGAATGTGTGTTCCAGAATATTGAACCCCTTTTTGGACCAAGGTAAATGATTTTAAGTCTTTATGTAGATTGTTCTTATTCCTAGTATTGATACTATGTATTGAGCTTTTGACTGGAAACAGAGATATATTACATGAAACAAATTTGATTAAGGAATAAATATATTGAGAAGCAGTGCTTAGAATAGAAAGTTACTTGGAGAGGTTTCTACACAATGTTCTTGACTTTCACCACAGATGAGTCTTACTACATGCTTCTGCACGCTAAAAAGTTTTGGTCTGTTTGACGCGTTACCCCAGAATATGATTCTGTATGACATATTGCAATGAAAGTATGCAAGTTATTTTTATGTTTATATCTCCTACATCTGACATCATTTTCACTGCAAATACAGATTTGTTTCGGCACTTCAACAATTCTGTGGTATGCTCTTCCCAACTGAATTTATTATTGAGTTGTAATCCCAGAAACTTAACACTGTCAACCTCTTTGATCTGCATATCTTCATATGTTATATGCAGTAGCCACCAGAAAGATCACGGGAGGCGCACATCGGAACGGCGCGTCATGGACGGTAGTTGCCGCAAATAGAGTCCCGTCCACCAGAGGGCACGCGAGAATTCGGCCGCGACCTCTGCCAGCGGAACAACAACATCTCAGGCAGCACAGGCCGTGCCCTGTGAGTTCACATCGGGCATACCTATGAGACAGTTCTTGGTCTACTCTGAAGTGCGACGGCAAACGTGAACCGTGTTACTACACAATTGGCGACGAGTAGGGTCGTTCTTTCGCGTGTTGCGTCGTTGTTCCGGTTTCACAGCTTATCCGCGGCATGGAGGATTTAGTGCGGGTTTTGGTTGAGCAGCAGACGGAGCTCATGGCCACCATGAAACAAGTGCTTCCGGCGTTGCTCTCCACGCCGTCTACTCCAGCGCCGTTCCCTCCTCCCTTTCCCCCGTATGATGAGACGGCGGAGGATTGGGACGCGTACGAACATCGCCTTCGGCAGCATTTCCAGGCGTTTCATGTTGCCAATGCGGACGTATGTCGTGCTCTCTTCTTGTCTCGGATATCTCCCTCGCTGTATCAAGTTTTGCGGCAAATAGCGCCGTTGCAGGAACCCTCGTCCTTGTCTTTTGACGCATTGTGTTCATTGCTGTCTTCATATTATCGCTGCTGCATGCATGTTGTGGTGGCTAGGGTCGAGTTCTATCAATGCAAGAAACAGCCCCATCAGTCTTACCGGACATGGGCCGCTACCCTGCACGGTCTCAGTCGCAAGTGTCATTTTGTCACGGAGCAGTCGCGAGAGTCGTATGCCCACGTTATGGTGTGCGACGTCATTGTTCGTTCGGCCCCTGATAGGGAGGACCGGCAACGGGCCCTGCAGTTAGAAGACCCTTCCCTCGAGGAAGTTCTGTCCATTGCTCAATCGTATGAAGTCTCTCACGCCACCGGTCAACAGTTGGAAGCGTGGTGTGATGTCGCGGCGGTTCAGGGCGGCGCGGCCGCCCTCCACTGCGTCCGGGGTGGATGAAGTGCGAGCGGTACAATCTGGCCGTTATGGTCGCTCCCGCACAGCGCGTAAACAGAGTTCCGGCCGCCGGCCCGTTACCGTCCTGTGCGTCGTGCTATATACATCACGATCAGTCGGAGAGCCCCCAGCGTTGGACCGTTTGTCGCAAATGTAATAAAAAAGGACACATTGCTAAAGTTTGCTGCTCAGCCTTGAAAGAATCGAAGGAAGCAAGTACAGAGGACATGGACGTTGACATTCAGGAAGTTTCATCGGGCCAGGCTCCCAACGCATCGGCCCACAAACTCTTTATCGAGGTGTCGGTCTGGTCACGCCGATTACAACTGCAAGTAGATACGGGCGCGGCGGTTTTTTTGTTGAATGCACAAACTTACTCCGACCTTGGGTCGCCCCCGTTGGCGCCAGTTTACCGGCATCTACGCGGTTATGGTAAACAGTTCATTCCCCTACTGGGTCAATTCACTACCGACGTGACTTACAAATCAGTCACTCGGCCTATTACTTTTATTGTTGTCAGTGATGGGAGCTCCGCTAACCTTTTTGGCTTGGATGCCTTTCAAGCTTTCAGGTTTTTTTTCACTGACACCATACAGTTGGTCTCCGAAGACGTTCCCTATCAATCATTAGAATCTTTGATCTCTGACTTTCCGGATATCTTTGAGGAGGGCCTGGGGCGTGTTTCAGACTTTGAAGCTCACTTAACGTTGAAGGCGTCGGCTCGCCCGCGTTTTCTACGCGCGAGACACATCCCCTTGGCTCTCCGCCCACAGGTAAAGTAAGAGCTAGACCGGCTGACAGCCCTAGGGGTCGTTCTTCCCATTTCTTCTAGTGAGTGGGCTTCGCCCCTCGTTATTGTCAGGAAACCCTCGGGAAAATTACGTCTTTGTGGCGATTTCAAGGCCACCATTAATTCCCAATTGGTGGTGGACACCTATCCTTTGCCTCGTGCTGATGAATTGTTCTCCACCGTAGCGGGAGGCCTATATTTTTTGAAAATCTATCTTTCGGAGGCTTATCATCAGATATCTCTTAATGAGGACTCCAAATGGCTGGCGGTTGTCAACACCCCGTTTGGCCTTTACCAATACCAGCGGTTGGCCTTCGGAATATCCAGTGCCCCGGCGATATTCCAGCGTTATCTTGAGCACGTCACGTCGACAATCCCTCATTGTATTAATTACCTGGATGACATAATTGTCACGGGCCGCAGCACGAAGGAACACTTGCACAACCTTCGCACCCTCTTTCTCAAATTCAGGTCCATGGGCTTGCGTTGCAACCTGCGTAAGTCAAACTTCTTCCAACCGTCCATTGAGTATGTGGGCTACACAATCTCTCGGCACGGCGTCCAGCCGCTAGGAAGTTTGGTCCGAGGTATCGTCGACCTTCCGCGGCCCACTTCGCTGAAGGAGTTACAAGCTTTTTTAGGCAAGATTGCCTATTACCACCGGTTCATTCCCAGGGCTTCCACCATCGCCCGCCCCCTGTACTGCCTTCTGCGCAAGGGTGTTCCTTTTGATTGGTTGCCTGCATGCGAGCGAGCGTTCACCTCGTTGAAAGGCCTCCTCATGTCCATTGAGTATGTGGGCTACACAATCTCTCAGCACGGCGTCCAGCCGCTAGGAAGTTTGGTCCGAGGTATCGTCGACCTTCCGCGGCCTGCTTTGCTGAAGGAGTTACAAGCTTTTTTAGGCAAGATTGCCTATTACCACCGGTTCATTCCCAGGGCTTCCACCATCGCCCGCCCCCTGTACTGCCTTCTGTGCAAGGGTGTTCCTTTTGATTGGTCACCTGCATGCGAGCGAGCGTTCACCTCGTTGAAAGGCATCCTCACGTCGGCGCCATGTTTGGCTACTTTTGACCCCCATAAGCCGTTGGTCCTGGCTACAGATTCTTCGCAGTATGGGGTAGGGGCGGTCCTGGCCCATTGCAACTCAGATGGTTCCGAGCAGCCACTGGCGTTTGCGTCTAAAACTCTTAGTCCCGCACAGGCCCATTACTCCCAGGTGGAAGAAGAGGCTTTGGCCATTGTCTACGCTGTTACCAAGTTTCACCCTTTCTTGTATGGCACGAAGTTTCAGTTAATCACTGACCATAAGCCATTAATATCGTTATTTGGCCCCGCCTCTCAGATTCCGGATAGGGCGGCCCACAGACTACATTGCTGGGTCTTGTTCCTCTCTAAGTACCATTATGCCATTCATTTTCGCCCTACCAGACAGCATGCCAACGCAGACGCTCTTTCCCGTCTTCTGGTGGGCCCGGATCCTAAGTTCGATCGAGAGGAGATTATGTGTTTTCATTTGGATGTGGCGTCCCACCAAGCGGTTGATGGCTTCCCGATCACTAGTTCTAGAGTCGCCAGGGAAACGGCAGCTGACCCGGTTCTCCAGCAAGTGGTTTGCCTCATTCAGCAGGGGTGGTCATCCCGACCTCCAGGCCGGGCCTGGGACCCTCTTCGTAATTATTTTGTTCTACGAGACCGCCTCTCCGTCTTGGAAGGAGTTCTCCTTCTGGCTACCGATGATACAGCTCCTCGCATTGTTGTTCCTGCAAGTTTGCGAAGGGAAGTCCTCACGTTATTACATGAGGGGCACTGGGGTGTTTCCCGTACTAAAACCTTGGCTCGCAGACATGTGTGGTGGCCGCCTGTTCCCAGTGTGCGAGCCAACAGGCATCTCCCAGGACAGCGTTCTCTTCCTGGCCGCCGACAACCCAAGCATGGGAACGTGTTCACATCGATTTTGCGGGCCTGTTTCTCAATTGCTTTTGGCTCATTGTCATTGATGCTTATTCCAGATTTCCATATGTGGTTCGTTGCTCCTCAACCACTTCAGAGGTTGTAATCCAGGCACTAACAAAAATCTTTTCTGTGGAAGGTCTGCCAGTCACCCTGATCTCGGACAATGGACCTCAGTTTTATGTCGCAGACCTTCCAGGATTTTTGTAGGCGCTTCGGTATTCGGCATGTTTGCTCTCCCCCCTTTCATCCACAATCGAATGGGGAAGCCGAGCGCATGGTGCGCACGTTTAAGACACAGATGAAAAAGTATGTGCACGAATTTCCTGCGGAGGAGGCGCTGACGTTTTTCCTGACGGCATACCGGACCACACCTATGGGAGAACGCAGCCCCGCAGAGCTCCTCCACGGGCGCCAACCTAGGACTCTGCTGCACCTCCTTCGGCCCGGTCCTCGCCAGTCTTCGCAAAACGGAGTACCCGGCTTTCCACCGGGTATGTCGGTCTGGGCACGTGGGTTTGGTCGCAATCCACGTTGGATACCGGCGGTGGTCCTGCGCCGAAATGGCCGCCGGCTCTATACCTTGCAGACGGGGGACCGGAAGGTACGTCGTCACCAAAATCAGCTTCGTTCACGTTTGGGCCCCCACCCTCCGACCTCTGACACCGGCTTCCCCATTGCCGGCACCTGTGTTGGTTTCTCAGGGGACGCTACCACCCCTCCCCCCTGTGATTCCGATGCACTGTGATGGCTCTCAGCCTTGGCAGCCTCCAGTTGCTCCAGCACCGACATCGCCATCATTAGCGATGCCCCAGCGAGAGCCGGCCCCCCTCGCAGGCCCGGTTTCTCAGCAGGCTGGTTCACCTGTGGTCGTCCCTTCCCCATCGTCCCCACCACTGGGTCTTGCCCCTCCCGGGATGGACCAGGATCCAGAGTTCGACGGCCCGTCTCCCGTTCTGTCCCAGGTTCCGGTGGTGGGACGACGGGGACCTCTTCGTGTGGGACACTTCCGGCCATATTCGAAGGTTCCGGCTCGAGGGTTGGCAGATCCCCTCGACTCCAGCCTTCCGATGGACGTGGAGGTCGTCACTCCCGCACGACGCTCCGCCTTCCGACGCAGTGGATCACAGTGGTTTCACCCCCTGAAGGAGGAGGAGTGCAGTAGCCACCAGAAAGGTCACGGGAGGCGCACATTGGCACGGCGCGTCACGGACGGTAGTTGCCGCAAATAGAGTCTCGTCCACCAGAGGGCACGCGAGAATTCGGCCGCGACCTCTGCCAGCGGAACAACAACAACATCTCAGGCAGCACGGGCCGTGCCCAGTGAGTTCACATCGGGCATACCTATGAGACAGTTCTAGGTCTACTCTGAAGTGCGACGGAAAACGTGAACCGTGTTACTACATTAAATACATGCTGCAAGGAAATCTCTTACGAGATCTGAACTGCATATAGTGGGTCTTTTCAAAGTTTAATGACAGTGAATTAGCTTTAAACCATTTATTAATGACAGTGAAAATTTGATTAACAGTCATTTCTAAATCTGTCAATGACTCTTATCCAAAATAACTTTGTGTGTCCTCCGTACCAAAAAATCCCCAATCCAGTCACAAATTTCGCTCGATATTTGATAGGATCGTATTGTCGATAATAAATGTAGGTGTCAAAGACTTTTCAGAAATCAAGAAATTCTGCATCTACCTGACTGCCTCGATTCAAAGCTTTCATTATGTATGTGAGAAAAGTGTGATGTAGATTTCATTTGACCAGTGCCTGTCTGAGATATGAAGCAAACTGATGGCTACAAATGTGCAATACTTCTGCAGTGCAGTGGAAACAACCTCGGCAATGTGTGGGTCTGCTTATGCCGCAAGAATTTTCCTAGGAAGCACTTACACATCCTCCACACAGTCCCCATGCAATTTGTGTAATTTTGGAGCCATGATGAAAGACATTTGTGGTCATCACTTTGCTTTGAGAGAAGATATGCACAGTCACTGTTCTGTAGTGTAACAGCCAGAGGGTAATTTTCTCTTTCCCAAGTTGAATCTATCGGTGCTGGTCTCACTGTTCACGAATCATCTGATACCACTTTTGGTCATTATTTGTTTGATTCTTGGTTTTTACTGGGGATGTAGTATTGTTGTTGAATTTATCATTTATTTCTATTTCTTTATAGTATTGGATAGTTATGAAAACATTCGGTATGCTTTTTATACTAAAATATGTACAGTCCAGAAAGTCAGTCATCCAGCCATTTTTAGATTTAACTTAAACAGAATCAGATAAACATAATTATTAATGTTAATATAGATTATATTTTACCATAACGCACAAATTTCTACTTTTCTGATGTACAAAATTAACATCGTAATGTAGATCAATATACTTATTTATTTGTCCAAGAATCATTTTAGTACATTGTTTGTAAATGTGATATAGGATAGTGGTAAACTTAGTTAATTTACAACACGGTAGTCATTTTGACTACATTGTTGACATAATCAAAATGCATAATAATGTGTGTTGGTGTACACTTATTAAGTGAGATGACATGATAAGCACAACATAAACTATATTATGAATTGACAATTAGTAAAATTTGGTAAATGAGGTTTATTTATTATGATGTTCCATGAATTCAGACAAAGAATAGAAGCAGTGGTCAAGCAAGAATTGTTTTAACTTTATTTTAAATGCATTTAATGTTGGTATGCATTTTAGGTAAGAAGGCAAATGATTATATAACATAGCTTCAGTATGATACACTCCTCTTAACTTCTTTGAAAAAGAGCCATGTGAATATATGATAACAACTGTCAAATATGTTTGCACCCATTAAAATGGGAAAATAAGTCAGCAACAGCAAAACATTAAAGCATAACCCAAACCTCTACATTCCAAAGTTTTGATAAAATGAATTTCAGCAACTGGACCACTAAAGCCATCAAAAAGATAAGTAGAGGTCGACATTTTATGTAACTAACACTCAATGGACTATTTTTATTTTGCAAGAATGTGGTGATTCACTTGTCACACATTACTTTTTTTTCCAATTATTGTCAGTAATGTCATTGTGACAGATAGTTATTGTGACAACTGCAAACAGTTTTTCATGAAGGCGTTGCTAGTCTTGTCTGACAGTAGAATGAATTTATTTATAGTTATGATGGTTAATTTTGAAACAATAAACAGTTTACTTACTTTTTTTCATTAGTCTCATTTTCATTTGACTTCTCCTTATACATTTTTTCCAGTACAATGTGCTGCACTTTATCCCTATGGTTGCTGCTTCAAAAACTACCATATTTATATTTAAGATAGGGATCAATAATATCGGTGATATGTTCATGGAATATATGTACAGTTATTTGCTAGCAAAATACATTTCTCAATATATAGTACCTTATTCCATAAGATTTCGGGATTGCAGCCGGATCTCATCGACTTCTTTCCACGATATTTCGGCTGCCAACCTTACAGCCATCTTCAGGCGAGTGTTTGACACTGGAGATTGCTAGTGCAAGTCGCTCTATTTATACTTAAAATGCCGCAGGCGCGCATGCGCAAGTTGTCGATTCCAAGGCCCTCTACTGCATCTATGGAGCGCCAACGAATGCATGAAAAAAGTAAAACATGCACACAGATGTGTCCAAAACAGTAAAAGGAAAATTTCAATATTAAATTTAAAATTGATTATCGCTCGACATGTCAGAAGCCATAAAAAGTTTTCATCTGGTTGAAATTAAAGAAATCAACAGGTCCCAGGCCTTATTCAATAAAAAGCCGCCATCACGATTAATGAGATTTTCCGCTAAACATATTTCAACGGATTCCTTCACAACTGAATCCCAGAAGGATCTCGATGGGGCCAAGATTTTCGTGGCCGAATAATCCATATTATGTCCTGTGGATATACAATGTTCGGCTATGGCCGACTTACTGGGCTGTAAAAGGCGAGTGTGGCGCTCATGTTCAATGCAGCGGTCGTGTACTGTGCGTGTGGTTTGACCAATGTAGGCTTTCCCACACTCGCAAGGTATTTTATAAATTCCAGCCTTCCGTAATCCCAGATCATCCTTCGCTGAGCCCAGAAGAGCATGAGTCTTTGTAGGTGGCCGGAAGATTGCTTTCACACGATGTTTCTTTAAAATTCTGCCTACTTTCGATGAAATGTTCCCGACATATGGGAGAAATGCTCTGGACTTAAACACCTCCTTATCCTCTTGATCTTGTGCGTGGTCACGATTTTTCCTCCTTAAAGCAGTACTGACCTGATGTGCAGAATATCCATTATGTTGAAATACCGATTTCAAGTGCTCTAATTCGTCTGCAAGGCTGTCTTTATCAGACACGACATGTGCCCTATGCACCAACGTTCGAAGAACACCCATAGTTTGTGACGGGTGATGACAGCTTGACGCCTGTAGGTACAGATCCGTATGCGTGGGTTTCCGATAGACAGAATGCCCCAATGACCCATCCACCCTGCGTTTAACCATGACGTCCAGAAATGGTAGGCAACCATCCTTTTCAACTTCCATCGTAAACTGAATGTTTGTGTGGATGGAATTCAGATGTTGTAAAAACTGTGAAAGCTCTTCTTCACCGTGAGGCCACACTACAAAGGTATCATCCACGTACCGCCAGAAGACTGTTGGTTTCAACATCGCCGAATCGAGAGCCCTCTCCTCAAAGTCTTCCATATAAAGGTTGGCTACCAGAGGGGACAGAGGACTGCCCATGGCAACACCGTCAAGTTGCTCAAAATATTCATTATTAAATAGAAAGTAAGCAGAGGACAGGGCATGGTGAAACAGCGCCGTTATATCGGCCGTAAACTTATTGCCGATAAGTGACAATGAATCCAAAAGAGGGACCCTCGTGAAGAGTGAAACGACATCGAAACTTACTAACAAGTCCGAATCCTTCAGCTGTAGTGTTCTCAGTCTATTGATAAAGTCCGCAGAGTTACGAATATGGTGCGTACATTTGCCAACGAAAGGTCTCAGTAGCGATGCCAAATGACTAGATAAATCATATGTTGGAGCACCGATATTGCTCACTATGGAGTGTAAGGGCACATTATCCTCATGGATCTTTGGAAGACCATATAACCTAGGTGGAATAGAACTGTGAGGTCTCAATCTTTTCACAACTTCTTGCGGCAGAGAAGAGGAGTTTAGCAACTCTGACGTTTTCCTTTCTACTTTCCGAGTAGGGTCTTTATCAAGCTTCCTGTACGTTGTCTCACTCAGCAAACTATATATCTTCTGATCATACATATCACATGGCAACAGCACAGTAGCATTCCCCTTATCCGCCGGAAGGACCACCGTCTGAGGATCTTCCCGTAACTTACGCAGCACAGCCCTTTCCATTGAAGAAATGTTGCTCTTCTGAGGACGAGTTCTCGTAAGGGCGCGACATGTTTCCCGCCTGATTTCTTCTGCTGCTTCACTGGATAGAGGCCTGACAGCTTCTTCAACAGCACTAATAAAATCTGTTAAAGGTAAGGTCCTAGGTGTCGGTGCGAAGTTCAGACCTTTCCCAAGTACCGACAGTGTCACGTTGTCTAAATCCTTATCCGTGAAATTTACCACAGAGCGTCGAAAAACATCTTCTTGTTGTGACGTTGCTGAGAGACGGTCGAACTTCGATGATTGCCTATCCAGTGAAGCAGCAGAAGAAATCAGGCGGGAAACATGTCGCGCCCTTACGAGAACTCGTCCTCAGAAGAGCAACATTTCTTCAATGGAAAGGGCTGCGCTGCGCAAGTTACGGGAAGATCCTCAGACGGTGGTCCTTCCGGCGGATAAGGGGAATGCTACTGTGCTGTTGCCATGTGATATGTATGATCAGAAGATATATAGTTTGCTGAGTGAGACAACGTACAGGAAGCTTGATAAAGACCCTACTCGGAAAGTAGAAAGGAAAACGTCAGAGTTGCTAAACTCCTCTTCTCTGCCGCAAGAAGTTGTGAAAAGATTGAGACCTCACAGTTCTATTCCACCTAGGTTATATGGTCTTCCAAAGATCCATGAGGATAATGCGCCCTTACACTCCATAGTGAGCAATATCGGTGCTCCAACATATGATTTATCTAGTCATTTGGCATCGCTACTGAGACCTTTCGTTGGCAAATGTACGCACCATATTCGTAACTCTGCGGACTTTATCAATAGACTGAGAACACTACAGCTGAAGGATTCGGACTTGTTAGTAAGTTTCGATGTCGTTTCACTCTTCACGAGGGTCCCTCTTTTGGATTCATTGTCACTTATCGGCAATAAGTTTACGGCCGATATAACGGCGCTGTTTCACCATGCCCTGTCCTCTGCTTACTTTCTATTTAATAATGAATATTTTGAGCAACTTGACGGTGTTGCCATGGGCAGTCCTCTGTCCCCTCTGGTAGCCAACCTTTATATGGAAGACTTTGAGGAGAGGGCTCTCGATTCGGCGATGTTGAAACCAACAGTCTTCTGGCGGTACGTGGATGATACCTTTGTAGTGTGGCCTCACGGTGAAGAAGAGCTTTCACAGTTTTTACAACATCTGAATTCCATCCACACAAACATTCAGTTTACGATGGAAGTTGAAAAGGATGGTTGCCTACCATTTCTGGACGTCATGGTTAAACGCAGGGTGGATGGGTCATTGGGGCATTCTGTCTATCGGAAACCCACGCATACAGATCTGTACCTACAGGCGTCAAGCTGTCATCACCC
Organism: Schistocerca nitens; assembly: GCF_023898315.1. Classification (NCBI taxonomy): domain Eukaryota; kingdom Metazoa; phylum Arthropoda; class Insecta; order Orthoptera; family Acrididae; genus Schistocerca; species Schistocerca nitens. Next base: position 11,853,492 of record NC_064622.1, read on the forward strand.
GTCACAAACTATGGGTGTTCTTCGAACGTTGGTGCATAGGGCACATGTCGTGTCTGATAAAGACAGCCTTGCAGACGAATTAGAGCACTTGAAATCGGTATTTCAACATAATGGATATTCTGCACATCAGGTCAGTACTGCTTTAAGGAGGAAAAATCGTGACCACGCACAAGATCAAGAGGATAAGGAGGTGTTTAAGTCCAGAGCATTTCTCCCATATGTCGGGAACATTTCATCGAAAGTAGGCAGAATTTTAAAGAAACATCGTGTGAAAGCAATCTTCCGGCCACCTACAAAGACTCATGCTCTTCTGGGCTCAGCGAAGGATGATCTGGGATTACGGAAGGCTGGAATTTATAAAATACCTTGCGAGTGTGGGAAAGCCTACATTGGTCAAACCACACGCACAGTACACGACCGCTGCATTGAACATGAGCGCCACACTCGCCTTTTACAGCCCAGTAAGTCGGCCATAGCCGAACATTGTATATCCACAGGACATAATATGGATTATTCGGCCACGAAAATCTTGGCCCCATCGAGATCCTTCTGGGATTCAGTTGTGAAGGAATCCGTTGAAATATGTTTAGCGGAAAATCTCATTAATCGTGATGGCGGCTTTTTATTGAATAAGGCCTGGGACCCGTTGATTTCTTTAATTTCAACCAGAAGAAAACTTTTTATGGCTTCTGACATGTCGAGCGACAAGTAATTTTAAATTTAATATTGAAATTTTCCTTTTACTGTTTTGGACACATCTGTGTGCATGTTTTACTTTTTTCATGCATTCGTTGGCGCTCCATAGATGCAGTAGAGGGCCTTGGAATCGACAACTTGCGCATGCGCGCCTGCGGCACTTTTAAGTATAAATAGAGCGACTTGCACTAGCAATCTCCAGTGTCAAACACTCGCCTGAAGATGGCTGTAAGGTTGGCAGCCGAAATATCGTGGAAAGAAGTCGATGAGATCCGGCTGCAATCCCGAAATCTTATGGAATATTCGATACGCCGGGAAAATTTCAAGAGTCACATATAGTACCTTGTCTGTTGGTTTGTATCTGTAGCACTTAAGTATTTGCGTAACTATGTAACAGTTACTGGAATGAAATCTTTCTTTTGACAATGAAATGAATACTACAATCGTGGTTTCTGACAACAGTTTCTCTGATGCATCCAAACACGGAGCTTTGCCTCTCATGGTGAATGGTGTTATCTGGGCACACCCACGGCTCGGTCCACAGCGTAACCTGTCAGTAGTTATCTTGTATCTTCAGAACCCAAGGTATTTCGCTAGTTTAGCATTCTTTTGACAGTTGCATAGAGGAGCATGATTTACCCACAGCCAAAGAATTGTTTTCAAAAGTGAATCTTTCATGACAAAGTTTAGTGTATTACATCTGTTATGAAACTTCCTGGCAGACTAAAACTGTATGACAAAATGGATCTTGACTTCAGAGTCTTGGCTTACAATCACTGCTGAAGTTGCCCCGGAACACCTCTGTCATCAATCCAGACAATTCTGATCACGTTAATACATCTATAATCTATTCTATATGCTTTAGCCACCCCTTCTCTTGAATACCAACCTACATAGTAGTACAATAAGTGTAAGAATTAATTCTGATGTATGCAAATGCATTTTTACTGGTGGCTAGTTGGGAGGGGGGGCAGTGCCATTATACCATGCTTGAAGTGATTCTTTGGAAGCACTGCACAGCACTCTCTTAAATTGCAGTTGGTTCTTGATTTGGGAGGAAAAAAAGAGACAGAGACAGGGGGGGGGGGGAGGAAGAAGGGGGGGGGGAGGGAGAGAGAGAGAGAGAGAGAGAGAGAGAGAGAGAACTGGCCAACCAGGAAGAATCTGGGTTTAGGAAGTGAGAAAAGCCTGAGGGAACCAAATGTGGAGGAAAATGTGGCGAACCAAAATGCAATGCAAGTCCTTAATTTTGAATCTGCAAAACACTTCATTAACAGTTACAGTATATTATAATGATGAAAAGTGAGTTTTTTGCAAATAATGTCTCTTCTCACAATTCTGACATTTATTATGGTGGAGTGAAAAAAGTAACATTTTCATTTGTTTAGTGATAACTGATGAGCAAACTCCATACAGCATCAAGAAACACTGAACTGTTTATTTCTGGTGAAAAGCATCCAGATTCTTTCCACAGTCTGGGTTTTGGTGTGAATAATGAAGTAAAATATTTTCTGCACACTAACAAAGTGAGACACAAAATTAGTTTCAACCTTTCAAAATTTTTACCAGCACATATTTTTGGTCTACTGTGAGCAATTCCAGCACCCATATTATGTAAAGCTTTTTCACATGCAGTTTCTGTAGTAAAACGTGAGCTCACATGTCACCTTGAAATGAGATGTGTTTTAGCAATTTCTCACACTTATATCTACCAGCTTATAATAAAATTTCATGCATTACTGTCAATATTTCTAATGAGGTCACATTTCTCAGAAGTCCTTCAGACAGCTGATTTTAAAGGATGGTAACCCCACATTAAGTTTAGGAGCTCTTCTTTAATGATGGAGACATACTTTCATGAACTTCAAATGAATTGAATTAGGCTTTACACTCTCCTTAAGAATAAACTCTGATTAAAAACTACTACAAAATATTCAATTTATAGAACGAGTTGTTAGAATAAGTTACTATGAACAAATGTCGGTGTGTAGGCAATACTTTTGTAATGAAAATCTGTTTCTAATATATCGTAAATGATCTACCCCATTTGTCGATGATTAAAATCATACAGTAATAAAGAAATCGAGCATGTGTAATGAGTACTGCAGGAACATACCATCTGTGACTGGCCGACAGTAGAGCATAGCGTGTCCAACGTAGCCCTCTGGACAGCTGCAGACTGCGGTCTCACTTTTAACTTGACACTCAGCATTAACACCACATGCCGATTTGCAAGGGTCAAGGCAGCGACCGTACCAACAGAGGGGCTTGTCTTTGGCGCAGTCTTCTGAAGTAACACACTCGGGGCGACAGGACACTTGTGGATTTCCGATGTAGTACTGAAATGCACAGAGTTCGACAAGTTCGTTGTGCGTTACATTACCCTATTATAAAGACACTTTTCTGTTAAAATCAGAGGATATATTTTTGCCCCGAGCAAACAAAAAACTGAATAGTTGAATGACCTGTAAACAGAATACAGGGTATCCCACTCAACTCTTCTCCTAATATTAAAGATATTGGTCATCTGTTATCAGTGATATGTTTTCACCTGGAGAAATACCCACTAAGGGCTAATGGAAACTGTGTACAATAACTCATGAAACAATATTTTTTTAAATTTTATGTGAAAAGCAACTGAACTGGGTTTGAAACATCTAGGCATCTGACCTGTGCATCTGCATATTTTAAAATATTTCAATTCTTTCTTTTTGCAGATAACTGTAACTGTTGTTTTTGGATTAATTATATTATTGTCACATACTAGTATTTTACTAGGTTGCAGCTTCATTTGTATTAATCAGCCTTACCATAATTCTTGTTGCAAGAGTGGCTGTTCTTTTCTCACTGCAAAATTTTAGTAATTCACATTATTACACTGTACAAAAAATTACAAGCATTACTAGACTTTTGTCTTACTTCTGGGCAGGTGCACACAGCTACATGATTTCTGGCAGAGCAGAGGGCATCTACACCACAAACACCCGTAGTGCAGACACTTGTGCACCGGTTGTTGGAGCAGTGTTGGTGGTCAGAACAATCCCCGTCGCTTTCGCACTCTGGTCTGCACCCTCTGAGTGGTGACCCGACATAGCCTGCAGAGCAGATCGCATTAACGATACTTGTGGGCCTCACTTTGAAAGCTACAGAATGGCAGTCAACCACAAAGCGAGACAGACATCAATTAACACAATGTTATGATCGGGAAAAATTACATCTTACCTTAGGTATAAACAGAACAAATTACACATGAATAAACTGTTATTATATCTCTTCCACTTCTTTTTAAGAAACTGAGAGCCTTGTAAAACATGTATGCCTGATATAAGATGGTTGCTAAATTACTGTTGTAATGGCCTAAATCCAAGCTGATGCACAGTGCAGGGTACAGAAATGAAAAGGATTGTAAGGAAGGGCAGTATTCTGAAGTAATGGAGTTAAAACTCTAGGGGCGTGTACAGAAAGTAAGTGAAATCCTGCTAGTTCTTGCTAACTATGTGGTGAGTTACACAATGAATCTTCAGAATTTCTGATCGAGTTCTGAAATGCTCGATACTGTCTAAATTTTAGCCAAACTTGAGTTAAATTTATTATGTAAATTATTTATTTCTTATCTATGAAAGCTATAAAGTTTCCTAGACTGTTAAATTCCTTTTTTCCATAAATACTGTATTATTTTGATATATTATCAGGCCTCAAACTTACACCGTGAAAATTAGTAGTCACAGTTTTAAAAGTATATGATCTGAAAATAAGTCTATGTTAAATCAGTAATTTACATTTTTTGGTGTTAACTGTACACAAAATATCCATCTCCATTTATAATTTCATTAATTTTGCTACTGATAATGAAATCAATATTATACAATAACAGGAAACTTCTATTTTTCACACTGTCAAAATTTGCAATCTTTGTCATTAAAAATGAGGCCTACAAATTTTCATGTTAATAATTATTTTCAGAACAAGGAAAAACAGAGAGAATACTATTCTCTAGACACTTCTGTTTAACCAGACACTGAGGCCTTGTTGAAAAGATAAGTACCAATTTGTTACTGCAATATATTGAACCTTTCCCTTCACCTAGGAAAACATAGTTACTAAATGAGATAACATCACACAGCAATGTTGTTATGAAAAATAAATCAGGAACAATGTGAGGGGGGTTCACTGCAGGTGGTGATGTCAGCTGAGACAAGCAATGTTTATTTACATAAGGGAGGATTTGTTACAGTTAACACAGTGCAGGAAGTCGCACAAAAGATAGGTCTGTTTAAACAGGGAAAAAATGAAACAAAGGCAACCAAGGAGAAGAAAATTATTTAATGGATAGAGAGAATGATAAACAGATAAATAAGGTATCAAAACATGAAATGAACTAAAATAAGGAAAAGGAAGCCAACTCTTAATTTGCAGTATGTCAAAAAGACAGCAGAAAATCACTAATGTAATACAGTGGGCTTGGATGACAGTAATCCACGGCATGTAGCACAAGACAGCAGATTCAGTAAGGCTCTGCTACAAAATTTAGAAAAGACTTGTCTCTGGTGAAGAGCCCTGGCATTCTGGATGGCAAGATGGCTGGCCGACTGCCAAATGTTGCAGGCATATGGTCTAGTGCTGCACCACGAGTGGGTGAATATCTTTCATATCGAAAACTGAAAGGCAGTTTTCAAACACATCCATGTAAATTTCAAAGAAGTGTCTAGAGAATAGTTTTCTCTCTGTTTTTCCTTCAATAATAGTCATTCTACAACAACACTAGAGCACATAGTGTAGAGAATACTGACATCTTGGAGCAAGTTACACACTGATCAACACTTACCATGAAAATAGGTATGAAAAATTCTGTAACAATGGAGGCATTATCTCTTCCATCCATGTAAAAGTAAGTATGAAATATAAACTGAAGAATCAGCTTCTGCTGCTCTTTGTGTGTGTGTGTGTGTGTGTGTGTGTGTGTGTGTGTGTGTGTTGTCTATTTTTGATATAGGCCTTGTTGGCCAAAAGCTTATTCTGTGTCAGTCTTTTTGTTGTGCCTATCTGTGTCTCAGCGTCTCTGCTATATAGTGAGTAGCAACTTCCCCTTTTCGTAATATTGTCACATTCCATACTGTATTTTTCACTGTTTGATCTAATATGCTTTGCAAAGAAATTGATTTTCCAGAATGAAGTGAAATAGAAAATGATGAAAAATATAAGGTTAGCCAAAGAAATGATGAAAAAGAAAGCAGTAGAAAGAAGAAACAGACATGACAAAATGTAAACCCTGTTAATTATAAATCTGGTGATTTAGTATAGTAACAACAAAAGAAAAATCCAGCAAAGTGAGTGACAAAATTAAGAAGTTTTTAGATGTGTACCATGGTCCTTCTAACACCATCAGAGTAGTTCACAATAATGCCTATGAACTGGCTTATGTGAAATCAGGTAAGTTGTTTGGATTGAAAACATAATTGACTTGAAATGTTGTGCGATTACTGTAAGACCTATGACACTAAAGAAACTAACCAACACAGAACTCAACAAGATTGGAGATATTAATTTTACTGATAGAATAAAATAATTACTAGACAGTTATAATGCCATTTGGGCAGAGAATCCATTACTCTTTACTGAATACACCAACTGTCAATTGGTGCCTCCTCAGCTGGGTAACATCATTCTTCCTTTTCCGATCCACTCATCTAATCTGTTCTTTAGCAATATTTACAGACACACATTTCTTAAAAAACACACACACACACACACACACACACACACACACACACACACACAAACAAACACTTTCTGAGTGGATGCCTGGCAAGAACCATAACCTCCAGATTTAGGCACTGGATCCAGTCAGAAAAGAACACTTGCAAAATTTGTAATAGGATTCTGATTAACTTTTTTATGTCATTCCTTTGTTCTTGATACAAGTATTAGAATTAAAGATCAATCAGTAATTTTAATTGCACTGTTGCAATTTGTTTCACATATAATGATTCTACACCCTCTTGATTCAGTGGCATTCTTCCTTGTTCTGGACCTACACTCTATTCAGAGATCCTTTTGCAGTTCCTTTTGTGTCATCTTTATCTTTGAAAACCATTATTACCACTTTTTTTTCACTTATGGCCTTATCACTTAAAGCCCTCATCAGAAGAGGCAAATTGCTTGTGTCATGTTTATAACGTATTTTGTTAATTTTCTGAATATGTCATAGTATTTTTAAAGTTCTCTATGGTAGAGGCTAGTTCACAAAAATCATTACAGTTATCATTACATATGTTTACTATTTAAAGTCCTAATCAGTGGAGGCAACATCCATAACATACAACCCAAGCAAATCAATACACCCCACTACTTACTACACGATTACTTGTATATCCTTAGGCTCCTTTATCATAGCTTATTATGAACTTTGGTGTTTGCATTTACGAAAATTTTATTCAAATGTCGAACAAAATTAATTGGTTTACTTTGATTAACAAAGAGTCAATATACATAAATGATTGGAATTGTCACTTCTGCAAACAAATCGAATATAGCTTACTTTATATGCTAATATGTTCTCTGTTTTAAACAAAAGAACTGTCTTACCTTCATTTTATTATTGTCTTGATTAATATTGATTCGGTTTGCTTATATATGACCTATAATTATTTTGCATTACGAGAGAATTTAAATAAATATTGGTATTACAAGTAAGGGAGTGTAGGAAAAAGCTTCAGTGATGAGGTTTCTTACGGTTCTGTTGGGACAAAACCACAACCGTACATTTCTGCCATAAGGGAGTGTAGGAAAAAGCTACAGTGATAAGGTTTCTTATGGTACTGTTGGGACAAAACCACAACTGTCCATTTATGCCAATCTGTGTGATAAATTACATCAGTGGGCAGTTGCTGTTGCATGTTCCTCAGTCATCAAACAACACCCTCCCCTTTTAATTACTTATCCTACTGCCGTGTCACTGAGTGTGTCCTCTCTTTCTTCTCGTGTCGATGAGGGGAGTGGGGGGGGGGGGGGCGGCTTAGGCTACCCTTCTCCAGCATTTACTGTATCATTATCTTTCCATTCATTAAAGAAAAGAGAGTTGTGCTTCTCTTGTAGCAGTATCCTATCAAAACTCCTCAATCTGGTACATCTGAATGTTGTTGTTGTTGTTGTGGTCTTCAGTCCTGAGACTGGTTTGATGCAGCTCTCCATGATACAGTAAAGCTGCATGCCCTCGGGAAAAATTACGGCCGTAGTTTCCCCTTGCTTTCAGCCGTTCGCAGTACCAGCACAGCAAGGCCGTTTTGGTTATTGTTACAAGGCCAGATCAGTCAATCATCCAGACTGTTGCCCTTGCAACTACTGAAAAGGCTGCTGCCCCTCTTCAGGAACCACACGTTTGTCTGGCCTCTCAACAGATACCCCTCCGTTGTGGTTGTACCTATGGTACGGCTATCTGTATCGCTGAGGCATGCAAGCCTCCCCACCAACGGGGGGATTAGACTAATAAATTCTGATAAAAGAGTTTTGTCTTGTAATTGTATAATGCTGGGTATGTATATTCTATATGAAACTATCAAGTGATGTTATGAAAATGTTAGCATTTCGTGTACATACACTCAGAAGAGGGTGAATGGATTTTTTTTCTTCTTTGGAAAGGATAATAATAACTGAAAATCATTTTATCTACACACAAAATTTGAAACAGGCAAATAACGGGCCTGAGTTTTAAATTTTTACAAAATGTGTGACACAAAACAACTTACTGACAGAGGATGATTTGAGACTAACATCTGAATTAAAGGAACATTTGAGCCCTGAGGGTAAAATAGGAAAATACTTGCATTGGTGGACGTAAGTTAAATTTTGTGAATGTAAAGATTTTCATTATAAGGGACTGATAAGGTATATTTTGTATTTATTTCATATGATCACAAATTAATAATGCTGATGCCAAGGACATAGAGTGTGACTTGTAATAAGTGCAGAGAAAGCGAAGTGGTGGAAAACCCACAGCAAAAAACTTGCTCTCATGGTGACATAATTTTTTTCTTTTATTGAAAAAGTGAATCCCTTTTTTTTAATAATGTCAAGTAATTAATGACTATTGGTTGATGTAAAGTTAAGATCTACAGTAATTTGAATTTTGTAATTCTTTCAAATTTCTTTTTTAACTAAATTTTGAAAATATGCAACAAATAAAAAAGATTGAATTTTCAAACAACGGAAAATCCAGTATGGAATGTAGCAATATTGAATATTATAGCCTCCGCTATTTTTTTTGTATAAAATTGTAAGTAGATGACCAGTGACTCCAGGGACCTACTCAAAATTACTGAAAATTGTGACACAATATTCAAAATATTGACTTCACTTGGTATATATATGTAAATTTTAGTATCATGGAATTACCCAGTCTCATATTCCATAGTATTCACCTGCATAATTCCAGTGGGGGTGGGTGGGAGGGGGTGATGTACCTTTTTTTGTAATCAGTTGATGTTGGATCAAAATAAAATAAATAAATAAATAAATAAATGTAACAAAGCAAGTTTAGCCCCCATCCTCATCCTGTGTCTTTTACGTTCCTAATTACAATGGCTAGGATCACACTAGTCGTTTACTGAGCACACATTACATGAATTTATGAACTAATGTAAATTAATTTCCCCTGTGAAATCTATTTATTCATATTAGGCAATTCACTGTTCTGAACTTTTGTATTCATTACATCAGCAGAAACATATAACATTAAATTTCTCGGTGTCCAACAGGACAAAAATCTCTGTTAAACTGCATTACTTCTGCATGTGAGAAAATCAGCAGTAGCTTGCATCTGATAAGTCAGCTGGCAAAAATAGTCCCAAGTCAAACACTAAAAATGGCTTACTATGGAACAGTTTATCCATTTCTTAATTATGGTATTGAACTATGGGGTTGTGCGGCAGACCTGCACCTGAATGGAATATTAATGTTACAGAAAGAGCCATTAGGTTAATGCATGGACTAAAGTCCAGAGAGTCCTGTATTGAAACTTTTGTCCAACATAAATATTTAAGAGTATATTCCCTGTATTTGTATAAACTTATTATATTTTTACTGAATAGTAAAACAAAGTAAATAAGTGCAGTGATACACATAACTATGATACTAGAAGTAAGGGTAACTACTTCAAGCACAGGACAAAACTAAAAATAACTGACACTTGTCCTTATATTAATGGGCAGATGTGGTTCAATAAGCTGCCACATGCTTTGAAAACTTGTGAACCAAAACTGTTCCATAGGTAGTTACAAGCCTTCCTAGTAAATAAATGTTTATATTCACTCAGTGAATTCTAATCTACTTGCCCTCAGTTGTAACATGTAATATAATTAGAATATTAAGATGAATGTACATATCACTACTGTATCTATTCAACCCATGGATGACATTTGCAAAAGTCATTAGCTTGATGGCCTACATGCAAAAATGTAAATAAATAAATCGGTTTTGCTGGAAATTATGTATTTCAAAAGTTACTGTATTTCAAAGCTTTTGATCTAGAAGGCATCCATAAAAGTCTAGTGAGCTAATAAATAGATTCAGAAAAGTAGATTATCTCTAAACTGTAGACCAATTTTTGCTCATTTCCCAGACATGTTTATTTTAGCTCAAAGCTAACTAATTCAGGAGATATAATTAATTAAAGATTTCAGCCAGCCCAAACTATCAGCTTACATTATGATCAAACCACAACAAATTTCTGGAATACGTTAACATAGTATTGAAGAGCTTAACTTCATGAACCCAACGACACCAATAACAAATATGTAATTGCCATAATTGGTTCCAAACACAATCAGTATTTGCTATGTTCTTCAATGATATCAACAGAAAAACTAAATAGATCCAATTACATATGTAGTGATTTCAAAGTCACAATTAGCCTGCAATCAAACATAGAGTTATATTGGATTCCACACCCTGAGAAGTTACTTTCTAAATTAGGTATTCCCATAGACACAATTTCTCGGCAGGTGGTACCAGGGCAGTGGCAGTATGAGTTTATTGCTGTAGGTGTCCCACACTGCATTGAAATCTACTGAGGCTGCACTAGACCTCCAAGACTTGTGGATGCTATAGCAAAAACTTTTTATTAGTCAATCATAATTGTACGTCATCTGACAAAGAATGTATAATCATTACATTTTTCCTTATGTTTATCAAATCTGTGGGTCCTGTATTCTAAAATGAAATCAGTTTTTGTTTACTGAGCTCAGTGTTTTTGCAGCATGTTACCCTCGTTCTATCAAAATCCCTGGAAATACTGACAATTTGGTTGTTCTAATGGGATCTACCTTAAATTTTCTGCATATGTTAACTTCTGAAAAACAATTGCATTATGCACTAGGAGCTCTTGTAAACCAGGAGTGGGCAATAGTTTTGGCTTGGGGGCCACTTTGTTGAAGCAGAAGTTAGCAGAGGGCCACACCTTTTAAAATGACTGCACGCATTAGTTAACTTTGCACTTCAGAAAGAGTTTAAGTTGTACACAAAAATTCTGACTGTCTTGGCAGGCCACACAAACGCCATTAGGGAGCTGCATGCGGCCCACAGGACACTATTTGCCCACACCTGTTATACACGATCCCCAATTTGGAAATCCGTGTCAAGATAACGAAACAGGTATCAGTGTAGTGAGCACAACTTCATGCTGATAGGCTGGTTGAAAGGATCTTGTCTTCCACTCTTAGCTGTTTCCATGATTTCCAGAAAACCAATCGATTACACAACAGACTGTTATTTTCATCTCACAAAAATAGTTTGAATCATCTAAAAAGATAGAGAGAATTGTTTAAGATGCCAATTTCTCACCTGCTCTAAGACCTGTCCATCACAGTGAATAATTACTGGTACCAGTGACTCCTAATAATGTGATACAGAGTGAAAATGAAAGGAGAGACAGACAAGACCACAACTGTGCAGAAAAATGGCCTAATAGTGTTGTCTGAATAACTGCCCCAACACAATAATTATTATCAGCATTAGAGCATGAACCAAGAAAGATGAAAGAACTCATTTATATTGCAGATGTTTTGACCTTAGATCAGAAGCAGTAGTGGCAAATATAAAACCTGTCAATTAATGCAGAAGACTTTTTCAGAAAAACAAAACTAGTTGGTACAAAACACAAATTTAGAAAATATACCAACAGCTCTTCACGGCACAGGTTTTTCTACATGAGAAACAGTTTTTTTCTTTTTTTAAACTTTGGAATGAACTCCAGTTACTTCACTTCACTTTACAGACTCATTAACCATACTGAAAACATAGTAAGAATTAGCATGAACCCAGAAATCAATGGCCATTATCATACGTAACTCGGAATTTCTGTTCCATCACTTCTCTGAAAAGTAATTTGAGCCTTTTCCCTTTCACATTAGATAGAGCATGTACTGAATATTACCAAACATGTCTATTTTTACTCTTTCTTCAAACTGATGTTTAATATGTTACCATCAATAACAATTACTAGATATTGTTTTGTGAATAAAGGTTTCACACTGTGGGCAGCAAGTTAGAATAAATATCTATATACGGATACCACTGGATACACAGGATGTACATCAATTCCGGGAACACTTTCAGTTATTTATTGCACAAGAACCAAACATTGTACAGATATCATACATATGTCATTTTGAAGAGAAACCCTGAAAGTTTTTTTTCATGTATACCCCAACAGTGTAGTTTGGTAATTTGCGACAGTCAGCACTAGTCGCAAACTTGAAGAGTTTAAGTGCAGAGCAAGATTTCTGTGCGTTGGAGTTTGACAAAAACAAGTGTGCTACAGCTGTTCAACAGATGTTTAGAAACAAGTATGGTAAGAAGCCACCAACAAGGAAGGCCATTTACCACTGGCACAACAAATTTGTTATGACTGGTCGCTTGTGCCCAGCAAAGGGAAGCGGACGTCCCAGTGTGAGTGAAGTGAATGTGGAGTGCATACGAGAGACATTCATAAGGAGTCCAAAGAAATCGGTGTATTGTGCATCCCGTGAACTTAAAATGGCTCCAATACTGTGGAAAGTCGTGTGACAGAAGCTGTCTATGAAACCATTCAAACTGGAGCTAGTGCAGAAGCTCAATGACGATGACAAAGATAGGCGTTTTGAGTTTTGTTCACAGTTGCAACAACTGAATGAGGATGGGGATGGCATTGTTGATCACTTAATTTTTAGTGACGAAGCCACTTTTCACACTAATGGGAAAGTGAACAGGCATAATTGTCGCATCTGGGGTACAAAGCATCCACACTAACACATTGAATTTGAGCGTGATTCCCCAAAAGTAAATGTTTTTTGTGTCTTGTTACGTCGAAAACTGTACAGGCCATTCTTCTTCGTCGAGAGCGCTGTCACTGGACATTGCTACTCGGACATTTGCAGGAATGGCTGATGCCTCAAATGCAATGGGACTCTCCGTTCATCTTTCAGCAGGATGCGGTTCCACCCCATTTTCATCACGAAGTTCACGGGTACCTAAACACGGAGCTGCCGCATCGACGGATCGGCCGTGCTACTGAAGGGGACAGCTGCTGTTTCACGAAATGGCCGCCCCGATCACCAGATCTCACTCCATGTGACCTTTTTCTGTGAGGACACACTGAGGGTCTGGTGTATGTACTGCCTTTACCACACGATGCAGCAGAGCTCCAGGAGAGAATGCGAGAAGCGACTGCCACATTCGACGATGCCACGCTGGGACGGGCATGGCAAGAATTCGATTACCGTATTGGCGTCTGCTGGGTCACTCGTGGTTCGCATATCGAATGTTTGTAAGAAAACTTTAAGAATTTCTCTTCAAAATGCAATATGTATGACATCTGTACCATGCTTAGTTCTTGTGCAGCAAGAGGATGTAGAACAAACACATGCTTTCCCTGTGGCAAGTGGATTACCTGACCATGATGCACAATTGATTAACTTGCAAAACCTAACAGGGTGTACACTTCAGAACCCATTAAGTAAAAGTGTGAGGGTGTTCAATTCGGTATCTATAGATCACTTTAGAGAAAGTTTAGGAAATGTAAAATGGGAAGATGTATATAATGAGCCAAATGCTAATGATAAATGCAGTATATTTCTTGATAAATTTATATCCCTTTTTGAACATTGTTTTCCAAAGAAAATTACTAAATGTAACACCACAAAATTTTCAAAGAAACCTTGGATTACTACAGGTATTAAAGTGTCTTCAGAAAGAAAAAGAAAACTGTATGAGACAGCAAGAACTAGTAAAGATCCAGAAGTAGTTTTACACTATAAAAATTGTTGTAACATACTGAGAAAAGTTGTAAGGAAATCAAGAAATATGTATGTTAAAGAAGATATTAACAACTCCAGCAATAAAATCGAATCAATATGGAATTTTGTTGGAAGGGAGACAGGAAAAGTAACCACTGTGGTAGGTAGTATTACTGTTAAAGAGAATTAGACCATCTTAACCAACAGTACACAGGTAGCCAATGTATTTAACAATCACTTCTTAAGTATTGGAGAAAAAATTGGTGAGAATAGTTCAAAAGAAAAAGCCAGGCAGTACATGGAAGAGTCAGTGTAGTAACACTGTTCACGTTTACGTCGCACTTCACTTAGCGTAGACCGGGACTGTGTCCTAGGCATGCCCGATGTTGACTGAAAGGGCACGGCCCGTGCTGCTGGAGTTGTTGTTGTTGTTCTTGTTGTTGCGCCGGCAGAGGTCGCGTCTGAATTCTCGCGTGCCCTCTGGTGGACGGGACTCTACTTGCGGCAACTACCGCCCGTGACGCGCCGTGCCAATGTGCGCCTCCCGCGATCTTTCTGGTGGCTACTACACTCCTCCTCCTTCGGGGGGTGAAGCCACTGTGATCCACTGCGTCGGAAGGTGGAGCGTCGGGCAGGAGCGATGACCTCCACATCCATTGGATGGCCGGAGTCGAGGGGATCTGCCAACCCTCGAGCTGAAACCTTCGAATACGGCCGGAAGTGACCCACACGAAGAGGCCCCCGTCGTCCCACAACCGGAGCTCGGGACAGAATGGGTGACAAGCTGTTGAACTCCGGATCCTGTGCCACCTCAGGATGGGCAAGACCCAATGGCAGGGACGAAGGGGAAGGGAGGCCACAGGTGAACTAGCCCCCTGAGAAACCGAGCCTGCTAGGGGGGCCGGCTCTCGCTGGGGCATCTCTAATGATGGCGATGCCGGTGCTGGAGCTACTGGAGGCTGCCAAGGCCGAGAACCATCGCAGTGCGGCAGAGTCACAGCGGGGAGAGGAGGTAACGTCCCCTGCGAAACCAATACAGGTGCCGGCAATGGGGAAGCCAGTGTCCGAGAGGTCGGAGGGTGGGTGCCCGAACGTGGACGTAGCTGATTTTGGTGACGACGTACCACCTGATCCCCCGCCTGCAAGGTATAGAGCCGGCGGCCATTTCGGCGCAGGACCACCGCCGGTATCCAACGTGGATTGCGACCAAACCCACAGGCCCAGACGGACATACCCAGTGGAAAGCCAGGTACTCCGTGTTGTGAAGACTGGCGAGGCCTAGGCCGGAGGAGGTGCAGTAGAGTCCGAGGTTGACGCCCATGGAGGAGCTCTGCGGGGCTGCGGTCGCCCATTGGTGTGGTCCGGTATGCCGTCAAGAAAAACGTCAAGGCTTCCTCTGCAGGAAATTCGTGCACATACTTTTTCATCTGCGTCTTAAATGTGCGCACCATGCGCTCGGCTTCCCCATTCGATTGTGGATGGAAGGGGGGAGAGCAAACGTGCCGAATACCGAAGCGCCTACAAAAATCCTGGAAGGTCTGCGAAATAAACTGCGGTCCATTGTCTGAGACCAGGGTGATTGGCAGACCTTCCACAGAAAAGATTTTTGCTAGTGCCTGGATTGCAACTTCTGAAGTGGTTGAGGAGCAGCGAACCACATATGGGAATCGGGACTAAGCATCAATGACAATGAGCCAAAAGCCATTGAGAAACGGGCCCGCAAAATCGCTGTGAACACGTTCCCATGCTTGGGTTGCCGGCGGCCATAAAGAGAACGCTGCCCTGGGAGACGCTTGTTGGCTCGCACACTGGGAACAGGCGGCCACCAAGTGCTCAATTTCTCTGTCAATACCGGGCCAGTACACATGTCTGCGAGCCAAGGTTTTAGTACGAGAAACACCCCAGTGCCCCGCATGTAATAACGTGAGGACCTCCCTTCGTAAACCTGCAGGAACAACCACTCGAGGAGCTGTATCATCGGTAGCCAGAAGGAGAACTCCTTCCAAGACCGAGAGGCGGTCTCGTAGAAGAAAATAATTACGAAGAGGGTCCGAGGCCCGGCCCGGAGGGCGGGAGGACCACCCCTGCAGAATGAGGCGAACTACTTGCCGGAGAACTGGGTCAGCCCCCGTTTCTCTGGCGACTCTAGAAATAGTGATCGTAAAGCCATCAACTGCTTGGCGGGATGCCACATCCAAATGAAAACACATAATCTCCTCTCGATCGAACGTAGGATCCGGGCCCACCGGAAGACGGGAAAGAGCGTCGGCGTTGGCATGGTGTCCTGTAGGGCGAAAATGAATGTCATAATGGTACTTAGAGAGGAACAAGGCCCAGTGCTGTAGTCTGTGGGCCGCCCTATCCGGAATCTGAGAGGCGGGGCCAAATAACGATATTAACGGCTTATGGTCAGTGATTAACTGAAACTTCGTGCCGTACAAGAAAGGGTGAAACTTGGTAACAGCGTAGACAATGGCCAAAGCCTCTTTTTTCACCCCATACTGCGAAGCATCTGTAGCCAGGACCAACTGCTTACGGGGATCAAAAGTAGCCAAACAAGGGGCTGAAGTGAGGAGGCCCTTCAACGAGGTGAACGCTCGCTCGCATGCAGGCGACCAATCAAAAGGAACACCCTTGTGCAGAAGGCAGTACAGGGGGTGGGCTATAGTGGAAGCCCTGGGAATGAACCGGTGGTAATAGGCTATCTTGCCTAAAAAAGCTTGTAACTCTTTCAGCGAAGTGGGCCGAGGAAGGTTGACGATACCTTGGACCAAACTTCCTAGTGGCTGGATGCCATGCCGAGATATGGTGTAGCCCACATACTCAATGGACGGTTGGAAGAAGGTTGATTTATACAGGTTGCAACGCAAGCCCACAGACCTGAATTTGAGAAAGAGGGTGCGAAGGTTTTGCAAGTGTTCCTTCGTGCTGCGGCCTGTGACAATTATGTCATCCAGGTAATTAATACAATGAGGGATTGTCGACGTGACATGCTCAAGATAACGCTGGAATATCGCCGGGGCACTGGATATTCCAAAAGCCAACCGCTGGTATTGGTAAAGGCCAAACGGGGTGTTGACGACCGCCAGCCGTTTGGAGTCCTCATCAAGTGGTATCTGATGATAAGCCTCCGACAGATCGATTTTCGAAAAATATTGGCCTCCCGCCACGGCGGAGAACAATTCATCAGCACGAGGCAAAGGATAGGTGTCCACCACCAATTGGGAATTAAGGGTGGCCTTGAAATCGCCACAAAGACGTAAGTTTCCCGAGGGCTTCTTGACAATAACGAGGGGCGAAGCCCACTCACTGGAAGAAACGGGAAGAACGACCCCTAGGGCTGTCAGCCGGTCTAGCTCTTCCTTCACCTGAGGGCGGAGAGCCAAGGGGATCTGTCTCGCGCGTAGAAAACGCGGGCGAGCCGACGCCTTCAACGTTAAGTGAGCTTCAAAATCGGAAACACGCCCCAGGCCCTCCTCAAAAATATCTGGAAAGTCTGAGATCAAAGATTCCAATGAGTGATAGGGAACATCTTCGGAGACCAACTGTATGGTGTCAGCAATAGAAAAACCGAAAGCCTGAAAGGCATCCAGGCCAAAAAGGTTAGCGGAGCTTGCATCACTGAGAACAATAAAAGTAACAGGCCGAGGGACTGATTTGTAAGTCACGTCGGTAGTGAATTGACCCAGTAGGGGAATGAACTGTTTACCATAACCGCGTAGACGCCGGTAAACTGGCGCCAACGGGGGCGATCCAAGGTCCGAATACGTTTGTGCATTCAACAACGAAACTGCCGCGCCCGTATCTACTTGCAGTTGTAACCGGCGCGACCGAACCGACACCTCGATATGGAGTTTGTGGGCCGATGCGTCGGGAGCCTGGCCCGATGAAACTTCCTGAATGTCAACGTCCATGTCTGCTGTACTTGCATCCTTCGATGCTTTGGAGGCTGAGCGGCTAACTTTAGCAATGTGACCTTTTTTAGTACATTTGCGACAAACGGCCCAACGCCGGGGGCACTCCGACTGATCGTGATGTATATAGCACGACGCACAGGACGGTAACGGGCCGGCGGCCGGAACTCTGTTTACGCGCTGTGCGGGAGCGGCCGTAACAGCCGGATTGCACCGCTCGCACATCGTCCACCCCGGACACAGTGGACGCGGCCGCGCCACCCTGAACCTCCGCGACGTCGCACCACGCTTCCAGCTGTTGACCTGCCGCGTGAGAGACTTCGTACGATTGAGCGATGGACAGTACTTCCTCGAAGGAAGGGTCTTCTAACTGCAGGGCCCGTTGCCGGACCTCCCTATCAGGGGCCGAACGAACAATGGCGTCGCGTACCATAACGTGGGCATACGACTCTCGCGACTGCTCCGTGACAAAATGACACTTGCGACTAAGACCGTGCAGGGTTGCGGCCCACGCCCGGTAAGACTGATGGGGCTGTTTCTTGCATTGATAGAACTCGACCCTAGCCGCCACAACATGCGTGCGGCGGCGATAATATGAAGACAGCAACGAACACAATGCGTCAAAAGTCAAGGACGAGGGTTCCTGCAACGGCGCTAGCTGCCGCAAAACTTGATACAGCGAGGGAGATATCCAAGACAAGAAGAGAGCATGACATACCTCCGCATCGGCGACATGAAACGCCTGGAAATGCTGCCGAAGGCGATGTTCATATGCGTCCCAATCCTCCGCCGTCTCGTCATACGGGGGAAAGGGAGGAGGGAACTGCGCCGGTGCAGACGGCGTGGAGAGCAACGCCGGAAGCACTTGTTTCATGGTGGCCATGAGTTCCGTCTGCTGCGCAACCAAAACTCGCACCAAATCCTCCATGCCGTGGAGAAACTGCGAAACCGGAACAACGACGCAACACGCGAAAGAACGACCCTACTCGTCGCCAATTGTGTAGTAACACTGTTCACGTTTACGTCGCACTTCACTTAGCGTAGACCGGGACTGTATCCTAGGCATGCCCGATGTTGACTGAAAGGGCACGGCCCGTGCTGCTGGAGTTGTTGTTGTTGTTCTTGTTGTTACGCCGGCAGAGGTCGCGTCTGAATTCTCGCGTGCCCTCTGGTGGACGGGACTCTACTTGCGGCAACTACCGCCCGTGACGCGCCGTGCCAATGTGCGCCTCCCGCGATCTTTCTGGTGGCTACTACAGTCAGTTTTGAAAAATTTTAGTCAGATTAAGTTTCATCTAACAACCTCTTGTAAAATAAGAAAAATTATTAAATCTTTGAAAAATAAATGTTCTGTTGGAGCAGATGACATCTCTAACAAGTTATTAAAACAATGTGGAGCAATTACAGCTGATGTTTTGAGTTACATATGTAATACATCACTGACTCAGGGTATTTTCCCAGACAGGTTAAAATATGCCATTGTCAGGCCTCTCTACAAAAAGGGGGAAACCACAGATGTCAATAATTACCAGCCAGTATCCTTGCTTACAGTATTTTCAAAAATCTTTGCGAAAGTAATGTACTCAAGAGTGGTTAGCCATCTCAACAGTAATGGGACACATAGTAAATCACAGTTCGGATTTCAGAAATGCTGTTTCACTGAGACAGCAATATACAGTTTCACTGTCCGCATAATAAGAGTCTTTAAATAGTAAAATGTCACCAGTAGGAATATTCTGTGACTTATCCCGAGAATTTGATTGTGTGGACCATGACATTATGTTAGAGAAATTACAATTCTATGGTATAAATGGAACAGCATAAGAGTTGTTTAAGTCATATCTACGGAACAGGGAGCAAAAAGTCTCTTTATATGCTTCAAGTGATTCAAAGGAGTTTGCCACTTCATCTAACTGGGGTGAAATTACATTAGGTGTTCCACAAGGTTCGATCATGGGTCCCCTCCTGTTCTTGATATATGTGAATGACCTCCCTTCTTATATGAAACAAGATGCTGACTGAAATGACACTGTTTGCTGATGATACAAGCACAATTATTAATCCAGTAAAAGAAAGTCCAATAGAAAATGATACAAATAAGGTCTTTAGAAAAGTTATTAATTGGTTTTCTGCGAATGGGCTTGCTCTGAACTTTGAAAAAACACAGTACATCCAATTTTCTGCTGCAAAAAGCATAATTCCTTCAATAACCATAACACATCAAAAGAAGTAAGCAGCCAGGGTAGAGTATACAAAGTTTTTGGGTGTACATGTAAATAAGAATCTTAATTGGAAAATTCATATTTTGGATCTCCTAAAGCGATTAGGCTCAGCAACTTTTACAATCAGAATAATTGCCGATTTTGAGGATGTAGAAATTAGTAAGCTAACATACTTTGCATACTTCCACTCTTTCATGTCTTATGGGATAGTATTCTGGGGCAACTCAACACTTAGGCAAAAGGTATCCACTGCTCAAAAGAAAGTAGTTAGAATAATGTATGGGGTTCATAGTAGCACATCTTGTAGGCATCTGTTTAAAAGGTTAGGAATTCTTACTATTGCTTCACAGTACATTTACTCAGTAATGAAATTTTTTCTCAACAACATGGACCAGTTTAAAATAAACAGCGACATTCATGATTACAATACCAGACCAAAGAAAGACCTACACTATTCTTTACTTAACCTATCTTTGGCACAGAAAGGGGTAAAATATGCTGGTATAAAACTTTTTGATAAATTACCAGATGGAATAAAATGTCTGACAGACAGCAGTAATAGTTTCAAAAACAAATTGAAATCATACCTCCTTGACAACTCCTTCTATACCACAGATGAATTCTTGAATATGAGTAAATAAATCTGGAGATATAATATATGCATTTTGTGTCATTTAAGGGAATGGGATAGATAATAGAAATATTTAGGTATAAAACTATAATAAAAAATTGGAACATGTAACTAACTATCTAACTAAATAATTGAAAGTGTTCCCAGACTTTATGTACACCTTGTATTATAGTCTCGGCAGCTTTAAACATAGCACACCCCTCTTTAAAATCTATTCTTGTCTGGAAATAAATATGATTCTGCTTTCAGCCTTAAAAGTGACTGCATTTGTTAGTCACATTTTTTATGTAGCAATGTTTGACCTAATGAAATCGGGTGATGCTGAGGGGATTAGATTAGGAAATGAGACACTTAAAGTAGTAAAGGAGTTTTGCTATTTGGGGAGTAAAATAACTGATGATGGTCAAAGTAGAGAGGATATAAAATGTAGACTGGCAATGGCAAGGAAATCGTTTCTGAAGAAGAGAAATTTGTTAACATCGAGTATAGATTTAAGTGTCAGGAAGTCGTTTCTGAAAGTATTTGTATGGAGTGTAGCCATGTATGGAAGTGAAACATGGACGATAACCAGTTTGGACAAGAAGAGAATAGAAGCTTTTGAAATGTGGTGCTACAGAAGAATGCTGAAGATAAGGTGGGTAGATCACGTAACTAATGAGGAGGTATTGAATAGGATTGGGGACAAGAGAAGTTTGTGGCACAACTTGACTAGAAGAAGGGATCGGTTGGTAGGACATGTTTTGAGGCATCAAGGGATCACAAATTTAGCATTGGAGGGCAGCGTGGAGGGTAAAAATCGTAGAGGGAGACCAAGAGATCAATACACTAAGCAGATTCAGAAGGATGTAGGTTGCAGTAGGTACTGGGAGATGAAGAAGCTTGCACAGGATAGAGTAGCATGGAGAGCTGCATCTAACCAGTCTCAGGACTGAAGACCACAACAACATGTTTGACCTAAAGTGAGCCGGGCATAAAGTAGTCAACCAATATGTTTTCCAATCCAAACTGTAAAAATTGATTACTTGAATTTGAAACATCACAGTAACTATGCTGAAAAGATAAATAGTCTATTGTCAAATATCAATATGTGGCTGTAAGATGTGAAATCACCAAATTTTCAACCAAACAGTTTTCTCGAAACAGTTTGAGAAAGATTTAAGTCTAAAGACCTTGTCACAAGTACACACACTGTAGTGGATGTGTAGCTGCACAGAGGGAAACAAGGCAGGCAGCCATGTCAGTGTGGGCACTCACTTTAGACACAAGCACCAAAAAGTTCGTGTTTGAATTTAAATTCTGGAGAGGTCAAGGTGATGTTTTTATTGCTTCTGTGTGGGAAAAGCCTTTAATCCTACTGATGCCTCCCTGCAGTCTAAAAACACTCTCATTCTTAAAATGCCCTTTGGCACACACAGATACAACCAATATCTCTTCAGGATTTCAAAGGCCCTGGCAATTTTTCAGTACTATCTTCAGTGTCTTATATGGGGTGTGTCAGATTGTGTAACTTACCTTGACAATGTAGTGTTCAGTCTGATGCGCAAGTAACACTTAGTAAATATGCAAGTGTCATTTACGAGACCACAAGAAAATGGTTTGTGGTGCCGCCTTGACAAATGTTAGTTTTGGGTCATATCCTCAACAAGAATGAAAAAGTCCACATCAATATGACTGGGTAGTGCATAATAAAGAGAGGCAAGGACAGGACTGCAACCTACATCCTTCTGAGTCTGCTTACTGTATTCATCTCTTTGTCTTCCCCTACAATTTTTACCCCTCACATTTCCCTCTATTACTAAACTGGTGATCCCTTGATATCTCAGAATGTATCCTAGCAACCCATCCCTTCTTCTAGTCGGGTTGTGCCACAATTTTTTTTAATTCAGTACCTCCTCAATAGCTATGTGATCTACCCATCTAACCTTCAGCATTTTTCTGTAGCACCACATTAAAAAGGCTTCTATTCTCTTCTTGTTTAAACTGTTTATCATCTATGTTATACTTCCATACATGGCTACACTCGATACAAATGCTTTCAGAAGAGACTTCCTGACACTTAAATCATTACTCAATGTTAGAAAATTTCCCTTCTTCTTATCCTATGAAGTCAATTTTTTGCCTTTGCCAGTTATCGCCCGATAATCTTAGTTTTGGGAATACATAGATTATTAAAAATCCATTACACAAATTGTATTTAAGATTACCTTATCATTCATTCTTTACAAAACATGTTTGTATTGCGAATAACATTTCCAACATAAAGGTTATTGTGGTCTTATTGCAATGTCCTCTAACCAGCTCTTTGTAGTGTCAAAATGCAATATATTTGTTTGCTTCATACTTTTTGGAGAGAGTTAAAGAGAGTCTGTGTGAAGTGATAGAGGGGATCACACATGGAGAGCCAAGTGAGGGACTTTTCTCCATTGCAACTATATAAAATGTACTTACTGGAACTCCATGATATATAAAGACATTTATATTCAAGAATTGCTTTGCATATGTTCATACTGAAATATATGAAAAATGGATCTGAAAAAGAATTTATTTTGAAAGTTTACAAGTTTACCCAATCACAATTTTTACGTAACTGAACGAAATCTCATTGTTGGCAGAACTGATTTCGTTAGTACATATTGTCTAGCCATTATTACCCGGAGTATGTTATGTTCTTAAACAAGTCAAGACCTAGGCCCCAACAAAATTTTTATAGGATGACAACCGAGCCAACATCAACAACAATGAGAATTCAAGATGAGTATATTTTCTGACTTTGGTTTATTGCAAATAACAACATAGGTGGGGCCTATCTACAACTCAGGTTTCCAAATTGTAATACCATACATTCCTACGTCTGTTGATTCCAACAGAAGAGCCAAAAACTAATTTTGTGCTCCATTATTCTCCTTGGTGCTTAATGGACTGTGGGAACAGGGTTGTAGGAACCTCAAACTTTTCCTGCGACGAAAGAGTCTTGAAATGTGTACACGCTAGAGGTTAGACGTGTTACAAAAGTTGCTGTGTAAATTTAGCTATTGCACAACACTGGTGGTAGTGATGCAATGCACACACTGTGTAGCTATCATTGTACCAGTGAATAAATCAAGAGGTCTACAGACATAAAAGAATTTTCATTTATTTAAGAAACAACAGAAGCCATTAATACACAGAAGCTATGCAGAACATCGAACCTGGATAACACAATGCAACTTGAAGAAAACAATGCAACAAAAGATAAGCACTGAACATTTATACTTATAGCTGCCCAATAATCTCACAGCAACTGATTTCGGTGTGCACACCTCCTGACCTGTGATGGCAAGTACAAACTGCGGACAAGAAAGCCAATTACTTTTTACATCCCGCATCACGAGAATGTTGACGACTTCTGTAGCTGCCACAATCTGAGCCCTAGCAAATTTCACAATCAGAAGTGCTCTCTGCAACCCGGTCACTGACAATGATCTCCAATTTGTGCCTTCACTTTTCAGCAATGTTGTTGTAGTTGTGGTCTTCAGTCCAGAGACTGGTTTGATGCAGCTCTCAGTCCTACCTTATCCTGTGCAAGCTTCTTCAGGAAACTGGTACCAGGAAAATAAATCTGTCAAACTTGAAAATCAAAGAGGAAGGGACTCTAATAAAAGACCCAATATATTTGGCAAACTATATAAATGATTATTTTAGTAGCATAGGAATAAAATTACAGGAAAATTTTCAAACAGCCCCTCAGGTCAAAAAGCCAAATAATGGTGTATCACACTCAATGGTGTTATTCCCTACAACACAGGAAGAAGTCTATAAAGCAGTCAGCAAATTGAGAAACAAAAACTCAGCTGGTCTGGATGAAGTCCCCATTTTTATAATTAAGGACTGTATAATTAAGGACTGTATCAAGAGCCTACTTCCACCTTTAGTTGATATTATAAATCAATCTTTCAAGCAGGGCTACTTTCCAGACTATTTAAAATATGCGAAATTACTACCTCTCTTCGAAAAAGGTGATGCAGGAATAATTGAAAATTATAGGCCAATTTCTCTACTATCATGTTTTGCAAAAATATTAGAAACTATTATGAAAGATAGGCTAATGAATTATTTAAATAAATACAACTTACTGTCTGTTGACCAGTTTGGATTTCGATCAGGGAAAAGCACAGAATCAGCAACAGCACACCTCACAAAACACATTCTAGACGCATTAGATAAAGGGAACTACACAACAGGTATATTTCTTGATCTAACTAAAGCGTTTGATACAGTAGACCACAACATATTGTTAAATAAGTTAGATGAACTTGGAATAAGGGGACTTGTGAACAAATGGTTCCAGTCATATCTAAAAAATAGAAGACAGATAACTGAAATCTCACATATTTCAAGTTGCTCAAACTATATTGTAAAGTATACTTCAGACCCAAATTATGTAAATATAGGTGTCCCACAGGGTAGTGTCCTTGGCCCAATACTATTCCTCATTTACATAAATGATTTCCCACAGAGCATCAAGCATGGACAAACAATATTGTTTGCAGATGACTCAAATGTTCTAATCAGTGACAAATCACCAGATGCACTAAAAGAAAAAGCCAAACAAACACTAAACAGTGTATGTGAGTGGGCATCCAATAATAAACTAACACTAAATCTTAAAAAAACAAATGCTGTTAACTTCTATGTCTGCAAAAAACCACACTATAACAACTTTAAGCTAAACAATGAAACTATAGAATGTGTAGACCACACAAAATTTCTTGGTATGCATGTTGACAGTCAGTTAAAGTGGGAAGAACATATTAAAATACTTAGTAACAGAATCGCTACAGCATGCTATGCTCTGAGAATTCTGACTGCAGTTTGTGATACTACATGTGTCAGATCTGTATATTTTTCTTATATCCACTCTGTTATTACCTATGGAATAATATTTTGGGGAGTCAACAGTAAAAATATTCAAATAGTTTTCAAATTACAGAAAAGAGCAATTCGTATAATGACCAAGAGTGGCAGTAGGGCTCACTGCCTTGAACATTTCCAAAAGCTGGAAATCCTAACTGTCCCCTGTGAATACATTTTTCAAAGTGTTATGTATGTAAAAAAAAATATTGACTGCTATATGAAAAATTCTTTAGTACACAGCTATGAAACTAGAAACCAATACAATCTGCATCTAGAAAGGAAAAATAAAGTTAAAACTCAGCAGAGCTTGTTGTACAATGCTGTTAAATTATATAATAAATTACCCCAAAAAATAAAAGATATTGACACAATCGGACAGTTCAAAACAAAACTAAATTTTTTTTTATTAAATAAAAGTTATTACGCAGTAATGGACTATCTGAATTAAAACATGTAGTGTAATTAAAGTAGCCTCCATTGTAATACATGAGGAAATCAAAAATTGTGTAAGAAAATTACAAATTACACAAGGATATAAAACTAATTTAAGATACCTCAAAAATGTGTGTAAATACAAATTTTATGTGTATAATTGTAGGTATACTGTATTGTATATGATTTTGCTGACGAAATCCACACAATGTAAATTGTTACACGGATTAATAAAGAAATCAATCAATCAATCAATCAATCTCCAAGTACCTACTGCAACATACATTCTTCTGAATCTGCTTAGTGTATTCATCTCTTGGCCTCCCTCTATGATTTTTATCCTTCATACTGCCCTCCAATACTAAATTAGTGATCCCTTGATGCCTCAGAATATGTCTACCAACTGATCCCTTCTTCTAGTCAAGTTGTCCCACAAATTCCTCTTCTCCCCCAATCTGTTCAGTACCTCCTCATAAGTTATGTGATTTATCCATATAATATTCAGCATTCTTCTGTAGCACCACATTTTGAAAGCCTCTATTCTCTTCTTGTCTAAACTATTTATCGTCCACACATTGTGCACACACGTGTGAGCTAGAATAAAGTGCCACATCACTAGGGATCAGTTCCAGGGAAATGTTTAGGAGGTCACCTGGCCCGCCCCAGCACACGGGTCACAGCGGAACCGGGGTATACAACCGCACCGCCGACGGCCACCGTGGGCGGAGTCCACATCGCAGGTGGAGACGCTCGCAGACCTCGGACGGTGCTCGTCCCGCACGTCTCTCCCGGTCCCCGTCTGACCTGCACTAGCCGGTCCGGCAGTTCCCTTGCCGGTGGCCGAGTGGGACACCGAAATGTGGAAATCTGTGGAAGAGGATCCCACGACCGAGCTTTTCGCCCCGGTCAGTTCCGGCTTCGCCCCAGCTATTTCTCAGGTGCCCGCTAAAGGGGGAGGCATTTAGCACAAAGATGTTGACTCCGACAATAAACGAGACATTACAGATGTCGACGGCGTACAGTCCTCACCGTATGTGGCACTTCCACTGCGTCGGGTGAGTGCACAGCCGTGTGCCGGAGCATGCCGGCACCCGAGTGCAGTCACCCGACGGTCGCTGTAAAGCTGTACATCACACGCCGTTCAGTGTCTGGGAACTGGCCCAGCTACATCTCACAATCTCAGTTTGGTGTCAATCTCCGGGTATCGTAGTCTCGATCTCTGGGTATTGTACTTTGGCTGATGGCAGCTTACGTTCTTTACCGGTCACCATTTCACACGTTATCACCTTTCGATAACCGACAGACGATTGTCGGAACTGCCGGTCGCACACTCGGTTGTAGCCACACTGCACTGAGGTTTCCCGTTTACAGGCCTGCCAGTACCCCCAGTGGCCTGTCTGCTCACAGTGACGACGCTTCCGCTTCTGCCCACTTCGGCACGATACTGTCTCGCCAGACAGTATACGAGTGTATCCGGCTGTGTTTTAGCCGTAGAACTGGTGATACTTAAAAGAGTTCTATGTGGAAGGCTCGCACATTCCTCATCACTCGTGGTCGGGCATCGTCCTGCTGAAATACGATACGTGGAGTTGCCCGGAGGAGGAGCGGCATCTCGTCCGGCAGTAGCTGTGCCGGTTGCTCGTAGTACGGAGAAGGTGAGATTGCTTATTGTGTCCAGTCAGACCTGCTGTCTGCCCACTGTACTGCTCAGCTATGAGGCTGTCAAACAGTGATCGAGAAGACAGCTTGTAATGTGTATGAGGGAAGCGTAATAAGAATACGAAAACACTACCTTTTGTCATTCGATCTGCCATTGGTAGCATTCGTGTGTCCTCATTAGTCTTCATCACTTGTGATTTCTGGACAATAGGAGCCAAAACTGTAGCACGCATGCCAGGGTGCAGGTGACAAAGAAGGCATCAGGTCACCGATGTACGCAATTTCCTATGAGTTGCAGTGCTGTAGTGTCGAGCCAACACTGTCACAGAATGGTTAGGTCGTCACAGCTTGATACGGAGCAAGCTGGGATATTTTTACTTCCCCCTCTTGTTTTGCCATCTGCCTCTTTAGAATTCATTTTTTCAATTTTAACTGATTACCATTAACATACGTGAGTATAATCTGCATTTTCATAAAAGAGAAAGGTTGGCCCTCAGTTTTAAAGAATATAACCCCAGATCTAAATTTGTGCTTAGTTTTATGTATGTAATTGATTTTCTAATTTATTTGAACTATTCGTAGTTAGTATCTTTTGTTATAGGGTGAAATCTGTTATTGTTTGGTAACTTAAATTCTATTGTTGACTTATAAACAAATATAAATTCTGTACTGATTATAAACGTTTGGGAGACGACATACTAGAAATCTTACAGTATCTATTTTGCTACATTTGAAAACACGTTAGCAAAGGTAGCCCTTAATTAATAGTTTTGTCCAAAGTATTGTTTTCATACTTAATATTTGTCAATTTCGTGATTTAAACAAATAATTCGAGTCTATGGCCAAGTTTCAGACAAGGAACCTGTGTCGGTTAGAATGACACAATGCATCAACTTAACAGTGAAATAAGTGTTACACCAATACGCCATGTGTTAAAGCAATGACAGTGTCTGCTCCGTACATACCTTTCTATTCTTAAAGAACTGTGAACTTTTTGGTTATGTTTTTACTGCACACAGATGTTCAACAGTCAACTATTCTAGCAGTATGTGAATGTTCACCTGCAACCTATTAATGAAGTTTATGGCAAGTTAAAACAATAGTGCACTGGCCATATAAATGTGTAGTATTGGGGGGGTTGTGAACAGTGAAAGTAAAAGACTGTGAAACGCAAATGTGCCTCTGTCGGATACATCATTTACAGTAGACAGCAGTTGCACTTCCACAACCCATTTTTCAGCCAGGGTAGTAACGCAGTACGTCGACACCGAGGACAACAAACAAAGAAACAATGCAGGGAATGTCGCCACAAGCTGTGGGGATGAGATGACAGTAATCCAATACTGTTGTCACATTGTAGAGTCCAGTACATACTACAAAGTTTAATCTCCAAAAATAGGTTGATTTTAAAGAAATTTGCTTAAGTGCCTGTTCTCAAAATCATCTACAAATAAGTTAGCAGTTATGCACAATTGTGGTCACTCCATCTCCGTGCCCAAAAGCTTTTTCATCAATTAAAAAGTACATTGAAGATAGCACCACAACTACATTATTTTTTTCAATTAATAAGCTTGAGGACTCTTCGAGCTTGGGACCTTCACATTTACAAATATAATATAGTGTTAATTTTAGACCTTGATGACAAACCCAACAGAAATATCACATATTTTGATGGGCATGCTGATGGAATTGTATTACATTGGTGCATAAGTTTGTAGAGTTTTTCTTTTGGATGTTGATATTCCAGTTGCTATGAGCTTATGTATCATTTTTTACTTTTTTATTTTTATTTATTTATTATTATTTTTTATTTGACATTCACTGCTGCTATTTGAGTTTACATGTTGTCATTGGGAGGTAAGTGGAGCTGTGGATGCTAGAAAATGGAGTGCCAAGTGGTAAATCAGAACATTCCCAACATATTCTCCTGTCTGAGTTCAAGAGTGTGGTGACAGCAATGAAAGCAGCAAGAAACATTTGCACCGTATATGGGGATAATGCCGCTGGACAGAGCAGATCAAGAAAGTGGTTTTCTCATTTTAAGAGGGATTGTTTAGACATTAGTGACTCTCCAAGTTCAGGAAAACCTTTGGGGTTTGATGAAGATCATTTAAACGCATTAATACACAATGATCCATACCAGCATATTCAAGAACTGGCAAATGTGATGAACTGTAATCATTGCACAACTAAGTGACAACTGCATGCAGTGGGAAAGGTTCAAATTTCAGGTGTACAGATACCACATGCTATCAGTCAAAATCACAAAACTTTGTGGGTCATCATATGTGCACCTCTGCTTGCTCGCCATCAATTGGCTTGTGAACAGTACTGACCATTCCTGTTCT
Organism: Schistocerca nitens; assembly: GCF_023898315.1. Lineage (NCBI taxonomy): Eukaryota > Metazoa > Arthropoda > Insecta > Orthoptera > Acrididae > Schistocerca > Schistocerca nitens. The sequence goes on from NC_064622.1 coordinate 11,883,555, forward strand.
GTATCATACCTGGTGACAAGAAATGGTGTCTTTATGCTAGCATAAGGAAAAGAGAGAAATGACTGAGCCAAAATAAAACAGCAATTCCCCATACAAAGGCCTGTCTGTGCACATGCATAAAAGATAATGTCACGTGTCTGGTGGAACAACGATGGTATGGTTGGTGTACTATGGATTGCTTCCCGAGGTGTAACTATGACTGCTGACAGTTTCTTTCAACAACTGAGATGTGTTGCAGACACAATCCCAGAATGACACCAAGAAAGAGTGTGTGAAGTAATGCTAATTCACGATAATGCTTGCTCACATTCAGCTAGGCTGACAGAAAATACTAAACAAGAGTTGGATTTGAAATTCATTCTGCAACCATCTTCTTCACCTTATCTTGTGCACTCAGATTTTCATCTTTTCAACTTTCTATCGAACAACTTCAAGGAACTTCCTGTCTGGATGAAAATGCACTCTGAACATGGCTCAACGAATTCTTTGCCTCAAAACCATGTGATTTCTACAGGTGCAGAATTGAGAAGTTACCCCATCATTGGCAGACTGTTGTAAACAGTGAAAGAGTATATATTATTATGATTAAAATCTCTGTTATGTGTATCTGTTGTGTTTATTCAGCTTATGGAAAAACACTATGAGCTTACGAGGTCTGTGCAAAAAAATCCGGAATTTTGTCCACAACATTTTTCTACACTTATCTTTTACTTATTGTGCATGGTCTCCACTGAAACACTCACCTCCAGAACTGATACACCACTCCCAATGCTTTTCCACCACTGGAAGCAGTCTTGGTATGCCTCTTGCTGGATCACGTGAAGTGCTGTATGTGAATTTCTTTTATCTCGTATATTGTTGGAAATCTGCATCTTTTCAATGGGGTTTTCAACTTTGGTAATAAAAAAATGTTCACAGGGGCCAGTTCTGGAGAGTATGGAGGAAGAGGCAGCACAGTGATTTCGTGTTTTGTACAACAGTCACACACCAGCAGGGATGAATGTATGGTTGCATTATTGTGATGCAAGAGTCAAGAGTTGTCTTGCCACATTTCAGACCGTTTCCATCCCACATTTTCTCTCAGGTGTCACAACATGTCCTGATAGTATCTTCAATTAACAGTCTGTCCCTGTGGCACGAATTCGTGATAAACTAATTCTTCAGATTCGAAGAAAACTATCAGCGTGTTGTAAACAGTGAAGGAGTAAATATTATTATGACTAAAGTTTCTGTAATGTGTATATGTTGTGTTTATTCAGCTTATGGAAAAACACTATGAACTTATGAGGTCTGTACAAAAAATTACGGAACCTTGGTCTCAACATCATAACTATAGACCCACATGTCATCATCAGCTTTGATTTTCTTAATGGACATTTTGTTCTCATTTGCGCAATCCAAAAGCTTTTCACAGATTGCGAGGCGAAGGTCTTCCTTGACTTGATTCAAGAGCTGTGGAACGAACTTGGTGACAACACGATGCATTCCAAGATGCCATGTCAGGATTTCATGACATAATCCAACTGAAATGTTACATTCTTCCACAATCTCTCGAACACTAATCTTCAATTGGCACACACAATTTCACTGATGTTCCTCACATGAGTGTTGTTGGTAGACGTCAAAGGGCATCCTGAACAAGGGTCATCTTTACCTTCCTTCCGGCAATTTTTAGATCATGTGAACCATTCGTAACACCAGGTAAAGCTTAAGCATTTGTCACCGTAGGCTTCCTACAACATTTGGTGTGTTTCTGTAAAGGTTTTCTTGGGTTTCATGCAAAATTTAATACAGATGCATTGCTTCTCTAACTCTACCATCTCGAAATTCACTAACTATGTGGCACAATGTTCTGCTCAAAACAGCACTGAACAAAATAACTAACAAACATACAACAATGAAGCTTCCCATACTTACACACTAAAAATAGGCATGTGTAGGGATGCCAACCGCATTTTGCTCCAACGCATTGTTGGTTCGAAATTATGAATGTTCCGGAATTTTTTGAGCAGAACAGACCTCGCAGTAGCCAACCCAATATTTATATTAATTGCTAGTAAAAAGTTCTACACATCTTCCAAGTTCACATTTGCTTGGGATAGTCCTTTTACATGTTACAATTTTTACTGAATCATTTACTAAAAACGTAACATTATATTGTTTGTACTGTACCTGGAGGACACGAACAAGTGGGCACTTTGTTCACTACTTTGCATTGTGCATTCTTTCCACAAGGATTTGGTATGCAAAGAGACTCTGAAAAAGAAAAGTTTTCTTTAGAAATACGTAAAATGTGAATGCCTGAAACTGCCTTAATATGCTGGAATACAATGAGCCACCAGATGAAAGCATACAAATTGTCAAGTGGCATTAGAATTGCATAAAAGAACTATAAATAAGCAGAGAATGGCCTTTACTTGCAGTTAATTTCTGCACCCAACGTGAAATACATCCCAATGTAAGAGCATCTATGCAGTGAAATTTATTCATTATACAGAAAGAAACAAACAAGTTGATTTATTTCAGAATGGCTTATCTAGTCATTTTCACAAATGGTGCAACAAATTGTCTTATATGTGCTAACAGCCTAGACTCCAGTCAGACAAGATAGCACATGTAGAGATGAGTCTGTGAAAACATCAACCATTGCTCAAGAAGATGACTTTTTTAATTGAATTGAATTGAATTTTATTTATCCTGTAAGATTACACTGTGAGCAGTGAATGTATGAGAAACATAGGACATATCAACAACATAAAACATTCATTATCACTTATTTCCTAAGAAGCAACCACTTTGATTACACTCTCTAGCACAATTAATTATAACAATATTATAAAAAGTAAAGTTGCTACTCACCATATAGCAGAAATGCTGAGCTGCAGATAGGTACAACAAAAAGACTGTCACAAATAAAGCTTTCAGCCAGTAAGGCCTTCGTCAACAATAGACGACAGTAACACGCGCACACTCACACTCACTCACACACACACACACACACACACACACACACACACACACACACACAAGCTCAAGCTCACACACACAACTGCAGTCTCAGGCAACTGCAACCATTATAAAGAACAATATACACAAATTTAATTCAGTACACACTCTTTAACCCCATAAAATTTCTTTTCCACCATATAGTCTTCAGAGTTTCTTTGGTAAGCTAGGGTTGTGAATGCTGGCTGGCATTTAGGTTTCGAGGCACAGTTCTTAGTAACTGGATATCTGGGTACTAAGGATATTTTCAAGCATTATCAGCAGTTGAGGTGTGCTTTGTATATGTCCTCCCGCTGCGTGTTGTGATCAGGTGCACTAGCATTTGCAATTCAATCTCAAATATCTTTTGTGATGTATATTATTCTTTTATAGCAGTGTGGTTTCAGAAGTTTCAGAAGTCTGAGACTGCAGTCGTGTGTGTGTGTGTGTGTGTGTGTGTGTGTGTGTGTGTGTGTGTGTGTGTCTATCATTGACGAAGTCCTTACTGGCCAAAAGCTTTATTTGTGACAGTGTTTTTGTTGTGCCTATCTGCAACTCAGCATCTCCACTAAATAAAGCTTTCGCCTAGTAAGGTCTTCATCAACAATAGATGACAGGCACGCACGCACGCACACACACACACACACACACACACACACACACACACACACACACACACACACACACACATGCAAACTCAACGAGACGACTGCAGTCTCGGGCAATTGCACCCATTATAAAGAATAATATACACAAATTTAATTTGATACACACTCTTTAACACCATAAAATTTCTTTTCCTCTTATAGACTTATGAGTTTCTTTGGTACGCTAGGGTCATGAATGCTGGCATTCAGGTTTCCAGACACAGCTCTTAGTAACTGGATATCTGACTACTGAGGTAATTTTCAAGCATTATCATCACCAGTTGAGGTGTGCTTCATGTATTTCCTGCTGTGTGTTGCAGTCAGGTACACTAGCATTTGCAATCCACTCTCAAATATCTTTTGTGATGTACAGTATTGTTTTACTGCAGTGTCGCTTCAGTTGCCTGAGTCATGTGTGTGAGTTGTGTTTGCATGAGTGTGTGTACGTGTGTGTGTGTGTCATCATTGTTGACAAAGGCCTTACTGGCTGAAATATTTATTTGTGACAGTCTTTTTGTTGTGCCTATCTGTGACTGAGCATCTCGGCTATATGGCGAGTGGCAACTTTCCTTTTCATAATACTGTTACATTCCATCCTGGATTTTCCATTGCTTGATTATTGTTTTATATATATGTACAAGAATGTATAAAATTAAGATGTGAATGATCTTTTTGTTTCTTGAATAATTGCGTTTCTACACATTGTCACTCTGTAAGCAGGTATGGTTTATAAAAGCTATGGTACACTGTACACACACGTTGTTTGTCTGCATATTGTGATAGCTACTTCATTATGAATGGGACAGAGCTGATTTTTTTACAGGTAGAATTTATATGTTGTTTTCATTTCAGCTCAACATCCACAGTACCTAATAATTTAGTGGATCATACTGCCTCCAGCTTTGTTCCAATCATTTCTAGTCCAGACAGACAGCCTTCTCTTTAAATAAAATTAGTAATAAACAGTCTCTATTTCCCAGCAATGTTATTTAAAATTATAAAGATGTGCAAAGTGCACTATTGGTTTTTAAAAAATCTGAAAATCATACTTGTGATGGTAATAAGTTTAAATAATGCCAGAATAACAAGAAAAGTGTCCACTATGTTTGAATTAGAAAAGTTGTTTGTTTTACAAAAATTGCATTTTTTATGCACATGACAAAATATTGTGTGAAGTTACACATGTTTTTACAGTCTGGTGATAGAATGTTAACTGGTGAATGATGAAATATTGTTGGATACTTTATGGAATAGATTTGAAAATCCATAATTACACACATACTTTATGGAACAGTTTTTGAAAATTCATAATTACACACATTTTCTTTGAAAAGAATCATAATTAAATTAAAAATAAATTTCATGTTTTTGGCAGACAAATAGGGGGTGGAGAGTCGTTGATGGCATTATGTGCAGACCGTCATGTGCAGATGTGTTGTGGATAAATTTTTTGAAGAATTTGTGAGACAGTATGATTACAAGTTGAAAGTATTATGTCATATTGCAGGGTAAAAATGGTTTACGATTTGGTTCATCAGCGGAAAGGTGCGCAGAATTAGTTATGAAATTTATGATCAAAATGGCTTCATGGCAGTACAGGCTGCTGTTAGTACATAATTGAAAAAGGCAATGTGACTGTAAAACGAGTGTAACTGTTAATACAAGAGTGGATGCACCTACACATTGTTAGGGAATAAGTATGTGCCAAAAGGATAATAAATTGATTTGTAATGTTACTATTTCAAAGGGATATTTTCCATTTCACAACTGAGAAACTTTTGATCCATTTGTTGGCTACAGAGGTTAATTTAAAAAAAAAAAAAAAAAAAAAAAAAACTTCATTTTTTCCTAACATACGGGGTGATTAATTTCATTTCAATTTATTGTCTTCCAGTAAATCATTTACACAATATATGAACTGTTACAAGTGTAATTAACATGCAAAGTGCATGTAAAACAAACATAATAACAGAATATCACTTAAATGTGTTTTCAATGCATTTTTCAGAGTACAACATTGTCATGAGCATGTACATAAATGTTAAGATAAATTTTACACACATTCAAAGTACTCATCTATGTCCTACAAACTTTTACTTAAAAGGTAATTTTTAAACTCAGTCTTAAATTTTACTTCTTCTGTTATTTCCTTCATTTAAACTGGCATAGCATTGTAAATTTTTATTCCAAAATAACTTACATGCTTTTGGGTTTGTATTATTCTTACTCTTTCTGCATGTAAATTGTTACAATTGTACATATTATAATTGCAGCAGTTGTCCTTGGTAGGAAAATTGTTCAGGTTTGCTCTTGAACATAGAATGCTTTTAAATATACACACTGATGATGTGAGTATATGTAATTGTTAGAAGAGAGGCATACAGTGAGTTCTTGGAGAATTGTGTGTTGTAATTTGAATAGCTCTTTTCTGTAGTTTGAATGTATCCATTAAGTATGATTTAGTTTTACCCCAGAATACTATATACCAAAATACACAACAGACTGCAATAAAGCAAAATAGACTAATCTAGCACACTGTCTGCTGCATATTTTATATATTACCCTCAATGCAAAACATGCTGAACTGAGCCTGTGGGATAAATAATTGATGTCGTCTTTCCAGCTTAAGTTTTGACCAATGTGCATGCCCAGAAATTTTCAAGGTTCCAGATTCAAAATGCTGTAGAAACCACTCTTCCGAATGACATCAAATTTAAATGACATTTATCAAAGGGAGAAACATTATGGAAAAAAATTAATGAAATTTAATCATCATTTTACTGCAAGATGGTGCTGTTAGCAACAGAATATGCAAAATAAAGGACACAGGTTACATGGCTGTCCTTCAGTTTGCATCTGAGGTACTCGGCACAACTGTTGCAATGCAGCATTGTGTGCCGCTGGTGAAGCTCTTTACAGGAACTGACAGCTCTGCAGAAGCTCTGCGCACTCGTTGTTGTTGTTGTGGTCTTCAGTCCTGAGACTGGTTTGATGCAGCTCTCCATGCTACTCTATCCTGCGCAAGCTTCTTCACCTCCCAGTACTTACTGCAGCCTACATCCTTCTGAATCTGCTTAGTGTATTCATCTCTTGGTCTCCCTCTACGATTTTTACCCTCCACACTGCCCTCCCATACTAAATTGGTGATCCCTCGATGTCTCAGAACATGTCCTACCAACCGATCCCTTCTTCTAGTCAAGTTGTGTCACAAGCTCCTCTTCTCCCCAATTTTATTCAATACCTCTTCATTATTTATGTGATCTACCCATCTAATCTTCAGCTTTCTTCTGTAGCACCACATTTCGAAAGCTTCTATTCTCTTCTTGTCCAAACTATTTATCATCCACGCTTCACTTCCATACATGGCTACACTCCATACAAATACTTTCAGAAATGACTTCCTCACACTTAAATCTATACTCGATGTTAAGAAATTTCTCTTCTGCAGAAATGCTTCCCTTGCCATTGCCAGTCTACATGTTCTATCCTCTCTACTTCGACCATCATCAGTTATTTTGCTCCCCAAATAGCAGAACTCATTTACTACTTTAAGTGTCTCATTTCCTAATCTAATTCCCTCAGCATCACCCGACTTAATTCGACTACATTCCATTATCCTTATTTTGCTTTTGTTGATGTTCATCTTATATCCTCCTTTCAAGACACTGTCCATTCGGTTCAACTGCTCTTCCAAGTCCTTTGCTATCTCTGACAGAATTGCAACGTCATCGGCGAACTTCAAAGTTTTTATTTCTTCTCCATGGATTTTAATACCTACTCTGAATTTTTGTTTGTTTCCTTTACTGCTTGATCAATAAACAGATTGAATACCATTGGGGAGAGGCTACAACCCTGTCTCACTCTCTTCCCAACCACTGCTTCCCTTTCATGCCCCTTGATACTTATAACTGCCATCTGGTTTCTGTACAAATTGTAAATAGCCTTTCGCTCCCTGTATTTTACCCCTGCCACCTTAAGAATTTGAAAGAGAGAATTCTAGTCAACATTGTCAAAAGCTTTCTCTAAGTCTACAAATGCTAGGAATGTAGGTTTCCCTTTCCTTAATCTTTCTTCTAAGATAAGTCGTAAGGTCAGTATTGCCTCATGTGTTCCAACATTTCTACCGAATCCAAACCGATCTTCCGCAAGGTCAATTTCTACCACTCAACACCTGCTTTCTTTGGGATTGGAATTATTATATTCTTCTTGATGTCTGAGGGTATTTCGCCTGTCTCATACATCTTGCTCACCAGATGGTAGAGTTTTGTCAGGAGTGGCTCTCCCAAGACTGTCAGTAGTTCTAATGGAATGTTGTCTACTCCCGGGGCCATGTTTCGACTCAGGTCTTTCAGTGCTCTGTCAACCTCTTCACGCAGTATCATAGCTCCTGTTTCATCTTCATCTACATCCTCTTCAATTTCCATAATATTGTCCTCAAGTACATCGCCCTTGTATAGACCCTCTATATACTACTTCCACCTTTGTGCTTTCCCTTCTTTGCTTAGAATTGGGTTTCCATCTGAGCTCTTGATATTCATACAAGTGGTTGTCTTTTCTCCAAAGGTTTCTTTAATTTCCCTGTAGGCAGTATCTATCTTACCGCTACTGAGATAAGCCTCTACATCCTTACATTTGTCCTCTAGCCATCCTGCTTAGTCATTTTGCACTTCCTGCCAATCTCATTTTTGAGACGTTTGTATTCCTTTTTGCCTGCTTCATTTACTGCATTTTTATATTTTCTCCTTTCATCAATTAAATTCAATATTTCTTCTGTTACCCAAGGATTTCTACTAGCCCTTATCTTTTTACCTACTTGATGCTCTGCTGCTAAAATGACCAAACACCCATGGACATCACCAGCTTACATGGACCGAAGACATGCAAATGGCTTTCGCACATTCAGTTGACAGTTTGGTTTTGGCAGTGCCTTTAGCCCACCCAGTGCTGGGCGCACTCTTACATTCACTACTGATGCCAGTACGGTAGCAATAGGCACGATACTCCAACTCCAACAATGAGCAAGTGGAGCCGCTCTGGTTTTTCTACAAAAAGCTCTCAAAAGCCCAAACGCAGTACTCCGCATTTCACCGAGAACTTTTAGCAATCTACGAAGCTGTCCGCTATTTCAGAGAAGATATTGACGGGCGAGCGACTGCGATTTACAAAAGGCCATAAACTGATTGTGGACGTGATTCGACATCTGTTGACATGAGTTACTACGAGACAATTTAGATACTTGGACTATATTTCTCAATTTAAAATGGACATCTGCTACTTATGGGCAGGTCAATACTATATTGCTTCAACTGAACTACCTCCAAATGGCACAGGAACAGACATCAGATATGTCAATTACGGTGCTTGCTTCTGACCCAGCAACCAGTCTGAGGTTTGGACAATGTTAGCTACCAGAGACAGACGCAGTTCTACTTCACTTGGAAAACGACGGCCACTGGTTCCAGTGCCCTTTCACAAAGCCATTTTCCAGTCGTTGCAAAATCTCTCCCATCCAGTAATATGCCCCACAATGAAAGTCGGTCGTCAGACACAATCGCCACTAGGCCACTTCACAGTTCTGTGGGGATGATTTTATCACATTCCTTTGGACCTTGTTGGCCCTTTACTGGAATCTTCAGGATAAATGACTCAATGACTGATGGGGGTGAAACGAGTTGAGGTGACACCGATGACCGATATGATGGCAAAAGCCACAGCTACGACATTTGCGAAAACGTAGATCGCCCAGTTCAGCTGCCCACTCATGATAACAATGGAGGACAACAGTAGACATCTCATTGTTTGAAACATTACGCAACATGTGGGGCATCGACCTCTGGTGTATGACAGCGACCACCCACATAGTTACAGTCTCGTTGATAAGTGGCACAGAAATGAAAGCAGCACTCGTGTGTCACGGTGGTGAATGGGGGAAGTGCTCCCTCGGGTCTCGCTAGGGATGCATAACACTGCAAAAGAGGATTTACAGGTGTCGCTTGCCGAATTGCTATGTGGAGACATACTGCAACTACCGGAGGACCTTTTCAAGCCACTCACAGACAACGACCCACAACCATTACTGGAACTACTAAAACCAGTATGGAGAAGAATTCAGTGCATCACCACAGCCCCACACAACACTGCCTACTTTTGTATACAAGGCACCAGACACAACACAATCTGTCATTCTGTGTGACGAGACGACACGGTCTGACCTGCACTCGTGACTCCGTACGAGGGTCCATACTGAGTCATCGACTGCAGCGATAAAACTTTCCGAATCTAGGGCGATGGCAATCTGACAACGGTGGCTGTCAACCATTGTGGAGCCGGTATAGACCTTGGAAGATCTCTCCAGTGATTCTGCACCACTTTTATTGCCACCACAGACGTTGATGGAACTTGGAATGACCAGCATCACCCGTGCGACGGCCGATGGCAGTGGATGACAGAGCACCACCTCCCACCTCGGTGTACGGCCGACCACGACGCTTCCCGCAACACCTCACAGATTACAAATTCACGTGAGCGGCAGCAGTAACTCGCCTCCCACCGTGCTCTGCACTCCCCGGGCCGGGAGGGGGTGGGTTGGTCTTTGGGGACTCTGAACAATGACATCACTGATGGACAATGTACATGCCCTCTTCTGGGGCCACAATTAGTATACGCAATGTGCTTTCATATTTAATGGATGCTACATATTGTATTACGTGGAAATAAAATGCTGTGTACAGAATGCAGCGCTGTCAGTAATAATTCACTATCGTATTGCCTAGACCGTGAAAACTCACCAAAAACTTTTATTGCAAACCTGTTCAAATAAAACAAGAGTTTACAAGATGATAGAATTTATTGCTATGTCCTCTTTGGTTTCACAAAATTATCAAATTTTAAACAGAGCAGTAGATTGTTGTGGTCGCTAGTTTCCCGTGCATACCTCGCACTAGTGCCACGCAAGTCTAATTTCCTCGACTGTTCGAGCGAGATCGACACTGCATCGAATGCTTCAGCGTATCAGGAAATCTCTAGCTGTTGGGGCTTCAGTATCATTTGCTCATCCCACCCTTCCGAATTCTTAAAAATAAATCTGGCACAGATCTCAATAGCTGAAGCTTCATTAGAAAATGTAAAAATACCCCTATATCTATTTATTAAACTATGTAAAAATGACCCCCAACATGAACCATGGACCTTGCCGTTGGTGGGGAGGCTTGCGTGCCTCAGTGATACAGATAGCCGTACCGCAGGTACAACCACAACGGAGGGGTATCTGTTGAGAGGCCAGACAAACGTGTGGTTCCTGAAGAGGGGCAGCAGCCTTTTCAGTAGTTGCAAGGGCAACAGTCTGGATGATGGACTGATCTGGCCTTATAACAATAACCAAAATGGCCTTGCTATGCTGGTACTGTGAACGGCTGAAAGCCAGGGGAAACTACGGCCGTAATTTTTCCCGAGGGCATGCAGCTTTACTGTATGATTAAATGATGATGGCGTCCTCTTGGGTAAAATATTCCGGAGGTAAAATAGTCCCCCATTCGGATCTCCGGGTGGGGAATTCTCAAGAGGATGTCGTTATCAGGAGAAATAAAACTGGCGTTCTACGGATCGGAGCGTGGAATGTCAGGTCCCTTAATCGGGCAGGTAGGTTAGAAAATTTGAAAAGGGAAATGGATAAGTTAAAGTTAGATATAGTGGGAATTAGTGAAGTTCGGTGGCAGGAGGAACAAGACTTCTGGTCAGGTGACTACAGGGTTATAAACACAAAGTCAAATAGGGGTAATGCAGGAGTAGGTTTAATAATGAATAGGAAAATAGGAACACGGGTAAGCTACTACAAACAGCTTAGTGAACGCATTATTGTGGCCAAGATAGATACGAAGCCCACACCTACTACAGTAGTACAAGTTTATATGCCAACTAGCTCTGCAGATGACGAAGAAATTGAAGAAATGTATGATGAAATAAAAGAAATTATTCAGATAGTGAAGGGAGACGAAAATTTAATAGTCATGGGTGACTGGAATTCGAGTGTAGGAAAAGGGAGAGAAGGAAACGTAGTAGGTGAATATGGATTGGGGCTAAGAAATGAAAGAGGAAGCCGCCTGGTAGAATTTTGCACAGAGCACAACTTAATCATAGCTAACACTTGGTTTAAGAATCATGATAGAAGGTTGTATACATGGAAGAACCCTGGAGATACTAAAACGTATCAGATAGATTATATAATGGTACGACAGAGATTTAGGAACCAGGTTTTAAATTGTAAGACATTTCCAGGGGCAGATGTAGACTCTGACCACAATCTATTCGTTATGACCTGTAGATTAAAACTGAAGAAACTGCAAAAAGGTGGGAATTTAAGGAGATGGGACCTGGATAAACTGAAAGAACCAGAGGTTGTAGAGAGTTTCAGGGAGAGCATATGGGAACAATTGACAGGAATGGGGGAAAGAAATACAGTAGAAGAAGAATGGGTAGCTTTGAGGATGAAGTAGTGAAGGCAGCAGAGGATCAAGTAGGTAAAAAGACGAGGGCTAGTAGAAATCCTTGGGTAACAGAAGAAATATTGAATTTAATTGATGAAAGGAGAAAATATAAAAATGCAGTAAATGAAGCAGGCAAAAAGAAATGCAAACATCTCAAAAATGAGATCGACAGGAAGTGCAAAATGGCTAAGCAGGGATGGCTAGAGGGCAAATGTAAGGATGTAGAGGCTTATCTCACTAGGGGTAAGATAGATACTGCCTACAGGAAAATTAAAGAGACCTTTGGAGATAAGAGAACCACTTGTATGAACATCAAGAGCTCAGATGGAAACCCAGTTCTAAGCAAAGAATGGAAAGCAGAAAGGTGGAAGGAGTATATAGAGGGTCTATACAAGGGCGATGTACTTGAGGACAATATTATGGAAATGGAAGAGGATGTGGATGAAGATGAAATGGAAGATACGATACTGCGTGAAGAGTTTGACAGAGCACTGAAAGACCTGAGTAGAAACAAGGCCCCCGGAGTAGACAACATTCCATTGGAACTACTGACGGCCTTGGGAGAGCCAGTCCTGACAAAACTCTACCATCTGGTGAGCAAGATGTATGAAACAGGCGAAATACCCTCAGACTTCAAGAAGAATATAATAATTCCAATCCCAAAGAGAGCAGGTGTTGACAGATGTGAGAATTACCAAACAATCAGTTTAATAAGCCACAGCTGCAAAATACTAACACGAAATCTTTACAGACGAATGGAAAAACTAGTAGAAGCCGACCTCGGGGAAGATCAGTTTGGATTCCGTAGAAATACTGGAACACGTGAGGCAATACTGACCTTACGACTTATCTTAGAAGAAAGATTAAGGAAAGGGAAACCTACGTTTCTAGCATTTGTAGACTTAGAGAAAGCTTTTGAAAATGTTGACTGGAATACTCTCCTTCAAATTCTAAAGGTGGCAGGGGTAAAATACAGGGAGCGAAAGGCTATTTAAAATTTGTACAGAAACCAGATGGCAGTTATAAGAGTCGAGGGACATGAAAGGGAAGCAGTGGTTGGGAAGGGAGTAAGACTGGGTTGTAGCCTCCCCGATGTTATTCAATTTGTATATTGAGCAAGCAGTAAAGGAAACAAAAGAAAAATTTGGAGTAGGTATTAAAATCCATGGAGAAGAAATAAAAACTTTGAGGTTCGCCGATGACATTGTAATTCTGTCAGAGACAGCAAAGGACTTGGAAGAGCAGTTGAATGGAATGGATGGTATCTTGAAGGGAGGATATAAGATAAACATCAACAAAAGCAAAACGAGGATAATGGAATGTAGTCGAATTAAGTCGGGTGATGTTGAGGGTATTAGATTAGGAAATGAGACACTTAAAGTAGTAAAGGAGTTTTGCTATTTGGGGAGCAAAATAACTGATCATGGTCGAAGTAGAGAGGATATAAAATGTAGACTGGCAATGGCAAGGAAAGCGTTTCTGAAGAAGAGAAATTTGTTAACATCGAGTATAGATTTAAGTGTCAGGAAGTCATTTCTGAAAGTATTTGTATGGAGTGTAGCCATGTATGGAAGTGAAACATGGACGGTAAATAGTTTGGACAAGAAGAGAATAGAAGATTTCGAAATGTGGTGCTACAGAAGAATGCTGAAGATTAGATGGGTAGATCACATAACTAATGAGGAGGTACTGAATAGGATTGGGGAGAAGAGGAGTTTGTGGCACAACTTGACCAGAAGAAGGGATCGGTTGGTAGGACATGTTCTGAGGCATCAAGGGATCACCAATTTAGTATTGGAGGGCAGCGTGGAGGGTAAAAATCGTAGGGGGAGACCAAGAGATGAATACACTAAGCAGATTCAGAAGGATGTAGGTTGCAGTAGATACTGGGAGATGAAGAAGCTTGCACAGGATAGAGTAGCATGGAGAGCTGCATCAAACCAGTCTCAGGACTGAAGACCACATCAACAACAACATGTAAAAATGTTGATCTCAGCAAGCATAGATTGATATGTGAATATAAGATGACCCTGCAATTTTTGACTGATGTTTTTGGGAAAAAACTGGTCTTATAATAGGGTAAATATGGTACAAATTGACTTTTCCCATTATACGTGGTATGACATTGGCATGGTGGATGGGCTTACCTACCAGTGCCACAGCTGTTGAAGGTCAAACTTGTGCAGTCATGCACATTGCACAGCACAGTTGGTTTAATGTGGAACTCACACCGTAGCCATCGTATTGTGATTTATCGTCATTTGTAGCTGCTGACCCATTTATGTTATGATGCTTAGAGCATCATCTAATGGAAAAATTTATTTATTGTTTTCATAATGATTCCCCCTTCTTCAATATTCTGTTCATATTTGACATTATTCTGAGCAACGGTTGATTTTTTACAGCATTTTGAAACTGGAACTTTAATTATAATCACCCTGCAATATTAAGATTCACAGAATTCCATGGATCCATTGAATAGCTAACAAAACACACTAACTGCTGTCATTTCGTGATTTAATGATTACCTAAATATGGCAAGTGAATGTATTAATGGCAGCATCAGTGAGCATTTCTTTTAAAGATCAATTTGTGAGTTTTAAGTGTGATATTATTACCACGATGGACACCATTTGATAACATATTACTTAATCAGAAAGGTTAGGCAAAAATGTCAGTAACAAAACAGGTCAGTAATTATTTACAATGGATATAAAAAATTTCTTTTAAAATGGTTTAATACTGGAATATGTTACCCTCTCTTGCCAAGTATTGTGAATTAATGACTAATTACAAATTTCAGAAATATGTTGTTTATTAGCTGAGTACAGCATTTTTGTATTTTATTTAAAATGCTGTGTACTCCAAATGAACTTTTATTTTCAAGATATTTTACAAATTTATCAACTTCAGAAGGGAAACTGAGGTGGCAGGTGACCAAATCTATTGAAGCTGCTTCCCCATATTTCCTGTACAGATGTGTACTATGAACTGAGAGTGTGTCCTCTATCCCTCTCACACTAATCTCATTCACTCAACCACTCACACAAGAAGTGCTCACCTGGATCATTGCGGCAATGCACGAAAGGGTCGCCAGAGTATCCGGCAGGGCAAGAGCATATGGGGACACGATTCCGTGCCTCGCATTTTGCATTTATTCCACAGGTTCCATCACACACATCTCTGCACTGAGAACTAATGCAAGTCTTGTGGCTCGGACAATCTTCACTGACTGTCAACAGACAAAAGTGGGGAAAGAAATTATTGACTCACAAAAAGTGTAATAAAATACTTATTCAAAATCTCGAGGCATCACAGCTTCAACATTTAACAGCTTCTGTATCAGCATATGTATTAGAAGAACACAAAATTTGTCTAATTAAGCATAATTCTTGTAAAATGTAACCCACCAATCCAGTATTATTTCATAAACAGGGATGAAATGAACACTTTTTCAAGAGTGAAAGTGCTTATTTGATGTATGATAAATATGAAAGCATAATCTCTGTTTATATTATCCACATTTATAACAACATGGTTTTTATATCAGACAAACTAATTACTCAACAGCCACAGAAGTACATATATGAGGAGTGAGGTATGTGATGTGCAGTCATCCTAGCACTACACTTCACTTAGACAAAAATGCCTGTAGAGACGTGTCAGCTAACAAACAAAGAACTGACACTGTACTCAACTGTCTTCAGCTTACTGACAAATATTAACAAAATATGAGAATCTCTGAGGGATTCTGACAGCAGGAGACAAGTGTCGGCAGGCTGGAGGCAGCAGGCAGGCTCCGCGAGGGGCGGGAAGGTGGAGAGTAGCGGCACAGTGGGAGAGAGCCCACCTTACTACAGAATCATTCCTAACGTGTGATGTATATACATAATCTTTGAGTATGTGAGAATAATCAATCCGGCAACCATCTGTAATAATATGTGTTACTTCTTGTACGTTTGTGTTGCTACAATTTGATGTATGTTATTTCTGTGGTGTGTAAGGTTTAGCCACATAACTGGTGACTCTGACAACGAATAAAATGGTATAAGTATGGCCATTTTATTTTGTGGACAGTTAAATATGGAATCACGACAATGGAAGACACTCACAAGGTTGCAGAAATGTGCAACAAAATCCAGGTTTTGGAGGTCTCAGTGGTGATGCTTCTGCTATACCACCACATACGGGCCACAGGAGGTCTTAAGCCTCCAGTTACAGAGAGGCCAACAGCTGCTCCACGTACAGCTATTCACTTCCAACACACCAGCAACCTACACCGACAACAGAAACTCACTCCTGGCTGGCCAAACGACACGCGCTCGCTGCAGCACCGTGTGAATTTGTGGCACTGGCTGTTTGCGCTCTTTCGACCCCCAGTGCCATTTGCACCTCTGAGAACTGCGGGTGGTTGTACCTACCGCTGCACCTGTCTCCAAAAATCACTCTCCGTTCGCAGTTCCGATACAACTCGGCACAGTACTTACAACTTGGGGGATTCCCTGGACTCGCTACTGGCCTTATCTCTCGGATTACTATTACTTGAATTCTGTGTATATTTCCTATGTAAGTCTTGTGCATTGTCAGTACAAAAAAATGTTAACTGTTGCAAGTCATCTGATTCTTGTATAGCAATGACTAAAGTTTCCCTTCCTGAAATGCACAAAGTGAACACAGTATGTCGTAATGAGCTGAACGCTAAAACGGTGCAAAACAATACGTCAAACCTATATGACAGACTACACGCCACCTCGCATTTGATCTTTCTGCTACACTGGGTTCTGACATTAAGACACATTTGAAAATGTTGATCATTCAGGTCTTTTTTTTCACATGATAATTGCACTCGGGAGCAATGTAATGTCCGTCCATCAACTGAAGTGGTTCTTCCATGCCATTTTTGCAGTTAAGGGCCCTGCCGTCTGTGCCCAACCGACCACAGACTCACTTCGCTCTGACGGAATATATTATCGCACACTGACAAGTTTCTGACGCCTGCAAACAACAGGTGACAACACGGGTGCGGGACATTATTGCGGACCTGCCAGATCGCCGAGCTTATCACACTTTTAAAGCCAAATTACCTGTTGACCATGACAAATTGCATGACTGAAGGCTCAGACAACTGCTTGACTGAGAAAACAAGGGTGAAAAAACCACTTCAGAGTTTTGACAGCATCAACAATGTATAATAGGCACAGCTACAATTTCAGATGACTCGCTGTCGTATGCAGTGTTCGGTAGCAGCAGGTGTGTCACGGATGCGAGTAACAAAGAGAGTGACCGACAGAGAAGACGCCGAGAGTGGCCACTAGAATATACGTGGTACTGGAGTCGCCAGTGACAACACCGTGATATCATCGCAGATGAAACACCGGGCACGTCCACTTGACAGATGCCAGACTCGCCCGAAGAGGCGAGACTGGACTGGGCCACCATCGTGCCCCGGCACCCACCCTGATTTTCTGCAGAGCTCCAGAGTCGACTTGCCACAGCAGTTGTGACGACGTTCCCTGCTTTATTTCTTTCTTTGTTGTCCTCGGTGTCAACATACTGCGTTGCTGCACTGGTTGAAAAATGGATTCTGGAAGTAGAACATTGACTACTTTAAATGATGTAGCTGACAGGTGCACATTTGCGTTTCACAGTACTTAACTAACACTGTTCACAACCCCCCAATAATACACAGTGATACGGCCAGTGCACTACTGTTTAACTTTCAATACGCCTCATTCATAGGTTGCAGGCAAACATCCACATACTGCTACAATAGTTTACTGTTGTACATCTCATCATCATCATCTCAGCCTTTTCCCACGTCATGTGGGGTCGGCGTTGCATTGCTGGACCCTTCTCTTCCATAAATGCCTATCCACTGCTTCTTCTCTGGGCCATCGTTTCTCCCAAAGATCCCCTGCTGCCTTGTCTTTCCATCTCAGTTTCGATCTTCCTCTTCTCCTTGATCCTTCCTTCAATTTCTAGGTCTTCAACTCTTCTCCCCACGCAGTGCTCCCCTCTTCTCTGCACATGTCCATACCAACTTAGCTTATTTTCTTGAACCTTCTTCCCTATGGACCCCATGTTCACTGTTCCCCTGATGTACTCATTCCTTAGTCTATTCTTTCCTGTCACCCCACTCACCCATCTTAACATTCTCATTTCTGCCACTTCAATCTTTATCTCTTCAGCTTTTGTAATTGGCCAAGTTTCTGCACTATACAGCACCACAGGCCTCACCACACACTTGTAAAGCTTTCCTTTCATCCTGCAATTAACCTTCTTATTAGACAGTACTCCGTTCAGTTTCTTCCAGTTCATCCATCCACTATTTATAATGTGCTGTATTTCAGCCTCCAGTACTTTGCATGTAAGAGCCTAGGTATTTAAATTTCTTGACCAGTGTCGGTTGTTCTCCTTGCAGGTTAATATATAGATCTTTGGCATCCTTTGTACACTTATACTCTGTTTTCACCCTTCTAATTCTCATTCCCCTTTCCTCTAGAGCTTTTCTCCACTGTTCAAGCTTGGCCTGAAGTGTCTCCCGGGTGGGTTCACAGATTACAACATCATCGGCAAACATCATGCTCCGAGGTGCCTCTTTTTTCACATCTTTGACTAGTACATCCATGACAAGGTCAAAGAGATATGGGCTGAGAGCAGATCCCTGATGTAGTCCTACTCTCGCTGTAAATGCCTTTGTTGCACCTGCACTGCTCCTGACTCCTGTCATTGCACCTTCATACATATCTCCTATCAGCCTGATATATTTTTCTGGCAGGCAACAGTTTACTGTTATACATCTATGAGCAGTAAAAACCTAACCACAAAGAGTTCACAGTTCTTGAAGAAAAGAAAGTTACATTTGGAGCAGACGCTGTCATTGTTTTAACACATGGCCTATTGGTGTAACACTTATTTCACTGTTAAGTTGAAGCATTGTTGTTCTAGCCAACACAGGTTTCTCATCTCAAACTCAGCCGTAGACTGACTGTCTCTGGACTAAACATCGGCTCCTTACATATCCTCACAATAATAGGTGCTGAAACTACACATTGTTTGAAGTTAAATTTATAGAAATTACAATTAAAACTTAACTCATTAAATTAACTGAATACATCAAAAAATTGATTCTTTTTAACAGTTTCTTCTACTACGAGGGTTAAGCCGAATTATTTGTTAAAAATCACGAAATTAACATATATAGTTACGCAAACAACACTTCTGACAAAATTGTTAATTACTTTGGAATTAATGAAGGGATGGCTTTGCTAACACTTTTTCGAATAGAGTCAAATAGATACTTTAAGATTACAAGCATTTTGTCTTCCAAATGTTTACAATTAGTACATAATTTATATTTGTTTATACGTCAACAACAGAATATAAGTTATGAAACAATAACTGGTTTCACACTATAACAAAAGATACTAACTAGAAATAGTCGAAATAAATTAGAAAATCAATTACATACATAAAACTAAGCACAAAATTAGATCTGGTGTTATACTCTTTAAACTAAGGGCCAACCTTCCTCTTTTATGAAAATGCAGGTTATACTCAGCATATGTTAATGGTAATTAGTCAGATATGAAAAAATGAATTTTAAGGAGGCAGATGGCAAAACAAGAGGGGAAGTAAAATTATCCCAGCTTGCTTTGTCACACAGTGCTGCTGACCGGGAAGATTCAAATGTGGCAGCACCGGGGAGGACTCGGCGAGCAGCTGCAGTCCTGACATACTGCAGCGCTCCACCGCCAAGATTACCAACGACAAAATTATTAATGTTTGCTCGTACCGCAAGCATTTTGGTTGATGAAGATCGAAATGCACTGTGCACCTACCAAAACGGCAGTCACAATGTCTATTAAGCACGACAGATCACAAGCCGGACAAAAAGCACCGTAAGGCACGGATGCAAAATAATGACGAGTGGAACAGTGTCACTTGGCAGTAAATGTACCAAACTGTGACAGCTGTTACATCCACAGAAACAGTACAATGTCTACTCAAG
Source organism: Schistocerca nitens (assembly GCF_023898315.1). NCBI lineage: Eukaryota > Metazoa > Arthropoda > Insecta > Orthoptera > Acrididae > Schistocerca > Schistocerca nitens. Next base: position 11,903,681 of record NC_064622.1, read on the forward strand.
TTCCAAACAAACTACAGCTGCTAGCACACCCCACTGCATCACAGAGGTTGTACGTATGACCTTTCCGGTTGACACCAGCTCAAATACTGACACACTCCCAGCACAGTGCACACCTGACAATAAACTGGATGACTGTTTGTGTCTGAAAGTAGGGAATGACTCGACAATTGCCACTATCGACACCCTTACATTTGTAGTCGTCGATGACACCGAGCCTATATTGTGTACCGACTTCTTCATTCGTTATGCATTAGTGGCAGATTTGAGGAAACTGGAACTACAGAACACAGTTGATGGCAGCACAGTAACTGCCATTCGGGAAAGCTCCACCTACGGCACGGTACAGAAGATAGGTAACACCAAAGCCTATGAAACCCACACGAGAAGTCATTGACCGATCCCCTGATACCAGCACAGCATAGTGGCATCAGAATCAACACTGTGCACCATACACGTACTACTTTCGGCCAACCCATTTCACAGTGTACCCAAATAACTGTCCCAGAGTGTCAAACAGAAAAAAAGCCGTGTTTGAAGAAATGCTCCAAACTGGGATAATCTGTTTTTCTGACAGCACACTGTCTTAATGTCTGCATCTTGTTCACAAAGAAAGACAGTTTGTGGCAGCCTTGTGCTGATTACCACACTTTTAAACAACACGACAATCCCAAACAGGTACTCTATACTAGACATTCAAGATTTTACATGTGCATTAGTCGGCACAAAAGTTTCCAGTGTCAGAAAGTGCTGTAAAGTGTACAATCGACCGCCGGTGGCACCTTCTGGCATTGTGAAGGTAGTGGTAGTTAATGCCCTTTGCCCTACTGGAATTTTTACCTATGGCACTTGGTCTATAAAATGTCAAAAAGTGTTAAAGGAGCTTCTGTCTTATTTTGGGTGCTTCAATGGTATTTTAGTGTTTTGACTAAACACAAATGACATCTGCAGGAAGTGCGTCAGTGGTTGCACACCTACGGCACATTACCAAATGGAAAGGCCAAGGGCCAGCTGTCCATCGAGTGGACCCTGGAGACAGAAAACATTTTCCACAATCTACGGGTGTGCCTGACTAGAGCAGTTGTCTCATCAACCCAGTGGCATCTGTGTCCCAGAAACAGTCGTAGATGTCCGCCGAGCAACAACAGGTGCAGCCCACACCGACTGACACTGGCAAATGTTAAATTTTTATTCATTGTTGCTGCCAGCACAGCAGTGGTTGAGTGGGAGATCATTCCAAAGTCTGGTATGCATGAAAGACTTTTCGAGGGGCCGATCGTAGGGCCTGCCTGTTTCGTTTGACGAACAGGTTTTTGGCATTATCTGTGGCTGATGAAGTCTCTGAGCCGGATGCAGTCATCCACACTGTTCCAGAGGAAGCTTCTTGGCCTGCAAGGTCTGGGCATTCACAGAGGGTGGGTTTGCTGGTAGTTCGGAGCTCCAACATTAGGCACATGATGGGGCCCCTTAGGAACATGGCTGCCAAGGAGGGGAAGGTAGCCAGTGTTCATGCATGGGGGGAGGGGGTCATTCGGATGTGGAAAGATAGTTTCTGGATGCCATTAAGAGTACAGGGTGCAGCCAACTGCAGGTGATGGCCCATGGGCCCATGTCGGTACCAATGAAGTGTGTTGCTTTGGATTGGAGGAGATTCTCTCTGGTTTCGGGCTGTTAGCGGAAATGGTAAAGACTGCCAGTCTTGCTTGCGACATTAGGGCGGAGCTCACCATCTGCAGCATTGTCGACAGAACTGATTGTGGTCCTTTGATGCAGGGCCAAACGAAGGGTCTGAATCAGAGGCTCAGGCAGTTCTGTGACCGTGTAGGCTGCAGATTCCTTGACTTACATCATTGGGTGGTGGGTTTACGGGTTCCACTTAATAGGTTAGGAGTCCACAACACTCACTAAGTGGTTACATGGGTAGTGGGGGCTGTGTGTAAGGGATGGGGCGACTTTTCAGGTTAGAGCATCTCAGGAAACCACCGAAATGGTGTCCATCTAAAAGGGGGCAGGTAAAACACAGTAAGGTAGTTGTAGAAATGATTGGTATTGTAGTTGTAAATTGTCATAGCTGTGTTGAAAAAGAACCAGAGCTCCAAGCCCTAATAGAAAGCACTGAAACTCAGCAAGTTCTAGGTACAGAAAGCTAGCTAAAGCCGGAAATAAGTTCAGCTGAAATGTTTTCAAACGACCTAACAGTGTTCAGAAAGGATAGGCTAAATATAGTTGGTGGTGGAGTATTTATTGCTATCAGAAGTAGTTTGCCGTGTAGTGAAATTGAAGTAGGTAGTATGGGTAGAGGTTATACTTGACAATCAGACTAAACTATTAATTGGATCATTTTACTGACCCCCTGACTCTGAAGATATAGTTGCTGAACAGTTCAAAGAAAGCTTGAGTCTCATTTCAAATAGGTAGCCCACTCATACTATTATAGTCGGTGGTGAATTCAATCTACCCTTGATACGCTGGAAAAAATTATACGTTTAAAGCTGGTGGCAGGCATAAAACATCACCTGAAATTGTACTGAATGCTTTCTCAGAAAATTATTTCGAACAATTAGTTCATGAGCCCACTCAAAGCGTAAACATACTGGACCTCTTAGCAACAAATAATCCTGGACAAACAGGGAGTATCATGACGGTTACAGGGATAAGCAACCACAAGACAGTTGCTGCTAGGCTGAATACTGTAATACCTACAAACCATCAAAAAGAAATGCAAAGTACATCTATTTAAAATAGCGGATAAAAATGCTCTTAAAGCATTTTTAAGAGACAGTCTCCACTCCTTCCTTTCTGATTATGTAAGGTTAGAAAAGATGTGGAATGATTTCAAAGAGATAGTATCGACAACAATTGAAAGATACATAGCATATACATTAATAAGTGATGGTACTGATCCCCCATGGTACACAAAATGGGTCAGATCACTGTTGCAGAAGCAACGAAAAAAGCATGCCAAATTTAAAAGAACACGAAATCCCCAAGATTGGCGAAGTTTTGCCGAAGTTCAAAATATAGAAGTAGATATTACCATGAAGAAAATGATTTATTGACACATAGTCAGCACAGATTCAGAAAACATTCTTGTGAAACACATCTAGCTCTTTATACTCATGAAGTAATGAGTGCTAACAATAGGGGATGTCAAATTGATTCCATATTTTTAGATTTCGAGAAGGCTTTCGACACCATTCCTCACAAGCATCTTCTAAGCAAACTGCGTGCCTAAGGAATATCACCTCAGCTGTGTGACTGGATTGGTGATTTCCTGTCAGAAAGGTCACAGTTCATAGTAATAGATGGAAAGTCATACACTAAAAAAGAAGTAATATCCAGCGCCCCCCAGGGAAGTGTTATAGACCCTCTATTGTTCCTGATCTATGTTAAAGATGTAGGAGACAATCTGAGTAGCCCTATTAGATTATTTGCAGATTACGCTGTCATTTACTGTCTTGTAAAGTCATCAGATGACCAAAGCAAATAGCAAAATGATTTAGATAAGATATCTGTATGGTGGGAAAAGTGGAAATTGACCCTGGATAAAGAAAAGTGTGAAGTTATTCGCATGAGTACTAAAAGAAATCCGCTAAATTTCGATTATGCGATAAGTCACACAAATCTTACAGCTGTAAATTCAACTAAATACATAGGGATTACAATTACAAATAATCTACATAGATAATGTTGTGGGTAGAGCAAACCACAGACTGTGATTCATTGGCAGAACACTTAGAAGGTGCAACAGGTTTACTAAACAGACTGCTTGCACCATGCTTGCCACCCTATTCTGGAGTATTGCTGTGCGGTGTGGGATCCACGCCAGTTGGGACTGATGGATGACATCGAAAAAGTTCAATGAAGGGCGACTCGTTTTGTACTATTGCGAAATAGGGGAGATAGTGCCACAGACACGATATGTAAATTGGAGTGGCAATCATTAAAACAAAGGCCTTTTTCATTGCCAAGGGATCATCTCATGAAATTTCAATAACCAGTTTTCTCCTCCGATTGCGAAAAAATTCTGTTGACACCCACCTACATAGGGAGGAATGATCATCACGATAATAAGAGAAATCAGGGCTCAAAAATTTAAGTGCTCATTTTTCCCGCACGCCGTTCATGAGTGGAACAGCAGAGAGACAGCTTGAAGGTGGTTCATTGACCCTCTGCCAGGCACTTTATTGTGAATAGCAGAGTAATCACGTAGATGTAGGTGTAGATGTATGTATGACAGAAATGCTTGCAATTATTAAAGGTTGGACATTTCTGCCCATAAACTTAGTCTCCCCTTGCAACAATTTACACTGACAACAGACTAATAGTAACCTCTTTCCGGAATATCAGTGACAAGTTGGTGGTTGGAGTCATGACAACTTATCTTCAGAAAAGGCCAATTTTTACTTATCTGCCTCACTACTGCCATCTAATAAATGATACAACACTGTAACTCTTTATCTTCAACTGTTCTGGAGATAGTATATGGCATACCTACAAGTTAACTTTAGTCCACATATACATCTTCATCTACACTCTGCACACCACCGTGAGGTGCCTCCAGAAAGTACATCCCACTGTACCAGTTATTAGGGTTTCTTACCATTCCATTCCCGTATGGGGCATGGGAAGAAGGATTGTTTGAATGCATTTGTGTGTGCAGTAATTATTCTGATCTTATCTTCACAATCCCTATGTGAGCAATATGTAGGGAATTCTAGTATATTTGTAGGGTCATTATTGAAAGCCATTTCTTGGAACTTTGTTAATAGACTTTCTCAGAATAGTTTATGTCAACCTTCAAGAGTCTTCCAGTTCAGTTCCTTCAGTATCTCTGTGACACTCACCCACGGATCAAACAAACCTGTGAACATTTGTGCTGCCCTTCTCTGTTTATGTTCAACATCCCTCTTTAGTCCCATATGGTACAGGCCCCACACACTTGAGCAATATTCTAGAACTGGTCACACGAGTTATTTGTAAGCAATCTCCTTTGTGGACTGACTGCACTTCCCCAGTATTCTACCAATAAACTGAAGTCTACCCACCTGCTTTACCCATGGCTGAGCCACTCCATTTCATATCCCTACAAAGTGCTACATCCAGGTATTTGTATGAGTTTGCTGATTTCAACAGTGACTCATTGATATTATAGTCACATGTTACTACATTTTTTCGTTTTGTGAAGTGCACAATATTACATTTCGGAACATTTAAAGCAAGTTGCCAGTCATCAAGCCACTTTGAAATCTTATCAAGATCTAAGTACTTATCCAACTTCTTTCAGATAGTGCTTCAGCAGCGAAAAGTATGAACTTGCTATTAATATAATCTTGCAAGATCATTGACATACAATATGAACAGCTAGGGCACTTCTCTGGGAAACACCCACTGTTACTTCTTCATTTGACGATGACTCTTGATCCAAGATAACCACTGTGTCCTCCCTACTAAAGACGTCCTCAATCCAGTCACAAATTTCACTTGATATCCCATATGATCATACTTTTGACAATAAGTAAATAAGTGTGGTCCTGAGTCAAATTTTTTTTTTTCAGAAATCAAGAAATATTGCATCTACCTGACTGCCTTGATACATAGCTTTCAGTATGTCATGTGAGAAAAGTTCAAGATGGAGAGATACATAGAAAAACCAAATGGAATATTATCCCTCCAAAGGCATATATATACCTAGACAATCAGTTAAACAAAAAGACTGCTCAAAATGAGTAAGGCAATGTATTTTTAATTTCAAAGAGGCTGACAAAATAAAAATTCATGAAGAATTATGAAATTTAGGCAATACAGACAGACAGCGTCTATATATCAAAACACTTTTAGAAAAGATGGAAAAGGCAAGTAATAGACTTCTACAGGCTCATGCAGGAGAAAATTCACAAATAAGTACTTTTTAAACATAGATGGTCAGAGATTTCAGGTTTATCAGTCCTTTCTTGCACATGTTTCATTTGACTGCATCATTCATAAGTCAGGTTCTGTTACAAAGGAAAGAGTACAACATCATTTCTAAGAGATAAAGTGGGTAGCACAAACTGAAACGGCTAAATCAGATTTTGCCAAAGAAAAAATTAGATCTTAGCTTTTCATAACTCCCTTCACATAATGCTAAGAAGAATTAAGAGAAAGAACACTGGCCACACGAATTAAGTCCTCAAAAAATCAGCCTTATGTATGCGAAAGCTGGAAATAATGAGAACATCTCTCCTGGAAAGGAATATTATTATTGAAACATATTTAATGCAGAATTTATCCAGTCCTTCCATGTACTTAAAATGTTTTATGTGTGAAATACTCTGTTTTCTCTTGAGAATGCCACAGAGAAAGAAATTCGCCATTTGGGTCAAGATGCTAACATAGATCAGGATAGTTTAGCAAACGCTACAAGAGACAGCATCAAGCTGGAAGCTACATCAAGATAAACACATTTAGCTGAATTTAATATGGATGCTGTCTACTACAAGCCAAAGACAAATGCTAATGCATTGTTTTATTGATGGAGAGTCGTTGTGTACAACTTAACTGTGCACAATAAAACTTCAAGAGAAGCCGCATGCTACAAGTGGCGTGAAAGTACGAGGGCGGTTCCATAAGTACCCAACTCAACAAATAAATCACAAAAATTTTGGAGAAAAATGTATTTATTTTTCAACATTATCTCCTTTCAGCTCTATACACTTTTCCCAGCAATGTTCAGTAAGAAACTTCCTGGCAGATTAAAACTGTGTGCCCGACCGAGACTCGAACACGGAACCTTTGCCTTTCGCGGGCAAGTGCTCTACCATCTGAGCTACCGAAGCACGACTCACGCCCGGTACTCACAGCTTTACTTCTGCCAGTATCTCGTCTCCTACCTTCCAAACTTTACAGAAGCTGTCCTGCAGGCTGTGGCTAAGCCATGTCTCCGCAATATCCTTTCTTTCAGGAGTGCTAGTTCTGCAAGGTTCGCAGGAGAACTTCTGTAAAGTTTGGAAGGTAGGAGACGAGATACTGGCAGAAGTAAAGCTGTGAGTACCGGGCGTGAGTCGTGCTTCGGTAGCTCAGATGGTAGAGCACTTGCCCGTGAAAGGCAAAGGTCCCGTGTTCGAGTCTCAGTCGGGCACACAGTTTTAATCTGCCACAAAGTTTCATATCAGCGCACACTCCGCTGCCGAGTGAAAATCTCATTCTGAAAACATCCCCCAGACTGTGGCTAAGCCATGTCTCCGCAATATCCTTTCTTTCAGGAGTGCTAGTTCTGCAAGGTTCGCAGGAGAACTTCTGTAAAGTTTGGAAGGTAGGAGACGAGATACTGGCAGAAGTAAAGCTGTGAGTACCGGGCGTGAGTCGTGCTTCGGTAGCTCAGATGGTAGAGCACTTGCCCGCGAAAGGCAAAGGTCCCGTGTTCGAGTCTCAGTCGGGCACACAGTTTTAATCTGCCAGGAAGTTTCATATCAGTGCACACTCCGCTGCAGAGTGAAAATCTCATTCCGGAAATGTTCAGTAAGTTTCATACCCTTTTTATAATGAGAACTGTCTAATTCCTCATAATATCCATTAACTGCCGACATCACGTCTTCATTTGTTGAAAATATTCGACCGCTGAGCCAGTTTTTCAAGTTTGGGAACAGAAAATAATCCGAGGGGGCTAAATCTGGCGAATACGGTGCATGAGGTAGCAATGCAAACTTTAATTCATTAATTTTGGCCATTGCAATGATGGACTTGTGAGATGATGCATTGTCCTGAAGAAACGACACATTCTTCTTGGTCAAATGTGGTCTTTTTTGATTGATTTCTTCACCCAAATGTTGCAATAATTTTGCATAATACTCGCCATTAACAGTTTTTCCTGTTTCAAGGTAGTCAATGAAAATTATCCCACGCGCATCCCATAAAAATGATGCTATGACCTCGCCTGCAGATGAAACGGTCTTCGCCTTCTTTGGAGTCAGCTCTCCAATTTGTGTCCATTATTTTGATTGTTCTTTTGTCTCGGGAATGAAGCGGTGGACCCATGTTTTATCCATAGTAATGAAACGGCACAAAAAATCATCTTCGTTGGTGCAAAACTTTGCTAAACACTCAACTGAAACATCTTCATGACACTGTTTTTGCTCGGGTGTGAACAAACGTGGCACAAACCTTGCACACATTTTTCAGATAATGTGCAATGTACCACACTTTTGGAATTGCCTACTACGTCTGCTAGCTCAGGAACTTTCAGTCGATGATCATCCAGTACTGCTTTGTGGATTTTCTTCACCATTTATGGAGTTTTCACCTCATTTGGTCGACCACTGCGATGCTCACGTTGGCCGCTCGTAGTATGGCCTCATTTAAACTCGGCTACCCAATACTTTGCTGTTGCCAACAAAGGAGCAGACTCTCCAAAAGTAGAATCTAGGTCAGCTTTAATACTGGTTGCACTGAGGCCTTTCGAAAACAAATATTGTGTAACATAACGATGACCAATTTTCTCCATTTTCACAAGTTCACTCACAACATTCACTATTGATGGCTGCCAAACAAATACTAAAAATGTGGCATCTTCAAACTTGAAACATATGCTTCATAGAACGTATACTTTATAATCCAGAGATGTTTTTCATCAACGACTGCCATCTCTTGGTCAGGCCGGGTACTTACGGGACCACCCTCATACTGCCAAATGCTGATGAACACTGCTTCACGCTTGCCTAATTTTCTAGAAAAAATGTAGACAGTGATGACTGGATTATCTTTTCTGATACTTGAGGATTGCAAAATAGAAATGGAAACATATTATGTTCCTGTACACTGTTGGTCATCTTATATCCTTGTAATAAGTCACACCTTCTTTGAGCCAGGTCACTCACAAATGGAGTGCGACTCTGATTGTTCCTCAACAGAGAAAATGACAAGACTGCTTGATGGTTCACTGCTGCCAAGTAACAAACAAAAATTACCAATTCACTGAAGTCCAGCACACAGAAGTACTCAATTTCCCAGAACTGAGACATTACAGGATAAAGAACAGAGAAATTGACGAATCATCATTTCTACAAGTTTTTAATTGCAGATACAACAGCTGGTGAAGGCACAAGTATTAAAGGTAATGAAGATTGAAGCATATTCAATTTTCAATAAGATCTGTTTCAGTGGATATCTGTACAAAAGGGACAATTATTTTGTATTTACTACGTATTTGGTTATATCTTCATGGTGACTGTCCTTTTAAATATTTAACGTAAATATAATTATTATGACCCATGTAATTCTTGAAACACTAATAAAAATGTCTGAAATACATTGTTTAAGAATACTCATGGCAATGAAGCAAAATAAATTTTGTAAATTGGTGCATTCTTTGTTACTGTTATTACCGCTGTATGCTACTGAGTCCTGTTAACCAATCAGCAGATGTGCCTTGTTTGAGTAGGCTGCATTTAAATGACTGTCACAAACAACACGGGCAGGCAGTGAAACTTCGTTACAGATTAAAATTGTGTGCCCAACCGGGACTGAAACGTGGAACCTCAGTCTTCGTCTTTTACGGTGGGTCGTGAGTTGTGCTCAGATAACTGAGTCGAAAGAGCATTTACCGACATAAGGCGAAGGTCCCAGGTTCGAGTCCCAGTCTGGCAGCAGTTTTAATCTGCTAGGAAGTTTCAATCACACAGCACAGACTGCTGAGTTGCAGGGCCTCATAGACAAATGCAATTTCACATTGGAGAGCAGTAAAGTTTTGTATGCAGAAATTGTGCACCTAGCCCCTGACACGGTGGTCGCAGCTAAAGCTTTACCCGAATCTGGATGTAGTCACGGTGAAGAGCTCAAAATTGCTTAAGCTTTTGAGTTTGCTTTGACTGCCCAGCACACTTTAAAAAATAAAATTCAAGTTTCACAAGGAGCTAGTTGCCGCGACAAACAGGGTCAACTGACGATTCTGGCTAATCATCTCCAGAGACCTTTTCAAGTTTTGGACATCTACGATGTATATATGCAGACTGAAGAGATGAATGAAAACTTGTACCAAAGCTGGGATTTGAACCTAGGTCTCCTGGCAGAGAGCTTGGAGATCCAGGTTTGAATCCCGACTTCGGTGCAAATTTTCATTCATCTCTTCAGTCTTCATATATAATCATCCTCTATTTCTGCCTCTAAGTCCCGCCTGAGCTCACAGGCACCTGGATCACTGGCATCTTGTGAGTGACTTAAGCACTTTGATCATTCTGCTGTGATTCACACCCATTACAGCTGTGGATCAGGCAGCTCCCATACTGTACAGCTCAATTATGCCAAAATTGAGAAGGAGGCTTTGCTGATTATTTATAAGGTCAATAAATTTTTTGTATTTTTGTATGTCAGCAAATTTCATCAGATGACTGACCACAAACATTCCATTACATTTTCAGGCGCTGCTCTGAGTTCCCGTAAAGGCGTATCAAGTAGGCACCACTATGAGGTCCACTTTTGCCACACTGGCCGACGCAGCGATGTCCACACCCTGTCCTGCTTTCCTATTGGCCGTAAGTCCAATTCGATTACCAGGAAACAGTTTGTTTTGCCCTGGACCAACATCTACAACAAACCCCGGACGATATCCCGCCGACTGCACACGAGTTAGATACGGTATTGGCCCGTGCCCCAGTCGTAAAGAAAGTTTTGTCGGCAGTCCAGAAAGGACGGTCAGAGCACACTTCTTGACAGACTGCCCTGGCTTTTTGCAGTTACTTCACATTGCAGTTTTGGCTTAATGCCACGAAGATCATCTTAATGTCGGCCACGGAGGTCTCCGAGTGTGGGTCGTCATCCCACCCCCATATCCTCCACTTCTTGTGCGCTCTTCACATTCTTCGCGCGAGTACGATGACCGTGAGGATGTCGGCCACATGGCACATCTACCGGCCCCTCACTGACACAGACATTCAAACGTAAATGGCGCTCTCGGTGTGCCTGCTCCGGTGTCGCCTGGGCAACTTTTCCCACCACAGCCCTGCCCTGACCGCTGAGGAGGGAAGGGTTGTGTCAATTTTGCTGGGTCATTTCGGGGAGCTATATCGCCAGTGGTGGTGAACGACCTTTTGAACTTACTGTACATAACAAGGATGCTGCCCACTGTGATCCTCGCTAAGATCTGTGCCCTCCAGAAGATTCTCACCATCCGGGGGATGCCGACAACCAGGTGTTGAACAACGAGTCCGAATTTATGTCGATATAATTCCAGGCCTTCTATTGCTGTAGCAACATCAAACTACAGAGTCCACCAGAAAAATGTATACACTGCTTGTCAGGCTCTATCGAGATATCAATATTGTTGTCCGATATTGTTGAGTTACGAGTGTGTTGTAGTATGGTCTTTCGCTCGACAAATGTTAGTACTTTCACCTCGGTATTGACAAAACAAGATGGCTGGGGTGCGCTTGAGATTCGAGCAATAAAAATGTATCGTGACATGGTTTTTCAAATTTGATAATGCTGTTGAAGTGCAATGTCAGTGGAGTTGGGAGTTTGAAACAGAACCACCGACCCGCCTAACAGTTAAATGCATCACTGACAACTTTGAATTGCATGGAACGATTTGTGATACTCACAAAGGAAGATCAAGAAGACAGCATACAGCTACAAGTCCTGCTTCGTCAGCTCTCGCGTTGGAAAAGTTTGATAATTCTTCACAGAAGTCTGCTACGCAATGTGCACATGAAGTGGGGATTATCAGTACAAGTGTAAGAAGAATTCTGAAAGCTGCAAAGTAGAAAGCTTACATTCCACGATTACTGCATGCGATTAATGACGACAGTCCTGATCACTGAATGCAATTTTGTGAATGGTATCCGTAAATGGTAACTGATTGTAGGGAAGCAGCCTACTCACGCTGTAGAAAATTCACATCAGTCTTTCCATTGTGTGCCAGCCAGTCCGCTGTAACTAGCTCTGATGTCATAAATGTTGCGCAATACTTTAAAAATCAAGCAAATAACCTAAAACATTTCTAGTATATCAGGAGTAATACTAAATTAATATGTGTTGAATATCAGTTCGATAACTTTAGCCATTTTCGAAATTTGGAAGTTTTTCTGTAAAAATCATTGGCGCAACAGAAAAGAGCTAGAGACTTCAAAATTTATAATTAGATTCCTTTTTCATAATTATTTAATAGAAACAGTCTTCTGGATCTCACGATTTAAGATTTTAGTTGAAATTCAATATTTTCTGGTTTTTGTCTTAAAACTTAAGGAAGCAAGATAGATTAAGTAGGCTAATAAATAAGGCTAGGATGTTTATATTTAAGTAGGTTGGAGATCCGCTATAACTATGAAGATGTGAGAAGTTTCATTTGAATACCTATAAAACTATAGCGATAGCGTATCTCCAAAGCTCGTCTACTGCGTGCAGTGTAATTAAATTAATTCTCTCGCCCAAAATATTTAACTTAGCCACATCAAAATTTTATTATCAATACTTACCTGCGTGCTGAATGCACATTTAAATTAAGAGCTTCATCGGCCATCAGCAAGAGAAGCTATGATTTATTAGGTAACTTAAAGTGGTGCATTACTAGCCCAGCGGCTAGTTGGGAGAGCCGATTTGATCAGGCGTTCCCTTAGCCGTCCGCACCGCGGCTTTGTATATAAGAACGCTGCGCGAGGAAGAAAGGCCCCAGTTCTCTCCAGACGCTGAATAGCACGCCATCTGTGTCAGGAGTCGTGTTGCGTCGGTATCATTGCTACAAACAGCCTCAGATGCCGTATTAAGTTACTCGGGATACGTATAACCATTAAATTATTTTCGAGTGAAGTGTTAATTCTGGGATGACTTTAATTATCGATCTCCAGTTTGCGTATTGTCGTATTTTCATGTGCCGCCGCGGGACAAACATTCTACCATTATTTAGCGTGGCATTTGACGAACCTAATCATCAAATTATGGCGAGCATTCATTTAAATATTTAATTTGGACAGTTATAGTTGCATCAGCGTATTAGACTCTGAACTGCTCTGTGAGTTAGATTGTGTGGATTCTTTTGTTTCCATCTGTGACTTTCAGAATACAGAACGTTTTTTTTTCACGACCGTTTTTGATTATAAATCCCGGATAATCTCCTAATTCATCAGAGCTATAAGCTGTACCTATAAGTGTATTCTCAGATGAAGTGGGCACTAGGAATTCTAATTACAGGCTTCACGTTTTGCTAATCACTTTGTGGTTGCCAATATTGTAGTTAGAGAGCCAGTGTTGAGAACGGCGGGGAATTGCAGTGTTTCAACATTCAAACAAACTTATATAACAATTAATTTCCTACCAGCCGCCCCACATGATGACGAACAATTTGTGAAGAAGGTAGTGTGGAGTGACGAGTCACAATTGATGAGTCACAATTTAAACTTAATGGAACTGTGAATCGACATGACAGTGTGTACTAGGCACAGTAAAATCCACATGTTTATGTGAATAAAGCAGTCAATGTACCACAGGTTCATGTGTGGTGTGGACTATCATCTAGGGGCTTAGTATAACCCTTTTTCTTTGATGCTACTGTCATTGGAGAAGTGTACCTGGAAATGTTATGCACACACATTTTGCCAGGTTGCTTTATGGAGCTGATGAAGAGGTCTTCTACCAACAGGACAGGGCGCCACCACACTACCACCTAGCCATACGAGCTTTCCTGGATGACAACTTTCAGGGGCATTGGATTGGACGAAAAGGGCCCCATTGAGTTCCCTCCACAATTGCCAGATCTAACACCTATGGACTTTTACTTGTGGGGGACTGTGAAAGATAACATCTATCAATGTAAACCACGCACAGTGGAGGAACTTTGCCAGGACATTACAGCAACATGTGCGCTGATATCCACTGTACCACCGACTGACGTAGTTGTGGCGAATGCTAGTCATTCTGTTATGTGTATAGCTGCCAATGGTGAATATTTTGAACATTTAAAGTAACCGTGTGCTAAACTGAAGGTTGTACAATGTGTGTGATCAATTATTAAATGTAAAATAAACATATAAGTAATACTTTTCATTCCTTAAAGTGTGTATACATTTTTCTAGCCGACTCTGTATTGATCTCTGCCCCTTTCAACCTGCCTCCAACGTGGAGGGAGTGGACGATCTGGACTTTCGAAACCCAGTCACGACTGAGGAGGTCCCACACAGCTTCCGTGTGACACAGAGGTCCACACCAGTCAGCGAGGTCAGACCGGCTGAAATCCTGTGGGGGCACTGCACTCCGTTACACATCCCGTGTCCCGATCAGCACTCCCATACTGCATACAGGCCCACCTATGTGGGACGCATCTGTGCCCGGGGCCACCATATTCAGCCACGGTCCAGGGCAGATGGAGATGTCACTGTAGAGAGCAGGGGCTGCCAGGCGCAGACTTAAGAGAGTGACGGGCAGTCAGGAAAGCGTCGGTCTATAGTCAGCATTCAATGTGTCAGTGGGCAGCTAGCATTCAACAATGCAATCACTACAGCTCTCTGGCCACAGAAAGTTCATTTTATTAAAACCACGACCAGTTTCTCACCAACTGAGACACATTCTCAGGTGATTAGAATGTAGGTATTTTACAATTTTTGTCTTTACAGTGGGTTAGTCAATACTGTGATATGGAGTCCTGTACATTAGGTACTTCCATAAATTGTGTCCACAACATTATTTTAAGCTATCCTGAAGTCTCTGCCCATCCTTCACATCACTGGTAAATAAAAACCTGCTAGTAACGCATGTCACATTGATAAAAGGATGCCCGTAAAACAAAATAAAATGAGTACTTGGTGAGGAGAGAATAAAATAAGCCTTGCAAAGTGTGTAAAAATGTTTGTAAGTATAAACAACAATACAATAGATGATACAGCTTCCACTAGAAAAAACTACCATCGGATTCCTTTCTTTTGAGATATTTCTGGTAGAATATGAAAATGTCTGGTTTCAAAAAACATTATTATGTTCCTAAGAACAATGGCCAAAACTTTAGAGACAAGGAAAGTATGCTTCACGAAAGGTTTAAGTTACTGGGAGTCTACTGGATCTCTTGGCGGCAATGCGATGCCAAATATATAGGTCAAACTGGCAGAAGTTTTTCAACTCGATTTAAAGAGCATACCAATTGTGTGAATTCAGAATGAACACTAGGTGCACATTTATGTGACACAGAACATCAGATCACAGACATACATGAGAGTTATGCAACTCATATACTTGGAGAATAAGGGTAACAACCATAATATTTTAGAAGAGATAGTGATTCTTGAAGACTTACAAAAATATCCTGAGCTCACTTTAAATACCCAGAGAGAACTGAGCACTTCGTATTGGACTGTCGTTGTGATGAACAGTGTGCTACTGCCACTGGTATGTAAGTTTGTTCATGTGTTTAATGAAGTATATAAGTAATACCCTACAAGTGATCTTCACCATGAGTGACAATGTGAACAAATGTATAAATATGAAAAGACAATCCCATGAAGATGTGTGAAATTCATTTAGAAATTAATCCAAATTACTTCTGAAGATGTGAATGAATACGGATCTAGAGGCTACCGGAACCACAAAAGCAAACA
This sequence comes from Schistocerca nitens, assembly GCF_023898315.1. Classification (NCBI taxonomy): domain Eukaryota; kingdom Metazoa; phylum Arthropoda; class Insecta; order Orthoptera; family Acrididae; genus Schistocerca; species Schistocerca nitens. Next base: position 11,919,229 of record NC_064622.1, read on the forward strand.
GTTATGACTAATTGTTTAATAGTATGTTGGCATATCTTTAGAATGAAATACAGCAGTGATTTTATGTAGCACGGTTTTGAAAAGTGGCTGGTAGTGTGGTGTCACCGCCAGACACCACACTTGCCAGGTGATAGCCTTTAAATCACATTCATCATTAATGGATTAAGGTTAAGTATCAAACTAATTATGTCAGCTTTCTGAATTCTAATTCCTTGTCATGTTCCAGACCTCACGTCAGTACAGTGCTTCCCTCCTCAAGCCAGCCTGCGTGAGCTAAAACGCGTGCATTTCGGCCTCCACTAGTAACACGGTGTTGGCTCTTCTGCCGATACAACAGGGAGGTTTCCAGAGCTACATGGCACCAGAGCCTACACACAGGTCATCACATAATTTCCATAAATTATGGGCCAGTCGTTTGTGCGCTCGGAGCTGGTGCCCGATAGTGTCCCAGATGTGTTTTGCCATCTTCAAGTAGGGCATATCTGGAGGCTGAGAGGTTTATGTGAGTACACCATTGTGTCCCTGAACCACTGTAGCAAAATTCTGGTCAAGTGACACAGACAGCTGCTGCAAGGTACTGTAGACGTCGGGGCTGACATCGTGCACGAAAGGATGGAGGTAGTCCACAGTTGTCTCGATGTCTTCGATTACTGTCACACGTCCCACAGGAGCCCATGGGAATGTCCTCCACAGCACAATACTACCGCAACTGTCCAGCATCTGTGGCACAATGCATTTTTTGAGCAGCCGCTTTCCCGGATGACTGCGTATGCAGACACGACTGTTGAACTGGTGTAATGAGAAACATAATTCGTCCAACTGTGTGGAACCGTTCCATTAATGCTCGGTCTAATCTCAATGCTGCCGTGCCCACTGCAATCTTAACTGAGGATATCATCAGGTCAACACGGAAATGTGTAGTGGTTGTCTGCTGTGGCTCTGCTGTGGAGCGCACATTTGATAATTAGTGTTAGATGGTGAATTCCAAAATACGTGTGCTTGTACCTGCACTGTACTCTGTTGTCAGATCTGCCTCTTCGGCAGTGCGACAACACCCCATTTCATTCTGCACAGACCACCTTCACACGTGTGCTGCTTCTCTGGGCTAAAAAATTTGCTCAGTCCTCATATTCCCCTGGCAGGGCGCCCAGTGACTTCTTTCCAGTTTGTTGGGTGCTAACACTGTTGTGTGGCAGGCATTTCCAGAATGACAATGGGGTGATTTTTGAGGTGGAACCTCTATCAAAAATCCAAAATGCACCCTCCTACAACAGAGATCTCGGCCAAAACATGTGACACAACAGAGTGTGAACACGCAATTAGGTGAATCTCAATCCAATCCAGATAACAATAGCTGTTGGAAACTTGAAAGTATTAGTGTAAGCTCGAAAGAAATACCTCCCACAGCTGCGAGTATTAAAATCCTAACAGTAAACTGCCAAAGCATCTGAAATAAAGTGATAGAGTTTGAAGCACTCATGAAAAGCAGTATAACTCATATAATGCTAGGTACAGAAAGCTGGTCGAAACCTGAAACTGACTGCAGTGAGACTCCTGGGAAAAGTTTAAGTGTATATCAAAAGGACAGGCAACTGGGAAATGGAGGTGATGTACTTGTCACAGTAGACAAGAAACTCAAATCCACCGAGACAGAAATTGAAGCTGCATTTCGGACTGTCTGGACAAGACTCAGTATCAGGGATCCTTCTATCACCCACCATACTCATTCCATGATGTAACAAAAAACTTTAGAGACAATCTCAGTTCAATTGTATATAAGTTCCCCAATCATACTGTAATCATCGGTGGAGAGTTTAATCATCCAACAGTTAATTGGGAAAATTAGTTTGGTTCATGGTGGGTGATATAAGACATCCTGTGAAACATTACTAAATGCCTTCTGAAAACTACCTAGAACAGACAGTTAGGAACCCCACTCATGATGGAAATACACTGGATCTAATGGTAACAAATAAGACCTGACCTCTTTGAGGATGTCCAGATGCAGTTGTGGCAACAATGATTACCAAAGTACAAAGGACAACTGAAATAACAAAAAGATATATATGATCAGCAAACTAGATAAAAAGTTGGTATTGTCATATGTCAGTGAGGAACCTGAAACTTTCAGCACAGGGCAGGAGCATTTAAATGAACCTTGCCTCAAGTTTAAGAGGATACTTGACCATGCACTGGATAGATATGTACCCAGTACAACAGTTCATAATGGAAAGAAACCTCCACGGTATACAGTCACAGTAAAGAAACCTTTAAGGACACAGAGATCACCGCATAATAAATACACAACAAACTGTAGTGCTATAGATATATGCTGAATGAAGTATAGGCTGTTAGTGGCACCCGAGTTAGTGTCCAGTCCCTAGTGAATGAGACAGCAACTGAAATCGAGGGTAGCAAAGCAAAAGCTGAAATGCTTAACTCAATTTCCAAATGTTCCTTTAAAAAGGAAAACCCAGGAGAATTGGCTCAATTTAATCCTCATACCACTGAAAAGATGAATGAAATAAGTATTACTGTCAGTGGTGTAGAGAAACAGCTGAAATCGTTAAAATTGAACAACACTCCATGGCCCAATGCCATCCCTGTAAGACTCTTGTGGCTGAATTAATCTCCTTCTAACTATAATCTATTGTAGATCCATTGAACAAAAAACCGTGCACAGTTCTTGGAAAAAACACAGGTCACAACACCTGTCTACAACAAGGGTAGTAGAAGTTATCCACAAAAATACCACCCCATATCCTTGACATCGATTTGTTGTAGAATCTTTGAACATATTCTGAGCTCAAAGACAATGAGGTCTCTCGAACAGAATGACCCCTCAATGTCAGCCAGCACGGATTCCGAAAACATCGACGATGTGAAACACAACTCGTACTTTTCTCTCGTGACATATTGAAAGCTTTGGACCGAGGCAGTCAAGTAGATGCAGTATTTTTTGATGTCTGAAAATAATCTGACTAAGTACCACACCTACGCTTATTGTCAAAAGTACAGTCGTATGCGGTGTCAAGTGAAATTCGTGGATGGATTGAGGATTTTTTTGTAGGGAGGATGCAGCATGTTATCTTGGATGGTGATTTATTGTCAGATGCAGAAATAACTTTGGGTGTGCCCTTGTTGTTCATGTTGTATGTCAATGACCCTGCAAGACAATATTAATATAACATCAGACTTTTTGCTGATGATGCTATAATCTATAATGAAGTTGTTATAACCTTTAATCACTAATAATTTGCGTGGATATGCGCAAGTAGAAACACTAGCAGGTTACATACTACTAACTCCGTATCTGTCATTCGTCTCCCGTGCCGTGACATGCGGCCGGCGCCGTTCATAGCCAGGTGGCGCTCCCGTGCTCGGCCGAGCTGCGGAGCGCCTCTATCGCCATGTTCGCGTACTGACGTAGCGGCACTTTTAAATCTCGTGGCACTGTCACAACACTTTTCCCCCCTTGAAAAAAAACACTCACTTCCTTGGAGTCACGGACAGTGCGGAGACATCCATGGTCTCTTGGGAGGCCCCGAGAAGATCCTGCGGAGAAACACGAGAGTATGGTCGAAAATGTCCAGGACGGAAGCTTGCGCGTGGAACGTGCCTCCTGGACGAGATGATGGGTGAAAACTCCGGAGCAGCATCCATAGGTGTCGTGGACCTGGGGGTGTGCTCCAGCGAGATGGGTCCCGGAGAAGGCGGCGTCGCGACTGGGGTCGGTTCCGGCGTACCCGGAAGCGGTAGCGACGTCGGCTGCAGCAACACGCCCGGAAGATCGGCAGGAGCGACAGGACTGGCTTCTCGGGCTGGTGGAGGCGAAAGAAGGGGCGGTGGCACTGGCGTGGCCACCACTCGTGGGCGCATCTGGTCGTAATGGCGAACAACCGTGCCGTCGTCCGTATGTATTTCACAAAGCCGGCAGCCGCGAAGAGCCTCGACCACCCCTGGAATCCATTTAGGGCGAGATCCGTACCCCCGTGCCCACACGTCGGCGCCCACCGGGTATTTTCCCGCACTAGGGGACACAGTACAAGGCCTGACAGAGTGAAGTAGGTGCAGTAGAGTGCGCAGTTGGCGGCCGTGCAAGAGTTCAGCAGGGCTGCAATCACCCAGAGGCGTGAAGCGATAAGAACTCAGAAATTGCAACAGAGCGTCATCTGTGGAAAAATCACTAAGGAATTTTTTCATTTGGCTTTTGAAAGTGCGGACAAGGCGCTCGACCTCCCCATTCGATTGCGGATGGAAGGGCGGTGCTGTAACATGATGAATCCCATGTCCAGTAGAAAAATCACGGAAGGCCTGCGAAGAGAACTGAGGGCCATTGTCCGTGACAATCGTATATGGAAGACCTTCTAGCGCAAAGATTTTGGACAAAGCCAGCGTCATCGCCGCAGTGGTGGGCGACGGACATCGAATGACAAACAGAAACTTCGAGAAGGTGTCAATCGACAGTAGCCAATAAGTGCCGAGGAAGGGGCCGGCAAAGCCAGCGTGCACCCGTTCCCACGGCTGCGCCGGATCAGGCCACGGAGAGGGCATTGTACGGGGTGCAGCCAGTTGTTGAACACACTGACCACACGCAGCACCCATGTGGGCGATGTCCGAATCAACACCGGGCCAATAAACGTGCCTGCGGGCCAGGGACTTAGTCTGAGAAATCCCCCAATGGCCTTCATGCAATAGTTTGAGAACAGCTTTGCGAAGAGAGGCTGGCACCACGACCCGTGGAGATGCGCCATCCGTGGCCAGAAGAACAACACCCTCACCAACAGACAGACGAAGGCACAAGGTACGGTAGTTGCGAAGGGGATCCGATGCCCGGCCCTCGGTCCTGTCCGGCCAACCCCGTTGAACAAAACCGATCACCTGACGCAGGACCGGGTCCCGCGCAGTAACCGACGCGACCTGTGAACCTGTAAGTGGAAAACCCTCGACCGCACAACGTTCTTCCTCATCAATGTGGAAACAGAGTAGTTCATCTCGATCGAAAACCGGGTCGGGGCCCATCGGCAAATGCGACAACGCGTCAGTGTTGGCGTGCTGGGCCGTGGGGCGATAGTGAATCTCATAGTGAAAACGAGACAAGTATAAGGCCCAACGTTGCAGGCGGTGAGCTGCCTTATCCAGAAGCGACGCCGAGGGGCTGAACAGAGAGACCAGCAGCTTGTGGTCGGTGATGAGGTGAAACTTAGAACCATACAAAAAAACGCTGAACTTTTTTAGAGCATAAACGATAGTGAGCGCCTCCTTTTCGATTTGAGAGTAACGCCGTTGAGCATTGTTGAGGGTCTTGGAAGCGTAGGCGATGGGTCGTTCCGACCCATCCTCATACCGATGGACGAGAACAGCCCCTAGGCCATACTGTGACGCGTCAGTCGCCAGAACCAAGTGCTGACCCGGACGGAATGTGGCAAGACAAGGTGCCGACTGCAAATGAGCCTTCAGGCGGACAAAAGCCTGCTCACACTCGTCGGACCAACAGAAAGGAACGTTTTTGCGTAACAGCTGATGCAGAGGATGAGCCACTGCCGCCGCGGATGGAATGAATTTGTGATAATAAGCAACCTTGCCGAGAAACGCCTGAAGTTCTTTGACCGTAGACGGCCGGGGTAGAGCGGTAACGGCCGCAACGTGCTGTTGTAGAGGTCGTATACCCTCACGGGACAAGTGGAAACCAAGATAAACAATGGACGGTTGGAAGAACTGTGACTTGTCCAGATTGCACTTCAACCCAGCAGAATGCAGGACCCGAAACAGTGAACGCAAATTGCGAAGGTGCTCCTCAGTGGGGGCCCCTGTGACAACAATGTCATCCAGGTAGTTGATGCAGCCGGGAACGGAAGCCGTGAGCTGTTCCAAAAACCGCTTAAAAATGGCTGGCACGCTAGCGACACCAAATGGTAACCGCTGGTACTGATACAACCCACAAGGAGCGTTGATGACGAGAAATTCCTTGGAAGACGCATCCAATGGCAACTGATGGTACGCCTCCGATAAGTCAAGTTTGGAAAAGAACTGGCCCCCAGCGAGATTGGTAAATAACTCCTCAGGACGGGGAAGAGGATAGATGTCAATGAGGCTCTGAGCGTTGACAGTGGCTTTAAAATCACTGCACAATCGCAGACTCCCATTTAGTTTAGAAACCACCATGATGGGCGATGCCCATTCGCTGGAGGTAACAGTAAGGAGAATCCCTGAAGCTGTTAACCTGTCTATCTCAGCCTTGACAGGCGCACGCAACGCCATCGGAATAGGGCGTGCCCAGAAAAACTTAGGGCGAGCTGTAGGTTTAAGAGTAATGTTGCTGTTGTTGTTGTTGTTGTGGTCTTCAGTCCACAGACTGGTTTGATGCAGCTCTCCATGCTACTCTATCCTGTGCAAGCTTCTTCATCTCCCAGTACCTACTGCAACCTACATCCTTCTGAATCTGCTTAGTGTATTCATCTCTTGGTCTCCCTCTACGATTTTTACCCTCCACGCTGCCCTCCAATGCTAAATTTGTGATCCCTTGATGCCTCAAAACATGTCCTACCAACCGATCCCTTCTTCTAGTCAAGTTGTGCCACAAACTTCTCTTCTCCCCAATCCTATTCATTACCTCCTCATTAGTTACGTGATCTACCCACCTTATCTTCAGCATTCTTCTGTAGCACCACATTTCGAAAGCTTCTATTCTCTTCTTGTCCAAACTGGTTATTGTCCATGTTTCACTTCCATACATGGCTACACTCCATACAAATACTTTCAGAAACGACTTCCTGACACTTAAATCTATACTCGATGTTAACAAATTTCTCTTCTTCAGAAACTATTTCCTTGCCATTGCCAGTCTACATTTTATATCCTCTCTACTTCGACCATCATCAGTTATTTTGCTCCCCAAATAGCAAAACTCCTTTACTACTTTAAGTGTCTCATTTCCTAATCTAATCCCCTCAGCATCACCCGATTTAATTTGACTACATTCCATTATCCTCGTTTTGCTTTTGTTGATGTTCATCTTATATCCTCCTATCAAGACACTGTCCATTCCGTTCAACTGCTCTTCCAAGTCCTTTGCTGTCTCTGACAGAATTACAATGTCATCGGCGAACTACAAGGTTTTTACTTCTTCTCCACGAATTTTAATACCTACTCCGAATTTTTCTTTTGTTTCCTTTACTGCTTGCTCAATATACAGATTGAATAACATCGGGGAGAGGCTACAACCCTGTCTCACTACTTTCCCAACCACTGCTTCCCTTTCATGCCCCTCGACTCTTATAACTGCCATCTGGTTTCTGTACAAATTGTAAATAGCCTTTTGCTCCCTGTATTTTACCCCTGCCACCTTCAGAATTTGAAAGAGAGTATTCCAGTTAACGTTGTCAAAAGCTTTCTCTAAGTCTACAAATGCTATAAACGTAGGTTTGCCTTTTCTTAATCTTTCTTCTAAGATAAGTCGTAAGGTTAGTATTGCCTCACATGTTCCAACATTTCTACGGAATCCAAACTGATCTTCCCCGAGGTCCGCTTCTACCAGTTTTTCCATTCGTCTGTAAAGAATTAGCGTTAGTATTTTGCAGCTGTGACTTATTAAACTGATAGTTCGGAAATTTTCACATCTGTCAACACCCGCTTTCTTTGGGATTGGAATTATTACATTCTTCTTGAAGTCTGTGGGTATTTCGCCTGTCTCATACATCTTGCTCACCAGATGGTAGAGTTTTGTCATGACTGGCTCTCCCAAGGCCATCAGTAGTTCTAATGGAATGTTGTCTACTCCCGGGGCCTTGTTACGACTCAGGTCTTTCAGTGCTCTGTCAAACTCTTCACGCAGTATCATATCTCCCATTTCATCTTCATCTACATCCTCTTCCATTTCCATAATATTGTCCTCAAGTACATCGCCCTTGTATAAACCCTCTATATACTCCTTCCACCTTTCTGCCTTCCCTTCTTTGCTTAGAACTGGGTTGCCATCTGAACTCTTGATATTCATACAAGTGGTTCTCTTCTCTCCAAAGGTCTCTTTAATTTTCCTGTAGGCAGTATGTATCTTATCCCTAGTGAGACAAGCCTCTACATCCTTACATTTTTCCTCTAGCCATCCCTGCTTAGCCATTTTGCACTTCCTGTCAATCTCATTTTTGAGACGTTTGTATTCCTTTTTGCCTGCTTCATTTACTGCATTTTTATATTTTCTCCTTTCATCAATTAAATTTAAAATTTCTTCTGTTACCCAAGGATTTCTATTAGCCCTTGTCGTTTTACCTACTTGATCCTCTGCTGCCTTCACTACTTCATCCCTCAGAGCTACCCATTCTTCTTCTACTGTATTTCTTTCCCCCATTCCTGTCAATTGTTCCCTTATGCTCTCCCTGAAACTCTCTACAACCTCTGGTTCTTTCAGTTTATCCAGGTACTATCTCCTTATTCTCACCTGCAGTTCATAACCAATAGATTGTGGTCAGAATCCACATCTGCCCCTGGAAATGTCTTACAATTTAAAACCTGGTTCCTAAATCTCTGTCTTACCATTATATAATCTATCTGATACCTTTTGGTATCTCCAGGATTCTTCCAGGTATACAACCTTCTTTTATGATTCTTGAACCAAGTGTTAGCTATGATTAAGTTATGCTCTGTGCAAAATTCTACAAGGCGGCTTCCTCTTTCATTTCTTCCCCCCAATCCATATTCACCTACTATGTTTCCTTCTCTCCCTTTTCCTACTGACGAATTCCAGTCACCCATGACTATTAAATTTTCGTCTCCCTTCACTACCTGAATAATTTCCTTTATCTCGTCATACATTTCATCAATTTCTTCATCATCTGCAGAGCTAGTGGGCATATAAACTTGTACTACTGTAGTAGGCGTGGGCTTTGTGTCTATCTTGGCCACAATAATGCGTTCACTATGCTGTTTGTAGTAGCTAACCCGCACTCCTATTTTTTTATTCATTATTAAACCTACTCCTGCATTACCCCTATTTGATTTTGTATTTATAACCCTGTAATCACCTGACCATAAGTCTTGTTCCTCCTGCCACCGAACTTCACTAATTCCCACTATATCTAACTTTAACCTATCCATTTCCCTTTTTAAATTTTCTAACCTACCTGCCCGATTAAGGGATCTGACATTCCACGCTCCGATCCGTAGAATGCCGGTTTTCTTTCTCCTGATAGCGACGTCCTCTTGAGTAGTCCCCGCCCGGAGTTTCGAATGGGGGACTATTTTACCTCCGGAATATTTTACCCAAGAGGATGCCATCATCATTTAATCATACAGTAAAGCTGCCCCCCCCCCCCCCCCCCCCCATGAACCATGGACCTTGCCGTTGGTGGGGAGGCTTGCGTGCCTCAGCGATACAGATGGCCGTACCGTAGGTGCAACCACAACGGAGGGGTATCTGTTGAGAGGCCAGACAAACATGTGGTTCCTGAAGAGGGGCAGCAGCCTTTTCAGTAGTTGCAGGGGCAACAGTCTGGATGATTGACTGATCTGGCCTTGTAACATTAACCAAAACGGCCTTGCTGTGCTGGTACTGCAAACGGCTGAAAGCAAGGGGAAACTACAGCCATAATTTTTCCCGAGGACATGCAGCTTTACATGCAGCTTTACTTAAGAGTAATGCGGGCTTCAAAATCCTTGGCCCGACCCAGACCAGCAGAGAACACGGACGAGAATTCAGTACACAATCCATCCAGCTGTTGATACGGAATATCCTCAGATATGAGGTGCACATCATCATCAATGGAGAACCCGAACAACTGGAAAGCATCATAACCGAACAGGTTTTCCGTGCCCGCATGATCCACCACATAAAACGTGAGGGGCCTAACAACAGACTTGTAGGCAGTGGAAGCATCAAACTGGCCAACGATAGGAATTTTCTGCTTATTATAAGTTCGCAGATTTCGCGTAACAGGAGACAAGGGAGGGGAGCCCAACTCCAAATACGTGCGAGAATTAATGAGAGTTACTGCAGAGCCCGTGTCCACTTGCATGCGAATGTCTTCATCCAGAACACGAACAGTAACAAACAACTTATTTGTTTGAGAAAGCACACAGTTAACATCCATGTCCGATGCCTCGTCCTCGTCGACAGGAACTTTAGGGGACTGACACACAGAAGCAATGTGGCCTTTTTTCCTACATGAATTACACGTGGCCCAACGTTTTGGACACGCAGCCCTGTCATGCTGTGCGAAACAACGTGGACAAGAAGGAAGCGCGGAACGAACCTGCTTCTGTGGATGCTGTTTTCGCTGCGAGCGTGGTGGCCCAACGTGACGTTGTTGACGCGAGTGAACCGCCGCCACATCATCGTTCCCCTGTGAAACAGGCAAATTGTCCGCGTCGAAAGCGGTATGTACAGTGCCCACATCACACCACGCGTCTATTTGCGCACCAGCAGCGTGAGACACTTCAAAAGATTGAGCGATGCTGAGAACTTCCGACAACGACGGGTTTGGCAGTTGTAAGGCACGTTGCCGAACTTCTTTATCAGGAGCAAGCCGTAGAATAGCGTCCCGAACCATTGAATCAGCATAAGACTCATGATGAGTGTTCGTGACAAACTGACATTTCCTACTCAGACCGTGTAGTTCCGCCGCCAAAGACCGGTAAGATTGATGGGGCTGTTTACGACACCGGTAGAACGCCACGCGGGCGGCAACGACGTGGGTGTTTTTGCGGTAATAGTTAGACAATAATTCATACATTTCTTGGAAGGACAGAGAGGCAGGTTCCCGCAGAGGGGCTAACTGAGATAGCAGCTGATAGATCCGTGGGGAAATCCAAGATAGAAATAACGACTTACACATAGGAGCGTCGACAACGCCGAAAGCCAAGAAGTGTAGCCGCAAACGCTTCTCATAATCCTCCCAGTCTTCAGCGGCCTCGTCGTAAGGAGGGAACGGAGGCGGAGAAGAGGAAGACAGACGATGAGTAAGCGACGTCAACAACGCCTGAATAGCAGCCGTCAGCTGTGTTTGTTGGTCAATGAGCGCTTGCATAAGCTGTTCCATGTCTGCCCCGACACGAACACACAATTCCACAACGCAGGAAAAAAAATATCCGACCTCGTTGCCAAAAAGTGTTATAACCTTTAATCACTAATAAAGTGCGTGGATATACAAAAGCAGAAACACTAGCGGGTTACATATTACTAACTCCGTATCTGTCATTCGATTCCCGTGCCGTGACATGCGGCCGGCGCCGTTCATAGCCAGGTGGCGCTCCCGCGCTCGGCCGAGCTGCGGAGCGCCTCTATCGCCGAGTTCGCGTACTGACGTAGCGGCACTTTTAAATGTCGTGGCACTGTCACAACAGAAATACTATCTGAAATAAGTTGGATAAATATTTAGTCATGTTTCAATAAGATTTCAAAGTGGTGCAATGACTGGCAACTTGCTTTAAATGTTCAGCAATGTAAAATTCTGCACTTTACAAAACAGAAAAAACGTAGTACCCTATCACTAGTAATATCAATGAATCACTGTTGGAATCAGCCAACTCAACCAAATATCTGCGTGTAACTCTTTGTAGGGATATGGAATGGGGTGATCACATAGGTTCTGTCATGGGTAAAGCAGGTGGTAGACTTTGCTTTATTGTTAGAATACTGGGGGACTGAAACAGGCCACAAAGGAGATTGCTTACAAGTCACCCAGTGTGACTGGTTCTAGAATATTGCACAAGTGTGGGATCCGTACGAAATAGGACCGACAGGGAATATTGAATGTATACATGGAAGGGCAGCACAAATAGTCACAGGTTTTGTATCACAGAGATACTGAAAGAACTGAACTGAAAGCCTCTTGAAGATAAGACTTAAACTATTCTGAGAAAGTTTATTAAACAAGTTTCAAAAACCAGCTTTAAACTATGACTCTAGGAATATACTACAATGCCCTACACATCGCTCACATACAGATCGTGAAGATAAGATTAGGTGTAATTACTGCAGGCACAGAGGCATTCAAACAATCATTCTTCCTGCACTCTGTGCACGAATGGAACAGTAAGGAACCCTTATAACCGGTACGGTGGGAAGTACCCTCTGTCACGTATGTCACGATGGTTTGCAGAGTACAGGTGTAGAAGTGGACGTAGATATAGGAGTGACACCGGCACAGAGTTTCACGGTCGGTGCTTAAGCTTTTTCCGCAGTGACGATCGATTCTTTACAACTACGGGTACGCCTACCCCCGTATCGCAGTCTCTCTAAGGAGAAATTCGTACTCTTTTCCTTCTCACACCGTCATGACAAGTGATGCCGTGATTCCTTGTGACTTGTTGTGAAACACCACACTGAGAAAGGCAGTTTGCACTGCACACTACTGATGATGAGTCGTCTCTTATACATACAGACCTGAACATTCTCCCTTCTCACAGGAACTGAGTGGCGAACCACGGTAACCCGGCAGGCAAGAGCAGACTGCGCGGCCCGCCGTACTCCGGCAGTTGGTGTTTTTCCCACACGGGTTGGGTTGGCACGGGTCTGTAACTAATGAACAAATAACTGAAAAACATCAAACTTCTAATTATTATATTATACATATTTGTGGCACATATTCCACAGATTCATGATTAAGAGGGAAACTTCAGAGGAGTGGAATCAGTCAAAGCACACATAATGATAGACCTCCAATGTACTGGTTCTGTCAATTATGTACCTTTAACACTTTGTGTGCCATGCCCACAATATTTCAGGCACAACATCTCAGTGAGAACTGCTATGATCGTAATATTACAGGTGTGGCACTCCTCACTAACAGTAAGATGCTGTGCCCAAAATATTATGGGCACGGTATTCTTTCCAATACTGATGACAATGTAGTATTATGGGCCTGGTACCTAAAGTGTTAATAACAGATAGCTTGCACTGTTTATAATAGCTACTTGCCATGCTTTACTTATATTTCAAAACCCTGAAAATTTTAGTCTTAGATAAGAAACTGGAAAATTTCTGTTTTTCCACTTACACATTTTAGCTGCAGATTGCCAGTCACAAAGTAATTAGAAAGTAAGTAAGTGTCCTGACTCCTATTTAAAATAACTATGTTTACATAGCACATGATGGAGACTTTCATATAACAAACATTGTTTCCTTACTCCAAATTAAGAACTGCATACTAAGAATGTAAAACATTTAGAAAGACAACATTTTTCCCTTCGACTGACAGCCTTACATTCAACCATTACAATGGCAATTTAGATGATGGTGTCAGTTTAAAGTGGGAACTGCAAATAAGAGTGCATACATAATGAAAGCCATACATCTTAAGCTAAAAGTGCCATCGACTCAAAGACTGGCTCGAGCACCACATGGTTTTCCCTGTCACGGAACTGTCGGAGGTGGTACACTGTCGCCTCCCTCTGACGTCTGATCTGAGTCGTCCAGCCGGTTATAGTAGGAGGATAACAGTTTAAGGTGGACTCTGAACCACAGTGCTGCTCGGTACTATTACTCTCGACAAACACTGCCTCAGGTGAAATCCTGCAACTGATGAGGTATCTGGTCCCTGACCTCTGTATCAGTAGTCTGGCACTCTTCCAATGACCTATCAAGCCGCAACTCCGGGAAACAGTGAATGTAGATCACAGTGGTACAGCTCACATTCCTTACATTTTATACCTAAGTACACAACAAAATACTTGGGCATTCTCCGGCACTCGTAAAATTTGTGAATTAGGTACATGAACTCCATTTTTTACCACAGAGTGGGGAACCAGTCACTGAAAAGTGAGCGACAGCCACTCGCAGCGATAGTCTGAAGTGCCACTGTCTAGAAATGAGTTGTAGAGAAAGTGCATTCAGCATAAAACATGGGAACAATAAATATTAGTGCATGCTGATTACACACACAGACCTGCCCAGATAAAAAATTCCACAATTGCAGAGGAGTTGTTATTGTTTTGGACAGTTTTCCTTTGCCTGCCTTCTACCCAGCTGTACCACTTACACAAAAGAGGTATAACAATTTAAGACACTTTTCTGTGGATTTTGCTTTCATATTGTGTTGATTATCTAGTAATAGGTGTGATATGCACAATATGCAGCATGTTGCCAAATAATTTCCTGTGACTGGCATCTCACATAATTTCATCATTTTCTTCTTTAATACATGAGAAATATTCTGAGAATGTAACATCTCGGTTCTCAATAATGTAGATGGCTGTATGTTCGATCATCCACAGAGCTGCATTGTGTATAGTAGTAGGGTATAACGTGCTGTAAGGCCACATCAGTTGAGACAGTAAGCATTTGTCCTGTCAGTGATAGCTAGTCGGTGGCTGAGAAATCTCCACACGTCCCGCACCGGTCCGCAAACAAATGTGTCCGTGAGTGAGTCGACGTTTCTGCATCTGTAGCAAGCAGCTGTTACTCTGGCGTGGATTGTGTGCAGTTTATCATTCGTAGAGATTTTGTCACCGACTATCAGATACCGCCACGAGTGAATCAGTGACGGCAGGAACATCAGTGAATATTTTGCCACAATACTGTCGAGTTCATCTGTAGTTCCGTTTCTTCGACAGGGTTTCCTGGTGCGTTATTTGTGACGACTTTGTGTATTGCTTTGTTAAGAAACTGCGGTTTCTTTGATATACTAGTGCACACATAGTAAATTCTGGAAAGCACTTCTGGATGTAATGGTATTCAGGTGGAATCACTGCTACGTGTATCGGTGACGCTAGGCTTGTCGATCTCGAGATGGTAAAAAGACTATGCAGAAGGTGTTTGCCCTGATGCCATTCTTTTTTTTCTCATTTGGTTGGTGAGGAGTGTGTCACGTGCACTTGTGTCAAACACTGGTGAGCCCGAGGCCACCCTGCAAGGGATGTAGGGCGAGTGCCACGACCTGCGCTTTAGGGATGTTACCGTGAAGAAGAAACCAGTTGATCAGATGCTGCCAAAGTTTCAGGGAGAGACAGTACTCGGGCCGCGCAGTACAATCTGTTTGTGACAAATGTGTGAATCATTTGTGGCTTTTGCAGGAAGTTCAGGTGCCTGTCGGAGAGCAGATTCAGAATGGCCCTGATGTGGTTCAGGAGGTCTGCCCAGTTCTTAGTTTTCATGCAGCCAGGTGTGGCCTTCCAGTAGACGTCCAGAGAACGGTGCGAGGTCTGCTGCTCGACTTGTGTCACTTGAGGTACTTCAGCAAAGCTCCCGCTACGGGTAAGTACAGTCATTTTCCTGCCGTCATTTTGAGCGCCAGACAACTTCCTGTAGATTTTAAGTATGTCTTTAATGGAAGAACGGTCTTGTTAGAAAGACAACGGAGATGTCATCTGCCTCTGCTGTGAAGCAGATTCACGGATTCTGAACTTCTAATCCTCAACTTCTGCCTTCAATGAGACACAGCACAGTGTGCATCCTCGGCAGATAGATGTGTTACGGTTCTGTGAGAGGATTATTAATTAAACTCCGAGAGGAAACAGTTGATAATAATCCACAAAGAATTGTTGTGATATGAATTCCGTATCCCATCCTCTTCATCACTTCTATTAAAAACACATGGCTCGAATAGTCAAACACATTCAAAAATTCTAAAAACACAATTGCTCCTTCATGTTCGACCTCTGCTGTGGAGCATATCATGTCCCATACTCAATGCTTCTTCAAGGGACAGCACAACATTGGTAGCTCCCTACAGTGTTCTCGAAGAGTGATACTGTACGACTCTTGACTGCACGCATAACGGTTCTGACACCTGCTTTAAGCACAGCCAGTTTTCACGAGAAGAACTACTATTCCTTCTTTGATAGAGTTGGGTACTGTTGGTCCTCACCCCCAGCCTTTAGCAACACCTTGAAGAGATTCTTTGAGGACACCTCAATAGCACTGGTAAAATTCTGCTACGAGATTTCACTACTCCTGTTAAAAACGACAGTATAACCCGCAAAAATAAAATCATTACTGGTAGGGGTAACTTACTGAAGAAGATCACTATCAATAACAGTTCTTTACAGAAAGTCTGCAAGATAGATTTATGGTGACAGGTTAATTTTTGTTAAGTTGGGTTATAAATCTGACACTGTATGAAGGGATGTAGCTGCACTGCAGTGTAAGATGACATTCCCATGTCGACATCTGCCCACTGGGTCTATGTTCCATGTGTACTGGGGGGGGGGGGGGTTTCTTCTGAGGCTGTAGCATCAGCAAAGACACCAGGTGTAGATTCCAAAGTGGTTGACATTCCCTTAACGGATGCAATCATTTTCAATAAAGTAGGTCTTACTTGTTCAGATTTCTAGTGTGTCTCCCTTCCTTTAGCTGTCGTGTTCCTGTTACGAGGTCCTCACAACATTTTCAAAAGACATTACAGTAACCTAGTAAACAAGGAGAAAGAAAACTGGCATTCTATGGATCGGAGTGTGGAATGTCAGATCCCTTAATCGGGCAGGTAGGTTAGAAAATTTAAAAAGGGAAATGGATAGGTTAAAGTTAGATGTAGTGGGAATTATTGAAGTTCGGTGGCAGGAGGAACAAGACTTCTGGTCAGGTTATAAATTCAAAATCAAATAGGGGTATGCAGAAGTAGGTTTAATAATGAATAGGAATGAGGGTAAGCCCAGTATAGTGAACTCATTATTGTGGCCAAGATAGATACGAAGCCCATGCCTACCACAGTGGTACAAGTTTATATGCCAACTAGCTCTGCAGATGGTGAAGAGATTGATGAAATATATGATGAGACAAAAGAAATTATTCAAACAGTGAAAGGAGATGAAAATTTAATAGTCATGGGGGACTGGAATTTGACAGTAGGAAAAGGAAGAGAAGGAAACGTAGTAGGTGAATATGGAATGGGAGTAAGGAATGAAAGAGGAAGCCGCCTGGTAGAATTTTGCACAGAGCATAACTTAATCATAGCTAACAAAGAAGGTTGTATACATGGAAGAAGCCTGGAGATACTAGAAGGTTTCAGATAGATTATATAATGGTAAGACAGAGATTTAGGAACCAGGTGTTAAATTGTAAGACATTTCCATGGGCAGGTGTGGACTTTGACCACAATCTATTGGTTATGAACTGTAGATTAAAACTGAAGAAACTGCAAAAAGGTGGGAATTTGAGGAGATGGGACCTGGATAAACTGAAAGAACCAGAGGTTGTAGAGAGTTTCAGGGAGAACATTAGGGAACAATTGACAAGAATGGTGGCAAGAAATATAATAGAAGACGTATGGGTCAGGGAGAGCATTAGGGAACGATTGACAAGAATGGTGGAAAGAAATATAGTAGAAGAAGAATGGGTAGCTTTGAGAGATGAAATAGTGAAGGTAGCAGAGGATCAAGTTTGTAAAAAGATGACAGCTAGTACAAATCCTTGGGTAACAGAAGATATACTGAATTTAATTGATGAAAGGATAAAATACAAAAATGCAGTAAATGAAGCAGCAAAAAGGAATACAAATGTCTCAAAAATAAGATCGACAGAAACTGCAAAATAGCTAAGCATGGATGGCTAGAGGACAAATGTAAGGATGTAGAGGCATATCTCACTAGGAGTAAGATAGATACTGCCTGCAGGAAAATTAAAGAGACCTTTGGAGAAAAGAGAACCACTTTATGAATATCAAGAGCTCAGATGGAAACCCAGTTCTAAGCAAATAAGAGAAAGCAGAAAGGTGGAAAGAGTACATAGAGGGTCTATACAAGGGCGATGTACTTGAGGACATGAAAGAGGATGTAGATGAAGATGAAATGGGAGATATGATACTGCGTGAAGAGTTTGACAGAGAACTGAAAGACCTAAGTCGAAACAAGGCCCCGGGAGTAGACAACATTCCATTAGAACTCCTGACAGCCTTGGGAGAGCCAGGCCTAACAAAACTCTACCATCTAGTGAGAAAGATGTATGAGACAGGCGAAATACCCGCAGACTTCAAGAAGAATATAATCATTCCAATCCCAAAGAAAGCAGGTGTTGACAGATGTGAAAATTACCGAACTATCAGTTTAATAAGTCACAGCTGCAAAATACTAACGCTAATTCTTTACAGACGAATGGAAAAACTGGTAGAAGCGGACCTCGGGGAAGATCAGTTTGGATTCCGTAGAAATGTTGGAACACGTGAGGTAATACTAACCTTACGACTTATCTTAGAAGAAAGATTAAGAAAAGGCAAACCTACGTTTCTAGCATTTGTAGACTTAGAGAAAGCTTTTGACAACGTTAACTGGAATACTCTCTTTCAAATTCTGAAGGTGGCAGGGGTAAAATACAGGGAGCAAAAGGCTATTTACAATTTGTACAGAAACCAGATGGCAGTTATAAGAGTCGAGGGGCATGAAAGGGAAGCAGTGGTTGGGAAAGGAGTGAGACAGGGTTGTAGCCTCTCCCTGATGTTATTCAATCTGTATATTGAGCAAGCAGTAAAGGAAACAAAAGAAAAATTCGGAGTAGGTATTAAAATTCATGGAGAAGAAGTAAAAACCTTGAGGTTCGCCGATGACATTGTAATTCTGTCAGAGACAGCAAAGGACTTGGAAGAGCAGTTGAACGGAATGGACAGTGTCTTGATAGGAGGATATAAGATGAACATCAACAAAAGCAAAACGAGGATAATGGAATGTAGTCAAATTAAATCGGGTGATGCTGAGGGGATTAGATTAGGAAATGAGACACTTAAAGTAGTAAAGGAGTTTTGCTATTTGGGGAGCAAAATAACTGATGATGGTCGAAGTAGAGAGGATATAAAATGTAGACTGGCAATGGAAGGAAAGCGTTTCTGAAGAAGAGAAATTTGTTAACATCGAGTATTGATTTAAGTGTCAGGAAGTTGTTCCTGAAAGTATTTGTATGGAGTGTAGCCATGTATGGAAGTGAAGCATGGACGATAAATAGTTTAGACAAGAAGAGAATAGAAGCTTTCGAAATGTGGTGCTTCAGAAGAATGCTGAGGATTAGATGGGTAGAACACATAACTAATGACGAGGTATTGAATAGAATTGGGAAGAAGAGGAGGATGTGGCACAACTTGACTAGAAGAAGGGATCGGTTGGTAGGCCATGTTCTGAGGCATCAAGGGATCACCAATTTAGTACTGGAGGGCAACATGGAGGGTAAAAATAGTAGAGGGAGACCAAGAGATGAATACACTAAGCAGATTCAGAAGGATGTAGGTTGCAGTAGGTACTGGGAGATGAAGAAGCTTGCACAGGATAGGGTAGCATGGAGAGCTGCATCAAACCAGTCTCAGGACTGAAGACCACCACCACCACAACAACAACAACAACAACAACAACAGCACACTAAGGTGTCATATGTGAGTCACTTTATTTGTTGTGAAACAGAATAAAGTTCAAATTTAAACCCAATTTTATGACCTATACCAGCAAATAGGGTAAGGACCTATAGCTCAGGATAACTGTTAGCATAAGCATCTAAGGCTGCACAAATTAGCTGGTCTCATATTGAGAAAGAGGTTGTAGCAAGGTTCGGTACTCTATCTGAGTAGTTTGTGTCCACAGAGTGCGCAGCGCAGTGGCGTAAAACTATGTTTTATATTGTATTTGGTGGAAATTTTGTCTGATGAAAACAACGTTGCACAACAGAGACCAACCAAATGAGGCAGGGAATTTGTTAAGACACTGACTTTATATTGAGGATGATGGAGTTTTGTCTCTCCAACCATCCTGTTTCAGGTTTTCCTTAATCATTTCAGGCAAATGCTGGGATGGTTCTTTCGGCAAGGTCACAGTCAACTGACTATCCTATCCTCATAACATGCATCTGTGTTGATGTATATTTTACCATTTATTTTCACTGTATTACAAGGACAAATCCTGCATCACTGTGAGATCATCCCTGGATGAATAACTAAATAAAAAATAAAATAGCATAAATAACAGTAACAGTAAAATATACAGACTTGTAGCATGTTAATAACAGGTAAAACAAACCAAATATTGAAAGAAAACATTAAAAAATATAGCAGATTACTTTGAGACAAACAGTCTATTCATAAACTTAAAACGAAAAAGTCTCGCAATGGATATATCAACTCCGTGGAGTAGAACTCCGGCTGATCCCCGTGGTGAAATAAGTGAGTAAACCGTCATCAAACAGTTATCAAAAGGTGAGTAGTAAATTTATAGGAAGACAGATACAATAAAAACGCCACCAAACAAACTAAATTCCTTCTCTGTGTCTTCAGTGAAAGATATTACAAACAGAATCAACATGATTGTCACTTCTGTGAGTCAAACATTTTTTTCAATAGAATACAATCATGTCCAAGTCAAAATTTATCCATTTCTAAAACTATGTATAATTACTGGCTATAAATATGGATCAATACTGGCTATATAACTGCATTATCAAGAAAATAATACATTTATACATTTGGCTTTAGCATGCATTTTTAACAAATGTCTAGAGTTTTGAATTATTCCTGAAACACATAAAATTTCAAAAATTATTCCAACTTATAAAACGGGTGAGACAATAAAAATCTCCCTCAAAATTATTGAGCAATCTCGATAGTTCCAATAATTTCCAAAACAATTAAGACGCTCATCTGCAAACAACTCAATTATTATTTCAATAAATGTAGCCTGTTTTTAAAGAGTCAGTTCACTTACTGAAGGAGAAAAAAATACTGTTCTAGCATCATAAATCAAATAAACACAACTTTTGAAAATATAGTCTCACTTGTTTTATGTGACCCAAATAATCTTTCGATTGTATTTCTTACGGAATATTGCTTAAGAAGCCCGAGTTTTACGGAGTACATAATATGTCAATAAAAGTAATTGCTTCATACTCAAACAACAGAAAACAATACACGTAGGTCAGGTGATGAGAGTTCTCTGTTGAAAATTGTTAACACAGAGATCAGTTGTTTGACCATCCTTTTTCAAAATTGCAATTAATGATTTGTCACTTTGTGTAGCCCATTCTGTGATCTGCTATGCAGATGATGCAACAATAATTACACCCATCAAGAGACATCAGTAGTAAAACAAATACCTACAGAATCATTTGACATTGCAGTAATTGTTCTCTTTCAGTAAATGTTTGTGTAACACAGATAAGACCCACTGTCCACTGTTTGGACTGTCAAAGATGTAGAAAATAAGTAACTTACTGAAGGAGAAAAAAAAATACTGTTCTAGCATTATAAACCACAGGATTTTGTAAAGACTCCTAACTGACGTAGAGAAAAGACGTCAGTTTTACTTGCAAAAGAACTTCAAGGGTAACGTACGAAAGTAGGAACTGAGATACTGGTACCCAGATATTTCTGAATATGTTACATAAGACTAAGTAACTGACAGGCAAACACAATAAAGAAAGAAAACTCGCTAGCTTTTGGAATGAGTCCTTTCTCGGGCTGGAATATGTGAGTTAACGAGCATTTCGCTCTCATTTAAGTATATGGCTGAAAGAGACAGCCTTTCAGGAATTGTGAAACGAACCCTGTCATCCAGGACCGTGTGCCACAAAGAGTGCAGATTCGCCACAAGATCGAGGAAGTCCACAGCTGTCGGCCACGGTGGCCGAGCAGTTCTAGGCGCTTCGGTCCGGAACTGCGTGACCGCTACGGTCGCAGGTTCGAATCCTGCCTCGGGCACAGATGTGCGTGATGTCATTAGGTTAGTTAGGTTTAAGTAGTTCTACGTTCTAGGGGAGTGATGACCTCCGATGTTAAGTCCCGTAGTGCTCGGAGCCATTTGAACCATTTTTAAGTCCACAGGTGTCTGCTGTGCTGAATGAGGCCAGGCCGATCAGGCCTAAGCGCTGTAGTGGCGAGTGAGACAAACGAGAACCTACATCGTAGGGAAACCCCGTAGGAGCTGCTTGTGACCAGCGAGGTGTAGCAGTGTTAAATATGGTGGACCTTAGCTCGGCCATAAAGGGAAACATTTATGAAAACTATTTAAAACGTCTGTAGTAATTCAGGGAATGAAGCTACTGCAATTTTAATCAACTATCTTTCTTAAATTTTCAAGGTGATCCCAATAAATCATGAATACTGATTATATCTATAATAGTTTAGGATTTACTGTTAAAGTGAATTTAACAAGTTTTGTAACAAAGACCTGAATGGTAAAATCTGAACGCTTTGGTCGATCTTAATGATCGACATTTCACATCAGAGGGCAGAATTAAAATGGCAAATGTAAATATGAACTCTGTAACTTTATTTGTTTAAAAGATATAGAAAATTTAAATTATCAGTATTTTCAGTTAAGCATCAGACCATCATTTCCTCCACATGAACAATGACACATGACACCTTATTGAATCGTTAGGTAATAGAATATTTATTGTAAAGTTTAATGCATAATAGTTACTTTTGTTCTTTATTTATTTATCAGAAAGCACATTGGTGTAAGGCTACTGGCCTTGAAATTCGAAGCTAAGAAGGAAATTGTATTGGTTTTATGTAAAAGAATTTAACATTTATTATGTAATAGATATTATTGTTGCTTTATTTAGAATGTGAAAGTGGTCAAACTTTGATTATTTAAATACGTTAAAATGTAAAATAATGTAGAATAAGCTGTAGCCAATTAGATGGACGGCTTCAGGGAAGGGAACTGCACTAGTCAGTTAAGCATCAATGTTCGGCATGCGGGAGATACAGCCGGAGACGGGCAGAGGGACAGTTCGGACTGAGATGCGAAAGTGGACAGTTGGTCTTTAGGTAGCTAGGAAATGAAACAACTTAGAAAATTTCACATTGTGTGGTATCGGGGGACTTAGACTCTGAGCAGTGAGCAGCCGCACATCTGGTGAGAGCTCTAACTTTTTGCGTAGATAATGAGATGGGAGTATTGAACTTGTATTTCGCTATGAGATTGTGAATGAAACAACTGTGTCAAATGGATATGTGCTCGAGTGTAACAGTAACTCTAAATACAACCACTTTCACTGTTAGTTTGTTTTCTGAATAAACATTATTCAAACCATATTGCAACTGAGTGGCCTAAATCATTTATGGGCCGTTAATTTTGTTCCCAATATTATTATTACTGTTATTATATGTTATATTCACTTTGTATGTTTCTTACAATTTCGCAAACTTATCATCATCATCATCATTTATTGTACACAACAGGCCATAAAGGCCCATGACAGAAAGCGAATGAAATATTACAAACCAGAATAACACACTATACAAAGATCAATTACACAATCAGTGACACAGGAAGGAGCATTGTGCTGATCACAGTTGCAGGTAACTCTGGTAGATGTCATTCCACTTTCTTCTGTCCATTGCTTCTTCCAGGGATGTTGTTGGTTCTACCTTCTGCAACGTCCTCATCACCCCATATTTCCTCCTAGTCCTTGGATGACCTCTTGGACGTCTTCCAATCAGCTGGGAATTGAACACTCGATTGGGGATAGATCCTCCAGCTCTTAAGACATGTCCCAACCACTGGAGTCGTTATCCTCTGATGGTCCTACCAGTGTCAGCTTTCCCAAAACGTTGGTACAAGTCCTCTTTTTGCCTTCATTCCCATTGTCCATTTTCTCTGTTGAATGTAGGTCCATAGATATTTCTGAGAACTTTCCTTTCAAATGTGCAAATGCGCTCTTCAAGTGTTTGTGAAGTTGCCCATGTCTTGCAGTCATATAACAGAACTGGTTTTACCAGTGTCACTGCTCTTGCTGTTTTGTGAGACCAAGCGTGACTTGAATAAGTTATTGAGACTAAAGAAGGCACGATTAGCATTAATTATTCTCTGTTGAATCTCTTTCTCAACCTCGCCTTTATTAGACAGAATCAATCCCAGGTACTTAAATTTCTCTACCCATTCAAACTTGTGTCCATCTACAGGGTGTTACAAAAAGGTACGGCCAAACTTTCAGGAAACATTCCTCACACACAAAGAAAAAAAATATGTTATGTGCACATGTGTCCGGAAAAGCTTACTTTCCATGTTAGAGCTAATTTTATTACTTCTCTTCAAATCACATTAATCATGGAATGGAAACACACAGCAACAGAATGTACCAGCGTGATTTCAAACACTTTGTTACAGGAAATGTTCAAAATGTCCTCCATTAGCGAGGATACATGCATCCACCCTCCATCGCATGGAATCCCTGATGCACTGATGCAGCCCTGGAGAATGGCGTATTGTATCACAGCCGTCCACAATACGAGCACAAAGAGTCTCTACATTTGGTACCGGGGTTGCGTAGACAAGAGCTTTCAAATGCCCCCATAAATGAAAGTCAAAAGGGTTGAGGTCAGGAGAGCGTGGAGGCCATGGAATTGGTCCGCCTCTACCAATCCATCGGTCACCGAATCTGTTGTTGAGAAGCGTATGAACACTTCGACTGAAATGTGCAGGAGCTCCATCGTGCATGAACCACATGTTGTGTCGTACTTGTAAAGTCACATGTTCTAGCATCACAGGTAGAGTATCCCATATGAAATCATGATAACGTGCTCCATTGAGCGTAGGTGGAAGAACATGGGACCCAATCGAAACATCACCAACAATGCCTGCCCAAACGTTCACAGAAAATCTGTGTTGATGACGTGATTGCACAATTGCGTGCGGATTCTCGTCAGCCCACACATGTTGATTGTGAAAATTTACAATTTGATCACGTTGGAATGAAGCCTCATCCGTAAAGAGGACATTTGCACTGAAATGAGGATTGACACATTGTTGGATGAACCATTCACAGAAGTGTACCCGTGGAGGCCAATCAGCTGCTGATAGTGCCTGCACACGCTGTACATGGTACGGAAACAACTGGTTCTCCCGTAGCACTCTCCATACAGTGACGTGGTCAATGTTACCTTGTACAGCAGCAACTTCTCTGACGCTGACATTAGGGTTATCGTCAACTGCATGAAGAATTGCCTCATACATTGCAGGTGTCCTCGTCGTTCTAGGTCTTCCCCAGTCACGAG
Source organism: Schistocerca nitens (assembly GCF_023898315.1). Classification (NCBI taxonomy): domain Eukaryota; kingdom Metazoa; phylum Arthropoda; class Insecta; order Orthoptera; family Acrididae; genus Schistocerca; species Schistocerca nitens. The sequence continues at coordinate 11,944,128 of NC_064622.1, forward strand.
TCATAGGCTGGAATGGTCCGTGCTCCCTAAGACGCCGATCAATTGCCTCGAACGTCTTCCTGTCGGAACACCTTCGTTCTGTAAATCTGTCTTGATACAAACGTACCGCGCCACGGCTATTGCCCCGTGCTAATCCATACATCAAATGAGCATCTGCCAAATCCACATTTGTAAACATTGCACTGACTGCAAAACCACGTTTGTGATGAACACTAGCCTGTTGATGCTACGTACTGATGTGCTTGATGCTAGTACTGTAGAGCAATGAGTCGCATGTCAACACAAGCACCGAAGTCAACATTACCTTCCTTCAATTGGGCCAACTGGCAGTGAAATGAGGAAGTACAGTACATACTGACAAAACTAAAATGAGCTCTAACATGGAAATTAAGCGTTTCCGGACACATGTCCACATAACATCTTTTATCTATTTGTGTGTGAGGAATGTTTCCTGAAAGTTTGGCTGTACCTTTTTGTAACACCCTGTATATTGATAGTGGTAGGGAAAACCTGTCGGTGTGAGATGATCACATATTTATGTTAAAAAATGATGAAATTCCTCCAGCTGTATTAAGGTGTTGGTTTTATTGGCAACTAGTTTCGATGTTGTTACATCATCATCTTCAGGCTCATACTTGTTGACAGCAACCATATGTGTCTAACACTAGTAGTCAGTAGTGAGATAGGCGTGTTCCATGCGGAAGGCAGAGTTACTACCTGCTTCAATCACTTTCATGTATTTTCTTGCGATGCCCAACTCCTGCATTATCCTCCACAATACTGTCCGATTAATGCTGCCATAGGCCTGTCAGAAATCTGTAAATATGAGGTGTATTTCTCTATCAAATTCATAGTACTTTTCCATTAGCTGTCGTAGTGTAAAGATGTGATCTACGGTTGAGCATCCTGCCGTGAATCCACCTTGATATGATCCTATGATCTCTTGTAGAGCAGGTTTCTGGTGACTAAGTAACAGGGAGGTTAAGACTTTATAACCTTTCTCAAGTAGTGAGATTCCTTGATAATTGTCTACTTTTGTGGCATCTTTTTTAAAAATTGGGTGTACAATTGCTCTCTTCCACTCAACCAGGATCTCCTCTGAAGACCAGATTTTGACGGTAAGCTGACTTAGCGTCTCCAATAAAACTTTCCCTCCATTTCAAACCAGTTCTGCACTAATACCACTACCACTTGGTGCTTCATTGTTTTTAAGTGACTCTACAGTTGTTCTTATCTCTCCCATGAATGTTCAGGTACTTCCTCTTCCTCTGTATTTCACTCCCACTCTTGTTAATACTTCCTTCTGGAGTTTCTACATTTAGCAGTTTCCTGAAATGCTTTCCAAACTGATTTGCTTGCTCCACAGGAGGTACCACATTCCCTTCTTCATCTGTTAGGATTAAAGTTAGCTGTTTACAGTTGCCTTGAAAAAGTAGTGTGGTGTTTTCTTTGATTCCTCAACTGCCACCAATAGATTATTACCATATTCTCTCTTCTTCCTTCTAATGAGCCTATCTGTCAGCCGTCTCACTTGCCATCAGCCAGACAATTTAACCAAAGGGACACAAGTATCTAATTTAGGGTGTGTAATGTGACACGTGTGGTTCAGCCCCTAGACGGATTTGAGCCAAGCCCAAACATCGTTGGGATGTTTGCTCGCAAGTACAAATACACACACAAAACACAAACATGACCATGTGTGCACCCAGGAACCTGTGCACCTACACGACGCCAGCTGGTCACACAGTGACATTCTGCCAAAACGTTTCTACTAATTGTACCTAAGCTTCGCACATTTTGGACTGTTCCAGTCTCATAATTTGTACAGGCTGTTGCTACGAGGACACTCTATATTGAAAATGAAAGAAAAAGTCAAATAAGCAAAGCGACAGGCTGGCCCACACTATTCAGAAAAATCACTGTTGTCAACCTGTATACGTACGTCTCGTCGTCATACATTAAACTGAATATAAAAGAATTTTGTATAAGAGAAGACATTCACTACCACAACACTAGAAGCAAAATGAAAATTGATATTCCAAGACACACACTAGTAAAAGCGGCCCAGTCTCCTAGAGACATCTCCCTAAAAATCTTTAGTAATTTATCACCCCTCAGCTTCATTCCTTCCCCCATGAACCATGGACCTTGCCGTTGGTGGGGAGGCTTGCGTGCCTCAGCGATACAGATGGCCGTACCGTAGGTGCAACCACAACGGAGGGGTATCTGTTGAGAGGCCAGACAAACATGTGGTTCCTGAAGAGGGGCAGCAGCCTTTTCAGTAGTTGCAGGGACAACAGTCTGGATGATTGACTGATCTGGCCTTGTAACATTAACCAAAACGGCCTTGCTGTGCTGGTACTGCGAACGGCTGAAAGCAAGGGGAAACTACAGCCGTAATTTTTCCCGAGGACATGCAGATTTACTGTATGATTAAATGATGATGGCGTCCTCTTGGGTAAAATATTCCGGAGGTAAAATTGTCCCCCAATCGGATCTCCGGGCGGGGACAACTCAAGAGGACGTCGTTATCAGGAGAAAGAAAACTGGCATTCTACGGATCGGAGCGTGGAATGTCAGATCCCTTAATCGGGCAGGTAGGTTATAAAATTTAAAAAGGGAAATGGATAGGTTAAAGTTAGATATAGTGGGAATTAGTGAAGTTCGGTGGCAGGAGGAACAAGACTTTTGGTCAGGTGATTACAGGGTTATAAATACAAAATCAAATAGGGGTAATGCAGGAGTAGGTTTAATAATGAATAAAAAAATAGGAGTGCGGGTTAGCTACTACAAACAGCATAGTGAACACATTATTGTGGCCAAGATAGACACAAAGCCCATGCCTACTACAGTAGTACAAGTTTATATGCCAACTAGCTCTGCAGATGATGAAGAAATTGATGAAATGTATGACGAGATAAAAGAAATTATTCAGGTAGTGAAGGGAGACGAAAGCTTAATAGTCATGGGTGACTGGAATTCGTCAGTAGGAAAAGGGAGAGAAGGAAACGTAGTAGGTGAATATGGATAGGGGGGAAGAAATGAAAGAGGAAGCCGCCTTGCAGAATTTTGCACAGAGCATAACTTAATCATAGCTAACACTTGGTTCAAGAATCATAAAAGAAGTTTGTATTCCTGGAAGAATCCTGGAGATACTAAAAGGTATCAGATAGATTATATAATGGTAAGACAGAGATTTAGGAACCAGGTTTTAAATTGTAAGACATTTCCAGGGGCAGATGTGGATTCTGACCACAATCTATTGGTTATGAACTGCAGATTGAAACTGAAGAAACTGCAAAAAGGTGGGAATTTAAGGAGATGGGACCTGGATAAACTGAAAGAACCAGAGGTTGTAGAGAGTTTCAGAGAGAGCGTAAGGGAACAATTGACAGGAATGGGGGAAAGAAATACAGTAGAAGAAGAATGGGTAGCTCTGAGGGATGAAGTAGTGAAGGCAGCAGAGGATCAAGTAGGTAAAACGACAAGGGCTAATAGAAATCCTTGGGTAACAGAAGAAATTTTAAATTTAATTGATGAAAGGAGAAAATATAAAAATGCAGTAAATGAAGCAGGCAAAAAGGAATACAAACGTCTCAAAAATGAGATCGACAGGAAGTGCAAAATGGCTAAGCAGGGATGGCTAGAGGAAAAATGTAAGGATGTAGAGGCTTGTCTCACTAGGGATAAGATAGATACTGCCTACAGGAAAATTAAAGAGACCTTTGGAGAGAAGAGAACCACTTGTATGAATATCAAGAGTTCAGATGGCAACCCAGTTCTAAGCAAAGAAGGGAAGGCAGAAAGGTGGAAGGAGTATATAGAGGGTTTGTACAAGGGCGATGTACTTGAGGACAATATTATGGAAATGGAAGAGGATGTAGATGAAGATGAAATGGGAGATAAGATACTACGTGAAGAGTTTGACAGAGCACTGAAAGACCTGAGTCGAAACAAGGCCCCGGGAGTAGACAACATTCCATTAGAACTACTGATGGCCTTGGGAGAGCCAGTCCTGACAAAACTCTACCATCAGGTGAGCAAGATGTATGAGACAAGCGAAATACCCTCAGACTTCAAGAAGAATATAATAATTCCAATCCCAAAGAAAGCAGGCGTTGACAGATGTGAAAATTACCGAACTATCAGTTTAATAAGTCACAGCTGCAAAATACTAACGCTAATTCTTTACAGACGAATGGAAAAACTGGTAGAAGCGGACCTCGGGGAAGATCAGTTTGGATTCCGTAGAAATGTTGGAACACGTGAGGCAATACTAACCTTACGACTTATCTTAGAAGAAAGATTAAGAAAAAGCAAACCTACGTTTCTAGCATTTGTAGACTTAGAGAAAGCTTTTGACAACATTAACTGGAATACTCTCTTTCAAATTCTGAAGGTGGCAGGGGTAAAATATAGGGAGCGAAAGGCTATTTACAATTTGTACAGAAACCAGATGGCAGTTATAAGAGTTGAGGGACATGAAAGGGAAGCAGTGGTTGGGAAGGGAGTGAGACAGAGTTGTAGCCTCTCCCTGATGTTATTCAATCTGTATATTGAGCAAGGAGTAAAGGAAACAAAAGAAAAATTCGGAGTAGGTATTAAAATTCATGGAGAAGATGTAAAAACTTTGAAGTTCGCCGATGACATTGTAATTGTGTCAGAGACAGCAAAGGACTTGGAAGAGCAGTTGAACGGAATGGACAGTGTCTTGAAAGGAGGATATAAGATGAACATCAACAAAAGCAAAACGAGGATAATGGAATGTAGTCAAATTAAATCGGGTGATGCTGAGGGGATTAGATTAGGAAATGAGACACTTAAAGTAGTAAAGGAGTTTTGCTATTTAGGGAGTAAAATAACTAATGATGGTCGAAGTAGAGAGGATATAAAATGTAGACTGGCAATGGCAAGGAAATCGTTTCTGAAAAAGAGAAATTTGTTAACATCGAGTACAGATTTAAGTGTCAGGAAGTCGTTTCTGAAAGTATTGAAAGTATTTGTATGGAGTGGAGCCATGTATGGAAGTGAAACATGGACGGTAAATAGTTTGGACAAGAAGAGAATAGAAGCTTTCGAAATGTGGTGCTACAGAAGAATGCTGAAGATAAGGTGGGTAGATCATGTAACTAATGAGGAGGTATTGAATAGGATTGGGGAGAAGAGAAGTTTGTGGCACAACTTGACTAGAAGAAGGGATCGGTTGGTAGGACATGTTTTGAGGCAACAAGGGATCACAAATTTAGCATTGGAGGGCAGCGTGGAGGGTAAAAATCGTAGAGGGAGACCAAGAGATGAATACACTAAGCAGATTCAGAAGGATGTGGGTTGCAGTAGGTACTGGGAGATGAAGAAGCTTGCACAGGATAGAGTAGCATGGAGAGCTGCATCAAACCAGTCTCAGGACTGAAGACCACAACAACAACAACAACAACAGCTTCATTCACACTTTGAAATTTCTTTCCATGTAAATTGTGTAGTCGGTTTGTTGAAAACTCATTTTGTAATATGACAGAATTTTTTATGTACATTGTGTTAACGTGATGTTAAATTTCAAAATGCATGACTAGATGTCTGTAACTATATGTAATTGAGTATATTAGTATATCTAAAAACAAAGAACATGTGACTTACCAAACAAAAGCGCTGGCAGGTTGATAGACACACAAACAAACACAAACATACACACAAAATTCAAGCTTTCGCAACCAACGGTTGCTTCATCAGGAAAGAGGGAAGGAGAGGGAAAGACGAAAGGATGTGGGTTTCAAGGGAGAGGGTAAGGAGTCATTCCAATCCTGGGAGCGGAAAGACTTACCTTAGGGGGAAAGGAGGACAGGTATACACTCGCATACACACAGATATCCATCCGCACATACACAGACACAAGCAGACTGTAACTATTTAAGTCTGTAATTATGTATATGAGATGAAGACTTTTCTGTTGTACAAACAGTAAATGGCCAATAAAGATTCTGACTCTCATACAGAAATTGAAATGGGATACACAACTACATCACATAAAAGTAAAATTGAGCAAGACACATTTCATTATAAGAATATTATGGAAATGTATCTCATCTGATTTGATTTGATGCAATTTTTATTGATCCCAGAAATCACTGAACACAGACATTGGACAAGTTGCCATTACATTTTGTATAAATATTACAATTGACTCGTAATAAAAAACGCTTTTGGATTGAAACAAATGAGCTAAAAACTTATGGTAGCTAAAAAACATTTAACTCTGTTATTTTAGACTTGTAATAACAAAAATGAGTTGCATTTGTAAAATTAACTAAATCAGTTATAAATTACGGTACATAAGAAAGTACTTAACTTGGTTACTTTAGCCTGGTATTCATAAATTATTCTACTGTATAAAAGCAGTTCAACTGAAGTGAAGTTTTTATTTTTGTTGCTTTCAGATAGATTGTTATACAGAACAACTCCAGTACCCCTGACACTGCTGTGCCATTACAGGACAATTGACAAAATGTAGATACGTATTTGGAGTAACGGGCGTGGTGGTGGATGTCTTTATTTTTTGTAAAAATACGTAAATTTTCATGAATAAAACACACTGGTTCATGAATATAGTGCGAAGTACTGGCAGGATATTGAGCTGCAGAAACAGACGTTAAGTGGTGGAAGAGAGAGACACTTGTCTGATTGTCTTGACTGTTCTCTTCTGTATAATAAATATCTTTCAGTGTGAAACACCCCAAAATGAAATTCAGTATCTAAGTGAACAAGTGCAAAGTATGCACATCATACTGTTTTGATGTTGCATACTTTAATCAAGAGAAATTGTTCAATCTATTTACTAACTTGTTTTTCATGTATGTTCCAGCACACTGTCGTGTGACATCTACACACTGACAAATTTAGTGGTCACTTCCTGGTTTGTTGGCACATTTTCAAATCTGACAGCATCTATTCTTGACAATATTACATGTGTGCGGTAATCTTTATACAGTAACAATTAGTTTGTGTTTAACCAATTCACCACTTTGGAGTTAGTGTATTAGGGAGTTAATTTGTGCAATAATTTGAATACAGTATACTCGTGTTATCAGCAAAAATTATCAGTAGATCTTTCTGAATGCTTTGCAGCATATCACTGATAAATATAACAAACAGAAGTGGACCAAGTGTGGAATCTTGAAAGATGTCTTATGACTTTTTCCTCTGACTGTATGAGTCCAACATTTTTATTGCAATTCTTTGTACTCTGTCTGAGAGATATGATCAAAACCAATAGTATTTTCTCATAATTTAATAGTGTCAGGATTATATATTTTGCAGAATGCTCACTAAATATTGAAATATGGGGTAATATTTTAGGAAAACTGTTGAACAATGCAGAAATCTTTCAGGTCACAGAAAAAGATAGATTAATGTTAGTAGTAGACCAAAGAACATCATGCTGGGAATTATTTACAGAAAATAAAAGTCTGCTACTTCCTTGTATATGTACATAAGAAAATCTCATTATTATAAAAGAAAAACTCAGAAGTGGAACTCTGAGCTTAACCAGACAGAAATCTCAGTTTCAGTCACAAACCCAGTTCAAATAAATCAATATGGATACAGCACCTTCAAAGGCAAATTACCCCAGTGGGTCAAATACCATGGTTGAAAAACCACAAGTGGTCTATTCAGATTCTGGGCAGACTACAGAAGTGTGCATGGAGGTAAATCAGAATGTCTCAAAACCCCGTAATAAGAAAATCAAACCAAAATTGAGAATTTGGCTAATGACATTTAATGTAAATTCTCTCTTAAAAATGGGAAAACTAAAAAACATCCTGGACAAATCCAGAGAGGGTAAAATCAAAATTATATTTCAGGAATCACAATATACGGATGAAAATCCTTTTGATTCAGAAGGATGCAGGATATACAAAGGAAAACCTGGAAAATGAGCCATGGCAAATTGTCCACAATTTGGAACTGGATTTATAGTAGATACATCAATACTTGATTTAGTCATGACTTTCAAATCTTACTCAGGTCAGCACTCCACAATGACAATAAAACCAGCTAATAAAATATACACTCCAACCAACAGACATGCACCAACTAACATCACTAACATAAACAAAGTAGAAGAATTCTGGAACCAATTAGACAATATTCTCCAAAAAAAAAAAACCAAATAACGATGTCAGAATCCTTATGGGCAATTTCAATGCACATATTGGTAAAGAAAAGATATAGGCCTATCAATATTGGGTAGGCCTATCGATATTGGGTAGGTAAATGGTCAGGACATACACAGAGCAACTGGAATGGCATGCGACTCATTGAAATCTGCTAAAACCACAACCTATTTTTCAAATCGACATGTTACAAGAAAAGAGCCTTGAAAACCAAAACTTGGATATCACCTATCCCATTAGTAGGTGAATATCAGTTGCATCATGTAATGCAGTAGAAATCATGAAACTTAAAGTCCTTAACAGACTAGACCTAGATTCCGACCATTACCCAACAAAATTCTCCCAAGATGTCATTCCAGAAAAAAGAAAATTCACTAAGAAATCTCCACATCGTAAACATGATGTACAAAAGATAAATGGTAATGAATAATTTACAAAAGAAACACAAAATTTAAAACCACAAAATTGGCAATAACTGCAAGCAGGACTTTAAAAGCAGCTGAAACAGTAGCAATGCAAACAAGAACACGTAAACACCCATGGTGGACAGATGAGTGTGACAAACTGATAAATCTCAGACAACAGGCATGGCAAAATTGGTTGTGCAACAAAAATCAAAAGACCCTGGAAGATCTCAAAGATACCAGGAAAACAGTCACAAAAGCAATACAAACAGTCCATAAACAACACGAAGACAAAAAATTGCAAGACATATATGATTTCAAGAAAAACAATTCCCGAAATTTCTACTGAGTATTCAAACAAAAATTAATGAAGTACTCTCCTCCATCACTCCAACTCAAAAATGAACATGGGGAAAGTGCCCATACCAACACCAAAAACTGTGAAATTCTTGCAAAATACTTTTCTAAATTACTGAATTGTGGAAAGCCTGCAGAAAAATTTGAGTTCCGTCATACACAACAAAATCCAGACTCAAAGCCACCAAGTTTACAGCAGATTAAAGAGATAATTCAGTCACTGAAAAATAACAAAGCATCAGGAGAAGACCATCGCAGAACTATGGAAAAATGCAGGAGAAAATCTTGTTGCAAAACTCAATGAAATTATAGATAAAATCTGGAAAACTGAAAAAATCCCCACAGATTGAAAGACAGCAACCATTCATCCTCTGTACAAATAAGAAGTAAAACAGACTCCAACAACTATCGTGGAATCTTTTTATTGTCAATAACACACAAAATTCTGTCTAAAGCCCTACTTGACCTAGCAGAACCTCAGCTGGATTCAAAACTAGGCGAATACCAAGGTGGATTCAGAAAAGGTCAATCATGTGTAGAACAAATCCTTAACTTTGAAAACTCGATGAAATATTTGCATATTACTTCAAACAAAAGTTATGTCATCACATCTGTCGACTTCAAAAAAAGCATATGACAGTATAGACTGAGAATCCCTTTTTGAAGTGTTAGCAGAATTTGGACTAGATAAAAAAAACAACAAACATAAAAGAAACACTCACCCACGGAGACCAAATCCAAAGTAAAATTTATGGGAGAATTGAGCACAGAAATTGAAATAGACACAGGAGTACAACAAGGGGATGGACTGTCCCCAGTTCTCTTCAATTGTGCTCTTGAAAACGTTGTTCAAGAATGGAGAAAAGCAGGTGCACCAGCACACAGACTGGGACCAAAACGTAAGTAATGGCATAGAATTAGACTGTTTAGCATTCGCTGACGACATGGCACTGATCACCCAAGACATTACCGATGCACAGAAACAGCTATAATTATTACAAGAGCAGGCAGCAAAAATAGGATTAGAAACTTCATTTGAATAAACAAAATTTACGACTTACATCACAGATGCACCTTCTGATCTCAAAATTGGTAATAACTACATCTCTCGAGTAAAAGACTTTAAATATTTCGATGACTGGATTGCAGAAAATTGTAATGAAAAGAAATCTGTCAGATCAAGAGTCCAGAAAATGGAGATGGTGTTTCAGTTAACAAAAAATATTTGCAACAAAAACGAGTCTCTCGTGGAACTGCAAAATACGACACTACACAACAGTAACTAAACCCGAAGCTCACTACGCATCTGATACACTGAATCTTTAACACAGAACACTAAAAGAGGAATTAGAAGTGAAAGAACATAAAATAATGAGGAAAATCCTAGGACCAAGAACTAAAGATGGTGTGCATTATTTAAAACCTAATGCAGAAATATATAAAAATATCTCCAAAATAACAGACACAATGTGCATGAGAAGAATCCAATTCATGGGGAATTTAGAAAGAATGGATTCAAACATGTTAACACACAAAATCCATACATTTTTAAAGAACAAAACTACAAGACCGAAATGGTACAAACAGACAGAAGAAGACCTGAGAGAATTAGGGTCTCCAAATCTACATGACAGAAATGAAATCAGAAAAATCACAAACACATGGGGTTTTGAGGAAAAAGAGAGAAAAACTAACTGACATACGTGGTCTGTGCAACGAAAACTAGCCCATTCATTGCATATGAAGGAATACTGGGCGAAAAGGAAGGCCAACAAATGTTGATTACATGTGGTCCTAAGTGATCCATCTGTAAATAAGAAGAAGAAGAAGAAGAAGAAGAAAAGAAACACTGAACAGCAGTGAAGTAGAAAAGCAATAAAATGCCTAAAAAAACTTCAACTCAGCAGGCATCGATGGTGTTGCTATAACAGTCTCGAAGAAGAGTGCTCTAAGCCTAACTGAACTACTTACGTGCCCCTATGAGCGAGCACTTTCCACAATCTATTGAGAAAGTCAAAGATAATTACAGTATATAAAAAATGTAACAGAGATAATGTAAATGACTACAGACCCATCACAGCTTCCTCTTGCATTTCAAAAATACTAGAGAAAGTTATGTAATTAAATGTAATGAACAACACAGATTATCTTACATAATGAACAACAGATTCAGAAACAAGAGGTCAACAATAAATGTCATTTAATACGAGTACATTACTTGTACACTAAGCATTATTAATACAAAACAGGACTCGACAGCAGTATTTATTGACCTACTGTAAGATCCTGCTGTCAAAGCTTAAAATGTATGGCATCTGATGTCTGTTCAACAGGTGTATCAGGTAATTCCTGATCCTGAGCTATCATAAACAAGCTGTGAGCATCAAGAAAACTAAAGTCAACTTCAAAACTATTTCTGAAGACTTGTTGTTGTTGTGGTCGTCAGTCAGAAGACGGGTTCGATGCAGCTCTCCGTGCCAGTCTATCTTGTGCAAGCATCTTCACCTCCAAATTGCTACTTCAACTTATACCCATTTGAACCCACTTACTATACTCAACTCTTGGTCTCTTTCTACAATTTTTACATCCTATATGTCCCTCTAATACCATACTGAAAATTCCTTGATGCCTCAGAAACTGTCCCAGCAACCAATCCCTTCTGTTAGTCAAGTTGTGTCGTGAATATCTTTTCTACCTGATTTGATCTGGTACCTTCCTATCAATCATGTGATCTATCAACCTAATCCTCAGTGTAATTCTTTTCGATAGCTTTGGTTCTCTCCGTGTCCGAACTGCTTGTTGTCCACATTTCACTTCTGTATAAAGCTTCACATCAGACAAATACCTTCAAAAAAAGACTTCCTAAAACTTACATTTATGTTATGAATATAATAGAGGGAAACATTCCATGTGGGAGAAATATATATAAAAAACAAAGATGCCGTGACTTACCCAACGAGAAAGACCTGGTGGATAGACACAAAAAAGACACACAAACACACACACAAATTTCAAGCTTTCGCAACCCAAGGTTACTACATCAGGAAAGAGGGAAGGAGAGGGAAAGAGGAAAGGATGTGGGTTTTAAGGGAGAGGGTAAGGAGTCATTCCAATCCCGGGAGTGGAAAGACTTACCTTAGGGGGAAAAAAGGACAGGTATACTCGCGCACACACACACATATCCATCCGCACATATACAGACACAGGCAGATATATCTGCCTGTGTCTGCATATGTGTGTGTGCGCGCGAGTGTATAACTGTCCTTTTTTCTCCCCTAAGGTAAGTCTTTCCGCTCCCGGGATTGGAATGACTCATTACCATCTCCCTTAAAACCCACATCCTTTCGTCTTTCCCTCTCCTTCCCTCTTTCCTGATGTAGTAACCTTGGGTTGCTAAAGCTTGAAATTTGTGTGTGTGTTTGTGTGTTTTTTATTGTGTCTATCCACCAGCGCTTTCTCGTTGGGTAAGTCATAGCATCTTTGTTTTTTATATATATTAAATTTATGTTACACGTTTTTTGGAAATGATTTCCTCACTATAGCCCATCTGCATTGCACATCCTCTCTACTTCTGCCATTAAGACTGAATAACATCAGAGATACACTGACTCACTACATTCTCAAATGCTGCTTTCCTTTCTCATCCTCCCACTCTTGTAACTCCAGTCTGGCTTCTGTACAAACAATATATAATCTTTCACTTTCTGTATTTTATCCCTGCCACCTTCAGAATTTCATAGTGTGCAGTCCAGTCAAAGGTCCCAAAAGCTTCTCTACGTCTACAAATGCTATAAGTGTAGGTTTGTCTTTCCTTAACCTTTCTTCTTGCATAAGTTTTAGGGTCAGTATTGAGTCACATGTTCCTACTTTTCACTAGAACCCAAACTCTGCCTCACATGTTCCCACATTTCTTTGCAACCCAAATTGATCGTACCCAAGGTCAGCTTCTATCTGTTTTCCCATTCTTCTGCTAATAATTCATGTCAATATTTTGCAACAATGACTTATTAAGCTGATATTTGGTAATATTCACACTGGTCAGCACCTGCTTTGTTTGGTACTGAAATTACTGCAGTCTTCCCTAAGTCTGAGGGTACTTTGCCCGACTCATATAACCTCCACACCAGGTGGAATAGTTTTGTCATGATTAGCTTTCCCAAGAATCTCAATAATTCTGAGGGAATGTTCTCTACTCCAGGGGCCTTGTTTCCGCTTAGCTCTTACAGTGCACTGACAAATTCTTCTCGGAGTATCGTATCTCGTCAGCTTTCCCATATCTGCTTAGTTCTGGCTTACTATCTGAGCTCCTAATATCCACAGTTTCTTCCATTTTATCCAAAAGCCTCTTTAATCTCCCTATAGGCATTATCTATCTTTCCTCCAGCTATACATAAGAACCTCATTTACCTATACTAGATGGGACCAGATGTAATCCAGATTAACGAAAATCTGGATAGTCCAGAAATATTCTATTAAATGCAAAACTCTAATGCACACTACAATACATGAACCTTTTATTAGGGTATTTAAATTCTATACTTACATAGATTTCACTCGTGTGGCATTTGAGGGCAGCACGATCATGTAGGTGTTTCACTAACACCAGTTCAGCGGGAGTGGTTTCTGCCTGACAGAACAGGAGAGGGAATTTGAGCATTGCAAATACATTGCTTCAAGCTGTAATTGTAACTCGATAGTCCACCTCCGTAGCTGAGTGCTCAGTGCAGTTGAATGCTGTGGGAGGGGCCCAGGTTCGATTCCCAGTCAAGTTGAAGATTATTTTTACTTGGAGAATGAGTGTCGTGTTGCCTTCATCATCATTTTATCATCATTGATACGCAAGTCGCCAAAGTGGCATCAAATAAAAAGATTTCATCAGGCAGCTGAACTCCCCAAAAGCGACTCTGGCCAAAATTAGTCGTACGCACATTTCATCTAATTTCTGTAACTATATTTTCATCTCTTTTAATCCCTTGTCAAGTCATCTAATTTGGAAGCCAGTGTCTTACAGGGTAGCATATGACAAAAAAGTCCAGAGCAACCTGCATTATAACTTTAGTGTGGCATCAAGTTCTCAGAAGAAATAATTTCCTTTTTGGAGTTTTCTGTAGCCACTGTGTCACCTGAAAAACTTTCACTCGTCACTGAAAGGTGGCTTATGCAATGATGAGCTTTCCATCTTTCCAGCCAACTGTGTCCAGTTGTGTAGTTAAGAATCCCTATCGGGTAGCTTGTTGTTCAAGATCGGTGCCTTTCGCTGCAGGATTGGACCAGATCTCAGAACACTGCGCTCGCCTATCTCATTGAGTTAAACGAATAATGCTTCTTCCAGTGTTTGATTTCTTGCTTTCTTTATTGCATGGCATTTTTGCAAACTGTCTTTAGTCATTACCTTGAAGCAGAAGTCATCAGCTTCTTTTCCTTTCTCTTTCCAGTGTGACACAGCTGATGTCCCCACTATAGCTAGTTTTCAGTACTTCTCTTTTGTCTACTCTGTTTAGTGCTTCCAACTTTTTGTCGATCAAAGCAAATGCTTTCTTTCACTTTGAAGCCATTTTGCTGATGAAACATAAAACATGGAAACAGAAGGACAACACCTGCACAGCTTCTTAACTCAGTAGGAAACGGAGCCATGCTGATTGTAATAATGGTAGCCAGAGGTGTCACGTTCATGATACGCTAAGCTTACTCGGAAGTGATGTCAAAATGACATGTACATATACACCACTACATTTCAAGTAAGCCAAGTGTGACACTGACACTAACTTCTCCTTTGGTTGAGAGGACCTTCACAAATCACAACATATTCACAGGAAAAACAGTTCAACATTCCTGACATGGAAGAATATAAATGTCACTGCTGTTCATTTCATTTGCAACAATTTAAGCTCTCTTCTTAGGTTGCTGCCTAACCATATTCTTGGAAATTGCGACACTCAAAAAATGGCCAAATCGTTGTCACTAGCAAGAACACAAATATGAGTTGCTGGTTCTAGCACCTGTTACAAATGCTAATATGGGAGAAATAATGAACACCACCAGCGCATCATTAACTGACATTTAATATAATCATGAAATTGTATGAGGGTAAGTCAATTATCATCCGCAATTTAGTTATATTTTTGTTTATTTTGGTAGTACTGTCATTTTATGCTGATGACACATGTTTTGTTTGTTTGTTGTTATATCTTTGCAGTTTTCAAGTTGCTAGGTTAGTTTTATTATCGCCGCCGTGCTGTTAATCATGGCTGCTCCGCTGTCTATTTGCACCAAAGAAGGCATATCAGGGGCCGAAATTCATCGAAGACTTTTGGTACAGTACAGGAGCAGTGTTTGCCAAACCAGAGTATCTACGAATGGATTGAAAAGTTCCGAAATGGTCACACAAGTGTTATGCATGATGAAGGAGACAGAAGGCTGTTTACCGCCACAAGTGAAGAAACCATTGAGCGTTCACCTGAAATGATTCTCTTAGACAGACAATTAATTATTGAGGAAGTGGCACATTGTCTGCAAATTAGTCACAGTTCTGCCTACGAAATCATCCACAACAGACTTGGGTTTCATAAAGTTTGTGCAAGACGGGTCCCAAAACAACTCACACAGCTGCATAATCAAACATGCTTGGACATTTGCAAAAAACATTTGGATCACTATGGTAACGAAGGGGACAACTTCTTAGACAGGATCATTACTGATGACTAAACATGGCTCCATCATTACGAGCCAGAGAGTAAACGGCAGAGTGTGGAATGGAATCATCGAAATTCGCCGTGCAAGGAAACTTCAAGACCCAACCGTCTGCAGGAAAACTGATGCTTACAGTTTTTTGGGACGCACAGGGTCCAGTACTGGAAAGGGGAAAGGGTCACAACAATAAACAGTGTCCATTACAGTGAGATGCTTACTGCCAGGCTAAAGCCTGCAATTCGATGCAAACACTGAGTATTGCTGTCAAAAGGTGTTGTGTTGTTGCACGACAATGCCTGTCCACATACTGCTGTCCACACTGCTACTCCAGAAACTCAAATTTGAAGTCCTGGATCATCCTCCATATAGTCCCTTTCTTCCCCCTCCTGACTATCACTTGTTTTGTTCACTCAAATAGGCATTAAGGGGCCACAGATTTGCTTCGGACAATGCAATGAAAGAAGCGGTGCATTCTTGGCTCGCTACTCAACTGAGAACCTTCTTTTATGAGGGCATCAGGAAGCTTGTACAACGATGGATCAACTGCATTGAAATGCAAGGAGACTATGTCGAAAATTGATGTTCTTGTAAGTTTCCTATTTGATTACAATAAAATTTTATAACTACTTTGCGGATAATAACTGACTTACCCTCGTACAAAGGTTGATGTGTCTGTGATAAGCCTTCAATGTGCCATTACCTTGAAAAGGCAGAAACAGGGAAGTTATAATACAAAAACAACAAAATACGATGAAATTGATACGGAATCTCCAAGTCTGTCGACTGTTCTGGTTGCGTTGAGTGATGCGTCATTTTGATGTCACTTCCCAGTAAGCCGAGCATATCACAGGTACAACCCCTGTGGGACCGCCGACGTCTGTGCCACCTGTGGTGCCGACATAATTGTACATGTACTGTACTGTTCCAACTTTTATGAGGGTCGGGTAAATGACCTTATGTACATGATCTACAGTCTTAGATTTGTCTTCTTACCATTCCTGCTTAGCCACTTAGAACTTTCTGCCTATATCAGTTTTTAGAAGCCTGTATTTCTTTTCACCAGTTTCATTTGCCTCATTCTTATTTTTCTGCACTTCAAGGGTCAGTAATGGCACCACTTCTGTTCCTTTTTTACATTAATGATCTAAGCTTAAAAGTTGTTGCTCATAATAGGATAATATTTGCAGATGACATTACAATTCTATTAAATGTGGAAAGTAAGGAAGAATTACAGCAATCAGTAAATGCATGAGTTGCTTTTGAGGACAACAGGCCGATAAAAACACAACAAAATACAATCCTTGTATCTCCTATAACGAATCTGTGCGTATCTATTACACAAGACATGCTAATGCTGTGCATGTTCGGAAGCCCAATGCAGCACTATTCTAAAAACCTAGATTCTATTTAAGCATCAAATCATATAATGCATTAATGAGCTTCATAGAAATGATAACAAACAAGGATAAATTAAAAGCATCAGTAAAAGATTGTGTGGCTAAGCACTGTGTTACAAGAAGAAATCAAGCACTATGTAACAACAAAATGGAGGCAAGTGCAGCCAGTTTCTCAAGCAGGAATCTGAGGGCCAGATTTTTCCTAGGAGGGAGGAAATGTAACGATGTAACAGAGTCCAATGACGTATACAAGGCATTAGTTGCAGCTGGGTGAACCAGCAAAATGCTCTGCTGAAAATGATGATAACTTG
Organism: Schistocerca nitens; assembly: GCF_023898315.1. Taxonomy (NCBI): domain Eukaryota; kingdom Metazoa; phylum Arthropoda; class Insecta; order Orthoptera; family Acrididae; genus Schistocerca; species Schistocerca nitens. Next base: position 11,961,455 of record NC_064622.1, read on the forward strand.
AGTTGACAATTTCAAACCCAATAATTGAAAAATCATAGGCTGAATTAAATCACAGCCATCAATGAAGGGTCACATTGTCATTGACCCTTTCATCAAAAGAGGAGGCAAAGCCAAAGAAGAATTCAACGTTCCAAACTGGTGATCAAGTGTATGCTAAAAATGTATCAAACAATTTGTCCGTTGGATAGCTAAGGATCATTGGCTGTGAAATCAAAGAGCTGGAGAATATGCTGTACATCATGAAACTGCCTTCTGGAACTGCCACAAGGCATCAAAACCAACTCAGAAAGGGCAGCATCTTCAAGAACAGTGGACAACACACAACTGAAGATGTCATTTAGTTCAACTGCCTCCTGATCCCCCTGAAAACTGGATAAAAATGGACCCCAGGATAATAGTTCGGGGACAGAACCAGAAAGCACACAAATTGAGGGGGACATCTATTGACAAACAAGAATTTGTCAAAATGTAGTATGCTACAGCCCATTCTCATATTAGCTGAGGAAGAAATATTATATCCAAACTTTTTTAAACTTGAATACAATTTCTACACAGAGAAAGAAGTGCCATGACAGTCAGTTTTGTGTTCAGTGTGAAATTTGCTGCTTTCATGTATGTTACAGTATGGCTGTACAGACTTACTGTTTTGTGTTCTGTGTTAATGAATGTGTATATTAATATACTAACAAAAACAATCAACTTTTTACAAAGTAAATTAATTGTACAGATAAAAAATCTGTTCACCAAGCAGTGGCAGAACACATACATAAAAGAAAGTTACAATTAGGCAAGCTTTTGGAGCAAGTGGCTCTTTCTTCAGGCAGAATGGTCGAAGGGGAAGGAAAAGGAGTGAAGGAAAAGGACTGGAGAGGTCTAGGAATAGGTTTCAGGAAAGTCACCCAGAACTGTGGTCAGGTGAGACTTACTGGGAGAGATGAGAAGAAAAGACTGATTAGCTTTTTCATGAATTACAACCACAGTAATGTGATCACTACCAAAGAACATATTAGTCTACATAGGAATGTAAAACAAGGAGTTCCTATTTCTTCGCTTAGGTACAAAATAAAGATTATGTTTCACTTCTTGGTAACATTTTTCCCTGCTTTGGGGTAACTTTGGCCTATGATCCAATGAAGACACTATGGCAACAGATCTTGAGAAAATGGTAACAGACCAAGTCCAGCTCCTACACTGCCAACAGATGTGTTCCTTGTGGCCTTAAGGGAACTAATGGAGGGTCCAAAACAGAGCAAAGCTCAAAATTTTATCTTACACGAATTTTATCTTATTTGAGAAGTGTGCCACTTTTCTACTAAAAGTTAATGAATTCTTTCCAATGAAGAAAAGAGAGACTGACAGGAAGAAGGAAGTCATTATTTAGCATATTCAACTGAGCATAAGAAGAGGAGGAGGAAGTTAGTGTTCCTGCTAGCAAAAGCATTTCTGTAAAAGATCTTGAACAGTTTGCATCTAATGAAACCATTCCTTCCTCACTGTCCAATCACAAGAAGAAGTCAAGTCTTAGACAGCCAAGTCCTAAGTATGGAACTACTGTATCAGCATACTCTAAAAGTAACCTGACTGGTATACAATCTGGACCAAAGTAATTGCCTTTATTAAGTGATTAAAGCTGCTTTGCTACACCAAGGATATCTACTTTTAAGTTACTGATGGAGTTGTTCTGAATTCGAATTCCGGAATATTTACTTCATCTCCTTTGGTGAAGGAATTTCAGTAAACTGTGTTTAGTATGTACATATGTATTAAACCAGGGACCTACAAACGACAGAGATGCTTTGTCCTGCCGTAGCCCTCAGTAATTCACAACCTCACAACAGGCCACAGCAGTCGACCCATCCCACCGCCGCCCCACACTGAACCTAGGGTTATTGTGCGGTTTGACCCCCAGTGGACCCCCCTGTTAACGCCTCATACCAGATGCGTGGTAGAATAATGATGGTGTATGCATATGTGGAAACGGTGTTTGCACAGCAATCGCCAACACAGTGTAACTGAGGCGGAATAAGGGGAACCAGCCTGCATTCGCCAAGGTAGATGGAAAACTGCCTTAAAAACCATCCACAGGCTGGCTGACACACTGGACCTTAACACTAATCTGCCAGGCGGATTCGTGCCGGGGACCGGCACGTTTTCCCACATGGGAAACAGCGCAGTAGACCGCGTGGCTAGCTGGGCGGGCTTTGGGTTTGGTACCTCAGCTTTCGAGTCACCGTCATCCTCAACAGCACCATTGTTATCGCACTGTGAAGGTATTATTGTCTCTCCGCTGGTGTACATTACATACAACCAGAATCTCTTTGGATTTTCTACTATATTTTGAGTCAGAGTTTTGTTTGGAAACTACTAAAACCACCTCACACTGAAAGTGGCACTAAATTTTGAGTTTCTGTGAAACTTTGCCAACTTTGGGGTTTTGGTGTACTTTGAAATTTGGCATTCTTTTTTCGTTGCTTCTGCAGCAGTGTTTTGTCCTGTTTTATGTACCATGGGGGATATGTACCAACTCTTATTAGTTTATTTTTTATATATCTCTCAACTGCCATCAGTAACATTTCTTTGAATTTAAACCACTTCTGGTTTATGCTTACACAGTCAGATTTGAAGGAGTGAATACTGTCTCTTAGGAAGGCACCAAGTATTTTGTGTTTATTTTTCATGGATTTTGACGTTATGGTATTCAGTCTTGCTACAATGACCTTGTGGACAATAATCCCTGTTTCCAGCATGATGATCCCTATTTACTCAGGACTATTTGTTGCAAAGCGGTTAAGTACATTTTCACAACCATTTACAATTCAATTGGGCTCATGAACTAATTGCTCAAAATAATATTCTGAGAATGCATTCAGAACAATTTCGGACCAAGTTTTATGCTTACCACCAACTTTAAACATGTATTTTCGCCAACATATCGAGGGTAGATTGAAGTCACCGCCAACTATAGCGGTATGAGTGGGGTACCTATTTTAAAGGAGACTCGAAGTCTTCTTAGAACTGTTCAGCAACTAAACCATCCAAGTCCTGAGTTTAGTAAAAGGAACCAATTCTTAATTTATTCTAGTTGTCAAGTATAAAATCTGCCCATACTAACTCACAGGATCTATTTACATCTTTTTCGCTACAAGGTAAACTATCTCTAACAACAATAAACATTCCACCACCAACAGCATCTAATCTATCCTTTCCGAATGCTATTAGGGCCTTTGTAAAAATTTCAGTGGAACTTATTTCCAACTTTAGCCAGCTTCCTGTACCTATAAAGATTTGAGCTTAACTGTTTTGTATTAGCACTTGGAATTCTGGTTCTTCTCCATCAAAGCTATGGCAGTTTACAACTGTAATACTTTTTGTTTCTAGGTCTACTTTCCTGTGTTTGTCCTGCGCCCTTTTAGACTTACATCCTTTCTGCCGTCTCCTGAGAACCTCTAACCTAAAAAACTGCCCAGTCCCCTCCATACATCCCTGCTACCCATGTGGCCACTTCCTGTGTGTAGTGGACCTCTGATCCACCAAGCAGAATCTGGATACCCACCATCCTACGGTGCTATCGAGGAATCTACAGCCTACACAGTTGCAGAACTCCTTCGGAGTTTCTAAAATAGGAAACGCAGAAAAGTATTCACACAACAGGGTTGCCACAAGTTTCCCCAAGTGAAATTCCCCGATTTCCAGACAAGTTTTAGCATTTTCCCCTGACAAATTTTGAGACATAAGTTGACAAAAATGTAAGGACTTCTGTATTTCTAAACATGTGAGCAAAAATCTTAAGTACTAACATCAACATCTCTTGTAATGAACTGTTTCTAGGCAAAGAAAGCAAGCCAAATTGTATATATGTTTCATTAAGACCACTGATGTTATTTTATTTCAATAAAATGAAACACATTTGGTGGCTAAAATAGGCATTTTGTTGGAGTCGCAAGACAGATTTAAAATACCTTCACCGATTTCAGAAATAACCTCAGTAAAAAGTAGGCCTCTTGAAAGAAGTGTATAAGGTGGGGAAAGGTTGTGTAAAACAGCACTATAGGTGACCGCCAATAAAATGTTAGTTCTACTGTGTTTTTTTACTGTCAGTTATTACCCACTGTGTTGTGTCTATTATTTTACAGGTAACGTGTGATTTTTCATTCAAGAAATACACGCGTACTTAGCGTACAAACTGCCAATGACTGCCACAATTTTTTTCTTCTTGTCATCCGTGCTTTCTAACACGTAAACAACTTTCAAAGTGCCAAAATGTACTAGAATAAATAAAATGTCTATAAAATGCTGCACTGTAGAATGTACTTGTGGTGAGACAGTCACAATTCCTGAAATCCATCGCCCGTGGCCCCTGGCATGCCGAGGAGTACCGCAGTCCCGGGTGCACAGATAAACCATGAAAATTTGCTACATTACACCTCACACACAGACAGTCCCGGCCTGCGGACAGATCGGTGAGACTAGATCCGTCAGACAGGGCCTGCGCATTAGTGGGAAACTGTGGGCTTCAGATTGGCAGGCCTGATACTTTACATAACCAAAGAAATGGACTGTGGTTTTGGTGCACCACGAAAGTCTACTCGTGTGGCCAGCTATTCGTGTGTCACAGACACAATGTCGACGAAATGAGACCGCGGCGATCGGTCCGTGCCGACAGATAACTTGCGCAAATACAATCAAAAATAATGAGAATAGGTAACAACTCACTGTACAGATGATTGCTGAGTCACAGACAGACACAAAGAAAAAACAATCGCACTGCCGTAACTAAATTTTTGGCCATAGCCTTTCTCAGAAAACGACAGCAAACGGATATTCACACAGACATACTCAGTGATGGTGTGTGACATCTCAGTAAACAAACCATTTCATCTCCTGAGACAAAAATGAGGCTTTTCCAGTGTTTCTTTTTTCAAATTTCCCTGATACGTTTGAAATTCCCTGATTTCCAGAACTTGTGGCAACCCTCCACAATCATCTTAAGATCACATGCATTCGTGTTGCTGACAGGAGTAATGTACATAAGAATGGAATAGAAAACTGAGGATCTACTAGAAGACAATCAGTTCAGATTTTGGAAACATACGAGCATCAGGGAGGCAGTTCTGATGGTGCACTTGATAATACATGCAATATTTAAGAAAAATCAAGACATGTCCACACATTTCTATCCTCAGTAATAAAAGTGAGGAAGAACTGCTGACAGTGTTGAATGGAATGGACAGTCTAATGAACACACTATGGATTTCTACATCTACATTCTCCATACCACCGTGAGGTGCACGACAGAGGGTATGACCCATTGTACCAGTTATTAGTGTTTCTTCTCATTCCATTCACATATGGAGCGCACGAAGAATGATTATTTGAATGCCCCTGTGCATGCAGTAATTATTCTAATCTCATTGTTACAATCCCTAAGTGAGCAATACATAGGGGGTTTTAATATATTCCTAGCGTCATCATTTAAAGTTGGTTCTCGAAACTTTATTAATAGGCTTTCTTGGGATAGTTTATGTCTATCTTCACAAGTCTTCCTGTCCAGTTGCTACAGTATCTCTGTGACACTCTCCCATGTGTCAAACAAATCTGTGACCATTCATGCTGACCTTCTCTGTATATGTTCAGTATCCCTATTAGTCCTATTTGGCACAGGTCCAATGCACTTGAGCAATACTCTAGAATGGGCCGCACAAATGATTTGCGAGCAGTCTCCTTTGTAGACTAATTGCACTTCCCCAATATTCTACCAATGAACCGAGGTCTACCACCTGCATTACACACAACAGAGCCTATGTGATCATTACATTTCATATCCCTACAAAATGTTACATCCAGGTATTTTTATGAATTGACCGATTCCGATAGCGATTCACCGATATTATTTTCCGAGGATTTTATGTTGTTTTTTTTTTTTCCTGCGAAGTGCACAATTTTACATTTCTGAACATTTAAAGCAAGTTGCCAATCTTTGCACCACTTTGAAATCTTATCAAGATCTGACTGAATATTTATGCAGCTTCTTTCAGAGTACTTCATCATAGATAACTGCATCATCTACAAAAAGTCTGAGGTTATTGTTAATTGTCTGCAAGGTCACTGATATGCATGAGCAGCACGGGTCCCAACACACTTCCCTGTGGTACACCTTAAGTTATTTCTACGACTGGTGATGACTCTCCATCCAAGATAACAGGCTGCATCCTCCCTACTAAAAAGTCCTCAATCCAGTCATAAATTTCACTTGATACTCCATATGATAGTACTTTTGACAGTAAGTGTAGGTGTGGTCCTGAGTCAAATTCTTTTCAGAAATTAAGAAATACTGCATCTACCTGACTGCCTTGATCGAAAGTTTTCAGAATGTCACGTGAGAAAAGTGCGAGTTGGGTTTCATGTGATCAATGTTTTCCGAATCCATGCTGGTTGGTATTGAGGAGGTTATTCTGTTAAAGATACCTCATTATATTTGTGCTCAGAATATGTTCTTAGATTCTGCAACAAATCCATGACAAGGATACTGGATGGTAGTTTTGTGAACCACTTCCACTATTCTTCTTGCAGACAGATGTGACCTGTGCTTTTTTCCAAAACTGGGCACCGTTTTTTGTTTGAGGGATCAACGATAGATTGTGATTAGAAGAGGAGCTAACTCAGTTGCAAATTCAGTATAGGATCTGACAGGGATTCCACTGGCTCCTGTAGCTTTGTTCAGTTTTAACACCTTCATCTGTTTCTCAACACCACTGATACTAATACTTACTTCATTCATATTTTTAGTGGTAAAGGATTAAATTGAGGCAGTTCTCGTGTGTTTTCCTTTGTAATGGAACATTCGAAAATGAAGTTAAGCATTTTGGCTTTTGCTTTGCTATCCTCAATTTCAGTTCCTGTTTCATTCATTAGGGACTGGACACTAACTTTGGTGCCACTAACAGCCTTTTCATACAACCAGAATTTCTTTGGGTTTTGTGAGAGATCATCTGACAATATTCTGCTACAGTAGCCATCAAAGGCATCACTCACTGTTCTCTTGACAGCCAAACACATTTCATTTAGCATCTCTCTGTCTATAGCCCTACACTTTGTTTTACACCTATTATGTAGTAATTTCCGATTCTTCAGAAGTTTCTTTACAGTGACTGTATACCATGGAGGGCCCCTCCTCTTATGAACTGTTCTACTGGGTACATATCTATCCAGTGCATGGTCAACTACTATATCCAGTGAATGGTCATCTACTATTTTAAACTTGAGCCATAGTTTCTCTACATGCTCCTCCCCTGTGCTGAAAGTTTGAAGTTCCTCATTGAGGTATGAGGTACCTCACTGAGGTAAACCAAAGAAAGATAAAATAATGAGGAATATGCTCAGCAGCTGGATAAGGCGGATAGGGGAGAGACACGGGGAGCTACAAGCCGATCTGCATATGGCTTTCATTGATTTGGAGAAAGCGTACGACAGAGTCCCGAGGGACGAAATATGGAGAAGCATGAGAGAACGGTGCATGCCAGAGAAGTATGTGAGGTTAGTGAAGGAAATGTACAAAGGAGCAATGACACAGTTGAGAAATAGTGTGGGCATGACAAAGGAGTTTCCAGTAAAAGTAGGGTTACATCAAGGGTCTGCGCTTATCCCCTACCTCTTTGACCTGATTATGGATGTGCCGGTGAAAGATGTGAAGAAGGAAGCGCCGTGGAATATGATGTGGTTCTTTGCGAGCAGAGCATCGACAGACTTGAGGAAAAGCTGGAGGATTGGAGGAAGGCACTAGAAGAAAGAGGGATGAAAATTAGCAGGACAAAGCCAGAATATTTAGCACTGAAGGATGTGCAGATGAGTTCTTGCAAGATACTGGATGATGAGCTGAAATCGGTCTGCAAATTTAAATACCTGAGGTCATACATACAGAGGAACGGAGGACTGGAAAGCGAGATACAACACTGAATAAATTGCGGTTGGAACAACTGGAGGAAAATGAGTGGAGTGTTGTGTGACAAGAAGGTGAGCACTGGGTTGAAAGGGAAAGTGTACAAGTCGGTGGAAAGGCCTGCTATATATACGGGACAGAGACATGGCCAATCACAGTAGCCCAGGAAAGGAAGATGGAAGTGGCGGAAATGAGGATGCTGAGGTGGATGTGTGGGGGGACAAGGAAGGACAGGATTAGAAATGAATTTGTTAGAGGAGCTGTGAAAGTGGGAGCCATGAGGGAAAAGATACAAGAGAGCAGACTAAGGTGGTACAGACACTTACAGAGAAAAGGGGAAGAGTATATGGGAAACAGAGTTGAAGATATAAAGATTGAAGGAGATTGAGGAAGCGAGAAGGAGAGGAAGACCGAAGATGAGGTGGAAGGATAAGATATCCGGGGACCTAAGGAAAAAAGGATGGAAGAAGGAAGAGGCAATGGATAGAGTACTATGGAGGAGAAGGATCCAGAAGAGCAATGCCAACCCTACGTGACGTGGGAAAAGGCGACGATAAAGAAGAAGAAGAAGAAGAAGATACTCAGCAGCTGGAGACAGTGGCCATGTGTGTGCAGATTGGCTTGTGTGAATGGGTGAGAGTTTTCTACTTTGGAAGGACTCTGTCTGAAAGCTTAAATGCTTCTAGCATTATTATTCATAGTGCCTGTCTGTGACTCGATGCCTCCTCTATGTGGTGAGTAGAAAACTATACTTTCCACACTGTTGTGATTCCACCCAGGAATTTCCATTGTTTGGTTTTACTAATGAATTCATAACATTGATTGTGCCTTCATTCATGAATTATTTATTTGTTCTTAATAGTTCCTTATTATTTATAAACACACTGTTGATTTGGTTTTGTCAAGTTTAGTATATAAGCTGACCACGGCTGAGAATGAGGGCGCCTCGGTCGGGCCACGGTCAGTCAGCGTGTAATCGGGACTGACAGTATACGTGCAACTGAGCTGAAAGCCTTTACAGAGAGATGTGCTTTCCTTAGTCACCACGTTACTTGTTTAATGTAATGTCACCATGTGTTTCCAATAATGCAATAATATTGTGGTTGAGTAGTACAGTACATTACTATATAAAAAGCAACCATGTTTTTTCTAACGTGACACTCCCCAATGTAAAAGTTATTTTTAAACTTACTAACAATGACATCAATTGCATGTACATGCTAAAAGATTGATGAATAAATAAATAAATCATATTATACTAATGAAATATTTTCAGACAACTAGGGGTGTTCAATTGAGATCAAATGATTTTGTTTCTACAGAGAAAGTGGATCTCCAAGGCTGCTCCAATAAAGATTGTGATAGTTCTCTTTAATTGTTCTCTAATAATTACCAAGATCAATATGGTTGTTGTATTGTAATGTGCTTCCTATATAACACATGAAAAATAACAGAGTGGCAACTTAACTCAGTACTTTTGAGTGAAACATCGTATGTATTTTTTAATCATACATGTAAATATGGAAAAATAACAGAGTGGCAACTTAACTCAGTACTTTTGAGTGAAACATCGTATGTATTTTTAAATCACACATGTAAATATGGTAAGAAAGGTTATGGTAGGAAGTAAATAATTTTGGAATAAAGGCAACAGCTCACCAAACAGTAGAAGTGTCGAGTCATCGACAGATGCGCAAAAAAGAATGAAAACTTCACTAGCTTTTGAACAAATCCTTCAAAGAGCTAAAATACACATACATAAAATACACACATCCTGATATCCTGATCCCCCACCCCCACCTGCCCCTTATACCTGTGGAGTTGCACTGCACCAGATGAACACACATTGCTGGGGCTGCGGTTTGACAGGTAAACTGGGCTGGAGGATGGTGCAGAGAGGTGTGGTAGAGGGAGGAAAGAGGTGGAAGGTGGGTGGGAGTGCTGGGGAAGGATAGCTTACTGTTCAGAGGGAGTCAGGAAGTGCACACGGTAGGGATGTGATGCACCGGTAGTGGTGAGTCGGTGTGGCGCATCGTGACGGTGATGTCGAGGAGGACTGGACTGGTAGGGCAGAGGAAGGGGAGACTGCTCGGTAGAGGATACGGCTGCAGTGGGTTAGCAGAGATTGAGGCCAGGAGAACTACGGGAGTAAAATATGTGTCGAAAGGATAAATCCCGTCTACACAGTTTGGAAACACTGGTGCTGGCAGTCAGGTGGGTGGGTGGAGGTGGCAGGACGGTCACAAGTGTGCTCTGCAACTCTGCTCCCGGCCACAGTTTGGCAGTGGCCATTCATTCTGCTGGACAGCTGGTTGTTGGTCGTGCCCACATAAAATGCCGTGCAGAAATTGCAGCGGAGTAGGTATATGACACGGCTGCTTTCAAAAGTGGCCCTGCCTCTGATGGGGTAGGATAAGCCTGTGACAAGACTGGAATAGAAAGTGCCAGGTTGGGTGGATTTGGACAGGTCTTGCACCTGGGTCTTCCACAGGGCTAGGCATCTGTGGCTAGGAACTGGGAGTGGGAATGGCACAGGGATGGATCACAATGTGCAGGTTGGGTGGGTGGTAGAATACCACTTTAGGAGAGTTGGGAAGGATTGTGGACGGGATGTCCCTCATTTCTGGACACAACGATACAGCAGGCCAGGCAAAGGACGTAGTTCAGTTGCTCCACTCTGGGATGATACTGGGTGACGAGAACATTACTCCTTTGTAGTGTTAACTTACAACTTTTTTTACCTTCGGTAGTGAAATATGTCAACAAAAAGACGGTCTCGGGATGGCTAGCAGTTTGGCTGGTACGTCAGCAGAAATGTTTTGTACGGTTTAGAATGTAAGTTCTTTGCTAAGTTTCCCCAACTAAAAGAAAAGACTATAAATTATAAATGTTATTTCAATGAAATCTTGCTACTGTTGGAGGGAGACGAGACTGATGTTACCACATCTGCTCAAGCCATAGGCAGCATGCACCAAAAAATAGCTTTTACTACGAAAGTAGAAGGAGCGAGCTCCGTTAACTATTTAGACCTTACTATTACGAAAGCTGATAACAGACATTAATTTTTGATTTTCAGAAAGCCTAAATGTACAGTGTCAGTTCATGCCATCTGACTCTTTCGATTACCATTGGCCAACAACGAAAAACGCCAAGAACTTAGTATCTTAAAGAAAATTGCAGTAGCCAATGGTTTTTCTGTGAATGTTGCAATGCACCCATACAACAGGATAAAAAACAGAAAATAAATAGTATGCAAACGCTCAATTACCCAGAAAAAAGAAGTAATAAAGAAAAACTGAAAACTATTCCAATGAAATTTTTCGGAAAAATGTCCCAACAAATAAAAAATGTTTCAGGAAATCTAGGGTTAGATGTGGTTTCCAAGTTAACAACACTCTGAAACTCCATGTTACGTAATAATTCTGATACATCTGATGGTTCTAAGGTTTAAAGATCGTTTGTAGCAGTTGTGACAAATTTTATATCATTCAAACTGGCTGTTCTTTTAAAGTAAGATTCAAGGCGCACTTGGAGGCACATAACATAACTGCATTGGGAATGCATTTGCCAGAAACTGGCCACACTATAGAGATTATTGAGAGTTGTATGCGTATTCTTCACAACGCGGAAAAGGGTTCGAGCTCTCGATTTGTTAGAGGAGTTGCGAGATTTACAAGGCCAAAAAGCATGAGCCCACAAGGGCACTCAATGGACAGAGTGCTTTTGTGCCCAACGCCTACTTTGCTTTATTTGATAACATTTTACAATAACTACTTAATGCATCACTTATTTATATCTAGCCTCGTTGCTGATTTATGTAGAGAACAGTATGCATGTGTCTTACTTCGATACATTCGTCGCTCTAATCCTGTAACTGATTGTATCCTACCTATTCGTGGATTGTATGGCCAGACTATATAATCTTATTTATTGACTGTTAATATGTTGTATAAATCTTTTCTGTGGGAGATGTATCACAATGTATGAAAAGCCCTCTAGCGGTTAAGTTCTTACGATCGCTGCACGCCCACATAATATCCTGGTGCCCGAGCCAACAGAAGGGACTGATCACTGATCTGTCTTTTGTTCCATACAGTTATTTTGTCATATACACATTTTATCTTTCATAGGTAATTTATAGGTTGCTATAGGCAGTGTTTTACGTATATTTTATTTATGACCGTAAATTGACCATAAAAATGTCAAAACCTATTATCTTTATATACTTCCTTTAAATAATTTTATATGTTACTGTCTTCATCTTTTATTTTATCACAATTGGTTTCTATAATGGTTGGCAGTAAAAAAGTCTCCTATTTGTGTTTTACCTGCTGTATTTTCATCATATTATGGTTCTCATGTAAATGAACACTACATCTAAGCCCACAGTAGCGACATCTATGAAGCATATAGGCAAACATATTTCTGGTAGCACTTAGCATGTTTTGTACAGTAATGCCAGTTGTAAAATGACTGTTTGGACAATGTGGCCTATTTTACACCATATTTTAGCTCTACGGATGATGCTTTGCTGAGTGTGTTTAAATGTTTTGATGATGCCATTACGGCTTTATCACATTAGGACATGGTGTAAAACAGGTACGCTTTACCTTATTTTATCTGTACATTCCCAGTTTGTATCAGAATATACTGTGATAGGAAATAATGTATTGTTTCGAAAGATAGACTGCCCACTAGCTGTATATTTTTTATACGGTAGATCTGAAGATAGTCATTCCTGACTGAAGCCGGTCATCGTCGAAGGACTTTATATTGTGATCAGGAACTGAAATAAAAAGCATTTGACCTCGGTGGCTGGTTCTTGGGGGTGGTGGGGCAATTTGTGATGGTGTGGTGTCAGGAATTGTTTGTGGATTAAGTCTGAAGGGTAGTGCTTGTCTGTGAAGGCCTTTGTGAGACCTTCAGTGTACTGGACAAGAGAATTCTTGTCACTGCTGGTATGCCATCCACATGTGGCCGGGCCATATGGGAGTCACTTTTTAGTGTGGAAGGGATGACATCTGTCAAGATGCAAGTAATGCTCAGTGAGCTTGTATGGACAAAAGATGGAGCCATCAGAAAGGTGAAGATGAATATCTGGGAAGATGGCATGTTGCACTGAGGAGGACCAGGTGAAGTGGAGGGGAGAGACACTGTTGAGGCTATAAGGAACGATGACAGGGTGTCTCGCCCTCAGTCCAGATCATGAAGATATTGACAATGAACCTGAAGTAGACAAGGGGTTTCAGGTTTTTGGTAGCTAGAATGGTTCCTTCTTTTTCTGCCTTAACTACATCTCATCCCAAATTGATCCCCAGTCCATCTATCTGCATCAGTTCAGAAAAGTATCCCTACACCTGGCTAAAATCCAGTTCCACATTCTGTTCCTTAAATGCTGCCTGAGCCACGGAACCCTCCACTCCTCCAATAATCTATCCATAAAACTTCCTTTTTTGTGTACTTAACTACATGCTCCTACTATTTGGTGAATGGTCTTCTTTAGTTCTAAAGTAATTAGATTCAGCAAGAACTTCCCTTAGCACATTTATACATATGTTTTTAATCATAAACATGGAGTCTACACTCAAAAGTACATGCATAAGTGCTGTGCTTTACGTATGACACATATAAATGACCAATATGGCAATATTTGTCACTGCAAAATTTTGATGACCAAACAGCTAACAAATGTATGTATTTAGTCATTGCGTACAATGTAATTTGTATTTTGCTTAATCACTGGTTTTGATCTGTAACTACAAACAATCTAAAAAAACTTTCTATAGCCAAGATTACATAAATTTGTCTTTATTTTTGACAACCAATCTTGACCGATATAACTGTCATCTTCTGATCTTCAAAAATTTTTTATTACAAAATGTGTTGATTGTGAGTTCGAACCCCATGCCATATTATCATTATGGTGGATAAAATATGGCACACTATACAAAAGTTTGCCAGAAATAAAACATTTACAATTAAAAAGCACCTTGTGCATATGACCATGCCCATATACATAACACTCAAAGGTGACTGTTAATTCTTAAAAATCACCATACACAATAAAGGACATCCATTTACATATGTGTGACAACTTCCATAATTGAGGACCCACCTTACACAAAAATCCTTGATGTACTGAGGATAAAATATTGTTATTGTATAAAAAAATCTTAACAGTGAGTGTGAAGAAGGCCTACGGCTGAAACGACGCAACAGTGCATAAATAATCTACAGGTCAACAATTGCAGGTGGCATGGAGCCATTTAAGAAATTCATGGGAACTGCAGGCCTGAATGCAAATAAAATCATTAGCTGAGCATCGTAGTAATTCAAAAAGATTTTCCCTTTCTTAATGTCGCATGGCTAAGCCATAATTAACAGCAAAATGCAAGAGGAAAACAGAATTACACCTATTAGTTCCAGATAAACTTTTACATGGTTTCAGGAATGTACAGAATAAATCTTTCATTTTTCTAGTTACTGTACATTAAAAACTGAAAATCTGTTTTTCTATAGGCTCTGCAACACAACAAAATAGACAAACAGAAACTGTTTTTCTTTCCAATTTACTCCTTGAGCCCTTTAATTTTAATGCAGGAACAAGAGGACTGCCGATGTTGAACACTACCGCTCAACTTACGACCTGCATTCTTCATCACATAACAGTATTCAATATGCTCTGTGTGTTCCCATCTGCACCTCACCTCATTACCTCCCTCACACAGTGAATTAGTTAGTTAGTTTCTTCTATGTTCTATAGACAATATACACAATAAACAAATGATGAGGAATATGCCAACTGAGCAAAATATTGCATGGACAATTACAAAAATTATTTATATGACTACAAACTGGATAGTTACAGTTTTGTAATTGACTTCTTATACAAAAGTTCCTTTACAGTATAAAATAGTTCGTTGGTAAAATACAATTAGATGTTAGACTATCTGGCCTAATGTGGTGCAAGGTCAAGCTGGCTAACAAAAACCTGAAGAGGGTGGAGTTCTAAAAATTCTTTCTTCTGACACCAGCCGTACTATTCAAAACACCCTTTTTTATGTACCAAAAGCCAATTTTATTAACATTTTCTAGCTTATTACATATGTGCTAGTAGTGTTTATGATGCACATACTGCACCCTTCAGAAATTATTACAGGAAATATAAAATGATCTGCATTGTAAAGTGTGATTACACAATGTAAAATCCAGGCTCAACAAAAAAGATGAACCTCATACGTTTGAGGTTTTAAAAAAGTCTATGATAGATGACTTGTTTCCTCTCCTTTAAACCTCTTCTGTGCTGCTGTATGGCTCCACTTACACAAATGGAGATACCAGCAGACATTGTTTGCTTCTGTCCTCTAATGTTTTGCAACACTGCCTCAATCATCTTGAAGCCTTCTGAACATGGAATGAGATTTCTTCTGTCATATACGTTTGCCTCCTCCTCTTGCGTTACTTCCCCCTGTGTCACTATTTCACAATATCACTATCAGTTAGTTCATCTACTTCATTATTTGCCATCCAACCTGTGACGTCCTCTGCATCGACATCCTCACAGCCCAGTAGATTTTTGAGCAACAAAACGATATCATCATTTCAATCTTTGACTTTGGTTTCACACATGGATTCAAAGTTAGAATGTCCACCTTCAATGTCTACAAGAATTTTCCGTGACCTTAGGAGTGATATTTTCGGAAACTCTTCCCATGCACCAGCCAACCATCTTATGACATCTAACAAATCAATCTTCAGAATGGTTACATCATTATTAATTGCCGATATCAAGAAACTGAGGAGATGGCGACAGTACTACATCTTTAGCATTCGATGGATGCTGACAAAGAGCAATCACATTTTGGTGGTAAAAATAATGCTTCGATATGTCCATCTGCGAGTTCAGCACTGGCAGGATGTGTAGGTGTATAATCAAGAAGCGGCAGATCTTTCCTCAGTGAATTCTTGTCTCTGAAATAATTCTCTACATCTTGCACTAATTCATTTTGGAACCATATTTGAAAGATTTCTAAATTCATCCACACCTTCTGTTGATTGGCGTAATGTAGGGGCTTTGATTCCCGATTTTTCATGTTTTTAAAAGCTCTAGGTTTTTTGATCTCCCTATTACTGTAGACCTAAGCTTGAGGTTCCCAGTATCATTACTGCAAGCCAATACGGTAACTCTTCTGTAGTTTTCATGTATCTATGTGCTGCAGCTTCCTTATTTACAGCAAGTGTTTTCACAGGGAGCATCTTGTAAATTACACCACTCTCACTGCAATTGTACAATTCTTCACCAGAAATTCCCTCCTTGTCAATTAACTTGGAAAGATAGTCTTTAAGCAATGTCACAACCTCTTTGTCAGTGGATAAAGCTTCTCCACTAAAGGTAGTCTGCCGAATACTGAACTGTTTTTTCCATCGAGTCCTCTCTGTCAGTAGATAAAGCCTCTTCACTAATGGTAATTGTTTTTTCCACCGATACAATCATGCACTGGTAGTAAATTCTGAATCTCCTCCTACTATTTAACACTGAAATTGTATTGTTTTTTCCCTGCAATACTGGCCCAGTAATGGAAAAACCTTTTCCTCTTAAATGTTCATGGTACAAAAATACAGCTTCCTTAACTTCTTTGTGCTTACCTTGCAACATCATCTTCCTTACTTAGATTCCACTTCTAATAGCTAGGGAAACACACCACTTTTCAATATCTGCTCGATTTTTCTTCCAGTCTTCAACAGGACTTTTTCCTACTCCTATCTCCAAAGCAATAGTTATGGCTCCTATCCGGAATCCAGTTGCATTATAGCATGTAGTTTCTGATCCATAGTCACTACATTTTTTTTTTGTTTATCACTCATTCTGAACTCTTTAATTAAAACACAAAGCACAACACAAAACAAAAATTTAACAATGCATGCACTCTGGACATCTGATACGCAACTGAAGAAACAAAGAACACAGAGCTGCCACCAGACCAGTCTCTACATGTGTTTATCACTGTTGTCTGTGAGTGCTGGAAGAGGGCTTCTAAGTATCATTTCTTGAAGAGTGGTTCTGGTAATTTATTAAATATTAACAATGCAATCTGTATTTTATAACTGATACTCTAGATGTGCTACAAGCACAAAAGATAAAAGAAACATTTTGAAAGGCCACAAAGCATTACAGCTACTGTCCACTTGCTAAGCCATTGGAAAAGTACTGTAGTACAATAAATTAATCCTCATTATATCACGGAGAAGTATTATTGTGATATTAATTGAGTAGGCCGGATTAACTAGGTCGGACAGACGGAGGTCGGATTTTCACGAGCAGGACAGTCAGGACTCTAGGTGTACTAGGAAATGTAGTCTGTCTACAAAGGAGACTGCTTACCAATTACCACAGCAGACAGAACTAACAGTCTGAAATATTGAGCACATACAAAGAAGGGCAGTACCAGTGTGACAGGTCTGTTTGACTCATAGAAGATCACTGAAATGCTCGAGAAACCTGAACTGGCAGGCACACGAAGACTGATGTCAATTATTCAGCTAAAACCTAGTTACAAAGTTTCATGATCCAGTACAAAGTGACAGAACGCTACTCCCATGAAGAAAGTGTCCTTGGAGACGAGGCAAACTGCAGCGTGCCCAGAGACAATAAACGGTAATTCTTCCACTGCTCCATTCATGAATGGAATGGGAAGAAATCGTAATACGTGATACAATGGGAAGCATGCTCTACCCCACACTTCTCAGTGTCCCCACACGCGTGCTTATATATGTGTTTGTACTAGCTCAAAAAGATCTGATACCTGGCAAAAGTTTTACACTAGTTTGTGTGCCTGTCGATGACTCGACACCTGTGCTACTTCCGGTAATTCCCAACAAAGTACAAAAGCACCAGAAAAACATAAACGGAACCCCTGAAGTCTTTAAAAGCATGATATTATGCTGAACAGCTAAGCTAATCCTATAATGTTACTAAAAACAGCCTGGAAGACAGTAAACAAAGAACATGAAAATACCGAACTTTCAAGTTGCAGTACTTTAACACTAGGAGAAAATGGCATGTCGGTGAGTGAGCCAAGCTCAGTATGTGAGGCCTTCAGAATATTTCAGGAAGACATGAAGAGAAGAAATTAATGAACCAGCAGTAATCTAAAAATTCAAAATACAACCATCTGGAGGCTTGGATAGTATATCATCTGCATTACTTAACATACACAGAAATGAATTAATAAAACAATTAAACTGGCCAGGGGACCTTCCCTAGCCTTTCAAAAATTACTGTGGTGTGACCAGTGTATAAAAAGGGAACAGCCACTGACAAATAATTACAGGCCAATTTCACTGACTTCAACGTTTGGCAAAATACTTGAAAGTGTAATTCTAGATCAAATGCAGTCTTTCTTCTGCAAATACACCCTATTAAACAACTCACGGCATGGGTTCCTAAATGGGTGATCCACAATAATGGAAGCAACTTTTTTCCATGAGCTACTAAAAAGACTGGATAAAGAAAAGAAAGTCACTGGAACTTTTTCTAGATTTGTCTGTGGCCTTTGATTCTATGAATTATGCAGTACTTTTATCCAAATTAGAAACTAATGATAGAAGTCGAATGGCACTGAATTCCGTAAGTTCTTGTCTCAGAAACAAAAGACAGTGAGGTGAACTTTGTTGTAAGAATGAAGCTAAGATCTTAACAGTACAATCAACATACAAGACTCTCAACTATGGAACCACCAGGGATGTATTCTCAGGCCATTTTTGTTTCTTGCATAGCACAGTCACAAAACAGAAAACTGGTGAATTATGCACATGATACATCATTTATTAGCTGGGGCTATACTGAATAGCTAACATTGCAAAGCAATTAAGAGAACTTTGATCTAACCACAGAATATCTAATCACAAATTAACTTACACTGAAGGAGATGACAGACATGATGAAGTTCGAACTAATCTCAAGCCTGGGGGGGAGGGGGGGGGCTAAGTACTGAACCACTGTCTACAGCTGAAACATCCAATACACATAAATTTTCAGGCACTGTGATTATTAACACTTTATGTGAAAGAGCAGATATGCTATGTTGCATGGAGATTACCTACAACATTTGCTTACTAAAACATTTTACAAATATAATAACTCCTCCCATTCTTCAACAAATACACTATGGATTAATCTACTCATATATGCAGTGTGGCATTGAAATCTGGGATGGAGGCAACCACAGTCTAAGTGGATAGGATACTCACGCTTCAAAATAGAGCAGTTGGAAAAAGTGGTAATATAAACAAACACCAGTCCTCAAGGGGCTACTTCAAGTTTAATTTACTGACTGCTTAGGGCTGCTCATTGCATGTCTTTTGCACAAATATGTTTGTAAAAGAGAATGAAGAACAACCGTAATGAACAGAGACAATCAGAATACATGAACCAGATGTGATTCAGGGTCACAGTCCACGGACTACTTGCAGCTGGAAAAGTTATTGTATATATATATATATATATATATATATATATATATATATATATATATATATATATATATATATATATATATATATATATTGTACTAAACTTGTAAAAAAATGCTATGACGTTTGCAAAAGACACCAGTTGGTGTCTCCATGCAAAAAAAATACAATAAATAAATAAATAAAAATAAATAAATAAACAATTCAATAGCCAAATAATAAGGAGACACTCTGTAGAAAGCTTTTAAAGGATGTTTATTGAAAGATGTTTATCCCCAGAATTCTGAACTCCATTGTTAGCAGCACTGCTTTTGTATGTAGCACTATATTAGTGGTGATAAATGTTAATATAAAACATCTTAAGTGCTACTTGTTGTATATGTTCGTTATAGCATGAAATCACTGTTACAGATGTAAAATAAATCATGATATCCAAAACTATAAAGTTATTGTGGGTAAATAAAGATTGTTATTTCCACTTGGTGGTTTGTTAATTTTACTCCTACATTATTTACATTAACACGAGGTGGGATATTTTTGACAGTAAAAAACCAAATGTGCTATAACTTTTATTTACAAAGCCATGATTTTTTGTTACAATTTCTTCTATCTTCTACTGCTGTTTGTGATCCAACTAGGCTTTTCCATCATCAGTTTTTTAAATTTTATATTTATTTGCAGGCCATCATCATTATTATTATTATTATTATTAGTCAATCATCTAGAAGCAAACTAACTTACCTAAAACTGAACATTGCTACTATTTTAAGAGAAGCTGCAGCGTAACTGCCAATAGCATTTAAGAGTGACAGAATATACAATTTTTCAGCCTTCTGGATACTTTTAAAATTTAAATACAATATGTACATTCGTGGAATAAAGTCTACTCAAGCTGCTCCTTTAGTCAGAAATCAGGTGGCCATACAATAATAAAGTATGATGATCACAAGTCTTTGTCATTCCTGTCATAAAAATCCGTGGTTGAAAACCTTTCAAGGTCCCATGTACCTCATCAGAATATGGATGTATGAAATAGTCCTTTTTAAAGTCACAGAAACTTTCATTTTATAATGTGCTATCAATAAGTACCCAATAAGTTTTTGAAACTCGCTTAATGCTGTCTGTACGAGAGCTTTAAATAAATAAATAAATGGCAAGAAAGCAGACAGCCACTAGAATGCCGTTTAGAAGAACATGGCATGATTCTACAAGAAATTGTTGCCTTTCTTGTACATTAAGCTACTCACTGGTTGATTTGTTGGGGGGAGAGGAGAGGGGTGGAGTTGCAACTTTATAGACATTATGAACAGAGGTGAACCCTGGCATTTTCCACATAAAATCCTTGAGTCTACATTATAAGATAACTGACTGATGGAATGATCAATTACATGTCTCTAGCTGTATTCCGAATTTGCAAATTTCCTAGTTTCTTTATTTTAGTTCGCCAGTGGTTTGTCGAATGTTTTTGCACCTGGATACAGAAGGCCACTCTGAACCTTAGACAATGGCTGTTGTTTTGTGTCAGTACGAATCACCGTTCATCATCACAACACTGGCGCTTTCTTTGATCTCGAGTACATAGTTACTTATGTATTATTTCAGTGCAAACTCTAAGATTTATAACTGAATTGTAAATCATGTAACTGTTATTTGTAAGATGTAATTCATGTAGACGTTAAGGTTGTACAGATGTTACATATGTGCGTAATTACAAGCAACCATGACTTCATTATCTTGAAGCAGACAGTGCAGCTGCAATTAAGTATTTGACGGTACAGTTAAGGTCTTCCAAAATTATTTTAGTACGTCACTTGTAATAAAATTATAATGGGCCATAACGTTACCGTTACTGATAATGAGGACGACAATTTATAACATAAAAATAATAATGACTATGACGACAACGGCTTTCATTGCAAGCACAACAATGGTAACGCTGAAAAACAGCGGCGATTATTACAAGGACAATACTGTACCATATAACAATAACAAACATGATAGTAACAATAAAGGTAATAATGATATTAAAAAGTATAGTGCATTACTGTGGTGATAGAAAGAGTATCTTCTTACCTCCCAGTGACGGCGTAATGAGAAACGTAATGACAGTAAAGACCCAGCAAGTAACCTGTGAACATCCATTACAATATTTGTCTTAATTAACTTGAAAAATTTAAAAGAAAGAACTGATTATCTTGCAACGCAAATCCGTCGCAAAAACCCAAAAGGCCTGCACAGTGCGTCACTTCATTGTTCATTATAAGCTAGGGCAGCGAACATCCAGGGGCGGCAACTTGAAAGCAGAAAAGTGACGTACAGTACTGCTGCTCCATTTGCCGTTATACGCGACCAGCCAAGAATTATCCAGCGTGCGGCTCTAGCTCAGAAGTGGCTGAATAATCAGACTTTACTTGGAATAGCAGCTGCCCTGGCAAATATGATTATTTAATTTGATCATCGGTTTTTTCCTCGTATGAAACAAAAAAAAACTTCTTTCAAATTATAGAATGCTGTGCCACACTAACTGAACCTGCAAATTTATTGCAAATATGAGAAATAGTTTCTGTGTCATTTACAGCGTGTTTAATATTCGTGGGAAGAGGGTGGGGGTGGATAGACGAAGAATTTGTGTGCGTAAATACGCGTGCGCTCACCAGCGTTAAAGTAGGTGACGAATATCGAGTTTCGGGCGTGGTGTACTTACGTGCATGTTGACTGGAGCCAGCGCGGAAGCGGACTGTTGCGTGCGAAGCGCCGAGCACAACCTTTATTGGTTTGCCAAGGCTGGCAAGCCGCGCCTCCGATGCCGAGGAGGTTTTCTCGCAGTGTGTGAGTGTACCTGTGTCCAGGCGCTCGGCAGAGGACAGACACCCAAAGCGGCGCTGCCCTGAGTCACGGCTGTCGGACACGTGGGCTGGGTCAGGTCACGGCCTGTGTTGTGGGTGAGGCGGGCGGCTGTCCGCCACTGCAACAGAACAAAGTGACTGGGTTTTTGGAAAAATCGACGTTTTTTCACCAAGTAATAGATAAAGCGAACATTTTAATATTCTAGAGCCGAACACGGTTGGAATACTATAGAGAAAAAGTCACGTTTTTAATCTTATGTAGAACTGTAGCTGATGACATGACAATAAGAACGTTCTCCACCGATGCTGATACTGAAATGTGGTTGCTTGTTTAGTTACTTTCTGTTCTGTAGTCTAGATCACTAGTTAAAAATTTGAAAATACTGCTTCTGCCTTGGTGGTACATACAGTATATCAAATACCAACCTTTACTTGCAGGAGCTTCTTAAAAGAGGAAAAGATATTCGAATATATCTGCGATTTCCACTAGAAGAAGAGCCGCCTCAGGAGCCACAGATGTTGAGATTTCGCCACAGGACGCATCGCAGTGGCCTGATAGCGAGCGGCCGCTGAAACTGCACGTTCAGTGCGGTTCACAATTAACAGCGGAAACTGACACGGCTGGAAGTTTGCGAGGGAGGGAAAGTGCGGCGGAGGGGGGGGGGGGGGGAGAGGCGAGAAATGATAGCAATGAACGCTTCGTTTAGTACATTTAAAGTGAAGTTGATACGTCTGTTATTTGACCACTACTTCTACACTGTCTGTATTTCTGAAGCATCATTTTTTTAAGTGATCCTGATTTGCCAAACATCGTTAGTTGTATTATCATTACGTTTTATGACTCTTCATATTATTATTTACTCTGATTGTGTTGCACTTATAGTCTCACTTATTAACTACTGTGATTTTAAATAAACTGTGTTATCCCTGACTTGACCAATATCATACGTACAACCGTGTACTAAAAATCGCTTACTG
Organism: Schistocerca nitens; assembly: GCF_023898315.1. NCBI lineage: Eukaryota > Metazoa > Arthropoda > Insecta > Orthoptera > Acrididae > Schistocerca > Schistocerca nitens. The sequence goes on from NC_064622.1 coordinate 11,984,687, forward strand.
GACATTGAGTTTGTAAAATTTATTTACTTAGATCTGAATGTGCATCAAAATAACTTTGCCATTGATATGACGTATCAGAAAATGAATACTTCAATATTAGCAAAATAGCTGGCATATAAACACAGGTCTGGGTAATAATGCTCGCTGGTATAATTGCCTTTCGTGAACAGTCTGTTTTGTATAATGTGTAATACAGCTGTGGAAAAATGATTTTTTTCTTTTATTTCAAATAGGACGAGAACTTATGGAAAATCGAGGTAAGAGATTTCGATATTCGTAGAAAGAGGCATTTTAGAAGATATCTACATACCTAACTCAGGAAATAGTGTCTTGTTTGCAAAAATTTGTACATTTTGAGGCGCGCCATCTCTTATTTAACATCGTGTTTTTTGCTGTACTGCCACCTCGTTATGTTAATTTTCAATGACTGGTGTCACTGAGTCGCTGACTTGCTGTCCGCGAGCGGCAGCAGCAGCGCTTATCGATATGGACCCTGCCCTATTACCTTAGCTGGACTGCTATTACTTTCCGGTTGTCGTATGTTGTGAGTAGAGATGGGCAAACTGAAACACATAACTGTTTCGAAACAAATGAAACAGTACAATGTAATGTTTCGATACGCTGTTTCGAAACAGTGAAACACTTTGTGTTTTGTTATCTAATAAACCTACACATTTTATCATCTTGAATGTCTACTGTATACGTTTGTCCATATAAATACAAATGAGGTGCGAGAGCGCTAATCATATCGCAGAAAGTATGAAACTATCAACTTGGGCGTCTTGGCAGTTTCGTATTTCCTTCAGCAAATGCGCTGCTTTCGTGTCGTGTGACTTTCATACTTCTCAATTGGCTGAGGACAGCCACAGCCTACGACAGAAGAACCACCACGGACGGAACTGGAGGTGGGAGCAAACTGCAGACACAACTGATATGCTACTGGGATTCCCACTTCCCGTTAGTATGGGTAATATACCCATCCTGCTGATTTCCATGCGCACTAAGGGAATCATTGTGGATAATAGGCACAGTGACTATAGTCTGACAAATAATGCCAAATAATTCGAATAAATAACAAAATATAACAGAAAAATTTTTCTCTTTCAAGGTGTTTCGAACCGTTTTATAAATACACCATGCTTGCCAGCCCTCCCCGTTCACTATTACACTATTAGTGATATGTCAAACAGATTGCTTGCAATTATACCTACATCAAATTTATGTATATGTCTAATAACTGTCACTACGCCTTTTTTTATTCGAAATGTTGTAGGCTTACTTGCGTTTCTTAATATGATTACTGTACATGAACAGAGAAGCGTATGTTATAAAAAAAGTGTAATTTAACTGAATGATTTTCATCTATTTATTATTTTGAATGTGAATAGTATGCGTTGTTTTATTGTTTGGTTAGTGTTTATAAAGCAGATGTTACGCCATTTCGGCATAGGACAGTCAGCTAGAAACGAAGCTTTATTTTCGGATATCTTAAGCTTCATGCTATTGCTTGTCAAAAAGATTTCGACACTCTTGAAAGTGTTTCACGAAGTGGTATGTTGTGTTTCAGTACCTGTGCCGAGCCCGAATCTCGCCCGACACAGAGCGGAATGAAACATCACTGCTTCGATACAATTAGTCCGTCCCAAGCACAGGTGTACTGAAACAGCCTTATTTTGAAACAACGATACAGTTTCTGTGTCTGGCTCGAGATCGAATCTGGTCCGGTTACCCGAGACAGGGGCGGAATGAAACAGCACTGTTTCGAAACAGTGAACCACAGCCGTTCCGAAACACTGAAACAGTTCCACGTATCGATACACTGTATCAAAACATAGAAACAGTGGCCAAGTCTAGTTGTGAGGGAGTTCGGACCTGGCCGTGTTGCGAGTTGGCACGCAGCACGAGTTCAGTCGGGGCGCGGCAGCCATGACTCGCCCGACGGTTGCCGACACACATGATTTGAGTGGGGACGACTTTGGTTGGTCGGCGGTCAGTCGTATTGTCGGACGAGGTGTATTTGGCCGGCGACCACTTACGGGTTGGCTGTGTGTGCCGACTTGCGATTCGTCCCTATTACTGTGCAGTCACTGCCGTTAGCATTGTCTAGTTCTTCGGGCAAGTGTTCGTGAAACTATATGTAGTTTGTGTGATTTTGACTGACAAGTTATTTTAAATGTTGTCGGCGTACTTGCTCTGTGTCGGTCAGTTGGCGTAGAACAGGGAGGAATTCTCGGCGGGGGGGTAGTTTGGCCGTGCCCGCTGGCGGTCTCTATGCAGCGTGGGAGTGTGTGGCGCTGTTCCCCATTGCTACGACGTCTGTGGCTCACCGACCCTGGACACGAAAGCTGAGTTTTCATTTAACCTAACAGCAAGTCAAGACTGTTCACATTGTGTCATTTCTAGCCACCCTCTGGAGCAGATTCGCTGTATTTGATTATTTGAATTTGAATCATCTGCCTTGTGGCCGTTAACGTTCCGGTTACCTGCCCTGGCCGTTGACGTAAATTTCAGGTAGTTAGTTTACTCATCATGTTGTTGCTGTCCAGCACGGTGTGTAGTTTGACAGCTCCATTTATGATTGGTTGTGGGCGCCAATATCTTCTACGTTGTTCAGTTGAACTGCCTGTTGTGCCCTGGTCGGGCGAAGTGGAAGTTATCGTATTGGTGGGTCCATTGGCTGTCAGTCGGTTGGGTTGTCGTCAGATCGTGAATGGTTGGCCCGACTTCCTATCTCACCTAAGCGAGTGTTAGTGTTTGAATTCCAGGCTAACCCTCGAACATCTGAGCGCCCTTGGTTGCACTGCCCCTTTTTAAAAATTTGTTGTTGTTTGTACCTGTATGGCTTCTAGCCGATTTTTTTAAAATTAGTGTTGTTTTGCTCTTAGGACCTTCAGCCTAGTTTAAAGAACTGTTTCACGTAAGGCTTTTGGCATTTAAAATTTTTTTAATGTTGTTGAATTTTAAGTCTTGGGCCTTCAGCCGATTTTGGGTTTGAGTTGCTCTGAGACCTTCAGCCTAAATTAAAGAACTGTTTCACGTAAGGCCTTTGATATTAAAAAAAAAATTAATGTTATGGAGTTTTAAGTGTTTGGCCTTCAGCTGATTTTAAATGAAAGTGGCTTTCAGCCGGTAATTAAGCCCCAAAGATTAAAGCTGTGTGTTTTTTTTAACTTTTTTGGGATCTTGTAATGGTTGATAAAATAATAAAGTTGTATGTTCGAGCCGGCCGCGGTGGCCGAGCGGTTCTAGGGGCTTCAGTCCGGAACCACGCGACTGCTACGGTCGCAGGTTCGAATCCTGCCTCGGGCATGGATGTGTGTGATGTCCTTAGGTTAGTTAGGTTTAAGTAGTTCTAAGTTCTAGGGGACTGATGACCTCAGATGTTGAGTCCCATAGTGCGCATTTGAACCATTTGTATATTCGAGTGTAACTGACAGCCCCTTATTTTGGCCCCTTTCCACAATTTATACTATCTGTCCTGTCCTGCGGGTTAAGCGGAGCGTATCACATTTATTGAGAGAGGGAAAGTTAGGTTGATGCATAAGAGCGTAGCGCTTTTCTTTTACATGTTGATATTCCGGTTGCTATGGGTTCGTTTATTGATTGTCATTTTTTATTTTAGTTCAGCATTGCTGTCTGAGTGTATATATTGTCACTTTGTCATTTGGAAATGGTGAGTGGAGCTGTGGACGCTAGAAAATGAAGTGTTAATCGGAACATTTCCGACGTACTCTTCTGTTTGAGTTCAATAGAGGAATGATAGCAGGGGAGGCAGTCGGAAACATTTGCCGGAGGATCGTTTTGACATTAGTGATTCTCCACGTTCAGGAACACTTTCGGCGTTTGATGAAGATACTATAAACGCATTAATACACAATGATCTACGTCACTGAGCTCCAGAACTGGCAAATGTGTTGAACTGCGATCATTCCACCATCTTGGTGACATTTCCGTACAACGGGGAAGGTTCATAAATCGGGTGTTTGGGGACCGCATGCTGTATGCCAAAGTCACAAAAATGAATGGGTGAACAACGTCAACCATTCCTATCGTGTGTCGTCACTGGTGACGAGAAGTGGTGTCTTTACGCTAACGTAAGGAAACAAAGGATTGGCTGAGGCCAAACAAAGCAGGAATTCCTCGCACAAAGACCTGCGCTCTTCCACAAAAGATAATTTGACGCATCTGGTGGAACAGCGATGGTGCGGTGCACTACGGATTGCTTCCCCGAAGTCTAACCGTCATTGCTGAGTATTTATTGTCAGCAACTGGAACGTCTTGCAGGCACAGTCCGAGAACAACGACCGGCAAGACTGTGTGAAGTGACACTGTTCCACGATAACGTTCTCTACTACGCTGATAAAAAAACACTATACAGGACTCGGATTGGGAATTCATTCTGGTCGCACCTCATTCACCTGATCTCGCGCCCTCACATTTTCATCCTTCCGCTCTCTATCGAACAACGTTCGAGGAACAACCCTACCACAACAAAGGTCAAAATTTAATAATGATTGTGGTGTTGCTCACGCTGCTAAATACTGCATTTTCGGGAAACAACAAAGTTATTATGTGGCAGGTGTCATTAGAGCACAGTTAATAAAGTCATTTCATGTAATAATGAATACACTAGGCACTCATCTTTTCGTGTTTCCCACACTGGTTTCGTTGTAAAATCATGGCTCAATCGTCGAAAATCTAGGTGGTGATGATTCCAAGCTCGGATGCAAAGAGGCCTAGGTTTTATTATGCGATATTAAAAAGTTTTATAGATGTGTTTCACAAACCATTCTTGAAGATTACACTTTTGCAGGACAATGGTGATGTAAAAAAAGTAATCAGCACTCTGAATTTAAGTTACACTTCTTTTTTATTACTTTTGCTGCAATATCACGTAACACACAAAACATCACTTCACAATACAAAACATACTTGAAAAATCTTCCTCACTGTTAAAATTCACATTTTATAAGCTGACTACAATATGCGTCTTTCCAACATGACGTCCAAGACTTGACCTTCTCAAACTTCAGAGTTACAAGTACGTCAAAGATCATAGTGACAAAAGAAAGAATACACATAAGAATAATATCATTGCAACATAAACATATCGATGTATCAAAATACCTCGACATTAATGAAATCAAATCTGAATGTTGTCTCAGAAATATGTCAACTACTTTACAGAAAAACAGTAGAATATTACTGGTATCGAGAGGTTCAGGTGAGGTGCCGTATTGGTTACGTAATTCAAGTACCATTACACTTTCCGGCTCGACGAGTTGTTTGCCTCAAAAGCACGCGATTCCTATAGTCGAGGAATAGAAAATTTACCCCAGCGTTGGCAGACTGTTGTAAACAGTGAAGGAGAATACATTACTGATGTTAAAATTTCTAATATGTGTATCTGTTGTGTTTATTAAACTTGTGGAAAAACGCTGGGAACTTCTACACCGAGACGGGACGACCAGTAACTTGCAACTCATCGCTCAAAACATATTTAATTTCAATCCAAGTATTGTTTTCCAAGTCGCGCGACGGGCACCCGTCCATCTTTACTTTCTGAGAAGCCACTTAGAAAAGTGGTCGTTCCGCAGTTTTAGCTTTCCAGCTCTTTGAGAGACGGTGTCTGGAGAGCCGTTCGTCCAAGTCTTGGAACACAGTGCAGTCAGACTGTGTCAGAAATAGGAAGAGAAGTCAGACGAGGATGTCGTCTGTCAGCGAGTCTCTTCAACCTGTGTGGAGTATGGCTGGCGAGGGAAGCGGATGCGGAAACTTCAGGATAGGAGGACGACTCATCGACACCGTGGAGTACGCAGGTGACCTGGCAGTGGTCGCCAAAACTCAAAGACAGCTGCAACACGCGATCAAACTGTTGGCGGAGATCGACGTCGAGAAATCAAAAGAGATGCCGCTAAGGAAACGGGAGAAACCTTTGAGGATGACTGTCGACAATCGAGAACTGGAGAATGTGATGCAGTTCAAGTACCTGGGAAGCTTGCTGACAAAAGATGTCCACTGCACAAAGGAAATTCGAGCAAGAATCGCCTCTGTCTGCTGACCAGCAAATTGAGATCGGAATTAAGGAAAAAAAAAAACTGGTGAAGTGCTACATCTGAAGCATTTTATTGCACATAGCAGAGACGTGGACCGTGAGGAAAATGGAGAAAAAATACTTGGAAGGTTTTGAAACGTAGTGCTGGAGAAGAACAGAGAAGATCGAGTGGACAGGCCTGGTGTCAAACGGCGATGTACTGAGGAGAGTAGGAGAGGAGAAAACTATTCTGAATACAGTTCTTCAGAGAAAGGCCAATTGGATCGGACATAGGCACGATGGTCACATACAGGACGTCATCGAAGGGAAGATGAAAGGAACTACAGGACGAGGAAGAAGAAGAACTCAACATCTGGATAAGGCGAAAGGTGGAAGAAGATACGGAAGGCTGAAGGAGGAAGCCGAGCGCAGGAAACATCGGGTTCAGGAATTCTCCGTACGAAGACACGGGCCTGCCACGGGGCGGAACACCTGCGTAAAGATAATAACAGGTTGAAGATGGTGTACACTGAAATCTATGGAATTCGTCTGGAAGAAAGTGCGTACAAAACAAATGAATTTTCTTGTTGGAGTGATATTACATTCTGTACTTGCGTTATCGTTTCATCAAGCAGATGAAATATATCAGACAACCTTTCATTGACAGGTACTTACACGAACCTTGGCGTGAGCGCCCGCAGAATTTTATACGATAGGAAGGGGGGGGGGGGGGGAAAAGGCTCTAAAATTGCCGTTTGTATTGTAAATGAGCTGGTCAGTTTCACGACGTGTCATGCCACAAGAAATAAATTTTGCAGGTGACGCAAAGCAAGTTAATGTATCCCAGAGAACTATCTATTCACTTCTAGAAGGGTATGAGAATGCTGTAATGAATAGAAACGCTGCACCCCATATTCCGGTAGTAGGGGGTTGTCAGATGGCCCTTTCCCACCGAGTCCCATTCCCTCTCCCTCGAAGCCTCCCCCCTCCCCCCCCCCCCCCTGCCCTTGGGGACAAGTCTGCAGACGCGGAAGTGGCGCGACGTGCGGTACTACTGAACGTCACAGCTGGCCTTTAGTCGGCAACAAACCACGAAAAGAACTGCGTGCACAGTAAACGGCTACGAGCCGAAACTTCAGGAAAGATTTAACTGTACTGCAGTGATCGAGCTCGTGGCACATATTTTGGTATGTTTGGTAAGTATAGTTCATGCACGCAGGTGAGAATGACATCCGTTCAGTGTCTCTCCACTTGCAAGCCTCGACTTGAGCAACATCTTAGGAGTCTACTATTGCGCACTTAATCGTAAAACGTCGACCGAGAACTTGGCCACAGCCCTCTGTCTGTCGTTACTTTTCTTATTATTTCTTTTACTTGTGATTACAAACAAGAACTGCGAGGTCGTATGCACGTGAAGCGACGGTCAGTGTGACTTGTTTCCGTCTTTCGATCTCTCTACGAAATTACGACTTGTCGGCCACTACTGCGTGCGTAATTCCTTTTTTGTGGCTTATTGTCGCCGAAAAGCCGTTGGCTACGTTTATTGCACGTCAGTCCGCATTTATGGGTCTATAAACGAATGGCTGATTAAACAGTGTTGCGGGAAACGGCCGCGTTTGAGTGTGTGGGATTTTAAACACGGCTCAACTAGGCGCAGTGGCGCTGGCTCTCTCCCTGTCTCTCTCTCTCTCTCTCTCTCTCTCTCTCTCTCTCTCTCTCACTCTCAATGTTGTGTGCACAGGCCGCTGCAGGCTGGGGCGACCGCCAGCTTCCTTCTGACTCGCCACTCGAAACACATTTAATTGCAATCGAAGTAGCGTTTTCCAATTTTAGCGACGGACACCCGTCCACTTTCACTTTCTCAGGCACCAATTAGAAAAGTGTTCGTCCCGCACCTTCAGTTCTTCAGCGCTATGAGAAACGGTGTCTGCAAAGCTGTCTCCCCAGATCTGGGAACGCCGTGTAGTCACACTGAGCCAGACGCGGCGTGTGGGGGGGGGGGGGGGGGGAGGTAGTCAGTAAGTTTCAATCATCACTCGAGAAAAAATCAATCTGCCGGCACGAAACTCGGTGTTGTGTCTTCTCTCTGTATCCACCCTTCAATGTGGATCCTATTTCCCCGGAGAAGGATGACCCGGCGGAGACATCGGCTTGTAGAAGTCCGCATGTAACTTCCCCCTCACTTATCGACCTTAATGACAGTGAAAAATTAAACCGCGTGCACCTAATGGAAATTTGGGAAAAGCAATCGTCACCGAAGTTAATTTGTCGGTAAAGAGGGGGGAAAGGGTTGCATCTTAATGAAAGGAAAAATGGAAATGAAATTGGTGGAAATTAATTTTGAGAAAAGGGTAAAATTAATAAAGAAAGTAAATGTGCGGTCGTTACATTAACAATTAATTGGCGTTAATTAGATATTTGAGATTTGGGGAAAATTACGGTCGCCAGTCCTATGGACAACTACTATAATAACTGAAAATGAAAGATAATTGCACATATAATTAGCACTAAAAGCCTGGCAACTGAAGGCTCACATGAGTCGTGTGAAAACTGAATGTTTGTTAGAAGTAATAAATTTCGCTACACTCTGACTTAATTTTGCAAAAGAATTAATAAAACCGGAAAATTGAAAGTTAATTTAGTGACTGAAATTAATAGTGAACTTTGTTTCTGAAGCACTACAAAATTCTCGGGCTACCTCAACAATCATTTCAAAAGCTACTTGAATGTACGCAATTTAGAAATAAGAGATTTAACTTTGAACTTGAATTAAATGATTCTGAACAATTAACAATAGTAAAATTTAGTACATAACAAGCTGAGCTGCAGTCACAGGTAAGCTAAAATATGGTAACAAAACTCGCACTCTTAATTTCTGCTCGTGTAATCTAAATATTGTAGCCAGCTATGAATACTTTAACTGAACTTTGAAATTAAAGCACTGAAATGGAATGATATTACTTTAATGCTGGCGTATAAATTTCAACGACACTCGGGTTCATTCCAGAAAAGGAAGGGACCCTTTTTGGTAATGCAATTGGGACAATGAGCAACAAAGGTTCATGCTAAGTTGCTGTAATTTTGTGATTTGAACAGTTTGGAAAGCTGAGGTCTGCCATACAGTTCTAAAACTTTACGTGCTTCCAGTCTTTCTTGTTGGTTGAGTGAAGGTTTGAAGTCGTCGATCGAGGAGGCGGCGACAGTCACTCACTGTCGGCCGTCGCTGTTGCAGAAGCTGGATGTTGGCGCGCCTTCTTCTCGACACGGTCACCAGGCGAAACGGGCTCTTGGTGTGCGCCAGCTAATGCTTCCCGTCCGCGACACCGTGTCAGAAACTATCATAGCAAGTCGAGCGCAATTGTAAGCTGCCAAACCCCGAAAGCGCGGCAACTCGCGGGAGCGTCACACAACACACCTGCTCCACTCGCTACTCCAGCCAGACTGCTCTCTGCCCGCGCTCCACGCGGCAGAGTTAGCACTAGCAAAGACCCTAAACACTTTGGTTTTCCACACGACCTATATATGTAATCGTTCGATAGCATAGTTTTCCCTAGGCCAGACCCAGCGTAAAAATACAAATAATATATATATATATATATATATATATATATATATATATATATATATGGTGAGGAGGAGGAGGATATTGGTGTTTAACGTCCCGTCGACAACGAGGTCATTAGAGACGGAGCGCAAGCTCGGGTGAGGGAAGGATGGGGAAGGAAATCGGCCGTGCCCTTTCAAAGGAATCATCCCGGCATTTGCCTGAAGCGATTCAGGGAAATCACGGAAAACCTAAATCAGGATGGCCGGAGACGGGATTGGACCGTCGTCCTCCCGAATGCGAGTCCAGTGTGCTAACCACTGCGCCACCTCGCTCGGTATACACGGGGTGAGTCACCTAACGTTACCGCTGGATATTGGTCATTTTCACTGACGCACATGTACATTACCATGAGGGGTGAGGTACACGTACACACGTGGTTTCCGTTTTCAATTACGGAGTTGAATAGAGTGTGTCCCGACATGTCAGGCTAATAGATGTTCAATGTGGTGGCCATCATTTGCTGCACACAATTGCAATCTGTGGCGTAATGAATGTCGTACACGCCGCAGTACATCTGGTGTAATGTCGCCGCAGGCTGCCACAATACGTTGTTTCATATCCTCTGGGGTTGTAGGCACATCACGGTACGCATTCTCCTTTAACGTACCCCACAGAAGGAAGTCCAGAGGTGTAAGATCAGGAGAACGGGCTGGCCAATTTATTCGTCCTCAACGTGCTATGAAACGCCCGTCGAACATCCTGTCAAGGGTCAGCCTAGTGTTAATTGCGGAATGTGCAGGTGCACCATCATGCTGATACCACATACGTCGACGCGTTTCCAGTGGGACACACTCTAATCCACTTCGTAACTGAAAACGGAAACCACGTGTGTACGCTTACCTCACCCCTCATGGTAATGTACATGTGCGTCAGTGAAAATGACCAATAAAAAGGTGTTAGCATGTGGACGTAACGTGCTGTTCCAGTCTCTTCTGTACCTAAGGTCCATCACCGTTCCCTTTGGATCCCTACGTAATTCGGTGCTCTCCGATACACACGATCGAACAGCGGAGGAGTGGTACTCAAGCGTCAACTTTAAGTTACAATATCTCCGGATGTAATTAACATTTTACAATTCAACAAACGGCACTGATTACGTATTTGTTTATATGTTCAGATGTGCTAACAAAAGTAACGGGGTTCCATTTAAAAAAACGTAAGTTTGTGTTAAAAAACATACTTCCGTGCATTTTTGTATGGTTTGTATTAACCAATTACACTAGCCCCTCTCCTCACGTTCGGTCTGTGGAATCGATTCGTCAGTATTTGATGTGGTTTACGAAATATATCCAGCGGTATCGTTAGGTGACTCACCCTGTATATATATATATATATATATATATATATATATATATATATATATATATATATATATATATATAATTCTGGATTTACAATGTGAGTACATTTTTCCAGCACCTATTCTAGATTACAGTAAGACACTAATTATTGTTCTCCACTCTTCTCTATTTGTCCATAAATCTTCAGGAATGTTGTTCTTCCTCATTGCTGACTGAACTCCCTGTATCCATGTATCAGGTGGTCGTCCCCTTTTTCTTCTTCCAATTGGTACCCAGTCGATTATGCATTTTGGTAGCCTTTCCTGTTCCATTCGTCTGATGTGTCCATACCATTTATGTTGTTTGTGCTCGATGAAATCAATAATTGAATTGCCGGCCGAAGTGGCCATGCGGTTAAAGGCGCTGCAGTCTGGAACCGCAAGACCGCTACGGTTGCAGGTTCGAATCCTGCTTCGGGCATGGATGTTTGTGATGTCCTTAGGTTAGTTAGGTTTAACTAGTTCTAAGTTCTAGGGGACTAATGACCTCAGCAGTTGAGTCCCATAGTGCTCAGAGCCAATAATTGAATTTTTACATTTCATCTTGTCTCTGATTACTTCATTTCTTATTCTTTCTCGTCTTGATATTCTTGCTGAACGTCTCCAGAAATCCATTTCTGTGGCTAATAATTTTGATTTCAGTTGCCATTTTGTTGTCCACACTTCTGAACCATATGTAATAATGCTCCTAACTATTGTTTTAAAAATCTTTATTTTGTTATCAGTTGTTATGTGTTTGTCCCAGATAATTCCATTCAATAAAGAGATTGTCGTCTTTCCAGAATTTATTCATGATCTAATTTCTTTGTCCTGTTTCCCATCATTTGTAATTTTCACACCTAAATATTTATATTCCTCAGTAGCTGTTATTGTTCCCATCCCTTCTTCTAATATTAAGTCTCCATTCACTCCACCAATTACCATGTACTTTGTTTTATTCATGTTTACATTTAGACCTGATTTTTTATATTCTTGAATCAATTTTCTGGTCATATACTCTATGTCCTCATAGTCTTGGGCTATAATCAGTTGGTCATCTGCAGATTGTAATGAGTATATTGTTCTACCATTTATTGGTATTCCCATAGCGTGACATTTCTTCTTCCAATTCTGTAAAGTTACTTCTGTATATATTTTATACAATGTAGGTGAGATGCTACATCCTTGACGTAATCCTTTTGTGACTTGGAATCCATGTGATGGATTTTTACCAATTTTTATTTTTGAAATAGAATTTTTATATAAATTTTGAATTGCTTTAATTATTCTTGGATTTATTCCTATTGATATTAAAGCTTTCCATAAACTGGATAAAGGCACACTATCATAGGCTTTTTCTATATCTATGAATACTAAATGTATAGGTTGTGCCCGAACGATTTTTTTTTCAATAATTTGTTGTAGGCAAAAGATATGATCAATTGTTGATCTTCCAGCTCTAAAACCTGCTTGTTCTTCAGCCTCCTTTTCTTTGTATTCTTGTTCTAACATATATATTAAAACAATTACAACATATAAAGACACAGAAATGTCATATCTCCATGTAACAAAATAAGGAAAAAATTTATAGTACAATAGATGGAAATAGGAGGATATGCATTTCCGGCGTTACACGCAGTGCGTCGTAAATCTGGAATCGCAGGTCACGCAATGGTTTCTCCATCCGAGGAAAGAAGAGGAGGTGAGTGGGTGCGGTGTCAGCCAGACACCGAGGGTAACTGGAGGAGGTGGCACACGTGTATCTGGTGTGGGGCGCGAGCGCCGCCGCCTCGCGACGCCCCGTCTGGACAGCCCCCTCCCCCCCCCCCCCCCCGTATGTTCGCCATGTGGCCTTGGTGGTATGCTACTGTCGAGGTTTCCCCCTTAGAAGTACAAAACCATCGGCGTCCGGAACGAATTACCTAACGTAGTCTACCAGTTTTGGGACGTAACTTCCTGAATTTCGGCAACGTGCCACGTAAAACAGAACCGATAGGAAGCAAGAACGCTAGCTACGTCACAAGCAGAAAGCATGACGCCGTACTGTATTTGTCGTGTTCAGTACGAGTCCGCATTCGATGCATTTTTGTTATACATTACGTGCTATGAATACGTGCTGTTTCAAAGCACCAGCAAATTGAACGCCTCGAGAACGAAGCGGTAGTAGTACGATTTGTTGCAATAAAATGACGCAAAACGCCGTATTTAGTTGTTTTCGCGTTATAAGTCTCCTGTTATGAGAGTAAGCCACTTTAAAGCTAATACGCATTGTAGATTCATCAAGACGTGTCCTTCTTGTTAGAGTTTGTTACAGTTAAACGTCAAAAACACTTCGACGTTTGAAGCCTTTAGAAGCCTGTAACACGAATTGCGGCGGCGCTGGGGGTATAGGCATGGCGTAGTTGGTCGGGGCGCCCTGTAATGGAACTGGGGGTGGGCGGGTAGTGAGTTCGTGTGCTGCTGCATGCAATTTCTTTTCAGCTTCCCTTTCTTTATTTGGAAATTTGTTGTAAGGTATTATGGGACCAAACTGCTGAGGTCATCGGTCCCTAAGCTTACACACCACTTAATCTAGCTTTAACTTACGCTAAGGACGACACACACACCCATGCCCGAGGGAGGACTCAAACCTCCTACGAGGGAGGCTGCACGGACCGTGACAAGACGTCTGAGACCGCTCGGCTACCCTCCGCGTGGCCCTCGCTTTCTTTAAAAGGTTGTGCGGTTTCCTATGAAAGTAGTGGAAATCATTTCTGTAATATTTGATGTTACGCAAATACAAGTGCACTGTGTGTCAGCAGTGAGTTTGTTCGATTTGGTGAACTTCTATAAGCTAGTGTGCTTTCTGAGTGGACATGTATGTTTTATTTCTGTCTTACTACTCGTTCACGGGTGTTGAACCTTTTATTAATGTATACGACAGACAGGGCAACACGACTTGGATAAGGTCCAGAAACGAAATGTGCGTTTGAATAGAGCCCGTGCAGGAACTGTACACGCATTCGTTTTCGTGAACAAACTGTGTTGTTTCCGAGCCAAATAGAGCCGACAAGTGCCTCCGGGGGGCGCTGAGATCGCTGAATACTGCTCCGCAGCTCGTGCCGCGTGCCGGCGGCGCCGTTTCTCGTGATGTCGCGTAAAGGCCGGTTCCCACTAGAGCGCGGCAGCGAGGCGTGCGGCAACGGCAGCGGCAAGCGTTTTCCGCGTTGACGCGGCGGCTCGCGGAATTGGCGTTCCCACCTGGAAGCGGCAGACGCTAGCGGTAGCCAATGACGGACAGCCACTGAGGTACGGGCTGGGACCCACCGAAACGACCGGTGTGTTTGAATAACAATATCTTACACCTACGTGAAGGAAAGACGAAGTTGGGTGAAGACATACCAATTTTTCATTTTCTGTACAATGTACTCTTTCACATATTTCATTATTCATGTTTTCTCATTTCAACATAAACAGATTTCATGACTACCGTTCATGATTGTTCACTATCCCCTAACACATTGAAACAATGTATGATAAAAGAGATTATCCAGATAGTTAAGCGAGACAAAAATTTAAAATGTGATACGGTAGCAGGTACACGAAAACAGTAAGAACACAAAGGCTAGGTGGAAGGGATGAAAGTGGAAGCCACCTGATAGAATTTCCCACAGAGCATAATGTAATCATCGCCAGCACCTTGCTTAAGAATCACGAAAGAATAATATAAATTTGGAACAGTTTTCGAAACCAGATTTTAAATTGTAAGGTATTTCCTGGTGCAGACGCAAACCTGACTGAAGACTGTCAATAGCAAAAAAAGCGTTCTGAAAAAGAAAATTTGTTCACATCGAATATAAATTCTAATGGTTGGATACTATTTTACAAATGTATTTGTGTGGAGTGCAGCCTTGTATGTAAGTGAAATGTGGACGATGAACAGTTCTGTCAAGAAGACAATGGACACTTTCAAAACGTGGTGATCAATAAGAATGCTGAAGAGTAGATACGAGGATCGTGTGACTAAAGAAGAAGTACGGAATTAAATAGAGGAGGAAGAGGAAATTACGGCACAACCTTGACAACAATAGGGGTTAGTTGACAGGACGTATTATGGGGCGTCAAAGAGTGAGGACAAAGGGGTTGGGTGATAGTATTCTGATAATAATCATCTGTTGAAATGCTATTCTACTATTTTATCTATTACTGTAAGCAGTGAATTTACTCTTCCATGCACTACTCCACAAAACATTTAAACCAAAACTGAAATCAGCTGAACACCAAATCTTTCAACCACTGTCTGACAACTACTGGATTTACTTTCAACTTTCTATAGTTATCACTGGCTAGCCACACATACATACAGATATCAAGAGAACAAAAATAAACAAACATTAGTTTTCAGCATATAATTCTGCAGATTGGCAACATGTACATAAACAAACCAGACAGGAAGGGGCATGAGGTGAACACACTGTAGTTACGACTTCAAATCAGTGTTTTCGGTAAAATGTCTACAGCTAGTGACAGAAGAAAAAAGAGCGAACATGAAAATGTGCTTATGTTCCATAATCTAAGTTTTAGTTCAACCTCCAGCATGTGACCAGGTGAGGGGAAACGTATATGTCCGCCAAAAACTCGATTCACTGTAAGTAATCAGTTATGCATTTAAAACAAAACTGAATCATTCTAGATTCCACCGAAAATGCCTTAAAGTAAAAGGCGAAACGCGCCTTGAACCAATAAAGTACACTCGATAAAGAAAAAAAAGTTTGTTACTTACCAAAGGAAATAATCAATAGCTGTAGATACTTAGCAAATTACATCTTATGACATACCAGCAAATTAGTTTCTGTTTAACTTCTCATTCCACACGCTATTAAATGCTGTTTAAAAAAAAATCATCTATCCCTTCTGAAAAACTGTAGTTTCTTTCATATCTCGGTAGATAAACAGATTTTGGATATTTATCATGCGACGAAATACATGACTTTTTACAAGTTATCGTTTGCAAAAAAACGCTTTCAGATTTCTTGAACCGTTTACGAAATTTGCAGTTGATACAACCACATGGTTTACGACGAGCAAGACGAAGTATTGGTCGCGTCGCAAGCGACCCGCGCACGGTCACCACACAGCCCATCCGCCGACATATCATTCAATATCTCGAGAACGGTGATAGCTATCGTTCTGCTCTCAGCTTTAAAAGCAATTTCGATATGTTGACTAAATTTCATACGCAATAATGTATTACCTAAAATGAACTGTACGCAAAGTCCACGCAATGCGTTTTTACCTCTGCACATTCATTAAAATTTCGTGTAAAGGTTTACGTAAATGAGTGTGCAGAGGCGTGGAAGAACTCAATGTCAGAAAAAGTGACACCCGAGCCGCGTTAAAAAGATTCGATTCACGCACTGTAAACATCGTCTCGAAAAATACAAAATAAACGACGAGTTTAAAAACCGAAACGGTGAATTAAAAAACCGAAACGAATGCTGGGTTCGAAAAAGCCCGCAATGATCAGCAAAAGTTGCGAACAGAAGTTAATGAACAGTTTATTGAAATTCGGAAAGACGCGAGAGAATCGCGCGAACTAATTCAATCGCTTATGGCTGATCAGAAAAAGATGCGTACTGACATTGACCAAGTGCAGGATGCAGTGTCTAATATCAACCAAAGAGTTGGTTATTTAGCACGTAACACGTCTGGTAAGGCGCAACAAATCGTGGAAGAACTCAATGCCAGAAAAAGTGACACCCGAGTCGCGTTAAAAAGATTCGATACACGCACTGTAAACATCGTCTCGAAAAATAAGCAGCAGTGTGAACAGCTTCTTACAGAACTGAAGCAGTGTATCGAGAACCGTACAGAAAGCAGTAGAGGGGCGACGGAATCGGCAGTATCATCTGACATAGTGGCGAAAAAAAAAAAAAATATCCAGATGTAACCAAGCCTGTTATGCAATCTTCCGTGTCTGTTGCGGAAACACAAAGTCAAGAGATTCCACTTGTAGGTCCACAAGATGTAGCGTCAGTATTTTCCGAGTCGAAACAGAAGCAAATGGTAAGAGAACAGTTGAGACAGATGAGCGAAGCAGGTAATGTGCGTTCACAGCAGACAATGGTGCGAGAAGCGGTAACTGCGCGCATACCAACAGAGCGGCAGCCGACCCTCAGAACGTACGCGGATGACGCGATAACAGAGCAGTTTACTGCGACACACGTACCAAATTCTCAGTTTAAGAATTAAAGTACAACAGGCCGTATACCGCAGGTCAACATGAAGCAAATACAAAGACAAAACACTGATCCAGTAACGGGAAACTTAAACGTATCTTCCAGCCCGATACACGAGGAACGGTACGGTTTAGATATTTGCACACCACTGCGCAGATGCGATGCTAGATGGGACTCAAATATGTCATCTCAGGATCCAAATGTAATGGGACAAATAAAGGAAAACATGGAATGAAGGGAACGGAAAATGTTGCGAAGACACAAACACCGTATGGTGCAAGGGAACAATTTGACAATTATCATTTTTTGACGGTCAGAAAATTCCAACATTCAAAGAAAGCGGGAACTGCTTGCACCCCTGCACGTTTATACATCAATTCCAAATCGGTTTGCCAGAGCATTGGCCACTTGGCCAGAAACTTGATTTCATTTTTGGTTATATGGAAGGCGAAACCCAAAATAGGATAAAATATGAATTGTTACAGAAGGAGTCATTGGAAAATTTGGGAGAAAAGAAGCCAGTTAGATTTTTCGAAGAAATTACGAAAAAGAATCAGTGTGTTTAGATGATCCGTACAGTGCTGGGCAACTGATATGTACGTGCACAATGAAGTTACCCTTGCGTTATCAGCAATCATTGGTTGGCAGAGCAGGAGATAATATACAGGCATTTAAAGGGATGTTAAGAGAACGTGAATTCATGTTCAGTGAAGATGACGCGAAGAAACAACATGCAGTGAGAGAAACCAGTGGTAGGGGAAATAATAACAACCGATTGGCCTTTAATAAGGCTTAGAATGGCAATAGTAATGCTGGGAAAGGTAATCGTTTTGGGAAGAATAGTAATCGCCCATGGGATAATAATAGCTATGGTTTTGGCAACCCTCAGAGATCAAACAATAACTATGGTTTTGGTTAGCCACGGAATTACAATAATGGTTTTGGTCCCAGAAACTATGGTGGTAACTATAATTCGCAATATGATCACCGTGCAAACGAAGCAGAAAGGTTTAGAGATTTTTCTCCACAAGACCGAAATTACTGGGGTGGAACTGAACTGGAATACCTAGAACGCAGAAAGGCTGAGAGAATCAGACTTCAACAGCACAACACACGCGAAGTGAACTGGTACAGCAAGTCGAGTTGAAGCCACCAAACCCTGGTAAAAGACAGGATTGACGAGATTAACGGTACCAAGACCAGTCACAAGTGATTCAATCGCCACATGAAGTTGATTTTATGATTAAATATGTAAATAGACTTAGCTTTGATCAGCAAAATTCTGAAGTAGGTTTAAGGGACGATCAGATAGAAACATCAGCATGCTGGGAGACAATTGACTGGGAATCGACCACTGATGAGGAACAACAGGTGTTAACTGTTAATATAGACAGCTGTACAAAAACTGATGGTGACCAAACTGTGAAGGATGTAGTTCATTTATAATAATCCGAGAAAGAAATGGTATGCCAAGAGGATAATGCACCATTGGCAGCACCAATATTCATACCCAAGTCAGATAAATTTTATAGGGCAGGGACTTATCCGAAAAATAATTAAATTCCCACCAGTACCCAGAGTACAACATCAACATCTAGTAAAACTGGCACTGAGCAATGTGAAGGCTGCGGCGTTAAATAGAAAGAACCGGGCAGACAAAACGCCAACCTCACGAGTATTTTCACTAGGACAAGTACTTGTAAAAACCTACCATCTCTCTAGCAAGAAAAAACATCAAAGCCACAAGCTCTTTTCGGTACACAAAGGTCCTATGGAAGTAAGTAAAGTGGTGCATGATAATGCACCCGAATCGATTAATCCAAAAATAGGAAAATCATGGGGTATTCACCATGTGAGTCACTTGAAATTGTGTAAAGGGTAAAACAACAAATATTAACACCACAAGAAAAATTAGTTGTATCATATATCCAGATCCCAATAAGAGCAAAATCTAGACGTCAAAGAGTAGGGAAGCTAAGAAAACACATACGAAAAAAATTTATTTCTTATTTGTACTTATCTCATTAAAATAAAGAAATCAAGTTTCTCAGTAGATCGAAAGGATAGTTGTGAAGGAAGAACAATAAATCAAGAACTAAAGTAACTTTTCTGCAAACGAAATGTGTTATGGGGAACGAGTAATAAGAAAGGAGAAAAATGGTTCAAATGGCTCTGAGCACTATGGGACTCAACTGCTGAGGTCATTAGTCCCCTAGAACTTAGAACTAGTTAAACCTAACTAACCTAAGGACATCACAAACATCCATGCCCGAGGCAGGATTCGAACCTGCGACGGTAGCGGTCTTGCGGTTCCAGACTGCAGCGCCTTTAACCGCACGGCCACTTCGGCCGGCAAGAAAGGAGAAAGATAGAAATTAGCATGTGGGTAGTTTGACAAAATAATAGTAGATTCTCTCTTAAAATGTAGTGTAAAGTAGAAAGAAGTTGATTTTTGTCGACAGAAGGAAGCCAAGAAGTAGAAAGAGAGTAAAGAATCAGGTAAGAAGGAGATATTCATTTATGGTTTGTTCCGTCGCGGGCGGTGAACATTTAGTGGAGAAGATATTTTAGGGGAAAATGAGAAGCATTAACGATTTATGGGAGGTACCACAAGTTGATATAAAAATGGAGATATGAGGGAAATAAATATAAAAGATTGTTAGGAGGTAAGAATTAAGAGAGTTAATTGAATTATTAAGGAAAACGAGAAACATGATATTTCACTGAAGGATGTAGACAGAGGGAAGTGAGTTTAACACAGAGATGATTTGAATAAGGAAGAGTAAGGTAGAAGGAGAAAGTAATATAAAAGTTTACTGTTTATGAGAAGGAGATAGGAATAACCACAACTAATAAAAGTACAAGCTCTAGAACAATGGAATTGGACAGTGGAGAAAGTTTTTAAAAAGGGAGACAAGAA
Organism: Schistocerca nitens; assembly: GCF_023898315.1. NCBI lineage: Eukaryota > Metazoa > Arthropoda > Insecta > Orthoptera > Acrididae > Schistocerca > Schistocerca nitens. The sequence goes on from NC_064622.1 coordinate 12,004,784, forward strand.
GCAAGGATATATTGTACTTTGAAGTTCTGTTACAGCTAATGCCGAAAAGAAGAAATTGCAGACAAAAAGACACTGGTGTCGGAGTCATTGTGCGGAGTTTCTATAATATGAAGTAGCTGTAGTTAGAACAAAAAACAGACTTACTAACACACTAACCTTCATCAACATGAATTTTCCTCTTACTATCCAACGTGATGAAGATGAGGAAACCATAATCTTTGTACTAATGGAAAAAAATACATGTAGAATGGGGATAGATGTTGATCTGTTAAAACATCTGTAAAGTCATGAAGAGTGTAATAAGGAAAATCTTATGTACAGTTTAAATACAGAATTTTTGTAAAGTGTCTTAGTAGTTCAGGGTTTGAAAAGCTTGTAATGTATTTTATGCGAGTAAGGGTTATGATAAGATAGGTAATGATATCATGTAAGTTAGAGAAATTTGAAAATATAAGAAAAGTATGATAGACAAAAGTGTGCACAATGTTGTATTACATGTGACATCATCAAGCACGATGCAGCATCAGTGCGGCCAGATCGACAGTAGAACTGAGCAGAGCAGTTAGGAAGGGACACTGAGTGTGGGTGCCTGGCACGTCAGCTTTCGAGATGGCAAAAGATGGTGCCTTGGTGAGAGCAACAGTCCAAGAGGATAACACCTCTGTGGAAAAGTTGGGGATCTACAACGAATCCTGGATACGGTCAACATGTACCATGACGTCATCTTTATTCATGTGAAAGTCACATGCGATCTCCATAACAACGGTTTTGCGAAAATGCTAGGTACTTAACACTTCTGTCGCAAACTGTTTAGAACAGCGTAAGGAGATATGATGGATGCCCACCAAACTGGAATGGAGGCGGACATTGTAGATAAAGGGCGAAGGAATGTTTGAATACACTGGAAGAAGAAGAGGCGCATTTCTGTAACTCATGGTTCAGAATGGCGGAAACTATCAACATGTTGTTGTTTATGGTCTTCACTCCAGAGACTGGTTTGATGCAGCTCACCATGCTACTCTATCCTGTGCAAGCTCCTTCATCTCCCAGTACCTACTGCAATCTACATCCTTCTGAATCTGCTTAGTGTATTCATCTCTTGGTCTCCCTCATCGATTTTTACCCTTCACGCTGCCCTCCAATACTAAATTGGTGATCCCTTGATGCCTCAGGACATGTCCTACCAACCGATCCCTTCTTCTAGTCAAGTTGTGCCACAAATTTCTCTTCTCCCCAATTCTATTCAACACCTCCTCATTAGTTATGTGATCTACCCATCCAATCTTCAGCATTCTTCTGTAGCACCACATTTCGAAAGCTTCTATTCTCTTCTTGTCTAAACTATTTATCGTCCACGTTTCACTTCCATACATGGCTACAGTCCATACAAATACTTTCAGAAACGCCTTCCTGACACTTAAATCTGTACATGCGCGATTTTAACAAATTTCTCTTCTTCAGAAACGCTTTCCTTGCCATTGCCGGTCTACATTTTATACCCTCTCTACTTCGGCCATCATCAGTTATTTTGCTCCCAAAATAGCAAAACTCATTTACAACTTTAAGTGTCTCATTTCATAATCCAATTCCCTCAGCATCACCCGATTTAATTTGACAACATTCCATTATCATCGTTTTGCTTTTGTTGATGTTCATCTTATATCCTCCTTTCAAGACACTGTCCATTCCGTTCAACTGCTCTTCCAGGTCCTTTGCTGCTTCTGACAGAATTACAATGTCATCGGCGAACCTCAAAGTTTTTGTTTCTTCTCCATGGATTTTAATTCCTACTCCGAATTTTTTTTGTTTCCTTTACTGCTTGCTCAATATACAGATTGAATAACATCAGAGATAGGCTACAACCCTGTCTCACTCCCTTCCCAACCTCTGCTTCCCTTTCATGCCCATCGACTCTTATAACTGCCATCTGGCTTCTGTACAAGTTGTAAATAGCCATTCGCTCCCTGTATTTTACCCCTGCCACCTTCAGAATTTGAAAGTGAGTATTCCAATCAACATTGTCAAAAGTTGTCTCTAAGTCTACAAAAGCTATAAACATAGCTTAAGCCTTTCCTTAAAATATCTTTTATGAGAACTCGTAGAGTCAGTCTTGCCTCCCGTGTTCCTAAATTCTCCAGAATCGAAATTGATCTTCCCCAAGGTCAGTTTCTACAGCTTTTCCATTCTTCTGCAAGGAATTCGTTTTAGTAATTTGTATTCGTGACTTATTAAATTGAGACTTTGGTAATTTTCACACCTGCCAGCACCTGCTTTCTTTGGGACTGGATTTCTTATATTCTTTTTGAAGTCTGCCGGTATTTCGCCTGTCTCAACATGTCGCTCACTAGGCGGAAGAGATTTTTCATGGCTGGCTGCCTCCCCCAAGGCTATCAGTAATTGTAACGAAATGTCGTCTAACTCCTGAGGCCTTGTTTTTTATTTATTTTATTTTACGTGTGTAGTTCCGTAGGGCCAAATTGAGCAGCAAATCTCCAAGGTAATAAAATGTGTCAGTACACGAAAACAACATAAAAGTAATAACAGATAAAATAAAGTGTTTATGAAGCCAAAAGTAGACAAGCCATAAGTTTACGTAAATGCAATCAGCAATATGACACAGGAGTCAGCTTAATTTTTCAAGGAACTCCTCAACAGAAATAGAAGCAGTGACCATTGACAGAACTCTTCCGTTTCGATTTGAAAGCACTTGGATTACAGTTAAAATTTTTGAATTCCTGTGGTAGCTTATTGATGCAGCAGTATACTGCACTCCTTTCTGCACAAGAGTCAAGGGAGTTCAATTCAAATACGGATTGGATTTCTGCTTAGTATTAACTGAGTGAAAGCTGCTAATTCTTGGCAATAAGCTGATATTGTTAACAAGAAACGACAGTAAAGGATATATACACTCCTGGAAATTGAAATAAGAACACCGTGAATTCATTGTCCCAGGAAGGGGAAACTTTATTGACACATTCCTGGGGTCAGATACATCACATGATCACACTGACAGAACCACAGGCACATAGACACAGGCAACAGAGCATGCACAATGTCGGCACTAGTACAGTGTATATCCACCTTTCGCAGCAATGCAGGCTGCTATTCTCCCATGGAGACGATCGTAGAGATGCTGGATGTAGTCCTGTGGAACGGCTTGCCATGCCATTTCCACCTGGCGCCTCAGTTGGACCAGCGTTCGTGCTGGACGTGCAGACCGCGTGAGACGACACTTCATCCAGTCCCAAACATGCTCAATGGGGGACAGATCCGGAGATCTTGCTGGCCAGGGTAGTTGACTTAAACCTTCTAGAGCACGTTGGGTGGCACGGGATACATGCGGACGTGCATTGTCCTGTTGGAACAGCAAGTTCCCTTGCCGGTCTAGGAATGGTAGAACGATGGGTTCGATGACGGTTTGGATGTACCGTGCACTATTCAGTGTCCCCTCGACGATCACCAGTGGTGTACGACCAGTGTAGGAGATCGTTCCCCACACCATGATGCCGGGTGTTGGCCCTGTGTGCCTCGGTCGTATGCAGTCCTGATTGTGGCGCTCACCTGCACGGCGCCAAACACGCATACGACCATCATTGGCACCAAGGCAGAAGCGACTCTCATCGCTGAAGACGACACGTCTCCATTCGTCCCTCCATTCATGCCTGTCGCGACACCACTGGAGGCGGGCTGCACGATGTTGGGGCGTGAGCGGAAGACGGCCTAACGGTGTGCGGGACTGTAGCCCAGCTTCATGGAGATGGTTGCGAATGGTCCTCGCCGATACCCCAGGAGCAACAGTGTCCCTAATTTGCTGGGAAGTGGCGGTGCGGTCCCCTACGGCACTGCGTAGGATCCTACGGTCTTGGCGTGCATCCGTGCGTCGCTGCGGTCCGGTCCCAGGTCGACGGGCACGTGCACCTTCCGCCGACCACTGGCGACAACATCGATGTACTGTGGAGACCTCACGCCCCACGTGTTGAGCAATTCGGCGGTACGTCCACCCGGCCTCCCGCATGCCCACTATACGCCCTCGCTCAAAGTCCGTCAACTGCACATACGGTTCACGTCCACGCTGTCGCGGCATGCTACCAGTGTTAAAGACTGCGATGGAGCTCCGTATGCCACGGCAAACTGGCTGACACTGACGGCGGCGGTGCACAAATGCTGCGCAGCTAGCGCCATTCGACGGCCAACACCGCGGTTCCTGGTGTGTCCGCTGTGCCGTGCGTGTGATCATTGCTTGTACAGCCCTCTCGCAGTGTCCGGAGCAAGTATGGTGGGTCTGACACACCGGTGTCAATGTGTTCTTTTTTCCATTTCCAGGAGTGTATATATATTGAGAGGCCAATGTCAGAATACCCAGATTAATGAACAGGGGTCGACGAGAGGTTCGCGAACTTACACTACTCATTGCCCGAAGCGCCCGTCTCTGAGCGAAAAACATCCTTTGAGAATGGGAAGAGTTACCCCAAAATATAATACCAGACGTCATAAGCGAATGAAAATAAGCAAAATAGACTACTTTTGGTGTCGAACTATCACTTGCTTCAGATACCGTTCTAAAAGTAAAAATGGCAGCATTAAGTCTTTGAACAAAATCCTGAGCCAGGGCTTTCCACGGCAGTTTACTATCTAACTGAATACCTAGAAATGTGAATTGTTCAGTGTCACGAATCATATGCCCATTCTGTGATTTAAAACTTCGGGTTTTGTTGAATTGTGTGTTAGAAATGGTAAAAACCGAGTCTTAGCGTGATTTAGCGTTAGTTTATTTTATACAAGCCATGAACTTATGCCAGGAACTGCACTGTTTGAGACCGAGCCAGCGTTGCACACAACATCCTTTACTATCAAGCTAGTGTCATCAGCAAACAGAAGGTGATATCATTCATATAAGCAAGGAAAAGGAGTGGCCCCAGCACTGATCCCTGGTGGACCCCCCCCCCTCCCCCCCTTCCCAATTTAACTGTGCCCCACTCAGACTCCACGTCATAGTCATTCTCAACTCCGTGGATAATGACATTTTGCTGTCTGTTGTTAAAGTAAGAGGTGTACCAGTTGTGAGTTACTCCCCGTATTCGATAACGTCCAACTTCTGGGTCTTTCACTGCTCTATCAAATTCTTCACGTAGCGTGGTATCTCTCATCTACGTCCTCTTCCACTTCCATAATACTGCCCCAGAGTACATCTCCCTTGTACAGACCCTCTATGTACTACTTCCACCTTTCTGGTTTCCCTCCTTTACCTAGGACTAGTTTTCCACCTCAGCTCTTGATACCCGTACAGGCGGTTCCCTTTTCTCCAAAGGACTCTGTAATTTTTCTGTATGCAGCAGCTATCTTCCTCCTGGTGGTATACACTTTAAGTCCTTGCATTTGCCCTCCAGCCATCCCTGCTTAGCCATTTTGACTTCCTGTTGATCTCATTCCTTAGGCGTCTGCATTTTTAAATTTTCGCCTTTCAGCAATTAAATTCAGTATTCCTTCTGTAACCCAAGCATTACTAATAGCGCTCGTCTTTTTACCTACTCGATCCTCTGCTGCCTTCATTATTTCATATCTCAAATCTAACCATTCTTCTTCTACAGTGTAACTTTCCCCTGTTCTAGTCAATCGTTCCCTAATGCTCCCTGTGAAACTCTCTACAACCTCTGGTTCTGTCAGTTATCCAGGTCCCACTTTCTTAAATTCCTACCTTTTTGTAGTTTCTTCAGTTTTAATCTACAATTCACAACCAATAAATTGTGGTCAGAGTTCACATCTGGCCCTGCAAAAGTGTTACAGTTTAAAATCTGGTTCCAGAATCTCTGTCTTAGCATTGTATAATCTCTTTGAAACCTTACGGCGCCTGCAGGCCCCTTCCAGGTATACAACCTTCTTTCATGACTCTTAATCGAAGTCTTAGCTATGATTAATTTATGCTCTGTGCAAAATTCTACCGGGCGGCTTCCTCTTTCATTCCTTACCCCCCAGTCCATATTCATCTACTGCTTTTACTTCTCTTCCTTTTCTTACAATAGAATTCCAGTCCCCAATGACTATTAAATTTTCGTCTCCCTTAACTACCTGAATAATTTCTCTTAGCGCATCATACATTTTTGCAATCTCTTGATTATCTGCGGAGCTAGTTGGCTTATAAACTTGTACTACTGTGGTAGGTGTGGGCTTCGTGTCTGTCTTGGCTACAATAATACGTTCACTATGCTGTTCGTAGTAGCTTATCCGCGTTCCTATTTTTTGTTCATTACTAAACCTACTCCTGCATTACTACTATTTCATTTTGTATGTATAGCCCTGTATTCACATGATCAGAAGTCCGTTCCTCCTGGCACTGAACTCCACTAATTTCCACTATATCTAACTTTAACCTATCAATTTCCCTTTTTAAATTACGGGATGTGACATTCCACGCTTCGATCGATGAAAGTTTTGTATCTCCCCATAACGATGTTCTCCTGAACAGTCACTGCTCGGAGATCCGAATGGGAGACTATTTTACCTCTGGGATATTTTATCGAAGAGAATGCCATCATCATTCAAACACGCAATAGACCTGCATGCTCTCGGGAAAAATTATGGCTATAGTATCCCCTTGTTTTCAGCCGTTCGCAGTACCATCACAGGAAGGCCGTTTTGGTTGACGTTATAAGGCCAGATCAGTCAGTCATCCAGACAGTTGCCCCTCCAACTACTGAAAAGGCTGCTGCCCCTCTTCAGGAACCACACGTTCGTCTGGCCTCTCAACAGATACCCCTCCGTTGTGGTTGCACCTACGGTACGGCTATCTGTATCGTTGAGGCACGCAAGTCAACGGCGAGGTCCATGATTCATGGGCGGGGGAATATTCATTGCTGTTTGAAAACTGGAAGCATTATGAAAATTATGACGTTATGAATGAAGATCTTTTAATGAACTATTTAGCGACAAAGTGTTTAGTTTATGTCAGCCCGGATGTATTTAAAAAAATATATTAACGTTTCAGGAAGTTGCTTTAATGGAAAGTAAAAAAAAAAAAAAAAAAAAATAGCTAATACAGAAAATGAAACGGATATTAGAAAACAGTTATCTCTAACGATTTCGAGTGCAAAAGAAGGACGTTCAGTATCAGCTAAAATAAATAAATAAATGCCGTGTGACTAGGGCGTCCCGTCGGGTAGACCGTTCTCCGCGTGCAAATCTTTCGATTTGACGCCACTTCGGGGACTTGCGCGTCGATGGGGATGAAATGATGATGATCAGGACAACGCAACACCCAGTCCCTGAGCGGAGAAAATCTCCGACCCAGCCGGGAATCGAAACCAGGCCTTTCGGATTGACATACTGTCTCGCTGACCACTCAGCTACCGGGGACGGACAGTTCCAGCTGAAAAAACTCAACTTCTGATGTGCGAGCTAAGTTAATTAATTAAAACTCAAATGAAGTACAGTGAACATAGTGACTGGCAGTAGTGGATGAGATATCGGACGACGGGAGAACAGAGTTCATATTGATGACTCCCGTGAGGAACAGTTGATGAAACCTCCTTCGGTGAAACCTGGAGGTCATTGTTTTTCCGGCACTTTTCAAGGGACACCGTTTACAAAAACTGTGGCTTCTCAGCTACTCCTGGTTGGCGTAAAGGATTTTGTAAATGTTGCTTTCCTTTCATAAGGGATGCAGCCGGGAAAGTGGACATCAACAGTTGGATCTTTCCGTAAAACGGCCGTACACTAAATGGCTGAATGTTCTAGAAGATTTTTCTGGTCAAATAAAGACAATCTCTCATCTAAAATGTGTCGAATGCACTGATAGCTTTTTTGAAGGTTATTATACAGGGTGATTCAAAAAGAATACCACAACTTTAGGAATTTAAAACTCTGCAACGACAAAAGGCAGAGCTAAGCACTATCTGTCGGCGAATTAAGGGAGCTATAAAGTTTCATTTATTTGTACATTTGTTCGCTTGAGGCGCTGTTGACTAGGCGTCAGCGTCAGTTGATGCTAAGATGGCGACCGCTCAACAGAAAGCTTTTTGTGTTATTGAGTACGGCAGAAGTGAATCGACGACAGTTGTTCAGCGTGCATTTCGAACGAAGTATGCTGTTAAACCTCCTGATAGGTGGTGTATTAAACGTTGGTATAAACAGTTTACAGAGAATGGGTGTTTGTGCAAAGGGAAAAGTTCTGGACGGCCGAGAACGAGTGATGAAAATGTAGCACGCATCCAGCAAGCATTTGTTCGCAGCCCAGGAAAATCGACTCGCAGAGCTAGCAGAGAGCTGCAAATTCCACAATCAACTGTATGGAGAGTCCTACGAAAAAGGTTAGTTATGAAACCTTATCGTCTGAAATTGGTTCAAGCACTGTCTGCAGCTGATAAGATTAAAAGAATCGATTTCTGTGATTTTATCCTTGCTCAAATGGAAACAGACGAATCTTTCGTTTCAAAGATTGTGTTTAGTGATGAAGCAACTTTCCACACTAACGGGAAAGTCAACCGTCACAATGTCTGTATATGGGGCACTGAGAATCCGCGGGAAACAACTCAGTATGAACGTGACTCGCCTAAGGTGAATGTTTTCTGTGCCATTTCAGCCAATAAAGTTTTTGGTCCATTTTTCTTCGAAGGTGCTACTGTAACTGGACTACAGTATCTGGAGATGTTAGAGAATTGGCTGTTCCCTCAGCTCGAACAAGAAGCACAACAATTCATATTTCAGCAGGATGGAGCGCCACCACATTGGCACTTATCTGTCCGTAACTACCTGAACGTCAACTACCCGAGGCGATGGATCGGCCGCCAGGCAGCCCGTGACAGAGCACTTCATCACTGGCCTCCAAGAAGCCCTGATCTTACCCCCTGCGATTTTTTCTTATGGGGGTATGTTAAGGATATGGTGTTTCGGCCACCTCTCCCAGCCACCATTGATGATTTGAAACGAGAAATAACAGCAGCTATCCAAACTGTTACGCCTGATATGCTACAGAGAGTGTGGAACGAGTTGGCGTATCGGGTTGATATTGCTCGGGTGTCTGGAGGGGGCCATATTGAACATCTCTGAACTTGTTTTTGAGTGAAAAAAACCCTTTTTAAATACTCTTTGTAATGATGTATAACAGAAGGTTATATTATGTTTCTTTCATTAAATACACATTTTTAAAGTTGTGGTATTCTTTTTGAATCACCCTGTATATTTAGCGTATGTGGTTTTCAAGTACAAATGGTTTCATGTTTAAATACATACAGACACATAAAGATAAAATCAACATACATATAACACATAAATAATGTCTCGTCTTATGGACATTCAATTAAGGATAAAGTAGGCATCCACGGTTTGTTACAATAAGGTATCTTGTCATAGGTAAGATAAAATTATCATATAGAAATTGTTGCTATAAGGTCATTCAGCAGTCACATATATGGAATCTATAGAGTCTGTTTAAAGTTCTGTGTCTAGGTTTTCCATCCACTCGACGGCTGCAGGGGAGGCTGCATTAAGTTCTCGAATTGATCCTTTAAGCGCACGTTTAGGGCATTCCTGAATGATGTGCTGGATCGTTTGCTCTGGATGTCCACAGTCGCACTGTGGTGAATCTCGTATGCCCCATCTACAGAGCATCTCGCCACTTCTGCCATGGCCAGTTCTGAGTCTATTGAGTATAACCCAAGTTCTTCTTGGCAGGTCTGTACCAGGTAGGTTTCCACCAGGTGATATTTCATTGCAGTTCTTGGATAGTCCGGTCTGAGACCATTCATTTTTCCACGAATCCATAGCATCGTAAGACGTAGCCATAAGGTTTTGAGCTGTTCTCCATGGTGGTCTTCTAGATCTTAGTCGGGAAAGATTTGGGACAATGTCCTGATGGATTGGAAGGTTGGTATTGGAGGAGATTTTACGCCATTCATTAACTAAGGCGGTTTGCCGCCTAAGATGTGGTGGAGCTATACTGCACAGAACAGGAAGCCAAGGTAGTGGGATGGATTTAATGGTCCCAGTTATGGTTATGTAGCAGATCCATAGTTTTCATGGTGAATAGCTCCAGCAACGGTGTATCCACTTATCAGACCTCTTTTCATGAGATCTGCCTCGTGGTTTACATGTGCTTCTTGCACCAGTATGACATGTATATTGTTATCCCGTGCTAGTCTTGAGAGGATATCACATTTAGTCTTACTTATACCTTCTATGTTAATTTGCAGTACTCGGACTGATGGGCCGAGGTCTCTCGCCATTGGGTTTTGAGAAGACCCACTCATTTTATTGTTTGCTTCCATTTGCACTTTTAAGCCGCGAGATGAGTTCACACTCATAGTGCAGCGCCGCGATAGTAGTAGACTTTTAGCTACCTTTCGGCATTGCCCAGGGTGTACCACTTGGAGGCACTCTATTTTTACGCCCCTTTTTTTAAGGTTGTTGTTGTTGTTGTGGTCTTCAGTCCTGAGACTGGTTTGATGCAGCTCTCCATGCTACTCTATCCTGTGCAAGCTTCTTCATCTCCCAGTACCTACTGCAACCTACATCCTTCTGAATCTGCTTAGTGTATTCATCTCTTGGTCTCCCCCTACGATTTTTACCCTCCACGATGCCCTCCAGTACTAAATTGGTGATCCCTTGATGCCTCAGAACATGTCCTACCAACCGATCCCTTCTTCTAGTCAAGTTGTGCCACAAACTCCTCTTCTCCCCAATCCTATTCAATACTTCCTCATTAGTTATGTGATCTACCCATCTAATCTTCAGCATTCTTCTGTAGCACCACATTTCGAAAGCTTCTATTCTCTTCTTGTCCAAACTATTTACCGTCCATGTTTCACTTCCATACATGGCTACACTCCATACAAATACTTTCAGAAATGACTTCCTGACACTTAAATCTATACTCGATGTTAACAAATTTCTCTTCTTCAGAAACACTTTCCTTGCCATTGCCAGTCTACATTTTATATCCTCTCTACTTTTTAAGGTAGGATAGCAAATATCTGTTGTTTCAGAACTTCGGTGGCCCCCCTCACGTTGCGTTCCACCAACCCGGCTGCTCGGCAGACACGCAGCTGTCGCCGAATTTCACTTCCTCGCCCCGGTCTTTCTGGTGTTCGGCCATTGCAGGTCTGTCGTGCTGCCTAGTCGAATACACCCCTCTGGCCTCCGCGCCTGCAGCCCACCTCGTTCACGCCTGCAGTGTGCGGAGCAGCAGTCGTGTACTTGGCGCATCCTGGCTCTCGTGGCTGCTGCACATCGACCCGGCAAATGTCAGTAACCGTCTCCACGCGGGGTAAGAGCTCTGCTCGCTGCAGTTTGCCGACGTCCTGCATATCGTGCGTTCTTCCCTTCGTTGCCACGGCTTGCAGATCGATGTGAGGTTGTTGCTATCGACCACTGAAGTTGTCCGCAGTCTTTTAAGTTCACGTGTTACATTGCGAGCATAACTTAGGCGCTGAGCGCGAATAGCCAGAAAACTAATGTCTGAGTTCTCCTGCACTGGCACAGTGTAACGCCGGAAATCCATATCCTCCTATTTCCATCTATTGTACTATAATTTTTTCCTTGTTTTGTTACCTCAAGATATGACATTTCTGTGTCTTTACATATTGTAATTGTTTTACTATTTGTATATATATGCATTTATGTCGATGTATAATTGGTTTGTTTTGTGAATCTTATTTGTATTTATACGCTGGGTCTGGCCTAGGGAAAACTATACTATCGAACGAATACATCGATAGGTCGTGTGGAGAACAAAAGTGTTTAGGATCTTTGGTATAGTGCTAACTCTGCCGCGTGGAGTGCGGGCAGAGAGAGAGTCTGGCTGGAGTAGCGAGTGGAGCAGGTGTGTTGTGTGAAGCTCCCGCGAGTTGCCGCGCATTCGGGGTTTGGCAGCATGTAATTGCGCTCGACTCGCGATGATAGTTTCTAGCACGGTGTCGCGGACGGGAAGCATTAGCTGGCGCACATCAAGAGCCCGTTTCGCCTGGTGACCGTGTCGAGAAGAAGGCGCGCCAACATCCAGCTTCTGCAACAGCGACGGCCGACAATGAGTGACCGTCGCCACATCCTCGATCGACGGCTTCAAACCTTCAATCAATCAACAAGGAAGACTGGAAGCACGTAAAGTTTCAGAACTGTATGGCAGACCTCAGCTTTTCAAATTGTTCCATTTGCCTCGCAAAATTACAGCAACTTAGCATGAACCTTTGTTGCTCATTGTCCCAATTGCATTGCCAAGCAGGGTCCCATTCTTTTCCGAAATGAACCCGAGAGTCGTTGAAATTCAAGCGCCAGCATAATTCCATTTCACTGCTTTAATTTCAAGGTTCACTTTAAGTATTCATAGCTGGCTACAATATTTAGATTACACAAGCACAAATTAAGAGTGCGAGTTTTGTTACCGTATTTTAGCTTACCTGTGACTGCAGCTCAGCGTGGTACGTACTAAATTTTACTATTGTTAATTGTTCAGAATCATTCAGTTCAAGTTCGAAGTTAAATCTCTTATTTCTAAATTGCGTAGATTCAAGTAGCTTTTGAAATGATTGTTGAGGTAGCCCAAGACTAACTGTATTTTACTGAATTTCGGTATGCTTCAGAAACAAAGCTCACTATTAATTTCAGTCACTAAATTAACTTTCAATTTTCCGGTTTTATTAATTATTTTGCTAAATTAAGTCAGAGTGTAGCGAAATTTATTACTTCTGACAAACTCAGTTTTCACACTACACGTGTCAACCTTTAGTTGCCACGCTTCTAGTGCTAATTATATGTGTAATAACCTTTCTTTTTCAGTTACTATAGTAATTGTCCATAGGACTGGCGACCGTAATTTCCCCCAAATCTCAAATATCTAATTATCTTCAGTTAATTGTTAACGTAACGGCCGCACATTTACTTTCTTTATTAACTTTACCCCTATTTCAAAATTAATTTCCACCAGTTTCATTGGCATTTTTCCTTTCATTAAGATGTAGCCCTTTCCTCCCTCTTTACCGACAAATTAACCTCGGTGACGACTGCTTTTCCCAAATTTCCATTAGGTACACGCGGTTTAATTTTCCACTGTCATTAAGGTCGATAAGTGAGGGGGAGGTTACAACAGGAAGTGTAAATTACCTGCCCGTGTGACGTAGTCCTACTCTGTGCCCTAGTGTGCCACCCAGTGTGTGCTGTCGATAGCTACGATGCCACAACGTAGGTGCGCTCTGCCGGGTTGGCACTAGGACACCGACACCGACGACAGCGCCCTCTAGCCGGCGCTGTGCAGCTCTACGAGCGCCGCTCCGGATTCAGCCCATTTGATTCCGAGGAGACGACCAAGTAACATTGCCTCTATTTCATAGTGGGGAGCCACTACTTGTAACTTTGTAACTTGATGCACAGCTTCGCACCTACGTGCTCATCTCAGCCAAAGTTAAGTATATAGTAAAACAATTTTTTATTTCCACTTCCAAGTGTTCTACCTCACCTGCTCCTCCTAGCTTCCTACATTCGGCCTATCCTCAGTTTTCAGGAGAAGACCCACGCGCCGCCTCTCAGGCGGGATACAAAACATTGTCCTCTAGTTCCACGTCTTTACTACTTAGAGCGTGAACTGGATCTTCTCGTCCATTCTGTTTAAATGCTCGTGAAAGGTGTGTAGATCCGTGACACCGTGGGGCTGTATAGCGAACGTGTCGTCCACGGATCTGAACCAGCGGCGTGCGTGTAAAGGAACTGAAAAAAATTGTCGTCGCTTTAAACGCCTGCGTCAATATGTCGCCTGCTAATGGGGATAGAGCAAACCCATTGTTACGCTGTCGGTCTGCTCGTAGTATTTTCCTTGCTATTTGAAGTATGTCGGTGACAAACGGGAAATCAACCAGGTCGCATATGTCTGGCAGGAAATGCCCTTGTAGGGTGCGAATAGTTTCGTCTAATGGCAGTCTGTGAACAGTGATTTTACGTCCAAGCTACCCGCGATGTTCGTGGGTAAAATTGTTTCTCCCTTTGTGCGTTCTGTAGCGTCTGTCGACTGGAGGTCTCAATTTGCAGGCTGGAGACGGCCGGAGTGACCGAGCCGTTCTAGGCGCTTTCTTCCGGAACCGCGCGACCGCCACGGTCGCAGGTTCGAATCCTGCCTCGGGCATGAATGTGTGTGATGTCCTTAGGTTAGTTAGGTTTAAGTAGTTCTAAGTTCTAGGGGACTGATGACCACAGCAGTTAAGTCCCATAGTGCTCAGAGCCATTTGAACCATTTGCAGGATGGATACTTTGCCGAGTTGAACGTAGGTGACGTAACCGCCCGGGGACCGGACACCGTGTCGGATGGTGCCGTTAGGTGTCGCCGATGCCTAGTGTAGGCTGGACCGCTAACCCCCCCCCTCTCCGTTTCCCCCCTCCCCCCGTGCATGCGTGAGCCGCAGGTCGGTGGGAGATGGTCTGCCTGTCTTCCGAGGACACTAATGGAACATCACTAGGAAGCAAGCATTTGTTGTTCGAAAATACAACGTAGTCACCATTGACGTCTGCGAGCAGCAGCAGTGGGCAGCAGTGGGACACCGTGGGAGTGCAATGGCGCCCGTGCAGGACTCGCCGTCTCGGTCGGCATAATCCATGATAAAGTGTAACAGAGATGCACGGTGAACTGTTTGGGAATCCTGTTTGGAAAGAAACGCAAAGTAGCTGCTGCGTAGTTGAAATCTGGTTTTGCAGGACAGAGCAGATCAAGTTATGGTTGTGGAAAGGGGCCAAAATGAGTTACTATCTGTTGCACAAAAAAAAATGTTCAAATGTGTGTGAAATCTTATGGGACTTAACTGCTAAGGTTATGTCCCTAAGATTATACACTACTTAACCTAAATTATCCTAAGGACAAACACACACACCCATGCCCGAGCGAGGACTCGAACCTCCGCCGGGATCAGCCGCACAGTCCACGACTGCAGCGCCCAAGACCGCTCGGCTAATCCCGCGCGGCAGTTGCACAAAACACACAAACTTTATTTTCCTAAAAACACTTATCACACATACCCTTAAGAGCATTCAAAACAATATGGCTGAAAGCCCGAACACAAGTTATTACAATTGTTTTAACGAATACACGCAGCTGAAATCCTTACTTAAAGAAGAAAACCTCACATAAATACTCGGCTGAAGGCCACACGTTGGACACAGAAGAACTGAGGCTTAAGGCCTCGATAATAATAAGGATTTCCAATCGGCAAAATCACCCTTCTTTAAAAAAATTAGTTTAAGCAAGAATATTCAAAGTTTTAATTTAAGACGGCTGAAGGCCTTATCTTAACATTAAAACAAACTAAATTAATAGACGGCTGAAAGCCTCTCCCAGTACTTGAGACTAAAAGAAAATCACAATCTAAAACAACAGGACGTTGGTGCTCAGTAGCGCTCTAAGGGTCGGCCTGAGGTGAGCAGGTAACTTTAACATAAGTTCAGGTGAGACAGGCAGCCAAGCGTAATACTAAATAATCGGATGGCAAACCGACCCAGGGACGGCTGAAGTACCGACTAACACCCTAATCAATTCCGCTGCGCCGACAACGGAAAATATCATCCGAGGACGAAGACACCAGCAGCACTACGTGTTCAAAATTGGAGTCTAAAAACAGCCAAGGCACAATAACCACTCAAAAATATGAACAACACCAAAGGCTGTCAAACTACACGCGGTACGGACAGCACCAACACGGCGAGGAAAAACTCACTGCGGAACACTGCGCTAATGCCCTCGCCGCAGAGACAGACTCGCTGCTCTGTCCCAACCGACCGACTGCCTACTCCAGTACGCACACAGCGTTAACATAACTGCTCAGTCGAAATTACACAAGCTAGACAGAGTTCCCCGAAGACACTTCCACAAGAACAATCGTAAAAGCAATCACTGTGGAACAACCGGGACGAGTGACAAGTCGACACACACAGAGAACCCGAGGCGGTCGGCGACCAAATATACGTCATTCGATGAGACGACCGACCGAACGGCCAACCAAGGTCGTCCCCACTCAAGTCATGTGTGTCAGCAACAGTCGGGCGAGTCTTGGCTGTCCGGACCTCACTGCAGCTCCATCCCGACTCAACTCCATTTCCGTTGGGAATTCTGAGACACGCCGACCCGTGCACACTGGCTCGGACCCAACCGTGCAGAGGTGACTCTTGCCCATTGTCCACCCTATACCTCTGCACAAAGAGGGAACCGACCCACGTCCGGCAAGATGACCAACTGACGAGGCCCAGAAACGGCCAAAAGACCAAAGACACGTCGCCCGATGAGACGACCGACCGAACGACCAACCAGCGGTTGTTCCCGCTCCAGTCTCCTTCCGTCGGACAGTGCACGTGTGTCGTAAGCGGTCGGCGAGTACTCGCTGTCCAGACCTCACTGGCACTGCGTCCCGATTCAACCCCCGACACACGACGACCCCGAAATACTAGCGGTCACTTCAAAGACAATACGACAGTGCTCTTATCGATACGCACTGCTGCTGCCACTCACGGCCAGGCAAGCCAGCAACTTAGTGACGCCAGTAAATCGAATAAGAAATGAGGCGACAGCTGTCAAGCAAGAACCGGCATGAACACGAGCCGCGCACGTCTCAGTAGTCTCCATAACGTGACGGAGATGCAGGCGCCCACGTGACGGTGTGCAAGTGCTGTTCGTCACCTGAACAAGCGCGGCCCGGTTTTCTCAGGCTGCCACACGACTGTTTCGGAATCTTGTTTGTAAACGGCCGTTAGTTAAATCACTTCTTATTCTGAAGTAAACTACGTAGCCGGACTCATGCAAAACTTTCAATACTATGTTGGAATGTAGTATAGACGAGTTGTAACAGCTCAATTGTTTCCAGTTTAACAGACAATTTCTTGCAGCTCCCTGAGTACAAGGAAATACAAGTTTATGTCCTTTGCCAATAACAGGGCATCGCAGTAACTGAAATTTTGGATAATTTTACACGCACTAGTCTCCAGAATCCTCCGGAATCCTCTTACTGATCTACTAAGTACGAATTTTGTTTCATCCCCCTTGCTCCAAAAATTAATATCATTGTAAAACAAAACAAAAAATTGCAATTTTTCGTCTTCTTCGATCTAAATAGACTTTCTCTTCAGCGTGACAAAGCCACACTGAAAAATCAATGGCTGAATTACTTCCTTCAGTTTTGGCAGTGCTTGGGAATAAACGTACAACCGCAAATCTAGCTTTTTAGCATGTTGTTGTTGTTGTTGTTGTTGTGGTCTTCAGTCCTGACACTGGTTTGATGCAGCTCTCCATGCTACTCTATCCTGTGCAAGCTTCTTCATCTCCCAGTACCTACTGCAGCCTACATCCTTCTGAATCTGCTTAGTGTATTCATCTATTGGTCTCCCTCTACGATTTTTACCCTCCACTCTGCCCTACAGTACTACATTGGTGATCCCTTGATGCCTCAGGACATGTCCTACCAACCGATCCCTTCTTCTAATCAAGTTGTGCTACAAACACCTCTTCTCCCCAATTCTGTTCAATACCTCCTCATTAGTTATGTGATCTACCCATCTAATCTTCAGCATTCTTCTGTAGCACCACATTTCGAAAGCTTCTATTCTCTTCTTGTCTAAACTATTTATCGTCCATGTTTCACTTCCATACATGGCTACACTCCATACAAATAGTTTCAGAAACGACTTCCTGACATTTAAATCTATACTCGATGTCAACAAATTTCTCTTCTTCAGAAACGCTTTCCTTGCCATTGCCAGTCTACATTTTACATCCTCTCTACTTCCATCATCATCAGTTATTTTGCTCCCCAAATAACAAAACTCCTTTACTACTTTAAGCGTCTCATTTCCTAATCTAATTCCCGCAGCATCATCCGACTTAATTCGACAACATTCCATTATCCTCGTTTTGCTTTTGTTGATGTTCATCTTATACCCTCCTTTCAAGACACTGTCCATTCCGTTCAACTGCTCTTCCAAGTCCCTTGCTGTCTCTGACAGAATTACAATGTCATCGGCGAACCTCAAAGTTTTTGTTTCTTCTCCATGGATTTTAATACCTACTCCGAATTTTTCTTTTGTTTCCTTCACTGCTTGCTCAATATACAGATTGAATAGCATCGGGGAGAGGCTACAACCCTGTCTCACTCCCTTCCCAACCACTGCTTCCCTTTCATGTCCCCCGACTCTTATAACTGCCATCTGGTTTCTGTACAAATTGTAAATAGCCTTTCGCTCCCTGTATTTTACCCCTGCCTCCTTCAGAATTTGAAAGAGAGTATTCCAGTCAACATTCTATGAGTCTACAAATGCTATAATTGTAGGTTTGCCTTTCCTTAATCTTTCTTCTAAGATGAAATGAAATGTCGTGTGACGAGGGCCTCCCGTCGGGTAGACCGTTCGCCTGGCGCAAGTCTTTCGATTTGACGCCACTTCGGCGACTTGCGCGTCTATAGAGATGAAATGATGATGATTAGGACAACACAACACCCAGTCCCTGAGTGGAGAAAATCTCCGACCCAGCCGGGAATCGAACCCGGGCCCTTTGGATTGACAGTCTGTCGCGCTGACCACTTCTAAGATAAGTCGTAGGGTCAGTATTGCCTCACGTGTTCCAACATTTCTACGGAAGCCAAATTGATCTTCCCCGAGGTCGACTTCTTTCAGTTTTTCCATTCGTCTGTAAAGAATTCGCGTTAGTATTTTGCAGCTGTGACTTATTAAACTGATAATTTTCACATCTGTCAACACCTTCTTTCTTTGGGATTGGAATTATTATATTCTTCTTGAAGTCTAAGGGTATTTCGCCTGTCTCACACATCTTGCTCACCAGATGGTAGAGTTTTGTCAGGACTGGCTCTCCTAAGGCCGTCAGTATTTCTAATGGAATGTTGTCTACTCCCGGGGCCTTTCAGTGCTCTGTCAAACTCTTCACGCAGTATCATATCTCCCATTTCACCTTCATCTACCTCCTCTTCATTTTTAGTATACTGGATTAAATTAGATCTTAATCGGGTATTCCGGAACGAAATGGCAACCCGATGTGGTTGGTTTCTAGTTGCTGGGTCGTTTTACTTGGGACAGTGCTGTGAGTTCGTGTCCAAACCCAGCGTTGAAGTCTCCGAGAAATAGACAAGAAATTTCTTTTTATAGGGACTGTTGGCAAAGTGGAGGACGATTATAATTCTGATGTGACGTTCCACAAATTTGTTCGCAGAGAAGGCAGTTTAAGGACCTTCTGCAAAGCAGTATGCACTACATTGTAAGGCGTTCTGAACACCGGTCCGTCGTTATAGATTGCACTATGCCACTTTATAAATAAGTACGATTCACAATTTACTTTTCGTAACACTCTATAAACCAGTACGATAAGTTCGATTGTAATTATCTAGTCGGCACTTGGCACTCCTGTTAGCTTTACCCTACACTCGATTTGGTCCCCGTTAGCAATCGCACGTGAATACAGGCTATCCAGACCAAAATATTTAGTATACGTACGAACAACCATAGTATTAATGTACCGGACTTACTACACTCTAAGAAAGTTCCTTAGTTTTTAATGAATAGCTAATACGTATTCGTGAATTTTTGAAAGTGGTATAATCACAGTTAACTGTTTTTACGTAGATCCCATTAACAGAAATTTTCTGCCTAGTTCTTTCACATGCGTAATTAAGTTTATTTAGCTGTGCTAAGTAACTTAAATGCATTTAAACCTTAGCACCCAGTGCGAACTGTAAATTACAGACTTTTACTACTTTATTATCGAAAATCTGTTCCGACTACGATTATTCAATATTAACATAAGAATGGATATTAACAATAAAACGCTTCTCCGTGTGCTATCAAGTCCATATTAGTAGCAAAAACCACTAACGTAAAGTTTTTATTAATATTTCCGTCCAGCGAAAATTACGTTCTTTTGTTCTGCAAGAGTTATCACCGCCTAACAGAGATTATGCTACGACGCAAGTCAGCGAATTGTTTACTACAGACAAACTATGAAAGAAACGCATTGCACATGCCATTGGATAGACGAAGGGTCGAAGTTTTGTGCTCGCACAGACGCTATAGCGTACAACCAACATGAGCACCAGGCGTTGCACGAGAAACATCGAAAACGTAGTCCATTTCATTGCACACACGAATCAACAGGTCCCTGTTTGTTGAATCAACGGCTTCATAATTTCGATTTCTCATCTCTTGAAGAGTATCTGCCGTAGGTGGGACGAACACTGTACCCTGACAGGGGAAAAAGCCGCGAGGTGTGAGATCTGGTGACCTGGAAGGCCAAAAGCAATGTGCAACATCTTGTTTTTCTTCTCTACCAATCCAGTTTTGTGGGACGCTGGTGTCAGGATAGCGCCACACCTCAAGGTGAAAGCTGGGCGGTGCGCCGTGATGCACAAATGTGAAACCATTGGAATCTTCGTAAGGTTGAGGAAATAATCGATGTTGCAGCATATCTAGATATGACATTCTTATCACAGTTTCCTCCGAAAAACAGAAAGTTCCATAAACTTCGCGAACAGTAACGGCACAAAACAGATTCAGTTTCGGCGAGTCTCTTTCATGTTCGACGACGACGCCAGGGTTTTGTGACGCTCATATTCTTTTAAAACGTCGATTCGTCCGAAAACATGAGTCGTTCGGAAAAAGTGTGCTCTGCAATATCCTGGAGAACTGAAATGTAAAATTCGTACCTTCTGTTAAGGTCACGGGGACGCAACAGCTGCAGTAACTGCAACTTACATGCTGGCATTGTTTCACAACGCGTGCCACGTATTTGTCTGAGGAAGTTGGAGTTCCTGGCATGCCCGCCTTGTGGACTTCCGAGGGCTCCGTGTGGACGCTTCTCGGACACGCTCTACATCATCATCAGGTGCGCCTGGCCGACCAGTGCTCTTCCCTCTGCATATGCAACGAACTTCCAAGAATTTTCTTTGCGCTCATTAGTCTGCTTGTGCAGTCAGATTCTTACTTAATCGACGGCGAAATGCACGTTGCACTTGAACAATGGATTGACTTCGCGTAGTTGCCATTTTCCTACAAAGAAACAAGGTTTCTTTCTGTTTTAAATTAGGTAGTCGTAATGTAACTAAAACTCTTTGCACTAAATCTACCAAAATGGCGACTACGTAGATTATATTATAAATTTTTTGCTTTCACTTTGGAAACATTCCAAGTTATTATTTTTCAGGTATCTTTAATGTCGGTTCAATAAAAAGTCGTTGGAGGACATGTACCCTCCCCCTCACTTATCGACCTTAATGACAGTGAAAAATGAAACCGCGTGTACCTAATGGGAATTTTGGAAAGGCAATCGTCACCGAAGTTAACCTGTCGGTAAAGAGGGAGGAAAGGGTTACATCTAAATGAGGAAAAATGCAAATGAAACTGGTGGAAATTAATTTTGAAAAGGGGTAAAGTTAATAAAGAAAGTAAATGTGCGGCTGTTACGTTAACAATCAACTAGCGGTAATTAGATATTTGAGATTTGGGGGAAATTACGGCCGCCAGTCCTAAGGACAATTACTATAGTAACTGAAAAAGAAAGGTTATTACACATATAATTAGCACTAGAAGCGTGGCAACTGAAGGTTGACACGTGTAGTGTGAAAACTGAAAGTTTGTCAGAAGTAATAAATTTCGCTGCACTCTGACTTAATTTAGCAAAAGAATTAATGAAACCGGAAAATCGAAAGTTAATTTAGTGACTGAAGTTAATAGTGAGCTTTCTTTCTGAAGCACATCGAAATACAGTTAGTCTTGGACTACCTCAACAATCATTTCTAAAGCTACTTGAATCTACGCAATTTAGAAAGAAGAGATTTAACTTTGAACTTGAATTAAACGATTCTGAACAATTAACAATAGTAAAATTTAGTACGTACCAAGCTGAGCTGCAGTCACAGGTAAGCTAAAATACGGTAACAAAACTCGCACTCTTAATTTGTGCTTGTGTAATTTAACTATTGTAGCCAGCTATGAATACTTAAAGTGAACTTTGAAATTAAAGCAGTGAAATGGAATTATGCTGGCGTTTGAATTTCAACGACACTCGGGTTCATTTCGGAAAAGGAAGGGACCCTGCTTGGCAATGCAATTGGGACAATGAGCAACAAAGGTTCATGCTAAGATGCTGTAATTTTGCGAGGCAAATGGAACAATTTGAAAAGCTGAGGTCTGCCATACAGTTCTGAAACTTTACGTGCTTTTAGTCTTCCATGTTGGTTGATTGAAGGTTTGAAGCCGTCGATCGAGGAGGTGGCGACAGTCACTCATTGTCGGCCGTCGCTGTTGCAGAAGCTGGATGTTGGCGCGCCTTCTTCTCGACACGGTCACCAGGCGAAACGGGCTCTTGATGTGCGCCAGCTAATGCTTCCCGTCCGCGACACCATGTCAGAAACTATCATCGCAAGTCGAGCGCAATTACATGCTGCTAAACCCCGAAAGCGCGGCAACTCGCGGGAGCCTCACACAACACACCTGCTCCACTCGCTACTCCAGCCAGACTCCGACTGCTCTGTCCGCGCTCCACGCGGCAGAGTTAACACTACCAAAGATCCTACACACTTTGATTCTTCACACGACCTATCGATGTAATCGTTCGATAGCAGTTTTCCCTAGGCAAGACCCAGCGTAAAAATACAAATAATATTCACGAAACAAACCAATTATACATCGACATAAATGCATAAATATATATATACAAATAGTAAAACAATTACAATATGTAAAGACACAGAAATGTCATATATTCAGGTAACAAAAATAAGGAAAACAAATTTATAGTACAATAGATGAAAATAGGAGGATATGCATTTCCGGCGTTACACGTGCCCCACATTGTCTGAGGATGTTCGTGTAACGGAAGCAGACTCAGAAAATGTCCCAAAAAAGAAACAGCGGAAATGCATATGCTCAAAACATCAAAACAATTCAGCATTCGCCTAATTAACCATAAACCAATTTAGACAATAATAATTGAGTGGAGACACTCCTAATCTTATTCCACTCTGTCATCTTGCACAAAATAAAACAGGTTGACAACATATTAAAATTCATAGAAAACATAGAAAATGGTTTAGCTATTCTAAAAATCAAAATTCCTAGCAGTATCAAGAAATGGAATACTATTTACAAAATCAATCAGATTACATGGTCATAGAAAACAGGTATATCAAAATACGCAAATTAATAATCAATTACATAGAATACACATTTTATATAACCTTTTCATAATTAATATTCCCGTCATGAGAGTCCACTTAACGCTAAACAAGAAAATAATATACAGCAGATCGACAAAAACATAAATATTGACATCAGAATTGTTTCACATCAACTGTCCGGGAAGAAAAAGAACTCCGCCTTCCGTACTCGCAAGTACAAAGAATGCCGACAGCGGCACAAGAGCCGACAGCGGTTCCGCCCCGCCAGTATTGTTGCGCCCGCCTGTGCGGCACGCTTGATCTCTCTCGCCCTTGTAAAGGCATTTCCAGAACGTCCGTTTCACTGAATTCTTTCGGTAAAACTCACTCCCGAGTAATCTCAAGGAGTCCATCAACACTATCACAGTGGATAACTCAACACTGTCCATCATCACACGCATGTACTAGCCTGAAACTTAAAACAGCGTCTAAGTACATCGGCAATGACTAATAAAACACACATTCATGAAATCTGACAGCTAGTTACAAAAGCATATTTACATTCCTTAATCTACTGTGACTCAGCTGAAAACTTAAACTAGCAGCTTGAATTTTTCAATTGGTTAAAACGTCTAATCAAAAATTAATTACTTGTTAATTACAAGTTCTTTAATGACCTCTAGGTCAGGCAAAAGCATCGCAACATGGCACATCCTTAAATCTTACACTCTATATTACATACTGTACAAATTACCCATTCTGTGGTATTAATCAATCCTAGGTTGGTACAATTTCAAGTCTACAATATTCCGTATACCTAATCGTTTTCCAGAGCTTGGATACTCTAAGCAATAAGCATTTGTGTGAGGTATACCAATGACTTTATATGGTCCATTATAAACAAACTTAAATTTAGAGATTTGATTGTCTATCTCGCTCGATTTCTCGTGAGCTTTTACAAGAACTAAGTCTCCGATTGCAAACTTAGCAAAACGCGCTTTAGCGTCATGACGACGTATGCGAGCATCGGCTTTTAGCTTCATTACTTCTCGCAAACGATCTTTTTTCACACCAGTACTAATGTCAATCCGTGGAGGGAATTCGATTATCTCTTCCACTAAACTTTTACTTCTGTCACCCAACAGGATTTCCTCTGGAGAAAATCCCGTAGATTCATGTCTCAAGGTGTTCATAATTCTCTCAAATACTGCTACATATTTGCCCCATGCCGTATGGTTGTGATGGCAATAGGTACGGCAAAGTCGGCCTAGCTCGCGCATATACCTCTCAGCGGGATTCCCAGCCGGACAATAAGCTGAAATATGGATCACCTCGACCCCATTACTTTCCATGCCTTCATTCCACAACTTAGAAGTAAATTGTGCCCCGTTGTCTGATAGAATCGCCTTGGGCTTGCCAATATGAACAAAATAATCGTTCACAAGCTTGCTATAGACCGCTTTGGCTGTAGCTTTCCTAATCGGGTATAGTTTGATGAACTTGGAAAAAGCTTCTAGCACTACTAAGATGTAGGCAAAGTTTCCTGATGACTTGGGCAAAGGTCCGTAAAAGTCCACGCACAGTAATTCAAAGGTGTCGTTAGGCCTTATACTTTGCATAGGACCACGACTCGTACAGTTGGTAACCTTCACCTTCTGACATAAATCGCAAGTTTTCACTCTGTCAGTAACGCGTTTTAACATGTTGTTAAAATGCACTACTTCACTCAGCTTTTCCGTACATTTCTTTGGTCCACAGTGACCATACGCCAAATGGTAGTAGTCTATTATTTCCGTGACGTATTTGGTGGGCCAGCATACCCGCCAAATATTACTATCTTCACTCTTACGTATGTACAAGATATGATCCTATATCTTGTAATACTTCCTTAATTTTTCTCCTTCTGGACTCCTTTCGTCATATCGGGTTTTCACCATATTTAAACAACCATCCTCGTTCTGATGACGACGTAGATTCTTACAGATGTTCATTATTAATTTACGTCCCTCAACTTCTTTAAAATAGTATAATTTGACCACTCCGTCTGCCTCATCTTTCAATAGATCTTGATCAGACTCGGGCAACCGCGACAGCGCATCCGCTACGCATTTCTTTAGCTTTAGAGTCATTCCGCCACGGCGCAATGCTCTAAAAACTTCACCTAACAGGTCACAATGGTCATGCCAAGTGGCATTGGCCAACAATATGTCGTCAACATATACAGTTAATCTTGAACTCAAAGCCGGTCCTAGCACTTTATCTAGGGCCCTGATGAATACGGACACAGATATATTAAGTCCAAACGGCAGTACTCTATACTGATAACACCTGCCCGCAAACAAGAAGGCGGTGTATGGCCTAGATTCTTCTTCGAGTTCTATTTGCCAGTAACTAGCCGTCAGATCGAGGCTAGTCATGAATTTAACGTCATGAAAACGTTGCAAAATCTCCTCCATACTCTCTGGTCTGTCTGTTTCACGTTGAACGACCCTATTCAACGTGCGTGCGTCAATCACAATACGCACACTACCATCCCGTTTTGCTACAATGACCAAACCGTTATTATATGGACTCGTACTTCTTTCAATCACTCCCCATTCGATCATCTTATCTATCTCCCGTTGCACTGCTTCCTTTTTGGACAGCGGTATAGCATACGGTCTCACGAAGAATGGTTCGTGTGGAATTACATGCAACTTGCATTTATATCCTTCCACAAGTCCCGGTTTGTCTGAAAACACACTCTTATTCCTCATTATTACTTCATACAGGCCTCGTCTTTGTTCGTGTGTTACGTTTGACACACCGTCTACAATACTTTCCAATTCACTTTCTACACTATTGTCAATGCAGAGATTCCTCACATTACAGTAGTTCAAATTAATACCTACATCAATACCATCCGGCCAGTTAACAATGTGTATAGGCTGGTATTGCCTATGCACACCGTCTCCTGCCTCGTCAAAACTAACTACTATTGTTTTATCTTGTGACGTACATGTCAAAGTTTTGCTTTCGCAATTAATCACTGCACGGTACTTTAATAGCCAATCTAACCCAATAATTACTTCCGTAGTCAAGTCTGGCACGACGACAAACTCTTGTTCAAATCGTGCCCCACATATCTCGAAGTGGACAAAAATCTGTTTTGTGACCGGTTTACTGGCCTTCCCAGTAGCACCGATAATTTTCACTCCTGTTACTGGCATAACTACGATGCCAGGTCTGTCTTTCAGTAACTCAAATATATTCCCAGATACAGCACTCAATTCTGCACCGGCGTCAATCAACACGTTTAGTTGTAGGTCGTGCATATTAACAGACACTACTATCTGTCTACACTTGTCCTCGACTGTTTCTTTATTTTCCCACAGTAAATCCTCGTCTATATCCAGGTCATTCCAGAAAAAACCATCCGGCTTTGATCCTAAATCCTGCTTATCTGGCGGCTTTTTCAGCTTCTGTTCACATACAGTTTTAATTTCAACCCGTTTGTCCTGAGGCTTAGTCTGTAGCTTCGCCTCCAATACCGAAACCTTTTCCTGTAACTCGTCAACTAGTGAGTGTTGCTTTGCTATCAATTCACTAATTGTCACCTTCGTTGATTCCTCTTTGGTCAGATCGATCTCATCTGCCAATCTACCTGGAGGAATGTGCCCAGTACTATCTGCAATTACTTCCTCTGGATCTGCGCAACCCACACTGCTATCGTGTGACCGTATAATGTCAGCTCTAACCTCATATACGCTGTAATCTACGTGCTTTTCTACCAATCGTGTCCGTCTATCACTAAAATTTTCGCAATCTTTCTCCTTAATACTTTCGCAATGTTTAAACTGGAGGTTTGCGTCGGATGGGTCGGCTACTTCTACCACTACAGCTTTCGGTAAGGTCTGCCGGTTAGGGCCAGAACTTTCCGTTACTACTTCAACATCCAACTCTTGCGGGACGAGACACGACGAATCTTGCTCGTGCTCCCCATTAACATCAACTATTTCTAGTAAAGTCTGCCGGTTAGGGCCAGAACTTTCTATCATTTCACAAACACTATCTTCCTGCGGGACGAGACGCGGCAAATCCTGCCCGCGCTCCCCATAAACGCTTCTCCCATACAGACCCCTATAATCTCTTAGTTCGTCGTATAAGCGACCGAACTGCCTTAACCAGACCTCATCCCTCTCTGCATCCCCTCGCTCGATGACGGACGTTTTATCCGACATCTGATCTTCTCTCAACACTTGCGAATCATTCTTAAACTCAATCTCCAGTTCCGCTGTGGGTATTACAGCTGCCACTTTATAATCGATTTCCGGAACACTACTTAAATTGTTCTCACTGACAGTGAATGTACTTCCTACTGCCGTGTATACAGCTGATCTACTACTTGTGGGCGCACTCCTTTCTCCTAACACTGGCACACTCTCCCGCCGTTGATTATTCCACACGGAATTTTCATAACGACGACACCTGGGTTTTCTCCTGTTATTGGGCCGCCAAAATTTCTGCACGCCCGGTCGGCCCCTCACCGGCGCGGCTAATGGTTTCCCTGTCTCGTCCCAGCAGATACGGTCCCCGGATGCTGCTGAGGCGGCTGATCACACCCTCTGGCGTTATTACTATTCTGTGAAGCCCGTATCACGTTAGTACGATACTGGTTTCCGTCATTCCTGTTATTATTTGCATTGGACCGATTGTTATTACGGTCCGAACCATTATTGTTATTGCTGCCATGGTTGCGGTATGCATTATTCCCATGGTTATCGTTGCTGTGGTTGCTGTGGTACCCGTTGTTGTTACCACGGCCTCTACCACTGTCGCGATTATTGCGCCAATTGTCCTCGTCCTCCACTCTTTCCAGGAAATCATTTATTGTCCTGTAATTGCTTCCTACGTAGCGTTTTGTATCATCTGGAAGCTTTTTGTAGAGTTCCCAGACTATTTCGGATTCCGTGCGGCGATCACGCAAATATTCCAACTTGCGGATCCAGCCCTCACAAAACTCCTTCATCGAACCGCGAGAATTCGCATCGAAAGGCCTCGATACGACAAATTCGCGCCAGACACTTTGCTGTTTTTGTTCTGACCAGTATTCAGCCAGAAACAAATTTTTAAATTCGTCAAAAGTCAGGTTCGTTATGTTGAGGTTTAAGCCCCAACGCTTGGCATCACCAGCCAACACATCAATAATCGCATTAATTTTTCTCTCATTAGTCCATGATCTGGGTAAAACCCTTTCACAATTCTTAATGAAATCCGTCGCGTGTATACCGCCTTTTTTCAAGGGGTCGAACCTCTCCTCTTTCGTCAACAATTCCGAACTATGTGCATAGATTGGCACATAGCTCTGTTTTTCGTCAAGTTTCTTTTCTAATTCCGACACTCTCGTAATTACTTGGCAAGTGGTTGTCGCAATCGTTTCTACTTCCCTTTTTTTCTCTTCGCAGGTATTAGCCTGCTTCGTCACTTTGGTATCTACATCGGATACTAAAGCCTTTAAAGTTTCCACCTTCTTTTGATCCTCTTTTTTCACTAATTGAATTTGTTCCGTCACCTTATTCTCAATGATCGGAGCAACTGATTCTCCTACACTTTTCTCGATTCTGCAAATTTCGGAATAAAACCGAGTATTTATGCTCGCAATTTCCGCCTGAACGCCTATCATTTCCTGTTTAAGATTACCGATTTCGGTATTAATCACAACAATATCTTCTTTGATTTTATCAACTTTTGTGTTAACAACTCCAACATTGTTGTTAACAACATTAATAGCTTTGTTGTGACTGTCTAGCTTTCGTTCAATTTTTTCAGACTGAGCTTCTTGCTTGGCCGATTGACTCTTGATTTCGTTAATCAAAACATTCAATAAATCAGTTAAATTCCCGGAAACTACCGGTTTTACTTCCGTAACGGCTTCCTCTTTAATTGTCCCCCCGTATTCGTCATCAAGGGATTCACATTTGATTTTCACTTCCGATTCCGAAACATTTTCTAAAGTGTGGAATTCCTTTTCTGCTCTTTGTTGCGTTTCGGCGGTCGCGTCTTTCATGCTAGCCGCCTGTCCCTGAACAATGGGTATCGCGGTGCGCGTTTCCCACTGTTCGACCGATTGTTCCTTATCCAAGCCTACCAAATTTTGGTAATTGTTGCCTTCACTCATTTTCATAATTTTCAATATAAATGCCAAATCTCAAATCTAATTAGGATTCCTCACACTAATATTCTCGCTGACGTATCGACCATTTCGTAACCAGTACTTTGTTACGAGATTTGCACAATGCAAAATTCGTCTCCAGAACAACCTCAAATTTGAAGATTGTCCTGTCACCAGGTCGCCACGTGTAACCTCCCCCTCTCTTATCGACCTTAATGACAGTGAAAAATGAAACCGCGTGTACCTAATGGGAATTTTGGAAAGGCAATCGTCACCGAAGTTAACCTGTCGGTAAAGAGGGAGGAAAGGGTTACATCTAAATGAGGAAAAATGCAAATGAAACTGGTGGAAATTAATTTTGAAAAGGGGTAAAGTTAATAAAGAAAGTAAATGTGCGGCTGTTACGTTAACAATCAACTAGCGGTAATTAGATATTTGAGATTTGGGGGAAATTACGGCCACCAGTCCTAAGGACAATTACTATAGTAACTGAAAAAGAAAGGTTATTACACATATAATTAGCACTAGAAGCGTGGCAACTGAAGTTTGACACGTGTAGTGTGAAAACTGAAAGTTTGTCAGAAGTAATAAATTTCGCTGTACTCTGACTTAATTTAGCAAAAGAATTAATGAAACCGGAAAATCGAAAGTTAATTTAGTGACTGAAGTTAATAGTGAGCTTTCTTTCTGAAGCACATCGAAATACAGTTAGTCTTGGACTACCTCAACAATCATTTCTAAAGCTACTTGAATCTACGCAATTTAGAAAGAAGAGATTTAACTTTGAACTTGAATTAAACGATTCTGAACAATTAACAATAGTAAAATTTAGTACGTACCAAGCTGAGCTGCAGTCACAGGTAAGCTAAAATACGGTAACAAAACTCGCACTCTTAATTTGTGCTTGTGTAATTTAACTATTGTAGCCAGCTATGAATACTTAAAGTGAACTTTGAAATTAAAGCAGTGAAATGGAATTATGCTGGCGTTTGAATTTCAACGACACTCGGGTTCATTTCGGAAAAGGAAGGGACCCTGCTTGGCAATGCAATTGGGACAATGAGCAACAAAGGTTCATGCTAAGATGCTGTAATTTTGCGAGGCAAATGGAACAATTTGAAAAGCTGAGGTCTGCCATACAGTTCTGAAACTTTACGTGCTTTTAGTCTTCCATGTTGGTTGATTGAAGGTTTGAAGCCGTCGATCGAGGAGGTGGCGACAGTCACTCATTGTCGGCCGTCGCTGTTGCAGAAGCTGGATGTTGACGCGCCTTCTTCTCGACACGGTCACCAGGCGAAACGGGCTCTTGATGTGCGCCAGCTAATGCTTCCCGTCCGCGACACCATGTCAGAAACTATCATCGCAAGTCGAGCGCAATTACATGCTGCTAAACCCCGAAAGCGCGGCAACTCGCGGGAGCCTCACACAACACACCTGCTCCACTCGCTACTCCAGCCAGACTCCGACTGCTCTGTCCGCGCTCCACGCGGCAGAGTTAACACTACCAAAGATCCTACACACTTTGATTCTTCACACGACCTATCGATGTAATCGTTCGATAGCAGTTTTCCCTAGGCAAGACCCAGCGTAAAAATACAAATAATATTCACGAAACAAACCAATTATACATCGACATAAATGCATAAATATATATATACAAATAGTAAAACAATTACAATATGTAAAGACACAGAAATGTCATATATTCAGGTAACAAAAATAAGGAAAACAAATTTATAGTACAATAGATGAAAATAGGAGGATATGCATTTCCGGCGTTACAGACAGTTTCGTTCAGTTGCAAGTCGGGAACCCAGTTTTAAGTACCTTGGCTTTACTAGATTTTTAGGAACCAGTACAGCCAGTTCGTCGCAACTGTACGAGTGGCAGCAGAATTCCAAGTCCCCTCTCACGGACAAAGCTTAATCGTGAGCAAAAGTGAAGAACAAAAGTCCTAGGTTTGCTGCATACATTAAACAACCTGAACGAAACTGGAACCTCTTCAGATGCTGGCGATACGCGACCCACTGGAGCTCCGTGATTGAAATTGTCACTCGACACTGTTAACTCACGAGTAATGGCTTATCTGTACAAATGCCTTGATTAACGGTTCTCTAAAAGGCATTATCTCTCTTTAGCTATACCAGGGCAAATCTTCACAAACTCACGGGCAAATTTTCTCTGCAGCAGCAAGATAAATTTCCGCTATCAAGTATTAGGGTGCGTCGCCTTAATTAAAACGAACTTGTGTCATTACTTCTCTGAAGGCCAAAAATCCACATATATACCGCAACAAAACAGCAACAACTCAATCCTTGGAGTGCGCCGCGCAACAACAAGACAGCCACCACTCAGTTACCTCTCAGTGTGCCGGCACCAGAACCAGTGGCAAAACGCCACGGAAGGGTACGGATTCCAGTCCGCTGTCATCGGTCAGCAAGTCACAGTTAGAATCATTAACTCTTGTTCCACACAGCCCACGAACATACTTTTGTACCAGTCAATAGCTACGCAAGCCCATCAGACTTTAACTTACTACCAAAGCGCTCCCTTCACCATTCGAAACGTTAGGTGAATACTAACTTAATCAGCCACAGAAACAGAAACCAGTTCTTATCTCGGAGGGACATGCGGAGTAATAAATATCGCCGGTAGCCTCTTCCAATGACAGCTTACTGCACTGAGCAGCTCGCTCTCCGCAACCATGCTACTGCAAGACTGTCCCTCAGGACTCGAACCGAATTCTCCTTCCGCTGGCACTCTACTGTCTACGAAGACCAAGTTAAAACAGAACGGAACCATTAATTTGGACGAACGTAGAGCGCCACTCTGCCTTTTGAACAATTTAAACGTCGTTGAGGACGGCCGTCGGCTGCACCCCCAGCGGCCGGCAGGCTGTAAAGTCCTCTGGTGGCGGCGGCAGCTCTCGCTGCATCTCGACTTCGTGACGTCTACAACACGTTTACAGTACACGAATATTACCATACTTTTACAAGCACTGTTTTTACATTTCCTTGGATAATGAAACTATTTCCGGATGCTAGTTCAATAACTAAACGCGACACAAAAAATATTTCGTTTCGAAGTTGACACAGCACAGCATAATATTTTTATCTCCTCTACCACTACTTAAACAGTGCTAATGAACTTTTTTGACATCCTGCAAAAAACGTATGTATACAGTCCATTATCAGCTCTTGCTTCAACAATTCGTAACTGCAGCAGCCGCGAGCGTCGTCGTTACAGTCAGCAGCGTGAAGAGGGCTGGTGTGGTGTAGCTAGCTCGCCGCGCTAGTCCATCTCGTGCGAGTCTCTTCACACGTGCCGACTTACTATCCACTGCAGTCTTCTCAGTGTATCCAAACTTTGGTG
Organism: Schistocerca nitens; assembly: GCF_023898315.1. NCBI lineage: Eukaryota > Metazoa > Arthropoda > Insecta > Orthoptera > Acrididae > Schistocerca > Schistocerca nitens. The sequence continues at coordinate 12,037,415 of NC_064622.1, forward strand.
TCACTCTGCAGGTTTAAACCCCCTCCCCATGTGCTACGGAACATTACACCTTGACTTTCGTTCTGCCATTGCTGAAAGAATTTCTGCGACATTAGAACGATACTCCTCTGCTAATGCACCGCTGATTATTATTGGACGTAAAAATATATATTGGAATGGATTCAGGAACAAAATTTACTCATTCCGTACAGTAGGCTGCATGCTTGCCGCATAAATTACCATGCAAAGAATGTTTTTTTCGAGGCAGTGAACGTGTCAAATGCGTTTGGAACAATGTGAACGTCTTTGAACAGCTAACGAAACCGGCAGTGATACTCTCGGTACAATAGGAATTCTTATAATTTAGCAGTCTGGACTTCCGCTTTATATTACAATAAAACCAATTACGAAATGCGTGGCAGGTATCAATAGACACACTGGATGTTTGTTTAGTGAAGACCGTAATGTAGTTATAGTAGTCGCCTGTCTGTTCATCTGGTCCCGTATCCTGGTTGGTTTAGGCCGTTCGGGCGCTCTCTGGCACCAGTCAGGAAACTTACATCTTCAAGTATACAGATAAGTATCTTTACGTAACAGTAAAGGTAATAGTCTATATGAGTGGATGCAGACTACAGATTGTATAGTATTAGATGTTAACCGGGGACACAGAAACGACGGAGAGGCTCCGTCCCCGCCGCAGCCGCAGCGGTCCACAACCCCACGACGACTACCGCAGTCCACTTCACCCCTCCGCCACCCCACACCGAACCCAGGGTTATTGTGCGGTTCGGTCCCCGGTGGAGGCCCCCCCCCCCCCCTCCCTAGGGAACGTCTCACATAAGACGAGTGTGACCCCTATGTTTGCGTGGTAGTGTAATGCTGATGTACGCGTACGTGGAGAGCTTGTTTTTGGATTGTTTGAAGGAAGAAACCAAACAGCGAGGTCATCGGTCTCATCGGATTAGGGAAGGAGGGGGAAGGAAGTCGCCGGCCGAAGTGGCCGTGCGGTTAAAGGCGCTGCAGTCTGGAACCGCAAGACCGCTACGGTCGCAGGTTCGAATCCTGCCTCGGGCATGGATGTTTGTGATGTCCTTAGGTTAGTTAGGTTTAACTGGTTCTAAGTTCTAGGGGACTAATGACCTCAGCAGTTGAGTGCCATAGTGCTCAGAGCCATTTGAACCATTTGAAGGAAGTCGGCCGTGCCCTTTCAAAGGAACCATCCCAGCATTTACCCGGAGCGATTTAGGGAAATTACGGAAAACCTGAATCAGGATGGCCCGACGCGGGATTGAACCGTCGTCCTCACGAATGCGAGTCCATTGTGCTACCACTGCGCCACCTCGCTCGGTCGAGAGCTTGTTTGCGCAGCAATCGCCGACGTAGTGGAACTGAAGCGGAATAAGGGGAACCAGCCCGCATTCGCCGAGGCAGACGGAAAACCGCCTAAAAACCATCCACAGACTGGCCGGTTCACCGGACCTCGACACAAATCCGCCGGGCAGATTCGTGCCGGGGACCAGGCGCTCCTTCCCGCCCGGAAAGCCCAGACTACAGATACTACAATAACTATCTCATTTATATTATAGAGTTATGATACGAAATAAAAATTACAGGATGGAGGAAAGAGGTGAAAAAAATTTCTTTTTCTCCTAAACGAAAGAAAGATAGTGACACCGAGTACGATAAATTACGTTCTATTTTTATAATTCTTTATCTGAAAAATACATAGTGGTAGGTAGAAATGAAACGAAGAGTGAAGGCGTTCCTTCGTCCGCCTGCTTAGCTGAGTGCTGACGTGTTTGCATACCGTGCAGAGGGCCCGGGTTCGATTCGCGACCGGGTTGGAGATTTTCTCCGCCCGTGGACTTGTTACTCTGTTGTCCTCTCATCATCTCGCCATACCGACACGCATGTCGCCCACTGTGGCGTCGCCTGAAATAAGACTTGCAACTTGGCGGCCGGACTTACCCGGTTGGGGCCTCCGGGCCATCAATGCCACACGTTCATTTCATTTTTTTTTTACGTTTTTTTAATCAGCTACCGAGAACCAGAAGGAATCGAAACACATGTGGGAGCTGCACGCGGGGGGGGGGGGGGGGGGGGCGGCGGTCCTAACCGCGCCCGCAGGATGCACAAGGAGCAGAGGCCCTCCACCGGGAAGAACCGTCTTCCTGAACGCGAGCGGGCGCCCACCACTCAAAGAAACGGCATCCCGGTCGTTTTCACGTGCATACACGGCGACAGCCTTCAAACCGGTGTTCACTAGAGTAGTGCCGAGTCAAATACTGGCAATTATGAGCGCACACTGCGATCTCACTTTGTGTATACTATGTAGTTATCAAAGTTCTCGGAGTGTCTTGCTGTTACAGTTCTCACATTAAATGCCTGACAGATATATACACTACTGGCCATTAAAATTGCTACACCACGAAGATGACGTGCTACAGACGCGAAATTTAACCGACAGGAAGAAGATGCTGTGATATGCAAATGATTAGCTTTTCAGAGCGTTCACACAAGGTTGGCGCCGGTGCCGTCACCTACAACGTGCTGACATCAGGAAAGTTTCCAACCGATTTTTCATACACAAACAGCAGTTGACTGGCGTTGCCTGGTGAAACGTTGTTGTGATGCCTCGTGTAAGGAGCAGAAATGTGTACCATTACGTTTCCGACTTTGATAAAGGTCGGATTGTAGCCTATCGCAATTGCGGTTTATCGTACGGCGAAATTGCTGCTCGCGTTGGTCGAGATCCAATGACTGTTAGCAGCATATGGAATCGGTGGGTTCAGGAGGGTAATACGGAACGCCGTGCTGGATCCCAACGGCCTCGTATCACTAGCAGTCGAGATGACAGGCATCTTATCCGCACGGCTGTAACGGATCGTGCAGCCACGTCTCGATCCCTGAGTCAACAGATGGGGACGTTTGCAAGACAACAACCATCTCCACGAACAGTTCGACGACGTTTGCAGCAGCACAGACTATCAGCTCGGAGACCGTGGCTGCGGTTACCCTTGACGCTGCATCACAGACAGGAGCGCCTGCGATGGTGTACTCGACGACGAACCTGGGTGCACGAATGGCAAAACGCCATTCTTTCGGATGAATCCAGGTTCTGTTGACAGCATCATGATGGTCGCATCCGTGTTTGGCGACATCGCGGTGAACGCACATTGGAAGCGTGTATTCGTCATCCCATACTGGCGTATCACCCGGCGTGATGGTATGGGGTGCCACTGGTTACACGTCTCGGTTACCTCTTGTTCGCAATGACGGCACTTTGAACAGTGCACGTTACATTTCAGATATGTTACGACCCGTGGCTCTACCCTTCATTCGATCCCTGCGAAACCCTACATTTCAGCAGCATAATGCACGACTGCATGTTGCAGGTCCTGTACGGTCCTGTCTGGACACAGAAAATGTTGGACTGCTGCCCTGGCCAGCACATTCTCCTGATCTCTCACCAACTGAAAACGTCTGGTCAATGGTGGCCGAGCAGCTGGGTCGTCACAATACGCCAGTGATGAAGTGTGGTATCGTGTTGAAGCTGCATGGGCAGCTGTACCTGTACACGCCATCCAAGCTCTGTTTGGCTCAATGCCCTGATTTCTCAGGATCTATGCATCCAAATTGCGTGAAAATGTAATCACGTGTCAGTTCTAGTATAATATATTTGTCCAATGAATAGTGATTTATCATCTGCATTTCTTCTTAGTGTAGCAATTTTAATGGCCAGTCGTCTAGTTATCAAATTCACAAACGTGAGATACTGAAAGCCTATATTTTCTGAGCTGCGCTGGACGTTAAGCTAAATCAGTGTACTACTCAGCAATGTAAACAAATAGGCATTATTGGATCATAACATTTTATACCTTTTATTGTAATCGAACAATTTATTGTTATATTAGAAATTGTTATACGCTTTTTTGTTATTATTAAAACAGTGCACGTCTATGGTAAGTTGAAAGGGAGATGGCGGCAAGTTATGACTGGGGCCGGAAGTGGGGGCCGAGGTGCGGGGAGACACAGACAGAGACGACAGTGGGACCACCTCCACCTCACCCCTCCCCCACCCCAGAGCCGAACCCTGGACCTGCTCGTGAGGCACCAGCCTCAACCACTCTGTGGGAGTCGACACCACAACTGCCACAAGAGCAAGCAGGAAAACCGCAGGCCTCGCTTTTCCCCGTTCCGAACGCCTCACTGACTACGTCTGCCAGACACTGAGGGTGTCTCTTCCGTGCGGCGCTAGTAAGTACGTTGTCAGAATTACCAGCTCTTGCTACAGGCCTGTTTCAGTAGTCTCCACAGAGAACTGCAGTGTGTACAAGCTTTAGACAGTGCTTTGGAAGGTAGGAGGCGAGGTACTGGCAGAAGTAAAGCTGTGAGGAAGGGGCGTGAGTCGTGCTTGGGTAGCTCAGTTGGTAGAGCACTTGCCCGCGGAAGGCAAAGGTCCCGAGTTGGAGTCACGGTCCGGCACACAGTTTTAATCTGCCAGGAAGTTTCAGTGCTTTGTCTGTCTCTCTCTCTCTCTCTCCCTCCTCGTGTCCTGGAATTCCGCTCCGCGTCAGGTCCACACGAGCACGTGTCTAGGCTCTAGGCCACAGCCTCTAGCCACTGCCGCTGCTTGCTTTCGCACAGCCCCGCGGCCCTGGACATCGCCAGCCCGCCTTAAAAAGCCGTGGAGCGCCGCGTCCAGCTGCGGCTGCGGCCGCGGCCGCGCGTGACTCACAGCGGTTGGACGACCTCCGAGGCCGCTCCTTGTCTGACACACACACACACACACAGTTCGCTGCTACGCCTGCTCGCTGAGATCTTCATTAGATGTTTATGGGCAGCAAAACGTTTCGCGATAAACCAAGTGCCGAGGACATAAACTGCAGACGGCCATTAGTAGGGAAAACATTTCTGAAAAAGAGAAATTTGTGAACATCGCACATAAACTTACGCCTCAGGAGCTATTTTCTGAAGGTATCTGTCTTAAGTGTAACTTCTACGGAGGTGAAATGCGGACGATAAAGAGTTCGTAGCAAAAGAGAATATGAGCGTTTTAAATGTTGTGCGAGAGAAGATTGCTCGAGATTAGATGGGTAGATAGAATAAATAATAATGGAGACAGCAAATTTACGGCACAGCTTGATTGAAAGAAGGGGTCGGCTTATAGAACATGTCCTGAGGTATCAGTGAATCGTCTATCGACGCTACACTAGTAAACCCCCTTGTAAAATTTACGATTGCAAAAGGATATCAAACAGGACACTAGTTCTTCAACTTTTGTAGTCCTGTCTTCCTCAGTTGCGTGTAATATTACGGTATATTGATAATTTTTACTTATGGACCGTCTGACATATAAACATAAAAACTATTCCCCTTTCACCTTCTGGACACACACACACACACACACACACAGCACAAAAAAATTATATCACACCAAAACACACACAAATGCATACACGAACAGATCACAGATACTTCAATAATTACACTGGAAAGTTCGACAATAACATTCGATCTTTGGCAAAAACATTTGACAGTCGGCAACAGAAACCAAAACATTGCATTGAAACAAGCGTTCAGTTCACAGTGCTGTGGAATGTGGGGAAAAAACCGCCGATTGGCATTCATAAGAAGAATAACAAGACCAAAAATGCAACACCAGGTAATATGTAAGAAATTGTCCACGCAACCTGTGAGTACAGTTCAAAAGATTACTACTTAATAGGAAATACCAAAGCACCAGAACTGTTTATAACCTGTAGGTATAGTGACAAATATGTAAATTAAATAGCAAAACATATGTACATATTTCAGGCCACTGATGATGGCAAGCAGAAAATAAAGGCGAAACGCGTATGGCACTAATAATTGTGTTTTATTCAGTTGCTGTCAGACGGTCCATAAGTAAAAATTATCAAATACCGTAATAGGATATTAGTACTTAATTTCGTATGTAACATACCACCGAAGAGCTAATAATTGTAATTAACTGAAGTGTAACGTTATAAAATTTGACTTCTTTGAATAAAATGTGGAGCGGTAAAGTTTACAATGACTTAGTAACAGCAGTGTGTCATTCCCCACCTCCCCTTTACTGTTCTAGGGTGAAGTGATGGAGGGAAATGTGGGGATATAAATTATAGAGCGATACCTCGGTTTGTCTACAGCGAGCAACTTGAAATGGATGTAGGCTGTAGTAGTCCTGCAGAGATAAAATAGCGTGGAGGGCTGAGCTGCACCAGACCAGCCTTCGGAGTGAAGACCACCATCACCACCACCACATCAGCAGCGCCACACGTGAGGCTGCCAGCGAGCAGCTGACACGCGGTCTGCGATCGTGTTCAGACTGTCGCACCACGGTGGCGCCGTAAGCCGTTTGTTTGTCTGGGTATCGTCCGTCTGTCACGTCACACTGGAATCTCTCGTCCATCGGTCTAACCTCCGTCGACAGCGCCGTCGTCAAGAATGGAACCTCGGCTCTTATACATAAGGATGAGCAACGATGTCAGTCGGGAATTTGTTACAGGGAACTTTCCAGCAGACACCTGTATTGACGGGAATTGTGTCTCTGGATGAACAGGAAGGATTTGAACCCCGATTCGCCGATTACGAGAGCAGTCCAGTGTGTGACGTCACGAGGTAAACACTTCTCGCTGGTGCTGACACAACAGTAACGTTATGTGATTTTAGTCGGCACTAAGCTATTAATATAAGAGATATATTTTGACGAATGTGACGTCACTCAGGTGGTTCGTTGGCACGTTCATCTGGACGGGGGGACCCAACAGCGAGGTCATCAGTCCCACCGGATTAGGGGAGGAAAGCGAAGGAACGATCCAGACATTTACCTCAAGCGATTTAGGGAAATCACGGAAAACCTAAATCGGGATGGCCGGAAGTGTGTGTGAACGGTCGTCCTGGCGAATGCGAGTCCAATGTGTTGACCACTCCGCCACCTCGGAATAGGGAGAGGAACAACTCTATTTTAATTTTGCTGGGGTGCTGCTCCTTTGTACGTAGCAGAAGAGCATGTTTTAATAAACCGTATTGAATGCTTTTAGGAATGACTCTACAATCGCGTTATCCGATTTGCTGCTCCCGTATTTCGCCATTTATTCCGATTTCAATGAGCTGTCTGAACTGCACATTGGAATTCCAGCTGTGTTACTTGGAAATATAAGTTTGTTTCCTGCCGATTACTTGCGTACCGACCTTGCCATTAAAGCAGAAAACTTATTGAGGGACGTAGTAACCAGAAAAAAGACACAATAAACAAGCCCAAAGTTTCTGACGAGTTTATTTACGCGACCGGCAAGTGTCAAAAAAATGTTCAAATGTGTGTGAAATCTTATGGGACTTAGCTGCTAAGGTCATCAGTCCCTAAGCTTACACAGTACTTAACCTAAATTATCCTAAGGACAAACACACACTGCCTTGCCCGAGGGAGGACTCGAACCTCCGCCTGGACTAGCCGCACAGTTCATGACTGCAGCGCCTCAGACCGCTCGGCTAATCCCGCGCGGCGGCAAGTGTCGGCACCCCACGTCAACCGTCCGCAGCGTTCTCAGTTTTCAGAGATGACACAGTCTTGTCGCCTCGGCGGGAGGACGAGGACTGCGGCCAAAGCGGAGGACCGGCATTGGCGACGGGCAGGGGGAGGGGGGGGGGGTTGGCTCGTGAGATCAGACGTACAATCTCTCCCTTTCGCTAAACGAGTAACGAAGTTTAGTTTCAGTTAGTAGAAAGAAAATGAACAAGAAATTCCCAGGGCGCCTCAATTTCACCCTCGGCATTTCGAGTTGAGCAGCCTGCTGCTCTTTCTCCCTACCCCTCCCCACGCACGTATATCTTCCACTTGTTTTCAGTGCTGTTTCTCGTCAAGTCCCCGCAGTATGATGATTGACTATGCCTACTGTGAAATGACTGACGCAAACTTGTACCTTGAACTTTCAGTCAACGTACTGGAAGAGGTGTAAGTAAATGCGTCAAAACCTTTCACAGAATTCACAGCGCGAAGTAAGTCGCTGCCGAACACGAGGTCTCTTCTGTTTCGTCAAAAAAGAAAAAAAAAGTTATTTATGTCCGGGACAGGAGAATGAAAGAGCGCTCGCAGGATGATGGCATGAGAGTAGCACTGCTTTGTAATTGCCCGGCGCACCCACGGCGCTGAGCATTATGCGTGACGCGAAGACTTAAACAAAAACATATGCTGGAGAGGCCGTAGTAGTCAGCGACTGGCGGTTACTGTGGCGCTGACCTGTAAGGCACTTGGCTTTGAGAAGTGTTCCACGAGAATGTTGCAAGTGACGTCTAACGGAGAGCACTGATACTTTCCTAGATGTTCGTCGTTGGTTATAATCGGACCATTAAGTCGATTACTAGGGAACAAACTCCTAGTCAGGTTTGACACAGCTTCGTGCAGTGGAGTCTTCATTCTCGGAAGGCACCTGTCTGGAGTGCAGCCTTGTAGGGCAGTAAAACGCAGAGGAGAGAAACGTGAAGCTTTTCAAACTGACACTGTCGAAGAGTGGTGAACGTTAGAGGGTAACACATTGTAACTACAACTAATCAGCAGCTATCCAGCGAAACTGGAGAGAAAAGGAACGCACGCCAAGGTTTGCGCAACTCGATTAAAAGACGGGTTCGGTTCATAGCAAGCTGTCTGGGGCAGCAATGAGTCGTCACTTTCGTAACGGATAAAATGTGGGGGGTTGAACGAGTAGGCGGAGACATGAGGTTGTCTACAGCAGGCAGGATCAACTGGAGGCGTATTGCAGTGGTCACGCTCAGCCGAGGAGGCTTGCGCACGCACAGTGGTCTAACACGCAGAACTGCACCTGGCCAACCTCCCGACTAAAGGCCACAACTACAGCCGCATCTCATAAAACCTACAATATATTCTGTGTTCGCAGATTGTGACATATTTCTATGACTAAACATCGATGAAGAGAAAACTCGAGTTCTTCACACGTGATTTCGGTTAACACCACAGATATCTGAATCCCGGCTGTTTCGCTGTTTCTAGACTTGTAGAAATACTTTTATCCAGCGTCGCGCTGACACCTTTTAAAGCAGACGCGTGTTTTGGATGTATGTAAACAGGTTCGCGGCTGCGTACATTATTTCCAGATGAGCACTACCTAGACAAGCATCTGCGGGTACTCAAGTAACGTCTGGTGCGTGCCGTGGGAGCGTAAGTTGTTACTCGTGCTGTACATTAATGACACAACCGATAGTCGTGATACCCCACGCTGTTTGCAAAAGCTGCGGTTACCTCTGAGGCAAATCCATCCGGCGGTAATTTCCCGCAAGCGCATCGGACAAACAACTCCCCACCCCTAGGATGCGAGCATGTCGCGCTGACTCCGTCTGGCCCCGCCCTCTGGCCTTCAAAACTGCCGTGACATGTCTTATTCTGCTTTAGCCCTAAAGTATGAGTCACCTAATAAGTATCGAAACACTGTGCGGGACAAAGATGCGATATAAACATGTTGTAGCGTAACGACGTAAGTTTTGTATAAATGATTTTCTTTTGACATAAGACCATGTGCAGACTTCCTCACCTACGTCAGTTACAAAACACTTCAACATTATTTAAATTCTTTTTAAAGTTGTCTCTGAATGGTTCTTGAACGAAACTGTAATTAAAACATCAATATTTGAGTCGTATGCGCAGAATTTCGTCACTCAGTCCAATTGATTTGCGCAAACTTTTTTTAAATTTAGATGTCGTTTGTTTCTTCTCAGAAATTATATCAATGCAAGTTATCTGCTTTAATAAATATTAAAACCACACTGAATAAACTTTTAAGACTCAAATAATCTTGTCAAATAAATCAGTAATACTTCTTCCTTAATATAATTCTTCATAAATAAATTCTCGGAACACGTATTTAAACTTTTGTAGTATACACTAGTTTATTATCTTCATATAGACGTGAACATGAGCCTTGACAAGATAGGACTGAACATTTACAACATGATTAAACTTTCTATGACGTCATTGTTGTAGAAACATTACAAATTCTAATTTTTGAGTTTTTAGAAGCACGACGCAACAACTCGGTTTCAGGATCTTCTGTTGCTCTTTGGCTGTCGACCCGCGACGTATAGTGGCCAGCAATTTTCTCTCTGGTCCCGGCAGTGAAGATGCTGTCTCCGTTCGTTGTGCCGCCCTCTCCGTACATGAAAAATAAAAATGAATACAAAACTTTAGATAATTCACAAACATTACAAATATTACAAAATACATAAACAAAACACTAAATTAAACTTATATTCATCTGCAAACTGGGCTGACAGTGGTGGATCGGTGACGCTTCAATTTCGCGTCCCACTACAATGTCCGCGCCAAAAAGAGATAGCCAGAAAAATACAGATGAACATCTACCTGTATTCTAATGTTTCCCTCAGCCATTATAAAATTTTGCACTCTTCACTTATCTGTCTCTTTCCGTCCCTGATTCTGGGTGAACGTATTGCGCGTATATCAGACAACAGCATATACAAGGGCAAGTTCCGATCGGTCGCGAAATAGAAACCACAGTGAAAACGAGAAACATTTTGTTTGCAGCAATTAGGTGCACCTTCCACCTACTTCTCTACATAGTCGCCGCTCCAACTTCGAGTGTTGTCGTAGTGATGTATCCTCTTTCCAATATCCTCCTCATAGAAAGCTGCCGCCTGTGCTTTCGGCCAGTTATCTGCCCTGGTCTACAGCTCGTTGTCTGTGGAAAAACTTTGTCTACAGAGCCAGAGGTTCTTGTGAGCAGAGGTGAGCCTCAGGGAGCCAGTTACGGACTGTATTGTGGGTGATCAAACACTTCCCATCGGAAACGCCGCCGGCCGGAGTGGCCGTGCGGTTCTAGGCGCTACCGTCTGGAACCGAGCGACCGCTACGGTCGCAGGTTCGAATCCTGCCTCGGGCATGGATGTGTGTGATGTCCTTAGGTTAGTTAGGTTTAATTGGTTCTAAGTTCTAGGCGACTGATGACCTCAGAAGTTAAGTCGCATAGTGCTCAGAGCCATTTCTTCGGAAACGCTGCAGGATCGTCTTCATCGCCCCTGCGGTGTGCGGCCGGCAACTGGCATGAAGAAGGAACTGCTCGACAGTTGTGTTATGTGGGCTGCATGACGCAGGCGAAATCTCTAAACAGGCCCTCATACTTGGCGGTAGACGCTATTCCCTGCGCATCTTTACGTGCTCACTGTTCACTCAGAACTGAAAAAAGCGACGCAACACGATCGTCGGACATACTAGAGACACTGACCAACACATCTGTCCAAAGCTTTACCGGATTTTCCCAGTGGTTTCCGTTTCGAGACCGATCGGAACTTACTTTCTGGATAACCCTCATATATGTGTAAAAGCTTTTACAGTATACCTGCTGGAAAAGCAGGCAGTTGGTTTCATTTCTAAATTGCTTCCTCCTGATAATGAAACCTGGATACACTGTAACCTGCAAACTTCGGAACACAGGGCGACCTTATTTACAGGGTGTTTCAAAAATGACCGGTATATTTGAAACGGCAATACAAACTAAACGAACAGCGATAGAAATACACCGTTTGTTCCAATATGCTTGGGACAACAGTACATTTTCAGGCAGACAAACTTTCGAAATTACAGTAGTTACAATTGTCAACAACAGATGGCGCTGCGGTCTGGGAAACTCTATAGTACGATATTTTCCACATATCCACCATGCGTAGCAATAATATGGCGTACTCTCTGAATGAAATTACCCGAAACCTTTGACAACGTGTCTGGCGGAATGGCTTCACATGCAGATGAGATGTACTGCTTCAGCTGTTCAATTGTTTCTGGATTCTGGCGGTACACCTGGTCTTTCACGTGTCCCCACAGAAAGAAGTCACAGGGGTTCGTGTCTGGCGAATAGGGAGGCCAATCCACGCCGCTTCCTGTATGTTTCGGATAGCCCAAAGCAATCACACGATCATCGAAATATTCATTCAGGAAATTAAAGACGTCGGCCGTGCGATGTGGCCGGGCACCGTCTTGCATAAACCACGAGGTGTTCGCAGTGTCGTCTAAGGCAGTTTGTACCGCCACAAATTCACGAAGAATGTCCAGATAGCGTGATGCAGTAATCGTTTCGGATCTGAAAAATGGGCCAATGATTCCTTTGGAAGAAATGGCGGCCCAGACCACTACTTTTTGAGGATGCAGGGACGATGGGACTGCAACATGGCGCTTTTCGGTTCCCCATATGCGCCAGTTCTGTTTATTGACGAAGCCGTCCAGGTAAAAATAAGCTTCGTCAGTAAACCAAATGCTGCCCACATGCATATCGCCGTCATCAATCCTGTGCACTATATCGTTAGCGAATGTCTCTCGTGCAGCAATGGTAGCGGCGCTGAGGGGTTGCCGCGTTTGAATTTTGTATGGATAGAGGTGTAAACTCTGGCGCATGAGACGATACGTGGACGTTGGCGTCATTTGGACCGCAGCTGCAACACGGCGAACGGAAACCCGAGGCCGCTGTCGGATCACCTGCTGCACTAGCTGCGCGTTGCCCTCTGTGGTTGCCGTACGCGGTCGCCCTACCTTTCCAGCACGTTCATCCGTCACGTTCCCAGTCCGTTGAAATTTTTCAAACAGATCCTTTATTGTATCGCTTTTCGGTCCTTTGGTTACATTAAACCTCCGTTGAAAACTTCGTCTTGTTGCAACAACACTGTGTTCTAGGCGGTGGAATTCCAACACCAGAAAAATCCTCTGTTCTAAGGAATAAACCATGTTGTCCACAGCACACTTGCACGTTGTGAACAGCACACGCTTACAGCAGAAAGACGACGTACAGAATGGCGCACCCACAGACTGCGTTGTCTTCTATATCTTTCACATCACTTGCAGCGCCATCTGTTGTTGAAAATTGTAACTACTGTAATTTCGAAAGTTTGTCCGCCTGAAAATGTACTGTTGTCCCAAGCATATTGCAGCAAACGGTGTATTTCTATCGCTGCTCGTTTAGTTTTTATTGCCGTTTCAAATATACCGGTCATTTTTGAAACACCCTATATGATTGTATTATACTGCATTCTTTATCCTGGAGCTCGACGCTGCATCTTCTTCTTCACTAAAGAAGAGGTAAATATCACTCTCTTCAAAGGAGGGTTATTATAGCGATCAATGTAGACTGTTACAGTGGTAATCGAAGAGAGAGACTGTGGAGGTGCCACGTCAGACGGGTGAATTGCTGCTGGTGAAAGTATCCACCAGCCACACACAGCGAAATAATCCACATTATTGGCAGCTGCTTACGGCACCAGTACTTAAACACCAGTAAAACAGGCGACCATGATAGGACGGTGTCAGGTGTAGATCAATGAAGTAACTAAAATATGTAAAACATGCTGTAAAAGTTTTCCATTCTGTTAAATATCTTTCGGTTCTTTGTCACATGAAACGAATAATATTGTCAAGAGTAAGAGAGGAGGTATGGGGAAAGAAGGATATGCATGGACGAAGAATAAAATTTGTATGGAGACCACCAGGAAAAAAATTGTGAAACCCATCGAAAAGCTAGCAAAATTCTTACAGCTTGTATGGCTGCGTTTGATAGCGCCCCACTCGTACCTAGTAATAGTGGTACGTCTACTCTTCCATCCTAAAAACTGGAGCATTTTAAATTGTAGTAAAACAGTGTATCTGTGAAAAATAATTCTTTGGCTGATAATTTTGAGTGGGCGTAAGTGCGGACAACAACGAGTTACAGTATGTGTTCGCAACACGCCATATGATAATTTAGAAAAAGTTCTGAGAGTAATTAAGAAAAGAATATTCATTTTAAAATTTTGCAGTTAGTAAAGCACAAAGACAGAAATGGATACAGCAGATAAAACTTTTGTTGACAATTCAGTAATTAATGAACAGGCACATTATTTAAGCGCAGCTATGATCGAGGACGGCAATGTTGTGATTAATGACGTGCCTTCACTTGCTGTAGATGAAATAAATTCGCGAATATCACCGGGAAGCATTTTTTCACACAAGGCTAGTGAAAGGCGCGGTAGCGCAGATTCTAGTGGATCTAAAATATCCGAATCAGGTGAAACGGGGCCGAATCTAATCAGATACTACTCTGTAGGTGTTCAAAATGATACGCCAGGACTGATAAAATTTATTCGGGGATGATGAAAACTCATAATATTTTAAGAATAAACAAAGACAAAAATTTAATGAACGAACACAAAACTTAAATGATCTAAGACAAAAATTTAATAATTTAGCACCAAAAGTCGAAAGTTCTTCAAAACAACGAACAATAACAGTTAATAACTTTAGGAGTCATATGACACAAATATCTGAAGAACTTTCAAATAAAAATACGGCAAAAATTTGACGACCTACATAAAAAGTTGTGCGCTGACCTGTCAAATGATTTAACATGTAAGTTGTCCGAAATGGGAAGGTAATTAAAAGTGGCGTTATTCACAGATCTGCGTCAGGAAGTAGATGAGCTAGGTAAAGAGGTCTCGGATGTTGACATGGCAGAGGAGGAAATGACAGGTAAGCCGAGAAAGATGACCGACACACAGGCAAAAGTGCAAGGGACTCCACTAGAAATGCTGTTACCGAGTTGCAAACTATATGTAAAGACTTGCCTGAGGAAGTGAAAGAACTCTCTGTAGAACTGAATAACTTAAAATTGAGCAGTAAGTTCGCAAAGAACACCCAAGAGAATCGACAAGGACGTAAAGGAGAGAGCCGAATCAGGGTTACTAATAAGGCTACGGCACCGGCACAGAGGAGGGGAGTGTAAGAGCAGAAGATCTGTACGGAAGCGATCGAAGAGGTAGTCAAGGAAAAGAGAAATGAACTAATTGCCAGCACTGAATCAGGTTTGAAGAGTCGCGGACCAGTTTAAGTAGTGGTACTGACACCACAAAGGAGCCACTAATAGCTGGCAATTAGGCGCAGTCAGGCAGAATACAGAGCTGCGATATCTATTCACCGTTTATCAGAAGTCCTTCAGGCGGAGAGGAAGGGGAATGTGAACTGCAGCAGGCACCGCCGATGTCTGTACCAGCTTCACCGGCACACACGGCGTGTACCCGTACAGCCGAACAATGGAACGGCGTAACAGACGTTGCCTCCTGCCTGTCTACTCTTCTAGTTGACGAAGGGTTACTCCGGAATAGGCAGTTTCCGATTACAGAGGGTAAAAGAACGAACCCCGCGATATTCATCAGAGCCTTTCGTATCGTGCTACCACGCAAATGGAACGACACACATATCAGATTCACTGTGGCGTACACCTAAGGCGATGTTTTATTTTGGGCAACAGATATGGCCGAGGGGTGCCACAGAAATGAACAATTTGAGCGAGCCCTCTTGGACAAATTCTGGTCCGTAGCAGTCCAAGAGAGGCTACGACGAGAGATATTTAACCCAGCACCATTCAGGGACTTCGAAAAATACTTCAACAAAACAAGATGTTGGATAAATCCAGTCTCTCACACGCATGTACCAAAAAATACTCAAAAGTCTCTTACCAGCACATATCAACGAAAAACTGATCACAGTACCCGATAATGACGTAGAATACTTTTCATCCATTGTGGACTCCACTGACCTGATTTATGAAGAGGGGCAGTCGCAACCCCAGAACAACAGTGTACAAAGAGAACCTCTGCGAGATGGTGGTCAACAAAGTAGTAACGGCGGAAGCAACCAACACTGTGGTCACCGGTACCACCCGCACAATAATAATCACACAAGAGGCAACTGTGGTAACCGGGGAAACAAAGGACATAGACGTGGAAACCAGGACTCTAATTGCAACGGACCAGCCTATACCGACAGTTTCAAAAGGTGACCTTGGAGGGCGGTAGTAACCAGTAAAGCAACTGGCAGGGGCCGACTGACAGGCGGTCGTCATCCTGGCGGGTGCAACCAGCGGAACAGCAGTTGTGTTCAAGCTTTCAGTGAAATTACAGCAGCTTCAGAAAAAGCTCCAGCATCCTCCGAAACATTAGCTGCAGTAATGGGCTCAACATCAAAACTGGCAGCATTCCCGGCATCCAGTGAAACACCAGATTCACAAACAATTTCATAACCCACGGAAATATTGGTTACAACATCAGACGCAACATCAAGAATGGCAGCATCTCCAGGGGTAAGAAATACGAGGAGTAGCAAACGTGTAACTCTTAAGGACTTTTGGTACCCAGCCTCAACAGGGAACAGCTGGTAGCATCGGGTAGCATAACTAGGAACGCCTCTCAAGTAATTTTTAACAATTTAAAAATAATGAGCCTCAATATACAATGTATTAATAATAAAGTATTAGAACTTAAGATTGCAGCCAGCGGAGCAAGTACAGACTAGATCTGTGTTCAAGAACATTGGTGCAAGAGTTATGGACTAGTAAACCTACTTTACCTGGTAGATGAAACGTCAACTCGTCCGAAAAAATAAGCCGATTCTTACCTTCTGTTAAGGACGCCGGAACTCTGCTGCTACAGCAACTGCGGTTTGTAAGGCTTCATACGAAGGCGTCGTTTCAGAACGTGGCACTTCGGAGGGCTCCGCGTGGACGCGTCTCGGACACGCTCGACATCTTCAGCAGACGTCTTTGGCCGACCAGTGCTCTTCCCTTTGCATATGAAACCAACTTCCAAGAATTTTCTATGCGCTCATAAATCTGCTTGTGCAGAGGTAGATTCTTACTGAATCGACGGAGGAATGCACGTTACAGTTGAACATTGGATTGATTTCGTTCAGATCCCAACATACACCATGGTGTGGTCGCCATGTTGCTACCTTCCTCTATCCAGTTTCATGCGAAATATGTTTCTAACTTTTATAGTTCGTCTTTAATAAACAACTAAAATCTGTTCTTTTGTTTCGAATCACTCGTTACTGTATCACTGAATCACATAATAGCTAGCGTCGTAATAAATACGGTAATCACTCACACAATCATACATGTAAACTATATTTCTAATCACGAACTAATCAACATAAATATTTATACAGATGATACGGTGCCGCTAATAAATCTGTTAATGTAATGCAATGGCGGAACATTAAGTTCGTAAAGAAACCTCAACTTTGGTGACAAAAATATTTTATGACGATAAGTTGTAAAACAAACCGAAAATAAAGGAAGCCTGTTGTCTGCACCATCACTAATACTTACGTTGCTGAATGTGAACAAAAGGAGTTAGCGAGAATCTGCACTTTACAAACAGGACTTTGCTGGACTGTTCCGGTAGCGTCGTGGGTATATACATACAGCCACAGATACTGAATTAAATTAATGAAAGGAGAAAATACAAAAATGCAGTAAGTCAAGCAGGCAAAAAGGAATACAAACGTCTCAAAAATGAGATCGACACGAAGTGCAAAATGGGTAAGCAGGGATGGCTAGTGCACAAATGTAAGGATGTAGGGGCTTATCTCACGAGGGGTAAGATAGATACTGCCTACAGGAAAATTAAAGAGACCTTTGGAGAAAAGAGAACCACTTGCATGAATATCAAGAACTCAGATGGAAACCCAGTTCTAAGCAAAGAAGGGAAAGCAGAAAGGTGGAAGGAGTATATAGAGGGTCTATACAAGGGCGATGTACTTGATGACAATATTATGGAAATGGAAGAGGATGTAGATGAAGATGAAATGGGAGATATGATACTGCGCGAAAAGTTTGACAGAGCACTGAAAGACCAGAGTCGAAACAAGGCCCCCGGAGTAGACAACATTCCATTAGAACTACTGACAGCCTTGGGAGAGCCAGGCCTAACAAAACTCTACAATCTACCATTCAAGAAGAATATAGTAATTCCAATCCCAAACAAAACAGGTGTTGACAGATGTGAAAATTACCGAACTATCAGTTTAATAAGTCACAGCTGCAAAATACTAACGCGAATTCTTTACAGACGAATGGAAAAACTGGTAGAAACTGACCTCGGGGAAGATCAGTTTGGATTCCGTAGAAATGTTGGAACACGTGAGGCAATACTGACCCTAAGACTTATCTTAGAAGGTAGATTAAGCAAAGGCAAACCTACGTTACTAGCATTTGTAGACTTAGAGAAAGCTTTTGACGATGTTGAATGGAATACTCGCTTTCAAATTCTGAAGGTGGCAGGGGTAAAATACAGGGAGCGAATGGCTATTTACAACTTGTACAGAAGCCAGATGGCAGTTATAAGAGTCGAGGGACATGAAAGGGAAGCAGTGGTTGGGAAGGGAGTGAGACACGGTTGTAGCCTCTCCCCGGTGCTATTGAATCTGTATGTTGAGCAAGCAGTAAAGGAAACAAAAGAAAAGTTCGGAGTAGGTATTAAAATCCATGGAGAAGAAATAAAAATTTTGAGGTTTGCCGATGACATTGTAATTCTGTCAGAGACAGCAAAGGACTTGGAAGAGCAGTTGAACGGAATGGACAGTGTCTTGAAAGGAGGGTATAAGATGAACATCAACAAAAGCAAAACGAGGATAATGGAATGTAGTCGAATTAAGTCGAGTGATGCTGAGGGAATTAGATTAGGAAATGAGACAAACTAGTAAATGAGTTTTGCTATTTGGGGAGCAAAATAACTGATGATGGTCGAAGTAGAGAGGATATAAAATGTAGACTGGCAATGGCACGGAAAGCGTTTCTGAAGAAGAGAAATTTGTTAACATCGAGTATTGATTTAAGTGTCAGGAAGTCGTTTCTGAAAGTATTTGTATGGAGTGTAGCCATGTACGGAAGTGAAACATGGACGATAAATAGTTTAGACAAGAAGAAAATAGAAGCTTTCGAAATGTGGTGCTACAGAAGAATGCTGAAGATTAGATGGTTAGATCACATAACTAATGAGGAGGTATTGATAAGAATTGGGGAGAAGAGGAGTTTGTGGCACAACTTGACTAGAAGAAGCGATCGGTTGGTAGGATTTGTTCTGAGGCTTCAAGGGATCACCAATTTGGTACTGGAAGGCAGCGTGGAGAGTAAAAATCGTAGAGGGAGACCAAGAGGTGAATACACTAAACAGATTCAGAAGGATGTAGGCTGCAGCAGGTACTGGGAGATGAAGATGCTTGCACAGGATAGAGTAGCATGGAGAGCTGCATCAAACCAGTCTCAGGACCGAAGACCACAACAACAACCACCTCAGCGCGAGCTGCTTCGCTCGCACTGACTGTACCGTCTTCACATATCGTTTTGTTTTCTTTTAATCTAATTTTTATTGTGTTCACAAGTTGCAACATCCTCTAAACTTTGCACCCTTATTAAGGCCATATAAGTATACTGTTTTCCGAAAGTACTTCTGACTCAAAAGCGATTCTGGCAGACTAGAGTCCGAGGTCATTATTAATCTTGCCTTTTTTGAGTTATTGTGCTGATATCTCCATAGAAACTTTCATCACCTAACACGCATTTCTTTAGAAGTCAAAAACAAATTTTGATAGATCTAGCTTTAAAAGTGTTTTAATATAACGAAATATTTGTATAAAAAGTTCCGTCGCCTATATCACCCACTAGGAGGTCGAATTTCCAAAAAACATTAAAGCACCCTTATTTTAAATTTATAACCGAGAAGCGAAATAAAAATTTTCGGAGATTAAGTTTCAAAAATTCTTTCGTAATGAATTGCTCCCATGAGAACTTTCATCCCTTATTTTACCATCATAGGGGTTGAATTTCCAAAAACACTGAAACACGTATTTTCCATTTTTAATCAAGAAATCAAATACCAATTTTCAGACATACAGCTTTAAAACTTCTATAGTATATTTTAATAACGATATGTCTGCAAAAAAAATTTAGTTCCAAAAACTTGGGGTTAACATTCCAAAAATAATGGAACATTTATTTCTTTATTTCCGACCGAGCATGCAGATAATAATTTTCGTAGTTCTAGCTTCAAAATTGCATGAATACCGACATATTTTCAAAAAAACCTTTCATCCCCTATTTCACCGTCTTAGGGGTGGGATTTCGAAAAAAAAATCCCTTGTTAAACGGCGCCTATCGTATAAGATCAATAACACCTTCAAATTTGAAGATTGTGTCCTTAGCTGTTTGAGGAGGCCGATGATGAGTCACTGAGTCGGGGCATTCACGTCCTAGGTAATTCTCGTCTTGCTTTTCTTCGGTCATCACAAACGCATGCAGCTGTAGCACAATGTTAGACCGGCAAAGACTCAATGCTGCAACGATAAATAAAGTGAGTGCGTAACTAGTGCAGTTCCCTTACAAACATAATAAAATGTATTACGTTACGGAACTGTGTATCTTTTTGTCACACTTTCTACATTTTCTGTGTTGTTTAACATTTGAAAGAATTGATTACAAAAATAATAATATCCACAGATACTACATCTACATCATCCACATGGATACTCTGCAAATCACATTTAAGTGCCTGGCAGAGGGTCCTTCGAACCACCTTCACAATTCTCTACATCCAGGGAATGTCTCGAGGCTGGTTTCCAACTCTGACTTGGGGCTACTCGTTCAGATTACCGTGAACACGAATCACAGTCTTTATTTGTCCATTATTAGCGACCAAATGATTCATTTCCTTCTATATATTCGTGATGAATGACCTGTAGACAGTGCCTTCTTCCAAGACGATAAAATCCCGCACACAGGGCTGCAAGCATCCGTCGTTCCGGGTTTGAAAAACACTTCGGCGCTCTCCTGCACGAAAACTCGCCTGCTAAATCACGTGATCTCAGCCGCACACATAATATTTCCGACAAGATGGAACAGCAGGTGACATGTAACAGTTAACAGTCCCACAATTAGGTAGGTCTTCAGGATATGTCACGACTGTCACATACCAGTGTGCAATATTGCTTCGTTGTACTGCCGCTTTTTTGTGCGTATTTTATTGAGAGTACTGGACATTTTTGCTTGGAAGGAAAGTTTTACACACTTTTTTTCCGTAGTTCCTGCTTGCCAGCAGGCGGTCAGTGCAGCGAGTCTCGTTAAAAATTAATTGTTGGTAAGGCGGGTGCCAGGTTGAAATTCATAGGGAGAGTCCTTAGAAAATGTAGTCCATCAACAAAGGAGGTGGCTTACAAAACACTCGTTCGACCTATACTTGAGTATTGCTCATCAGTGTGGGATCCGTATCAGGTCGGGTTGACGGAGGAGGTAGAGAAGATCCAAAACCGAGCGAGGTAGCGCAGTGGTTAGACACTGGACTCGCATTCGGGAGGACGACGGTTCAATCCCGCGTCCGGCCATCCTGATTTAGGTTTTCCGTGATTTCCCTAAATCGCTCCAGGCAAATGCCGGGATGGTTCTTTTCAAAGGGCACGGCCGACTTCCTTCCCCATCCTTCCCTAATCCGATGAGACCGATGACCACGCTATCTGGTCTCCTTCCCCAAAACCAACGAACCAACCAACGAAGATCCAAAGAAGAGAGGCGCGTTTCGTCACAGGGTTACATGGTAAGCGTGATAGCGTTACGGAGATGTTTAGCAAACTCAAGTGGCAGACTCTGCAAGAGAGGCGCTCTGCATCGCGGTGTGTCTTGCTGTCCAGGTTTCGAGAGGGTGCGTTTCTGGATGAGGTATCGAATATGCTTCCCCCTGCTTATACCTCCTGAGGAGATCACGAATGTAAAATTAGAGAGATTAGAGCACGCACGGAGGCTTTCCGGCAGTCGTTCTTCCTGCGAACCATACGCGACTGGAACAGGAAAGGGAGGTAATGACAGTGGCACGTAAAGTGCCCTCCGCCACACACCGTTGGGTGGCTTGCGGAGTATAAATGTAGATGTAGATGTAGGAGGGGCGACGAGCACCTCAGGTGGGCTGGACAGCTCCACGGCCCACTCCGTGCTTTTGCGGCCACAGCCTCCCCTCGCCTGGGGTGGACGCCACCTCGCTGCCACTGCCGCACCACGGCCCAACACGACGCTCGCGACTCTCCGCCTCGTATTTGTTACCCCTAGCGACAGCAGCGCCCCAAGTGGCCAGCAAGCGATATTTCCGAATACGATAACGTATGAGTGCAAATACTAACAATCATCTTAGGATTGAAGCTCTTTTTTTTCCGTGTTTGCTTTAACAGTACGTATGTTTTTGGATAGGGTCCGCCTTTAGCAAAACACAATTTTGTTTTTTAACCCAAACGTGTTTCACTGCAGTTGCAACACCTTCAGTGGGCTTTTATTTTTATCTGTTAAAGATAAACATTGTTCCATACTGTTTGTATAAATGTAACTATTAGTTTATAATCGTAATTACAGCCATTTGAAAAACACATGAATTATGAATTCATGCCCTTTTTTACCACATGGTGTGGATTTTCTGAGGTGTTGTGTTTCTACAGTGACTCTTTTGCTCCACAGTTCGTCACCTGCAACCACGTATACCTTAAACTAGATAAATTGTTTAAGCTAAAACTTACGATTTGAAAATTGTTATTTCTATGCCTGAAATTATTTAATTCTATGTTGTGTGTGTGTCTATTTACGTAATGTTTCACTTACGTTTTCTTTTTCTTCATCTTTATCACTCTCAAACACTAGATGTTGAGTTGCCACCGTCACTGGCACTGTTTCACTGTTTACCAGCTGTAAAAACAAACATGGCGGGCAGTGGAACAGTTGAAGGTGTAAGGTAAGTGAAACATTACGTAAATACACACACACACACACACACACACACAGAATTAAATAATTTCAGGCATAGAAATAACAATTTTCAAATCGTAAGTTTTGGCTTAAACAATTTATCTACTTTAAGGTGTACGTGGTTGCAGGTGACGAACTGTGGAGCAAAAGAGTCACTGTAGAAACACAACACCTCAGAAAATCCACACCATGTGGTAAAAAAGGGCATGAATTCATGATTCATGTGTTTTTCAAATGTCTGTAATTACGATTATAAACTAATAGTTACATTTATACAAACAGTATGGAACAATGTTTATCTTTAACAGATGAAAAATTAAAGCCCACTGAAGATGCTGCGACTGCAGTGAAACATGTTTGGGCTATAAAAACAAAATTGTGTTTTGCTAAAGGCGGAACATATCCAAAAAATACGCAAATACTGACGTTTCTATTGTTTTGGAACGTAGTTTCTACAGTTGAGAGTGTACGTAGTGCCGTAAATATCAACAATAACTAAAAAATTACGCCGCATTTTTGATTATTTAGTTTCCTAAGGACCCTGGGAAATACGAAACGGTGCATTAGCGGACAGTTTATTTACGATTCTCTTGCAACGTACAGACATTTACTGAATTTTCCTTCAATACCAAAAAAATGCTAGTTAACACCAGAAGACCTGACCTTT
Source organism: Schistocerca nitens (assembly GCF_023898315.1). NCBI lineage: Eukaryota > Metazoa > Arthropoda > Insecta > Orthoptera > Acrididae > Schistocerca > Schistocerca nitens. The sequence goes on from NC_064622.1 coordinate 12,060,680, forward strand.
TACAGAAAGACAAAGCAGAGTTTTGTTCGCTATACTTTCGGCCAAATCAGCGAATGTGGAACGTAGGAAACCGGTATGGAACGCAATACCCACATTTTTTATCGTACCAAACAAGCCTCCATAACCCTAGCCTAAAGGAACACTACAGAGAGGCGATAATAAATCGTCAAAAGAAAAACTGTTTCCTAACACAGGAAAACTAATTCCACAATTGTTGGTAAATCTGAGCCACAAAGAGCAAGAATCTTCAACACATTCGCTTTTGAAAGAAAAGCAATTACATTTACAAAAACATTTGTGCGTTAGAAAATGGAATGAAGTGTACAAAATGGCGAATCATTGGACGCCTTAAAATCTCCTTAAATTTGAAGGGAAATGCCGTTAATAACAACAACAAACAACAGCAGAAATATATTCTTCTCATGCATGAAACGTGTGTATATTCTCTTGCTTTCAGTGGAATAAGTTGCAAACATTCGAAAGTATTTCTTTATATGTGTATACGAATTAGGTTATTTTAAATTGGTTTCAACTTGTAAGTACTTTGGCATGTCCTATATCCTTGTAAAAAGACATCTACGGATGAATAAAGCTACTACTACGAATGAGTTGTAGCTTATGTCTTTGAATCAGTGTGATTCGGCTGTTTTTTCGCCTATTACACAATAATTTATGTCTCTCAGTAACATACCAACGCATGGAACGCAAAAATGAAACATCTATTCCGTTAATTATGTAGAAAATAGTTAAAAACAAACATTCCGCTTTCGACGCATGCGAGTGACTGCTTTCTCTCCGCTTGGGGCGCTAGTGCTAGTTCTATCTCCAGCTGTCAAACGGTAGGCTAACAACTTCCGCACCAGAGAGCGTCGTGTCGTGACGGCCCAGGGAGTAACTGAGCGCCACGCTTTTGCTTTTTTCGGTCGGATGTCAAAGGACGGCACGCCACGGCTCCAGCCGACCAGCGTCAGAGAGTCCATTGCTTCTGCTCCAAAATATTGGTGCGTACAACCGCAGCAGCTGCCCCCACCACTGTGCTTGGCGCAAACAGGCCGAGCCGTCGGTGGTACACCGTTCCAGGCCAGCAGCTGCCTCTTGTTCGTTAATGTGCGCTTTTTGCGCCGAGAGTGGGAAGTTTCTGCTGCGTTCACCTGCTTTTTATTGAAGTAAGTGATTTTCGCATCTGTCACATTGGCAACAGAACTGAATTGTCCCCTGCATGAGGAGCTTTCTTTCTTAAAAAGAAACAAAATGTTTGGGGTAGACAGTGGAGAAGGAAGTTGGCCTTCCGGCTGTGTGTGGTGCTGACTTGCGGTACCCCCTGGCCGATGTCGGGGGAAGTGCGGCAGCTGCACCAATGTCGTCCTTATTCTGAGCACCTTGCCAATTACTCGTTATGCCACGCAGTTACCATTTTTGCCCCTTTTTGTCTGCAGCCCGCCTCTGAATTGCTTCGATGTCTTTCTCTTATCCGGCCTGATAAGGATCCCACACACTTGAGCAGTACTCGAGAACAGATCGCACTAGCCTCCTCTATGCTGTGAACCACACTTTCCCACAATTCTCCCAATGAACCGAAGACGAGTGTTCGCCTTTCCCAGCACAATATTCACACGCTCGCTCCATTTCACATCGCTTTGCAACGGTACACTCAGATACCTAAACGACGTGACTGTGTCAAGCAGAACACTAATAATGCTGTATCCGTACATTACAGGTTTGTTTCTCCTGCTCATCCTTACTAGCTTACATTTTTCTGTGTTTAGAGCTAGCTGCCATTCATCATACCAAGTCGTCGTGTATCCTCCTGTAGTCACTCAACTTCGACACCTTACCCTACACCACAACATCATCAGCAAACACCCGCAGATTGCTGCCCATCATGTCCGCCAGATCATCTACAGGGTGTTTCAAAAATGACCGGTATATTTGAAACGGCAATAATAACTAAACGAGCAGCGATAGAAATACACCGTTTGTTGCAATATGCTTGGGACAACAGTACATTTTCAGGCGGACAAACTTTCGAAATTACAGTAGTTACAATTTTCAACAACAGATGGCGCTGCAAGTGATGTGAAAGATATAGAAGACAACGCAGTCTGTGGGTGCGCCATTCTGTACGTCGTCTTTCTGCTGTAAGCGTGTGCTGTTCACAACGTGCAAGTGTGCTGTAGACAACATGGTTTATTCCTTAGAACAGAGGATTTTTCTGGTGTTGGAATTCCACCGCCTAGAACACAGTGTTGTTGCAACAAGGCGAAGTTTTCAACGGAGGTTTAATGTAACCAAAGGACCGAAAAGCGATACAATAAAGGATCTGTTTGAAAAATTTCAACGGACTGGGAACGTGACGGATGAACGTGCTGGAAAGGTAGGGCGACCGCGTACGGCAACCACAGAGGGCAACGCGCAGCTAGTGCAGCAGGTGATCCGACAGCGGCCTCGGGTTTCCGTTCGCCGTGTTGCAGCTGCGGTCCAAATGACGCCAACGTCCACGCCAGAGTTTACACCTCTATCGATACAAAATTCAAACGCGGCAACCCCTCAGCGCTGCCACCACTGCTGCACGAGAGACATTCGCTAACGATATAGTGCACAGGATTGATGACGGCGATATGCATGTGGGCAGCATTTGGTTTACTGACGAAGCTTATTTTTACCTGGACGGCTTCGTCAATAAACAGAACTGGCGCATATGGGGAACCGAAAAGCGCCATGTTGCAGTCCCATCGTCCCTGCATCCTCAAAAAGTAGTGGTCTGGGCCGCCATTTCTTCCAAAGGAATCATTGGCCCATTTTTCAGATCCGAAACGATTACTGCATCACGCTATCTGGACATTCTTCGTGAATTTGTGGCGGTACAAACTGCCTTAGACGACACTGCGAACACCTCGTGGTTTATGCAAGATGGTGCCCGGCCACATCGCATGGCCGACGTCTTTAATTTCCTGAATGAATATTTCGATGATCGTGTGATTGCTTTGGGCTATCCGAAACATACAGGAGGCGGCGTGGATTGGCCTCCCTATTCCCCAGACATGAACCCCTGTGACTTCTTTCTGTGGGGACACGTGAAAGACCAGGTGTACCGCCAGAATCCAGAAACAATTGAACAGCTGAAGCAGTACATCTCATCTGCATGTGAAGCCATTCCGCCAGACACGTTGTTAAAGGTTTCGGGTAATTTCATTCAGAGACTACGCCATATTATTGCTACGCATGGTGGATATGTGGAAAATATCGTACTATAGAGTTTCCCAGACCGCAGCGCCATCTGTTGTTGACAATTGTAACTACTGTAATTTCGAAAGTTTGTCTGCCTGAAAATGTACTGTTGTCCCAAGCATATTGCAACAAACGGTGTATTTCTATCGCTGCTCGTTTAGTTTGTATTGCCGTTTCAAATATACCGGTCATTTTTGAAACACCCTGTATGTACGTAGAGAATAACAACAGTTCTGTCACACTTCCCTAGGGCGCTCATAACGATACCCTTGTCTCTGCTGAAGTCTTGGAGCCACTCACGTATCTGGCGACCTATTCCATACGCTCGTACCTTCGTTAACAGCCTGCAGTGGGGTACCTTGAATACGCTTTCCGGGAATCTAGAAACATGGAATGTGCCTGTTGCCCTTCATCCATAGTTCGCAGTATATCATGTGACAAAAGGGCAAGCTTAGTTTCGCACGAGCGATGCTTTCTAAAATGATGCTGATTCGTGGAGATAATGATAGTTAATTGAAACCCTGAGCTGCCTACAGGTGTTGATTACCTCGATGGGAACAGTTGAAAATGTGTGCCCCGACCGGGACTCGAACCAGGGATCTGCTGCTTACATGGCAGACGCTCTATCTGAGACACCGAGGACACAGATGTAGAGCGCCACTGCAGGGACTTATCCCTTGCACACTTCCCGTGAGACCCACATTCCTAAATGTCCACAATCTACATACGTAATGTACCTTATAGATACACTCCTGGAAATTGAAATAAGAACACCGTGAATTCATTGTCCCAGGAAGGGGAAACTTTATTGACACATTCCTGGGGTCAGATACATCACATGATCACACTGACAGAACCACAGGCACATAGACACAGGCAACAGAGCATGCACTAGTACAGTGTATATCCACATTTCGCAGCAATGCAGGCTGCTATTCTCCCATGGAGACGATCGTAGAGATGCTGGATGTAGTCCTGTGGAACGGCTTGCCATGCCATTTCCACCTGGCGCCTCAGTTGGACCAGCGTTCGTGCTGGACGTGCAGACCGCGTGAGACGACGCTTCATCCAGTCCCAAACATGCTCAATGGGGGACAGATCCGGAGAGCTTGCTGGCCAGGGTAGTTGACTTACACCTTCTAGAGCACGTTGGGTGGCACGGGATACATGCGGACGTGCATTGTCCTGTTGGAACAGCAAGTTCCCTTGCCGGTCTAGGAATGGTAGAACGATGGGTTCGATGACGGTTTGGATGTACCGTGCACTATTCAGTGTCCCCTCGACGATCACCAGTGGTGTACGGCCAGTGTAGGAGATCGCTCCCCACACCATGATACCGGGTGTTGGCCCTGTGTGCCTCGGTCGTATGCAGTCCTGATTGTGGCGCTCACCTGCACGGCGCCAAACACGCATACGACCATCATTGGCACCAAGGCAGAAGCGACTCTCATCGCTGAAGACGACACGTCTGCATTCGTCCCTCCATTCACGCCTGTCGCGACACCACTGGAGGCGGGCTGCACGATGTTGGGGCGTGAGCGGAAGACGGCCTAACGGTGTGCGGGACCGTAGCCCAGCTTCATGGAGACGGTTGCGAATGGTCCTCGCCGATACCCCAGGAGCAACAGTGTCCCTAATTTGCTGGGAAGTGGCGGTGCGGTCCCCTACGGCACTGCGTAGGATCCTACGGTCTTGGCGTGCATCCGTGCGTCGCTGCGGTCCGGTCCCAGGTCGACGGGCACGTGCACCTTCCGCCGACCACTGGCGACAACATCGATGTACTGTGGAGACCTCACGCCCCACGTGTTGAGCAATTCGGCGGTACGTCCACCCGGCCTCCCGCATGCCCACTATACGCCCTCGCTCAAAGTCCGTCAACTGCACATACGGTTCACGTCCACGCTGTCGCGGCATGCTACCAGTGTTAAAGACTGCGATGGAGCTCCGTATGGCACGGCAAACTGGCTGACAATGACGGCGGCGGTGCACAAATGCTGCGCAGCTAGCGCCATTCGACGGCCAACACCGCGGTTCCTGGTGTGTCCGCTGTGCCGTGCGTGTGATCATTGCTTGTACAGCCCTCTCGCAGTGTCCGGAGCAAGTATGGTTGGTCTGACACACCGGTGTCAATGTGTTCTTTTTTACATTTCCAGGAGTGTATTTGCCCGTCCAGTCCTTACTCGCACACACTAAGATGACGATTCCCGTAAGAGTTCGGGAAACCTGTGTGCATTCGCAGAGACAAAGGTCAATGGCTGGGTAGCCATTAACTATATATGAAGATAGTAACTGCTCTCGAAAGAACAGAAACCATTAATGACCGTGCAGCTTCTCTAGAATAAATGATAACTAATTGAAACCCTCAGCTGCCGACAGGTGTTGTTGATATACCTTCAGCTGTCCCCATCGAGGTATATCAACAACACCTGTCGGTAGCTGAGGGTTTCAATTAGTTATCATTTATTCTAGAGAAGCTGCACGGTCATTAATGGTTTCTTAAACATCTTCAACATTAATTAATTAATTAATGGTTTCAGATCTTTCAAGAGCAGTTACTATCTTCATATATCGTGGTCATAAGCTTAGCGGGATTAAGAAAATTTATTATATTCGAACTAAGAATATGTTCAAGGATTCTGCAGCAAACCGATGTTAGGGATATTGGTCTGCAATTTTACGGGTCCGTTCTTTTACCCTCCTTATACACAGGAATCACCTGTGCTTTTTTCCCATTCGCTTGGGACTTTGCGTTGGGTAAGAGATTCGCGAAAAGTGTAAGCTAAGTAAGCGGCGAAAACCGAATTGGGATTCGATCCTGACCAAGTGACTTATTTGCTTTCAACTCCTTCAGTTGTTTCTCTACGCCAGGGATGCTTATTAGTACCCCATCCACACAGGAGTCTGTTCGATGGTCAAACGGTGGTATGTCTGTACGATTCTCCTGCGTGAACGATTTCCTAAACGCGAAATTTGAAACTTGGTCTTTCGTTCTGCTGTCTTCGGCTGCCACACCAAACTGGTCAGCGTCTAACTGGTTGGCAGCCTCAGACCGACATAGCGGTTTCACACACGGCTAGAATGTTCTCGGATTCCCTGCCAGATCTTTTGTTAAGGTGTGAGAGTGGTAGCAGTTTTAGTTTAAATTCGTGAGCTTCTCAGATGAGGAAATCTTGTTGAGTTTTCTGCATACAGTCATCCAGATAATTTGGTACCTCCCCACAATATTGGCTTCATTTTGTATAATTTCCGTCGAGATTTTTAGAGAACTTTGTCTGTCAGTTTTATTTGAATTGTATGTTTCATAAGGAACAAATAAAAATCTGTGTACTCTGATTTGATTTACGTTTCAAGATTCCTTAATTGTGCTACAACTTTTCCGTGGCTAGGCGACCCACAAATAACAAATATAATCGGTTGTATGCTTCACTTGTTGTTCTCACCGTGACGCTGTTTCCGTTGTGCACAGTGGCCAATCACAATCACCAACTGTTGAAATTTAAAAGCCGGCCGGTGTGGCCGTGCGGTTATAGGCGCTTCAGTGTGGAACCGCGTGACCGCTACGGTCGCAGGTTCGAATCCTGCCTCAGGCATGGATGTGTGTGATGTCCTTAGGTTAGTTAGGGTTAAGTACTTCTAAGTTTTAGGGGACTGATGACCACAGATGTTAAGTCCCATAGTGCTCAGAGGCATTTGAACCATTTTTTGAAATTTAAATAGGAGAAGTCCCCACCAAGTTTCAACCATCAGAGATTAGGACATAAAGGGCTTACAGAGATCGGCTGCGAGCGGGCACTCATTCTAATCAATGGGAAAAGTTGAAAATTCGAGTCAGACCGGGATTCGAACCCGAGTCTCCTGCTTACGAGGCAGATGCGCTGACCACTTTTTTTTTTTTTTTTTTTTTTTTTTAAGAAAAAGCAGATAGGGGATATGGTCTCGGGGGCAACGGTGGCAGGGGTCTTTTCACGTCTGGTCATTATGTCCCCGTCGACGAACATCAACATAAGGAAGGGGGTAGATGGAACCTGGAGAATTCATTTATTTATAATTCTAGACTTCCAAAAGGCTTTTGACATTGTACCACACAAGCAGCTTGTAGTGAAATTGCGTGCTTATGACATATCGTCACAATTATGTGATTGAATTCGTGATTTCCTGTCAGACAGATCACATTTCATAGTAAGTGGCGGGAAGTCATCCTCATTACTTGCGGCATTTTGGCGATTCCGTTATAAGTTCGAGCGTGATGTGCATCTGCACTGAAGATATCATTGACGTCAAATTCCAACGGAATATTATCGGAGAAGGGGGAAGACGTATGGAAGAAGAAAAAAATAGTGTGAAAAGTGCTCAGGAGATGGCGCTGTATGTGTCAGAATGCGCACGACCCTCTGAAGTTGGTACACGGCTTTTCCTCCTTTCGCGTCTGCGACGTTCGCCATGACTGTCTCAATGCAGGATCGCACTCTTATTGTAAAGCTGTATTACTAGAATGATGACTGTGCACACGTCGCTCTGCAGAAGTTCCGGACACTGAAGGGTTTCAAAAAAGGCGCTGGTCCGATGACTGCCGTGGGTCTGGAGAAAATTATTCGGAAATTCGAAAAGACGGGTTCTTTTGGTGGGCAACCTGGTAGAGGGAGGAAATGAATTGATTCGACGTCAGTGGAAGCAGTGGCCACAGCAATGCAGGAGGAGACGAGTGGTGGTGTGCAAACGTGTAGTGCACGGAGAATTGCCCGGACATTGGACATACCCGTGAGCACGGTGCGTCAAATCCTACGAAACATCCTTCTTTGCTATCCATTCAAAATTATTCACGTGCGCGAGTTGCTTCCTGTTGACCTGCCAGCAAGAGAGACCTTTGCCTTAGAGCTTCTTGCTCGCATGGGAGTGGACAATGATTGGCCGTGGAAAATTTTGTGGACAGACGGAGCCCACTTCCATCTGACAGGACATGTCAATACACAGAATTGTCGAATATGGACAACGGAAAACCCACACACAAATCAATCAGTACCACTTCATCCTGAAAAGGTCACTGTGTGGTGCGCGTTAACGGCATCATTCATCACAGGGTTAGATAATTTCTAAGAGACAGGTGCTTCCCTTCCTGTTACCTGTACTGTCACTGGTAAGCGCTACGAGTGTCTTATGCGCAAGCACGTCATTCCAGCTCTCCAACAGCGTGGATGTGTGGATGGGATCATTTTTATGCAAGATGGCGCACCTCAGCACATTGCCAATCCAGTTAAGCAGCTGTTGAAGCGAAATTTCGGAAATGCTAGAATTATCAGCCGCCATTTCCCTACAGCCTAGCCGTCCCGATCACCTGATCTTAATTCGTATGACGTCTGGCTGTGGGGCTATCGGAAAGATGTTGTGTTCGGCGTTCCGATTGCAGACTTAGCTGCATTCAAGGCATGCATTGCGCAACATATTCTGAACGTGACCTCAGAAACACTTCGATCATTTGTGGAACATGCTGTTTCTCAATTTCAACTTGTTGCAGAAAACGGTGGACAACATATTCAACATGTTTTGCGCCAGTCAGACGGAAATTAATAATCCGATTTGATTTTGATTGATGCTTTCTATGCAGTTTTTGGCCTCAGGACAAAAACCGATGTGATTGATGCTTTTTATGCGGTTTTTGGCCTCAGGACTCTTAAAAACCGATTTTTCCCATTCGATATGATATGCTCTTGCAGTGATGGATGGGATTACGTAACTAAGAGTATCACACCTGAACAACCATGCACACCGACTAGTGCAGTTTGTTTAACGTCAGATGTACACCACAGGCATTGTTGTATGATTCATTTGTAGTCGACCACTATTAAATTATGATTGCTACATTTTGTAACTTTTTATTTTTCTTCTGCCATACGTTCCCCCTTCTCCGATAATATTCCGTTGCAATGTGACGTCATTCTGACGCGTAGTGTTATTTCTACAGCGCTTTGAAAGTTTAACTTTCATTATAATCATCCTGTATATATAGCAACGCTTTTCTTGAGATGGATATAGCATACCTCAGGACACTTGTCGATTGTCTCCCTCACTGGATTGAGGCCACGTGTTGTGAGGGTGACTGAACTTTTTGTCCGGCATGCTTAGCTGCCCAGTGTTTGGGTACATGCAGTTGGGAGGGCATCGGCTTTCATTTCTAGAGGTACATTTGACCTAGAATTATGGGCTAATGAACGAGCGACAGCTTGCCTTTACACACATGGACAAGTCTGCGCATTTCCATTACAGCTGTCACTGGACAAAGCTGTGTGAACTCTGAATATAAATTCAGTCATAGAGACGCAAATGACTTGTCAGATCAGTAATGGACTCTGCTAGCCGCTAGGGGGAGGAACATCAGGCGCCATTAGGTGGTGCTCCGCTGTTAAACGCCCTGGTAGTCAGTTAGCAGAGCGAGTCGACATGTGGTTGCCGCCTCTGTGTTATCACAGACTGCACGCGACTGTCTCCACTTCTGCAAGAGTAGCCTGGCGTGTCAGAGGCTTAGTTTGCTGCATCAAAGCGAAGTACAAAAACTCTGAAAATCGCTGCCAGCGTGCCGCCTCCAAGTAACGCCGTAGTCCCAGCACACAGTTTGTAAAGAAACTGGTTCTCTACCTCTGAAAAAAAAAACCTTTAAATAATAACCTATACAAGGAATCTGACTACCCCTGTTAGTCATGAACGAAAAAAAAATTGGCATAGTCTTTGTCAAAACGTGCACAATCTTATGTGGGGCCAATAAGAGTCAATTTTAATGTAAATATATTATGCCAATGTTTACGTAATAAAAAAAATAAATTAGGTAATTCAGTTCAATTATTACGTAGATGCGATAACTCACTTTAACGGGGGACAAATGAACAATTAAAGTCAATATAATTCCAGTAAACCTGCAAAAGTAAAAAAAAAAAAAATACTGTAGGAGCCTACATAGACATCGCGCATCTGCTAGATGCCCACGAAATACGTAATTTTGTTTCGAAGAAAATGAATGAGAAAAAAGGTGCAAAAATACTATTGCTCAGTTTTCAAGCAGTAATAGCGGACAGCATCAGCTGGTATAATTTACGTAATTTTATGGTAGCTAATTTTACAGCACAAAAAATAAAATATGTACTCCCTCGAAAAGAAGTTACACACAAACATTAAAATAAAATTATGATGAGCAGCAAAATGTCTGAGAAGAATTATGAAAGAAAATTATTAATTGAACTTTAATTTGGCGGGTTTTCAACATTGTCAACAAAACGAAATAATGGAAAGAATATTTATTGGAACTAAACAAAATTGAATGTTGATATTGTGACAGTATTTTTAAAATAGATAATTTAACTGCAATTGTCTTTAAATTTTGAAACGAGAGAGAGCGTAATAATTATCTTTTAATGTCTTAACTGTTGCTGCAGGCAGTACAGTGACGTCAGCGGTGGTCCGCGCGGACGATATGCGAAGTTAATCCTGGTTCGTGGCGTGAAGATAATGATGGATCCTCCTGTTTCATTAATACTCCAGTTACGGCGGTGGTGCACGTTGTAGTCGAATCAGCTGGCAGCACTGGCGCGATAATAATAGTTCCAGTGTGTGCGTTGTCGTTACGCGTGCGACGTTTTATTATTAAAAGTTTATTATTCACCCGGTGCGGGTGGGTTGGAATTATGCAATGTCTTTAGTATTTACGATGTATAGCCGGTTAATGGCAGTACTTCACACAGTTATTTCACCGTGTTGCCACAGGAAAACAGTCACATGTGTTTCTCACTATAACAGTCCGTTAAACAACAGTTCAATTTACGTCGTCGTCTTTAAGACAGTTTGGATGATATAATAAATGTTTTTTGATCAAATCACACCACTGCTGTTTTACTTAACATTTTGGTTTGTTCCACTTTCACGCAGTTCTAACAGTTAGTGTCTCCACACGACAATGGTGTCTGGTTCACGGCTAATTGTCACAAGTTCACACAGTATGTAAAATCGTCACCGCAAACACTCATATACTTTTCAGGTATTACTGTTCACTTAATAATGCACGATCTCCTATTAACGCAGCGGACGCACTGTAATTAATTGCCCTCAGGGGACTCGGCATTGATTTGCTGGGTACGGGCTTGGCGAACCCCGGGTCCCCGAACTATGGACTGGTGCGCGCCGCCAGTCCTCTGACACCGTAAGCTCTGGGCATGCTTCAGCGACCACCGTGTGGCGCAACGGTGGAACGTTGTGTGTCGCAGGGACCGGGGATCTTGGCTTGATTGCCTGGGTCGCGAGGACGGTACATACCTCTATAAGAAACCCTTCAATCTTAAGGTGTGCTGTGCGCTGATGAGATGCATGGCTGTTGAGGTGGAACAGTCGCTAGCGGGCAACCTCTGGGGAACCTGCCGCACCTCAGTTGTATAAGGCTTACCCAGGCATGCGGGGCTCTGTCTGGGCTGACGTTTAGTTCCCTAGCTGCTCGTGGGACGCACGCGGCAACCACGTATTTCCCTTCAGCAACTTCGCAATCAGTAAAGCGCATGAGGGAGGCTAGTCCTCCAGATAAGCAGACAGAACTGAGTAACAGGGCTCATGGGGTCATAAATGACAGTGTTTTCATCGTGATTAAGAGGAAGGAGGGCTCATTTGAAAAAGTGTCTCCTTTCTATATACATAAAGGTTTAGAAGGACTCGCAGGTACACTGAAATCTAACAAACGCCTGAGGAATGGTACCCTATTAGTTGAGACTACTAGGGCAAAGCAAGTGGAGCTGCTTCGAAAGTCAACCAAGTTAGGCGAGTATGATATTACTGTCGAGTTGCACAATTCCCTCAACTCCAGTAAAGGCGTTGTCACCTGTCGTGATTTAATGGATATCGAGGTAGAAAAGCTGAAGCCTCTCCTCTTATATACCTAACCCTATGAGATGTTTCAAGTGTCAACGATTTGGCCATACGACGATGAGTTGTGGGGGTGAACCGACCTGCGGTATATGTGGCAAGGCAGCTCATGAAGCTGGGACCAACTGCACATCTCCAGCGCTGTGAATCAACTGCTCTGGGAGCCATCCCGTCTGGAGCAGAGACTGCCCCATCTTTGCGGAGGAAAGAAAAATTCAGGAGATCAAGGTGACAAAGAGGATACCTTATGTGGAAGCCAAAAAAGAGTATAAGGCGACAAAACCCCCTGTCTTTGCCACACCCTATGCCCCCTTGGTGCAAAAAAGTGTGTCAAAAGTAGACGCTTCGACGCACACCATGTCCAGTGGAGCAGTATCCACCACCAATACCTGTACCTGCCTTTGTACCTACCAGAGCACAACCAATAAAGATATAGCTTATTCAGCCTGCTCCGACTGAACCAAACGCTATTGCAGAGAAAGCTACAGTGAAGACTTCGAAGGTACCCCAGAAACCGCGTGCCTCTCCTCTTCCCCCATCCCCGACTTCCACCAAGAAAAAGGGACCAGGGAAAGGGGCACGACGTTTGGCGTCAAACCTGCCCAAGGCACCATCGGATGTCGTCATGGCATCCCTGACTAATGAGGAGGAAATCATCATGGAGTTCGATACCTCTTCCCCAGAACCTGGCAGCCCCTCTGCTGCCACTCGCTCCACAAGTGCCTTACCAGCGCGGCGGAAAGACGGGGGGATATCTAAACCGAAACGCTGATATGGCTCCCATACTTCAGTGGAATCTGAATGGAGTCAGAACTCGCTTTGATGAACTGCGGCTGCTGGTACAGGAAAACCCGTTTTGCATCTCTTTGCAAGAGACACATTTTAAAAAGAATGACACTCGTGTACTTACAGGATATCACATGTACAGGAAAGACGACCTGACTGGTAATAGAGCGCAGGGTGGGGTGGCAGTGTTCATTAAGGACACATTCCACTCCTCACCTCTGCCCTTAACCACAACGCTACAAGCGGTTGCAGCTCGGATCCTGGCCCAGGTTGATGTCACAGTGTGCTCCTTGTATTTACCACCCAATGAGCTCTTTGACAGTGGAGCCCTTGCACAGCTCATTGATCAGCTACCCCATCCCTTTCTCATTTTAGGAGATTTTAATGCTCATAATGCATTATGGGGTTCTAATAAAACCTGCCCCAGAGGCCAGATGATTGAGCAGTTGATCAGGACTTCCGACATCATACTGCTGAACACGGGTCAGGCCACGCATTTTAGCGCCGCTTCAGGCTCGTCCTCCGCCATACACCTCTCCATTTGTTCGCCTGTGCTTGTGGGCATTGCTCAGTGGGTAGTAGACGACGACCTTCATGGCAGCGACCATTATCCTATCTGGCTCCATCCGCCAGTTGAAACGGGTCGTGTCGAAAAGCCGCCGAAATGGTTGTTCGGGAACGGAAACTGGACGCTCTACAGGCAGTTGGCTGTTTTTGAACAGTGTGAAGGCGTCCAGGATTGGGTGGATCACATTATGGCAGTGATGCACCGTGCCGCTGATGTATCCATACCAAAGTCAAAGGGAAAACCTGTGAGGCAGCCTGTCCCTTGGTGGAATGACGACTGTCGTACCGCAATCAGAGACAGAAGGGCGGCTTTGAGAAGATTCCATCGGCGCCCTACTGATGCGAATCTGGCAACTTTCCGAATAGCACGGGCGCGGGCGAGAAGAATCGTTAGAGAGAGTAAACGGAGGCCTTGGCGAGAGTTCCTGAACTCCATCAATAGGTCCACATCTTCAAGCAAAGTATGGGAAGCCATTAGGAGGATCCCAAGGCGATACTCTCGACCGCCAATAGCAGCTATACGTGAGCGGGGGTGTCTCCTAACATCTCCAAGAGACATCGGCCGGGCAATGGCAGAATCATTTCAAACTATTACGACCGATTCTAGCCAGGACGCGGAATTTCATCGCTATCGGCGTACACAGGAAAGAGCTGGTTTTGATTTCCGCTCAAACAACACTGAGGAATACAACCAGCCTTTCTCTTTGTGGGAGTTTGCACTTTCAGTATCTCGTGATACTGCACCTGGTCAAGACCTGATATCGTATAGTATGCTGCAGCAGTTCGATATGCGGTGAAAGGAAGTCCTCCTTCAAGTTTTTAATGAAATTTGGAACACGGGTGACTTTCCTAGTTCGTGGAAAGAATCGATTTTAAATCCACTTTTGAAACCAGGGAAGGATGGGACCGATCCCAGTAGTTATCGTAGCGTTAGTCTCACGAGCTGCGACATTTGAGCGTACGGTCAATAGGCGCCTGCTGTGGGTTCTCGAATCCAGATCCTTACTTACCCGCTGCCATTGTGGGTTCAGGAGGTATCATTCCACCCTAGATAACCTGATCCTACTCGAAACAGCGATACAAGATGCTTTCCTACGTAAGCAACACCTTATCGGGGTTTTCTTCGACCTGGAAAAAGCATACGATACTACCTGGAGGCATAAAATTTTGCGGCAGCTTTATGAGTGGGGTTTCCGTGGGCCTTTGTCCGTAGGATAGGGCTCCCAGATCAGTTCTCAGTTTACAATGCAGAACTGTTTGCCATTCTGAAAGCATTAGAGCATATGCGACGACATCATGGCAAGAAATTCATCATCTGCTCCGATTCCCAAAATGCTCTACACGCTCTTGAACAGATGTACCCAGCAGATCGGATGGTGCAAGAAGTGCAGGACACACTCCTGCTCTTGCAAAACAAGGTAAGGATGTAATTTTCTGCTGGGTTCCAGGGCACATAGGAATTCCTGGAAATGAACTTGCAGACGCGGCTACCAAGGAGGCTTGCTCCAGCCCACCTCCTGCTCGCTGATCCGTCCCCCTGCAGGCAATAACATCATTCGTGACTCGGAAGGTCATGCGTTGGTGGGAGGCTCAGTGGCTGGAAGTGAGGCATAATAAGTTGCTTTACCAGCTAGCACGCAGGTCGCCCCCCTGCTGTTGTCGCTGTAAGGCTCTAGTCGAGCCAGGCGCCCATATACTGCCTAACGCCGAAATTAAAATTCACTAGTTTCCTCGGATGCTATCAACTTTTTATTTCTCACGTTTTATTATAAAAACTAAATTTTTTAACACGGCTCACGTATTCAATCATTATTAGGTGCAATTGTTGCTTAGTTAAATTAACTTTTTAAGGACAATTTCAAACTTAAATTGGTTAATTCTGTGTGACGCGAAAATATGTCCGAGAATTACTATTATGAGCACACAATTTCCTAACCTAAGAAACAACTGAGTGGGCTTGCCAGCATACTACAATAATGACTTTTCTTTCCTCTTAGCCGAGATATATATCAGTAGTTTAAGCGCAGAGTTTAAGAGCAGTTTGTAAATATGCATAATTTATGTGGAAGAGCATTCGAATCATAATGTTGGAACTATTCATCAGCTAGTCCAAAATTACGTAAACATGGCCATAATACTCTATCATTAATTTAAAATGCCATCACGGCTGGAATTATTGGTGAGCCACTCCTTCGTTTTTACTGGAAAATCTTAAAATCAACATTTTCTCGTAATATAACTTCTCCTGTAATTGCACATCACTCAGCTCTGCAATTACATTGGAAAAACTGAAAAGTCAATAGTGACATTTTCATATTGGACGACGTCTTTTCTTCAGCAAAGCTTTGTGCTGTTTCATTGTTGCAATGTAGTCTCGTCACAGTGGCGTTCTTTCATAAAATTTAAACACTTCGTACAAACTTATTTTTTGCGAGAGATGGAGACAAAGGAGCGAGTGGGGCTTGACACTGGACAACGAGGCCTCAGAGTTCCCCGCGCTGCAATCGTACGCCACCAACAGCAGGTACAGAAGGACCTCGCTCTCCTACACAAAATACTCTGGTTGTGGGTTAATGTTAGGCGATCAGGTCTCGCAGGTTATTAACGTTCTCTGTCAAGGTTCATGCCGAACAGCACAATGGAGACGCAGGTAATGAAGCTGTCAATCTGTAGGCGGCGGCTGCCGATTGGCGTAACCACGCACGCGGCTTATTCAGATGTTCCTGCCTCGAGGCAAACTGAGATAATCGCCCAGTTCTGAAGAGGCCCGCCAGATTTGGCGAGCGTTGTGGGAACGGGGGAGTGGCGGAGGGGAGCGGTCGCCACTCTGCAGAGTAGAGATGGGCAAAACTGTTCTTTTCAGAGATCGGATCCGAACTGTTCACTCCCTGAAATGAACTAGGTCTTTTTCATGACTCACCACTCATTCACAATAGAAAATAAATGGAAGGCACATTGCCCTTTAAACTTGGTTTATTCCAGTACTATACCTGTATTTTGATCTTATTTGATCCTATTTTGAAGTAACACAGGTAATGAGTAAGAATTTTGTATTGTTTATTGAAATTTCCACGATATGACAAAGTTTTTGATCATCGATTTATTTTGCACTATCGTGGTTTTTTGGGTGATCGGAAAATGTTGTAACTTGAGATTTACATTAACAATTTATTTGGCTATAATGTATTAAAATTTCATTAACCTCGTACAAATACACCCTAAGCCATATATTTTTAAAGTGAACATTTCCTTCCGAAGACGCCCAAAATCGCAAAATCTGTACAATTAGAAAAAAATATGAATTTGACTGTAAGACCAAAGTGCTGCATGTAGCCTTACGCAGAATAAAACAAGGAAAATATTGGTGTATCACATTTTGCGATACGTTTATTGGTTCGCTCGTAATTAAAGTGTTAATTCGAGTGTCCATAATAAAAAATCCTATAGTAAGAGGAGTCGTCAGGAACCTCATCTGATCAGTTTAAACAAATAAAAATAAAATAAAAACAAATGATGTATACATAACATAATTATGTAATATACATATCGGTATTAGTACGAAGAACAATATCCAGAGTAGACGAACTCCGATGCAGGGGCGCTGGGTCAAGCTGGTCGAGCCGCGAGCGGTATTGCTGCGTGAGCTAAGACCGCAGAGACCATTTTGACACCTGAGTTGCTTTGCTCAATGCTCTGGCTAGAGTCAAGAACGGTGGGGTGAGCGTTGAGCGGGCGAGTTCCGAGGGTGGGGGGAGCGGTGAGCGGCCACCACTCACCCGCTCCGAGGCAAATCGTCCGTTCCTTGCGAGCAGGTTGTTGCAAGTAGTTCTTATGTTCTCCGCTAGGAGGCTCTCTGTCCTGTTGCTCGCATCAACCGCCCAGAGGGCAGGACGTGCGACTGAAACGATCGCCGACGGAGTGCGATGCTAAGTTAAGGTGCGCCAGACACTGCACGCGGCAGAGGAAGCACAGAGACGGCACGGCATATGTGAAACACAAAATCCAATGGGGCACTGCACAATGCAGGCAGCCAGGGGCATATGTGAAACACAAAATCCAATGGGGCACTGCACAATGCAGGCAGCCAAGGCAGAAGCAGGGCAGAGGCCAGCGCCAGCTGTGTTGTGTGGCGTGCAGCGTGCTCTGACCAGCAGAGGCCCCGCTGATATGCTCCGCGTCTCTCTCTCTCTCTCTCTGCTGTGTGAAACGTTTGGAGCTACCGTTCTTTTTTTCTGAATCACTGATTGTTCACTCCTTTGAAAGATTCAACTCTATACAACAGTTCAGGAGCGGATCCCCCATCTCTACTGCAGACACTGTGTGGCCCGGGGGTGGGGGAGGGGGGCGGGAAAACTCAGCGCTGCCGGGACCTGGAAATAAACCTGGAGACCTGGCATCGACACGAAAGTCGGCAGCACCCCCACAAGATGTCCTCCACATGGTACGAAGGAGAAGCGAGCTGTCGGAGGAGTGGCGCCTCACCAGATAGCGAGAGACAAAAGCCAGAGGTAGTCTCCACGAGTACCAGGTTCGAGTGACTGTAGCGGACGTTGAGCCAAAGAACTTGCAGCGCTCCGCACCTCACGCGAGTGACGGACAAGACCGCCGCCGTCAGCAATGCCAGCTGGCCAGGTTAGAACACCTACGGGAAAACCGGGCACTGCCGATTTCCTACCCCTGCAGGAACTGATAAACGACCCCCACATGCAGATGGTGGAAGAATGTCTTCAAGTTTTCCTCATTGCTGTTGGGGAAGACGAAGAGGAAGAACAAGCAGCCGTCACAGAACTCTAAGCCCAGTGATGCATGAAAGCACTCCCCAGTGAGAAGCTACAGGGCACAATGATGACAACATCGAGACGCTGGAAGACCTGACCCCCAGAAGCCATCACAGTACCACGGCTGTAAGTTCTCCAGCACCGTTTTCCGACAGCTGAATCACCACCTCACCCAGGAAGACGTCCTACCTGGAGAATAATTTTGTTCCAGGACTGTAAACTCCACTCTGGTTCAGCTGCCGCCAGTAGTAGTAGTAGACCAAGCCTCGCTCGCCTTGATCTACAAAGAATGCTGTGGCGCGATTTTACCAGATGTCAAATACGCTTTGGACAGTCTCTGGCACTGTGGGCTTCTGTACGAGCTCTGCACTCGAGGTGCGAGTGCTCGAAAATACCTTGACGCCAGAACCTTCATTGTAAGGATCAGCATTGACGAATCGGCCGCCAGAGAAACGCAAGCAGGAGTGCGACAGGGGTCGATTATAGGTCCTGTGTTATAAGAGTCCCAAACCACCGCCGACTTCCCTACGTCAGGACGGATCACCAAATACGTTTAAAGAGATGACACCACTTTAATTTGCCCGAATAGGTGGCTGGAACGTACCCGACGACGGCTGCAAAACGTGTGCTCCGATCTCTGAAGCTGGGCAGCAGATTGGGGCATCGCTTTTAATGCTGCAAAGAGCCAGGCAGAGCTACTGACCGAGAGGCATCCGCCGAACATCAGCGACACTCTGCTCTTCAACACAACCAGCCTGTGGACGCCAACGGAGAAAGACCTGGCAGTGACGCTGGAGCGCCGCGCCATCCACCCTGGAAGCGCCACGCCGACGGCAGCGACGAGGAGACGACCAGAGATTCTGGGCGCCCCCTGGCCGCTCATCAGTGCAATGTCAGCTCTCTCCGTTGAATACTGACTCGAAATTTTCAGGTCTCACATCCAGACTGTTATGGGTACGCTTGTCCCGTCTCGGGAACGCCACTGAAGACCCACCTCACCAAACTCTAAACAGTCCATAACGAGGCACATCAACAGTTATACCACGTTCTGAGGAAGTTCCTCGTAGAGTATCTCTACATCGCTCGGCTGAAGTATTTTGGAACACGTTTTTATTGGCGTATTTCTGGAGACTGAAAATCTCCTCTGTAGCAACCTAAATGGGTTCCGAAAATAATGATCGTGTGAAACCCGGCTCGCCCTATTCGTTCACAAGAGCCAGAAAGCAGGAGATACAGGCGACCAGGTAGATGCCGTGTTCCTTTATTTGTGAAAGAATTTTAATACAGATCCGCAGTGCCGCCTAATGAACGAAATAGGAGCATAGAGACAGTATGAGACCGTCTGTGTCGTGACTGAACTGCAGCGTTCCCAGCCTCTTGAGACGTAAAGTAACTCCCAGCGCGCACCAGGGGACTGTTATGTAGGACCGTTGCTTATTGTGACCTATATAAATGACCCAGTCTCTGGCACGCCGGAAGTTCTGCGAGGCTTTTAGCTGACTATGCTGTTGTATACGGAGAAGCGCCGACGCCAGACAGCTGTAGCGAAGTGCAGGAAGAGCTGCAGAGAATTGACGCTTGCTGCAGGGAGTGGAAATTAACCATAAACATTAAGAAATGTAATGTATTGCTGCTACACAGATGGAAACACTCTTTGTTATATGATTACACAATTGTAGAATGATCACTAGAAGCAGTTACTTCTGCAAAGTAGGCAGGAGTACGGATACGGAGAGAATTCAGTTGGAACGATTACATAATCACAAGTAAGATAGTTGCCAGTCTGAGATTCATTGTAAGAATCCTCAGAGAAAAGGTATGCAATGAACAAAGGAAATAGCTTAATAAACACTGGCTCGATCAACGCTTGAATGTAACTCATCAATGTGGGATCTGTGCCAGATAGGACTGAAACAGGAAACAGGTGAGACCAGAGTAAGAGCAGAGCATGTCGTCACTATGGGTTCAGACAATGGGCGTGGTGGTGCTCTCAGTAAGTTATAGTGGCAGAAACTGCAAAAAAGGTGTTCTGTGTCACAGCATCACCTGATGTTAAAATCCCCAGAAGAGTCAAGCAATATATGCATTGCTTCCACCTAAGCATATCTGGTGACAGGACTGTGAGTAGTGGGACAAAGCCCCCATCACCCCACATTGCATTGCTGTCAAATTTATTCAGTATCGCGGATCAAAGATGGCGGTAGTAGATATGGCAACATCGCAATGACATCATGATGGGAAGTTCAAATTTTGGTGGGAAAATAGGTCAATTTGGCTACATCCTTCCCCTCACCTCTCCCCCCTTCCCACCAGCAGAAAATGGCAGGGAGTTCAAGTTTTAGTGGAAAAAAGGTCACTTGCCTACCTCCACTAACCTAAGTCATCTGACTGCCACCTCTTCCTTGGAATTGGCGGGAAAAGGACTCAGCCTATGCTGGATAGGATGGACATAAGTCTTTTTTTGCAGGCAGTATTTATTTAAACAATTTGAGACAGTAGCTCCATCCAATGCATTCACCATGAGGTCCAAAGTCCAACTGATCTATCACACAGTACTACCACCAGAGGGCACTGTTGTCCCATGGCGGTCTAGGGACAAATGGTGGGAGAAGGACTCAGCCTGTGCTGGGTTGCTGGAAAGAGAAATGAGTGTACTTTATTTATTTTGGAACAATTTATTTAGGGACGGATTTCGCATAGATCATTTATTACACTGATACAAAACACTCCCTCTGGCGTGCTTGGGGTCACAATACACATTCTACAGACCTGAAAACTACTCGTAAATTATCTAAATAATGCAGTAGACAGATGTGCAGAAACGAAAACAACTCGTAAATTGTCAATATAACACATGTAAAACGCTCTGCAGACACGTTCAGTAATTAGTAATTCTGAACTGTCCAAATATCGCAGTACACAGCATACAAACCTGCAAACTACTCGTAATTTACCGAAAGAAATCAGTACACTGATGTACAGACACGCAAAAAACTCGTAAATTGTCAAAATAATGCATGTAAAAGGCTCTGCAAACATGCTCACAATGCTTAAACAGCCGAAAATAATTCAGACGAATGCAGGGGGGCGTGAGCTATTGCTCTCAGGCTGCTACTGCATACAGCCAGTAGGTGAAAGTTGCGTCTATTTTCGGGTATACAGTTAGAATTCTTCGAGTGTTATACTGACGTCACATGTCTACGTAAATAAGAGCCAAGCCACCTTCTGGACGTGCACATGTCTATCATTGCTGGCGCGATGTCGCTCTATGTGCAGTCCGGCGAACGCCTAATTGCCGAGCCAATCACCCTCGCAGATGCACCTAAAAGGTTCTCAATGCTGTACTGATGTCACACGTCGCGCTACAGAAATCTGTTGCAATGCTTTCCAGAATACCACAGGGTGCATTGTTCCTAGTGTGAGTTAACGAGCATTTCACTCCCATTTAAGTATATGGCCAAAAGAGTCAGCATTCAGGAAGTGAGAAATGAACCCTTTTGTCCAGGACCGTGTGCCACAAAGAGCGCTGATCCGCCACGAGATGGAAAAATTCACAGGTATCTGTTGTGCTGAATGAGGCCTAAGCGCTGTAGTGGGTGAGTGAGACAGACGAGAACCTGCATCATAGGGAAACCCTGTAGAAGCTGTTTGTGGCCAGGGAGGTGTAGCAGTGTTAAATATGGTGGACCTACGATTGGCCATAAAGGGAAACATTTATGAAAACTAATTAATTCTGTAGTAATTCAGGGAATGAAGCCACAGTAATTTTAATCTAACTTCCTTCATAAATTTTCATGCTCATCCCAATAACACTTGAATATGGATCATATCCATAACAGTTTAGGATTTACTGTCAAAATGAAACTAACAAGCTTTGTAACAAAGACCTGAAAGCTAAAATCTGAACGCTCTGGTCGATCTTAACGATCGACATTTCGTATAGAAGCGCATCATTAAAATGACAAATGTTGTAAATATCTACTATGTAACTTTATTTGTTTAAAATATATAGTAAATTTAAATTATCAGTATTTTCAGTTAAGCATCAGATCATCAGTTTCTCCACACAAAACACATTGAACGATGGCGGCATGACACCTTATTGAATCATTAGGTAATACAAAATTTGCTGTACTGTTTAGTGCATAATATTGTACTGTTTGTTGTTGTTGTGGTCTTCAGTTCTGAGACTGGTTTGATGCAGCTCTCCATGCTACTCTATCCTGTGCAAGCTTCTTCATCTCCCAGTACCTACTGCAACCTACAGCCTTCTGAATCTGCTTAGTGTATTCATCTCTTGGTCTCCCTCTACGATTTTTACCCTCCACGCTGCCCTCCAATACTAAATGAGTGATCCCTTGATGCCTCAGAACATGTCCTACCAACCGATCCCTTCTTCTTGTCAAATTGTGCCACAAACTCCTCTTTTCCCTAATCCTATTCAATACTTCCAAATTAGTTACGTGATCTACCCATCTAATCTTTAGCATTCCTCTGTAGCACCACATTTCAAACGCCTCTATTCTCTTCTTGTCCAAACTATTTATCGTCCATGTTTCACTTCCATACATGGCTACACTCCATACAAATACTTTCAGAAATGACTTCCTAACACTTAAATCAATACTCGATGTTAACAAATTTCTCTTCTTCAGAAACGCTTTCCTTGCCATTGCCAGTCTACATTTTATATCCTCTCTACTTCCACCATCATCAGTTACTTTGCTCCCCAAATAGCAAAACTCCTTTACTACTTTAAGTGTCTCATTTCCTAATCTAATTGCCTCAGCATCGCCCGACTTAATTCGACTACATTTTCATTATCCTCGTTTTGCTTTTGTTGATGTTCATCTTATATCCTCCTTTGTACTGTTTAATGCATAATATTTGTTCTTTACTTTTTGTCGGTAAGCACATTGGTGCAAGGCTACTGGCCATGACATTCAAAGTTAAGAAGGAAATTGTATTGGTTTTATGCAAAAGAATTTACATTTATTATGTAATGGATATCATAGTTACTTTATTTAGTATGTGAAAGTCGTCAAACTTTTATTATTTAAATAAGTTAAAATTTAAAATAGTGTACAATAAGCTGTAGCCAATCAGATGGACGGTTTCAGGAAAGGGAACTGCCCTAGTCAGTTGAGCGAGGATATTCGGCGCGCGGGAAAAGTGGCCGGGGATATGTAGAGAGAGTCAATGCTCGTGGAGACACTAAAGCAGACGGTCGGTCTTTAGGTAGCAACTAGGAAGTGAAACGACTTAGAAAGTGTCGCGTTGTGTGGTATCGCGGGACTTAGTCTCTGAGCGGTGAGCAGCTGCGCACCTGG
Organism: Schistocerca nitens; assembly: GCF_023898315.1. Lineage (NCBI taxonomy): Eukaryota > Metazoa > Arthropoda > Insecta > Orthoptera > Acrididae > Schistocerca > Schistocerca nitens. Next base: position 12,084,261 of record NC_064622.1, read on the forward strand.
TGGGAACTCTAACTTTTTGCATAGTTAACGAGGTGGAGTATTCGGCTTGTAATTCGCGAAAAGATTGTGAATGATCGAACTGTGTCACAACGATATGCGCTCAAGTGTAATAGTAATTCTAAATATGACCACTTTCGCTATTAATTTGCTTTCTGAATAAACATTATTCTAACCAAATCGCAACTGTGTGACGTACATCATTTATGGGCTGTTAATTTAGCTCCCGGTATTATTGTTGCTGTTGTTATATGTTATATTAATGTTGTATGTTTCATACAGTTTCGCAGACTTGCCATCAGCCACACAATTTAACTAAAGCGTCACAAGTGTCTAATTTAGGGCGTGTAATGCGACGCGTGCAGTTCAACCCCCAGACGAGTTTGAGCAAAGACATTTCGACGAAGAGGAACCACATGTGAGCCGGAACATCTCTGAGATGTTAGCTCGCACTAGCGATCCTAATGGGACATGTGAGATGTCACCGGCTGTGCACGTGTTTACTATGACTGAAGTCTACCTGCAAGTCCACCGTCAAGTGAGAGATGTCTGCATAGCAGCTCTCCCACGCAGGCACATCCAAAAGGTTCTCAACGTTATGCTGACGTCAAATGGTTATGTAAATAAGAACAAAGTCTACCTCTGGGAAATTGTAAAGTGTCGCAGAAATATTTAATGGTCGCTTTTGTAGGAGCTTTCGTGATGTCTCAGTTTGTCTGCATGAAAATTCTTGTCCTAACAGAACCGAATATAGCCCAGAATAACGGCGAATGGATTCCTCCGGATGGTCCTAACGTGGCAGCAAGTCCGTCACGTGTTATCCTACCTGGAAATCGTTAAGTCCTGCTTTCGACAAACATCTCCGAAAGGCAAACGTTCTAACCACTATGCAGAAGCTCCTAAGCCCCGGCGCAAAGTATGTCTTGTGAATGAATGGAGCATCCTGATTGGCTCTTACTGAATTTACCCGGCAAATTACTGATGCTGCCGGTGTGGAAGCACTATTCGCCTTTTTCTTGCGGCAGACGAGATTTTCAGCTACAAAACTGTTTTGTACAGATCGGCATATTGCACTGACAGTTAAACCATGCAAAAGTGCCCTACATATCGTCAAATACAGAAAGACTCTTGCTCAATTACACTGCTATGTCACTGAGAACAGAAACTTGAATATTAGAGCGTGAAACCGGTCTGCAACCCATCAATATATCACCACGTAACATGTCGATGTAGTAAAAATACAATTCGTATCCTGCGCCATACAAAATCGCCCCTTTTGCATCATGCATATAGCTATCGACAGCCAGACACTCGTACATATACTGCGAAGACAAGCAGCATGAGCACAAGATATGCTGCCGCAGGGTCGGGCAGTAATCAAATGCAGCCGACGGTCACAAGTCAGCCGCCCCTGACGCTTGACCAGAGCGCACTCACTGGACCGAAGTCACTCTCAGAACTGTTGTACAAAGTCAGGCTTGTTTCCCCTTGACACAAACGCATTACTGATTCTGGCCTCGATCTGCTTGCTTGCTTTCCACACCCCTTTCCAGACTCTGGAATTACAAGAACACATGTATTTTCATATGGTTTGCCAGAATATTATACCATTTACGCGATACTTCTCGATATCAAGCACATAGCAACATCGCTCACACAGTATAATTCCGAAGATATAGACTGGAAATTATTTCTCTAGAAACCCGAAACTTTAGCGAGGTGGGGCATGCTGTAAGCCACTGAGTAACTAGAAAATGATCTTGTGTGCAAAGACTTTCACAATGTTCAATTGTGTGTGAAATCTTATGGGACTTAACTGCTAAGGTCATCAGTCCCTAAGCTTACAAACTACTTAACCTAAATTATCCTAAGCACAAACACACACACACAGCCGGCCGCGGTGGTCTAGCGGTTCTAGGCGCTCAGACCGGAACCGCGGGACTACTACGGTCGCAGGTTCGAATCCTGCCTCGGGCATGGATGTGTGTGATGTCCTTAGGGTTAGTTAGGTTTAAGTAGTTCTAAGTTCTAGGGGACTGATGACCACAGATGTTAAGTCATATAGTGCTCAGAGCCATTTGAACACACACGCATGCCCGAGGGAGGACTCGAACCTCCGCCGAGATCAGCCGCACAGTCCATGACTGCAGCGCCCAAGACCGCGCGGCTAATCCCGCGTGGCTGAGTTTCACATCAAAACTCGAAAAAAACATAGATTAAACTGATATTTCCACTCGCGAATACCCATGTCGGTGAATTAACAGATTCAAAATCATCCCTATAATTTACAGAGTCAACTAAGGTGTTTCTCATGTCTAGAGAACCAGGAAACGCATCTTCCACCCGTCTTTCGCACTCAACACACAGCACAATCGATGTTCCGTCAACAAAATAAAGTCGCGAAATGTGCAGAAGCAGTCAGTCCGACAATTTGCATGGGAGGGAATAATGGTCCAGTGCAAACACATGTCCATATTGAATATTTTTCAAATTTCCAAGTGATCACGAAAGCTGTCCAACACATACTAAGTATCAGTTAGCTATTCGGCTGTCTAGAGGACAACACGGTTAAGTCAGCTACATTCCTGCATCCCAACGGGCCTCTCCATCTGGACAGCTAACACCATTAGCCAGAAACGTGAATCGTTCCCGCCACAGGTCACCAGCGCTGCACACCAACCACTCATAGACACAATCATCGTAGGAAATTGGTCACATATATATATTTTATCACTGTAATTGCAATTAAATATTATGATTGCGGTCTCAATTGAACGACATTCGACAAAAGAGTGAAGTATTGGAAATACGCCCTGCTGATGGGTGTGGCTCTGGAAATAGAAATATCTGTACCATTCTCATGTCCTGACGTACTCTTCCCTTTGCTGTCACAGTATTCCACATCAAATCCATACCTTCCTTACAACTGGACATAGTATTTTCGTTTCCGCATGCCATAACACACCCAAACATATCCAGAATGAGATTTTCACTCTGCAGCGGAGTGTGCGCTGATATGAAACTTCCTGGCAGATTAAAACTGTGTGCCCGACCGAGACTCGAACTCGGGACCTTTGCCTTTCGCGGGCAAGTGCTCTACCAACTGAGCTACCGAAGCACGACTCACGCCCGGGCAAAGGTCCCGAGTTCGAGTCTCGGTCGGGCACACAGTTTTAATCTGCCAGGAAGTTTCACACCCAAACATACTTTATAAGCCTGATGTTCAAGGCAAACCTATCACGCATCCCCTACTACTAAGTATAATACTCGGCCAATAACTGATTGCCGGCGATACGAAATAATACTGACTGAAAATCAGCGATGGGTCGGCATGTCTCATAAGTTTATCTTGCGAGTGGTACCACTGTGTCTTAGAAAGAGATGTGTAATCGTCTTACAAACCACCATATGTTACAAAAACACGATCGCAACTACCATATTACTATCACAAGCAGTCTTGGTTCTACAGGTACACACAAGTATCCACGTTAAACGCTATACCGGCTTTATAAATCGAGGTATGGCGTTACCTCCGAATGAAGTGGTTTTCCCAGACAAATACTGCGACACTGAATATAGACGGAGATCACCGGAGTGTATATTATCAGACCAACAGAGTGGTTCCACATAGCCGATGATGCAATCATGTGATAAAATCACTGAATTTATAAAGTGATCTGGTTAAGGAACGTGGTATGAAACTGGTATTTGCAACTCCCTCATGCCGCCGCTAGATATTTCTCCAGTATTTGTAATGCATTCTGTCTCGATGTCATGTCAGAGGTTCTGCAATATATCCACTGGGTTACAGGTGAAGGTTGATTGAGAAGGATCACAAACAGTGAATGGTGTGCTGATTGAGGTCTGATTGAGATCTCAAAGTGCTACACTCTCTGGTAGATACGCAGTCTTGGATTTGGAATCAAGTCTTCCCATTCAACCATATACCTGTGTTGCATCCTACGGAGAAGTCCTTTAATGCTTACAGCCACTAGTGAATGATTTTTCTGGCACTCTCATATGCTGAAACGAGTCACCTTTCTCGAACCTACAGTAAAATTTTAGATAGTCCCTATGCCTCTTGCAGCTGCTGCCATTTCTGCAACTTTGTGCATGTGGTCATTCCAATTTAAGTCGAAACTGAGCAGAAGTCGGGAAGAGCTGTATCTGCCACATTCTTCAACCCGTGTAGAACAAGAGTGACCTGAGGTAGTGCAACAGGACTGTGTTTTGACCATCTGCTGGAAATGGGAACACATCATAGCTCCGCCGACAGTGTAAGATATGTAAGGTCAGCGCCAAACGATGCCTGCTCCTGCAACATGAGGTAGTGTAAAAGACAGTACGGGAACTGGGGGAAGGATGACGATTTTGCTTCTGCATTGTGCTGCATCCCCCAACTACATACAAGTAGTGCGGTCCAAAGCAGATCCGCATCCCGCAGGGTCCATTCACGTCTATCACCCCAGCATGCTATCATGTTATTCTCTACCATCCAACAGAGAAAAAATATGAACTATAAAAGCTCCACGAACTTCATCCGATAGAGCACTCGATAAGACTTTTACTGCATCTCTCATATCCCATATATTGAAAACAAATACCGTATGCGTGCTGGCACTGAGCACATGTGGCGATCCCATTAAATATACAGCTGTTGATCAACTGCACAGACCAGTTTAAAGTTGCATCATCTGTACGATAGGAGGTTGACCGTATTCCACAGACAATACTGTAAGTCACAAGAGACGCTCCCTGTGACCATGTGTCGTTGTTTGAAACGTTACTTTTCCATTTCAACTGTAACATGCTTCATACACTGCCATACATTTTGTTTTTCTGCCAAGACTTCGACGTCTGTGTCAGCTTCTACACTGACATTAACACGTTCTGATCCATTGCTTCTCACAGAAAACTAGACATCACACGGTATAAGTCACTTTGTTACTGCTGCTACCATAACACACTGCACACACTGGATATTTTAAATAAAAGACAGTTACAATATAAGGAAACTGGAAAAGTTTGGTGGCGTTGTGGAGAGTTTCCAAACTGCTGTCCGAATGTAATTGATGACACCTACATTTAAGCTCATCTGTCACAGTGATGGAATAGCTGATGGCTCTGTGTTCCGTTTCGACTGATTCCTCATACTGCAGTCATGTAAGCAATCACTGTTTCGGTGCTAGCTATCCCCAGAAGGTGTTGCCCCTCCACCAAAACTCTTTCTGCAACTCAAACAAGCGATGTCAGTCAATCATTATGTGGTAACCAACAGCATATCAGTGGACTGATTTTATGGAAAAGACACCCTCGATGTACTGAAATAATAAGCATCACAGTTGATAGTGTGAACAATTTTAACAATTTTACAGTAATTTCAACACCGCCCAATGATGGAATAGCATGTTTCCCAATTTCAGTATAATAACTAAACCGCCCATTCTATACTTTGCAAGTATCATTGCGAATTAGATGACTGTGCAGTACGTTGATTCGTTGTTAATTCTTGAACAGATAGAGCATCAAAGTATACCAGACATGGCTCTACATACTTCTAGCACCTCCAGCATAGTGCATAATTTACGATGTATCTCTATGCATATGGGAGTCACAGAGCATTCTCACAGTCTTAGGATAAAATTAGAGACTGGAAGATCCCTCGCACTGTCTTTGACCAACCCACCCTGCAGCACCGTTAAGAATTTAATCTGCAGTTGACCAGAAGTAGACCGCTACATTCCATGTTTGGTGAATTAATGGAGCCAACCGAGTCCTCGCCCATCCAAGTACACAAGATTTCTCCAGATGCGTCCAAGTCGAGGAGGATAGCAACCCTTATCGGTTTATTGTAGGATATTGGAAAATGTTGTGATGGAATAGCAGACGGTTAACAAAAACAGGAAGTGGCTGGTGTTTGTGGATGTTGAAGCTCCAGACGGATGGAGTTCGAAGCATTTTTACGTACATCAACCACGCTATCAGTTCTAAAGTATTGTTCTAGAGTCCGGCATCAGTGCCTGGAAGGTATTGGTAAGAGAAAACATAAACACACACACTACTAAGGCTACAAGGTTCCTCAATTAAAACAGGCTAAAATGTTAGATCGCTCCAGTTTCCGACCTATTAGTCGTATGGAATGTAACGCTGTTAATATTCCCACGTAAGAATTTCCAGAGCATGACATACATCCTTCTTGCAGGTTTCTCTACGATAAACTGTGGTAACAAACCGTAAACCGAAATAACTACGCCCTTAAAATATCGATTCCATGTGATACGTGCACAATTTAGCTTTCCAGATATGTATATCGTCCACTGTACAGATCCAATCGTGGTTCATAAATGATACTATGCCTGCATTACTCCTATATAAAATGATCGTTAGTGACGAAGAATACCTCTTAGAAAGAAACAGATAAACGTATAGCAGCAGCGTCCGACATATGAAATTACAGTTCACGCCGCAACTAACTCTGTAAACAGGACATCTGTCAAGAAAATGTATACACGGGGATTGCAGTGCCTTAGAAACAGCTATCGCTAACTTAGAATCATCTTAGTTATGAAACTGAAGTCGTGATTTTATACCCAAGATGCGACAGGGGAATGAAGCACGAGGGCCGTTCAGAAGTAACCTCCGGTTGATTTAAAAAAATACACCAAGTTAAATAAAAACATTTTAATATATACATCTTACAACTACATCTTTGCACTATTTTTCTACACAGTCTCCATAGCGATTGAGGCACTTATCGTATCTCTTCACAAGCTTTGAAATTCCTTCTGCATAAAAATCACCCGCTTGTGCCTGGAGCCAGCCTGTGACCGCATCTTTGAGCTCTTCGTCGTCATCAAACCGCTGTGACCCGAGCCATTTCTTCAAATGCATGAAGAGGTGATAATCACTTGGCGCCAGGTCTGGGCTGTAAGGTGGATGGTTGATAACGTCCCACTTGAAGGACTCAAGAAGGGCCGTTGTTCTGCGAGCAGAGTGAGGACGGGCGTTATCGTGCAAAAAAACGATACCGGAAGTCAGCATACCACAGCGTTTGTTCTGTATAGCCCGTCGTAACTTTTTTATTGTTTCACAGTACACGTCTTGATTAATGGTCGTACCACGTTCCATGAATTCAACCAACAACACCCCTTTGGCATCCCAAAACACCGTTGCCATCAGTTTTGTGGCAGAAAAATCTTGCGAGGCTTTTCTTGGTTTGGTAGGCGAATTTGAATGTGCCCACATCTTTGATTGTTCTTTTGTCTCAGGGTTCACGTACTTAATCCAGGTTTCGTCACCAGTCACGATTGTGTTTAACAATGGTTCTCCTTCGTCCTCATAACGTGACAGAAAGTCTAATGCAGAGGCCATTCTTTGAGTTTTGTGGTGGTTGGTAAGAATTTTGGGCACCCATCGTGCACAGAACTTACGGTAACCCAATCTTGCTGTCACTATCTCGTACAAGAGAGTCTTAGAAATCTGTGGAAAACCAGTAGACAACTCCGACATTGAGAAACGTCGATTTTCACGAACTTTTGCATCAACTGTCTGAACGAGTTCGTCAGTCACCAATGATGGTCTACCACTCCTCTCTTCATCATGAACGTTTTCTCGTCCACTTTTAAATAAACGTACCCATTCACGGACAACTCCTTCACTCATAACTCTTGGTCCGTACACGGCACAAAGCTCACGATGAATAGCTGCTGCAGAATATCCTTTGGCTGTAAAAAACCTTATGACAACACGCACTTCACATTTGGCGGGGTTTTCTATTGCAGCACACATTTCAATCTGCCACAAAAACTAAACTAGCGCAGGTACGACGTTCACTCGACCACGGCTTGATGCCGACTGACCTGTTGAGTGCGTGAACGCACAGATGGCGTCGCTACTCCCCCCACAACCCGCAATGTGACCAATCGGAGGTTACTTTCTGAACCGCCCTCGTACATCGCATACATCCACGTTCGTTTACAGGAATGTGCGAGCGTATGTGTGCATGTGTTCTGACATGTGCAAAGGAAATTACTATATCCAGTTGTAAGGAAGGAACGTATTTGACCTGCTGCACTGTGATAGCAATGGGGAGAGTATCTCAAGACATAGGAATGGTGCAGATATTTCCATTTCCAGACGCACAGCCATCAGCAGGGTGTACCGCGATACCACACAAGCGACATTTTCTGAGTCGTTTCACCTGCTAGTAGCTCCCTAAAGACCGACCGTCCGCTTTCGCGTCTCCACCAGCATTGTCCCTCTGCCTGTCACCGAACGCGTTTCCCGCGTGACGAATATCCTCGCTCAACTGATTAGGGCAATTCCCTTTCCTGAAACCATCCATCTGGTTGGCTACAGCTTAGTCTACAATATTTTAAATATTAACATATTTAAATAATGAAAGTTTGACCACTTCCACATTCTAAATAAAGTAACATTAACATCCATTACGTAATAAATGTAAATTATTTTACATAAAACCGATACAGTTTCCTTCTTAACTTTGGATGTCACGGCCAGTAGCCCTGCACCAGTGTGCTTTCTGATAAATAAAGAACAAAACTAACTATTATGCGCTAAACAGTTCAACAAATATTATATTACCTAATGATTCTATAAGGTGTCATGCTGTCATCGTTCAATGTGTTTTGTGTGGAGAAAATGATGATCTGATGCTTAACTGAAAATACTAATAATTTAAATTTACTATATCTTTTAAACAAATAAAGTTACAGAGTAGATATTTACAACATTTGTCGTTTTAATGATGCGCTTCTATATGAAATGTCGAGTGTTAAGATCGACCAAAGCGTTCAGATCTTAGCATTCAGGTCTTTGTTACAAAGCTTGTTAGTTTCACTTTGACAGTAAATCCTAAACTATTATGGATATGACCAATATTGAAGTTTTATTGGGATGACCATGAAAATTTATGAAGGAAGTTAGATTAAAATTACTGTGGCTTCATTCCGTGAATTACTACAGAATTAATTAATTTTTATAAATGTTTCGCTTTATGGCCAGTCTTAGGTCCACCATATTTAAGACTGCTACATCTCCCTGGCCAAAAACAGCTTCTACAGGGTTTCCCTCTCGTCTGTCTCACTCACACACTACAGCACTTAGGCCTCATTCAGCACAATAGATGCCTGTGAATTTTTCCATCTCGTGGCGAATCTGCGCTCTTTGTGACACATGTTCCTGGACAACAGGGTTTGTTTCACACTTGCTGAATGCTGAGTCTTTTGGTCATATTCTTAACTTGGAACGAATTGCAGTCGAGAAACTGTATATCCGAAAACAGACACGACTTGCATCTACTGGCTGTATGCCCTGTGGTGGTAGTACTATGTAATGGGTCAGTTGGACTCTAGACCTCATGGTGAAGACACTGCATGGAGCTGCTGCCTCGAATTGTTTAAATAAACACTGCCTCCAAAATAAAGACTTACATCCACGCTAGCCAGGACAGGCTGAGTCCTTTTCCAACCAAGGAAGAGGTGGCGGTCAGTCTAGGTAGCTCAAGTGACCTATTTTTCCGCCATTTTCTTAGGTTAGTGGCGGTAGCCCAAGTGACCTTTTTTGCGACAAAATTTGAAATGGTCGCCATGACGTCGTTGCGATGTTGCCATATCTACCACCACCATCTCGAATAAATTTGGCAACGATGCAACATGGGGTGTTGGCTGCTTGGTCCCACTACTACCGTGAAGATAAAAGTAGAGCGATTCGAGCGCACACGAAGGCTTAACGGCACTCGCTGTTGCGGCAAACTACTCGCGACTGGAACAGGAAACGAGTGAATCTGTCCGCCCCCCCCCCCCCGCCCGTCCCCCCTCCGCCACCCCCTGTCCCCGTCACGCCCAACCACTCTTGTTTGCGGAGTAGATGTAGGTGAGGATATACTTCCTTACCTTACACAATAGAACTACAGCTCCTGCCGCACAGGTTTAAGGAGTACACAAAGGAGATTTACGACAGGGCGAGAAACTCTCAGAATTCTTCGAGTCGTCGCCTCTGGAAGACATGTTGGCCCACTGACCGCTACAAACAGCCTGCGGTAGTCGGTAGGACCGCACGAAGCTCGCTGCACAGGCCTTTGTTTAAGCCGTAGCATCGCGCAGCCGTAGTGGAACAGGCGAGGAAATGAAACAGAACTGCCGTAGCTGCCCTGGAAGCGGTACGAGGTGAGAGCGGGGCGTCGACCCTGGAGGAGACGCTGCAGTGCGGGAGGCGGCGTGGGCGGACCGACACTGCCGGCGGCATCACCAGCAGCAGCAGCAGCAGCAGCGGCAGGCGGCCCGGCGGCTTCCGCGTGGGCCCACGGCGTCTAAACACGCAGAGACAGCAGCCGCCGCCGCTGCCGCGCACTTGGCTGTGTGCTAGTCACTCACATTCGCCGCACGGTCTCCTCAGCAGAGGCTGCAGTCGCCCTCGGAAGGGGCTCAGAACTGGGAAGACCATTAGGATTTGCTTCCAGGAGAAATTTTCAGCATCAGAGAGGGGTTTAGTTGAGGGGCCAGTTGAGGAGCTTTACAGCTGTTCGACCGCCACATGGGGAGCCGGCGAGCATCCTCGGCCGAGCCCCACTCAGCTCTCCAGTGCGCCGTGCCGTGCAGTCATAGCTAGTCGTGCGGCCGCTCACTATTACTCGGAAGCAAAGCCACGACAACAAACCACGCGGTCACGACACAAACAATACACTCGTACCTCACAGCTGCATACACTATACATCGGAAGTTGAAACGCAAAACGCACACTTCTCAAGACAGAACTGTCCAGTCACTACAAATTAAGAAAACCTTGCACATTTAGTGGGCTGAAGATGTAACGCAGCTTCTAGTCAGCACCATAATACGACAGTCTCATATTCCGTACAGCTCGTACAAGCTTTCCATCTGATGTGAATATATGTTTATGTGTCAGTACTTCGCTGGTTTCGGCTGCAGTGTTTCTTTATTTCGTATGACTGGCATAGAGAAATATGCTCTCCTTTATCGTCCGCAAGTCCCAGCGCTGGGCTAGCTTCTGGATCAAACACCCGCACGTTTCAGAGCTGCATCAGATGTGGCTTGAAAAGTATCTACATGACGGAAGAAGAATGTTCCCACAGTTGTTGTATCGGTGCAGTGAATGGCAGAGTGGTGAGTACGGGGGTGTGTAGTGAGCAGGGCGGTGCGCGGCGCCGCCTCGCAGCTCCAGCCTCCAGCCTCCAGCCACCAGCCTCCAGCGGGGCTGGAGGCGGGCCGCTGCGGCAGGCAGTCGCTTGGTCCGCCTGCATCACTCTCCCCGGCGCCTCCCTTACCAGCAGGCGAGAAGGGGACCGCGTTGCTCCATACTACAGTGTTTCCCAGTGTATGGCGCCGTCTCTGTCCCAGCGTTTTCTCTGACTCGACAGAAAACATCCATACTCCGCCACTCGTTGTACCGTTTCAGTTTAATCACGTATTTGAATTATCTTCATTTTTGCGACTTTTTTATGCTTTGCGGAAAACGATTGCATTTCTTTCTGCCATGTTATTTCCTCAAAATTTACGCTGAAGAGCCACAGAAACTAGTACACCTGCCCAATATCGTGTACGGCCCCCGCGAGGACCCAGAATCCCCGCAACACGACGAGCCATGGACTCGACTAATGTCTGAAGTAGTGATGGAGGGAACTTCCACCATGAATCCTGCAGGGCAGTCCATAAATCCGTAGTGGTACGAGGCGGTGAAGATCTATTCTGAACAGCACGTTGTAAGCATCCCAGATAAACTCGATAATGTTCATGTCTCGGAAGTTTGGTGGACAGCGGAAGTGTTTAAACTCTGAAGAGTTTTCCTGCGGCTACTCTGTAGCATTTCTGGAAGTGTGGGGTGTCGCATTGTCCTGCTGGAATTCCCCAAGTCCATCGGAATGCACAATGCAGATCAACTGATGCAGGTGATCAGACAGCATGCCTGCCAGAGTCGTATCTAGAGGTATCAGGGGTCCCATATCACTCCAACTGCCCACGCCCCACACCATTACACAGCCTCCACCAGCTTGAACAGCCCCCTGCTGACATGCAGGGTCCATGGATTCGTGAGGTTGTCTCCGTACCCGTAAACGTCCATCCGCTCCATACAAATTGAAACGAGACTCGTCCGATCATGCAACATGTCTCCAGTCATCGAGAGTCCAATGCCGGTGTTGACGGGCACAGACGCGTATAGCTTTGTGTCGTGTAGTCACCAAGTGTACACGACTGAGCCTCCGGCTCCGAAAGCCCATGTCGATGATGCTTCGTTGAATGACTCGCACGCTCACATTTTTTAACGGCGCAGCATAGAAATCTACAGTAATTTGCGGAAGGGTTGCAATTCTGTCACGTCGAACGATTCTCTTCAGTCGTCGTTGGTCCCGTTCTTCCCGGCCGCAGCGATTTCGGAGGTTTGATGTTTTACCGGATACCTGATACTCACGGTACACTCGTGAAATGATCGTGCGGGAAAATCTCCAGTTCATCGCTACCTCGGAGATCCTGTGTCGCCGGCCGTTGTGGCCCAGCGGTTCTAGGCGCTTCAGTCCGGAAGCGCGCGACCTCTACGGTCGCATGTTCGAATCCTGCCTCGGGGATGGATGTGTGTGTGATGTCCTTAGGTTAGTTAGGTTTAAGTAGTTCTAAGTTCTACGGTACTGATAACCTCGGATGTTAAGTCCCATAGTGCTCAGAGTGAACTGAACCATTTGAAGCTGTGTCGCATCGCTCGTGCGCCGACTGTAACAACACGTTCATACTCACTTAAATCTTGATAACCTGCCACTGTAGCAGCAGTAACCGACATAACAACTGTGCGAAACATTTGTTATCTTATATAGGAGCTGCCGACCGCAGCGCCGTATTCTCCCTGATTACATATCTCTGTATTAGAATACGCATGCATATACCAGTTAATTTCCCCCCCCCCCCCCCCCCCCCCGAAGAACCATGGCCCTTGCCGTTGGTGGGGAGGCTTGCGTGACTCAGCGATACAGATAGCCGTACCGTAGGTGCAACCACAACGAAGGGGTATCTGTTGAGAGGCCAGACAAACATGTGGTTCCTGAAGAGGGGCAGCAGCCTTTTCAGTAGTTGCAGGGGCAACAGTCTGCATGATTGACAAATCTGGCCTTGTAACACTAACCAAAACGGCCTTGCTGTGCTGGTACTGCGAACGGCTAAAAGCAAGGGGAAACTACAGCCGTAATTTTCACCGAGGGCATGCAGCTTTACTGTGTGGCTAAATGATGATGGCGTCCTCTTGGGTAAAATATTCCGGAGGTAAAATAGTCCCCCATTTGGATCTCCAGGCGGGGACTACTCAGGAGGACGTCGTTATCAGGAGAAACAAAACTGGTCTTCTACGGATCGGAGCGTGGAATGTCAGATCCCTTAATCCAGAAAGGTAGGTTAGAAAATTTAAAAATGGAAATGAATAGGTTAAAGTTAGATATAGTAGGAATTAGTGAAGTTCGGTGGCAGGAGGAACAAGACTTTTGGTCAGCCGAATACAGGGTTATAAATACGAAATCAAATAGGGGTAATGCAGAAGTAAATGAAGCAGGCAAAAAGGAGTACAAACGTCTGAAAAATGAGATCGACAGGAAGTGGAAAATGGCTAAGCAGGGATCGCTAGAGGACAAATGTAAGGATGTAGAGGCTTATCTCACTCGGGGTAAGATAGATACTGCCTACAGGAAAATTAAAGAGACCTTTGGAGAAAAGAGAACCACTTGTATGAGTATAAAGAGCTCAAATGGAAACCCAGTTATAAGCAAAGAACGGAAAGCAGGAAGGTGGAAGGAGTATATAGAGGGTCTATACAAGGGCGATGTACTTCAGGACAATATTATAGAAATGGAAGAGGATGTAGATGAAGATGAAATGGGAGATACAATACTGCATGAAGAGTTTGACAACATTCCATTAGAATTACTGACGGCCTTGGGAGAGCCAGTCCTGACAAAACTCTACCATCTGGTGAGCAAGATGTATGAGACAGGCGAAATACCCTCAGACTTCAAGAAGAATATAATAATTCCAATCCCAAAGAAAGCAGGTGTTGACAGATGGGAAAATTACAAAACTATCAGTTTAATAAGTCACAGCTGCAAAATACTAACACGAATTCTTTACAGACGAATGGAAAAACTGGTAGAAGCCGACCTCGGGGGAGATCAGTTTGGGTTCCGTAGGAATATTGGAACACGTGAGGCAATACTGACCCTACGACTTATCTTAGAAAATAGATTAAGGAAAGGCAAACCTACGTTTCTAGCATTTGTGGACTTAGAGAAAGCTTTTGACAATGTTGACTAGAATACTCTCTTTCAAATTCTGAAGGTGGCAGGGGTAAAATACAGGGAGCGAAAGGCTATTTACAATTTGTACAGAACCAGATGGCAGTTATAAGAGTCGAGGGACATGAAAGGGAAACAGTGGTTGGGAAGGGAGTGAGACACGGTTGTAGTCTCTCCCCGATGTTATTCATCTGTATATTGAGCAAGCAGTGAAGGGAACAAACGAAAAATTCGGAGTAGGAATTAAAATCCACGGAGAAGAAGTAAAAACTGAGGTCTGCTGATGACATTGTAATTCTGTCAGAGACACCAAAGGACCTGGAAGAGTAGCTGAACAGAATGGACAGTGTCTTGAAAGGAGAATATAAGATGAACATCAACAAAAGCAAAATGACGATAATGGAATGTAGTCGAATTAAATTGGGTAATGCAGCGGGAATTACGAGGTGCATTCAAGTTCTAAGGCCTCCGATTTTTTTTCTAATTAACTACTCACCCGAAATCGATGAAACTGGCGTTACTTCTCGACGTAATCGCCCTGCAGACGTACACATTTTTCACAACGATGACGCCATGATTCCATGTCAGCGGCGAAGGCTTCTTTAGGAGTCTGTTTCGACCACTGGAAAATCGCTGAGGCAATAGCAGCACGGCTGGTGAATGTGCGGCCACGGAGAGTGTCTTTCATTGTTGGAAAAAGCCAAAAGTCACTAGGAGCCAGGTCAGGTGAGTAGGGGGCATGAGGAATCACTTCAAAGTTGTTATCACGAAGAAACTGTTGCGTAACGTTAGCTCGATGTGCGGGTGCGTTGTCTCGGTGAAACAGGACACGCGCAGCCCTTCCCGGACGTTTTTGTTGCAGTGCAGGAAGGAATTTGTTCTTCAAAACATTTTCGTAGGATGCACCTGTTACTGTAGTGCCCTTTGGAACGCAATGGGTAAGGATTACGCCCTCGCTGTCCCAGAACATGGACACCATCAATTTTTCAGCACTGGCGGTTACCCGAAATTTTTTTGGTGGCGGTGAATCTGTGTGCTTCCATTGAGCTCACTGGCGCTTTGTTTCTGGATTGAAAAATGGCATCCACGTCTCATCCATTGTCACAACCGACGAAAAGAAAGTCCCATTCATGCTGTCATTGCGCATCAACATTGCTTGGCAACATGCCACACGGGCAGCCATGTGGTCGTCCGTCAGCATTCGTGGCACCCACCTGGATGACACTTTTCGCATTTTCAGGTCGTCATGCAGGATTGTGTGCACAGAAATGCCAACTCTGGAGGCGATCTGTTCAACAGTCATTCGGCGATTCCCCAAAACAATTCTCTCCACTTTCTCGATCATGTCGTCAGACCGGCTTGTGCCAGCCCGAGGTTGTTTCGGTTTGTTGTCACACGATGTTCTGCCTTCATTAAACTGTCGCGCCCACAAACGCACTTTCGACACATCCGTTAACTCCATCACCACATGTCTCCTTCAACTCTCGATGAATTTCAATTGGTTTCACACCACGCAAATTCAGAAATGATTGCATGCTGTTCAAGTAAGGAAAACGTCGCCATTTAAAGTATTTAAAACAGTTCTCATTCTCGCCGCTGGCTGTAAAATTCCATCTGCTGTACGGTGCTGCCATCTCTGGGACGTATTGACAATGAACGCGGCCTCATTTTAAAAGAATGCGCATGTTTCTATCTCTTTCCAGTCTGGAGAAAAAAAATCGGAGGCCTTAGAACTTGAATGCACCTCGTAGATTAGGAAATGAGACACTTAAAGTAGTAAAGGAGTTTTGCTATTTGGGGAGCAAAATAACTGATGATGGTCGAAGTAGAGAGGATATAAAATGTAGACTGGCAATGGCAAGGAAAGCGTTTCTGAAGAAGAGAAATTTGTTAACATCGAGTATAGATGTGTCAGGAAGTCGTTTCTGAGAGTATTTGTATGGAGTGTAGCCATGTATGGAAGTGAAACGTGGACGACAAATAGTTTAGACAAGAATAGAATAGAATAGAAGCTTTCGAAATGTGGTGCTACAGATTAGATGGGTAGATCATATAACTAATGAGGAGGTATTGAATAGGATTGGGGAGAAGAGAATTTTGTGGAACAACTTGACTAGAAGAAGGGATCGGTTGGTAGGACATGTTCTGAGGCATCAAGGGATCACCAATGTAGTATTGGAGGGAAGCATGGAGGGTAAAAATCGTAGAGGGAGACCGAGAAATGATTACACTAAGCAGATTCAGAAGGATGTAGGTTGCAGTAGGTACTAGAAGATGAAGAAGCTTGCACAGGATAGAGTAGCATGGAGAGCTGCATCAAACCAGTCTCAGGACTGAAGACCACAACAACAACAACAACCAGTTAATTTGGCACTTCAGTGTATATTCTATTGTCTTCGGTGGAGTATCATTTCTGAAAATGTCGTGTTTTCATTTGTTGTCGTACGTTTGAGTGCACACTGCTAGTTTCTCAATAACAGCAGGTGTTGCCCAGCTAGTAGCACTGGTACCTATTATCTCTAATTTCTCTGCATTTCACAGCACCATTAACAGCACACGGACAGAGTGTGTATTAATATATGATGGGTGTTTTAGTCCACTACCTCTTTCACATAATAAGCACATACGTTGTTAGCGTGACAGTTTTCGTTCTTCCACTTTTTTACTTTAAAAACGACTTTGCTGTTCATCTCATCTGTCAGGGCACTATATGACCAAAGCGTTGCAGTACGAGCCGGTTGTACACCGACAAACCAACTGATAATCCCATCTCGCAGCTTATTTCTCTTACATTGTTTTCTTATAATGTTTGTCCCTGTGTACTTGGTTTAGATTCATTTCAACCGTAAAAATCCGCGCCATCTTAAAGTTTTTTGATTTCGGCTGTTTCTAGTCAATATAAAGTGAAATTTGGTACCAGTTCGTAAGAAGTCTCTTTCTTCACTCCCAACGGTGAAGGAACGTGTAGCGGTGCTAAAATCCGCCCGCACGTCTCTCGCAGGTGAGTCACGTGAAAGTCACGTGGAAACCACGTGCAACGAGGTGGCGAAGACACCGCAGCAGTCGAGGCACCTCAGCGACTCTCACGCCCAACACTAAAATTCCCTCCGATGTGAGCACCAATATCTGCTAGCATTTGGACCATTTTCAAGAGAATATGACTCATACTCAGCTACGATTTTTTACTGTGGTTGGGCGAAACACGGGTCCAAAAATTTTCTTGGGAAACGAACATGTAACCGAGTAGTGCGTGGTGGGCGGTGGCACGGCTTCTAGGATTGTGGTCAATGTTTTGAGGACCGCAAAGCCAATTCTCCTAATTGAGTGGCTTACACGGGATAAGATAAAAAACTGGCGAATAGTAGTCTACTGCCCAAACTACTTCACAAATACGCGACGAAATGTCTCGACTCCACAAGAAACAAAACGCGTTCATCAGGGCAGTGCATCTACTTCTGTCGCTTAGCCAACAGAAAAACAGAGGTTGTTGAAGAACCTGTTGTTGGTAAATCCACCCTGTTAATCAGATTTGCCCCCGTTCAATGTCGATCGGTGATCAGATCGTAAGAAATTTGTAGCTGAAAACATTTTGTGTCCAGTGAAGAGCACCAGTTTGTTGACCTCCCACAGTCGCCTTTCTACGTCTGAGATCTGCCCACGGAATAACCAAACGTCGAAGAGCGAGCGCCCACCTTGCGGGCGCTGCGAAAGCGCTAGTCTCTCTCTCTCACACCCTGCGGCGCTGGCGGCTTTCCGCCGTACCTTCGAGCACTGCAATTGCGCCTTTAACTAAAAAGATTTAAACTTTGTTTGTGGTGAAACTTCCTGTCAAATTAAAACTATGTACCGAACCGAGACTCGAAATCGGGACCTTTAATCTGCCAAGAATGTGTCATACCAGCACACACCCCACTGCAGAGTGAAAATCTCATTCTTGTCTGTGGTGCATTGCTAACGTTGTGATACGTACTGTATGACTGATATTGCTGTCTAAAGTGTGTGATTTAGGTGAAACATTGTAAATCTCTATAAATATTTAGTTATTCGTTTTGTGGTGAATATTTCATGATTATAAGGTATATTCTTTTGGTGTAGTCACTGAGAGTACCCGAAAAAATCTGCAAAATTCTCAGGCAGTGGGTCTACATAAGACGAAATTCACTACTTGGCGCAGTTAACAGTTCTTCTCTCAAGCGCGACCAGACGTGATGAATTTACTCGGCTGCTTCTGGCGTCCAAAAACAGAGCCATTTAGATGGCGAGCAGAGTTAAGGAAACGCGTAGCGGCGCGATTTGGGAGACGTGACGAAGTGGAGGGGCGTACTGTATCCGGGTACAGCGACGGCACATTGTGGAGGAGGAACCCTCTAGTCGACTGAAGTAATGACCCACTTGGCCCGGCTGTTTGCCGTCGGGAAATGCCGTTCGCCACCGTGGATACGAAACTTGGCACAGACGGTTAATGGTCACTGCAATGTCGTTTTACGTGGTGTGCTGTATGATAATATTTAAGGAACGTAATGTTCTCATTTTCTAGTCTTTGTCAATCAAATAAATGCTCGGTGCTGCAAGTTGTTGAATTTTCTATTCCCACATTGAAACTCACACTTACACATGATCTCTCATACCCAGCTGGGTAGCGCAGTCATCAGGACGCTGGACTCACATTCTGGAGAACGATGGTTCAAACCCGCGTCCGGACATCGTGATTTAGGTTTTCACTGATTTCCCTAATTCGCGTAAGGCAAATGCCGGAATTGTTACTTCGAAATGGCAGGGCCGCTTTCCTTTTCCGTCATTCCCTAACCTTGGGCTCCATCTCTATAGAGCTCGTTGTCGACGGGACGTTAACCACTAATCTGCTCCCCCTCCCTTATCTTCCAGGTGACTGATTAGTGTTGTGGTTTGGATGTCCAGTCGAGATGTTAATTCACAAAAAAATGGTTCAAATGGCTCTGAGCACTATGGGACTTAACTGCTGTGGTCATCAGTCCCCTAGAACTTAGAACTACTTAAACCTAACTAACCTAAGGACAGCACACACATCCATGCCCGAGGCAGGATTCGAACCTGCGACCGTGCGATTCGAGACTGTAGCGCCTATAACCGCACGGCCACTCCAGCCGGCGTTAATTCACGATCTTCAGCTGCTGCGAGCAGTGTTGTTATTTCGTTTCATGATTATACCGAGTTCCGCGACAGCATATATGACTGGTTGCTTTAACTGCGTCTGTCGCTGATGTTCTAATAGGCTGGCCCACGTAAGTCATGCCACACTCGTGCGTCTTGCTGTACGCACACGGGGTTTCGGAGACCTAGATCATCTGCAACTGGAATCGGACCAAGAGACCAGAACCGGAGTAATATTTGTTTCGGGGATAGCGAAATTGGGGAGTCTATTGAAGGGAAGTAGCCGGCCGCTGTGGCCGAGCGGTTCTAGGCGCTTCAGTCCGGAACCGCGCTGCTGCTACGGTCGCAGGTTCGAATTGTGCCTGGGGCATGGATGTGTGTGATATCCTTAGGTTAGGTATTGAAACGGTGCAGTAGTTTCCGCTCTATAAGAAGCAGGTTTCGCTGCTCGCTCGCACCGGGAAATAGAAACAGAGGCGGCTCCGCACCCAATTTTATTACACGACGCGGCCGGCCGCGGGTGCAACAGAACCCATGTGGACGGGTGGAAACAAATGTGTCAGGCTTCATAATACGTATTTATATGTGTCGTGTATTATGCATTTCTTGGACGTGGATGTGAATCTGCACATGAACTTTCCTAATCCTGCTCACACCTTTCCGTAAAGCGTGGCCAAATCTTTGTTGGGAAGTAGTTCTGTAGTATAGTAGTGACAACCTTACTCCCGGGTAGGGGATCAGAGAGACAGCACAGGCAGGTAGAAGTCAAAGACTTTCCAGTGTCACAAGATTTGGGGTGGAGAGGTTGGTCACGGCCAAGTGGTTCGACCACCCCCTCCCCCGGGGCCCAGGAAGACCTCCGGGTGCCCGCCATATTCGAGGAGTGTTAGAGAAGATGGGTAAGTGAGCAGACGTGCTCTCAGTGTGTCTGTCACAGTGTTCACGTATGGAAGAGAGGTATTTGAATATTTGTACTAATTCTTTTATTTCCAGCTTCGGATTGTGTAAGGAAATGAATGATCTCGTTAATTTAGGAAATTTGACCCTCTGTGTTAATGTATCTGGCCCCCAGTTTACCCGTTATCCTCCTCACATAGTGAATGTCCTGTGTAAAATATTGGGAGACTTTGGCGGTATACATTTGGCCAACGCAATTCCGTCTTACCCGTAGAAATGTGCGTGCAGATTAGTATATAATATACCCGAGCTATAGGTTGTAAAATTGTAATATCTGTAAACTGAAACAATTGCTGCTATCGCTGTAAAGTCGAGTGATAATGTTTAAAATAAATAGGTAATCAATTGTCATCAATCTTTAACATACCTTAAAAAAACAAAGAAGTCAAGTTAAAGGAATTCATTTAAAATAGAAGATATAGAATGCAGGGACCCACACATCAGCGTGTGATCCCTCCAGCCCCTTGCCTAGTACAGTACAGAAAGGACACGCTCTCTAGGTAGCGCTCTGAAGCTCCCCTCCCCAGGTATCCGTTGCGCAATTTTGATTCAGGGCTTGACGACATCAACTTTCATCTGGCGTCCCTAGGCAAGGAGGTAAGACGGTAAACTTTCAGTAGGTTTAAGTAGTTCTAAGACTAGGGGACTGGTGACCTCAGATGTTAAGTCCCATAGTGCTTAGAGCCATTTGAAGTGAAGTAATCGGGAAACCTAGTTACCGACATTTTAACTTTAGCAAGATTTGAGATCCAGCAGTTTATTTTCTAACGTGCCTCTGGCCTATGTTCGACGTCAACTTGCTATAACCACTCGCAGGATACAGCTGGCAGCACTAGCAGTGGAGGGTGAATAAAGTGTGACGACGAGACGCGGAAAACTGCTGTCGTTGTCGTCATGAGGAAACGGAGAGATTTATCTCACGTCCAAAAGGGCGTGGTCACTGGCTTTCAGGCTGAGGATGGAAGCATTCCCGAAACGGCTAAGTCGGTAAAGTATACCCTGCATGACAACGTGGCGCTATCCAAAACCGCCGCCGAGGGGTGCACCACGGGCCATAGATTACAGGAATGAACGACGACTGCGGAGGCGTGTACGGGCGAGTGGCCACCACCGGTGCCTCGTCCACGACCGTTGAGCGAAAGTTGCTGCGGGGGCCTCTACAGCAGGTGCCTGGTTCGAGCACCCATGCTGACCGCTCTTCATCGACGACGAAGGCTGGAATTTGCACGACTGGACCTCCAGTGGGTGGCGACAGGTGGCAGACGTTTTGTGCTCCGTACGACAGATGGCTGCTGGCGTATACGACGTGAAGCATGTGAAAGTAGACACCCTGCACCAATCACTGGAAGGATCCAGGCCGGAAGGGGGGCTGTTATGGTCTGGGGAACGTTTCCGTGGTCTTCCCTGGATGATCTCGTCTGGAAGGCACAGTGGATCGACAAAGGAATGTATCTATCCCTGAAGACTGTGTCGATCCGCACATGCAGTCGTTTCTTCTCGGCACGATGGCATCTACCAGCAGGACAATGCAACACGTTACGCAGCTCGCAGTGTACGAGCGTGCGTTCGGAGACCACCAGGATGAGTTCACCGTTCTCCGCTGGCCACCAGACTCCCCGGATTTAAACCAAACGGAGAATCTATGGGACCATCTCGATCGAGGTGTTCGCGCTACGGATGCTCAACCGAGGAACCTGGAGCAGCTGGCCACGGCAGTGGAATCGGCACGACTGGACGTTGCTGGCTCCCTTCCTGCACGCCACGTAGCGGTACGTGCTGCAGAAGGTGGCTCTGAGAGGCGGCCACAGTCATGTGACTGGACAGCGCGTAACAGCAGCGAACAGGTACCTCGGCGAGCAGTACACGGTTGCAGCTGCAGGTCGCCTACGTAACGGATTCCGGGGGCAACAAAAGTTTAATTTTCAGTGTTTAAAAATTTTAGATCCTACCATAACTTACTGTGTTGTGCGTACTGTAAGACCTTCGGTATACACACCATCAGATTATTTGACTTGTCGCTCTATCGAAGTAGGCATCAGCAATATGTCTCGTGGTCTTATCGTGGAGTGTTTATCTTCTGCTGTTAGGTGAGACGATAGAAATGCCACTTGCACGCTTAGAGTAGCAGATTGACGGTGAGCAACTTTAAACAGAACTCGATTAATTTTTACACACATTTATTAAAATAATAACAAGCATTAACATTACTTAACTTGGTTCTGGATGCTATTTACAATTGACAATCTGAAGTTCCTTTGGTATTGGTACGTTAATCTTATTCTCACATATATCTCTGATACTTGATGAAAGTGTCTATACATTTATCTTCATGGCTATGTACAGGAATATGGTAATCTTATTAGGTGCAGACTGAAACGATGACTATAGACTGGTACAGACTGGTGCAAACAAATGCAGACTGGTACAGACTGGTGCAGACAAATGCAGAATGACTGATCGGATGTCTGTACACTTGTTATAATACCTCGCGCGTTCACGTATCACTGCGCGAGTGTGATCCGCGAGGAGAAAAGGTTCTACGTTAGCAGCAATCTCATTGGCTGCATTACATATTAATACGCGGATCGGCGCAAGCAGAATTTGGTCCGTCTCTAAGGCAGCGCCATCTCGTAGTGCGGAGAGGGACGAGCGCTGCGCCTGCGCTGTTGTGCTTAGCGGGGCGCGCTCCAGTGGGAAAGTACGCGGAACTATGTAGACAACACTTACTCGTAGACAGCTGTTACTTGTTTAAGAGGATGAGGTAAAAAAATGGAAATGAGTGTATGGTATTGTTGGCCGGGAGCCCCTATTCGGGGAAGTTCGGCCACCAAGTGCAAGTTTTATTTCATTCAGGGCCACATTGGGTTGGTGGGAATGAAATAATGATGAGGACAACACAACAGCCAGTCCCCGAGTGGAGAAAATCTCCAACCTGGCCGGGAATCGAACCCGTGCCCACTTGCATGGGAGGCGAACACGTTACCACCCAGCTAAGCAGGAGGACAGGATGAGATAAGTATTACAGTTAGAAACTGGTGTAGACATCTCGAGCAGTGTAACTCACGGTGCGCGTGTTACACAGACTTCATTCGTGCAGTGTTTGAGAATGAGAGCAAAGCCCGTCCAAGTGTCGGTACTGTGGCCACAGTAATGGCTGTACCCAAAAGTCTCAACTCGCGATTAAAAAACGCCACTGAAGGTCCAAATCCTGTGTGAAAGCGTACCGGTGGTACTACTCGGACCACCTCACCGCAAGACGATCGATACGTAGACTTGTTTGTCATGTGCCGGAAAACCGTGGCGCTTCGAGTGAGACGCTCCGCCAGCCGGTGTCGCCGAGCGGTTCTAGGCGCTTCAGTCTGGAACCGCGCGACCGCACGGGCGCAGGTTCGAATCCTGCCTCGGGCACGGATGTGTGTGTTGTCCTTAGGTTAGTTAGGTTTAAGTAGTTCTAAGTTCTAGGGGAGTGATGACCTCAGATGTTAAATCCCATAGTGCTCAGTGCTGTGTGAACCATTTTTGAAACGTTCCACGTCGAGCGACGAGACGCGTTGGTCAGCACACTGCACTCGCATCGCGACGTGGACAGTTGAAATCCGCGTCCGGCCATACGGTTTCAGGTTTTCCACGCTGTCACGAAATCGCTCCAGGCAAATGCCGCGATGGTTCTTTTCGAACGGGCACGGCTGGTTTCCTTGAAACAATCGAAGCTTGTGCTCCGTCTGTAATGACTTCCACTTCAAAGGGGCACCAAACTCTGATCTCTGTTCCTGCAAATTCATCACGGATGTATGGCAGACGATGCTCTTGTGGGAAACAAGGTCAATAACAGATACATGGAACGTGAGAACGAAAATGACGTATCTCAGCACGCCAGTCGCAGAAAGCGGGAAGGCAGAGAGGCCAAAAAACAACCACATTCTACACTTCAGGTCTTCAGTGATAGTTTTCGACTAACTCTATCGCCACTCTCTCTTGGCAACGAGATGCTTGGAAGATATTTTTAATTTATGCGATGTACGTGTGCGAAAACTCGCATAACTCTCTCAGTACTTCGCTACAAAATCCACTTTGAATACTATCACTACGAAGGGTCACAGAGACTTCCACTGGTTCATCCTGAAGCACCGAGCTGCCTCTGATATAGATAACGTTGGTCAGAGGGCCAAATGCGCTGGCCACCTCGATCCCTGTACTGTGTAACTCTTTGGTTAACTGTCCAACTCAAGTGCCAATTGTGGCATTCACTAGCACATCCTTAGAGAATTTAAAACGCGTCTCATCATTCCTCAGGATTTCAGTATCGCGCTTGTTTCCACGTTGATTCTGCGAGACGACAGGGGGATAGAGAAACAATTAAAATCGCTCAAAAGAGGAGAGGCCGCTGGACCAGTTCGATTTTACACAGAGTACGCGAAGGAACTTGCCCCCCTTCTTGCAGCGGTGTACCGTAGGTCTCTAGAAGAGCGTAGCGTTCCAAAGGATTGGAAAAGGTCACAGGTCATCACCGTTTTCAAGAAGGGACGTCGAACAGATGTGCAGAACTATAGACTTATATCTCTAACGTCGATCAGTTGTAGAGTTTTGGAAAACGTATTATGTTCGAGTATAATGACTTCTCTGGAGACTCGAAATCTACTCTGTAGGAATCAGCATGGGTTTCGAAAACGACGGTCGTGTGAAACCCAGCTCGCGCTATTCGTCCACGAGACTCAGAGGGCCATAGACACGGGTTCACAGGTAGATGCCGTGTTCCTTGACTTCCGCAAGGCGTTCGATACAGTTCCCCACAGTCGTTTAATGAACAAAGTAAGAGCATATGGACTATCAGACCAACTGTGTGATTGGATTGAAGATTTCCTAGATAACAGAACGCAGCATGTCATTTTCAATGGAGAGAAGTCTTCCGAAGTAAGAGTGATTTCAGGTGTGCCGCAGGGGAGTGTCGTAGGAGCATTGCTATTCACAATATACATAAATGACCTTGTGGATGACATCGGAAGCTCACTGAGGCTTTTTGCAGATGATGCTGTGGTGTATCGAGAGGTTGTAACAATGCAAAATTGTACTGAAATGCAGGAGGATGTGCGGCGAATTGACGCATGGTGCAGGGAATGGCAATTGCATCTCAATGTAGACAAGTGTAGTGTGCTACGAATACATAGAAAGAAAGATCCTTTATCATTTAGCTACAAAATAGCAGGTCAGCAACTGGAAGCAGTTAATTCCATAAATTATCTGGGAGTACGCATTAGGACTGATTTAAAATGGAATGATCATATAAAGTTGATCGTCAGTAAAGCAGATGCCAGACTGAGATTCATTGGAAGAATCCTAAGGAAATGCAATCCGAAAACAAAGGAAGTAGGTTACAGTACGCTTGTTCGCCCGCTGCTTGAATACTGCTCAACAGTGTGGGATCCGTACCAGATAGGGTTGATAGAAGAGATAGAGAAGATCCAACGGAGAGCGGCGCGCTTCGTTACAGGATCATTTAGTAATCGCGAAAGCGTTACGGAGATGATAGATAAACTCCAGTGGAAGACTCTGCAGGAGAGACGCTCAGCAGCTCGGTACGGGCTTTTGTTAAAGCTTCGAGAACATAGCTTCACCGAGGAGTCAAGCAGTATATTTCTCCCTCCTACGTATATCTCGCGAAGAGACCATAAGGATAAAATCAGAGAGATTAGAGCCCACACAGAAGCATACCGACAATCTTTCTTTCCACGAACAATACGAGACTGGAATAGAAGGGAGAACCGATAGAGGTACTCAAGGTACCCTCCGCCACACACCGTCAGGTGGCTTGCGGAGTATGGATGTAGATGTCGATGTAGATGTAGATGTAGACGATTCTGTTACATTTCACTGTACACTTCATCATCGCTAAATTGCGGTCTGAGTCTTAATCTTCTCGTGGACATACCTTTCATTCCAGTACCTGATTTCGGAATGTCTGTGTGACCGTGATATAATTCAGTTGAATTTTCCTGTGTCTTCAAGCCATACCAAAGTGTACATCTGCATCTACACGACAACTCTGCAGTTCGCACACCTCTTCATCTTATCATGTTGAGTAATGGCTGGCTCATGTTATGCGTTGGTTTAAACCTTGATTGCTATTCTGTGTTTAGTCACCAGCGGTATTGCGATTATGCTGTTATCCTCTCTCTCCGGAGTGGCAGCAGCGGTGTGTATCGATATCCGCACCTTGTACTATCTTTGGCCTGGCGCTTACAGTTTCCAGCTGTGCTGTGTGCGAGGAGTTGGTCGGTTGGCGTGGAGCAGCGAGGAAATCTCTGCAGCGCGTAGTTTGGCCGAGGCCGCTGGCGGCGTCTACGCGCGGTCGGAGTGTGTGGTGCTGCTCCCATTGATACGAGGTCCGTGGCTCACCGATCCTGGACTCGAAAGTCAAGTTTTGACTTAATCTACCAGCAAGCCACGACTGTTTACATTGTGTCGTTTGGATTTCGTTCTCGGCTCTTGGGACATTCCCGCGAGCAACAACGTGTGTTTTCAAGTTGGCAAATTTTAGCCACCTTCCGGTGGAGTTTACTTGGTTATTTCGAATTGAAGTGCACCAGCGGAATCTTCTGCCTTGTGACCGTTAACGTTCCTGTTACCTGCCCTGGCCGTTGACATAAATTCAGGCAGTGTATTTTTCTCATCGTGTTGTCGCTGTCCAGAACGGTGTGTAGTTTGACAGCTCAATGTATAATTGGTTGTGGGCGCCAATACCTTCTGCGTTTTCGATTGAACTCCCTGTTGTGTGTTGGTCGGGTGAAGCGGAGGTTATCTTGTCGGTGGGTCCGTTGACTGTCTGTCTGTCGGATCGAGAATGTTTGGACCGATTGCCTGTCTCACCTAAGCGAGCGTTAGTGTTTGAATTCCAGGCCGAAACTCGGAAACTTCTGAGCGCTGTTGGGTGTACTGCCCTCTTTTATTTGTTCTTGTTGTTTGTATTTGTATGGGTTCTAACTGATTTTTAAATTAAGGTCGTTTTGCCCTTAAGGCGTCAGATTGTTTGAGCCTTCAGCCTAATTTAAAGAACTGTTTTAAGGTAAGGCTTGGCCTTTTAAAAATTTATTTTGTTTTGAGTCTTAAGTGATGAGCCTTCAGCCTTTTTTAAAAAATTAAAGTTGTTTTGCTCTTAAGGTGTGAGTTTGTTTAGGCCTTCAGCCTAATTGAAAGAAGATAAGGCCTTCTGCCTTTCAAATTTCTGATTTTGCTTTGAGTCTTAAGTTATTGGCTTTCTGCCGATTTTAATTTAAGTGGTCTTGCCCTTAAGTCATGAGATTGGATGGCGCATTCAGTCGGTAAATTAGTGCTGTGTTTTTTTTAAATTTTATTGGCTCTTGTAATGTTTGGTGAAATAAATAAAGTATGTTCGAGTGTAACTGACAGCAGCTTATTCTGGCCCCTTTCCACAATTTAAACCACCTGTCCTGTCCTGTGGGTGTAGCAGGGCGTCTCACATGTCTTAACAATGTATTCGCTATTTCTAGCTGAAACTTATTCAAGAACTCAATTAGTGGTTCTCCTCTCTTATTTGTATTACGAGCCCATATTCTCCCGTAAGTTTTATATTTCTTCTCGTACTACCGCGTTCTAGTCACTCATGTTTATTAGATTTTGATCTCTCTTTAAGCACTGAATTACGCGTTCAGTATGCTCATATACTTTCCCTATCTCATAATCTTTTGCTTTTCACGCAGGAGTATACACCTGCACTATAGTCGTTAACAACTTTTCTCTACCGATTCCGATGAGAATGACCCTACCACTGGACTGTTGGCAGCACCCCTCCGTCTGGACTTCCTCCCTACTCATGACGGCTGCTACTTCCGTTCTACCATTCTCTGCGGCTGCTTGTATTGCTCTATATCCGTCTGACGAGAAATCCTTACATACTTTCCATTCCACTTCGCTGCTCACGACTATATGTAGACCGAGCCTTTGCATCTGTTTTCTCTAATTTTTTTTAGCTTCCATATCACTTTTAGACATCTGACATTCCTCGCCGCGACTTGTTAGAGCGTTACCCTCTCGTCGGTCATTCGATCTTTTTCTCGTGGCCGCCTCCTCCTTGGCAAACCCCTCCGGGAGATCTGAATAGCGGGCTAATCCGGGATGTTTTGCCAATGGAGAGATCATCATAATACTTTGTCAGTTACATGGCACATGCTCTAATGCATACAGGTGTATCTTCAATACAGTGGTTTCCATTGCTCTCTGCATCCTTGTTGTTAAATGCAGCCTAGTCGTCAAATACGAGGGTCACTCCAAAAGAAATGCACACTATTTTTTTTAAATCCATCTTTTATTCTACATATTTGAAAGTTTTACAGTGTGTAGATAAATCCTTTAGGAACAATATTTTCATTTCTCCACATAATTTCCATACCTTACGCCATCTTGGAACCAGCGCCTGTATACCCGCACGGTAAAATTCTGGACCAACCTGTTGGAGCCACTTTTTGGCAGCGTGCTCGAGGGAGTCATCATCTTCAAACCTTGTTCCACGAAGAGAGTCTCTCAGTTTCCCAAAGAGATGATAGTCACATGGAGTCAGGTCAGGACTGTAAGACGCGTGTTTCAGTGTTGTCCATCCGAGTTTCGTGATCGCTTCCGCGGTTTTTTGACTGACATGTGACCGTGCATTGTCGTGCAACAGCAAAACATCCTGCTTTTTCCGATGTGGTCGAACACGACTCAGTAGAGCTTGAAGTTTCTTCAGTGTCGTCACATATGCATGAGAATTTATGGTGGTTCCACTTGGCATGATCTCCACAAGCAAGAGTCCTTCGGAATCGAAATACACCGTAGCCATAACTTTTCCAGCAGAAGGTATGGTTTCGAATTTTTTTTTCCTTCGGTGAATTTGCATGATGCCACTCCACTGATTGCCTCTTCGTCTCTGGTGAAAAATGATGGCGCCATGTTTCATCACCTGTCACAATTCTTCCAAGAAATTCATCTCCAGCATTCTCGTACTGTTCGAAAAGTTCGCTGCATAACGTTTTTCTTGTTTCTTTGTGAGCCACTGTCAACATCCTGGGAACCCACCTGGCACAAACCTTTTTTAACGCCAACACTTTCAGTATTCTGCAAACACTTCCTTCCCCTATCCCAACGTAGCGTGACAGTTCGTTCACTGTGATGCGTCTGTCAGCAGTCACCAATTCGTTAACTCTCTGCACACTGTCTGGAGTGTGTGCAGTACGAGGCCTGCTGCTGCGAGGACAATCCTCAATATTGGCGTGCCCGCTGCCATCACGTAACCTGCTGGCCCACCGACTAACTGTACTGCGATCGACAGCAGCCTCTCCGTACACCTTTTTCAACCTCTTGTGGATGTTTCCCACTGTCTCGTTTTCACAGCACAGGAATTCTACGACAGCACGTTGCTTCTGACGAACGTCAAGTGTAACAGCCATCTTGAGGACATGCTGTGACGGCGCCACTGTTTCAAAACAAGCGGGAAGGATGTATCTACACACTGTAAAACTTTCACACATGCAGAATGAAAACTGTATTTTTACAAAAATAGTGTGCATTTCTTTTGGAGTGATCGTCACTTTGGTCGTTGTCAAATATGTGGAGTCTAGGAATCCTACGTACTCGGTTCGCTAGACAAACAATTAGAACAAATCGTATTGATGAGTTTTATCACAGAAGGAAAAGATTACAATACTTAACTTTGTCAATTACACAGATGCGTCGCAACCAAAGGGCGACATACAAAATAAGCAATCGTCTTCAGTACAACAATCCTGAGTCGCTGCTATACAAGTGCCTGATCTTGAAGCTACTATTCAACTGGGACGCGACCAGTCGGACACGGCTTGTGTCCTCTTCACATAGGGGCCGCTGCTGTCGCGTTGTCGTCCTGGAGAGTGGCCGGTCAGCGTGCGATTGGCTGACGCCTTCTCACAGCCATCTCTGCTCTGTCGTTCCCGACTGTCGTGCCGGCCGGCGCCTGACTTCACTCCGTAACACTCGTGCCGTTGATCATTACTGATTCACTCGCCTTTTATACGGAGTCTATCATGCCAAGGGTAAAGGAGTCTCCAGAACCGGTGTCCGCTCCATTTGACAAGGTGGGTGGCACATTGTGGGTGACTCCTAATCCTGGAAGCCTCCCGACAGCATTTGTGATGAAACTCAAATTCAAATGTTAAGCCACGGCTATAAGTGAACACGGTACCCAGGACGTTTGGATTACTAGTGAAAGACGAGCCCCCCGCCCCTGCATCACAGTTTTCAACAAGCAGCATCTCACACGACATGCTGAACGTGAGGAAGGCCGCTGCCCACTGAATTGGGCGACTGGCCGCAGCCGTTCAGAAAACCCGCCGAACGGGGGGAACAGTGGGAGGTTGGCAGCTGTGTCCAGAGCACTTCTTCAGGTGCCTGATCACATCACCACGATCCCGAGACAGACGTAATGCCGTGTAGTTTTTGGGACCGACGTTGTGTGCTGCCAACAGATTGTACTCGTAAAGGGCAAACCGTGACAGAAACATAGTAGCGAAATCTCCTGACGCCTTCAAAGGAGGATGTTGGGAAGAAACGTCTCAGGAACGTTCTGGTGCGACGAGGTGTGTCTGCGCTCCACGACACGAAAACGCCCCGGCCCACTCTGCGCTGGGGACGTCAAATTTTTCCTCGACCTCCCCCCTCCCCCCTCTCTTTATCTAAATCTCCATCTGTGCGCAGCAGCCACTTTGCGGTGCGTGGTGGAGAGTAATTCGTGGTACACAGTCACTTGCCACCCTTCTCTGTTCCAGTCGCGAACTGTTGGCGGGAAGAACGCTTCCCGGTTAGTTTCCGTGTGGGCTGATGTCTCTCTGATTTTATCTCAATGTTCTTTTCGCGAGATGTACGTAGAAGAGAGCATAATACTGGTCGTCTACTATAAAAACGTACACTCTAGGAACTTTAATGGTAGACCACGCCATGATGCGTCTGCCGCTGCAATTGGTCCATCTCCTCTGTCACGTTTTCGCGCTTACTACGAAGCGTGTTTTTTAAGTACGTACCGTTTTGAAATTAAAAAGAGACGTGTTAATTTTATTTTTACATGAAAGCCTGTACCTTAATCTACGCACTGACTCCATTCTTCCTTGTTTACGTTGTATACTGAGTGTTGAAGATGCCTCCGATAATCGCCAAGTCCCGCCGACTGTGAAGTACGGGCTGTTATAAGATTTATTAGTGATAAAGGCCTAAAAGCGATCGATATTCCTCGTGAGATCTGCGTAGTTTACGGAGAAAACATTATGAGTGATGGAATGGTAAGAAAGTGGGTGAGAGCATTTGAAGATGGCCGCACAAATGTGCACGATTAACAACGGAGTGGGCGTCCTTCGGTCGTTAATGAAAGTTTGGTGCAGGAAGTGGACAATAAGGTGAGAGAAAACAGACGCGTTACGATTTCCTCCTAGCGGGATGACTTTCCTAATGTTTCTCGTAGTGTTTTGTATGGCATTGTTACCGTGCAATTGAATTACCGAAAATTGTGCGCACGTTGGGTACCGAAAATATTGACGGATGTGCACAAAACCAAACGTTTAGACAGTGCATTGACTTTCCTTGAGCGGTACCACAACGACGGTGATGATTTCTTAAGCCAAACTGTTACGGGCGGTGAAACATGGGTGGCCTACGTCAAACCCAGAATCAAAGCAACAGTCCATGGAAGTTGAGCAACGGAATCGTTTTGCTGCAAGACAACGCCCGTGCGCATGTGGCGAATCAGACCAAAGATCTCGTGACATCTTTTCGATGGGAAACTCTAGATCATCCTCCGTGCAGCCCCGATCTTGCGCCCAGTGACTACCATCTGTTCCTGCATTTGAAGAAACACATGGGCGGTCAGCGTCTTCCAAGACGATGACAAAGTCAAAACAGTGGTGTTGCAGTGGTTAACAAGTCAGGCGGCAGACTTCTATGACGAGGGTATTCAAAAACTGGTACAACGATATGACAAGTGCCTCAGAATGGACGGCAATTATGTAGAAAAGTAGATTAAGGTACAGGCTTTCATGTAAAAATAAAATTATTGAGATATCTTAGCACGTCTTTTTTTAAATTTTAAAACGGTACTTACTTAAAAAACACGCCTCGTAAATGAGCATGTAACAAAACGCACTGCTCTTCTTTCAGTCTTCTCTGCTTCTACCCCTCTTTACCCTGACATGGCGGACAGCCACTTCTTACTGTTTACAAGAGTGAAGCCAACGCCCTCGTCTCACTGGATACACCGGTTCCCGCCAGATCACCGAGTGTAAGCAACGTCGGGCGTGGCCACCACTTGACTGGGTGACCGCCTGGGTACGCAACTTGCTGTTGGCTGGTTTCCGTCTGTCTTTACGACAAGATGGAGGAGAGATGGTGGCGTACAGTTCCTGATCACCAGACTTTCCGCCGACGTCCGGTTTAAATACCAAATGCAACCACCCGTGGAGAGGTGGACGTGACACATTTGATGGATGGGGACCTTAACCTCGGCGCTCCCCACTGGTGCTGTTGGAGAGGAGCAGGCTGCGTGCCGGCAGCGGGTACCACCCTCTCCCTTCTCCCAGCATCATGATCATCACACAACACAAATGTGGCACGGCGCTACACGCACAGATTACGGTCACCTACACTTGTCAGACACACTCAAAACACACCACTCTAACACCTGCTGGAGGAAAGGTGGCAGTGTGTGCCAAGGACAGAAGAGCCCATCCCATTAGGAGGACTGAACCTCTCCTTTTGGAGCCTTCCAGCCAACAACGCCTTCAGTTTTACTCGAACGAAGAAGCTGTTGCGTGGCACGCAGTTCCAGAATGGCGACGCCGTTATTTTCGATGTGGAGCGTTTCCTGCAAAGCCAACATAGCAAGCCGTCCACCTTTGCGGTAAATGTGTTAAAGCCAAGACTGAATGTGCAGAGAGGCACTGACACACTCGCCAAATACCGTGGTTCCAACCTGAGGTTATCGTCGAGGTGATGACTGAAAGATTACAACTATCGCACCTAACCCATCACCGTCCTACTCACCGGTTGCCTTCACAAAGTGTACACTGAGCAGCCAAAACGCTGTGAGCGCTACCAGCTGCCACTGCCCAAGGGAGTTGGATACCGCTCTGTGGCACTGCGGGCACTCCACATGCTAGGGAGAGTATGCGATTGGGTCAGAGGTGAATGGAGGGACAAAAGACTACTGAGCGGCCGATCGTGGGGATCACGCCCTTCCACAATTCTCCAGACCTATAAATCCTTGATCCGGCTCTCCTCTGCTCTGCCACTGAGCATGGAATTCCACACCTCCAAATCTGTATCGCCCCTACAGGTCCTAGAACGCCACGCAGTACGTACAGCCTTTCGGTTTCACTTATACTCCCCTACACGAATCCTCAGTCAGCTTACACTTTCGCCACCCTCCACTTACACAATGAACAACTATGAGCATCCTATACTGAGAAACTTGATTTTAACCACGTATAGTTTTTCCTCTTGCTGTCTCATCTTCGTACTCCACTGCACCTATACGTACACAAGCGGCAAGACGCAGTCAATGCCTTCGCTGCGCAGTGGCGATGGTACTGTTACCGACGACTGTGCCGCTAAAGCGGAGTTATTGAACGCAGTTTTCCGAAATTCCTTCACCAGGGGAAGACGAATGGAATATTCCAGAATTTGAAACACGAACTGCTGCTAGCATGAGTTTCTTAGAAGTAGATACCTTAGGGGTTGCGAAGCAACTCAAATCGCTTGATACGGGCAAGTCCTCAGGTCCAGATTGTATACCGATTAGGTTCCTTTCAGATTACGGTGATACAATAGCTCCCTACTTAGCAATCATATACAACCGCTCGCTCACCGATAGATCTGTACCTACAGATTGGAAAATTGCGCAGGTCGCACCAGTGTTTAAGAAGGGTAGTAGGAGTAATCCATCGAACTACAGACCTACATCATTGACGTCGGTTTGCAGTAGGGTTTTGGAGCATATACTGTATTCAAACATTATGAATCACCTCGAAGGGAACGATCTATTGATACGTAATCAGCATGGTTTCAGAAAACATCGTTCTTGTGCAACGCAGCTAGCTCTTTATTCGCACGAAGTAATGGCCGCTATCGACAGGGGATCTCAAGTTGATTCCGTATTTCTAGATTTCCGGAAAGCTTTTGACACCGTTTCTCACAAGCGACTTCTAATAAAGCTGCGGGCCTATGGGGTATCGTCTCAGTTGTGCGACTGGATTCGTGATTTCCTGTCAGGAAGGTCGCAGTTCGCAGTAATAGACGGCAAATCATCGAGTAAAACTGAAGTGATATCAGGTGTTCCCCAGGGAAGCGCCCTGGGATCTCTGCTGTTCCTGATCTATATAAATGACCTGGGTGACAATCTGAGCAGTTCTCTTAGGTTGTTCGCAGATGATGCTGTAATTTACCGTCTAGTAAGGTCATCCGAAGACCAGTATCAGTTGCAAAGCGATTTAGAAAAGATTGCTGTATGGTGTGGCAGGTGGCAGTTGACGCTAAACATGAGTTCCAAAAGAAATCCGTTGGAATTCGATTACTCGATAAATAGTACAATTCTCAAGGCTGTCAATTCAACTAAGTACCTGGGTGTTAAAATTACGAACAACTTCAGTTGGAAAGACCAGATAGATAATATTGTGGGGAAGGCGAGCCAAAGGTTGCGTTTCATTGGCAGGACACTTAGAAGATGCAACAAGTCTACTAAATAGACAGCTTACACTACACTCGTTCGTCCTCTGTTAGAATATTGCTGCGCGGTGTGGGATCTTTACCAGGTGGGATTGACGGAGGACATCGAAAGGGTGCAAAAACGGGCAGCTCGTTTTGTATTATCACGTAATAGGGGAAAGAGTGTGGCAGATATGATACGCGAGTTGGGATGGAAGTCATTAAAGCAAAGACGTTTTTCGTCGCGGCAAGATCTATTTACGAAGTTTCAGCCACCAACTTTCTCTTCCAAATGCGAAAATATTTTGTTGAGCCCAACCTACATAGGCAGGAATGATCATCAAAATAAAATAAGAGAAATCAGAGCTCGAACAGAAAGGTTTAGATGTTCGTTTTTTCCGCGCGCTGTTCGGGAGTGGAATGGTAGAGAGACAGTAATATTGTGGTTCGATGAACCCTCTACCAAGCACTTAAATGTGAATTGCAGAGTAGACATGTAGATGTAGATGTAGATGTATACCGCCACATTGCCCAGCACTACACTTGCGCTCTCTCCCAACGAAACTCTAATCACCCAGACTTAATGTTGCCATGAAGACTGCTGCGACACGTACTGCGCAGTACCATCCTGTGAGCAGGGCCAGTTTCGAAGCAGCACGAGCATGCCGCTCGGGGCGCCAACCTGAGAGGGGCGGCAGGAGCATCCAAGTACAGGACTTCCGTAGGCCGCTGTGCACATGTCACAATTGGTAGCCAAGACTGACGAGGTTGAGAAAGTGTGTGGGGTGGGGTGGAAGGGAGGGGCGGGGGCAGGGAATGGAGACCCAGTGCTGCCTGCGAGATCCACAGGAACTTTCCCTACCCCTCTATCCTCCCTCCCCCAGACGCATCTACATCCAGCAGTCTAAAGATTGGATCAGAACTGCATGTCTCGTAATTGCCGCAACTCCCTCAACCAAAAATTCGTCCATGCACACACAACCTATAATGCACAGCGCCAAAAAATCCGCAAACCCCTTATATCCCTAGCCCTGGCAGTCTGCATAAAGTGATCGCCTCATTCGTGTTTGTCGAAAACCTGGACACAGCCAACGAATCAGCCTTTAGCTTTTCACCAACACATCTCACCATTTGTGTTTTATTTTGTTAGACATTCAATTTCTAACTCAACTTATAATTTCTAATATGATTTAAACTTTTAAAATCGTTCGGTTCATCACTGGCGAATCACAGTACTGCAAGACAGTCACTAGAAACAGTGACATCCACGAAAGTGTACGAGTATCTATGTGGAGCGATTTAAAATGGAATGACCGTATAAAAGTAATCGCAGGTAAGGCAGGTGCTGCACTGAGATTCAATGGAACAAGAGTTAAGGAATCTCATCCTCCCACAAAGGAGATACGTTAAGAATCCTTGTTCAATGAATGCTACTGTTAGTCAATTTTGGACCCGTACCAGATAGTATTCACACACGAAATACAAAACATCCAAAGAAGAGCACCATGTTTCATTACGGGTTAATCCAGTTAGCACAGAAGTGTTCGTGGAGATGCTTAATCAACGACAGTGGCAGGCGCTGCAGCAGCGGCGTTCTGCATCACGCAGCGATTTACTGCTTAACATCGCTAGAAGACTGAGGCAGCATATCTCTACCATCTACGCCTATATCCTTAAAACACCAAGACAGGTGAAGTTACAGAAATTCGAGTTGCCACCGAGGCTTACCAGCAATCTTTGTTGCCGGGAACCACTGGCGTCTGGAGGAGGCAGATGTGGAGCTGGAACTGGTGCTCAAAGTACCCTCCGCCACACGTAATTGGGTAGCTTTCGGAGAACTGTGGCAGAGGTAGAGTTGTAACCACCTACAAACCACCCACTACCGTTGTAGGGAGAGAGAGAGAGAAAATAATGATAGAGAAGACGAAGAGCAACCTCCGATTGCCCTAGAGGCGACACCTGCCGCAAGTGGGCGACTCCACTGACTCGAGCACCTCTCATAACCGGCAGTAGTTCCGCTGTGGCCTGGCCTCTGGGAACACCAGCTCAGGAGCGGCGAAGACCGCCCGCTGTTGGCCAGCCGGCACAGTGGCGCCACACCTCGCCTCACAGCGGCTTTTCGCGGATGATGCTGTAGTATACATAGAAGTTGCAGCATTAGAAAATTGGAGCGAAATGCAGGAAGATCTGCAGCGGATAGGCACTTGGTGCAGGGAGTGGCAACTGTCCCTTAACATAGACAAATGTAATGTATTGCGAATACATAGAAAGAAGGATCCTTTATTGTGTGATTGTATGATAGCGGAACACACACTGGTAGCAGTTACTTCTATAAAATATCTGGGAGTGTGCGTACGGAACGATTTGAAGTGGAATGATCATATAAAATTAATTGCTGGTAAGGTGGGTACCAGGTTGAGATTCATTGGGAGAGTCCTTAGAAAATGTAGTCCATCGACAAAGGAGGTGGCTTACAAAACACTCGTTCGACCTATACTTGAGCATTGCTCATCAGTGTGGGATCCGTACCAGATTGGGTTGACGGAGGAGATAGAGAAGATCCAAAGAAGAGCGGCGCGTTTCGTCACAGGGTTATTTGGTAAGCGTGATAGCGTTACGGAGATGTTTAGCAAACTCAAGTGGCAGACTCTGCAAGAGAGGCGCTCTGCATCGCGGTGTAGCTTGCTGTCCAGGTTTCGAGAGGGTGCGTTTCTGGATGAGGTATCGAATATATTGCTTCCTCCTACTTATACCTCCCGAGGAGATCACGAATGTAAAATTAGAGAGATTCGAGCGCGCACGGAGGCTTTCCGGCAGTCGTTCTTGCTGCGAAGCATACGCGACTGGAACAGGAATGGGCGGTAATGACAGTGGCACGTAAAGTGCCCTCCGCCACACACCGTTGGGTAGCTTGCGGATATAAATGTAGATGTAGGTGCAGACAGCGCGCTGGGTAGGCGGGCAGCCACCTGCGCCACACCCAATGGCTGCAGGACGCGGTGCCGGTGCAGGCGCCGCCAAGTATTTCATGGCGGACCGCTCAGCGCGCATAGTTGTACGCGGGATTCTGCAGCAGGCGACACTGCGCGTTCCTGGTTTTAATCCACCACCTCTCCAATTACAATTCGAGATTGCACTGCATCATCGAGGTAGCCCGATAAATCGATTAAAACATGTCGTCTGGTCAGTAGTAGAGAAACGGCGGCATCACTCCACTCTCCAATGTTGCCAAATTTATTCAAGATGGAGGATGAAAGATGGCGGCGATAGATATGGCGACATCACAATGATGTCATGGCTGGAAGTTCAAATTCTGGCGGGAAAATAGGTCAATTGGGCTACCTCCACTAATCTAACGGGCCCCGGCCCCCACTCCCCTCCTCCAGGAAATGGCGGGAAGTTCAAATTCCAGCAGGACAAAGCAACACACCATGGCTACCTCCACTAACCTAAGAAAATAGCGGAAAAATAGGTCACTTGTGCTACCTCCAATAACCTAAGTCATCCGACCGATACCTCTTCCTAGGAATTGGCAGGGAAAGTGTGCTGGGCTGCTGGATAGAATGGACATACTTGTAAGTCTTTATTATGTGTTTATTTAAACAATTTGAGGCAGTAGATACATCTGGTGTGTTCACCATGAAACTGGGAGTCCAACTGACCTATTACACAGTATTGCCACCAGATGGTGCTATCGTTCCATGAGGGTCAGGGGGGAAAAATAGTGGGAAAAGACTCAGCCTGTATTGGGCTGCTGGAAGGAGGAAGGAGTGTACTTTACTTATTTTGGAACCATTTATTTAGGGACGGATTTCGCATAGATGATTTATTACACTGACACAAACCACTTGCTCTGACATCTTCAGGTCACAACAGACAGCCTACAGACCTGCAAACTACTCGTAAATCACCGAAATAATGCAGTGCACTGATGAGTAAGACGCAAACAACTCGTAATTGTCAAAATAACGCGTGTAAATCACTCTCCAAACACACTTACTACAAACTTTAGAAATTATTCATCGCACAGCCTGCACACATTATTCACAAAATAATGCGACCCACACGAAATCAACTCGTAAATTGACAAAAAAATAATGCACGTGTAACGCTCACAATGCTTAAACAGCCGAAAATGATGCTGTGCACAAACACTCATTGCACGCAAACACGCTTTCAAACTGTCGTCGACTGCAACGTGTCAGGGAACTCTTCCCTACAGAGCCCCAATGTACGCAAGTCAAGCGGGGCGCTCAAGCCGGTCCCATACGTGAGATGCCTCTGCGCTGTGTGAGTGTGTTTACTGTTGCTGGTGCGAGACCTCTCTACCTGTGGATACTGACGTCGCGTTATAGAAATACGTTCCAATGCTTCTCAGAATAGTGCAAGGCGCATTGTGCCTAGTGATCCTAATGGGACATGCGAGCTGCGTCTAGCTGTGAACACGTGTTTACCTACCCAGTGTTGCTGGCTCATCGCCGCGAAATATCAGTGTAGCGACTCACCATATCAGGTGCATCTAAAAGGTTCTCAATTTTATACAGATGTCACATGGCTATGTAAATAAGAGCCAAGTCGACCTCTCGGAAATTGTTAAGTGTCACAGAAATAGATAATGGTCGCTTTTGTAGGAGCTTCCGTGATGTCTCAGCTTGTCCACATGGAAATTCTGGTCCTAACAGAACCTGTTTACTGAAATAGCTCGGAATAACGCCGAATGCATTCCTCCTGATTGTCTTAACATAGCGCACCGTCCATCACGTGTTACCCTTCCTGGAAATCGTTAAGTCCTACTTTCAACAAACATCTCCATAATGCAAACGTTCTCAGCGCTACGTAGAGGCTCCTACGTCCCAGCACGAAGGATGTCTTGTAAAGGAATTGAGCATTATGATTGGCTCTTACTCAATTTACCTTCCAAGTTACTGATGCCGCCGGTGTGGAAGCACTGTCAGCCTTTATCTTTCTGCAGACGAGAATTTCAGCGGCAAAAAACAATTTTGTACAGATCGCCATATTGCACTAACAGTTAAGAACCTGAAAAAGTTTCCTACAGATCGTCAAATATGGAAAGACTCTTGCTCAATCACATTGCTCTGCCACTAAGGACGGAAGCTTGAATATTAGAGCATGGAACTGATTTCCAACCCAACAATAGTCTATATAACCGCCTACTGTGTCTATGTAGTAAATAAACAATTCGTATCCTGCTCCATACAAAAACACCCCTCTTTCATCATTTGTATATCTATCGACCGCCAGACACTCGAGCATATACCACGAAGATTGTTGTACATAGGTTGTGTTGGTTCCCCTCAGCACAAAGGCGTCATCATTTCTGGCCCTTACCTATTTACTTGCTTGCTTCTTTTCTGCACCAAAATCCAGACTCTTGGATTACAAGAACACATTTATTTTCACATGGTTTGTCAGAATATTATATCATTTACGTCATACTTCTCGATATTAAGCAGATAGCAATATCGCTTGCATAGCACTATCACTCACGCAACAGAATTCCGAAGATATAGACTGGAAATTATTTCTCTAGAAACTAGAAAATTTAGCGAGGTGTGTGGTGGGGCGTGCTGTAAACCACTGAGTAAATAGAAACGTATCATATCTGCAAAGACATTTACGTGAAAACTCTAAAAAGAAGAGGCAAGTGCTGTTTCCACTCGCGAATACCGATGTCGGTGATGTAACAGATTCCAAATCATCCCTATAATTTGCAAAGTCAACTATGGTGTTTCTCACGTCTAGAGAACCAGAACATGTATCTTCCACTCGTCTTTCACCTGCTACATGCGCACACTACAATCGATCTTCTCTCAAATAAATAAAGGCGCGATATGTACAGAAACAGGCAAACGGACAATTTACCTGGGAGGGAATAACGGTCCAGTGCAAACACATATCCACACTGAATCTTCTCAAATTTCCACGCGACCACGAAAGCTGTCCAACACCTACTAAGTATTAGTTCGGTATTCGGCTTTCTAGAGGACGACATGGTTAAGTCAGCTACATTCCTGCATTCCAACGGGTCTCTCCAATAGGACAGCTCGTACCATTAGCCAGAATCATTCCCACGACAGGACACCGGCGCTGCGTGGCATGCACCCCCAGTCAGAATCATCCTAGAAAACTGGCCTCTTATTCAGGGTGTTACAAAAAGGTACGGCCAAACACACAAAGAAAGAAAACATGTTATGTGGACATGTGTCCGGAAACGCTTACTTTCCATGTTAGAGCTCATTTTATTACTTCTCTTCGATTCACATTAATCATGGAATGGAAACACACAGCAACAGAACGTACCATCGTGACTTCAAACACTTTGTTACAGGAAATGTTCAAAATGTCCTCCGTTAGCGAGGATACATGCATCCACCCTCTGTCGCATGGAATCCCTGATGCGCTGATGCAGCCCTGGAGAATGGCGTATTGTATCACAGCCGTCCACAATACGAGCACGAAGAGTCTCTACATTTGGTACCGGGGCTGCGTAGACAAGAGCTTTCAAATGCCCCCATAATTGAAAGTCAAGAGGGTTGAGGTCAGGAGAGCGTGGAGGCCATGGAATTGGTCCGCGTCTACCAATCCATCGGTCACCGAATCTGTTGTTGAGAAGCGTACGAACACTTCGACTGAAATGTGCAGGAGCTCCATCGTGCATGAACCACATGTTGTGTCGTACTTGTAAAGGCACATGTTCTAGCAGCACAGGTGGAGTATCCCGTACGAAATCATGATAACGTGCTCCATTGAGCGTAGGTGGAAGAACATGGGGCCCAATCAAGACATCACCGACAATGCCTGCCCAAACGTTCACAGAAAATCTGTGTTGATGACGTGATTGCACAATTGCGTGCGGATTCTCGTCAGCCCACACATGTTGATTGTGAAAATTTACAATTTGATCACGTTGGAATGAAGCCTCATCCGTAAAGAGAACATTTGCACTGAAATGAGGATTGACACATTGTTGGATGAACCATTCGCAGAAGTGTACCCGTGGAGGCCAATCAGCTGCTGATAGTGCCTGCACACGCTGTACATGGTGCGGAAACAACTGGTTCTCCCGTAGCACTCTCCATACAGTGACGTGGTCAACGTTCC
This sequence comes from Schistocerca nitens, assembly GCF_023898315.1. Classification (NCBI taxonomy): domain Eukaryota; kingdom Metazoa; phylum Arthropoda; class Insecta; order Orthoptera; family Acrididae; genus Schistocerca; species Schistocerca nitens. The sequence goes on from NC_064622.1 coordinate 12,126,481, forward strand.
TTGTACACCAGCAACTTCTCTGACGCTGACATTAGGGTTATCGTCAACTGCACGAAGAATTGCCTCGTCCATTGCAGGTATCCTCGTCGTTCTATGTCTTCGCCAGTCGCGAGTCATAGGCGGGAATGTTCCGTGCTCCCTAAGACGCCGATCAATTGCTTCGAACGTCTTCCTGTCGGGACACCTTCGTTCTGGAAATCTGTCTCGATACAAACGTACCGCGCCACGGCTATTGCCCCGTGCTAATCCATACATCAAATGGGCATCTGCCAACTCCGCATTTGTAAACGTTGCACTGACTGCAAAACCACGTTCTTGATGAACACTAACCTGTTGATGCTACGTACTGATGTGCCTGATGCTAGTACTGTAGAACAATGAGTCGCATGTCAAGCACCGAAGGCAACATTAAACTGCCTTCAATTGGGCCAACTGGCGGTGAATCGAGGAAGTACAGTACATACTGACGAAACTAAAATGAGCTCTAACATTGAAATGAAGCGTTTCCGGACACATGTCCACATAACATCTTTTCTTTATTTGTGTGTGAGGAATGTTTTCTGAAAGTTTGGCCGTACCATTTTGTAACACCCTGTATATTTTATCACTGTACTTACAATTAAATATTACGATCGTGGTCTCAATTGGACGACATTCGACAATGAGCAAAGTATCGGAAATTCACCATGCTGATGGCTGTGGCCCTGGAAATTGAAATATCTGTACCATGCTTATGACTTGTCATACTTTTCCCTTTGCTATCACAGTAGTGCACGTCAAATCCATACCTTCCTTACGACGGGCCATAGTCATTTCCTTTGCACAATTTGGAACACACACACATACTTTACAAGCCTGATGCTCTAGGCGAACCTATCACACATCCCCCACTATTAACTATAATACTTGGACAAAAACTGATTGCTGGTGATACAAAAAATACTAACCGAAATTCGGCGATGGGCTGTTATGTCTCATTAGTTTTTCTTGCGAGTGGTACCACTATGTCTTAAAAAGAGAGGCATAATTGTCTTACAAACCACCATACGTGACAAAAACATGATCGTCACTACCATAATACTATCACAATCTGTCTTGGTTCTACAGGTGCACACAAGTATCCATGTTAAAAGCTATACCGGCTTTATAAATCGAGGTATGGCATTACCTCCGAATGAAGTGGTTTTCCCAGACAAATACTGCGATACTGAATATAGATGGTGATCGCTGGAGTGTATATTATCAGACCAAGAGTGTGGTTACACGTAGCCGACCATGCAACCTAATGGTAAAATAACTGAATCTAGAAAGGTATTCGGCCAAGGAACATGGTATGAAACATATATATGCAACTCCCTCATGCTGCCACTAGATATTTTTCCAATATTTGTAACGCCTTCTGTCTCGATGTCATGTCGGAGGTTCTGCACTATATGAACTGGGTTATAGGCAAAGGTTGATTGAGAAGGATCACAGACAGTAGATGGTGTGCAGACTGCGGTCTTAAGAAATGTACACAGGCTATCCAGATCTCTAGTGTTACACTCTCCAGTGGAAATTATGTCTATGATTTGGAATCAAGTCTTTCGATTCAACCACATACCTGCGTTGTATCCGATGAAGAAGTCCTTTAATGACTACAGCTACTAGTGAATCATATTTCTTGCACTCTCATATTTCGAAACGAGTCGTCCGTTTTAAACCTGTCTGCTACAGTAAAATTTTAGATAGTCCCTATGCCTGATGCAACTGCTACCATTTCTACAGCTTTGCGCATCTGATCGTTCCAATTTAAGTGAGAACTGAGTAGAAGTCGGAGAGAGCTGCATCTACCACCTTCTTCAACCCGTGTAGAACAAGAGTGACCTGAGGTAGTGCGACAGGACCGTGTTTTGGACATCCGTGGAAATGGGAACATGTAGTCATAGCTTGGCCAACAGTGTACGATGTGTAAGTTCAGCATGAAACGAAGCCTCCTCCTGCTACACAATGTAGTATAATAGGCAATACAAGAACTGTGGGAAGGATGAGGATTTTGCCACTGCATTGTGGTGCGTCCCCAAACCACATACAAGTACTGCAGTCCGAATGAGATCCACATCCCTCAGGGCCCATTCACGTCTATCACCCCAACATGCTATCTTCGTCCTTCTCTACCATCCTAGAGAGACAACTTACGAACTATAAAAGCTCCAATAACTTCATCTGATAGAGAACTCAATAAGATTTTTATTGCATTTCTCTCCTCTCCTCTGGAGCGCACATGTGGGTTTTTTAGGTTAGAGAATTCCCTCCCTAGGCCCGACAAGACGCCTCCTGAGACGCGGCAAGGTAGGAGTAGGCAAAATGCAACTGGGAATAACAATATTAATGTGCTAATAGTAAACTGCAGGAGCGTCTATAGAAAGGTCCCAGAACTGCTCTCATTAATAAACGGTCACAACGCCGCTATAGTACTAGGGACAGAAAGTTGGCTGATACCAGACGTAAACAGTAATGAAATCCTAAACTCAGATTGGAATGTATACCGCAGAGACAGGCTGGACAGTGAAGGGGGAGGCGTGTTTATAGAGATAAGAAGTGCAATAGTATCGAAGGAAATTGACGGAGATCCGAAATGTGAGATAATTTGGGTGAAGGTCACGGTTAAAGCAGGCTCAGACATGGTAATTGGATGTCTCTATAGGCCCCCTGGCTCAGCAGCTGTTGTGGCTGAGCACCTGAAGGGTAATTTGGAAAATATTTCGAGTAGATTTCCCCACCATGTTGTAGTTCTGGGTGGAGATTTTAATTTGCCGGATATAGACTAGGAGACTCAAACGTTCATAACGAGTGGCAGGGACAAAGAATCCAGTGACATTTTTTAAAGTGCATTATCTAAAAAACTACCTTGAGCAGTTAAACAGAGAACCGACTCGTGGCGATAACATATTAGACCTTCTGGTGACAAACAGACCCGAACAATTTGAAACAGTTAACAGAGTGGCGGTTACAGCATCGGTGAGTTCAGCCGTAAATAGAAATATTAAAAAAGGTAGGAAGATTTTTCTGTTTAGCAAAAGTGACAAAAAGCAGATTTCAGAGTACTTGACGGCTCAATACACAATTTTTTTCTCAAGTACAGATAGTGTTGACGATCAGTGGACAAAGTGCAAAACCATCGTACAATATGCATTAGAGCAGTATGTGTCAAGCAAGATCGTAAGAGATGCAAAAGAGCCACCGTGGTACAACCGAGTTTGCTGCGGAAGCAAAGGGAACTTCACAGCAAACATAAACATAGCCAAAGTCTTGCAGACAAACAAAAATTACACGAAGCGAAATGTAGTGTGAGGAGGGCCATACAAGAGGCGTTCAACGAATTCGAAAGTAAAGTTCTATGTACGGACTTGGCAGAAAATCCTAAGAAATTTTGGTCTTATGTCTAAGCGGTAGGTGGATCAAAACAAAATGTCCAGACACTCAATGACCAAAATGGTACTGAAACAGAGGATGACAGTTTAAGGCCGAAATACTAAATGTCTTTTTCCAAAGCTGTTTCACAGAGGAAGACTGCACTATAGTTCCTTCTCTAGATTGTCGCACAGATGACAAAATGGTAGATATCGAAATAGACGACAGAGGGATAGAGAAACAATTAAAATCACTCAAAAGAGAAAAAGCCGCTGGACCTGATGGGATACCAGTTCGATTTTAGACAGAGTACGTGAAGGAACTTCCACCCCTTCTTGCAGCGGTGTACCGTAGGTCTCTAGAAGAGCGTAGCGTTCCAAAGGATTGGAAAAGGGCACAGGTCATCCCCGTTTTCAAGAAGGGACTTCGAACAGATGTGCAGAACTATAGACCTATATCTCTAACGTCGATCAGTTGTAGAATTTTGGAACACGTATTATGTTCGAGTATAATGACTTTTCTGGAGACTAGAAATCTACTCTGTAGAAATCAGCATGGGTTTCGAAAAAGACGGTCGTGTGAAACCCAGCTCGCGCTATTCGCCCACGAGACTCAGAGGGCCATAGACACGGGTTCCCAGGTAGATGCCGTGTTTCTTGACTTCCGCAAGGCGTTCGATACAGTTCCCCACAGTCGTTTTATGAACAAAGTAAGAGCATATGGACTATCACACCAATTGTGTGATTGGATTGAAGAGTTCCTAGATAACAGAACGCAGCATGTCATTCTCAATGGAGAGAAGTCTTCCGAAGTAAGAGTGATTTCAGGTGTGCCGCAGGGGAGTGTCGTAGGACCGTTGCTATTCACAATATACATAAATGACCTCGTGGATAACATCGGAAGTTCACTGAGGCTTTTTGCAGATGATGCTGTGGTGTATCGAGAGGTTGTAACAATGGAAAATTGTACTGAAATGCAGGAGGATCTGCAGCGAATTGACGCATGGTTCAGGGAATGGCAATTGAATCTCAATGTAGACAAGTGTAATGTGCTGCGAATACATAGAAAGATAGATCCCTTATCATTTAGCTGCAAAATAGCAGGTCAGCAACTGGAAGCAGTTAATGCTATAAATTGTCTGGGAGTACGCATTAGGAGTGATTTAAAATGGAATGATCATATAAAGTTGATAGTCGGTAAAGCAGATGCCAGACTGAGATTCATTGGAAGAATCCTAAGGAAATGCAATACGAAAACAAAGGAAGTAGGTTACAGTACGCTTGTTCGCCCATTGATTGAGTAGTACTCAGCAGTGTGGGATCCGTTCCAGATAGGGTTGATAGAAGAGATAGAGAAGATCGAACGGAGAGCAGCGTGCTTCGTTACAGGATCATTTAGTAATCGCGAAAGCGTTACGGAGATGATAGATAAACTCCAGTGGAAGACGCTGCAGGAGAGACGCTCAGTAGCTCGGTACGGGATTTTGTTAAAGTTTCGAGAACATACCTTCACCGAAGAGTCAAGCAGTATATTGCTCCCTCCTACGTATATCTCGCGAAGAGACCATGAGGATAAAATGAGAGTGATTAGAGCCCACACAGAAGCATACCGACAATCCTTCTTTCCACGAACAATACGAGACTGGAATAGAAGGGAGAACTCAGGGTACCCTCCGCCACCCACCGTCAGGTGGCTTGCGGAGTATGGATGTAGATGTAGTAGATATGGAAAACAAATACCGTCTGCAGGCCGGCACCGAGCACATGTGACGATTCTATTAAATATACAGGTATTGATCAACTGCGCGGACCAGTGTAAAGTTGCATCGCCTGTATTGTAGGAGAATGACAGTATTTCACAAACTATACCATTAAGTCGAAGCGACCCTCGCTGTGACCCTGCGTCATAGTTTCAAACATTGTTTTTTTCTGCTGTAACATACTTTGTACACCGCCATACATTTTATTTTTTCCGACACCACTTCGAGGTCTGTGTCAGGTTCTAAACTGACATTAACACGTTCTGATCCATTGCTTCTCACAGATAACTAGAAATCACACGGTATGAGTCATGTTGTTACTGCTGCTACGATAACACTCCACACACACTGGATGAGTTTAAATAAAAGACAGTGACAGCATAAGGAAACTGGATGAATTTGGTGGCGTTGTGGAGAGTTTGCAAACTGCTGTCTGAAGGTGACTGATGACCTTTACATTTAAATTCATCTGTCACAAGGACAGAATAGCTGATGGCTCTGCGTTCCATTTCGACTGATTCCTCATATTGGAGGCATGTACGCGATCACTGTTTCGATGCTATCCATCCCCAGAAGGTGTTGCCCCTCCACCGAAACTCTTTCTCCAACTCAAACAAGTGATGTCAGTCAATCATTTTGTGGCAACCAACAGTGTACCAGTGGACGGATGGGATGGAAAAGACACCCTCGATGTACTGAAATAATAAGCATTACAGTTGATAGTGCGAACAATTTTAGCAATTTTACAGTAATTTCAGCACCAACCAATGATGCGACAGCATGTTTCCGAATTTCTGTGTCATTGCTAAACCACCGCTTCTCTACTTTACGAGTATCATTGCGAATGTAGATAGATAACTGTGCAGTGCGTCCATTCATTGTTAATTCTCGAAAAGGTACATCATCAAATTATACCAGACAGCACTCTACGTATTTCTAGCACCTTGAGCATATTGCTTAATTTACGATGTATCTCTTTGCGGATGGGGGTCACAGAGCATTCTCGCAGTCCTTGGATAAAATTAGAGACTGAGAGACCCCCTCGCACTGTCTTTGACCAGCGTGCCCTGCAGCATCGTTTCTGATTTAATCTGCCGCTGACCAGAAGTAGACCGCTACATTCCGTGTCTCGTGAAAGAATGGAGCTAGCCGAGTCCTCGCCCATCCAAGTACACAAGATTTCACCAGATGCGTCCATGTCGAGGAGGATAGCACCCCTTATCGATGTATAGTAACAAGATTTGAAAGTGTTGTGCTGTAATAGCAGACGGTTAAGAGGAACAAGAAATGGGTGATTTTTAACCATGATGGAGCTCGAGATGAGTGGAATTCGAAGCATTTTACGTAAATCAATAAACACACATACTCCTAAGGGTACATGGCTCTGCACTTAAAACAGGCTATAATGTTAGATCCCTTGAGTTTCCGACATATAAGTCGTGTGGAATGCAGCGCTGTTAATATTCCAATGTATGAATATACGAGTATTTCCAGCACGTGACATACATCCTTCTTGCAAGTTTCTCTACGAAAAACTGTGGTAACAAACTGTAAAACGAAAAAACTACTTCCTTAAAACAGTGGCTCTGTGTCATACAAGCACAATATAGCTTTCCAGAGATGTAGGGGGAGATGTATAGCTTCCACTTTTCACATCCGATCACGGTTCATAAATTCTGCTATGCCCACATCAGTCCTATATTAAATGATCGCTAGTAAAGAAGAATACCTCTTAGATGGAAGCAGATAAACGCATAGCAGCAGTGTCTGACATGTGAAATTACACTTCATGCCGCCACTAACTCTGTAAACAGGACATCTGCCAAGAAAATGTATACACGGGGATTGCAGTGTCTCACAAACACCTATTGCTAAGTTAGTTATGAAACTGAAGTATCGATTTTAGACCCAAGATGCGACAGGGGAATAGAGTACATCGCATAAATCTTCGTTCGTTTAGAGGAATGTGTCACGTTTCGTCACACATGACATGGAAGTCCTCTAGTGACCGAGAGGTCTACTGTTAACGATTGCAAGTAGACACTGCTGTAAGACTCACACAGAACACGCGACTGTATACGAGTCGAATGCAGGCTATGTCACGTGACTGATGCATCCTGCTAGAACATCAGGAAAAAATTGTCAAATGACCTGCAGCAACTCCTCCCTCTCTCTCTCTAGAATGTATCATCACTTTACCATTAGATCGTACCTCGGTACAACTCCATCTCAACCGACCACTCCTTCTACTGTATGTCATCCTTTAACACAGATGCAAGTCAATTTAGAGGCACATGCTTCTCTGCCTTCCTGAAAAGCGTCAAATACAGTAGTCAACTAGCGTGTATCACTGTTACCCCAATAGAGATGCAGTAGAACGCTGCGTCGACTGAAAAAATTGTTTCTCTGGTTCCCTTCACTTCCTTGTCGACGTTTTCTCGGATTCTTCTTGCTGTCGCATAATTGTTCTCAAGTACAAATTGTTCTGCGCCAACCACAATACACGCAAGTACGTCCTCAAAGTCCTCTTATTTCGGTGTATATTCCCTCAATTTATACGTATTTTCCGCAATCCTATCGATTTTTTTATGTCAGTTCTACCCACGTCATCATGACACAACCTCTCGTTCCGTGTTCTAAAAAAAATGGTTCAAATGGCTGTGAGCACTATGGGACATCTGAGGTCATCAGTCCCCTAGAACTGAGAACTTCTTAAACCTAACTAACCTAAGGACATCACACACATCCATGCCCGAGGCATGATTCGAACCTGCGACCGTAGCGGTCGCGCGGTTCCAGACTGAAGCGCCTAGAACCGCTCGGCCACAAGGGCCGGCTCCGTGTTCTAAAATTGCTTGTAAAAGTAGTACAGCTGCCAACAGCTACCGCAAATGCACTGATCGATTGTATCCAGTCGCCTCCACCCCACATATTACACGTTTGCAGAGTGTCTGGTCTGTTTTCTGTATGTCTGTGTATGTGCATGTGCCGCGGACGGGTCCCAGGACCCGGTCCTCCCGCTGGTGTTGCGAAGTCAGAACACAGGACACATCTTCGGACGTAACGCTTGGCTGATCCACCTGTGACCTATATCCCACATGTGACGTGCGGTGGATCCGCCTCTGAACATTGGTCTGGGTATACAAGGTGAGTCACCTAACGTTACCGCTGGATATATTTCGTAAACCACATCAAATACTGAAGAATCGATTCCACAGACCGAACGTGAGGAGAGGGGCTAGTGTAATTGGTTAATACAAACCATAAAAAAATACACGGAAGTATGTTTTTTAACACAAACCTACGTTTTTTTAAATGGAACCCCGTTAGTTTTGTTAGCACATCTGAACATATAAACAAATACGTAATCAGTGCCGTTTGTTGCATTGTAAAATGTTAATTACATCCGGAGATATTGTAACCTAAAGTTGACGCTTGAGTACCACTCCTCCGCTGTTCGATCGTGTGTATCGGAGAGCACCGAATTACGTAGGGATCCAAAGGGGACGGTGATGGACCTTAGGTACAGAAGAGACTGGAACAGAACATTACGTCCACATGCTAACACCTTTTTATTGGTCTTTTTCACTGACGCACATGTACATTACCATGAGGGGTGAGGTACACGTACAAACGTGGTTTCCGTTTTCAATTACGGAGTGGAATAGAGTGTGTCCCGACATGTCAGGCCAATAGATATTCAATGTGGTGGCCATCATTTGCTGCACACAATTGCAATCTCTGGCGTATTGAATGTGGTACACGCCGCAGTACATCTGGTGTAATGTCGCCGCAGGCTGCCACAATACGTTGTTTCATATCCTCTGGGGTTGTAGGCACATCACGGTACACATTCTCCTTTAACGTACCCCACAGAAAGAAGTCCAGAGGTGTAAGATCAGGAGAACGGGCTGGCCAATTTATGCGTCCTCCACGTCCTATGAAACGCCCGTCGAACATCCTGTCAAGGGTCAGCCTAGTGTTAATTGCGGAATGTGCAGGTGCACCATCATGCTGATACCACATACGTCGACGCGTTTCCAATGGGACATTTTCGAGCAACGTTGGCAGATCATTCTGTTTTACGAGTAGTTTGCATGTCTGTAGACAGTGAATTGTGACCCCATACATGTCAGAGTGAGTGTTTCATTTCAGTGTAATAAATTAACTTTGCGAAATCTTTTCCCGCCATTTTCCCCTCCAGGCCACCTTGGACAATAGCACCATCTGGTGGCAGTACTGTGTATTAGGTCAGTTGGACTCCGGGACTCGTGGTGAACACACCGGATGTATCTACTACCTCAAATTGTTTAAATAAACACTGCATGCCAAATAAAGACTTACGTCGATCCCATCCAGTAGCCCAGCACAGGCTGGGTCCTTTCCCCACCAATTGCTAGGAATAGGTGGCGGTCGGATGACTTACGTTAGTGGAGGTAGCCAAAGTATTCTATTTTCCCGCCGTTTTGTTAGGTTAGTGGAGGTAGCCATGGTGTGTTACATTGTCCTGCTGGAATTTGAACTTCCCGCTATTTTCTGGGGGAGGTAAAGGGGGACGGGAGCGGGGGCTGTTAGGTTAGTGTAGGTAGCCCAGTTGATCTATTTCCCCGCCAAAATTTGAACTTCTTGCCATGACATCATTGCAACATTGTCATATCCATCGCCGCCATCTTGAACAAATTTGGCAACAATGGAGAAAGGAGAGGCGTCCCTTGTTCTACTACTCCAGTCAGCTGAACCACATCGCTTGTTACTGCAGCTCGATAGTGTATCCGGACATGACATCGTCCCGTTGTATCCACATTTCGAGTGCGTGAACGTCAGTCGATTTGACCGAAGGAAACAAACTCGTCTGAATTTCACCGATTGTCGCCCGAAGTCTGTACGTTCAGCAGATAGGATCGGCCGTAGTGTCACCGGAACGTAGTGGCGTTGCATGCTGATTTGAAAAGATCGGCTGTCTCCGGCCGACCTCTGTCGTCGGCAGAAACCAATTGCAGCGGACAACCTTGCATCCCTTCACGTTTGATGTCACCACCGACGGTTGCCGCATCTTTCAAAACGATAGCTATTGTTTTGCAAGATCATAATAACTCTACAGTGCTTTGAGGAGCTTCATAGTGAACAGACGTTGATGCCTTGCCTATCAAATTGACCTGCTCTGAACCTAATGTAGCACACCTGCGTAGCTATCTGGTGACTGCTCAACGCACACAAACTTGCCGGCCCATAATTTACGAGACCTGCGTGTACTGTACGCACACATCTGGTGTCAGATACCTCCGGAAACCTACCGAGGACTTGTCCAATCCGAGTCGCACAGAGTTGATGTCATATTTCGTTGCGAAGGTCGATCAACCCGTCGTTAGGCAGTGGTCGTAATGTATTCCTCAGCAGTGTACACGACAATGGCTCTCAGTCAAAGAGCCGGTATGACTTCCTTCCGTAAGTTTTGCTGTCAAGATTTTTTTTCGTACTTAGATTTTTTCGATTACGGACGTTTTGATTCACGGTGATGTGTTAGTAGATCGACCAGACGATGACAATACTATCGAAAGTAATCCAAACATACTAGAAATTTGTATGTGTGTGTTCTACATGTCCTCTTAAGCCACAGGACCGATTTCAACCAAACTTGGTGCATGCGTACTTAACTGTCAGGCGCCAATGCCAGTGGGTGTCAGAACCAGCTACCCATTAAAGGAGTGAGGGTGAAAAAGAAGCGTAACCCGCAGGGGGGAGGGAGGGAGGGGGGAGGGGGGAGGGAGGGGGGGCTGAATTCTCATACTTTATCCACCCAGTATTTGAGAATGCGAGCACATGGCGTCTTGCAACAAACTTTACACATAATTTCAAAACCATACGAAATTTTTTCTCGCTAAAAACTCTATAAAATGATGAAAGCTGAAACATTTATCGCTTACAACTTTTCCGCTCTTCATACAGTAAAAGTACCGCATAAGGCACGACGCTATAATTTATTATTTCTTTACTACTAACTGTATTACCGATACGTTTTACAGACATTATGCACATATACCACTGCGTGTAAGTGCAAAACTATATCATTCTACGACTCGTAGGTTAGGAGACATGACGTCATAAAAACAGTGACATGCTTGAAAATTGCCACAGGGTGCGTGAAAATTAAATTTATCATTTCGTTGCTACTAAATCAATTCACAGTACATTTTGCACACAGTATCCAGATATACCACTGCATGTACCTACATAATCATATCATTGTTCAGTACCTAGTTCAGGAGATATAACGCCATACACATTAAGCCGCCTGGGTTCAGAGGTCATCCTCAGTTCATACAGGCGGTTGGCGGAGTTGATGAAGGCGGAAAGCCTCACTCCCAGGGTGGCATCTGAGCTAACTATTTGTAGACTCGTTCCCAGAACCGATCGCGGTCCTCTGGTTTGGAGCCGAGTGGAAGGCTTAAACCAGAGACTCAGACGATTCTGCGGAGATCTGGGATGCAAATTTCTCGACCTCCGCTATCGCGTGCAGAAATGTACGGTCCCCCAGAATAGGTCAGGCGTGCACTACACGCAGGAAGCGGCTACAAGGGTAGCGGAGTACGTGTGGAGTGCACATGTGGGTTTTTTAGGTTAGAGAATTCCCTCCCTAGGCCCGACAAGACGCCTCCTGAGACGCGACAAGATAGCAGTAGGCAAAATGCAACTGGGAATAACAATATTAATGTGCTAATAGTAAACTGCAGGAGCGTCTATAGAAAGGTCCCAGAAATGCTCTCATTAATAAACGGTCACAATGCCCACAAAGTACTAGGGACAGAAAGTTGGCTGAAACCAGACGTAAACAGTAATGAAATCCTGAACTCAGATTGGAATGTATACCGCAGAGACAGGCTGGACAGTGAAGGGGGAGGCGTGTTTATAGAGATAAGAAGTGCAATAGTATCGAAGGAAATTGACGGAGATCCGAAATGTGAGATAATTTGGGTGAAGGTCACGGTTAAAGCAGGCTCAGACATGGTAATTGGATGTCTCTATAGGCCCCCTGGCTCAGCAGCTGTTGTGGCAGAACACCTGAAGGAAAATTTGGAAAATATTTCGAGTAGATTTCCCGACCATGTTATAGTTCTGGGTGCAGATTTTAATTTACCACATACAGACTGGGACTCTTAAACGTCTATAACGGGTGGCAGGGACAAAGAATCCAGTGACATTTTTTTAAGTGCATTATCTAAAAAACTACCTTGAGCAGTTAAACAGAGAACCGACTCGTGGCGATAACATATTAGACCTTCTGGTGACAAACAGACCCGAACTATTTGAAACAGTTAACGCAGAACAGGGAATCAGCGATCATGAAGCAGTTACAGCATCGGTGAGTTCAGCCGTAAATAGAAATATTAAAAAAGGTAGGAAGATTTTTCTGTTTAGCAAAAGTGACAAAAAGCAGATTTCAGAGTACTTGACGGCTCAATCCACAAGTTTTTTCTCAAGTTCAGATAGTGCTGAGGATCAGTGGACAACGTGCAAAACCATCGTACAATATGCATTAGAGGAGTATGTGTCAAGCAAGATCGTAAGAGATGCAAAAGAGCCACCGTGGTACAACCGAGTTTGCTGCAGAAGCAAAGGGAACTTCACAGCAAACATAAACATAGCCAAAGTCTTGCAGACAAACAAAAATTACACGAAGCGAAATGTAGTGTGAGGAGGGCTATACAAGAGGCGTTCAACGAATTCGAAAGTAAAGTTCTATGTATTGACTTGGAAGAAAATCCTAAGAAATTTTGGTCTTATGTCAAAGCGGCCGGTGGATCAAATCAAATTGTCCAGACACTCTGTGACCAAAATGGTACTGAAATACTAAATGTCTTTTTCCAAAGCTTTTTCACAGAGGAAGACAAAACGGTAGATATCGAAACAGATGACATAGGGATAGAAAAACAATTAAAATCGCTCAAAAGAGGAAAGGCCGCTGGACCTGATGGGATACCAGTTCGATTTCACACAGAGTACGCGAAGGAACTTGACCCCCTTCTTGCAGCGGTGTAACGTAGTTCTCTAGAAGAGCGTAGCGTTCCAAAGGATTGGAAAAGGGCACAGGTCATCCCAATTTTCAAGAAGCGACGTCGAACAGATGTGCAGAACTATAGACCTATATCTCTAACGTCGATCAGTTGTAGAATTTTGGAACACATATTATGTTCGAGTATAATGACTTTTCTGGATACTAGAAACCTACTCTGCAGTAATCAGCATGGGTTTCGAAAAAGACGATCGTGTCAAACCCAGCTCGCGCTATTCAGAGGGCCAGAGGGCCATAGACACGGGTTCCCAGGTACATGCCGTGTTCCTTGACTTCCGCAAGGCGTTTGATACAGTTCCCCACAGTCGTTTAATGAACAAAATAAGAGCATTTGGACTATCAGACCAATTGTGTGATTGTATTGAAGATTTCCTAGGTAACAGAACGCAGCATGTCATTCTCAATGGAGAGAAGTCTTGCGAAGTAAGATTGATTTCAGGTGTGCCACAGGGGAGTGTCGTAGGACCGTTGCTATTCACAATATATATAAATGACCTTATGGATAACATCGGAAGTTCACTGAGGCTTTTTGTGGATGATGCTGTAGTATATCGAAAGGTTGTAACAATTGTAAATTGTACTGCCATGCAGGAGGATCTGCAACGAATTGACGCATGGTGCAGGGAATCAGGGAATGGCAATTGAATCTCAATGTAGACAAGTGTAGTGTGCTGCGAATACATAGAAAGAAAGGTCCTTTATCATTTAGCTACAAAATAGCAGGTCAGCAACTTGAAGCAGTTAATTCCATAAATTATCTGGGAGTAGTCATTAGGAGTGATTTAAAATGGAATGACCATATAAAATTAATCGTCGGTAAAGCAGATGCCAGACTGAGATTCATTGGAAGAATCGTAAGGAAATGCAGTCCGAAAACAATGGAAGTATGTTACAGTACACTTGTTCGCCCACTGCTTGAATACTGCTCACCGGTGTGGGATCCGTACCAGAGAGGGTTGATAGTAGAGAAGATCCAACGGAGAGCGGCGCGCTTCGTTACAGGATCATTCAGTAATCGCGAAAGCGTTACGGAGGTGATAGATAAACTTCAGTGGAAGACTCTGCAGGAGAGACGCTCAGTAGCTCGGTACGGGCTTTTGTTGAAGTTTCGAGAACATACCTTCACCGAGGAGTGAAGCAGTATAGTGCTCCCTCCTACTTATATCTTGTGAAGAGACCGTGAGGATAAAATCAGAGAGATTAGAGCCCACACAGAAGCATACCGACAATCTTTCTTTCCACGAACAATACGAGACTGGAATAGAAGGGAGAACGGATAGAGGTACTCAAGGTACCCTCCGCCACACACCGTCAGGTGGCTTGCGGAATATGGATGTAGATGTAGATGTAGATGTACCGTGAGCCCAGACACTGCTTGTCACTTCGTGGACACGCAGCTATTAACAAAGTACTGAGCCACACCAGGTTTCTCCGCTAGCTGTTGAATGAAAAACCTAAATCTTTAGTGTACACACATTGATTCAATGATGATGTCACAAAGTTTCACCCATGATAGAGATGTGTATATGTATCAATTTTAAGTGAGGAAACGATCGATGTTACGAGGGTTGGAACTTAAATAGTGGCAACTATTTATTCACAATCGATACAAAAGAGTTACATGTTTGCACCTGTTACTATCTTTCAGAGTAGTCACCAGCGTTGTGTAGAACCCGTTGCCAGCGATGTGGAAGGCGTAGTATACCGTTAGCAGAGTCTGTTCTGTTGATGGTGCGAATGGAGCGGTCTACTGCCTGTCCAATCTCTGGAACAGTTCTGAAGCGAATGCCACGAAGTGGTTCCTTCGTCTTCGGTATCAAATAAAAGTCACAAGGACTTAAGTCCGGGGAGTGTGGTGGATGGTACAGTACTTCCCAGGCTCATCGGCCGAACAGAGCAGCCACAGCTTGAGCTGTATGCGCCCGCGCGTTGTCGTGCAAAATGATGGGTGGGTTGCGCAGAAAGTGTCGCCTCTTCTTTCGCAAAGCTGGTCGCAGGTGATGCTCCAAACACGAACAGTAATACTGTGCATTGACGGTCTGCCGTGGAGGAACGCAATGCGTTAGGATAACACCACCACAGTCGTACACGAGAATCACCGTAACTTTAGACCGCTCCATTCGCACCATCAACAGAACAGGCTCTGCTAACGGTATACTACGCCTTCCACGTCGCTGGCAACGGGTTCTACACAACGCTGGTGACTACTTTGAAAGACAGTAACAGGTGCAAACATGTTACTCTTTTGTATCGACTGTGAATAAATAGTTGCCACTATTTAAGCTCCAACCCTCGTACAAGCGAAAATCGTTCTGGTGCCTTTGGCAGAGGAACACATGTGCCGTCGCTGTTGTTGCTGAAACCGTAACGATGGCAATGCCCACGAGCACTAAGGTGTAGAGACTGGGACACTAACTCAACTAATCTAATGCAGGGGGCGCACTGCGCACCGACATGAGCAATGCTGGCGTACAATGTCTGCACTACTGTAGAAGACTACAGCCTGTGTTTACAAAGTGAATTAATAATGCCGATCAGCCACAACCAAATGGAGCTCTACCCTGTGATGGAGCTTGCAGACACGATTTTCGTGTATGGGCAAGCGAATGGAAGGAGCAGAGAACGGAAAGGCTGTAGAGAACCAAATATCTACGTAAAATACATTGCAATCACTCCTTGCTTCCGAGACTGTTTCAGCTAATAAGTGGGATGGGACAATTAAACCAGTATGTAACGCCAGAAATGCATATCCTTCTATTTCCATCTATTGTACTATAGATTTTTACTTATTTTGTTACCTGAAGATATGACATTTCTGTGTCTCTATATATTGTAATTGTTTTACTATTTGTATATATATATATATATATATATATATATATATATATATATATATATATATGCATTTACGTCGATGTATAATTGGTTTGTTTTGTAAATACTATTTGTATTTTTACGCTGGGTCTTGCCTAGGGAAAACTATGCTATCGAACGATTACATCGATAGGTCGTGTGGAGAACCAAAGTGTGTAGGATCTTTGGTAGTGTTACCTCTGCCGCATGGAGCGCGGGCGGAGCAGAGTCTGGCTGGAGTAGGGCGGTGGAGCTGATGGGTTGTGTGACGCTCCCGCGAGTTGCCGCGCTTTCGGGGTTTGGAAGCATGTAATTGCGCTCGACTTGCTATGATACACTCCTGGAAATGGAAAAAAGAACACATTGACACCGGTGTGTCAGACCCACCATACTTGCTCCGGACACTGCGAGAGGGCTGTACAAGCAATGATCACACGCACGGCACAGCGGACACACCAGGAACCGCGGTGTTGGCCGTCGAATGGCGCTAGCTGCGCAGCATTTGTGCACCGCCGCCGTCAGTGTCAGCCAGTTTGCCGTGGCATACGGAGCTCCATCGCAGTCTTTAACACTGGTAGCATGCCGCGACAGCGTGGACGTGAACCGTATGTGCAGTTGACGGACTTTGAGCGAGGTCGTATAGTGGGCATGCGGGAGGCCGGGTGGACGTACCGCCGAATTGCTCAACACGTGGGGCGTGAGGTCTCCACAGTACATCGATGTTGTCGCCAGTGGTCGGCGGAAGGTGCACGTGCCCGTTGACCTGGGACCGGACCGCAGCGACGCACGGATGCACGCCAAGACCGTAGGATCCTACGCAGTGCCGTAGGGGACCGCACCGCCACTTCCCAGCAAATTAGGGACACTGTTGCTCCTGGGGTATCGGCGAGGACCATTCGCAACCGTCTCCATGAAGCTGGGCTACGGTCCCGCACACCGTTAGGCCGTCTTCCGCTCACGCCCCAACATCGTGCAGCCCGCCTCCAGTGGTGTCGCGACAGGCGTGAATGGAGGGACGAATGGAGACGTGTCGTCTTCAGCGACGAAAGTCGCTTCTGCCTTGGTGCCAATGATGGTCGTATGCGTGTTTGGCGCCGTGCAGGTGAGCGCCACAATCAGGACTGCATACGACCGAGGCACACAGGGCCAACACCCGGCATCATGGTGTGGGGAGCGATCTCCTACACTGGCCGTACACCACTGGTGATCGTCGAGGGGACACTGAATAGTGCACGGTACATCCAAACCGTCATCGAACCCATCGTTCTACCATTCCTAGACCGGCAAGGGAACTTGCTGTTCCAACAGGACAATGCACGTCCGCATGTATCCCGTGCCACCCAACATGCTCTAGAAGGTGTAAGTCAACTACCCTGGCCAGCAAGATCTCCGGATCTGTCCCCCATTGAGCATGTTTGGGACTGGATGAAGCGTCGTCTCACGCGGTCTGCACGTCCAGCACGAACGCTGGTCCAACTGAGGCGCCAGGTGGAAATGGCATGGCAAGCCGTTCCACAGGACTACATCCAGCATCTCTACGATCGTCTCCATGGGAGAATAGCAGCCTGCATTGCTGCGAAAGGTGGAAATACACTGTACTAGTGCCGACATTGTGCAAGCTCTGTTGCCTGTGTCTATGTGCCTGTGGTTCTGTCAGTGTGATCATGTGATGTATCTGACCCCAGGAATGTGTCAATGAAGTTTCCCCTTCCTGGGACAATGAATTCACGGTGTTCTTATTTGAATTTCCAGGAGTGTAGTTTCTGGCACGGTGTCGCGGACGGGAAGCATTAGCTGGCGCACACCAAGAGCCCGTTTCGCCTGGTGACCGTGTCTAGAAGAAGGCGCGCCAACATCCAGCTTCTGCAACAGCGACGGCCGACAGTGAGTGACCGTCGCCACCTCCTCGATCGACGGCTTCAAACCTTCAATCAACCAACAAGGAATACTGGAAGCACGTAAAGTTTTAGAACTGTATGGCAGACCTCAGCTTTTCAAACTTCAAATCACAAAATTAGAGCAATGTAGCATGAACCTTTGTTGCTCATTGTCCCAGTTACATTACCAAGCAGGGTCCCTTCCTTTTCCAGAAAGAACCCGAGTGTCGTTGAAATTCAAAGGCCAGCATTAAAGTAACATCATTCCATTTCACTGCTTTAATTTCAAAGCTCAGTTAGAGTATTCATAGCTGGCTACAATATTTAGTTTAGACAAGCACAAATTAAGAGTGCGAGTTTTGTTACCATATTTTAGCTTACCTGTGACTGCAGCTCAGCTTGATACGTACTAAATTTTACTATTGTTAATTGTTCAGAATCATTTAATTCAAGTTCAAAGTCAAATCTCTTATTTCTAAATTGCGTAGTTTCAAGTAGCTTTTGAAATGATTGTTGAGGTAGCCCAAGACTAACGTTATTTTATTGAATTTCGTAGTGCTTCAGAAACAAAGTTCTCTATTAAATTCAATCACTAAATTAACTTTCAATTTTCCGGTTTCATTAATTCTTTTGCTAAATTAAGTCAGAGTGTAGGGAAATTTATTACTTCTGACAAACATTCAGTTTTCACACAACATGCGTCAACCTCAGTTGCCACGCTTTTAGTGCTAACTATATGTGCATTAATGTTTCATTTTCAGTTATTATAGTAGTTGTCCATAGGACTGGCGACCGTAATTTTCCCCAAATCTCAAATATCTAATTAACGCCAATTAATTGTTAACGTGACGACCGCACATTTACTTTCTTTATTAATTTTACCCTTTTCTCAAAATTAATTTCCACCAATTTCATTTGCATTTTTCCTTTCATTTAGATGTAACCCTTTCCTCCATCTTTACCGACAAATTAACTTCGGTGACGATTGCTTTTCCCAAATTTCCATTAGGTGCACGCGGTTTAATTTTTCACTGTCCTTAAGGTCGGTAAGTGAGGGGGAGGTTACAAGCACAAACCACACCGACTCCCGACTTGTAAGGTGCAGTGCTTGGTGGAGTGGATGAGGCGCGTGCAATCAGCACTCGATCAGTTGTGCGTGGAATGAGTGTTCCGAAAAATAATGTGTGTCGAGTATTATAGCAAATGCAGCTACACTCCTGTCAACCACAGAAGGTCCGTGCCTAACAACGGCTGGCTTCGAATCTTATATCGTGTTCATCCAACGGTCCTTGCAGCGCCTTACAGTCGATCCTTACTTTCCTACGTACGTACTTTTCACGGATAAAGTTTGCTTCACTAGAGACGGAGTGCTAAATAGTCGCAATAGTCACGTTTGGGACGATGAGAACCCCACGCTACAGCTGTGAAGGGCAGTCAACGCAGATTATCAGACAACGTGTGGGCAGGCATTGGCAATGATTACGCACTAGACCTGTTTCTTCTTTCTCTCCGCTTACATGCGTCAGTGCACACTGTTTTCACCAGAGACATTCTACCCAGGTGCCTGGAACCTACCGCACTCGTTATTCGTCAACGGATGTAGTTCCAAAACAATGAAGCCCCATGTCACTTTGGACTGAGGGTAACTCAACACCTGCATCCGACATTCCCTTAAAAGTGGACAGGCAGAGCAGGTCCCGTTTCGTGACGCTGGGGGACGTCATATTAAACAGTTGATGTAAAAGTAGCAGGCTGTATAACTTGTACGGGTAAATGGTATTCATTACTACTGCTCGTAGACTTAGGTCTTTCGGTGTCTCTGGCATCAAGTTGAGTGTGCCGTTACTAGTCGATAAACAGCGGAAATGATCTGAGGTATTGAGAAGTATTTAGTGGGAATTCTTTACGCCATGATCAGGATTCGGAAACTGGCGTCCATTTTTTGAGCACTGCGTAAGGCTAATGTGGAAACTGAGTAGATTTTCGCTTTTAGCTTTCGATTCAGACTTTTCCGGACTAAAATCTCTTGTCTCAGATAGATACATTTACCCTTCGAAATCATCCCGGAAACTTTGTAACATAATGACGGAACAATCCTTCATGACTAACATGGTGGATAATGTCAACATCTCTATGATCTTCATTAGAAAATTGTTACGAATTACAAGATGACGTGCAGATGATCAACGGCTGGTGTGAGGAGTGGAATTTACCATAGACGTAATTCAATGGTCGTAAGTATATTTTGTGTAACTTTCATCACAGTAAAATAGGAGAAATACGGCTTTAACATGCTGTGGATCTACTGACACTCGCTGACGATGTGTATGGTTTGCAAATGTGTCTGTAGAATCCGCCATACGGTGCCGGCGAACTTGTGAAGCGCATAACTAGTTCCCAGAAACGAAACTAGACGGCTACGTTATGCACAGTCATCGACTGTTGCCCAAGGTCGCACAGTTTAAACGTCAGCTGTTTTCGAAGATCCGGCGATCGTCCCACGGTCAGTTGCGTGCGTTGTTTAAAAATAGAACTGACCTTGTTTGTAGCTGATTAGCTACTATTTTCTACCGTGCAGTTGCATCAATGCGAAACCGAATACCCCATGAAAAATAAGCGACGCTACACATTTGTTGACGCGGACATTGGGCAAGCAGATTATCTTGCGCACAAGGAAAAAAAGTTGATGTTCAAGCTAAGCTGTGAGTACCGGGCGTGAGTCGTGCTTCGGTAGCTCAGTTGGTAGAGCACTTGCCCGCGAAAGGCAAAGGTCCCGAGTTCGAGTCTCGGTCGGGCACACAGTTTTAATCTGTCAGGAAGTTTCATAAGCGAATAAAGACCAGACACCGCTGCCGCAGCACGAGTGCAAGTTTGTGTGTGCCCAGTGCAATGTGACAAGAGTATTCAACAGTCTGCCTCAACTATCACTAACGTTCGAGTCTTGAAATATGATTCGGTAACACATTGCAGCAGTTCCGTAACACCGATTTATTCAAGAAAAGGAGTCTATATTTTCTAATTAAAGTTATTATACTTTGCTCGTTATTTCCACATACTTCGCGTAATAACTAGAATGGTTCCTGTTACAGTACTGAAATACCACCATTACTAAATCACATCACTACAGATGAAACAAGGTCGTTTTCATTCGTCGTCTAACCGATGACTGACACTCATCGACGAAGCAGTCAACATGAGTAGATTTAAACCGTTAATCATCAAGCAAAAAACACACGTACGCACATGTAATAAAACTGTAGGTAAAACCCAATGAAAAAAACGGTAGAAGTCGGATAAAAATTTGACTTACATTAGTTATAATGCAGTAAAATATATGATGTATTGTAAGATCGGTTACATGTATGGCCGGTCCGTGCAACATGGTGCATGGTACGAATATGTTCCAAAATTTTGCGAGAGAAAAGGCGATTTTTCAGGCGGTCGTATCTCGGATTATATTGACCACAGACATAAGGGGTCAAGTGTTTTGAACAGCCCTTGCCATAGAGACCATTTCTGTTCCTACTCGAAGAATGGCCCTACTGTAGCTATGCTGCAGCACAATTCCAACATGTAAACATTACATAATTCCTGCAGCTCAGGCAAACTTGTTCTTTTACACCAGGTGTAGTCTAGGGTGGACTTTAGGCAATTTATAAAAGCACCGGAAGTCCTTGGGTGGTTCCTGAGCAAACTTCGAAAAGTACAAGTTGTGGGGATGTCCACGTTTACAATTTCTATTCATGGTAGATCATCAAAAGTTTTACCATATGCTCTCAAGACAATATCCGCGGAGAACTTCAAAACTTTTTCGAAATCATAATCCGTTACCGACATACAGAGGTCCGTACCTACGCAGAAAACCGCAGAAACCTGTTTTTGCCGGTTTTGCACCGTGGGCCGCAATTATCTAAATAACTCACCATAGCATAGGGCTGAAATTTTAATTGTGCATTTTTAGACATTAATTTAGAGTCTCCATTTTCCCGTTTTCGAAAATCTGTATCCGTTATCAACGTGTACCCCAAAGCATCATTTTTCGATACAAAAAATGCGAATTGTGGAGATGGCAACTTTTATCATTTCTATTCATGGCAAATCCTTGAAATTTTTTGCCATATCCTCTTAAGATGATGTTCTCTGGAACCTCGAAACTTTTTTCTATAGCATCATTCGTTACCGATATCCAAAGATTCAAAGTTACCGTATTTGAGCGTGTAAAATATGCAACTATTATCCGGTCTGAGGTATAAAAGCAGTTTGAAAAGGCGTAGTGAATACATTGTAAGTCTTCTAGGGTCACAGCAGGGATTCTGAGGTCACCAAACTATGACTAGAGTCAGTATTTATTGTTTCAAAATGGTTCAAATGGCTCTGAGCACAATGGGACTTAACGTCTGAGGTCATCAGTCTCCTAGACTTAGAACTACTTAAACCTAACTAACCTAAGAGCATCACACATATCCATGCCCGAGGCAGGATTCGAACCTGCGACCGTAGAAACAGCGCGGTTCCGTGTATTTATTCGCTAATAAAAATTTACGACCCGCTTGAGCCGCGTGTGGCTCGTGTTCGTGCCATCTCTCTCTTTTAAATTCTGTTTTACTATACTGCCACCTCGTTTTGTTAATTCAGTTACTGGTGTTACCGAGTTGCTGCCTTGTCTCCCCGTGAGCAGCAGCGGCAGCGCTTATCCATATGCCCCGCCGTATTATCTTTGCTGGACTGCTATTACTTCCCGGTCGTCGTGTATCGACCAGTCAGTTGGGAGGAGCTAGCAGTACAGTTCGGACCTGGCAGTGTTTGAGTTAGGACGCGGCAGAAGTTCAGTCGGGGCGCGGCTGCAGTGAGGTCCGGACAGCCATGACTCGCCCGACGGTTGCCGATACGTATCACTTGAGTGCGGACCACCTTGGTTGGTAGTCAGTCGGTCGTCTTGTTGGACATCGTGTATGTTGGCCGGCGATCGCTTATGGGTTGCCTGCGTGTGCCGACTCGTGATTCGTCCTTGTTATAGAACAGTTGCTGCCTGCTGCCTCCTTGCTGATGTTTGTTGCAGTCAGTCGATTGGCATAGAGCAGTGAGGAAATAGACGACAGAGGGATAGAGAAACAATTAAAATCGCTCAAAAGAGGAAAGGTCGCTGGACCTGATGGGATACCAGTTCGATTTTACACAGAGTACGCAAAGGAACTTGCACCCCTTCTTGCAGCGGTGTACCGTAGGTCTCTAGAAGAGCGTAGCGTTCCAAAGGATTGGAAAAGGGCACAGGTCATCACCGTTTTCAAGAAGGGACGTCGAACAGATGTGCAGAACTATAGACCTATATCTCTAACGTCGATCAGTTGTAGAATTTTGGAACACTTATTATGTTCGAGTATAATGACTTTTCTGGAGACTAGAAATCTACTCTGTAGGAATCAGCATGGGTTTCGAAAAAGGCGGTCGTGTGAAACCCAGCTCGCGCTATTCGTCCACGAGACTCAGAGGGCCATAGACACGGGTTCACAGGTAGATGCCGTGTTTCTTGACTTCCGCAAGGCGTTCGATACAGTTCGCCACAGTCGTTTAATGAACAAAGTAAGAGCATATGGACTATCAGACCAATTGTGTGATTGGATTGAAGAGTTCCTAGATAACAGAACGCAGCATGTCATTCTCAATGGAGAGAAGTCTTCCGAAGTAAGAGTGATTTCAGGTGTGCCGCAGGGGAGTGTCGTAGGACCGTTGCTATTCACAATATACATAAATGACCTTGTGGATGAGATCGGAAGTTCACTGAGGCTTTTTGCAGATGATGCTGTGGTGTATCGAGAGGTTGTAACAATGGAAAATTGTACTGAAATGCAGGAGGATCTGCAGCGAATTGACGCATGGTTCAGGGAATGGCAATTGAATCTCAATGTAGACAAATGTAATGTGCTGCGAATACATAGAAAGAAACATCCTTTATCATTTAGTTACAATATAGCGGGTCAGCAACTGGAAGCAGTTAATTCCATAAATTATCTGGGAGTACGCATTAGGAGTGATTTAAAATGGAATGATCACATAAAGTTGATCGTCGGTAAAGCAGATGCCAGACTGAGATTCATTGGAAGAATCCTAAGGAAATGCAATCCGAAAACAAAGGAAGTACGTTACAGTACGCTTGTTCGCCCACTGATTGAATAGTACTCAGCAGTGTGGGGTTGATAGAAGAGATAGAGAAGATCGAACGGAGAGCAGCGCGCTTCGTTACAGGATCATTTAGTAATCGCGAAAGCGTTACGGAGATGATAGATAAACTCCAGTGGAAGACTCTGCAGGAGAGACGGTCAGGAGCTCGGTACGGGCTTTTGTTAAAGTTTCGAGAACATACCTTCACTCAGGAGTCAAGCAGTATATTGCTCCCTCCTACGTATATCTCGCGAAGAGACCGTGAGGATAAAATCAGAGAGATTAGAGCCCACACAGAGGCACACCGACAATCCTTCTGTCCACGAACAATACGAGACTGGAATAGGAGGGAGAACCGATAGAGGTACTCAAGGTACTCTCCGCCACCCACCGTCAGGTGGCTTGCGGAGTATGGATGTAGATGTAGATGAATTCTCGGCGGGGCGTAGTTCAGCTGGGGTCCGCTAGTGGTCTCTACACGGTGTCAGAGTGTGTAGTGCTGTTGCCATTGCTACGAGGTCCGTGGCTCACAGACCCTGGACACGAAAGTTGAGTTTTGATTTAACCTACCAGCCAGTCAAGACTGTTCACATTGTGTCGTTTGGAGTTCGTTGTCGGCTGTTGGGATTTTCCCGCGAGCAACAAAGTGGTTTTCAATTTGGATCTGGTGGAGTTTCACTGTATTTGGTTATTTGAATCGAAGTGCTCCAGTGGAATCTTCTGTCTTGTGGAGTTTACATTCTGGTTACCTGCCCTGGGCGTTGACGTAAATTTCAGGCAGTGTAGTTTCCTCATCATGTTGTTGCTGTCCAGCACCGTGTGTAGCTTGACAGTTCCGTGTATGATTGGTTGTGGGCGTCAATATCTTCTACATTGTTCTGTTGAACTCCCTGTTGTGCCCTGGTCGGGTGAAGTGGAAGTTATCTTGTCGGTGGGTCCGTTGACTGTCGGTCGGTTGGGTTGTCAACGGACCGTGAATGGTTGGCCCGACTGCCTGTCTCTCCTAAGTGAGCGTTAGTGTCTGAATTACAGGCCGACCCTCGAATATCTGGGCGCCTTTTTCTGTACTGCCTTAGTTTTTTTAATTTGTTGTTGTTGTTGGTACTTGTATGGCTTCCAGCCGGTTTTGTGTTTTAAATTAGAGTTGTTTTACTCTTAAGGCCTCCAGCCTAGTTTAAAGTACTGCTTCACGTAAGCCTTTTGTCATTTTAAAAAACTTTGAATTTTTT
This sequence comes from Schistocerca nitens, assembly GCF_023898315.1. Classification (NCBI taxonomy): domain Eukaryota; kingdom Metazoa; phylum Arthropoda; class Insecta; order Orthoptera; family Acrididae; genus Schistocerca; species Schistocerca nitens. The sequence continues at coordinate 12,151,822 of NC_064622.1, forward strand.
AGTCTTCGACCTTCAGCCAATTTAAATTTAACTTGTTTACTTCAACTTGTTGAATTTTTAAGTCTTCGGCCTTCTGCCAGTTTGAGTTTCAGTTGTTTGTTCTTAAGGCCTTCAGCCTAAATTAAAGAACTGTTTCACGTAAGGACTTTGGTATTTAAAAAAAAATGTTTTGGGGTTTTAAGTGTTCGGCCTTTAGTCGATTTGAATTTAACTTGTTTACTTCAGCCTAACTAAAGAACTGTTTTAAGATAATGCTTGCCTTTTAAATTTCTGATTATGCTTGCGTTTTAACTTATTGGCCTTCAGCCGTTTTTAAAATAAAGTGGGTTTCAGACGGTAATTAAGTCCCAAAGATTAAAGCTGTGTGTTTAAAAAAAATTTTGCGCTCTTGTAATGTTAGATCAAATAATAAAGTTGTATGTTGGAGTGTAACTGACAGCCCCTTATTTTGGCCCCTTTCCACAATTTATTCTATCTGTCTGTCCTGTGGGTTAAGCAGGGCATATCACCGCTGTCTCTGTATAGTGGGCACCTCACGCCTACGCAAAGATGTCCAGAGTGGTACTGCAGTGACAAAAAAATGGGCTAAAGTGGTTTTAACAGAAGAGGACTTAAAACGGACGCTACAGATTACGTAAAACTGGAAAGACTGTAAAATTGAGTAATATATTTCTAACAACACTCTTTTAAGATACAAATCGTAAGCTGGGCGTTTTCAATGAATCGCTATCAATGAGCAAAGTATCCAGGAAAATGTAGAGTAAAAGATTTTTGTGTTAACCTTGTACTATGCATAAGCCAGAACTTTAGTAGCCTATAGAATTCGTTTTATATAAGCAACACACTCTGTTACAGCAGGGAGAAGAAGGCAACCAGCGGGAAAGTGCTCCTGTCGGAGAATAAAAAAGGCGAATATGTGCCTCTTCAAAACAGTCTGACATAAAAGCGGGGAACGAGCTGCCTCCACCCCTTATTCCGCCTTCCTCATCAAAAACTGTGGGAGACACTTTTTTGTGCTGAAAGAGAATAGCAGAGAGAGAGAGTGGCGGCGGAAGAGAGAGGATACAGTGCAGATCTGAGAGAGAAAGAGAGAGATCAGACAATGGTCGTGGGGGAGAGAAAGTGGCAGTGAAAGAGAAAGAGAGAAGGGTGAAGAAACTGAGCAGATGGAGCCATAGGGAGAGGAAATATTGACAGGTTAGTGAGAGACAGTGACAGTAAAAGAGGAAGAGAGATGGATGGCGATGGAGACAATAGAGAGGAGATAGTGGGAATAAAAAATACAGATGAGTGAAGGCCATAGATGGGCTTCGGGGATCTGGACCCTCCTGGACCAGCCAACTTTAACGGTAGTTGTAGGGGAGGGTGCATTTTGGACTTAAATTTTTAATGCGTGGGTACATGGAAAACAGAAGACGGCTTCTCCCAGAATTTCTGAGCTGCCGAGGTGTGACGGAGACAGTGGCAGTGAGAAGGAAAGACAAAGTGAGAGTGAGAGAGGAGACATTGTCAGTGGCAGTGCGATATACGAGCAATGAATCACTGGGAGAAGGAGGAGACAGTGGGAGAGATACGTACGGTGTACAGACAGTGGCAATGTGGGGGAGGTGCTGATTATAAAGACTTAAACTACAGAGAGAGACTGGGTAAAAGGTTTGGAGTGTTCTGTGTTAAAACAGAGCGAATTGGTTCGCATGCCAAGATTTTTGGTATGGATGGCGGAATGATGACTGGTTCCCCACCTTTCTGTCAGAGGCTTTTAAAAGGGAACATGTTTGTTTTCTTTGTTCTCCGACAAGAGCATTTTACAGCTGACATTAAGAATGATACACGTCCTTCACCCACAATTTCACCCACTTGGGTTTGTTGTATGCCGAGTTTGGCAACATTTTCATCACACCTAGAAGTCATTATTTACGTGTTATATGGTGAAATGAGCCTGTTCCGAATCATAACAGTGAGAAACAAATCTGTCGTATGGAGTATTTATTTGGTGGTATTTGGGTTGTGATCTGCCCACTTTGAATGGGCAGCAGATATGATATTGGTACTTACTCCGAAAAAACGTGCTGTTTGGGAAATAAATGCAGTAAGGCCGACACTCAAGTCCTTTCTGAAAAAAAAAAAAAAAAAAAAGGTTCAAATGGCTCTGAGCACTAAGGGACTTAACGACTTAACTACTGAGGTCATCAGTCCCCTAGAACTTAGAACTACGTAAACGTAATTAACCCAAGGACATCACACACATCCATGCCCGAGGCAGGATTCGAACCTGCGACCGTAGCGGTTGCGCGGTTCTAGACTGTAGCGCCTAGAACCGCTCGGCCATTTCTTTGTGCACCATGCTGACTCTACATCTACATCTACATCTATACTCCGCGAGCCACCTTACGGTGTGTGGCGGAGGGTACTTATTGTACCACTATCTGATCCCCCCTTCCCTGTTCCATTCACGAATTGTGCGTGGGAAGAACGACTGCTGGTAAGTCTCCGTATTTGCTCTAATTTCTCGGATCTTTTCGTTGTGATCATTACGCGAGATATATGTGGGCGGTAGTAATATGTTGCCCATCTCTTCCCGGAATGTGCTCTCTCGTAATTTCGATAATAAACCTCTCCGTATTGCGTAACGCCTTTCTTGAAGTGTCCGCCACTGGAGCTTGTTCAGCATCTCCGTAACGCTCTCGCGCTGACTAAATGTCCCCATGACGAATCGCGCTGCTTTTCGCTGGATCATGTCTATCTCTTCTATTAATCCAACCTGGTAAGGGTCCCATACTGATGAGCAATACTCAAGAATCGGACGAACAAGCGTTTTGTAAGCTACTTCTTTCGTCGATGAGTCACATTTTCTTAGAATTCTTCCTATGAATCTCAACCTGGCGCCTGCTTTTCCCACTATTTGTTTTATGTGATCATTCCACTTCAGATCGCTCCGGATAGTAACTCCTAAGTATTTTACGGTCGTTACCGCTTCCAATGATTTACCACCTATGGCATAATCGTACTGGAATGGATTTCTGCCCCTATGTATGCGCATTATATTACATTTATCTACGTTTAGGGAAAGCTGCCAGCTGTCGCACCATTCATTAATCCTCTGCAGGTCTTCCTGGAGTACGTACGAGTCTTCTGATGTTGCTATTTTATTGTAGACAACCGTGTCATCTGCAAATAGCCTCACGGAGCTACCGATGTTGTCAACTAAGTCATTTATGTATATTGTAAACAATAAAGGTCCTATCACGCTTCCTCGCGGTACTCCCGAAATTACCTCTACATCTGCAGATTTTGAACCGTTAAGAATGACATGTTGTGTTCTTTCTTCTAGGAAATCCTGAATCCAATCACAAACCTGGTCCGATATTCCGTAAGCTCGTATTTTTTTCACTAAACGTAAGTGCGGAACCGTATCAAATGCCTTCCTGAAGTCCAGGAATACGGCATCAATCTGCTCGCCAGTGTCTACGGCACTGTGAATTTCTTGGACAAATAGGGCGAGCTGAGTTTCACATGATCTCTGTTTGCGGAATCCATGTTGGTTATGATGAAGGAGATTTGTATTATCTAAGAACGTCATAATACGAGAACATAAAACATGTTCCATTATTCTACAACAGATTGACGTAAGCGAAATAGGCCTATAATTATTCGCATCTGATTTATGACCCTTCTTGAAAATGGGAACGACCTGCGCTTTCTTCCAGTCGCTAGGTACTTTACGTTCTTCCAGAGATCTACCATAAATTGCTGATAGAAAGGGGGCAAGTTCTTTAGCATAATCACTGTAGAATCTTACGGGTATCTCGTCTGGTCCGGATGCTTTTCCGCTACTAAGTGATAGCAGTTGTTTTTCTTCTTCTTACTCTCAGCAGGCCAAATTACTGTTCCGTTACCTTATCATATTTGGGTGTTTGACCATTACCCCTTTCCCACAGGCATTCCTGATGTCTCTCCCCAGCAGTCTTACGAGGGTCACTCCAAAAGAAACGCACACTATTTTTGTAAAAATACAGTTTTCATTCTGCATGTGTGAAAGTTGTACAGTGTGTAGATACATCCTTTCTGCTTGTTTTCAACCAGTTCCCGTGAGTGGCGCCGTCACAGTATGTTTTCAAGATGGCTGCTACACTTGACATTCGTCAGAAGCAACGTGCTGTCATAGAATTCCTGTGTCGTGAAAACGAGACAGTGGGAAACATCCAAAAGAGGTTCAAAAAGGTGTATGGAGATGCTGCTGTCGATCGCAGTACAGTTAGTCGGTGGGCAAGCAGGTTACGTGATGAAAGCGGGCACGGCAGTATTGAGGATTGTCCTCGCAGCGGCCGGCCTCGTACTGCACATACTCCACACAATGTGCAGAGAGGTAACGAATTGGTGGCTGCTGACAGACGCATCACAGTGAACGAATTGTCACGCTACGTTGGGATAGGTTAAGGAAGTGTTTGGAGAATACTGATATACTGAAAGTGTTGGCGTTAAAATAAGGTTTGTGCCAGGTGGGTTCCCAGGATGTTGACAGTGGTTCACAAAGAAACAAGAAAAACGGTATGCAGCGAAGTTTTGTAACAGTACAGGAATGGTGCAGATGAATTTCTTGGAAGAACTGTGACAGGTGATGAAACGTGGCTTCATCATTTTTAACCAGAGACGAAGAGGCAATCAATGGAGTGGCATCGTGCAAATTCACCCAAGAAAAAAACTTCGAAACCATACCTTCTGCTGGAAAACTTATAGCTACGGTGTCTTCGATTCCGAAGGACTGTTGCTTGTGGACATCATGCCAAGTGGAACCACCATAAATTCTGATGCATATGTGACGACACTGAAGAAACTTCAAGCTCGACTGAGTTGTGTTCGACCACATCGGCAAGAGCAGGATGTTTTGCTGTTGCACGACAATGCACGGTCACATGTCAGTCAAAAAACCGTGGAAGCGATCACAAAACTCGGATGGACAACACTGAAACACCCGCCTTACAGTCCTGACCTGGTTCCATGTGACTATCGTCTCTTTGGGAAACTGAAAGACTCTCTTCGTGGAACAAGGTTTGAAGATGATGACTCCCTCGTGCACGCTGCCAAACAGTGGCTCCAACAGGTTGGTCCAGAATTTTACCGTGCGGGTATACAGGCGCTGGTTCCAAGATGGCGTAAGGCAGTTGAGAGGGATGGACATTATGTGGAGAAATGATAATATTGTTCCTAAAGGGTGTATCTACACACTGTAAAACTTTCAAACATGTAGAATAAAAGATGGATTTAAAAAAAAATAGTGTGCATTTCTTTTGGAGTGACCCTCGTATATAGCGGCACTTGGTTGGGCTACCTCATCTCCTCCATTGTGTCAGCAAAGTGTTTCCATTTATCTGTAGTTCGAAATGTTCTCATTTATGGAAAAATCGCACTGTTCCGTTTCCGTCTTCGTTTCTGACCTGATCCACCCTGGACACTCCTAAAGTGCACTCCTGAAATACACTCTAAGACACACACAAAAAAAAAAACAACGTACCACGAAAGAATTATCAGAGTTTGGCGGAAATTGGTATAGGTGATGTACAGACAAACAAACGTTTACAATTTCAGAAAAATTGTAAGATTTATTCAACACCAAGGGCTTCAGAAATTGAGAATGTCAATAAGGCATTGGGGCATCTCTGGCCCCTATGCGAGCAGTTATCCGGCTTGACATTGATTGAAGGAGTTGTTGGATGTCCTCCTGAGAGACATGATGCCAAATTTCTACATCCACATGATTACTCTGCAATTCACATTTAAGTGCTTGGCAGCTTGGCTGTCCAGTTGGCGTGTTAGATTGTCAAAATACCGAAATGGTTGGAGAGCCCTGCCCAAACGTATTCAGTTACGGAGATATTCGGAGATCATGCTGGCAGAGGTAGTGTCTGGCAAACACGAAGACAAGCAATAGAAAGTGCCGCGTGTGAGATTGGGCATTGTATTATTAAAATATAAGCCCAGAGTGGATTCCATAAATGCCGAGAAAACGAGGCGTATGCTGTAGGAGACGTACCGCTGAGCTGAGCTGTAAGGGTGCCCGGGGTGACAACCAGACGGGTCCTGCTATGAAATGGAATGGCACCCGAGACCAGCACTCGTGGTTGTCGGGTCGTGTGGCTGGTGACAGTCAGGTTGGTACCCAACAGCTGTCCAGGGTGTCTTTGCTGCTCATCGGCATTCGGTTCGAAGTGGGACTCATCACTGAAGACAATTCTACTCCAGAGGTTCCAGGTCGAGGACGTGTCTGGAGACATCCCAGGCAACACTGGGACAAAAAACCTGACCGCCGCCCGCAATACACCCCGACAACCGGGAGTGCTGGTCTGCGGTGGCTTTCCATTTCGTAAGTCAGGGCAGGGCGCTCCAACTAACTCGGGATTTTGGCGATCTAACGCGCCAGATGGACAGAATTTGACACGAAAACCGTCAGGAAGATATCGAAAAAACTCTGTCAATCAATGCCCAGCCGAATAACTACTTGCATAAGGTGCAAGAGATGGACCAATGCGTTATTAACTTGTTGGCTACTGTACTATGCTCTTCGTTAACTGCTATTAACAAAAAAACTGAATGCAAGAATAGATAGTTGAAACATGATACACAGTAGAAACAACATAAAGTAATTACGTCATAAATAAAAAAGCGGCGAATAATACAAAAAATCTACAATTCAAGAGCACAGTGTTTAAGTCGCTGAACCTCATATTTAATACTACACTACTGGCCATTAAAATTGCTACACCAAGAAGAAATGCAGATGATAAACGGGTATTCATTGGACAAATATATTGTAATAGAACTGACATGTGATTACATTTTCACGCAATTTGGGTGCATAGAACCTGAGAAATCAACCCAGAACAACCACCTCTGGCCGTAATAACGGCCTTGATACGCCTGGGCGTTGAGTCAAACAGAGATTGGATGGCGTGTACAGGTACAGCTGCCCATGCAGCTTCAACACGATACCACAGTTCATCAAGAGTAGTGACTGGCGTATTGTGACGAGCCAGTTGCTCGGCCACCATTGACCAGACGTTTTCAATTGGTGAGAGATCTGGAGAATGTGCTGGACGGGGCAGCAGTCGAACATTTTCTGTATCCAGAAAGGCCCGTACAGGACAACATGCGGTCGTGCATTATCCTGCTGAAATGTAGCGTTTCGCAGGGATCGAATAAAGGGTAGAGCCACGGGTCGTAACACATCTGAAATGTAACGCCCACTGTTCAAAGTGCCGTCAATGCCAACAAGAGGTGACCGAGACGTGTAACCAATAGCACCCCATGCCATCACGCCGGGTGATACGCAAGTATGGCGATGACGAATACACGCTTCTAATGTCCGTTCACCACGATGTCGCCAAACACGGATCCGACCATCATGATGCTGTAAACAGAACCTGGATTCATCCGAAAAAATGACGTTTTGCCAGTCGTGCAACCAGGTTCCTCGTTGAGTACACCATCGCTGTGATGCAGCGTCGAGGGTAACCGCAGCCATGGTCTCCGAGCTGATAGTCCTTGTTGCTGCAGACGTCGTCGAACTGTTCGTGGAGATGGTTGATATCTTGCAAACGTCCCCATCTGTTGACGCAGGGATCGAGACGTGGCTGCACGATCCGTTACAGCCATGCGGATAAGATGCCTGTCATCTCGACTGCTAATGATACGAGGCCGTTGGGATCCAGCACAGCGTTCCGTATTACCCTCCTGAACCCACCGATTCCATATTCTGCTAATAGTCATTGGATCTCGACCAACGCGAGCAGTAATGTCGCGATACTATAAACCGCAATCGCGATAGGCTACAATCCGACCTTCATCAAAGTCGGGAATGTGATGGCACGAAAAGATCTTCAGATGTGTGGGAAATCTTATGGGACTTAACTGCTAGGGTCATCAGTCCCTAAGCTTAGACTCTACTTATTCTAAATTATCCTAAGGACAAACACACACACCCATGCCCGAGGGAGGACTCGAACCTCCGCCGGGACCACGTGATGGTACGCATTTCTCCTCCTTACACGAGGCATCATAACAACGTTTCACCAGGCAACGCCGGCCAACTGCTTTTTGTGTATGAGAAATCGGTTGGAAACTTCCCTCATGTCAGCACGTTGTAGGTGTCGCCACCGGCGCCAACCTTGTGTGAATGCTCTGAAAAGCTAATCATTTGCATATCACAGCATCTTCTTCCTGTCGGTCAAATTTCGCGTGTGTAGCACGTCGTCTTCGTGGTGTAACAAATATAATGGCCAGTAGTGTAGTGCACTTTTTAGTATTGACAACACTGCAGCCTACGACGGAAGAGGGATGTCTGCGTTAAACAACGCTCGGGTAAAAGATTTTTGTTGTGTCTTGTATATGGTACAGGAAAATAGTAAATGGTTTAAGTCTCCTTCTTCACTATCTCCATCTTCGGTAAACTAAGGACATAATGCTGTTTTAGATAGCAGAGGGCGATAATGCAAGCGTCCTGAGATCGTGTAATCCCGTTGCGTCTGCGAGTGGTGTGGTGTGTCGTTTTCCATTGATGAGCCTCAGCATTTCCCGGTAAGGGAGACTATTAGTTAACGTTTCGGCTAAGTTGATTGCTCGCTTCGCTGACTACTGTGTCATTACGAAAGACGCCACTCGGCCCTCAAATCCTCAAAAACGTTTGTTACCGATCCTGGCTGCTTGTTCGTTGTGACGTCTTTCAAAATGGCTCTGAGCACTATGGGACTCAACTTCTGAGGTCATTAGTCCCCTAGAACTTAGAACTAGTTAAACCTAACTAACCTAAGGACATCACAAACATCCATGCCCGAGGCAGGATTCGAACCTGCGACCGTAGCGGTCTTGCGGTTCCAGACTGCAGCGCCTTTAACCGCACGGCCACTTCGGCCGGCTTGTGACGTCTTTAATAGTGTCTATAATTATAGGTGACATTATGAAAGACGTCGCAACGAATAAGCAGCCAGGATCGGTAACAAACGTTTTTGAGGATTTGAGGACCCAGCGGCGTCAACAACGCCTCCGTATGTAACCTCCCCCTCACTTATCGACCTTAATGACAGTGAAAAATTAAACCGCGTGTACCTAATGGGAAATTTGGGAAAGCAATCGTCACCGAAGTTAATCTGTCGGTAAAGAGGGAGGAAAGGGTTACATCGAAATGAAAGGAAAAATGCAAATGAAACTGGTGGAAATTAATTTTGAAAAGGGGTAAAGTTAATAAAGAAAGTAAATGTGCGGCCGTTACGTCAACAATTAACTAGCGGTAATTAGATATTTGAGATTTGGGGGAAATCACGGTCGCCAGTCCTAAGGACAATTACTATAGTAACTGAAAAAGAAAGGTTATTACACATATAATTAGCACTAGAAGCGTGGCAACTGAAGGTTGACACGTGTAGTGTGAAAACTGAAGGTTTGTCAGAAGTAATAAATTTCGCTACACTCTGACTTAATTTAGCAAAAGAATTAATAAAACCGGAAAATCGAAAGTTAATTTAATGACTGAAGTTAATAGTGAGCTTTCTTTCTGAAGCACATCGAAATCCAGCAGAATATGGTTAGTCTTGCACTACCTCAACAATCATTTCAAAAGCAACTTGACTCTACGCAATTTAGAAACAAGAGATTTAACTTTGAACTTGAATTAAATGATTCTGAATAATTAACAATAATAAAATTTAGTACGTACCAAGCTGAGCTGCAGTCACAGGTAAGCTAAAATATGCTAACAAAACTCGCACTCTTAATTTGTGCTTGTGTAATCTTACTATTGTAGCCAGCTATGCTTTAACTGCACTTGGAAACTAAAGTAATGAAATGCAATGACAGTACTTTAATGCTGGCGTCTGAATTTCAACGACACTCGGTTTCATTTCGGAAAAGGAAGGGACCCTGCTTGGTAATGCAATTGGGACAATGAGCAACAAAGGTTCATGCTAAGTTGCTGTAATTTTGCGAGGCAAATGGAACAATGTGAAAAGCTGAGGTCTGCCATACAGTTCTGAAACTTTACGTGCTTTTGGTCTTCCTTGTTAGTTGATTGAAGGTTTGAAGCCGTCGATCGAGGAGGTGGCGACAGTCACTCATTGTCGGCCGTCGCCGTTGCAGAAGCTGGATGTTGGCGCGCGTTCTTCTCAACACGGTCACCAGGCGAAACGGGCTGTTGATGTGCGCCAGCTAATGCTTCCCGTCCGCGACACCATGTCAGAAACTATCATCGCAAGTCGAGCGCAATTACATGCTGCTAAACTCCGAAAGCGCGGCAACTCGCGGGAGCGTCACACCACACACCTGCTCCACTCGCTACTCCAGCCAGACTCCAACTGCCCTGCCCGCGCTCCACGCGGCAGAGTTAACACTACCAAAGATCCTACACATTTTGATTCTTCACACGACCTATCGATGTATTCGATAGCAGTTTTCCCTAGGCAAGACCCAGCGTAAAAATACAAATAATATTTACGAAACAAACCAATTATACATCGATATAAATGCATATATATATATATATATATATATATATATATATATATATATATATATATATACAAATAGTAAAACAATTACAATATATAAAGGCACAGAAATGTCATATATTCAGGTAACAAATTAAGGAAAAAACTTACAGTACAACAGATGGAAATAGGAGGATATGCATTTCCGGCGTTACACGTGCCCTACATTGTCTGAGGATGTTCGTGTAACCTAAACAGACTCAGAAAATGTCCCACAAAATAAACAGCGGAAATGCATATGCTCAAAACATCATCAAAATTTAGCATTCGTCTAATTAAGCATAAATCAATTTTTTAGATCATAAAATTTGAGTGGAGACAGTCCTAATCTTATTCCACTCTGTCATCTTGCACAAAATAAAACAGGTTGACGACATATTAAAATTCATAGAAAGCATAGAAAATGGTTTAGCTATTCTAAAAATCTAAATTCCTAGCAGTATCAAGAAATGGAATACTATTTACAAAATTAATCAGATTACATGGTCATAGAAAACAGGTATATCAAAATACGCAAATTAATAATTAATTACATAGAATACGTATTTTATATAAACTTTTCATAATTAATATTCTCGTCATGAGTGTGCACTTGACGCTAAACAAGAAAATAATATACAGCAGATCGACAAAAACATAAATGTTGACAACAGAATTCTTTCATATCAGCTGTCCGGGAAGAAAAACAACTCCGCCTCCGTACTCGCAAGTACAAAGAATGCCGACAGCGGCACAAGAGCCGACAGCGACCCGAGAGCCGACAGCGGCTCCACCTAGCCAATATTGTTGCGCCCGCCTGTGCGGCACGCTTGATCTCACTCGCCTGTGTAGCGGCATTTCCAGAACGTCCGTTTCACTGAATTCTTTAGGAAAACTCACTCCCGAGTAATCTCAAGGAGTCCCTTAATACTATCACAGTGGATAACTCAACACTGTCCATCATCACACGCATGTACTAGCCTGAAACTTAAAACAGCGTCTAAGTACATCGGCAATGACTAGTAAAACACACATTCATGAAATCTGACAGCTAGTTACAAAAGCATATTTACATTCCTTAATCTACTGTGACTCAGCTGAAAACTTAAACTAGCAGCTTGGATTTTTCAATTGGTTAAAACGTCTAATCAAAAATTAATTACTTGTTAATTACAAGTTCTTTAATGACCTCTAGGTCAGGCAAAAGCATCGCAACATGGCACATCCTTAAATCTTACACTCTATATTACATACTGTACAAATTACCCATTCTGTGGTATTAATCAATCCTAGGTTGGTACAATTTCAAGTCTACAATATTCCGTATACCTAATCGTTTTCCAGAGCTTGGATACTCTAAGCAATAAGCATTTGTGTGAGGTATACCAAGGACTTTATATGGTCCATTATACACAAACTTAAATTTAGAGATTTCATTGTCTATCTCGCTCGATTTCTCGTGAGCTTTTACAAGAACTAAGTCTCCGATTGCAAACTTAGCAAAACGCGCTTTAGCGTCATGACGACGTATGCGAGCATCAGCTTTTAGCTTCATTATTTCTGGCAAACGATCTTTTTTCACACCAATACTCGGTTTGTCTGGAAACACACTCTTATTCCTCATTATTACTTCATACAGGTCTCGTCTTTGTTCGTGTGTTACGTTTGACACACCGTCTACAATACTTTCCAATGCAGTTTCTACACTATTGTCAATGCCGAAATTCCTCACGTTACGGCAGTTCCAACTCATTCCTACGTCAATGTCATCCGGCCAGTTAACAATGTGTATAGGCTGGTATTGCCTATGCACACCGTCTCCTGCCTCGTCAAAACTAACTACTATTGTTTTATCTTGTGACGTACATCTCAAAGTTTTGCTTTCGCAGATAATCATTGCACGGTACTTTAATAGCCAATCTAACCCGATAATTACTTCCGTAGTTAAGTCCGGCACGACGACAAACTCTTGTTCAAATCGTGCCCCACATATCTCGAAGTTGACAAAAATCTGTTTTGTGACCGGTTTACTGGCCTTCCCAGTAGCACCGATAATTTTCACTCCTGTTACTGGCATAACTACGATACCAGGTCTGTCTTTCAGTAACTCAAATATTTTCCCAAATACAGCACTCAATTCTGCACCGGTGTCAACCAACACGTTTAGTTGTAGGTCGCGCATATTAGCAGACACTACTATCTGTCTACACTTGTCCTCGACTGTTTCTTTATTTTCCCACAGTAAATCCTCGTCTATATCCAGGTCATTCCAGAAAAAACCATCCGGCTTTGATCCTAAATCCGGCTTATCTGGCGGCTTTTTCAGCCTCTGTTCACATACAGTCTTAATTTCAACACGTTTGTCCTGAGGCTTAGTCTGTAGCTTCGCCTCCAATACCGAAACGTTTTCCTCTAACTCGTCAACTAGTGAGTGTTGCCCTGCTATCATTTCACTAATTGTCACCTTCGTTGATTCCACTTTGGCCAGATTGATATCATCCGCCAATCTACCTGGAGGAATGTGCCCAGTAGTCTCTGCAATTACTTCCGCTAGATCTGCGCAACCCACACTGCTATCGTCTGACCGTATAATGTCAGCTCTAACCTCATACACGCTGTAATCCACATGCTTTTCTACCAATCGTGTCCGGCTATCACTAAAATTTTCGTAATCTTTCTCCTCAATACTTTCGCAATGTTTAAACTGGAGTTTTGGGTCGGATGGGTCGGCTACTTCTACCACTGTAACTTTCGGTAAAGTCTGCCGGTTAGGGCCAGAACTTTCCGTTACTACTTCAACAGCCAACTCCTGCGGGACGAAACACGACGAATCTTGCTCGTGCTCCCCATTAACATCAACTATTTCTAGTAAAGTCTGCCGGTTAGGGCCAGAACTTCCTATCACTTCACAAATACTATCTTCCTGTGGGAGGAAACGCGGCAAATCCTGCCCGCGCTCCCCATAAACGCTTCTCCCATACAGACCCCTATAATCTCTTAGTTCGTCATATAAGCGACCGAACTGCCTTAACCAGACCTCATCCCTCTCTGCATCCCCTCGCTCGATGACGGACGTTTTATCCGACATCTGATCTTCTCTCAACACTTGCGAATCATTCTTAAACTCAATCTCCAGTTCCGCTGTGGGTATTACAGCTACCACTTTGTAATCGATTTCCGGAACACTACTTAATTGTTCTCACTGACAGTGAATGTACTTCCTACTGCCGTGTATACAGCTGATTTACTACCTGTGGGCGCACTCCTTTCTCCTAACACTGGCACACTCTCCCGCCGTTGATTATTCCACACGGAATTTTCATAACGACGCCACCTGGGTTTTCTCCTGTTATTGGGCCGCCAAAATTTCTCCACGCCCGGTCGGCCCCTCACCGGCGCGGCTAATGGTTTCCCTGTCTCGTCCCAGCAGATACGCTCCCCGGATGCTGCTGAGGCGGCTGATCACACACTCTGGCGTTATTACTATTCTGCGAAGCCCGTATCACGCTAGTACGATACTGGTTTCCGTCATTCCTGTTATTATTTGCAGTGTATCGATTGTCATTACGGCCCGAACCACTATTGTTATTGCTGCCAAGATTGCGGTATGCATTATTCCCATAGTTATGATTGTTGTGGTTGCTGTGGTACCCGTTGTTGTTACCACGGCCTCTACCAGTATCGCGATTATTGCGCCAATTGTCCTCGTCCTCAACTCTTTCCAGGAAATGATTGATTGTCCTGTAATTGCTTCCTACGTAGCGTTTTGTATCATCTGGAAGCTTCTTGTAGAGTTCCCAGACTATTTCGGATTCCGTGCGGCGATCACGCAAATATTCCAACTTGCGGATCCAGCCCTCACAAAACTCCTTCATCGAGCCGCGCGAATTCGCATCGAAAGGCCTCGATACGACAAATTCGCGCCAGACACTTTGCTGTTTTTGCTCTGACCAGTATTCAGCCAGAAACAAATTTTTAAACTCGTCAAAGGTCAGGTTCGTAATGTTGAGGTTTAAGCCCCAACGCTTGGCATCACCAGCCAACACATCAATAACCGCATTAATTTTTCTATCATTAGTCCATGATCTGGGTAAAACTCTTTCACAGTTTTTAATGAAATCCGTCGCGTGTATACCGCCTTTTTTCAAGGGGTCGAACCGCTCCTCTTTCGTCAACAATTCCGAACTATGCGCACAGATTGGCACATAGCTCTGTTTTTCTTCAAGTTTCTTTTCTAATTCCGACACTCTCGTAATCACTTGGCAAGTGGTTGTCGCAAGCGTTTCCACTTCCCTCTTTTTCTCTTCGCAGGTATTAGCCTGCTTCCTCACTTTGGTATCTACTTCGGATACTAAAACCTTTAAAGTTTCCACCTTCTGTTGATCGTCTTTTCTCACTAATTGAATTTGTTCCGTCACCTTATTCTCGATGATCGGAGCAACTGCGTCTCCTACACTTTTCTCGATTCTGCTAATTTCGGAATTAAAACGCGTATTTATGCTCGCAATTTCCGCCTGAACGCCTATCATTTCCTGTTTAAGATTACCGATTTCGGTATTAATCACAACAATATCTTCTTTGATTTTATCAACTTTTGTGTTAACAACTCCAACATTGTTGTTAACAACATTAATAGCTTTGTTCTGATTGTCTAGCTTCCTGTCAATTTTTTCAGACTGAGCTTTAATTTCTGCCGATTGAGTTTCTATCTTGCTAGACTGAGCCTTGATTTCGTTAATCAAAACATTCAATAAATCAGTTAAATTCCCGGAAACTGCCGGTTTTACTTCCGTAGCGGCTTCCTCTTTAATTGTCCCCCCGTATTCGTCATCAAGGGATTCCGATTTGATTTTCACTTCCGATTCCGAAACATTTTCTAATGTTTGGAAATCCATTTCTGCTCTTTGTTGCGTCTCGGCGGTCGCGTCTTTCATGCTAGCCGCCTGCCCCTGAACAATGGGTACCGCGGTGCGTGTTTCCCACTGTTCGACCGATTGTTCCGTACCCAAGTCTACCAAATTTTGGTAATTGTTGCCTTCACTCATTTTAATAATTTTCAATATAAATAACAAATCTCAAATCTAATTAGGATTCCTCAGACTAATATTCTCGCTGACGTATCGACCATTTCGTAACCAGTACTTTGTTACGAGATTTGCACAATGCAAAATTCGTGTCCAGAACAACCTCAAATTTGAAGATTGTCCTGTCACCAGGTCGCCACGTGTAACCTCCCCCTCACTTATCGACCTTAATGACAGTGAAAAATTAAACCACGTGTACCTAATGGGAAATTTGGGAAAGCAATCGTCACCGAAGTTAATCTGTCGGTAAAGAGGGAGGAAAGGGTTACATCTAAATGAAAGGAAAAATGCAAATGAAACTGGTGGAAATTAATTTTGAAAAGGGGTAAAGTTAATAAAGAAAGTAAATGTGCGGCCGTTACGTCAACAATTAACTAGCGGTAATTAGATATTTGAGATTTGGGGGAAATCACGGTCGCCTGTCCTAAGGACAATTACTATAGTAATTGAAGAAGAAAGGTTATTACACATATAATTAGCACTAGAAGCGTGGCAACTGAAGGTTGACACGTGTAGTGTGAAAACTGAAAGTTTGTCAGAAGTAATAAATTTCGCTACACTCTGACTTAATTTAGCAAAAGAATTAATAAAACCGGAAAATCGAAAGTTAATTTAATGACTGAAGTTAATAGTGAGCTTTCTTTCTGAAGCACATCGAAATCCAGCAGAATACGGTTAGTCTTGGACTACCTCAATAATCATTTCAAAAGCAACTTGACTCTACGCAATTTAGAAACAAGAGATTTAACTTTGAACTTGAATTAAATGATTCTGAATAATTAACAATAATAAAATTTAGTACGTACCAAGCTGAGCTGCAGTCACAGGTAAGCTAAAATATGCTAACAAAACTCGCACTCTTAATTTGTGCTTGTGTAATCTAACTATTGTACCCAGCTATGCTTTAACTGCACTTGGAAACTAAAGTAATGAAATGCAATGATAGTACTTTAATGCTGGCGTCTGAATTTCAACGACACTCGGTTTCATTTCGGAATAGGTAGGGACCCTGCTTGGTAATGCAATTGGGACAATGAGCAACAAAGATTCATGCTAAGTTGCTGTAATTTTGCGAGGCAAATGGAACAATGTGAAAAGCTGAGGTCTGCCATACAGTTCTGAAACTTTACGTGCTTTTGGTCTTCCTTGTTAGTTGATTGAAGGTTTGAAGCCGTCGATCGAGGAGGTGGCGACAGTCACTCATTGTCGGCCGTCGCCGTTGCAGAAGCTGGATGTTGGCGCGCGTTCTTCTCAAGACGGTCACCAGGCGAAACGGGCTCTTGATGTGCGCCAGCTAATGCTTCCCGTCCGCGACACCATGTCAGAAACTATCATCGCAAGTCGAGCGCAATTACATGCTGCTAAACTCCGAAAGCGCGGCAACTCGCGGGAGCGTCACACCACACACCTGCTCCACTCGCTACTCCAGCCAGACTTCAACTGCCCTGCCCGCGCTCCACGCGGCAGAGTTAACACTACCAAAGATCCTACACACTTTGATTCTTCACACGACCTATCGATGTAATCGTTCGATAGCAGTTTTCCCTAGGCAAGACCCAGCGTAAAAATACAAATAATATTTACGAAACAAACCAATTATACATCGATATAAATGCATATATATATATATATATATATATATATATATATATATATATATATATATATACAAATAGTAAAACAATTACAATATATAAAGGCACAGAAATGTCATATATTCAGGTAACAAATTAAGGAAAAAACTTACAGTACAACAGATGGAAATAGGAGGATATGCATTTCCGGCGTTACACGTAACCAAACGGTTAGTGGCACTACCTTCAGTGCAGAAGGGTTGTGGTTCGATCCCGGCACCCCCCAGGACTTTTCCCAGGTAGGAAGGTGAGGAACGTGGTGTTCTCAGCCTGGTGAGGCCAGATGAGAGAAGCGGGAATCTGCTGTCAACAACGGCTGGAGGCATTGCCGACATTCTGACCCCAAGTCCCGCGACCACAGATGGCCCCACATACTGCTTTATAGGGAGCATTCGGTCAGTCGGACCAGGGGTTTTGTTTACTTAGGTACCACGCGACATACTTCTGTTCCACTTTGGTTTTGTAAGACTCTTCGCCACCGTCAGGGAACCAGTCAATACCATCTGAGTCGTGTGCGGCTCGCGTTGATGCCGTGGATCTTGTAACAGCGACAGTGGCGCCTCGTTTTCTTAGTGTGTTCACTGGCGCCACTACGTTTGCTCGCCTTGTCTGTCCGTGAGTGGCAGCAGCAGCGCTTGTCGGTAGCGCGTACTGTGGTACGATCTTTGGAGCGACCTCTGGTATTTCCTGGTCGTGGTGTGTCGAGCGAGTGGAGTTGGGGCGGAGCAGCAGTGAGGTGTGGACAGCCAGTACTCGCCCGACCGCTGGCGACACACGTGCACTGACCGACGGAAGCACGTGGTCGCGAGAGTGTACGACCTCGTCAAGGACCGGATTCAGCGAGTTTTAGTTGAATGGACCGTGATATTCGAGTAGTGCAACTTCACCTCTATGTGTGTCGGCGAAGTGCCCTTATGGCAAGAACTTGTCAGTCGATGATTTATACTGGCATCTTTCCCGTCGTTGACTTGAGTGGGGGACGACCGCTGGTTGGTCGTTCGGTCGGCCGTCGCAGCGGACGACGTGCATTTGGTCTCCCGACCGCTTCTGCCTTCTCTGTGTTTGTGCCGACTTGTAATTCGTCCGTGTTGACTGGTTTCAGTATTGTGAGTTGTTGGCGGAATTTTCTTCCCGGATCCATGTGTGTGTCTTGTGGTTTTGAATGTGCAGTTATTTTAATGCTGTCTGCATATTGGATTTGGTGAGGAGTGGCAAATGGACATCAGGTAGGTTGGGGGCGCAGCAGCGAGCAGGTCCGTGCAGCACAAGGGCAAGCCGGGGCCGCTGGCGGACTGCTGCCACTGCCGGATTGAGGAGGGGTAGCTGCGAGAGCGACGACTTCGTTGCACACCGAACCCTGGACGTTTCAGCTGAGTGAAGAGTTAACTGCTAATGCAAAATCGACTATTCTCAGATCTCGCCTTCGGTCGATGAGTTGGTCCTCCGAGAGCCTCTGAGCATGGCGGCAGTGAGTGAAGTGTTTTGAGGTGGTGAAATATTGCAGCCATCTTTCTCTATTTGTTATTCATCATTGACTTTAGTACTATTCTTACTAGTGAAGTGCAACCAGCGGTATTTTCTGCCTTGTGGCCACTAAAGCCCCAGTTACCTGACCTGCAGGTTAGCGTACTTTTCTGGCAGCGTACCTTTCCTCGTCGTGTTGATGCTGTCAGACACGGAGTGTAGTTCGACAGCCTCTTGTACTGTGCGTATATTTTGGGAGGTCTACGCTGCTTCTAGTGTTTCCTTTGGCCTTTGGTGTTTTCTGAAGACGTAGTGCTGTCTGTCTCTTCGCCCTTGCCTAAAAATATTCCATCGTTGTACCAGTGATAGGACTTTAATGGTTCAAACGGCTCTGAGCACTATCGGACTTAAAACATCTGAGGTCATCAGTCCCCTAGAACTCAGAACTACTTAAACCTAACTAACCTAAGGACATCACACACATCCATGCCCGAGGCAGGATTCGAACCTGCGATCGTAGCAGTCACGCGGTTCCGGACTGAAGCGCCTAGAACCGCTTGGCCACCGCGGCCGGCTGATAGGACTTTAGGTGAATTGGTTTGTCGGTCGGTCGGCGCTTAAGCTGCCCCTAGTTTGAGTTGTCATCCTGTTACGTGAGTACAACTGTTGGTTGCCTGTCTCACCTTACCTTATGCTTGAGTTACCTTCCCAGAACACTTGCTGAGAACCGCTTGTCCCGATTCCTTAGATTGTGATCTTTGTTTTAAGGATATTTGTAATTTTCTAATTATTGTTGGTGTGGCCTTCAGCCGAGCAATAATTTCACTTTTTTCGTGATAAGGCCTTCAGCCACGTTACAGTTAAGTTTTTTTAAGGAAACTTGTTTTAAAAAGCAATGTATTTATTTTAAAAGTGCTTTTGGGAATTGTTTTCCTGACTTCTAACTCAGGCCTTCAGCCGTTTGCTATTTGAAGTTGTGTGTGGCCTTCAGCCGAGTAATAATTTCACTTCTTTCACATTAAGGCCTTCAGCTGTGTGTTATTTTAAGTTGTGTGGCTTTCAGCCGAGTAATAATTTCACTTCTTTCATAACAAAGCCTTCAGCTGTGTTACAGTAAGTTTCTTTTTTTTTAAAGCAAACTCGTTTTAAAGGCAAGGCATTTGTTGAGGTGTTTGGTATTTGGAATTATTTTCCTGAATTCTGATTCAGACCTTCAGCCGTTTGTTGTTTGAGGTTATTGTTGGTGACCTTCTGCCCGAAAATTGTGGAATTTTTTTCCTGTGATAAGGCCTTCAGCCATCATGCAGTCAATTGTGTTTTTTCTTGAGAGATTGTTTTAAAATTTTAATTTCTTTCAATAAAGTTTACGTATTTGTTGTGCAGCCGAGAGTAACTGATTACAGCCCTGTCCACAATCGTAACCTTACCCTGCCACATCCTGAGAAACCAGCTCTCAGCATCATACTGCTTCGTGTGTGAGGTCTGCCGTACTTTACAGCTTCCTCGAAGTCGGGGACGAGGTGTGCTGGTAACTGCTGTAATCGGCAATTACTCTTACAGATGAGAAGCCTGTTTTTACATTCAGACTTTCTTTATGCGTATTTTTTTCTACAATTTCAGTTGCGGCCATGCTTCATACTCGTAAAACAGCCTGTTAACGCGGCGACGTTTAAGACATTAGCGGCAGTCAGTGTGACAGGCGGCAGCTTGTAAGGCCACAGGGGCTGTTCAGCTACACGCTAGCTGCATTCCTGTGACTTCCCAGCGGCAGCTATTAACGGTACGTGCGCATATCGCTCCAAGGTCCACCTCTTCTGTAGCTTCCGCTAGAGAAACAGAAGGATGGGTGTGCAGCTGTTTAAGGGATGTGGTAATGGTACAGCGCCTACGACTCTCTGGCTCTTCTGAAGACGCGTGTGTTATATTCTCCCGAGTGCCAGAGTGCTGAAACCGAGCGAGGCGGTGCAGTGGTTAGCACACCGGACTCGCGCTCGTGGAGACGACGGTTTGAACACGCGGCCAGCCATCCTGATTTAGATTTTCCGCGACTTCCCTAAATCGCTCCAGGCAAATGCCGGGATGGTTCCTTCGAAAGGGCACGCTCGCCTTCGTCCTCCGCCCCTCCCTAATCCGAACTTGTGGTGCATCTCTAATGACCCCGTTGTCGACGGGGCGTTAAACGCTAATCCACTCCTCCCTACAGGGTCAAAGTGTTCAGATGTAAATCAGGATACATATTTTAGTGTTTTATTACATATTATTTTTTATTCATCATATTTTTAATGATTTGAAAGTAGTTGCTGCGACAGTGTGAAGTTGGGTTGCCGAAGCAATGTAGACGAGTTGCACGATTCTCAAAAGATACAAACACATCAGATTGCAAATGTGTGCTCGAAAGTCTTGGAAGCATCCATGAGGAGGAGTTAGTTTTCATGGAAACAGTGACATGCTCAAGAAATGACGGTCGACACTAAATCTTTCACATGTAAATACAGTAACTATAAATTAGGTCAGTCATTTTGAACAATGTTGGTACTCCTCTTACAAATGGTTCTGTGGCTCTAAAGAGACGCAGAAATTGTACTGTTGACCATGTGTTTTGTTCTCTTCCGCTTCGTTGTGGACAAAAATCGGTGTGAGTGATATGAACAATTTCAACAAGTTTAGGAAACGACACGAAACTTCCAAGAAGCATATTACATTTGTAAGTAGACTCATTGAATTTGGCGATACAAGGGTAGATGTTTTGTTTGAACAATGCCTCAATATTAAATGTTCAGAAACATAACGGACAAGTTTGGCGTTGAAGACAGTCAAAACTTACCTTCGAAGTACACGGTCGCAGAGCAGGCTATCTCACCTCGCTTTGTTGTCCACTGAGAAACGACTGCTCAAGTCCGTCAAACAATAAGTGTCATTCTACGACTCCCTGATTAAAGCTCCCGACGAGAAGGATCGCCGAATTGAGGTCAGATATAAACAAAACTGTGAGTACCAGAACTTTTAGTGTTACCTTTATTCGTGTAGATTCAGTAACAGGTACTTAGCGAGTATCCGGTATCACTCAGTAGGCCTAATCTCTACGAGGTCGGCCCTTGTACTTTAACACACGCGTACGACATTATTGGGTATGATACTAGGGCATGATGAGACACAATAACGGATATGCGTAAGCAGTGACATAATAATGATAACAATGACAACAATAGTAATAATGGTTACAACAGTAGTCACTTTTAACAGTATGTTTAGAAGCCACTACAGTCAACGCGTGGCCGCTGCTGCCTCCAGTAGCCCCCCCCCCCCCCCCTCAGCAGCGTCCAGGGGTGAGGGGCCGCCCCATGGGTCCTGCACACATAGTGGCCGCCGCGCACTCTGCTTTGTCGTCGTCGACGGCGTTCGACACATAGGTCTCGGTCGAATTCAGGAGGATTGTATTGACCATAATAACAATAACACTAGTAACAATGGGAACAATGATCTGGTGTGGCTCAGTGGGCTGGTGCGAGTCTTTCCACTGCACGCCACTTCAGCGACTTGCGTGACGCTAAGCTACCTGGTTAGAGGACCGCTACAGTTTGACGTGCAATCCGAACCGTGTGTCGTTTCTGGTGACTCCTCACATCGTTGGGATGTGAAGACCAGGTCAAAATGCAGACTGAAAAATTCGAGACCCGACCGGGTTTCCATCCTGACACCTCTCGGTTTCCAGTCAAGCAATTCAGCTTTTTTCCCATTTACTTCGTCCTAATTTTCACCATTTCGTCTGTGCGGACGTCACACGAGACCCCTTCAGATTCACCGTTGAAGACTGCACGCAGTTTTATTACAGAGGACAGCCAGCCCTGTGACGAAACACACCGAGCTACTGCGACGGCGACGTCTAGACCACCAGGCCCCACGGTAGTCAGCGGTTCGTTCGTAGGGTCACAGCTGGGCGAGAGTCGAGAGCGGGGGAGGTGCTGGAAGGCGCCGTGAGAGGCGAAGCCGGAGACTGGGATAGCGACTGCGGCCGGCAGCGCGGCTACCGTCGCAGCCCTGGTGGGCGTGAGCAGTGTTACTCGCACAAACAAAGTCGACACTCGGCGCGGTGGCTGATGGGAGCGACTGTAACTGGGAAACGCCTCTGCGGGCGCTCCCATCAGCCACCGCGCCGAGTGTCGACTTTGTTTGTGCGAGTAACAGTGTCTGGCCAGTCGCCCAGTTTCGTAAGACAGCTCCGGTACGGCCTCGGATGTGTGTGTGTGTGTGTGTGTGTGTGTGTGCGTGTGCCGCCCACTCTTACGGATCGCACAGCCGAACTGACCTTGCCTTGCAGTCGGAACAGGCGTACCAGCTATTTCGTATTCCGGCTTCTACTCCACTCTCACTGTCTGATCGAAAGTGTCCGGACACACATCAGTGCCCAAATTGAACTCTGCTGGGGACTCTTCCAGTGATGTCTGAATGTTTGTTGAGCAGCGGCAGACCATTCTTCCTCGAGAACCAAAACCAGTGAAGGCAAAGTTGTTGGACGCAGAGGTGTAATCGATGTTCTGTTATTGACCCGAAAAGTCTTCCACTGGGTTCAGGTCGGTGCTTTTGGCAGACCAGTCCATACCAGGAATGCTGTCGTCCGTAAACCACTGTCTCACAGCCGCTGCTCTGTGACACAAGCAGGCATCGCCTCCGAATCGTTCCTCTACTGTACGCAGCCGGTCAGAGTGGTCGAGCGGTTCTAGGCACTACAGTCTGGAACCGCGCGACCGCTACGGTCGCAGGTTCGAATCCTGCCTCGGGCATGGCTGTGTGTGATGTCCTTAGGTTAGTTAGGTTTAAGTAGTTCTAAGTTCTAGGGGACTGATGACCTCAGATGTTAAGCCCCATAGTGCTCAGAGCCATTTAATTTTACTTAAATTCAGGGCGATTGTGTCCTCATTGCTCCAGACATTGTTACCAAGCAGGGTCCTTGTTCCCTTTTTTTCTTTATATGCTAATCGAAGTTTGAGAATCTATCACTGGAAAAAATACAAATATAAAGAAAATGCACAAATTAAGAGAGCGGAAGTTTTATTTATTTTACATATAGTTTGGAGCACGTGGCTGTTTGCTTTGGTACGTATTATAGTATTTAATTCTGTTGAAGTCAGTAAAAAACGCTCAGTTTTTCAGACAATAATATGAAATCCAATTTGAAAATCAAGTAACTGCAAAGTAAAAAGTGCTTGCCTTTCTCTAAATTTCTTTGATGCCGTTATGTTGAGGTCTCTGAAAGTCATTGTTCACGTAACGAAGTTCAATACTAACATACAGTTTAAGTGGACATTTTCAAATGATTACTCGATTGCCTTTTTCAAAATTTAATGACAAACTTAACGTAAAAGTCACTTCTCAGTTTTCTTTGTCATTACATACTCACTTAAAATTAGTGTCAAAAAACGCGACAACCTTCAGTTGCCACGTCAGTGTTCAATAATAAATGTTTTTCTTTCCCATCATCTTGTACAGGATTCTGGATGTAAATCGCCCTAGTGGGCTGGCGACTGTAATTATGTCCTTTTCGTTCATTAGTGTAACTTTCGGATTCATGATGAGTGGTACCCCCTTTCTGTCCACTGTTGTTCGTCAGTGAATGCCAAAATAACTTCCATTTTTCCAAATTGTAGCCCTGTTCGGTTTAATTACTTTTTTATTTTTAGTAGACTTTTCTATCAGAAAGATCGGTTGTACACCTTCCCCCTACTTATCGCTATTACTTCTTCGGGAAAGATAGTCTTATCCAATTAGAAAACTTCCATTAGGCATACACGCGATCCACGGTAATACTTTATATCGCAAGCAGGATAGGCCGATTAATAAGGGGGAGGTTACAGGGGCTGCGTGGAGTTCTTTTGTCTGCACTTTGGTGTTACCTTTTATTTACTTACAGAAAATACACTTATTTTTTAAAGAAAAATATTGGAATTTCGAAGAAGAAAATTAAAAATTTATAGTATACACGGTGACAATTATTGAACTATATGAAATAAAATCGTCACAACTTCTGAACTGTTTGCGTTAGGACGTTCCAACTGACGGTTGGTCTCCGTACACGATGCGAATTACACTCCTGGAAATTGAAATAAGAACACCGTGAATTCATTGTCCCAGGAAGGGGAAACTTTATTGACACATTCCTGGGGTCAGATACATCACATGATCACACTGACAGAACCACAGGCACATAGACACAGGCAACAGAGCATGCACAATGTCGGCACTAGTACAGTGTATATCCACCTTTCGCAGCAATGCAGGCTGCTATTCTCCCATGGAGACGATCGTAGAGCTGCTGGATGTAGTCCTGTGGAACGGCTTGCCATGCCATTTCCACCTGGCGCCTCAGTTGGACCAGCGTTCGTGCTGGACGTGCAGACCGCGTGAGACGACGCTTCATCCAGTCCCAAACATGCTCAATGGGGGACAGATCCGGAGATCTTGCTGGCCAGGGTAGTTGACTTACACCTTCTAGAGCACGTTGGGTGGCACGGGATACATGCGGACGTGCATTGTCCTGTTGGAACAGCAGGTTCCCTTGCCGGTCTAGGAATGGTAGAACGATGGGTTCGATGACAGTTTGGATGTACCGTGCACTATTCAGTGTCCCCTCGACGATCACCAGTGGTGTACGGCCAGTGTAGGAGATCGCTCCCCACACCATGATGCCGGGTGTTGGCCCTGTGTGCCTCGGTCGTATGCAGTCCTGATTGTGGCGCTCACCTGCACGGCGCCAAACACGCATACGACCATCATTGGCACCAAGGCAGAAGCGACTCTCATCGCTGAAGACGACACGTCTCCATTCGTCCCTCCATTCACGCCTGTCGCGACACCACTGGAGGCGGGCTGCACGATGTTGGGGCGTGAGCGGAAGACGGCCTAACGGTGTGCGGGACCGTAGCCCAGCTTCATGGAGACGGTTGCGAATGGTCCTCGCCGATACCCCAGGAGCAACAGTGTCCCTAATTTGCTGGGAAGTGGCGGTGCGGTCCCCTACGGCACTGCGTAGGATCCTACGGTCTTGGCGTGCATCCGTGCGTCGCTGCGGTCCGGTCCCAGGTCGACGGGCACGTGCACCTTCCGCCGACCACTGGCGACAACATCGATGTACTGTGGAGACCTCACGCCCCACGTGTTGAGCAATTCGGCGGTACGTCCACCCGGCCTCCCGCATGCCCACTATACGCCCTCGCTCAAAGTCCGTCAACTGCACATACGGTTCACGTCCACGCTGTCGCGGCATGCTACCAGTGTTAAAGACTGCGATGGAGCTCCGTATGCCACGGCAAACTGGCTGACACTGACGGCGGCGGTGCACAAATGCTGCGCAGCTAGCGCCATTCGACGGCCAACACCGCGGTTCCTGGTGTGTCCGCTGTGCCGTGCGTGTGATCATTGCTTGTACAGCCCTCTCACAGTGTCCGGAGCAAGTATGGTGGGTCTGACACACCGGTGTCAATGTGTTCTTTTTTCCATTTCCAGGAGTGTATTAGTATGCGGAAGCGCGTACGTCTCGTTGTTGTCGGCCACTTTCATTTGGGTCGGTTCGGCAGTAAGCGAGGTCGGCGCATTTGGGGGACTGAGAATCCGCATTTCGCGATCGAGAAGCCTCTTCATCCTCAACGGGTGACTGTGTGGTGTGCAACGACCAGTCACGGAATAATCGGTGCGGCATTCCTTGATGGCACGGTGACTGCTGAATGGTACATTCTCAATGTCTCGCCCTCTTATGCCACCAGCTTTCGTTATGGTTGGTAAATTACCCTGTCCTGTGAGGTCAGTGAAAGGAAGACAGAGTTTGTATCTGGCAGTGTCTGAACGTAATTGTATATAACATTGTTGAAGAACAGCGATCTTTAGTGTCATAAAGTTATTTATCAACATCAGTCGATGTAGCTGATGAGCTATGGTGACTGAGCCCTCCACAGCGGGAGAGCCACCATCGCCGTCATTCAGATTCTGATGATGACCCGTAATTAAATGGCCGAAACCGGCCAGAAGTTAACATCGACTGCGGTAAGGACTATTTTAAATAATTTTAGTGCGTATTTAGTTTGACGCAAATGTCCTTCGGACATGCTTGGATATCTGAAGGGACAGAGACTGCTGGCGACTGACAGCCGCATGAAAAGAGTTCTCCGTGTGCGAGCTGGACTCGCGCTCTGCGGGATATGTGTGTGTGTGTGCGCGCGTGCGTGCGTGTGTGTGTGTGTGTGTGTGTGTGTGTGTGTGTGTGTGTGTGTTTGTGTGCGCGCGCGTGCATGTGTGTGTTTGCGGAGGGTTCACCCACACCGCAAATCGAGGATCTCCACGATTTTTGCCTGTTATTAACGCTGATACTAGCAAGATATTGGTCTCGGGAAATGCAAGACTTTCGATAATGTTTCAAGTTTGAAGTCGGATAACAAAAGACAAGGGAATTTTTTTCTTTGATATAATTAAAATTAACAATATCACGATTTTTTTCCCTCTAGTTGTACTTTCAAATCTTGCTTCTTGCCAAACTTCATGATTCTAGACCAACCTGCAGTCACGGACTGTGCGGCTGGTCCCGGCGAAGGTTCGAGTCCTCCCTCGGACATGGATGTGTGTGTTTGTCCCTAGGATAATTTAGGTTAAGTAGAGTGTAAGCTTAGGGACTGATGACCTTAGCAGTTGAGTCCCACAAGATTTGACACACATTTTTTCTAGACCAACGCGAAGTACCCCGGAGACATTGATGAGTGAGTCTTCGAGTATCAAAATGTGTGACCTAAACGGCCAGATCTTCTCAATGCATTGACTCAGTTTCTTCAATTTTTTACACCGCAAAGGGACGCTAGAACTTAGCACGTGACAAATTTCAGTTCTGTACGTCCAGCCGCTCGCGAGAAAATGGGTTTTCAAAAGTCGGACAGGCAGACAGACGGACAACAAACTGATGTGGTAACGACTCCGTTTCTACCGACTTACGTACAGAACCCTAAAAATGCCAAAGCGAGGCAAACTGACGAGAAAGATTCTCCCTGTGCGGGTACCACGTGAATGGCGTGCGACCTCTTAGGGGTGTGTGCCTGGCCACACTTGGTCGTATTCGCCATTTACTGGGTCAGTTATGAAAATGCTCTGAGAGTGTTCGTCGCGACCCATTGTTCTCCCTGAACGTGGCGAATCGATCGCGTCACAGTAGCCCTCTTAAATAGCGGCACTTACGTAACTGACGAGAATTTTCCAGTGGCACACGCTCCACTGACACCGGAAACACACCGCACTGCCGAACTGTCCGCCACCGCAACCTCTATTCGTCTGCCGGATTCCACTCGACGCTCCGTTCGCTTTAGCTCAGAAGTACCGTACAGCGTCCTCAGATCTCCGTAACCCAATGGCAATTAAAGTTGCAGACCCATTAAGCAACGAGTTTCACAGAGGAAGACTGCACTGTAGTTCCTTCTCTAGAGTGTCGCACAGATGACAAAATGGTAGATATCGAAACAGACCACAGGGGGATAGAGAAACAATTAAAATCTCTCAAAAGAGGAAAGGTCGCTGGACCTGATGGGATACCAGTTCGATTTTAGACAGAGTACGTGAAGGAACTTGCCCCCCTTCTTGGAGCGGTGTACCGTAGGTGTCTAGAAGAGCGCAGCGTTCCAAAGGATTGGAAAAGGGCACAGGCCATCCCCGTTTTCAAGAAGGGCCGTCGAACAGATGTGCAGAACTACAGACCTACATCTCTAACGTCAATCAGGTGCAGAATTTTGGAAGACGTATTATGTTCGAGTATAATGACTTTTCTGGAGACTAGAAATCTACTCTGTAGGAATCAGCACGGGTTTCGAAAAAGACGGTCGTGTGAAACCCAGCTCGTGCTATTCGTCCACGAGATTCAGAGGGCCATAGACACGGGTTCCCAGGTAGGTGCCGTGTTTCTTGACTTCCGGAAGGCGTTCGATACAGTTCCCCACAGTCGTTTAATGAACAAAGTAAGAGCATATGGACTATCAGACCAATTGTGTGATTGGATTGAAGAGTTCCTAGATAACATACCGCAGCATGTCATAATGGAGAGAAGTCTTCCGAAGTAAGAGTGATTTCAGGTGTGCCATAGGGGGGTGTCGTAGGACCGTCGCTATTCACAATATATATAAATGAGCTTGTGGATAATATCGTAAGTTCACTGAGGCTTTTTGCGGATGATGCTGTAGTATATCGAGAGGTTGTAGCAATGGAAAATTGTACTGAAATGCAGGAGGATCTGCAACGAATTGACGCATGGTGCAGGGAATGGCAATTGAATCTCCATGTAGACAAGTGTAATGTGCTGCGAATACATAGAAATAAAGATCATTTATCATTTAGATACAATACAGCAGGTCAGCAACTGTAAGCAGTTAATTCGATAAATTATCTGGGAGTAGGCATTAAGATTCCTAAGGAAATGCAATCCGAAAACAAAGGAAGTAGTTTACAGTACACTTGTTCCCCCTCTGCTTGAATATTGCTCACCGGTGTGGGATCCGTACCAGATAGGGTCGATAGAAGAGATAGAGAAGATCCAACGGAGAGCAGCGCGCTTCGTTACCGGATCATTTAGAAATCGCGAAAGCGTTACGGAGATGATAGATAAACTCCAGTGGAAGACTCTGCAGGAGAGACGCTCAGTAGCTCGGTACGGGCTTTTGTTAAAGTTTTGAGAGCATACATTCATCCAGGAGTCAAGCAGTATATTGCTCCCTCCTACGTATATCTCGCGAAGAGACCGTGAGGATAAAATCAGAGAGATTAGAGCCCACACAGAGGCATACCGTCAATCTTTCTTTCCACCAACAATACGAGACTGGAGTAGAAGGGAGAACCGATAGAGGTACTAAAGGTACCCTCCGCCACACACCGTCAGGTGGCTTGCGGAGTGTGGATGTAGATGTAGATGCAGTAACGAACAGCCACAATCCCGCGTGGGAATCAAATGCAGCCGCGCACCCGGCTTTCGGAACGAGGCAGCACTCGCTGGCCGCCAGCTGTGTAGGGGGCTGTGGGGGCGGCTGTGTCGGCAGTCGCAGGGGGCCCAGAGAGGGAGGCGGGCACCGCTCTGGTCGAGTGAAAGAGCAGACCACGTCAAACGCCTCAACGTGTACACGTATCAGCAAAAGAAAAAAAAACTGTGTATAAGCGGTGGTAACGAGTTGATACGGCCTTAACAAGATGAATCTTAACGAACACTCTAGGTCCACAGTTGGTCGTTGTTTGGTAATGGTAACCGAGTTCTGAGAGCGTGGTCAAGTTTTCATATCTCACGTTTCGCATATTCCTGCTTAACCAACGGTCCTGCTCGGGATATAAAACAGCAGCCGAAGTAGCTGAGGGCGAGCGATGTTACCACCTTGTACTGCGGCGCGCCGCTTACTCGGCTGGGTGTCTGGACTCTTTAGGTTCTTCACTTGGTCCTTATGGCGCTTCAGACCAGCACCAGCGAGCCTTCCGCCTCTGCTCACCTCACTGCACAACATTTGCCGAGGAAGTCTGTTGTTGGTCTTCCGCTTGGCGTGCCGCACCCATCTCTCTTGGCGACCAATAACAGCTTCTAAACTGTACATTTTTGCCTTCCGAAGAAACGATGTATTTGATACAAAGTCATCGCATTTGATGTTCATTGTTGTTGTTGTTGTTGTTGTGGTCTTCAGTCCTGAGACTGGTTTGATGCAGCTCTCCATGCTACTCTAGCCTGTGCAAGCTTCTTCATCTCCCAGTACTTACTGCAACCTACATCCTTCTGAATCTGCTTAGTGTATTCATCTCTTGGTCTCCCTCTACGATTTTTACCCTCCACTCTGCTCTCCAATGTTAAATTTGTGATCCCCTGATGCCTCAGGACATGTCCTACCAACCGGTCACTTCTTCCTGTCATGTTGTGCCACAAACTCCTCTTCTCCCCAATTCTATTCAATACCTCCTCATTAGTTATGTGATCTACCCATCTAATCTTCAGCATTCTTCTGTAGCACCACATTTCGAAAGCTTCTATTCTCTTCTTATCCAAACTATTTATCGTCCATGTTTCACTTCCATACATGGCTACACTCCATACAAATACTTTCAGAAACGACTTCCTGACACTTAAATCTATACATAATCGATGTTAACAAATTTCACTCGTCACCTGACGCTTTCCTTGCCATTGCCAGTCTACATTTTATACCCTCTCTACTTCGACCATCACAGTTATTTTGCACCCGAAATAGCAAGACTCATTTGCTACTTTAAGTGTCTCATTTCCTAATCTAATTCCCTCAGCATTACCCGATTTAATTCGACTACATTCCATTATCCTCGTTTTGCTTTTGTCCATGTTCATCTTATATCCTCCCTTCAAGACACTGTCCATTCCGTTCAACTGCCCTTCCAAGTCCTTTGCTATCTCTGACAGAATTACGATGTCATCGGCGAACCTCAAAGTTTTTATTTCTTCTGCATGGATTTTAATACATACTCCGAATTTTTCTTTTATTTCCTTTACTGATTGCTCAATATACAGATTGAATAACATCTGTGAGAGGCTACAACCCTGTCTCACTCCCTTCACAACCACTGCTTCCCTTTCATGTCCCTCGACTCTTATAACTGCCATCTGGCTTCTGTACAAATTGTAAATAGCCTTTCGCTCCCTGTATTTTACCCCGGCCACCTTTAGAATTTGAAAGAGAGTATTCCAGTCAACATTGTCAAAAGCGTTCTCTAAGTCTACAAATGCTGGAAACGTAGGTTTGCCTTTCCTTAATCTTTCTTCTAAGATAAGTCGGCGGGGCAGTGTTTCCTCATGTGTTCCAACATTTCTATGGAAATCAAACTGATCTTTCCCGAGGTCAGCTTCTACCAGTTTTTCCATTCGTCTGTAAAGAATTCGCCTTAGTATTTTTCAGCTGTGACTTATTAAACTGATAGTTCGGTAATTTTCACATCTCTCAACACCTGCTTTCTTTGGGATTGGAATTATTATATTCTTCTTGAAGTCTGAGGGTATTTCGCCTGTCTCATACGTCTTGCTCACCAGATGGTAGAGTTTTGTCATGACTGGCTCTCCCAAGGCCGTCAGTAGTGCTAATGGAATGTTCATACAGTATCCAAAGCTTCTTTTGGTTAAAACGTTTTCGTTTCTTAAGATCAAACTGATATAACGCAGATCTTTGTTCAGGAAGCCCCCGTGTGTGAGTCATCCAAAAGTAACATCTGCAGTACGAGTCTTGTTCTCCACGTCCTTTCCCCATGAGTAGCTAGTTGGTAGTATAATTCCTAGATAGAGGAAGTTTTCTACTCGTTCCAAAGGTGTGCTGGAAACAGAGGTACGGAAATCCGAAACGCAGTTCCGGGAGCTGGCAATGCGATTACCTCTGTTTTTTGGATGTCGAAGGTCAGTGAAAACCGTTTATACGCAGTAATGAAACAGTTTGCAAGCACTTGCAGCTCTATGGGTGTGTGAGCTCTAAGATTGCGGCCGGCCGCGGTGGCCAAGCGGTCCTACGTCCGCAAGTTCGAATCCTGCCTCGGGCATGGATGTGTGTGATGTCCTTAGGTTAGTTAGGTTTCAGTAGTTCTAAGTTCTAGGGGACTGATGACCTCCGATGGTAAGTCCCATAGTGCTCAGAGCCATTTGAACCATTTTTCTAAGATTGCGAAACTTTTACAATGCAGTCTGGAACGATTAAACAGCCCTCTGTCAGATCTGTATTTAAGTTGTACGCTCACATTCTTTGCACATGTTGCGTCATGGCTGCGAGGTTGAGGGCAAACAACGTTGGTGCGAGCAGACGTCTTTGTTTGACACCATCAGTAATAACGAATTTCTCACAAAGTAACAACATTCCAATACGACTCTTACTGAGAAAAGTATAGCTCGCTCTTTCCTTGTACAAAGGGTGTAGATGGCGTAACTGCTACTTCGTCACGTTGGTGCGGTTGCGTAAAAGCGGTTATCATTTGCATACCCGAGCACGTAATGCACTTCATGTGGGTTTGACGTTTGTCGCACGCCGCCTTCGAAATGCTGCAGTGTTGCTAACAAGCAGCGTAATAAGACTAAAATTATGCACAGAGTAGCCAACACATCGGCAAAAACTTGTAAATTAAGAATGTGGTAACAGATTACTATACGAATTTTTGTATGTACCGCAATTCGAGAGAACAGCTGAGCACACGACAAAATAACCGTGGGCATGACTGCTTTTGGTACATTACATTAAAATGTAAATACACGTTTCTGATGTGTCTGAAATGGAAAGTTTACAATGTGTGTGCATTTCCGAGGGTGAGCCAAATGAAAACTTTAAATATTTTTTAAAATATTATTTATTGTGTAGAAGTGGTACAAAGCTGTATCACTTTTCAAGATAATCCCCCCATGCTCAATGCAAGTCGTCCAGCGTTTACAAAGTGCATAATTTCCTTTAGAAAAAATTCTTTTGGTAGTTCGCCCAACCACTCATGCACTGTGTGACGTACCTCTTCATCAGAACAGAACTTCTTGCCTCCCATTCAGTGTCACTCGGCGGTTTTCATTCACTATGGCTTCAACTGCTGCAATGTTCTGTGGAGTCACAACTCGTTGTGCCTGACCTGGACGAGGAGCATCTTCCACTGAAGTCACACCATTTGCGAACTTCCTACTCCATTCGTCGACTTGCTGCTGTGACAAACATGCATCACCGTACTGAACCCTCACTCGTCGATGAATTTCAATAGGTTTCACACCTTCACTACGCAAAAACCGAATAACAGAACGGTGTTCTTCCCTGCTGCAGGTCGCAAGCGGGGAGGCCATCTTTATACTGATACTGCGACGGTATGTGTGCATCTGCACTGTGCTGCCACCTACAGGCCATTCTGCACGCTGTTTGTAGCACGCCTCCCAACTTACAGGACAATGGCGCGAAATTTCCATTTGTTATTAAAAATTTAAGGTTTTCATTTGACTCACCTTCGTACATTTCTGAGGTATGGACTGCATTCAGAAACTGAACTGAAGACTTCCATTGAGCGGACAGATCTAGTGGAGGCGCCTATCCAGCACCCACCACGATGAAGGTGCGGTTCTGTACTTTTGGAGGGTGCCTCTCCGTGTAGGGCGGTGGCGGTCCCTTTGGCCCATTTAGTGGTCTCGATCTGCTCTCAGCCTTTGGTTGCGCATCTGTCCCACGCAGCATCAGTAAGAGGGCGAGGAGTTCGGCAGATAACCACTGTGGACCCCATGTGGTCCTCTCGGAGCTCAAACGAGTGTAATTTCCGCCGAGTGACAGTATGTTCATAGCGTGCCCTCGTGTTCTTCATCGACTGAATGAATTCCTGCCGTTCATTATTTACTGAAAGCGAGACTTCGAAAATCTGTTCAGGGTTGATACTGGAATCTGTATGAAATTCTTAGTAGAAGGTGGAACAGTGTATTTAGTGCATATACCAGATATAATGTTTGTGTCTCAGTGCAGCCCCTGAGACTTAAAACGAAAATACTTACCATAAAAATTGGTAGAGCTGTATGCTAGGTTGTCGAAGAACAGATCGATAACTTCTGCCTGGAATGAGCAGTAGAAGGTAGAAAGAAGCTGCTGCGGTCAGCACGTGCGTGTAACACTATCTGGCGCTGCTGTACACGGGTAGTGCCGAAGTGCGAGCGGTCACGTCAAATGATTCGAAACTTGCTTGTACACAGTCCGGCCACATTAATGTGGCGACCTCTTACGTTCGACGTCACCGTGTCGCAGACAGCAGGTGGGAGCACTGGCAGTGGAGGGTGTACGTAGCGCGTGCGAGAGAGGTGCAAAACAGTGCAGCCGTGGCCGTAATGCGGGAAGGGAGCGATTTATCTTACATGCAACACGGCACGATCGTTGGCTTTCGGGCCGAGGGTGGAAGCATTTCCGAAACGGCTCAGACTGTAAACTATTCGCGTGCCGCCGTGGTTAAAGAATACCGTGCATGGCAAAACGGCGCTATCCAATCCCGACGACAGGGGTTAATGACACCTGTGGAGATGTGTACGGGCGAATAGACGCTAAACTGTTGGGCAACTGACCACCCAGGTAAATGAAAGAACTACCAACAGGGTCTCCTCAATGACTGTTCAGCGAACGTTGCTGCATATTATAACAGAACGTCACCTTGAGCCCTAAACTAGAATAGTAATACTCGATACACTAAATAGTTTTGAAGTAACAGATACTCCAATGTCTGATTTGAAGACTCAGATTCCGTATATTTATATTTATACACTTTAACCTTGCTTACGTGGCAATGGTGTCTACAACTTATGACTATTGAGACGCATATAATAGTTTCCAAAGCACACTGAATATACCATTTAGTGTAACCTTGAAGCAAGCAGAAAACATTAGCTACCCTTCTCTGTGCATTCCACCATATTTAAACTAATGGCCCGAAACAAATTGGCAATTGTCAGAACGTAAAATTATTTATTTCTGTAATTTCTTTACATGTAATATTTTGTGTAAATATTGTCTTTGGCTTCGAATTTAACAACTCGAAGAGACTGTTATCTTTGGTCAGAAGGGGAGGGGATGGATCTTTGGAACAATAGGTTCGGGGTCTATTATCAAATGGTTCAAATGGCTCTGAACACTATAGGACTTAACATCTGTGGTCATCAGTCCCCTAGAACTCAGAACTACTTAAACCTAACTAACCTAAGGACATCACACACATCCATGCCCGAGGCAGGATTCAAACCTGCGACTGTAGCAGTCGTGCGGTTCCTGACCGAGCGCCTAGAACCGCTAGACCACCGCGGCCGGCGGTCTATTATCACTAGTGTAGGTTGGGTGAGGTTGTGGTGAGATGTGGTGGAAGACGCTTGAGTGTAAATTTGGTGAAAGACAATGTTTCATTTTATATTACTGTAGAAATGTTAAATGGGAGAAGATTTATTAAATAGTGATGTGCATAAACTAAAGTAACTCTTTTTCCCTAAAAGACGAAATACCACGTTACCCTACAAACTATTTAGTCTCATCCTAACATAAAGAAAACCGCGGAAACCTCTCAGTGGAGTCACTCCTAGGCTTAACGAAGCCAAGATATACTATGAAGGCAATTACGGAGCCATCATCGTAAAAGCTAAGTACCAACACTGTTCATACTTGTTAACGACCTCCAATTATAAGTTTAAACCTCCTGTAGATCCTAAAGTCACCATGTGGACAAAGGAGTAGGACAACGTATAGATTGTGGAAATTTAGGAAGCAAGAGGTCTGTTAAACATGAGGTCTCGTCCGGGGTGTTACAGTTACATTCGACGAGACTAATTCTGCTTTGTTTGCAGGACAGTATAAACTTTCGTAAAACATGAATAACAATGTACACGTTTCCTGGGCCAGAAAATGAAAACTGGACAAGAAAAAGTAGTGTGAGAGACAACAAAGTTCTGGCTTATCGGAAAGGCGGACCTGTGATCGACATGGTGGTGTGCAAAGATAAGTACAATTCTTCTTTGTTTTAAACTTTTCGCCAAGTCTGTGTCTAAACACGTGGTGTCATAATGACGGAATCAGAAGAAGTTAAAAAGGAAGTGGGAGAAATGTTAGCTTCGAACGTGTGTGGTGTAAGTGACGATCCAGATGACTCACAAACCGAAAGAAAACCGGATCAACAGGACTGGGTAAGGTTACTGTTTGCCAGAATGGGACAAATGCAATCCGAATTAACAATGGCAATGAATTCAAATAGTTAATTCCTAGAATCAAAAATAAATGCATCCAGTGAATTGCTAGAAGCGAAATTAAACGTGACTAGTGAATCGCTGGAAGAAAAAATGAAGAGCAACGGTGATTTACTGAAAGAAGAGATTTCAAATTTAAAAATTCAATTAGGAGAAAGTTTGAAGGGTGTGAATTCCAAAATTGAGGCTGTAGAAAATAAGTTCGTAACCTTAGAAAATAAATTGGCCATAGTTAGCTCAAGTCAAGGGAAAGAGATTGAAAGGTTAACCTCGGCTCAAAGAAGTGTGGAGGACAGGGTAGACAAATTAAGTCTAGATACAGAATCAAAAGTTAATTCCTTAGATGCTGAATTAAATAAAATACAAGAGTCTGTAACATGTAACTTAAGTGAAATAGGCAAGAGATTCACTGAAATGCAAGATAATTTTGTGTCTAAAAGTGTATGTATGAATGGTGGAAGTTTGTGGAGTAATTTACCTATAAAAAGATTTCCTCGTGATAATTTACACCCTGTAGACTTCTTACAGCACTGCTCTGACAATCTTGTTCCTGGTACGTCTGATAATCTAAAGATTAAATTAGTCAAAAAATTTCTTCGGGGGGAAGCTTTATCTTGGGCAAACCAACATTTTGATGAGTGGAAAACGTTTGATGCTTTTAAGAAGAGTTTCTTAAATAAGTTTTGGTCTGAGACTAACAAGGGTAGGATAAAAAGTGAATTTTTAAACGGGCCTAGTTTCAGGAGCAGAAACCACTCAATGAAGGACTTTTGCAGGGATCAGCTTAGGAAATTGGTGCATCTGGATAAACCCTTTGATGAAATGAACAAACTGATGCTCTTAAAAGAAGGTTACCTGAAAGAATACAATGAGAATTAGTGCATGGACCTGACGACTCTTTAGACCAGTTTCTAAAATATATAGACAAATTAGATAGGGCAATGGAGAGAAGCCCCCCCCCCCATGAACCATGGACATTGCCATTGGTGGGGAGGCTTGCGTGCCTCAACGATACAGATAGCTGTACCGTAGGTGCAACCACAACGGAGGGGTATCTGTTGAGAGGCCAGACAAACGTGTGGTTCCTGAAGAGGGGCATCAGCCTTTTCAGTAGTTGCAGGGGCAACAGTCTGGATGATTGACTGATCTGGCCTTGTAACACTAACCAAAACGGCCTTGCTGTTCTGGTACTGGGAATGGCTGAATGCAAGGGGAAACTACAGCCGTAATTTTTCCCGAGGGCATGCAGCTTTACTGTATGATCTTACCCTCTTGGGTAAAATATTCCAGAGGTAAAATAGTCCCCCATTCGGATCTCCGGGCGAGGACTACTCAAAAGAACATCGTTATCAGGAGAAAGAAAATCGGCGTTCTACGAATCGGAGCGTGGAATGTCAGATCCCTTAATCGGGCAGGTAGGTTAGAAAACTTAAAGAGGGAAATGGATAGGTTAAAGTTAGATATAGCGGGAATTAGTGAAGTTCGGTGACAGGAGGAACAAGACTTTTGGTCAGGTGAATACAGGGTTATAAATACAAAATCAAATAGGGGTAATGCAGGAGTAGGTTTAATAATGAATAAAAAAATAGGAATGCGGGTAAGCTACTACAAACAGCATAGTGAACGCATTATTGTGGCCAAGATAGACACGAAGCCCACACCTACTACAGTAGTGCGAGTTTATATGCCAAGTAGCTCCGCAGATGACGATGAGATTGATGAAATGTATGATGAGATAATAGAAATTATTCAGGTAGTGAAGGGAGACGAAAATTTAATAGTCATGGGTGACTGGAATTCGGTAGTAGGAGAAGGGAGAGAAGGAAACGTAGTAGGTGAATATGGATTGGGGGGAAGAAATGAAAGAGGAAGCCATCTGGTAGAATTTTGCACAGAGCATAACTTAATCATAGCCAACACATGGTTCAAGAACCATAAAAGGAAGAACCCTGGAGATACTAAAAGGTTTCAGATAGATTATATAATGGTAAGACAGAGATTTCGGAACCAGGTTTTAAATTGTAAGACATTTCCAGGGGCAGATGTTGACTCTGACCACAATCTATTGGTTATCAACTGTAGATTAAAACTGAAGAAACTGCAAAAAGGTGGGAATTTAAGGAGATAGGACCTGGATAAACTGACTAAAACAGAGGTTGTACAGAGTTTCAGGGAGAGCATAACGGAACAATTGACAAGAATGGGGGAAAGAAATACAGTAGAATGGGTAGCTTTGAGGGATGAAATAGTGAAGGCAGCAGAGGATGAGGTAGGTAAAAAGACGAGGGCTAGTAGAAATCCTTGGGTAACGGAAGAGATAATGAATTTAATTGATGAAAGGAGAAAATACAAAAATGCAGTAAATGAAGCAGGCAAAAAAGAATACAAACGTCTCAAAAATGAGATCGACAGGAAGTGCAAAATGGCTAAGCAGGGATGGCTAGAGGACAAATGTAAGATAGATACTGCTTACAGGAAAATTAAAGAGACCTTTGGAGAAAAGAGAACCACTTGCATGAATATCAAGAGCTCAGATGGAAAC
This sequence comes from Schistocerca nitens, assembly GCF_023898315.1. NCBI lineage: Eukaryota > Metazoa > Arthropoda > Insecta > Orthoptera > Acrididae > Schistocerca > Schistocerca nitens. The sequence continues at coordinate 12,190,773 of NC_064622.1, forward strand.
CCAGTTCTAAGCAAAGAAGGGAAAGCAGAAAGGTGTAAGGAGTCCATAGAGGGTCTATACAGCGGCGATGTACTTGAGGACAATGTTATGGAAATGGAAGATCAAGATAAAATGGGAGATATGATACTGAGTGAAGAGTTTGACAGAGAACTGAAGGAACTGAGTCGAAACAAGGCCCGGGAAGAGACAAAATTCCATTAGAACTACTGACAGCCTTGGGAGAGCCAATCCTGACCAAACTCTACCATCTGGTGAGCAAGATGTATGAGACAGGCGAAATTCCCTCAGACTTCAAGAAGAATATAATAATTCCAATCCCAAAGAAAGCAGGTGTTGACAGATGTGAAAACTGCCGAACTATCAGTTTAATAAGTCACAGCTGCAAAATACTAACGCCAATTCTTTACAGACGAATGGAAAAACTGGTAGAAGCCGACCTCGGGGAAGATCAGTTTGGATTCCGTAGAAATGTGGGAACACGTGAGGCAAAACTGACCATAAGACTTATCCTAGAAGAAAGATTAAGGAAAGGCAAACCTACGTTTCTAGCATTTGTAGGCTTAGAGAAAGCTTTTGACAATGTTGACTGGAGTAATCTCTTTCAAATTCTGAATGTGGCAGGAGTGAAATACAGGGAGCGAAAGGCTATTTACAGTTTGTACAGAAACCAGATGGCAGTTATAAGAGTCGAGGGACATGAAAGGGAAGCAGTGGTTGTGAAGGGAGTGAGACCGGGTTGTAGCCTATCCCTGATGTTATTCAGTCTGTATATTGAGCAAGCAGTAAAGGAAATAAAAGAAAAGTTCGGAGTAGGTATTAAAATCCATGGAGACGAAATAAAAACTTTAAGGTTCGCCGATGACATTGTAATTCTGTCAGAGACAGCAAAGGACTTGGAAGAGCAGTTGAACGGAATGGACAGTGTCTTGAAATGGAGGATATAATATGAACATCAACAAATGCAAAACGAGGATAATGGAATGTAGTCGAATTAAGTCGGGTGATGCTGAGGGAATTAGATTAGGAAATGAGACACTTAAAGTTGTAAATGAGTTTGGTATCTGGGGAGCAAAATAACTGATGATGGTCGAAGTAGAGAAGATATAAAATGTAGACTGGCAATGGCAAGGAAAGCGTTTCTGAAGAAAAGAAATTTGTTAACATCGAGTATATATTTAAGTGTCAGGAAGTCGTTTCTGAAAGTATTTGTATGGAGTGTAGCCATCTACGTAAGTGAAACATGGACGATAAATAGTTTGGACAGGAAGTGAATAGAAGCTTTCGAAATGTGGTGCTACAGAAGAATGCTGAAGATTAGATGGGTAGATCACATAACTAATGAGGAGGTATTGAATAGAACTGGGGAGGAGTTTGTGGCACAACTTGACGAGAAGAAATGACCGGTTGGTAGGACATGTTCTGAGGCATCAAGGGATCACAAATTTAGCATTGGAGGGCAGCGTGGAGGGTAAAAATCGTAGAGGGAGACCAAGAGATGAATATACTCAGCAGATTCAGAAGGATGTAGGTTGTAGTAGGTACTGGGAGATGAAGAAACTTGCACAGGATAGGCTAGCATGGAGAGCTGCATCAAACCAGTCTCAGGATTGAAGACCACAACAACAACAACAACAATGTTATTAATATTAGCACAATTAAACAGAGAATTTTCTTGCGTTTCAACTTAAGGCGTCCCTCAATAGCGTGCTCTCATTCCATTATTTCACAAGTATTAATAACCAGTAGAATAACAAACAATAGCTAAACGAAGAGGCAGACGGACTACTTTGGTGTTCTTTGGATCGCGCCTGACTTGGATGGCGGGCGAAGTGGTTCGGCTGTAAGACCACGTGTGGTTCGGCAGTCTCGGAGGACAGACATGTTTTCTGTCACAGCCCGTGTTAAGATTTCATTAGCAACGCATTGCTATTTGCAACATGTAGCTGAGAACAGTGTGACAGTAATTACGGAAATGCACAGTTCGTTATTTTGCCGAAGAACAGAAATTATTTGTGACTCTAAAGTGGATGTAATTTGTGATGGCCTCAACCCACAGGAAAAATAATTATCAAAATCTGAACTGTGAAGTCATCCAAAATTCTAGTTGGAAAACCACACTCTTTGTTATACTTCTCAATTGGTCACGATCCCACTTTGTTTATGAACTGAAAATTCTAATATTCACGAGAAACTGCTCTGAAATTAACCTGAACCGACAAAATTGAGTATATATTCTCTGAAACTTCAAAGACATCTAAGACAATATCTGAAAGGAATTAGAAAAAGTGACAAAATTTGGTGAATCACACACAATACTGTTAATAATTGCGTGAACACTGGTGGGGTTCACCATACATCTACCCACTTTTGAGTATAACCAGTGTCTCTTAATACTTCGACTCGTAGCAATACAATATAAAAAACTTTTATTACTGGGTAAACAGTCCCTATGTGATTTGACAACTGGTCACGGTCACGCCAGGAAATGCACCAATACGGGAATAGCAGCTTTTACGTCATTGGTCAGAACGCAAGCAATTATGGCGGTCGCCGTAATTTTCGCGCGACGCCATATTTCGCGACAAAATACTCTTATTAGTCACTGTCATATATCTAGTCTCATAACAATACATAAAACTACATAAAATAACTACAATAATTTTGACATGCAAGGAGAATTAGTTCTAATGAGAGGAAGAAGTTTATATTTACTGGTGTTTCAACAATGACTACCAGGCAACTTATAATTCACTGATTGTAATTTTATTTTCGTTAGCAGAAAGCAAACATAAACTAAACAAAGAATTTATTTGAATAGAGTCTGTAATTCTTATACTTTTAATAGAGAAAGATAGTTTCTAGGTCAGGGGATACCGTTCGGCGAAATCTCTTAACTTCTTGTTGCATACGAAGCGTTGCGTTGGGCAGCACGATTTCGGCGGGTTACGATGATGAGAGCAGGATACAAGCAGTTCCGCTGGTTAATCTTCTCCGGCGAAACGCAAATAAAGTTCCGGCACAGCTGTATCATTAGCCCCGTGGTGATTAACAAACCACTTGACGTCAGTAAACGACCGTTGTTGACATGTCCTCTCTTTCAAAGTACATTACGTAGACATCGCTCGTTTTTACACTTTATGCACTGTCGGTGACGCTATCGTCCATAATTACACAGTTCGTCACATTCATATAGTCTTAGCCACAAATACACAGTTCATAGATTTGTTCTTGTGTGTGAAGTACACCATAAAACAATGTCCACTCTGTTCTCGTATTTCAAACTTCGACAACGTCACTGAAAGTCATTTATATTGCACAGTTAATTAAAGTCTTCACTTTCACGGCTTGATAGAATGTGATAGACAACAGTTCCACCACCCAAAACCAACACCAGCAAAGTTCGTGCCAGCCACAACAAAGTATTGTTAGCGGCACTTTCACAGTCCGGTTTATTTGCTCTTAAAGGTCGCTGGTGATGGCATTACATACCGCAGTGGTAAAGAGAATTAACAATCTGTTAGTTCGGTATCACTGTCCATACAATTACCTATGCTTTTCATAAAACACAGTACTATTTTTCCGCGCACGCTTCACAGACACACCATCCACCATCCCCTCTACTGCACAACAGCCTTTCGACTATCGATATCACTATCGCTGTCCCCTGTCTGTAGATGTTATATCGTTATCGTAAATTACATAAATCTTTATAAATGTTATTGACTGCATTTTTCACAATTAATAATATTCCAAAATAGATCTTTACAAACTTTACCACAGGTACAAATCAAGAAACATACTTATCCATTGGCAAACGAAATAATCACAATTACATCTTTACATTTAAAAACCACAGTAGAATGCTTAAGTTCTAATAAATGTTCACCAACCTGCAATCTTCTAAAGTTGTTGCTCCCTGCGCGGAAATCCGTTATGCCCATATGAACATAAGAAAAAGAATAGAAATGTAAAGAAAATCACTAAAAAAATTTATATGCGTAATTAGCAATGCCTTCACAAATTGTGGAGTTTCTCGTGTTCTGTCAATAAAAAGCGAGTGGCATCCCGTATAAACAAACTCATTGGAAATTTCATTACTTCTGAAGTAACAGTCCCTCGCTAAGAGTTTGTTACAGCCTCCAGATAACGGATTTCTGCGCAGGGAGCAACAACTTTAGAAGATTGCAGGTTGGTGAACATTTATTAGAACTTAAGCATTCCACTCAGCGCGGTGGAAACAAATAGGCACATCGCGTGTACTGCAGTCTTAGTGCAAATGAGATCAGTGACAGGTCAACTGTGGTAACACACAAGAGGTATGAAACACAGAGATATCTTTGAGGGAAGGCGTTTATCATACGTGCGTATATATCACTCTCTCTCTCTCCCCCACTCTTTCTTTTTTCAACTTGCAGTAGCCACTGATATCATAACACGGTTACTCATTGGGTGACGTCTGCATTCTGCGTCTGTAGAACCTTCATCGTTCAGTGCTGACCTAACCATTCACATTTGCTAATTTTTTATAATATACTTCCCTCCAGCGTAAGGTGTAATGCAATCGAATTCGAAAGATGAGGCTGAATAAAAAATAAAGGACCGCAAGACCGTGGATTCCGTATATACACTTTAGCATGTTTTCTTGGTGATGACTAAGGTTCGAGGGGTGACGGAGAAGTCAACGCCAGTCAGCTTCAGGTGAGGAGCGCAAAACTGCAAACGGCGGCTCGAAAGCTACACTCTAACACAAGAAAACGACGCACCGCAAAGGTATTATCCGAATGGAACGGAAATTTGTCGATGTGACATAATGTTCAGAACAAGTGATTATCCTTTCAGAAATTTTGGATGATTTGTTCAAAAGAAAGATGAGTTAACGAGCATTTCGCTCTCATTTAAGTATATGGCCGAAAGAGAAAGCTTTCCAGGAATTGTGGGACGAATCCTGTCGTCCAGGACCGTGTGCCACAAAGAGCGCAGATTAGCCACGAGATGGGGAAAGCCACAGGCGTCTGTTGTGCTGAATGAGGCCAGGCTGATCAGGCCTAAGCGCTGTAGTGTGCCAGTGAGACAGACGAGAACCTGCATCATAGGGAAACCCTGTAGGAGCTGTCTGTGACCAGGGAGGCGTAGCAGTGTTAAATATAGCGGACCTAAGTTTGGCCATAGAGGGAAACATTTATGAAAACTAATTAATTCTGTAGTAATTCAGGGAATGAAGCCATAGCAATTTTGATCTACCATCTTCCTTAAATTCTCATGGTGATCCCAATAAAACTTTAATATTGATCATATCTGTAATAGTTTAGGATTTACTTTTAAAGTGAAATTAACAAGTTTTGTGACAAAGACCTGAATGCTAAAATCTGAACGCTTTGGTCGATCTTAACGATCGATACTTCATATAGAAGCGCATCATTGAAATGACAAATGGTGTAAATATCAACTCTGTAACTTCATTTGTTTAAAATATATAGTAAATTTAAATTATCAGTATTTTCAATTAAACATCAGATCATCATTTCCTCCACACTAAACACACTGAACGATGGCGGCATGACACTTTATTGACTTATTAGGTAATGGAATATTTGTTGTAAAGTTTAATGCATATTAGTTACTTTTGCTATTTATTTATTTATCAGAAAGCACACTGGTGCAAGGGTACTGCTTGTGGCATTCAAAGCTAAGAAGGAAATTGTATTGGTTTTATATAAAAGAATTTAACGTTTAATTTGTAACGGATATTATTGTTACTTTATGTAAAACGTGGAAGTCCTCAAGCTTTGATTATTTAAATATGTTAAAATGCAAAATAATGTAGAATAAACTGTAGCCAATCAGATGGACGGCTTCAGGAAAGGGAACTGCCCTAGTCAGTTGAGCGAAGATGTTCGGCGAGCGGGAAACGCGGTCGGAGACGGGCAGAGAGGGACAGTTCTGGTCGAGACACCAAAGGGAACAGTTCGGATTGAGACGCGAAAGCGGACAGTCGGTCCTCAGGCAGCTACGAAGTGAAACGACTCGGAAAATGTCGCGTTGTGTGACATCGCGGGACTTAGTCTCTGAGCGGTGAGCAGCCGCGCGCCTGGTGTGAACTCGACAACGACGTGGAGTATCGGACTTGTACTTCGCGATGAGCTTGTGAATGATCGAACTGTCTCAAATGGATTTGCGCTCGAGTGTAATAGTAACTCTAAATACGATCACTTTCGTTGTTAGTTTGCTTTCTGTATAAACATTATTCCAACCAAATCGCAGATGTGTGGCCTACGTCATTTATGGGTAGTTAATTTAGTTCCCGATATTATTATTACTGTTATTATGTGTTATGTTAACTTTCTTTCCGCAGACTTGCCATCAGCCACACAATTTAAGCAAAGTGTCTGATTTAGGGCGTGTAATGCGACACGTGCGGTTCAACCCCTAGACGTGTTTGAGCGAAGTCATTTCGACGAAGAGGAACCGAATGTGAGCCCGAACATCTTTGGGATGTTAGCTCGCAAAGAGATTCACGAATTGAGTGAGTCAGTAACGTGTTGGTCCATCACTGGCCATTATGCAAGCAGTTATTCGGCTTGGCGTTGATTAATAGATATGTTGCATGTCCTGCTGAGGAATACCGTCCCAGATTCTGTCCCATTGGCGCGTTAGCTGCTCGAGGGCCGAGCTGGTTGCAGGGCCCTGCCTTAATGCGCCAAACGCTCTCAATTGAGGAATATCTGGGGACCTTGCTGGCCAAGGTAGGGTTTGCCGAGCACCAAGACAAGCGGTAGAAACTCTGGCCGTGTGTGGGCGGGCCGTCGGATGTGCTCCTCGTGTGAGCATTGTTCACCGGACACAACGGCACCGTGCTGAGCTGTTCTCGGCCTCGCGCCAACCACATCGCGGTACTTGTGCGTCTGTCTGCAGGTCGTTGCGTCAGTCTGTGTTGTGTGTTGTACGGTCTGGTTACTGCGCAGTGCAGTGTTCTTCGCTGCTGTGAAGGTATCTTTACAGAAACAAAGATCACTGTGGCAAGAATCATTCGCATAAATCATTATTACGTTATAATTACTATTAAAAACAGTCTTGATCACGATTTATTTAACAAGGTGACCGGTTTCGACCACTACTGTGGTCATCTTCAGACCATTGAGTAGGAACCTCTTTCTGTTGGAGAATCACTGTAGTGATTCTCCAACAGAAAGAGGTTCCTACTCAATGGTCTGAAGATGACCACAGTAGTGGTCGAAACCGGTCACCTTGTTAAATAAATCGTGATCAAGACTGTTTTTAATAGTAATTATTTATAAGACATTGATCACTGCTGTTCCCGTAATGCATTCAAAAGTAATTCATTATTACGTTATTACTCTGTAACGAAACGCCGTAGACCGTGGGTCAACAACTTCTGAAAGTCTCAAGTTTGTCGGTAGACTTTCCATATACGTACACTGAGGAGCCAAAGAAACTTGTCCACGTGCCTAATATCGAGTAGGGCTCCCGTGAGCACATAGAAGTGTCGCAACACGACGTGGCGTGGACTCGACTAATGTCTGAGGTAGTGCTGGAGGGAATTGACACCATGAATCCTGTAGGGCTGTCCACAAACCCACAAGAGTACGAGGGGGTGGAGATCTCTTCTCAACAGCACTCTGCAAGGCATCCAGGTATGTCTGGGGACTTTGGTGTCCAACGGAAATGTTTAAACTCCAAAGAGTGATCCTCGAGCCATTCTGTGGCAATTCTGGTCGTGTGGGGTGTCGCATTGTCCTGCTGGAATTTCCCAATTCCTTCGGAATGCACAATCGACGTGAACGGATGCAGGTGATCAGACAGGATGCCTACATAAGAGTCACTTGTCAGAGTCGTATCTAGACGTATCAGGGGTCCCGTATCACCCCTACTGCGCACGCCCCACACCTTTACAGAGCCTCCACTAGCTTGAACAGTCCTCTGCTGACATGCAAGGTCCGTGGATTCTTGACGTTGTCTCCATACCCCTACACCTCCATCCGCTCGATGCAATTTGAAACGAGTCTCGTCCGAGCAGGCAACATCTTTCCAGTCATCAACAGTCCAATGTCGGTGATGACGGGCCGAGACGAGGCGTAAAGCTTTGTGTCTTGCGGTCATCGAGGGTACACGGGTGAGTATTCGGCTTCGAAAGCCCATAGCGACGACGTTTCGTTGAATGATTCGCACGCTCACATTTGTTAACGGCGCAGCATAGAAATCTACAGCAATTTGCGGAAGGGTTGCACTTCTCTCACGTTGAAAGATTCTCTTCAGGTGTCGTTGGTACCGTTCTTTCAGGATATTTTCCCGTCCGCAGCGATGTAGGAGATCTGATGTTTCACCAGATTCCTCATATTCACGGTACACTCGTGAAATGATCGTACGGGAAAATCCCCACTTTGTCGCTGTCTCGGAGATGCTGTGTCCCATCGCTCCTGCGCCGACTATAACAACACGTTGAGACTCATTTAAATCTTGATGAGTGTCACTTGCATGAATATCAAGAGCTCCGATGGAAACCCAGTTCTAACTAAAGAAGGGAAAGCAGAAATGTGGAAGGAGTATATAGAGGGTCTATACAAGGGCGATGTACGTGAGGACAATATTATGGAAATCGAAGTGGAGGTAGATGAAGATGAAACGGGAGATATGATACTGCGTGAAGAATTTGACAGAGCACTGAAAGACCTGAGTCGAAACAAGGCCCCCCTGAGTAGACAACATTCCATTAGAACTACTGACAGCCTTGGGAGAGCCAGTCCTGACCAAACTCTACCATCTGGCGAGCAAGATGTACGAGACAGGCGAAATACCCTCAGACTTCAAGAAGAATATAATAATTCCAATCCCAAAGAAAGCAGGTGTTGACAGATGTGAAAATTACCGAACTATCAGTTTAATAAGTCACGGCTGCAAAATACTAACTCAAATTCTTTAGAGACGAATGGAAAAACTGGTAGAAGCCGACCTCGGGGAAGGTCAGTTTGGATTCCATAGAAATATGGGAACACGTCAGGTAATAGTGACCCTACGACTTATCTTAGAAACTAGATTAAGGAAAGGCAAACCTACGTTTCTAGCATTTGTAGACTTAGAGAAAGCTTTTGACAATGTTGACTGGAATACTCTCTTTCAAATTTTGAATGTGGCAGGGGTAAAATACAGGGAGGAAAGGATATTTCAATTTGCCAGATGGCTGTTATAAGAGTCGAGGGACATGAAAGGGAAGCAGTGGTTGGGAAGGGAGTGAGACAGGGTTGTAGCCTCTCCCCGATGTTATTCAATCTGTATATTGACCAAGCAGTGAAGGAAACAAAAGAAAAATTCGGAGTAGGTATTAAAATCCATGGAGAAGAAATAAAAACTTTGAGGTTAGCCAATGACATTGTAATTCTGTCAGAGACAGCAAAGGACTTGCAAGAGCAGTTGAACGGAATGGACAGTGTCTTGATAGGAGGGAATAAGATGAACATCGACAAAAGCAAAACGAGGATAATGAAATGTAGTCGAATTAAGTCGGGTGATGCTGAGGGAATTAGATTAGGAAATGAGACACTTAAAGTAGTAGAGGAGTTTTGCTATTTGGGGAGCAAAATAACTGATGATGGTCAAAGTAGAGAGGATATAAAATGTAGACTGGCAATGGAAAGAAAAGCATTTCTGAAGAAGAGAAATTTGTTAACATCGAGTAGAGGTTTAAGTGTCAGGAAGTCGTTTCTGAAAGTATTTGTATGGAGTGTAGCCATGTATGGAAGTGAAACATGGACGATAAATAGCTTAGACAAGAAGCGAATAGAAGCTTTCGAAATGTGGTGCTACAGAAGCATGCCGAAGATTAGATGGGTAGATCACATAACTAATGAGGAGGTACTGAATAGGATTGGGGAGAAGAGGAGTTTGTGGCACAGCTTGACCAGAAGAAGGGATCGGTTGGTAGGACATGTTCTGAGGCATCAAGGGATCATCAATTTAGTATTGGAGGGCAGCGTGGAGGGTAAAAATCGTAGGGGGAGACCAAGAGATGAATACACTAAGCAGATTCAGAAGGATGTAGGTTGCCGTAAGTACTGAGAGATGAAGAAGCTTGCACAGGATAGAGTAGCGTGGAGAGCTGCATCAAATCAGTCTCAGGACTGAAGACCACAACAACAACAACAACAACAAGCTGCCATTGTTACAGCAGTAACCGATCTAACAAAAAAAAAATGTTCAAATGTGTGTCAAATCTTATGGGACTCAACTGCTAAGGTCATCACTCCCTAAGCTTACACAGTACTTAACCTAAATTATCCTAAGGACAGACACACACACCCATGCCCGAGGGAGGTCTCGAACCTCCGCCGGGACCAGCCGCACAGTTCATACCTGTAGCGCCTCAGACCGTTCCGCTAATCGCCCGCGGCTAACCGATCTAACAACAGCTCCAGACACTTGTTGCCTTACATAGGCTTTGCCGGCCGCTGAGCCGTATTCTGGCTGTTTACATATCTCTGTATTGGAATACGCATGCATATACCAGTTTTTATAATGGGATACTTTCGTTGGGAAGTGAAATTCTGTACCTGCACATAGTGAAGTGCAATTTTCCTCTTAACAGAAAGAAAACAGAAAGCCACAGATGATGTTGGAATTTCAGCAAAGCAAAAAAAAAAATTAGTTTTGCTCGAGGCGGAGGTTATACGGAAACAAGGAGCCTGACACACGGGGTGTCGGCAACAGGGGGGGGGGGGGGGGGGGGCTGTAAACTCCCGTGGTTCAGGTTCTGAGTGGTGATTTCCCTAAACGCCCCGCTGGTCGTCCCTGCAGTCGCCGTGTCCAGCGCCTCGCTGCGTGGACGACGACGGCGGCAGCCCCTCCCTTCCCTCCCCTCCCCTCTTCACACAATCCCACGGCACGCCGAGGGACTCAAGTGAAACTCGTTGCGACGCGAGTTGGTAACCGGTCGCCTGCAAATCGCGTCCTGCGCCGTTCAGTGGGGCTCCGCAGGCGGCTGTCGCGACTGCGCAGTGACTCGGCAGCAGACCGCCTGGCGACGCGTTTGCCGGCGGCTCGGCGTCCTCGACGCCTCGCGACCTGAGCTGCGCTGTGCCCTCCAACACAGCTCTGCGTCGCTTTAGCTGCGAGACGAGCGAGCGGGTAGAGACCGCTAGCTGTGTACGGGAAGTGGCAGAATAACCAGCTCTATATGTTACAGTCAAAACCCGGTTTTTTTGCGTAAGAAGGCATGTATTAAAAAAAGGTGCCTTTCTAGGAAGAAAGGAAACCTTTGTAACTCAAAATATCACAACAGTTTGCCTTGCAATAACAAATAATCAAAATGTAATTGTTAATTTTCTTCTACGTTTCTGTTTCATTAAGACTGTAGCAACTTTTGTCAAATGTCTGAGTAATTTTTACTGTACGATTATTTTGTTTCCACTTTCGTAACTAATACTGTTAATATGGTTCTGTAATGTTCCTTAAAATGTTTCTTCAGTATATGGTTATTATTGTATTTCGGTAGTTAATATTAATGACTTAAATGTATGGTCAAATTCTCAATAAATATTGCATTGCACAATACAAAAACGCTGTATTTTTATTTCAATCAACACGTAGTTGCTCTTAATTTTAATATTTGCCCCTAAATAAATTTAGTGAAAACTAGTTCTGTCTAGTTTAGTTAGAACGCGTTCTTACTAGTTGAAACTAGATGCTACTGATAGCCTTAGTTACAACTAGAATTTGCAGCTGGTCGAAAGTGAAAGTCAGTTAAAACTAGTTTTAACTAGTAACAACGCGTTGTAACTAAAAACGGGTTTTGACTGTAACATATACAAGTAGAATCTCCCAGGCTACTGCAGGAATGAATTGACACAGAAAGTGCGGTATGACGTGGGACAAGAATTTCACGTGACATGTTTGTACGTTACTGTACATGTAGAGTTCAAAATAAAATTACCGGTACATCAACGGGAACAAATGTACAAAAAATGTAAATCGTATCGCGAGTATGCTTTTTTGTGACTAGCAACCCGTGTCGCTCTGTAAAATTACATTGTGAAATGGAAACGAACAGTGGAAACAGCGGAAAAACGACAGAAGAGGCACCAATCTCATATACGGTCTTCACTTATAAATGATTTAACGGCCACAAACCAGCATCACCAAATTTCCTTGTATATAAATGTCGAGACATTTGAGTTTTCAAAGCAAATGTAACGCTGTGTCACGGCGGAAGTAATTAACTGTCCAGTCGACACCCACTGTACTGCAGTACCGGATACAGCTCATCCTGCCGACCGACTTCATGTACACCTATGTTGCAAGCGTGTCAAATTGTTAATCTGTGGCGAATTACGTTCCCCTACCAAACTGATGCAGACTTGTTTTTGAAATTGGTAAAACGTTGAATCCAGCGCATCAGCAAGTCTCCGCGTTGCTGTCCCGTGGGTTAACACACAGCTCACATGAGGTCGGGCACACGTTACGTCGTTTTATGTTGACGTCACACACAGCTATCGAAGACCGCAGACTCTGATGTCGACGGTCGTTAGCGTTCGACGCGGGCTGATTATGAGATATCGTACTGCATTCCGGAGCTGACGCATTTCGTATCGTGATTTGCGAATTATAAATGTGTGCCGTTTCAAGAAAACGGGACGTTGAAGATTTATAAACACGTCGCTCTTGGGATGATTTCTTGCAATTAAACTTCAGGAAATGAGCTATCGGCGGTTGAAGCCTTCATGCGATCTAAGTTACAAAGCACTGTGCGAAATTTTGTAAGTTTATCTTGGTGCAGTGGTTAAAGCGCGGACTTAACTGCGTGTAAAGTAGCCAAGTAGATGCTTCCCGTCCTGCCGTCTCTCAATCTTTTCTTTTCGAAGTCGAGTTCCTAAAAGGTTCTCGGACAGTCTTATTAATTTAACAAAAATATATTCTCTTATTCTCTAATATTCGATTCTCAAAAAAAAAAAAAATGGCTCTGAGCACTATGGGACTTAACATCTGAGGTCATCAGTCCCCTAGAACTTAGAACTACTTAAAGCTAACTAACCTAAGGACAGCACACACATCCATGCCCGAGGCTGGATTCGAACCTGCGACCGTAGCGGTCGCGCGGTTCCAGACTGTAGCGCCTAGAACCGCTCGGCCACCCCGGCCGGGTATTCGATTTTATGTAGATATAAAAGTGCTCTCTCTCTCTCTCTCTCTCTCTCTCTCTCTCTCTGTCTGTGTGTGTGTCTCTCTCTCTCTCTCTCTCTCAGAAGATAGTTGTCATAGTCAACAATCTGCAGATTAACCATGAAACACAGAAATGCCAATAAATATTCAGAACGGATTGACCATGTGATACAACAAACTACCGCACAGAACAAAAACACATAAAAGGCTGACACTAGCAAGATAATTAAAACCTAAATTAATCTCAGGCATCTGTACAGTATAAAAGAGAATTTACGCACTTGTTTTTTTTTTTTTTAGGACATTTCTTTTCCAAACGAAAGTCTTAAAATTAAAGTTCATCTTCTACCGCTGACATTACGTTTTTCATCATTTTACTACACTTTTTGCAAATACTGACACGCATCCTTGAGATCCGAGAGATCCTGGGTGTGCTGGTATTTGGAATCAACGATTACTCATGTGTCGTACGCTACATCAGCTGCTGCCTTAAATCGTCTGGTAGAATGGTTGCCCTCCCTTTCTAATCACAGACGAACTCCTAAAACTAGTTTGTAGTGTTTTTAAATATAAACTGATGCTACTGGAGTTTCGTGAACCCTGCTGAGTACGTAAGTGATTGGTGTCAATGGCGGCGGGCTGAGGCTGGTTTTTTTGCTCTGAAATCAGCAAGTCGCCTCAGTTCGCGGTTGGAGGCACACTAAGAAAACTACGAGGGGCGTTCAATAAGTAATGCAGCACTTTCTTGTCGGCCTGTTTCGGTTGAAAAATGGAGATTCTGTTGAGGTACTTCGCGGGATATTCCCGCTTCAGCCGCTACAGTTTCGTAAAGTTCCGACAGATGGCAGCGCTATACGTGGCCTTCAATGGCGTCTGTAGCAGAGGTGCGCGTTCCAAGCAGAGAACTGTCATCGAGTTTGTTTTGGCGCAAAACCAGAGCATCGCAGATATTCACGGGCGCTTGCAGACTGTCTGAGGAGACCTGGCAGTGTTTGGCCGAGGCGTCTGTCATCGCCGCAACAAGACCACGCTAACCTGCGCGCTCTCCCGCGTACCGGCCGGCCGCACAAAGCTCTGACTCGTGCTATGTTGGAACGTGCGGACACACTCTTTCAGTGTGTCGGTCGCCACAAAAATGCCAACGAACTTCTGATGCTCCACGTCAACGCAACGCCTCACGGAAGTCTGCGCACCAGAAGCTCACAACACTTCACTGGAGTGTCGTTCCTCGTTGACCGCACTATTCGTACCTCGCACTTTGCGACTCCCGTCTGTGTGGCCCAACAAAGGGTACACTCCGGGGGAAGCAGTACGTGGATTATGGGGAGGTTACAGACGCGGCAAGACGTCGGTTCCAGTACAGTGGTGCCGTGTGGGCACACATGCCACCCGAGTAAGGTGGCGTATGGTTGTCGCATTGGACGGAGATTACATTGAAAAGTAGGGTTTCGTAGCCGAAAGAGTGGAGAATTACACGGTGTATTGAAACGCTGAATAAAACTAACCTGCTTTCAGAAAATAAATGTGTTACATTACTTACTGAATGCCGCTCGTAGTTAGCACAACTTTTTCAGTAAGTTCCGGACTTCATTCTTGCCAACACTTACTTCCTGTTATCCACAGGCTAGGGCACCCATACTGTAGGTCATAGGTGAGGGGGGGGGGGGGGGGGAGGGTATAATCTGGTCTTCTGGTGCATTATCTTTAATGTGACTTGAAAGACATCATGTTTACGCCAGTGACTGGTGAACTTTTTATTTCCACTATTGCAGTTTCGGCCTTAGGCCATTATCAGGCGCAAATGTTTTGGCTTTAAGCCATGTCAGCTTTATACAGGCTGATACATAAAGTTGACATGGCTTAAAGCCAAAACATCTGCGCTTGATAATGGCCTAAGGCCGAAACTGCAATAGTGGAAATAAAAAGTTCACCAGTCACTGGCGTGCCGGTCGGGGTGGCCGAGCGGTTCTAGGCGCTTCAGTCAGGAACGGCGCGACCGCTACGGTCGCAGGTTCGAATCCTGCATCGGGCATGTATGTGTTTGATGTCCTTAGCTTAGTTGCCGCGCGGGATTAGCCGAGCGATGTAAGGCGCTGTGCAGTTGGTCCCGGCAGAGGTTCGAGTCGTCCCTCGGGCATGGGTGTGTGTGTTTGTCCTTAGGATAATTTAGGTTAAGTAGTGTGTAAGCTTAGGGACTGATGACCTTAGCAGTTAAGTCCCATAAGATTTCACACACATTTGAAAATTTTCCTTAGGTTAGTTAGGTTTAAGTAGTTCTAAGTTCTAGGGGACTCATGACCTCAGAAGTTAAGTCCCACAGTGGTCAGAGCCATTTGAACTATTTTGAGTGAATGGCGTAAACATGATGTCTTTCAAAGAATTTCACATGACTGTGAAGCCCAGTTATGAAAATTGACTGGTGACTTGTAAGTAGCCGCAGGAAAGTTCTAGTTCTGAGTCTGTTAAAAACCTACGTAATGGCGATTTTTAAATCTTTTTGTTGAAAGGAAAACGCTAGACGTTCTCCCTTTAAGAGCTTGGAGGACCCCGCGCCCTCTCTCGCTCCCCGAGTATGGGCGCCCTCGTCCACAGCCCAGTCCACATGAAGGGAGAACTTTACACACTTAGAAACAACGAAACTTCGAGAGTAACGCAGCCTGCAGTAAATAAAAAGCGCAGCTTTAGTTCTCTCTTCTTGCGAACGTTACTGTTTTGAACGGCCGGCCGATGTGGCCGTACGGTTCTAGGCGCTGTAGTCTGGAACCGCGCTCCTCGTACGGTAGCAGGTTCGAATCCTGCCTCGGGTATGGATGTGTGTGATGCCCTTAGGTGAGTTAGCTTTGAGTAGTTCTAAGTCTAGGGGACTGATGACCTCAGATGCTAAGTCCCATAGTCCTTAGAGCCATTTGAACCATTTTTTTTTTTGTTTTGAACGTCACGTTCGCCTCACGTGTTGAGAACCGAACGGCGACAAAACTCGATGGACAGCTGTTTTCGCTTGTGGTAGCGCGTGTGACGTCAAAGTGATGTCACGTTTCCACGAAGTCCTGTGAACTGCAGTCTACCCTATATGTTAACTCAAGGTGAAGAGGGGAGAAAGGAAAGGAAAGGGGAGGGGAGGGATCACATTACGCGGAATCAGCGGCGACGAGCGAAGATGCGTACCGGATCGGGATTCGAACCCGGGATTTCCTGCTTGCTAGGCAGGTGCTGCAAGCACTGCGGCATCCGGGACACAGTGCTTACCACAACTGCACGGACTCCCTCATCACGCCTCTCGGGCGATCCACACTCCCGCCGAGCGCCACCTGTCCGAAGTCCCTGGCCATTTCCTCTACGTTCGCTACTCGGAGACTCCCACACGAGGTCGGACGTATTTGTGGATCCGCTATGAAGAAGCTGGATTCATTGCCCAGCTAGACTAGTCAATTATATGAATTCGTGGTCTCTGTTCTTGCGGACATGTCGGAAAGAAGAGACGCCACGCATTCACATAAATGTCGTGTTCCCGCTGCTGTGTCAGTCTGACTGTGTGAGTGTGTCAGAGCGCGCGCGCTCTACATGTGAGGTTATTTTGAGGAGGTCTTCCGAAAGTTATCGCCGCGCGACTTCCGCTGGCCGCGTCGCTGCGCTGTTTTGCCAGCGCGGCGTTTCGTAAACCCGGGCCCCGCTTCGAAGGCCCCGGCAGCGGTAGCAGTGGTGGTGGCGGAGGTGTGGAGGGCGAGGGGGGGGGGGGGGGGGGACGCCCACGGGCCGAGCGCCGCCGGCTACGGCCTTGCGCAAGGCTGACGAGCAGGGGGGGGGGGGGGGGCAGGGCCTGAAAAAACACGGCACAGCACCACGCGGGCAGCAAGTCAGCCGCGGCGGGGCGCCTTGTTTCCAGACGAAGGAACCGCCGTAGCGCTGCCCTTCTCTGGCCACGTCTGTGTCGCCGTGTGTGTGAGTGTGTGTGTGTGTGTGTCAGAAAGGTGCAGCAGGACGGCGAAGGCGCCACGCGTTCCTCCTTGTACCCACACACGCCTCGCGCTACTCTCGCCAACACCCGCACGAACAATAGCGGCATTTCAACCGCGACAGAGCGGCGTTAAAGCAAAGCAACTCAAACACATATCTCGGACAGAATTAGCTCTTCCACACCAGCCACTGTTGATTCCGAAGACAACGATCACTGTTTTGTTGTTGTGGTCTTCAGTCCTGAGAAAGGTTTGATGCAGCTCTCCATGCTACTCTATCCTGTGCAAGCTTCTTCATCTCCCAGTACCTACTGCAACCTACATCCTTCTGAATCTGCTTAGTGTATTCATCTCTTGGTCTCCCTCTACGATTTTTACCCTCCACGCTGCCCTCCATTGCTAAATTTGTGATCCCTTGATGCTTCAGAACATGTCCTACCAACCGGTCCCTTCTTCTGGTCAAGTTGTGCCACAAACTCCTCTTCTCCCCAATTCTATTCAATACCTCCTCATTAGTTATGTGATCTACCCATCTAATCTTCAGCATTCTTCTGTAGCACCACATTTCGGAAGCTTCTATTCTCTTCTTGTCCAAACTATTTATCGTCCACATTTCACTTCCACACATGGCTACACTCCATACAAATACTTTCAGAGACGACTTCCTGACACTTAAATCTATACTCGCTGTTAACAACTTTTTCTTCTTCAGAAACGCTTTTCTTCCCATCGCCTGTCTACATTTTATATCCTCTCTACTTCCACCATCATCAGTTATTTTGCTCCCCAAATAGCAGAACTTCTTTACTACTTTAAGTGTCTCATTTCCTAATCTAATTCCCTCAGCATCACCCCACTTAATTCGACTACATTCCATTATCCTCGTTTTGCTTTTGTTGATGTTCATCTTATATCCTCACTTCAAGACACTGTCCATTCCGTTCAACTGCACTTGCAAGTCCTTTGCTGTCTCTGACAGAATTACAAAGTCATCGGCGAACCTCAAAGTTTTTATTTCTTCTCCATGGATTTTAATACCTACTCCGAATTTTTCTTTTGTTTCCTTCACTGCTTGCTTAATATACAGATTTAATAACATCGGGGATAGGCTACAACCCTCTCTCACTCCCTTCCCAAGCACTGCTTCCCTTTCATGCCCCTCGACTCTTATAACTGCCATCTGGTTTCTGTACAAATTGTAAATAGCCTTTCGTTCCCTGTATTTTACCCCTGCCACCTTTAGAATTTGAAAGAGAGTATTCCAGTCAACATTGTCAAAATCTTTCTCTAAGACTACAAATGCTAGAAACGTAGGTTTGCCTTTCCTTAATCTTTCTTTTAAGATAAGTCGTAAGGTCAGTATTGCCTCACGTGTTCCAGCATTTCTACGGAATCCAAACTGATCTTCCCCTAGGTCGGCTTCTACTACTTTTTCCATTCGTCTGTAAAGAATTCGCGTTAGTATTTTGCAGCTGTGACTTATTAAACTGATAGTTCGGTAATTTTCACATCTGTCAACACCTGCTTTCTTTGGGATTGGAATTAATATATTTTTCTTGAAGTCTAAGGGAATTTCGCCTGTCTCATACATCTTGCTCACCAGATGGTAGAGTTTTGTCAGGACTGGCTCTCCCAAGGCTGTCAGTAGTTCTAATAAAATGTTGTCTACTCCCGGGGCCTTGTTTTGACTCAGGTCTTTCAGTGATCTGTCAAACTCTTCAAGCAGTATCATATCTCTCATTTCATCTTCATCTACATCCTCTTCAACTTCCATAATATTGTCCTCAACAACATCGCCCTTGTATAGACCCTTGATATACTCCTTCCACCTTTCTGCTTTCCCTTCTTTGCTTCTGCCTCGTGATGGCTGGGTGTTGTGTGCTGTCCTTAGGTTAGTTAGGTTTAAGTAGTTCTAAGTTCTAGGGGACTTATGACCACAGCATACTGAAAGACCTGAGTCGAAACAAGGCCCCGGGAGTAGACAACATTCCATTAGAACTACTGATGGCCTTGGGAGAGCCAGTCATGACAAAACTCTACCATCTGGTGAGCAAGATGTATGAGACAGGCGAAATACCCTCAGACTTCAAGAAGAACCTATTCCGCCTCTAGGATTTTTATTATATTCGAACTGTGAATATATTAAAAAATTCTGCAGGAACCTGATGTTAACGATACTGGTCTGTAATTTTACGGTTGACTTCCATTACCCTCCTTGTGCACAGGAGGCGCCTGCGATTTTTCCCAGTCGATTGGGACTTTGCCCCCGGCGGGACATTCGCGATAGCTGGCAGCTAAGTGACAGGGGAATGCCGCAGAGTAGTCTATGTCAAAACGAAGTGCGGTTCCATCCTGACTTGGCGACTTATTTGTTTTCAACTCTTTCAGTTGTTTCCCTAATCCATGGATGTGAATTACAGCGTCGTCCATATGGGACTCTGTTCGATGGTCAAACGGCGGTATATTTTGTAAGTGGGCTGCTTCTGTGTTGGCAGCGCTGTGTAGCGCTTTGCAGTGGATCTCTGACTGCGCTTTCTTTGTAAGAGACTCTGTGGCTGGTCGGACTCGTTGTTGGAAGTTAATCGCTAGTAGTGTTGGGCAGTTGGAAGTTAGTCGCCAGCAGTGATGGAAGTACTGTTGGGCAATTGGAGGTGAACAGCCAGCAGTGGTGGGTGTTAGACGTGAGAAGTTAGCATTGATGGAGGGTAGAGGTCTGAAGTGTTAGCGTAGGCTAACGATCTGGGAGTATCCGACTTGGAGATTGAAAATTATTCATCTTTGCACTGGATGTCAATGACGATTTATATTCGTGTCTGAACTGGATGACACATTATTAAGGTAAAAAAAATACATTATATGGTTCGCAACAAAATCTTTCCTTTGCTAACCACATGCCTATTAGTAGTTAGTGGCTTTAGTGGTTATAATCTTTTATTTACCTGGCAGTATTGACGCCCACTGTATTGCAGTAGTTCGCGTAATGAAGATTTTTGTGACGTAAGTGCTTAATGAAATTTATAGGTTACTGTTAGGTTTGCTTCTTATTCAGGGCCATTCTTTTGTATTAATTATTTGAAGTCAGGTTGTAATTTTTTTTTTTTTTTTTTTTTTTTTGAGCAGTCAGATTGCGTTGCCGTAGAATACTGTGGGGTCCGTGTTGACATGATAAGAAAAAGTAAAGAGAAAGTAGGGTCAGTACGTTCCGTTTTACTCGCCTGTTTCAGAATCAAATAACGTAGAAGTTTCATCGTCTGTCATTCAGCAATTTAAGTACAGATACGCACATTTAAATAAAGAAGTTTCAGCATGAGTCATTCTCCCGATAGACAGGCTCTATACAGGAGCGATATAAGGCGCCTCGCCTCAGTCTCCATTGGTTATTCTGCTGTCATAGAGACGAGATACAGCCGAGTTACCCAAACGCTACCCACATGTAAAACCGAAGGAACAGTAGTACTTGACTGATTGGTCACAAGCCTCTTCCACATAAACTACGTTAAGTATTTAAATACACTAGCTGGCCCATAAGACACAATTAAAACTATTATGACACTTAAATAACGTAGAAGTTTCATCTTCTCAGTCTTTCGGCAATTTAAGTACAGATTCACACATTTAAATAAAGAAGTTTCAATTTGTATAGTACTCCAGTGTGAACGATTTCTTGAACGTGAAAAATCTTCATCATTTCTTTTGTTGTCTTGTATTGCCGCACCAGAGTGACTGGACAGAAGCGTTGCACCCGCTCTGCGATTTTACGTAGGGCAGAATTTTGTCGGGTTTTCGGCTAGATCCTTCGCTAAGGTATGACGGCGCCAGGTTTTGTATTCTTCGCTCATCGATCTTTCCAAAGACGGAAGAAACTCTCCTAACTTCTACCTGTCTTCATTTGAGCGGTCTCTTTTGAAATGAGGATGCAGCGGTCTTAGCGGTCTTCCCCCCCACCCCCCCCCCCACCCCCCTCGGCGTTTTTCTAATTTTGTTACTAAACCACGGTCTTTTCCAGTTTGCTCGGCACACACTTCTCCACAGCGTGATTTACAGACCGTGTAAACTTTGCCCATATTTCCTGTACGTCCGTCATACTGGAACTAAGCGCTGCCCATTCGTTGTCTAACGGTACGTTAACATATGCTCATCTGCTCTCCCTAGCAGAAACGCTCTCCCAGCTTTCTCGGGAGCCGGCCATGGTGGCCGGGCGGTTCTAGGCGCTACAGTCTGGAACCGCGCGACCACTACGGTCGCAGGTTCGAATCCTGCCTCGGGCATGGATGTGTGTGATGCCCTTAGGTTAGTTAGGTTTAAGTAGTTCTAAGTTCTAGGGGACTGATGACCTCAGCAGTTAAGTCCCATAGTGCTCAGAGCCATTTGAACCTTTTCTTTCTCGGCCGCTATGTGCGCGGGGCCGCTGACACCCCTCACGGCATCGATCGCGGCCCTCGTGAGTGCACAGATTGGATGCTCGGGCTGCCGGCCAACGCGCAACGACGGAGCGCGGTCGCGACGTCGTGCTGGTCGGCGTCTCCCCCTCTCACGAGAGCCGACGGGCTCGACACGATCTCCGCACACTCACCCAACATTCAAATGCGATTTCTGAAAGAGAAACGCACGGCGTACTCTCACCTCGCACGCAGAGCGCAGATATGTTACACCTGCCTATTATGTTCAGTCGCGCTGAGGTGGCAACGATTTGCACGTCCGAGTAGGTAGTACATTGGTTCAAAATTGGACGCCTGCTGGATGTGACTTTCGCAGCGTTACACTTTTAACGGACAACAGTATAAGTCTTTGGTTATACCAGAAGTCTTGCTCGTTTCTGCCGGAAAATTCTGAGAAGTTTACGTTTTCGGAAAGTGGCCCGAACTCGTTTGCTCAGTCGCTCAGTGATCATTCTGACATCGGAACAAAATATTGGATACACATAGTCGAAGTACTGAATTGTGGTCTCGACACTGTTTCACAGTTCCTTTAGATCATCGCACGAACACAGAAATGGCAGATATTGAGATAAGTGATCGCAGAACAGAAAAGCGACTAAAGTCGCTCGCTAATGGAAAGGCAACTGTTAGACTCTGGAGAGATTATGCGAAGCGGCACTCTCCCTTTGTAGCTGTAGTTTGTCGAATGTTACTGGAACAACAAACGGTACCTAGCTGCTAGAAAGCGCGCAACCCATTCCTGTTCTCGAAACGAGACCTACGACACATGCACATAATTATAGGCCTGTGCTGCTGACACCAGTCTGTTGTACACTTATGAAACGTCGTATTACCACGTTTTTCGAGGATGCATACGTCGACATGCACCCCGCAAACATAGATCTTCCGGACCTCAGCTGGCTCTGTTCGTCCCACACATGCAGAGTTCCGCAGACAGAGGCGTCCAGGTCGCGGCGTGTCCCTTGACTCCAGGAACGCTGTAAGGTGGCTATAATTTCGCACCTTACAAGAACTCATTCACATACTTTGCCGTGATCTACACACAATTAGGTACCATGTGATAGGTTGTACATCATATACACTCCTGGAAATTGAAATAAGAACACCGTGAATTCATTGTCCCAGGAAGGGGAAACTTTATTGACACATTCCTGGGGTCAGATACATCACATGATCACACTGACAGAACCACAGGCACATAGACACAGGCAACAGAGCATGCACAATGTCGGCACTAGTACAGTGTATATCCACCTTTCGCAGCAATGCAGGCTGCTATTCTCCCATGGAGACGATCGTAGAGATGCTGGATGTAGTCCTGTGGAACGGCTTGCCATGCCATTTCCACCTGGCGCCTCAGTTGGACCAGCGTTCGTGCTGGACGTGCAGACCGCGTGAGACGACGCTTCATCCAGTCCCAAACATCCTCAATGGGGGACAGATCCGGGGATCTTGCTGGCCAGGGTAGTTGACTTACACCTTCTAGAGCACGTTGGGTGGCACGGGATACATGCGGACGTGCATTGTCCTGTTGGAACAGAAAGTTCCCTTGCCGGTCTAGGAATGGTAGAACGATGGGTTCGATGACGGTTTGGATGTACCGTGCACTATTCAGTGTCCCCTCGACGATCACCAGTGGTGTACGGCCAGTGTAGGAGATCGCTCCCCACACCATGATGCCGGGTGTTGGCCCTGTGTGCCTCGGTCGTATGCAGTCCTGATTGTGGCGCTCACCTGCACGGCGCCAAACACGCATACGACCATCATTGGCACCAGGGCAGAAGCGACTCTCATCGCTGAAGACGACACGTCTCCATTCGTCCCTCCATTCACGCCTGTCGCGACACCACTGGAGGCGGGCTGCACGATGTTGGGGCGTGAGCGGAAGACGGCCTAACGGTGTGCGGGACCGTAGCCCAGCTTCATGGAGACGGTTGCGAGTGGTCCTCGCCGATACCCCAGGAGCAACAGTGTCCCTAATTTGCTGGGAAGTGGCGGTGCGGTCCCCTACGGCACTGCGTAGGATCCTACGGTCTTGGCGTGCATCCGTGCGTCGCTGCGGTCCGGTCCCAGGTCGACGGGCACGTGCACCTTCCGCCGACCACTGGCGACAACATCGATGTACTGTGGAGACCTCACGCCCCACGTGTTGAGCAATTCGGCGGTACGTCCACCCGGCCTCCCGCATGTCCACTATACGCCCTCGCTCAAAGTCAGTCAGCTGCACATACGGTTCACGTCCACGCTGTCGCGGCATGCTACCAGTGTTAAAGACTGCGATGGAGCTCCGTATGCCACGGCAAACTGGCTGACACTGACGGCGGCGGTGCACAAATGCTGCGCAGCTAGCGCCATTCGACGGCCAACACCGCGGTTCCTGGTGTGTCCACTGTGCC
This sequence comes from Schistocerca nitens, assembly GCF_023898315.1. Classification (NCBI taxonomy): domain Eukaryota; kingdom Metazoa; phylum Arthropoda; class Insecta; order Orthoptera; family Acrididae; genus Schistocerca; species Schistocerca nitens. Next base: position 12,214,728 of record NC_064622.1, read on the forward strand.
GTGCGTGTGATCATTGCTTGTACAGCCCTCTCGCAGTGTCCGGAGCAGGTATGGTGGGTCTGACACACCGGTGTCAATGTGTTCTTTTTTCCATTTCCAGGAGTGTATATGAATATATAAAGGAGACTGACATTGTCACGTACGTCTTGTAAATTATAGCTAACGCTTATTGCATGAAAGGCGACGGAGTGTCTTTATTATAAAAACGGCACAATGAATGATTGCCTATACTAGTAGAGGTTGGAACGCCAGTGGAGATGAAATGGCAGCCAGAACTTGAGCTCTGGGTGGAAGGACCGCACAGGTGTTGGACCTGCTTAAACACAGGAAGTAGCTAGACAGACGTGTTGGCACCTGAGCTCTGGAGCACAATAGGGTGACGGCCGGCCGCTATTGTAGTAGGGGCCGGAAGGATAACCGGATAATACTTCCGAACACTGAAAATCTTGGACGTAGGTGACAGGAACGAAGAAGCGGCACTTCGGAAACCACGCAGGCTGGGTTACTTCCATGGATTTTTACTCAGAGGCGTACCGTTGTACGAGTATAGGTTTTTCCTCGCAAACTTTCCGCGCTGGACGACAAAAGACTAAGACATGGTTGGTCGGCGTTCGGAAGAATCTGTAGAGAGGGAGAATTTTCCGTGATTTCGGGAATATGATTCGTTTTCGGAATTGCGATGGTGGGGAGCCAAGCATTGCTGGGAAGCCAGCAGTGGAGAGACGAGGTCTTCCGTTGTGAGCGCCCGTGTGTGACGGTCGCTCGATATCAGCTTTTTTTGGTACAGACGGACTTGGTGTCTTTGCTCTCAGGAGAGTTTATAGTTAGAACAGTTAGGCACTGTACTTTTGCGAACCTATACGATTCTGGACTTCACCTCCGGGTTGGAAGTCGTTGAATACGCAGCGTTCAGTAATAGAGAGCACTTCCTCTGCCTACACTTACGTAGAGACGTTATCTGAACTTGTTATCCTTGTGGCTGGGAGTTGCCGTTTCTCGTCTGTAGAACACAGAGAGGAGAAGACAGCTTAGACTATATTACTCAGAGGACCGCCTTCTGTCGTTTTAGTGTTTGAAAGAGTTTTTTATTTTTGTGGCTGGAGTTCTTCCATCGACGCAGACGTGTACGAGAACCAGCACGTCGACGCACCAGACGCAGTACATACGGTGATATCGCAAATTTCTTCGGCTTATTAGGGCCATAAAGCTAAACAGTTGTGATCACGTTAGTTTATTTCCAGTGAGGTTCCAGACCACCGTAGATCATCTTCTAGTGTTTGGTACGTATATGATGTCAGTCATTTCGCGTTATTGATATTAGATCGCACAGTCATAATAAGGGGCAGAGTTGGGCAATTGATTAGTAATTTTACTTAGGAAATGTAAACTTCGTAATATAAAGGGTTTTTTAAATCTACAGTAAGTATATAAGCAGGAACAACGTTTATCATTTAGTAGGATTAGTTGCCTCCATCATTTATTTATGTTTAGATTGTAATTTATAGAATTTAGAGATCCTAAGATCTGCCTCAGGGGTTAGTCAGACAGGGCCAAATCTTCATTATAGCGTTTATTATTCTCCGTTGCGCACATTCATTTTACACACGCCTGGAGTAGCATCCTGGAAGGCATTCGTTACTGCTCCGCACGGTCGTTTTGTGAACAAAATACGTGCTTTCCCGCTATCGGACCAGACCTGTCGTTGGATTCCGGAGTTCCTTGCAGACAGAACTGTAAGCGGAAGCACATCGACAAGTAAAGCTAGTTCCAAGAATACTCCAAGACGGTGCTGTACAACAGTTTCCGTTTACGATATAAATGATTTACAGGACAACGTTGGAAACTCGAGATGCGGTCGTTCATAAGAAGGTTGCCAAGTCATAAGACTAAAGTGACTCGCAGGGAGAGCGACACTTGATGCAGGGCCTGCCAGTTGACCCTGGACGCAAGCAAATGTGACGCGTCGTACGTAGGTAGGCGGACAGCTCCGCTGCTTCAAGAGTTACGCTGGTGGCTGACTTAAGAAAACACAAAGGAGCTATACGGAGCTCAGAAGACTGACAGTCATCGACAGAACCGGAAGGAAACGCAAATAATCCACGAAAGAAGAGCCTCACAAAAGACTTGCTCGATCCATTACTGAGCATACCACATCACTCTGCGACAGAGAAGATCAAACGAAGAGTGGTGCGTTTCGTCACGGGACAGACGTAGACATAGAAGGCGATACGTAATGCCCACTTACAGTTCGTTCTGCACTTATCATGTAATACGAATGCCGCTTATTCAATGTAAGCAAGCTAAATATTGCTGCGCAGCTGAAACCGAAACAGCTGTGAGACTAGTGGCAAAATTAGTATTATAAGGGAAAGTGTCCTAAAATGACGTAGACTGGTAAAATTACATACCTCGTGTTTCTTGCTACTGCCACAAGAGGCAGCACTTTATGGCGCAAGGTGATGTCCTTGTGTTGGCGACGCTGTTACACCAGAAATGGCGAGGCCGTTAGCTTATGCACTTGCGTGTTAGGTCAACAGTCTGTACACATCGAGTTTCAGGCGACAGTCGTTCTTCTGTCGTCGCGTACTACGCCTGCATCATTTGATTTATAACATTTTTTACACAGGTTAGTAAACAACGTTTGCATTTGCAAACATTTTAACTATACGAGTATTTTTGGATACGTAATCCACACCTATATGAATACTGTACTTGCACACGGAATGCTGTACCTCCAGGTAAAAAGACATTCCATGAATGAAGGTAAAATGACATGCTTCCTATCTTTCCATTCGCTTCCGTTTATGGTAAATAATAAGTAATTCATTATTATTGTTGTTATTGTTACTATTATTATCATTATTATTACGAATTCCTTTCTCAGACGTTATGTCTGGTTAAAAATGGAAAGTGACACGGACCTCGACCAAGCGTGACTTCTTTTTAACTGTACGGTATATGTTACATTGCATGTAAGAACTTTCGGGTAATTGAACATGTATCAATAATTACAGATTTCTGTAGTTGTATATATACGTTTGGATGTAGCTGTATTGCGTTGATGTACTGGTGGATATTGTGTGGTATGACTCCTGTAGTTGATAGTATAATTGGTATAATGTCAACTTGATCCTGATGCCACATGTCCTTGACTTCCTCAGCCAGTTGGGTGTATTTTTCAATTTTTTCTCCTGTTTTCTTCTGTATATTTGTTGTATTGGGTATGGATATTTCGATTAGTTGTGTTAATTTCTTCTTTTTATTGGTGAGTATGATGTCAGGTTTGTTATGTGGTGTTGTTTTATCTGTTATAATGGTTCTGTTCCAGTATAATTCGTATTCATCATTCTCCATTACATTTTGTGGTGCATACTTGTATGTGGGAACGTGTTGTTTTATTAGTTTATGTTGTATGGCAAGTTGTTGATGTATTATTTTTGCTACATTGTCATGTCTTCTGGGGTATTCTGTATTTGCTAGTATTGTACATCTGCTTGTGATGTGATCTACTGTTTCTATTTGTTGTTTGCAAAGTCTGCATTTATCTGTTGTGGTATTGGGATCTTTAATAATATGCTTGCTGTAATATCTGGTGTTTATTGTTTGATCCTGTATTGCAATCATGAATCCTTCCGTCTCACTGTATATATTGCCTTTTCTTAGCCAGGTGTTGGATGCATCTTGATCAATGTGTGGCTGTGTTAGATGATACGGGTGCTTGCCATGTAGTGTTTTCTTTTTCCAATTTACTTTCTTCGTATCTGTTGATGTTATGTGATCTAAAGGGTTGTAGAAGTGGCTATGAAATTGCAGTGGTGTAGCCGATGTATTTATATGAGTGATTGCTTTGTGTATTTTGCTAGTTCCTGCTTGTTCTGTAAAGAATTATCTTAAATTGTCTACCTCTCCATAATGTAGGTTTTTTATGTCGATAAATCCCCTTCCTCCTTCCTTTCTGCTTAATGTGAATCTTTCTGTTGCTGAATGTATGTGATGTATTCTATATTTGTGGCATTGTGATCGTGTAAGTGTATTGAGTGCTTCTAGGTTTGTGTTACTCCATTTCACTACTCCAAATGAGTATGTCAATATTGGTATAGCATAAGTATTTATAGCTTTTGTATTGTTTGTTGCTGTCAATTCTGTTTTCAGTATTTTTGTTAGTCTTTGTCTATATTTTTCTTTTAGTTCTTCTTTAATATTTGTATTATCTATTCCTATTTTTGTCTGTATCCTAGATATTTATAGGCATCTGTTTTTTCCATCGCTTCTATGCAGTTGCTGTGGTTATCCAATATGTAATCTTCTTGTTTAGTGTGTTTCCCTTGACAATGTTATTTTCCTTACATTTGTCTGTTCCAAAAGCCATATTTATATCATTGCTGAATACTTCTGTTATCTTTAGTAATTGGTTGAGTTGTTGATTTGTTGCTGCCAGTAGTTTTAGATCATCCATGTATAGCAAATGTGTGATTTTGTGTTGGTATGTTCCAGTAATATTGTATTCATAATTTGTATTATTTAGCATGTTGGATAGTGGGTTCAGAGCAAGGCAGAACCAGAAAGGACTTAATGAGTCTCCTTGGTATATTCCACGTTTAATCTGTATTGGCTGTGATGTGATATTATTTGAATTTGTTTGGATATCAAGTGTGGTTTTCCAATTTTTCATTACTATGTTTAGGAACTGTATCAATTTAGGATCTACTTTGTATATTTCCAATATTTGTAGGAACCATGAGTGGGGTACACTATTAAAAGCCTTTTGGTAATCAATGTATGCATAGTGTAGCGACCTTTGTTTGGTTTTAGCTTGATATGTCACCTCTGCATCTATTATCAGTTGCTCTTTACATCCTCGTGCTCCTTTGCAAAAGCCTTTTTGTTCTTCATTTACAATTTTGTTCTGTGTTGCATGTGTCATTAATTTCTGTGTAATGACTGAAGTTAATATTTTGTATATTGTTGGTAGGCATGTTATGGGTCGATGTTTAGCTGGGTTTGCTGTGTCTGCTTGATCTTTAGGTTTCAGATAAGTTATTCCATGTGTAAGTGTATCAGGGAATGTGTATGGGTCTGCAATGTAACTGTTAAATAATTTAGTTAGATGTGAATGTGTTGAGGTGAACTTCTTTAGCCAGAAATTTGCTATTTTATCTTTTCCAGGGGCTTTCCAATTGTGTGTAGAATTAATTGCTTGGGTGACTTCATGTTGCAAAATTATCACTTCAGACATTTGTGGTATCATCTTGTATGTGTCTGTTTCTGCTTGTATCCACCGTGCATGCCTGTTATTCTGTACCGGGTTTGACCATATGTTGCTCCGGAAGTGTTCCATGTCTATTATGTTTGGTGGATTGTCTATTTTAATGTGTGTGTTATCTATTGTCTGGTAAAATTTCTTTTGGTTTGTGCTGAATTTTTGGTTTTGTTTCCTTCTATTTTCACTTTTTTTGTATCTTCTAAGTCGTTCGGCTAATGCTTGTCATTTCTGCTTATTTTCATCTAATTGCTCTATCGCTTCTTGTTGTGAGATTTTACCTAACCTTTTTCGTTTTTTGTCTGATATTTCATTTCTTATAAACTGTGATAGCTGTCCGATGTCTTTTCTCAGTTTTCCTATTCTGATCTGTAGCCTGTGTTGCCATGCTGGTTTTGTGGGTTTCTTCTGTGTGTTGGTTGGTTCTGATCTCTGCCTAGTGTGTATATTTAGTGTAGTGAGTGCTCCTATATAAATCAGTAGTTGTAACTCTTCCATAGTTGTATTTTCATTTATTTTGTTGTGTACGATTGTGTTGATAGTTGTTATTGTTGTTTCGACTTGTGGGTTATTTGGTGGTCTATGCAAGAATGGTCTAATGTCTGTATTTGTGTCTTTGTATTCTATATACGTCAGCTGAAATTTTTCTTCTATATCTAACATTTGTGTCACTTTGTGTTCTATTTGTGCTTGTTCTGGTGGCTGTCTTAAGATTTCATTTTCCTCTGATTGTTTAATCGATGCGTGTTGTTCTTTGTTTGTTTGCTCTGGGATGTTTGAGTCCATTACTGTATTTTCTTCTTCTTCTGATTGCACATTATTTTGTCCCAGTATTTGTTGTACTTGTTGTTTGACGTTTTCTAATTCTGACTGGGGTATCCTGTTATTTTTTTATTATTACACGGATCTGATCAGCTAGTCGTTGTTGTTGTTGTTGTTGTGGTCTTCAGTCCTGAGACTGGTTTGATGCAGCTCTCCATGCTACTCTATCCTGTGAAAGCTTCTTCATCTCCCAGTACTTACTGCAACCCACATCCTTCTGAATCTGCTTAGTGTATTCATCTCTTGGTCTCCCTCTACGATTTTTACCCTCCACACTGCCCTCCAATGCTAAATTTGTGATCCCTTGATGCCTCAGAACATGTCCTACTAACTAGTCTCTTCTTTTTGTTATGTTGTGCCACATAATCATTTTCTCACCAATTCTATTCAATACTTCATCATTAGTTATGTGATCTACCCATCTAATCTGCAGCATTCTTCTGTAGCACCACATTTCGAAAGCTTCTATTCCCTTCTTGTCCAAACTATTTATCGTCCATGTTTCACTTCCATACATGGCTACACTCCATACAAATACTTTCAGAAACGACTTCCTGACACTTAAATCTATACTCGATGTTAACAAATTTCTCTTCTTCAGAAACGCTTTCCTTGCCATTGCCAGTCTACATTTTATATCTTCTCTACTTCGACCATCATCAGTTATTTTGCTCCCCAAATAGCAAAACTCCTTTACTACTTTAAGTGTCTCATTTCCTAATCTAATTCCCTCAGCATCACCTGACTTAATTCGAATACATTCCATTATCCTCGTTTTGCTTTTGTTGATGTTCATCTTATATCCTCCTTCCAAGACACTATCCATTCCGTTCAACTGCTCTTCCAAGTCCTTTGCTGTCTCTTATAGAATTACAATGTCATTGGCTAACCTCAAAGTTTTTATTTCTTCTCCATGGATTTTAATACCTACTCCGAATTTTTCTTTTGTTTCCTTTACTGCTTGCTCAATATACAGATTGAATAACATCGGGGAGAGGCTACAACCCTGTCTCACTCCTTTCCCAACCACTGCTTCCCTTTCATGCCCCTCGATTCTTATAACTGCCATCTGGTTTCTGTACAAATTGTAAATAGCCTTTCGCTCCCTGTATTTTACCCCTGCCACCTTTAGAATGTGAAAGAGAGTATTCCAGTCAACATTGTCAAAAGCTTTCTCTAAGTCTACAAATGCTAGAAACGTAGGTTTACCTTTCCTTAATCTTTCTTCTAAGATAAGTCGTAAGGTCATTTGTTAAAAATTTTAATTCTGGGTACCTGGTAATAAATGTTGTGTATACTTGTGATCTGTATCCAGTTTTGTTGGTTTCTAAGTTTGTTGCTTGGTAATAACAGAACATGAGGTGTCGATTAACTTCATCTGACCATCTCATTATCTGTCCTTGTTTTCCTTCTAGGGTGGTTGCAGGAAGCATATCCTGCAAAACACCTCTGTTTGGATTTAAATCATTTTCCGTGTGGCTAGCAGTGTCGTTACCATTGGGACGGGCATAGGGTTCACGCGTCGTCCCCGATCATGACAGCGCTTGTCCGAGGCTTCATTAGTTCTGTCCTGAACCAACTAATCACACTAAAGGGGGGGTTAGCCCTGTTAGTGGTTTGTTATTTTCGTCGCCTGGCAGAACATACCAGAGGCCTATTCTTTTCTCGGACCTCCACGAGTTATTTACTGTTACTATTATTATTATTATTATTATTATTGTTATATTTATTACTAATTGTACTCAGCCACGGTTTGCTGTTGCTCAGGCTGCATTTAAATGGAAAAAGAGAAATGAGAAAGCACATGTTTCTAACACGTGTGGGAACTGGATATACGTCCTGATCTTCTTCTCCCCCTTTCTTCGTCCATCTCCACTCCCTTCCTCTCTCTCAGTCCATCACCTCTTCCCCCTCTCTGTCCATCTCCTCTTGCCCCCCCCCCCACCCGCCTCTCTTTGTCCATCTCCTCCTCCCCGTTTTCTATGTCCATTTCATTTCACCCTTTCATCTACCCCCTGTTCCTCCTGTCTCTTTCACCTTTGTTCATTGTCATTGCCAATTCAATTTCTGTAGTATCATTCTAATCATAAAGCAATAAACCACAAAGGCAATTTTCTTGTTTGCTAACAACGTTTAACTATTGTACAATTTAAATAAAGATTTATTTATTAAAAAGTACATAGCCTATATGTATATAAATGTTTGTTACTGTAATGTGTAAAAATTTGAAGTAAATTGGAAAGTTACATTTTGAGATTTATGATAACAATGTTTTCCCTTTATATATTACATATACACACTTACATATTAAGTTAAATAAAAAATGTAGATGTATTAAACAATTGGGTACCTAAAAACATGCCTGTATTAGAATCCAAAATTTTGTTAAAATTTCAAAATAATTAGTCAAGAAGTTTTGGAGACACACGACTTTGAACAAACGAATATTTGCATTATTATTTATATAGACTTCAGTAATAATGTTTGGAAATTATTGGAGAATTAGTGGTCGCCAATCAGGAGATTCAGAGAGGATGCAGAAAGCTACTGACGCTGTTTGATAACAAGCAAATAGGCCGGCAGCGTGCCTCATAAAAGCTTGGTTCAGGCTTCTTTGAGGAGAGTACAACGCAAGAATGAGCGAGTTGCGGGCGCTGGCAAAAGTTCAGGTCGGTTCCAGCAAAAGCTTCCAACAGAACTGGAAACTGAGCCAGTACAGCACATTAAACACGTTGAATCCAGACCGTTTGGACTTGCATTTGAGTCAGCCAAGAGCAATGATTTTGGCAATCGACTCAGCAAGCAGACATTGATGACAAGTAAATACCTGCTTAATTTACTCAGACAAACAATAGGTATTTAACAGCATATCTGTAACTCGATAAACTATACTTTGTATTTACAGTCACGTTTAATACAGCAAACAAAAATTTTTATTTCAAAGTTATTAATAAATAAATTTATTTTAACATGTATGGGTTCTTTCTTGATTCTAGGTAAAGCACAGTTGTATGGATTCAGGAACTGAAATCCAAGTCTTTCATTACGGCAGTGAGAACGCACTTCTGTTGCAAGAGCCCGAGGTTTTAACAAGCGACAGCTGAAAGCTTTTCTTCCAGACTGGAAGAGGAAGTGCAAACTTACCACATTCAGCCAACAAAAATTTGGAATGAAGATTAGTCTGCATTGTCAGCTGTACAAAGACATCCTAAAATGCTTGCACCAAGAGGAAAGAAGCAATCAGGAGTAATAACGGGTGGAGTACCAGGCGAGCATACAGCTGTGATGTGCTGCATTAGCTCTTTCCTGTAGGCAGTATCTATCTTGCCCCTAGTGAGATAAGCCTCTTCATCCTTATATTTGTCCTCTTGCCATCCCTGCTTAGCCAATTTGTACTTCTTGTCGATCTCATTTTTGAGACGTTTGTATTCATCCCTCAAAGCTACCCATTCTTCTTATACTGTATTTCTTTCCCCCATTCCTGCCAATTTTTCCCTTATGCTCTCCGTAAAACTCTGTACAACCTCTGGTTTAGTCAGTTTATCCAGGTCCCATCTCCTTAAATTCCTACATTTTTGCAGTTTCTTCAGCTTTAATCTACAGTTCATAACCAATAGATTGTGGTCAGAGTCCACATCTGCCCCTGGAAATGTCTTACAATTTAAAACCTGGTTCCGAAATCTCTGTCTTACAATTATATAATCTATCTGAAACCTTTTAGTATCTCCAGGGTTCTTCCATGTATACAACCTTCTTTCATGATTCTTGAACCAAGTGTTAGAAATAATTAAATTGTGCTCTGTGCAAAATTCTACCAGGCGGCTTCCTCTTTCATTTCTTAGCCCCAATCCATATTCACCTATTACATTTCCTTCTCTTCCTTTTCCTACTGTCTCCCTTCACTACCTGAATAATTTCTTTTATCTCATCATACATTTCATCAACTTCTTCATCATCTGCAGAGACAGTTGGCGTATAAACTTGTACAACTGTTGTAGCTGTGGGCTTCGTGTCTATCTTGGCCACAATAATGCGTTCACTATGCTGTTTGTAGTAGCTTACCCGCACTCCTATTTTTTTCATTATTAAACCTACTCCTGCATTACCCCTATTTGATTTTGTATTTATAACCCTGTATTCACCTGGCCAGAAGTCTTGTTCTCCTGCCATCGAACTTCACTCATTCCCGCTATATCTAACTCCCTAGGCGAAAAAAACTCCAAAAGAAAATCCTGGTCCTCCAGGCTGGGGGTTGGACGTAGGGCTAACAACCTCGTCTCGTAAAATGGAATTGATGCGGATACCACTCACCGGCCTCAGAAGGTTACGGCTTACAGGATGACGACATGGCAGGGACACAGGTTAACATGGAAGGAAATGGATATCATTATAGAAACCCAAAGTGTGAGGACAGTTAAGAGACCTGGCAAACTGCAAGAAGCTAGAGAGGAAATGGAAAAGTACAGAGTGAAAATAGTTGCACTGTAAGAGAGGTGATGACCGGAAATGATTGCATTGGAGAAACGTGGTGCAGGAAATACAGGCCAACACGGTATTGGCTTTCTCACTGATATGCACGGTGAAAATATGGAAGTTCCTCAGAGCTGGTAAGGTACTGGAGTGAAAGATAGTGGATTTTTAGAACAAAAATTTATTAACAATCGAAGTTACTAACAATTTGTCACTGAACAACAGTTATTTTAAAAACTCTCCAGAGTGAAATTTACGGGGACTACCTCACTGAAGCAATTACTCTCTTGAAATTAACATGTAGCGAATACTAAATAAACGTACAAACACTAGCCCACAAAGTATTATTATCTTTGTAAAACTAGCTAAGAACTACGATGACTACCCCACTGCAGCAATTGCTCTTTGTTAAACAACGTATGCTGAATATTAAACACCTTAAAATATTAAGACTTTTCCACATGTTGCAATTTTTGGGCACTGGCCCACAGCAGCAATTACTCTTTCTTGAAAAGAATATACTGAACTTCCAACGACGTTAAAGGTAGCATTTCATTGGAACAGTGTGAGAGCTTTTTTCTCAGGACGGGGCAGGATAGGATTACGATTGTGGACAGGGCCGTAATCAGTTACTCTCGGTTGCACAACAAATATGTAAACTTTATTCAAAGAAAGTAAAATTATAAAACAATCTCTTAAGAAAAGACAATTGACTGTATGGCTGCTGAAGGCTTTATCACAGGGGGGGAAAAATCAACAATTTTGGGGCCGAAAGCCACCAACAGTACCTCAAACAACAAATGGCTTAAAGGCCTGAATTAGAAGTCAGAAGAACGATTCCAAACAGCACACATTTCAACAAATACTTTGCTTTAAAAAAAACTTATTGTAATTCGACTGAAGGTCTCACTATGAAAGAAGTGAAACTATTGCCGAGCTGAAGGCCACACACAACTTCAAATCACAAACGGCTGAAGGCCTCAATAGGAAGTCAAAAGAACAACTCCAAATAGCACATATTAAGATAAATACTTCGTTTTAAAACAAAGCCTAACATGGCTGAAGGCCTTATTATAAAAGAAGTGAATTTATTACTCGACTGAACCCCACAAACAGTTTCAAATAAGAAACGGTTGAAGGCCTGAATTAGAAGCCAACAAAAGAATTCCAAATAGCACCTTTTAAAATAATACCTTGTCTTTAAAACAAGTTTGCTTAAAAAAACTTACTGTAACATGGATGAAGTCCTAATCACGAAAGAAATGAAATTATTGCTCCGCTGAAGGCCCCACCAACAATAATTAAAAAGTTATAAATATCCTTAAAAGAAACATCACAATCTAAGGAATCAGGACAAGCGGTTCTCAGCAAGTGTTCCAAGGGTCGGTCTGGGAAGGTAACTCAAACATAATGTAAGGTGAGTCAGGCAGCCAACAGTTGTGCTCACGTAACAGGATGACAACTCAAACTAGGGGCAGCTTAAGCGCCGACCGACCGACTACCCAATCCACCTAACGTCCGATCACCGGTACAACGATGGAATATTTTTAGGCAAGGGCGAAGAGACAGACAGCACTACGTCTTCAGAAAACACCCAACGCCGAAGGAAACACTAGAACCAAGGCAGACCTCCCAAAATATATGCACAGTACAATACAAGAGGCTGTGTCCGACAGCATCAACACGATGAGGAAAGGTACACTGCCGGAAAAGTACGCTAACCTCCAGGGCAGGTAACTGGGGCCTTAGCGGCAACAAGGCAGAAAATACGACTGGTTGAACTTCACTAATAAGAATAGTCCTATAGAGAAAGACGGCTGCAATATTTCACCGCCTCGAAACCCTTCACTCGTTGCCGCCAGGCTCAGCGGCCCTGGGGGCAACAACCCGCCGACCAATGGCGGGATCTGAGAATAGTCGAGGTAGCATTAGCAGTTGACTCTTCACTCAACTGAAACGGCAGGGCTCGGTGCGCAACGGAGTCGTCGCTCTCGCAGCTTCCCCTCCTCGATCCGGTAGTGGCAGCACGGACCTGCTCGCTGCTGCGCCCCAACCGAACTGATGTCCATTTGCCACTCCTCACCAAATCCAATACGCAGACAGCATTAAAATAACTGCACATTCAAAACAACAAGATACACACGGATGTGGGAAAACAGTTCCACCAACAACTCACAATACTAAAACCAGTCACTGTGAAACAACACGGACGAATTACAAGTCGGCACAAACACAGAGAAGCCAGAAGCGGTCGGAAGAACAAATGCACGTCGTCCGCTGCGACGACCGACCGAACGACCAACCAACGGTCGTCCCCACTCAAGTCAGGCACGGGAAAGATCCCACTATAGATCGTCGACTGACAACGTATTGCCACGAGGTCACGGTCTCTTCTAAAACTCGCTGAATCCGGTTCTTGACGTGGTCGTACACTCTCGCGACCACATCCTTTCGTCGGACAGTGCACGTGTGTCGCCAGCGGTCGTGCGAGTACTGGCTGTACGGCCGTCGCTCCTGCTCCGTCCCAACTAGAGAGCGCTCCAAAGATGGTACCGCAGTACGAGCTATCGATAAGCGCTGCTGCTGCCACTCACGGAGAGACAAGATGAGCAAACGTGGTTGTGCCAGTGAACACACTAAGAACACGAGACGCCACTATCGCTATCACAAGATGCCAAGCTACGAACGGCCGAACAGGGCTCACAGTTGCCTTCAAACAATGAACCGATGTACACATACTATGACAAGACACAAAATTGAACTCTACTTATGTACGCTACAGCCCGGTGCAGTTAATACCAAAGCAGTAATAGTTTTATGCAACGCTTATCAAATGAGTTAACCACTGATAACCGGTAGCAGCACGTATTCACTAAGTGGAGACACACACTGAGATGCATTTGCGGGCGCTAGCACCCGGTGACAACCACTTCCAAATAGAAACGCTTTGTGCTAGCCGTTCCATCGAACTTTTCCGTAATTAACACGGTGTGGCATTTATAATTTGACTTGAGACAAATGTTCAAATGCAGTGACGCGCATTAACACACTCTGGCAGCTACTCTCAAAACTGACACAGCCTACGCTGACTATTCAAATGAAATTTTGAGCCCCTAACACACTGAGGAATCCATTCTTTAACTTGAAAGAAATGTTCAAATACACTGCTGGCCACCGTAAATGCAGCACCAAGAAAGACAAGAGGTAGCACAACAAAATTTATTTTGTAGATAACATGTTGACCAAGTATCAAATGATTACGTTTACAGACGTCTGTGACATGTGGTTCCTGCCAGAATCAGTAGCCAGAGTAGCCGCCATTGTTGGAGATCACCGCTGCCACACGTCTCGGCATTGAGTCAAAGAGACGTTGGATGTGTTCCTGGGGTACAGCAGCCCAAGCAGCTTACACACGTTGCCAAAGATCATCTGATGTGGCAGCTGGGGATGTAATCTGGGTCACTCGTTGAGCAACCGTGGACCACATGTTTTCTATCGGCGAAAGATCCGGAGAGCGAGCCGGCCAGGGAAGCAATTCAATCTGGTTATTGACGAAGAACCTTTGGACAATGCGTGCCACGTGTGGTCGCGCATTATCCTGTTGAAATATGGCTGTGGCCGAGCCCTGAAGGTAAGGAAGGACAACTGGCTCCAGCACCTCGGATGTGTAGCGCCGGCTATTTAAAGTACCGGCAATGCGTACTAGAGGCGTGCAAGAGTAATATCCAATACCGCCCCATACCATAATACCCGGTGCAAGACCAGTGTGGCGGTGCATAATGCAGCTGTCCAGCATGCTCTCTCCACGGTGTCTCCACACTCGAATCCGACCATCGTGGTGCTGCAGACAGAAGCGTGCCTCGTCAGTAAAGACAACGTCATTCCATTCTGCCATCCACATCCGTCTGTCATCACACCATTGGCGACGGAGACGTCTGTGGTTCTGCGTCAATGGTAGACGAAGCAATGGACGTCTTGCGGACAGACCACTCTGCTGTAAACGGCGTCGAATGGTACGCGCAGACACTCGATGATGCGTTACAGACGCAATGTGATGTGCTATGGTTCGGGATGTCACTGAGCGATCCGTCACTGCCATGCGCACAATTTGCCTATCAGCACGTGCAGTGGTGCACCGAGGTGAATGCGATCGACCACGTCGGTCCGTCGTACCCTCCTGCATCCAACGGTCACATATCCGCATTACAGTTGTTTGGTTTCGTCCAACACGACTAGCGATTTCTCTGTATGATAATCCACAATCTCGGTAAGCCACTATCCTTCCTCTGTCGAACTCGGATACTTGATCAAACGATGTTCGCTGTTGTCTACGAGGCATAACTGATCGTCTTGTGAAACAACCACAAGGTAAACACACGTGCCGAACGTACACTCGTCGAAATCGCCAAGCCTTAAATGGCGCTATGAGGTGGCGCCACAGGCGCGCGTGATGTGCGTCTGCTCTGAAATTCTAATCAGGTGCATATCTCATCGCTGCAAACCCATGGTGTAAATTTCACTTGATTCGGATGCTTCCTTCAGGGTGTTACATTTAGGGTGGCCAGCAGTGTATATTCATGTGCGCTAACACACTGTGCCAGTTACTTTCAAAACAGATACGGTTTTGTACTGGCTGTTCAAATAACATTTTAGACACTAAACACTGTGATGTCAACGGCCTTGCCACAGTGGTAGCACCGATTCCCGTCAGATCACTGAACTTAAGCGCTGTCGGGCTTGGCTAGCACTTGGATGGGTGACCATGCGGTCTAAAGGCGTAGCGCCTTATATCGCTCCAGTCCAGAGCCTGTGTATCGGGACAATGACTCGTGCGTGCACAGTGGCACATGGTCGGAAGCGGGTTCAGTCGAGTACGTAGTTCTGATTTTCATCTGCTTGAGGACAGTGGCGCACAGAGACACTCAAGAAACAGGTCAAGAGAATGTTTCAGTGAATTGTTCTGTTTCTTTCTTGAAGGCTTTTTTGTTTATTTATGTTTGTGCAGTTTAGTATATGCTTTTAGTAGTGTGAATGGTTCAAATGGCTCTGAGCACTATGGGAATTCACATCTGAGGTCATCAGTCCCCTAGACTTAGAAATACTTAAACCTAACTAACCTAAGGACATCACACACATCCATGCCCGAGGCAGGATTCGAACCTGCGACTGTAGCAGCAGCGCGGTTCCGGACTGAAGCGCCTAGAACCGCTCGGCCACGGCGGCCGGCTACGAATAGTCGTCTCTCATCTATCAGTGTGACATTTGAAAGTGTTGCAGTTTGCCATAAGGAATATATTGGACATTTGTATTGCGAGAACAGTTAAAACGGATTTTTTGTTGGTAGATAGATGCAATAATGATCTTGTATAGGAAGGGATTTCTTGATTTCTTCTGGTCCAGGTCTTCTTTCCTCCTAATCTCCTCCGTTGAATCTTCTTTCCTTTTTGCACCTTGCTATTTTTCACTTGTGTCTTCGTTCTTCTCTGTACCGGGAATTGGGATTTAAGACCTGCTTAACCTCGTTTCTGTATAATTCATCCGTACAGTATTTTCTTTCAAATCGTTGTGTATCCTTTACTGTATCAGGTTATTCTTCAGGATAGATTGGACATCCTTCCCTCGTTCTCTTGCTTACTCCTACGAGTGCTCAGGGAATGCTTGGCAGTTGCTGGAGTCTGTATGGTATGGCGATAGTTTCAGCCATTCTATATCTTGGGTTACAGAAACGCACCTCTTCTTCTTCCGGTGAATTCAAACATTCGCTCGTCATTGGTGTAAAACGTCCACATCCACTCCGGTTTGGTGGACATCCATCGTATCTCCTTAAGCTGCTCTAAACAGTTTGCGACGGAAGTGCTAAGGATCTATCACCTCAGCAAAACTGTTGTTATGAAGATCGCATGTGGCTTCCACATGAATATAGATCACGTCATGTCACATGCCGTCTGTATCCAGGTTTCGTCGTAGATTCCCATACTTTTCCACAGAGGTGTTATCCTCTTGGACTGTTGCTCGCACAAAGACATTTCCTTTCGTCATATCGAAAGCTGACGTACATGGCATCCACACTCAATGTTCCTTCCTCTCATGCCTAACCGCTCTAGTCAGGTCTGCCGTCGATCTGACTACGATGACAATGCATTGTTCCTGATGAAGTCGTGTATAATACAACACTGTGCACACCTTTGTCCATCTTACATTCCTAGATTTCTCTAATTTACGTGTTATTACCACCACCTTAATTTTTGGATTGTTCTATCACTCTTTATCAAAGCAAAATGATTATCAAAACCCTTTCTCCCCTAAGACACATTAGAAGCTTTACAAACACTAAACTACAAAGAGACTTTACAAAAATTCTGTATTAAAAACTATACAAAAGAATCTCCTTACTAAAATTCTTCATAACTTTACATCTATTTTAACAGCTTAACATCTTTTATCCCCATTCTATATGTACACTTTCTTTCTTCTTACCGCTATTAGTCTAAAGGTAAGGGTTTCCTCATTTTCATCACGATGAATAGTAAGAGGAAAAAAAAAATGGTTCAAATGGCTCTGAGCACTATGGGACTTAACATCCCCTAGAACTTAGAACTACTTAAACCTAACTAACCTAAGGACATCACACACATCCATGCCCGAGGCAGGATTCGAACCTGCGACCGTAGCAGTCGCGCGGTTCCGGACTGCGCGCCTAGAAACGCTAGACCACTGGTGATGAAGGTTAGTGTGTTAGTATGTCCCCCTTTTTTCTAACCACAGGTACACCATATTACAAAAACTTCGCACCTTGACTCCGACTCCGGAGTCTTTTTCTCTGCAATCTCTTCTTTTCGGCATAAGCTGTAACGTTGTGTGTGAATACCTAAGGGACCAAACTGATGAGGTCATCCGTCCCTAGACTTACACACTATTTAAACTAACTTATGCTAAGAACAACATAGACACCCATGCCTGAGGGGGGACTCGAACCTCCAGCGGGAGGGGCCGCGCAGTCCGTGACGTGGCGCCTCTAACCGCGCGGCAAGCTGTAACACAACTTCAAAATGCAATATATCCTTGCTTCTTGTCTCCCTTTTTAAAAACTTTCTCCACTGTCCAATTCCATTGTTCTAGAGTTTGTAGTTTTATTAGTTGTAGTTATCCCTATCTCCTTCTTATAAACAGTAAACTTTTGTATTACTTTCTCCCTCTATCTTACTCTTCCTTATCGAAAGCATCTCTGTGTTAAACTCGCATCCCTCTGTCTACATCCTTCAAACAAATATCATGTTTCTAGCTTTCCTTAACAATTCAATTCCCTCTGTTAATTCTTACCTCCTAACAATCTTTTACATCCATTTCCCCAAGATCTGTTTTTAATATCAACTTGTGGTAACATCCACCGATCATATATACTTCTCATATTCCCAAAAATATATCCTCAACAAAATGTTCTCCGTCCGCGACGGAACAAACCAAAAATAAATATTTCTTTATTACGTAATTCTTTACACACAACTTCTTGGCTTCCTTTCGTCCACAAAAAATCAACTTCTTTCTACATTACCCTACATTTTAAGAGAGAATCTATTACTATTTCGTCAAACTATCCACAGGCTAATCTCTATCTTCCTCCTTTCTTTCTACGCATTCCCACACTTGCTCTGCAGAAGGATTACCTCAGTTTTTACTTTATTGTTCTTCCTTCAAAACTATCTTTTTGATACACTGAGAAAGATAGCCAATTTATTTTCATGAGATAACTACGAACTAAAAATCTTTATTTGTACGCGTTTTCTTAGCTTCCCTAGTCTTTGACTTCTACATTTACTCTCATTGGACTCTGGGTATTTGATACATTTAATTTACTTGGGTAGTTAATATTTACTCTTTTGCCCTTTATACACTCCCAAGTGACTCACATGGTGCAAGCCCCATGATTTTCCTGTTTTGGGGTTACTCAATTCTTCGGCATTATCATGCACCACCTTACTTACTTCCATAGGGCCTTTATATACCGAAAAGAATTTATGGCTTTGACGTTTTTTCTTGCTAGAGATATGGTGGGTTTTCATAAGTACTTTTTGTCCTAGTGAAAATACTTGTGAGGTTGCCGTTTTGTCCGCCCGGATCTTTCTATTTAACGCCGCAGCCTTCAAATTGCTCAGTGCCAATTTTACTAGATGTTGATGTTGTTCCTTCGCTACTGGTGGGAATTTAATTATTTCGCGGATAAGTCCCTGTCCTATATTACTCATCTGACTTGTGTATCAATACTGGTGTTGCCAATGGTGCATTATCGTCTTGGCATACCATTTTTCTCACTCGGTTTCATATAAATGCCGGCCGCGGTGGTCTCGCGGTTAAGGCGCTCAGTCCGGAACCGCGCGACTGCTACGGTCGCAGGTTCGAATCCTGCCTGGGGCTTGGCTGTGTGTGATGTCCTTAGGTTAGTTAGGTTTAAATAGTTCTAAGTTCTAGGGGACTTATGACCACAGATGTTGAGTCCCATAGTGCTCAGAGCCATTTGAACCTTTTTTTTCATATAAATGAACTAAATCCACAGCAATCTGTTCATCATCAGTTTTTGTACACCTGCATACGTTAACCGTTGACAACTCTTGTTCCGCATCAATCAGACGATTCCCAGTCAATTTTTAGACAACATAGGTGTATGGAGATAAACACCGACTAATTTACTTATAATCAATTATTCAAAATGACAGTCACAATCGCATTATTTATTTTGCCGCCAACCGGTTTCAACCCGCGATGTGGTCATCTTCAGGGTAATTTATACCATTTGGTCGCTCGCTGTGCAGGCAAGGTGACGACTACAGCGAGCGACCCAATGGTGTAAATTACCCTGAAGATGACCACATCGCGGGTTGAAACCGGTTGGCGGCAAAATAAATAATGCGATTGTGACTGTCATTTTGAACAATTGATCCCAGTCAACTGCCTTCCAGCATTTGTATCTGATCACCCTCTAAACCTACTTCAGAATCTTGTTGCTCAAAGCTTAGTCTATTTACACATTTAATTATAAATTAAACTTCATTTGGAGATTGAATATCTTGTGATTGGTCTTCGTACCGTTCGTCTTGTCGATTCTGTTTTTTACCAGGGTTTGGTGGCCTCAACTCGACTTCCTGTAGCAGTTCATCTAGGGTGTGTCTTCCTGCTGAAGTCTGATTCTCTCAACCTTTCTGCGTTCTAGGCATTCTAGTTCCACCGGAATAATTTGGGTTTTGTGGTGGAAAACCTCTAAACCTTTCTGCTTCGTTTGCACGGTGATCATATTGCGAATTATAGTTACCACCATAATTTCTCGAACCAAGGCCATTATTGCAATTCCGCGGCTCACCAAAACCATAATTATTGTTTGCCCTCTGTGAGTTGCCAAAACTCTAGCTATTATTGTCCCATGGGCGGTTACTATTCTTCCCAAAACGGTTACCTTTCCCAGTATTACAATTGCCATTGTAAGCCTTATTAAAGACCATCGGTTGCCCCTACCATTATTTTCTCTCACTGCACGTTGTTTCTTCACTGAAGATGAATTCAAGTTCCCTTAATATCCCTTTAAATACCTGTATATTATCTTCAGCTGTGCCAACCAATGATGGCTTCATAGTGCACGTACGTATCAGTTCCCCATCACTGTATGGATCATCTAAACACACGGATTCTTTTTTGTCATTTCTTCAAAAAATCTAACTGACTTCTTTTCTCCCGAATTTTCAAATAACTTCTTTTGTAACAATTCATATTTTATCCTATTTTGGGTTTCCGTTGACCAGTACCGCTCCAAGAATGCAGACGTAAATTGTACATACGACTGACAGTTTGCAGCAACTCTTTGCATCGTTTCCGCTATTGCGCCTTCCATAAGACCACAAATGCAGCCAAGTTTATGTTTAAGTGGCCAATGCTCTGGCAAACCGTTTTGGAATTGATGTATAAACGCGCAGGGGTGCAAGCAGTTCCCGCTTTCTTTGTAGTGTTGGAATTTTCTGACCGTCACAAAATGATCATTGTCAAATTGTTCCCTTGCACCATACGGCGTTTGTGTCTTCGCAACATTTTCCGTTCCCTTCATTTCATGTTTTCCTTTATTTGTCCTATTACATTTGGATCCTGAGATGACATATTTGAGTCCCATCTAGCATCGCATCTACGCAGTGGTGTGCAAATATCTAAACCGTACCGTTCCTCGTGTATCGGGCTGGAAGATACGTTTAACTTTCCCGTTACTGGATCAGTGTTTTGTCTTTGTATTTGCTTCATGTTGACCTGCGGTATACGGCCTGTTGTACTTTAATTCTTAAACTGAGAATTTGGTACGTGTGTCGCAGTAAACTGCTCTGTTATCGGGTCATTCGCGTACGTTCTGAGGGTCGGCTGCCGCTCTGATGGTATGCGCGCAGTTACCGCTTCTCGCACCATTGTCGCTGTGAACGCACATTGCCTGCTTCGCTCATCTGTCTCAACTGTTCTCTTACCATTTGCTTATGTTTCGGCTCCGAAAATACTGACGCAACATCTTGTGGACCTACAAGTGGAATCTCTTGACTTTGTGTTTCCGCAACAGACACGGAAGATTGCATAACAGGCTTGGTTACATCTGGATTTTTTTTTTTTTTCGCCACTATGTCAGATGATACTGCCGATTCCGTCGCCCCTCTACTGCTTTCCGTACAGTTCTCGATACACTGCTTCAGTTCTGTACGAAGCTGTTCACACTGCTGCTGATTTTTCGAGACGATGTTTACAGTGCGTGTATCGAATCTTTTTAACGCGGCTCGGGTGTCACTTTTTCTGACATTGAGTTTTTCCACGATTTGTTGCGCCTTACCAGACGTGTTACGTGCTAAATTACCAACTCTTTGGTTGATATTAGACACTGCATCCTGCACTTGGTCAATGTCAGTACGCATCTTTTTCTGATCAGCCATAAGCGATTGAATTAGTTCGCGCGATTCTCTCGCGTCTTTCCGAATTTCAATAAACTGTTCATTAACTTCTGTTTGCAACTTTTGCTGATCATTGCGGGCTTTTTCGAACCCAGTATTCGTTTCGGTTTTTTAATTCACCGTTTCGGTTTCTAAACTCGTCGTTTCGGTTTTTAAGTGTGCTAACCCTGCTCTCATCGCTCCACTTGTTTGCTTGACAGCAATAGTGAGTTGCTTCAATATTGCGAACACAACATCAGACTCTTTGCCATCGTCACCTGTCACCCTTTGGTGTAAATTTTGGCGTTCGCGTCTTTCACGTGACGTCTCACCGACTTCTGTGTATTGTGCTGACGCACTTACACACATTCTGTCTTTATGAAACTGTCCCGTTTGGTTCAGAATTACAACATTTGGTTGAACGTACCGAAGTTGCTCGTCCTCTGATTCTGCTTCTGACCCACTAGATTCGTCATCTGTCCGGTTTTGCGCGGTCTCAGACTGCGATACCAATCGCGAAACTGCCACCATACCCTCTGCATTGTCACTTCGTTCGGTTTCGTGACTTGCATTCGATACATTTTGTTGTACGTCAATTTCTATCCTATCAAGATCTTCAATTTGCCCTATATGCGATGATCTACGTCCTTACGCCATCTCAGACCGTCTAACCAACCTCTGACTTTCACGATTTGCTCGAGCCTGAGCTCTACTCAACATGAAGTAATATGACCTGACACGTCTTCAAAATATCATAGTGAGTCTCTTATGACATTAACACATCATTAGCAACGCCTTTCACTGTTTGTGGATATTCAAACCAATTCAATATCGCCGTGAATAACTTCGTGCTTGCCAGAAACGTCATCCACAAAATACTTTCATACAAAACCACAAAAAATTATTGTTTGCTCATTAATATAGCCTTTTCTACTCTGTGGAGCACTCATTTACAGTAATCTGACCACTATGCAGACACATACTTCCAGTAACATTGAAACGTTATATTAAATTATAAATGACTGTGCTTAAACTGACACACAATATTTTTAGCGCAATGCAATCTGACTTTCAAAAATCCGTACAAAAGAATGGCCCTGACTAACAATAACCTATACCTTTCACGAATCACTTACCTCACAAAAATCTTCGTTACTCAAACTACTGCAATACAGCGTGCGCCACTACTGCCAGCTAAATAAAAGATTCAACCTACTGAAGGCACTGACTTCTGATAGGCATAGTCAGCAAATGAAAGATTTTGATAGAGAACAAACACTGTATTTACCTTAATAGTGTTCAAAAGTCATAATATATATAGCAGTTCATGATATCCAGCCTTACAAATTTACTCTTTCTGGCGGACACACGTCCAGATCGTCCCCTCTTAAAATTCTGCCATCTCTCTCCCCACATCCACTACTGCTGGCGGCTCACCTCCAACTGCGCAGCGCTACGCGCTGTTCACATCCAGCTGCACAACACTACAATAGCATATACTCCAACAATGCAAACCAGCCACAGACTTCACACAGCACAGCCAGTGATTTTCATAGAGAGCGCTGCGTGGCGTTACCAACATAAAAACCTAAACAGCCTACTTAAACCTTGTCATTTCTTTTTTGAATTCGTAATCTTAATTTTAATTACTGCTTCTGATTTGACTAATTGCCATCCTGGCAGACCAATTGCCATCCTGGCAAGGTCGGCATCATCCGACACTCCACTCCTTTTCACATTCGTCAGACATCAGCAAAAACATGCTGTGTGTGCGTTACTGTCACTAGAATAAGCCGGCCGGTGTGGCCGAGCGGTTCTAGACGCTTCAGTCTGGAACCGGGCGACCGCTATGGTCGCAGGTTCGAATCTTGCCTCGGGCATGGACGTGTGTGATGTCCTTAAGTTAGTTAGGTTTAGGTAGTTCTAAGTTCTAGGGGACTGATGACATCAGATGTTAAGTCACATAGTGCTCAGAGCCATTCATTCTTACTTTTGGGATTGCCCTCGTAGTAGGGGTCAGGGAAGTGAAACGGAAAGAAGACAAGGATTTTGGCGACTACTGAACGTACAAGCAGCACCACGTGGTACGCTGGCGATCGGAAAAACGATGGGAAACGGAAGCCATCATGGCTGCTAGGAAGACTGCTACCCTCGCCCATAAACAAAGAAAATTCCTAGCGTCAAGCTCCTCTCACAAATCAGTGTGAGACAAATTGTAAACATCGGCAAATAAATTAGGCAGCCCATAGAAATTATTAACAGGGGTTGAAGTATTATATTACCGAATACGACAATGCTGGGATTAGGAATATGAAATACGAGCACTGAATAGCGCATGAAGTGCACGTCTTTCAATGAATATAAGAAAACAGTTGATGCAAGAATCTACTTTGTTCCCAGAAATTCGTACGTGGAAGCTGGCGACAGTCGATTTGCAAACGCGACGGCATCGCGTCCCTGGGCCGTCAGAGTGGGGCAGGGGGGCAGAGGGGGGCCGCAGCAGCAGCTCGGTTTCCACACCGGCTTTCCTTCGGCCGGCGATCGGATTTCGACAGCAAAAACCCGGCCCGCGGCGCCACCGCCGCTGAACCCGCTGCTGGCCTGCCGTTCGCCCCCGGTGGGCCACACCACACCACGGCAGAGAGGCCGACCCTCGGCCGGCGCCCCACGGACAGCCAGTGGCGGCCGCTGCTGCCCAGCCCAGCCGAGCAGTCCGCAGCTTCCTCCCCTCGCGACGGCACAGCCAGCTGCGACAAACACCAAACAGCGGCTGTACACTGCCCGCTTTGGCGGCCGGTGTCTTACCTACTTCCTGTCGGATTTCCGTTTTAGGCCGTCAATCGCTGAAGTTTCGTCTCGTAATTCTGATAACGTCTTCAGAAGGCTACAAAGTCACACTCACTTCATGGTCAAAGTTAAACAAGCTCAGCCTCTCTGCAACTACTGCACAGTCTACGAAATGCCGTTGTTGCCCCCAGACTCAATGATAGCAAACTCCTGACATCGACTCCCCCTTGTCAACGTATGAACATACGGTTACATTCCGTCTGGTGAAGCTGGCACCCGACTTTCGAGAAATATTCTTTTTTTTCAGAGGTCTTGGTAGATATACGATAGTTCTAGAGTTAATGAAATGACAATTAAATCGACACCCTAGCTGCAGCCGGCCGGAGTGGCCGTGCGGTTCTAGGCGCAACAGTCTGGAACTGAGCGACCGCTACGGTCGCAACCTGCCTCGGGCATGGATGTGTGTGATGTCCTTAGGTTAGTTAGGTTTAATTAGTTCTAAGTTCTAGGGGAATGATGACCACAGATGTTAAGTCGCATAGTGCTCAGACCCTACCTTCAAACAGGCGTTGATATACACCACTGGCGATTAAAATTGCTACACCTAGAATAAATGCAGATGATGAACGGGCATTCATTGGACACATACATTATACCACAACTGACATGTGATTACATTTTCACGCAATTTGGGTGCATAGATCCTGAGAAATCAGTACTCAGAAAAACCACCTCTGGCCGTAATAACGCCCTTGATTCGCCTGGGCATTGACTCAAACAGAGCTCGGGTGGCGTGTACATGTACAGCTGCCCATGCAGCTCCAACACGATTCCACAGTTCATCAAGAGTAGTGACTGGCGTATTGTGACGAGCCAGTTGCTCGGCCACCGTTGACTAGACGTTTTCAATTGGTGAGAGATCTGGAGAATGTGCTAGCCAGGGCAGTAGTCGAACATTTTCTGTATCCAGAAAGGCCTGTACGGGACCTGCAACATACGGTCGTGCAATATCCTGCTGAAATGTAGGGTTTCGCAGGGATCGAATGAAGGGTAGAGCCACGGGTCGTAACACATCTCAAATGTAACGTCCACTGTTCAAATTGCCGTCAATGCGAACAAGAGGTGACCGAGACGCGTAACCAGTGGCACCCCATAGCATCACGCCGGGTGATACTCCAGCATGGCGATGACGAATACACGCTTCCAATGTGGGTTCACCGCGATGTCGCCAAACCACGGATGCGACCATCACGATGCTGTAAACAGAACCTGGATTCATCCGAAAAAATGACGTTTTGCCATTCGTGCACCCACGTTCGTCCTTGAGTACACCATCGCAGCCGCTCCTGACTGTGATGCAGCGTCAAGGGCAACCGCAGCCATGGTCGCTGAGCCGATAGTCCATGCTGCTGCAAACGTCGTCGAACTGTTCGTGCAGATGGTTCTTGTCTTGCAAACGTCCCCATCTGTTGACTCACGGATCGAGACGTGGCTGCACGATCCATTACAGCCATGCGGATAAGATGCCTGTCATCTCGACTGCTAGTGATACGACGCCATTGGGATCCAGCACGGCGTTCCGTATTACCCTCCTGAACCCACCGATTCCATATTGTGCTAACAGTCATTGGATCTCGACCAACGCGAGCAGCAATGTCGCGATACGATAAACCGCAATCGCGGTAGGCTACAATCCGACCTTTATCGAAGTCGGAAACGTGATGGTAAGCATTTCTCCTCCTTACGCGAGGCATCACAACAACGTTTCACCAGGCAACGCCAGTCAACTGCTGTTTGTGTATGAGAAATAGGTTGGAAACTTTCCTCATGTCAGCTCATTGTAGGTGTCGCCTCCGGCGCCAACCTTGTGTGAATGCTCTGAAAACCTAATCATTTACATATCACAGCATCTTCTTCCCGTCGGTTAAATTTCACGTCTGTAGCACGTCATCTTCGTGGTGTAGCAATTTTAATGGCCAGTAGTGTACATCATTGGGGACACGTTGGAGATGTGTGCCCCGACCGGAACTCTAACCCGGGATCTCCTGCTCACATGGCAGACGCTCTATCCATCTGAGCCACCGAGGGCACAGAGGGTAGTGCGCCTGCAGGGACTTATCCACTGCACGCTCCCCGTGAGACCCACATTCCCAACATGTCCACACCACTACATTCGTAGTGCGCGTAATAGATGTTTGCGCATCTGGCGCACTATCATGTGTGCCCTCGATGGCTCAGGTGGAAAGAGCGTCTGCCATATAAGCAGCAGATCCCGGGTTCGAGTCCAGGTCGGGGCACACATTTCCAACATGTCCCGAATGATGTATATCAACGCCTGTTTGCAGCTAGGGTGTCGATTTAATTGTCATTTCATTTTAGAGAACCTGAACAGTCATCAATAGTATCTGTTCTTTCGGGAACAGATACTACCTTCATATATAGTTCTAGAGTTCTCTGTTCTAAATTTGAAGACTTTTACATAATTTCACAAACAAAACACTCGTACTCTGGAAAATTTTAGTGTTGTAACAGGATATTAGCAGTTTGTGAAAATAAAATCGTGATCACAATTCCGCTACGGTCGCAGGTTCGAATCCTGCCTTGGGCATGGATGTGTGTGATGTCCGTAGGTTAGTTAGGTTTAAGTAGTTCTAAGTTCTAGGGGAATGATGACCTCAGATGTTAAGTTCCATAGTGCTCAGAGCCATTTGATCACAATTCTGAATAGCTCTCCAGGAGCTCTACAGAAGACGTTAACGACTTTTTTGTGCAGGTAACAATGTAAGAGATGACTGCAATAATGAAGGACCCATTTTCACTACAGAAAATATACGGAATCCCACTGGAGTTCTGATGACAGTTCCGATCACAGTTCTAAATAACACCCCAAGAGTTTTGTCGTAAAACGAAATGTAGTTTCTTCTGGAAGTAATCGTTCATAATTGGGATCATGTGGGAGCCGCTTCAGTAACAAACAGCTTTTCGGTCGGAGGCTGAGCTCCGCTGCTCCAGCTGTGATCGGTGGACGTAGGTACAAGACGGCACACATCGTGTTGTCGACTTTCGCCGTGTATCCGACAACTGACAATCGCAGCAGTCTAACGGCTGTTGCCGTCGTTTCGTCTGGTTATTGCGTTGTATAACAATTTTAACCCAATTTGATATTATTTGCTACAGTTAAGTACCGGATTTGAAGACTGCTCTCTCTATAACGTGGTCTCACGAGCTCCTCTTACTTCAGCATTCGATGCACACTCGGATTTTCCCTTCATTTAGCGAGACATTTGCTATTTCTTTCAGTTGAGGAAGTCAGAAGCGTCACACAACTCAGGCACCTTTTGTATCTTCATCGTCGGGATCAAGAAACAACGATAGAAGTAAGACCTTGTCCGCTCAGAGGAGGTGAAAGAACAACTGACCCACGCAGTTATGTCAGTTACTTTACACCAGCTCAAAAGACACACACAGTTATTGGAGCGCCAACCATAGGTAGTCGGATACCGTGCCTTCAGTGAGGGGGTAGCTGGTGACGCAGACCCGCTTATGGTGCTGCAGCTGCCGGGGAGTGTCGTTTGGCGAAGACAACTCTGAGCCAGACTCCTGGGTAGGAAGAGAGAGAGAGAGAGAGAGAGAGAGAGAGAGAGAGAGAGAAAGAGAGAGAGAGACAGAGGGAGAAAGAGAGTGTGAGGGGGGGGGGGGGAGGGGGAGATCTCGGAGCGAAATGGAGCACTGACAGCTTGGACACTGGAGTTGTCTTTTGTCGCTGCTCACTATAAGAGATGCCACCGATGCTTAATAGCTTAAAAGATAGGTTGTTTGTAGACTTAATTAACGTTTTTAAATGATGTAATTAATGTATCTAAACAACATCTGTTGCACTCAGGAATCCTGCATACTGTAAGTTTTATTCTTCTATCTGTACGTTGTTTTGGCATCAATAAATGTCATGGATGAGAAGCCTAGCATTCATCTTTATGTTGTCTCAAAGACACACAGGACTACATAACTATCTATAAATGTTCTTAGCTGTACGACATATTCACTGTATAATGTATACATTTACCAGTCAGTTGTACACACAAAAACAAAACGTTGATAATTACAGCACAAACAGCTCTGTACGTGAACATGGAACAAGAGCTAAACTCAACTTACATTTACCAAGAAGAAATAAACATAAAACTCAAAACAGTATTTTCTATCGAGGAATAAAACTGTACAATAAATTACCAAAAGAGATTAAAGAAATTGCAAAAATACACTTATCTAAAAAGGCAGCTAAAAAGTACCTGTTACGCGATACATTTTATACATTGAAGGATTACTTAGATAAAACAGAGTAGGGGTTTGGTAAAAAAGTTATACAAATAAATGACAATAATGATTATAAAACAGCCAACATTCAACATAAAACCTTCACACTATGTTTTTTTTCCTTCTTTTTTTCCTCTTCTAGAAATACTTACCCCCATGCTATGCATAGCACAGTACTAACACCTCTTCCTCTATCTGAACTCAGCATCTCACTGATTATAGAGGGTTGCTGTCTCAGTTTTTCAGGATTGCAAATGGCAAGTTGGGGTACAGAAAATGGCCCAGAGATCACCAGAGTGTGTGTGTGTGTGTGTGTGTGTGTGTGTGTGTGTGTGTGTGTGTGTGTAGTGAGTGAAGTGTTATGAAACAATGTGTGTATAGTGTCTGCAGTGACTGATAGTGAGATATGAGTGAACACTGTGGCATTACGTTACTTAATAAGTTTTTTTAAAGTATTGTATACCAGGAGTAAATCTAATGACTGTCTGTAACTGGAAGTCTGTAAATGTATGTGTATACGAATTAGCTTATTTTAAATTAGTCTTAACTTGTAAATACTTTGATATGACAAATTCTTATCAAATTCCATTTTTAACAATGAAAATGTTTTTAAACTAATCAGCTCTATTTCTGTGTCACTAGGAATATGCACTTTATTTTGTTCAATAACTAAAAATGGGATTAAAAATCACGAAAACGCCTTTAAAATGACCATTGCAACATTTACGTACCTCAATATATTTAGTCAAATTGCTAATATCTGCAGCGCACATATTCTGTTCTTACAGATATGGAAATTGACTCAAATCCTCGTTTCATAAGTGAGAGATGATCAGTTTTAATACGTTTTTAAATGAACTGATGCTTTTGCCTTCTAGTTTTAAATTTAGGCACTGATATGGGGAGTAACTTCCACTAAAAATGCCAAATCCAAATGCTTGCAGACATGTCATAAGGTTTATTTTTCAGGTACTGTATTTCCTTATTCTAAAAAATCAGAAACAGCACTTTCAAACTCAGAAATGTATTCGGTAGCTTTCCATTATATACACTGCGACTCACAATGTAGGACATTCACAGTACCTTCTTCTCACAGTACCCTCAGGATTCTTGTGTAGTTAATGCCATAGCTCCAGGTTTACTCACACATTTCAGAACCCGTGGCACAACGTGCTGCATATTTAAGGTATTAAGATATTCCCACGTAGTGACTCTTTGTGTATAATGCAATAATATTTTATTAGAGGTTGAATTAAGAAGTTTTCGAGCAAAGTTGCAATGCCCTTGATTCTACCTATCATTGACGGCTCTGTCATTACACACGTTGGTCACTTAACTGTAATATACTTTCAGATTTTTGTAGCCATAATTTTAGTTTTTCAGATATTTCAGACCCTATTGTGTTAGCATGCAATGTCTCCAGACTGGCAAGATCTTCGAAGACGTTAAAGTTGACATTAATTCCAGTTATGAAAATGATATACTGGACAACGTCGCGTATGTGCGTCGACCCATCCGAAGCTAGAGGGAAGAAAGTGCGAGAAGGGAGAAGGTCTCCCAGGCGCTGAGATACGTCCTCAGAGAGTTCCTCGTTTCGTCTCGTTACTCGCTGCCTGCCTTGGCATAGCAGTTTCTTCGCTTTCATTTTAGTGTCCCTGTTACAAGACTGGCGAGCAGATGTCTGAAGACCAAGTTTAATCTTCCCCATCAGAAAGAAGTTTATCTCATTTTTACCAATGCTACAGAAGTTTGAAATGTCATCGCCAGCTCTTCGCTACTTACTTTAGCAAATATAATTTGTCTTTTTCTGGCTTCTTCCTTTTTCTAAGCCACATTTTCTTTCCGTACGTGAGAGCTACCTACAAGCTCATTTCTTTTGTTAATCTGATTTTGTGTTTTGTAATGTCTATCAGGGTCATGTCTCCTATTATTTGGAAGGGTACTTCAACAGACAACGCAGTGAACATTTCCTAGATCTAACGAAGTTTGTACATAGTGATATAGTCCTATGTTTCTTTGAGAAGACTGAAACTTCCCCTTTGAACAATTTTACACGACTGTGCTTAAACTGACACACAATATTTTGTTAGCGCAACGCAATCTGACTTTCAAAATTCCCTACAAAAGAATGGCCCTGACTAACATTAAACTATACCTTTCACAAATCACTTACCTCACAAAAATCTTCGCTGCTCAAGCTACTGCAATACAGCGAGCGCCACTACTGCCAGCTAAATAAAAGATTCAAACTATGGAAGGCACTAACTACTGATAGGGATAGTTAGCAAATGAAAGATATTAATAGAGAACAAAGAATGTATTTACCTTGATATCATCATATATATAGCAGTTCATGACAAATTACAAAACTCCGCCATCTCTCTCCCCACATCCACCACTGCTGGCGGCTCACCTCCAACTGCGCAATGCTACGCGCTGTTCACAGCCAGCTGCCTAACACTACAATGGCGAGTATTACAACAATGCAAAGCAGCCACAGACCGCACACAGCACAGCCAATGATTTTCATACAGAGGTGGCGTTACCAATAAAAAAATCTAAACAGCCTACTTACATAGCCCCCATGCTCCCCACAAAAAATTTTACAAATTGGTTTGGGCAGTGCCCAATACAGATTTGAAAAAATTTTTCATAATTACAATAACAAAGAAATCAAATGCACACACTTATTGATACAATGTTGGTCAAAAGCTAAAATTTTCTCGCAGTCCATAAAGACAGTCCTAATCGTTCATCACAGTAAAATATCAGTCTTTTTCTCAAAGTCTTAGCAGTAAAAGAAAATGCACACGGAAGTAGTGGATTTCCATGCAGTATTGAAGAAGTATTGTTGTCCTTCCAACGAAAAGACAGTGCTGACTCTACATGCAGACAGGTAATGGGCCACAACAGAGTAAACCCACAGCGGAGTCAGTCGAAATTTTGAAAAGTATTGGTGGGTAGGTCATCACAGAGCAGACCCACTGTAGCCATGGTAGAGATTACGGTATTGGTGGGCCACCAGAGGCGCAGACCCACTGCAGTCCTTGTAGAAAT
Organism: Schistocerca nitens; assembly: GCF_023898315.1. Classification (NCBI taxonomy): domain Eukaryota; kingdom Metazoa; phylum Arthropoda; class Insecta; order Orthoptera; family Acrididae; genus Schistocerca; species Schistocerca nitens. The sequence goes on from NC_064622.1 coordinate 12,246,378, forward strand.
AATGGTATTGGTGAGTCATCAAAGGTGTAGACCCACTGTAGTCCTTGTAGAAATGACGGTACTGGTGGGTCATCAGAGATGCAGACCCACTGTAGTCCTTGTAGAGATGGCCAGCAGCCATCTGCTGCGACTGTGCAGGTGCACAATCACCATCGAAGAGTCTTGCGGATAATGTAGCAAGTCCATAACCACCACTTGTGCACTCACAAAGTTTTTGGAATTGTCCTTAGAACCAGCAATGCTGTTATCCCGTCCCTTGCTGAATTATAAACACACGTGCAAACACTAACAGTCCCTACTTGTCACATATTGTCCATATACTATGACCAACAGAAACGTGTGCGGTGAAATGATACTTAATTTGAAGAACTGGTGTCAATTACAATATTATAACATGAGAATACAATTACAAAGGTACAAAATACATTATTAAAGAACATAACAATACAGATAACATTTGTAATACAGGTTTTACAACAGAACAGAAATAAACATATACATCAATGTTACAGGAATTATGACATAAGTGAATATATAAAATAATGAGAATAGTTTTCGAAACATTAATTTCACACATGAGCATTAAAACAAAACAGAATAAATAATGTCTAAGCATATTTACAAGGTAAATAACATATTATTAATGCCAATTATATTTGAGGATAACAGTATTCCTCATCATAGTGAATGTAGCTTAGTATTAGAAAATTCTACAACATAAGTCTTATCACATAAACATATAAATACAGGAAAAACATAAATACACAAGGGAACACAAACACATAGTGGGATAACACAAGGAAAGGACAGGGTTTCTTTTACTGCAGTATTTTACAAACAAAACTTTCTTTACTTCTCGGAGATCTCCCTTCGTTCATCATTATTCCCAAAAAGTCCTATCTATACCTGCTTTCTGTATTCTATTCATATTTCTTTCAAAATAATTATTTCTCAGTGCACAATACTCATTTTTGCCAAATCTGTTTCATATAACCTCCAAAGCATTCTTTCCCTATTCTCCATAGTTCGGTTCTTATATAGTCTACCCCCTCTTAAGCTAACTTAAATCTACTGAGCTCAGATGCTAAACTAAGGGACGAGGCAATGCAGCACAACAAATCAAGTAACACAAACATCAATGACAAAAATTTCAAGCTGGCAAAGCGAGCTACAGTAAATCTAAATTACCAAGCAATTCAACATTACAACTAATATGAGGCAATGCACAGCAAACAAGAAAAATAAATCTGGCTTAGCAGAGTAACACAAATTAAAATTCAGTAGCACTATGCCTGGCAAACAGCATAACTTATACCTAAACATGACAAAGTTCAAGCAGAAAAAGTATTACACCAAAAATGGCCATGTCTAATACCTATGTCACATCTTAACACTAGAGTGATGCATCACGAGAACTTACACTAGCAGATAAGTTACCAAATCGTAAAGAAATTGTTTATGCAGTTCCTGTGAAGGGAAATGTCTTTTTATGCTCCCTCATTTTTTGGAAATATATCACAAAACCATTATTTAATGGATCTGGAGACAGAAAATATTTATATTAGTACATCTATAAAATTTTATTTTAACCAGTGCTGCAGTGCAGCTAGAAACTAGATATTAAACAAAATGAGTAAATAAATACATAAAGCAAGCCATATGGCATTTCTCTCAATTCTCGTAGATAGACACTTGTCCTAATCAGGTGTGCAGATGTAAGAATGTTTCCAAGCTATTATTAGTGTGTCGTATTTACGATGCTTTCTACAAACGAATGTCAATAGCGAGGATAATGGCCTCCCCTTTTTTTTTTCTACCATCTGCGCCACACACTAATGGCTTTTTCTCAAGGCGGCTGGCACACCTGGCCGCTCACAACGCATTACGTGCAGGTGGTCACTTAACTTTCATACGGAAATATTTACGACACCAGTTTCCGCTACAGTCACAGTCTCATATAAAAATATTTCACAGGTCAAGAATCTGGGTTACAAATCTGTAGAAACAAAATCCTATAAATATAACAGCGTCCAAAAAATTTTCGCCAGCATTGTGATACATTTACGCATATACACACATTTCATAACTCTTAAAGTACGATTCTTAGTTTCCAACAACCTTTTTCACAAATCAGTGTCCCTAACCGCTACTCATTACTCCTTACCTTATTACACATATATATATTCGTCGACGCTTCTTTAATATTTCATTATATGAAATATGTAGCATAATCAAATTCCTCATATAGCATCAGCTTCTTGACCATAAACATACCTCAGCAGCATAATACACATCGTCGTTGTAAAAATAACATCATAACACCTAAGTCAAATCTCAAAAACGTCGTAGCTTTCTGCAATAATTTCAAACCCTAAAAAATATTCTCTGCTCATTTCAATAGTGTCATCTACCTCAAACGTACTTTAAAATCATGCTCCCTTACCAAATACATCATTCAAAGCTCTCATAGTATCACAATGGTTCCAAAAAAATATGAACAGTTCACAAAGTACAGACAAAATGCAATTTCACAAGTGTGAAGTTATTCAACTGTGTAATTACGTAAACATCTGTCACTAATGCAGTAAAAAAAATGTTGATCTCTCAGTTAAATGATCAGATAGCTGTGTAATTTGTGTGTTAGAGAAATATGGTACCGATGTGTAAAGTTGTATAAGCAAATACCATATTAGCTAGGGCTCCTTGTGCGTGCCAAACACATGGTACACAAAGTAGGCGTGTACCCCCCTGAGGATGAATGTAATTATACCCTCAGGTTTTACAGATTACAGCAATGGAATGAAATGTATCACGGAAAACTTTCTTTGTAATTCAAAAATCTTTAAAAATAAATGTTTTAAGTACAAAATTAATCACTCAAATGCGTGTCCTGTAGCGCTAAATGTGCGTCTTGCTGTAAGATAATTCTGTGGAAGTGTCGTAATTATCGTCCTCTGTAAGCTAAGTTCTGCAGAAGTCAATGTACTTACCTCATCATAAACGAAAGTGAAATTCTTTGCGTATAGATATCGTAGTTATTACGTACCTTATCGTGATCAAGAAAGTACTATAATGTAACGTATTGTTGTGCTACAAAAATGGCTGTCTCATTGTAGCTATACCACAAAAGTTACTACTAAAACATGTTTTACTTTCCAGAACAATACAGAAAAACTGTGCAGATATAAAACAAACACTGCAAAAGCAACATTGTAAATTGTCACTCATTAGTAGCGTCGTGATAAAATCGTGTAGCTGTCACATAAACTAACCACTGTATCATCTGGTATCTCACAGAAAGCACCTTGAATCCATAATGTATTTCCAAGTAAACCAAAATGTTGCATTAAAATCTCATGTTATAAAAGCAAATTATCTCTCAATAAACGGTTTTACGTGTAAAATGTGGTGTAAACCTTTGCTCTTCTTAGTACTCAGAGTTTGAACTTGAATGCAATTGTCATGTTTTATACATCGGTAAAGAATGCTAAATTTTTTCTCAAGGCTAGCGTCTTGTGTTTTTTTTCTCGGAGCCAGCGGGCGCACGCGGCTGCCTGCTGTGTGAGTCATTGTCTGTCTCTTTGTTGGCGCGCGCCGTTATTGGGATTAGGAGACCTAACTTCTACAAATTCACTCTGACGAGAAGGCCCTGCCCTGTTTAAATCCCGCCAGTTCTGATGCAATTCAGGTCTGTCGTTACGAATATATCGTCTGTCGTCATGTCGGTAGGTTCCGTAGTTTCTTCCTTGTCTGTCACGTGGTGGAGAATTTCTCCCTGAATCGTAACTGCGCGCTGAACTGTTGCGTCTGAAATTATTCTGTCTCCCTTGATAATAATAGTTCTGATTCCCATATTGTCTGTTTCTATGGTTATTTCTGTCATATTCATTACTACGGAAATGCGATCTTTCTCTGGATCTATTATTGTGCCAGCGGTTGTCATAAGGGTGGTGTCTGTTTTGGTCACGATTTACGTTATAAGAATAGCCTTGTCGTGTATTATTTCTGTCATCGCGGAATTGTGACAGATGTGACCTGTAATTGTTGTTTTCATGTTTTCGCGTTTCGCGATTGTCAGTGTCAATTTCTAATTCTTGTAAGAGTCCCTGAAACGCTTCAATGTCGTCTTTGCAACGTCCTGCTAAAATAATATGTCGTAAATATTCAGGCAATTTGATTAAGCAAATGCGGATGAGTTCTGAGGGGCTGTATGGGTATGAAAGATACTGATTCTTATGCAACATGTCTTCAAAATATTTGACAAGACTGGAAAATTCAGATTGTTCAAAGTGTTTCATCATCATGATGCTATGTTTTACTCGGTCTTGTGTAGCTTGAGACCAATACGCTGAGAGGAAGGCATGATAAAATTCTCCTTCACTGTGACAATCGTGAATGACCGATCGCATTCTTACAGCTGGTTCATTCCCTAAGTAGCCACACATAAATTCTAACCTGTGCTCCAATGACCAGTTGGGGGGAAAACAATGAGAGAATTGATGGAGCCACGCTTGTGGATGAATGTCGTTGGCAGAATTTTTAAACGTTTTGAATTTACGTGTAGTAATGAACAGCTTATAGTCAAAATCATCGTGTCGGCGAGTAGCATATCGGTCATTGTTACGTCGTGTCGGCGGTTCCATCTCAAAATACGGTGTGCCTTGCCAATTTCTTTCATAATTTCCGAAGTGTCCTGTGTTATTATTTTGTGGTTGTTCCGTATTTCTATGTCCCTCTTCCCGTATTGGGGCGTGAGTGTCCTCTGAAATACTTAATTCTTGTATTACCTGTGTCAGCTGATCTTGTACTTCGCGGATTTCTCTTTTGTACTGTGTATTGATTTGATTTTGATTTTGTTTGAATTTTCTAATTTGTTCATACTCTTCTGTGTCAGTGAAGGCTACAGGTCTTGTGTCATTCAGATCATCATCTACCTTTGTAGATAAGTTAGTGACCTGATCCGAAAGTTCGGCTACTTTCTCCGATAGTGAACACATTTCCTCAGTGTGTTTTTCTGAACCAAGTTTCAGAGTGTCCATTTGTGTTGAAAGTGTATCTACCATGTCCTTCAAGTTTTCCTGAGTTTTTGCAAGTTGCGTAACCGAATTGGTAGATGCAACTGAGTCAAATTTAGCTTGCAAGGTCTCATGATTTTCATGAACAGTAGTTTGCAGTTCTTTTATGGCTGCTTCGTGATTCTGTAGTGCATTTTCATGACGCGAAAAAATAGGTTGGAAATGCTCACAAATTTGTGTTTTTACGTCACTACAGACTTTTTGACATTTCGATTCAATGTGATGTAACTCAGTAGTTAAATCCTCGCGTGTTTGTTCAAGAGTTTGCTCCAATGAGTCTAACTTTTGAAGATTTTGTTCCATTGCGTCTAACTTTTAAAGATTTTGTCCTATTTGTTTCTGATTTTGTTCAAGTGTTGTGTCTAACTTTTTAAGATTTTGTTCCACTGTGTCTAACTTTTGAAGATTTTGTTCCATTATGTCTAACTTTTGAAGCTTTTGTCCCATTTGTTGCATTAATTGTAATAACAGTGCACTGGTGTCTGAAACATGTTCCTCAGTGCTATTCGGCAGTGAAGTTGCACCAGCAACATGCACATTTTGACAAGCAGAAAATGTGTCTTGACTCATTTGAGAAAACGGTGAGGACCCAAAACCTGAGTCTACAATATTTGCGAGATTGTTTCCTGTCATTTCAGATTCCTGAGGCGAGCTGTTGCCGACCGATCGATCGATAATGCTTCCCTGTTCTCTAATTGTTTCACTGTCTACACCATTGTTTGCCGCCCGCTCCATTTCCCTATGCGCAATTACCAAATTATTACTTTGAACATCAGTTAATTCATTACTCGGTGGCGCTAACACACTGCTTTCGTTTACACTGTCATTTTGCAGTTTACTTTGGAGCCTAGTATTACGTTTTTCACACGCCATTATTGCCACAGTATTTCACACGACAACACAGAAAAACACAATTTGAAGAGCAAAAATATGGGAACACATTAACATAGCACTGAAAATAGTATCTAGTTAATTGTAGCTGCGAAATACTTGGTGCAAATCTACATGCGTGCCACACCTGTTTTACTGTACAACAATGAAAGACTGCAACTACAAAGGAGATTCTCTCTACAATTACGCGCTAGCAATAAACAAAATCTACACTAATTACACAAACTACAAGAAAAAATCAGAAGATTCCAGTGAGGTATCCTAGGCTAAGGGTCGACATATGAAACGTCCCCTTTTAATAGTTTTACAGGACTGTGCTTAAACTGACACACAATATTTTGTTAGCGCAACGCAATCTGACTTTCAAAATTCCCTACAAAAGAATGGCCCTGACTAACATTAAACTATACCTTTCACAAATCACTTACCTCACAAAAATCTTCGCTGCTCAAGCTACTGCAATACAGCGAGCGCCACTACTGCCAGCTAAATAAAAGATTCAAACTGTGGAAGGCACTAACTACTGATAGGGATAGTTAGCAAATGAAAGATATTAATAGAGAACAAAGAATGTATTTACCTTGATATCATCATATATATAGCAGTTCATGACAAATTACAAAACTCCGCCATCTCTCTCCCCACATCCACCACTGCTGGCGGCTCACCTCCAACTGCGCAACGCTACGCGCTGTTCACAGCCAGCTGCCTAACACTACAATGGCGAGTATTACAACAATGCAAAGCAGCCACAGACTGCACACAGCACAGCCAGTGATTTTCATACAGAGGTGGCGTTACCAATAAAAAAATCTAAACAGCCTACTTACAAGACATAGAGATGAATAAAAGGCTTTTCATCCAAGACGTTTCTGACACTCCACTCCTTTTCTCTATCGTCAGACATCAGCAAAAACACCCTGAGAGTGCGTTATCGTCTAGACCTATAGAATAAAAGACTGGGGTTAGGAGTGGACCCTTATTCTATGGCAGAGCACAACAGCGTTTAGCTGTACACCACAAATTGTTTTTAATTCAAGATTATTGTCAAAGAAGTACACGAATATACGAGAGTCAATCAAATGAAAACCTTAAATTTGTAATAACAAATCGAAATTTCGGCCCTTATCCTGTAAGTTGGTAAGCGTGCTACAAACAGCGTGAAGAATGGCCTGTGGGTGGCAGCATAGTGCACATGCACACATACCGTCGCAGTATCAGTATAAAGATGGCCGCCCCACTTGCGACTTGCACCAGGGAAGAACAGCGTTCTGTTATTCGGTTTTTGCGTAGTGAAGGTGTGACACCTATTGAAATTCATCGACGAATGAAGGTTCCGTACGGTGATGCTTGTTTGTCACAGCAGCAAGTCTACGAATGGAGTAGGAAGTTCGGAAATGGTGTGACTTCAGTGGAAGATGCTCCTCGTCCAGTTCAGGCACAACGAGTTGTGACTCCACACAACATTGCAGCAGTTGAAGCCATAGTGAAGGAAAACCGCCGAGTGACACTGAATGACATTGCAGCATGTTTACAGATTAGTCATGGGTCAGCACACCACACTGTGCATGATGTGCTCCAGTTTCACAAAGTGTGTGCAAGATGGGTGCCACGGCGGCTGACTCCTGAAATGATGGAACGACGTGTTGATGCTTGTGAAGAACTTCTTCGGCGCTTTGAACGAGAAGGTGATGGCTTCCTTACAAGAATCGTTACTGGGGACGAAACCTGGGTTCACTTCCACCAACTGGAAACGAAGAGAGTTGGCAAGGAATGGCGCCATTTCTGATCAACAAAACTAAAGAGGTTTCGAACAGAACCATCAACAGGGAAGGTTATGCTGACTCTCTTTTGGGACGAAAAAGGCGTCCTTTTGGAGCATCACATGCCTAGAGGGACCACTGTCACCAGTGCATCATACACAGATCTCCTAAAAAATCATCTGCGGCATGCAATCAAGTCAAAGCGACGTGGATTGTTGTCAGCAGGTGTCCCTTTTGCAACATGACAATGCAAGTCCCCACACTGCCCGTACAACAGTTGCAACAATCACAGATCTGCATTTTGAGTGTCTTCCTCATCCACAATACTCACCAGACCTTGCTCCAACTAATGTCCATATGTTTGGACCACTTTAAGACGCAATGGGAGGGAAGAAGTTCCGTTCTCATGAAGAGGTACGCCACGCGGTGCATGAGTAGTTGCGCAGACTACAAAAAGAATTTTGTTCTAAAGGAATTTATGCACTTTGTAAGCTCTGGAGGACTTGCATTGAACGTTGGGAGATTATGTTGAAAAGTGATACAACTTTGTACCACTTCTGCACAATAAATAATATTTTTAAAAAATGGGAGGTTTTCATTTGACTCACCCACGTACATAGGTTGTAACATGACAATGTTAGGGCAATCGTCAAGGTAACGCATTTCGACCTATTTAAACGAAATAACTCTGAACACAACAATATTAAATTTTAACCAGAAAGTTCTATACAAAATTATTCTTACTACTACATCGTGAAGTTGGCCAATATTACGTCAAATCATCCTATTCTGGTTCTAAGTTCGGTACTATATGGCATCACAATCAAGTCTGCAGTGGATGGTTAGTTTTTGTGACAAGATGAGCAAACGATTACTCAAGGTTGCTCGAGTTCACAGTGGATGCAAGCTGGTGGACCAACAAGTTTACGCCTCTGCTAGCGGCATTTACCTTGGCTGCGATGAGCTGTCGGCTGCGTGGCTGCTCTCGTCCTCTGAAAGTCCTACAAAACCTAATCAAAATCTTTGTTGATTTCATCAGCAGAAACTGTCCTCTGTTTCTCGTTAGGTGAGAATTCGTGCACTCATCCCTAGTCTTCAAATACGGTGATAGTCAGTTCTCGCAAGAACAATTAACAACGTGGCTGTTTCGTTTCCCCACTGTTGGAGCTCAACAACGCTACACCTAATATCTAGCTGAATGTCAGCTGAAGTGAAAGTGTTGACACAAAATTCCTCCTTTGCGTCGTACAGAGCGTGATGCGCCCTGTTCTGCATTTGACGCTGGTTCAGAGGAAATTTTCAGTCTTGTGTCGCTCGTAGAAAAACTGTCCCCCACCTGGGTCCTTTCGTGTTCCACGTCACGGCTTTTTATGACCACTAGGAGGCTTCCTTTCATCTTGTGGAAACTATCTCTGCCAATCGCAAAGGGCCTACCATCAAACTGCGTCGAAATTTCGGCACTTTCCTCCTCCTAGTTCATGTCATCCAACCGGACATTTCGTGCCCGCTCCAGACGCCTAAAACCTACACGCACACATCATGAGCGTACTACGCGCAGTTCACGTGATCGACTGCGTCACTGGTCTGTTTGTATCCATCTGTGAATCCTCCATCGCAGTTTTCTAAAGATTCTCTACGTACCACGCCGCTGGCTCGCCACCTGCCCTCTTCGACGAGTCACCCAGGGCGTTCGTTGTCCCTCGCCACGGGTCTCTTTAAGAGCGTTCCGTTGTACTCGGGCTGTGACGTCGCAACTCTCATCTGCTCTCGAACTAAGACATTTCCTCCAGCTGCTTTTTTCTTCTTTTGCTCATTGACATACAGGATTTAGGTTTGGTGTGTTAATACCGTTGGCTGAGTGTCATCCTTTGGCATTGCATACTGTAAATTGTAATAGGCAAATCTGCTCATTTTCACCGAAGTATGTCAGGTGACATATCCATTGTGGTGTCACCGCCAGACACCACACTTGCTAGGTGGTAGCTTTAAATCGGCCGCGGTCCATTAGTACATGTCGGACCCGCGTGTCGCCACTGTCCGTGATCGCAGACCGAGCGCCACCACACGGCAGGTCAAGAGAGACGTACTAGCACTCGCCCCAGTTGTACGACGACTTTGCTAGCGACTACACTGACGAAGCCTTTCTCTCATTTGCCGAGAGACAGTTAGAATAGCCTTCAGCTAAGTCCATGGCTACGACCTAGCAAGGCGCCATTAACCATTTCAAGATAGAGTCTCACTTGTATCATCAAGAATGCTGTATACAAATGATGGAATTAAGTTAAGTATTTCCGCAGCTACGTACTTTTCTTTATAGCATTCATTACGTCTCCTGTTTCAGACCTAAACTAGCCTGCGTGAGCTGACGCGTGCCCTTTCGGCTTCCTCGCCTTGTGTCTCGACTGTCTTGTCTAGACACAACATCCATCATCCCGTTAAAATGTATAAAATCTCTCATGTAAGGTGCGAAATTGACTTTAATTTAATCTGGCACCTTACACATTTATTGAAGGCAAAACAGCGTACGGATAAAATAATAAAACTTACGGTATGCAAGGTTCCTGAGCTCTAACAGATGTTGTTTAAATATATTAATTAAATCATTTAAAAGGGCTAGTTAAGTCTACAAACAACCTTTCTTTTAGGCTATTAAGCATCGGATGGGACTCTTTCTAGTGAGCAGGACAACCGACAACTCCAAGTTCCAAGCTCTCAGCAGTGCTCCATCTAGCTCCGAGATGTGTCTCTCTGTCTCTTCATATCGAGAAATCTGGTCCAGAGTTATCTTCAGAAGACGACACTCCCTGGCAGCTATAGCACCATAATGGGGGACCGCATCACCACCCACCCTCTCACTGAAGATATCTACATCTACATTTATACTCCGCAAGCCACCCAACGATGTGTGGCGGAGGGCACTTTACGTGCCGCTGTCATTACCTCCCCTTCCTGTTCCAGTCGCGTATGCTTCGCGGGAAGAACGACTGCCGGAAAGCCTCCGTGCGCGCTCGAATCTCTCTGATTTTACATTCGTGATCTCCTCGGGAGGTAGAAGTAGGGGGAAGCAATATATTCGATACCTCATCCAGAAACGCACCCTCTCGAAACCTGGCGAGCAAGCAACACCGCGATGCAGAGCGCCTCTCTTGCAGAGTCTGCCACTTGAGTTTGCTAAACATCTCCGTAACGCTGTCACGCTTACCAAATAACCCTGTGAAGAAACGCGCCGATTTTGTTTGAATCTTCTCTATCTCCTCTGTCAACCCGATCTGGTACGGATCCCACACTGATGAGCAATACTCAAGTATAGGTCGAACGAGTGTTTTGTAAGCCACCTCCTTTGTTGATGTCCTACATTTTCTAAGGACTGTCCCAATGAATCTCAACCTGGTACCCGCCTTACCAACAATTAATTTTATATGATCATTCCATCGTTCCGCACGCGTACTCCCAGATATTTTACAGAAGTAACTGCTACCAGTGTTTGTTCCGCTATCATATAATCATACAATAAAGGATCCTTCTTTCTATGCATTCGCAATACATTACATTTGTCTATGTTAAGGGTCAGTTGTCACTCCCTGCACCAAGTGCCTATCCGCTGCAGATCTTCCTGCATTTCGCTGCAATTTTCTAATGCTGCAACTTCTCTATATACTACAGCATCAACCGCGAAAAGCCGCATGGAACTTCCGACACTATCTACTAGGTCATTTATATACAGGGTGTTACAAAAAGGTACGGCCAAACTTTCAGGAAACATTCCTCACACACAACGAAAGGAAATATTTATGTGGACATGTGTCCGGAAACGCTTAATTTCCATGTTAGAGCTCATTTTATTACTTCTCTTCAAATCACATTAAGCATGGAATGGAAACACACAGCAACAGAACGTACCAGCGTGACTTCAAACACTTTGTTACAGGAAATGTTCAAAATGTCCTCACGTTAGCGAGGATACATGCATCCACCCTCCGTCGCATGGAATCCCTGATGCAGCCCTGGAGAATGGCGTATTGTATCACAGCCGTCCAGAGCCTCTACATTTGGTACTGGGGTTGCGTAGACAAGAGCTTTCAAATGCCCCCATAAATGAAAGTCAAGAGGGTTGAGGTCAGGAGAGCGTGGAGGCCATGTAATTGGTCCGCCTCTCGTACGAACACTTCGACTGAAATGTGCAGGAGCTCCATCGTGCATGAACCACATGTTGTGTCGTACTTGTAAAGGCACATGTTCTAGCAGCACAGGTAGAGTATCCCGTATGAAATCATGATAAGTGCTCCATTGAGCGTAGGTGGAAGAACATGGGGCCCAATCAAGACATCACCGACAATGCCTGCCCAAACGTTCACAGAAAATCTGTGTTGATGACGTGATTGCACAATTGCGTGCGGATTCTCGTCAGCCCACACATGTTGATTGTGAAAATTTACAATGTGATCACGTTGGAATGAAGCCTCATCCGTAAAGAGAACATTTGCACTGAAATGAGGATTGACACATTGTTGGATGAACCATTGGCAGAAGTGTACCTGTGGAGGCCAATCAGCTGCTGATAGTGCCTGCACACGCTGTACATGGTACGGAAACAACTGGTTCTCCCGTAGCACTCTCCATACAGCGACGTGGTCAACGTTACCTTGTACAGCAGCAACTTCTCTAACACTGACATTAGGCTTATTGTCAACTGCACGAAGAATTGCCTCGTCCATTGCAGGTGTCCTCGTCGTTCTAGGTCTTCTCCAGTCGCGAGTTATAGGCTGGAATATCCCGTGCTCCCTAAGACGCCGATCAATTACTTCGAACGTCTTCCTGTCGGGACACCTTCGTTCTGGAAATCTGTCTCGATACAAACGTACCGCGCCACGGCTTTTGCCCCGTGCTAATCCATACATCAAATGTGCATCTGCCAACTCCGCATTTGTAAACATTGCACTGACTGCAAAACCACGTTCGTGATGAACACTAACCTGTTGATGCTACTTACTGATGTGCTTGGTGCTAGTACTGTAGAACAATGAGTCGCATGTCAACACAAGCACCGAAGTAACATTACCTTCCTTCGATTGGGCCAACTGGCGGTGAATCGAGGAAGTACAGTACATACTGACGAAACTAAAATGAGCTCTAACATGGAAATCAAGCGTTTCCGGACGCATGTCCACATAACATATTTTCTTTATTTGTGTGTGAGGAGTGTTTCATGAACGTTTGGCTGTACCTTTTTGTAACACCCGGTATATTGTGAAAAGCAATGGTCCCATAACACTCCCCTGTGGCACGCCAGAGGTTACTTTAACGTCTGTATACGTCTCTCGAATGAGACCAACATGCTGTGTTCTGTTTGCTAAAAACTCTTCAATCCAGCTACACAGCTGGTCTGATATTCCGTAGGCTCTTACTTTGTTTATCAGGCGACAGTGCGGAACTGTATCGAACGCCTTCCGGAAGTCAAGGAAAATGGCATCTACCTGGGTGCCTGTATCTAATATTTCCTGGGTCTCATGAACAAATAAAGCAAGTTGGGTCTCACACGATCGCTGTTTCCGGAATCCGTGTTGATTGCTACAGAGTAGATTCTGGGTTTCCAGAAATGACATGAGACGCGAGCAAAAAACATCTTCTAAAATTCTACAACAGATCGATGTCAGAGATATAGACCTATAGTTTTGCGCATCTGCTCGACGACCCTTCTTGAAAAGTGGCACTACCTGTTCTCTTTTCCAATCATTTGGAACCTTCCGTTCCTCTAGAGACTTGCGGTACACGGCTGTTAGAAGGGGGGCAAGTTCTTTCGCGTACTCTGTGTAGAATCGAATCGGTATCCCGTCAGGTCCAGTGGACTTTCCCCTGTTTGGATTCCGTAGAAATATTGGAACGCGCGAGGTAATACTGAACCTACGACTTATCCTAGAAGATAGGTTAAGGAAAAGCAAACCTACGTTTCTAACATTTGTAGACTTGGATAAGGCTTTTGACAATGTTGAGTGGAACACTCTCATTCAAATTCTGAAGGTAGCAAGGATAAAATAAAGGGAGCGAAAGGCTATTTACAATTTGTACAGAAACCACATGGCAGTTATAATGGATGAGGGGCACGAAAGGGAAGCAGTGGTTGAGAAGGAAGTGAGACACGGTTGTAGCCTACCCCGATGTTATTCGGTCTGTATATTGAGCAAGCAGTAAAGGAAACAAAAGAAAAATTCGGAGTAGGTATTAAAATCCATGGAGAAGAAATAAAAACTTTGAGGTTTGTCGATACATTGTAATTCTGTAGACAGCAAAAGACTTTGAAGAGCAATTGAAGGGAATGGACACTGTCTTGAAAGGAAGATATAAGATGAAGATCGACAAAAGCAAAACGAGGGTAATGGAATGTAGACGAATTAAATCAGGTAATGCTGAGGGGCCGGCCGAAGTGGCCGTGCGGTTAAAGGCGCTGCAGTCTGGAACCGCAAGACCGCTACGGTCGCAGGTTCGAATCCTGCCTCGGGCATGGATATTTGTGATGTCCTTAGGTTAGTTAGGTTTAACTAGTTCTAAGTTCTAGGGGACTAATGACCTCAGCAGTTGAGTCCCATAGTGCTCAGAGCCATTTGAACCAATGCTGAGGGAATTAGACTAGGAAATGAGACACTTAAAGTAGTAGATGAGTTTTGCTATTTGGAAACAAAATAACTGATGATGGTCGAAGTAAGAAGGAGATAAAATGTAGACTGACAATGGCAAGAAATGCGATTCTGAAGAAGAGAAATTTAGCATCTAGTATAGTTTTAAGAGTCAGAAAGTTCTTTCTGAAAGTATTTGTATGTAGTGCAACCATGTATGGACGTGAAACATGGATGATAAACATTTTAGACAAGAAGAGAGTAGAAGCTTTCGAAATGTAATGCTACAGGAGAATCCTGAAGACTAGATGGGTAGATCACGCAACTAATAAGGAGGTACTGAATAGAATTGGAGAAAAGAAGAAATTGTCGCACAACTTGACTAGAAGACGGGATCGAAAAAATGGTTCAAATGGCTCTGAGCACTATGGGACTTATCATCTGAGCTCTTCAGTCCCCTAGAACTTAGAACTACTTAAACCTAACCTAACCTAACCTAAGGACATCACACACATCCATGCCCGAGGCAGGATTCGAACCTGCGACCGTAGCGCCTAGAGCCTCTCGGCCACTCCGGCCGGCTGAAGGGACCGGTTGGTAGGAAACGTTGTGAGGCATGAAGGGATCACGAATTTAGTATTGGAGGGAAGAGTGGAGGGTAAAAATGGAGGATAAAAATCGTAGAGACCAAGAGACGAATATATTAAGTAGACTCAGAAGGATGTAGGTTGCAGTAGGTACTGGGAGATGAAGAGACTTGCACAGGATAGCATGGAGAGCTGCATCAAACCAGTCTCAGGACTGAAACCCACAACAACAGCAACATAGATATCCTTATACATTGTGAATTTAATTTAAAAGCCTCAACTATTTGTGTGTGTTTCGCAGGAATCTTGGTAACTATCGGTTGACTCATGATTGAATTGTTATTAAATAAAAATGTTTGTCTGAGATGATAAATGACGCAGCAAGTGGGGTCACCCATCCACGTATTTTCCTTAAATTATTCCCAGTAGACATGACTTTTTTCAGCAATGGTGCTAGCGCCTAGCGCTGCGGTACGAAAATGTAGCCTCTTTAGCTGCACGTTCCATATCACTGTTATTCCTACCTTTCTCTTTTAAAAAGTCTCTGATGTTTGGTGAAGCAGTAGCCCTAACAGCTCTCCCATGCTTAGCTGTTTTCGCGTGCTCTTTAGTATCGGCCTTTCCTTTACTCCAAGAGGAAATCCTCCAGTACATCGTGTCCAATAAACACGTTTATTCAAACTGTCATCACACATTTTCAGAAAATTATATTCCTGTAGCAGGTTAACATTAAACACACACACAGTCTTTGTCTTGTCCATTGCTAAACGAGGAGACAAAAAACGAATACATGAAAAACGATCGATACCGTGTAGGCGAGTTACTTCAGCCACAGAAACATGAACGAGTCGCCCCTGTTGTGCTGCCAGGTGGCAGGCTATGGCAGAACAGGTAGGCACGCCGCGCCACCGTTCGCTCCGTGGCCTGTTAAGGTTCAAATGGCTCTGAGCACTATGGGACTTAACTTCTGAGGTCATCAGTCCCCTAGAACGTAGAACCACTTAGACCTAACTAACCTAAGGACGTCACACACATCCATGCCCGAGGCAGGATTCGAACCTGCGACCCTAGCGGTCGCGCGGTTCCAGACTGTAGCGCCTAGAACCGCTCGGCCACGACTGCTGAGGGAGGCGCGGCCGCGGCAAGGATGTTTGAAACCGCCGTGCCTAACGTTTAGCAGAAATCGTCGCCAGTCATGAAATTCTCAAAACCCCGAGCACTGCGCCGGACAGCACTGAAAAACAGGGACTGTCCGCGCTTATCTGGAATGCACGGCAAGCCTGCCCCTTTCCCCCTACTGGGATGGAATTTGAGGACCTGCACTGTCTGCATCTGGTGTCATCGTATGTCAAAATGAGCCGACACTTTCTGACTGTTTACGCATTGTGTAACTGAGGCGAGACGTGGCTACCAGCGCGGTATTCACTTATCGGGGTGTTGGAAACCGCCTAAAAACCACATCCAGACTGGCAAGGCACATTTACTCTTGTTAAACCGCCGGGCAGATTCCGTCCGAGACCACCGCGCCTCCCCGAATCCCATAAGCAGCGTGACAACGCGCGCGGCTATCCAGTAGGGTTTCAATCCTTGTGTACTCGTGCCACACCTTCCTGTTAGTTAAAAATTGCTCACGTTTGACGAGAAAGTAATGTGATAATTACTTAACAATTCCTTAATAAGACTGAAATTCCTTAAAATCCACGTATTCATCTCCACGTCTATTGATATTGTTTTACATAGTGGATGTGCAACGCACATTGCAATGTTGACTCAGTAAGAATGTCTGGTTAGTTGTAAAGGGGAGCCAGAAGTCCCTAAATTTGACAGCTGAAATATAGACGGTCCCAGGGCCTAACGAGAACGCGCCCTGCACTTGTTGCGATACAGGGGGGCGCGGCAAAGGGGCGGCCGGCGACCCAGGCGAAGGGGCAGCGTTCCACATCGGATCCACCATCTGCAGCGACGTCACGTGAGTAATTAACTTGATGTTTTCATTTCAAATCGTTTGGAAGTTGTAACGTATCGAATGAAGGGAAAAAAAATCGCAACACTAACAAGCAGTTGTGCGACATGAACGACAGTTGGTTGGCGGGTTTCTAAAGCTGATAGACGTTCGTGTATTCATGTCACCCGCCAGTCGCAAAAGGGTAGCGCCGGTAGCGTCGCTGTGACGATGCAAATCGGGTTTGCTTTAAATCAAGCTTTGTCGATCGTGAACATAAACCACGTTTGAGATTGGAAGTGGTGGGTTGATGTTAGACAAGGATGCCCTTCAGCTGACAAAGACGCCATTATCAGCAAGTCGCTGAGCAATAGGGCTGCGAGAAGCTGGATGTCCCTCCCCAACACTGCAGGAAGATTTGGCAGGAATCAGACGCTGTACGTCAATACTGGCAGCGGTGGTCGCGAGAATGTACGGTAGCGAGGAGACCGGACTCCGGACAGCCATGTGGCAGTACCGAGAGGGCAGATCATCGTCTTCGGCGTGTGGCTCTGGCGCATCGGATGGCATTCCAGCTGCAGTTTGAGCAACATTTGATGCCACAGTGGCACAAATAACTGTTACATATCAGTTACTTCAAGGACAGCTCCGAGCCGGCAGCCCTATAGTGTGCGCCAGCCGAAGTGGCCGAGCTGTTCTAGGCGCTTCAGTCTGGAACCGCGCGACCGCTACAGTCGCAGGTTCGAATCCTGTCTCGGGCATGATGTCCTTAGGTTAGTTAGGTTTAAGTAGTTCTAAGTTCTAGGGGACTGATGACCTCAGACGTTAAGTCCCATAGTACTCAGAGCCATTTGAACCATTTGAACCCTATAGCGTGCATTTCACCGACCCCAAACCACCGCCATTTGCGACACCAGCGATGTCGAACGAGAGTTAATTGGAGGGCAAGGTGGAGGTCTGTTGTCTTTCCTGATGAAAGCTGGTTCTGCCTCGGTGTTAGTGGTGGCCGTGTGTTGGTTAGGAGGGGGCAGTCGGGGGCCAGCAATCAACCTGCCAGCGTGCTAGACACACAGGACCCACACCTGGAGCTACGGTCTAGGGTTCGGTTTCGTGTGACAGAAGGAGCACTCTCGCTGTTATCCGACGCAGCCTGACTCAAATTTGTACGTCAGTCTGGTGATTCGACACGTTGTGCTGCCATTCATGAACATCATTCCAGAGTCTAGCGGTTCTAGGCGCGCAGCCCGGAACCGCGCGACTGCTACGGTCGCAGGTTCGAATCCTGCCTCGGGCATGGATGCGTGTGATGTCATTAGGTTGGTTAGGTTTAAGTAGTTCTAAGTTCTAGGGGACTGATGACCACAGCTGTTAAGTCCCATAGTGCTCAGAGCCATTTGAACCATCATTCCAGAGGGTGTTTTCCAACAGGATAACGCTCGCCCACATACCGCTATTGCAGCCCAACATGCTGTACAGGGTGTCAACGTGTTGCCTCGACCTGCTCGATCACCAGATCTGTCTCCAGTCGAGCACATATGGGACGTCATCGGACGACAACTCCAGCGACGTGTACAAACAGCATTAACGGTCCCTATATTCACCTACCACGTGCAACAGGAAATAACTCCGTCTCACAAAGAGATCCGGTAACTGTAAAACACAATGGGCGCACGTTTGCATGCTTGCATTCAACAGTCTGTCGATTACACAGGTTATTAATGTGCCAGAATTTTACATTTGCAACTGCTTACTCCGCGCTTACAGTAACCTGTCATCTTGCAGTGATGACTGAAAAAAATGTTAGCTAGACATATGTGTTCCTCATATTTCATTACTCTAACTATTTTCTCGGTTCTTTTTCGTCAATGTATTTTTGTTCCCTCATACTTTCCTATTTTGCTTTATATGTCGTAAGCTGGAGGTGCTAGTGTAAGAAACCTCCGTAACTTGCGTTGTTTGCTGTCGAATTGCGGAACTGTTCTTGTGTCTTTGCGATATTAATCGCCTGCAGAACACCAAATGTTCTCCTTTCATTTTTTACAGAGACGTGCTTCAACGTCTACATGCCTTCTTCACTGGGTCTCGTTTTATTTCTTAGAGTGCGTAATTTGTTGTCTGGATTTAGCAATTTGTCGAATATTTTAACGGTCAGGCAGCAAGCCGCGTTTCTTTATGTCGTTGCAAACTGATGACGACTTATCGGTCAAATTATGACGAATATGCTGATAACAGTGCCTTAAGATTACAGCGCACTAAGGAAACACCATACAGCAGCAAACACGACTACTGTCGGGCCAGAAAGTAATACAAAAGCGAGCCGGCCGGAGTGACCGTGCAGTTCTAGGCGCTGCAGTCTGGAGCCGAGCGACCGCTACGTTCGCAGGTTCGAATCCTGCCTGGGGCATCGATGTGTGTGATGTCCTTAGGTTACTTACGTTTAATTAGTTCTAAGTTCCAGGCGACTGATGACCTCAGAAGTTAAGTCGCATAGTGCTCAGAGCCATTTGAATACAAAAGCGTGCGACCACATGCAATGCGAGACGTAAATGATACACTTGAAGAAATAAATCAAGGCCACATGAAGATTTCTAATACATTTCCGGATCAAAGGAATGGGAAAACAGTCTGTTCCCGACAGTTACTTTACTTAAAGACTCCTGTTCATAAAATGACTGTGAGCACTATCGGACTTAACGTCTGAGGTCATGAGTCCCCTAGACTTGTTGTTGTTGTTGTTGTTGTGGTCTTCAGTCCTGAGACTGGTTTGATGCAGCTCTCCATGCTACTCTATCCTGTGCAAGCTTCTTCATCTCCCAGTACCTACTGCAACCTACATCCTTCTGAATCTGCTTAGTGTATTCATCTCTTGGTCTCCCCCTACGATTTTTACCCTCCACGCTGCCCTCCAATACTAAATTGGTGATCCCTTGATGCATCAGAACATGTCCTACCAACCGATCCCTTCTTCTGGTCAAGTTGTGCCACAAACTCCTCTTCTCCCCAATCCTATTCAGTACCTCCTCATTAGTTATGTGATCTACCCATCTAATCTTTAGCATTCTTCTGTAGCACCACATTTCGAAAGCTTCTATTCTCTTCTTGTCCAAACTATTTACCGTCCATGTTTCACTTCCATACATGGCTACACTCCATACAAATACTTTCAGAAATGACTTCCTGACACTTAAATCTATACTCGATATTAACAAATTTCTCTTCTTCAGAAACGCTTTCCTTGCCATTGCCAGTCTACATTTTATATCCTCTCTACTTCGACCATCATCAGTTATTTTGCTCCCCAAATAGCAAAACTCCTTTACTACTTTAAGTGTCTCATTTCCTAATCTAATACCGTCAACATCACCCGACTTAATTCGACTACATTCCATTATCCTCGTTTTGCTTTTCTTGATGTTCATCTTATATCCTCCCTTCAAGACACCATCCATTCCGTTCAACTGCTCTTCCAAGTCCTTTGCTGTCTCTGACAGAATTACAATGTCATCGGCGAACCTCAAAGTTTTTATTTCTTCTCCATGGATTTTAATACATACTCCGAATTTTTCTTTTGTTTCCTTCATTGCTTGGTCAATATACAGATTGAATAACATCGGGGAGAGGCTACAACCCTGTCTTACTCCCTTCCCAACCACTGCTTCCCTTTCATGTCCCTCGACTCTTATAACTGCCATCTGGTTTCTGTACAAATTGTAAATAGCCTTTCGCTCCCTGTATTTTACCCCTGCCACCTTTAGAATTTGAAAGACAGTATTCCAGTCAACCTTGTCAAAAGCTTTCTCTAAGTCTACAAATGCTAGAAACGTAGGTTTGCCTTTCCTTAATCTTTCTTCTAAGATAAGTCGTAAGGTCAGTATTGCCTCACGTGTTCCAGTATTTCTACGGAATCCAAACTGATCTTCCCCGAGGTCGGCTTCTACTAGTTTTTCCATTCGTCTGTAAAGAATTCGTGTTAGTATTTTGCAGCTGTGGCTTATTAAACTGATAGTTCGGTAATTCTCACATCTGTCAACACCTGCTTTCTTTGGGACTGGAATTATTATATTCTTCTTGAAGTCTGAGGGTATTTCGCCTGTTTCATACATCTTGCTCACCAGATGGTAGAGTTTTGTCAGGACTGGCTCTCCCAAGGCCGTCAGTAGTTCTAATGGAATGTTGTCTACTCCGGGGGCCTTGTTTCGACTCAGGTCTTTCAGTGCTCTGTCGAACTCTTCACGCAGTATCGTATCTCCCATTTCATCTACATCTACATCCTCTTCCATTTCCATAATATTGTCCTCAAGTACATCGCCCTGGTATAGACCCTCTATATACTCCTTCCACCTTTCTGCTTTCCATTCTTTGCTTAGAACTGGGTTTCCATCTGAGCTCTTGATGTTCATACAAGTGGTTCTCTTCTCTCCAAAGGTCTCTTTAATTTTCCTGTAGGCAGAATCTATCTTACCCCTAGTGAGATAAGCCTCTACATCCTTACATTTGTCCTCTAGCCATCCCTGCTTAGCCATTTTGCACTTCCTGTCGATCTCATTTTTGAGACGTTTGTATTCCTTTTTGCCTGCTTCATTTACTGCATTTTTATATTTTGTCCTATCATCAATTAAATTCAATATTTCTTCTGTTACCCAAGGATTTCTACTAGCCCTCGTCTTTTTACCTACTTGATCGTCTGCTGCCTTCACTACTTCATCCCTCAGAGCTACCCATTCTTCCTCTACTGTATTTCTTTCCCCCATTCCTGTCAATAGTTCCCTTATGCTCTCCCTGAAAATCTGTACAACCTCTGGTTTAGTCAGTTTATCCAGGTCCCATCTTCTTAAATTTCCACGTTTTTGCAGTTTATTGGTTGTGGTCAGAGTCCACATCTGCCCCTGGAAATGTCTTACAATTTAAAACCTGGTTCCTAAATCTCTGTCTTACCATTATATAATCTATCTGATACCTTTTAGTATCTCCAGGGTTCTTCCATGTATACAACCTTCTATCATGATTCTTAAACCCTAGACTTAGAACTACATAAACTTAACTAACCTAAGGACATCACGCACATCCGTGCCCGAGGCAGAATTCGAACCTGCGACCGTAGCGGTCTCGCGGTTCCAGACTGCCTAGAAGCGCTCGGCCACCGCGGCCGGCAGACTCCTGCTGCTTCGTTTTCAAACGGAGGACAAATGAAAATTCCTCTCCGTCAGGCCGTGTGGCTCCGATTGATAGGCACCTTTAGAATAGACAGTGTTGCACACCGATATCAACATCCTGTCAACACGCCGTTCACGTCACAGATAGCGCTACGGGCGCACAGCCTGAGCGTTTCACAACGGTTCCAGCAGCGGCCCGGCACACCCCTCCCTGTCTCCAGTCTCTACGTGTGGAGCGGCGTGCGGGCCACTCAGTGCCGCAGTGCCGGGGAGGATCCAGGTCCAGGTCCAGGCTCCAGCAGGACTGCGAGGTAAGGCGGGTGGCTCCCAAGTCAGCCGTGGCAACACCGACTCAAACGAAGGCCTCGGCGCTTGCTGGTGACGTCACGTCAGCTAGGCACGGCGAACGCCACGTCTGTTGCAGGCATACCCGTAATGGCGGTGTCTCCCTCTCTGACACAGGAAAATGTGAAACTATTGGCGGTAGTCGACCGACACACGTTGTTCTGAGAGAGTTCTGCAATCAATTAAGTGTGCAATTCATTACACTTCTTGACAGATATTGTACCCCCGAACTTAAATTTCCACCTGTTTTGAGGACTGACATACAAAAACAACTTCACGGTCCAGCAGTAACAGAATTCGTGCTTCTTTACCATATTTGTAAATCTGAGGAAGTTACGTTTGTACTGGGCTGCTTTTACAAGAAACTGTGAACATATTGGTGCTCTTCTTTAGGTATCTTGGTTGACTATGGGGTGAGGAGCACTGAATGTTAATTAAATATCTTGCGATTGTACACGTTGGGGGAGGGGGTGGGGGACAGAAGAAGAGGCAAAAGAGAGAAACTTTTTTTATCAAATAAAATTTTTTTATCTTATAAAGTTTCTCCTTTCAGTTGCAAGAGGGGAATATTTATCTTCTCTGATGTGCATATTTAAAAAAGTTTAAGCTCAGCAGTATTTTCGATATATGAAGCCATTTTGTTTTCTGTTTAGAATTCCTTTCGTTGAAAAGGACTGTAATCTAATGATTGGCAACAGTTGGACATTTACACATGTAAACTAGTTCACATTTCCAGTGACGATCTCAAACTAAAATAAATAAATAAATAAAAGAAACGAGTTCATTGTAAGGGGGTTGGGGTAAGTTTCGATAGCAAAATGGATCAAGTAAATATAGTTACTCGAATGTAAAATTTCCGAAGCTTGCAGTGGGACAAAGCATCTTCTCGTATTGACCTACGTTTGTTCCGACAGGATTCAGTAATAGAGAACTATGATCTTCATTTGTAGCTTTACGATAGTAAGAAAATCTTTCATCTAAATTAAACTTTAGAATCCAAAACAATACGAAACATTTTGTCCAAAAATAAGAGACTTGTAGTGATAAGCACGCCAAGGCGTTTCTGCCTGCAACAGACCTGGCGTTCGTCGTGCCTAGCTGACGTGACGCCACCAACAAGCGCCGAGGCCTTCCTTTGAGTCGGTCTTGGCCGTCGTCGCCTGACCGCTCCGTGGCCCCCCAACAGGCGTGCGGTACTGCTCGGCCCCGCCTGTCGCTCGCGTCACGGCAGCGCAGGCTGCCACACAGCACTTCACCTGCTCGAGTCTCCGACGTTCTCGCAGTTGTTTTCACAGTGTTCTGCTACGTAAACATACACCCCCAAAAAGAATTTGCCTACTCATCAGAAAAACAAAGAGAGTGATCTCCCTAAACGTGTTGAATTTTCCAGTGTTAACGCAAGAGAATTTGAATGACGACGAAAGATTCTTAAGATGTGTGCCTTTCATGTCAGTGGACCCATAAATCAGAGCAACTTCCTGGAGTAACCAAACGTCATATTGAAATTATTTTCTTATTCGCCCAAGAGCAAATTTTGTGAAACCCAGTGCAACAATCGAAGTCATATAAATGGTATAGAATTTTCTTTAGTTAGATAATGGGATGTAGTCGAATTAAATCGGGTGATGCTGCGGGAATTACATTAGGAAATCAGATGATTAAAGTAGTAAATAAGTTTTGCTATTTGGGGAGCAAAATAACTGATGATGGTCGAAGTAGAGAGGATATAAAATGTAGACTGGCAATGGCAAGGAAAGCGTTTCTGAAGAAAAGAAATTTGTCAACATCGAGTATAGATTTAAGGGTCAGGAAGTCGTTTCTGAAAGTATTTGTTTGGAGTGTAGCCATGTATGGAAGTGAAACGTGGACGATAAATAGTTTGGACAGGAAGAGAATAGAACGTTCTAAATGTCGTGCTACAGAAGAATGCTGAAGATTAGATGGGTAGATAACATAACTAATGAGGAGGTACTGAATAGGATTGGGGAGAAGAGGAGTTTGTGGCACAACTTGACTAGAAGAAATGATAGGTTGGTAAGACATGTTCTGAGACATCGAGGGATCACCAATTTAGTATTGGAGGGCAGCGTGGAGGGTAAAAATCGTAGAGGGAGACCAAGAGATGAATACACTAAGCAGATTCAGAAGGATGTAGGCTGCAGTAGGTACTGGGAGATGAAGAAGCTCGCACAGGATAGAGTAGCATGGAGAGCTGCATCAAAATCAGTCTCTGGACTGAAGACCACAACAACAACAACATCAGAATTTTCTTTAGTTGCAGAAAAATCGGTTTCACGTGCCAACTATTTAGACATACTGCATATATTTGAACAGTAACGTTGCCTTGTCGTTTTCCTATTTAGAGGTCCACAGTCCCTTTTTCAGATCAGAGTTTCGAAACGTGTTGAAGCAACAGTTCCCCAACCGTAGTTTGGGTGACAACTCTGCCTCATAGGACATCTTTAAATCCTCCATAGTACCTGATTTAAACTCTTTGTGTGAAATGATAGCGAAAGATACGTCACATGTGACCCTGCCTACGTCGATAGCGGTTATAGATGCCATGCCACACTACAAACGGAACCTGCTTACAAAAGCTTGCGTATTTTCTGTCAAGTTTTCTTGGGCTGCATAATTTTATCTTTACTTTATGAAACTAATTTTTAATCACCACATTCATTAATCACAGAAGTTTGAACTTCATTGCAGATTTTCGGTCAGTCAACAAAGAATTGCGTGTGCCAACTGTGGGAAGTATATTGACGTATAATTTCATTTACGCTGACAAAATTTGTTTGTTTTGGACCACTGGTAGAATGATTCCAGTTATCCATTATAAAACTTATTCTCAGACTATTGATATATTTCCTACACTTGTTAAAATTAAAGAGAAGAAAAGAGTAATATACTAACTGTGTTAATAATCATTCCAAGTTCATTTTTCCGGTGAGACATTGGCGTCCAGGGCAAACTTCGACTATGTCTATGTCTTCGACTATGTCACCCCTCCCCCTGACCCCCTATCAACGGGTGTCGAGTTTTTTGTTTAAACCTCAAATCAAATGGTTCAAATGGCTCTGAGCACTATGGGACTCAACTGCTGAGGTCGTCAGTCCCCTAGAACTTAGAACTACTTAAACCTAACTAACCTAAGGACATCACACACATCCATGCCCGAGGCAGGATTCGAACCTGCGACCGTAGCGGTCGCACGGTTCCGGACTGCGCGCCTAGAACCGCGAGACCACCGCGGCCGGCGTTTAAACCTCATCCCTACCTTAGCCTATACATTCTTTTATTGAGATAAACATGATTTTGCAATGATCGGAAAGCTACACGTTTCAGTGTACTTTTCTGTCTGAAGCATACTCAAAACATGAAAAACACACAGTTCAGAACCGTATTACTTGCAGCAACAGTGAGGCAGTTCTTTCTTCACTCTTCCACGGGCGAGCAATGCAGAGCCGTAACAAACAAACGCAAAATACGCCCTTTGCGCTTCCGTCGCTTTCCCTCAGAGCGCCCCTGACCAACAACTGAAGAAGACGAGACACAGGAGACTCGACGCCCGCCGCAGTCTCCCGGAACTGTTGGCCAGCACAGCTTTGCGACACGCATCCTACAATCATCCCCTTTCTTCTTCACCCTCTACTTCTTCTTCATTTCCCTTCTGCTTCTTACATATTACCCTTTCTCATTTTTCACTCGCCACAAAAGCATATCCCCAAGAAAATGGTGCCAAGGTGGCACCAAGGTGGTAATACCAACTTGATGGCTGCCCTTGGTGGAGTCAGGCCATCCTTACAAATACGTGGCTTTGATACTGTTCAGGAATACGAAATGGAACAAACTCATAGAATTAACTGCTAGTAACGCAAGTTGCTAACTTCGTCCCATTGGTAGGATATTTTAATTTACTAGTTTCTATTCCAAAGAGGTAACATGCTCATCTTGATAAACTAAAATTATGCTCCACAGTATGAAAGCCACATCAGTTATGAGTAAAGGTGACAATTGCAAGTGATAATCGCAAATCATCATAAGTTCTTTGTAATATGACATGACGCCACTGAGAAACTGTGAATGAACTGGAATGTTATGCTCTCTCAGTGAGTCGCAGCCTGTGATCAGTAACATAGCTGTCTGTGGGTGTTCGCGGTTGGCTGTTACCCTGTAGTAAAGGTCACGGGCTTGTTTCGCTCGCAGTACAGAATGACAGTTATGATGAAAATTTGTTTACTGCTGCTGAAAAAACACTAAACCTATAGTCTCGTTACCTAATGTATATTGCACAACACGAACTGTAATTGTACAAATATCGAAGGACTCATTCATTGAGTCACTATGTAGTGCTGAATCTACTTGCTTCTGCTAGAAAAGTCTATCCTAAGAGCCCATGCCTTACCCCATTAAAACTAAACGTCGGGCTTACGACACTGTGGGTAGACGTGCTGTTTTACGTACGAGTTGTGACCTGGTATTCCTGGATCAGCTGCGGCTGTGATACTCGCACTCTGTACTTAGTTATTCTAGAAAACAAAGTACAACTGCTCGATATACCTATAATGTGCACTACATTACTATAATCGGAGTACTAATGATCTACTCTGTCCATGCCTCGTTGTCGAGTTTACTGAAAATCTTTCTGAAATGAACTTTTTTTTTTCTCTGAACGTGAGACGACCACTGGGTCAGAGCAGCGCTGTTTTGCTGGAGTCGCTGCGTCCAGCAAGACACAGGACGCCCGAACCCTCCCCCCCCCCTCCCTCCACCCCCGCCCCGGTTAAACTGAATGCAGAATAAAGGCGGTTTGAAAATTTGCTCATTTCGGAAAGTCGTTCATCAGAATCTACAAAGCGTAGCAAATGCTTGAATTAATGGGAGTACCTGCTGCTACCCTGGCCGACGCCGCTGGGGGAGGCGGGGAGAGGGGAGGGAGGGAGGGGAGGGACTGTCTCCTCCTTCCACAACATTTTTTTAAAAGCAGTTTCAATTTTTTGTATCTTAGCTGACAAAAAATTACACAGACGGACAAATATAACGAAGCTTAACTACACTACTGGGCATTAAAATTGCTACACCACGAAGATGACGTGCTATAGACGCGAAATTTAACCGACAGGAAGAAGATGCTGTGATATGCAAATGATTAGCTTTTCAGAGCATTTGCATGGGGGCTTAATTAAAATAGAATGCAAATAATTTTAATTTTTTGATTCAGTAGCTGTCTGTTCGGTTGCGAAGTCCCGTAACCGTTGGCCCTGACTAGTATTATTACGCTATCTGACTGCAAAGAACAACAACAAAGAATGAAATGGAAATTTTCATTAACACAATTAATTAATTAAGTCCCCAGCAACTATAAAACCTACGAAACCAAAGCACAAGTGTAACTGTTCTGTGTGTGGAAGTATGACTCAACGTACGCATCTGGCACGGTTCTTCTTCAACAACACAAGAAATTTTAAATATCATTTACACTGAATTAATTAAAGAAAATAGAAATACCATAATTACTCAAGAAAACCAGAATTACACTCTAATACAAGAACACAAGCCAGATGCTTTGTTGACTGAACCTGTAATGACGCATTATTCAGGACATTGAAATAATGAGAACGAAAAGAAAAGTAGTTTGTTACCTTAATTTATATTGATGAAAGGCACTCTAGACATTACAATCTCTCCACACCGACTCGCTACTATCACATCTCAACAAGAACTTTTCAGTATCACATCTCAGCAAGCACTGCCTACTAGCTCATCTCAACAAACACTACTCACTACGACATCTCAGCACTGACTACCACGAGCTCTCCCCAAGCACTGCCCACTACGAGTTCTCAATAATCACTGCCAGTGGAGGCGGCGGAACAATACTCTCTAGCGCGATCTCTGGCGCTGTGGCTCAGTGTAGCCACCTTTCATATGCCCTTCCTCCACAGGCTAGAATTTGATGGTATTTTTACCAGCATTGGTGGTGAAAATACCACCAAATTCGTCAAAAAGATACAGACAAAAATAAAAGATAATATTCATGCGTAAATATCATATAACTAGATAAAATTTTGGCTTTGCACTGACCTTTCAATAACCTAATATATAAAATACAGTAAGCAATACAAATTCTTTCATACATGTGACTTTACATAACAGTTTACACAAGTATTATGTGGTTAAACAGTTCAATCAATAGCGTCAGCAATGACGAATATGTGCAGGTAAGAGTCTCATAACTTTTCACAAACAGTAATACATAAAAAAATCAGTTTATACAAATATTCACATAAACGCTTTCCATAGCTCAAGAATAAGCAGTTGACAGTTCCAGCAGTAGCACCCAGCAATGGTCAACAGGTGCAAAAACCAACAAGTGACATTTTTTCAGTAGAAACAGTCCATCAGTGGCACCCAGTAATGTTGAATAGATGCAGACACCAACAAGTAACACCATTTCAGTATAAGCAGTTCCATTAGTGGCACCCAGCAATGTTGAGCAGGTGCAGACATCAACAGGTGACATCTTTTCAGTAGAAGCAGTCCATCAGTGGCACCCAGCAATGTTGAGCAGGTGCAGACATCAACAAGTAACACCATTTCAGTATAAGCAGTTCCATTAGTGGCACCAGCAATGTTGAGCAGGTGCACACAGCAACAGGTGACATCTTTTCAGTAGAAGCAGTCCATCAGTGGCACCCAGCAATGTTGAATAGGTGCAGACACCAACAAGTAACACCATTTCGGTAGAAGCAGTCCATCAGTGGCACCCAGCAATGTTGAGCAGGTGCAGACATCAACAAGTAACACCATTTCGGTAGAAGCAGTCCATCAGTGGCACCCAGTAATGTTGACCAGGTGCTGACCGCAGTCCATAAAATTCACTATCACTGATCACACTGTTCATCAGCAGAAATTAAACTTGTCCTAGTGGCACCAATCATGTAGAAAAAGTGCAAATAACAGTTCATAATATTCCCTATCACTAATCACACAGTTCATCAGCAGAAATTAAACATGTCCAGGTGGCATCCACCATGTTGAAAAGTGCAGCACCATCACTAATCAGACAGTTCAGGCATGAACAATAGTTTGAATACACATACAATGCTTTTACACTAAACATACAAATCATAACAAACACACAAATGATATCAGATAATTGTCCTATTAACTATTACAATACACAAATACCAGTAAACCTATAATATTTATGGGTGTCAGTGCAAGCCACAACAACAAGTAAAATAATATTTAGGAGATAGGTTGGGATCACTTCTCTGGGATTATAAAAGGAAAATACACAAAACACACTCACTCATCTTTCATCCACATTAGTGCTACTGTGTAATTGAATAGTGTTAACTGTGTAAATGCAATTCTGTCAAAATTTTATGTTCATAATGTGTATCAAGTAGTAGTGGCAGCAATGTATAACAGTCAATAATAGTTAGTCAACGTCATAGTCATTGTTGTGTCGATTCCCTAAGGTCTCGACACAATGAGTGGCTAGGTGCACGCGAAACTAACGCAGACGGGCGTAAATTCTGAAACAGGAGACTGGATGAAAACTATAAAGAAAAGAAGAGAGATTTTAATATACTTAACTTTTAATGTAGTCTTGTTCTTGTTGAAATACATCTCTTGCATAGTAGTAAGCAATTAGCAATGATTCACATGGCGCCTTGCTAGGTAGTAGCGATGGACTAGCTGAAGGCTATTTAATCTGTCTCTCGGCAAATGAGAGGAATACTTGGTAGGTCTAGTCGCAAGCTATGTCGTCCGTACTACTGGGGCGAGGTCAAGTCCGTGTCTTCTGACCTGCCCTGTGGTGGCGCTACGTTTGCGAATACACAGTGGCGACACGCGGGTCCGACATGTACTACAGGACCGCGGCCGATTTAAGTTACCACCTAGCAAGTGTGGTGTCTAGCGGTGACACCACAGTCATCATGTCAAGACCGATGTTTGCCAAGCCAGATCAAAATGTACGGTTGCTGAACAACTGTCAGTGAGCCAAGATATGCAAATACTTCCTCTCTTGAAAAAAAGTATATACTGCTTAGTGATTTAACAAAGTGTGTGTGTAGACAATCTTCCTTCTACTTGAGTGTTCTAGTCTGCCATCTTCATGCTCCTTGTTCCATATAGACCAACAAAAAAATACGCTCCTCACTTACTTTACCTCTTATCCACCAAACTCCAATAATAATCAGCATCACATAATCCCAATACTTCACTAATACCTCTTCAATACGTCGATACATATAAACCTTATCATCAATATCATTTACCTTACCTCTTGTCCACGAAAACTCCAATAATCATCAACTTCACACAATCTCAATAATACCTCAATAATACCTCTTCAATACGTCGATCATATAAACCTTATTGGCAATATCATTTCACTTCCATAACAACTCTTTCCTCTAGTCAGTCTCCTCGAACAAGTACAGACAAAATCTTAGTGCAAACCTCAATTCATCATCTCATGCAATCCGAAGACACAGTGTCCACACACAACCTCTGTGTAATCCATCTGACCCAAATCTTCTACTCATTATAAATTATAAGATGGATTTTGGTTACCTTGTTTATTATTTAATAAAAGAAATGCATACATGACCTCTAACAGACTTTAGTTTGAATAACTTTCAGTAAGTAAGTACGATTACGAAGTGTTAATGATGGTGATATTTCAGTGTGTACACCACTTCAAAAATTATGGCAAACAGAAGCAAACATGTGGAGTATTTCTTGTGTCGTGTCACTTCCTATTTCAATTGCTCACGAAGAATGCAGTGTAATAACTGTCAATGGTCTAAACCTAGTGTTGGTATGTCATGTCGTTAGCTTCCTTCCTATTAGCATAAATTTATACAGCTTCCATAAAACCTCCAGCTCATGTGACTTCTATGCAGTTTTTTGTACCAATGTCGTTCGTAGCATTATAGCAGTTCATTTTCTTATCTTAAAAATATCAGGCACTGAGCGTAAGCAAAACATGCAATAGCGAGTAAATATACCAGTAGAGAACAGAATGTCAACAAGTGGATGCAACACAATCCCTACAACGAGGCTCTGCCAAGCGAACAATCTATAATTAATACCATAGTGTGACCTAAACTCTATGTTTGTACACAGTATATCAGCATTTCTATATACCAACTTGTAGTTATGACAACAAAACAGAAGTGTGTAAATATGCAATCCATACGCACAGCAGCAAACATATATCTTACGTAATAAACAAGTCATTAGCATCATTCAGCATAAGCAAATAAATGTTCATATGTAATCTTAATAAGTAAACATGAAGGCGCAAGCAGATAAATCACAAAGTGTAACCTACATACCTAACTACAGTCAGCACAATTAATCAGGTGACAATTATAATTTAAATAAATAAGCACAGCAGGCACATAATAGAAAAATGTGACATCAGTGAAAAAGCAGTGCAGCCAAGCGATGCGTAATATATACAAATAACAAGCCTGTTCATTAATCAATCATCGTCAAAATCAGTTAATGTGCGTAAGCACGTCGCTTCACAAGTAAATTCATAGAACACGAAATTTAGCACAAAGTATGAGTCACGTAATCGCAAGCAGCAAATTACGTCTAAAGTACGTACCTAAGTGGAAATATGTTACCTGAAAAATAAACTCAATTAATCGTTACCTTTTTTGTTTATTACTTTCTTCTTCGAAATGACATTCTTCCTCAAATTTTCTCAATAGCAAGTCGTCTTAACGTCGGACACGCACAGAATTTACCTAAAGGTCTTAAATATTTTACACAACCGTATCCTGAAAAATACTGAACGTTAATAACATAATTTATAAAGTCACCATAGCTTTATACAGAATTTAGTCGGAAAAATTAGACTGTGTATTTGTTTACGGCTGTCAGTGCATTCACACTGTGCGCTCGATCAGCTGTAGGCGCGTGACGTATGAAGTAATTGTTTGCGATCAACGACTGCCTTTTGCGGCGCGCAGACTTCACTGTTGCTTTGAGTATCTGCCGCCGCCGGAACACGGCGCGGTATCCTTGCATTCTCCGTGTGTTTACGTACAACTGTTAGTTTCTCAAAAGTATGTCATTCCACAAAAATTTTTACGTTCGATATATGATGTATTCCCTTAGAGCGTCGAGATTTAAGAGTTTCTACTTCAACAGTGTTATCATGGATAATTTTGCGAATTCTGTATGGACCGTTATAAAGCAGAAAAAATTTTTGACATAAGCCTTTTCCTTTATGAGACAAACGATGAGACTTAATTAACACCTTTTGACCAACTGACAAAATTTTTAAACGACCAGGACGTTTAGCTGATTTCTCTCTTCTTGCAGCCGCAGACGCAATATTTCGTAGAGCCAGGTTGACAACTTCAGAATGCTGCAGTTTCCGTGAAGGCGGAAAAGGAACGATTTCAGAAATGCGATTTGTTGGTACTTTATTTTTTAACATCAGTATAGGCGGTAAAGAAGTTGAGTCATTAGGAAGTTCATTCAGAATGTTTTGAAAAATATGAAGATACTGATCCCACGTTCTGTGATTCTGATGACAATAAAGACGGCACAATTTATTGATTTCCTTCATCCATCTCTCTGAAGCATTAGATTGAGGGTGAAAAAGTGAAATAAAAATTGGTTTAATCTTACGACGCCGTAGAGTATGAAGTCAAATTTTAGAGCGAAACTGTGATCCATTATCTGATATAACCTTATCAACATGACCAACTTCTTTAAGAAAATGTTTGATGAAAGCGTTAGATACTGAACGAGCTGTTGCTTTGCGTAAAGGTGTAAAACACACGTATTTTGATGTCAATTCCACTGCTACGAAAATGTATGCAAAACCATTAGTAGAACGAACCACTGGACCGAACAAATCGACTGCAGCCATGTCCTTTAATTTCGCTGGAATAATAGGAAACAACGGTGCTCTGTGAGAAACAGTTGGCGGCTTAGCCTTTTGACATAATTTGCATCTGGCAAGAACAGAACGAATACGTTTTTCCATATTACTGAAGTAGCAATTTTCTCGTAATTTATGAAAGCATTTTCTGGGACCAAAATGTGCATAACTGAAATGTGTAAACGAGGTGTGGCCAAATCATCCAATCTAACAAAGCGTCTATGAAAATTACAGACACAAAGGAAACTACAAACATCACGTTTTGTGGAAGGAACAGCATAATTACGAATAGCGTCTAGTTTCTCTGGATCAGGAAGAATACCTTCTGTAGAAATAATGTGACCGAGAAATTTCACCTGTGAACGACCAAATTCAGATTTTTCCAAGTTCACTGTAATGCCAACTCTTGCAAAAATACGTAATAATGAATCCAAAATTTTGTTATGCTCACTCCACGAACGTTTAGCAATAAGAATATCGTCAACATATGAAGTAATATTGTCACGAAGATAAACAGGTAAGATTTCGTTTAAACTACGACTGAATGCAGCAGAAAATATAGTAAGTCCAAACGGTAATTTCCGAAGTCACTTTTGGGTAAAACAGTGAAATCCGGTTATTCTTTACTTACTGTCTAGATAGATGGATAGTAGAAGAATTGTTTTTATAGATGCAAAGAATAGTGAAAGAGTAGGCAGCGGTTCAGAAAACTAAAAGGGAAATAGCACCACTACAGCTCGGGGCCCTGTGAACGCTACGGCACATATTCACTTAGTATAGTGAATCCCCTGAGGACGTTAATAGCTGCACATAAATTTCAGTTTGTGACTTAGTGGCAAATTTGGCGGAAGTGCGTACGTAAATTGATCAAGCCATGAACATGGATGTATGTCATTCTTAGAATTGCGGAAGATCTTAAATTTCCGAACAGTCAAAAAGTGTTTATAGTCAAAGTTTTCGCCTCGTGGCGACAAAGACCTACCGCGTCTGTCCCAGTCCCAATGTCGATTATTGTCAAGTTCGCGCGCCTGGCGCTCTCTTGTTGCATCCCGTAAATGAAACAAATTATTTTCTTCAAACCCCTCCGCTAACTGTGATTCCAAATTTCTTTTGCTGTCCTTTCCTACGATTTCGCCTTCAATTTGTTTGACTTGCTTTCGTAATGCCTCAACTTCCCTATTAACGCGTTCATTAAATTTTCCCTGATTTTCAACATGCTTACTTATGTTCTGGTACTCTTCGGTTTCTGCAAATGGTAATGGAGCTGTATCATCTGAATCTCTATCCCCATTTAAACTAAGACTTGTCAATTTATCTGAAATCTCCTCAACTCTTTCCGATAAGTCACCTATTTTTTCTTTCTGAACTTCCGTCTTCCGTAAGTGTCGCGACTCGGGTTTCAGTGTTGACACATTTGGTAGTTAACTGTTCATATTGTTGTGTTAGATTATTTATTCTGTCATTTGGTACGGATTCCTCTATTCTCTCAAATATTTCTTCCTTATCATGTGCACGTTGTAAATTTAACTCTGAAAATTTTTGTACTATCACGCGATCTCTTTCCTCCTGTTCTCTAACCTGTTCCCTTTGTCTAATCTCTACTGCAATTAATCTATTATTGTGAGCATTCAAAATCGGTTGTACTTCTTCTCTGATTTCTTTCTTTAATTCATCTTTCATGTTTTTGAAACATGTCCCTATTCGTGAGTCTAACCGTGTTTCCATTGTTCCCATCTGTGTTTTTAATTCAGATCCAAACCGTGTTTCCATTGTTCCCATATCAGTTTTTAATTCAGATCGTAAAGTTCCCATCTCTGTTTTAATTGTTCCTATTTGTGATCCCAGTGATTCCATTGTTCCCCTCTGTGTTTTTAATTCAGATCCAAACCGTGTTTCCATTTTTAATATAGCATTCATCAACTGCTCCATAGTAACTGATTCGAAACTCCTTTCGCCCCTAACATTTCCCGCAAAACCAGTTTCCTTCGTCATAGCTGTAAAGCTATCTGTGTTCGATACTATTTCAGACTCTTCTATCGTTAATCTCGTATTCTGTGAATTTCCTGATTGAGAAAAATTTTGAAATGGTTCCGGACTATTTTCCCGACTTATTAAATTGTTTTCCACTCCATTATTCATCATACTGTTGTCCTGTGTTGGCGAGTTCGCCATGTCAACAATTTCGTCATTCTCACTGTCCATCATTTTTGCCTTTTTCATCGACCGCGTAATCATTTACAAAACATACAAAACTCGTCACTATATGAAATTACACACAATGACACTTTATCTCCAACAATACCATTCACACGAAATGTTTCCCTCAAACACGATTAATCGAACAATTGAAATAATTGCACTAATTGTCAAACCCATAGACAAGACAACAGAAATGAAATTTTGCAAAAAAAAAAAAATACCATTAGAAGAATGACAATTACCAAATCTACACATGCAAAATAGACTACAATTGCTAAACTACAAATTACTACAACAATACTACTGTCTACTATTTTTACAATCAGAAGATTCCAAGGGACGATCCGAAACAGCGGTCGCCACGTGCATGGGGGCTTAATTAAAATAGAATGCAAATAATTTTAATTTTTTGATTCAGTATCTGTCTGTTCGGTTACGAAGTCTCGTAACGGTTGGCCCTGACTAGTATTATTACGCTATCTGACTGCAAAGAACAACAACAAAGAATGAAATGGAAATTTTCATTAACACAATTAATTAATTAAGTCCCCAGCAACTATAAAACCTACGAAACCAAAGCACAAGTGTAACTGTTCTGTGTGTGGAAGTATGACTCAACGTACGCATCTGGCACGGTTCTTCTTCAACAACACAAGAAATTTTAAATATCATTTATACTGAATTAATTAAAGAAAATAGAAATACCATAATTACTCAAGAAAACCAGAATTACACTCTAATACAAGAACACAAGCCAGATGCTTTGTTGACTGAACCTGTAATGACGCATTATTCAGGACATTGAAATAATGAGAACGAAAAGAAAAGTAGTTTGTTACCTTAATTTATATTGATGAAAGGCACTCTAGACATTACAATCTCTCCACACCGACTCGCTACTATCACATCTCAACAAGAACTTTTCAGTATCACATCTCAGCAAGCACTGCCTACTAGCTCATCTCAACAAACACTACTCACTACGACATCTCAGCACTGACTACCACGAGCTCTCCCCAAGCACTGCCCACTACGAGTTCTCAATAATCACTGCCAGTGGAGGCGGCGGAACAATACTCTCTAGCGCGATCTCTGGCGCTGTGGCTCAGTGTAGCCACCTTTCACATTCACACAAGGTTGGCGTCGCTGGTGACACCTACGACGTGCTGACATGAGGAAAGTTTCCAACCGATTTCTCATACACAAACAGCAGTTGACCGGCGTAGCCTGGTGAAACGTTGTTGTGATGCCTTGTGTAAGGACGAGAAATGCGTACCGTCAGGTTTCTGACTTTGATAAAGGTCGGATTGCAGCCTATCGCGATTGCGGTTTATCGTATCGCGACATTGCTGCTCGCGTCGGTCGAGATCCAAAGACTGTTAGCAGAATATGGAATCAATGGGTTCAGGAGGGTAATACGGAACGCCGTGCTGGACCCCAATGGCCTCGTATCACTAGAAGTCGAGATGACAGGCATCTTATCCGCATGGCTGTAATGTATCGTGCAGCCACGTCTCGATGCCTGAGTCAACAGATGGAGTCATTTGCAAGACAACAAACATCTGCACGAACAGTTCGACGACGTTTGCAGCAGCACGGACTATCAGCTCAGAGACCGTGGCTGCGGTTACCCTTGACGCTGCATCACAGACAGGAGCGCCTGCGATGGTGTACTCAACGACGGGAACCTGAGTGCACGAATGGCTAAACGTCATTTTTTCGGATGAATCCAGGTTCTGTTTACAGCATCACGATGGTCGCATCCGTGTTTGGCGACATCGCGGTGAACGCACATTGGAAGCGTGTATTCGTCATCGCCATACTGGCGTATCACCCGGCGTGATGGTATGGGGTGACATTTGTCACACGTCTCGGTCACCTCTTGTTGGCATTGACGGCACTTTGAGCAGTGGACGTTACATTTCAGATGTGTTACGACCCGTGGCTCTACCCTTCATTCGATACCTGCGAAACCCTACATACCATGATAATGCACGACTGCATGTTGCAGGTCCTGTACGGGCCTTTCTGGATACAGAAAATGGTCGACTGCTGCCCTGGCCAGCACATTCTCCAGATCTCTCACCAATTGAAAACGTCTAGTCAATAATGGCCGAGCAACTGGCTCGTCACAATACGCCAGTCACTACTCTTGATGAACTGTGGTATCGTGTTGAAGCTGCGTGGGCAGCTGTACCTGTACACGCCATCCAAGCTCTGTTTGTCTCAATGCCCAGGCGTATCAAGGCCGTTATAACGGCCAGAGGTGGTTGTTCTGGGTACTGATTTCTCAGGATCTATGCACCCAAATTGCGTAAAAATGTAATCACATGTCAGTTCTAGTATAATACATTTGTCCAATGAATATCCTTTTATCATCTGCATTTCTTCTTGGTGTAGCAATTTTAATGGCCAGTAGTGTAATTACATACACTAAAATCTCTTGTACATTAAGAATTACTGGCTTCGAGAATTACTAACGTGGTAGTAAATCAAATCCACTTATATTATTCATTACAAAGACAACATTGCAAGTTTTAATGAACTACTAGCGATGAAAAAAATGGTTCAAATGGCCCTAAACTCTATGGGACTTAACATCTGAGTTCATCTGTCCACTAGACTTAGAACTAGTTAAACCTAACTAACCTAAGGATGTCAGACACAGCCATGCCCGAGGCAGGATTCGAACCTGCGACCGTAGCAGCAGCGCGGTTTCGGATTGAAGCTCCTAGAACCGCTCGGCCACAGGCGCCGGCTACGAGTGATGAAGGAGCGGAGTACATTAGCACGAGTCTGTTAAGTTTGCAGGAGGGGTGGCTGGCAGGCAGAGGTGCCACGCCACGGTCGCTTTACACACAGTGCGGTGTCGGTGCAACAATTCCACCGGCCTTGCCGCAGTGGCAGCACCTGTTACCGTCAGATCACCGGAGACGAGCGCTGTCGGGCTTGGCTAACACCTGCATGGGTGACCGTCCGGGTCTGCCGAGCGCTGTTGCCAAGAGGGGTGCGCTCAGCCCTTGTCAGGCAAACTGAGCTGCTATTTATAGGCGTAGGCTTCCGCGGCCAATGTCACAGAAAAAGAAAAAAAAATACCCTGAAGAAGGTCACTTGCAACAATGACCGAAACGTCGCTAGCTTTACATGTTGACAATGCGGTCACAAACCCAGAAAAATTTTCTTTCCTGAGGAGCTACTTGATTGAGACGTAGCGGCTCCGTTTACATAAACTGACATACGGCCGGGAGAGCGGTGTGCTGACCACATGCCCCTCCATATCTGCATGCAGTGATGCCCATAATCTGAGGACGACACGACGGCCGGTCGGTACCGTCTGGCCTTTTGTGGCCTGTTCAGACGGAGCTTAGTTTCGTTTTTAGTGTGATATAATAATAAACTTATAGTCAGTGCATGTATCAAGAGCAAACACTGTGAAGAGAGTTCAAGACAAATCATCAATATTCTTTTTTAAAAAGAAGGCAGAAGTGTGACACTAAGCAAATATTTACTACTAAATGTATTACAGTTTACACACTTTTACCACTACAGTATAGAACAACACCTAGTTTATCGGAATTTATCAACCTTTTTTAAACTGGTGTAAATATAGTACATAGCCTGTTAAGTTCTACACATATTACTTTTTTCCTTGGTTCTTCCCTACAGAAACTAGCAACTTGTCGGTCGCGGCTTCGCCCGCATTATACAGGAAAATAAAACTGCGCTGTGTGAGGTTTTGGAGGGCATTCTTGTGAAGTAATAGGTTTCCAGCGTTCTCCATGTTTTAAAAGCTTACGTCTATACTTTAAAGTACGAGATTAATTGTTTCACTTTCTTAAACTGGTTTTAATAATCAAACTAATATAGTATTTAAAAATGTAGAAGATTTTGTCTATTCAAAATTTTTAAGGCATTCGTGGCCACTTGTTGACAAACTGCCTGTTGGCGTTCCGGTTCTTCGGACGACCGTCAGTCTGATTATTTTTCTGACGCTTCGGCAGAACGAGTG
This sequence comes from Schistocerca nitens, assembly GCF_023898315.1. Lineage (NCBI taxonomy): Eukaryota > Metazoa > Arthropoda > Insecta > Orthoptera > Acrididae > Schistocerca > Schistocerca nitens. Next base: position 12,285,877 of record NC_064622.1, read on the forward strand.
GCTGGCATTGTGAAAGCTTCGCCGTCCATTGCTGGTGGTGGTGCAGCAGTGAAGGGTGAAGCTCTCACAATGCCAGCCACTCGTTCTGGCGAAACGTCAGAAAAATCACCAGACAAACGTCGGCCGAAGAATTTCGTCCATCACTGTTTCGCTCAACTGACCGAGCCGAAATTTTGCACGAACGAAGCTTTTATTTAGTTGGAGAAACGATTCAGTTTGAAGCAATTTCCACTGTTGTTTTAGGACATAGGACATGACAATCACACACAAGCTGTTGATAAATTTAAACATTAATCTTACATAAGTTCTTCATCCTCGGTAATAGCAAAATACGTTTCAGTCGAGGATTAAATTGGGTCGCTTTAGTTGTTTTAAGTGCCGTTGAAATATATGGTCTGAGGCATCCAGAATGCCCCGAAACGTGGTTGTAGCTCTTAATTTTCTGAGCTGTTTTCGAGCGGACCTCCCGCTCAGACGCCATGTTGTCTGCGCCACCACAGTAACTTGGTGCGGTGACTCCCATGGTCGGCACTACTTCAAAACCCAACAGAAAAGTTGTAGGGACGGACGTGGGGCAAACTCTCCATTCAAGTCTGTAGTGCTGCACTGAAAACGTGCACGCAGAGCGACAAATTACAATTCACAACTGGGACAGATTTTACTTTAAACAAAAAACAGTACACAACTTTTGTAATTGGGGAGCCTGGTCCTACTAAGCTGTTTCAAGAATATCGCCTCTGGCTGCAGCTCACCTCACTGCTGAATTCCGAGATAGTGTGATGTCGATGACGATTCGAGTTGAAAATAATTTCTCCAGGTCATGATAAGATCCCTGTAACGTCGCAGCTCGTGCTATTGTCAGCTTTCTGTCTAGGAATTGCAGATCCACAGTGTGCTCAATTACACTGAGGAGCCAAAAAAAAAAGAAAAAAAAAGAAAAAGAAACTGGTACACTTGCCTAATATCGTGCTGGGTCCTCTCAACACGCAGAAGTGCAGCAACACCACGTGGCATGGACTCGACTAACGTCTGAAGTAGTGCTGGAGGGAAGTGACACCATGAGTCCACAGGGCTGTCCATAAATCCGTAAGTGTCAAGGGGGTGCAGATTTCTTCAGAACACCACGCTGCAAGGTATCGCAGTTATGCTCAATAATGTTCATGTCTGGGGAGTTTGGTGGCCAGCCAAAGTGTTTAAACTCGGAAAAGTGTTTCTGGAGCCACTCTGTAGCAATTCTGGACGTGTGCGGTGTTGCACTGTGCTGCCGCAATTGCCCCACTTCGTCAGAACGCACAATGGACACGAGTGGATGCAGGTGATCAGACAGGATGCTTACATACGTGTCACCTGTCAGAGTCGTATCTAGACGTATCAGGGGTCCCATATCACTCCAACTGCAGACGCCCCACTCCATTACAGAGCCTCCACCAGCTTGAACACGTCCATCCGCTGGATACAATTTGAAACGAGACTCGTCCAACCAGGCAGTATGTTTTCAGCCACTAACAGTCCAATGTCGGTGTTGACCGGCCCAGGCGAGGCCTAAAGCTTTGTGTGAAAGGGTCATCAATGGTACACGAGTGGGCCTTCGGCTCCGAAAGGCCATATCGATGATGTTTCGTCGAAGGGTTCGCACGCTGACACTTGTTGGTGTCCCAGTACTGAAATCCGCAGCAATTTGCGACAGGGTTGCACTTGTGTCAGGTTGAACGATTATCTTCAGCTGTCGTTGGTCCCGTTCTTGCAGGATCTTTTTCGGCCGCAGCGATTTTGGAGGTTTGTTGTTTCACCGGATTCCATAGTCACGGTCATCATCATCATCTTTGACAGTTTCCAGCCACTGGCTGGGTCTGTCGGGAACACAAGCCTCTCCATCGTGTTCTGTCTTTCCACCATTCCCCCTCTTCCACCTTCGTCCAGTTCTCTCCTCTTCTCGTCACACATTCCTTCACTCCCTTCACCCATCTATCTCTTGGTCTTCCTCTGGGCCTCTTCCCCTCCAGTTGCAGATCAAACATCCTCTTTGGAATTCTTCCCTCATCCATTCTCTTCATGTATCCATACCACTGCAGTCTTGATTTTTCTATCCTGTCCTGTACTGGTTCCTCCTTTAGTCTTTCCCTCACATACACATTTCGCAATCTGTCTCGTCTTGTTACACTCAACCTGCTCCTCTGGAACTTCATTTCACTAGCCTGTATTCTACTTTTGTCGCTTTTGTGCATTACCCATGTCTCACTTCCGTATGCCAATATGGGGACAAAGTAGGTTCGGTATATAATTCCCTTGGATTTCTGTGGCACCTCCTTGCTCCAAATAAGCCCCCTAATGCATTTGTAGAACTGCCCTGCTTTTCTGCACCTTTCATTTATTTCCATTGCGTTTCCCCCCTTACATTCAATCATGCTTCCCAGGTACTTGAAGTTCTCTACCACTTGTAGTTTTTCCCCTCCACAAGTTATATCCACATTTGGCCTATTCTTCTTCCTTTTTGTGACAATTATTTCACTTTTCTTTGTAGAGAAATGCATTCCATACTGTGCTGCCGTTGCCTCCCATACATCTAACTGCTCTTGCACCTCCTTCTCGCAATTTCCCCATAACATCAGGTCATCGGCAAAAAGCACTGCTTTCATTTTATGATCTCCAATTGCATCTGATACTTGCTGTAGGATTTCATCCATAACAATAATAAACAATAAAGGCGAAAGTGCACTTCCCTGTCGCAGCCCATTTTCCAGCTTGAACCATGCAGTACGTTCCCTCCCCACTTTCACACAACTCTCACTTCCCTCATACATTCTTCTGACTTTTCGTGTTATCTCTTCATCTATCCCTTTTGCGTTCAGCACATCCCAGAGCTTGTCCCTACAGATACTGTCATACGCCTTCTCAATATCTAAAAAGGCCATGATTAAGTCCTTCCCGTACTCATAGTGCCTTTCCTGCAGTTGCCTTACCGCAAATATGAGGTCCGTTGTTGATCTTCCCGGTCTGAAACCATACTGCTCCTCTTGCAGTCTACTTTCAATACTGCTTCTTATTCTCTTCTCCAGGATCTTTTCATAGATTTTTCCACAGTGGCATAGCAGGGTGATTCCTCTGTAGTTCTCACATCTCCTTTTACCCCCTTTCTTGAAGATCGGGACTATAATTCCTTTCTTCCAATCCTCAGGAATTCTGTTCTCCTTCCACACCACGGTACGCTCATGAAATGGTCGCACGGGAAAATCCCCACTTCATCGCTACCTCGGAGATGCTGTGTCCCATTGCTCTTGCGCCGACTATAACACCATGTTCAAACTCACTTAAATATTGATAACCTGCTACTGTAGCAGCAGTAACCGATCTAACAACTGCGGCAGACACTTGTCTTGTTGAGGCGTTGCAGACCGTAGCGCCGTATTCTGCCTGTTCCCATATCTCTGTATTTGAATACATATGCCTGTAACACTTTCTTCTGCGCTTCATTGTAGAAGTGCGAGACACTGACGTACTCATAGAGAATATCGATCTTTTCAGTGTCTTACTCCGTGGCTTGCGCGAAGCAGTTTCAGTTCAGTGAGTGACAGGGCACGATATTCTGGGCTTGTTCAATTGGAAGCACCAAAACTGACAACAGCCGGCAGATTGGCGTGCTGACCACGCGCCCCTCCGTATCCGCATGCAGTCGTGCCTAACATCTGAGGGTGACACGGCGGTCGGTCGGTGCTGTTGGGCCTTCCGTCCGAGGTCTATTCGGACAGATTTTTGGAGTCGTTTATGTAATTTAGTTGAAGCCTTTCAGCGCTGCTTGGGGGAAAATCCCACCAGGTACCCACAGTGCTGTACTTTTCAAGCCCCATTCAAGCTGCCTTTCAGCAAGGAATCACTCTTATAACCATTTCTTGTCAATATGTAGTAACGTTACGAGTGGGGTGTCCGCTGTACAAAGTATTTAAAAAAAACGGCAGGTCTGACTGAGTAACACGGCAAGTTGCCGTAAGCGGCTACATCGGGCGTGACCCACGAGAAGTTCACAATGGCTCTGAGCACTACGGGACTCAACTGCTGAGGTCATAAGTCCCCTAGAACTTAGAACTACTTAAACCTAACGAAGCTAATGACATCACACACATCCATGCCCGAGGCAGGATTCGAACCTGCGACGGTAGCGGTCGCGCGGTTCCAGACTGTAGCGCCTAGAACCGCTCGGCCACCCCACGAGAAGTGGCGGTGGCCGTGAGTGGAGGGGGGGAGGGGGGGAGCGGTGAGAGGGGAGGGGGGAGAGGATGGAACCGCACCGCCTCGGCGATAAGTCGTAATAAAGTTTAGCAAAAAATATGAAAGCCACTGCCAGACGTGCTACAGAAAATCTAATGACACCGATGAAATCGCAATGAAGACACGAATTCTTATTGCCATTTTACACAACAAACTGTAAGCGCACACTGTGTGTAGCACTCGTCTACGGAGTGAGTGGAGTTCTTTAAGGAAATCAGTTAATTTGGCCCGGTGGTATCTGGTACAAGTAAATCATAACACATCAAACTAACTACTAAGGATTGGATGTGAACAGCGCGTAGCGTTGCGCAGTTGGAGTTGAGCCGCCAGCAGTGGTGGATGTGGGGAGAGAGATGGCGGAATTTTGAGAGCGGATGATCTGGACGTGTGTCCATCAGAGACAGTAAATTTGTAAGACTGGATGCCATGAACTGCTATATATATATTATGACTTTTGAACACTATTAAGGTAAATACATTGTTTGTCCTCTATCAAAATCTTTCATTTGCTAACTATGCCTATCAGTAGTTAGTGCCTTCAGTAGTTAGAATCTTTTATTTAGCTGGCAGTATTGGCGCTCGCTGTATTGCAGTAGTTCGAGTAACGAAGATTTTTGTGAGGTAAGAATTCATGAAAGGTATAGGTTATTGTTAGTCAGGGCCATTCTTTTGTAGGGATTACTGAAAGTCAGATTGCGTTGCGCTAAAAATATTGTGTGTCACTTTAGTGAATGTCTGAGTACGTTCAGTTCTGCTCAACTGTTTGAAAATCAAATAACGTAGGGGTTTATCAGCACAGTCATTCATTAATTTTTCTAAGGGGACGTTTCAAATGATCTCCATGAACTCAATTTAGTATTCATGGGTACACAAATTTCATAAGAAACGAATGTAACAGTAACTGAAATCAATAAATGCCTTGGCGAACTGGCGTAAAGGATCTGGAATGGTAGTTCAAAGCAACGCGTATCAGAACAAAACATTTACACCCACGGAGGACACATCGTGACTGCCACAGTTTAGTACATAGAGATAGAAATCTGATGGATATGCGTGTGCATCTATTGCTGGAGTTGAACGTGTGTTGAACTTCTGGCTGTGAATCTGTCTTCAAAATGAAGACGGGAATTACTTAACGTCGTCACGAAGAATTCGCCTCTCCCTACAATTCGCTTTGCTGTTGCACCTGGGTCCCGTCATGCTTTGAATCTGCAGGTGGTGGCTGAAGCGGGTGCACAATCAGCCATCGACTCAGAACAGACGAGTCTCCGGTACTCAGCCGCATGCACGACTCTGTTCCCGGACGAGCAGTAGTTTTGAAGGAGTGTGGATGTGAAGCTCTCCAAGCGCAGAAGTGAAGAATTCTGGAAGTGAAGTGATTATCTGCAGTGGGCTTCTAAAACGCAAAATTGGAGTTCTTCATTTTTCGGCGTTGCGTAAGTTTCATTGGGGGAATACTAATTCTTGTGTGTGCCGACCTGTAAGGTGTTTTCTAGCAAGACGCTGACCTCTCTACAATAGTCAAATTACACGTGGTTTATCATTTAAACTACTTGTTAGTCTCGAGACTCCGAGATGTCTGGCTTCCTTCGTGTGCCGGCCAATACGGTTCGCTCTATACTGCCGCCCCTCAGATATTTACGTGAACCAATAGGAGGCGCCTTTACCTTTCTTTAAATATTCAGGTTGGTGTCACCGAGTCGCTTGTCGCACCTCACGCGCAGCAGTGCAGTCCCAGCTTCGTGAGCCGGCCGTTGTGACCGAGCGGTTGTAGGCGCTTCAGTCTGCAACCGCGCGACCGCTACGATCGCAGGTTCGAATCCTGCCTCGGGCATGGATGTGTGTGATTGTTGTAACCACAGGAACAAGCGAAGTCTAAATACAGTCTTTCTCAGGCAGTACGACGGAAATAGTCCGTAAACAGTAGGTGAGTTAAAATGTAAGCTAAATGCCGGGCGTGGCAGAGGGGTCATAAAGGAACACAGCTGCAGAGCCAAGGCCGAAGTCCAAACTGTCGGGCAGCTACTAGTGATAGGGAAAGAAACAGACTCCTTAAAGAGACGAAAGAAGCTCTGGGTAGGCAATTAGACATATCAACGGAAAACTTCTGGTTAGAGAGGGAAGTCTGGGATCGGAGAGAGAAAGAACGAGGGTTCTTGGTGAGGACCGCAATACATCATGAGGAGCCAATGAAGGGCCCAGGACGCAGTGCGTGACCATATTGCGAGAGGCGCCTCTATCCCTCCACCCAGCCTCTGAAGAACAATAACAACAATAATACTTCAACGTTACCAGACAATGGTAAGTTGCCTTCGACGCTACGTCATGCCAAGCGCTGGCGGGGTCGGAGGGGCAGAGCTAACAAAACTCGGGAGAACGCCGCTCCGGCGTCTCTCGATGTTAGGCTCCAGGTAGCGATAGGAGTCAAGCGTGATAGCCGCAGCCGACTGGGGCTGAGGAACGGGCTGTAGGCAGGCAGCCGCAGATAGTCGCTGAAGAGCGTTAGGGGGTAGCCGCGGGACTCTGACGTAGGGCGCTAGGAAGTATTGCAGAGCTTCTGGTAGGCAGTCGGAACGGTGGAATCAGGCACCGTCTCTGTATTAGACTTGGCCTTCCTGTGAATGCAATCACCACGCAGTCAGGGTGAGCTGTCATTCTTCAGAATAAACTGCAACTTGTTAAAGTTAGCAAGACTTTAATTCCTAGCCTTGTACCTTCTTAGCCAGGTCAAAAAGTCTCGCTCTCACTAAGGTCAGCCGGCTAAATCCCTTTCACGAACCGTGTCGCTCAATCCCTTGCAATACCCACGCTTGGGACGCGACATGATGTCCTTAGGTCAGTTAGGTTTGAGTACTTCTAAGTTCTAGGGGACTGATGGCCTCAGATGTTAAATCCCATAGTTCTCGGAGCCATTTGAACCATTTTTCCCAGCTTCGTGTTCCCCTTCCGCTTCCTGAGACGTCACGTCAGCAGCCCCTCTACAGCGGCAGTACCTCAGGGGCTGTGCCCGTTAGGCGGCACCCACCCCGTGGACACTGTGTGTTCCAAACAGCCCTGCCACGCTGCGCGTCCCGGAGACGCGCCCTGCTTTGTCGTACTTTTCTTGCTCGCTGTGAAGAAGCCACAGCTCTGGGTGATTTTACGTACCCCATGGTTCCCGTCACAGAGGGAGGTGAGTGGCGATTCTGTCACGCGACGGAACTTCCGGATAGGTGAGTGGAGCGTGGTTGGTGGTCTTCTGGTGAGCATGCCTATGTGGTGAAGGTCGTCAGTAAGGAATGAGCAGCCAGCGATCTCTGTATGCTCAGATCCTATTTCAGAGGTAGAATTATTTCGGTGTGCTGCTATTCACGACTTGGTAATGTTTGTAGTGTATTAATCTGGGACTTGAAAAATATTTGAACAGCAAGTGCAACAATAGCTGTCAGTGACTGAACTTCGCGATTCTGTACCATACTGTACCTACTCTTGCTTCAACTAACTGACCATTAGCAATTTAACACAGTTTGAGGAATTTAACACAGTTTGAGTGCACGGCGCAACGCCGCTGGCTTATATTCGTCGTCGTCCGCGTACACTCCCACTTTCTCTGCTAGGTCAATTAACTAATCTCTTATGCGTTCTGTGCTTAATTATTAACCGTGTCTGGTTAGGCCACATCATTAGGGTAAGCAGTGATCCTTTTCTTACTTCCTCTATTTAACGTTGTATTCTAACACTTTTATAAGATATTCACTGATTGTCCATTAGGCAGGCCATATGAGTATGCGAAGCTTGTATAAGGGCTTAAACCAGCGGTGCTCAACCGAATCCCTAAATTTTACAGATGATTCATACGAAAATGTGAGGTAGTGTGATCGCCCTCTGGTACTTAGACTGCTCTCAACTAACTATTAATGTCACAGTATTTGTTAGTTACCAAAACTCCCAAGTAATGTTGCAACGTTCTGGCCAGTAAAGTCTCGTTCTTTTGATACTGCTCATCTGCAGGAGCCACGTGTTACTACAGGGACGGACCGCAGTAGTGGTGCCATGAATGTTGCTGCAGTGTACACTACTGGCAATTACAGGGTGTTTCAAAAATGACCGGTATATTTGAAACGGCAATAAAAACTAAACGAGCAGCGATAGAAATACACCGTTTGTTGCAATATGCTTGGGACAACAGTACATTTTCAGGCGGACAAACTTTCGAAATTACGGTAGTTACAATTTTCAACAACAGATGGCGCTGCAAGTGATGTGAAAGATATAGAAGACAACGCAGTCTGTGGGTGCGCCATTCTGTACGTGGTCTTTCTGCTGTAAGCGTTTGCTGTTCACAACGTGCACGTGTGCTGTGGACAACATGGTTTATTCCTTAGAACAGAGGATTTTTCTGGTGTTGGAATTCCACCGCCTAGAACACAGTGTTGTTGCAACAAGACGAAGTTTTCAATGGAGGTTTAATGTAACCAAAGGACCGAAAAGCGATACAATAAAGGATCTGTTTGAAAAATTTCAACGGACTGGGAACGTGACGGATGAACGTGCTGGAAAGGTAGGGCGACCGCGTACGGCAACCACAGAGGGCAACGCGCAGCTAGTGCAGCAGGTGATCCGACAGCGGCCTCGGGTTTCCGTTCGCCGTGTTGCAGCTGCGGTCCAAATGACGCCAACGTCCACGTATCGTCTCATGCGGCAGAGTTTACACCTCCATCCATACAAAATTCAAACGCGGCAACCCCTCAGCGCCGCTACCATTGCTGCACGAGAGACATTCGCTAACGATATAGTGCACAGGATTGATGACGGCGATATGCATGTGGGCAGCATTTGGTTTACTGACGAAGCTTATTTTTACCTGGACGGCTTCGTCAATAAACAGAACTGGCGCATATGGGGAACCGAAAAGCCCCATGTTGCAGTCCCATCGTCCCTGCATGCTCAAAAAGTACTGGTCTGAGCCGCCATTTCTTCCAAAGGAATCATTGGCCCATTTTTCAGATCCGAAACGATTACTGCATCACGCTATCTGGACATTCTTCGTGAATTTGTGGCGGTAGAAACTGCCTTAGACGACACTGCGAACACCTCCTGGTTTATGCAAGATGGTGCCCGGCCACATCGCACGGCCGACGTCTTTAATTTCCTGAATGAATATTTCGATGATCGTGTGATTGCTTTGGGCTATCCGAAACATACAGGAGGCGGCGTGGATTGGCCTCCCTATTCGCCAGACATGAACCCCTGTGACTTCTTTCTGTGGGGACACTTGAAAGACCAGGTGTACCGCCAGAATCCAGAAACAAGTGAACAGCTGAAGCAGTACATCTCATCTGCATGTGAAGCCATTCCGCCAGACACGTTGTCAAAGGTTTCGGGTAATTTCATTCAGAGACTACGCCATATTATTGCTACGCATGGTGGATATGTGGAAAATATCGTACTATAGAGTTTCCCAGACCGCAGCGCCATCTGTTGTTGACAATTGTAACTACTGTAATTTCGAAAGTTTGTCTGCCTGAAAATGTACTGTTGTCCCAAGCATATTGCAACAAACGGTGTATTTCTATCGCTGCTCGTTTAGTTTTTATTGCCGTTTCAAATATACCGGTCATTTTTGAAACACCCTGTAAAATTGCTACACCAAGAAGAAATGCAGATGATAAACGAGTATTCATTGGACAAATATATTGTACTAGAACTGACATGTGATTACATTTTGACGCAATTTGGGTGCATAGATCCTGAGAAATCAGTACGCAGAACAACCACCTCTGGCCGTAATGACGGCCTTGATACGCCTGGGCATTGAGTCAAAAGCCGGCCGAAGTGGCCATGCGGTTAAAGGCGCTGCAGTCTGGAACCGCAAGACCGCTACGGTCGCAGGTTCGAATCCTGCCTCGGGCATGGATGTTTGTGATGTCCTTAGGTTAGTTAGGTTTAACTAGTTCTAAGTTCTAGGGGACTAATGACCTCAGCAGTTGAGTCCCATAGTGCTCAGAGCCATTTGAACCATTGAGTCAAACAGAGCTTGGATGGCGTGTACAGGTACAGCTGCCATGCAGCTACAACACGATACCACAGTTCATCAAGAGTAGTGACTGACGTATTGTGACGAGCCAAGTGCTCGGTCACCATTGAAGAGACGTTTTCAGTTGGTCAGAGTTCTGGAGAATGTGCTGGCCAGGGCAGCAGTCGAACATTTTCTGTATTCGAAAGGCCAGTACAGGACCTGCAACATGCGGTCGTGCATTATCCTGCTGAAATGTAGGGTTTCGCAGCGATAGAATGAAGGGTAGAGCCACGGGTCGTAACACATCTCAAATGTAACGTCCACTGTTCAAAGTGCCGTCAATGCGAACAAGAGGTGACCGAGACGTGTAACCAATGGCACCCCATATTATCACGCCTGGTGATACGCCAGTATGGCGATGACGCATACACGCTTCCAATGTGCCTTCACCGCGATGACGCCAAACACGGGAGCGACCATCATGATGCTGTACACTGAACCTGGATTCATCCGAAAAAATGACGTTTTGCCATTCGTGCATGCAGGTTCGTCGTTGAGTATACCATCGCTCGCGCTCCTGCCAGCGTCAAGGGTAACCGCAGCCATGGTCTCCGAGCTGATAGCCCATGCTGCCTCAAACGTCGTCGAACTGTTCGTGCAGGTGTTTGTTGTCTTGCAAATGACTCCATCTGTTGACTCAGGCATCGAGACGTGGCTGCACGATCCGTTACAGCAGTGCGGATAAGATGCCTGTCTTCTCGACTTCTAGTGATCCGAGGCCGTTGGGGTCCAGCACGGCGTTCCGTATTACCCTCCTGAACCCATTGATTCCATATTCTGCTAACAGTCATCGGATCTCGACCGACGCGAGCAGCAGTGTCGCGAAACGATAAACCGCAATCGCGATAGGCTACAATCCGACCTTTATCAAAGTCGGAAACGTGATGCTACGCATTTCTCCTCCTTACACGAGTCATCACAACAACGTTTCACCACGCAACGCCGGTCAACTGCTGTTTGTGTTTGAGAAATCGGTTGCAAACTTCCTCATGTCAGCACGTTGTAGGTGTCGCCACCGGCGCCAACATTGTGTGAATGGTCTGAAAAGCTAATCATTTGCATATCACAGCATCTTCTACCTGTCGGTTAAATTTCGCGTCTGTAGCACATCTTCGTGGTGTAGCAATTTTAATGGCCGCTAGTGTATTATGACTGAACTTCCAGTATGCTGCAGGTGGAAAATAGGTCCGTAACTTGTTTTATAATTGTGATAAATGGTTTCAGTTCCATCATAAGCTGCATTAAGAAGTATCTTTTCTATCTCTTGATGGATACTGGTTCCGGACACCTACGTCCACTTTCAAACCATCCGTATCATAGTTGTGACAACAAAGGCGACAGCCTGTGTACAAAAACCGCCCCTGCAGCGACGTTCAATGCGGCACTGTGGCCCTTCTCACCGACAGTCACGGCAGGTGCAATTTTTGTACGTAGGCTTTCGCCTGTATTGTCACAGTTACGATACGGATGGTTAGAAAGTGGACGTATGTATCCCAACTAGTTGGTAGCAAGAGATAAAGAGATACTTCTTAATGCAGCTTATGACGAAGATACAACTATTTATCTCAAAAAAATATTACAGACTTTGTATCACTCTCAGACCAGTTACAATAAATACAAATACTAGTTTGTGCATAAATAAAGAGCCAGCGCATGTGTCTCGCGCAGTCTTGCGCATGTCCACTCACATTAAGTGAGTACAAAATGTTGTTAACATATCGTTTAAACAATTACTTATGTCTGCTTCATAGAAGGGTGTTTTGGCACTCTTTCCAATGGCGGTGTCAGCTAACACCTGCAACCGAACACTTTTTAATTACCTTGTTGTTTCAACACTGGCCGGCCAGAGTGGCCGAGCGGTTCTAGGCGCTACAGTCTGGAACCACGCGACTGCTACGGTCGCAGGTTCGAATCCTGCCTCGGGCATGGGTGTGTGTGTTGTCCTTAGGTTAGTTAGGTTTAAGTAGTTCTAAGTTCTAGGGGACACATGACCTCAGAAGTTAAGTCTCATAGTGCTCAGAGCCATTTGAAACATTTTTTAAATACTGGCTGTAATCACATTTAAATAAAACTTCTGGCAAAACTAATAAATATACAAGAATGACAAGATATGAGGCATCCATGCTGCATTCACTTGCTCTGTTCCTGAGGAGGATACGATTTCCTGAGAAACGTTTCCATGATGGATAAGATGTAAAACATAAGATATCAATAAATGAAATTGTTACAGGTACGTATCTTTCAGGAAAGACAGATGTAAAACAATGCTATCATCAGAGATACCGTTTGTTGAAATCTGATCAAGTGTTTAAAAGTTGTTAATTCTAAAGTTCGTAGTCAAAATATTTAGACGCTGTAAAATATTATTTTTTGTAGTTTTTAAGATATTAAAAAATTATTGTTTCATTCGTGTGTGGATTATGAACTAGACAGTGATATAGGCAGAGGTGTACGACTATTCCTGTTACTTCCGCTGAGTTGCGTCATTACCTGCGGTTTCTCGTGCTTCAGGTACCTGGGCTGTGTACGGCTCTGTTTAAAAAGAACAGCTCGATGCAGCCGTAGAGTCGAGTCGCGCACGTCTGCTTTCGTGCCCCGTAGCTAATTCGTGGCAAATAATAACCTGTAGCTGTGATCTTGCAGTACAACGGTCTATGCATTGGCTAGAACTGCCAATTAATTAAATACACAGAAATATTAAATAAAAGTTAAATGAATAATTTAATATCAAGAGTTCTATTCTAATGTCTGTAATTGATGTAGTCAAAAGAGAATTATGCTGAATAATGTTTATTCAAGAAAGAACATCTGAGATAAACGGGAAGTGGTCGTAGGATATTCACTTCAAAAACAGACAGACAATACCCGTATCAAATGCAATAAATTTACGTTGAGTTCAACATGATGATTCACTCACGCGATACAAAGAATTTTCAATTCCGTAAATTAAGTGGAAATAGTTAGAGCCCTACTCTGGAGCACATGCAGACTTTTCGAAATATAAAGTCCCTTCAGAAGTTAAAGTACGGCAACAGCCGTTCACCGCCCAGACTCAGACACCCGTTATCCCAGGCAGTTCTTGATCCTTCCAGAAATCGCGTAAAAGTGTCAGAATCGCTTCCTTCAGCCCTTCATTCGAGAGGTCTCCATCTCCACTGGACTCCAGCGGTGTTCCACCACTGTCTATCTCTCACTGGCTGAAGGCCATCCCCACCAAACATACGTCATTCTCAAGCTCTACAGTCACGATGTGATTCAAGTTGACCAATTCGCAGACTAAACTAATAAATGAAAACAATATTTAAGTAAAGAAATTTCATATACATTCTGTTACACACAGATCATTTACAAAAAACGCAAGCAATAGTTGGTTCGTAAGTAAATAAGTCAGTACTCTTGCGGAAGTGCTCTCACGTCAGATGACTACAGATTAAAACAGGCATTTATGTCTGCCTGACAGAAGCGTCTCTTGGCACTCTCTACAATAGTGGTGTCAGGTAACACAACCGATCGACCGCTTTTAAATAATACCACTTGTAATCAACATTTAAATAAAGTCAAAATAGTAAAGCTTCATCAAAAATCTACAAAAGTATGACAGTATGAGGTATTGTATGTTCATTTGTTCTTTTGTTTGTAAATGTGGAGAACACGATGTTCTGACAAAAATTTGCATAGGGACAAAGGTGTAAAATGAATAGTAAATCAACAAATAAAATAGATACAGAGACGTAGATTTCAGAGATGATAACTACAGTGTAATGCTGTCATCTGAGATAACGTTTGTTGAGATCGCATGAAGCGATCAGCAGTTGTTAATTCAGAGGGTCACTATGAAAATGTTCATTCATTGTGAGATATTAACTTCTGTAGTTTTAAAGACATTGAGATATTGTTGTGTCACTGGATGTGCCTCATTTATCTGAGAACGCAGACGCATCAATATTTCATACGAGCTACTGTCGAATCTCAAGGAGCTGCAGCTTGGCCATCCTTAAGATGACTGACACACACTGCCATTTCCAGGAGCGTTGTCTCCTGCACAAAGGCAATGTCAGCGCAAGCCGTCCAAACAATCTCCCAGCTCTGCGATTCACCCCTTTCCGGCGACACGCTCATTGAGGTGCTGTCATACACTGGAACTGAAACTTCTGTGGTGCGTGGGGTTGATCTGAGATTCTGTTATTCTGCGCAACGGATTAATCTGAGATGTACCCTTTACCCTGTGGCTCCTGCAAGATGCAATTTCCACCCGCACACTGCTACAGAAGTCAGACAGACGCTCCTAACGTTCTAAAGAGAAATGCCTGAAAAACTTTCAGCAATAAATATCTTATAAAGTCGTCCGCTGTAAGGAAATGACACAAAAATTCACAAAATTTCTTACGTAACTAGTGGGATACTTGGGTACTGGAGTAGTGCTAGTTAGTGTAAGAAAAACATGAAACTAACGAAAGTTATTATTTATTTTGCAAATATTCTGAGAAATCACAATGGCACTTTTACTTATGAATTGAACAAGTTATATCCTGGTTCTTTGCGGAAGGTGAAGGTACCTCTCAAGGATAGGATTCACTAATGAAATTTCTATACAAAGTTTAAGATGGTTGTTGACTTGGCAGAATGACTGAGAGGCGCGCCTACTCAACTTGAATAATTATCCTTTAGAATGTTGCTAGGTATGGCTGTTGCGTGTGAAATGCAGTGAAGTGTACTGTTGTGGAGGAAATATGGGGCTCGCAGTAGCTGTAGCGCACAATACCGTAAGCTGCGATGACTGCTGTCTGCGCCGCTCGCTGCTGACAAATAAGATAACTCTCGTTCTATCTGGATTGACCTTCGCCAATCAAACTCTCCCTACGCCTTGATGAAGTCAAGGACTCCTATTCGCCCCTAGTCTAACTATTGGCGTGGTACACTGGTCAGATAACCAGTCCACCGTGATGCCACTCAAAAATTCGCTCGCAGGTGTTTAACTGTAACTCTGTCCATTCACACCGCACAATAAGTGTGTCGGCCAACACAGTGAACAATGCTCAATCGCAAGGACTCAATACAGAGTCGCACTTCAATTCGCTCTTGACAGAGGTGCTCTCCCAGTGAAGTACTGAGGAGAGACTTGTTCCTCGCTCCAAGAGCGACAACAGAATGGCGCCTCTCCATGCCAGACGTGAAGGGGTATATCTTTTGGTCTCTTCCATTACTCCTTCAGCTCAAGATGTCAGAAATATCGTCTGCCAATCGGCATTGCTCTTCTAAAACGGGAGAATGACGTTTCGTTTAAGGCGACGAATCCAGAAATCCGTAGCATTGGCGTTTGGCGTTTGCTGTCTCCCTGTGAAAATGTCTGAAACTGCGTGCTATGTGTAAAGGATGCGTAGGCTGGCCACTCCTACACAATGTAGCGGAATTTGCTTTTAAGCCGAACACGGGGGCGTTCCCCCTTTCACTCGGGCACACGCTGTCCACTTCACGGACGGTCACCTCAGCGTTTGGCGTTGACTCGTCCTCTGAAGGGACCGGCGTCCCGTTGTGCGGTTTGCGTCTCCTGAACTAAAAGCTTCTGTGACCGTCGTGTCTGGAATGTATGTGTGTACGCCAGCCTCGAGTATTTCAACCCCAGTGCGCTTACTTGTTATTTTCATATCGTTTACATGAATTCATACAACATTGACTTTCATCTTATCGAGTTTCGGTTCGAATGAAGCGTCTTGATGTGCGGAATATGATTGCGAGGGCGGAATATGTAAGCAATGTAGGTCAGGAGACCACAACGTCTTACAAACTGAGGCAGTGGGACTCACT
The DNA here is from genome assembly GCF_023898315.1 of Schistocerca nitens. Lineage (NCBI taxonomy): Eukaryota > Metazoa > Arthropoda > Insecta > Orthoptera > Acrididae > Schistocerca > Schistocerca nitens. Next base: position 12,302,003 of record NC_064622.1, read on the forward strand.
TCTGTTTTGTAGAAATCCGTTAGATCCGTTGTCAAGAGGAGGCAAACGCAAAAACGTAGGGCTCTGTTAATCATCGGCAGTTCAAACGTAGGGCAAATGATGGTGCCTCTTAGGGAAATGGCAGGAACGGACAGGAAAGGACACCAGCTGCACTCAGTGGGAGCCTCATTCAACATGTTGAAGAAGCTATTGCGGCAGTCATCGAGGGAACGTGGTGCAATCAACGGCAGATTTTGCTGTATGTTGGAACAAGCAATTCCTGTCGTCTGTGCTTCGATTTCATGCCTGGGTATTCCCAGAGACTGGCAGAGAAGATTGGGAACACCAGCCTGGCCCACAGAGTTACAGCGAAGCTCACAATTTGCAGCATTGTCCCCAGTACTGATCATGACCCTTCGGTTCTGAGTCGAGTGGAAAGACTGAACCAGAGACTTCGAAGAGGCTGCGACAAGCTAGGCTGCGACTTCCAGGACTTGTGCCACAGAATTGAAAACTGTAGGCTCCCCCTAAATGGGTCAAGTGCGCACTACATATCAGAGGCTGCTATTCAGGAATATGTAAGCAATGTGTGCGGGGTGCACACAAGGGTTTTCTAGAGTGGGTTACTCGCCATCCAACACAGATAACGATAGCTGTAAGGAACGAGGAAGTATCAGTCTTTAAGATCGAAATAAATGCCTCCCACACGTGAGAGTATTAAAATCCTAATAGTAAATTGCCGAACCAACGGCAACAAAGTGCCACAGTTTGAAGTGCTGATGAGAAACAGTGAAGGTCACATGATACTAGGTACAGAAAGTTGGCTGAAGCCTGACATTGATAGCAGTGAGATTTTTGGGGAAAATGTAAGTGTATATCCAAAGGATAGGAAATGGTACATGGAGTTGGTATATTTGTCACAGTACAAATGGTTCAAATGGCCCTGAGCACTATGCGACTTAACTTCTGAGGTCATCAGTCACCTAGAACTCAGAACTAATTAAACCTAACTAACCTAAGGACATCACACACATCCATGCCCGAGGCAGGATTCGAACCTGCGACCGTAGCGGTCGCTCGGCTCCAGACTGTAGCGCCCAGAACCGCACGGCCACTCCGGCCGGCTGTCACAGTACAAAAAAAACTCAAATCGACCGACATAGAAATAGAAGCTGCATCTGAAGTTGTTTAGGCAAGACTCAGTATCAGGGGTTGGTATAAAATGGTGATTCTATCCTTCTATCGTCCACCAGAAACATCTGATGTAACCGAAAACTTTAGAAATAACCTCAGTTCCGTTGTACGTTAGTTAAGTTTCCCAGCCCTAGTGTAATCATGTGCGGAGACTTTAGTCATCCAACAGTTAATTGGGAGGATTGCACTTTTGTTAATGGTTGGCGTGATAAGACATCCTGTGAGACATTACTAAATGCCTTCTATTACTAAATGCCTTTTTGAAAACTACCTAGAACAGATAGTTAGGAACCACACCCATGATGGAAATTATTGGGTCTAATGCAACAAATCGACCTGACCTCTTTGAGGAGTTCCACATCGAAACTGGTGACAGTGACCATGGCGCGGTTGTAGCAAAAATGATAACCAAAGAACAAAGGACAGCTCAAACAAGTAGAACGATATATATGCTCAGTAAACTAGATAAAAAAATCAGTAGTGGCGTATCTCAATGAGGAACTTCTAACTTTCAGCACAGGGCAGGAGCATGTAGAGAAACTATGGCTCAAGTTTAAAAGAATAGTTGACCATGCGCGAGATACACATATAACCAATAGAAAAGTTCATAATGGGGGGGAACGTCCATAGTATACAGTCACTGTAAAGAAACTTCTGAAGAAACAGAGGTTGTTGCATAATACGTGTAAAACAAAGCGTAGGGCCATAGATAGAGAGATGCTGAATGAAACGCATTTGGCTGTCAAGACAGCAATGCTTGAGGCCTTTAGTGACTTCGGTAGCAGAATATTGTAAAATGATATTTCACAAAAAGCAAAGAAATTCGAGTGATATGTCAAGGCTCTTAATGGCACCAAACTTAGCGTCGAGTGCCTAGCGAATGAGACAGCGATTGTGAGTGAAGGGAGCAAAACAAAAGCAAAAATACGTATCTCCGTTTTCAAATGTTCAATTACAAAGGCAAACTCAGGAGACTTGCCCCAATTTAATCCTCGTAGCACTGAAATGATGAATGAAATAAATATTAATGTCAGTGGTGTCGAGAAACAGGTGAAATCGCTAAAACTCAACAAAGCTCCAGGCACCGATGGAATCTCTGCCAGATTCTACACCGAATTTGCGGTTGACTTAGCAACTACAATCTGCGGTAGATCGCTCGAACAAAAAACGGTGCCCAGTTCGTGAAAAAAGCACCGGTCACACCAGTCTACAAGAAGGGTAGTAGCATTGACCCACGAAGCTATTGCCCAATATCCTTAACATCGATTTGTTGCAGAATCTTATAAACGTATTCTGAGCTCAAACATAATGAGCTATCTCGAACAGAACGACATCATACGAAACACAACTCGTACTTTTCTCACATGACATACCGAAATCCATGGATTAAGGCAGTCAGGTAGGTGCAGTATTTCTTGATTTCCGAAAAGCATTTGACTCAGCACCACACCTAGACTTATTGCCAGGGTATGATTATATGGGAGACCAAGTGGAATTTGTGACTGGACTGAGGACTTTCTGGTAGGACAACAGAGGCGTGTTGTCTTGCATGGAGAGTCGTCGTCACATCGGATGTGCCCCAGAGAAGTGTGCCGGACCTTTCGCTATTCATGTTGTATGTTAATGGCCTTGCAGACAATATTAATAGTAAAATTAAGCTTTTCGGAGGTTATGCAATTATCTATGATGAAGTATTATCTGGAAGAATCTGCATAAATATTCAGACAGATATTGATAACATTTCGAAGTGGTGCAGAGATTGGCAACTTCCTTTAAATGTTCAGAAATGTAAAATTGTGCGCTTCACAAAACAAAAATTAAAAAAAAACATAATATCGTATGGCTAGTACTGTCAGTGAGTCACTGTTGGGATCGGCCAACTCTTACAAATACCTGACTGTAATACTTCTTTCGGATATGAAATGGAATGGTCGCATAGGTTCAGTCGTGGATAATGCAGGTGGCAGGCTTCGGTTTATTGGTAGAACACTGGGAAAGTGCAATCAGTGTACGAAGGAGATTGCTTACAAATCACTGGGCAGACCGATTGTACACTACTGGCCTTTAAATTTCTACACCACGAAGATGACGTGCTACAGACGCGAAATTTAACCGACAGGAAGAAGATGCTGTGATATCCAAATGATTAGCTTCTCAAAGCATTCACACAAGGTTGGCGCCGGTGGCGACACCTACAACGTGCTGACATGAGGAAAGTTTCCAACCGATTTCTCATACACAAACAGCAGTTAACCGGCGTTGCCTGGTGAAACGTTGTTGTGATGACTCGTGTAAGGAGGAGAAATGCGTATCGTCACGTTTCCGAGTTTGATAAAGGCGGATTGTAGTCTATCGCGATTACGGTTTATCGTATCGCGACATTGCTGCTCATGTTGGTCGAGATCCAATGACAGTTAGCAGAATATGGAATCAATAGGTTCAGGAGGGTAATACGGAACGCCGTGCTGGATCCCAACGGCCTCGTATCACTAGCAGCCGAGATGACATGCATCTTATCCGCATGGCTGTAACGGATCGTGCAGCCACGTCTCGATCCCTGAGTCAACAGATGGGGACGTTTGCATGACAACAACCATCTGCACGAACAGTTCGACGACGTTTGAGGCAGCATGGACTATCAGCTCGGAGACCGTGGCTGCCGTTACCCTTGACGCTGCATCACAGACAGGAGCACATGCGATGGTGGACTCAACGACGAACCTGGGTGCACGAATGGCAAAACGTCATTTTTTCGGATGAATCCAGGTTCTGTGTACAGCATCATGATGGACGCATCCGTGTTTGGCGACATCGCGTTTAACGCACATCGGAAGCGTGTATTCGTCATCGCCATGCTGGCGTATCACCAGGCGTGATAGTATGGGGTGCCATTGGTTACACGTCTCGGTCACGTCTTGTTCGCATTGACGGCACTTTGAACAGTGGACGTTACATTTCAGATGTGTTACGACCCGTGGCTCTACCCTTCACTCGATCCCTGCGAAACCCTACATTTCAGCAGGATAATGCACGACCACATGTTGCAGGTCCTGTACGGGCCTTTCTGGATACAGAAAATGTTCGACTGCTGCCCTGGCCAGCACATTCTCCAGATCTCTCACCAACTGAAAACGTCTCGTCAATGGTGGCCGAGCAACTGGCTCGTCACAATACGCCAGTCACTACTCTTGATGAACTGTGGTATCGTGTTGAAGCTATGTGGGCAGTGTATTTGACTCAATGGTCAGGCGTATCAAGGCCGTTATTAGGGCCAGAGGTGGTCGTTCTGGGTACTGATTTCTCAGGATCTATGCACCCAAATTGCGTGAAAATGTAATCACCCGTCAGTTGTAGTATAATATACTTGTCCAATGAATACCCGTTTATCATCTGCATTTCTTCTTGGTATAGCAATTTTAATGGCCAGTTGTGTAGAACATCGCTCAAGTGTGTGGGCCCTACACAAGACAGGACTAACAGGGGATACTGATCATGTGCAGAGAAGGGCAGCACGAATGGTCACAAGTTTGTCTGATCCGTGCGAGGGTGCCATAGAGATACTGAAGAAACTGAACTGAAAGATTCTTGAAGACAGACGTAAATTATCTGGAGAAAGTCTATGAAGAAAGTTTACGGCAACCAAAAAAGGAATAAAAGTGAGATAGTGTTAATACTTTCCTCCTTCTTTACCTCCTCTGCATTACTGCATATGACGTGTCACTGAGCACATTTGTACTGTGCATGCAGTACACGAGAGGTGCCTAGTTGTTTCCACTGCCCTGTGTGGAATACATAAGTTCTTGTACACTTCACTAACCTGCTGTCTTCGTGATGTAGATGTCCCCAGCGCAGAAAACAGCACGCAGTTCGTGGATTCTTTTTCTTGAGGCTGAAATTAACTTCACAAGGAACTGCTGCTACGAACAAACCATAACTCATTTGGGATGCCACTCGCGTTTTTATTGATATAGACACGAGAAACTATTCTTGATCACAACGTATTGAACATATCTTTCCACAGTCATTATATCTGGCTAAAATAACATGAAATAGATCCTGTCACAGACAACATGTCTGTCTACTGGAACAGTCAGAACTGGAGAATAAAATTACACGAATCAAACACTACTATTACAGACAACATGTCTGTACCTAGCGACGGTCGGAACTGTAGTAAATAAAATTGGATGAGACAAATACTGCTATAGCAGACAACATGTCTGTCTACTGGAACGGTCAGAACTGGAGAGCCGGACTGCCCGAGACACTTCGCGCGCCAAGCCAGCAAGGCGTGACCCGAACGCCACCGAAGTGCATCGGCAGTAAGATCGTCAGTCTTTTGTTTTAGTAATACTTTGATTTTAATAATTTTGAAATGACTGATTGATAGCTGGCTGTTGAGAGATGTCTATTTAAAAAAATGAAGTAATTTGGATGAGAGGTTTAATTAATAATAGCAACTAAAGTTTAACGTTTTGGCGCCCTACCGCCGAACACAGCAGCCAATCACAGAGCAGCAGCATCATGCAGGCGGTCTTTCTCGCGGGAATGGTACCGAATCTAACATCTGTCACCGGTACCTCACCCCACATTGGGTCATCTCTATGCTTCTTGCATCTCCACTGCTCTGGGAATAGCTTCCTGGAGTCTAATATGATGGCTGAATAAGCCAGAAATATTACAAGTTTCAAGAACTGGCTTTAAATGATGACTGTACGAATGTATTACAATCCGCTACGTATTAGTCACATGGGGATCGTGAAGATAAGTTAGGATAATTACCGCACGCAGAGAGGCATTCGGAATATCATTCTGCATGCAGTTCATACGTGAATGGAACGGGAAGAAGCCCTAATTACTAGTACAGTGGGACATACCCACTGCCATGCAACTCGTGGTGGTTTGCAGAGTAGATATGAAGATGTGGCTCATTTTTCTGAGATCGCCAGTGTGTTCAGGTTTGTGAGTGTGGTTCTTTATTGAACTTCTAGGAGCTCTGAGTGGTCGCGTTCCAGACTGCGCTAAACTCTGCCCCCGCGCTGCCCGCCTGCCCCACGCCTGGACTCATCCTCTCCCCACGGGCCGGCAGTCGCTTGCCCCACCTCACACCAGCTCTGTGCGGCCGAGTAACTCACCCGTCTACGTGTGCGTGACAGCATTTTCACTCCGTAACGAGCCACCATAGACCGTGGCTCCATTACAACAAAATGCTCGGAAGACATCCCTGAACTACCACCGAAATTTCATCAGTGGAGCTCGGGTCCACCGTGTACTAGTCGTGTTGTGACACACGTACGGGCGTGGCTGCTGCACAGGAAATGCGGTGGCAGTGCTGCAGTGAGCTGCCCGAACCTCCGCCTGTACTGTGCAGAGCCTCTGCTGGGAGTGAACCTCAGGTTCGGTCGCCAGTTGCTGCCAATCAGGACCCTGCTTCAGGAAGAGGCGAACCTGATACAGCTATCAGTCTGCCGAAACTTAAAAGCCTTGAAGTTTTTAATAATAACTGAAAAATAAATTCCGAGTGGCACTAGTTACGACTGACATTCAATAATTAACGAGAGAGACAATGATGTAAAAAGAGTGCATTTTCACAGAATGATACTTCTATTACTTCTCATCGTAATTCCCGCCGATTTTAATACACTTCTCCAACAATAAATTAGTTTTTTATTAGTGTTGTTGTTTGAGCCACTTTTCCACAATTTCTTTGACCTCCTCCTTGTTCCCACTTAATGTCTGCTTCGGGGTGAGCAAACAAATCAAAATCCGAGGGAGCCAAATCTGGACTCTGCGGAGGATGACGTTCTCCAGTGATTTCTCGGATCACCTGGACGGTGTGGGGGCGTGTACCGATACGGCGCCTTTTGCCTGAGATCCGCGACTTCTTTCTCTCCTCGCTGGCTTTGTTGATCGCCACGTCTGAGCAGTAGTCGCTGTTTATTGTACGCTGATCCTCTCAACAATCAGAAAAGAGAACACCTTGGGCACCCCAAAAGAGACTCAACATGATTTTTCCGGCGAGCATTGTCGTCAGCCACTGAGGTTCGAATTTTTCCACCCGCTTACAAAAATTGCCGCCGTTCATTCGAGAAAAGATTTTAGCCGGTTTTTCGCATTCAGAAAGGCAAAAAAAAGGACAAAAAACAAAAACAAAAAGATGGATAACTGAACTTCGTTCGTCTAATGTAGAAACTTCAAGAGGACAGTACAGTATCAACAAAACAGTTTTTATCCGTCAGCCGATGCCATCTCGCCCCAGTGATGCTAATCTAACGTCATGAAAGCACAAAATTCCTCCTATAAGCTATTCCACGTCTATATTACTTCCTCTCTTTAATTATTGAACGTCCCTCGTACATGGCTGCCGTTTTTACGACAGACTGCAATTTGTCGCTGCGTGCTTCGTTGCCACGGTTATATTCTAAAATCTTTGTCTCGGGAATTAGTAAGAGTGCGTCATGCCCAGTCGTACGTTATGCTTCTCGCTATAGAGAAAACCGTAACCATTTGAACGAGGCATGCTTAAAGTAACCGAGATAGTGAGGAGTAATAATTTGCTGCAAATGCTTTTGATGGGGGGGGGGGGGGCAGATTTAGATGAGGAGAGGTTATCGTGAAGGCGTTAACGCCGGGCGGTACTCAAGGAGGCGTGATAAGCCCCCAGTTTTTCGCACCGCAAATAAGTGCCTCGGCGTATTTTCGCTGGCAGGCGTGTTGTTTACTACCGCAACCAGAGACGATCGCCGCGGCCTGTGGCTGTTTGTGGTTGGGGCTGGGCGGAAGCACATGCGCTGTCGTCATTAGGAAAGCGTTGGCAAACACCTCAAAGTGGCAGTTCGCAAACCGTGCAGCGAGCAGGAACGCGGCAGACGACAGCTGGTCAGTACAGAGTTGCAATGGTGAACTCTGCCCACTGGATGTGGTCTTGTCTGAAACTGTCGTACGGCGCATTCAAATGCGCGGATCTGGTTACTCTGACGCCTAGAAACTGGAAAGCTCGTAATCGAGGTAGCACGGCGTCTAGCTCGTGTGTTCAGCTGGAACCGAGGGTAATATACAGACGCGCATACAATTCACGTGAGGGTTGTAACATTATGTGATTGCCTTATCATTTTAAATCATTCACTAATCGAGCAGTCGCTCGGCAACAGCTACAGTTAGCAAATAATGTTGCGAGAATGTAAAAGGTGAACGACCTTTGACGTAACTTGTTTATTGTCGCAGCGCCGTCAGAGATGCAGTGAGTTATTGACTTTGAAAACCGCGGCGCGAAAAACGGACAGAAGAAGAACACTTTTACACATTTTTTTTTTTTTTTTTTTTTTTTTTTTTTGAGGTACGAGATATTCTCGATGAACAGTTACTCATTCTTCTCTTGTCTCCTGCAACTTGTGCCGGACGCGCATGTCTTCCCGCCGTATTATTATTGTTAAAAATAATATTGTTCTAGTGTAAAGTAAATGTGTAATACTAAAAGTGCCTAGCAGTAGATTTATTGTGCGACGTGTATGTGAAAACGTCAAAGGAATTGTTTTCATTACGAGAAGTGCCAGTCAAAACGGCATCCATGTTAAATTCTTCATTGCAGTGTAAGTTCGTCTATTAATTGCCATAAATTATAAATTCAGAGTTAAATGGAACTGGTGTATGGACTATTTATTTAATATAGAATCTATGTCTCACTCCTTCATGAAGTTATTTAATTTTCTTTATGTTTCTGCCAAATAGAGAGCTCACAGTCACGAATTCTTTCGTCGAGTTCGGACGGAAGTTGCATGCGGCGAAATATTTTCTCCGCGCCATATTCTACTGGTAAATGCATGATAAACTACGGTCCCTTAGGAAATTCATGTTGAGCTATCCAAAATAATTATATTTTGAATACGCATTTACTCTCCTCTGCAATGCAACTTCCGACTGATCAGACGATCCAACAAGAAACAGCCGCACACGGTCGGCGTTCGCAAATATGTTTCCACCGCTGATTATAGCTATATGTTACAGCACAAAGGTAAACATATTGTTATAATTAGTGACTACGAACGGGGACATTTATAACTGTATGTTTATGTATACACATTACGTAAACATATCGTTATAGGGTCCATACACGAAAGACGGCCTGTTTCCTACGAAAAAATACTTTGAGGTAATTCGAACCAGTTTGGCTGGGATGTCTAACACGCTACTTCCACCACCGTGTGTAGCGAAACTACACAACGTAACAAAACAACTGAAACTGTAGCAGAGAGTCGCTCTGTCATGTTCCGCATCTGAAAAGGAACCAGGCGGCTTAGTGGGACAGGTGTTGCGCTCTGCACAACAAATCAAGCCTAATCATAAAGTCTCTTGTGTGGAGGGAGTTCGTTATGAGTAATGAACAGCGTATCTTCGAGGTTGCAGTGCTGTGATTTTCAATTCCGGTCTGCTGGCTTTCTTGTTAGACGGACCATTGCTTCCTATTTTACATCGGCAATAACAGCATCAACAATTTAACAACTCGGATGAGAATACAAGCCACAGACTGCGAGAAGGAAAGAAGAAACTGTTATGTTCGAATTATTCCAGAATAGCTTTTCCACGAGAGAAAAAAAGTAACGTCCGAGACGAACAGGCTGGTATTCCACCACTGGCCGAGGTGCTTCCGGGCAGATTCTCGCTGGTGATCGGGGCTCAATTCGAAGTGCGACTCGTCGCTGAACACAATTGTACTCCAGTCAGTGAGATTCCGGGCCGTAGACGTGTACGCAGACGTTCTGGACGGCGGTGGGGAATGACTCACCTGAATGTCGCCCACCACACGGCCCCACAGCCAGCAGTAGTGGTATGTGGTCTGGGCTGCCGTTTCTTTTCATAGCAGGACCACATTGGCTGTTATGCACGGCGCCCTGTAACGAAACTTCTTTGTTACGTTACGTGGGGAGGCAGTGAAGTTTTGCTGGGGCGAAATTTTTTAACATCGAAAAGAGATTATTTGATTTAACTACAAAAACCTCAAAAATTATTCTTGTGTTCCATGGACATTCAAGAAGCGTGTGATCATTGGGGTGTTTCTTACTGATCACATTGTCCTCCACCACTCAAAGACTTACTTTGAGACAAATGTAAATGTTTACTGCTAGAACAGTTTCCAAAACATTACACTTTAGTATTTAGTTCTGCAGTGACATATATATAGTTTAGTTGATTTCTTATGCGTATCTAGTTCGGTGTAACTCGGAGTAATCTGCTTCCTGCCGCCGCTGCTGTTGTTGCTGCTGAAATAGGCGTTGCCTCGGTCCGTTTCATCTGCTAACTGGATCAAGTTGTGTGAATTCCATGAAATAATCCAGGTACCAAATCGTTTTAAATTGCTTTACTTATGACGAACTGCACCCCTTCTTGTTAGTGAGAGCCCACTCCATATAACAGGCTACATACTCACAATACTGTATTACAACAGATTATAGCACAGACGTACAGTACAGTGGTTGCGCCTGAAAACTGTGTCCAAGTGACCCCTCTTGAGCCCTGTGCTCCTATTTATATGTCTCTCAACAATCGAGTCAACAAACCTACAGTGCAAATTTATTAAATTAACAATTAAAAGTTTAACAATTTTATTACTAACTATTCACAAAAACCTTGCTTCTTTTATGCTGACACTGGCGTATGTTGTTGTTGTTGTTGTGGTCTTCAGTCCTGAGACTGGTTTGATGCAGCTCTCCATGCTACTCTATCCTGTGCAAGCTGCTTCATCTCCCAGTACCTACTGCAGCCTACATCCTTCTGAATCTGCTTAGTGTATTCATCTCTTGGTCTCCCTCTACGATTTTTACCCTCCACGCTGCCCTCCAATGCTAAATTTGTGATCCCTTGATGCCTCAAAACATGTCCCACCAACCGATCCGTTCTTCTAGTCAAGTTGTGCCACAAACTTCTCTTCTCCCCAATCCTATTCAATACCTCCTCATTAGTTACGTGATCTACCCACCTTATCTTCAGCATTCTTCTGTAGCACCACATTTCGAAAGCTTCTATTCTCTTCTTTTCCAAACTGGTTATCGTCCATGTTTCACTTACATACATGGCTACACTCCATACAAATACTTTCAGAAACGACTTCCTGACACTTAAATCTATACTAGATGTTAACAAATTTCTCTTCTTCAGAAACGATTTCCTTGCCATTGCCAGTCTACATTTTATATCCTCTCTACTTCGACCATCATCAGTTATTTTGCTCCCCAAATAGCAAGACTCCTTTACTACTTTAAATGTCTCATTTCCTAATATAATTTCATCAGCATCCCCCTACTTAGTTCGATTACATTCCAGTATCCTCATTTTGCTTTTGTTGATGTTCATCTTATATTCTCCTTTCAAGACACTGTCCATTCTGTTCGACTGCTCTTCCAAGTCCTTTGCTGTCTCTGACAGAATGACAATGTCATCGGCGAACCTCAAAGTTGTTACTTCTTCTCCATGGATTTTAATACCTACTCCGAATTTTTCTTTTGTTTCCTTTACTGCTTGCTCAATATACAGATTGAATAGCATCGGAGAGGGGCTACAACCCTGTCTCACTCCTTTCCCAACCACTGCTTCCCTTTCATGCCCCTCGACTCTTATAACTGCCATCTGGTCTCTGTACAAATTGTAAATAGCCTTTCGCTCCTTGTATTTTACCCCTGCCACCTTCAGAATTTGAAAGAGAGTATTCCAGTTAACGTTGTCAAAAGCTTTCTCTAAGTCTACAAATGCTAGAAACGTAGGTTTGCCTTTCCTTAATCTTTCTTCTAAGATAAGTCGTAAGGTTAGTATTGCCTCACGTGTTCCAACATTTCTACGGAATCCAAACTGATCTTCCCCGAGGTCCGCTTCTACCAGTTTTTCCATTCGTCTGTAAAGAATTCGCGTTAGTATTTTGCAGCTGTGACTTATTAAACTGATAGTTCGGTAATTTTCACATCTGTCAACACCTGCTTTCTTTGGGATTGGAATTATTATATTCTTCTTGAAGTCTGAGGGTATTTCGCCTGTCTCATTAACCTTGCTCACCAGATGGTAGAGTTTTGTCATGACTGGCTCTCCCAAGGCCATCAGTAGTTCTAATGGAATGTTGTCTACTCCCGGGGCCTTGTTTCGACTCAGGTCTTTCAGTGCTCTGTCAAACTCTTCACGCAGTATCTTATCTCCCATTTCATCTTCATCTACATCCTCTTCCATTTCCATAATATTGTCGTCAAGTACATCGCCCTTGTATAAACCCTCTATATACTCCTTCCACCTTTCTGCCTTCCCTTCTTTGCTTAGAACTGGGTTGCCATCTGAGCTCTTGATATTCATACAAGTGGTTCTCTTCTCTCCAAAGGTCTCTTTAATTTTCCTGTAGGCAGTATCTATCTTACTCCTAGTGAGATAAGCCTCTACATCCTTACATTTGTCCTCTAGCCATCCCTGCTTAGCCATTTTGCACTTCCTGTCGATCTCATTTTTGAGACGTCTGTATTCCTTTTTGCCTGCTTCATTTACTGCATTTTTATATTTTCTCCTTTCATCAATTAAATTCAATATTTCTTCTGTTACCCAAGGATTTATACTAGCCCTCGTCTTTTTACCTACTTGATCCTCTGCTGCCTTCACTACTTCATCCCTCAGAGCTACCCATTCTTCTTCTACTGTACTTCTTTCCCCCATTCCTGTCAATCGTACCTTAATGCTGTCCCTGAAACTCTCTACAACCTCTGTTTCTTTCAGTTTATCCAGGTCCCATCTCCTTAAATTCCCACCTTTTTGCAGTTTCTTCAGTTTCAATCTGCAGTTCATAACCAATAGATTGTGGTCAGAATCCACATCTGCCCTTGGAAATGTCTTACAATTTAAAACCTGGTTCCTAAATCTCTGTCTTACCATTATATAATCTATCTGATACCTTTTAGTATCTCCAGGATTCTTCCAGGTATACAACCTTCTTTTATGATTCTTGAACCAAGTGTTGGCTATGATTAGGTTATGCTCTGTGCAAAATTCTACAAGGCGGCTTCCTCTTTCATTTCTTCCCCCTAATCCATATTCACCTACTATGTTTCCTTCTCTCCCTTCTCCTACTATCGAATTCCAGTCACCCATGACTATTAAATTTTCGTCTCCCTTCACTATCTGAATAATTTCTTTTATCTCGTCATACATTTCATCAATTTCTTCATCATCTGCAGAGCTAGTTGGCATATAAACTTGTACTACTGTATTAGGCATGGGCTTTGTGTCTATCTTGGCCACAATAATGCGTTCACTATGCTGTTTGTAGTAGCTAACCCGGACTCCTATTTTTTTATTCATTATTAAACCTACTCCTGCATTACCTCTATTTGATTTTGTATTTATAACCCTGTAATCACCTGACCAAAAGTCTTATTCCTCCTGCCACCGAACTTACTAATTCCCACTATATCTAACTTTAACCTATCCATTTCCCTTTTTAAATTTTCTAACCTACCTGCCCGATTAAGGGATCTGACATTCCACGCTCCGATCCGTAGAATGCCAGTTTTCTTTCTCCTGATAACGACATCCTCTTGAGTAGTCCCCGCCCGGAGATCCGAATGGGGGACTATGTTACCTCCGGAATATTTTACCCAAGAGGACGCCATCATCATTTAACCATACAGTAAAGCTGCATGTCCTCGGGAAAAATTACGGCTGTAGTTTCCCCTTGCTTTCAGCCGTTCGCAGTACCAGCACAGCAAGGCCGTTTTGGTTAATGTTACAAGGCCAGATCAGTCAATCATCCAGACTGTTGCCCTTGCAACTACTGAAAAGGCTGCTGCCCCTCTTCAGGAACCACACGTTTGTCTGGCCTCTCAACAGATACCCCTCCGTTGTGGTTGCACCTACGGTACGGCCATCTGTATCGCTGAGCCACGCAGGCCTCCCACCAACGGAAAGGTCCATGGTTCATGGGGGAAGCTTACATTTCAGCAAGATAATGCCCGCCCGCACTTGGCGAGAATTTCTACCGCCTGTGTCCGTGCTTGGCTAGCGCGGTCACCGGACCTCTCGCCAGTTGACAGCGTTTCGAGCATTATGGGCAAGGTGCTCCAACCTTCTCGGCATTATGACGCTCTAAGGCGCCACTTGGACAGAATTTGGCAGTATAACCCTCAAGAGGACATCCAGCAACTCCATCAATCAATGACAATCCGAATGAGTTCCGTTGAAATTTATAAACGGTGTAACCTACGTTGGCTGCCGATCTCTGGCACGACGTAGTCGAACCTCAGATCAGATGCGTTTCGTTGACGTCACTCAGCAGAACCTCACTGTTCCTATTAATTTTTGTACGAACCATTTGAGAGGAACGTGTGCGAAGATTGTGTCGTATTGCGCCTCGTCCGCACCGGCCACTGTGCACACGAGCCGGACCAGCGGGCTGTTGACCCGCGCTGCCTCCGCGTTCGCCGGCCGGCGAGTTACGTCACAGGTCGATCGTCCATCGCCGAGGACGAGGGGCGTGCGGGGGCCAGGCCACGGGCCCGGGCCGCTCTGCGTCACTCGGAGGACCTCGCGAGAGTGGATAGGGGGCCGGATCAGTGGCAGCGAAGCGCTCCGCGGAGGGTCGCATCCGCCGGCCTCGATTCCCGCCAGCGGCCCCACCCTGGCGGCTCTGCCTGCAGCTTCCCTCACGTCGCCGTGTGAGGTGCGGCACCACGCACGACGGGAACGGCTGCAGAGGAACCCGAGGCGGTCATCGGCAAAGCCTCTGTCTCTGTTGCTACGACCGACCAGCCAACTCTGATGGATTTTGCCAGTGCAGCCGACGCCAGTCGCAAATTACACTCCTGGAAATTGAAATAAGAACACCGTGAATTCATTGTCCCAGGAAGGGGAAACTTTATTGACACATTCCTGGGGTCAGATACATCACATGATCACACTGACAGAACCACAGGCACATAGACACAGGCAACAGAGCATGCACAATGTCGGCACTAGTACAGTGTATATCCACCTTTCGCAGCAATGCAGGCTGCTATTCTCCCATGGAGACGATCGTAGAGATGCTGGATGTAGTCCTGTGGAACGGCTTGCCATGCCATTTCCACCTGGCGCCTCAGTTGGACCAGCGTTCGTGCTGGACGTGCAGACCGCGTGAGACGACGCTTCATCCAGTCCCAAACATGCTCAATGGGGGACAGATCCGGAGATCTTGTTGGCCAGGGTAGTTGACTTACACCTTCTAGAGCACGTTGGGTGGCACGGGATACATGCGGACGTGCATTGTCCTGTTGGAACAGCAAGTTCCCTTGCCGGTCTAGGAATGGTAGAACGATGGGTTCGATGACGGTTTGGATGTACCGTGCACTATTCAGTGTCCCCTCGACGATCACCAGTGGTGTACGGCCAGTGTAGGAGATCGCTCCCCACACCATGATGCCGGGTGTTGGCCCTGTGTGCCTCGGTCGTATGCAGTCCTGATTGTGGCGCTCACCTGCACGGCGCCAAACACGCATACGACCATCATTGGCACCAAGGCAGAAGCGACTCTCATCGCTGAAGACGACACGTCTCCATTCGTCCCTCCATTCACGCCTGTCGCGACACCACTGGAGGCGGGCTGCACGATGTTGGGGCGTGAGCGGAAGACGGCCTAACGGTGTGCGGGACCGTAGCCCAGCTTCATGGAGACGGTTGCGAATGGTCCTCGCCGATACCCCAGGAGCAACAGTGTCCCTAATTTGCTGGGAAGTGGCGGTGCGGTCCCCTACTGCACTGCGTAGGATCCTACAGTCTTGGCGTGCATACCTGCGTCGCTGCGGTCCGGTCCCAGGTCGACGGGCACGCGCACCTTCCGCCGACCACTGGCGACAACATCGATGTACTGTGGAGACCTCACGCCCCACGTGTTGAGCAATTCGGCGGTACGTCCACCCGGCCTCCCGCATGCCCACTATACGCCCTCGCTCAAAGTCCGTCAACTGCACATACGGTTCACGTCCACGCTGTCGCGGCATGCTACCAGTGTTAAAGACTGCGATGGAGCTCCGTATGCCACGGCAAACTGGCTGACACTGACGGCGGCGGTGCACAAATGCTGCGCAGCTAGCGCCATTCGACGGCCAACACCGCGGTTCCTGGTGTGTCCGCTGTGCCGTGCGTGTGATCATTGCTTGTACAGCCCTCTCGCAGTGTCCGGAGCAAGTATGGTGGGTCTGACACACCGGTGTCAATGTGTTCTTTTTTCCATTTCCAGGAGTGTATAAAATATTTTCAGTCGGAAAAAAATGCTGAAAAGGAGAAACGATGTATTTGTGTTGTCTCAAAACGGGAAAGTTTCATACTGGTGCGCAAAATTTGAGGACGAAAGTAATTTTCGCATCATGTGTCACTGCCAAGCATCGAGTTCGATAGAAGTCGGTGCTTACTTGAAAAGAACTGCTACAGTACGCTCCACAAGGTAGCTGAAGGAAATATGCAATGAGACGAACGGAAACGACACTTTTACTCAAAGACAATAATTACACTGAAGTCACTGCGGTTTATAAAGGTCGCCTGGGCATTACAATGGAGGTGACATGGGTTTTAATGGGGGGGGGGGGGGGGCGGCCCCTGTGGCCGAGCCGTTCTAGGCGCTTCAGTCCGGGACCGCGCGACTGCTACGGTCGCAGGTTCGAATCCTGCCTCGGGCATGGATGTGTGTGATGTCCTTAGGTTAGTTAGGTTTAACTAGTTCTAAGTTCTAGGGGACCTATGACCTCAGATGTTAAGTCCCATACTGCTCAAAGGCATTTGAACCATTTTAGGGGGGGGAGGAGGGGGGTGTGACCTCCACAGACGGCAGTCAATGCCCTACAATCTGGTTGCATGCTGGCCACAAGTTTTTTTGTGTCGTCTCGTTTTCACTGTACCATGGGAAGCAAGGAGAGGATGTTCTTTGATTGCCGGTATCCTCTTTCTATAACACAAACTCCTCGCGTGTATTGACAGGGATGTTTATTCATAAGAACAAGAAGTTACTTAAGATAGTCCAGATGTTGTGGTACAAGCTCTTCCATAATAGTCCACGTTAGCCTCAGTGCTCGTGAAGTACAAGTCCCTAACTACACTGTGAGTGTGTGGGTTTTATTTTGTCAAGTTCCGCAATGGATTGATCCAACAAGTACCCTTTGGCTCCCGCAAGAAACAAAAAAAAATGGCTCTGAGCACTATGGGACTTAAGTTGTAAGGTCATCAGTCCCCTAGAACTTAGAACTACTTAAACCTAACTAATCTAAGGACATCACACACATCCATGCCCGAGGCAGGATTCGAACCTGCGACCGTAGCGGTCACGCGGTTCCAGACTGTAGCGCCTAGAACCGCACGGCCACCGGTCGGCCGCAAGAAACAATTCCCACCTCACACTACTACAGAAGTCAGACAGACGCTCCTAATGTACCAACAAGAACTGCTTGAAAAACATTCAGCAACAAATATCTTCTGGAGTCGTCCACTGTAAGAAAAAGACACAAAAATATACTATATTCTTACGTAACTAGTGGAATACTTGGGTACTGGAGTATTGCTAGTTAGTGTATCAAAAAAAAAAAAAAAAAAAATTAAACGAACGAAAAATATTTGTTGCAAAAAAACTTTTGAGAAATCAAGTGAAACTTTTTCTTGTAAAATAAAAAAATTTCCGGGTTCTTTTCGGAACAGCAGAGTGCCTCTCATGGATAGGAATGCTATTATTTTACGAAGTATGGAAAGCTTCTTTTCTCCCTTTCCTTTAAAAATGTTATTTACTCGGCAGAATGGCTGAGAGCCGTGCGTACACAACTTGAATAACTTTTATAGGTACGGTCAAGGCTGTCGCATGAGAAATGTAATGGAGTGTACTGTTGTGGAGGACAGATGGGGCTCGCATACGCTATAGCGCACAATACCGTGAGCTGCGACTACTGCTGCCTGCGTCGCTCGCTGCTGACAAATAACAGAACTGTCTCTTTCTATCTGGATTGACCTTCGGCAATCAAACTCTCCCTACGCCTCGATGAAGTCAAGGACTCCTATCCGCCCCTAGTCTAACTATTGGCGTGGTACACCGGCCAGATGACCAGTCCACCGCGATGCCACTCAATACTCGCTCACAGGCGTTTAACTAGTACTCTGTCCGTGTTCACGCTACACAATACGTCTGGTCGCCAACACAGTGAACAACGCTTAATCGCGAGCGACTTAATATTGACTGTATCACTCTGATTCGCTAACGGCAGAGGTGCTCTCCCAGCGAACCACTGAGGAGAGACTTTGTTCCTCACTCTTTGCGTACACGTACGAGCGCAATCGCTCTCGTTACATGTTCCCGCTCCGAGAGCGACAACGGAACGGCCCCTTTTTCTGGAAAAATTGCAACGGTATATCATTCGCTGTCTTCCATCACCCCTCTGGCTCTTTGCGTCAGAAATATTCCGCCAGTCAGCGTTTCTCTTTAAACGGGAGAACTGCTACTAGGGTAGCAGAGTACGTGTGGCGTGCACACGGGGGTTTTTTAGGTTAGAGGGACCCCCCCTTGGGCGAAACGATAAAATACCTGACGGCTTACCAGAGAGAACATTATCATCGTTGATAAAGAACGTCCGTCCTCAGAGACCAAAAACAGGAAAAGTTAACGTAATATTGGTAAACTGCAGGAGTATCCAGGGCAAGGTTCCTGAATTAGTACCTCTTATTGAAGGAAATAGTGCGCATATAGTATTAGGAACGGAAAGTTGGTTAAAACCGGAAGTGAACAGTAACGAAATCCTAGACACAGAATGGAATATATACCGCAAGGATAGGATAAACGCCAATGGTGGAGGAGTATTTATAGCAGTAAAGAATTCAATAATATCCAGTGAAGTTATTAGCGAATGCGAATGTGAAATAATCTGGGTTAAGTTAAGTATCAAAGGTGGGTCAGATATGATAGTCGGATGCTTCTATAGGCCACCTGCATCAGCAACCGTAGTAGTTGAGCGCCTCAGAGAGAACCTGCAGAACGTCGTGAAGAAGTTTCGTGATCATACTATTGTAATAGGGGGAGACTTCAATCTACCAGGTATAGAATGGGATAGTCACACAATCAGAACTGGAGCCAGGGACAGAGACTCTTGTGACATTATCCTGACTGCCTTGTCCGAGAATTACTTCGAGCAGATAGTTAGAGAACCAACTCGTGAAGCTAACGTTTTAGACCTCATAGCAACAAATAGACCGGAACTTTTCGACTCCGTGAATGTAGAAGAGGGTATCAGTGATCATAAGTCAGTGGTTGCATCAATGACTACAAGTGTAATAAGAAATGCCAAGAAAGGAAGGAAAATCTATTTGCTTAACAAGAGTGATAGGGCACAAATCGCAGAATATCTGAGTGACCACCATCAAACGTTCATTTCTGAGGAAGAGGATGTGGAACAAAAATGGAAAAAATTCAGAAACATCGTCCAGTACGCCTTAGATAAGTTCGTACCGACTAAGGTCCAAAGCGAGGGGAAAGATCCACCGTGGTATAACAATCATGTACGAAAGGTACCACGGAAACAAAGAAAGCTTCACCATAGGTTTAAGAGTAGTCGAATCATAGCTGATAAGGAAAAGCTGAACGAAGCGAAAAAGAGCGTAAAGAGAGCAATGAGAGAAGCATTCAACGAATTCGAACATAAAACATTGGCAAACAATCTAAACAAGAACCCTAAAAAGTTTTGGTCATATGTAAAATCGGTAAGCGGATCTAAATCCCCTATTCAGTCACTCGTTGACCACGATGGCACCGAAACAGAGGACGACCGAAGAAAGGCAGAAATACTGAATTCAGTGTTCCGAAACTGTTTCACTGCGGAAAATCGTAACACGGTCCCTGACTTCAGCCGTCGCACGGACGCCAAAATGGAAAATATTGAAATAAACGATATCGGAATTGAAAAACAACTGCTATCACTTAGTAGCGGAAAAGCATCCGGACCAGACGAGATACCCTTAAGATTCTACAGTGATTATGCTAAAGAACTTGCCCCCTTTCTATCAGCAATTTATCGTAGATCTCTGGAAGAACGTAAAGTACCTAGCGACTGGAAGAAAGCGCAGGTCGTTCCCATTTTCAAGAAGGGTCATAAATCAGATGCGAATAATTATAGGCCTATTTCGCTTACGTCAATCTGTTGTAGAATAATGGAACATGTTTTATGTTCTCGTATTATGACGTTCTTAGATAATACAAATCTCCTTCATCATAACCAACATGGATTCCGCAAACAGAGATCATGTGAAACTCAGCTCGCCCTATTTGTCCAAGAAATTCACAGTGCCGTAGACACTGGCGAGCAGATTGATGCCGTATTCCTGGACTTCAGGAAGGCATTTGATACGGTTCCGCACTTACGTTTAGTGAAAAAAATACGAGCTTACGGAATATCGGACCAGGTTTGTGATTGGATTCAGGATTTCCTAGAAGAAAGAACACAACATGTCATTCTTAACGGTTCAAAATCTGCAGATGTAGAGGTAATTTCGGGAGTACCGCAAGGAAGCGTGATAGGACCTTTATTGTTTACAATATACATAAATGACTTAGTTGACAACATCGGTAGCTCCGTGAGGCTATTTGCAGATGACACGGTTGTCTACAAGAAAGTAGCAACATCAGAAGACTCGTACGTACTCCAGGAAGACCTGCAGAGGATTAATGAATGGTGCGACAGCTGGCAGCTTTCCCTAAACGTAGATAAATGTAATATAATGCGCATACATAGGGGCAGAAATCCATTCCAGTACGATTATGCCATAGGTGGTAAATCATTGGAAGCGGTAACGACCGTAAAATACTTAGGAGTTACTATCCGGAGCGATCTGAAGTGGAATGATCACATAAAACAAATAGTGGGAAAAGCAGGCGCCAGGTTGAGATTCATAGGAAGAATTCTAAGAAAATGTGACTCATCGACGAAAGAAGTAGCTTACAAAACGCTTGTTCGTCCGATTCTTGAGTATTGCTCATCAGTATGGGACCCTTACCAGGTTGGATTAATAGAAGAGATAGACATGATCCAGCGAAAAGCAGCGCGATTCGTCATGGGGACATTTAGTCAGCGCGAGAGCGTTACGGAGATGCTGAACAAGCTCCAGTGGCGGACACTTCAAGAAAGGCGTTACGCAATACGGAGAGGTTTATTATCGAAATTACGAGAGAGCACATTCCGGGAAGAGATGGGCAACATATTACTACCGCCCACATATATCTCGCGTAATGATCACAACGAAAAGATCCGAGAAATTAGAGCAAATACGGAGACTTACAAGCAGTCGTTCTTCCCACGCACAATTCGTGAATGGAACAGGGAAGGGGGGATCAGATAGTGGTACAATAAGTACCCTCCGCCACACACCGTAAGGTGGCTCGCGGAGTATAGATGTAGATGTAGATGTAGATGTTCCATTTAAGTCGACGAATGCGGAAATATGTAGCATCTGCGTTAAGGCCGGTTCCCACTGGAGCGCGGCAGCGCGGCGTGCGGCAACGGCAGCGGCAGCGGCAAGCGTTTTCCGCTTTGACGCGGCGGCTCGCGGGATTGGCGTTCACATCTGGAAGCGGCAGACGCTAGCGGTAGCCAATGACGGACAGCCACTGAGGTACGGGGTGGGACCCACAGAAACGACCGGTATGTTTGAATAACTATATCTTACACATACATGAAGGAAAGACGAAGTTGGGTGAAGACATACCAATTTTTCATTTTCTGTACAATGTACTCTTTCACATATTTCATTATTCATGTTTTCTCATTTCAACATAAACAGATTTCATGACTACCGTTCATGATTGTTCACTATCTCCTAACACATTGAAACAATATACGATAAAAGAGATTATTCAGATAGCTAAGCGAGACAAAAATTTAAAGTGTGATACGGTAGCAGGTACAGGAAAACACTAAAAACACAAAGGCTTGGGGGAAGGGATGAAAGTGGAAGCCACCTGATAGAATTTCGCACAGAGCATAATGTAATCATCGCCAGCACCTTGCTTAAGAATCATGAAAGAATAATACATACTTGGAACAAAGTTTTCGAAACCAAATTTTAAATTATAAGACATTTCCTGGTGCTGACGCAAACCTACAATAATTTATTGGTTACGAGCTGCGGTTTACAACTAAAGAGACAATAAACGGTAGCAAATTAAGGAAATGGAACTTGAATAAGTCAAGACCCACAGATTTTCGATAATCTTATAAAGTTACCGTAATGCAACGACTGACTGAAACAGAGAAAGGAATCCGCTAGGATACGAATGGATATCTTTGAGAGAAAAAGTGGTGAATGCAGCAGAGTATGTGAACGGGAAGAAGGTACAGTAGAAATCGTTAGATAAAACGTGATATATTAAATTTGACACGAGGGAAATATATAAAAATGCAGCAAATAAAGTAGGCCATGGGAAATAGAAATGTCTAAACATGACGTTGACAGAAAGTCCAAAATTGCAACCCGATTTTGCACTTGGAAAACAGGGGAATGAAAATGAGAAAGAACAAAGAAAACTTTGCTCAAAGGAGAAGCAACTGTCAAGGACTCATTTGGCACGCCAGAACTAAGCAAATAAGAGAAGGCTAGAAAGTGGAAGGAATATGTAGAGAGAAGAGGGGGAGGGGTTGTACAAACTAACATAAGCACAATGTTAGATTCCTGTGAGATGTCTGAGCACGCAAGGCAATACTGATCCTATCACTTAGCTAAGTAGACACACTGAAGAACTGCGAAACTGTGCTTATAGCATTTGCATGTTTAGAGAAAGATTTTGACAATCTTAATTAAAACATTCTTTGAAGCTCTAAAACATAGGGCCACAAGATTATCTACAACTTGTACAGAAACCAAACTGCATTTCTAAGACTTCAATGACTTGCAAGGGATGCAGTAATTGAGAAGGCAGAAGTAGAGAGGATATAAAATGAAGACTGTGAATAGCAAGAAAAGCGTTCTGAAAAAGAAAATTTGTTCACATCGAATATAAATTCTAATGATTGGGTACTATTTTACAAAGGTATTTGTGTGGAGTGCAGCCTTGTATGTAAGTGAAACGTGGGCTATGAACAGTTCTGTCAAGAAGACAATGGACGCTTTCAAAACGTGGTGATCAATAAGAATGCTGAAGATTAGATATGAGGATCGTGTAACTAAAGAAGAGGAACGGAATTAAATAGAGCAGGAAGAGGAAGAGGAAATTACGGCACAACCTTGACTACAAGAGGGGTAAGTTGACAGGACATATTATGAGGCGTCAAAGAGTGAGGACAAAGGGGTTGGGTGATAGTATTCTGATAATAATCATCTGTTGAAATGCTATTCTGCTATTTTATCGATTAATGCAAGCAGTGAATTTACTATTCCATGCACTTCTCCACAAAACATTTAAACCAAAACTGAAATCAGCTAAACACCAAATCTTTCAATCACTGTCTGACAACTACTGCATTCTCTTTCAACTTTCTATAACTATCACTGGCTAGCCACACACATAAAGATATAAGGAGGACAGAAATAAACAAACATTAGTTTTCAGCATATAATTCTTTAGATTGGCAACATGCACATAAACAAACCAAACAGGGAGGGACATGAGGTGAACACACTGTAGTTATGACTTCAAATCAGTGTTTTCGGTAAAATGTCTACAGCTAGCGACAGAAGAAAAAAGAGCGAACATGAAAATGTGCTTATGTTCCATAATCTAAGTTTTAGTTCAACATCCAGCATGTGACCAGGCAAGGGGAAACGCAGATGTTCGCCAAAAACTCGATTCACTGTAAGTAATCAGTTGTTGTTGTTGTGGTCTTCAGTCCTGAGACTGGTTTGATGCAGCTCTCCACGCTACTCTATCCTGTGCAAGCTTCTTCATCTCCCAGTACCTACTGCAGCCTACATCCTTCTGAATCTGCTTAGTGTATTCATCTCTTGGTCTCCCTCTACGAGTTTTACCCTCCACGCTGCCCTCCAATAACAAATAGGTGATCCCTCGATGTCTCAGAACATGTCCTACCAACCGATCTCTTCTTCTGGTCAAGTTGTCCCACAAACTTCTCTTCTCCCCAATTCTATTCAATATCTCCTCATTAGTTATGTGATCTACCCATCTAATCTTCAGCATTCTTCTGTAGCACCACATTTCGAAAGCTTCTATTCTCTTCTTGTCTAAACTATTTATCGTCCACGTTTCACTTCCATACATGGCTACACTCCATACAAGTACTTTCAGAAACGACTTCCTGAGATTTAAATCTATACTCGATGTTAACAAATTTTTCTTCTCCAGAAACACTTTCCTTGCCATTGCCAGTCTACTTTTATATCCTCTCTACTTCGACCATCGTCAGTTATTTTGCTCCCCAAATAGCAAAACTCCTTTACCACCTTAAGTGTCTCATTTCCTAATCTAATTCCATCAGCATCACCCAACTTAATTCGACTAAATTCCATTATCCTCGATTTGCTTTTGTTGATGTTCATCTTATATCCTCATTTCAAGACTCTGTCCATTCCGTTCAGAGTAATCATTTATTCACGTAAAAAAAGATGTGAACTGTTTTATACACTCCTGGAAATTGAAATAAGAACACCGTGAATTCATTGTCCCAGGAAGGGGAAACTTTATTGACACATTCCTGGGGTCAGATACATCACATGATCACACTGACAGAACCACATGCACATAGACACAGGCAACAGAGCATGCACAATGTCGGCACTAGTACAGTGTATATCCACCTTTCGCAGCAATGCAGGCTGCTATTCTCCCATGGAGACGATCGTAGAGATGCTGGATGTAGTCCTGTGGAACGGCTTGCCATGCCATTTCCACCTGGCGCCTCAGTTGGACCAGCGTTCGTGCTGGACGTGCAGACCGTGTGAGACGACGCTTCATCCAGTCCCAAACATGCTCAATGGGGGACAGATCCGGAGATATTGCTGGCCAGGGTAGTTGACTTACACCTTCTAGAGCACGTTGGGTGGCACGGGATACATGCGGACGTGCATTGTCCTGTTGGAACAGCAAGTTCCCTTGCCGGTCTAGGAATGGTAGAACGATGGGTTCGATGACGGTTTGGATGTACCGTGCACTATTCAGTGTCCCCTCGACGATCACCAGTGGTGTACGGCCAGTGTAGGAGATCGCTCCCCACACCATGATGCCGGGTGTTGGCCCTGTGTGCCTCGGTCGTATGCAGTCCTGATTGTGGCGCTCACCTGCACGGCGCCAAACACGCATACGACCATCATTGGCACCAAGGCAGAAGCGACTCTCATCGCTGAAGACGACACGTCTCCATTCGTCCCTCCATTCACGCCTGTCGCGACACCACTGGAGGCGGGCTGCACGATGTTGGGGCGTGAGCGGAAGACGGCCTAACGGTGTGCGGGACCGTAGCCCAGCTTCATGGAGACGGTTGCGAATGGTCCTCGCCGATACCCCAGGAGCAACAGTGTCCCTAATTTGCTGGGAAGTGGCGGTGCTGTCCCCTACGGCACTGCGTAGGATCCTACGGTCTTGGCGTGCATCCGTGTGTCGCTGCGGTCCGGTCCCAGGTCGACGGGCACGTGCACCTTCCGCCGACCACTGGCGACAACATCGATGTACTGTGGAGACCTCACGCCCCACGTGTTGAGCAATTCGGCGGTACGTCCACCCGGCCTCCCGCATGCCCACTATACGCCCTCGCTCAAAGTCCGTCAACTGCACATACGGTTCACGTCCACGCTGTCGCGGCATGCTACCAGTGTTAAAGACTGCGATGGAGCTCCGTATGCCACGGCAAACTGGCTGACACTGACGGCGGCGGTGCACAAATGCTGCGCAGCTAGCGCCATTCGACGGCCAACACCGCGGTTTCTGGTGTGTCCGCTGTGCCGTGCGTGTGATCATTGCTTGTACAGCCCTCTCGCAGTGTCCGGAGCAAGTATGGTGGGTCTGACACACCGGTGTCAATGTGTTCTTATTTCCATTTCCAGGAGTGTAATCTGCAAGTATCACATATCAAAACAAAACTGAATCATTCTAGATTCCACCAAAGATGCCTTAAAGTAAAAGGCGAAACGCATCTTGAACCAAGAAAGTACACTGGATAAAGAAAAAAACGTTTGTTACTTCCAAAGGAAATAATTAATAGCTGTAGATAATTATCAAATTACATCTTATGACATACTAGCAAATTAGTCTCGGTTTAACTTCTCATTACACATGCTATTAAGTGCTGTTTAAAAAAATACATCTAACCCTTCCGAAAAAACTGTAGTTTCTTTCATATCTTGGTAGTTAAACAGATTTTGGATATTTATCATGCGACGAAATACATGAGTTTTTACAAGTTATCGTTTGCAAAAAAACACGTTTTGATTTCTTGAACTGTTTACGAAATTTGCAGTTGATACAACCACATGGTTTACGACGAACAGGACGAAAGTATCGGTCACGTCGCGAGCCACCCGCGCGCGCTCACGGCACAGCCCGTCTGCCGACATATCATTCAATATCTCGAGAACGGTGATAGCTATCGTTCTGCTCTCAGCTTTAAATACAATTTCGATATGTTGACTAAATTTCATACACAATAATGTATTATCTAAAATGAACTGTACGCAAAGTCCACGCAATGCGTTTTTACCTCTGCACACTCATTCAAATTTCGTGTAAAGGTTTACGTAAATGCGATACAGCAAGTAACCACGACGAATAACGAAAAGAAATTCGGTCCTTTATCGAGAGAAGATATCAGGCTGTAACATGCCCAAGAATCAAATTTTTCTACCGAATAGTTTCCTTGGAATCGGATGATAAGTATTTCATAGCTGCCGCCGCGTCCGCGCCAGCGGTTCGGCGAAAGTTCTTGTGGCCCGGGGTTGCGTACCTGACGTCACACTCAGCGCGTTCTGTGATTGGCGGCGCGCACCTGGGGCGCGTCACGCGGCAGCGGAAGCGGTTCGACATGGGCAAACCGCGACGCAGAGCCCGCCGCGCCGTGCCGCTGACGCCGTTTCCATGGCAACCACGCCGCTGACGCGCGGTTTTGACGCGCGGCAGCCCTAGTGGGAACCGGCCTTTAGGCGTATACTGTCCTCCTTTGAGAATTCTGTAACTACGCAGTCGGTCCATCAAAAAATGCGTCTTCTAGGCGTTTCCACACAATGTAGCGGAATTTGCTTTTAAGTCGAACACGGGGGTCGTTATCCCTTCGCTCTGGCAAAAGCTGTCCTCTCTCTGGGCGGTCGTTCCAGCCGAAGTAGTTGTGTGTTGACCCACCCCTCTGAAGGGATGCACCTCCCAGCAGGCTGGTTGCCTCTTTAGAACGAAAATTCCTGTGGCCGTCATGTTGCGTATGCCAGCCTCGACTTTTTCAACCTCGGTGCGCACTTGCGATTTACTTATTAGATCTGCATATCACTTACATGAATTCATGCAAAACTGACCCTACCTTATCGAGTTTGGGTTCGAATGAAGCGTCTTGATGTGCAGAATACGATTGTGAGGACGGAAAATGTAAGGAATGAAGGTCAGGAGACCACGCCACCTTGCAACACTGCTCTGGTCACTAGGTACTGACTGACTTCTGAGCTAGAGGGAGATCTAACTGCAACTGCGACTCCAACTGTGCTGTGACTGGAGACTCGGTGAGTCACTGGATGACTGACTGACTGGCCCTCTGGTCCACGGTGGCGATCTAAATACTGGCGGTCGATAGGGCGTTGGAGGCACGTTTCTTGCAAGTCTGTCATTGGTCTCTCTCCTGTTAGGCTCTCTAACTTTGGCGTCTCTTACCGATCGTCTCGCCATTTCTTTGCCACCTAGAGTGCTGGTGCCAGCACAAGGTTGGCAAGCAATTAAGCAGTTCTTGTAGTGGGGTGGGGGTGGGGGGGGGAGGGAGGAGGTTACCATTGCTGCACCAGTGTGGTTGACAAGCGCTGGGTGGTCATTACACATGTGGACATGCTGCAATACATGTCCCCAAGGCATCGCAGGTGTGCTCGATGAGATGTAAGCAGGAGAAACGGGCAGGCCACTCCATTGGCCGAATATCCTCTCATTCTGAGAGCTCCTCTATGTACGCTGTTCGATGCGGCTGCGCAGTTTCATCCACGAAAGTGAAGAGGTGGCCCAGTGCGTCCCTCAAAAGTCGCCCACGAGGAAGTAGCGGTCAGCGGTGATTGTCTCGTGTTCGAGATGTGGAGGTCAGCACATCCGTGCAGCGTTATAACTCGCCACACCGAAACGCTACTGATCGACAATTTTGGTGGGTGCGATACGTGTTGTGACCTCCCCACGTGACGGTACGTCCAGCATTATCGGATCGTTTCGTTGGTCCAGGTTTTACGGTGTGGCACGGCATTATGTTGCACGGAGGCACTGATCAAATTTTTGAACACAGTTCACGCACCATTCAGTGTTACTGTATACTGCGCTTCTTCCCGATGTGCATTCTTTCAAAAGTGCGTTTGGCCACGAAATCAGTGTTATGGATGACAGGGCGCTATCGCATCGAACGATAATAGCGTAGGAGCTCTTGGGGCGGGAACACATTCGGCGAACTCACTAGTCTGCGTGTTCGCCCGACTTAATCCAATCGAACAAGGGCAGTCCGTTACGGAGACGTACTGCTGCAGCACATCCAGCAGTTGTCAGCTGCACTCGTAGGGGGTTACTGCGCCCTGCCATAACAACTCCTCACCAACCTTGTGGTTAGCGTGGGACCACGTTGCAGGGCACGCACTGCCGTCTCTCGCGGGAACACATTCGGCGAACTCACTAGTCTGCGTGTTCGCCCGACTTAATCCAATCGAACAAGGGCAGTCCGTTACGGAGACGTACTGCTGCAGCACATCCAGCAGTTGTCAGCTGCACTCGTAGGGGGTTACTGCGCCCTGCCATAACAACTCCTCACCAACCTTGTGGTTAGCGTGGGACCACGTTGCAGGGCACGCACTGCCGTCTCTCAACATCACACACCCTATTGAGAACCGTGTGCTGCCTTTTCTGCTGTACTGTGTGCGGGCTTTCAAATAACTACGCACCCTCCGACTCAGAGTTGCAGTATTAAATGCTTTGGCTGGTTTCGATGTCTAGGGGCTGGGATACGTAGTTGCCGCATTACGAGCCAAATAGTGCTGAGTCTAAGGTATACAATATGAACATACCCATGAATCGAATGGTCGAAGGCTTCTATCACTCGGCAATTGCGAATGATGAATGTAACATACAAATGTATAAATGAAAGATTGCAATTAAATAAAATCTGCAGGTACCATCTTAACGACTTTAAATGATGAGTACGATAGTAGAAGCACTTTTGAGAATGCAGAATATTTGTGCAGCACACTTATTGGTGTCGATGCTCCAGCAATTAAATAAAATATGAGTTCAATAACAGGGAAACAACAGATTCCTACTGCACGCAATTAGTTATGAACGACAACATAGCTCACGAGGTATTCAGTTCTAAACGCAGACTACGTCTTCAGTGTAGAAACCACGGAAACCTCACAAGTTCACAAGATTATTAAGCTGCAATCCAAAGAATGTAGGATGACGTTGTGTGTGTCATGAACATAACGAGTATCTGAATGAAGGAATCATAACCATAACGAAAGTGTGTAGGCATATTTTAATCCGATTAATCGTGCATAAATCATGTGGATAAAAACGTGAAATAGGGAGAAATTAAAGTGTTTCGTATTTTTATTAAAGCCAATGAATTGTACATAATTCATGTGGACAGAAACGTTAAACAGAGAAACTGAAGTTCGAAGTAATTCCGAATGTTGCTTGTAATATTAAACCATCTAGTTGCATTTAATTTTGCCTTCATGTTGTAAATCAACTAAGAACAATGAACAGTGCAGATTCAAGACGCACACAACAGTCGATGTACACAGAATGCACACAACAGTCGATAGGACAACTCGTGAAACTCATGATGACGCGTGCCTACGTCACGTTGACGTAGGCCTCTCCTCACCTAGCGTGAAATGAATGCTACTCGAGCCAGTAGCGACCTGCGTCATGCTGATTAGGACGACCGGCGCGCTTCAGCGAGTCAGGGGCTGGCTGGGTGTCTTCAACCGACAATAACAGCTGATTGTGCTGCTCCATCAAGCTAACGAGATGCGCGACAGAATCCCAGGATGCTGCCGCTGCTGCGGGTCCCGACGGGCTGGGACACGCCGCTGTTGCAGACCCCGACAGGTTGGAGGACGTCGCATCCGCTGATGAGCAGAGAATAAAAACAGTTACGAACGGTGACAGAAGCGCAAAGACTCTCACACGGCAGTAAACACAGACGTTAACCAAGGGGTACTTACTCTTCCGCAGTTTCCTCGTACTCTGTTGCTGCTGGGGCTGGACGGCGCTGGACGGTCTCGGCTGGCGTTCCATTCTGGGTGAGTGACTGCAACTGAGGCTCCAGAGCTGTTGGGCCCGCCTTTTATCACCGCTGTGATCGGATGCTGCGTTCCTATTGGGTACTACCAATTTCAAGCGTCTCTGGTGGTGTAATTGTGTTATGGGAGTGTGTACTTGGGCTTTCCATCCAGTAGAATCAGGGTTAGAGTCCAGGAAACGGCACTGCCATTATTAATTTCCCGTCAGTACCAAGCGCCTCTGGTGGTTTAATTGTGTTAGGGCGGTGCACTTGGGCTTTCCAGCCAGGACGACCAGGGTTCGAATCCTGGAAAGGGCACCGTCAATTTTAATTTCCCGCCAATTCCTGGGTGGGGGGTGGGGTGAGATGTCAGCACAACCCTGGGACAAGGAAATTCTCGCCAAAATTCGAAATTTCCGCCAATAGGGTAGGGTGGGTGAAGTGGAGGGTGGGGGGGGGGGGGGCTGGGGCCCACGTGCCAGCTGAGAAAAACACGTGACCTCATCTGGGGGTGAGGCTGGGCGGGGGTGGGCGTGATAGGGTGCGGTGGTGGGGATGATTAATTGACCAATTTAATTAACTTGCAAATCAATTTGATATCAAAAGTGTGCTGAGAACTCCAACTCCCTACTACTGGCGAATACCGGGCTGTTACTCGAGTCCCACATACATACAACTTTCGCTTACTTTCACACGAATGGTAGTGCGTGCAGACGGTTGGGAGGGATGCATTCCGTACCGGCGGGTAACGGAGCGGCGACAGGCAGCCCTTAAATTAACCACGCCAAACCCGTTCATTCATAATCGAGCTACTCATTTGAAGTTAGCATAATGGATATTTTTCGTATCATGTATGAATGTTGTTTTGTCAATCACTGTGACTATCTGAGACTGTCATAAGATGTCATTTGGCAAACATTACTCTTGGTAATTTTACAAATGTTCAACGAATGACACACACATTTAACATGTTAACCTTTCTTCAAACAGGTTCATGTGTAGCGATCACAAGTGTTATGAGAATAAAACAACCACCTTTGTATTTCGTTCTTGTTAGCTGTCAATTCATTTCTGTGTAAGTTATGTACATACACAATACTTACTTGTGAGAGAGCGTAGTTTCAATTTACTTCTGTATTCGTTATAAGACTTGTATTGTCGCTTTGTCTTTTATGTCTATTTACAAATGTTAGTTGAGAAGTATACAGTCCCCTCCCCGTTAGCAACTCAAAAAAGCTTGGAAATGTCTTCCCATATGAGACACATTCCTGGTCCATTTTTTCCCATACTCGTTCCATGTAACTTGACTTAGTTTTTCTCTTTCATGTCATGTTTGTTGTTGCATTACTGAGTCAGCCATAATAAACTTTACCCTGGTAAGGCTGCACTAAACCACTGGGCCAAGCTAAGCATTTTATTTCATTTAGCTCTACGGACGCTGTTTTAATTTCCTTCATCCTGTATTCCATGAGTTATTGCCGTTTGATTAGTAGGTGTTTGAAAATTAACGTTGCACAGAGACAGAGACGGCAATGGGTCGCAACAAGCACGGAGCTAGACATATTTGGCTGGGGGTTTCAAACTCGACGGATCTCGCCCCGCCCTCTAGCCCCTTCTTTTTCTAACAGAGGATGGTTGTCTAACTCAACGTCGTTTTAGACACTACAGAGAAGGGAAGAGAACATGTGAAGGATAAAACAAGTGAAGTATGTAGCGAGAGAGTGGTTGTACGTTTCAAACCCGACAAATCTCTCCCGTCTACTTCTTGAACAGAGGAATCGTTCTTTCGATCGTGTGGTGGCAGGAATGACAGACGAGGACACAAGCTCAGACAAGGATGAGAAAGTTAGGACTAGAGCGAGGGATTTTGTTTCGTCACTTCAAACTCAACAAGTCTCTCTCTCACCCCACAGTTGAGAGTAGAGGAGCCATTTCACTAGGGGGATGTTTTTCGACACACTTCCGGCTGAACTGGGTATATGAGCAGACATGTTTGCCAGAGCATTTCTGTCTGGTCTTGGAAGAAAGGTATCAGAATGTGTTAGTACTGTGATTTACAGTTTGCAGTTACGTTTACTTTAGCTCATTTGTGTTAGCGAAGTATTGTTGTTCCACTTTGCAGTGATTTTTTGCATTGAATAAGAGTTTTGTAGGCTTTCAGTTTCAAGGGAAGAGTGCCGCTATCACAGTGTGTCAAAATCGTTTTATCGTAGTGAAAAATAATTAATAGAAGGTAATGTTTTTACTGAATCACCGACGATTACGTCTGGTGCCGCCCCCCCCCCCTTGATTGAATCATAAACTATTACATGTTAGGGGACCACTCGTTGTGTTGTAAATGTTTTGATTGCAATTATAAATGCATGTTGGACCATTTGAACTTTTTTTAAGAAATAAAATATTGTGTTTATAAATTCACTGTTTATACAAAAAGATCCCAAGCATTCCTGTGGCTGTTCCCCGCACCACAACATGTATGTACTGCACAGTAAGTTCGTTTAGTATTTAATCACGTCAGAATTAGGTTACGTGCAACACATCTGAATGCTACATACACAATACCAGGTCGCTTCCCAATCGTTATACCGTTGCTCAAAATCAGATTACTGTTTTACTTCGCTGTGATTTACGTTTTTCCTGCTAATCAATAAGCAACGAGCAAGGACGCTGACGCGAGGAAGTAATCCAAAGTCAGAGAGATTATGCCAACTTCGCAGATACCTCTCATTCAGCGTCAGCCCCCGGGGGTAGTAGTAACAACCTAATGGTTAACTTTCATTTGGTAATCTTCTGTCGAGATAAGAGTCCAAACATACACGTTTCAAACTTACTAACTAGAAAGATGAGAAGGCATGGGGTATAAGACACACAACTTGTCCATTTCCATCATCTTAGATTTTTAATACTGCCCTATGATAGGCTGGCGATATTGGTAGGCACTGTTAATTTTCCATTACCGCAACTGGGCTACTTTGGCCATCTTAGATTTTCCCAAACTATGGTTGCCTAGAAAGAATGATTAGCACACGGCATAATTGGTTTGAGATAGAAAGGGGGGGGGGTTAAATTTTCTACTTACGCAGTTGGACTATTTCCGTTATCTTGGACTTATAATACTCTGTTATGATTGGCTGGTGATAAGCAAGGGGACGGGAGGGGGAAGGGAGGCGTGGCTTGACATATATAATCAGTGCTGTTTTTCTGGGGGAACGCTGGGGGATGCGTACCCCTAAACTTTTTCGCCGACAAAGTAATTATTTTACGATGTTGAGAACTTGGAAGAGTGCCAAAGATTTATTTCATGGACGTAAATTTTTTATTTCATTTTTTCGTGTTGGTAATTGCAATACGAACGATACCAGTGCAGCTTTTGGTGGGAAAAGCCATGTCATTGACTGTTTCAAGCATTTCAAAGCTGTGGCAACCGTTCTCGTCAACTGAATCGCTGGCAGCCAGTTCGACAAGCACCTAGTGCCTTCGCCCGCTAATAGTGGGCCATGGTAGTGCTAAACGGATGGATATGCGTACGCTCAAACGTCGAGCTACCGATACATGTCTCTACGTCCCGCTACCAGGGTGATGCTGATGACGTCATGGCTAGAAACAGACGGGTGGTATCGCATGCTTCAGTTATCAGTAATTTTCGCTGCATTATGTCCAATGTCGGAGTACCCTCAAACTTTTTTTTAGAAAAAAAGCACTGTATATAATGATTATGACGTTACTGATAAGGATGATGACGTCACTGATAACAGCGATGATGTCACCGATGACGCCACTGATAAGGGCGATCACATCACTACGTCATCGCCCTAGTAAGGTGACGTCACAAATGTGTACCAAAAGTACGGTACTTGCGTGAGTGCTGAGGCGTACGAACCTCTGCTCGTACGGGTGGATGAAAGGGTGCAGCACATGGTACTCTTCAGGTAAGGGAGCTGCTGGTACTGTGTCAGCTGCGGCACTGCAGTAAATGCTCGGGATACGTTTACCCGATCTCCCGATAGCGGGTCTGTATTTGCTGAAGAAAGAAGAACTTCACAAAGTGTAGGTATGTGCGACAAGCAAGCAGCAGATGCTCCTGCTGTGGCGGAAACTGTGGGACGATGCCCAAACAGCGACACGCATCTAAGTCTTCTGCCAAACATTAAACAGACACTGAAAATGAGGCACAAGGAATCCTCAAGGGGAACTCAATTTCCAAGTTTTTTTTCGATACCACGGACTATAATCTAATAATACTTCATAAATTAAACAAATCCAACAAACTGAACCTCTATGAAGAACTTGAAATTTTTATCCGCAACAGGAAACATGTGCAGCAAATAATGACAAAGCTGAGACAGTGGCAATGAACTTTTCTAGAACCCTCTCAAGTATACTCGATGATAAGACAGTAACTTTTACTATAATCTATTGTTTAGTGTCCCAAATTATAAAAACAACTAACAAATCATAAAACCGAAACTTTAACAAATAAACTTCTGAAAGGTAGTTTTACAGGTTTTCGCTTTTTGTTTTTTACAATGATGATATCTGTAAAAATGTAAAAGTTATATTTCATGTTATTCTGTATCTTTCATTAGTGATGTAAGTTGGTAATGCTCTTTATTCCTGTATTTCCATATTTGTGTCATGTTTGGGCGGTTGGTGCCGTTTTCTACTCGTGTACCATCTAGTGGTGAAAATGTATGTTTATAACTAACAGCGTTCTTTCTGCTATGACATCTTGTATGTTGCTTAACTATTATTTAAAATTTATAATTATGGTACCATATTATGATAAGATGTGTAGATTGTACCTTATTTGTAGCGAAATGTAGTTTAAAACAAACAATTGGCTATATCCACCAAACAACAGTGTAATGTAGTCCACTGTTCGACCAGAAGATTAGGGCGTAAGTCGTGGAAGAATAGAGAAAGTGAGTGACACAGATCGCACATGTCAAATCACAGTCCAATCAACTAAAACTGGTCGTTAGTAAAAAGACGGTTCAGGTACGTGTGACATCTAATAGGAAGAGATGCACATAATGGCAGAGAGATTCCGCGATTATTATTTTTTTATTTATTTATTTAGCCATCCGTGGACATTTTAAAATGTATGGATGTTGTCAGTTTGTGTACATTCATATATTTATACAGTTTGTTGTTACATGTAGTCAAACATTGTGACATATAAATTATTTACAATCATTTTTGCTCGTTATCGATACGTTACATATAGTACAATATTTCTTTTACTTTCTGCGACAATTTAATACACTCCTGGAAATTGAAATAAGAACGCCGTGAATTCATTGTCCCAGGAAGGGGAAACTTTATTGACACATTCCTGGGGTCAGATACATCACATGATCACACTGACAGAACCACAGGCACATAGACACAGGCAACAGAGCATGCACAATGTCGGCACTAGTACAGTGTATATCCACCTTTCGCAGCAATGCAGGCTGCTATTCTCCCATGGAGACGATCGTAGAGATGCTGGATGTAGTCCTGTGGAACGGCTTGCCATGCCATTTTCACCTGGCGCCTCAGTTGGACCAGCGTTCGTGTTGGACGTGCAGACCGCGTGAGACGACGCTTCATCCAGTCCCAAACATGCTCAATGGGGGACAGATCCGGAGATCTTGCTGGCCAGGGTAGTTGACTTACACCTTCTAGAGCACGTTGGGTGGCACGGGATACATGCGGACGTGCATTGTCCTGTTGGAACAGCAAGTTCCCTTGCCGGTCTAGGAATGGTAGAACGATGGGTTCGATGACGGTTTGGATGTACCGTGCACTATTCAGTGTCCCCTCGACGATCACCAGTGGTGTACGGCCAGTGTAGGAGATCGCTCCCCACACCATGATGCCGGGTGTTGGCCCTGTGTGCCTCGGTCGTATGCAGTCCTGATTGTGGCGCTCACCTGCACGGCGCCAAACACGCATACGACCATCATTGGCACCAAGGCAGAAGCGAGTCTCATCGCTGAAGACGACACGTCTCCATTCGTCCCTCCATTCACGCCTGTCGCGACACCACTGGAGGCGGGCTGCACGATGTTGGGGCGTGAGCGGAAGACGGCCTAACGGTGTGCGGGACCGTAGCCCAGCTTCATGGAGACGGTTGCGAATGGTCCTCGCCGATACCCCAGGAGCAACAGTGTCCCTAATTTGCTGGGAAGTGGCGGTGCGGTCCCCTACGGCACTGCGTAGGATCCTACGGTCTTGGCGTGCATCCGTGCGTCGCTGCGGTCCGGTCCCAGGTCGACGGGCACGTGCACCTTCCGCCGACCACTGGCGACAACATCGATGTACTGTGGAGACCTCACGCCCCACGTGTTGAGCAATTCGGCGGTACGTCCACCCGGCCTCTCGCATGCCCACTATACGCCCTCGCTCAAAGTCCGTCAACTGCACATACGGTTCACGTCCACGCTGTCGCGGCATGCTACCAGTGTTAAAGACTACGATGGAGCTCCGTATGCCACGGCAAACTGGCTGACACTGACGGCGGCGGTGCAGAAATGCTGCGCAGCTAGCGCCATTCGACGGCCAACACCGCGGTTCCTGGTGTGTCCGCTGTGCCGTGCGTGTGATCATTGCTTGTACAGCCCTCTCGCAGTGTCCGGAGCAAGTATGGTGGGTCTGACACACCGGTGTCAATGTGTTCTTTTTTCCATTTCCAGGAGTGTTTATAGTTTTACACCTTCATACAAGAAGCTATTTTGAGTCTTATGCTTATTCTTCCTGTCTAGGTGAAGACAGTGACTTGTTCTTGTATTATAGTTTTGAAAACTGCTATTTGTGCTATAATTTTCTATATTTTTCTTGATATATACTATGTTTTGGAATATAAATTCACAAGAAACAGAATTTCTATCATTTTGAAAAGTTCTCTGCAGTGGGCCCGCTTACTGCTTTTCGTTAAAATTCTTACTGCTCTCTTTTGCATTTTAAATACTGTTTGTAAATTCTGAGTACTATTTCCTCAGAAAATAATACCATAACTGATTACTGAATGAACATAACTAAAGTATACAGTTCTCAAACATTCATTACTGCATGAGGATACAAGGACTCTAAGTGCATAGCGTGTTGTGGATATCTTTTTCGAGAGTTTCACAGCATGTTCATTCCACTTCATTTGGCTGTCAATGTACAACCCTAAGACTTTTGTTGTAGGTACATGATCTATGGAGATATTATCTGCAGTCTGGAACGGCGCGACCGCTACGGTCGCAGGTTTGAATCCTGCCTCGGGCATGGATGTGTGTGATGTCGTTACATTAGTTAGGTGTAAGTAGTTCTAAGTTCTAGGGGACTGATGACCTCAGAAGTTAAGTCCCATAGTGCTGAGAGCCATTTGAGATATTATCTGGTTTTAAATTTAAGGGACTCTGTTTTCTGTTCCTTCTAAAGCATATTGTATTTGTTCTCTTTATGTCAAGAGTTACTTAGTTTTGCTGAGAGCATTCGTGAACATCCCCCAGCAGTTCAGTAGAATTTTCCAGCATTTGTGCTGGTGTCTTACTGGTGATTAAAAAAAATGGTTCAAATGGCTCTGAGCACTATGGGACTTAACTTCTGAGGTCATCAGTCCCCTAGAACTTAGAACTACTTAAACCTAACTAACCTAAGGACATCACATACATCCATGCCCGAGTCAGGATTCAAACCTGCGACAGTAGCAGTCGCGCGGTTCCAGAATGAAGCTCCTAGTACCGCTGGGCCACCAACGGCCGGCTACTGGTGATTACTATGTTGCTGTCATCAGCAAACAATATCTTCTCTCCATGGCTGATATGTTGCGGGAAATCATTTATATACACTAGAAACAATACTGGGCTCAGTACACTTCCTTGAGGGACCCCAATATTGATATATTGATATCTTGTTGGAGACTTTCAGAGAGGATGGAGAAGGATGAATGTACCAATCTGAGGTAAGGGACACTCTTCTAGAAACGCCGGAGTCAGATGGAGCACATGTACCGATAGTGTTGTTACTAAGACTGTGGAGTAGGAGACTTTCAGAGGTGGTGGTAGTAGTAGGGACAAAAACAAGAAAAAAAGTCTCGTACACATGGAATGTAAAATGCATACCTTAAGGAATCTGAGCTCGTGTTCATATTCGATACTGTGAAGCACATCTCTTATATTGCAAGGTGTTTGGTTTCCATATTTGTGGAGGAGGTTGCATCGACTAAAACAAGAAAAAAATAACAGTGAATATAGGCTCTAAGATGCATGCCTTAACACCTGTGGACAGTTGTTCAGTAGAAGAGATGTCGTCCACAGTATCGAAGGTGAACAACTGCTCATAATCCTTAAGGTATGCATGTTAGGGCCCGCGTTTACCAGACTTTTTTCTTGTTTTTGTCCACGCTACCACCTCTGAACTTAGTAACAACAGTATCAGTACAAGTATTCCACTGTCAGAGGCACCGTAACAGTTTTCGCTTATTGCTTTCGACTCGGTCATTTCCAGACCATGGGCCCGTTACCTCATATTGATAAACTTACTCTTTTCCATCACCCCTGAAAGTTAGTAGCCGGCCGCGGTGGCCGTGCGGTTCTGGCGCTGCAGTCCGGAACCGCGGGCTGCTACGGTCGCAGGTTCGAATCCTGCCTCGGGCATGGGTGTGTGTGATGTCCTTAGGTTAGTTAGGTTTAAGTAGTTCTAAGTTCTAGGGGACTTATGACCTAAGATGTTGAGTCCCATAGTGCTCAGAGCCATTTGAACCATTTGAAAGTTAGTAACATCATCACGGAATCATCCTTATATGTCCATATTGCTGACGTCAATCAGCTGTGGAGTTATGGAAAATGTTTTGTGCTAAGGCATTTTGATGTTTGTGGAGAACGAAAATCTCTAGAAAAATCCGCAAAGTTCCGCAGACAGAGATCCTGTGGAGCGCGAGTCGTTCCGACTGCCCTCGAAATCCAGAGCGCCGCAGACAGGGGTGGGCGTGGCGTGTTGACGCCACGTTACTCGACTTCTGGAAGACATTCGATACACTTCAGCGCTATTGTTTAAAGAACGACATACGAACTTATCGAGTATTTGTGGTAGGATACGGGACATCCTTGGAGACACAACTCAACACGTCGTTCATAACGGAACAAAATCGACAGATGTAAAGCTTATGTCGGTAGTACGCAAAGAGATAATGTAGTCCACAGGAAGGCTGGAATGCCCCAAGACTGTAGCGAAAAGGA
This sequence comes from Schistocerca nitens, assembly GCF_023898315.1. Lineage (NCBI taxonomy): Eukaryota > Metazoa > Arthropoda > Insecta > Orthoptera > Acrididae > Schistocerca > Schistocerca nitens. The sequence goes on from NC_064622.1 coordinate 12,341,790, forward strand.
GGAAGGCCTATGGGGGTCGCCAACTGGTGTGTGGGCTGACGGTCGATCCTGAACGTTAATACTGTTAGTTAACATACTGTCCGTAAATAGAAACGCTCTGCTGTCGATTATGCTAATGGCGACAAATCTCCAGAAATAGTAACTCCCGAAAAATACTTACGAGCAGTCATTCGGAGTGACTTAAAGTGGAATGACCGCAGAGACGCTAGCTGTTGAGTGTGTGGGGGAGGCATTCTAGAGGAACACACGTGCATTGTCGTCGACGGTGGGGTGTTTGGACGCGATCGAGCAAATGTGTGTGTGCCTGTTGCTCATCTACGTATGTTCCAGCACACATGGACTTCACTGTTAGAAACGGTGAGCACCCTCTTTAAATTGTGCCCCAAGTTTCTTGGCAGTGTGGTAACAGGTTATCAGTGATGTGTGGTGCAGCTGTTATTCTGTACTCGCCGAACTGTTGTCGCACCGCGTGGGATTAGCCGAGCGGTCTCAGGCGCTGCAGTCATGGACTGTGCGGGGTGGTCCCGGCGGAGGTTCGAGTCCTCCCTCGGGCATGGGTGTGTGTGTTTGTCCTTAGGATAATTTAGGTTAAGTACTGTGTAAGCTCAGGGACTTAGCAGTTAAGTCCCATAAGATTTCACACACATTAAACTGTTGTGGCTAATTAATGGTTTAGACTTCTAAAGACGGCTCTTTCACAACGTCCCTTCATTCGTGTTGTTCTTTAAGTTTTTAAACCTGTAGCGCTTCTACTGGGTCACTGAATACTGTGTCGATTTACTCAATGAAGGTTAGTGGTAGTTGTAAGCGAAGTTCTTTGCCAGTAACGTTTAATTATGCGATACCTCTTGTGCTGTGAAAGGAGGTGTTTTTGAGGTAATCGGTGCTCGTGTTATAACACTACTCCCTAATAACTGAACCTTTAGTTCTGTCTCGGGGCCGGCCTGTGTGGCCGAGCGGTTCTACACTCTTCATTCCGGAAACGCGCTGCTGCTACGGTCGCAGGTTCGAATCCTGACTCGGGCATGGATGTGTGTGATGTCCTTAGGTTAGTTAGGTTTAAGTAGTTCTAAGTTCTAGGGGACTGATGACCTCAGATGTTCCCATAGTGCTTAGAGCTATTTGAACCATCTGTCATGGGAAAAGCTACGTATAACAGTAACGTGCCATGAAACACGCTAATGTTGACCTCTGAGAGGATTTCAAAGTTCGACCGTGCGTGTGTCTAATGGAAAAGGGTATCGGACTATAATTTCGAATTTTGTAAAGTTGACAGTAAAACCAAACAGGCCTTAACCTTGGCAGTTAACAGAAGTGGCGAAATTATGAGTGAATAAAAAAAAAAAAACGGTCGCCAGCTTAATTAGGCACATTACTTTGGAAATATATATTTGATAAAATTGGATATTAGTTATTGAAGTTACTTTTGTTGAGATTTTCCTTTGAATAGCAAACAAACTGGCAAGAGCACTCTGTACTGTGTATAGCAGCAGTTACCAATAACACACACACACCAGTAAATTATGGGGAGCAAAATTGCACCGAGCTCATACTAGTGACGGCCACAATCAATAGCATTACTTAATCAAAATACTGAAACATCACTGCATGAAGTGCAGAACTAATTTTGGACATGAGGGGCTTCTATCCTGACTGACATCAATAACACAAATGAAGGTGAATAATATCTTAAATACACTGTTTAAGCTCCTCTGCATATAGCACTTTTCCTTACTAACAGTAATAGTTCATTTTTTCTTAATAGGAGGACAATATGATGGGGACACATAAACTGTTATAGTTTCACTAGCCAAAGTTCTTTGATTATTGCAAAAGTGAAAACTATCTCTAAAAGCTAATCATTCATTTAAATTACTTTGCAAGGCAATAAAATGGAACACTGGGACTAATTAACTTCAAAAGGAACCATTCATGGTGGGTACCAAAACTACACTATCTTTGGAAATGTCCATAACTTCACTTCTAATAGTACTACCGAAAAACGGTTGGTTAAAGATTTATGTGTACTTGTACTTTAATCACCTGTGAAGCAGGTACTCTTGGCAATAAAATTTACACAGTGTTGCACTGTAATCCTAAGAAACTATATTTTATAATAAACTAAGGGTACTTTAGCAAAAGTGCCGTTCACACAAAGTCTCTGAGCACTATGGGTTCAAATGGCTCTGAGCACTGTGGGACTCAACTGCTGAGGCCATAAGTCCCCTAGAACTTAGAACTACTTAAACCTAACTAACCTAAGGACAACACACACATCCATGCCCGAGGCAGGATTCGAACCTGCGACCGTAGCGATCGCGCGGTTCCAGACTGTAGCGCCAGAACCGGTCGGCCACCAGCGGCCGGCGTTCACACAAAGGAGCCGCTTAGTTCGACCGCCAAACCCACCTTTTACATCGCGCCATGCCCCTTTCGTTGCGGAGGGACTTCCCTACAACGTTTACATGTTACAAATAGAAGTCCCCTAAGCATGAACCAGCTTTTAACAAACATACTTCGTTCATAAACATATTCATAATACAATAATTTAAAATTTCAACATTTATTTTGCTTTTATCATATATACATTACAAAACTCTAATTTTGTTCCCATACATCAAGAACTTCAAACAACACAGAATGCACACTTCATAAATTGCAAATACACATTACTTAAAATAAACCTACTCCTCATCGACATAAGTGTAACAGTGTTTTCTAAAAGCAAGAGGTTCAAAATGGCTCTGAGCACTATGGGACTTAGCGTCTGAGGTCATCAGTCCCCTAGAACTTACAACTACTTAAATCTGACTAACCTAAGGACATCACACACATCCATGCCTGAGGCAGGATTCGAACCTGCGACCGTAGCAGTCGCGCAGTTCCAGACTGTAGCGCCTAGAACCGATCGACCACCGCGGCCGGCGCGCAGGAGGTTCGTCACTTGCAAAATTTCTTTTCGTGCAGTCAGTAGTTGTACTCCTGTAGTTAATGTTCTCATTGAAGGCAAAGGCCAAACGACAGCAATTAGTAAATGTAACAAAGTAGTAGTTCTCGCCGTGCACAAAAAGAGTACGTCAACTATAGATGTTTAAAAGGCAGGGGTGCGGGGACATTTAAGTATGTGTTTTACCCTCGTGTCACCAGCCTAGAAACTGAATGGTGTTTCTCTGTTTTAGAAAGTGTGCCGTGTTCGCCGTGTCGTTACGCTCCAGTTCTGCGGTGGGGCGACGGCCTGTTCGTAGTGTGGCGCCCACTGGGGTCGCCAGCTGGACCACCCGAGTCCCAGGGCGCGCCAGGGTCACCTTCACTGTCCGTGATATATTACTTGGTTTCCCCGTGCTGTTCTTTGTGTGGATAATTTATTTTAACCTTGCTTGCGATTTTTGGTTTTTAAACGTAAAGGTTAGGCTCTGGTTGTTGAAGATACTGCAGTTGTGCAAAGAGTTAACTGAACAGTTTTGGTATTAACCCCATTAATTAATTGATGATTATGGGGTTGCTGTATCACAAAGCATTAATTAATGAATTAATTTAAGTGTGTCTGCAACAGGGTATAAAGTTTTAAAGCCGGTCATTACTTGTTGGTTCCTCTGAAATACATTACTGGCCATTAAAATTGCTACACCAAGAAGAAATGCAGATGATAAACGACTATTCATTGGACAAATATATTATACTAGAACTGACATGTGATTACATTTTCACGCAATTTGGCTGCATAGATCCTGAGGAATCAGTACCCAGAACAACCACCTCTGGCCGTAATAACGGCCTTGATACGCCTGGGCATTGAGTCAAACAGAGCTTGGATGGTGTGTACAGGTACAGATGCCCATGTACCTTCAACACGATACCACAGTTCAACAAGAGTAGTGACTGACCAGACGTTTTCAGCTGGTGAGAGATCTGGAGAATGTGCTGGCCAGGGCAGCAGTAGAACATTTTCTGTATCCAGAGAGGCCCGTACAGGACCTGCAACATGCGGTCGTGCATTATCCTGCTGAAATGTACGGTTTCGCAGGGATCGAATGACTGGTAGAGCCACGGGTCGTAACACATCTGAAATGTAACGTCCACTGTTCAAAGTGCCGTCATTACGAACAAGAGGTGACCCTGACGTGTAACCAATGGCACCCCGTACCATCACGCCGGGTGATACGCCAGTATGGCGATGACGAATACAAGCTTCCAATGTGCGTTCACCGCGATGTCGCCAAACACGGAAGCGACCATCATGACGCTGTAAACAGAACCTGGATTCATCCGAAAAAATGACGTTTTGGCATTCGTGCACCCAGGTTCGTCGTCGAGTACACCATCGCAGGCGCTCCTATCTGTGATGCAACGTCAAGGGTAACCGCAGCCATGGTCTGAATGTCCATGCCGCTGGAAACGTCGTCGAACTTTCGTGCAGATGGTTGTTGTCTTGCAAACGTCCCCATCTGTTGACTCAGGGATCGAGACGTGGCTGCACGATCTGTTGCACCAATGCCGATAAGATGCCTGTCATCTCGACTGCTAGTGTTACGAGGCCGTTGGGATCCAGCACGGCGTTCCGTATTACCCTCCTGAACCCACCGATTCCATATTCTGCTAACAGTCATTGGATCTCGACCAACGCGAGCAGCAATGTCGCGATACGATAAACCGCAATCGCGATAGGCTACAATCCGACGTTTATCAAAATCGGAAACGTGATGGTACGCATTTCTCATCCTTACACGAGGCATCACAACAACGTTTCACCAGGCAACGCCGGTCAACTGCTGTTTGTGTATGAGAAATCGGTTGGAAACTTTCCTCATGTCAGCACTTTGTAGGTGTCGCCACTGGCGCCAACCTTGTGTGAATGCTCTGAAAAGCTAATCATTTGCATATCACAGCATCTTCTTCCTGTGGGTTAAATTTCGCGTCTGTAGCACGTCATCTTCGTGGTGTAGCAATTTTAATGGCCTGTAGATGCTCTAGAGTACGTATTGCTACCGTATACGCAGTATTTATTGTGAGAAATAAATATTATTATTGTTGTATCCTACTTTTGATGGAGCCACAGAAGCAGATTTTACACGTCGCCACCCTCAACTGTCGCCATTGTGCGCTGAGGGAAACGTTGCGAGAGGAGAACACTGAAACACTGGTAACGGTTGGTGGCGATAAAACGCACATTTATTGAGGAATACTCAACTTTGTACAATTCGGCTCTGGCAGCAGGACCTGAAGTTCAACTACATTTCCAGAAGCTAAAGCTGTGTAGTGAACAGTTCATCTCCCACTAGAGTGTTCAGTGAGGACGGGCTGCTGAGGACACGCTACAAGCAGACGGTCTTGACGGTAGTCGAACTGGCTCGGAACTCCGCTTCTCGCTGGGCTGTACGCCGCCTCTGGAGTGGGTCGTCGACCTACCGACGTCTGTGGCTCGTCCTGCGCTGTGCTGGCGACACCACAGCTTTCGTGTTTGCTCCTGTGGCCTCAGTGGTTTCCACTCCCAGGTGCGCAAGTCCTCTTCCCACATTCCAGCCATTAAATGTCTCCTGAAGGTGGAGATGTTATTCAGTTCTCTAACAAACTGCGAGCACCTATTTCAGAGTCGGGCTCTTGCTACTGACCAGTTCGAGAAAGTGACTGAACGATGTCTAACATTCTGCGTGGTGTCTGTTTGTTCTAAGTCGTGTCTCCCTACCACTTTCGCGCAGCGTCGCTCTGACCGTGTTTTTTAGGGAATTGACTAGTTTGAACCTGGGACCTGTTGCTGGTAAGGAGACGCCAGACCACACATGACATGTAGAGTTCAGAAGAGTTCAGTGAGGCTAGCGACGATATAACCAAATACTTAATTATTTCAGCGTCAGCTCCACTGCACTCCCTGTAAAAGAATCTTAATACTAACTAAATTTAGTGGAAGGGGTTCAAGGCTTTCCTATTTTTACTTAGCTGGTAAAATAACGTCGAAAAAGCAGTTAAGTTTACCATTGGAAATTTTATTCTACTCACAAAACATTGTTTATAAATTGCACTATTGATAAAGGGAAATATTTTAATACAGGATGATAAAAACCAACTGCGTTCAACAAAAATGTGAACGAATATTCCCTGAATGGGTTTCCAAGTTCTACAATGGATCAAAGGATGACCTATGCCAAATCACATCTATAATCTAGGTTTAAGTTAAGTTTCATAAAAGAGAAATCTATCAAAATGACCTACAGTGACCCTCAATTACCTTTAATTACTTATCTAACTTGTCGTAAATTACAGTGGCTGATGTAGCTTCTCAATAATTATATAACAGAAAAATCATCGCGTTTCAGATTTTTACTTCAAGTAGCAAAAGTGAACACCATGAGATTTAATTGATGATCGACACTAGTGTTATGTAAAAAGGGGATGTAACAGATGAGACTTCTGCAGTTCTGAGTGAAGCTTTATGCGCTGTTATGCGGCATCGCGTGCGTTCATTACCTTGTCGGTGTTCGTCAGGGGGCGACGGGCAGCACAGCTCCGCTCACCTCGCCATCTCGGAAGCAACTCTATCCTAACTTCTCCTTAGTACAATTTACCGAAGTTGGTTTAAAAAAAGCTATCTGGCTGTGTTTTCAACTGACCAATCAGAGTCTCAATGTTAACCTTAAGCTCTGCCTACAAAATTCTGTCTATCCAATGAGAAACGTTATGCTTTTCGTGGTGGGGCAATGTTTTTAACGTTTGCAACGTAACAGAGACGCGAAAAAGTCTCACGCTAAAACTTGCAGCTGGTGTCGCCCTTTTAGTGGAGGGCTCTATCTTTTAACATGTGTTGGGGGGTGGTCCTGGCGGTCAGCCGACGATGTGGGTGTCCGTCCCTTTTCGTAGGGCCTTCTAGCTTAACGCGGTTCTGCTCTCGGCTTCTGTTCTCGGAACTGCGTCTGTTTCACAGTGGGAAGGTATGACATGCATTTAGGCGTTCTTGTGTTAGTCTGTAGTATTCCATTTGCTCACTCGTTGATCGTATTACTTTGGTTAATTTAATGTCACGATTTATTCCGAACTACACTCCTGGAAATGGAAAAAAGAACACATTGACACCGGTGTGTCAGACCCACCATACTTGCTCCGGACACTGCGAGAGGGCTGTACAAGCAATGATCTCACGCACGGCACAGCGGACACACCAGGAACCGCGGTGTTGGCCGTCGAATGGCGCTAGCTGCGCAGCATTTATGCACCGCCGCCGTCAGTGTCAGCCAGTTTGCCGTGGCATACGGAGCTCCATCGCAGTCTTTAACACTGGTAGCATGCCGCGACAGCGTGGACATGAACCGTATGTGCAGTTGACGGACTTTGAGCGAGGGCGTATAGTGGGCATGCGGGAGGCCGGGTGGACGTACCGCCGAATTGCTCAACACGTGGGGCGTGAGGTCTCCACAATACATCGATGTTGTCGCCAGTGGTCGGCGGAAGGTGCACGTGCCCGTCGACCTGAGACCGGACCGCAGCGACGCACGGATGCACGCCAAGACCGTAAGATCCTACGTAGTGCCGTAGGGGACCCCACCGCCACTTCCCAGCAAATTAGGGACACTGTTGCTCCTGGGATATCGGCGAGGACCAGTCGCAACCGTCTCCATGAAGCTGGGCTACGGTCCCGCACACCGTTAGGCCGTCTTCCGCTCACGCCCCAACATCGTGCAGCCCGCCTCCAGTGGTGTCGCGACAGGCGTGAATGGAGGGACGAATGGAGACGTGTCGTCTTCAGCGATGAGAGTCGCTTCTGCCTTGGTGCCAATGATGGTCGTATGCGTGTTTGGCGCCGTGCAGGTGAGCGCCACAATCAGGACTGCATACAACCGAGGCACACAGGGCCAACACCCGGCATCATGGTGTGGGGAGCGATCTCCTACACTGGCCGTACACCACTGGTGATCGTCGAGGGGACACTGAATAGTGCACGGTACATCCAAACCGTCATCGAACCCATCGTTCTACCATTCCTAGACCGGCAAGGGAACTTGCTGTTCGAACAGGACAATGCACGTCCGCATGTATCCCGTGCCACCCAACGTGCTCTAGAAGGTGTAAGTCAACTACCCTGGCCAGCAAGATCTCCGGATCTGTCCCCCATTGAGCATGTTTGGGACTGGATGAAGCGTCGTCTCACGCGGTCTGCACGTCCAGCACGAACGCTGGTCCAACTGAGGCGCCAGGTGGAAATGGCATGGCAAGCCGTTCCACAGGACTACATCCAGCATCTCTACGATCGTCTCCATGGAAGAATAGCAGCCTGCATTGCTGCGAAAGGTGGATATACACTGTACTAGTGCCGACATTGTGCATGCTCTGTTGCCTGTGTCTATGTGCCTGTGGTTCTGTCAGTGTGATCATGTGATGTATCTGACCCCAGGAATGTGTCAATAAAGTTTCCCCTTCCTGGGACAATGAATTCACGGTGTTCTTATTTCAATTTCCAGGAGTGTATGTGACATACTGTCGGATTTGCTATCATGTCAGGGTTTTCATGGAAGGTGTTGGATTTGCCTGACACCTTACAGATGGACTGGGACAAAAAGAACTTTGCTTTTGTTGGAATGGGTGTTTCTGCCATGTTGTTTAAACAAGAGCATTAAGATGAGGGGGCAGTGTTCATGAGACAGAGAAGAGAAAGAGGGTATGGAAATATCTGCTCTTGTCTGCACCAGCCAGGACAGCGGTGCATATGTGATCAAAGAGTCGAACATCGGATGTAACGATCACAGGCATTCTAACCAGTTCCAGGCGCCGTGAGCGTTCCTGGGAAAGGCCTTGCAGGATAGCATCGCTGTTATCAATAACTGGAAGTGTAAGTGTTTGAGCCGCGTGGAGTGGCCGCGCGGTTTGAGGCGCCAAGTCACGGATTGCGCGGCCCCTCCCGCCGGCGGTTCGAGTCCTCCCTCGGGCATGGGTGTGTGTGTGTTGTCCTTAGCGTAAGTTAGTATAAGTAGAGTGTAAGTCTAGGGACCGATGACATCAGCAGTTTGGTCCCTTAGGAATTCACAAACGTTTGAACATTATAAGCGTTTGTACAAGATTCTCTTTCAGGAAAAAAGGGAAGAGCTTTTCATATTTTTGCATGGCATGGGGAGATGCCGATGCCTTCTTGGACACTGCAATTACATGTTCAGACCAGTTTAGATTCTCCTCTGTCATTACTCCTGGAATCTTTATTGAAGGAGAGATGCTGATTTTTCTCCCATTAAGGCTAAAAATGACATCTTGGGTTGTCGGGTGTTCTGCCGGATATCAGCGTCGTACTTGCACGATATTTCGGCGTTCCTTCTGTTCAATTGTGAGACACTTTGGAACCATTTTTGAACACACTTTGTTCATGTTGAAACTTTCATGAAGAATCTGCCTAACACTTTCCTTGTCAACTCCTGTTAACTCAGACACTGCTCTGATTGTTAAACGGCGATCTTGTCGAACAAGTTTACCGATTTTTTCAACGTTTGCATCAGTTTTTGCTGACAATGGTCTGCCAGTGCGAGTGTCATCACTGGTGTCTTCGCGGCCATCTTTAAATCGTTTAAACCACTCAAACACTTGTGTTCGCGATAAACAATCATCGCCGTACACTTGTTGTAACATTACAAACGTTTCACTTGCAGATTTTCCTAGTTTGAAACAAAATTTGATGTTAACACGCTGTTCTTTCTGTACACTCAACATTTTCCGACGCACAGACAAAACGTCAACTACTTAAAACAGACGCCACGGGCAGACTGAGTGCAGGAGGCAGATGAAACTCGAGCAGTAGGCGGAGCGAGAGTCACGTGACAGGCCACGCGACTTTCAGCCTTATTGCATTCGTTTTATTGTTTCACCAGTACTAGTCCGGTTTTTTTCTAGCCACACCTCGTATGCAGTGTCATCTGCATATAGGGCGATTTTTTCGTGTTGGTCTGTTGGGGTCGGTACGTCGTGTGTGTATAGCGCGTACGGTAGTGGGGATGATATTGCACCTTGCGGGACTCCTGCCTCTGGGGTGAATGGCTCAGAGGTGGCGTCTTGCACATGTACTCTGCTGTGTCGTCCGGTGATTTGAGTTTTTATTAGGCGTACGAATTTCGGTGGGATGCCGAGTTTGAGCAGTTTGAACAGGAGGCCATTGTGCCATAGACGGTCGAAGGCGCGCTCGATGTCGGGGAATATGGCTAGCGTACAGTGCGATCTGTTGAAGCCCTGTGTGATGTCACATGTCAATTTCAGAAGTGGGTCTGTGGTGGAGTGGTTGGGGCGGAAGCCGGCTTGGAGTAGGGGGAGTAGTTGTTTGTTGTCCACATATTTTCGCAGTCTGTCAGTCAGTACACGTTCATAAGTTTTTCCTATAACGTCCAGTAGTGAGATAGGTCGGTAGGAGAGGGGGTCCGTTCGTGGTTTATCGGGTTTGGGGATCATTATGGTCTTACTTGTCTTCCACGCAGTCGGGATTGTTTCTGTCGTTAGGCAGTAGTTGAACATCAGTGAGAGGATTGGGATTAAGGCAGGGAGGGGGGCGTTCTGCAGGTGGATACGTTTGATGTTGTTTTGTCCTGGGGCTGAGTCTCGTCCGGTCCGTATTGCGTTGGTGATTTCAGCGTCTGTTATAGGTTTGGTCAGTTCGGAGGTGTCTTCTGTTTCTGCTGTTGGACTTGTTAGTAGGTCAGGGAGTTGGTTCTCTACGTGTCGGTAGAAGTCGTTGTCGAACTTGGCGTCTGTTGGGAAGGAGTGGATGATTCGGAGGGCGTTCTGGAATGTGCCTGCTTGTGTTTTAGGGTCTGTGATTGGTTCGTTATCTACTGTTAGTGTCTGGTTGGGGGGTTTCTTTTGTCCAGTCAGCGTCTTGTTCCAAAATTTTCTGCCTTCTTTGTAGTTGAGTTGGCGGCAGGTGTCGTCCCACTCTTTTTGTTTGTGCTGGGAGATTATGCGCTTCGCTTGTGCGTTTAATCGGTTCCACTGTCGTCTTAAGTCTGGGTTATTTGTACGTCTAATTTCGCGCTGTAGTTGCCTTTTCTGTCTTAGGATCGCTAGCACCTCCGCCGGAATGGTGGGCCTCCAGTTCTCTATTGTCTTTTGTGGGATTGCCTCGTCTATTGCTGTTGTGAAGGTGGTTTCTAGTCGTTCGTTTAGGTATTCCAGGTCGGCGTTGTCTGTCAGTGTAGTTGGCAGTGCTAGTTCGTCTTGTATGATGGTTTTGAATTTCCTCCAGTCGGCTTTTGCGTATAGGCGGATGTTGCGTTGTGTGGGGTGAGGCGGTGGTGGGTTTATAGCGGTTGTGGCGAATATGATGGGGAGATGGTCGCTGGTTATGGGGTCACCTAGGAAGGGATTGGATAGGTTATTGGTTAGGATCGGGCTATGGAGGATATGGTCTGGGGTGGAGGAGCCGCGGTGTCCGATGAATGTTGGTTGGTCGAGTGCAAGTCTGGATATCGGGTCAGTTGTTAGTATGTCAAAGAGTGCTCGTCCATTGTCGTTCGTTGCTGTGCAGCCTAGTTGTGTGTGGCGTGCGTTGAGGTCGGTCAGCAGGATGAATTTGTTGTAGGTCGTCGTCAAGTACTGCAAGAAGTCTTGTGGGATGGGGTGTCCGGGTGGGTCGTACAAACATGCGACAGTCAGCTTGCATCTTTGTTGTGTCCTGATTTGCACCACGACAGCTTCCGTATCCTGTAATTGTTGCGGGAGGGGCATCTCTTTAACTGGGATGTTGCTATCTGTGTATATTGCTACGCCCCCCCTGCCGTCGGGTCTGTTTTTGGAATGGCAGGTGTATCTGCTTAGTTTGCAGTATTGTTGTGGGCGTAGCCATGTTTCAGCCACGCCAAGGATGTGTATCTTGTGTTGATGCATGCTGTGCATAAGTGCGTGTTTTCTATTTCGCAGCCCTTGGACATTCACAAACATGATGTTGGCGCTGTCGTTCTCTGTGACGTGGACCCTGTTGTTGCTTTGTGTCACTTCCAGATCTTTGTTTAGGAGTTGTCTGATGGACAGTCTTGATCTCGTGCTTCCTGTCTTGGTACACCTTGAGCAGGACTGTAGTAAGTGTGCGAATGAAGTCTTCCTTCATGACCGCCTCTTCTTTCAGTTCTGCTGTTGTTTGGGGGCGTGGGGCAGGTTCGTCAATCGTTTTTATGACGGCTTGTGCATAGGTGTTGACTGCTTCTTTCGGTCGGCTCTGGCATTTCAGTGATAGTGCCGAGTGGCTCTCTCCGCAGTTCGCGCATTTTGTGTTGTGTGGAGGCGCGTTACACCTTGAGAGCGTGTGTTCGCCGCTGCACTGTGGGCATTTTGGCTTGGCCACGCAGCCGTGCGTTTTGTGGTCGAATGACAAACATCGACCGCATTGCGCTGGCTGGGGGGGGGGGGGGGGGCAGAAGGTTCGATGGTTCTACCGCTCGTACTTTGTAGTCAATCCTAACACCATCGTTTAACATTCTGTCGATGGTGTCAGGATCGTGAGTCAGTACTCGGAATTTCATCGTTGGCCCACCAGTTTCGCGGGAGGTGATTCGCCAGGTTTTGTGGACCTTCAATCCCTGCTCGATAAGCTGTTGTTTTACTTCTTCCTCGTCCACCTCTTGCTCTACACCCTTGATTACCGCGCTAAGGGAGGGCTTGTTCAGTTGCCTTCGTTGTAGTGGTTCCCTGGGTGGGAGCAGTTGTACTTTAACTGCTGGGGAGAGGTGGTTGCGGAAGAAGGTTTGCAGGGTTGGCGCAGCTTTCTCGGACGCGTATTTTATTATTGTGGAGAGGCCTCTCCTGACATTGATGTTTACAATGTTTGCCTTCATATTTGTGCTGGCGAATTGTTTGAAGGTTGTTGCGATGGTGTTTTGTGTGGTTTCTCGTGGTAAGCTGGATATTTCATAGGTGGACACTCTGGGTCTTCGTGGCGGCGTGCTGCAGTAGGAGCTCGATGAGGTACCTCTCGATGACGGGGTCCGGCTCCTCTGATCCCGCTGGGCAGATGGTATGTCATCTGGGGATGCTGGGCTGATGGTAGTGGGGTTGGGGGGAGGGTCAGCAGTCGGTCTTCCAGTCATCTCGGATCGGTTTTGATTTTGATGTTGCGCTGGCGTGTTGTCAGCTCGGTAGTCCAAATACTTAGGCATGTGGCCTTCCCCCTCCACCAACGGGTGCAGGCGTTCCCCCTGCGGTCCGCGCCCATTCCCTGCGACCTGCTGGAGCGTTTCTGCTCCGTTTTCCGTCCGCTGCGGCTCTAGGTGTTCCCTCTGCGGTCCGCGCCCACCAAACCCGCTCCTGGGGGTTTCATCTACGGTCTGGGGTACCAAGCGTTCCCCCTGCGGTCCGCGCCCGCTCACCACGACCTGTTGGAGCGTTGCCGCCAGCTGCATTCCGAGTTAGCATGCCGTGCGAGCAGGACCACGCTACTCAGGCGCAGGGTGTGGCGGACCGCTGCCCGGTGGGACCGGCTCGGGCGACCGAGCCAGCCCCATCGGCGGCCCCGTCCGGCCCCCCACGTACGACGACGCAGCAACCGTCGACTGACTACCCAACGGGACACGCAAGGCGCGTTAGCCCGCTCACGGCGGAGCAGCTGTTCGTAGTTATGACCGGAATATCGGAGGGCGGGAAAAATCCCAAACACAATATATACGAACGAGCATACCGCCGGTTCCTACGGCATCTGATGTCAATCGGTCACGTGGAATTCGAAGAGGAGAGAGTACCGACGGGAGCCCTGCCAGGCGTGTCGAGGGAAGACGACACTGTTCTGCCAGCGGCGGCCCCGTTGAGTGCTGCACCACCAGGCCCAGTTACAGAAGAAACTGGTGTACTGCTGACTGCCACTCCGGTCTCTTCCAGTCAAGAGACCACAGATAAACCGATCGCTGGACCGCCAGGCGTGACGACAGAAGACGTCACCGTCCTGCCGCGGGACAGCATGATCCCAGAGGCTAACCTTGGCGACCTGCTCGAGGCGGTAGCCATGGATACTACGCAGCCCTCTAGAAAGAGGCCTGCAGCGGCGGAGGAGGACGAGTCCTCCGCAAACTCTGATTCTTCTTTCAGGCGGAGTCAGAAGAAGAAGATGCCGGAAGCTCCTGCCCGCTCTGAGGCAGAGCAGATGACCGACGACGGCTTCGTTGTCCCGAAGCGGTGGCACACTGCTCGGGCCAAGCAGCTTGAGACAGTGCAGCCGCTGCCGATAGCGAACGCATTCGTCGACGTACCTGACGAACGAGAGGCCATGGATGCTGCTGAGGCACCCAAGAGGCGGGCACCCGCTCCGCCACCGATCACTGTGTCGTGGACAGACACGTACCAGACCTTCCTCGAGAAGTTCCAGGCGGTGACGTCCTCCGCCAAGATCAAATGTGCTGGTCGGGACTTGTAGAGTCTGGGTCAGCACGATGGAGGAATACCGAGCCGCCATGCGGCTCATAGAGGTGGAGAAGCTTCACTGCTTCACCCACAATGCGGAGCCGGTGAAACAGCTGAAGGTGGTGTTTCGCCGCCTCCCGCTGAAAATGGAGACCGAGCACCTGAAGAGTGAACTAGCTGGGCTGGGCTACATGGCCAGCTCGGTTACACTCATGAAGTCTCCTAGGACGAGGAGACCCATGCCACTGTTCTTAGTTGTCCTTCCGGACAACTACGAAAACCGGAAGATCTTTCACTTACAGATGGTGGCCAGGATCGGAGTGGAAGTGGAGCCGCTCAAGGCCAAGGGGAGGCGCGCCCAGTGCTTCTCCTGCCAAGGCCTTGACCACGTGGCACGCTACTGCACGATGCCTGCCCGCTGTGTCAAGTGCGCCGACTCCCACCAGAGTCGGGACTGCACTAAGAAGAGGGAGGAGGCGCCCAAGTGCTGCAACTGTAGCGAGCCACATGTGGCGATCTACAGAGGCTGCGCCGCCTTCAGGCGTCGCCCACGGCAGCAAGGACGTGCGGCACCCGCACGAAAGGTGCAACCAGGCACCAGCTTCGCCTCTGCCAGGGGGCGGCAGGCGGAATTCCCGGCCATCACGGTGCCTAACCAGGCAGCCGGCACCCAGGACGACCAACACCAGGGCGGACGGCACACCCGTCCCCCCACCACAGCCACCCCTCAAGCTGCCAGGCATGCGGCCCTGCGGACGGACGCGAATACTCTTCCGCGCCCCGCCGCACCCGCGAATGCGGCGCCACCAGCTACCACTCCAGGACCGGAAGCAGCAGACCTAGGAGCAATGTTGAGCTCCCTCTCTGCCCTGCTACAACAACTGCCGGTGCTCGTCACCGCCGTAACAGGGGGCCCTCCAGGCCGCTACCGTCGCCGCGAAGCCACACCATGGATAATGTCCTTATCCATGGCCTGACCATCTGTGGCTTCAACGCCAACAGCCTGTTCCCGCAACAAGGTGAGTTTCGTCAGTTCATGCAGGACGAGGCCATCGACCTGTGTCTGATCTGCGAAACTCACCTCAAGCCAGGAGTTAACGTGAAGGTAGCAAACTATGTTTGCTACCGAAACGACAGGCCGACTGCAGGCGGGGGTACCGCCATCTATGTCCGCGCCTCACTCCGGCACCACCAGGTGCTGCTCCCAGCCATGGCCACCCTGGAAGCCACCGGGGTGAACGTCACCACGGCTGCGGGGCAAATAACCTTCGTGGCCGCATACAGGCGGCCGCGTGGACACCTCCAGGAGGCGGACGTCGACGCGCTGTTGACGTTTGGGGGTAGGACCTTCATTGCGGGTGACTTCAACGCGAAGCACCCGGAATGGAACTCCCGCCTCACGAACGTCAGTGGCCGCCGACTTCTTCGCGCTGCCCAGAGGAATGGCGCCCTGGTCCTGGGCCCACGGGAACACACCATCTTCCCGGCCAGGGGGCGGTCTGACGTGCTCGACGTGGCCGTCATCAAAGGAATCGGGCACCACACGACCTCCACCACGCGGTGCGCGATGTCGTCCGACCACCTGCCGGTGGTCTACGAAATCGACATCGCTGGAGCCACACTCCCGCCACGTCGGCGGACGTACCGGCGCCTGGACGGCGACCGATTCCAGGACAATGTCCTGGCGTCTCTGGCGGACTCACCTGACCCCGCGGCAGTGGGGGCGGATGCCGCCCTTCAATTCCTCACCCGCCAGCTGCTGCAAGCAGCCGACGCGGCCTCCCCCTCCACAGGGTACCAGGGACTTCTCCCGTAACCTGCCGCCCCACATCCGGGACGCAATACGGGAGAAGAACCGCCTCTTCCGGGAGTGGCAGCTCACCCGCCAACCCGCGACGAAACGGCGCCTCAACCGCATGCGGAGAGACATCAAAGCGGCGGCTGAGGCGCACAGAAACAACATCTGGACGGACTTCGTCGCCTCCTTCAACCCTGAGGACGGCAGCGCGTGGCGGACTGTGAAGTCCTTTCTACGCAGAAGGCAGCGCGTCCCGCCTCTGCTCGTCGGACAAGACGTCGTCTGCAGCCCTGACGGCAAAGCAGGCGCTCTGGCGGACCACTTCGAGCTGTCATTCACCCCGGTGGATGACAACGTAGACGAAGAACACCTCCACCGGGTTGAAGAGCAGCTCCCTGTGTTCCTGGAAGCCAGGGACGACGAGGACGTGATCGACCCCATCTCCGACGAGGAGGTGGCCGCGCAGATTACAGAGCTCAACACCAAGAAGGCTGGCGGTGCTGACGGCGTCACCAACCATCTGCTGAGGAGCCTGCCGGCGGGTGCATACCCGTTCCTGGCGGGCATCTTCAATCAGGTCCTTCGCTCTGGGGTCTACCCCACTGTATGGAAACATGCAGAGGTGGTAGCAATTCCCAAGGCGAACAAGGACCCACGGGACGCCGCCAACTACAGGCCCATCAGCCTGCTGCCGGCGCTCTCGAAGGTGTTCGAGCGCCTGTACGCCAGGACTGCTCCGCCACGTGTCAGCAGAAGGCATCATCCCTGATGAGCAGTTCGGCTTTAGGAGGGGCCATTCCACTGTCCACCAGCTGATGCGGCTGGTAGAAGAAGCCATGCGCGCCCTGGAGACTCGGGAATACCTTGGGGCTGTGTTCCTGGACGTCTCCAGGGCATTCGACTCCGTGTGGCACGACGGCCTCGTGTACAAACTCTTCGTGCACGGGGTACCGACGTCGCACGGAGTCCTCCTCCGCTCATACCTAGCCGAGCGGTCCTTCCATGTCAGACTGGACGATGGGACATCCACCCATCGACACATCCGTGCTGGAGTGCCGCAGGGGTCCGTCCTTGGGCCCCTATTGTACTCCCTATACACCGCCGACGCCCCGCGCGTGACGCCGGTGAAGTTGGCGCTATATGCCGACGACACTGCGCTGTTCGTGCGGAGCATGAAGGCGGTCGAGATGCGCCGTCTTCTCCAAAGAGGTTGCGAGGCCCTTGGCGCCTGGTCGACCAAGTGGCGCCTCAAGCAAAACGCGGCGAAGAGCCAGGCGGTGGTCTTCCCGAGACGACCACTGCCGCCTGATCTTCCGCCAGTCACCATCATGGGCAGCCCCGTCCCATGGAGCAAGACTGGCCGCTACCTGGGTGTCACATTGGACCATAAGCTGACATGGAAGCCCCACATCGAGGACGTCAGGGGCAGAGCGATAGGGCGCCTACGCGTCCTGTACCCTCTGCTCAATCCCTCGTCTGCGCTGCCACCTCACCACGGCATCACGCTGTATCTGGCGCTGGTACGTCCAGTGCTGGAGTACGCGGCTGTGGTGTGGGGCAACGCGGCCGAAACACACATCAGCAAGCTGCAGAGGGTGCAGAACAGGGCGCTCAAGCTCGCTCTGCGCCTGCCGAGGTTATATTCGACCGCTCGGCTACACGAGCAGACGGGAATCCCCCTCCTCCGCGACCGCTTCAAGCAATCGGCGCGGGCGTTCTACGAGCGGACCGAACAGTCCGAAAACCGGCTCATCAGGGATCTGGGCCACCCTACACACCACAGGCCAACAACACGTTGGCCTGACCTGTTGCGGGAATGAAAACTTCCGCAACAGAGACAGGACATCTACATCCAAGAAAACCTAGAGGCCAATCCATTACGAGAGGCAGCACTTCCAAAGTGTAAGGTTTACGCAGGAATAGCAGAAGACTGCTTAGCCTGCACCTGCACGGGTCAGGGCAGACCAGTAAGGTAGAAGGTAGGTAGGTAGGTAGGCCGCCAGCTGCAACACTACACAAACAAAAGAACCAGAGACATGGAGATGGAAAACCAGCCCCTGACGGACTGCCAGTCGCACCAGATGGAACACCCAGAAGTGGGACTGGTGGGCGCGGACCGCAGAGGGAACATCCAGAGCCGCAGCGGACGAAAAACGGATCGGCAACGCTCCAACAGGTCGTGGTGAGCGGGCGCGGACCGCAGGGGGAACGCTTGGTACCCCAGACCGTAGATGAAACCCCCAGGAGCGGGTTTGGTGGGCGCGGATTGCAGAGGGAACACCTAGAATCGCAGCGGACGGAAAACGGAGCAGCAACGCTCCTACAGGTCGACATCAAAGAAGAGCTTGAAGCCATGGGATTCGTTGCCACGCGCGTGGACTTACACCGGATGCCAGGTACCAACCAACTTACTGGCCATAGGGTGGTCATCATGCCTGACACGCCCGCCCACCGCGTGATTTTTCAGGTCACACGGTTTTACAACCTGTGTGTGACGGATGAGAAGCTGCGGAAATCACGTACCCCTGTCCAGTGCTTCCGCTGCCAGGGTTTTGGACACGTTTCCCGGCTGTGTACTATGCCTCCCATGTGCGTGCGGTGTGGCGGCGGCCACGCCACCAAGGACTGCCCCCGCAAGCTCGAAGACCCGCCGAGCTGCGGCCTGTGCGGCGGGGCCCATCCGGCGAATTACCGCTCCTGTACGAAGCATAAACAGGAAAGTCGACGCCAGCGTGGTCTCCCCCCCCCCCCACCCTGAAGCCTCCTCCGGCTGCGGAGCGTCGTCGCCGCCGTCAGCCCCCGCCGCAGATGGACAAGAGGACTTGAGGACTTGGCCGTCTCTGATGGAAAGTCGCGCGGCTCAACTTCGGGAGGGTGTCAGCATGGCAGACGCCGTGCAGCGACCCCCTGCCGCAGCTGCATCCCTGCCCGCGGATGCCCACGGACCTGCGCCATCTACTTCCCACCCGCCTCCGGCTGTGGCTGCACAGCCTCCAGGGCCATCGGAACTCCAGACGCTGCTTGGGCTTCTTACCCAAGTCACGTCTATGCTGACTGAGGTCACCAAACAGCTCGCGCAGCTGCCAGCGCTCATCGCCTCCACCGTCGACTCGGCGATCTGCAGGGCCGTCCAGGCAACCCAGGATTCTTCTGCTGTGCCGCGTCACGGCTAGGGTGCCTCGCCCGGATGAACTCCGCATTGTCGCCTACAATGCGGACAATCTGACCCACGCCCTGCGGGAGCTCCAGCACTTCCTTACTGACCGTAATGTCGACATTTGCATGGTCAGTGAAACTTTTCTCAAACCCGACATCCGCAGCAATGTTCCGAATTATTGCTGCTATCGCACGGACAGACCAACTCGGGGTGGCGGAACTGCTCTCTTTCTCAAACGCTCCATCCGGCGCTACGCTGTCCGGCCGCCCACCACGCAGTTCATCGAAGCGACGGCGGTCCTCGTCGACACCCACGCAGGACCGGTCACGTTTATCTCCGTGTTCCGCAGTCCGCGCCGCGTCTTGGACCTGGAAGATGCTCGAGCTCTCCTCCGCCATCCTGGGAAACTCTTCATTGCTGGGGATCTGAATTCCAAGCATGCCGCCTGGAATTCCCTGAACACTAACAACAGCGGCCGCCGCCTCCTCCAGGCTCTCGAGGAAGTTAATGCCTACGCCTGCGGCCCCGAGGAGCCTACGTGCTACCCGTCGTCTGGCAGGCCGGATGTGCTCGACATCGCCATCACCGAGGGCCTCCCGCAATTCCTCGACGCTGAGGTGATTCACGAGCTCAACTCGAATCATCTGCCTGTCTTCTTTCGTTTGCGAGTCGCCCCGGAACATACCCCGGGCCGCCTAAACTTACGCAGGACTAATTGGACTCGCTTCCGCGACCACGTGGACTACGCCGTCTCCGTCATGGCCGCCGACGGGAAGTCGCTGAAGATTCCATTGACCACCTTACGGATGCCGTCCGTGATGCGCTGCATGCCTCCACCCCACCGCCGAGGCCTCCCGCTCTTCGGACGCCTGATCTGCCGCAACATATCCTCGATATGATCCGCACTCGCAACAGATTAAACCGGGAATGGCGGATCACTCGTGATGTTGACTTGAAGAGGCGGATCAACCAGTTACGACGTGATATAAAGGCGGGGATCGCTGACCATCGCAACCTGCTCTGGGCGAGCAAACTTCGGTCTTTCACGCCGGATCCTTTCGGCTGGCAGTCCCTCCGGCGGCTGACGAACCGGCGCTCCAGAATGCCGCCCCTCTCAGTCGATGGCCGGACGGCGTACAGCCCGGCAGACAAGGCCAACGTGATAGCGGACGTGTTCGAGCGGAATTTTCGTCCCCTGCAGGATCGGGTGGACCCCCAGCGTGTTGACACCATCCATGGCGACGTCGCTGCCCTCCTTCGCTCCGCCGATGTCGACGTTGACGGACACGTCCCCCACATCACACCAGAGGAAGTCCTGGAAGGCGTCCGGCAACTTCCAGCATCGAAAGCTCCTGGCCAGGATGACATCGCGGGCCGGATCCTGAAGCACCTCGCCTGGTTGGCGATCGTCCACCTGGCGGCCTTCTTCAACTGGGTGCTTACCTCTGCTGTCTACCCCCGGGCCTGGAAGCACTCCATTGTCGTCGCGGTGCCTAATCCGGGGAAAAACAGGGCGTCGCCCTCCAGTTATCGCCCCATTTGTCTTCTGCCGCATGTGAGCAAATTATTCGAGCGCCTCCTGCTCCGACGGCTCCTGCGGATCATTCAACGTCAAGCCATACTGCCGCCAGAGCAATTTGGCTTTCGGCCCGGACACTCTACCGCCCAGCAAGTCCTTCGTGTGGTAGAGTACATCACCACAGCTTTCAACCGGCGGGAGTTCTGTGGGGCTGTCTTCCTCGATGTTCAGAAAGCCTTCGACAGCGTGTGGCATGAGGGTCTGCTGTGGAAGCTTCACCGCTTCGGCTTCCCGGTCCACCTGGTGAAGCTTATCGCCACTTATCTTCGGGACCGCACCTTTTGTGTTAAGGTGGGAGACGCGCTCTCCACGGCACGCCACATTGCTACAGGGGCTCCCCAGGGCTCCGTCCTTGGGCCCATGTTGTACACCGTCTTCACGTCTGACCTTCCAACGGTGCCTCGTGTGGAGAAGGCCGTCTATGCGGACGACACAGTGATCTACTCTCGCAGCCGATGGACAGAGGTCTTAGTTCCCAGACTACAGAGTGCCTGCAACGCCTTGGAAGACTGGTCTGCCAAATGGCGTATCGGCTTCAATCCCGCAAAGACGCAAGCAATCATTTTCACGTGGAAGAGGTCGATGCCCCGCCGCCAGCTGCGACTTTACAATACCGACCTCCCTTGGCAGGTGACGGTGAAATACCTTGGCGTCCTCCTGGACAAGAAGCTGACTTGGAGGCTCCATACTGAAGACGTCCGGGCTAACATCAACTGCCGCCTGGGTGCTCTCTACCCTGTGTTAAATGAGCATTCCGCCTTATCTGTAGCGAATGGTCTCCTTATCTTCCGGCTCTACCTTCGCCCGATTTTCGACTACGCCTGCGAGGTCTAGGGCGGTGCAGCCCCCACCTATCTTCACCGGCTGCAGACGCTGCAGAACAAGATCCTGCGTCGGATTTATCATGTTCCTGCGCGTTTCCCGCATCGCTACCTACATGACGCCGCCAACGAGCTGGAGGTCGTGCAGCGCCATCAAGTCATCGCCCGTCGATTTCATGCTAAGCTGGGGTCTTCGATTCACCCCCTCATCAGGCGACTGGGGGAACCAAACACACAGCGCGGGCCGCATAGGCGTCCCCTCGCACTGCTCGACCTTTAGCGTTGCCGGGGCACCGCCCCCCTCCGTTCATCTCTGGAAATTAGAAGTTCCCACCTACTGTCCCACACACACCTCTGCTACACACCAAAATAAAGAAGACCAGTACCTACCGTCCTTGATGACCCCATGATGAAGGAAATGCTACTTAGTAAACCCTTCGTTTTATAGCTGCCAGGAGAAGCCAGCAGAATGTGGGCTGGAGGTCCTGCAGGTCGCAGGGAATGGGCGCGGACCACAGAGGAAGCGCCTGCAGCCGTTGGTGGAGGGGGAAGGCCATAGGCATAAATAGTGGACCAGGTCCACTCGAGGAGCAGTCTCAGGTCGCACCTGATGAAGGTTACGAGCTACGTGACCGAAATATCGTGCAAGTACGACGCTGATATCCGGCAGAACACCCGACAACCCAAGATGTCATTAGATCGCCGGGAAAGCCTGAAGAGTTACAAGGCTAAAAATGTTAAGTATTCCTGATAATATCGGGTAATGAGCCTAGAATGATGGGTTGAGCTTTAACCCTGTATCCTACGCCCATTTTGATACTTCACATAGGTCAGTATTGAGATTCTCGACAAGTGTCTTCTGGTTTTGTTGGTTGAGGACCCAATACCAAACCGTGGGAGACGCGTAATGTCACTGGCCTCCACTGTGACCTTATGGTGCTGGACATAACGCGTTGCTGGGGGGAGATCAGGCGCGAGTGAAACCACTGCACTGCTCTTGGCGAGAAATTTTGGCTGCTACGTTTGACAAGTCGTCATTGTCAAGGCTTTCCTGAAGTCTAAGAAGTCATCTCTTGTGCGTCCATGGCAAGCTTCAGATCATCTGTTACCTTTATTAAGGCAGAAATTCTGCTGCGGTGTTTATGGAAACCAGGTTCGTATTCGTCTAATAGGCTGTTTGTAATAGCTAGCTATTTGTCTGGTCATTGACTGTATATCCTAAAGCCTTGGACAGTGGAGGAAGAATGAAAGTAGCTAGGTAATCAGGCAACATCCTTTGTAGGCAGTGGCGTAACTAGTTTGTGTTTCCAGGCCTCAGGGAAAACACTTGTGGTTAGGAAATGTTTGAAGATATACTGGACAGCAGTGGGTCAATAACACGCTTCATCATTTGGACTGTGTGGTGCCATCGTGTCCGATGCCGATCCCATACTCACTAGGGCTTTTTGATGGTATTACAAGTAACATGCTTCAGACATAATTTTTCGTGGCTACGGTCGTTTAGCACCAGGGAGTGATAGATGTGTCTCTGTTTCGTTTGTGGTTATGTTGTGGTTGTAGCTAATGGGGAGAACCATTTCCGTTTTTCAACTGTGAAAGTCGGATCAGCCGCAGCTTTTACTTTGCCTATTTCAAGACCACGTAGATTTTTTTCCATAAGACAGCTCGTCTGCTTCTGTTGTTGGTTATTGGATGGGCACACCTGAGATTCGCATTTACGACAGCTCGAGTGACGCTGTTCCGCTTGTGCTTGTAAGTCGTAAGAGTTTCAGGAATGGGGCACAGTTCGTACGCCAGATATAAAGCGTCTCTGAGATTCAGCAGCTGTTTCAGTTCTTCAGTTAGCCAAGGTGCAGATTTCTTTCTTACTTTTCCCGTATTTAGGGGAGCGTATTTCTCATATAGTTGAGCAAGTTTGTTCGTAAGTCCACGAAGCTTTTCATTGACGGCCGGGAAGGGAATAGAAGACGTCCCACAAACTATTTCCTGCACCTCAGTTTCAAGTTCATATAAATTAATGTGATTCAAGTCTCATTATATAGTCAGTCGCGGTTTCTTTCTGAGACAGTCTAGTTAGTACGCCACGAAAATTATCATGGGCGGCCATGTCAAGTGCAGAAATTTGAGTCACACTTTCATACATACATTTGCAGCAAAACCCGCAAAGTAATTTCTACCCTGGGGGTTTTGCTGCAAATGTATCTATGAGAGTGTGACTACTGTTCGTACAATGGGTAGTAGTAAACTGAAGTTGAGGCATGTTTTTAGAGGAAAGCGTCCACTTCCACACTGGAAGGATTATTGTATAGAAAATTTATGTTAGTGTCACCAGCTATAAATGTACGCTCGTGCCGGCCATGGTGGTCGAGCGGTTCTAGGCGCTAGACTCTGGAACCGCGCGACCGCTACGGTCGCAGGTTCGAATCCTGCCTCGGGCATGGATGTGTGTGATGTCCTTGGGTTAGTTAGGTTTAAGTAGTTCTAGGGGACTGATGACCTCAAATGTTAAGTCCCATAGTGCTCTATAGCCATTTGAACCATTTGTGCTATACACATGCCTCAATAATGGAATAATGGATGGAAGTGCCTAGAACTGCTCGACCACAGCGGCCGGCCGTATAGCACAGTAGGCGGCAAATCGGAGTGCGTGTACGTCCCTACTCCACCCCCTCGTCTGTTGTATCTGTTGCGTCTTAGAAAGATGTAGATTTAGGTGAGAATACTTGGTTTAAGCCAGGTTTCCAACGGAAGTTTTAAATGGATGTCTGTATCTTGAAATATATGACGGAAGTCACCGAGTTGAGCTGGCAGGGACTGAACATTTGCGTGTGCAACGTGCAGCTGGGTACGCTCAGGTGCAAAGCTCGGCTGGATGCCCCTGACAGACACCAACGACTCGTGGTCAGCGCTGGCAGAGGAACAGAGCATAACGAAGCACGCTGGCTGGGGTAGGGGTGCTGGCAGAGTGGCAGCACGTGCCTCCAGGGTGAAGGAGGGGGGGAGGGAGGCCGTCGTTAAACAGCCGACTGGCGGCAGGGAAAGAACCGGGACAATCCGTGCATCCGTACTGAAAGCGAAATAAACAGAACTGAAACACAGTGTACTAATGATGGGCCGCAGTCATTCCCTTACACGGTATTAACCTACTAAAGGCGTCAACCACCACAATTGTGAAATGATTAACATTTCTGGTTTGATTGATTGATTGATTGATTTCTTTATTAATCCATGTAACAATTTACATTGTGTGGATTTCGTCAGCAAAATCAATACAATATACCTACAATTTATAAACATAAAATTGGTATTTACACACATTTTTGAAGTATCTTATATTAGTTTTATATCCTTATGAAATTTTCTTATAGTACTGTACAATTCTGGATTTCATATTATAATTATTTCGTCATGTATTACAATGCAGGCTACTTTAATTACACTACATGTTTTAATTCAGATAGTCTGTTACTGCGTAATAACCTTTACTTAATAAAAATGTTTTTAGTTTTTTTTTTTTTTGAACTGTCCAATTGTGTCAATATCTTTTATATTTTGGGGTAATTTATTATATAATTTAACGGCATTGTACAACAAGCTCTGCTGAGTTTTAACTTTATTTTTCCTCTCTAGATGCAGATTGTATTGGTTTCTAGTTTCATAGCTGTGTACTAAAGAATTTTTCATATACTAGTCAATTTTTTTTTACATACATAATACTTTGAAAAATGTATTCACAAGGGACAGTTAGGACTTCCAGCTTTTGGAAATGTTCAAGGCAGTGAGCGCTACTGCCACTCTTGGTTATTATACGAATTGCTCTTTTCTGTAATTTGAAAACTATTTGAATATTTTTATTGTTGACTCCCCAAAATATTATTCCATAAGTAATAATAGAATGGATATAAGAAAAATATACAGATCTGACACTTGTAGTATCACACACGGCAGTCAGAATTCTAAGAGCATAGCATGCTGTAACGATTCTGTTACTAAGTATTTTAATATGTTCTTCCCACTTTAACTGACTGTCAGCATGCATACCAAGAAATTTTGTGTAGTCTACACATTCTATAGTTTCATCATTTAACTTAAAGTTGTTATAGTGTGTTTTTTTGCAGACATAGAAGTTAACAACATTCGTTTTTTTTTTATTTAGTGTTAGTTTATTATTGGATGCCCACTCACGTACACTGTTTAGTGTTTGTTCGGCTTTTTCTTTCAGTGCATCCAGGCCAGGGGTCCTAAACAATCAATAGGTGGCCCTTTTATCGGCTGGTACTCGCTGGTAGACTGCAACAGATCCTGCTTAATTCCCGCGTTTGGCTGAGGCGCCTAGCCTTCCTCTCATTGCGCTACCGGCCTCTCAACGTCAGTGTCCATACCTTTGCACGAAAGCTGTCCCCTAATTTTGAATCTCGCCTTGTGGAAGCCAAGGCGACCCCCAGACAACGAACAGTGAAAATGTTTGAAAACAGCTGACGCCAGGCTCTCCAGCAGACAAACCTTTATTTGGATGCGTATGTTCCTCTCTGCAACTGTATGAAAGGCAGTTTGTTTTTTGCATACACGTTCCGCTTATTTTATTTATCAAGTATCTCCAGTGGCCTGTAATTCATGTTTCTTTTTATACGTATAATGAAAGATTTATGTAATAGTTACAATATGTAAACGTAGGCTTCCGCGGCCGTTGTCACAGTCAACAAAATTCTCCTGGGTTTGAGGCCGCATTGTCAACTATAAAATTCCGTCCGGCAATACACCCTGAGGACGGCGCCTTGCAACAGTCGCCGAAAAGTCGGAATTTTATAGTTGACAATGCGCCCTCAAACCCAAAAGAATTTTGTTGACTAGTTACAATATGTTACTATGTTATTTTTCTAATGTTTTTTTCATAATAGAAACAACTTTCGTAGCATAAATTGCGTGAGGCTGAAGTATCGTTTGGTGTTACTTAACGATTTCCGCCGTTGTCAGTCCATGTGTGTGTGTTCCAGGAGACGTGTTCATTCGGTCCCCATACTCCAGCTGGCCGATATCCGGTATTTCTTCATCCACATTTAATACAACATATGGCAAAAAAATGCATTTCATTCAGTTGCAAAGAGGGAACATATCTACATGAATTTTGAAGCAACTAACGAACGACGGAAAACGGAAAAAAGTGAAGACAAACCTTTAGTTTACCACCATAATTCGTCTGCAAACAAATCTTCTCTTCCCAGTGAGTGGGTAGTCATTCAGCTAGTCGCCCTGTTCGCTCTTAGTCCAAATCCCACCTAATCTTGAACCTTCCTTTTGCCTGTGCTTTAGATTGGTAAACAGAGCTCGTATTTCAACAAGGACCACAGAGACCACGAGAGATTCAGCTGCCTCATCCTGTATGGGTGTATCGAAAGCCTTCTGAAACATCCGGCTCAACGCATTTGCATTTGTCACTTGGTTCTCTCCACCCCCCCCCCCCACCTCCCAATATGTACCACCTCAAACTCAAACACCTTTTTCTGCGTAGCCCAGGTGCAACGCAGCCTAGCCATTAGTGCCGAGCGCTCTGAGGCGCTGCAGCCATGGACTGTGCGGCTGGTCCCGGTGGAGGTTCGAGTCCACCCTCGGGCATGGGTGTGTGTGTTTGACCTTAGGATAATTTAGGTTAAGTAGTGTGTAAGCTTAGGGACTGATGACCTTAGCAGTTAAGTCCCATAAGATTTCACACATATTTGAACATTTTTTAGTCATTAGTCTCCAGGCGGAACTTGTTATGCCCCGAGTAAAACTTGAATTTTTCCCGTGCAAAGAGGACATGCATAGCTTCCAGCTCGTACACCAAGTATCTGACTCAAACACAACGTAACGCCCAGCCTCCACTCTCCGTCAAGCTCCTGAAGGGCAACCGCCGCAAGGCCTGGATTCGACCTGTTGGTCCGTGACACAAAAGGAGAATTAAAACTAGGATTTCCCAATATGGGAGATTATTCAGTGATCGCTTTAAAGCGTCAAAAGCTGCCGACTGTGAGTCACCCCAAATGAACCCTTCAGTTTTTCTCTGTAACTGAATGAGAGGGTCTGCCGACTGAGTAAAATTCAGGTTAAAGCTCCTAAAGAAATTTACCATCCCAATAACCCAGGAAATGCCTTTCTTGTCGTAAGGATCTAACAACCTACAGATAGCCTGTGGTAGGTGTGATCACTCTGGACTCCTCGGCTGATATCGAGTGTCCCAAAAAGGAAAATTCCCAGTGCGCCAGGTTAACCTTTGAGGACTTAACTGTAAGTCTAGCCTCTCTCAGACGCCCAACACTTGCCTGAGAGGGTCCAAGTATTCATCGAGAATCTTACTATGCCCGACCACATCATCCAGATAATTGGACATGAAATTGAACTTCATATACCCCAGATGCGACAGCACATGCACCTGTGACTGTAGTAATCAGTACAAAATGCTGTTACTAGTTTGAACTCCTCAGTAAGGAGTGTCTGATAGTATGCTCGGTTAAAATTCACCACAGTAAAGATCCAACACAGTAAACATCTCGGCTCCTGCGAATTAGGTAAAACATGTGTAACTTTGACAGTGTTACAGATTTCAAAATCACCTTATTTAACACACGACAGCTCACCACAGGCCTATGCCCCTCCCCAGTCGGTTTGGGGAGCCGCGTAGGGTGACACCGACGGTCTAACAACAACATCATCCAGCAACTGGTTCACAATTTTGCGCAGTTTTTCGATGTTAGAGAGTGGAAGTCTGTAGAGCATCTGGCACACTGGACTCTGATCAGTTTACTGGATCTGATATGCAGCCTAACAACACCTTCATACCTAACCCACTTACCACCAAAACCTTTATTGGCGTTGCTAACTTACAAATATTTACTTTAAATCGGGCCTGCCCTATCACCTATATTGGATACTCAGGCACTGACCGGCAATTTTGGTTAACAGTTTGCAAATCAAGGATCCCCTTGCTTGGTGGAACCTACAATACCGTGGCCTGTTCAGTGGCGCCAGCTCTTGGGATGTCTATTGTGTGGCACCCCACAGCATTGTACAAAATGCTCCTGTTTTCTCCAACCAACACACGCTCCATACGGAACGCCCTGCCGCTTAGTTTGGTCAATCGATCCTACCACACAACTTACTTCCCAAGAGTTAGCTCCCCGACTGGTCACCTTTTCATCTCCGTGTCAGATATTCTCAGTCTCCACCACCAACCTATCCAGATCAGCGAAAGACTGAGGTCTATCGGAAAACAGTACCCTAAAACGGTCATCCGGACACAAGCCATCAAGAATACTGCCCACATCATCGTTCTCAGAAACCACAACACAGAGGGCCGGAACACCTATCCGCACACTGTCAACGTGTTCATCCAGTGACTCACTACATGCTTGTGGTCTAAATACAGCAGGTCAGTCAACTACTTCCTCCTACGAGTTTCTACATGTTCCGATACAATTTTCTTAAGAAACATCTGCAAGGTTTCCAAAGTTATTCCACTACCAACTATTAATGGCAAAGTAATTGGAAAATAACACTACAGGAAACTTGCAACAGCTCAGGTTGCAATTGTAGTTTAGCCACGGACCACAAAAACTGTACCACCTGTTCGGCGCCTTCCACTGACAGCCGCTGAACACCCTGAACAACAGCAGGGGATGGGTTAGGTAACTTCCAAAATTGTTCACCTTAGTCAAATCTCTGATTCACATCGCTAACGCCCGCCTGTCCTCTGTCGTCCTCGTCCTGCCAACTAAGGAAATACGCTTGCTGTAGAACAGATAATACCTCCTTCTGCCACATTTGAATTTCAGACAGTTTCTGAGACCGCTATTGGTTAAACGGACACCCTGTACCCTATGAGCCAGACAGTCTAATACAGCTTGTAGTTGGAAAATTTGCTTACGGCAGGCAAACTCCCTTCTAAACGCAGCAACATCTTCCTGCACATCTGCGAGCAGCGCCCTACTCGACGAGCATGCCGAACTTACCTCCCCAGTGGGTGAGGCGGTTGCGTTTACCGGTACGCTCGAGGCAGCCCACGGACTTTGGCACAACTCGGCTACACTCATCCCCTCGACCCGCTGTCTAATTCGTAATTCTTACTGGAGGCACTGTTTCCTTATACTATTAGTCGCGCCCAGCACACTTCTTACTCCCACAATGTACAGGGTGTCCGAAAAGACTTTCCCTGATTACATAAATTGATAGCTCAGGCTAGAAGTAAGATACAAATATGAAACTTGTGTCGAATTGTTTACAACTATCAAAGTTCTTTTTTGTATTAGGTTCGCAGTACGTAAGTAGTGGATGAGGTGCAGTGCCCAAGAAGCCGTGTTAACCAATCAGGAGAAGGCACAGTGTGTCCTGTGGTACCATGAGACACGATCACCAACCACAGTGCAGAGACACTTCCAGACAACATTTGGAAGGAATCCACCTGATGTCAAGAGCACCAAAGCCTGGTATGAGAGGTTCAAGAACACAGGATCGGTTGCTGACCTTCCGAGGTCTGGTCGACCAAGAACCTCAGCAGACAGGGTGGTTCAAATGGTTCAAATGGCTCTGAGCACTATGGGACTTGACTGCTGTGGTCATCAGTCCCCTAGAACTTAGAACTACTTAAACCTAACTAACCTAAGGACATCACACACATGCATGCCCGAGGCAGGATTCGAACCTGCGACCGTAGCGGTCACGCGGCTCCAGACTGTAGCGCCTAGAACCGCACGGCCACTCCGGCCGACTAGACAGGGTGGAAGCTATAAGGCAGTCTTTTCTGCGAAGTCCGAAGAAACCGGTGGGCAGGGCCTCACGTGAATTACAGATGCCAAAAAGCTCTCTCCATGACATTTTACTCAAACGTTTATTGTTTCGTGCATACAAAGTGCAAATCATTCAGGCCTTGTTGCCCAATGACGGTACACGTCGACATGACTTTGCGTTTGAAATGCTATCACGTATTGAGGGCGATGATGGTTATCTCAGACGAATTGCCTTTTCCGACGAAGCGACCTTTTTTGTCAGTGGAGTAGTGAATCGCCATAATGTGCACGTTTGGGGTTCACAACCCCCTGGCGAGGTCATGGAGTGCACCAGAGGCAGTCCAAAGGTGAACATTTGATGCGCCCTATTGCACGATCGAATTATCGGGCCATTCTTCTTCGCTGAGGCTACCACCACATCTGTAGTGTATCAGGACATGTTGCAACTGTATGCTGTTCCTCAGCTGCTT
Source organism: Schistocerca nitens (assembly GCF_023898315.1). Lineage (NCBI taxonomy): Eukaryota > Metazoa > Arthropoda > Insecta > Orthoptera > Acrididae > Schistocerca > Schistocerca nitens. The sequence continues at coordinate 12,372,714 of NC_064622.1, forward strand.
CTGTATCACCCCGATGTCTTGTTTCAGCAAGACGGTGTACCGCCCCATTGGGGTTTGGACGTCCGTGCCTATCTTGATATGATCTTTCCTGGGCGATGGATTGGTCGTGATGGGCCAACGGTTTGGCCTCCAAGCTCTCCTGACACAAACCCATTAGACTTCTTTTTATGCGGTTATGTCAAGGACGAGGTCTACCGAACACGTGTACCAGACCTTGAAACCCTGCGGCAACGGATGGCCACAGTCGTTGAGTCGATCCCTCCAGTGATGTTGGCTAATGTGTGGACGAAAATTGAATATCGCCTAGATGTGCTACGTGCTACCAAGGGTGCTCATGTGGAAGTTTACTGATGTGTGAGAAAAATCTTTGATAGTTTGTATACAATTAAACACCAGTTTCATATTTGTATCTTACTTCTAGCCTGATTTATCAATTTATGTAATCAGGGAAAGACTTTTCGGACACCCTGTACAATCTGAAACAGTACAAGCTTGCAATACGAAAGATACTCAAGCACTGTGACGGTACATCAAATATGGTAAAGTACTTGGTTACTACCAGGGAGTGAATCACCGCCCACTTAGCTGGATAACCACGCTACGTGCTACCACCAAAATGTGAGAAGAGGACATGGAGATTCGAGACTGGAAGCCACTGAGGCCATAGAAGCAAATACTATAACAGATTTTATTGTTCACAACAGTTATTCTGTATACGGTAGCAACAAGAAGTCTTGACCATGTAAAGGTGAAACAGCATACATCTCAGAGAAAACAGAGAAAGACAGCACACTTCCTAAAACAAACAGGCACACACACACAGAGAGAGAGAGAGAGAGAGAGAGAGAAAGAAAGAAAGACAGCACACTTTCTGAAACAGACAGGCACATACACACTTTCTCCATCGCGCCCAAACACCCCACTGTCGGCGACCATCCTCTAGCATGCCTTCACTGTACACTGAGGTGACAAAAGCCATGGACTACCTCCTAACACCGAATCGGACCGCCTCTTGCCCGGCGTAGTGCAGCATCTCGATGTGACATGGATCCAACATGTCATTGCGAGTCTCCTGCAGAAATATGCTGCCTCTATAGCTGTCCATAGCTGCCAACGTGTAGTCAGAGCAAGACTTCGTGCATTAACTGAGCTCTACATCTACATCTACATCCATACTCCGCAAGCCACCTGACGGTGTGTGGCGGAGGGTACCTTGAGTACCTCTATCGGTTCTCCCTTCTATTCCAGTCTCGTATTGTTCGTGGAAAGAAGGATTGTCGGTATGCCTCTGTGTGGGCTCTAATGTCTCTGATTTTATCCTCATGGTCTCTTCACGAGATATACGTAGGAGGGAGAAATATACTGCTTGACTCTTCGGTGAAGGTATGTTCTCGAAACTTCAACAAAAGACCGTACCGAGCTACTGAGCGTCTCTCCTGCAGAGTCTTCCACTGGAGTTTAACTATCAACTCCGTAACGCTTTCGCGATTACTAAATGATCCTGTAACGAAGCGCGCCGCTCTCCGTTGGATCTTCTCTATCTCTTCTATCAACCCTATCTGGTACGGATCCCACACTGCTGAGCAGAATTCAAGCAGCGGGCGAACAAGCGTACTGTAACCTAAATCCTTTGTTTTCGGATTGCATTTCCTTAGGATTCTTCCAGTGAATCTCAGTCTGGCATCTGTTTTACCGACGATCAACTTTATATGATCATTCCATTTTAAATCACTCCTAATGCGTACTCCCAGATAATTTATGGAATTAACTGCTTCCAGTTGCTGACCTACTATATTGTAGCTAAATGATAAGGGATCTTTCTTTCTATGTATTCGCAGCACATTACACTTGTCTACATTGAGATTCAATTCCCATTCCCTGCACCATGCGTCAATTCGCTGCAGATCCTCCTGCATTTCAGTACAATTTTCCATTGTTACAACCTCTCGCTATATCACAGCATCATCCGCAAAAAGCCTCAGTGAACTTCCGATGTCATCCACTAGGTCATTTACATATATTGTGAATAGCAACGGTCCTACGACACTCCCCTGCGGCGCACCTGAAATCACTCTTACTTCGGAAGACTTCTCTCCATTGAGAATGACATGCTGCGTTCTGTTATCTAGGAACTCTTCAATCCAATCACACAATTAGTGCCGGCCGCGGTGGTCTAGAGGTTCTAGGCGCTCAGTCCGGAGCCGCGCGACTGCTACGGTCGCAGGTTCGAATCCTGCCTCGGGCATGGATGTGTGTGATGTCCTTAGGTTAGTTAGGTTTAAGTAGTTCTAAGTTCTAGGGGACTTATGACCTCAGCAGTTGAGTCTCATAGTGCTCAGAGCCATTTGAACCATTTGAACACAATTGGTCTGATAGTCCATTTGCTCTTACCTTGTTCACTAAACGACTGTGGGGAACTGTATCGAACGCCTCGCGGAATTCAAGAAACACGGCATCTACCTGTGAACCCGTGTCTATGGCCCTCTGAGTCTCGTGGTCGAATAGCGCGAGCTGGGCTTCACACGACCGTCTTTTCCGAAACACATGCTGATTCCTATAGAGTAGATTTCTAGTCCCCAGAAAAGTCATTATACTCGAACATAATACGTGTGCCAAAATTCTACAACTGATCGACGTTAGAGATATAGGTCTATAGTTCTGCACATTTGTTCGACGTCCCTTCTTGAAAAAGGGGATGAGCTGTGGCCTTTTCCAATCATTTGGAACGCTACGCTCTTCTAGAGACCTACGGTACACCGCTGCAAGAAGGGGGGCAAACTCCTTCGCGTACTCTGTGTAAAATCGAACTCGATTACTTCCCGTAAATGTTCGGCGGGATTCACGTCGGGTGATGTGGCTGGCCAAGCCATTCGCTCAAATTGTCCAGAATGATCTTCAAACCATTCGTGAATAACTGTGTCCCAGCGACACGACGTATTGCCATGAAAACATTACGCCCACGAATGGCTGCAAATAGTCTCCACGTAGCCGAACGTAGCCATTTCGAGTCAGTGATCGGTTCAGTTGGACCACAGCACCCAGTCCATTCCATGTAGACACAGCCCACACCATTGCGGAGCCACCACCAGCTTGCACAGTGCCTTCTTGACGACTTGGATCCATGGCTTCGTGAGGTCTGTGCCACACTCTAACCGTACCATCACCTCTTACCAACTGAAATTGGGACTAGTCTGACCAGAACGCGCTTTTTCCAGTCTTCTACGGTCCAGCCGATGTGGTCACCAGCCCAGGAGAGGCGCTGCAGGCGATGTCGTGTCGTTTGCCAAGGCGCTCGCGTCAGTCGTCTGCTGTCATGGTCCATCAGTGCCAAATTTTGTCCTAACGAATACGTTCGTCATGCGTCCCACGTCGATTGCTGCGGTTATTTCACGAAGTCTTGCATGTCTGTCAGTGCTGACGAGACTGTGCAAATGCCGCTGCCCTCGGTCGTTAAGTGAAGGCTGTGGACCACTGCGATGTTCGTGCTGAGAGGTGATGCCTGAAATGTGGTATCCTCCGCACACTTTTGACACTGCGGATCTCGGAATACTGCATTGCCCTAACGATCTGAGGAATGGAGTATCACATGCGTCTAGCTCCCAACTAGTATTTCGCGTTCAAATTCTGTTGATTCTCGTCGTGCGGCCAGAATCACGTTGTACACGTTTCCACACGACTCACCTGAGTACAAACGACAGCTATACATATATACCGCTATCCCATGAGTTTTGCCATCTGAGTGTAGTTTGTGGTTCAAAGTACAGACCTACGCTTTTAAAACCTAGAGAACACTGGAAACCTACTACTTTCCCAGAGTACTCTCCAAAAATTCACAAAACGTAGTTTTCGAAGATGTGGTGAGTAAATTGCCAGTTCATTATAAATCTATTTGTGGTGAAGAATCAAGGAAAAGAAATGCGTGTAGAACTAGTAATGTGTGTGTAGAACTTAAAGAGGCTATGCACTATATCTGCATGAGTTGACAAATTCCTATGAACTAGGTTTTCTTGTTGTGTTGGCAGAAGAGCCAACACCATGTTACGAGGTGCGTTCAAGTTCTAAGGCCTCCGATTTTTTTTCTAATTAACTACTCACCCGAAATCGATGAAACTGGCGTTATTTCTCGACGTAATCGCCCTGCAGACTTACACATTTTTCACAACGCTGACGCCACGATTCCATGGCAGCGGCGAAGGCTTCTTTAGGAGTCTGTTTGGACCACTGGAAAATCGCTGAGGCAATAGCAGCACGGCTGGTGAATGTGCGGTCACGGAGAGTGTCTTTCATTGTTGGAAAAAGCCAAAGGTCACTAGGAGCCAGGTCAGGTGAGTAGGGAGCATGAGGAATCACTTCAAAATTGTTATCACGAAGAAACTGTTGCGTAACGTTAGCTCGATATGCGGGTGCGTTGTCTCGGTGAAACAGAACACACGCAGCCCTTCCCGGACGTTTTTGTTGCAGTGCAGGAAGGAATTTGTTCTTCAAAACATTTTCGTAGGATGCACCTGTTACCGTAGTGCCCTTTGGAACGCAATGGGTAAGGATTACGCCCTCGCTGTCCCAGAACATGGACACTATCATTTTTTCACCACTGGCGGTTACCCGAAATTTTTTTGGTGGCGGTGAATCTGTGTGCTTCCATTGAGCTGACTGGCGCTTTGTTTCTGGATTGAAAAGTGGCATCCACGTCTCCTCCATTGTCACAACCGGCGAAAAGAAAGTCCCATTCGTGCTGTCGTTGCGCGTCAAGATCGCTCGGTAACATGCCACACGGGCAGCCGTGTGGACGTCCGTCAGCATTCGTGGCACCCACGTGGATGACACTTTTTGCATTTTCAGGTCGTCGTGCAGGATTGTGTGCACAGAACCCACAGAAATGCCAACTCTGGAGGCGATCTGTTCAACAGTCATTCGGCGATCCCCCAAAACAATTATCTCCACTTTCTCGGTCGTGTCGTCAGACCGGCTTGTGCAAGCCCGAGGTTGTTTCGGTTTGTTGTCACACAATGTTCTGCCTTCATTAAACTGTCGCACCCATGAACGCACTTTCGACACATCCGTAACTCCGTCACCACATGTCTCCTTCAACTGTCGATGAATTTCAATTGGTTTCACACCACACAAATTCAGAAAACGAATGATTGTACGCTGTTCAAGTAAGGAAAACGTCGCCATTTTAAGTATTTAAAACAGTTCTCATTGTCGCCGCTGGCGGTAAAATTCCATCTGCCGTACGGTGCTGCCATCTCTGGGATGTATTGACAATGAACGCGGTCTCATTTTAAAACAATGCGCATGTTTCTGTCTCTTTCCAGTCCGGAGAAAAAAAATCGGAGGCCTTAGAACTTGAATGCACCTCGTCCTAGAGGAGGCCGAAATGCACGCGTTTTAGCTCACGCAGGCTGGCGTGAGGAGGGAAGGACTATACTGACGTGAGGTCTGGAACATGACAAGGAATTACAATTCAGAAAGTGGGCGTAATTAGTTTGATACTTAACTTTAATCTATTAATGATGAACGTCGCTCTTGACGGTACATGGTTCACAGTACTATCAGTTCAGAATACATTCTTGAGGAATATGGCGCCTTGCTAGGTCGTAGCAAATGACGCAGCTGAAGGGTATGCTAAACTGTCATCTCTGCAAATGAGAGCGTATGTAGGCAGTGAACCATCGCTAGCAAAGTCGGCTGTACAACTGGGGCGAGTCCTAGGGAGTCTCTCTAGACTAGACATGCCGTGTGGCGGCGCTCGGTCTGCAATCGCTGATATTGGTGATACGCGGATCCGACGTTTACTAACGGACCGCTGCCGATTTAAAGGCTACCACCTAGCAAGTGTGGTGTCTGGCGGTGACACCACATTTCTACTACATTTTAGTAGTAAATTTGAGTAAATTGGAATATATTTTGTAATGAATATGTACATACCATCATTCCTTTGCCTTCTAAAAAAGACAATATTGACGAATTGTCTTGAACTCTCTCCATAGCATTTCCTCTCGATCTATGCAGTGACTATAATTTTATTACTACACCAAACTAAAAACTCATCTAAACTCCATCTGAAGAGGCCTCAGAAGACCCGACCGTATCGACCGATCGCCGTGTCATCCTCAGCCCATTGGCGTCACTGGATACAGACATGTGGTAAGCCCACTGCTCTCCTGGTCGTTGCCAGTTTTGGACTGAGTGCACCCTGATTCCAACAACGCTTGGGAGAGCTGCACGGACACCCACCCAAATCCTAGCCAAGCCTGAAAGCGCTTAACTTCGTTGGTTTAACGGGAATTAGTGTTACGACTGTGGCAAGTCTGTAGGCATTATGGTACCATAACTGAACTGTATGTGAATGTCGCGAGGCGTTTGGTTGTTAGCCATCTGTCTCCTGACTAACCGTTCTACAAATTTACAACAAAACTAAACAGATTCGTAGTTACCTACCCCACTCCTTCATCAGTTATAGTCGTACCAACACAACTCATTAAAAGCTGGATACTATATCCCCCATGAACCATGGACCTTGCCGTTGGTGGGGAGGCTTGCTTGCCTCAGCGATACAGATAGCCGTACCGTAGGTGCAACCACAATGGAGGGGTATCTGTTGAGAGGCCAGACAAACGTGTGGTTCCTGAAGAGGGGCAGCAGCCTTTTCAGTAGTTGCAGGGGCAACAGTGTGGATGATTGACTGATTGATTGATTGATTGATTTGGCCTTGTAACACTAACCAAAACGGCCTTGCTGTGCTGGTACTGCAAACGGCTGAAAGCAAGCCGTAATTTTTCCAGAGGGCATGCAGCTTTACTTGATGGTTAAATGATGATGGCGTCGTCTTGGGTAAAATATTCCGGAGGTAAAATAGTCCCCCATTCAGATCTCCAGGCGGGGACTACTCAAGAGGACGTCATTATCAGGAAAAAGAAAACTGGAGTTCTACGGATCGGAGCGCGGAATGTCAGATCCCTTAATCGGGCAGGTAGGTTAGAAAATTTAAAAAGGAAAATGGATAGGTTAAAGTTAGATATAGTGGGAATTAGTGAAGTTCGGTGGCAGGAGGAACAAGACTTTTGGTCAGGTGAATACAGGGTTATAAATACAAAATCAAATAAGGGTAATGCAGGAGTAGCTTTAATAATGATTAAAAAAAATAGCAATGCGGCCAAGCTACTGCCAACAGCATAGTGAACGCATTATTGTGGCCAAGATAGACACGAAGCCCACGCCTACTACAGTAGTACAAGTTTACATGCCAACTAGCTCTGCAGATGAAGAAGAAATTGATGAAATGTATGATGAGATAAAAGAAATTATTCAGGTAGTGAAGGGAGACTAAAATTTAATGGTCATGGGTGACTGGAATTCGAGAGTAGGAAAAGGGAGAGAAGGAAACATAGTAGATGAATATGGATTGGGGCTAAGAAATGAAAGAGGAAGCCGCCTGGTAGAGTTTTGCACAGAGCATAACTTAATCATAGCTAACACTTGGTTCAAGAATCACGAAAGAAGGCTGTGTACATGGAAGAATCCTGGAGGTACTAAAAGGCATCAGATGGATTATATAATGGTAAGACAGAGATTTAGGAACCAGGTTTTAAATTGTAAGACATTTCCAGGGGCAGATGTGGACTCTGAGCACAATCTATTGGTTTTGAACTGTAGATTAAAACGGAAGAAACTGCAAAAAGGTGGGAATTTAAGGAGATGGGACCTGGATAAACTGACTAAACCAGAGGTTGTACACAGATTCAGGGAGAGCATAAGGGAACAATTGACAGGAATGGGGGAAAGAAGTACAGTAGAAGAAGAATGGGTAGCTCTGAGGGATGAAGTAGTGAAGGCAGCAGAGGATCAAGTAGGTAAAAAGACGAGGGCTAGTATAAATCCTTGGGTAACAGAATAAATATTGAATTTAATTGACGAAAGGAGAAAATATAAAAATGCAGTAAATGAAGCAGGCAATAAGGAATACAAACGTCTCAAAAATGAGATCGACAGGAAGCGCAAAATGGCTAAGCAGGGATGGCTAGAGGACAAATGTAAGGATGTAGAGGCTTATCTCACTAGGGGTAAGATAGATACTGCCTACAGGAAAAGTAAACAGACCTTTGGAGAAAAGAGAACCACTTGCATGAATATAAAGCGCTCAGATGGAAACCCAGTTATAAGCAAAGACGGAAAAGCAGAAAGGTGGAATGAGTATATAGAGGGTCTATACAAGGGCGATGTACTTGAGGACAATATTATGGAAATGGAAGAGGATGTAAATAAAGATGAAATGGGACAGACGATACTGCGTGAAGGGCTTGACAGAGCACTGAAATACCTGAGTCGAAACGAGGCCCCGGGAGTAGACAACATTTCATTGGAACTACTGACGGCCTTGGGAGAGCCAGTCCTGACAAAACTCGACCATCCGTTGAGCAAGATGTATGAGACAGGCGAAATACCCACAGACTTCAAGAAGAATATAATAATTCCAATCCCAAAAAAAGCAGGTGTTGATAGATGTGAAAATTACCGAACTATCAGTTTAATAAGTCACAGCTGCAAAATACTAACGCGAATTCTTTACAGACGAATGGAAAAACTGGTAGAAGCTGACCTTGGGGAAGATCAGTTTGGATTCCGTAGAAATATTGGAACACGTGAGGCAATACTGACCCTATGACATATCTTAGAAGAAAGATTAAGGAAATACAAACCAACGTTTCTAGCATTTGTAGACTTAGAGAAAGCTTTTGACAATGTTGGCTGGAATACTCTCTTTCAAATTCTAAAGGTGGCAGGGGAAAAAACAGGGAGCGAAAGGCTATTTACAATTTGTACAGAAACCAGATGGCAGTTATAAGAGTCGAGGGGCATGAAAGGGAAGCAGTGGTTGGGAAGGGAGTGAGACAGGGTTGTAGCCTCTCCCCAATGTTATTCAATCTGAATATTGAGCAAGCAGTAAAGGAAACAAAAGAAAAATTCGGAGTAGGTATTAAAATCCATGGAGAAGAAATAATAACTTTGAGGTTCGCCGATGACACTGTAATTCTGTCAGAGATAGCAAAGTACTTGGAAGAGCAGTTGAACGGAATGGACAGTGTCTTGAAAGGAGGATGTAAGATGAACATCAACAAAAGCAAAACGAGGATAATGGAATGTAGTAAAGGAGTTTTGCTATTTGGGGAGCAATATAACTGGTGATGGTCAAAGTAGACAGGATATAAAATGTAGACTGGCAATGGCAAGGAAAGCGTTTCTGAAGAAGAGAAATTTGTTAACATCGAGTATAGATTTAAGTGTCAGGAAGTCGTTTCTGAAAGTATTTGTATGCAGTGTAGCCATGTATGGAAGTGAAACATGGACGATAAATAGTTTGGACAAGAAGAGAATAGAAGCTTTCGAAATGTGGTGCTACAGAAGAGTGCTGAAGATTAGATGGGTAGATCACATAACTAATGATGAAGTATTTAATAGAATTGGGGAGAAGAGGAGTTTGTGGCACAACTTGACAAAAAGAAGGGACCGGTTAGTAGGACATGTTCTGAGGCACCAAGGGATCACAAATTTAGCATTGGAAGGCAGCGTGGAGGGTAAAAATCGTAGAGGGAGACCAAGAGATGAATACACTAAGCAGATTCAGAAGGATGCAGGTTGCAGTAGGTACTGGGAGATGAAGAAGCTTGCACAGGTTAGGGTAGCATGGAGAGCTGCTTCAAACCAATCTCTGGACTGAAGACCACAACAACAACAACAACAACATCTTTTTACTGGATAATATAAATAGATTTGATTTACTGGCACATTAGTAAATCCTGCAGACCATTGATTTTCAATGCACAAAAACTTTTAGTGTGTGCAATTAGTCGAAATTGGATATATTTGTTGAACAATGTCATTTCTTGTCGACTAGGACAGAAAAAATTGAAACCACTTTTCAGAAAATATTGAGGGTTGGGTGGGGACGTGTTCCCCCCCTTCCCCCCCTCCCCCATCGTCCCCTCCCCCTTCCATGGCAGTGATGACCATGTCTCAAATATATCTTTAATGAACTTAGAACCAAGTTTCACCAAGCAATAAATGTTATTAGAAAGTGTCCTCGAAAGTGTTTTCTTGCTTAGTTGATGGTTACAGAGATCAATGGTTGGTTAGAAGTATAATATCTACATATACATCATCTACTTCGAGACTCTGTGAACCACTGTCAAGTGTACAGCAGAGGGTATGTCCCATTCTACTGGTTATTATGGCTTTTCCCATTCCATTCACATATGGAACGTGGGGAAAATGTCTGTTTAAAAGCCTCTGTGCGTGCTGTAATTAATCTACTCCTACCCACACGATACGTATGGGAGCAATATGTAGGGAGTTGGTTATTCCTAGAGTCTTCATTTAAATCTGGTTCTTGAAATTTCGTCAGTAGACTGTCTCGGGACAGTTTATCTTCGTGAGTCTCTCAGTTCATTTCTTACATCACGTCAGTAACTCTCTCCCATAGGTCGAACAAACCAGTGACCATTCATGCTGCTCTTCTCTGTGTACATCCAATATCCCCTGCTGTTCCTATTTGTTACGGGTCCCTCACCCTTGAGCAATTTCTGGGCTGGATCACATTGCATTTCCCTAGCATTCTACCAATAAAATGAATTAGACTAAGGCTTTTAAACCTCATCTAACTGAACGCCGTATTTAAGTGGGCTAGCAAATCCGCTTAAAACCTTACGTGTTAGCACGACACCGAAAAGCGGTTTCCGAAATTCGGTTTTCGTCTTGTGGAGGATGTGCCGCATGTAAACTTAGTGAAAGGGGATAACTCAGCCACGAATTGGACATAGACTCTGACAGGGGTTGCAACGTGCTCTTAGGCTCTGTTCAATTTTAACGACTTCATCTGTTTTTCAGGACCATTGACGCTAATATGTAATTGATGTTGTTGTTGTGGTCTGCAGTCCAGAGACTGGTTTGATGCAGCTCTCCATGCTACTCTATCCTGTGCAAGCTTCTTAATCTCCCAGTACCTACTGCAACCTACATCCTCCTGAATTTGTTTAGTGTATTCATCTCTTGGTCTCCCTCTACGATTTTTACCCTCCGCTCTGCCCTCCAATACTAAACTGGTGATCCCTTGATGCCTCAGAATATATCCTACGAGCCGATCCCTTCTTCTAGTCAAGTTGTGCTACAAACACCTCTTCTCCCCAATTCTGTTCAATACCTCCTCATTAGTTATGTGATCTACCCATCTAATCTTCAGCATTATTCTGTAGCACCACATTCCGAAAGCTTATATTCTCTTCTTGTCTAAACTATTTATCGTCCATGTTTCACTTCCATACATGGCTACACACCATACAAATACTTTCAGAAACGACTTCCTGACATTTAAATCTATACTCGATGTTAACAAATTTCTCTTCTTCAGAAACGCTTTCCTTGCCATTGCCAATCTACATTTTATATCTTCTCTACTTCGACATCATCAGTTATTTTGCTCCCCAAATAGCAAAACTCCTTTACTACCTTAAGCGTTTCATTTCCTAATCTAATACCCTCAGCATCACCCGACTTAATTCGACTACATTCCATTATTCTCGTTTTGCTTTTGTTGATGTTCATCTTATATCCTCCTTCCAAGACACTGTCCATTCCGTTCAACTGCTCTTCCAAGTCCTTTGCTGTCTCTGACAGAATTACAATGTCATCAGCGAACCTCAAAGTTTTTATTTCTTCTCCATGGATTTTAATACCTACTCCGAATTTTTCTTTTGTTTCCTTTATTGCTTGCTCAATATACAGATTGAATAACATCGGGGATAGGCTACAACCCTGTTCACTCCCTTCCCACCCATTGCTTCCCTTTCATGCCCCTCGACTCTCATAACTGCCATCTGGTCTCTGTACAAACTGTAAATAGTCTTTCGATCCCTGTATTTTACCCCTGCCACCTTTAGAATTTGAAAGAGAGTATTCCAGTCAATGTTGTCAAAAGCTTTCTCTAAGTCTACAAATGCTAGAAACGTAGGTCTACCAGTTTTTTTCCATTCGTCTGTAAAGAATTCGTGTGCTTATTAAACTGATAGTTCGGTGATTTTCACATCTATCAACACCTACTTCCTTTGAGACTGGAATTATTATATTCTTCTTGAAGTCTGAGGGTATTTCGCCTGTCTCATTCATCTTGCTCACCATATGGTAGAGTTTTGTCAGGGCTGGCTCTCCCAAGGCTATCAGTAGTTCTAATGGAATGTTGTCTACTCCCGGGGCCTTGTTTCGACTTAGGACTTTCAGTGCTCTGTCAAACTCTTCCCGCAGTATCATATCTCCCATTTCATCTTCATCTACACCCTTTTCCATTTCCATAATATTGTCCTCAAGGACATAACCCTTGTATGGACCCTCTATATACTCCCACCTTTCTGCTTTCCCTTCTTAGCTTAGAACTGGGTAATGTAACAGCTTAAAGTACTGAAAAAAATTCTTTTTTCGCCGAAAATAGCTTACATATAAAAGTTGGCTATTTATTAATCAAAATCAGACAGATGATATTCGAGTTAGAATATGCTACTTCATTGCAGACATCAGATTTAGTACCGTTCGTTTCTCAAAAATCACAAAAGCTTATATCGATATACAACGTTTGAAAGTATCGAAACCACCATAATCAGCTGACGTCACGATGGTCCGCCATTATAACAACTTCATTGTAAAATCAGCTGTAAATTTTCATGAAATGTGAATACTGTTTGAATTATTTTGTTATATATACGCATTTAAAGGTTTCTGGAGATTGTATCAAGCGGATAGGAGTTTACAAGCTCTACATTCGCTACGAGTAAGTACTTTGTGAGTGGCTCTGCGAAGTGATTTGACGTTTCGGAAATGTAGGACATTACTTGTTAACTAGTGAACGTGAAGTTTTTGAAAAAAGTTTGTAGTCTATGATTAAATGTTTTTCCGCGTTGCTGCGGTAATGCTCAGAGAAAACAAGTGTGGCCTTATATTACAAAAGTATTTGTAGATGACATTTCAATGTTAGTGGGACTATAATAGAGTAGGCGTGTCTGCCAGGTCCTGTCAATAACATTGGTTGCATTGTTTTATTTATGTTTCTATCAAGGTAGGTTTTTCCCAATTCGCAATGTTGCATATGCTAGGTCTCGGAGTGAAGCACTTGATAGACGTTGCCGGCGTTGCTGGATAAATAGTATGGGTATTCGTGGGTGAACGTTTTTGGTCGATCATAGATAATTGACAGCATAAATACACTAAAATTGCTGGGGGAGAAGTACATTTACGCAGAGAGTGAGTTTCGTTTGTATGAACATATTGTGTTTGATAAGTATTTTTAGAAGCACTGTATAGGCCTTATGGTTTTGAACTACAGCCATACATCTGGACTTGAGTTTGTGTTCATAGTGGATTATGTTTGGTGCCGTATTATATCCAGTTTGAAGCATGTTTTGAATTAAAAGGATGAAGGTGATTAGTGAACAGCAGGGTCTCCTTTTTAGATAATTATCTGTATACGTTATCTGATAGTTGTAATCGTTGGACTCATAGGACGCCTGGCGTGAATGATAATAGCAAAACAGGAGGAAAGTTCGCATCACCGGTAAAACATCTATCAGATTAACATTTTTATCTGTATAAGATACGAGATCTTATTTCGTCCTAGTACGCATCGGAGTACTTGGTTGCAAGTAACTAGCCCTGCTCGATGCAGTAATTGTTAGTCAACATGCATAGTGGAGTGTGCCAATAGTGTATATGAATCAATGTAACTGCGGTAAAGAAATAAATTTTGTGAAGTTTATGGTGTCTTTGATGTGGAAGACTCATCACATTTGATGTAGTTTTGATCAACGAAATACTTATTTCAAAACATGTAAATCTGTACATATTGTTTCATTTACTAAGTAGGCCTATGCATATGGCGGAATATTGAATAGCTTTAATTGGAATACTTAAAATGTGATCAGAAATATAGCGTTTGAAACAGCATATTGTCATCATAGTTTACTATATGTGTTCTTGATGATGTTTATATTGTTAAAGAGTATTGGCAAAAAATATAGATTCCCCAAACCAAGAAGTTATTAGATGTGTTAGTTCCATAGGCCCATAGTAAGGAGAGCTTTCTGCTTGTGCAATGTCAGAAAAACATATGCAGTATGTATTTTCCACAATAATTATGACATGTAGGCGTAATGACCGTTTCACAGATGCTAAGCTAAGTTGTGCTAAAGAATATGGGCAAGTAAATATTAAAAATCCTTTTCATTATCAAAGTTGTCTTCGTTGTCATATGTATTAAGAACATAAAACAATACCAAAGCTATTATAACCAAGCATTATCAGATGTGAAAAATACAGTATTTATAAATACTGATATCATTTCACTTACGGCATGCAGTAGTTGAATATTATATTGCATTCACCTTACTTGATGTTACTCATGATGTATGCACCAGTTGTTTTTGCTTAAAAAAGTCTAATCAGTGCAGTAGACTTGCCAACTAGTAAGCCCTTCAGATTCCTTTTAAACTGTATTTTGACTGCAGCATAACTTGCATGGTTCTAACAATTGATTGACATGTCTTCATGACTAATGTACTTTGTCTGGACCAAAATAATTACCTTTAAGTCTTTATGCATCTTGTTCTTAATCATAGTATTGAATCTGTGAATTGTGCTATTTAGTGAAAGATATATTATTTTCAAGAAGTCGGTAAGAAATAAACATAAGAAATAACATGAAACAGAGGTGTTCAGGAAATAGGCAGGTATAGCCTGCTGTCTCAAGTGGAGATATATTTAAATATAAAAACGGATGTTGTCCAGATGATTCCTTAGACTGGAAAGAGCTATTTGAAAAGAGTTAGTTAGTAATAGAAGAAATTTGGAAAGTTAAGGGTCATGTTTGGTCAACCTTTACACTAAAGTTCATATTAGGGCTGTACATGAGCTGGATGCTAAATGCTTAGAGTAATGTGCAGTGAGAGAGGCCATCTCGCCTGTGTAAGGAGAAATTACAAAATGCTCCAGAAACAGATTGTGTCTCTTTGTATTATTATTATTATTATTATTATTATTATTATTATTATTAATGAAATTTGAAGATAGGAGAATAAAATCATAGAACATTTGATTTTTGGGAATACATATTGATGATAATAATAATAATAGTAGTAGTAGTAGTAATAGTAGTAGTAGTAACAATAAATCATTGAGCTTGTCTATGGCTCGATGCCTTCTCGTATGGTGAGTAGCTATCTGCCCTTTCATATTATTGTTATTCCATCCTGGACTTTCTGTATGTGTTTCTTCAGACTGCTGTTCTACCACCAGCCGTAACAGTGTCAGTAGTGCAGTGATTGTACATTACCTGTATTACATTCGGGGTGTCTACGTGAAAATGCTGTACATTATGAAACACTTGTTTAGACATTGGTTTTTAAAGAGATCACTTTGGTTATTTTTGTAATGAATTCTTTGAGCCAAAAGGGGTGGTTGTGTGGTATCCAAGACAGGGCTGGCAAGAATCCCTAGTACCAAAACCAGAGAACAGTTATTTGGCCATTTGTTTATCCTTTCAGCTCTTTTCAATAAGATCACACATGAGGGAGAGATAACTTCAGTAACAACAATTATTATTTTTAAAATTAATGTTGGTAAATAGGTTAAGAATAGAATGTTAAAAGCAGCATGCAGTTACATTTTACACAATATTACAAGTATACAGTTAGGAAAAAAAGTAAGTTACTGAGTAAAGATACAGGAATAACCACAGTTTTCCCTAAAGTAATCATTTGGTTCTATTTTCATATGTCATTAGTAGAGAAAATATTTTAAAAAAGGATTAAGGAAATTCTTTGAATTTTATCACCAACTTCTAAGTTCTTTCTTAACCTGCAACAATGGTTCAAGTGTTTGTGATGAGGTAACGTATTTCTCTAGTTGACATCTGCCAGTATTTTAGTGCTCTTTATACTGCATGAAAATCTGTTGCAATATACACATGTGTATATTGCAATATTTGTGTAACAAGTTGGATACCAGCAATCATCTGGTGCTATAAGAGTAACCCTTATTTAAGAGGGATTAAAATTTCCATTAATGCTAAATATGTAAGGGTTTGGCCAGGCTTTACAGTTGCAGACATGGAGTCAAGTGTCTTAGCATGTCAGTTGTTGTTAGAAGTGTAACAGCATACCAGACTACATACAATGACACCTCATAACCATTTGGCAGTAACTTAAATACTCATTGTATAATTACTACACAATGCTTGCAATTATTACTTTTTGTTTTATTTCCATACTACTAAAAGTTTTCAGCACTAATCAATTTTCAACCATACAAAAATGAAACAAAAATTAAGTTGCATGCATTGTGGAGTCATTCAGAAATTTCATAGCAACTGTGGGCTCCGGATTGTTGCAAAATGTTCTGTTCTCAGTAAATGGTTGTTATACAATTGGATGGTTTCACTCTTGTGCCATAACTTTTTCATTTTGGATTAGTGGAAAATTATATACTGCTTTTTTGAACACTGCAAAAGTTTTCAGGTGAGTTGCTTGAACAACCATAATGTATTATCATGAATTATCTCTGATCCTCCCCCAACCCTATAATAGTTTATGGGTGCCATGTCTAAAGATATCTCATAGTTTGGTATTCAATCAACAACTTTTTTATCACTTGCAACAGCACAATAGTTACTGAAGTAATTTAATTATGGAAGCATTTTGTAGCGCACTGTGTCTTTATAATGCCATAACTTCGAATGCTCATAAATTTTTTGAGGGACGTTGCCTTTGCCTAAGCATTCTGCTAGTTTTTTTTTTCTTTTTAATGCCTTTTTAAAGGCACTAGTGTTATAATCTTCATAGATCTGGGCGAGGACAGCGCACAAATTTCCCCCTTTCATTTTTATGGATGCCCCAGTACACACACTGGATTGTTAAATCTTGTCTGTAGAATGCAGATACTATGCAATGGTTAACTCTTCACAGTTCATAATCTGTTCTTATTCTCAGCTTGCCAGACATTGGTTGGCATAGATTCAGATATTCGGGAAGCCCCCTACCGAAATTTATACATTTGTGCTGAATATAATGAGTTGTACACATTAAAATGGCCTTTCAACAGTAGTCAATTCTTGTCAGGCATTTTGTAGTGTTAATTTCTTCATAGTTAATACACAGGTTTATGTCAATCTCGACCATCTTTCTTCCCATAACAGATTTAAAAAAACAGCAATACATCAGCAGTGTATATTTCCTTTCTCATTTGCCACACTGTATGAAATGGAAATTTAAAGTACTACACTCGAGATAACAGATGTTAGATGAAGGGTAGTAAACAATCTCCTAGCAATGCATTGTAATTGTATTGAACAAAAACACTAAGAAATTATAAGAGAGTACAAGGATTTATGCATTTACGTAATATATGTGACAAGTTCCACTGCTATCCTGTTGGGTCTGATTGTTTGAAAACTATGTTTAATGTAATTCAGGAAGTTGTGTGTGTATAAATTTGCTATTCTGTGCAGTATGACTGAATTGACAACATTGGGTAGTACACTGTAAAATGAATTTTAACTTTTTTTCTTGGAGTAGCCAGTGTTAGGTTTAAAGAAACTACTTAGCCTTTTTGGAATGTTATGGTGAACACTCATATCAGCATAGAAAGCATTATTAAAATTTTGACACATTTATACTAGTCCTCCATGCCAAATAAATAGTTAACTGTTTCTTGTATCAGCACTTGAAAAAAATGCATAAACAATGGAGATATTTACCTGTGCTACAATTATTTTCTTTTGTTGATATTTTATGAAAAGTCTTTTACTGAAAAATTCTTTTGGCATGATACATAAAAACCACACACTTGAGATGTATACCTGTGTATAATCATAATCCATGCTACAACTAACAAGGCATTTTATGGTGCTTTTGGTATTGCAGTACACAGTTAAGCAAATTTGTAAGCGTTGTATAGAAAAACTCTTTCTGTTCTGTCTCAATTCATTTTTGTAGGCCGAGAAAGATCTCTCTACAGCAGATCAGCGGTGTGTACTTCATTGAGGCATTGCAGTCCGCTTTCAATTTCTGCTCCTGACGGACACTTTCTTCATACTCGAGATTCCTTGAAAGAATATTGCTCAATTTAGTGACGTGCTGTATCCTTTGAGCCAGGTATTTCTATCAGATACGTCTGCACTTCAGAGATCATGTCTGCAGCATCTTTCATTGGTAGAGATGTGGACTCTGTGTGTTGAATTGCAACAGGTAGATGCTGAAAGTGAGCTTTTAAAAATGCCAAGGATACAACATTCTCATTATTTCATAAGGGCTGTCGTGGCTTTAATTGAAAAAGTTCAGTCACTAGAGCTGATTGTATCTACTAACTCTTTGACTTTTTGGTAGTGTGTGGTATAATATAAAGCTGCCAAGAGCCAGATGCTATATGGTGTAGACGATCAGCACGACAGGTGCAGTAGTCTAGTGGTTAGTGTTGCTACCTCTGGATCACGGGGTCCCAGGTTCGATTCCAGGTCAGGGATTTTCTCCGCCCAGGTATTGGGTTATTTGTGTTGTCCTCATCATCTCGTCATCATTCGGGAAGTGCCGAGATTGGAACTGAAAAGATTGGATACTTGTACAGGCTCTGACGACCTCGATGTTAAGTGCACCACAAACCATAATCATCATCGTGGCAGGTGCAATTACCAAATTGATATATAATTCTATCAGTGTTTCTCCCTGCTTTTAACATACGGACAGCACAGTGTGTCATCAACAACAAAAATTTCTTATCCCTTTCTTCTCCTGGCAATATGAGTGTAGGGAACCCCTGGCAGTGTGGGTCACAGTACTGTGATTCGTCTCCTCCAATCCTGTACTCAGGAATAGATGGGGTTTCCTGGTGCCATGAAATCTAATTTCCCCAACATGACATCAGCTGTAAATCTGCCACAACTGACAGTGGTCTTGTCAACTGAAAGCCAGATTTAGTTGTCACCAAATATGTTTTAGTATCAGCAATAGCCATTTCATATACCTGTTTCAAATAAGATTTGTGCAGTGTCTAATCATCTGGTACACTGTGGCCACTGATACTCTCCAGGAAACCCTTAGAAGTGGGGTCCTTTAGCATTACCCACAGCACATTAGCTGACACTAAGGTCTCACATAATTATAAATTAAAGGTGTCTCGTACACTACCCGCTTAGAGGAAATTAATGGTTGAATCTGTTGTTTGTTCCTCTTCCTAGTGATTCTTGTAGTGTGAGCTGCAGAGTCTTTGTGTTGAAGGAAATGTGGCTTTTGATCATGGTTTACCTAAAATTAAAACAAAAAAACACCAAGAAGGTGGCAGTATCCAAAAAATAAGAATGTGATCACGTAGTACATGTCAGCTTCAGTTGAATTGCTTATGCATGTTTAAATTTCAATTTGAAAATCCAAGGAAAGAATACTAGCATGAAGACTGGTAGATAAATTGCATGATAAAAGCGTTTGCTTACTTGTTTTTGACAGCCTTCATAAAATATTATGTGTCTATCAGTTGTGAAATTAGTATTCCCCAATTCACTACCAGTAAGGACCAATTTTTGATGATTTCTTTTTAGGTATGACAAAATTCCATTAAAGTGCACTACTCAATGCAAACCAACGCACCACGCAACTTTACTTCGTAACTACAAAAACAAATAGACTCGAGTGTCAATGATTTGTTCCTTTTATACACTTCTCTATTGTCAGATGGAATGTAATTAGAGGCTGCTTGGGTTTGCCCCAATGCTGTGATGTGTGGACTTACTTTCCAAGTGGCACTGTGTCACAGACAGCGTTGATTTCAGAATGGACTATATTTCTTATACATTCTGAACTAGAAAAATAAGTAGCAGCGATGGCAACCACATCATAGTTCTTTGGCATCTGAGGATTGTTGCATTACTTTGTTTTTTGTATGCTACCTTTTGATGATTGCACATGATATGCTTTTTCAGTGTTGTGAATGTATTTTCACAAAAGCAAAGGTAATTCGGGGAACAAACCAAATCGTCATAATTATGTTATTATTGTCTAATGATCCACTTGAGACAACAGGTCCTTTGTTCCAAAGTGTTCAGAAAATATCCCAAAACAAGCTCCAAAATTTTTGATTCAGGTTCACCCTGTAGGTAAGTGCCTTTATACAAGCATACTTCACAAACAAATTTTACAGTGAAGAGAGAACTGTAGCACTTAAAATAGTTTATCATATGTGTTTAATGAAAATACAGTAATGTCTAAATATTTTTTGTTGACTGCCTTCTGCACCCTTTATGAATTGTATAAGTGACATCATGTAACACATTAAGCTGCTGTTCAATTTATTCTTTACTGTGTGACTTGTTTCAATCAGACCACTATCAAGTACGAATGTTTGTTAACTGCAAGAACTATTTAGGTACGTGTGTTACATTACACATCATTATCATTCATTCATTCATTCACGCGATCAGGCCCAGAGGACTGCGCCCCACCACAGTTAGAGCTCTCCATCTGTCTCTGTCTTCTGCTATCTGTCTCCAGTTTTCCGTGACTCCCAGCTGCAACAGGTCTTCTCTCACTCCATCGATCCACCTCTTTCTAGGTCTTCCCACTGGTCTGCTGCCTGATGGGATCCAGTCCATTGTGATTTTGGGCCATCTTGTTGCCTCCATTCTAACAACATGTCCAGCCCATTGCAGTCTTTTGCTTCTCATCACTCCCAAGATGTTAGGCTCCTGGTACAGCTCTTCTAATTCAGTGTTATGGCGTCTTCTCCATTCTCCAGTAGTCTGATCTTTTGACTGGTCCAAATATTTTCCTGAGGACTTTCCTTTCAAATGTTAGCAGTCGCTTAAGGTCTTGTTTTCGAGTGCTCCAGGTTTGAGAACCATAAAGTACTACTGGCATTATTAATGTCTTGTACAACCGTAGCTTTAATTGTTGCGAGGCACTTCTACATTTTAATATAGGGTCTAGAGAGTGATAGTATGTTTCCCACCTGCAGTCGTGCTTTTATCTCTGCTTCAGTTGATGTTACTTCTGTAAAAAATGATCCAAGGTATTTGAACTCTTTCACATGTTTATACCTGGTGTTGTTCACAATTAAATCTTGAGAGTTCTGGATCTTTCTTCCTATGGTCATATACTCTGTCTTTTCAGAGCTAATTTGTAGACCGATCCTAGCTGCCAATAACTCCAAGGTCTGGATACTTCTCTTCAGATCTTCTTTTGTGAATGCTAATAGTGCAATGTTGTCTGCATAGGCCAGATATGTAATGTGTTCATTACCAATTTGAATGCCCTCGATGTTTTCTTTGTTGAAATCCCGCATTACCTTCTCGAGTGCCAGGTTGAAGAGGTCAGGTGATAGCCCATCTCTTTGGCGTAATCCTGTTACAACTTCGAGGCTTTCTGTCATTTGATTGCCTACCTTAACCTTAAGTTTTGTGTCATTTAGGCATACCTCTACCAGTTTGACCAACTTCTTTGGTATACCAAACTCTGTCATAGTTCTAATCAGGCTAGGTCTATGTATACTGTCGTAAGCCTTCTTGAAGTGTACAAACAGGAGATGTATCTCTCGTCCGTATTCGTACATTTTTTCACAGACCTGTTTTAGGACAAAAATCTGGTCCGTGGTTGATCGCCCTGCCTGGAAACCTCCTTGGTATTCTCCAATTATGTCTGTTGCTATAGGTTTTATTCGTTCTAATAGGCAGTTGGAGAAGATCTTATAACAGGTGTTGAGTAGCGCTATGCCCCTGTAGTTGTCACATACGGATTTGTCTTTCTTTTTGTGTATGGGGCATATCACAGCTACCTGCCATTCCTCTGGTATTTCATGTTTTACCCAAATTTGCTCGATTAGCTTGTGGATTTTGAAACAGAGGATTTCGTCTCCAGCCTTGAGAAGTTCAGCAGGAATACTGTCCTCACCTGGACTTTTAACATTCTTAAGGTTTTTAATATGGTTCCTTATCTCTTCAATGGTGGGTGGAGGATATTCTGCCCACCAACATGAAAAACACAGTTTCAAAAATATATTTATAAATAATGTTGGGTCGTGGAGAGGTAAATGCGTGAAGTGTCAGTTACAAGTACATTCTCTGTAATTACAGACAACTTGTCTGTAATTGACACTACTTGCATCTACGTCTCTATAACTAAACATTATTAATAAATATTAAAAAATTAAAAAATGGAAAGTCCAGGATGGAATAACAACACATGAAAGGGACAGATTGCTACTCACCATATAGAGGAGGTGCTGAGTTGCAGACAGGCACAGTGAAAAGACTGTTAAGCATTTAAGCTTTCAAACAAAAAAGTCATTATTTCAAAATAGAAAGCACTCGTGCGTGCCCACACACACACACACACACACACACACACACACACACACACACACACACACGGCCCTGTCTCAGGGCATAGGGATCAATGCATGTTATGTGAGCAGCAATCTCCTGACGTTTGTGGTGGGGGTAAAGAGGCAGCATGGGGCAGGAGTGGAAGGGATGGTAGGGTAGGATGGGGGAAAGATGCTTGCTGCCTGTGGGAATGTGTAGGGATGTAGTGGAGACAGGATGGGTCACTAGGTGCAGAATTGGGAGGCTATGCTGAGGAGGAGGAGGAGAGAGGGAGAGTAGAGAAGGAGAAAAGACGAGTAGATGCACTGGTGGGATAGAAGGTGTGTGCAGTGGGTGGGAGCCAGGAAGGACATAGATAGGTGGAAACAGACTAGTGAAGCTTGAAGCCAAGGGGTGGTTATGGAAATGTGGGATTTATTGCAGGGAGAGTTCCCTCCTGCACAGTTCAGAAAAGCTGATGTTCGTTGAAAGGATCCCAGATAGCAGAGCCTGTGAAACAGTCTTGGAAGTGAAACACATTTTGTTTGACAGCATGTGCGGCAACTGGGGGGGGGGGGGGGGGTCCAGCAATCTCTTGGTCACTGTTTGGAAGTTGCCATTCATGCGAACAGGCAACTTGTTTTCGTGCCCACATAGAAAGCTGTACAGTGGTTGCATTTAATTTGTAGATTATGTGGCTGTTTTCACGGGTGACCTTGTCTGTAATGGGATAGGAGATGGATGCGACGGGATTGGAGTAGGTGTCAGAGAAAGATATATGTGTCATATTTTGTAGATCTATTGCAAAGGTATCTACACCTTGTGGCACATAGTGG
The DNA here is from genome assembly GCF_023898315.1 of Schistocerca nitens. Lineage (NCBI taxonomy): Eukaryota > Metazoa > Arthropoda > Insecta > Orthoptera > Acrididae > Schistocerca > Schistocerca nitens. The sequence goes on from NC_064622.1 coordinate 12,395,928, forward strand.
AGGGTATTCTATACACTGCTAGTCATTTCCTTTCCTGTTCCACTTGCAGATAGAACGAGATAAAAACGACTGTCTATATACCTCTGTATGAGCCCTAATTTCTCGTATCTTATATTCTTGGTCCTATCACACTTCCCTGCGGCACTCCTGATGATGTACTTATCTCTAATGAACATTTGCCATCAAGGACAAGATACTGCCTTCTATAACTTATGAAATCTCTGAGCCATTCACATATCTGTGAATCTATTCCACATTCTTGTACCTTTTTAACAGCCTACAATGGGGCACTGTGTCAAACACTTTCCATATATGGAATGTGCCTGTTGCCCTTCATCCATAGTTTGCAGTATATCGTGTGAGAAAAGGGCTAGCTGAGTTTTACATGACCAGTGCTCTGAAAATCCATGCTGATTCATGGACATAAGCTTCTCAGTCTCAAGAAAACTTGTTATATTCAAACTGAGAATATGTTCAAGGATTCTGTAGCAAACCGATGTCAGGGATATTGGTCTGTAATTTTGCGGATCCATTCTTTTGTTCTTATACACAGGAGTCGCCTATACTTTTTTTCCAGTTGCTTGGAACTTTGTGCTAGGCAAGAGATTCATGATAAATTCAAGCTAGGTAAGAAGCCAATCTCATAGAGTACTTTTTGTAAAATCAAACTGGGATTCCATCCAGACCTGGTGATTTGTTTTCAAATCTTTCAGTTGTTTTTTTATGCCAGGTATGCTTATTTCTATGTTGTCAAGTTCATTTGGTTCTCCTGTGTGAACGATTTCTTGAATATTAAATTTAAAGCTCCAGCTTTCGTTTTGCTACCTTCAACTGCCATACCAGATGGGTCAACAAGTGATTGGATGGAAGCCCTAGACCCACTTAATGATTTTACTTAGGACCAGTATTTTCTTGGGTTCTCTGCCAGATCTTCTGCTAAGATATGACGTTGGTAGTAGTTGTATGCTTCACACAGATGTTTTCAAAGATACGTGAATCGCTAGTAATCTTTGTTTGTCATCATTTGCGCATTCTGTTTTGAACCAAGAGTGCAACAGCCTTTGCCTCCTCAGCAGTTTCCGAATCTTGTTATTAAAAGGTGTTCTCTTACATCCTTAATCCACTTACTAGGCATATAACTCTCTAGACCACAATTTACAATCCCTGTAATGTTTGCATATAATTCCTCTATATCCATCTTACTGGAACTAAGTGATACTCTCCTACCAATATTGACTGGTTTATTAACTTTCGCAACCATAGTTGCTATAATGACATCATGGCACTAATTCCCATTTCTCTACTAACCTTGTCGATAAGGTCTGGCTTGTTTATAGCTACAAGGTCTTAAGATATTTCCGTTGCATGTGGGCTTCCAAACTAGCTGCCCAAGACACGTTTTCAGAAAAAGTGTTCAAAAGTACTTTGCATGATTGTCTGTCTGTACCCCCTGCAATGAATCCATGGACATCTCAATCTATACTTGGTAGGTTAAAGTCGCCTTCAACTAGCAATGCATGATCTGGGTATTTACATGCATCTGACTATACATGTTCAGTGAATGACTAGAACTGTCACAGCAGAATCGTGTGCCCAATAAAAACATCCAACAATTAACTTGGTTTCACTTAGACGTGATGTACATGACAGTATAACTTCATTGTCACACTCAACTTTGACATCAATAGAGACAGTGTTTTTGTCAGCTGTAATAAACATTCCCACTCCTGCGGCCTCTAATCTGTCTTTCCGATGTACATTCCATGGTTGAATAAATATCTCGGAGCTTTCCACTTTGGGTTTCAGCCAGTTCTTGATCCCGGGAATAATTGGAGTATGAGAACTTTTCTGGAGGGCAGTTAATTTGGGAACTTTATTATAAATACTTTGACAATTGATTGATAAAATTTTGACAGTCTTAAGTGTCATTACTAAGAATGCAATGTGACTTCTGCTGTTGTGTATCAACTGGTGTGTGTTCATCAAACTACCACGTAACCTAAAAAACCCTCATGTGCACTCCCCAAGTACTCTGCTACCAAGTAGCTGCCTCCTTTTTGTAGTGGACCCATGACTTATCAAGGGGAGTCCTGCAAATCTCCAACAGATAACTCAGGTCCAGAAATCTGCAGCCGCCAAGGCTGTCACAGAATCAACAAATCCTTTGGGTTGAGACCCTATACTCGGCTCCAAATCAGAGAATCCTAATCAATTATGGGAGCAATGCTGCAGATTGTGAGCTCTTTTTGCACTCCACGCATGGTGCCAGCAATCTTCACTATTTCCGCCAGTCACCTTTACGAACTGTGGATGGCCTCAGAACCCACGCGACAGGCATTGTTGGTGCCAACGTGAGTGACAACTTGCAGATGACTGCACCCTGCATGCATGATAGCCGCGGGTTAGGCTGCCTCCAAATCTCGGATGAAACCCCCAGCAGACATACCAAGTGCACATTGGCTTTCTTTCCAGCCGTGAACACGGTCAGCCTAAGGGGCTCCATAACGCGCCAAATGTTGGAGCTCCTGATAATTAGTAAACCCCTCCCTCTGCGTGCCTGCTTAGTTCCTGCTGAAGGAGTGGTCACCTGTCCACTCACAGAGTGAAGGGGCAAGGCCAGGCGATCAATCTTCGCATTGCCCCTCCACCTCGAGTGATGCAAACATGTTAGCACCTGACATTCACTCTGCTGTGAGGGAGATCCACAGCATTGGGTACACTAGGAGGTGTCTCAGTAGCAGAGCCCGTGGGCTAACCAAGTGACATCCGAGGTGTCCACTGCGATGCACCAGACCCTCTGCCACCGCTACACTCAGAGGCAGAAGCCTGAAGGTGACTTACCATAGCCAAAAGCGCATTCAGCTGTTCGTGAACTGTGATCAGCTCCTCCTGTGTCCGCACACAGCATGCACACATCCTACCCATTGTAGAAAGATCAAAAATGTAAACTAAGACTAACTGAAAAAGTAAACTACAGGCACAGACAAATCCTAGATATACAACTTGCTACCCTCCTGATTTGTCACCAGTGGATGCTGATGCCTCAGTAAATTATGTAGCTGGCTATTCAGAATAAATGAAAACTGCGCTGCAGATTGCTTAAGCTATACTTCCAAAATGCGAGCTTACCTTTCTTGAATGGAAACACAAACGAAGTTTTAGAAATATACTGAGAAGAAAAGGCATGAAAAGATAAACATGTAACTTTCTACTCTGTAGATGTGTATCAGCTGAGAGATGGAGCCTTACTAACTGGCTTACTAAATGAATTGACAGTAGTCTTCAAAACAAAACAAATGAGTGACTCCTGTACTACAGACTGATTGAATTTACAACTTACAAAAACTAGAGAGCCATGAGGCCAGGGGATGGCAACAGGCATGGAACAGGCACAGACAAGGATATTGCATAGGTCTCATTGGTGGCTGAATGCCACTGTAGGATGTTTGGGGAGCATATTCCTCATTTCAGGGCATGACGAGAATTCGTCACTCCAGTCCTGGGTGCTGCCGAGTCACAAGAGGAATGCTCCTTTGTGGCCGGACATGGAGTATGTGGGAGGTGGTAGATGGCTGGATAGACGAGGCACGAGATAGTTTCTGGATAAGGTTCGGAGTGTAATTTCGGTCTCTAAAGGCCTCAGTGAGACCCTTGGCAGATGAGACAACCTTGGGTGACTAGGCTGTATGGAATGAGATTATTGGTATGGATGGAGTGTGTGTCAGCTGCTGTAGTCGAGGTATTGCCGGTGCTTGGCAGGTTTGATATGGTTGGAGGTACTGATGTAATCATTCTCGAGGTAGAGATCAATATCTAGGAAGGTGGCTGATTGGGTTGAGGAGGACCATATGAAATGGATGGTTGGGAAGGTGTTGAGTTCACCTTTGGTACAGGTCACAAGGATAGCATCAGTGAATCTGAACCAGGTATTTTGGGATTGTATGTGATTGGAAGGATTCTTCTCAATGGCCTATGAACAGATTGGTATAGGATGGCGCCATATGGATGTCAATCGTTGTACTACCTATTTGTGGTGATGAAGAAGAAATAATTGTGGGTGAGGATATTGTTGGTAATGGTGGCGAGGGAGGAGGTTATAGGTTTGGAGTCAGTCGGGCATTGGGAAAGGTAGTGTTCAGCAGTTGCAAGGCCATGTGTAGAGGGAGGTGACATTGACAGTGACCAACAGGGTGCCAGATGCGAAAGAAACAGGAGCAGAAACTGTGGAGAGTTGGTGGAGGAACTGGTTAGGTAGAGCAGGAGAATTTTATCAATGCTCCCACTACCGCACTAAATACTCCTTCTCTTGTCTCCTTTTCCCCTCCACCCATCCAGCACAGCCTCCTGATTCTGTGCTTATGTACTAGGAAAGTTAAAACCTTTTTAATCTGAGTTGTAATTAGAATTTACAACCCCAAGTCCAAATATCCTGTTAACTTGTGGAAGGATTGGATGATGAGGTTCTCTTTCTAGTTTACATTTGAATATTTGGTATTTCCTAAGGTCTACCTACAACATGTTATGGAGTTTTGCGCCAGAATGTAAAACACCATTCAGAATCCAAAAAATGTCTCATCCTGTGTGGAAATTATTTTGATTCAAGTATTGTGGTTGTGAATTTGTTAACTGTAAATAGCACGAGGGAGTTGGCAAGAGAGTGTAAGAACCTAGAGGTCCCCAAAGAAGCTTTGCAAACTTCTTTATCAGACTTACCACTATGTTGTTGCTGAATATTTCTGTGAAGTATACTTTTTTGAACTTCGCTGCATTGCTCCCAAAGATTATGCCATTAGATAGCACGAGTACTTTTTACTGTCCATAAGTAAAGTCAGTTCTTTTCTGAGGGAAACGGGTACCTTGTGAAATAACTAATTTAGCAACGTCAAAATAGCGGATTATTCACTGGTGTGGCAGTTTGCTTTGTGTATCTAATGATGCATTGTCTCTCATTAGCAGGTGGCAATGGATGGCTCTGAGCAACCCTCGAGCCTGCAGTCTCTCTGTCACGTCAGAGCTTGTGAGCTTTTTCCCAAGTCCTCTCCAGAAATTGAGGACGAGAAACTGACTGTTCCGTACGAACCCATCTGTGGCGAATCAGTTGAATATATTGGACGGACGACTGAGGGTGTATTAGCTCTCTCCAACTACCGAATATATCTACAGCTTAAAGACACCTCCTATAACATTCCACTTGGACTCATTGAACTCCTCGAAGTGAGAGACATATTTTTCCTACATATAGCGTGCAAAGATGCACGTTCAGTAAGGTAAGTTATTTAATTTTGTTGACATTGTAAATTATACCTTGCTCTCAGCTAGGTACCAATCACTGGTGACTTTGTGAATATTTTACACTACGCTGAAAAATTGTAAAAGAAAATTGTGAAAAGTAGTACATAAGCTTTAACAAGGAGCCTCTTGAGTGCTATGTTGCAGAAGTTCAGTTATGTTTACAGCGTTTGGTGCCCCAGGTATTGTCTACTGTGCAACCACATTATGGGCAGCTAATGGCAATGGGGCGGGAGTGGAGGTATCCAATGGCGAGAACAGCATGAAGCTATGGACCGTTGTTGAACTATGTAGTCGAGGAGTAACTCAAAACCCTGCTACAGTGCTTGTGGTGTTGGTACAAACACTGCTATGGCAATGATAAACAAAACAAACATTGCATTATATCTACAACAGCAGTTGTCAAAGTTGACGCTTTACCAGAAAAGAAGCCAAGGAATTTTGTAGAGTGAAAAAGAAGTGTCGGATGAAATATTAGTATTTCTGCAAGACAAGTTAGCAAAATGTGTGGCTTTTATATGCTCAGCTGTGCAGGCAGTGTACATGAGGAGTACAATGACAACTATACTTGCTTAACAAGTGTAACTTTTTATTGAAATGGGTGTTAAGCGGAATTGGCATGAAAATTTTTGAATGATATAAACAAACATCCCATCATTCAGTAAGGAATCTGTTTCCATCTCCGAACAAACAGGATTTGAAGAAGAAATGCATATGAAATGAAGTGAACCATGGAAATTAGAGGTACCAAGAGAGTTGTATCACGATCAACTAACATCAGTATCTTAATGCATTCCTACACAGTTATGCTGACTCTTAATCTGGATGGTAAATTGGCTGGCAAGTTATTTATTTTGCAGTGTGAAGTTGGAGGTGCTCTGCATGCAATGCTTCGTTCTCATGTACGTGATCTTGCAAGAACAGTAGGGAATATTTATGTCATGGCAAGCAAGAGTCAGAAAATGGGTGTAAGAGAACTCAAATTATGGTATGAGTGCTGCTTTTGGCCAATAGCTGGTCAAAATAACTTGCTTTTGCTTGATTCCTGGTCTGTGTATAAGAATCATACTCCTTTAGAGCCAACTATCCCTCCAGAAAAGTATGTGACATTGCAGTTCGTACCACTTGGAGCCACTGCACAAATTAAGATTCTATATGCATTCTTTAAGAGTATATGCCTAGCTGAATGTCATGTATGGTTTGTAACTACCAGGGAGTTTGCCACTAAAGATTAAACATGCGACCTCGCACTCATTGGGCTTCTTGTAAGTAATATTATGTCATATGTAATATATTGTTAATTTGTAAATTTCGTAGGACTACAAAAAGCCTTTTTTGCTGAATATCTTATTTTTTATATTACCTGTCCATTGTAATAGGTATCAGTTTAAACGCCAATTCTGTAAACATGCCTTATTATAGCAGCTTTGACGTTAATGTTATCCTCTTGTTCTTGTGAAGAAGCTCTTAAGTATAACATTTTTGTTGGAGCGTGAGGTGCAGATGGATGTACTGGAAAGCATTTTAATGACATACCATTATTTTGGGTAATTTATCTTACTACCACGAAAGAATTTAGGCTGTAACATAATACGTATTAAGCCAGTGAGAGAATCCTGTAGCAGTGACAAATGGAATAATTTTGGCTTACCACACAAGTGAGATGTTGTCAGTCCATGTACCGTTAAGATGTCAGTCATCAGGAAATTTGATTGCAGACAGATCACAGGTGCCCAGCACATCCGTTGTGTCCGTGAGGTGGAGTAAGTACTGGAGTTTTCACATGCTTCCGTGCATGTAAAGGGTATTCTGTACATACCTGGGTGTGGGGAAAACCTTAATTGCAGTAATCTTCTCTGTTGGGAAACAAACTGTTGTTGGCAGCAGTCACCATTGACTACTGTGGATAGTAACAGTGAGGAGATAGACCACAGTACAGAAAATTGCTCACCAGTTCAGTTCGGGATGATAGCGACAATGACTGCTCAGTGAAATTACCAACCACACCCACAAAGGGCACTTACTGTGGGGTACAGAAGCCGGCACCCTGCATATGTGCCTCTGCTCAGCCATATCACAGGGCACAGAGATTGGTAAGGTCCCAGCAAGACTGGCATCAAACGTTTGAGGCATGGCGCAAGAAGATGGCAGGGTAAGAGTATTTTGAAGACTACAAGAGATAGTGAGTGTCGCTTGCCGAAAGGGCACTTTCAGAGACCTGGTGGTGAAAGTATCCTTGTGTTGGCACGATGTGTTTGGACCCCAATGTGAATGTCGTCACGTTCTACTGATGAATGTCATCCTGGGCTCTCTTTCTCCTTGTACACAGTGGCTTCCTTTTGGTTTGTGTTTTAGTAACATGTCTCGCATCTGCCCACTGTGTCTACCCTCACATTATCAGTACCCGTTTCCTCCATAAAGATAAAACTTGGAGCTTAGAAAGGTGGAACTAGCGTTATACATTTTTGAGTGTTTTCATTGGCTGTACTGGGAACTGTTGCTCCTGAAGGTTTGTGACTCTTGCTCATCTGTCTCTTTGTGAATTATTCAGTTTAGTTTGACTTTGTATTCGATGTCTTATACAGCTTGTCTTAGTTTCCAGATGATTATAGCTTAAAATTTGTTCTGCAGGTGCACTTTTTCTACTAACGAACACTGTCTGGAATGGTACCGACGTCTACACAGATTGACGTCCCCACCGAAGAACATAGAACAGTTCTTCGCCTTTGCGTTTTACGCCTGGGCTCACGAGGCCGGAGGGGAGGAAACGAGTTCACGCCTCGGCGGGCCGTCTCCGTCGCAGAGCTGCACCTTTCGTGCTGAAGTAGAAAGGCTACAGTTTGATGTGCATGGCGCATGGCGTATCTCCCAAGCGAATGCAGATCATTCTCTGTGTCCTTCATATCCTCGACAACTGCTCGTGCCTGCATGCATATCTGACGATACGCTAGAAGGTGCTGCACGGTTTCGCAGTGCGAGACGTGTCCCGGCAGTCGTCTGGAGGTAGGAGCCTAGTGATTTGCAACATACTTTTGGAAATGTCTTACTTACTTATTTAGTTGCTTACAGTGGCTCGTAATAATTTTTTGTAATGTCCAAAATGTGAGAAAATAAATTTGGTTTTCTCAGTAAAGTGAAAACAGGCATGACGAAGAGACTGTTTCATATAAGGTTTCAGCCAAAGCCTTATTCAGAAACGAAGCGCGCGCGCGCGCGCTCACAGACACACACACACACACACACACACACACACACACACACACACACACACACACACACACACACACACACTGGCTGGAGCGGATGAAGATAGCAGTCGTATGTGTGAGGGGTGCTTGCTTGTGTGACTGCAACTGTTTTTCTTCTCTGAAGATGGCTTTGGACTAAAACTTATATGTAACAATCCTTTTGTCACGTTTTTCTGCAACTCAACACGTTGTTATTACGGTGAATAGCAATCTATCCTTTTTGTAATATTATTGATATTCCAACCTGGGCTTTCCATTGTTTCATTTTTTCAAACAAATGAAAAGCTATTCACCAGTAAACCTATAACACCATCATGAAGATAAACAGCAGTTGCCAGCCATATACAGGCAAACAAAAACAATCATAAACTTACAGTGTGTGGAGAGTTGTAGTGTAATGCAGTGGGCAACCATAAGGTGCAGGATATGAGAAGCGAATAATAGATGGTTTTATCAAATGGTCTTCGTGTATTTCAAATAAGCTGTTAGTTTCAGAGATGGAATGAAAGTATCTAATTAAATTCTGTGGGTTTTGAGGTCTTGGCATCATTTATTGACCTGCACTCTACAACATGAGTGTCCAAACATGTGTAGTCACTTTCCAGAACTTAGTTGGTCGCAGTACTGTGCTCTGTCAAACTGTACCCATTGTATTAGATGGGAAACCTGTTTTTTATCTATAAATGAAATTCTTTGATTAGATAATTTCTTGTAGAAATCAAGAGAGACTACTTTGTGTTTGATAACCAAAAGCTATACTGCAAATCTTGACTCTTGTTTATGTTGGTGTTCCCATTTGCCGAGTTGTCTTCTGTATATGTGTTTGTGCTGTCTGCGGTTTCTTAGGCTGCCTGTGACAGCTTCCATCCTCATTAACTTCTTTAAGATTGTGAATCATTCACAGGCAACATGAAGCCATCATGCCTGTCACACACTTTTCTTTAATTTCAGTTCTGCAGCTTCCCGCACCCTTACTTTGAACCTCTGTAGTTACTTGGTGGAGACTGCAGTGTTTTTACTATCAACTTCTCCCAAACCCCTCTATGTTGTGTCTGACCACTGCAGTTTTTGGATTCTGGTTTTAATGGGTATGCCACTTGCACCATTCTATGCATTCTCTCATTTCGTGCCCCATCACTGAACTGTTGTAGTCCAGTCTCCCTCCCCATATTGTGTATAAATATCTTGACTAATATCCTGTTTTGAGCAGTGCTAGTGAAAGGCTAACACAACTACTATTTTTAAATATTTGTTTAGTCTGTCACTGATTGATGTACATATTTGATTATGTTCTTTGTTTTGTGAACCTCAGTTGATTGTGTCATAATAGTGATTTTATTTTGGCTATATAAATCATCAATAAGGTGACAGCCAATGTGAAAGTATATCCTGCTTCTCTTTAGGGGGAGTGAATATTGCTGACAAAGAGAAAGTGTGTGCAAATTGTAAGGATGTGATTTCGATACTAAGTGAATGTGTATCCAGCCTACAATTTATCACAAGTGTGCTCGAAATGGATATTAATAAACACTCAGCAGCAAAATGTGAATCACTGATGAAGCAAAATACACAGAAATTTCTGCCCAGAAATATCACTGTTTTCTGATAAGTGTTAAAAAGTGATAAGTGAAAATGAAACTGTGAAAGTACTACAAAAATAAGTGTCCTGCTGCAAAAAAGAAGGGTTTAGCTGTAGTGAAAAATTCAAGTTATGATGAATGTGAAAATATGTCTGCTGCTAGGGCTAAATTAACTATTAGTTAAGAACGTAGCAAAAAAATTGCAATACACGATAAATTTGAAGTGCTTATAATTTGTGCAATGATCTGTATCATTTGTTGAATGTTAGGAAGCAATATTTTAGTGCACTGTTGAAAAATACCTAACGAGACAAATTTCTTATCATAAATGGTCAGATATGGTATTGTGGAAAATTACTGCTGGACCTGATACGTAATTAGTTTATTGTGCACCATTCAAAGAAATTGTTAAGAATGTGGACAAATTAACTAAGAACTTCTTATTGAAGGCTGCATTAATAATTATTAATGGCTCAAATGACATTGGTGAGCATTTGAAAGAGTTTGGGGAACAATAATAATTCTCTTAAAATCACACTGAACTAACACAATATCAACAACATACAGTATCAATCTCTCAGACATGACACCCAAGACCTGAATGGCGAAATCAAGTCTGTGAATTACTTGATGATAGGAAAAAAATCAGTACTGTTTCAGATTTATGAAGGAAGAGATCAACTTTGAATTTTCACAGCTGGAAAGAAATAAATATGCTGTTCACGGTATACAACTAAACAGATGAGGAAAGGTTCACATTTGCAATAGGCTTTCCAGTTTTATACATATGGCGAAAATTCAAAAAAGTGAAGTACTGCGATGAACTGTACACAAACAGAGAACAAAAAATGACTGTCCTTAAGTGAAAGAAGTAAGGACTGTGGACTGTTACACTGACAGACAGGAAAGTGAACCACCCAGAAAGCGAGGACGATACAGGAGACGTGACAAGTTCAGAGGGAGTGTGATGTGTTGGTGATTACAAAATGGAAGCTAACAAGGAGAAGTCCCCCAGGGGCGGGATCAACTTTTTGGAGCCATCAGTATGGTTATGTAGGTTAAGATCCAGGTATCACACACTGTAGCCATTCACAAATTTCAGAATTTTGTGTGTTGCTCAATAATGTTGAAAAAGTTGTATTACATTGTCTGGCTGTGTTGTGTAATGGACAGGATGATAGCTTCACATGCGAGACGTTGTGGGTTCTCATCGACATCACGCAGACTATCCGTAGAGACATGTGCAGTGTGTCCATGAATGTTGTCGTGTTCAAAATTGGCACCGTGATACGGTCGTTTCAGAGGTAATATGTAAAGACCTGTGGTGTTCCTGACATATTTTTGTGCTGTCGGAGTTCCCTCAATCACTACAAACCGTGACCTGAAGTCGTACCCAATGGCTCACCACCGTTTGATGCCAGGAGTAGCACCACAGTGCATCTCCAAAATGTAGGAAGAATGTGACATCTCTCTGGGCCACCACCACACTCGCCAGAAGCTATGCAATATTCAGATTGTTCCCACATTACAGCAAGCATGTCTTGAGATACAGCTTCCACAGTTGCCGTTATGCGATGTCTCAGTTCATTCATTGTTTTTGGTAACTGAGGCACATACACACACTCTTTCATAAACCCCCATAAGAAATAATCACATACAGTCAGGTCATTGACCTTGGAGGCCAGTAATGGAAGGCTGAATCATTTGGTCCTTTGCGATCGATCTGTCATTCAGATGATTTCAAATTCCCACACTTCCATATCCCAGTGGGGCGGTGCCCCATTCTGTTGGTAAATGAAGCCATTTGAATCAGTCTCCAACTGTGGGAAAAGAAAGTTCTCAAGCATATCGAGATATGTGCTTCCTATAAAAGTGTTCTCAGCAAAGAAAAACGAACCGTACACCTTTTCCCGTGAAACTGCACAAAACAAATTAAATTTTGGAGAGTCCCTCTCACGTTGTACAACTTCATACGGTTGTTCCGTACTTCATACTCACATTATGATGATGGTTCATCTTTCCATTTAAATGGAATGTTGCCTTGTCACTAAACACTAAGTGTGGAAGAAAACTGTCATCCTCCATCTTGCCAAGAACAAAATTACAGAACGCCACACGTTGTTGTTTGTCACCTTCACAAAGAGTTTGCAATAGCTGAATTTTGTAAAATTTCATGTGAAAATATCGACGCAACACATGCCAGACATCAGGGGCATGTTGAACTGCATGGCGAACGGGTTCCTGCGGACTCCTCGTGAAAATACGGAGGATGCGTTGGACGTCTGTCTCAGACACTTGGGGGGGCGGACGGCGATTTGCCTTTACACAAGTAACCTGTTTATTGGAATTGTTCATGTCATTGTCTGATGCTCTGTGCTGTAGGAGGATCCACACCACACCTAGTACGAAAGTCATGCTGAACAGTTATTACTGACCCACACTGTGTAAAAAGTAGAACACAGAACACTTTCTGTTGTCCCAACACCATTTTTACTAGAACTGATGTGGGTGTACACTGCTGCTACGTAGCAGGAACCACGTAAAACTCGAGAGTTTGCTCTTCCGACAGTACGTTGTTGATGCACGTATCTCAAATGACATAATAGTTCTGATTTTTTAAAATCGAATGATTCTTTTTGATACACCCTGTATTTTCCCAAATTTGAAGTTCACTGCCAGGCCATTCGGGCGCTTCTACGGTCTCCATTTCCATGTTGTAGATGGGCATCGCACTTCTTATATTTTGGTGTTGGGAAACTACCGTGCTGTATTTGCTGAATTCATATTTATACTTTTGTAATACCAAAATATGCAGTGTACATGTTGCCGCACATTTAAGATCATTCCAAAATGTGTTGCTTTTTGCTGGGAGTGCCAGGAAGTTCTATGCCTGTATATAAAACCTTTACCACTCAAACAATTGATACATTTTATAGCGCCGAGGGAAAGTATATAATCACTTAATACGGAAAAGATGTACTTTCGTGCATCATATAGTGTATTTTCAGAAGCAGTGCAAGCAGAGGTGAGGTTCTGGCTGAGCCAACAAAGTCTAACAGTCAACAGTGATGGTATCAATAAACCAGTCTCTCATTGGGAGCAATGTGTCCATCACCAGGGTCACTATGCTGAGAAATAAATATGCAGACATGAAGAATAGAGATGTAGAATGAAGGCAGCAAGTTTGCAGGCTAACAATTTGCCAGGGGGCGTGGCAAGTGTTCGTGCTACACACGTGATGCGCGAGTACTGGAGCCGACAGGGTGCAGTGCACGATGAAGGTGACGTGGGAACCTGGGTTGGCAAGGGTTTGACAGGGCAGAGGAAGAAGGTGAAACTGGTAGGTAGAAGGTGTTGGCCGGATTTGCACAAGATATCTGCTTGTGGAGTAGGTGTAGGCGTAGTGCCTGCCTGTAGGGGAAGGTCTTCAGTCTTCACCATACTGGACAAAGAAATTCTTGTCACAGCAGATACGGAATCCATGGGTAGTCAGACTGTGTGGGAGTGAGTTTTTGGTGTGGAAGGGTGGCAGTCGTTGAAATGCAGATACATCAGAGAGGTGGAAGTCAGTGTCCAAGAAGGTGACGCAATAGTTGAATAGGACCAGGTGAAGTGGATGGAAAGAACCTGGCGCAAGACCTGTCCAATCACCCAGCCCATCGTACTCCAGTCCTGTCACAAGATCATCCTATCCCATCAGAGGCAGGAGTAGCCGCCATCTCTGCTGCACTCATTGTACAACTTTTCACTGTGGCTGAGAACAAAGCTGACCACCCAGTCGCACAACGAGCAACTGAGCACGGCGTACTGAAGTTTGGTGCCTGTTTCACAACCCTGACAGTCTGGATCCTTCCCTCCGGCACCAGCTTTCCTGAAGTGTGTGGGTGGGAGTTACCCTCGTAGCACATCCGCTGCTCTCATAATCTTCCAGGCCTCGATCTCTGTTAAATCAGTGTCCCCACACCTTCTGCACACCAGTTCCCACTTCCTCTGTCTTGTCACCTTTTGCCAATCCGTGCCACTGTCGTGTGCTGCACCCTACTGGCTGTGGTACCCGTGTACCGTGTGCCTGGCCGGTGCAATTGCCACCCCTCCCTGCCTGCGTTCCTAGCCAGCAAACCTGCTACCTTCCTCTGCACTGCCAGCTACCCACCCCTGACCCCTTCTACTACCGCCCGCCTCTCTACCTGTCCCCCCCTCCCCACCCTAGTCCACCTGCTGAAATCCAATACTGGCAGCGTATGTCCAGCCAGCACAGCGTTGCGAGGGTGTGTGTGTGTGTGTGTGTGTGTGTGTGTGTGTGTGTGTGTGTGTGTGTGTGTGTGTGTGGTTTTTTTTTTTCTACTGTAGCACGAGGGTTTATGCCAAAAGCTAGCAAGTTTTCTTTCTGGTTTGTGTGTGCCTGGCATCAGCACATACGTTATTCGATGAGAGATCGCCTTTTCTGCTAAATTATATGCATTTTGCCGGAACTTTCCCTACTAATTAAATATGGTGTAACTCTAGAACCAGTAATGGAACCACATCTGTTCCTTTTGTACATTAATTGTCTAAGCTTAAACATAGGTGTTCATTTGCAGGTGACAGCACAATTCTATTAAAAGGGGAAAGTAAGGAAGAATTGCAGCAATAAGTAAACACTGCCATAAAACAACTTAGCTATTGTGTACAGAGTAATCAGTTTTTATAAATTGCACTAAAATTTCACAATGCTGTGACAAGTATATGTACATCCCATTTATCTCGATAATCGATGAATCCGTTGGTAACAGTGCAGAAAGCAAATTGTTAGGATTATGGCTGAAAAGCAATGCAAAATGGAGTAACCAACTGCAAAACTGAACAAAAGCCTTTGCTCACTAAAATCCTGCTGTGGTGAGAAATCAGCAAAGGGTGCACATCGTGCCTGTTTCCTTATTGCCTTAATTGTGGGGCCACAATTTTGGGGAAACTCTAAGGCAGCTGTCAGCACATTCAAACTGAAAAAAAAAGAAAAAAGAAAGTGGATCCAAGCCTAGACGCTCACACAAACCCCTGTTTAATATTCCTTGTGGTCCACCTGTAATAAGTACTTACATTGTGAAAACTCTTCTGTTCTTTAAAGTAAGTGTGATGAGTGAGGGTAATAGTTTGAAATAAATGAGTAAATAAACAAATAGATAAATATTGTATTTCTGATCACTATAGCAGACCAATCCAACCGAGACTTATGTTTCACCTAATTCAGTATATCCCTGTGCCAAGCAAGATATTTCCACACAGGAGAACGTAAGAGGAAATACTGAGGCCAAAATCTTTGGAAAATATTGTCACATTTGCAGTCAGTGTCGCAGTTTTTAAACATATGAAAAACAAACAAACGGATCAGGAGTATGGCCATGCAACCATTTCCCTACCCTGTGGCTCCTACCTCTGTGACAGTCCCCACTGTAAGACTTGCCCTTCGCACCCTCCTACCTACATCAGTACAACTACCACAAAGTTCTTGGTTAGGATGAGTGGGCATAGGCAGAGAGTGTATACTGGCAACACACAGTATCCTGTTGCAGAACATGCTCTACAGCTTGACAGTTGTGACCTCGGTGCCTGTTTCACCAAATATACCACCTGCATTCTTTCCCAAAGATACCAGATTTCCAGAACAGTGCTGGTGTTCCAACATGTCCTTAGTTCTCGCCACCCAACTGGCCTCGATTTGCGTTGCTTGCTTTGGTCTCAGCATTTCTTCAGAATAACTGTTCCTTTCTGCACTTCCTTTTAGTATTCTAAATCTTCCATTTTCTGACTGTCAGTTATTCCCCACCCACCATCTCTACCACATACTACGACATACAATGCAGTTAGCTTTCTGCTCTTATTAATTGGTGCAGGAAGTTTTGTCAGTAAACTTTGCCTTGTGTATTACCCTATCTTCGAGCTTTGCTCTCTCTGGCTTTGAAATCTCATCTGGTAAGTCTTCCCTCATCCTGTCCAATAAGTTTCCCCTGAGCTGGGGTTATTTGCAACTTTTCTGAACTCTCCAAATTTCCTAACCTCACCAGTCCTTTTCCTTCACACCTTCTGCCTGAAGGAGGAGCCACTGGCTCAGGAAGCTTGCACATTTAAATATCTTAATATGTGTTTTCTACTGTCACCACTTAGTGAGCAGATATTTTCAAAAATTGATTATTTTTATTGATAAATATGTGAAATGATGGGAATAATTTGTGATATAAATATGTATGCGTAAAGGATTTTTCAACTACTTTGCACCAAATCTCTTGAGGTGATAGATCACATCATGAGGATCAACTTTGGTTTGAGACAAAATTTTCACTGACATTTCCTGGCAACATTAAGCATGTTTTTGTGTTGGTTACGCCTCTGAGAGGCAGCAGGGTTTGGGCTGTCGGTGACGTTTGTTTTCAAAGGGTGTTGTTTATCATCCAGTCGTCTGCTGCGCATAGAAGGGGGCAAGTTAAGCCAATTAAAGTTCCTGATTCACTTCTAAAATATTCATCTTGGCTTAGAGACACTCATTCTAAGTGTTTTCTTGTTTATAAACACTGTCAATTTACTAGGGTAGGTAGTATGTAGCATGCCTAGTCAGTAGACTCTGCTAGTTCAGTGAAATCTCGTCTTAGGGCCAGCAAACACTAAGGGATGCCCAGCTTCACTGGGATGTTTTGGTGAGCATTTTGTTTCCAACAGAAGTTGTTACTCATGATGTGATTTACCACACACGGACATTCAGTTCAAAGACTTTGGGTTTCAAAAAGAATGACCTGATTACAAAACTTCATTTGTTTTGATAAAAACATTCTACAGACATGGGATGAATTGCAAAATATGCACAAAATCTTAAAGTTTTAGCTACGCCATTAGAAATGCTCTGTCTGTCCACTAGCAGTAGCACGAACGACTTCGAGACAATACCTAAATTCATCATAAATTTTACACAGTGTATCTGCTTTTACAGATAGTACGGCAGCTGTTATTCTGGTCTTCACTTCTGGGTCACGAAGTAAAGGGGAGACGAACACACTTCCCTTCACACTTTCCCACAAGAGAAAATGACACGGGATCCTGTCTGTCGATCTCGGAGGCCGAGAACATGATGCTGTCTCTCGGGGTCCCTGTGTGCCCTGCCCAGTGCTGAGCTATCTTCGAATGGCTTCTTCTACAACTTCAGGAGCACTTCAAAGACATCATTATCGAGCAGAATGGAGTGTCACCACACTGGCAACAATGCACATCAGTTTCTCAATGACACTCTGTGCCTATGATGTATGGGTTGTGCAAGACCCTGAGACACTGCCCTGCATTCTTGGCTTCCAAAATCGACATATGTGACCCCGTGCCTTTTGTGTGTGTGTGTGTGTGTGTGTGTGTGTGTGTGTGTTGGGGGGGGGGGGGGGGGGATGTTGAAGGAAAGTGTGGTCAACTTCCCTTTACATTGTGATATAGAAGAAGTGAAGAACAGAATAAAACCCACTATAACTTATGTAAAAGCAGATTCATTATGTAAAGTTTGTGACGAATTTAGCTGTCTTCTAAATGCTGTTCTTGCTGTTGCTGGAGCATTTGTGATAGCATAGCTAAAACTTTAAGATTTTGTGAGTATTTTGCAATTCATCCTGTGTTTGTAGAATATTTTTATCAATAAGTATAGGGTTTTTAAATTGGGTCTTTCTTTTTGAAACAACCTATATGCAATTTTGTGAGTCTTAAGTAGATGAAAGGTTGATGTATTGTTTTGACTTGTAGATATCAAGGAGTCTCTTGAATTAATCAAATGAATATGCCCAGTGAAACACTAGTAACTATGTGAATGATGGCCATGCTGGACATAAGTGTAATTTAATAAATTTTCAGGCATACTGGAAACGGAGCTGTCATTGCTCGTTGCAGTCAACCTGAGGTTGGGTGGTTAGGGTGGCGTTCAGCTGAAGATGAAGACTTGATAAAGGCTATCGCAGACGCGTGTGCCTACGATCGTGGCCGACAAACGATGCTAGACTTGGGTGGCACGTCGACACCTACAGAAAATGGCTCGGCGTGTGTTCCTAGTGACTGTGATGGTAGCAGTAACCACGTGGAAAGCACCAGTCCTAATGAACCTGGAAAGGTACACGTGCAGGAAAGCCTCTCATATAAGATTAAGTTCTCTCTGACACTTGTGGTCATTTTGTGCTGTGACTACTGTTCTTGATTTGATTAATTCACAGACTGTATGTCATTAAAACATTTTAAGTTGCCACTTATGTATGTAAAACAATATATGAATATCTCTCTCTCTCTCTCTCTCTCTCTCTGTGTCACACTCACGCTGTAATGGAGTTAACATGAGCATTCTGCAGATATTTGGTAAATTACTTTTGGTTACTATTTTACTTTATGATGAAGAATATAAAGATTAAACTGTTGTCAGTGTAGCCCTGTGTCTATTTTATCAGCTATGGTGCTTCCTTTTTTCTTAACTTGAAGTTGTTACCTGTCGTTTACTACTATAAAAAGATGAGAAGCAATCAGTGACAAATTTTATCTGCTAGAATCTTGTACGGGATGAGTGAAAGAGTTCTTCATTTCTGCTGAAGTATTAAAGTAGAATATGAGACTTAAATTTATCTTTCTTGAGATGGCCACATAAGTAATGTTAACGTTAAAAACAAACTTGAGTACAGCCTTGGATAATACTCCCAGTTCGAATATCAGTTGATAATTGGTAGTGATTGGAAGCATTTTTTTGAGGAGTCTTTAATCAAGGTCACTCTACAGTCATGATAGAGCACAGTGTGATTTCATGCTCGTCCCAAAAGTATAAGAAACTATCTTTGAGAATTCATTTTGGTCCCCTCCCGAGTGTTCCTGAACAGCTCCCCCAGAATGCTCATCATTTAGACATCCATTCAGGGTGTGCTGTGTTCGATAAAACTTAAAGGAAAGTGCAGAAAAAAATTTATTACTTTCTGAAAATTTTGAACTGTGGTTGTATGTAGTTTATAGACTAAGAAACACAGAGGATACATGACAAAGGTTGTGCAAAACCAGACAGGTGCTATATGTGTGTGTATACCTATCAACAACTTTAGTCTTGCATTCTCTTGAAAGTTTGTAACATAATTGTATAAAAATAGCTGTTAAGAAGAAACTAATTGCCACTATATACTTAAAACTGGGAAATGAACTGAGCATGTGCAAAAGATGAGGAAAAAACACACTTCAGGAGGACATTCTTAGAGTTGTTGCCATATTGGATGTTTTGTTGTTTTCTCTGTTGCCACGTCAACTATTAAATCATTATTTCCCAAGCCTTTCATAGTATCTGGTACATTCACATTACTACTCTTATTCAGTTATTAAATAATTTATTAGTTACACATGGTTTTTTTTAGTGTTTTAATTTTCAGAAGATTGTGGCTTCTAATAGTTACTATTAGAATTGTTATTGCCACTGGTCGATATTAAAGTACCTATTGTGTGTTTTTGTATTGCAGAAGGTACTGATAATGGATGCACGATCTTACACTACAGCTGTGGCTAACAGGGCTCGTGGTGGAGGATGTGAATGCCCAGAGTACTATCCGAGTTGTGACATCCAGTTCATGAATCTCGCCAACATTCACTCCATTCGCAAGAGCTTCCACGCTGTCAGAAATCTTTGTGCTACTGCAGCTGATCAACCTAAGTGAGTGAAATGTTATTCTGCCATTGTGTCATAATGTGTGTATTTAAATAGGTGCAGGTCTCTGTAATCACTAGCCGCCATGCCCCCTTCAACACCCACCCACACAGGGAGAGAGAGAGAGAGAGAGAGAGAGAGAGAGAGAGAGAGAGAGATATGCACACACAATCTGTCAGTCATTACTTCACTTATGTTATCTTCTTATTATCATTTCTAGTGTTTCTTTATTTTTTGTAATATTATTATGGTGGTTGCGATGTATAATGGTTTGTGGAAATTTCCCACTGTTCACTTTTGCTGTGTAGATTATTTATTAAACATTAATACTCTTGATTATAAACAGCTTTGTCGCGTAGATTTTTGCTTTTTGAATGTCTTGCCCTCACTAATGCTGCCATTAGTGAGATGCAGAGGTGCCTACTTACATAAGTTGCTGTGCCTAGTAGTTGTTTATCTGCTGTAGTAATATCTTGTCATGTCTGAGAACCTGCAAGATCCTGTAAAGTGATGACTCCATTATTTCCTCTGGAAAAATATTATCGCACTGTTTTTGCTGTGAACTAGAAATTGAGACTATGAGATGCCACGCAAAAACCCACAGTCAGCTTCTGTAGGTATTTGTTATGTGTGTAGTATAAGCAAGAGTTTGAGATAATACTAAAAGTTTTAAGTTAGCTGATACACAGTTTCTGTTAAGGGGTGGTGCAGTTGAAGTAAACATAGGACATTGCACTCATTTTCTGATTTTTTTCTTATTTTATGTTGAAATACTTTGCTTAACATTCTTTCCTGTTATTAAATTCCAGTATTACATTTTAAGAGTGGAAGGTCTTCAAAAAGCCAGTTTAAGAACCGAAAACCTTTTACTACTTTTTCAGCTACAGTTTTCTCTCTCTCTCTCTCTCTCTCTCTCTCTCTCTCTCTCTCTCTCTCTCTCTCTCTCTCTGTGTGTGTGTGTGTGTGTGTGTGTGTGTGTGTGTGTGTGTGTGTGTGGAAGTCAGAGTATACTAAACCAGTTGAATGGGGGTAGACATCTTTTCACCAATTTATACTTCAGATCCCTCAGTGTTTCCATTGCCAAAGTTCATTTCATTGTTATAAAAGAGCCTCAGCCTGTTTCTAGTCTTGCAAAATCTTGCCCTTTGTTTTATTCCATCATTTCAGGAGAGTTGTATTCATTCAGCATTATTTCACTGTTTGGAAGATTATCAGTTAGGAACATCAGTTTTGCACCCTCAAAAACACACAGGAGGTAATCATTGCCATGTTTTGATATGGAGAGATTACCTGGTGTTTTAATTGGTGTTTCATTTTGGATGGATAGTGAAGGACCTATGTCCCATCCACAGTAACTGATTTTCACAGAAACTCTCTTTAATTAATATTAAAATTGCCCAAACAGTGCTGAAAAATTCATTTTTGTATTTTCTTTTGGTCAACTGTAACTGTCAAATGTTAGAGAGCAGACACTGTAATAAAATAGCTGAAACATTTGTGAATGTTGGAAAATTGATTTGAAGTCATCACTAACTTTCTCTGTCTACTGTGAACACTTTGTGTTGTAATTTTAAGCCATAGAGCAGTAGCATGAACACTTACGTGGAGTTGGCTGCTGAGTAGTCCAGTTGTTGCAGATTTAGGCATCTGGCTCTACCAGTTAACTACTTACTCACAGCAATTGAATTTCATCTTTCAAATAATGTAAAAATTCTCATAAATTTAGGTTTGTCACTAAACAAACATGGAGTAAAACTTTACTGATCTGAAGAAAATCTAGAAAACCAAAACCACCTTACTGAGTTTACACCACAAGCTTTCGTCGATATTAGCCGCTTGACAGCCACAGTCGCTGCCATATAATGAACTCTGGGTATTTGCTTACATCACGTCCAACCTTCGGCTGTCGGCGAGTCTAGCTGCTTCTGTGATTGGCCCACCACCTATCGGGTCATCATCTCGTGTCTCAGAATCTGGCAGCGAAGTTCCCCAGACCATTATTCTGGCTGCATGACCCATTCTATTTCACTTTATATACAGTCAGTCATAGTTAAGTATTCAACTCCAGTATGTTCCCTGTTTACTTTAGTTTCTTTTGCCTTCTAGTAATTCTGGAGGTGAAATTCTCCATTGCCTGCAGAGCAGCTTTGTTTTTTGAATACTTTACACAGTAAAGTTACATGTTTTTGAGCCACAACCTAGCCCAGTATTACATTTAGTTTGTAAACTTTCTGTTCAGAAATCCTTTTAATTTTTTTACTGCTCATGCAGATGTCATTGTCCCAAGTAAAAAAAACTCAACAACAGGTTCTATGATTTCATTGTTAGTTTGTACAATAATCTCCCTGTGTGTTGATTTTACATTACTGTTAACTTCTATTTGGTTTTTCGGTCTACTTTCAGATTCACTGTGTTGAGTTCTTCCCTTACATGTTGAAGTGTATATGCAGTAAAGGCAAACAAATGGTAGGACATTGTCATCAAAATGGAAGTGGCATATATGTCTTCAATTAGGACATACATTATTGATTCTTCTAGGACTACTGAGAATAGTTCTGGTTATATATCATTATTATTATTATTCACATATGGGACCAAGCGAGGTACAATCAATCAATGTCGCTTTTGATGGTTGGCCTTCCTTTGTGTCCAAATTTGTTTCATTCTTTGAGAATGAAGTTTATTTCTTTCATCAGACCATGATGTTCCAGTCCATTTTCTAATTGCCCTCTGACCAACTTCCCCATGATTTTCTCTTGCCCGAGTTATATCGGCTTCTTCAAGATCCACCTTATTCACAGTGATTCATTTAATTAGCTCAGTTTTGGCCTTACTTCTTTTTTTGTAGAATTCTACTATTTGTTTTGTCAACCTAGTGGGTGCCATTCTTTTAATGTGCCCATAAAATTCAAGTCTTCATTTTCTCACATCACCATGTACCGGGTGATCAAAAAGTCAGTGTAAATTTGAAAACTGAATAAATCACGGAATAATGAAGATAGAGAGGTACAAATTGACACACATGCTTGGAATGACATGGGGTTTTATTAGAACAAAAAAAAAAAAAAAAAAATACAAAAGTTCAAAAAATGTCCGACAGATGGCGCTTTGTCTGATCAGAATAGCAATAATTAGCATAACAAAGTAAGACAAAGCAAAGATGATGTTCTTTTCAGGAAATGCTCAATATGTCCATCATCATTCCTCAACAATAGCTGTAGTTGAGGAATAATGTTGTGAACAGCACTGTAAAGCATGTCCGGAGTTATGGTGAGGCACTGGCGTCAGATGTTGTCTTTCAGCATCCCTAGAGATGTTGGTCAATCACGATACATTTGCGACTTCAGGTAACCCCAAAGCCAATAATCGCACGGACTGAGGTCTGTGGACCTGGGAGGCCAAGCATGACAAAAGTGGCAGCTGAGCACACGATCATCACCAAACGATGCGCGCAAGAGGTCTTTCACGCGTTTAGCAATATGGGGTGGTTCTAATAAAACCCCATGTCATTCCAAGCATGTGTGTCAATTTTTACCTCTCTCTCTACATTATTCCGTGGTTTATTAAGTTTTCAAATTTATACTGACTTTTAGATCACCCGGTATGTAAGTATGTGTATTCTTCTATTTCCTTATTACTTCTCAGCCTATAAGTTTCTCCGTAAGTAATTTTGTGGCCTAATATTTTCCTAATAATATTACTTCAATGTCCCTCTTTCTATTTAAAATTAAAGTTTCTGCTGCATAAATACATTCAGTCTTATTACAGTGTTGTAGTGCCTAAGTTTATTGAATTTAGAAAGTTATTTTTTACTATAAGTATTTTATGTTAATCTGAATGCAGGTGTCATTTTTTGACAGTGAACTTCATTTGCAACTTCTTCCAGACTGTTTCCTTGTACAATTTTCCCAAAGTATTTAAATTGAGAAACCATTTTTGTCTTTTATGCAATGGCTGAGACTGCAGTCGCACGTGTGTGTGTGTGTGTGTGTGTGTGTGTGTGTGTGTGTGTGTGTGTGTGTGTATGGGGGGGGGGGGGGGTCTATTTTTGATGAAGGCCTTGCTATCTGTGATTCAGCGTCTCTGCTTTATGCTGAGTAGCAACTTTCCTTCGCATAATATTTTTCTTTAGAGTTAGGGTTGGTGTTTTTAGTTTGCTGTGGTTGGAATTTATTTGCTGGTTCTGGACAGTTTAATAGTTTTTCAAAATAATTAGAAAGTGCCTTACAGTTTTCCTGGTTGTTAAGAGTCAAACTGCCATTTTCATTTTTGAAGTAAAGACTTTGAGGTTGGTAACCTGTCAGTTTTGTTTTGAATGTTTTACAAATGTTTCTTGTATCGTTCTTTTGGAGGTCTTTTTTTATTTCTAAAAGTTGGATATTTTCGTAGTTTCTTTCAATCTGTCGGATTAATTTAGATGTTTCTTGTCTTACAGTTAGAAAGGTGTTGTACGTATTTCCAATTTTTGGTTGCCTCATGCCTGGGCTTAAATGATGTTTCACAAGCTGCATTCTGCCGAGGGTGTTTTTGTTTCTTTCACAGCGGAGTTAAATTTTGTGCTGTTGGGATGAACTTTTCTTTTAGGCTTTGCCAATTATTGGACTGTGTTTCTCAAGTTTGCATATTAGAGTTGGGGTATTTTAGCAGTCAAATTTTAGGATAACATTTTTTGTTTTGATGAGTTTTTGAGGTTGAACTTCTACTTTTATTCACGTTAAATAATGATCAGAATCAATATTAGGCCCTTTCCTAACTTGGACATGTAAAGTTTCTTTGTAGTTCAGGTATGAACTTTGAAATTCCACAATAAGTGTATTTGGTGCTTTCCAAGCTTTTTGTTTCTTTTTAAAATGTGTTGACATGAAAGTGTATTGGGTGCTTTCCAAGCTTTTTGTTTCTTTTTAAAATGTGTTGACATGATTTTAAGGTTATAATTTTTGCATGTTTCTACATTTTGTCATTTTGGTTTGTCCATTTATGCGCAGGAAATCCACCCACGATTTTCTTATATTTTTTCTCTTTACCTTATTGAGCATTAAAACCACCCATTAAAATTTTAGCATGGTTTGAGGGAATTTTCGTGATGATGCTTTCTAACATTTCCCGAGCTTCATTAACTTTTTCAGGTTTTTTTACACTTATCCTCATTGACTGGCATATGGGCGTTAATTAAAGTGTATGCTGTATTTGCACATTTAAGAGAAATTGTCATTAGTGTATTGTTAATGGGTTCTATCTTCATTATTGAATTTAAAATGTTTTTGGAGACTGCAAAAGCAACTCCCAGGTGTGAGAGTTGCTTTAGGAATATTCTTTTATTAGTTTTACTTTTAAAAAGACGATAATTGCCAAAATCCATAGTGTTATTGTCTGTCATTTGTGTTTCTTGAAGTCTCAAAATTTGAATCTTTTGTTCTTTTCACTTATATCCCAATTTATGAAGTTTACTTGGTAGCAAAAGGGTGTTTGTATGTTAAGTGTTGCAAAATATGTTTTAAGTTGACCAGAGGACTCCAACAGCCTCTGCTGAATCACACTGTATTTTAATGTGGCCGCTCCAGAATCCGAAAGACCAGTTGCGCCAGTAATACTGGTGGTGGACAGCGCGCGCGCGCACACACACACACACACACACACACACACACACACACACACACACACACACACACACTCACTCTCTGTGAGTGTGGTTTCAGTTGCCCGAGACTGCAGTCGTGTGTGTGAATTGCATGTGTGTGCGTGTGCACGTGCTTGTGTCTATTGTTGACGAATGCCAATGGCTGAAAGCTAAGCTTTGTGAGAGTCTTTTTGTTGTGCTTATCTGCAACTCAGTATTTCTACTATATGGCAAGTAGCAACTCTCCTTCTGATAATATTGTTACGATCTCATAATTTTTTGTGCATTGATGGTTCCTCATGAGGCAAAAATTCGACCAAAATTATGCATTTTCAGTCCCAAAGCACTGAGGCCCAGATTTTTTCCCCCAAAATTGTTTTGAATTTTTTGGCACAAGGGGATTGGTGTAACGTCACTGTGACAGCTGTTTTTTTGTCTCAGGCGTGCAGTGAGCCACGAATGTTTCATCTCCAGTCACAGTAGAGCTCAGAAAATTCTCACTTTCTATATCGAGTTGCTCAAGAAACTCTCTGGTACTATTGACCCGATTTTTCTTGTGCTGCTATGTCAGCTGTTTCCTTGATTCCACCACCACCAACTAGTCAGCCAGAATGGGAGGTCTTCCACTCCTGTGTTCGTCATGAACATTTGTTCTGCCTTCACTAAGCTCCTTACACCACTAAAACACACTCGGTCTGCTCCCAGCACATTTGCCATAAACCGTTTTCATTCACGAAAAACTTTTGGTAGGTGTTGCTCATTCCACAACTGAGAAGTGGATCACACCACATGGCTTGCACTTGAACACTACAATGTAAGTCTGCATAGTCCTTTCTTCCTGTGAGCCTTGCTCTGATCGGCGGACCCTCTCCCCCCCCCCCCCCGCCCCCCCTTCCCTCAATCACTCCGTGGTTGCCCCAAAAAAAAAAAAAAAAAAAAAAAGAAAATGCCGTCATGGTCACAATATTTCTTTCTGAACATGCTTCATAAATAAAGCACAACATAGCTGCATGTAGAAAAGCTATATAACAAGAACTACTACACAGATTAAGTTGCTGTTTGACAAACATTGTTGCAAATTATGTACCAGTGTTGGAGAAATAAAACTTTTATAGTTGTCAAAGTGATCTTTGTGCTTGGTTGAAATTTTTTTTCTTTCCACTAGTATCATAATCATAAAAATAGCTACATCAACATTGACAATACAACTCCACCCAAAACTAGCTCATCAGCAGCTTGGTTTCATATAATATAAAATGACAAATGCTCAGAATTTCGGAATATAGTGAATACAGTTAAAAATGAGTTAATTCCTTTAAATGGTTTCGACAGTCTCTAGTTGGACAGCGATGATGATAATTTTGACTATTTTTTATGTCAGAGAGGCACTTTTTCTTCTATTACAGTTGTTTGGACAGTTTTGGTCTGTCAGGAGGCCAAAAGCAGTACACGAAATTCCTTTATGTTGCCAGAATATGAGGTTTGGGTTTCAATATCAACAAGAAGACAATCTTCCTAATGTCCTTCACAATCAGGTGTACATTTAATTTTGAATTGCGCCATCTAACAGCAGTTTGCTACCGTTACAGTTGGTACAGCCTCCTAGAAGGCACACGCTGGCTGCAGCACATGTCGGGCCTCCTGCGGGCGGCGGTGACTGTGGCGTCGGCCGTGCACGTGGACGGGCGGCCCGTGCTGGTGCACTGCTCCGACGGGTGGGACCGCACGCCACAGATAGTCGCACTTGCGGAGCTGCTGCTCGACCCCCATTACCGCACCCTGGACGTGAGTAGCCGATCGGTTGTTCTCTTGTGTGATTTGTATTTGAGATTAAATCCGGTGTTGTGATAGGGTTTCCCAGTTTCACATCCAGTATGTTTTTCTACTAGTATATATATTGCGAGTGCTGAGTGTGCAACGAGATCAGATTTAGTTACATTGTTGTATTATTTATGTTAGCTATAGTTTACATAGCTTATGTTCACAAAATGTGGAATAATGTTCTAATCGGATGTGTCTTTCTGCTTAGGGTTTTCAAGTTCTTTGTGAACGGGAGTGGCTAGATTTCGGGCACAAGTTTGCAGACAGATGTGGCCACACTGTTGGAGGTGACGACCAGAATGAGCGGTGTCCTGTTTTCTTGCAGTGGCTCGACTGTGTACATCAGATACTGCTGCAAAATCCTTGCAATTTCCAGTTTTCTCATTCATACTTGGTATGTTAAAAGTAATGTTTTGAAGCTGCTCAAACTTGTTTGCACACCATTTGAAACTAGCTACCTTAGGGTATGTTTATAACTGCACAGATTATGTGTCCACGCATATATGTACACATCTTGTCAGGTGGGTTCAGACCAAGTTGAAGTTTAACAACAATTGGTGTCCTTCAAGTGTGGTTGTGAGAACTTCTCATTTGTTCAGTCGTGTAAACTGAAGCTGTCGAGCTTTACTTCATTCTTACCTTAGTAATGTTAATCGATATTTGTTGATGTACATGACATTAAGTTCTGTTACAAATACCTGGTGTTACCCAAACATTGTATTGCATTGGAACTTCTACCAAATATAATTAAAAGAAAATTTCAGATGGAACAAAAGTACTACACCCTTCGAACACACCTTTCTGATGCACATTCATTTATGCCACACAAATGCTATCTTTTGCTGGAACTATATTAATACAACCATAATTCACATTAGTATCCAAAGAGTGCAAAATAAAAATGTTTCAGTTACAAGTGAATGCGGTATGCAAAACGGATTTTTAATGGACACTTGCCAGGGAGGGGGGGGACTGGTTGTAGTGACACATTGATCTGTAGCTTCTTACCCTGAGGTATAGGTTAGGTTGGAAGGTGACAGTTTGGTTGTGAGTTGGCAAAGCCAACAAATGTGACACTAAGAAAACCTGGTTGCGGTGACAGACAGGTCTGTAGCTTTGCGTCAAGTGTAGGCTAGGTTAGAAGGTGACAGTTTGGTTGAGCGTTAGAGAAGCCAATGAATACGATACTAAAAAAAAACCTGTGATAGTGATCTTTAGTTTAGCCTATTTGAAAAAATCACCAATAACATCGCGTTATGGTTGCCAGATTGTTTGTGGTATCTGTCACATTTTTCCTACATCACTAATTTTCGTATCAGAGCTAGAAGCATGGGAAAACTTGAAATATGAGAAATTTACTTCTTGTCATACTAGAATTTGTGTGGGGTGGTGAGCAATCAGCAATTTTGTTACAATTTATGAAGCAGTCATTGAAGGATTCACATATACAGAGCTATCTGTAACAGCTCTATCATTATCTTTAGTTTATAGGGGCATTTTCTTCCTGTTTCACTGACAACTTTGCTTCTCATAACAGATCAAACAGCCTTTAATTTTTCTTAATGAATCTCTTGTCAGTCAGTATCCTTTGCTGGTTTACATACTTTGCCTTTAAGAAAAGCTTGGCTTGGATTAACTTGTGCAGCCATACGCAGTTTCCTCTTCTGAATGCGAGACGCTTTATTCCTTTTGCTACTGTGATCTACTTTTATGAGACATAGTCCATACTGTTACAAAAGGAAAGCATTCATTAATTCAGTTGAAAAGTTATTGTAGTTGTCATTTGATGAAGTGGGTTTGCTGATTAACCACATGATAAGGCTTAGTTTTTTCAGTAAATACCGCCACATTTGCTTGACTGAAACTCATACATCTTTTGGTTGTGCAGGCTGAATTTAATTTTTATAGTGATCCAAATATTGCTGCATGGCACTTCTACATCTAGATTTTTTTTTATTTTTATTTTTTTTTTTTTTCCCTATAACTGTGTACAATATTAAGAGTACATGTTGAAGCAGTTGCTGTTATTCTTGTACATTGGACAAAATTTAAACTTGGATGATTTGTGGCTATGTTGTTGTTGTTGTGGTCTTCAGTCCTGAGACTGGTTTGATGCAGCTCTCCATGCTACCCTATCCTGTGCAAGTTTCTTCATCTCCCAGTACCTACTGCAACCTACATCCTTCTGAATCTGCTTAGTGTATTCATCTCTTGGTCTCCCTCTACAATTATTACCCTCCACGCTGCCCTCCAATGCTAAATTTGTGATCCCTTGATGCCTCAGAACATGTCCTACCAGCCGGTCTCTTCTTCACGTCAAGTTGTGCCACAAACTCCTCTTCTCCCCAATTCTATTCAATACCTCCTCATTAGTTATGTGATCTACCCATCTAATCTTCAGCATACTTCTGTAGCACCACATTTCGAAAGCTTCTCTTCTTGTCCAAACTATTTATCGTCCATGTTTCACTCCCACACATGGCTACAGTCCATACAAATACTTTCAGAAACGACTTCCTGACACTTAAATCTATACTCGATGTTAACAAATTTCTCTTCTTCAGAAACGCTTTCCTTGCCATTGCCAGTCTACATTTTATATCTTCTCTACTTTGACCATCATCAGTTATTTTGCTCCCCAAATAGCAAAACTCCTTTACTACTTTAAGTGTCTCATTTCCTAATCTAATTCCCTCAGCATCACCCGACTTAATTCGACTACATTCCATTATCCTCGTTTTGCTTTTGTTGATGTTCATCTTATATCCTCCTTTCAAGACACTATCCATTCCGTTCAACTGCTGTTCCAAGTCCTTTGCTATCTCTGACAGAATTACAATGTCATCGGCGAACCTCAAGGTTTTTATTTCTTCGCCATGGATTTTAATACCTACTCCGAACTTTTCTTTTGTTTCCTTTACTGCTTGCTCAATATACAGATTGAATAACGTTGGGGTCCGCAGCTCGTGGTCGTGCGGTAGCGTTCTCGCTTCCCACGCCCGGGTTCCCGGGTTCGATTCCCGGCGGGGTCAGGGATTTTCTCTGCCTCGTGATGACTGGGTGTTGTGTTATGTCCTTAGGTTAGTTAGGTTTAAGTAGTTCTAAGTTCTAGGGAGCTCATGACCATAGATGTTACGTCCCATAGTGCTCAGAGCCATTTGAATAACATTGGGGAGAGGCTACAACCCTGTCTCACTCCCTTCCCAAGCACTGCTTTCCTTTCATGCCCCTCGACTCTTATAACTGCCATCTGGTTTCTGTACAAATTGTAAATAGCCTTTCGCTCCCTGTATTTTACCCCTGCCACCTTTAGAATTTGAAAGAGAGAGTTCCAGTCAACATTGTCAAATGCTTTCTCTACGTCTACAAATGCTATAAATGTAGATTTGCCTTTCCTTAATCTTTCTTCTAAGATAAGTCGTAAGGTCAGTATTGCCTCACGTGTTCCAATATTTCTACAGAATCCAAACTGATCTTCCCCGATGTTGCCTTCTACCAGTTTTTCCATTTGTCTGTAAAGAATTCGCGTTAGTATTTTGCAGCTGTGACTTATTAAACTGATAGTTCGGTAATTTTCACATCTGTCAACACCTGCTTTCTTTGGGACTGGAATTATTATATTCTTCTTGAAGTCTGAGGGTACTTCGCCTGTCTCATACATCTTCCTCACCAGATGGTAGAGTTTTGTCAGGACAGGCTCTCCCAAGACCGCCAGTAGTTCTAATGGAATGTTGTCTACTCCCGGGGCCTTGTTTCAACTTAGGTCTTTCAGTGCTCTGTCAAACTCTTCACACAGTATCGTATCTCCCATTTCATCTTCATCTACATCCTCTTCCATTTCTATAATATTGTCCTCAAGTACATCACCCTTGTATAGACCTTCTATATACTCCTTCCATCTTTCTGCTTTCCCTTCTTTGGTTAAAACTGGGTTTCCATCTGAGCTCTTGATATTCATACAAAAGGTTCTCTCTTCTCCAAAGGTCTCTTTAATTTTCCTGTAGGCAGTATTTATCTTACCCCTAGTGAGATAAGCCTCTACATCCTTACAGTTGTCCTCTAGCCAACCCTGCTTAGCCATTTTGCACTTCCTGTCGATCTCATTTTTGAGACGTTCGTATTCCTTTTTGCCTGCTTCATTTACTGCATTTTATATTTTCTCCTTTCATCAATTAAATTCAATATTTCTTCTGTTACCCAAGGATTTCTACTAGCCCTCGTCTTTTTACTTACTTGGTCCTCTGCTGCCTTCACTACTTCATCCCTCAGAGCAACCCATTCTTCTTCTACTGTACTTCTTTCCCCCACTGCTGTCAATTGTTCCCTTATGCTCTCCTGAATCTGTGTACAACCTCTGGTTTAGTCAGTTTATCCAGGTCCCATCTCCTTAAATTCCCACCTTTTTGCAGTTTCTTCAATTTTAATCTGCAGTTCATAACCAATGGATTGTGGTCAGAGCCCACATCTGCCCCTAGAAATGTCTTACAATTTAAAACCTGGTTCCTAAATCTCTGTCTTACCATTATATAATAATATTATATAATCTATTTGTGGCTATATTGTTTCTTAAAAGTGAAGCAGATTTGTCATCATCTTTGTACATCTGTGTTGAAGTCAGCACATACAAATGGTTTCTTCTGCAGTTTTTCTGTTTTTGATTTATGTAACAATGTTTCAAATTTACGTATGAATACAGAGCTTTAATGGTACCAGGGATGCAATACACACTGAGATTAACATCATATTCTTTTAAGTTCTTTAAGACAACTTTCAGATGTAAGAAGTTCTTGGCTAAAATTCTGTCACATTTAATAATTTATTGGGAAATGAAGTAGTAGGCAAGAGCCTCCATACCTGGTAGCTCTATAAAAGGTGGTAGTCAGTTTGTAGCCCATAAGTTTGAGGAGATTAATAATTTCAGTGGGAAGCCAATGTTCACTTAGAGATGTATATGGTTTCATACTTTCTAACAGAATTTGCATATCATAAAAACTGCTAGTCATTCCTCCAAATTGACCTCCAGTGTTCAAGTGCATAATGAAATTACTGTTGAGCACAGTATTTACCCGAGTATAAGACGACTCTCAGTATAATGCTACCTTCTTTTTTTTTTTTTTTTTTTCTTTTTTTTTTTTAAAGAGGCTCCATCAGAAAAAGAATATTTTTAAGATATTCTGATTAATCAAAGTTACAATATTTTGTTGTATCTCAGAAGTATGTCTAAAAAGTTAACATTGCACCTATTCTACATTAATGCCAGTTATTGATTTCCATATTTTGATAATACAACGAGAAAGAAATTCTTTGCATTAATTTTTATCTTTACTAACTTTTTGTTCACTCAGCCTATCATCTGTGGTATCTTGTTTTTAATAATTGTCATCATCATCATCCTAACAGAACAGCTGTGAAACTTTTGTCTCTCTTGTCACAAATATTTGGCTGTTTCTTCCAAATATGTAAATACATTGTGATTTCTGAGGTTGTGATTACTGTGGGACCCGAGAACACAGTCCTCCCCCACACCCTCTCCCCCTACCCTCTCCCCCTACCCTCTCCCTGAGCAAACAACAGATTTCGCTTCTATACTGATGTAAGAATGTTACAATGCCTCTTGCTTCCAAGCATATTGCCTTCCCACTGCTCTCTCACTGGCTACGTAGAACCGTCAGCTGCACACCCCCAGTAGTTCCTGCCGTACCTCATGGTGAGCATACGCAGTATTGCTACTCAAAACACCTAAGTACGCCACTGGCCTCCATCTAGACTTTCTGCATCTTTTTCAGAAATGTATACTATTTTTGAGAATTTGTCCAGTTTTAAAGTGAGTACAATTCAGAGTGCAAATGGATTCGAGTAAACTGTGCTTTTCACGTTCCTCACCGCACTCATCCAAGTTCTCAGCCTAGCTATGTCACTGTTCTCCCTCCAACTTCCCACAGTGCTGTGCTTGAGCAACAGTGAAACATGGATGACA
This sequence comes from Schistocerca nitens, assembly GCF_023898315.1. Lineage (NCBI taxonomy): Eukaryota > Metazoa > Arthropoda > Insecta > Orthoptera > Acrididae > Schistocerca > Schistocerca nitens. The sequence continues at coordinate 12,429,121 of NC_064622.1, forward strand.
CTATCTTCTAGGGTGCAGGTCGTGTGTAAGAACAGCAGGTAATACATAATTAAAAGATCATAATCATATTCATTCCTTTTCCGGAACTTTCACTCATCCCGCAGTCTAGTGACATCCGTTCATACTATCTCCACAATGGGTCTTTCCACTGTAATTTATTCTTGCGACAATTCCTGTCAATTTCATATGATTTATTTTGTTTGTTAGACATTTGATTCTGGATTAATTTTCTGTCTCATTTCATCTGAATGTCACTATCTTGTTCTAAAACCAATTAAAAGCTGGTAACAATTTTCTCTAGTATTCTAATACATGTACAGTGACAGAAGTTTTCATTTGCAACCCATTTTGTAAATCATTAGTTTTTCATAACCAAATAAAATATTGATTTGTGCTCAGAATTCAGTAAAGGTTTTTGAAGGGCAAGATTTATGCCTTTGAATGTTATCTTTACTTAAAAAGCAGCATAAATGTATGTAAATGGTATCCACACATGTTCTTGCAAACCTGTTCAAATACAACAAAAGTTTATAAGTTTATATTATTTCCTGCTGTGTTTCACAAAATTGTCAGTTTTTAAGCAGAGTGTTAGGCTGTAGCAGTGGCTAGTTCGTAGTTCTCACATATCCCTTGCACTAGTGCTATGAGGGAAATGTCTCATGACTGTTCAAGCGAGGTCGACACATTATAAAGCATGTCGGCATTAAATCTCTAGCCTATTCGAACACAATTATTGTCTGATATGTCATACCATTTGGAATTGTTCAAAATAAATTTGTACAAAACCTCAATAGCCAAAGCTTCATCTGTAAATGTAAGACGAATGCTATTAATATATTGAGCAGTGTAAAAATGTTGACCTCGGCAGCAATAGTTTAATCTGTGAATATAAGACTTCCTCGTATTTTTTGAATGATAAATTTTGGGAGAAAAACCTCGTCTGATAATTGGGTAAATATGGTACATTAGCAGGTAATACATCTTTAAAACTAGTTTGATGACAAAATAAAGGAATGTCTACCTGTGTATTGGATAATTGTTCTGGATTGTTAATACTTGCCAGATATGGTTGGAACTGGCTCCTTCCACTAGTTTCCACTGCTTTCACACTTTATTTAAAGAGCTTTTTTTGTATTTGATGCAAGTCTCTTATTAATAGATCAATTTAGATGTGGTCCATGCACCGTGAAACTAATTTTTTTTTTTTTTTTTTTTTTTTTTGTATCTGTTGGTGTCAGGAAGTCTAAAGTTTTTAAACTTGGAACAGAAGTGTTTTAATTTTCATTCATTCACCCAGTTTCATTATTCAGACAATTCAGTCTTCCAGATAAAATCTCATCAGTAAATTTGTCAATATCAAATTTGTAGTCAACAGCAGTTGCAAGATAACAAGCTCATTTCCCCCCCACCCCTCCCACCACCCCCTCCCCCTTCGTAGCTGACACACTCGTGATATCTTTAGCAGAGTCTGATACCAAGTTTGAAAAATTGTGCAGGTGGCTGTCTCTGAATATTTGAACTTTTGATTCCACAGAATCAAAAGTGTGGTTACATAACTGTTCTTTACACAGTTTTTGTATCCGTTTTTAGATGATTTTTAACAAATCAACGCCATTTTCTAAATGCTCTGTTACAGACTTTTCACTGATTAAAATTTGGATATTTGTAGGGCATTATTTCTCTTCTTCATTTGTTGCATATTTTTCTGAATTGTCTTTCTGTATTTCTTCAGACCCAATGCTTTTCTTGATGCACATGGTCTAAATGCTACAAAAAACTTAATTTTGTCCACTTCTGTTTCCAAGAATTTTACATTAGTTTTGTAGGTGAGGACTTCTCATATGTAGTGCTTCTGTCACTTTGCAATGTTCAACTTTGAGTCCTGGTCTCTGATCGTGTTTAAATCGTTTTTTTACATGTTTCTGTTACACAAACATCCAAGCATCAGACAACCATGAGTAGTTCATAGTTATCAATTTTATATTTATTTTGCAACAGTTTTTATAACAAAACTTACAATTATTAACACTATTTACCTCACTTTTGTTGGTGCAGTTGACGGACACCTACTAGTGCGATCTGTGCCATCTTAAAAGAGTATGTGTGTTCCTTCTGCCATAGAGAATCATTTCCTGAATTAATATTCTCTGTGGCTCCTTTTCACAACCTTCATGTGCTGTGAGGCAGAGAACTGAATAATGTGACATTTTTGTTCTTTTTGGGCACGTAACCAACAGTTGTCTAATTGTCCTCAAAACAACATGTGGAGAATAAAACTTATGTGGATTTGGAAGCTTTCATTTCTTGTGGACTTTCCATGTTCTTTTGTCTCAAAATTCCCATTGCTGTACATCGTTCTTCAAATGACAGAAAACTTGTGAAATCATTATCCATTGTAATATTTGTTGAGGTTCCATCCAACATCTTCGTTAAGTGTCTATACTGTAGTGGAAGCAACACTGATTTATTTTGTCTGATCCAAAAAATACATTCATTTCCTGAGACATAATATTCTGTAAGTTCTTTTTTCTAGATCCCATCCTCCCTCCCCCCTCCACCCCCTTTGCACTGCCTCCCTCCCCCTCCACCCCCTTTGCACTGCCTCCCTCCCCCTCCACCCCCTTTGCACTGCCCCCCTCCCCCTCTACCCCCTTTGCACTGCCCCCCTCCCCCTCTACCCCCTTTGCACTGCCCCCCTCCCCCTCTACCCCCTTTGCACTGCCCCCCTCCCCTTCTACCCCCTTTGCACTGCCTCCCTCCCCTTCTACCCCCTTTGCACTGCCTCCCTCCCCCTCCACCCCCTTTGCACTGCCTCCCTCCCCCTCCACCTCCTGCGGGTCCGGGGTAAGAATAGGCCCGAGGTATTCCTGCCTGTCGTAAGAGGCGACTGAAAGGAGTTTCAACTGTTTTGGCCTCGTAGTAGTAGGTCCCCCTTGGGGTTTGACCTCCGTTTTTCAAAATTCTACAGAAGTACGAGCCTTTTGGAGAAGGACGCCTTACGTGGTGTACCACTGGTCCTTAGTGCACTAAGACCTTGGCACTCAGTGTTGTAACGGCGTTGTAACCATACCCACTATTCCTCAAATTGGGCCTAAACGCCTGATGGGTTGTCCAAGTTACGCCCATAGTGCATCTCCATCTGCACCAGCGATCATGATGGACTTACCATGGCACCAGAAATCCAGCACGGTAGCCAGCCCGTTGTGGTGGGGTCGTCATGTACCCTCTAGGTTGTAGCCCCCTGACAACACAGGGATCGTACTGCCGATACCTGAGCTGCACCCTCCCCACGTCGGCCAAGGAGTAGATGCCCGTCTCCTTGGGGCATCGGGACTCCCGGCAATGGTCATCCTGCCAGGTGGCCCTTGCTGAGGCTGGGTGGCGCCCGTGGGGAGAGTCCCTGGTCGGAGTGGCTGGTATCGGGGCGGACGTTTCGCAGATGAAACGTCAACATGCATCGGGTCGCTCTGCAGCCGAATCTTTTAAAAAGAAAGGTACTGTCTCTGGTTCTGGTTCTCCTGCCCTTTCCCCCTTGGTCATTCCCTGGGAGGAAGGACAGGCCCGCCGGCTTGGGGCGAAGTACTTCCCCCGCTATTTAGTCTGTTCTCGGACCGATGGGGGGACGTTCGCCACCTCCAAGCCCATGTTCTTTGTCCAGCATATCGAGGACATCTTCGGGGAAATCGAGGCTCTCAGTAAAATCCATTCGGGGTCTGTTCTTATAAAGACCGCCTTCGCCACACAGTCGGCGGCGCTCCAGGGATGCGACTGACTAGGGGACATCCCAGTGTCTAATGTCCCGCATCTGGCACTGAAAAGGACGCATGGGGTTATTTTTCATCGGGACCTCCTGCTGCAATCTGATGAGGAGCTCAGGGCCAACCTGGAGCGCCGAGGCGTGCATTTCGTCCGGCGAGTTCAGCGCGGCCCGAAAGACCGTCGCATCGACACTGGAGCCTTTATCCTCGCCTTCGAGGGGGACGTTCTCCCAGAGAAGGTAAAGGTGATGTGCTACCGGTGCGACGTGCGACCTTACGTCCTGCCTCCTATGCGCTGTTTTCGGTGTTTGCGCTTTGGGCACATGTCGTCACGGTGTGAGGCTGAGCCCCTTTGTGGCGATTGCGGACGTCCTCTTCGTGAGGAACATACATGCACCCCACCGCCTCGGTGCGTCAATTGTCCTGGCATCCACTCGCCTAGATCTTTAGACTTCCCCGCGTATCAGAAGGAGAAGAAGATTCAAGAATTAAAAACTTTGGATCGTCTCTCTTATTCTGAGGCCAGGAAGAAGTATGACCGCCTCCATCCCGTGACGTTGACAACTTCGTTTGCCTCAGTCGTGTCCACTCCTTCCACAGTATCCTCACCCCTCTCCTGTCACCCCTCCACCTCCTCACCCCATCCGGGGTCTATGCCTCCGCCTCCCAAATCCCTCCCTTCTAAATCCTCCCCTCTCACGGCCCCTGCCCCCTCTGCCCCGGGCGCCACCCTTCCTCCTCCTCCTCCTCCTCCTCCTCCTCCCCCTCTGCCGCCTGAGAAGCGATCCTCTTCTCAGGCGTCCATCAGGGAAACGTTCCGGACCCCGGCTTCCGAGGTTCGGCGTTCCAACACAGACCCCGCACGTGAGGACCTTCTTCGGGTCCAGCCCACCATCCCCGTGCCTCAACGTACTTCCAAGAAGGCCTCCAAGAAGAAATCTTTATCCCCCCTCTCCACCCCGGCGCGTTTCGTCTGATGCTCCATCTGTGAGTCGCTGCTCCCGGCCGTCCTCAGTTTTGCCGGGACACTCTGCTGCCAGGCACTCAGCTGGCCTCTCGTCGGCAAATGATGCTGCCCCTTCTACGCAACCCGGGAAAGCGGCCACCGCTGGCGACGACTCGATGGAACAGGATCCGCCTCCCGCCGGTTGTAGCGTTGTTCCCTCGACACCTGGCCCTCCGCGCCCGTCGAGGTGACCAGCTCTTAACCCGTTTCGTTCCCCCTCTTTTCTGACTAGCGATGGATTTGTTACATTGGAACATAAGAGGTATTTGATCTAATTGGGAGGAATTACAACTGCTCCTCCGCCTGCACTGTCCGCTCGTCCTTGGTCTCCAGGAAACCAAGTTGCGCCCAACTGACCGTATTGCTTTTACCCACTATACCTCGGAGCGGTCTGACCTCCCCCCTGTGGACAGTATTCCAGCTCATGGTGGGGTCATGTAGCTCGTTCGGGATGATGTCTATTACCATCCCCTCCCATTGACCACCCCACTCCAAGCAATAGCTGTCCGTATTACTCTTTCTGCCTTTACTTTTTCTGTTTGTACCGTCTACACTCCATCGTCATCCACAGTTAGTCGGGCTGACATGATGCACCTGATTGTTCAGCTTCCTCCGCCGTTTTTATTGTTTGGCGACTTCAATGCCCATCATCCCCTTTGGGGCTCTCCTGCATCCTGTCAGAGAGGCTCCCTCTTGGCGGATGTCTTCAACCATCTCAATCTTGTCTGCCTCAATACTGGCGCCCCGACTTTCCTCTCGGACTCTACTCATACCTACTCCCACTTGGACCTCTCGATCTGTTCTACCACTCTTGCCCGTCGGTTCGAGTGGTATGTCCTTTCTGACACCTATTCGAGCGACCACTTCCCCTGTGTCGTTCGTCTCCTGCACCACACTCCATCCCCACGTCCTTCGAGCTGGAACATACCGAAAGCTGACTGTGGACTTTACTCCTCCCTGGCGACCTTTCCGGACCACGATTTTCTCAGTTGTGACAGTCAGGTCGAATACCTCACGGCTGTTATCATCAATGCTGCCGAACGTTCCATTCCTCATACTGCCTCTTCTTCATGTCGCGTTTCCGTCTCCTGGTGGAATGAGGCTTGTCGAGACGCTATCTGTGCTCGACGACGTGCTTTACGCACCTTTCGCCGCCATCCTACGTTGGCGAATTGTATTGGATACGAAAGACTCCGAGTGCAATGCCGTAGAGTCATCAAAGACAGCAAAAAAGCTTGTTGGGCCTCTTTCACCAGCTCCTTTAACAGTTTTACTCCCTCTTCTGTCGTCTGGGGTAGCCTGCGCCGGCTGTCGGGCATTAAGGCCCACTCCTCGGTACCTGGCCTGACTTCAGGTGATGAGGTCCTCGTTGATCCTGTGGCTGTCCCCAACGCCTTCGGCCGGTTTTTCGCGGAGGTTTCAAGCTCCGCCCATTACCACCCTGCCTTCCTTCCCAGGAAAGAGGCAGAAGGGGCTCGGCGATCTTCCTTCCACTCGCTGAATCTGGAAAATTATAATGCCCCCTTTACTATGCAGAAACTCGAACGTGCACTTGCACTGTCCCGGTCCTCTGCTCCGGGGCCAGATGCCAATCATGTTCAGATGCTGGCACACCTTTCTCCGGCAGGCAAAAGCTTCCTTCTTCATACCTACAATCGCGTCTGGACCAAAGGTCAAGTCCCCATGCGTTGGCGTGACGCTGTCGTCGTTCCTATACCCAAACCCGGGAACGATAGACACCTTCCTTCTAGTTACCGCCCCATTTCTCTTACAAGCTGTGTCTGTAAGGTGGTGGAGCGCATGGTTAATGCTCGGTTAGTTTGGATTCTTGAATCTCGACGGCTACTTACCAATGTTCAATGCGGCTTTCGTCGCCGCCGCTCCGCTGTTGACCACCTTGTGACCTTGTCGACATTCATCATGAACAACTTTTTCCGAAAGCGCCAAACGGTCGCCGTTTTCTTCGATTTGAAGAAGGCTTATGATACCTGTTGGAGAGGAGGTATCCTCCGCACTATCCACAGGTGGGGCCTACGCGGTCGCCTGCCCCTTTTTATTGATTCCTTTTTAACGGATCGAAAGTTTAGGGTACGTGTGGGTTCCGTATTGTCTGACGTCTTCCTCCAGGAGAACGGAGTGCCTCAGGGCTCCGTCTTGAGCGTAGCCCTTTTTGCCATAGCGATCAATCCAATTATGGATTGCATTCCACCTAATGTCTCAGGCTCTCTTTTTGTCGATGACTTCACGATCTACTGCAGTGCCCAGAGAACATGCCTCCTGGAGTGCTGCCTTCAGCATCGTCTAGACAGCCTATACTCATGGAGTGTGGCAAATGGCTTTCGGTTCTCTGAAGAGAAGACGGTTTGCATCAACTTTTGGCGATATAAAGCGTTCCTTCCGCCATCCTTACATCTGGGTCCCGTTGTTCTCCCATTCGTGGAAACAACTAAGTTTCTAGGGCTCACACTGGACAGGAAACTTTGTTGGTCTCCGCACGTCTCTTATTTGGCTGCCCGTTGTACACGTTCCCTTAATGTCCTCAGAGTTCTTAGTGGTTCATCTTGGGGAGCGGATCGCACTATCCTGCTTCGCTTGTATCGGTCCATAGTCCGATCAAAGCTGGATTATGGGAGCCTCGTCTACTCGTCTGCTCGGCCATCCCTCTTACGCCGTCTCAACTCCATCCACCATAGGGGGTTACGTCTTGCGACCGGAGCTTTCTACACCAGTCCCGTCGAGAGTCTTTATGCTGAAGCTGCCGAATTACCATTGACCTACCGGCGCGACGTACTGCTTTTTCGGTATGCCTGCCGGCTGTTGTCAATGCCCGAGTCAATGCCCGACCACCCCTCTTATCAGTCCTTCTTCGCCGATTCTCTCGACCGTCAGTATTGGTTGTATGTGTCTGCCCTGCTGCCCCCTGGAGTCCGCTTTCGTCGACTGCTTCGACAATTTGATTTTGCCCTCCCTACCACCTTCAGAGAGGGTGAGAGCCCGACACCACCTTGGCTCCAGGCTCCGGTTCATGTTTATCTCGACCTCAGCTCGCTTCCGAAGGAGGGTACTCCGGCTGCAGTGTATTGCTCACGGTTTGTCAAACTTCGTGCGCGACTTGCTAGTCACACCTTTATTTACACTGATGGCTCCAAAACTGACGATGGTGTCGGCTGTGCCTTTGTCGTCGGGGCCGCCACCTTTAAATACCGGCTCCTCGACCAGTGTTCCAGCTTTACGGCCGAGCTTTTTGCTCTCCATCAGGCCGTTCAGTATGCCCGCCGCCACCGCCATTCATCGTATGTACTCTGCTCTGATTCACTCAGTGTTCTTCAGAGCCTTGGAGCTCCATATCCGGTCCATCCCTTGGTGCAACGGATCCAGCAGTCCCCCCATTCTTTCGCTGAGGGTGGCTCTCCTGTCAGCTTTCTGTGGGTTCCTGGCCATGTAGGAGTGCCTGGGAATGAGGCTGCTGATGCTGCAGCCAAGGCTGCAGTCCTCCTGCCTCGGCCAGCCTCCCATTGTGTCCCGTCATCTGACGTTAGTCCCCCCTGCGGGTCCGGGGTAAGAATAGGCCCGAGGTATTCCTGCCTGTCGTAAGAGGCGACTAAAAGGAGTCCCTCCCCCTCAAGGGGGTAGTTAGCGCCTGCGTCCGGAGATGGACGGTTCCACGACCTCTATTTGCGGTCATTTTGCTTTTTCACTTCTCGTTTCTTCCTTCCTTTGGTTGGTTCCTTTCTTTGCTCTTCTCCACCTCACTGTCTTCCTTACTCTTTCCCCTGCATAATCTCCTTGCCTTCTCATTGCCTTCTTCTCCTTGCCTTCTCATTGCCTTCTTCTCCTTGCCTTCTCATTGCCTTCTTCTCCTTGCCTTCTCATTGCCTTCTTCTCCTTGCCTTCTTCTCCTTGCCTTCTTCTCCTTGCCTTCTCTGGTCTCCGCCTCGGCGTTTGAGACACTGTCCTCTCTCTCTCTCCCCCCCTCTCCCTTTCCTTTTTCCTCTTCTTCCTTCCTCCCTGTGCGCGTCTGAAGGCCGACCCACACGTTCGCACGCGTAGCCGGTGACGGGGTAACGCGTAATTCCCCGCCCTGGGTAGACATGTAAGGCACGCGCGTACCCCCTGGTAAAGGCCAGGCCCGGGGAGGGGTGATTGCCTGAGCTGATACCTTCTGACCGTGCCGATTGGTCCCTCCGTCTGTTTCTCGGGAGGTGTGACCTGAGGTGTAAACATTCACCTAAGGCGTTAGTGCCCTCTGAGAGGGTCCCCACAAGGAAGGAGCGCGCCATCGGAGACGCTGGCAATCATGGGGGATTCCTCCGCAATGGATTCCACTCCATCTCTCTCGACTTCTGCCCAAAAACGGAAACGTGACCAGCTACCAGTGACAAAAGTACTACCGCCTGCCCCACAGTTCCTCGTCGTTTCTCGATCTGAGGACGGAAAGGATTTTTCCTCTGTCAACCCTTTCGTTATCCAGAAGGGCGTCGATGCCATAGCCGGATCTGTCAAATCTTGTACCAGGTTGCGTAACGGTACCTTATTACTCGAAACTGAGAGCGCCTTTCAGGCACAAAAACTGCTTCGGGCCACACTCCTGTACACATTCCCTGTCCGGGTGGAGGCTCACCGAACTTTGAATTCGTCTCGTGGTGTGGTCTATACTAGATCCCTCGACGGCTTGACTGACGAGGAGATTCAATCTTTCCTCGCTGAGCAGGGCGTGACGGCTGTCCATAGGGTCATGAAAAAGGTCAACAATGACCTTGTACCGACCCGGACACTTTTCTTGACCTTCGATAGTGTTCAGCTGCCATCGCGCATCAAAGCGGGCTACGAGGTTATTTCTGTTCGCCCCTATGTCCCGACACCTACGCGCTGCTACCAGTGTCAGCGTTTCAATCACACTCACCAGTCTTGTTCCAATGCGGCTAAATGTGTCACTTGTGGCAGGGATGCCCATGAGGGTGACTGTCCACCTCCGTCTCCTCGTTGTGTGAACTGTCAGGGTGACCATGCCGCATCCTCCCGCGACTGTCCTGTCTATAAGGAAGAACGCTGTATCCAAGAAATTCGGGTCAAAGAGAAAGTGTCCACCTCGGCTGCTCGCAAGCTATTGGCTAGTAGGAAGCCCACGCTGCTCCCAGCGGGGAAATACAGTACTGTCCTCGCCTCTCCTCGGACTACCAGGGAGGTGGCAACCCAGACATGCAATCTGACCTTCAGCACCACGGTCGTCCGTTCGGCCAGTGCTAAGATCGCGCGGTCGACGTCTCCTCTTCCTCCCATCACCCCACAGACACCAGCCCCTTCATCAGCTTCTGCTAAGACGAAGACCCAGAAGTCAGATGCACGGGCCTTCAAGAAGGAACCGTCCCGTGCAGACTTCCTACGTACCTCGACCTCCCAGCCTTCGACCGGTACTTCCACCAAACGACCTTCCAAGAAGGCTAATAGGAAGCACAGTTCTCCTTCTCCGCCACGGCGCATTTCTTCTCCTGCGCCACCCAGCGGTTGCCGCCCCAGGCCGTCGTCCGTTTCGCCTGGCCGCACCGCTGGTAGCCGAACATCTGGCCGTTCACCGGCGGAGGAAGCTCCCCCTCCCGGCCATCTTCCCAAGATGGCCGATGAACCTATAGACCCAATGGACGCTGACTGTCCGCCTACTGATAGCGGCGGCAGTGCTCGCTCGAAGCCAGGCTCTCAGCGGCCTTCGAGGTGACCCCTTCTTTCGTCTTCCCTTTCCCCCCCCTTACGATGGCACTTATTCACTGGAATATTCACAGCATTCGCTCCAACCGAGAGGACTTGAAGTTGCTGCTCCGCTTGCACCGTCCGCTCGTCGTAGCCCTCCAGGAAACGAAGCTACGCCCATGCGATCAAATTGCCTTGGCGCACTACACCTCTGTGCGTTTTGACCTACCCCCTGTGGTAGGTATCCCAGCTCATGGAGGGGTTATGTTGCTGGTCCGGGATGATATTTACTACGATCCCATCACGTTGCACACCGGCCTGCAGGCAGTTGCCATCCGCATTACTCTCCCCACTTTTACATTTTCCATTTGTACCGTTTACACTCCATCGTCGTCTGCCGTTACCAGGGCAGACATGATGCAACTTATTGCTCAGCTACCTGCACCATTTTTGTTAACTGGAGACTTCAATGCCCACCATCCCCTTTGGGGCTCTCCAGCATCCTGCCCGAGGGGCTCCCTGTTAGCAGACCTTTTCAACCAGCTCAATCTTGTCTGCCTCAAGCCCCTACTTTTCTTTCGGACACATCTCACACCTATTCCCATTTAGATCTCTCTATATGTACTCCCCAACTTGCACGCCGGTTCGAGTGGTATGCACTTTCTGATACATATTCGAGCGACCACTTCCCGTGTGTTATCCATCTCCTGCAGCATACCCCCTCTCCGTGCTCATCTAGTTGGAACATCTCCAAAGCAGACTGGGGGCTCTTCTCTTCCAGGGCGACCTTTCAGGATCAAACATTCCCAAGCTGCGATAGTCAGGTCGCACACCTCACGGAAGTCATTCTCACTGCTGCTGAATATTCCATCCCTCACCCTACTTCTTCTCCACGTCGCGTACCGGTCCCCTGGTGGACCGCAGCATGTAGAGACGCTTTACGTGCTCGTCGACGTGCTTTACGCGCCTTTAAACGCCACCCTACAGTGGCGAATTGTATCAATTATAAACGATTACGTGCACAGTGTCGTCGTATTATTAAAGAAAGCAAGAAAGCCAGCTGGGCTGCTTTCACAAGCACCTTCAACAGTTTTACTCCTTCTTCTGTTGTCTGGGGTAGCCTGCGCCGGCTATCTGGCACTAAGGTCCACTCACCAGTTTCTGGCTTGACGGTCGCGAATGACGTCCTTGTGGCCCCTGAGGCTGTCTCCAATGCCTTCGGCCGCTTTTTCGCAGAGGTTTCGAGCTCCGCTCATTACCACCCTGCCTTCCTCCCCCGCAAACAGGCAGAGGAGGCTAGGCCACCTAACTTCCGCTCCTCGAATCGTGAAAGTTATAATGCCCCATTCACCATGCGGGAACTCGAAAACGCACTTGGCCGATCACGGTCCTCCGCTCCAGGGCCTGATTCTATTCATATTCAGATGCTGAAGAACCTTTCTCCTGCGGGTAAAGGTTTTCTTCTTCGTACTTACAATCGCATCTGGATTGAGGGACATGTTCCCGCATGCTGGCGCGAGTCTATTGTTGTCCCGATTCCTAAGCCGGGGAAGGACAAGCACTTGCCTTCCAGTTATCGACCCATCTCGCTTACCAGCTGTGTCTGTAAAGTGATGGAGCGAATGGTTAACTCTAGATTGGTTTGGCTGCTCGAGTCTCGACGCCTACTTACCAATGTACAATGTGGATTTCGTAGGCGCCGGTCTGCTGTTGACCATCTGGTTACCTTGTCGACCTTCATTATGAATAACTTCTTGCGGAAGCGCCCGACCGCGGCTGTGTTCTTTGATTTGGAGAAGGCTTACGACACCTGTTGGAGGGCGGGCATTCTCCGCACCATGCATACATGGGGCCTTCGCGGTCGCCTCCCTCTTTTTATTCGTTCCTTTTTAATGGATCGACAGTTCAGGGTACGTGTGGGTTCTGTCCTGTCAGACACCTTTCGCCAGGAGAATGGGGTGCCACAGGGCTCAGTTTTGAGCGTCGCTCTCTTCGCCATAGCGATCAATCCAATAATGGATTGCCTCCCAGCTGATGTATCAGGCTCCCTTTTTGTGGACGATTTTACCATCTATTGCAGCGCGCTGCGTACGTGTTTCCTGGAGCGCTGTCTTCAGCGTTCTCTTGACCGTCTTTACTCCTGGAGTGTCGCCAATGGCTTCCGTTTTTCTGCCGAGAAGTTGGTCTGTATTAACTTCTGGCGCTACAAAGAGTTTCTCCCACCGTCCTTACGACTCGGTCCCGTTGCTCTCCCATTCGTGGAGACAACAAAATTTTTAGGTCTTACATTTGACAGGAAACTTAGTTGGTCTCCACATGTGTCATATTTGGCTGCCCGTTGTACCCGTTCTCTCAATGTCCTCCGTGTTCTCAGTGGTATGTCGTGGGGAGCGGATCGAACCGTCCTACTTCGCCTATATCGGTCGATCGTCCGCTCCAAGCTGGATTATGGGAGCTTCGTATACTCCTCTGCACGGCCATCCATCTTACGCCGCCTCAACTCCATACAACATCGGGGTTTACGACTTGCGATCGGAGCGTTTTATACTAGTCCCGTCGAGAGTCTTCATGCTGACGCTGGTGAGTTGCCACTCACCTACCGGCGCGATATACTGCTTTGTCGGTATGCCTGTCGGCTACTGGCAATGCCCGACCACCCGTCTTATCGTTCCTTTTTTGATGACTCTCTCGACAGTCAATACGGGTTGTATGTCTCCGCCCTGCTACCCCCTGGAGTTCGCTTTCGTCGCCTCCTTCAACACCTTAATTTTTCACTCCCTGCCACCTTTCGAGTGGGCGAGAGCCACACGCCACCTTGGCTCCAGGCTCAGGTTCGCGTCCACCTTGACCTCTGCTCGCTCCCGAAGGAGGTTACCCCCGGTTCAGTCTACCACTCCCGTTTTGTCGAACTTCGTTCGAAGTTCATTAATATGACCTTCATTTATACAGATGGCTCTAAGACCAATGATGGGGTCGGGTGTTCTTTTATTGTCGGGGCACAAAGTTTCCAATATCGGCTCCATGGCCATTGTTCGGTCTTCACAGCTGAGCTCTTTGCCCTCTACCAGGCTGTCCTTTACATCTGCCGCCACCGACATTCTGCATATGTCATCTGCTCCGATTTCCTGAGCGCTATCCAGAGCCTTGGTGATCCATACCCGGTTCACCCTTTCGTGCACCGGATCCAACGCTCTCTTCAGCAGCTGGTGGACATCGGTTCTCCGGTTAGCTTTATGTGCGTTCCTGGCCATGTCGGTATCCCTGGGAACGAAGCTGCAGATGCCGCGGCCAAGGCTGCGGTCCTCCAGCCTCGGACAGCTTCTTGTTGTGTCCCTTCGTCAGGTTGTAGCAGGGTAATTTGTCGGCGCATTGTATCGCTGTGGCATGCCGATTGGGCTGCACTTCCAGACAACAAGCTTCGGGCCTTGAAAGCTCTTCCCGTGGCTTGGACGTCCTCCTCACGCCCTTCTCGGCGGGAGGAGGTAGTTTTGGCCCGGTTGCGAATTGGCCACTGCCGGTTCAGCCATCGCCATCTGCTGACGGCTGCGCCGGCGCCGTTCTGCCCATGTGGGCAATTGCTGACGGTCCGCCACATTTTAACGTCGTGTCCGGATTTTAACACCCTACGTCTCGATCTTGGCCTGCCATGTACTGTAGAAGCCATTTTAGCGGATGACCCACGAGCAGCTGCTCGCGTTCTTCATTTTATCAATTTGACAACCCTCTCAAAGGACATTTGATTATGCTGTTTTCTTTTTTAATCCTATGCCTGTCAGTATGTCTTTCATCATGTTTTCCGTTTCGTTGCTGTTTTAAACTTGTGACTCGTGGTGCATTCCTAAAGTAGTCTGGGCGCTAATGACCGTTGACGTTGTGCGCCCTAAAACCACAAAAAAAAATCTGACGTTTGTGGGGTTGTTTGTAAGAGGCTTGTGTCCTTGTGGTGGGATACTTGATCATCACTTCAAGGAAACAAGCTCCGGGCAGTAAAACCGTTCCCAACTGCTTGGACAACCTCCTCCCAACCATCTCGGCGAGAAGAGGTCCTTCTGACCAGGTTGCGGATTGGGCATTGCCGGTTTAGCCACCGCTACCTGCTCTCCGGTGACCCAGCCCCGCAGTGCCCTTGTGGTCATGCATTAACAGTGCCTCAACAATTTTGTATTAACAGTGCGCCATGTTTTATTGTCGTGTCCCCGTTTTAGTCAATCTCGTGTTGTCCTGTCTCTGCCATCTACTTTACAGGATATTTTAGCGGATGACGCTCGAGCAGCTGCTCGTGTTCTTCATTTCATTACTTTGACTGGATTGTCCAAAGATATCTAACTCTTTCACTTATTTTATCTGCATCTTTGTAAGAACTTTCTGGTGTCCCCCCCCCCCCCCTTGAGTTTTACTAGATTCTATGTGCTCTAACAATTGTGACTGGGCACTAATGACCTCAGTAGTTGAGCGCCCTTAAACCCCAAACAAAAAAAAAAAATCCCTCCCCCTCCACCCCCTTTACGCTGCCTCCCTCCCCCTCTACCCCTTTTGCACTGCCTCCCTCCCCCTCCACCCCCTTTGCACTGCCTCCCTCCCCCTCCACCCCCTTTGCACTGCCTCCCTCCCCCTCCACCCCCTTTGCACTGCCTCCCTCCCCTCCACCCCCTTTGCACTGCCTCCCTCCCCCTCCACCCCCTTTGCACTGCCTCCCTCCCCCTCCACCCCCTTTGCGCTGCCTCCCTCCCCCTCCACCCCCTTTGCGCTGCATCCCTCCCCCTCCACCCCCTTTGCGCTGCCTCCCTCCCCCTCCACCCCCTTTGCGCTGCCTCCCTCCCCCTCCACCCCCTTTGCGCTGCCTCCCTCCCCCTCCACCCCCTTTGCGCTGCCTCCCTCCCCCTCCACCCCCTTTGCGCTGCCTCCCTCCCCCTCCACCCCCTTTGCGCTGCCTCCCTCCCCCTCCACCCCCTTTGCGCTGCCTCCCTCCCCCTCCACCACCTTTGCGCTGCCTCCCTCCCCCTCCACCACCTTTGCGCTGCCTCCCTCCCCCTCCACCACCTTTGCGCTGCCTCCCTCCCCCTCCACCACCTTTGCGCTGCCTCCCTCCCCCTCCACCACCTTTTCGCTGCCTCCCTCCCCCTCCACCACCTTTGCGCTGCCTCCCTCCCCCTCCACCCCCTTTGCACTGCCTCCCTCCCCCTCCACCCCCTTTGCACTGCCTCCCTCCCCCTCCACCCCCTTTGCACTGCCTCCCTCCCCCTCCACCCCCTTTGCACTGCCTCCCTCCCCCTCCACCCCCTTTGCACTGCCTCCCTCCCCCTCCACCCCCTTTGCACTGCCTCGCTCCCCCTCCACTCCCTTTGCACTGCCACCCTCCCCCTCCACCCCCTTTGCACTGCCACCCTCCCCCTCCACCCCCTTTGCACTGCCTCCCTCCCCCTCCACCCCCCTTTGCACTGCCACCCTCCCCCTCCACCCCCCTTTGCACTGCCACCCTCCCCCTCCACCCCCCTTTGCACTGCCACCCTCCCCCTCCACCCCCCTTTGCACTGCCACCCTCCCCCTCCACCCCCCTTTGCACTGCCACCCTCCCCCTCCACCCCCCTTTGCACTGCCACCCTCCCCCTCCACCCCCCTTTGCACTGCCACCCTCCCCCTCCACCCCCCTTTGCACTGCCTCCCTCCCCCTCCACCCCCCTTGCACTGCCTCCCTCCCCCTCCACCCCCTTGCACTGCCTCCCTCCCCCTCCACCCCCTTGCACTGCCTCCCTCCCCCTCCACCCCCCTTGCACTGCCTCCCTCCCCCTCCACCCCCCTTGCACTGCCTCCCTCCCCCTCCACTCCCCTTGCACTGCCTCCCTCCCCCTCCACTCCCCTTGCACTGCCTCCCTCCCCCTCCACCCCCCTTGCACTGCCACCCTCCCCCTCCACCCCCTTGCACTGCCTCCCTCCCACTCCACCCCCTTTGCACTGCCTCCCTCCCACTCCACCCCCTTTGCACTGCCTCCCTCCCACTCCACCCCCTTTGCACTGCCTCCCTCCCACTCCACCCCCTTTGCACTGCCTCCCTCCCACTCCACCCCCTTTGCACTGCCTCCCTCCCACTCCACCCCCTTTGCACTGCCTCCCTCCCACTCCACCCCCTTTGCACTGCCTCCCTCCCACTCCACCCCCTTTGCACTGCCTCCCTCCCACTCCACCCCCTTTGCACTGCCTCCCTCCCACTCCACCCCCTTTGCACTGCCTCCCTCCCACTCCACCCCCTTTGCACTGCCTCCCTCCCACTCCACCCCCTTTGCACTGCCTCCCTCCCACTCCACCCCCTTTGCACTGCCTCCCTCCCACTCCACCCCCTTTGCACTGCCTCCCTCCCACTCCACCCCCTTTGCACTGCCTCCCTCCCACTCCACCCCCTTTGCACTGCCTCCCTCCCACTCCACCCCCTTTGCACTGCCTCCCTCCCACTCCACCCCCTTTGCACTGCCTCCCTCCCACTCCACCCCCTTTGCACTGCCTCCCTCCCACTCCACCCCCTTTGCACTGCCTCCCTCCCACTCCACCCCCTTTGCACTGCCTCCCTCCCACTCCACCCCCTTTGCACTGCCTCCCTCCCACTCCACCCCCTTTGCACTGCCTCCCTCCCACTCCACCCCCTTTGCACTGCCTCCCTCCCACTCCACCCCCTTTGCACTGCCTCCCTCCCACTCCACCCCCTTTGCACTGCCTCCCTCCCACTCCACCCCCTTCGCACTGCCTCCCTCCCACTCCACCCCCTTCGCACTGCCTCCCTCCCACTCCACCCCCTTCGCACTGCCTCCCTCCCACTCCACCCCCCCCCCCAATGAACCATGGACCTTGCCAATGTAAGGTGGCTTTCATGCCCTAACAATATAGATAGCTGTATCTTAGATGCAACCAGACCAACACAAGGCTGACTGCGGAGAGGTCAGACAAACAAGTGTTACCTGAAGAGGGGAAGCAGCCTTTCCCGTACTTGCAGGGTCGCAGGGGCAGCAGTATGAATGATTCTCTAATCTGGCCATGTAATATCAGCCAACATGACATCACTGTGCTGGTACTGTGAATAATGGCAGAAAGTGAAGGGCAACTACAACCATTAACTTTTCCTGAGGGCATGGTGCTCTACTCTGTGGTTGGACAAGAAGAGAAGCATTTGAAATGTATTGCTAGGGGGGGGGGGGGGGGATGCCAAAGATTAGATGGGTAGATCATGCAAGTAATGAGGAAGTACTGAATAGAATTGATAAGAGAAGAAATTTGTGGCTTAACTTTACTAAAAGAAGGGATTAATTGATATAACCCATTCTGAGACATCAAGGAATAGTTGGTTTAGTACTGGAGGGAAGTGGAGGGTGGCGGGAGTGTAAAATTTGTAGATAAACACCAAGAGATGAATACAGAAAGCTGGTTCAGATGGATACCCGAAATTACTACTATGCACTATCTCCTCTAACATTGTTTGCAGGGTAAAATGTTCTGTACGTTCTTCGAGTGACATTTACACTACGTCTTACTGGTTCAGCTGGAATTTTCAGATATTGTGCACTTGAATTCGGCTGCATGGTGACAGTGTTTTACTGCACTGAATTCAATCACAACCAATAAAGAAATCAGCACTTCTGTAGTCTATCTTAACTTGAAATGCTAAAAGATGCATATTAATTATCCTATGGACCATGAGTATCTTAATCACTGTCCATCTTCCTGATGATGGAAAACGAGCTTAATCTTAAAGCCTTCGGGAATTGCTGAGTCAAAGTTCTAATCACTTGTGCTGACATCAGATTATGTTATTTTGCTTCTAACAGAGAATACAGAATATATGCTGTAAGTAAAGGACAGAAGTATCTTGCATAATAAAACAAACTCATGTCCACTTTAAACAATTTTGACAAAAGAAATACCTTGCCTTCCAAAAGAAAACTCAGTTGTAGCTTTTGCAGTATTACTGACTATTCAGTAATGAGTGTGTGCTGAACTGTTAATTGTTGTCTGTAATCTTGCCAACATATTATGTTTTTCAGACCAAAGATAAACTATTTGAAACATGACTTGTTTGCTAAGACATATAAAAGGCACCTGCCATCCATTAGATGTTCAGGATTACAAATTAATAAAGAAAAATAAATTTATTTTACTTGCACCAATGAACTTTTCTTTAAAGAAGATACTTAGGTGCATGTACTGCAACTTTACATTTGTGTTGCTGACATATTCTGTTTTCTGTTTTAGGTGAAACTGGCTCAGCATACATACTCAAATCTGTTTGGGACCTTCCTCTGCAATACAGCTCAGGAACGGGAAAAAGCAAATGTATACGGCAGAACTTTCTCAGTTTGGAAATTTTTAAAATCTCCAAACTTTAGAAACCATCTGTACACGAGAAAAGATGAGGTTAGTAACTTGTTAGTGGAGTTCGTTTGTCGAATAATGTTGTACCTCTGTTCCATACTATAGTGCAAGAAGCTTTGAAAAAATTGTTTAGTGAACAGTGACCCACTTTCAGTGTTATGTCTAAGTGTAACAGCTTAGATCTACATATTGTAAGTGTATAATGTTTGAAAGAACACTTCACATTATTGTTGGTCAAGCTGGCATGTAGCTGCTGCATTTAAAAGAACTGAGGTAACTTCAGCAGTTGTGATCAGCTATTTGCCCCGCAGCACCACATACGTTACTATAGTACAGAGGACTAGGCGAGTGAACATCCTGTTTTGCAGATGAAATGTTTTTCACATACAATGATCATGTTGTAAGAACACAGAGTTCATTCCTGGAACATGTGCACATCAGCGAAACGGACAGATTAGTTCCATTGTGGAAGGTGATTATGAGATACAGTTGAGATTGACGGCACCCGCTTTGTACAAGGAACCATCTGACTGGCCAAGTATCGTTCGCACCCCCAGAAAACATTGTGACAGTGAGAGTTGCTTTTGAGCCAAAATCAGGCTGATCAGTTCATTGGCATTTGCTAGCTCTTAATGTATTGTACAAAAAATCTGCAACAGATTTTGAATTTGATTAAGAAGTGATACAGAGAAGAAGTGAGATGCAGCTGGTCAGCAGTTATTTTCCAAAGATCTGGAGGTGCACAAAATAATGTGTTCAAAACTTCTGGAGGTGATAGACACTCAATCAGCTTTTCTCAGCAATTCTGTGTTGACTGATAAGATTTATTTTCTTTCTAAGGTCTATATAAACAAAGAACATTTTAGGTACTGTGTGCTTAGCTTTCGTTACTAGCTTCCAGAATGGCCACTTCGTAGCATAACAGTTGCTACGTAGTGGAGTGACATTCTTGTGCTTGTTTTCTTCTGTAAGAATGGCAACTGGAGTGCCAGGCCCACGTTCGTATTAAATTGATCATATCCACTCTTTAAACACTTTAAACCATCTTTGAGCTTTGCGGTAGGGAAGAACAGAATCTCAATAGTCCTCCTGCAACATTACATAGGCCTAAGCTGAAGATTTGTTGAGATGAAAGCAGAATTTCTGAGCCGCATATTGTTCATCGCGCATCTCCTCCATTGTTGCAGTAGGTGGTTCTGAATGTATTTCAGGTTGCTCGCCTTCCACAGATGTAAAACAAGAGTGCTGACAATGAGATTAGTAAGGCACGTTTTGTAGTGTAACATGAGATTTTCTGAAAAAGTGTGCTCCACTATTATCCTCCTAGGCCAACGAAAATTGTTTGTGGAAGTTGAAAACATATTCGAGTAGTTATTAATAGTGGAATGTGTACGCATTTTTTGGATTTATGTGCAGATATGGAGGGAGAAAGTGCATTAACAAGACATGATGACAAAGAAGTGATTTTACCGGCAATGGAAAAGTCTTTTTACACTTTGCTGTAGCGGCCTGGGAACGCTGTGGACTCCAGAGAAGAGGTGGTCTGGAGAACAATGGTTTCACACCAGAACAAAAGAAGCTTGCTAAAGTGATCTCTGACTTACTTACATACCATCTATATGTCATGCAATGAAGAGATTAGCTATGAGCACGTTCTACTAAGTGATGTGTCCACTCTGTGTTGCAACGAGTTATGAGAATAGTTAAATACGGATGAGTTCCTTAAATGATGGTTACATGATTTTGTGGCGATTTACTAGAGACCCTCTGAAGATGGAGATGAAATTCACCAGTTAAAATTAAGGGCATTGCTTACCAGGACTACAGCACCGAGACAATACGTGAAAGCGACCCTCAGTATTGAATAAGGTACCTCTTACTACGAACAGCATCAGGGTGATGTATTGTATGTGATGTTTTGTGGAGCAGTTACACCACAGAAGCCCTCAAAAAACACTAGCGTTTGTTACAGTTTAAGGTAATAAAATGTCATGAGATTAAATTATGGCATGAGAAACTTTGACCATTAAAAATTATGATCCTTCTTTATTGAACAGCCCTCGTATAATGCTTAAAATGGGCTCTTTATGATGTACTCTGTGCATTGTTAAGAGAAAAGAAATGAATGTCTCGATAATATTTCATGTAACTATTTTAATGCTGCCTCTCAAAGTGGGTGTGGTCAATGAACTGGTCTCATATTTGGGAAGAGCGGGTTTCAAATTTGTATTTGGCAATGCAGATTTAAGTTTTTTACAGTTTTCCTTAATCAAGGTAGGCAAAGAAAAAAATTCCAAAACATGCTCAGATCTAGTGGTAAGCAGTATCTTTTTACAGCAGGTAATGATTTTCCCGTGACTGTAAATATTGTCCTCACAAAATCGGACAGTGAAGTACAGCAACTTGTGTGACGGAAATTATGTTACAGACTATTTACAATGAAATATGTAGGAGTAAATGTTATGTAAAGCTGTCGTCAAAATGTCTAAAAGGTAATATAATGACCCTGCCTATTATTCTTGCTCCACTCAGTTGTACAGTGATAAGCTTAAGCTCAGTTACACTTACACTAGTGTACTACTTGTTTTAAGGAGCTCTAGAATATGATTGATCCAGTTTAATTTCTAATCAGTACATACTCCTAATTATTGTTTCCTTTCTGTACCTGTGGTGTACCAATTACAAAGAAATGTATTTACACATTTGCAGCCACTGTGGCCATCTTTCAGTGTGCGGGATCTAGTTTTGTGGAGTGAGGTGTATCTTGGTACATCAGAGTCCACAGCCACACCTCATGCAGGATCTGAAGCTTCCTCAACAAGTGTACCACTTTCTGGGGGAATGATTGTGGGAGCAGACGTAACGAGCCAAGGTGACAGTGGACATTCATCGGGAGCCAACTCGGGAGTGCCTACTTCTCCTCTTCCAAAAACACGTTCTTACGGGGACTTGATGGTAGCTGCAGACCACCGTTCCCAGAGACGTTCCAGTGACCCCAGTATTGCTGTTGATCTCTTGTGAGTCAGTTTCAATTTTACTTCCTACTTCTCACCAATGCTTTGTGACATTCAAACAGTGGTGGTGTGAATGCTTTATTTATTTACTGTTTTAATATTAAAATAACAAAGACAAAATAATTTTATTTTTAGATGATGACATTGGAGCTTTTTTTAAACTTACAGTAGTATGTTTCATTTTCCCCAGGAAACTGGAAGGACTGAATGATGCGGTAACTGCAGAAGAAGTCTCGGCTGCCGCCGTGTCAAAAACTGACAACAGACAGAAGCAGATAATTATGCACGACTTGTGTCTGGGAGATGAAGACTCTTCAGACAGCACTTCAGACCCGGGTTTCATCGATGCACCACGTGCAGCTTTTGATGACGAGGATGATGAAAATGAAGAATCTACAACCGAGTCCAGATCTGAGGCAACGGTTAGTAATGCTTGTTCAGTTTTCTCATCTCTTCTTACAAGGAGACTAGCAAGATGTAAAAAGCTGTGGTATTTATTACTTTTAAGAAATTTCGATTTTAATCTAAAGTTGTCAGGAGGTTCGGTGGTTCATCCGTGGAGACATCAAATGTATTGCAATCCCCACCCCCACCCCCTACCCATTTCTTTATTATTTTTGCAAATAGTCTTATCAAAATCATTAGATACTGCAACATCACTTAAACATGATAAGACTGTTCTCTGAATTTGTACAGAAGACAACAAAGTCCACACTTAGTTGATGGATTACAAAAGCTTCAATATGTATTTGAGCAAACTGTTGGTTTAATTGTTAATTCCATTGTTAATGTCTCATGAGCCTTTTTCTTATTTTCCGATAGTATTTATTTACTAAACATTTGTTGATATGTTTTTGGTTACAACTGCATCAACATACTGTGTGACAGAGAACATCGTTCATTATACTGTCTTAGTGTGCACTGGACTCCTATATTCCTTCCAAAAGTACGAATCTGCGGTAACTACTGTCCATCTTCTGACTGGTTTGGAGTGGCCCCCACAACCTCCTCTCCTCTGCCTACACCTACTTCTCTGAGTAGCACTTGCATCCAATACCATCAATTATTTGCTGGTTGTATTCCAATCTCTGTTGTCCCCTACAGTTTTCAACCTCTACAGATCCCCACCAATAGCATGGAAATTATTCCCCGATGTCATAACACATGTTCCACCATCTTGTCAGTGTTTTCCATGTGTTCCTTTCGTCAATGATTCTGTGGAGAACCGCCCATTCAACCTAATTTTCAACATTTGTCTTCAGTATCACATTTCAAACAATTCAGTTCTCTTCTTTTCTGGTTTTCCCACTGTCCACTATTCACTACCATACAATGCTGTGCTCTAAAAGTACATTCTCAGAAATTTCTTCCACAGATTAAGACCAGTGTTTGATACCAGTAGACTACTTTTCACCAGGAATGTCCTCTTCACAAGTGCCAGTCTACTTTTTGTTTCCTCTTTGCTTCATCTGTCATGTGTTATTTTGCTTCCAAGGTAGCAAAGTTCCTTCACTTCAGCCACATCTTGGTCACCAATTTTGAAGTTAAGTTTATTGCTAATCTCATTTGTTCTACTCATTATATTTGTCTTCCATTATTTACCGTGGCTCAATCTTATATGCTCATTAAACTAATCATTCCATTCAACAGGTTCACTCTCACAAAGGATAGCCATGTTATAAGTTAATCTTATCATCATTATCCTTTCACCCTTAACTTTAATCCCACTCCTAAATCTTTGTCATTTTGATAAATGCTGCTTCAGTGTACAGATGGCACAATAGTGGCAAAAGACTGCATCCCTGACTTGTGTGCTTTTCAATCTGAGCACTTCATTCCCGGTCTTCCATTCTTCTTGTTCTGCTCGGTTATCATACTAGGTCTCAAATTTATTCTCACTGTTGACAAAGAGAAGGCACTATTGTACTAATGCAGCGTGGTGGACAGCGACACGGGACTTATTTGACAGTACAGACATTACACTGTCGTATCTGTGTATGACTTTGAGTGGAGTGCAAACAACTTGCCTATTTAATGCCTTGAACAAGTCAGAACACTGTTTATGGGAAGTGTTGCCCATCTGCTTTCAAGAAATCTGCTGCAGAAAGTCAACGTTTGCAGGTGCAAGCATATGCAGAACATGCTCTGTCAGAAACAGCATACAGAGATTGGTTTTGGTGATTTAAAGACAACAGTTCTGCTTTGAATGACAAAATGGATCCTGGTCGCTGTGGTATACCATGAACTGATGCAGCTGGTTCAGACGGTGGATGCTGGGTTCCACAGTGCTCAGATACTCAGTTTGAATCGTGCGCTTAAAAACAATCGTCTACAATATGCTCAGAGATGTCACAAAAGTCATTCGCTTCACGACAGTGCCAGTCTGCGTATTGCGAACTGAGTGAGGGAAACCTGCAAGAGACATCGATAGTACGTCTAGTCTCGCGTGCCATATTCACAGGGCATTGACACTTCCAGTTACCATTTGTTTTGGTCTACGCAGCATGGGCTTTCTAAACAGCACTTCGCATCTATTAACAATCTCTGGTTTTCTAATGCGACACTAACGCTAGATATTTTTGGAGAGAGAATGAAATACGCCATTGTCAAAACCTTTTGTAAGAAAGTTGACAAGAGAGATGCCAATAACTACCGACCTGTTTCACTGCTGACATTTTCAAAAATTTTTAAGTCAGTGATGTATTCTAGGACAGTCTCTCACATGAGCAGCTATAACATCCTCAGCAAATCACTGTTTGGGTTTCAGTAGAATTGCTGTGTTGAGAATGCCTTTTATATGTTCACTCACCAAATTTTACAAGCATTAAATAATATAATAGTGGCAGTTGGCATTTCCTGTGATCTGTCTGAGGCATTTGACTGTATGAATCGCTGTATTCACCTAGATAAATTGGAGTTTCATGGGATTGATGGTATAGCAGATCAATGGATAATGTTGTACCTAACCAAAAGAATGTACTTGCTCATTCAGCCGTTGTAATCTGGGGATATTATTCTGACTGGGGCGAAAACATGTATGGGCTTCCCCAAGGCTTAAGCTTAGGTCCACTATTGTTCCTGACGTGTGTAAACAATCCTCTGTCTAATATACAACAAGCAGAATCAGGTCTTTTTGCAGATGACACTAGTGTTGTAGTCAATCCAAACATACATACAGAAACAGAAGATTTTTTTTTTCCAAGTCATCAGTTTTCTGACTGTTTTAATGCAGCGTGCTACAAATTTCTCTCCTGTGCCACCCTCTTCATCTCATTGTAGCACTTGCAACCTGCATCCTCAATTATTTGCTGGATGTATTCCAATCTCTGTCTTCCTCTACAGTTTCTGCTCTATACAGCTCCCTCTAGTAGAATGGAAATCATTCCCTGATTTCTTAACAGATGCCCCATCATCCTGTCCCTTCTCCATGTCAGTGTTTTCCACATATTCCTTTCCTCTCCGATTCTGTCCAGAACATCCTCATTCCTTACCTTACCAGTCCATCTAATTTTCAACATTTGTCTTTAGCACCACATCTCAGATACTTTGATTTTCTCCTGTTCCGGTTTTCCCACATCCATGTTTCACTACCATACAAGGCTGTACTCCAAATGTACCTTCTTAGAAAATTCTTCCTCAAATTAAGGCATATATTGTATATGAAATCTTAAATAGTGTTCGTAAAACTATCATTGACTGGTTTTCTGTGAGTAGTCTCACCCTCAATTTTAAAAAGATGCATCATATTCAGTTCTGCACATCTAAGGGTACTACACCAATGATAAGTAACATGTGGCAAGGAAATAATAAAAAGGGTGGAAACTTCAGAATTGGAAAAAAACATGTTTTGGAACTCCTAAAACAACTTAGTTCAGCCACATTTGCTCTTAGAAATATTGTAAATCCTGGAGAGAGAGACACAGCAATGAGTTGACATGTTTTGCATATTTTCATTCAATGTCATAAGGGATAAAGTTCTGGAGTAACTCTTCTTGAAGAAAGAAAGTTTTCATTGCTTAAAATAAATAAATAAATAAATAAATAAATAAATATGCACTGCAAGAGTAATGAGGTGTGGATACCAGTGATCATCTTGTAGACATATGTATAAAGAGTTGGGCCTCCTGAGGCTGCTTCACAATGTTTTTATTCAACAATTGTTTACATAATTACATTACCAGAAGAATAAATGATATACATTAGCACAAAAAGGGATGCATAATGTTGTAACAAATGTTTGTGAAAATTTACCAAGGAATATAAAATGTCTGACAGACTGCAAAGTAAAATTTGAAATCAACCTAAGAAAGTTTTTCCTTGACAGCTTCTTCTATTCCATAGAATAATTTCTATTAGTGTAATCTGTAAAAGGTGCTGGGTAGAAATTACTAACACACATCTGTAGATATTATTATTATTATTATTATTATTATTATATATTTTTTTATTTTTATTTATTTATTTTTTTTCCCCAGCATGTAACCATATTTACAAATTAAGTTGTGATGTGTACGTAAAATGATTTGTTCAACATCATTATGATTTATCATACAAATGGTCCATGAATTTGAAACAAACTAACTACCGTATTTACTCGAATCTAAGCCGCACCTGAAAAATGAGACTCGAAATCAAGGGAAAAAAATTTTCCCGAATCTAAGCCGCATCTGAAATTTGAGACTCAAAATTAAAGGGAGAGAAAAGTTTTAGGCCACACCTCCAAATCGAAACAAAGTTGGTCCATTGTAATATGAGACACATTTTAGGTGGAATGAATGACAATACAGCTACAGTAGTTTGGTTCGAGTCATAAGCTTAGCAGTTAAGCGTTACCAGGTAGCCATTGCTATGCGTCAGGTGCTCCGTCCGTATTTATATGGGAACCCTTCCTTTTTCACGTGCTTCGTCTGGTTTGAATCGATTGCTTATTTTTCTTTGATCTGATAAGTGCCGTTCTCTTTGTTACAGGTGGTTACGTCACTCTAAGCTGAAAATGCGTTATTGTACTGTGTCATGCATTGTTTGTCGCATTGTGATAGAGTGTGTTTACGACCTGTCACCGAGGAATTGTCTCATTAGCGAAACAATGGCAAGAGACTGCTATTTGTTGTTACTTACACTGCTGCTTTCTTTGATAATGATCAACAAGAACCAAATAATAGACTGCGTATGATAGAAGTTGTTCTGAACGAGAGTTTAGATAAAATTTTTCGCCATTTGAAACTCTTTGCAGACGCCTCTTTTGTTCATTACATTCTGCACAGAAATTAGAGTCGTCTTAGATTTAAAAATCTAGTCAATTGCCGCGCTTCATTTCTGACTGTATCGCTATTAGGCATAAGAATAATATGAATATAAACATGACATGATATGTATATTCTTCCACATTTGCTGTTGTCTCACACTAGTTTCGTAGTTTATTAGGCAGACAGGATTTAAATGCGATAGCAGCAAACACGAAAGAATACATGGCAAAATGTTTATATTCGTATTATTCTTATGGTGAAGAGAATACTGCATGTGATTCACAATTTATAAAAGTTCCTATTACCAACCATCTCTTCTCACAGGTAGGAAAAAATTCAGAGCATATTGGCCATATTGACAAACACATCCCAAACAGTCTTGCCAGTCGGATGTTCATAGTACATTGAAATGCTGCTTCATTCGAAGATGAATAATATGGAATTTGTATTTACTTCGTTGGATAATGTATGAAAATGCAGTGGTCGAAACTCGGGGTGGAGAAAAAAGCTCGTCTTCCACCTTTTTTTTTTTTTAAAAAAAAAAAATTACTCAGAGGTTATGGCGGCAGTATTTATCTTTGTGCCTGCAAAGCATGCCTGTGTAGCGCTACATATATTCGACGGCAGAAGTTAGTTGTGGCGGCACCTACCAACATTTTTCAGAACTTCTGCTTACTTTGCACTCGATTCTAAGCTGCAAGCGGTTTTTTGGATTACAAAAACCGGAAAAAAAAGTGCGGCTTAGATTCGAGTAAATACGGTAACTAACTAACTTGCTACACGAGTGCATCACCTTAAAAGAACCTCAATTCTTTTTAATCCATTCCCATTTGGTACCCGAAAATTGGGAAAAGGTTTTAGCTGCTAAGGGCACTACTTTCAATAAATTATCATTCTTTTAAAATAAAAATTTATTTTGTGTTCAACAAACAGTGAGAGTTAATTCAAGTACCCAGTAAATTTTGTGTGTTACTTGTCTATACCTATTCTCTTTAGCCTTTCAAACATCTTGCACCATTTCACATTGTCAAACACTTTTTGTCAGTTCACAAATCCTGTAAACATGCCTTTGATTTGCCTTAAGTCTTGTTTCTGTTATCAAGTGCAGTGTTATTACTGCCCTGTGGTGTTGCCTTTACTTTTCCTGCAACCCCACTGATCATCTGTTAGATCGTCATTTTTTTCCATTTTTCTATATATTATTCTGCAGAGTTCCCATTAGTTTTTAAGTAATACTTCTACTAACTGAGAAAGTTTGTTATGTTCCAACTCTGAATTGCTGCTTCTCAGTTAAAGGGTTAGATAAAACTGCGTATATTAAATATAAGGGGCAATCAGATAAAAAAAAGTCTACTAGTTCAAAAATAATCACCATGACTGTTAATACATTCACCACAGTGTGGGACAAAATGATCAGTGCATTCACAGAAAAGTGTCTGTGGTTGCCTAAGGAATGAGGATTGTACCCAGGCATGCGCCTCTTCATGCTAAGGAAATTGACAGCTATAGATATCTTTCTTCAGGGCTCTAGAAGTACGGAAATTGCGTGCAGAGAGATCGGGACTGTATTAAATTAATAAATAAATGTAAGGTGCGAAGAGAGTGATAGAAATAAGGCTGAGGACATTTTGGGAGAAGATAAAAGTGAATTAGACACCAGAAGTTACCTAAAATTATGGGATTCAGATGCTACGGAGGAGGGAATCAAATCAGCTGGGGTGATAGGAAGGTTGCATCCCAAAAGCTGAACAACAGTTCAGCCATCTGGTATGACATGTTGTCTCCAGATTCTCTCTCCCCCTCCCATCTCCTATTCCCCCTCCCCATCCACACATCAACGCAGAAGCTACTACTGATCAAACTCTGAATCTCCAAATTTGTTGTTCTTGTTGTTGTGGTCTTCAGTCCTGAGACTGGTTTGATGCAGCCCTCCATGCTACTCTATCCTGTGCAAGCTGCTTCATCTCCCAGTACTTACTGCAACCTACATCCTTCTGAATCTGCTTAGTGTATTCATCTCTAGGTCTCCCTCTACAATTTTTACCCTCCGCGCTGCCCTCCAATATTAAATTGGTGATCCCTTGATGCCTCAGAACACGTCCTACGAGCCGATCCCTTCTTCTAGTCAAGTTGTGCCACAAACTCCTACTCTCCCCAATCCTATTCAATACCTCCTCATTAGTTATGTGATCTACCCATCTAATCTTCACCATTCTTCTGTAGCACCACATTCAAAAGCATCTATTCTCTTCTTGTCCAAACTATTTATCGTCCATGTTTCACTTCCATACATGGCTACACTCCCTACAAATACTTGCAGAAACGACTTCCTGACACTTAAATCTATACTCGATGTTAACGAATTTCTCTTCTTCAGAAACGCTTTCCTTGCCATTGCCAGTCTACATTTTATATCCTCTCTACTTCGACCATCATCAGTTATTTTGCTCCCCAAATAGCAAAACTCCTTTACTACTTTAAATGTCTCATTTCCTAATATAATTTCATCAGCAACCCCCTACTTAGTTCGATTACATTCCAGTATCCTCATTTTGCTTTTGTTGATGTTCATCTTATATTCTCCTTTCAAGACACTGTCCATTCTGTTCGACTGCTCTTCCAAGTTCTTTGCTGTCTCTGACAGAATTACAATGTCATCGGCGAACCTCAAAGTTTTTATTTCTTTACCATGGATTTTAATACCTTCTCCAAATTTTTCTTCTGTTTCCTTTACTGCTTGCTCAATATACAGATTGAATAACATCAGGGAGAGGCTACAACCCTGTCTCACTCCCTTCCCAACCACTGCTTCCTTTTCATGTCCCTTGACTCTGATAACTGCCATCTGGTTTCTGTACAAATTGTAAATAGCCTTTCGCTCCCTGTATTTTACCCCTGCCACCTTTAGAATTTGAAACAGAGTATTCCAGTCAACACTGTCAAAAGCTTTCTCTAAGTCTACAAATGCTAGAAACGTAGGTTTGCCTTTCCTTAATCTTTCTTCTAAGGTAAGTCGTAAGGTCAGTATTGCCTCATGTGTTCCAGTATTTCTACGGAATCCAAACTGATCTTCCCCGAGGTCTGCTTCTACCAGTTTTTTCATTCATCTGTAAAGAATTCGTGTTAGTATTTTGCAGCTGTGACTTATTAAACTGATAGTTCGGAATTTTCACATCTGTCAACACCTACTTTCTTTGGGATTGGAATTATTATATTTTTCTTGAAGTTTGAGGGCATTTCGCCTGTCTTGTACATCTTGCTCGCCAGATGGTAGAGTTTTATCAGGACTGGCTCTCCCAAGGCTGGCAGTAATTTAATGGAATGTTGTCAAACTCTTCATGCAGTATCGTATCTCCCATTTCATCTTCATCTACATCCTCTTCCATTTCCATAATATTGTCCTCAAGTACGTCGCCCTTGTATAGACCATCTATTTACTCCTTCCACCTGTCTGCTTTCCCTTCTTTGCTTAGAACTGGGTTTCCTTCTGAGCTCTTGAAATTCATACAAGTGGTTCTCTTTTTGCCAACGGTCTCTTTAATTCTCCTGTAGGCAGTATCTATCTTACCCCTAGTGAGATAAGCCTCTACATCCTTACATTTATCCTCTAACCATCCCTGCTTAGCCATTTTGCACTTCCTGTCGATCTCATTTTTGAGATGTTTGTATTCCTTTTTGCCTACTTCATTTATTGCGTTTTTATATTTTCTCCTTTCATCAATTAAATTCAATATTTCTTCTGTTACCCAAGGATTTCTACTAGCCCTCATCTTTTTACCTACTTGATCCTCTGCTGCCTTCACTAATTCATCCCTCAAAGCTACCCATACTTCTTCTACTGTATTGCTTGTATGATCTCTATTTCTGTAAAAGTTTTTTTCTAATTATGTCATAACTTGTCTTACAGGTTTAAATTATATATTGTGGTGTGTGTCAACTTTACTTTTGGCCTACACATGCTGACTCATTTTATATGTCATAGACATACAAGGTGTGATCAAAAAGTAATGAGAATTTGTAATTTGAAGGCCTTTATACATATGATTTCCAATTTTTTTCTTTTTTAATCTTGTTGGTGCACGTTTTCCTGGTGTATCTTTGCACTTTCAGCTGCTTTGAATATTTAGTTTATTGTTGACAGTTGAAAAGTTTATAAGTGCTTTTGAGTGATCTGCAAATTTTTACTTCTGAGAAAGACAGATAAAAGAATACGCATTCAATTTCGCTTGAAAAGGGAATTAAATGCAGCAACACATTCAAAATTTTGAGTGTGGCTTTTGGAGAATCTGATATGAATAAGACGGGGTTCAGAGGGGTATAAACGATTAGAGAGGGTCAAGAAGGCAGTGAAGATGACGACCACCCTGGACACCCTAGCACGTTGATAACTGACAACAATTTGGAACAACTAAAGAAAATGATTCTGGAAAATCAGTTAATCACCATCAGAGAGATTGCTGATGGTGTTGGAATGTCTTTTGGCTCATACCAAGCAGTTTTTTCAGATGTTTTGGAGGTGAAATATGTAGCAGCAAAGTTTGTTAAAACATTATTGAGGTTCGACCATAAACAACGTTAGATAGACTTCACTCAGGAATTGCTGAATTAAGTGTACAATGATCCAAAACTTCCAAAGAAAATTATAACACGTGACAAAATACGAGTATATGGGTATGACATCGAAACCAAGGGCCAGTTGCCCCAGTGGATACTGCCCGAAGAACAAAGACCGAAAAAAAGTTTGACAAGTTCAATCACATGTGAAGAAGACTAGAATTGTCACATAACCACTCGTGGAAATTGCATCATGATAATGCTCCCACTCACACCTGAATTGTTGTTCATTTTTTTATAAAAAACAAAACTCTTATGATACTTGAGCCACCGTATTCGCCGAACATAGCCCATTATGACTTCTTTATATTCCAGAGGGCTAAGAAAACCATGAAAGGGTGTCATTTTGCCACCATTGATGAGATAAGAACACAGTCGCTGAAAGAGCTGAAAACCGTAATGAAAAGTGAGTTCCAGAAGTGCTTCCATGATTGGAATTGTGTTATATCTGAGTGTAATTACTTTGAACAGGACAAAGTTGATGTTGATGAATAAATAAAGACTTTTTAAGAAAAGCAAAAATTCACATTACTTTTTTATCCCTCTTTGTAAGCAGTAATAAACATTTTTATCTCAAACAGTGCTAAAACAATTGCTTAGAAATTAAAGACTATTTTCTCTTTGTTAGCACATTATTCTGTTGATTCGTTCATTTGGCAAAGGGGGGGGGGGGTGTAATTGTTCTCTTGTTACAGGATATTGCTCATGTTCATAAAATGTTTCATAGCTCCCATGTATATCTTCCTGACGTGTAACACCAACTGTTTCTTCGAACATAAATGATGTTCAACCATTCACCTGCATCGGATTGTTGAGTATTATGTTACTTATAATCAGTCTTGATTGCAAAAATGTTTATTCACATGAGCGGTTTCGGTTCCTCTAGAACCATCTTCAGATCTGAAATGACAAT
This sequence comes from Schistocerca nitens, assembly GCF_023898315.1. Classification (NCBI taxonomy): domain Eukaryota; kingdom Metazoa; phylum Arthropoda; class Insecta; order Orthoptera; family Acrididae; genus Schistocerca; species Schistocerca nitens. The sequence continues at coordinate 12,461,712 of NC_064622.1, forward strand.
GATACTAATTTACTATTTCACAAATGCAAACCTATTTCATCCTATCCGATCAACATTAAATGTACCAAAACGTACCTGCAATTTTGGTTACAGGAGTAACCAGTCCACACACAGCAACCTTCACATGCTGCGTTACATTAAATTGGTTTTCAGAATGCACGTCATTTATATTGATTATAAAACTCATATCGACAGGTGGCGTCTGGTACATTTGTTACATTACATATGCACATACTGTAATAAGTAGATTTACTTTGCTTTTATCTCTAAAAATACTCAGTTACAATCTGTAGTTGTCAAGGTTAAAATCTGTACTTGTCAAAATTAAAATACATAATAAAATTATCATTTTTGTTTGATCGAAAACAAAGGGCGATTTCTATATCCATGGCGCTGGTGTAGACTTGTTTTCCTCCATGGTCTGCTTCCATGGTTCTCACTATTTCGGTGTTGTGCCGCGAGCCATTCAGTCGTCTGATGTCCATCGCTGTGGGTAAGAGGACCGTGCTGGAGGACCCCGTCAACAACGCTAGGCGCTGCACGCATCTTCCAGTTGTTTCATCGGTGCATCATCTCTCATCCTTCGGCTTGGACTTCTATACGCAACAGTGATCATTTCAGTAAGTCGTCATAAATACTAAAATAGGCGTTATCAAACAATGGAAAAGTTGGATGAAGATGGTTCTAGAGGAACCGAAACCTGTCATGTGATTAAACATTTTTGCAATCAAGGTGGATTATAAGTAATATTGTATAACTGGTGATTGCGGTATCCCATCAGACATTATGTCTGTTTTTGCAAGGGTTGTTGAGTGGCACAAAGGCATGTGCAGCAGCACGGTAAAATGTCACTTGCTTTAAAAGTTACTGCTCTCTTTTTTTCTCCCTGTAAAAGTTTAGGTGCCCTACCCCCTTCCCAAAACCCCAACCTGAGTGAGCACCAAGCTAAAGACTCCTTTCTCATACCATATGTCAGTTGCCTGCAGGTGAATAGCTGTCTGTCTTAGCTGTCTGTCCTTGCTTAGGTTTGTTTTTACACAAAATACTGCAGACCAGTTTTACTGAGCTCTGTTGTATAATCACACTTTATTTTTAGCAGCTTTGCGCGACAACCGTACCAGAACCATCGCAGGAGTCAGCATGCGAGTCAGCAGACTCATTGAACGTTGCACTTCCACCTGAAGCTGCAGGCAGTACTGCTGTAGCAGTTGCAGAGAGCTCTACAGAGACACTCGTTGCTGAAGCTCTGGTGCCCACCCCCTGCAGTTCGGGCTCATCAACACCACCCCACCTGTCTGCTGACGTTTGCCAGTCGTGCCGAGCCAGAACGGGTGCCAACGGTAGTGGCAAGACGTCTCGTTATTCCACACCTCCGCCATGTTCATCTCTGTCGAGAACGCCTAGCTCAGGATATCCAGCTACACCAGTGGACGAGTGCAGGCCGGCTCAGAGCAATACTGGAACGGGAATATCCGGGACTGCATCGGGACCGGGTTGCAGACTGGACGATGTGGACGGGCTCGCCCATGTCCGCAACGAAGTGCAGACGCGATTACAGCAGATCATAGCTGACCACAAGGTACTTAACTGAATCGTTTATTCAGTATTAACTTACTTATTTTCCTTATTCAATAAGTAATAGTATCTTTCACAAACAAGGGGAACTGAAAGAAATAGTAAAAATTGTTATTGACACATGTTGTCCATTTACATAGTTTCATGAAGAAATTATTCTTACACATTTAACAACTGTTGACGGTTTTTATGGAAGTTTAGTTTGGAATGGAATCTCATAGTGAGGTCAAGCAGATGATATTCGGCTTCAAATAGCTGCTTTCCTACTTCTGTTATACAGGCCCTTGTGGATGTAAATCTAATTAATACTAGTTTCATATTTCTATTTTCGTGTCATCTGTATTCTTTTGAGTATTACTTACTTGGGTGGCTTGTTCATATTAATGTTGCAGGAATGACTAGCATGGTTAGCACTAATTTTGGCGTCAGTTTCCTACCCTAGATTATATTGGCCCCAATTTTCTGCAGTAGGCCTAAACATTTCATTACCTCTGGTACTTTTGGCATTGTTGCTCACAGTCATTATGTCACTGTAGCACTATTTTTATGACCCACTTCGAAAATGATATTTTAATGTAGTTTTCTATACTACACCATACTGCACTTCAGACATTAATGTGCTTACATCGTGTTCAATTGATAATAGAGCAAAGGAAATCTTCAAGCATGTGGACTGTGAGTAGACCTTAGCTGAGGTAAATGGCAACTATAAGCAGCCCCTATGTTATTCAAACTGCTAATTATAACTGATGATTCAGGGTTAATTTCTTTATGCTGTTTGTATTTAAATTGGTTTATATCCGATATCTTGATAAAAGTGAACCTTCCTTCATCAGCTTATACTGTCAATTCCTGTGTGCATACTGTTGCATATTTCTCATGTAAATACATGTATCAATACATGCAAAAGAAAAATTTCTCTATATACTGTAAGTATGAAGTCTTATTTACTAACAAGAATATTTGTTGAGTACTGAAAGAGATCTTCAGATCTTGCAATTGGGATTCTCCACTTTACTGCTCTAAGACAACTGGATCACAAATATTGTCAATTTTTTCCCCTTTGACTTCAATTTTGCTTTGTATTTCTATTTTTTTTTATTTTTTCCCTCCAGACATTTCGTTAAGTTACATACTGTATAGTTCCTGTAATTCAGTGCCCAGTTCAGAGATTACAGTTCTGTAACAGAAGGCTATAAAATTTGCTTGAAAGATGTGTGATTCATTAGTCTATAATAGCTGTTATGCTGACTAGTAGATTCCCCCCCCCCAGTTCAAATGTTCTGTAGTTAAATTCAAGACTGTTGTGGGAGAATAGAGGTGGGTTTTAGACAGATTTTCCTACATTTACAGGTAAATTCAGAGTGCCTTGTTTGTTCTTCAAATGTAGTTTTTCTCTGACTGAGTAGAGAAGTTGACAGAGCATATTGGAGACGTTAATTCTGTCACATTAGGTTGATAGACTAATGTTCCAGTTGGTATGATTCAAACTGTAACAGAGAAAAGTTTTATTTAAGGTTTTGTGTTAATTTGTGGTATGCTGTGTGGAAAAGTAGTGAACGTATTAGTAGTTCAAGTAATTATCAGCAAATCTTATATGTCTTTTAAGACTGGACATGCTGTTTTGCGTGCGTGTGTGTGTGTATTGTACTTGCCAGCGCCCTCACTGTAGCTTTCTTTTACTCCTTCTGAATACTAAGCATGCCAGGTTTATTTCTTGTGATGTCTAGCCTTTAACACAATACTGTTTATTCAGTTGACTATTAAGGAGAAGTAAACAGAGATCTTCAAAATTTAAAAAAAAAAATACATTTTCAAAATTGTGTTATAAATAATGTGTATGACTAAAGACAGAATGAATTTTGATGTAGTAACCCCAGAATTAATATCTAAGATGAGGAATGCATTTACAGATGTAATGTTTGAGTAATATAAGTTTGAAATTTGATAAGGAAATTAATGATTAATTATTGTTGAAATTCAGTGAAATTAATCCAATAACTTATTGGAGAAAGTGAGATGAAGATAATACTAACTTGATCCTCAGATTATTTTATTGCCCACTCTCCTCACCACCACTCTGTTTACACCTTAGTTTTGTCATTTCCCTTCACAGTCTCCTCTGCTTGCCCCATCACCCAAATTCCTTCATTGTCCCCAAATTCTGTGCGTGTTCTGCCCCCAATTTCTCAGTGTCTCTTCCCCTTACATTTCTTGAAGCCGTGACCAGAGGACAATACATAGTGCTGTCCAAATTGATGCAGTTTGCCTCAATTTCTGAAAGGTGTCAGATACAGTTCTGCATTGTCAATTAGTGAATAATTTATGAGTTAACAGAATGTCAGACCAGCTTTATGGCTATATTGGTGATTTCCTGGCAGTTAAAGCTCAGCACATTAGTCTTAAAAAGAGGAAACATTGTCAGATGTGGGATTCTGTTTGGATTTACCTCGGGGGGAGTGTAATGCAACAGTGACCGTTTATTACGTATACCCTGTAAATGATAACTGTGCAGGAGCTACACTGCACGCATGCTGTGCGAGATTTTTAACATCCTCTCACCGACTTTTGATAACATTAGTGAGTTAACCTTTCCTGTAAGGGTAATGAAAGGAAAAGACTTTTGAACATGTAGTAAGACGACCAGAGAAACAAAAGTACACAATTATTAATTTTAATCCATTAAAATTCACAATATTATGAGATAATATTTACACGAAGGTCAATTTTACAATTTGTAAGTGCACGAGTAAGCCAGTGGCACGAGACGATATTAAAACTCTCACATGGTGTGCATGTGCTGTAGCTTAGGGAGCCCTTGTAGGCCAGTCTAGGCTACCTACCTGCTCTGAGGGCCACGAGTGTCCTGTGTCAGGCTGTCTGTCTCGGTGTCTCGACTCCCCCTGCACTGCTACACTGCTGTGGTACACTGTAAACAGCCATCATTTACACTGTGCATATGTGTGTGTATGCCGGTGATGCTGTCACAAGTAAACGAAATTGCAATGACGGAAAACTGTAATTAAATGCACAAGGACCTACAGAGAGGTGTTTTACCCGCAGCATAAACATTTTGTGTTTACATAGATGGAAAGCCCATTATTGTTTACTTGCACAATAAATGAGTGGTAGTTGTTGAATAACTAGGAATATGTGTCCAGAGCAATTTGGAGTGGAGAAACAACAGAACAATAATGGAAGGAAAAATGTCGCTGAGGTATTGTAATTCATCTGTGAGGGAGCTAGCTTTCTCGACTTGCTCACTAGTCAGATATTTTACATAACATCAGCAGAAGAGGTGGATAGAGTCAAAAGAATAATGGCCTCTTTCCTCGTAGATGTGCTCAGGTGCTCATAGAGACTAGTGCCCGGTAACACGAGTGTGTTATGCATCACAGTGAATGTTTTGAGAATGTACTTTCCAAGAAGAGTCAAGCAGCATACCACTCCCTCCCATATATCTTTCACGAAATGACGACGACAACAGTAAGCTCGGATAACTTTGAACTCGTCTGTGTAGTTGTTCGGTCATTCTTCCCTCGTAGCATTTTGAAATGGAGTAAACGAGAGGGGGATCTATGGCAGTACACGGAGCACTCTGTGGTCATACACGGAGCACGGCTGTGTGATTAGTGCACTCCGGTGAACGTGACAGAGAAGTGCGCTCTTTGGTTGTCGATATCTCACTAATGACTGAGAAGGTTTTAAGACACACACAAACTAGGACCTGTGAATTGGCTCAATATTTTAGCAAGAGATTAGTAGCATTGTGTATCATTAGATGAATCCACAGTTCTTTGGAGAGCCAAACTGCCATTTCTTCAGTACATATCAAATGAAATACGTTTATGGACCTATAATTTACATTTGGCATCACAGAAAAAATTATTTGACGAATTTGTTATATTGGGTGTTTATGGCTAGAGATTCAGTATGTTATAAAGGAAATTGGGCAATGGTCAATTAATTTTATTGGTCTATTATTACTGATTTAGGAACAAAACTCTTGTAACAGTGTATTCGTAAATGCTGAAGCACTGAGGAGGAATGGAAGAAAATCATCCATGTGTAGAATTTACAAGAGTGGAGTTTGCAAAATGTGCTCATAAAGCTACGATAGCCAAAGGGGGAAGACAAACATGATGTAAGTTGCATATTAGCCAAAGGGGAAAACAAACATGATGTAAGTTGCATGTCAGTAGTATAGGAGAACAGACTTGAAATGGAAAACAAAAGAAGAGCAGGGTGACCAAAATGTGATCAGGTAATAAGTACAACGAATTCATGCCAGAAATGGAAATTATGCATTGACCAGATAAATGAATTATATATTACTCTGAAATTACTCTAGAGAACACATGTTACTTCAGTAAATAGCCTGCTGGCTGTGAAACACTTTGAGTGAGTAAAATAGTCACCATAGGACCTGTAAACTGCAGACCAATAAATTTTAAATGAATCTTAGGAAGTAAACAAACTGTGCAGAAAAGAAAATCTTTGTGTTCAACACAGAAAATGAATGGGGCGTATTCACAAAGATTCAAACTGACATTGGATGGGCACAATGTTCTTAATTTGCAATGTTTAAGTAGACTTCATTTATATTTTTGTATGTATTTCTGCTTGTTTCTCACCTCAGAAATACAGCATGTAATACATAAGCATCCTTAATAAAATAGTGTTGTGCTGAGACTACAATATAATATTTGTCTGATGATTTTGAAAATGATTAGTTGTGTGAGTAAGCTCATCCACTAGATGGTGACACCAAGTGTGTTAAGAGGTGTATCCTTTATCAAGTTAAATTTATCACCACCTTTGCCTAATTAATCACTCCCCATCAATTTCCATGATAATTTTTGCACTTCATCTCATTCGTAGTCATTGTTCATCCTTTTTGTTACACTGCCCAAGAAACAAGGACGGGAATGCTGATTTAACAATTATGGCAATTTATCTTTTTAACTTTTTCAAAAAGGTATAATTACACACATTTTCATTCTCAAAAGTTATGATTTCATTTGAGTGTAAGTTGAGTCTGTAGTTGTGTAAAATTGAAGACAAAAAAACTCGTTGCAATGGGGGACTACGCTAACTTATTTATCTGTAGTTCCCTTTGTAGATATATATAACACTGACATGTCATAGTATTTAGAGACTTTTTTTGTTCAAATGAATGAGCTTCCACTATTTTGTCACTGTCTGAAGGTATCAAACATTACTGAAATAAGAGTGGGTGTATCATTAGATAGCTCTGCATTTGAACCAGTTAACTGGACGTGAGCATAATCAGTTGAGATTAAGGCACACATATGTTGCAGTCTGTTTAAGTACAGTTAATAGAATTGTGTATTTTATAAAACTGTTCTGTTTGTCTTCCAAATATGATGAGCACTCTGAAACAAACAGAATATATATAAGTAGTTGACTATCAGTGTCCATATCAACTCACTCATATCTCATATTTAAAAATGAAATTTGTCATGCTTTAAACTATACAAGTTTAATGAAAATATTACTTATGCAGTTAATTAAGAGTTCATTACATTTTAATAACTTTGCATTCCTATAACAAAATCATATCGTGGAACATGGTACATTTTGTGCAGGCAAAGGAAGAATCACTACAAAGGGAACTGCACACAACTAGGTTAGCATTAATGCAGCAAGTCTGTCATCAATGCAACCAGACCAATATAGAGAGGCCGGATGATGTAGTAAGTCAACTGAATAATTTAGCCGTATATCTTTTTTGTTCTGCTAATAACACAATCATGGGTGCCACACAGATGTTTCTCTTAGGAATACATAATATTGCTAGATGTACTTTTCAATAATATTGTGTCTATACATTAGTTTTATGCATTGGCCATTGTCATTTAGGCTTGTACGAAGCAGTTATGAGCCATAATTTTCTTTAATTTTGGATTGCTTGTATGGATATTTCTGTGTGCCTTGCCTGATGATTGTGTATGATCTTCTCTTAACTCTTCCATATGTTGTAGAATTTAACAACTCATCCTTACATTAAACATTCTTGGTGTGAATTTTACTGTCTCCTATTTCAGTTTGACCCAGTATCCTGTATGTAAATTAAAGTTTTCAGTAAATTGTATTTGAAGGCATGCCGTAATGATTGATTTTGTGCCTTAGTAGTATGAAAATTGAAAGCATCCATTAATGATTTAAGATTTCATTTTATTTTTGGTTCTGAAGTCCACTACATTAGGTTGCATGTTTTTGGTTCTTGGGGACATTTTTTTAAATGTCATATGAGCTGCATCCAATTACTATGACTTGGTGTTGTACCGTCCACTCTAATTCTCTTTGTAATGTGTGTTCTGTTTGTTCCATGGGGAATAATTTGATGTATATATTGTTGTATATTACTCTCCAATAGCTGATGTTAATTAATGATAGAACTACACTTCTTCAGGTATTTTAATACTCTATTCATGAAAAAAACTAACATTACAGCATTATGGAAGATATAATACATTTATTGTTCTTATACACATGTTTCAGCACTTCACATGTTATCTTCAGTGTTTTTATCACCACCACTTGTATAGAATGGATTAAAATATTTTATTTGCCTTTCAGAATTTTTCATACAACTGGCTTTGTCAAAATTTATAGTGGTGTCAAGTTTGGTACAATAATCAGTTACATATACAGAAAATAACTAGTTTATTTAAGAACTAAAAGATTTTTTTATTATGCATAAAAAATATATATTGTAATGATTAATTTGTAGGAATTCTTCAGTTGAATACAATTCACTGTATTTTTGCCAAGTTTGTAATAAGATTTTATATTCATTTAATGGTACTGTACAAGCTGGGTACGGTAGCTCATTGAAAATTTTATGCTCAGTTATTTATAGTTATTATGGACCATGGCAAGTCTTGAGGAAGGCAAATCCAATAAGTGACTATTTCTGATATTGTGTACACCCACATCACATTTCTTGTTGAATTTTTACAGGTTTTCTCTGGCTTATATCAAACAGTTATACATTTACAGGGTAGGTAATGTCATTACGCCAAGACATTTAAAGTGGTTTATGCAGGACTGTCTGGGTGATAATCCTACTAAATATTTGTCTTCTTTTGCTGTTTGAGAATGCATTTACAGCTCCTGGGGAATTGCCCCTGAACAGTATTCCATACTGCAGATGAGAATGAAAGAAAGCAAAATAAAAGTGGGGCAACAATTTTTTGCTCACACTGTTCCTTAATGTATAGAATAAAAAAAGTACACGAGCTAGTTTGCTACATAGATAATTTGTGTGTTCTTCCCAAGACAGTTTTTGGTCTATGAACAGTCAAAGTAGTTTTACTGTTTTTATTTTCATTTTTAGTTACCTTCAGATTAAAAATTATTTGTTGTGTTTTTATTTGGTTTATGCACAGCTCACAGACTTGACACCAATGATGATAAGTCATTTGCATCAATTATCTGCTGTTAGCTTCTACACTTTGTAAATTCTCACTGGTGGTTATTAATGTCATGTCATCAGCATATAGCATACTCTTATTAGAAAGTTATTAATGTAGACAATAAACAGGAAAGGCACAAAACAGAGCCGTGAGGTGGTACTTTTTAATTGGGAGTATGGATGATCTGTGCTTATTTGCATACTATTGCTTAAATGATAAAACTGAGTCAAATGCTTTGCTTAAATCAGTAAGTGTTCCAGACATACATAACCTTTTTTCATACCCTTCATAAACAATATTCACAAAGTGTCGGCTTCTTTTACAGTTAATAGGTGAGACCTGAATTTGAATCATTGCCCATTTAATATTTTTTTACTTTCAAAATAGCTGTATATCTGTTTACACATACAGTTTTCCGTTATCGTGGATATGATTGGTGCTATTGAAACAGGTCTGTAGTTATGTTGGAGGCTTACTGTAACTGTGAGCTTGCGGCATTCCAGAAAAATTCCTTTTAGACTGTGAGAGAAGTGGCATTTTGATTTCCTTTGCTGCACACTGTATGATGAAATTACTGAATCCAAAATAGTCTTCTGGTGGGGATTTCCTTAGATTGTACATTGATTCTTGAATGTGATTAGAAGCCATGTAAATTTCTCACATGTTTGTTTTGCACGAGTTAATAGGGCTTATGCACCTAAGGTAGGATTGTTAACTGGAGCAGTAGCACTGGCACTATTTACAGAATATTCATGAATGTATCGCTGTCAATATTGATACTGTTTTCTTGATTGATAGTGTTAATTTCCTTTTTGATGACATTCGAGTCTGCTTTACATTTATTTTTGGGATATAAAATATACTAATCATTTGCACTGCACGTAGCATTTTTTTAATTTTAGATCTGTTGAGTGTTCATGTATTTATGTAGTTTTTCTTGGCCTGGTCAGTTTTATGGGACTTAGCTTTCAGAATTAATAGTGGTATCCTGAGTTTGTTAAATTGTGGAGTGTACCACTTGTTGGTATGCTGCTGCTGCTTATGTGTATGACATCTTTTGATTACAGTGAGGCACATCTTTTCTACTATGCACTTAATCTCTCTTAGGAGATAAACTGTTCTATCATATGGTTTACATTGGATTCTCATAGTAGTGTATATGTCACTTCCCTTCATCCAATATCGAGAGCTAATTTTCAGTTTGAAGCTATGGCATTTCATGATCTGATATTCCAAATTCTATAACATCACATTCAAGAGAGTCTCTGTATATTACCAATCAAGACACAAATTTAGTCTGGTGGGCTTTTCATTGAGATGGTAATAGTTCAGTGGCTTTAAAGAATTAACTATACAGATTGAATTATTTTTTCTTCTTGCCCATATATCAATGTTAATATCACCTACAGTTATAATTTTGTGCTGTTTATATTTGGACAAGTACTGTATTAAAGTATTACTTTTTCTAAAAATTCTGTCTCGTCGGGGCCCGAAGTTCGATAAAGTGAGAATTAAGAGGGTGGTCCCGTAAGTACCAGGCCTGACTGAGAGATGGCACTCGTTATTGAAAAATATCTCTGCATTAGAAAGTATAGGATCTATGAAGCATATGTTTCAAGTTTGAAGACGCCACATTGTTTAGTATTTGTTTGGCATCCATCAATAGTGAATGTTGTGAGTGGACTTGTGAAGATGGAGAAAATTGGCCATTGTTATGTGATACTTTTTTTTTAAAGGCCTCACTGCAGCTAATATTAAACCTGAGCTAGATTCTACTTTGGGAGTGTCTGCTCCTTCGTTGTCAACAGTAAAATATTGGGTACCGAGTTTAAATGTGGTCGTACGAGCTGCCAAGCTGAGCAATGCAGTGGTCGACCAAATGAGGAGACGACTCCAGAAATGGTGAAGAAAATCCACAAAGCAGTACTGGATGATCATTGACTGAAAGTCTGTGAGGTACCAGACGTAGAAGGTATTTCAAAAAGTGCGGTACATCGCATATTATCTGAAAATTTGGACATGAGAAAATTGTGTGCAAGGTTTGTGCTGCATCTGCTCACACTCAAACAAAAGCAGTGTCATGAACAAGCTAAACCTGTTTGTTCACGTGACATTAGATTTATATTAATTCTTAATCACTTGGTTAGGCATTTCTAGAGAAATAGGAAGAGTGTTTGAATTGTTTCCACACTTTTGTCTATTGTTTTCACTGGGAAGTGTTACTGAATTATTTGCACAGGTTTGACTGTTGCTGACAATGGGAAGAAAGTTTGAATTGTTTACACACTTCTGGCAATTTTTCTCCACTAGTGCCCTGTAACCACTCGTGCACAAATGTTTTATACCATTTGTAGTTTCCCATATCATTTTTCTACCTGGTAAACCGCTTCAAATGCTGCTTGAAAACTGTGTTTATGACTCACAGTTTTTGTTTCTAATATTAGTGTTTTGCTGCCTCTGAATATCAACAACTTTCTGGAAGCTCTTCAGACTTCTCAATTTCACATTTACACTTATCTCAAACACTGTTTTTTACAATGTAACTAACTTTTAGTCATGTTAATATTACTCGCATCTGAACTCGACGTCATCTTACATTTCATTAGCGTGCATGTGGAATAATTAATACAGCAGTTGTGGAAAAAGTAACTTTTTGTAACATCTCAAAGTAACATGTCAAGTACAGTGGTAAGGCAGCAGTTTTCACCAATTTTTCTTCACAACCATGGAAATTAAGAACAGCTGTAACATCCAAAAGATGACTAATCATTACTATGTGTGGTTTTTAACTTTACCCAACTTGATCATATCAGGTACCCATTCTTATATTTCACAAAACTTATTATGTTTCTAAACGTAGACAGGTCCAGATAATTTTTTTTCAAATTATATCTTGCCCTGTGTTGCCACTGACTGTTAAAAAGTTAGGGAAATTGGTTAATGAACATTTAAGACCATAAAAAGATCATATGTACAGCAGCCTGTAATCTGTAGATTGATTTGAATCAGTTTATTTATCAGTCATGATTTTACTGGAGGTGGTGTTCCCTTATCCTCCTTGACGGGTAGAAATCATACTAATTACCAGGGGGGAAAATTTAAGTAACAGGTGCCTGTGTGTTTGTGTGTGTGTTCTTTCTGTGTTTTTAAAGCACTACCTTAATGGAGTCTTTAAGGTTACTTGTGAACTATGACATCATTTTGCTTTATTATATTTATTATGTGGCTGCGCAACTTATGTAGTTTTGTCATATTTATGGCATAACTGGGCAGTTATGTAAAAAAATTATGACAAAGTACCAATTGAGTATAGAACACACAAAGAAAGGACTTGGTAATGTGACACCAACTGAGGTGTCAAACCAAACACAAGTAGGGATATTTTATTTTACTGTACAACCCATATAAAGTTTCTAGAAGAATAAGATGAGTAGGGAAAACTTTTCTCAAGTAGACAACAAACCACTTTTTAATACAGAAAAGATTTTATTGCATTTGGTTTTGAGCTCATTACTAATGCCTTCTATGAAATATACTCTGCATTTTGATGATACACTTCTGAAATGACATCTATAGAATGTTTGATATATTCCTGAAGTGCATCTAGATATTGGGAGTCAATTTTTCTTGGCAAGACTCTAGATTATTTTACCTTTATACCCTATTCTTTTATTGACCATGTTCTATTGGTCTTTTCACATCTCCATCAAGAAGAGCAATCAGTTTGCTTTTGAAACTTAGTTACAACTCCTCTTTTACAAGGTAATTGAATTGGTCATCAGTAATATTCTTTCTGTCCCTTCTTTTTCTGTTCAGTCACTTATTTATAGCTGAAATTGATCTGAATACTATAGTTCGATTTGTTCTTGTACAAAATCAGGTCAGACAATAGTTGCATCTGCTATTTGCACGAAATTTCAAGTGTAGAAACTGATTTTATGTAGAATTTTTTCCTTAACCTAACAGTACCATTGCCTTATTTTATTGTTGTTATTTTACTGTTGTTGTTATTGTTGTTCCCCTTTACTCTGATTCTGAGGATGTTGGAGGAAAATGAACAAAATAGATTATGTCATGATAAGAACAAAAACTAGTAAGAAGTGTAATAATTACAAATGTTGTAAATAGAACAGTTCCCTTTTTCTTTCAAAGTTTTAGTGTCGCACAATCTTCATGGTCATGTCCTGTGCAAATTTGAAGCAATCTCCTTGTTATAACTTGCTGTGTAACCATTTTTGCTACCTGACGTGAGGAAAAAAGCCTCTAAATTTTTATATGGACTCTGGAAAGCATTGCATTTACCGTATTTACTCGAATCTAAGCCGCACTTGTTTTCCGGTTTTTGTAATCCAAAAAACCGCCTGCGGCTTAGAATCAAGTGCAAAGCAAGCAGAAATTCTGAAAAATGTTGGTAGGTGCCGCCACAACTAACTTCTGCCGTCGAATATATGTAACGCTACACAGTCATGCTTTGTAGGCATAAAGATAAATACTGGGGCCAAAATCTCTGCGTCAGTAAATAAATTTAAAAGAAGGTGGAAGACGAGCTTTTTTTTCTCCGCCCCGAGTTTCAACCACTACATTTTCATACATTATTCAACGAAGTAAATACAAATTCCATATTGTTCATCTTCGAATGTAGCAGAATTTCAATGTACTACAAAAATCCGACTGGCAAGACTGTTTGGGATGTTTGTCAATATGGCCAACTCTACGTTTGAATTTTTTCCTACCTGTGAGAAGAGATGGTTGCTAATAGAAACCTGATGAAATGTGAATCACATACAGTATTCTCTTCGCCATAAGAATAATACGAACATAAACATTTTGCCATGTATTCTTTCGTGTTTGCTGCTATCTCATTTAAATCCTGTCTGCCTAATAAACTACGAAACTAGAGTGAGACAACAGCAAACGCGGAAGAATATACATATCATGTCATGTTCATATTTGTATTATTCTTATGCCTACTAGTGATACAGTCAGAAATTAAACACGGAAATTGACTAGATTTTTAAATCTAAGATGACTCTAATTTCTGTGGAGAATGTAATGTACTAAAGAGGCGCCTGCAAAGATTTTCAAATGGAGAAAAATTTTCGCCTAACTCTCGTTCAGAACATGTTCTATCATACGCAGTCTATTATTTGGTTCTTGTTGATCATTATCAAAGAAAGCAGCAGTGTAAGTAACAACAAATAGCAGTCTCTTGCCATTGTTTCGCTAATGGGATGATTCCTTTTTTTTTTTTTTTTTTTTTTTTTTTTTTTTTTTTTTTTTTTTTTTTTTTTTTTAAAAAGTGGCGGTAGTGTGCACGAAAGCAAGCACACTATAAGAATGCGACAAACAATGCATGACACAGTACAATAATGCATTTTCAGCTTAGAGTGACGTTAACACCTATAACAAAGAAAACGGCACTTATCAGATCAAAGCAAAATAAGCAATCGATTCAAACCAGACGAAGCACGTGAAAAAGGAAGGGTACCCGTATAAATACGGACGGAGGGCCTGACACATAGCAAGGGTTACCTGGTAAAGCTTAACGGCTAAGCTTGCGACTCGAACCAAACTACTGTAGGTGTATCGTCATTCATTCGACCTAAATTGTGTCTCATATTACAATGGACCAACTTTGTTTCTATTTGGAGGTGCGGCCTAAAACTTTTCTCTCAATTTGAATTTCGAGTTTCAAATTTCAGGTGCGGCTTAGATTCGGGAAATTTTTTTTCCTTTATTTCGAGTCTCATTTTTTAGGTGCGGCTTAGATTCGAGTGCGGCTTAGATTCAAGTGCGGCTTAGATTCGAGTAAATATGGTAGGTATCTTTTTCGTGTTGTTTTACTTGTAAAATGTAAAATCTACAGCACGTGATTTGAAAGTCACAGTGCCCTCTGCAGTTGAAATTTCCAACTGTGGAGGTCAGAACTTAAGATTTTTCTAATTTGATCTGTTTGCTCATCTGTGTTTTCTGATGCATCATTCTGATTCATCATCATGTTATTTCCAGTTAGGTGAGTTGTAATGCAGTTGATGATATTGCTTGATTGCTAGCATGAAACATATATTATGCCAGCAAGTTATTACAATAAAATAAGACATTGTACTAAAATAACTTATCAGTTTTTCATGTAGGTGTTCATATTTTTAAGTTAAGAACTTTGTCATTCTCTATTAAATTTGCCTCGTAATCTTAGTGGAGATGAATTCCCTTCCTATTGTATAACACTCATACCTCACTCACAGTAGACTACAAGAAGTATATGATGAGTGTCCCCTGTTCTAAAACATTCCACCGACAAAATTTAAGTCACACATAACACTTCAGATAGGTAGGTCCATGAACCATGGACCTTGCCGTTGGTGGGGAGGCTTGCGTGCCTCAGCGATACAGGTAGCCGTACCGTAGGTACAACCACAACGGAGGGGTGTCTGTTGAGAGGCCAGACAAACGTGTGGTTCCTGAAGAGGGGCAGCAGCCTTTTCAGTAGTTGCAAGGGCAACAGTCTGGATGATTGACTGATCTGGCCTTGTAACAATAACCAAAACGGCCTTGCTGTGCTGGTACTGCGTACGGCTGAAAGCAAGGGGAAACTACGGCCGTAATTTTTCCCGAGGGCATGCAGCTTTACTGTATGATTAAATGATGATGGCGTCCTCTTGGGTAAAATATTCCGGAGGTAAAATAGTCCCCCATTCGGATCTCCGGGCGGGGACTACTCAAGAGGATGTCGTTATCAGGAGAAAGAAAACTGGCGTTCTACGGATCGGAGTGTGGAATGTCAGGTCCCTTAATCGGGCAGGTAGGTTAGAAAATTTGAAAAGGGAAATGGATAGGTTAAAGTTAGATATAGTAGGAATTAGTGAAGTTCGGTGGCAGGAGGAACAAGACTTCTGGTCAGGTGACTACAGGGTTATAAACACAAAGTCAAATAGGGGTAATGCAGGAGTAGGTTTAATAATGAATAGGAAAATAGGGATGCGGGTAAGCTACTACAAACAGCATAGTGAACGCATTATTGTGGCCAAGATAGATACGAAGCCCACACCTACTACAGTAGTACAAGTTTATATGCCAACTAGCTCTGCAGATGACGAAGAAATTGAATAAATGTATGAGGAAATAAAAGAAATTATTCAGATAGTGAAGGGAGACGAAAATTTAATAGTCATGGGTGACTGGAATTCGAGTGTAGGAAAAGGGAGAGAAGGAAACATAGTAGGTGAATATGGATTGGGGCTAAGAAATGAAAGAGGAAGCCGCCTGGTAGAATTTTGCACAGAGCACAACTTAATCATAGCTAACACTTGGTTTAAGAATCATGATAGAAGGTTGTATACATGGAAGAACCCTGGAGATACTAAAAGGTATCAGATAGATTATATAATGGTAAGACAGAGATTTAGGAACCAGGTTTTAAATTGTAAGACATTTCCAGGGGCAGATGTGGACTCTGACCACAATCTCTTGGTTATGACCTGTAGATTAAAACTGAAGAAACTGCAAAAAGGTGGAAATTTAAGGAGGTGGGACCTGGATAAACTGAAAGAACCAGAGGTTGTACAGAGTTTCAGGGAGAGCATAAGGGAACAATTGACAGGAATGGGGGAAAGAAATACAGTAGAAGAAGAATGGGTAGCTTTGAGGGATGAAGTAGTGAAGGCAGCAGAGGATCAAGTAGGTAAAAAGATGAGGGTTAGTAGAAATCCTTGGGTAACAGAAGAAATATTGAATTTAATTGATGAAAGGAGAAAATATAAAAATGCAGTAAACGAAGCAGGCAAAAAGAAATACAAATGTCTCAAAAATGAGATCGACAGGAAGTGCAAAATGGCTAAGCAGGGATGGCTAGAGGACAAATGTAAGGATTTAGAGGCTTATCTCACTAGGGGTAAGATAGATACTGCCTACAGGAAAATTAAAGAGACCTTTGGAGATAAGAGAACCACTTCTATGAACATCAAGAGTTCAGATGGAAACCCAGTTCCAAGCAAAGAAGGGAAAGCAGGAAGGTGGAAGGAGTATATAGAGGGTCTATACAAGGGCGATGTACTTGAGGACAATATTATGGAAATGGAAGAGGATGTAGATGAAGATGAAATGGGAAACACGATACTGCGTGAAGAGTTTGACAGAGCACTGAAAGACCTGAGTCGAAACAAGGCACCCGGAGTAGACAACATTCCATTGGAACTACTGACGGCCTTGGGAGAGCCAGTCCTGACAAAACTCTACCATCTGGTGAGCAAGATGTATGAAACAGGCGAAATACCCTCAGACTTCAAGAAGAATATAATAATTCCAATCCCAAAGAAAGCAGGTGTTGAAAGATGTGAGATTTACCGAACGATCAGTTTAATAAGCCACAGCTGCAAAATACTAACACAAATTCTTTACAGACGAATGGAAAAACTAGTAGAAGCCGACCTCGGGGAAGATCAGTTTGGATTCCGTAGAAATACTGGAACACGTGAGGCAATACTGACCTTACGACTTATCTTAGAAGAAAGATTAAGGAAAGGTAAACCTACATTTCTAGCATTTGTGGACTTAGAGAAAGCTTTTGACAATGTTGACTGGAATACTCTCTTTCAAATTCTAAAGGTGGCGGGGTAAAATACAGGGAGCGAAAGGCTATTTACAATTTGTACAAAAACCAGATGGCAGTTTTAAGAGTCGAGGGACATGAAAGGGAAGCAGTGGTTGGGAAGGGAGTAAGACAGGGTTGTAGCCTCTCCCCGATGTTATTCAATCTGTATATTGAGCAAGCAGTAAAGGAAACAAAAGAAAAATTTGGAGTAGGTATTAAAATCCATGGAGAAGAAATAAAAACTTTGAGGTTCGCCGATGACATTGTAATTCTGTCAGAGACAGCAAAGGACTTGGAAGAGCAGTTGAACGGAATGGATGGTGTCTTGAAGGGAGGATATAGGATGAACATCAACAAAAGCAAAACGAGGATAATGGAATGTAGTCGAATTAAGTCGGGTGATGCTGAGGGTATTAGATTAGGAAATGAGACACTTAAAGTAGTAAATGAGTTTTGCTATTTGGGGAGCAAAATAACTGATGATGGTCGAAGTAGAGAGGATATAAAATGTAGACTGGCAATGGCAAGGAAAGCGTTTCTGAAGAAGAGAAATTTGTTAACATCGAGTATAGATTTAAGTGTCAGGAAGTCATTTCTGAAAGTATTTGTATGGAGTGTAGCCATGTATGGAAGTGAAACATGGACAGTAAATAGTTTGGACAAGAAGAGAATAGAATCTTTCGAAATGTGGTGCTACAGAAGAATGCTGAAGATTAGATGGGTAGATCACATAACTAATGAGGAGGTACTGAATAGGATTGGGGAGAAGAGGAGTTTGTGGCACAACTTGACCAGAAGAAGGGATCAGTTTGTAGGACATGTTCTGAGGCATCAAGGGATCACAAATTTAGCATTGGAGGGCAGCGTGGAGGGTAAAAATCGTAGGGGGAGACCAAGAGATGAATACACTAAGCAGATTCAGAAGGATGTAGGTTGCAGTAGGTACTGGGAGATGAAGCAGCTTGCACAGGATAGAGTAGCATGGAGAGCTGCATCAAACCAGTCTCAGGACTGAAGACCACAACAACAACAACAACAACAACAGGTAGATTTCCATTTTCTGTATTAGTCTTTTTGCAGCTGTGTGAATATATGGAACTAAGGAGGGGGACAGAGACAGAGACATAGACACGGAGTGAGTGAGTGAGTGTGTGTGTGTGTGTGTGTGTGAGAGAGAGAGAGAGAGAGAGAGAGAGAGAGAGAGAGAGAGAGAGAGAGAGAGGAGAGGGGGGGGGGAGGGATTGCTCGATACCTCACCTTCACATAAATAGTTGGTTTTACTCTTTCCATTATTTGGAAATCATATCATTGTCGTTGTTGGGCCACTCAGATCATCTGACATAAAAAAACTTCTGGAATTATGGATGGCTCAGTATTTCTGCAGGGGACTTCAACAACTTGTCGAGTCCTTGCCATATCAAGTTACTGCTCTATGTTGGGCAAAAAGACTTGTGACACAATATTAGGAGGTATCCAATGACTTTTGTCACCTCAGTGTAGAAAATTAAGTGGAGTGAAGAAAGGAATAATTACTGTGCAGAAATGCTGAAGCCAAAGAAGTTTAAGGCCAGGTGGGTGGCGAGAATCAAGGACACATAGTAATGCTAGTTTCCATCTGCAGGGTGCTGAGAAACTGGTGTCTGGAGAGAGAATCCAAATGGCATGTGTGATGAAACAGCTGTTCATGTTGTAGATCATGCTCTGCAACAGGTTGTGTGTGTGTGTGTGTGTGTGTGTGTGTGTATGTGTGTGTGTGTGTGTGTAACAAAATTGTATGGCACAAACTGCAGGACATATCCCTCACATGTAGATGAAGAAATTGTGTTATATGAACATGGGTCCAGAACCACTTTGTTTCCATGTTACAGCTCATTTTCTCCTTTGAGGGTATTCTTATTCTGTCATTGCAAGTACAAAAATGCTTGATTTCTCTCTCTCCCTCTCTCTGTCTTTTTCGCTTTATTGAGTAAAGCATCATCTGTGGTGGTGATTTTCGGTTTTTCGGTTGATTTATCGCTTACATCGGGAAATGCCGTCTGCTAGCACATTGTTACTCTTCTGCATTAGACACTGATAATTTTTGTCAAATTTTTAGTTGTTCTGCAGCACTATGCTTTTCTTATGTTTTTCACAACACTCTTCTATACACGCCACTGTGGTATTTTTCTTACTGTGCTCTCGATGCACTCCTAAAGATGCTGTGACTTATCAAACGAGAAAGTGCTGGTAGATAGACACAATAAAAAAAAACACAAATTTCAAGCTTTCGCAACCCACGGTTGCTTCATCAGGAAAGAGGGAAAGATGAAAGGATGTGGGTTTTACGGGAGAGGGTAAGGAGTCATTCCAATGCCGGGAGTGGAGAGACTTACCTTAGGGGGAAAAAAGGACAGGTATACACTCGCGCACACACACCCATATCCATCTTATGTGGGAATGACCAGCAACAAACTGTCCATTCGCATGAATGGACACAGGCAGACAGTGTTCGTTGGTAATGAGGATCACCCTGTGGCTAAACATGCCTCGGTGCACGGCCAGCACATCTTGGCACAGTGTTACACCGTCCGGGTTATCTGGATACTTCCCACTAACACCAACCTGTCAGAACTCCGGAGATGGGAACTTGCCCTTCAGTATATCCTCTCTTCTCGTTATCCGCCAGGCCTCATCCTCCGCTAATTTCAAGTTGCCGCCGCTCATACCTCACCTATCTTTCAACAACATCTTTGCCTCTGTACTTCTGCCTCGACTGACATCTCTGCCGAAACTCTTTGCCTTTACAAATGTCTGCTTGTGTCTGTGTATGTGCGGTTGGATATGGGTGTGTGTGCGAGTGTGTACCTGTCCTTTTTTCCCCCTAGGGTAAGTCTTTCCACTCCCGGGATTGGAATGACTCCTTACCCTCTCCCTTAAAACCCACATCCTTTTGTCTTTCCCTCTCCTTCCCTCTTTCCTGACGAAGCTACCGTGGGTTGCGAAAGCTTGAAATTTGTGTGTGTGTGTGTGTGTGTGTGTGTGTGTGTGCGTGTGTGTGTGTGTGTGTGTGTTTGTGTTTGTTATTTTCTCTATCAACGTACCAACGCTTTCGTTTGGTAAGTTACAGAATCTTTGTTCTCATACTGACAGGGTGTTTATAATTGCTTATGTGATGAGTAGCTACTAAAATTTATGGCAGACTAGATTATATGCTCACAGCCTCATGCGTGACAGCCTAAAACATAAGAGTGTGAAATATCCAGAGTCGCTGTTGAAGAGCCTTTTGACCAGCAGTACCTGCCTACCGAGTCTGATCACTTGATTTCCCCTTTTCCTTGATTATGTTCAGTTGTAATACATCTATTAATGGTGTATGGATTGTGGTCTGATCTCTTAAATGGATTAGACCTAAAGCAGTACTGAGCTTGAAATGGAAAGGAAAGAACTTTAGCATTTAACACATATGCACCTTATTCTTTGTATTTTGGGGTAGCTTTCATTATCCAGACTGGATGGAAAGTTGCACCTGTGTGCACCCAACATGCAGACAGCTATCAGGTTAGCAGTGTCTGATGTGTAGCAGACAGTTGAATCATTTAGGAGGGACCCTACAGTTCCTGACACCATGGCCCAAGCCTGGGAAGTCACACTAGGGTGCCTCTTACACGGTGCTCTTTGAAATTCCCAGTATTTCTTTTGGGCTGCCAGTCAGTTTTGTTCCACACCATGTAAAAATAAGCTGTGAGAAATTAGAGCTCTGTAGAATAAGGGAAAGTGGTGCACCAGGATGTTCAAAATTGGAAAATCCAGAAGAAAATATTAACATTGCAAAACATTACTCGTGCTTGATAACTTAATTACCTAATGTAGGTAGGTACTTAGGTTTTCTTATTCGAGTCCATTATGTCAAAAGACAGCAGTGGTCAAGTGACACAACGGGTCAGAGCTGCTGAGCCATTCCTGGACACCACCAAACAATGTCTTGGTATACAGTTTGTTTACAAGACAAAATTTGTTTTCTCAAGTACTACTTGCATTAAATAACTGTCTTAAACATCATCTGTCAAACAAAACTTAATATTATTCATTTAAAATTTTCCAGTGTGTAATTTAACTGTGCGTGAGAGTGTTACCCTAGCTGTATGAGAAGTGATGATTATCAGGAAAAATCATGAATTCTGATACAGCCTTTGAAGAATTAGTTTTTTTTATTGATAATTGGCATTAACAATGTAGATATACTGGAGGATCTTAAGCAAAGAAAAAAACACTAGATTTTGTTTAGAAACTTGAGGACGTAACACATCTCAGTGCGCTGAAGAACATAGCCAGTTTTTGATCATAAACTTTTGAAAGATAAACCAAGATTCATGCATGAAATTGATCACCAATTACAGAGAAAGTGTGTTTCTGAGTGAGCAGAGGATCAGTTTCATGAGTTATGTATCTATCGAATTGTAGACAGGCAGGAATTTAAGGAGATGAGAGCCGAATAAATTGAAAGAACCAGAAGTTGGTAAGAGTTTCAAATGGAGCATTAGACAACAATTGACAGCAACAGGTATAAGGAATCAAATTGAAGAAGGATGGATAGCCTTGAGATATGAAACAGTAAAGGCAGCAGAGGAAAATATATGCAAAAACACAGTGATCACTGGAAATCCTCGGATAATACCAGAGATATTGAGTCTAATTAAAGAAAGGAAGAAATATGCAGCAGTCGAACCACGCAATAGGGGATACAGATGTCTAAAAAATGAGATTTATAGGAAGAGCAAAATGACAAAGCAGGGATGGCTGAGCAAAAAATGCAAGAATGTCGAAAAATGCATAAATGGGAGCATAATGGATGCCACCTGTAAGAAAATTGTAGAGACCTTTGGAGAAAAGACAAACATCTATATGAATATCAAGAGCTCAAATGGCAAGCCAACACTAAGTAATGAAATACACTACTGTGAGAGGAATCTGACATAGCACAGAAAGACTTCAGTCTAACAAGACCCCTGGATTTGAGGACACACTCAGAATTGTTGAGTTCTTTGGGAGGACCAACTATGGCAGAACTGTTACACTTGATGTGCAGTATATGTAAGTCAGGCGATATACTTTCAGATTTCAAAACTAATATAATAATTCCAATTCCAAAAAAGCAGGCGCTGACAAGTTTTAATATTATTAAACCATTTGTTTACTAAGTCCTGCTGGCAAAATACAGACAAGAATGCTGGATGATGGAAAGACAAGCAGTTGCATACCTCAGGGGAGGTGTTGGAATTTCTGACAAATTGGGAAGATGTCAGATAATATGACTGACTTTAGAAGATAGACTGAAAAATGAAAATCTACATTTATAGCTTTCCTAGATTTAGATAAAACTTTCAGCAGTGTTGTGTGGAATAATTTTTTTGGAATTCTCCAGGTGTCAGGGATAAAATTCTGGAAGCGAAAGATTATTTACAACTTGTACAGAGTCGAAGACTGGAGGACATGAAAGGAAAGCAGTAGTTGAGAAGGGAGTAAGAGAGGGTTGCAGCCTACCTCCAATGTTATTCAATCTGTACAGTGATTGAGCAGTGTAGGAAACAAGGATAAATTTGGAGAGGGAATCAAAGTTCAGGTTGAGGTTTGGCAATGACATTGTAATTCTGTCAGAAATAGCAAAGAACCTTAGAAGAGCATTTGAATGGAATGGATAGTGTGTTGAAAAGAGGCTATAAAAGGAACACCAACAAAAGTAAAACAACAAGAATGGAATGTAGTCAAATTAAATCAGGTGATGCTGAAAGAATAAGATTAGGAAATGAAACACTAATGGTAGTAAAGCAGAACTCCAAATATCTTAACTCTGGCTGTCCAAAATGCTGATTATCTGAATTGCAAAATAATGATTCTGTCTATGTGCGCTATTGTGCTTCTCTCCAAGAAGGTAGTATAGGTGCAGTGCGAACATTATTGGGACAGTGTGTCACTGTCGGCAGATGGCTGACCCATCCCACCTGTAACTTCCTTTTGATTGCTAGCTAGTCTGTGTGTTACGGACCTGCTGACTGTACATGTTGTTTTGTTTGTGAGCGCATTGTGTCATTCACCGTGGCTTCCAAAAGAAACCGTGTTGTGTTATTGTTAGCGGCTAAACTAAAAATTGTAGACTACTCAGATAAAGGAGTTATGGTTAAACAGTTGGCTGACACAAGCAATGATTTGAGACATTAAAAGGAGCAAACCTACACTTTTAAACTTCGTGTCAGTGCATGAAAACGAAGCTGGAAGTTCTTCAAGAAAAACAATGAAGGCAACAACAAACAAAAAATTAGAAGAATGGTTTTTGCAGCAACATTCTATGGGAAACCCAATTTCAGTTCTGATTCTTTGTGAAAAAAAACTAAGATCTTAGCTCAGAATCTTGGTTGTTCATCCTTTAAAACAAGTAACGGGTGACTAACAAATTTTAAGTGCAGGCATGGTGTCCGTGTTTTAGATTTAAGTGACAGGAAGTTATCAGCAGAATTCAAAGATGCAGATTTTATTCAAAAATTTAAAGTTGTAGCAGACTCCTACGATTCTGAGTTTTTGTACAACACTGATGAAACCGGGCTCGTTTGGAAAGCTCTGTCTAAAACCATTTTAGTATCTAAAAGGGAGTGTAGTGCTCCAGGACATAAAGTTAGTAAAGACCGTGTTATGGTGCTTACCTGTGCAAACTGTGCGGGAAGCCGTGAAATACCACTTCTGTTGATAGGGAAGTCAAAAAAAACCCAAGAGCATTTCAAAATCTGAGAAAGCTTCCACTCTTTTATAAAAACCAACCCGAGGCTAGGATGACTGCAGCATTATTTACTGAGTGATGTGATATGAAATTTTCACCCTTGCGTAAAATCAACAAAATCTCTCATAAACGAAGACAATAAAGTATTTTTTATTGTTGTTAATGCCACAACTCATCCCACTGAAGAATTGTTGGAAAGAGAGAATGACCAGTTTACAACAATCTTTTTACCGCCAAATGTCACAAGCTTGTTGTAACCACTGGAAGAGTCTGTTATCGAAACCATGAAATGTCTTTATAAAAGGTAACTTTTAAGGAATCTTTTGGTAGAGTGCTAAGACGAAGGTGTGTTGGGTAACCACAAAAAAGAAAGAAAAAAGAAAAAACCACTTTGAAAGATTGCGCTTACATGGTGGCAGAAGAGTGGACTTTGGTTAAGGGATCACATTAAAACATGCATGGAAAAAGTTGAAAGGCATACCATTTGAAGAAGAGAAGGAAAAGATGAAACATGAAAAAGAAACTAAAGAAAATGAAATGGAAGAGACTGGAGAAGATGAGGATGATGTGTCACTTGAGAAATTAAGAAACACTTTTGAAAATTCCTGGATGTTCAGAAGTTAGTGCTGAAGATATAGCAGAATAGATTGTGTGTGATTTGCCAGACGGTGGTTTTCAAATTCTAAATGATGATGAACTTATTGAAAGTGTGAGAGAAGAAAGTGTCGAGCAAGATGATGACCTTAATGTAGAAACTGAAGCAGACATGGGACCATCAACTAGTGAACCATTTGCCAGTCTTGAAACTGTGTTCAAGTGGATGGAGTGTCAGCCAGAGGGTGACCACATGTGACTTCTCACTTCAAGCAGATGCGGGGCTTGGCTGCCGAAAAATGGATAAAGTCAGTCAAACAGGGATTTATGGCAGAGCTTGACTGAAAGAAAGGATCTATTGATAGAACAGATCCTGGGGAGCCATGAACAAATTGTCGATTTGGTATTGGAGGGAAGCCTGGTGTGTAAAAATTGTAGACTGAGACCAGGGGGTGAATACAGTGAACAGGTTCAAGTGGATGTAGATTGCAATAGTTATTCAGAGATGTAGAGACATCCCAGGACAGAGTAGCTTCAATGATTGACCTAAAGCAGTCTTAAAGATCAAAGAGAGCATGTACGTGTAACCTAACTCTTACATTCAAATGTACGAGGGTTGGAACTTAAATAGTGGCAACTATTTATTCACAACCGATACAAAAGAGTTACATGTTTGCACCTGTTACTATCCTTCAAAGTAGTCACCAGTATTGTGTATAACCCGTTGCAGTGATATGGAAGGCGTAGTATACCATTAGCAGAGCCTGTTCTGTTGATGGTGCGGTCTAAAGTTATGGTGATTCTCGTGTACAACTTTAATGGTGTTATCCTAACGCATTACTTTCCTTCAAGCAGACCTTCAATGCATAGTACTACTGTTCGTTTTTGGAGCGTCACCTGCTACCAGCTTTGTGAAAGAAGCGGCAACACTTTCTGCCAAACCTACCCATCATTTTGCACGAGAATGCGCAGACGTGTACAGTGCAAGCTGTGGCTGCTCTCTTCGGTCGATGGGACTGGGAAGTACTGTACCAACCACCATATTCCCAAGTCCTTGTGACTTTGATTTGATTCTGAAGATGAAGGAACCACTTCGTGGCATTCGCTTCAGAACTGTTCCAGAGATTCGACAGGAAGTAGAATGCTCCATTCGCACCATCAACAGAACAGGCTGTGCTAATAATATACTATGCCTTCCATGTCGCTGTCAACGTTAATAAATTCCAAACAAATTTCAACATAGATGGGTAATGGAAAACTTGCATCAAGTAATTTATTATGTTCATGATTCTTTTAGAGTCTAGCGTTTTAGGGTGGATTAATTGAAGTTTTAGAATTTTCAGTGCTCCAGGGGGCTATCCATCTTACATGATAACTATTGCTTGAAAATGTTTGTTTGTGAAGAATTTTTATTATGACCAATTCACTGTGCTACATGTGTAGTTTGCTTATGATTATAAAAATACTACAGTAGGCAGTTCAGTTGAAGAGGATTGCAGATCTCTAAAAAGGACAATCATAGAAATTGAGCTGGCAAATATAGGCACTAGTACGGTAACTGGGAAGAAACCTTGAGATAAAAAATATGAATATTTCAATCAATGGATGGTAGATGTAAGTACAAAAATGTTTAGCGAAATTCAGGACTACAGAACTGTTTCATTTAAGAATGAAATAAGCAGGAAGTGCAGGGAAGCCAAGGTGAAATCATTACAGAAAAAAATTTAAAGGAATCGATAAAAAAATACTTGTCAGACGCCTGATTCAGCGTATAGAAAAGTCAGAACATCTATTAAAAGCAGAGGAGTCGACATTAAGAGTGTAAGGGCAATTCCACTATTAAATGCAAAGGGGGTGAGGGGATAGGTGGAAAGAGCACAGTGAAGGTGTCTATGAGCGGTGTCATGACATGATAGTAGAAGTAGTGGGAGTTGATATGGAAGACTTAGGAGATTGGATAAAATTGCTTGAGAATATTTAAAATCATTGGGGGAAGTGCAACCAATCAAACATCTTGCAAGATAAGAGTGGGATTGAAATTCAGGGTGAAAGGATATTAACAATAAGATTTGCTGGTGACATTTCCATCCTCAGTAAAAGTGAAAAGGGGGGGGGGGGGGAGCAGCAGGACATGTTGAGTGGAATGAAGAGTCTAATGAGTATAGGAGATGCAGTTATGGAGTTCAGCGATGTCGAAAGCAAAATAACACACAGTGAATGAAGTGAGGACATAAAAAGCAGATTAGTGCAGACAAAGAGGGCATTCTTGGCCATATGGAGTCTACTAGTATCAAACATCAGCCTTAATTTGATAAAGAAATTTCTGAGAAAACATACATCACAGACTGTGAGAAAACTGGAAAAGGAGAAAATAAGTGTGTCTGGGTTGTGGTGCTATAGAAGGTTGTTGAAAATTAGGTGGACTGAGAAGGAATGACGGGGTTTTTGGCAGAAACAGTGAAGAAAGGACATGCGGAAAACATTGACAAGAAAGGACAAGATGTTGTTAAGATGTCAGAGGACAACTTCCGTATTCTTAGAGGGAGCTGTACAGGGGAAAAACTGCAGGGAAAGACTGAGATAGGTATACCTCTACCAAATAATTGAGGATGTTGGGTGCACGTACTACTGCGAGGCAAAGAGGTGTGCCGCACCAAACCGGGCAGATCTACATCTTCATCTACAGAGGACTGGTGACTCAAGAAGAAATGTCAAAGACTCTTTTGAATTCTCAGTGGAGGTTACGAACCTAGTGTGTTGTAACATAAATGGAATATCATTTATGGTACCTGCCTCCGTTCTGTCACCTTGACTATTTTTGGAAAAATGAAATGAAAAGAAAATGGAAATGTTAAATGCATTGAACTGTGAGGCAGAACAGTCAGATGAAAATACTGATAAGATTTATGTAGGAATTGATAAAATTTCTGAAAATATCATTAATTGAATTAAACTGACTGACTATAATAAAATAAGAGTATACTTTTAAACAGTGGAAAGCCAGAGTGGAATAACTAACAGTATTATGAAGAGGAAAGATTGATACACTGAAGCACCAAAGAAACTTACATAGGCATGCGTTTTCAAATACAGAGGTATGTAAACAGGCAGAATACAGCACTGCGGTTGGCAACACCTATGTAAGACGACAAGTGTCTGGCGCAGTTGTTAGATCAGTTACTGCTTCTACAATGGCAGGTTACCAAGATTTAAGTGAGTTTGAACATGGTGTTATAGTCGGTGCATGAGCAATGAGACAGCATCTCCGAGGTAGCGATGAAGTGGAAATTTCCCTGCACGACCATTTCATGAGTGTACCGTGAGTATCAGGAATCTGGTAAAACATCAAATCTCTGACATCACTGCAGCTGGGAAAAGCTCCTGCAAGAACGGGACCAACAACTGAAGAGAATCATTCAATACTACAGAAATGCAACTTTCCGCAAATTGCTGCAGATTTCATTGCTGGACCATCAACAAGTGTCAGCGTGCGAACCATTCAACGAAACAATCGATATGGGCTTTTAGAGCTGAAGGCCCACTCGTGTGTACCCTTGATGACTGCATGACACAAAGCTTTATGCCTCGCCTACACCCGCCAACAGTGACATTGGACAGTTGGTGACTGGAAACATGTTGCCTGGTCGCACGAATCTGGTTTCAGATTGTATCGAGTGGATGGGTGTGTACAGATGTGGAGACAACCTCATGAATCCCTGGGCCCTGCATGTCAGCAGGGGACTGTTCAAGCTGGTGAAGGCTCTATAATTGTGTGGGACATGTGCAGTTGGAGTGATATGGGACCCCAATAGGTCTGGATATGGCTCTGATAAGTGACACATGTGTAAGTATCCTTCCTGGTCACCTGTATCCATTCATGTCCATTGTGCTTGCCAATGGACTTTGGCAATTCCAGCAGGATACTGTAACACCCCACACATCCAGAATTGCCACAGTGTCTCTCCAGGAATGCTCTTCTGAGTTTAAACACTTCCGCTGGCCACCAAACTCTCATTGAGCATATCTGGCATGCCTTGCAATGTGCTGTTCAGAGGAGATCTCCATCCCCTTGTACCCTTACAGATTTATGGGCAGACCTGCAGGATTCATGCCGCCAGTTCCCTCCAGCACCACTTGAGACATTAGTAGAGTCCATGCCATGTTGTGTCGTGGCATTTCTGTGTGCTTGGGGGGCAGGGGCAGACAATGTTAGGCAGCTGTACCCGTTTCTTTGGTTAGGTGTTGGTGGGGGAAAGTAGAAGGGACAGGAGAGAAGTAGAGAAGGGGGAAAAAATTAGTCGATTTATTGGCAAAATAGAAAGAATGTGTGTTATTGTAGTTGGAGCAGGAAAGTGATACGTAGGCGGAGGACAGGAACTAGGGAAGGATGAGGCTGAGGGGGATTACAGGATCGGAGAATATTTTGTTGGGAGGGTTCCCAAATGCACGGTTCAGAAAAGCTGGTGTTTGTAGGAAGAATCCAGATGACACAGGCTTGATGCAGTCGTTAAAGTGAAGCACTTTGTATTGGGCAGTATGTTCAGTAACTGGATGGACCAGCTGCTTCTTGGCCACATTTGTCTATGGCCAGTCTTGCTGACAGACAGCTTGTTAGTTTGCACATAGCACAGCGGTTGCAGCATAATTTGTATACCACGTGACTACTTTCACAGGTAGCCCTGCCATTGATGGGGTAGGAAATGCCTGTGACCAGACTGGAGGAGGGGTGGTAAGAGAATGTGTGGGACAGGTCCTTGCATGTAGGTCTGTTGCAGGAATGTGAACTATGAGGCCAGGGGTTGGGAGCAGGCGAATACCACTGCGGGAGGGTTGGGCAGGATAGTAGGTAGGATATTCTTTATTTCAGGCTATGACAAGAGATAGTTGAAGTCCTGGCAGACAATGTGATTCAGTAGCTCCAGTCGAGGGTGGTACTCAGTCACAAAGGAAGGGCTCCTTTGCGGCCAGACAGTGGGTAAGTGGGAAGTGTTAGGTGACGAGAGAGAGGGCACAGGGGATACGTTTATATACGAGGTTGAGAGGGTGATTTCAGGCTCTGAAGGCATCAGTGAGACTCGTGGTAAATTTTGAGAAAGTCTGCACGATCCTACAGATGCAATGACTACGCCTGGCTAGGGTGTATGGGAGGGACTGTTGTATGAAATGGGTAGCAGCTGCTGAAGTGCAGGTATTGCTGGTGGTTATTAGGTTTGATAGGGGCAGAGGTACAGATGTAAGCCAACCTTGAGGTAGAGGTCAACATTCATTAAAGTGGCTTATTGGGCGGAGAAGTGGCAGGTGAAGTGAATGGGGGAGACGGTAATGAGATGTCGGAGGAATTTATATAAGGTGTCCTTATCCTCAATCCAAATTACGAAGATGCCATTAATGAATCTGAATCGGATGTGGGTTTGGAATTCTAGGTGGTTACGAAGGATTCCCCTTTGTGGCCCATAGCTAAATTGGCATAGGATCGTGTCATGTGTGTGCCCACTGCTGTACCACAGATTTGTTTGCATATGATGCCTTCAGAGGAGAAGTAATTGTAGGTGAGGACGTAGGTGGTTGTGGTGACAAGGATGGAGAGTGTTGGGACTTTGGCACTGGGAATGTTAGTGTAGAGGGAGGTGGCCTCGACAGTTACGAGCTGGGTGCCATGTGGTAAAGGAAGTAGAATTGTGGAGAGTCATTTATGTTGAAAGGTAGGCTACAGGTAAAAGGCTGAAGGTGATGTGCCATGACAGCAGAGGTTTTCTTAGTGAGAGTACACTAGCTGGTCACAATTTGCTTCTACATATACATACATACTATATGGTGCATGGTGGGAAGTACCTCATTCCACTAGTAGTCATTTCTTTTTCTGGTCCACTTGCAAATAGAGCCTCCAAATGAGCCCTAATTTCTCTTATCTTCATAGTCCTTACGTGAAATGTACATTGTCAGCAGTAGAATCGTGCTGCAGTCAGCTTCAAATGCCAATTCTCTAAATTTTCTCACTAGTGTTCCTCTAAAAGAATGTTGCCTTCCCTCCAGGGGTTACCATTTGAGTTCCTGAAGCATCTCCATAATACCTGCATGTTGATCAAACCTACCGGTAACAAATGTAGTAGCCCACCTTTGAATTGTTTCAAAGCCTTCCCTTAAGTGGACCTGTTGTTGTTGTGGTCCTCAGTCCTGAGATTGGTTTGATGCAGCTCTCCACGCTACTCTATCCTGTGCAAGCTTCTTCATCTCCCAGTACCTACTGCAACTTACATCCTTCTGAATCTGCTTAGTGTATTGATCTCTTGGTCTCCCTCTACGATTTTTACCCTCCACGCTGCCCTCAAATGCTAAATTTGTGATCCCTTGATGCCTCAAAACATGTCCTACCAACTGATTCCTTCTTCTAGTCAAGTTGTGCCACAAACTTCTCTGCTCAAGCGGACCTGGTGGGGTCCAAAACACCCTAGCAACACAAAGAATGGGTTGCACTAGTGTCGTGTATATGCAATCTCCTTTACTGATGAACTGCATTTTCCAAAATTTCTCGTAATAAACTGAAGTTGGCCATTTGCCTTCCCTAACACAATCCTTACATGTTCGTTCCATTTCATATTTTTTGAAATGCCTAGATATTTAATCGACCAGAATGTGTCAAGCAGCACACTGCCAACATCTTATTTGAGAATTATGGCATTGTTTTTCCTACTCATCTGTTAAGTATTTCTGCATTTTAACCTAGCTACCAGTCATCACACCAACTGGAAATTATGTATACATCATCTTGTATTTTCCTACAGTCACTCAATGAAGACACCTTCTGGTGCACTACGGCTTCATCAGCAAACAGCTGTAGATTGTGTGCTCACCCTGCCCACCAAATCATTTATGTGTATAGAAAATGAGCAGTCATGTCACACTCGCCTGGGTTACTGTTGATAATTTCCTTGAGACTAAGCAAATGCTCAAGGATTCTGCAGCAAACTGATGTTAAATCTGTTGGTCGGTAATTTTGGTTGTCCATTCTTCCACCCTTGTTATATACACAATGGGTTGGTTGGCTTTATGGTCTTTAGGAAGCAAGTAGAAGATAAGAATGCAGAGAGTGGTAGGGTTGAGGAGAGAGAGAGAGAGAGAGAGAGTGAATTTGTGAATTTTTATCATGTATTTGCGCGTGTGTGTGAGTTTTTTTTTTTTTTTTTTTTTTTTTTTTTTTTTTTTTTTTTTTTTTTTTTTTTTTCCCACTGTGGGTGCTTGCTTCTTCCATCTGTACCGATAAAGATAAGTTTCCCTCCCTACCCAAAGTCCAATCAAACATTGTATTCCAGAGTTGTTGTCTAGCTCACGGAATCCACCCAAACGCCCTGACCAGCAAATCACCTATCTCTGTCTGCAACCCCTCCTTTCCCATTGACCTCTGGCTGTTCAAATTCATTCCATTCATAGCTGTCACCAATCTAGTACTGCAAAACCATGTAAACCAAGTCCAAAAAACCTCCTTGCAATACCTCGCTTCCATCTGTTAAATTCTCCTACACTGCAATCTTGCATCCCATCTTTCACATTAAAACACTGGCCCTCCAGAAACTAGAGAAAGCGTATGCAATGCCATCTCAATTTGTCCAGCCTGTTGACCTACTCGTGCCTTGGACTACCAAAACCCAACACCTCTGCAAGGGCTCCCATCAAACCTCCCCTGCATCCCATTGTTGCCTATAAATCCTGTCTCTCAGATCTACTACATTTGCCACACCCTCAAAAACCCTGCCTTGCAGACTCACTACATTCACTACCTCAGAAACTCCCACCTACCGCAATACAGAATCCAGAACCTCAGCAGACCCAAAACACAGTTGTGAGCCTTTCCTCCAAAAGCCTTAGTCACACAGAAGTATCAGTCCCTCCCAAAGGTCTTACCTGTCTCCTTACTCCCAAACTGAATCATGCTGGACTCACTAAAGACCTTCTCTCCATCTCCTGGTCCCTACAGTGGAAACGCTATTTCACTGCTAACCTCACCAATCTGAATCAACCCAAAAGCAATACTGAACACTACCCGACTCACGCTGCTCTATCCAACCTTGATCCACCACCATTACCACCACCCCCAATAATCCCCAGTTAACATTCCAGAATTACTTTAACCTCAAAACTTTGTCCCACCATCGTTTCCCAAACCCCTCAACATGGAAACCAACTTCACATCAGAGAAGGAACCACAGTCCACCACCTAAAAGCTGATCCTGACCTAAAAGCTGATCCTGACTGTATAATCCTACCTGCTAACAAAGGCTCACCCATTATGGTTTTTGAACCAGAAGGCTTACCTGGCTGAGAAACACCACATACAAGTCCTGCCACAGTGGACCCCATTTCAGAAATCCAACAGGCTCTCCTCAAATCCTTAGGTGCATACTAAAACTTACTCCATAGCCTCTCCCCCTCCCTCCCTTCTTCACACACTCCCCCCACCCTCCCTGCATTCCTCCAACCCCCCCCCCCCCCTCCTGCAACCTTGTGAATCCTGGCACCCCTACCTCATTCATGATTCCTAAATTAGAGAGAGAGAGAGAGAGAGAGAGAGAGAGAGAGAGAGAGAGAGAGAGAGAGCAACCATTTTACGGTCCCACCTGCTTTTTATTTCTTCGTTTGTTGTCCTTGGTGTCGATTTACTATGTTGCTACACTGGCTGAAAATTGGGGTTTGTGATTTGTACACTGACTATGGTAAATAACGTAGCTGACAGATGCACAGTTGTGTTTCACAATACCTTAATTTCACTTTTCATAACCCCCTAATAATACACAGTTATATGTGTATGGGCAGTGCACTATTGTTTAAACTTTCCATAAGCCTCATTAATAGTTTGCAGTGCGACTGCTACGGTTGCAGGTTCGAATCCTGCCTCGGGCATGGATGTGTGTGATGTCCTTAGGTTAGTTAGGTTTAAGTAGTTCTAAGTTCTAGGGGACTGATGACCACAGATGTTAAGTCCCATAGTGCTCAGAGCCATTTGAATAGTTTGCAGGCGAACCTCAACATACTGCTACAGTAGTTTTCTGTTGAACATCTATGATCAATAAAAACATAACCACAAACTCCACAATTCTTGAAGAATACTCAGGTACGTATGGAGCAGACACTGTCACTGTTTCAACACATGGCCTAATTGTTTAACACTTATTACACTGTTATTGTCTGAAACTTGTCCGGGGACTGACTGTCTCGTGACCAATAATCGGACCTTTATATATCATCACAATAATAGGTGCTGAAACTACACATTGTTCAAAGTTAAATTTACATAAATCACAATTAAAACTTAACTCATTAAATTAACTGAATACATCGAAAAATTCTGTCTTTTTAACAGTTTCTTCTACCACAAGAGTCAGGCTGAATTATTTATTTAAATCATGAAATTAACAAATATAGTTTCACAAACAATCCTTGGGACAAAATTGTCAATTACTTTGGAATTAATTAAGGACTCATTTTGCTAATATATTTTCGAATAGAGCTAAATAAATACTTTAAGATTGCTATTGTTTCGTCTCCCAAATGTTTATAATTTGTACAGAATTTATATTTATTTCTACATCAACAGTAGAATTTAAGTTACGAAACAGTTACTGATTTCACCCTTTAACAAAAGATACTATCTAGGCATAATCGAAATAAATTAGAAAATCAATTACATACCTAAAACTAAGCACAAAATTAGATCTGGTGTTATATTCTTTAAAACTGAGGGCCAATCTCTCTCTTATGAAAATGCAGATTATACTCGTGTTTGCTAATGGTAAATAATTAAAAGTAATGAAATGAATTTAAGGAGGCAGATGGAAAAACAAGAGGGGAAGAAAAATTATCCCAGCTTGCTTCATCACAAATGGAGCAAGTAGATCACATTCTGTGCCGGGGTTCGACTATCTCTTGTCGTGCCCTGAAATGAGGAATAGCCTACCCTCCATCTTTCACACCTGTTCCACAGGGGTATTCCATCACCCACTGGACCTTAACAATATCTTTGTCCAACCTTGCTTCATCCCAGTTCTCAAACCCTTGCCGTATGGCTCATCTCCTTGCAATAGACTTAGATGCAAGAGGTGTTCCATACATCCCCCCACCACAATCTAATCCAGTCCAGTGACAGTCATGCCCTATCCCACGAAAGGCAGAGCTGCCGGGGAAAGTAGTTATGTGATCTACAAACTAAGCTACACCACTGTTCTGCTTTCTATGTGGACATGAAAACTAAGAAGCTGTCCGTCCAAATGAATGGCAAAGGGACAGCTGGATCACCCAGTTGATGAACATGCTGCCTAGCAAATGCTTCAATTTAATGACCGTTTCACAGCCTGCATGATCCGGCTCCTTGCTACCAACACTAGCTGTTCTGAATTACAAAGGTGGGAACTCAACCTACAACCTATCATTTGCTCCTGTAACTCCATTGGCCTCAGTCTCTCCTATTCCATGCCGCCCACCTACCTTCCCCCCCCCCCCCTCCTCCTCCCACTTTGACACTACACAACCTTCTAATCTGCCAATACACCCACTTGTCTTTCTCACCTTCTGTACTTCTCTCCACTCTCCTCCTTCCCCTCCCCTCTGCCCTCAGGCCCACTTCACCCCAAACATCCCAACTTCACATAGCAGCTGTATCATGCTCCCACCACTTCCCTGTATGCTCCCACAAGCACCACTACACCTTCCCCACCCATACACTGCTGTCCCCGTCAGACACAGTTGCAGTCCAGCCACAGCAAAGCCACTGGTGAAATTTTTTTGACCCCTCAAAAGAAGGTGTTTTGGCTGGAAGTTTAAATGCATAGTGGTATTTTATTGTGCCTGTTTGTGACTCAGTGTCTCCTCCATGTGGTGAGCAGCAATCCGTCCTTTTCATTATATTGTTGTTAAGAGTATTTTGTATTTTACCAGATTTGATTGCATGGATATAGGGATATGTTCCTATTGATGAA
Organism: Schistocerca nitens; assembly: GCF_023898315.1. Lineage (NCBI taxonomy): Eukaryota > Metazoa > Arthropoda > Insecta > Orthoptera > Acrididae > Schistocerca > Schistocerca nitens. The sequence continues at coordinate 12,497,628 of NC_064622.1, forward strand.
GATTTCATCACTTCTCTATACCTGTGTTAAAGTTTGTCTTAATTTGTAGTATGAAAGCTGTAAATGATTATGATGAGAAAGCTCATAGAATAATTTACAAAAAAAAATGAGTAATTCAACCAGTGTGTCCATTTTTTTAAATATTCTGATTTTCTTGTCATCTCTGCCTCAGAAGTGTTGCAGGTTGTAGCGTAATGGATTGTATTGCTGAAATTAATGTAGCAACATGAAAAGCTGAGTTGAAAGTAATAGTTATTGATTAATGAGCTACTTATGAACAAAATTTTTTAATGAAAATGAGATTTTTGTGTAGTTCCCCCTCACACCCACTTCCAGTGGTTGAGAGGCACTCCTTCCTCTTTTCCTATTGAGCCCAAATTATACGCAATAATTTTTTTGTGTAACAGAACCAAATTGGGAGTAGCACAAGGAAAAAATCAAACTTTAAGAATAAGAGCTGCCTGTAGCTGCAGCCTAGCTTGTCACAGAATGTACAGAGACTGTGCTGGAAGCCCTCGAGTGAACTCTGAACTCGGGGACCTCAGTTAGCTCTTGGGGACAGTGTTGCCTGATGTGGGCTCTGCTAAAGCTCGTGAGGGGGGCAGGCTTCTCGACCTGTTCAGAATAGACAATCAAACCTTGGATGACGGGCGGTGTTTGCTCCGACAATTAATGCAATCTACAGCTGGTTGCCGCCGTTATGTCTGGCTATTAGAACAGCATCTTCAGTATGTCATATGAGCCCCCACCTCATGGCACACACTTAAAGTGTACGAGGTGATCATTCCTATTTCCCACTTTGGTTTTGTTAACGGGGCCATTACTCGCAGTTCGACAGTCGAATACATATCCTGCTTTCCTTTTATTTTATTCTGATGAGACACTACTGTTTGAGGAATTCTGGTTGAGACAATATGGGAACATCTGCAGCCTGAATATTTACCAAGACCAACTGGAGAAATCTGAAATAAACAGGTGACTGTTAGTGGGGAGTGTGGAATCTACCGAACTGCATTGGGAGCATAGACAGAAAATGTTTCAGAGTTAAAGCTCCTGCTTAATCTGCATAAATAATTTGTAATTACAAAGACTTTCCTTCCATAGTCTTTTTAACTATTTCGGATGCAGATTGATTACTTTTATATCAATTAACTTTGGGGCACGTGGCCACAACACTGTGGGACAGCAGCAAGAGAAAGTTCTTTCAGTTGAGTGTAATGTGGAAGTTAGCTTCCAGAAATTATAACTTTGATGCAAGAAAACTGCAAATTTCCTTATTATATTGCTGCATATCAAGCTTTTCCTCTAACAAATCATGTGAGGAGACCATACCCTCATAGACAGTTAACTGCTGAATGATGCCTATTTAATTACAGATTATCTAGAGAGGGAAGGGCTATAGTATGTTCTTTTGGTACCTTACTGTCAAAGTTACAGGTCTTGGATACTTAAACTGTGACGTGAACAAAATCGATGTGTAACTTAAAGTTACTTGTGTGTTGCATAACTTCGTATGGTTTCATAACAGTGTATACTCTGTCATTCATGCAGCATAGTGTAGACCACCCTATTGAGAACTCACATCAAAGCCTGGGATTGTGACCTACAAAAAATACTACTGAGTTTTGAAATCGGCTCTGTAGTTTCTTTCCTAGCCCAAGAGGAGCACTGTTTTGGCAGAACGAAGTATATTCAGAGTCGAGTCAGTAAAGAAGTCACAAACTGGAGTAGAGACATAAGCGCTGTCTCTACTGGTCTGAAATTTATTTTACTTTTGAACATACTTCCCCTACAAACTTAAACCGTTACCCCATAGGGTGACAAGTTGGTAAAAGCCTGCAGCATAGAATTCATGTGATGAACACTCGCATATAATCGGTGATCCCATGGGCCATGACAAGTTTATTTGGTTCCTTAAATTGCTGCTACCCACACAGCTGATGTGTCCTGGAGATAGCAAAATATCCCTAAATGTGGAAACAATGTGGCATCAATAGACAACAAAGGCGACCAGGACACCCCTTGTTTGTGACTTTTTCTTGTCCTTTGCTGAATTCCTGTTTCCAGTTGAAAACTTTCCACGAAATATGGTCCTAAACATACACGAGACAAGTTTCGCACCGAATGTCATCTGCAGACAATCCCTTGGCGCACAAAAATTTCATTGTCCTAAACTGTACACACTTATAGCACACGTGCCGACCTTGTGTAAATTCAGACCACTAAGCATCAGCTACAAAATACAGTGTATCGCCTTCCTTTCATGTGATGTGCTACCACGTTCTCAATAGATGTAGGCGATAAATTTATAACAATATGCAGGATTATGGCATTTGCGATTTAGTTTCTGACTCGCCCTCGTATGTAGCTACATACTGAAGATTCTGCTATTACACTGAAAAAGTAAATTCTCACAATCAAGCGAGTGACTGGACTGTCAGTGTCATTTCTGGTAGAGTGCAGCCCTGGTATTGCACACGGGACTGGTGGGGGGGATTGTATTACATTACATTTAGCTTATCACTGCATAAGTTTGCTAACATATTTTGCAGAAAACCATATTACGTATTTCTATAAAGTTGCGAAGCTTCTATCTCTTCCACAAATAAATGAAATGAATTCCAATAACTGTGAATGTGTGTGTCTGACATTTCACATGTGAATTTTTCCCACTCTTTACGTTGACAATTCCTGTTGCCTTATTCAACACTGCTGTAATCTTAAATTCATTTCTTCACAAAATTATTATTGAAGTCGGGTTCATTCTCATTTACATAGGCACTTTCATAAAGGCTGCACTGGCAGTCCACACCAGCTTTGCACGATTAGCACTAAGTATCTACGGACAAACAACTTGGCCGGCATAGTGTTAATGAATTATACACACAAATCTATACTTGCAAATAAATCTATCTATTAGTGAAACTGTATTAAAATCCTTACAGTACTTCCTCGGATTACCCTTACAGATAGAAAAGCACAGTGTCAGACTTTAATTTATAATATGTATAGTTTCTGGTCAATCTTTCCTGCCAGATACTGTCTCTCTAGTTTACCAGCTTGTAACTCCCATCATAGCCACTCCAAAAGCCAAGTACATATTTCATATTTAACAATACATACATTACACACTTGTCATTATTATTTCAAATTAATACACACAAACCTTCCTTGTGAATCAGTCTGTATCTACTATATCAGAAACACTACAGTAGTTCCTGACACTAGCCTTCACAGATGGGCAGAACTCCATGGTGGAGAATTTTAGTTTATAGTGATATAGTAACAAACTAAGAAATAGTGGAAATTACAACAAATGCTAATGATATATTATGCTGCTTGTGATGTTCGCCTGCTTTATTTCTTTGTTGATTGTCCTCGGTGTCGACGTACTGCGTTGCTGCACTGGTTGAAAAATGGGGTTTGTAATTTTGACACTGACTGCTGTAAATAATGTAGCTGACAGGTGCACATTTGCGTTTTACAGTTCATTACTTTCACTGTTCACAACCCCTCAATAATACACAGTTATATGGCCAGTGCACTATTGTTTAACTTTCCATAAGCCTCAGTAATAGGTTGCCGGCAAATATCCAAATACTGCTACAATAGTTCACTGTTGTACATGTGCGAGCAGTAAAAACCTAACCACACATTTCAGTCTTTCAAATAAATTGAACAGTCACTGTCATTGTTTTACCACACGGCCAATTGGTGTAACGCTTGTTTCACAGTTAAGTTGATGCATTGTTGTTGATCTAACCAATACAGGTTTCTTGCCTAAAACTTGGCTGTGGACTTGCTGTCTCAGGACCAAAAATCGAACCCTTATATGTCCTCATCATAATAGGTACTGAAGCTACACGTTGTTTGAAGTTAAATATACAGAAATTACAATTAAAACTTAACTCATTAAATTAACTGAATACATCGAAAACTTCCTTCTTTTCAACTGCAACTGCAAGGGTTAAGGCGAAGTATTTGTTCAAATCATGAAATGAACAAATTTCGTTATGCAAACAATACTTTTGACATCACTATTAATTGCTTTGGAATGAAGGGCTGCCTTTGCTGACATATTTTCGAATAGAGCCAAATAGATCCTTTAAGAATGCTATTAGTTGTTCCTCCAAGTGTTTATAATTAGTACAGAATTTATATTTGCTTATAAGTCAACAATAGAATTTAAGTTACGAAACACCCTGTAACCAAAGATACTAACTAGGCATAGTCAAAATAAATTAGAAAATCAGTTACATACATAAAACTAAGCACAAGATTAGATCTGATGTTAAATTCTTTAAAACTTGAGGGCCTACCTATCTCTTTTATGAAAGTGCAGGTTATACTCGCATAAGTTAATGGTATTTAGTTACAAGTGGGAAAAAACAAATTTAAGGAGGCAAATGGCAAAACAAGAGGGGAAGTAAAAATATTCCAGCTTGCTTCATCACATCACCCCTTCACTGGATTGACCATATAGATATTGAAAATAACTAACTGGGCAAGTCAACGGCCTCCAGTGACCCCAGACAGTGGGTTAGATATTGAAAATAACTAACTGGGCAAGTCAACGCCTCCAGTGACCCCAGACAGTGGGTTAAAATTGCGCGCGCGCGCGCCCACACACACACACACACACACACACACACACACACAAAATGAAATCTTATCAAAACTATAGTACATACATTTTTTCAAATTTATACTTACATGAAGTGGCCATATGAAAATCCCCATATAAAATATTTACATACAGTGTATTGTACATTTGCGCAAAATATCCACAAGTTATACTTCCAATAAAAATTAGGCATCTTCATCATAAGTGATGTCCTCCTCAAATAAACAAAGATTACAATCTAAGATACATACCACTTGATACAAGTCCTGTCTTGCTTCAAATAATAAATCCTCATAGGTTGCAATAAGTTATATTACACTGCACATTGCACTTCACGTTTTAGTCAGAAAATTTCACTTGCTCATTGTTCAGTATTTTTCACAAGCACTTTCACACTTTTAATGAGCTTTTACACATTTTCTCACCAAGTTGTCCACTCCTTCAACAAGTCCAAGTGGCAGTTAGCAAGGAAATGCACTGCTATCAGTTCCCTTGGAGGTGGTTCTCCTCCACCACAGTGCATGAAAAAATTAGACAAAATACTCTACTTTAGTACACATACTTTTACTTCTAACTTAAGTCTAAGAAAACAATATTTAACACTAATGGCAAATAATATTCATTACATCATAAATAAATACATTACATAGTTCTCATAACATTAAAATAATTATCACTAAAATTGCCTAAAGTATGAACAGTGGTGACTAGAATTTTTTTTAAATCGAGTGCACATTACATTACAAAAAATTACTCTGTCATAACTGCCTGAAACTGGTTAAACTTGAAAGATTTGGATCTATTTCCCATTTTCTAAATAGCAAAAACTCAAGATGTGCGGTAGCATAGCTTTACTAATCATTACGTTATGAAAAAATTTAGTCATCATCACATAACTTAATTACTACTCAGATCAAAATTAAGGGGATGGAAGTTGTACCAAATCATTGCCCCATTTCTCTACTCAACTGAGCACTACTCTCATTCAAACAGAAAATTAAATCCTCACAAAAGTTATCAAATAGTTGACCTGTCAGAATATTCACGTCACTCTAGTACCGCAGTTATTAGTCAATCAGCAAACTTATTGTTCTTCGTTCCAGTGTTACCACTTTAAGCTCATAATTCCTCAGAACACAAATAGAAGTTTTCAGATAATCTATAGATCCAATAATGCAGCATTATATGACTTGTACCTCACTAAAATATTGCTCTTTCTGTTAAGCTCTTTCCCAACTGCAGTATCATGAATTGCACAATATACACAGTACACAAGGTTCCCTAGTTCAAAAATAGATCATCAAGATAGTTACACCACATGTGTTTGTATACAGTTACCTTTTTCATTAATCATGTCTGTCAGCTCCATTATTTTACTTACCTTTCTTACCTCATTAACTAGTGGAGCGCATTCTCAAAAAAATATCCCTACTGCAGATACAGGCTCCCTAACCATTAAGACCATAACATTATTCATTATTTTATTATATCACTATTGTTTTATTATCTGATAAACACCTGCTTTGCTTACCTAATGCCAAATTGATTCTACAGAAAAACACTCCACAGTAACAGATCCTTAATCTAAGGCAAACTTAACTCTCATTACTGATCAGACAAAATTATCACTTAGAAAAACTACTATTTCACTGTATTCCATCAAATTGCTTAAGATTCTAGCCTGAAGGACGATATACATACAAATCTTGCTTATTCTTTCCACACACATTACTCCAGGCAACTCTATTGTAATTCCTTAATATTAGAAATGATTGTACCATGACACACTTCTATGGGCAGATAGTTATCTTCATATACTGATTTCACTGAACACAAACATTTCTATTATTTCACAGTTAATATTAAGATCTAGTATTCAAGGTGGTTTACACTGCATATTGCCTCTGCTGCTGCACCAATGAGCTGATTACTTCAGATGTTAATTATCCTCTTGTTTGTTTGACAGAATTCTTTAACCATGGTACCACTTTGCTTTCTTCCATCCTCTCATGACACTGCCTCAGCAAACATGAAAAATGAGATAGACAGCTGGGGTAAGCATTATTGCCACTTAATGAATCCAACACAGAACGTTGAACCCCCTACTTGCTAATTGCACAAGAACTCAGTCCCAAATATTACATCAATGCTGAGATTTTGAATTACCAAGAAATTGTACTCCAACAGCTGTCCTGCCAATTCCACAGTTAATAGCAACTCTCGTGTTACACTCGGTGATCGCTTACCAGTAGCACCAATCATTTTTATTCCAGAAACATGAATCACCACTATACTGTCTGTGTTCTTAATAGATTCAAATCATGCCTGTGAAATGCCATTCAAATCACTACCGCTGTCCACTAAACACTGAACATGTATACCTTGTACACTTGCTGTTATTACAGGGTTACACACTTCCTTTTTGCTTACCATGTGGTCCTTTTTATAAAACAGTTCCTCATTAATTTCTCTTTACTTAACACATTGCCCTCATTATCAATTATAAATTCAGATACCCCATTCTCAACACTACTGGATTCGTCATTGCTGTCATCATTACAGCTACTGTCAGAATCAGACCCACTGTCACTTTCTCTATGCTTTAGATTTTGTGTGTCTTCCACGTTTATCTCCATTTCAGTCAATTTACATTTTCATTTAATTTTAACAGTTTTTCCTCTGCCATTACTGCACTCTTGGTTTCTACCTATGCTTCTGAATCATTTTTAATGTGATTGATTTGGTTCTCAAGTTCAACTCTACTTCCAGCACAAAATTTATCAGATGCCTCCACCCTCCTACTATAGTCATCACAATATCTCTCTCTCTCTCTCTCTCTCTCTCTCTCTCTCTCTCTCTCTCTCTCTGCTGCACATTTACTACTCATTGATGTTAATTTCTCATTCATGTTATGTACTACTTTCTTTATCTTTTCATCACAACTGCCTCAACCTTGTTATTTAATTCTGAAAGATTAGAGCTGACTACCTAAATCTCCTTTTTAACTACTTTCTTCAGTTCATCCTTTAAGCTAACCATGTCAGTTCTAATACTGTCAGTTGTCTTTCCCACCCTATTAATGTCTTCTTTCATGCTCTTTTCCACGCTATTAATGTCTTCTTTCATACACATACTACTCAAACCACTCATAATTTGCCTTAACATCACTTCCAGTTTTTCGTCTGTCATAAACTTTTGCCCTTGCTAACTTTCACTACTAGGTTCCTTCCTCTTAACCCTAATGATTACATCCACTTCAGTACTGTTTTTGACCATTTTGCTCACATCACCACACAGTGTAGATGATGCTTTAATCATTTCACCTACTATAGGACTTTTGTCCCCATCATTCGAAGTTACATTCATGACTGATTTATAACCACCTTGGTCTACAGAACCAGTCTCCTTCTGTCCCTTGTCTCCCATCACACTGTCTTGTTCATTATTGCCACTTAATATAAAACGGCCTTCACTATGAATTACCTTGTTTTTAATCACTCTGCTGCTGCTGTCATCTCTATTTGTCGTCTGCATGGCTGCTACAAGTTGTAATTCTCTTGGTGAGATGTCTTGTTTAACCCAGTCAGCTGTGTCCACCTGCCTGCTGATTGGCTGCTCCTGTACTCAATGCCTGCTTCCATAGAACCCGCTCGCTGATTGGCTGCTATCCTACTGTGGCCAAGAAACCCCAGCACTGATTGGCTGTTGCATCTCCTCCATTTAAAACTGTACTGTAAACCACTCAAGTTCACTGTCAAAGTTCGTGAGTCCTAGTTTATGGTGCCCACATAAAATAGTCCTCACCCGGGGCACCAAATGTAACGTTCGGCTGCCTTATTTCTTTGTTGATTGTTCTTGGTGTCAACGTACTGCATTGCTACACTGGCTGAAAAATGGGGTTTGTAATTTTGACACTGACTACTATAACTAATGCCCGACAGGTGCACATTTGCATTTTACAGTTCATTACTTTCACTGTTCACAACCCCCCAATAATACACTGTTATATGGCCAGTGCACTATTGTTTAACTTTCCATAAGCCTCAGTAATAGGTTGCCGGCAAACATCCACATACTGCTACAATAGTTCACTGTTGTACATGTGCGAGCAGTAAAAACCTAACCACACATTTCACAGTCTTTCAAATAAATTGAACAGTCACTGTCATTGTTTTAACACACTGCCAATTTTTGTAACACTTGTTTCACACTTAAGTTGATGCATTGTTGTTGATCTAACCAACACAGGTTTCTTGCCTGAAACTTGGCCGTGGATTGACTGTCTCGGGACCAAGAATCGGACCCTTATATATCCTAACGATAATAGGTTCTGAAACTACACATTGTTAGAAGTTAAATTTACAGAAATGACAATTAAAACTTAACTCATTAAATTAACTGAATATATCAAAAACTTCCTTCTTTTCAACAGTTTCTTCTACTGCAAGGGTTAAGGCGAAGTATTTGTTCAAATCATGAAATGAACAAATTTCGTTATGCAAACAATACTTTTGACATCACTATTAATTGCTTTGGAATGAAGGGCTGCCTTTGTTGACATATTTTCGAATAGTGCCAAATAGATCCTTTAAGAATGCTATTAGTTGTTCCTCCAAGTGTTTATAATTAGTACAGAATTTATATTTGCTTATAAGTCAACAATAGAATTTAAGTTACGAAACACCCTATAACAGAAGATACTAACTAGGCATAGTCAAGATAAATTAAAAAATCAATTACATACATAAAACTAAGCACAAAATTAGATCTGATGTTAAATTCTTTAAAACTGAGGGCCAACCTTTCTCTTTTATGAAAATGCGTATTATACTCATTTATGTTAATGGAAGTTAGTTAAACATGAAAAAACGATTTAAGGAGGCAGATGGCAAAACAAGAGGGGAAGTAAAAATATTCCGGTTTGCTTCATCACATGCTGAAAGCAGATCCCAAATGGAAAACACTGTGACAGTCGTAATATGTACAGAACACACACAAATTTGCCACAGCAATGAAATTCGTAAGAGCTATGCTACACTACTGTCATCAACTTTCAAACACTCTCCTAGAGCAAACTGCTCATTGATGGGGAAAAGTGGAGATATTGCACTAATCATCACTGCTATTACGAGAAATGACTTTATGAATAACATTTTGCTGCCAAAATATGCAGCAGTAGCTCGATTTACGGTAATATAAGTTATATTAACCACAATTTAAGTAAGCGTCCAAAATTCTCAAAAATACACCATTAATCTTGCAGAAAGTTACTGATATTAGGGCAGAAGGATTGAATGAACAAGATGACTGCTACTGACACTATAGTACGAAGTTTGCAGGGCACTCATAACCTTCGAGAACTGTGCGGTATGTCGCAACATGTGTTCGTACAGTCAGTGAAGTGGTGCTGACAATACATTTAGTTTGGTTGTAAAATGTAGTAATTTAGAGTTTGGGATAGATTTATCTACAGATGGAGACTTCTGAACAAAGGAAACACTCGAAGTCAAATGTATAAAATTTTTATGTAGCTAATTTGATGATATCTTCTATTCTAGTGTGCCAAAGATGTTGTAGCATCAGTTTATCCCACTCTAAATAGTAAAAACCACAAACATTAACAAAGGCCCTTGTATTACAGGTTAACTTCTTAATAGTATTCAAAACATAGTTTTTAATTACAGAAACTTTTCCAACATTATGACCAGTTCCAGTTTTTCCATGAATTAGTTTTTTTACAGTTAGACACTTCCACATTCCTACAAAACAGTTTGACTGTGGCAAGACAATCGACAGTGCATTTTTACATGCAAAATATCACAGATGAATATCAGAGTTGGTTTCAAATAATACAGTTACTGGTCACAGTAAGATGACATATAAAAATGCACATAAATGTATTTAGTTCCCACTGAGCAGTTAGTACAACATCGTTGTTGTGGTCTTCAGTACAGAGACTGGTTTGATGCAGCTCTCCATGCTACTCTATCCTGTGCAAGCTTCTTCATCTCTGAGTGACTACTGCAACCTACATCCTTCTGAATCTGTTTAGTGTATTCATGCCTTGGTCTCCCTCTACGATTTTTACCCTCTGCGCTTCCCTCCAATACTAAATTGATGATCCCTTGATGCCTCAGAATGTGTCCTACGAACCAATCGCTTCTTCTAATCAAGTTGTACCACAAATTCCTCTTCTCCCCAATTCTATTCAGGACTTCCTCATTAGTTATGTGATCTACCCATCTAATCTTCAGCATTCTTCTGTAGCTCCACATTTCGAAAGCTTCTATTCTCTTCTTGTCTAAACTATTAATCGTTCACATTTCACTTCGATACATGGCTACACTCCATACAAATACTTTCAGAAAATGAATACAATATATAAACAAAATATAAACTAACAGTTATCTGGAAGTACTGCACAGTTAATGTTTAAGTGTGAACTGAACTTTGACCAGAGAGATTCAGAACATGAAATATTACAAGATGTTAAAATAGTGATGCATAGGCAGCAGACTTTCCAAGTGATGTTAGTAGTGCGATTACTGGACACAGACTTTTTACGAACGTATTACTATCACGATATCTGAGCTCAGACTTTCGTGGACATGTGCGCATGGTGATGGCTAACAACAGCGTTTCACATAGATGTTACTGTAATGATTTCCAGGCCAGGACTCACACTTTCAGGGGGTGTGTGCTATATAAAAGCTGTCATATGAACGGTTTGTGATTTTGAAAACTTCATTTTGGTTTGAAAAATGGCTAGGTTAGATCTTGCTAATTTGAATGGGCTATATGGTACAACAGTGAGCTGGTTTATAAACGTATGGTAGTTTAGGAAGACACAAAGGATAAAGGAAGTATTCTGTACATTTGTGTTGGTAATAACCCATTTATGAATACGGGTCCCATCTTTATATTTATGATCCCTGGTGCAAATTCTCAATGGCTTAATTAATTGGGGAAATGTGTGATCTTATTCAGAAAAAGACAGGACAACAAAAGTACAGTAGTAAAATCTGGAATGTAACAGGCATAATGGTACAGATTGTAAAAGTAACTTTAGGTTATTTGAATTTTGATTGGTTATTTCATAAGTTTATTAGTTTCACAGATATTGAAATCAGTTATTCAAAGATCAGAATTCCAGTGTTTCTAATAGTTGTGAGCATGCTCAACTCAACTGTTCAGCTCAGTCAAAGTTCCATATTCTGTACTGCAGTAAAGTTTTCAGTTATTAACAATTTGTAATTAAGACAGTTTTCATCAAAATTACTGACGGTAATGAAATCAGATTGATGAAAAGAGAAGTCAGAATAATGAATTTAAGTGAGGCCATGTTGGATTAAATTTTTGATAAATTCCGGTACATATTACGTATGTATTTCATAGGTACTCAAATAAAAACTTAAAAATGAGTAAAAATAATTATTAATAGGGGTGCAGTACAAACATATGGGACGTTCCAGTGTGCTCTGCTTCAAGCACATCTTCCACTTGAGGCAACTGACTCTCTGTGAACAATGGCAGCCAGTTTTCCTGTATGATGTAATGCTAATTCAGGTTGTAAAGGTTTCAGAACAATGAAAAAGATATTTTAATTGTGATTTCCAGAAAAATTATCTTCATATATACTTAAGTATTCTTCTCTTAGTAGCATACACCAGAGCCTCAACAATACAGGAAACTGCACCATAGATGTGACCACAATGGAGGGTTATCTGTGGAGAGGTCCGACAAACATGGGTTCTGAAGAGGAGCAGCAGCTTTTCCAATAGTTGCAGAGGCAGCAGTCTGGATGATTGCCCGGTCTAGCCTCTTAACATTAGCTAACACGGCATTGCCAAGATGGTACTGCGAAAGGCTAAAATAACGGAGAAAGTGGCACGTATCATTCCACGCCCCCAACCAAACCCCAAACCCCACCCCCATCCCAAGAATGTGCATCTCTAGTGTATGGCTTGATGATGATAGCATATTCTTGGCTAAACTGTTCCAGAGATAAAATGGTCCTGCATTCAGATCTCTGGGCAGGGACTGATCAGGAGGGTCTCATCATCAGAGTTTCATAGGTCAGAGAGTGGTGGATCATTTAATTGGTTAGGGGAATTGACAGGTTGAAATTACATGTAGTGGTAATTGGCGAAGTGAGCGGCAGGATGGACAGCACTTCTTGTCAGGTAAATACAGTATTATACATACAAAATCAAATGGAGTTAATGCAGGAATAGGTCTAATAGTGAATAAGAAAAGAGAGACTAAGAAGATAGGTAATCAGGTAAACCTATATAAACAGCATTGTGAGTGCATTATCTTAGCTAAGATAAATGCAAAGCCAACACCCACAACAATAGTAAAAGTTTATATGCCAGCTAGCTGTGCAGCTGAAAAAATTGAAAGAATTCAGTTATTTGGGTAGCTAAAGGAGCCAATAATTTGTGACCGATAGTAGGAAAAGGAAGAGAGATAGAATGATAGTGGAAAATACGGACTGGGGGAAAGGAATGAAAGGGCTCCCACATGTGCTAGAATTTGCACAGAGGATAGTTTAATTATTGCTGACATGTGGTTCAATAATCATGTGGGAAGTTGTGTAGTAGAAGATACTAGGCTAACTAAAAGATTTCAGATTGATGACACAGTAAGAAAGATGTTGAAACAAGCTTTTAAACTGCAGAACATTTCCAGGGGCAATGTAGACCCTGGCTATAATTTATTGTTTATGTACTACAGATTAAAACTGCGAAAAGGTAGGAAATTAAGGAGATGGGACCTAGACAGATTGAAAGAACCAGAGATAGTTAAGGTTTTACAAGGAGCATTAGACAATAATTGAGTGAAACGGGGGAAAGGAAGACGCCATAAGACGAATAAGTAGCTGTGATAGAAGAATTATTGAAGGCAACAGAACATCAAATTGTTGAAATGAGGCCCAGTAATAATCTATGGATAATGCTTGAGATATTTAATTTAATTGATGAAGGATAAAATACAAAAATGAAGCAGGGAAAAGGGGCTGTAGATATTTAACCAATTACTGATATCAATATAATAGAGGGAAACATTCCACGTGGGAAAAATATATCTAAAAACAAAGATGATGTGACTTACCGAACAAAAGTGCTGGCAGGTCAATAGACACACAAACACACACACAAAATTCAAGCTTTCGCAACAAACTGTTGCCTCATCAGGAAAGAGGGAAGGAGAGGGAAAGACGAAAGGATGTGGGTTTTAAGGGAGAGGGTAAGGAGTCATTCCAATCCCGGGAGCGGAAAGACTTACCTTAGGGGGAAAAAAGGACAGGTATACATTCGCGCGCGCGCGCACACGCACACGCACACGCACACGCACACGCACACGCACACACACACACACACACACACACACACATCCATCCACACATATACAGACACAAGCAGACATATTTAAAGACAAAGAGTTTGGGCAGAGATGTCAGTCGAGGCGGAAGTGAAGAGGCAAAGATGATGTTGAATGACAGGTGAGGTATGAGTGGTGGCAACTTGAAGTTAGTGGAGATTGAGGCCTGGTGGGTAACGGGAAGAGAGGATATATTGAAGAGCAAGTTCCCATCTCCGGAGTTCAGATAGGTTGGTGTTGGTGGGAAGTATCCAGATAACCCGGACGGTGTAACACTGTGCCAAGATGTGCTGGCCGTGCACCGAGGCATGTTTAGCCACAGGGTGATCCTCATTACCAACAAACACTGTCTGCCTGTGTCCATTCATGCGAATGGACAGTTTGTTGCTGGTCATTCCCACATAGCATGCGTCACAGTGTAGGCAGGTCAGTTGGTAAATCACGTGGGTGCTTTCACATGTGGCTCTGCCTTTGATTGTGTACACCTTCCAGGTTACAGGACTGGAGTAGGTGGTGGTGGGAGGGTGCATGGGACAGGTTTTACACCGGGGGCGGTTACAAGGATAGGAGCCAGAGGGTAGGGAAGGTGGTTTGGGGATTTCATAGGGATGAACTAATAGGTTACGAAGGTTAGGTGGACGGCGGAAAGACACTCTTGGTGGAGTGGGGAGGATTTCATGAAGGATGGATCTCATTTCAGGGCAGGATTTGAGGAAGTCGTATCCCTGCTGGAGAGCCACATTCAGAGTCTGGTCCAGTCCCGGAAAGTATCCTGTCACAAGTGGGGCACTTTTGTGGTTCTTCTGTGGGGGATTCTGGGTTCGAGGGGATGAGGAAGTGGCTCTGGTTATTTGCTTCTGTACCAGGTCGGGAGGGTAGTTGCGAGATGCGAAAGCTGTTGTCAGGTTGTTGGTGTAATGGTTCAGGGATTCCGGACTGGAGCAGATTCGTTTGCCACGAAGACCTAGGCTGTAGGGAAGGGACCGTTTGATGTGGAATGGGTGGCAGCTGTCATAATGGAGGTACTGTTGCTTGTTGGTGGGTTTGATGTGGACGGACGTGTGAAGCTGGCCATTGGACAGGTGGAGGTCAACGTCAAAGAAAGTGGCATGGGATTTGGAGTAGGACCAGGTGAATCTGATGGAACGAAAGGAGTGAGGCAACAGTTTGTTGCGAAAGCTTGAATTTTGTGTGTGTGTTTGTGTTGGTTTGTGTGTCTATCGACCTGCCACCGCTTTCGTTCGGTAAGTTACATCATCTTTGTTTTTAGATATATTTAACCAATTAGGTTGACAAAAAATAGTAAAGCAGGAATGGCTAGATGAGAAGTGTAAGAATGTAGAAGCATGCATAACTAGGGTATGCTGACTGTAAGAAAGTAAAAGTAGCCTTTGGAGGAAGAGGAGCAGCTGTATGGATACCAAGAGATCAGATAGCAAACCAGTTCTAAGCAAAGAAGGGATAGCTGAAAGGTAGAAGCAATTAAAGAAGGGGTGTACAAAGGAAGTAGGAAGCAGATGAAGATAAGTTGAAAGATAAACTACACCAAGAATAATTTGACAAAGCACTGAAAGACTTGAGTTGAAATAAGGCCCCTTGAACAGAGGACATTGTCTCCGAATTAAAGAGGTTGTTGGGACAAAACTAGTCCTCCTGGTGTGTAAGATATGAAAAATTCGAAATGTCTTCAGACATAAAGAAGAATATAATAACACCAAATCCAAAGAAGACAGGCACTGAGAGGTGTGAATGTGCTGTACCATCAGTTTAGTAAGTCATGCTGCATGATAGTGACATAAATTATTTACAGAAGAATGGAGAAACTCATTTAAGTCAACCTTGAGGAAAGTCAGTTTGGAGAAATGTAGTAAATTGTGATGCAGTACTGATCCTACCAGTTATTTTAGAAGATAGGTTATAAAAAGGCCAACCCTTGTTTATAGCATTTGTGGACTCTGAAAAAGATTTGACCGTGTTGATTGGAATACACACCTTGAAATTCTGAAGGCAGTGTGTTGTTTCTCCTTGTGACTAATAATGGTTGTTTAGGTTCTGTCACCTTTTGGTAGCTTGTGCAAGTTCTACCTTGAATTCCTTTCAATTACAGTCGTGTTCTGACGATTTCCTGATGTTGTGCATTTGCTAATCAAAGCCACTGGTTACTGTTTATGGCTCTTCTCCAATGCAGTTGGTGTGAAGACTAGAAGAAAGTTCTAAATAAACCCAGCAGCTACAAAATCATAGCTAAACATGCTTACAAAACTGTTGTATTTTAAATCGTCTTGAACAGTCTTACAGTATACTGCAACAGATCTCGAATTGCCAAGTCGTTACATCAACACGTATCTAAATGTATCTGTCATGTCTAGAGACCAAAGTTCAACTCAGTATTGAATGAACAAATCATTTTTCAGTCCTCTTTTGTTTTTATTACACTTTATATGTCTTCTTCTCTGAGATGTCCAAAACACATACAAGTAGTGATGGCATGGCACATTTTTACATATAAACCTGCTACTAAGCCACTTATGCTATTACATAATCCTCTTTTTTCTGACATCAAGAAATTAGTGGAACTTCTGGACAAGCTACAGGTTGCACCTCAGTAGCAGAAATAAAATAAGAGGTGTGAAAGCTAATTCACAACTTGTACAGAAACCAGACTACAGTAATGAAAGTCAAAGACTGAAGGACACGAAATGAAAGCAGTTGTTGAGAACAGAGGGAGACAGGCTATGAGCCTATCTCCAATGTTTTTCAATCTGTACAGTGAGCAAGCAGTAAAGGAAATCAAGGATAAGAGGGAATTAAAGTTCAGGCAGAAGGAATAAACCTTTGATAGTTGCCAAGGACATTGAAATACTGTCAGAGACGACAAAGAACTTGGAAGAACAATTGAATGGAATGAATAGTGTCTTGAAAAGAAGTTATAAGATGATGAATTAAATCAGGTTGTACAAAAGGAATTAGATTAGGAAATGAGATTCTAATAGAAGTAGATGAGGTTTGCTGTTTGGCAGTAAAATAACAGGCCAAAGTATAGAACACAATATGAAATGCGGACTGGCTGTAGTATCAAAAGCGGTTTTGAAAAAGAGGAATTTGTTAACATCTAATATAAAGTTAAGTGTTAGGAAAAGCTTTCCTAAGGTATTTGTCCACAATGTAGTTTTATACTTAAGTGAAATGAGGACAGGAAGCAGTTCACTCAGAAATATAGGAATGTAATGCTATGGAAGAATGCTGAAAATTATATAGGTAGATCAAATAACTCTTAATTGAGATACTGAATGAAACTGGGGAAAAATGGAATTTACGGCACAACTTGATTAATAGAAGGGACAAGTTGATAGGACATATCCTGAGATGTGAAGGAATCATCAGTTTGTTAATGGAAGATTAGTACAGAGAGACCGAGGGATGAATACAGTAAGCAGATGAAATAGATATGGTGTGCAGCAGTTAATCGGAGATAGAGAGGCTCGCACAGGACGGAGTAACATGGAGGATGGAGTAACGTGGAGAGCTGCATCAAACCAGTCTTCGGATTAAAGACCACAACACTATCATCATTGCCACCAGTGCATCCCCTCTAACCACAAAATAAGCATCAATGATACACCTCCAAGGGAACATTGTTTAAGAATGCTTCATAAGCATGCCCAACTCCTTCCAGTGAGCCGAAAATTATACCCACAAACGTTCCTTTCTCTCTAAAGAAGAGAATGAAATTTGTTGCAGTCAAATCTGGTGAATGTATGAGTGTTCTAATGTAATTTGGTACTTGTCAAGGTGTAATTTGGTCATGTTATGAGAAAGGGGAGTTGTTACCTCAGTGGGATGAAGTGTATATCCTATAACAAATTGTTTGTGAAACCTTTGGTCGACAATTCATATCTCCTGCCCGCTCTTTGGCTGTGCATGTCCTTGCAGTCAACGAAATTAAATCCCACCTTTGCGCACACACTCTGCTCTCAACTGCATCTGCTTGCATCGACTGAAAATAGTCAGTTTACGACAAACATGCAAAGGAAGTAACTGTATGTACGGGCAGTGGTAACTACTTGTCAAGCAATTGATATGAACGTTTGTTAATGATTGATTAAGTGGTGTCCAATTGAAGAGGAAAAAAAGATTTGCACTAGGTCATTGAGCAACATGAAATAATAATTATTATTTTTATTAATGACCATCTTCCGTAAGAGTCCAACTTCCTAACATCATATGAGCACACCTTTCTCCTTGGCATGTGCCTACAATTTGTTTACACGTTTACTTCGCTATTTGCATTTGATGTTAATAGGTAGTATACAGCTTTAAACAGTTTTAGAGAATGCAAACATAACTGTAGGAATAAATAGGACCTCTACCATTTGTGACTTGATGCTACTTTGCCATGGAAATGAACAAATTATGCAGAAAAAAAAATTATACGCCCAAGGGAAGTAAAGCTGCAGTATTCTATACTAATATAAAAAAGGAGAAAGATTTATAGGAAAAATTCAAAGGTCTTGATGATTTACTTTCAATTCTTCCATTATACTCTAATGAAGGTGCAGATGGATGTGGCTTATATATTTTCCTAAATGACAAAATGATGGTTTCTGTTAAAACAGATTGCAAGAAAGAAAATGCTGTGCTGTGCTGTGAAATTGTGTGGTTTAATTTTCTTCCTAGCAGTTCTATTTATGGCTTACTAGTCTGTGAGAATATTACTCCACAATTGTACAAAACTTCGCAATGTTATCTAATGTCATCGGAGCATAGTACACTCGCAGATCCGGCAGCTGGGGAGGCCCCTCTCTCACACACCCTGTGCACCAGCAATCACAGTCAATTTACCTATTTAGTTTAAGCGGGTCAGTGTTTCGTCTGCACTAATAATAAAGAAGGCTCAAGATCAGGCATTCGGGTACATCGGAATTGATTTACAATCAGCATTTCTCAAGTGGAAAGTTTTATGTTGCCCTTTTGAACTGGCATTTCAGAAAACTGTTTCATATTCTTACCATACTGTATCCAAAAAATAAATGTTGCATATTCTGAAGTTTTGTAATTGTATTGTGTACAAAAAAAAAATAAAAACTAACTCGGTGTGTGAAGTCGCGACAAGAAGCCGAAGTGTGCATCCCGACAGTTGTCAGAATACCCCATATTAGGAAATAAATGGCCAGTTCTGATGCATATTTAGCTGTTGCTAGTAGTGTATATGTTACTTTACTGGTCCATGTATCATACTTGTGAACTCTTGCTTTAAAGTTGTTCACCAAATATGGAAGCTGCTGCACACTGTTATGGAATAAATATGTATGTCTGCATTCAGATTTGTTCCAAAGGTTTATTTCATGTGAGTAGCAGCACACAAAATAAACTAGCACACAAAATAAACTTTCTGACATGGTAATCACGTAATCCTGAACTTTCATACAGAATAGAAGTTACTGAATTATTGTTTGAATATAAGATAAAAGTTCTTATATGCTCGCCAAGTAATTTTGGCATGTTATTTATAAATTGCCTTCCCCTTGTTCAGTTATTATCAAAGTTATACATATATCTGCAGATAGTTTATTAAGTGATCATCCTTATACAGGAAACCCAACAGTAATTTTAGTATAATTTCGTCTATCATTACTTCTGTTTTTGTATCTGTGGTGTGCTTTGTTATGATACTTTCACTTTTAGCAAAGATAATTACTTCAAGTCCGGTAACGTGGGACTATTTATATGTAACCAGAGTAGTAACGCACCCACACCGAACCATCTGGGATGCCGTTCGTGTTATATACAAAAACTGAATCACTGTTCGAGCCAGACACACTCCTTGTTAAATATCAGATAATTATGTTGCAAGAAAAATTGTGCAACGTGTTACATACGAGGAGTAGCTATAAAATAATGGGACTATTGCTGTAAAACATTTTATTTCAAAAACATATGAATAAAAACACAACATGTAGAACAACATCCGTGAATCCTGTAAGTAAAACTTTAAATTATTACTATGTCAGAGAAAAGCAAACTGCCAGAACTGTTTCTAACCTATATATACAACATCCTAAATGTAAGCTAAATAGTATGAACTTTTTATGTGCATGTTCCAGGCCACTGAAGATTCTTTGCAAAGAATAAAGTTGTAATGCATATGGCAAGAAAACTGTGTTTAAATTGGTTGTAATTAGATGGTCCAAAAGAAAAAATTATCAACATACTGTAATAAATATTTATTTACTGTCCCCTAAGGAGGTGGAAATGGTGCTGCATTATGTACCCTCCGCCACAGACTCGGAGAAACCTTGCAATGAATAGGTGAAGGTATACCATACTATGCTGAAGTGTTATAAGCCATTAAGGCAAACAACATTCACACTCCTTGTGTAGTACAAGGAAATATGATCATGACAATAAAATTAAGTAGGGAGTAAGCCGCGGAACGTAAACTGTGCGTGGGTCTTTATTTTCGTATGTGCAGACATTAAATGGGAAATTTCGAATATAAGAAAACTACAAGATGTGACAACAAATAAATGGCTTCACCTGCTGTGGGTGGAGCCTTTTATATTTGGTGTCATGGTTTGGCAGTGGCTTGACCATCAAAGAGCAACTGCACTCCCCAAAAATGAAAACGAGACATGATGGTTTTGTGATAAACGAAATATATTGTAATTTTGACTGTCATGTTGAGTCTTCAAGGTGTACGCAGTATGAAAAGTTGTGTTCCTCTCTAATTCAGGAGTCACTCTAATGATCTGTACACCCATTCAAGGAAATATATGTTTGTAAGAGGAAAGTAGTCAACATGCTTTTTCATGATACGAGAAGTAGTTATCTTCTTTTGCTCCAATACCAGCTGCAGTACATGAAGAAGTCGAGCCTTTCCTCGGCCGCAAACGGTATTTCAGAGGCACTGACAAACAGGACTTCTACTTCGAGAGAATCCATTAAGGTGACCAGATTAAAATAAAAAGGTACAGATATCAGATGAAATCGCAATTGCAAACAGTGACTGCCATCAACTGTAGAGTAAAATGACAACAATGAAAATTCGTGCCAGACTGGGACTCGAACCCAGATTTCTCACTTATCGTGAGCGATCACCTTACCATTTGGCTATCCGTGCACAACTCACAGCCAGACCCAAACTTCCATATGTCGTCAACCATACATCTACGATCTGTTCTCGCACATCCACTATGTGTATTCCTGTACAAATCAGACATTGTGTTTCAGTCACATGCCCGGTATCAGCAGATAAATACAATATTGCAGTGCCTTGAGTCATGCACAGATAGCCAAATGGTAAGGTGATCGCTCGCGATAAGCGGGAAGTCTGGGTTCGAGTTCCAGTCCGTCACGAATTTTCATTGTCGTCATTTCACTCTACAGTTGATGGCAGTCACTGTTCGCAATTGCGAATCCATCGGATGTGTTTTGTAACGGCTGTGGTTGCCGCAGTGCATCGTCATCAGTGTAACACCAGCACTGCAATATCGTAGAAGGATAATGATGTCAAATATTACATCAGGTGACAGATCTCGTGAAGTGTTCTGACTCGGCTTCAACTTCAAGGAGTGAGCCAGCAGCTACATAAAATCCTAAACCTGCAAGAGAGATATTTCAATTCATTCATCAAAGGGCAGCCATATTTTGCTATCAGATACAGTGTTGAATGCTAGTTTTTAACTGTCCAATATAAACCTATCAATTACCTGTTGACAGAAACTGAAAAGTGAGCTCTCTGCTGAAAGTGACCTTTCTGTTCTTTTGCTGTGTGCTCTGACTGTTGCAAATCTTACTGATATGTAGGCAGTGTGTGTGTTCTCTACAGGTCACTGTATGACACCTGATGGAGAGGTAGGTGCATGTTGCACCAGATTCGTTTTACCCGCTTTCTTTGTTCCATTTGTGGATGTAATGCAGGAATAAAACTTGTGTATATGCTTATGCATAAGCCTGTATATTACTGATTTTATCTTCACAGTCTTTTATGTGTGACGGAGGAAGTAATAGAAGTGATTCTGTAAAGAAGGGTGCAGCTCCTCTTTGTATCTTTTTCTTCTTCTTCCTCCTCCTCCTCTACCCTCGCAACTGTCTCTTCTTCTTGTTCTTCTTCCTGCTTCCCCCTGCTTTTCTCCCCCTCAAGTGTCTCTTCTGTTAGTCCTACCTGGTAAGCATCCCAGATAAACAAACAATACTCTGGAATGTGTCAAACAAGGGTCTCGTGAGCAACTTATTGTTTGTTGATTACACCTTACATCTCACACCTAACGCCACTTCCTTAAGATTCCTCCAGTAAATTTGAATCTGCCTTCACACAACTGTATTTATGCCATCATTCCACGCTGAGTGATCACAGAGACAGACTCTTACTCTAGGTAGTGCACCTTTATGATCAGTGGTTGATTCCATAATTGAGTAGTATTGGTTTCTTTTCCTCCTGCATCACATTTCATTGCATTACATTTATTTATGTCGGGGGGGATAACTGGCAGTCACTCAAAAAAATAGAGCTACAATTGTGAAACTCTGTGACCATATCCGTCTTCCTCAACGTATTTGCCCTTTGATGCAATACATTTATCCCAGTGATGGATGGCTCAGCATAAACTACAATTATAGGAGTCTGGATTTTGACTGTCGTGAAACATTCTGCCTCATAAACCGCTTTGTCATCTTTTTGGAAATGCTTGCCACTAAATCTGAGGAAAGAGGAAGCAGTTGCTGGGTGCCATTGCAGGACAGTACAGAGGTTGGGTTAAAATGTGTTAAGTCTGGTTGCCCAGAGGAGCAACAGCACGTGTGACTGTGTCGTGCCACGTCTTGTCGTGTCGTGTGCGTGACAGGCTGGGACGCTGCCATGCATTGAAAACACTCCTTGGACAGCTTCTTGTGACGCTCCATCTTGAGAGCCGCCTGTAACCTCGTTGGGACGTTTCAGTTCCTGTGACTGTTTACCCCCCTCACAACCATTACCTGTTAGCAACACGCCTTAGCTGTATGAGAAAACATTCAGAATCACCTCACCAGGTGACAGTCAGCGTTCGCCTTTCTCAGCCGTGGTAACTCCACACATTTCCACTGATCACTTCACTCCCGTCTCGATGTCATAGTGATAGACCCAACACTTTTCCTCGGTGATAACGCAGCTAAGAAGGCTTCTGGGTTCCCTGACACAGTTGCCCCTCATTTCCTCTACAATCTCAATACTGCGTGGTGCTACTAGTCCCAGAACTTGGTAGATGGCAATCTTTGTTGTATTTGAAATGTCGTGGGAGATGAAACTGATTCATAATTGAGTTTCAGTTTTTCCATTATCATCTCAATTCCGATAGACTGGTGTTAAAGTACTGGGCCCTCCATCTCTCTTGAAATTACCGGCTCTGCACTGAGAGATGGTTTGGCATTTTGTTCTTTGTCGTTCAGAATCGTTTTACCACACCAACAGTGTCTGCACTAGCTAACCTCCGATTGTGCTCTGTTCTCATACAAAGTTACTGCTCAGCATGTGTTGTTGCACATTTTTCCCCTTCAAATGCAGAAAATGAATTACCGTGCGATACTCCTCTTTCTGAATGTGATGTGCCGTTTCCTTTTGGTCTCTCTAGCGGCATGCTGAAGTACTGTGATACAAGGACTGCAGTCCATGGCAGGACTGCGAACAAACAAAATATTGTGGGATTTGGACGGGGGAGGGGAGGGGGGGGGGAGTTACGCACAAGAGAATATGAGTAAAAGAATTTGCATGGAAGTCGGAACTTCCCCCTCCCTGACAATTTCCTGGGCTCAGACAGGCTTAACTGAACACACAATGATGCACTTTTCTCCATCTGACGTGTGATGTCTACAACAAACTTAT
This sequence comes from Schistocerca nitens, assembly GCF_023898315.1. NCBI lineage: Eukaryota > Metazoa > Arthropoda > Insecta > Orthoptera > Acrididae > Schistocerca > Schistocerca nitens. The sequence goes on from NC_064622.1 coordinate 12,521,492, forward strand.
CTGAATACCATTTTTCCTTCATCAATGAAGCAGTATGGGATTATGTCGGCTTTTGATCTACGATCAGGATTAACATTTTGACAATGACTGGCAGCAACAGAATGATGTGAGGGGAAATTTTAAACGTGTCGAAAGAAAAATATCCATTGAAACAAAAACTGTTAGACAAAACAAGTTTGATTATGGGACACTGACTTGTAACTTAGAATGGCTGGTTCATCTGTGCATTAACTTTGAAACCTTAAAACGGATTCATTTGTTCAATTTTGGAACATTGTAAAGACTGAAACAAGTTGATGATGTATCTGGAAATGGCAGCATTAGCTGAAATAAAAAATGTAAATGAAAATGTAACTTTCACACCAGTTAGAGCCATTACATCCCCACAAAAAATTGAGTTTTGAAACACTTTCAGGTGATAGAAAAAATATGAAATCCTTGAGAAAATACTTTAGCTTCAATTTTTAATTGATGCCTGGTGAACTTGAAGACAAGAAGTCATTTCAAACACTGACAGACTTGCATTCAAAATTAATGATGTACTGGAATGTAAAGGGGATGGTGATGAAGAAGGGAATGTGTTTCAAATGGGTAGCAGTAAGAGATTGAGTTTACTGTAAAAGAAGAGAAAAAAATATTCAGATTCAAAAATAGACGACAATACAAAACATAAAAGATTTCCACCATATACATAGAATCAGTGCAGATTTTCATTTCATGATGTTGACAGTGGTCATTTATGGACAATGATGGATATCCAGTTAAAAAGTGGATCTTGAACTTTAAGGAAAGAAAATTGTGAGCAGTGCAGTTATTGATAACAACTCATTAATGCTAATGAAATGATTAGCAGAAATATCTCTGTTGACGTATATTGCTACTGCAACTAACTTAACAGGTGTGCCAACATATTGTAATGAATTTATTTGAAATACCTCCGAACAACCACGCAGTGATCAGTTGAAAACAAAATATTTAATGTGCATTGCACATGCTAACACTCTTAGATGGCCATTAGTAGGCCATAATTCAAAGAGAAAATAAAACAATCTCAGCTTAGTTCTTGTCTTGATTGGAAGTGTTCCCAATATAATTAGTTGAGATACCAATAAAAATTAGTATAAAACTCCAACCTACCATGAATCAGTCACAGTGCCTGATACTGGTTACATTTTGGTTGGAATAAATGTAGAATTGTTCTTTCATCCTTCAGTACATCTAGAACAAAATATGTACAGTTACTTCATCTGTTGTTGTTGTTGTGGTCTTCAGTCCTGAGACTGGTTTGATGCAGCTCTCCATGCTACTCTATCCTGTGCAAGCTTCTTAATCTCCCAGTACCTACTGCAACCTACATCCTTCTGAATCTGCTTAGTGTATTGATCTCGTGGTCTCCCTCTACAATTTTTACCCTCCATGGTGCCCTCCAATGCTAAATTTGTGATCCCTTGATGCCTCAAAACATGTCCTACCAACCAATCACTTCTTCTAGTCAAGTTGTGCCACAAACTTCTCTTCTCCCCAATCCTATTCAATACCTCCTCATTAGTTACGTGATCTACCCACCTTATCTTCAGCATTCTTCTGTAGCACCACATTTCGAAAGCTTCTATTCTCTTCTTGTCCAAACTGGTTATCGTCCATGTTTCACTTCCATACATGGCTACACTCTGTGGTGTCACTGCCAGACACCACACTTGCTAGGTGGTAGCTTAAATCGGACGCGGTCCATTAGTACATGTCGGACCCGCGTGTCGCCACTGTGTGATCACAGACTGAGCGCCACCACACGGCAGGTCTCGAGAGACGTACGAGAACTCGGCCCAGTTGTACGACGACGTTGCTAGCGACTATACGGACGAAGCCTTTCCTCTCATTTGCCGAGAGACAGTTAGAATAGCCTTCAGCTAAGTTAATGGCTACGACTTAGCAAGGCGCCAATTGTATCAGTGCATGTATCTTACGAGTCTCATTTGTATAGTCAAGAGAGATGTACCAAAGGAAGCATTAAAAGTTAAGTATATTCCAAAGCTACGTATTTTCTTTATAGCAGTCATAACTTATCCTGTTCCAGACTTGACGCCAGTCGGCGTGTGTGTACGCGTGCCTTTCGGCTTCCTCCTCAGTGTGGCGTGACTAGCTTGTTACGCTACAACACACTCCATACAAATACTTTCAGAAACGGCTTCCTGACACTTAAATCTATACTCGATCTATACTCTTCTTCAGAAACGATTTCCTTGCCATTGCCAGTCTACATTTTATATCCTCTCTACTTCGACCATCATCAGTTATTTTACTCCCTAAATAGCAAAACTCCTTTACTACTTTAGGTGTCTCATTTCCTAATCTAATCCCCTCAGCATCACCCGATTTAATTTGACTACATTCCATTATCCTCGTTTTGCTTTTGTTGATGTTCATCTTATATCCTCCTATCAAGACACTGTCCATTCCGTTCAACTGCTCTTCCAAGTCCTTTAAAGTCTCTGACAGAATTACAATGTCATCGGCGAACCTCAAAGTTTTTACTTCTTCTCCATGAATTTTAATACCTACTCCGAATTTTTCTTTTGTTGCCTTTACTGCTTGCTCAATATACAGATTGAATAACACGGGGAGAGGCTACAACCCTGTCTCACTCCTTTTCCAACCACTGCTTCCCTTTCATGCCCCTCGACTCTTATAACTGCCATCTGGTTTCTGTACAAATTGTAAATAGCCTTTCGCTCCTTGTATTTTACCCCTGCCACCTTCATAATTTGAAAGAGAGTATTCCAGTTCACGTTGTCAAAAGCTTTCTCTAAGTCTACAAATGCTAGAAATGTAGGTTTGCCTTTTCTTAATCTTTCTTCTAAGATAAGTCGTAAGGTTAGTATTGCCTCACGTGTTCCAACATTTCTACGGAATCCAAACTGATCTTCCCCGAGGTCCGCTTCTACCAGTTTTTCCATTCGTCTGTAAAGAATTCGCATTAGTATTTTGCAGCTGTGACTTATTAAACTGATGGTTCGGTGATTTTCACATTTGTCAACACCCACTTTCTTTGGGATTAGAATTATTATATTCTTCTTGAAGTCTGTGGGTATTTCGCCTGTCTCATACATCTTGCTCACCAGATGGTAGAGTTTTGTCATGACTGGCTCTTCCAAGGCCATCAGTAGTTCTAATGGAATGTTGTCTACTCCCGGGGCCTTGTTTCGACTCAGGTCTTTCAGTGCTCTGTCAAACTCTTCACGCAGTATCTTATCTCCCATTTCATCTTCATCTACATCCTCTTCCATTTCCATAATATTGTCCTCAAGTACATCGCCCTTGTATAAACCCTCTATATACTCCTTCCACCTTTCTGCCTTCCCTTCTTTGCTTAGAACTGGGTTGCCATCTGAGCTCTTGATATTCATACAAGTGGTTCTCTTATCTCCAAAGGTCTCTTTAATTTTCCTGTAGGCAGTATCTATCTTACCCCTAGTGAGACAAGCCTCTACATCCTTACATTTGTCCTCTAGCCATCCCTGCTTAGCCATTTTGCACTTCCTGTCGATCTCATTTTTGAGACGTTTGTATTCCTTTTTGCCTGCTTCATTTACTGCATTTTTATATTTTCTCCTTTCATCAATTAAATTCAGTATTTCTTCTGTTACCCAAGGATTTCTACTAGCCCTCGTCTTTTTACCTACTTGATCCTCTGCTGCCTTCACTACTTCATCCCTCAGAGCTACCCATTCTTCTTCTACTGTATTTCTTTCCCCCATTCCTGTCAATCGTACCCTAATGCTGTCCCTGAAACTCTCTACAACCTCTGGTTCTTTCAGTTTATCCAGGTCCCATCTCCTTAAATTCCCACCTTTTTGCAGTTTCTTCAGTTTCAATCTGCAGTTCATAACCAATAGATTGTGGTCAGAATCCACATCTGCCCCTGGAAATGTCTTACAATTTAAAACCTGGTTCCTAAATCTCTGTCTTACCATTATATAATCTATCTGATACCTTTTAGTATCTCCAGGATTATTCCAGGTATACAACCTTCTTTTATGATTCTTGAACCAAGTGTTAGCTATGATAAAGTTATGCTCTGTGCAAAATTCTACAAGGCGGCTTCCTCTTTCATTTATTTCCCCCAATCCACATTCACCTACTACGTTTCCTACTCTCCCTTTTCCTACTGATGAATTCCAGTCACCCACGACTATTAAATTTTCGTCTCCCTTCACTACCTGAATAATTTCTTTTATCTCGTCATACATTTCTTCATCATCTGCAGAGTTAGTTGGCATATAAACTTGTACTACAGTAGTAGGCATGGGCTTTGTGTCTATCTTGGCCACAATAATGCGTTCACTACGCTGTTTGTAGTAGCTAACCCGCACTCCTATTTTTTTATTCATTATTAAACCTACTCCTGCATTACCCCTATTTGATTTTGTATTTATAACCCTGTAATCACCTGACCAAAAGTCTTGTTCCTCCTGCCACCGAACTTCACTAATTCCCGCTATATCTAACTTTAACTTATCCATTTCCCTTTTTAAATTTTCTAACCTACCTGCCCGATTAAGGGATCTGACATTCCACGCTCCGATCCGTAGAATGCCAGTTTTCTTTCTCCTGATAACGACGTCCTCTTGAGTAGTCCCCGCCCGGAGATCCGAATGGGGGACTATTTTACCTCCAGAATATTTTACCCAAGCGGACGCCATCATCATTTAATCATACAGTAAAGCTGCATGTCCTCGGGAATATACATATAATAGAGGGAAACATTCCACGTGGGAAAAATATATCTACAAACAAAGATGACGTGACTTACCGAACGAAAGTGCTGGCAGGTCGATAGACACACAAACATACACACAAAATTCAAGCTTTCGCAACTAACTGTTGCTTCATCAGGAAAGAGGGAAAGACGAAAGGATGTGGGTTTTAAGGGAGAGGCTAACAAGCCATTCCAATCCCGGGAGCGGAAAGACTTACCTTGGGGGGAAAAAGGACAGGTATACACTCCCGCACACACACACATATCCATCCGCATATACACAGACACAAGCAGACATTTGTAAAGGCAAAGAGTTTGGGCAGAGATGTCAGTCGAGGCGGAAGTACAGAGGCAAAGATGTTGTTGAAAGACAGGTGAGGTATGAGTGGCGGCAAATTGAAATTAGCGGAGATTGAGGCCTGGCGGATAACGAGAAGAGAGGATATACTGAAGGGCAAGTTCCCATCTCCGGAGTTCTGACAGGTTGGTGTTAGTGGGAAGTATCCAGATAACCCGGACGGTGTAATACTGTGCCAAGATGTGCTGGCCGTGCACCAAGGCATGTTTAGCCACAGGGTGATCCTCATTACCAACAAACACTGTCTGCCTGTGTCCATTCATGTGAATGGACAGTTTGTTGCTGGTCATTCCCACATAGAAAGCTTCACAGTGTAGGCAGGTCAGTTTGTAAATCACATGGGTGCTTTCACACGTGGCTCTGCGTTTGATCATGTACACCTTCCGGGTTACAGGACTGGAGTAGGTTGTGGTGGGAGGGTGCATGGGACAGGTTTTACACCGGTGGCGGTTACCTATGAAATCCCCAAACCACCTTCCCTACCCTCTGGCTCCTACCCTTGTAACCCCTCCTACTGCCTCTCTCTCGCCCCTCCTACTGCCTCTCTCTCGCCCCTCCTACTGCCTCTCTCTCGCCCCTCCTACTGCCTCTCTCTCGCCCCTCCTACTGCATCTCTCTCGCCCCTCCTACTGCCTCTCTCTCGCCCCTCCTACTGCCTCTCTCTCGCCCCTCCTACTGCCTCTCTCTCGCCCCTCCTACTGCCTCTCTCTCGCCCCTCCTACTGCCTCTCTCTCGCCCCTCCTACTGCCTCTCTCTCGCCCCTCCTACTGCCTCTCTCTCGCCCCTCCTACTGCCTCTCTCTCGCCCCTCCTACTGCCTCTCTCTCGCCCCTCCTACTGCCTCTCTCTCGCCCCTCCTACTGCCTCTCTCTCGCCCCTCCTACTGCCTCTCTCTCGCCCCTCCTACTGCCTCTCTCGCCCCTCCTACTGCCTCTCTCGCCCCTCGTACTGCCTCTCTCGCCCCTCGTACTGCCTCTCTCGCCCCTCGTACTGCCTCTCTCACCCCTCCCACCTCCTTCCACCCCTCCCACCGCTCTCCAACACTCTCCACCCCTCTCCACCTCACTCACCCCCTCCCACCTCTGTCACCCCCTCCCACCTCTCATATTTGTGATCTGGCCTGAGAGTGAGGACACCACATCCATATTCCTCCAGAACCTCAGCACCTTCTTCTCAGTTCATTTCACCTGTTCCTCCAAGGCACCATCCTCAGTGTTCACCCCCACCTTAAGGATAGCTGCATCAGTACCTCCACCCATGTCAGGCCTTCCAACCATCAGCAATTCCCACCACTTGAACAGCTGCCACCCTTTCCACACCAAGAAGTCCCTTCCACACGCCCAGCCATCCAAGGTAATTGCATCTGTATTACAAACAGACCTTTTCCAAATTTACAAAGGGTGTCACTGAGGCATTCACAGACCGAAATGAAGCTCCTAACCTTGTATAGAAACATATTTCCTGTGCCCTGTCTCTCCAGTTACCTGTCACTGCCTACATATGCACTGTCTGGCCACAAAAGAGCAGTCCACTGGTGACTAAGCACCACTCAGGAGCAGAGCAAGTGAATCACATTCTCTGCCAGGGTTCAACTACCTCTCATTGTGCCCTGATAGGAGCAATATACTACCCACCATCTTTTACATACATTGCACAGTGGTATTCCTGCACCAGCTGGACCTTAGCAATATTCTTGTCCACCCCAGTTCTCAAACTCTTGCCTCATGGCTCATATTCCTGCAATAGGCCTAGATGCAAAACCTGCCCCAGTCCTGTCCTGTCACATGCATCTCCTGCCCACCAAAGGTGAGGCCACCTGTGAAAGTAGGCACATGATCTACAAACTAAGTGCAACCACTGTACTGCTTTCTATGCGGGCATGAAAACTAACAATCTGCCTTTTAACCTGAATGACCACTGCTAAACTGTGGCCAAGAGACAGCTAGACCAGCCAGTTCCTGACCTCGCATCCAACATAATGTGCTTCACAGCCTGCACCATCTGGATCCTTCCTTCCAACATCAACTTTTCTCCTGCAATATATCCTACGTTCCTGTAACCCCGCTGGTGTCAGTCTGTGCTAGTTACTATCCTCAACCCACCTATTCCCTTCCCTGCTCCCACTGCAGCACTAAATGACCTTCTACCTCACCAATACACAAACTAGTCTTTTTCACCTTACCCACTTTTCAGCAGCCTCCCCCCCCCCCCCACCATACCACCACCTAGCGGCAAAGCAGCAGCCCCCCCCCCCCCGCAATACCACCATCTAGCGGCTATGGGCGTGCTCAACGTGACTCGGCAAAGGAGGCAGAACAGCACAGTGCAGTGAGTATGTGGCACTCGATAAGAAACCATGATCAGCTCATGTACCACTCAACTCGTTGAAACCTTACTGACAAAGTTATTGCAGTCAATGTATAGTATTAACGCATTAACTGCCATCATCCCCATTTGGGGATTTGTAATGGAAATTTTGTATTTTTCATTATATTGGAAATTGTTACTATCTTGTTCGTGGTTATCTAGACCTTTGTGAAGCTTGTGCTCTGATAGTCAGTCAGTTTTTAAAGAAGTGAACTGTACAGAATTATTTGTGTGAAGAAATAAAAGTTTTTCAGAGTTACAAGAGTTGAACATTTTAAAACAGCATAAGTTATTTTATTAAGTAAATAATTTCTCCTGTGCACTGGCATTTTCTGAAATGGTTTTAGAATATGTTTACCGATTGTTTATTTTTGGCGTTTATTTTGCTTTCCCTTGATGGTTCTCTGACTTTCGCCCCCCCCCCCCCCCCCCCCCCTTTGTGGCTCATGGTGTGTCCTGCCTGAAACAACATTTTGTTTTTCTTTTCTCCACAGGAATGAGTCCCTATAAAGCACTTCCTGTTAGGGAAATTGAAGAAATGGTAAATGACCCAAATTCTTGGTGTTCTCTGGTGATGAGTGTTAAGTGAATAAGACCTTTGACGTCAAGCTCCCTCCAGATCGCGTAGGTGAGATGTCTGACTGTGATGGTATCGACGAAAATCTATTGAGAAATGATTCCAGAGCTGATGTCCCAGGTAGCTTGGAATATCGTATTAATGAAGAAAGGTAGGATGAGGAAAATAAGCTAATATCACTTCTAGTTGAACAACTAAACAAGCAACTTACTGTAAAACCTACCGTGACGCAGCAGATATTGAACACTATAATGCCATTTGGTAGTGGCACTGGAAGTAAAGTCTGTAGTTGATTGCTTTGAAGAGATTTTTGATGAACGAGTACTGGACTCGAGTGCCTTTTAAAGTGTCCTGTATGCTACACAGAACAGTAATCACACCTTTGATCCAGTGAATGTATAAAACAGTTCTTAGACATACTGGTCTTCATTGGATAGCATGGTCTCCCACAGGAACAGTTATCTTGGAATGAAGATAAGGACTTGGATGTGTGTACAACACTGTATGATCCGCAACAGGTATCTGAAAATCAGGTGCCACCTTCACTTCAATGATAATGCACATCTCAACAGAAAGGGATAAATTTTTCAGAATCCTTCTCATGATGGTCTTGCTGAATAAGAATTTCATGAAATTTTAGGTTTTTGACAGACTGAGCATTGATGAGAAAATGGTTCGATATTATGGACACTATTATCTAAAACAATTCATTTGTGGGAAACGAATCAGATACAGATTCAAATAGAGAGTCATATACTGTTCCCGCCATCTACTGGTTCACAAATCAAAATATTCTGCTACTCCAGTTAAGAAGGATGGTGGCAAGGGCATATTCTGCTCAATCATCTGCTGCTTCTCATCCAAAATGGGGAAGATGTCCATAGTACCCGAATGCATCCATTTCACTTGTTCCAGTTGAATTCAGGACTTTTTGAACCAGACACTCGATTGAATGCACCACACTGGGGAAAGAAAGAAAATGTGAAATTAAAAATTCAAGGAAGCAGTTTGCTGTGTGCAATGTGGGACTCTGTATTGAATGCTTTGTTTTCTGGCACAAAAAAAAGAAACTGTAAAAAGAGAGTGGCTTATGCCGTGATCCCCATTTGGGGATCGACTAAAATGTAGCATTTATCTCGAGTCCCCCCCCCCCCCCCCCAGTCTCTGTGTCAATTAGGAAACCCAGAAACAAATGTAGATTGAAGGAAAAAGAATTAGACAATTAATGGTTAAAGAAACATCGCATTTGTTCTCATTTCCATAAGAGTAGACTCATATCCCAAGGAATAGGATCCTGTGACTGCATTCAGCTTTCAAATGTCATAAGTAATTTGTGTTGTAACTATGAATATTTTCTGTCAACAATGAATATTTTCTGTCAACAATGAATATTTTTTCTCAAGAGCAGTGCTATTGGACCAAGAGCTTTGTTCTCTGTACTGTATCATATTTTGTTGATTCAGCACTCCTTTGAATCATCTGCCCATTTTTCCACTCATAACAAATCTTTTCTGTTGTCTTTGTTAAAAGCAACAATTGGGCTATTGCCAGTGACTTTCTGTAAAGAGTCCCAGTTGTAAAACAATAACTTCAGAGTTTAGTTTTAAACTCTTTATTGTATATCTAGCCAGATTCTTGTATGTAATTGTGATGGATAATCGGTATTGTAATACCAACTGAAAGGGAAGTTAGAGGGGGATAAGATGTGACCAACATTATTTGTTCTAGAATAACTGGCATCTTTGGCCTGTGCAATTTGGGCACATGTTGTTGCTGTTATCTAAGATGTCTGCTCTTGTGTACCTGTGGGTTGACAGAGAACTTGCAGTGTCAGATATTCCATTCAAGTCTACTTACGTAATGGAATGTATATAGGCAGATACAGTTCCATTTTTAAATTTGAGATGATTTTATATTTTGGTGGATTGAAAACAAAAAAAATCTGTGGATTCCTCTGAAATAATCCTGCCGTATATTCTCTTCATGGTCTTTGTGCATGCTTTACGTAGTTACTCGTTCCAGTTTAACCGGCAACTACCTTTCTTCTTAAAATGGAAAATATATACAGAATTTGCCTTGACGGGATCATCTCCGTATGTCTTGTAATGTTCTCGCAAAAACTATTTGTAAATCAGTCTTGTCCATTTCGTGTGCAGGGCTCCCTGCCAGAGTCGGTATGCAGTGGAGAACAGCCATCAGCAGGAGAGTCCCTGCCTTCTGACGTTTCGTGGGAGAACCTGGAGGAGCGCGATGCAGGGCCCACCCTGTGGGTCCCCGACCACGCAGTTAATCGGTGCATGGGATGTGACACAGAATTCTGGCTCGGCCGTCGCAAACATCACTGCAGGTGAGTCGCTGTCTAATAACTTTTCAGAAATCCGTAACGGAATTGGTTTTATTTCAGAGAAAACGTACAAAATAAGTATTGTAGAATCAATATGTTTTACTGTAAATAGATAAATAGCTTCAGCAAGTTGGGGGTCACAGGGAGGAATCTAGGTGCAACAATGTATGAAGCAGCCATATAAATTTCATTCTGTCAGAACTGTGCGAAATGTTAAAATGAAATGCTGTTAATATGCCCTGGTTGGGCAAAGTCTTATAAATTGTACCACTTTCAGCATTTTTCTGAAATTACGCACACATGACTACAGCCTCCAGCAGCTGAAGCCACACAGTGTGACTTCAGCTGCCAGAGGCTGCAGTCGTTTGTGTGTGTGTGTGTGTGTGTGTGTGTGTGTGTGTGTGTGTGTGTGTGTGTGTGTTTTCTATTTTTGACAAAGCCCTTGTTGGCCGAAAACTTATATTGTGACAGTCCTTTTGTTGTGCCTATCTGCGACACAGCATCTGCGCTTTGTGATGAGTAGTAACTTTCCTTTTCGTAACATTGTTCCGTGAACCATGGACCTTGCTGTTGGGGGGGAGGCTTGCGTGCCTCAGCGATACAGATAGCCGTACCGTAGGTGCAACCACAACGGAGAGGTATCTGTTGAGAGGCCAGACTAATGTTTGGTTCCTGAAGAGGGGCAGCAGCCTTTTCAGTAGTTGCAAGGGCAACAGTCTGGATGATTGACTGATCTGGCCTTGTAACAATAACCAAAACGGCCTTGCTGTGCTGGTACTGCGAACGGCTGAAAGCAAGGGGAAACTACAGCCGTAATTTTTCCCGAGGGCATGCAGCTTTACTGTATGGTTAAATGATGATGGCGTCCTCTTGGGTAAAATATTCCGGAGGTAAAATAGTCCTCCATTCGGATCTCCGGGCGGGGACTACTCAGGAGGACGTCATTATCAGGAGAAAGAAAACTGGCGTTCTACAGATCAGAGCATGGAATGTCAGATCCCTTAATCGGGCAGGTAGGTTAGAAAATTTAAAAAGGGAAATGGATAGGTTAAAGTTAGATATAGTGGGAATTAGTGAAGTTTGGTGACAGGAGGAAGAAGACTTTTGGTCAGATGAATACAGGGTTATAAATACAAAATCAAAGAGGGGTAATGCAGGAGTAGGTTTAATAATGAATAAAAAAATAGGAGTGCGGGTTAGCTACTACAAACAATTAGTGAACGCATTATTGTGGCCAAGATAGACATGAAGCCAACACCTACTACAATAGTACAAGTTTATATGCCAAGTAGCTCTGCCGATGACGAAGAAATTGAAGAAATGTATGATGAAATAAAAGAAATTATTCAGATAGTGAAGGGAGACGAAAATTTAAGTCATGGGTGACTAGAATTCGGTAGTAGGAAAAGGGAGAGAAGGAAACGTAGTAGGTGAATATGGATTGGGGGTAAGAAATGAAAGAGGAAGCCGCCTGGTAGAATTTTGCACAGAACAACTTAATCATAGCTAACACTTGGTTCAAGAATCATAAAAGAAGGTTGTATACATGGAAGAAGCCTGGAGATACTGACAGGTTTCAGATAGATTATATAATGGTAAGACAGAGATTTAGGAACCAGGTATTAAATTGTAAGACATTTCCAGGGGCAAATCAACAAAAGCAAAACGAGGATAATGGAATGTAGTCGAAATAAGTTGGGTGATGCTGAGGGAATTAGATTAGGAATTGAGACACTTAAAGTAGTAGAGGAGTTTTGCTACTTGGGGAGCAAAATAACTGATGATGGTCGAAGTAGAGAGCATATAAAATGTAGACTGGCAATGGCAAGGAAAGCCTTTCGGAAGAAGAGAAATTTGTTAACATTGAGTATAGATTTAAGTGTCAGGAAGTCGTTTCTGAAAGTATTTGTATGGAGTGTAGCCATGTATGGAAGTGAAACATGGACGATAAATAGTTTGGACAAGAAGAGAATAGAAGCTTTTGAAATGTGGTGCTACAGAAGAATGGTGAAGATTAGATGGGTAGATCACATAACTAATGAGCAGGTATGGAATAGTATTGGGGAGAAGAGAAATTTGTGGCACAACTTGACTAGAAGAAGGGATCGGTTGGTAGGACATGTTCTGAGACATCGAGGGATCACCAATTTAGTATTGGAGGGCAGCGTGGAGGGTAAAAATCGTAGAGGGAGACCAAGAGATGAATACACTAAGCAGATTCAGAAGGATGTACGTTGCAGTAGCTACTGGGAGATGAAGAAGCTTCCACAGGATAGAGTAGCATGGAGAGCTGCATCAAACCAGTCTCAGGACTGAAGACCACAACAACAACAACAACAACAACAACATATTCATTTTCAGAAAACTAGTCCTTCAGTATGTACATACAGGATATTAAAATAAAGTGTTGAATATTTTGAGAGGTACCTACCAAAATAAGAAAAATAGTATAGTAAACACTGGCACTAAAATAAATACCTTCAGAGTTAGGATCACTTGTTCATCTTTTCTACTGTGAAACACGTCTCTTCTACTGAACAGTTGTTCATATCTCTCAAGATACGCATTTTTGATCCCATGTTTACTGGACTTTTTTTCTCGTTTCGGTGGTACTACCAGATCTCAAAATATTTAACATTTTTCATTTAACACCCTGTATACATTAGTACCACTCATTATGAAATGTCCCAATTTTTAGTTGTCGCAATGACGATATGCGGCAGTAACATACTTTACACACAGTGGCTTTACAAGCATTACATTGGTAATGCATGTATCTGGTTGTTGTGTAATGTACTTCAAGAACATGTCTACAGCTTCAGCACCAGCAGTATGCAAATTCTTAATGATCTCTCCTCCTGTGTCCTCTTCTTTATCACCTTCCATTTCTGTAGTTCCTATCTATTTTAAAGTTTGATCTGACTCTCAGTTTTCCTGATTAACTTAGCAACATCATCATCATAAATTTCTCCTCCTCCTGTAAGCTTGTAGATCGTATCAGTGTACAAAGTGTCAGCAGTTGATGATGCTGAATTGACTGGCTCTTGCTGTCACCCAGTGCTGGCTCAAAATATGGATCTCTGCTTCAATGGATGGCCACACTTTCCTCAATACGACTTTGATAGAGTCATTTTTACATTAATTCAGCAAGGAGACAAGAAGTTAATGTTGAAAAAGGGGTTTAATTGATTACAAAATTCCCTGGTCGATAGGCTAAATCAGAACTGTCACATTGGATGGAAGAAAGAATGCTTGCATACCACTGGACTGTAAGAGACACATCAGAAGGAAGACTGGGAGAATTTTCAGTCATAAGGATAACGTTCTAAGGAAGCTTTTTCTCCCTCAGCTCTGTTCTCACAACTGGTACAAATGTTTTGTGGAACTGTCAAGATAATATTTATGTGCCCGTCTGTGATTTCTTCTGAGCCCAATATGGCACTGGTAGTGTATTCCTTTTGCTGAATTGAAAACAATATGGATGTCTGCATTTCACAATCAGTATGAGCATTAGTTTATGGCTCCCATTTGCGTTACAACACACTGTTACTGTTCTGTGCTTTTTCTGTTATCTGTACCCATGACCTTTCTTCTCATTCCCCACAGTTAATGTTTTCAAAGAAAGCATCAGTTTCACCAGTTTTGTACAAGGTGTCTTCAGTTGTATTACCTTCTTTATAAAATCTTCTGCATTATTTTCATTAACTACGTGACTTTCCCAAGTGACTGTCAGCTCCGCACACTGTGTCTTTGGTCCCCTTCCGTTATTCTACATCTACATCCGTACTCTGCAAACCACCGTGAGGTGCATGGTAGAGGGTACGTCCCATAGTATCAGTTATTAGGGTTTCTTCCTGTTCCATTCATTTATGAAGCACAGGAAGAATGATTGTTTGAATGCTTCTATGCATGCAGTAATTATTCGTATCTTATTCTCACAAGCTGTATGTGAGTGATATGTAGGGGACTGTAGTATATTCCTAGAGTCACCATTTAAAGCTGGTTCTTGAAACTTTGTTAATAAATTTTCCTGGGATAGTTCATGTCTCTCTTCAATAGTCTTCCACTTTAGCTCCTTCAGTATCTCTCTGACACTCTCCCATGAATTAAACAAACATGTCACCATTGGTGCTGCTCTTCTCTGTAAATGTCCAATATCCCCTGTTAGTCCTATTTGGTTTGGATCCCCTGCACTTGAGCAGTATTCTAGAATGTGTCATACAAGTCATTTCTAAGCAATCTCCTTTGGAGATTGATTGCACTTCCCCAGTGTTCTGTCAATAAATCTACCCACAACTAAACCTATGTGATCATTCCATTACATATCCCTACAATATTCTGTTGCACGAGTTGTTGAAGGCATCACACATTGCTCTTTTGACAGCCAATCTCGTTTCATTCAGCATCCCTCTGTCTGTAGCACTACGCTTTGCTTTATACCTATTATGCAGTAACCTTTGTTTCTTTAGAAATTTCTTTACAGTGACTTATACCATGGAGCTTCCCTCTCATTATGAACTGTTCTACTTGGTACATATCTATCCAATGCATAGCAATTATTCTTTTAAACTTGAGCTATAGTTCCTCTAAGTGCTCCTGCCCTGTGCTGAAAGTTTCAAGTTGCTCAATGAGGTATGACATTACTGATATTTTATCTAGTTTACTTAACATATACATCTTTCTGCTTGTTTTAGTTGTCCTTTGTACTTTGGTAATCATTGTTGCCACAACCACGTCACAGTCGCTGATACCAGTTTCAATATTGACATCCTCGAAGAGGTCAGGTCTGTTTGTTGCCATTAGATCCAATATGTTTCCATTGTGAGTGGTGTTCCAAACTATCTGTTCTAGATAGTTTCCAGAGAAGGCATTTAGTACTGTTTCACAGTATCTCTTATCATGCACACCATTAAGCAAACTGTAATTTTCCCAATTAAAGTCTCCACTAGTGATTACAGTATGATTAGGGAACTTATGTACAAATGAATTGAGGTGGTTTTCTTTAATGTTTCTGTTACATCAGGAAACGAGTCTGGTGGGAGTAAAAGAATCCAATTATCATTTTGTGCCCACCTATGTCTTGCCAAAACAATCTCACTTGCAGCTTCAATTTCTATCTTGGTGGACTTGAATTCCTTTTCTGCTGTGACATATACCGCCTTCATTTCCCATTTGCCTATTCTTTTGCTACACATTTAAATTTTACCCAAAAATGTCACTGCAATCAATTTCAGGTTTCGGTCAGCTTTCTGTACCTAGTATTACGTGAGCTGCTCTGCTTTTCATGAGTGCTTCAAACTCTGGCACTTTGTTGCAAATACTTTGGCAGATTACCATCAGAATTTTAATACTTTCAGCTGTGGGAGGCATTTCTTTTGATCTTACTCTGAAACTTCATGGTTTCCTGCAGTTAAAGTTATCTGGATTGGATGGAGAGTCGCCTAATCTAGAAAAAACCTTGTGTGCACCTCACACACAGTCAGCTACGTGAGTAGCAGCCTCTGATGTGTAGTGCACACCTGACCCCTTTAGGGGGACCCTACAGTTGTCAGCCCTATGGTGTAAGTCCCTGCCCCCATTGGATCAGCAGCTGCCAGCAGCAAGTCATATACTCCTAGCTTACTTATTTGTTACATAGTTTAATTCTTAATTTCTTTGCGTGTTTTTGGGTACTTGCATTGTTTAATTCATAAATTTCGGGCGTCTTATAGTATTTGAGAGTTGTAGCATCGCGCTTTAGTGTTTACTTTGTAGATTCTAACTTAAATTGCATGTGAGTTTCATATAGGAGGTGTAATCTTGAGTTTTAGTTACTGTAATCGTAAATTCAGGCAGAGTGTAGCGCAGTCGTTAGGCATTTGTACAGGTTAGTTCATACATTCTTTGCATGTTTCCCTTGCGTTACCTAGGCACGCACTCGTGTTTCAGTAACTATTGTTCAACATTGTTTAGAATGAACAGGGACTGTGATTGCTGTGTTCGGATGAGGGCTGAGTTGGCATCCCTTCGCTCACAGCTGCAAATGGCGCTGACTTCGGTCGTGCAGCTTGAGGCTGTTGCCAATGGGCACCACTGTGGGGAGCCGGGCTTGGGTATCACAGGGATGTCAACCTCGTCTCATCTGTCCCCAGATCGGTCTGCCGCTGTGGTTGCCCCGGTTGCTGCCCGCAGTGGGGCTGAGCCCTCGCCTGTGGTTGATTGGGAGGTCGTTCCAAGGCGTGGCAGGCAGCGAAAGACGTCCCCGGAGGCTGATCAGAAAGCCTCCCCAGTGCGTCTGACAAACAGGTTTCAGGCCCTGTCTCTGGCTGAGCCAGATGCAGCTGCCTGCCCTGTTTCAGAGGATGATTCTCAGCCTTCAAGGTCCGGGCAATCGCAGAGGGTGGGCTTATTGGTAGCTGGGAGCTCCAATGTTAGGCGCGTAATTGGGCCCCTTAGGGATATGGCGGCTAAGGAGGGGAAGAAATCCAGTGTGCACTCAGTGTGCAGTCCGGGTGAAGTCATTCCTGATGTGGAGAGGGTCCTTCCGGATGCCATGTAGAGCACAGGGTGCAGCCAGCTGCAGGTGGTGGCACATGTCGGCACTAATGACGTGTGTCGCTTTGGATCTGAGGAAATTCTCTCTGGATTCCAGCAGCTATCTGATTTGGTGAAGGCTGCCGGTCTTGCTTACGAAATGAAGGCAGAGCTCACCATCTGCAGCATCAATGACAGAACCGACTGCGGACCTTTGGTGCAGAGCCGGGTGGAGGGTGTGAATCAGAGGCTCAGACGGTTTTGCGACCGTGTTGGCTGCAGATTCCTTGACTTGCGCCATAGGGTGGTGGGGTTTCGGGTTCCACTGAATAGGTCAGGAGTTCACTACACTCAGCTGGCGGCTACACGGGTAGCGGAGGCTGTGTGGCGTGGACTGGGCGGTTTTTTAGGTTAGAAGGCCTCGGGAAAGTACGGGGAGGGCTGCAATCTCAAAGGGTGCATGGCAAATACAGGACGTGCTTGGATCAAGGAACAGTCGGAATTGTAGTTGTAAATTGTTGTAGTTGTACTGGGAAAGTCCCTGAGCTTCAAGCGCTAATAGAAAGCACAGAAGCTGAAATCGTTGTAGGTACAGAAAGCTGGCTAAAGCCTGAAATAAGTTCTGCAGAAATTTTTACGAAGTCTCAGACGGTGTTCAGGAAAGATAGATTAGGCAGAATTGGTGGTGGAGTATTTGTGTCTGTCAGTAGTGGTTTGTCTTGTAGTGAAGTCGAAGTAGATACTCCGTGCGAATTGGTATGGGTGGAGGTTATACTTAACAGCCGAACTAAGTTAATAATTGGCTCCTTCTACCGACCCCCAGACTCCGATGATACAGTTGCTGAACAGTTCAGAGAAAATTTGAGTCTCGTAACAAATAAATACCCCACTCATACGGTTATAGTTGGTGGGGACTTCAACCTTCCCTCGATATGTTGGCAAAAATACGTGTTCAAAACCGGTGGTAGGCAGAAAACATCTTCCGAGATTGTCCTAAATGCTTTCTCCGAAAATTATTTCGAGCAGTTAGTCCACGAACCCACGCGAATTGTAAATGGTTGCGAAAACACACTTGACCTCTTACCCACAAACAATCCAGAGCTAACAGAGAGCATCATGGCTGATACAGGGATTAGTGATCACAAGGCCGTTTTAGCTAGGCTCAGTACCGTTTCTTCCAAATCCACCAGAAACAAACGCAAAATAATTTTATTTAAAAAAGCGGATAAAGTGTCACTAGAAGCCTTCCTAAGAGACAATCTCCATTCCTTCCGAACTGACTATGCAAATGTAGACGAGATGTGGCTCAAATTCAAAGATATAGTAGCAACAGCAATTGAGAGATTCATACCTCATAAACGGGTAAGAGATGGAACTGATCCCCCATGGTACACAAAACCAGTCCGAACGCTGTTGCAGAGGCAACGGAAAAAGCATGCGAAGTTCAGAAGAACGCGAAATCCCGAAGATTGGCTAAAATTTACTGACGCGCGAAATTTGGCATGGACTTCAATGCGAGATGCCTTTAATAGGTTCCACAACGAAACGTCTCGAAATTTGGTAGAAAATCCGAAGAAATTCTGGTCGTATGTAAAGTACACAAGCGGCAAGATGCAGTCAATACCTTCGCTGCGCAGTGTCGATGGTACTGTTACCGACGACTGTGCCGCTAAAGCGGAGTTATTGAACGCAGTTTTCCGAAATTCCTTCACCAGGGAATTTGAAACACGAACACCTGCTAGCATGAGTTTCTTAGAAGTAGATACCTTAGGGGTTGCGAAGCAACTCAAATCGCTTGATACGGGCAAGTCTTCAGGTCCAGATTGTATACCGATTAGGTTCCTTTCAGATTACGCTGATACAATAGCTCCCTACTTAGCAATCATATACAACCGCTCGCTCACCGATAGATCTGTACCTACAGATTGGAAAATTGCGCAGGTCGCACCAGTGTTTAAGAAGGGTAGTAGGAGTAATCCATCGAACTACAGACCTATATCATTGACGTCGGTTTGCAGTAGGGTTTTGGAGCATATACTGTATTCAAACATTATGAATCACATCGAAGGGAACGATCTATTGATACGTAATCAGCATGGTTTCAGAAAACATCGTTCTTGTGCAACGCAGCTAGCTCTTTATTCGCACGAAGTAATTGCCACTATCGACAGGGGATCTCAAGTTGATTCCGTATTTCTAGATTTTCGGAAAGCTTTTGACACCGTTCCTCACAAGCGACTTCTAATCAAGCTGCGGGCCTATGGGGTATCATCTCAGTTGTGTGACTGGATTCGTGATTTCCTGTCGGGAAGGTCACAGTTCGTAGTAATAGACGGCAAATCATCGAGTAAAACTGAAGTGATATCAGGTGTTCCCCAGGGAAGCGTCCTGGGACCTCTGCTGTTCCTGATCTATATAAATGACCTGAGTGACAATCTGAGCAGTTCTCTTAGGTTGTTCACAGATGATGCTGTAATTTACTGTCTAATAAGGTCATCCGAAGACCAGTATCAGTTGCAAAGCGATTTAGAAAGGATTGCTGTATGGTGTGGCAGGTGGCAGTTGACGCTAAATAACGAAAAGTGTGAGGTGATCCACACGAGTTCCAAAAGAAATCCGTTGGAATTCGATTACTCAATAAATAGTACAATTCTCAAGGCTGTCAATTCAACTAAGTACCTGGGTGTTAAAATTACGAACAACTTCAGTTGGAAAGACCACATAGATAATATTGTAGGGAAGGCGAGCCAAAGGTTGCGTTTCATTGGCAGGACACTTAGAAGATGCAATAAGTCCACTAAAGAGACAGCTTACACTATACTCGTTCGTCCTCTGTTAGAATATTGCTGCGCGGTGTGGGATCCTTACCAGGTGGGATTGACGGAGGACATCGAAAGGGTGCAAAAAAGGGCAGCTCATTTTGTATTATCACGTAATAGGGGAGAGAGTGTGGCAGATATGATACGCGAGTTGGGATGGAAGTCATTAGAGCAAAGACGCTTTTCGTCGCGGCGAGATCTATTTACAAAATTTCAGCCACCAACTTTCTCTTCCGAATGCGAAAATATTTTGTTGAGCCCAATCTACATAGATAGGAATGATCATCAAAATAAAATAAGAGAAGTCAGAGCTCGAACAGAAAGGTTTAGGTGTTCGTTTTTCCCGCGCGCTGTTGGGGAGTGGGATGGTAGAGGTAGTATGATTGTGGTTCGATGAACCCTCTGCCAAGCACTTAAATGTGAATTGCAGAGTAATCGTGTAGATGTAGATGAAAGTCAAAGCCTAAGTTGTCACAGAATCTTCGAAGTGTCTGGTTCAGTCCTACCACTCAACTCAAAACCAAAGGGCCACAATCAGTTTTGGGGACAATGCTGCAAATTATGAGATTTCGGAGCCCAAATGACAGGCATAATTTTTTCCTATGTGTATCACAATCTGCAGTTGGTTGCATCCTGTTCCCTCAATGGCTGCCGGAATAGCCTCTTCAACATGTCGAATGAGGCCCCCAGGTATACACACTAAGAGCACCTGGCCTCCTTTCCTGTCCTGTTACAATTTCCCTAAGAGGTACCATTGTTCACTGTACCTTTGAACTACCAGCGATTAAGAGACCTTTCGCGTTTGCCTCCTCTTGACACCGGACAAAACAGGTGAAGTGAGTCACACTGGTCATATTCAGTTTCAGAGAGAGAGAACACCCCAGACTTTTTGTTTGGAGGGATTAGTGCAATGTCTTGAGTCTTCCGTGGTCCCCATCCACACTGCATGGGACGCCTAGATCTAGTATTAGCACGCTACTCACTGTCAAGTGGACGAGTAATGACTGATCCCGTACTTTCCGTAGAGGAGACAGTATCCACGGGAGAGGATAGTACTTGAGGTACCTCTGGTATCAGTATAACAGGTACACGACTCTTGAGAGCTCTTCCAACACAGCAGTTCACAGCAGCTGCCAGTCATTTGACATTAGACATGGTGATTTCCAGCTGCTTACGAACTTCAACAAATTCATCCTATGTTTGAGAACAGCATTCAAAGTGGGGCAGCATTTTGGCTGGAGCAATGTAGTACAAAGCAGTGACAAAGTAATTTTAAATTAAGCCTGCAGATTATCTTTTAATTTAATCTGTTGAGCTAAAAAGTTGCTAATTCCGTATAAGAATTGGAGCAAATATAGAAAATGAAATTTCTATTAAGGCAACACAAAAACCTGTGGTAAAAATTACTAGTTCCCTAAAATGTTTTGAGGTTAATTATAGTTGTTACCAAACTCAAATACAGAGTTATTTACGATAAATGAAAAAAATGTATAGGGCTACCCCTGTTTAAGGGAAAACAAGATGTAACCCAGTGTGTTGGTTAGAATATCTGCTACAGTAAATAAATCACAAATGCAGTTTTACTACAAATCGCTTGTGGATTATGCAAAGGAAAATGGTAGCTTCCGAAAATTCTCAAAAGTGCACATTTATTTGTGATGATATAAATGAAATTCATACAGTACGTGGTGTAAGGTACCCTGTATCACTACTAGTCACTTCCTTTCCTGTTCCGCTCGCAAGTAGAGCGAGGGAAAAATGACTGTCTATATGCCTCCGTATTAGCCCTAATTTCTTGTATCTTATCTTTTTGGTCCTTACATGCGACGTATGTCGGCAGTCAGCTTCAAATGCCAGTTCTCTATTTTCTCAATAGTGTTTCCTGAAAAGAGTGTTGCCTTCCCTTCAGGGATTCCCATTTGAGTTCGCAAGGCATCTCCGTAACACTTACGTGTTGTTCGAACCTACCGGTAACAAATCTAGCAGCCCGCTTCTGAACTGTTTCGATGTCTTCCTTCAATCTGACCTCGTACAGATACCGAACACTCGAGCAATAATAAAGTGTAGGTCACACCATTATCCTATATGTGGTCTCCTTTATAGGGAACCACACTTTCCTAAAATTCTCCCAATAAACCAAAGTCGGCCATTCCCCTTCCCTACAACAGTTCTCAAATGCTCGTTCCACCTCATATACCTTTGCAACGCTACACCCAGTTGTTTAAACAACTTGACTATGTCAAGCAGGATGCTAGTAACACTGTATCTTATTGCTACAGGTTTGATCTTCTTTCTCATCTGCATTAACATACATTTTTCCACATTTAGGGCTAGCTGCCATTCATCACACCATCTGGAAAATTTGTCTAAGTCATCTTGCATCTTCCTACAGTCAGTCAACTTCGACATCTTACCGTACGCCACGGCATCGTCCGCAAACAACCACAGACTGTTGCCCACCCTATCCGCCAAATCGTGTATGTATATAGAGAACGGCAGTGGTCGTATCGCACTTCCATGGGGCACTATTGGCAGAACTGTGAATCACAAATGTTGATCTGCTACAAAATAAATTACATATCCAAAACACTCGTACTGGGAACTTGAGAAAATATAGTTTTGTAAGTGCCTGAAAATTCTCAAAAGTAACCTATTTCTCACATAATTGTTCAATGAAATTAGAGAATAATTATTTTGAACAAGAAAAGGCCTAATAATCTCAAAAAAAATTTAAAGATCACAATTAAGTTTAAGTCTATAATTGATGATAACAATATGACTTTGTTGTGGCACTTGAAAATGTTCGAAATTTCACAATATATCTCACTACACATTATTAGGCCCATGACTGGAAATCCTCTACTGCATTGTTGTATGAACCATCTGTAAGCAGCTATAGTCAGTTCATTCTCACTCTTTTGCATAACCTTTTATTTTCCCAACTCACTCTCCATTTCGGATTGTGTACTGTTAAATATCATCTTCTTTCTCAAAAATAGTTCGCTGTCCAACATTGTACTAACCAGCAACGGTTTTCTGTGAAGAACTTTGGTTCAACTTTTCTAAAATTTGGAGTTTCTGCTTGAGGTCTAGCATAATGTGTTTCCTTTTAGAAGCCATGACATTGAGCTGTATTGAAAGCCACAATTTCAGATATGTATAACATAATAGTGTCGTGTACAATAATTCATTGTTATGCACGTCATTTCTGCTCGAATGACTAGAGGCCGGACTGCTGACGATCAGATTAGCGAGAGTTTCGGATCAGATTAGAGAGAGTTTAGTGTACTAACAGAAGAATTGCTTTACCAGCCTCAGTTTCTGTGATGTGCAGTGTCTGTACAGCATCTCTAGTTGCTTTCTATTCTCCTTCCTAAGTACTTAAAATTTTATATCTATTCTAGTTGTTATTTTTATTTGCTTCACATTTAGTTTCATTCTGCAATCTTTTGCAGTAGTTTCCTCTATCATTTTTGGAGCTCTTTCCCATTCCTAGCTGGAGAAATCATACTGTGTGCAAATCTAAAACACCATATTCTTTAGCTACAGATTTTTACTTCCTTGTCCATTAATAAACAATACTCAGTCATATCTTTGAAATATGTAGGTACAGTATCACTCAAAAGTATTTTGTAGTTGAACTAGTAGGTTGGCTGGCATGTTTATCTATACACAGAATCAAAATAAACTGGCTGTTCAGACAGAAGACTGCTTGACCCTGCCTGCTGTTATGTGTATTGATTGCTGACTGCAGGTAAGTGTGGACTTAGCCATAAACAGTATTTCAATGGGTTCATAAGTATTGTGGGGAATGGGAAGACTGCAACAAACCTAACTACACAAAGGAGATCTAGTTCTAATATTCTTATTTACTTACAGCAACTCCAAAACATGATGACCTGCAGGTAGAACACGGCACGGCGTGAAGGTCCATCTTTCAGTATGTAAACATTGCGTAGCAGCTACAGATCTGAATGACGGGCACTCTTCTCGAAAGCTTACAATAAGTGCAAAAAATAGGAAGGGCGGACTACAGTTTGCTAAGAAATATGCATCGTGGACAATTGAAGACTGTTAAAAATTCTATGGAGTGATGAAAGAAAGTTTAATCTCCTATCGTCAGACAGAATACAGTACATTAACAGGGCAAACAACAAGAGGAATGACAGATAATACCAAGTACCCACCATGAAGCACAGAGGAGGGAGGAAGTACCTTGGTGTGGGGCTGTTTTGTCACAAAGTTGTATAGGTCCTCTCGTCAAAATTCATATGGAAATGAATAGTCTGAAGTATGGTGAAATATTAACAGACTGTATGGTAGCTCACAGAAGACAAAATATGACTCGTAATTGGCAGTTCCAGCATGACAAAGATCTGAAGCACACTTCTTGCCATATGAAGACAGCTTGAAGCAGCCCAAAGTCAAGGTATTCAGATCGCCGAGCCAGCATCCAGACTTTTAAACCCCATAGAACATATTCAGGGCAAGCTGGATAGACACGTTCACTAACAAAAAGGCTTTCTACAAAGAATTGTGTGAGCAGCGGTAGAAGATTCTTCAGGCTTGATTGGCCAAACTCGTGGATTCTATGCCATTCAGGTGTGCTTGAGTAACACACGCAAAGGGCTATGCGACCGAGCATTAAGCCGAGAACGTCGTGGGTCAAGACTTCATTATTGTTTTTCTTTTGTTTAATTTTAACAGAATACTGTTGAGCCTGTGTAATTTGTTCATTTACATTTCATCGTTAATGAAAAGATTAGAATTGTACAATATGTGTAAGGAAGTAAAGTAGACAATATAAAGATTTGGTAATTAAGTTCTTTCATTTAAATTTCCTCCTAAAGAATATGTGTTCAGAATTTATTATATCTACAAAATACTTTTGAGCAACACTGTACCTCTACAAGACTACTGTACAGTTCACACTTAATTGCGTGGCAGAGGGTCCTCCAAACCACCTTCAGACTGTTGTGTTTGTCTACCATTCCACCCTCTGACTGCATGTGGGAAAAATAAACCTTTACATCTTTCTGTAATGGTAACAGACTACAATCTTATCTGCTACTTTTTCTAATTCTTCCAGGTAGTATTATGTCCTTTTTTTTATCGGACTGAAACCTTTCACTTCAGACAGCAAGTTAATAAGCTATCAACTAATTTTTCCTTCAGTATATTCACAAATGTTTTCCAATTCACCTTCACATAACTTAATCTGAGACACTGTAACACACACACACACACACACACACACACACACACACAACCCATTCTCCTTCTTAATAAATCTTTATATGTCTGTTTGAGTGATGTATCCCCTGTCTCTCCAGTTTTTCTAAATTCAAATTACTTCTCAGCCATTTTTTCCTCTCATTTTTCTTTCCGGTCATTTTCTTGTAATTCTCAACATAATGAGAAATTAGGTAGTTGGTTCTTTGTTCACTTCATTTTCTGCTATCCTGTTTCTTTGATGTTTGGATTATTACTGTACCCAGAGAACCTTCTGGCCATCACCTGTTTTATTACATAGTCTATTAATTTCCCTTATTCTTTTTCCATACAGGCATTTCTGTATTTTCCGGGGGACGATCTCGGCACGTTCCCATCTTTATTGCAGCTGATGTGGACTTTACTTCCTCTACTAAGATTGGTGATATTTTGTTATCTTTATCCACATAATCCAAAGATTACAGTTCTAGCATTATAGGTTTGTGTTAGTGAAGCTCTTGTAAATATTCTCCCCGTCTTTATAGGACTTACTCATGATTTTTGTATATTTTATTTTCATATTTGCTAAGAATTCCCATTGTTAGATTTCCACATTAGATTAGATTAGATTAATACTAGTTCCATGGATCATGAATACGATATTTCGTAATGATGTGGAACGAGTCGAATTTTCCAATACATGACATAATTAGGTTAATTTAACAACATACTTAAGTTAATATAACAACTTTATTTTTTTGTGTTTTTTGTTTTTCTTTATTTTTTATTTTTATTTTTTTAATATTTTTTTCTTTTTTTTTTCTTAATTTATATCTAAAAATTCCTCTATGGAGTAGAAGGAGTTGTCATTCAGAAATTCTTTTAATTTCTTCTTAAATACTTGTTGGTTATCTGTCAGACTTTTGATACTATTTGGTAAGTGACCAAAGACTTTAGTGCCAGTATAATTCACCCCTTTCTGTGCCAAAGTTAGATTTAATCTTGAATAGTGAAGATCATCCTTTCTCCTAGTATTGTAGTTATGCACACTGCTATTACTTTTGAATTGGGTTTGGTTGTTAATAACAAATTTCATAAGAGAGTATATATACTGAGAAGCTACTGTGAATATCCCTAGATCCTTAAATAAATGTCTGCAGGATGATCTTGGGTGGACTCCAGCTATTATTCTGATTACACACTTTTGTGCAATAAATACTTTATTCCTCAGTGATGAATTACCCCAAAATATGATGCCATATGAAAGCAATGAGTGAAAATAGGCGTAGTAAGCTAATTTACTAAGATGTTTATCACCAAAATTTGCAATGACCCTTATTGCATAAGTAGCTGAACTCAAACGTTTCAGCAGATCATCAATGTGTTTCTTCCAATTTAATCTCTCATCAATGGACACACCTAAAAATTTGGAATATTCTACCTTAGCTATATGCTTCTGATTAAGGTCTATATTTATTAATGGCGTCATACCATTCACTGTACGGAACTGTATGTACTGTGTCTTATCAAAATTCAGTGAGAGTCCGTTTACAAGGAACCACTTAGTAATTTTCTGAAAGACAGTATTGACAATTTCATCAGTTAATTCTTGTTTGTCAGGTGTGATTACTATACTTGTATCATCAGCAAAGAGAACTAACTTTGCCTCTTCATGAATATAGAATGGCAAGTCATTAATATATAATAAGAACAACAAAGGACCCAAGACTGACCCTTGTGGAACCCCATTCTTGATAGTTCCCCAGTTTGAGGAATGTGCTGATCTTTGCATGTTACGAGAACTACTTATTTCAACTTTCTGCACTCTTCCAGTTAGGTACGAATTAAACCATTTGTGCACTGTCCCACTCATGCCACAATACTTGAGCTTGTCTAGCAGAATTTCATGATTTACACAATCAAAAGCCTTTGAGAGATAACAAAAAATCCCAATGGGTGGTGTTCGGTTATTCAGATCATTCAAAATTTTACTGGTGAAAGCATATATGGCATTTTCTGTTGAAAAACCTTTCTGAAAACCAAACTGACATTTTGTTAGTACTTCATTTTTACAGATATGTGAAGCTACTCTTGAATACATTACTTTCTCAAAAATTTTCGATAAAGCTGTTAGAAGGGAGATTGGACGGTAATTGTTGACATCAGATCTATCCCCCTTTTTATGCAAAGGTATAACAATAGCATATTTCAGTCTATCAGGGAAAATGCCCTGTTCCAGAGAGCTATTACACAGGTGGCTGAGAATCTTACTTATCTGTTGAGAACAAGCTTTTAGTATTTTGCTGGAAATGCCATCAATTCCATGTGAGTTTTTGCTTTTAAGCAAGTTTATTATTTTCCTAATTTCAAAGGGAGAAGTGGGTGAGATTTCAATTGTATCAAATTGCATAGGTATGGCCTCTTCCATTAACAGCCTAGCATCTTCTAATGAACACCTGGATCCTACTATATCCACAACATTTAGAAAATGATTATTAAAAATATTTTCAACTTCTGACTTTTTGTTCGTAAAGTTTTCATTCAATTTGATGGTAATACTGTCTTCCTCTGCTCTTGGTTGACCTGTTTCTCTTTTAATAATATTCCAAATTGTTTTAATTTAATTATCAGAGTTGCTGATTTCAGACATGATACACATACTCCTGGATTTTTTAATAACTTTTCTTAATATAACACAGTAGTTTTTATAATTTTTGATAGTTTCTGGGTCACTACTCTTTCTTGCTGTCAGATACATTTCCCTTTTGCGGTTACAAGATATTTTTATACCCTTAGTAAGCCATGGTTTCTTACAAGGTTTCTTACGAGTATATTTAACTATTTTCTTGGGGAAGCAGTTTTCAAATGCATTTACAAAAATGTCATGAAATAAATTATATTTTAAATTGGCATCAGGTTCACGGTACACCTCATCCCAGTCTAACTGCTGTAGGCTTTCCCTGAAATTTGCAATTGTTAAATCGTTGACTGAACGTACCACTTTGGAGGACTGTTTAGTATTGCTGAATGGAGCTATGTCATATATTGTAACTAGCTGTGCACCATGATCAGAAAGACCATTCTCAACAGGCTGAGCATTTATCTGGTTAAACTTATCTTGGTCTATAAAGAAGTTATCTATCAGTGAGCTGCTATCCTTTACCACCCGAGTAGGAAAATCAATAACGGGTGTCAAATTGAAAGAACCGAGTAATACTTCAAGGTCATTTTTCCTATTACCCTCTTTCAGAGAATCTACATTGAAGTCCCCACAAATAATAATTTGCTTCCCCCTGTCTGACAGATAGCACAACAAGGAGTCCAAATTTTTCAGAAATAGATGAAAATTTCCTGATGGGGACCTATATACAGTTACAATTATAAATGTGCCTTTATTTAATTTAAGCTCACAGGCACATGCTTCTATATGTTTCTCTACACAAAACTTTTTTGTTTCTATACTTTTTGCACAATGATAACTTTTGACATATATGGCAACTCCTCCTTTCTCCATATTTTCTCTCATTACATGTGCAGAGAGCTTATATCCACTTACATTTACCTTATCCATATCAGTAACAATGTGATGCTCAGACAGGCATAGTATATCTATTTCATTCTCAGCTTCTAAATCTTCTAAACAAACCAGAAGCTCATCTACTTTATTCTTTAAACTCCCAATATTTTGATGAAATATACTTACATTATTTTTAATTATACCTTTATGAGAACCTTTCCTTATTCTAACATTTGCAGTACTCTCCTGTCTGAGTTTCTCATTGTGCTTAGGCCTAGTTCCTATACCAGTGGTCACACATGTGTATTTATACCATGTTACATTTCTTACTGACCTCCCCTTTAAAGTTCCTTCAGTTTCCTTGCATTCTCCTTCAATTTACTTCCTTCTGTCTTGTTCACCTTCTTGCAGAGTTCATTATTTGGCTTTCTATCTATTTTCCTTTAATTCTTCATTATTCTTGACTCTGAGTTCCCTCCTGTTTTGAATCTTAGGAATCATTTCCTGTGTGGCCTATGGTTTTTTGCCAGTTTCTCCCTTGCACATAAATTTCTGTGTTGCTGATATGAGTCCATCCTTTAGCCTGCTCTAGTGTTAGCTGACATTCTACTGTGTTTGTGGTATGTGGTATTCGGGCACTGATTACCTCATTCAATAACTCTTTCAGGAACATAATGTTTTACGTACTCTCATTATTTGTACGTCCCACTTCTTCGTAATACTATAGTTTTTCAATGTCTGCAGTTTTATTTGTGTGTCAGTCATTAATAAATTACAATCACTGTCAGTATTATCCCATTTTTATGCCTTTGTTCTATCAGTATTAAGTAAATTAGGATTCTGAAATTCTCTCCTCCTAGTGTGTAATCTTCTTTTGTCATTTATGAACAACATGAATGCCTTGTGCATCATGAAAAGTATCAAATTAAGTTGTGATGTCCCCTCCCCACTTTCCTCATTAAAAATTAATGTGACATTCCTCCACAGCCTCTAGGCAATGTAAAGGAATATCGGATTTATTAAAGCACGAAGCTGTATGCCCACGCATGTGCGCACATTATATTTCAGAATGGGACACAGTATAGAGTATGACATGAGACAGTCATCTCAAATGTTCACAGGCATCTGGCCTATTTTTTAAGGGATTGCATTCATTAAGCATTTGATCTATCACAGTAAATGGCCATTGCTTATAAAGGAGTTTTGTAGAAATCTCCAGATGCTCTCACAGCTTCAAAGCTCTTTATTCTCTCCCCATGCATATTGCCACAGTGCAAGATGTGTCCGTTAAAAAGTACACTATGAGATCAAAAATATCTGGACACCTGGCTGAAAATGACTTAAAAGTTCATGGCGCTCTCCATCAGTAATGTTGGAATTAAATATGGTGTTGACTGACCCTTAGCCTTGATGACAGCTTCCACTCTCGCAGGCATACGTTCATTCAGGTGCTGGAAGGTTTCTTGGGGAATGGCAGCCCATTCTTCACGGAGTGCTGCACTGAGGAGAGGTGCAAATTTCTCGACCTCCGCTATCGGGTGCAGAAATGTAGGGTCCCCCTGAATAGGTCAGGAATGCACAACACGCAGGAAGTGGCTACAAGGGTAGCGGAATACGTGTGGAGTGCACATGTGGGTTTTTTAGGTTAGAGAATTCCCTCCCTAACCCTGACAAGACCCCTCCTGAGACGCAACAAGGTAGTAGTAGGCAAAACGAAAGGGGAATAACAATATTAATGTGCTAATAGTAAACTGCAGGAGCGTCTATAGAAAGGTCCCAGAACTGCTCTCATTAATAAATGGTCACAACACCCACATAGTACTAGGGACAGAAAGTTGGCTGAAACCAGATGTAAACAGTAATGAAATTCTAAACTCAGATTGGAATGTATACCGCAGAGACTGGCTGGACAGTGAAGGGGGAGGCGTGTTAATAGTGATAAAAAATGCAATAGTATCGAAGGAAATTGACGGAGATCCAAAATGTGAAATAATGTGGGTGAAGGTCACGGTTAAAGCAGGCTCAAACATGGTAATTAGATGTCTCTATAGCCCCCCTGGCTCAGCAGCTGTTGTGGCAGAGCACCTGAAGGAAAATTTGGAAAATATTTCGACTAGATTTGCCGACCATGTTATAGTTCTGGGTGGAGATTTTAATTTGTCAGATATAGACTGGGAGACTCAAACGTTTATAATGGATGGCAGGGACAAAGAATCCAGTGAAATTTTTTTAAGTGCATTATGTGAAAACTACCTTGAGCAGTTAAACAGAGAAACAACTCGTGGCAATAACATATTAGACCTTCTGGTGACAAACAGACCCGAACTTTTTGAAACTGTTAACGCAGAACAGGGAATCAGCAATCATAAAGCGGTTACTGCATTGATGAGTTCAGCCATAAATAGAAATATTAAAAAAGGTAGGAAGATTTTTCTGTTTAGCAAAAGTGTCAAAGCAGATTTCAGAGTACTTGACAACTCAACACAAAAGTTTTATCTCAATTACAGATAGTGTTGAGGATCAATGGACAAAGTTCAAAACCATCGTACAATATGCATTAGATGAGTATGTGCCAAACAAAATCGTAAGAGATGGAAAAGAGCCATCGTGGTACAACAACCGAGTTAGAAAACTCCTATGGAAGCAAAGGGAACTTCACAGCAAACATAAACATAGCCAAAGCCTTACAGACAAACAAAAATTACACGAAGCGAAATGTAGTGTAAGGAGGGCTATGCGAGAGGCATTCAATGAATTCGAAAGTAAAGTTCTATGTACTGACTTGGCAGAAAATCCTTAGAAATTTTGGTCTTATGTCAAAGCGGTAGGTGGATCAAAACAAAATGTCCAGACACACTGTGAGCAAAATGGTACTGAAACAGAGGATGACAGACTAAACGCCGAAATACTAAATGTCTTTTTCCAAAGCTGTTTCACAGAGGAAGACTGCACTGTAATTCCCTCTCTAGTGTGTCGCACAGATGACGAAATGGTAGATATAGAAATAGACAACAGAGGAATCGAAAAACAATTAAAATGGCTCAAAAGAGGAAAGGCCGCTGGACCTGATGGGATACCAGTTCGATTTTACACAGAGTACGCGAAGGAACTTGGCCCCCTTCTTGCTGCGGTGTACCGTAGGTCTCTAGAAGAGCGCAGCGTTCCAAAGGTTTGGAAAAGGGCACAGGTCATCCCCATTTTCAAGAAGGGACGTCGAACAGATGTGCAGAACTATAGACCTATATCTCTAACGTTGATCAGTTGTAGAATTTTGGAACACGTATTATGTTAGAGTATAATGACTTATCTGGAGACTAGACATTTACTCAGTAGGAATCGGCATGGGTTTTGAAAAAGACGATTGTGTGAAACCCAGCTCGCGCTATTCGTCCATGAGACTCAGAGGGCCATAGACACGGGTTTACAGGTAGATGCCGTGTTTCTTGACTGCCGCAAGGCGTTCGATACAGTTCCCCACAGTCGTTTAATGAACAAAGTAAGAGCATATGGACTATCAGACCAATTGTGTGATTGGATTGAAGAGTTCCTAGATAACAGAACGCAGCATGTCATTCTCAATGGAGAGAAGTCTTCCGAAGTAAGAGTGATTTCAGGTGTGTTGCAGGGGAGTGTTGTAGGACTGTTGCTATCCACAATATACATAAATGACCTTGTGGCTAACATCGGAATTTCACTGAGGCTTTTTGCGGATGTTGCTGTAGTATATTGAAAGGTTGTAACAATGGAAATTTGTACTGAAATGCAGGAGGATCTGCAACAAATAGACTCCTGGTGCAGGGAATGGCAATTGAATCTCAATGTAGACAATTGTAATGTGCTGCGAATACATAGAAAGAAAGATCCTTTATCATTTAGCTACAATATAGCAGGTCAGCAACTGGAAGCAGTTAATTCCATAAATTATCTGAGAGCAGGCATTAGGAGTTATATATATATATATCATATATATCATATAAAGTTGATCGTCGGTAAAGCAGATGCCAGACTGAGATTCATTGGAAGAATCCTAAGGAAATGCAATACAAAAACAAAGGAAGTAGGTTACAGTAAACTTGTTCGCCCACTGCTTGAATACTGCTCAGCAGTGTGGGATCCGTACCAGATAAGGTTGATAGAAGAGATAGAGAAGATCCAACGGAGAGCAGCACGCTTCATTATAGGATCATTTAGTAATCGCGAAAGCGTTATGGAGATGATAGATAAACTCCAGTGGAAGACTATGCAGGAGAGACGCTCAGTAGCTCGGTACGGGCTTTTGTTGAAGTTTCGAGAACATACCTTCACCGAAGAGTCAAGCAGTATATTGCTCCCTCCTACGTATATCTCGCGAAGAGACCATGAGGATAAAATCAGAGAGATTAGAGCCCACACAGAGGAATACCGACAATCTTTCTTTCCACGAACAATACGAGACTGGAATAGAAGAGAGAATAAATAGAGGTACTCAAGGTACCCTCCGCCACACACCGTCAGGTGGCTTGCGGAGTAGGCTTGCGGAGTATGGATGTAGATGTAGATGTATCTATGTGATGACTTCAACCCACAGGAAAAATAATTATCAAAATCTGATCTGTGAAGTCATCCAAAATTCTAGTTGGAAAACCACACTCTTTGTTATACTTCTCAGTTGGTCACGATCCCACTTTGTTTATGAACTGAAAAGTCTAATATTCACGAGAAACTGCTCTGAAATTAACCTGAACCGACAAAATTGTGTATATATTCTCTGAAACTTCAAAGACATCTAAGACAATATCTGAAAGGAATTAGAAAATCTGACAAAATTTCGCGAATCACACACAATACTGTTAATAATTGCATGAACACTGGTGGGGTTCACCATACATCTACCCACTTTTGAGTATAACCAGTCTCTCTTAATACTTCGACTCGTAGCAATACAATATAAAAATCTTTTATTACTGGGTAAACAGTCCCTACGTGATTTGACAGCTGACTATAATTCACGCTCACATCAGAAAATGCACCAATATGGGAAATAGCAGCTTTTATGTTATTGGTCAGAAGGCAAGAAATTATAGCGGTCACCATAATTTTCACGCGACACCGTATTTTGCGACAAAATACTCTTATTAGTCACTGTCATATATCCAGTCTCATAACAATACATAAAACTATATAAAATAACTACAATAATTTTGACATGCAAGGAGAATTAGTTCTAATGAGAGGAAGAAGTTTATATTTACTGGTGTTTCAACAATGACTACCAGGCAACTTTTAATTCACTGATTGTAATTTTATTTCGTTAGCAGAAAGCAAACATAAACTAAACAAAGAATTTATTTGAATAGAGTCTGTAATTCTTATACTTTTAATAGAGAAAGAAAGTTTCTAGGTCAGGGGATAGCATTCGGCGAAATCTCTTGACTTTTTGTTGCATACGAAGGGTTGCGTTAGGCAGCACGATGTCGGTGGGTTACGATGATGAGAGCAGGATACAGGCAGGTCTGCTGGTTAATCTTCTGTATGCAAATAAAGTTCTGGCACAGCTGTATCATTAACCCCATGGTGATTAACAAACCACTAGACGCCAGTATACGAACGTTGTTGACATGTCCTCTCTTTCAAAGTACATTACGTAGACATCGCTCACTTTTACACTTTATGCACTGTCCGTGACGCTATCATCCATAATTACACATTCATATAGCACAGTCATATAGCCACAAATACACAGTTCATAGAATTTTTCTTGTGTGTGAAGCACACTGTAAACAACATCCGCTCTGTTCTCGCATTTCAAACTTCAACAATGTCACTGAAAGTCATTTATATTGCACAGTCAATTAAAGTCTTCACTTTCACGGCTTGATAGAATGTGATAGACAACAGTTCCACCACCCAAAACCAATACCAGCAAAGTTCGTGCCAGCCACAACAAAGTATTGTTAGCGGCACTTTCACAGTCCGGTTTATTTGCTCTTAAAGTTCACTGGCATGGCACTACATACCGCAGTGGTAAAGAGAATTAACAATCTGATAGTTCGGTGTCACGGTCCATACAATTACGTATGCTTTTCATAAAACACAGTACTATTTTTCTGCGCACGCTTCACAGACACGCCATCCACCATTCCTTCTACTACAAAACAACCTTTCGATTGTCGATATCACTATCGCTGTCCCCTGTCTATAGATGTTATATCGTTATCGTAAATTACATAAATCTTTATAAATGTTATTGACTGCATTTTTCACAATTAATATTATTCCAAAAGATAACTTTACAAACTTTACCACAGGTACAAAGCAAGACACATATTTATCCGTTGGCAAACGAAATAGTCACAATTACATCTTTACATTTAAAAACCACAGTAGAATGTTACATAATCACAATTAGAAATGCCCGTATGAACAAAAGAAAAAGAATAGAAACCTAAAGAAAATCACGAACAAAAATTTTATATGCGTAATTAGCAATGCCTTCACACAGTCAGTGAGGCCTGGCACAAAGTCAGCACTCCAAAACATCCCAAAGGTGTTCTGTAGGATTCAGGTCAGGACTCTGTGCAGGCCAGTCCATTACAGGGATGTTATTGTCATGTAACCACTCTGCCACAGGCCGTGCATTATGAACAGGTACCTGATCATGTTGAAAGATGCAGTTGCCATTCCCCAAATTGCTCTTCAACAGTGGGAAGCAAGAAGATGCTTAAAACATCAATGTATGCCTGTGCTGTGATAGTGCCACACAAAACAACAAGGGTTGCACGCCCCCTCAATGAAAAACACGACCACACCATAACACCACTGCTTCCGCATTTTTACTGTTGACACTACACATGCTGGCAGGTGATGTTCTCTGGACATTCGCCATATCCACACCCTGCCATCGGTTCGCCACATTGTGTACCGTGATTCATCAGTCCACACAACATTTTTCCACTGTTCAATCGTCCAATGTTTACACTTCTTACACCAAGCGAGGCGTCGTTTAGCATTTACCGGCATGATGTGTGGCTTATGAGTAGCTGCTCGACCATGAAATCTAAGTTTTCTCACCTCCCGCCTAACTGTCACAGTACTTGCAGTGGATCCTGATGCAGTTTGGAATTCCAGGGTGATGGTCTGGATAGATGTCTGCCTATTACACATTACGACCCTCTTCAACTGTCGGCAGTCTCCGTCAGTCAACAGACGATGTCGGCTTGTACGCTTTTGTGCTGTATGTGTCCCTTCATGTTTCCACTTCACTATCACATCGAAAACAGTGGATCTAGGGATGTTTAGGAGTGTAAAAATCTCACGTACAGACTTATGACACAAGTTACACCCAATCACCTGACCACGTTCAAAGCCCGTGAGCTCCGCGGAGCGCCCCATTCTGCAGTCTCACAATATCTAATAACTACTGATGTCGCTGATATGGAGTACCCGGCAGTAGGTGGCAGCACAATGCATCTAATATGAAAAACGTATGTTTTTGGGTGTGTCCAGATACATCTGATCACATAGTGTAAGTCTCACACGCATTACAAATACTGATGGCTCTGCTGCTCTTTAAACCTACATCTGTACATTGGCTCTTCGAATTGTCTATCACTGTGGAGAGAGTTCTTCCATATGACACGGAGGGTCTCCAACTCCTTGAATCTCCTATCGTGTCAGTATTCCATATTGGCAAATAAAAACGTTTAGATGGTTCTCTCTCTCTCTCTCTCTCTCTCTCTCTCTCTCTCTCTCACACACACACACACACACACACACACACACACACACACACACACACACAGACTTAGCACAATCCTGGTTAAAATGTGGTTAATGGCCAATCTTTTCCAAAAGAGAACAAGTTCTGCATGAGGTTTCTTCAGTTACTAGATTTATTGCATTAATAATGCACAAGCGACAACAACTGTCATAAAATATACTAATTTATTAATATATATCTTATTAACTTGGGTGGCACTTATTTTGCTCATGCACTATTAATGCAAAATAAATCAAGTAACTGTAGAAACCCATTGTAGAACTTGGGCAGTTTTAGAAAAGACTGACCATTAATCACACTTTCCACAGGATTGTTCTAAGTGTTCAACATTCTCAACTAAAACCTGTACACCGAAACAGGAAATAGGAATTATTCTACATGTTTTGCACATTATTTCCAAGTTGATCAATAGGTTCACTTTTACGTTCACTGATATTGCTGTATTTACAGAAGAATTAATCTTTTTTCAGGAACTGTGGGAAGATATTTTGCTACGACTGCTCAGAATTTGTGATGCCTCTGCCAAATGAACAATTGTACGACCCCGTGCGTGTTTGCACGGGCTGCTTCGCACGTCTGCAAGAAGCCGCAGTGCCACAGCCATCTTCCCGAACTGCCTTGCCGCAAGTCTCTCTGGTGAGGCCACAGCAGGGTATTTCTCTGGGCAGCGAGAGCGGGGCGTACCCGCTGCGACCGGGGCCGCCTGCAGAGAACTGCAAGCAGGCCACGGCTTCGGATCACGTTGCCAAGTGCTCCAAGTCGGCAGTGACGGCGGCGTCCACGTAGGCGCACTGTTTCCTTTTTAATTTTTCCTCCATTGTGACCCAGGCTCACTGTGCACAAACTAGGCAAAAAAACTTCTGTGCAATAACACATGCCTGTGTTTCTGTAAAAGTTTTCCCCTTTGCTGTACATTCAGTTTTTGATACTGATCTTGCAGCTGTGTGATGTGGCAGGGGCAAAATTTACACATTTGTACAGAGTATATAGTTCCTGAAAGTCTCTTTCTGTGCCACATTAGCACATTATGCCAGTACTGCTGAATTACATATATTTTCTCATCTCTAGTAATGTATTTTTCATTTAAGTAACATGACATTTTATATTTAACGGTCGTACCATTTTCGATATTACTTCGTGAAAGCCCTTTCTGTACAGAAGTAAATATTAAATGAATAGCATTTCCGACAGTCCGAAATGAAAGTATTCTATTAAATGGGTGCTAAAGATGGGAATGTTTGTCATGATTCAAATGTAAAAAAAAATTGTGTACACAAAGTATTTTTATCACACAATTGGTTTTTATGCTGCAGCATTTTGTTCCATTGGAGAGGTACTATAGTTGCAGTTATTCCTGTGTGTAGTTTCAGAAACAGACAAAGGATCAGAAAACTTTTTTGTCTTATTTATAACATTAATTTTGTTGTTTCAGTTCCTGTGGAAATTATATTTGGTATGTTAGCTGTAAAAGCATTTAGTTGACACAGAATATAATGCTGTTGTTATATGTGTACATTGTGCAGTGTGCCCTTTCACATTTAGTGGTGCAGGCACTTTTTATTCTGAAGCTTTCCCAAGTGTGATAAAATAAACAGCCTCTTGTAGAAAAGATTTTATAAACATGCAAGAATTCTTTGTAGTAATTTTATATTTTAAGGTAGCAGTATTTGCTGTGATTAGATAATATTGCATGCCTCTAATATGAATATTTACATGCTGATCTGATTGAAAAAGACAGATTGTTAATTGTAAACTTTATATGCCCGTGAGTTTACTGTGTAAAACCTTCATCACTAAGATCTAGCTGGTCTTTGGTAACATTCTTCATTAAATGTTCTACGGCAGATGCATTCTGAAGAAAATACTGATGCATCTGTCATAGTAATGTGCCTCGTGTCTCACAAATTTTTTGGAGTTGAGGTCTAATGGTTGCTGTGGTAATGTATGTGATAATAAATTCAAGTTTAAGGAGTGTGTAATTCGTATTACAGTAGGCTGTTTCTGGAGGGGGGGTGGGGCGAGCAATAAATATTCAGTAATATGGTTCTATTTTAAATACAGTAAGTGGTATATCAGTATTTTTCTACTTTTATTTCATATATAAATGTAAATTGTCCAAGTCCTATCATTAGCAAAGTGGAATGCAGTTATTTCGCCTGCAGGAGTTTTATGATGAGCTTACCAAACAGTATTTCAAATTAAAGACCCTCCATTTTAACATTTATTTATTCTTACCAAAGATGCAGCAACCAGTCGCAAAATCATGTTTTATTTATTCACTTTTGCAAATCGATTTCTGATTAACAGTAGTAATACTGTCTGAAGCAGAGGTCTGCTTAAGACAGTAT
Source organism: Schistocerca nitens (assembly GCF_023898315.1). Classification (NCBI taxonomy): domain Eukaryota; kingdom Metazoa; phylum Arthropoda; class Insecta; order Orthoptera; family Acrididae; genus Schistocerca; species Schistocerca nitens. Next base: position 12,560,060 of record NC_064622.1, read on the forward strand.
TACTACTCAAGGCACATATTGGTTGAAAGCACCGATGATGTCTGTGTTAATCAATTGAAATCTATTTGCAGAAGTGAATAAATAAAACATGATTTTGTGACTGGTTGCTGCATCTTTGGTAATTTCATGGTTTATGGTCGCTGCACGACTTGCGAACCACATGGAGCCCACCATTCATTTATTTATTCATTTGTTTAATTTTTGGAAATGCCTGTATTGGTGTGCTACAGAATCTGTCTCCTTAATGTCGAAGTATTTTAATGCAAAACATTATTGTTTTAATTCACCATTCATTTGTTATCCATTAATTTTGAATAAGAAATAGTTGTCGTGGTACAGTTGCTCCCAGTGTTCAAAATCTTTTTAAAAGTGTTATAAAACGTTTTTAGATTTATTCATTGCTGTGTTCTTCCCAAATACCAAAATGTTTGGTGGTTTTGTGATATTACTTATGGTAATTAGTCGTAAGTGTAAGTTAAAGGAAACCTCTTTATCAGTGTTATTTAGCTTTTGGACCTCTCCATTAGCATTATAAGCCCTCATTGTGCAGAGCTGTATTACAAAAAAATCTAAGGCTGTAATTTAATATTTACCCTCATATGATAATATAAGAGGATGCTTTACTGTGTAACAGCTGCCTTTTCCCCTCTCTGATGATGACTGAATAATGATACAAAATGTAATTATTCTGTCATGTAAATTTCTGTGAATGGGCTTCAATTAAGAAATGTGATGGAATTTAATGTGATAAACTGAACAGCTTTGTTCTTGCTGGACTGAGCACGAAAGCGGCTGTCAATATGTAAAAGACTGTCACTGTACATTACTCTGTACATAAGCGGAAAGGACGTAGCAGTGCTGCATCAATAATGTAGACATACTGAAAATGAATGTGATGTGGCTCAGGTATGAGTTTGTGACTTATTATTAGTGTAAATAAATTTATTGTACTAGAGGAATTATGTTTGATTTTGTTGTGAAGAGAAACTTGAATGATTTTGCTTTTGTAAAACTAATTCCTAAATTCGTGTTCCACACAATATTCTGTTTTGTTCTCTCTTCTGTTACTCACTAAATAAGTTGGAGAAGTGTTCAGTAGTTCATGAGGTTCACTCATCGGATATCCATAGAAAGGAGCATGTTGCCTAAGAAACACACACACACACACACACACACACCTCTGTGCAAGCCCTGATTTTCTTACCTGGTCTTGACGGTCCTTATGCGAAATGTACGTTGGCACTTGTCTAAATTTCCTCAATATTGTTTTGCGAAAAATACATTGTTTCCCCTGCAGCGATTCCAATTTGAATTCAAGAAGCATCTCTGTAATGCATATATGTAGATCAAACCTACCAGTAACAGATCTAGCAGCACACATCTGAATTGCTTTGATGTCTTCCATTAAAGTAAAGTTCTATGTACTGACTTGGCAGAAAATCCTAAGAAATTTTGGTCTTATGTCAAAGCAGTAGGTGGATCAACACAAAATGTCCAGACACTCTGTGACGAAAATGGTACTGAAACAGAGGATGACAGACTAAAGCCAAATACTAAATGTCTTTCTCCAAAGCTGTTTCATAGAGGAAGACTGCATGTAGTTCCTTCTCTAGGTTGCCGCACAGATGACAAAATGGTAGATATCAAAATGGTGACAGAGGAATAGAAAAACAATTAAAATGGCCCAAAAGAGGAAAGGCCGCTGGAGCTGATGGGATACCAGTTTGATTTTACACAGAGTACGTGAAGGAAGTTTCCCCCTTCTTGCAGCGGTGTACCGTAGGTCTCTAGAAGAGCGTAGTGTTCCAAAAGATTTGAAAAGGGCATGGGTCATCCCTGTTTTCAAGAAGGGGCGTCGAACAGATGTGCAGAACTATAGACCTATATCTCTTAATGTCGATCAGTTGTAGAATTTTGGAACATGTATTGTGTTAGAGTATTCTGGAGACTAGAAATCTACATGTCCGAAAGAACAGATACCATCTTAGTATATATATAGTTACGGCTCTCCGGCCACTTGACCATCTTCTTCTTCTGTGCGAAGGCACAAACAGTGCCCGAACTCTTACGGGAATCGGCAACGCGCCGCGAGTAATGAGTATAATGGGCGGGGGCACTACGAATGTAGTGTGGGACAATACGTTGAAAATGTGGGTTTCGCAGGAGGCGTGCCAGAGATAAATCCCTGCAGTCGCGCTATCCTCTGTGTCCTCGATGGCTCAGATGGATAGAGCGTCTGTCGTGTAAGCAGGAGATCCTGGGTTCGAGTCCTGGTCGGGGCACACATTTTTATCTGTCCCCGTTGATGTATGTCAACGCCTGTAAGCAGCTAAGGGCGTTCATTTCATTGTAAATGCTGTTTTTCTCGACTTCCGCAAGGTGTTTGATACAGTTCCCCACAGTCGTTTAATGAACAAAGTAAGAGCATATGGGCTGTCAGACCAATTGTGTATTGGATTGAAGAGTTCCTAGGTAACAGAACGCAGCATGTCATTCTCAGTGGAGAGAAGTCTTCCGAAGTACGAGTGATTTCAGGTGTGCCGCAGGGGAGTGTCGTAGGACCGTTGATATTCACGATATATATAAATGACCTTATGGATAAAATTGGAAGTTCACTGAGGCTATTTGCAGATGATGCTGTAGTATATCGAGAGGTTTTAACTATGGAAAATTGTACTGATATGCAGGAGGATCTGCAACGAATTGACGCATGGCGCAGGGAATGGCAATTGAATCTCAATGTAGTCAAGTGTATTGTGCTGCGAATACATAGAAAGAAAGATCCTTTATCATCTAGCTGCAATAGCAGGTCAGCAACTGGAAGCAGTTAATTCCATAAATTATCTGGGAGTAGGCATTAGGAGTGATTTAAAATGGAATGACCGTATAAAATTAATCATCGGTAAAGCAGATGCCAGACTGAGATTCATTGGAAGAATCCTAAGGAAATGCAGTCCGAAAACAAAGGAAGTAGGTTACAGTACATTTGCTCCACCCACAGCTTGAATGCTGCTCACCGGTGTGGGATCCATACCAGATAGGGTTGATAGAAGAGATAGAGAAGATCCAACGGAGGGCGGCGTGCTTCGTTACAGGATCATGTAGCAATCGCGAAAGCATTACAGAGATGATAGATAACCTCCAGTGGAAGACTCTGCAAGAGAGACGCTCAGTAGCTCGTTACAGGCTTTTGTTTAAGTTTCGAGAACATACCTTCACCGAAGAGTCGAGCAGTATATTGCTCCCTCCTACGTATATCTCGCGAAGAGACCGTGAGGATAAAATCAGAGAGATTAGAGCCCACACAGAGGCGTACCGACACTCTTTCTTTCCATGAACAATACGAGACTGGAATAGAAGGGGGAACCGATAGAGGTACTCAAGGTACCCTCCGCCACACACCATCAGGTGGCTTGTGGAGTAGGGATGTAAATGTAGATGTAATCCTACCTGGTGAGGATCCTGAACACTTGAGCAGTACTCAGGAATGGGACACACTAGTGTTCTATAAATAGTCTTCTTTATAGATGAGCTACACTTTCCTAAAATTCTCTGCAGTCATAATTTGCCTTACATACATGTCAGGATGCTATCAGGAGCTCAGGTGGGCATCCAGGGAGTTTTTCCCTACACATAAACTGAGAAATGCCAGAATTTAGGGAAAAATGGGTTTTATTCCCAAGAACTACCACTAAGGAATACAATATTCACAAAAACTGGCTACGCCTGCCAAGTGAACCGTTTATGGGTCAGAAAGAGCATTTCGCCCTCAATAGGAAGGACCGGTGGACACGTCCAGAGGGTAAGGCAGCTGGCAGGCATCCGGTCCTCCCATTCATGGGTTTGTGGCAGAAAGTTGGCGTCTCTCACTCGGCAGTTTTGTGGCGGTGTCCCTAGCTCAGCATAATAGCACAGGAGCTGGCCACAAGTACTGCGGAGTAGTTTACGTTACTGCTCACGCCATTGCTTGAGGCTGGGTTAAAAGGTTGGAAGTAGAATACAATAATAATTTTCACCTTTATTACCCATTACTGTGTACAATTCCGTTGTACCATCCTTATGTGCTCCTTCCATTTTATGTTGCTTTGCAACGTTAAAGTCATGATTTAATCAATAATTTGTACACTACAGTGTCATTAGCAACAGCCATAGATTGCTGTTCACTCTGCCAGGTCATTTTTGTATATACAGAACGAGCAGTCCTATCCCACTTCCCTGGGGCACTCCCGATGCTGCCCTTCTCTCTGATTTACACTTACCATTGATGAAAACCTGCTGTATTCTATTCCTTAAGAAGTCTTTGAGCCACTCACATACTCAGGAACCTTACGCATACACTCATATTTGAACAGTCTGCAGGGGGCCACTATGTCAAACCTTTCATGGAAATCGAGGAATATGGAATCTGCCTCTTGCCGTTCACCTGTGGTTAACAGGATGAGATAAGCACAGGGTGAGCTTTGCATGAAGAATGCTTTCTAAATCTGTGTCAATTTGCTCACAGAAGACTTTCTGTCTCGAGGAAATTTATTATAATTGAATTTATAGTATGTTCAGAAATCCTGCAGCAAACTGATGTTACAGATATCAGTCCGTAATTTTGCAGATCCACTCTTTCACCCTTCTTTATACACAGGAGTCGCCTGCACTTTTCCCCAGTCACTTGACACTTTTAATAGGCCGAGACATTCACAATAAACGCAAGCTAAATAACAGGCCAGTCACATTGAGTGCTCTCTGTAAAACCGAATTGGGATACCATCCAGACTTGACGACTCGTTTGTTTTGAACTCTTTACCAAGTCCTCCGTACAGGAAGCTGTGTAATGGTCAAATGATGGTATGTCTATACAGTCTTTCAGCACAATGATTTTTTAAAAGCAAAATTTAGAATTTCAGCTTTCCTTTTCCTGTCTTCCGTTGCCACACCAGACTGGATGATCAGTGACTGGATAGAAGCCTTCAACCTGCTTGGTGACTTTACGTAGGACCAGAATTACTCAGAATCTCAACAAGACCTTTCATTGAGGTATAATGGTGGAAGCTGTATGCTTCCCACAACGATTCTTTTATAGATGCAGAAATCTCTACTGACTTTTGCCTGTTGACATTTCTGCGTTTTTTTTTTTAATTATTATTATGAGAGTGCAATGGTTTCTGTTTACTCGGCATTTTCCAAATTTTGTTATTAAACTGTGATGGGTCTTCTCCAAACTTAGTCCACTTACTTGAGGCATACTTCTCCAGGACATGTCTTACAATCAGTTTAAATGTTTCTCATAGTTCCTCTACATCGTATTGGAACTACATTATGTCAATTCATTGTCTAAATAGGATGCTAGTACTGCTTATCTGCTCTTTCCAGCATAAATATTTTCCTAGCTTTCTTGATGGCTTTATTATCTTTAGCAACCATCCCTGAAATGATATTATGGTCACTCTGAATTGACGTTGTCAGTGTTTGGCCTGTTAATATCTACAAGGTCTAAAATATTTCCATTGAATGTGGGTTGTTGGACTAGCTGCTCGAGGCAGTTTTCATGAAACTTCAGAACTACCTCACAAGACTGTCGTCTGCACCACCTACAATGAATTCATGAACGTTTCAGTCTATATTCATTTGGTTAAAGTTATAAATTTATGAGATAGAACTGCGGTCTCTATTTGCCTTCAGGTGGCCAAATGTGTTGCACTGCCAACAGACAACAGTGGGGTGGTTTCTCCCCTCCCAGAACTGCCCCAGTCTCCTTACTGATTAAGAAACTGCTCATTCTGGAAGCTATGCAGGTACTGCGGTGCAACACGCTTCACCACTTTGCCTCTGCTGTGAGTACTGCCCGGCAGCTCTAGTTATTTCTGACATATGAATCATTATTACAAAGGATGGCACTCTCAGAGGTGTTCATTGCACTAGTGAATTAAATGCAGAAGAGCTGACAATTTTTTTCTCCACTGTTTGATTTGTTGAGAAGGGCTTTATTTATTAGAAATATTCTCCGGGGTTTTGGACGACATCGGCAGTTACAGGACACCATAGCCTATTTAGAAGTGCAAGTAAAATATTTTGCAGTGTGTGCAAGTAAATTTTTGTCCTCCACTCGGTATTTTTAATGCTGCACCTATAATTGAAGAATATAAAAAAATGTATGTACAGGATAACAGTTTGAATAGTTAAGTATAGATAATAAAACAGTTTTTGCATGCAATTTGTAGAGTAGCCACCGAATATTGTTACATCTCATTTAAAAAATCAAAAAATGACCGTTGGTGAGGCAGTGATATACCAGGAATGACAGAATGACTGGAACTCCTTACCACCTACATATAAATTAATATCATATAGCAATTTCAGAAACCTGTGATAAATTTAATAGGAACCAAGGCAGACTGAAACTAAACTGTGTTTGACTATTTTTAAGGGATGGGCAAGTTTTTACTACTATTGGCATCTGTTGCAATCACAGTGTTCTTGTCGATCCTCTAAAAAGTAATTCCAAGAAAAATTTCCAAAACTGGAACAGCATCTAAAGACTCAAGTTTGAACTCACCTCCATATTTATTTAAAAGTTCCAACACATAGTATTTAAAGAAAGATGATGATAAATTCATTATTACTTGTTAATGAAATCTACAGTTATATCTGCAACTTAGCCACACTCTGCAAGCCACCAGATGATGTACGGTGAGTACCGTTTGCCAGTTTGGTAGTCGCAGTCCTTACATATTCTCACTGATATGTGATGCTCTTGTGATCGGTCCTGAAACGAACAATTTATGTTGTATATCACTGAATAATAAAGGAGAAGACAACTGTGAATCAGCAAACCAAGATTGTAAGGGTGCCAACCAGAAATGGTTGTAGTCAAAGCTGCAAGGGAAGAAACTGTGGGTTTACACATTTTGTCTGATTATGCCCTGTGAATAATTTTAAGGAAGCAATACTAGAGCTGAAAGATGTCAGTGTGGAGGGAGTGTATGTAGAATTGCATTTCCTATTAACTTGCCATAACTGCAGTTTACAGTACATGTTGCTAAACTTTCCTTAAATCTCTTAGGATACGTGCAGGATGCCAAAATGATCCTGATTTGATTAGGAACTTATACATTGAAATAGATGTTTCCAAGACACAGGGTCAGATGATTGGAGTAGTGTGCTTCACTTGTCGCAGCTTGTTAGCATTGAACTTGTGGCGCCACGTGGAGTGGCCGCGCGGTTTGAGGCGCCGTGTCACAGGTTGCATGCCCCCTCCCTCAGGCATAGGTGTGTGTGTTTTCCTTAGCATAAGTAAATTTAAGTAGTATCTAAGTCTAGGGACCGATGACCTCAGCAGTTTGGTCCCTTAGGAATTCACTCACATTTGAACATTTTTGAAACTTGTGGGTTTATTCTTCCACTAGATAGATTTTAGCATTGGGGACTGTCACCATATTAGTTATTGCTTTAAAATGCAATAATAAACAGAGCCACAGTAAATTACAATCACTCTTTCACCCAGCCAGTGGGCGAATTGTCGCTCTAGAATATCAGTGCCAAACGCACCACAATTCGAGGGGATCACCATATAACTTAGTGCCAGACTTCAGCTTATCAGAGACTGCATTACATTAGATTTTTCATTAACACTTAGCTCTGAAAAGATCTGTTCCTAGCAGATCCTGAATAGTTTGACCAGACTTCAAAAAATGTGACTGAGAAAATGAAAAATTCGTACACAACACACAATCAGGAGACAACAATTAGATACATTTGTACGAGCCAGAAACTAAGAACAGTCGGCTGTTCATGTACTCCAAAATGAGTCAGTACCAATCGAGAGCCATTCACAGAGTGCTTCCACGAAAAGGATCACTCCTTTTTTTGGTTGCGCTGGACAGTTTTTCAGCCACAATTGTGGATAAAACCTGGAAAAGCAACCAGAAACACTGCATTTTCATTATGGCGATTCCATTGTCACACAGGTCTAATATTTGATTATCTTTTGGAGAAAAGTGTCTAATTATGGTCTGTATTCACGTGAGTCAAGATGAAAAATTATTATGGTGGCATTTCCTGTGATCTTGCAAAGACTTTGTGTGTGTAATTATAAAGTTCCAGTAGGGAAACCAAAATGGCACCGTATGATGATTAAGATTTTCCCCTTGAATGGATGTTTTCTTATCTTAACAACAGAAAATGAGGGTGAAATTAGAAAATGACACAACAGGAATAAGATCGAATTCAGAGTGAAGTATGGTGTGCCATAAGGTTCAGTGCCAGACTGTCACGTGTTCTTGGTCTGCAGAAATGATTTACCTGTGGCATGGATGATTCAATAGCTGTAATATTTGCTGTTGACAAGTGTTCTGATAAAGGCCCAATTGTATTCAGCACCATAATGGAACAGGCTTACAAGTAGTTCACAGTCAACAGCTTAAGCCTTAATCTTTCAGAAACTTGTATTATGCAGATGCAAACAAACTGACATGGGTTACAGGTCACAGGGGCATAGATCAGTAGGCATATAATTGGATGAGGCTCCATGTATAAAATTCCTGAACTTCCAGATTGATGATAAATTGAGGTGTCACCAGAATGAAGTTAAGTCAATCAAAAAGATCAGTTCTGTCTGCTTTCCACTTAGAAATCTCTCTCATTGTTTTAACCTAGATGCAGGATCCCTACCATAATTCCACTCAGTAACATCCTATGGCATAATGTTCTGAAGCAGTACTGCCAACTTGAGTGAAGGATTTATTGTAAAGGAGTGTGCGTTACAAATCTTATTTAAGTTGATAACTGAACAAGGTGCAGAAGACTGTGGAGCAGCCTAGGGGTTCTTAATCTGTTTTGCCGGTATGTATACTTTTTAACTGTATTTGCTAACAAGACTGAACTTGAAATGGACTATGTAATTCATAATCACAGTATAAAACAAACAAACACCATCTGAACAGGCCTCAGAGACCCAACAGTACTAGCCGGTCGCCGTGTCATCCTCGGCCCTTAGGTGTTACCGGGTGCGGATCAGGAGGGGCATGTGGTCATCAGCACACCACTCTCTTGGCTGTTGTCAGTTTTTGTGACAGGTGCCGCTACTTATCAGTCGAGTAGCTCTTCAGTTGGCCTCACGAGGGCTGACTGCTGACTGCACCACACTTGCCAGCAGCACTCAGCAGACCCGGACGGTGACGCAACCGAGGGCTCGCCAAGCCCGACAGCAGTTGACTCCGGTGATCCGGCAGGAACTAGTGTGACCACCTCGGCAAGGCTGTTGGCTCGTAATCGCGGTTCTAGAAGTAAAAATAATTTCGTGCCGACTAAACATCCAGCTCTGGGTTTCAGAATAGAGTTTTATAGTTTGGTGCAGAAGTCCACAATAGGCTGCCAGTAGACATCCGGTCAAACACCGAACGAACCCCAGGTATTCAAAACCGAAGGAAAGGTATGTCTCATTAGCCACAATTTATCAGACTGTTCGGATTCAGGGGTGCAGTGTGCAGATGAGTCTAATAGCTGTGTTAGATAGATCTTGACTCCAGTAAGCAGACAATCAGATTATCAGAGGAGCACTTTTATTGACCCATAACATCACAATATGGTACAGTACAACTTTAGTTTTCAACTGAAAATACTATCTGAAATATTATTCCATATTCCAGTAACAAAACAAAAAGAAAATGTTCACAGACTAAAAAATTTTAATTGGAATGTAATGTACAGTAGAGTCTGTACTGTAAAATATGTCTGTAATGTACAGTAAGATATTGTTACTGTGAGTAAAATTTTAACATCTGTACATACTTTATTACAGTACTGCATTGACACACAACTGATATGCACTTAATTGTTAAAACACAAGAAATCACACGGTAAAAAATGTTCTGTTGTTAAGCAGAACGACAAAAGACTTTAGATTAGCAGATGACAACCTAGATTTTTTACGACATTCCAGCCTTACCTAATGTCTGTTGAGGGAAACGTAGATCTTTGTTCAATGTATTGAAGGGCTATATCAAATGCATTTTTAGCATCTATGTGTGATACTCAAGCCATATGTTCACTGTCTTTGTTGTTTTCATCTTCTTTCTCATTCACATTGGTTGTTCGAGTCGCAGCATCAGTGAGTTTGTCGTCAGTTGATTCTGCTTCCGTTGTGCAGTCAGCGTCAGCTGTGCTGGTCCACTCACTCGTGTCACTGGGCTCAATTTCGAATCGCTTACAATGAGTCACGGACGAAAAGTCCACTCCTAACTGTAGCAGCAGCCTGTGCATGTAAGCGGACATCAGAAATGGTGTGGTCAGACTAAGTGGAGAGTCGGATCATCCGAGGCCGGATTAACGAGGTTCTACTGTAAATGCTTTGTTTGAAGTGCGTGCTGGGTGAAAACAGCAGCTGAATACTACAGAAAAAAAAGCAACCAGTTATTTTTCTTCTAATATATAACGGGGCAGTCAAATTAAGACAGATTACATAACAAGCAAGCATAGACATTGGTAAAGCAGGTACATGTGTGTCTAGAAGTGCCCTCTATTGGAAATTGGGAAGGAACAGCACAAATATTCACTGTTATGTCATTTGTCTGTCGTGCTCGATGTGAGGTCAGTGAGTCGTGTGTTCAGGGAAAGGGGAACAGTGAGGTGTAGTGCAGTTTTTGACTATGGAAGGAGTGTCGGGAATTGAAATTCGTACCCGAATGTCTGCTGCGTACGGCGAACTCGGTATGTCGCATGTGCACGTGTTAGCATTGAATAATCAATTTTGAGGTGGTCAGGCATCACTGAAAGACAGCTGTTGGCCGGGTCAGGTTCATCGTGTCACTACTGCAGTGGGTGTTGCCATCACAAATGACCGACTGCAGACTATGGAAGACACTCAGCTCACGTTTGGCACCAGTCACGGTACTGCTCGTGCCATCGTGCAGAGCATCTGAAGTTCTGGAAAATCTTTGCACTGTGAGTTCCCCACTACTTGATGGAGGAGCAGAAGTCTTAACATAATGTCAACATCACTGCAGCATCTGAAATGGTATCACGATGAAGTCCATCATTTCACATCCCGTATTGCTGTGGAAGATGAAACATTGAGTCACCATTCTGAGCCAGAAAGCAACTTTCAGCAATGGAAGCACACAGATTTGCCCCCTCCGAAAAAGGCCAAAGCTGTGCACGCCATCTCTGAGAAAATCATTATTACATTTTTGTTTGACTGCAAGGCCCCATTGCTTACTGAATTTCTGCTTATTGACTTTGACACTGTGCCACGATTAACACACATTGGTATGTGGACACTTTGCAAAAACTGAAATGCACCATCAAGTCCAAATACCAAAGAATGCTGATTGATAGCGTCATTCTGTTGTAGATTAATGCCCGCCCACATGTTGCTGAGGTTGTTTTGACTGTAGTGCATAAATTTCACTGGGAATCCCTTATACATCCTCCTTAACAGTCTCAATCTCCACAGTCCTGAAAAAAAAATTTGTGGCTGTCAATTTGTTTCGGATGAAAAGCTGCACGCCAGGTACGATCACGGTTCTGAAGGCAATCACTAACATTGTCCGATGAAAGCGTTGACCTGCTTGTCTCACAGTGGCATAAATGAATAAACATCTATGGTGGTTACTTTTTAAATAATAAACAGTTTACTTACTTTTTCCATCAGCCTTGTTTTCATTTGATTGCCCCTTAAACATATGCGAAGTAATCAAGAAATAATGTTGACAATTTTTTGTGTTAGTAGGTTAGCAATGATCATAATCCTTCACTAGCATACCGTAAAGAAGCAACAGCTCCCAGTTGCCTATGCACAACTTGACTCATTCTGTGTTCCCCAAGGCTCCCTCAGCTAAAGACTGACGGAACACGATGTGTGGACGACCGAACGTAATCTGGCTTAAGTTTTCCCCACAGTATTGTTAGGGTTTCACGGTTAACATTACAACGCTAGATCAATCGGTCCTCCTGGATGTTTCCCATGCAGCTACTGAAAAGGCTGCAATCCCACTTCAGGGACCATATAGTGGTCTGGCCTCTCCACAGATAACCCTCCAATACGGTTCCATCAGCTGTCTGCATCACTGATGCATGAAAGTCGCCCCACCACATTGTGAGGTGCACAGTTTGAAGATGTGCGTATCAGAAAGCCAAAATACAATTAAGCTGTTAGAAGACTGCAATAACTTCAAAGAAGGCAGGTGTTCACAGGTAAGAGTATTACAGAAGTCACAGTTGCAAAATACTGTCTCACATTATTTACAGGCGAATTGGAAAAACAGGTAGAAGCTGACCGCAGCGTTGATGAGTCTCAGATGTGAAGAAGGGTAGGAAGGGATACACGTAACAGTATTGACCCTATGTCTTAAAATACAGACTGAAGAAAGGCAAACCTGTGTTCACACCATCAACAAAACAGGCTCTGCTAATGGTATACTATGCCTTCCACATTGCTGGCAATGAGTTCTACGCAATGCTGGTGACTACTTTGAAGGACAGTAACAGGTGCAAACATGTAACTCTTTTTGTATCAGTTGTGAATAAATAGTTGCCACAATTTAAATTCCAACCCTCGTATGAGATCAGTGAAACTAGATAACACAGTGAGATAGCTAACATACTCAATGGTAACAATATAAATGCAGTAGAGGATTTAAAACTTGAAAGAAATAGTCTACAAAAGAAGGTTACTGAGTTATCAAAAAAATCAAGCACAACCATATTCTTGAAACCAGTCACAGAGGATGAACTGAGGAAAAATATACAAATACTAAAGTCCAAGAAATCAGCTGGTGATAAAAAGTATCAGATCATATAATAAAGCTAGTAAGTCAGCAAATAATCTCACCATTGCTGGACATAGCAAACAGCTCTTTCCGAGACAGAATTTTTCCAGAAAAACAGAAGATTAGCAAGGTGCTACCAGTGTTCAAGAAAGGCGATAAGAATAACCCCGACTACACGCCACTTTCACTGATATCAGGTTTCTCAAAAATTCTGGATATGCTTATGTGTGATAGATTATCTGGACAAACACAATGTTCTTACACCAATACAGCATGGTTTCAGAAAGAGGAAATCTACAGAATCAGTGATTGCCAGTCTGACAGAATATTATTATTATTATTATTATTTACATTTTATGGCCTTCATTGGATCACTCTAACCAACTTTATACAAAGAATTTTTCAGTTTCCTGTCAGCCCAGTACTTCTTCATTCTCTCAGATCCCAGCCTTCTTTCTCCATAGGAAATCACCCTTACTATTGTCTGTTTGGTGATTCTCATTTGTAATCTGGTTTGTTCATCTGTGAGTTTCCTGATTTTGTCAGTTTTGTTTCTTAGGTCTTCCAATGTAATCTTTAGCTCATCCATATCTTCCTTGATTTCTATAATCCACTTAATGCTACACTTACTATTCCACAGTTTTTCTATTATTCTCCTGATGATCCTGTTCTCTGGTGTTCCAATTAGATGTCCGAAAAATGAAATGTGTTACTTCCTGATTGTACTCATTACTGGTTCTATTTCCTTGTAGACTGTTTCATTTGTAGCTACTCTCCAGTGTCCATCTTTCTGGTACAATTTGTTGATGCACGTTCTGATGATTCTTCTCTCTATTTTGAGTATTTTGACTATTTGTGCAGTGTTAGTTGTTTTGAAGATGGTTTCACTTGCGTGCGTTATTTCTGGTTGAGTGACTGTTTTGTAGTGTTTTAATTTTGTTGCTATTGACAGGCTCTTTTTGTTGTAGGTGTTCTTAGTGATATATTATGCTCTAGTCAATTTGTTTATTCTATTATGACATGTTGGCTTTTCATTGAGGTTATATGTTATTATTTCTCCCAGATATTTAAATTTATCTACAATTTTGTTTATGAGTGGTGGGTCAGTTAACATGATGACTGTTTTTTCAAAGGATATTCCAAGACCAATTTTCTGTGGTATTTCCTGTAGTGAGATAACTTGTTGTTCGGTTTCCTGAATACTGATGGACAAGAGAGCAAGGTCATCAGCAAACCCTAGACAATTTAAACCTATGTTGTCTTTGGGTCTTCCAATTTGGATGTTCTTTGGGTTAATTTTGTACCATTCATTCATTCTGTATTCTAAAGCACAGTTGAACAGCAGGAGTGCCAAGCAATTTCCTTGTCTTAAACCTGTTTTTATGATGATTGGCTCAGAGAGTTCCCCCCTGAACTTGACTTTTGATACAGTGTTGGTTAAGCTGAGTTCTGTCAGTTTGATTAATTTTGTATGGAGCCCGAAATTTCTTAAGATCTTCAACATTGAAGGTCTATGGATACAGTCATATGCTTTTTTAAAGTCCACGAAGGTTATTACAGAATATACTATACAGTCTTTAGATGAAAAACAAGTTGTATCTGCAATGCTTCTGGATCTCTCCAAAGCATTTGACACTATTGGCCGTGACATACTGATAAGGAAATTGGAAAACTATCTGAGGGCAAGCAGGTGTGTGGAGAGAATTATACTTATGCAACAGGAAACAACATGTATCAACAGAGAATGCTTATCAGTCAGAAACCAAAGCCATCAAATGTGGAATGTCACAGGGATCTGTAATGGGGCCATTGCTATTTAATGTGTTTGTTAATGACATCAGTCTTGAAAAGAAGGATGGTATAGCTTGAGTGATGAGCATACACATCTGCAAAGACCACAGCTCAACGGCTCCTGGAAAATGGACCTGTTATAAACCTAAAAATGACTATGTATGCAATGTTCAGAACTGAAGAGAAGGCTGTGCACATGAGTTTAGAAGCTGGAAGAAGTAGAATCCACTAGATTCTTAGGTATTACTGTGGATAATGAGCTGAAATGGAAGGAGCATATTAATTCTGTCTGTAAGAAACTCAGCTCCATCATATTGTAATGAAGCAGCTATCACAGTATGCAGACAAATAGCTTCTGTGCACAGTATATACCACGGACTCTTCGAATCTACCTGCAGTATGGAGTGACAGTGTGGAGAAACACAAACATTCAAGAAATAAAAAGGGTGTTCACATTACACAAGAAGCAATCAGGATCATGTTAAGAAGAAAGACTTCTGAAATATGCAGAAACTACTTCAAAAGACTAGACATCTTAACTTTTACATCCTCGTACATGTACGGTGTAAA
Source organism: Schistocerca nitens (assembly GCF_023898315.1). NCBI lineage: Eukaryota > Metazoa > Arthropoda > Insecta > Orthoptera > Acrididae > Schistocerca > Schistocerca nitens. The sequence continues at coordinate 12,575,179 of NC_064622.1, forward strand.
ACTATAACATATGTCACAAAAGATAGTGCAGAGTGGACTAAAAGTGCTAGTGTACACATTCACAACACAAATCCTACAAGATCCATTAAAATTCAATTCAAGCAGCCATCTCAGTTCTAGGCAGAGATCTGAATTTCATTACTACTTCTAAGAGAATTGCCATTCAAGAAGTTATCAGAGCTATTGAAGCATCCTCATTTTCTCTTCCAAAGGATCAGACCAAATAAGTGAGGACAGATACACTTGCAGATAGGCGGCGCGCTAAACAGAAGGGGCTGCTCACTAAATTCCAAAATCCGATCTTCACCGAGGGTGTAGAGTGGATATTATTACCACCAACTTTCAAATTGCACAATGATCACCATTGAAAGATAAGGGAAATAAGAGCTCATACTGAGGCGTTCAGACAGTCGTTTCGCGATCTGCGAGTGGAACAGAGGGGGTGGTGGAATATGACTTTGGCGCGAATTGTGCCCTCTGCCACACACCACTTGGTGGCTAGCAGAGTATAGATGTAGATGTGTTGAGAGTTCTATGGAAATTGAAACCGCACAAAGGCAACACATTGGCACAGGAAAGGGAAATTCTCAATGGCCTCACGAGAAACGAAAGCACTGTAGTGACAAAATCAGATGAGGGGAACGCTACAGTTGTTAGAGACACCTTGGAATACCACAAGAAATTGAACAACTATTAGCTGACCTTGTATATTGCAAGTTAAAAAGCAACCTGACGAACAGAATTGTTCGTAAGGTGAAAAATCTGTTATCAAATAGCTCTATTATCACCCAGAATGTATGACCTAACCGAGATACACAATGATTTGTGTCCTTCGAGACCAATAGTGAGTAGATTAACTCGCCAACTTACTTTTTAGCAAGTTATTGATCTGGAAAAACTGAGACATCTAGCTGGAAAAACAAATACTTTTGTCAAAGGTTCAAAACATATTTTAGAAATTACATTCAAGGTGAAGACTTCTGCAAGTGACATCCTTGTAAGCTTCATTGTGAAATCTTTGTTTACTACTAACACAGTATCAGATATAAAGAATGGCAACTTAACTGAATTATGTCTTTGATGGAGTTGTTTCAAATGTAGAGGTGAATTTTATGAACTGTGTGACAGTATTGCTATGGGCTCACCCTTGTCTCCAGTAGCAGCTGACATTTTGATGGAGCATTTTGAGCAACAGGTATTAAGTAATGCTCCTTCAAAGCCTTCCTGTTGGCTCCGCTATGGGGATGATGCATTTGTTATATGTAGGAAAAGACAGATTGCCACTTACCATTAAGGCGACATGTCAATTTGCAGACAGGCACAATTAAAAAAAACTTACATATAGCTTTTGGCCACAGCCTTCATCAGTAAAAGAGAGACACAAACCATTCACACACACATGCAAACACACCTCACGCAGACACGACTGCCAACTCCAGCATCTCGGGGCGGAATGAAACATCACGTGGGATGCAAGTAGCAATCTGGAGGGGGCAGGGAAGTGGAAGGGATGGTGTACGGGTGGGGGGGAGAGAAGAATGCTGTATGGTGGAGTGTGCAGGGACTAGAATGTCAACAGGCACAGTGTCAGGAGGTTCTGGGCCAGGGAGGTGAAGAAAAAAGCTCCTCTCCTTTTTGCCCCCCTTTTTTGTCGATATTTCTACCTGGAGTTTCCATTGTTTGACATTTGTTATATGTCCACACAGCAAAGAAGAGCTTCACATGCTACACAATTTCTTGAATGAGGTTAACCCAAAAACAACTTCACCTTGGAGGCAGAGAGTGAAGTCAGTCTCCCAATTTTAGATGTGTCGGTATACAGAAGATCCGACAACACTCTAAGATACAGAGTGTATACGAAGCCTGTTAACACGAATAGGTATTTAGGTGCCAGTTCACACCACCGCCCAGCCCAGAAGCAAAAGCAAGCAGTGTTTAACACACTGTATTAACGTTCCTCCTGTGTCGACGACGACAACCACTGAGAATCGGAGTTGTGCTGCTTGAGACAATGGAGGCCAATGACTATTATAGTTTGTCCACAACCACAGACAGGGCTTTTGAATGGAATGTTAATTATGCTAATAGGAATGATGAGGAACTACCTTCTCACTCTATTATGCTACCATTTGTTTCATGGTTTACTGACAGCCTAAGCAGAATTCTACAAAAAAGATGGGATACAGGCCTTTTTCTTGAGTCAAAACGTAAAGACTTTTTCTGAGTGAAAACAGATGCAATGAAATGACCTGTAGCTGCAGCAAAGTGTACATACACAAAACAGCCAAGACTGTTAAAGAAAGTATAAAGGAATACAAAGGAAATGAGATGCTACAAGCAGCAGACCAGCTTTGCTGTTTGGCCAGCAATATAACTGTCAGTGGCAAAAGTAAAATCAAACAATGGACACTCCAGTCTGGAATTTCAAAAATGTAAGGAAATGATAGACTGCTGCTTACTGTAAAGCTGACACATTAAGTTGCAGACGGAATTAAAAGACACACGTTGAACATAAATTGTAGTGATAGAAACTCTTGTCTGAGAGAATTTCTCTCGAGTGTAGCCTTGTATATCAGTGGAACTGTATGATATACTGTACAGACAAGAAGGGAGTAGAAGCTTTTGAAATGTGATACTGTGGAAGAGAGCTGAAGATTGAGTGGATGAATCAGATAACTAGTGAGGAGGTGCTGAATCAAATCAGGAAGAAAAGAAATTTGCAACAGAACTAGAGTAAAATGGGAGATAGGTCGAGAGGACACATTCTGAGGTATCAGGGAATCATTGGTTTAGTAATGGGAGGAAATGTTGGGGATAAACATTGTAGAGGGGCAACAAGGCTCGACTGCTGTAAATGGGTTCAAGTGGTTAGTTGTGCAGAGATGGAGAGAGTTACTAGGGATAGACTGGCAGGGAGAGCTGCACCAAACCAGTCTTTGGACTGAGGACCACAAAACTATTAATGTGTTAGTATACTGAAAATGTCAATGGTACATCATCTATTAGACTTCATCAGGATAATGAGGAATTCACCCTTAATAGATGATTCAAGCAAGGAGTTCAATATCACCATAAATAACATCAGCTGCTCTACAGAAAGTTTTAAAAACAATGAAGAAGAAATATGTGCAAGTGGAACATATCTCAACCACATCCAATTTCATGATGATATTGTACGGTTTGACTCCAGTATGAGTAATGTGAACATGTGGAGAAACATAACTTAGCAAGTCTGATATGCCTAAATACACTCCTGGAAATTGAAATAAGAACACCGTGAATTCATTGTCCCAGGAAGGGGAAACTTTATTGACACATTCCTGGGGTCAGATACATCACATGATCACACTGACAGAACCACAGGTACATAGACACAGGCAACAGAGCATGCACAATGTCGGCACTAGTACAGTGTATATCCACCTTTCGCAGCAATGCAGGCTGCTATTCTCCCATGGAGACGATCGTAGAGATGCTGGATGTAGTCCTGTGGAACGGCTTGCCATGCCATTTCCACCTGGCGCCTCAGTTGGACCAGCGTTCGTGCTGGACGTGCAGACCGCGTGAGACGACGCTTCATCCAGTCCCAAACATGCTCAATGGGGGACAGATCCGGAGATCTTGCTGGCCAGGGTAGTTGACTTACACCTTCTAGAGCACGTTGGGTGGCACGGGATACATGCGGACGTGCATTGCCCTGTTGGAACAGCAAGTTCCCTTGCCGGTCTAGGAATGGTAGAGCGATGGGTTCGATGACGGTTTGGATGTACCGTGCACTATTCAGTGTCCCCTCGACGATCACCAGTGGTGTACGGCCAGTGTAGGAGATCGCTCCCCACACCATGATGCCGGGTGTTGGCCCTGTGTGCCTCGGTCGTATGCAGTCCTGATTGTGGCGCTCACCTGCACGGCGCCAAACACGCATACGACCATCATTGGCACCAAGGCAGAAGCGACTCTCATCGCTGAAGACGACACGTCTCCATTCGTCCCTCCATTCACGCCTGTCGCGACACCACTGGAGGCGGGCTGCATGATGTTGGGGCGTGAGCGGAAGACGGCCTAACGGTGTGCGGGACCGTAGCCCAGCTTCATGGAGACGGTTGCGAATGGTCCTCGCCGATACCCCAGGAGCAACAGTGTCCCTAATTTGCTGGGAAGTGGCGGTGCGGTCCCCTACGGCACTGCGTAGGATCCTACGGTCTTGGCGTGCATCCGTGCGTCGCTGCGGTCCGGTCCCAGGTCGATGGGCACGTGCACCTTCCGCCGACCACTGGCAACAACATCGATGTACTGAGCAATTCGGCGGTACGTCCACCCGGCCTCCCGCATGCCCACTATACGCCCTCGCTCAAAGTCCGTCAACTGCACATACGGTTCACGTCCACGCTGTCGCGGCATGCTACCAGTGTTAAAGACTGCGATGGAGCTCCGTATGCCACGGCAAACTGGCTGACACTGACGGCGGCGGTGCACAAATGCTGCGCAGCTAGCGCCATTCGACGGCCAACACCGCGGTTCCTGGTGTGTCCGCTGTGCCGTGCGTGTGATCATTGCTTGTACAGCCCTCTCGCAGTGTCCGGAGCAAGTATGGTGGGTCTGACACACCGGTGTCAATGTGTTCTTTTTTCTATTTCCAGGAGTGTATGTATTACATGAAGACTAAAATAATGCACAGCTAACTCACTGGAAATAACAATGTTGTCCTTTAGACTAGTTTTAGACAATGACAAGGTTGACTAGATGGGGGTTTGGGGGGAGGGGGGGAGGGGGGGGGGAAGGGTGAAACAGAAGAGTAAAAATGCCCTTGTGTGCTTTTGGTAAATTAAACAGGATTTCAAGGCAGCTTTTGATTCATTTAAAATGGGAAGTTTACATCCAGTTCCAACAGTTTTATGGTAATGAGACAGGGACTTTTGATGTGAAAACCGTTCAAAAACTGAATGTTGCTCATCAGGCAATGGAGAAATACCTGTTGAGAATTTGTAGGAGAGACAGAAAAAAATAAATAAATGGGACACCAAACAGACTGTGGGGTAAGACCTAAGTGTGACTGTACTGAAAATCAAATGGAGTCAGCTGAGACACGTAAACAGACAACTGGGCGCTACGACTCCAGATGATGGTGACCCACTATAAGGAATGTGGACAGATGATAGGAAATAAAGTATTTTAACTTTACATTCATTGTAAGAAAAGTTCTGGCAGAATGTAAATACTACTGATTTAGGAATAAAGGACACAACTCACCGAACAGTAGAAGCGTCAAATGTGAACTCGAGTCCTTTGTCTGAAAGCTAGCAAAGTTTTCATTCCTTTTTTTGTGCCTATCAGTGACTCAATGCTCCTACTGACTATACATTTCACACAAGAATTCAATTCAAACTTTAAATAATTTGTATCCTTGGACATAGGGCCCAATAATACAAAATATGTCATTTTACTTGAGTTGTCATATTAAATGTTACAGAAATTTAAACATGCTAACAAGTCAACACTGAGCATTTCACAAATAATTAAATCACATTTGGGGGAGATACCAATGAGAAAAAATACTGTAAGCAACCACACTTTCCATTCAATGAATTATTTACCTAACTGGAATGATGGAGAAAATAAAATTTGTCTTGTCAGCACTGCATACAGCAACCATTTGCACTCTGTGCTATTGTTTTTATCTTCATACTGACCAACTCGGACAATTTAACTACTTCAGTTTGTCTTCTTTCTTTGCTGTTGTTTCCTGCTTTTTCCAGTACTCCTTCATTTTCCACTCATGTTGTCTTTTCCTTCTTCTGTCCACATGTTCTCATTCCATCTCTCTTCTGCCTTGAAAGCCTTCTAAATTAAATATTTTATTCATAAAAAGACTTCTTTTTGTTATTTCCAGTTCTTAGAGATTGTCTCTTTCTAGTACTTATCCTGTTTCTGTAATCTATGCTATTTTCAGTTTATTTTTCCAGGAATCTACCAATATCCTTTCTTTCAGGAGTGCTAGTTCTGCAAGGTTCGCGGGAGAGCTTCTGTAAAGTTTGAAAAGTAGGAGATGTGGTAGTGGCAGAAGTAAAGCTGTGAGGACAGGGTGTGAGTTGTGCTTGGGTAGCTCAGTTGGTAGAGCACATGCCCGCAAAAGGCAAAGGTCCCGAGTTCAAGTCTCGGTCCGGCACACAGTTTTAATCTGCCAGGAAGTTTCATATCAGCGCACACTCCACTGCAGACTGAAAATCTCATTCTGGAATTTTCATCAGAATCGGTACACCCGATAGAATTACACTTCTACTTGCTTACAAGCATGTCCCAGTTCTTTCTTTTGCCATTTGTGCACAACCGCATTCTACAAAAGACTCTCTTCAACTGAAGTAAAAGAAAGATATCACAAAGTGTTGATGCAAAACACCAACAATGCATATTTATTACATGCTTAATATTTATCAAGGGAATAATGTTCATGTAACAAACAAACTTTATAGATATAAAACAGTTATATATTCTCATGCATAATTTTGTGATGAAGTTTTGGTGCCTAAATAAAGTTAAATGTTTAAACATCTGCCAGTTACTGAGGTGAGAAACATCTGGAATATTATAGGATAATTAATGTTCTCAAAAGTCAGAAAATGAAAGAATTAGGTTTCCAAAACATTACAGAACATAAAAAGAAGAAAGAAATTTCAGATACACATCTCCAAATAAGAAATATATCCCTAAAGCTCTCTTCATGAACATTAGATATGCCATTTCCGAAGAAACATAGTTCAAAAATCAATGGTATTGGAGGGTTCATTAATGAGAGGATGCATTGTCATCTACTGTTCAACAGAAGACCCTAATGTACAGATTTGTTATATAATTCATCTTTCAATTGTCTCTAGTCTGTCCAGTTTATGTTTCTTATTTAAGAATTCAAATGCTAGCCAGGTACATGTTCCAGAGATCATTTGAACAATTCTTTTATTGAAATTATGTGGAACAAGTCACTTCATAGGCTATGTATACATGATAAGTGTTAATATTAATGAACATATTCCTTGTTAGACCTATTCATGCAAATGCACTTACAAGTGATGGTCCCCCAGACCACCATTTTTAAACATAAATTTGTCCATGGAATAGAAGGTTAGATTCAAAACTTGTTTTCCTACCTGGCAATCAAATATTTTTGCTCATGTATATCGTTCTCCTTTTTGAGCCTCTGACAGCTTTAGTAATTGGTGATTAAGGTCATTTTTCCTCTAGTGTTGTGAGTACGGACATCACCATTCTTCTCAAATTGTGATGGATTATCTATGACAAATTTCATTAACGAATATATGTACTGAGACAATGCAGTTAAAATGCCAAACTCCTTGAAGAAGTATCTACATGATGACCATAGATGAACACTACATATTATTCTTACTGCTCACTTTTGTGTAATCAATATGATCTTTCTAAGTGTGAGTTACCGAGAACATTATTCTGTAAGGCAGTCTGGTCACCCCACTGTGGTATAGTGTTTTAGTTTCTTTTACTAGGTACACATTTCTTGTTGTAGATATTTTTAGTTAAATCATATGCTCTTTTCATTTTATTAACCCTTACATCTATTACAAAATTTTCTAGTCCATTCTGCTGTGTGTTTTCTCCAAGTTATTTACATTTACTAACACACTCTGTTTTACCTGTTTGTGTTGATGTTTATTTTGGGACTTTCTTTTTTTTATTATTTGTCAAGGATTTTGTGTTCTTCAGCTGAAATTTTGAGACTGATTCTATTGGCTATTCTTTTCACAAGATTTATTTGATGAACTGCTTCTGTCAGGTTTTCTAAAAGTACTGGAAAATTACCTGCAAAAGCCAAGTAGTTTATCTTAATTTCCTTTTCAGAATTATTGGTTCAATTCTGTGACCTTTGAGCTCCTAATTTCATATCCTCACCACTTTTTCTTAAATGCTGCTAAACGACAAAAATGATAAAGTCACCCTCTTCTCTATCACCAGTTCTTAACATGGCTCAGATACTTCTCCCATAAATTTAACTTGACATATTGTATTTGTTAGAGTTTCACTAATTCTTTGCTTTAACACCAAATCCTCTTTTTATTTTATCTACGCTTCTCTATGTACAGAACAAATGCACTCTTGAAATTAATAAATTATACTATTTTAGGCTTGCTCGTTAACATTCTATGGCGAATTACTGATTTTAAGTTAAAAATCTATCCTGCGTTGGATCTTTCCTATCGAGAATCACCCTGACATTCTCTCAGTTGTTTGTTTAAAGTTTCTTCAACTCTGTACGCCACTGGCAGAAGTACCACCGCCCTGTTCAGAGAAACCCTCAGTTCACTTGTACGTTAAGTTCACCAATCACACTGTAATAATCAGTGGATACTTTAATCATCCAACAATTAATTGAGAAAATTACAGGTTTGTTAGTGGTGTGCAGAAACTGGTATCAGTGACCATGATGCGGTTGTGACAACAATGATTACCGAAATACAAAAGACAACTAAAAGAAGCAGAATGATATATAGGTTCAGTAACAAAATAAAATATGAGTGATGTTATATCTCTGTGATTAACTTGAAACTTTCAGCATACATGACAAGCGTAAGAGGAACTCTGGCTCGTGTTTAAAAGAATAGTTGACCACACACTGGGTGGATATGTACCCAGCAGAACAGATCATAATGGGAGGGAACCTCCATGGTGTACATTCACTGTACAGAAACTTCTAAAGAAACAGAGATTACTGCATAATAGGATTAAAACAAAGCATAGGGCTATAGATAGAGAGATGCGGGATGAAATGTGTTTGGCTGTCAAGTGAGCAATGTGTGATGCTTTCAATGACTACTGTAGCAGAATAACGACATTTCACAATATCCAAAGAAATTCTGGTTGTATGTAAAGGCCGTTAGGGGCACCAAAGGTAGCGTCCAGCCCATTGCGAATGAGACAGGAACTGAAATTGATGGAAGCAGTTCTTTTTACAAAAGAAAACCCAGGAGAATTGCCCCAATTTAATCCTTGTATCACTGAAACGATGAATGAAATGAGTATTAGTGTCAATGGTGTTGAGAAAGAACTGAAATTGTCAAAACTGAACAAAGCTCCAGGCCCCAGTGGAGTCCCTGTCAGATTCTATACTGAATTTGCTGCTGAGTTAGCCCTTCTTCTAACTATAATCTATCATAGATCCCTCAAACAAAAAACCACACCCAGTTCTTGGAAAAAGGCATAGGTCACACCCGTCTACAAGAGGGGTAGGAGAAGTGATCCAAAAAGATACCATCCAGTATCCTTGACATCAATTTGTAACATATTCTGAGCTCAAACATAATGAGATATCTTGAATAGAATGACCACCTCATTGCCAGCCAGCATGGATTTCAAAAACAGTGATCATGTGAAACCCAACTCATACTTTTCTCACATGACATACTGAAAGTTTTGGATCAAGGCAACCAGGTATATGCAGTATTTATTGATTTCCAAAAATCATTTGACTCAGTACCACACCTACAGTTATTGTCAAAAGTACTATCGTATAGGGTATCAAGTGAAATTTGTGACTGGATTGAAGACTTTTTGGTAGGGAGCACAGCATGTTATCTTGGATGGAAAGTCGTCGTCAGATGTAGAAGTAACCTTGGGTGTGCCCCAAGAAAGTGCATTGGGAGCACTGTTGTTCTTGTTGTATATTAATGACCTTGCAGACAGTATTAATAGGAAAATCAGGCTTTTTGCAGATGATGCAGTTATCTATAATGAAGTACTATCTGAAAGAAACTTCATAAACATTCAGTCAGATCTTGATAAGATTTCGACGTGGTGCTGAGATTGGCAGCTTGCTCTAGATGTTCAGAAATATAAAATTTGCACATCAGAAAACGAAAAAACGTAGTATCATATGACTGTAATATCAATGAGTCACTGCTGGACTTGGCTAACTCATTCATATACACTTCGTAGGGATATGAAGTGGAATAATCATGTAGGTTCAGTCATGGGTAAAGCAGATGGCAGACTTCAGTTTATTGGTAGAATACTACTGGGGAAGAGTAATCAGTCTTCAAAATAGATTGCTTAGAAATCATTCATGTGACCCATCCTAGAATCTTGCTCAAGTGTGTGGGACCCATACCAGACAGGATTAACAGAGGATATTGAACGTATACAGAGGAGGACAGCATGAATGGTCACAGGTTTGTTTAATCCATGGGAGAGTATCAGAGAGATACTGAAGGAACTGAACCTGGAGACTCTTGAAGACAGGTTTTAACTATCCTGAGAAAGTCTGTTAACAAAGTTTCAAGAACCAGCTTTAAATGAATACTCTAGCTATATACTACAACCACTTATGCATCACTCATACTGGAATCATGTGGATAACATTGGAATAATTACTGCACACACAAAGGCATTCAAACAATCATTCTTACCACACTCCATATGTGAACAGAAAAGGAAAACCCCTAATAATTGGTACAATGGGAAGTACCCTCTGCCATGCACATCACAGTGATTTGGAGAGCATAGATGTAGATGTAATTGTTGACAGTTAGTTTGTCTCCCTTTTTTTGATGTAATGGGCAGTTTAATGTTATTTTCTGCTCTTTGGGAACCTGTTCTGTTTGCAAATATTCTCAAAATGCAAGTGTAGATCACTTATAATCTTTAGTTCTATCCATTTCAATAATTCCACTGTAATGGAGTCTTCATCATCAGCAAAAGAATACAACAGAGTAGTACATTTTACCAGTGTGTGAGGGGCTTGGTGTGGGGAAGGGAAGTGCCAATGAGGTGCAAGCTGGTGCTATACAAGACTTACTTCACACCCGTATTAATTTATGGCTCAGAGACTTGGACTATGACTAGAAGAGAGGAGAGCAGGATACAATCCAGTGAAATGAAGTTTCTGAGAAGTATAATAGGGAAGACAAGGAGAGACAGAGTGAAAAATGAAGATTTTAGGAAGGAAATTGGAGTGGAGAAGTTCACTGAGAAAATGGAAAAGAATAGATTAAAATGGTTTGGGCATGTGAAGAGGATGGTAGAGGGAAGAATACCAGGAAGAATGATGGAGTTCAGGATTGAGGGCAAGAGGCCAAGAAGCAGACAGAACAAGATGGATTGATACAATGAATATGAGTTTAAGGAGGAGAAACCTGCTATGGAACCAAATTGTGGAAGAAGAATGGTGGAAAGACAGAGTAAAGTGGCGATGCCCCAACCCGACCAGATGTTGGATAGAGGGGAAACAAAGATGATGACCACTTACTTTGTTGGTTTTGAGTGTTTTGATGGCTTCTGCTACTATTTTTTGATTCGTATGGCTGGGATCCCATTTAATCAGTGGACTATGGTCATGAGAAGATAGGTAAAGTAGATCTGACCATCCAACCCCAGTAGTGAGAACCAACTCTACCGTATAAGAGCTGGCCATTCCATGATCCGAGCAACGCTACATAAATAATGAATGACCTGATGATGACCAATGCGACAGCTGAACGTTGAACCAAACACTGGACCTTATTTTGCACAACTGCCAAAAAAGAATATTCATGGGTACTTGGAAAAACTTTGCAGATGTAACACCTGCACCAATATACTGGCTGGAATCTTTGGTGTTGAACTACGAAGGAAAATGGATATCTCAGCTTCTTTTAGCTATTGCCAATTGTCCAGCTTCCTTTCGTGATTACCTGTGTGTGTGTGTGTGTGTGTGTGTGTGTGAGAGAGAGAGAGAGAGAGAGAGAGAGAGAGAGAGAGAGAGAGAGAGAGAGGGGGGGGGGGGGGGTACATTACTTCATTTTATCTTGTATCAATTTAATGTATGTATGTGTAAAATTTAATTCTGTAACCCACATGGTCAATAAATAAATGAGTAAAATACAGCAAGCTGTATGTTTTCCGTTGGTCAATTGACCTCAATTTTAATTACAAATTTAGGTGTTTTAAGTCCAGTCTCTTCATGTTGTGGGAAATAATCGATTTATATGACTTTATGGGACTGACAGATTTGAAATAATGTCCCTACATTCTTCATGGCACTTATTTCATCATTTGAGTGATGAAGAAAGAAAGGTCTCTCTGAGGAAAGATTCATTGCAGACTATTATTTCAAACCCAAAAATACTCATGAATATCATGTCATTTCTGTACAAAGCAGTTAATAAGGAAGGCTTAGCTCTTGTTCGATGTTCTACTTTTTACAATTTGTAATCCCTCTATTAGCATAGCACTATCACATTGTTAACTGATAACCAAGGTCTGTGTGGTATCTTCTCTCCAATACATGACTTCCTCATGACAGAGCCTGTGCCTTACAACGGATGGTAAATGTTCCAACAGAATTAAAAATTATGTACCATAAAGGAACTGCAATAAGTTTTTAACTCACATACGAGCAATGCTTTTTCTTTCTTTTTCATAGTTGTCAGACAGGATCAGCAGCACACTTAGACTGTTACCTTACCATGCTGTCATCTACATCTGCATGATTACACTGCAATTCACATTTTAGTGTTCGGCAGAGGTGCTGTGACACCACTATTGAACCGTATTTTTACTATACCACTGTCAAATAGCATGTGAAAAAAATGAGTACCTAAATCTTATCTATCAGCTTTAATCTCTTTTAGTTTATTGTGACATTCATTTCTCTCTAGGTAGTGGGAGGCATTTGAAGAAGAAAACCGTTGAAAGAACTTTTCTGAGAATATTATGCCACAATGAAAAATGCCTTTCTTTGAATGATTGCTATCGTAACTTTGTTCTTTGTTGTGGTCTTCAGTCCTGAGACTGGTTTGATGCAGCTCTCCACACTAACCTATCCTGTGCAAGCTCCTTCATCTCCCAGTACCTACTGCAACCTACATCCTTCTGAATCTGCTTAGTGTATTCATCTCTTGGTCTCCCTCTACGATTTTTACCCTCCACGCTGCCTTCCAATGCTAAATTTGTGATCCCTTGATGCCTCAGGACATGTCCTACCAACCGATCCCTTCTTCTAGTCAAGTTGTGCCACAAACTTCTCTTCTCCCCAATCCTATTCAATACCTCCTCATCAGTTACGTGATCTACCCATTTAATTTTCAACATTCTTCTGTAGCACCACATTTCGAAAGCTTCTATTCTCTTCTTGTCCAAACTATTTATCGTCCATGTTTCACTTCCATACATGGCTACACTCCATACAAATACTTTCAGAAACGACTTCCTGACACTTAAATCTATACTCAATGTTAACAAATTTCTCTTCGTCAGAAAGGCTTTCCTTGCCATTGCCAGTCTACATTTTATATCCTCTCTACTTCGACCATCATCAGTTATTTTGCTCCCCAAATAGCAAAACTCCTTTACTAATGTAAGTGTCTCATTTCCTAATGTAATTCCCTCAGCATCACCCAACTTAATTCGACTACATTCCATTATCCTCGTTTTGCTTTTGTTGATGTTCATCTTATACCCTCCTTTCAAGACACTGTCCATTCCGTTCAACTGCTCTTCCAAGTCCTTTGCTGTCTCTAACAGAATTACAATGTCATCGGCGAACCTCAAAGTTTTTATTTCTTCTCCCTGGATTTTAATACCTACTCCAAATTTTTCTTTTGTTTCCTTTACTGCGTGCTCAATATACAGATTGAATAACATCGGGGAGAGGCTACAACCCTGTCTCACTCCCTTCCCAACCACTGCTTCCCTTTCATGCCCCTCGACTCTTATAACTGCCATCTGGTTTCTGTACAAATTGTAAATAGCCTTTCGCTCCCTGTAACTTACTTATCCATATTTTGCAACAGTACATAATGAGACACTCTACTTCCACCTCTTCGGCTGTCTTCTGTCAATCCAGCCCAATAATGATTTCGTACTGCACAACAATATAATAAAACTGACAAGGACTCTGCACACTGTTGAGTAAATTTATGAAACCAGCATTTGATATAAACAGTGGAAGAATTCTGCTGATTCCACTTTAAATTTCGCACAGGGAACAAGAGAATAAGATAAGACATATTATTAATGTGAGATTGTGGTATGATGAGAGGTTAGGTTGCACATGGATGAATACGTGTAGCTGTTCTTCCTTGTTGAATATCCAAATGGAAGGAGATGAAGTATTGAATTCCTGCTGCTTCTAACAACACAGTCAACTTTTATATGGGTTCTAATAACAAAACTGCAAACTTAATGCCTAGTCTGCAATTAAAACTGTCAATGACAATAAATAAACTGCACAGAAGAGAAGAAAACAACCTGGCTGTGTGGTGGCACACAATATTACCGTGTACAGAGACCAAAACAGATAGCCTGAGTCAGTCAGCTGTGGATTTTGTTACTGCTACGTGTTCATTTTGTTATGACAAATCAACTGATACACCTGCAATCATGGATTGGAACACTGTCACTTTCCTAACATTCCTATCTGATCATACAAGGAACATTTTCACACCCAGATGTCTTAGCTGCTAGTGAGTTTTTGGGTTGTACGATCGTGGTCCATGCAACATTTCCATTCCTTGCCAGCAACTATTCCTATTTGGCTTCTTTATGAAAAAGAGTGTGGTCCCTGAGGAATGGAAAGAAGCAGTAGTAATAGCTGTATACAAAAGAGAAAGAGCAATGGAGACTTACCTGTACAGTAAGTAAAGCATTTGAAGGAGTCGTTGATAAATACCGGTTTTTTTTTTTTTTTTCAGCAATTACAGTTTTGAAATAAAAATAAAACAAGTACACTTTTCTCAGCAATTTTATTTTTTAAGTCTTTACTTTAATCTACTTCCCATTGTATCGTAAAACCGACTTTTGAATACCATCCTTGTATAAGTCTTTCACCTGATTAGACAACTGCATTAAAGCACACTTCTTGACGCTTGAGGAAACTCATCACATAATGTTGAAATCGTAAAGCATGTGTTCCCTCAGTTTTCATCAACTTTCTGCACCAAACTGTCAGTAACGGATGAAGGTTGCCACTTCATTTCTCATTGTGCACATTCAAATGGCACTCTTTAAAAAATCTCGCCCATTTCTGTACCACTCCATTGGTCATAATGTTTTCTCCATACACTTTATGGATCTGAAGATGAATTTCAACTGATTTCACACCCTTAACACAAACAAAATTAATCACAGCACATATTTCATAGTCAGCAGGATTCCCAATAGGAGAAGGCATTTCAAAAACTCACAAACAAATAAAGAAACATGCCAAATTTTGTGGGAATTACACAGCAAAGTACATTACAGTACATGCTTCCATGTAAAAATAAAATTGCTATGAAAAGGCTATGTGTGTTATTTTATTTCAAAATGGTACTCGCTTAAGAAACACACCTCGTATTGAAAAGGTTGTTTGCAAGTAGTGAGTTAGTGGTGTAGGTATCAGCACGGATTCAGGGCAGAATTTTCACATCAGTCACAGGTAGCTGCTTTTCAGTGGAATATATCGGAAGTGATCGACAGGAGAGGGCATTTTGACTGTATAGCCATTGATCTCCCCACAGCTTCTGATAGGGCAAAACACAGTACTACAAACGAGGGCTGGCACTCGACGGAAGAGTAATGCACTGGATGACAACAAATCTGCACGACAGAAGACAGAGGGAGAGAGGTGGGAAACTTCACTTTAGAGGTACTGATGAAACGGAGAGAGAGTAAATTAGGGCCACTGTTTCTCTCTGATTTAAGTCAATGGTGGTGGGGAGGAGGTACACAAATTTTATGATATTTGCTAGTTGTGTACAATGAATCAAACAAAAATAAAATAGAGGAGGCTATGAGATTCTGCAAACAGCCCTACAAGTCATCAGAAACTGGATTCAGGGAAATGGGATGTTGGCGAAAGAGGTGACGAGTCAACTGTAAGATACGAGTACAGGCTGGGACCTGACATCGTCATAATGCCAGTACACGTGCGTGGCAGTGAGGGCTGACAAGCCACACCGGGGCCTACACATAGAGTTCATGCAAGGGTGGGCACAGAGAGGAAAGCCCGCACGCCCCTTGCGAGACTCCAGTTGGAGCATTCTGGATACCTATCAGAGCAGATACGAGTGCAGCAGAGGATAGCAAGGTATGTAATCGGAGACTACAGAAAAGTAAGTTGTGTCACAGCAATGATTAACCTCTTACTGCCATATTTGGCACGTACCCAATTTGTACGTGTTTTTAATATTGAAGTAACAACCTACTATAGTGCTATATATTGCACAGTTTTCAACCATCTACCATATTGTGCTGTTGCATGTTGGCAGTTTAATGAACTACAGCCAATGAGCAGTTACATCATCTGAGTTAAGCATCTGCTGCTCATAATCTCAAAGTTTTTACAGCTGTACAAACCAAAATGAAGGTAAGTATCTTTTGTAAAATATGCTCTTGTTTACATAGTCTATGTATTGCAGTAGTTTCAGTTTGTAAGACAAGGTTCGTTTACATTTTATGATTTTTTTTATGTCTGTGCAAAATTTGGCGCAGTTGGCGTAAACTGTAAAACTACCGTATTTTTAGTCTGTGCCAAAAGTGACACATCAGGCATTTAAGAATTACTACATGCAATTTGTACAATGACGTTTACACTTTTCAGATGTCACACTGTCAACTAAGGAGACATCACAACACATCATCATTTGCATCTCCTGATGAGAGTGAGGATAGTTTGGTGCATGACTCAGATGAGAACCCAGATTACAAACCTGAGCATGACAAAAGGAACAAGATAGTCTTATTTGGTGGCAATTACATTCTACTTTTTATTTCTAAAATATAACTTACCTAAATTAAACTACAAAAGTTGGCCATTAACAATAAAATCATAATAATTTATTACCTAATATTACCAAAGACGAAATGACTACGGCTGTATGTGGTGTAATAGTCAGTGTAACTCTGTGATGTTTGAACAATACAAGGCAACAGTGAACCAACTAGTTCAAAGATTTTTTTGATAACAATATTATGAAAAAGGAAGTTGCCACTCACCACACAGTGGAGATGCCAAGTCGCAGACATGCACAACAAAAAGATACTCAAAATTGAAGCTTACGGCCATTAAGGCCTTCGTCAACAATTGATGACAGATACACATACATGTGCTTGCACCTTCAACAACAGCTGGCCAGTGGCCACCACTGTCTCTCCTAATGTCTGGTACATGGATATCGACAAATTGGCCCTTCTTTTTCTTTTTTTTTCCTTTGATAACTCTCTCTACATTGTCTGTTGATTGCCTTCTTCTTTTTAGTGAGCCAGCTGCTAAGTTGCAAACAGACTCAGTGACTTCACATGAGAAACCTAGCAGGTCAATTACTCCTTGCATAGGAATAGCATTACTTTTGCAGTGTTGTTGGAAGAAAAGCTAACCATTGATGAAGTGAAAGAAAAATCTCAAATAAAACTTCGTAGATCTCTGAGAGATTTAGTAACAGCTGATGAGGCCATCTAGAAGGTCCACTCCTTTGTTTTAAGTTGTAGCTGTGCTAGGACAAGTGACCTCAATCTACTGATGACATTTTTGGTTACAGTGTTGAGAGGGAGAGCAGATTCAAAAGTTGATACGAGAGATATCTCTCTATTATCCAACCATTTTACAGCTCTAATATTTCCCCATCAATTGTTATTTCTTTTTCCTCATAAAAACCACACCCTTTCTTTTTCATCTCTTTATGAGACGAAAACTGTAAACATGGGAATCATCGTAATCAAATGGTCCCTAGGGATTGGAGATCAATATTTGACAGTCACTAGCAAAGCTGGGGATGTTTACCAGTTGTCAAAGTAAATTAAGAGTCTGTCTTCACTGGGAGGTAAGTGTTCCAGCAATTGTAAAACAACATTAGAGACAGCTCCAATGTCAGGACGGGTTGTGACCTGTATAGATCTCAGAATTGTGAATTAGGCCCTTGTTGTCACTAAGGACAAACAATTCAAATCCCCACTTAGGGGGTTTCATTGGACTGTACTGCTTTAGTGAAGACCTTTGAAGGGGACAATTCATCAACACAGCTGCTCTGTTTCTTCTCTGAGGTATTTAGAGGCTTCTTTGGAATTTTTTGGAGCCTGTACAAGTTTGACTGACAATTGCAGTTATAAAGTCCTTATCAAAAAAATCAAAAAATGGGAAATACAGGATGGAATGTAACAATATTATGAAAGGGAACATTGCCACTCACCACACAGTGGCGATGCCGAGTCGCAGGCAGGCACAACAAAAAGATACTCACAATTAAAGCTTTCATATATTTGTATGATGCAAGCACCCCTTCTGCAAGCAGAAATCCTCTGGTATGTGCGAGAAATGCAAAGTTCATTTGTGTCTCCATAAAAGAAAGAACTGCTTTGTGAATTTCCATTTGTAAAATACATATGTATCTACTTATAACTTTTTGTGACTTCTTACTCTAAATAAGTTGTCAGTTTAAAGAAGTGAACTATCAGTTTTAACCGTTTGTGTATCTCTTTTACCATATTCTTTCTACATTTTATATATGAGGGCTGTTCAATAAAAAATGATCATAATTTTTTTGACAACATACCTTTACTCATCCTCATAATTTTGATGGTCCTCAAAGTAGTCTCCCATGAATGCGATGCACTTGTCCCAGCATTTCTGCCAGTCTTCAAATATATGCTGGAAACCATTTTTGGAGAGGTCCTTCAAAATCGCCTCCACAGCCTTCACCACTGCCTCCCACAAAGGCGTTTCTTCATGTTAGGGAATAGAAAAAAGTCACATGGGGCTAAATCCGGACTACATGGAGGGTGAGGGATGCACTTCACGCTGATTTTTGCAAGCTATTTAGCAACAACATTGGCAATATGTGGAAGCTCATTATTGAGGTGCAACATCCAGCCTGCTTCACGGAAATGTGGTCTTTTGCCCCTTGTATGGACTTGCAATGTTTTCAGGGCATCCCTCTAGTATTGTCCAGTTAATGAAGTGTGTGCAGGTACAACATGCTGATAAACCATTCCATGAATTACAAATTACAATTCCCAGCAGAAGCAACAACTTTTGCTTTTTGGGGGTTGATGAAGGAGATTTCCACACTGAGCTTTGCTGTTTGCTCTCAGGATCAAAATGATGTAACCAAGTTTCATCAGCAGTGATTACATTTGAAAGAAACTCCGGATCTTCCTCTAACATTAACTTTAACTGCATGCAGACCTGCACATGAACATCCTTTTGTTCAGGAATCGACAGTCTTGGAACCCATCGCACACAACCACGTGTCATTTGTAAATTTTCTGTCACCACCGTGTAGATGGCACGCAATGAAATATTCAGTATTTCAGGAAGTGATTTTAAGGTAATTCGTTGATCCTCTATCACAATGACAGCAGCAGTGTTGATGTTTTCTTCCGTAGGAGCAGTAACTGGGGCACCGGGTCCACCTTCCTTTAAATTTGATTGTCTCCACTCTTTAAACATTTTAAACCACCTTTGAGCTGTGCTGTAAGGAAGAACAGACTCTGCATAGGCCTCCTGTAACATTTTATAGGCCTCAGCTCAAGATTTGTTGAGACAAAAGCAGAATTTCCAAGCCACATATTGTTCCTCGCACATTAACTCCATTGCAGCGGTAGGTGACACTGAATGTTTCTGAACTTGCCAGTCTCTCATAGGTGGGAACCAGAGTCCCAAAAATGAAACTACTACGGCATGTTTGTTGCACATTAAGCTAACAGAACATCATAAGATTAAATTTTAGTGCAAGAAATTATGACCATAAAAAAAAGATCATTCTTTATTGAACAGTCTTAGTATTTAGTATTATCTTCTCTACCTAAAATTAGTCCAATTTCCCTTATCGCCCAATGTGCCAAATTTGTCACATACCCAAAATTTGGTTAAAGACTAAAATTTAAAAAAAAAAAAGAAAGAAAAATGTGTGGCATTTAAGCAAGCACTGCTTAGAGTAATTTCCAGCCTATTTATTTAGCAGGCATTGAGAGGTTAAGAAACTGAAATCGGAAAGTCTCGCACAAATGAGGGCAAGAGCTAGACATGGTGCTGTTTAGTGGGCATAAATGGGTGAGAATGCTTAAGAAGAAATAGGAGATAAGACTGGTCTCTGAAGTTTTATATAAGGAAAGAAATGACCCACCAGTGCAGTATAAATGTGAAATTATAGAACGATAAAGAAAGTAACTATTCCTGTGATCATAGAAAAGTAAAGAAATGGAAAAATTTACCAGAAGATATCGTCAGTCCATTCTCAAGAAGTATCACTAAATTGAAGGACTTGATCCAGTAGTGCAAAACACCAAATATTATGGAAATAGTATAAAGGTAAATTTAGTGTTTTCTCCATAGCAATTTGCTGTATAACAACACTAGGAATATACTTTATTTATGTGATGTACAAATGTCACATTCACTGCCTAGGAATAGCTATATTTGTGATCAAATACAAATTATTTATCTTTCTATGAATCCTAACACATGCTCATTTCCTGTGTAGGATGGTAGCAACAAAATAATGTTGGAGTCCCACAAGGTCGAATACCATGTCAATATTTCTTCCTTTTCTACATAAATGACCTGCCACTTGCTACTGACATCCAATCTGTTTTATTTGCTGATGATACATAAGTTCTAATTGAAAATGAAGTGCCTGAAAAAAATCCATAAGGTGTCAAAATACTATAGAAAAACTTGAATATAGGTTCTGTTAAAATGGACTAAATGTAGCTGAAACCAAAATGATGCAATCTGAAATCAGATCATAAGAACAGGGTGAAATAAAAATAAATTGCAATGATCAGGATATCACAGAAGCAAACCATGTCAAGTTCCTAGGCTTAAATCTTGATAAAAATTTAAATTGGAAGGTACACTTTACTTATCAAGTAAACTGAATAGCTTGCCATTTGCAATGTGTATTTCATCAGATAACACAAACAAAGAGGCCAATAAGATAGTCTACCATTGCTACTGTGAGTCAGTTATTTGTTACAGCATAATCTTCTGGAGAAATTCAGCAAACATCACAAGGCTCCTAATATTACAAAACAAAACAATTAGGAACATGTCAAACTCCCTGCTGATTAAAACTGTGTGCCAGACCGATTCTCAAACTTGAGACCAGACTGTGGCTAAGCCACGTCTCCATAGTACCTTTTCTTCCACGAGTGTGTCTTGCAGAATTTGCAAGTGAGCTTCTGTTAAGTTTGGATGGTGATGGAAGGAAAGCTGCGAGGACAGGTCACGACTCATGCTTGAGTAGCACACGCTAGGCAAAGCCCCGAGTTCAAGTTTCGGTCCGGCACACAGTTTTAATTTGCCAGAAAGTTTAATATCAGCGCACACTCTGCTGCAGAGTGAAAAATTTCATTCTAGGAACTTGTCTGTTACCAAACAAAAAGGATCCAGTCACCCACAATTAAAAAATTTAAAAACATTATCCATCCCCTCCTTCTAGGCCAATATATTTGAGGTGTTGATTTTCTTATACAAAAACCAACATACACTTGACACTTTCCATTTTCATCACAACTACATCACTCACCATAGAGAGAAATTTAAACTTCAGACACACCATTTAATATGCTGCACCTGAACATCAAAGTATATGGAGTTAAAAATTTACACTAAAATAAAATGCAATAATATAGTGTATTTAACATGGAATTTGGTTCACTGAAAAGATTGCTCTTTACTTTTCTCGTGGAAAAACAATTATTCCGTTGAAGAATTCACTGAGGACAGTGTCACAGTTTGAACAAGGTATCTCAAAAAGTATATAAAATTATGTACACTTTTGTATTTCTTTCAAAAATGTTAGTGTTAAGCTTCACATATCTCCTATAAATCAAATAAAATGATTTGAAAATTGTACATAACAAGTGAATAAATCACATTACATGTTACACAGTTTTACTCATTAATACCCAACTTTCAAGAAAACTGAAGTCTTCTACATTCTTCAGGAAAATATTGCAATTAATTTTTTTTGTCATAGTTTGATTACATCTCTGCAAAAATTAAAATACAAGTCTGTAGGTTGAAAATAAATATTTTATTTTAATAACAAATTTTAATATGGCAAAACCTCATCAACCAAATTCACTGCTATAATGAAGTGGAATGTATGGAGAGAAAGAAGATCAGTAATCTCATGCATGACTGGGTAAAACCCAATGCAAAAGATATGCAACCTTAGGAATGATAAAACTGCCTCCTTCAAGTCAACATTAGTAATGAAAAGAACAAAGAGCATACTACAAAAGTTTCTTTAACCTGGTAATTAAATAATTATATTTAAGAAGCAGAGAAAATATGTGATATGACCAGCAAACATTATTATTTTTTCTTAATAAATTTATCCAAGGTTCTCATTCTGATTACTTTTTAAAAGACTTGAAACAATACTATATGCCATCACATTACTGCTGTAATTTGCATTTATTCTTATGCAACGCCCATTAAATTCTAAATACAAGCCTAATCTGTTCATGTGATTCTACCACGCACTTTTTGATAGGAATTGTGGCCTTTAACATTCACATCATGCCACCTCACAGTACCGAGTCCAAACAAAATAACTAGTCATATGATAACAGGCTTAACTGCCACAAAATAAGTACATTTTTAAAAGCATTCTGCTCTCTCAAATCTTTGCTAATGATTAAATAATAAACTTCTGAGATCTGCACGAAATTTCCCAAATCTTTCATTCACTGCAAATAGTAGAGTATTAAAAGCTCCAGAACCTGACTAAGTAAAATGTATGCAATCCAGGAAACACTAAAAATTTGCTTGATCTGAATGACTATATTCAAGGATGCAAGCATGAAATTAATTTTTCTATTAACAGTTGTTCAATCAAATTCCATCCAAGCATTAGGTCATACATAAAATTAAAACATTTAGGCACTTGAACATGTAGCTCCCAAAATGGTCATTCACAAGAACAATATTAATTTATTTTTGCCAAAGACATAGCATTATTTTTATCATCATTGTTGTTATTATTACTTCTACTCAGTTTTGCCCCTGATGTACTCTTTTTTACGAAGTATGAGCACAGCAGTTTTGTAGCATGAATCTGTGGATATGTCTGAAATTTATGATGGACATTAGTCTTATAATATTTGAACTCTTGTCCAATGATACAAACACAGCAGTACAGTGAATCAGGCAAGAGACCGAAACTCAAAATCGGGACCTTTGCCTTTCACAGGCAACTGTTCTGGAAACATCCCTCTGGCTGTGGCTAAGCCATGTCTGCAATATCCTTTCTTTCAGGAGTGCTAGTTCTCCAAGGTCTGCAAAGAGAGCTTCTGTGAAGTCTGGAAAGTAGGGAACAAGGTACTGGCAGAATTAAAGCTGTGGGGACAGGTCGGAGTTGTGCTTGGGTAGCTCATGCGGTAGAGCAAGAAAAGACGATACTAAAGAATTTGCCCCAGAATACAGCTCACAACATGTAAACCAACAAAAGAAAAATTACATAAAAGTACTTCATCAAAATATTCAATACTTTGGTAACAAAAAATTAGAAGCAGAAGTACTCCTGAGTGAAGTAAGACCAGACATATTATGCATAAGTGAACATGGACTAACTGAAAGTAAAATACATAATGTGGCAATAAAGGACTACAAACTAGCTAGTTACTTCTGCAGATCTAAATATAAGGGTGGTGGCGTTTGTATATATATTAAAACAGGTACTCTATCAAAGAATGTAAACAGTGAAGCTGCTACATTTCCCATAGCTAGAGAAAAAGACTTTGAAGTTACTGGTATAGTGGCAGAGGATTTTAGAGTGTTTTGTGTGTACAGGTCACCATGTGGCAATATTAGCATCTTTCTAAAAAAAGTTGCTAGCTTTTTGAGAATGAATATGAAGAGAAATCTTATTATATGTGGAGACTTCAACATTGACATGGGAAAAGACGCAAAAATAAGACAGGATTTTGAAGAATTGTTAATACAGCATAACATGAAAGTGACAATAACTGCACCAACAAGAGTGACTTCACAAAGTGAGACAATTATTGACAACATAATTACTAATATGTATAACTATGAGTCACATGTAGTTCAGACAGAAATATCTGATCATCATGGACAACTAATCAGCTTTTGCAGAAGTAATGACACAGTATCAGAACCAAAACAAACAACCAAAGAAATTAGGATCATCAGTGAACAAAATATCAACATCTTTAGAACAATGTTAAGTAAGGAAACCTGGAATGAAACCCTACAGGCCCAGAGTGTAAATGAAAAATATGATGCATTTATTTCAACAATTAAGTACCATTTTAATGTAGCATTTCCCAAAGTAAAGAGACAAGAAAGGCATCAAGATCAAGCACAGTGGATTACGAGTGAAATACTAGAACAGCGAAGGAAGCTTCAGGATGTGAGACGGGTGGGCGAAGCTGAAAACTATAAAATGTTAAAAAAGAAGTATAGAAAAACAATAAGAGAAGCGAAAGCAAGAGCAATTGACACCACTATAGCGAACTCAAAAAACAAGGCAAAGGCAGCTTGGAATGCAATCAATGCTGAAAGAAAGGAAAAAGATGGGTCAAACAAAGAAGAAGGTATTAGGTCAATTAAAGTAGACAACACAGTGGTCACAGATGGTATGGAAATAGCAAACATACTGAATAATAACTATATCAGTGTAGTAGAAAACCTAAAATTGGAAAGAAATAGTCAAAAACAGAAGGGTATTAAGGTACCAAAACGATCATGCAGTACTATGTTCTTAAGACCAGTCACGGAAGATGAATTGCGGAAAACTATACAGAAACTGAAGTCCAAGAAATCAGCTGGTGATGATGAAATATCAAATCATGTAATAAAGCTGGTATGTGAGGAGATAATAACACCACTGCTGAACACAGCAAACTGTTCTTTCTGAGATGCAATTTTTCCAGAAAAACTGAAGATAACGAAGGTAGTGCCAGTGTACAAGAAAGGGTGTAAGGATGATCCCAACAACTGCAGACCAGTTTCACTGATATCAGGTTTCTCAAAAATTCTAGAAATGCTTATGTATACCAGATTAGTTAACTATTTGGACAAACATAACATTCTCATGACCTCACAACATGGTTTCAGAAAGGGTAAATCTACAGAATCAGCAATTGTCGGTCTAACAGAATACATTTTACAGTCCTTAGATGAGAAAAAGGTTGTCTCTGCAATGTTTCTGGATCTTTCAAAGGCATTTGACACCATTGACCATGAAATGCTGATACAAAAATTAAGCAACTATGGAATTCGGGGGCAACCAGGTGAATGGATAAAATCATACTTGTGCAACCGCAAGCAGTATGTATCATTAGGAAACTCATACCAATCAGAAACCAAATCCATCAAATATTGAGTGCCGCAGGGTTCGGTAATGGGGCCATTGTTATTTAATGTATTTGTTAATGATATAGGTGTTGAGGAGGAAGAAAAGAAAATATTGTATGCTGATGACATGACAATACTAAATAGTGACCAAAATATGGAACAGCTTGAGAGAAGAGCATACATATCTGCAAATGTCACAGCTCAATGGCTGTTGGAAAATGAACTGGTTATAAATCTAAAAAAAGACTATGTATGCAGTGTTTAAAAACAAGGAAAAGGCTGTAGACATGGATTTAGAGGTTGATGGAACAAGGCTGGAAGAAGTAGAATCTGCTAGATTCTTAGGTATTCTTGTGGATGATGAACTGAAATGGAAAAAACATATCAATAATGTCTGTAAGAATCTGAGCTCTGTCATATTCTTAATGATGCAGCTATCACAGTATTCAGACAAGAACCTTCTGTGTACAGTGTATCATGGACTTTTCGAACCATACTTACAGTATGGAGTGACTGTGTGGGGAAACTCAAACAAACAAGAGACAAAACGAGTGTTCACATTACAAAAAAAAAGCAATTAGGACCATTTTAAGAAGAAAGACCTCTGAAACATGCAGAAACTGTTTCAAGAATTTAGGTATCTTAACTTTTTCATCGTTGTATATATACAAAACAATAATGTACATCACAAAAGGCAGTGAGGACTGGATTACAAATGCTAGTGTACACACCCACAATATAAGAAAGAAGAATGAAGTACGGAGCATACCCCACCGACTGGCAATGCTAGAAAAAGGACCCCAGTACTCTGGTATCAGACTACTAAGAAGTCTGCCCAAAACCCTGCAAGATAGTGTACTTCACAATGACTTTGCAAAGAAACTTAAAGACTATCTCATTGAAAAAGAGTTTTACAGTGTTGCAGAATACTTATGCCATTAAATTTGTATATATTGTTACTCATTATCAGTGATGTAAAAATGTAAGCTAAAGGTGTAGAAAAATAAGTGATAAAGAATTTTAATACTTTGACATGTCCTATATTACACGTACATTTACTGTACACAATGTAATCTTACAGGATCAAATAAAATTCAATTCAATTCAATTCAACCTGCAAAAGGCAAAGGCCCTGAGCTCGAGTCTTAGTCTGGGCACACAGTTTTAATCTGCCTGGAAGTTTCTTAAAATGTTATTCTTATGTTTATTCTGAACATTTTAAAAGTGTCGCTACAACATTTGTTTTCTACTGATTTAGCTGTAGCAAAAGCTCTATCATACCACAACTCAAAATCTGTAGTTTCGATTATTTTTCATCAGAAGCACACTGATGCGTACTGTCACAAATCGAGCATTGATGATGATGATGATGATAATAGCAGTAGTAGTAATAATAATAACAAAAATAATAATACAAATATAAACGAAATGCTGATAGTGATGATTCTTTCACTCTAACCTCTAAAAGAAATAAATTATGCTATGTACGATGAAAACAAATTGTGAAACTTATAATGTGCCAATAACGGAAGACCTTTTGCGTTCTACTTGATGTGACTATGTCTGTATTTTGCTGAAAGACTGTACAGTTACTATTAATGTATTATTTTTTTAAACTAAGTTTTATCATATTTGAGCATGCTTATGTACATAAACACATAAATGCACATATGGAAGCTCATGCACACTTGTCCCATTATCTGAATATGAATTATATTATTAAATTATAATTCTTCACTGAAAGATGCATCCAGAATGTGAACATTCTGTGATAATTCCCTACCAGTACGTTTAGTGTTATAAAATACATGACTGAAATACATACAAAAAATTACCATTTGTGAAAATCTTCACAATAAACTGATTAGTGGTACACATTCCTTCCTACAAGCAAAGTAACAAAATAGTAAGACCAAAACAAATGTATCTTTTTGAATGTTAGCCTAAAGAGTCACACTAAGTCTGTTAGCAATTTTTAGTAGTTTGCATCATAAATAAATTCTATAGATTAAAATTGGGCTATAATTAAGCACAGCTTATGCACACTGACAAAAAGTACCACTACTACACCATTAGAGGGCACTTGATTGAAAAACTGATGTAGTATTGGTAAGTTATCTATACAGTATAACTGTTGAAAATTTCATGAAATATGAAACGAATATCTGAAATGGAAGAACAGTCTGGCACATCTCAACACAATGAATGTGTTAACAATTCTGTCAGATAAGAAGTGACCTTATCTCTTTAGTTATTACCCCTAAACATTAAACGTAAAAATAGAATGTTGACAGAAGTTAATACGATTTAGTGGCAAAATCTCTTTCAATTCCTACAAAAAATAAAAGTTAAAATACAATTAGGCTTACATCTAAGTTTGTATGATGATCACTCTTATAAAAAGTTGATCCTACATGCATATATCTCCTGATCAGGAATCTCATGGACCTAAATTCTCCTTATCTTGATCCTCATCTCCATCATAAAATTCATTTTTTTGCTCAATTCTCCGATCCTCTTCTGCTTGACTTACTCGCACATCAGGATCTGGTTCATCATGTCCAACTTCATCTTGGGATGGAAAGGCATCTCCTGGAACATCATGCATTTGCACACTGGGAGAATGCTGACACATTTTCAAATTATCATACACATGTTTTGTTATTGTTTCTAAATACTGCTTGCTATTTGCATTATCTTGTCGGGTAACAACCTCTGGATGCAATGTAAAATCAGGAGCAAAGTACTCTAAGTATTCAGTATATGGTAGTTCATTACTAATTTGTTCATCTACGAGGAGTGATGTTTCATACGTCCAACATCTAGCAACATTTCTTAATGTATAGCCCCCTCCTCCAACTGCCAAAAGAGGTACATTTAAATCCCTCACAAATTTTACACATTCACCATGACCTTTCGTGCTTAAGCTGAAGCATCCAAGGCGATCATTTGCAAGAGAGTCTGCACCGCATTGTAAAACTATGGCAGTAGGTTGGTAGAATTCCATTACACTTGATATAACAGGTTTGAACACTTGAAAATAACTCGAGTCATCGATACCCTCCTTTAAGGGTACATTCACGGAATAATAACGACCACTTTCAGCTCCTATTTCGTACATATCACCAGTGCCAGGAAAAAAATAATTTCCATATTTGTGAAACGAAACTGTCATCACTCTATCTGTCAAGTAAAACGCTTCCTGCACGCCGTCCCCATGATGAACGTCAATATCTATGTACAATACACGAGCATGATACTTCAGAAGTTCTAAGATTGCTATTACAATGTCATTCACATAACAAAAACCTGAAGCTTCAAATTTTTTGGCATGATGCAAACCACCAGACCAGTTTATTGCTATATCGCAGCAGTTGTTATTCAGCTTCATTGCACCCTCCAATGAAGCTCCTGTATACATTGAGCAAAAGTCAAACAGTCCTTCGAAAACTGGACAGTCATCACCAACATTAAAGTGACTTAAATATTTCGTGTAGCCCTGCAAATTTTGTGGTGTCACACGCTGGAGAAAGTCTATGTATTCATCAGAATGAAATCTACACATGTCATGTGCTGACGCGCGGTACGGTCTATAAATCTGCATTTTTTTATAAAGTCCATAATTCAGAACAAGACTGTGAATAACAGAAAGTCTGTGTGGTTTCATAGGATGTCCTGGTCCATAATGGAAATTGCCCACATCTGGATTGTAAAAGTACGACACTACTTTCTTCGACATTGTGCAAAATATCGAGCAAAATTTTCATAACAACATAGGCTCCTTATCCATCACAAACCATAAACAAATACGAACACAAACACGAAACCACAAATTCAAAGATATTGTAAAATAATAAACAAACAACTTTATCTCTGACGTACAATGTCGGAGGATGCTAAGTTCACCGGATTTGGATACGATGTGACGTCATTATGACGTAACACGCTACATCGAAAACGATAGAAACCGTATATCGACTATTCGACTTTTGTGAACTTTCGAGAGATTGTGACAGGGTAGCGGTGTGCTCTGCGCCATTCGTTTAAATATGTTTTGCGTTCCTTGCGTTTAAATCGTGTATAGTACTGTGTTTGTGTCCTGTGCGTTGTTTTTCGTTTGCTCGTCTCTCATTATGTGTTCAGCATTCGAGAGACTAATGAGAGAAAAGCTTACCACCATGGAATGCTTTGACACTGCATTCAATCATTTCATACGTCAATCAGTACTAGACACTAACCTTTGGTTAAGATTACATTGAGAAATCCACTTCCGCTCGTATTTCATCTCCGGTCGACGATTTTTCTTCAACAATGCCTCATATTTTTCTTTTTAAGTTCGAAATTCAATCATTCTACACATCAGTCATTACTGGACACTAAGGTACCTGTCTCTGCTGTCCGAGTGTCAAATTGCTTGGAATTATGGTTGATAAAAGACTATCTTGTGATGGACATATAAATTACTTAGATTAGATTAGATTAGATTTACTTTCATTCCAATTGATCCGTAGTGAGGAGGTCCTCCAGGATGTGGAACATGTCAAAAAAACAACAATACATGACAAATATTTACAACTAAAACAAATAAGCTAATGTACCATTCCACAGGTCCCAAGTGGAATTATCGTCATTTTTTAATGAACACTAAGAGTTATTTTACAAATACTAATGCACTGAATTTAAAATAAAAAGGTTTTTTATTTATTTATAAGGTAATAAACATGTAATACAACTACTGTAATACTTATTTACAATGAACACATTACTGCACTGAAATGGTGGAGAAGTTAGATTATACTTACACACACACACAGACACACACATTTTCAATGAACACGTTACTGCACTGAAATTTTGCAGAAGTTATGTTGTACTTATATACAAATCAGTTGGTTTTACTAAGAAATTCATCAATGGAGTAGAAGGAGTTGGTCACCAATAAATCCTTTAGGCTTCTCTTAAAATGAATTTCATTGGTTGTTAAGCTTTTTATGACTGCTGGCAAGTTATTGAAAATGTGTGTTCCTGAATAATGCACACCTTTTTGTACAAGACTAAGTGACTTTAAATCCTTGTGAAGATTATTCTTATTTCTAGTATTGATTCCATGAATTGAGCTGTTGGTTTGAAAAAGTGATATATTTTTAATGACAAATTTCATTAAGGAATAAATATATTGGGAAGCAGTAGTTAGTATCCCTAGTTCCCTAAACAGGCTTCTGCAGGATGTTCTTGAGTTCACACCACATATAACTCTTACTGCATGTTTTTGTGCCCGGAGAACTTTAGCTTGGCTTGATGAATTACCCCAAAAAATAATCCCATATGACATTATGGAATGAAAGTAAGCATAGTATGCCAGCTTTTTCATTTTTATATCACCTATGTCTGACACAATTCGCATTGCAAGTAGAGATTTGTTAAGACACTTCAGCAGTTCTGTGGTGTGCTCCTCCCAGTTGAATTTATTATCAAGCTGTAATCGCAAGAATTTAACACTGTCCACTTCTTCTATCTTCTTGTCATCATATGTTAGACATATACTCTTGGGACACCCCTTACAAGTTCTGAACTGCATGTAGTGTGTTTTTTCAAAGTTTAGTGACAAAGAATTGGCTAGGAACCAGTGATTAATGTCCAAAAATATTTTATTAGCTGATCTTTCTAAGACTGCACTTGATTTGCTATTTATTGCAATGATTGTATCATTGGCAAACAAAACAAACTTGGCATCTGGTAATGTTACTGATGAAAGGTCATTTATATACACAAGAAAAAGTAAGGGCCCCAAAATGGAACCTTGTGGGACCCCACATGTAATTAGTTCCCAGTTGCACGAGTTCTCTTTCAGCTATATAAATTAAGAAAAAAAAGTCAGCAAGAGTATGCTGCTACAATCTAATATGTACTGACAAGACCAATTGTATGAAACCATACTAAAATGTTGATAATAAATAAATATTATTTTCGGCGTAAGCATTCAATACAACAATCACACAATCTAATCTGGTCGGGACATAAGAAGACTTCACTTTTTTATGTGGTGTTTTCAAGGGCACGGTCAGGAATATTTCTATTAATATGCAGCTCTTTTATTTTGGCGAAATACATATACGCTGCCACACTGAGCTGTTTTCAGAATCGCACGTGTCAAAACAAACCACTAGCTGACGACAGTTTAGAATCTCGAACGTTCGTAAAAGTCGATAGGTGTGTTAATCGACTAAAGCGTACACACGTCATAATGACGTCACATCAAATCCAGGTTGGGTGAACTTTCCTTCTACCATGGAGGTAAGAATAAACCTCCATGCCTCCTACAATGCCATTTCGTAGCCATCACAGACATACACTGTCTTTGGTAGCAGTTGAGTAGAAACGAGTGAGCTCAAGAACTGAGCTCATTGGTAGAAACATATTTCTACCATAGCCTACTCTATACAAGCTGGTGCCTTCAACACATACCCCGTCGTGTGTAATTTTAACAAGTGTCGAAAACTATGACTCACGAAAACGGTATGATGTACACAATGCAGATGATAGGACGTGCCATATGGAATGGTAGGACTGACACGAGCACAAGAACGAATCACTAATAGACAGTATTCCCATTTAAACGAGCAAGAATGGAATTTTAACAAATGATGAAAACTATGATACAGGGAAACGAAACATTGTGTAACTGTCAGGTTTAGTGCAGAATGAATGGTATGCATGTACTTAACACGTTCAAAAATACTTTTTTCCACAGCTGCAAATGTAAAAGCAGACGTCAGTATTATAGATAGCAATGTTGCACAGGGACGCAGTTGCTTAGAAGTAGTTTGTAGTTCAGCTGATGTACAGCAAGAAGAAAGTAGAGGAAGTCTTCGAGTGCTTTGATTTAAATTTAGTAGACCGGTTGGAAAAGGCATTTGCAAATGTAGAGGTTGAAAAGCCCTAGAATCTAAGCATAAATGTACTTGCAACTGAACAAAATTGCTTTAGTTGCAGCAGTCTGAAAAGGATTTATTAGAACACTTTTATGAGAAACCTGTCCAGATTAGAATAACTCACCCTATTATAAATGCATGTCGGGCATAACAGTGCATTGTCTTCTTGATAGGGACAGCGGACAAGTGCTTTGCCCCATGCGTTCTTTGATTCTATTCCTAATAAGAAGGAGTTATCTTTCGTGAAAGTAAGTGGTTTAAGAATAATAGGTCCTACTAGAAAAGTTCTAGACCAGTACAGCACGAAGTTTTGATACCAATTGGCAGGGGTAACATAATAATAGATCAACCTTCTTTAATTGTGTTTGGGCTAAGTGTCGAAATGTTGACTGGTACAGACCTTTTATCGAAATATCTAGGACCGACTGACTTTGATCGGAGCCACTTAGTGTTAACTGTGCCAGTCTCTTGAGCGACTACGGAGCCTTTAATTGGAAATTATGTGGACAGTAATAATGCAGCATGGGAACTAACTATTACTGTAATGAAAAATAAGGGATACTTGCAGGAAGATGCTGAATTTGAAAATTATGTGCAAGATGCTAATGCGGAAGATAACTATATCCTGGAAGATATGGAGGCTAAGGCACAGTCAATAGATTAAATTTTCGATAAATAGACTGCGGAATTGTGGTTAGCATTAACTACTCATCACAATGTATTCTCAAAAACGCCTGGTGAAGTTAAAGGGTTGACTCCCAAGTGAATGTAAAGCCTGGGCAGGTATTTTTCAAGAAACCTTATCAGATGCATGTTTCGAGGAAGCAGCCTATTAAGAAAGAAATTCAACATATTGTTGAGTGGTACTTAAGTAAATAAATTAGTGAAATCAAAGTGAACTAGAAATTAGAATATAAATAAAAAACTTGGTTTAGTTTAGAGAGTTACATACTCGCAAACAGCGGGCAGAACAGCAGAACAGAAGAGACAATGACCGTGAAGTCAGCAAGTTCCACATAAGCGGGCGCTGTCGATTCAGCCGTCAGGGCATCGCCCGACCGGCTCACGTGTTTCTCAGTTGTCGCATGTGAGCAAAGGCCCTCGCCTACATCCCAAGAGCCAATGACCGACGTTAAGAAGATCCTTCGAGAAGCTTTTCAACGTGACAGCAGAGGCAATGACCGGCTCACGTGTTTCTCAGTCGTCACGTGTGATCAAAGGCCCTCGCCTACATTCCAAGAGCCAATGACCGACGTTAAGAAGATTCTTCGAGGAGCTTCTCAACGTGACAGAAGAGGCAATGACCGTGAAGTCGTTCACCTCCAGTAAACTGAAGTGAATAAATACGCGAGACGCAGTGGGCCAGACGGATGGAGACGGAGACGAGAGACGAAGAAGTGAAGAAGCGTAGCAGTAGTTTTCGGTCAGTTTCGGTGCTGAAGACCGTCATGCAAGAAGAGTCTGCATCATGCACAGACGAACCAAGTCCGCCGCTGTAATGGAATAGCAAGCAGCAGCCGCGGCGCCAGAAGCAAATGTAACAGTTGTGATACTAAATGTCACACTTCTGTCACTAAATGTAACTGGGTTTTCTCTTTTGATGCTGTCAATTGTCAGGATGAGCATTCTAAAGCATTCTGTCAGGGTGAAAATATTAAATAAATTAACTTTTCTCTCTTAACAACATGTGGGCAGGGTGGGTTCTTCCTTGGCTCGGGTATGAGGTCGAATGAAACATCATTTTTACATAAGATAACTTTTATTGAAGATTTGTCCAACTGTGTCTTACTGGATGTTCTGGTTCGGAGAGCGGCAGCTGTGTCGTTTGTGAAGTCTTCTGCTGTGGCAGCGGCGGCGGCGGCGGCAGCGTCTGATTACGCGTAGCGGTGTGTATCTGGTGTCGCCGTCTCGCCCAGTTGACTGGAGACACGCAGCGCGAGGTGGCCCGTTTAATTATTGCGAGCGAAGTCGTGCATCGGATGGTGATACCTTGGATGTGGCGTCCCAGTGTTTCTCTTCTCTAAGCGGCCGCGTGTGTTGTGCGTCGACCAGCGGAGCGGCGCGGTGGGGCAAGGCCAGTGTCCCGGACTCGAACCACGGACTCCCGCTTGCCAGTCTTCGGCTGTCAGGTCTTCATCCCAGCTCACAGGTGACTGCTGAGGTGAGGCCGTCTCCTTCCCGTCCTCACAAGTCACCCGGGTACGTAAAAATCAGACTTCAAATACCTTTTAACTTCTGTCTTCTGGCGCCGCGGCTGCTGCTTGCTATTCCATTACAGCAGCGGACTTGGTTCGTCTGTGCATGATGCAGACTCTTCTTGCATGACGGTCTTCAGCACCGAAACTGACTGAAAACTACTGCTACACTTCTTCACTTCTTCGTCTTCTTCGACATTTGTCTCCGTCTCCGTCTTCGTCTCCGTCTCCGTCTCCGTCCGTCTGGCCCACTGCGTCTCGCGTATTTATTCACTTCAGTTTACTGGAGGTGAACGACTTCACGGTCATTGCCTCTTCTGTCACGTTGAGAAGCTCCTCGAAGAATCTTCTTAACATCGGTCATTGGCTCTTGGGATGTAGGCGAGGGCCTTTGCTCACATGCGACAACTGAGAAACACGTGAGCCGGTCGGGCGATGCCCTGACGGCTGAATCGACAGCGCCCGCTTATGTGGAACTTGCTGACTTCACGGTCATTGTCTCTTCTGTTCTGCTGTCCTGCCCGCTGTTTGCGAGTATGTAACTCTCTAAACTAAACCAAGTTTTTCATTTATATTCTAATTTCTAGTTCACTTTGATTTCACTAATTTATTTACTTAAGTACCACTCAACATTCCTCCACCCTTCGGAAAAATTCGCCCTCGAATTTACCACTCAACATTCCTCCACTCTTCACACGGCAAAAGCACAAGCAATGAAAACTCTCGACTTAGAATATTGCACACGCTTCACATTAAGTTTGTTGAAAATACTTTATCACTTTACTAAAGCACTGTACGCTCATAAATCACATAGTTCACACATAAATCATTGTAATAAGTGTAACAAATCTTGGTTACAATGAATAAACAAAAAATAGATTTTTCACTTAGAAAATTACATAGCAACACCTGTTTAATCTACCCTATATTAATGCAAGAATATCTGTTCTACAGTACTGTTTACTTTAACATAAGACTGTTTAGTAAAGAGTGAAATACAATAAACAAAATTAATACACTAATGCTCAAAAGTAACCACTGAAGTACACCAGTTAAGAGTGTGGTATCCAGTTAACAGGGATTTGATGAAGTGGGATATTATTATTTGGCTTATTTTTTCGTCTTAAATAAAAGAAAACTGTACAAAGCAGAAACACGAACACAAAGGTTCCAGATATACCCGTTCCTAGCATTATAATTTTAGTTTTGCGTTCACCTTTTAATTTTAAGACATGTTGCATCATAACATTGGCATCAATTTTGCCTTGCTGTGAGTTTATGAACATATCTAATGGCTTCAGAAGGGAACTGTCAAGGGAGTCATTGAGGTAGGATAGGTTTTGTGTAGGAAATGATTTGCATGGCGTTTTCTGAAAAGAGCAAACAACATGGTTATGAACCTACCAACCTAGTAAAAACAAAAACAAAGAAAAGAAGGAATACATTGTTAACTACAAGATCTACCTGTTTCTACGTTCAACTTTTTCTTTCTTAAAAAATAAACCATTATCATTTATTAATTATTTACATATGTATACTACAGTCTACTGAGATTCAACTAGGACATTCGCACTCATGGTCGAAGATTGTATGGTGCCATGTCTGTATGTTGTGCTGGCGTGGCCACTCTTTTTCCTTTACGGGAACTTCCTCCACCCTTCGGAAAAGCAGACACTATTGTTGAAGGAATTACATCTGGAGCGCCCTTAAAAGGTTTTAAACGACTTGCATGGACAATGGTAGTTCGGGTGGGCAGTTGCAATTTAACGTTGACTGGTGACGTGATCTCAATAATTTGATAAGGACCTTTGTTGTTTGTTACAAATTTCTTCGTTTTTCCTTTCGCAATGTACGGAGTTGAAAGCATCACCCACTGACCGATTTTGTAATTTGGATATTTAGCTTGGGTATTACCCAAGCTAAATATCCAAATTACAAAATCGGTCAGTGAGTGATGCTTTGGGTATTACCTAATCCCCCCCCCCCATGAACCATGGACCTTGCCGTTGGTGGGGAGGCTTGCATGCCTCGGCGATACAGATGGCCGTACCGTAGGTGCAACCACAATGGAGGGGTATCTGTTGAGAGGCCAGACAAACATGTGGTTCCTGAAGAGGGGCAGCAGCCTTTTCAGTAGTTGCAGGGGCAACAGTCTGGATGATTGACTGATCTGGCGTTGTAACATTAACCAAAACGGCCTTGCTGTGCTGGTATTGCGAACGGCTGGAAGCAAAGGGAAACTACAGCCGTAATTTTTCCCGAGGACATGCAGCTTTACTGTATGATTAAATGATGATGGCGTCCTCTTGGGTAAAATATTCCGGAGGTAAAATAGTCCCCCATTCGGATCTCCAGGCGGGGACTACTCAAGAGGACGTCGTTATCAAGAGAAAG
This sequence comes from Schistocerca nitens, assembly GCF_023898315.1. Taxonomy (NCBI): domain Eukaryota; kingdom Metazoa; phylum Arthropoda; class Insecta; order Orthoptera; family Acrididae; genus Schistocerca; species Schistocerca nitens. The sequence goes on from NC_064622.1 coordinate 12,612,009, forward strand.
AAAACTGGCATTCTACGGATCGGAGCGTGGAATGTCAGATCCCTTAAGCGGGCAGGTAGGTTAGAAAATTTAAAAAGGGAAATGGATAGGTTAAAGTTAGATATAGTGGGAATTAGTGAAGTTCGGTGGCAGGAGGAACAAGACTTCTGGTCAGGTGATTACAGGGTTATAAATACAAAATCAAATAGGGGTAATGCAGGAATCGGTTTAATAATGAACAAAAAAATTGGAGTGCGGGTTAGCTACTACAAACAGCATAGTGAACGCATTATTGTGGCCAAGATAGACAGTAGTACAAGTTTATATGCCAACTAGCTCTGCAGATGATGAAGAAATTGATGAAATGTATGACGAGATAAAAGAAATTATTCAGGTAGTGAAGGGAGACGAAAATTTAATAGTCATGGGTGACTGGAATTCGTCAGTAGGAAAAGGGAGAGAAGGAAACATAGTAGGTGAATATGGATTGGGGGTAAGAAATGAAAGAGGAAGCCGCCTTGTAGAATTTTGCACAGAGCATAACTTAATCATAGCTAACACTTGGTTCAAGAATCATAAAAGAAGGTTGTATACCTGGAAGAATCCTGGAGATACTAAAAGGTATCAGATAGATTACATAATGGTAAGTCAGAGATTTAGGAACGAGGTTTTAAATTGTAAGACATTTCCAGGGGCAGATGTGGATTCTGACCACAATCTATTGGTTATGAACTGCAGATTGAAACTGAAGAAACTGCAAAAAGGTGGGAATTTAAGGAGATGGGACCTGGATAAACTGAAAGAACCAGAGGTTGTAGAGAGTTTCAGGCAGAGCATAAGGGAACAATTGACAGGAATGGGGGAAAGAAATACAGTAGAAGAAGAATGGGTAGCTCTGAGGGATGAAGTAGTGAAGGCAGCAGAGGATCAAGTAGGTAAAAAGACGAGGGCTAATAGAAATCCTTGGGTAACAGAAAGAAATATTGAATTTAATCGACGAAAGGAGAAAATATAAACATGCAGTAAATGAATCAGGCAAAAAGGAATACAATCGTCTCAAAAATTAGATCGACAGGAAGTGCAAAATGGCTAAGCAGGGATGGCTAGAGGACAAATGTAAGGATGTAGAGGCTTATCTCACTAGGGGTAAGACAGATACTGCCTACAGGAAAATGAAAGAGACCTTTGGAGAAAAGAGAACCACTTGTATGAATATCAAGAGCTCAGATGGCAACCCAGTTCTAAGCAAAGAAGGGAAGGCAGAAAGGTGGAAGGAGTATATAGAGGGTTTATACAAGGGCGATGTACTTGAGGACAATATTATGGAAATGGAAGAGGATGTAGATGAAGATGAAATGGGAGATAAGATACTGCGTGAAGAGTTTGACAGAGCACTGAAAGACCTGAGTCGAAACAAGGCCCCGGGAGTAGACAACATTCCATTAGAACTACTGATGGCTTTGGGAGAGCCAGTCCTGACAAAACTCTACCGTCTGGTGAGCAAGATGTATGAGACAGGCGAAATACCCACAGACTTCAAGAAGAATATAATAATTCCAATCCCAAAGAAAGCAGGTGTTGACAGATGTGAAAATTACCGAACTATCAGTTTAATAAGTCACAGCTGCAAAATACTAACGCGAATTCTTTACAGACGAATGGAAAAACTGGTAGAAGTGGACCGCGGGGAAGATCAGTTTGGATTCCGTAGAAATGTTGGAACATGTGAGGCAATACTAAACTTACGACTTATCTTAGAAGAAAGATTAAGAAAAGGCAAACCTACGTTTCTAGCATTTGTAGACTTAGAGAAAGCTTTTGACAACGTTAACTGGAATACTCTCCTTCAAATTCTGAAGGTGGCATGGGTAAAATACAGGGAGCGAAAGGCTATTTACAATTTGTACAGAAACCAGATGGCAGTTATAAGAGTCGAGGGGCATGAAAGGGAAGCAGTGGTTGGGAAAGGAGTGAGACAGGGTTGTAGCCTCTCCCCAATGTTATTCAATCTGTATATTGAGCAAGCAGTAAAGGAAACAAAAGAAAAATTCGGAGAAGGTATTAAAATTCATGGAGAAGAAGTAAAAACTTTGAGGTTCGCCGATGACATTGTAATTCTGTCAGAGACGGCAAAGGACTTGGAAGAGCAGTTGAACGGAATGGACGGTGTCTTGATAGGAGGATATAAGATGAACATCAACAAAAGCAAAACGAGGATAATGGAATGTAGTCAAATTAAATCGGGTGATGATGAGGGAATTAGATTAGGAAATGAGACACTTTAAGTAGTAAAGGAGTTTTGCTATTTAGGGAGCAAAATAACTGATAATGGTCGAAGTAGAGAGGATATAAAATGTAGACTGGCAATGGCAAGGAAAGTATTTCTGAAGAAGAAAAATTTGTTAACATCGAGTATAGATTTAAGTGTCAGGAAGTCGTTTCTGAAAGTATTTGTGTGGAGTGTAGCCATGTATAGAAGTGAAACATGGACGATAACCAGTTTGGACAAGAAGTGAATAGAAGCTTTCGAAATGTGGTGCTACAGAAGAATGCTGAAGATAAGGTGGGTAGATCACGTAACTAATGGGGAGGTATTGAATAGGATTGGGGAGAAGAGAAGTTTGTGGCACAACTTGACTAGAAGAAGGTATCGGTTGGTAGGACATGTTTTGAGGCATCAAGGAACACAAATTTAGCATTGGAGGGCAGCGTGGAGGGTAAAAATCGTAGAGGGAGACCAAGAGATCAATACACTAAGCAGATTCAGAAGGATGTAGGTTGCAGTTGGTACTGGGAGATGAAGAAGCTTGCACAGGATAGAGTAGCATGGAGAGCTGCACCAAACCAGTCTCAGGACTGAAGACCACATCAACAACAACATTACCTAATCTTTCCTGTCGTTCCAAAGCCTTTGTATTAGATTTTTGAACCTTTTTCCATACATCCCTCATCATTCGACTGAAATCTCTTACTGTTTCTCTGTCTTTTCCGTTCTTCTGCCTGATTACATCAAAAGGGGACGGCATTTTTCTCCCATAGACCACTTCATAAGGTGACATGCCAGTTGCTGCATGCGTTTTGGCGTTGTATACCGACACGATTATTGGTAAATACGTATCCCAATTAGAATGTGTTTCGTTAATATAATAACTAAGCATCTTGCCAATTGTCCGATGAACTCTTTCTGTGCGCCCGTTGCACTGAGGGTGTAACGGAGTTGTGCGTAATTTACGTATTTTTAGTAAGTGGCATAGCTGTTTCATTAATTAAGACATAAAATTAGATCCCTGATCTGTGATAATAGCTTCAGGTACGCTAAATTTAAGTATCCAGTTGTTAACTAAAGCTTGGGCAACTGTATTTGCTTGCTGATCTGGGAGACTCAGCATAGCTAGATAGCGTGAAAAGTGATCTATAATTGTAAGGACATACTTATTACCAGCCGGTTTTTTATGAAATGGACCGTAGAGATCCACTCCGCAGAGCCTCTGTAAGGGTATTTTTGAACGAGAAAGTTCAGCTCGTTGTGCGCACGCAATGCAATTACGAACGTACTGCGCAACATCCTGCTTTCTGGTTTGCCACCAAAATCGCTCTGCAAGGATATGATCGTGGGCCTCTGCCATTATTTCTTGTCTAAGGTGTAGGGGAACAACAATTCGCGGTCCAAGTTTTGTTTTACGTAAAAATCAGACTTCAAATACCTTTTAACTTCCGTCTTCTGGCGCCGCGGCTGCTGCTTGCTATTCCATTACAGCGGCGGACTTGGTTCGTCTGTGCATGATGCAGACCCTTCTTGCATGACGGTCTTCAGCACCGAAACTGACTGAAAACTACTGCTACGCTTCTTCACTTCTTCGTCTTCTTCGTCTCTCGTCTCCGTCTTCGTCTCCGTCTCTGTCTCCGTCCGTCTGGCCCACTGCGTCTCGCGTATTTATTCACTTCAATTTACTGGAGGTGAACGACTTCACGGTCATTGCCTCTTCTGTCACGTTGAGAAGCTCCTTGAAGAATCTTCTTAACGTCGGTCATTGGCTCTTGGAATGTAGGCGAGGGCCTTTGATCACACGTGATGACTGAGAAACACGTGAGCCGGTCATTGCCTCTGCTGTCACGTTGAAAAGCTTCTTGAAGAATCTTCTTAACGTTGGTCATTGGCTCTTGGGATGTAGGCGAGGGCCTTTGCTCACATGCGACAACTGAGAAACACGTGAGCCGGTCGGGCGATGCCCTGACGGCTGAATCGACAGCGCCCGCTTATGTGGAACTTGCTGACTTCACGGTCATTGTCTCTTCTGTTCTGCTGTTCTGCCCGCTGTTTGCGAGTATGTAACTCTCTAAACTAAACCAAGTTTTTCATTTATATTCTAATTTCTAGTTCACTTTGATTTCACTAATTTATTTACTTAAGTACCACTCAACAATATGTTGGCATGGGTGTTACTGAACAAGCAGTTAGTGAATATGATAATCTTCCTTTTGTGAATAAGCGACGGAAGCGTCAGCTTAGTACTGGACGCTCGGTGTCTAAATGAAACCGTAATAAGCGAGAGTGACTGTCCTCAAAATATGAACGAACTGATACATAAGTTCTGAGGAGTTACGTATCTCAAATCAATGGACATGACATATGGGTACTGGCATTTGCCCCTGGCAAAAGAATCACACAAATATACGACCTTTTTGTATGAAGGAGTGTGCTACCAATATAAAGTAGTCCCATTTGGACTAAATATTTGTGTGTGTGCCTTTGTTAGAGTAATGACTCATGCATTGGGGTAGGAATTCTTAGATCAGATGACTTTTATGTAGATGTATACTGTTCGCAGCTCCCATATGAGAAGGGAATATCAGTCTACTACACAGGGTGCTGGTAGCTATAGAAAAAGGAGATATGAAATTAAAGTTAGAGAAGACTGAGTGTGTAAGAGACAAAATTAAATAGATGGACTGTGAAATTAGCAGGGAAGGTATTTTACCTGAGCCTTCCAAATTATCGGTCATTGAAAAGTTAGAAGCGCCCAGAAATAAAAAGCAGCTCAGGTCAATGCTCGGTTTATTTGGATTCTAACGCCGTTTTGTTGTAGATCACTTGTTTAATGGGTCTTGTTTACTCCACTTATTGAAGAAGAATACCCAGTAGGTTTTGACTAAAGAATGCCAGTCTGCTTTTGAAGAATTAAAAAACTATTTGATGAGTAGTCCGCTTTTACACCATCTAGATTTTTCGAACCCCTTTTGCATGGCAGTTGACATTAATCGTTAAGGGATTACAGTAGAGGTGTTTCAGATGGAAAGAGAAGGCGACCGAGGTACATAAAACAATAGCGTTTGCAAGTCGTTCACTGCAACCTACTGAGTGAAATTATGGAATTTCGGAATTAGAGGCAATGGCTATCGGGTTTGCTATTCAAAAATTTCAGCATTATTTGTTAGGTCACAGGCTGATAATATATAGCGCTCACAAGGTACTTACGGTTTTAAATTTTGCCGAATTGAGTCTTCCAAGACCAGCACTGTGGGCAATGTACCTTCAGCAATTCAACCTCGAGATTAAATACTTACAAGGGAAGAAAAATCGGGTAGCAGATGAGCTATCAAGAAGTGCTGAGTTATACAGGGAATTAGAAATTCCGCTACCAGATAAAAATGAAGTGTGCATGTTGGCCATACATCAGTCAAGCAGGAAAATGCCTTAAAGGAAGTATGTAAAAATTTAAGAAGGGAGCAAAATTATGATGATCAGTTGAGATTGGCCAAGAACCATTTAAATGTCCCCAGTTATCCTAAAGTGGAGCAGTACTATTTCGCCATAAAGGAATTTTATTCCAAAGAGGAAGTTAGATTAAACAACCTGGAAGATACTGGGTGACGATTATTGAACTATATGAAATAAAAACGTAAATTAGTTACAAACTATGGCGTGCAGTTTATTCAACATGCAAACGTTACTGCAGATATCTGGATTTAGGTTGCGACACATTCGATATGCCTGCTATCATTGGCGATTATGTGGCGCAGACGAGTATCGAAATTCTGCGTGACCCGCTGAAGTGTCGGAATCGGTGCTGTCGATGACCTCCTGAATGGCTGTTTTCCGTACAGCAATGGTTTTGGGGTTATAGCCCAATGCCTTGTCTTTAATATAGCCCCACAAAAAGGAGTCGCGTGTGTTCAAATCCGGAGAATATAGCGGCCAATCGAGGCCCATGCCAGTGGTCTGCACGACATCAAACACTCTCCTAATTCGATGGGATCGAGCTCCGTCTCACATGAACCACGTTTTGTCGAAATCAGGGTCACTTTGGATAATGGGGATGAAACCATCTTCCAAAACCTTTACATACTGTTCGATAGTCACCACGCCATCGAGGAATATCACACTGATTATTCCGTGACTGGATATTGCACACCACACAGTCACCTGTTCAGGGTGAAGAGACTTCTCGATAGCGAAATGGGGATTCTCAGTCCCCCAAATGCGCCAATTTTGCTTATTGACAAACCCATCCAAATGAAAGTGGGCATCGTTGCTAAACCAAACCATTATCACATCAAAGTTCTGTTCGTCAATTCTCTGGGCAATAGTGTCAGCGAAACACAGCCGCTGTTCCATGGCCTCGGCGCTTAATGGATGACGGGTTTGAATTTTATATGAGAAGCGATGCAGGTCTTCAACAAAAATTTGTCGCACTGTCTCCCTGTTGATTCCCATCTGGTTTGCAGCTCGTCTGATCGACTTCCTGCGGCTGATTTGAAACATAGAGTGCGTCTTCTCGATGTTTTTAAGTCTTTTCACCGTTTTGGACGACCGACATAACCATCACGAGCACTACCCATTCTCTCAAACTTGCAAATCAAGTTCTAGATTGTTACCACATTTGGACCAACTGGCTTCAGCTTCAACTCGGTAGCAAACTTCCTTTGAACCGCAGTTTGGCTGTTATTTCTCGCATAGTAGGCCTTCACAAACACTATACCTTGACATTTTCACGTGCAACTGGCCGACAGCAACAAGGCACGTGCACATGCGCATGCTAATTCCCAGCATGCTCTGTGGTCAATCGTGCAGTTTGAATATCCTAACGCAAACCATTCGGCAGTTATGACGATTTTATTTCACATAGTTCAATAATTGTCAACCTGTATGTGCAATAAATACGAGGGTTGAAACTTAAATATTAGCAACTATTTATTCACAACCGATACGAAAGAGTTACATGTTTGCACCTGTTACTGTCCTTCAAAGTAGTCACCTGCGTTGTGTAGAACCCGTTGCCAGCGATGTGAAAGTCGTAGTGAACCGTTAAGCAGAGCCTGTACTGTTGATGGTGCGAATGGAGCGGTCTAAATTTATGGTGATTCTCGTATACGACTGTGATGGTGTTATCCTAATGCATTACGTTCCTCCACGGCAGACCGTCGACACACAGTATTACTGTTCGTTTTTGGGGGATCACCTGCTACCAGCTTTGCGAAAGAAGTGGCGACTCTTTCTTCGCACCCACCCAGCATTTAGCACGACAATGCGCGGGCGCATACAGCGCAAGCTGTGGCTGCACTGTTCGGTCGATGGGACTGGGAAGTACAGTACCATCCACCATACTCCCCGGACTTAAGTCCTTGTGACTTTGATTTGATTCTGAAGATGAAGGAACCACTACGTGTCATTCGCTTCAGAACTGTTCCAGAGGTTCGACAGGCAGTAGACCGCTCCATTCGCACCATCGACAGAACAGACTCTGCTAACAGTATACTACGCCTTCCACATCGCTGGCAAAGGGTTCTACACAACGCTGGTGACTACTTTGAAGGACAGTAACAGGTTGTGAATAAATAGTTGCAAATATTTAAGTTCCAACCCTCGCAGTATAGTGCAGGGACATATGCACAATATAAAACTAAGTGAAACCCTGGGATTACATGCAGCCAATCTTGTTGGTCCCTTCCCAACATCTAAAGGAGTATGTACCAATGTTTTGTGATGACTGACAGTTTTAGAATGAGTATTAAACTATTTTCAATAAAGAGAGCTAATGCCAGAACAAGGGAAGACAAGCTGGAAAAGCATTATTTTGTAAATATCTGCAAGCCTAAGAATTTGTTATAGGATAATGGTTGGCAATGATCAAAGGCATGAGGATGCAGAAGGGAATGGAAACTACTGCATTAAAGACACGTGACGTGTATCTATAGGACATGTGGCCTGTAGTTCAAGAAGTGTCATGATCTCTCCATTGGCAACAGATTCCAGAATAGTCCCCCAGTCGTATCTCTGGGAGGGGACTGCCAAGGGGGAAGTTACCACGAGAAAAAGACTGAATAATCAACGAAAGGATACCGTTCTACAAGTCAGGGTGTGGAATGTCAGAAGCTCAGACGTGTTAAGGTAACTAGAAAATCTGGAAATGGAAATGCAAAGGCTCAATCTAGATATAGCAGGGGTCAGTGAAGTGAAGTGGAAAGAAGACAAGGATTTCTGGTCAGATGAGTATAGGGTATTATCAACAGCAGCAGAAAATGGTATAATGGGAGTAGGGTCCGTTGTGAATAGGAAGGTAGGACAGAGAGTGTGTTACTGTGGACAGTTCAGTGACAGGGTTCTTCTTATCAGAATCAACAGCAAACCAATACCGACAACGATAGTTCAGCTATACGTGCTGACATCACAAGCTGAAGATGAAGAGATAGAGGAAGTATATGACGATATTGATAGGATAATACAGTATGTAAAGGGGGATGGAAATTTAATAGTCATGGGGGCTGGAATGCAGCTATAGGGGAAGGAGTAGAAGAAAAGGTTACAGGAGAATATGGGTTTGGGACAAGGAATGAGAGAGGAGAAAGAATGAAACTTCCTGTCAGATTAAAACTGTATGCCGGACCGAGACTCGAACTCGTGACCTTTGCCTTTCGCGGGCGAGTGCTCTACCATCTGAGCTACCGAAGCACGAATCACGCCACGTCCTCACTAGAGATGGGCAAACTCGTTCATCCTTTGGAACTAGTTCACTGCTGATCGTTCTTTTTTGGGAACCGTTCATTTTTATTTGTTCACCGTTCATTTGTGCTTGGTATATGGTCCTTATGAAAAACTGAAAATTAGTAATATAGGTGACTGAAGGGTGGAGGGCACCAAGAGGGGACACTTGCCTCCCCCCTGGAGTATAGAGTTTTTATTCATTACAGTATTCTTACACACTTTTAGAAGTAATTTCTGTGATTCTGCAGAACCTCTCGTTTAGCCAACCGTAGCCTTGTGTGGCTGATCGCAGGGAAATAATATAGGGTGGCGCACGGAAAACCGACCCCGAGTACAGACTGATCGCCAATTATGGAGGATGTGTTGCCCGTTACGAGCAGATACATAAACAGACAAACATGTAATAACTAGGCAGTGAAGAAATAACAAGCTAATACAAGCAACAATTGCGAAACAATCTATGACGATGTGTAGAGAGCTGGAGAAGAGAACATGAAAATCTCACGTGACGCGCATGGTCTATAGCTCATGTAGTCTTGTAAATCTGCTGGTGGCTGTTTCTCAACTTAATAGACCACAAGTGTCTTGTATAAAATTCTTCGTTTCGACTTCCACTACATAGCTATGCTATGTTCTAAACAATAATCGTTTGCACCCTATGTATACTTCACGTTGTCTCTGAGTTCGTAGGCGAAGTAGAGCCTTTATGGAAGCATAAAATAAAATGTGGTTTTCTCATACTTGCGTCACACCCTTAGTAAAAATTAGGTTTTTGTGTTGCATTATTAAAGTTAATGCAGCAATAATAATAATAATTAAGTTCGCAGTAATAAAGTTTTGGTTTGGTTTGAAAGCTCCTTCTGAACAAATGTTTTTGAGATAATAAGTAAATATGATTTTATGGCAATCTGTCTTTTCAAATGGAGAGGCACCGCTTTTCATTCTGAACCAAAATGACCCATAACCCACTTCTTTTTCTCAAAGAAACCAAACTAGCAGGTAAAGCAAATTGGAAACAACCAAACTTAAAAATAATTAGAGCCTTCCTAAATGTAGTGTTTTGTATATGAAAGATACACGAAAATCGTTTTATATGAATTTTCTTACACTAAAAATTATGCTTCGGTAGCTCAGATGGTAGAGCACTTGCCCGCGAAAGGCAAAGGTCCTGAATTCGAGTCTCGGTTCAGCACACGGTTTTAATCTGCCAGGAAGTTTCATGTCAGCGCACACTCCGCTGCAGAGTGAAAATTTCATTCAGGAGAAAGACTAATTGATTTCTGTAACAAGTTTCAGCTAGTAATACCGAATACTCTGTTCAAGAATCACAAGAGGAGGAGGTATACTTGGAAAAGGCTGGGTGATATGGGAAGGTTTCAGTTAGATTACATCATGGTCAGACAGAGATTCCGAAATCAGATACTGGATTGCAAGACATACCCAGGAGAAGATATAGACTCAGATCACAATATAGTAGTGATGAAGAGTAGGCTGAAGTTTAAGACATTCAGGAAGAATCAATACACCAAGAAGTGGGATTTAGAGGTATAAGGAATGACGAGATACGATTGAAGTTCTCTAAGGCTATAGATACAGCAATAAGGAATAGCTCAGTAGGCAGTACAGTTGAAGAGGAATGGATGTCTCTAAAAAGGGCCATCACAGAAGTTGGGAAGGAAAACATAGGTACAAAGAAGGTAGCTGCGAAGAATCCATAGATATCAGAAGAAATACTTCAACTAATCGATGAAAGGAGGAAATGCAATAATGTTCCAGGAAACTCAGGAATACAGAAACACAACTCGCTGAGGAATGAAATAAGTAGGAAGCGCAGGGAAAAAAAGACGAAATGGCTGCAGGAAAAATGTGAAGACATCAAAAAAGAAATGATTGTCAGAAGGACAGACTCAGCATACAGGAAAGCCAAAACAACCTTCGGTAACATTAAGAGTGCAGTGGGAATTTCACTGTTAAATGCAGATGAGAGAGCGGATAGTCTGAAAGAATACATTGAAAGCCTCCATGAGGGGCAAGATTTGTCTGATGTGATAGAAGAAGAAAACAGAAGTCTTTTTAGAAGAGATAGGGTATCCAATATTAGAATCAGAATTTAAAAGAGCTTTGCCGGACTTAAAAACAAAGAAGGCAGCAGGGATACATAACATTCCGTCAGAATTTCTAAAATCATTGGGGGAAGTGGCAACAAAACTACTACTCACGTTGGTGTGTAGAATGTATGAGTTTGGCGACTTACCATCTGACTTTCGAAAAAGCATCATCCACACAATTCCGAAGACGGCAAGAGCTGACAAGTGCGAGAATTCTCACACAATCAGCTTAACAGCTCATGCATCCAAGTTGCTTACAAGAATAGTATACAGAATAATGGAAAAGAAAATTGAGGATGCGCTGGATGACGATCACTTTGGCTTTAGGAAAGGTAAAGGCACGAGAGAGGCAATTCTGATGTTGCAGTTAATAATGGAAGCAAGACTAAAGAAAAATGAAGATACGTTCATATGATTTGTCGATCTACACTCCTGGAAATTGAAATAAGAACACCGTGAATTCATTGTCCCAGGAAGGGGAAACTTTATTGACACATTCCTGGGGTCAGATACATCACATGATCACACTGACAGAACCACAGGCACATAGACACAGGCAACAGAGCATGCACAATGTCGGCACTAGTACAGTGTATGTCCACCTTTCGCAGCAATGCAGGCTGCTATTCTCCCATGGAGACGATCGTAGAGATGCTGGATGTAATCCTGTGGAACGGCTTGCCATGCCATTTCCACCTGGCGCCTCAGTTGGATCAGCGTTCGTGCTGGACGTGCAGACCGCGTGAGACGACGCTTCATCCAGTCCCAAACATGCTCAATGGGGGACAGATCCGGAGATCTTGCTGGCCAGGGTAGTTGACTTACACCTTCTAGAGCACGTTGGGTGGCACGGGATACATGCGGACGTGCATTGTCCTGTTGGAACAGCAAGTTCCCTTGCCGGTCTAGGAATGGTAGAACGATGGGTTCGATGACGGTTTGGATGTACCGTGCACTATTCAGTGTCCCCTCGACGATCACCAGTGGTGTACGGCCAGTGTAGGAGATCGCTCCCCACACCATGATGCCAGGTGTTGGCCCTGTGTGCCTCGGTCGTATGCAGTCCTGATTGTGGCGCTCACCTGCACGGCGCCAAACACGCATACGACCATCATTGGCACCAAGGCAGAAGCGACTCTCATCGCTGAAGACGACACGTCTCCATTCGTCCCTCCATTCACGCCTGTCGCGACACCACTGGAGGCGGGCTGCACGATGTTGGGACGTGAGCGGAAGACGGCCTAACGGTGTGCGGGACCGTAGCCCAGCTTCATGGAGACGGTTGCGAATGGTCCTCGCCGATACCCCAGGAGCAACAGTGTCCCTAATTTGCTGGGAAGTGGCGGTGCGGTCCCCTACGGCACTGCGTAGGATCCTACGGTCTTGGCGTGCATCCGTGCGTCGCTGCGGTCCGGTCCCAGGTCGACGGGCACGTGCACCTTCCGCCGACCACTGGCGACAACATCGATGTACTGTGGAGACCTCACGCCCCACGTGTTGACCAATTCGGCGGTACGTCCACCCGGCCTCCCGCATGCCCACTATACGCCCTCGCTCAAAGTCCGTCAACTGCACATACGGTTCACGTCCACGCTGTCGCGGCATGCTACCAGTGTTAAAGACTGCGATGGAGCTCCGTATGCCACGGCAAACTGGCTGACACTGACGGCGGCGGTGCACAAATGCTGCGCAGCTAGCGCCATTCGTCGGCCAACACCGCGGTTCCTGGTGTGTCCGCTGTGCCGTGCGTGTGATCATTGCTTGTACAGCCCTCTCGCAGTGTCCGGAGCAAGTATGGTGGGTCTGACACACCGGTGTCAATGTGTTCTTTTTTCCATTTCCAGGAGTGTAGATAAAGCGTTCGACAATGTAAAATGGTGCAAGATGTTCGAAATTCTGAAAAAAGTAGGGGTAAGCTATAGGGAGAGACAGGTCATATACAATATGTACAACAGCCAAGAGGGAATAATAAGAATGCACGACCAAGAACCAAGTGCTCATATTAAAAAGGGTGTAAGACAAGGATGTAGCCTTTTGCCCCTACTGTTAAATATGTACATCGAAGTAGCAATGATGGAAATAAAAGAAAGGCTCAGGAGTGGAATTAAAATTCAATGTGAAACGATATCAGTGATACGATTCGTTGATGACATTGCCATCCTGAGTGAATGTGAAGAAGAATTTCATGATCCTCTGAATGGAATGAACAGTCTAATGAGTATAGTATGGATTGAGAGTAAATCGAAGAAAGACGAAGGTAATGAGAATTAGTAGAAATAAGAACAGCAAGAAACTTAACATCAGGTTTGATGGTCATGAAGAAGATTTAGTTAAGGAATTCTGCTACCTAGGCAGTAAAATAACCAATGACGCACAGAGCAAGAAGGACATCAAAAGCAGACTAGGAATGGCAAGATAAGTCTACTAATATCAAATATCACCCTTAATTTGAGGAAGAAATTTCAGAATGTACATCTGGAGTACAGCATTGTATTGTAGTGAAACATGGACTGTGGGAAAACCGGAACAGAAGAGAATCGAAGGATTTGAGATGTGGTGCTACAGACGAATGTTGAAAATTAGACGGACTGATAAGGTAAGGAATGAGGAGGTTCTGTGCTGAATTGGAGAGGAAAGAAATACGTGTAAAACACTGATAGGAGAAGGGACAGGATGATAGGACATCTGTTAATAGATGAGGGAATGAGTTCCATGGTATTAGATGGAGCTGTAGAGGGCAGAAACTGTAGAGGAAGACAGAGATTGGAATACACCCAGCAAATAATTCAGGTCGTACATTGCAAGTGTTACTCTGAGATGAAGAAGTTAGGACAGGAGAGGAATTCGTGGTGGGCCTCAACAAACCTGTCAGAAGAGTTATGACCAAAAAAACATTCGATTCTGTAGGGAATCTTTGGCCAACACACAGTTTGGTGTACTGTGTCATCCCAGCTGGATGAAACTTTCTTTCCCTTTCATTCTCTTTATCTGTTCTATTACAATCAGAAAAGAATATATGTCTTCACATAGTACATATGTTATTATTTTGTAATATCTTCGCAGTAAGTAAGAAACAGTCCCGAAAATGACTATCCCCAAGTGGTGACTTATAAGAGAATATGAGAGAAGTTTGAAATATAAATTCTAAATGTTAAAATAACAATGACTCACTTCTGAGAAACAATGATAGAAAAATAATGGTTAAAGATAACAAACAGCAAATAAGATCTAAAAAAAGGATTATAACAACAAAATACAGGTGCTTTGAGTTAAGAATATTAACTGAAGTTGAAAATTCCTAAAACCTTAAAGAATGAACTCTGCATAAATAAATAATTTTCATTTTGAAAGTAAGGTTGTTTGTAGGTAAGAGAGAGTAATAATATGGGGTTGGTAGAGGCAAGACAAAACATTTTGATATTATTTAAATGAGGCATGTGAAAGAGGTGTGAGGATCGCACCAAAAATATGTGTAAATAATGAGGTCAGTAGGTTGACGAAGATAAAATGGAGAAAGAAGTGTTGAAATGTGTAGCAAAGTGAAATATGTGGATAAATGACAATAGGGAGAAATCCGAGCAATGAAGTCAGTAGGCTGACATAAAGTAAAATGATGGGATATTGGTGTGTAATTCCCTCACATTTCGAAAAAAGGGTTTAGAAATCCTTAATCTTGTATAAGGCAGAGGTCAATTAACAGATAAATATTGACACATATAAGCAAGAATACAGATAAATGCAGAATATAGAATATTGGTATGTTATAAGAAAAACAGCTTTTTCCATTATGTGTGTGTGTAACAAAGCAAAGTAACTGCTGTCGAACTAATACTCTTCCGTTCTGTAATTGAGCCATATGAAGAAGCAGCTTACAAAGGTTATTTGATTTTCTAAGTACAGCAACATCTAAGGTAATGAAGTATATTGCAAACTAGCCCAAAATGTGACTATTTTATAAACTTATGTTGACTTTCAGAGCATAATAGCTATAGTTTATAAAAAATTGCAAAGTCTGTGATTCAAGTTTAATAATGAAGCAACTAGTAAAACTGAGCTAGAGCAACATCATGATTTTATGAAGCGGGTTATTGTCAATAATCATTTTGAAAAAGTTAATAATATTTTTCTAAATAATAAATTTTAAAAAGAAAAGAAAATCTCAGTTAACTACCTAAATTATAGAAGGGAAATGGAGTACAGAATGTTTTTTGTCCTCCTTTGGATCAGTTGAGAATAGAAGTTTAGCCCATACTATTTGTTTCTCAGGGATATGGAGGCAGCCTTTAAACAGGATGGAGAAGGAAATAAGAAGGACGCCAACCACCGTGTCTCCTCCCCCCCCCCCTTTTTTGTAACAGAGTGTCGAGAAGGCCACCAGCCATAGTGACTTCCTATTCTCTAGCTTAAATGTTATGGTGAAAGTGGTTCGTAAGGAGACACACCACAGTTCCTGCAATGTGATTAAGTAAGTGAGTACTGAAAATGTATAAAAGAGTGAATTGTTTTCGTGTATCTCTTTCAGGCAAAGACAGACAATTGTAAATCAAAAAATTCGTTTTGTAATAACCTAAAATTTTATTTAATGATTCTATATTATTTTATGTACTCGACTTGTAAAAATCCGCTATATTATGTTTCACTGTGTATATATACGAACTTGCAGCATGCAGCATGCTGCAGGTGCAAAATAGTTCCGCAACTTGTCTTGTAATTAAAATAAATAGTTGTAGCTTCGTCATTTGAACTGAGAAATATCTGTATTTATTGCTTGATGATGTCCATTTTCAAACCATCCTATAAGGACAATACGATAACTCAGTGCCTGTGTGATTCTGATTGCGATGCAAAATTTCTTGCATGAACGTCCAGAGGAACAGGCACTGCAGCGACTACAGCCGTTATGAAACACATTAAATGAATTCGCAATTGCGAATAAGGACTACCATCAGCTGGACGACAATGACGACAATGAAACTTTGCGCTGGAGCGGGACTCGAACCCGGTTTTCCCACTTATCGGGAGAGGTCGCTTTGCTATTTAGCTATCAGTGTACGACAAACAAGCAGGCCCAAGCTTCCACATGTCGTCAATCCTTTATGTATATTCCCTTACAGGTCAGACGTTGTACTCGAAAGTCGCTTGCCCGGTATTGGCAGATAAATACGATATTGCAATTTGCAATAAATAGCAAATCAAGTGTAGTCTTAGAAAGATCAGCTAATAAAATATTTTTGGACATTAATCACTGGTTCCTAGCCAATTCCTTGTCACTAAACTTTGAAAAAACACACTACATGCAGTTCAGAAATTGTAAGGGGTGTCCCAAGAGTATATGCCTAATATATGATGACAAGAAGATAGAAGAAGTGGACAGCGTTAAATTCTTGGGATTACAGCTTGATAATAAATTAAACTGGGAGGAGCACACCACAGAACTGCTGAAGTGTCTTAACAAATCTCTACTTGCAATGCGAATTGTGTCAGACATAGGGGATATAAAAATGAAAAAACTGGCATACTATGCTTACTTTCATTCCATAATGTCATATGGGATTATTTTTTGGGGTAATTCATCAAGCCAAGCTAAAGTTCTCCAGGCACAAAAACGTGCAGTAACAGTTATATGTGGTGTGAACTCAAGAACATCCTGCAGAAACCTGTTTAGGGAACTTGGGATACTAACTACTGCTTCCCAATATATTTATTCTTTAATGAAATTTGTCATTAAAAATATATCACTTTTTCAAACCAACAGCTCAATTCGTGGAATCAATACTAGAAATAAGAATAATCTTCACAAGAATTTAAAGTCACTTAGTCTTGTACAAAAAGGTGTGCATTATTCAGAAACACACATTTTCAATAACTTGCCAGCAGTCATAAAAAGCTTAACAACCAATGAAATTCAGTTTAAGAGAAGCCTAAAGGATTTATTGGTGGCCAACTCCTTCAACTCCATTGATGAATTTCTCAGTAGAACTAACTGATTTGTGTGTGTGTGTTTATATATTATTATTATTATTAGCGAATGTCCCCATGGGAGAACGATAAGCAGGTGATTAACATTTCTTAATGTTCTTCTTATTTTCCCAGTATTTCTTCATTGCCTCCCCAAAGGCCTTCTTCCTTTCTTCGGTCCACTTTGGTCGGAAAGGTTTAGATTCCGTCTCTGGAGTAAACTTCCACTTGTCGATTTTTCTTCTGAATGTATCCCGGTCTGATGTGTTTGTTATGTCAATTTTTGCCTTTTTCAAATCCTTCTTAACTTCAGTTACCCAGGGTATTGTTGCCTTAAGTGATGTCATATAGTCCAATAGACGTTTAGTTAACCTGTTTCCAGGTAATCTGTCTATATGTCCATAAAACTTCATCCGCCTCTTCCTGATATCTGCCTCGATGTTTGATATTTTTTCGGTTGTCTCGGTAGTCTGCAGCCTGTATCCATCTTGTGTGTATCGTGGTCCTAGGATTTTTCTAATAATTTTTCTCTCTACTTTCTTAATTTCGTGTAAATCTAATTTTCTATTCAGGGAGAGTGTTTCACTTGCATATGTGACTGTTGGTTTGATGACTGTGTTGTAGTGTCTGATTTTAGTGCCTTTTGATAGACATTTCTTGTTATATATATTTTGATTAAGTCCGAATGCTTTCTTGATTTTCTGTAATCGGTTTTTTTGTGCTATTTTCTCAAGTCCTGTTGGTTCAATAACTTCACCGAGATACTTAAAGTGCTTGACTCTAGTTATTTCACCATACTTTGTTTTTAGTTTCGAAATATCTAATTTTGAGCAGATGAATTCTGTCTTCTCAAAGGAGATTTGCAGGCCAACCTTCTCAGCACATTCTTTAAGTGTCTCAATTTGTTTTACTGCTGTTTCTTCACTGTCAGTTATAATTGCCAAGTCATCTGCAAACGCTAAATAAGGGATGTTCAATTTTCCTTTACCTCTTCCTAGTTCAATTGGCTTCCACAAGCTTTGTTTCCTTAGTGTTACTTCCCACTCTTTCATAACTTTGTCCAAAACTATATTGAATAATAGTGGTGAGATCCCATCTCCTTGTCTTACTCCTGTTTTAATTGAGAATGGTTCCGAAATTTCCCCTCTGAATTTAATTTTTGATTTGGTTTCTGTTAGTGTTTGTTCAATTAGTTTTCGGGTTTTAGTGTCTAGGCCTCGTTCTTCGAGAATGTGACATAGAGACTGTCTGTCTATGGAATCGTATGCCTTTTTGAAATCAACGAATGTGCAGATTATTGGTTTTGACCTGATTGCTTTAATCTTTAAAATAGTTTTAAGGTTGAATATCTGTTCCGGGCATGATCTATTAGGACGAAAGCCTGCTTGGTAATCTGAAATTGTATGTTCTAGTTGTTCTTGTGCCCTCTTTAGGAGACATGCAGATAGAATTTTGTAGGTAACTGGTAAAAGTGAAATGCCTCTGTAGTTGTTTACGTCTGATCTCTCTCCCTTTTTGTGCAATGGGTGAATTAGTGCACACTTCCACTCCTCTGGGATATTTTCTGTCTGCCAAATTTCTTGGATGATGCTAGTGATCTCTTTTAACGAATTTGGACCAAGGTTTTTCAGTAGTTCAGCTACAATTCCATCTTCTCCCGATGATTTATTATTTTTGAGTTTTCTAATGTGACTATAAATTTCTTCTTGAGATGGTGGTAGTGAAGTCTCATTCGTGTGTTCTGGTTGTAATCTGGGGAATCTTGTACTTGGTTGTGGGCAATTTAGGAGTTGTGAGAAATATTTAGCTAGTTCTTGGCAATTTTCTTTGTTAGTTAGTGCCAATTTTCCATTCTGTTTCCGGAAGCAGAGATTTTGTGGAGTGTATCCTTTGATTTGATTTGCGAATATTTTATAAAAATCTTGAGTGTTGTGGTTCTTAAAGTTTTCTTCAATTGTGTTTAGCTGTTCATTAAGGTATTTTCTTTTAGTTTGTCTAAGTATTTTAGCTGTTTGTTTTCTCACTTTGAAAAATGTTTGTTGTGTGGTTTCTGATTTGTCACAATTGTAATTTAAAAAGGCTTGTTGTCTCTCTTCTAATGCGTTATCACAATTCGAATTCCACCATGGATCCTTGGATATTTTCTTTAACGGAATCAAATCTCTTGCTTTCTGTATAATTTTCGTTCGGAAATCTTTCCAGTTGTTTGTTGGTTGTTTATCCCATGCTTCTGTAATTTCTGATTCCTTGATATTTTTCAAGTCAAATTTGGGAATTAGTGGTGATTTCCTTTGGCGTTTCCTTTTTGGAGTGAATTTAATTTTAACTCTGGTAAGGTAGTGGTCAGAATCTATATTTGCCCCTCTGCGGACTTGAACGTCGTGTATTTCTTTCTGGAAGTCATAGGAGATCGCAACATGGTCTATTTGAAATTCACCAAGCTGAAGGTTTGGTGATCTCCATGTTTTTTGTTTCTTGGGGTCTTTTCGAAGTGATGTTGTCACGATTTTTAGGTTGTTTTGCTGACATAACTCGATGAGTCTCATGCCGTTCTTGTTTGTGAATTTGTGTGCAGGGTAATTACCGACTGTTTTTTTATATTTCCTCTCTTTGCCAATTTGCGCGTTGAAATCCCCTAGAAGAATTTTTACATCCTCCTCTGGAATTTTGGACATTTCAGTTTCGAGTTTTTCCCAAAATTTTTCTGTCTTCTCCGGTTCTTTTTTGTTGGCAATGTTGGTAGGTGCATGAACATTAATAAATGTATATATTTTGTTGGTGTGCTTGATTCGCATGGTCATTAGTCTGTTACTGATTTGATTTATGTCTATAACAGAGTCAAGGGTGTCCTTATTTACAATAAAAGCCATGCCAAATATTGCAGCTCCTTTGCCAATTTTCTTGTCTGTTTTACTTTTAAAGATACGGTAATTGTTGTAGTCTATTGTTTCTGAATCAGTGAATCTGGTCTCTTGGAGAGCAAGGATTTGAATTTTCTGTTTGTTGAGTTCTGTTGTAAGATTATGAAGTTTGCCTGTCTGAATTAGTGTCTGAATGTTAAAAGTGCCAATAAATGTATGGGACTTTCGTGGACGTTTACTAGAGAACTCCGACTTTCTCTGTCGTACGAGCCCAAGCTCCCCAGAATCCGATAGCTTGGTTGTCGCCACAGGGCGAGTGGATTGGCCACCTGGGGTAATATTAATTTTACTTGTACGAATCATACTGCTTGTAATTAAGTTCCAGCTAATGCTGGGTAGTTAGAACCAGGGATTGTTAGTTCCTGGAGCTTGGTGTTCAGCCGCACCTCACATGGTGAACAGACGCTGGCCAGAGTACCGGTGGTTGCCACACAGACGTGTCTGGGCTTTTCAATATGCTTTATCTTGTTGATAATGCTTGCCTCTTCCGCCAGTTCCGCCGTACCGATGATCTTCATCTCCGTCTTCACTACCGTTGAGGTCTTCGCCGTATCCCTGGCAAGGGACCCTCACAAGGTACTATCACCCGGGCCAGGTGAACCAAGGTTTTTTTACGAGGTGTTACTCCTCCCCCTCCTCCTTTTACAACCGGGCTTGGGACCGGCTTAGGCGGAGTTGTGTGTTTATATATATATATAAGTACAATATAACTTCTGCACAATTTCAGTGTGTTCATTGTAAATAAGTATTATAGTAGATGTATTACACGTTTATTACCTTATAAATAAACAAAAAACCTTTTTATTTTAACTTCAGTGCATTAGTATTTGTAAAATGATTCTTTCATATAGTGTTCATTAAAAAATGACTATCATTCCACTTGGGACCTGTGGAATGGTACGATAGATTATTTGTTTGAATTGTAAATATTTGTCATGTATTGTTGTTTTTCTGACATGTTCCACATCCTGGAGGATGTATTTTAGACGGCATTCATATCCCCAGGTCAGGCAGCTTGGATTCTACTATCAGCAGAGGCATCACGGATTCTAAACATGTAACCATGCATGTTACTACCTGCTGGATTACATGACAGAAATACCATTATGGTGATCAGTGGTTTACTGTGCTGGAACGTCAGATGTGAATAATGTGATAGAAAGTCATAGCAGAGACTTCAATCAGGATGAGTAGCCTGAACGCTACAGCTGAGAAGTAGACAGGGAAATCTGCTGGAAATCTTAGGTGTTCTGTGTACAATGTAAAACACTATGATTTATGTGAGCTATCGCTTAAAAATTCAGTGTCAGGCCTGATGTTGTATCACATTCTGTTTATAGGAAGGATGGTTGAAGTTTAACATTTGGTCCATATCAATATCAAATTTCCCATCTACAGTTACATCTATATGATTACTCTGCAATTCACAATCAAGTGCATGTCACAGGGTTCATCAAAACACCTTGAAGTGATTTCTCTACCATTCCACTCTCGAAAGGCGTGCGGGAAAAACGAGCATTGAAATCTTCATGTATGACCTCTGATTTCTCTAATTTTATCGTGATGATCATTTCTCCCTATGCACATGTGGTCAAATAATATTTTCCAATCGGAGGAGAAAGTTGGTGATTGAAAATTCACAAGAAGATGTTGCCTCTAAGAAAAGCGCCTTTATGTTAATGACTGCCACCTTAATTCATTCCTTGGCACTCTGTCCCCTATTTCGCGATAATACAAAAAGAGCTGCCCTTCCTTGAACTTTTGTGATGCCTTCAATCAGTTCCATATGATGCGGATCCCATACCGCACAGCAATACTCCAGAACAGGACAGATGAGCTTTGTGAAAGCAGTCTCTTGAGTATACCTCTTGCCCTTTCTAAGTGTTTCCTTAATAAATCGCAGTCTTTGCTTTGCTTTACCGACAAAATTGTCTGTGTGATCGTCCCAATTTAAGCTATTCATAATTGGAATCCCTACGTATTTAGTTGAACTTACAACTTTTAAATCTGTGTGATTTATCACGTAACCGAAATTTAGTTCATTTCTTTTAGTCCTCATGTGGGGACTGCACACTTTTTATTATTTATAGTCAACTGCCACTTTTCACACAATTCCGATATCTTGTCTAAATTATTTTGCTATTGATTTTGAGCATCTGATGATTAATGAGATGGTAAATGACTGCATCATCTGTAAAGAATCTCATAGGGCTACTCAGGTTGTCTCTTACATTGTTTATGTTGATCAGGAACAGCAGAGGGCCTATAACTCTTCCTTGGGGAATGCCAGGAATTACTGCTGTTTTAATCGATGACTTTTCGTCAGTTACTACGAACTGTGACCCTTCTGACAGGAAATCACGAACCCGGTCACACAAATGAGGCGACACTCCATAGGCACACAATTTGAAGATGCTTGTGAGGAATGATGTCAAAAGCCTTCTGGAAACCTAAAAATATGGAATCAGTTTGTCATCTACCCTTGATAGCATCATTACTCCGTGAGAATAAAGAGCTAGTTGTGTTTCACAAGAAATTATTTTCTAAATCCGTGGTGACTATAATGTTCAAACGCAATATATGTTCCAAAATATTACAGCAAATCGACGTTAGTGATATGGATCTGTAATTAAGCGGATTACTCCTATCTCCTTTCTTGGGTATCGGTGTGACTTCTGCAACTTTCCAGTCTTTAGGTATGGATTTATCGACGAATGAGCGGTTGTAAATGATTCATAAGTACCAAGCTATTGTATCAGCATACTCTGAAAGGAACCTGACTGGCCTTGCCTTTATCAAATGATTTAAGCTGCTTCACTACACTGATGATGCCTACTAAGTTGGCAGTTTATGTAGATTCGAATTCAGGAACAATTACTGCCCCTTCATTGCTGAAGGAGTTTTAAAACACCGTGTTTCGTAACTCTGCCTTAGTTAGTGGCCCTGTCGTCAGTGACGTCACCCTAGTTATCGCGCAGTGAAGGTACTGATTACATCTTGCTGCTGCTATATTTTACTTATAACTAGAATCGCTTTGAGTTTTCCGCCAGATTCGAGACAGATTTCGTTGTGGAAACTATTTTAAGCATCTCGCATTGAAGTTTGCTCTAAATTTGGGCTTCTGTGAAATTTCGCCAGTCTTGGACATTATGTGTTCTTTTAAATTTGACCTGCTTTTTTAATTGCTTCTACAACAGTGTGCTGACCCGTTTTGTGTACCATGAGGGATCAGTACCATCTGCTATTAATTTATGGGATACATGTCTCTCAACTGACCAGATATTTTCTCCTTGAATTTAAACCACAGCTGGTCGACACTTTTAGTCAGATTGGAATGACTCTAAACTGTCTATTAGAAAGACGTGATGGGAATTTTTATCTGCGTTTTTAAATAGATATAATTTGCATTTAGTTTTGGTGGGTTTGTGTGTTACAATATTCAGTCCCTCTACAACGCTTTGTGGTCAGTAATCTCTGTATCCATTATGACGCTCCCTATTTGCTCAGGATTATTTGTTGCTAAGAGGTCAAGTTTGTTTTCGTAACGATTTACACTTCAAGTGGTTTCGTGAACTAATTGTTCGAAATAATTTTCTGAGAAAGCATTCAGTGCAATTTCGGACGGCGTTTCATGCCTACCACCGCATTTCAGCATGTATTTTTGCCAACATAACGAGATAGACTTTAAGTCAAACACCAACTATAATTGTGAGTGGAATACCTATTTTTTAGACGGTTCAGAAACTGTATCATCTGGGTCAGGGGAGCGGTAAAATAAACCATTACACCAAGGCATGTGTACAGCGAAAACAGGTGTTAGTTAAAAGAGTTATACTGCTGTACATCAAAAGAATGTGTGGGTCGCTGTGGTACAGCTGGCTGAGAATCCTACAGTTGGTTGGCAACATGCTGCAGTCTGAATTTGCCATGTGACCAACTGTTTAAACCTACTGAATCTACTACTACTACTGCTACTGCTATTACAAATGTACGAGGGCCGTTCAGAAAGTAACCTCCGGTTGATTTAAAAAAATACACCAAGTTAAATAAAAATATTTTAATATATACATCTTACAACTACATCTTTGCACTATTTTTCTACATAGTCTCCATAGCGATTGAGGCACTTATCGTATCTCTTCACAAGCTTTGAAATTCCTTCTGCATAAAAATCAACCGCTTGTGCCTGGAGCCAGCCTGTGACCGCATCTTTGAGCTCTTCGTCGTCATCAAACCGCTGTGACCCGAGCCATTTCTTCAAATGCATGAAGAGGTGATAATCACTTGGCGCCAGGTCTGGGCTGTAAGGTGGATGGTTGATAACGTCCCACTTGAAGGACTCAAGAAGGGCCGTTGCTCTGCGAGCAGAGTGAGGACGGGCGTTATCGTGCAAAAAAACGATACCGGAAGTCAGCATACCACGGCGTTTGTTCTGTATAGCCCGTCGTAACTTTTTATTGTTTCACAGTACACGTCTTGATTAATGGTCGTACCACGTTCTATGAATTCAACCAACAACACCCCTTTGGCATCCCAAAACACCGTTGCCATCAGTTTTCTGGCAGAAAAATCTTGCGAGGCTTTTCTCGGTTTGGTAGGCGAATTTGAATGTGCCCACATCTTTGATTGTTCTTTTGTCTCAGGGTTCACGTACTTAATCCAGGTTTCGTCACCGGTCACGATTCTGTTTAACAATGGTTCTCCATCGTCCTCATAACGTGACAGAAAGTCTAATGCAGAGGCCATTCTTTGAGTTTTGTGGTGGTCGGTAAGAATTTTGGGCACCCATCGTGCACAGAACTTACGGTAACCCAATCTTGCTGTCACTATCTCGTACAAGAGAGTCTTAGAAATCTGTGGAAAACCAGTAGACAACTCCGACATTGAGAAACGTTGATTTTCACGAACTTTTGCATCAACTGTCTGAACGAGTTCGTCAGTCACCAATGATGGTCTACCACTCCTCTCTTCATCATGAACGTTTTCTCGTCCACTTTTAAATAAACGTACCCATTCACAGACAACTCCTTCACTCATAACTCTTGGTCCGTACACGGCACAAAGCTCACGATGAATAGCTGCTGCAGAATATCCTTTGGCTGTAAAAAACCTTATGACAGCACGCACTTCACATTTGGCGGGGTTTTCTATTGCAGCACACATTTCAAACTGCCACAAAAACTAAACTAGCGCAGGTACGACGTTCACTCGACCACGGCTTGATGCCGACTGACCTGTTGAGTGCGTGAACGTACAGATGGCGTCGCTACTCCCCCCACAACCCGCACTGTGACCAATCGGAGGTTACTTTCTGAACCGCCCTCGTATATCACCTGAGCCAAAGCGACCCATATTACAGCACATTTTCCTGAAGAAGCCCTTTTACAAATCATCAGAAATGGTAGGTCTGATGTGAGGTTTCCGGTGTGTGTTTGTGTTGTTACAGACTTTTATTCCACTTCTGCAGCACCGAACGTTAGAAAGACGACTACGTATACTCGACGAGACCGATCGCAACATATTGTGTATTACTTCATACACAGCGGTAAGGATATTCGTGCGTCAGAGTGGTGCAGAAGCTGCCGTCACAATGAAGCTGGGCAGTGGCACAAATGGTTAGCAAACACGAAAATACAATAAACAGAAGTTTCGCTTAGCTTATTGCTTTCTCCAAGCGTTGCAAAGAAACTTTACAACAGAACAAACAGCAACAGAGTCCAGCTACTACACAAAGCAAGCTGAATAGCATCGTGCAGTCTGAGGCTGCCGCTGCTAATGCATGAGGGGACTGTCCAAGGCTGACTAAGACTGAAGACGGAAAGACTGCTACAGGGACTGGGCGATGTAGCTGCACTCTTTAAGTTTGTGATCATAGTGTGTGGAACTTGCTGGCTGAAACTATATTTAAGGAATGCTGGATGGCGTTAAATCATCATCAGAATCTTCGCATTATTCCACTTCTGCAGTACCAAACGTTAGGAAGACGACTATGTATACTCGACGAGACCGACCGCCACATATTGTGTATTATTACTTCATACACGGCGGTAAGGATATTCGGGCCTCAGAGAGGTGCAGAAGCTGTCGTCATAGGGAAGCATACATGTGTGTGTGTGTGTGTGTGTGTGTGTGTTGCACTCCCACCTTGTGTGCATACAACTGAGTCCCAGGAAAGACGGAAAATAGTCTACTGGTTCAAAAACTGCACTGCTCGTCAGTAATGTGTATGGAACACTCAGCATGCAAGTCGCGTTGGTTTTGTGTCTGTGCTAGAAATGCGAATACCTTAACGTGATAATTCAGTGGATATTACTACTGCATGTCCGATCTAGACCAGTAGTGCAAGTTCAAAGTTACAGTAAAAATAAGATGTATTATGTGAAGTATCATTGAGTTGATGCACGCAACGAAAGGTCTAAGTCGCCAACTGGATACTCAATTTTGAAAAAAAGCATCTTACGCCCTTTCTGGGGTAAGAATAAATACACGTATTCCACAAACATTGATTGTGTGGAACGAAACTCACGATGTTCAAACACACGAACCAGAAGGCGGTAGACACACCATTACAGTATTGCTCTATTCATTTTACTTTGACATACCTTTGGTGAGAGTTTGCCAGCTCTATGCTCAGGTTTCTCTAACCGTTTGCTTGGCACCTATTGTGTGTGTGTGTGTGTGTGTGTGTGTGTTAGTGTGTGTGTGAGAGAGAGATGAGAGAGAGTTTGTGGTGATCTAGTCTTCTGTTCACATCAATGATGCAGTGTGTTGCTTAAATTCGAACGTAAAACACCGAAATTCCCAGAGATTGAAAGCTGTAGCAACAGCTAAATACGTAAACATCATGCACTTGAGAGATGTAGTAACGCCAAACACGTGAAATTGTTTGAAACATACCCTTTCACAGTTTCCGGAAACAGCGATCGTGTGAGACCCAACTCGCGTTATTTGTTCATGAGACCCAGAAAATATTAGATACAGGCTCCCAGGTAGATGCTATTTTTCTTGACTTCCGGAAGGCGTTCGATACAGTTCCGCACTGTCGCCTGATAAACAAAGTAAGAGCCTACGGAATATCAGACCAGCTGTGTGGCTGGATTGAAGAGTTTTTAGCAAACAGAACACAGCATGTTGTTATCAATGGAGAGACGTCTACAGACGTTAAGGTAACCTCTGGCGTGCCACAGGGGAGTGTTATGGGACCATTGCTTTTCACAATATATATAAATGACCTAGTAGATAGTGTCGGAAGTTCCATGCGGCTTTTCGCGGATGATGCTGTAGTATACAGAGAAGTTGCAGCATTAGAAAATTGTAGCGAAATGCAGGAAGATCTGCAGCGGATAGGCACTTGGTGCAGGGAGTGGCAACTGTCCCTTAACATAGACAAATGTAATGTATTGCGAATACATAGAAAGAAGGAGCCTTTATTGTATGATTATATGATAGCGGAACAAACACTGGTAGCAGTTACTTCTGTAAAATATCTGGGAGTATGCTTGCGGAACGATTTGAAGTGGAATGATCATATAAAATTAATTGTTGGTAAGGCGGGTACCAGGTTGAGATTCATTGGGAGAGTGCTTAGAAAATGTAGTCCATCAACGAAGGAGGTGGCTTACAAAACACTCATTCGACCTATACTTGAGTATTGCTCCTCAGTGTGGGATCCGTACCAGATCAGGTTGACGGAGGAGATAGAGAAGACCCAAAGAAGAGCGGCGCGTTTCATCACAGGGTTATTTGGTAACCGTGATAGCGTTACGGAGATGTTTAATAAACTCAAGTGGCAGACTCTGCAAGAGAGGCGCTCTGCATCGCGGTGTAGCTTGCTCGCCAGGTTTCGAGAGGGTGCGTTTCTGGATGAGGTATCGAATATATTGCTTCCCCCTACTTATACCTCCCGAGGACATCACGAATGTAAAATTAGAGAGATTAGAGCGCGCACGGAGGCTTTCAGACAGTCGTTCTTCCCGCGAACCATACGCGACTGGAACAGGAAAGGGAGGTAATGACAGTGGCACGTAAAGTGCCCTCCGCCACACACCGTTGGGTGGCTTGCGGAGTATAAATGTAGATGTAGATGTAGATGTAGAATTGAATGGTTCTTGCATCGTGAAGTGCAGGAGACGTGAGCAGATAACTTACATTTCGTGGAAAAATGAACAAGCTGTTGTATTACCAGCATCAGCATTCGTCATAATTATAAATCTACATCTACATCTACATTTATACTCCGCAAGCCGCCCAACGGTGTGTGGCGGAGGGCACTTTATGTGCCACTGTCATTACCTCCCTTTTCTGTTCCAGTCGCGTACGGTTCGCGGGAAGAACGACTGTCTGAAAGCCTCCGTGCGCGCTCGAATCTCTCTAATTTTACATTCGTGATCTCCTCGGGAGGTATAAGTAGGGGGAAGCAATATATTTGATACCTCACCCAGAAACGCACCCTCTCGAAACCTTGCGAGCAAGCTACACCGCGATGCAGAGCGCCTCTCTTGCTGAGTCTGCCACTTGAGTTTGCTAACCATCTCCGTAACACTATCAGGGTTACCAAATAACCCTGTGACGAAACGCGCCGCTCTTCTTTGGATCTTCTCTTCTATCTTCTCCGTCAACTCGATCTGGTACGGATCCCATACTGATGAGCAATACTCAAGTATAGGTCGAACGAGTGTTTTGTAAGCCACCTCCTTTGTTGAAGGACTACATTTTCTAAGGACTCTCCCAATGTATCTCAACCTGGTACCTGCCTTACCAACAATTAATTTTATATGATCATTCCACTTCAAATCGTTCCACACGCATACTCCCAGATATTTTACAGAAGTAACTGCTACCAGTGTTTGTGTAACTCCCAGTTTCCTAGTTGTCGTTACTCTATTCACTGTTTCGATGCAAAATTCTGTGTTGTCAGTATAATATTCGTTTTAAAAGCTCGAGACTACACCAGGGCGTGGGCTTTCCCTTTTTGTGTGAAACAGGATCGACGCTGTAATGTACACGAATCGCTCGCTGTTCAACAGCTATTCCCATTTTCCATTAACTGACAATAAATTTCCTGTTTTCTGACTTCTGTCGGAACTGTGTCGCTTTACTCGCGATGTTTCGAAGTACGACTTAGAAATCCAATGAAGTAGTCTGACGCCATTATACTTGATGTAAAACATATCAAACAGTGGAGTAACGATCTAAATGATGTGGAACATGTCACTTTAACGTAAGTTTTCTGTACAGAAAATATTGAGTAGAAAAAGTTGTCATTCAGAAATTCTTTGAATTTGTTTTTAAATGTTGGTTGGCTATTTGTCAGTCTTTTAATGCTATTTGGCAAATAACCAAAGATTTTTGTGGTAGCATAATTCACCCCTTTCTGTGCCAAAGTCAGATTTAACCCAGAATTGTGAAGATCATCCTTTCTTCTAGTATTATAGCTATGTATTTGTGAACTGGGATGGGTTATTAATAACAAATGTCATAAGTGAATATATGCATTGCGAAGGTATTGTGAGTATCCCGAGTTCCTTAAATAAATGTCTACAAGTTGATCTTGGGTGCAGGCTCCTGCTATTATTCCGATTACACACTTTTGTGCAATGACTGCTTTTTCTCTTAATGTTGAATTACCCCAAAATGCGATGCCATATGAAAGCAGTGAATGAAAATAGTCATAGCAGGAAAATTTACTGATATGTTTATCACCAAAATTTGCAGTAACCCAAATAGCATAAGTAGCTGAACCTAACCGTTTCAGCAGATCGTCGATGTGTTTCTTCCAATTCAATTTCTAATCAGTGCACACGCCCAGAACTTTTGAATGTTCTGCCTTAGCAACAGACTTCTGTTCATAGTCTATATTTATCAATGGTGTTATGCAATTTACTGTACAGACTGGTATATACAGTGTTTTCTCAAAATTTAGTGAGAGTTCATTTCCAGAGAACCACTTAATAATTTTATGAGGCAAGTCAGTATTATATATCAAGAACATATAAGGGACCCATGACTGAACCCTGTGGGACACCATTCTTGATACCTCTCCACATAGAGGGCTCTGCTGATTTTTGAAGAGTATCTGTACTGTTCATTTCAGTCTTCCATTCTTACAGTTAAATATGAATTAAACCATTTTTACACTATCCCACTCATACAACAATACTGAACATATCTAGAAGAATTTCATGATTCACACAATCAAAAGCCTTTGAGAGATCACAAAATATCCCAATGGATGATGTTCGGCTATTCAATGCATTTAATATTTGATCAGTGGAAGCATATATAGCATTTTCTGTTGAAAAGCTTTTCTGAAAATCGAACTGACTTTTTCTTTATACTTCACTTTTACAAACACGTGCTGCTGCTCTTGAAGACATTATTTTTTGAATAATTTTGGATAACGCTGTTAGAAGTGAGATTGGCTGGTAGTTGTTAGCATCAGACATGTCCACTTTTTTAACGCAATGGTTTAACAATAGAATGTTACAGTCAGTCTGGAAAAATTGCCTGTTTTATCAATTTACTACATACACGGCTGAGAATCCTACTTATCTGTTGGGAACAAGCTTTCAGTACTCTGGTGGAAATGCCATCAATTCCATGTGATCTTCTGCTTTTGACTGAATTTATTACTTTCATAATTTCAGTAGGAGAAGTGGGTTGAATTTCAGTTTTATCATATTGCATAGGTATTGCCTCTTCCATATACTTCTTGCATTTTCTAATGGATAGCTGGATCTTATATCCTCTACAACATTTACAAAATTATTATTAAAAATGTTATCTACTTCTAACTGCTTGCTAACAAATTTTCATTAGTTTTGACAGAAATACCGTCTTTCTGTGCTCTCGGTTGCCCTATTTCTCTTTTAACAATATTCTAAATTCTTAAAATGTTATTGTCAGATGTTCTAATCGCAGACATAATACACATACTTCCGGTCCTTTTAATTACTTTTCTTAATACAGTGCAGTAGTTATTATAATGTTTCACTGTTTCTGGATCATTATTCCTCATAGCTATAAGATACATTTCCTTTTTCTATTTACAAAATATTTCTATCCCTTTAGTAAGCCATACCTTTTTAGATAGTTTCTTACAATTATATTTCATTGTTTTCTTAGGGAATCTGTTTTCAAATATACTTACATAAGGTATAATGAAGTCGGGTAATTTTAAATTAGCATCATGTTCCCTGTACACCTCATCCCAGTCTAACTATTGCACGCTTCCTCTAAAAATTTCAATTTTTAAATTGTTAATTGAATCCACTATTCTGGTGGGCTGTTTTGCATTGCTGTTTGGAACAATGTCATTTACTGTAACTAGCTGTGCATCATAATCAGACAGACCATTCTTAACAGGAAATCTTTTTATTTGAGTAAATTTATCTTGGTGTATAAAAACATTATCTATCAGTGTGCTACTTTCCCGTACCACCCACATAGGAAAATCAATAACTGATGTCAAATTGAAAACCAAGTAATACTTCAAGGTCAAGCTTTCTATCGGACTCTTTCAGAAAATCTACATTGAAATACCCACAAACAATAATTCGCTTCCCCCTGTCTGACAGATTGCACAATAAAGAATCCAAGTCTTTCAAAAATAGCTGAAAATTTCCCAGTGGGGACATATACATGGCTCCAATCATAAAAGTACGATTATTTAATTTAAGCTCACGTGCACATGCTTCCATATGTTGCTCTACACAAAATTTTTTAGTTTCCAAATTTTTACACTATGACAGATTTTAACACATATGGCAACTCCTCTCCTCTCTATAGCGTCCCTACTTACATATGCTGAGAGCTTATATCCACCTAAATTTATCATTTCCATACCCATGACTACATGATGTTCAGACAGCCACCTTCAGTTTCTAAATCTTCTAAACAAACAAGAAGCTCATCTACTGTGTTTTATTAATCCCCTGATGGTCTGATGCAATATATTTAAAATGTTCTTCACTGCGATTTTATGGAAATCTTGTGACATACTAACATTATTTTTCACTATACTGTTATGAGGTATTTTAACCGTTGGTTGGTTTGTGGGGGTTGAAGGGACCAAACTACAAAGGCCACCGTTCCCAATATTTTAACATCTCTAGTATCTGCCTGTTTGTGCTTCTCATTAAGTTTAATTTCACTGCGATTTTATGGAAATCTTGTGACATACTAACATTATTTTTCACTACACTGTTATGAGGTATTTTAACCGTTGGTTGGTTTGTGGGGGTTGAAGGGACCAAACTACAAAGGCCACCGTTCCCAATATTTTAACATCTCTAGTATCTGCCTGTTTGTGCTTCTCATTAAGTTTAATTTCACTGCGATTTTATGGAAATCTTGTGACATACTAACATTATTTTTCACTACACTGTTATGAGGTATTTTAACCGTTGGTTGGTTTGTGGGGTTTGAAGGGACCAAACTACAAAGGCCACCGTTCCCAATATTTTAACATCTCTAGTATCTGCCTGTTTGTGCTTCTCATTAAGTTTAATTTCACTGCGATTTTATGGAAATCTTGTGACATACTAACATTATTTTTCACTACACTGTTATGAGGTATTTTAACCGTTGGTTGGTTTGTGGGGGTTGAAGGGACCAGACTACAAAGGCCACCGGTCCCAATATTTTAACATCTCTAGTATCTGCCTGTTTGTGCTTCTCATTAAGTTTAATTTCAATCAATGTTGGATGATTTTACACTGATCTTAGCCTAAAAAAGAAGTATTCACATGAGTTTCAGTTCCCCCCTCTCTCCTTAAAGATTTTACTAGCATCCTAGCCAATTTACCCTTTCCTGATGAGATGCAGGTCATGTCTTGTGAAGTCCTACCTACGAATACCATCAAGAGGAACCTAACCTATGCCTGACGAAGTAGCCGCCTGAAGCAGTTGATGTAGCTCCGTATTGTCCCTCCTGACAGAGCTAAGATGTACATCGTTTTGCTGCCTGTCTCAACTGCGGTTTCTGTAAAGTTTGTCATTAATGTTTCACGAAATAAACGTCCCCACGCTTCTCAATTGCCTTGTAATCGGTAGAATGGAAGTACTACATTCTTGCATGGTCATGTCCAAACAAAGATGAAATTAGGATCTTGCATGCTTTTCAAGCCACCCTGACAATTTTATGTATGTGTCTGTCACATAACATGTGCAAGAACGTGCCCTGGTATTCAACAGAAGTCGCACCTCTCGTCAAACGATTATGATCACAGAAACCCTTCGCTTTCACAGTGGCTTGGTTTCGTAAAATACAGCTCTTATTATAAAACAATATGCATTAAGGGTGGATTCTACGTTTGGCCTGACGTATTCGAAATGTGTCGACACCAGCAGCAATATTGTGGAACACTGAATCAACGCTGTATACCGATATGTAAAATTCAGTCGGCTGTGTTCAGATATGTGACACAACACATACTTGAGATGGAGTCTGTCGATAAAATACTCGCTGTAGCAAGCCTTAGAACAGACCTGGAGAGTGAGTTTATACTTGTTTAGGTGCAAATTACATTCGTTTTGGCACTATATCCGCTATCTGAAACACAAAATACAGAACTTTTGGTACAATACTCGTTTCAAAAGCGTCTGAAGGGCGAGTTTACACTTATTTAGGTGCAAATTTTCATTGATTCTGGTACTACAACCAGTGCTTTCAGATCATTTTGATGTCTTCCCATCTTATATGCAGAGAAGCGCTGTTGTGTGCTGTGAAGGGAACAGCACACAAAGCGCCAGTACAGCCAGCATCTGCAGCTGGTGAGGGTGGGGACGGGGGTGGGGGTGGGGTGAGAGCTGTGAGCGGCAGGCGGAACTTCATCCAGTCAAATGTGACATTGCTTTTCAGTATCCAATCCGTGCTTTGCAACATCTTCTCAATCAAATTACTGACTACCATGCGTATCTGCTCAAAAACTGCACTGCCAACATGAAATGTGATTAAAGCTTGTTTGTTTACTACTTTACTAAACTTAGCTGTAGTGCCTTTAATCCTAACTGCCGTTATAGGAAACGCAATGTACTCGGAACTCTGCTTCACTCTATCCCTGTTGCTTTCATAAATAACAGAAATTGCACTACCTGTGGCAATCAAACAATAAGCATGCCTATCACCAATTGTGATTTTGATGTATGGACTACCAAATAAATCCTACTTTTTGTTAACATTAGTTAACAAATCATCCTCTCTATATTAAAAAAATAAATCATTCTGCAAATGGTTCTCATTATCATTAGGTAGCTTTATAGGGCGAAATGGTGTCTGTGTGCTTGTGTCATGAACAACTTCTAATGCTTTGTTGGACTTACAAAATCTGGCTGATAATGATCAATAAACTGCCTGAACAGAAATATAACTCATCCCTACCAAAATCTCTGAAATGTTCAATAATCCTTTATTTACCTCACAATGCTGTGTTCTAATGTCGTGGCATTCACAAAAAAATGTCGTTAACGTCGATTGCAACAAGTTGACTCTCCTGAGCCTCACCACTGGCCCGCTCATGATCAATTACTTTAACATAAACCGCACTGTCCATCTCTCCTAAAATAAATGTATCAGCCTGAACGACTAAATCATTAGTGCTGACACCACTCACTCGTGTCACACACTTCCGCCATTACTGACTCAGCATAAGGCTCCCCCTCCTCATCACAATTAGCCACAAAAGACTCCTGCTCAGGGTACATTAAAATACCAATACCAGAGTAATCACTATCAATATCATCTTCCACAGAACATTCAGTGTTAAACAATTTTACTAAACCTGGTTCACAAGCTTCAAATTCATAAGCAGCCACAGCACATTTCTTGACACTATACATCTGTTTAGTTATAACATTCCAAAACTAACTTTCAAAATCAGTTGCTTTAACAGGATAATCACATACATTCTCATCATCACACTCCTATTGATCTGAATTTGTTATTGCCTGGTCATGAAAATGATTTACCTCCTCCATTTGACAGGCAGCAAGTGCAGGTATTAACGGTTTTCCTGCTTCTGGTTACTATTGTTCTGTTTTGGCTATTGCCATTACCATTCCTTCATTGTAATTGTTGTTTCTGATGTAATGCGAGTTATTAACCCTGATCTCTTCCTTAAAAGTCTTGTCAAGTTTATCAACATGTTTTAAAATATTTAATCATCAGGACAACAAACAAGGCCCTAATGAGGTCTCATTGCTAGACATCTTTTGAAGGGGTCAATGCAAAGATCACCAATCCAGGTGAGCAGGGCTACAAACAAAATCCTGGTATCGAGAGATTACCTGGTCTGTACCTACTACTGTTTAAAAACACTGCTTCTATGCACGCTTGTTTCCTTTTGGACCAAAATTTATTCAAGTACATCAGTTTGGATCAATTAAATGTTATGTTTGGCTTTATGTTTTGATTAGTCCACGACAACGCTTCACCATCAAGTAAACCTTTGGCTAGTTTAATTTTCGCAAAATCAGGCAAGTTCAACTGGAGATCTTTTTTTACATTGCCTTAGGACGTCCACTGGTTGTACTTTAAAATCCCCAGGGAAGTATTTAAGAGATAAATTGTTACAAAAGGTACAAAATTTTCGACGGTTTGCGGATATGACATATTTTTTGCAACATCACTTATTCGGATGTTAACCTCTTACAAAATTTCAAAGACTCAATATCATTGTTAACACTTGTAGTATGGTTACGAATTTGATCATTATTTAGTTTTAGTTTCTGTTCGATGAAGTCACTTTATCGTTCTGTTTATTCTGGCATAATTTTGAATTTTTAATTTCTTCTACCTAACTCAGCATGAATAACATCTTCAACATTCTCCACACGCAAACATATGTGAACAATCTTATCGTTTACTGTTTGAATTTCAAGGGCAATCGACTCATGTAATTTACTAAGGTTTGAAAGGGAGTTTGCTACTTGTTCCTGCGTACCATTAATTTTCCTTCCAGTGTCTTAACAGTGTCATTTAGATTAACAGTGCTCATTTTAGGTCATTGTTTTGACTTGTAAGTTCATTCTTTAAATCATTATTTTGATCTGTAAACTTGTGATCCAAGAGCTGAGACAACCTTTCTAATACACCTGAGATCTGCCCACTTGGAGAAAAATCCTAAGAAATGTGATGCCTCGGATGACTGTTGCATGTTCAGTGTCGATGATTGAGAACATTGAGTATATGAAATCTCTCCAGTTGTATCAACATTTTCCGTATTAGCTACATTTGAAGATAATATTGGACACAAAACTCGAAAATAAACCGACCTAACGAGATTATCATCACACACTAATTCTCAATTATCAAAAATCACAAGACAAAAGAAAAAATGATAGTATGAGGAAAAGTAGTTTTAAAATTTTAAAAATTGTACTCATCTGAAATGTGGTCCAACAATGATTTGCCACACCATACTTCCTGTTTCATCCCAACTGTTGTCCAATAATCGATTGCTACACATCACAATTAAACCCTGAAATGTATTGCAAAAATTAGTACACAGATGTACACATGTCCCAGCTTGTCGACACCATTTCCAAATGTCACCCTTGAGTGTGTGAGAGGAGTGAAGCATTTTAATCACCACTGACGCAGAGTGAGAATAAAATATTCAGTTTGTGTAGTTCTTTTTACAGTTGGACAGTGGTTGTAGGGATACTCAATCATACCATCGGAGCAACTTAATAATTTGAGCCTCCACCAATTATAGGTAAGAATACAAAAGAAAAGTAGAAAATTTCAATCACAGGTAATAAAAGTAGCTTAACTGCTCCGTATGATGAGGTACTTAATATCCTTGAGGGTTGTTGCTTCAGAAAGTCCCACTGTTCTACGCTGCTGATGTACTAATTTTTAAATAAAACACAGAGTATATCACTTTTCTTGTCTTTATGTGACTGATTTGGATGTACATTGATGATGTATACATTTCTCATCTGACAGGTACTGAAAGGGTCTCACACAAACAGCTCCCGAAAGACAATAATGCAGACTCAACTGACTGACTCTCTCTCTTCGACTTACTACCTTTTAGATGCGTATTTCTTACTGACTTACATGGCTCATGCGCCATTCCTTTGATATAAAACTAAACAATTCAATACATTGTTAAATGTAAGATTTATGAAATAGCAATTAAAAGTCATTAGATGATTTCTGTTAGACCAAAAATGGGCCATATATTGCCCTACATGTTCTGATATTGAGTTTAGAAAAGTTTACATAATTTCATATATAATTTCAATGAGTTTTACAGTACAACAATTTAAATTACATTTTAATTAATTACAAACAAATAATTTTGAATAAAATATTGTTAAGGATATTTTGGGTAGCTCTCAAGTAGAGCTATCATTTTGAGTAATTATGATAAATACACATCACAGTTTTTCAGAAATAGGGGAGAAGTAAACTTTCAAGAACATTGGTGCAACATGACTGTACCGTTCATATCACGAAATTTCAAACTTGTATTATTAACAAACAGCTTACTTCCCTCAGTTGATAATATAAATTGGGTAACATGTTAATGTGATATTTAATCTGAGATAGTAAATTGTTTTGTACTAATTTTTTAAAAGACAGTTTACTACTGGAACTGGCTATAGACATAACAACATAAAGCTCAGAAAGTTAAAAATTCGAGCTAAATAGCTTTGTCCATCATTGGTTATTTTGCTGCCTAGGTAGCAGAATTCCTTAACTTTGTCTATTTCAAGATCAACAATTCTAATGTTAAGTTTTCACTGTTCTCATTTCTGATAGTTCTCATTACTTTCATCTTTCTTCAACTTACTTTCAATCCATATTCTACACTAATTAAATTGTTCATCCTATTCAACACATCCTATAACTCTTCCTTACCTTCATTGAGGCCAGCATTGTCATTAGGGAGTCTTATCATTGATATCCTTTCATCTTGAATTTTACTCCCACTCTTCGACCTTTCTTTTGTTCCCTCTTGGTTCTTGTATATTACCTGTCTTGGATTCGTGATTTCATGTCAGAGACAGTTCATAGTAACAGATGGAAAGTCATCGAGTAAAACAGAAGTGATTTATGGCGTTCCACAAGGTAGTGTTATAGAATCTGTGCTATTCTTATCCATGTAAACAGTTTAGGAGACAATCTGAGCAGCCATCTTAGGTTCTTTGCATATCATGTTGTCGTTTATCATCTAGTAAACTCATCAGAAGATCAAAACAAATTGCAAAACGATTTAGAAAAGATATCTGAATGGTGCATAAATCGGAAATTGGCCCTAAATAATAAAAAGTGTGAGGGAGGCCATCCACAATAATGCTAAAAGGAATCCGTTAAACTTGGGTTACACGACAAATCAGTCAAATCTAAAGACTGTTAATTCAACTCAGTACCTAGGAATTAAAATTACGAACTTTTTAAATTGGAAAGAACACATAGAAATTGTCTTGCGGAAGGCAAACCAAAGATAGCGTATTATATGTACAACACTTAGAAAATATAAAGATCTACTGAAGAGACTGCCTACACTATGCTTGTCTGTCCTCTTCTGGAGCACGGCTGTGCGGTCTGGGATCCTAACAAATAGGATTAACAGAGTACACCGGTAAAGTTCAAAGAAGAGCGTTTAAATTTTCGTACTATCCCGAAATAGGGGAGAGAGTGTCACTGACATGATACAGGATTTGGAGTGGACACCAATAAAACGAAAGCGTATTTCGTAGTGGTGGAACCTTCTCACGAAATTTCAATCACCAACTTCCTCCTCCAAATGTGAAAATAGGGAGAAACGGTCATCACGATAAAATAAGGGAAAACAGAGCTCACATAGAAAGATAAAGGTATTCGTTTTGTCCACGTGCTGTTTGGTATTGCAATTATTGTGAAAGTACTTGGATAAACCCTCTGCCAGGCACTTAAGTGTGATTTGCAGAGTATCCATGTAGATGTAGATGTAGCTGTCATTGCTTCTTGGTTGTATGAATTGGACAGTAGGGGTGAAAGACTACATTCCTATCTTACACCCTTTTTAATCCGAGCACTTCGCTCTTGATCTTCAAGTCTTATTGTTCCCTCTTGGTTCTTGTATATTACCCATGTTTCCCTATAGCTTGCCCTTATTTTTCTCGTAATTCCGAACATCTTGCAGTATTTGATACTGCCAAATATTGTCGACAAATCTGACGAAAGTTTCTTGACTTTCCTTTAGTCTATATTCCATTATCAAATGCGACATCAGAACTGTCTCTCTTGTGCCTTTATCTTTCCCATGCCAAAACTGATCGTCATCCAACAGATCCTCATTTTTTCCATTCTTCTGCATATTAATCTTGTCAGAAACTTGGATGTGTAATCGGTTAAGCTGATTGTGTGATAATTCTCACAGTCATCGTCTCTTTCAATTTTCAGAATTGTGTTGATGATGTTTTTCTGAAACTCTGGTGGTATATCGCCAGTTTTGTAGGTTCTACGTACCATCGTGAATAGTCGATTTGTTCCCACTTCCACCAATGATTTTAGAAATTACAGTGGAATGTTATCCATCCATTCTGGTTATTTGATCTCATGTCTTCCAAAGCTGTTTTAAATTCTGATCCTAAATTTAGATTCCCTCTCTCTTCTATATCGATTAATGTTGCTTCTTCTACGATATCATCATTCCTTATAGGGGCCTTCAGTGCACTCTTTTCACCTGTCTGTTCTCTCATCTGCATTTAATAATGGAATTCCCATTGCACTCTTAATGTTTGCACCCTTGCTTTAATTTCACGAAAGGTTGTTTTGACTTTTCTGTATGCTGAATCTCTCCTCCTGGCAATCATATCTTTTTGATTTCTTCACATTTTTCATGCAGCCATTCGGCCGTAGCTTTACTGCACTTCCTTTCTGTTTCATTCGGAAGTGACTTGTATTTTTGTGTTCCTTGAACATCTTTGTACTTCCATCTTCCGCCGATCAGCTGAAGTATTTCTTCCATTATCCACAGTTTTTTCATAGTTAACTCCCTTGTACCTATGTTTTTATCTCCAACTTCTATGATTGCATTTTTTAGAAATGTCTATTCCCCTTCAGCTGGACTACCTGATGAGCTCTTCCTTATCACAGTATCTATAGCCTCAGAAAACTTCAAGTGCCTCTCTTCATTCCTTAGCATTCCCACATCCCATTACTGTGCGCATTGGTTCTTCTTCATTAGTCTCTTATACTTGAGTGTACTCTTCATCATTACAAAATTTTGTGGTCTGAGTCTATATCTTCTCCTAGATGCATCTTACAAACCAACAATCCAATATCTGATTTCGGAACTTCTCCACAACCATGATGTAATCTAACTGAAATCTTCGCATATCTCCAAGCCTTTCTCAAGTATACCTCCTCCTTTTGTGCTTCTCGAACAGAGTATTCATTATTACTAACTGAAAATTATTGCAGAACACAATTAGTCTTTCTCATCTCTCATTCTTACTGCCTAGACCATATTCTCCTGTAACCCTTTCTTCTGCCTTTTTCCATGTAATCATATACCACTCCCCCATGACTATTAGATTTTCGTCTTCTTTTACACACTTGAATTACTCATTCAGTTTCTTTATATACCTTATTCCTATCTTCTGCTTACATCGTTGGTATGTATACCTGAACTATCGTTCTCAGTGTTGGTTTGTTGTCGATACTGATGAGAACAACCCTGTCATTGAACTGTTCACAGTAATTCACTCTTCGCCCTCTCTCCCTATCCATAACGAATCCTACTCCTGCTACACCATTTTCTGCTACTGTTGATATTAACCTATAAGCATATGACCAGAAATGTTTCCCCTTTTCGGATTTTCTACCTTCTCTGTCACATTCAGACATCTGACATTCCACGCCCTGACTCGTAGAACGTTATCCTTCTGTTAGTTATTCAATATCTTCTCATGGTCTCCTTGCTTTTGGCAGTCCCTTCCCAGATATACAACTGGGAGCTAGTCTGGAATATTTTGGCAATGGGGAGATCATCATGACACTTTTTCTATTACAGTCCACAAGTCCTGTGGATACATATCATGTATCTTTAACACAGTGGTTTCCACTTCCTCCTGAATTCTCATGCCATTGATCACTGCTGATTCTTCCGCCTTTTCAGGGAAGTTTCGGACCCAAAGGGTAAGAGGGCGCCCTGAATCTCTGCTGCTCCTTCACCCATTTTGACAAGGTTTTTGGCAGAGTGAAGGTGACTTCTTACACTGGAAGGCTTTGGCTGCCGCCGTTGCTGATGATTTTTATTCAGTGTTTAATCAGTGGCAGGGTTTGAAACCGGTACTGAGGACGTTTCGATTACTAGTCAACGCCGCTACCACAAGACCACAGATGCACACTACCACAGAATAATTATTTATTTTGCTGATTGCAACAGCAAAATATCACTTGACAACTGAAAAACAGAGAACTTGATCAAGAACAGGCTCACAAAGAATAAACGAGTAAACACTAGTCAGCCGACTAGCCAAAGAATAATTAAGTCTCTTCACTCATTGACCGAAATTGATGCTTCCCGCACAGCACCCGAATGGTAGAACTCCCATAATGTGTGGAAATTGTGCTGTACTCATCGACCTGCTCTAACATAAGTCTCTAGCCTTTCTTGCTTCTTTTGTGCCCTCGTTTATCATGCTAAAGGCGGCACTGCTACTCTCTGTTCAATCTACATGTCAGGAGGAGTTGAATTCGCCGATGTAGCAGTCACATTTTTTTGCTGTTGAATAGGTATCTCTGTAGTGAGCACATACGCTGGTTTCTCCCACTTCCATGACACTGTTAGAGACCGGTCGTTGTACGCTATTTGGGCAAATATGCACGCTACATTTTAATATGTGGAAATGCCCTGAGTATAGTGGTTGTAACAGTATGTGTGAAGTGTCTGTCTGCAACATCATGTGGGAGCTTGTTTCAATCTCTTTATGTATAAACTCTTTCTGAGCCCTGTGTTGTGATGCTGGGCATGGGCACAGCCTGGCTATCTGGAGCTTCGCCTGTGCTGTATATACAGCAGTTACAGTTCCGTAGACATCAGCTGTGTCGAAAATAACTCTGACGCCAGACGCAGTTTTTCCCTGTAAGACATCTTGGCAAATGCCCCAGTGTCCAGGTTAACTGCTGTACAAAGTCGTAACGAGACTAATCGTAGAGCAACTGTCCAGCAACTGTCATAGCACATAAGTCTAGCATTTAGTGTTTTATGTCATTGCTCCACCGTTACATTGCTTGAGGGAGGATAGCTAGGGGTGTGGTGGTATTGAAGCAACATAATTTAGGTAATTTCTTAGACTTTCCCAGCGATTTGATGACATCTCGTGGAAATCGGGTTTCCTGCCGGATATCAGCGTCTTCCAAACACGATATTTCGACGTCATTACTTGATGTCTTCATTAGGTGTTCCCTGAGACTGGCTGCTTGCTGGACTGGGTCGCATATTTATGCCTGCCCGGTGCCTGGTGTTCTGTTTGCCGTTCCCTAGTCGGTCCGCGCCCGCGAGTCGCGCTATCCTGCCGCTCTAGGTGTGCCCTATTGCGTCCCCGCCCACTCCGGCCGCCTCCAACTGCGGACGTGGTCTCCTGGTGTTTCCTTCTCGGTCCGCGCCCGTGAGTGGTGCTCCCCTGCCGCTCTGGACGTTCCCTATTCCGTCTGCGCCCGCTCTGGCCGCCTCCGACTGCGGCTGAGGCTTCCTGCTGTTCCCTTCTTGGTTCGTGCTCGCAGTGTGCGGATGTCTGAGGTTCGTTGTTGGTGTTGGAAACATATTTTCTCCGGTATTGCTTCAGAAGTTCAAATGCTGTGTTCCATGTAGTGCTTAGCTGGTATCCTGCTTCCCAGTTAATCATGTTTTGTGCCATCTTTATCTCTGTAGATTCAGGGATGACACTATCCCAGAACCTGGGGGTCTGGACCATGACCTCGGTGTTCTCATAATCCATGGAATGTTCCAACTCTAGGCAGTGTTCTGCTATTGCTGATTTTGTGGCCTGCCTTTGCCTGGTATGTCGCTGGTGTTCCTTACATCATTATCAGAGATGTCCTGTCTCTGTTGCGGAAGTTTCACTCCCGCAGCAGGTCAGGCCAACGTGATGTTGGCCTGTGGTGTGCAGGGTGGCCCAGACCCCTGATGAGCTGGTTTTCGGACCGTTCGGCCCGCTCATAGAAGTCCCGCGCCGACTGCTTGAAGCGGTCGCGGAGGAGAGGGATCCCAGTCTGCTCGTGTAGCTGAGCGGCCGTGTATAACCTCAGCAGGCGCAGAGCGAGCTTGAGCTCCCTGTTCTGCACCTTCTGCAGCTTGCTGATGTGTGTTTCGGCCGCGTTGACCCACACCACAGCCGCGTATTCCAGCACTGGACGTACCAGCGCCAGGTACGGCGTGATGCCGTGATGAGGCGGCAGCGCAGACGAAGGATTGAGCAAAGGGTACGGAACGCGTAGGTGCCCTATTGCTCTGCCCCTGACGTCCTCAATGTGTGGCTTCCATGTCAGTTTGTGGTCCAACGTGACACCCAGGTAGCGGGCCAGTCTTGCACCATGGGACGGGGCTG
Source organism: Schistocerca nitens (assembly GCF_023898315.1). NCBI lineage: Eukaryota > Metazoa > Arthropoda > Insecta > Orthoptera > Acrididae > Schistocerca > Schistocerca nitens. The sequence goes on from NC_064622.1 coordinate 12,655,508, forward strand.
CCCATGATGGTGACTGGCGGAAGATCGGGAGGCAGTGGTCGTCTCGTGAACACTACCGCCTGGCTCTTCGCCGCGTTTTGTTTGAGGCGCCACTTGGTCGAGCAGGCGCCAAGGGCCTCGCAACCTCGTTGGAGAAGATGGCGCATCTCGACCACCTTCATGCTCCGCACGAACAGCGCAGTGTCGTCGGCATATAGCGCCAACTTCACGCGCGGAGCGTCGGCGGTGTATAGGGAGTACAGTAGGGGCCCATGGACGGACCCCTGCGGCACTCCAGCACGGATATGTCGATGGGTGGATGTCCCATCGTCCAGCCTGACAGGGAAGGACCGCTCGGCTTGGTATGAACGTAGGAGGACTCCGTGCGACGTCGGTACCCCGTGCACGAAAAGTTTGTACACGAGGCCGTCGTGCCACACGGAGTCGAATGCCCTGGAGACGTCCAGGAACACCGCACCAAGGTATTCCCGAGTCTCCAGGGCGCGCATGCCCTCTTCTACCAGCCGCATCAGCTGGTGGACGGTGGAATGGCCCCTCCTGAAGCCAAACTGCTCGTCGGGTATGATGCCATCTGCCGTCACGTGGCGGAGCAGGCGTCTGGCGTACAGGCGCTCGAACACCTTCGAGAGTGCCGGCAGCAGGCTGATGGGCCTGTAGTTGGCGGCGTCCCGTGGGTCCTTGTTCGCCTTGGGGATTGCCACCACCTCTGAATGTTTCCATACAGAGGGGTAGACCCCAGAGCGAAGGACCTGATTGAAGATACCCGCCAGGATCGGGTGTACTCCCGCCGGCAGGCTCTTCAGGAGATGCTTGGTGACACCGTCAGCACCACCAGCCTTCTTGGTATTGAGCGCCATTATCTGCAAGGCCACCTCCTCGTCGGAGATGGGGTCGATCTCATCCGCGTCGTCGATGGCTTCCAGGAACACAGGGAGCTGCTCTTCAACCCGGTGGAGGTGTTCTTCGTCTATCTTGTCATCCACTGGGGTGAATGACAGCTCGAAGTGGTCCGCCAGGGCGCCTGCTTTGGTGTCAGGGCTGCAGACGACGTCTTGTCCGATGAGCAGAGGGGGGACGCGCTGCCTTCTGCGTAGAAAGGACTTCACAGTCCACCACGTGCTGCCGTCCTCGGGGTTGAGGGAGGTGACGAAGTCCGACCAGACGTTGTTCCTGTGCGCCTCAGCCGCCGCTTTGATGTCTCTCCGGGTTGAGGCGCCGTTTCGTCGCGGGTTGGTGGGTGAGCTGCCACTCCCGGAATAGGCGGTTCTTCTCCCGTATTGCGTCCCGGATGGGAGGCAGCAGGTTTCGGGAGAAGTCTCTGGTACCCTGTGGAGGGGGAGGGGAGGCCGCATCCGCTGCTTGCAGCAGCTGACGCATGAAGAATTGAAGGGCGGCATCCGCCCCCACTGCCGCGGGGTCTGGTGAGTCCGCCAGTGATGCCAGGATGTTGTCCTGAAATCGGTCGCAGTCCAGGCGCTACGTCTGCCGACGTGGCGGGAGCGTGGCTCCAGCGATGTCGATTTCGTAGACCACTGGCAGGTGGTCTGACGACATCGCACACCGCGTGGTGGCCGTCGTGTGGTGCCCGATGCCCTTGATGACGGCGACGTCGAGCACGTCCGATCGCCCCCTGGCCGGGAAGATGGTGTGTTCCTGTGGGCCCAGGACCAGGGCGCCGTTCCTCTGGGCAGCGCGAAGAAGTCAGCGGCCACTGACGTTCGTGAGGCGGGAGTTCCATTCAGGGTGCTTCGCATTGAAGTCACCCACAATAAAGACCCTTCCCCCAAACGTCAACAGCGCGTCGACGTCCGCCTCCTGGAGGTGTCCACGCGGCCGCCTGTATGCGGCCACGAAGGTTATTTGCCCCGCAGCCGTGGTGACGTTCACCCCGGTGGCTTCCAGGGTGGCCATGGCTGGGAGCAGCACCTGGTGGTGTTGGAGTGAGGCGCGGACGTAGATGGCGGTACCCCCGCCTGCCGTCGGCCTGTCGTTTCGGTAGCAAACATAGTTTGCTACCTTCACGTGAACTCCTGGCTCGAGGTGAGTTTCGCAGATCAGACACAGGTCGATGGCCTCGTCCTGCACGAACTGGCGAAACTCACCTTGTTGCGGAAACAGGCTGTTGGCGTTGAAGCCACAGATGGTCAGGGCATGGATAAGGACGTTATCCGTGGTGTGGCTTCGTGGCGACGGTAGCGGCCTGGAGGGCCCCCGTTACGGCGGTGACGAGCACCGGCAGTTGCTGTAGCAGGGCAGAGAGGGAGCTCAGCAGTGCTACCAGGTCTGCTGCTTCCGGTCCTGGTGTTGCAGCTGGAGGCGCCGTAGATGCAGGGGCGGGGGCGGCGGGGCGCGGTACCGCACGCCTAGTAGCCTGAGGCGTGGCTGTGGTGGGGGGGCGGGTTTGCCGTCCGCCCTGGTGTTGGTCGGCCTGGCTGCCGGCTGTCTGGTCAGGCGCCGCGATGGCTGGTAAGGACTCGGCCGCTTCCTCACGTCTTATCGGCGGGAAGTCGATCTGCCGTCCCCTGGGGGCGTCCGAAGACTCCCCCTTGGTGGCAGAGGCGAAACTGGTGCCTGATTGCACCTTTCGTGCGGGTACCACACGTCCTTGTTGTCGTGGGCGGCGTTTGAAGGCAGCGCAGCCTCTGTAACTCGCCACATGTGGCTCGCTACAGTTGCAGCACTTTGGCGCCTTCTCCCTCTTCTTAGTGCAGTCCCGACTCTTGTGGGAGTCGGCGCACTTGACGCAGCGAGCCGGCATCGTGCAGTAGCGCGCCATGTGGTCGACACCTTGGCAGGAGAAGCACTGGGCGCGCCTCCCCTTGGCCTTGAGCGGCTCCACCTCCACTCCGATCTTGGCCACCATCTGTACTTGGAATATCTCCCTGTTCTCGAAATTGTCTGGAAGGACAACCGAGAACAGTGGCACGGGTCTCCTCGTCCTGGGAGACTTCGTGAGTGTGACCGAGCTGGCCATGTAGCCCAGCCCAGCTAGTTCATTCTTCAGGTGCTCGGTCTCCATTTTCAGCGGGAGGCGGCGGAAAACCACCTTCAGCTGCTTCACCGGCTCCACATTGTGAGTGAAGCAGTGAAGCTTCTCCTCCTCTATGAGCCGCATGGCAGCTCGGTACTCGTCCATTGTGCTGATCGAGACACTGTACAAGTCCCGACCGGCACATTTGATCTTGGCGGAGGTCGTCACCGCCTGGAACTTCTCGAGGAAGGTCTGGTACGTGTCTGTCCACGACACAGTGATCGGTGGCGGGGCGGGTGCCCGCCTCTTGGGTGCCTCAGCAGCATCTGTGGCCTCTCGTTCGTCTGGTACATCGACGAATGAATTCGTTGTCGGTATCGGCTGCACTGTCTCAAGCTGCTTGGCCCGAGCAGTGTGCCGCCGCTTCGGGACAACGAAGCCGTCGTCTGTCCGCTGTTCTGCCTCAGAGGGGGCAGGAACTTCTGGCTTCTTCTTCCTCTGACTCCGCCTGCAAGTAGAATCAGAGATTTCGGAGGAGTCGTCCTCCTCCGTTGCTGCAGGCCTCTTTCTAGAGGGCTGCGTTGTTTCCGTGGCTTCCGCCTCGAGCAGGTCGCCAAGGTTAGCCTCTAGGATCGTGCTGTCACGTCGCAGGACTGTGACGTCTTCTGTCGTCACGCCTGGCGGTACAGTGACCGGTGTATCTGTGGTCTCTTCACTGGAAGAGACCGGAGTGGCAGCCAGCAGTGCACCAGTTTCTTCTGCAACTGGGACTGGTGGTGCAACACTCATCGGGGCCGCCGCTGGCAGAACAGTGTCGTCTTCGTTCGATACGCCTGGCAGGGCTCCCGACGGTACTCTCTCCTCTTCATATACCACCCAACCGAGTGACCTTAGGTGCTGCTGGAACAAGCGGAGTGCTCGTTCGTCGGCAGCGTATTCCGGTGAACATTGCCCCGTGATAATCGGTGTACGACGAGGTAGACCTGCTCTGGCGTGAGCGGGCTAATGCTCCTTGGATGTTCCGTTGCGTAGTCCGTCTTGAATTGCTGCGTCATCGTACGTGGGGGGGCCGGATGGGACCGCCGACGGGGCTGGCTCGGTCGCCCGGTCCAGACCCGCGGGGCGGCGGTCCGCCGCACCCTGCGCCTGAGTAGCGTGGTCCTCCTCACACGGCATGCTAACTTGGAATGGGGGAACACCTAGAGCGGCAGGATAGCGCGACTCGCGGGCGCGGACCGACTAGGGAACGGCAAACAGAACACCAGGCACCGGGCAGGCATAAATACGCGACCCGGTCCAGCAAGCAGCCAGTCTCAGGGAACACCTGATGAAGACGTCAAGTAATGACGTCGAAATATCGTGTTTGGAAGACGCTGATATCCGGCAGAAAACCCGATTTCCAAGAGATAATTTAGGTAGCTGGTGAAACAATGTTGACTCAAATTGTCTTCCTTGGTCGATGGTTCAAATGGTTCAAATGGCTCTGAGCACTATGGGACTCAACTGCTGAGGTCATTAGTCCCCTAGAACTTAGAACTAGTTAAACCTAACTAACCTACAGACATCACACACATCCATGCCCGAGGCAGGATTCGAACCTGCGACCGTAGCGGTCTCGCAGTTCTAGACTGCAGCGCCAGAACCGCGCGGCCACTTCGGCCGGCTTGGTCGATGGTAACATGAGTGGTACATCTTAAGTGCGAAATTCTTGTATTGAGGAATGGCATTTCCATTGTCGCTGCTGATACATCCCCAACAGGAGTTGCTTCTGCACTGCTTGTATATCTGTCCACTGACATAAACAAACAGCAATATCCCTCCTGTGGTGAGAGTGGGCCTATGAGGTCTATAAACACATCAGAGAATCAACCTGTTGTCTCAGGAAAGTCTTCCACTATGCATGAATGACAGGCTTAATACACCGTTGCCCACATGCAGCAGTCTTTCTTAATGCATGGATATACAAATTTCACAATAATCAGCTTGACAGTGGTGTTCGTGCCAGGATGCGTGAGGTTGTGGATGCTGTGAGAAATTGACTTTTGCTGTAAATGAGTTGCAAATGATATACGCTGGGTCTTGGACACATCACACCAAACTACGTATTTCCTGCTTAATAGTCGCAATTGCTCAAGCTTAAGAGATGCTGAGCTGTTTAGCAGTAACTTTAGTAGCTGTTCGTCTGTGGCTTGTTCTGTTCTCGTAATTTATCGTGGCAGATATTGCGCCAATCCCTGACAAAAATATGCCTCATAACGGTTTTAAATTGCCCAATAAACTCTAGTTGATGGAACTGCCAAGAACACCCCTCTTTCATTCTTTGAAAAGTTCACACGATCGGCTTATGATCAGTATAGATCGTAAACGGCCGAGCTTCGTCATATGTCTAGAATTGTTGTATGGCTTTATGAATGGCCAGTAATTCCCAATCACATGCACTCCACGTTGACTGTGCTTGTGATAGTTTTTAGGAGAAAAACCCTAGGACCTTCCAGCTGCCCTTTAAGTTTTGATGGATTGCTGCACCAAGAACCAATTGGCTGGCATCTACAACAATCATCAATGACGCGTTACAAATTGGGTTACATACAGCACTGCTCTTCATAAATTAGTTCTTACCTTTTCGAAAGCCTGCTGCAGTATTGGTATCCACAGTATGGTCTGCTTGCTTGTTATATTGGTACCTGCTAGCGCCTCCATCAGCAGTACCTACATCTCTGCTGCCCCGGGTAGATGGCGTCTATAAAAGTTGACGATTCCAAGAGATCTTTGTAACTGCTGATAACTGGTCAGACTAGGAATGTTCCGTAAACCTTGCACTTCTCCTTGAGTGGATGGATACAAGCTGCTGATACCACATGACCAAAAAAAGGCAATTCGCTCTGGTGGAGAACACTGCTTCATTCACGATGGGCCTAAAATTCTTCATCCTATCAAATACTGATCCAAGGTGTCCATCATGTGACTCAGCTGTCCGTCAAAGTATTAAAATATGATTCAGATGTATGAAGCTGAAATCCAGGTCCCACAACACTTCATCTGCAAATCTTTGCCAGGCCTGGGCTGCATTTTTCAATCCAAATGGCCTACAGAGATGTTCAAGTAATCTGAAAGATGTTATCACAGCCACCTTGCGAATGTGTTCCTCAGCTGCCGCCGGCCGGTGTGGCCATGTGGTTCTAGGCGCTTCAGTCTGGAACCGCGTGACCGCTACGGTTGCAGGTTCGAATCCTGCCTCGGGCATGGATGTGTGTGATGCCCTTAGGTTCGTTAGGTTTAAGTGGTTCTAAGTTCTAGGGGACTGATGACCACAGATGTTAAGTCCCATAGTGCTCAGAGCCATTCTTCAGCTGCCACAATCTAGTTGTATGCTTCTTTACAATCTATCACGCTGAAGATCATAGCCTCAGCTAAACCATTTGTAGAATCTTACAATTTTGGTATGGTATATCAGTCAGGTACTGCATTCAGAATGCTGTAATCCCAAAAGGGCGCCGGCCGCGGTGGTCTAGCGGTTCTAGGCGCTCAGTCCGGAGCCGCGCGACTGCTACGGTCGCAGGTTCGAATCCTGCCTCGGGCATGGATGTGTGTGATGTACTTAGGTTAGTTAGGTTTAAGTAGTTCTAAGTTCTAGGGGACTGATGACCATGGATGTTAAGTCCCATAGTGCTCAGAGCCCAAAAGGGCCTCCATGTGCCAACTCTCTCCCTAAAAAGTGTATTGGCGATACCCATGGTCTATCCCATCTTCTTACAATACCTGCATGCAACATCTTGCCTCCGTGAACCAGTTGGGCGCTAGGGGTTCTCAGTCGTCAGGAGACTGGTTGGCCTCCGGTAGTCGTGATGTGGTGCACCATGGTATGCATTATCTTGTGCCCTGTTTCGGGTAAAGAAACAGTGTTCCTATTGTGCCTTGCCTGTTACTATCTCATTCCTCCACCTAACTTGTACAACGCTCAGCTGTAACCCAAGTTCATGATGGTGGATAAAATCTGCACCAAGAATCGGCTCTTGTACATCTGCCAGCACAAACCTCTATTTAAAAAAACTTGCCGAAACCTATGTCCATGCCGGCCGGAGTGGCCGAGCGGTTCTAGGCGCTACAATATCGAACCACGCGACCGCTACGGTCGCAGGTTCGAATCATGCCTCAGGCATGGATGTGTGTGATGTCCTTAGGTTAGTAAGGTTTAAGTAGTTCTAAGTTCTAGGGGACTGATGACCTCAGAAGTTAAGTCCCATAGTGCTCAGAGCCATTTGAACCTATGTCCATTGTCGCATCCTGTTCACTGTAGGTCATGATGGGCGAGTTGTTAGTGGTAGGAAGGCACAGTGCTGCACGCACTGCCTCTTTTCGTTTCTGATTCAATCACAGTATGCTAATACCCGAGCGCGAGTCGACCAGGTAATTCGATTAGCCTTTCCGTCCGTTCCATACAAGCAGCACGACAACATGAATGGGCAAGCTGGTTTAGATGTCTGCATATGCATTGAAGGAGTATCTCAAATAACCAGGCAGTCTGTGGACATAATGTCTAACCGCTTTGAATCCACTCTAGCACTCTTGTGAAGTTACGTGGCCTGCTGCATCTACTGCAGGATGCTGGGGACATTTGGGAATGCACAGAGAACTGTGCGTCTTGTGACCTGCACTCTAAACATTTTGTAGTACCAACACACTCTTCCATCATGTCCCTCCAGCGTTTGCTTCTCTTGGCTGGGTGAATGTTCACACACTGATTCGTTTGTTCAACTCCAGCGCCGATAATTTGCATTGCATCCAACAGTAGCAACAGTAGCTTCAGACTGCAGAGCTGCTCGTAGACTAACTTCCTTGGCTCCTGTTGTACAGCAGTGGCTTCTGTTGTGTTGTAGTTGTTGTCCTGAGGCGCTCGCTTGCCCCACTACCACATGTAGTTTGTCAGCGACAGACAAAACAGAACTAATGTTGTCCTTCCATAAGATACTAACTGCTGTTTTCACTAACAGTGGCAGCTGCATGCGCCACATATTCCGACGTGTCTCATCCGACATTGCTGCTTCCTCCACAGCGCTCTGGAGAAGCAGTCACAATATGGATGGCATCCTGTCGCCAGTACATTCGAACTGTAGGACCTGCTGCATCCATTGGTCTAAAGACCACCATGTCTCTGAAATGTTCAAAGGTTGCAGAATGAGATCCTACAGCTTCTCCACTGTTCTAGCGTCTAGACTATTAAGTGCCAGCGCAAATTTTGTATAATCGTTCGTGATGTTTTCGTGCGTAAACGCTGGCTCTAACATCACAAACCAAAGCAGGGGGTTCTCCAGTACGAACTTTGGCACTTGCGTTTTCATCGTTGGCTTGACGGACGTGTTAAATCCGCAGTTCCTTCGACTGCTATATATACTGCATGTAGACGGAAGTCTCCCTATCAGAGAGATGCATCTTGCATCTGCAGGTCCCTAACATGAACCATGAAACATGGACCATGCCGTTGGTGGGGAGGCTTGCGTGCCTCAGCGATACAGATGGCCGTACCGTAGGTGCAACCACAATGGAGGGGTGTCTGTTGAGAGGCCAGACAAACGTGTGGTTCGTGAAGAGGGGCAGCAGCCTTTTCAGTAGTTGCAGGGGCAACAGTCTGGATGATTGACTGGTCTGGCCTTGTAACACTAACCAAAACGGCCTTGCTGTGCTGGTACTGCGAACGGCTGAAAGCAAGGGGAAACTACGGCCGTAATTTTTTCCGAGGGCATGCAACTTTACTGTATGGTTAAATGATGATGGCGTCCTCTTGGGTAAAATATTCTGTAGGTAAAATAGTCCCCCATTTGGATCTCCGGGCGGGGACTACTCAAGAGGACGTCATTATCAGGAAAAAGAAAACTGGCGTTCTACGGATCGGAGCGTGGAATGTCAGGTCCCTTAATCGGGCAGGTAGGTTAGAAAATTTAAAAAGGGAAATGGATAGGTTAAAGATAGATATAGTGGGAATTAGTGAAGTTCGGTGGCAGGAGGAACAAGACTTTTGGTCAGGTGAATACAGGGTTATAAATACAAAATCAAATAGGGGTAATGCAGGAGTAGGTTTAATAATGAACAAAAAAATTGGAGTGCGGGTAAGCTACTACAAACAGCACAGTGAACGCATTATTGTGGCCAAGATAGACACGAAGTCTACTCCTACTACAGTTGCACAAGTTTATATGCCAACTAGCTCTGCAAATGAGAAGAAATTGATGAAATGTATGATAGGATAAAAGAAATTACTCAGGTAGTGAAGGCAGACAAAAATTTAATAGTCATGGGTGACTGGAATTCGAGAGTAGGAAAAGGGAGAGAAGGAAACATAGTAGATGAATATGGATTGGGGCTACGAAATGAAAGAGGAAGCCGCCTGGTAGAGTTTTGCACAGAGCATAACTTAATCATAGCTAACACTTGGTTCAAGAATCGTGAAAGAAGGTTGTATACATCGAAAAATCCTGGAGATACTAGAAGGTATCAGATAGATTATATAATGGTAAGACAGAGATTTAGGAACCAGGTTTTAAATTTTAAGAGATTTCCAGGGGCAGATGCGGACTCTGACCACAATCTATTGGTTATGAACTGTAGTTAAAACTGAAGAAACTGCAAAAAGGTGGGAATTTAAGGAGATGGGACCTCGATAAACTGACTAAACCAGAGGTGGTACACAGTTTCAGGGAGAGCATAAGGAAACAATTGACAGGAATGGGGGAAAGAAGTACAGTATATGAAGAATGGGTAGCTCTGAGGGATAAAGTAGTGAACGCAGCAGAGGATCAAGTAGGTAAAATGACGAGGGATAGTAGGAATCCTAGGGTAACAGAAGAAATATTGAATTTAATTGATGAAAGGAGAAAATATGAAAATGCAGTAAATGAAGCAGGCAAAAAGGAATACAAACGTCTCAAGAATGAGATCGGCATGAAGTGCAAAATGGCTAAGCAGGGATGGCTAGAGGACAAATGTAAGGATGTAGAGGCTTATCTCACTAGGGGTAAGATAGATACTGCCTACAGGAAAATGAAAGAGACCTTTGGAGAAAAGAGAACCACTTGTATGAATATCAAGAGCTCAGATGGAAACCCAGTTCTAAGCAAAGAAGGGAAAGCAGAAAGATGCAAGGAGTATATAGAGGGTCTATACAAGGGCGATGTACTTTAGGACAATATTATGGAAATGGAAGAGGATGTAGATGAAGATGAAATGGGAGATACGATACTGTGTGAAGAGTTTGACAGAGTACTGAAAGACCTGAGTCGAAACAAGGCCCCAGGAGTAGACAACATTCCATTAGAACTACTGATGGCCTTGGGATAGCCAGTCCTGACAAAACTCTACCATCTGGTGAGCAAGATGTATGAGACAGGCGAAATACCCTCAGACTTCAAGAAGAATATAACAATTCCAATCCCAAAGAAAGCAGGCGTTGACAGATGTGAAAATTACCGAACTATCAGTTTAATAAGTCACAGCTGCAAAATACTAACACGAATTCTTTACAGACGAATGGAAAAACTGGTAGCAGCCGACCTCGGGGAAGATCAGTTTGGATATCGTAGAAATATTGGATTACGTGAGGCAATACTGACCTTACGACTTATCTTAGAAGAAAGATTAAGGAAAGGCAAACCTACGTTTCTAGCATTTGTAGACTTAGAGAAAGCTTTTGACAATGTTGACTGGAATATTCTCTTTAAAATTCAAAAGGTGGCAGGGGTAAAATACAGGGAGCGAAAGGCTATTTACAATTTGTACAGAAACCAGATGGCAGTTATAAGAGTCGAGGGGCATGAAAGGGAAGCAGTGGTTGGGAAGGGAGTGAGACAGGGTTGTAGCCTCTCCCCGATGTTATTCAGTCTGTATATTGAGCGAGCAGTAAAGGAAACAAAAGAAAAATTCAGAGTAGGTATTAGACTCCATGGAGAAGAAATAAAATCTTTGAGGTTCGCTGATGACATTGTAATTCTATCGGAGACGGCAAAGGACTTGGAAGAGCAGTTGAACGGAATGGACAGTGTCTTGAAAGGAGGATATAAGATGAACATCAACAAAAGCAAAACGAGGATAATGGAATGTAGTCGAATTAAGTCGGGTGATGCTGAGGGAATTAGATTAGGAAATGAGACACTTAAAGTGGTAAAGGAGTTTTGCTATTTGGGGAGCAAAATAACTGATGATGGTCGAAGTAGAGAAGATATAAAATGTAGACTGGCAATGGCAAGGAAAGTATTTCTGAAGAAGAAAAATTTGTTAACATCAAGTATAGATTTAAGTGGAAGGAAGTCGTTTCTGAAAGTATTTGTATGGAGTGTAGCCATGTATGGAAGTGAAACATGGACGATAACTAGTTTGGACAAGAAGAGAATAGAAGATTTCGAAATGTGGTGCTACCGAAGAATGCTGAAGATTAGATGGGTAGATCACATAACTAATGATGAAGTATTGAATAGAATTGGGGAGAAGAGGAGTTTGTGGCATAGCTTGACAAAAAGAAGGGACCGGTTAGTAGGACATGTTCTGAGGAATCAAGGGATCATAATTTTAGCTTTGGAGGGCAGCATGGAGGGTAAAAATCGTAGAGGGAGACCAAGAGATGAATACACTAAGCAGATTCAGAAGGATGTAGGTTGCAGTAAGTACTGGGAGATGAAGAAGCTTGCACAGGATAGGGTAGCATGGAGAGCTGCATCAAACCAGTCTCAGGACTGAAGACCACAACAACATAACAACATATCTCTGTAGCTCCGCTTGAAAGCACGGAAGTTGTTCTTTCGCCCAGTGTTGACCATCGTCGAAACGCGAAGTCACGCCTCGCTGTGCGCCTTGCTTGAAATTGTCGTTTCTTCTTGTGCTTTAGGGGTCACTATTTTATAGACAGTGCTCATAGCGTAGTCTACAAAAGACACACTCACAGTATACCGCGCAGTAACTTTTTATTTTACTGGTTACAACAGCAAATTATCAGTTGACAAAAGATAAACAGAGAACAGACGCGTAGAGAATAAATGAGTAAACAATGATCACTGACTCTCAAAGCGTTCTGAAATCCATTAGTTACAGGAACTGGAACAAAATAACTAGTAAATACACCCTCGACATACTGGATCAATACCACAAAGCTACGAAGACTGGCCAAATTATAGAATTTGTATGGGTCAAATCACATTCCGACATTCTATACAATGACAAAGCAAATCAACTAGCGAGAGATGCGACTAACTGTGGAAGAACTATGAACATTAAACTCCCATACACAGAATAGCTCCTAAAAATAAAACAACAAGCGATTCTCTCATGCCAGGAAGAATGGAATGAAAGCCAACAAACAAGAGGTAAAAGCTATGCACGTTTACAGACATGCATACCAACACAGACATGGTTTGCAAACTTCAAACATTCAAGGAAAATTATAACGTCCATTGTGAGAATTGCGTCTCAGTCCAGGGTCTTTCTCTGCCCACTTACAAATGGTTCAAATGGCTCTGAGCACTATGGGACTTAATGTCTGAGGTCATCAGTCCCCTAGAACTTAGAACTACTTAAACTTTACTAACCCAAGGACATCACACACATCCACGCCCGAGGCAGGATTCGAACCTGCGACCGTAGCGGTCGCGCGGTTCCAGACTGTAGCGCCTAGAACCCCTCCTCCACACGGCCGGCACACTCACATAGAATCGGCATGTCGGAGACACCCTACTGTCAATGTGAAGAGGAAACAATTGGCGACGTAAATCACATCTTATTTCAGTGTAGACGCTATGAGAAAGGCAGAGTCGACTTTTTCAAGGAGCTCTTAAGACTTGCTCACTGCCAGCCGCTTTGCACGATCCCAATTCTCGGAGATACAACCAGGAGTACATACGATGACATATCCCGGTTACTAGCGAAAGAAGACGTAAAAATCTAAAATGAATTGAACTTAACTAAAGAACTTAATTAAAAAATAAATTTTTAGCAGTCAACTGTGTTTTGTAATCTGATTACAATAATTTGGATCTAAAAACATATGAATGTATGCCCTAAGCAGTATGTATGACGAAGAAAAAAATATGTTACCTTGTTATATGTGTCAGTACATTTATTTGCGATGGCTCAAAACTTTGTATGCTAGAAGACAATAAAAAATGAGTAACTCCAGTCGACCGGTGGGCCAAAGTATAATTAAATCTCTTAACTGCTTTCTGTAATGGTGCTTCTCATAATTAATTATTCCGAATGGTAATAATTTATGAGTCATTGTCCTGTGGTCTTGATCAACACGAAATTAAAAAGAATGACAGAACGTAAGGATTCATTTTTATCTCAAAACGCTTCTTTACTACGCTACGTTTTGCATTTTGCGTTAAAACTCCTTTTTAGCTCTTGGGGGTGAAGTTATAACAGTAGTCGAACGTCACTTTCGATAACTCGATTTACAAGCAGACGAAAATTATCCGTTTATTTGTTCAAAGACTGTAAGGGCACAGCCTTTTCTATTTTTATTCCTTTAGGAAGTCTCGTAATGTTATTTTCGGAAAAAAGTTTATTGATGGCAAGTAAAGTAGCAGACGGCTAGCATCTGTACCTTGTTTTGACACGGAGTGATGTGTTAAGATTATGTCCTTCATATATTGTTGAAGGGCATAAGAACTCTTTCGTTTCCAATTAACGCTGTGCTGGAAATACATGTTTTGTTACGTAAAGAAATGATTGGTTTGCCGAGTTTGCAGTCGAAACTCCTTCACAGAATGGTGATAGGCCGCTCGTGTAGTGTATGCTTTGAAACAAGGCCACAAGTTTGCTGAAGCGGCAAAAATGCAGCGACTTTCCTACGCCGGGAGATACCCGGAGGTAAGATTGATAATAGGACTTGGAAGAAGTATGTGTGCTATGTAAATTTGTTAATCTCAGTATGTAATAATTGTTCATTTGTTTCAGCAGCAGAGTTTGAAGACTCCGCCGGCTTCCTTACTTCTGGTGTCAGTGTTAGGGTCGTTTGTTCTAGCAGCAGGCTCAGTAATTCTTCTGGCACCAGAAGACCGCATTTCAGTTGCCCGTGGGGCCTGGCTTTCGGGCCTTGGGCTTATCTTCTTCGTTTCGCTGTTTGATCTCCTTAATCATGTGGCATTGCAGACGAATGTGGGACATGTGTTCCGAAAAAAGTACGAACTGACATTATATGAAGTCCTCGATATTTCCAACAAGTAAGTGTGATAAGCTGGACGTGTATATGTCTAATTTAATGTAGCTATGTACCAAAATTACACTGGTCTGCATCACGTTTGAAGCAGAAGCACGATTTTAGCATCCTCAACCTTCCCTTATGTTATGAAGACTTGGCAGATTAATAAAACGTTGAATCAGATTAATAAAACGTAGGGAATTTGAAACAACGGAACCTCATTTCGTTAATAAGCGGCTTTGTTTTCTAAGATTAGCGAAAAGTGTTTCTGTGAAGCATTCTTGGTTTTCTTGGTGGTGTTACACATTTAAGTTGCATATACTGGTATGTGATTAGAACAGTTTACTTCCTAGGCCTTCTTAGGTCTCTGAAAATGTCAGTGTGTTTCAGGGTAGATCCAATACTTTTAACAGATGTGGGAATATATTTATTTACATATTGTGCCTGTGTGTTGCAGAACTGTGTCAGCAGTTCAGGCAGTATTATCGTGTATCACGGGATCCATTGTATGTATGTGGTCATGCACACGTGACTTCCTGCGATCTTCACATTTCATGTCAGAAGCATATGCATGGTTTGGTGCATCGTACTTCTTCTATGATATATGGTCAATGTACAAAGTCCATACATCTGGCAAAAGTGATGTGGAGCGACAACAACACAGTGGTCACTGCCTTGCACAATGGAGCGATTACATTTGCAAACAGCCAATGATAGTACTGCATCATTTGTTTATTGGCTCATTTGGATTCCTCGTCATTGTTGTAAGTGTTGTAAATTATGTGTAAAATTGTTTGTCTTTAAATCTCAAGAGTAGACTATTTAGCAGCATATAACACTATACACTTGAATTTGCATTAGCACATACGCTTTTGAGCAAGAAAATGTTAGTCTAAATATTGTAAACTTGTTAGTTTGCTTTGTAGTGAGGTTTATTTTTCTTTTCTGGTTTATTGCATGTTTCAGTGGAGGTATTAGCAGATAAAGGCATATGAAAACCACCTCTGCTTCCCGTGATCAGATTTTACTCATGTCTCAACTCACTGATTCGCACACCATGTTGTTTTATTTTGTATGATCAGTCACACAGCTGGCATTAATTGTCATGAAGTAAATGAAATATAATGAAATGATTGTATGGCACTATTGGGATTAACCACATGGAGTTATTCAGTCACCTAGTGCACATAGTTTTATTTCATGCCACACTTCCCTCCCTTACCAAATTGATGATCCCTTGATGCCTCCGGATGTCGTGTCAACCAACCTCTTCTTTCAGTCACCACAAATTTCATGTTAATCCAATTAGATTCACTACCTCATTAGCTATTCGAGCTACTAATCCGTTATTCAGCATTCTCCTGCAACACCATTTTCAAAAAGCTTCTGTTCTCTTCTTGTCTAAACTGCTTATCATCCACATTTCACTTCCGTATAAGGCTACATCCAGACAAATACCTTTAGGAAATACTTCCCAAAACACAAATTTATATTCAGTGTTAACAAATTCTTCTTTTTAGAAGTGCTTTCCTTGCTATAACTAGTCTGCATTTTATGTTCTCTCTTTATCGTTCATCATCAGTTATTTTTGATGCCCAAATAACAAATATCATCAACTTTTACTGTCTCATTTCCCAATCTTCAGCATCATCTGATTTGATTCATCTACACTATGTTACACTTGTTTTACTTTTGTTCTACAATCGAAAGCCATACGCTGCAAGCCACCTTGAGGTGTGTGGCAGAGGGTACTTCTAATACCACTATCTAATCTCCCTTACTGTTCCATTTGTTAATGGTGAGGGCAATAGAAGAGTTGTTGGTAAACCTCCATATTAGCTGTAATTTCTCAGATTTTCATTTTGTTATACACATCTGGGAGTAAATTATATACTACCTAATTCCTGCAACAAACTTCCTGAATTTCAATAGTAAAACACTTGGTGGTCACGTGTACGTGTTTCTGTGAAGCATTCTTGGTTTATGTAAGTATATTTTGTGTGTCTTCTTTGCGGTAAGTAGCAATCTATCTCTTACATTGTTAATGGTAAAACTCTCCATGATGCAAAACACATAATCTTGTTGCGTTTGCCATAAGAGTTTGTTGAGCATCTTTCTAATGCATTCTTATGCACCAAATGAACCTGTGACAAAATGTGGTGCTCTTCATTCAATTGTGTCTACCTCTTCTATGGATCCAACTTGCTACGGATCATAGACTGGTTAGCAGAACTCAAGAAGTTAGTGAACAAGGGTTTGTAAGCTGGATGCTTACTCATAGGTATTTTATGGTTTCCAATTATTTGTCTCTAGTAAAGCAAATAATCATCATAATAATGTTTCCAAGACACTGTCCATTCTGTTCCTCTGCTCAAAGTCCTTTCCCATCTGTGACTGAACTACTGTGTCATCGGCAAGCTTTGCAGTTTTTATTCCTTTTTCCTCTCCAGATTTCTCCATGAATTCCTTTACTCATAGCTAAGTAACATTGAGGATATGCTACAGCCTTGTCTCACTGCTTTTTAAACTATGGCTTCCCATTTGTCTCCTACAACTCTTATGACTGCAGTCTTGTTTTTGTACAAGTTGTAAATAACCTTTGCTACATGTATTTTATCCCTGCTACCTTCACAATTTTGAAGAATGTAGTTCAATAAACAATGTCAAAACATTTCTCTAGTTATACAAATGCCATAAATTAGGTCAAATTTGAAATTCAGGCAGACTATAACAAAGGAAATTAAATTGTCATAGCCTCCCAGTTCATCTTATAAACTTGCTTCATGAGACTGTTGTGTAATATAAAAATAAAGTCAAAGAAGTTATTTGTTTATAAAATCTGTTATTGGAAAGAATTTGGGTCGACAGAAGTGTCCGATCCCACGCATCGGCTTTGACTCGTGACATAAGGGTGTTGTCGTGTGTGACGTCATGACGACACGGTGTTTGGGTTGTGAGTGTGGCGTGTTTGTAGATGTCATCGTGTTGTGGTTTGTTGTGCTCTCTGGTGGTATGTTCAGGGTTTTCGTTTGTGTGGTGTAAAGGGCTCAGTTTGCTTTTGTTCATTATCCACAATTGTTCGAGTGTCGGCTGTGTTTGTAGTTGAATTTGTTTCAGTGAGTTAACGATTTTGTGTGAAGGTTAATTTAGTGTTGTTCGCTGTACATCGTGTGGTAATTTTAATAAAATTAATTGGTTGTTGTTTTTGTTCAGGAATGGATATGACAGATAAAATTAACAGTGCGCAGGTCAAGGGAAGTGTTCATTCCCAGTGTGTGGCTGTGTATGTTGATATTGGTATCAGGAGATGTTTTTGAGCTCTATAGGCCAAGGGAAATGTTTGATCCTAATTTATGGGATCGGGAGCTGCTGTTGAGCTGTATAGGTCAAGGGAAGTGTCCGATTCCAGATGATATTGTGTTTAGTGGTATTTGGGGAGTTTTGTGATGTCGGTTTTTTTCGTGTCGTTTTGTATGGGGGTGGGTGTCTAAATTTGATTATATTTAGTTTGCCCCCACCCAAAAAAAAACCATTTCCTGCGCTTGTCCCGATAGTGTCATTAGGCCTTTTGTGGAAAGTGTGTGTGTTTGTTTTTCGATGTATTTTCGTCCTCATAATGTGTACGTACCGACTTTATATGCGCCATATTGGAATCGTGGTTTATGGTCGTTTCCGCCATATTTGTGACGTCATGGGTCAAAGCAGATGGGCGGGATCGGACGTTTCCGTATTTCCCCGTCTGCTTTGACCCATGATGTCATCCACATAGCAGAAATGACTATTCAAAGCGTCTCCAATATGGTGCCTATGATGTCACTATATACACATGACAACAAACACGAAAATATGTATAAATAAGACAATAATGTCTCCCTCCAAATATACAATGAAACTAACAGGACAACAGCAGGAAATTGGGGGTTTTAGGGAGGGGACAAGCTAAACATAAGAGTAAAAAAAACACACGATGATCCCAAAACACACAAAACGACGAACAAAAAACAATAATTACAAAATCTACAGAAATCTGACACTTTCCTTGACCTATATAGGTCAACTGCAGCTGATGATACCAAAACAGCAACGCCTACACCAAAAACCACGCAAATTGGAATCAGACATTTCCCTTGAGCACAGCTGACAATACCAAAACACCAATACCTACATATAAAACTACGAAAGTTGGAATCGGTAATTTCCCTAGACCTACATAGGTCAACCATAACTACAGTTGCAAAAAAATCCAACACCTACAACTATGAAAACCAAAATGACAACATCTCAGAAAGTCAAACATCCCTACGTAAATTAAAACACATTCAATACACAAAACATTTCAGCTCAAGAAAAATAGACCCACAAAAACCAATTACTTACCACCAACAAATTTCAGCACTGCAAATTAGGTCGGCCGTCCCAAAACACACACACACACACACACACACACACACACACACACACAGAGAGAGAGAGAGAGAGAGAGAGAGAGAGAGAGAGAGAGAGAGAGAGAGAGAGAGAGAGAGAGAGGGGGGGGGGGGGGGGCACCATCAAACAACAAGACGACATCTACAAACACAATCAACTTAAATGCCGCGCCATAATGACATCACACACGTCAACACACTTACGTCATGGGGTCAAAGCAGATGGGTGGAATCTGACACTTCCATTGACCCGCAGACGGGTGGAATCCGACACTTCCTAATACCAGGGATTGTAATACTTGTAAATTTTACCGTATAATGATCTCCACTGCATAATTACGAAATTTTCATCAGAAATTTTGATGGTTTGTTGTGCAGTCTGCCAGACAAAAAGAAGGGATTATTAATTTTTGCTGATTTTGAAGTAAGATTCTTGAAAGCAACTGATATA
This sequence comes from Schistocerca nitens, assembly GCF_023898315.1. Lineage (NCBI taxonomy): Eukaryota > Metazoa > Arthropoda > Insecta > Orthoptera > Acrididae > Schistocerca > Schistocerca nitens. Next base: position 12,674,533 of record NC_064622.1, read on the forward strand.
AAAGAGAATCTAGGGGGTAGTGTTAGTCACTTATTAATTTAATATGCTATAAATTTCCCTGGCAAAGTTGCTTAAGACATTTGTACCCTTATAGATAGTGCATTCATACAATAAGTGGAAGTTAGAGATATGTATGCCTATCCTTTTGTTAATGGGTTGTTAGAGCACAATGCATATAGTTACATTGTGTAACTTAGCTACATGTACAGTTCAGAAATAGAGAAAGAAAACAGTGAGGCTGATTAACAGCAAAACTACTGAAGTTTTCAAAGTAAGTTTTTAAAAAATGTTGACCGGTAATAATATGATGGGCTCTTTCACTCACTAACAGGTATGGTTGTCTTCTTCGAAACTCAGTTCTGTGGGATCTTAAGTGACAGAGGCCAATCCTGGACTTTTAATTTTTCCACCTTGTTGACACTGGTTGGGACTGGCTGTGTAGTGTTACTTATCTTCAGGAGTTCCCATTGTTTCCTAGCATTATGCTTGTCAGTTTCTGTTTTCCATCTCAATTGGTCGAAGTGCTGAATTCCTTCCCAAACATTGTGACTCCATACTGGACAATTAAGTGCAGCACTTTTCCAGTGACCAGTTTCAATTTGAGATGTTTTCAAGTTGCCCTTTAATAAATCTTTGTATTGTTTCTGTGGTCTTTCTAGTTTTCTTTGACAATCATGACTATGTGGCCCGTCCAACGGAGTTGATACTTAATGGTCATGGCTTCAATGATAGAAGAATTTGCTTCTTTCAGAACACTGATGTTAGTGCACTGATTCGCCATTTACCCGTAGCATCCTTCTCAGGCAGTGACAATGATACTTTCTCAGGCATGTGTGCCTTCTGCAAGTAGTCTGTGCCTCACACTCGTATATGAGAGATGGTATAACTGTAGCTTGGCGTATGTAGAACTTGGTCTAAATGTTGATATTATGGTTATCAAAGCCCCTTACCCCAAAGGTGAACCCTCAGCCATAATACCTTACCTGAAGACGACGAGAAGCCGTATCGGCAAGTCTGAGGCAGTGTTGTATTTCAGAATTAGTATTTGCATTTGCTGAAGGATGGCTGGCAAAGTGTGGGAAGTGCTCTATGTTCTGCAGCAGTTTGCCTTGGGCTGTGATTCTTCGGGCGTATGGCAATAAGAGTTGGGTGCAGGTTGATGTAGGTTCTGCGTACTCTGGATGTTAAAGCTTATTCCAGTGCAAATGTTGAAAAAAAATATAAGAGCACTCAAACAATCTTGCTTGATGCCCATTGTGATTTCCAGGCGTATTGTTGACAAGAACCATGCCAGTCATGATATCATGCAGCAGTCTAACAATGTTAATGTACTTCACAGGACAGCCTATTTTAGCTAAGATCTTCACACAAGGCACCTCTCTTGACTGAGTCAAAGGCTTTTACAAGATCTGTGAATGCCATGTACAGAGATGTTGTTTCTTTTGCATTTCTCCTGCATTTGTTTGGCACAGAAAATCATATCTGTGGTAGCGTGATTAGGTCAAAATCCACATTGTATTTCAGCAAGAGGTCTTGGGGACATATTTATTCAGTGGCAGATAGAACGGATATTCCCAGTAGTTACCACAGTCGGTTCTGTTGCCTATTTTGAAGACAGAAACTATCAGTGCGCCTCTGAAATCAGGAGGAATTGTTCCAGTGATCCATACTTTGACAATGAGAATTAGTATATGTTCAGCGAGGATAGATCAGTCTTCCTTGAAAAATTCAACATTGATTCCTTCTGATCTGGTGGCTTTGTTGTTTTTGAGTTCCTTAATAGCTCTCTCAGCTTCTTGTAGAGAAGGGACTTCACCAAGCTGAGGTTTTGTAGATTCTTTCGGAATTGTGGAAGGCATTGTTTCATTGGATCTCTCGGACTTTATTTGATAGTTTGTGGAAATGATCCATTATTTGTTAATGGAATTGCTGTCCTTCAGGAGGACGAAGCCATATATAGGTTTAAATGGATTTAAATTTTGAGTTACTGGACAATATATAATTTTCGTAATGCTGAAGAGAGCTCGAGTGCTGTTAGTTTCTGCTAGAGGTTGCTTTTCTTGAGGTATCATTGTCCCCCATTTGTTTCAGAGCAAGAGTTTTTGTCTGCATTTCCACCTTCGCGTTTTGATCTTCTCTTTTCTTGGTTAATGACTTAGGATTGCTCTGCCAGGCCTGATGTCTCTTCTCTTTTTGTTTAGTATTGCCTGAATTTCTTAGTCATTTTCATCAAACCAGTCTTCGTGTTCAATCTTGCAGTATTCAACTAAATCTTCAGCAGCTGATATTATTGCAGCCTTCCATGTTGCCCAGTATTCTTATGTGCTTTCAGAATATTCATACGGTAGCCTATCATCTGAGAGTTCTGGAATTTTCCTTTAATGTAACTACCCTTAAGATGGTCTATGTTCATTTTAGATCTTGCAAGTTCTCTCTGTTTCCTACATTAGAAGTGAACATGAAGGATCATCACAGTCGGTGGTCTCTCCAACACTCATCAGCACTTGTCAGTTCTTTCATGATTATGACATCTCTTTGGTCTCAGGCATGCACAATTAAATAATCAATCATGTGCCAGTGTTTTGATCCTGGATGTTGCCGTGAGGTTTTAATATTATCCTCCTGCCTGAAGATAGCATTAGTGATAACTAAGGAACTGCTCTACCCTACCCCCTCTGTTCCAATCACTTTGGGTCATAGTGTTGAGTCTCTACTGACTCAAGCATTGAAGTCTCCCATGAGAATGATTTTTGTCAACATGGAGTATTCTTGGTAGAAGCATTTAAACATTTCAGGTTGGGAGTAGAAGATTTTCTTTTCATTGTCTTGACGAGTGAGGGTCAGTGTGTATGCACATATAACTGCAACTTGTTTGTTAGTAGTAAGTTTGAGGTGTAGGCGCAAGAGTCTTTTGGTTTTGCCACAAGGTAGTTCATTAAGGTGAGGAGCAACTTTCTTTGTGATAGCAGAGCCAACACCATGAATGCAAAGTTCATGAATTTCTTTTCCTTTCTAAAAGAAAGTGTAGCCACCTCCAAGTTCTTTGATTTGTTCTTCGCCTGGTCCTCTAATTGTACCCACTGCTGCAGTACTGATCTTGAATCTTTAAAGTTCATGAGAAACGATAGTTCGGCTTTCTGTTCAATTTACCATATCCTTATCCATTGGAGTTTTGGTGTTCTCAATAGCAGAGTTCATCTTTACTTTCTGTTGATTACATATGGTGTATTCTAATTTAAAAGGTGAACCAAGAGGTTCATCCTTATGAAATCTGCAAACCACCTTCCCTACCCTCTGGCTCCTACCCTTGTAACTGCCCCTGGTGCAAAACCTGTCCCATGCACCCTCCCACCACCACCTACTCCAGTCCTGTAACCCAGAAGGTGTACACGATCAAAGGCAGAGCCACATGTGAAAGCACCCACGTGATTTACCAACTGACCTGCCTACACTGTGAAGCCTTCTATGTGGGAATGACTAGCAACAAACTGTCCATTCGCATGAACGGACACAGGCAGACAGTGTTTGTTGGTAATGAGGATCACCCTGTGACTAAACATGCCTCGGTGCATGGCCAGCACATCTTGGCACAGTGTTACACTGTCCAGGTTATCTGGATACTTCCCACTGACACCAACCTATCAGAACTCCGGAGATGGGAACTTGCCCTTCAATATATTCTCTCTTCATGTTACCCACCAGGCCCCAACCTCCGCTAATTTCAAGTAGCCGCCCCTCGTACATCACTTGTCATTAAACAACATCTTTGCCTCTGTACTTCCGCCTCAACTGACATCTCTGCCCAACCTCTTTGCCTTTACGTGTGTGTGTGTGTGTGTGTGTGTGTGTGTGTGTGCGTGTGCGTGTGTGCGTGTGCGCGCACACACACACACGTATGTAAAGGCAAAGAGGTTGGGCAGAGATGTCAGTTGAGGCGGAAGTACAGAGGCAAAGATGTTGTTTAATGACAAGTGATGTACGAGGGGCGGCGCGCGCGCAGTCAAGAGTGTATACCTGTCCTTTTTTCCCCTCCTAAGGTAAGTCTTTCCGCTCCCAGGATTGGAATGACTCCTTACCCTCTCCCTTAAAACCCACATCCTTTTGTCTTTCCCTCTCCTTCCCTCTTTCCTGATGAAGCAACCTTGGGTTGGGAAAGCTTGAAATTTGTGTGTGTGTTTGTGTGTTTTTTATTGTGTCTATCTACCAGCGCTTTCTCGTTTGGTAAGTCACAGCATCTTATATGCATAAAAAATGTTACGTTGGCTTCCCTCTTCAAGAAATTGTACACAGTTTTCTTCTTCTCTTCAGAGAGTTTTCAACTGAAAACAATTAATAGCATGTTTTTGCAACTAGTTTTAATAAAGTAAATGTAAAAAAAATGGAAAACATATTATTTTAATGATACACTCTCAGTGTTCTAGTGCAGTTCTTTCTTAAAGTTGGTATGTAGTCCAGATTAACAACCTCAGTGGCACCTGGATGATCTAAATTGGAAGATTTCAGTAATACTGCATCTGTTCTAGTTCATTAATGATTTCTGGGAGCAAACACAACGTTTGCAGGTGAAGCGGATAATTTAGTTTCTTGTCAAGAAAAAAGGAAAGTAGTTGTTTTTCATTCTCATCTGGTCATGTAGCTCTTTGGAGCATTTTAGAACATGTTGAGGCATTTCAGTGTTTGCAATCTTCTTAGCTGCGAACTTCCTTGCAGGTTTTGTGTACTCACACTTAGTTTCTTCATTTTTATCCCATGATTGTCATCAGATTCTCATGGCTCATATCCTCAGAATAAGATTTCTGAAAGTCTTTCACATTATCTTCACCAACGTATGTGAAGCCAGTTTGCTGTGTAGTGCCAGTATTCTGCAGTTGCATTGGTAATGTCACTGCCCAGTTTATTTTCTGACAATGATACAGCATCAGGCATCACTTTTCTCCATACATAATTTCATATTTAGGAGTGGTCATTCCATGCATCTCTAATTGCACCATGTTCAACTGTTACCAGACTATCTGCGTCACAGACTTGACTCATCATTAGTCACATCCTTCAACATGATTTGAAAAAGTCCACAAGTTGCAGACTATTAAATGTGGCAGTAGCCCTGTGATTCTTGGACTGCTGTACGAAAGTAGTATTAGGAGACTTAAACTTAATATTTTCATTTAACTTCATATTGGAAGGTGGATGGCAAGAAACAGTATTGAGGATGAGAATTTTGAGAAGATTATTCTCCCCTTTTATGTCATCCAGTTCTTGTCCCTGTAAGTCCATGGTTGTGTGACCTCACCTGTTTGTTGTAAATGTCAAATCAAAAACATCTTCAGCCATCTGTATTTCCAATTTTATCAAAATTTTGTTACCAGTTTCAGCAATACAGTAAGCCATCTTCAGGCCTCCTAACTGACATGCAGGAAAAATACCACCTCTTGTACAATCAAAATAGGGGCCAGTATACAGTCACTGGTATCTGTAGACTTCCTTTTAACAATGCTATCCCTTTGCTCATCGCTTGCAGTCAGGTGGTTAAATTCTACAAGCTTGCTCACCTTGGCTATTGTCAACTGCCAGTGGGCTGCTGGTATACCCTTATATACACTAGCTGCCCTGCCTACTGTGACATCTCTGATGCTAGCTGCGTTGACTTGGTGTTTGATGTGCCCATTTTAACTTTACGATTGCTGTATCCTGCACTGTGCTGAGCTGCCATCTCTTGTTAAGGATGTTATCAATGATTTTTGTTGCAATGGCTTCTTTAATTACAGCCACAGAAGTTGGTAGCACAAGCCAAGACAGAAGTTTCATTAAATTTGATCCAGTGATTGTTTTCTAAAGCATGCTCAACTGAAGTGGGTTTCTAGGGGTAGCTTTGATGATAAAACCCCTCGTGCTCCTTCTTGCATTGTTCTACAGTGCATACTGTTTGTTCAGTTTAAGACTGGCTACATTGCGAGGTGTTTTATAAACCTCAGGAGTTCTGAGACCTGCTGCATCTTTAACGGATGTCAGTAATTGCCAGATTGTTGTTGAAGGTGCAAAGACCTTTTTGGTCGTGTCTTTTCAGCAGGTGGCTTATATTGCCGGATACAGAGCTACAGAAGGGCAGAGAAGAAAGTTTCTTTCTGTGCTCCTCGTCAGTGGTCTTCCTGTGATTCTTTCTTGAGATTTCATTTATTTGGTGAAAGTTGCACTAGCAGCTCAGCTCATGGGGCAGGTTATTGTGGTCTGATATTATTCTTTCACAATGTGCCCTAACACAGTGTGCTTCTGTGGCAGATGGTGATGGCTGATGTGAGTGCAAGTATAGATTGACAAGAGTAGGTTTCCGATAGAAACTGTGGCCAAGGCATCCATTTTGTTTGCAATGGACAAAGATGTTAAGAAAGGAAAAACAATTATCTTTTTCTGCCTCCACATTGATTTGAAGTTTGCTGTTAGTGCCTGTTGAGGCCATTGCTTTTTCTTGTGTACATTAATGATCTCTCATTAGTTACACTGCCAGAAGCAGAGTTCATTTTGTTTGCAGATGACACAAGTATTGCAATAAATAGTATGTTAGGTGTAGTTCTAGAAAGATCTGCTAATGATATTTTCATGGATATTAATAAATGGTTTAAAGCCAACTCACTGACATTAAACTTCGATAAGACTCACTATATGCAATTCAGAACCTGTAAGAGGTTTCCACCCAGCATATGCATAAAATACGAAGAAGAGCAGATAGAAGAGGTTGACAGTCTTAAATTCCTGGGATTACAACTTGATAATAAATTCAGTTGGGAAGAGCACACTACAGAACTGCAGAAACGCCTTAACAAATCTGTATTTGCAATTCGAGTGTTAGCAGACATAGGCGACATAATAATGAAAAAGCTTGCATACTTTGCCTACTTTCATTCCAGAATGTCATATGGTATAATATTTTGGGGTAACTCTTCAAGTCAAACAAAAGTTTTCAGAGTCCAAAAGCGTGTAATACGTATCACTTGTGGAGTAAATTCACAGACGTCCTGTAGAAACCCCTTCAAAGAACTGGGTATACTAACTACTGCCTCTCAGTATATTTACTCATTAATGAAATTTGTCCTAAATAATATATCTCTTTTTCCAACAAACAGCTCAGTTCATACATACAATACCAGGAACAAAAATGATCTGCACAAGGACTTAAAAGCACTTACTTTAGTTGAAAAAGGGGTCCACTACTCAGGAACACTCATCTTCAATAATTTGCCAGTAAACATAAAAAATTTAGTTACAAATAAGGATCAGTTTAAAAGGAGCCTGAAAGACTTACTAATGGCCAACTCCTTCTACTCCATTGACGAATTTTTTAATAGAAACAAATGATGTATTGTATATATTCATACTATTAGTATTGTTATTTCAGCTTAAAAAAAAAAAATATTGACATGTTCCACATCCACGAGGATCTCCTCAGCACGGATCTATGGAACGAAAACTAATCTAATCTAATCTAGGTTTTCCAATATCTCGTCCAAGTTTCTCACATCGGTGGGGCCTTGACCAGTCTTTCATCAACATATCGGAAAAAACAAGTAGGCTTTAATGGTGCAATGTGTAAGGTAGCGGCTTTAATGGTGCAATGTGTAAGGTAGTGGCTTTAATGGTGCCACGGGTAAGGCAGTATCCTCAAATTCTCCGCGAGGAGATTTGTAACAATATTATGAAGAGGACAGTTGCTACTCACCATATAGTAGAGATGCTGAGTCGCAGATAGGCACAACAAAAAGACTGTCACAAAGTGAGTTTTTGGCCAAATAGGCCTTTGTCAGACATAGATTAAAAAAAACAACACAAAAACGCGCGCGTGCGCGCGCACACACACACACACACACACACACACACACACACACACACACACACACGTGTGTAACTCACACACACATGGCCACAGTCTCAGGCTGCAGAAGCCAGACTGTGAGCAGCAGAACGTGATTGGAAAAGCAACCTGTTGGTGTGAGTATGGAGGAGGCTGGGACGGGGAGGGGGAGAGATAGCAGGATAGGGGTGGGGGACAAAGTGCTGCTTGTGGGAGTGTACAAGGACTAGGTGGAGAGAGGGTGGGGCAGCTATGTGCAGTCAGGAGGTTAGGTGGAGGGCAGGGAGGGGAGGATAGCGGAAAAGGAGAGAAGTGGTGCGATGGTGTAGTGCTGGAATGGGAACAGAGAAGGGGCTAGAGGGTAAGGACAGTGACTAACGAAGTTTGCAGTTAGGAGGGTTATGGGAACGTAGGATATATTGCACAGTGTATTCACACCTGCACAAATCTGGATAGCTTGTTTTGGTGAGTATGATCCATATGGCACAGGCTGTGAAGCAGTGATTGAAATGATTAACATTGTGGTGGGCAGCATGTTCAGCAAGGGGATGGTCCTACTGTTTCTTGGCCACAGTTTGTCGGTGGCCATTCATGCGGATAGACAGCTTGTTGCTTGTCACACCAACATAAAATGAAGCAAAGTGTTTGCAGCTTAGTTAGTAAATCATATGTCTGGTTTTAAAGGTAGCCCTGCCTTTGATGGGATAGGTGATGTTTGTGAATGGACTGGAGTAGGTTGTGGTGGGAGGATGTGTGGGACAGGTCTTGCATCTAGGTCTATTACAGGCATATGAACCATGAGGTAAGGGGTTGGGGAGAGCAGGGATTGTATAGGAGTGGACGGAGATAGTGTAGGTTCGGTGGGCAGTGGAATACCATTAGTGGGGGGGGGGGGGGAGAAGGATAGTGGGTACAACATTCCTCATTTCAGGGTACAACAACAGGTAGTCAAAATCCTGATGGAGAATGTGATTCAGTTGCTCCTGTCGTGTGGTACTGAGTCACGAGGGGAATGCTCCTCTGTGGCCGGATGTTGGTGCTGCGGGAGGTGGTGGGTGACTGGAGAGATAAGGCACGGGAGATCTGGGTTTCCCATGAGGGGATTTGCAACAGTTTTAGGTAACAGGCTTCCCATTGCAATGCCATCTGCCTGATCATAATACTGGCCATTGTATAGAAAATCGGACATAAGAGTATGCCCACATAGCTTGAACCACACCACTAACTGGGATACTAGGACCTAAGATTCTTCGGTATTTACATTCGTAAATAGTGCTACCACACTGAAACTGATCATAATGTCATTCTTACTAAGTGGAAGACAGTTTGGCTGATGAAATTGGCTGATTTTTGTTAATATGATATTGACAGTGTCCCACATGTGGAGCAAGGATTTGGCCAAGTACTTACCAGCTTTTGTGTCGGTGAGACAATGTTAGACACAGTGTGGTGGAATGTCATCCCATCTTTTGGATCTTCGGTAAACTGAAAGCAGTAGATGGTCTGGGTGCCTGAGGGAGAAGTTTCTAGACCACACCATTTTCCACAAAAGAGTGCTTAACAAGCTAATATGCCTTTCTTATTATTCTCAGTGTCAGATCATGTGAGCGATTGCAGTAACTATCTTAATCCAGTAGTGCATAAATCTTTGTATCATAGATCACATATTCCATAATTATGACTACATTGCCCTTGTCTGTACAGGAAGAATCCCGATGCTTTCATCATCACGTAGTGCACACAAGCCATTGCGCTCAGCCCTGGTCATATTGGGTGCCTGTAGCTCCTCTTTCATGGGCATACAGCTCTTTTTATGTCATTTCCCCCTCGCTCTATTTGTGATTGGAACAGGAAAGGAAATGACAAGAAGTACAGGGTACCCACCGCCATGCACCCTACGGTGGCTTGCGGAGTATCTGTGTAGATGTAGATGATAAGCACAATGTATTATTTCACAGACGGCATCCTGCAGTGAAGGTATGAAACCCTTTCTTATGTGGTAACATTGCACCCATGTCTGTGTTTCTTAGTGTGTTTGCTGAGGATCTGCAGTCCACTCTGTTTTGTTGTTAAAGGCAGCCGAACTTTCCTTTCTGCCTCTCTTTAGCTTTTTTTCTGTGATGATGTTTGTTGGGAAACTGTAGTCACGACTCAATCTTTGACAGTTGCAGATGTAAGACCATAGGAGCATGTCAATCATATAAACATCAAAAACTGTGACAAGCTAGAGATTTCATAATGGATTTAAGACTATGACCATGCACATAGTAGCTTCATTTGATAATGGAAATAAACAATAAATCCACTGATGGTAGTACAAAATGTTCTTAAACATGACTAGGGTATTTTGCATCAGTTGGGATGCCCCTCCAGTTGTTATTAGCAAGCATGGAAATAAGAATAACTGCAGCATATACAGGATGATTAATATGCTTTTCTTTGTCACAATGACCTCAGAACCTGTAACATCTATCCTGACAATCAAGATTACATGCAGAAAAAAAAATAAAGTGCTTCAGGAATTTCAAATAAATTGGCTGGTTGCTCATAGCAAAATGAATAGAACTGACTATTGCCTTTGGCAACAATAGTTAGTAAATGTCTGATGAGGGCCTTGTAAGCTGAAAACAGGTTAATAAGATAAATTAATACTGTAAAACAAAAGCAAACTAGCACTTTTCACTGATTATGATGTCACTCTACCAGGAACCAACAGAAGATTCGTTAACATGATTTTATAAAAGTGGCCACTTCATTGCTGAACTGCCTGGGAGGATTATATAGGTTTTTTGGACTTGGTACTCTGGGTATGCAGTCTCCAAGGGGCCATGACACTCAGAGAAACTTTGTTTTGATCAGTTTGATAAAAATAATTTTACTCCTTCCCCCAATACCATATCATCTAACATCACTGCACAGCAGGATCACATTCAATATATGAGTTTAGTAATGAGATTAGCACACTCCCCCCCCCCCCCCCCCCCCAAATCCTATACACATGCACACACATAGCCACATCCCACTGAGGGGTGAATGCTAGGTTAAGACTGTGAAAAAACTGTGGTCCAACCAGCATGTAGTCCTAGGACGTTTTGGTTTTGAGGCATGTGCTGAACCACCAGACCCAACTCAGATTCTGATGAAGATTCACTGTTGCCTGGAGTTGGATTCTGCTCCAGATTTACTGCTGTCTGGAGTTGCAGCGGCTGTACTGCTAAGTGGCAGTGCCATCATTTTCTGCGGGCCAATTCATCTTAGTTCAGCCGATTTCCATGAAATATTTATATAAATTATATGCACTACCCTCCCTTATGAAATGTTGTATCTATTGGGCAAAACTGGATCAAAATCCCACACTAGTTCCTGAGGTTAGCCTGTACATACAGACAGCAGGAAGTGGGGAACTTCGTTTTATTTATGTAGAGATACTGGCACCTGTGTAACAGGGTTAACGTCTCCTAAATCAGTGAGGGGAGATATTTGAAGGGCACATATGTGACTTTGAGGAACTAGTTATTTACTGCTATGAGGATTTTTGTTGATTCTGTACTAAATGGTGATTCGTATAAATATCAAATCCAGTAGAAACTTATTGACTAGATAATATTTAGTGCATTAATACTCTTTTAGATTTCATAATCATTCAGTTTTTTCCCTGGTGCTTTAATTTCAGCATCTGAGAGGTGACTTAGGGGACTGTATATTTGGGGTTGTGTACCTTATGGAACTCAGTACACCTTTTGTCTCTTTTAGAGGCATCCTCAGTAAGTTAAAGGTTGGTAAACTGCTTCTTTTTATGTGCGTCATTACTGGTTCACCCTCAGAAAATTGAATAGAGAACAATTCTTTTCTATTGTTACAGATGAAATCATCACAGCTTTATGTGGTCAATGGTCTAGTCATGCTAGTCACGTTTTTTCTCTGCCGTGTAATTACGCTCCCGTATGTCTGCTATAAGTACAGTGACTATGTAGGATTGTCATTTTGGGAGGTAAGTACCTGGCTGTTTTGAACTTTGGTTGCAACGTTATTCTCCCAAAGTTTTGTGTTAAAGGATGACACTTGTAACTATGTTTGTGTAATGACATTTTTTTTTCTTTTCCAGGCTTTCATATCACTGCCTACTGGTTGCAAAATTAGCATAGCCATATTGATGTTTCCTCAGATATATTGGTTTATTCTGATGGTAAAGGGTGCATTTTCAGTTTTTTTTCCAGTGAAGTAAAACAGTATCGCCAGTTAAAAAATATAACTATTGTGCAGTAAATACCCATTAATTTAGTTGTGGATGTTTCACCTTATGCCAGTGGGAAGAGAGCATTCACAATTTTCTGTCCTTGTAATACAGTTGTACATAGCTATTCCTGCCTGTGGTATTTAAAGATCTGACATTCTCTTTCCTTCATAACGTGCAGGATAAAGCTAAACTGAAATTTCATGTGTGTGATAGATTGGTTTGTGGGGATTAGAAATGCTGTGTTAGGATTTTCAGATACAGATTAAATGTTGTGTGCTGTTTTTTTATGAAATGCATAAAGTATGGGCGACAATAGTTCCTATATGTGCGTAGATGTGTGTATATGTGTCTATATGCGTGGCTGTCATGCTGCCAAAAAATGTGCATTTAATATGATTGCAGTTCAGTATTGACAACAAAACATTACCAGAGTCAAACGCCTCAACCAGATTCGCACACACCTGCAGAAAACCTAAACATTTTATGGAGAAGAAATAATTAACTAATAAATGTGTGTAGAGAAAGGGTGTTAACAGCTGTTATAAAAATGATCAACAACATTCCACAGCTCCTTGTTAATTTCTGTGTTATACTGTGGAACATGGCTGCTGTAATCATTTCAACGCTCTTATTTCCACATAGCTACCAGAAATTATTTTTTAATATTGACAACTTCTGAGATTAATGTGTTTAGCATTTATTATTACATGGGAGATGCTTAGTATTGCTCTGTCAGTTTTATTGTTACTGCAACAAGCAATAAACTGGAGAACATCTGTCCTTATAGGTGTGTGGCACTACCTGTTAGGAACACAAGATTGACGTAGCTTTCTTTCTGCATTGTAGGGAGTTTTGTTTTAGCTTCAAATTTATGATAATTGGCTTAAAAGAATGAAAATTAATCCAGTATATTATATTGCTGTTTCATTAAAAGACTGAATAAAATGTTACAGAATTTTCCACACTCTCTGGAGAGAAAAACACCTATACTTTCATTATACAGATTTAACAATATTATTTGATAAAATTTTTAGGTGAATGTATGAAATAAGATTCATCATTCAAATAACACATTAGAAGACTGAAGATGGAAACTTGAAATTCACATGCCTGTGGACAGAGGTAGTTACGAAGCAGTTGCCACAAAAAGTGCAGACATAGAAAAAGAAACTGATATTTGAAGAAAAACTATTTACTTCCTGGACTAATATAATGGAAAGAAATAGTAGAATGAGTAGTCACTTCGTACTGAACTCTCACTTTGTTAGTGGGAGAGATACCCCTATCATTGCTTAAAGATTTTCGTTAATATACTCAGTCTTGTGAAATTGACATCAGGTCTTTTGTCGAAGTTCACTCCCAGGGTTATAATATGTCATTCAGTAAGCAGAAAGTTCCTGTCATAGGGATGTATACTCTCCTCCTTTGCTTGTTTATGTACTCAGATATTGTTCTATTTGTCACACACTGATATTTTCTCTTTTCCTTTCCCATCTCAATTTAGAAAATAAGGCAAACTTCCTTGTATGTTATCTTTAATTTGATACATCAAAATCACTTAGTGTTCTGTTTATAATTATCAAAAAAGTGTGAATTTGTAAGTTGTGCATTTTATATTTGTCAAATTATCAAATTTGAATTTGATGCCACAGTGCAGTATTAATGTGTTGAGAAGTGAAAATCAACTCATTACACATCCAGGAAATGTTAGATTCTTATGAGCAAAACCAAAAATTATGTTGCAGTCATTTAATTACTCTGATTTGTGCTAAAGAGCTTGCTTTTTTACTGTTAAAGTATCCCCATTAATATTTTTTGTAGCTTTTCATCTCATTGGGGCAATTTAATGATTCTGAAAACATTTTGATGTTGCATCCTAAATCAAAGTTTGCCAACACTAATTTCTGTTTGTACGAGAGTTGCCCAGAAAGTAATGCACCACATTTTTTATTCAACAATTCTTTACTGAACATAATGAGAATTACACATCCAAAAGAATGGTGTTTTATCTACACACCCTATTTTCCGCATAATCTCCATCCCGTTCTATGGCCTTCGTCCAGCACGAAACGAGTGCGTGTATGCCTTGTCGGTACCAATCCTTGTCCTGGTGGCAGAGCCCGTGCTTCACTGTGTGAATTGCATCCACACTTCCTTTGCTGATTGACAGATGCAGCGCCAACTGCCGACTCATAATGCGTCTGTCCTCGTGAATGGCAACATCGTATCGCTGCAACATGTCAGGTGTGACAGCTGTGGATGGTCTCGCCGACCACTGCAAATTGTGGCGCTCCAGCAAACTGCCTTCTGATGACCTCAACCTCCATGTCCAGTGACTAACTGTATTTCTGTCGACAGCAGATGCCCCATAGACTTTGCACAAGCATTTGTGCATATTCCCCACTGTTTCTTTCTCTGCAGTGAGAGATTCAATGATGGCATGTTGCTTGTAACGTATGTCACTTACAGACGCCATTTTGAAACTGTCCTGCAGCTATGCTGTCTGTCGGAAGTGACGGAAACTTGGTGTGCACACTCAGGAGACTTCAAATTATACATACGTAACTTTTCTATTCGTTGCGTTGTTTCTGACTAAGAAAAAAAAAAAAGGCAATGCCTTACTTTCTGGGCAATCATTGTTATATACGGTAGGATTATGACTTCTTTATAACCCCATGTTCTTGTGCCGTAAATCGATGAACTTTTGTCAGTGGGTAGCAAAAAATGTGTTCATTTATGCCCATTTCCTACTCTGGTTTGTTATGGGAATTGATAGCTTCTGGTAATCAAGTGCTGTATCCTGCACTCAGTAAACCAAACATCTACCAATCTGTAAAAGATGAAGATTAAATAGCAGAAGACCTAGTATTACTTAAGAGTTCCATCTTGCATTAGTTAAGTTAGTTATTGTGCAAAACATCACTTTAGGGAAGTGAGAGTTAAGTGAATTAGAAATTTCATAGCATCACACCATCCTTCTGTTTCAGTAATCTCTTCTAGACCATTCTGAAAATTCATTTAGCTGCTCATAGTTCATACCAAGTGCCAGGATAAATGAGTACTTGATATTGAGTAATGCTATCATGTGAAGCACACAGTCATGAATGAAGTGTTGACAGCCAATAAATCATGGTTCTTCTGGTGTTTATAACTGAACAGCAGTGCCATTTTTCCCTTCCAGTGTTCACATTTGTAGTGTCAGTGGCAATCCTCTTTATAGTTGCCCATAAATTTTATTCATTGAGAACAGTTATTATTCCTTTGACCACAGTATCTGCTTTCCCATTTGGTAAGTCTAGTGCTTCCAACTTGACTTCATTCATTTTTCAACGCCAATACCTGACATTCTTGGTTATCAATATGCTTACCATCAAAATGCAGCAACCAGCTTTCTAGGTGTTGTGTTTTCTTCATTTCTCCTTTGCATTTAACAGCTTCTTTAATGGTAGATCTGTAAATACCTGGTTGTGAAGGGGTTTGTCAGTCTCACCTTCAGATAACTGTCTGCAAATGGTTGCCCACTTTGCTGATTGATAATTTTGAACTTGTTCGTAATTGGGTTACAGTTTTTGTGTTGATGTACTTGTTCCTTATGTTTGGGGACGGTTCACCTGAACTGTGGGACTCCTGATAGTCATTGTCAGACAGTTATGTTGATTTACTTGAAATAGAAGTAGTAATGTTGTTGCTGCTGCTGCTGCTGCTGCTGCTGCTGCTTAGATGGATAATCCTGCAACTCAGTCTTCCCAACTGTGTAACTAACATGCTCTTTGCTTTTAGTCTGAGCATGATACAACCTTTTGTCCTCACTGCACACCCATTCACAGTTTTCTTTTGTAATGTGAAAAACTTCACTCAGTTAATCATATTTTCCTCATTTTACACATTGAAAATAGGTTTTTAGTACCGTATTGAAGCATGTACTACTGGAATTGATAAGATTGAGCCATTTAATTCCTTTTGCCATAAAATTAATAGTTCCTTCACAGTTTACTGTACACATTCTTCCCTGTCTGTCATGAACTCTCCAAGGAATATATAACAACCAACAATGTGTATTTTGTGCAGTATCCTGTTCAAGTTTTCAAGTGATTGTTGTAGTGGAACAGTTATTATTTTTCTGTTTGATTCTTGAAATTGTACTAGATTCTTTGTCCATATCTTCTTGTTTATTTCAGTGGTAGAAGCACTTATTTTAAAATTCATTATGATTACAAATTATACATCAGCAGAATGATGGCTAAGCACTCAGTTAATTATTCACTGCATCATTGCAAAATGACAGTAAAGTCAGCTGCACTCACAAAGCAGCACAGCACAAAATACATAAAGCTTCAGGTTTTTGTGTTCCTTTATTCCTGAAAGGAGGAGCACTTATTCTCAAATGTTCTGTTGCTGACCAGCTTGCCCACCTGTTAGCACGAGAGAATAGAGAATTATGAAGCATAAGTGTTTCTAAAAAGTCAGTACTAATTGCAAAATTCATTTACTACTACTTATACTATTTTACAAATTTTGTGTTTGGGGGTAATCTTGAACTAAACACAATTAAGCCCTGTATCATTCATTTTGAATGAGGTTCATTGGTTTACGACACAGGAAATTAAAAATGTTGCAAAAAATCATAACATACACTGTATGAATTTACCTTTGAGCTGTATTGACCAATTACGAAACAATGTCATTTGAAAGATAGTCTTCCTGCCTACACACAAAATCATTTTTATACTGTCTTCCTGCATCAGTGTTCTTGCTTATGACCATAGAATTTCTACCCTAAGAGACAAAAGGGGAGAAATGATAGGCATATGTTAGAAGCAGTCAAATTATTTTGATGTTTTTAGCTTTACAGAACACTAAATGGATCTTGTCACTTTAGTGGTGGCGTGATCCATCGTGCTGCTTTATGTCTATTACTTCATGGTGAGGTTTAACAGAATCTATACAACATTTACATTTTTTATACTGTGCTGATAGCATTTTATTGTCATCACAACCTCATCCTCCTCAGTACCACATGCTAAACTAATGAGTTACTTGCATATTTAGTTTTATGTTTTACTTATGAATTTGCAGTCATTTCCTATTGTTTACTTCTCATATTTGTAGCTGTCTATAAGCAGGGTGTGTGATTTTAGGTTTAAAGTTTTGTGTGGCATATGTGGTTTGAATACCACTACATGATCAGCTGCATACCTGTTGCTTCCAGAGAATCTCTATTTGGAACATGTTTTATAGAAGCAAAATAATCCAGTGGTTCAGCATCAGTCACTTATAAATGTCTGCTTAATACACTATGCATGTGCTGAACAGTGTCCTCATTAGAACAGTTACTGCCAGGTGATAGGTGTTAGTAGGATCTGAATAATATATTGAGCCAAGAGGTTGTAGGAAACAGTTATTGGTGGCTGTGGAATTGATATTTTAGTAAATGGAGTTTTCTGTTAATTTTGTTGGAATAAATTCTAGATGATGTACTGGAAGTAGATTGAGAATTTATTGCATGATAACTATGTGTTTTGTACATATTGTACAGTTGTAAAATATGCCATTAAATGTTTTGTACATGTAGTCCATAATCATGATCTAAATGTGTGTGTATACTATACTTCTTAAACCATCTGTGATATTGCTAAACTGTAGCAGGTGTAAAATATCTTGGGCTTGAGATTTCAATCGGTAATATATCATTGTAATTTGTTTGGACTGGTTGGAAAAACATATGTATTAATATAAGTTTAATTTACAGTAAGTGGATTCATCTGCCTCTGAGTATTTGCAATTACAGTCAGAGGACAGACATATCTGGGATAGTTAGGCATTGCTCACCCAAGTTCTGTATTTCATTCTTGAAAATGTGCCCATGGAAGTTACATAAAGACTTTAACCCGTAAATTGGGTTGGAGAAAATTAACTACATACTTGCAATATTGGTTCAAATCATAATAATTGAACTGTTGCAGGTATGTGTAAAGAATGTGTTAAACAAGGAGCAATTGTGTTGTTGAGATGCGAAAAAAGGGCAAGAATGTGTCAATCACGGTCATAGTTATTCAGAAAATTAAAATAGTGTTCATCATGCAACAATCTTTATTTTGTTATTTTCCATGCTTGCTGATTACTTGAAAAATATAAGTGAAGAGATAGAGCGGGTTCAAATACGTCAAAAATTAAACAAGAGATTATTTTTATTTGTCATGTTACTGTGACATAGTAAATGAACTTAGATGAAGTGATTGGGAAGCAGAGGAGTGGAAAGGGGGGGGGGGATAGGAGGAGGGGTGAATTACTAATTTTGAAATGATCACTTAGTTCCAGATGTAGTGGAGAAACTATCTCAAAACAGAATCTCTGATATAGTTGTGATGATCCTTTCTCATTGCCAGATGCTCTTCATGCTGAGCTCTGCCCTGTGGGGGCCCCCATACTTTGAAGCGTTCTGTGTTCTCAGGGATTCATGTTTAACTTCTGAGCTTCAGTTGTCCCCATTGTTAATATTTGAGAGAACAATCTGCTATTGCCTTCTGTAGTGCACTTTTTCCAGTCAGTGTTGTAATTTATCATAATCATCGTCGTCATTTTCCTTGTCGGATCTCTCATCTGCAAAGTACCTAACTACGCCTCTTCACTAGATAATTGGCCAGCTGCTTGCATTGTTTCCATTACAGGTCTTGAACTATTCCTATCTATCTTGTTTTCATGGACAGTTCTGTGCTTCTAAAGCTCACACACACACACACACACACACACACACACACACACACACACACACACACACACAATAATTCTTGATTCAAAATATGTATTTGACATATTTCACACACACACACACACACACACACACACACACACACACTATAATTCTTGATTCAAAATATGTATTTGACATATTTCACACACACACACACACACACACACACACACACACACACTATAATTCTTGATTCAAAATATGTATTTGACATATTATTGAGGACTGAATTTTATACTATATGACATCCTTTTTGATCTTCCCAAATTTAGTTTCCTTTGCTAAGGTATGAAATACATATGCTACAACTTACCTATTCTTTTCAGCAAGAATAATTAACATAATAATTTAATGTGACTCTTGAATGATGTGTCAAGAGTATGAAAATTGAATGTATGGCATGTAATATAACAGATATATTTTCAAAAAATTCTACATACTTGTTTAAGTAATTTCATTTTCATTGTTTATCATTGTTTAAACCTATTAAAGTGAAGTTCACTGGACAGCAAGGAAGAAGCAGAACTTCACAGATCAGTTATAGACCAGTGCTGCTAAACATACTGCTTGCCAAGTTTTTGTTAAAAATTGTAGCCTTCCATAAGACTAAAAGATTGTAATCTTTTGTTCTTCCTGTTAGAAAAAAATTGCGGTTAAAAATATACCTGTTCTGCAGGTAATGTCCAAGGCAAAAGATTATAGCATAGATGGAAATTCCTGGAAATAATTTCAATGTAAATTTTTGTTCAGTATGTAACATTTGTGAATGGGACTTGAATCCTAATACCAAAGATCCACTAAACAGCTTGCAATATTATGAATCTCATTTAAAGATTTTTTTTTAAAAATTTTTTCCCTCGGATAAGCTGGATTATTTTACTGTCACTGAATCTCACACCACTTGTTAACTGAGCATATAAATATATTTACCTTTGTATTTTCTGGATATTTTAGTGACATATATTCTTGGGGATATGTTAGAAGTAGAAGAAAACTGTGCAGTGATTTTTAGAAATAAATTGCAAATTATTTTGTGTAATTTTGTGGTGGTAATATTTGGTAAGAACTCTTTTGGAGCATTGTGGGTAAATTTTTATATAATAATGACATGATGATTATCATGATATCTGTGTAGAGTTGGAAAAGGTCTAAGTCTGTTTCTGTTCATTAGTCTAATGCAAAACCTACAAATACTTCCATTTGACTTTATTTGTTGTTTTTTCTGGACAATCATGTATCATTGAATGTTGTCTGCATAGTTTAGCAATTAGTAGAATTAATGTACATCTAGTTAGTTGATCCATGGAAAGCCTGTGTAATATTAAGCAGAAACAGTTTTATTTATATTATACTGCAGAAGGGACTCAATGTAACTTAATTGTACAAATATATTATACAAATGAGCTATGATGTAGGTGAATTTCACCTAAAATTTTGTAATATAGCACAACTTTAGCTGGCATTGATGTGGACTGATTGTAAATGGTAGCTGTTATATCGCTGTTGCATTAGATTCTGTGACCAAATGTTCAACTAAAAAGAAAAAAGAAAAAAAAAACAGTGTCTAAGCATTTGTATTGTTGTACTATAGATCGTGAAATGTGAAAAGTACAAAGACTGCAAAATGATAATAAATATGTTGTCAGAAACTTGTTAGTTATTCTTTTTCCACAACAGCCACACACAATCACATTAAGTTACTGTTTCAGTGGACAGTTCACAAATTAACGACAGTCACATAGATATATTTTAGTAAGCAAATAATAGTGTGTACAACATTAGTAATGTATGAAAATATAAGAAATTGGATACATAAAAAAAATCTGCTCACCAAATGGTGGCAGGAGAACACACTTATAAAAAGGTATTACAATTTGCTAGTTTTCATACACTATGGCTCCTTCTGTCAGAAGTGTTCAAGGGAAATGACGAGGGATGAATGGAAAGGAGTGGTGAGCTTTAGGAAAAGGGGTAGAGTTTGGGAAAGTCACCCAGAACCATGGATCGAGGGAGACTCACCGGACAGGATGAGAAAGGAAGAGTGATTGTTTAAGACAGCACTGGACGAGATTTGATAACCTGGGAGTTTAAAGGTGGGAGATAGGTTATTTGCAAGACAGAGATAACTGCTAAAATATCATACATGAGTTAATAAGAGCAAAAAGCTAAGGGCATTGAATGTGATAAGAGGTGAGAGGGGGAAGGCAAAAAAGATATTTCAGAAAACGAAAGAGGTAGAAAACTCAGAAGGGAGTGCAGAAAGGAATAATTGTTGTGAAGAAATGCTGAGACCAAAGAAATTAGTGTAAATTAAGGCCAGGTGGGGGAGTGGTGATTGTTACTATCATTATTATTTGAGGTGAGGGGTGGTCGACATCATGCTCATCAGCACCCTGACAAAAAGTCAGCATGCCTGTCTCAGGGGTGGGGACAAAGGCTGTCCCCCACATGCGGAGCAGTGTATAACGTATTAAAGTCTGCCTCCCTTCCCGACCAATTTAGGGATGAGGTCTGACAGTTCACAAAATTTCAGCACTCTTGTAACACTACAATTAGTATTGGTGAGGGTGGTGGGCAGATCTCAATTGAGACTGAGGACACACATTGCCAAAATATACTGAATTGAAAATGGCACACCCCAAACTTCACAGAGTGGTGGATCCTCCCACCGAATGAGTAAGCCACAAGTTAAAGGGCTATGTCGAGAGTGCAGTCTGGTAAGCAGAACCTCCTTCCAGCGGTGAGGCTGACATGAAGTATGAAATGCGTGTGTGGTGGATTTGAGCGACCGTGGATTGTTTTGTCACCTGCATCCATTCTGTCTTCCACTGGCGCATGATGCACCTGTCAGAAAATGAGGTGATGGTGTGCAATTGGATGGGATATTGACAAAGAGCACCATCCCGACATGCTTCCAGGGCAGCTTTGTCGGCCTTGTCATTGCCCTGTACCCTGATGTGGCCAGGTACCCAGCAAAAGATCACATCCTTGCCACAGTGTTGGAGCCTATGTAAGGAGTCGTGGATGAGCTGAATCAGCAGCTCTACTGGCTACATTTGGTGAAGTAGTTCACTAAGCAAGTCGGAACAGACAGGCAACCTTGTACGGTGATACTTGTGAATCCTCTCCAAAGCCTTCAGAATGCCACATAATCTCGCATCATAATTTGTAAATTATTCCAGAAGATGCTCTTTCAAAACCCTATCAGACACCAGAATAACCAAGGACATTCTGTTGCTGGGATTCATCCATACAAACAATGATAAAACTATGGTACATATTTAAAATGGAGGAAAACAAAGTTGTAAAAACATAATCTGGAATAAAAGTTTTCTTCTACCGTGTCAAGCGTGAAAACACTTTAGGTCTCTGAAGATACCAAGGTGGCAACGTGTTTCATCCTTGGCTGTGTATTAGGAGTTCTGATGGATCTCAAATGGCACGGTCATGTAGGACTGACTCCTGAACAGCTGTTCAAAGGTGGGTTGGACCACTGCACTAAATACCGATGAGTGAGGTGACGAGATTTTCAGTGCCGAGCCAAAAGGATACATCGCTGAATCCAGAGTGGTGGTTCACCAGCCTCTGCACACAGATTCAGAACTGGGCTGGTCCGAAAGGCTCGAGTCTATATCTGAATGCCCTCATGGTAGACAGTGTCTAACATATTGAACTAGGAAATGGGCTGACCCACAGACCATACTGCTGTAATCTAGACGTGATCGGACAAATGTCCCGTGTAAAACTGCAGGAGATGCGACCTGTCTGATCCCCATGTTTTTCCGCTAAGGCATTTCATCAAAATAATCAATGGCTGGAAGCCTTTTGTTAGTAGGTCTTTCAGGTGTAGCAGCCAAGTTAATTTTGAGTCAAATAATAAGCCAAAAAAGTGCACAGTTTCTTGAAAATGTAATATATTGTCCCCCACTGTCGGCACTGGTTGGTTAAAACTTCAACTAGCGCAGTTAGCATTGACACATGCAGTCTCTTCAGGTGAGAACTGAAAACCAGTTGTCCTGGCCCAGCTTTCCAGCCTCCTAATGGTCAGCTGTTGCTGCCTCTAATCATTGTTGTAAGATCAGAGAGAGAAGAAGAAAAGTGCAAAGTCATCCACAAACAAATAGTATTCGACAGGGTTCCTGACTGCAGAGGAAATGCCATTGATAGCAATGGCAAACAACGTGACACTGAGGACACTGCCTTGGGGGACGCCATTCTCTTGTATACAGCAGTCAGACACGGCATCACCAATGCGACATCGAAAACAACGGTCCTCGAGAAAGTATTGGATAAGAAGTGGCAGTCGTCCACATAGTCCCCATTCATGAAGTTGGCAAAGGATGTTGTACCTCCAAGTAGTGTCATATGCTTTTTTGCGGTAAAAATACACACAAACCAAATGGTTTCAGCTTAAGAAGACTCCTGTATCGCCGTCTCCAGTAGAATTAAGTCTTCGAGGGTGAAACGGTAGCGCCTGAAGCCACACTGGGAGCAGCTCAGGTGACCTCGGGATTCGAGCAGACAGACAAGTTGGCAATTGACCGTACATTCAAGAGTCTTACCCATACAACTGGTACAGTCTACACTCCGGAAACTGTTAGGGGTGCCATGGTCCTTGCCTGATTTCCAGAGTGGAATTAATAATGCCTCCTTCCAAGTTGTGGGGTACTGCTCATCAAACCAGATCTGACTGAAACAAGAGAGGGGATCTGTCCTTTCACTTCAGAGCACAGATGATGAAGCATGGTATAATGAATCTCATCGGGTCTAGGAGTAGTGTGTGTGGCCACGGACAAGGCTGATTCCAGTTCCCACTTGGAGAACGGAAGGTTGTAGACTTCGTGATTATGCAAGAAGAAATGACGCTTACTCATCTCTGTAGTCCTATGGAACACCTGAAAATTAGGAGTTTGGATGACAGTAAAAAATGTCCAGCTAAAACCTGAGCCATGTCTTCTGTCGTGCTCACCAAGACCCCATTACTGGACAAGGCCGTAAGGGGACATGTATTGCCCTTTTCCAAAATCCACCTTACTGAGTCCCAAACTTTTGCAGTGGAAGTGGACCAATTAATGGAAGTCTTGAATTCCTTCCAGGAAGCCCTCTTCCGTCCTTTTATCACTTGCCTTGGATATGCTCTCGCAGATCTGAAGGTGTGAAGGTTTTCTGCAGTTGGGTGGTGTTTAAAGTTCTGCAGAGCTGTTCATCTGGCCCTGAATGGCATTCGGCAGTCATCGTTCCACCAAGGTACAAGCTGTCGTCTAATGTGGTTCCTAGATTGGGGGATGGACTCTGCGGCAGCCTGTTCGATCTCACAAGTAATATGGGCCACTGTCTCCTGTGCACAATCCTTTTGTTCAGAAAGCCCAGTGACTGTACTGCAACCAATTTGCCCTTTGTACAAGAGTTGAATGAAAAGTAATGCCTCCAGCTTCGTTAATCGGGTTTGGATGAGAAAATATTAATAAATCAAACGCAGAAATAATACTTAGAATGTAATCTTTAATGACCAATATTCACTTTTCCACATAATCACCAGCCAATTGGATACATTTCTGCCAACGATGAACAAGTTTTCTGAAGCCCTCATGAAGTCGACACTGTTTCCGCAACCATAGACTCACAGTTCTCTCAATGTCTTCATCAGAAGCACGATGATGTCCCGAAGATCATCTTTCATTATCGAGAACAGATGGAAGTCAGGTGTCACCTTCATTATCGTAATGCGAGAGGAGTTCCTGGCAAATTTCCAGTCTGTGCGCTTTCATTTCAGGAGTCAGAATCTGGAGTACCCATCTTGCACAGATCTGATAACCAAGCAAAACAATAATTTGACCCACACATTCTTGTGAAATGCCGATTGTGCTTGCAGTTTCTCTCTGAGTGATGCAACGATTGTCAATCTGTCAACATTTTACTTGTGAAACTTGGTGGTTGCTGTCACAGGATGTCCAACTCTTTTTTTTTTCTGCCACACAGGTCAGATGTTCCCACCTCAACACCTTTAAAAACTCTTGCCCTACGACGCACAGTACTCACATCAACACATTCACCATGAACTGCTTTCATTCTCTGATGAATCTCCTTTGCGGTGACACCTTTAGCTGTCAAGAATTCAATGACTGCATGTTGCTTAAATCGCATTGACCGGCCATCTGCGCAGTTAACATTTCTCTAACTACTCGTAATAATGGAGTTGATTATAGTTACTCTTTGTTTGCTGCAGTCATGGTCCGGAGTTCATTTACAGTTACTGTAAAACAACTACTGGAGAGTTGATTTAGTTTTATCTTGCATTAAGTTTCATAGTTTTTTATTATACTTTCAAAACAAAATTAAGGTATTATTGCAAGACAAACAATACTTACAATACTAAAGTAGCAGCTACATGCACACTGCTCAAAAACCAAAACCAGACTAATTCCCTATGCCAATATGGCAGTCACTATTTATAATTTCTTAACAATCCCGAACAATGCTTGGCATTGTTTAAAATTATTATTTCATTAGTTAACAATTAGAACTATCACCCTAAAACAAATTACACATCTCATTGATTACCTAGATTCTTATATATTAAATACATGATTGAATTCTAATCTTTATGTAAGTTGAAGCAAGTATAAATGCTTAGGTATCAAATGTTAACAATACACTTGTTACATTGACTAATTACAGGAGATTGACATCATATAAAATGTTCCTACCAATTAACAGACTTGTACACATTAGTGTAATTAAGATTCTGTAATTATTTCCTACACCTCTATATCAGAAACTACTGTTTATGGTTAAAATTTATGAATTTTTATTAGTTTGAATTGGACTGTTACATTTCAACAACCCCCAAAAGGATTTGTGCAACTGAAAGTTGAACAAAACCTTTTCTGAGAGATCTACGTAACAGTCCTTATTTTACAATAAACTGGAGGAACAAGCATTTTATTTATGGTTTGAGATATTCCTACGTTTGATTAAAAATGTAAATTAATTATGAAGCATTATGCAATAATTATTACTCAATAGTACAAGGGAAGAACAAGTTATTTCTTAACTGTATGAGCTAACATGCAACTTAGAGTTTCAAACTAGTACAAAATCCCTAAGTGTAAATGCACTAATTTCTGTACTTTACATAAATGTAAATAGTCTTAATGTTTGCAGTTCGCAGACTGCTCCATAGTGAATCTTGAAGTTTGCAGTACGCAGACTGCTGTTTGGGATGAAATTTCTGACCAACGACCAATCTTACTATTTTTATTTGTCAAGACACTTCCAACCCTACTTTCCCACCTTTACAGTCATTCAAACATGATACGTAAGAGTGCAGTTACATATAACTCTGAGCGACAATATAAGTGACTAATACATCATATTGGCTGTGTTTTATAAGTAATTGAAACAGCACTAACAATTATGCGGTTGCGCCTTATACGAGGCCTGTTCAGAAAGTAAGCTCCGATTGACTGCCAAATTGAAACCACAGTGATCATCAGAAATGTTTTACTTGTAACAATTAGCTACACCTTTCAGCTACTTCTCTACGTAGTCGCCGTTCTGACTTAGATTTTTGTCATAGCGTTGTACCAACTTTTCAATAGCCTCATCATAGAAGGCAGCCGCCAGTGCTTTCCGCCAATTCTCCACGCTGGCCTACACCTCGTTGTCTGTGTCGAAATGTTGTCTTCAAAGACAGCGGTTCATGTGACCAGAGATGAAACTCAGGGGGAGACAGTTGTGGACTGTATTGTGGGTAATCTCACATTTCCATTTGAAAACGATGCAGGAGCATCTTCATTGCCCCTGCAGAATGCGGCTGAGAATTGTCTTGAAGAAGAAACAGCACGACAGTTATGTAATGTTAGCTGCATAGCTTCAGGCGAAATTTCTCACCAGGCCCTCGTACTTGGCGGCAGACACTATTTTCTAGACATCTTTACGCACTCACTGCGAGCTCAGAAATGAGAAGAGCGACGTGATGCTAACTGTGGTTATTCTAGAGACACTACCCAACACATCTGTGCAAAGCTTTATCGGATTTTCATAGTCGTTTCCATTTCGCGACCGATCGGAGCTTACTTTCTGAACGCCCCTCGTATAAGGTATGTGTTCATCACTTGGGGTGAATACACAATAAATGATTCATAAGTGATTGGTATAACATGACAATTATATGGCTGAGCATTATATATATGTTGTTGTTGTTGTTGTGGTCTTCAGTCCAGAGACTGGTTTGCTGCAGCTCTCCATGCTACTCTATCCTGTGCAAGCTTCTTCATCTCCGAGTACCTACTGCAACCTACATCCTTCTGAATTTGTTTAGTGTATTCATCTCTTGGTCTCCCTCTATGATTTTTACCCTCCACGTTGCCCTCCGATACCAAAATGGTGATACCTTGATGCCTCAGAATATGCCCTACCAACCGATCCCTTCTTCTAGTCAAGTTGTGCCACAAATTTCTCATCTTTCCAATTCTATTCAATACCTAGTTAGTTACATGATATAACCATCTAATCTTCAGCATTCTTCTGTAGCACCACATATCGAAAGATTCTATTCCCTTCTTGTCTAAGCTATTTATCGTCCACATTCCACTTCCATACATGGCCACACTCCATACAAATACTTTCAGAAACGACTTCCTGACACTTAAATCTATACTCGCTGTTAACAAATTTCTCTTCTTCAGAAACGCTTTCCTTGCCGTGGCCAGTCTACATTTTATATCCTCTCTACTTCGACCATAATCAGTTATTTTGCTCCCGAAATAGCAAAATTCATTTACTACTTTAAGCGTCTCATTTCCTAATCTAATTCCCACAGCATCACCCGATTTAATTCGACTACATTCAATTATCCTCATTTTGCTTTTGTTGATGTTCATCTTATATCCTTCTTTCAAGACACTGTCCTTTCCGTTCAACAGCTCTTCCAGGTCCTTTGCTGTCTCTGACAGAATTACAATGTCATCAGTGAACCTCAATTTTTTATTTCTTCTCCGTGGATTTTAATTCCAACTCCGAATTTTTCTTTTGTTTCCTTTACTGCTTGCTCAATATATAGATTGAATAACATTGGGGACAGGCTACAACCCTGTCTCACTCCCTTCCCAACCACTGCTTACCTTTCATGCCCCTCGACTCTTATAACTGCCTTCTGGTTTCTGTACAAATTGTAAATAGCCTGTCACTCCCTGTATTTTACCCCTGCCACCTTCAGAATTTGAAAGAGAGCATTCCAGTCAACATAGTCAAAGGCTTTTTCTAAGTCTACAAATGCTAGAAATGTAGGTTTGCCTTTCCTTAATCTATTTTCTAAGATAAGTAATAGGGTCAGTATTGCCTTACGTGTTCCACCATTTCTACGGAATCCAAACTGATCTTCCCCGAGGTCAGCTTCTACCAGTTTTTCCATTCGTCTGTAAAGAATTCGTGTTAGTATTTTGCAGCCGTGGCTTATTAAACTGATAGTTCGGTAATTTTTACATCTGTCAACACCTGCTTTCTTTGGGATTGGAATTATTATATTCTTCTTGAAGTCTGAGGGTATTTCGCCTGTCTCATACATCTTGCTCACCAGATGGTAGAGTTTTGTCAGGACTGTCTCTCCCAAGGCCGTCAGTAGGTCTATTGGAATGTTGTCTACTCCCGGGGCCTTGTTTCGACTCAGGTCTTTCAGTGCTCTGTCAAACTCTTCACGCAGTATCGTATCTCCTATTTCATCTTCATCTACATCCTCTTCCATTTCCCTTCTTTACTCAGAAGTGGGTTTCCATCTAAGCTTTTGATATTCGTGCAAGTGGTTCTCTTTTCTCCAAAGGTTTCTTTAATTTTCCTGTAGGCAGTA
Source organism: Schistocerca nitens (assembly GCF_023898315.1). Taxonomy (NCBI): domain Eukaryota; kingdom Metazoa; phylum Arthropoda; class Insecta; order Orthoptera; family Acrididae; genus Schistocerca; species Schistocerca nitens. The sequence continues at coordinate 12,703,211 of NC_064622.1, forward strand.
TCCACCTTACCCCTAGTGATATGCGCCTCTATATCCTTACATTTGTCCTCTAGTCATCCCTGCTTAGCCATTTTGCACTTCCTGTCGATCTCATTTTTGAGACGTTTGTATTCCTTTTTACCTGCTTCATTTACTGCATTTTTGTATTTTCTCCTTTCATCAATTAAATTCAATATCTCTTCTGTTACCCAAAGATTTCTATTAGTCCTTGTTTTTTTACCTACGTAATCTTCTGCTGCCTTCACTATTTCATCTCTCAAAGCTACCCATTCTTCTTCTACTGTATTTCTTTCCCCCATTCTTGTCAATTGTTCCTTAATTCTCTCCCTGAAACTCTCTACAACCTCTGGTCCTTTCAGTTTATCCAGGTCCCATCTCCTCAAATTCCCACCATTTTGCAGTTTCTTCAGTTTTAATCTACAGTTCATAACCAATAGATTGTGGTCAGAGTCCACATCTGCCCCTGGAAATGTTTTACAATTTAAAACCTGGTTCCCGAATCTCTGTCTTACCATTATATAATCTATCTGAAACCTGTCAGTATCTCCAGGGTTCTTCCATGTATAGAGCCTTCTTTCATGATTCTTGAACCAAGTGTTAGCTATGATTAAGTTACGTTCTGTGCAAAATTCTACCAGGCGGCTGCCTCTTTCATTCCTTACTCCCGTTCCATATTCACCTAGTACGTTTCCTTCTCTTCCTTTTCCTATTGTCGAGTTCCAGTCACCCATGACTATTAAATTTTCGTCTCGCTTCACTATCTGAATAATTTCTTTTATCCCATCATACATTTCTTCAATCTCTTTGTCATCTGCGGAGCTAGTTGGCATATAAACTTGTACTACTGTGGTAGGCGTGGGCTTCGTATCTATCTTGGCCACAATAATGCATTCACTATGCTGTTTGTAGTAGCTGACATTCCATGCTCCAATCCGTAGAATGCCAGTTTTCTTTCTCCTGATAACAATGTCCTCCTGAGTAGTCCCCGCCCGGAGATCCGAATGGGGGACTATTTTACCTCCGGAATATTTTACCCAAGAGGACACCATCATCTTTTAACCATACAGTAAAACTGCATGCCCTCGGGAAAAATTACGGCTGTAGTTTCCCTTTGCTTTCAGCCGTTCACAGTACTAGCACAGCAAGGCCGTTTTGGTTAGTGTTACAAGGCCAGGTCAGTCAATCATCCAGACTGTTGCCCCTGCAACTACTGAAAAGGCAGCTGCCCCTCTTCAGGAACCACACATTTTTCTGGCCTCTCAACAGATACCCCTCCATTGTGGTTGCACCTACGGTATGGCTATCTGTATCGCTGAGGCACGCAAGCTTCCCCAACGGCAAGGTCCATGGTTCATATAACATATTTAAGTAAATTCATTATCTTCAATAGTGCAGAAATACTAGCTTTTTTCCCAAATTCTCCTATAAAATAGGCTTTAGTCAACAACGACAAGTGTTGACTCGATAAATTAGAATACTCTCACCAATAGAGGTAAATACATGTGGACAGGGGGAAGAATAGCTTTGTACTCTGATGAGAAGTAAGAAATGAAATAGCAAATTCGGAGTGTTGGAGCTGAAGAAGACTTGCATATAAGTGAGTGTTCACAATTTCGAGTGCTGGTACATATTAAAAGAAAAAAAAAATTACATACAACAACCTTGGACATTGATAAATATAGAGAGTAGTGTAAGTGAGCCATGCCTCACGATAATTACAAATATTAATAAGTGAGCCATATCTCATGATAATTATTAGTAAAATGTTTATCAATTCGGTGGCAACATACAACAAAATTAGACATAAATAAATAATATAGTATGACAGAGTATGGCTACATATAATAACACAGAATTGCTAGCTTGTTCCCGGATCCCCTACGAAATAGGTTTTAATCACTTAATAAAGCTAACACGGTAAATAAGAAGGGTCTCAGCAATAGAGACATATACATGTGGACAGAGGGAAGGTTAGCTTGGTACTCTAATGAGAAGTAAGAAATGAAATAGAAGGTTCAGAGTGTTGGAGTTGAAGAAGAAAAGATGACAGACCTCTAAGACAGGAAACCTCTCTACCCAGGACTGCCACTGTTCCAGTACTTCACTGTGGCGCCGGTGGGAGAAGAGTGTTCAGCATTCCCTGCAGAATGGACTTGCCACAGCTTCATCTTCCCAGTCCACGAAAATTAACCCCAACGCTCCCTATTGTTTGACCAATGGAGGGCGAACAAATAGCATTCTGCTGGACAGAGTAAAAGACAAATACAATACTGTATTGGTTAACCAAGTAATAAATGCTAGATCCTACCAGCTGACTTATAAGCAGTCCCTCTAGTATCTGGGTTTGATGAAACATAATCAATTACATAAACATATAATATTGAAACCTGTGACATATCTGAGACATATACATGAAAATTACTAAAGCGAGGTACAGAATTATTGTGTTCCTCTTATATCTGTTGCTGCTCAAACATAAATTATTATATAAATATAACAATATAGAAATAAGGTAGCCAAATGCATCGAATTACAGTATATCTCATATAAAAAAAATAAACAAAGTCAGCAGCCTCATTGGGCAGATCATCCACGTGTTACAATGTTCACATTATGTGAAGTACTTTTATACACATCAACATATCTGCTAAACATCACAGAGTCAAGTTTGACAATGACAAAATAAATTTTTGTTACATTTTCAAAATTAAGCAAGAGGCAGGTCTGAGATATAAAATTAAAGTTACTGGAATCTCAGTCAATTGATATAGAAGTTCCTTTTCCAAATGTCATGGCATTTATAAGTCTTACATTAAGTTGAAGAACATATTTCATGTGTTTATAATGTTACAAAATTTTATATAATGCAAAGACTATAGTTTACCACAAATACAATGAATAATTACAGAGAATTGGGTTGCATGTGACAGCACATTATCGTATATGTCAGTACATCAGTAGTTCTATTTTTGTGCCTGTAAGTTGCAGATTAATTACAGTAAGTGCATTTCTTTTGGAAAGAAAATAGCATTGATAATAAGTGATTGCTGAGAACAGTATATCATCGTATTAAGTATAGGCAGAAAATATTACAAGTAGCAGCGCATATGAATAAACACTAAAAGTGTGAAATTACATTAACAATAGATGATTATAAAGGAATATATTGCATGTAACAGTATATCATTGTATTGAGTCTAGAGAGACCAGATTCAACAGATGATTACAGTATGCACCGTGTCATGTATAGGTAGTTGTCAAGCAATTTACAAGAAACAGTAATTGTTAGCCTTTCAGACATCTATTTTCTTGGAAAAATTATGTCAGTTTTCAACTGTTGAAATGTACATAGACATAATGACTGTACCACTTGTAGGACCAAAAGTCCTCATTTCTTTACAAGTTAAACTCCAGCTTTAGAAACAACTGAACCGACATGAACATTTCAGGTCAGGAAACCACAAGGACGGATAAAGGGATTTGCGCACAATAACTGTCAAAGGCACCTTGTTCTCATAGCTTGAAAGTCGTCATCCTAAATTTTTTTTCAGCATCTTCTTGTTGAGACTGAGAGCCACAATGGCCACATGCTACTGTAGAATCAGGTTTACATTGGTAAATTAAGTATCAGCAGGTTACTTCCAGAATACATGTTGTTTTTTGTTGTGGTCTTCAGTCCTGAGACTGGTTTGATGCAGCTCTCCATGCTACTCTATCCTGTGCAAGCTTCTTCATCTCCCAGTACTTACTGCAACCTACATCCTTCTGAATCTGCTTAGTGTATTCATCTCTTGGTCTCCCTCTACGATTTTTACCCTCCACGCTGCCCTCCAATACTAAATTTGTGATCCCTTGATGCCTCAAAACATGTCCTACCAACTGATCCCTTCTTCTAGTCAAGTTGTGCCACAAACTTCTCTTCTCCCCAATCCTATTCAATACCTCCTCATCAGTTACGTGATCTACCCATTTAATTTTCAACATTCTTCTGTAGCACCACATTTCGAAAGCTTCTATTCTCTTCTTGTCCAAACTATTTATCGTCCATGTTTCACTTCCATACATGGCTACACTCCATACAAATACTTTCAGAAACGACTTACTGACACTTAAATCTATACTCGATGTTAACAAATTTTTCTTCTTCAGAAACGCTTTCCTTGCCATTGCCAGTCTACATTTTATATCCTCTCTACTTCGACCATCATCAGTTATTTTTCTCCCCAAATAGCAAAACTCCTTTACTACTTTAAGTGTCTCATTTCCTAATCTAACCCCCTCAGCATCACCCAATTTAATTTGACTACATTCCATTATCCTCGTTTTGCTTTTGTTGATGTTCATCTTATATCCTCCTTTCAAGACGCTATCCATTCCATTCAACTGCTCTTCCAAGTCCTTTGCTGTCTCTGACAGAATTACAATGTCATTGGCGAACCTCAAAGTTTTTACTTCTTCTCCATGAATGTTAATACCTACTCCGAATTTTTCTTTTGTTGCCTTTACTGATTGCTCAATATACAGATTGAATAACATCGGGGAGAGGCTAAAACCCTGTCTCACTCCTTTCCCAACCACTGCTTCCCTTTCATGCCCCTCAACTCTTATAACTGCCATCTGGTTTCTGTACAAATTGTAAATAGCCTTTCGCTCCCTGTATTTTACCCCTGCCACCTTCAGAATTTGAAAGAGAGTATTCCAGTTAACATTGTCAAAAGCTTTCTCTAAGTCTACAAATGCTAGAAACGTAGGTTTGCCTTTTCTTAATCTTTCTTCTAAGATAAGTCGTAAGGTTAGTATTGCCTCACGTGTTCCAACATTTTTACGGAATCCAAACTGATCTTCCCCGAGGTCCGCTTCTACCAGTTTTTCCATTCGTCTGTAAAGAATTCGTGTTAGTATTTTGCAGCTGTGACTTATTAAACTGATAGTTCGGTAATTTTCACATCTGTCAACACCTGCTTTCTTTGGGATTGCAATTATTATATTCTTCCTGAAGTTTGAGGGTATTTCGCCTGTCTCATACATCTTGCTCACCAGATGGTAGAGTTTTGTCATGACTGGCTCTCCCAAGGCCATCAGTAGTTCTAATGGAATGTTGTCTACTCCCGGGGCCTTGTTTCGACTCAGGTCTTTCAGTGCTCTGTCAAACTCTTCACGCAGTATCGTATCTCCCATTTCGTCTTCATCTACATCCTCTTCCATTTACATAATATTGTCCTCAAGTACATCGCCCTTGTATAAACCCTCTATATACTCCTTCCACCTTTCTGCTTTCCCTTCTTTGCTTAGAACTGGGTTGCCATCTGAGCTCTTGATATTCATACAAGCGGTTCTCTTCTCTCCAAAGGTCTCTTTAATTTTCCTGTAGGCAGTATCTATCTTACCCCTAGTGAGATAAGCCTCTACATCCTTACATTTGTCCTCTAGTCATCCCTGCTTAGCCATTTTGCACTTCCTGTCGATCTCATTTTTGAGACGTTTGTATTCCTTTTTGCCTGCTTCATTTACTGCATTTTTATATTTTCTCCTTTCATCAATTAAATTCAATATTTCTTCTGTTACCAAGGTTTTCTATTAGCCCTCGTCTTTTTACCTACTTGATCATCTGCTGCCTTCACTACTTTATCCCTCAGAGCTACCCATTCTTCTTCTACTGTATTTCTTTCCCCCATTCCTGTCAATTGTTCCCTTATGCTCTCCCTGAAACACTCTACAACCTCTGGTCCTTTCAGTTTATCCAGGTCCCATCTCCTCAAATTCCCACCATTTTGCAGTTTCTTCAGTTTTAATCTACAGTTCATAACCAATAGATTGTGGTCAGAGTCCACATCTGCCCCTGGAAATGTTTTACAATTTAAAACCCGGTTCCCGAATCTCTGTCTTACCATTATATAATCTATCTGAAACCTGTCAGTATCTCCAGGGTTCTTCCATGTATAGAGCCTTCTTTCATGATTCTTGAACCAAGTGTTAGCTATGATTAAGTTACGTTCTGTGCAAAATTCTACCAGGCGGCTGCCTCTTTCATTCCTTACTCCCGTTCCATATTCACCTAGTACGTTTCCTTCTCTTCCTTTTCCTATTGTCGAGTTCCAGTCACCCATGACTATTAAATTTTCGTCTCGCTTCACTATCTGAATAATTTCTTTTATCCCATCATACATTCCTTCAATCTCTTTGTCATCTGCGGAGCTAGTTGGCATATAAACTTGTACTACTGTAGTAGGCATGGGCTTTGTGTCTATCTTGGCCACAATAATGCGTTCACTGTGCTGTTTGTAGTAGCTTACCCGCACTCCAATTTTTTTGTTCATTATTAAACCTACTCCTGCATTACCCCTATTTGATTTTGTATTTATAACCCTGTAATCACCAGACCAAAAGTCTTGTTCCTCCTGCCACCGAACTTCACTAATTCCCACTATATCTAACTTCAACCTATCCATTTCCCTTTTTAAATTTTCTAACCTACCTGCCCGATTAAGGGATCTAACATTCCACGCTCCGATCCGTAGAACGCCAGTTTTCTTTCTCCTGATAACGACGTCCTCCTGAGTAGTCCCCGCCCGGAGATCCGAATGGGGGACTATTTTACCTCCGGAATATTTTACCCAAGAGGACGCCATCATCATTTAATCATACAGTAAAGCTGCATGTCCTCGGGAAAAAATACAGCTGTAGTTTCCCCTTGCTTTCAGCCGTTCACAGTACCAGCACAGCAAGGCCGTTTTGGTTAATGTTACAAGGCCAGATCAGTCAATCATCCAGACTGTTGCCCCTGCAACTACTGAAAAGGCTGCTGCCCCTCTTCAGGAACCACATGTTTGTCTGGCCTCTCAACAGATACCCCTCCGTTGTGGTTGCACCTACGGTACGGCCATCTGTATCGCTGAGGCACGCAAGACTCCCCACCAACGGCAAGGTCCATGGTTCATGTTCAACAACTAGTTGACAGATTTCTCGTTGGTCATCACACCATTAGACATGATTTAGCAACATAAAATCAGATAGTAATTAAAATTGGGCACTGATAAGGTAAATTCCAACACAGGTTAAGGCACAGGGTGAAGTACTAGTGTTTAAATATGAATGGGTTAATACTAGGAGTGAAATGGTTAGTTCAGCCACTCTAAAGGTATGATAAATATATATTCCCTTATCAGTTACATATTAATGAATCAACTAGTCTTCAATTGAAAGTAGATGTCTGCAAGACCTATAACTATGTTATGAATACAAATCCTCAATCTTTAGTTTTTCCTTTGCTACTCATTACACATGAATCGTTAGTGCTCATCAGAATATTTTCCATAAGATATTGGAGAAATTTAACCAGTTTTCATTAAGAATCAGATTGTAAGCTAACATTTGTATTTATTGATAAGCATTGAGTTGCTGTAACATACAGCAGTATTGAACAGTTCAGATTTGTGTAGACACTGTAACAAAGAACACCTCTTATCTATACTAAGGAGAAAGCATGACTTGTACAGATACTAGACATGTTGTAAACATCATCCATATCTTATAGTATTAAGGTGGCAAAAGAATAATTAAATAAGACTACCAATGGTTTGATCATTGAAGTGGTAGAAAATTACACAAAAATAATACTGTGTGACTCTCTAAATCCTGGGAATCAGAACACCTCTGTCCCAATAACTATCTCCAACATAAAATTCCATTTTCTTTATGCTCCACAGATGAATTACAGAAGTAATACAAACATAATAAATTTCTTTCTGATAAATGTTCCTTTTCCAATTACACATTAGGTCTAACACATGTTAAGGACAAGATCATGACAAAGTATTTTCATACTTGATAGTAAATCAATGTCTATCCAGTGACTTTCACATAATAGGTATAGTAACAGGACCAGCCAAATGAGAATACCAATATAAGGCTACAAACAGTCTGACCTAATTGTAATCACATCTCAGTTGTAAAGTAATAGTATATTGCTATAAGAGCACAGACATCTTAAGTAAACTTCACACCAGTTCTAAACATTTCCACCGAGCGAGGTGGCGCAGTGGTTAGCACACTGGACTCGCATTCGGGAGAACGACGGTTCAATCCCGTCTCCGGCCATCCTGATTTAGGTTTTCCATGATTTCCCTAAATAGCTTCAGGCAAATGCCGGGGTGGATCCTTTGAAAGGGCACGGCCGATTTCCTTCCCTAACCCGAGCTTGCGTTCCATCTCTAATGACCTCGTTGTCTACGGGACGTTAAACACTAATCTCCTCCCTCCTCCCCCTCCTAAACATTTCCGCAACTGTTCACAAAATCATCAGCAAAATGAGATTATAACTTTATCAGCATAATGAGAATAACTGTAAGGTCATCATTAGTAAATATTACACCAACTCTCCTCAAAATTCATACTCTGGTTGTACTATTAAACCACACATTGTTAAATCTGCCCAAAGTTTATACTCATATTCAGATAACCAGAAAAAGGCACCTTGCTTAGTATAAAATACGTGCACCAGTTCCTTTTGGCACCCAGTCTCTAGCTACCCGTCCGAATCAGAAAATGGAAGAGGGTGAGTTTGTACAGATAAGTAAGAGAGGATGTGACTTGAAAAGGAAAGCTTGGAGCCTTGGGTTCGCCACCCCCAAATTGCAAAAAGAGCTTGCAACCTCCTGAGGAATATTTCGTTAGAATGATTAGAGGCTGTCATCATTTGAAATAGCACCTGTTCTTACTGTCCTCATACAATTGTTATGCTTGTCACTAAATGTTTCATCAGAATTCATAGCTTTGATAGAATCACACAATATTTTTTTTTTTTTTTTTTAACATCATCTGTCAGATATTTAATATCCATACCACACTAAAAGTCAGTCACATCATCTGCTTTTACATTGAAAATTTCATGTAATAAATCCTATTCCTTCACATTGAAGAACCATATACTAAATTATTCTATTCATTTTTACTGGTACACAGTAGCAAATCACTACATGATGAATCTTAATACGAAAAATGGATATCATTTTGAAAATATATGTTGCTAAAAGAATTGAAATTAGTGTTGTTTTGTTCTTCCACACTCTTAAGTTAAGTGTCTGATCAAGATATAGTCTTGCCTCTTACAAATTGCACACTGTATACTCTAGGATAGTAGAAGGATTCTAACTGCTCTTACTAACTACATAGGATAGTAAAAGGTGGGTGATTCCAGAAAATAAATATGGAGTCACTGGCTGGGGCAAGGTACCACATGCCACATGGTGTATTTATGAATGTACCACAGATCCCCTACCCGTTAAATTTCACCACAAAACTACTAAAAAAATGCTTCTGAGAGGATGCTCACCCCCAGATGTTGCCTTGACTATACTATGCACAGAATGTATTCTCAACTATTTCAGCTCCTCATATCACTATTTAATTCATAATTTATGATGGAGATAAAAATTTAAAAAATGTTCAAATATTCAGTGACAACAAAAAATGAAAATAAATTTCCTCTTATTGGTTATTTCACTTTCACTGGGTTAAGTACTCACTGTAGAGTTTGCTAAAGTATACAGTATGATCCTGACTGTGTAAAGTAAGATGCATAACAAATTTCCAATGGTGTGTCAAATATCAAAGAACAAATATCATGATGCTAATTGGGTGATTAAGGTTGTCTGCGCAATATCAGCTGTGTCACATTCCAAATTCAAATGGTCCTACATAAAATCAAACAACTCCCAATCTATGCCAGGTAAAAGCATACACTAATGTTCAAATATACCCTTTTCAACCCACACTCTATGAATAGACAAAATATAGGTAAAAATATGCAAATATTCACACATAAAAGAAATATGAATATAACTAAAAACAAAGATGATGTGACTTACCAAATGAAAGTGCCGGCAGGTCAACAGACACACAAACAAACACAAACATACACACAGAATTCAAGCTTTCGCAACAAACTGTTGCCTCGTCAGGAAAGAGGGAAGGAGAGGGAAAGACGAAATGATGTGGGTTTTAAGGGAGAGGGTAAGGAGTCATTCCAATCCCGGGAGCGGAAAGACTTACCTTAGGGGGAAAAAAGGACGGGTATACACTCGCACACATACACACATATCCATCCACACATATACAGACACAAGCAGACATATTTAAAGACAGAGAGTTTGGGCAGAGATGTCAGTCGAGGCAGAAGTGCAGAGGCAAAGATGTTGAATGACAGGTGAGGTATGAGTGGCGGCAACTTGAAATTAGCGGAGATTGAGGCCTGGTGGATAACAGGAAGAGAGGATATATTGAAGAGCACGTTCCCATCTCCGGAGTTCGGATAGGTTGGTGTTAGTGGGAAGTATTCAGATAACCCGGACGGTGTAACACTGTGCCAAGATGTGCTGGCCGTGCACCAAGGCATGTTTAGCCACAGGGTGATCCTCATTACCAACAAACACTGTCTGCCTGTGTCCATTCATGCGAATGGACAGTTTGTTGCTGGTCATTCCCACATAGCATGCGTCACAGTGTAGGCAGGTCAGTTGGTAAATCATATGGGTGCTTTCACACGTGGCTCTGCCTTTGATCGTGTACACCTTCCGGGTTACAGGACTGGAGTAGGTGGTGGTGGGAGGGTGCATGGGACAGGTTTTACACCGGGGGCAGTTACAAGGGTAGGAGACAGAGGGTAGGGAAGGTGGTTTGGGGATTTCATAGGGATGAACTAAGAGGTTACGAAGGTTAGGTGGACGGCGGAAAGACACTCTTGGTGGAGTGGGGAGGATTTCATGAAGGATGGATCTCATTTCAAGGCAGGATTTGAGGAAGTCGTATCCCTGCTGGAGAGCCACATTCAGAATCTGATCCAGTCCCGGAAAGTATCCTGTCACAAGTGGGGCACTTTTGTGGTTCTGGGTTTGAGAGGATGAGGAAGTGGCTCTGGTTATTTGCTTCTGTACCAGGTCGGGAGGGTAGTTGCGGGATGCGAAAGCTGTTGTCAGGTTGTTGGTGTAATGCTTCAGGGATTCCGGACTGGAGCAGATTCGTTTGCCACGAAGACCTAGGCTGTAGGGAAGGGACCGTTTGATGTGGAATGGGTGGCAGCTGTCGTAATGGAGGTACTGTTGCTTGTTGGTGGGTTTGATGTGGACGGACGTGTGAAGCTGGCCATTGGACAGGTGGAGGTCAACATCAAGGAAAGTGGCATGGGATTTGGAGTAGGACCAGGTGAATCTGATGGAACCAAAAGAGTTGAGGTTGGAGAGGAAATTCTGGAGTTCTTCTTCACTGTGAGTCCAGATCATGAAGATGTCATCAATAAATCTGTACCAAACTTTGGGTTGGCAGGCCTGGGTAACCAAGAAGGCTTCCTCTAAGCGACCCATGAATAGGTTGGCGTACGAAGCGGCCATCCTGGTACCCATGGCTGTTCCCTTTAATTGTTGGTATGTCTGGTCTTCAAAAGTGAAGAAGTTGTGGGTCAGGATGAAGCTGGTAAGGTAATGAGGAAAGAGGTTTTAGGTAGGGTGGCAGGTGATCGGCGTGAAAGGAAGTGCTCCATCGCAGCGAGGCCCTGGATGTGCGGGATATTTGTGTATAAGGAAGTGGCATCAATGGTTACAAGGATGGTTTCTGGGGGTAACGGATTGGGTAAGGATTCCAGGCGTTCGAGAAAGTGGTTGGTGTCTTTGATGAAGGATGGGAGACTGCATGTAATGGGTTGAAGGTGTTGATCTACGTAGGCAGAGATACGTTCTGTGGGGGCTTGGTAACCAGCTACAATGGGGCGGCCGGGATGATTGGGTTTGTGAATTTTAGGAAGAAGGTAGAAGGTAGGGGTGCGGGGTGTCGGTGGGGTCAGGAGGTTGATGGAGTCAGGTGAAAGGTTTTGTAGGGGGCCCAAGGTTCTGAGGATTCCTTGAAGCTCCGCCTGGACATCAGGAATGGGATTACCTCGGCAAACTTTGTATGTGGTGTTGTCTGAAAGCTGACGCAGTCCCTCAGCCACATACATACTCCCGACGATGAAGTACCACGGTCGTGGAATCCTTGTCCGCCGGAAGAATGATGATGGACCAGTCAGCCTTCAGATCACGGATAGCCTGGGCTTCAGCAGTGGTGATGTTGGGAGTAGGATTAAGGTTTTTTAAGAAGGATTGAGAGGCAAGGCTGGAAGTCAGAAATTCCTGGAAGGTTTGGAGAGGGTGATTTTGAGGAAGAGGAGGTGGGTCCCGCTGTGACGGAGGACGGAACTGTTCCAGGCAGGGTTCAATTTGGATAGTGTCTTGGGGAGTTGGATCATTAGGGGTAGGATTAGGATCATTTTTCTTCGCGGCAAAGTGATACTTCCAGCAGAGAGTACGAGTGTAGGACAGTAAATCTTTAACCAGGGCTGTTTGGTTGAATCTGGGAGTGGGGCTGAAGGTGAGGCCTTTGGATAGGACAGAGGTTTCGGATTGGGAGAGAGGTTTGGAGGAAAGGTTAACTACTGAATTAGGGTGTTGTGGTACCAGATTGTGTTAATTGGAATTTTGAGGTTTTGGAGGGAGTGGAGCTGGAAGTGGGAGATTGAGTAGATGGGAGAGACTGGGTTTGTGTGCAACGAGAGGTGGTTGAGGTTTGCTGGAAAGGTTGTGAAGGGTGAGTGAGTTGCCTTTCCGGAGGTGGGAAACCAGGAGATTGGATAGTTTTTTGAGGTGAAGGGTGGCATGCTGTTCTAATTTGCGGTTGGCCTGTAGGAGGATGCTCTGAATAGCCGGTGTGGATGTGAGAGAGGAAAGATTGAGGACTTTTATTAAGGATAGGAGTTGACGGGTGTGTTCATTGGCTAATGTTCATTGAATATAAACTACAAAAACTATTTTACAGTACTAGCTTCATATGTGTTAAGTTATCTGATTTCTCACTTGTCAGTGTTTGCATTTGCAAAAGGCAGTGGACATTAATTGAACTTTTTATGAGTTGTAATTTTCTTTCGGTTTGTATCTTTTTTATTATTGGATCAAAGTATTCATAGCATGGCATGACAAGGTGTACAGCATGGGTTTGTCTGTGTGGCATAGAGTATACGTTCTTCAACACACATTTACTATTTGCTGGTTGTTTATTCACTTTTGTGGTACTTTCATTAACTAGGTAATTGTTTTTGCAAAGCTCCCTCAAATCTGTCTGCAAGCTACTGATTTCAACACACACATTTTCCTTTCATATATGCAAATTTTGACAAATTTCATTTATGGTTTCAAACTTTTGCCCACTGTGGTTACATCTGTCACCATAGTTACTAACTATTTTCACCACTTTATCACAATTACTACCTTTTATTACAGATTCTACACATTTACTAATCATATTACTGCCAGGAGAAACTGTTTCATATTTTTCATGGAAATTTTATCATCTGAGTACACATACTGACTGATCACCATACTGACATTTGCTACTATAGTCATTGACTACACTTAGTACTCTATCACTAATTAGATCTTCCTTTCCATTTTCACAAACACATTCAGACACAACATCACTGACATCAACTGGTAACATTAATCTATCAGGCACTGCTCTACTGGTTTCTAACTTATTACTCGAACACTCGCCAGAAATTCCAGAATCATTAAACATCAAATCATTACCTTAAACTTCTACATATACCATCCAAACTAATTCTGTAAGTAACACATCATCATCATCTGAATCATTCTCATTAGAAACATTATCATCACATTTAATATTATTTTCAACACCAAACTTATTTCTCTCTTCACACACTTCTTCAACAACCTCAGCATTGTGACTACTCTGTTCTACCACATTCTCACTTTTCTGTTTATTATCTACTGTAATTTCACCTGGAATTACTCTGTCATTCTCACTTCCATTGCCTAGCACATGAATATCAGCTTGCACACATACAGCACCAGTGTCAGCATTTTCACTCATTTCACAGTCACTCAACATTCTCACTAAACCATACTCATCGGAACTTTTCTCATCACTATCAACAGCTACTACTGCATTACTACTGTTAAAGAAATTTGTCAAAGTGTTTTCTTCTAATTCAAATTCAGATTTTTTACTTTTTTGTTCATCTTTGTTTTCAGATAAAATAATTTCCCAAAATTCCCTATCAAACTTCATTCTACTCACTTCAGGTTGTATTCTGGGTACAAAATTTTGGTATGCTCTATTTGTGCTGCCCCTTCCCCTTCTGAAATTACTACAATGTGCCTGATTGTAATTCCCATGTCTATTTGCCCCATTTCGCCAGGCTCCAAAAGAGGCGGGTCTTAATTTACCAGACCATTTCTTCTGTTTTCAAAATTGTTACTATTGTTTTCCTGATTTTACCCCCACTGCCTATTTCTTGGTTCAAAATTCCTATCCTCAGGTTTCTGCCTATCATTCCTCTCCTCATTTCTTCTGTCACCACTTCTAAATCTGCTATTGAAATGATCATTGAAAGCTCTGTTATTGTTATTCCTGCTATCATCAGGTCTGTCATTACAGCTGTCATTTCTCTCCCACGCTAAATCCAGTTTATCTATATATCTAAGAAATTGTTCAATTGTATCATCAGGTCCGTAGACAAGGCTCCACTATACTCTATTCAGTAACCTATGTTTTAGGGTGTCTATTTGGATCATTTCATCGAGTGGTTTATCGAGATGTCCTAAAGTTCTTAACTGTTGTTCACAAAAAGTTTTCATGCATCCACTACCCGGTTTGAAATTTGGTCCATTCAAAAATTCTGACTTAATTCTAGCTTGTTTAGTTTCTGACCAGAATTTGTTCATGAAAGCTCGTTCTACTTCATTAAACGACATTTTGAGTTTGATTGCTTGGTCCGCCCATGGCCTCCCCGTCTAAGAACTTTTTAAAAAAATTAATTTTCAAATTATCGCTCATTTTATCAGTCAAATGTCTTTAATCTGGCACATGAAATCAACTGGATGTATATTGCCCTCCCCTGAAAATGTTTTTATGTTAACAGTACTCCACAATGGACTGTAACTACAAAAAGATTTCACAGCAACAGAATATCGATTTCTTGAAATTTAGATTTGAAGTTCGAAATTTTGGCTAAACAAGTGCCTACTTCTTCTTTTAACTCCACGAAATTATCATTTGCAAGTTTAGTGAAATTTTGTATATTTTGATCAATTTCTGTGAATTTCTTTACGAAACCTTTGTTGAGTTTTTTCAATTGTAACACTTCTGCACTAGCAACTTTTTCGAAATTTTCCACAGAATCTAGCCTCTCTTCGAATGTTTGGTTTTCCTGTTTTAAGGTAACAATTTCTCCTTCTATAGCCAACACATTTTTGGTATTCTCATTTACTTTTTCCCAACATCAATCTTTTTTGTTCTTCCATTAACTGAACTAACCTATTCAAGGCTGATACATTACATTCAAATCCAGAAAGGGTGAACATTCACTACTATGATCACTATCCTCTCTGATTCCACTGTCCCGATTAACTACATCATTAGCAGTAATATGTATGCTGTTTTCCAAGTTTCCATTAACCTCCCCATTATCATCAACTTGCCTATTGTTGTTAACCTCTCTATTATCCTCCATAATGACAAAGCAGATGAAAAACAGTTTCCAAAAGTAAAATTCAAATAAATTTTGTACTTACAAACAGTTGGTTCTCCAAGTTGCGTTTTCACATAAGTATACCTTTTAGTGTTACTCTCGTTCTTCTTTGTCCTGTCCTCGTAAAAATTGAATATTATTTCAACAAGCGGGTTAACTCTGAAACAAAATACAAGATTAGTTTACAGATTTATACCTTATCCCAGCTCCTCCACCAACTATGACATTTCTCTAACTACACGTAATAATGGGGCTGATCATAGTTACTCTTCGTTTGCTGGAGTCATGGTCTGGAGTTCATTTACAGTTACTGTAAAACAACTACTGGAGAGTTGATTTATTTTTATCTTGCATTAAGTTTCATAGTTTTTTTTTATTATACTTTCAAAACAAAATTAAATTATTATTACAAGACAAACAATACTTACAATACTAAAGGAGCAGCTACATGCTCACTGCTCAAAAACCGAAACCAGACTGACTCCCTATGCCAACATGGCAGTCACTATTTATAATTTCTTAACAATCCTGAACAATGCTTGGCATTGTTTAAAATTATTATTTCATTAGTTAACAATTAGAACTCTCACCCTAAAACAAATTACACATCTCATTGATTACCTAGATTCTTATATAGTAAATACATGAGTGAATTCTAATCTTTATATAAGTTGAAGCAAATATAAATGCTTAGGTATCAAATGTTAACAATACACTTGTTATATTTACTAATTACAGGAGATTGATATTATATAAAATGTTCCTATCAATTAACAGACTTGTACACATTGGTGTAATTAATATTCTGTAATTATTTCCTACACATCTATGTCAGAAACTACTGTTTATGGTTAAAATTTATGCGTTTTTATTAGTTTTAATTGGACTGTTACATTTCAGCAAGGTTCCATACTTTACACTGTAATGACACAACCTTTCAGTGCTAAGGCTTCTGGCCAAATGGAGCTGTAGAGAACCAGCTACCAAACAAGCCAGTGCCTGCTGCATACCAATGCTGCCAACTGTTGAAGAGATATGAAGGTGGAGGCATTACTTTTCAGTCGACCCTCATATCATCCATCTTCATAGTCTCCCGTCAGCCACCACCATAGTCGGCAGATGGATCCACACTGGGTAGTGGTCACTAGAATGTAAATCTGTAGCCACTTCCCACTGAACTCAGTCTGTAATAGCTGGGGAACAAAAACAATGATCAATAGCTGAAAAATACCCTGTAGCTGTAGAAAAGTGTGTCATCTGATCCACATTTAGGAGACAGATATTCTCAGAATGGACGAGTCACTCGATCATCCGACCCCTGGAGCAAGTGGTAGCCAAGCCCCACAGCACACTGTGTGCATTGAAGTCCCCCTACAAGGAGGAATGGGTGTGGGAGTGCCTGGAAGAGTTCTGTTGGTGTGTCTGCACCCAAAACATGATTCAATGTTACAAAAAACACACTGTGAAGTTATAGGGTGCTAGAACCCTCACGGCAATTGCTTGTAACATCATGGTAAGAGGGTCAGGAGAGGAGTGGCATCTGTCATCAATGAAAACAGCCACTCCAGCTCCAGTAGTATTGTCCTTTCTTTAGGGGTGGTACCCTCATAATACAGGTGTGTTGGTGACTTTAAAATGAGTTTCTTGCAAGCAGATGCAGAACGGTTTCTCCTGGATCAGGAACTGTAATTCTTCCAAATGTGAGCGATATCCATTTAAATTCCACTGCAACATAGAAGTCCCTGTGGATGTCATTGTTTAGCAATGTTTGATATTTCCTCTCTCCCTTGGAGAGGAACGTTAGCCAGTTCCTGGCTCTCCAGTTCCTTTGATTAAGTCCATATCCTCAAGAGCATAGTCCCCTTCAGAGGGGGAGAGAGCTCATCAATCCGAAGGTTTAACTACCTTTTTCTCCTACTCGGAACTACCTGTCAAAGGACTTTTTCCTTACTGATGTGAGGAGTTGGTTGCCTGGATTGAGGGGACGGCTTAGTTGGGTTCTGATGGCGGGCATTGGTATGTGGCTTAGGTGGTAAGCCCATTGCCGATGGCTTCCGAATGACTTCTGTTTCAAGTGTAGGATTTCCCCCCCACAGGTACACCAACAATTGGATATGCTGATACATGAATCTGTGGCCTTAGTTAGTGGGGAGGCACTGCACTTTGCGATTGGTGTCTTTAGGGCTGATGCAAAACAATCTGTGGCCTGAGTTTATGGGGAGACACAACACTTTGCGATTGGCGTCTTAAGGGCTTATGCAAAAGAAGTACTGAAAACTGGAGGTTGCATAGCTTTGAAAGCTTTTTTTTGTTGCACCATAGGGTATGCATCTCTTGACTTTCAACTCCTAAATTTTCCTTTCCTCGCTGTTAACCTCACACTTTCTGCTCCACACTGGGGTGATCCCCAGAGCAGTTTACACATTTCGGAGGAAGTGTACAAGAATTTTGTGAATCATGAGCTGAGCCTCCACAAGTGCCACACTTAGTCCTCCCATTACATCCCATAGTGGTATAGCCAAATCTTTGACATTTGAAGCATTGCATTGGGTCAGGAACAAACGAGTGAATCTGAAGATGGATATAGCCTGCAAGGATATGTTAGGTAATTCTGGAGTACTAAACATTAGAATAAATGTTGCCAATTTTTCCAATTTGCCATTGACTCTCCTCATGTAGTCCTGCACTTCCATGTCACCCATATTTTTCTGTTCTTCATGTAACTCTGCAGGGTCCACCTCTGTTACATCGGAGCAAGTAACTATGTCCTTACTAAAGTTAAGGGTGGTATGCAACTCAGCCTCGACTGAGTAGTCACCTAAGGCCATACATCCCAGAAGCTGATACTTGGTTTGAGTTGGCAGTTTCAACTTCAAGTGTTCCATTATGAAGTGTTATGCCACACTAATGTCTTGTTACTATGATTCTGAGATTTCTTTACGGAAGGACTGACCAACTGAGCTCTATTTGATGAATGCGTGTAGGTACTACCTGACGGGACACCCATTCCATCAGGAGTAGTAGTTTGATGAGACTGTTCCAAAAGGTCATGAGACAGTAGTGAAACAACTGTCAACCCAGGCAGACCCTGCATGACTGAGCAAGCCTTATACAATTAGGGGATGGCAGGTTGGCCCAGAGGTTGCCCGCAAGAGACAGTTTCACTTCAACAGCCATTCATCTCATCAGCACGTAGCATACCTTGAGGTTGAGGGTTATGAGAGAGAGAGAGAGAGAGAGAGAGAGAGAGAGAGAGAGAGAGAGAGAGAGAGAGAGAGGTATGTAACTTCCCCATGGTCCAGGCAGTGAAGCCAACGCCCCCATTCTCCAAAACACAAAGTTTCACCTCTGTGCCATGCGGTGGTTGCTAAAGCATGCCCGGAGCTTATGGTAACAGAGGACTGATGGCACTTACCAGTACCCAGCTCATGAATCCGGGATTGCCAAGCCCGTACCCAGCAATCAAATGCTGAGACCCCAAATGGAGGCAGGTGGCGAGACTCGAGGACATGTTGTAGCATCGGGTGCGAACATGATGATGTCATGCAATGATATCCATTTGTAAATCCCAAAGCAAATATCAGTATGTAGTTTAAAAACATCAACGTGAGAAAGCCTGGCCGTAGACCTGCTGAAAGAATTTTAGACCAGAAATCTTAAGAATCTACATCAAAGTGAATTTTAAAATTATATAAAGATAACAAGGGAGTCAAGTTCGAATTACAGGTCAAGGATGCTATATTACATCGCTAACTGGCACCCCATGCCACATGTAGAAGGCCAGTCCTTCGTAATCAGCAGTAATTCAAGAATAAAATCCAAGAAGATTGTACCCAAGTAAAAAAATTTTAGAACCATAAAAATAACAGACCAATGATGTTAAAATTTAGAAGACTGGGAATCTGCCTTATACAGCTAACTGGCAACATACCATATGTAAAAGACAAATCAAACATGAGAATCAAATGATAAAAACCATAAAAGTACAGTTTAGTCCTAAAAATATTAGTCACATACTGTAATGTACCAGGATGGTGGTGATAAAGGCCCATTGCATGAGTAAAAGTTGCATCAAAAGCTCATTATTTGCAAATGTATAGCAAGTATCATCATGGGAACAGTATATGCAGTGGTTCCAAAAATTGTTAGTATTACCATAGCTGTAAATGTACAAACCAACAGTTTATAGTAATTTTAAAAATAAAGCTATGTAATCAACAGTCATAAAATGAGAAATAACATACCATGGCTTACAAAGGAGTGTTCCTGCATGATGTATGAAAAAGTCATCTATATCAAATGAGCGCAGCTTGAAGAATAAGAGGAAAATGCTTCAGGCGCACCAGCCTGACAAGACACATCCAAACTAACTGAATTATGCAAAGGTTCCTACTGGCTGACTGAAGTAGCCAACAGGGGCGATAGGTGGCGTGGGAGCACTTGCATTTACAAAGACTGCCACCATAAAAAATAAATTAAGACTTTCATGTATTTGTGGGGAAAGAAGTCCATAAGAAGCTGGGTCAATGGAGTAAAAAAGGGATTTAGAAAGAAACAATATAAAAAAGAAGATATAAACAACAGAGAAGCCTGTCAGGAAAATGTATTGGAAATGGAAGGATTCCAAGGCAGGGTAGCTAAAAAGACTGGTTCAAAACGGTCTGAAGAAAGAAAGAAGAAACATAGCGAACAGATGAAAGCATACTGGCAGAAAACAAAAGAACGAAGAACCAAAACTGAAACATGGTCCTCAGATGGCCTATGAGAGAGAGAGAGAGAGAGAGATTGTATATGTACTGTAAAAGAAATGTAATACTGTTGTTGTTGTTGTGGTCTTCAGTCCTGAGACTGGTGTGATGCAGCTCTCCATGCTACCCTATCCTGGGCAAGCTTCATCATCTCCCAGTACTTACTGCAACCTACATCCTTCTGAATCTGCTTAGTGTATTTATCTCTTGGCCTCCCTCTACGATTTTTACCCTCCACGCTGCCCTCCAATGCTCAATTTGTGATCCCTTGATGCCTCAGAACATGTCCTACCAACCGGTCCCTTCTTCTTGTCAAATTGTGCCACAAATTCCTCTTCTCCCCAATTCTATTCAATACCTCCTCATTACTTATGTGATTTACCCATCTAATCTTCAGCATTCTTCTGTAGCACCACATTTCGAAAGTTTCTATTCTCTTCTTGTCCAAACTATTTATCGTCCATGTTTCACTTCCGTACATGGCTACACTCCATACATATACTTTCAGAAACAACTTCCTGACACTTAAATCAATACTAAATGTTAACAAATTTCTCTTCTTCAGAAACACTTTCCTTGCCATTGCCAGTCTACATTTTATATCTTCTCTACTTCGACCATCATCAGTTATTTTGCTCCCCAAATAACAAAACTCCTTTACTACTTTAAGTGTCTCATTCCCTAATCTAATTCTCTCAGCATCACCTGAGTTAACTCGACTACATTCCATTATCCTCGTTTTGCTTTTGTTGATGTTCATCTTATATCCTCCTTTCAAAACACAGTCCATTCCGTTCAACTGCTCTTCCAAGTCCTTTGCTGTCTCTGACAGAATTACAATGTCATCAGAAAACCTCAAAGTTTTTATTTCTTCTCCATGGATTTTAATTCCTACTCCGAATTTTTCTTTTGTTTCCTTTACTGCTTGGTCAATATACAGATTGAGCAACATCGGGGAGAGGCTACAACCCTGTCTCACTCCCTTCCCAATCACTGCTTCCCTTTCATGCCCCTCAACTCTTATAACTGCCTTCTGGTTTCTGTACAAATTGTGAATAGCCTGTCGCTCCCTGTATTTTACCCCTGCCACCTTCAGAATTTGAAAGAGAGTATTCCAGTCAACATTGTCAAAGGCTTTCTCTAAGTCTACAAATGCTAGAAACGTAGGTTTGCTTTTCCTTAATCTAGCTTCTAAGATAAGTCTTAGGGTCAGTATTGCCTCAAGTGTTCCAATATTGCTACGGAATCCAAACTGATCTTCCCCGAGGTCGGCTTCTACCAGTTTTTCCATTCGTCTGTAAAGAATTCGTGTTAGTATTTTGCAGCCTTGACTTATTAAACTGATAGTTTGGTAATTTTCACATCTGTCAACACCTGCTTTCTTTGGGATTGCAATTATTATATTCTTCTTGAAGTCTGAGGGTATTTCGCCTGTCTCATACATCTTGCTCACCAGATGGTAGAGTTTTGTCAGGACTGTCTCTCCCAAGGCCGTCAGTAGGTCTATTGGAATGTTGTCTACTCCCGGGGCCTTGTTTTGACTCAGGTCTTTCAGTGCACTGTCAAACTCTTCACGCAGTATCATATCTCCCATTTCATCTTGATCTACATCCCCTTCCATTTCAATAATATTGTCCTCAAGTACATCGCCCTTGTATAGCCCCTCATATACTCCTTCCACCTTTCTGCTTTCCCTTCTTTGCTTAGAACTGGGTTTCCATTTGAGCTCTTGATATTCATACAAGTGGTTCTCTTCTCTCCAAAGGTCTCTTTAATTTTCCTGTAGGCAGTATCCATCTTACCCCTAGTGAGATAAGCCTCTATATCCTTACATTTGTCCTCTAGCCATCCCTGCTTAGCCATTTTGCACTTCCTGTCAATCTCATTTTTGAGACGTTTGTATTCCTTTTTGCCTGCTTCATTTATTTCATTTTTATATTTTCTCCTTTCATCAATTAAATTCAATATTTCTTCTGTTACCCAAGGATTTCTACTAGCCCTCGTCTTTTTACCTACTTCATCCTCTGCTGCCTTCACTACTTCATCCCTCAGAGGTACCCATTTTTCTTCTGCTGTACTTCTTTCTCCCATTCCTGTCAATTGTTCCCTTATGCTCTCCCTGAAACTCTCTACAACCTATGGTTTAGTCAGTTTATCCAGGTCCCATCTCCTTAAATTCCAACCTTTTGCAGTTTCTTCAGTTTTAATCTACAGTTCATAGCCAATAGATTGTGGGCAGAGTCCACATCTGCCCCTGGAAATGTCTTACAATTTAAAACCTGGTTCCTAAATCCCTGTCTTACCATTATATAATCTATCTGATAGCATCTAGTATCTCCAGGATTCTTCCATGTATACAACCTTCTTTCATGATTCTTGAACCAAGTATTAGCTATGATTAAGTTATGATCTGTGCAAAATTCTACCAGATGGCTTCCTCTTTCATTTCTTACCCCCAATTCATATTCACCTACTATGTTTCCTTCTCTCCCTTCTCCTACTCTCAATGATGACAAAAAAAAAAGATAATGGTTAAACTAATGTGATAACGCAGGAGAATAATTATAAAAAGTGACCAGAGATAAAATTTTCATTAGTAAAATGTAGGTTTGTCTATAAAAGTAGAACATCCAAATAGACATAAGGCTATAAATAGCAAGCATGGACTATGATGATGATCATATAATTTTACAATGAAAGGTAAAAATGTTCATTGAGATGAGGCAACAGCTAATGGTGATGGGCACCACCTTGCATGTAGTGGGAGGAATTCTGCTAGCAGGATTGCAGGCAGACGCAGCTGAATGGCCCAGGCCACCTATTTCCTGACAATGACAGGCTGCACTCTTATCTGAATTTATTTGTTGATGGTCACTCAGCATAAGGCCAGAAGCCAAGAGTCTACACACTTCTATTAGAGAGGACTGCATGGCATGGAGCAGCTCAGCCCAGCACGCTGACTACTACAATGTAAGGAGAATGAAAGTCCCCATCTTCCTCACACAGTGTAGTTGCCTAGACTTTGTGCTTTATTCTGAGCATCTCCCCTCCCTGTAGATAGTGACTCCATGCTTCTCTCACAGACACTGCACAGGAATATCAAATCTCTGTACACTTCTACATCTTTCTCTTTACTTATATTCTGTCAGCATACTTGTTGGCGCTAATGCAGTCTTTGTTCCTTCTCTGAAGACAGATTTCTTGGAATTGTAAGACAACTCTTTTTGTGATGCACAGCTCCATTTTTGCAGTATCTTCAAGCAATGGAAAATCCAGGATGCGATAATGATGATATTATCAAAACACACACACACACACACACACATGCGAGATCACTGAGACCAGACTGTGAGCAACTACAGATGATGGGAGAAGCAATCTGGTTGGTGGGGGTAAGGAGGAGGCTAGGGTGGGGTGGGGGAGGGTATGGGAGGGGGAGAGTTCCCACCTGCACAATTCAGGGAAGCTGGTGCGACAGGAGGGCTCCAAATGGCACAGGCTGTTAAGTAGTCATTGAATTGGAGAACACTGTGTTGGGCAGCATGCTCAGCAACTGGGTGGTCCAGCTGTTCCTTGGCCGTAGTTTGTCGGTGGTCATTCATGTGAACAGACAGCTTTTCAGTTGCCGTGCCCATGTAGAATGCAGCATAGTGGTTGCAGTTTAGCTTGTAGATCACATGACTGCTTTCACAGGTTGCCCTGCCTTTGATGGAATAAATAATGTTTAATTAGGAGTAGGGGCAGACAAGGATACTGTGTAGGTCTCCTTCCCACCCCTCGCACAGCGAGGGGTGGGAAGGAGAGTGGGTAGGACATTCTTCATTTCGAGACACAACGAGAGGTAGTCAAAATCCTGGTGGAGAATGTTATTCGGTTGCTTCAGTACTGGGTGGTACTGAGTCAGCAGGGAAATGTTCCTTTGTGGCCAGACAGAGGGACTTTGGGAGGTGGTGGGTGATGGAGAGATAAGGCAAAGGAGATCTGTTTCTGAACAAGTTTGGGAGGATGATTTTGGCATGTGAAGGCCTCAGTGAGACCCTTGGTATATTTTGAGAGGGACTGCTCTTCACTAGAGATGTGACAGCCACAGGTGGCTAGGCTGTGTAGGTGGGAATTGTTGATATGGAGTGGGTGGCAGCTGTCGAAGTGGAGGTATTGCTGGTGGTTGGTAGACTTGATATGGACGGAGGTACTGATGTACCCATCCTTGAAGTGGAGATTGACACCAAGGAAGGTGGCTTGTTGGGTTGACAAGGACCAGGTGAAGCAAACAGGGGAGAAGGTGTTGAGATTCTGGAGGAATATGGATAGTATGTCCTCACCCTTGAACCAGATCAAGAACATGTCATCAGTGAATCTGAACCAGGTGGGGGGTTTGGGATTCTGGGTGGTTAGGAATGATGATTTTAAATGATCCATGAATAGGCTGGTATAGGATGTTGCAGTGCACATGCCCATTTCTGTACCACGGATTTGTTTCTAATTGATGCCTTCAAAGGCGAAGTAATTGTGGGTGATGAAATCGCTAGTCATGGTGACCAGGAAGGAGGTTGTAGGGCTGGAATTAGATGGTCACTGGGAAAGGTAGTGTTCAGTAGTAGCAAGGCCATGAGCATTAGGAATATTAGTCTAAAGTGAAGTGACATCAATAGTGCATGGTAAAGGAACAGGAATTGTGGAGAGTCGATGGAGAAAATGGTTTGTGTCTTTTATGCGGGAGGGTAAGGTGTTGGTCTGTGAGAGCACAGATTCTCGCAGTGGGGGCACAGTAACTGGCCACAACATGACATCCTGGGTGGTTGGGTTTATAGACTTTAGGAAACATGTAGAAGGTAGGAGTGCAGGGAGTGGAGGCGAGGAGAGAGATGGACTCTGGGGAGATGTTCTGGGATGGACCTAAGGATTTGAGGAGAGACTGGAGATCTTGCTGGATTTCTGGAATAGGGTCACTGTGGCAGGGTTTGTAGGTGGATATCTGTCTTCATTTTGTGAACTGCACAATTTTACATTTCTGAATTTTTAAAGTAAGTTGCCAATCTTTGCACCACACTGAAATCTTATCAAGATCTGACATGATATTTGTTCAACTTTCTTCAGATATATTTCATTATAGATAACTGCATCATCTGCAGAAAATCTGGGGTTACTATCATTATTGTCTACCTATTGTTAATATACAACATGAAAAGCAAGAGTTCCATATGGTTCTCTGCTGAGCACTTGAATGTACTTAAACTTTCATCAGTGGTTCTCCATACGTAATAGCATGCTGCATCCTCCATGCCAAGAAATTCTCAATCCAGTGACAAATTTTTGTTTGATATCTGATACTACCATAGGTCCAATCAGGCTGGACAAGTATAGCTGCACCAGATCTCATCAGGAGTTTAAGAGAAACAGCCACTGGAATGGAAACATCGTGTATGTTACTATAGATGTTTAAGTACACTAGTTTGGTGAAGTTAAACTTGGAACCACCTTGTTTGACTCTTGATGATGAAAGATATTTTCTGTTTCTATATTTGGTTACCAAGAGGAGAGGATGGCAGTGTCAAGCTTGTGATCTCTTCCAGTATCTTCTGTGGTGAGGGCATGTCACACTCTTGACGATGGTCCACTTGTTTAAATTAGGTCATCCCCTCTGTGCTGCTTGAACAAAGTTGGCTATGTGCCTCTTGCTTTCATTTCAAACTCATCCATAACAACACTACATGCCATAAGCATTCAGTCAAGTACTCACTTGACACTTCATGCCCAGTAAGAGACAATATTAAAAGCTTGCCTGTGTAACAGTGAGGTGTTTCTGCAATGACATTGCCTAATTTAACGACTGCAATGAAAAAGATATTTTCTTCATCAGTGTTTGTAAACAACATTTATTTATAGAAGCCAGCTGAATCACAAATTAGTTTGTTGTGAAGCATTTGCAGGATATTTGGAACATCACTCTGTGTACCAGTGTTGGGGACACTAGTATTGGGAATCATATTTGATGGGGTTAATTGGTCAAGATCTGGATTGTGTGTTTGGTGGCCAGGGGAAGAAAGATGGTGTATCAGTCTGTGAGGCACATAGGTAAGGCACTATGTTTGAAAGTCTGTTGTGACCTGACTCAAAGGTCCATAGTTGCATACACTGCTTTCTATAGTAATACATTTATTCAGGATCAAACTTCTGTTGTTGGCACTGTGTGTGTAGACTTTTCCTCCTCTTTTTAATTAAACACTTATCAAACCATTTCCACTCATAGTATCTATACATATTGTGAACTTCAGCCTCCCATCATGTTTTTCTGTCTGCATATTGAGACTAATCTCAGGAGCTACTGTAGGGATTCTGATACAGTTTCACTAACAGGTAGACTGATTTACAAGGAAGGTTTATGTACATAATTTATTACCACCCAGGCAGACAAAGATTACATGGCAATATATCCTTTATATGTGTGTTCTCCTGCTGCCACATGGTGAATAGATTTTTCATCTATACACCTGCATGATACATCCAGAATGAGGTAGAGATATTATTTGCAGTGCTATTTCTAGAACCATTGTTGGTCTTCAATTTTGTGCCAGAGGACAGTTTAAACCAGCAGCTCTGCTGATTCTCTGACAATCTTAGATGCAGATTTTTGAGTTGAACAGGTCAGATGTACACTACATCCAGATAGCAGCTACTTGGGTACCTGATTATATATTGACATTTTGAGTGTTTGTAGTCTAGACATACTCATCTGTAGAACAGATGGAAGCTCTTATTTTAATAATCAACAGAATGGAAAACCTTTTCAGATCAGGGAGGAAAATGTAACTTTGTCATAGTTCACCGCAAGGGCATCTGTAGTAAAGTCCCAGATTACCTGTGCTTTTATTGGTGCTATAGTCCAATCCACGAATGATGGTGGGTTGTGCAGGCCGAGACAAGAACAGGGATTGCATTGTTGTCGGTTGCAAGTGACTGTTGTGGTATGTGCATTCAAGTGCTTTGTGCATGATGAAAGCATGTTTCCCACAAATTATGTCTCTCACTTGCCTGCGTAGCATTTGTCGTACACCACCACCATCAACCAAGACAACTCACAACAAAGGGAATAAAAATTCGCTAAATAACTCTTAACAATTGCGTATAGTGCTCGCATTGCATACAACATTCACAGCAGAGTGCTCAGAACACTACAGAACACTCATTGGCTGTCAGAGAATGTATGATGTAGATGTGCAGAACAAGCCTGAACTCGACTGCCATTGTTCATGATTCCAACTATAATAGCCACGTGGTGCTTGGACCAATAATGTGGCAGAATTAGGAAAAAAAGAGAAATGAAAATGTTAATTCTGGCTGATACATGTGTGAGGAAATTGGTTTGGAAGCCAATGGTGGTACCTTACTTATTGCAAAGAAAGAGAGAGGTAACTTTACACAATTTGGGTGATTAAATTGTAACTGCTTTTTCTGTTGATTTTTTGTAAATCAAGTATGAAAACAGCTGTATGCTTCTGAGAAAACGTCTAGAAAGAATAAATTTACTGATCGAGCCACAATAATAAGGGCAGATTCAATTTTTCAGCAAAAGAGTAGATGATGTACGTTTAGTGTGGATGGTAGAGAAATAAGGGTTGGTGTGATATGTCTCTTTCACAAATGATCAGTTTTTTATTTTTTATTTTTATTTGGTATGCGTATTCCATAGATCCGTACATGCGAGTGATTCGCCTGGATGTGGAACGTGTCAAGACAATTGTACAAATACAATTAATGCTACAGAATAGTAATATAATACAATGATATAGATATTAATAAGTATCACTTTTTCTCGTTTACAAGCTGTCATTTAACTAGTATAGCAATTCTCAATATAACATTATAACTATAACATTAACACTATAACATTTAACATAATATTGTATCGTCCATCTAATAACTAAGAGACTAAATACATCATTATTAAGGGAGGGCATTACTTCTGGAAAAGAATTCATCTAACGAGTACAGTGGATGGTCAAGCAGGTATTTTTTTAACATACCTTTGAACAGCATTTCATTTTCTCTGGTACATTTAATATAATTAGGCAATGCATTAAAAGTCTTTATAGCAGCATACTTTACTCCCTTCTGTACAAGTATTAAATTTTTTAGTTCAACATGTAGATCATCTTTACCTCTAGTATTGTAGTTATGGTATGAACAATTTGTTTCATACTGAGCATAGTCTTTATTAACTACATTCATCAGCGAGTATATGTACTGACACGGTGTGGTCAGAATACCTAACTGTGTAAAACGTTTTCTACATGAGGTTCATGGAGGAACCCCACACATGATTCTGACTGCTCTCTTCTGAGCAGTTAAGATTTTTTTTTGAGGCTGGTGAATTACCCCAGAATATTATGCCATGAGTGATCCAACTCACTCATTTAGATCTCTTGCAAATAAACTTCAGTTCATTGAAAGTAGATGAAGGAATCACTTGATCATAAGGCTCTTATAGCATGATTGGTTGAACCTGAATCATAATAAACCAAACAACATATGACAAAAAAAATTAAGTAGAAACGAAAATACATTATACACCTGCAGACAGATAGCACATATGAACTGCAAAGCACAAAACCTCATGGGGAAAAAAATCTGTTAGTGAGCTAAGACATACACTTCACACACTGCAGTCAAATAGCACATGACAATTATTCAGTCACTGGAGGACTTTTCTGGAGACATTGTGGATGTCTTTAACTTATCCTCCTTTGAAACCATACAATTAAACAATTTAAACCATTATCCATAGCTTTAAGTTCAACATACTCACAGGAAGGATCATTTGATAGATCCCACTTTGTCATTAAGCTTTTACAGCAACCCATTCCATTTCTTATTGTGTTTAATCTTGTCCACAACCAACTTGTAAGGTCAGAACCAGGAACTTGTTTGGTCATCTAATCTAACCTAATCTAATCATATTAGCAATAAAGGATTCATTTTGTGCAGTGTTTCTTCACTGTTGTTCCTGACAATCCCCTTCTTCATCAAACACTCATACTTTTTGAGTGGTTTTCCAGGGAGGCGTCCTCAACTTCAGTCGATCCTTTGTGTGTAAATGGTTATAAACTGGGCAATCACATTGACTGGATATCTTCTTCCGCTACTTTTTTATTGCAGCCTGGCATCTAATGTCTGGTGGTAGGATACTAGCCACTGGTGGCCCAGCTGCGGGGGTTGGTGCTAGTGGTCCATTTGTGATCCTTGTCAACTCACTAAGCTCCGCATCAACTTTTTTTGTGTGGGCACTCTGCCCAGACTGGGACACAGTATTCTTGAGTATTTCATACCAGTGTCAGTGTTGATGTGCGCAATGTGTTTGTTTTGCTTTTTCGTGAATTGCTTGATAGTTTGGCTAGTATAGTGTTCTTGGGTTTTAGATTTTTTGCTCCTTATTTCTAGGTGCTTCTGTAAGAAAGTGTATGGTCAAATTTAATTCCTAAGTATTTAGGAGCGTTTTGTGTTTAATTGGCTCCTCTTTGAATTTAAGGCTCAATTTCCTGCTACTTTCTTTGTTGTTGAAGTGGATAGTGATACTTACAGATTTGGAAGGATTTGGTTTCAAGAGCCATTTGGTGTAATTCTCATGAAGAGTATGCTGATCACTATTCAGAGTAGCTTCTAGCTGTTCAAATGACTTTGATTATCTTGTGATTGCTAAATCACTGGCACAAATTTGTTACTGTGTGTTGGGTAAATGGTAATATACAAGATGGTTCAAAAAGGGGAAAAAAAAGAAACAGATTTAAGTTGTTTATCACAGACAAACTGTGAAAGATAGAAATGCATTGCACATATCACTGGACAGAGGAAGATGCAATGTTTTATGTTTGCACAGGCACTATACCATACACTCAAGATGAGGATAATGCGTTGCTCATGTTTATTGAATTGACAGCTTCAACAGATCAGTTTCTCAGACCTTGAAGAGTGGCTGCTATAGGCACTCCCTCAGAAAAAAAATTGCAAGGTATGCGGTCTGGTGACTTGGGAGGCTGAAAACAATGAATAAGATCTTTTTGTCCATTTCTTCCAATCCATTATTGTGGGATATTGTTGAAGATAACACTGCACCTCAAGCTGAAAGTTGGATAGGACACTGTCACAAACAAAAATGAAATCACTGGAATCTTCTTGAAGATGAGGAAACAACAAATTTTTTCGGCATATTCAGCTATGACATTCCTGTCACAGTTTCTTCTGAAAAAAATAAAGGGAAATAAACATTGTGAACAGAAACGGCACAAAACACATTCAGTTTCTGTGAGTCTCTTTCACGTTTGAGGACGATGCCAAGATTTTGTGACCTCTAACTTCTTACATTGTGGCAGTTTATTTTACCTGATAGATTAAATATCAACTTGTCTGAAAAGGTGTTTTGTTCAGGAAAAGTGCCCTCTGCCATATTCTTGAGAAAAGAAATGCAAAATTTGTACATTCTGTTATGGTCACCAGGAAGTGATTGCTGCAGTAACTACAACTTTTAAGGCTTCATATGCAGTCATCATTTCAGTACGTGTCACATCATTGTCTGAGGAAACTGGAGTTCCTGGCCTGCCCTCTCGGTGCAGTCCCGAGGGCTCCACGTGAACACATTACAGGTATGTTACGCTCAACATTTTCATCACCTGGGCACAGCTGACTGGTGTGCTTCCCTCTACATACGCAACCAAGTTCCAAGAATTTGTTGTGCCAGTCATGAATATGCATGTGCACAGGTGGCTTCTTGCTGAATTGAGGTGGAATGCATGTTACACTTTAACAATGTACTGACTTCATGCAACTTCCAATACACAAAATGGCTTCTCTTGTGGTGTAGTTGCTATATTGCTACAAACAAACAACAGTGCAGCTGTGTCAAAACTTTGATCCTTCCTCTAGCCAGTGACATGCATAATGGGTTTCTATCTTTATTAGTTTGTCTGTAATAAACAAATGAAGTCTGTTCGTTCTTTCTGAATCACCCTGTAAATAAGTTGAAAACTAAAGGGCATGAACTGAACCTCGAGGTAGGCTGTTTGAAGTGTTCTGACTCATCTTATCCTATCTGTCAGGTGGGCTGACCTTCACCATTTGCTTGCATTTGGTGACTTCTGTGAGTTAACCTAAAATCCCTTGGACAAACTTACAGGAGTCATCAAATACGAGGGAAAAAAAAAACACAAACAATCCTGATTGGTAGGGAAATATTTCTGCTAAGTAAGGATGACAATTGACTTTTAATTGAACAATCAGTGGAGACTCTCTTTACACATTATAGAGTACTATAGGCCAAATGTTAGATGATTCTGTACAATGCAAGACTTATTCAGATCAAGTATCAAAATTAGGAAATATTCCCGAAGACAGAGTTTAGTGCACAATCAAAAAAAGTAAAAACCTGCTGACCAAAGGTAAATGAATTTAAAACATCTGTAAGAACAGTTACACAAGAAGTTTTCAATAAGTTTGGAATTTAAAAAAAAATCAGTGGTTCTGTTCATATATACAGCTGGTCAACAGATGGAAATCCATTATTGATTTTACATAAACTGAATCAGGAGATTGCCCTAAAGTTCTTGCTTTCTGCAAGGACACATGTCCAAAAAAGACAGATGTGGATACAAGTGACTGTTGAATTCAACAACAACTTGGTAGTAGGAAGGCCAATGGACTGTACAGAGTAACATGTTAGTCGTATATCAATTTAGTGACAAGTTGCCCTGCTTGAAATTTGTTGCAGTTCTCGGGGAAATGACTGTTCTGTGTGACTGAGAAATGGCACATTGTTCCAGCGTTTAATAAGAAACTGGATTCACATCTCGAATAAATTAATTGGACTCTGTAAAACAGTTCTTGTGTAAGGAACAATCCTCAGCTCTCACACTATTTGCACTCTATGTTGTCAAGCTGAAGAGAATTAATCTTCCTCCTGTAAAAATTCTCCAGTATGCAGACAAAATTTGATTATATGTGTTGAGCAACAGACGGAATCAGGCAGAGTGTGGCCTGGGTGAATTGGATCAAACTTTCCACAGCTGTGGGTTGCAGATTTCTCCAGAAAAATTGGTAACTTAACTTTTATAAAATGAACTTTATCAGGATGTTTGAAGTGTCTGTCTTTCTGCATATAAAATACCAGTCAAGTCACAGGCTAGATTTCTTGACATTCTCTTGATACTACCAAATGAGTTGGGAACCTCATATTCAAATTGTTGTTGCCACATGCAAAATGGCATTTAACATCATCAGATCGGTGACAAGGGTGTGATTGTGGTTGTGGTGGTGCTGGTGGTGGTGATGGGGGCTCACCCCAACATTCTACGTACCTGATATTTTGCGTTGATATGCTTTTGTATACATTTTGGATGCATAATTTACCACAGTGCTGCTGGATAAACTAAAGTACAAAAGTTTACGCATCTGCCTCGGTGCTATGCTTTCCTCCCCCACTAACATCCTTCAACTGGAAGCAACAGAAATCCCATTACATCTATACAGGACGCTGCCATGTGATCAATATGTTTTAGAACAAATGGCAGATACTTCCCATCCACTGACTGCAAAGTGTGAAACTCTCTCACACATAGGGAATAATAGGCACCCAAGGAAAACAGTTTTTCTTCTCTATGAACAGTGCAAACACTGGAAGCACCTGCAAGCTAAAATTCATCACACTGAAATCCTTCCAGTGTTCTAATATCACCATTATGGCTCTTCTCAATTCATTCCTTTCACATATGTTGATTGTCCCAGCAACAGAAAAGGATATGGGCAATTTTCACCTATGTCACACCCCAAGAGAAGTGGGCAGGCTATGATCAAATTTATACTGATGGCTCAAGAATGGATATGGAACATTATATGGGACACACTTTTTCCTGCCCATAAACTGCTGAAAAAAGGAAGATCCAACTACGAGGCGAGACTTCTACGTTTCACAGTAAAACATTTGCTGTTCTGCATATGGTAAAATACACACTCTCTCTACCAGTCTCCAAAGCAGTAATGATCACTGACTCGTTAAGCATACTAAAATTTATAAGCTACTGGCATTGGAACAAAAGAACTCACAAGTAAGCCCTGGACCAAGTAGGTAACTACTATCAAGGAAAAAAGCCTGGTCACATTACAGAATTTGTCTGGATCAAATCACATTCTGGCATCAATCAAATCACATTCTGGCATCATACACAATGACAAAGCAGATGAACTAGTAAGAGATGTGATTGGCAGGACAAAACTTATGAACATCAAACTCCCATACACAGACTATGCAGATAAATCAAATGACAAGCAATTCTTTGTGGCAGGTGGAAAGGGCTGATAATCAACAACTATGGGGTAAAAGCCATGCTAATATACAGCCAAACAGACTGAGATGGGCATGGTTCGTGGAGTTCAAACACGCGAGGAAAAAAAAATATCAACTATTTTGCAGATGGGTGTCAACCATGAATCCTTTCCTACCCACTTAAATTGGGGACATCTTACTGTCATTGTGAAGATGTCTCAAATTGTGATTTAAATCACATTTTTTTTCCAGTGTAAGTGTTCCACAAGCAGCAGAAACAATTTTTTATAGGAGCTCTTGAGACATGGTCGCTGGCAACCACTCTGTAGGTCCCAGTACTTGGAGATCCATCAAGGTGTAAATATGACACCTTAGCCAAGTTTGTAGCTCACAAAGATATAAAAATCTCACACCACCATGTACTCCAGTCTGGTCACAAGCATCAGCTACCCTATCATAGGGAGGGTTACATGTGAAACGAGACATGTGATCTACAAGCTAAGCAGCAACCACTGTGCTACATTCTACACGGGCACGACAGCCAACAAGCTGTCTGCCTGAATGGTCACTGACAAACTTGGGCCAAGAAACAGCTGGACCACCCAGTTGCTGAGCACACTGTTCTCTCTCTCTCTCTGTCTCTCTCTCTCACACACACACACACAATCCAAGTCTTTCCTATCAACTTTCAT
Source organism: Schistocerca nitens (assembly GCF_023898315.1). Classification (NCBI taxonomy): domain Eukaryota; kingdom Metazoa; phylum Arthropoda; class Insecta; order Orthoptera; family Acrididae; genus Schistocerca; species Schistocerca nitens. The sequence goes on from NC_064622.1 coordinate 12,737,534, forward strand.
CATACCTTCTTAAAATCTGAATATTCTTTGTGTTTTCTTTTCTTTCAATTTCTAATGTATTTTTAATTTATTATTACTTCCATTATAATTGCTGAAAACAATAATTGCTGTTTGTAATATGGAATATGTCTTGTAGTTTACATGAAAAGCTGTAAAATGAATGACCTGCTATAAAATGTAAGGCAACAGGTCTCTAAATAAGCAATAAATCAAATCAAATCACAGTGCCTAACATGGCGTCCTTCAGCTCAGTGACTGGTCCACAGCCTCTGTCATCTGGACCCTTCCTACTGACACCAGCTGTTTGGATTGTATAGGAGAGAACTCTGCCTGCAATGTATCCCACGCTCCTGGTAACCCCCTGGCCTCAGCCTTTGTCAGTCAATGTCCTTCACCCACCTATCCGTTTCCCTGCTCCCACTCCAGCACTACGCAGCCTTCTGTTCCACCAACGCACCCACAATTCTTTTACTTCCCTCCGTTCCCACTCCCTTGCCCAGGCTGCACCAGCCGGCCTGCCCTCTTCCCACCGTGTGTCTGAGCACTCCCACAAGCAGCACTTTACTGTCCCCAATCCCTACACATTATCCCTCCCTCTCTCCTCTCATATTGCTTCTCCCACCATGCACTACTCCTCGCAGTCTGACATCAGTAGCCAGACGCAGTGATCACATGTGTGTTAACTGTGTTGTCTACTTCAGAAAGAGGCCTTTTGTCTGGAAGCTTACTTGTCTAGCTGTCTTTCTGTTGTGTGTGTCTGCGACTCAGTTTCTCCGCTATATTGTGAGTGCCAATCTATCCTTTGGTAATATTGTCATTATTTCGTAGAGGATCTTCCATTCTTAAAAGGAATGATGTTCATCGATGTTACTGAATCACAAGCTTTCGTACAAATAAGTGGTTTACTGTCACTTGTATCTGGTACTCTCATTGAATGTGTCTCACCATTTTATCCTGAACTCACATTTATGAATGTTTATCAGATCGTGGTTATATGTTACATGGCTCTAAATGTCATTTTATTTAAATTGCGGTGGCTAAATAGTGTCCTGTTTGCAACCAAGATTTTAAAAAAAATGTTGTCATTGCCATTTTTTTATCTGTTGCAAATAACTTTCTCAGTCCCTCTACCATCCATTTGTTTGGCTACATGCCCTATCCACCACCACTTTACCTCAGTTTTATCTATAGTCTTTTCTCTGATACATTACTTTTTCCCTCTCATCTGGTAATTCCTGCTGTGCATTTACTTAGTGTTCATTGAACACCATTCAGAATTTGAATGGTCCTCACATTCTAAGTGCCTGTCTCACTGTCCCAAAACAAAATTAGTCATACAAACTTACTGTAAACTTTTTTTTTCAAAAAAACATTGAAAGATCTGTTTTTAAACCCTGAGGGAGCTTCCATGGTATTATACAGCCACTGTAAAGAAACTTCTACTGAAACAGAGATTAATGCATAATAGGTGTAAAACAAAGCACAGTGCTATAGATAGAGATGTTGAATGAAATGTGTTTGGCTGTCAAGAGAGCAATGCATGACGCCTTCAATGACTACCGTGGCAGAACATTGTCAAATGATATTTCACAAAAGCCAAAGAAATTCTCATTGTATGTAAATGCTGTTAGTGGCGCCAAAATTAGTGTCCAGTCCCTAGTGAATGAAACGGGAACTTAAATTGAGGGTAGCAAAGCAAAAGCTGAAATGATTAACTCCATTTTCATATGTTCCTTTACAAAAGAAAACCCAGGAGAATTGCCCAAATTTTTAAATCCTCTCAGCTCTGAAAAGATGAATGAAATAAGTTTTAGTGTCAGTGTCGTTTAGAAAAGAGCTGAGATAGCTAAAATTGAACATAGCTCCTGTGCCCAATGGAAGCCCTATCAGACTCTACACTGAATTTGTGGCTGAATTAGCCTCCCTTCTAACTATAATCTATTATAGACCCCTTGAACAGAAAATTCTGCCCAGTTCTTGGAAACAAGCATAGGCCACACCCATCTACAATAATGGTAGCAGAAGCAATCCACAAAACTATGCTCCAATATCATTGGCATCAAATTGTACAATCTTAGAACATATTCTGAGCTCAAACATAATAAGGTATCTCAAACAGAATGACTTCCTCCATGCCAACCAGCATGGAATCAAAAAACATCAATCATACAAAACCTAACTAAGCACTTTTCTCACATAACATACTGAAAGTGTTGGTTCAAGGCAGGAAGGTAGATGCAGTGATTCTTGATTTCCGAAAAACATTTGACTCAATACCACACCTACACTTATTATTAAAAGTCCGATGAAATCGGGTATCAAGCGAAATTTGTGACTGGACTGAGGACTCTTTGGTAGGAACGATGCAGTATGTTATCTTGGATGGAGAGTCTTTTTTGCAGATGGTGCATTTACCTATAATGGAGTTGCAAGGTGGCTTGATTAAAAATATTAATGAATAAATGCAATAATTTTAGTAGCTGTGTGACCGATTACGAAGTCTTGTAACCGGTTGGCCCTGACTAGTATTAGCACACAATCTGACTGCATAAAATAAAAATAAAGAATGACAAGGAATTTCCATTAACACAATTGATTAATTACGTCCCCTGCAACTATAAAAGCTATGAAACAACAAAGCACAAGTGTGACTGTTCTGTATGTGGTAGTGTGACTCAATGTACATGTATCTGGCTTGGTTCTCTCTCAATATGACAAAATATTTAAACACGATTTACAATGAACTAATTGAAAAACCAGAAATACTATAATTGCACATAGAAACCAGAATTACAAGTTTAATAAATTAACAAGAGCCAGATGCTTTGTTGACTGTACCTGTGAGCAAGAGGCATTGTCATTAAAGAAAACTGTAATACCTTTTTACCTCATTATATATTGACGAAAATTTTCCATTACACCAGCATCATAAATCAAAAGCCCATCTCCTTTCTCAAATACACTGTGACAATTGCAACTTCTTCCATCTATACATTACACCAACCGAACAGCATCTACTCTCTCACCCAACAGAACAACGACTGCCCTCGACATCCTCTCAACTACTACTGCACCAGTGGAGGCGGCGGAATAATAATCTTTGGCGCAATCTCTGCCGCTGTGACTCAGTGTAGCCACCTTTCAGAGTACTATCTGAAAGAAGCTGCATAAATATTCTGTCAGATCTTGATAAGATTTCAACGTGGTGCAGAGAATGGCAACTTGCTCTAAATGTTTGGAAATGTAAAACTGTGCACTTCACACATAAAAAAAAAGTATCCTATGACTATAATGTCAATGAGTCACTGTTGGAATTTGCGAACTCATACAAGTACCTAGGTGTAACACTTTTTAGGGATATGAAATGGAATGATCACATATGCTCAGTCATGGGTACAGCAGGTGGTGGACTTCAGTTTATTGGTAGAATACTGGGGAAGTGCAATCAGTCTACAAAGCAGATTGCTTAGAAATCCCTCGTGTGACCAGTTCTAGAATATTGTTCAAGTCTGTGGGACATGCACCACATACGACTAACAGGAGATATTGAACGTATGCAGAGAAGAGCAGTATGAATTTCACAGGTTTGTCTGATCTATGGGAGTGTGTCACAGGATGGTAAAAAAACTGAATTGGAAGACTCTTGAAGATAGATGTAAGCTATCCCAAGAACTTATATTAACAAAGTTTCAAGAACCAGCTTTAAATGAATGACTCTAAGAATGTACTACAACCCTCTATGTAATGCTCATGTAGAGATGGCGAGGATAAGATCAGAATAATCACTGCACGCACAGAGGCATTCAAACAATCATTCTTCCCATGCTCCATACACGAATGGAATGAGAAGAAACCCTAATAACTCATCCAATGGGACATACCCTCTGCCATGCACTTCACGGTGGTTTGCAGAGAATAGATGTAAATATTTAGTTTATTGTAAGAACTCTAGGCCATTTTACTATTCAGCAATGTAGGGGGGAGGGGGAGACACACAGATCAGTATGTGCTTCGTTTATTTCTTGTTTATAAAAAAGAAAATCTAGTTGGTGTTTCCAGTAAATCACATACGAGGTGCTATCCAAAAATTTCAGGACTGGTGCTGCCATCTGTTGAAAAACCTTACCTTTGGACTAATGGTCACCATCACTCTCGAAGCATTTCGCATCTGCACGTACACACCGGTCCCAGCACTATAGCCACTGGTCAAATGTTTTCTGGAAGTCCTGTTCTTTGAGGGTGTTTATCACTGCCAGCGATGCTTCTCGAATCCTCTCGAGTGTGTCGAACCGATGGCCTTTTAACTTAAGTTTCAGCTTTGGGAATAGTGTGAAGTCGCAAGGTGCCAAATCTGGCGAGTACAGTGGGTGGGGTACAACCATCATGTTGTTTTCTGCCAAAAAGGTCCTGGTGAGCAAGGACGTGTGACAGGGTGCGTTGTCATGATGCAGCAGCCAGTTCCCTTGACGCCAAAGTTCGGGCCGTCATCGCCGCACATTTTCACGGAGCCGTCGCAGTAGTATGCAGAATTCACCGTTTGGCTGGGTGGGATGAATTCTTTGTGCACAATTCCCTTAGTATCAAAGAAAACGATAATCATGCTCTTCACCTGTCTCGCTTTTTTGGGTTTTGGAAAGCCCGGGCTCTTCCACTGGGATGATTGTTGCTTTTCCTCTGGGTTATAACTGTAAATCCAGCTCTTGTCACCTGTGACAAGAAGGTTGGGTCATCAGATGCAGTCTGACAAAGGTCCGTGCACACTTCAACATGCTGTGCCTTCTCATTGGCAGTCGAGATCCTTGGCGCAAATTTTGCAGTGACACGATGCATGACCAATTCATCGGTCAACATTCGTTGACATGTCCCATAACCAATGCTCACTTCATCCGCAAGGTCTTGAATGGTTCGACGTCGATCCACACGAACCAATTGTTTTAACTGTTTGGCAACAATGTCTGGCGTTGTGTGGCTAACAGGCTTATCAGTGTGAGCACCATCTTCGACATCTGTATGGCTGGCCCTGAACCAGGCATGCCACTCAAACACATGCGTCTGTCCCCCAAACACTTGTCGAACCATTGCAAGGCTCTCCGTAGCACTTTTCCCGAGATTTGCACACGCTGTTCTGTTCGTGGATCCATCGTAAAATCGCCACACACCAAACACGGAGTACTGCGGAAATCACTGTGGACATGCAACACGTCCTCCCATCTGAATGCCACTCCGCGCACTGACTCGTCAGATATGCAGCTCTCACTACCTAGCAGTGCAAAGATCTACTCCTACTTTCCGGATGGCAGCACAAGTCCCGAAAATTTTGGGTTCCGTGTCGTAGGTTGTCACATCACCCGTACTGGGAAAATTATAAACTATAGTCCACGTGGCTTCACCAGTGGTTCATCTTCTGCTATTCATGATTTATGTTGTTCTCCTTTTTCTCATACCTTTGTTCCCCAGCAGCACAGGGTCAGCACGACTATTAACAGATGCGGGATGATTAGTTTAAAGGGTGGCCAGATGCCATTCCTGTCACCTTCCCTTTACTCCCTGGTTCAGAATATGTGAACCCAAAATGCCTGTGTGCAATATTACTCATTGCAAGTGAGCAAAAGTTATTTAGATGAAACTTCCTGGCAGATTAAAACTGTGTGCCCGACCGAGACTCGAACTCGGGACCTTTGCCTTTCGTGGGCAAGTGCTCTACCAACTGAGCTACCGAAGCACGACTCACGCCCGGTACTCACAGCTTTACTTCTGCCAGTACCTCGTCTCCTACCTTCCAAACTTTACAGAAGCTCTCCTGCGAACCTTGCAGAACTAGCACTCCTGAAAGAAAGGATATTGCGGAGACATGGCTTAGCCACAGCCTGGGGGATGTTTCCAGAATGAGATTTTCACTCTGCAGCGGAGTGTGCGCTGATATCAAACTTCCTGGCAGATCAAAACTGTGTGCCCGACCGAGACTCGAACTCGGGACCTTTGCCTTTCGCGGGCAAGTGCTCTACCAACTGAGCTACCGAAGCACGACTCACGCCCGGTACTCACAGCTTTACTTCTGCCAGTACCTCGTCTCCTACCTTCCAAACTTTACAGAAGCTCTCCTTGCAGAACTAGCACTCCTGAAAGAAAGGATATTGCGGAGACATGGCTTAGCCACAGCCTGGGGGATGTTTCCAGAATGAGATTTTCACTCTGCAGCGGAGTGTGCGCTGATATGAAACTTCCTGGCAGATCAAAACTGTGTGCCCGACCGAGACTCGAACTCGGGACCTTTGCCTTTCGCGGGCAAGTGCTCTACCAACTGAGCTACCGAAGCACGACTCACGCCCGGTACTCACAGCTTTACTTCTGCCAGTACCTCGTCTCCTACCTTCCAAACTTTACAGAAGCTCTCCTGCGAACCTTGCAGAACTAGCACTCCTGAAAGAAAGGATATTGCGGAGACATGGCTTAGCCACAGCCTGGGGGATGTTTCCAGAATGAGATTTTCACTCTGCAGCGGAGTGTGCACTGATATGTGCTCTACCAGCACTTGCCCGCGAAAGGCAAAGGTCCCGAGTTCGAGTCTCGGTCGGGCACACAGTTTTAATCTGCCAGGAAGTTTCATATCAGCGCACACTCCGCTGCAGAGTGAAAATCTCATTCTGGAAACATCCCCCAGGCTGTGGCTAAGCCATGTCTCCGCAATATCCTTTCTTTCAGGAGTGCTAGTTCTGCAAGGTTCGCAGGAGAGCTTCTGTAAAGTTTGGAAGGTAGGAGACAAGGTACTGGCAGAAGTAAAGCTGTGAGTACCGGGCGTGAGTCGTGCTTCGGTAGCTCAGTTGGTAGAGCACTTGCCCGCGAAAGGCAAAGGTCCCGAGTTCGAGTCTCGGTCGGGCACACAGTTTTAATCTGCCAGGAAGTTTCATATCAGCGCACACTCCGCTGCAGAGTGAAAATCTCATTCTGGAGTTATTTAGATGTTCGCAAATCATGTCACTGAGGTGGGACTCAGTTCTGCTAGTGGGATGTGGGAAACTGCCTAATCTTGACATCCAGGCTGGCTGGAACACCGACCCTTGTCATACGTAAGGCAGATGTGATGCAGGGCCAGCACACAGCGCACCTGCCCACCCCGTAAGCATTCTTTTTAACACGCGTGGCATTCTGGGCAGGTTACTGGTGCTGTGTGTTAACCACTGTTATTTTATTTGGTTCAGAAATCAGAATTTTTACAAATGGTACAAGTATTATCTTTTGGCAGTGAAGAGAAGTGTTAAAGGAAACAGCAACAATGTTTTCTACGAACTTTATTAACTGGTTTTAGATAACTTTGAAAAAAAAAACACCACTTACCTATTTTTGTATTGTTAAAACAGTATGGCATTGAAACATTTAGTGTAGCCACAAAAAACTATAAACAGCATATACATTATGCAAAAGAAATTCATAACAATTGTGCTTGTGGCTCATCCCAGTAAATCTTATAGGCATCTATTTTAGCAGTTGGGAAAATGTACTAGCTTCAGCCTCATACTTTATTTTGTGGTGAGATGTGTTGTAAAAAATCAAACCCAATGTATATAGTACTACCCACAATCATTCATACTTGTAGTTCAGAGTGGCGCACTGTAGTGGTTGAGCAGACACAGCTAATGGAGGGGTACACTGCATTGGTGATCTGTGGTTTAAGTGGATAAGGATGACAATCAGTGTATACTATACAACAATCTACATAGTATGACTAGTTATACTCATTGTCATTGTTGGTACTAGAGTCTCAAGCATCACCCCCCCATAAATCCAGGAAGGTGACCCTCCTAGGTCTAAGTTGACTCTGGCAGTAAATGAAGAAATACATCACAGTCTGGATGATGATGATGTGTCTGGCTCAATGGGCTTTGGAAGTCTTTCAATTGGGTGTCACTTTGGCAACTTGCACTTCCATAATCTATCCCAGTAATGCTACTGGGGAAAGGAGACTTACAGTTTATTATGGAATCCAAACATGTCATTCCTTTAAATTATTCCTGTCATTAAGGAGTGAAGACTATGTTGAAAGCAGACTGAAAATTTCATCGTTTATTCTAGATATCTTTTGAATTTCATGGGCCACTTTTTTTTGTTTTATAGCTATCTTTTTCATCGTCATTTTTTATCATGTTCTGTGTGGATGTTGTAAGGCACCTCTTTTATTCTATTGATGGAAACTTTGCTCAGCTTTTTTGTCTTTGTTCGTTACAGATGGCAGCTAGTCAAGAAGGGAGTCCATACCCGGAGGCAATATACTTGACATCAATTTGTTGTAGAATCCTGGAATATATTTTGAGCTCTAAAGTAATGACTTTTTTTTTTTAATTTTTAACACAGATCCAGACTAACTGCAATAAGTTTAATATTATGTGTAACAGCTGTTACTTGTGAATGGTAACAAAACCAAAAAATCTGTCATAAAGCATATTAAACTTATTGCAGCCAGTCTGGCCCTATCATTTTCAAAAAGGCATATTATGATGTATACTATGCTGCAAGCCTGATCGAACATAAAATATTTAAGTATTTAGAACAGAACGATCTCGCCCATGCTAACCAGTGTGGGGTTTCTAAAACACTGATCATTTGACATCCTGAGAGATGGTTGAGGTGGTCATATAGATGCAGTATTTCTTGATTTCCGAAAGGTACCTTGGTGTGCGCTGTAGTTAGCTTAATCTTGTATTCACAATCCTTACTGGAGCGATATGTACAGGGTTGTATATTCCTAGGTTCCTCATACACACTCTGTAAGCAGGCTTTTGTAGGATAGTGTCTATCTTCAAATGTCTGGCAGTTATACTTTTTCAGAATCTACATCTATACTCTGCAAACCACCATGAGGTGCACAGCAGAGGGAATATCCCACTGTACCATTCACATATGGAGTGTGGGGAAAACAGTAGGCTCAAGGCAACGAAGTAGATGCAGTATTTCTTGATTTCCAAAAAGCACTGATTGAATACCTCTGTGCATGCAACAATTATTCTAATCTTATCCTCATGGTCCTTATGTGAGTCATACACAGGCAGTTGCAGTATATTCATAGAGCAATCATTTAAAGCAGGTTCTTGAAATTTAATAGACTTTCTTGGGATAGTTTACATCTATCTTCAAGAGACTTCCAGTAGTTTTTTTTAAATTTTTTTTAGTTGTATGTTGTACATGTCCCACACACTTTAGCAGTTTTCTAGAACTGATCACACAAGGGCTTTCTAAGCAATCTCCTTTGTAGACTGACTGCACTTCCCCAGTATTCTACCAATAAACTGAAGTCCACCACCTGCTTTACCCACAACAGAGCATATGTGATCATTCCATTTCATATCCCTAAAAAGTGTTATACCTTGGTACTTGGCCAATTCCAACATTGACTCATTGACATTATAGTCATAGGATACTACACTTTTTTTCATTTTGTGAAGGCCACAATTTTATATTTCCGAACATTTAGAGCAAGTTGCCAATCTCTGCACCACATTGAAATAAAAAAAAAAAAAAACTTATTTTACTATTGTCTGCAAGGTCATTAATATACGATATGAACAGCAAGGGTCCCAACATACTTCCCTGGGGCACACTCAAAGTTACTTCTACATTTGACGATGACTCTCCACCGAAGATTACGTACTGTGCGCCCCGTACCAAAAAGTCCTCAATCCAGTCCCAAATTTCACTCGATACCCCATATGAATGTACTTTCGACAATAAGTACAGGTGCAATACAGAGTCAAATGCTCTTCGGAAATCCAGAAATACTGCCTCTACCTGGTTGCCTTGATCCTAAGCTTTCAGTATGTCATGTGAGAAACGTGAGAGTTGGGTTTCACATGATCAGTGTTTTCGAAATCCATGCTGGTTGGCACGGAAGAGGTCATTCTGTTCAAGATACCTCACTATGTTTGTGCTCAGAATATGTCCTAGGATTCTGTAACAAATTAATGTAAAGCACGTTGGACAGTAGTTTTGCAGATCACTTCTACTACCCTTCTTGTACAAGGGTGTGACCTGTGCCTCTTTTGAAGAACTGGGCATAGACTGTTGTTCAAGGGATCTCTAATAGATTATAGTTAGAAGAGGGGCTAACTCAGCTGCAAACTCAGTATAGAATCTGACTGGGATTCCATTGGAGTGTGGAGCTTTGTTTAGTTTTAATGATTTCAGCTATTTTCAACACCACTGACACTAATACTTATTTCATTCATCATTTCAGTGGTATGAGGATTAAATTGGGGCAATTGTTTTGGGTTTTCTTTTGTAAAGAAAGATTTGAAAACACAGTTAAGCATTGCAGCTTTTGCTTTGCTACACTCAATTTCAGTTCCTGTCTCATTTGCTAGGGACTGGATGCTAACTTTGATGTGACCAGTATTTCTTTAGGTTCAGAGGAAGATCACTTAACAATATTCTACTATGGCAGTCATTGAAGGCTTCACACTTTGCTCTCAACAGCCAAACGCATTTCATGGAGCGCCTATCTACAGCCCTGTGCTTTGTCTTACACCTATTATGCAGTAATCTTTGTTTCCCTAGAAGTTTCTTTGTGGTGACTGTATACCATGGAGGTTACCTACTGTTATGAAATGTTCTACTGGGTACATACCTATCCAGTGCGTGGTCAACTATTCTTTTAAACTTGAGCCAGAGGTCCTCTAAATACTCCTGCCCTGTGCTGAAAGTTTCATATTCCTCATTGAGATATGACACTACAGTTTTTTTTTTTTTTTTTTTTATCCAGTTTACTGTACATATATACCATTAGGCTTGGTTTAGTTATCCTTTGCACTTTGATAATCTTTGTTGCCACAACCACTGCTACCAGTTTTGATGTGGACAACCTCAAAGTGGTCATGTCTATTTGTTGCCATTAGATTCAATATATTTCCATCATGAGTGGGGTTCGTAACTATCTGTTCTATGTAGTTTTTCAGAGAAGGAATTTAGTAAAGTTTCATAGGATACCTACCATGCCCACCACTTTGATGATTGCAGGAGAATTGGAGAACTCGCCCGTACAACTGAACTGAGGTTCTCTCTAAAGTTTTTAGTTACACCAGGAAATGAGTCTGGTGGGTGATAGCAGGATCCAATCATTTTATGCCCACCCCTGATACTGAGTCTTGCCCAATCAATCTCGCATGCAGTTTCAATTTCTACCTTGGTGGATTTGAGTTTCTTACTTACTGCGGCAAATACGCCACATCCATTTCCCATTTGCCTAGCCTTTCAACATACACTTAAATTTTCCCCAAAACTCGCACTGCTATCAATTTCAGGTTTCAACCAGCTTTCTGTACCTAGTATCGTGAGCTTCACTGCTTTTCATGACCACTTCAAACTCTGGCAATTTGTTGCGATTGGTTTGGCAGTTTACAATTAGGATTTTAATACCCTCAGCTGTGAGAGGCATTTCTTTCACTATTATACCAATACTTCTGGGTTTCCTACAGCCACCGTCATCTGGATTGGATGGAGAGCTGCCTAATCTAAAAAACCTTTGTGTGCACCCCACACACGGTCAGCTACCAGAGTAGCAGCCTCTGTTGTGTAGTGCACACCTAACCTATTTCGGGGTATCCTACAGTTGTCAACCCTATGGCACAAGTCCAGAAAGTTACAGCCTAGCTTGTAACAGAACCTTCGAAGTCTTTGGTTCAGCCCTTCCACTTGACTCAGAATCAAAGGGTCACAATCAGTGCTGGGGATAATGCTGCAAATTATGAGCTTCGCTGAAACTCTACACTTGTCTTCTCAACCTCCTGTGCCAATCACTGGAATGACCCCAGGTATGACTTCAGAGCCCATACGACAGGCATCTCTATGGTGCTTTTACATGGGTCAAACAAACCTGTTACCATTCAAGCTTTCCTCCTTACAGGCTACTGCTTATTACTACACATTTTTCAATCGACTCACTGTCCTAATAGTCTTATTCCTGCTTTGCCTGCAAACAATCTTCAATTACCACTTTTTTAAAAAATTAAGAATAACAATGCAGAAATTTTTAAACCATTAATTATCTGATTTTAGCAGCACATAGTAAGTTAATGAACACTCCAGTTTACAATTAGTTATTAAAAAGCAAGCTTACATGCAATATATTACAATATGATTTAAATGCATGGACAGCATGGAAAAGTTCTCTCTCTGCCTGCCAGGAAAAGATGTGCTTTTAAGAAAAAATGCACTCTTGCCCAAAATAACAAGCTTTTTCATTCAAGGAAATTCATCTAATTTTTTTACTAGCAATTAGATCTTTATCTGAAGTGAAGGGAGACGAAAATTTAATAGTCATGGGTGACTGGAATTAGAGTGTAGGAAAAGGGAGAGAAGGAAACGTAGTAGGTGAATATGGATTGGGGCTAAGAAATGAAAGAGGAAGCCGCCTGGTAGAATGTTGCACAGAGCACAACTTAATCATAGCTAACACTTGGTTTAAGAATCATGATAGAAGGTTGTATACATGGAAGAACCCTGGAGATACTAAAAGGTATAATATAGATTATATAATGGTAAGACAGAGATTTAGGAACCAGGTTTTAAATTGTAAGACATTTCCAGGGGCAGATGTGAACTCTGACCACAATCTATTGGTTATGACCTGTAGATTAAAACTGAAGAAACTGCAAAAAGGTGGGAATTTAAGGAGATGGGACCTGGATAAACTGAAAGAACCAGAGGTTGTACAGAGTTTCAGGGAGAGCATAAGGGAACAATTGACAGGAATGGGGGAAAGAAATACAGTAGAAGAACAATGGGTAGCTTTGAGGGATGAAGTAGTGGAGGCAGCAGAGGATCAAGTAGGTAAAAAGACTAGGGCTAGTAGAAATCCTTGGGTAACAGAAGAAATATTGAATTTAATTGATGAAAGGAGAAAATATAAAAATGCAGTAAATGAAGCAGGCAAAAAGGAATACAAACGTCTCAAACATGAGATTGACAGGAAGTGCAAAATGGCTAAGCAGGGATGGCTAGAGGACAAATGTAAGGATGTAGAGGTAAGGGGTAGGGGTAAGACAGATACTGCCTACAGGAAAATTAAAGAGACCTTTGGAGATAAGAGAACCACTTGTATGAACATCAAGAGCTCAGATGGAAACCCAGTTCTAAGCAAAGAAGGGAAAGCAGAAAGGTGGAAGGAGTATACAGAGGGTCTACACAAGGGCGATGTACTTGAGGACAATATTATGGAAATGGAAGAGGATGTAGATGAAGATGAAATAGGAGATACGATACTGCGTGACGAGTTTGACAGAGCACTGAAAGACCTGAGTTGAAACAAGGCCCCCGGAGTAGACAACATTCCATTGGAACTACTGACGGCCTTGGGAGAGCCAGTCCTGACAAAACTCTGCCATCTGGTGAGCAAGATGTATGAAACAGGCGAAATACCCTCAGACTTCAAGAAGAATATAATAATTCCAATCCCAAAGAAAGCAGGTGTTGACAGATGTGAGAATTACCGAACAATCAGTTTAATAATCCACAGCTGCAAAATACTAACACGAATTCTTTACAGACGAATGGAAAAACTAGTAGAAGCCGACCTCGGGGAAGATCAGTTTGGATTCCGTAGAAATACTGGAACACGTGAGGCAATACTGACCTTACGGCTTATCTTAGAAGAAAGATTAAGGAAAGGCAAACCTACGTTTCTAGCATTTGTAGACTTAGAGAAAGCTTTTGACAATGTTGACTGGAATACTCTCTTTCAAATTCTAAAGGTGGCAGGGGTAAAATACAGGGAGCGAAAGGCTATTTACAATTTGTACAGAAACCAGATGGCAGTTATAAGAGTCGAGGGGCATGAAAGGGAAGCAGTGGTTGGGAAGGGAGTAAGACAGGGTTGTAGCCTCTCCCCGATGTTATTCAATCTGTATATTGAGCAAGCAGTAAAGGAAACAAAAGAAAAATTCGGAATAGGTATTAAAATACACGGAGAAGAAATAAAAACCTTGAGGTTCGCCGATGACATTGTAATTCTGTCAGAGACAGCAAAGGACTTGGAAGAGCAGTTGAACGGAATGGACAGTCTTGAAAGGAGGATATAAGATGAACATCAACAAAAGCAAAACGAGGATAATGGAATGTAGCCGAATTAAGGCGGGTGATGTTGAGGGTATTAGATTAGGAAATGAGACACTTAAAGTAGTAAGGGAGTTTTGCTATTTGGGGAGCAAAATAACTGATGGTGGTCGAAGTAGGGAGGATATAAAATGTAGACTGGAAATGGCAAGGAAAGTGTTTCTGAAGAAGAGAAATTTGTTAACATTGAGTATAGATTTAAGTGTCAGGAAGTCGTTTCTGAAAGTATTTGTATGGAGTGTAGCCATGTATGGAAGTGAAACATGGACGATAACTAGTTTGGACAAGAAGAGAGTAGAAGCTTTTGAAATGTGGTGCTACAGAAGAATGCTGAAGATTAGATGGGTAGATCACATAACTAATGAGGAGGTACTGAATAGGATTGGGGAGATGAGGAGTTTGTGGCAGAACTTGACCAGAAGAAGGGATCGGTTGGTAGGACATGTTCTGAGGCATCAAGGGATCACCAATTTAGTATTGGAGGGCAGCGTGGAGGGTAAAAATCGTAGGGGGAGACCAAGAGATGAATACACTAAGCAGATTAAGAAGGATGTAGGTTGCAGTAGGTACTGGGAGATGAAGAAGCTTGCATGGGATAGAGTAGCATGGAGAGCTGCATCAAACCAGTCTCAGGACTGAAGACCACAACAACAACTGAAGTGTGATTATGGAATGTCTACAAAATACACAAGTACAGCTTACATGAGCACTTCATTAAAATCAAAATGTTTTCTAGCTGCAAATATCTTATTATACAGAACTGGGAGGAAATCTAAGTGTAAAGTTCCAGCATTTTATACTTCCAATCAAACAATGGAAACTAGAGGCTGGAATATCCACAATACAAGGAAAGACCGATTGCTACTTACCACAAAGATGAAACATTAAGTTGCAAACATTCAGCCACAGCCTTCATCAGAAAAGGAAACAGACATTCATTCACACACGCAAGCACATCTCAGGTACCCATGACCGCCACCTCTGGCAGCTCAGACCAGTATGCATTCCGGTCAGAAGTTTTTCCATTGCTGAAGCTCCTTTCATACTTGTGACAAAGTAGCCACAAAAAAAAAAAAAAAAAAAAAAAAAAAAAAAAAAAAAAAAAAAAACTGGACCTGTATCCAGCATGACAGCTCAAAAAAATGGTTATAGTATCGCAACACAAGGAATAGGAAGGGCATTGCATTGGCAGAGCTGTCATTTGTTCTCAGGTAATACGGTTTCCAAAGTGATTATTGCTGCATGACAGGAATTAACAGCCTCTGATAGTGGAATGGTAGCTGCAGCTACACGCATGGGACATTCCGCTTTGGAAATCGTTAGGGAATTCAATATCCACAGTATCAAGAGTGTGCTGAGAATGCCAAATAATTGCTTTACCTATCACCACTGACAACACATCCTCTCTGGGGCCCGTGATATCAGTCGGACACTAGATCACTGGAAAACCGTGGCTTGGTCAGATGAGTTCTGATTTCAGTTGGTAAGAGCTGATGGTAGGTTTTGAGTGTGGCACAGACCCCATGAAGCCATGGACCCAAGTTGTCAGCAATGCACTGTGAAATCTGATGGTGGTTTCATAGTAGTGTGGGCTGGGTTTAGATGGAATGGACTAGGTTCTCTGATCCAACTGAACCAATCACTGACTGGAAATCTGTTACATTCGGCTACTTACACCATTTGCAGCCATTCATGGACCTCATGTTCCCAAAAAATGTCATATTTCCAGAAAATTCAAGTGAATTATCTGGCCTCACAATCGGCCGACAAACCAGCAATCATTTATTGGACATAATCGAGAGGTCAATTTGTACACAAAATCCTGTGCCAGCAATACTTTTGCAATTACGAACAGCTATGGAGGCAGGCACGATTCATTATTTCTGCAGGGGACTTCCAGCGACTTGTCGAGTCCATGCCACGACGAGTTGCTGCACTACACAAGGCAAAAGAAGGTCCAACATGATACTGGGAGGTGTTGCAGGTTGCTTTGGGGGGTGGATATGTCGAGAGAACAAGGCGAGTGACAAAAGCAGGAAATACAGTTTTAATGCTGGAGGATCAATCGTAGTGATTCTCCCTCTTACATACGTATTTTTAGAAAAATATACCACTAACATCTCAGTTCAAGCCCCTTGAATATCTCAAAGATAGTGAAAACTACTCGGCAAACTTCTTTGGTTATTTGGCTCCTGCTGATAAGACAAAAAAGGCTAAAGGAACTAAGGCGGATATCGCCACAGTTACTGTAGACACAGCAACGTGTCTGGACTTGAAATTTCACAGTGGAGGAATCTAAAGCAATGGTCAATACCTGAACCACTTTAGACTTACCAACATCAAATGAAGACCAGGCAAAACTCTGCTACAGTTCAGGTAATGACAGTTGGTCCTACAGCAGTTGATGTGTTGGTGAATATGAGAAAAACTGAATTTCTGAGTTTATCATCCAGGAAATGCGATTCAAATGATGGAAATTCAACAAAGAATTGGCCTGAGATAGAGAGCATTCAGGACACAGAAACACAAATGTTCAATTAAATCTAGAATCTAAACAGTACACTACTTGCGTTTCACTAGTAACCATTTATTCAACGAACACCGACTCTTACTAAAGCAAATGCTCATAAATTAATGTGTGCACAAATGCACAGAGAAGGAAAATTAGAAAAACGATCAGAAAAAGGAAAGAATAAAAGATTGCCAAAGAAGTACACAGATTGAGGTGGCAGTGGGCCTGTCACAAGACCCCAACAGACACAAAGACTGTAATACTCCAGAAGAGAGTGTTTCTAAACTTGTGCTGAAACATCCAATACTATGCATGTGGCAATCAATCTCTGAATACAACATAAGGAAGTCCTTGCTTTTAAGGTGACACTATATAAGAAAACTTTCGGGCCAAACTGGAACGCTCTACTTGGGGACAACACTGAAAGACTCTCCGAGATAAGCGGCCAGCAAAATTTATCTGTCCCCAGCATCATTATTGGGCCCAATTAATGTCATCATATGACAAAATTGCACCAGTTAATGATGTCATTAGGCTAAACTTAATGAATTCTTCTTGGAAGGATATTCTCTTTTCATGGAAATTTTACTGTCCCTTCCCCAAGATCTCATTCCACTCAGTCAAATCTATACGACCACCTCATACCAGCTGCATTCATTCAAACATCCAACATTCCAACTGTAGCATAATTTCAGCCTTAAGAGTATACTCAACAGACTTCTTACTTACCCATCTCTTGGGAGCCTCTAGGTCCCATAATCAAACTAGATTACCTGAAAATGCTGTTTTGTTACTACACTGTTACTGTTATAATATACCAACCAACTGATCACAGCATTCCTCCCAAAAGCAAGATATATGACCGCATAAATTATTCTTTGCCTTACATACTGTTTTATTGCAACAGACTAAATTATTGGGCTACCTTAACTTGGTATTTCAACCACTTACTAATAAATTTCAAAAAATTAGGAAAGAAAAAGAAATTTGCAGATGGGTTAAAACTTGACACTTATGGGGTGGGTGGTTGAATTGTCGGATCATATTTGATACAATGTAATGAACTGAACTCTTTAAAACAAACTCCTTCCCCAACAGACAAAAATTTTTCGGACCATGTGCCCCTAAATAAAGCAAAATGAAACAGCATTACATAATCTTCTGGCATGGATTTATGGAGGAGTTGTTATACAAGTGAATTATTTAATAATTTAACCATCAGCACTAAGCCTGGGAAGAGCAAAATTACCATGGCTATTTCAAAATTTGACTACACCATAATTAACAGACAAGTCAATTAGGAGTACACATTTTCTAACTATAAATTAACGACAACGATTTAAGGGAGTTTTTGGCTCTGAAGAACAACTTTAGGAGTTTTAATTACATGGCAATTATCACCTAATGGCAAAGAAGAGAGAAAGAGGATGACCCATGAGAGGAATACCTATCTTACTGAAACCCTGGATGACGCCCACCAAAGAAAATCACAAAACAAGAAAATAGTATGCTAGTAGGAGCAACAAACAAATATAATTGCAGCCCATTTTAAACCGCACACAAATGCTGTAGAAATAATTGACGAAATAGTCACACTCAAACAATGCGACAGCAAACCCACCACTATTGCAGGCGATCTAAACTGCAGAATAGACACAGAAAATTATAAAACAAAACTAGTCATTTAAACCCTAGAAGAAGATGGTTTCACCCTACTTAACGACAGACAGATACCTACATACATATGCCACAATAGGAAAAGCACTATTGATATCGCATTAACAAGAGGAGAAATAGAAGTAAGTATTCAACCAATATGGCATGACTCCATTACTACTATGCGAAAGCACATTCCAATGAAGATAAAAATAAATATTGTCACGTTACCGCCAGCAAGAAAGACCCATCAAATCACACAAAGAAAAATTGATACAGAAAAATTAACAAACCAGTAAGAACAATTAACACAAACAGAAACTTTAATAGAGAATGGAGACCTTGAAAAAGCAACAGACCAAACAGAAGACCTCCTAAAAAAATTCAGTGACACAAACAAACCCAAAAACAAGGACGGCAAAAAGATGGTTCGATGCTGAATGCCACAGCAAAAGGAACACTGTTCTAAGAACAGCTCCACAGATTAAGAAACCAGCACGATGCGGAAACATACAAACTGTACACACAAGAGAATCTACAAAAAACCAATAAAAGAGAAGAAAAAAGAATACATAGAGAGGCAAAAAGAGAAGTGGGTGAAGCAGAGAAAGACATCTACATAGCAGCAAGACCCAAGAAAACTGGCTCATACACCAAATATAGGCATGAAGGAATGGGAACACCACTTCATTAAAATACTGAACAAACAAGGAATCAAAACACCCCCAAAGAAGAGAAACAACATCAAACTAAGGAAAAAGACAGTATTTGGGGACCTCTATATGAAGAAGAGAAGTGATAAAAGCACTGAAGAACAAGAAAGCAGCAGGACCCGATAATATATATAATGAACATATAAAAGATGCAAAAGAGGCCCTCCAACATGTATGGACCAAACTATTTAACAAATGCCTGGAACTTGGAACAATGGAGACACTCGACAATAAAAGTTCTATACAAAGGTGGAGGAGACCCAACGGACCCAAACAAGTACAGAGGCATAACTTTGGAAAATACTCAATTCAAGATGTTTTCAAAGATAATTACACAAAAAATCCAACCCTCTGGACAGTCATCTCCCAGAACAACAAATGGGTTTCAGATCTGGAAGATCAACACTTACGGCAGTAAGTCTTCTTCTAAATAACATTGACGAAGCGCTACAAAAGAAACAAATGTTTTACACAGTGTTCATAGACATTACCAAAGCCTCTGACCTACTGGAAAGAGATCTCAGTCCGAAAACTGGAAAACACAATGGGAGAAGACAGCGTATGGGCAAGAATAATCACAATATCAGACAACCTCTCTTTTTCAAACCTCGTTCTGAAATCGAGCGGAGTCTTACAGGGTGACCCAATGAGCCCTTTGCTGTACATTCTTGCCACTGAAGAAGTACTCCAAATTGGAGAAAATGAAGATGTATATGTATATGCATACGCTGACGACATAGCCGTAGGTTCAACAGATATACAGAAGCTGCAGAGAATCATTGAGAAAATAGACAAATGGTGCACTGAACACAAACTATACAAACGTAACACAGACAGAAACGGTAATTTTCAGAAAAGGAGGCAAAACACCCAAGAATGCGGAAATCAGCATCAGAGGACAAAAAATAAAAATCTCAGACCTTAAATACCTAGGGGTGACATTGCAACCAACAGCCAAATGCTTCACAAAACGTACAACAGAATGTGCAGCCCAAGCAATAATAGTGATACAGGACATCAGAAACATCCGCCTACTCAGTCTAGAAACAGCCATGAAATTATTCAACACAAAAATCTTGCCAATCCTGGCCTATGGGATGGAGGTTATACGGGACCATCTGACAGAAAAATCTAGAAACACTAGAAAAGGTAAAGTCGACTTATCTAAAAAGAGCACTAAGTCTCTCAAAGACAACAAGATCTAAACTAGTGTACCTGCTAGCGAGAGAGACATTCCTAATTGAAGACATCAAACTTCGATATAGGCCTATGATGCCACACACCAGGGCTTCCAGAAAGCAACTGAAGATCATGGAGGACAAACAAGAAAAAATATGGCCCGAGTTCTATGGCACTGAAGCAATGACGAACCGCTCATCGAGAGCACCAAACTTCCAACAGTGACATGTCTTAACTAGACTTTCTATTCACGGCTTTCATCATCTAATCTGCAAAAACAAAACTTATCACAACCCAACCACAACATGTGTATGTGAACTGTAACGAGGCCTGTGAACGATATCACATAGAACTGTGCAGTAAAAGAGTGAAATTGATAAATGAATATGCAAAAATGTAAAAGTAAAATGTTTAGCAAAGTAACTGTATATGGCTATTTGGCTGCAATTTTATTAAATATATACAAAAAAAGTTACATGGCAACAAATATGACATGATACAAGGCTAGTCTAGGTAGTGGAATGAGATAAAAACAAAAATAGATGTTTTGTACTAACATTACACAACATTTATAAAAAAACTGAAACAAATGTAATATAAGCTGCCACACAACAAAAATTTTCTAGTTTGTTTGGAATGGAAAATTATTCACAGGATACATTTTGAACACCCTTAAGAATTCATTTTCACTCATTCACAGCTTATATAGTAATGGCTGGTGCATGAAATCTGCCTCCCCCACCATCAGTGGTGAGACAGATCCGTAGCATTGCCTGAGGTCTAGGTTATGTCAGAAAGTGATGATATGGTTGAGAATTGGTGGACCCAACATATGTGTCTGCCAAATAAAGATTGTGGTAACATAATTATCTGTAGCATAGTTCAATGTTTGTACTTTATATTTTACATATTTTTATCATACAAATTAAAACAGCAAGATAAATTCATAAGACCAACAGGAGCGACCACCACTGGCACAATAAACTGTCACCAGGTCAATAATTACAGATACCGCAAATCAAACTGTATATAGAGCAGACAAAAGCAACAGGCCAAAATCATGTTACAGCATTTTATGTATAACAATGGGCATAATGTGTGGCATACATAATATTCCTCACGCACAGTAAAATCATAAAATTGATTTTCAATACAAAAACAATTTTAAGAATGTATTTGTGTAGAGTGGGTCATTGAACGAAAAACTGCTACAAGTACTTTTACTAATTGAAAACTGACCACATTTCAAATTTACAAGTGTCACTAAACTTTGCAGTTTTTCCTTTTGTAACGAAAAAAAAAAATAAAAAATAAAAAAATCAGAACACCTCAAAACAAAATTATTTCTAAGTAATTTATTGTGTAAAATACGTAGCCCTGAAGGGAAGTCATCGGAATACAGATAAACAAGGAAGATTCGCATTTTTTTCACAACAGTGCCCTCTTTAACATACACTGAATAGTGAATTACACACATTAATCACTACCTTATATTGGAAAACACACACACATACACACGCTGAACACTATACCTATGCATAGAAACATTGAAGCAACAGTTACAGTAGTGACTAATAGAAACGTACAAAGCGAGTAAACTTGAATGACACAATATGTGCGGGAAGTTCCACGACCGCTGTAACATGTGGTATGTTCCTATCAGGGTACTCCTGTGTTATTACGAGTGGCTCATGGTCTATCTCGCCTGCCGCTTGAGCCACCGCCTCCACCAGAACCACCACCACCCCATGATGATGCACCCCTTCCACGTGTCCCGCGTCCTCTTCCACGAGCAGCTGCAACATGGAATTGTGATCACGTACTTTCGAAACTACGCGCAGTAATGACTTAAAATGCGGAATATAATTTACTCACCCTGAGCTCGCAAAATCGCCGATTTTCCTCTCCCAGCACCTCCAGTCCCTTTGTTACCTTGTCTTTTAAACATCGGAGCGTTCTTTAACATATCTGGCAATATCAAAAATCTAATTTTTGATCCTCTAATGTAGACATTTTCTAGTTGGGCAACTCTGCCATCTCTGTATGTTACTGTTATATTTGTCATCTGGCAATTCATATTGTCTTCCGCTTCAATCAACTTCCCTCGGTAAACTTCACCAGTATTCGTTTCACATGTTACAATATGACCTTCTGCTTCGTGCAGAACTTTTATAGGAACACCAATGGACATTTTCACGTAATAAATCGAGACTTCACTGCACGATACGTTATTGATTTCTTAACAAACTGAACCTCGCACAAACATACAACATAAACCCGGCTACCTATTTCGACGCCGACAAGCCGTACCAACGGACAAAATGTCTACTTCCGGCAATAGCCAACTTTGCAACAACAAAAAAAAGAGCAGGGAAATATGTTCGAAATACGGAATTCTTTCCTACTATATGTCCTATACTTTTTTGTAATCGATATACTGTAATTAATTTAAGAAAACAGATGACGAATTTCTAACTTAAATGGAAGTATCTACGTAGATACGACGTTATATATTCACTGGCGAAAACTCGGTTGACACGAAAACGAAATATAGTTAGGCAGATTTAAAAATGAATATATGCACATCGAACAGGTTTTAAAATAAGGAAAATATTTGAGATTTCGGAAACAAATATTTAAAGAAACAGAGCTCTAAACAATCGAACAGCGGCATGTTTACTATTTATGTGTTGTTGCGTACTAATCACGTTGTCTTGTCATCTGACTTTAATGTTTGTGTGTCAACCCCGCGCGCTGAACATTTTATGTGTTGTTTTCATATTTAGGGAAAACACGTGATCATTTGAAGTGGCATGTTTTCTAATTGAATGAGTAACGAAAAGGAATGTTTAAGTTATTTGTGAAAGGATTTGTGGACATGAGCCCTATACAGATGTACAAAACTCGCGCGTTTGCAACATAAACAAGATTACTATGCGATAAACTTTTGCTTGATATCTGACTGGTATCTGAGTAGTATGCTCGAGTTCGTCGTTGACAACCAGTGGCTGAAATGGAAAGTGTTGCCAATGACAGAATAAAAGGTTAGATTTATCAGTCGAGCTAAAATAATTTTCACCATACATCATAATTGAGATTATGTTCAAGTTTCTCTCGGTCCTTGGACCGTTTTGTGTAGTGTTATTTGCCACTACATTATGAAAATATTTTTATGGAAAACGCAATGAGTGGTATTATAGGAACACTAAAAAATTGAGTGCCGGTAACGTATGCCAAAACCTAAATACAGTGTGATAAATTTGCAGTTTTACCATAGTAAAAATTTTATTCCAACACCGCGCAGGCGTTATCCTCATTTTCATTTTGTTGGTGTTCATCTTATATCCTCCTTTGAAGACACTGTCTATTCTGTTCACTTGCTCTCCCAAGTCCTTTGATGTCTCTGACAGAATTACAATGTCATTGGCAAACCTCAAAGCTTTTATCCTTCTCTTCTTGCTCAGTAGACATATTGAATAACATTGGGGATAGGCTGCAACCCTGTCTCATTCCTTTCTCAACCACTGCTTCCCTTTCGTGCCACCTGACTCTTATAATGGCCATCTGGTATCTATACAAATCGTAAATAGCCTTTCACTCCCTGTATTTTTCCCCTGCCATCTGTGGAGTTTGAAAGAGAATATTCCAGTCAACATCGTCAAAATCTTTCTCTAAGTCTACAAATGCTATAAATGTACATTTGCCTTTTCTTAACCTATCTTCTATGAGAAGTTGCAGGGCCAGTATTGCCTTGCATGTTCGTATATTTCTCTGGAACCAAAAATGATCTTCTACCATTTTTTTCCATTCTGCTGTAAAGAATTCATATCAGTATTCTGCAACCATAACTTATTAAACTGATAGTTCAGTAATTTTCACACCTGTCAGTACCTGCTTTCGTTGGAATTGTGATTATTATATTCTTCTTGAAGTCAGAGGGTACTTTGCCTGTCTCATACATCTTCCTCACCATATGGAACAGTTTTGTCATTGATGGCTCTCCCAAGGCTGTCAGTAGCTCTAACAGAATGTTATCTACTCCCAGAGCCTTGTTTCAACTTGGGTCATTCCATGTCAAGTCACCCAGGCCTTGACACCAACCATGTCATATTTTGATGAAACTTGGTACAATTACTTCTTTTATCATCCTGAAAGCACTTGTAAATTTTTTTTGCTCTATCTCTTATAGTTTTTTTTAATAAATTTTTAAAGTTTTTAGATTTGGCGTTGTTTCAGCAGTCGGAAATTGTAACGTAACGTGTCCTCACAACTAAAAAAAATTGTATATTAAAGAATACTCAAGATATCAGTATGAAATTTTGGAATAAGTTTGTGTATTATATCTAAATGTTAAAAAAAATTACCATAAAGATATATTAAAATCTTCCAAATGAAAAAAAAATTTACAAGGTTTTTTTTTTTTTTTTTTTTTTTTAAACCTAACGGATGTTTAGTTTTACAAAAACTGCAATATCTAGAGTCTCAGACCTGATAGAAAGCTCAAATTTGTTTTAAAATACTCTTAATTGTATAGGCTATTAGATAAAAGAAAAATTATGTTGGCTTTTTAACCTGTTTAATAGTTATCTAATTTTTAAAATAATATTAATTATATTTTAAAAACAAAAAATACCAAGTGACTTAGACACCGAAAATAAGTTTTTGTCTTCTTGGAGTAGCAATGTACACTTGAATTTTGTTTTGTTACTCCTGTTTTGAACTAAAAAATTATTACAGTGTTAAATAGTGCTTGGATAGTATTTTATTAAGTTTATTCGAACTCTCAGTAAGTACTGTTACTTAGTTTACAGAGATTCTTTTCCAATATCCTATAAAAGTAACCAGAACAGTAAATCAGACCAAAAGTGAAATCAGTATGTCAGATATTCAAACCTGTAGTGTAGGGTTATTTAAAAAATCTAACTGTTTCCAAACAACCTACACACCTTCAAAAAAGTTACAACTGGTATCAGAATTGAGTGAGGAAGAAAAAGATTTGATCCACTTACGATCTGGAATTAATCTGTGTGAATTTAAGAATATATGTTCACACCACAGCTACTACTTTTTAAATGTTTTTGAAAAGTATCAAACAACATGTGTAGACCCACTAAAAAAACACAAAAAGCCCATCAAAAAATCGTTGAGAAGTGTAGGCTTGGATCTTTCTAAACAATTACTGACAAAAAATATTAACATAAAACCCGGACAAAAGCTTTGCTCAACATGCCGTAACTTTTGTGAGGAAAAATTAAGAGTTGAAGTCAATGAAAGTGAAACAGATGATGAAGTCATGGTTGAATTAGAATCATTGGAATCCAGAAATGAATCCCTCGTACAAACAAACATTGCTCTTGATTATTTTGGTTTAACACCGATAAAGCTTCATGGCTTGTCAGAACAAAGTAAAGGGTCTTATTTTAAAAGGAAGGTTAGCAGTATTGAAAAGACTGCAAAAAAAGGCGGTTTCAAAAGCATTAAAATATGATGCACCAAGTTCTGATGATGACGAAGAAGATAAAAGTGTGGTTGAGAAAGCAAAGGATTTTGATGTAATGATTTCTCTTATGAAAGAGAAGATTTCATCTGTTGGGAGGTCTAGAAAAATCCAAATTCTGACCTTGGCTCCAGATTCTTGGAGTCGAAATAAAGTGATGAAAGAATTTAATGTAAGTGAGTACATGGTGCGACAAGCTAGAAAGCTAAAATCTGAAAAGGGTATTTTGGAAACTCCTGGTCCAAAAAAAGGTAAAACTCTTTCTGAAAATACAGTAAGACTTGTAACAGATTTTTATGAAAAGGATGAAAGTTCCAGAGTGCTACCTGGAACGAAAGACAAAGTAAGTGTTCAAGAAAATGTGTACATGCAAAAAAGACTCATTTTGTGTAACTTGAGAGAACTCTATTATTATTTCAAATAGGAGAATCCCGAGGTAGAAGTAGGATTTTCAAAATTTTGTTTCTTGAGACCTAAATGGTGTATCCTTGCTGGTGCTGGAGGCACACACACTGTATGTGTATGCAGTATCCACCAGAATGTTAAACTATTACTGGATGCTGTGAAAATTTAAGAATCTTATAAAGACCTAATTAAGATGCTTGTGTGCAACACAGAAAACCAAAACTGCATGCTACATCATTGCAACAGCTGTCCTGCAAATACTGCACTAACAGAGTGCTTAACTGAAAAAACTAAGTGAATATTATGATTTAGAAGAACAAATTGTAATCAGTCAGTGGGTTAACACAGTGTTGAAGACTACATTTCTTTATTGGTTAGGTCATTGGAAAAGCTGACCCCGAACTCATTTATAGCAAAATCCCAATCAGCAGCCTTTAAAAGATTGAAAGAAGACCCACCACCCAAAACAGCAATTATTGTGATGGATTTCAGTGAAAATTATTCCTTTGTTATACAAAATGAGATCCAAAGTTACCACTGGAATAGAGGTGGTTGTACTCTACACCCAGTTGGAGTTTTTCTAAGAACTGAGGAAAACAATGTTTTTGTTTCCAACCACTGTTTTATTAGTGATGACCAAGAACATGACACTGGTTTTGTTAACTTTGTACAAAAAGAAATTACAAAGTGGCTGTCATTACATCATACTGACATTGACTCAGTTCACTACTTTACAGATGGTTGTGCTGGGCAGTACAAAAATAGAAACAGTTTTAAAAATTTGACTGAACACTTGAGAGACTTTAATTTAAAGGCCCAACACTCTTTTTTGCAACAAGTCATGGGAAGTCAATTTGTGATGGCCTAGGAGGAACTATTAAAAGAATTTTAAGGAAAGCCAGTCTACAGCTTTCAGACAAAGAACAAATAATGACAGCAATCAATGTGTATAAGTTTTGTGAAAAAAATATTGAAAACATTCATTTTCACTTTATTGACAAAAAAGAAGCTTATTTGCTACGGTTAAAACTAGAAAAACGTTTTTCAGCAACCCGAACCATTCCTGGAACAAGAAGTTTTCATAACTTCAAACCACTTCCAACAAACAACCTTGAAATTAGAAGGACTACAGATAGTGTAAAACCCTCCTTAGTCTTTTCTTTCCATTCTTCTTCTGATTGGGTTCGTGTTGAACCATCCATAAATAGCTATGTGGCTGCAAATTATGATGGTAACTGGTACTTTGGACTGGTAAAAACAATATTCAATCATGAAGAAGATGCAGAAATTCTATTTCTACATCCTTCAGGACCTGCTGCATCATTTTATTGGCCTGAAAGAGAAGATTCCTGCATAGTGCCTTTGGAGCACATAGTCTGTGTAGTAGACGCACCTCAATCAAGCGGCACTGGGAGAATGTATTACTTCAAAAAAGACTGTATCAAAAGAACTGAAAGCTCTTGGATGAAGTGGAAAAACAGTTTGAATCAGCATTAATGTTTATTAAAAAGACAAAATTACTCAAAAAATTCAATGTTTCAAGCAATCAGTTGGGTTATACATAAGTGTCGTAAGTATCTTTGTACATAATTCTAATGTAATCTACTATAATTAATAAACATGTTAAAAAGCCATCATTATTTTTGTTTTATCAAGTAGCCTATATGTTTAAGAGTAAATTAAAACAGATTTGAGCATTCTATCAGGTCTGAGACTCTAGATATTGCAATTCTTATAAAACAAAACATCCGTTAAAAAAAAATACATATATATTTTTTTTCATAGAAAATATTAATATATTTTAATAGCATCATTTTTATCTTCAAATATGTATAATAAATAAACTTGCTGCAAAAATTCATGATGTTATCTAAAAGAGTTTTTTAGATAAGCAAATTTAAAGTTTTGAATACAAATTAAATTGACCATTTCCGAAGGTTCAGAAAATGCAAAACATAAAAACTTTAAAAATTTATAAAAAAAACTGTAAGATATACAGCAAAAAAGAATTGCAGGTGTTGTCAGGATGGTATTAGAACCATTTGAGCCAAATTTCATGAAAATCTCAGGAGGTGGGTGTAAAATTTATTTTTTATTGGGTGATTTGATATGGAATGACCCACTTAGGTCTTTCAGTGCTTTGTCAAATTCATTTCACAGAATCATATCTCTCTTCTTATTTTCATCTAAGTCGTCTTCCATTTCCATAATATTGCCCTCAAGTACATCTCTCCTGTCTAGACACCTTCCACCTTTCTGCTTTCCCCTCTTTGATTAAGACTGGCTTTCCATCTGAACTCTTTATATTCATACAGGTGGTTGTCTTTTCTCCAAAGGTCTCTTTAATTTTCCTGTAGGCAGTATCTATCTTACCCTAGTGATATATGCTTGTACATCCTTACATTTGTCCTCTACCCGTTCCTGCTTAGCCATTTTGCACTTCCTGCTGATCTCATTCCTTAGACATTTGTATTCCATTTTGCCTGCTTCATTTATTACATTTTTATATTTTCTCCTTTCATTGATTAAATTCAGTATCTCTTGTGTTACCCAAGGATGTCTACTTGCCCTTGTCTTTTTACCTACTTGATCCTCTGCTACCTTTACTATTTCATATGTCAAAGCTATCCATTCTTCTTCTACTGTATTCCTTCCCTCCATTCTTGTCAGTCGTACCTTAAAGCTCAAACTGAAACCCTTTACAGCCTGTGGTTCTTTCAGTTTATCCAGGTCCTATCTCCTTAAATTCCTGTCTTTTTGCAGTTTTTTCAGTTTTAATCTGCAGTTCATAACCAATAAATTGTGGCCAGAGTCCACATCTGCCCATGGAAATGTCTTACAATTTAAAATCTGGTTCCTAAATCTCTGTCTAACCATTATATAAGCAGACTGAAACCGCCCAGTGTCTCCAGGTGTCTTCCATGTACACAACCTCCTCTCCTGTTTCTTAAACCAAGTGTTAGCTATGATTAAATTATGCTATGTGCAAAATTCTCTAAGGTGGCTTCCTCTTTCATTCCTTCCCCCAGTCCATATTCACCTACTATGTTTCCTTCTCTTCCTTTTCCTACTATCTAATTCCAGGCCCCCATGACTGTTAAATTTTTGGCTCCCTTAACTGTCTCAATAATTTCTTTTATCTCATCATACATTTTCTCAATCTTCTCCTCATCTGCGGAGCTAGTTGTACTACTGTGGTGGTTGTGGGCTTTGTGTCTATCTTTGGTACAGTAATGTGTTTACTGTGCTTTTCATAGTAGCTTACATGCGTTCCTATCTTTTTACTCATTATTAAACCTACTCCTGAATTACCCCTATTTGATTTTGTATTCATAACCCTATATTCACCTGATGAGAAGTCCTGTTTCTCCTGCCACTGAACTTCACTAATTCCCACTGTATCTAACTTTAACCTATTCATTTCCCTTTTTAAATTCTCTATCCCACGTGCCTGATTAAGAACTTGACATTCCATGCTCTGATCCATAGAACACCAGTTTTGTTTCTCCTGATAATAATGTCCTACTGAGTAGTCCCTGCATGGAGATCTTAATGGGGGAGTATTTACCTCTGGAATATTTTACACAAGAGGATGCCATCATCATTTAACTATACAGTAGAGCTGCATGCCTTCAGGAATAATTACGGCTGTAGTTCCCCTTGCTTTCAGCCGTTCGCAGTACCAGCACAGCAAGGCTGTTTTGTTTGATGTTACAAGGCCAGATCACTGAATCATCCAGACTGTTGCCCCTACAACTACTGAAAAGACTGCTGCCCTCTTCAGGAACCACACATTTGTCGGGCCTCTCGAGAGATACCCCATTGTTGTGGTCGCACCTGTGGTACGGCTATTTGTATCGCTGAGGCACGCAAGCCTCCCTACCAATGGCAAGGTCCACGGTTCATGGGGGGGATTATCTTATGAAAAAATAAATTATAAAAATAGTGGGCCATACACCCACTATCCACCATAAACAAATTAAAATCATAGTACACGGATCATAATGAAATTCAACATCAAAATTCATACAGTGAGTTAAGTTTATGGAATCTATGTAGGGCTTGTAAATGATGTGTTTGTGGTCATGATCAGATGCAACCCATTTTCAGATTAACGGATAATGGTGGCATACATTTAGTAAAAATGAACATTTCACTCTTTATGAATACACACGCAACATACAAATGTAACATAAAAGTGAACATATTTTACTGAATTACTTATGATCCCAGTTTTCAATTAAATATTTCTCTGTGGTACAGACCAAAACAAAAGTGCAACTGTACATTTATTCACACATCATGTTTCTGAAATGCCACAATGCGTGAGAGCTTCAGGGACATGGAATGAATCAAATTTTACATTAAGCAGTAGAACCAGTAGCACCAGGCTACATCTGTCAAGTACACTAACAGTCAGTTATGAAGAACATTAATTACACAAATAGATAATTATGAGAATTCCAGATTTCCAAAAAACATTTGACTCAGTATCACACCTATGCTTATTATGAAAAATATGTTCATATGGCGTATCAGATGAAGTATGCGACTGGATTGAAGATTTCCTCTGTGGGAGGACACAGCGTGTTATCTTGCATGAAGAATCATTGACACATGTTGAAGTAACTGTGGTTGTACACAGGGAAGTGTTTAAGGTCCCTTGCTGTTCGTGTTATACCGTATATTGATGATCTCATGGACACTATTAACAGTACATCGGACTTTCCACAGATGATGCAGTTATCTGCAACAACGTACTGTCTAAACGAAGCTGGATAGACATTCAGTCACTCCTTTGTAAGATTTTAAAGCGGTGCATTGATTGCCAACTTGCTTTAACTGTTCAAAAATCTAAAATTGTGCACTTTGCAAAATGAAATAAAATAAAATAACATCTAGGATACTATATACATAATATTTGTGCGTCACTGTTTGAATCTGTAAACTCATACAAGTACCTGGGCGTAACACTTAATGAAGTGGAATGGTCACATAAGCTTAGTTGTGGGTGAAGCAGGTGGCAGACTTTGGTTTATTTGCAAAATACTGGGCAAATGGAATTAGTCCACAAAGGAGATTGCCCACACCTCTTGTGCAACCCATCGTGGAATATTGCTCAAGTTTGTGAGACCTGTACTGTCATCTGGGGGGAAAACTGATCCCTTTTTGATGTTTTTGTAGAACATCTCTTGCATATACCGATTTATATTCAAAGCGATTTTTATTATTGTTCATTATTTCTATATAAACATCCGTAGTGCACTCTGTATGTTATATTTTTATAGGTTAGTAAAAAAAAAAAATAATAATTGAAAGGGATCAGTGTTATGCTGTGACATGGTGTAAATTGACCCTTCAAATTTGTTTTGTTATGAACACATGCAAATGGTCCTGAGATAAATGTTAGTATAGTGCAGTATGGGTAGGAGCCCTGTAAAGGGATCTCAGTGATCCCCATTGAAAACTGGATGTATTGAAAGTGTTGACAAGCTAGGTATTAGTGAAACACACATTTCTGTGAATATAATTAAAACACACTACAGAAAACTTTTATTGACAAAAAACATTAAACTTCTTTTATTAAAATGCTCCTTGAAAATTTATACAGAATTGTACGCCGTTCATCCTGCAACTGTGATGGAGGCAGCTTGCCAATCGAATCACAAAATGGGGCAGTGAATGTACCGCGTTGTTTTGGAACAAATGTGGTTTCCATTGAGTCACTGGATTGAAGCCCCATAACTTCAAGTACATTTCCCTGTGTTGCAACTTTATGAATAATACAAATGGTAGTGAAAAGTTTGCTTCCCCTTTTACCCCCAACTACTTTCACCACAACAAAGTCATTTGGAAAAAGATCTTGGCACTGAGTGGGCAGCAAATCTTCAACTACAGGATCTTTTCATCAGTTTTCAGAGTCCTTGGCAATTTCATTACACCAAGCTCATCTTCTGATGCAGGATTATCACACTTCTAAAAGATTTTTCTTGGAATCGGAGAGTTCTTCGTTAGCTGTGGGTGACATGGAACAACTTGGCTGAGGATCATTTGTACCTAGAGACAACTGGAACTTTTATGTAGTGCAGACACATTTTCACGTGATAATCTTTTGAATGATTTTGGACCGTTCAGTGCATGAACAGCTTTACCAGGGTGTACATTGGTTTTCTTAATTTTTGTATTTGGAGGGGCTATTGGTTTTTTTTTCTTTTCATGTAAAGACTGTAAATAAGTCTGACACACCCCAGATCGTGAACTCGACTTCAGAAGACGGCCAGGCCGGGTGCGGACAGCGGAGGGAACACCAGCGACCAGAGAGGGACAATGTAGCCGCGTCTGGCGGGCGCGGACCTCAGACGGAACACACGACGCGGCGCGGACCGATTAGGGAGCGCCCAGCATGAAACAGAAGTGGAAATCATAGTAACAGTCAGGAGATAGAGTACCCAACATCTCAGACTGGGTCTGACACACCTCAGACGATAACCACATCCGTTGAGGACGGCCAGAACGGGCGCCGACGGCAGTCGGAACATCTGCGACTGGAGGGGTCTGTTGAAGCCGAGTCTGGCGGGTGCGGACCACAGATGGAACACTCGACCCAGCACGGACCGATTAGGGAATGCCCGGCTCCTCCCAGGCATAAATACTGGACTCGATCGACCCAAGGACCAGTCTCAGGTAGCACCTGAAGAAGACAGCGAGGCACGCTGTTGAAATATCGTGCGAGAACGACGCGAACATCCGGTTGGATTCCCGAATATCCAAGATGTCAACAGATCACCAGGAAAGCATGAAGAATCACAAGAAACTACAAGTTCAACTATAGCTTCCTTTTGTTTCTTCCATATCCTGTTCACCTGAGAATTTAGAGAATAAAGCTTCTTTTTTGAGTGGTATTATTCCACATACCTTGAACACATTTCAGAGATTCATCTAGTTGTTATGCCCCAGACAATTTATGAGTTCATTAAGAAAGGATGGAAACATTATGTTTGGTACAGTTGAGAACTGTGGCTTCCTCATTTTGAAATCAGTTGGTGTTGTCCTCTAGTGAGTCTTCAAGGGATTGGGGGGGGGGGGGGGGGGAAGAAAAAAAAACCACATCCGAAGGTTGTGTTAAATGAGTTGTGTTGGCTGGGATACACACAAACTTTATCATTTTCTTCACATACCTGAAGAACCTCACTTGTGAAATGTGAACCTAGTTTGTCCCTTGTAATTATCTTTGTCGCAGGCAGATTTTTAGCACTTTTCTAAACCAATTTGTAAATTCTGAACTGTCAAGCTCACTATATAGAGTTCAGTTGTAGTGTGTTCCACTTGTACAACAATGTTCGTTGCAGCAGTGTGCACACTTTGTCTACCCAAAGTCCAAGATCATATAAATGGAATGTGAAAAAGACCTAGTGAATAGTACAGTGGAACGTATCCTCTGCCATGCACTTCACAGTGGCTTGCAGAGTATCGATGTAGATATGGATGTCAGAGGCTTGACCAGGAAGATGTTCACTTACTGTTTTGAATGTTTGTGTATTTTCAATACATACTTAACATTACAAAACTCCATATTTAATGTTACCCTACTTGTTTTATTCCTGTGGTGTCACTTGTTAACATTACACACCTACTTGCTGAGGTGTGGTTCTGTCCCTACAAGGGGGATGCCTGTAAATACCTAAATATTTTAATTTTGCCAGTGGAATTTTATTATCTGTGCTCTCAAAGGCCATGGCATCGTTACAGAAAATGCCAACAGGGTGATTTATCTACATTTATACTCTGCAAGCCTCCATGAAGAGCATGGCAGAGGATATGACCCATTGTACCAGTTATTGTTTTCTTCCCGTTCTATTCACGTATGGAGCATGGCAATAATGATTGAATGTGTTATTACCCTACCCTGGTCCTCACAATCCCTATGTGAGCAATACGTAGGGGGTTGTAGTATATTTGTAGAGAAATAATTTAAAGTCAGTTCTTAAAACTCCCTTAGTAGACTTCTTTGGGGTAGTTTACGTCTGTTTCCAAGAGTCTGCCTGTTCAGTGTCTTCAGTATCTTTATGACACTCTGCCAAGGATCAAACAAACTTATGACAATTCATGCACCTCTTCTCTGTATACATTCAATATTCCCTGTTAGTCCTATCTGGTACAGGCTGCATATCCATGTGCAATATTCTAGAATGGATTGCATGAGGGATTTCTAAGCAATCTCATTTGTTGACTGATTGCACTTCCCCCGTATTCTACCAATCAACTGAAATCTACCACGTGCTTTACCCACAACTGAACCTATGTGATCATCTTATTTCATATCCCTACAAAGTGTTGCACCCAGGTATTTGTATGAGATGGGCAATTCCAACAGTGATTCATTGGTATTCTAGTCGAGGACACTACAATTTTTTTTTTCTTTTCGTGTTGTGAAGTGTACTATTTTACATTTATGAACATTTAAAGCAAGTTGCCATCTTGGCACCACTTCGAAATCTTAAGATCTGGCAGAATATTTATGCAGTTTCTTTCAGATAGTATGTCATTACAGATAACAGTGTTACCTGCAAAAAGCCTGAGGTTATTATTAATATGTCTGCAAGATCATTAATGTGCAACATGAACAGAAACGTTCCCTATACACTTCCCTAGGACACACAGAAAGTTACTTCTGCATCTGACGATGACTCTCCATCCAAAATAACATGCTGCGTCCTCCCTACCACATAGTCCTTGTTCTAGTCACAATTTCACTTGATGCCCCATTTGATCATACTATTGACAATAAGTGTAAGTGTGGCACTGAGTGAAATGTCTTTCAAAAATCAAGAAATACTGAATGTACATGATTGCCTTGATCCGAAGCTTTCAGTATGTCATGTGAGAAAAGTGACAGTTGGGTTTCGCATGATCGATGTTTTTGAAATCCGTGCTGGTTGGCATGAAGGAAGTCATTCTATTTGAGATACCTCATTATTTTTGAGCTCAGAATATGTTATGAGATTGTGTGACAATTTCATGCCAACAATATGGGACGGTAGTTTTGTGGATCACTTCTGTGTCCCTTCTTATAAATGGGTGTGACCTGTGCTTTTTTTCAAGAATTGGGCACAATTTTCTGTTCAAGGGATCTACAATAGGTTACAGTTAGAAGAGGGGCTAACTTGGCCACAAATTCAGTATAAAAACTGACAGGGCTTCCATTGGGCCGTGCAGCTTTGTTTAGTTTTAACGATCTCAACTGCTTCTAAATACCGCTGATACTAATACTTATTTCATTCATCTTTTTGGTGGTATGAGAATTAAATGGGGCAACTCTCCTGGGTTTTCCTTTGTAAAGGAATATTTGAAAAATGGAGTTAAGCATTTCAGCTTATGCTTTGCTACCCTCAGTTTCAGTTACTGTCACACACACACACACACACACACACACACACACACACACACACACACACACACCTGTCTGCTAGGGGCATTGCTACCCTCAGTTTCAGTTACTGTCACACACACACACACACACACACACACACACACACACACACACACACACACCTGTCTGCTAGGGGCAGGACAATAACTTTGGTGGCACTAACAGCCTTTACATGTGACCATAATTTCTTTGGATTTTGTGAAATATCACTTGACAATATTCTGCTATGGTAGTCAATGAAAGTTTTACACACTACTCCCTTGACAGTGAGATGTATTTCATTCAGCATCTCTTTATCTATAGCCCTATACTTTGTTTTACACCTATTATGCAGTAGTCTATGTTTCTTTAGAAGTTTCTTTACCATGACTGTATACCATGGAGGTGCCTTCCCATTATGAACTGTTCTACTGTGTACATATCTATCCAGTGCATTGTCAGTTATTCTTTTAAAATTGAGCCATAGCTCCTCTACATGCTCCTGCCCTCTTTCATTTTCATTTTCTTTTTTTAGTCTGTTGTGTTTCTTCAGTTGACATTATACACATCATAATGATTGTTCTGAATATGGTATGTGGCACGCATAACTTTGAATCACACAAAGGAATGAAGGAAAAAGACTGCTAAACATTTAAACTTTTGGACAAAGAAGTCCTCATTCCAAATAGAAGACACACGCTTTCACACAAGCCCAACTCATACAAGCGTGCCACTGTTCTTGTGGTGTTGGGGGCATGACTCCAGATTACAACTGTGTCTGACATGAGCAGGAATCTGGGTTGGGTGGTGGGAGTAAGATGGGAGGGACAGGGAGGGGGGGAGAAGGGTAGCAGGGCAGGGGTGGGGGAAGAAGCTTTGCTCCTGTGGGAGTGTGCATGGATGTGCAGACAAGATAGGGTTGCTAGTTGCAGTGTTGGGAGGCTGAGAGGAGATGGAGGGGAAAGACTGGTAGGTGCATGGAGTCGGAGCAGGGAATGTTGTAGGTGAGTGTAGGAGAGGTACCAGTGAAAGTTGAGGGCAGGGGGGTTATGGGAACAAAGAATATGTTGTAAGGGCAGACCTCACCTGTGTGGTTCAGAAGAGCTGGTGTTTGTGGGAAGAAACCAGAAGGTGCAGCATGTGAAAAAGTCGTTAAAGTAAAGCACAATGTGTTGGGTGGCATATTCAGCTACTGGGTTGTCCAGCTGTCTCTTGTCCACAAATTGGTGGTGGCGATTCATGCAAATAGACAGTTTGTTAGTTGTCAGATCTACATAGAAAGCAGGAAGCTTCTGTGGTAGATTAGATGGCTGCTTTCACAGTTGGCCCTGCCTTTGATTGGGCAGGAGACGCCTGTGACAGGACTGGAGTGGGAGGATGCATGGGACAGGTCTTGCATCTGGGTTTGCTGCAGGGATATGAGCTAAGAGGCAAGGGTAGGGATCAGGGGTGGAATAGGGATGGAAAACGATGTGGCATAGATTTAGTGGGCAGTGGAATACCACGGTGGGAGGGTAGGGAGGATATTCCTCATTTCAAGGCACGATGAGAGGTAGTTGAAACACTTTCTCCACAACTTACAATGCCTTCTCCCCCATATGTTTCACCTGATCCTCCTCAAAGCAACAAGCCACCTTTCTCAATGTTGAACTGCACCTCAAAGATGGCTACATCACTACCCCTATCCACATCTAAGCTACCAACCACCAACAGTACCTCCACTTCAACAGCTGCCACCCATTCCATATCAAGAAGTTACAGCCTAACCACCCATGGTCATCACATCTCTAGTGATGAGTAGCCCCTCTCCAAATATGCCAAGGGTCCCACTAAGGTCTTCACAGACCAAAATTACCCTCCCAACCTTGTCTAGAAATAGATCTCCCATGCCTTCTCTCTCCAGTCACTTACAACGTCCCACACACCCACTGTCCGACCACTAAAGAGCACTCCCTTTATGACTCAGTACCACCAAGGACTGAAGTGACTGAATCACATTGACTGCCAGAGTTTTGACTACCTCTCGTTGAGCTTTGAAATGATGGATACCCTCCACATTCCTCCCACAGTGGTACTCTGCTGGCCACTGAACCTATGCAGTATCCTTTTCCACCCCTGCTCCACTCCTGCTCCCAACCCCTTGCCTCACAACTCGCATCTCTGCAATAGACCCAGATGCAAGACCTGTCCCATGCATCCTTCCACTCCACTCCAGTCCTGTAACAGGCATCTCCTACCCAATCAAAGGCAGTGAGACAAAAGCAGCCATATGAGCTACCAACAAAGCTTCAAATGCTGTGCTGCTTTTGACATGGCTATGATAACTAGCAAGCTGTCTGTCTGCATGAATGGCCACTGCCCAACTATGGACAAGAGACAGCTGGACCACCCAGTAGGTGAGCATGTCACTCAATGTACTCTGCTTTACTTTACTGACTTTTTCACATCCTGTGCCTTCTGGATTCTTCCTACAAACACCAGCTCTTCTGAACTGCACAGGTGGGGTCTCTCCCTGTAGCATATTTTTTGTTCCCGTATCCCCCTGGCCTCAGCTTTCACTAATACCTCTCGTCTAATCAGTTACAATGTTTCCTGCTTCCACTCCAAAAGCTTTCTATCTTGCTAATGCACCTACAAGTCTTTTTCCCACTTCTCCTCTTCCCGCTCCCTCAGCTTCTCGACACTGCACCTAGCTGCCCTATCCTGTCTCCGCCATGTTTCTGCAGTCTAGAGTCGGACCTCAGTGCCCGGAGACTGACTGTGTGTGTGTGTGTGTGTGTGTGTGTGTGTGTGTGTGTGTGAAAGAAAGCTGAAATGTTTAGCAATCTTTTCCTTCACACCTATCTTCGACTTAGTGCCTCCTCTGTGTGGTGAGTATCAGTCTCTCCTTTTGATGGTGTTCGAAAATCTAATAAATCTGGTTTCAGTGCCCCATTTTTGCCCCATTTTTTTCTACTAGTGTTAGGAAGTATTAATTGAATTTGGTAGCTAGTGATTTGAACCTAACACGTCTTGTAACTATTGTCATCTGTAAGTTGGACATTTTTTGCCTTACCAAGTTTATTCATTTAATGCCTAACAATGCTCCAAATTTTCATTGCTCTATTCTTGGACTCTCACATTTTTGTACATATTACATTTGTTTTTCTTTATTGATGGTATTGTGTAGAACTTACAGTACCTCAGAATAGTGTAGCTGAGTGAGAATTTATGATTCTATGAAGCTCTGCCTTTCCTTTCCTTCTACTAAACTTAGCTGGTGGGGACACTTTATAGCCAAAATTTAATCATCATGGTCAACCAAACCATATATCGACTGTGATTCTTCTGTTTGTCATAGTGTATTAGTCGATTGAGCTAGGTACAGGAACAATGTTTTAACAATCAGACATTTTACCGTCATCAGGGTCGCTGACAGTGGTGATGTATCTGACTGTTGAAATATTATGCCTGCAGGGCACTGTGAACCAGCTGTACACCTGTAAGCTGCCCAGTCCTTTATTAAGTGGTCCATACCTATTTTTTAAAAAGACAACAAGAGTTAAAAATAAATTATCAATTGCTATGTTCTTGTATTCTTGTTGTAAATTTTCTCGTGGGGAACAAACCAAAGCTGTGTGTCAGTAACTGGCGTGTGCGCTTGCGCAATATTTACCGTAATGCTCTAGCGGCAAACAAAAATCGGGCAGTGTTTCCATTTATTTTTGAGAACTGACATCACTTTCTTACTATTTTTTGCCAGGAGCTTGTTGTTGTATCAAATAGTAGATACGAATAGCAGCCGAGCAGCATAAGAGGAACAGCAGTCACTTTCTTGTCAAACTGCCTGCTTTATCCCCTTATATATGCAAAGTAAGCCAGAAATAAGTCCCATAATAACTGGTTTGAAGGGTAGGCACTAGTCATAACATCTAGTTGCAGAAGTTACCTGCAGTAGCAGCTTCTACACGTCAACGTATAACCTGACTCGTTCCTCGATGCCAGTCGTCCTACTCGGCGGCGACATTTACAGAATGTTATGTGCAAATGAAAGAGTGCTTGCTGCATTTATTAGATCGTTCTCCAGTAGTTTTGAGCATTTGATGTGTGTGTGGATATTATTCCTGCTTGCAGTTTTTATGAGCACATAATTCTGTGTTGAAGAAGGTTGTTCTGTGTAACTTCAAGAATAGGATACACTGTCAGCTTAAAAATGTCAGACATCCCAGCATTATGTGGAATTGTCCTCTAGATTTCACAAGATGGGAACCCACCAGCACACAAAAGGAGGCGGAGAGTATCGTGCTGTCGGTAGAGAAGCAGCGACGGCAGAAGGGACCCGTCAGGAGAGCTCGGTGACTAGTCACTGGATGCCACCTGAGTAAAAAATCTGTCAGGGACACTTCAACCCTCATAAAGCTTCCCGAGTTGACTGTCTGTGCTGTGATTGTGAAGTGGAAATGCAAAGGTACAACTAAAGCTAAACAGAGACCAGGTAGACCTCACATACTGACTATTGGTAGTATGTTAAAAAAGAGTGGAATATGACTGTTGAGCAGCTCCTCATAAGCGAATTGTTTCTGTAATCGGAGCTGGGCAGCTCGTGAGGGGGTGGAGAGAGTGACACCACTGGACCGCATGCAGCAAAGAACACGATTATTGTATTGGCGTGACAGTACAGCCTGTCGTGGAGCATCATCTGTGAGGCAGTGGGTTTTGGACAGTAATGTTCTCAAAATGGACTCGTCTGCCTGGTGTTCTGACCCGAACCGGAAGGAGCACCTTTGGGAAGAGACAGAACGTTGACTTCACTCCGGACCTGAGCATTCGACATTGTTACCTTCTCTGTTTTTAGCTACTGAGGAAAACTAGGCTACCATTCCTCCACGGACGTTTGGACTGCTTGTCGAAAGTGTCCCCAATAGTGTTCGAGCTGTTGTAAAGGCAAAGGGTGAACACAGCCACTAATGACGTTCTCTGACAGGTGACAGAATACTTTTGCTCGATAGTGTATGTTGCCATGACAGCTAATATTTTTAAGTCTTTTAATTTATCACTGTATAATTGTCTTTGGGATATTTTCAAAGTACTCATAACAGATTTCTTTTGAAGCTTTAAAACTGTAGTAAACAGCACTGTTCCAGGTCACTGTTGGCCTGAGTGTAGATATATTGAGTATATGGTACCCTTTCAAAATGTTGCATCAGTTATTGTTTGATCCATTTTCATTCATTCATTCATTCATTCTTTAGAAATATGCTGATACTTGATGTTGAAGAAATATTGTCTACTACACTCAACAATTTGTAAGATTTAGTTAGTTGCTTAGTTACATGTTCCATGGATCATCTCGCACGGTAGAGTCTAATGTTGTGCATCGAGTCATTTTACATTCATATTTCAAATTAATTTGCACATTTGGTTACATTCTGAACATTTCTAAGTTTATATTATAAAAAGAAAAAAAGTGAGACCTACGGATCAAATTCTTCTTGAAGGAATTTTCTCAGTTTGTTTTCAAATTTTACTGTGGTTTCTGTCAGATGTTTCATATCACTGGGTAAGCGATGAAAAATCTTTGTTGCAGCATTTTGAACCCCGTTTTTTTCTGACAGAGACAACCTTAATGCAGAGAATGAATGTCATTTTTCCTTCTGGTATCGTAATTACATAACTCATTGTTCCTTTTGAACTGTAGTGGATTATTTAAGACAAATTTCATGAGGGAATAAATATACTGTGAAGCAGTAATCAGAATGCTCAACTTCTTAAACAAATGTTTGCAAGATGGTCGTGGCTGAACACAACATATTATTTATACAGCACGTTTTTGCACAATGGAAACTTTCTTTCTTAAAGGCGAGTTACCCCAGAACATTTATTCCATGTGACATTATTAAATGAGAATATGCAAAATATGTCAACTTGCTGATCTATATGCACACCTACATCTACATGATTACTCTGCAATTCACAATTAAGTGCCTGGCAGAGGGTTCATTGAACCAACTTCAAGCTCTCTACTGTTCCAATCTTGAACAGCATTCGTGGAAAATGAACACCTAAATGTTTCCGTGTGAGCTCTTATTTTATTATGATGATAATTTCTCCCTATGTAGGTGGGTGCCAACAAAATATTTTCGTATTCCGAGGAGAAAGTTGGTGATTAAAATTTCATGAGATATCCTGTCGCAATGAAGAACACCTTTGTTTTAATGACTACCACGTCAAGTCACATATGCCCGTGACACTTTCTGCCCTAGTATAAAACAAGCTACCCATCTTTGAACTGTTTCAATGATCTCTGTCAATCCTATCAGATGCAGATCCCACACCACACAGCAGTTCTTCAGAAGAGAATGTACAAGCATAGTGTATGTAGGCAATCTCTTTTGTAGACCTGTTGCATTTTTTCAGTGTTCTGCTAGTCTTGGGTTTGCTTTACTGACAACATTATTTATGTGGTTATCCCAGCTTAAGCTATTCGTTACTACAATCCCTAAGTATCTAGTTGAATTTGCAGTCTTTAGATTTGTGTGATAAACTGTGTAACCGAAATTTAGTGGATTCCTTGTGGTACTCATGTGGATGGCTTCACACTTTTCATTGTTTACAGTCTATTGCCACTTTTTGCCCCCATACACATATATCTTGTCTAAATCGTTAAGCAATTTGTTTCGATCATCTGATGACTTTATAAGACTGCAAATGAAAGCATCATCTGTGTACAATCTAGGAATGGTACTCAGATTGTCTCCTAAATAGTTTATGTAGCTCAGGAATAGTAGAGGGCCTATAACACTTCCTTGGGGAACACCAGATGATACTTCTGTTTTACTCGATGACTTTCCATCAATTACTATGAACTGTGACATTTCTGATGAAATCATGAATCCAGTCGCACAACTAAGATGATAGATAGTCCATATGCATGCAATTTGATTAGGAGTTACTTTTGAGGTAGGGTTTCAAAAGCCTTCTGAAATCTAAAAATATGGAATCAACTTGACGTCCCCTGTCAGTAGCACTCACTACTTCAAGAGAATAAAGAGATAGTTGTGTTACACAAGATTGATATTTTCTGAATCTCTGTTGGATGTTTGTCAATAAATTGTTTTCTTCAAGATAACTTGTAATGTTCAAACACAGTGTATGTTCCAAAATCCTACAGCAAATCAATGTTAGTGATATGGGTCTGTAATGTAGCAGATTACTCCTGTTTACTTTCTTGGGTATTGGTGTGACTTGTGCAATGTTCCAGACTTTACAGATGAAACCATCAATGAGTGATCAGTTGCATATGATTGCTAAATATGGAGCCACCAGGATAGTCTGAGAGGAACCTGCCTGGTATACAATTAGGACCAGAGGCCTTACCTTTATTAAGTGGTTTAAGCTTCTTTGGTACATCGAGGATATCTACTGTTCCATCAGATGTACAGAAATTTTAGTTCTATCCAAAGGCCTCACCCTTAGCCCTACACCCAAATTTAACCATTCTGAACTTGTCATTGGACGTACTCTCCTTCTCCTGGCCCTGCAATGGAAACACTTCTTTGTCGCCAGTCCCTCCAACCAAAACCAATCTAATTCCAACATTGAACTCTGCCTCTCCCATTTTGTACCACCACTCGGCTGTGATCCTCCCTCCCATCTAACCACCTGCTGGTCACCTTTCAGGAATTCCTTGCCTCCAACTTAGCCTCACCATCCTTCCTCAGGTCCCATCCTGAAAGTACGAACCTTTCAGCAGAAGAAAGGATTTCCATACACAGCCTCAAAACAAATCCTGACCTAATCATCCTGCCTGCAAACAATGGCCCCAACACTGTTGTTATGATCATATTGACTACATGGCAGAAAGCGTCCACCAGTTATCTGATTCCTCCACTCTGCCAGAGTGATACTATCCCAGAAGTCCAAAACAACCTCCAATCCCTGCTTAAAGCCTTAGGCCTTTCCCAGAACCTCTTCCCTGAATCCATTTCCCTCCTCACCCCTATGACGCCCGCACACCGATCTTCTACATGCTCCCCAGAATCCACAAACCCAGCAATCCTGCACGCCCCATTGTGACTGGTTATTGTGCCCCTACTGAGAGAGTTTTGGCCCATATTGAAAAACTCCTCCAACCAATTGTTTTTAATCTAGCGCCCCACATGAAAGACAGCAACAACTTTCTTCATTGACTCTCCATTATCCTCACCCCTTTACCTCCTGGACCCCTACTTGTCCCTCATGCCCATGGTCTTACCGCTATTGAACACTGCCTTTGCCAATGCCCTTCAGACTCCAAAGCCACTACCTCATTCCTCATAAACCGTACTAATTTCATAATAACCCACAACAACTTCTCCTTTGAATGGAAGGTATAAAAACAAATCTGCAGCACAGCCATAGGGACCTGGATGGCACTCTCTTATGCCAACCTGTTTATGGGCCATCTAGAGAAGACCTTTCTAGCCTCCCAAAACGCCAAACCCTTAGTCTGGTTCAGGTTATTTGATGATATCTTCATGATATGGACTCAGGGCCAAGATACCCTATCTTCATTCCATCAAAATCTCAGTACCTTCTCTCCCATTAGCTTCTCCTGGTCCTCCTCAACCCAGCAGGTCACCCCCCCCCCCCCCCCCTAGACACATGACCTCATCCTCTGTGATCGCTCCATCTGCACCTCTGTCCACATTAGACCCACCAACAGTATCTGCATTTTGACAGCTGTCAACCCTTTCACACCAAAAAAATCCCTCCCACACAGCCTGGCCACCTGGGGACAGCATATCTACAGCGACAAGAGCTCCCCTGCTCAGTATGCTGAGGGTCTCACCAAGGCCTTCACAGACAGGCACTATTCCCCAGACCTAGTCCGCAAAGAGGTCACTTCACACCCCCAGTCCTCCCACAACCCCTAAGAACCATTGTTAGGGTGCACTGGAGGCACTGAGTGTGTCTTTCTGCTGGTGTACTTCACATGCGACCAGAACCTTTTTGGTTTTTCTGCCATATTTCGAGACACTTTTATTGTGGAAAGTATTAAAAGCATCTTGCTTTAAAGTTCACACTACATTGCGAGCTTCTGTAAAACTTCACTAGTCTTGAGAGTTTTGCATTCTTATAAGTTTGGAGTGCTTTTTTCATTGCTTCTACAACAGTGTTCTGATCTGTTTAATGCACCATGCGGGATCAATACCATCTCTCATTAATTTATTTGATGTATATCTCTCAATAGCTGTCAGTACCATCTCTCAATAGCTGTCTGTACCGTTTCTTTGAATTTAAACCACATCTGATCTGCACTTACATGTTCACATTGGAAGGAGTG
This sequence comes from Schistocerca nitens, assembly GCF_023898315.1. Classification (NCBI taxonomy): domain Eukaryota; kingdom Metazoa; phylum Arthropoda; class Insecta; order Orthoptera; family Acrididae; genus Schistocerca; species Schistocerca nitens. The sequence goes on from NC_064622.1 coordinate 12,782,306, forward strand.
GAATCTGTATCTTTGGAAGATCTAAACCGAACTTGTATCTGATTTTTTTAAATCTATGGATTTCGCACTTATTTTTGGTGAGTTATGGTATTCAGTCTCTCTACAAAAACCTTATGGTCACTAATCCCTGTATCTGTCGTGATTGCCCAGGATTATTTATTGCTAAGAGGTCAAGTATAATTCCGCAATCATTTACAATTCGAATGGACACTTGAATTAATTGTTTGAAATAATTTTCTGAGAATGCTTTCAGAATGATTTCAGATGATGTTTTATACCTACCTCCAACTTTAAACATACATTTTTGCCAACATAGCGAGGGTAGATTGAAGTTGTCACGAACTACAAATGTATGAGTGGGATACATACTTGAAATGAGATTCAAGTTTACTTTGAACTGTTCAGCAACTGTTCAACTGAGTCAGGGCATTGGTAAGAGGAACCAATTATGACTTATTCTGGTCTTCAAGTGTAACTCTACCCATACTAACTCGCAGGAATTATCTACTTCAGTTTCAGTGCAAGATAAACTACTTCTGACAGCAATAAATGCTCCACCACCAACTATATTTAATCTATTCTTTCTGAACACAGTTAGGTCCTTTGTAAAAATTTCGTCTAAACTTATTTCTGGCTTTAGCCAGCTTTCTGTACTTATAACAATGCTTTTTACATTACATCCAGTGCTTTTTACATTGAAGAGCCAAAGAAACTGGTACACCTGCCTAATGTCATGTGGGGCCCTCGCGAGTACACAGTAGTGCCGCAACACGATGTGGCATGGACTCGACTAATGTCTGAAGTAGTGCTGGAGGGAATTGACACCATGAATCCTACAGGGCTGTCCATAAATCCGTAAGAGTACTAGGGGGTGGTGGAGATCTCTTTGAACAGCACGTTGCAAGGCACACCAGATATGCTCAGTAATGTTCGTGTCAGGGGAGTTTGGTGACCAGTGGAAGTGTTTAAACTCAGAAGAGTGTTCCTGGAACCACTCTGTAGCAATTCTAGATGTGTGGGGGTGTCACATTGTCCTGCTGGAATTGCCCAAGTCCATCAGAATGCACAATGGATGTGAATGGATGCAGGTGATCAGACAGGATGCTTACGTATGTGTCACCTGTCGGAGTCATATCTAAATGTATCAGGGATCCCATATCACTCCCAACTGCATACGCCTCACACCATTACAGAGCCTTCACCAGCTTAAACAGTCCCCTGCTGACATGAGGGTCCATGTATTCATGAGGTTGCCTCCATACTCATACACTTCCATCTGCTCAATACATTTTGAAACGAGACCCTTCCAACCAGGCAACATGTTTCCAGTCACAACAGTCCAATGTCGGTGTTGACGGACCCAGGTAAGGCGTAAAGCTTTGTGTTGTGCAGTCATCAAGGGTGCACAGGTGGGCCTTCAGCTCCAATGATGTTTCGTTGGGTGATTAGCAAGCTGACACTTGTTGATGGCCTAGCATTGGAATCTGCAGCAGTTTGTGGAAGAATTGCACTTCTGTCACATTGAACCATTCTCTTCAGTTGTCATTGGTCCCGTTCTTGCAGGCTCTTTTTCTGGAGCAGCGATGTCAGAGATTTGATGTTGTACCGGATTCCTGATATTCATGATACACTTGTGAAATGGTCATATGAGAAAATCGCCACTTCATCGCTACCTCAGAGGTGCCGTGTCTGATCACTCATGCACCGACTATAACACCGTGTTCAAACTCACTTATATCTTGATAAGGTGCCATTGTAGCAGCAGTAACTGCGTCAGACACTTATTGTGCTGATCACAGCACAGTATTCTGCCTGTTTACATAATATCCCTGTATTTGAATATTCATGCCTTTACCAGTTTCTTTGGTGCTTCAATGTATTAGCACTTGGAGCTCTGTTCCTTTTCCAACACAGCTATGAAAATTTACAACTACAATACTGTTTGATTCTAGGTCCACTTTCCTCTGTTTGCCCTTTACCCTTTTAGACTGATGTGCTTTCTGTAGGTTCCTGATACCCTCTAACCTAAAAAAAACCCTGAATCTCCTCCACACAGCCTCCGCTACCCGCTTAACTGTTTCCTGTGTGTAGTTTTCCCTCTCCCCAAAATTTGCAATATTTCTAAATGCAGATGTGGCTGAATTAAGTTGTTTTAGGAGTTCAAAAATGTGCTTTTCCCAATTTTAATTCTCATCAATATGGACGCCTAAGAATTTTGAAGTTTCCACCATATTTAGTATTTCCTCACAATGTGTTACACTTATCATTGGTATAGTAGCCCTAGATGTACAGAACTGAATATGTTGTGTCTTTTTAAAATTGAGGGCAAGACAACCCATAGAAAACCAGTCAACAATACTTTTAAGAACTTTGTTTATGATTTCTTCTGTTTCTTTATGTATGCTTGGATTGACTACAATACTAGTATCATCTTCAAAAAGAACTAATTCTGCTTGTTGTATAGTAGACAGAAGATTGTTTACATATATATGGAACAATAGTGGACCTAAAATTGAGCTTTGGAGAATCCTGTACATGTTTTCTCCACACTCAGAATTATATCCCCAGACTATACCGGTTGAATTAAAAAGTACAACTTCCTGCACTGTTTTGTTTAGATATGACATTATTGGTTGGTTGGCTATACCAGCAATCCCATAAAACTTCAATTTATCTAGACAAATACTGTGATTCACTCAGTCAAATGCCTTAGATAGTTCGCAGAAAATACCAACCGGTGCTATTTCATTATTATTTAATGCTTTGTAATATCTGGTGTGTGGACATATAAATGACATTCTCGGTAGAGCAATCTGTCTGAAACTGAAATTGTGGTCCTGGGTTTGATTCCTGGCTGGGTTGGGGGATTTTCTCTGCCTGGGGACTGGTGTTTGTGTTGTCCTCATCATTTCATCATCATCATAATCATCATCATAATCATGAATCGTGACAGTGGCTAGATTGGACTGTGTAAAAATTGGGACTTTGTACGGGTGTGAGATACTATTCTAGAGTACATCCTGTTATAACCTTTAATCACTAATAAAGTGCGTGGATATACAAAAGTAGAAACAATAGCTGGTTACATGCTATTAACTCCGTGTCTGTCATTTGACTGCCGTGCCGTGATATGCGGCCGGCGCCGATCATAGCCAGGTGGCGCTCCCGCGCTCGGCCGAGCTGCGGAGCGCCTCTATCGCCGTGTTCGCGTACTGACGTAGCGGCACTTTTAAATGTCGTGGCACTGTCACAACACTTTTCCCCCCTTGAAAAAAAAAACTCACTTCCTTGGAGACACGGACAGTGCGGAGACATCCATGGCCTCTTGGGAGGCCCCGAGAAGATCCCGCAGAGAAACACGAGAGTATGGTCGAAAATGTCCAGCTCGGAAGCTTGCGCGTGGAACGTGCCTCCTGGACGAGATGATGGGTGAAAACTCCGGAGCAGCATCCCTAGGTGTCGTGGACCTGGGGGTGTGCTCCAGCGAGATGGGTCCCGGAGAAGGTGGCGTCGCGACTGGGGCCGGTTCCGGCATACTCGGAAGCGGTAGCGACGTAGGCTGCAGCAACACGCCCGGAAGATCGGCAGCAGTGACACGACTGGCTTCTCGGGCTGGTGGAGGCGAAAGAAGGGGCGGTGGCACCGGCGTGGCCACCACTCGTGGGCGCATCTGGTCGTAATGGCGAACAACCGTGCCGTCGTCCGTACGTATTTCACAAAGCCGGCGGCCGCGAAGAGCCTGGCCCACCCCTGGAATCCATTTAGGGCGAGATCCATACCCTCGTGCCCACATGTCAGCGCCCACCGAGTATTTGCCCGCACTAGGGGACACAGTACTAGGCCTGACAGGGTGAAGCAGGTGCAGTAGAGTGCGCGGTTGGCGGCCATGCAAGAGTTCAGCAGGGCTGCGATCACCCAGAGGCGTGAAGCGATAAGAACTCAGAAATTGCAACAGAGCGTCATCTGTGGAAAAATCACTAAGGAATTTTTTCGTCTGGCTTTTGAAAGTGCGGACAAGGCGCTCGACCTCCCCATTCGATTGCGGATGGAAGGGCGGTGCTGTAACATGATGAATCCCTTGTCCAATACAAAAATCACGGAAGGCCTGCGAAGAGAACTGAGGGCCATTGTCCGTGACAATCGTGGATGGAAGACCTTCTAGCGCAAAGATTTTGGACAAAGCCAGCATCGTCGCCGCAGTGGTGGGCGACGGACATTGAACAACAAACGGGAACTTCGAGAAGGCGTCAATCAACAGTAGCCAATAAGTGCCGGGGAAGGGGCCGGCAAAGTCAGCGTGCACCTGTTCCTACGGCTGCGCCGGATCAGGCCACGGAGAGGGCATTGTACGGGGTGCAGCCAGTTGTTGAGTACACTGACCACACGCAGCGACCATGTGGGCGATGTCCGAATCAATACCGGGCCAATAAACGTGCCTGCGGGCCAGGGACTTAGTCCGAGAAATCCCCCCAATGGCCTTCATGCAATAGTTTGAGAACATCTTTGCAAAGAGAGGCTGGCACCACGACCCGTGGAGATGCGCCATCCGTGGCCAGAAGAACAACTCCCTCACGAACAGACAGACGAAGGCGCAAGGCATGGTAGTTGCGAAGGGGATCCGATGCCCGGCCCTCGGTCCTGTCTGGCCAACCCCGTTGAACAAAACCGATCACCTGACGCAGGACCGGGTCCCGCGCAGTAGCCGACGCGACCTGCGAACCTGTAAGTGGAAAACCCTCGACCGCACGATGTTCTTCCTCATCAATGTGAAAACAGAGTAGTTCATCTCGATCGAAAACCGGGTCGGGGCGCATCGGCAAACGCGACAACGCGTCAGCGTTGGCGTGCTGGGTCGTGGGGCGATAGTGAATCTCATAGTGAAAACGAGACAAGTATAAGGCCCAACGTTGCAGGCGGTGAGCTGCCTTATCTGGAAGCGACGCTGAGGGGCTGAACAGAGAGACCAGCGGCTTGTGGTCGGTGATGAGGTGAAACTTAGAACCATACAAAAAAACGCTGAACTTTTTTAGAGCATAAATGATAGCGAGCGCCTCCTTTTCGATTTGAGAGAAATGCCGTTGGGCATCGTTGAGGGTCTTGGAAGTGTAGGCGATGGGTCGTTCCGACCCATCCTCATACCGATAGGCGAGAACAGCCCCTAGGCCATACTGTGACGCGTCAGTCACCAGAACCAAGTGCTGACCCGGACAGAATGTGGCAAGACAAGGCGCCGACTGCAAATGAGCCTTCAGGCAGACAAAAGCCTGCTCACACTCGTCGGACCAACAGAAAGGAACGTTTTTGCGTAACAGCTGATGCAGAGGATGAGCCACCACCGCCGCGGAGGGAATGAATTTGTGATAATAAGCAATCTTGCCTAGAAATGCCTGAAGTTCTTTGACCGTAGACGGCCAGGATAGAGCGGTAATGGCCGCAACGTGCTGTCGTAGAGGTCGTATACCCTCACGGGACAAGTGGAAACCAAGATAAACAATGGAGGGTTGGAAGAACTGTGACTTGTCCAGATTGCACTTCAACCCAGCCGAGTGCAGAACCCGAAACAGGGAACGCAAATTGCGAAGGTGCTCCTCAGTGGAGGCCCCTGTGACAACAATGTCATCCAGATAGTTGATACAGCCGGGAACGGAAGCCGTGAGCTGTTCCAAAAACCGCTGAAAAATGGCCGGCGCGCTAGCGACGCCAAATGGTAACCGCTGGTACTGATACAACCCACAAGGAGTGTTGATGACGAGAAATTCCTTGGAAGATGCATCCAACGGCAACTGATGGTACGCCTCCGATAAGTCAAGTTTGGAAAAGAACTGGCCCCCAGCGAGCTTGGTAAATAACTCCTCAGGACGGGGAAGAGGATAAGCGTCAATGAGGCTCTGAACATTGACAGTGGCTTTAAAATCACCACACAATCGCAGACTCCCATTTGGTTTAGAAACCACCACGATTGGCGATGCCCATTTGCTGGAGGTAACAGGAAGGAGAATCCCTGAAGCTGTTAACCTGTCTATCTCAGCCTTGACAGGTGCACGCAACGCCATCAGAATAGGGTGTGCCCGGAAAAACTTGGGGCGAGCTGTAGGTTTAAGAGTAATGTGGGCTTCAAAATCCTTGGCACGACCCAGACCAGCAGAGAACACGGACGAGAATTCAGAACACAATCCATCCAGCTGTTGATACGGAATATCCTCAGATATGAGGTGCACATCATCATCAATGGAGAACCCGAACAACTGGAAAGCATCATAACCGAACAGGTTTTCCGTGCCCGCATGATCCACCACATAAAACGTGAGGGGCCTAACAACAGACTTGTAGGCAGTGGAAGCATCAAACTGGCCAACGATAGGAATTTTCTACTTATTATAAGTTCGCAGATTTCGCGTAACGGGAGACAAGGGAGGGGAACCCAACTCCAAATAAATGCGAGAATTAATGAGAGTTACTGCAGAGCCAGTGTCCACTTGCAAGCGAATGTCTTTATCCAGAACACGAACAGTAACGAACAACTTATTTGTTTGAGAAAGCACACAGTTAACATCCATGTCCGATGCCTCGTCCTCGTCGACAGGAACTTTAGGGGACTGACACACTGAAGCAATGTGGCCTTTTTTCCTACATGAATTACACGTGGCCCAACGTTTTGGACACGCGGCCCTGTCATGCTGTACGAAACAACGTGGACAAGAAGGAAGTGCGGAACGAACCTGCTTCTGTGGTTGCTGTTTTCGCTGCGAGCGTGGTGGCCCAACGCGACGTTGTTGACGCGAGTGAACCGCCGCCACATCGTCGTTCTCCTGTGAAACAGGCAAATTGTCCGCGTCGAAAGTGGTCTGTACAGCACCTACATCACACCACGCGTCTATTTGCGCACCAGCAGTGTGAGACACTTCAAAAGATTGAGCGATGCTGAGGACTTCCGACAACGACGGGTTTGGCTGTTGTAAGGCACGTTGCCGAACTTCTTTATCAGGAGCAAGCCGTAGAATAGTGTCCTGAACCATTGAATCAGCATAAGACTCATGATGAGTGTCCGTGACAAACTGACATTTCCTACTCAGACCGTGTAGTTCCGCCGCCCAAGCCCGGTAAGATTGATGGGGCTGTTTACGACACCGGTAGAACGCCACGCGGGCGGCAACGACGTGGGTGTTTTTGCGGTAATAGTTAGACAATAATTCACACATTCCTTGGAAGGACAGAGAGGCAGGTTCCCGCAGAGGGGCTAACTGAGATAGCAGCTGATAGATCCATGGGGAAATCCAAGATAGAAATAACGACTTACACATAGGAGCGTCGACAACACCGAAAGCCAAGAAGTGTTGCCGCAAACGCTTCTCATAATCCTCCCAGCCTTCAGCGGCCTCGTCGTAAGGAGGGAACGGAGGCGGAGAAGAGGAAGACAGACGATGAGTAAGCGACGTCGACAACGCCTGAATAGCAGCCGTCAGCTGTGTTTGTTGTGCCTGAATAGCAGCCGTCAGCTGTGTTTGTTGTGCCTGAATAGCAGCCGTCAGCTGTGTTTGTTGGTCAATGAGCACTTGCATAAGCTGTTCCATGTCTGCCCCGACACGAACACACAATTCCACAACGCAGGAAAAAAAATATCCGACCTCGTCGCCAAAAAGTGTTATAACCTTTAACCACTAATAAAGTGCGTGGATATACAAAAGTAGAAACAATAGCGGGTTACATGCCATTAACTCCGTATCTGTCATTCGACTGCCGTGCCGTGACATGCGGCCGGCGCCGTTCATAGCCAGGTGGCGCTCCCGTGCTCGGCCGAGCTGCGGAGCGCCTCTATCGCCGTGTTCGCGTACTGACGTAGCGGCACTTTTAAATCTCGTGGCACTGTCACAACACATCCCTTTCTCAAAAATTTTGTGAAAAAAACAACAGTGAAACAGGTTGGTACAGTTGTATTGTGTAGGAACAAACCTCAACTCTGTTTGAAACACCAGGGAAACCAGATGAGCTCTTATTTTTGAGAGAATTTATACTTAATTTTGGAATGAGAAGTTGGTGATCCGTTCATATGACTGAATTTTATGAGAGTTAATTTTTCAACATACTGCTGTGATTTTTCTCTTGAACTGTTTATCTCCATGCTTTCTACTGTATTTAAGAAATGAGTATTATATAATTTGCTCCCTGTGACTGATCATTTACAGCCCTTCCATTCAGTTCAATAGTGATTTATCTTGTTCTGTGGGCGATTGTCGTTTCGGCAACATGTTTCTCATTCCCAACATAGAATCCTGAAGATCAGTATTTTTTATAGGTCTTCCACCTGTTTTTGAACGGAAAGTGGTGCATCAACGACAGAGGTTCTATTGGGATTGTGGAGTGTCATGTGTGTTAATGGTTTTGCCTTGTGATGGATATCAGCATTTTCTTGCAAATTTTAATGAAATATGCAAGGAAGAAGATTTCAACAAGAGGTGTGTTCCTATACTAGTATTGAACAAGATTCATTTTAACTATCTCATTCTTTCATTTAAAATTATTTTTAATGGGTTTTAAGAATAGATAGTACCTTACTTTTATGGTTACAGCACATGGACTATAGATCTGTGTTACTTGCTGAGGCGGTATAATGTGAAACACTTGTTCTGCACAGTTACTATGGGTGTACATCCAGAGTATAAGGGACAAGCATTTTATGAAAAGGTTATTAAAAATGTGAGTAATCATATAATTAAATAAATTTTTATTAGTGGATATTAAGTGTGAATTGTTTTCAAAAAGTGCTCAGCAGTTTATCTAGTGGTGACTGCTCGCAGGATGAAGAGAGGGTAAACAAAAAGTTTGCCGATGCTGAGGAGTACGGGATAGATATAAAGAAAACATCTCTGACATGCAGCGATCTTATCAATCACATATTTCAATTTGGGCCAGTGATATTACTGACAAATGCAAGCCTCCTTACTTGCACCAACTGTAAATGTAGGAAGTTTACAAATGAATTACTGAGCTGCCTTCCTTGGCCTACAGCATATGCAGGTTAGTGTTAAATTAACAAATTTATGAGAAAGCCTATATGGTCTTTCCATATTTTCATATAAATGTTTCAGTTCGTATTTTAATTTAATTCCTGCAATTAGTTATTTTCTTTCAGTTAGAAACTAGTTTTTTTTTATAGTGTCAAATGGGTAATGTATAATGGCAAAACTCCTCACAGAGACATGATTCGTAAATTGAGAATTTTTAGTTTATCTTTGGTGGTGATTTACACTAAAAACTAGTTTAATATTGAATTGAATTTGTGAGATAAGACAGTTATACGTTGTTGTCATTTCAATCATTGATGCATATGATCGGTCTGCTGCATCTCGTCTCTCCACTCCTGTTGTTTGCCAGCTGTTGTCTTCACTTCAGCCTGCTTTGTCACTGAACTGCCTCACACACTCGATCCTGCAATTCTTTTCTTACTCGGTGTATCGGGGCCTGCACCTGCAATTCTTTCCTTCCACTGTCTGTTCAGCTACAGTTTTCGGCAGCGGCTGTTTCATAATCTGTAACTGGCCATATTAAGTCTTCATTTAGTTATGTTCTTTTGTGTTCTATGTCAGGCATTTTTTTCTCGTTCACTCAATGCAGGATGTCTTCACTCCTAAAACAGATCACCTGATCTTCCACAGTCTTATGTAACACCACATTCTAGTGCTTCTAATCATTTCATTTGTTCACATTTTGCAACCCCACACAGCTGTGTTCCAAACTAAGTGAGTAGATCCCAGATGACACATTGGTACCTTCCCATGTTCAGATTATCAGGTTGGAGATGCCAGATAGCCTGTGTGGCATAGTAGGCATTCATTTCCCTTGAGTCGTGCTGAAGAGCACATCCAGCAACTGTGTACTTGGATTTGACAGTGGTGAGGCTGGAGTAGGTAGTGGTGCGTGGCTGCACGGGGCACATTGTATTGTGGAGATGGTTACGTAGGTAGGAACCTCGAGGTAGGGATAATGGTTTGGGAACGTCATAAAGGTTTGACTAGAAAGTTACAGAGCTAAGGAGTGTGACGGAAAGTGACAGTTGGTGGTGCAGGGAAGATATCGGAGAAAGAGGGTATCATTTTAGGGCCCAACTTGAGAAAGTCGTAGCCTTGGCAGAATGAAGTATTGAGTTTGAAGATGTCAGTGGTACTGAGTGATGAGGGGGAGGCTTCTGAGTTTTTGGAACTAAGGACTGTATTAGTCAGAGAGTGAGCAAAGGATACTGCATGGGAGATTTGTTCGTGAATAAGATCTGTGGGGTAGTTGTGAGAGGTTGTCAGTATAGGTGTTGCAGGATTTTGTGGTGGTGCACATACATTTGCCATGGATGCCCAAGCTGTAGGGAAGTGAGCATTTGGTGTGAAAGGAGTGGTAGCCCTCGAAGTGTGCGTGTAGTGTCCTGCAGTTCTCCCAGCCAAAGTTTCCATTGATACAGATGTCCTCATTGAGGTGGTTGTTTACTTCCCTTATTGCCTCTTAATTACACAAATTAAATATCAGTGCTAATGAGGAGCAGCCTTGGCTCCCATACATGTGTCTTTCCTGATTTTGGCCTCTTGTATCGTTCTGTCGGGACTGGCTGGTACAGTCTTCTCAACTAAATCTACATATTTGAAAAGAAAACAAAGGAATCTTATGACATGGAAACATCCTGACTGGACAAGAGGAGAGTGCCAGCGAGACCGTGTCTGCATCGAGAAATTTTTTCATAAAGAAATTCGAAATGTTAAAGTGCTGAGAGGAACAGACATCAGGTTCAGATCATTATTTGGTCAAAATCAAAATCAAATTCACCCCATTAAGGAAAAAAGACAGAGAGAAATTGGAGATAAAAGAAAGTATGTCCCACATAAATTAATAAAAAATGACAAATATCAGAAAAACACACAAAATACAATAGTAATATGTACAATGCTCCATCTTACTTGACAGCAGTTAACTTTGTAAGCGGGAGTATTACATTGCAGTTGTAATCTTTCAAACACTTTCTTGCACGAAGTATGTCAGTGAAATGAGAAAAGTGAAAATATTGCAATAACCATATTAGTAGATATGCTGCAGTATGGTTAAATGATTTTTTGAACAAGACATTATTGTGAACATTTGTAGAAGACACAACTGTAGTTGATAATGATTGATTTTGTAAGAAATGTGCTCCAAATTATATGCATAAGCTTGCAAAAATGTACAGAAAGATATCTCCGTTCCTGTAAATGCACACCGAAACCAGGCAGGAATGATACATCTGTCAAGATTTGTATGAAGCACAAATGTAGTTTGCAGCTGTGTAACATGAATTTTTTGTATCACTTAATATCTAAAAATATACAATTTATTGCAATACACAAAAGCCTCGACTGAATCAGTGAAAGATAATAGGAAAAGGGCACAAACAGCAAAGTAATAGACGTGAAGATTTCATTCAAATCAGGCCTGTCTTTTGTAAGTTTTTTCACACAAAGGAAAAATTGTGTTGGGTTATTTATATAAATAAATGTATAGAATGCACAGATTTTGCACGTAGCTGGGTTTTTGATACCTTCTACACTAGTGTGCCAGAGATCAACATTGTAGCACGAGTTAATCCCAATCAAAATAGTGCAAGTCGTGAGGCTTCTTCCACACGGGGTGGCTAACAATGCTCAGTGTGTCTTAAATTGTTTATTGATCATTCCTTCAGAAATGAGGTGGTGTGTGTATTGTGACATGGGCTGAAAAACACTGACATAGGCCATTAAACATGGAAGACAATACCCCATGGTTGGTGACTAATAGAAAGTTATTTGCATCGGCTAACAAGAAATGGGAAAGCTATGCCGTGTTAGAGAAATGCTTTAATTACATTGTAGGCGATACGGAAAGCGAAGGAAAATGTTCCACATGGTTACTCACTCGATAAAATAAAACTGGAAGTCTTCAGCTGTGTCAGATGATTTTTAATACTTCTCGGTTTGAGGTGATGGGTGGATCAAAGTATTGTTGTCAGCTAGTGGAACAAAAAAGATAACAACAATTTTTGAACTCTGTGTGCAGGCATCTCTCGAATCTAACTCTGCAAATGAGCAAAGATATGGAACTCACAAAAAATGATTCTAAATAGAATGACATACTGTACTGCAATAATGTTTGTGTAGTCTGTAGTTGCAGTGATGCGTTCAGTTACTACCACAGGTCCTCCAGAAGCCCAGGTGAATGTCCCTCGCAGCATAACACTGCTGCCCCCCACCTGCCCGCACCTGCGATGCAGGGTGTGCACTTGTGGTGCGGTGTGTCTTCGAGCAGCCGTGTATCCGAACGCTACAGCCAATCCTGTGTAACGGCAAATGAGATTTGTCTTACCGAGCAACAGATTTCTGTGCATTCACCATCCAGTCCGAACAATCCCCTGCCCACTGCGACCATAATTGTTGGCGTCATCCGGCCGACACTGGAACACCAGTAGAGGCTGTCTGTCTCAGATTTCTCCATTTGCGGCCCATATCATCACTGGAACGATTCCCTGTTGCTTTCTGCTCTGCTACGATGCTGCCCTCACCACTTTGCGCACCCACATCGCCATCCGGCGGCACTCGGTCTCACAGTGGACAGTGGACAGCCGAAGTAAGGGGACTCTTCCGGTGCGACAATTGTTGTTTAGTTTTGGCCAGTGACACCCTTTGAAAGAAAGTCATTTCAGTTGCCTACCACTGTCCACGTGACAGTGCCTCTGATTGTCTCGATGCAGTTGTGGTACGAGCTTTGCTATAGTCCTGTTTGTGTTCAAAATGACTGATTATGTTCACACGTTCCAGGACATTCCCGAGGTGTCACCGATGTCTCAGATGGTGTGTTTAGAATCTTGTATAATCAGGTATCTCACTTTCTGAACATTTTCTGTTTGATGCCAGTTGACGATGACGGCAAACGTTCCAGTCAGCCATTAGTTTTCCTGTTTTCGAAAAACTTATTCCAGTCGCAAGTTTTTGTCATTGTCTCTAAAAACTTACTTCAACATTTAATGTGTTTCTGCAATGCCTTTTCCAAATTTAAAACAAAACTTTATGCAGACAAGCTACTGTTTCAAGTCAATTATCAGAAAGCTGCAAAGTCACAGAAACCTGACAGTGGAAATATGCTGACTGAAAACTAATGAATGATATAAGTATATACAGTACCTAGCACTATTTTATGGTATGTACTGCTTGTGTGCTAAGTTGAACAGAAGCATCTGATTCTCTCAGATTTCACTTTTCTTGCTGTTGAAATGCTGGCTTACATCTTCTTATGCTCAAGAAATGAGAAATGGTTTCATCAGCACCATAAATGGGTGCCAGCTGTAACCTGTTTTTGTCTGATGATTTCATTCTCCCTGCACTTGAAACTTGTAAGGCGATACATTGGTTCATGACTGGCATACTGTAGCTTATTATTATTATTATTATTATCATGCAGGAAAATTAAAAATAGGTTGAACTGTTGATCAAACAATGTAAAACATACTGCTTTAATTTATAAAAATACTATCAAAATGATTGTTGTTTTATTTCAAGCTTGAATGTCTCAGTAACAGTAGATTAATTAGACTGTGAAATTAATTTTACATCTCTATGCATTTGCAGTTTGCGTAAAATAGAAGATGTAAATGTAAATAATTTGTGCTGATAGTTCAGTATATTGACAGCGGTCTTAGGTTTAACTTTTGGGAAGTATTTCCAAACGTAGTTGTAATATTCACTTAATACTGTATGAAATGCAAGCTGTCCAAAAACTGTTTTCACATCTATTTCACAAGTTGCTCACAAAGTGAAGAATTTAAAGTAGTTTTGTTTAAATTTCTGTACATAATTTTTAGAAAACATAAGGAATTTTTATTTATTTCCAGGTCATTATATTGTACTCATAGGCTACAACCTGCTTAAACAGCTGTTTTACTACCGCAATCCAACATACAAAGATCGTAAGTACTTTGTCAAATCATTTGTCACTGTAAATGTCAGAGAGAGAGAGAGAGAGAGAGAGAGAGAAGCTCACCTCTGTTTCAGTTCTTGCCAGAGACGAGAACATCAGATGTTACAGTTTGGACTAACATAATAGTCTCCCTTCTTTGAATGCCACCTGTTGGTATAGTGTGTACATAGCTTGATGTGCTCCTAAAAGAAAACAGGGAAACCAGAAAGAACAACAAAAATTTATCAGTGTTCATTCCATCAGTCCATTCATTCACCTCTTCTCGTTTGTGATGCACACTTATGAAGGGTACTCTATTCTTGAGAGATAACAGCTTCACGTAGTCTTCAGTTAGTGGCATTGCAAATTGCTCAAGAAAGTTCTGCACAATCCTTGGGACTCGAACGGATTTTTTAATCAGAAACCCCTTCTTCAGTACTCTTTTGACCACAGGTAATCGCTACAGATAATCATCTGTGTAGTGGAGGTAAAGCTGCATTCTCGATGCTGCTCAGCAGAGTACTCCGTGTTTCCAGCCATGAGCAGGATGCTTTAGGTCATGTTGCTCAGTCGGTCAATACGCCTCAGAGAGTCGAACTGAACTCAGCCTGCATGCACTTGTCACCACTGTGCGGCAAGGAGAGTCCTCGGCAAGGGAAGCGACCCTCCGAATTGGCATACGACACAGTGATGTCATCTGAACATTCGACCAAAATCATGAGATACAAAGTGTTCGAGATCTGCTTCCTAATTTTCACCCACAGTTGACTGACAAACGACGGTACAAATGCCCCAGCACTGGGCTGTGTGTAGAACGGTGGTAGTGATCACATGCAGTGGAAAGTAGTTCAGTGGTGTCAAGTTCTCTACGCCTACAAGTGCAGGATCTGTCTGATGCCTGACAATCTTCTCGGAAGAGTGTAGAGGCGACTGGATACTGAGGCAAGCTCGAGGCACACAGTGCCACAGGTCTCGCCGCAAAGCCGGTCGGTCACCTTTCGAGCCTCCGGTGCGTGCCGATCTCGGTACTGTCGAGGGTGGTTTGAAGACCGTGCAGTATCGGGATCTCGGTCTGGATTATAGGAAACATTTCAGTGACAATGTCATCTTTCATTATAACAATGCACGAACACACTGCTCCTCACCTTGCAAACAACTTTTTCTGGGAAGCTGGAGGCGACTTAATGGCATAGTCTACATTGTTTCCTGACATGAACTGTATTGAGTGAACTTGGGACAAGTTGAACCTGACTGAATGTTGCCACAGGAATCCTCATTGCACACTTAGTGATTTCAGGAGTGTTACTGTCCAAATGTGGGGGGCAACTCAAGCGGTGGCATCGTGGACGGTGTGTCTGGGAGGGTCTGAGTGTGTTACGAGGAGCCGAGTGGTAACCCCGGCTGCAGGTTTCATTTAAAATGTGTGCAAAATTGTGTTCTCACAGACAGATTTTATCTCAGTTATTGTTGTTTTGTTTTTATTGAAGACTAAGTTTCACCCTCGAATCCCCCAATTCTAAGCCCACACACGTTTGCAGATACGTGTCTTTCAGAAGCCAAACCACTTTTACTGTTTGGCTATTCACTTCCATGGTTGAACATTTTGCTCTCTCTGTTCAGTGATAAATTTTTCCTGCTTTCGAGACCAGTTTTTCTTGTATGACTAGTGTTGCTCTGCATTTAGTGATCTTCTCCCATTTCGTTGCTTGTAAGTGCATATTTTCTGTCCCTCCCTTTTTAACTTTTGACATGATAGTGCAGTTAGAGTTCGTGAATCAAAATTTAAGGAAAAAGATTCTGACTTGTCTCGAAAAATATTGGATCTTCAGACAACTGCTTAAATGGTAATCCGGTATACAGTATTCCAAATAAATTAAGCACAAATGCTGCAGAAAAGATTGAACATAGGAATCAAAGTAAACAGTTTAGTTTTTGTCGTCTCGTCAATAGTCACAGCAAAAAAACTTTTGAAACAACTGGATAATTTGGCTACAAAGTACCGGTACAGTAAAACCTGGCACAAAATTGAGACTTATTATGGAAAACTGTGGAAACCTCTTTGATGACCTGCAACAAAGTGTTGTTGTTGTTGTTGTTGTTGTGGTCTTCAGTCCTGAGACTGGTTTGATGCAGCTCTCCAAGCTACTCTATCCTGTGGCAGCTTCTTCATTTCCCAGTACCTACTGCAGCCTACATCCTTCTGTATCTGTTTAGTGTATTAATCTCTTGGTCTCCCTCTATGATTTTTACCCTCCACACTGCCCTCCAATACTAAATTCGTGATCCCTTGATGCCTCAGAACATGTCCTACCAACCGATCCCTTCTTCTAGTCAAGTTGTGCCACAAACTTCTCTTCTCCCCAATCCTATTCAATACTTCATCATTAGTTATATGATCTACCCATCTTAATCTTCAGCATTCTTCTGTAGCACCACATTTCGAAAGCTTCTACTCTCTTCTTGTCCAAACTAGTAACCGTCCATGTTTCACTTCCATCCATGGCTACACTCCATACAAATACTTTCAGAAACGACTTCCTGACACTTAAATCTATACTCGATGTTAACAAATTTCTCTTCTTCAGAAACGCTTTCCTTGCCATTGTCAGTCTACATTTTATATCCTCTCTACTTCGACCATCATCAGTTATTTTGCTTCCCAAATAGAAAAACTCTTTTACTACTTTAAGTGTCTCATTTCCTAATCTAATTCCCTCAGCATCACCTGACTTAATTCAACTACATTCCATTATCCTCGTTTTGCTTTTGTTGATGTTCATCTTATATCCTCCTTTCAAGACACTATAGACACTGTTCATTCCGTTCAACTGCTCTTCTAAGTCCTTTGAAGTCTCTGACAGAATTACAATGTCATCGGCGAACCTCAAAGTTTTTATTTCTTCTCCATGGATTTCAATACCTACTCCGAATTTTTCTTTTGTTTCCTTCACTGCTTGCTCAATATACAGATTGAATAACATCGGGGAGAGGCTACAACCCTGTCTTACTCCCTTCCCAACCGCTGCTTCCCTTTCATGCCCCTTGACTCTTATAACTGCTATCTGGACTCTGTACAAATTGTGAATAGCCTTTTGCTCCCTGTATTTTACCGCTGCCTCCTTTAGAATTTGAAAGAGAGTATTCAAGTCAACCTAGTCAAAAGCTTTCTCTATGTCTACAAATGCTAGAAACGTAGGTTTGCCTTTCCTTAATCTATTTTCTAAGATAAGTCGTAGGGTCAGAATTGCCTCACGTGTTCCAATATTTCTACGGAATCCAAACTGATCTTCCCCGAGATCGGCTTCTACCAGTTTTTCCATTCGTCTGTAAAGAATTCGCGTTTGCATTTTGCATCCGTGACTTATTAAACTGATAGTTCGGTAATTTTCACGTCTGTCAACACCTGTTTTTTTTGGGATTGGAATGATTATATTCTTCTTGAAGTCTGAGGGTATTTCGCCTGTCTCATACATCTTGCTCACTAGATGGTAGAGTTTTGTTAGGCCTGGCTCTCCCAAGGCTGTCAGTAGTTCTAATGGAATGTTGTTTACTCCGGGGGCCTTGTTTTGACTCAGGTCTTCCAGTGCTCTATCAAACTCTTCACACAATATCATATCTCCCATTTCATCTTCATCTACATCCCCTTCCATTTCAATAATACTGTCCTCAAGTACATCGCCCTTGTATAGACCCTCTACATACTCCTTCCACCTTTCTGCTTTCCCTTCTTTGCTTAGAACTGGGTTTCCATCTGAGCTCTTGATATTCATTCATACAAGTGGTTCTCTTTTCTCCAAAGGTCTCTTTAATTTTCCTGTAGGCAGTATCTATCGTACCCCTAGTGAGAAAAGCCTCTACATCCTTACATTTGTCCTCTAGTCATCCCTGCTTAGCCATTTTGCACTTCCTGTCGATCTCATTTTTGAGACGTTTGTATTCCTTTTTGCCTGCTTCATTTACTGCATTTTTATATTTTCTCCTTTCATCAATTAAATTAAATATTTCTCTTGTTACCCAAGGATTTCTACTAGCCCTCGTCTTTTTACATACTTGGTCCTCTGCTGCTTTCACTACTTCATCTCTCAAAGTTTCACATTCTTCTTCTACTGTATTTCTTTCCCCCATTCCTGTCAATTGTTCCCTTATGCTCTATCTGAAACTCCATACAACCTCTGGTTTAGTCAGTTTATCCAGGTCCCATCTCCTTAAATTCCCACCTTTTTGCAGTTTCTTCAGTTTTAATCTACAGTCCATAACCAATAGATTGTGGTCAGAGTCCACATCTGCCCCTGGAAATGTCTTACATTTTATAACCTGGTTCCGAAATCTCTGTCTTACCAGTATATAATCTATTTGATACCTTTTACTATCTCCAGGCTTCTTCCGTGTATACAATCTTCATTTATGATTCTTGAACCAAGTGTTAGCTATGATTAAGTTATGCTCTGTGCAAAATTCTACCAGGCGGCTTCCTCTTTCATTTCTTAGCCCCAATCCATATTCACCTACTATGTTTCCTTCTCTCCCTTTTCCTACTACCGAATTCCAGTCACCCATGACTATTAAATTTTCATCTCCTTTCACTATCTCAATAATTTCTTTTATTTCATCATACATTTCTTCAATTTCTTTGTCATCTGCAGAGCTAGCTGGCATATAAACTTGTACTATTGTGGTAGGCGTGCGCTTCGTATCTATCTTGGCCACAATAAGGCATTCAATATGCTGTTTGTACTAGTTTACCCCCACTCCTATTTTTTTATTCATTATTAAACCGACTCCTGCATTACCTCTATTTGATTTTGTATTTATAACCCTGTATTCGCCTGACCAAAAGTCTTGTTCCTCCTGCCACCGAACTTCACTAGTTCCTACTATATGTAACTTTAACCTATCCATTTCCCTTTTTAAATTTTCTAACCTACCTGCTCGATTAAGGGATCTGACATTCCACGCTCCGATCTGTAGTATGCCAGGTTTGTTTCTCCTGATAACGATGTTCCTTCGAGTAGTCCCCGCCCCGAGATCCGAATGGGGGACTATTTTACCTCTGGAATATTTTACCCAAAAGGACGCTATCATCCTTTAACCATATAGTAAAGCTGCATGCCCTCGGGAATAAAAACAAAGTGATTGTTTACTAATTACAGGCCACAGAAATAATGTTTACTCCAGCAAAGCAGTGGAAGCGTGAAGAGTTTGAAGAGAGACACTCGATGAGCCAAAACACGTAAACGTGACTGTATCTACTATTCCACGTAGATATGAGCTAATGAAAAAAATCTTGCATGAATGAAGAAATTGGGAAAGCAGACCAATTCATAAAATTACTAAATTGTATCCAAACATGTCACTCACTCAGTTAAGACTGTACTGAAAGATGAAATTTTACACAGAATGGACTTCCTCTTAATAATGCAGGAAAAGCTCCCTTTGGTGCCAAATTTATGCGTTCACATGAAGAATAAGCTATCCGGTATCCTGATCACATCGGAAGCTGAAAATACTGATGAGAGCAAGGAATAATTTGAGATGGCAGCAATAGCTAACACAGGAGAAAGTGGTTCACATTGCAAAAGCACCCTCACATGTCACTGCAGCCATCAGTTAAACGACCCTGATGTCACTAAAACCGCAGTCGCAGCAGCCGAGAGGAAGGATGCTGCTGCTACTCATACGTGAATCAGAAACAAGAAAGTGAGCAACCAGAATGATGGCATTTGATGGACAACTGTGTCAGAGTCACTGCCACCAAAAGAGAACTGTCACCGATGCACCAAACTATTCATTCTGTAAGGGTTAACTTTCAAGTCTAAAATGAGTGTTCAGTGTTGGAGACTGCCTAACACCGGTGTATTTTACTGGGCACTGGCTTCACAAACAGGAAATACCTCTGTGTACCATCTATACTATTAAACAGCTAACCTGTGGCACATGATCATAGTTGTAGGTTGCCTATCTAATGGCTTCCAGGGACAGCAAAAATTTGATTTTCAGTATTTCATAGTATTATTGACTGATGGTAACTGAAGAAAACTTCACTAGTCAAGATTGCTAAAAAAGCATTTTATGGGCTGACCGGTTTTGACAGAGCTATGCGTTACCATTGGATCTTATGCTTTTGAATTTTTACAACATATTATCCATCAGTTAAAAAAAAAATCAAAAGTATAAGATCTGATGATGAGAGCATAGCCCTGATGAAAGCAATCATCCAATAAAGTGCTTTATTAAATGCTGTCAAAATCTAAAAGTTAGAAACTGTGTAGGCAGCACAACTAACGGCTTGCGAATTACCTACATTACATTCACCCAGTGTCTGAAAATGAGAGCACTTAGTGGCTTCCGACCATCACACATGGTGTTTTAATTTATTACTTTTGGACTCTATTCATAACACATTTTGCAGATGGTAATCCACATACACCACCGAATGTACCGGCAAAATTTGTGCCATTGTACGAAACATGGTTCGGGAGACACAACATCGTAAACATTGAGAAAAATAGCTTTTGCGTAAAACAGAGCACAAATTACCCAGACTGTATCCATCTAGTGTTTGATAATGAGGGCTCTTAGCAACTGCCCACAAACTTTAAACATGATTTCAAAACTTCTCCAAATTTTTTCTCACTTAACATGCAGACTATCAAGTATTTAACACATTAACTCATTTATAATAAGAAGTTTGAAGCTGTTTTATACATGGTAGCTTGATTCTTCAAAGAATTTGGGGATTACTGGTACAAAACTGGTCATTAGCATCACACTTTTGCAGGTCAGCTTACATATGTGCAAAAATGGCTTATAAACATGGTGAACAATAGCAAAATTCAGTGTCGAATAAGACTTTGCATGTTCATTGATTGAAATTTTATTTTGTGATACAAGATATATCATCATCATTAACATTTACCAGTCACGTGACATTAATGGTAAGACAATTTCGAAAAGAAAATTGACTGCGTATTAAAGTAGGTTAGCACTTGTGAAGATAATTGAAAGTAATATGGTGTGGTAATTTAAATATTGATTACCATAAAGTATCCAAATTGAAAGAGGATCATTGTTCACTGCTTATCTCATACAATTTGCATAATACAGTCCACGATTGTACTAGAGTTACTGCAAACTGTGCAACTGCTATAGGCTGTGTTGTCACCAATGTACAGGCGGTATGGGCTGATAACCATGCTGTAACAGGAGCTTAAAATTATCTTTCTCAGGTATTAATAATAGCTTCAGCTGTATTTTGGTCCTTTTTATTACTGTACCACTTCCAATTTCGTGGCGTTAAAGTCACATCTTCAGATGACATAGTATCAAAACATTAGAGCGGAAAAGCTCGGGATCTTTTATTCTAACATTCGTTGTCTGCCAAATACAAAACACTGCTAAAAGACTGTATGTCATGGATTAAAAACTGCCAAAATCCAATATAGTGGATTTGACAGACAACGAATGTTGGGATAAAAGATTCCGAGGTTTTCCACTCTAATGTTTTAATCATATGTCATCTGAAGAAGTGGCTTCAATGCCATGAAACCAGTAGTGGCACAGTAATAGAAAGGACCAACATACACCTGAAGCGGTTATTAATACCCAAGATGAATACACACGACTGTTGTTGCACCACCTACAAGGTTAAAATTATCAGCCTGGACTAATCTCTGCTGAACAAAATTTGAAGCCTAGGAAGCTGGTTATTAATTAGCAACAAATGCTTTATAAACTATTTGCTGTCAACCATGATCTTGCTAATGAAGGTGATACTGAAATCCATTATGGCAAAGGTAATGCAAACAGTTTTTCTTCTTCATAACCAGATATTGTGAATTTATTAAAAAGGCATTCCCCATCAAAAATACAGTAAATGTTTAACAAATCAAGAAAGACAAAACAAATGGGTTACGAAGGGCATCAGTGTTTTGAACAAAAGGCTTAAAGTACTGTACAGAAGCAGTAAATATAAAACTAATTGCTTACATTTTAAATGATACTATATGGATTATGAAAAAATCTACACCAACATTATAAATTGTGTTAAGAGAAACTGCTGTGGACCAGGTCATTATCAACTCGGGCAAGGCGAAAACAGTGTGGATTATTATGAATTCAGAAGAAGGACAGGCTAAATTTAAAAATAATAGCATGAAAGACTGTAGCTAAAGCATTAAATGACTATTTATAAGTGCGCGCAAAATTCTAACAAAGGATATATTCCAACAATTGGTGTAAATATTTTCCTATCTAGTTTCAAAAAGTGGGGAAGAAGTAACAAGAATCCTGGATAGTCGATAGTCACCAAGGCCCAGGACTTGTATGGTATCTCAAATTGAATTATCAAACTATCATCTAAATTTATTATTGAAACCACTGACCAACATGATTAATCAAGCCGCACAGGAAGTCTGTATACCAAGCATTTAAAACTTGCTAGGGTGTCCCAAGCCACATGAAATGTCCCTCTACAGTACCTGAAAACTACAGACCAGTTAGTATTCTGCCAGTAATACAAAAAATCTTTGAACATACACTCCTGGAAATGGAAAAAAGAACACATTGACACCGGTGTGTCAGACCCACCATACTTGCTCCGGACACTGCGAGAGGGCTGTACAAGCAATGATCACACGCACGGCACAGCGGACACACCAGGACCCGCGGTGTTGGCCGTCGAATGGCGCTAGCTGCGCAGCATTTGTGCACCGCCGCCATCAGTGTCAGCCAGTTTGCCGTGGCATACGGAGCTCCATCGCAGTCTTTAACACTGGTAGCATGCCGCGACAGCGTGGACGTGAACCGTATGTGCAGTTGACGGACTTTGAGCGAGGGCGTATAGTGGGGCATGCGGGAGGCCGGGTGGACGTACTGCCGAATTGCTCAACACGTGGGGCGTGAGGTCTCCACAGTACATCGATGTTGTCGCCAGTGGTCGGCGGAAGGTGCACGTGCCCGTCGACCTGGGACCGGACCGCAGCGACGTACGGATGCACGCCAAGACCGTAGGATCCTACGCAGTGCCGTAGGGGACCGCACCGCCACTTCCCAGCAAATTAGGGACACTGTTGCTCCTGGGGTATCGGCGAGGACCATTCGCAACCGTCTCCATGAAGCTGGGCTACGGTCCCGCACACCGTTAGGCCATCTTCCACTCACGCCCCAACATCGTGCAGCCCGCCTCCAGTGGTGTCGCGACAGGCGTGAATGGAGGGACGAATGGAGACGTGTCGTCTTCAGCGATGAGAGTCGCTTCTGCCTTGGTGCCAATGATGGTCGTATGCGTGTTTGGCGCCGTGCAGGTGAGCGCCACAATCAGGACTGCATACGACCGAGGCACACAGGGCCAACACCCGGCATCATGGTGTGGGGAGCGATCTCCTACACTGGCCGTACACCACTGGTGATCGTCGAGGGGACACTGAATAGTGCACGGTACATCCAAACCGTCATCGAACCCATCGTTCTACCATTCCTAGACCGGCAAGGGAACTTGCTGTTCCAACAGGACAATGCACGTCCGCATGTATCCCGTGCCACCCAACGTGCTCTAGAAGGTGTAAGTCAACTACCCTGGCCAGCAAGATCTCCGGATCTGTCCCCCATTGAGCATGTTTGGGACTGGATGAAGCGTCGTCTCACGCGGTCTGCACGTCCAGCACGAACGCTGGTCCAACTGAGGCACCAGGTGGAAATGGCATGGCAAGCCGTTCCACAGGACTACATCCAGCATCTCTACGATCGTCTCCATGGGAGAATAGCAGCCTGCATTGCTGCGAAAGGTGGATATACACTGTACTAGTGCCGACATTGTGCATGCTCTGTTGCCTGTGTCTATGTGCCTGTGGCTCTGTCAGTGTGATCATGTGATGTATCTGACCCCAGGAATGTGTCAATAAAGTTTCCCCTTCCTGGGACAATGAATTCACGGTGTTCTTATTTCAATTTCCAGGAGTGTATTTTGTGTAACAGATTAAAAAACTGATTTATGCGACAGAATATCCTATTCAGAAGTCAATGTGGATTCTAAAAAATAAGTTCAATTCTTCAGCCACAAAAGAACTTGTTACTTATGTACTAAATACACTTCACAGGCAAGAATCAGCAATTGATGTAATCTGTCACTTATCACACATTTTCAGTTTAATTAATCATAAGATTCTTCGGGAAAAGAAAAAAATTCTGTGGGACGAGAGACACTGCATGCAAATGATAAAATCATATGTAATGAACAGGTATCAGAAAATATAAATGTTATATGAAAAGAGAAGTAAATACTAGTGAGACATGGGAAATGTTCTTGGGCCATATTTTTTTAAAATTTATATTAATAATCTTACTGATAATATCCAACACAAATCCATACTATTTTCACATAATACCAATATTTTAATTAAGAGGATTACTGTAGAAGCTGCAACACGTGGAGCTGAAAGAGTTTTATGTAGATTAAATGATTGGCTTACAAGTAATAAAATGATACTGAATTACAAAAGAAACAAACATCATGACCTTTAAAAACAAACTACACAAACATAATAAGGAAGTGCTAAAAATCAATAAGAACAAACTTGAGCAAGTAGTTTCTATTCTATTCTGGGTGTAAAGTTTCTGTATCTCCACTTCAGTGATGAATTAAGATGGACACAGCACATCAATAGCAGAAGTAAGTCTGCTACGCATTATGGAAGTTGTTGGAATTGTTGATACTGAAGTCCTTACTCGCTTTCAATTCATTATGTCATGAGAAATAGAACTGTGGGGAAGCTCAAAAAATATGAAGGAGGTACGTATAATACAGACAAGTGCTTCTCTCTCTCTCTCTCTCTCTCTATCTCTCTCCTTCTCCCTCTCCCTCTCCCTCTCCCTCCATCCCCCCCCCCCCTTCTGTACGCACTAATATTCTTTCAGAAAAATGGGGAGGTGTATTGGTATGAAACAAGAAACTTTTGGGAACTAACAGTAATTCAGTACAGGACAAGTTGTTATGAGAAAAGTGTAACATACATCAGGATGTACATACACTATGTGATCAAAAGTATCCGGACACCTGGCTGAAAATGACTTACAAGTTCTTGGCGCCCTCCATCGGTAATGCTGGAATTCAACATGGTGTTGGACCACCCTTAGGTTTGGTTACAGCCTCTACTCTTGGAGGCATATGTTCAGTCATGTGCTGGAAGGTTTCTTGGGGAATGGCAGCCCATTCTTCACGGAGTGCTGCAGTGAGGAGAGATATCTATGTCAGTCAGTGAGGCCTGGCACGAAGTCAGCCTTCCAAAACATTCCAAAGGTCTTCTATAGGATTCAGGTCAGAACTCTGTGCAGGCCAGTCCATTACAGGGATGTTATTGTCGTGTAACCACTCTGCCGCAGGCCGTGCATTATGAACAGGTGCTCGATCGTATTGTAAGATGCAGTCGCCATTGTGGTGTCACTGCCAGACACCACACTTGCTAGGTGGTAGCCTTTAAATCGGCCGCGGTCCGTTAGTATACGTCGGACCCGTGTGTCGCCACTATCAGTGATTGCAGACCAAGCGCCGCCACACGGCAGGTCTAGAGAGACTTCCTAGCACTCGCCCCAGTTGTACAGCCAACTTTGCTAGCGATGGTTCACTGCCTACTTACGTTCTCATTTGCCGAGTTGATAGTTTAGCATAGCCTTCAGCTACGTCATTTGCTACGACCTAGCAAGGCGCCATTATCAGTTACTATTGATATTGTGAATCATGTACAGTCAAGACCGACGTTCATCATTAATGGATTAAAGTTAAGTATTCCACCAGCTACGTCCGTTTTTCTAAATTCTAATTTCCTTGTCCTGTTCCAGACCTCACGCCAGCCTGTGTGAGCTAAAACGCGTGCATTTCAGCCTCCTCTAGTAACACGGTGTTGGCTCTCCTGCCAACCACAACAGCCATCTCCGAATTTCTCTTCAACCGTGGGAAGCAAGAAGGTGCTTAAAACATCAATGTAGGCCTGTGCTGTGTTAGTGCCACACAAAACAACAAGGGGTGCAAGCCTCCTCCATGAAACACATGACCACACCATAACACCACTGCCTCCGAATTTTACCGTTGGCACTGCACACGCTGGCAGATGACGTTCACTGGGCATTCATCATATCCATACCCCACCATCAGATCGCCACATTGTGTACCCTGATTCATCACTCCACACACCATTTTTCCACTGTTCAATTGGGGGACTGATGACCTTAGCTGTTTAGTCCCCCTTAAACATCCCAACAACCACCACCACCACTGTTCAATTGTCCAATGTTTACACTCCTTACATCAAGCAAGGCGTCATTTGGCATTTACCAGTGTGATGTGTGTGACTTACGAGCAGCTGCTCGACCACGAAATACAAGTTTTCTTATCTCCTGCCTAACAGTCATAATGCTTCCAGTGGATCCTGATGCAGTTTGGAATTCCTGTGTGATGGTCTGGACAGATGTCTGCCTATTACACATTATGATCCTCTTCAACTGTCGGCAGTCTCTGTCAGTCAACAGACGAGGTCGGTCTGTACGCTTTTGTGCTGTACATGTCCTTTCAGTTTTCCACTTCACTATCACATCGGAAACAGCGGACCTAGCAGTGTTTAGGAGTGTGGAAATCTCTTGTCCATAAGTATGACACAAGTGACATGCAATCACCTGACCACGTTTGTAGTCCGCGAGTTCCAAGGAGCGCCCCATTCTGCTCTCTCACGAGGTCGAATGACTACTGAGGTCGCTGATATGGAGTACCTAGCAGTAGGTGGCAGCACAATGCACCTAATATGAAAAATGTATGTTTTTG
Source organism: Schistocerca nitens (assembly GCF_023898315.1). Taxonomy (NCBI): domain Eukaryota; kingdom Metazoa; phylum Arthropoda; class Insecta; order Orthoptera; family Acrididae; genus Schistocerca; species Schistocerca nitens. Next base: position 12,809,052 of record NC_064622.1, read on the forward strand.
GGGGTGTCCAGATACTTTTGATCACATAGTGTATGTAGATGTATTGCCTCCCAAACAATATTGGCCAATTAAAGAATATTAATACCTTTAGGCTTACAGTCAGAGAAATATTGGAGAAAGGTCCAAAAGTATGATGCACCCAAAAGCACAAAATTGAAATATCTGTCATTCAGTTTTGATAAAGGAAATTAGTCATAAACTGTAAAGAAGAACCTAAAACACTTGAAACATCATCTACATGTCATGCAGTAATCTGTTCTATATACCAAAATGACAAGGCGTACGTGTAATGATGCAACAAATGCCAACTGCAACATGTCAAATGGCTGAGTGAATGAATAAACAAAGAAGGAAACTATTTGTGTGAGATCTTAAGCTTTCCTGGCCCATTAACTTTTTGTATTTCTCCCGGATGTCCAGGCAGGTGTAGACGTTTATGGAAAACAATATTTTGACAGTGTACCTTGCCATGGTCTTCAGGTGATACTTATAAAATAAGTTGTATGCTACATTATGTCTCCTATTATACTTTTATTGCTCCCCACCTCTTCCTCCACTACCTGACTGTATGCCATGGTGAAAAGCGGTGAGGGGATGCAATCGCCAAATACAGGTGCACACTCTGATGCCTCAGTGCTTCTGTCACTCCCATTGGGCAAAGAAGTGATCCTCAGCCGATGATGTGACTTCAGCTGGCTGAGTGCTGGGTCCTGCAGTATGCTGAGAACGAAACAACTACCTCTGTTGACAAGGACATTGGCCACTCATATTTTAACAGCCTCCTTTAGAAACCAGTCCCAAAACAATGAGGTATGTCATAGCACTTTCATATGTTCATGTTTCATTGGGCTCCTGTAGCAGCTGTCATCTACATCCTCAGCACGAGGGTGTGTAACGTTCGCTGGTACACAGGATCCACACAGTATTGTTTGAAAGAAGACTGACATGGGAGCTCAGCCATCTCGAAGAGGTATTCAAGAAGAATGACTAGGGCTAGAAACAAACCTTACATACTTTCAGGTAGAAGGTTTAGGCCCAACAAATAAAACATGTCAAGGAGGATATATACCAAAAAGTATTGACAAGCATTGGCAATTGAAGTACTGGCAAATTATTGAACAAAATCGGCAAAATCTTAGCCCGATGTAACATTAAATGCGTTTTCTGCTTTCCTCCGAAAATGTGTGCACTATTGGGCACATGGAAACATGACTGGGAGCACCATGAACTGGGACCTACCATATTCCGTGTAATTGCGGTGAGATGTATAGAGGACATACTGTGTGGACAGTTGAAGAACTGGAGCACAGGAGAGACACTGAACTCAGCCAAACCATAAGATCTGCTGTAGTGTGATGCTGCATAGCTACACGGGACTCAATGAAATGTGAACAAACAGAAATACTCAGATAGACCTCATCATTTTGGAACTGTGTCCTAAAGGAGGCTGACAAAATATGAGTGGCTGACAGCCTGATCATTAGAGACAGTGGCTTCGCTCTCAGTAAAGTGTGGGGGCCCAGCACTCAGCTAGCTCAAGACATCACCCAAGAGCCACTTCTGTGCACGGTGGGGGTGGCAGAAACTCTGAGGGACCAGAGTTCGTGCCCGGCATATGGCCATCGTGTTTACCCCTACCTCTTTACCTTACCTGGTGTGTAGAAAGGTAGGGGGCAAGTGATGGGGGTCAGTAATAATACAAAAGGAGGTACAGTGTACCAAAGATGTCTATTTTACAGGTGTCATTTGAAATGAAGATGATGGCAATGCATGCTGTCGAAATGTTGTGTTTCTTAAATGACTGCACGTGGTGGCTTTACACTGGAGAGCAATACAAACAAGTAAACTTCTATTTTTTTGCATGTTATTTCATTGACCAATGACCTCTTTATATTCTTTTGTCATTTGGTGACCTTTTTACATTTTCAGTGATTTTTTTTTCATGTGCATTTATATTTGTCTACACTGAGCAATCTTTTTTTAACTGTTTAACCATCCCCTATCTTTGTTTGCTGACCTTTTCCTCTGTTTGGTTAGCTTTTTTTCTTATTGAATGATACTTTTATGTCATTTGTGGACCACTTTACCTTCATTTGGCAAACTTTTGCTTTGTACTTTTTTTATTTTTGTTGTTGTTTAATTCAAGATTAAATCTAACTTTGACACAGAAAGGGGTGAATTATACTGCCACTAAAGTCTTTGGTCACTTACCAAATAGTATACTAGGTAAGCTAACCAAACAGAGGAAAAGGTCAGCAAACAAAGATAGGGGTGGTTAAACAGTTAAAAAAAGATTGCTCAGTGTAGACAAATATAAATGCACTTGAAAAAAAATCACTGAAAATGTAAAAAGGTCACCAAATGACAAAAGAATATAAAGAGGTCATTGGTCAATGAAATAACATGCAAAAAAAATAGAAGTTTACTTGTTTGTATTGCTCTCCAGTGTAAAGCCACCACGTGCAGATGATCTGTACTGAACTGACAAATTTTCTCAAAATTGTTCCATTCCATAACATCGTTCACAATTTGCAAATGGTCTGTTTTGCTATTTACTTGGTGACATTCATAAAAAACAATAGTTTCCAGATTGGCTTAAGTTATTCCTTGTTGGGCATTCTGTAAAATATTTTGCAAGTTTATTTATATAACAGAATGTACTTCTTTTTATCTTGTGGTCTACAGGCATAAGGTAGAGATATAATTGAAAACTTTCTTTCTATATCAATGAAAAACATATACTGTGTTAGCCATGTATAAACCATCATGAACTTGTGTGTTTCAGGTGTTTGTGCCATTCCTTTCACGTCTCTCAACAATGCGAGGCTGAGTTATGGCACAGATGAAGACGCAATTCTTGTATATAGTAGTAATTTATGAACTCTTCTATTTTTGAAAAGAAAACACTGTCCCTTGTAAATAATTTTCCCTCAGAGTGCCTTATGTCACCAGGAAACTAATGAGACTGATTTTATACTGAAAATTGCAGTTTATTGTTGTATATAAGATTGTCATTTATGCAATTGAGCTGAATGCATACATGCATATTATATTTATTGAGTTCTGTGGCAAAACACAAGTATTTTAATAATTAAAAAATTGAGTGTGTGGAAGGAAAAGAGTGATTTTGAGTAATGGGTACAGTTTCTTTTTTTTGTATGTAGATACTCCTTTAGTCATAGAAGAGATATTTAATGACCACAAACCAGATTAAGAGAGAGATTCTTATCACTTTATTCGATTGTTTATACTGTGTGGTTGATAGAAAGATGTAAATTTAATGTGGATTTCCTAAATCATGTGATTCAAATACTGGACAATTCCTTAATCATTGAGCACGGTGTTTTTCCTACGATGTTGCAGACGTGTGTAAGTGTACTGGCATGCCTTGTCCACATTGATGTAGATATGTACTCCTTCCCCCCTCCCACCACCCTCCTGATGTTTGATCAATCCCGAAGTGCAGTGGACATGTTTAGAGGTATTGCAGTCAGGTACCTGCATGCTGTGAGTTTGTTAACGTGCACAGCCGGAATTCTGTTCAAATCTACCAGTTGCTTTTCAGAGTTCGTCTTTGCTTGTTTTGAGTGTTTATATACCTAGATGTGCATCTGCATCCAGCATCTGCAAACCATTGTGAAGTGATTGGCAGAAGGTGCTTCACATGTACCACATATTAGGGTTTCGCCTGTTCCGTTAATATACCGAGTGTAAAATGAATGAGTGCTTAAATGTCTCTATGCCACTGTAATTAATCTAATATTATCTTTGCAATACCCAAAGGGGGTATTAGTGTACTCCCCAATTTTTCACTTCACAGTGGTTTTTAGCAGAAAAAGAATATATTTTTTGAAGGTGGGCACCCCACAGCTTGAAAAAATTTTAAAATGTCATAGTTCACTGCTCTAGGAGCTCCATGCCACAACCTGTTGTAGGTATCAGTCCATCATGAGATATCCTGTATACCAAACAGGAGAACATTTGAAATGTATTTTATATTTAACTGTCAACATAACAATGTCACGTGTTGTATTTTTATTTTCAGTGACTTTTGTCGGTGTTTACGCTAAGTGACACCATAGGTTCTATATTGCCATATAATATGTTTTAAATGTCATATGTGAGTGTGTGACATCTTATTGTATGAATTTTTTGTGAGCATATGCGACAGATAGTGTTATATTGATAGTTAAAGATGACATGCATTTAATTTTTTCTCTCCTTTGGTGTACAGGATACAATATTTACTGTCAGCTCATGGCAGTGATCTATGGTAGTTCTTAAATTGTAAGAAGGCATTTTCAAGAAAGCTGGCACCTGTATTTGAGAGTCTTCCAGCTCAGGTTTTCCAGCATTTGTGCCTGTGCTACTCTCGTTTGGCTTCCACACACTCGAGTAATGTTCTGTGACGGGGCACGTGAGTGTTTTATAAGCAGCCTCCTTTGTAGACTGTCTTCATTTTTTCTCACTATACTATCAGTGAATCGAAGTCCGCCACCTGCTTTCACTACAACTGAGCCCATGTCGTCATTCCATTTCATATTCTCACAAATAGTCAGACTCAAAGTGCCCCTTGCCTGCCTGTTGTCTGTGCTCACATGGTGTGGCATAGAGCCCCAGTTGCTGTCATCACCGTGATCTGCATGCACTCACGCTGAGTGGTACACAAGACGAATTACGTGTCACACTGCTGTGCAGATTTATTTGGAAACATTTATTGGCAAACTCAGATTAATCCACTGCACAGTGTCCGTACTGCACCAGTTTGTATGGGTCACCAGCCCTGCTTTGACCTTTGAGTCAGGATTAAATTTCTGACTGCTGAAATGCTGTAGCTAGCTACTCTCATGAATGTTCCAATATCCTGTAACTGGACTAGAACATGTACACCACTAACACTTTGTACACAACCTGTAACTGGACTTTAACAGCTTTTGCCAGTAATCTCCACAACACTAAAACAAGAAAGTATTTCACATCTGATAGGGAGATTGCCCCACAAAAACACCCCACTAAAATTTGCACAGAAACAAGTACTATTTATTGACTGCTAGTAAACCTAGCCAATTCTGTCGCATGCCTCTGACACCTCCTCCGGCGAACTAGTGGTTTCACAGTCTGCTGTGAGGCCTTTTTATACCGCACACGTCGACAGTCACCGAACTGCAACACTCACTGAGAATAGCGGGGAAGTACCCGAGCAGAATTACTCACCGCCTTATAGCAATGCACGTTTCGATGCTTCGTGGGCTCTCCATACGGCAAACGTAACTTCATTAACCAGGGTGGGGCACTTAACTCCCGATTTCCAAAATGATAACCACTTCAATACACGAGCTGCACCCAAAAGGGCCCACAACTCGTCACCACGTGGTATGCCGACTGACACTCTAACTTCACCGTCTCCGACTGCTGTGCAGAATTATTTAACATTTAATCCTTTTGGCCAATCAAGATCAGAGTGTAGGCATCTTCATTGGCCATTTCCTGCTCCGCTGACAAAGTTTCTGTAAAATGCTCTCTCCTGGTAGGACTTTCAGAAGTTTTGTCTCAATGGGTGTCAGAAAATACTGGCTGCCACGGGAAAATTAGTCTTTCTCGAGATTGATCCCTTATGTCCAGACCACTACCCATTAGGAGATTCACAGAAGGCCACTCCGACATCACCAGGCTGAACAAAGCCCCGGACCTTCCCTCAGTGACTGGTCATTGGCCATGGCATCCACAGTAGTGAATGGGAGAAGTGCACATGTGTGGCAAGCACATGCTGTGTTACACATGATTCGTTGAATTTTGGTCACAAAAGATACTACTATTCTGCTTTCATAAAGTGACCAATCAAACAATTTTCAATGTTTGAAGTAAACTGCCAATCTTTCCACCACTGTGAAATGTCATCAACATCTGAGTAAATATTTCTGCAACTTTCTTCATCTTACATGACGACATCATCTGCAAAAGGTGTGGGGATCTAACTCTGCCTTTGGGATCTACTATTCAGATACTGTTTGTAAATAGGATTAATGACCGTGAGCGTATCAGACTCCTGACACCAGTATTACGATGAACATTTTGTAAGCATACATAGTGGGAGTACTTTACTTTGGTGTACACAGTTTTGAAATTGGAGGGAAAAAACTGGAAGGTTGACATAGGTATGGTCGGTGATTGAACATCCTCCAGGATTGTATTTATGTAATAACCATTTCACATATCAGTAGAAAAGTTTTCATAGTGAAGCAAGTTTATATATTCATTTCAATGCAATAACTAATGTTTCATTATGACTGGTTAAAATAATGATTCAAGAAAAGGCAACTTCACTGAAATCACTTTAATTGATGAAAGTCAAAAAAGTTCAAAAAAATAATTTAGAACTATGCTTTAGAAAGTTTTGGAGGTTTACAGTTAATAATCTGTGCCGATAAACGTCTTCATTCATCATCTCGATACATCACATATGTTGGGCTGCATGTTTTCTTGTGGACACAACAACCACATGCAGTTATATTCAAAGCACACTGACACACTCATTGCTAGCAATAGACTGTGATTGCTTGACTCTTCCAGCAACAAACAAGTCGTTAGCATACCCAGGACATTTCTCTTTCAAACATTAACAATAATGCTTGCATACGGATTATTTTTTTACTATGTATTCTGTGCGCATATTATTTAGGGCTTTAAGAAAACATATCATAAAAACAATAAAAAATAAAATTACAACTTTGCAGTGACAAAATAAAAGCATTTATACAAGTTGTTCCCCTTACCACTAACAGATGGTACTAACTTATGTTTACAGTAGAGTGGCATTTATATTGAGATACTTCAAAATGAATTATTTCAGAACTTCACAAACAAAACAAAGGAAATTGTATTGTTTGTTAACATCTTGGATTTATGGGCATTTTGAATGTGTGTTAACGTTTTGTGTCATTACAGGGTCACTAATAATATTGTCTGACAGGTCAAAAATATATAACATAAACAGCAACAGTTCCTACACAATTTCCTGGGGAATGCCTGAATTTACTTTTATCTCTACCAGTGACACACGTATAAGAGACGTGCTGCATCCTCTCTACCGAGAAATAGTCAATCCAGCCACAAATTTGATTTGATTGCTCATAGGGCCGTACTTTTGTTAATAACGATTGCCTCAGTACCGAGTCAAATGCTTTTCGGAAATTGAGAAATACTGTCTCTACCTGGTTACCACAACCACAACTTTTAGGATGTCGTCTGAGAAAAGTGTAAGTTGAACAATGGGAAGTCCAGCTCGGAATATCAACATTATGAAAAGGATGGATTGCTACTCACTGTAAAGGTGACACATCGAGTTGCAGGCAGGCATGCTGAAAAGGCTGCTACACACTGAGCTTTCGGTCAGAGCCTTCTTATGAAGGGAAACGCCCACACATTCATGCGAGCAAGTGCACCACACACACACACACACGTGACCCCTACTTTCAGCTGCTCTGCCCAGAATCCAGCTGTGTTGTGAAGCAGCAGTCTGGAATGGGATGGGGAAGGCAGAGGGGTAGCAGGGCACGGTTGGCAGATGAGAAGTCAGCCCAGCCTGGCCGAGCATACAGGGACTAGATGATGGCAGGACAAGACTGCCAGGGGCACAGCATTGGGAGATTGTGGGAGGGGGAGGGATTGAGGTATGGGGAGTGGAAAAGGAACAGAGCAGGGAAGGGAGAAAGACTGGTTGGTGTGTTGACAGAGCAGCACACTTTGAGGGTGACGGGACATGAATTAGAAGGAGGTGGTGGGATGGAGGGGGTGGAAACTAATGGGCAGAGTGTGTAGGGACAGTAAGTTACCGTAGGTCGAGGCTGGGATGATTCCGGTAGCGGAGAATGCATTTTAAGGATAACTCGCAGCTGCACAGTTCAGAAGAGCTGACGGTGGAGGGGAGACTCCAGATGGCCCATGTTGTGAAGCAGCCATTGAACTCGAGAATGCGATGTTCAGCTGCATGTTGTCCCATAGGGTGGTCCACTGTGCTCTTGGTCACAATTTGGTGGTGGCCATTCATCCTAGTGGACAGCTGGCTGGTAGTCATACCAATATGAAAAAAACTGTGCAATGATCAGAGCAGAGGCAATGTATTACATAGCTGCAAATTGGGTTTTGCATGACCAGTGTCTTTGGAATACATGCTGGTTGACACTAAGGAAGTCATTCTGTTTGAGATGCCTAATTATATTTGAGCTCAGATTAGTAACCATTGTTTTTAATTTTCACCCAGTGTTATACAACATTTTTAAATTCCTCATCTCACTGGAAATCAGTGATCATTTCAGCAATTGTTGTCTCTGTCTAGGTATGCACGAACTATCACTTCAAATAAAATAGTTCTTCCACATACAGTTAGCAAGAGCCATTGTTCGCTTTCGTTATTGTGCATGGGCAATTCATTTACCCATAATTCATATACGTTAATATTTGCTACTAACTGCTACATTTGAAGTCCTGATATATACAGATAACATAGTTTTCTGCAATATACGAGTTAACGAACAGTTAACAGTCGACAATACCACTTTGCAACTACAGTGAAACAGACAAGCAAAGCAAGAAAATGTGAAAGGGCTGATAATATTGTCCAAAGGGAAATGTAACATTAGAGCATGCTTACGTAGATATGTGGTTGAGAATGAAATTGTTTTCATCTATTTACGTACACATGTGATAACACAACTACAGGGCTCCAGACTTGTCTGACTAATAATTCAGTTATTTATACATCTATTTTTGTATTTTGAATAGGAATTTAATCACAGTAATAGTTTGATTTTTCTCCATATATGATCACAAGCTTTCTAGAATCAGTGCAGTCAGGATACTCTAAGAGGAAAGATGGAGGATTTGAGGAACTTCATTGCATTATTTCTATTTCCTCTCATCTTTCCAAGGATGAAAGCTAGTTCTGAAAACTGGGATAGTGTCATGTACATTTATAAGTGCGTAGCAACAATACTGAATATTTCACCTCCTGAAGATAAGAATTAGCTGTCAATACTGTTTCATAATTTTACTGAATGTTCTTTATGCAGATAAACTTCTTTTGATAAATGAATCAGTTTTTGAACATTCCAAAACAAGAAGAAAATGCTTTTTTTGAGCTCATATTAGGACATGAAGCACATGCTCATATAAGGACAAGTGTTATGCAGGTACTGATCTTGTGTAAAGGGTGATTGTTTTAGTAAAAAAAAAAAAATACACTTTAAGTACTTGAAACACAGTTGTACTGGAGGCTCATTTAGCACAGCTAAGAGTGTGTTGGTGTAGGTTTCATTGTCTTAGACACACTCTTATGCTCTTTATATTGACTCTGAACAAGTCTACTTAAACTTGAGCTGGGGCACACCAAAAAGAAAGAGATAAGTAACTTGTATATAGATGTATTAAAGCGCAGGTCGTTCCCATTTTCAAGAAGGGTCATAAATCAGATGCGAATAATTATAGGCCTATTTCGCTTACGTCAATCTGTTGTAGAATAATGGAACATGTTTTATGTTCTCGTATTATGACGTTCTTAGATAATACAAATCTCCTTCATCATAACCAACATGGATTCCGCAAACAGAGATCATGTGAAACTCAGCTCGCCCTATTTGTCCAAGAAATTCACAGTGCCGTAGACACTGGCGAGCAGATTGATGCCGTATTCCTGGACTTCAGGAAGGCATTTGATACGGTTCCGCACTTACGTTTAGTGAAAAAAATATGAGCTTACGGAATATCGGACCAGGTTTGTGATTGGATTCAGGATTTCCTAGAAGAAAGAACACAACATGTCATTCTTAACGGTTCAAAATCTGCAGATGTAGAGGTAATTTCGGGAGTACCGCAAGGAAGCGTGATAGGACCTTTATTGTTTACAATATACATAAATGACTTAGTTGACAACTTCGGTAGCTCCGTGAGGCTATTTGCAGATGACACGGTTGTCTACAAGAAAGTAGCAACATCAGAAGACTCGTACGTACTCCAGGAAGACCTGCAGAGGATTAATGAATGGTGCGACAGCTGGCAGCTTTCCCTAAACGTAGATAAATGTAATATAATGCGCATACATAGGGGCAGAAATCCATTCCAGTACGATTATGCCATATGTGGTAAATCATCGGAAGCGGTAACGACCGTAAATTACTTAGGAGTTACTATCCGGAGCGATCTGAAGTGGAATGATCACATAAAACAAATAGTGGGAAAAGCAGGCGCCAGGTTGAGATTCATAGGAAGAATTCTAAGAAAATGTGACTCATCGACGAAAGAAGTAGCTTACAAAACGCTTGTTCGTCCGATTCTTGAGTATTGCTCATCAGTATGGGACCCTTACCAGGTTGGATTAATAGAAGAGATAGACATGATCCAGCGAAAAGCAGCGCGATTCGTCATGGGGACATTTAGTCAGCGCGAGAGCGTTACGGAGATGCTGAACAAGCTCCAGTGGCGGACACTTCAAGAAAGGCGTTACGCAATACGGAGAGGTTTATTATCGAAATTACGAGAGAGCACATTCCGGGAAGAGATGGGCAACATATTACTACCGCCCACATATATCTCGTGTAATGATCACAACGAAAAGATCCGAGAAATTAGACCAAATACGGAGACTTACAAGCAGTCGTTCTTCCCACGCACAATTCGTGAATGGAACAGGGAAGGGGGGATCAGATAGTGGTACAATAAGTACCCTCCGCCACACACCGTAAGGTGGCTCGCGGAGTATAGATGTAGATGTAGATGGTAACTTCTGTGACATATGGCTTCCATTGGAGTTTGTGGTCAATGTGGAGTCAAAGATATTTTACTACTGGCTTTAATGGTAATTTATGGCATGATTTTAACTGTAAGATTTATTTTTATTTTTTGAATGTTACAATAAAAGGAACATTTAAATGTGTAATTGCTCTCTGATGTCTTTTCTTACAAGGGACAGCTTCCATGCCTAATGCAGATATGTCAACACAGCAATGTTTTTGTTGTGTTTCACCTTCTTGCATACTAATATAAGTCAGATGCCAATATCATCTGTAGAATAGCTCTGTTTATATAAGTCTTTAAAGTACCTGCCCGGATAGCTGAGCTCATTAAAATGTCTGCTTCTGGGACAAGGGGCGGTGAGCATCGTGGACAGTGTGCTGGTCAGCCTGTGTGTTGTTTTTAGGCAGTTTCCCCACATACTACTAGATGTGTATCAGGCTGGTGCACAAATCCTGCCTCAGTTACATGATGCACAAACACTTTGACAAATGCTGGCCGGTGTGGCCGAGCGTTTCTGGGCGCTTCAGTCTGGAACTGCGCGACCGCTACGGTTGCAGGTTCGAATCCTGCCTCGGGCATGGATGTGTGTGATGTCCTTCGGTTAGTTAGGTTTAAGTAGTTCTAAGTTCTAGGGGGCTGATGACCTCAGATGTTGAGTCCCATAGTGCTCAGAGCCATTTGAACCATTTTTGAACTTTGACAAATGATGTCACATTTGACCAAGCAATTACACTAGATGGAAACAGAAGAGGTCGCTACAGTAGCATTAAAATGCATTTGGGGTTGGTCACCCTACTGTAATAATAGCTTGTGTATGTGTACTGTTGGTTGTCTGCAAAATTGGAAAATGGCTGTACCAGTCTCAATCAGGCTCTGGCTGGATAAAAACTTATTAAAGTAGTTCAGTTCTGTGTGTTTCATTCAAGCAAATAAACTGGAATACCATGCCATTAAAATATTTATGTTATATACAATTAATCAACAATCAAAATTAATATAGATTTGCAGATATAGTTTCAGGTATGGAATGACGAAATTTAAACACGGCTGTACTTTTCTCGAAAATAGTCCACACAAAGTATGTCCGTAAACAACAAACATGGATGAAAGCAACAATGTGCTCAATATGGTGTCGGATGGTTGATGATAAGAGGTATATGGAAAAGCTGACACTGTAGACGTATTAGAAGCAAGGGCATACTTAATTTTACATGGATTACTAATTATGAGCCGGCCCCTGTGGCCGAGAGGTTCTAGGCGCTTCAGTCTAGAACCGCGTGGCTCCTACGGTCACACGTTCGAATCCTGCCTTGAGCTTGCATGTGTGTGATGTCCTTAGGTTAGTTAGCTTTAAGTAGTTCTAAGTTCTAGGGGCTGATGACCTCAGATGTTAAGTCCCATAGTGCCCAGAGCCATTTGAACTAATTATGACAGATTGATGAATGCTGATCATAAAAAGTTTGGAAATGCATCATTTGGACCACTCTGAAAAGAATGAAGCTGATTTTGTGTGCAGACTTTTTACTGTGTATGAGACTAGAATCTGGAACTTAACATTTAAGAAGAAAAAATACCTGCACTGCAAAGAAAGTAAACATTTAACCTCAGCACTGTCCCTGGTGTTGATCCAACATTGTTATTGCTATTTGAGATCCAGTCCTCAGTTCACATTTGGGATGTTCTTCCTTGGACGTATGTCCTGAGGAAATGTATGTGTGACACATTGACTTCCTGGTCAAACAGTTGGAAGAGAAAGCTGTTGTCCAATAAGCCGTTTAAAGCACTGGAAGCATTTGGGAAGACAGTTAAAAACATTCCCCAGTACTCTTTTGCATCCAGCTCCTCCTCCACCATCCTCAGAAGTTGGGGAGTATTGGAGTGTCCTCATCAGAACCTGATCTGCTATTTGCAGATGATGTATTCTACTTGCAGTGGTACAGCAGTCTCTGTGAGTGCTGTTGTGAGGTTGCTGGCCGGAAGATGATTAATTACCATACTCGTAAATGGGACAGAAAAAACTGGAGCTTTTTTAATGTGCTCACAAAGCAAGTTTGTGTATGGGGTGCCGTGTACAAAGCAATTCTATAGGGAGTAATATTTAAAATTTGGCAGTGGATAATAAGTCATGTGGGCCCAAATTTCAGCTAGTATTAATTACTGGTAGTTGTCAGGTGTGTGATTATTCTCCACTTGTACTAGTATCGACGTGTATGCCATTGCTGTATATGCACCACTCTTTCTTGGGTACAAATCCAGCAGTGCTACCATTTTGACCAGGACTTCAGAGTGGCTTATCAAGTTGCACAGCTTACATAATAAAGTGTTGTATCAAGCTGAAATTTACAGCTACATTGAAAAATGGAACGTGTAATCTATTTTGATACAACACAGCTTTACAGACATACAATTTATTGGGATTTGTATTCCATTCTTTCTCTGGGAATTGAGGCAAGTGGTATATAAGCTGGGTTTCCACCTGCAACTACAGTTTTGTTGACACCAAGGTGCTTACAGAAATCACCACATTTCTGTAGGATCAGTTGCTGGCATGCCACTAAGTTACATTTATTTCAACTCTGTATCATGACTAGTGTTTTTCGGTCATTGATTGGCACCATGTGACTACAGTGTGGCAGCTGCAGTTTGGGAAACTGAGAAGTGGTCTATTTTATCAGTTGTATATAAAACATGGTATTCACAGCTGCTTATGTTTCCCTCTTTCATTTAACACATCCACTGTCACATGCTCAGTGATTAATGTTTCACTTCAAGGCTGTACCAGCACACGGCATTTACGGGTGAGACTGACTTGACTGCCAGTGGCCACATGGCAGTCAGTGTGTTAAATTTTTTAGAAAATTATTAAATTACAGATGGTGTAATAGAAATGGGTAGATAAAGAAGTCTACTCACCAAGCGGTGGCAGGGGATCATACACACAAAAGAATTTAACTTTTACAAACTTTTGGAGCCAGTGCCTCCCTCTGGCAGAAGAGGGGTGAGGGAAAAGGGCTGGAGAGGTTTAGGGAAAGGGGAACAGTTTAGAAAAGTCACCCAGAACCCCGAGTTAGAGGAGACTTACTGGATGGGATGAGAAGGAGACTGATTGTTGAGGACTGCACTAGACGAGACTTGAAAATCTCAGAGCCTAAAGGTGGAAGACAGGGTAATAAGACAGAGATTGCTACTAAAACAACGTACACAAGTTAAGAGTGAAAAGCTAAGTTCATTGTATGCAACAAAGGTGGGAGGGGGGACGGCGAAAAATAGATAAGTCAGAAAATTAAAGATGTAGAAAACTAAAATGGAATGAAGAAAGGTGTAGTTATGTTATAACCAGGAATAACACAATAACCTCTTCAGTCTGGTTTATTAAATCACAAATCACTTTTTAACAATTATGTTAGCCAAGCGTCTACCCAGGCTCACACTCAGAAGTAATGCAGAATTAAAGTTTGGTTATACCAATGTCCGAATGTGCATGGTGGGGTGCACGTTCCGTAATTATTCCCAAGTCCAGTGAAGTTCAGTCTCTCCAAGTGAAGTCGAAAGATTTTCCGCCGAGTAGCCAGGTAACCTCGAGTGGTGCGGCAAGTCATCCACAAGCAGCTGGAACACGGCGTACTGCACTTCCCGATGAGAACTGTCGTTTGCGGCAGCGGCCTGGTTTATATAAGGCTTGCTAGTAAATGGAGCCGTCGGCTGGGGTCGCTGTTTTCCAGGGAAAACCAATCGCAATGTTTCTTGGCGTAGCCAATTGCTGTGTGCTGACAAACGCACGCGCGCGAAGGCGGCCAGCGATGGTAGCCGCGAACCGCCCGGAGAAGTGCGGCCAGCGATGTATTTCTCAGTCACGTAAGGGAGCGTGCGTGTGAAGACGACCAGCGATGGAAGCAGCGGGCCGCCCAGTGAAGTGCAGCCAGCGATGGAAGCAGCGGACCGCCCAGAGAAGTGCGGCCAACGATGTATTTGGCGGCCGCGTACTGGAGCACGTTGTTCGGTGTTTGTTAGAAGTGGTGTATACCACAAGTTACTATGAAGAAATGCTGAGACGGAAGGGATTAATGGAAATCAAGGCCAGGGGGTGGTGAGAACGAAGGACATTTCGTAGTGCTAGTTCCCACCCGTGGAGTTGTGAGAAACTGGTGTTTGGGGGAAGAGTCCAGGTGGCGCGTGTGGTGAAACAGGCACTGAGGTCGTGACTGTCATGGCGTAAAGCATGCTCTGCAACAGGATATTGTGTGTTGCTTGTATACACCCTCTGCTTATGCCCATTCATCCTGACTAATAACTGGGTGGTAGTCAGACAGGTGTAAAAGGCCGAACAGTGTTTACTTATCAACTGGTATATGACCATGAATCATGAAATTCAGCAAGAAGCTGGTTTCACGGTAAAGGTAAAGGAAAACTTCTGAAAATTGGTAATTTGTAATTATCTAACATGAAAAAATATTTTTTGCCATATTTCTGTTTGTCCATTTTTCTGTCTGTCTGTTATGACCCCTTTTTCTCTTGAACAGGTGGGCATATCAAATTCAGATATATGTCACGTACTAAGATCTACAGTCCCTTGGCAGTGTAAAACAATTAAGATTCTAAATCAATGCGATGATGATGTCATTATAGCAATTATGGTTACGGAAGTTAATAAATCAGTCAAAAGGCTATGAGAGTGTTTGTGCTAGATGGAGCAGATAAGCAGTTGTTAGCATCTCACTTAGACAGTGAATTGACATCATTTCGTTCCAGTAACTTGGACGTAGAGGAATTATGGGCAAAGTTTAACCAGATTGTAAATTGTGGTCTGGAGCATTATGTGCCTAGTAAGTCGAAAAGGGATGGAAAAGACCCATTATGGTTTAATAACGAAATTCGTAAGATTCTGAGGAAACAGGCTGTTGCGCTCATGGTTCAAAAGAGAACCCCCGCTGTGGGTCTGGGGCTTAGAATAGGCCCGAGGTATTCCTGCCTGTGCTAAGAGGTGACTAAAACGAGTCTCACACATTTTGGACTTTATGTGATCGTCCCCCGTACAGTTTGACCTCCATTTTTCAAAATTTTCCCAAAGAGCGAGCCAACTCGGGAAGGGCGCCTTACTTGGTGTGTAGTGTCCATCATGTGCTGAAACCTCTCGCATCCTTTGGCAACGTGGATCTGCACTTCCGCTCATTCTCCAGCTGTTGGGCAAGGTCACCCTGCTGGGTGCATTTTCCTCCATCCTCCGTGCAGTATCACTTTCTCCGCTGTCAACAATAATTGACTTCTTAACTCATTTGCACCTAATAACCAGCACAGTAGCCAGTCTGTTGTGGTGGGGCCGCTATGTACCTTATTGGTTCTAGCCCCCTGACCACAGGGATAGCTCTGCTGGTGCCTGCGCCATTAACTCCTCATGTATGCCTAGGAGTTGATACACCACCGGTCTCTAAGCGGTCAAGGCCTAACTTCAATGCTAAGAAATACAACCCCAAATCACCCCCCCCCTCTCCCCAGTCACACCATGGGAGGAATGCCAAGCTAAGGATGGCAGCAAAGCTTATTTACTCTGGTACATCCTATGTACGAGAGTTGATGGGGAGTCTTTCTTGTCAGTAAAAACTCAGTTTTTCGTGGAACATTTAGAGGACAAGTTTGGGGAGGTGGAGGACGCCGTGGTGCGCACAGCCACACAAACGCAACGGTCGGCTACCACGGCAGAGTTAAGCGGCGCCTGCAACTTAGGGCCGGCACATTCCGCCAGCTGGCACTAGAGGCGTTCCCATCAAACATTCAATCAGCCACTAACTACACGCACGCACGAGCCTTTTTCTGGCATGGATGGTCACACTATGATATCACCATTCACCAGTCAGGGATCGCCAATGGCCGCCAGTCATCACTCCGTAATCAACGGAGGAAGACTGGAGCCGCCATGTTAAATAGCCGGAAGAAAGGGAAACAGGTGTCTTTCGACCCACCGCAGACTGCTGCGTGGAAGATACTTCGATGCGGCCAGAACGTCCAGGTGCCACGTCTTCGCTACGCCGGCCATCGACCCCTGAGTCTGCGCCTGTCCACTTCCTCGGCATCTGCCGGAAAGCATTGAGAGAAAACCTGACAAAGGAACGTAAATTCAGTTCAGTTGCTAATATTTCAATTCAATAAGGCGGCATATTCTTTGGCTTGTTATAAAATTTTGGTAGGAGAAGAAGCCTTTGTTTTCGAAGAAAGTTTATCTTTTTGTAAAATTAAGCGGTGGCCTTGCTCCACCTAATAAAAATTTTTGTTCGCACATCGGTGTTAATCTGTGGATATAATAGAGGGTTTGTCCAAAATGTGGTCAGGGTCGGGCTTGATCGAAACAGCATCCTCTGCCCAGTCACGGGCACTACTTGCCTGTGACAAGCTGAGGGATGTTTCTGTTGCCATCATGCCCCATAAGAGCTTAAATATGGTCCAGGGTATCATATTTCACAGGGACCTTCTTTTGCAATCTGACGATGAGCTGCATGCCAACTTACAGCGGCAAGGTGTCCTATTCGTCAGATGCGTCCACCGGGGTCAGAGGGGTAATCAGGTTGCCACCAGTGCCTTCCTCTTGGCCTTCGAGGGTGACACATTACCCGAGAGGGTCAAGGTGATGGTCTACCGCTGTGCTTTAACTGCTGGAAGTTCGACCGTATGTCTTCCTGCTGTACTTCCAGCATCACCTGTTGGGATTGTAGATGTCCTTCACATCCCAATACTCCCTGTGCTCTGCCTCCCATCTGTGTCAGCTGCGGAGAGCACCATTTGCTTTGCTCGCCAGACTGCAGGATTCTCCAGAAAGAAAGAAAAATAATGGAATACAAGATCCTGGACCGACAGACCTACACTGAGGCTAAGAGAAAATATGAGAGGCTATGTCCTCTGCATAGACGTCAACCTACGCCGCCGCTATGACGACGGTTCTACCATCTTCCATTCTGCCACATACAGTCGGGTCTCAGAGCCATCAGACTACACCTGCCCCCTTGATTGTGGGGTGGGAGGGGGGCACTTTCCTCCTGTTGCTCTGCACACCCTACTCCAGCAGCAGCACCCCCCTCCCCCCCCCCCCCCTCCAAATCATGGGGGACGGTGGACATCAGTCCCCACTTCTCAGCCGGAGAAGAGTAAGTCTTCTACAGGTCCTCTGGCCAGGAAGGGATTCCTTGTGTCACTCCCTTCCCAGATTCCTACCTGTGGCAAAGCTGACACCCGCCAGTGGCTGAAGCAACCACAGGTAGCTGGTCATAGTGCTTCACGGTCCTCCTCAGTCCCTGAGACTGAAATCAGTGAAGCCCTCCCAGCCGGACAAACCTAAGGAGCAGCTAGAGAAACCTAAAAAGAACAAGACCCCCAAGAACCAAGGCACTGCATTGGCAACGAACACCACCCACCACTACCTACTAGCTCTGTGTCTGAGGTCTGAGGATAAGGTGGAGATTCAGGCATCCGGTGAGAACCCAGATCTTGGTGGGCCCTCAGACACAATGGATGTCGATCTCATAGGTACTCATCTGGTGGCAGCAGGTGACACTTGGGCGTAGACTATCTCATTGAGTGTTTCATGCCTTCACAGTCTCATGATCACATAATCCTCCAGTGGAATTGCAGCGGTTTTTTCCGCCACCAGGCTGCGCTACGGCAACTGTTTAGCTTTACACCTGCTTTCTGCATTGCCCTCCAGGAAACCTGGTTCTCAGCAATGTGGAGCCCTGCTCTCCCCGGCTATAAGGGATATTACAGGAACCGTAGTGACTATAATAAAGTGTCTGGTGGAGTTTGCGTCTATGTCCTGAACTCAGGATGTAGTGAACCTGTGCCCATTCAAACCCCTCTTGAAGCTGTGGCTGTCAGGATAAGGACAACACAGAAAATAACTGTCTGCTACGTATGTCTTCCTCCAGATGGTGCAGTGCCCCTGAACGTATTGGCTGCACTGATTGATCAACTCCCTAAACCGTTCCTACTTTTGGGAAATTTTAACGTGCATAACCCCTTGTGGGGTAGCACCATGCTTACTGGCCGAGGTAGGGAGGTCGAAAATTTACTGTCACAACTCGACCTCTGCCCCTTAAATACAGGTGCCCCCACACATTTCAGTGTGGAACATGGCACATATTCGGCCATCGATCTCTGGGTTTGCAGTCCTAGCCTTCTCCCATCTATCCGCTGAAGAGCACATGACAACCTGTGTGGTAGTGACCACTTCCCCATCTTCCTGTCACTCCCCCGTTGTCATGCCCAGGGACGCCTACCCAGACGGGCTTTAAACAAGGCAGTCTTGGAAGCCTTCACCTCAGCTGTCACCGCTGAGTCTCCCCCACGTGGTGCCATCGATGTTGTCGTTGTGACCGAACGGTTCTAGGAGCTACAGTCTGGAACTGCGCGACCCCTACGGTTGCAGGTTCGATTCCTGCCTCGGGCATGGACGTGTGTGATGTCCTTAGGTTAGTTAGGTTAGTTAGGTTTAAGTAGTTTTAAGTTCTAGGGGACTGATGACCTCAGAAATTAAGTCCCATAGTGCTCAGAGCCATTTGAATTTGATGTTGTCGTTGAGCAGGTCACTACAACGAACGTTCTGCGGCGGCAGACACGATCCCTCGTTCTTTATGGTGTCCCCAGCGAAAAACAGCCCTTTGGTGGTCGCCAGAAGTCGCTGAGGCAATTAAAGAGCGTCGGCGAGCTCTACAGCGACATAGACAGCACTCTTCCCTAGGGCACCTAATATCCTTTAAGCGGCTCCGTGCCCGGGTTCTCGAGCTTATAAAACGGCGGAAACAGGAGTGTTGGGAGAGGTATGTGTCTACCATTGGGTACCATACGTCAGCTTCCAAGTCTGGATGAAGATCAGACCCTTTTGGGTACCAGACCCCAACAGGCGCCCCTGATATTAACATCTATGGCGTGTTATCTACCGACGCAAATGCGATTGTCGAGCACTTTGGGCTGGCTCTGAGCACTATGGGACTTAACATCTATGGTCATCAGTCCCCTAGAACTTAGAACTACTTAAACCTAACTAACCTAAGGACATCACACAACACCCAGTCATCACGAGGCAGAGAAAATCCTTGACCCCGCCGGGAATCGAACCCGGGCGTGGGAAGCGAGAACGCTACCGCACGACCACGAGCCGAGCACTTTACTGAGCACTATGCTCGAGCCTGTGCATCGGAGAACTACCCCCCAGCCTTTGGTACCCTCAAACGGCGGATGGAAAGGAAAGTCCTCTCATTCACTACACGTCACAGTGAACCCTATAACGCCCCATTTACAGAGAAGGAGCTCCTCAGTGCCCTTGCACATTGCCCCGACACAGCTCCTGGGCTGGATCAGATCCACAGTCAGATGATTAAACATCTCTCGTCTGACTGCAAGTGACATCTCCTCGTCAGCTTCACCCGGATCTGGTGCGATGGCGCCTTTCCATCGCAATGGAGAGAGAGCACCGTTATTCCAGTGCTCAAACCTGGTCAAAACTCGATTGATGCGGATAGCTACAGGCCCACCAACCTCACCATCTTTCTTTGTAAGCTGCTGGAACATATTATGTGTTGTCAAATGGGTTGGGTCCTGGAGCCACGTGGCCTACTGGCTCCATGTCAGGGCGGCTTCTGCCAGGGTCGCTCTACCACTGATAATCTTGTGTCTCTTGAGTCTGCCATTCGAACAGTCTTTTCCAGACGTCAACATCTGGTTGTCATCTTTTTTGACATACGTAAAGCAAACGACATGACCTGGCGACATCATATCCGTGCCACATTGTGTGAGTGAGGTGTCTGGGGCCCGCTCCTGATTTTTATACAGAACTTCCTGTCGCTCCATACTTTCCCTGTCCAAGTCAGTGCCTCCCATAGTCCCCCCACCGTATTCAGGTGAATGGCGTTCCACAGGGCTCCATATTGAGTGTGTCTCTATTTTTGTGGCTATTAAAGGTATAGCAGCAGCTGTAGGGCTGTCAGTCGCACCTTCTTTGTCTTCGGATGACTTCTGCATTTCGTACTGCTCCTCCAGTACTGGTGTTGCTGAGTGGCGCCTACAGGGAGCCATTCACAAGGCGCAGTCATGGGCTCTAGCCCACGATTTGTAGTTTTCAGCTGCAAAGTCGTGCATTTCTGTCGGTGTTGCACCATTCATCCAGAACCAGAACTTTACCTTAATGACGATCCACTCACTGTAGTGGAGACATGTCGATTCTTAGGACTAGTTTTCGATGCCTGATTGACTTGGTTACCTAACCTTCGCCAGCTTAAGCGGAAGTGCTAGCAGCTCCCGAATGCCCTCCGCTGCCTGAGCAACACCAACTGGGGTGCAGATCACTCTACGCTGCTGCAGCTCTACAGAGCCCTTGTTCAATCCCGCCTTGACTATGGGAGCTTGGTTTATAGTTTGCCAGGGCCCTCAGTGTTGCGTTTACTCGACCCAGTCCACGTGCACTGGCGTTCGCCTAGCAACAGGAGCTTTTAGAATGAGTCCGGTGACCGGTGTCCTGGTGGAGGCTGGAGTCCCTCCATTGAAGGTTAGGTGTGCACAACTGCCCGCCAGTTATGTTGCACACGTTGATAGTTCTCCTGCACATCCAAATTACCGTCTCCTTTTCCCAACGACGGTGGTTCATCTCCCTCATCGGCGGTCCAGGTCAGTTGCAGTTCGCGTCTGGTCCCTTCTGTTTGAACTGGAGTTCTTCCCATTACCACCTCTCCTCGCGGTCCATACATGTACACCTCCATGGTGTACACCTAGGCCACAGATTCTTCTGAATCTTTCACATGGCCCTAAGGACTCCGTTAACACTGCAGCTCTCTGCTAGCACTTCCTCTCGATTCTCGACATGTACCGGGGCCATGATGTGGTTCACTCTGACGGCTCGATGGCTGATGGTCATGTAGGCTTTGCATATCTTCATGGAGGACATATTGAACGGCACTCTTTGCCAGATGGCTGCAGTTCTTTCACTGCAGTGCTGGCGGCCATGTCTCGTGCTCTTGAGCACATCCACTCGCGCCCTGGCGAGTCATTTCTCCTGTGTACTGACTCCTTGAGCAGCCTACAAGCTATCGACTAGTGCTATCCTCGCCATCCTCTGGTAGCGTCTACTCAGGAGTCCATCTATGCCCTGCGATGATCCCGCCGTTCTGTGGTGTTTGTGTGGACCCCAGGACACGTCGGAATCCCATGCAACGAGCTTGCCGACAGGCTGGCCAAATAGGCTACGCGGAAACTGCTTCTGGAGATGGGACTCTCCGAAACTGACCTGCATTCTATCTTACGCCACAGGGTTTTTCGGCTTTGGGAGATGGAATGGCATAACAGTACGTACAACAAACTTTGCGTCATTAAGGAGACTAAGAATGTGTGGAAGTCTTCCACGCAGTCCTGTCGCAGGGAATCGTGCTCTGCCGACTCCGCATTGGCCTTACGTGCTGACGCATGTTTACCTCCTTTGTCGTGAGGACCCTCCTCAGTATCGCTGTGGTTCACAAAAGACGGTCGTCTACCTATTGCTGGAGTGCCCACATTTAGCTGCTCTGCGGCAGACTTTTAGCTTTCCTAGCACCCTACCTTCGGTGTATAGCGACAGTGCCTCAACAGCAGCTTTAGTTTTACGTTTTAATCGTGAGGGTGGGTTTTATCATTTGATCTAAGTTTTAGCACACGTCCTTTGTCCCTCTGTGTCCTCCACCCTAGTGCTTTTAGGATGGAGGTATTAATGTGTTGCAGAGTGGCTGGCTTCTCCTTTTTATTCTCATGGTCAGCCAGCCATGGTAATCTGCTCTCTTGTTTTGATCTCTTCTACATATGTCTTGCGTCTCTCTAAGGTTTTCGTGTCTGGTTTTGTCCATTTTAGTGTTTGCTGCCCTTATGTCATTCCTTTGGTTTTCTCCTTTCTTCCAGCTGTGTTTTGTATGTCTCGATTATTTTACTCCCACCCTTGTGGAATAATTTTAATCGGAACGAGGGACCGATAACCTAGCAGTTTGCCCCCCCCCCCCCCCCCCCTTTAAACCAACCAATCAACGAATCAAAAGAGAATGCACAAGTAATGACAAGCAAAGGTTAGTAGAGCTTCGTGCGTCTGTGAAGAGATCTATGCGCGGAGCATACAGCAACTACTGCCGTCATACCTTAGCAAAAGATCTAGCAGAGAACCTGAGAAAATTCTCGTCCTACGTAAAATCGCTAAGCCGGTCTAAGGCTTCCATTCGATCCCTTGTTGACCAGTCTGGTGTGTCAGTTGAAGATAGCAAACGAAAGCCGAAGTTTTAAATTTCACTTTCAAGAAATCGTTCACACTGGTGAGTCGTACAAACATACAGTTATGTGACCATCCGATAGACTCCCGTATGGGCAACATGCTAATAAGCACCTCTGGTGTAGAGAATCAGCTGGGAAATCTGAAACCAAACAAACCACCAGGTCCGAATGGAATCCTAGTTTTATTTTACAAAGAGTAGTCTTCTGCAGTGGCCCCTTACATACCTTGCGTTCATCGTGACTCTCTCGTCCAGCACAAAGTCCCAATCGACTGGAAAAAAGTGCAGGCGACTCCAGTGTATAAGAAGGGTAAAAGAAAGGACGCTCGAAATTATAGACCAACATCCCTAACATCGTCTTGCTGCAGAATCCTTCAATATATGTTCAGTTCGAATATAATAAACGTTTTGAGACTGTGAAGCTTGTGTCCACGAATCAGCACGGTTTTAGAAAGCATCACTCATGCGAAACTCAGCTTCCCCTTTTCTCACGTGATATACTGCGAATTATGGACGAAGGGCAAGCCTCTGATACAGGTTTCTTGATTTCCAGAAAGTATTTGACACGGTGCCGCATTGCATGCTGTTGAAGGAGGTACGAGCATATGGAGTAAGTTCGCAGATATCTACATCCATACTCCGCAAGCCACCTGACGGTGTGTGGCGGAGGGTACCCTGAGTACCTCTATCGGTTCTCCCTTCTATTCCAGTCTCGTATTGTTCGTGGAAAGAAGGATTGTTGGTATGCCTCTGTGTGGGCTCCAATCTCTCTGATTTTATCAAAAATGGTTCAAATGGCTCTGAGCACTATGGGACTTAACTTCTAAGGTCATCAGTCCCCTAGAACTTAGAACTACTTAAACCTAACTAACCTAAGGACATCACACACATCCATGCCCGAGGCAGGATTCGAACCTGCGACCGTAGCAGTCGCGCGGCTCCAGACTGTAGCGCCTAGAACCGCTCGGCCACTCTGGCCGGCTCTGATTTTATCCTCACGGTCTCTTCGCGAGATATACGTAGGAGGGAGCAATATACTGCTTGACTCCTCGGTGAAGGTATGTTCTCGAAACTTTAAGAAAAGCCCGTACCGAGCTACTGAGCGTCTCTCCTGCAGAGTCTTCCACTGCAGTTTATCTATCATCTCCGTAACGCTTTCGCGATTACTAAATGATCCTGTAACGAAGCGCGCTTCTCTCCGTTGGATCTTCTCTATCTCTTCTATGAACCCTATCCGGTACGGATCCCACACTGCTGAGCAGTATTCAAGCAGTGGGCGAACAAGCGTACTGTAACCTACTTCCTTTGTTTTCGGATTGCATTTCCTTAGGATTCTTCTAATGAATCTCAGTCTGGCATCTGCTTTACCGACGATCAACTTTATATGATCATTTTAAATCACTCCTAATGCGTACTCCCAGATAATTTATGGAATTAACTGCTTCCTGTTGCTGACCTGCTATTTTGTAGCTAAATGATAAGGGATCTATCTTTCTATGTATTCGCAGCACATTACACTTGTCTACATTGAGATTCAATTGCCATTCCCTGCACCATGCGTGAATTCGCTGCAGATCCTCCTGCATTTCAGTACAATTTTCCACTGTTACAACTTCTCGATATACCACAGCATCCGTAAAAAGCCTCAGTGAACTTCCGATGTCATCCATAAGGTCATTTATGTATATTGAGAACAGCAACGGTCCTACGACACTCCCCTGCGGCACACCTGAAATCACTCTTACTTCGGAAGACTTCTCTCCATTGAGAATGACATCTTGCGTTCTGTTATCTAGGAACTCTTCAATCCAATCACACAATTGGTCTGATAGTCGATATGCTCTTACTTTGTTCATTAAACGACTGTGGGGAACTGTATCGAACGCCTTCCGGAAGTCAAGAAACACGGCATCTACCTGTGAACCCCTGTCTATGGCCCTCTGTCTCGTGGACGAATAGCGCGAGCTGGGTTTCACACGATCGTCTTTTTCGAAACCCGTGCTGGTTCCTACAGAGTAGATTTCTAGTCTCCAGAAAAGTCATTATACTCGAACATAATACGTGTTCCAAAATTCTACAACTGATCGACGTTAAGAGATATAGGTCTATAGTTCTGCACATGTGTTCGACGTCCCTTCTTGAAAACTGAGATGACCTGTGCCGTTTTCCAATCCCTTGCAACGCTACGCTCTTCTAGAGACCTACGGTACACCGCTGCAAGAAGGGGGGCAAGTTCCTTCGCGTACTCTGTGTAAAATCGAACTGGTATCCCATCAGGTCCAGCGGCCTTTCCTCTTTTGAGCGATTTTAATTGTTTCTCTATCCCTCTGTCGTCTATTTCGAGTGAGTGACTCCAAGACTTCTTAAGTAATAGAACCCATTATATCGTCCTTGACGGCGAGTGTTCATCAGAGACAAGAATATCGTCAGGAGTGCCCCAGTGATGTGTGATAGGACCGCTGTTATATTCTATATACACAAATGATTTGGTGGACAGGGTGGGCAGAAATCTGCGGTTGTTTGCTGATGATGCTGTGGTGTACGGTAAGGTGTGAAAATTGAGTGAGTCTAGGAAGACACAAAACGTCTTAGACAAAATTTCTAGTTGATGTGATGAATGGGAGCTGTCTCTAAATCTGTAAAAATGTAAGTTAATGCGGATTAGTAGGAAGAACAAACCTGTAATGTTTGTATACAGCATTCGTAGTGTTGTGCTTGACACAGTGAAGTGGTTTAAATATTTGGGCGTCACACTGCAAAGCGATATGAAATGGAACGAGCACGTGAGAAATGTGGCAGGGAAGGTGAATGGTCGACTTCGGTTTATTGGGAGAATTTTAGGAAAACGTAGTGCATCTGTAGAGGAGACCACATAGACGACGCTGGTGCGACGTATTTTAGAGTGTTTGGGATCCATACCAGGTTGGACTGAAGGAAGACATCGAAGGAATTCAGAGGTGGGCTGCTAGATCTGTTACCGGTAGGTTCGAACAAAATGTGTTACCTGTGTAACTTCAGGAACTCAAACGGGAATCCGTGGAGGGAAGGCGATGTTATTTTCAAGAAACACTATTGAGAAAATTTAGAGGACCGGCATTTGAAGCTGACTGCCGAACATTTCTGTTGCCTCTGTAGAGGTGACAGACGCCAAATGTAGTGGGTGGGTGCCAGGAGGTGCCGTATTAAAATTCGTCAAAAACTTTCCAAGCCGGCCGGTGTGGCGGAGTGGTTCTAGGCGCTTCAGTCTGGAAACGCGCGACCGCTACAGTCGCAGGTTCGAATCCTGGCTCGGGCATGGATGTGTGTGATGTCCTTAGGTTAGTTAGGTTTAAGTAGGTCTAAGTTCTAGGGGACTGATGACCTCAGATGTTAAGTCCCATAGTGCTCAGAGCCATTTGAACCATTTTTGAACTTTCCAAATGTGCTCCATTCACCTCAGTCTGTGTCACAGGGCCCTGCAATGCTCAGGAAGCACCCCAGCGGTCTGTGCAATGCAACGCTGTGCTGTGCCGGCCTCGGCCGGCCCGCCTAGTTCCGACGATGTCAGGATGGCTGCGCCAGCAGCCGACTCAGCACCCACCATCCCCGTTGACTCCGCGCTGCTCCTCCGGCAGCTGTAGGCCGTCCCTGCTGCTGCTTCTTCCTCGCTGGCGTAGCTGAGAATGTAGTGGCAATGACCGCCCACGATCTGGTGTCCAAATCTGTGACCCTCGCCTCAGAAGTCTCCGGCATGAGTCAGGAGCCGAGGCAACAGCCCACGGTAGCGTGCCGAAGAGTGGCCCACCCTGGCTGGCTGCGGAACCTGCGTCAGCCTCAGAGGGTCGAACCAATGACCCGCCGAGGTCTGGGTCGCTGTCGCCCCATCTGCTGCTGCGAGTAGCCTGGCGGTGTGACACGCCCCACCATCCAGGAGAGCTGCCACACTTGAATGACTCTCTTTAAAAAACAATACCTATTTATACTCGGCTGCTTGCCTCTGTTTCACTAACACACCGCTTCGCGTCACGTATGCATAACACTTAGGTTGGCCAGTGGTCCTCGTCTACCTGTGACTTGCGCCACGGAAACCTGTGTGCGGCCTCTCCAGCAGTTCTACACCCCCGCAGTCTCTATTTGCCTTCACAACTGCTGGTATGCGTAACTGACTGCAATCCCGTACGCACCTGGCTGTAACCCGTGCTCTGAATATCGCACAGAACTAACTTTCCCTATCCTAAACGGTGGTGCCGCTACATTATTTCCCTCTTCGGAAAGACCCTACTCTGAATATCGCACAAAACTAACTTTCCCTATTCTAAACGGTGGTGCCGCTACATTATGCCCCTCTTCGGAAAGACCCAGTCCCCGGGTCGTCCTTTAACTAACTCTTAAACTTGTTTGGATTGGCACTTATGACATACTTACTTGTAACCTCCTCCCCACTTATCGACCTTAATGACAGTTAAAAAATGAACCGCGTGTACCTAATGGAAATTTGGGAAAAGCAATCGTCACTGAAGTTAATCTGTCGGTAAAGAGGGAGGAAAGGGTTACATCTAAATGAAAGGAAAAATGCAAAAAGAAACTGGTGGAAATTAATTTTGAAAAGGGGTAAAGTAAATAAAGAAAGTAAATGTGCGCCCATTATGTTAACAATTAACTAGTGGTAATTAGATATTTGAGATTTGGGGGAAATTACGGTCGCCAGTCTTATGGACAATTACTATAGTAACTGAAAGAGAAAGATTATTACACATATAATTAGCTCTATAAGCGTGGCAACTGAAGGCTGACACGTGTAGTGTGAAAACTGAAAGTTTGTCAGAAGTAATAAATTTCGCTACACTCTGACTTAATTTAGCAAAAGAATTAATAAAACCGGAAAATTGAAAGTTAATTTAGGGACTGAAATTAATAGTGAGCTTTGTTTCTGAAGCACATCGAAATTCAGTAAAATACGGTTAGTCTTGGGGTAACTCAACAATAATTTCAAAAGCTACTTGAATCTACACAATTTAGAAATAAGAGATTTAACTTTGAACTTGAATTAAATGATTCTGAACAATTAAAATAGTAAAATTTAGTATGTACCAAGCTGAGCTGCAGTCACAGGTAAGCTAAAATACGGTAACAAAACTCGCACTCTTAATTTGTGCTTGTGTAATCTAAATATTGTAGCCAGCTATGAATACTCTGACTGAGCTTTGAAATTAAAGCAGTGAAATGGAATGATGTTACTTTAATGCTGGCGTTTTAATTTCAACGACACTCGGGTTCATTCTGGAAAAGGAAGGGACCCTGCTTGGTAATGCAATTGGGACAATGAGCAACAAAGGTTCATGCTACGTTGCTGTAATTTAGTGAGAAAAATTTAACAGTTTGAAAAGCTGAGGTCTGCCATACAGTTCTAAAACTTTATGTGCTACCAGTCTTCCTTGTTGGTTGATTGAAGGTTTGAAGTCGTCGATCGAGGAGTTGGCGACAGTCACTCATTGTCGGCCGTCGCTGTTGCAGAAGCTGGATGTTGGCGCGCCTTCTTCTCGACACGGTCTCCAGCCAAAACGGGCTCTTGATGTGTGCCAGCTAACGCTTCCCGTCCGCGACACCATGTCAGAAACTAACATAGCAAGTCGAGCGCAATTACACGCTGCCAAACCCCGAAAGCGCGGCAACTCGCGGGAGCGTCACACAACACACCTGCTCCACTGCCCTCCTCCAGCCAGACTCTCCTCTGCTTGCGCTCCGCGCGGCCGAGTTCACACTCTCAAAGATCGTAAACACTTTGGTTCTCCACACGACCTATCGATGTAATGGTTTGATAGCATAGTTTTCCCTAGGCATGACCCAGCGTAAAAATACAAATAATATTTACAAAACAAACCAATTATACATCGACATAAATGCATATATAAATAGTAAAACAATTACAATATATAAAGACACAGAAATGTCATATCTTCAGGTAACAAAATAAGGAAAAAAATCATAGTACATTAGATGGAAATAGGAGGATATGCATTTCTGGCGTTACATACTTACTATTAGAAAACTTAGATGTGGGCTAGTGCTCGTAAGCGTATGACATGAGGGGAAAAACATAAAAAATTCCTTAATGGATGACTACTCCGCTGAATGCTCGTTCAACCCCTTACCTACACCCTCGGTATCCAATCTACTGGGTCTTGGACTACCCCCGGATCCCTCTGAGAAGTGGCTCTCCGCCTGATCAGAAAGAAAACAACACATAACGAAGTTAAGGCTGCGATGACTCTTGCCGTTGCCTTTCACTATACTGAGCGACATGTTGAGCAAACTGTTTGGCTGATACGCGCCCCTCCTGCTCTAAAACGAACTAGTTTACGTATCTCAACAGACCTGGCGCCAGAGTTCGATTTAACAAGGTCAAAACTCTAAAGTGGCTTCTGGCCAGTACAGCTGTAGCTGCGTAACATTCATTTGTGTGACTCCCGAAACTGACGCTGGCAGATGGAAGGTTGGTGCTATTATGTTACACTTAGTTTGATTGATTAAAATTCCGCTCCCCTCGAGCTCTATACGTTTCCCTTCCGTAAACACTCCTTGCTCAGAACAACTTGCTACTACTACCAAATTCTTGTAGGTGGAGAAGATCTAATACATCCCGACCCATTGCAAGCTCAATTTTGGTTCCACGATGTTCCTTGGACAGTCTATTCCTTTCCCCCTGGCTAAAAATAACTGCACCGTTCATGTGTCCCATATTTGCAGCTTCACAGATTTTCCTCCCATATTCACTATTTTTGATCCAAACTCAACGTCGATTGTGTGACTACTTTCATCCTTAAATTTACATTATATGAACTGGTGCAATAAACACGACTTTCCTGACCCAGCACTGGCGATAACTAAGAATTTAAACAAGACTCAGACATCGTTCAACACATATTTATTACGGCTTTACCGCAACATTTTCTGCGACGCATTTATTTCTCCAGAAATGCGTTTGATTTCTCCTCCATCAACACTCCACATACATCAGACGCTACATTTCTCTTTTCAGTAACCTGAGGACAGGAATCACCATCGCCCTTCCCCCCTCTTCAAAAAGACTGCTGCCCCTAGCAGGCTCGCAGTACTCGAAATCACATATAAAATACAAGCCGGCCACGGTGGTCTAGCGGTTCTAGGCGCTAAGTACGGAACCGCGCGACTGCTACTGTCGCAGGTTCGAATCCTGCCTCGGGCATGGATGTGTGTGATGTCCTTAGGTTTAAGTAGTTCTAAGTTCTAGGGGACTGATGACCACAGATGTTAAGTCCCATAGTTCTCAGAGCCATTTTATAAAATACAATGTCCAATTACTCCACGCCAACCCAATGATACATGACACGAAAACAAAAACAAAAAAAATACCAAATAGTCCACTACTTTCTAGATCGTAAAGCATACGGCACTTCATGCTGTACTCTATCTTCCTGGTTTCCTCTGCGCTTAGCACCTCTCTTCACTCTCTTTTTCTTCCTCTTTCCTTCCTGTGACACGTATGGAATCACATCCGGGCAACCCTTAAATGACCGTAACCGCCCAATGTGTACTATCGTCGTTCTAGTTGGCAGCTGAAGTTTATATTAACGGGAGATGTGGTTGCAACAGGTTGGTATGGCCCTTGATACCTCGTGAGGAACTTCTTCGTTTTCCCTTTTGCGTATAGGGGCTGTACAGCATCACCCACTGCCCCACTCTATACTGTGGTAAACTTCCTTTCCGCTTCATTGCGTCTTCCTGCCCTTCCAAAGCTTTCGTATTCGCCTTTTGTACCCGTTTCCAAACATCCGAATTGTCCTTGCGAATTGACGTACAGATTCATCAGTCCTTCCTTTCTGTAGCTTCACTAAATCAAACGGTGATGGCATTTTTCGTCCATACACTACCTCATATGGGGACAAACCGGTATTTTTGCATTGTATTCGCATAAAATATGCCTCAAATACTCGTCCCACTGATGGTGATGAGAATCCACATAAAAACTCAGAATCTTCCCGATTGTTCTGTGTACCCGTTTTGTCCTTCCGTTGGCCTGTGGATGCAACACGCTCGTCCTCAACTTTTTTACGTTCAACAATTTACACAGATCCTTCACTAAATCCGACATGCAGTTGGTCCCTTGGTCAATAATTATTGTCTCTGGTACACCAAACTTCAAAATCCAGTTGTTTACTAACGCTTGCGCGACCAGTGCTGCCTATTGATTTAGCATAGCCACCATCTCCATATACCTTGAAAAATGGTCTATTATTGTCAGAACGAATCTGTTCCCTGATGGTGTTCGCCTAAAAGGTTCTAAGATATCAATCCCCAGCAAAGAAAATAGACATGTCGCTTCCAGTAATCGTTGTAGCTGTATCTGCTTCCGACTGAAATCTGCTCTCTGCCCACATGGTATACAATTCTTGACATGCTGATCCACATCTCCTTTCCTACCTCTCCACCAATACATCTCCGCCACTCTCCTTTCGTTGCTCTACACCCTCCATGACTGGATAACACGTGATCATGTGCTTCCTTCAAAACCTCATCCCTCAACTTCGCTGGCACTACTACCCTTGGCCCTAACTTCGTTTCCCTTCACAGAAGACCGCCGTACACATTAAACTGTGGCTGTGTCCGATACAATTTACAATTGTTGTCCGTGTCTTGTAATTTTTGCCGTACTGCTAGATCATAACCTATGCCTTCTACTTTTGCCACCTTCCTACTTAGTGCATCCGCATTACCGTGCTTCTTCCCAGGCTTGTGCACCACCTCGTCGTCGAATTCACTAAGCCTCACACCCCCTCTAGCGAGTCTAGTGGACGGATCCTTCAGCCCCAACAACCACTTCAATGCAGCATTATCTGTCACTAGCCGAAATCTTCTCCCATGTAAATAACATTTAAAATATGTGATTCCATAGATTACGCTAAACATCTCCCTTTCTGTTGTTGAGTAATTCTTCTCTGCTGCATTAAATTGCCTAGACGCATAGGCTACAAGATGTTCTTTCTCATCAGTTTTCTGCCTAAGAACACACCCTAATGCTTGATTCGATACATCACATGCTAGTATAAACTCCTTTTCAAAATCTGGAAACACAAGAACCGAACTTGATGTTAACACTTCTTTCAGTTTGTCAAACGCTTCCTGACATTCTTCTGTCCACTCAAATTTCGCACCCTTCCGTAACAATCGCGTCAATGGCTGTGCTAAATCTGCAAAACCCCCTCACGAACTTTCGATAGAAATTGCAAATTCCGATGAATGACTGCATTTCCTTAACTGTTTTCGGTTCCCGAAAATCCCTTACAGTCTGTACCAACCTCCGAATTCTTCACACTCCACCCTTACTGATAATATGACCCAAATACACTCCTGGAAATGGAAAAAAGAACACATTGACACCGGTGTGTCAGACCCACCATACTTGCTCCGGACACTGCGAGAGGGCTGTACAAGCAATGACCACACGCACGGCACAGCGGACACACCAGGAACCGCGGTGTTGGCCGTCGAATGGCGCTAGCTGCGCAGCATTTGTGCACCGCCGCCGTCAGTGTCAGCCAGTTTGCCGTGGCATACGGAGCTCCATCGCAGTCTTTAACACTCGTAGCATGCCGCGACAGCGTGGACGTGAACCGTATGTGCAGTTGACGGACTTTGAGCGAGGGCGTATAGTGGGCATGCGGGAGGCCGGGTGGACGTACCGCCGAATTGCTCAACACGTGGGGCGTGAGGTCTCCACAGTACATCGATGTTGTCGCCAGTGGTCGGCGGAAGGTGCACGTGCCCGTCGACCTGGGACCGGACCGCAGCGACGCACGGATGCACGCCAAGACCGTAGGATCCTACGCAGTGCCGTAGGGGACCGCACCGCCACTTCCCAGCAAATTAGGGACACTGTTGCTCCTGGGGTATCGGCGAGAACCATTCGCAACCGTCTCCATGAAGCTGGGCTACGGTCCCGCACACCGTTAGGCCGTCTTCCGCTCACGCCCCAACATCGTGCAGCCCGCCTCCAGTGGTGTCGCGACAGGCGTGAGTGGAGGGACGAATGGAGACGTGTCGTCTTCAGCGATGAGAGTCGCTTCTGCCTTGGTGCCAATGATGGTCGTATGCGTGTTTGGCGCCGTGCAGGTGAGCGCCACAATAAAAAAAAAAATGGTTCAAAATGGCTCTGAGCACTATGGGACTCAACTGCTGCGGTCATAAGTCCCCTAGAACTTAGAACTACTTAAACCTAACTAACCTAAGGACAGCACACAACACCCAGCCATCACGAGGCAGAGAAAATCCCTGACCCCGCCGGGAATCGAACCCGGGAACCCGGGCGTGGCAAGCGAGAACGTTACCGCACGACCACGAGATGCGGGCGCGCCACAATCAGGACTGCATACGACCGAGGCACACAGGGCCAACACCCGGCATCATGGTGTGGGGAGCGATCTCCTACACTGGCCGTACACCACTGGTGATCGTCGAGGGGACACTGAATAGTGCACGGTACATCCAAACCGTCATCGAACCCATCGTTCTACCATTCCTAGACCGGCAAGGGAACTTGCTGTTCCAACATGACAATGCACGTCCGCATGTATCCCGTGCCACCCAACGTGCTCCAGAAGGTGTAAATCAACTACCCTGGCCAGCAAGATCTCCGGATCTGTCCCCCATTGAGCATGTTTGGGACTGGATGAAGCGTCGTCTCACGCGGTCTGCACGTCCAGCACGAACGCTGGTCCAACTGAGGCGCCAGGTGGAAATGGCATGGCAAGCCGTTCCACAGGACTACATCCAGCATCTCTACGATCGTCTCCATGGGAGAATAGCAGCCTGCATTGCTGCGAAAGGTGGATATACACTGTACTAGTGCCGACATTGTGCATGCTCTGTTGCCTGTGTCTATGTGCCTGTGGTTCTGTCAGTGTGATCATGTGATGTATCTGACCCCAGGAATGTGTCAATAAAGTTTCCCCTTCCTGGGACAATGAATTCACGGTGTTCTTATTTCAATTTCCAGGAGTGTATATTACTTCTTCTAATGCGAAATGACACTTCTCCAGGCTCAACGTCAAACGAGCTATTCTTAACCTCATAAAGACTTCCCTTAACTGCTGTCTATGTTGCTCCATACTACCTGAAAACACTATAATGTCATCCAAATAGACAAGACACTGCTGTGGTTTCAGACCCCTCAAGATACTGCCTAGCAACCTCTGAAACGTTGCCGGAGCGTTTTTCAAACCGAATGGCATTCTAATGTACTGGTAATGGCCTCCAGGTGTAGATAAAGCAGTTTTTTGGACGATCCTCTGGAGCCACCTTTAACTGATGATAACCACTTGTCAAATCCATCGTAGAAAAGTACTCGCACTGTCCTAAGTGATCCAAAGTCTCTGATATGTTTGGATGGGGTAAGCGTCCACTACTGTCTTATTATTGAGGTATCGTTAGTCACAACAGAACCTGTATTTCTTAGTTCCATCTGTAAATTTTTTAGGCACAACGACAATGCCCGCTCCCCAGCAACTATTGCTATGCTCTATAATACCGTCCGCAAGCTGCTGATCAATGAAATCCTCCACAGTCGGCTGCAAATACCCCGGTATTCTACATCTACAACTACATCCATACTCCGCAAACCACCTGACGGTGGGTGGCGGAGGGTACCTTGAGTACCTCTATTAGTTCTCGCTTCTACTCCAGTCTCGTATTGTTCGTGGAAAGAAAGATTGTCGTGTGTGGGCTCTAATCTCTCTGATTTTATCCTCATGGTCTCTTCGCGAGATATACATATGAGGGAGCAATATACTGCTTGATTCCTCGGTGAATGTATGTTCCCGAAACTTCAAAAAAAGCCCGTACCAAGCTACTGAGCATCTCTCTCATTCTGTATGGTTTACGGTAAACAGGCGCTTCATTTCCTGTTGGTATCCTATGTTGTACTAATGGAGTTGCTGGTAACGGCCCTTGTGGAAAAAACAACTCCTTAAATTCCCATAATAATTCTTCCATATGCTCTCTTTCTCCTCCTTTAAGACGCTTAATTTTGTCACGCAATGTAGTTCTATTGGCAGTTAGTGATTGATCGCTTCGCCTACCTCTCGAACACCAGTCTTCATCATCTGGCACATCCAAATTTGCTACTAAAACTCCTTTCCTCAAATTTGCGTCTACAGCGCTAAAATTATCCACGTTCACGGGGACTACTCGCCCATCGTTCCCCTCTGGTACGTGTACAACACTACGTTGCACAAAATTATCCAATGAACCCAAATCTTCATGTTGTTGTTGTTGTTGTTGTTGTGGTCTTCAGTCCTGAGACTGGTTTGATGCAGCTCTCCATGCTACTCTATCCTGTGCAAGCTTCTTCATCTCCCAGTACCTACTGCAACCTACAACCTTCTGAATCTGCTTAGTGTATTCATCTCTTGGTCTCCCTCTACGATTTTTACCCTCCACGCTGCCCTACAATGCTAAATTTGTGATCCCTTGATGCCTCAAAACATGTCCTACCAACCGATGCCTTCTTCTAGTCAAGTTGTGTCACAAACTTCTCTTCTCCCCAATCCTATTCAATACCTCCTCATTAGTTACGTGATCTACCCACCTTATCTTTAGCATTCTTCTGTAGCACCACATTTCGAAAGCTTCTATTCTCTTCTTGTCCACACTAGTTATCGTCCATGTTTCACTTCCATACATGGCTACACTCCATACAAATACTTTCAGAAACGACTTCCTGACACTTAAATCTATACTCGATGTTAACAAATTTCTCTTCTTCAGAAACGATTTCCTTGCCATTGCCAGTCTACATTTTATATCCTCTCTACTTCGACCATCATCAGATATTTTACTCCCTAAATAGCAAAACTCCTTTACTACTTTAAGTGTCTCATTTCCTAATCTAATTCCCTCAGCATCACCCGATTTAATTTGACTACATTCCATTATCCTCGTTTTGCTTTTGTTGATGTTCATCTTATATCCTCCTTTCAAGACACTGTCCATTCCGTTCAACTGCTCTTCCAAGTCTTTTGCTGTCTCTGACCTCAAAGTTTTTACTTCTTCTCCATGAATTTTAATGCCTACTCCGAATTTTTCTTTTGTTTCCTTTACTGCTTGCTCAATATACAGATTGAATAACATCGGGGAGAGGCTACAACCCTGTCTCACTCCTTTCCCAACCACTGCTTCCATTTCATGTCCCTCGACTCTTACAACTGCCATCTGGTTTCTGTACAAATTGTAAATAGCCTTTCGCTCCCTGTATTTTACCCCTGCCGCCTTTAGAATTTGAAAGAGAGTATTCCAGTTAACGTTGTCAAAAGCTTTCTCTAAGTCTACAAATGCTAGAAACGTAGGTTTGCCTTTTCTTAATCTTTCTTCTAAGATAAGTCTTAAGGTTAGTATTGCCTCACGTGTTCCAACATTTCTACGGAATCCAAACTGATCTTCCCCGAGGTCCGCTTCTACCAGTTTTTCCATTCGTCTGTAAAGAAGTCGCGTTAGTATTTTGCAGCTGTGACTTATTAAGCTGATAGTTCGGTAATTTTCACATCTGTCAATACCTGCTTTCTTTGGGATTGGAATTATTATATTATTCTTGAAGTCTGAGGGTATTTCGCCTGTCTCATACATCTTACTCACCAGATGGTAGGGTTTTGTCATGACTGGCTCTCCCAAGGGCATCAGTAGTTCTAATGGGATGTTGTCTACTCCCGGAGCCTTGTTTCGACTCAGGTCTTTCAGTGCTCTGTCAAACTCTTCACGCAGTATCTTATCTCCCATTTCGTCTTCATCTACATCCTCTTCCATTTCCATAATATTGTCCTCAAGTACTTCGCCCTTGTATAAACCCTCTATATACTCCGTCCACCTTTCTGCCTTCCCTTCTTTGCTTAGAACTGGGTTGCCATCTGAGCTCTTGATATTCATAGAAGTGGTTCTCTTCTCTCCGAAGGTCTCTTTAATTTTCCTGTAGGCAGTATCTATCTTACCCCTAGTGAGACAAGCCTCTACATCCTTACATTTGTCCTCTAGCCATCCCTGCTTAACCATTTTGCACTTCCTGTCGATTTCATTTTTGAGACGTTTGTATTCCTTTTTGCCTGCTTCATTTACTGCATTTTTATATTTTCTCCTTTCATCAATTAAACTCAATATTTCTTGTGTTACCCAAGGATTTCTATTAGCCCTCGTCTTTTTACCTACTTGATCCTCTGCTGCCTTCACTACTTCATCCCTCAGAGCTACCCATTCTTCTTCTACCGTATTTCTTTCCCCCATTCCTGTCAATTGTTCCCTTATGCTCTCCCTGAAACTCTCTACAACATCTCGTTCTTTCAGTTTATCCAGGTCCCATATCCTTAAATTCCCACCTTTTTGCAGTTTCTTCAGTTTCAATCTGCAGATCATAACCAATAGATTGTGCTCAGAATCCACATCTGCCCCTGGAAATGTCTTACAATTTAAAACCTGGTTCCTAAATCTCTGTCTTACCATTATACACACCTGGAAATGGAAAAAAGAACACATTGACACCGGTGTGTCAGACCCACCATACTTGCTCCGGACACTGCGAGAGGGCTGTACAAGCAATGATCACACGCACGGCACAGCGGACACACCAGGACCCGCGGTGTTGGCCGTCGAATGGCGCTAGCTGCGCAGCATTTGTGCACCGCCGCCGTCAGTGTCAGCCAGTTTGCCGTGGCATACGGAGCTCCATCGCAGTCTTTAACACTGGTAGCATGCCGCGACAGCGTGGACGTGAACCGTATGTGCAGTTGACGGACTTTGAGCGAGGGCGTAGAGTGAGCATGCGGGAGGCCGGGTGGACGTACCGCCGAATTGCCCAACACGTGGGGCGTGAGGTCTCCACAGTACATCGATGTTGTCGCCAGTGGTCGGCGGAAGGTGCACGTGCCCGTCGACCTGGGACCGGACCGCAGCGACGCACGGATGCACGCCAAGACCGTAGGATCCTACGCAGTGCCGTAGGGGACCGCACCGCCACTTCCCAGCAAATTAGGGACACTGTTGCTCCTGGGGTATCGGCGAGGACCATTCGCAACCGTCTCCATGAAGCTGGGCTACGGTCCCGCACACCGTTAGGCCGTCTTCCGCTCACGCCCCAACATCGTGCAGCCCGCCTCCAGTGGTGTCGCGACAGGCGTGAATGGAGGGACGAATGGAGACGTGTCGTCTTCAGCGATGAGAGTCGCTTCTGCCTTGGTGCCAATGATGGTCGTATGCGTGTTTGGCGCCGTGCAGGTGAGCGCCACAATCAGGACTGCATACGACCGAGGCACACAGGGCCAACACCCGGCATCATGGTGTGGGAAGCGATCTCCTACACTGGCCGTACACCACTGGTGATCGTCGAGGGGACACTGAATAGTGCACGGTACATCCAAACCGTCATCGAACCCATCGTTCTACCATTCCTAGACCGGCAAGGGAACTTGCTGTTCCAACAGGACAATGCACGTCCGCATGTATCCCGTGCCACCCAACGTGCTCTAGAAGGTGTAAGTCAACTACCCTGGCCAGCAAGATCTCCGGATCTGTCCCCCATTGAGCATGTTTGGGACTGGATGAAGCGTCGTCTCACGCGGTCTGCACGTCCAGCACGAACGCTGGTCCAACTGAGGCGCCAGGTGGAAATGGCATGGCAAGCCGTTCCACAGGACTACATCCAGCATCTCTACGATCGTCTCCATGAGAGAATAGCTGCCTGCATTGCTGCGCAAGGTGGATATACACTGTACTAGTGCCGACATTGTGCATGCTCTGTTGCCTGTGTCTATGTGCCTGTGGTTCTGTCAGTGTGATCATGTGATGTATCTGACCCCAGGAATGTGTCAATAAAGTTTCCCCTTCCTGGGACAATGAATTCACGGTGTTCTTATTTCAATTTCCAGGAGTGTATAATCTATCTGATACCTTTTAGCATCTCCAGGATTCTTCCAGGTATACAATCTTCTTTTATGATTCTTGAACCAAGTGTTAGCTATGATTAGGTTATGCTCTGTGCAAAATTCTACCATGCGGCTTCCTCTTTCATTTCTTCCCCCAAATCCATATTCACCTACTATGTTTCCTTCTCTCCCTTTTCCTACTGACGAATTCCAGTCACCCATGACTATTAAATTTTCGTCTCCCTTCACTACCTGAATAATTTCTTTTATCTCGTCATACATTTCATCAATTTCTTCATCATCTGCAGAGCTAGTTGGCATATAAACTTGTACTACTGTAGTAGGCATGGGCTTTGTGTCTATCTTGGCCACAATAATGCGTTCACTATGCTGTTTGTAGTAGCTAACCCGCACTCCTATTTTTTATTCATTATTAAAACTACTCCTGCATTACCCCAATTTGATTTTGTATTTATAACCCTGTAATCACCAGACCAAAAGTCTTGATCCTCCTGCCACCGAACTTCACTAATTCCCACTATATCTAACTTTAACCTATCCATTTCCCTTTTTAAATTTTCTAACCTACTTGCCCGATTAAGGGATCTGACATTCCACGCTCCGATCCGTAGAACGCCAGTTTTCTTTCTCCTGATAACGACGTCCTCTTGAGTAGTCCCCGCCCGGAGATCCGAATGGGGGACTATTTTACCTCCGGAATATTTTACCCAAGAGGACGCCATCATCATTTAATCATACAGTAAAGCTGCATGTCCTCGGGAAAAATTACAGCTGTAGTTTCCCCTTGCTTTCAGCCGTTCGCAGTACCAGCACAGCAAGGCCGTTTTGATTAATGTTACAAGGCCAGATCAGTCAATCATCCAAACTGTTGCCCCTGCGACTACTGAAAAGGCTGCTGCCCCTCTTCAGGAACCACACGTTTGTTTAGCCTCTCAACAGATACCCCTCCGTTGTGGTTGCACCTACGGTACGGCTATCTGTATCGCTGAGGCACGCAAGGAATACAAACGTCTCAAAAATGAAATCGACAGGAAGTGCAAAATGGCTAAGCAGGGATGGCCAGAGGACAAATGTAAGGATGTAGAGGCTCCCCACCAACGGCAAGGTCCATGGTTCATGGGGGGGGCAAATCTTCATTACCCTTCAATAACAGATATTGTACCCAAAGGTAGATTCGACTCCAGACTTACCCAAAACGACTTCCCGATGCTACTAGACACACAAACACACACTCATGCGAATTAAACTTTAATGCCAATGTACGCGGTTCAATTGGTTTGTTCATTACGTTGAATGCCCCTCGCGACAGTTCTGGATTGACAACAAATTTCCCTAGTGGAAATAACATTCCACCAAGTTCCGCAGTTCGATGTCCAAGGTCAATTTTGGCATGATGTTGATGCAAGAAATCTACTCCTAGGATCATGTCGTAGCCCTCGCTCACCCATGGTACTACCTCCATTCATGCATTAAATCTGACTTTCCCTATGCAAAAGTCAACTGTCACTGACCCCAAAGCCATGACCTCCTTATCCCCCACTCCACGCAACCTATAACGTGGTGGGTCTAACTTCCTTCGTCCCATTATATTCTTAGCATCCACTGACACTTGCGCCCCTGTGTCCAACAAAATCTTAAACTTTTTAGTTCCTACGGATCCTACCACTGAACATTCCACCTCTGCATACGTATTCGTAGCATTGAAATTAAACGGGAGCTCCCTTAGTTGGGTCTTGGGCTCCCTCTGTCATTTTATGATTATCCGCCTCTCCTATCTCCACTTCTCCCTCTTCCACGCTGCTTATTTCCACCCCTTCCTCTATTCCTCGGTGACTGGGTACACTGCCTCTGCACATGTTCCATACGACCACACTTATTACATTTTATAACCGCTGTAAGTACCGTTTGCCTCTCGCGTACCCCTGTTGTCACATCTATTTTCTCACATTCAATTGCCAGCTGAATAGCGAATACAAATTTTGGGGTTACTTTCACGCACTTTCCGTGACATATACGCTGGTAACCGTCTCAAAATTACATCAAGTGCCCTTTGCTTGGCCTCCTGCAACAGAACTCTATTCACTTCATCGCTCTGAGCCAACTCATAAGTATACTCATTAATTTCCCTTATCCTGTCTGCAAATTTCTCTATCGTCTCGCCCTGTCTCTTTGACATTGTACCTAACCTCTCTCTAAAGTACAGAGCGCTATTCTGTTTTTTGTACCTTTGTTAAAGCCCTTCCTTTAACGCTTAAACTGCCCTGCCCTCCTTAAGGCCTCAGACCACCTTACATATGTTTTTGCTTCACCCATTAATCTAATCTTGGCTATATAGACCAACCATTTATCGCCGTTGAAGTCTTTAAGTTCTCCACAAACGAACGCACATCCTCAGATGCCTTGCTAGAAAACGGAATAATCAAACTTGTGGCGGCTGGATCAATCTCCTGCACCCTAGGCAACATTGACTGATCAGATGCGGTTTCCCGCTCACTTCTAGATGTTAATTCATTTATCAACTGCGTATTGTCTGCTGTCAATTGTGCTACTTTTCCCAACAAAATCCGCACCGCTTTTGGTTCCGACACACCTTGCATCCTTGACTCTGCCATTGTGTTGCTTTCCTTCCCAGTTAGTCTCGAAACAAAACGATTAAGTACAAGAATAATTTGACTTCCTACAGCTCCGTATCGTCATAGTCAGTATCATCATAAACCAATACAAAAGTAATCAAATGCCAAGAAAAAAAAATCTTACTGCCCTGAATACACTAACACTTACTCTGACAACAAGAAATACTATGCGCACGCAAAACTTCTACAGTGTGGCTTGCCAGGAGCCATACACGAAAAAACAAAAGAGATAGAAAACCTCAAACACTCGAGAAGAACAATTTTGTCAGCACTCATCACATCTTGTGACTGTACTGCAGACAATGGGCTCGAACGTCATACTGAACTGACGACATCCGCTATTCTGACACCAAATCTTGTGTGTAGGGTGACAGGAGGTGCCGTATTAAAACTCAGTAAGAACCTTCCAAATGATTTATTTGCTTCCACTACAGTGCTCCGTTCACCTCGGTCTGCGTCACAGGGCCCCGCAATGCTGAGGAAGCACCCCAACGGCCTGTGGAATGCAACGCTGTGTCATACCAGCCTTGGCCGGCCCACGGAGTTCTGATGATGTCAGGATGGCTGCGCCAGCAGCCGACTCAGCGACCACCATCCCCGTTGACTCCTCGCTGCTCCTCCGGGAGCTATAGGCCGTCCCCGCTGCTGCTTCTTCCTCGCTGGCGTAGCTGAGAATGCGGTGGCAATGACTGCCTGCGATCTGGCATCCGAATCTACGGCCCTCGCCTCTGAAGTCTCCGGCATGTGCCGGGAGCCGAGACGACTGCCCGTGGTAGCGAGCCGAAGAGTGGTCCGCCCTGGCTGGCTGTGGACCCCGTGTCGACCTC
Organism: Schistocerca nitens; assembly: GCF_023898315.1. NCBI lineage: Eukaryota > Metazoa > Arthropoda > Insecta > Orthoptera > Acrididae > Schistocerca > Schistocerca nitens. The sequence continues at coordinate 12,851,498 of NC_064622.1, forward strand.
AGAGGGTCGAACCAACGACCCACCGTGGACTGAGATGCTGTCGCCCTGTCCGTTGTTGCGTGTAGCCCCACCATCCAGGAGAGCTGCCACACTTAAATGACTCTCATTAGAAAACACCACCTATTTATACTCGGCTGTGCACCTCTGTTTCACTAATGTACCGCTTCACGTCACGTATACATAACACTTAAGTTGGCCAGTGGCCCTCTTCTGCCTGTGAATGGCGCCGTGGAAACTGCTGTGTGCGCTCTCTCCAGCAGTTCTACACCCCCGTGGCCTCTATTTGCCTTCGCAACTGCTGGTAAGTGTAACTTATTGCAATCTGGCCTGCGCCTGGCTGTAACTAATGCTCCGAATATCACACAAAACTAGCTTTCCCTATCCTAAACGGTGGTACCGCAACACCTCCAACATACACTGCGCGTAAGCCCCGCGATGATAAGATACAAGAAATTAGGGCTTATACGGAGGCTTCCAGGCAGGCGTATTTTCTTTGCTCTGTTTGTGAGTGGAACAGGAAAGGGAGCGACTAGTGATGGTACATGGTAGCCTCCAGTAAGCGCTGTACGGTGGCTTATGGAGTACGTTTGTAGGTGTAGAGAAGATTTGGCCAATTGTGTCACATATTTTGATGCTTGCAAACTCACTCGGCAAAACTTACAGGATAATTCCCGTTGACGTAGAATGATGAATTTGATGAGAATCAAGGTTCCACAGCATGAGAAAACAAAAAAAAATCTGAAACTTATTCAATTGTAATTATATCACATAAAAATATCTATTTGCCATTTGAATACACATTGCATTGATTACTCGTCAGCATAATAGAAGAACATTACTTCATGGAAACAATCTGTAAGTTTTAGTGACGTTTTAGTAACTCAATAAACCATATTTTATTAAATTTTCTGTATCTAGATTTACAAACTGAAGTCCCTTGCTCGCTTTTGGTTGAACCCTCAATGCGTGATTGGTTCCCGACGAATTTTTTTTATGCACTGATTTTAATTAAATGTTACTTGTAATTATTTACCGCTCCACTGCCTTGTGAAATACTGAAATATTCCAATACCAGTGTTCCACCAGTTTCCAAATAATGACTCTGTTGCTAATATTAATCTGCTGCAGATAGACAGTTAGGTTATTACAGTAGTGCATACATATTTTTAACTTAAGAGGATGAACACTCATTTTGAAGACGAGTGAGAGTAATTATCTAGCGATGTAGGCTATATACCACCTTTTGCGATTCCCTGTTTGCCGGTATCGTAAGCAGTTCTCGTGTTTTACATCAATACTATTAAGCAGTATTAAATTACAGTAACTACTCACTATTTTTTGCTTCCTGATTCATTCCTAATGTTGTTCCACACAGGTACACGAGCTGTAATTGCGTCTCCACATGAAAAAAATGAGGTTCATTCAAATGAAACCTGGTCAGTGCATTTACCTTTGCGTTGCACGTAAGGTGGCGCCATCTATTGATAGGGAGACTGACGTGTGCGCACAATTTGATGTTTCATAGCGCCAGTGTGGTTTCACGCCGAAGAGGTGGCCGCACAAGTTATAGTTGTGCACCACCGAACATGCAGGCGATTAAGCAGGAACAACGAGGAGTGATTCGATTTTTAGCGGCAGAGGGAGTTGGAGGCCGTGAAATGTGCCGACGGATGAAGGCTGTGTACAGCGAGTACAGTCTGAGCCGTTCAAGTGTTGTGGAATGGCGCAAACGGTTCCTCGAGGGCACAAGTAATTGGAAGATGATGCTCGTCCCAGACAGGCTCGTAGTGTCATCACACTGGAAATGGTTGCGGAAGTGAATGCTTTAGTCTCGGACAACCGCAGAATCATAGTGGACGAGATCCATCGGTTACTGGGTATTAGCGTTGGCACCGCACACGCCATAATAAATCAACACTCGAACTTTCGAAAAATTCGTGTGCGGTGGCTTCTTCAAGGATGGAACCGGCTAGTGTCGCAATGGGATAAATGTGCCAACAGTTTTGGCGACTATTTTTGGGTATGTGTACTGTGTATAACTACATTTTTGAGTTAATAAAATCATCACTGTTACTTTATACTAGTGACTGGGTTTCATTTGAATGCCTCTTATACACTCCTGGAAATGGAAAAAAGAACACATTGACACCGGTGTGTCAGACCCACCATACTTGCTCCGGACACTGCGAGAGGGATGTACAAGCAATGATCACACGCACGGCACAGCGGACACACCAGGAACCGCGGTGTTGGCCGTCGAATGGCGCTAGCTGCGCAGCATTTGTGCACCGCCGCCGTCAGTGTCAGCCAGTTTTCCGTGGCATACGGAGCTCCATCGCAGTCTTTAACACTGGTAGCATGCCGCGACAGCGTGGACGTGAACCGTATGTGCAGTTGACGGACTTTGAGCGAGGGCGTATAGTGGGCATTCGGGAGGCCGGGTGGACGTACCGCCGAATTGCTCAACACGTGGGGCGTGAGGTCTCCACAGTACATCGATTTTGTCGCCAGTGGTCGGCGGAAGGTGCACGTGCCCGTCGACCTGGGACCGGACCGCAGCGACGCACGGATGCACGCCAAGACCGTAGGATCCTACGCAGTGCCGTAGGGGACCGCACCGCCACTTCCCAGCAAATTAGGGACACTGTTGCTCCTGGGGTATCGGCGAGGACCATTCGCAACCGTCTCCATGAAGCTGGGCTACGGTCCCGCACACCGTTAGGCCGTCTTCCGCTCACGCCCCAACATCGTGCAGCCCGCCTCCAGTGGTGTCGCGACAGGCGTGAATGGAGGGACGAATGGAGACGTGTCGTCTTCAGCGATGAGAGTCGCTTCTGCCTTGGTGCCAATGATGGTCGTATGCGTGCTTGGCGCCGTGCAGGTGAGCGCCACAATCAGGACTGCATACGACCGAGGCACACAGGGCCAACACCCGGCATCATGGTGTGGGGAGCGATCTCCTACACTGGCCGTACACCACTGGTGATCGTCGAGGGGACACTGAATAGTGCACGGTACATCCAAACCGTCATCGAACCCATCGTTCTACCATTCCTAGACCGGCAAGGGAACTTGCTGTTCCAACAGGACAATGCACGTCCGCATGTATCCCGTGCCACCCAACGTGCTCTAGAAGGTGTAAGTCAACTACCCTGGCCAGCAAGATCTCCGGATCTGTCCCCCATTGAGCATGTTTGGGACTGGATGAAGCGTCGTCTCACGCGGTCGAACACGTCCAGCACGAACGCTAGTCCAACTGAGGCGCCAGGTGGAAATGGCATGGCAAGCCGTTCCACAGGACTACATCCAGCATCTCTACGATCGTCTCCATGGGAGAATAGCAGCCTGCATTGCTGCGAAAGGTGGATATACACTGTACTAGTGCCGACATTGTGCATGCTCTGTTGCCTGTGTCTATGTGCCTGTGGTTCTGTCAGTGTGATCATGTGATGTATCTGACCTCAGGAATGTGTCAATAAAGTTTCCCCTTCCTGGGACAATGAATTCACGGTGTTCTTATTTCAATTTCCAGGAGTGTATATTCAGGATCAATGAAGAGCAGTGTTCTAAACGTCGAGCACCTGTGTGTGGAAGATTTGGAATGAAGTAGGCAGGAAAAGATCGTAAATAACAGTTATAATTTAGCCTGAGAACTGTTTACGATCGTGGCAAACAGACTTGTAAGGTAGCGAAGCTGTTACAGTACAGTGGCCACTGAAGATCTTAAATAAAGCGAAGCGCTCATGGTCTAAATATGAGCATTTATTACAGTTGCAAAAGTCGGTAATATACTTGTAACTGTAGCTGCGGGAAAAAGGAGGGCTAGAAAAAAAGTCAACATGTGTATAGTTGCAAATTCGTATAGGAATTAACGAAGGATGGCACTGTAATTACTTTTTCCAAGAAGTTTCAGGTTACTGGAAGATTCCATGCAACTGGGAAATCAGTATTTGTAAGGAAAAAAAAAAGAAGAGTTTGCTATGTAAACACCGTCACTGCCAGGGCGTATGTAAGGCCGAAGCGGCGCAAGGCGCCACTTCGGGGCGTCAAGCCCTTCGCTGCGAGGGGCGCCTAGGTGTGATGTTTGCGTACAGTGCCACAACCAGTGGCGAAAACTGACATGGGTCAAAGTGTACGATGCAAAAGTGGGCTAGGGGGTGGCGGGGGAGGCGGCAAACAATGAGCCGCTTATGCGAAAGAAAGTTCTTGGACCAGCCCTGCTCATGGCCAGCACCCTGAATCACACGTCTTTATTGACAGTACTGTCAACGCAGCGTACACTATAGTCTGTGGCCTACACTATTTTTAATGTATGGCATACTTCGTTTAGTGGTGTATGACGTTTGTTCCTGTTGTAGAAATTTTTACTTCTGATGGACGACTTTAGTTCTCTTCCACAATTCAAACAGTCTTGTGAACTTGGCACTAAATCCCCATATTCTAAAACTTATTCTTCTCGAAATCACTCAGTCACCCCTCAAAGGGGCACACGTGAGAGAACGCTACAGCTTCTGTCGGCAGCATCGATATGTAACGAGGTAGGCGCTCTTTCGCACCGATGTGCTCTAGTGTCCGAGCGATGTGCGGCAGCCACGTACGGCTATGGCTATAATGCGCGCAAAATGCCGTGGCCGCTAGATGCGCAGTCAGCCGGGGGAAGTGTGGGAGAGCACCAGTGATGGAGGGTCGCCCAGAGCGCCGGAGGGGAAGCGCCGCTCTAAACTGGAGCCTATGCTCACATTTTTTGGCAAATGCCGGGATGGTTCCTTTGAAAGGGCACGGCCGACTTCCTTCCCCATCCTTCCCTAACCCGATGAGACCGATGACCTTGCAGTTTGGTCTCTTCCCCCAAACAACCCAACCCAACCACATTTTTGCAAATGTTAACTGGGGGCCCCTCCATTCCCACAGTTACGTGGTGACCGTTCAATAAAATCAGCTTTCACCTCTGCTTTCGTTAATATCTGAAAAGAATTGCGCTGAAAATGCAGCGATTTATTTTCGTCTGGCTCGTGAACTATTTGTAACTTTCAGAGGAGCGTCACGAATGGCGAATTTTGACTAAAATCTACATATTTCTCTGGTTTCCATGTCAAAATCTGATTTCTTTGCCAAAACACAGTGGAATTTACACTGCCTCACCTCACTGACATGTTGTGCAGACACAGTAGCGAGAGAGTTGTGAAACAGTGGTTTATTAAGTGAGAAACTGAGGAAAAGTAAAGTCAGTAGCTCATCGAAAGCACACCCTCGGTACAGAAAAACGTGTAATGCCTTCACTTATGTTGTTCCAAAACCCATAGCATTTCTCTTTTCACCAGCTAATCGATGGCTCTCAAAAATTACATTCTTTCACCGAGCCGGCCGGAGTGGCCGAGCGGTTAAAGGCGCTACAGTCTGGAACCGTACGACCGCTACGGTCGCAGGTTCGAATCCTGCCTCGGGCATGGATGTGTGTGATGTCCTTAGGTTAGTTAGGTTTAAGTAGTTCTAAGTTCTAGGGGACTTATGACCACAGCAGTTGAGTCCCATAGTGCTCAGAGCCATTTGAACCTTTCACCAAAGAAGTCTGTCGTTAGTGGAATAAAGCAGTAAATAATGAAGTTTTACATACTAACGATGTGGTAAAATACTCTCCTCTTTGCGTGCTATCAGTTGGTATAATCTGATTTCGATATCTGAAACCGTTTATGAAATATGGGGAATGTTATGGATATTTCAATACGGCTTTATCGCTGCCACAGCACGATCGCAAATGAGTATGCTATACATCAGATCAGTTTTCTCGAGATTGGTGACAGACAGATACCTCCACCCAAGTCTAAAGAAAAATTCATTATGTTATCTAAATTTCGTGCACAACAACATATAATGTAACATGCACCAAACGCAAAATCATAGCGACCTCCATTTTTCATTGCGCACTTTTCTGAATTTCGCGCAGTGTCTTACTTTCACGTAAATATCACTATAACTACGACCCTTAACGAAATGATGGGCACATCGTCATGAACCTGACGTATAAAGGTATAAGTAAAGCAGAATTGAAATTTTGTACTGAATAGTTTCTATAAAATCGTTTGACAAAAAATTGCAGGGTGCGCACATCGAATGCTGCCATCGCTGACTGGCCAAAAGGTGGAAAACACTTGTCGGCCTCCCCTTCTGGACAAACAAATGAACTCGCCCAGCACTTTTGGACGAAAAATGGTCACTGCGCATCGGCCACTGTATCCTGCACGAGCTGTAACAAGTTTGGGCAGTCCGAGCGACTTCCACCTGTTGTGCGCTACGGGCAACGCATACTTCACGCGGAGGACAGCACTCCTCCATGTTACAGCCGCACTCCCAGGGGGGGTGGGGGGTGGAGGGAGGGGGGTTAGTTGTTACACCAGCAACACGTTAATTTGCACGACCGCACGATAGAGAGTAGCCCGGTGCAGCAGTTACCCAGACCGTAGATAACATAGACTGCGCATGACGTCATTTTACTGAACCCAACATCTAAGTCACGTGACTCGAGGCACATAGCCAAGCATGTCATTACGCATTTATAGTGCACAAGCCCGGCCGGTTGGTCATGCGATCTAACACACGGCTTTTCGGACTGGGAAGGAGCGCCTGGTCCCGGCACGAATCCGCTTGGCAGGCTTTTGTCGAGGTCTGGCGAGCTGGCCAGTCTGTGGATGGTTTTTAGGCGGTTTTCCATCTGCCTCGGCGATTGCGGGCTGGTTCCCGTTATTTCGCCTCAGCTACACTATGTCGGCGATTGCTGTACAAACAAGTTCTCCACACATACGTGCATCACCATTACTCCACCACGAAAACATAGAGGTTACACTCGTCTGGTGTGAGACATTCCCTGGTCTAAAGACAGAAAATAGCAATAAAGGATACAAACTTGTTAACATCGATGATCTGCTGATAGCTTCAACTTCCCAGAGTGAAATTGACAGTTTAATGCTGTTATTGAGTGACAACTATAAATGAAAGATTTTGGTATGATTAGGAACTATTTGAGAACGAATACTGTTCAAAATTTAAAGAAGGGTGCTATTACTATTTGCCAAATTACCAGTCATGAAAAGTGTCGAAAGTTTTTCATATGTTTGAATGTAATTCTGTTTCAATCCCCATGGAGAAAAATTTTGATAACAATATGATAAAAAGAGAAAAACCTGAAAATGAAGACATTGAGAAAAGTTGGAGAAAGTTAATAGCATCACAGATGTGTGTTATGCTAGGTTCCAGACCAGATACTTGCTTAGCTGTAGGTATTCTAAGCAGGTACAAATCAAGTGCAAGTCTAGATTTATGAAATGCTTTAGAACGTGTCTTGTGTTACATTAATGAAACTGTAAAACTGCGTCTGTTATAAGCCAGAGATGAAGAGTGTACTGATCCTATAACACGTTATGTGGACTCTGCTTGGGATGGTGACAGAGTAGACAGAAAAACTCAAAGTTTTGGGTTGTTAAGTTTCATGTGCACCTAAGAAGCTACCTACAATTTCTCTTTCATCAATAGAACCTGAATTTGTACCTTTAAATATGGCAACTGGTGAAGCCCGTTGGCTCAGTAATTTGTACCATAGTCTTTATGGCAGTCAAAGAGCTGGTGTACTTCATGAAGCTGGGGGCCAAACCACACAATAACCCTGAAAGAGCGGTTTGGTGTGGGGCGGCGGAGGAGTGAAGTGTACTGCGGTAGTCGTCGTGGGGTTGTGGACCACTGCGGCGGGGACGGAGCCTCTCTGTCGTTTCTGCGCCCCCGGTTAACATATAATACAATACAATATAGTGCACAATTTCTGACATTTTTGTTACAGATCAAATGTTGTGCTTTTTACTAGGTGCAGAAGCAAAGGCTTTCACAGATGCTCATATTAGTCTTGTTATGTATCCTACAGATTAGGTAAAGTGACGAAAGTATCTGTTGTGTAAGTGAATTACTTTAAAATACTTGCAGAGCTATTTCCATAAATTGATACTTAGGATGTGGTCCTTGGATGTAAAATTCGGTGAATGACTAAGATTTTGAGACGACATATCATTAATATCTTGCCCACTGTACCAGTATAATCAACGTTTTGTAATATACTGCGCTTCCTATCTTGATATCGTTTCAGTATCTGTACTGGATTAAGCAAAAGTAAGAAAACTTACTTGCTTATTTTGTGTAAATACGTGACATTATGCATATAAAGGAATTTACTTTCTTGCAAAAGCTTACTAAAGCATTTCACACATACTCTTGTGGAATTGTTGGAAAACAAATGCCGCGTTCTAGCTTGTTATTTTGTCTTCTACTCCTGTGGAAGCGGCGAACTACAAGAATTCACAGTGAAAAAGAAGTACTCACTAAAGAACAGTCATTCTGTCACTTATTAAAAGAACTGTCAATACGTTTCAACTTGACCACATGTAAAAACGATAACCAGTTCTTTATTACCAGGAATTTCGGAGAAACTAGGTTAGCTGCACTACTATAGTCTGGCGGTAAACTGAAGAGCGAGCGAGCGATCCCCACTCTGCCTACCCAGCTACGTCACGAGGCCCTTCTACAGGGTGTTTCACAACGTAGTAGCGGCCCTGCCGCGGTGCGAGCTTTAAATCTGTGGCGATGCCGTGACCAGATACGTCCCGGCACCGTTATTTTTAGATAAATGCGTTAAGACCACGAGGAATACAAAAGACGATAGCTTCTTCCGAAACACAGCGTTATAGAGTAAATAATATTGACATAGGAACGGAAGTCAGGATACTACAAACATAGGACCGAACCTCTGTTCATGTGAAAGTATGTTCCCCTAAAAACTGCTACCCCATAAAGTGCAATCAATCTGTAGAATTTAAGGATTGTTCTTAATTTTTGTTTGTACTAAAAGATAGAAGTTTTCTTCTAAGGGCTGCGTTGAATATAACAGTTCTTGCAACACGAAGAATGTTTAAAAAGTAAAGAGAAGTTTACGATTTCGCATGTTGTATTAGCCCGATTCGCACTACTTTTTGGTCACCGTCTTCGAAAACATGTTTGAAAAGTATCTGTACAATGTTATGCATATTAGCTATTTAGTCTATTGTCAGTTCTCAAAAAGGTTACATGTGGTTCGGAAGTACCAACGATTATGTGTTTTGTATGTAAATTGATTAGAGAATCTTTGTTAAACATTGTAATAAGAATGGAAGAAAGTGTGTCAAATTTTTAGAAATATTAAATATTGCTTTTGGTGAGCCTGCTATGAGTAAAACAAGGGTATACAAGTGGTATAAAAATTTCAATGCTGGCCTTAAAGCATAGCGGTTCTACAAGCATGGATGCGATTAAAAATGTATAGTTAAGAGAGCTATAAACTATCCCGAAAAAGACAGTTCCAAAAGTGTTTCGGGAAAATTGGAAAAAGCACTGGCATAAATGTATAAAATGTAATAGGGAATTTTTGAAGAGGGTAACAGTACTGTAGATTAACAAATAAGGTCACACCAAAAAATAAAAATTAATATGTGAACGCACCTCGTATGTCAAGATTTTTACATGCAAGTCCAGAATCCGTGTACATGTTTCGAAAGAAATTTCAGCAGTGTTTAGCGTAACTATTGCGTATTGTTTTAAGCAATATGTCTTAGAATCAGGTGAATAGCAACTGAGATAGAGATTTAGTGACAGAGTACATTCAAAGGCGGCTGTTCCATAAGCATCAAAGATTTTACCTGATTAAATTAATTCTATTAGCGAAAAATTAATCAATTTTACCATTAAATTCTTAAATTATTGCTGATTTTGCACAGCTAGTGATAAAATTTATTTCTTCACACTGCATTTGACTGCATTTATCGTGGAAATCTGTTTAGCACTTGTACTACCATGTAGTACATTTCTACCAAAAGAAACTTTATAGTGTGTGAACATAGGTTTGAAACATCGACAACGTATTTTTAAAGAAATTATTCATTGCCTATTTACATAAATCGTATTTTAGAGGTCACCATCAACAGTGTCACTGTCCTATCGTCGTCGTCGCTTCCAAAATTAATAACTATGGCGTCTAGTATGTCTTCAATAATAACATCCTTAAGCCAGTACTCTCGTTCAAGTTCAGTGATCTCCATACTAACTGGATGTACATCTTCTGTCTTTGACCATAGCGCTTATCCGTGCCGTCTCAGGAGTGTTTGTTTATGGAGGATGCTAAGTTCACCCAACCTGGATTTGATGTGACGTCATTATGACGTGTATACGCTTTAGTCAATTAACACACCTATCGACTTTTACGAACGTTCGAGATTCTAAACTGTCGTCAGCTAGTGGTTTGTTTTGACACATGCGATTCTGAAAACAGCTCAGTGTGGCAGTGTGTACGTATTTCGCCAAAATAAAAGAGTGGATATTAATAGAAATATTCCTGACCGTGGCCTTGAAAACACCACATAAAAAAGTGAAGTCTTTTTATGTCCCGACCAGATTAGATTGTGTGATTGTTGTATTGAATGCTTACGCCGAAAATAATATTTATTTATTATCAACATTTTAGTATGGTTTCATACAATTGGTCTTGTCAGTGCATATTAGATTGTAGCAGCATACTCTTGCTGACTTTTTTTCTTAATTTATATAGCTGAAAGAGAACTCGTGCAAGTTTGTTAGCTAAGTAATTTATATGTCCATCCCAAGATAGTCTTTTATCAACCATAATTCCAAGTAATTTTACACTCGGACCGCAGAGACAGGTACTTTAGTGTCCAGCAATGACTGATGTGTAGAATGATTGAATTTCGAACTTAAAAAGAAAAATATGAGGCATTGTTGAAGAAAAATCGTCGACCGGAGATGAAATACGAGGGGAAGTGGATTTGTCAATGTAATCTTAACCAAAGGTTAGTGTCTAGTACTGATTGACGTATGAAATGATTGAATGCAGTGTCAAAGCATTCCATGATGGTATGATAGTGTCAAAGCATTCCATGGTGGTAAGCTTTTCTCTCATTAGTCTCTCGAATGCTGAACACATAATTAGAGACGAGCAAACGAAAAACAACGCACAGGACACAAACACAGTACAATACACGATTTAAACGCAAGGAACGCAAAACACATTTAAACTAATGGCGCAGAGCACAGCGCTACCCTGTCAAAATCTCTCGAAAGTTCACAAAAGTCGAATAGTCGATATACGGTTTCTATCGTTTTCGATGTAGCGTGTATACGTCATAATGACGTCACATTGTATCCAAGTCCGGTGAACTTAGCATCCTCCTTTGTTTATATCGTCCGCCATCTTTTAGTTAGGCAAAAAGTTTCTCTTGGTGTTAACGAAGTGTATGTTGTGAGTGTAAAATGGTTATTTCGTGCTCTGCATACAACTGTACGAACCGGTGGAACAAGGAAAGTAATTTAACTTTCAACAGGTAATATTTGAATGTCAAGAAATGACAACAATCTCGTAAATATCTTGGTCGTTGCCTTGCATGATACAATGTGTCTTCTGTTTTGGACAGGTTTCCTCCGCAAAAAGGCGATATGCTGAAACAGTGGATTATTGCCACTAAACGCAAAGGTTTCACGCCTACAAGGGCTAGTTTCTTGTGTGGAGATCACTTCTTGGAAGAAGATTATTTAGTAAGGCCTGGTACTTCGAGAAGGCATCTCAAGGCTGATGCAGTGCCATCACAGTTTGCGTTTCCGACGCGTTTAATGCCCAAGGAAAAGCAACCAAGGCGACAGATTAAAATAACAACTGAACAGCCTACTGTAGAAACTCATGATTATATTGAACAGGTTAGTCACTTCACATAAACATTGTTTCTGTTTTCAAACAAACATGTTTTCTCATAAGTACTTGCCAAACTTTGTTTCATGCCTGTACTACTTGTATTCTATTCGTGTTTCAGTTTTCTCAGAGTTGTGAAACATTGAAGGAATGTGGATCTCAAACACAAATAGAAATGTTTGACAAGACCATTGACACGTGCAGTTTTTTACCAGATGTTGTGGAGACACTGAGAAGAAAAATCAAGAGCCTGCAGGAAAAAATTAGGAGAATAGAGAAGAAAAACTATTCAATGAAAGACATCATAAGTGCTCTGAAAAAGAAGGGTCATCTAACAGAGAAGCTGCATGAATTCCTGAATCAACAAACAGGGACTCAGGTGGAATTAGTGTACAATTTGTTGAATAATAGTGTGTCATCCAAGGGAAACAGGTACAAAACAGACATTAAAATGTTTGCAATGACAGTGTAATTTTACTCTCCTAAGGCGTATGAATATTTACAGACATTAATGCCTCTGTCTCACAAATCACTGATTTCTCGTTGGGTGGGGACTGTGAATTGTGATCCTGGCTTTTTAAGTGACGTGTTCAGGTACTTTGAATTTAACCATCAAGTGAGGACTGAATTTAAAGAGTCTAGCCTCATAATAGACAGTATGGCAATTAGAAAACAGGTAGTATGGGACCAGGAAACTAAGAGGTATACAGGTTTTGTAGATTTTGGAGGAAAAGTTGAACAATCAAAAGAAGTGAAAGAAGCTTCAGAGGCATTAGTTTTTATGCTTGTGTCGATAAAAGGTAAATTTAAGTGTCCTGTAGCGTATTTTTCAGTGAATGGCTTTGATGGTAGTGAGCAGGCGAAGTTAATAAACTCTGCTCTGGAGACGCTAAGCAATTCAGGCATCAGAATTCGGGCAGTCACTTGTGATGGCACAAGGACAAATATAAGTACTCATCGTTCATTGGGATGCAGTATTAATTTTCATCAAAACGTTTTTTCTTCTCAGTTCCTTCACCCAATTTCAAACCACAATGTTTACTGTGTTTTGGATATGTGTCATTTAGTGAAACTTGCTCGAAATGCATTAGCAGAAGTAGGCGTTATAGAGTCTACAAATGGCCATATTAAGTGGCAGTACTTAAAAGAACTAAATCAATTGCAAATTGAGGAAGGTATGGCATTTGCTAACAAGTTGTCAGGACAACATATTAATTATCTTAATAAAAAGATGAACGTCAGCTTAGCAGTTCAAACATTCAGTTCTAGTGTTGCAGATAGTATAGATATTTTGAGAAGAGCTGGCAATCCCAGATTCCATGGTAGTGAGGCTACAGTGGAGTTTTTGAGATTTATAGACAGAATTTTTGACGTCTTTAACTCCAGAAATCCTCTACCTTCAGGATATAAAGCCAGCCTGAAACTCAGCAATCAGGCATATTGGCTTGATATTTTTCATCAGACAGAATCTTATTTAAGAAGTTTAAAAGTAAATGGTGTTTCTCTCCTGCAGCACACAAGAAATACTTTTGTCTTTGGCATAATTTTGAACATGCATTCGATTAAAGCCATTGCACTTGAAATAATGACTAGGGAAAATTCTCCTCTGCAATTTTTATTGACATATAAGTTTTCCCAAGATCATATTGAACTCTTATTCTCATGTGTGAGATCTGGAGGGGGTTGGAATAACAACCCAAATTCATGTGTTCAATGGTACCTGTAGGAGTGTATGATTTCTGATCACAAAAGTGTCCTCTTGTAGATGATTCTTGTATGTTGTAGACGAAGTAGAAAAATGGTGCTCACTTATTGAAGTGGGTATCTGTTTTCCACATACAAGCAGAACATTTTGTACTACATTGCAGGGTTCGTTGCCCTCACAATTTCAAAGCACGTTACATGTAAAGACTGCCTCTACATTCTTAGGCCACCCGTTGTTTGTAATGACGCAACATATGCATTTCTTAGTACTGCAGAAAAGAGCTCATTCACAAAATTTGTAAGCCGAGGCAAGCTTATTGAAACAAGTAATGCTGCATACTCTGTGGTGGAGCACTCAGAAAAATTGTTTGAAATGTTTGTTGTCAATGGTGCAAAAGCATTTAATTAGTAAGATTGTCATGTGTGTTCTTAAAAAATTTGTGAACTATTCATTCCGTAAACTAGACCATGACTTCCATAATGAATGCGGAATTGAAGATTTGCGTGAGACACAGCTTGTACGTAAGATTGCATCCAGGTACATTCAGGTGTGGCTGAAAATATATGGGGAAAAGGTTTTCACTTGAGAAAATAGGTCACAATACAACTAGTGTAAGACCCCCAACTCAGTAAGATTATTTTATTCAGTAATGTGTAGTGTTGTGCCTTAAACATAGCAGTAGTGGTTAAAAATGTATGGAAATGACAAAAATAAATTTCGTGTTTCAATGTGATTTTGTGTTCTCATTTCAGTACCCTTGCTCATGCTTGAAATGTTTACAGTATTCATCATTTTACAAATGATAAAAAGTACATAGACATATGAAGGTGTTCCTTGGAACATTACAATCAGGGTAACTTTTAACTGATCATAGTATCATTGTACCAATTGTTATTCTTGTTTCAAATGGCTGGTGTTCCACCTGTTTGTACTATTTTGTACTAAATGTAACATTTTTATTACCTCTGTGATTCATTCAAATGTCTTTCCACCTCCCTAAAAGCTCTTAGGCTTGTGATTTTTCTTTAATTGCTTTGATTGTGAAGTGAGCTTCTGACAGTGATTTAAGGTGAACAAAGTCAGGTTGATACAAATATCTTGATATTTCAAAGTAAATATGGAAACTGAATCAACACTGTTTTTACTTCTTATTAACACCTGATTTCCTTTTGTTGAGATGTAAATTTATTCAGAACATTAGATATGGGAAAAATACTATGTTTTTTTAAGTCTAAAGTTACCCAGAATGACTGAGTAATTTTGTACCAGTATTAAAATTGAAATTTTACTCCAAGAGAGCGTCTCTAGTACAAATTTCCTCATTGCCAAGCACACCTTAGCAATACGGGTGAAATTTTGGTGTCTGTTGTGATGTAGATTGTGTGTGCAGTACTTTGAAAAAGACGGAAAAAAGTCCTGCAAAGCTACCCAGATTGACTGAACTGTTTATATACGTTAGTTCTCAGTTAAATATGCACTTTAAACTAACTGATTTTATCGCAATTTCCACGTTGGTACATGTGAATTAGTTCAGTAAAAAAGAGAAAAATTGTGGCAGTGTCACACGTAATTTTGGTTGTTTCATATGGTGCCTGACAATAATTAGCATATTGTTGTAGATATCCAAATTCACGTTTAAATAAAGCCCATTACGTTTTTTGCCGACGCCAAAGATGATGTCGCCACTGATAAGTGCATTACATATGTGAATAAAACTGTTCCTTACACCTGGGAAAAATATTGTTTCGCTTTTAGGTACTTTATATTTACGATACTACAGTAGACTTTAGTGTTCATGAGCGTAAAACGAAATTGGTAGTTCGTTGGTTTAATGTTAATCTAGTTAGTTTTATTATCGTCAAGAATGTAGATACTTTCGAACGAAAACGAGTGCTGCCTTTCTAACTAAAATATCACATACGGATTTTTGCCTTACTGCAATATGGCGGCGCTAACAGACGACGGCACGCTGTGACAGCCGAAGTTCGCCGTCCAGTTAGTATAGAGATCACTGCTCAAGTTTCTCTACGTAGGGGCAGTATGCACGCCAGTTATCCTGAGTTATCGTTTCAGAACCTGTAGTGATTGGGCCCTGCAGTATCTTCGTCATGCGAATATCTGCAATAATCTTTCTTTTTTTTTTGAGTTCAGTAGGATTTACGGCAAAGTTGTGTGGTGGAAGTCGCAGTACAGTGTGTCCATGAGCTTCAAGTATTTTATTGATTTCAAATACTTTCTCTTCCGACTTATGTTGTTTAATTAAATCAAACAGTTTTATTTTTCTCATTGACAAATCAGCTTCAACCTTACTTTTTAATAATCAGCCAATCATTTTCCTTTTATTTTAGGACCTTTTTGGAGCTTTGTTGCGCTACTTTTTGTGATATGAAGCGTTGTCCATAACAATAACGCAGTTGAGTGGCAGATTCGGCATTACTTTAGTCGATATTCAATTTTCGTAGTTCATTTGCCCACGGTAGTCACCTGTCGCACATCCGCCTTTATAAATTAACTGCACGTTGGGTAAAAATCTAATCTAATGTTGACTACAATAATTCTATTGCTCCCACTAACATTGTCCATAATGTCATCAACGCCAGGCCCCTGCCAGCATTTTCTATAAGTAATGTTATCCACCCACGTTCATTCAATATAAAAGCAGTTTCTGCTACCTCCCTTAATTTCCTCGCTTGGATCAGGTACTTACATCGCGAGTCAATTATATTCGTTGTTTCTACCAGAACCTTTCGCTTACTTAGTGATCTTTTCCAGGTAAATCTCATTTCACACGGTTCCTTGTATCAAACATCTTTCTGCCAAGAAGAATGGACTTTTTGCTTTACGGCAGTAAGTAATTTGCATAATGTCGACTCTGTTTTTTGATTTATGTAAAAGTCCTCCATCGTTTGTCGAATGGGCGATTTTGTGAAACTGTTTATAACGATAGGTTTCCTGCCAAAATTATTAGTTTTCCTTCGTGACGATTCCAGTGAACCGCGTGGTTTACTTTCGCGTTCCTTCCTTATGCGTCCTGTTGTGTGCAAGGCTGGCGTGTGCTTAAATTGCAGCCCTTTGATTGGGACTGATAATGTTAGCCAACAGTCCACCTTGTGTCGCCTCTTTAACAGACACTGTAATAACATTAAGAGACGATCGAACGCTCCTTACTCCGCAGATACCTTCTCTTCTTCGTATTCTGTACATTTTCTTGCAATTCAGGGCGATTATCCATCACTTCCAGATACCGAAGTATGTCAGTAAGTAAACAAAGTTAACTGAGTGACGCTGGCAGCTAAGATTCCACTGAGAGAAACGAGGTATTTCACTGCATGCGAATGTGCACCGCTAGACAGGTAACGGGCAAATGATTTTGGGTGCACCTGTAGGTCAGTGGCAGGGTTCCTCCTGGGAAGTCCACTTCCCCCACCAAAAGCGCTGCTCGCTCTTGAGTTTGCAGACAGACATCTGTAAGAGTAGTACTATAGTTCGTTGAATTGTTAAGATCAATGCTTGATTTCAGCTGTAAATGAGAGAAACTGTACCTGTCAACTCCATTTCATACAGTGTGCAATGACAGGTACTCGGCTTTTTGCGCCGAGTCACGTGACTTAGACACCGGTTTCAAGCGTTAATATCATGGGGGTAGAAAAAGGGGAAATGGCGCTATAGACTTACGCTGTACGTTGTTTTGAAGCCTGTGGGCGGGGCCTGCCGCCATCTTGGATCCCCCAAAACATTAGCAGACGAGTGTTTACAATTGCTTCTTGTTCGTTATTTCTGTCGTGTGCACGCGATATTTGTTTTATATAGTAAATGTTACACTATTTTAGTGAACAACACAGCATAAGGAACGCAACTTCAAACGTTTTTCTGGTCTTAAATGCGTATTCGATACAGTAATACGACACGAAAATATGAGGCTTCTGGCCTCAGTACTGCAATTCCTTTTTGTTTATACGTTTCGAATAACCGAGGAGAGAATTATGTGCTATGAAAAACGTGCTTTCGTAATCCATTTCTATTCACTTTCATTGTGTTTGTGTCGATAATTGATAAAGCCAGAACTCCAAAAGCAATGATTGATAGTTTAGAGGCACCGATTTGTATTCGTTGCATTTTCAAGTCAAATGCAAATTTTAAATGCTCAAGTTTGCAAGAAACTTACCTTATTTCCTTTGGTGTCCCATAGACGTATGCAGGGATGATATAAACAAGCCAGCTGTCATGTCAACAAAGCCAAAGTTTCGTTAAATTACGAAGGAAAAGAACTGAATTTAAGGTTCTCAGGCCCATTGTAGCTTACACATCTGCTTTTTTTTTTAAATTGTACCTACCAAGTGACATTCAGTGTGGCAAATAACAGCAATTCACAGGGGAACATGACAACACACTGATTAATGTAATGATCTAAGTAGCCTGGACTTAGATAGGGAACTTTGCTTTAACATATATGTAACCCTTTAAGTACTTATAATTTAACCACTGTAACAGGTGTTCCACACATTTTACTGAAGATTTAATTAACTACATGTAGTTACTTCACTCTTATATTAAATTATTGCATTTTAAAACATTAGTAAATCGTGAGTGTGATATTCCTGTTAGTAAACAAAGAAATTGCGAGAAAATGTGTGAAAAGTGCAAACAATTCAATGTTTACCGTAATAATATGTGCTTGGTGTGTCATATTGCCGGAAAAACAACCGAAATAAAGACTAAGGACATAGAAAAACGCTACAAAGACATTGCCTGCATAGCAACCACGTCCTGCAACAGTGATGTGAACGTGTTTCTCGATTCCGGTTATTGCTACAGTGAAAAGCGAGCTCACAAAGGAATAACATGTGTGGAATGTAAAACAATATTTCATTTTCAATGTGCAAATGCGAGTTCAAAATGGAAAATATGGTTATGTGCAAAATGTGATCAAAATGAATTGAATAGTAATCTTAAAAAGGACTGTAAAAACGAAATTATTATGGCGTTAATAGAAGAGATACATACATTAAAATACAAATTTGATGAACTTTCGTATATGATAACAGAAAATCGTAGTACAACTGGCACTGATAAAAGACTAGATCCTAGCACCCAAGCTTCAATTGAGGAAATTTCTTCTAGTTGTAAAAGATGCAAGAAAAATGTGAATAGTGGTGTGAAGTGCAACGAATGCTGCATACTATTTCACTTTAGATGTGGAAAAGTTGATCCATCCCTTATAGAAGACATGAAATTGTTGACAAACTGGAAATGGGAGGAATGTAGGACAAGACCTAGTGCTATAAGCCAACAGGAAGTTTACCATAAAGAATTAACAACAACAATGGACATGCCAAATAACGAAACACCGTCCCAGTCCACAGGGCAAACACATTTTCAGAAAAGCAGCACAGGATGGATTATGCCTCGAGTGACCCGTAAGGTAACGAACAACACAATAGTTATCTTAATCTATGTACAATCCCTGAACATGAGAATACATACTCAGCTCTAACTCATGTAAACAATGACAGTGATCATCAAGTGACAGTCCAAAGAAGACATACCCCAAACAAAACTGTGATAAAACAATCTCATCAAACAAACACAAAGGTACTATGAAAAAATAAACACTATAATAACCTAAAAGTTTTCTCAGACAGTTTTGGAAGAGGGTTAACTATAAAACTGAAAACAGATGATGCAGCAGGAAGGTTCAAAATTCAGGGACTAGTAAAACCAAATGCAAGATTAAGCCAAGTTGTTGACAGTATTGAAGAAGAATGCAAGAACCTATCATCAAACGACTATGCAGTAATTATAGGAGGGGCTAATGATGTGTATCAAGTTGCAGCAACAAAAGCACTGAAAGAGTCATTGGGTAAGCTAACACATACCAATGTAATAGTGGCTAAAATACCTCACCGTTATGATCTAATAGAACAATCATGTGTGAACAACGAAATTAAAAAAGCAAATAACCTCTATGATTCAGTATGTAAACATTTCAAAAATGTAACAGTGATTGACATGAATGATATTTCAGATCGCTGCCACACCACAATTGTGCCCCTTAGCAAACTGTGTCACTGTAACAGAGCTTGTCATACAAGCCATGGTCAGCATCTAAATGGATTAGGAAAGTCACTTCTAAGCAAAAAATACTTGGGATTGTAAGAGAAAAATTAAGCTCTGCTAATGAAACAATTTATAGGCTTCAGTTCACAGATATGGTACAGGGAAACTCCCAGTAGTGACGAATTCTAACACAAGTTGGATTTGGTCACAACAGTTCGCAAGGGACAGTAAAGATAATGCAACAGAAAAAGCAACAAGTATTCCTCCAGAAACAAAACAGATTTAATGTTATTTCATGTTAATGTACAATCCCTAAGACATAAAGTTAATGAGTTACAGTACTTGGCAGACAAAATTAACTGTAGCATACTGTGTATTAATGAGCATTGGTTGCATAACTCAGAAATAGATATGCGTGTACCTTATGGCTACATATTAGCCACAAAATATTGTAGAACAAATATTGCACATGGTGGAGTTGCAATCTACATGAAAGAAAACTTAAATCTGCAGCATTCAGTGATAGACCTACACAAACATTCCATTGAAGGTGTATTTGAAGTAGCAGCCATAGTACTGCATACCCAAAAAATTATCATTGCTACTGTGTACCGTACACCAGCCTCCGATGAGGAAGTTCTTATAGAAAAACTAATTTCACTAATCAAATTATTCACTAAACACAAAAATCACAAAATTTTTATGGCAGGTGACTTCAATATAGATATAAGGGAAAGTAGAAAAAATGTAAATGACATGGTTAACAGCCTAAAGGCACTAAACTGCTACTGTATAAATGAAAAACCTACTAGACTAGATGCATGCCTTGACAATGTAATTAGTAATGTAAATCAGGATCAATTAAAGCATGATGTGATTAAGTTAGAGTTATCTGATCATGACGTGATATGGGTCAGAATGGGCAGTATGAACACAGAGAGAACTAAACAGTTAGTCACTTTCAGAATACTAAAAGAGAGCAATATTGTATAATTGAAACATGAAGTGAAGGTGGTGGATTGGCGAAACACACTACACAATATAAAAAATCTTGATGAATGTTTATCTATGTTTTTATGTATCATTAAAAATTCAGTAGATATCCACTGTCCACTTATCACAAAAAGATGCACCCCTAACAACAGAAAAAAAGCTCAGCACTCTAACAAGTGGTACACTCCAGAGCTCAAGCAAAGGAGGACACTGCTACTTATACTAAAAAATAATAGTGACAAAATGAAGAAGCCAGGAGACACTATGTGATCCTTAAGAAGTTGTACAAATATGAAATAAAATCAGCTAAATGTAAAGTAAATGATGAATATATTGCAGGCTCAAAAAATGCCTGTCAAGCACCTTGGAATATAATAAAAAGTGAAATTAATATGAGCAAACAGGAAGCCACAGTGCCTATAGATTGCAACATCCTTAACGAATATTTTATAAATTGTGCCAGCTCTTCTTCTTCTTCTTCTTCTTTTGGTAAAAATAATTCTGATAATACTTCAGCTGCTGTAACCCTTCTTAAACAACAAGCACCAGTAACCAAGAAATTCTCTTGGTCAAAAATCACCTCCGGCCACATCATAAAATCCATAAAGAAACTTAAAAACTCAGAAACAGAGGACTATTACGGGCTTAGTAACAGTATTGTTAAACACATAGCCACTGCAATCTTAATGCCACTAACATATCTGACGAATCCATACTTGAAGAAGGAATATTCCCTGAATGCCTGAAAATGACAGTTACACTCCCAATCTATAAGAAAGGTGACAGAAAAATGCCAAACAATTATAGACCTATATCAATAGTTCCCATTACATCAAAAGTAATTGAAAACTGCATACATATCCAAATTTACAATTATTTTGAAAGTAATAAATTATTGAGTAAGAACCAGTTTGGCTTCCGATCTGAACTATCGACAACTAAAGCAGTTGAATGCCTCCTTAGTAATATATATGAAGGATATGAAAACAAGAAACTCACTTGTGCTACACTGTTAGATTTAACAAAGGCCTTCGACTCAGTCACACATGAAATAATGATAAAAAACTAGAACATTATGGTATTGTAGATAAACCATTACAATTTTTTCAATCATACTTAAGCAATACGGTAGAATTAGTAAAAACAAACTATCAAAAGTCAACACCCACGAAAGTAAAGAGAGGAATTCCACAAGGCTCAGTGCTTGGCCCTTTCCTGTTCATTGTTTACATCAGTGACTTCTTAAATTATATGCCACACAACAATGTACTGTATGCTGATGATATGACACTAGTAACAGATGGAGAATATATGCAAGATGTCATAGAATACAACACAGTAGTAACTGAAATGAGCAGTGACTGGTGCAGAGCCAACCTTTTATCAATAAACAAATTGAAAACTGAAGAAATTTACTTCACCCTGAGACCAATTGAACATAATACAAAAAATGTCAAGTTACTAGGTTTACATATAGATCAAAATCTTACATAGGACAGACACCCAAATTATCTATGTGGCAAACTTGCTCGAAGTCTCTTTCTATTACACAAGCTGAGACACTTTATCAGTAAAAATCTGCTAATCTCCACGTACTTTGCTTTTTTCCATTCACAACTGCAGTACGGGGTACTTCTTTGGGGCAAGTCAGTGGGTTCAAGTACCATTTTCAAGGGGCAGATGAAAACAGTCAGGTGCATTTTAGGACTAGCACCAAGACAAAGTTGCAAAAATCATTTTAAAGAACTAAAGATAATGACACTACCTAGTATATACATTTATAATTGTTTAATATATGCTAATGAGAACATAAAGAACTTTAATTTAAGATCTGAAGTGCATGTTCATAATACTCGAAATAATAGTAACATAGACCTACCATACACAAGGCTGACATTAACAGCCGGCCGCGGTGGTCTCGCGGTTCTAGGCGCGCAGTCAGGAACCGTGCGACTGCTACGGTCGCAGGTTCGAATCCTGCCTCGGGCATGGATGTGTGTGATGTCCTTAGGTTAGTTAGGTTTAAGTAGTTCTAAGTTCTAGGGGACTAATGACCACAGCAGTTGAGTCCCATAGTGCTCAGAGCCATTTTTTTGACATTAACACAAAAGAGCCATAAACACTTTGGCTTGAAATTTTATAACAAACTCCCAAAGGCTGTGAGCGAACTACCAATGAATAAGTTTAAGCAAACAATAGAAGTGTGACTCCAAAGTACGCCATTTTACTCACTTGATGAGTTTCAAAACAGTGACACAAAAGAGATATGCTAAATGAAACAAAAAACTGCCATAAGAATTATACCTATGTGTTTGTGACAGTAAGGTACCAGCAAAGACTTTTTACATGGATACGTAAGATGTACCATAAATATATCTTGATACTATTGTATAATTAACTGTTATTATTTATTATTATTATTATTACTATTACTATTGTGAATGAATAATTGTTGTATTATAAATATTACTTTGGCATGCATATCTGCTTGCCCTGCACAGGCACAATTATGTACAATAATAATTATTGTAATTCAAACAAAATGTATTGAACACACTGACGATGCCAATTGTATGGAAAACATACTGAAAGGCAAATAAAGATTCTATTCTATTCTATTCCAGGATATTTCTTGGCAGGACTTTTCAGTTGCTTGGGAATAACCAAACAATGAAAACCAAGTGTATTGCTCACCTCCAGAGAGTTCTTCACGTTGGAGTGATAAGAAGTCTAAAGTCAAATCACAGAAATAAAACCATACTGTAAAACTTTACAGTGCATCAGAATTTCAAGTATATGCATAAGAAAATAGCTCTTAAATAAGTCCACTTACGAATGATGTGGTTTGTATAAACTTTAGACTAAAATCAGAACGATTAATACACCCGTAAGCGACGCAAGCCGGCATTTTTTTATCAAAACACTTCACGACTACACGGAATGAAACCACCAGAAGCGAATGTTTTGGTGTAGCTAACGTGGCGGATCTTCACTTGGGTCTGCTTCAAGTTTGTGACGTCATGACAACTCCTCTTATTTTTACCTCCACGGATAATACGGCAGAGATAGGGACATGCGCGGTCAATGTTATATATGGTCTTTGACATGGACGCTTTACGAGAATTCGGCTGTTTTTCTCGTGACACTCGACAGAGACAAGTTGCCAGCCACAGGTGGCAGCAGCTGTTTGTGCTGCGGCCCCCTCCACGCAACGAGGCCTCCGCTCTGGCTGAGCAGGGCGCAGCGCGGGACAGGCCAGTGTCGGCCAGACCGACCTGCCGGCGGACGTGGGGACTGAAGAAGGATGTGGCCGCTGCCAGCCGTAGCCGCGGCCTGCGTGTGCGCGCTCGCGGCCGCGGCGCTGTGGTTGCTGCGCCGGCCGCTGCGGCGCTGGCGGCGCCTCGTCGCCTTCTCCGCGCAGCTGGCGGGCCCTGCGCTGCCGCGGCTCTCTCTGGGCGAGGACACGCTGGCGGCGTTCGCGGACGCCTGCCGCCGCTACGGCACGCCCTGCAGGTGGGTGGCTGCCTGGCGCGTGCCCGCTACCGAGTAAACATCCGCGAGTCGCTTGCAGAGGTGGCTCCCGCAACTTCTTCCTACTTCCACAAGTACCTTCCGCCAGACGGTTTCTCGCACCTTGCTGCAAGTACCTGTCAGCTGGTGGAAGTTTCTCTCAAACTTGCAGAAGTTATGTGTGTTCGATAGGCACAAAGGCAGATGAAGCCCAACAATTTTACCACGGGAACCCATAAACGTATATACCTGGGCACAGCCAGCCAAGGAATTGAGAAAAAAATTAGCCGCTTACTTTGTTCCGCCAGAACAAAAAGTAGAATGGCAGTACAGAGTCTTTAAATTTTAGCTGCTTTTTAATCTCGGCGTAAACATAAATGAACTGCATTCGTAATAAATAATGTTTGCATTTTTAAGAGTAGTTAAAAGGTGGTCTCTTGGTGATCTAGATCAGGGGTCTCCAAACTACAGCCCGCGGGCCGAAACCGGCCCGTGAGGGCCGGCAAACCGGCCCGCGTTAGCTGGCCGGACATCCCTGGAGTCCGGCCCGCCAAATATTTGAGGTGGCACCTATACTGCCATCAATTGAGTTTCGAGGCCTATCGCGACCAATACACCGCGACATTGGCTCTGCTATTCGCTACAAGACTACATAACTAAACTTATTCTTACGCAGCTTGAAATAACAATGCGTTGACATACTCCACCTCTGTTACGTCTTGCAGTAATGGTGTTCCTAATAATGATTTTGAGATTTCGTTAACTTTGTAGGACGCTTTCGTGAACAATGTGCAGTGACACACTTTTTTGTCGGTGAAATTCGCCAGAATAAAATACGCCTGAATTTCGGTCAGGTACGTCCACCAATCAAAATTATGTAATTAAATAAAAATCATAGTTCGTTCCAGCGCTAGCTATTCCCACAACCTTAGATTTTTGCGATTTCATCTTTCCTTTAGCCTTACATTACGGTGATCGTGGAGTGCTAGGGTGCTTTAATCGCATTGGTAGACCTTGGCCCTTATGACTTCGTGGAGGAGTCAATGTGGCCCGCGGACTAAAAAGTTTGGAGACCCCTGATCTAGATTAAAGCACCTTTCTATCCTGATGTCGAATATTTTATTGTACAATGGAGAAGAGATTTCTCGAAAATAGCGTACCACATTCTCGTAAAGTTCTCGATCTGCACCAAGTCCTCGGATTTTAATATTTTCAGTAGTGTTTCTTGATAAATATGTACACCTCTCTGTATCCATTTCTTCGCCCAAACATTTCTTTTTCTTCTTGACTTCTTTTATTTTCGTCATTATTCTTCTTCAATAATGGTAATGCAGCAACGATGGCGGCTGTCCTGGTCTTTAACACGACAATGTAAAAATACACTTGGCGAACTCACGACGCGTCTTATGTGGAAACACTTCTGCAAGTAGTTACAAGGTCCTGAACTTAACTTGTCGAGATGAGTTGCAGAAGTGAATTTGCGCAAGTTTTTGCTCTTGTGTAAACACATCAGTAAGTGCTTCCACAAGTCACTTCCTAGTGGACACGTGCCTTAACACGCGCATCTACATCTACATCGATACTCTACAAATCACATTTAAGTACCTGGCAGAGGGTTCATCGAACCAGCTTCACAATTCTCTATTATTCCAATTTCGTATAGCGCGCGGAAAGAATGAACACGTACATCTTTCCGTGCGAGCTCTGATTTCCGTTATATTATCATGGTGATCGTTCCGCCCTATGTAGGTCGGTGTCAACAAAATATTTTTGAATTCGGAGGAGAAAGTTGGTGATTGGAATTTCGTGAGAAGATTCCGTCGCAACGAAAAACGCCTTTCATTTAACGATTTCCAGCCCAAATCCTGTATCATTTCTGTGACACTGTCTCCCATATTTCGCGATAATACAAAACGTGCTGCCTTTCTTTGAGCTCTTTCAGTGTACTCCGTCAGTCCTACCTGGTAAGGATCCCACACCGCGCAGCAGTATTCTAAAAGAGGACGGACAAGCGTAGCGTAGGCAGTCTCCTTAGTAGGTCTGTTACATTTTCTAAGTGTCCTGCCAATAAAACGCAGCCTTTGGTCAGCCTTCCCCACAACATTTTCTACGTGTTCTTTCCAATTTAAGTTGTTCGTAATTGTAATACCTAGGTATTTAGTTGAATTTACGGCTTTTAGATTAGACTGATTTATCGTGTAACCGAAGTTTAACGAGTTCCTTTTAGCACTCACGTGGATGACCTCACACTTTTCGTTATTTAGGGTCAACTGCCACTTTTCGCACAATTCAGGTATTTTTTCTAAATCGTTTTGCAATTTGTTTTGATCTTCTGATGACTTTATTTGTCGATAAACCACAGCGTCATCTGCAAACAACCGAAGACGGCTGCTCAGATTGTCTCCCAAATCGTTTGTATAGATAAGGAACAGCAAAGGGCCTGTAACACTTCCTTGGGGAACGCCTGAAATCACTTCTGTTTTACTCGATGACTTTCCGTCATCTCGGTGGTTACGTGAGCTCCCATAGCCTGTCCCTTCCTTAACTTGAAGGGATACCGAACGAGTTGCGACTGCGTCCACGGACGCATTATTAGCCGTGTCCAGTGTACTTCAGTTGTAATTCGCTTGCACAGCTGACGATAAACAAACTGAGACTTGTGTCCGGCCTTCGACGTGCGAATGCGGCTCCACCTTTAGTCGAGACATACATATTTCTGCCATTTTTGCATGCCGCTCAGTACAAAGACAGGCTGACCTTTAAAGCCAACCACGACACTTCATGGACAAATGAATCTGTCTGTAACTATACAGAACAACTTCGGTCTTTGAAATAAGTTTTCGCAAACTGTTAATGAAAATAGAACACCTGGAGAACATGTTTCGTGAATTGTATCGAAAACTTCACCAACTCTACGGCTATAAATTCATCGTGGAAGACTGTAGCGCGTTTAAAATCTGGCTTGGCAGTCTACTGTCTAGCTCTCCAGCGCCCCTTCCACTATTTACTAATTTAACAGCGCGGTGTTTCCTAGTATTTGCCATTGTCTCACGAAGAATCGAGTTATTAATTCATAAAACTATATTTAACAACAACCACAATGCGCATGATGTTTTTCGGGTGCACTCCTGCAGCCGAGGCTTTTGATTGAATTCAGTAATGCAGGTGGGTCTATTCAGTTCCAGACCCAAACTGAGACGCTGCCAGAGGTTTCTGTAATAATGTTATATCTTGTTTCGTCCCACAGCGCTATGGTCAGAGTAGGATGTGAACTGCGTCACGGGAATTCGTCTTCTGGACTTGGCAGTAAGTTGCTGCATTTGTCCTACAAATTATTACCCTACTCAATGTCTACTCG
Organism: Schistocerca nitens; assembly: GCF_023898315.1. NCBI lineage: Eukaryota > Metazoa > Arthropoda > Insecta > Orthoptera > Acrididae > Schistocerca > Schistocerca nitens. The sequence goes on from NC_064622.1 coordinate 12,878,888, forward strand.
CAAGACATATCCTACATTAAAATAATCTGCCACAGTTCAGAAATATAATTAATCTAATTCAGCTTGACTCAACCATTCAAACCCTACAAATAGGTAGAAACTTGCATGGTGAATCCGTATCAATTGTTAACATCCATGCACAGGATTTAACTTGAATCAGGGCATGTTCTGTAGTACAACTCACCCGTTCGCGGGTTATTTGCCTTTGTCACAAAGTACACCGCGAATCTCGTTCTCGAAGAACAGCAGTTCGACATCGGTTAAAAGCTCGAATACGACACGTGTCGTTTTGAACATCACATCCCACGGCAACCCAAGCACGGTGTAGTAGAAGACAGAATCCAGTCTGTAGATTCCCAGGCACATACACTATCGAACTGTTCAGATACACCTGCAAGGAGGTGTGCGTACGTGCCATGTAAGACCCCGTATATTCCTCTACGTTACAGGTATTAAACTCCTGCTAAACACACATACTCACACCATGCGCTCTTATTCTGCATCTGCTATGGAATCGTACAAGATACGTCAGTAGCGTGGTTTCGTCGAGTTTCACCGTGGAAGAAAATCAACGGCCAGAAACGTCTTTCTTCGTGGCTCCAGAAATATGGAAAACTAATGGCAAGAGACTGGGACTATGTGGAGCATGTGTAAGGGCCTTCCAGCGAGACTTGTGCAGGCTGTTGTGGGCTGGCCAACACGTTTCGAGTGTGCTGCAGGAGTTTCCACGGGACGTCTCACACACCCTCCGTACAGTTCCGATCCCTCCCCAGTGTTTCCCATATTTCTGGAGCCATGAAGAAAGACATTTGTGGCCGTGGATTTGATTCGGACGAAGAGGTACATGCTTTGGTACGATCACAGCTCCGTAGGCAACCGCAAACATTTATCTTCGAAGCCACTGACTGTCTTGTCTCACAGTATTAACAGTTACGGCTATTACTTGCGAAATAACAACGAGCTTGCGCACTTTTTTTATCTAGCTGTCTCGTTTCCATTTCACTGCCCCTTACATGTCGTTCTATACCTACTACTGCACTTGCTTTTCCTCAGTCATTACTCGAAAATCAAACCATCAGTCAAGCACATTCTAAGTATCCAGAATGAGATTTTCACTCTGCAGCGGAGTGTGCGCTGATATGAAACTTCCTGGCAGATTAAACCTGTGTGCCCGACCGAGACTCGAACTCGGGACCTTTGCCTTTCACGGGCAAGTGCTCTACCATCTGAGCTACCGAAGCACGACTCACGCCCGGTACTCATAGCTTTACTTCTGCCAGTACCTCGTCTCCTACCTTCCAAACTTAACAGAAGCTCTTCTGCGAACCTTGCAGAACGAGCACTCCTGAAAGAAAGGATATTGCGGAGACATGACTTAGCCGCAGCCTGGGGGACGTTTCCAGAATGAGATTTTCACTCTGCAGCGGAGTGTGCGCTGATATGAAATTTCCTGGCAGATTAAAACTGTGTGCCGGACCGAGACTCGAACTCGGGACCTTTGCCTTGCGCGGGCAAGTGCTCTACCAACTGAGCTACCCAAGCACGACTCACGCCCCGCCCTCACAGCTTTACTTCTGCCAGTACCTCGTCTCCTACCTTTAATCTGCCAGGAAGTCTCATATCAGCGCACACTCCACTGCAGAGTGAAAATCTCATTCTGGAAACATCCCCCAGGCTGTGGCTAAGCCATGTCTGCGCAATATCCTTTCTTTCAGGAGTGCTAGTTCTGCAAGGTTCGCAGGAGAGCTTCTGTTAAGTTTGGAAGGTAGGAGAGGAGGTACTGGCAGAAGTAGGGTTGTGGGGACGGGGCGTGAGTCGTGCTTGGGTAGATCAGTTGGTAGAGCACTTGCCCGCAAAAGGCAAAGGTCCCGAGTTCGAGTCTCGGTCGGGCACACAGTTTTAATCTGCCAGGAAGTTTCACATTCTAAGTAATTTTTTGTTTTGGTGGACATGTTTGAATTGCTGCTTGCGTTAGAGCTCTTCTGCAGTCAGCCACTGCCAGTTACATGAGCATGAGAAACACACACACACACACACACACACACACACACAATGTCTCCAGTGCTTACACTCAGACACTACCTGCAGTCAGTCCATCTGTTGGCACGTGACTGACAGCCTCATCATCGGATGTGACGATAACATCGTCACCCGGGACCATCTGACTGACTTCTGTAACAATACACCTCATGTAAATAAAAACGTTCTAGAACATTTTCGAATACACTCAAAAGTATTTCAGTTCTCTTGGTCCACACTGCGTCACTCTTCTGGCTGCCACTTAGCTAGCTGTGTCATCAGTGTTGTGGCCACTACTGTGCTTCACTATGTCAATGATAAAGTAACCACGAAACGATCCTCGGTTATATGCCAACCACTGGTGAGGTAATGGTGCAGGTGCGACGATATGTGGCGAAGTCGGTGCATCTGCTTCACTCAAGTGAAAGTTGTCAGCGTGCGGTGACGTGGTATGAATGTAGCTGACATATATAATATTATTCTTTTTTAAAAAAAAAAATTATTCGTCATTAAATTTAATAAGGGCAGGGTTATTTTTCTTCTCCTTCAAAAGGCTTAGACCTGCACAGTCATATTGTTCTACACTACTGGCCATTAAAATTGCTACACCAAGAAGAAATGCAGATGATAAACGGGTATTCACTGGACAAACATATTATACTAGAACTGACATGTGATTACATTTTCACGCAATTTGGGTGCATAGATTCTGAGAAATCAGTACCCAGAACAACCACCTCTAGCTGTAAAAACGACCTTGATACGCCTGGGCATTGAGTCAAACAGAGCTTGGATGGCGTGTACGGGTACAGCTGCCCATGCAGCTTCAACGCGATGCCACAGTTCATCAAGAGTAGTGACTGACGTATTGTGATGAGCCAGTTGCTCGGCCAGTATTGACCAGACGTTTTCAATTGGTGAGAGATCTGGAGAATGTGCTGGCTAGGGTAGCAGTCCAACATTTTGTGTATCCAGAAAGGCCCGTACAGAACCTGCAACATACGGTCGTGCATTATCCTGCTGAAATGTAGAGTTTCGCACGGATCGAATGAAGGGTAGAGCCACGGGTCGTAACACATGTGAAATGTAACGTCCACTGTTCAAAGTGCCGTCAATGTGAACAAGAGCTGACCGAGACGTGTAACCAATGGCACCCCATACCATCACACCTGGTGATACGCCAGTATGCCGATGACGAATACACGCTTCCAATGTACCTTCACCGCGATGTCGCCAAACACGGATGCGACCATTATGATGCTGTACACAGAACCTGGATTCATCCGAAAAAGTGACGTTTTGCCATTCGTGCACCCAGGTTCGTCGTTGAGTACACCATTGTAGGCGGTCCTGTCTGTGATGCAGCGTCAAGGGTAACCGCAGCCACGGTCTCCGCGCTGATAGCCCGTGCTGCCGCAAATGTCGTCGAACTCTTCGTGCAGATGGTTGTTGTGTTGAAAACGTCCCCATCTGTTGACTCAGGGATCGAGACGTTCCTACACGATCCGTTACAGCCGTGCGGATAAGATGCCTGTCATCTCGACTGCTAGTGATACGAGGCCGTCGGGATCCAGCACTGCGTTCCGTATTACCCTTCTGAACCCACCGATTCCATATTCTGCTAATAGTCATTTGATCTCGACCAACGCGAGCAGCAATGTCGCGATACGATAAACCGCAATCGAGATAGGCTACAATCCGACCTTTATCAAGGAAATGTGATGGTACGCATTTCTCCTCCTTACACGAGGCATCACGACAACGTTTCACCAGGCAAAACCGGTCAATTGCTGTTTGTGTATGAGAAATCGGTTGGAAACTTTCCTCATGTCAGCACGTTGTAGGTGTCGTCACTGGCGCCAACCTTTTGTGAATGCTCTGAAAAGCTAATCATTTGCATATCACAGCATCTTCTTCCTGTCGGTTAAATTTCTTCGTGGTGTAGCAATTTTAACGGCCAGTAGTGTAGATTCCGTGCTGGGGTGTTTCTGTATACGGCCGCATCCAAGTTACGTGCTCACTACCATTTTCAAAAACAGTTGTATCTTTACGATCAAAGATCGTGCGGCTTATTCCCATATTTGTGTAAGTTATTTCCGGATCATTCCAGTGTATTCTGTGGTAATTATGTGTCAACCATACTGAAATATTCGCATCTTGATAAATTTAACATCTCTGAGTGGATTCTGCGGTGCTACATTTGTGCTGAAAGTTGCTGAAAGCAATGAACTCTATATTCTTGACCATCAAGTGACCATGTTCATCATGAAACCGTTGGGTATCGATGATAATATGTACGAAATTGAGATACCATTGTTAAATGCTTTAGATGTGATGTTGTTGTTGTTGTTGTGGTCTTCAGTCCTGAGACTGGTTTGATGCAGCTCTCCATGCTACTCTATCCTGTGCAAGCTTCTTCATCTCCCAGTACCTACTGCAACCTACATCCTTCTGAATCTGCTTAGTGTATTCATCTCTTGGTCTCCCTCTACGATTTTTACCCTCCACGCTGCACTCCAATGCTAAAATTGTGATCCCTTGATGCCTCAGAACATGTCCTACCAACCGGCCCCTTCTTCTTGTCAAATTGCGCCACAAATTCCTCTTCTCCACAATTCTATTCAATACCTCCTAATTAATTATGTGATCTACCCATCTAATCTTCAGCATTCTTCTGTAGCACCACATTTCAAAAGCTTCTATTCACTTGTTGTCCAAACTATTTATCGTCCACATTTCACTTCCATACATGGCTACACTCCATACAAATACTTTCAGAAACGAGCTGCTGACACTTAAATCTATACTCGATGTTAACAAATTTCTCTTCTTCAGAAACGCTTTCGTTGCCATTGCCAGTCTACATTTTATATCCTCTCTACTTCGACCATCATCAGTTATTTTTCTCCCCAAATAGCAAAACTCCTTTACTACCTTAAGTGTCTACCGTAACTGCTCTTCCAGGTCCTTTGCTGTCTCTGACAGAATGACAATGTCATCTGCGAACCTCAACGTTTTTATTTCTTCTCCGTGGATTTTAATACCTACTCCGAATTTTTCTTTTGTTTCTTTTACTGCTTGCTCAATATACAGATTGAATAACATCAGGGAGAGGCTACAACCCTGTCTCACTCCCTTCCCAACTACTGCTTCCCTTTCATGCCCCTCGACTGTTGTAACTGCCATTTGGTTTCTGTACAAATTGTAAATAGGCTTTCGCTCCCTGTATTTTACCCCTGCCATCTTTAGAATTTGAAAGAGAGTATTCCAGTCAACATTGTCGAAAGCTTTCTGTAAGTCTACAAATGCTAGAAACGTAGGTTTGCCTTTCCTTAATCTATTTTCTAAGATAAGTCGTAGGGTCAGTATTGCCTCACGTGTTCCGACATTTCTGCGAAATGTGATACTACATCCATTCATTTATATGGTCTCTGTACAGCTGTCGTTAGCACTGAATAATTGGCCACACGGTCATAATGCATAAGCTGCTGTGTCTACGGAAATTTTTTTGAAGATGAATTCTATACAAACATCAATAGGGCCCATATTTACAGATATATTCTGGTTTGAGGAATCCATTACTACAATGGGCGCAACATCCCTCAATTCTGCCGGGCTAATTATGCAAGCACCTTCTTCATTATGTTCGTAGTGTGACGTGCAAAACATTACCTACATATCAAACAGCATGTTGTTCACATTATTGTTGCAGTGCTGCTGTAAATTATCACATAGATAGAAGTCTGAATTAAGGTAAAACTTGGCGTTTGTCGGTTTACAATGCAAGTTAGCGTGAATTATGTTTCAGATTCTCTTTCTACTCGGTTTGCGATGCGAGTATGATGAAGCAGGATATTTCTAGTTGAACTGAAGTTTTAATTGTCCACGTTTATCGAGTAGCGTTTGGTAATACAGGAAAGTCAGACGGTTGCCATTACGATAAGCTCAGCGACAATTGGAGTCCAGAGCTTTAAAAGCTCTGAACGTTCCTCATCGGTTACCGAAACGTGGGGCATGTTAGGCATCAAGCACAACCTTCTTGTCTTCAGGTGCAGCTACTCGTTAAATTGCCATCTGTTGCGCTTCTTACTAGAATGGAAACTTGTTTTACCTTGATGAGGACACATTTCATGCTCTCGGAATACACCATCAGCAGTTTGAGTGATGTACAGGCATTAAATCGTTTCCATCTGGTCACTGGTCCGCCTTCTGAGTTGTCGGCTATCCATCCTGCACGTCCCGAGCTGTTCGTGTCGGGTGCCGACGCGTGTGCCTTCTGAACCAACCAGGCGACGCACGCAGCGCGCACGTGGCGCTCCAGGCGTGGCCACAACACCGGCTCAGCTGGAGCTGGAGCGTGCCGCACTGCTCGCCGGGACCACCTCGCTCACAGAGTTAGTTTAATCCAGGCACAGTTGCCGAGGCACAGGCAGTGTTTGCCAAAAGTCTGGAGTTATCACTTAGTTATTCTGGTCACGTAAATAGGTTCCTGGGGACAGCGAGTGACGAGTAAATCAAATGTAGTGGCCTCTGCAGGTGCAGTTTTCCGTAAGATATATCGGACACTGTGGCCAATTTTCTGACATGTGCAAATAGTTTTTAACGTTTATAGCTGCCAAATAATCAAACCTTTTATTACATGGAGGCATATACTTTTACTGTGGCATTGCAAAGAGTCTTCGAAGAAGACATTCGTGAGAACATGGATGAGAGATGATCAAATGCAAGAAGATAGTAGGGGCATGAACCATAGAGCTCATACAAACGTCTTCCTTGCTGTGCCAAATGTTTTTTATAACTTATGGGACTTAACTGCTAAGGTCATCAGTCCCTAAGCTTCCACACTACTTAACCTAAATCATCCTAAGGACAAACACACATACCCATGCCCGAGGGAGGACTCGAACCTCCGCCGGGACCAGCCGCACAGTCCATGACTGTGCCAAATGTTATTCAGATGCACGTAACCCATATGTGTTTCATATGTTTGTTCTCAACAAGTGCACGAAGTGCTGAACCTGAACAGCGGTACGCGCTGTGAAGCAGTTCGGGAGTGACAGCGCTGCGTGTCGGACTCAGCGCAGCCCGGCAGAGGCCACTGGCGGCTCGCCGGTGTCTCCTCGGAGATAGAAGTCCAGCAATTTGCGTTTGCTAAACGACTCATCCATCTACTTTCCAATGTCATGTTAAGAGCGTTGTAGCCTTATTACGGTGCCATTCTGCAAAGTGTCAGAACTTTTAGTATTACCTATCAGTTTCCACAAGCTATGGGAAGTTACAGTTGTAACACGTCTACAAACAGGGAGCTCCCTGGAGGGATGGCCAGAACAGCTTCGGACAAGCCCAGGATCACTCTGACCGGCGCTCGCCTGCCTCCAGTGGAGGTGACTGTGATCTCGACGATGCGGCCACCTGGCCAGAACCCGTCAGATAGTGCGTAGATAACAACCCAGCTAAAACCACACTATTTTGTTGACTCTCGTGTCCTCCAATTAAGCTAGTATACAAAATCTTCACCTCTCACTCATAGTGACTCGGACTGAGCACTAAATCCCAGAAACCTCCACTGGTGCAACTGATTCGAAGTAATCGCCAGTACTGGAACAAAGCCACTACGGTTCCACTTTCCATTGTTGTCAGAAGTATGCAAGATGGCGGCGATGACGTCATCCAAGATGGCGTTATGTAGACTTGGCAACAGCACGTGACTTCATCCAAGATGGTGGCCATGACGTCATCCAAGATGGCGGTCATGACGTCATTCAAGATGGCGGATTTTGGCGAGAAAGTGCCACGACCCCTCCCCCAGAAAAATCGTGGGAAATTAAACTTGCAACAGGATAATGCATCACACCAAGGTTATCTCTACTAAGATAAGAAAATCGCAGGAAGATAGGCCACTTGGGCTACCCCCACTAACCTAAGTCACCCGACCACCGCCTCCTCCTATTAACTGGTGCCAAGCTTGAATTTTAGCGGTAAACAAAGGTCACTTGTGGTTTCGCTACCAACTTAAGAAAATTGCAGGAAAGAAAGGACACTGCTACTAACCTAAGTCATCCGACCGCTACCTCCTCCTACAAACTGGCGTCAAGTTTGAATTTTGGTGGTAAAGAAACGTCACTTGGCGTTTCGCTACCAACCTAAGAAAATTGCGGGAAACATAGCTCACCTACACTAACCTAAGTCACCTGACCGCCACCTCTTCCTAGAGATTGGTGGGAATAGGACTCAGCCTGCACTGGGCTGGTGGAGAGAGGAAGGAGTGTATTTATTTTGGAAGAATTTATTTATGGATGGAATATATTGATCACAGTGATACAGAACACATGTTCTGACATGTCACACAGCACACAGACCTGCAAACTACTAGTAAAGAAGTCATGTATAATGCTCTATACATCCGCTTGCTAATTGTTAACTGTCAAAAATAACGCATCGCACAGCCTACAGACATTCAAACCACTCGTAAATAATGCAATACATTTACATCAATATAACCAAAAAACTCCTAAATTGTCAAAATAATAATCCATCTAAAACATTCTGCAAATGTTCTTGCTAATCGACAACTGTCAAAGTCATGCACCAGTCTTTATTTAAACAATTAGAGATACCACCACCATCTGGCATGTTCGCCAGGAGGTCCGCACTCCAACTGACCTAGTACTCAGCACTACCTACAGAGATGGTGGCCATGACATCAGATCATTATGCAAGTACCGTTATCCAAGATGGTTTCAAACAGTTTGTTCACCACAAGGTCTGGACCTAGTACTTGTTACCACCACCAGAGAGCACTGTCGTCCATTTCGTGACTTAACCCAAGATGGTGGGGGTAAATGGCGGGAAAACGACTCTGCCTGTGCTGAACATGAGATTTTATTTTGCAGGCAGTGTGTCCACCATGAGATCTAGACTCCAACTGACGTAGTACACAATACTGCCACCAGAGTGTGCTGTCATCCCTTCTCTGACGTAATTTGTGATGGTGGTCTGTAGGGGGAAAAATGGCGCGAAAATGTCTCAACCTGTGGTGGGCTGCTGGGGAGAGTAAGGAAGGAGTGTACTCTATTTATTTTGGAACATTTTATTTAGGGATGGAATATATTTATCACACTGGTACAAAACAGATGCTCAGGTTACGCCACACAGCCCACAGACCCGTAAACTACTCCTAAATAACGCTCTGCACACATGCAAACAACTCCTAATTTTCCGAAATAGTTTCAGTACAGAACTGCAAACTGCTACTAGATAATGCAGCACAGTGATGTGTAGACACGCTCAGTTCTTGTAAACTGTCCAAATAGCGCATGGCACAGCCTACAGGCCCGCTCGCAAAATAATGCAATCAATGCACTCAAGCACCGCTCCCCCACACCCTGTCCAGTGGACCGCCCGCACAGGAGGATACTGACAGACCTGCAAAGTGACGTGGCCGTCAGCTGTCAAGACACGCACAGATGCCGCCATGCATACTCGGTACCTGAGAAATTCCTCTCGGAATACGTAATCACCAAGGTGCTGTTGATGATTCAATCGGATGGGAGTGAAGACTTGTTTACAGAGTGCAGATGCTCCAAGCTGGACCACGTGCATGGGGTCCTCTCTACCCTCCCTCTAACTGCAGTCCGGCAAAGATGCTGCAGAAATCTGTTCCAGAATAGCACAAGCTGCTTTCTCCTTAGTGATTCTAACGGACCATGCATGACATGTGGCTGATGCATCACCATGCGTAGCAGTCCTAACATGATACCCCAGTCCATCATGTGTTACCCTTCCTGCTTTCAACACACACAAACGTTCCCACCGCTATCTAGAGGCTCCTATATCCCAGCACAAAGGATGTGAATGAATCAAGCATTATGATTGGCTCTTATCGAATTTACTCACCGAATTACTGACGCCGTCAGTACTGAATCACCAGCCACCTCTTCTTTCTTTCTGCAGACGGGACTTTCAGTGGTAAAATAATTTTGCACAGATCGCTAAAGTGCATTGACAGTTAAACCCGCAAAATTGTTTATAGATCATCAAATACATAGAAGACTCACAAGAAAATTGGAAGCCAGGAGCATATTTATCAGTGTAACTAGTTTTAAATATTACCATTGCCGCTGCAGTCTGACACCAATCGAGGTACAGGTAATGTCTCCTCTTGATGGCTGTGCTTCTGGAGTGAATCTCAGTATCTATAGCACTCATAATTTTCCACATAAAAATGTTTCATACCCTCACAGTTATCGATGTGCCGAATCTATGCGTCGCTCGCAATAGGACACACAGTCATTCTCTCTAGTCATGCCAGTACATAAACCACACTAACTTTACAATGCAATATATACACGTTTTACACAAACTATGCAGTTGTCATTTATATCTGTACAGCATCCGAAAAAATTACCATACTCCTACACTCACACCGACTTTATGTCACGATGCTCCTCAGTCCTAGGGAAGCACCATCCACCTTTTCTTTCTTTGTACAGAATTGACATTCAGCAGCAATAAGCTATTTTACACTGATCGCCATATTGCACTGACAACTAAACCTCACAAAGTGCCATGCATATCGCCAAATACGGAAAGACACCTGCTCAATTACATTTTCCTCACACTGCGGCCAGGAGCTTAAATATTAGTGAGTGAAACCGATCTCCAACTCTGTAATTTATCAACACCTACCATGTCGCTGTAATGAACATACAATTCATATCCTATGCCATACAAACTCACCCCTTTTACATCAGAAAGCCCTCAGTGAATCAAAGTGACTCTCAGAACTGATGTGCAAAGACAGGCTCGTTTCCTCCTCAGTACAAACGTGCTACTGTTTCTGTTCTGGACCTGCCTGCCTGCTTGCATTTCTACAGCCATCTCCAGAGTCTGGGATTACACGAACACAAGTATTTCCGCATCGTTTGCCATAATATTATATCATTTTGGCGGTACTTCTCGATATCAAGCTCACAGGAGTAGCCTCCCAATCGCTCATGCAACATAATTCTGAAGATATAGACTGGAAATTGTTTCTCTACAAACCCCAAACCTTAGCTAGGTGGAGCATGCTCCAGACCACTGAGGAACTAGAAACAAACAGATGAAAAATGATATTTCCATCCACGAATACCGATCTCGCTGATGTAACAGATTCCAAATCATCCCTATAATTTAGAAGCCAACTAAGGTCTTTCCCATGTCTAGAGAACAGGCAAACGTGTCTCCCACATGCCAAATGCACACACCACAATCGATCTTCTCTCAACTAAATAAAGGTGTGAAATGTCCAGAAGCAGTCAACCGAACAATTTACATGGGAGGGAATAATGGTCCAGTGCAAACACACCTCCATACACAATCTTCTCAAGTTTCTACTTGATGACGAAAGCCACCCATCTTATGATCGCAGTCTCAATTGAACGTCATTTGACAATGAGCGAAGTATGGGAAATACACCGTGCTGTCGGCACTGGCTCTCGAAATATAAATATCACTACCTTTCCTATGACTCGATATACTCTTCCCTTTGCTATCACAGTACTCCAAGTCAAATCCATATCCTCCTTAGTCATTTCCTTTACAAAAACGTATAAATTGATGCTCAAATGCGAACATATCATGCACCCCCTGCTACTAAGTACAATACTTTGTCAGTAGCTGATTGCCTATGATATCAAATAATACTGACCGAAAATCACCGATGGGTGTGCATGTCTCTTAGATTTCTGCCTGTGAAGGCTACCACTGTGTCTTAGAAAGAGAGACGTAATCGGTCAGATGTTAAAAAAAAAAAAAAAACCGATCGCAACAACTACTCCATGTTACTGTTACAAGCGATCTTCGTTCAACAAGTGCACACAAATATCCATGTTAAAAGCTATACCCGCTTTACGAATCGAGGTACGACATTACCTCTGAAAGAGGTGGTTTTTTCTGGACAAATACTGTGACGATGTACGTAGGAATGTTTATTATCAGACCACAATGCACCCTCGTGATAAAATTACCAAATTTTGAAATTGATTCGGCTAAGGAATGGTGTATGTAAGCGGTATTTACCACTCCCTCAAACCAGGTAGATAATTCTATAGTATTTGTAGCGCATTGTGTATTGAGACCATATCAGAGGTTCCGCAATATATCCACTGAGTTATAGGCAATGTTTGAGATGGAACACCAACAGTAGTAGTAGATGATGTGCCGATTGAGGTCGTAAGAAAAAAAATGTACACTAGTTTCTCAGATCTCTAGTGTTACACTATCCGCTAGAAAGGATGTCTGGGATTTGGAAACAGCTCTTTCCATTGAAGCACATACCTGTGTTGGATCCTATTGATAATTCCTTTAATGATTACAACCACTACTCAATCATATTTCTGGCACTCTCATATCTCGCACCTTCCTCGAACCTGTCTGCTTCAGTAAAATTACAACCTGGTTTTAGCCAGTCCCTACACATCCTGCAGCTGCGTCCATTTCTACAGCTTCGCGCATGTGATCGTTCCGTTTTAAGTCGGAATTGAGCAGAAGTCGGAGAAAACCATACTCACCACCTTCCGCAACCCGTGTAGAAACAGAGCGACCTAAGTTACAGCGACAGGAGCATTCGATGGAAATGCGCGCATTGTGGTGCATTCCCAAACTACCTACATACAAGTACTACAGATCCGCGTCCATTCAAATATATTACCCCCAACATGCTATCATCGTTATTCTCTAGCCCCAAACAGAGAAAAATTCAGAACTATAAAAGTTCCACTAACTTCATCTGATACAGAAGTCACCTAGGTGCCATTGTTCGCACAATGACGTATAGCTGCAGTGAGGTCCAGTGTGGAGAAAGAGATTTCGCAATGCTCCTCCACAATAGCGAAGCGTGTAGCCCTCCAAGCATTCCTAACGGTATACCCAGTCCTTCAATGAATTCACACCTCAAACTGCTGCTGCTACTACCGCCTCTGTGGCATGATCCTATTAAATATACAAGCACTGCAGAGGCCACTTTAAAGTTTGATCACCTATACTCTAGGCGAATGATTGTATCCCACAGACTATACTAAATCGCATTAGACGCTCCCTCTGCTCCTGTTTAGTTGTTTGAAACACTGTTTTCTAACACGCTTTTGTACAGTGCCAAACATTTCGTTTTCCTGCCCTCAACTTTGAGGCCTGTGACGAGTTCTAAACTGACATTAAGAAGTTCTGATCCTCGGCCTTTCGCAGGAAACTACACGTTGCACGGTGTAAATCATATTCTTACGGTGGATAGCATAACACGCCACACATTGTCTTATTTTAAATAAGACAGTTACAACACAAGCAAACTGGAAGAGTTTTACGGGGTTGGCATAGGTTTCCAGACTACAATCCGAAGGTGTTTAACATGCTCTAGATTTAGGCTCGTCTCTCACACTCACAGAATAGCTGATGGCTCTGCGTTCCCTTTCAACTGATTCCTCGTATTGCAATCATGTACGTGATCAGTGTTTCGGTGCTATCCACGCAAAATGTGCTGTCCATCCACCAAAACTGCTTCCCCAACTCAAACAAGCGATATCAGTCAATCATTACATGGCAACCAACAGCCTGCCAGTACACAGATGGGATGGAAAAGGCACCATCAATGTACTCAAATAATAAGCATCACAGTTGATAGCATGAACAATTTTAGCAATTTTACCGTAACTTCAACACCGACCAATGATGTGACAGCATGTTTCCCCAATTTAAGTGTCATAGCTAAACCACCCTTTCTCCACTTTCCAAGTATCATTGCGAACATCGATAGATGACTGTGCAGTATGTCCTTTAGTGTTAATCCTTAAACACATAAATCATCAAAGTATACCAGACAGCGCTCCACATATTTCTGTCACATCGAGCATAGTGTTTTAATTTGCTATCTATCTTACTGCGTATGGGAGTCAGAGAGCATCTCGCTCTAATAGGGTAAAATTAGAGAATGGAAGACCCTCCTCATACTGTCATTGACCAACCCGCCCTGCAGCACCGTTAGCGAATTAATCTACAACCGATCAGAAGTATACCACTACACTCCACGTCTCGTGAATGAATAGAGCTTTCCGAGTCCTCAACCATCCAAGTGCACAAGATTTCATGAGATGCGTCCATGTCGAAGAGGTTAACACTCCTTATCGATGTATAGTAACAGATTTCAGTGTCGCGATGTAATAGCGGACTGTTAAGAAGAACAGGAAGAAGGTTATTTTTATACGCGATGGATCTCCAGACGGATGGAGTTGGACGCATTTTTACGTAAATCAACTAAGCTATCAACTCTAAAATATTGTTCTAGAGTCAAGGATCGGTACCTGGAAGGCATTGGTAAGAGAGAACATAAACACACGCACTCCTAAGGCTACAACGTTCTGCATTTAAAACGGGTTATAATGTTAGATCGCTTACGTTTCCAACCTATTAGTCGTACGGAATATAGCGCTGTTAATATTCCAATGTAAGAAATATATTTCAATCACAGGATTGACATCCTTCTTCCCAGTTTCACTACAAGAAACAGATTAAAGCATAGCAGCTGTGTCCGATATTCGAAAATTACACAGGATTGCAGCTTCTCACAAGCACCTATCGCGAACTTAGTTATGACGCTGAAGTCTCGATTTTACACCCAAGATGCGATAGGGAGGGATCGCATATATCAAAGTTCGTTTAGAGGAATGTGTCAATTTTCATCACACATGAGAAGGAAGTCCTCTGATGAGCGACAGGTTTACCGTTAACGATAGCAAGTAGACAGTACTTTAAACCACATACAGAACACGTGTCTGTATACGACTAGAACACATGCTATGTTACGCGACTGATGCATCTGGACAGAGCACTGGGAAAAAAAATTGACCTGCACCAACTTCTCCTTCTCTAGAATGCAACAGTCAACCATTAAATCGTACCTCGTTACAGCTCTATCTCAATCGATCACTCGGTCCACTCTCTGTTATCCTTTAACGCAGATGGAAGTAAGTTTAGAGGTGAATGGATCTCTGTCCTGAAAAGCATCAAATACAGTAGTCAACTCGCGTATCCAAAAGTCTTCGACATCTTGTGGTTTCTCCCTGTTGTGATCGTTTGCGGTACATGTGCATTGATGACTTTGTACCTTTTGTTTACTGATTTGTTGGTTATTGTAGGGATTCATTCTGATGTTGAACACAAATCTAGGATGTTGTCTATAACTGATTTGTGAACCGCAAATCCTGTGACAAACATTGTAGCTGTTCCTCTTCTGACAGCAGGTTTTCCTTGGTCATTTTCTGTGTCGAAGTGGTTTTCTTCTGTGAAACGCGTCTCTTATATTGCGAGGATTTTGACGTGAAGTTTTTTCAGAACAACGGTAAGATGGTTGAGTTTGCCTGCCTTGACCAGTGTATTTGCGTTGAGCGTGCCAATACAGTGTTTTCGAAGTGATTTTGAGAATTGACTCTTCTCCTTTTCATGATGTTCCTGGTCCTCCGGAATCTGATGTTCGAGAAAGTCCACAATGTTTACTGGGGCTTGGAGTAGTGGATATTTTTCCTGTTGTTCCACCATGATTTTCTTAAGTTTAAAGCGGTTGTGGTGATCTGTGAAGGAGAAATCAAGACATATCTATTGCTGCCACGTGAAGTTGGTGAACAGGTAATGTTGGAAGCTGAAGAAGTGAGTTACAATTTGTGCCAAGGCGGGACTTGAACCCAGGTCTTCTTGCTTACTAGGCAGGTATGCTAGCCACTACACCACCATGGTGTAACGGACATTGCTGCATGGAGTACCCTAGTCCAATGCCCTCCCTAACACAAACTTCAATCCACATCTTCATCTTATTTAGGGAGGGCATTGGACGAGGTTAGTCCATGCAGCAGTGTCGATTATTGAGCCGTGGTGGTGCACTGGCTAGCATGCCTGCCTAGTAAGCAAGCAGACCTGGTTTCAAGTCCCAGCCTTAGCACAAATTTTAATTCATTTCTTCAGCTTCCATCATTATTGTAGATAAAGGTGAGACTCAAATGTCTCGAGATGTAAGATCCAACATCTATTGGCGAACAGGCGCTGAGCACTAACCGTTGGATGCTAGAACAAACACTAATGGGTATAGGCCTACGTTAGTATCTGGTCCACCCTCGGTAATTCATTTCCTCAGTACCACCCATACCTGGGAGGCTTTCTCCAGTCCGCCACATGGCGAGGCGCCCGATGGGTCATATATATAGGACAAATATTCGATTGACGCCTTCCTAAGAGAAATCGTCCATTCCTTCTGAGCTAACTGTGTAAGCGTAGACCAGATGTGGCTTAAACTCAAAGAAATAGTATCGACAGCAATGGAGAGATTTATAAGGAATAAATTAATAACAGATGGTACAGATCCCCAATGTTACACAGAACAGATCAGAATAATTTTGCAGAACTAATTAAAAAGAACGCAAAATCTAGACAGAAATTCGAAATTTAGTGCGAACTTCAATGAGAGATGCTTTTAATAATTTACGCAGTTCTAAAAGTTCTGTTTTAATATTTTATATTGGTTTTATATTTTTTGATGCTATGTAAGATAAGAGGTTAGCATTAATTATTTTCTTTACGTAGGTGAGACCGTTAGAAGCAGAGTATCTTATAGGAGGCCAAAATAAATGTTTATTTTCAATTTAAATGAGCGCCATATTATCATAACCGGTTTTCATCGAAATACAGTCAAGGCCAAAATTCACAGATCTACGACAAATGGTATCTCTGAATGTATTTGACCTCTCGCATAATTAACTCATGGAACTCTTCAGATTTAAATTAAATAATATTTTAAAATAATTTTATCACTTCTGCTCTTGTGGAAAGCTTTAAGAAAAGTTAATATTAAGTCCGCCGCTTAATGGCGGCCAATTGTTGGCAGTCAGCGATCACTGCTTTCGTCTTCTTGATAGCTGAAAAATACTAACAATTCTCTCTTTTCAATTAAAACATTGCGATTAGTGGCTGGCATGTTCTTCAAATAATACAATGAACTCACTTTTACACATATATTTCCATCAATACCCTGATACATACCTTTTTATCGTCTAGTCGAAAGAACAAAAAGAACATCTGCTAGCGTTCAATGCTACACACAATATATATCTAACAATAGTAACATGAGAATCAGAAACATCAGAAGAGCGAGTAGTAACTTATCTTTTCCATCTTCTACAGTTATAAAAAGATATAAATGTTTTATTTCACCCTATTCTTTACTGCGATTATTGGCTTTCCCTACCGTAGTATCGACGTAACATTTTTTGTAAATAATTTTATATTTTTTTCACAATTGACTTTAAGTCTGTTCTGTTTGGTCTTATTCAATATGTTTATACACACTTCACACGCATTATTCGTAAACATCGCAAAAGGGACACTACACAGTCAAACTTTATCTCGAAAAGAACTGGCAGAAAATCCAAAGAATGGCTCGGAGCACTATGCGACTTAACTTCGGAGGTCATCAGTCGCCTAGAACTTAGAACTAATTAAACCTAACTAGCCTAAGGACATCACACACATCCATGCCCGAGGCAGGATTCGAACCTGCGACCGTAGTGGTCACGCGGTTCCAGACTGAAGCGCCTTTAACCGCACGGCCATACCGGCCGGAGAAAATCCAAAGAGATTCTGGTTCTATAGGAAGAACACCAGCAGCAATAAACAATATTTTCACGACACGATAGCGATAGTCATGTTACCTGTGACAGTCCCACTAAAATGGAGTTTTCCACAATTCCACCACCAAAGAAGACGAAGTAAATATTTCAGAATTCGGATCAAGAACTGCTGCCAACATGAATAACTTAGAAGTGGTAGATATCCTTGATGTAGCAAACCAGTTTAACCACCTAATAAAGGAAAGTCCTTCGGCCCACTGTTAACACCAATTAGATTGTTTTTTACAGTATGCCGTTATACTAGCTCCATACACATACATCATATACAGCCGCCCACTCGACGAAAGATTCATACATAAAGATGGAAACATGCACAGCTAGCACCAGTACCGAAGAAAGGAAGCAGGAGTAATCAGACCAATATCACTAACGTGGATCTGCAGTAGGATTTTGTAACGCATACTGTGTTCGAACTTTATGAGTTAACTCGAAGGAAACGATCTGTTGACACACAGCACGGAATCAGAAAATATCGTTCTTGTGGAACACAGCTATCTCTTTATTCCCACTGAGTAATGAGTGCTCCTTACAGGGTATTTGAAACTGATTCCATATTTCTAGATTTCCAAAACGCTTTTGACATCGTTCCTCACAAGCAACTTCTAATCAGACAGCTTGCCTATCACTTCAGTAGTGCGACCGCTAATGGTAGGCGACAGAAGGTCATCGAGCGAAACAGAAGTGATGTCTGGCGTTCGCCAAGGAAGTGTTATAGGTTCTCTGCTGTTTCGAATCTATATGAAAGGTTCAGGACACAAACTGAGCAGCCATCTTAGATTGTGTGCAGATGATGCAGTCATTTTCCTCAAAGTAAAGTCAACAGAAAGTCAAAACGAATTGGAAAGTGATTTACACAAGATACTTGTATGGTGCGAAACGTGGCAATTGATTTTAAGTAATGAAAAGTGTGAAGTCTTCCACATGAGTAACAAAAGGAATCCGTTAAGTTTCAGTTACACAATAAATCACAGGTATCTAAAGGCTGTCAATTCACCTAAATACGTGGGGATAACAATGACGAGCAACTTAAAATTGGAACCATCACACAGATAATGTTGTGGGGAAGGCGAACCAAAGAGTGCGTTTCATTAGCAGAACACTTAGAAGGTGCAATAAATCAAGCAAAGAGACTCCCTATACTACACTTGTCCGTCCTCTGCTAGAGTACTTCTGTACAGTGTGGGATCCTTACCACATGGGATTGACGGAGGACATCGAAAAAGTCCAAAGAAGGGCAGCTCGTGAGAGTGTCAGAGACATGAACCGAGTTGGGATTGCGCCAATCATTAGTACAAAGGCATTTTTCGTTGACGCAAAATTTTCTTACGAAATTTCAATATCAGGTTCAAAAAATGGTTCAAATGGCTCTGAGCACTATGGGACTCAACTGCTGAGGTCATTAGTCCCCTAGAACTTAGAACTAGTTAAACCTAACTAACCTAAGGACATCACAAACATCCATGCCCGAGGCAGGATTCGAACCTGCGACCGTAGCGGTCTCGCGGTTCCAGACTGCAGCGCCTTTAACCGCACGGCCACTTCGGCCGGCTCAATATCAGGCTTTCTCCTCTTAATGCGAAAGTAATTTATTGTCGCCAGCCTACACAATGATAGATGGTCATCATAATAAAGTAAGAGAAATCAGAGCTCGCACAGAAAGATTTAAGAGTTCGTTTTTCCCGCGCGCTGTTCGAGAATGGAACGGTGGGGAAATAGAGTGAAAATGGATCGATGAACCCTCTGCCGGCCACTTAAGTGTGAACTGCAGACTAGTCTCATAGATGTAGATATAGAACCCGTCAACGTTAATCAGGATTTAAATGCGGCCGGTTAGACCTTAGTGGGCAGTTTGCAACTGCGAGTGAACTGTGTGGAAGAACTGATGTCAATCTATCGCTCCTTGCGCTCTCCGTCGACTGCGCAGTCTGGTGTAGTACTGAAGTTAGGCTCATTTTATTGCCGAATACCTCTCTGTTGAAGTGTCACATGTGAAACCTGAGGGGCAGGGGGAGCGGGAGGTTCACACGCTGAGGATGTATGAGGGGTACACAAAAAACGGAATTATTTTTTAAAAGCTATATATTTTCAAATTGTTTGCAAAACAACCTTATCCCCTTCAAAATACTCTCCATTACAACTAATACATTTGTCCCACCGGTGCTTCCACTGTTCGAAACATTTTTTTGTAGTCATCGCCGGCCGCTGTGGCCTAGCGGTTCTAGGCGCTTCACTCTGGAACCGCGCGACCGCTACGGTCGCAGGTTCGAATCCTGCCTCGGGCATGGATGCGTGTGATGTCCTTTGGTTAGTTAGGTTTAAAGTTCTAGGGGACTGATGACCTCAGATGTTAAGTCCCAAGTGCTCAGAGCCATTTGAACCAATTTTGAACCATTTGTAGTCATCTTTGAAATAGCTGACAGCTCCTCCCTTGTTTTTTTCTTGACTTCTCCAATGTTGCCAATTCTATCACTTTGTCGTGCCCCTTTTCACGTGTGACAGTAAGAAAAAGGCGCACGGAGCCATGTCAGGTGAGAAAGGTCGGTGGGATAGTGGCACCATGCTATTTTTAGCCAAAAACTCTCGAACAGAGATTGCTGTGTGTGCAAGTGCGTTGTTGTCGTGGAAGAACAAGTCTTCTGCCCACACCGTCAGGTGGCTTGCGAAGTATGGATGTACATGTTCTGTCTGCCACAAATCGGGTCTTTTTTGACGAACACTGTTGCACAATCTTCTTCAAACTTCCAGATAAGTGGTTTGATTGACGGTCTGACATGGGGGAAGAAACTCTAAATGAACTACGCACTTGGCATAAAAAAAATCACATCAGTATTGTTTTGATGTTTGATATCCCTTGTCCACATTTTTTGGGTGGGGTGACGATTACGTCTTCCATTGGCTTGGGTGTTTAGATTACATTAGATTTACTTTCATTCCAATTGATCCGTAGTGAGGAGGTCCTCCAGGATGTAGAACATGTCAGAAAAACAACAATACATGACAAATATTTACAACTCAAACAAATAAGCTAATGTACCATTCCACAGGTCCCAAGTGGCATGGTAGTCATTTTTTAAAGAACGCTATATGAAAGAATCATTTTACAAATACTAATGCACTGAATTTAAAATACGAAAAGTTTATTTATTTATTTATAAGGTAATAAACGTGTAGTACAACTACTAAATACTTATTTACAATGAACACATTACTGCACTGAACTGGTGCAGAAGTTAGATTGTACTTACACACACACACACACATACACACACACACGCCACATGTTTCAGCTCTACGTTCCTTTTGATTGTCATTCAGAACCTGAGGAACAAACTTTGGCAGCAACCCTTTTCATTCCCAAATCTTCCGTTAAAATTCACTGAACCGAGCTCTGAGATAACCTAATAATCTCTGACAGTTGACCAATTGTCTGTCGACGGTCTGTGAGCACAAGCTCACGAATTTTTTCAATGTTTTCGTCGATTCGGGCGGTTGATGGATGTCCAGATCGAGGTTTGACATCAGTAGACATGCCCTTTTTAAATCGAGTAAACCACACGTACGCTTGAGTTTTTCCCATAGCGTCATCTCGATAACCTGTTTTCAGCATTAAAACAGTTTCAGCAGCATTTTTGCCAAATAGAAAACAAAATTTCACAGCTGCATGTTGTTCACTTAGACTTGCCATCATGAAAAACGATACAGGAACAATCACTGCGGATGAACAGAACAGGCCAGCTCGACAACACAGGCGGCACTGTATGGCAATGAGTTGTGCTATACACGCCTAGCGGCAGAAATGAGTACTACACAAGCTCCGCCCATGGCATTGTTATTCCGTTTTTTTTTTTTTTTTCGCACCCCCTCGGAAGCGCAAGAAAAACTCATCATAGTGACCTGTGTCTTGGGTGGCACAGGAGTTGCATTGTCTCGCTTCTACGTGGCCGCTGTCTCGTTCGTGCGGATAATGCGGAAGTATGGGCGTGGACTCGTGTCATCCAAAGGCGGCTGTGTGCGAAGCGGTGATCTACCGGTGCTGCCGGGTACAAATTCTCCGCCTCTGGTACGCGTAAGGACTCGTCGTTTCAGATCTGGGGAGATATGAAAGGGACGGTCGAAACCCTCACACAAGATCGATCCTCGAACATCGGCGACCAAAAGCTACCGTGGAAATTTGTCGCATGGACAGAGGTCTACGGTTCGTGCAAGAGTTCCATAAAGTCTGATAGGAGAATCGGTTGTGGTACATACCCCGTTGGGTGACTGCTGTGTTAAGCTCCACAGGTGGGTTCTGCCTCCCATGTTGCGCTAGGAATTTACTGGCGGGTGGCCATTGTTGTTGCTGCAGGACGGCAAAAGGACTGTCAACCAGGACTTGGCTTCCCTGTGAGATCACTGACATCTGCATCTATAAGGCGGCAGTCTGATGAGCCACAACGTCGGAAGGTGCTGTCTGGCACGGGCGACGAGGTGGCAGAAGTACGGAGTTGTCTCCAGAGCTGAGAGCGGTTAACTTGCAGTAGCTGCTGCTACGCGCTGAGGGATCGTGGTGGGAATGCTCGTAATTATTTATTATTTATTTAGCGTATGATACATAACAATCACAGTAACACATAAAATACAGTACCGCGGACACATTAAAATACAGTTTAAATCCTTATATCTAAGCCATTGATCCAATCCACCCGTTCGGAAGTAACCAGGTTCGCATTCGCTAGATTTCCAGGGAAGGCACGGAGGGGACAATCCACTGCTATATGCTTCATTGTTTGTGGAAAGTCAGCACAGTCACAGTATGGGGTGTCCACCCAACTCCATTTATGAAGAATAGAAGCACTTCTTCCCATACCACATCTGAAACGGTTAAGCCTGCTTCAAGTGTATCTTGGCAAGGTAAAACCATTGAGCCTTACTGTTGGATCTCCAACTTTCAAGTTGCCCTGTGGAGTAGTGAAATGCAGAGTGCAGGTGAATCGAATTGACACGCAGTTTACCGCATACCATGGAATATAAGGAGGCGCTCGAACACGATTCAGTAGCATACAACAGACTGTCAACGTCATACTCTCCTCGCAGTAGCCCAAGCACGGACCAAAGTCTCGCTCTCGTGTTATGGATGGTGAGGTCTCCCAAGTGCAGTTGAGACATTAGCTGTTTGGCTGCTGTCTGCTTTTCGAGTGCTGTGGTCGCGTACTTATTTGTGTTATTATTGTGCCGTTCAGAAGGCTAGAAGTTTTATGAGCGGGCTACACGAAAACGAGAATGTGGTATAACCAAAGCTAGTTTTTAGTTAAGTTACGAACTAGCTTGGGATATAATTCAAAAGTAATGTAATATACGAAAGCGAGTCAAATGAAAACCTTAAATTTGTAATAACCAATCGAAATTTCGCGCCGTTATCCTGTAAGTTGGTAAGCGTGCTACAAACAGCGAGCAGAGTCGTCTGTAGTTGGCAGCATAGTGCAGATGCACACATACCGTCGCAGTATCAGTATAAAGGTTGCCTCCCCACTTGCGACTTGCACCAGGGAAGAACGGCGTTCTGTTATTCGGTTTTTGCGTAGTGAAGGTGTGAAACCTATTGAAATTCATCGACGAATGAAGGTTAGGTACGGTGATGCGTGTTTGTCATAGCAGCAAGTCTACGAATGGAGCAGGAAGTTCACAAATGGTGTGACTTCAGTGGAAGATGCTCCTCGTCCAGGTCAGGCACAACGATTTGTGAGTCCACAGAACATTGCAGCAGTGAAGGAAAACTGCCGAGTGACAAAGAATGACATTGCAGCATGTTTACATATTAGTCATGGGTCAGCACACCACATTGGGCATGTTGTGCTCCAGTTTCACAAAGTGTCTGCAAGATGGGTGCCGTGGCAGCTGACTCCTGAAATGAGAGAACGACGTGTTGATGCTCGTGAAGAACTTCTTCGGCGCTTTGAACGAGGAGGTGATGGCTTCCTTGCAAGAATCGTTACTGGGGACGAAACCTGGGTTCACTTCCACCAACCGGAAACGAAGAGAGCGAGCAAGGAATGGCGCCATTCTTCAACACCGAAACCAAAAAAGTTTCGAACAGAACCATCAGCAGGGAAGGTAATGCTGACTCTCTTTTGGGACGAAAAAGGCGTCATTTTGGAGCATTACATGCCTAGTGGGACCACTGTCACCAGTGCATCATACACAGATCTCCTAATAAATCATCTGAGGCCTGCAATCAAATCACAGCGACGTGGATTGCTGTCAGCAGGTGTCCTTTTGGAACGTGACAATGCAAGGCCCCACACTGCCCGTACAACAGTTGCAACAATCACAGACATGCATTTTGAGTGTCTTCCTCATCCACCATACTCACCAGACCTTGCCCCAAGTGATTTCCGTATGTTTGGACCACTCAAAGACGCAATGGGAAGAAAGAAGTTCCGTTCTGATGAAGAGGTACACCACGCGGTGCATGAGTTGTTGCGCGGACTACCAAAAGAATTTTTTTCTAAACGAATTTATGCACTTTGTAAGCGCTGGAGGACTTGCATTGAGCGTGGGGGAGATTGTGTTGAAAAGTGATACAGCTTTGTACCACTTCTGCACAATAAATAATATTTAAAACATATTTAAGGTTTTCATGTGACTCACCCTCGTCCTTTTTATGAAGGAGATACTAGCGCACCGTCATTTGCATAGATGCAGAGTTAGTTGCGTTCTCCGGCTGGAATCTACACTAGCTGGTCAGCAGTGTCAGGACACCACTATGTGATGCGGAACCGACGACCAATGTTCACGGGAGGCGGACACGCCAGAAAGAGTGAAAGCAGAGAAGCAGTAAGAGCAGAGAGGTTCGGTCGGAAGACGAACGTGGATTTGCACAAAGTAGTGACAAATCCATCACTGAAGCTGTCCACGTCCAGTGTCGGTGACGTGACTGTGGAGTGGAGATGCGAAGCAACGACCACAACCAACAGAGACCGGGCGGACCTCATCCACTGACGGACAGCGGCTGTCGACCATCGCACAGGATCGTTGCAAAAACCCGCACGAAATCAGAGGCGGGAACCACTCGAGGGTTCCAAAGAGCTGCCAGCTGAGTGGGTAGCACAACCACTCTGCGTGGGAGAGTCAAAAAGGATGTGCTGCAGTGGTCGAGCGGCTGCCCGTAAGCCACGCGCTTCCGTAGTCATTGCTGAGCGGCGTCTGAGGCTGACTGTCGCCCCTCCACAGACACTCACACCTCACTGGAAGAGTCCTCAGCAGACCACAAGCCGCCCTAAAGACGGAGGCTGGACACGCCTCACTTTAATCTCCACTAATAGGAGCTGACCAGACACTTTCGATCAGGTAGTTCACAAGGAAAACGTTGGAGAGTGGTGGACAGGTGAGGGGAGAAATGCGGCTCGGCACACGCCTGGTGGCTGTCAGATTACGTCAACGTGCTGATAATGGTTCTAATGGCTCTGAGCACTATGGGACTCAACTGCTGTGGTCATTAGTCCCCTAGAACTTAGAACTACTTAAACCTAACTAACCTAAGGACATCACAAACATCCATGCCCGAGGCAGGATTCGAACCTGCGACCGTAGCAGTCGCACGGTTCCGGACTGCGCGCCTAGAACCGCGAGACCACCGCGGCCGGCAACGTGCTCATATGTGACGCATCACGGGAGGCGATCACATGAGCTGAGGCTGACTTTCACACGACTCAAACGATATACAGGGTGATCCATCGATCGTGACCGGGCCAAATATCTCACGAAATAAGAGTCAAACGAAAAAACTACAAAGAACGGAACTTGTCTAGCTTGAAGGGGGAAACCAGATGGCGCTATGATTGGCCCGCTAGGTGGCGCTAGAAATAGGTCAAACGGATATCAACTACTTTTTTAAAAATAGGAACCCCCATTTTTATTACATATTCGTGTAGTACGTAAAGAAATATGAATGTCTTAGTTGGACCACTTTTTTCGCTTTGTGATAGATGGTGCTGTAATAGTCACAAACATGTGGCTCACAATTTTAGACGAACAGTTGGTAACAGGTAGGTTTATTAAATTAAAATACAGAACGTAGGTACGTTTGAACATTTTATTTCGGTTGTTCCAATGTGATACATGTACCTTTGTCAACTTATGATTTCTGAGAACGCATGCTGTTACAGCGTGATTACCTGTAAATGCAACATCAATGCAACAAATGCTCAAAATGATGTCCGTCAACCTCAAAGCATTTGGCAATACGTGTAACGACATTCCTCTCAACAGCGAGTAGTTCGCCTTCCGTAATGTTCGCACATGCATTGACAATGCGCTGACGCATGTTGTCAGGCGTTGTCGGCGGATCACGGTAGCAAATATCCTTCAACTTTCCCCACAGAAACAAATCCGGGGACGTCAGATCCGGTGAATGTGCGGGCCATGGTATGGTGCTTCGACGACCAATCCACCTGTCATGAAATATGCTATTCAATACCGCTTCAACCGCACGCGAGCTATGTGCCGGACGTCCATCATGTTGGAAGTACATCGCCATTCTGTCATGCAGTGAAACATCTTGTAGTAACATCGGTAGAACATTACGTACGAAATCAGCATACATTGCACCATTTAGACTGACATCGATAAAATGGGGGCCAATTATCCTTCCTCCCATAATGCCGCACCATACATTAACCCGCCAAGGTCGCTGATGTTCCACTTGTCCCAGCCATCGTGAATTTTCTGTTGCCCAATAGTGCATATTAAACCGGTTTACGTTACCGCTGTTGGTGAATCACGCTTCGTCGCTAAATAGAACGCGTCCAAAAAATCTGTCATCGTCCCGTAATTTCACTTGTGCCCAGTAGCAGAGCTGTACACGACGTTCAAAGTCGTCACCATGCAATTCCCGGTGCATAGAAATATGGTACGGGTGCAATCGATGTTGATGTAGCATTCTCAACACTGACTTTTTTGAGATTCCCGATTCTCGCGCAATTTGTCTGCTACTGACGTGCGGATTAGCCGCGACAGCAGCTAAAACACCTACTTGGGCATCATCGTTTGTTGCAGGTCGTGGTTGACGTTTCACATGTGGCTGAACACTTCCTGTTTCCTTAAATAACGTAACTATCCGGCGAACGGTCCGGACACTTGGATGATGTCGTCCAGGATACCGAGCAGCATATACAGCACACGCCCCTTGGGCATTTTGATCACAATAGCCATACATCAACACGATATCGACCTTTTCTGCAGTTGGTAAACGGTCCATTTTAACACGTGGAATGTATCACGAAGCAAATACCGTCCGCACTGGCGGAATGTTACGTGATACCACGTACTTATACGTTTGTGACTATTACAGTGCCATCTATCACAAAGCGAAAAAAGTGGTCCAACTAAAACATTCATATTTGTTTACGTGCTAGACGAATATGTAATAAAAAATGGGGGTTCCTATTTTAAAAAAACGCAGTTGATATCCGTTTGGCCTATGGCAGCGCCATCTAGCGGGCCAACCATAGCGCCATCTGGTTTCCTCCTTCAAGCTAGAGAAGTTTCGATCTTTGTAGTTTTTTCGTTTGACGCTTATTTCGTGAGATATTTGGCCCGGTCACTATCAATGGACCACCCTGTATATTGCTGTAAAAGAACGAACTTGTGCTCTTCCACGTACTTCGTTCTCAGTAGTTGGAAATTAACACCTTGATGAGCAGCGTTTGTACCTCTCTGGCGGCAAACATCAATTATTTTTTTCTGCCCACTATTTCTCGTTTAACACCTCGATTACAAGTCTTGTGAAACACTAGCAGTAGGAGGCGGGGAAAAAAATTGTGCTTGGATTCCGTAGAGAACGGCTCGTGTTTATCGGTCGGCCTTGGTGGCTGTCTCTCGCTTCTGACGCCGCGCCGATGCATGTTCCCTTCTAGCGCGGCGACTGTGCAACGCTGCTGCTAGCAGGCACAGCTTTCCATCCCGTTGTGAGTGAAATACGCCGCTGTCCTGCGTCGTCAAGTACTTTGTCATTAGTTACACGATCCATTCGGGAGATTCAGGGATGAGGTACTGATTCTTCTCAGACAGTCTACACTAGTACCGATAACACACAGCGCTTCACGACTCTGAAACGTGACTGAACTTCTAGGACAGTATAACGCACCTTCTCCATCAGATATACATTCAGAAAATTTTACTATTTGCATCAGTGCTAGTTTTGAAAAGAAACACATCAGCCTCGTTCCACATTTTCCTTAGTTGCACTTAGTATGCCGTACAGTAGGCCTACAGTTTTCGGTAGCAACTCATTACTTGGAAAAGAAGCATTGGTTCAAAAATGGTTCAAATGGCTCTGAGCACTATGGGACTTAATTTCTGAGGTCATCAGTCCCCTAGAACTTAGAACTACTTAAACCTAACTAACCTAAGGACATCACACACATCCATGCCCGAGGCTGGATTCGAACCTGCGACTGTAGCAGCCCCCCGGTTCCCGACTGCAGCGCCTAGGACCGCACGGCCAACGCGGCCGGCAAGCATTGGTTGCACAAACGCGTACAGACATACTAATACCTTGTTACATAGACAGTTATTTGCACGTTCCGTCGATCATAATACAGTATGGCGATCTCTCGCTATGATATGGAACGAGTCAAATTTGCAATTATAATACATCTTCTTGGAGGGAAATATGCAAACATGCTAACCGATCTAAAGCACACACACACACACACACACACACACACACACACACACACACACACACACACACCTCCCGCCCCCTCCCCTTCCCATGCCCCCAACCTACACATACGCGCTATAATATGAGTACAGATTTAGAATGTCTTGTATGGAGTAGAAAGAGCAGTCATACATTTGATTTTAGTTCGTCTTCGAACGCAGTTTCATTTTTTGCTAGATTTTTCACATCCTCGGTAAGTGGTCAGAGGTTTTCCTGGCAAAATACCTCATTACTTTGCGTGCGACAGTAACGCTGAGAGATGGAGAGTGCAAATCATTTCTGCTTCTGGTATCATATTTATCGATGCTGCTGTTATTTCCAAACTGTGGTTGACTGTTGACACCAGACCTCATAACGGAGTAAATGTACTGTGAAGCTATTGTCGATACTCGCAAATGCTTCAGAAGTTGTCTACAAGACATTCTAGTGTGGACATCATCCACCATCCTTATTATACAAGCTTCTCTGCGGCAAACACATTCTAAAAAAAATGGTTCAAATGGCTCTGAGCACTATGGGACTCAACTGCTGAGGTCATAAGTCCCCTAGAAATTAGAACTACTTAAACCTAACTAACCTAAAGACAACACACACATCCATGCCCGAGGCGGGATTCGAACCTGCGACCGTAGCGGTCGCGCGGTTACAGACTGTAGCGCCAGAACCTCTCGGCCACCAGCGGCCGGCAAAACACATTCTACCTCAGTGTTAAACTACCTCAGAATATGAAACGATACGACATTAGTGAATGAAAAATAGCAAAAGTAAACATTTAATCAATTTCTTCTTCAAAATCTCATACTCTCCGTAACACAATATTTCCACGGCTTACACGTCTATGGAGATCTGCAACGTTGGACTTCCAGTTCAGCTTCTTATCAAACTAAACACCCAAGAATTTAGAATATTGTGTTTTGTTTACTCATGTACCATCGTACGTTATTTCTAATAGTATGGTAAGGCCTTGTGAAGTACCGAACTGCATCTATTGTGTTTTAAGTTCAGTGACAGTCTCATTTGCAGAGTACCAGTTATTAATTTACGTTTTCGGTTTGTGTGTGTGAAATCTTATGGCACTTAACTGCTAAGGTCATCAGTACCTAAGCTTACACACTACTTAACCTAAATTATCCTAAAGACAAACACACACACCCATGCCCGAGGGAGGACTCGAACCTCCGCCGGGACCAGCCGCACAGTCCATGACTGCAGCGCCTAAGACCGCTCGGCTAATCCCGCGCGGCGTCTTCGGTTTGATTTATCACCTAACAGTGCTACACACATCCAACAATAACGAACCGAAACAAGTGAAATGTTCATAGAGTTCAGATCCCATACCGGGAAGTGCCTAATGTGTGTCGTCTACGAATGACCTATGGTAGGTAGGATGACCTGTTTCGAACCTGCGCTCTCAGATCTCGAAACGACATTCGGGCATATTATTATTTCTCGCGACACTAATATAAATTTTCTAAAAAACAGTCCTTCGAGTGTGAAATTTAAGCGGATGCTTTCTTCTTCAGATGTAACCTACTTCAGCTTGCGCCTACCCACCATACGATCAGTAATCACACTCTCATACACAGGGTGTTACAAAAAGGTACGGCCAAACTTTCAGGGAACATTCCTCAAACACAAATAAAGAAAAGATGTTATCTGGACATGTGTCTGGAAACGCTTAATTTCCATGTTTGAGCTCATTTTAGTTTCGTCATTCCAACGTGATCAGATTGAAATTTTCACAATCAACATGTGTGGGCTGACATTAATCCGCACGCAATTGTGCAATCACGTCATCAACACAGATTTTCTGTGAACGTTTGGGCAGGCATTGTAGGTGATGTCTTGATTGGGACCCATGTTCTTCCACCTACGCTCAATGGAGCACGTTATCATGATTTCATACGGGATACTCTACCTGTGCTGCTAGAATATGTGCCTTTACAAGTACGACACAACGTGTGGTTTATGCACGATCGAGCTCCTGCACATTTCAGTCGAAGTGTTCGTACGCTTCTCAACAACAGATTCGGTGACCGATGGATTGGTAGAGGCGGACCAATTCCGTGGCCTCCACGCTCTCCTGAACTCAACCCTCTTGACTTTCATTTATGGGGGCATTTGAAAGCTCTTGTCTACGCAACCCCGGTACCAAATGTAGAGACTCTTCGTGCTCGTATTGTGGACGGCTGTGATACAATACGCAATTCTCCAGGGCTGCATCAGCGCATCAGGGATTCCGTGCGACGGAGGGTGGATGCATGTATCCTCGCTAACGGAGGACATTTTGAACATTTCCTGTAACAAAGTGTTTGAAGTCACGCTGGTACGTTCTGTTGCTGTGTGTTTCCATTCCATGATTAATGTGATTTGAAGAGAAGCAATAAAATGAGCTCTAACATGGAAAGTAAGCATTTCCGGACACATGTCCACATAACAAATTTTCTTTCTTTGTGTGTGAGGAATGTTTCCTGAAAGTTTGGCCGTACCGTTTTGTAACACCCTGTATATATTTGTAACAAAATCCCCAGAGTAATTCGTAGCTCTCAAGTATCTCCACATGCCATGACTGGACACTTCATAATTTTCATGATTTAGTCACTAGAATGTCCCAGAAAGAAACCACAACTGACTACATACCGATATTTCACATGCATTACTTTATCTTAATTTGCAACTGACACGCAAGATCTAGTTTGCGGGACGTCATTTATTCCATTCTCAGATTTACACGAAAAACTTCATCGATTTACTAACTAAGATTCTCAACTCTATGACAAATATTCTTTCCTGAAGACCGGAAAAGTAGGAAGGAGACCTGTACCTTGGTTAACTCATGAACTAAAACAGCTCATGAATCTCAGAGGCGCTGCACATCGGGCATACAAACTACGCGCTACGCCTGAAAATCATACAGCTTACAAGCGGAAGCAGAACAGAGTCACTCAAGCTCTGAGCAGGCGTGCCCATCTATTAACTGACAACACAAAATAGACCCATTGTCCTATGGAAAAACATGTGTGGTCTTGGTATAGGCAAAGTAAAAGCTGCAGCTGATCCAGTTGTCTCAGCCGAAGAACTGAACCGGCGCTCCACATTACCTACAACCACAACTGAAGTATTAGAGGCTCACCGATAACTTCTTGAGGGCGAACCACAGTAGCCACGAAAAATTCTATCTAAAGCATGTTATTTGCAGTACCGTCAAAAAATCCATCATGCCTATTAGATCAGCATCTAATGGACACGATGACGTGAGATTCCAACTGGCCACTATAACACATATCTTCAACCACTGATTAACCACAATTTTTTCCCGGACGCCTGGAAACAGGGACCAGTGAAGCCGCTACCTGAAAATAGCGTCACCACAGCACCCTCTGAATACCGACCAACTTGCATTCTTCCTGCACTGTCCAAGGCCTTAGAATATATAGGCCACACCACCTAACCACCTTCTTAACTACAAAAAACCAACACGACGAATACTAATCAGGTTTCCCTAAACATCGCAGCACAACGCATCCGCCTCACTAAAGGTAAAAGATGACCTAAGGCTTGCCACTGATTGACAGGAGATGACGATCATGTGTTTTCGACACTCTAATTTGTAAACTAAGCAGCCTAAAATCTCGACACGTGCGCTACAGTGGTTTCGCTCGTGCTTGACGTCTCGCCAGCAAAGTGCCGTGTCCGACGCCTTACAGTCACAACGGAGGCGCCACGTATCACGCGCTCCCCAGGGCTCGGTGTTAGGTCCTGCACTCTTCCCATTGTATGGCAATGATGTGTCCTAAATTGTCCCACTGTAAATACCACGTGTATGCCGATGACGAACACTTGAATCTAAGCACAAAACCAATAAACTTGAAGGCAGCTATCGAGAATCTGAGCACCGAAGTGTGTGCACCAACAAAATCCACACAGAATATAGGTTTAGATTAGATTAGATTTACTTTCATTCCAATTGATCCGTAGTGAGGAGGTCCTCCAGGATGTGGAACATGTCAGAAAAACAACAATACATGACAAATATTTACAATTAAAACAAATAAGCTAATGTACCATTCCACAGGTCCCAAGTGGAATGATCGTCATTTTTTAATGAACACTAAGAGTAATTTTACAAATACTAATGCACTGAATTTAAAATAAAAAAGTTTTTTATTTATTTATAAGGTAATACAACTACTGTAATACTTATTTACAATGAACACATTACTGCACTGAAATGGTGCAGAAGTTAGATTATACTAACACACACACACACACACACACACAAATTTTCAATGAACACATTACTGCACTGAAATTGTGCAGAAGTTATGTTGTACTTATATACAAATCAGTTGGTTTTACTAAGAAATTCATCAATGGAGTAGAAGGAGTTGGCCACCAATAAATCCTTTAGGCTTCTCTTAAACTGAATTTCATTGGTTGTTAAGATTTTTATGGCTGCTGGCAAGTTATTGAAAATGTGTGTTCCTGAATAATGCACACCTTTTTGTACAAGACTAAGTGACTTTAAATCCTTGTGAAGATTATTCTTATTTCTAGTATTGGTTCCATGAATTGAGCTGTTGGTTTGAAAAAGTGATATATTTTTAATGACAAATTTCATTAAGGAATAAATATATTGGGAAGCAGTAGTTAGTATCCCTAGTTCCCTAAACAGGCTTCTGCAGGATGTTCTTGAGTTCACACCACATATAACTCTCACTGCACGTTTTTGTGCCCGGAAAACTTTAGCTTGGCTTGATGAATTACCCCAAAAAATAATCCCATATGACATTATGGAATGAAAGTAAGCATAGTATGCCAGCTTTTTCATTTTTATATCCCCTATGTCTGACAAAATTCGCATTGCAAACAGAGATTTGTTAAGACGCTTCAGCAGTTCTGTGGTGTGCTCCTCCCAGTTGAATTTATTATCAAGCTGTAATCCCAAGAATTTAACACTGTCCACTTCTTCTATCTTCTTGTCATCGTATGTTAGACATATACTCTTGGGACACCCCTTACAAGTTCTGAACTGCATGTAGTGTGTTTTTTCAAAGTTTAGTGACAAAGAATTGGCTAGGAACCAGTGATTAATGTCCACAAATATTTTATTGGCTGATCTTTCTAAGACTACATTTGACTTGCTATTTATTGCAATGTTTGTATCATCGGCAAACAAAACAAACTTGGCATCTGGTAATGTTACTGATGAAAGGTCATTGATATACACAAGAAAAAGTAAGGGCCCCAAAATGGAACCTTGTGGGACCCCACATGTAATTAGTTCCCAGTTGGATGAGGCCTGATAGCTTGATACATGTCTCTTTCCTAATAACACCCTTTGTTTCCTGCCAGAGATATAAGATTTGAACCATTTTGCAGCATTTCCTGTTATACTATAATATTCTAGTTTACTTAAAAGGATATTGTGATTTACACAGTCAAATGCCTTTGACAGATCACAAAATATACCAGTTGCCTGCAATTTTTTGTCTAATGAATTAAGCACATTTTCACTGTAAGTGTAGATAGCCTTCTCAATATCAGAACCTTTTAGAAATCCAAACTGTGACTTTGACAGTATGTTATTTGAGATAAGATGGTTATAAAGACGACTGTACATTACTTTTTCGAAAATTTTTGAGAATGCTGGCAACAGTGAAATTGGACGGTAATTTGATGCTATTTCTTTATCTCCCTTCTTAAACAGTGGCTTAACTTCAGCATATTTCAGCCATTCAGGAAATATTCCACTAATAAACGACTGGTTACACAGATAGCTTAATATGTTACTTAGCTCAGAATCACATTCTTTAATTAACTTTGTTGATATTTCATCATACCCACTAGATGTTTTTGATTTTAAAGATTTTATGATGGACATTATTTCTGTTGGGGTAGTGAGGGTCAAATTCATATTAAGGAAGTTACTTGAAATGTCTGGTCTAAGGTAATCCATAGCAGCATCTACCGAACCTGACAACCCCATCTTGTCAGTAACAGTTATAAAATGTTTGTTAAAAAGTTCTGCAACACTATACACATCTGTCACCAATGTATCATTTACTCTTAATGCTATTTGTTCCTCTTCATGCCTGGTTCTACCGGTCTCCTCCTTCACTATATCCCATATTGTCTTTATTTTGTTATCTGATATGACTATCTTTTCCTTGTAATATATTTGCTTTGACATCCGTATTACAGTCTTTAATATTTTGCAGTATTTCTTATAATGTGCTATAGCATCAACATTGGAAATGTTTCGGAGTGACAGATACAGTTTTCTTTTTGTTTTACAAGATACCCCTATTCCTCGAGTAATCCATGGCTTCTTTGTAGACTTTGCTCTAACCTTGGTAAGTTTTGGGGGAAAGCAGTGTTCGAATAAGGTAAGCACTTTATTAGCAAAAATGTTATATTTTTCATTCATGCCATGAACGCTGTAAACATCAGTCCAGTGAATGTCTCTGAGGAGTGTCCTAAAATAATCAATTTTTGGCTTACTGAT
Source organism: Schistocerca nitens (assembly GCF_023898315.1). Lineage (NCBI taxonomy): Eukaryota > Metazoa > Arthropoda > Insecta > Orthoptera > Acrididae > Schistocerca > Schistocerca nitens. Next base: position 12,913,824 of record NC_064622.1, read on the forward strand.
TACCCTTTTGAGCTCAGATTTAACAGATTTTATATCCTGTTCAGTATTAACATTTAACAGAAGGAACTGCATGTCATGGTCTGAGAGGCCATTGAGTATTGGTTTTGTAATATAATTTTGTTCATTGGACTTTTCTATAAAGATATTATCAATGGCTGTTTGTGAGCAAGTGGCTATCCTAGTGGGGAACTTTACTGTGGGAATTAAGTTGAATGATAATGTTACTAACTCAAACAAGTTCTTAATGGGAGAGTCTTTAAGGAAATCTACATTGAAATCACCAGCAACCACTATTTCTTTGTTTTTGGTTGTTAAATGGGCCAGTACAGCTTCAAGGTGGTTGACAAACAGATTAAAGTTACCTGCAGGTGCTCGATATACACTTAATATTATGAAGGATTTTTTGTGAAATTCTAATTCTGTTGCACATGCTTCCATATGCTGTTCTAGGCAAAATTTATGAATGTCTATGTTCTTAAATTTATGACAGTTCCTGATGAATGTGGCAACTCCTCCTTTCTCCATTTCTGATCTACAAAAGTGAGATGCTAACCTAAACCCTGTAACACTTAAAAGTTCTATACCAGTGGTCACATGATGTTCAGAGAGGCAGATTATGTCAGCTGGGTTTGAAGACTCTAATTCATCTATGCAGATAGTTAATTCATTAATTTTATTTCTCAGTCCTCGAATATTTTGATGCAATAAAGATAGCTGACATTTCTCATTGACTGAGTTAAGATTGGGTGGAGTTAAAATATCTGCTGACAATTGAAAATTCTTAACCAATGGCTGTTTATGCTGATGTAATAAGCTGGAATTATGTTTTTTTATTTCTTTCTCAAACTGAAGATTTGTCTCAGTTCTAACCTCTCTTAAAATTTGCTTTCTTTCTGTCCTCCCTACCCTAAAAAAGGGTCTTTTCTGAATCCTATAACCACTGGTATTTTACCACTCATGATTGTGCCTCCCCCCTTTAACTTTCCTGCTATTTCCCCAGCCAATTTACCCTTCCCCCTCCTGTTGAGGTGAAGGCCATGCCTAGTATAATCCCACCTACTGAGAGAATCAACAGGAACCACACCAATGTGTGACCCCGCACCCGATATGAGCAGCCGTTCCAGCTCCAAAATTAACTCTCTTGACAGAAGAGTTCAAATGAGGTCGGTCATGGCGCCCAAGAACAGATACAAACTCAACACTAGTATGCTTCGATGCTGACGCAATCTTCGCCAGGTCACACTCTATACTGTACCCAGGATCTCTGTCAATACTGTTACCTGCCCCACCCACTATAACCACGGTGTCTTCCTTAGTGAAATCTTTGCAAAGTGATCCTAAATCCTCTGTCACCTGCTCCAGACCAGCACTAGGTTTAAAAAAATTGGTGACCTGGTATTCTGATCCTAGTTCATCCTGCAAAAGTTGGCCAACACCTCTTCCATGGGAACCACCTAACAACAACACTTTCTTTCTCTTTACTGATTTCCCTACATTCTTACTTTTCAATTTGCTGCTGAAAGTTTGTTGTGCCCTGTCTACACCTGCAACTGCTTGAGGCTCACCAGCTTCTAACTGAAGCAACAGGTCAAATCTATTTTCCACATTCACCATAAAGCTGTCAGACAAAGTTCTAGGCCTGTTCCTCCTGTTGCCTGTTGCCACTTCCCACCTCTCTTTACCCTTCTCCCTCCTTAACCTGTCAAGATCTCCCCTGGCCTTGTCTAACTCAGCCTGAAGGGCGGCAATTTTCCCCTCCTGTTCTAGTATCTTCCTATCTCTACTACAAATCCTACAAAACCACTGATGAGTCTCATTTACTTCCCCTATTCCCACGCCACTACAGTCACCCACATGGAAAAAACTACAGCACCCATCACACCAAAGCCCCGACCTAACAATTCTACGGCAAGTCAAGCACTTTTCACTCATGATAAACGTAATAGTTTATTAAGAATAAGTCAGTTAAATTACAGATAAACACGAAAATATGGTTACACAAATTTGGCCTATACGCAACTGTTTACGCAACTGTGTGTAAACAAAAACAAAAGTGCAAAGTTTCTGAAACAACAACTTAAACTTTACGCTACTTTCCGGAAATGCTAGTTAAATAATGAAGAGGTACGCTAAGTTAAATTGCTGGAGAGAGCAAGGAACAACTAAACGAAATTCTATAGATTTGCTTCAGCAGAACGTAAACAGAAAATACGACTGTACGGTCTTTTCGTGTTTTCTGCTATATTACGTAAAGAAAAATGAAACCTTTAATGGTAGACTTAAACGGCACACTAATACACTTATTTACCACGTATTCAGTACTAATCTATATGTTTTATAATCTAAAATGACTTATCTTTACGAGAACACCAAAACTCGCGCTAGTCGCCTGGCTGCAGGGGTGCCATAGGGTTAAAGCTCAATCCATCCAAAACCCAAGCGGTAGTGCTTGGTCATTCTAGGCTCATTATCCCGAAATATCGCGACTCTCTACCATCTCTATTCCTAAATGGGACAAATATCAAGTTTTCTCTCCGAGCAAAGAGTCTAAGAGTAATAGCAGGTGAAAATCTAAATTGGATTGGACAATGGTTCAAATCGGTTCAAATGGCTCTGAGCACTATGCGACTTAACTTCTGAGGTCATCAGTCGCCTAGAACTTAGAACTAATTAAACCTAACTAACCTAACGACATCACACACGTCCATGTCCGAGGCAGTATCCGGACCTGCGACCGTAGCGGTCACGCGGTTCCAGACTGAAGCGACTAGAACCGCACGGCCACACCGGCCGGTTAACTGAACAATGCAAAGAGTCTGGGAGTAATAGTAGGTGGAAGTCTAAATTGGACTGAGCACATAACTGCAATGTGCGAGGTGTTTCTCCGCAAATCTCATGGCACCTGGAACTGGCTACGAATGTCAGAGTTCGAGATCTCTGTGACGGTCGGCTCTTTGATCATACTTCACCGTCACATGCGCAGCTGTCGTGGCTGCGTGTAGACGAGTGCAGAGATTTCCATACACCCTCCGTCTCCTCTACCGTCTCATCAACGTACACCGTCCCTTGTATCTCTCCTCTACCTTAACGCTCTTGTATGAGAAGCACGGCAGAAAGATCCGTTCCCGTCAGAGAAAAATCGTTTCTGTCTCACTTCATCGCTCAGACACTTTCTCGAAGTCGTTTTCAATAGCAGGACTATGAAATAAACCCCCCCCCCCCAAAAAAAAATCATTATATCAGAGCTCTGAATAAAAAAAAAAATAAAAAAAAGGCTCTGAGCACTATGGGACTTAACTCCTGAGGTCATCAGTCCCCTAGAACTTAGAACTACTTAAACCTAACTAACCTAAGGACATCACAAACATCAATGCCCGAGGCAGGGTTCGAACCTGCGACCGTAGCAGTCGCGCGGTTCCGGACTGAAGCGCCTAGAACCGCTCGGCCACCCCGGCCGGCTCTGTATAACATCTTCAGCTTGAAAAGCTGGCCAATGATATATCCATTGGAGCAACAACAGTGTCTACCCGTAGCACTCGTTACCACATTACATCCTAATTTCCAACAAGATCTTTCTCATTTTCCAGTGCTCCTAGCTGTTGGAGTCTACTTAAATTTCATTTCGTCAGAGCTCACTTCATCAGAAAATATTTATTTTGTATCCCCATAAATTCTTTCTATATCTGCCACTATCATAATTATTGTTATAGTATTATTATTATTTTATCATCATCATCATCATCATTATTTCTTCCAGTCTATCGTTGCGGCTAATGCAGCAACCAGTGTAAGACACGAATTAAAATTACAGTTTTGGTCGCGGAGGTTTTTATTTTCAAATTTCAATGTCGCGTTTCGCCTGTGGTAGGCATCTTCAGATTACAGAAACTTCTCTCGGCGCACGCCGTCCATAAACTGATCACACGATGCGAATACATCGGCAAAATGCGACTGGGATACGAAATAGTTGAAAGTACCCAGTGCCTGTCAGGTGGGTACTTCACTCGCTGCCTAGCGTAAAGGGCGCCGCACAGGTAGGGAGCAGGTGCACAGATCCAGACCAGAGCTTCGTGGTACGCGAGCGAAACCTGTAGGAGCGGCCCCGCTGACAAAACACGGAGTGCGCAGAAGTAGTGCAAGTAGTCCAGCGACATCTGCCTTATTCTACTGCTGTACCGGCACTCGAGGCCCGGTTACCGCACGGAGATGAGGCAGCACAGTGATTTCGTTTTTTGTGCAACATTGACGCACCAACAGCGACGAATGTGTGCGTGCATTATCGTGATGCGAGAGCCACGAATTGTCTCGCGACATTTCGGGCCGTTTCCTTGTTTTCTCGCAGGCGTCACAACACGTCCCGATAGTACCATCGATTAACAGTTTGTCCCTGTAGCACGAGTTCATGATGAACAACTAATCCTTCAAAGTCAAAGACAACTATCATCATGGCTTTGACACGTGACCTGACATGACGATAATTTTTTAGTCTTGGAGAACCTCTCCCGACTCATTGTGAAGACTGAACCTCGGTCGAACACCACCGCAGGCGTCCTGCATCGTTCGGTGTGTCTCTGTAAAGGCTCTGTTCAGTCTCACGCAAAATTTAATTCAGACGCGTTGCTCCTGTAAGTGTGCCGCCTCGAAATTCGCAAACTGTGCGACACAACGTTATGCTCGGTACAGCACTGAACAGTAACTAGCAGACGTGCAACAACGAAACTTGCGGTAGTTTTTCGTTGGACACAGGCATGTGCAGGGATGCCAACCGTATGTTGTTTCAGCATAGCATTTGTGTGAAATTACGAATGTTGCGGAATTTTCTGAACAAACCTCGTATAAGTTTTGGAGAGGGGCCGAGAATCCATATATATTGAAATAATGTATGTGTGTATGTGTACGTATGCTCGACATCTCGTCCTAAATCACTGGACAGGTTTCAAGCAAGCTTGGGACAGTTATACCTTACTGTCAGGCAACAGTCGCTGTGAACCACCTGCGTATCACTGAGGTGGGGCTGGGAGTGAAACAGAAGCGCAGCCCAAAACGTGTGAATTACCAGACTTATTTAATTCAGTATTTCAGAATGAGAGCACTTAGCGACTTGCAGCAACCTTTACACATAATTTCAAACCCTTACAAATTTTTTTCCTAGAGGACAACCCCGAGGAAATGTTGGAAGAAGTTCGATTTGGACTTGCTAAGATTGCGACATTCGTTGTGCAAACATCTTACGAAGCACGTGTCGCCACTTTGATGCTCATTATTAAGGGCAGACGCTGTCTGTGCAGCCTCAGTAGGCCAGGGTTGAAAATGAACCCGTAATGTTCGAAACTGGTCCCCAAACGTAAGTAATGCAACTGTTGACTGATTCGTTAATAAACGCTTTACGAAAGGAAAATAAAGTTTATGACTTTTTTCCGCTATTTTTGCACTGTTCGTGCAGTAGAAGCGGCATGACGCTCTAATTTAAGACTTCTTTACTACTGACTGTATTCGCTTCACATTCTGCGGACAGTGTGCACATATAGCTCTGAATGTTGTTGTTGTTGTTGTTGTGGTCTTCAGTCCTGAGACTGGTTTGACGCAGCTCTCCATGCTACTCTATCCTGTGCAAGCTTCTTCATCTCCCAGTACCTACTGCAGCCTACATCCTTCTGAATCTGCTTAGTGTATTCATATCTTGGTCTCCCTCTACGAGTTTTACCCTCCACGCTGCCCTCCAGTACTAAGTTGGTGATCCCTTGATGCCTCAGAACGTGCCCTATCAGCCGATCCCTTCTTCTAGTCAAGTTGTGCCACAAACTTCTCTTCTCCCCACTTCTATTCAATACCTCATCATTAGTTACGTGATCTACCCATCTAATCTTCAACATTCTTCTGCAGCACCACATTTCGAAAGCTTCTATTCTCATATTGTCCAAACTATTTATCACCCACGTTTCACTTCATTACATGGCTACACTCCATACAAATACTTGCAGAAACGATTTCCTGACTTATAGGCGCGCAGTCCGGAACCGTGCCACTGCTACGGTCGCAGGTTCGAATCCTGCCTCGGGCATGGATGTGTGTGATGTCCTTAGGTTATTTAGGTTTCAGTAGTTCTAAGTTCTAGGGGACTGATGACCACAGCAGTTGAGTCCCATAGTGCTCAAAGCCATTTGAACCATTTTTTGACTTCCTGACACTTAATCTATACTCGATGTTAACAAATTTCTCTGCTTCAGAAACGCTTTCCTTGCCATTGCCATTCACATTTTATATCCTCTCTACTTCGACCATCATCAGTTATTTTACTCCCCAAATAGCAAAACCTTCTACTTTAAGTGTCTCGTTTCCTAAGCTAATTCCCTCAGCGTCACCCGACTTAATTCGACTACATTCCATTATCCTCGTTTTGCTCTGAATACAACTCCAAAATTGCGTCATTGTACGACACGTACTTCAGAAGATATGATGGGATAAAGAGTGAGAGCGTGAAAAAGTGCTGCATCGTGCATTACATTTAAATTTTTTACTTCGTCGTTACTAACTATATTCGCAACACATTTTGCTACGAAAATAAATCATTGTATGACGCGTATTTCAGTCGGTATGACGTCACACACATGAAGCACAAGGCCAGGCGATGCGAGGTACGGGCGTGGACGCACAGCCGTAAACAAACACCAGGGCGACGACAGGTTTCCCTGGTAGCTGTCTATGCAAGGATGTTCGAGTGGACGTAAGCTGCAGTAGTTAGGCAAAGAGGAACAGAACTCCACAGGACAGGACCTCGTGCAGAGTCTCGTGTAACGAGAGTGCAGTCCGGAGAGCGCAGTAAGGACGACACGGATGCTGGCCGGCGACTTCAGCTTGCTGCTGCGGTGTGGTCTGTACTGGCGAGGTGAGCGGCTGGCTCTGGCCTGTTGCAGGGTGTGGGTGGGTGCGCGGCTGTACGTGCTGCTGAGCGACCCGGAGCACGCGGCGGCCGTGCTGGGAGGCGGCGGGGGCGGCGGGGGCGGCTTCCACGAGAGGGCCGGCCTCCGCCAGTGGGACGCCCTGCGGCCCTTCACAGGGCGCGGACTCGCCACCGCGGCAGCGGGGGAGGGCTGGAGCCGCAGGCGCAGGTAAGTGGCTGCCTGCACGCGCTGGTGGCCAAGTGCTGCCCGGCGTCTAGTACAGAAACTCCCTCAACTAGATTAATAAAAAACACACAAAAGTTAAAGGCGGTTGTTTTAATGCCTCGGCTGTTCTACGTACTCTCCCCTCACTCGAGTACAATGCTCAAAGTGTTCAAACGGCAGTCTGGAACTGCCGGGGAATTCCTTCTGCGGGATGTCGTTCACCTCGTGCGTCACACTGGCTCGAATGACGGTTACGTCGTCGACGCGTCAACCTTCCGTGTGAATTTCTTCACATTGTCGTTTTGTGGCAGGTGTGGTGTAATGGCCTTGCTGGGAACAAAAGTTGTCAGCTGAAAATAATTCCGAGTTGAAGTTTTCACAAAATATTAATTTTGAACAATGTAGCTAAAATAAATGTCATTACATTAATACAGTCAGCTGCTCACGGGCGTTGATATATATCAACGGGGACAGGAGAAAATGTGTGCCCCGACCGGGACTCGAACCCGGGATCTCCTGCTTACATGGCAGACGCTCTATCCATCTTTCTTTTCTTTTTTTTCCTTTTTTCTTTTTTTAAAAATTTTTTTAATAGTCGGTAGTTATGAATATTATATTATTTGTGATAATAAAAATTTGTAGACTGCCAAATAACGTTGTAAATTTAACAAAAGTTCATCTGATTACACGTATTTTTCCCATTACATCAATTTTAATATAAATAGTAAAGAAAATGACTGTGTTAGAAATAAAAACAAAAACTAACGAATGGGACTCGATCCAGCGATTTCGGGGCTTGAACACTAACCACTTTTTTTCTACCGACTTCTTTTAAATTTTTTACCAATCTTTTTTTAACTTTATTTCTTTTTTCTTTTTGAAAACCCCGTAATAAAATGGAACTACAAAAAAAAAAGAGCCACCGCCACTTTTCATCCTATAACAAAAAAATCTGGTCCACTTCAGGCGTTGGCTATATACCAGGGGAGCGTACCTCCACGATCAGAATCTTGTTACGGTGCTGCTGCACGCGCTGCTGCACGCTGACTGAAGCCGGCTTTGACTGTAATTACTTATATAACCCACATGCACTCGACTGGCGCGAATCCCGTACGCGCACGGTAGGATCTCTAGACCAAGCGCGGACGTTGTTCGTTATGATGGTAATCAAGTCAAGAATGTTACTGGTTTGGAAGCATTTAATGCAAGAGATGTTATAGCCTTCCGTACGTTTCATGTTGGGGAAGTGTATAATAGGGACTTGGGTGTTTCCTACTTCATATCTAACCAGGCTTTTTTACTCAGAACAAGGAATCATCGTAAAATTAATGAACAGGAGAGTGTTTGTTTGTGGATTAAAGGTGCAGGAAGATGTGCTAAAGTGCAAGTTACTGGTGATGTAATACATTATTATAGAAATTAAAATAAATCTTTTGTTATCGTATATTATGTTTTCTATTAATTTAACCTTTCCTAATTTAAAAAAAAAACTACATTGATCTTGTCAAAAGCCGAGAAGCGATTCATCTTAGTGTTGTAGCCCTCTGGGGCACTCTGGGATGCTCTCAGTGTGAGTCACCACTGTGTTCGGCGTTGCGTAAGCACTGGCGCTTTGCCAAAGCTGAATCCCGTCCGCGCTTGGTCTATACCAGGGGAAATACGGGAAATCAAGGTTAGGACTACCCTTACAAACAAAACAAAATCTTCCTTTTTCTGAATTTTATTTTTATTTTTATTGTTTTTATTTTTATTTTTTTATTTTTTGTTTAGTTTTGTTGTGTAATTGATCAGAGGCCTTCTGCGCCCCGCTGGTAATATGTTGAGTCACGTCTTCTCGAAAGTGATGTGTTCCGTTCAATTGTTCAGAAATGTTCGTTGGTTCAAACAGGAAACCTTCTTCTCTCTTGGCTTAACACTTTCCAGCTGCGAGGCGGGTCGTCGAAAGCACTCCCAAGGAAGTTCGAGAAAAATTGTCTGTATTTTGGGTGACGGACAACGACATAATGACGGTCATTGAAGTATGTCCAAAAATCGAGTACAGAGTCTACAGTTTGTCCAAATAGGTAGTGAATGGCATGACCGCGAATCCAATTCACAGCATTGGTCTTTGTCCGAGGAAAATAGTCACGTTCCGAAAATAATAATGAAAAGGGAGTAATCCGATCCGGAATGTCCCGCGTTAGAAAAGCCACAATACGACGAATCAAGTGCCAAACCTCCGCCACCGGTCCGCAAACAAACCGATGTTCATCATTGTCTGGCACTCCACACGTGGAACATAGAGGTGATTGGGCGAGGTGGATACGATGAAGGCGAAATTGGATGATTTGCTTACCATTGACAGTGAGGTACCAGACAGATTGGACATTCGTGTCAAGGTAACAGGCGAAAACCGCGCGCCATACATGACGCCTGTCAACCTGGGGGAACTTTTGTTCAGTCGGTTTAGGTGGACGACCTAATTGGAGGACATCGTATACTGCCTTTGTCTTGAGTAAAAGCTGTCTTGGTATGGTGAGGCGTAGATAACTGAGTTCAAAAAAGAAGTATCGTATATAATGGAACTGGGCCGGAACATCCGATATCATCACTGGGGCTGACAGACCGGCGAGTATGCCGACAGGAGGAGACCAGTGAGGCTCGTTGGGCAACGTGTCCATACCGTCATCTGGGAGCTGACAAATAGGGCGCGAGCTCTGTCCGGCACGTGAAACAGACATATCCCACCTTGTTCACGGGGAAGAGTAAGGGTGGCATAGTTAACTCTGAACAACAGCCCAGAGCTGACGAAAGATGCCATCGCTGCTAACATGCGACGAGCCACAGTAAGCGGGAAAGGTAGAACTTGTGCTACCTGGGGAACTCTGGATGCGATATACAGGGCGTTTCAAAAAGAAAGAGCAGATTTCAAACATTTATTTCTCAAAAACTACAAATGATAGAAACACAATTCAAACGTTTCTTGTCAGAGAAAGGTTCAAAGTTTTTCAATGGTCCGCGCAGAAGTTCCATGCAAATCCGCAGTGGCGCTGGCGTTTGTTTGTAGGAAAATGGCGACGACACCACAGGAACGATCATTTTGTGTGCTGCAATTTGCAAAGTTAGAGTCCATTGTTGGTGTGCAACGTGCATTCCGCCGTCAATTCAACAAACAGCCGCCTCGTCATAAGCAAATTTATGAGTGGCATCACAGATTCGTAGAAGATGGTTGCATCTGCAAGCGAAAAAGCACGGGTCGTCCACGCACATCGGATGAAAATGTCGAGCGTGTCCGTGCAGCTTACGAAAGGAGCCCTAGAAAATCCACGGCACGGGCAAGTCACGAACTAAACATGTCTAAAACAACGGTATGGCGCGTTCTGAGTAACCGTCTGCACATGAAGCCGTACAAACTGCAGTTATTGCAAGCATTGCGTCCTGACGACCACAACAAAAGGTTCGAATTTTCAACTGCAATTCTACAGGACATGGAAGAGGACAATTTTGCCGAACGATTAATTTTTTCAGATGAATCAACGTTTCACATTTCTGGTAAAGTTAATCGGCATAACGTACGAATTTGGGCGAGTGAAACTCCGAGGGACGTTATTCAACATGAAAGAGACTCACCAAAGGTTAACGTCTTTTGTGCAATTTCGGTAAACAAAGTTTATGGACCTTTCTTTTTCATGGAGAAAACTATCACAGGAACCATTTACCTGGACATGTTAGAAAACTGGCTATTTCCTCAACTTCAGGAAGATTCAAATCACTTCATCTTCATGCAAGATGGCGCCCCACCACACTTCTCTGAACCTGTACGACGGTACCTAAATAACACCATTCCAGGACGGTGGATTGGAAGAGCAGGAGCACAAGATCAATGTCATCGTCTGTGGCCTCCCAGGTCACCAGACCTTACACCCTGCGATTTTTATTTGTGGGGGTACATAAAGGACTGTGTTTATGTCCCACCTATGCCCGCTACTCTTCAAGAGGTACGACATCGAATTGTTGCGGCCGTGAATTCGGTAACTAAAGACCAGTTGCGTCGTGTGTGGCAAGAAATGAGATACCGGTTTGATATTTGTCGTGTAACAAATGGTGCTCATATTGAGGTACAGTTTTGATATTTGTTGTGTAACATTTGGTACTCATATTGAGTGAAGGACCGTTGGAATTGTGTTTCTATCATTTGTAGTTTTTGAGAAATAAATGTTTGAAATCTGCTCTTTCTTTTTGAAACGCCCTGTATATATTGACATATCGAGCTCGTTGGATAATATATAGGGATCGAAGGCGATGGTCCATAAGACCTGCTCTGATCATTAAAAGGAGGCGTCGGAAGTTGATGGTGGCTGAACGCCGGAGATCAGATGAAAAATCTATTCCCAAACAGCGAATGGTATCAACGGTGGTGAGAGGTGTGACGCACTCCACGGGAAGTCCCGTGCCAATGAACATAACTTGTGACTTACGTACGTTTAAAGAGCTACCCGACGCCTCACCATAAGTCGCTACCCACGTCAAAACAGCTCGAACCTCGTCGGCATTACGTAAACAGATGACTACATCGTCAGCATAGACCGTGCAACAAAATCGGTGGCGATCTATGGACAACCCTACCAAACGTTGTCTTAGTCCACACAGCAAGGATTCCCAGGAAAAGGCGTACAAAATCGCTGATGGAGGGCAATCTTGACGTACGGATCGACCTATTTTTAACGGAGGAGTGAATCTGCCATTGTACATAATCCTGGAAGAGGCACCCCGCAGAAGGCGCATCACTACCGTGATAACGGCGGCTGGGAAACCGATATGGTGGAGAACGGCCGTAAGGAACGAATGGTCAACCCTATCAAAAGCTTGACTAAAGTCCAAAGACGCAAGTGCCCCAGAGAGGCGTTGTGCCTGGGTAACGGCGATCATATCCCTGTAGCGGCATAAAGCCGTGCGGATATTATTATCCCCTCCCAAAGATGCTTGGTCTGGCGACACAACATATCAGGCAACGTTGTTAAACGTGCCGCCAGAAGGCGAGTGAAGATTTTCATATCACTGTCAAGGAGAAGGAGGGGCCGATAATCACTGATATTGTTGCCAACATGCGGTTTATGTACGGGAATAATAATTCCTTCCATGAAAGCGTTCGGCACAGGTACTGCCGGAGACATCAGTTCCCGACAGATGGAGGTGAAGGTGGACTCTAACAAATCACGGAAGGTGCGATAAAATTCGAGGGGAAGACCGTCGGGTCCTGGGGAGCGATTGATGGTTCCTGCCCGGATCGCATCGCGGACTTCATCATCAGTCACCTCTGACATCAAGTCAATCGCCGCATCTCCTGGGATACCACCGAAGTTGAGCTGTGAGACTTCCTCGATCAACTCTGGGGAATGTGGAATTGCGGCGTAGAGCTGCTGGTAGTGGGCGTGAAGCACATTACCTATTGCAGATTGGGTTACGTAGCGACGCCCTTCTTGGTCTGTTAGGACGTGAATCAATTTTCGGCGTCGATGTTGGCGTTCTTGGATGATATGGTACATCGACGGATGTTCATGAGGCATGCGATCAGCAGTACGAGATCGTACTATCGCTCCTTCCAAATGCCTTCGCTTGAGATTGGAGAGTTGGGCCTTAGCATGGTTCATCCTTGTATGGCGGTCAGGGGAGGCTGGCATCGTGGAGCATTCTCGTAGGATCCTGTAGTAAAAGTCCATAGTGCTCTTCCTCCAGGCGACAACATCTTTGCCATACCGGATCAAAAGTTTTACGAAGAGCGCGTTTTGCACACTGGATCCACCAGGATAAGGTAGACGGATACGTGGAACGGCGTCTATTACATGTGATCCAAGTGTCTTCTATTAGAAGTCGACAGTCAGGTGAATTAAGAAGTGCCGTGTTCAGTTTCCATAAACCACGTACGTGCCATACTGCCTGTCTTGTGAGAAGAATGTCACAGAAGTAAGCCTCATGATCTGAGAAAGCAACAGGCCAGATTTCAACCTGTCGAGTGTGTTGAGTTAGGGATCGCGAGATGTAGATGCGATCCAGTCTGCTAGAGGAGTGTGCAGTGTAGTACGTAAAGCCCAAAAGATCACCGTGAACATGTCTCCACGTGTCGACAAATTGTAGCCGCGTGACGACTGTTCCCAGAGCTGCGCATGGCGAGTGACGCGGCAATTGATCCTGAGGTCGCTGGGTGCAGTTGAAGTCTCCACCCATGACCCAGTCATCGTGTGGTCCCATAAAAAGGGGTGTAACTTCATTCGCGAAGAAGGCATTGCGTTGACGACGGTAGCTGGAGCCCGAGGGCGCATAAATGTTGACGATGCGTACACCATAGAGAGTAAGGGCCAGGCCTCTGCCGTTGGGGAGGTATAGGACATCTTCGGCAGAAAGACCTTCTCGTAAGATGATGGCAACACCACTACCGGTGTCCGAAGCGGGAGAAAGATGCGCCGTGAAGCCATGTGGGGGTGAAAAATCGGCGACATGCACTTCCTGAAAAAGCGCAATATCTATGTCCGCATCATAAATCATATCACGGAGCAGCGCTAGTTTGTGGGGCGCACGAATGGTCGCGAGGTTAATCGTTGCGACACGATAATGCTGGTGTTGGAGTCCCACAGGCACAGGTGGGGCTCCTTCTTCAGGAGCGAGAGGTCGTCGATCTTGCCGGTCTGCTGAAGAGGTTGCTATTGTGGAGAGTTTGCGGGAGCGGGCGCAACCGATGGGGGCGCCCCATCATCAGCACCGTCCACCCCAGTCCCTTCGATCTCCACGTCGTCTGCCCAGGAGACTGATACTGCGGTAGGGCACCGGCTGTGCACATCATCCACGTGGAAAGGAGACGTAGTTTTCGGCTCAGTGGATAGGCTCTCTTCAACGTCGACCTGTGGGGGCGACGGCGCCCGTAAGGAGCGGTGTTCGTTGCCAGTGGTCGCCTGTGGCGGGTCGTTCGCATCATACTTTTGGTCATCAAAGAGCGGTTTGTCGTCCATCTTCTGGTCTGCATCCCTGGTATCCATCCGTAGAATGGATTCGTCAGGGGGTGTACGGCTACGTTTCTTTCTCTTTCGTGTCGACCCTTGTTTTCGAACAGGTCGTTCAGAGTCTGACTGCGGGTGGCTTTCGTCTGACTCCGGACCAGTCTGAAGGAAAGCAGAAGTAGGTACCACTCCCGGATCAACGTCCATCTCAGTAGCATTTTCAGTCACAGTGCTGCGATGGTGCGGCAGGTCAGGATCTGGCGTCTGTGGCACCTCAGAAGGAATCTCAGTAGCGGTTGCATCTACCTGATCAGACGACGTCAACTGAGCCGGAGGACCCTGTGTAGAGGTGCTACCTTCCTTGGCAACCTTGGCATATGTGACAGGGATCTGAGTGATCACCGCTGGGGACGCTTCCTCGCCGACCGGCGTCTGGATCAGGCGGCGTCGCATGCAGGCGGATCTGACGTGGCCTTCTTGTCCACAACCCGCACATGTTCGGGGTTGGCCGTCGTACATGACAATGGCTCGCACCCCGCCAATTGTCAGGTATGATGGTATATGTTTTTTCAGTTCAATTCTGACCTGACGCACACCTTAAGGACGTGGTAGGTCTTGAAGGTTTGCCATTTTTCCTCTACGTAACCGATGACGTTACCGTATGGTTGTAACGCAGAGACAACTTCGTCCTTCGGCACTTCAAAAGGTAGTTCAAACACCCTAATCGTGCGTTGACGGTACTCTGCGAGTTCAAGTGTTACAGCTCCGACGTGACCATCAGAGTATTTGAACTTAAGTCCATTGGCATGGCGGCGAATAACATCTTCAGACACATCGGTGTTTGTCATTTTAATATAAACGACACTACTCGTGATCGAAAAATGGATTCCGAGAACGTGGTTAAACGAACTTCTTCACGTATGAACGTTTCAACTTCATGTGCACGAGGTCGCGCATGTTCAGCTGGGAAGGAAACTTTAAGGGTCGTACGGCGGTAAGCACTCGACATGTTCACGTTGGACGGACACGAGCCTTAAAGCTGCGACGCGGAAGTAAACAACGCCGGCGCGCGGGGCCGTCCGCACGCTGCCACGGCTGAGAGCCGACTGTTCCATCTGAGCCACCAGGGGCACAGAGGATAGTGCGACTGCAGGGACTATCTCGCGCACGCCTCCCGCGAGACTGATATTCTCACCTTGTATGTCCACACACTACATTCGTAGTGTCCCACCCCAACACACTCATTACTCGTGGAAGACGTCCTTACAAAGTCCCGTAAGAGTTCGGGGAATATGTGTGCATCAGCACAGAAGAAGAAGGTCATGGCCGGTATTGCCAGAACTATATACTATTATGGATATGGTGTCTGTTCTTTCCGACGTGTTCGAAAGAACAGACACCATATCCATATCAGTAAAATAAATGTTTTAAAATTTGGCGAGTGAAACTCAGCTCGCTGAAAATAATAAACGTTGATCAGAACTTGTCTTCATTTCGTTGCTTCGCTGTAATTGACGTTTGCTGTAAGTTTCTTAACTGAAAACGGGCCAGAGAACACCGTGGTTCTCAAAAGACGTGAAAAGTAAATTATTATTTCAGGCCGGCCGCGGTGGCCGTGCGGTTCTAGGCACCTCAGTCCGGAACCGCGTGACTGCTACGATCGCAGGTTCGAATCCTGCCTCGGGCATGGATGTGTGTGATGTCCTTAGGTTGGTTACGTTTAACTAGTTCTAAGTTCTAGGGGACTGATGACCTCAGATGTTGAGTCCCGTACTGCTCAGAGCCATTTGAACCATTATTTCAGGTGTACAGTTTATTATGTCAAAGATCTTACATCGTACTGGGCCTCCCACACGATTTCTTACATACTCTTGCTGACAATTGTGCATTGTTGCGAATAGTAAATTCTCTAATTACAATTAC
The DNA here is from genome assembly GCF_023898315.1 of Schistocerca nitens. NCBI lineage: Eukaryota > Metazoa > Arthropoda > Insecta > Orthoptera > Acrididae > Schistocerca > Schistocerca nitens. The sequence continues at coordinate 12,929,824 of NC_064622.1, forward strand.
AGAAGTTGTAGATAATAACAAAAAATGTTATTATCCGGAGGTTACAACTGAAATTCATGGAATTTGATACAATGACGATTACGTTTCTCTTGTTTTCTTGTAAAAATAACTGAAATGATACGGATAACCAATGCTGATTACGTTTTTGTTAATTATATATGTTGTCTGTGTGTGTGGGTGCGTGAGTGAGACAGTCTGTGCTTTTTATTTTACCTGAAGATTTCTTTTGCAATACGCGTTTGACAACCGTAAATCGCTTAAGTACAGCCGTCTATGTGACGGAGGTACTTTAAAATTTGAGGTGTAATATCTTGCTAGTTGCGCTGCAGAACAGTGGTCATCGAATGCAAGACGCCGTGGTGCTGGGGTCTGGCGGGAAGTCCATCGAGGCGGACGCAGTGTTGCAATAGAGCCGCTGCTACAACCTCAGTGTAAACAAAACACACAGAGGCCGACCTCTCCGCTAGCCCTGTCCTCGGCGGTGAACAAAGGCGGACATCGGCGTGCCAGGCTCGGCGCAGGTCCGTGTGAGGAATCCGTACTGCTGCGAAACGATGCTGCCTCGGGGCGTGCTCGAGCGCGGGAAGCAGCTCTCGGCCCATTAGGAGGCGCCAGATGCTGCTCTTCGGCCGCAGTGCCGACGCGGAAGCTTGACAAAAGACGAGCATGATCAAAGTAACAGTCGACGTCAATCGTCGAATGTAAAGGACCCACTTCTCCAGAGGGATTTCTACAAGATTTAAGCAGATAACTAACCGATCAGCACGTGATGGGAAAGACAATGTCTTCCTGCGTGTAGTTTGTGACAGATGCAGCGGAGAAGAAAGAAGAGTACCTCTGATTTTGAAACTAGACCGTATCAAAGTTCCATCATTTTAGCACTCTCACTGTTCAGTATGTACACAAACAATCTCGCGCCGGCCGAGGTGGCCGAGCGGTTCTAGGCACTTCAGTCCGCACCCGCGCGACTGCTACGGTCGCAGGTTCGAATCCTGCCTTGGGCATGGATATGTGTGATGTCCTTAGGGTAGTTAGGTTTAAGTAGTTCTAAGTTCTAGGGGACTTATGACCTCAGATGTTAAGTCCCATAGTGCTCAGAGCCATTTGAACCATTTGAAACAATCTCGCGAATGACGTCGGAAGCTCCGTGCCGTTGTTTGCTGACGATGCTGTCGGAGATACGAAACCTGTAACGCCAGCAGACTGTTGCGCGATGCAACAAGACCTGAAGAAAGTCGACAGTTCGTACCAGCACCGCCAGTTGACACTCGACGTAAATAAAAGTAACTTATCGCGCATAGATTTGAGGAAACAGCACGGGTTGTTTCTTTACAACAGGACTGTACAGAGTTGCTACTATTGTGGGCTCCAAACCCCTCAATGTGGCTATGCAAAGGGAACAAAACATACACAATTAGTTTACAGGTTCTGTTTTGCAAATACTTCTTTGTTTAACAAATATAATTACAACAATATCAGGCGAGATATTTCAAAACTTATTTCTTTTGCAGGTTATGTGTCATTAACAGGTTTTCTGAACATCACTTGCTGACATATCAATTCTCGTTTCAAAGAAGAAATTTCCTGTTTATGTAGTTGGCACTGTGCGACTGACAAGTACGATTGACAGTTTAATTTATGTTACTCTTTATAAACAAATTCGTCTGTCATTTTTTGCTGGTTACTTGACGTAGCTGTAAGCCTTTGCCCTATAGTTCAACTGGCCCCTCTCTGCTATCGCACCTGAATATAGGTTTTCCAGCACAGAATATTTGGTATACATATTAGCAACTTTAGTTTAACGCATCTGACGCATTATATTCTCACAAAGATTCCATAGTTCTTAATGGATCACTTATACGTATAAGCTATTTTCTAAAAAGTAATAATAGTATTCAGAAGTAGTTACAGTTATCCATGCCATTAAAAGAAATTATCTGCCTAACAATAGATTCGATGGCCTAATGGAGTTTCTTTAGCTGTGATAAGTAACTTAAATGCTTTTTAAAACTTAACACGCAGTGCTGACTACATGTTTCAGACTAGTACCAGTGTTTTATCGAAAATTCAGATCAAAATTAACATAAGAATCGATATTAGAATCAAAACCCTTCTCTCATCGAGATCGTGTTAACATCAGTAACAAAAACTACGTACGTAAACCTTTCACTTATGAAATTTCCGTCCAGGGAAAATCACCCTCTTTTGTTCTGTAAAATGTATCATAGCCTCACAGAATTAAGCTACAAGTCAAGTCAGCGATATAGTTTACTCTCTATTCTGACTTTGTCTTATTTTGTGAAAATAAACCTGATTTTTTTGCAAAATGCAGTTAGTTTTGTATATATATATATATATATATATATATATATATATATATATATGGTCGTAAGGAAATTAAAACTCTTTGCTCTAAATTTACTGCAGATACGGCTATCCAGAGTACATTTATAATCTTTGCTATCACTTGATAAAAACCTTTCAAGTTATTATTTTTAGTTGTATTTAGTCTTGATTTAATAAAATTTCGATCAAGGGCAGTTTATTTAAATTATAAGTCTGTTACTGAATTCTATTTTAAGTATAGTAGCTTTGTTTTATTTCTTTTGATTTCAGCACAACCAAGTCGCAAGAGTACGAGTGCCAGCAAAATTGTAAGTCCCCAGTGACAGACTGTAATTGTCAACTGCCCCGTAAGGATTCTCCCGGCCAATGACGCCAAACGCTCATTTCCATTTCCATCGTCAACAAAAAACCTAGGCCCATCTCCACTTTGGTACATACAATTAAACAATTTGAACAAAACTGAAACCTCTTCAGGCGTTGGTGATATGACACCCACAAACGATCCCTAGTTGAAATGGTCTCTTGACACGGTTAATCAGCAGTAATAGCTATGCAGTACAAATGCCTTCAGTAATGGCTCCTTAAGAAGTGCTCTCTCTCTTTTTTTTTTATAAGTACAGAACTCTGTTTTTGTGGCAGTTGGTCACATTGTTATGAAGAGTGGTTCACGCGCTGTATGTAAACATGCGCACGCCGCGTTGAGGCGCTCAGTCTTGGCTTGGCAGCCGTTGACAATGGAGCTCCAGTTGAATGTCACTGCCAACTGCGAATTGCGGGCAGTTATTCGGCTTTTGAACGCAAAGGGCAGTGCGCCGATTGAAATCCGTCGCCAACTAACGGAAGTGTATGGTGAGTCGTGCATGGATGTCAAAAATGTTCGTAAGTGGTGTAGAGAGTTTGCAGCTGGTCGGACCGAAATTCACGACGGAGAAAAGAGCGGGAGACCGTCAATTTCTGAGGAGACAGGTTGAGCAAAGCATTCGTGAAGATCGGCGGATCATCCTGGATGATCTCTGCACGTTGGTTCCTGAGGTTTCCCGCAGCACCGCTCACAGAATTTTAACGGAAACATTGAACTACCGGAAGGTGTGCACAAGATGGGTGCCACGCATGCTGACTGAGGACCACATGCGGCAACGAGTTGATGCTTCCCGCGCATTTCTTCACCGCCTTCCAGCCGAACAGGACAACTTTCTGGACACAATTGTCACGGGTGACGAAACCTGGGCATACCACTCTACACCTGAGACCGAGCAACAATCACGGCAGTGGCGGTATCCTTCCTCGCCAAAGCCGCGGAAATTCAAACAAACTCAGTCTGCCGGTAAAGTCATGACCACCGTTTTTTGGGATCGGAAATGGGTATTGTTGATCGACTTTATGCCCACTGGGACCACAATTAACGCTGACAGGTACTGTGAGACTCTGAAAAAACTCAAACGGGCAATTCAAAACCGGAGAAGAGGAATTGTTGAGCAAGGGCGTACACATTCTCCATGACAATGCTCGCCCACACATCGCTCAGCAAACCGTTGCTCTCCTGCTACAGTTTCATTGGAACATAATCACCCACCCACACTATAATCCTGACTTGGCGTCTAGTGACTATCACCTGTTCCCTAGGTTAAAAGAACATTTGGCCGGAAAGCGATTCAGCTCCGACGACGAGGTGAAAGAAGAGGTTCATAACTCTGAACAGCATGGCGGCGAGCTGGTAGGACATGGGCAAACAAAAACTGCCACAGCGTCTACAAAAATGCTTCGACAGAAATTATGTCGAAAAATAGCTAAATGTTTAAGCTGTAAACTGATGTAAACCATTGTAGAAACAAACAGGTCCTATGTACTTATAAAAAAAATAGGAGACCTTACTTTTGGGATTACCCTCGTATATCAGGGCGGATCCTTATGAACTTATGAGCAAATTTTCACTGTAGGAACAGGCTAACTTCACGCTGTCAAATGGCAAGGTTTGTCATCTTAAATGCCATGCACGTGAGTCATCAACTCGCTCGAGGCCCCAAAAATCCACCTATACGCAACCACAAAACAGCATCCCAGTGCTTAGAGCGCGCCACGCAATAATAAAAACAGCCACAACTCAGCCACCTCTGCGGGTGCTTCCAGAACCACCAATCAACAACGCACAATCAAAATCATTAACTCTTGTGCCATACAGCCCATAAACATACTTCTGTAGCAATAAACAATTACGCAAGCCCGGCAAACATTACTCAGTATTAAATATCTCGCTACACTATCTGAATTGTTAGGTGAATCCTAATTTTATCAGCCACGAAACTAAAAACGAGATCCTCTAAAATTTATTTTGGAAGGATAAGCGAAAGAAAATACACTGAAGAGCCAAAGAAAATGGTGCAACAACTAACATCGTGTAGGGCCCCCGCGACCACGCAGAAGTGCCGCAACAAGACGTGGCAGGCAATCAGCCAATGTCTGAAGTAGTGCTGTAGGGAACTGACACCAAGAATCCTGCAGGGCTGTCCGTAAATCGGCGAGAATACGAGGGGGTGGAGACCTCTTCTTAACAGCACGTTGCAAGGCATCCCACATATGCTCAATAATGTTCATGTCTGGGGAGTTTAGTGGCCAGCGCAAATGTTTAAACTCAGAAGAGTGTTACTGGAGCTACTGTGTAGCAATTCTGGACGTGTGGGGTGTCGCATTGTCGTGCTGGAATTGCCCAAGTCCGTCGGAGTGCACAATGGACATGCATGGATGCAGGTGATCTGACAGGATGCTTACATACGAGTCACCTGTCAGAGTCGTATCTAGACGTATCAGTGCTTCCATATCACTGCAGCTGTACACTCCCCACACCATTACACAGGCTCCACCAGCCTGAACAGCTCCCTGCTGACATGCAGAGTCCGTGGATTCATGAGGTTGTCTCCATAGCCGTACACGTCCAGGCTCGGCATTGAAATCTTCCGCAATTTGCGGAAGGGTTGCACTTCTGTCACGTTGAACGATTTTCTTCGGTCGTCGTTGGTCCTCCCTTGCAGGATCTTTTTCCGGCCGCAGCGATGTCGGAGATTTGATGTTTTGCAGCCTTCCTGATATTAACAGTACACTCGTGAAATGATCGTACTGGAAAATCTTCACTTCATCGCTACCTCGGAGATGCTGTGTCCCATCACTCGTGCGCCGACTACAACATCTCGTTCAAACCACCTAAAATCTTGATAACCTGCCATTGTAGCAGCAGTGATCGATCTGACAACTGCGCCAGACACTTGTCGTCTTATATAGGCGCTACCGAGCGCAGCGCCGTATTCTGCCTGTTTGCATATCTCTGTACTTGAATACGCATGCCTGTTCAAAATGGTTCAAATGGCTCTGAGCACTATGGGACTCAACTGCTGTGGTCATAAGTCCCCTAGAACTTAGAACTACTTAAACCTAACTAACCTAAGGACAGCACACAACACCCAGCCATCACGAGGCAGAGAAAATCCCTGACCCCGCCGGGAATCGAACCCGGGAACCCGGGCGTGGGAAGCGAGAACGCTACCGCACGACCACGAGATGCGGGCACGCATGCCTGTACAAGTTTCCTTGGAGCTTCCGTGTATACCGTTCGCAGTCTCCTCCAGTTACGACTTACCGCACTACACTGCTATCTCTCGACAACTATCTTACCCAAAATATCGTCTCTACGTTCTGAACCGACTTCTCGTTGGGCTGAATCGGTAGTACCTACCTACACCATTTTAAGACTGATTGGAACATTGGTTCTGATAAATGCGCAGCGCCATTATTCCTGTTAACAGTTTTTAATATTGTTGACGAAGGCTGTCAACCGCACGCTCGGCGACCATCTCCGGCCGTTGGTTGTACGTAACCTCTCTGGACTGCAGCGTGAGAGGTTGTAGCGCACCGCTGCAACTTTGGCACATGCACGTCCTTCATCTCGGTTTCATGAAATCTACAAGCCGGTTACAATACAGATACTACATTCAGTTTTCTACAACAAGCAGAGTCATACCAACAAGTGATGTAGCACATGAGCAGGAGTCAGTAAATAGGGTTGAGTGCTCCAAATTTTTGGGTGTACATAGTCATGAAAACGTGACTGGAAGACGCGTATTACTCAGTTTTTCAATCAATTACGTTCAACTACTTTTGCTAATCTAGGAAGCAAATGTACGAACCTCTGGACTTATTTTGCATATTTCCACTCAGTAATATTTTGCGGAATAATTTTCTGGGGTAACTCATCACTTGGAAAGAAAGTGTTGATTGCAGAAAAGCGACCAGTGAAAATAATATGCTGTGTTCGCTCACGGACGTCATGTAGGTACCTCTTCAAAGAATTTGGCGTTTTAACTGCGCCGTTCAAAATGTTCAAATGTGTGTGAAATCTTATGGGACTTAACTGCTAAGGTCATCAGTCCCTAAGCTTACACACTACTTAACATAAATTATCCCATGGACAAACACACACACCCGTGCCCGAGGGAGGACTCGAACCTCCGCCGGGACCAGCCGCACAGTCCATGACTGCGGCGCCCTAGACCGCTCGGCTAATCCCGCGCGGCAACTGCGCCGTCACAGGACGTATATTCGCCAATGAAATTCACCATAAATAATCCATGACGATTTGACAAGAAACAGTAATGTGCGTGACTACAGCACTAGAGGGAAGAATGGCCTTTGTTACTCATTGTTAAAGCTTTCAGTGGCTCACAAACGACTTCAGTGTGCAGTAACAAAAATTTTTCATCATTTGCCCAATAGCACAAAATTTCTGACAGGTAGTGACGCAAGTTTTAAACTTAAAATAAAATAATTTTTCCTGGTCAAGTCCTTGTGTACCGTTGACGAATTTCAACTTAAAAACTGGCTGGCAGTTAAAAAAAAGAATGTGTAGTAACATGAGTAGGACTAAAAATAATAATGTGTTGATTAATGTTAACACTAATCGTGTATACATACCCTGTAAAATGACTTCTTCTACATCATTTCGATAAAAGAATCGTTCAGATCATTTATGGAACATATAACTAAGTCAGTAACTAACTAACTAACTCAGAAAACTTACATGCCTTATTTTTCACATTTCTTGGATATTAAACTTACTTTGAGATGCTAATTCAATAAGTAAAGGTGCCACCGAAAACATCTGTGCATTTTCAACTTGACACAGCGCAAGTGCTACTCTAATGGTTCAAATGGCTCTGAGCACTATGGGACTTAACATCTGAGGTCATTAGTCCCATAGACTTAGAACTACTTAAACCTAACTAGCCTAAGGACATCACACACGTCCATGCCCGAGGCAGGATTCGAACCTGCGACCGTAGCAGCAGCGCAGTCCCGCACGGAAGGGCCTAGAACCGCTCGGCCACAGCGGCCGGCGCAAGTGCTACTTCTGGTAGTTGAGAAAACGTAGAACGTAGACTTTCGTAGTGTATCATTAATTTGTATGCCTTTGCGAGACGTACAACACTTTCGCAAGTAAGGCAAGTGATGTTTGTCAGCGATTCTACAAAAAATATTTTTTGGTCCATCTATCCTCAAACGGCCGCGGTTCGTCCTGCAACTGACGCTTCCTGCTTGTTCCCGTTTCCACCAGTCTACACACACTGAGGTGCGTAACGCAAGTACCAGCTCATCTAGAGTTCTGTATGTTGACAGTAGTGGGATAGTGGCGCTCCTTAGCTTGTAGATTGGGCCTCGTTACACCGTCCAGCGCGTTGACCTCATAGCTATCACTCGAAGGCCTTCCGCGCCTCCGCCGTCGGAATGTTGTCGTTCCGCCGTCGAGGCCGCCCCCGCCCGCCTACGGTGCGCCCTTCGAGCCCCGGTTGACGCGCGGCTGGGCCCTGCACGCGCCTGCCCTGTCCCTGAGAGCGCAGCCGTGGAGCCGTCCTCCTCACACGGGACGTGTTTGTGATCGCGGCTGCTGCGGGGTACGCAACGGCCCGCCCACGTCACACGGAACGTGACGCGCTGCCCAACGTGATTTGCGACCTCGGCGCTCTCCGGCGATAGCTGCGCGCTCTGTCTGCCGCGCAGACAAACCACACAGTTTCTGTACGAAAATGGCCGCGCGTAAAACAGCAGCGTTACCTCTGTCAGCGATTGTCGAAGAAGATCGGAGAAAATCACGAAGAAGACTCTCGATTCGTTGACGGCTCGAACAGTGAATTCCTGGTACAGGAACACCACATAGTGCTGTTCATAGATCTGAGATACATACTAGTACAAGCGGTGCTTTATTTCTAAAAAAAAAAAAAAGTTTGGGGGTACTACGACATGGGATATAATGCAGCGAAAATTAGTTATAACTGAAGCATGAGATACCACCCGTCTGTTTTTAGCCATGACATCATCAATATGGCGAACTACAAAAAAGAAAAGAAAAGGTATCGGATTCTTCAGTTGACTTTACAGCTCAAATGAAGCAGGCGATACCAAGAAACACACAAACATACAAGACAAAGTGGTATCGAACACTTCAGTTTACATCACCTCAAATGAAGCATGCGATTTGAGCGTACGCATATCCATCCGTTTAGCACTACCATCGCCCACTATTCGCGGGGGAGGGCACTACATGCTTGTCGAACCGGCTGCCAGCGATTGCCGCAGCTTCAAAATGCTTGCAACAGTCAATGACATCGATTTTACCACCAAAACCTGCACTGGTATCGTTCGTATTGCAATTACTAACACGAAAAAATGAAATAAAAAATTTACGCACGTGAAATAAATCTATAGCACTGTTCCAAGTTCTCAACATCGTAAAAAAATTAGTCTGTCGACGAAAAAGTTTAGGGGAACGCATCCCCCAGCGTTCCCCCAGAAAAACAGCACTGGTATTTCACAAACTCAGCTGACTCTTCATCTCATTTTCGGTTTTACATTGAGTGTAGTTATAGTACGGTGTCTAATGTAAATTTGCGCTTGTACTCGTATAATGTCGGTATTCTCGATCTTGCATTAACTACCACCACTCTGAAGTATTGCACTTCATCACATAGATTTCATGATCGAGATTCGTTTCGTAATTTCGTTTGAGTGGAAGACGAGATTTTTTTCGAGGCTGTTCGTAACTGCTTTTTATTTACCGGCAAAGTAAAATTATGAGGTAGTCTATAAAACCAAGAGGTAGGTATATACATTTTACAGAAAATTTCGTAACTTGCAGTGTGTAATTCGTGTTTACTTTTTGACTCAGAGTCACGTTAAGATTTCTGGCCACTGGGGAAACATTCCAGTCGTTGGCCTTTGCAACAGGAATTGCAACAAATACATTATTTATAATAAATTATATCAACTTTTGCAGATAATAATCCATTATCTATTAAATTAATGAGAAAGACCCAGAAATTTTTATAACGAAAAGATGGAAAAAATTTGGAAATAGGTGATCGTTAAGAAGCTGTATTTGTGCCCCTAGTTCACAGCGCCCGACGCAATCGACTGCGCTACAGCTTCGACATAGCAACCCCTCCCTCCGTATGTGGTTCACATTGTATAAAGACTGTATCTACAGATGTCATTATTTGATATTTAATACACAAACTGCAGTAGAAAGACGCGCTTGCGATTGACCATCATTGTGCAGTAGCATTCAGCAATATGATTCAATAGAACACAAGTTATAACATTAAAAACAACTACAGGAAGTGTTTACCTATGATATGTCGTTTGCTCTCATTTTTTTAGTAGCATATTGTAACATTTTCGAGAAATCCTCAATTTGCTGATGCTTTGAAACAGCTTATATTCACGGCACGTACTCTATTCGAATGATAAAGAAAACCCATCAGACAAGACGTTTAATGTCATACAATATGGCGACTCCTAACAAGGGAACCTCCCCATCGCACCCCCCTCAGCTTTAGTTATAAGTTGGCACAGTGGATAGGCCTTGAAAAACTGAACACAGAACAATCGAGAAAACAGGAAGAAGTTGTGTGGAACTATGAAAAAAATAAGCAAAATATACAAACTGAGTAGTCCATGCGCAAGATAGGCAACATCTAGGAGAACGTGAGGACAGGAGCGCCGTGGTCCCGTGGTTAGCGTGAGCAGCTGCGGAACGAGAGGTCCTTGGTTCAAGTCTTCCCTCGAGTGAAAAATTTACTTTCTTTATTTTCGCAAAGTTATGATCTGTCCGTTCGTTCATTGACGTCTCTGTTCACTGTGATAAGTTTAGTGTCTGTGTTTTGCGACCGCATCAATCAGCAAGGTATCGTAATCACCACACGTACTGTTTATTAACAAATGTAGGAAATAATCATACAAATGTTCGACAATCGTTCGATCCCTTAAGGAATTTACCGATTCCTTACAGTTCGGAAAATATTCATTGACCTTGTTATTGAAGCTGCGAGCTATATTTTCTTACTCCTACTGCAGCCAACACTGCTCTCTGGTCTGTGATTCTATTGTAGCTTACATATCGCAGGCACTGCATGAGCAATCCATCGAAATTACATCTCCTCGAGTGCGCTAGCAATAAATTCCTTAGTCCTGGACCGGTTACATAGCGCTAGCAATAAATTCCTTAGTCCAGGACGTCTTACAAGGAAAGATAACAGTACAACAGAAAGTGCAACACAGCAGAAAATTATGGCTACCTCAGACATTACTGGCAGGTAGGTAATGTTGGGGAAACGAACGATTACTGGCTAAATGGCTTGTAGCGACTTATTAAATAGTTTCTTTCTGGTGACGTGGTGGCTTACTCTCTGGACGTGTACGCAGGCTGGTGGAGCAGACGCTGACGCCGCAGTGGGTGCAGTCGCAGAGCGGCTGGCTGCGCCGGGTGGCGGACCGGCTGGTGGCAGCCCTGCAGCACGTGGCGCCCCCTGCGGAGCAGCAGGTGCAGCAGCTGCAGGTGCTGAAGGAGCTGCGCGCCTGCACGCTGGACGCCCTGGCCGGGTCGCTGCTGGGACAGCAGGCGCGCGCCACGGGCCGCCCGCCGGCTGGCTTCCCCCACCACTTCCTGCAGGCCGCGCAGCTGATAGACCAGCAGGTGAGCGCCGCCACTCAGCGCCACCACTCCAGCCCACTCTGGACTAGTCTGCACTGGGAAGACGGTGGGTTGGGTCTTCATCTGGCCATCCAGCGTTTTCGTGGTTTCCCTAAATCACTTCAGGTCGATGCTGTGATGGTTTGTCTGTAAAGAACTTTGTAACATCCCCCTCACTTATCGACCTTAATGACAGTGAAAAATTAAACCGCGTGCACCTAATGGAAATTTGGGAAAAGCAGTCGTCACCGAAGTTAATTTGTCGGTAAAGAGGGCGGAAAGGGTTACATCTAAATCAAAGGAAAAATGCAAATGAAACTGGTGGAAATTAATTTTGAGAAAAGGGTAAAATTAATAAAGAAAGTAAATGTGCGGTCATTACGTTAACAATTAATTGGCGTTAATTAGATATTTGAGATTCGGGGAAAATTATGGTCGCCAGTCCTATGGACAACTACTATAATAACTGAAAATGAAAAAAATGGTTCAAATGGCTGGCTCTGAGCACTATGGGACTTAACATCTTAGGTCATCAGTCCCCTAGAACTTAGAACTAGTTAAACCTAACTAACCTAAGGACATCACACACATCCATGCCCGAGGCAGGATTCGAACATGCGACCGTAGCAGTCGCGCGGTTCCGGACTGCGCGCCTAGAACCGCGAGACCACCGCGGCCGGCACTGAAAATGAAAGATGAATGCACATATAATTAGCACTAAAAGCATTTTAACTGAAAGTTGACATGTGGTGTGTGGAAACTGAATGTTCGTCAGAAGTAATAAATTTCGCTACACTCTGACTTAATTTAGCAAAAGAATTAATAAAACCGGAAAATTGAAAGTTAATTTAGTGACTGAATTTAATAGTGAACTTTGTTTCTGAAGTACTACGAAATTCAATAAAATAAGGTTAGTCTTGGGCTACCTCAACAATCATTTCAAAAGCTACTTGAATCTACGCAATTTACAAATAAGAGATTTAGCTTTGAACTTCAATTAAATGATTCTGAACAATTAACAATAGTAAAATTTAGTACGTACCAAGCTGAGCTGCAGTCACAGGTAAGCTAAAATATGATAACAAAACTCGCACTCTTAATTTCTGCTCGTGTAATCTAAATATTGTAGCCAGCTACGAATACTTTAACTGAACTTTGAAATTAAAGCAGTGAATTGGAATGATATTACTCTAATGCTGGCGTATGAATTTCAACGACACTCGGGTTCATTCCAGAAAAGGGAGGGACCCTGCTGGGTAATGCAATTGGGACAATGAGCAACAAAGGTTCATGCTAAGTTGCTGTATTTTTGTGATGCAACAGTTTTAAAAGCTGAGGTCTGCCATACAGTTCTAAAACTTTACGTGCGTCCAGTCTTCCTTGTTGGTTGATTGAAGGTTTGAAGCCGTCGATCGAGGAGGTGGCGACAGTCACTCATTGTCGGCCGTCGCTGTTACAGAAGCTGGATGCTGGCGCGCCTTCTTCTCGACACGGTCACCAGGCGAAACGGGCTCTTGATGTGCGCCAGCTAATGCTTCCCGTCCGCGACACCGTGTCAGAAACTATCATAGCCAGTCGAGCGCAATTACATGCTGCCAAATCCCGAATGCGCGGCAACTCGCGGGAGCGTCACACAACACACCTGCTCCACCGCCCTACCCCAGCCAGACTCCCTCTGTTCTGCCCGCGCTCCAAGCGGCAGAGTTAACACTACCAAAGATCCTAAACGCTTTGGTTCTCCACACGACCAATCGATGTAATCGTTCAATAGCATAGTTTTCCCTAGGCCAGACTCAGCGTAAAAATAGAAATAATATTTACAAAACAAACCAATTATACATCGACATAAATGCATAAATATATATATATACGAATAGTAGAACTATTACAATACATAATGACACAGAAATGTCATATCTTCATGTAACAAAATAAGGAAAAAAAATTTATAGTACAACAGATGGAAATAGGACGATATGCATTTCGGCGTCACAACTTGACCGATATACTTCCCATTGTCCCCCAATCAGAATTTGTGTGGCATCTCTAATGACTTTATCATCTTTAGGATGTCTTACTCCCTAGCACTTGTCCCATTTTCTAAAGTCAAAGTCAAGAACTAATAAAAAGATAAAATAAAGGAATAAAAGATTTAAATTCTGAGCCACCACTCCACTGACATGAAAAATCCAACTTTTCAGTTTCATCAGTTACATTACCAATTTAAACTGGCTGCAGTCTCAGTTCGCAATCAGAGTTCATAATAGCAACAGACATCAGCTATGTTTTTTTCAGTGTCCATAACATACTTGTGAAAGACATTCACAAAAATTCAGGTATTATTGGTCTGATCGACATACCTCAACAGCGGCTCTCACTGCACTGTCTTCTGGCATCTCTTAAAAATTTGCACTGAAACCCCAAAGAGACTGGTATAGGCATGTGTATTCAAACACAGAGATATGTAAACAGGCAGAAAACGGTGCTGCAGTCGGCAACGCCTATACAAGACAACAAGTGCCTGGTTCAGTTGTTAGATTGGTTATTGACGCTAAACTTGCAGCTAATCAAGATTTTAGTGAGACTGAATGTAGTGTTACAGCTGGTGCATGAGCGATGGGACACATCACCTCCGAGGTAGCGATGAAGTGGGGTTTTTCTAGTACGATCATTTCACGAGTGTATTGTGAATATCAGGAATCTGGTAAAACATCAAATGTCTGACATCACTGCAGCCGGAAATAGATCCTGCGAAAACAGGACCAATGGCGACTGAAGAGAATCGTTCAACGTCACGGAAGTGCAACCGTTCCACAAATTGCTGCAGATTTCAATGCCGGGCCATCAGCAAGTGTCAGCAAGGAAACCAATCGATGAAACATCATCAATATGGGCTTTCGGAACCGAAAGCTCACCCATGTACCCTTGATGACTGCAGGACACTAAGCTTTACGTGTCGCCTAGGCCTGTCAGTACCGACATTGGACTGTTGATGATTGGTAACATGTTGCCTGGTCGGACGAGTCTCGTTTAAAATTGTATCGAGCGGATGGACTTGTATGGGTATGGAGACAACCTCATGAATCCGTGGACTCTGCATGTCAGAAGGGAACTGTTCAAGCTGGTGGAGGCTCTGTGATGGTGTGGGACGTGTGCAGTTGGAGTGATATGAGACCCCTGATACGTCTAGATACGACTCTAACAGGTGACACGTACGTAAGCATCCTGTCTGATCACCTGCATCCATTCGTGTCCATTGTGCATTCTGACGAACTTGGGCAATTGCGGCAGGACAGTGCAACACCCCACACTACCAGAATTGCTACAGAGTGGCTGCAGGAAAACACTTCTGAGATTAAACACTTCCGCTGTCTTCCAAACTCTGAACATTATTGAGCATATCTGGAATGTTTTGCAACATGCTGTTTCGCAGCAATGCAGGCTGCTATTCTCCTATGGAGACGATCGTAGAGATGCTGGATGTAGTCCTGTGGAACGGCTTGCCATGCCATTTCCACCTGGCGCCTCAGTTGGACCAGCGTTCGTGCTGGACGTGCAGACCGCGTGAGACGACGCTTCATCCAGTCCCAAACATGCTCAATGGGGGACTGATCCGGAGATCTTGCTGGCCAGGGTAGTTGACTTACACCTTCTAGAGCACGTTGGGTGGCACGGGATACATGCGGACGTGCATTGTCCTGTTGGAACAGCAAGTTCCCTTGCCGGTCTAGGAATGGTAGAACGATGGGTTCGATGACGGTTTGGATGTACCGTGCACTATTCAGTGTCCCCTCGACGATCACCAGTGGTGTACGGCCAGTGTAGGAGATCGCTCCCCACACCATGATGCCGAGTGTTGGCCCTGTGTGCCTCGGTCGTATGCAGTCCTGATTGTGGCGCTCACCTGCACGGCCCCAAACACGCATACGACCATCATTGGCACCAAGGCAGAAGCGACTCTCATCGCTGAAGACGACACGTCTCCATTCGTCCCTCCATTCACGCCTGTCGCGACACCACTGGAGGCGGGCTGCACGATGTTGGGGCGTGAGCGGAAGACGGCCTAACGGTGTGCGGGACCGTAGCCCAGCTTCATGGAGACGGTTGCGAATGGTCCTCGCCGATACCCCAGGAGCAACAGTGTCCCTAATTTGCTGGGAAGTGGCGGTGCGGTCCCCTACGGCACTGCGTAGGATCCTACGGTCTTGGCGTGCATCCGTGCGTCGCTGCGGTCCGGTCCCAGGTCGACGGGCACGTGCACCTTCCGCCGACCACTGGCGACAACATCGATGTACTGTGGAGACCTCACGCCCCACGTGTTGAGCAATTCGGCGGTACGTCCACCCGGCCTCCCGCATGCCCACTATACGCCCTCGCTCAAAGTCCGTCAACTGCACATACGGTTCACGTCCACGCTGTCGCGGCATGCTACCAATGTTAAAGACTGCGATGGAGCTCCGTATGCCACGGCAAACTGGCTGACACTGACGGCGGCGGTGCACAAATGCTGCGCAGCTAGCGCCATTCGACGGCCAACACCGCGGTTCCTGGTGTGTCCGCTTTGCCGTGCGTGTGATCATTGCTTGTACAGCCCTCTCGCAGTGTCCGGAGCAAGTATGGTGGGTCTGACACACCGGTGTCAATGTGTTCTTTTTTCCATTTCCAGGAGTGTATTTATGCCACTTTGGAGGCAAAACTACGGACGAAGCAACGTGGACATAAGGCTATCACAGGCAAAGAGGGCACACGTGGACAAAAGAAGTTTACTAGTACATCAAACATAGAATTTAATATGAGGAAGAAATTTCTGAGTATGTATATTTGGAGCACAGCATTGTATGGAAATGAATCATGGTGGGCAAACCGGGAAAGAAGAGCATCAAAGAGTTTGAGATGTGGTGCTATACAAGGATAAATTAGGTGGACTGATAATGAAAAACAAGAAAGTTCTCAGCAGTCTCGGCGAGGAAACGAATATGTGGAGGACATTGATAAGTAGAAGGGTGAGATGACAGGAGTTGTGTTAAGACATCACGGAATAACTTCCGTGGTACTTGAAGGAGCTGCAGAGGGTAAACAGGTAGAGCAAGACACAGAGTGGAAGACATCCAGCAAACAACAGAGGACGCTGGGTGCCAGAGCTGTTCTGAGATGAGGAGGCTGGCATGGGAGTGGAATTCCTGGAGGCCTGAGACGGCGTTTCTGGATACAGAAAATGTTCGGCTGCTGCCCTGGCCAGCACATTCTCCAGATCTCTCACCAATTGAAAACGTCTGGTCAATGGTGACCGGGCAACTGGCTCGTCACAATACGCCAGTCACTACTCTCGATGAACTGTGGTATCGTGTTGAAGCTGCATGGGCAGCTGTACCTGTACACGCCATCCAAGCTCTGACTCAATGCCTAGGCGTATCAAGGCCGTTATTACGGCCAGATGTGGTTGTTCTGGGTACTGATTTCTCAGGATCTATGGACCCAAATTGCGTGAAAATGTAATGACATGTCAGTTTTATTAGAATATATTTGTCCAATGAATACCCGTTTATCATCTGCATTTCTTCTTGGTGTAGCAATTTTATTGGCCAGTAGTGTAGCTGCTAGGCCTAAATTCGAACAACCAGAGGTGGGGTGACCAGACCTGGCTTCTGTATGTCGCAGGTTCAGTTCCAGTGCGCTAGTGCACCTCACACTTAGACAACTGCCGGAGCACAGTGGCTCTTCTACACATGTGCCTACTGCTGATAGACTCCTGAGGTCAATCCAGCATCTTCTAGGAGATGCCCGAAGCTGCTGCATTGCTGTGCCAGCAAGGTGCCCAGCTGAGACCACCGCTTCTGTCTGTGGCGCTCAACGTGTATCATCGAGTCCCTGACCTCAGTCTCTTGCTACATTAAGAATGAGGTTGTTAATCGTCCAATTCGGATTTTGCGGCCGCCAGAGAACAGGTTTGCACACAGTGACCTGCGCACCAAACTGAGAGGTCCTTGCTAGCACATCATGAATCTGTACCCATAACACTGTTACACTGCTGCCATAAGTGTTGCCAACTGTTACAAATTACATATTTAAACTTCGTTTTTGTCACCTCACACTACTTTAGCTGGAGGCATGCCTATATACACACTGAAGAGCCAAAGAAACTGGTACACCTGCCTAATATCGCGTGGGGGCCCCCCGAGCATGCAGAAGTGCCACGACACAACGTGGCATGGACCCGACTAATTGCCGCGCTAGTATTAGTCGTAGAAAAGGTGAATTTTATTAAAATTCAGTAAAGGCACGGTTGGGTGATGAAGTCTCGGGTCGCTGACAGTGTGTGGTAATAATCGGCAGCCAGTAAGCCAGCCAGAGTAAACGTGAGTGGAGCAACAGCGAGGCAGGGAACTGCAGCGTTGCTTTAAGTTATTGCAACGTATGAGGCGGGGCATTAGGTCAGAGCCGGGAGTGGCGATGTGCAAGTGGTGACGTATGGGAATTTACCCCTGTCATAGTTTCTGACACTACGTCAGAAGTGAGGGGAAAAGCAGTATAAATAGTGAGGCACTTTTAGCTTGAGGGGTGTGCCAGGTCAGCCGAGAGTCGGGTCGGACCTGTGCTGGTCTACACTTACAGAGGCCAGTCTGGCAGCGATGTTGTAAATATTCTATGTAAGTCTGTCCTTTGTTTCTATGCACTTGTTCGGGCTGTATTCCACTTCTTAGGACACAACACCGGGGTGGGACGGAATAGCAGCCAGGTACTTGGAGACTGCGCAGTCTGCCTGAAGGAGGGGAGTGACAGCGGTCTGCAGCGGGTCCAGGGTGGGCCACGTTCGTTTACCACCCGGTGTACCGGGGTCCGGGTGAGACGTGCGCTGCAGGAATCGCGGCAGCGCTGTGGCAGTGCGGCGGGTGTTGCCATCTGGCAAACACCACTAGCAGCAAGTTGCAGCAGCACATCCAGAAGGGTGCGGGTTCGAGTCCGGTCCTGTTCTGGGAGCAGCAGCGGCCGAGGGCCACGGGTGACGAGTGAAACTACCTTCGTCCCACGGTCGGACAGAGCAGGCCAAAGGGGGTGGAGCGCGGCAGGGACCAGGGGCTGTAACAGTCTCCGGAATTGCGGGCAGCTACGCGACGCAAGACGTGACACCTCGGCGAAGAGCGACCGAGCAGAGAGCGGCTGCCTTCCAGCTGAGCGGCCTTGTTGACAGAGCAGTGGTGTCGGCATACCAGGAGTTGCTGAGCCGGCCGGACTCGTGGGACAATGCTGCGGGCGGCAAGCCGACACTATGCTGCACCCATCGTAGTAATGTAAATTATGTGAATAAAGCAATGCTACCGAATACTGCTGTATCTCTCTGCACCGCCCCTCGACGCTATTGGACTCGCTCAGCCTCCTGACGAGAAGAGGCGCGGTCGGCCCCAGCTTCAGCTCGGCCTCCTGGATTCCCGGGTTCGACCATCGATGCCCCACAGCATAATGCCTGAAGTAGTGCTGGAGGGAATTCAAACCATGAATCCTGCAGGGCTGTCCATAAATCCGTAAGATTACGAGTGGTTGGAGCTTACACACTACTTTACCTAAATTATCCTAAGGACAAACACACACACCCATGCCCGAAGAAGGACTCGAACCTCCGCCAGGACCAGCCGCACAGTCCATGACTGCAGCGCCCAAGACTGCTCGGCTAATCCCGCGCAGCAAACCTTTTTTAACGCCAACACCAACACTTTCAGTATTCCGCAAACACTTCCTTCCCCTATCCCAATGTAGCGTGACAATTCGTTCAATGTGATGCGTCTGTCAGCAGTCACCAATTCGTTAACTCTCTGCACATTGTCTGGAGTGTGTGCAGTACGAGGCCTGCCGCTGCGAGGAGAATCCTCAATATTGCCGTGCCCGCTGTCATCACGTAACCTCCTTGCCCACCGACTAACTGTACTGCGATCGGCAGCAGCATCTCCATACAGCTTTTTCAACCTCTTGTGGACGTTTCCCACTTTCTCGTTTACACAGCACAGGAATTCTATGACAGCAAGTTGCTTCTGACGAAAGTCAAGTGTAGCAGCCATCTTGAAGACATACTGTGACAGCGCCACTCACGGGAACAGGTTGAACTAAGTTTGAAAACAAGTGGGAAGAATGTATCTACACACTGTAAAACTTTCACACATGCAGAATGAAAACTGTATTTCTACAAAAATAGTGTGCATTTCTTTTAGAGTGACCCTCGTACTTTGCAGTAAGTAAAGAAAAAAGGCCCTTGTTCAGCCGATGTTGTCAGACTGTCACACTACCACGTTCAGACTTCAGACATTCCATGCTGCGAGTGATAGAATTTTACCTTTTCGTTCCTTATTCAAGTTATTCAGTCAACCTCGGTCATGTCCCCTTGGAAGCCCTTCCCGAACATCTGAATGGAGGTTAATCTGATATCTTTTGACAATGGAGAGGTCACCACGAGACTTTGTCAGCCACAGGACACACGGCCTGTGCGTGCATGTTTTGTGACCTTAGGACTGCGATGTCCATTGCTACCCGCGCCCGGCGGAGACTGCTGCTGACCGCCCGCCCGTGTTTCGCAGGCCGGCCGCCAGCCGGCGCTGCTGTCGCCTCTGCCGCTGCTGTCTCTGGCGGGCGGCGGGCAGGCCGGTCCGCGGCTGGTGCGCCAGCTGCGAGGCTACATCGACGCGGCCGTCGACACCGCGGCGCACAGCTCGACCCGCGGCCAGGAGCGTCACATCGCGCTCAGCTGGGAGCGCGCAGCCGACAGCGGCGACGACCCGGACAGGTGGGGGGCGTGGCCCGGCACTCTTTCACTTTCCTAATCTTGTTTGCTTTTATTTGGTCCCGAGCGGAATCCATTACACCAGATACATTTCCTGCACACAACGACACGAAAAGTACTGACACACACAGTGGTTACGGTTACTACAAGCCACACCACAAGTTAGGAAACGGGGCCACATTTCTAGTAGTTTACTGTCGAGTTGAGATTTTCACAAATGTTTTATTTGTATCTTAGAGAAACTAGCAGTACGGCAATAAACAGCCTTTTAAACACGCCGCTAAGGGCAATCAAGTAATTTATAGCAATACAACAATGTAAAAAAAATTAAAAAAAACACAAAAGCTAGCAGTACGGCAATAAACTACCTTTTAAAACACGCCAATCAAAGTATTCCAGAATGAGATTTTCACACTGCAGCGGAGTGTGTGCTGATATGAAACTTCCTGGCAGATTAAAACTGTGTGCAGGACCGAGACTCGAACTCGGGACCTTTGCCTTTCGCGGGCAAGTGCTCTACCAACTGAGCTACGCAAGCACGACTCACGCCCCGTCCTCACAGCTGTGGCTCAGCCATGTCTCCGCAATATCCGTTCTTTCAGGAGTGCTAGTTCTGCAAGGTACGCAGGAGAGCTTCTGTAAAGTTTGGAAGGTAGGAGACGAGGTACTGGCAGAAGTAGAGCTGTGAGGACCGGGCGTGAGTCGTGCTTGGGTAGCTCAGTTGGTAGAGCACTTGCCCGCGAAAGGCTAAGGTCCCGAGTTCGAGTCTCGGTCTGGCACACAGTTTTAATCTGCCAGGAAGTGCCAATCAAAGTAACTTATTGCAATACAACAATTTTAAAAAAATTGAAAGAACATTAGTAAACAGGCTACTAAAGTAAATACAGAACTTTGTTAATAAACTACGGTGAGGTAGTGAAGCTACCAACACCGCCATTAAAAGATTAAACAGGTCTCAGCAAACACACGATTAATGCCAATAAAAGGATTTTACAAACTTGGAGGAATTTAAAATTTTTTGAAGCAAAAGTGCCCTGGAATATCATTAGAACATACCAGATATGACGGGCCCGTGTAAGGCGGCCACAAATCACCCACTCAGGGATGCTCAGGCTGGGCAGAATACTGACCAATTTAAATACGCCCGTAAACACAATTGCCCCTCTCAGGCTGGTCACTGCACCGACTTTTAGCCAGCGAAAACTTGTACTAAGATGGCTTAACTTGCTGACAGAATTAGAGCTAACCTCGTGCAAGGAAACATTACGCCACACAGTCCCGAATGAGCGACCACATGATCAACCAACAAGAAGCACGAATTTACTCATAACCCACGACAGAATAGCGAAACAATTAAACTGCCAAAACTACACCTTCCATCGGACAGTAACGAGAGGAGGAGGAAAGATCGCTGTCTTCAATTGCACCGTTGCCGGGGACAGGAAACCCGATCGCCGGAGGCCACAAGGCAGAAGAGACGCTGGTTGCACCAAACTACTACTTAATGATTAAACCATCCACGAACTTAACTTGCGGTTATGCTCGAACAGGCAGTACACGACCTCCGATGGCAAGGATCCACACATCCGACCGCGCACGCGTCGCCAGCGTACCCAACACGCCACGGTCACGCGACAACACGCTCTCTCACCGAAGTTCACGTCTTCCCTGCAACGTTGACGGGTAGTGACCGCTGCTTCGTGTTAGGTGTCTCCTTTTTAAACTCCAGTGTTGAAACGGAGGATTTTAAGAAGCTTGTTACCGTCCCACCAAGGCGAAATGAACAGCAACTACTCGTGGGGCGATTCTGTATACAACCAACACGCGGGGAGCTCTTCCGTCAACTCGACCCGCTCGTTACACACAACCGACATACATCACGTGGCGACTCGGTCACGCCTGCTTCGCGCTGGAGAGCCACACTGCCTTCCCGTGTCCACCACACTCCCTCAGCGCACGCCCCTATTTCCGCGCCACCACACGAGGTTACAACCGGTCAAAGATCTCACTTCCTCCGTAGCAGTTTCCCGGACGCAAAAACGCAGATATCGATAGCAGAGAGAAAAGACAACCAAGCAGCCACTCAATGACAGACAACATATCAAACAAACATGTCAGGGGAAGAAAAGGAAAACCAATGCAATTTCAACACAAGGTGTAGCACGAGTCGATACACGGCTCAAGTACATTCGTCTTGTTTCGTTACAAGATACAAAGCATAGTCGAACAAGGTAACGAGTCAGCAAAGTAAATTAGTCTCCCCACACCATTACAATAAAAGCCACGAAATCCATACATGTAATAAACGCGGATGTATTTGTGTGTGTATGTATGTATGTTTGTTGCACATGTGCTCCTAAACCTCTGGATCGACTTCAATGAAACTTGATACACGTGTCACTTGCTGTCTGCATAGAACCACTGTGGGTTTAAGACCCACCTAACACTCAAAAATGTATGTGTGTGTGTGTGGGGGGGGGGGAGGGGGGGAGGGGGGGTGAAAAAGAAGCACAGCTCACGACACGTAAATAGTCAGTCTATATCGATCCAGTATTTGAGAATGAGACCTTCTGTTGACTTGCAACCTACTTTACCCATAATTTCAAACCTTTGCGAAACTTTTTCTTGCTGAAGTCGCCCCCCCCCCTCAAAATAAAAACTATGAAAGGAAAAAAGTTTATGACTTTCTACTTTTTTTCTGTTTACGTAGTTAAACTGCTGTATCAGACATGCCCTATTAATCGATTGCATCTGTACTGCTATATCTATTTGCAACACATTTTGGAAACACTATTCACATATAACATATACCACTGAATGTACTTGAAAAAATATATCATTGTACGACACATATTTCAGATAGACCACAGATTCTACAGTTGCAGTTGTAATGGTACTTGAATTACGTAACCATTACGGCACCTCACCTGAACCTCTCGATACCAGTAATATTCTACTGTGTTCCTGTTAACTACTTAACATATTTCTGAGACAACATTCAGGTTTGATTTCATTTGTGATACATCGATATGTTTATATTGCAATGATATTATCCTTATGTGTATTCTTTCTTTTGTCACTATGATCTTTGACGTACTTGTAACTCTGATTTTTGGGCGCGTAAGCGATTGTTAGTTAGTTGTTAGAGAGTCGGACCTTGAAAAAGTCAACTCTTGGACGTCATGTTGGAAAGACGCATATTGTAGTCAGCTTATAAAATGTGAACTTTAACAGTGACTGTGAGGAAGATGTTTTCAAGTATGTTTTGTATTGTGAAGTGATGTTTTGTGTGTTACGTGATATTGCCACAAAAGCAATAAAAAGGAAGTGTAACTTAAATTCGGGAGTGCTGATTATTTTTTTTTTTTTTTTTTTTTTTTTTACATCACCTAGATTTTCGACGATTGAGCCATGATTATACAACAAGACCAGCGTGGGAAACACGAAAAGATGAGTGCCTAGTCTATTCATTATTACATGAAATGACTTTAATAACTGTGCTCTAATGACACCTGCCACATAATAACTTTGTTGTTGCCCGAAAATGCAGTATTTAGCAGCGTGAGCAACACCACAATCAGTATTAAATTTTGACCTTTGTTGTGGTAGGGTTGTTAGACAGTCCACTTGCTCTGTTTTCTGTATGTCTCTTGTCTGTGCATGTGTCAGGGAAGGCTCCGACGACCCAGAGTAGACTCGAGTAACTGAGTGTGGATCCGCCACGCGCTACATGCGGAGCCATGTTGGGATGCAGATCCACAATATACCTCGTCCAGGTGGATCTGCCACGCATAATATCCAGAGTGATGTTGGGATGCAGATCCACAATATACCACATCCGGGATAGGGTTTGAAGGTGGATCTGTTGTGCATTATATCCAGAGCGATGTTCAGAGGCAGATCCACAACACATCACATCTGGGATAGAGCTGGAAGGTGCACCAACCACACATTACATCCGGAGATGCATTCTATGCTCGAAGTTGGATCCACCAATGGGAGCCATCCGCATCACATGCACAGATACAGGCATACAGAAAACAGAGCATGCGCACTGCAGCTGTGGGGTACGTGGGTGGAGGCGGCTGGATGCATTAGAGTTCAGTGCTGTAGTACGTTGGTCAACCAGGAAAATAGTGCATTTACACGAGATGCTCGCAGCTGTACTACATTTACAAACAATTTTAGAATACACAACGAGAAGTGATGTCATGATTGCATAGGTAGAAGTGACATAAAATCGATAAAATTACGAAAAATGACGGAAAAGGAGGAAAAATACCCCAAAGTGTGGGGGAATTGAGGGTGTACTTCTATATCTTCTGCTTGGTGCCGAACAATTCTTATGCATGGGAACGACAATGCGACAGCAAGAGAAATACGAGAAAATGTTGACGTGGAAGCACTGGGAAACAGGAAACAGTATGTCTTTTCATCGAGGCAACATTCTACTGTTTGTCTATTGAGATATAGTGATACATGCCAGTTGACTACTGTATTTGACGCTTTTAAGGAAAAAAGAGAACCGTTTGCCTTTAAACTAACTTGCATCTGTGTTAAAGGATTTCCGAGGGTGGATGGAGTGATAGGTTGAGATGAAGTTTTAATGAGGTAGGATTTAATGGTAGACTGATTATACATTCTAGAGAGAGGGAGATGTTGCTGCAGGTCATTTGATAATTTTTTTCCGTTGTTCTGTCAGGATTCATCAGTTATAACTGTGTTCTGTGTGTGACTTAGAGCACTGTCTACTTTCGAACGTTAACAGCAAACCTCTCAGTCATCAGAGGACTCCCGTCTCATGTGTGATGAAACATGTCCACCCTGTTTCGACATATTGCTCTAGATGGACAAAGATGCATGCGATGTACCCCATTCCTCTACTGCATCTAGGACATAAAATCTAGTTCAAATGGTTCAAATGGCTCTGAGCACTATAGGACTTAACTTCTAAGGTCATCAGTCCCCTAGAAATTAGAACTACTTAAACCTAACTAACCTCAGGACATCACACACATCCATGGCCGAGGCAGGATTCGAATCTGCGACCGTAGCAGTCGCGCGGTTCCAGACTGTAGCGCCTTTAACCGCTCGGCTGTAACGGCAGGCCAATGTTTCTTGACAAATGACTTTCTATTAGTTTCTGTTACATTATTACTTTAGACTATTCTTTCATAATTGAATCCAGAAATAAACGTAGCAACGAGTACAGTATTGCATAATTAATAATAGAAATTTTAAGTGTGCCAGTAGTTCGTAATTCAAATGTTTCAAAATGGTTCAAATGGCTCTGAGCACTATGGGACTCAACTGCTGTGGTCAGAAGTCCCCTAGAACTTAGAACTAGTTAAACCTAACTAACCTAAGGACATCACACACATCCATGCCCGAGGCAGGATTCGAACCTGCGACCGTAGCGGTCGTGCGGTTCCAGACTGTAGCGCCTTTAACCGCTCGGCCACTCCGGCCGGCTTCAAATGTTTCTAAGAGAAAAGTAATTTTAACTGTACAGAACTAGTACTTATCCATTATGATATCGAAAATGAAGTAATTCCTTTTCATGTATTTTAGCTTGAAATATAACGTACTGTGTATAAAATTGTGTGAAAGTTTTAAGAAAAGCCTCTGAGGTGATACTGATCTGTCCAAAGTTCGAAAAATAATACTGGTATCGATAACTACTGTTGAGGAAAAGTAATGCCAGAGGAGGATGTCCAGGACACCGTGCTAAGAGGGCACACTGTGGAACAGCGTGGGACGCTTTCCGGAAACCTTCGGATACAGAAAGTACGTGTCCGCTCGCGACGACGTTTCGCAGGCTGTCGTACATCTGTGGTGTTTCGTGGTCTCACTCGTCTTCCATTTTCCTTTTTAAGTGGAAGAGCTGATTAAAGTATTCGAGGCTGTGAGTTGCTTTTCCACGAAACAGGATTTCCACTGCCGCCACCAGCATCGGGCGCCGTTTCCCATTAACCGGTTTGATTGCCGAGAAACCTAGATGGGCAACCTAAGGCTAGACTACCTGCTTGTTTTTGTCAGCGCCGTCAGATCAGAAGCGAAGGAAAGCTGGCGACCTCGTGTTTACGTAACCTCTGCGTCCTCCGTCACCTTGGACGCCAGCAGCTGCTCGACCAAGTTGTCGTCTGAGAGTCCAGTGTGTTGACAACGGCTGCCGCACGCACTGGCACTAAAAATAAATTGTGTTACGCGTTGGAGATCTAGTTATCTTGAGACCAATCCATTCCTTGTAACTGCCAACATAAGACGTTAGTCCGTACGCCCACATCTGTATTCCGCAATGCACGCCACATTACGGCACGGTGTGTGGCGGAGGATACTTCCACAGCCACAGCCAGCAGCCGCCCTCTACTGTTCCGTTTAGGAGCGGCGCGTCGGAAGAACTGCAGGTCTCTGACTTTTCCCCAACGCTTTAATTTTGTCAGAGGTCTGAGAGATGAGTCAACATGTTGCTGATTCTTCTCGGAAAGATCGCTCTTGTAATTTTTAGCTGTAAACCTGTCCATTATCAACACGTCTCTCTTGTGACATCTGCAGGAGTATCTTACAAAAATTGATAGAAAAATGGTTGAGCACTATCGGACCTAACAAACTCCGAAGGTTGAAAGCTGGCTGGCTCTGAGCACTATGGGACTCAACTGCTGTGGTCATAAGTCCCCTAGAACTTAGAACTACTTAAACCTAACTAACCTAAGGACATCACACACATCCATGCCCGAGGCAGGATTCGAACCTGCGACTGTAGCGGTCGTGCGGTTCCAGACTGTAGCGCCTTTAACCGCTCGGCCACTCCGGCCGGCAAGGTTGAAAGCCTCGAGCAGGAAGTGGAGGACGTGACGGAAGAGAAGCTGTGGTCCTTCGTATGTCGCGTCCTTGCTGGTCTTTCTTACCCCACAGCTCACAGCTACACCCTGCGGATGGAGAACCCTCCGCTCCCTTATCTAGGGGCGCGACCCTGACAGTCCGCTACAGCCCTGAAGCTTGTCCAGACTCCCTCGACCTTCGTCTCGACATGACTTTCGTCTTGACGATTCATTGCCTCAGCGCTTAGCTGGCGACACGACGAGAGCCGCTCGCGTTTTGACCTTCCTATGGGAAGTGGATATTAATTGATTTAAAGCACTCGTTTCAGTAATTGACTTACGAGGTGAACTTGGGGAGGTCGCACTGGGCACTTCCTCCCGCTTGTTTCGCCTCAGGGGGGAGACATGGGGTGTCAGAGGGAGACAGAAAAAGGTTCTAACCTAGTTTCAACGACAGTCCTGTGTACGTGGGCAGCGAAGGCGGAAGAAGGTTCTTAGATATGGCCTATGGCGACAATGTAGAGGAGGTCGAGCGGTCAGGACTCGTGAGTGGGTATCGAGGGCTACCGTTAAGTGACAGAATAGAAAATTAAGTGAAAGAGAGAGAATATATTTCAGTGTACGGTATACAAGGGGCGCGCCTAGGGTCGGAAGTTACCAAATTTAGGCCAGTCTAGGAAGTCGAACAACTACACTACTGGCCATTAAAATTGCTACACCAAGAAGAAATGCAGATGATAAACGGGTATTCATTGGACAAACTCACATGTGATTACAAAAAAAAAAAAAAAAAAAAATGGTTCAAATGGCTCTGAGCACTATGGGACTTAACATCTATGGTCATCAGTCCCCTAGAACTTGGAACTACTTAAACCTAACTAACCTAAGGACATCACACAACACCCAGCCATCACGAGGCAGAGAAAATCCCTGACACCGCCGGGAATCGAACCCAGGAACCCGGGCGTGGAAGGCGAGAACTCTACCGCACGACCACGAGATGCGGGCACATGTGATTACATTTTCACGCAATTTGGGTGCATACATCCTGATAAATCAGTACCCAGAACAATCACCTCTAACTGTAAAAACGACCCTGATACGCCTGGGCATTGAGTCAAAAAGAGCTTGGATGGCGTGTACAGGTACAGCTGCCCATGCAGCTTCAACACGATACCACAGTTCCTCAAGAGTAGTGACTGGCGTATTGTGACGAGCCAGTTGCTCGACCACCATTGACCAGCCGTTTTCAGTTGGTGAGAGATCTGGAGAATGTGTTGGCCAGGGCAGCAGTCCAACATATTCTGTATCCAGAAAGGCCCGTACAGAACCTGTAACATGCGGCCGTGCATTATCCTGCTGAAATGCATGGTTTCGCAGCGATCGAATGAAGGGTAGAGCCACAGGTTGTAACACATCTGAAATGTAACGTCCACTGTTCAAAGTGCCGTCAATGCGAAAAAGAGGTGACCGAGAGGTGTAACCAGTGGCACGTTATACCATCGCACCAGGTGATACGCCAGTATGGCGATGATGAATACACCCTTTCAAAAATGGTTCAAATGGCTCTGAGCACTATGGGACTCAACTGCTGTGGTCATCAGTCCCCTAGAACTTAGAACTACTTAAACCTAACTAACCTAAGGACATCACACACATCCATGCCCGAGGTAGGATTCGAACCTGCGACCGTACCAGTCGCACGGTTCCGAACTGCGCGCCTAGAACCGCGAGACCACCGCGGCCGGCAATACAGCCTTCCAATGTGCGTTCACCGCGATGTCGCCAAACACGTATGCGACCATCACGATGCTGTAAACAGAACCTGGATTCATCCGAAAAAAATGACGTTTTGCCATTCGTGCACCCTGGTTCGTCGTCGAGTACACCATGGCAGGCGCTCCTGTCCGTGACGTAGCGTCAAGGGTAACGGCAGCCACGGTGTCCGAGCTGACAGTCCATGCTGCTGCAAACATCGTCGAACTGTTCGTGCAGATGGTTGTTGTCCTCCAAACGTCCCCTACTGTTGACTCAGGGATCGAGACGTGGCTGCACGATCCGTTACAGCCATGTGGATAATATGCCTGTCATCTCGACTGCTAGTGATACGAGGCAGTTGGGGTCCAGCACAGTGTTCCGTATTACCCTCCTGAACCCACCGATTCCATATTCTGCTAACAGTCATTGGATCTCGACCAACGCGAGCAGCAATGTCGCGATACGATAAACCGCAATCGCGATAGGCTACAATCCGACCTTTATCAACGCCGGAAACGTGATGGTACGAATTTCTCCTCCTTACACGAGGCATCACAACAACGTTTCACCAGGCAAGGTCGGTCAACAGCTGTTTGTGTATGAGAAATCGGTTGGAAACTTCCCTCATGTCAGCACGTTGTAGGTGTCGCCACCGACGCCAACCTTGTGTGAATGCTCTGAAGAGCTAGTCATTTGCATATCACAGTATCTTCTACCTGACGGTTAAATTTCGCGTCTGTAGCACGTCATTTTCGTGGTGTAGCAATTTTAATGGCCAGTAGTGTAAATAAGTGGGCAATGGATGGGGAGCCGTTTCATGTTAACTGATGTTGGTGGCGGGTCGTGGTACGCAGAGCCAGAACCTCTGTCTCCCAAGAAAGACGTCTGTGCTTGTCGAGGTCTGGATCACAAGTGAACGAAGCGACTGTGTTCTGCAGTGCAGAATCCTCCAGCGTCCACACACGTGACCTGTATCCCACGCTCGCTATTGGCTAAAACCGATAGCGTGAATTCTCTAGCAGCTTCAGAGGAGGACACGAGGCATCTCTTGTCAGCAGCCTTAATTTGAGAGAACTGCCTCGGTTGTGAAAGACAGGGAACTTGTGATCGAAGCCACAGCCGAAGTTGCTCTGGGAGAGAACTTGTAAAGATGTGACTGGACCTTTGAAATAAAATTTTTGAACCAATTCTGTAAAGTATTCCTTGACTGGCTGCCACCCTGTACGCCTGACATAAACTACCAATCTCAGCTCTCTATACTTAAAATCTGTCTGTGTCATTTGTCTTCACTATCTTTAAGACGAGGGTTGTCCAGAAAGTAAGTTCCGATCGGTTGCTAAATGGAAACCACAGTGAAAATCAGAAACATTTTATTTGCATTTGTCAAGGCGTTATACAAAATTTCCAACACCATCGTCATAGAAGGCAGCCGCCTGTGCTTTGCGATAATTCTCTACGGTGGTCTACAATGCGTAGACTGCGCCCAAGTGTTGTCTCCGTATCCAGCGTTTCATGTGGAGAGAGATGATACTCAGGATGAGCCCATCAGGGCTGTGTTATGGGTGATCGAACACTTCCCATCGGAATGGCTTCAGGAGCGTCTTCACTGCCCCTGCACAGTACGGCTGAGAATTGCCATGAAGAAGGGAGTGCGTGGCAGTTGTGTCAGGTGGGCTGCATTCATCAAGGCGAAGCCTCTCAGCGGGCCCTCCTACTTGGCGGGAGACATCGATGTTCTAGGCACCTTCACTCACTCACAGTGGGCTCACGACTGAAAAGAGCGTCTTGATGCGATCGACGGTCATAGTAGAGACACTACCCAACACATCTGTGCAAAGCTTCATCGGGTTTTCACTGTGGTGTCCATTTCGCGACCGATCGGTACTTACTTTCCCGTCAACCCTTGTATATTCCCTGACAAGAAAAGAAAGGGAAAAACTGATGCAGCCACAAGGTGAGGACGATACAAAACGAAACTGCACCGGTTGCCAGTACACGTGAGTTCATATCAATGATTGCAATGTCGAGACAAATTTATTTACAAAGAACTTGGCAGTATGAGCTTACATGTCAATGTGACATTGACCCCTCCCCCCCCCCCCCCACTCTGGCCTCAATGCACGAACTGATTCGGTTGGACAGGGTGTTGTAAAGCCATTGTAGCCTCTCCTAAGATGAGCTGGCCTGGGAATGTGGGAAACAGTCCACTTCTGTAACTGGCTTCCACACCTGTTCTGTCGGGGACAACCCTGGGGACCTTGCTGGCCAGGAAGTGTGTCAACATCACGCAGACAGTTCATGGGGACACGTGATATGTGTGGCCGAGCACTGTCCTGTTGGAAAGTGGCACCAGAATATCATCTCGTGGGGGTAGGACACGAGGAAGCAGAATGTCTGCGACGTACTGCTCTGCTGTTGAGAGTTCCCTCAGTCACTACTGGCTGTGATTGAGTATCGTACCCGATGGTTCGCCACACCACGATTTTGGAATGTGTATTGTGTTCAAACATTATGAATTGCCTCGAAGAAAATGGTCTATTGACACACAGTCAATGCGGATTTAGGAAGCATCGTTCTTGTTGAATTGATTTGGGGGAGGAGACCAAACTGCGAGGCATCAGTTACATCGTGTTAGGGAAGGATAGGGGAAGGAAGTCGGCCGTGCCCTTTCAAAGGAACCATCCCGGCTTTTGCCTGAAGTGATTTGGGGAAATCACAGAAAACCTAAATCAGGATGGCCGGACTCGAGATTGAACCGGCGTCCTCTCGAATGCGAGTCCAGTATGCTAACGATTGCGGCATCTCGCTTGGTTATCTTCGTTGTGAGACACAATTAGCTCTTTACTCACACGAAGTGTTGAGTGCTGTTGACAAGGAATTTCAAACTGATTCCGTATTTCTGGATTTCCGGAAGGCTTTTGCCACTGTACCGCACAAGCAGCTTGTACTGAAATTCTGTGACTGTTTGACTGCGTTCGTGATTTCCTGTCAGAGGGGTCACAGTTCATAGTAACAGACAGAAAGCCATCGAGTAAAAGGGAAGTGGTTTCTGGCTGTCTCCAAGGTAGTATTATAGGGCCTTTACCTTGGAGACCACCAGAAATCACTTCTCTTTTACTCGAGATATATACGATTTGGAAGATAATCTGAGCAGCCGCCTTAGGTTGTTTGCAGATGACACTGTCGTTAAGGACTAGTAAAGTCATTAGAAGATCAAAAGAAATTGC
This sequence comes from Schistocerca nitens, assembly GCF_023898315.1. Taxonomy (NCBI): domain Eukaryota; kingdom Metazoa; phylum Arthropoda; class Insecta; order Orthoptera; family Acrididae; genus Schistocerca; species Schistocerca nitens. The sequence continues at coordinate 12,961,753 of NC_064622.1, forward strand.
AAAATGATTTAGAACAGATAAATGTATTGTGGGAAAATTAGCAATCTAAATAACGAAAAGTGTGAGGTCATTCCATGAGTGCTAAAAGGAAGTCGTTAATGTTCGGTTACACGATAAGCCAGTCAAATCTAAAGGCTGAAATTCAACTAAATAGCTAGGAATTACATTTACGAACAACTTAAATTGGAAGGAACACATAGAAAATGTCGTGGGGAAGGCTAACCAAAGACTGCATCTTATTGGCAGGACACTTAGAAAATGTAACAGACCTACTAAGGAGATTGCGTACACTACTCTTGTCCGTCCTCTTTCCGAATACAGCTGCGCGGTGTGGGATCCTTACCAGACAGGATTGACGGAGTACATCGACAAAGTTCAAAGAAGGTCAGCACTTTTTGTATTATCGCGAAATAGGCGAATGCGGAAGTATTTTGCTGACGCCGACCTACATAGGAGCCGGCCGTTTGTGGCAGAGAGGTTCTAGGCCCTTCAGTCCGGAACAACGCTGCTGCTACGGTCGCAAGTTCGAATCCTGCCTCGGGCGTGAATGTGTGTGATGTCTTTAGGTTAGTTAGGTTTAAGTAGCTCTAAGTCTAGGGGACTGATGACCTCAGATATTAAGTCCCATACTGCTCAGAGCCATCTGAACCATTTTTTTGGAGCTGCAGAGGGAGAAACGATCACCACAATAAAATAAGGGAAATTATAGCTCGTACGGAAAGATATAGGTGTTCTTCTTTCCGCACGGTATACGAGATCGGAATAATAGAGAAGTGTGAACTTGGTTCGACGAACCCTCTGCCAGTCACTTAAATGTTCGTATCCGTGTAGATGTGGACGTAGACGACGCAAGGAGGATCGCTGCTGTGCGTCTCCTAAACTCTGGCTGGATGGGACCTGGACAGGTCGCCGCCGTCCAGGGTAGAGCAGGACTGCGATTCATCTCTGAAGACAGTCCGACGCGACTCGTCACCACCTTGCCGGTCACTGCTCCACTCCAAACCCAACCGTCTAGCGCTGCGGTGGTAACGGCAGAAGACGCGTGGGGCTGTAATCCACCAGTCCGACTGCTGCTGTTCCCCGATCAATGGTGCGGGGTGACGCAGAACGTTGCAGGGTGGCCGATACTCGTTCTCGGGTGGCGTGGGCGGTGGTGTGTGTGTGTGTGGGGGGGGGGGTTGACGGTGTTCCTGGTCAGCACCCCCTATATAGGAAAGCCTGCGCACCCGCTCAGTGACGTCACGCACAGAGTCTGGTGCTGGTGCTCGCAGTACGACGAAAATTCGCAAAGAACTTTGACATACCTCTCTCATGAATTACAAGATTGCCTTTCTTAAACGACCCAGTTCTTTTGTCTGTAACTTATTTCTGCATACCTTTTAGCCCCGACGTAAAAAGTGGCTGTAATAACTTTCACTATCTGAGGCATCAAAACTGCCAAATGAATGGACACATTTCATTGTAGTTTGTTTTATTTTATAGTTGCTTTAATAAGGACTGTCACGACTTGTTTGATGACACTCTGGTTAACCGTTCAAAGATCGTCAGCTATACAAAGTGAAAGTGTTTGCCGCCTGTGTGCTCTTTTCTGCGCTCTTTGCTGTAGTATAAATTGTAAATCTCGAAAAGGCCTACCTATACGTCTGCAACAGTATATATTTATCTTTTATGGCTGACCACCAGTCACCATTGTTCCGTTTTGTAGTTGCTGTGGAAGACGATTTTTAATGACAAAAATTTTGATTGAAAGCCACCCGCGAAAGATTCTCGTATGCGCTTCCTTTCTATTAGGTTTTATTTTTTTAGTTAAATGTTGCATCATTTTCACGCAGGTCTAATAGTGTGGATAGCATTTTGCAATGTAGCACACCGGCGGCTAACATTTTACGGACATTGTTCACTGTTATTGCCTCTTTTAAGAAATAAACAAAACCAATGCTCTCTCTTGAACTTGAAGAAGGAGTAAAGTTATCTCTGCGAATACTTGACAAACATTTCTTCCTCGTTGCTTCATCCTCCGGAAATTTAAACACAGTTACTTTCGGTCCACCGTCGTAATTTCCTCTACAATTCGGCACAGAGCAACGAAACGGCATTTTGCAGGCAACGATATTTTCACAGGCAAGAAAAGCAGTTCGCCAGTTTAGTGCACAGAAACTAAACAACCAAATGACGTACACTAACACAGGAACACCATTCACTATAATAGTAAACTGACGCGAAACTCGCCGCACGACTGTTCACAAGCACTGTTCCATGGAACTGTTGAAGAAGAGACTAGATGTGTAGCCATCTTGTGACGTCACGCACTACGTGGACAGGCTTTCACTTACAGGGGGTGCTGGCCTGGTGCGTAGTGGGGCGATCATCTGTGGCGGGGGTGAGACGTGGTCGACCGGAATGTGGACAGCGATCAAGCCGTCCCTCACACCGTCACGCAGTCCAACGTGTTCCTTTACAAAGGGAAACCGAGAAGAACTGCCCCAATTTAATCCTCGTACCACCAAACAAATCAGCAAAATTAGTATTAGTGTGAGTCGTGTTGACGAACGGCTGAAATCGTTAAAACTGAACAGAGCCCCAGGGACCGATCGAATACCTATCAGATTCTGAGTTAGCTCGTCTTCTGACTACAGTCTATCGTAGATACTTCGAACAAAAAACGGTGCCCAGTAAGCTGAAAGAAACCACAGGTCACATCGGTCTACAACAAGGGTAGTAGAAGTCACCCGCAAAACTACCTTGACATCGATTTGTTGTAGAATCTCAGAATACGAGGGCGAGTCAAATGAAAACCTTAAATTTGTAATAAGAAATCGAAATTTCGCGCCGTTATCCTGTAAGTTGGTAAGCGTGCTACAAACAGCGTGCAGAATGGCCGGTAGGTGGCAGCATAGTGCAGATGCACACATACCGTCGCAGTATCAGTATAAAGATGGCCGCCCCACTTGCGACTTGCACCATGGAAGAACAGCGTTCTGTTTTTCGGTTTTTGCCCAGTGGAAGTGTGAAACCTATTGAAATTCACCGAAGAATTAAGGTTCAGTACGGTGATGCATGTTTCTCACAGCGGCAAGTCTACAAATGAAGTAGGAAGTTCGCAAATGGTGTGACTTCAGTGGAAGATGCTCCTCGTCCAGGTCAGGAACAACGAGTTGTGACTCCACAAAACATTGCAGCAGTTGAAGCCATAGGGAAGGAAAACCGCCGACTGACAGTGAATGACATTGCAGCATGTTTACAGATTAGTCATGGGTCAGCACACCACATTGTGCATGATGTGCTCCAGTTTCAAAAAGTGTCTGCAAGATGGGTGTCACGGCAGCTGACTCCTGAAATGAGAGAACGACGTGTTGGTGCTTGTGAAGAACTTCATCGGCGCTTTGAACGAGAAGGTGATGGCTTCCATGGAAGATTCGTTATTGGGGACGAAACCTGGATTCACTTCCACCAACCGGAAACAAAGAGAACGAGCAAGGAATGGCGCCATTCCTCATCACCAAAACCAAAGAAGTTTTGAACAGAACCATCGGCAGGGAGGGTTATGCTGACTCTCTTTTGGGACGAAAAAGGCGTCATTTTGGAGCATTACACGCCTAGAGGGACCTCTGTCACCAGTGCATCATACACAGATCCCCTAAAAAATCATCTGCGACCTGCAATCAAATCAAAACGACGTGGATTGCTGTGAGCACGTGTCTTTTTGCAACATGACAATGCAAGGCCCCACACTGCCCGTACAACAGTTGCAACAATCACAAACCTACATTTTGAGTGTCTTCCTTATCCAACATACTCACCACACCTTGCCCCAAGTGATTTCCATATGTTTGGACCAATGGGAGGAAAGACGCAATGGCAGGAAAGAAGTTCCGTTCCGATGAAGAGGTACGCCACGTGGTGCATGAGTGGTTGCGCGGACTACGAAAATAATTTTTTTCTAAAGGAATTTATGCACTTTGTAAGTGCTGGAGGACTTACATTGAGCGTGAGGGAGATTATGTTGAAAAGTGATACAGCTTTGTAGCACTTCTGCACAATAAATAATATTTAAAAAAATATTTAAGGTTTTCATTTGACTCACCCTCGTATATTGTGAACTCAAACATAATGACGTATATTGGGCAGAATGACCTCCTCAGTGCCAACTGGCCTTGATTCCGTAAACACTGATCAGGCGAAACCTAACTTGCACTTTTCTCACGTGACATACTGAAAGCTTTTCATCAACGAAGTCATGTATACGCAGTAACTCTTGATTTCCGAAAAGCGCTTCACTCAGTACTGCATCTACGCTTATTGTCTAAAGTACCATCATATGGGATACTAAACGACTTTTGTGACTGGACTGAGGACGTTTTGGTAGGGAGGGCGCAGCACATTGTCTTGGATGGAGAGACATCTTCAGATATACCAAGTAACTTCGGGTGTGTACCAGAGAAGTGTTTTCGAAATCTTGCTGTTCGCCTTATACATTACTTACCTTGTGGACAATATTAATATGAGGATTATTCAATAATTAAAGAGATGAATTGGTTTGCAGAAATAACTGTTGGCATGACTGGGATGAGCCCTGATCAGCTGATGTACCAACATTGTTTTGTTTATAACCTCAAAACTACATTTCAAGATGCTGAGTCCGCTTGAAACGTCCACATTAGTTGAACAAAGTTCTGTTATTCGTTTTTTACTTGCTGAAGGTGAGAAGCTAGTGGATATATACTGTAAAGAGTCTAAAGTTTATGGTGAAGGTTGTATGAATCGTGCAAACTTTTACATGTGGGTAGAGCAGCTCAAAAAGTGTCGCGACTCAGTGACTAATGAACACCGTTCTGGCCGATCAGTTGCAGTTTCAACTCCCTCACTTGAAAGTCGAATTGATGACACTATTCGTGCCGACCGCCGTGTGACTTTGGAAATGATAGTTGATAGGGTCCCAGTTAGTGCTGGCACAGTTGATAACATTATCGGTAACAAGCTGAAGTACCACAAAACATGTGCAAATGGGTCCCAAAGGAGATGACGGGGCTACACAAGGAAACAAGGTTGAGAGTGTGCACAGAGCTAAAGGAACGCTATGAAAGAGAAGGTGAGCACTTCCTCGACAAAATTTTAACTTATGAGCCAGAATCAAAAAGACAAAGCATGAAGTGGAACCACACCAGCTCACGTGTCAAGACAAAATTCAAAATCCAAACATCAGCAGGAAACGCCATGTTGATGGTGTTTTCGGATGCTGAAGGTCGAGTTTTTTGTGATTATCTCGAAGAGCAGCGTACAATGAACAGACAATACCACTCGGACTTGCTTTTAAACGAGGTGAAGCCAGCCATGAGAGAGAGACGTCGTGGATCTCACAGGAGAGGTGTGATTCTCCAGTAAGACAACGCACGTCCTCATATTGCTCAACTAACCCGTGAAACCATCGACAAAATGGGTTGGGAAGTACTGCCTCATCCCCCTTACAGTCCTGATTTAGGACCTAGTGATTTCCGTTTGTTTGGTGCACTGAAGGAGCCATTATGTGGGGAGAGGTTGGAGGACAATGAGGACGTGAAAAATTTTTTGGGAAATTGGTTCACACATCAAGATAAAGAGTTCTTTGCAGCCGGAATAAAAAAGCTTGTAGCCCGTTGGAACAAGTGCATAAATATTGAAGGGGATTATGTTGAAAAGTAGAAAAAGTATTGTTTTGTGAAAATGAACGCTTTTTTCTCCAGACCAATTTTTCTCTTTAATTGTTGATTGACCCTCGCAATAACCTCAGGAAAACACCTTGTAAACTGTTGGCTTTAAAGCGCCACGGACCTGTCCATTTAGTCCAACCCCTAGACAGTCTGTTTCTGTCCTGAAGTAATATATTTCTGATACTGTGTGGTAGACAGTCTGTCTCTAAGAAACATCGTCTGAGATCGCAAATACGGGATACATGCACACTTCAATCACATACAAAATAAATATATATAAGTGAGAGATGTAAATAGGTAAAACATCTATAAGCCTTATTTAGCAAGAGCTCTTTTAACAATAAATAACTCTAGGTTAGTGTTCGTTCGTTAGTGAAGGTCGTTATATGGGTAGGCAGCTCAAGCTCGTTATACGAAATCTTCATTCACAACACTAGTGAATTTGATGCATATTGGCTTATTACAATGAAATGAATATCCCTAGTTGCATACAGGCGTTGATATAAGTCAACAGGGACAGTTCAAAATGTTTGTCCCGTCCGGGACTCGAACCCGGGATCTCCTGCTTACATAGCAGCTGCTACATCCAGCTGAGCCACCGAGGACAGTGAAACTGCAGGGACTCATCTCTGGCACGCCTCCCGTGAGACCCACATTCCCAACTTATTGTCCCGCACTATATTCATACTCCCCTGGGCATTACACTCATTACTCGCGGCTTTTTGCCGATTCCCGTAAGAGTTCGGGCTCTGTTTGTGCATCTGCACAGAAGAAGATGGTCAAATGGCCGGTGAGCGTTAACTATATATATATGAAGGTGGTATCTGTTCTTTCGGACATGTTCATTTCTTACCTGGATAATTACAGTTCCTTAACATTCTTCCAGTGAATGTCAATTTGATATATATTTCTCCTGCAATTAGTTTTGTATGATCGCTACACTTTCTATGGATCAGGACGGATTGTGCTAGATATTTTGTTGCTGGTGTTTTATCATCAGTAAGGTAAACCAACAGTAATGGATCTTTCCGCCTGTTTATCTGCAATGCGTTACTCTCGTTTACGCTGAGGGTCAAATGTCAGTACCTGGACCAAGCGACGATCGTTTGGATGCCTTCCTGTATTTCGCTACTGTTTTCTGGCGCAGCCATTAGATATAGGCGTTCAAGCTGCGCACAGCACGGAGAAGTTTCTGTGGTACAGACCGGCCGCAGCGCAGGTTAGGGGCGGGCGGCAGGGCAGCCATAACCGCGGCCTAATGGCTTCCTGATGGGGCAGAGCGTCTTCAGCCGGAGCTCGTTAGACCAGGCGGGCTCTCTTGGTACATGCAATGCCTGTGGCACGCGAGTTTCGCTGCTCGCCTGTCTGCCTGCTTTGAGTGCACGCCTGCGAGCAGTTCCTCACGAGCAGACCTTATAGTGATGCAGGCGTGCTGCTACTGCGAGTGCAGAATACGTCGCCATGTGTGAAAACTGCAACCGTAACAAAGGCAGGCCCGCGCAGCAAACAATGGAAAAGAGAGCACGTCACTCCAGTTCACAAAAAGCGTAGTCAGTGTGTCGGATGCACAGAACTACACACAGACCGAAAAGCACGTCTCCCGCAGAATGCTGGTGCACGTTCTGAGCTCAGAATTTCACCGCAAGACGGCCTCCTCCGAAAGAACCAGCACAGATTCGGAAGAAGACTGCTCGTGTGAAACACAGCCTGACCCACTCGTACACGATTTCTTGCGAACACTACATGTAGGGGAAGGGGCACATCGCATCCTTCTAATTTTTTTTGTGAATCTCGCAATATTAGTCTGATAGAAACCCAGTACTTTAAACTGGACCTTGAATATTTTACAGAAACGAAAATAACGTCGGGTGAGCCACAGCGAAGTTTAAAAACACTCTCGTGTTCTCATTATACAAAAACTATCTGTCAGTTAGGATCAAAGCAGTACAAAGCTTGTTCGCTGACGGTGACGTCCCCAGTGAAGAATCGTCGCCGGAGGGTTGTAAGGAAATGCAAAAAGATTTGCATAAAACTTCCGCTTTGCGTAGTGAATGGCAGTTGGCTTTAAATCTGAAATAATGCGACATAATGAAAGTAACAAAGAGAAAGGATTTTATAGTATCCGTTTACAGGAGCCGGCCGCTGTGACAGAGCGGTTCTAGGCGCTTCAGTCCGGAACCGCGCTGCTGCTAGGGTCGCAGGTTCAAATCCTGCCTCGGACATGGATGTGTGTGATGTCATTAGGTTGGTTAGATTTAAGTAGCTCTAAGTCTATGGGACTGATGACCTCAGATCTTAAGTCCCATAGTGCTTAGAGCCATTTGAACCACTTATGTTTACAGGAGATGTGGTGGACGTCTTCAAGACGTCACATGGTATAAATATTTTGGGATAATTTTACTGGGAGGCGATATGAAATGGGATGACTACGTAAGATCTGCATTAGGAAAGACGAATGGAAGACCGGAGTTTGCCGCAATGATTCTCGGAAACTTGAGAGACCTGTACAGAATCGCATACGAGACGCTAGTGCGACCAATTCTAGAGTACTGTTCCGGTGTTTTCTGTCCTTACTAAACAGGCACGACAGCAGACACCGAAAGATTCTGACACGCGCTACTAGCTTCGTTAGACGTCAGTATAGTCCATACGAAAGCGTAAGAGAAATGCTTGGGAAAACTGAGCGGGAGTCCTTCGACGATGTGGTTGTTGCGAAAACCTGTTGTGTACAATTAGAGAATCCGTATTGCAGAGAAGTCTGCTGCCACCATCGTACGTCATATCTCGGGTCACGAGAGTATAATAAGAGAGAGGAGGGCGCGCACGCTCTCTCTCTCTCTCTCTCTCTCTCTCGCACACACACACACACACACACACATACACACACAGGCGTGCAACAAAACGTTATGCCCTCGCTCACTGTGAGATGGAACATGACAGGGCATCAGCAATATCCCCGTAAAGCACCCTCCCCCGTGCACTGCACGGCGGCTTGCGGAAACGTACATTGGTCGGACAAAAATACGGAGGCACGGGGAGGGGTGCGCGCTGGAACATAAATGCGTGCGCCAGCAGAGCCCGAGGGTCGCGCTGTCGGGTTTGAGCGCCGACGCCACCTCTGCGGCGGCGTCGGTACGTTGCGGGTGTAGGCCGTGCTGAGGACAGAGTTTTGTGCGGTTGTGGGCGCACCGGGTCGGAGCTACGTCAACACAAACGTGGGCGAGCTGTCGGTGCTCGTACGGTAGGGTAGGTACCTCAGCAACCGAGGCAGCCCGAGTCTTTGGCGTCTCAGGGGGCACCGTATCGAAGACTTATACCCCACAAGTAGGGGGACAAGGCGGGGGTCAGTCCATTTTGTTAGTGCGGGTTGCCTACATCAGGGGCAGGTATGCACTCGGGGGCAAGCCTATTGTTCTCCTTTGATTGACAGGTCCTTAACCTGTTGTCCTGCTAAAAGAGTCCTTCCCCCCTTGTCCCCCTACTCCCATATAGGGGAGCATCCAAAAACACCAAGTCACAAAATGGACGATAGTGCGTGTTAAGTGATTCTGGTGCGTGGTCACTGATGACAGCTGTGACGAAAAGTAGGAGGAGGACAGCTGCAGATGTCACTAAGGAACCAAAAGTTACACTCGCGAATCCTGTTACCACGGAAATAACGCGAATGGATCTCCGTAGGCAGATATCTACATCTACATCTACATACATACTCCGCAATCCACCATACGGTGCGTGGCGGAGGGTACCTCGTACCACAACTAGCATCTTCTCTCACTGTTCCACTTCCAAACAGAACGAGGGAAAAATGACTGCCTATATGCCTCTGTATGAGTCCTAATCTCTCTTATCTTTGTGGTCTTTCCGGGAAATATAAGTTGGCGGCAGTAAAATTGTACTGCAGTCAGCCTCAAATGCTGGTTCTCTAAATTTCTTCAGTAGCGATTCACGAAAAGAACGCCTCTTTTCCTCCAGAGACTGCCACCCGAGTAGCTGAAGCATTTCTGTAACACTCGCGTGGTGATCACACCTACCAGTAACAAATCTAGCAGCCTGCCTCTGAATTGATTCTATGTCCTCCCTCAATCCGACCTGATAGGGATACAAAACGCTCGAGCAGTACTCAAGAATAGGTCGTATTAGTGTTTTATAAGCGGTCTCCTTTACAGATGAACCCACATCTTCCCAATGTTCTACCAGTGAACCGAAGACGATTATCTGCCTTCCTCACAACTGCCATTACATGCTTGTCCCACTTCATATCGCTCTGCAATGACACCCAAATATTTAATCGACGTGACTGTGTCAAGCGCTACACTACTAATGGAGTATTCAAACATTACGGGATTCTTTTTCCTATTCATCTTCATTAATTTACGTTTATCTATATTTAGAGTTAGTTGCCAATCTTTACACCAATCACAAATGATGGCCAAGTCATCTTGTATCCTCCTACAGTCACTCAACGACGACACCTTCCCGTACTCCACAGCATCATCAGCAAACAGCCCCACATTGCTATCCACCCTATCCAAAAGATCATTTATGTAGACAGAAAACAACAGCGGACCTACCACACTTCCCTGGGGCACTCGAGATAATTGCAGGACGAGCTGAAATTCCAAAATCAGTCATCAGTGATGCAGATGCCCGTAACAGGGAGACGTGGTGCCAAAGCCATAAAACCTGGACTGTGGAGGAATGGAAGAAAGTCATCTGGTAGGACGAGTCTTGTTTCACACTGTTTTCACCTGCTGGATGACTTTATGTCCGAAGAGTGCGGGGATTCTGTCATTACTCGGGCAGCCATATCGTGGTATTTCACGGACACCATGGTTACTCTGCAAGGCCGCATTACTGGCTAGATTTATGTGACTATTTTGTTTGGTCAGATCTATCTCATAACACAGTGTTTGTTCCCCGACGGAGCTGCTGCGGTCTGAGACGGCAGGGCCGCAGTTCACACATCTCACATCGTCGAGCACTGGTTTTGTGAGGACGAGGATGGATAGTCACATCTCCCCCGATCAGCACCGTCACCAGCTGTCAGTATCATTGAGCCCTTTTGCTGAACTTTGGAGAAAAGAGTGCGCAGTTGCTATCCACGTCGATCGCCGTTATTTGAACTTGTCTCTATCTTGCAGGAGGAATGGTAAAACATACCTCTGAAAACCACGCAGGACCTGTATTTATCCATTCCCAGACAACTGGGAGCTGCTTCGAAGGGCGACGGTTTTCCTACACAGTATTAGGCACGGTAATGTGCTGCGAGTTTGGTACTTCCATGTTTTTGTGCAACCCGTGTACATCTTGCATAGGGATCGTGAGGAAAACGTAATGAACAAGTGCTCATAGCTCTTAAGCTATGTATATTACACCCCACGTTTACCAGACATTTTTTCATATTTTCGTCCATACTAGCATTGCTCATGGAATATCTTACGTAACACCACATACATACGGTGCGCAGCAAAATCAGAGGATCGCTTTCTCAAAAACCCCGTAATTCTCTCCCAATTCAACGCACAAGTTTGAGATTTGGCTCAGAGGTGTCTTCAATCTTACTCTGTAGTGATGCAAAATCGTGGCGCTCTGCGACTTCACCCTCGGGATCGGCGACACTTCAAACGGCCGTGTGTCGACACATGCGGAAAAGAAGGCCACAGCTCAGAAGTTCATGTGAGCTGTGTGGTGGGTTAATGATGTTACAATGGCATCACATTCTCCACAATTCTGACCGACGTCACAGCCGACGTATCACACGATGAGAAGGTCGTCAACCCCTCCGCCCCCCCCCCCCAGTCACATTTCACCCCTTATTTCGATGCCTCTCGATTGAGGTCAGAATCGCGACACCCAGCTGGAAATCGCGCGGTTTTCTTGCGAGTGGGCCCCGAAAACTTTTCAGACACACCGTCGCTCATAACTGACACGAACTGGTCTCCGACGGTGACGTAAAGGGTCTCAATGAAAGCACTGCATCGCCTGCGGCGTTGATTCCAACACATTTCGCCTCGAAAACGACAGTTCCCAGTGCGATAAGCAACGGGGCGACGTACTTCACAAACGTTCAACAATGCTGACACTCCATTATTCTTAGGACATCACGGGTCTGCACCTCCACTGCACTTGATCTGACTACTTTCGAGTGCAGTCCGACCGCAATTTGTGGTCTGGTGTCCAGGGTGGAACCACTAGAGACCGTTGGAAACCATTCGAAGAAATTTGAACGTGATCGCAAGCAGCAAATGATTCATACGCTTTTTCATCCCTCTTCTTTCGCGCCTTGCTATGGGGTGATCACGGGCAGTAGGGGCGGATGGCGGGGGGAGGATGGTAGGAAAAGCATTATTAAGATGCACGTGAATAAAACTGTGGAGGCTCCCTCTAACCTCCCCCCCCCCCCACCCTCCAGTTCGGCATCACCCTCGGTGCCAACCACGCACTTCATTTGAGCACGTTGCATACGTACATGACAGAAGCTTCAACACACATTTTACACTGCGGCAGCGGTAGCGCCTGAAAGCAGGCAAAGACCACGTGAGGGGGTGTCGATGGGGTTGTTTAACCATAAGGCGCTACAGCAGACGCGAGGCTGGGAGAATGCGGCCACTTATCAGTATGACGTCGCAGTGAGTCTCGGCGGGATGGATGCGCTGATTCAGTTGCGAAGTATGTCACAAAGCCGTTGCAACCTCTCCCGAGCCAAGCTGGTGCACGTGTACTGGCGACACGTCTGGGGACCCTACGGACCTCGGGAGTCCCTCAACTTGTGACAGGCTTTTGATATCCACACGTGCCAAGTGCGGGCGAGCACGTCCATCTGAAAGGATGTCTGCAGAGTACCTTTGTGCCCTCCTGAGCTGTGCCTCTCGCAGTGCTGCCCCAGCACTCACCGGCGACGGTCATCCAGTGTGGTGCAGAACCAGGCAGTGTGGTGGCATTCAGCAGCAGACCAGCAGTCCCGGTCTCGGCACCAGTCCCCATGCGTCACGGTATCGCGTGTCACCGTGACTGTGTGTTCCAGCTGCTGCTGCTCGTCTGTGACGAACGGTGTGGGATGACACTCAGCGTTGCAGATGCAGACGTGAAGGGGCTACCATCTGCTCGGTGCATATACGTCGATTTTCGCTTGTGGTGATCACACATGCTCGGCCTCAACCTTGATGTCGAGTGAGCCTTCCTTCGCGTTCTCACGTCGTCCATACTCACACACCGGTTTTCCAAAAATCTGCAAAGTGCTCCATGCGGCGAGCTGGGCAAACGGAGAAGCGCGATGCAGCCCCCTTGACACTCCCTCAGATGCCGGTAACGCTGTCTCAAAGAGGTACGCGACGTCTCCATCTTCTTCAGAGCGATCGCTGAACACCTGACGCTGTTCACGCCCCTTATATGCCGCGTCTCGTAACACCACTAAACATTAAACACTAACACACTCTGGTCTTCACTGCAACTGCCAGAGACAACTGCAACCCTCATTACCTACATATACACTGCTGGCCACCGTAAATGCAACACCAAGAAAGACAAGAGGTAGCACAGCATGATTTATTTTGTAGATAACATGTTCACCAAGTATCAAATGATTACGTTTACAGACGTCTGTGACATGTGGTTCCTGCCAGAATCAGTAGCCAGAGTAGCCGCCATTGTTGGAGATCACCGCTGCCACACGTCTCGGCATTGAGTCAGAGAGACGTTGGATGTGTTCCTGGGGTACAGCAGCCCAAGCAGCTTCCACACGTTGCCAAAGATCATCTGGTGTGGCAGCTGGGGATGTAATCTGGGTCACTCGTTGAGCAACCATGGACCACATGTTTTATATCGGCGAAAGATCCGGAGAGCGAGCCGGCCAGGGAAGCAATTCAATCTGGTTATTGACGAAGAACCTTTGGACAATGCGTGCCACGTGTGGTCGCGCATTATCCTGTTGAAATATGGCTGTGGCCGAGCCCTGAAGGTAAGGAAGGACAACTGGCTCCAGCACCTCGGATATGTAGCGCCGGCTATTTAAAGTACCGGCAATGCGTACTAGAGGCGAGCGAGAGTAATATCCAATACCGCCCCATACCATAATATCCGGTGCAAGACCAGTGTGGCGGTGCATAATGCAGCTGTCCAGCATCCTCTCTCCACGGTGTCTCCACACTCGAATCCGACCATAATGGTGCTGCAGACAGAAGCGTGCCTCGTCAGTAAAGACAACGTCATTCCATTCTGCCGTCCACATCCGTCTGTCATCACACCATTGGCGACGGAGACGTCTGTGGTTCTGCGTCAATGGTAGACGAAGCAATGGACGTCTTGCGGACAGACCACTTCTGCTGTAAACGGCGTCGAATGGTACGCGCAGACACTGGATGATGCGTTACAGACGCAACGTGCTGTGCTATGGTTCGGGATGTCACTGAGCGATCCGTCACTGCCATGCGCACAATTTGCCTATCAGCACGTGCAGTGGTGCACCGAGGTGAATGCGATCGACCACGTCGGTCCGTCGTACCCTCCTGCATCCAACGGTCACATATCCGCATTACAGTTGTTTGGTTTCGTCCAACACGACTAGCGATTTCTCTGTATGATGATCCACAATCTCGGTAAGCCACTATCCTTCCTCTGTCTAACTCGGATACTTGATCAAAAGATGTTCGCTGTTGTCTACGAGGCATAACTGATTGTCGTGTGAAACAACCACAAGGTAAACACACGTGCCGAACGTACATTCGTCGAAATCGCCAAGCCTTAAATGGCGCTATGAGGTGGCGCCACAGGCGCGCGTGATGTGCGTCTGCGTTGAAATTATAATCAGTTGCATCTCTCATCGCTGCAAACCCATGGTGTAAATTGCACTTGATTCGGATGCTTCCTTCAGGGTGTTGCATTTACGGTGGCCAGCAGTGTATAATCACCGATTGTGAGCAAGTGTACAAAGCTACAAGTACGTCTAGCCGTCTCTTCTCGGTGCTTCCCTTTTGTCTCAGGCAGTGTATTTCAAAACATGCATCTTTTAGTTACTAGAGGAAATATACAGGGTGTTACAAAAAGGTACGGCCAAACTTTCAGGAAACATTCCTCACACACAAATAAAGAAAAGATGTTATGTGGACATGTGTCCGGAAACGCTTAATTTCCGTGTTAGAGCTCATTTTAGTTTCGTCAGTACGTACTGTACTTCCTCGATTCACCGCCAGTTAGCCCAACTGAAGGAAGGTAATGTTGCCTTCGGTGCTTGTGTTGACATGCGACTCATTGCTCTACAGTACTAGCATCAAGCACATCAGTACGTAGCATCAACAGGTTAGTGTTCATCACGAACGTGGTTTTGCAGTCAGTGCAATGTTTACAAATGCGGAGTTGGCAGATGCCCATTTGATGTATAGATTAGCACGGGGCAATAGTCGTGGCGCGGTACGTTTGCATCGAGACAGATTTCCAGAACGAAGGTGTCCCGACAGCAAGACGTTCGAAGCAATTGATCGGCGTCTTAGGGAGCACGGAACATTCCAGCCTATGACTCGCGACTGGGGAAGACCTAGAATGACGAAGACACCTGCAATGGACGAGGCAATTCTTCGTGCAGTTGACGATAACCCTAATGTCAGCGTCGGAGAAGTTGCTGCTGTACAAGGTAACGTTGTCCACGTCACTCTATGGAGAGTGCTACGGGAGAACCAGTTGTTTCCGTACCGTGTACAGCGTGTGCAGGCACTATCAGCAGCTGATTGGCCTCCACAGGTACACTTCTGCGAATGGTTCATCCAACAATGTGTCAATCCTCATTTCAGTTCAAATGTTCTCTTTACGGATGAGGCTTCATTCCAACGTGATCAAATTGTAAATTTTCGCAATCAACATGTGTGGGCTGACGAGAATCCGCACGCAATTGTGCAATCACGTCATCAACACAGATTTTTCTGTGAACGTTTGGGCAGGCATTGTTGGTGATGTATTGATTGTACCCCATGTTCTTCCACCTACGCTTAATGGAGCACGTTATCATGATTTCATACGGGATACTCTGCCAGTGCTGCTACAACATGTCCCTTTACAAGTACGACACAACATGTGGTTCATGCACGATGGAGCTCCTGCACATTTCAGTCGAAGTGTTCGTACGCTTCTCAACAACAGATTCGGTGACCGGTGGATTGGTAGAGGCAGACCAATTCCGTGGCCTCCACGCTCTCCTGACCTCAACCCTCTTGACTTTCATTTATGGGGGCATTTGAAGGCTCTTGTCTACGCAACCACGGTACCAAATGTAGAGACTCTTCGTGCTCGTATTGTGGACGGCTGTGATACAATACGCCATTCTCCAGGGTTGCATCAGCGGATCAGGGATTCCATGCGACGGAGGGTGGATGCATGTATCCTCCATAACGGAGTACATTTTGAACATTTCCTGTAACAAAGTGTTTGAAGTCACGCTGGTACGTTCTGTTGCTGTGTGTTTCCATTCCATGATTAATGTGATTTGAAGAGAAGTAATAAAATGAGCTCTAACATGGAAAGTAAACGATTCCGGACACATGTCCACATAACATATTTTCTTTATTTGTGTGTGAGGAATGTTTCCTGAAAGTTTCGCCGTACCTTTTTGTAACACCCTGTGTAATCGATGTATAACGAGAGTATCGATAAAACGAACATTTATTTGTCGATATATTCATACGTGTATTAAAAAATTCACACTGGACTCGCATTCGGGAGGACGACGGTTCAATCCCGTCTCCGGCCATCCTGATTTAGATTTTCCGTGATTTCCCTAAATCGTTTCAGGCAAATGCCGGGATGGTTCCTTTGAAAGGGCACGGCCGATTTCCTTCCCCATCCCTCCCTAACCTGAGCTTGCGCTCCGTCTCTAATGACCTCGTTGTCGACGGGACGTTAAACACCACTAACGTAACCTATTAAAAAATTATCGCAGGGAAATCACTAAATTCATACTTGTGCGTTGTCGTTGGTAGACCGACAGCATGTGGGGCCGTATGTTACGTAACAGCGTGGAAAACGTAACAAGCCAGCATGCAACAAACACTTTTTACAAAAATGTTTTCTTGCTTTTGCCGTACATACCACCGCAAATGCTGCCGTGTTCTGACCGACCACGAAGAATTACAAAGGTAATGACTTAACTACGATAACTTTTTTAATAGGCGCTAGAATGTATCAGTAAATAAATCTTTGTCAGTTTCATGGTTATTCATTACTATAGCTCGATTAAACCTCCCCACGAAGATACTACTGTGCTTAGCAACATTATTATTACTGTTCCTCTCCGAAGAAACATAGTTCACCATACAAGTGTTAGGTTGAAAGATGAGATAAAAAGAGTGACGAGACCGGAAGGCAGTGCGGTGTGAGAGGGTTGTAGCCCTACACGTGTGGCGTCGGAGGCGCCCCGAAGATTCTGGACTTTGATTTGTCGAAAACACTTCAGCAGCGCACCGCACTGTCTGTAACTATGTTGCACAGCGAAAGATGAGCAAAATCGATGAGCTACTGGATGTGCAATGTCCGTCCAAAAAGTGCCGAGACTGATTTTATTCCTGGTGTGTAAGCGGCGTCGGCGCAGTAACTGCGGTGTAAGCTTCGGCTAACAGTTCTCAAACAACAGCTGTGCAGTCCGGTCCAGCAGCCGGCTGTGAGCGGACGGGCAGTCTCTTAGGTGGTTGGCGAGCGGCCGCTGTGTGTCGACGCGTTAGCGTCCCAAATCGCTGAGGAGCAAATGTTCGATACGCTCTCCGGGAAGTTTTGAATAAGAGAAACGTGTGTGCAAAAATCGTCCCCAACAACATGACCCCCGAAAAAAAAAAAAGAAGAAAGAACGCGTGGACGCCTGTCGTGACTTTATTGAAATGAAAAACACGGAGTAATTCTTTTTTGGGAAAAATCATCACGGCTGACGGGACTTGATGCTAATAATGTCAACCTACGGCAAAGTGCAGAATGGGTCTCTCGATGGTTGGATTGGTAGGGTGGTACGCCAATGTGACGGGGGAGGTGAACAGCGCCTCAGATAAGGAATTTCCTGACAGCTTTACGTGGTAGTGTGGTGTGACCGCTAGACACCACACTTGCTAGGTGGTAGCCTTTAAATCGGCCGCGGTCCGTTAGTATACGTCGGACCCGCGTGTCGCCACTATCAGTGATTGCAGACCGAGCGCCGCCACACGGCAGGTCTAGTCTAGAGAGACTCCCTAGCACTCGCCCCAGTTGTACAGCCGAATTTACTAGCGATGGTTCACTGTATACATACGCTCTCATTTGCAGAGACGACAGTTTAGCATAGCCTTCAGCTACGTCATTTGCTACGACCCAGCAAGGCGCCATATTCTGTTACTATAATTACTTCAAGAAAGTATTCTGAACAGATCTGATAGTGAATCATGTACCGTCAAGGGCGAAGTTTATAGTTAATGGATTAAAGTTAAGTATCAAACTAATTACGTCCGCTTTCTGAATTCTCATTCCTTGTCATGTTCCAGACCTCACGTCAGTATAGTTCTTCCCTCCTCACGCCAGCCTGCGTGAGCTAAAACGCGTGCATTTCGGCCTCCACTCGTAACACGGTGTTGCCTCTTATGCCAACACAAAAGGTAGTATGAACCTCCTGTGCGTTTGACGCAAGTGAAGGAAGACTCCGAGCATCAAATATAAAGTGACGAAACCTATGCACACTTCTAATGGGAACAGGAAGCAGGTAGGAAGCTGATTTGTCACTTGAGCTCTCATCGTGTGGTACGAAGCGCTGAAGCCACCATCTTAACTATTCTCTATTTTTTTTTACTAATCCAATGCTGAAAATTTTTGGTTTGACGGAGTAACGTTCCCTTGTGAGGTGCCACTCGGCTCACTCTTTTTCAAACGTCACCACACTATCGTGTCTCAGCAACCTTAGCTGAAGAATGGGGTCTAAATCATTTGTAAGAAGGAGTGGTAGGTTACTTTGTAATTGCAAATGAGGCATACACGCTAAAGTAGGCTCATATTCATCAAAAGTCCGCAACTATGTTTCCAGCGAAACACGGATTCAATACAAAACGTTAGGACCGTGTGCTCTGTAAGAGGAGTTATCGACACGCCCTCCGTCAGCTTTGATGTGAGGTTCGAAAATGCGTAGAATGCTGTGGAAGCTGCCCCTCGCACGGACTGAAACTTTCCCAGATCTGGCTGCACAAACAGGTTGCGCCGTAACGCGGCGTCCTTGGCTGGGAGCAGATTGCCGCTACGCACAGTAGAGAGACGGAGGCTGCCCCGAAGTCGTTCGCCTGTCGTAAGCCAGAGGGAGAAGCCGGGCTGCCTCCAGCTGCGAGGTCGCGCTGGAGTCCAGACGGCAGGCGGCGGTCACACAGCCTCCGTCAGAATGCACGCGGCGGTAGTGGCGCGTCTTAACACCCGGTACCGCCCACTTTGCCCCTTGGCGCCTTTCGAAGCTGGTATCGTCAACCGAGCATCAAATATAAAGTGACAAAACCTGTGCACACTTCTAATGGGAACAGGAAGCAGGTAGGAAGCTGATTTGTCACTTGAGCTCTCAACCTGCGCCTTGGTGAGATGACGCCAAAGTGACGAGACACTGCTGGAAGGAGACACATGGTGCGAACGAAATCGGGAATAAGAAGTTGATGGTCTTCAAGATGCCAATGACGTAAGATAAATTGTATTTGGGGACTGCATCCCTCCTCTATTTTCTAAAGCTGTAAAACATAGATTTGGACTATTCCCGCCTATTTCAATGTCCCCTTCACAGAACCACATCCCAAAAATACGTGTTTAAAGTCGATTCGACTCATGGAACATCGTCCAACATTGTACTACATGCTTTCTACGAGAATTACTTTGAGTAATTAGTTCAGGAGCTCACACGAAGTGTACATTGTTGCGATAACGTAATGGACCTCTCACTCAGTAAATAGGGAGAGCCACGACAGATACAGGGATTGGTGAACGGAGTGTCGTTACAGCGTGACTCAGTACCGTAACATCCAAATCCGCCAAAAATAAACGCAAAACAAATCTGTTTAAAAAAAAAATCAGATAAAAATTCGATTGATCCCTTTTTAAGAGTTAATCTTTATTTCTTCCAGACTAACTACGTAAGTGTTGACCACATCGGACTCAAACTGAAAGAAATAGTGTTGACGGCAGTTGAGGCTTTTATCCCGAATAAATGAATAAAAGACAGAACAGGTCTCCCGTAGAGCACGTAGCAGATCAGGAAAGTATTTCAAAAAATGGTTCAAATGGCTCTGAGCAGTATGAGACTTAACTTCTATGGTCATTAGTCCCCTAGAACTTAGAACTACTTAAACCTAACTAACCTAAGGACATCACACACATCCATGCCCGAGGCAGAATTTGAACCTGCGACCGTAGCGGCCGCGCGGCTCCAGACTGTAGCGCCTAGAACCGCTTGGCCGCCCCGGCCGGCGAAAGTATTTCAGAAGCAACGAAAAACGCGTGGCAGATCGAAAAGAACGCAAAATTCCTGTGATTGGCGACAGTTTACAGACGATAGATACTTAGTGTGGGCTTACATGCGAGACGCTTTTAATGCTGACCACAACGAAGCCTTGTCTCGAAATGTGGCAGAAAATCTATTCCGAAGAGGTTCTGGTCGTACGTAAAATGTACCAGCGGCAAACTACAATCAATACCTTCACTGCGCGACAGTAGTGGTAATTACAGTGAAATGAATACTCCTAGCTGCATACAGGCGTTGATATTCGTCAACGGGGATAGTTGAAAATGTGTGTATCTGGAACAGCTGCAAACATGAGTAATCTGGAAGTAGCACAGGGCAGGAGCACGTGGAGGAACTATGGCTCATGTTTAAAAGAATACTTGACCACGCACTGCATTTATATGCCCCTGTTCATAATGAGACCGAACCTCCATGGTATGCAGTCAGAGTAAAGAAAATTCTAAAGAAACAGAAATTACTGCGTAATGGTGTAAAAGAAAGTGTAGGGCTATAGATAGAGAGATGCTGAATGAAGCACATTTGGCAGTCAAGACAGCAATGCGTGATACCTTCAGTGACTACCGTAGAAGAATATTGTCAAATGAGGCAGGAACTGAAACTGAGAGTAGGAAAGCAAAAGCTGAAATGCTTAACTCTGTTTTAAAATGTCCGTTTACAAAGGAAACCCAGAAGAATTGTCCCGATTTAATCCTCGTACCACTGAAAAGATGAATGAAATAAATATCAGTGTCAGTGTCGTTGAGAAACAACGGAGATCGTTAAAACTGAATAGAGCTCCAGGATCCGACGGAATCCCTGTAAGGATCTATACTGAATTTGCAGCTGAGTCAGCCCCTCTTCTGACTATAATATATCTTAGATACCTCGAGCAGAAAACCGTGCCCGTTTACAAGAAGGGTAAGAGAAGTGATCCACAAAACTAGCGTCCAAAATCCTTGACATCGATTTGTTGTAGTATCTTAGAACATATTCTGAGCTCAAACATAATGGAGTATCTTGAACAGAATGACCTCCTCAACGCCAGCCAGAATCGATTCCGAAGAAATCAATCATGTAGACATAACGCGCACTTCTCTCACACAACATACTGAAAGCTTTGTATCACGGCAGTCAAGTAGATCCAGTATTTCTTGATTTCCGAAAAGGATTTCACTTCAGTACCACACCTCAGCTTATTGTCAAAGGCACCATATTACTGGATATCAAGTGAAATTTGTGACTGGATCGAGATTTTGGAAGGGTGCACGCAGCATGTTATCTTGGTCGCGCAGTCATCGTCAGATGTAGAAGTAACTTCGGGTGTGCCCCAGGGAAGTGTGTTGCGACTCTTGCTGCTCATGTTATTTGTTAATGACCTGACAGACAATATAATAGTGACATCAGGGTTTTTGCAGATGATGCAGTTATCTACGATGGAGTACTATCTGAAGGAAGCTGCATGAACATTCAGTGCAAAGATTGGTCACTTGCTTTAAATGTTCACAAATGTAAAATCCAAACGAAAAATCTTAGTGTGTTGTAACTACAATATCAGTGAGTCACTGCTGGATTCAGCCAGCTCATACAAATATCTGGGTACAACACTTTGCAGGGATATAAAATGAAATAATCACATAGGTTCAGCCGTGGGAAAAGCTGACAGTGTACTTGGGTTTATTGGTAGAATTCTGGGGAAGTGCAGTCAGTCTACAAAGGAGATTGCTTACAAATCACTAACGCGGCCATTTCTAGGATATTGTTCAAGTGTATGGGACCTGTACCAAACAGGACTAACAGGGGATATTGAACCTATATACAGAAGGGCAGCACGAAAGGTCACAGGTTTGTTTGATCTGATGTAGGGTGTCACAGAAACACTGAAATAACTGAACTGGAAGACTCTTGAGGATAGACGTAAGCTATTTTGAGAAAGTCTGTTAACAAAATTTCAAGAACCGGCTTTAAAAGATGATTCTAAGAATATACTCGTACTGCTATCGCCTACATATCGCTGACACACGGATCGTGAAGATAAGATTAGAATAATTACTGCACCCGCAGAGCAGTTCAAGCAATCGCTCTTTTGGGACTCAATACGCGAATGGGACGGGAAGAAACCCTAATAACTGGTACAGTGTGACGTATCCTCTCCTATGCACCTCTAGGTGGTTCACAGAGTTTAATGAAGATGTAGATGTTGATACCCTCGCTGTGGCAAAGCAACTGAAGTTACTTACTAAAGCCAGGTATTCCGGTCCACACTGTATAACGATTAGGTTTCTTTCGTGTTGCAACATTATAAAGTATCTCGAAGAAAATGATTAGTACAGGAATATTTAAATTACACCTGTAATTTTGAGGACATTTATGGGGAATAGTGAGGCTCTTACTTTTCAGGTTTGATGTTTTATTTGGCCTACCTCCTAGTTTGGTTCCATTGCACGAAAAAGTGAGTTGTGTCTAATTTGGGCTTTACGGGGAAATAGGAAGCAGAGCTCTTAGGCATCTACGAGGGCTATTCCGAAAGTAAGGTCCGATAGGTCGCGAAATGGAAACCACGGTAAAAATCAAAAATGTTTTATTTGCAACAGTTAGATACACCTTGCAGCTACTTATCTCCATAGTCGCCGACCCGACTTAGACGTGTATCGTAGCGTTGTACCAACTTTCCCATACCCTCGCTATAGAAGGCAGCCGCCAGTGCTCTCCGCCAATTCTCTACGCTGGCCTACGGCTCGTTGTCTTGTGCCGAAATGTTGTCTTCATAACCAGCGGTTCATGTGACCTGAGCTGAAACTCAGAGGGAGACAATTACGGGCTGTATTGTGGGTAATCTCACATTTCCATTTGAAAACGATGCAGGAGCATCTTCATTGCCCCTGCAGAATGCGGCTGAGAATTGTCTTGAAGACTAAACAGCACGACAGTTATGTAATGTTAGCTGCATAGCTTCAGGGGAAATTTCTCACCAGGCCCCCGTACTTGGCGGCAGACACTATTTTCTAGACATCTTTACGCACTCACTGCGAGCTCAGAAATGAGAAGAGCGACGTGATGCTAACTGGGGTTATACTAGAGACACTACCCAACACATCTGTGCAAAGCTTTATCGGATTTTCATAGTCGTTTCCATTTCGTGACCGATCGGACCTTACTTTCGGAATAGCCCTCGTATATTTAAAAAAACGAAAAATCACAAAAATCTTCCTTTGTATAAAAATATATTTAACTGAACTAACTGATTAACTAATTACTTTCAGCTTAATTACTATATTTATTGTATTAACTTTAATAATTTAATGTAACAAACCTCCACTATCACTCTCTAGACCCTATATTAAAATGTAGAAGTGTCTCGCAACAACTAAAGCTACGGTTGTATAAGACATTAATAATGCCAGTAGTACTTTATGGTTCTCAAACCTGGAGCGTTCGAAAACAAGACCTTAAGCGCCTGCTAACATTTGAAAGGAAAGTCCTCAGGAAAATATTAGGACCAGTCAGAGGTCGGACTACTGGAGAATGGAGAAGACGCCATAACACTGAATTAGAAGAGCTGTACAAGGAGCCTAACATCTTGGGAGTGATGAGAAGCAAATGACTGCAATGGGCTGGACATGTTGTTAGAATGGAGGCAACAGGATGGCCCAAAATCACAATGGACTGGATCCCGTCAGGCAGCAGACCAGTGGGAAGGCCTAGAAAGAGGTGGATCGATGGAGTGAGAGAAGACCTGTTGCAGCTGGGAGTCACGGAAAACTGGAGACAGATAGCAGAAGACAGAGACGGATGGAGAGCTCTAACTGTGGTGGCGCGCGGTCCTCTGGGCCTGATCGCGTGAAGAAGAAGAAGAAGAAGAAGAAGAAGAAGAAGAAGAAGAAGAAACCTCTACGTGCAATGTTTGTCAGACAAATACGATGAGAAAATCAAATTCTGTTTCACAAATCTTTATACTTTGACAAAGCCTCTTTTTTATGTCCTAGAAACTTACGATGTGACACGGATACAACCTAAACCACATACTGCTTCTTTTTCTCGTTTTTCTAAATAATTTATTATAGCTTTCCATTATCTTCACTACCCTTCCTGCCGGATTATCAACAGCTTTCAGATTACTGCGTAAGTGTACAGTTTTTATAGTTTTCATTTCCATGCGACTCTGAAGGAGTCTTGAGGAACTTGACACTCGACTAAAATCTGGCAAGGAAGAGTCTTTTAGTAGAAACAAAATGTTCTATGCCATTTTTGATGATATCTGGGGTTTGATCGACTCCTGCATGAAGCTTTTTCATATTTTCGTCCTGTAATTCAGTGCATAAATCGATGTACGGAGCTTTGTTTGCAGAAGAGGCAGAGAGCCACGTTATGAAATACAAACTGACAAGAAAAATACAAATATTGGAAACTGAATTGTTTTATTGTGGTGATAACTTAAAATCATCGCGGGGTGTAAACATTTTCAAGCAATAAACGGTTTTCACCCAACTTACATAAGGAACAGCCCCTGAAACATGGAAAGGTACTCCACTACATGGTATGTCGCCAAGAAAAATTACTCTTAACTCTAAGAATTCTTTACAATCCTCTGTAGGCCGCTCTTCTGTCAATGTATGTCGACACACATCGATGTGATCCAAGTGTTCATTGACTTCTCCGTACTGAATTCCAGTTTAGAATTTATTAACATCTATTACAGATCATGTATTTTGGATTGTATTTGCCGGTCGGCGTGGCCGAGCGGTTCTAGGCGCTACAGTCAGAAACCGCGCGACCGCTACGGTCGCAGGTTCGAATCCTGCCTCGGGCATGGATGTGTGTGATGTCCTTAGGTTAGTTAGGTTTAAGTAGTTCTAAGTTTTAGGGGACTGATGACCTCAGAAGATAAGTCCCATAGTGCTCAGAGCCATTTGAACCATTTGGATGGTATTTTTTTTTTTGTATATTGTTCTAGTAGGAACCTGAGCTTTTACGAACCATATTTTCCTCAAAAACACTTTTGAGAATGATTTCATATATACCTGATGCCTGTAAAGTATATAAAAGAGGCATTTTCCTCATAACTTTCCAATCACAGCACGTGCACCTCTGAAACTTCGTGAATTTGATGATGTTCTTTTCCAGTTGCAGATCGCAATGGAGACACTTCAGGAAGTTGCTCAGCAACACAGTCTGAAAGAATCACGAGAAGTGTTTCTGCAGAGCCGTCGTTCGTTAATTTCAGTAGCCGTTTATCATCCCAGTGCACGGTAGCGGCTTGTAATTCCTTATCGTTAAATTGGATCTTCATTTCAGTAGTCTGTTTATCACAGAATGTGTTTCGGGAATTCCGAATAGAACTTATATTGACTGCAAAACATTCGATGTCTTGACGGTAAACTTGTAGCTGCGAGAAAGTGAACATCTCCCCTGTCCTACTTTTATCTCCTAGATAAATTTAAGTTTTACGGGATTTGTGATATAGCCGAACAGTAGATAAGGTCATATACAAGGTGTTACAAAAAGGTACGGCCAAACTTTCAGGAAACATTCCTCACACACAAATAAAGAAAAGATGTTATGTGGATATGTGTCCGGAAACGCTTAATTTCCCTGTTAGAGCTCATTTTAGTTCCGTTAGTATGTACTGTAATTCCTCGATTCACCGCCAGTTGGCCCAATTGAAGGAAGGTAATGTTGACTTCGGTGCTTGTGGCATTTGAAAGCTCTTGTCTACGCAACCCTGGTACCAAATGTAGAGACTCTTCGTGCTTGTATTATGGATGGCTGTGATACAATACGCCATTCTCCAGGGCTGCATCAGCGGATCAGGGAATCCATGCGACGGAGGGTGGATGCATGTATTCTCGATAACGGAGGACATTTTGAACATTTCCTGTAACAAAGTGTTTGAAGTCACGCTGGTACGTTCTGTTGCTGTGTGTTTCCATTCCATGATTAATGTGATTTGAAGAGAAGTAATAGAATGAGCTCTAACATGGAAAGTAAGCGTTTCCGGACACATGTCCACATAACATATTTTCTTTCTTTGTGTGTGAGGAATGTTTCCTGAAAGTTTGGCCGTACCTTTTTGTAACACCCTGTACAAGCAAAAGAATACAGAAATTTGTATTTAGTAACTCAACAAAGTCCGCAGCTCGTGGTCGTGCGGTAGCGTTCTCGCTTCCCGCGCCAGGGTTCCTGGATTCGATTCCCGGCAGGGTCAGGGATTTTCTCTGCCTCGTGATGACTGGGTGTTGTGTGATGTCCTTAGGTTAGTAAGGTTTAAGTAGTTCTCAGTTCTAGGGGACTGATGACCATAGCTGTTAAGTCCCATAGTGCTCAGAGCCATTTTGAACTCAACAAAAATAGTGCGGGGACGTAATTTTGACTGGCGAGAAATCACTTATGGGGTTTCGCAGGGCTCAATCTTATGTCCACTATTGTTCCTCATATGTGTAAACGATCTTCCCTTTGACATGCAACAAGCAGAGTTAGTTCTTTTCACAGATGACACTTTTAATCAAACCAAGCATCCACACAAAGAGAACAAATGCTACACAAAGTTCTTAGAAGTATCATTGATTGGCTTTTTCCGAATTGTCTCACCTTCAATTTTAAAAAGACGCAATACATTCACTTTTGCACATGTAAGGGTACTACACCAATGATAAGTGTACCAAATGTTGAAGAAAAAATAAATGGGATGGGAACTTCAAAATTGTTTGGTGTTCGTTTTGATGACAATTTAAATCAGAAAAAGCACATCTTGGAACTCCTAAAACAACATATTCCAGCCACCTTTGCACTTATAACCATTGCAAATCTTGAGGGAAGACAAATCAGTAAGCTGACATATTCTGCATATTTTCATTCAGTAATGTCATATGGAGTAATGTTTGGGGTGCTCATTCCTCGAAAAGGTGCTGTAAGAATAATATGTAGTGATCATTCACGATCATCTTATAGACATCTGTTTAGGGAGACGGGCGTGCTGATTACTGCTTCATGGTGTATTTATTCCCTGATGACATGTGCTGCAAATAAACCACTAAAGTTCAAAAGAAACAGTTATGTATGTAATTAAAATACCAGAAAGAAAAATGACGTTCATTACTCCACGCTAAGGTTGTTTTTAGCACAAAAGGGGATACACAATGCTGCAGCTATAATTTTTTATCATTTACCCAATGATATAAAATGTCTGACAGAAAAGTAAAATCTGAATACAATCTGAAAAAGTTTCTCTTTGACAATTCCTATTACCTAGAAGAATTTCTACTATCATAATGGGTAGGAATTACTCTCACCTGTGTATAAAAATACCTATAAATGTTCGCCGTTAATCATTTTTACGAATTAATTTGCGATGCGAGTGTAAAATGAGCCGCTACACTTCATTAAGATGTATTGTGCAAAATGATCCATGGACCATGACACTAACTAACTATCAAAGGCAGCTGCAA
Source organism: Schistocerca nitens (assembly GCF_023898315.1). NCBI lineage: Eukaryota > Metazoa > Arthropoda > Insecta > Orthoptera > Acrididae > Schistocerca > Schistocerca nitens. The sequence continues at coordinate 12,989,346 of NC_064622.1, forward strand.
GCTTGGGAAGCAACTACTACTGCTACTTGATGTCCACTTCTCTCTTTTACTTGCAACAATTAAATTTATGAGATATTGTTATCAGCTGACGTTCCTGGAGATTTCTCGAACTCGAATAACTGTGAGTCAGCAATACTTGAACTCGACGTAGTCAGTACAGTAGGCTACCCCGAGAAGAAAATGGCAAGAAAGAAGTGAACGATTGTAATCAAAACGATAAAATGCGAGTAAAATTATCAGCACTGAATGAGCAATGAACTTTTATTTTATTTCGTTTTCGTATCTATTCATGTTACAGATTCATAAACAAATGACTCAATTTCACTGAATTTCGTAACGTCCTCGCCCACGCCTCTTCCGAGCTGCCTCTGCTGTCTCGGCTTGTGCTCTCTCATTCTCAGATAGACGGTGGTTGAGGACCTGGCCGTCGTTAGAACTGTTGTTTGATAAACTACACTCCTGGAAATGGAAAAAAGAACACATTGACACCGGTGTGTCAGACCCACCATACTTGCTCCGGACACTGCGAGAGGGCTGTACAAGCAATGATCACACGCACGGCACAGCGGACACACCAGGACCCGCGGTGTTGGCCGTCGAATGGCGCTAGCTGCGCAGCATTTGTGCACCGCCGCCGTCAGTGTCAGCCAGTTTGCCGTGGCATACAGAGCTCCATCGCAGTCTTTAACACTGGTAGTATGCCGCGACAGCGTGGACGTGAACCGTATGTGCAGTTGACGGACTTTGAGTGAGGGCGTATAGTGGGCATGCGGGAGGCCGGGTGGACGTACCGCCGAATTGCTCAACACGTGGGGCGTGAGGTCTCCACAGTACATCGATGTTGTCGCCAGTGGTCGGCGGAAGGTGCACGTGCCCGTCGACCTGGGACCGGACCGCAGCGACGCACGGATGCACGCCAAGACCGTAGGATCCTACACAGTGCCGTAGGGGACCGCACCGCCACTTCCCAGCAAATTAGGGACACTGTTGCTCCTGGGGTATCGGCGAGGACCATTCGCAACCGTCTCCATGAAGCTGGGCTACGGTCCCGCACACCGTTAGGCCGTCTTCCGCTCACGCCCCAACATCGTGCAGCCCGCCTCCAGTGGTGTCGCGACAGGCGTGAATGGAGGGACGAATGGAGACGTGTCGTCTTCAGCGATGAGAGTCGCTTCTGCCTTGGTGCCAATGATGGTCGTATGCGTGTTTGGCGCCGTGCAGGTGAGCGCCACAATCAGGACTGCATACGACCGAGGCACACAGGGCCAACACCCGGCATCATGGTGTGGGGAGCGATCTCCTACACTGGCCGTACACCACTGGTGATCGTCGAGGGGACACTGAATAGTGCACGGTACATCCAAACCGTCATCGAACCCATCGTTCTACCATTCCTAGACCGGCAAGGGAACTTGCTGTTCCAACAGGACAATGCACGTCCGCATGTATCCCGTGCCACCCAACGTGCTCTAGAAGGTGTAAGTCAACTACCCTGGCCAGCAAGATCTCCGGATCTGTCCCCCATTGAGCATGTTTGGGACTGGATGAAGCGTCGTCTCACGCGGTCTGCACGTCCAGCACGAACGCTGGTCCAACTGAGGCGCCAGGTGGAAATGGCATGGCAAGCCGTTCCACAGGACTACATCCAGCATCTCTACGATCGTCTCCATGGGAGAATAGCAGCCTGCATTGCTGCGAAAGGTGGATATACACTGTACTAGTGCCGACATTGTGCATGCTCTGTTGCCTGTGTCTATGTGCCTGTGGTTCTGTCAGTGTGATCATGTGATGTATCTGACCCCAGGAATGTGTCAATAAAGTTTCCCCTTCCTGGGACAATGAATTCACGGTGTTCTTATTTCAATTTCCAGGAGTGTATTTTTCTTCTGTGGTAACGACATTTAAGGCATTAGCATATGCTACGTCAATAACGCCATCAGGCGCTTCTTCTTGTTTTCGTTCCGTCCTACTTAGGACCACGGGGCTCGTTTTGACTCTTTACAAGGGTCTCCTGCTTCTTCTTAGCTCAGAAATATTTCATTTTCTGTCTGTGAGCAAGCTTCCTCTCTTCTGTCCCCTCGGTCTGCTGGTTACTGGGCTCCTTTTGCTGGCGAGGGGCTCTTGGGAATTGGGACTGATTGTAGTGGGTTCACTATTCTTTGTGGGTCACTGTCTATAGAAGGCCAGTCGCCTTTTCCTCGTAGATGTGATTATGTCAGCCTGACGATGGTACTCCTCCGTAGATAGTGTCCGAAGTTCCGTGCGGCTTTTCGCGGATGATGCTCTAGTATACAGAGAAGTTGCAGCATTAGAAAATTGCAGCGAAATGCAGGAAGATCTGCAGCGGATAGGCACTTGGTGCAGGGAGTGGCAACTGACCCTTAACATAGACATATGTAATGTATTGCGAATACATAGAAAGAAGGATCCTTTTTTGTATGATTATATGATAGCGGAACAAACACTGGTAGCAGTTACTTCTGTAAAATATCTGGGAGCGTGCGTGCGGAACGATTTGAAGTGGAACGATCATATAAAATTAATTGTCGGTAAGGCGGGTACCAGGTTGAGATTCATTGGGAGAGATCTTAGAAAATGTAGTCCATCAACAAACGAGGTGGCTTACAAAACACTCGTTCGACCTATACTTGAGTATCGCTCATGATTGTGGGATACGTACCAGGTCGGGTTGACTGAGGAGATAGAGAAGATCCAAAGAAGAGCGGCGCGTTTCGTCACAGGGTTATTTGGTAAGCGGGATAGCGTTACGGAGATGTTTAGCAAACTCGAGTGGCAGACTCTGCAAGAGAGGCGCTCTGCATCGCGGTGTAGCTTGCTGTCCAGGTTTCGAGAGGGTGCGTTTCTGGATGACGTATCGAATATATTGCTTCCCCTACTTATACCTCCCGAGGAGATCACGAATGTAAAATTAGAGAGATTGGAGCGCGCACGGAGGCTTTCCGGCAGTCGTTCTTCCCGCGAACCATACGCGACTGGAACATGAAAGGGAGGTAATGACTGTGGCACGTAAAGTGCCCTCCGCCACACACCGTTGGGTGGCTTGCGGAGTATAAATGTAGATGTAGATGCTGTGTCTAATCCCGTTGGTGCCATCCTCTTGTCCTGTTGGCACTGGTGTTCTCCTTAGGACTTCCTGTCCCTTGAGCTCTAGTTTCCTGAGTGACCGGTCCTGTTCATTCAGAGCGATGCAGAGGCTTGGAATACGGAAGACCTTACTACTGAGTCGTAATGTTTGCGTTTAAGGTTCCTGGAGAGGTACATGGGAATGTAAATGCTCTTGCAGGGGTGGTAGACCCTCTCCCACCTGACACATCTGGTATCTATTACCAAATTCTCTCTCATTTGCTGTAGGCCGCGTGACCAAATATAGTCAGGACTTTACGAATGGTGGTGCCTTCTAGTACACCGTGGTTATCTTTCTCGTATCCAATCTTCATTCCAGTTGCTGATGGTTATGTGCAAGTGCACTCCCTGATAACACTGGTTAACAAATTTAAACTTTTTTTCTGCATCTGGTTTGTAAATGGGTGGATTTACCTAATTTTTGGGTGCTGAATACACTGGTAAATCAGTTTTTCTCCATGACGTCTCATTTCCAAGATACACAGCAGAATAAAAAATGGTAATAGCGAAAATTGACACAATTAAGTCAAACAAAAATACGCATTGAGAACGTTTGAAATCAATACTTTTGTTATTGTACATACGGGCATGATGCCAATAAAAGGCCAAATTAGTTCAGAAGATATTTTCACGTTTAATCGTCTTTGGTTTTTGAGAAATGCGACGACGGAGCTCTTCTTTTGTTTGCCGTTTCATCACTCTCTCTAACAAGAGCCCAGCAGTAGTCATCCATCATCAAAGGGTTCCAGTGGCCTTGGTAACGGTGTTCCACGGTAAGAACGTCTTGGTGAAACCGTTCACCATGCTCAGCGGTTACGGCTCCCAAATTTTCTGGGAAGAAATCAAGGTGAGAATGTAAAAAGTGAATTTTAAGCGACATTCTACACCCCATGTTCTTATAGTTGTCCAACAGATCATTCACAATGGTAACATAGTGTTTGTCTCTTCTGTTACCCGAAAAGCCGTTCACAGTTGCTTTAAAAGAAGACCAAGGAGATAATTGGATATCTGTGAGTTTGGTATCAAAGGTTGGATCTTTCAGCAATTTTCTTATTTGTGGTCCAACATATATACCCTCTTTCAGCTTTGCCTCACTTAATTTGGGAAACTTTTCTTTTAAGTGATTGAAGGCCTCACCTTCGTTATCCAGAGCTTTTACAAAGTTCTTGATAAGGCCCAACTTGATATGAAGGGGAGGCAAAATGATTTTATTGGGCTCAAACACTGGGGTATTGTTCACATTTACGTTTCCAGGAACATATGAGTTCCTCATGGGCCACTCCTTGACTGTATAGTGGTTCTTGGTGTCACGGCTGCTCCGAAGGCTCAAAAAGCAGCAGTATTTCGTGAATCCAGCCTGTAAACCTGTAAGGAGTGCAACAACTTTTAAATCACAGCAAAGCTGCGATTCGTGATCCTTACATTTGATTGCCTCTAACAGCAAAGCCATGGTTTCATAAGATTCTTTCATGTCTACTGCGTAAGCCGAAGGTACCGGTGGAAATGCAGTGCCGTTATGCAGTAGTACTGCTTTCAAGCTGGTTTTACTGGAGTCAATAAATAGTCGCCACTCCTGTGGATTATGTTGTACACCTATCTGCATCATCAGACCATTGACATCTCTACACACACACACACACACACACTGAGTTCTGCATAACGAAATACTGAGCGAAGGATGCACTTCTTGATCTGAAACAGGAAATTTTTGTCCCTGGAGCTAGAAGATTCCGTTGTTGCAGTCTCGACCCCAAGAGTTCAGCTTGCTGTTTCGAAAGTTTTAGATAGCGAACTGTGGATGAAGCCCAACCAACAGGCATTACATGCATTGAGCGAAAATAATAGTGCATTGAGAATGGCTAGCTTGTAGCTGAAATGTAGATCTGCCAATAAAATTTACAAAGGACGACTGATCACTGCAATCTATAATTTACAAGTCAATATAAAAGTCGCTGAGTGCAACAGTTTTCTGAATGGAAGGTAACTTGAATCAGAATACAATTTATATGTTTCTTAACCAAATCAGAGATTGGTTTTCTTTGGGCTTTTTGAGTGAATTTCCCCCACATAATCTAAGTTGTCGGGGTGGTTTAGACAGCATAGAGATTTACTAGTTGCCATTTTTCTTAGTGTAAGTTTTAAACACAAAGAGTTTGCACTCTCATTCACAGGAAACACTCTCTGAGGATCTCTTTCACACCACTGGGTCACCACACCAACCATTTAATGACGATTTATAGATCTTCTAGCTCTCCTCTGCAAACAAAAACCAAAAATTAAACATCAAAACAGAAGAACAGCAAAAAGCGAAATACTGAATACAAAAAATAAAAAACCTTTAAAAACTCAAAAATGGTACGTGGTAGAACATTTTGAACGGTATATTCAGATTCTACACACCAAAATAGATACTAGTTGATGTATCATACCCCAGATGCAAAATGGCTGTTGACTAGTGTAATATTCTCCAATATCCAACTGAAGAGCAGGCGCAAGAGGCCGTCACCTTGCCTGACTCCCACTCGAACGGCGAAACTCTCAGAGAGCCGACTCTGGAGACAGTGGTCGGACTGGACCAATGTGGTGACATGCCGGTGTGCCCGCAGGCTGCCCGGGTCGGTGCTGGAGCAGCTGCTGGCCGCGACCGAGGACCGCCGGCTGGTGAGCGAGGAGCTGGCCTCGCTGCTGCTGGTGGGCCAGCCCGCCACAGAGGCGGCGCTCTGCTTCACCCTGCAGCTGCTGGCGCTACACCCGCAGGTGAGTGGCGGGCGCCCCACTGTAGCAGAGTGGCGAGGGCGCGCGGTTCTGGGGGCTACGCACAACAGCCACCAGTGGCTCTATAGTGCGCGTCATTTACGATGGCGGCCGAGTTTAGGTTCGTTCTGTGCATCTGACACCACAAAACACACTCAGCCAATGAACAGAGAACGACTATGCCAGAGCTCGACTGCAGTGCAGAGCACAGACGAGTGTCTTCAGTTTCAGAAATGTTCAGTCATAAATAAAGTAACTGAACAAAAGCAATGTCTTGATAGCAGACTTTCTTTTATAGAAACTTTGGAAAAAGCTTTCTTTATAACAATTGCTTCATCTTCTATTACTCAATTAAACCAAACAAGCAATAAGCCTCCTAATTCAGGCAATAGCGAGGAAAGGTGTTTGTATAATTCCCACAAACTGCTTTTTTGCAATAAAGAACAGCGGTAATTGTTTATTTCCTATTGTACTTCGACGAAACGTGAATAATTCATAGTCAGACCAACAGTGTTTGTCGGTATTTGGTGTGATGTTTTAGAGTCTTCCAGGAGTTCTGTTCAATGACAAGCTGCGTTAGCATAATGGTTGAGATGTTTGGCTCCTATGTGATTGGTTCTGAGTTCAAACCTTCATTGGTGCTCAATGTTTTCTTTATTTAAAAACAATATCGAAGTGTCTTACTTCATGAATTTTATCCGTTTGAATGTAATTTTTTTGAATTTCCTAGTCCTTTGACTCTTCATTATAATCGTAATAAGTTTTCGGTTTTTCTAATTTTGTCCTCCAATATTTCTTTCCACAGCAATTAAAAACAATGAAAAGGCACACATACACTATTCATGTTATCTGTTTTGTTTGTATTTCTTCTCTTCCGCAGTCGCTGGTTTACTATTCACATTGAGATATATTCTTTTGTGACAGTATTAAAAGTATTATTTAGAGCAGAATTTCGGCTCGTACGTTGCCGAGCTTCTTGATTGTCTAACTCAATCCTTTGCTCCGCTGCTTTGGCAACATCATATTCAATGTTTTCGTCGACTGATCTATGTTTTGGCAACTATTTGCTATCCGTTGTGACAAACACACATTGTTTGCGCACTGCACCTCACAGACAATATATTTTAGTTCCTATGTTTTATTACATCCATAATTCAGTTTTGTGTACTTTGCCAACTTTGGTTTAATCAGAACGTTTTAGAAAAAAGCGAAATAACTCTGGTATAAATAAAAGTTTTATTACAGTCCCTGAAGATGGAATATTTCCCAATATTACATATGACACCTATCTGGTACTTGAATTAAATAAGACATTGTTATACAGTAAATTTAATATGAAATTTAGGTATCTTGTCCACATTTCATTCTCAACATTGTGGCAACTAAAATCGACAATACGGGAAGTATACACTATGGACTTTTACCTCTGCAAACTCTTCAAAATTTCGTGCAATGGTTTACTACATTTAATGCTGCACAATAACTGCGTTGAACATCGAAACAAAATTAAGTCTATTATGGGGGGAAGGTATCAGTCAAGAAGATGTGTAAAAATCAAATTTTTGGGCAAAATAGTTTTTGTGAGATGGTATGATAAGTGTGTCAAAGCAGTGGGAACGCCATGTGTCTGCACAGGCGGCGAGCAGTGCAGTGATGACAAAATCGCGCACAGAGCGGAATGCGGGGAGTACGTCTCTGTAGCAGCGAAAGAGTTAATGCGGCCATGGTGGCTTTACTTCATGAACTGCGCGCTCCCCCCTAAACGTAAGTTTGCGAACTCTACTATACTATGGCGCTGCTCCTCTTGGCGCGTGCGTCGTGTGCAACTGGCAACGCAGCAATCTCCCGCGTCTGGGCGGGCATGCGCGAGCTGCCAAGATAAAAGAATTGAACTATAGTGTCGTTGGACGTCGAGTCGAACTCACATCGGATGACAGGCACCGGTAACTCGACGCTGCTTCGACCCTGTGCCAGAGCGCCTGCTGAGCGGTGGCATGTTACTCGCTCGGCAATCTGTGACCGGATGCTTTCCAGCCGTGGTCAGGGCGACAGCTGACCACTGTCTGCATCGAGGCTCGCCAGGACAGCACTGCATCTTGTTGAAAGAGAACACCACACAGACCGTGAAGGGCGGGCACAGCACGGCCACTGACCATAACAAGTGAGCGCTGTAGAGGCTGCTGTCCTAATTAACAGCTCGTGAACCAGCCAATGCCAACCCATACCGTGACAGGTGCTGGGCTCCAATGCAGCCTCACTGTTGTGCCAAAAGGAAAACGCTTAAGTTAAAATCTTCTGGGTTATTATTCCGCATCATGTTTCTTCTAAAATGTTCGACGTTGCAACCCGTCTGCTGAGGTCTTCCTCAGGATCTTTTGGTGTCCACTACTGCTAGAACACTGTCAGAGACGAGGCTCGCGTCCACTTATAAAGGGGGAATTTTCTGGCGATCGTGCTGGATAAGTGATAGTACTGGTTAAAATACATGTGGCTATACTCATAGGCTAATACAGAAGAAGGGGCGTTGGTAGCTCAGCTCATCTCCTGTGGATACCATTGGCGGTCATCGTCATTGGATAGAAAGGCACTGTTCCACATTTATGCTGGAGAAGGGTTATTGGTTGAAATGCCTGCTACCGCTATTGGTTGGTCGTCATCAGTGGCTAGATTCGAAACGGACAGAGCAAGAGAGGGGGAATGTTTACCCAAAATGTTATTTTCCTCCGAGGCGACTTGCAGCGCGTTGTTTATGCCGGTCACACACCGCGGCCGCGTATTTACTTCCTTGAGAGTGAGGTCGGTCTCCCGTTCCTAGATGTGTTGGTATACAGAAGATATGATAACACTCTAGGTCACAGAGTGTACAGAAAGCCAACTAACACAAACAGGTATTTAGATGCAACTTCGCACCACCACCCACCCCAGAACCAAGCAGTACTCAACACTCTGTCTTCACGTGCCTTTCGTATCAGCGATGACGACAACTTAGAATCGGAGATGAATTTTTTAAAGAGGACACTGAAGGCAAATGGGTATGATAGTTATTCAATCGACAGGGCTTTTGGGTGGAATATTTATACGGCTGATAAGAATGACGGGGAACTGCCTTCTCACTCCGTCAGGTTACCGTTCGTTTCTGGGGTCACTGACCGCATAAGCAGAATTTTAAAGAAAAATGGTATTCAGACATCTTTCTTTAGTCAAAACAAAATAAAAGACCTTTTCCGACGGAAAACAGATGCACCTGATTAGCTCCACAACGCAGGCGTCTATCGAGTGTCATGTGGCTGCGGCAAAGTGTATATAGGCGAAACGGGAAGAACTGTTAAAGAACGCATTAAGGAACACGAACGGCACATGCGGCTAAATCAAAGTGCAAAATCGGCAGTAGCGAAACATCACGAGAACTGTGGCTCTGACATCGATTTTAATAACGTACGTGTACTGGCTAAAGCAACAAACATTTACAGAAGAAAAGGTCAGAGAAGCGGTTGAAATTTCTAAGAATTCATCTGATTTCAACAGAGAGGACGCCTATAGGCCATCAAGGAAGTAAATACGCGACCGCGGTGTGGGAGCGGCATAAACAACACGCTGCAAGTCGCATCGGCGGAAAATAACATTTTGGGTAAACATTCCCCCTCTCTTGCTCTGTCCGTTCCGAATCTAGCCACTGATGACGACCAACCAATAGCGGTAGCAGGCATTCCAACCAATAACCCTTCTCCAGCATAAATGTGGAACAGTGCCTTTCTATCCAATGACGATGACCGCCAATGGTATCCACAGGAGATGAGCTACCGACGCTTCTTCTGTATTAGCCTATGAGTATCGCCCACCAATGGGAGCCACATGTATTTTAACCAATACTATCACTTCTCCAGCACGATCGCCAGAAAATTCCCCCTTTATAAGTGGACGCGAGCCTCGTCTCTGACACAGTTCTAGCAGTAGTGGACACCAAAAGATCCTGAGGGAGACCTCAGCAGAGGGGTTGAAACGTCGAACATTTTAGAAGAAACATGATGCGGCCTAATAACCCAGAAGATTTTAACTTCAGTGACAACGGCCACGAAAGCCTGCAGACTTACATAGAAAAACGCTTGTTGGCGCTGTGGTGGGTTCTTAGATTTACTTCTGCAGAAGACCAAAATGACACTACAATACACACACAATGCTGGATCACTTTATTATAACTGGAACTACGCCAAACACTTTGCAACAATTTCTCTCCGCAGGAATGTCATGTGTACGAGTATTTGATTCTGTCACTGAACACTATCTTATCACTTGGTACAGTACAAGACAACAGTGCCTTTTCTCAATCAAGTATAAATTTCGCTACATAGTTCCATCTAATCGAGGGTGAGTCAAATGAAAACCTTAAATTTGTAATAACAAATCGAAATTTCGCGCCGTTATCCTGTAAGTTGATAAGCGTGCTACAAACGTCGTGCAGAACGGCCTGTAGGGGGCAGCATAGTGCAGATTCACACATACTGTCGCAGTATCAGTATAAAAATGGCCGCTCCACGGGTAAGAACAGCGTTCTGTTATTCGGTTTTTCCATAGTGAAGGTGTGACACATATTGAAACTCATCGACGAATGAAGGTTCAGTACGGTGATGCATGTTTGTCACAGCAGCAAGTCCAAGAATGGCGTAGGAAGTTCGCAAATGGTGTGACTTCAGTGGAAGATGCACCTCGTCCAGGTCAGGCACAACGAGTTGTGACTCCACAGAACACTGCAGCAGTTGAAGCCATAGTGAAGGAAAACCGCCTAGCGACACTGAATGACATTGCAGCATGTTTACTCATGGGTCAGCATACCACATTGTGCATGATGTGCCCCAGTTTCACAAAGTGTCTGCAAGATGGGTGCCACGACAGCTGACTCCTGAAATGAGAGAACGACGTGTTGATGCTTGTGAAGAACTTCTTCGGCGCTTTGAACGAGAAGGTGATGGCTTCCTTGCAATAATCGTTACAGTGGACGAAACCTGGGTTCACTTCCACCAACAGGAAACGAAGGGAGCGAGCAAGGAATGGCTTCATTCCTCATCACCAAAACCAAAGAATTTTCGAACAGAACCATCAACAGGGAAGGTTATGCTGACCCTCTTTTGGGACGAAAAAGGCGTCATTTCGGAGCATTACATGTCTAGAGGGACCACTGTCACCAGGGCATCATACACAGAGCTCCTAAAAAATCATCTGCAGCCTGCAATCAAATCAAAGCGACGTGGATTGCTGTCAGCAGGTGTCCTTTTGCAACATGACAAGGCAAGGCCCCACACTGCCCGTACAACAGTTGCAACGATCCCAGACCTGCATTTTGAGTGTCTTCCGCATCCACCATATTCACCAGACCTTGCCCCAAGTGATTTCCATACGTTTGGACCACTCAGAGACGCCCTGGGAGGAAAGAAGTTCCGTTCTGATGAAGAGGTACGCCACGCGATGCATGAGTGGTTGCGCGGACTACCAAAAGAATTTTTTTCTAAAGGAATTTATGCACTTTGTAAGCGTTGGAGGACTTGCATTGATGAAGGGGAGATTATGTTGAAAAGTGATACAGCTTTGTACCACTTCTGCACAATAAATAATATTTAAAAAAATATTTAAGGTTTTCATTTGACTCACCTTCATAACTTTCGCACTGCTGGCTGTGTAGTGAATCCGACATCTTTAGAGTAGGCTGTGCAGCACTCACTCTGCAGCAGTGGCGTAGGGAACTCCTGAGAGGAGTGTCTGCGACATCGTCTCTAATTAGTCACTGCGTGGTTCACTGACTGTGGCTATTTGTGATTCTGTCGCTACAAACCAACTTTGCCACAGGATCTCCTCCATCGGACGACCCCACATACCTCCCCGCCTGATCTCCACTCCACCGTCGTGTAGTGCTGTCCCACGTGACGACGGCGGGGGAGGGGGAAGGCGTGAATGTAGACATACACTATGCGATCAAAAGTATACGGATACCTCCACAAACATACGTTTTTCATATTACGTGCATTGTACTGCCACCTACTGCCACGTACTCCGTATCAGCGACCCCAGAAGTCATTAGGCAGCTCGAGAGAGCAGAATGGGGCGCTCCGCGGAATTCACGAACTTCGAACGTGGTCAGGTGATTGGGTGTCACTTGTGTCATACGTCTGTATGCGGGATTTCCACACTCCTAAACATCCCTAGGTCCATTGCTTCCGATGTGATAGTGAAGTGGAAACGTGAAGGGACACGTACAGCACAAAAGAGTACAGGCCGATCTCGTCTGTTGACTGACGGAGACCGCCGACAATTGAAGAGGATCGTAATGTGAAATAGGCAGACATCTATCCACAACACCACACAGGAATTCCAAACTGCATCAGGATCCACTGCAAGTACTATGAAAGTTAGGCGGGAGGTGATAAAACGTGGATTTCATGGTTGAGCAGCTGCTCATAAGCCACACTTCATGCCGGTAAATGCTAAACGACGACTCGCTTGGTGTAAGGAGCATAAACATTGGATGATTGAACAGTGGAAAACCGTTGTGTGACGTGACGAATCACGGTACACAATGTGGCGATCCAACGACAGGGTGTCGATATGGCATATGCCCGGTGAATGTCATCTACCAGCATGTGTAGTGCCAAGAGTAAAATTCGGTGGTGTTGGTGTTGTGGTGTGGCCATGTTTTTCATGGAGACGGCTTGCAGACCTTGGTGTTTTGCGTGGCACTATCACAGGACAGGACTACATTGATGTTTTAAGCAGCATCTTGCTTCCAACTGTTGAAGAGCAATTCGGGGATGGCGATTGCATCTTTCAAGAAGATCGAGCACCTCTTCCCAATGCACGGCCTGTGGCAGAGTGGTTACACGACAATAAAATCCCTGTAATGGTCTGGCCTGCACAGAGTCGTGACCTGAATCCTATAGTACACCTCTGGAATGTTTTGCAACGCCGACTTCGTGCCAGGCCTCACCGACCGACATCGATACCTCTCCTCGGTGCAAGACTCCGTGAATAATGGGCTTTCATTATCCAAGAAACCTTCCAGTGCCGGATTGAACGTATGCCTGCGAGAGTGGAAGCTGACATCGAGGCTAAGGGTGGGCCAACATCATATTGAATTCCAGTATTATCGATGGAGGCCGCCACAAACTTGCAAGTCATTTTCAGCCAGGTGTCCGGATACTTTTCATCACATAGTGTAGTTGAGGAGGCAGCGAGTGAAACAACTTCTGATGGCAACTCCTTGTCCACACACCGATATCCACTTTGCGAGTGCTGAGGAAGTCTGGCCGGAAAACCAGCCACGCGGGTGCGTGCCTGTGTCCAGTGAGGCAGACGCTGTGGTCGGGTCGACAGCAAGCGGAAGTCACGGGGTGGTGTGATGGCTGTGCAGGGACAGTGCCTAAGTGGCGACCGCCTCAGGCTTGAGGACGGGCGCCAGCCTCAGTGACGTCAGCGAGTGCGGCGGTGGCTGGACGTCGATCTCGACTCGCACCACTCGGCTCGGCAGCAGCTGCGACAGGCAGGCAGGTGCGGACGGCTGCTGTCGCAGACCCCAGCGGCGTGCCGGGTATGCTGAGCCAGACTCACTGACACGAGAGCACTGCAGCTGATCCCAGTGACGGCGATGCAGCCCGACAGAACTTTGAACGGTACGAAACGAACGTCCCGAGACCTCTGTGATGACACCGTGCTCCCAACGCTGTTTCTTGTCCAAAACTCTAAAGAAGACTTCATCCTGCAGCTGAAATTTTCTCTAACCTGGCGGAACGAATTGCTTCCGCGGTGGCCACGGAAAATGCGACGGGGTATGGTGACGACGATCGTGTAGTAATTCTGCTGGTGAATTTCCGTCGAGTGGCAAAGAGCAGTGTGAGGAAAGAAAAATCTTTAAGGCTTGCTCCAGTTTGTGTGGGAAATGAAGTTTCTCCACGTGACTTTTGAACATTTCGGTGACCTGATCACCTTCACTGTTAGACTGAGAGCGGCACACAAAACTGCTGACAATCGGCTGACTTGAACTGAGACCATTTCCCGAAACAAGGACCTCAGGAAGACCTTCAAGTCGTAAAATAGAAAGCAAAAGCCAATACCACCAGCTGGCTGGAGTGGCCGTGCGGTTCTAGGCGCTACAGTCTGGAGCCGAGCGACCGCTACGGTCGCAGGTTCGAATCCTGCCTCGGGCATGGATGTGTGTGATGTCCTTAGGTTAGTTAGGTTTAAGTAGTTCTAAGTTCTAGGCGACTGATGACCTCTGAAGTTAAGTCCCATAGTGCTCAGAGCCATTTGAACCAATACCGCCTAGCAGTAGTGGTGGACGTCATAGGGACAGCAAAAGATAATTTTCTGTATGTGTCTACTACCAAAAACTACTGAGTGTTCGCCGGCCGCTGTGGCCGAGCGGTTCTAGGCGCTTCAGTCCGGAATCGCACGACTGCTACTGTCGCAGGTTCGAATCCTGCGTCGGGCATGGATGTGTGTGATGTCCTTAGGTTAGTTAGGTTCAAGTAGTTCTAAGTCTAGGGGACTGATGACCTCAGATGTTAAATCCCATAGTGCTCAGAGCCATTTGAACCATTTATTGCGTGTTCCAGATTGGACCCACAAAATCGAATGGATGCGTTGCCACGGTCCAGGCGGAAGTGACCACTCAATAAAACGTTGTGGCGGGGTGACTGATATTCTGCCCACGCATTAGCGCAAGAGGTTCTTTTCTCTGTCTGGGCGTGTATACCCTGCCATGTTCATTGACGTTGCGTGGGCTGCCTTATGCGAATTACTCCCAACGACCTCGGTGCAACAAAGACAAAACTTGTCAGTGGAGAGAGACATGAATCACAGCCTGTGTGTCGTCATTCTCTGCACGCAACAACAGAACACCTGGATAGCGTGTGACAATGCGAAAAATAGCCCGTGTTACAAAACTACCTGAAGAGCTGGGTCGGAAGCAGTTGCTCCAGGAATACGCCGCAAGTCAAGAAGGAAAGCTTGGAAGAATTTGAAAATTCTGAGTACCTGTATGATATCGTGATACCCCACATGAAACGAATGCTGTGTCGGTACTGTCTGGTAACTGAGGCTACAACTGAGAGTTCGAATGGTGCGCAGAGGGCTTGGTCAACAACTTTTATTGATAACTGGAGGATATCAGAGCGCAACAATGCAGTTCTCTGCAGTCAAATAGACCTTCCGACCGTACAAATATTGGTGGAACTTTGTTACACCATAGATAACAGTGAGTGTCCCTTTTTCAAGTTGACTGTAATTACACTGTGCTTTCTTGAGGGTTTTCGAGGCGAAAGCAGTGGGTCTATCAGATGAAGCTATTCTCCCAAACCTGGAAGAAGACGCATCCACGGCTAACCCAACAAGCTTAGCTGTATCAAAATGAAGCAGAAAACGGCGTCTTAATAATGTGTCCTGTAATTGCTGAAATCCGCCCTGACATTCTTTCGACCGCACAAAGGGAACACATTTGCAATGAACTTAATGTAATATGTAAACCTCCCTATGACAGCTTGGAGCTCCTTAACGTTAGAGGCTGCTGGCAGATCTCTAATTGCAGACAAGTGAGAATTAGCAGGATGAATACTCTGTGTGATGTGCCATTTATAAATTGTTCTAAATATTCAAGTTCTTCTTGGAGAAGGGTCGCTTTTGCTTGTTGCTCTTTAAACCAGACGCAAAAAGAACTTGAAACAAGCAGTCTAAATTGGCCAAATATTCAGCAGGTGTGCGACACGTGAAACAGTATCAAATGGTTCAAATGGCTCTGAGCACTATGGGACTTAACATCTGAGGTCATCAGTCCTCTTAGAACTGCTTAAACCTAACTAACCTAAGGATATCACACACATCCATGCCCGAGGCTGGATTCGAACCTGCGACCGTAGCAGCAGCGCGTTTCCGGACTGAAGCGTCAAGAACCGCTCGGCCACAACGGCCGGCAAACAATATGATCGAGGTAGTTTGTACAGAAAGGGACTTTTACTCTTTTACAGAAACCGTTGATAAATAACAGGAGCTGCAGCACTTCCGAATAATAATCTTCGAGACTACAACACTCTCAGATTAGTGTTGATCACAAAACATTGCTTTGACTACTCGTCCAGTGGTGACTCTAACAAGTGAACCTCCCCATCGCACCCCCCTCAGATGTAGTTATAAGTTGGCACAGTGGATAGGCCTTGAAAAACTGAACACAGACAAATTGAGAAAACAGGAAGAAGTTGTGTGGAACTATGAAAAAATAAGCAAAATATACAAACTGAGTAGTCCATGCGCAGGATATCCAACATCAAGGACACTGTGAGCTCAGGAGCGCCGTGGTCCCGTGGTAGCGTGAGCAGCTGCAGAACGAGAGGTCCTTGGTTCAAGTCTTCCCTCGAGTGAAAATTTTACTTTATTTATTTTTGCATAGTTATTATCTGTCCGTTCGTTCATTGACGTCTCTGTTCACTGTAATAAGTTTAGTGTCTGTGTTTTGCGACCGCATCGCAAAACCGTGCGATTAGTAGACGAAAGGACGTGCCTCTCCAATGGGAACCGAAAACATTTGATCGCAAGGTCATAGGTCAACCGATTCCTCCACAGGAAAACACACCTGATATATTCTATACGACACTGGTGACGGCATGTGCGTCACATAACAGGAATATGCTGTCGACCTACGTAACTTGTACACTTGGCGAATGGGTAAAAAGATTCTTCTACCTCACCCGATTTAGGTTTTCTTGTGGATGTGATAATCACTTCCAAAAAAGTGATGAAAAAACAAGAGTTTGTCACATAAACTGAAAATAAAAAATTAATCTTTTCACTTGATGGAAGATTTGAACCAAGGACCTCTCATTCCGCAGCTGCTCACGCTACCACGAGACCACGGCGCTCCTGCGTTCCCGGTGTCCTTGATGTTGCCTATCTTTCCATGAACTACTCAGTTTGTATATTTTACTTATTTTTTCACAGTTCCAAACAACTTCTTCCTGTTTTCTCGATTGATCTGTGTTCAGTTTTTCAAGGCCTATCCACTGTGCCAACTTATAACTACATCTGAGGGGGGTGCGATGGGGGGGTTCCCTTGTAAGTATGCCGCATGCAAGTCAGCTTTGGAAAAGAACCTGCCGTTTTCCATTGAGCCCAGTAATTCCTCCGGTCGTAGGAGAGAAAATGGATCAACGACAATTTGTGGGTTTACTGTTGCTTTAAAATCAGCATACAGGCGTAAACATCCTGATGGCTTTTTGAGAACGACCAACAGTGACACTGACTGACTTGCGGAAACGGGTTGTATCGTTCCATTGTCTTTCCACAACTGCAGTTCCTGAGAACGTTGCTCATGGATGACATAAAGGACAGGCCTTTTACGGAAAAATCGCGTTTGGACATTATCTCTAACACTAGTGTGCGCTTCAAAATCTTTCTTCTTTCTTAATCGTGATTCAAGCACTTCACTTTACTTATTACAGAAGTGACAAACAGTAGGACGAGGCACTGACTTACTGATTTGTAACGCGCAGTCTTCAACGCACAGGCTGAACAAATCAAACAAGTCTGAGCAAAATGTGTTTCCAGTGTTCGTAGAACTGAATACGTGATATGCAACACATTTTGTAATGTTACGAAGAGTTGCTGGCAAACTCCACGTGACCAGTACTGGTACTTGGCGACTTTTAAATGCAAACAAAACAGTAGTAGGCTTCTGTAGCCACTGGATACCGAGCCTTTCATACGTGTCTGTACTGATAAGAGAAACAGATGAAACAGTATCTAACTGAAACGTAGATTTCATATATCCGTAATTGAAGTGGACGATTTGGGACGTCAGCTAGTATAATATATGTTAAAAAATGTAATCAATTCCAGTTTACATGATCAAAAGTACGATCAGGTACACGGAAATGCTCTAAACAGAAGCAATCTAGGTAATGTCAGTTGAAATAAACGGTCATATATGTAATCTATTTGTTGTTCCTCTAATAAATACACACAAACACAGCCACTCAGTAAAATACACGCTGTGTAATTCTTGTATTAGGTATGTGATCTCGTCGAGTGTCAATTCGAGTTAATTACGATCAATGAAGCGCTTAATCTCTATTTACTATCGGCAAATACTCAAACATGGGGACTCATTCATTTTACTTATCTTTATAATTCAGTTATTGTATAGATTGTACTCGATTGACACCGACATAGAAATTATTTCAGCGACGTGTTAACTTTTACTTTTATTTAAATGAATAGTTTTTTAAATTGATTAGCATGTATTTTACACTATTGACTACCTTGTATCAGCTGCGTTTCATACCATTTTTTCGGTTCCTTACCATTTCTTTCGTGGTGTTAGGAACGAAATTGTCTAAGTAAATTACGCCACTGTTACTTTAATATGATGACAGTACAGAATTTTGCAAACGTAACTCTAGTCTACCTTGCCCACCGTTCACTACTAGAAAACAATGAAGTATACCTAACATATGTCTGATTGGCAATGCGTATGTTCTCCTTTTTATAGTTCAATACTTAAAAAAAAATTACTACGTTCCACGCCTATATCATTATCCATTAGAATAACGGCTTGTCACTTAAGCTTTTATATACTCCCATTTTTAATACCTGATATTAACCTATCATAAAACGATTGTGCATATACAGCTTCATTTGTATTTAGTGATACCACGTAAATGGTTAATGTCCAGAGTGATGACATTTTAACGGAAATTACCAAAAATATAATTAGTTCATTAAAACTGCCCATTATGTAATATGGTTATAATAGAATTGTTTTGCATAATAACCCATAAATTACTGTTGTTGCATTGGTTGTTTATGTATGGTACGTTGTATTCAGGGCCTGAAGATAATGTTGTAACAACTTCGAAACTAGTCGCCAATAAAACCAACACCTTAATACAGCTGGCGGGATTTCGTCATTTTTTAACATATCAACCGTAATTGTCTGTTGAGCTACTCTTAACTGGACAAAAAGTTCGTTCCTCTGTCTGTGTACTACAGCAGAACATCTCTGCGGGGCTGTAATGCCGCTGTCAACACGACGCGCGCTTCCTGAGAGCCTCTCTGAAACTCAGCAGCGAGCAGCCCTGCGCACGGTCTGCCTGCCTCGTAGACAGACTGTCTGGCCACGACCTGCCAGCCTACCGCACTGGAAACATTTGCCATCACGACCTGAAAAAGCTTTTCTGTCATGACTTGAAAAACGCTGAGGGCAAGAACTCCTCATGTACGAGACTGATAGCTTTTACCTTTACGTTCGTTGTTAACCTGAGCTCTGTTATTATTCTCTTTAGCATTAGCATTAATTTTAGACTGTGTGTGTCGTGCGTTTTTAACTCGAGAAATACAAGGAGCCTCAAAATCAGTTTCAACTGTATCCACAATATTTTCACGTATAAGAAGGTGTAATTAGATGAATGACGAACACTAACTTCGCTTAACGAAGATTTATTCAGCACTTGCGGATGCAAGAGCGCCGAGCGAACTGCCTCCTGCCAGAACACATACGATATATATACAGCTACAGAACAATCCAGTAGCCGGTCAGAGTGGCCGTGCGGTTCTGGGCGCTACGGTCGCAGGTTCGAATCCTGCCTCGGGCATGGATGTGTGTGATGTCCTTAGGTTAGTTAGGTTTAATTAGTTCTAAATTCTAGGCGACTGATGACCTCAGAAGTTAAGTCGCATAGTGCTCAGAGCCATTTGAACTATTTTGAACAATCCAGTACAATGATTCTTGACATATGTGGATGCTTCTAGAATGTCCTCGAACAAAATACAAAAATTAAAATGGTACACTCCAGGTGAGTTTTGAACTCACGAAAATTTTTTTTCTTTTTGTTTGTTATTGATCGTTGTGTTTGGTCGTTGCGGACGTCACAATGACTTCCGTTCAAGTTCGTTTGTGGATCCTTCCACTCAGTTTTTTATTACAGGGACCAACCGGCTCTCTGACCGAACACGCTGAGCTACCGTGTCGGCGTATTCAGCAGCTTAGTATCACGGCCACCACACGACGCTACTACTCTTCTTCTTCTGCTACATTGCTCCCTCCTTAAGAAGCAGCGTCTCGGTGCTACGTCGTCCTAGTCCGGGAACGAATCATCGGTCCTGAATACTCCGACTCCCGATGACTGATGCTGGTCCTGGTGGTGATCTTCCTGGAACTCCCCTTGCCGCTACGCTCTTCGTCACCTATCCGCTTGTTCCCTGTCGCCGGAGCTTCGAATTTACCCTGGGTGACAGGATCCTTGTAAGGCTTCATTCGAAGGACGTGGACCGTACCTCTGATCTTTCGTCGTCTTGCGTCGGGGTCGAAATGTTCAACTTCATAAGTTACATCAGACAACTGTCTTACAACCTTATAAGCTCCAAAGTAGCGCCTGAGGAGCTTCTCAGAGAGACCAACCTTCCGAACAGGAGTGAAGATCCAGACGAGGTCACCAGGATGGTAGACAACAGGGCGGTGGCTCGCGTCGTACTTTCGGCGATCGTTTCCTTGAGCCTGCAGCGTGGGGAGTCGAGCTAACTGCCGGGCTTCCTGGCCGATGTAGTCGTCGTCCACGTCATCAGGATGTAACGGAAACACAGTGTCCATCGTCGTAGCCGCCTCACGCCCATGCACCAGGAAAAATGGCGTAAATCCTGTGGTGTCTTGTTTGGCGGTGTTGTAGGCAAACGTCACGACAGGTAGCACCTCATCCCAGTTGCTCTGACGAACATTGATAGCACGTCTGCCAAGGTCTTATTAAGGCGTTCAGCAAGCCCGTTAGTTTGTGGATGGCAGGCAGTCGCCATGTGATGAGTAATGTTGCACCGACGGTTTATCTCTGTCACAAGATTCGATTGAAAAACTTTCCCTCGATCCGTAATTAACGACCTTGGGGCATCGTTTTTTAATACAATGTCCTCCACGATGAATTTGGCTACCTCGGATGCTTCGGCTGTTTTCACGGCTTTTGTAGTGGCATAGCGTGTCAGGTAATCAGTGCAAACAATAATCCATCTATTGTCACTAGCAGACGTTGGAAATCGTCCGAGGAGGTAAATACCAACATGCTGGAAAGGCGTTTCGGCTGGTGGAATTGGTATGAGTCGGCCAGGAGGTTTCTTAGGAACTGCAGCCGGCCGGAGTGGCCGAGCGGTTCTAGGCGCTACAGTATGGAACCGCGCGACCGCTACGGTCGCAGGTTTCTAATCCTGCCTCGGGCATGGATGTGTGTGATGTCTTTAGGTTAGTTAGATTTAAGTAGTTCTAAGTTCTAGGGGACTGATGACCTCAGAAGTTAAGTCCCATAGTGCTCAGAGACATTCGAATCATTTGAGGAACTGCCTTTCTTCTCTGGCACTCTCTACAGTGCGACACATAGTGATGGACACTCCTGAATAAACCTCGCCAGAAAAATCTCTTGCGGATTCTATCGTATGTCTTAATAAATCCTAAATGTCCGGCCTCAGGTGTGTCATGGAATTTCTGTGGAACATCTAAACGCATGTGTTTCGGAATCACCAGTAGCCACCTCTTTCCAAACGTATCAAAATTTTTCTTGCAAAGTAATCCATTAACTACCTTAAATTGTCCTTTCACATCCTCTGACCTATTTAAGGCAAGCATAATTTGAGATATCTTGGCATCCTTCTTCTGCTCAGCAGACAGACCCTGGAGTGCAGCGAGACAGTCACCATCTTCATCAGAGTCTCGGTGGTCTTGCACAGGGTTTCTTGAGAGACAGTCGGCATCTTGGTGTTTTCTTACACTTCTGTACACTCTGGTAATGTCATACTCTTGAAGACGTCGTGCCCACATGGCGAGTCTTCCTGTTGGATCCTTAAGTCCTGTAACCAACGAAGTGAATGGTGGCCTGTAACAACTGTGAATGGCCTTCCTTAGAGATACTGTCGAAATCTGCACATGGCCCAGATCATAGCAATATTCTCTTTCTGTAGTTGAGTAGTTTCTCTCGGCTTTTGTAAGTGTCCTAGAAGCGTAGCCTATAACCTTCTCTTTTCGATCCGAAATTTGCACCAGAACTGCACCGAGCCCATACCCACTGACATCTGTGTGTAGTTCTGTAGATGCTTTCTCATCATACAGTCCAAGTACAGGGTCAGTCATCAGAGCTTTTCGCACCACATCGAAAAAATCTTGTTGAGCACCACCACAGATAAATTTAGCATCAGCTTTTAACAACTCTTGGAGTAGTCTGGCTTTGATACAAAAGTCTTTGATAAAACGACGGTTATAAGAACGTAATCCGAGGAAGCTTCTCACACCTCTACTACTTTAAGGAATAGGAGATTCCGTTATAGATCTCACCTTTCTGTGTCTGGCCGCACACCTTCGTTTGACACAAGGTGTCAAAGTATTTTGATTTCTTTTGCTCCAAAGAGACACTTTCTTGGATTAAGTTTCAGTCCGCCTTGTTGGAGACAATTAAGAATGGCCCTCAGTCTTTCTATATGTTCATCAAATGTCTATGAGAATACTGTAATGTCATCTAAATAACAAAGACACATCATCCACTTCAGGTGACGTAGAAGATTATCCATCATCCTTTCAAAAGTTGCTGGTGCATAACACAAACCGAACGGCATTACCTTAAACTCATACAGGCCCTCATGGGTGATGAATGCAGTTTTCTCACGATCAGCCTCATCTACTTCGATTTGCCAGTATCCCGAGTACATGTCCATTGCTGAGAAAAACTTAACCCCCCTTCAGACTATCTAGTGTATTGTCAATTCGTGGAAGAGGGTAAACGTCCTTTTTAGTTATCTTATTAAGCTTCCTGTAATCAACACAAAAGCGCCAACTGTCATCCTTCTTGCTGACGACGACCACTGGTGACGACCATGGGCTCTGTGAAGGCCGAATGATGTCATTCTTCATCATTTTCTCTACCTCGCTGCGAATTATTCGACGTTCCGTTGCTGACACACGGTATGCTCTCTGGCTTATTGGTTGATGGTCTCCAGTGTTAATCCGGTGCTCAACCGTCGATTTGTCTAATTTTCTCTTCACCTGTGGATTGAAGCATTCAGAGAATTCTTGAAGAATGGCAAGTAGCTTCTTCTGTTGTTCCTTAGTGAGATCTGGTGATAGTCGAGCTAGAAGTCTTGGCCCGTGGTGGTAGCACTAATTTCGCCCACAGACTCGGCATGGGAGGTTTCTATGACGCTCAGCTGTTCTTCAGATAACGGCTCAGCGGTTGCTACGCGCATGCGTCTTGGAAGGATCTGCGGTTCTCGTTGACAGTTATCCACAATTCACCGAATCCGTCCTTAAACGAGACGACAGAGGCTGGGATGACCAAGTTATTCTTCAGTGGTATGCTTCTCATACATTACACTACAAGATCCATGGATTGATGCATAGCATGGCATGTGACAGCTACCTTTCTAGCACTGACTGCGGGAATGATCACTTCATCCAGCACACATAGTCTCCACGCACTCGGATGCGCATCTACCTGTGCACAGTATCTCTTCTCGTCTAGCATAATCTTCGAACTACCACAATCTACAATTGCCTGAGAGGCTTTCAAACAGCCCCATCCCAGAGTGACGTCATGACTACACTCTTGTAAGACGATGAATTCTAAGGGCTGTGTACGGCCACTTATACGCACACCAACGACACATCTTCCTGTAGGTTTTACATATTTCCCATTAGCCACCTTCAGCAGTGATGTTTTGCTGTCGACGAATACGGTTTTCTGCAACTGGCCACGGTACTTCTCCGAAGTGACTGAATATGATTCTCCAGAGTCCACAAGAGCTTGGGCCGGTCGACCATCCATGAGGATATCGACGTAGTTTCCTATCATTTTTGTAGTGATCGACGGCGGAGGATTTTTCTCTCCGGCGGCCTCACCTCCAAGGAAGGTCACACCCTTTAGTTTTCCAGGTTGTGGTGGGCGGCTAGGTGATCGGCTGGAGCTGCTAAACGGCGATGGAGACCTTGATCGGCGTGTTGGGGAGCGTCCTCTCCAGCGGCCAGTTTGCGGCGATGGCGACCTACGTCGTCCTGCACCCACATCTTCTTGTTCATCTTCGTCGTCCCGGAATTGGCATCGGCTAAGATCGGTCTGCTCTCTTCTGGCTTGGGCGTCATCAAATGTCCGCCGCCTTTCTCGACAATAGCGCACCACATGTCGCGGTCGTCCGCAGTGGAAACATACTGGTTGGTTATCCTGGGTCGTCATGCGGCATTGTAGGAACTTAACTCCGCCTGGGTCTCGACTTTTTCACCGTTTTAAAGGGAAGTGAAGGACGAGAGATTGGGTTCAAAGTCTGTTCCACTTCCTCTCTTATGACTTCTTGAAGCATCTCGGTTTTTTGCTCACCGTGCAATCCAAGTGCCTTCTGAACTTCCTCTCTCACTATCTCACGAAGAACACTTGTAAAATCAATTGCTTCCTCCATCACAGACATCGATACGACGTTTGGAAGCTGTTAAAACTTCTTGCGTGATACATTGTCTCGATATACTGGCACCATTTTCTGAAGTCGTCTGCTGCCGGAACCTCCTTCAGGAGTAGGGCTTGATACACGTCCTCAGCAACACCCCTCATGAGATGTGCAACCTTATCTTCCTCCTTCATTCTAGGATCCTCTATTTTACACAGCTCCAAGACGTCTTGAATGTAGGATGCTGTAGTTCCTCCTGGACGTTGTGCCCTGCACTTTAATTTATCTTCAGTCTTGCACTTCTGTCGTTGTGTGTCGCCGAAATACTTGCGCATTCCCGCCTAGAATACTTTCCAGCTTGTGAACTTCTCCTAATTGTTCTCATACCATTGCTTGCCGGTGCCCTCCAAGTAGAAAAATACGTTATCCAAACACACGATGTCATCCCATTTGTTAAATTTCGCTATACGCTCGTATACCTTCAGCCACTTGTTTGGATCTTGGCCATCGTCACCAGAGAACCCGGAATGATGTCTCATGTTGCTGTCATCGTAACGTCCTCTTCTTCTTCTGTCCCCTGTAGATTGCGATCTGCCGAATATGACTCTAACTTGGGTTTCTCGCCACGTAAACGGCGGCTCTGTCGTGGTTTGATGGGAGCCACCGTGTCGTCGATAATGTGCGCTATCACAAGTTCCAATACCCGGCGCCTCCACCAGAATAATGTCACGTAGAAGAAGGTGTAATTAGATGAATGAGGAACACTAACTTCACTTAACGAAGGTTTATTCAGCACTTGAACATACAAGAGCGCGGAGCGAACTGCCTCCGCTCAGAACACATACATTATACAGGCTGGTCCATTGATAGTGACCGGGCCAAATATCTCACGAAATAAGCAGCAAACGAAAGAATTACAAAGAACGAAACTCGTCTAGCTTGAAGGGGGAAACCAGATGTCGCTATGATTGGCCCATTAGATGGCGCTGCCATAGGTCAAATGGATATCAACTGCGTTTTTTTCAAATAGGAACCACCATTTTTTTATTACATATTCCTGTAGTACGTAAAGAAATATGAATGTTTTAGTTGGACCACTTTTTTCTCTTTGTGATAGATGGCGCTGTAATAGTCACAAACGTATAAGTACGTGGTATCACGTAACATTCCGCCAGTGTGGACGGTGTTTGCTTCGTGATAGATTTCCCGTGTTAAAATGGACCATTTACCAAATGCGGAAAAGGTCGATATCGTGTTGATGTATGGCTATTGTGATCAAAATGCCCAACTGGCGTGTGCTATGTGTGCTGCTCGGTATCCTGGACGATATCATCCAAGTGTCCGGACAGTTCGCCGGACAGTTACGTTATTTAAGGAAACAGGAAGTGTTCAGCCAGATGTCAAACGTCAACCACGAACTGCAACAAATGATGATGCCGAAGTAGGTGTTTTAGCTGCTGTCGCGGCCTATCCGCACATCAGTAGCAGACAAACTGCGTGAGAAACGGCAACCTCAAAAACGTCGGTGTTGAGAATGCTACATCAACATCAATTGCGCCCGTACCATATTTCTGTGCACCAGGAATTGCATGGCGACGACTTTGAACGTCGTGTACAGTTCTGCGACTGGGCACAAGAGAAATTACGGGATGATGACAGATTTTTTGCACGCGTAGATTTTTTGCACGCGTTCTATTTACCGACGAAGCGTCATTCACCAACAGCGGTAACGTAAACCGGCATAATATGCACTATTGGGCAACGGAAAATCCACGATGGCTGCTACAAGTGGAACATCAGCGACCTTGGCGGGTTAATGTATGGTGCGGCATTAAGGGAGGAAGGATAATTGGCCCCCATTTTAGCTATGGCAATCTAAATGGTGTAATGTATGCTGATTTCTTACGTAATGTTCTACCGATGTCACTACAAGATGTTTGACTGCATGACAGAATGGCGATGTACTTCCAACATGATGGATGTCCGGCACATTGCTCGCGTGCGGTTGAAGCGGTATTGAATAGCATATTTCATGACATGTGGATTGGTCGTCGAAGCACCATACCATGGCCCGCACGTTCAGCGGATCTGACCTCCCCGGATTTCTTTCTGTGGGGAAAGTTGAAGGATATTTGCTATCGCTATCCATCGACAACGCCTGACAACATGCGTCAGCGCATTGTCAATGCATGTGCGAACATTGCGGAAGGCGAACTATTTGCTGTTGAGATGAATATCGTTCCACGTATTGCCAAATGCATTGAGGTTGACAGACATCATTTGGAGAATTTATTGCATTAATGTGGTATTTACAGGTAATCACGCTGTAACAGCATGCGTTCTCAGAAATGATAAGGTCACAAAGGTACATGTATCACATTGGAACAACTGAAATAAAATGTTCAAACGTGCCTACGTTCTGTATTTTAATTTAAAAAACCTATCTGTTACCAACTGTTCGTCTAAAATTGTGAGCCATATGTTTGTGACTATTACAGCGCCATCCATCACAAAGCTAAAAAAGTGGTCCAACTAAAACAGTTATATTTCTTTACGTACTACACGAATATGTAGTAAAAAATGGAGGTTCCTATTTTAAAAAACGCAGTTGATGTCCATTTGACCTATGGCAGCGCGATCTGGCGGGCCAACCATAGCGCCATCTGGTTTCCCCCTTCAAGCTACACGAGTTTCGTTCTTTGTAGTTTTTTCGTTTGATGCTTATTTAGTGAGATATTTGGCCCGGTCACTATCAATGGACCACCCTGTGTATACAGCTACAGAACATTCCAGTAGAATGATTTTTTACATTTGTGGATACTTGTAGAATGTACTCGAACCGAATATAGAAATTAAAATGGTACAGTCCAGGTGAATTTTGAACTCACGACTCTCCATTAAACAGCTTAGTATCGTAACCACTATACAACGGTACTACTCACTCAGCTTCTTCTGTGACAATATTTTGAGGTTCCACGGTAGACAAAATTGTTTTCAGACCTGGAGCTGGCAATTTCAAAATAGCAGCAGAACTCCGTGCGTCGGACATTACAGAACCTGAATTCGCAATAATAATAAACACGACCGAAGGTCAGAGAAAGGGGGGGGGGGGTGGAGAGAAGAGGTGGACAGATGGGTGGGAGAAAATGGATATAGAAAACGGGAAGGAGAAGATGGATAGAGAGCGAGGGCAGCATGCGATGGACAGAGAGAGTGTGAGAAGATGGACAGATAAAGGGGATGAGGTGATGGACAGAGAAAGAGGGAAGGGGGAGGGGACGAACAAAGGAAAGGGAAGGGGAGATGTACAGAGACAGGGAGCGAGAAGGGGACTAGGACGTATATCCAATTCCCGTACATATCAGAGGAACGCGTGCTTTATCTTTTCCTTCTTTTCCATTTAAGCAGACCGAACCACAGCAAGGCGTGTAACAAACTGCAAAATACTGATTGCTACAGGAATCACAACATGTGTTAACGAAGTATGGAAAAAATCTGTTTCAATTTCTCAATACTTAGTTAAAAACTGACATTACGGGCAGTAAAAAGCAATTTTTCTTGTTATATGACGGAAAGCAAATAAGAAATCCACTGAAGGTGCTGTAGCATCTGTGGTGTCACCGCCAGACACCACACTTGCTAGGTGGTAGCTTTAAATCGGCCGCGGTCCATTAGTACATGTCGGACCTGCGTGTCGCCACTGTCAGGATCGCAGACCGAGCGCCACCACACGACAGGTCTCGAGAGACTGACTAGCACTCGCCCCAGTTGTACGACGACTTTGCTAGCGACTACACTGACGAAGCCTTTCTCTTATTTGCCGAGAGACAGAATAGCCTTGAGCTAAGTCCAGGGCTACGACCTAGCAAGGCGCCATTAGTTACTTCATGAATCTAAAGAGTCTCACTTGTATCATCAAGAATGCTGTATACAAATGATGGATTAAAGTTAAGTATTCCAGCAGCTACGTACTTTTCTTTATAGCATTCATTACGTCTCCTGTTTCAGACCTATCTCTAGCCTGCGTCAGTAACGCGTGCCTTTCGGCTACTTCGTGTGGCGTAGCGGTCTTGTTACGCCACAACAGCATCTACGAAACATGTCTGGGTAATAAAGAAGAAAAGATTGTGTTTGCTCACGGCCGAACCTAACCAAAAGCAAAAACTGACTCCCACTTCTGTTATGATGCGCCGAGTCACGCATGAAACTGGTCCTCAAATTACTGTAAAATTATGCAAAATCTAGATTGCATTAAGACGCACGCCATCATTGTGGTGCATGCCTCGGTTGTCGCCGCGACAATGGCGTCCCAAGCCACGATTCCAGAACAAGCTGCCTCGGCTGAAGGGAGGCGTCCGCCGTCGACCAGAGTCCGCTAGCGGGCTGTGCTGAGCTGTGCTGAGCTGTGTCTGCCGCCACTCGTGTTGTGTCAGCAGGCGTCTTCACTTCAGACATTTTTATCGTGGTAATCCTGACGTCAGTCACCTTACAATTTGAACCAATGACCGCGCGCTCCTGAGTGTGTGTGTGTGTGTGTGTGTGTGTGTGGTGTGTGTGTGTGTGTGCGTGTGTGTGTGGTGTGTGCGCGTTTTAAAATCGCATCAGGTATGGCCAGAAGCCTGCGAAGAAAACAAAGACATCAGAAACAGAAATATGCCCACAGAAATTGTGATTTGGCAGTTTACTGACATACAAGGAAGAACCTACGAACCTGCCTAGTATCGTTTAGGGCTCTCACGAGCACACACAAGTGCGCCAACACGACGTGGCATCGGCTCCAGTAAAGTCTTAAGCAGTACTGGAGGTAACTGACACCATGAATCCTGCAGGGTTGTTCATAAATCCGTGAGAGTACGAGGCGGTTGAGGTCTCTTCTGAACAGGACGTTGCAAGGCATCCCAGATACGCTCTATAATGTTCATGTCTGGGGAGTTTTGTGGCCAGCGGGACTGTTTAAACTCAGAAGAGTGTTCCTGGAGCCACTGTGTAGCAATTCTGGAAGTGTGGGGTGTCGCATTGTCCTGCTGGAATTGCCCAAGTCCGTCGGAATGCACAATGGACACGAATGGGTGCAGGTGATAAGACAATATGCTTACGTACGTGTCACCTATCACAGTCATATCTAGACGTATCAGGGGTTCCCCTGTCACTACAACTGCACACGCCCCGCACCGTTACGGAGCATCCACCAGCTTGAACAGTCCCCTGCTGAAATGCAGGGTCCATGGATTCATGAGGTTGTCTCCATACCAGTGCACGTCCATCCACTCGATACAATTTGAAAGGAGACTCCTCCGACCAGGCAATATGTTTCCAGTCATCAACCGTCAAATGTCGGCGTTGACGGGCCCAGGCCAGACGTAAAGCTATGTGTCCTGCAGTCATCAAAGGTACACGAGTGGGTCTTCGGCTCCGAAAGCCCATAACGATGTTATTTCGTTGAATGGTTCGGGCGCTGTTATTGATGGCCCAGCACAGAAATCTGCAGCAATTTGCGGAAGGGTTGCACTTCTGTCACGTTGAACGTTTCTCTTCAGTCATCGTTGGTCCCGTTCTTTCAGGACCTTTTTCCTTCCACAGCGATGTCGGAGATTTGACGTTTTGCCGGATTCCTGATATTCACGGTACACTAGTGGAATGGTCGTGCGGGAAAATCCCCACTTCATCGCTACCTCGGACATGCTGTGTCCCGTCGCTAGTGCGCCGACTGTAAGACCACGTTCAGACTCACTTAAATCTTGATAACCTGCCATTTTAGCAGCAGTAACCGAGTTAATAACTGCGCCAGACACTTGTCTTACATAGGCGTTGCCGACCGCAGCGCCGTATTCTTCCTGTTTACATATCTCTGTATTTGAATATCCATGCCTATACCAGAAAGCAGATGGCAGATGACAGATGGCAGTTATAAGAGTCGAGGGACATGACAGGGAAGTAGTGGTTGGGAAGGGAGTGGGACAGGGTTGTAGACTATCCCCAATGTAATTCAATCTGTATACTGAGCAAGCAGTAAAGGAAACAAAAGAAAAATCCGGAGTAGGAATTAAAATCCATGGAGAAGAAATACAAACTTTGAGGTTCGCCGATGACATTGTAATTCTGTCAGCCACAGCAAGGGACTTGGAAGAGCAGTTGAACGGAATGGACAGTGTGTTGAAAGGAGGATATAATATGAACATCAACAAAAGCAAAACGAGGATAATGGAATGTAGTCGAATTAAGTCGGGTGATGCTGCGGGAATGAGATTAGGAAATGAGACGCTTAAAGTAGTAAAGGAGTTTTGCTATTTGGGGAGCAAAATAACTGATGATGGTCGAAGTAGAGAGGATATAAAATGTAGACTGGCAATGGAAAGGAAAGCGTTTCTGAAGAAGAGAAATTTGTGAACATCGAGTATAGATTTAAGTGTCAGGAAAAATATTCTGAAAATATTTGTATGGAGTATAGCCGTGTATGGAAGTGAAACGTGGACGATAAATAGTTTAGACAAGAAGAGAATAGAAGCTTTTGAAATGTGGTGCTACAGAAGAATGCTGAAGATTAGATGGGTAGATCACATAACTAATGAGGAGGTATTGAACAGAATTGAGGAGAAGAGGAGTTTGTGGCACAACTTGACAAGAAGAAGGGACCGGTTGGTAGGACATGTTCTGAGGCATCAAGGGATCACAAATTTAGCATTGGAGGGCAGCGTGGAGGGTAAAAATCGTAGAGGGAGACCAAGAGATGAATACACTAAGCATATTCAGAAGGATGTAGGTTGCAGTAGGTACTGGGAGATGAAGAAGCTTGCACAGGATAGAGTAGCATGGAGAGCTACATCAAACCAGTCTCAGGAGTGAAGACCACAACAACAACATGTATTATGTATAGGGAAGCTATAGAGTCTCAGAAACACGACAATAATTTTAATAGAAAAGAGGACGGCCTAAAGTTAGACAAGATACGGCGGTCGACTTTGCACCAACGATGTGACAGTCGATTACCTTCCATCGAGAATAATGACGTTAGTCAAAGACAGACTTGGCGTCGGCCCCACGTGACGTATGGTGGTGTCCTTTATGCGCTCTATATAAGCGGGACCTCCGCGGCCTGGCAGCCACTCCCGAGCGTTTGACTTGGTTTGGCACGACAGTTTCGAGTTCAAACTTTTTGAACAAGGGATACCGACGTC
The DNA here is from genome assembly GCF_023898315.1 of Schistocerca nitens. NCBI lineage: Eukaryota > Metazoa > Arthropoda > Insecta > Orthoptera > Acrididae > Schistocerca > Schistocerca nitens. Next base: position 13,020,848 of record NC_064622.1, read on the forward strand.
CCACATGGCGCTACTGCGGTCGTACCTGTCTGAACGAACCTTCCACGTGAGGGCCGACGACGGTACTTCCACAGACCGGCAGGTACGTGCAGGGGTGCCGCAGGAGTCGGTTCTCGGCCCCTCGCTGTACTCCCTGTACACTGCCGACGCCCCGAAAGCGGCAGGAGTTGAACTGGCGCTGTACGCGGATGATACGGCCCTGTTCACTCGCAACGTGAACGCCCAAGTGCTGAGAAACCTCCTCCAACGATGGGGGCGACGCCTTGGGCTCACGGGCAACAAAATGGCCGCTGAAATTCAACGCCACGAAGAGCCAGGCAGTTGTCTTCACCCGAAGACTTCTGCTGCCAGGGCTTACGCCAGTCGAAATTCTGGGAGAACCTATTCCATGGAGTGGGACAGCGAAATACCTGCGGGTTACCCTAGACCGCAGGCTCACCTGGAAGCATCACATCCGTGATGTCAAAGGGAGAGCAATAGGAAGCCTTCGCGCCCTGTATCCGCTGCTAAACACGCAGTCGTCACTGACCCCCTCAACACGGCATCACGCTATACCTAACATTGGTCCGCCCACTGTTAGAGTATACGACCGTGGTCTGGGGGAAAGGCGCAGATGTTCACATTGTGACTCTGCAGCGGATACAGAATCGCGGCCTGAAGACTGCCATGCGTCTTCCGAGGTGCTACTCGACGCACCAACACGAGGACGCCGGGATCCTGCCGCCCCGAGATAGGATCCGCGCCATCGCCAAGAAGTTTTACGAGAAAGTGGGCCACTCCCTCAACCGGGTCATCCGAGGACTGGGCCAACAACCTCACCACAGGCCAACCACGCGTTGGCCTGACCTGCTGCGGGATAAGATTTCAACCAACCCCCCATCAGACTGTGTTTACCTCTTTTACAGGCTCCACCAGCAGGGACAAATCAACAAGAATGGTAAGATCTATTCTTCCCCCTCCCGCCCCCCCCCCCACTAGGAACCACAGGAATGACAATTTTGTCTAAACTGCACCATCTCGAGCCAAGGACAGGCTGGTCTTTTCAGCGTCAGCCTGGCAGCCAGTCGCTGACTCACTTCGGAAAATGTTGTCCGCAGTTGGCAACGAAACGTCAGGAAGAAGAAGTCCTGCAGATTGACCACGGCCTCTCAGCCCGGAAGTTGTAACTAATGAAGACGCCGGCCGTGAAAGCCTACACGTTATGACCAAGTTGCCAGTCTTTGCACTGCTTTGAAATCTTATCAACATCTTCCTCAGTGTTGTGCATGTTAAATTGTCTGTCGGATCACCAATGTACAGCACGAACAGGAAGGGTCCCAACTTACTTCGCTCCTCAAGAGACTTCTACGTATGTCAGTGACTATCCATACAGTATACGTGCTGCATTCTCCCTAGCAATTAATCCTCAACCCTGTCACAATCGCTCTTCGTTCTCCATATAACGGCACTTCTATTAACAGGCATTGGCTGAACATCCAATTTGACGCTTTCGGAAATTAAGGAATACCGAATCCGCCTGATTGCCTTAAACTTGGGCTTTGCAGATTTTCTGTGAGAAAAGCGCAAAATCGGTTATGCGAGACCATTGTTTTCGGAATCCCTGGTCGTTGGCACAGAGGCGGTCATTCTGTTCGAGGTATGTACCTCGTTGTGTATGAGCTCAGATAACTCTGATGCTGTTAAATACGATACAAAAATGGCGATGGAAATAGGAAGAGGCTCAGAGGTGAAACAAAAACTACAATACTGTAATAGTGAAGAGACATGTGGCACGAATTGTACAGTGAATATCAAGTCCCAGCCTGATTGTGGAGGCCATGGATAGCAGTATGCAGGGGAAGGGATGGAGTTGTAAACAGTGCAGGTCTTAGCTGGCCGCATGACGTGGCATCTACAACTACAACTATGTCTACGTGATTACTCTGCAAATTCACAGTTAAGTTCCAGGCAGAGGCTTCATCAAACCATCTTCAAGCTATTTCTCTACCGTTCCACAATGAAATACAATACGAAATTACCGAAAACTTAAATCCTTCCATGTTAGCTGTGATTTCTCTTATTTTATTCTGTTGCTCCATATTTTATTTTCTCTCTTTAGTAATAATCTCATTCCGCTCCCCCTGCGGAATGACAGTGTCCTTAGTTCTGTTTGTGTAAATAAATGATATGTTTGTAATCTTAAGTAAATAAAATAATGAGAATTAAAGTCATTAAAGATGACTGAAGTTTCCCTCAATGTCATTATTGTATAAAGCATTCTCAGATGTTCACTCAGGTAGTCAGGTGTAGTTAATTGAAACTGTTCCTCCCTCTCTCTGTGTCCATTTCTTCCTGCCTCTGCCTGTCCACCTCATCCTCATCTATCTAATCCTCCATCTCTCTTTGTCCAGTTTCTCTGCCCCTTCCCTCTGGGTGTATGTGCCTTCACACTCCATCTGACCATATCCTCCTTCCTATCTCTCTTTCCATCTTCACCTCCCCCTTTTCCTTTCCCACCAGCCGACTACCCCTCCACACCTCCCATCTGCTTCACGCATCTGTCTCCCCTCCTCTACCCATCTCAACCTGTCCCCAGCCATGCTCATGGGCAGCATGTGTAGCCCCTGCAATACAGCTCAATAAAGCAGGCTGATACTACTGCCACAACACACATGTCATGCAGGGTAGCATACACATCAGGGGCTTGAAAATAATTTATTTTGCCCTGACATAAAGGCCACCATGCGAAGCAGGTCGATAAGACAGGCCAGTGCTATACTGAGACAACACAGCTGTCATGCAGGGCAGCCTACATCCGCCAGGGGCTGTAAAAATCGTGGTTTTTGTCGTCTCTGCTCCTGTTGGAGTTAGATTATAAGTCCCACAGTGCTGATACTCATGAGTTCTGCTGTTTCTGTGCCAAATTTGGTTGAAATCAATCCAGGTGTTCAGGAGGAGATCTCAGACATCCCCCCCCCCCCCCACATACAGACACTGATTTATATAAATCAAGGTGGAACTTCAGGTTGTAGCATAGGCACCCCCCCTCCTGGGATTTGCATACTATAGAATTTCCTCGAATTGCTGGCAGTCATTGTTTGTGAGTCCACTAAATTGTCTATGACTCTGCTAAACTGCAATCACTACCAACCACGATGAGAAACACTGCAACTTTAGCAGCCACTAAGTATTTTGAGTTGATAGCTGGAGACCCAACAGTGTTATTACAGGTAGTCTGCAAAAACAAGTTCATAGATGTTCGCTACTGATGAATCGTGTATATGACTGGAGCTAACCTCCTCGGCGTCAGTTAAGGTATGAATATGGTGCACCGAAGCACCAAAACTGGTAGCCATATAATAAATAATATCATAAGGACGGCTGTAGATGTTCCATTTTATTACATTTTTGTGTAGCGATTCACAAATGGCAATATAAATTAATGAAACGAATAATCAGTGTGTCATCAAAGGAGTAGCATAACACTATTTAGTTATTAACAACACTGTTGTGTGTTATTTCCTTTACCTTGTAAGGCTGACACTGTTCAAGTGAAGTATATTTGTATGAATTGCACTATTCTTCAACATAATTCTCGTAATAAAATTGTAAATCGAAAATCATTCATTTCGTCCAACAGTAATTCTTCAGTTACTTAGGTTTATTCATTTTGATATGTGTACACTGTAACAAAAGTAGTGGGACAGCGAAATGTAAACATACAGATGGCGGTAGCATCGCACACCCAAGGCATAAAAGGGCAGTCTGCATCAGATCATATGAGTTTAGGAGATGTACCAACATCCTTCTCCTTGCACAATCACATACAAAATTAATATTGAAGTCACCACATATAATTAATTTTTGGTGCTTCCTATAAAATGAACCAAGAACCCTCTCTAGCTTGAACAGAAATGCTCTGAAGTCAGAGTTAGGGGACCTATAAACAACAACAATTAGAAGTTTAGTTTCACTAAAATCAACTAACACTGCACAACATTCAAATACCTGTTCAGTGCAGTGCCATGGTACATCTATGGACTCAAATGGAATACTGTTTTTTGCGTACATTGCCACTCCCCCACCCTGCAAGGAACTCCTTGAAAAACAGCCAGCTGATCTGTATCCTGGTAAAGGAAGCCTCTGAATTGTAAAATTATTTTAGTGGTCCTCCGATATACCAATAATTTCAGAGTCAACATCTATACACAGTTCTCTAACTTTATCTCTAATACGAGTACCTCTAATATTTTGATATTGTTTGCTAATTTCTCCACTGATTGGATACCTGATCTCCTCTGAAGGTGATTCCTGTGTCAGAGGGACTTCCTTTAAACAGATATACCTGTCAGCTGACTTCAACCTAAAAAAGGTGCAGCTCTAATACGAACCACTACAGGAATTTTTCCATGGGTGATCCCACCACCACCTACTAAGCTATCACCTATAAGCTTTGCCAGCCTCCCCTTACCATATCCATTGAATTGCAGGCCATGCCTTGTGAAACCTCATCTATTGATAGATTCATCTGGCATCACTGTAATGTGAGCCATGCTCTCTGCCATCAATTTCTTCTCCACCCACATGTTAATACGCCTAAAAGCAGCATTATGCGCCTGCCATGACGCCGAAACAGTTGTATGAAGTGCACATTAGTGGCAGCGGTTTGAGTAGCTGTCTTTACCAGGTTACCAACTACATGTTCTCTGTCCCTGTCATGACTATTTCCTGCTCCACCTACAACCACTACCTGATCCTCTTTCATGAAATTCCTACATAACTCTTCTAAGCTGTCAGTGACCTGAGCCAATCCCACACTAGGCTCCACAGTGCAGGTGACCTGGTACTCACTCCCCAACACTTCCTGCAACTGCTGGCCCACTCCTCTAACATGCGAACTACCCAGCAGCAGAACCTTCTTCTTTCTGTTAAACTTTGCTACTGACCTAGGCCTCCTAACTGCTGAGGACTGCTGCATGTTCCCTACATCTGCAGCTACAAGAGGCTCCTCTCCACTCAGCTCTGACAGTTGGTCAAATCTGTTGCATAAACGCAAAGTACAACTGTCTGAATACCTCCTTCTCCTTCTTAGATGCCTTCTTGCCAAGTGCCATTTCCCATTCCCCAGCACCCTTCACCCTCCTCATCCTATCTTGTTCCTCCTTTGCGTCTTGCAACTACACCTGAAGGGCACAGATCTTACACTCCTGCTCCTCTATCAACTTACTTCTACTACAGATTCTGCATTCCCAGGACAGGATCTCACTAGAATGCCCACTGGCTTCTCCAGTGCATCCACCCCCCTCCCCGATGAAAATAATTGAAAATTCTTTGAACAAATTCCACACTGTAACCCACTACTGACACATCAACAACAAAACCCACGCTTCTCACTCGTGGTAAAATTTTAATAGTTACTGAAAAAACTAAACGTATATATTACAACAGTACAACTATTTAAAGAACTTACGATAGTGTTCTCGAAATTCTCTGTCTACTAAGAAAGCAACAACTTTTATTAATACTACTAAACCACAACTAATACCAATAACAGCAAAACTTCACACAATTTCTTAGCTAAAACCAAAACTTCAAGCAGCCACTGGAACACTCAACGAAATTGAAACAATAAACAAAATTTTACTCAAATATTTCTCTATAAACAATAAGAAACGTCACCTGAAAGCTACCGCACGAAATTTACTAAACGACTTCAATGCACAGACAACTCTAAAAAAGCACAGTTCCCAAAAGTTCGTTAGATCGTTATTTCGCCACAAACAACACGAGACACCGTTGAAAACTACTAAATTTAATAACTTCATAACAGTGCACAAACAACATTGTCAGACCTTAACTGAAGAACCAATACAGCTACAACTGCGCTACGCAAAATGTAAACACACTGCTAATATTTGGATGAACGAGATAAAACTACACTCATGTTCATAAATTAAGGATAATTGCAGAATATGGTGCCACACAAGGAGGCACTACCCAAAACTGGTGCTAATACCATAGGCACATAGTGAACACACACGACACAGATCTGAAAGTCTATGGTATTGGTGATAAGTTGAGAAAACCGTCCCAAAACACATGTGCTACAAAACGCCACTGTTTCCTGCGCGTGTACCCCGACATCAATATGGGATATGATCACCATGCACACGTACACAGGCCGCACTACGGGTTGATATACTCTGGATTAGGTGGTCGAGCAGCTGCTGGGGCATAGCCTCCCATTCTTCCACCAGTGCCTGTCAGAGTTCCTGAAGTGTTCTAGGGGTTTGAAGACGTGCAGCGATACATCGACCGAGAGCGTCCCAGACGTGCTCGATGGGATTTAGGTCTGGAGAACAGGCAGGCCACTCCATTCGCCTGATATCTTCTGTTTCAAGGTACTCCTCCACGATGGCAGTTCGGTGGGGCCGTGCCTCATCATCCATCAGGAGGAAGGTGGGACCCACTGCACCCCTGAAAAGGCAGACGTACTGGTGCAATATGACGTTCCGATACACCTGACCTGTTACAGTTCCTCTGTCAAAGACATGCAGGGGTGTACGTGCACCAATCATAATCCCACCCCATACCATCAAACCACAACCTCCATACAGGTCCCTTTCAAGGACATTAAGGGCTTGGTATCTGGTTCCTGGTTCACGACAGATGAAAACCTGGCGAGAATCATTGTTTAGACTATACGTGGACTCGTTCGTGAACATAACCTGGGACCACTGTTCCAATGACCATGTACTGTGTTCTTGACACAAGGCTTTACGGGCTCTCCTGCGAGGGGTCAGCAGAATGTACCTTTCAGGTCTCTGGGCGAATAAACCATGTCTGTTCAGTCGTCTGTAGACTGTGTGTCTGGAGAAAACTATTCTAGTGGCTGCGGTAAGGTTCCGAGCAAGGCTATCTGCAGTATTCCGTGGCCATCTGCGGGCACTGATGGTGAGGTATCGGTCTCCTTGTGGTGTTGCACACTGTAGAGTCCTGTACTGTAGCGCCTGGACACGTTTCCTGTCTGCTGGAATCGTTGCCATAATCCTGAGATCACACTTTGTGGCACAAGGAGGGCCTGTGCTACAACCTGCTGTGTTTGACCAGCATCTAGTCGCCCTACTATTCTACCCCTCGTAACGTCATCAATATGTGTTCTTTGAGCCACTTTCAACACATAGTCACCATCAGCACGTCTGGAAACGTCTACACACCTACTCACTGCACCGTACTCTGACATGCACCAACACACCACTGCGTATGTGGACTGCTGTCAGCGCCACCGTGCGACGACCGCAGGTCAAATGCACCGCATGGTCATACCCCGAGGTGATTTAAACCTGCAAACCGCCCACCAGAGCGTTGTTTCACCCTGTATCAGCTTTATCCTTAATTTATGAGCATGGGTGTACTAAACTTAATATCCGAATACAGTGCTCAAACAACTTTTAGAGTACTTAGCCTTAGGACCGCTGCAGCAGCAACCGCACGCCGTGAAATGTAAACACAGTATTGAGGGCTGAGACTTGGATGAACGACGTAAGTACACTCACGAATAACAAATCACTCGAATCAGTAACACAGAGAGAATGAGATGAATGAAAATCCACTAATAAGTAACTTTTACAGCAGATATTGACACAAATGAGTTTTAAAATAAGTAACTGAAGTAATAAAAGTTCTTGAACATGATTTCAAAACACATTTTTGCATACGTGACCTACTCCAACCTCCTCTTCTATTACCGTCAATATACCGCAAGTAGGAGGGCTGTGGTTGTCACTCACTGTACAATACCTCGCGCCAGGGCATTATGCGGCTGCATTGGGCACAGAGAGCGACAAATGACCAGTGTACACCAAGTTTATAAGCTGTAATTTCAGGTCATAACTGTGTAGTATTAGACTTATGGCTCAAATTTTCGCGTAGGGTCGATTCCTGGGGCTGATATCTTGCAGGCGTGCTTTTTTTCCTCCTTAATGTATGTAGTCAAGTTGACTCATCCCACAGCTAAGTAGGAGAGCGCCTTCCGCCATGTGACGGCTGCTGTCGTGTGACACCTGCAGGTGCAGACGGCGGCGGCGCGGGACGAGCAGCTGCTGCGGCGCGCCGTGCTGGAGTCGCTGCGGCTGTTCCCGGTGCAGCCGCTGCTGGCCCGCCAGCTGTCTGAGGACGTGAAGCTGCCGCTGGCAGGTGGCCGCGGGCAGCTGCTGCTGCCCCTGGGCTGCACCGCCGTCGTCTGCTCGCCGCTCACACACCGCGATCCCGAGCACTGGCCCGACCCGGACGCCTTCCAGCCCGACAGGTACCCAACTACTGCTACCATCTATTCGTTTTCTAACACGTTCACCTCTCAGTTTTACGTATTGACTCCTCCGAGGTAGGTGGAAAGTACAACACGTACATACGCGCACACACTCGACATGTTTACCTACAATAGCTCATAGCTGTGGCTGCCAACTAAGTTCTAAGCCCATATGGATCCTGTGCTAAAGTGAGTCCACCCGTTCGTTTCTGTCAGTCGCCACACTTCAGCGATGCTGCACCTTGCAGAAACTCACTTGCCTTTCCATCAGAGCATATCTTTTTAAGTTGTACTCCAACTCTCAATGATACGTCCCACCTGGGAAGCAGTGATACCAAAACATACTGTTTTTTACAATCGGTTGCTGGTCAATTGTTTTTTCATTCAGTCGATTTTTTCAGTTGACTGAAGCAACAAAATGAAATGTCTTCTCAGCCACATCAGCTGTATAAATGTTTTTTACTCACTCTGTGGCTCTGAGTCATTTCATTCACACGCTTTTTCGGCCTTTTTGGCTATACATGGTCCATGACTACAGTTGTCACATTGTTTTTTTGAGACAAATAACCGTATGAAGGTATGAGTGTGTTTATTCATAAAAGTGTGTATGCTGTGGAACGACGCCAGAACGCGTTACTGCTTTATCTTTGCCATAACAATAACTTTTTTATGTGTTTGAAAACAGTCTGAAAAAAGCATCATGACTGCTTAAGGCACTGTACTACACTTGATGAATTGTTTTGCACCCCTCCCCCCGATGCAGAGCTCCTCACTGCTGTCACCGATGTGGATCTCGACGGCTGATGGGTTGTGCCTTGTGTGTCGCTGTGGTCTTGATTGTACACACACATTTCTTAACACAACACTCTCATGCACACCGTCCTCAACACTAGCTGTTCTCATTGCCATTTTGTTATTGACGTTTACACTTATATGGTGACACTGCACGGGATGAGAGGGATTTTGTAATTGTTGTGCACTGACTTATTTGTCTTCTTTATACCACAAAATGCTGCTAGCAACATTGTCCATCATTATCCACCATTCATAATATCTCAAAAGCTTATTTAGTGATCAGTTAGGGCTACTGCTACCCTACAAGTGTCACAGTTAAATGTAAAGTGATTGCCAGTTTCCACATGACCAAAGGTGTCATTGCCTTTCTTGTTGAATCTGGATATAGGCCATGCCCCATTAGGCAATGTACCATGTTCTAACTGGGGTTTACATGGCCAAGGGCTAGACATTCTAGACTGCATGGGAGAATTGGTGGACTCTTTGCCTTTTTCACTGTTGTCTCATATTTTTTGCCACATACTCACTTTCCAGTTCACGAGTTGAGCCTTAGTTGTTACCATTTGGTCTAAGACTGATTGGAGTTTTGTCAAATTCTTTTATGTAACCAGTGGGAAGCTGCATGATATCTTACTGTAATGCATACCATATAGATTCCGAGGAGCACCAGTCAAGTATCGGTTGCTGTAGTGCTGAAAGCCCCAGTGAGTCTGAGGAGCACACCTCTCTCAGCATTTTGCAGCATTTTCCTGTTCTGCACACACAGACGTCTGTACACCCAGAGCCACTTGCTGCGAAAGCCGTGTAGCATGTGAAAATGGCATTGTGATAGATTCAGCAATAACTTCTAGTTCGCTGTCGAGATGCAGTTTTGTGCATGATATTGCTTGCTTTGTGTGCGACTTGTCTGAATTTGCTATATGAAGTTCGTCTGAGGTATTATATTGTAACAGAAGACTTTGGTGGCAAATAGGTTTACACCAGATCTTCACGTCTCTGATCATGTACATTAACAAAGGCTCACCATGATTCCTGTAGAATCTGTTGTTGATTCTATGGGTATGGCTCAAATACTCCGACAGATATCATGACCAGAGAATCTTGTAATCTGGGATCCATAATTTCAGACGCGACTTCTCTATGTATCGTCCTTAGGCACACCATATTGTTTACGATTCGTCACACTTTTAAGCAGTTAACAAATTCACATCTCGTGACACGGAAATCACGTCCACATCTGCACTCAACACTACCCTGTCAGCAACTCTCAACGTTATGTCCACCATGTGGCACAATGAGGTCAACTGAACTACTCAGAAAAGCAAAATCCGTTGTGGACTGCTATCTTACATAATGAACTGTTTGAAAACTGACTTCCATGAATATGTTTCGACATACATTTACGTGATTCCAAAGAGTGACAACATTGGCAGTAGTTAAGTGTTGGATTTTGATGCAAAATATTTATCGAAAAGTCTTACGAATATTAGGGAGTTTATTAGTAAAATAAAGCTGTTGCGTTACAGTATGACTGTCTGGTGAGAGGGAAGTTTTCTAATCTAGCTGTAGGATATCTTCCCATTGAAAATTGTCCTTTAAGGAATATGTGGGTGTTTCTCTGTGGGGCTCAGTTAATTTGGTATCTATGCATCAGTGCTCAAACCGCAAGAGGACCTCATACGCCATTTCCTCGAGCTCAGCTCTACAGCACATCATTCTTGTCAAAAATATTATAGGAATGCATGGCGTCCATTCTTTTGGACTTGTCTGAAAGAACAGACAACACATATAATCCACAGATGTGATTCAAATTATGTAAATTAAAAGTGGATGGTGGGAGCGAAAAACGAAAGGAAAAGGAAGGAACTGATAATATTCGCTGCATCAGGACGTTATTCAGAATCAGCGGCGATGAGTGAAAATGTGTCCCAGACTTAGACACGAACGTGGGATCTCGTGCTTACTAGGCATCTGGCTTAACCACCCAGACACAGTGTTAATTGCAAATGCACAGACTGTCGGCACGCTCCTCAGCTGACACACATTCCCGGCTAGCAGCACCTATCTGCAGCCCCCATCCGTGTTCTCCATGCTGACCACATTGAGATTATGCAGGAAGCCGAACGTAAGTGAGCATCTGCATCGATAGTTGTGGGTTCATAGCCCATCATGGCGTATCAATTACGGACATGTCCGAAATAACAGACACCATACAGAATCCTAGGAGCGAGGAGCATGCCAAAATACACTACTGGCCATTAAAATTGCTACACCAAGAACAAATGCAGATGATAAACAGGTATTCATTGGACAAAGATATTATACTAGAACTGACATGTGATTACATTTTCATACAATTTAGGTGCATAGATCCTGAGAAATCAGTAACCATTACAACCATCTCTGGCCGTGATAACGGCCTCGATACGCCTGGGCATTGAGTCAAACAGAGCTTGGATGGCGTGTACAGGTAGAGCTGCCCATGCAGCTTCAACACGATACCACAGTTCATCAAGAGTAGTGACTGGCATATTGTGACGAGCCAGTTGCTCGGCCACCATTGACCAGACGTTTTCAATTGGTGAGAGATCTAGAGAATGTGCTGGCCACGGCAGCAGTCAAACATTTTCTGTATCCAGAAAGGCCGGCACAGGACTTGCAACATGAGGTCGTGAATTATCCTGCTGAAATATAGGGTTTCGCAGGGACCCAATGAAGGGTAGAGCCACGGGTCGTAACACATCTGAAATGTAACGTCCACTGTTCAAAGTGCCGTCAATGCGAACAAGAAGTGACCAAGACGTGTAACCAATGGCACCCCATACCATCATGCCAGGTGACACACCAGTATGGTGATGATGAATAGATGCTTCCAATGTGCATTCACCGCGATGTCGCCAAACACGGATGCGACCATCATGATGCTGTAAACAGAACCTGGATTCATATGAAAAAATTACGTTTTGTCATTCGTGCACTCAGGTTCGTCGTTGAGTACACCATCGCAGCCGCTCCTGTCTGTGATGCAGCATCAAGGGTAACCGCAGGAATGGTGTCTGAGCTGATAGTCCATGCTGCTGCAAACGTCGTCGAACTGTTCGTGCAGATGGTTGTTGTCATGCAAACGTCCCCATCTGTTGACTCAGGGATCGAGGCGTGGCTGCACGATCCGTTACAGCCATGCAGATAAGATGCCTGTCGTCTCAACTGCTAGTGATACGAGGCCGTTGGGATCCAGCACGGCGCTCCGTATTACCCTCCTGAATCCACCGATTCCATATTCTGCTAACAGTCATTGGATCTCGACCAACGCGAGCAGCAATGTCGCGATACAATGAACCGCAATCGCGATAGGCTACAATCCGACCTTTATCAAAGTCGGAAGCTCCTTACACGAGGCATCACAACAACGTTTCACAAGGCAACGTCGGTCAAGTGCTGTTTGTGTATGAGAAATCGGTTGGAAACTTTCCTCGTTTCAGCACGTTGTAGGTGTCGCCACTGGCGCCAACCTTGTGTAATGCTCTGAAAAGCTAATCATTTGCACATCACAGCATCTTCTTCCTGTCGGTTAAATTTCGCGTCTGTTGCACGTCATCTTCGTGGTGTAGCAATTTTAATGGCCAGTAGTGTAGTATGTGCATTTACTAAGATGGTATCCGTTCTTTCGGACATGTCTGAAAGAACAGATACCATCGGTGACCAAGCTGTTCGTTAGAATGAAATTACAATGAAATGAACACCCTTAGCTGCTTACAGGCATTGACATGTGCATTTGCCGTAAACACTGTCTCGGTGGTGTAGTAGTATATGCAACTGTGTAATAAGCAGCAGTTCCCAGGTTCGAGTCCCTATCCGGCATAAATTTTCACTTGTCGCTGATGAATCGGCGTAAACTCCCGATGCAGCTGATACCCCCCCCCCCCCAACTCCCTCCACCTTCAATTTACATAATGGGAGTAGTCTTTCCCGAAAATCGTTAACACTGATGTCTTGTTCCGCGCCACTTGTTGGCCCCCAGTGTGAGTTCCGGGATGTGTGCCTCAGGTTCCTGGAGGAGCGCGAGGCGCGCATGCACCCGTTCGCCTACCTGGCGTTCGGCGGCGGCGCGCGGCGCTGTCCCGGCAGCGAGCTGTCGCTGCAGCTGCTGTGCGCCACGCTGTCTCGCCTGCTGTCCGCCTTCCGCGTCGCCGCCGCGGGCGACAGCCGCGACCACCTGCAGGACCTGCGCCTGCGCGCCGTGCTGTCCCCGCGGCAGGGCTTCCAGCTGCAGCTGCTGCCCAGGACCTGACCGCAGCCAGTGGCGGCCCCACTCCGCTGCCACTGGGCTGTCGCTGTAGCACAACCCGACAGTTTCCAGCTTCGCTCGTTCTCGAGTGTGTGGTAGAAGTGGTTACGTCAGCCTCATAAGCTGTAAAAGACAAAAGCCACACGCCGTACACAGTTATTTGTAGTTTGAACGTCAACGTACACGACCTCGAAACAGAAAGCTCCAAATTTCCTCGTGCACACTTACGGGGGATATTCAATAAGTAATGGAACACAATTTTTTCTCATTGCAGGCTGGTTTTATCCAGGATTATTCCCCACTCTTTTGGCTTCAAGACCCTTTTTTTTTCAGTGTTATCTCCGTTCAATACGACTGCCTTATGCCACTTTACTGGGAGAGCTGGTCTGCTGATGTGATGTCACTCTGCTGGTCATGTCAGAGCCAATGTCTTGCTGCATCAGTAAGTTCCCCATCACCAAAGGTGTGCTCCCTTCAGAGTGGTCAAACAGATGGAGCTTGGAAGATGCAAGATCTGGGCTACATGCTGATCAGGAAGAACAGATCATTGAAGGTCTGTGCATTCCTCTCGGGTGCCCAGACTTGCATGAGGCCTTCCATTGTCATGAACAACAAGTTCGTTTGTATTTTTGTGGTGACAAACATGCTGAAGTCGTTTCTTCAATTCCCTCGGGGAAGCACAAACCTTTAAGTACCCCAAATGGTGCACGAACGTGTCAGCACTACCAACAGTGCGTCCAGTTGAGCCTGAGGTGTTTGATCGTGATCTGTGCATCACATCCAATGAGAGTGTCTGCAAATTCCATCATTGCAGAAGTCACACCTGTGTTCAGCTGGCAAGCATACGGGAGATCAGACACGTTCGCACGACACCGGTACGATGACGGGAGACCCCTCGTCCAACAACTCACCGTGCTTTTGTTCACTGCCAGGTCTCCGTAGACATTCTCCGAGCGCTACGAGTATCTCCGATAGTCTTGTTTTCCTCCAAAAGGAACTCGGTGACAGCCCTGTGCTTGGAACGCACCTCCATTAGAGACGACATTTTGAAGACTGTGTATAGCGCCGCCATGTGTCAGAACTTTATGAAACTATAGGGGCAGAAGCGAGAATATTGCACGGCGTCCCACAACAAATTCCACATTTTTCGAATCGAAACGACGAGGAAACAAATGTGCTGCATAACGTATTGAACGCCCTCCGTGTAAACGTATTGCAGAACTGCAAACAGCCCTGCGTATGTGTAGTTTCTGGATTCCTGGTCTGAGGTCTTGTACATTGACAACCATGCTATGTATGACCGTATGTAGCACACCACTTTTGTTTTATACAACTTGTGAGAATGATGTGTCCACATCTATTATATTAGTGCTTGATGAATCACCATTTCAAATCAATGCTGTGCTGGAAACAATATGATTCTTCGAAAGACATACGGCTTTGTGACGGTAGCATGTGGGGAAAACTATGCCAGAAGAATCCACAGAAGAAGAGTAAACTGACATGATTACAGTTGCGACAGCTGTCCACAGAGAAATATTTCCTTTATTACAACAACACATAACAGTTCATTGTTACTGAAAATAAAAATACATTATCCAGCCTCTGGAGATTGTTTAATTTGTTAAAAGTCCAGCTATGCCTTGCTCCCAAGCAATAGGTTACTTTAGCCTGCTGCCACGTTTATTTCATGTCTTCTCTGTAGTACAGACGATGAGGTGTTGGCAGTTCCCCTCTGTGGTGACTGTTTCTTGAGGGATTTGGAAAGGTCCTTTCGTGCAGCCCTTGTGGCACCGTGTCAAGGCCCATCACGACTCCAGCCAGAACCCGTGCACTCTTTCCAGTGACACGGGGTGCAAGCGCCAAACTACGGAACGTGCTACTCCGCAAAATTAATTGGCAACGTGTGCTGGCGGACCCGCATTAATCTTCTGCTCTGCTACACTGCGCATTCTAGCTTTGGCCCTCGAGACTAAGACTTTAACATTTCCTTGAAAATACTTGCATTGCGCCTTAGCGGCTGGAATTTTGAGAGAGCGCTTCTTTCAGTGTACTCTTCCCGCGTGAGAAATTTAAGGGCAGGTTTCGACATATCGGACTGGACCATTCCCTCGTGAGTCTGATGCCACATGCTGCGACGGAGAGCGGCCCACTTCAATTATTCCAGCGTCGTCACACGCTATTGCTGTCAGTCTGTTTGTCTGGTTTGAGGCTGATAGCAATCTGTGGGTCGTTCATTCTCTCCCTCTCTGCTCTCATTGCTGTAAGTATCGTGCTGTGATGTTTTACACCCTTGTGGCGGGTCGTGATTACGGATTTTACGCGTGTGGGGTGGCCGCGCGAGACTGTATTTGCGATTCTTGTTCAGACCAGTAGCTCCGGCGCTAGGCGCACGATAAGACGGGAGGGATGTGCTGTTAGTGGCAGTGCCTGTGAAAGTGTTACACGCCTTGTGTATCCTGGTACAATATGCCAGGGAATGTACCTGCAGTTTTCCACATTCAGTGTGAGCAAGGAACTGATTATTTTGAAAATCTGTGATGAAGAGCAGTTGTTTCCTGCGCCCTGCTTCCGAGTTAGATGTAGTGCGCCATGATCCCCTAAGACAGTACACGGATTAGTAATCGATCATCAATGCCATCCAGAGAAATCTAGTGCTGTTGTACTGGCCTGCCCGAAAGTAAAGCTGTCTTAAGGTGCGCTAAGCTGTCTAAGTTCTGCTCCGTGTGAAATAGCTAGTCTGGGCTGCAGACACTTTCGCATACCGCTTAAGTTTTACATTGGGCACTGGTAGTGTCCTGTGGTGATGGATGAGTGACTGCTACATGCGGTGTAAATTGTGTCGTGGGGTAATTCTCATTGATGAGGATAAACTGATGAATTCACTTCCCTTTTTAAATGTGGGAGTCTGTTAAAAGGAAAACTCAAGGACTGCTATTAATCTCTTAATCTGAGTGTGCATTATCACACGAGTAATGTTTAACCTTTCGAGTAACGGTGGTTCAAATGGCTCTGAGCACTTTGGCACTTAACCTCTTAGGTCATCAGTCCCCTAGAACTTAGAACTACTTAAACCTAACTAACCTAAGGACATCACACACTTCCATGCCCGAGGCAGGATTCGAACCTGCGACCGTAGCGGTCGCGCGGTTCCAGACTGTAGCGCCTAGAACCGCTCGGCCACTTCGGCCGGCCGAGTAACGGTGGCATTGACAGTCAGTTTTAGAATTTTTAGTACTGAATCAAAACCTGCAGTTTTTAAAGAGTTTTTTTTTGGGCTATACAGTTTCTTAATATTACATTTATGAAATTTTAAATGAAAGTTCCTTTAGAATACCTTTCATATAAAGTTATGTAATCTTTTGATATTCATCTCTAATCTTGTGTTGTCTGTCATATTTAAGGGGTGTTACCACCGTTAGTGGGCTGTAGTTCTTACACCGATCTCAGTTATGTTGCTGTACTCTCCAACAGTTTATTGAACGTAACTTCTTCTACAATACAATAGCTGGCTGTACAATAGATGTAGACGTCAGTCGATCTAGATGGAGATGTGGTTCCTCTCGGTCGGCTCGTACTTTGTTCGGCGGTGTAGTACAGAGGCTTCGGTGATATCTTCTCGGAGACTCTGCTATAGCGGTTGCCATTAGCAGCGGACAAAGACTGGTCTGCCTTCGACCGGTCGGGCCTATATAGTGAGCTGGAGCCAATAGAAACCCGGCGTAGGAACCCGTGGCCGGATATGTCGTGGCGGCCTACGCAAGGAAAGTTCCTATTAATCGACTGGAATCTTTGGCTTGTTTACCTGATGTCTTCGCCTGTTTGGCTGTTGGTTTGTTTCCCTCGTAGCGTGGCTGTTATGCGGTGCTGCCTGCCATATAGGGGAACCCGATGGCAGACAGTACACACGTCAGGGCGTCTGTGGCCATTACTGCGGGATCAGTGGCGCGTGACATCGTTTCACGGGCTGGTGGACCAGCAGCGACGACCAAATCTCCACTCTAGCCTCTAAGGTTACTGTACTTGTTTCAAATGTATTTTTCAGTAAATGCAATTCAGGCTAACCACGCGTGTTACTAAATATCACACTTCCTCTCCCAACCACTAAAAAGTCGGTTCAAGACTAAAACGCAAACTCCGCTTTAGGGGGCCCACCACTTGCCACCTGAGCCCACGACTGGGATTGGCCGAGTCCACTGATGTTACCGAGCTCCAAAAACGCTTAATGAGATTACTTTACATCCAGGCATTCCTCCCAGTCAGCTTCAGAAGCCGGATGTAGTTGTTTCAATAAACCACTTTCGGTTGCCACTAGCAGTCCTAGGTGCCACTTCCTGCCGGGACCTTCAGAAGTTTCTTCGCAGCGACTGCCAGGTAACACCTGTTATTGTGGATGGTCGCCACTGTTTGAGCCAGCGTTGTCGACCCCAGCAACAACCAGTTTAGTAGGTTTAGCAAAAGACTGGCCCACTACCTCCAGGCTGGAGAGAGAGCCGCCCTGCCCCCCCCCCCCCCCCCCCCCATGTGCTGGCAGCTCGCTCTGGCACAGGGCGAGCACACACGCGGGCAGAGAGAGTGCGAAATGTGAGGTGGGGGGCACAACCTGCTCTCATAGAACTAAAGCACGATACTAGTAGTAAACTGGCTACCTGCTCCATCTACGTGCGGCTAGCGCTACGTCCCTATGGCCGGGCAACTCGTCTGCGTAGCGGTGATAACACACGTGCACAAACCCTCCTCGTGAAGCAGTCTGTCTGTTACAGTAAACTGTGTCAAAATCTTTGTACAACTTCCTGACATTAGCCTTCACGTACAGACAGAAAAATGCAGCGTGGGAGTTCAACTTATCATATGTACATCTACATCTACATCTACGTCTACGTTATTACTCCGCTATTCTCAATCAAGTGCCTGTTGCAGGGTTCATCGAACCGTCTTCAAGCTGTTTCTCTACAGTTCCACTCCCCAACGGGGTGCGAGAAAAACGAACGCTTAAATCTTTCCGTGCGAGCTCTGATTTCTCTTCTTTTGTTATAATTATCATTCCTCCGTATGTAGGTGGGCGCCGACAGAATATTTTCACACTCTGAGGAGAACGTTTGTGACTTAAATTTCACGAGAAGACCCTGCCGCAACGAAAAACGCCTCTATTTTAATGATTGCCATCGCAAGTCGTTTATCATATCTGTGGCTCTCTCTCCTCTATTTCGCGACAGTACAAACCGAGCTGCCCTTCTTTGGACTTTTTCGATGTCCTCCGTCGATCCTGTCTGATGCGGATCCTACAGCAGTACTCCAGAAGAGGACGTACAAGCGTAGTGTAGGTAGCCCTTTTAGTAGACCTGTTACATTTTCTCACTTAAATCGTAGTCTTTCGTTTGCTTTACCCACAACATTATCTATGTGATCGTTCCAACTTAAGTCACTCGAAACTGTCATCCCTAAGAATGTACTTGAATGTACATCCTTTAGATTTGTGTGAGTTATTCACTGTAGAGGAAACTGAGTTAGAGCGTATCGCTTTACTGCAGCTAGTCGCACTAAGCATCACTTTAAAAAAGGCCTAATTCGAGTATATATAATGTCTAAGGGGCAGTGAAATGAAAACGAGACAGACGGAAAAAGTAAGTCCACTGATAATTGTTTCAAAAGTAATCGCCATTTCTGTTAAAACGTTTATCCCACTGTGAGACAAGATGGTAGTGTCTTCATGGAAAAATGTTTGCAGTTGCCTGTGGAACCATGGTTGTACCCAGGCATACATCTCTTTTTTCGAAGCAAAGCTACTGCCATGAATGTCTTTCTACAGCTCCCCAAAAATATGTAAATCGCGTGCGAAGAGGTCGGGATTGTATGGAGGATGTTTGTCCCCCCCCCCCCCTCCCACCACCACCATGTTATCAAAGTTGTTTTGGGTACACTGCAGAAGTTTCGCTAGGAAGACCCTACACATCCTTCACACAGTCCCGATCTCTCACAATTGGAACTCTGAAGAAAGATTTTCATGGCCATCGATTTGCTTTGGATGAAGAGATGCATGCCTCGGTACAATCGTGGTTCTGTAGGCACTCACTAACATTTTTCTATGACGGCATGCTCTGTCTTGTCTCGTAGTCGGATAAACGTATTAACATTTATGGCGATTACTTTTGAAATAATAAACAATTTATTTACTTTTTTCTACCTGTCCCACTTTCATTCTAGTATGTTGCAAGGAAGAGTAATGACAGAGTGGCTTCCCTGATGAAAGCTGTTCACATCTTCACACACTGGAGGTGGAAATGGACCATGGACATTCATGTAACTCAAATAAGTACTGCGTAAAACTGAGACAAAATGACAGGGAGCAATGGAATGATTGTGGTGTTATGGACTTGCAGTTAGAAGTTTTCACTTGACCACAGGCCCCATCACCTGCCTCCAGTGCCAACTCAAGCAGGGATCACCTCGAAGAACCACCCTGGACTCCTCCCTAGTCTATACAGTGGTGAGCATCCCGTACAGCTACAAATCACAGCAACACAGGGTCGAAGGCACTGTAGGCGTATTTTGTTTGAGGTTTTCAACACGATGGTGTCAGGACTGTATTATATTGCTGCACCCAATGGCAAAAACTGGCACCCTTTTTGCCGAAATAGCCTTCCGAGGCCGCTTTCCTTTAATTTATTGCAGATTACTGAAATAAATATTCTACTAGTTTCACACTACATGCAACGATACTAGAAATGGGGCAGTGTTTAGTGCGGTGACTAGCTGCTATGGCAATTTACAACTCATGTACAGGGTGAATCACCTGAAACGTGCACCACAAATATTGCGGAAATGGAATGTGCGTTTGATGTGTGGTTTTCACAGTATGGAATGGTAGTATGCCTATTTACGTTAACAAACTAAAATTAGGGTAAATTTGAATGCAGGTGGTGTTTGTTGCAAGATTCTAGTGCGAGTCATTTACGAGATATTGTTTTTTGAAAACTTCCCGCACTGATACTTGTACAATATCTGTGGTAGCCCACACTCACTAACATACAACATGAGTACATACACTAGTTATGTAGATTCTGACAAGTAAAGAGGCAATTGACAATCAGAAGTTGCGTTCTAAATGACCACCGGCAGCGGCAATATACGCTTCCAGTCTGGTGTGGAACGACTGCAGCACACGCCTCGGTACAATCATGGTTCTATAGGCAATGACTAACATTTTTCCATGACAGGATACTCTGTCTTGTCTCGTAGTGGGATAAACGTATTAACAGTTATGGTGATTACTTTTGAAATAATAAATAATTTATTTACTTTGAGAGATTGCAGGGCACTCTCACTTCTGATTTGGTGTAGGGAATACGATCTACGGCGATTTAACTTCATACATTGTGATGAAATGGTGGGCAGCAGTTTATGGTCTTGTTTTCGTGCTCTAGGAAAAGATAATACGGTAAGCTTTGCCTGCGCTCAAAGGAACAGGGTGCCGACTTAAAAACGACTGCAGTAAAAGCACAGCATTGGTGGGGCGACAAAGCGCGTTTTCTCTGGGGAACGACGAAGAGACATTTCCAGACGGCCGCATGCAAAACACATTAGCTTTGGCGCCAGACGTCCAGGTATACAGCCCAGCGCCGAAAAGTCGCTGACAGCAACTTGTAGGCCTTGTTAGCGAGCAAGCCGCCAAAAGAAATGTAAATGTTCTGCAAATGTCCGTCGGACAGGGAAACTGGGGCCCAGACGTCCAGACTCTGTTTCAAGACATGTTTTGTCAATGCTAGTTTATGGCTGTTCTTTGCAAACAGGGGAGACAACAAGCTGTTTATGGAGTGCTGTGCTGTATTGTGTTAGCAAAAGGCAGGGCAAACGTGTGGGAAAGAGGCTGCGAAGCTGAATTTTTTTTCCGTTTTCTGCCAATTAACTTTAAGCCTCTGATTGGTCAAATCGGTTTGCAGTGCAAAGACCATTCACCGAGCTTAGAATGCCGGGTTCCAGCTCGTGATTGGCTTGTGTGAAAATGGGGGAAGTCAAAAAAGAGAAATGTGCTTTTGGAACTGAGCTGACGAGGAAATGGGGAGAAAGGGAGATGGGCACTCTGGTCTCTTGTACTGGAACTTCGCTAGTAGAGAACTGCAAGTCTCTACCTAAACGGTGAGACTTGTGTCCTTTGCTAGGGTGCGACTTAGAGCCTGTGCCAGTCACTGCTTATATCATCATGGTCACAGCAAGTGACGCATGGGTGTACATATTTGTCTTGAGTCGGCCGTCTAAACATTTGACGTATTCCGACACGCACAGTCGTGGCATGGAGTCAATTCGGTTTGGCAGACCAGCAAACGGGTCCACCTGCACATTGGAATCTGTCGGGGTTTCAGAGGCTCTTAGGGAAGTACCTGGGTTCTGAATTAACCGAACGCGAAACCGCGTACTTGCATTTTTCGGGAACGCGCATTTAATAACAGATTGCCGCCGTCCATGACTTCAGTCGCCGACGCATCGTAGTGTGCCGCCTTGACCAGTAGGATGGTAAAGTATTCGCTGCTGCGACGTAGGGCTATAATATCTATTTCTCAGCACCCTGTTCTTTCGAACCATATTTTTCCTTTTTTTTATATGGTAGAATATAGATGCTTGGTGGTGGTGTAGTTTGATGCCATAACCTGGATTCACGTGCATGAAGTGAGATAGAGCGAGTAGTGTTCTGGTTAGTGTCATGTGTCGATCCCCAGCAGATCACTTTGTCCACCATAGATCCCATTTTAGTAAGGCTTTTGTTAAATAAATATTTTTTGTATGATGTTTCTTTAATAATTTTGTTGTCTTGTCTTGTTTAAGATGAATAAATCGATTGTGAATTAGACTACAATTTCTCCCTGAGTCCTGATTAATAGTTCCGTCGCATTTCTATGGCAGTCTAGATCAGAAACATAAGGAGTAGCTAGAATGAGATTTTCACTCTGCAGCGGAGTGTACGCTGATATGATACTTCCTAGCAGATTAAAACTGTGTGCCGGACCGAGACTCGAACTCGAGACCTTTGCCTTTCGCGGGCAAGTGCTCTACCGACTAAGCTACCCAAGCACGACTCACGACCCATCCTCACAGCTTCAATTCTGCCAGTACCTCGTCTCCCACCTTCCAAACTTTACAGAAGCTCTCCTGCGAACCTTGCAGAACTAGCACTCCTGAAAGAAAGGATATTGCGCAGACATGGCTTAGCCACAGCCTGGGGGATGTTTCCAGAATGAGATTTTCACTCTGCAGTGGAGTGTGCGCTGATATGAGACTTCCTGGCAGATTAAAGGTAGGAGACGAGGTACTGGCAGAAGTAAAGCTGTGAGGACGGGGCGTGAGTCGTGCTTGGGTAGCTCAGTTGGTAGAGCACTTGCCCGCGAAAGGCAAAGGTCCCGAGTTCGAGTCTCGGTCCGGCACACAGTTTTAATCTGCCACGAAGTTTCATATCAGCGCACAGTCCGCTGCAGAGTGAAAATCTCATTCTAGCTACTCCTTATGTTTCTGATCTAGACTGCCATAAAAATGCGACGGAACTATTAATCAGGACTCAGGGAGAAATTGTCTGCGCAATATCCTTTCTTTCAGGAGTGCTAGTTCTGCAAGGTTCGCAGGAGAGCTTCTGTTAAGTTTGGAAGGTAGGAGACGAGGTACTGGCAGAAGTAAAGCTGTGAGGACGGGGCGTGAGTCGTGCTTGGGTAGCTCAGTTGGTAGAGCACTTGCCCGCGAAAGGCAAAGGTCCCGAGTTCGAGTCTCGGTCCGGCACACAGTTTTAATCTGCCAGGAAGTTTCATAAGGAGTAGCTTTTTCATTTGGTGTCCACTGCGTGGATCTTTTACTTCATTAACAGTAATCGTGTTTCAACTTTTTACAATTTACTTTTACAGATGTCTGAGTAGGCTACAGTAATACGTCATTGCAGACAGTGTTTTTCAGCTTTCCCCACGAGAAAAGCGTCTACAGCCGTTAAATCTGTGGAATGGACAGGCCAAGGCACAGGTCCTCTGCTGCAATCCAACGATTTGGAAGCAGTTTGTGAAGACATGCTGTGATTGTTTGCACTGTGACCTGGACAACCATTAAGTTAGTACCAAAGGTTCCTCCGAGTCTGCAGAGAAACGTCTTCTAGCATCCGCGAAAGCTGGTCTTTTAGGACGCTGCGATACTTGTGTGTGTTTAGTGTTCTGTTTATGAAAAATGGGCCTATCAGCTGATGACTCACTACCCCACTCCACATATTAACACTCCACGGGCGGTGATGTTCCACCTAAGAAAACCAACGGGGATTGTCAACAGACCATTAACGAATGTTTTGGAGGTTTACCTGGCATGGCTGGTAAATGTGTCTTCGTCACTAAATAAGATACATGGTACATCTGGATCTTCCTGTCATAATGCCCATGTACAGTAGTTAACACGTTTCCCATAATTGTTTCCACGCAGCTCTTGATGGGCACAGATGTGATAAGAATGAAACCCACGTCGATCGAGAATGCATATAAACGTGCCTGACTCATGCGACTTCCTCGTGCAATTGTGTGGGAGCTAACGTGTGAAACAAGTGCAACAGCAGCAAGAACATTAATTTCCATCTCATCTGTCATCACTTCTTTCCTTCTGTTATGTTATCTAGGGGTTACGCTACCACTTTCACGTAACTGGTTGAAGAGATTGATAAATACCTCCCAAGATGGTTGACGTCTATTGGGGTATCTTGCAGCATACACCGTACAAGAACGAACTGCATTCTGCCAACACTCTCCATACACCGTGCACATGTTGGCTTTACCTGCTTTGGTAAATCCAATCTTCCATTTTCGACCTATTGCTTGCAATGCAACACACTAGATGACAACCAAGTCGCAATGCACTTGAGGAACACACAATCACACTGTAAGAAAACATACCAACATCGTACCTAGCAACTACGCAGGTTGAATGGCACAAACAACTGTCAGCGTGGAAAGTTTTCAAGATACGATATCGCGTAAACTATTCGCACAATCAGTTTCCGTAATGTCTGCGGTGCAAGTTTTAAGTGATTCAACCTGTATTTAATCGGCCCATTACTTTCTATATTTACGCAAAATGTTTTCAAGGAGGGGACAGCAGCTGCTCTTTCGCACCCATTTTAGAAGCGAAGTCCTACAACTACACTGTGCAATACAACTTGCCCAGCACATTCACACTGATTGCTATTACTGTTATATGTTGTTGTTGTTGTGGTCTTCAGTCCTGAGACTGGTTTGATGCAGCTCTCCATGCTAATCTATCCTGTGCAAGCATCTCCCAGTACCTACTGCAGCCTACATCCTTCTGAATCTGCTTAGTGTATTCATCTCTTTGTCTCCCTCTACGATTTTTACCCTCCACGCTGCCCTCCAATGCTAAATTTGTCATCCCTTGATGCCTCAGGACATGTCCTACCAACCGATCCCTTCTTCTAGTCAAGTTGTGCCACAAGCTCCTCTTCTCCCCAATCCTATTCAATACCTCCTCAATAGTTACGTGATCTACCCACCTAATCTTCAACATTCTTCTGTAGCACCACGTTTCGAAAGCTTCTATTCTCTTCTTGTCCAAACTATTTATTGTCCATGTTTCACTTCCATACATGGCTACACTCCATACAAACACTTTCAGAAACGACTTTCTGACACTTAAATCTATACTCGATGTTAACAAATTTCTCTTCTTCAAAAACGCTTTCCTTGCCATTGCCAGTCTACATTTTATATCCTCTATACTTTGACCATCATCAGTTATTTTGCTCCCCAAATAGCAAAAGTCCTTTACTACTTTAAGTGTCTCATTTCCTAATCTAATTCCCTCAGCATCACCCGACTTAATTCGACTACATTCCATTATCCTCGTTTTGCTTTTGTTGATGTTCATCTTATATCCTCCTTTCAAGACACTGTCCATTCCGTTCAACTGCTCTTCCAAGTCCTTTGCTGTCTCTGACAGAATTACAATGTCATCGGCGAACCTCAAAGTTTTTATTTCTTCTCCCTTGATTTTAATACCTACTCCGAATTTTGTTTCCTTTACTGCTTGTTCAATATACAGATTGAATAACATCGGGGACAGGCTACAACCCTGTCTCACTCCCTTCCCGACCACTGCTTCCTTTTCATGTCCCTCGACTCTTATAACTGCCATCTGGTTTTTGTACAAATTGTAAATAGCCTTTCGCTCCCTGTATTTTACCCCTGCCACCTTTAGAATTTGGAAGAGAGTATTCCAGTCAACATAGTCAAAAGCTTTCTCTAAGTCTACAAATGCTAGAAACGTAGTTTTGCCTTTCCTTACTCTTTCTTCTAAGATAAGTCGTAAGGTCAGTATTGCCTCACGTGTTCCAACGTTTCTACGGAATCCAAACTGATCTTCCCCGAGGTCCGCTTCTACCAGTTTTTCCATTCGTCTGTAAAGAATTCGCGTTAGTATTTTGCAGCTGTGACTTATTAAACTGATAGTTCGGTAATTTTCACATCTGTCAACACCTGCTTTCTTTGGGTTGGTTGGTTGGTTTGGGGGATCAAAGGGACCAGACCTTTCTTTGGGATTGGAATTATTATATCATTCTTGAAGTCTGAGGGTATTTCGCCTGTCTCGTACACCTTGCTCACCAGATGGTAGAGTTTTGTCAGGACTGGCTCTCCCAAGGCCGTCAGTAGTTCTAATGGAATGTTTTCTACTCCCGGGGCCTTGTTTCGACTCAGGTCTTTCAGTGCTCTGTCAAACTCTTCACGCAGTATCGTATCTCCCATTTCATCTTTTTCTACATCCTTTCCCATTTCCATAATATTGTTCTCAAGGACATCGCCCTTGTATAGACCCTCTATATACTCCTTCAACCTTTCTGCTTTCCCTTCTTTGCTTAGAACTGGGTTTCCATCTGAGCTCTTGATATTCATGCAAGTGGCTCTCTTTTCTCCAAAGGTCTCTTTAATTTTCCTGTAGGCTGTATCTATCTTACCCCTAGTGAGATAAGCCTCTACAACCTTACATTTGTCCTCTAGCCAGGCCTGCTTAGCCATTTTGCACTTCCTGTGGATCTCATTTTTGAGACGTTTGTATTCCTTTTTGCCTGCTTCATTTACTGCATTTTTATATTTTCTCCTTTCATCAATTAAATTCAATATTTCCTCTGTTACCCAAGGATTTCTACTAGCCCTCGTCTTTTTACCTACTTGATCCTCTGCTGCCCTCACTACTTCATCCCTCAGAGCTACCCATTCGTCTTCTACTGTATTTCTTTCCCCCATTCCTGTCAATTGTTCCCTTATGCTGTCCCTGAAACTCTGTACAACCTCTGGTTTAGTCAGTTTATCTAGGTCCCATCTCCTTAAATTCCCCCCTTTTTGCAATTTCTTCGGTTTTAATCTACAGTTCATAATCAATAGATTGTGGTCAGAGTCCACATCTGCCCCCGGAAATGTCCTACAATTTAAAACCTGGTTCCTAAATCTCTGTCTTACCATTATATAATGTATCTGATACCTTTTAGTATCTCCAGGATTCTTCCATGTATACAACCTTCTTTTATGATTCTTGAACTGTTATATAGAAACATGCAAACAGCAGAAACTACACGTAATGGGTAATTCGGAGTTCTATTTAATGTTGTTGTTGTGGTGTGTAAGTGTTACTGTAAATGGATTCCTGAATAACGCAGATCTCTATCCTTCCCTGCATCTCCAACTCGACATGTAAACTGTGTCTCTCCCCAGCCAGCGAACACCACGTCATTTGAACCTTGTAAATCATATTCTTACAGTCGATAGCATAACATCGAATGATGTTAAATAAAGGACAACCGCAACACAAGGAAACTAGAAGAGCCTGGTGGCGTTGTGGCGACTTTCCAAACTACCCTCCCCCCCCCCCCCCCCTCCCGAAAGTGATTGACGGCCTCTACATTTAAACTCATATGTCGCAATGACCCAATAGTTGATAACTCTGTGTTCCATTTCTAGTGACTGTTCATTTTGCACACAAGTACGGGATCACCGTTTTCGGTGCTAGCAACCCCAGAAGTTGCGGTCCATCATCGAAAATTTGTTCCCCAACTCAAACAATCATTGTCACTGAATCATTATGTCGTACCCAGTGCACGGATGGGCTGGATAAGACACCACCGATCTACTGTAATATTATCCATCACAGCTGATATCGCGAAAAATTTTACAGTAAGTCCAACACTGGTCAATCATGTGACAGCATGTTTTCCTAATTTCAGTATCATAGCTAAACCACACCTCCTGTACTTTGCAAGTATCATTGCGAGCATTGATAAATGACTGCTCAGTACGTCCATTCACACTTAATTCTCGAACACATAAAAACGATACAAGTATACCAGACAACGCTATACATATTTCTAAGACCTCGAGCATAGTAATCGATCAATCTCTCTGCTTATGGCGGTTACAGAGAAATCTCGCCCTCTTACGTTGAAAGACCATCCTCTCCTCGGCATTGACCAGCCTACTCCGCAACATCGCTACCGAATTAATTAACCGAGCAGACGAACATAGCTACACATCACCTCACTCGACTGAATAGAGCTTTCCTAGTCCTGACCCCTCCAAGTGCACCACATTTCTCGAGATGTGACCAAGTCTTGGAGCTTAGCACACCATATCGATCTATGGTAATAGATCTCAAACTACCTTAATTCAACAGCATACAGTTAAGAAGAACAAGAACGGAGTGATATTTATACGCAGTCTAGTTCGACACATTTTTACGTAAATAATCCAATCTATCATGTGTAAAGTACTGTTGCTGCATACGAGTAGAACACAGGCTATATCACGTGACTAAAGCATCCAGGTAGAACACAGGGGGAAAAAATTGACCTTCAGCAACTTGTCCTTCTCAAGAATAAATGACTCAACGTTTAAATCGTACCTAGTTACAGCTCTATCTCAATCGATCATTCCGTACACTCTCTGTTATCCTTTAACACAGATGTGAGTAAGTTTAGATGTGAATGATACTCTGTCCTCCTGAAAAGCATCAAATACAGTATTCAACTCGCGTGTATCGCTGCTACCTCAGTAGACGTACACTATAATACGAACTCAACGAGAAAAATTGACTACCTTCCTGATTCCGCTCGCTTCGGTGTCATCGTTTTCCTGCATTCCTCTTGTTGCCACATACTTGACTCCATATACAAATTGCTCCCTGCGAACCAGAAGATAAGCAAGTACATCCTCATTTTCACCGCATTTCGGTCTATATCAGGTTAGTTAATATGTATGTGCTAGTCAGTTTTCGCATTTCTTTCTATTTTATGTCAGATCAATCCATGCGACCGTGACATAATGTATTTTTCTGTGTCACTAGAAATGGAACGCAGAGTTACCAACTATTGGGTCATTGCGACATATGAGTTTAAATGTAGAGGCCGTCAATCACGTTTGGGGGAGGGTAGTTTGGAAAGTCGCCACAACGCCACCAAGCTCTTCAAGTTTCCTTATGTTGCGGTTGTCCTTTATTTCAAATCATTCAATGTTATGCTATCGACTATAATAATATGATTTACAGATGCAAATGACGTGGTGTTCACTGGCTGGGGGAGAGACACAGTTTACATGCAGGGGAAGATAGAGATCTGCGCTATTCAGGAATCCATTTGTGCAGTGTATGTCGTTAGACAATAGCTGGAGAGCAGGTATAGAGAGAGCCCACTTCGTCATGCTGGTCCTGGTTGTGAGTGGACGGCTGCTTAGATGGACAGATATGTGGCTTTGACATGCCGCCGCCGGCGCTCGCATTTCCGGCGAATGGTCAAGACAAGGTCCTGTTACAGTAACTTAGGTCGTTCTGTTTCTATACGGGCTGCAGAAGGTAATGGATATGTCTTTCTCGGACTTAAATTGCAGATATCAGATGGGCAATGATCTGGAAATGGGATCACCTGAACGATGTGTAGGGTGTGAGTAAAGCCAAGTTGGAATTTTAATGTAGCATGCAGGTTCGGGAAAGGTGACACGTTTCGCACTGGTTGCAGCCATCTTGAATAATGGTAATTGCGTAATCAACTTACGTGATGACAGAGCGCTCTGGTTGTTGTGATAGGAGCTAAACACAGTTGAACTTGGAGCCATTTTTGTTAGGAAGACGAATTATATGATCTTCCACCAAAATTCAAACTCCCTACCAAAATCGGACATCTTGAATGAGGCTCTCTGCTGGTGGTGATGTTTACTAACCCAGTTGGAGTCCGGACCTCGTGGCGAACACATGCGCATGATATAAATAATAATAAGTAATAAATTATAATAAATAGTAATAAATGATCATAAATGATAATAAATAATAATAAATAACTGGAGCAGCTGTCCGAATGCAGAGACCTGTTGGAGTGTATAGATGTATAAGAGCTAACTTTGATGTCCTCTAGACGACCGAATAGCGAAGTAATAGTATGTGTTGGGCGGCTATGGTGATCAAGTCAGAATTTGAGAAGATGATTGATTTGGGTTGGAGTGTTATTCGATGGGATGTAGATTGTTCGGTTGACTACTTCTGCACATTTGCTTCCTTTATTTAGTTGAGTGAAGATCGATTGTAGTGTGTTGGATACACACTTGTCTGTTCTCTAGACCTGGAACAGACCTTAGTTGACGTGTAAATTATAGCCAAGAGCTCAAATATGTTACATGACTGAGACCGGTATTCGAGAGTGGAAATATCATTTTGCGTATGTTTGTTTCTAGTTAGTCTGTGGTTTACAGCATACTGCACATAGATAAAGTTCGGCGTTTGTAGAGAATTAATTTGAAGTCTATCTCTTGGCAATTATGACGAACTAGTGATCGGCAGGGTGTAGCCTAGTGCATGATATTGAGAAGTACAGCTAAAATGGTGTAATATTATGGAGAAAGTACATGTGTTCTTGCAGTCTATGAGTCTAAGAATGTTTGTAGAAACAGACAAGAAAGGAGAGACAGTAAGGCGTTTGTGCTGAGGGGGCGACGATACCGAATTTGTAAAAGGAGTTCTGAGGGTGAAAAAATGGTTCAAATGGCTCTGAGCACTATGGGACTTAACATCTGAGGTCATCAGTCCCCTAGAACTTAGAACTACTTAAACCTAACTAACCTAAGGACATCACACACATCCATGCCTGAGGCAGGATTCGAACCTGCGACCGTAGCAGTCGCGCTGTTCCAGACTGAAGCGCCTAGAACCTCTCGGCCACCCCGGCCGGCTCTGAGGGTGACTTTGATGTAAGAGGGAGGATTAGCTCTGAGTGTCGGGTCTGTAGAGAGAAGGAGCAGCTTGACGGTGCTTTCCTAGGATTCGAGAGCATTGCAGTATATAGACGCTGTAGGAATAGGATTTTTTTTTCGCATACTGTAGAGATATACTGGATAAGTGCACTGTTTTGTGTCAAATGTGTATATACTGTATTGTAAATGTGGTTTACCTTGTGTAGCGTTTGTATATATTGCATTGTAAAGTTAATATTGTTTATGTTATGTGATGAGTAGAGAGGAAGTCGTAAGGACGGTAGAGATATTTCCAGAGTAACAGGGGTCAAGAGAGTGTATTTGCGATACTCAGCTCATTGTCGAATGCCAGTCAATTTTCAGTATAATGACATCAGCAACTTCGGTATTCGAGAGTGCCAATATCATTTTTTGATCTGTTTGTTTCTAGTTACTCAGTGGTTTATAGGATTATGTACTTCAAAAAATTTTGGTGTTTTTTTGTAGTCTATGAGTCTGGAAATGTTTGTAGAAAAAAAAAAGCGAGCAGTCAAGGAAGAAGAGACAGTAACGCATTTGTGTTGAGGGGAAGCGATCACCGAATTTGTGGAACAGTTCTGAGAGGGACTTCCATCCGTTGGTGTAGAAGGGCTGATTACCGCCGAGTGTCGCGTGTGTAGAAAGAAAGAGCAGGTTCACAGCGCTTCCTTAAGCCGTCGGCACACGGACCGTGAATCCGAACGTTGAGCGTTGAGCGTGCCGAGTTTCTGACGTCATAGCGTGGAGTAGCACGCTCGGGAGTCTTTCCGAACGTGCAGAGCAATATCTGGCATGTCAGATATTCTGAGCGTGCGTCTGGGCGTTGACCAATGAGATGGCACAACGCCACCTACGTCACACGCACGCCGTCTCCCTTCAGTACAGAGTTGTGAGGCACCATATTGGCACTCATTTCAAGCCTATATGTATATCTGCCGTTTCTGAGCACCAGCAAATTGAGAATCACTGGAAAACCCGTTGTTAGTTGTGTTACTCGTTCCAATAAAATAATGAGAAACGTCACATTCTTGGCAAAAGAACAATTTGTTATAGTTAAATTTCAGTTAGTAACATAATTATGTACGATTAACGTTTTTAGCAAGGGTAATAGAATATGGCTAAGTGAAAAATGAACGTTGTTGGTTTAGCGTAATGAGAAGCGTCTCTACCTAATTATGAGTGTTTGTTGGGTTGGTGGTTCGCGTCTAAAGACTTCCAAATTTTTTTTCCCTATCATTCGCGTTTTTATTAGGTTCTGATACTTTATTATTAGTTTAATATAAGTATTTGTTATAATATTTGATGTTATGTAAATATAAGCTCACCTTTTTTTGAGGGGTGACTTTGTTCCTTTGGCTTAATCTACAGGACAGCTTGCGCTACTTGTATAAACGTATTTTGCTCCTTTTTCTTTTACGCTTCGTAATTCACATGTTGCAAAGATTCTCTGCTACTGGGTAGAACAGTGATCAAGTAAGACTGACCCTGGGATTTTACTAAAATGTGGGAATGATGAAATAATGTTTATCTTATGCGGAGAAGTATTCCAAATTTGTACCGCACTGTTTGTATTGGAAGTTTTACAAGCCTGTGTCCTTATTGATTGTACATGGTACTTCCCTTTTCGTGGACGATGGAGGAAATGTGCATTTTAATAGAGCTAACGTGGGAATTTTACGCGCGCGCGTTGAGTAAACAGTGTGATTTACGAACTAGAAACATCCCTCAACTGCCGCTGGAGTGCGTTGTGATTGCGTATACCACGTTGGGACCCACATACCGTATGCACAAGTCGCATCGTTCCTGAGCGTCCAGCAGCACGTCGAACTCGGCACACTCAACGCTGACGTTCGACAGCACGGTCCGTGTGCTGATGGCTTTAGGGGTGGAGAGCATTGGGGTATGTAGTTGGTATTGTTAAAGTTACTGTGGCTTACATTGTGTAGGCTTTGTATATATTGGATTGTAATGTTACTATTGCTTATGTTATGGGATGAGTAGAGAGGATGACCGTGTGCGTGTGCGTGCGTGTGTGTGTGTGTGTGCGTGTGTCAACACGCCTTGCATTCAGCAGCAGAGACGAGCGGCACGTGGAGATGCCTCGAATATGAGACTGGTGTGCGCGCTGCTTGGAATGCAACTTTCACCGGTGTTCGGCGCCGGCGGCTGGCGGGTGCGCGCTGTGGCTGCCTCAGTTCGCGGGGGTTGTGGAGCGCGCGGTGAAGCGTTAGTCAATCGTCACTTTGGTCCGTTAGAATCGCTAAGGGGGGACAGCAGGTTCTGCTGTTGTGGAATGGAATTCTGAAGCGTCTTCGCCGGACCGCAGTTAGAGTGAGGAAGGCAGAACACGCGTGGCTCTGCTTGGAGTGCGCATCGTGTGTGTGTGTAAATAAACGCTCGGTCATTAAGGGCGCCTACATACAGCTTGGGCCTGCGTTCGGCTGAAGCTCGGGGTTGCACTCCCGCCCGATCACATCAGCACGTGTATGTAGGTGAGCACGTATTTGAATAGGAGTTTGACAGGTGTTACGTATGAGGGAGTTGCCGCCACTTCATGTTTGCGGAAGCCGAGCAGGGGCTGTGCGCGTTTCGAGAGCTTAGGTATACGTCAGTTATCGCTGCCTCCTGTGTACTCAATGGACTGTGCTTGCGCGCGTTGATTGCATTACTTCGGGATCGGGTCGGTAGGTCTTCATATGCGGTCTTCATATGCGCTATTTGAATAGTTTACGACTACTTAGCGTGTCTACACATCATTATTTAGGAGCAGTTTGCATATCTTGACTGATATTATTTGTGAAAATTAGGAGTTGTTTGGATATTTGGAGGTAAATGTTTTACACTATTTACGAGCGGTTCGCATGACTGTAGGCTGTGCTATGAGTTATTTTTAACTGTATACAATTAGCAAACGTGTGTATAGAGCACTATAAATGAGTTATGTGGGAGTGGTTTGCAGGTCTGTATGGTGTGGGGCATGTCAGAGCGTGTCTTCTGTGATACATATACTCCGTAAATAAATTGCTACCAAATTAATACAGTAAACTCCTTCCTTCTTCCATCAGCCTAGTGCAGGCTGAGTCCTTTTACCAACTGCCCCCTAGGAAGTGGTGGTGGTGGTACGCATCGTTTTCAGCAATTTTCTTTAGTTGGTAGCAAAGACGCAAGTGAGCTTTGTTTACTGGCAGGTTTCACACTTGGCACCTGATCGTAGGAGGAAGTGATGGTCATGTGGATGAGGTTAGTGCAAGTGTCCTTTCTTTACGCTCAATTTTCTTAGATCGGTCCCGAAAGCGTAAGCAACCTGTCTTTAATGCCAGAATTCAAACTCGGCGAGGATTCCTAGGATGAAGTGGCGTCGGGTGGCCGAGGTTAGTGGAAGTGCCCTTTCCTTACGCGCAGTTTTCTTAGGTTGGTAGAGAAAGCGCGAGTGAGATTTCTTTACTGACGGAATTCAAACCTGGCGAGGGTTCCTAAGAAGCGGCGGCGGTCCTCTAAAAGTAGTTGAAAGTAGGTAGTTGAGCACCTTTGCATACGTATATGAAATTCTAAATTGAATTATTTAATATGATTAAAATTGAAATGGAATTAAGTACTTAGGTAATTGATACGTTAGATGGGCGATGTGGGTGTTAGCGTATTTACAGAAGACTATGTCTGTCACGTGTATTGAGGGGGCGATAGAGGGTGTGTGATGTAAGCGGTTGGACGCCCGTGGGGCGTGTGTCCGGTTATAGCGCACGTGCGAGAGAGAGAGTCAACTAACTTAGTGAGGGGTATTGTGACGCAAATGTGCTCTTGTACAGTCATGGCGGATTTAACTGTTGAGCAAACTTTGGCGCCAGAAGTGTAGCACGGCCTTCTCGGTCGGATAATAATAATAATAATAATAAGAAGAAGAAGAAGAAGAAGAAGAAGAAATTACAAGCATTGGCCAATCGACTTAGGAGATACAAAAAAAGTGAAAATAGAAGGAAACAAAACCAAACATTCAACGCAAACCAAAAGAAATTTTACCAGACAATACATAACACACACATTAAAATAGACAATCCACCAAACATAACAGACATGGAACACTTCTGGAGCAACATATGGTCAAACCTGGTACAACATAACAGGCATGCACGGTGGATACAAGCAGAAACAGACACATACAAGATGATACCACAAATGCCTGAAGTGATAATTTTGCAACATGAAGTCAACCAAGCTATTAATTCTACTCACAATTGGGAAGCCCCTGGAAAAGATAAAATAGCAAATTTCTGGCTAAAGAAGTTCACCTCAACACATTCACATCTAACTAAATTATTTGACAGTTACATTGCAGACCCATACACATTCCCTGATACACTTATACATGGAATAACTTATCTGAAACCTAAAGATCAAGCAGACACAGCGAACCCAGCTAAATATCGCCCCATAACATGCCTACCAACAATATACAAAATATTAACTTCAGTCATTAAACAGAAATTAATGACACATACAACACAGAACAAAATTATAAATTAAGAACAAAAAGGCTGTTGCAAAGGAGCACGAGGATGTAAAGAGCAACTGATAATAGATGCAGAGGTGACATATCAAGCTAAAACTAAACAAAGGTCGCTACACTACGCATACATTGATTACCAAAAAGCTTTTGATAGTGTACCCCACTCATGGTTACTACAAATATTGGAAATATACAAAGTAGATCCTAAATTGATACAGTTCCTAAACATAGTAATGAAAAATTGGAAAACCACACTTAATATCCAAACAAATTCAAATAATATCACATCACAGCCAATACAGATTAAGCGTGGAATATACCAAGGAGATTCATTAAGTCCTTTCTGGTTCTGCCTTGCTCTGAACCCACTATCCAACATGCTAAATAATACAAATTATGGATACAATATCACTGGAACATACCCACACAAAATCACACATTTGCTATACATGGATGATCTAAAACTACTGGCAGCAACAAATCACCAACTCAACCAATTACTAAAGATAACAGAAGTATTCAGCAATGATATAAATATGGCTTTTGGAACAGACAAATGTAAGAAAAATAGCATAGTCAAGGGAAAACACACTAAACAAGAAGATTACATATTGGATAACCACAGTGACTGCATAGAAGCGATGGAAAAAACAGATGCCTATAAATATCTAGGATACAGACAAAAAATAGGAATAGATAATACAAATATTAAAGAAGAACTGAAAGAAAAATATAGACAAAGACTAACAAAAATAATGAAAACAGAATTGACAGCAAGAAACAAGACAAAAGCTATAAATACCTATGCTATACCAATATTGACCTACTCATTTGGAGTAGTGAAATGGAGTAACACAGACCTAGAAGCACTCAATACACTTACACGATCACAATGCCACAAATATAGAATACATCACATACATTCAGCAACAGAAAGATTCACATTAAGCAGAAAGGAAGGAGGAAGGGGATTTATATCGACATAAAAAACCTACATTATGGACAGGCAGACAATTTAAGAAAATTCTTTATAGAACGAGCAGAAAGTAGCAAAATACACAAAGCAATCACTCATATAAATACATCTGCTACACCACTGCAATTTCGTAACCACTTCTACAACCCTTTAGATCACATAACATCAACAGATACGAAGAAAGTAAATTGGAAAAACAAAACACTACATGGCAAGCACCCGTATCATCTAACACAGCCATACATCGATCAAGATGCATCCAACACATGGCTAAGAAAAGGCAATATATACAGTGAGACAGAAAGATTCATGATTGCAATACAGGATCAAACAATAAACACCAGGTATTACAGCAAGCATATTATTAAAGATCCCAATACCACAACAGATAAATGCAGACTTTGCAAACAACAAATAGAAACAGTAGATCACATCACAAGCGGATGTACAATACTAGCAAATACAGAATACCCCAGAAGACATGACAATGTTGCAAAAATAATTCATCAACAGCTTGCCTTACAACATAAACTTATAAAACAACACGTTCCCACATACAAGTATGCACCACAAAATGTACAGGAGAATGATGAATACAAATTATATTGGAACAGAACCATTATAACAGCTAAAACAACGCCACATAACAAACCTGACATCATACTCACCAATAAAAAGAAGAAATTAACACAACTAATCGAAATATCCATACCCAATACAACAAATATACAAAAGAAAACAGGAGAAAAAATTGAAAAATACATCCAACTGGCTGAGGAAGTCAAGGACATGTGACATCAGGATAAAGTTGACATTATACCAATTATACTATCAACTACAGGAGTCATACCACACAATATCCACCAGTACATCAACGCAATACAGCTACATCCAAACATATATATACAACTACAGAAATCCGTAATTATTGATACATGTTCAATTACCCGAAAGTTCCTAAACGCAATGTAACATATACCGTACAGTTAAAAGGAAGTCACGCTTGATCAAGGTCCGCGTCACTTTCATTTCGAACCAGACCTAAGGTCTGAGAAAGGAAATAAATAATAAATGATAATGAGTAATAATGAGTGATAATGAACGTTGATAAATGATAATGAGTGATAATGAATAACAATAATAATAATAAATGATAATGAATATTAATAAAGAAAAGTAAGGTTTTGCGTACATTATCCTGTTGGAATTTGAATTTGGCGTCAATTTTATGGAAGGGCGGGGGTTAGGTTAGGCTATTCGACCTAGCCCAATAGCTCTATTTTCCCGCCAAAATTCAAAGATCCCGCCATTTTTCTGCAGGTTAGGTTAGTGGACAAAGCCCAATTGGTCTATTTTCCCCGCCAAAATTCAAAATTGCCGCCATTTTTTCTCGAGGGCTAGCTTAGTGGACGTAGCCCAATTGGCCTATTTTCCTGCCAAAACCCGCCATCATGGATGACGTCATGCGCTGTCGCCAAGTCTACATGCCGCCATCTTGGATGACGTCATCGCCGCCATCTTGAATAAATTTGGCAGCAATGGAGAGTGGGGTGACACTCTCTTAGGTCCCACTACTGACGACCATCGATCTGGTGTAGCAAACACGTGATTCATCTGACGAGGTGACCCATTTCCATTGATCCATGGTCCAGTCTCGACGATCCAGTGGACACTGGAATCGTGGTTAATGCTGTCGTTGGGTCCACATGTGAAGACGTAGGGGTGGTCTGCTGTGGAGCTCCGTGTTCAACAACGTACGATGAACGGCCTGCTCTGAAACACGTGTGCGTGCACCGGTACTGTGCTGTTTCGGAAGACATGCCACAAACCGCCACCCGTCCTGTTTTACAGATCAGACGAGCCTACGAAGCCCACGTTCTGTGAAGAGTCGTGGACTTCCAAACATTTTGCGCCTAATGGTAGTTTCGCTGTCATTCTACCTGTTTCCATAGATGCTGACTACATAGGCCCGTGAACTTACGATCAACTACGGCGTTTTCGAGATACTTGTTCACGGGCTCTGTTTAATAATGGTATCATTTTTGTCAAAGTCACTCATGTCAGTACAGTTCCCCATTTGCGGCCCGTGTTGTCACTAGAATGATTCCCCGTTCGTCACTGATCCACTTATACATTTTCGTTACCGCGTCACGTTCCTGTAACGCCACCAGAAGATATCCCACCTCGTGCTAGGCAATGGTCAAATGTTTTGGCATATCAGTGTATATGTAGCAATAAGACAACGTCATAATGTCAGTACGTGCACTTCAACAATATAGATCATCAATGACAGTGCAGTGCTCCAGTTTCTTTTCGTATATAAACGGCAATGCAGTGCAGTGCAACACAAAACATCCTTACTAATTTTGTAAGCGTTAGTAATGAACTTAACAATGAGTTTCTGCTTTTATAGCAGTTCTTAAGAATAAAATGATTCATAGGGGTAGAGGGAGGCATCAAGGGATCACCAATTTAGTATTGGAGGGTAGCGTGGAGGGTAAAAATCGCAGAGGGAGACCAAGAGATGAATACACTAAGCAGATTCAGAAGGATGTAGGTTGCAGTACGTACTGGGAGATGAAGAAGCTTGCACAGGATAGAGTAGCATGGAGAGCTGCACCAAACCAGTCTGAGGACTGAAGACCACAACAACAACAACAGGGGTAGAGGACACAGTCAGGTCAGGTCAATTAAATAACTACGCGTAACGTTGCAAAGCGATGTGAAATGGAACAAGCACATATGGACGGTAGCAGGGAAGAAGACTGATGGACTTCGGTTTATTGGAAAAATTCTAGAAAGGTGTAGCTCCTCGTTGTGGGACACCTGCGTGGAAAACCAGAGCGACCTATTCTTGAGTACTGTTGAGTGTTCGGGATCCCCATCAGATCGGATTAAAGAGAGATATAGAAACAATTCAGAGGCGCACTGCTAGATCCGTTAGCGGTAAGTTCGATCAACATGCTAGTATTTCGGAAACGCTCCGTGAACTCAAGCGGGAAGTCCACTTTCTTTCTGCGAAATACTATAAAGAAAATTTTAGACTAACGGCATTTGCGGCTGACTGTAGAACGATTGCACTAGCGCCAACGTAAATGACGCTTAAGGACCACAAACATAAGAGAAGTTAGGGCTTGTAATGAGGCAGGTGTTGGAAACTGCCCCTAAAAGGCGGAAAAATCCGCAGTGGTCAATGGTATGAGGATGCAGAAGGCAGTAGAAACCACAGCATTAAAGACATATTGTGTGTATCCACAAGACATGTGGCCTGTAATCGAAAAAAATGTCATGATGATCTCTTCATTGGCAAAAGATTCCAGGCAAGCCCCCATTTGGATCTCCGAGAGAGGACTGCCAAAGGGGAGGTGACCATTAAAGAAACATTGAATAAACGACGAAAGGCTAACGTTTTACGAGTCAGAAGTTTGAACTGAGTAGGGAAGCTAGAGAATCTGGAAAGGGAAATGCGAAGGCTCGATCTAGATATACGAGGGTAATCCCAAAAGTAAGGTCTCCTATTTTTTTATAAGTAGATAGACCTGTTTATTTCTACAATCAGTTTACAGTTCGAACATTTAGCTATTTTTCAATATAATCACCATTTCTGTCGATGCATTTTTGTAGACACTGTGGCAGTTTTTGTATGCCCATGTCATACCAGCTCGCCGCCATGCTGTTCAGAAAGTTATGAACCTCTTCATTCACTTCGTCGTCGGAGATGAATCGCTTTCCGGCCATATGTTCTTTTAACCTATGGAAGAGGTGATAGTCACTGGGCCCAAAGTCAGGACTATAGGGTGGGTGGGTGGGTGATTATGTTCCACTGAAACTGTTGCAGGAGAGCAACGGTTTGCCGAGAAAAGTGTGGGCGAGCGTTGTCATGGAGAATGTGTACGCCCTTGCTCAACATTCCTCTTCTCCGGTTCTGAATTGCCCGTTTGAGTTTTTTCGGAGTCTCACAGTACCTGTCAGAGATCATCCAGGGTGATCCGCCGATCTTCACGCATGCTTTGCTCGACCTTCAACACTGTCTCCTCAGAAATTGACGGTCTCCCGCTCCTTTGTTCGTCGTGGAATTTCGGTCCGACGACTTACGAGCATTTGCGATGGATTTCAATCGGCGCAGTGCCCTTTGCGTTCAAAAACCGAATAACTGCGCGCAATTCGCACTTGGCGGTAACTTATAACGGGAGCTCCATTCTGAACGGCTTCCAAGCCAAGACTGAGCGCCTCAGCGCGGCGTGTGCATGTTTACACACAGCTCGTGAAGCACTCTTCGTAACAGTGTGACCAACTGCCACATAAACAGAGATCTATACTTACAAAAATAAATAAATAAATAAAAAAATAGGAGACCTTACTTTTGGGCCGGCCGGTGTGACCGAGAAGTTCTAGGCGCTTCAGTCTGGAACCGCGCGACCGCTACGATCGCAGGTTCGAATCCTGCCTCGGGCATGGATGTGTGTGATGTCCTTAGGTTAGGTTTAAGTAGTTCTGAGTTCTAGGGGACTGATGACCTCTGATGTTGAGTCCCATAGTGCTCAGAGCCATTCATTCTTACTTTTGGGATTACCCTCGTAGTAGGGGTCAGTGAAGTGAAACGGAAAGAAGACAAGGATTTATGGTCAGACGAGTATAGGGTAATATCTCAGCAGTAGAAAATGGTATAATGGGAGAAGGATTCATTATGAATAGAGTGGTAGGACAGAGAGGGAGTCACTGTGAGCAGTTCAGTGATTGGGTAGTTCACATCAGAATCGACAGCAACACACTAGGTTGTCAGAAAGTGGCTAGCATTGCAGTTTTGTTGGTCATGCAAAAGGCCGCTTCACATCCATGTGTTCGATGATTCCACTAATTTTTCCAGGTCGTATTGTTTGTGCTGACGTATTACACAACAAAAAATGTGAATGGAAAGTTGCCTTCAATAAATATGCACCTTTCCTTCTACGTCGGAATTGAAGGAAGGTGAACAGCGCACGGACACGTGGAGAGTCTCGCCTGAGGTACGTGGGGACAGCGTCGACGACGACGATATTGACGACGGACACGCACGCTCCGGGGAGCACCACGTACACCATCGGCAGCAGCAGGATCTGCAGCTCCGCCTGGGCCCAAAGCACGGCAACACCGCACAGTCCCGATGCTGTCAGGCTGACAGCTGCAACACCAAAGTTCGTCTGTGTACACGGACGTGTG
This sequence comes from Schistocerca nitens, assembly GCF_023898315.1. Lineage (NCBI taxonomy): Eukaryota > Metazoa > Arthropoda > Insecta > Orthoptera > Acrididae > Schistocerca > Schistocerca nitens. The sequence continues at coordinate 13,062,161 of NC_064622.1, forward strand.
GGAGTAAGCTTTGTGCTTGTTCATTTTCCAGAGTAGCTGCTGTCAAGCATGCGGAGCAATCTCAGCTATTAATGGGGCACCTATGACTTTACCATAACACGCGACTCACTACAGGGTGTCTCACAGTTTCCAATCGGCCAACCTCATGATGGGCTCGCACCGCACGGTGATCGGACCCACATAGCTGGCCAGTGCAGGTACGAACTCAGGCAGTGGACGAGTTCTGTCACGCGCAGAGCACTGTGGTTGTCCAATGCGCAATACACCGTGGAAGAGACCGCCATTTCCGTGCTGCAGACAGAAGGACCATATCAAGACGAATAGGACACTGGATTTGACGGGTTCTGTACCTACTGTGAAGCAGCATAAGGGACCTGAAAACACACTTCAAACGCCGGAAAATACCCAATGATTTCGAGCACCTGCACGATGAAGTCCATAGCGGCCTGTCTGCCGCCATTCCAGACTGTTACATTATAAATCCCTCCCACTTCTTTGCAGGGGCTTGTGAAACAGGATTTAAAGTGTCATCCTTATATGCTGGAAGTGGCTCAACAGTTAGGGCTGGGAGACAAAGTGAGCAGGCGCAGTATCTGCACAACGTTACTGGACAGAACGGACGAGTCCTGTGATGTGTGGTTGGGTTCATCTGAGTGGGTTTGTCAACAAACGAAGCTTCCGATGTTACTCCCACACAGACCCGCAGCTGCGTAGTGAGAAACCCGAGGATAGCCCGAAGGTCGTGTTTGGTGTGCTACTGAACAGCCCATTATACTACTTTTTTTGTTTTGTTTTTCGGACAATAATGGCCGGCTAGTGAGCATCAATTCCGAGCAATATGCGGACATGATTAACCATTACTTCATTACATAAAATGTATTCACAGTTGTCTGTACGAACTACCATCAATTGGATAATGGAATGACGACAATGACAATTTGTACCGTACCGGGCCTCGAACCCGCGTTTCCCGCTCTACGCGAGCGGTCGCCTTAACCGCTTGAAAGTCTACCCCTTGTTTGTTATGCTGATTATTTTTCATGTAAGAAGTATCTCCCTTTAATATAAGCGGACGCAGTGCTCCATGGTTCCCATTTCTACCGCTATGTGTCTAATTCTTTCAATTAGGCCCGATAAATTGAGATATGGGTAATCAAATACGCTAGAAAAGATAGTATTCTAATTTAAAAATGAAGCAACGGATAACGCAACATCGGTGAATGGCCATGGAACAATACGTGCACATTAGGGACTGTAAATTTTTTTTTTTTTTTGATACTATGAATCCAGTTAGTCGCATAAAGTGCATAATGAATACAATGGATATGCCTGGATTGAAAATTCATAGAATATAGTCATTATTTCAGTGGTATGGATGAAGGATATTGAATAACGGTAAGAGAGAGAATTTCAATTATCATTCTGATTTATTTCGATAATATTTAAGAAAACTATTACCCTCTGTGACAAAACATACATGAAATCTATTATATTTAGGAAAACGACCACTCTCAGTGACAAAATCTTCATGAAGCACTCACTATCTCTTGCATCTCGTCATACCGCAAACATAGACAACACTTCGTCGCCAGTTACATCTACTAATGATTAAAATGGGTAAAAACGAATGTTACTGAATGGTGGCCTCTTAATACCATTTAGTTATTGTCACACCTATTTAACGCGCGGAGTAGGGAAGGATATTACGTTTCACTCTCTCAAACATTACTTGTGTTACTTCACATGCAGTACCATGCGGATAAGTTCATGTTGAAACCGCGTATTATGCAACCGCAGTGCAACGTGAGCAAACCAGCCCAGGCTTCGTGACTCCACATTTCTCATGCTATGATTAACGAAAGGCAAATCCAGTGACTACCGTTATGAATGCTGGCAACACGTGGCCAAGTTCGACAACAAAGAAAGGAGTAAAATAAACCGTTGAATCATGAAAAATTTATATTGGTTGCATCCAGAACTAAACTATGCAACAAATGAAACATTAATGAACCTATCTGCTATTGACCTAAGGACAAGAACCGTTGGTTCATGCCCTCAATCACCTCGCGCCCAAGTCCGCTAGTTGAAACACATTAATCTGAAAAATTTCTACAAATAAAATATTGAAACGTTCCCTTAGAACACTTACACATGACTGTCCTTAACCTGACACACAATATTTTGTTAGCGCAACGCAATCTGACTTTCAAAAATCCCTACAAAAGAGTGGCCCTGACTAACATTAACCTATACCTTTCACAAATCACTTACCTCACCAAAAATCTTCGTTACTCGAACTACTGCAAAACAGCGAGCGCCACTACTGCCAGCTAAATAAAAGATTCAAACTACGGAAGGCACTAACTACTGATAGGGATAGTTAGCAAATGAAAGATGTTAATAGAGAACAAACACTGTATTTACCTTAATACATATATATATATATAGCAGTTCATGTTCACATCCAGCTCCCGCTGCCCAACACTACAATGGCAGACAACAATGCAAACTAGCCACAGACTGCACACAGCACAGCCAGTGATTTTCATACAGAGCGCTACGTAATTTTGCCAATAAGAAAACATAAACAGCCTACTTACATAGCCCCCATGCTCCCCACAAAAAATTTTAGAAATTGTTTTGGGCAGTGGCCAATTATGATTTGTTAAAAAAATTTTCACAATTACAATAACAATGAAATCATATGCACACACTTATTGATACAATGTTGGTCAAAAATTTTCTCACAGTCCATAAAGACAGTCCTGATCGTTAATCACAGTAAACTTGCAATGTTTATCTCAAAGTCTGAGCAGTAAAAGAAAATGCACACGGAAGTAGTGGATTTCCATGCAGTCTTGAAGAAGTAGTGTTGTCCTTCCAACGGAAAGACAGTGCTGACTCTTGACATGCAGACAGGTAACGGGCCATAACAGAGCAAACCCACAGCAGAGTCAGTCGAAGTTTTGAAGAGTATTGGTGGGTAGGTCATCACAGAGCAGACCCACTGTAGTCCTGGTAGAGATTACGGTATTGGTGGGCCACCAGAGGTGCAGACCCACTGCAGTCCTTGTAGAAATAATGGTATTGATGGATCATCAAAGATGTAGACCCACTGTAGTCCTTGTAGAGATAATGGTACTGGTGGGTCATCAAAGGTGTAGACCCACTGTAGTCCTTGTAGAGATGGCCAGTAGCCCTCTGTTGTGACTGTGCAGGTGCACAATCACCATTGAAGAGTCTTGCGGATAATATAGCAAGTCCATAAACCACCACTTGTGCACTCACAATTTTTTTTTTTAAATGTCCTTAGAACCAGCAATGCTGTTATCCAGTCCCTTGCTGAATTATTAACACACGTGCAAACACTAACAGTCCCTACCTCTCACATATTGTCCATATACTATGACAAACAGAAACGTGTGCAGTGAAATGTAACTTACAAGTTACTTAATTTCATGAACTGGTGTCAATTACAATTTTATAACATAAGAATACAATAACAAAGGTACAAAATACATCATTAAAGAACATAACAATACAGATAACATTTGTAGTACAGGCTTTACAAAAGAATCGAACTAACGTCTACATCAGTGTTACAGGAATTATGACATAAGTAAATATATAAAATAATGAGAATAGTTTCCGAAACATTAATTTCACACTTGAGCATTGAAACAGAACAGAATTAATAATGTCTATAAACATCTTTACAAAGAAAATAACATATTATTAATGCAAATTATATTTGAGGATAACAGTATTCCTCATCATAGTGAATGTAGCTTAGTACTAGAAAAATTCTACAACATAAGTCTTATCAGATAAACACATAAATACAGGAAAAACATAAATACCCAAGGGTACACAAACATATAGCGGAATAATACAAGGAAAGGACAGGGTTTGTTTTACTGCAGTATTTTGCAAACAAAACTGCCTTTACTTCTCGGAGATCTCCCTTCGTTCTTCATTATTTCCAAAAGTCCTATCTATACCTGTTTTCTGTACTTTTCTCGTATAGCCTCTCAGTGTATTTCTCAAATTCATCGCAACTCATTCTCTTATAGGCTACCCCCTCTTAAGCTAACTTATATCTACTGAGCTCAGATGCTAAACTAAGGGACGAGGCAATGCAGCAGCACAAAACAATTAACACAAACAGCAATGACAAAATATTCAAATTTGCAAAGCAAGCAGCAATATTACAACTAATATAAGGCAATGAGCAGCAAACAATAAAAATAAATCAGTAGTAAACTGGCTTAGCATAGTAATACAAAGTCAAATTCAGTAACAAAAATATTACACTAAAAATGGCCATGTCTAATACCTATGTCACATCTTAACACTAGAGTGATGCATCACGAGAACTTACACTAGCAGATAAGTTACCAAATCGTAAAGAAATTATTTATGCAATTCCTGTGAAGGGAAATGTCTATTTATGTGCCCTCGTTTTCTTGGAAGTAGATCATAAATTTCTTATTGACTGGATCTGTAGGCATAAAATAACTATATTAGTACATATATTAAATTTTATTTTAACCAATGCTGCAGTGCAGCTAAAAACTAGATATTAAACAAAATGAGCAATTTCTCAACTAGGAAGACAATGGATGTAAAATGTTTCTCATCATTTCATTAGGCATTTTAGTAAATATCATAAATTAAGAGCTCCACAGGGTAATCACATGTTTTCAAGTTCGAGCGTGTCGTATTTGCGATGCTTTCTACAAAGGAATGTCAATAGTGAGGATAATGGCCTCTTCTTTTTTTTGCACCTAATGGCTTTCTTTTGTCAGACGTCTACCTCTCAGCTGGGCGCCAAAAACGCATTACGCCAAGGTCACTTACCTTTCTTGCTGAAATATTTACGACAGCAGTTTCCGCTACAGTGGCAGTCTCATATAAAAAATTTCAGAGGTCGAGAATTTGCGTTGCAAATGTGTAGATACAAAATCTTATGAATATAACAGTGTCCAAAAAATTTTCGCCGGCATTGTGATACATTCACGCATTTACACACATTTCATAACTCTTAAAGTACGATTCTTGGTTTCCAACATCCTTTTTCACAAACCAGAGTCCCTACCCACTACTCATTATTCCTTACCTTATTCGTCGACACTTCTTCAATATTTCATCATAACATACGTAGCATAATCAAATAACTCATATAGCATCAGCTTATTGATCATAAACATACCGCAACAGCATAATACACATCATTATCGTAATAATAACATCATAAAACCTCAGCCAAATCTCAAAATCGTCGTAGCTTCCTCCAATAGTTTCAAAACCTAAAAAAAATTCTCTGCTCATTTCAAAAGTGTCATCTACCTGAAACGTACTTTAAAGATCATGCTCCCGTACCAAATACATCATTCAAAGCTCTCATAGTATCACAATGGTTCCGAAAAAATATGAGCATTTCACAAAGTACAGACAAAATACAATTTCATAAGTGTGAAGTTATCCAACTGTGAAATTGCGTAAACATTTGTCACTGATGTAGTAAAAAAAAATGTTTATCTCTCAGTTAAATGATCAGATAGCTGTGTAATTTGTGTGTTACAGAAATATGGCACCGATGTGTAAAATTGTATAAGCAAATACCATATTAGCTAGGGCTCCTTGTGCTTGCCAAACACATGGTACACAAAGTAGGCGTGTACCCCCCTCAGGATTAATGTAATTATACCCTCAGGTGTTACAGATTACAGCAACAGAATGAAATGTATCACGGAAAACCTTTGTATCATTGTACTTCAAATATCTTTAAAAAATAAATGTTTTAAGTACAAAATTAATCACTCAAATGCGTGTCCTGTAGCGCTAAATGTGCGTCTTGCTGTAAGATAATTCTGTGGAACTGTCGTAGTTATCGTCCTCTGTAAGCAAAGTTCTGCTGAAGTCAATGTACTTACCTCGTGATAAACAAAAGTGAAATGCTTTGCGTATAGATATCTTAGTTATTACGCTTATTGCCGTGATGAAGAACGTACTGTGCTGTGACATATTGTTGTGCTACGGAAAAGGCAGTCTCATTGTAGCTATACCACAAAAGTTACTACTAAAACATGTTTTACTTTCCAGAATAATACAGAAAAACTGTGCAGATATAAAACAGATACACCGCAAAAGCAACATTGTAAATTGTCACTCATTAGTAGCGTCGTGATAAAATCGTGTAGCTGTCACATAAACTAACCTCTGTGTCATTTGGTATCTCACAGAAAGTACTTTAAATCTAGAATGTATTTTCAAGTAAACCAAAATGTTGCATTAAAATCTCATTAGCAGTACTGGTATGTGTCCTAAGTATGTGAGCCTTATAGTCGTTACGTAAACGTGCAACAAACAAGCAAGAATGTACAAATACAACACTGTGTCGTCTGTTCACTATAACAATGCAATCGTAATTTCTGTTTAAAAATGTTCCCTAGGTTCTAGACTGGATATTTAACTTCAAACATTATTGCAAGTTAACAGTTTCTTAAGTCTGACAAAGCATACTAGAAATATGAAGTGAAAAGTTTTATGGCAATGACAAAGCTAAAAAGCAGATTATCTTTCAATAAACGGTTTTACATGTGAAATGTGGTGTAAACCTTTACTCTTCCTAGTACGCAGAGTTTCAACTTCAACGCAATTATCATGTGGTATACGTCGGATTCTATAAGGTCCATCGTAAACTATAAAAGAATTTGTGACTCAAGTGTTTCTTCTTATGTGACAATGAATGAGCTTTAATGAGAACTTTCTGACCAATATATAATTTCTTTGCATTTGCTTTACCGTGTAGTTTTCTCCTTTTGTCTGCTGCAGATTTTATATTTTTAATGGCCAAATCAATTATGTCTTTGTGTCGAAGTTTACATGTATTCGGGAAAGGTACAAGCTCTCTGATTCTGTTCGGTGGTTCTTCATTCTTTAGTACAAGAGTAGGTGGTAAAGCAGTGGAATCATGAGGCATTTCATTCAGCACATTTTGAAATAAGTGTAAATATCTGTCCCAATGCTGATGCTTTCTGTGACAATAAAGTCTGCAAAGCTTATTGATTTCTTTCATAATCCGTTCAGACGGGTTACAATGTGGTGAGTACAATGAAATAAAAACAGGTTTGATTTTATGATTCCGAAGCATGCGTGACCAAACAGCAGATCTGAATTGAGGTCCGTTATCTGAAATGACTTTGCTAACGTGTCCAACTTCACGTAAGAAATTTTTAACAAAGGCGTTGGATACAGACCGTCCAGTGGCTTTACGTAACGGTGTGAAAGAAACAAATTTTGAAGTAAGTTCAACAGCGACTAGAACGTACGAAAATCCATTAGATGTTCTGACAAGCGGTCCCAAGAGATCAACAGCAGCAAATTCTTTTAATTTAGAAGGAATGATAGGAAACAGCGGAGCACGATGGGAGATAGTAGATGGTTTCGCCTTTTGACAAAGTTTACAAATAGACAAGAATCTTCGAATTCTCTTTTCCATATTGTTAAAATAACAAGTCGTTCGAAGAATATGATAACATTTTCGTGGGCCAAAATGTGCATAGCTGAAATGAATGTACCAAATGAGCTTATTAACAAAATCGTCAGGAATGCAAAGTACCCATAGCTTGTCATCAACAGTGCAGCGTTTGAACAGTATGTTGTTTCTAACCAGATAATAATGCCGAATCTGTGTGTGTGTCTTTTCATGCCATTTGCTTTTGATGTCTTTCCAAATCGGATCTTTATCTTGTTCATGAGCAATGTCCTTTAAAGATGTGGTGATGAAGTTTTCAAAGGCGACTTTCTGAATGTAAAGAATACTGAAATTTTTCCCGAGGTTGCCTTCTGTGTTACTTTTCTCAAGCCCAGCCGGTGCGCGTGACAGTGCGTCCGCAACAATGTTCTCCTTGCCGGGAATGTAGACTATTGTGAAGTGGAATTCTTGCAGAAACAATGCCCAACGTTTTAACCTGTCATGATTTAATTTTGAAGACATAAGAAATTGTAATGCACGATGATCACTGTATACTTTTACGTGCTTACCAGAAAGAAAGAAACGGAATTTGTTAAATGCCCAAACGATAGCTAAAGCTTCTAATTCAGTAACGGAATAATTTTTTTCAGATTTTGTTAGCACTCGGCTAGCAAAAGCAATGGTTTTCTGAACAGTAGTGTCATTTTCTGTGGCTTCTTGAAATAAATGGGCACCAAGACCGACTTTAGAAGAATCCGTGCTAAGGCAGAAATCTTGTGACAGATCTGGATGAGCTAGTATTGGCGCGTTAAGTAGCGATTCTTTCAAAGAATTGAATTCCAACTGTGCTTGTTCGTCCCAGTTCCAAATAGTATTTTTCCAGTGAGTGAACAAAGTTTTGGTGTAACAAGAATTTGCATATTCAGAAAACGACGGTAAAAATTTCCGAGACCTAGAAAACTGCGGACTTGTTTTTTTGTGGATGGAACTGGAATGGCTCTGATTGCTTCTAACTTTTCAGGATCCGGCTAAATGCCTTTAGAAGAAATAATATGTCCCAAAAACCTCACCTTTGTCCTACCGAATTCAGACTTTTCCAAGTTAACTGTAATTCCAGATTCTGCAAAAATACGTAACAAACTGTTGAGGATGCGATTATGTTGTTCTCATGAAGCTTCTGCTATTAGAATATCGTCCACATATAAGGTGATGTGACGTTTTAAGAACTCAGGTAATATGGAATTTAGCCCGCGAATGAATGCTGCCGAAGAAATGTTCAAACCAAAAGGAAGTTTCCGAAACTGATAACAAACGTCGAAACAAAGGAAAGCTGTGTATTTTCTACATTCTGGATGAAGTTCGATCTGATAAAAGCTGGATCTGAGATCAATGTAAGACAACACTTTTACACCATTAAAATTTTGAAGAAGTTCTTCCAACGTTTGCGGCCTGTCTGTTTCAGGAATAATGATAGTATTGATTTGTCTCGAATCTAAGACAAGCCTGATCGATCCATTTTTCTTCTCAGCAACATGTAATGGATTGTTGTATGAGCTTACTGCAGGCTCAATAATGCTCTCGTCAAGCATAGATTGTATTTCTGTTCTAACACGGTCCCTATAATGTGCTGGAATTACGTATGGTCTAACACAAAATTTAGTATGCTCACGAACACGAAATTGGTATTGAAATCCCTTGATTGTTCCTGTTTTGTGAGTAAAAACTGTGAAATGTGCTTGTAAAATCTCAAAAAGGTCCTGCCTATCGGTGTCATTACAATTCTCAATTGTTTGAATTTTATTCTGAATTAACTCATTAATTTCAAATATGCCGTCGATCTCATCCCTGTCAGTACTTGCAGAGTGATTGTTAGTGTCTAGTTCCGTAGAAAATTCCGAACTGTTGTCCAACAGAAGGTAAAGCCGATTAATTTCTTCGTCGTGGTTTGAGAGCCAATCTTCAAATTTCAAAGCTATTGACTTACCTTCCTTCTCTAAACTTATTTCAGCATCGTGAAAGTTTAGGATTGCTTTGTATTCATTCAAAAAGTCTACTCCCAATATAATTTCCGTCGACAATAATGGAACAATAAGAAAGTTCATAGAGAAGCTGTGGCTTTGACAAAAGAATTCTAAGTTGGTTTGTTGGCGTACATCTACACTTTTTCCGAAGATTGCACCTTGTATGCTCACGAACACGAAATTGGTATTGAAATCCCTTGATTGTTCCTGTTTTGTGAGTAAAAACTGTGAAATGTGCTTGTAAAATCTCAAAAAGGTCCTGCCTATCGGTGTCATTACAATTCTCAATTGTTTGAATTTTATTCTGAATTAACTCATTAATTTCAAATATGCCGTCGATATCATCCCTGTCAGTACTTGCAGAGTGATTGTTAGTGTCTAGTTCTGTAGAAAATTCCGAACTGTTGTCCAACAGAAGGTAAAGCCGATTAATTTCTTCGTCATGGTTTGAGAGCCAATCTTCAAATTTCAAAGCTATTGACTTACCTTCCTTCTCTAAACTTATTTCAGCATCGTGAAAGTTTAGGATTGCTTTGTATTCATTCAAAAAGTCTACTCCCAATATAATTTCCGTCGACAATAATGGAACAATAAGAAAGTTCATAGAGAAGCTGTGGCTTTGACAAAAGAATTCTAAGTTGGTTTGTTGGCGTACATCTACACTTTTTCCGAAGATTGCACCTTGTAATTTAATCTTACGTAACGGAAGTGTGGGGCAATCGTTCGATTTGTTACATTTGCTAAAGGCTGTTTCACTAATTACTGAAATGGGACTGCCAGAGTCAAGTACTGCCGTAAATTTTACGTCATTTACTGTAATGTGAATCACAGGATATGCAATGTTGTCATGTTTTACGTCGTGTTCCTGGAGTAAGATGTCCCTAATGTCTTCCAGTTTTACGTAATTACTAGCTACGGCAGTTGCGTCGTCAGTTACATAAGTATGTTTTGTGGCTGCCAGCGGTGTGAGTCATTGCCTATTGTCTCTTTGTTGGCGCGCGTCGTTATTGGGATTTGGAGACCTAACTTCTACAAATTCACCTCCTCGAGAGGGCCCTGCTCTGTTTGAATCCCGCCAGTTCTGATGCCATTCAGGTCTGTCGTTACGATCATATCGTCTGTCGTCATGTCGGTAGATGCCATAGTTTCTTTCTTGTCGGTCACGTGGTGGAGAATTTCTCCCTGAATCGTAACTGCGCGCTGGACTGTTGCGTCTAAGGTTATTCTGTCTCCCTTGATAATAATTATTTTGGTTCCCAAATTGTCTGTTTCTCTGATTGTCTCTGTGATAGTCACTACCGCGGAGAGGTGATCTTTCCCTGTAATTATCACTACTCTGCCAACGGTTGTCATATGGGTGGTGTCTGTTTTGGCCACGATATGTGTTGTGAGAATAGCCTTGTCGTGTCCAGTTATTATTTCTTTCATCGCGGAATTGTGACAGATGTGACCTGTAATTGTTGTGCTCCTGTTTCCGCGTTCCCCTATTGTCAGTGTCAATTTCCAGTTCTTGTAACAGTCCCTGAAATGCTTCAATGTCGTCTTTGCAACGTCCTGCCAAAATAATATGTCGTAAATGTTCAGGTAATTTGATTAAGCAAATGCGGATGAGTTCTGAGGGACTGGACTGGAAAATTCAGATTGTTCGAAATGTTTCATCATTATGATGCCATGTTTTACTCGGTCTTGTGTGGCTTGAGACCAATATGCTGAGAGGAAGGCATGGTAAAATTCTCCTTCACTGTGGCAATCGTGAATGACCGATCGCATTCTTACAGCTGGTTCATTCTCTAAGTAGCCACACATAAATTATAATCTGTGTTCTAACGACCAGCTGGGAGGAAAACAATGAGAGAATTGATGGAGCCATGCTTGTGGATGAATGTCGTTGCCAGAATTCTTAAATGTTTTGAATTTACGTGTAGTAATGAACAGCTTATAGTCAAAATCATCATGTCGGCGAGTCGCATATCGGTCATTGTTAGGTCGTGTCGGCCGTTCCATCTCAAAATTCGGTGCACATTGCCAGTTTCTTTCATAACTTCCGAAATGCCGTGTGTTATTATTTTGCGTCTTTTCCGTATTTCTAAGTCCCTCTTCCCGTGTTGGAGCGCGAGTGTCTGAAATTTGTAATTTTTGTATTACCTGTGTCAGCTGATCTTGTACTTCCCGGATTTCTCTTTGGTGTTGCGTATTAATTTGATTCAGATTTTGTTTCAGTTTCCTAATTTGTTCGCTCTCTTCTGTGTCATTAAAGACTACCGGTTTTGTGTCATTCAGATTATCATCTACCTTCGTAGATAAATTATTTAGCTGATCCCAAAGTTCAACTACTTTCTCTGATAATGAACTAATTTCCTCCATGTGTCTTTCTGAACCAATTTTCAGAATATCTACTGTGTCCTTCACGTTTTCTTGAGTTTTTGAAAGTTGCATAACCGAATCGGTAGATGCAACTGAGTCAATTTTAGCTTGCAGGGTCTCATGATTTTGATGAACAATAGTTTGCAGTTCTTTTATGGCTGCTTCGTGATTCTGTAATGCATTTTCATGACGCGAAAAAATGGGTTGGAAATGCTCACAAATTTGTGTTTTTACGTCATTACAGACTTTTTGACATTTCGATTCAATGTTATGTAACTCAGTAGTTACATCTTCACGTGTTTGTTCAAGTGTGGTGTCTAACTTTTGAAGATTTTGTTCCATTGTGTCTAACTTTTTAAGATTTTGTTCCACTGTGTCTAACTTTTTGAGATTTTGTTCCACTGTGTCTAACTGTTGCTGTGTTTGTCTCTGGTGTTGTTCAATTGTGTCTAACTGTTGCTGTGTTTGTCTCTGATGTTGTTCCATTGTGTCTAACTTTTCAAGCTTTTGTCCCATTTGTTGCATTAATTGTAATAACAATGCACTGGTGTCTGAAACATGTTCCTCAGTGCTTTTCGGCAGTGAATTTGCACCGGCAACATTCACATTTTGACAAGCGGAAAATGTGTCTTGACTCATTTGAAAAAACGGTGAGGACGCAAAACCTGAATCTACAGTATTTGCAAAATTGTGTCCTGTCATTTCGGATTCCTGAGGCGAGCTGTTGCCGAGCGATCGATCGATAATGCTTCCCTGTTCACTACCTGTTTCACTGTCTACGCCATTGTTTGCAGCCCGCTCCATTTCCCTATGCACAGTTACCAAATTACTACTTTGAACGTCTGTTAATTCATTACACAGTGGTGCTGGCAAGCTACGCTCGTTGTCACTATTATTTCTCAGTTTACTTTGGAGCCTAGTGTTACGTTTTTCACACGCCATTATTGTCACAATATTTCACACGATAACACAGAAAAGCACAATTTGAAGAGCAAAAATAAGAGAACACATTAACATAGCACTGAAAATAATATGTAGTTAATTGCAAGCGCAGCTGCGAAATACTTGGTGCAAATCTACATGCATGCCACAACTGTTTTACTGTACAACAATGAAAGGCTGCAACTACAAAGGCGATTCTCTCTACAATTACGCGCTAATAAACAAAATCTACACTAATTACACAAACTACAAGAAAAAATCAGAAGATTCCAGTGAGGTATCCTAGGCTAAGGGTCGACATATGAAACGTCCCCTTAGAAGAATTATACAGGACTGTGCTTAAACTGATACACAATATTTTGTTAGCGCAACGCAATCTGACTTTCAAAAATCCCTACAAAAGAGTGGCCCTGACTAACATTAACCTATACCTTTCACAAATCACTTACCTCACCAAAAATCTTCGTTACTCGAACTACTGCAAAACAGCGAGCGCCACTACTGCCAGCTAAATAAAAGATTCAAACTACGGAAGGCACTAACTACTGATAGGGATAGTTAGCAAATGAAAGATGTTAATAGAGAACAAACAATGTATTTACCTTAATATCATATATATATATATATATATATATATATATATATATATATATATATATATAGCAGTTCATGACAAATTTCAAAACTCCGCCATCTCTCTAACCACATCCACCACTGCTGGCGGCTCACCTCCAACTGCACAACGCTACGCGCTGTTCACATCCAGCTGCCGCTGCCCAACACTACAATGGCAGACAACAATGCAAACTAGCCACAGACTGCACACAGCACAGCCAGTGATTTTCATACAGAGCGCTACGTAATTTTGCCAATAAGAAAACATAAACAGCCTACTTACAATATCGCTGAACGTTTCCCGATATTACTTCACACCCGAACATGTTTGATAATCAATGTTACCCCAAAAAACCCACATTATGAATAACTTTTCTCACCATCCATGACAAGCGCCGCACCCCTGCGTCCGTCTCGTTCAATCAGCGGTCCCAGAGTGTCCTAACCTGGCGCGTTCCAGGACCAACCGCCACCCGTTCAAAAAAACTGGTGGTGGGGGTAGGACCTCACAAACTCTGCCCTGCTCATCCCCACTATCTTTGGAATTACGAACTCTCTGCCGAACCTGCTCACGTTCTTATATTGGTGCTAAACAACCCTACTCCTACCATCTTTGACTAACCCAGATTATTATATATTACATGCATAATTACGTTTATCCATCCACATACATCACGGGATCAAAGGATGAGAGAGAAGATGTGACACCAACAGAAGAAAAAATATACATGGAAGCATTCCTGAATCCAGAGGTTAATTAGCTAGACGAAACATTGAAAGGACGCTCTCGGCGTAAAATGAATTATTAAACATGTAGAAATTAATCAGTTAGTTAAATGAAGCGTAACCCTGTGACGTTTCACGCTTTGGCTATCGATGCGCGATCTATGGCCAGACTCAGACCTACATATGTCGTCATTCCTGCGTTAGAGCTCGTTCTCTTACGTACATTATGTAATTCCCACACAGGGGAGGACATTTTAATTGAAAGTCGCTGCCTGGTATCGACAGGAAAATACGAGGTCTGTTCAAAGAATTCCGTAACTTTGGCCACAAAATTTCTCTACACTTACCTTTTACTTAGTGTGCGTGGTCTCCTTCGAAATGCTCTCCTCCACAGTCGATACACCACTCTCCACGTCGTTTCCACTTGGTACGCCTCTTGCTGGATCGCGCGAAACGGTCTGCGAATTTCCTTTTATCTCCTCTATCGCTGTAAATCATCGTGCTTTCAACGAACTTTGGAAATTAAAAAAAAAAGTCCATAGGGGCCAGGTATGGAGAATATGGAGGATGAGGCAGCACGGTGATTTCGTTTTTGTGCAATAGTCACGCACCAACAGGGATCAATATGCGGGTCCGTTTTCGTGATGCAAGAGCCATGATTTGCCTCGCCACATTTCAGGCCGTTTCCTGCCCATATGTTCCCATGGGCGTCGCAATGCCTCCCGATAGTACCATCGATTAACGGTTTTTCCCTGTGGCACCAATTCAAAGTCAAAGAAAACTATCAGCATGGCATTGATATTTGACCTGACCTGAAGAGCTTTCTTGGTCTCGAAGTACCTTCCCCCATCCATTGTGAAGATTGAACCTCGTTCTTAACATCATAACCGTAGACCCACGTCTCATCACCATTTATGATTCTCTGAGGGAACACCTCTTTCTCATGTGCGCGATGCAAAAGCTCTTCACAGATTGCGAAGCGAAGGTTTTTCTGGTCTTGAGACTCATGAGTCGTGGGACGAATTTGGCGACAACACGATGCACTCCAAGATGCTGTGTCCGGATTTCATGACATGATCCCAGCCAGTCTTCGATTGGTACGCGCAATTTCGTTGACTTTCCTGACAATAGCGCCGTCGGCAGATGTCGAAGGACGTCCTAAGCGAGGGTCAACTTTAACTTCCGTCCGGCCATTTGTAAACCGCGTGAACCATTCGTAGCACCGAGTACGGCTTGAGAGTTCATCACCGTAGATTTCCTGCATCATTTTATGTGTCTCTGTAAAGGTTTCCTCGAATTTCACTTAAAATGAAACGCAGACGCATTGCTCCGCTAACTCTGCCAGCCGGCAGCGGTGGCCGAGCGGTTCTAGGCGCTTCAGTCCGGAACCAGGAGGCTGCTACGGTCGCAGGTTCGAATCCTGCCTCGGGCATGGATGTGTGTGATGTCCTTAGGAAAGTTAGGTTTAAGTACTTCTAAGTCTAGGGGATTGATGGCCTCAGAAGTTAAGTGCCATAGTGCTCAGAGCCATTTGAACCACTTAACTCTGCTATCTCGAAATTCGCAAACTGTGCGACACAACGTTCTACTCAGTACGGCACCCAACGATAACTAACAGCCATACAACAGTGAAACTCGCGGCAGATAGACATTAGACGCAGGCGTGTGCAGGAATGCCAACTGAAGTTAGCTCCAACAGACCACTGGCGTGAAATTACGAATGTTCCGGAATTTCTTGAACAGATCTCGTACAATATTGTAGTGCCTGCGTTGTTAAGGAGAACGACGCAACTCTCCTTCGGACATGCGGGTTCTGACGCAGGACCGACGACATATGGAAGTTTGGGTGGGCCGTGAGTCGTTGTACGGATAGCCAAAGCGGGAAATCCTTGTTCGAACTCCTGTCCGGCACTCATTTTCGTGGTCGCCATTCCATTCTACAACTGATGGTAGTTCGTATTCGCAACCGAGAACGCATTTCACGTGTTTCATAACAACTGTAGTCACCACAGTGCATGTCCGAAGGAACATTACATCGTTCTGCTTGTCAACGCAGGCATTGCAATATCGAAATTCTTCATTCCACAGCTGCGTGGAGTTTGCCTAATGTACACAATATGGTTTCAGCAAGATGGGGCTGCAAACCATACGGCGCGTAATTCACTGACTACACTGAGAAGCCACTCCCCACATAGATTACTCTCACGATGTCGTGATATACCATGGCCAATGAGGTCATCCGAACTTTCAGCCCCCGCTGTGGGGTGAGCTCAAGACTTTTTTTTTTTTTTTTTTTTTTTTTTTTTTTTTTGTACGGCGACTCCACAATACTGATGAGTCGAAAGTCACAGTCTAAGAAGAGACAGAGGCCATTCCTCAACAAATGATTGATGATTGAGAACGTAATGAAGAGCTTCCGTGAACGTGTTTAGCAAAGCTTTGCCAATGATGGAAGCCATTTGTGTGACGCACTTTGTAATAAATCATCCTGTGGTTGGCTTTCTAGTAACGAAAATGTGTGTAGACCAGTTATCTAAAACTTATGTTGGTATAAATATGCGATAGACCTCATAAAAACCAAATGAAAAGTAAAACTTTCTGTGAGCCACCCTGTAATTGTAAAGGCACATTGGCATACAGATTGACAAAGTTCTGCCACGTGACGCTATTCTAAAACGACCGATGAGGTTGTTTACGCAGCCTTCACTCCCAACACTTGTTTGACGCAGCTCCCCACTCCAGTCTTTTCTCCACAAACCTCCTGCAACCCACACCCACTTAACCTGCTTTCTGTAGGCAAGCTTTGGTCTCGTTCTACAGTTCTTAGGCCTGCACTCTCCTCCGTTACCAAATTAGCTATTCCTCGATGACTCATCACATATCATATCAGTCTGTTACATGTATCATATCATATCAGTCTGTTCCTTGTTTAGTCAGGTTTTGCCGCAAAGCTCTTTTCTGCTGAATTCACAGCACCTGTTCGTTACTTATTCGATCCATCCATACAATATTCAGCATTTTTCTGTTAGGATTTCAGTAATACCCGACTTTAATTAATTAGAGCTAGATTGACACTTGCGTTCAATATGTTTTGATAGAACTCTGCGAATTTCTAGAGAAGAATAGAAGTCTACACCACTTTCTAGAAACAAGTAAATCTTCAAAAAAAAATCGTTTTCTCGTGCCTATATGGTCTGAGGAATCATTCATGTTCGCGTAGTTGTAGATATTAACAACAGTATTTCTAAATTGTTATTGGAGTGAAAGGGGAAACAGGTGACTGAGACATTATTAGTCAAATGACGAAAGAGGATGTGAAAGTCAGTCCCACACCTCTTCTTAAGTGGTTGCAGTATTTTCAGAATCTGTGGTCTCAGACATCAAACCATCTTACAGTCCAACTCGCAGGGAACTGTTCAAGAGAAACTATCTCTAAGTGTGAACTTAAGTACTAAACAATATAAAAATAATAAATCCCCAGGGCAATATTCAATCAATCCAGAGCTGTTTTGGTATGCAAGCAAGTCATTTGTAGACAGATAACTAAACTTCTTAAATATGACCTGGTCAGCAGATGATATACCTGAGAACCGGGCTAAATCCACTGTCATTTCTATCTTCAAAAAAAGGAGAGCTGGAAATAAAACAGTGATAACTGCCAAGGAATACGCTTACTGTCCTCTGCATATAAAATACTTGTCAACATCATAAAAATAAATTGTACACACATTATGAATCCATGATGGGTGAGGAGCAAAATGTCTCTCGAAAAGAGAAATTATACTGTCATGGCTATTTTTCATTGCAACTGCTAACATAAAAACACGGAGAATTCAGTCTAGAAACACACATTGCCTATGTCGACTTAAATAAGAAAAAAAATTCTATCAAGTCAACAAAAACAAATTATTACAGATTCTGGCAGATGATCATGTTCTCCAGCAGTTTATCGACAATACATACGAAATTTACACACCAAATTTAAACTATGTCAGGAAAGAGGACACTTTTTGAGAGTGGGACAGAAAAAAAGCTTGAAGGCATACGACAGCGATGCTTGCTTATAATCTATGTGAATAAAATCATCCAAGAGTGGAGCGAATGCCATACGGCCTCTGTCAAATGAACACAATCACGTAGTTGGATGCTTCACGCTTTGCAGATAGTTTATCCCTTGTAGCGAGTTAAGAGGGTGACCTGCAGCATTCTGCACACGATTTACAAGCTGTATCCGGTGACTACAGCAAGGACCTCAATAAGGATGAAAAAAAACCTATGGCCTTCTGCGGAAAATACCCTTTACAAAGTGAGAAGTGCCTGAGAAATAAAATTCTGGAAAGACTGAAAACATTCACATATTTTGGCTATGAACTATCCTGTCTGAAAGAAGCAGATCTAGATGGAAAACCCACCAGATACACAAAACCATTGGGAGGAGTCATTAATAATATATCATTGATAATGTACTGAAACCTTCCCTAGCTCAAAAGCACACCAGATGCGTCTTTATAAGGCCATAGCAAGACCTGTGCTGTGCCATGCTATGGCAGTGAAGCCTGACCAATAAAGGCAAAAGATGCAAAAGACTAACAGACTGTGAAATGAAATTCTTGAGACGAATAACTGGTTACATCAAATGGGTTCACGAAAGAAACGAAGATGTGTTGAAGGAACTCGAAATGGAACTCATTCAAAACTACGAGGGCAGTTCAATAAGTAATGCAACACATTTTTTTCTGAAACAGGGGTTGTTTTATTCAGCATTGAAATACACCAGGTTATTCCCCAATCTTTTAGCTACACAACACTATTTTTCAACGTAATCTCCATTCAATGCTACGGCCTTACGCCACCTTGAAATGAGGGCCTGTATACCTGCACGGTACCATTCCACTGGTCGATGTCGGAGCCAACGTCGTACTGCATGAATAACTTCTTCATCATCCGCGTAGTGCTTCCCACGGATTGCGTCCTTCATTGGGCCAAACATATGGAAATCCGACGGTGCGAGATCGGGGCTGTAGGGTGCATGAGGAAGAACAGTCCACTGAAGGTTTGTGAGCTCCTCTCGGGTGCGAAGACTTGTGTGAGGTCTTGCGTTGTCATGAAGAAGGAGAAGTTCGTTCTGATTTTTGTGCCTACGAACACGCTGATGTCGTTTCTTCAATTTCTGAAGAGTAGCACAATACACTTCAGAGTTGATCGTTTGACCATGGGGAAGGACATTGAACAGAATAACCCCTTCAGCGTCCCAGAAGACTGTAACCATGACTTTACCGGCTGAGGGTATGGCTTTAAACTTTTTCTTGGTAGGGGAGTGGGTGTGGCGCCACTCCATTGATTGCCGTTTTGTTTCAGGTTCAGAGTGATGAACCCATGTTTCATCGCCTGTAACAATCTTTGACAAAAAATTGTCACCCTCAGCCACATGACGAGCAAGCAATTCCGCACAGATGGTTCTCCTTTGCTCTTTATGGTGTTCGGTTAGACAACGAGGGACCCAGCGGCAACAAACCTTTGAATATCCCAACTGGTGAACAACTGTGACAGCACTACCAACAGAGATGTCAAGTTGAGCACTGAGTTGTTTGATGGTGATCCGTCGATCATCTCGAACGAGTGTGTTCACACGCTCCGCCATTGCAGGAGTCACAGCTGTGCACGGCCGGCCCGCACGCGGGAGATCAGACAGTCTTGCTTGACCTTGCGGCGATGATGACACACGCTTTGCCCAACGACTCACCGTGCTTTTGTCCACTGCCAGATCACCGTAGACATTCTGCAAGCGCCTATGAATATCTGAGATGCCCTGGTTTTCCGTCAAAAGAACCTCGATCACTGCCCGTTGTTTGCAACGCACATCCGTTACAGACGCCATTTTAACAGCTCCGTACAGCGCTGCCACCTGTCGGAAGTCAATGAAACTATACGAGACGAAGCGGGAATGTTTGAAAATATTCCAAAAGAAATTTCCGGTTTTTTCAACCAAAATTGGCCGAGAAAAAAAATGTGTTGCATTACTTATTGAACTGCCCTCGTACTCAAAACTATCGAAACAACTGGAGGAAACAAACTGAGGTGACAAAAGTCACGCAATAGTGATATGCACATATACAAATGGCGGTGGTATCGCTTATAAAAGGGTAGCGCATGAGCGGACGTATCACTTGTACTCAGGTGATTCGAGTGAAAAAGTGCTCAAAGTGATTATGGTCTTACGATGGCAATAAACAGACATGGAACGCGGAATGGTAGTTCGAGCTAGACATACGGGATATTATATTTCGGAAATCATTAGTGAATCGAATATTCTGAGATAGACTGCGTCAAGAGTCTTCCGCGAATACCAAATTTCAGGCGTCACCTCTCACCACGGACAACGCAGTGGCCGATGGACTTCACTCAAAGACCGAGAGAAGTGGCGTTTGTGTAGAGTTGTCAGTGCTAACAGACAAGCAACACTGCACGAAATAACTGCAGAAGTCAATACGGTACGTACGATGAAGGTATCCGTTAGGACAGTGCGGCGAAATTTGAGGTTAATGGGCTATGGCAGGAGACGACCGTCGCGACTGAGTTTGCTAACAGCACGACAACACCTGCAGCACCTCTCCTGGGCTCGTGACCGCATCGGGTGGACACCAGACAACTGGAAAACCGTGGACTGCCCAGATGAGTCCCAATTTCAGTTGGTAAGAGCTGATGGTAGGGTTAGAATGTGGTGCAGATCTCACGAAATCATGGACGCAGGTTGTCAATAAGTACTGTGGAATCTGATGTCGGCGTGTTTACATGGAAACTGAGGCAATCATTGACTGGAAACGGCTACGTTCGGCTACTTGGAGACCGATTTGCAGCCATTCGTGGACCCCATGTTCCCCAACAACGTTGTCATGTCAATGGGACACAATTTTTTGCAGTTGATCTGAAGAAATTCTGGACAATTCGAGCGAATGTTTTGGCCACTCAGATCGCTCTACATGAATCCCTTCGAACATTTATTGGACACAATGGGGAGGTCGATTTGTGCACAACCTCATTCGACGGTAAAGTTTCGCAGTTGGCGACGGGTATGGAGACAGCATGGTTCAGTATTTCTGCAGGGTCTGTAAGACGTTGTGGTCACCTCACCTTCATTGCTTACATATTCCGCCCTCACAATCATATTCCACACATCAAGATGCTTCATTCGAACCCGAACTCGATAAGATAAAGTCAATGTTGTATGAATTCATGTAAACGATATGCAGATAACAAGTGCGCATCAGGGTTTAAATACTCGAGGCTGGCATACACACATACATTCCAGACACGACGGTCACAGGAGCTTTTAGTTCGAGAGAGACAGACCACACACCGGGAGGCCGGTCCCTTCAGAGGACGAGTCAACCTCAGCCGCCCGTGGAGCAGACAGCGTGTGCCCGAGTGAAAGTGGGAACGCCCCCGTGTTCGGCTTAAAAGCAAATTCCGCTACATTGTGTGGGAGTGTCCAACCTACGCATTCTTTACACATAGCAAGCAGTTTCAGAGATTTTCACAGGGAGACAGCAAACGCCAAACGCCGATACTACAGATTTCCGGATTGGTCGCCTTAAACGAAACGTCATTCTCCCGTTTTTGAAGAGTAATGCTGATTGGAAGACGATATTTCTGACGCCTTGAGCTGAAGGAGTAATGGAAGAGACCGAAAGATATACCCCTTGACATCTGGAGTGGAGAGGCGCCGTTCCGCTGTCGCTCTTGAAGCGAGGAACAAGTCTCTCCTCAGTACTTCACTGGGAGAGCACCTCTGTCGAGAGCGAATCGAAGTGCGACTCTCTATGTTGAGTCCTTGCGATTAAGCGTTATTCACTGTGTTGGCCGACACACTTACTGTGCGGTGTGAATGGACAGAGTTACAGTTAAACGCCTGCTAGCGAATTTTTGAGTGGCATCGCGGTGGACCGGTTATCTGACCAGTGTACCACGCCAATAGCTAGACTAGGGGCGAATAGGAATCCTTGACTTCATCAAGGTGTAGGGAGAGTTTGATTGGCGAAGGTCAATCCAGATAGAACGAGAGTTATCTTATTTGTCAGCAGCGAGCAGTGCAGACAGCAGTCATCGCAGCTTACGGTATTGTGCGCTACAGCTACTGCGAGCCCCATATTTCCTCCACAACAGTACACTTCACTGCATTTCACACGTGACAGCCTCGACCGTACCAAGCAACATTCTAAGGGATAATTATTCAAGTTGAGTAGGCGCGCCTCTCAGCCATTCTGCCAAGTCAATAACAATCTTAAAGTTTGTATAGAAATTTCATTAGCGAATCCTATCCTTGAGAGGTAACTTCACATTCCAAAAAGAACTTGTTCAATTCATAACTAAAAGTGCCATTGTGATTTCTCAGAATTTTTGCAAAATAAATAATAATTTTCGTTAGTTTCATGTTTTTCTTACACTAAGTAGCACTACTCCAGTACCCAAGTATGCCACTAGTTACGCAAGAATTTTTGTGAATTTTTGTGTCATTTCCTTACAGCGGACGACTCCAGAAGATATTTATTGCTGAAAGTTTTTCAGGTATTTCTCTTTAGAACGTTAGGATTGTCTGTCTGACTTCTGTAGTAGTGTGAATTGCATCTTGCAGGAGCCACAGGGTAAAGGGTACATGTCAGATTAATCCGTTGTGCAGAATAACAGAATAGCAGATCAACACACCACAGGTCTTCTGAGGACTTGTTGAGTCCACGCCATATCGAGTAGCTGCACTACGTCGGGCAAAAGGAGGTCCGACACGATATTAGGTCGTATCCCATGACCTCAGTGTACATAAGGAGTGAGTTCAAAGAAGATCCCCAAATCCGTGCTACACTGCCGCTCCAATGGTATAAGATCGCCAGGTCGACCTATGGAAAAATTACAGGAGATCTTCTCGACGAGACTAACAGGTCAAGAGGCCCAGTACTAGGAAGGTACGTGGTGATAACAATAACTCTCTCAGGGATATTTATGGCATATATGTCCCTCTGCTTAGCTGAGTGGTAACGCGTTTCCCTACCGTGGAGTGGGCCCGGGTTCGATTCCCGGCCGGGTTGGAGATTTTCTCCACTCGAGGATTGGGTGTTGTTTTGTCCTCATCATCATCATCATCAACACACAAGTCGCCCACTGTGGCGTCACCTGAAATAAGACTTGTAACCTGGCGGCCGAACATCCCCGGATGGGGCCTCCCGGTCATCAGTGCCACACGATCATTTAATTTTTTCGTGGATGGCACATATTATAAATCTTGCTTGTGCCACTGGAGCCTTCGGCCTCCATAAGTATTTTAATTAAATACACAGCACTGCAACAATTACTGTAATTATAGAGCGTTAGTTCCTCTGTTTCCACCATGCTAACGTTGCGTAGTAATTTTCAACATGAAAACAGAATAAGTCTTATATTAATATCAAAATATAAACGTTCAGAGTCAAATGAGTTATAAATTGACGAAAAATGTATTGATTTTAATCTTCATTATTTTCATTCATGATGAGCTGAGACACAATCGTATTGACATACACAGCAATACAGTGTTTAAAATTTGTAGAATTCAAAACAGTCTTTGCACACAATAGTTTCTTTATTTTATGTCTGGTTCGATCTATGGCATCATCGCCGGCTGCGTCAGTCTACATAAACTAGTAAACAAAACTGTAAATAACCTACAGTCAATATGCTGACAGTGACCCTGCACCACAGATTTTTGTTATGTTTTTACGTCTTTTGTTTGTCTGTATTTTGGCTAAATGATTTTTTATATTTTCTTTAATAGTTTAGGAAGACAGTCTCATCTGGGTCATAAAATAAGAAAAAATTTCGGATCAATGACTTTGTTGAATCCTACAAATGGTACATATTTTCAGTCACTTTATGGCCTGTAGTTATTTTTAACAACGGTTTGATAAAGGGAAACCACTCTTCAAAAAGAGGTAGAATTTTTTTTTTTAAAAAAGAAGACATTCTGGAAGAAACTACTTTTATTTGGTGTGATGGAGCTATGTCCTCTTGTGGCACAGACGGACTACGACTTCAGTCCAACCCTGTTATAATTGTTGGGTGGAAATCAGTAATGGGCTCAGCCGGCCGCGGTGGTCTAACAGTTCTAGGTGCTCGGTCAGGAACCGCGCGACTGCTACGGTCGCAGGTTCGAATCCTGCCTCGGGCATGGATGTGTGTGATGTCCTTAGGTTAGTTAGGTTTAAGTAGTTCTAAGTTCTACGGGAACTTATGACCACAGCTGTTGAGTCCCATAGTGCTCCGAGCCATTTGAACCATTTTTTAGTAATGGGCTAAGTGCCAAAAAAAATTATTTTAGTTGGACCCGAAAGTCAAAGGTAAATGCCGTTGCCAACATGAAAAGCTGGCTGAGCGCCAGTAGTGCATATAAGACCCGAAAGATGGCAGGAGTGGTATGTGCCGCCCTCTGGCGAAGCTCAAGAGGGACAAGTGCGACAAAGCTTCGTAACTGTCTGCGACGATACAGTGCAGCCACACTCCATTGTACGCAGTGACGCGAGAAGAGAAAGACACAAGGGAGAATGGATTCATGATGAAAGGAAGTTTCATAAAAGTGAAGAGAAACCTGACGTGAACAACCGGCAGTGAAATTGCTTCGTGCCTACTTAAAGTACTCAGCAGACCTTAGCGTTGCAGGAAACGAAAGTTTACCGTCTGGTCTGAGACAGATATGATGAGATAAATCACAAAGTGCTGATCTCTTGCCATTCGTTACGTCATTTGACAGAGGTTTTGGCCAGATTGAAAGAAGTAAGAGGCAGGAACAATGTAAGTACCTAAGGAGCTTGGAGAACGCGTCACCTAACAGTCGATTTGCGGTTACTGTGCTCCATCCTGAGGACGTTTTTTGATTTTGAAAAAGCTGCCGATGCATGTAGTAACACAACGATGGTAAATATTTCCATATGTAGTTAGATCCAAGTCTACAAACTGCTCCTGGTGTCATCAAGTCAAGAACGATGTTTAACGAACTTGAAGACGGGAACACTTTTAAAGGTTTTGAAGGAAGGAGTTACCACTGACATAATAAAGAACTTTGTTTTACCCTCACAAGAATGTAAGAACAACATAGAACTGAAAAGAAAAGGTATCTTCAACAGATGCTCATGTATTTGAACGCAGCTGATTTTTCGAACAGTTAATCAGTTGAGTTTGCTTTATGCGCTATTGAATTAAAAGAAGAATTAAAAATAATTCAATCACAAGATAGTGTATCTGTAAAATTTTATTGTTAAAAAGACTGGCAAATACTTGAGATTTTTTTCATTGCCATTTACCGATAACTGCGTGCCATTAAGCAGGTTCTGCGTTTTTCAGAATAAAGTATTTACTTTCATTGATAAAAGGAAGCGAGTTTAAAAACTTTTTGCAATAGTTGTGTGGCTTACTGGAGACAATAAGTAAAAAATCTTTTTCCGCTTTTTATCATTAAAGTATCTCTGTCAGAACAAACAAAACAAATTGAATAACTCGGGACCAGGATATTGGCACTTACACCCCATACCACCAGATGCTAGACGCTCAGGTCGCCAGGAAACGTTGTGTGTCGAGAGAGTATCAACCAAAACACCGATTCAGTTCCTGCTGTGTGCTGTCGTCCAGTAGAACATGTCTAAATCGTAATGAAGTGTAACACCAGAGCTACGGAGTGTAGGATAAGCGTATCTGTGCTCTCTGAATCCGAAAATCAATGGGAGGTGAATAGATAGTTCCGCTTCAGCCGCGCTCGCGAGTGGCCGCTGTTAACTGTTGCGCTGCACTTCAGTGTTTACATCGCTGTACTTGTGCTCCGCCGAGTGCCGTCCGTCCGTTAATCTGCGTGTCCGTTCCTGTTCCTTGTGATCTGATCGCTCTTTCTGGTCTTGCTGCTGCTACTTGGAATTTCGGTTGTTTAACCGAAATTGCTTCGCTGGATTAACCATGGCTACAAATCTCAGGAAGAATACTCTGGTATTTGCTTTTGACAAGGAATCCCGTCCTGTTCAGCCTACATCCCTGGAAATAGATGACTGGATTACACAGGTAATTGGTCTAAATTCTGAAACCGTTCATACCTGGCAACTGGATCAGGAAAAATACTGTGTTTTTGTCAAGTTAATCAGTGCTTCGACTGCTGATAAAGTGTTACGAAAGTGGGGCTATGAAGTAGATTTTGTGCATAGGAATGGTTATAAAAGTAAGGTTTCCATCTATAGAGCGGACATTCATTACAAGACCGTTCGTGTCTTGAATCTTCCCATTGAAATTGAAAATGATAAGATTAAGGAAGCTCTTTCAAACTACGGAGAAGTAAAATCAATTGCAAATGAAAGATGGTCGCCTCGCTTTAAACTGCAGTGTTTTAACGGGGTCCGCTGTGTAGAGATGGACGTTAAGACGAATATTCCGTCTCACATAACTGTTTGTGGGTATAAGGCACAAATTGTTTACACAGGTCAGGAAGCTACATGCCATATATGTAACGAAACCGGCCACTTCAGACAGGAATGTCCGCGGCGAACTGTTGTTCTTAAAAGTAATTTGATACAGCGTCAGAAGCTTACCTTAAATGATCTGTTACCAAAGAATAGCCCGGAACAACTGGTTGAGGATGTTAACGCAGCGGGCCAAGCTGATGTCTCCCTTCACGATAACAGTCAATTTCCCCCGTTAACAACAAAAGGAAACCCTGTTGCCACTACTCGTGAAACTGAAACGCAACCGAAAAAACGACCTCTGGAGATAACTGATAGTTGTTCAGAGGACGAGCTGTCTTGTCCCACTCCCTCACTTCGCAAGCAAAAACAGTGCGATGAGGAGGCAGAGGAACCTGAAGGCAAAATGCGAATGGAAACTA
The DNA here is from genome assembly GCF_023898315.1 of Schistocerca nitens. Taxonomy (NCBI): domain Eukaryota; kingdom Metazoa; phylum Arthropoda; class Insecta; order Orthoptera; family Acrididae; genus Schistocerca; species Schistocerca nitens. The sequence continues at coordinate 13,089,192 of NC_064622.1, forward strand.
ATCAACAGAAAGATAATACACATACGGTACCAGAAAATGAAGGGGGTGTAAGTAGCATTAATTTGCAAGAAAAATCAGGTGCAGTAGCCGATTGCAAAGATCAGAATCTATCTGTTAATAAACAGATTCAGGGAGAGGTTGCAAAACTGCAGTCTCCACTTGTTTCCCACGATCAGAAAGTGAGTGAAATTAATAAAGAAAGAGGAAGTGGTGGCCAAACTGAAATCACGGTCAACACCTCAGGGCAGGCGCCGGCAACCGAAATTGCGAAAGCGTCTGCTGCTGCTCCAGATAAGCCGCGACGTAAAATACCGACACAACCAAATGAGAATGTAGTTCGTAACCAAGGGAAGGGAAAATCCGGTAGGGGCGACCCAAGCCCAAAGAATGTTCAGTCCGAAACGGTCGTACACGAATCACTGGAGGAAAAATCAGAAAGTTTACCAGGAAATCAGTCTGCTTGCGTTACAAGAGAAAACATTAGAAACAGAAAAAAACGGGACAGTAACTAATAAACTGACTGAAGTGTTATTCCATGTTCAGCCTTCCGAGAAAGCTGTTACAGCTTAACTGAACCCTGAACCACATGAAACTATATTAGTTCATCAAAACAACTACATAGTGACAGCACAATGACGCAATCTTATTCTGTCACCACTATAAACATAAATAAAATCACGACCGGTTTGAAATTATTGGCCCTTAAGGAATTTTTGTACGAATCCGCGACTGATATTGCCCTGTTACAAGAAGTTCTAATTTCGGATTTGGTAATTCCCGGTTTTGTCAGTTACATAAATGTGTCTACCGAAACAAGTGTTGGAACAGCTATTTTGGTGAGGGAAGGGATTGCAGTAAGCGAGGTGGAACGACTGGAATCCGGAAGAGGAATAGGACTAAATATCTATGATGTGACTATCGTCAACTTGTATGCCCCTTCAGGAAGTTCTCATCGAGCTGACAGGGCACGTTTCTTCAAAGATGACCTGATATACTTGTTAAGGAAATCGCCAAGACAGTTATTACTTGGAGGTGATTTTAATTGTGTTTTAAATCGAAAAGATCAGTTACCTAATTTTAATTTCTCAAGTGAACTAAAACAACTAGTTACTGGTTTAGAATTAAAGGATGTCTGGGAAATCAAATACCCCTCCAGTGTTGAGTTCACTTATGTCACGGCAATATCACGCAGCAGGATTGATAGACTATATATTTCTAAAAATCTTGAAACTTCCGTGACAAAAGTAGAAACCATTCCTACGTACTTTTCAGACCATTCAAGTGTCTTAGCTTGCATAAATCTAACAAGACAGCCGGTTCGCCGATTCAAGAATCAGTGGAATTTGAACACTTCCTTGTTAGTAAATCATGATTTAGAAGATCTGATTAAAGAAACATGGGCAATATGCCTGCGAGCCCGTAGTAGATATGCCACTGCTATTGACTGGTGGGTTAAAATGGCAAAGCCAAAGTTGAGGAAAGTTCTTATTCAATACAGTGCCCAGAGCGCAAGGGAAATGAAATGCACTATAGAGTATTACTATTCCGTTTGAGAGATCTATATGATCAAGTCTCAGCAGGTTCCTCACTTCGGATAGCAGACATCAAAAAAGTCAAAGCCAAGTTACTTAATATCAAGAGAAGTCAAATGGAAGGGTTGAAAATAAAATCGAAGGCAAATTCGGTGTCAGAAGATGAAACTACTTCCCTATATCATTTAGTGAAGCATACGAAAACCGGGAGAAGGACTTTTATTGATGAAATTCGAACAAAACGCGGTACGATTCTCAGAACTCAGCAGGATATCATGGACGAGATTTATCGCTATTATTGCGAGCTATATTCTGTACATCAAAGTAGAGATGCTTCCTTGGAAGAATTCCTTGACATCCTAGCCCCACAGCTGACAGATGATGACAACGAAAATTTTCTCGAGGTTGTCACTGAAGAAGACGTGTATGAGACTCTGTGCGCCTCACCACCAAAAAAATCCCCAGGACCGGATGGTCTGCCAGCAGAGTTTTACATCCGTTGCTGGCCAATAGTAGGTGCAAAAATCACGGACATTGTAAATGAGGTTATTCAGGGGAAAATGATTCCGGCTGAGTTTAAGGAGAGTCAAATTGTTTTGGTGCCAAAAAATAATGGAAACAAAGATTTAAATAATTTTCGTCCAATTTCACTGCTGAATTCTGATTATAAATTAATAGCTAGAATAATAAACAAGAGAATTTCATGCCTTACAGATAAAATTATTAGTCAACATCAGAACTGTGCACAAGGCAGAACCATTTTTCAAAATCTAGCGGAATTCAGGGATATCATTGCAATAACTTCTGTAACAAACAGAAAGTGTGCTTTATTGTTTTTAGACTTTTATAAAGCGTTCGATGTAGTAAATCATGAATATCTTCTACAGACATTGAAGAAAATAGGTTTCAACGATAGGGTCATACAGTTGATTAAGAACATAGCAACTGGAATAAATGCTAAAATAGCGGTGAATTGTCAACAATCCAGGCCGATGCAAATACAACGAGGTGTTCCTCAAGGAAGTCCTCTGTCCATGTCGCTCTTCGCCATTTCGCTGGAACCTTTCCTCCGACATGTCCATGCTACATTAAAAGGCTTAACATTATCAGGAAATAAAACAGTTATAAGAGCCTATGCTGACGATATAGGGGTCATTATAAGGAATAATGACGAGGTAACCACGCTAGCAACGGTGATTGATTCGTACTGTAGAGCATCTGGAGCCAATGCAAACGAAAAAAAAAGTAAGATGTTAAATCTCAGAGGTTTTGATAATATCAACGTCGAGTGGGCAAAAATAGTCCGACAACATAAAACACTTGGGATCACCCTGACAGCATGTCCTATGAAAATGACGGCTTTAAATTGGAAAGTTGCAGCAGATAAAGTGCAAGGAGCCATTGTAGAGAATTTAACTCGATATATGAACCAAGTTCAAAGAACACAGTATATCAACTCATGCATCCTTGCTAAGGCTTGTTATACTGCCCAGCTGTTTCCAATACCGAGAATGATAGCGAGGAGAATAATGTCCAAAATCACCAACTTTCTGTGGAGAGGTGAAGTGTTCAGAGTACCTGCTAAAGTAGCCACTTTAGATCCTAAAAATGGTGGACTAGGATTAACTGATATAACGGATAAAGCCTCTGCTCTTTTTATCAAAAGGCAAGTTAATTTAATAAGAGACTCGCGAGAAAGCATAACCAGCCAACTTTTCGAGATCATTAAACCTCCAAGCCTGCTTCCCCCGATTGACGTGCAGAATATCAACAGTCGCTTACAGCACGTGAGGATTTTCTATGTTGAATTTAGTTATGTCAGTGTCGAACTCAGGCAGTCACGACACTTAACATCGAGAGCCATAATGCGGGAACGAAAGAAAAGCGAAGGAAGAAACAAAATAGAACGACAGTTTCCTAACATTGAGTGGACTGAGATTTGGAAAAACATTAGTTCTAATGTGTTCACGTCTAACATAAAAACGGCATGGTACAAGACAGTTAACAACATAGTTAGCACCAATGAAAGACTGCACGCAATCGGACTCTGTGAAACAAATTTATGTCAACAGTGCCATCTAGTTGACACAGTAATTCACAGATTTACTTGCAGTGGTCACATGAATAGTTGGAAGTGGGTCCGAGAGCAAATAGCTCTGATTACAAGAACATCCCCTGAGTATATATCGCTGTCATTGATACACAGGCCTGACGCACGCTATTTCCCAGAAGCAAAAAATAACGCTGTGCACTGGTTGCTTGGAAATTTTGTTAACTACGTCCTTAACAAATTAGGATTCGATAGCATCATAGAGTTCAAGGTACACATGCTGTGTGAGTTTCACAAAATTAGAAGCTATTCGAATCACAAGAAAAAGTTCGGTAATATGTTAAAAATTGTATTTGAAAGAATAGGCATTGGTTAAGATAAAAAAGAAGACTGTGTTGACAGTGATGTATTGTAGTTACCTTAAGGATACTATTTAAATTTTTACAGTATATTAATGATGTGTACTTTTTCTACTTCAAAGAGTAGTTTTTGCAACTTATAAGCTAATGTACAGAACTTATGTGACATTGAGATTGTAGGTCGAAATAGTGTCAAAACACAAAACATTAAAGGTACATTATTGGCTTATACTAGAAATTTGGAAATAGACAGTTTTTATAGAAATGTCCTTATCGATTGTTTAAAACCATAAGATTCTATCTGATAAATGTAATATTCAATGGCTGGCACATTGCCCTGTTCATTTTTGCACTGTGATGTGTAAGTCAGTTTCTCAGTGAAAGACTGATTATAGATCTGATCCAGTGAAAGACTGATCATATAGATCTGATCACTTCAGATTCAATTAATGTCCAGAAAGTGTAGTTGGAAGGCTAGTCAAATTTATTATATATCTCCTTTCCGCCTTTCTCAAGTATTTCAGAAATTGTCTAATATGATTATTAAATTGTTTTAATTAAAATTATCCCATCAACTTGCTGATATCCCTCATAAAGAAATTATGCTTCTGTAAAGATTGCACCTCATGTAATTCAAAGTGCAGATTTTACTTCTTCAGGTTGAAGTTTGAATGTCTTTACAAATTTTGTTCTTGATGTTTAAATTAATTCTTTCTGGTAATTAGTCAGTAACACAATCCTCTGTTGTCTTTCCTTAACGTCAGCGTAACTGAAATGTTTAAATAACTTCATGTATGCATAACTTAGTATGTATTTGGAGTGTAACATTGTTTTTTTTAATAAATGTTTTTTGTAAAAAAAAAAATAGGTAGAGCGTCAGGCCATCGTGCGAAAGGCCCCCTGTTCGAAACCCACTGACGGCGATTTATTTTTTTTTTTTTTTACAGTTCACACTTGAAATTGTTATTTTTTTTTTTTTTTACAGTTCACACTTGAAATTGTTATATGGGAGAAAATTTTTGTGAGGTGTAAAAGCAAGTTTCGCAGTTTGTAGCAATGTATTTTTGGCAGTCTGTTTTCTCTTCGCTAGTCGAAACTAGCAAACCTATAGCGCACATTTGTACACACAGGTGTGGTGCTGTCTGTACAAATGTACGCTATAGGTTTGCTAGTTTCGACTAGCGAAGAGAAAGCAGACTGCCAAAAGAACATTGCTAAAAACTCCGAAAGGTCCTTTAATGTCACAGAAAAACGTTCTCCCATATAACAATTTCACGCGCAAACTGATAAAAAGTCGCCATCAGTGGGTTTCGATAAAGGGACCTTGCGCACGATGATCTGACGCTGTACCTACTCACCTACCAATGATCTTCGGATTCACATCTCACAGATACGCTTTTCCTACACTCCGCAGCTCTGGTGTTACATTTCATTACAATTTAGACATGTTCTGCTGGATAACAGCACACAGCACGAACTGAATCAGTGTTTTGGTTGATACTCTATCGGCATAGAACTTTCGGTACCGGTCTGAGTGGCTGACATGTGGAGGTTTGGGTGTCAGCCTGTTATTCGTTTGCACTCTGCAGTTGTTTGTTTGTGTGAGGTGTCGGCCTGCTCACCCAGCAGGAGCCTCTTGCTGACGACCTTGACGAGGGGGATGATGGCGACGTAGGCGGTGGCGAAGCCCGCGCCGTTGATCGTCGAGTTCTGGAAGCTGACTTCGCTAAGGCCGGTATTACACTATCAAATTTCTTTGTCAAAGATTTGATCAAAGATGTGATCAAATATTCCATCAAATATATTTGACAAAGATCTTTAATGTAGCGCTAGAAGGGGTATTACACTGTCATCATATTTTTTGTCAAAGTTCAAGATGACTGACAACAACAACTTGTTATTAACTGCAGCAGTTGCATGTACCACAATTGCACTGTGTGCACATGCGGAAGAGAAGCCGGGGGGAAAAAAAGGAAACATACCTGGGTGAAGCCGTCAGTTTTACGACGACACGATAATAGCATTCAACAAAACTTGTTACGTGAGCCTATAGTGGAGGACGTCAAGTCATACATCAATTACTTAAGAATGGATGAGCATACATTTCTGTATGTTGTCAGTGAAGTGTATCCTCATATCACAAAGCACAATATTCACTTAAGAACTGCTACATCTGCAGAAGACAGGCTCCCTGTAACACTCCGATTCCTTGCTACAGGAGAGGGTTAGGTTAGGTTAGGTCAGGTCAGGTCTCCAATCTTCTTAATCTGTTTCTGTATTCAGGGTGCCTCACGTTGTAAAGCGCCTCATCAGCTTCATACATCTCTATTAATTTTGTAATTGTCGGCACACACCAATTGTATTTACTGGCAATGTTTATAAAAACACTACAGATGACAGAACGCTGCAGCGATGCTAGCGCTCCATGTGGTAACATGTCACATTGCAGTGAACAGAAGACAAGCGACTTCTTTGATCAAATCTACAGCGAGGCCCTAGATTTGATCAAATATTGGACGACATTTAACAAAGTTCCCTATTACACCATCAAACATCTTTGACAAATACATTGGACAAAGATATTTGACAAAGAAATTTGATAGTGTAATACCGGCCTAACTGTCGCCACGCACACCTCGGGCCCAGCCGTAGAGCTGTCCAGTGCGGTCGCTGACCAGTTGGCGCCACTGTCGGCGAAACGGTCCACGGAGGTCCAGTTGGCGAAGGCAGATACCTTGGTGATAGTGTATTCGGCTGTTATGCTGCAACATGTTGATTGTTTCTGTATGTCCGTCTTTTCAGAGATGGTTGTGTGCCTTGGCTGTTCAGTATAGAATGTCAAAACAAACACCTTTCATCAAATAAAACAACGAGTTTACTTCTACCAATCACTGTTTTTTTATCTCCACAACACGTTTGAAAGGTTTAAACCTCCAGCATCAGGTGGATTTACATTTGTTGGTATGACATCTGTGTGTGTGTGTGTGTGTGTGTGTGTGTGTGTGTGTGTGTGTGTGTGTGTATGTGTGCGTGTATGTGTGTTGCGTTTCGATTTTTTAGAGTAGCTATCTAGTGGAGAAACAAAACATTATGGCTTTGGGTTTATTTTGACAAAAGACTAAACGTATATCTAATGGTAAAACTATAATAACTAAAATAGAGTACCTCCGGTGGTCACAGGTTCCTTTCACTGTCGTAACCCATCACATGTACACTGTTATATTTTGTGAATAATTTACCAAAAAGCATCGAGCTTTGAGCGAGAGCATTACCGTCATGCAGTTTTCACGATTAATTTCGCCACAATCCTGGCCGTTTTCTTCGGATTCCTCCACGCAAGCGGCCCATAACTTCCAGGTAGTATTCCTTACTGCCCGTGCGACCATAAGTCAATACCTCATGATGCACTATCTCACTGTAATCGAAGAAAACAGTGAGAAGAACCTTTACGTGTGATTCGACTCTCTGATGTTTTTCCGTTCTTGGCTCTTCAGGCAGTTTCCTTCGGCACGACTGGGCCTTGGTTTCATCGACATACCCATATACCCTTGTTTCACAACCTGTTATAATCTTCTTTAGATGTTCCCGATCGTCGACTTCATTCAGCAATATCTGAGCGATGTCTAGGCGAAGTTATTTTTGGTCGAAATTTAACAATTCCTCTACAAACTTAGCTGGTACAAGTTTCATGTTCAAAAGATTAAAAAAAAAAATTGCTGGGCATGAGCCAAAGGATAAGCCGACTCCCTGTGAACGGTGATTCGGCGATTTCCCAGAATAATTTTCTTTACTTCTTCCACACTGTCGTCAGTTATTGATGTCTTAAGGCAGGGGTCTCCAAACTTTTTAGTCCGCGGGCCACATTGACTCCTCCACGAAGTCATAAGGGCCAAGATCTACCTAGTGGGATTAAAGCACCCTAGCACTCCACGATCACCGTAATGTAAGGCTAAAGGAAAGATGAAATCGCAAAAATCTAAGGTTATGGGAATAGCTAGCTCTGAAACGAACTACGATTTTTATTTAAATACATAATTTTGATTGGTGAACGTACCTGACCGAAATTCTGGCATATTTTATTCTGGCGAATTTCACCGACAAAAAAGTATGTCACTGCACATTCTTCACGAAAGCGTCCTGCAAAGTTAACGAAATCTCAAAATCATTGTTAGCAACACTATTACTGCAAGATGTTACAAAGGTAGAGTATGTCAACGCATTGTTATTTCAAGCAGCGCAACAATAAGTTTAGTTATGTAGTCTTGTAGCGAGTAACAGAGCCAATGTCGCGGTGTATTGGTCGCGATAGGCCTCGATACTCAATTGTTTGCAGTATAGGTACCACCTCAAATATTTGGGGGGCCGGATACCGGGGATGTCCGGCCAGTTAACGCGGGCCGTAGTTTGGAGACCCCTGTCTTAGGGCACCCAGCGCTCTCGTCGTCTGCGGCGACTTCTCAACCCTCAGTGAAAAGTTTATGCTACGCGTAAACTATTGTCCTACTCACAGCGGATTCACTAAAAGCAACTGTCAACAATTCGATTGCGGTGCTGCACTTCATTCCATTTTTCAAGTAAAATTTAATGAAAATTCTTTGATCCATCTTTCCGAAAGTGAACGTTCGCTGTGCACTCAAATACGCATATAACCTTTCCGACTGTCAACAATAAACTAAATATTCAAAACAGCTGAGTATGCAATCATACATCACGAACATCTGTACTAACAAGATAAAAACAGTTTTGAAAATCGGATGTACGAATCCCGTGAAATTAAAAAAAGTTCCCATTAGTTTTTTGATCACACCTCGTACGGGATGTTTCAGGACGAATAGTAAATGTTTTAGATTATGTTAGTTTTGACTATTTCGAGTAAAACGTCTCATATAACGTGTATCCATTTGTTATTGGTTACAGAGACAGAGATGATTCTCATCTACATGATTACTCTGCAAATCACACTTAAGTGCCTGGCAGAGGGTTCATCGAACCATCTTCACTATAATTCTCTATTATTGCAATCTTGAACAGCGCACGGAAAAAGCGAACGCCTATATCTTTCCGTGCATGCTCTGGTTTCCATTATTTTATTATGATGATCGTTTCTGCCTACGGATGTCGGTGTCAACAAAATATTTTCGCATTCGGAGGAGAATGTTGGTGATTGAAATTTGGTGAGGAGATTCCGCTGCAACGAAAAACGCCATTGCTTTAATGATACCCACCCAAAATCCTCTATCACGTCAGTGCCGAAGTAGCAGCTCTGAGGCCTGGGCAGCGGATAGCTGTGTGCTGCCCCATACCCCTCCATTGACGTCACTGACGGAGGATGAAAGCTGTCGGTCGATGACTGGTCCGTCAGGGCCAAGAGCTAGATGGCTGATTGCTTTCCATCTTTTGGAAACTTGATTCGAGTCGTTTTTTCTTTTTTTCGTCATTCTTCTGACTTACCTGATGTGGACCACCACAGTGCGTCAGTGTAGCGTTTAGACCCGCCAAACTCGATAATTAGTTGTACATATCCCGGTATACATCTTTCTCTGTAATATCATCGAAGTTGCTCGCTGACGTCTTAACCCTAGGACGCCCAAGCCTTTTTTTCTAACTTGGATGCCTAAGGGGGGGGGGGGGGGGGAAGTTTGGTGAGCCCACAGGTATTAAATAAGTTTACTGACGAAAAATTACAACTTTCAAAATGGTTTATGTATTTTAAGTAAGGCATCGGTTTGTAAATGTTGTTAATTGTTATAAATATTGTATTGAGTGAATAAAAAATTGACATATTACAATACAAAATACAGATGTGTTCATATACAATAGACTACTCTGAGTCCTCAACTTCAAGGCAAGAGACACACTTCACAATTTTTTCTGAGTGTGTGTTACACACATGTTTATGACACTGTCCACAATACTGTTTTGGTGTACTTACATTGTTGTACTTCTTCTTCTTTGTTTTAGCTTTTCGTACACAAATATGGCACCGACCTTTCCCTGCAGGAGGCTGGCGTGCTTCCGTTGTCACTTCTTTGATTTTCTTTTGTAGAATAGTCTCCATTGATTGAACAATTTGGTTAGATAACCCTCTTGCATTGGCACTTCTTTCTTCTACCTGCAATTTCACTAGTTCCATCCCAGCTTGCAGAAGATAGAGTTTCTGTTTGTTGTGTTTCTTTTCATTCCATCTTTGATGTTGCTGGATGAATATGGTGGTTGCATTGATAGTACAAATGTCGATGAGAGAGTAAAATACAGATAGAGGCCATCTCTTAGTTCCCCTCTTGCAGGTGTACATACGCGCCATTCGATCAATGGTATCAATTCCACCTTTAGTGGAATTATAATATGCGTTTATCTCGGTTTTATTCTTCTCTCCTCCAACAGTGACTTTATCTTTGTGCATTGTTCACAACATCAGTAAGTTCTTACTTGGTTTCGTTTTTGCTTTGTAGGACACCAAAGTTACTGGAGGCCTACGTGTTGGGAACTGCACTAACTCACTGCAAGTTTACAAGATAAATAACAGCTGACTGACATCAACAATCAGATTGTTGTGAATATCAATAATACCAACCAACAAGAAACTAACTTGAATTGTTGTAGAGATGAGAAATACGAAATCCTACTAAGGGAAATTTTCTATAACATGGAAGCCTAAGGGGGGGGGGGGGGTTGTTGGACCCATAATAAGTTTATTTATTTTTTCTTTCAAAGCAGGAATTTTCTATAAAATATATTGACACCAACATTTCATAAAATAGCTAACAAACAATAACTCAAAGGGAATATGTAGTATGAGAGTTACTTGGGCAAAAGCTCGGGACATAAAAAAAATTGTGGGTTCAACGAACCCCCCCCCCCCCCCCCCCCCCCTTTAGGCGTCCTAGGGTTAAGACATTCTGTCCCTTCTTCTTGTCGGCTTTCTCAACACGTTCCTCTCCTCGCAGATTCCGCAGAACCCCCCCCATTTCCCTCGGTCAAACTTTCAACAACCTTCTGTAGCAATACATCTCAAACGCTTCGAATGTGTCTTCTTCTGATTGTCTCAAAGTCCTCTAATCGCTTCCATACAACGCTGTTCTCCAGACATACGTTCTCAGAAATCTCTACCTTAAATTAAGTCGTACTTTTGATGCTAGCAGATATCTTATTGTGAGGAAATTTCTCTTTGCTTGACTTACTGTGCTTCTGAAATTCTCCTTACCAAAGTAAGCACAGTTCACTTGCATTGTCTACAATGCCGCTATTTTGATGTTCACTTTATTGATAAACTTATTTCTGCTATTCTTCTCTCCTTAGGTCTCTCAGTTGGTAATGTGTGCTCATTCCAATCAATAACACTCGTATTTGAATAGGACAGCTCAAACAACTTATCAGACTGTACGCTATTTATTAATGTGGCAACATTTTCGAAATGAATATGTGTATCTCTTTGATGGTGAATATTTCAGCACTCGCTGTTGTGTTGGCGCCGGCCGTGGTGGCCGAGCGGTTCTAAGCGCTTCAGTCTGGAACAGCGCGACCGCTATGGTCGCAGGTTCGAATCCTGCCTCGGGCATGGATGTGTGTGATATCCTTAGGTTTAATTAGTTCTAAGTCTAGGGGACTGATGACCTAAGATGTTGAGTCCCATAGTGCTCAGAGCCATTTGAACCATCTTTTGTTGTGTTGGCGGCTGTGAGAAAAAAACAGAACCTACAGTTTTAAGGAGGTCGACGACTCCATCACTGCTGAACTGCTGCCTTCTGAGAGGAAGAGGAAACACGATTTCCAATTGTTGTATTACACTGTGTGTTCTTTCCCCCGGAGCACTTACTTGGAGTAGTTGGCTCGGAAGCGTTCCACAGCGACTGGTGGCGACATCTGGCCTGCCAGAATGGCGATGACGTCACACACGGCAGCACGATGCTCTGGGTAGGCTTCGTTGTACTGGCCCACTCGGTTCAGCAGCTCCGGCAGCCACATGTAGAACCCATTGGAGCTGCAAAGCCACCAGACCGAGCATGTAAAGACCGCCAGACTGTAAAATAAACTGACAGAAAAGAATTAGTATACCTGGAAAGACGATGTCGATTTTGATCTGATCGGGGCATATGCCACCTGGTGGATAGTACATGTATTGATAATTGTTTCAACGTCATCCACCAACAGATAGTGTAGTGGCACAACTACCAGAGTATTATCTGTGTCCACCCTTTAATAAGTAATGCTCACGGCCAGAAGGCTCAGTACGATGCAAAGCTATGAAGCAAGCAGGACGAACTCGTGCTTCCTACAGCCAACTGAACAACTTTGAAAAGGGTCATACTGTAGTCTTCCAATTGGTGCGATGATCCTTCCAGAGAACTGCCACACGTGTTGGATGTGCTGCATCAGTTGTGCAACAGTGTTGGTATCAGGGTCATGTGAACATTATCACACATGCAGACAAGTTTCTGGATGTCCATACAGCACAGACCACTGCCAGGATAGTTGTATCATAAAGGCAGCAGTGGCAGATCGCACAGCTACCACTGCACAGATAAGAGGACTTGTGAACCAAGACCTTCAACACAAACTGGTTGAAACCAGCTATTAGCAGTGGGACTACAGGCATGCTCACCTCTAGCCCGTCTTCCACTCACACAACAGCATCAATATGCACAGCTTGATTTGTGCTGTCAGAACATCACTTAAAAATGGAATAACGCACAGTGGTCTTCAGTGATGAAAGCAAATTCTGCCTGTACGTTAGTGAATGTCATCTGCGTGCATGATGGAGGCCTTATGAGCGCTCTCTCGTAGAGCACATTTGTCCAAGTCTCACTGGGGCATGTTAATCAGGATTCGGTATGTGCAGAATGGTGTTAGACTCATTTTTCTGCCATTATTGCAGTAGGAATGTGAGATGTTGTTCCACCAGGATAACGCTCACCCAAACACAACCTTTGAAACTCAGTGTGCTGTGCAAGATGTGCATCAACTTCCCTGGCCAGCACAATCTCTGGTCGCCAATTGAGCACATGTTTGATATGATGGGGATGTGAAGAGTCTCGTGTGACCCGAGAACCACACAAACAGGTCAATCAGGCGTGGCATCGCATATCCCAGGACAGTATTCACCATCTGTGTGATCGACTGCATGCCAGAGTCAGCGTCTCCACTGCAACTCACGGAGGCTACACCACATACTAATATAGACGACTTTGCACGGGTTGATGTCTGCCATGCGGAGTGGCCGTGTGGTTTGAGGCATCCTGTCACAGACCGTGTGGCCCCTCCCACTGGAGGTTCGAGTCCTCTCTCAGGCACGGATGTGTGTGCTGTTCTTAGCATAACTTAGTTTAAGTAGTGTGTAAGTCTAGGGACCGATGTCCTAATCAGTTTGGTCCCTAGGAGTTCACACACATTTGAACATTTTGTTAATATCTGGTACTGCATGTGCTGTTGGTCTGTAAATGTGGTCATTTCATGTACTCCATGTGCACTGTTACTGCAATAACTCTTGAGTGAATTGAAAATCTCTAAAATGGTGTACTATTTTCTTCTGGCATTGGACTATGTTATGGCATTATAATATGTACAAATGTATCACAAGAACAGAACATGAACATCTTGTGACCAGATGACCATTAACTTTGGAATGCTGTAGATAGTGTGGGACTGATGCCAGACAGTGAACCCATCTACATCTAGATCTACATACATACTCCGCAATCCACCATACGGCGCGTGGCGGAGGGTACCTCGTACCGCAACTAGCATCTTCTCTCCCTGCTCCACTCCTAAACAGAACGAGGGAAAAATGACTGCCTATATGCCTCTGTATGAGCCCTAATCTCTCTTATCTTATCTTTGTGCCTTTCCGCGAAATGTAAGTTGGCGGCAGTAAAATTGTACTGCAGTCAGCCTCAAATGCTGGTTCTTTAAATTTACTCTGTAGCGATTCACGAAAAGAACGCCTCCTTTCCTCTAGAGACTCCCGCCCGAGTTCCTGAAGCATTTCCGTAACACTCACGTGATCATCAAACCTACCAGTAACAAATCTAGCAGCCCGCCTCTGAATTGCTTCTATGTCCTCCCTCAATCCGACCTCATAGGGATCCCAAATGCTCGAGCAGTACTCAAGAATAGGTCGTATCAGTGTTTTATAAGCGGTCTCCTTTACAGATGAACCACATCTTCCCAAAATTCTACCAATCAACCGAAGACGACTATCCGCTCTGCAATGTTACGCCCAAATATTTTATCAACGTGACTGTGTCAAGCGCTACACTACTAATGGAGTATTCAGACATTACAGGATTCTTTTTCCTGTTCATCTGCATTAATTTACATTTATCTATATTTAGAGTTAGCTGCCATTCTTTACACCAATCACAAATCCTGTCCCAGTCATCTTGTATCCTCCTACAGTCACTCAACGACGACACCTACCCGTACATCACAGCATCATCAGCAAACAGCCGCACATTGCTATCCACCCTATCCAAAAGATCATTTATGTAGACAGAAAACAACAGCGGACCTACCACACTTCCCTGGGGCACTCCAGATGATACCCTCACCTCCGATGAACACTCACTATCGAGGACAATGTACTGGGTTCTATTACTTAAGAAGTCTCCGAGCCACTCACGTACTTGGGAACCATCCCATATGCTCGTACCTTAGTTAGGAGTCTGCAGTGGGGCACCGAGTCAAACGCTTTCCGGAAGTCAAGGAATATGGCATTCGTCTGATTCCCTTCATCCATGGTTCGCAAGATATCATGTGAAAAAAGGGCGAGTTGCGTTTCGCAGGAGCGATGCTTTCTAAAGCCGTGCTGATGCATGGACAGCAACTTCTCTGGCTCTGAACACTATGGGACTTAACATTTATGGTCATCAGTCCCCTAGAACTTAGAACTACTTAAACCTAACTAACCTAAGGACATCACACAACACCCAGTCATCACGAGGCAGAGAAAATCCCTGATCCCCCCGGAAATCGAACCCGGAAACCCGGGCGCGGGAAGCGAGAACACTACTGCACGAGCAGCAACTTCTCTGTCTCAAGGAAATTCATTATATTCGAACTGAGAATATGTTCGAGAATCCTGCAACAAACGGATGTTAACGATATTGGACTGTAATTTTGAGGATCCGTCCTTCTACCCTTCTTATGTACAGGCATCACCTGCGCTTTTTTCCAGTCGCTCGGGACTTTACGTTGGGCAAGAGATTCGCGGTAAATGCAAGCTAAGTAAGGAGCCAATGCAGTAGAGTACTCTCTGTAAAACCGAATTGGAATCCCATCAGTACCTGGCGATTTATTTATTTTCAACCCATTCAGCTGCTTCACAACCCCAGGGATGTCTATCACTATTTTCCTCCATACGGGAATCTGTACGAGACTCAAATGGCGGTATGTTTGTACGATCCTCCTGCGTGAAAGATTTCTCAAATGCTAAATTTAAAATTTCAGCTTTCGTTTTGCTGTCTTCCGTTGCCAGGCCAGACTGATCAGTGAGTGACTGGATGGAAGCCTTCGACCCGCTTACCGATTGGAATGTATATCGCAGAGACAGGCTGGACAGTGAAGGGGGAGGCGTGTTTATAGCGATAAGAAGTGCAATAGTATCGAAGGAAATTGACGGACATCCGAAATGTGAAATAATTTGGGTGAAGGTCACGGTTAAAGCAGGCTCAAACATAATAACTGGATGTCTCTATAGGCCCCCTGGCTCAGCAGCTGTTGTGGCTGAGCACCTGAAGGATGATTTGGAAAATATTTCGAGTAGATTTCCCCACCATGTTATAGTACTGGGTGGAGATTTTAATTTGCCGGATATAGACTGGGAGACTCAAACGTTCATAACGGGTGGCAGGGACAAAGAATCCAGTGAAATATTTTTAAGTGCTTTATCTGAAAACTACCTTGAGCAGTTAAACAGAGAACCGACTCGTGGCGATAACATATTAGACCTTCTGGTGACAAACAGACCCGAACTATTTGAAACAGTTAACGCAGAACAGGGAATCAGCGATCATAAAGCGGTTACAGCATCGATGATTTCAGCCGTAAATAGAAATATTAAAAAAGGTAGGAAGATTTTTCTGTTTACGAAAAGTGACAAAAAGCAGTTATCAGAGTACTTGACGGCTCAACACAAAAGTTTTGTTTCAAGTACAGATAGTGTTGAGGATCAGTGGACAAAGTTCAAAACCATCGTACAAAATGTGTTTGATGAGTATGTGCCAAGCAAGATCGTAAGAGATGGAAAAGAGCCACAGTGGTACAACAACCGAGTTAGAAAACTGCTGCGGAAGCAAAGGGAACTTCACAGAAAACATAAACATAGCCAAAGCCTTGCAGACAAACAAAAATTACGCGAAGCGAAATGTAGTGTGAGGAGGGCTATGCGAGAGGCGTTCAATGAATTCGAAAGTAAAGTTCTATGTACTGACTTGGCAGAAAATCCTAAGAAATTTTGGTCTTACGTCAAAACAGTAGGTGGATCAAAACAAAATGTCCAGACACTCTGTGACCAAAATGGTACTGAAACAGAGGATGACAGACTGAAGGCCGAAATACTAAATGTCTTTTTCCAAAGCTGTTTCACAGAGGAAGACTGCACTGTAGTTCCTTCTCTAGATTGTCGTACAGATGACAGAATGGTAGATATCGAAATAGACGACAGAGGGATAGAGAAACAATTAAAATCGCTCAAAAGAGGAAAGGCCGCTGGACCTGATGGGATACCAGTTCGATTTTACACAGAGTACACGAAGGAACTTGCCCCCTTCCTGCAGCGGTGTACCGTAGGTCTCTAGAAGAGCGTAGCGTTCCAAAGGATTGGAAAAGGGCACAGGTCATCCCCGTTTTCAAGAAGGGACGTCGAACAGGTGTGCAGAACTATAGACCTATATCTCTAACGTCGATCAGTTGTAGAATTTTGGAACACGTATTATGTTCGAGTATAATGACTTTTCTGGAGACTAGAAATCTACTCTGTAGGAATCAGCATGGGTTTCGAAAAAGACGATCGTGTGAAACCCAGCTCGCGCTATTCGTCCACGAGACTCAGAAGGCCATAGACACGGGTTCACAGGTAGATGGCGTGTTTCTTGACTTCCGCAAGGCGTTCGATACAGTTCCCCACAGTCGTTTAATGAACAAAGTAAGAGCATATGGACTATCAGACCAATTGTGTGATTGGATTGAAGAGTTCCTAGATAACAGAACGCAGCATGTCATTGTCAATGGAGAGAAGTCTTCCGAAGTAAGAGTGATTTCAGGTGTGCCGCAGGGGAGTGTCATAGGCCGTTGCTGTTCACAATATACATAAATGACCTCGTGGATGACATCGGAAGTTCACTGAGGCTTTTTGCAGATGATGCTGTGGTGTATCGAGAGGTTGTAACAATAGAAAATTGTACTGGAACAGGAGCATCTGCAGCGAATTGACGCATGGTGCAGGGAATGGCAATTGAATCTCAATGTAGACAAGTGTAATATGCTGCGAATACATAGAAAGATAGATCCCTTATCATTTAGCTACAAAATAGCAGGTCAGCAACTCGAACCAATTAATTCCATAAATTATCTGGGAGTACGTATTAGGAGTGATTTAAAATGGAATGATCATATAAAGTTGATCGTCGGTAAAGCAGATGCCAAACTGAGATTCATTGGAAGAATCCTAAGGAAATGCAGTCCGAAAACAAAGGAAGTAGGTTACAGTACGCTTGTTCGCCCACTGCTTGAATACTGCTCAGCAGTGTGGGATCCGTACCAGATAGGGTTGATAGAAGAGATAGAGAAGATCCAACGGAGAGCGGCGCGCTTCGTTACAGGATCATTTAGTAATCGCGAAAGCGTTACGGAGATGATAGATAAACTCCAGTGGAAGACTCTGCAGGAGAGACGCTCAGTAGCTCGGTACGGGCTTTTGTTAAAGTTTCGAGAACATACCTTCACCGAAGAGTCAAGCAGTATATTGCTCCCTCGTATGTATTTCTCGCGAAGAAACCATGAGGATAAAATCAGAGAGATTAGAGCCCACACAGAAGCATACCGACAATCCTTCTTTCCACGAACAATACGAGACTGGAATAGAAGGGAGAACCGATAGAGGTACTCAAGGTACCCTGCGCCACACACCGTCGGGTGGCTTGCGGAGTATGGATGCAGATGTAGATTTTACGTAAGACCAGAATTTCCTTGGGTTTTCAGCAAGATCTTTTGCTAAGGTATGACGGTGGTAGTGGTTGAATGCTTCGCGCTTCGCTCTTTTTACAGCAGCACGAATCTCTACTATCTTTTGCCTGTCCTCATTCTCCCGATCTTTCTTGTACCGCGAGTGCAACTGCCTTTGCTTCCTGAGCATTCTCCGAATTGCGCTGTTAAACCACGGTGGGTCTTTTCCGTCCGTAACCAACACCGACGTCACGAACAAGCGCCGAGGCCTTCCTTTGAGTCGGTGTCGCCGTAACCCACTTTTTCGGCACATACCTGTCCAATGCGCGATTTAGAATGTGTTTAAAATTTGCCCATAATGCTTCCACGTCCATCGTACCGGAAGTAAATGAAGTCAATTCATTTACTAAGTGGGATGCTAACAACTGATTATCTGCTCTTTCTAGTGAGAATACTCTCCCAGCCTTATTGACCGACTTTTTAACTTTCGTAACCATAGTCGTGATGACAACATCATGATCACTAATCCCTGTTTCTACACTGACACCGTCGATGAGGTCTGGTCTGTTCGTGGCCAGCAGATCTAAAATATTTCCATTACGCGTTGGCTGTCGATTTAGCTGCTCAAGACAGTTTTCGGATAATGTGTTCAAAAGTAATTCACACGACAGCTTGTCTGTACCACCTGTAATGAATCCATAGACATCCCAGTCTAGACTAGGTAGGTTGAAGTCGCCTCCGACTAATATATACTAATATAATCTATACTATATACTAATATATAATATATATTAATATATAATATATATTAATATACACTCCTGGAAATTGAAATAAGAACACCGTGAATTCATTGTCCCAGGAAGGGGAAACTTTATTGACACATTCCTGGGGTCAGATACATCACATGATCACACTGACAGAACCACAGGCACATAGACACAGGCAACAGAGCATGCACAATGTCGGCACTAGTACAGTGTATATCCACCTTTCGCAGCAATGCAGGCTGCTATTCTCCCATGGAGACGATCGTAGAGATGCTGGATGTAGTCCTGTGGAACGGCTTGCCATACCATTTCCACCTGGCGCCTCAGTTGGACCAGCGTTCGTGCTGGACGTGCAGACCGCGTGAGACGACGCTTCATCCAGTCCCAAACATGCTCAATGGGGGACAGATCCGGAGATCTTGCTGGCCAGGGTAGTTGACTTACACCTTCTAGAGCACGTTGGGTGGCACGGGATACATGCGGACGTGCATTGTCCTGTTGGAACAGCAAGTTCCCTTGCCGGTCTAGGAATGGTAGAACGATGGGTTCGATGACGGTTTGGATGTACCGTGCACTATTCAGTGTCCTGTCGACGAACACCAGTGGTGTACGGCCAGTGTAGGAGATCGCTCCCCACACCATGATGCCGGGTGTTGGCCCTGTGTGCCTCGGTCGTATGCAGTCCTGATTGTGGCGCTCACCTGCACGGCGCCAAACACGCATACGACCATCATTGGCACCAAGGCAGAAGCGACTCTCATCGCTGAAGACGACACGTCTCCATTCGTCCCTCCATTCACGCCTGTCGCGACACCACTGGAGGCGGGCTGCACGATGTTGGGGCGTGAGCGGAAGACGGCCTAACGGTGTGCGGGACCGTAGCCCAGCTTCATGGAGACGGTTGCGAATGGTCCTCGCCGATACCCCAGGAGCAACAGTGTCCCTAATTTGCTGGGAAGTGGCGGTGCGGTCCCCTACGGCACTGCGTAGGATCCTACGGTCTTGGCGTGCATCCGTGCGTCGCTGCGGTCCGGTCCCAGGTCGACGGGCACGTGCACCTTCCGCCGACCACTGGCGACAACATCGATGTACTGTGGAGACCTCACGCCCCACGTGTTGAGCAATTCGGCGGTACGTCCACCCGGCCTCCCGCATGCCCACTATACGCCCTCGCTCAAAGTCCGTCAACTGCACATACGGTTCACGTCCACGCTGTCGCGGCATGCTACCAGTGTTAAAGACTGCGATGGAGCTCCGTATGCCACGGCAAACTGGCTGACACTGACGGCGGCGGTGCACAAATGCTGCGCAGCTAGCGCCATTCGACGGCCAACACCGCGGTTCCTGGTGTGTCCGCTGTGCCGTGCGTGTGATCATTGCTTGTACAGCCCTCTCGCAGTGTCCGGAGCAAGTATGGTGGGTCTGACACACCGGTGTCAATGTGTTCTTTTTTCCATTTCCAGGAGTGTATAATAAATATTAATATATAATATATATTAATATATAATATATATAGTATATACTAATATACACTAATATAATCCGGGTACTTCTGCGATACAGAATGTAGACTCCCTTTGAATGATTCTAGAACTGTCACGGTGGAACCTGGTGGCCGGTAATAACACCCCACAATTAACTTTATTTCCCTTAGCCCTGTTAAACGTGTCCAGATAACTTCACAATCACACTCTACTTCGACCTCAGTAGACACAATATTTTTGTCAACTACAATGAAGGCACCACCTCCTACGGTGTCTAATCTGTCCTTCCGATACACGTTCCAACTCTCACTAAATATTTCAGAACTTCCTAACTCAGGGTTCAACCAGGTCTCAGTCCCGAGAATAATTTGCGCGCCTCACGCTTCCTGGAGGGCAGTAAATTCAGGAACTTTATTCCGAACACTCTGAAAATTTACTGCTAATATCTTGACAGGTGAAGTGTCTTTATAATGAGCGCGTCCTGATTTCCCTGCCTGCACGTCGACTGGTGAGTGTTCATCAGGACACCTCGCACTACTGCCTAGCCTAACAAAAACCCATGTGCACGCCACAAGTACTCTGCTACCCGAGTAGCTGCTTCCTTTGTGTAGTGCCACTGATGCAAGTCATCACAATGGAGTGATGGGTTCGATGAATCCTCTTCTAAGCTCTTAAATATGAAACGCAGAGTAGTGATGTAGATGCAGAAGTAACTGTCAGCTGTATCGAATCATCACGGTAAGTCTGGTGGACATGTAGACATGACAGAATGGGAGAAAGCAGCTGACAGGATAGAAATGCCCAGAAGCACCCCATTGATGATGATGTCTGATTTGTTGGTGTATCAACAGACTGTCCAACACGTCTGCACTGGGTGGTGCTACGCTCACAGGAATGCAACACGGCCTAAGAGCAATGGTTGTAAAAAGGTGCTGACTGACAGGTGTACGAGACGAGTGTTCTGCCTTGTCAATGAGAGTCGCTTTCCAGCCCCAAAGGAACTGCTGCCACCAGTGAATGCGTATGCATGTCGACGAGTTTCTAAACTAAGAGTGGGTAGGGAACTCCTGCTGTCATGAGAATATGTTTGAAGAGGCGGAAGAAATGATAACACAGAGTCATAAGGAATGACGAAATAAACGTTCTGGTCCATGTTAACACTCACCAGCATCAGTGGGCTCAAGCTAAGGTACGAAAAACACGTAAACACCTCTGTTTTCAACCATGCTCTCCAACCACTGTGGCTTAACCGCCTTATTGGGTCATCAGTGCACTCGACGCCTTCTATCATTAAAAAAAAGGGGGGGAGGCAAAATCGTTATTAGTTGAATGACACTGCACACTTCTAGTCGGCTACTAGTTTTTGTTCATTGGTCAATTGGCCTTTTGCGAGGCACCCAGCATAAAATGTCCATTACTTGCATCTCCCTTTCAATACCCGCTCTGAAACTGGTTGAAATGAACCTGTCTTCACTTAGAGCAGCACCTCCTGTTGGATGTGGAACTGCTTGTTGTTGACAATGTGCGAGACTGCACTCTTGTCCCGGTCAGTTAGGGTCTCTTAATGACCGCTGTTCTTACGCTGTGAACACCACATCAGTCCCTGTACTCACATGGGATACTTTGCAGTGATATACTAACAAATTGGGCAACTTTATGCACGAAATTATCATGGTGACGTCCAGACACGGTAGCTCCTTTCTATCATTCCGTCATCATCTGGCTGTGCTAGTTACACACACACACACACACACACACACACACACACACTCGCGCGCGCTGGCTACTTCATTGCCGTGACTTACGTCGCCAGTGGGGCATGACACGACTGCCTGGTATCAGTCCTCCACCATCTACAGCACTCGAAAGCGACCAGTTTGCTTTTTTAGATGGTAGGACAAATTTTGTCCACTGAGCTTATTTTTTAGAACTTCTTTAGTAAATAGCATTTTCCAACATTACCCCAGCACAGGATTAATGTTGCTGTTGTGTATTTAGTCCCAGTTGGCGTTCACTTGTACTGAAATCAGTTTGGCGCCAAATTCGAATGTTGTTTAAGTTTTTACCTGCCTCTGTGTGTGTGTGTGTTCAGCTGTTTCTGTTGTATTTTTTCTGTACAGTTCATTTAAAAAGTTAAATAACATGCCACTGCATAATGTAATGTAGTCGTTTATAACACTCTGGGGCTCCAGAGTGGAGAAACCTCTAATTGTCAGGAATATATAGGGCAAGCTTAGAGCATCTTTCAGTGCTAATAAATCATGTTTCAGTAAGTTAACATTTATTCGTTCAGATTTACAACTTTGTGTCTTCTTGTTAGCCTCGGATGATGTGTCACACCAGTGACACAGTGAAATCCCACTGAATCTTGTTCTCAGCTCGGCTGGCTGGCCACCAAGTCCACTGCTCTAGCAATTGAGCCAAAGTATTCTGCACTGCTGTGTGGCAGTTTGTAGCCGAAGTCATAGCATGAAACTATGCCCCCACACCCTTAGAGCATCCTAGATCCCATTCGGGAGCCATCTGGATGTACCAATCTGATGGAGATTGTGTAGTGAATTGATCCTGGCCCCACCAGACAGGTAAGCCCTTGGCACCCTGAAGTGACTGCAGGAACAGAGGCACCAGATGACCCCCCTCACCCAGTTGTGATGATGATGTTAATGTGACAAGCACCACGAGACGTACCACCACTGGAAGACCATCAGTCTCCCAATTAGCAATATGGTACATGCCAGCCAGTGCAAGTATCATGAGTGGAAGGTGTTGTCACTTCAGGAATGGCAAACAGTTTGTCCACGAGAATTGCTGGAACATCTAACACATGGATGTCACTACACTACAATAATCATCGAATTGAGTGCTTTGGTATGAATGGTACCAAACCTCATGAGCATCTGAATTCAGAGCTAGAGGCCAGCAGTATTCATGGGGACAGTGGGAGGTAATAACGTGAGGCTCTGTTTGTTATGACCGAATGTGGCCCACGTCTTTGCTAGTGCTGAATGGTCCCCATTCTGTTGTGTTTCTTAATAATTTGTTACTGGCTCTTATTGCACTGTCAAGTCTCTGAAATGTTCTGTTGCATCTGAGGTAGTCTTTGTTGTTTCACATACAAAGAGCTAACGAATCTCTCTCTCTCTCTCTCTCTCTCTCTCTCTCTCTCTTGCTTGAGTTTTTACTTAATGTGTGGCTGGCGATTGGTGCTGATATAGCAACGTGTGCTCATGTACGTAAGCAACTTACATTGTTGATTGTTTCTTCCTGCTGCTTGGGTAAACATAAGAAAATTTTTAATTTCTTCCCCATTTCTACTCTGTGACGTAACAATATATTTACCTTCTGCTAATATCCTCTGTATGTGGAAGTTTTCTTCTATTGCGAGGTTATGAAGTCCATGGTATGTGGTGTAATTGGATTTTACCGTTTATGAAACTCTTTCTACTTTAGCACAAACTTGCTGAAACATGTTTGGGTTTGTTTGTTTGCAGAGCAGGCGGACCTTATATCTAGTAATTATATCTGCAAAGACGGCCACTGGAAGTGCAGCAAAGCCAAATTGCAATCCCATGAAGATATGGAATGTTGTTGTTGTTGTGGTCTTCAGCAGCTCTCCATGCTACTCTGTCCTGTGCAACCTTCTTCAGCTCCCAGTACCTACTGCAACTTACATCCTTCTGAATCTGCTTAGTGTATTCATCTCTTGGTCTCCCTCTTAGATTTTTACCCTCCGCGCTGCCCTATAATACTAAATTGGTGATCCCTTGATGCCTCAGAATATATCCTACCAACCGATCCCTTCTTCTAGTCAAGTTGTGCCACAAGCTCCTATTCTCCCCAATCCTATTCAATACCTCCTCAACACTTACGTGATCTACCCACCTAATCTTCAACATTCTTCTGGTACACCACATTTCGAAAGCTTCTATTCTCATCTTGTCTAAACTATTTATCGTCCACGTTTCAGTTCTATACATGGCTACAGTCCATACAAATACTTTCAGAAAAGACTTCCTGACACTTAAATCTATACTCGATGTTAACAAATTTCTCTTCTTCGGAAACGCTTTCCTTGCCATTGCTAGTCTACATTTTATATCCTCTCTACTTCGACCATCATCAGTTATTTTGCTCCCAAAATAGCAAAACTCCTTTACAGCTTTCAGTGTCTCATTTCCTAATCTAATTCCCGCAGTATCACCCGACTTCATTAGACTACATTCCATTATCCTCGTTTTGCTTTTGTTGATGTTCATCTCATACCCTCCTTTCAAGACACTGTCCATTCCGTTCAACTGCTCTTCCAAGTCCTTTGCTGTCTCTGACAGAATTACAATGACATCGGCTAACCTCAAAGTTTTTATTTCTACTCCATGGATTTTAATTCCTACTCCGATTTTTTATTTTGTTTCCTTTGCTGCTTGCTCAATATACAGATTGAATAACATCGGGGATAGGCTACGACCCTGTCTCACTCCCTTCCCAACCACTGCTCCCCTTTCATGTCCCTCGACTCTAGTAACTGCAATCTGGTTTCTGTACAAATTGTAAATAGCCTTTCGCTCCCTGTATTTGACCCCTGTCACTTTCAGAATTTGAAAGAAAGTGTTCCAGTCAACATTGTCAAAAGCTTTCTCTAAGTCTACAAATGCTAGAAAAGTAGGTTCGCCTTTCCTTAACCAATTTTTTAAGATAAGTCGTAGGGTCACGTGT
Organism: Schistocerca nitens; assembly: GCF_023898315.1. NCBI lineage: Eukaryota > Metazoa > Arthropoda > Insecta > Orthoptera > Acrididae > Schistocerca > Schistocerca nitens. Next base: position 13,114,260 of record NC_064622.1, read on the forward strand.
TCCAACATTTCTACGGAATCCAAACTGATCTTCCCCGAGGTCCGCTTCTACCAGTTTTTCCATTCGTCTGTAAATAGTTCGCGTTAGTATTTTGCAGCTGTGACTTATTAAACTGATAGTTCGGTAATTTTCATATCTGTCAACCCCTGCTTTCTTCGGGATTGGAATCATTATATCCTTCTTGAAGTCTGAGGGTATTTCGCCTGTCTCATACATCTTGCTCACCAGATGGTATAGTTTCGTCAGGGCTGGCTCTCCCAAGGCTATCAGTAGTTCTAATGGAATGTTGTCTACTCCTGGGGCCTTGTTTCGACTCAGGTCTTTCAGCGCTAGATATCGAATAAAGACCAACAAAAAAGGAACAGGAGGGATGCTTATTTGTACGAAGGTCGGTGCCGTTTTGTGTAAAACGTTTTCTTCAACAAACCGCAGCCCGGCGCTCACCTCGTGTACAGTCCGAACTGTATGAAGCTGGCGACGGCGGTGCAGAGCAGGTACGGCGGTCCGCCTCCACATGTGGCGGGCGACAGTCAGCGGGGACGTGTGGTGTTGACGCCAGCTGGCGCGGACTGCAGGCCGTCCTCCTGGACAGCGGCACACAGTATTCAGAGGGCTGGGAGGCGTCCGAGCAGTCGGCCATCAGGGACACTCTCTGCAGTCTCCGGGAGCGAGCTGGAATTAACTTCCAGACCACGGAAACGTCATCTCTACGAACCGACACGGATTCCACACGCTGCAGTCTTGTGAAACGCAGGTCACTCTCTACGTCCAAGAACCCAAGCTGATAACGTGTTCTTTGACGATTACGATTGAGTTCCGCGCCGTCTGTCAGTGAACAAAATACAAGGTGCATTCAAGTTCTAAGGCCTCCGATTTTTTTTCTCCGGACTGGAAAGAGATAGAAACATACGCATTGTTTTAAAATGAGACCGCGTTCATTGTCAATACGTCCCAGAGATGGCAGCACCGTACGGCAGATGGAATTTTACCGCCAGTGGCGAGAATGAGAACTGTTTTAAATACTCAAAATAGCGACGTTTTCCTTACTTGAACAGCGTTCAATCATTCGTTTTCTGAATTTGCGTGGCGTGAAACCAACTGAAATTCATCGACAGTTTGAAGGAGACATGTGGTGATGGAGTTATGGATGTGTCGAAAGTGCGTTCGTGGGTGCGACAGTTTAATGAAGGCAGAACATCGTGTGACAACAAACCGCAACAACCCCGGGCTCGCATAAGCCGGTCTGACGACATGATCGAGAAAGTGGAGATATTGTTTTGGGGGATCGCCGAATGACTGTTGAACAGATCGCCTGCAGAGTTGGCATTTCTGTGGGTTCTGTGCACACAGTCCTGCATGACGACCTGAAAATGCGAAAAGTGTCATCCAGGTGGGTGCCACGAATGCTGACGGACGACCACGTGGCTGCCCGTGTGGCATGTTGCCAAGCAATGTTGACGCGCAACGACAGCACGAATGGGACTTTCTTTTCGTCGGTTGTGACAATGGATAAGACGTGGATGCCATTTTTCAATCCATAAACAAAGCGCCAGTCAGCTCAATGGAAGCACACAGATTCACCGCCACCAAAAAAATTTCGGGTAACCGCCAGTGGTGAAAAAATGATGGTGTCCATGTTCTGGGACAGCGAGGGCGTAATCCTTACCCATTGCGTTCCAAAGGGCACTAAGGTAACAGGTGCATCCTACGAAAATGTTTTGAAGAACAAATTCCTTCCTGCACTGCAACAAAAACGTCCGGGAAGGGCTGCGCGTGTGCTGTTTCACCAAGACAACGCACCCGCACATCGAGCTAACATTACGCAACAGTTTCTTCGTGATAACAACTTTGAAGTGATTCCTCATGCTCCCTACTCACCTGACCTGACTCCTAGTGACTTTTGGCTTTTTCCAACAATGAAAGACACTCTCTGTGGGGCCGGCCGTGGTGGCCGAGCGGTTCTAGGCGCTTCAGTCCGGAACCGCGCGACTGCTACAGGCGCAGGTTGTAATCCTGCCTCGGGCGTGGATGTGTGTGACGTCCTTATGTTAGTTAGGTTTAAGTAGTTCTAAGTTCTAGAGGACTGACGACCTCAGATGTTAAGTCCCATAGAGCTCAGAGCCAACTTCTGTGGCCGCACATTCACCAGCCGTGCTGCTATTGCCTCAGCGATTTTCCAGTGGTCAAAACAGACTCCTAAAGAAGCCTTCGCCGCTGCCATGGAATCATGGCGTCAGCGTTGTGAAAAATGTGTACGTCTGCAGGGCGATTACGTCGAGCAGTAACGCCAGTTTCATCGATTTCGGGTGAGTAGTTAATTAGAAAAAAAATCGGAGGCCTTAGAACTTGAATGCACCTCGTAAGGTTGAAATGGCTCTAACAAGGGAACCTCCCCATCGCACCCCCCTCAGATTTAGTTATAAGTTGGCACAGTGGATAGGCCTTGAAAAACTGAACACAGATCAACCGAGAAAACAGGAAGAAGTTGTGTGGAACTATGAAAAAAATAAGCAAAATATACAAACCGAGTAGTCCATGTGCAAGATACGCAACATCAAGGATAGTGTGAGGTCAGGAGCGCCGTGGTCCCGTGGTTAGCGTGAGCAGCTGCGTAACGGGAGGTCCTTGGTTCAAGTCTTCCCTCGTGTGAAATGTTTACTTTCTTTATTTTCGCAAAGTTATGATCTGTCGTTCGTTCATTGACGTCTCTGTTCACTGTAATAAGTTTAGTCTCTGTGTTTTGCGACCGCACCGCAAAACCGTGCGATTAGTAGACGAAAGAACGTGCCTCTCCAATGGGAACCGAAAACATTTGATCGCAAGGTCTTAGGTCAACCGATTCCTTCACAGGAAAACACGTCCGATATATTCTATACGACACTGATGACGGCATGTGCGTCACATGACAGGGAAATGTTGTCGACCCACCTAACTTGTACACTTAGCGAATGGGTAAAAAGATTCTTCTAACTTGCCCGATTTAGGTTTTCTTGTGGATGTGATAATCACTCCCAAAAAAGTGATGAAAACATAAGAGTTTGTCACATAAACTGAAAATAAAAAATTAAACTTTTCACTTGAGGGAAGACTTGAACCAAGGACCTCTCTCGTTCCATAGCTGCTCACGGTAACCACGGGACCACGGCGCTCCTCAGCTCACACTATCCTTGATGTTGGCTTCTTGCGCATGGTTTGTATATTTTGCTTATTTTTATCATAGTTCCACACACCTTCTTCCTGTTTTCTCGATCGATCTGTGTTCAGTTTTTCAAGGCCTATCCACTGTGCCAACTTATAACTAAATCTGAGGGGGGTGCGATGGGGAGGTTTCCTTGTAAGCACTATGGGCCTTGACATCTGAGGTCATCAGTCCCCTAGACCAAGGGTCTCCAAACTACGGCCCGCGGGCCGAAACCGACCCGCTAGGGCCGGCAAAACGGCCCGCGTTAGCTGGCTGGACATCCCCGGAATCCGGCCCGCCAAATATTTGAGGTGGTGCCTATACTGCCAACAACTGAGTTTCGAGGCCTATCGTGACCAATACACCGCGACATTGTCGGAGCTCTATCTTTACAAGGTCATGGTTAAACTTGTGGCTATCCACAATAAACATACAGATCACACTCCTTGCGACAGTGAAAAAAAAAAAAAAAACGGTTAACAGGCTAGTTTGGCGAAAACATTTTAAGTAAAAAAATTCTTTGCCTTATTTTCTACTAACGAGTCTGGTGCAAGTATTTCAAATGGACGCCACTTCGGCGACTTGCCTTAGTAATCAATCATTATGGAAGGTGCTTCTTAAGCGAGGTTTCACTTTCTTTACGTATTTCGATTTTCAGATGTTCCTTGTCTATTCGCATTCAAACTTTGAATTGTCCCACACCTACTAGTACAAGCACTAAAAAACTCGTGAGACACTCGCAACACAGACACAATCAACCAACAGAACTGTCAAATATATGCTCTGGCTCTGCTACTCGCTACAAGGCTACATAACTGAACTTATTGTTGCGCTGCTTGAAATAACAATGCGTTGACATACTCTACCTCTGTTACGTCTTGTAGTAATAGTGTTGCTAACAATGATTTTGAGATTTCGTTAACTTTGCAGGACGCTTTCGTGAAGAATGTGCAGTGACATACTTTTTTGTCGGTGAAATTCGCCAGAATAAAATATGCCAGAAATTCGGTCAGGTACGTCCACCAATCAAAATTATGTAATTAAATAAAAATCGTAGTTCCCACAACCTTAGATTTTTGCGATTTCATCTTTCCTTTAGCCTTACGTTACGGTGATCATGGAGTGCTGGGGTTCTTTAATCCCACTAGGTAGATCTTGGCCCTTATGACTTTGTGGAGGAATCAACGTGGCCCGCAGACTAAAACTTTTGGAGACTCCTGCCCTAGACTTAGAGCGACTTAAACCTAACTAACGTAAGGACATCACACACATCCATGTCCGAGGCAGGATTCGAACCTGCGACCGCAGCAGCCGCGTGGTTCCAGGCTGAAGCGCCTAGAACCACTCGGCCACTGCGGCCGGCTGAACAAAATATGGACTTACAGAATGGTAGAGTAACTTTTTAAGGACTCTCTACAAGATGGAAATCAAACATTGTTCTCAGGTGAACGACATCGTCCGAAGTAAAAGTAACTGTGGCAATTGCTGAAAACCGTTGTTGGAGGTTTGATACAAGGGAAATGAAAAAGTGGCAAGCGGCAGGAATGCAGAAACGCATCCAGTTACGTCGTGCTGTATAATCGAAAAGCACCCTTGTCGTATAAGTCGTGGATAAAACAAAATTATCTTCATAGTGGTCTGCAGGTATGAAACCATTCTTCTAAGACAAACAGGCGAAAAAAAAAAAACAACAACAGTAAAGTAAAATGAGATTGGAGAGTAGGAAAGGCTGTGACGTTGTGGTACCAGTACAGAGCCCATTTTGAAAGCTATCATCTTGGGTGCAACACTTAATTTTCGGAAGAAAAGGAAATCGCGTGACATATCAGACACACAGAGAATTACACGAGCAAAACAAGAAAATATGTGAAGAAGGGGAACAAGGCACACATGTGTGAGAATTCAGTGGAATACCAGACATACTGGCGCAAGTTACGACTAAAAAAAAGTGGTTAATTTGGTATCAGCATGTAATGCGAAGAGGTAGAAGTTGTTCTAATGGCTGTGTTGAAAATAACGTGGACGGGGTAAGCTCAAGGGGAGGACTAACACAAAGACTGGTGGATAACATGGCCTGCTTCGAAGTGCTCCAACAGTTCATGAACCAGTCCGTTTCTATGGTGTAAAAAACGGCCATGATACCTGAGGCTTTCCACTCTTAAGATTCCCACTTCCATTACTTACAGAACTGAGTGATCTTCAGCTTACCATAATTACAGGGTGTTACAAGAAGGTACGGCCAAACTTTCAGGAAACATTCCTCACACACAAATAAAGAAAAGATGTTATGTGGACATGTGTCCGCAAACGCTTAATTTCCATGTTAGAGCTCATTTTAGTTTCGTCAGTATGTACTGTTCTTCCTCGATTCACCTCCAGTTGGCCCAATTGAAGGAAGGTAATGTTGACTTCGGTGCTTGTGTTGACATGCGACTCATTGCTCTACAGTACTAGCATCAAGCACATCAGTACGTAGCGTCAACAGGTTAGTGTTCATCACCAACGTGGTTTGCAGTCAGTGCAATGTTTACAAATGCGGAGTCGGCAGATGCCCATTTGATGTATAGATTAGCACGGGGCAATAGCCGTGGCGCGGTACGTTTGTATCGAGACAGATTTCCAGAACGAAGATGTCCCGACAGGAAGACGTTCGAAGCAATTGATCGGAGTCTTAGGGAGCACGGAACATTCCAGCCTATGACTCGCGACTGGGGAAGACCTAGAACGACGTGGACACCTGCAATGGACGAGGCAATTCTTCGTGCAGTTGGCGATATCCCTATTGTCAGCGTCAGAGAAATTGCTGCTGTACAAGGTAACGTTGACCACGTCACTGTATGGAGAGTGCTACGGGAGAACCAGTTGTTTCCGTACCGTGTACAGCGTGTGCAGGCACTATCAGCAGCTGATTGGCCTCCACGGGTACACTTCTGCGAATGGTTCATCCAACAATGTGTCAATCCTCATTTCAGTGCAAATGTTGTCTTTACGGATGAGGCTTCATTCCAACGTGATCAAATTGTAAATTTTCACTATCAACATGTGTGGGCTGACGAGAATCCGCACGCAATTGTGCAATCACGTCATCAACACAGATTTTCTGTAAACGTTTGGGCAGGCATTGTTGGTGATGTCTTGATTGGGCCCCATGTTCTTCCACCTACGCTCATTTTGGCACGTTATCATGACTTCATACGGGATACTCTACCTGTGCTGCTAGAACATGTGCCTTTAAAAGTACGACACAACATGTGGTTCATGCACGATGGAGCTCCTGCATATTTCAGTCGAAGTGTTCGTACGCTTCTCAATAACAGATTCGGTGACCGATGGATTGGTAGAGGCGGACCAATTCCATGGCCTCCACGCTCTTCTGACCTCAACCCCCTTGACTTTCATTTATGGGGCATTTGAAAGCTCTTGTCTACGCAACCCCGGTACCAAATGTAGAGACTCTTCGTGCTCGTATTGTGTATGGCTGTGAAACAATACGCCATTCTCCAGGGCTGCATCAGCGCATCAGGGATTCCATGCGACGGAGGGTGGATGCAAGTATCCTCGCTAACGGAGGACATTTTGAACATTTCCTGCAACAAAGTGTTTGAAGTCACGCTGGTACGTTCTGTTGCTGTGTGTTTCCATTCCATGATTAATGTGATTCGAAGAGAAGTAATAAAATGAGCTCTAACATGGAAAGTAAGCGTTTCTGGACACATGTCCACATAACATATTTTCTTTCTTTGTGTGTGAGGAATGTTTCCTGAAAGTTTGGCCGTACCTTTTTGTAACACCCTGTACAATACATAAAGAGTAGCTCGTAGTTCTTGCAGACGCAAGAGTTATAATTAATCGTGTTAAAGACGGTAACAGACGAAATTGCTATCGAAAAAACAGTTCATGTATCTCCTAAGGAAGAAGCAATAAGAACAGTAGAATATTCAAGATAGTTGGGTGTTCGCACTAATGAAATGCGAACTGGAAGAAACATATTGCTGAACTGCTGAAACAACTAAGCCCAGCAACTGTTTCTCTTCGCATACTTGCTAATCTAGAAACAAACAAATATAAATCTTAAGATGTTTTGAATATTTCCACTCATTAACGGCTTATGAGATATTTTCCTGGGGCAACTCATCACTTAGGAAGAAAGTATTGGTTGTACAAAAACGAAATAGGGGAAAGAGTGTCGGTGAAGTGATACAGGATTTGGGGTGGGCATGGTTGAAACAAAGGCATTTCTCATTGCGGGGGCTTCTTTTCACGAAATTTCAATCACCAACTTTCTCCTCCGAATGCGAAAATATTTTGCTGACGCCGACCTACATAGGGAGAAACGATCGTCATGAAATCAGAGCTCGCACAGAGAGATACAGGTGTTCGTGTTTTCTGCGCGCTGTACGGGATTGGAATAACAGGGAATTATTGTGAAGGTGGTTCGATGAACCCTCTGCCAGGCACTTAAACGTGATTTGCAGAGTATCCATGTAGATATGGAGCAGTGGGAATAGTGTGTCGTGTGAACTGACAATAAACCTGTGGACGCCTCTTCAAGAAGTGATGCATGTTAATAGCTGCTTCCTCATACGTACAGGGCTATTACAAATGATTGAAGCGATTTCATAAATTCACTGTAGCTCCATTCATTGACATATGGTCACGACACACTACAGATACGTAGAAAAACTCATAAAGTTTTGTTCGGCTGAAGCCGCACTTCAGGTTTCTGCCGCCAGAGCGCTCGAGAGCGCAGTGAGACAAAATGGCGACAGGAGCCGAGAAAGCGTACGTCGTGCTTGAAATGCACTCACACCAGTCAGTCATAACAGTGCAACGACACTTCAGGACGAATTTCAACAAAGATCCACCAACTGCTAACTCCATTCGGCGATGGCATGCGCAGTTTAAAGCTTCTGGATGCCTCTGTAAGGGGAAATCAACGGGTCGGCCTGCAGTGAGCGAAGAAACGGTTGAACGAGTGCGGGCAAGTTTCACGCGTGGCCCGCGGAAGTCGACGAATAAAGCAAGCAGGGAGCTAAACGTACCACAGCCGACGGTTTGGAAAATCTTACGGAAAAGGCTAAAGCAGAAGCCTTACCGTTTACAATTGCTACAAGCCCTGACACCCGATGACAAAGTCAAACGCTTTGAATTTTCGGCGCGGTTGCAACAGCTCACGGAAGAGGAGGCGTTCAGTGCGAAACTTGTTTTCAGTGATGAAGCAACATTTTTTCTTAATGGTGAAGTGAACAGACACAATGTGCGAATCTGGGCGGTAGAGAATCCTCACTCATTCGTGCAGGAAATACGCAATTCACCAAAAGTTAACGTGTTTTGTGCAATATCACGGTTTAAAGTTTACGGCCCCTTTTTCTTCTGCGAAAAAAACGTTACAGGACACGTGAATCTGGACATGCTGGAAAATTGGCTCATGCCACAACTGGAGACCGACGGCGCCGACTTCATCTTTCAACAGGATGGTGCTCCACCGCACACTTCCATCATGATGTTCGGCATTTCTTAAACAGGAGATTGGAAAACCGATGGATCGGTCGTGGTGGAGATCATGATCAGCAATTCATGTCATGGCCTCCACGCTCTCCCGACTTAACCCCATGCGATTTCTTTCTGTGGGGTTATGTGAAAGATTCAGTGTTTAAACCTCCTCTACCAAGAAACGTGCCAGAACTGCGAGCTCGCATCAATGATGCTTCCAAACTCATTGATGGGGACATGCTGCGCCGAGTGTGGGAGGAACTTTATTATCGGCTTGATGTCTGCCGAATCACTAAAGGGGCACATATCGAACATTTGTGAGTGCCTAAAAAAACTTTTTGAGATTTTGTATGTGTGTGCAAAGCATTGTGAAAATATCTCAAATAATAAAGTTATTGTAGAGCTGTGAAATCGCTTCAATCATTTGTAATAACCCTGTATATTCGGTAGTAAAATTAGTCATAAATAATCCAGCATAATTTGAAAAGAATGGTGGCGTCAACAGCTAAACAACTAAAAGAAAATATACGGACTTGGCTAATTAGCAACCGCGCTCTCAGGGTTCCGTACATACTCAATTATGTACACAGATGCTTCATCTTTGCTGGTCGGAGTGGCCGAGCGGTTCTAGGCGCTACAGTCTGGAACCGCGCGACCGCTACGGTCGCAGGTTCGAATCCTGCCTCGGGCATGGATGTGTGTGATGTCCTTAGGTTAGTTAGGTTTAAGTAGTTCTAAGTTCTAGGGGACTGATGACATCAGAAGTTGAGTCCCATAGTGCTCAGAGCCATTTGAGCTTCATCTTTGGGTTCTGGTGAGTGAATTTGCGGGTATCAATATATGAAACTTAAATGGCTGTATTTTTTGATTGCGTTAACTCAGAAGCTTAAAGATTTTACACTCGGCAAGGGACTGTAGACTTCCTAGTAGAAGGACAAACAGGCAGACGGACAACAAATATAAAAAAATTAAGTGAAATACAAATTTGTTGAGGCTTTCGTGGCCACTTGTTGACAAACTGCCTATTGGCTTCTGTCTCGGGTTCTTCGGCCGACGTTCATCTAATGATTTTTCTGACGTTTCGCCAGCACGAGTGGCTGGCATTGTCAAAGCTTCACCCTCCATTGCCGGTGGTGAACTGGAGCCGAGCTCGCGGGCGCAGACTATATGTACCTGGCGCGCCAACGTCCGAGGGCTTCTCCGCGGTCATTTCCGGTGCGGTTCTCCTCTTGCTACCTGCGACGGTCGTTCGCTGCAGTACGGGAAGCCAGGATCCGTTGACCTTAAGGCTTTCCTCTTTCTTGTTCAAACTGTTCGCGTGTTTTTGTATTTCTACAGCTTCTCTGAACAAGCGCGTGTGATAGTGGTTCTCTACAGCCAGAACTTCCGTGTCGGCGAATTTTATTACGTGGTCGGTCTCATTCAGTGCGTGTTCTGCCACGGCCGATTTCTCCACCTGCCCCAACCTGCAATGTCGCTTATGCTCCTTGATCCTGGTGTTAATGGATCGTCCAGTCATCCCGACATAAACTTTTCCGCATGTGCATGGTATGCGGTATATTCCCGACATTGAAAGTGGGTCTCTTTTCTCCTTCGCCGATCTAAGACACTCTTTGATCTTCCTTGTCGGTTTGAAGATCGTCTTTACGCCATGTTTGCGCAATATACGGCCGATTCTGTCCGTCACTCTGGGAATGTATGGCAGAAAGGCCGTACCCGACATTTCTTTTTCTGGTTCCTTACTTCGCCGAGTGTTTGGCTCAGTTACACTTCTAATATAATTTGTGGAGTACCCATTGCTCCTCAGGACTGTTTCCAGGTGTTGCATTTCTCGTTTGAGGTGTTGCGGCTCACATATTCGTCCTGCTCTCGTTACGAGCGTACTAATCATGCCCCTTTTCTGGCTCGGGTGGTGGTTTGACAGTTTGTGCAGGTATCGGTCCGTGTGAGTCGGTTTTCGATACACGCTGTGTCCCAGGTTTTCGCCGTCCCTTGTGACCAGCACATCTAGAAATGGCAGTTTCTTGTCCTTTTCTACTTCCATGGTAAATGTTATGTTGGCATGGAGGCTGTTCAAGTGTCTTAGGAAGTCACCGAGCTGTTCTTCACCATGGCTCCACACCACGAAAGTATCATCGACGTACCTGTACCACACCTTAGGTTTGCAAGTGGCCGAGTCCAGTGCCTGTGCTTCGAATTGTTCCATGAAGAAGTTGGCCACCACTGGACTGAGAGGACTACCCATGGCGACGCCTTCCAGCTGTTCGTAGAAGTCGCCATTCCACGTGAAATAGCTCGTGGTGAGACATGCATGGAAGAGCTTTCTGATGTCTACCGGGAAAATGGAACCGATGTGCTCCAGAGCGTCACTGAGTGGCACTTTCGTAAATAACGAAACAACATCAAAGCTGACCAGGATGTCGTTTGGTGCAAGTTTCAGTTTCTTCAGCTTCTCAATGAAATGTCCTGAGTCCTTAATGTATGTGTCGGTCTTCCCCACGTGTGGTTGGAGCAGAGAGGCCAAGTGTTTTGCCAGCTTATATGTCGGTGATCCAGGAGCGCTAACGATCGGTCTCAGTGGAACGTTGTTCTTATGGATCTTGGGTAATCCATACAGCCGAGGTGGTAGGGCTTCTGTGTTGCGCAGGTTTCTCTGTATGTCCGCCGGCAGAGAAGACGCCTTGATCAATCGATTCGTATTCCGTGTGATACGTTGCGTCGGATCTGCGCTTAGTTTTCGGTACGTCGTCGGATCTAATAGGTCTCGGATCTTTTGCTCATAATCTTCGGTCTTCATTACGACGGTCGCATTCCCCTTATCGGCAGGCAGTACCAATATACTCTTGTCGGCGTTGAGATTCTTAATGGCTTGTACCTCTTCTTTCTTCAGGTTGCAAGCTGGCGGTTTTGCTCGGCGCAGTATCCTGGCTGTTTCCGTGCGTATTTCCTCTGCCCTTTCACAAGGAAGGGCACGAATGGCTGCTTCGGTGTTGGCAATGATGTCCTCCATAGGTATGGTTCTCGGGATGATAGCGAAATTCCCTCCTTTTTGAAGAACAGACACTTCCGCTTCGGTCAATTGTCGTTCAGTGAGGTTGACCACTGTGTGTGACATGTCGGGAGTCGCCTTGTCGGTCTGCTTCCGGCATCTTTCAAACTTTTTCTTCTGTCGCTCGGTGCAGCGCTCGAGTTCGTTCTGCATGCTCCTGTGAGTGATGCTGTCGATCTTGTCCCAGTCGTCTCGATGCATTCTGCTACTTAGTTGATAGAAAATGTCCAGAAGTTCCTGATCCGTTCTTGCCAAGTCTCTCCGTGTTGTATGTATTCGCTCACGAAGAAAAGCTCGTTCCATTCTGTCGTAGATACGATGTGCTTGGGCGGTGGTGAATAGCCGCTTCCATCTCAAGAACTTCGGTGTAGCACATTCATCTCGGCACCGTGACAGAAAGGCGAGAGAGGACATCAGTCGCGCTTTCTTCTTCCGTCGTTGGTCAAGGCGTCGGTACAATCTGCAAATCTCCTCCCCGTAGAGGCGAAACGTCAGAAAAATCATTAGATGAACGTCGGCCGAAGAACCCGAGACAGAAGCCAATAGGCAGTTTGTCAACAAGTGGCCACGAAAGCCTCAACAATTTTGTATTACGAAGCGGAAGCGAAGCGAAGCGGAAGTGTCTGTTCTTCAAAAAGGAGGGAATTTCGCTATCATCCCGAGAACCATACCTATGGAGGACATCATTGCCAACACCGAAGCAGCCATTCGTGCCCTTCCTTGTGAAAGGGCAGAGGAAATACGCACGGAAACAGCCAGGATACTGCGCCGAGCAAAACCGCCAGCTTGCAACCTGAAGAAAGAAGAGGTACAAGCCATTAAGAATCTCAACGCCGACAAGAGTATATTGGTACTGCCTGCCGATAAGGGAAATGCGACCGTCGTAATGAAGACCGAAGATTATGAGCAAAAGATCCGAGACCTATTAGATCCGACGACGTACCGAAAACTAAGCGCAGATCCGACGCAACGTATCACACGGAATACGAATCGATTGATCAAGGCGTCTTCTCTGCCGGCGGACATACAGAGAAACCTGCGCAACACAGAAGCCCTACCACCTCGGCTGTATGGATTACCCAAGATCCATAAGAACAACGTTCCACTGAGACCGATCGTTAGCGCTCCTGGATCACCGACATATAAGCTGGCAAAACACTTGGCCTCTCTGCTCCAACCACACGTGGGGAAGACCGACACATACATTAAGGACTCAGGACATTTCATTGAGAAGCTGAAGAAACTGAAACTTGCACCAAACGACATCCTGGTCAGCTTTGATGTTGTTTCGTTATTTACGAAAGTGCCACTCAGTGACGCTCTGGAGCACATCGGTTCCATTTTCCCGGTAGACATCAGAAAGCTCTTCCATGCATGTCTCACCACGAGCTATTTCACGTGGAATGGCGACTTCTACGAACAGCTGGAAGGCGTCGCCATGGGTAGTCCTCTCAGTCCAGTGGTGACCAACTTCTTCATGGAACAATTCGAAGCACAGGCACTGGACTCGGCCACTTGCAAACCTAAGGTGTGGTACAGGTACGTCGATGATACTTTCGTGGTGTGGAGCCATGGTGAAGAACAGCTCGGTGACTTCCTAAGACACTTGAACAGCCTCCATGCCAACATAACATTTACCATGGAAGTAGAAAAGGACAAGAAACTGCCATTTCTAGATGTGCTGGTCACAAGGGACGGCGAAAACCTGGGACACAGCGTGTATCGAAAACCGACTCACACGGACCGATACCTGCACAAACTGTCAAACCACCACCCGAGCCAGAAAAGGGGCATGATTAGTACGCTCGTAACGAGAGCAGGACGAATATGTGAGCCGCAACACCTCAAACGAGAAATGCAACACCTGGAAACAGTCCTGAGGAGCAATGGGTACTCCACAAATTATATTAGAAGTGTAACTGAGCCAAACACTCGGCGAAGTAAGGAACCAGAAAAAGAAATGTCGGGTACGGCCTTTCTGCCATACATTCCCAGAGTGACGGACAGAATCGGCCGTATATTGCGCAAACATGGCGTAAAGACGATCTTCAAACCGACAAGGAAGATCAAAGAGTGTCTTAGATCGGCGAAGGAGAAAAGAGACCCACTTTCAATGTCGGGAATATACCGCATACCATGCACATGCGGAAAAGTTTATGTCGGGATGACTGGACGATCCATTAACACCAGGATCAAGGAGCATAAGCGACATTGCAGGTTGGGGCAGGTGGAGAAATCGGCCGTGGCAGAACACGCACTGAATGAGACCGACCACGTAATAAAATTCGCCGACACGGAAGTTCTGGCTGTAGAGAACCACTATCACACGCGCTTGTTCAGAGAAGCTGTAGAAATACAAAAACACGCGAACAGTTTGAACAAGAAAGAGGAAAGCCTTAAGGTCAACGGATCCTGGCTTCCCGTACTGCAGCGAACGACCGTCGCAGGTAGCAAGAGGAGAACCGCACCGGAAATGACCGCGGAGAAGCCCTCGGACGTTGGCGCGCCAGGTACATATAGTCTGCGCCCGCGAGCTCGGCTCCAGTTCACCACCGGCAATGGAGGGTGAAGCTTTGACAATGCCAGCCACTCGTGCTGGCGAAACGTCAGAAAAATCATTAGATGAACGTCGGCCGAAGAACCCGAGACAGAAGCCAATAGGCAGTTTGTTAAGTGATATAATTGCAAAGTAACGGTTCTCGGACTTTCCCTTGCTTCTACAGTGAAATCTTGCTTCTTGCCAAATTTCATGATTCTAGGTCAACCCTATACGTTTCCACGAGTGAATTTCAGAGTATTAAAGTTGTTACATAAACGCCCGTATGTTCTGACTGTGTGGAGTTCGAAGCTTAAATTTTCCATGCCGCCAAGGCATGGTAGAGTTTAGTACGTGACATACATTTCAACTTTGTACCTCTACCTGTTACTAAGAAAAAGAACTCTTTTTAACAGATGGACATAAAAATGATCCTATAAGGTTCCGTTTTTACCGGTTTAGGTACCGAAGGAATGTTCACGTTTTTGCTAAGGGTGTCAGTGGTTCAAAACAAAGACCAGAATCGGGCTGCAGAAGTGTTCGATCATCTGATCAACATCAGAAGTATAACACATAGGAGAGATAATTTTAATTTTGCTTAAAAGCAGTTCTACTGGACAACAGCTAAAAATGTTTGTTTTTAGATCTGTATTAAATTTTTTTTGTTGTATCAGTAGTTACAGTTAAAGACTAAAGTGCTCATGAAACTTCCTGGCAGATTACAACTGCCGGACCGAGACTCGAAGTCGGGACCTTTGCCTTTCGTGGGCAAGTGCTCTACCATCTGAGCTACCCGAGCACGACTCACGCCCGTCCTCACAGCTTTACTTCTGCCAGTACCTCGCCTCCTACCTTCCAAACTTTACAGAAGCTCTCCTGCGAACCTAGCAGAACTAGCACTCCTGAAAGAAATGATATTGCGGAGACATGGCTTAGCCACAGCCTAGGGGATGTTTCCAGAATGAGATTTTCACGCTGCAGTGGAGTGTGCGCTGATATGAAAGCTGTGAGGACGGGGCGTAGGTCTTGCTTGGATAGCTCAGATGGTAGAGCACTTGCCCCCGAAAGGCAAAGGTGTCGAGTTCGAGTCTCGGTCCGGCACACAGTTTTAATCTGCCAGGAAGTTTCGTATCAGCGCACACTCTGCTGCAGAGTGAAAATCTCATTCTGGTAAAGTGCTCATTATTATTACTTTTACACCACTTCTCACAACCCGTAAATTTTCAGCATGTAGCCGCAGGTGACGTATAACGTACAACCTATATGTTACGAAGCCAGAGACTTTCAACATGTTTTCCACACGAGAGAAAACTGCATGCTTTTTGAAATAATGAAGTAGACACTGTGCTGTAGGTGACTTTTCCACCCGCCTGGATGGCTGCGCGCGTTAGCACCTCGCGTTGGGGATTCTGGAAGGGGCGCCGGTGCGGATGGAATCTGCCCAGCGAATTAACGACTATATGGTGGCCAGTGTGGATGTGGATTTTGGATGGTTTCCAACATCCCACAAGCTGAATACCGTGAGGGACACAAAATGCGTCCCAGGGTGGAGTGGTGCCGAGAGGAAGGGCATCTGGCCACCCTCTAGCAAATCCAGTAATTAGTTTACCGACCGAGTGAAGATATGGGATAAGATATGGCGTTTCAGTCTTCGATCGCTATTCTTTATTTTCAACTACCGGTTTCGGGCTAGCTGCCCATCTTCAGATCTGTTAGACAAAGTTAAAAATATAATTAATAAGAGAGATACAGTTAGTGATAGAAATATCTTAGTTTACAAAAAAGAAATTTTGGGACGTATTAAATGCCAACATACCATATATTGTAGTTACAGAGTAACTTGTCCGAACAGAACACTCGGTTCGCTGTCATAAGTAAAGTAAATTTCAATCTGTTAAAACCTTATATCGCAGTTTTTAAGAGTATCCTGACTGGTAACAGTAAAAAGTGCCCTCTACCTATGACAATTTTGCATCTGTTATTATTTCACCGTATATGTTAATGGCGAATATTGTTTTTAATAAAACAATTTTAAGGTAATAACATATGAATAATTTTTTTTGAGTGGACCATTTCTTTATAAAGAAATTTTAAATTAGTGTAAATTTTTCGTTTCATGGCCCACTCAAAAAAGATTATTTTATTTAATGAACGATCGCGGAATTCCCATTGAGACAATCATGTCTAGTTTTGATATGGGATAAGGCCAAGGGAAAAAAAGAAAAACTATAGGCGCCCTTTCATTTTATTATAAAAGACCTGCGTAAACTACTTAAATCTAATAGCCGGTACATAACAACGAAAAAATGCACATCATATTACAGGTCATCCAATAAAGATTCCTTGTTAAAAAGGCGAGGTACG
Source organism: Schistocerca nitens (assembly GCF_023898315.1). Classification (NCBI taxonomy): domain Eukaryota; kingdom Metazoa; phylum Arthropoda; class Insecta; order Orthoptera; family Acrididae; genus Schistocerca; species Schistocerca nitens. Next base: position 13,130,883 of record NC_064622.1, read on the forward strand.
TCAAAACTTCATGTGCAGATGAGTGAACATGTAAGTGCTACATAACCTGCAAGCAGATCAGTTGGTGATAGCTGACAAATCTACAGTCCCGTGTTTCTGCGCGTGAGCAGACTTCAACAACCTCACGATTGTAGAACTCTGCAGTGGACACAGTCGACTGCCCAATAACGTCAGCGAGCTCCTCGCGATGGCGACGGCGGCTGGTTTACACGCACCAACACCACGCGCAGCCACCAGGATCGAAAACAACGAAAGAGGAAACGTAACACGAAATCACGCAGCCTCCAATATACACCGAGGTGTGAAAAGTCATGGGATACTTGCTAATATCGTGTCGGACCCCCTTTTTCCCGAGACAGTGCAGCAACTCGACGTGGCATGGACTCAACATGTGGTTGGAAACCTGCTGCAGAGATACTGAGCCATGTTGTCTCTATAGCCGTCCATACGTCGCTGGATATATCAGGAGTCCACTACAACCAACAGGCGGCTACACGGGTAGCAGGGGTTGTGTGGCGTGGACTGGGCGGTTTTTTTAGGTTAGATGGCCTCGGGCAAGTACAGAAAGAGCAACAGCCTCAAAGGGAGCGGGTCAAAGCCAGGACATGCGGGGACCGAGCAGCAGTCAGTATTGTAATCGTAAATTGTCGAAGCTGCGTTGGTAAAGTACTGGAACTTCAAGCGCTGATAGAAAGCACCGAAGCTGAAATTGTTATAGGTACGGAAAGCTGGCTGAAGCCAGAGGTAAATTCTGCCGACATTTTTACAAAGGCACAGACGGTGTTTAGAAAGGATAGATTGCATGCAACCGGTGGTGGAGTGTTCGTCGCTGTTAGTAGTAGTTTATCCTGTAGTGAAATAGAAGTCGATGGTTCCTGTGAATTATTATGGGTGGAGGTTATATTCAACAACCGCCGGCCGCGGTGGTCTCGCGGTTCTAGGCGCGCAGTCCGGAACCGTGGGACTGCTACGGTCGCAGGTTCGAATCCTGCCTCGGGCATGGATGTGTGTGATGTCCTTAGGTTAGTTAGGTTTAAGTAGTTCTAAGTTCTAGGAAACTGATAACCACAGCAGTTGAGTCCCATAGTGCTCAGAGCCATTTGAACCATTTGAACTCAACAACCGAGCTAGGTTAATAATTGCCTCCTTTTACCGACCTCCCGACTCAGCAGCATTAGTGGCAGAACAACTGAGAGAAAATCTGGAATACATTTCACATAAATTTCCTCAGCATGTTATAGTCTTAGGTGGAGATTTCAATTCACCAGATATAGACTGGGACACTCAGATGTTTAGGACGGGTGGTAGGGACAGAGCATCGAGTGACATTATACTGAGTGCACTATCCGAAAATTACCTCGAGCAATTAAACAGAGAACCGACTCATGGAAATAACTTCTTGGACCTACTGATAACAAACAGACCCGAACTTTTCGACTCTGTATGTGCAGAACAGGGAATCAGTGATCATAAGGCCGTTGCAGCATCCCTGAATATGGAAGTTAGTAGGAATATAAAAAAAGGGAGGAAGGTTTATTTGTTTAGCAAGAGTAATAGAAGGCAAATTTCAGACTACCTAACTGATCAAAACGAAAATTTCTGTTCCGACACTGACAATGTTGAGTGTTTATGGAAAAAGTTCAAGGCAATCGTAAAATGCGTTTTAGACAGGTACATGCCGAGTAAAACTGTGAGGGACGGGAAAAACCCACCGTGGTTCAACAACAAAGTTAGGAAACTACTGCGAAAGCAAAGAGAGCTTCACTCCAAGTTTAAACGCAGCCAAAACCTCTCAGACAAACAGAAGCTAAACGATGTCAAAGTTAGCGTAAGGAGGGCTATACGTGAAGCGTTCAGTGAAATCGAAAGTAAAATTCTATGTAGCGACTTAACAGAAATTCCTAGGAAGTTCTGGTCTTACGTTAAATCAGTAAGTGGATCGAAACAGCATATCCAGACACGCTGGGATGATGATGGCATTGAAACAGAGGATGACACGCGCAAAGCTGAAATACTAAACACCTCTTTCCAAAGCTGTTTCACAGTGGAAGACCGCACTGCAGTTCCTTCTCTAAATCACCGCACGAACGAAAAAATGGCTGACATAGAAATAAGTGTCCAAGGAATAGAAAAGCAACTGAAATCACTCAACAGAGGAAAGTCCACTGGACCTGACGGGATACCAGTTCGATTCTACACAGAGTACGCGAAAGAACTTGCCCCCCTTCGAACAGCCGTGTACCGCAAGTCTCTAGAGGAACAGAAGGTTCCAATTGATTGGAAAAGAGCACAGGTAGTCCCAGTTTCCAAGAAGGGTCGTCGAGCAAATGCGCAAAACTATAGGCCTATATCTCTGACATCGATCTGTTCTAGAATTTTAGAACATGTTTTTTGCTCGCGTATCATGTCATTTCTGGAAACCCAGAATCTACTCTGTAGGAATCAACATGGATTCCGGAAACAGCGATCGTCTGAGACCCAACTCGCTTTATTTGTTCATGAGACCCAGAAAATATTAGATACAGGCTCCCAGGTAGATGCCATTTTCCTTGGATTGCGGAAGGCGTTCGATACAGTTCCGCACTGTCGCCTGATAAACAAAGTAAGAGCCTACGGAATATCTGACCAGCTGTGTGGCTGGACTGAAGAATTTTTAGCAAACAGAACACAGCATGTTGTTCTCAATGGAGAGACGTCTGCAGACGTTAATTTAACCTCTGGCGTGCCACAGGGGAGTGTTATGAGACCATTGCTTTTCACAATATATATAAATGGCCTAGTAGATAGTGTCGGAAGTTCCATGCGGCTTTTCGCGGATGATGCTGTAGTATACAGAGAAGTTGCAGCATTAGAAAATTGCAGCGAAATGCAGGAAGATCTACAGCGGATAGGCACTTGGTGCAGGGAGTGGCAACTGACCCTTAACATAGACAAATGTAATGTATTGCGAATACATAGAAAGAAGGATCCTTTATTGTATGATTATGCGGTAGCGGAACAAACACTGGTAGCAGCTACTTCTGTAAAATATCTGGGAGTATGTGTACGGAACGATTTGAAGTGGAATGATCATATGAAATTAATTGTTGGTAAGGCGGGTGTCAGGCTGAGATTCATTGGGAGAGTCCTTAGAAAATGTAGTCCATCAACAAAGGAGGTGGCTTACAAAACACTCGTTCGACATATACTCGAGTATTGCTCATCAGTGTGGGATCCGTACCAGGTCGGGTTGACAGAGGAGATAGAGAAGATCCAAAGAAGAGCGGCGCGTTTCGTCACAGGGTTATTTGGTAAGCGTGATAGCGTTACGGAGATGTTTAGCAAACTCAAGTGGCAGACTCTGCAAGAGAGGCGCTCTACATCGCGGTGTAGCTTGCTGTCCAGGTTTCGAGAGGGTGCGTTTCTGGATGAGGTATCGAATATATTGCTTCCCCCTACTTATACTTCCCGAGGACATCACGAATGTAAAATTAGAGAGATTCGAGCGCGCACGGAGGCTTTCCGGCAGTCGTTCTTCCCGCGAACCATACGCGACTGGAACAGGAAAGGGAGGTAATGACAGTGGCGCGTAAAGTGCCCTCCGCCACACACAGCTGGGTGGCTTGCGGAGTATAAATGTAGATGTAGAATTGCGAAGGTATTGCCGTTGCATGACCTTGTGTACGAACTGACCTCTCGATTACATTCCATAAAAAAAATGTTCGATGGGATTCGTGTTGGGCGATCTGGATGGCGATACCATTGCCCTGAACTGTCCAGAATGTTGTTCAAACGAATCGCAAACTACTGTGCTCCGGTGACATGGCGCGTTGTTATCCATAAAAGTTCCATCGTTGTTTGGAAAAATGAAGTCCATGAAAGGCTGCAATTTTTTTGAAATTTGGAATTTGTGGTAAGTTCCTATGGGACCAAACTGCTGAAGTCATGGGTCCCTACACACTGATTAATCTAAATTACGCTAAGGACAACACACACGCCCATGCCCGAGGGAGGACTCGTATCTCCGATGGGGGAAGCCGCGCGGGATTAGCCGAGTGGTCTTAGGCGCTGCAGTCATGGACTGTGTGGCTGGTCCCGGCGGAGGTTCGAGTCCTCCCTTGGGCATGGGTGTGTGTATTTGTCCTTAGGATAATTTAAGTTACGTAGTGTGTAAGTTTAGGGACTGACGACCTTAGCAGTTAAGTCCCGTAAGATTTCAGACACATTTGAAAATTTTTTTTGGGGAAGCCGCGCGAACCGTGTCAAGGCGCCCTAGACCGTGCGGCTACCCCACGGCAGGCTGCAAATGGTCTCCAAGCAACCGAACATAATCATTTCCACTCAAAGAACGGTTCAGTTGGACCAAAGGATCCAGTCCATTCCATATGCACACAGCCCGAAACGTTGTGGAGCTACCACGAGCTTGTACAGTGCCTTGTTGACAACTTTGGTGCATGGCTTTCTGGGATCCGCGCCACACTCGAACACTACCATCAGATATTGCCAACTGAAATCAGGACTGACCTGAGCAGGTTACGGTTTTCCGGTCGCCTAGGGTCGAGCCGATATCGTCACGAGCTCAAGAGGGTCGCAGCAGACGATGTCGTGCCGTTAGCAAAGGCGTCTGGAGTCCAAATTTCGCCGCGCTTTCCTACCGGATACGGTCGTCGTACGTCCCACATCGATTTCTGCGGCTATTTCACGCAGCGTTGCTTGTCTGTTAGCACTGACATCTCCACTCAAGCCTCGTTGCTCTTGGTCGTTGAACGAAGGCCACCGACCACTGTGTTGTCCGTGTGTGAGAGGTAATACCTGAAATTTGGTGTTCTAGGCACACACTTGACACTACCGATCGCGGAATAACGATTTCCTAAGTGAAATGTCGCATGCGTCTATCTCCAACTACAGTTCCGAATTACAAGTCCGTTAAATGCCGCCGTGCGGTCACAATCACATCGGACACTTTTCACGTGAATCACATCAATATAAATGACTGCTCCGCCAATGCACTGCCCTTGTATACCTCGTGTATGCGATACTGCCGTCATCTGTATATGTTCGTATCGCAACCCCGCGACTTTTGTCACCTTAGTGTACAAGCCTGTGACGTCACGTACACTACAGTTTCCTGCGCCCGTCATGTCCTTGCACCTGACACTGACCTATTCTACCGATACTCCAAGTGGACTGTGCAAGGTCCGATTACAAACGTGTTTGGATAACATCTTCTGGCTTTTCAAGCCGCGTCAGTAGCAAAAAAAATTCTCGAGATTTCGACTGCTAGTTCTGCCATCGTCGTCAGGAGTAAAAGTACTGGCTGACCCGGCTGGCCGGCCGCGGTGGTCTAGCGGTTCAGGCGCTCAGTCCGGAACCGCGGGACTGCTACGGTCGCAGGTTCGAATCCTGCCTCGGGCATGGATGTGTGTGATGTCCTTAGGTTAGTTAGGTTTAAGTAGTTCTAAGTTCTAGGGGACTGATGACCACAGATGTTAAGTCCCATAGTGCTCAGAGCCATTTGAACCATTTGACCCGGCTGGCACTAGTTCCCGTTTATATACCTACAATTACGACCGCTAGCACCAATCGGAGAAGGGCTGAAACGACGCGTGAACGGAATGCGACAAGATTTTATGCCGGTGACTACTTTGAAGGTCAGTAAAACTTTGAAACATGCATCTCTTTTGTACGAGATGTAAATAAATAATTGCCACTATTAAAGCTCCAACCCTCGTATATGGTCATTCAAATAATGAATAAAGTAAAATTATTAAAATATATGAATATTATTTACAAATTTAAGTGAAAGGAATTATATGCATGTTCGAATCGTGCGCATTAAAATCAACTTTTTTTAAGAATTATAAAATGATTACAATACTTTACAATTATTACTGCTAATTATTTGAAAGTTAACTGAACTGTCAAATTAAAGATTAACGAAATTCAGAAAGAGATTATACTTAGAAGTTAGAAACTGTTTATGTCTCAAAAATTGAAATTTGCCGAAGATTTTACTAGCTTAATATGGAATTGTTTTTTATTTTAATTATTTTAAGTAAGTTGAATATTATTACCTTCTGTTGTAGACAACTGCATTAAACAACTAAACTAATAAATGTGTGTACATGTGATTCTTCAGTTTCTCCCAGCGCATTTGTTGCTCGAACAGTCCTCGGGTATACTGCCGGTTCATAGTGACCAACGGGCACAATATTTCGGCGGTCAGACATGTCGCCATCGTCAGGTGCGCTGACGAACTGAGCTCCTGAGGGCGGGCGGCCGATTTAAATCCCCTCCCCCCGCGCGCCGGCGGTCGCGAAGACGTGGGCGTCGGAATCTGTCATAGCGTCGATGTGCTTGCTACGTCCGCCCTGGTCGCCAGTTCGTACTTCTTGCTGAGTGTCTTCTTAATTACATTCAATGCCGGGTCCCAAGCCTCGCTGAGATTGTAGCCGCAATCTCGGTTGATAAGATCTTCTCTGGTGCGAATTTCGATATCCTCCCTTATAACGCTGTCCCAATATTTAGAGGTCTGTGCCAGGATCTTGGTACGCTCATACATATTTGCTGTTTTTCACATCATCATCCTTTTTTGTCATGTGTCACAGTGTTTGCTACCTGATCGGACTACTTATTGAACTGCCGATATCCTACATATGGTACAGCATAATTCTTCAGTCCAAGTAGATCACATTCTCGACACTGCCCTTTCACCAAGATAAAAACGGTCAGGGCCTTAAACACATGATGGTAGTCGCAGTAACACTTTGACTCATCAATTGATGTACCGATAGTCCTTTTGATATGTAATGCTTGTTAGCATACTGTTCACTCGTGTTGCAATTTCAATTTTTTCACGTAATTTGACACTTTTCCTTCCCTAAATTGATTATCAAATCATGTGGTTTTCATGTAACTGGAAACACCAGAAGATCACAGCAGATAGATCGAAAGATCTATTTAATAAGAAGAAACAGAAGAGAAGTATTATGTGACCAAAAATCCTACAAATTTTGCCTTCAGTTGATTATGAAACTATAGAAGAAATTAAATTTAGTTTCATTTAAATAGTCCTTGCCCATAAACCAATATTTGCAAAAAACTAAATCACACACTGTTAAGGTTCCACAATAATATTTAACTGTTGATATAAACCGGCTTTCGACTTTCTAGGACCTCACAGTCAGAAGTGTGCGTTTCAGTTTTTATTGTGTCTATGTTCCTCCACGTATGGGCGGAATATTCCATAAGTAAAAATTTCAGTGTCGTACTTCTAGGTGATTGAAAACTTACTTCAAAATTATATTGAAGAAAAAAAAGCGTAAGCAGACGAGAAGAATGAAGTCAAATAAGAAAGGACCAGGAAATTCTCACGCGAAAGTTGGTCATACTGGACAGTTTTACGAAACACTAACATCTTTGATGTATATCTTTTGTTTGTTTTGCCGGTAGACAGTAGTGTTTGATTAACAGGTGAGAAATTTAACCGAAGACAGAGTCATGTCATTGAAGTCGAAAGTGGTTGTTATTACAGGTATGGGTTTCCTCGTGAAGTTGAGAGTTTTGTTTCTTTGTGGTGCGTTCATGTAACCAATGTTTTCGAATTTTATTAGGAGCTAGTTCCGGCATTGGAGCTGGTGTTGCTATTAGACTGGCAAAATTGGGTTGCCGCCTCGTTCTTTGTGGTCGTAACGAGACTAATTTGAAGAAAACAGCAACGCAGTGTACCGAAGCTGGTCTGCCTCAAGACGAGGTAAGATGACTGAATGTTAGCCTGTAATCACAGTGCAACTTCAGTTCTGGCTGGTCAGTATTGTATGTAACTTGAAAAAACAAAAGGTATCGTTATGTGACATTAGCGCATGAAAGTTCCAAACAAGCTTTCAACAGCATCTGTAGACGTTACTATTAAATTTTTCGCTAATGTTTCAGTTTTACATGACAACTTATAAGAAGTGCTGTTCGGACTGTCATATTCACAAAATTGGCAGTACTTGTTTCTTGGACTTTGCCGCTAATCGTGTTGAAAAGTTTGAGTATATTAACAAATATGTCCAAAAATGAATATTTGCCGCCCAACTTCTTTATTGCTTGTGAAATAATTGCTAAACAATTATATTGTTACAGTTTATTCTGTTACTGATTCCATGCAAATAAAAAGTATTTTTTTTTTTTAGTTTTCTGGAGACTGCATCTTGCATCCAGAATAAAATCTTAACTATGCAGCGGAGTTTACGCTGATATGAAACTTCCCGGCATATTAGAACTGTGTGCCGGACCGAGATTCCAACTCTGGACCCTTGCCTTTCACGGGCACTTGGTAGAGCACTTGCCTGCAGAAGGCAAAGGTCCAGAGTTAGAGTCTTGGCCTGGCACACAGTTCTAATATGCCAGTAAGTTTTTTTTAATCTTGTATATTTAAACATTACATCACAAAATTCTAACATTGTCACAGGAGATGAATAAGTAGCTGAATTGCCTTTATGCTCCAGGTGTTGTGTGTGGTGGGAGATGTGACCAGTGTGGATGACTGTAAGCGCATAGTAGATGAAACTATTGGCCACTTTGGACAGTTGGATGTACTGGTAAGATAATCAAGAATTATTTCTTCTGCAGATGTGTCTTAAAAAATAATAAAAATACTGTTGTATCACTGTCTACTGGTACAAACTCTAAAATTAAATTAGAAAATACTTTGTGAAAAGTTTCAAGCTGCTGTGGAAATTATCAGTTTGTATAATGTATAGTTTTTTCCCCCATTCATGGGGTGGGGAATGTGGTTGTAGTATGAGAGAATTTGCAGCAAAGTAAACTGTGTATATTTATTGGACTACTTAACTTCTATTTTCAGGTGAATAATGCTGGACAGTTAACCCCAGGATCAATATACAACATGACTTTAGAGCAATATGATAAGACCATGAATGTGAATGTACGGTCAGTTATTGTGCTTACTCAGCTAGCAGTTCCTCATCTTGAGAAAACTAAAGGCACTATCATCAATGTTTCCAGCATAGCTGGTATCAGATCTGTAAGTAGAGTTCATTCCTGTTTTATTGCCATCTTGCTAGATTTGCGTCTTCATTTTTCATACGCTGAACACCCACACTCTCCTAAATGTAATATTCATTAATACTTGGACACTAGAAGTGTAGAAATTGACTGATTCCTTCATGAAATAATATAAATATACACCTTATAAAAATCAAATTTTATTTAAGCATTAGGGTTCAATTCGTAAAATAACTTCAAAGTTTATTGAAGATCAACTCATCCTTTGTACAAGTTTTAATAGAAAACATGACAGTTATTTAAGAGCTCATAGCTTTCACATTGCATGTTTTCATGTTGAAGCAAGATACTAGCAGCAAGCAGCACTATAACAGTGTGCACACAACAACAATCTACATCTTCACATATACTGTGCAAGTCACTACATGGTGTGTAGTGAAGGGTATGTTGTACTACTGCTAATCATTCCCTTCCCTTTCCTTTCCCACTCACAAATGGAAATGGAGAAAAACAGCTGTCTATGTGATACCTTTCGAGCCCTGATTTCACTTATATTGTTTATGGTCCTTATGCAAAATGTAGATTGGTGGCAATAGCAGCATTCCACTGTTGACGGCAGATGCTAATTCTCTAAACTCACTCAACAGTGTTTCAGAAGAACATTGTCTTCTTTCCTCCAGGGATTCTCATCTAAGCTCACAGAAAATTTCCCTACCACTCTTGTACTGATCAAACCAATGGGTGGCAAATGTAACAAACCTGAAAGTGTTTCATCTTTCAATATAAAAATGTGTCTTTTAAAATATGTATAGAATAATTATAACACTGTGGAGCAGGTTTATTTTAACTGAAATTGTTGGCAGTTTCCAGGTATCTTGGCATATGCAATGTCCAAAGCAGCTTTGGACCAGTTTACACATTGCCTTGCACTAGAGCTTGCTGATCGTGGAATCAGAGTCAACGCTGTGAACCCAGGTGTTATTGTTACTGAGGTGCACAAACGTGGTGGCATGTCTGATGCAGATTACGAAAAGGTAAAAGTTAGCATACTGTTAAAAACTTATTACAACCCACAAATAACACATGTAACTGTGAAGGTAGATTTACTTTCAAGGAAATTGTGCCAGGAAAATGTGCTAAAAAGGAGTAAATGTATTTTATTCCATTCAGAACTTTTCTTCTTACTAGAGAGCAAAAGCTTATTTGCAGGTTGTACAGAAAGGAGACTGTACTTGTGCGAGTCGAAGGACATAAAAGGGAAGCAGTGGTTGAGAAGGTCGTAAGACAGGGTTGCAGCCTATCCTTCATGTTATTCAGTCTGTAAATTGACTGAGCAGTTAAGAAAAGTAAGGAGAAATTTGGAAAAGACACTAAAGTTCAGGGAGAAATAGTAAAAAGTTTGATGTTTGACAATGAAATTGCAGTGGCAAAAACCATTGTCTAAAAAGTCAGATAAAAAATCACTGGATGCCTTCCTGAGAAACTGCCTCTGTTCTTCCCAAACTGTGTAAGTGTAGACCAGATGTGGCTTTGTTAGGAAATAGTATCAACAGGCATTGAGAGATTTATACCAAATTAATTAGTAAGAAATGTAATTGATTCCACATGGTACAAAACAAAAGTCAGAACACTGTTGCAGAAGCAACAAAAAACATGCCAAACTTAAAAGCACACAAAATCGCCAAGATTGGTGAAGTTTCTGCAAAACTTGAAATTTAGCATGATCTTCAAAGTAAGATGCTTTTGACAGCATCCACAATAGAACTGTTGTCTCAAAATATGGCAGAAAATGCAGAGAGACTCTGGTCATGTGTGAAGAATGCTAGTGGCAAGACAATCGATTCCTTCACCGTTTGATAATGATGGAGATGGTACTGATGAAAGTGCTGCCAAAGCAGAGTTACTTAATACAGTCTTCTGAAACTCTTTCACCAAAGAACATGAAGTAAATATTCCAGAATTTTAATCAAGAACTGCTGCCAACACAAGTAACTTAGAAGTAGATATCCTCAATATAGCAAAACGGCTTAAATCGCTTAAATAATGGCAAGTCGTCGGGTCCAGATTGTATACCAGACTTGTTACAGATTATGCTGCTGTAATAACTCCGTACTTAACAATTGTATACAACCACTCCATGGTCAAAAGATTCATACCTAAAGACGGGGAAGTTGCACAGGTCACACCAGTACTCAGTAAGGGAAATGCAGTAATCTACTGCACTACAGACCCATATCACTAACATAGATTTGCCGTAGGATTTTCGAACATATGTGTTCAAACATTGTGAATTACCTCAAAAGCAATGAACAGTCTATTCACACGTAGTCAGCATGGATTCTGTAAATATTGTTTTTGTGAAGTGCAACTATATCTTTATTCTCACAAAGTAAAGAGTGCTATCAACAGGGGATATCAAATTGAGTCTATACTTCTAGATTTCCAAAAGGCTTTTGATGCCATCCCTCACAAGTGGCATCTAATCAGATTGGATGCCAATGGAGTATCTTATCAGTTGCACTACTGCATTCATGATTTCCTGTCGGAGACATCACAGTTTGTAGTAATTGATGGAAAGTCTTGGAGTAAAACAGAAGTGATATCTGTTGTTCCCCAAGGAAGTCATATAGGCCCTCTGCTGCTTCTAATCCATATAAATGATTAGGAGACAATCTTAGCTGCCCCCTTAGACTGTTTGCAGATGAGGCTGTCATTTACCACCTTGTAAAGTCATTAGAAGATATAAACCAATGTGAGGTCATCCACATGAGTACTAAAAGGAATGTGTTAAGTCTTGGTTACATCGTACAAATCTAAAGGCCATCAGTTCGACTAAATATCTATATCAGCACAAATAATCAGTGTCTGGAAATATAATGTAATAGGATAGATAGATCTACTCGCCAAGCAGTGGCAGGACAACACACTTGTAAAGGTATTAAAGTTTCCAAGCTTTTGGAGGCTGTGGCTGCTCCTGGTAGAAGGCTGGAAGGGGAAGGTAGAGGGGTGGAGGAGGAGAGGACTGGTCAAATTTAGGAAAAGGGGTAGAGTTTGGAAAACTCGTCCAGGGTCAGGGGAGACTTACTGTTGGGAATGTGAAGGGAAAATGTTCACTTTTCATCCCATCTGGTAAGTCTCTCCTGACACCGGTGCCCTGGGAAACTTTTTTGAACTCCACCCCTTTTCCAAAATTTGACCAGTCCTCTCCTCCTCCACCCCTCTATCTTCCCCTTCAAGCCTTCTACAAGAAGAAGGAACTACAGCCTCCAAAAGCTTGGAAACTTTAATGCCTTCGTATGTGTGTTCCCCTACCACCACCTGGTGAGTGGTTTTTTTTCTGTATTTAACGGAATTGCAATTACAATTATCTTAAATTGGAATGATCATATAGATAATGTTGTGGGGAAGGCAAAGCAAAGACTGTGTTTCATTGTCAGAACACTTAGAAGATGTAATACTTACCAGATAGGATTGATAGAGGACATCAGAAAGGTTCAAAGAAGGGCAGCTAGTTTTGTATTATTGCAGAATAGGAGAGGGAGAGAGAGTGTCATGGATATGGTACACGAGTTGGGGTGGTGATGGTTAAAACATATGCATTTTTCTAGCAGCAGGTTCTGTTCATGAAATTTCAATTACCATCTTTCTGCTTGGAGTATGAAAATATTTTATTGGCACCCACCTAAATAGGGAGAAATGATCTTAATAATAAAATTTGAGAATCAGAGCTTGCATGGAAAGATTTAAGTGTTCATTTTTCCCATGTGCTGTTCAGAGTGGAACAGTAGAGTAATGGAGTGAGAAGTGGTTCAATGAACTCTTGTAGATGAAATTTGTCACTGACAGTGAAGGACTTCCAAGAGCAGTTGAATGGAAGGATAATGCCCTGAAAAGAGATTATAAGATGAAAGACAACAAAAGTAAAACAAGGGTAAAGAGATGCGGTTGAATTAAATCAAGTGGTGCTGAAGGAATTAGGTTAAAAAACAATAAACTAAAAGTAGTAGTGTTTTTTTGGGCAGCAAAGGACCTAATACTGGCTTAAGTAGAGAAGCTATAAAATGCAGACCGTCTATACTACGAAAAGCATTTCTGAAAAAGAAAAATTTGTCACAATTGGGATAAATGTAGTGTTCAGAAGTCTCTTCTGGAGGTATTTGTCTGGAGTGTAGCCTTAAATGGTAGTAAAACTTACACGATGAGCAATCCAGGCAAGAAAAGAGTAAATGTTTTTGAAATGGGGGTTCTATAGAAGATTGCTGAAGTGCAGGTGGGTAGATCAAGTAATTAACGAAGAGATACTGAATCGACTTGGTGAATAAAGAAATTTGTGGCACAACATTACTAAGAGACGGCAATAGGCTTGTATGAGATGTAGTGTGAAGAGCAGCATCAAGCTAGCCATCAGACTGAAGACAACAACAACACCGTTGTTCCATTTTTCCACGATGTAATAGTGTTACAAGGGGAATGTGATTAAAAAAAAATTCCAAAAACATCTTATTGAGAATGTGCATTCACATTTCTTGCCAGATTAATGGACTTTATACTGTTAATTGATTTGACTGTGGGTTCTTGGTGAAACATTGTAAATTAACTAAACGAACACTGTTTTATGCTTGTTTCACAAATTGTATTATGGTTGAAGCTTGTATTATGGTTACTGCACAACCTAGGTTTCGGGTCATAAGCCCATTTTCAAGTATATTATGATTCCAAAGATTATAATGCAAAGTATACCTTCCTGGTACTTGTGATGGAGCTTACTTGATCTTACTTAATTATGACAATCTGTCAGCCTGCAGCTGATGTTCAGGTGTACAAATACACAGCCATTGAAACTTTCAATTGTTCATAGATTGTAGAGCAATACAAGCTGTGTTTAACATATGTGTACACCTAGGCTGAACCTGTGGTACAGGCCATACCAAGGGAAATTTGGTGATCACCACCCCGCAAAAACATTTTAGAACGATTTTTTAATTAAAAGCCTATAATGCAGCATGGGAGGTGAGGTGTATCATTGAATTAAATTTTACTACATAATTTGTGGTACAATGAATTGATAAGATTAAAAAATTAAAAACCTAAACACTATTTTCTTAAGAGAACAAAAGTAGAGATTTATGGCCATGCAAAAATCAATGTTTCAATTTTAAAAAGAAATGTTTTATGTATAAGCAAATATATTTGATTGGCGAATGATAAAGAAATGGAGCAAAAAAGCAAATTTAATTGTATTTAACTCAGATACTCAATGCTGCACACTTATTTACATGTAACTTCAGACTATCTGTGTAGATTAGATTCAGTTTTCGTTCCATAGACCTAAAAGTGAGATGAATCTCGTGGTTGTGGAACAAGTCAGAAAGTATAACATGAAACATTTGAATAGGCCTATAACACTCATTACCCTGATCATTTGTCAGGAGATTGTCAAAATAGGTGAATACATTACAGTAAACCGGAACTGCTAATATTTACAGACTCAATAGCCTCTCAGGATGAAACACAGTGCTCTCAAAACTGAAATGTAACTGACGTTTTTACTGAAGCTGGTCTAACAGTCCCTGTTAAGATATTCACCTGTAGAATAGAAGGAATTACCCCTCAGAAAGTCTTTCAAGGTCTGCTTAAATCGTGCTTTATCGGAAGCTAAGTGTTTAATGGTTCCTGCAATTTATTGAAAAGATGTATTCCTGAATATTGGACCCCCTTTTTGGACTAAGGTAAGTGATTTTAGGTCTTTATGTAGACTTATTATTCTTAGTATTGAGCTGTTGGTTGGAAATAGATGTATATTATTTGCAACAAATTTAATTAAGGAATAAATGTACTGAGAATCAGTGGTTAGTTCCTTGAACAGGTTTCTGCAAGATGTTCTCGAATTAAATCACAAATGAGTCTTATTACACTCTTTTGCACGCTAAAAACATTTGCTTGGTTTAACGAGTTATCCTAGAATATGATCCTGTATGACATAATAGAATGAAAGTAAGCAAAATACACAATTTTTTTTATATTTATATGCCTCCTACACCTGACATCATTCTCACTGCAAATACAGACTTGTTTAGGTGCATCAGCAATTCTGTGGTTTACTCTTCTCAACTGAATTTACTATAAAGTATTGAAGTCCTGTTTCAATATGTATTTGTCAACTGTCACAGTCTGTGGTGGTTGTGCTGAAAGCATGACATTTAGTAGCACTGTAATTTTTTGGCAGTTCCTTGAGAAGTGTAAGACAACACATGCTCTGGGGAGACCGGGGAATGTCGAGGAAGTTGCTGGTACTATAGCTTTCCTGGCTTCAGATGATGCGTCTTTCATCACTGGTGTCACCCTTCCAGTTGATGGAGGAAGAGGATGCATGTGCCCACGATAAATATGGTACACCATAAGCGTATTTGGAAAATAGTTCTCTGAACTATTGAAATTTCTAACAATATATTTTCGTAGAGTGATGTAACATACTTTTCAAAATGCGAGAAATTTCTTGTAATGAAAGTATTTGTAACCAGTATTTTTTAAAACATTGTTTATCGTGTTGAGGAAAACTGCTTCCTGTGATAAGATATACTGAAGTATTAATTATAATGTGTACTTACCATGTTTAACAAAGCCTTGCACTTAATGATTATTCAATAGCCTTCAAGGCAAATTCTTGAAGAAAGAATGTTACAGAAGTATTTTTCTAGCATTATGGATTGTCTGAGCAGTTCATATTGTGTAAAACAGTATTCTTGTCCATTAGAAAGAATTGAACTGTTAACTGTATGTGGGTTGTGTCTATTAAAGATTGCTGGTATGTTACACTGTGTCTTTTTTTCACTACCATTTTGTAAAATCAACATGAGAATTATAAATGCTCTTGTGTATCCATGCTGGTAAGTGTAAACATTAAGTAGGAGTAGAAGCTAATCAGCAATTATCGTTTTTATGAAGTTACGTGCTGAACATTGTAGGGTAGCATGCAGAAACAAGTGTTTTGGTCATGAAATTGTAATGGAAGTAGCAGACACAAATGAATGTGGTTGACGTGCTCAGTCCCGATTGTGTCCGTTCAGACATATTGCACAACATAATAATGGTCGTAGTGTCCAAACATGTGCACTGATTTGGCGGTGAGAATGAACTGGCACCAGAGGTTGTGATATAGGAAGTTGGAAGTATTCCATCTGTTATGACTCTTTTGAATAAGTATTTTTCCCCTTTGTTCTAGTCTCAAATTTTATAAATTTTCTATGTAGTGTACATGTGGGACGTGTTGGAATATTTCAAAACTTTAATTAAACAGTTCAGATTGAACAATATTTTTTATCTGATTTTAAGTGACCATCTTATGTCGGTGAGAAATCGTTGTTAGTTGGCTACTGAGTCACTCACTGAATCACTAAAGCAGGGAAGATACAGATGCCGAGAATCTCATTTTGCCAGTAGCCATAGATATGGTTGAAATTGCAAGCACTACTGGCCAGTGTTGGTACGACATGTTTAGCAAGAGCACTGCAGCAACCAGATTGATTGGTCAGAATGCATCGCCATTTGTAATGATGGTGCTAAAGCTATGACTGGCTGTAAAAGTGGACTCGCTGCAGAATTAATAGTGCCAAATGTTTCATGGGAACACTGCTTTCTTCATAGGCAAGCTCTGGCAGCCATGGTTTTACATTGTAAATTAAACGATGTGCTTAAAGCGGTGATCAAAGTTATGAACTCTGTTAAAGGTAAAGTGACTGATTATAGTCATTTGTGAAGACATGGGTTTGCTCCATCAAAATCGCCTTTATCACACAGGTCAGGTGGCTTTTCAGAGGAATGGTATAGGCACGAGTTGTGGGACTAAAAGCTGAATTGTTAATATTCTTACAGGATTTTAAATCGGGATATGCAAAACATTTTTGTGAACCTGTTTAGCTATTTGAATTAGCAATTTTTGCTGACCTTTTTAGCCACCTAAATATTTTAAACAAGAGCCTACAAGGCAGAGAAGAAAACATTATAACAGTCTACAATAAAATAAAGGAATTCCTTGCAAAGCTCTATGTCTGGTCATTGTCTTTACAAAAGATGATATTTGAGCCTTTCCCACACATTTGGAAGATTGTGGAGAAATTGCAATGGAACAGTTGGTGGTATTAAGTTCTCACATTTCTTACATTATACAGAGCTTGCATAATTTGGAAGAGAAAGTATTAACTTACTTTCCAGAACTGAAGTCTGAAGCTGACAATAAATGTACTAAATCCGATTTTGGATATTTCAGTACAACTGGTTGATATGAGCATGAGGATGAAAGGAACATTTATAGATTTTGCTGCTGACGACTTGCTTAAAATGGAATTTAATTTGCAAAAGACTGATCTCTTCTGCATGAAGATAAAAGAACAATATGCACAACTGCCAAGGGAAGCTCTGAAATTATTAGTGCCATTCGACACTACCTATTTATGTGACTGTGTTCTCTTCAGAGATGAACACAAAATCTAAGAAGAGAAATAATCTTCAATTAGAAAATAATTTGGTAATTTGTGAGTCAAAAATAGAACCACAAATTGACAAATTATTAATAAATAAACAGCCATAGTCTTCTTGTTGAAATTGTTGTCCTTTTACTGCAGTAAAGGACCTAAAACCCTTGCTTTGCCAATAAAGTACTGTGCATTTGTGTATAATCACTGACTCTACAATTATTGATATTGACTCTACTTTTAATGGTATGGCTTATGCACTGCAGGATAGAAATGACAATAAGATAACAGAAAACGCAGAAGAATAAATAGTGTAATGTTTACATCAGTATTACTATTACACTGAACAAAGCAAAGACCGACCTCACTAAACAAGCAGCTACCATAAAGAGTGAGTTGCATAACAAGCAGTATGGAGTATTAACAATGAAAACAATCAAGTTTTGACAACATAATGTAACTGGATAGTCTTTCCTTCTTGTCCCCTCCTGTAAGTCTCCCCTGACCTGCGGTTCTGGGTGACTTTCCCAAAATCTACCCCTTGTCCTAGACCCATCTAATCAGTTTCCTTCACCCCTCTTCCTTCCCCTTCAACCTGTTTGCCTGAAGAAGAAGCGACTGGCTCTAAAGCTTGCCTAATTATAACCTTTTATGTGTGTTTTCTGCCGCTACAGTCGAGCAATATGCAGTGTAATTCTGCAAAAGGCTAAATTGCTTAACGAGAAATGTTTTGCATAATGAGTGCCCCCCCCCCCACCCTCCTTTTTTTTTAACCATTTAAAAATCACCAACTTCTGCAGCTACCATAACTGGGTAATAAGACACTTTATGTTCTGTGACCTTCTGCCTTATATTATAGAAGCTCTGATAAATGACAATGCCGCTGACAATGCAGTATTCAGCTGTACTGATAGCGACACACCTCATGTCGCTGCTATTGTCTCCGGTACCACTGCTCTGCCAATGATGTTGCAAATTCTTCGTGACGATGCTGCAAGCCTTCCTCACATTGAAGACTCATGTTAATCCATGCCCTTGAAATACCTGTCTATGAATCCTATTTTAAATTCGTTGTCATAAACCAACACAAATTTAATAATACCTAGAGAGATGTTTGAAAAATATGTCCTGTATAATGAGTGTTTCACAGTGCAGGTATGACTCTGAAGTGAATTACACTCATTTTGGGAGGCCCCACTGTGTAGTCAGTTTGTAAAGAAGGAAATCTTTCCTTCAAATTTCTCAAAGTTACTTTTTGGATTTTGTTCATTTAGTTGTTGATCAGTTCCTAAACCAGTTTGTAGGATTTGCATTCATTCATCGTTAACATGGTCTAGTTACTGTGAAACAGTCTACTTTCTGTTCAGTTCAAATGAATGTTAAACAGGTAATTACATAATTTTAATAAAAATTATTCTTAATCTAATCACTTCTGCTGTCCCCCTTTTGGCACTTATCCACCCACAGAACTGCATCCAAATTACAAATATTTTTTATTTTTCGTGTGATCCTATTTATTTTTCATTTCATCTCATTGTGACTTCACGCCAATTTCATTTGGTTTTTGCCTTTCACTATTGATCTACTCCCATAGAATTCTTCTTGTTTCTCCCCTATTTCATCCAGTCTTTCCTTTTTGTAAATTTTCCTAGGTGTTTGAATGTATTTTTGCAAATTTCTTCAGACATAATTCTACATTATTTACATATTTTTTCCCTCATTTTTTCCACTACCATGGATCTTTCTTCCTTCCATCTGCATCAGTAAACAACCCAGTCCCACGTACTGTAATGCGTTGTTGCTTGGCTCATGGAATCCCCCTAAATGGTCTTACTGTCAAATTACCCATCTCCGGCTGCCACACTTCCTTACACAATGACCTCCATCTGTTCACATTCCGCCAATCCTTAGCCATCACCAACATATTCCTGCAAAACCATGTCAATCAGCCCCAAACCTGATGTGAATCTTCAGGGTTTGGTGGCGCAAAGACTGTTCCATTAAGTTTCGGGTGTGCAGCAGCAAGAAATCTCCTTCTTCTTCTACTAATATTTTGGCTGTATAATGTTCACCCATCTTCAGAGTGAGCCGCAAGACTGCCGCTCCAGTGCTCGCTTCGTCCCTTTATACTGTTGTACCGCGCGACTGCGCATGCGGCCACAGATGCAAATGCGTCAGAGACGTTGGTCGGCGGCAGAGACGTGCATAATGCGCGAGTTGTATCTATGACTCAGCAGTTGATCTTTGTTGGCATATCGATATATCATTGTGAGCTGCACTGTGACGACGTCTTTGCGAGTTTATTACAGCAAGTGCCGGATTCCAGGATTTATCAAGATTGAAACCACTATCTCTATTAATTAAGTTCGTCGTCAAGCGAATTTCAGTTGCCTCCTTTACTATCGAGTCCCAAAAGGATGATGTAGTTGCCAAAATTTCGACGTTGTCATACAACATACTGTGACCATTATCAATACAGTGCTCTGCCACTGCCGACTTGTTAGGTTGTAAAAGTCGTGTGTACCTCTGGTGTTCTGTACATCTTTCTTGGACAGTACGAGTTGTTTGTCCGATGTAAGAAAGGCCACATTCACATGGAATTTTGTACACTCCAGATTTTCGGAGCAGCAAATCATCTTTGACGGAGCCTACGAGGGCAGCTGTCTTAGGTGGAGGACAAAAAAAGGAGCAATATATCTGTGGCAGAGAGGGCTGCTCTACGCAAGCTTCGCCTGGATACTCAGACGGTGGTACTCCCAGCAGATAAAGGTAATGCTACTGTTTTATTGTCTCGGGACGAATACCATGATAAAATGTACAGTTTATTGAGTGATAACATGTACCGGAAGATCAGCAGGGATCCCACTAATCGAGTGGCGAAGAAAACTGTTTCGCTTCTGAATGATTCTCCCTTTCCACCAGAAGTTGTTCGGAGATTGAAACCAAGTGGTCCGAAAATCAGGAGTGTACAAAATTCCATGTGAATGTGGCCTTTCTTACATCGGACAAACAACTCGTACTGTCCAAGAAAGATGTACAGAACACGGGAGGTACACACGACTTTTACAACCTAACAAGTCGGCAGTGGCAGAGCACTGTATTGATAATGGTCACAGTATGTTGTATGACAAAGTCGAAATTTTGGCAACTACATCATCCTTTTGGGACTCGATAGTAAAGGAGGCAATTGAAATTCGCTTGACGACGAACTTAATTAATAGAGATAGTGGTTTCAATCTTGATAAATCCTGGAATCCGGCACTTGCTGTAATAAACTCGCAAAGACGTCGTCACAGTGCAGCTCACAATGATATATCGATATGCCAACAAAGATCAACTGCTGAGTCATAGATACAACTCGCGCATTATGCACGTCTCTGCCGCCGACCAACGTCTCTGACGCATTTGCATCTGTGGCTGCATGCGCAGTCGCGCGGTACAACAGTATAAAAGGACGAAGCGAGCACTGGAGCGGCAGTCTTGCGGCTCACTCTGAAGATGGGTGAACATTATACAGCCGAAATATTAGAAGAAGGAGATTTCTTGCTGCTGCACACCCGAAACTTAATGGAGCAGCCCCAAACCTCCTTGCAATACCTTCTCTCCATTCGTAAAATTCTCCTGCAATGCATTCCAAAATTCCTGGATCCCATAACACACATTGAAACTCTTGCTCTCCAGGAACTAGAGCCACATGCACAACGCCACCTCAAAAAACTCTCCAACCTGCTCACTTCCTATGCCTGCCTTGGGCTACCACTGTCCACCACCTCTACCACAATATCGAAGCCTCCCCTACATCCGCTCTTAGCTGACAAACCCTGTCTACCAGACCTACTACATTTACCGCATGCTCTAAAACGTCCTCCCACCACCACACAGAATCCAGAACCTAAACAGACCTGAAACAGTCATGAAATGAAATGTTCCTCCAAAAGCTGTATCACTGCAGAAGTATCAGTCCTTTCCTAAGACCTCACATTTTGCCCCACCCAAAAATTCAACCGGTCAGGACTTGATAGAGACCTTCTCTCTTTCTCCCAGGCCCTACTGTGGAAACACCTTATCACTGCCAGCTCTACCAATTGGACTCAACCAAAGACCAAATTTGAATCCTAGCTGACTCGGTTAACGTCTTCATCGAACCATGATCCATCCCCAGTACCCCAAAATCACCTGCTGTTAACTTTGCAGAATTTCTTAACCTCAAACCTTATCTCACCATCATTCTCCAAATCCCTCAACATGCAAACCAACCTTACATCTGCAGAAAGATCCGCAGTCCACCTCCGTAACACTGATCCTGACCTTATAATCCTACCTGCTGACAAAGGCTCCACCACTGTTGTTGTGAATCACAAGGATTGCTGGGCAGAAGGACTGCACCAGCTGTCAGATTCATCCAGCAGGATCTCCAGTCTCTACTCAGATCATTAGGCCCATACCAAAACCTCTTTCTCGAGTCCATCTCTATCCTCACACCTAACATTCCCCGCACTCCTATCTTCTACATGCTTCCTAGAATCCATAAACCCAACCATCTGGGGTGCCCCATTGTGGCCGGTTACTGTGCTCCCACTGAGAATCTCTGCTCTCGTACATCATCTTCGGCCTATTACCCGCAACCTACTCTCCTACATAAATGGTTACACTAACATCCCTAATGCCCATAGCCTTACTGCTATTGTACACTACCTTTCCCAGTGCCCAACATTTCAAACCAACCACCTCCTTCCTAGTCACCATGACCAACTATATCCTCACCCACAATCATTTCTTCTCTGAAGACGCTACCTACAAACAAATACAAGGTATGGATATGGACACCCGCATGGCACCATCCTATGCCAACCTATTCATGGGCCATCTGGAGGAATCCTTCCTAAAAACCCAGAATGTCAAACCCTTCACCTGGTTCAGATTCACTGATGACGTCTTCTTGATCTGCATTGAGGGTGAGGACACCCTCCCACATTCCTCCAGAACCTCGACACCACCTCTCCCATTCACTTTACCTGGTCCTACTCAATCCATCAAGTCACATTCCTCAATGTTGACCTCACCCCTGTCCATATCAAATCTACCAACCATTAACAATACCTCCATTTCGACACCTGCCACCGAGTCCATACTAAGAAGTCCCTCCAGTGCAGCCTAGCCACCTGTGGCCCTCTCAAAATATACCAAGGGCCTCACTGAGGCCTTTACATATTGTAATTAGCCTCCCAACCTTGTACAAAAGCAGATCTCCCATGCCTTATCTTTACAGTCACCCATCACCTTCCAAAGCCCCACCGTCTGCCCATAGAGGAGCATTCACCTCGTGACACAGTACCGTGCAGGACTGGAGCAACTGAATTACATTCTCCACCCGGGTTTCGACTACCCCTCATCGTGCCCTGAAATGCGAAATGTCATACACAATATCCTTGTCAATCTCTACACGACACCTGCTCCCAACCCCGTGCCTCATATCCGTGTAATAGACGTAGATGCAAGACCTGTCTCGTACATCC
This sequence comes from Schistocerca nitens, assembly GCF_023898315.1. Taxonomy (NCBI): domain Eukaryota; kingdom Metazoa; phylum Arthropoda; class Insecta; order Orthoptera; family Acrididae; genus Schistocerca; species Schistocerca nitens. The sequence continues at coordinate 13,153,861 of NC_064622.1, forward strand.
TCCAATCGCCACCTACTCCAGTCCTGTCACAAACGTCACCCATCCCATCAATGGCAGGGCTACCTGTGAAACCGGGCATGTGATCTACAAGCTAAGCTGCAACCACTACTGCATTCTACGTGGGCGTGACAACCAACAAGCTGTCTGTTTGCACGAATGGCCACCGACAAACTGTGGCCAAGAAACAACTGGGCAGCTTGTTGCTGAGCACACCACCCAAAACGGCATCCTTTGTTTCAGTGACTGCTTCAGAGCCAGTGCTGTCTGGGTCCTTCCCACTATCACCAGCTTTTCTGAAATGCACAGATGGGAACTCTCCCTGCAGTATGTCCTATGTTCCTGTAAGTCTCCTGGTCCGAACCTTCATCAGTCATTGCCCTTACCCATCTAGCCCCTTCCCTGTTCCCATTCCAGCACTGCACAACTCTCTATTGCACCAACGTACCCAGTCTTTTTACTTCCTTTCTGCTAACCCCTATCTCACCTCCCGACTGCACCTAGTTGCCTGACCCTCTCTCCACCTTGTCCTGCATATTCCTAACAGCACTTTACTGTCCCCTATCCCTACCCTGCTATCACACCCCCTCCCTGCCCCAGCCTCCTTACCCCCAACTGGTTGCCTCTTCCACAGTGCCCTGCTGCTGGTAATCTGGCTTCAGGTGCCAGAGACTGTGGTCGTGTGTGTTAGTTGCATTTGCGTGAGTGTGTGCATATGTGTATGTTGTCGAATTTTGACAAAGGCCTTGTTGGCCGAAAGCTAATTATGTGACATTCTCTTTTTTTTGTGCAATTCGGCTTCTCCGCTATATAATGAGTAGCAACTATCCTCCTCATTACACTGTTAAGTTTCACTTTTCTTAGGCCTGTTTCTGTATTACAGAACCCCTAGTAATCAGTCATGCAATGGGCTGGTTGTTTCGTTTACTTTCATTCAGTTTCAAAGAAGACAAAAATTTGTTTTTCATTAATTGCAAGAGTATTTGGTATATTTTATTGCAAATTATTGTACTAGTTTTTAGAAGATATGTTTCAGCTCTTTTTTTAAAGCACTATCAAGAAAACAGAGATTCACTTCATAGTATTCACTATTAAGAACATGAAAGAAATGAGGAATGAAACAGGTGGCAAGCAACACTGATTTTGTGGGAATCATGATAAAGCCACAGAACTATGAAAACAGAAACAATGTCAACACGCAATGTTTCAGTTACAGTCCGAGGTAAGCTCAAACGTCTTATGTCACCTCAGAAGATATTGCTGTACTTTGTGCCTTCTCTGATTGCTTCCAGTCCTAGCAATCTATTGTTTGGTTCAAAGCTTAGTTACTGAAATGCATGGTAATAACCATGTTGTGAAGACTTGCACGTGAGCTGTGTGTGTGTTGTTGCAGACATTTTGTACTACATTTTAGTGTGAGCATCTTTTAAATTCACTTACGTGAATTGCTCTATTTCCATGTGATATTTTTACCGCAGCAGATGATTGGCGTGAAAAACTGAGTTGTCAATACGGAACGAGACACTACCCCTACACTGCAGAGTCCATCTGAAGTTAATGTGGTCCTTGCCCTCTCCCTACAGAGCTTGTGACCCTCACTGTGCTATTTCCACTCTTGGGATGTCGGAAGGGTTTGATAGACATATGTTCACGTCACTTCTCACCGCCGCAAGTCTTCCTATATTTGAAGTGTTCAACAGGTTTTAATTAAACTTTTACTATATTAAATTTAATAAAGTACCACATCTGAATGAGTGAGACTTTATAATATGCTTTCACAAAGCCTTGTCATTTCGGTGTGATGTTTCTACCATAGCAGATGAGCGCCATGAAACATATGTTATCAGCTATACTGCAAATTCTGGTTGCACCATTTAGAGTGATTAAACTGAAGTAACTCTGGCAACCGTGACCCCCGAGCAAGACTTTGCCACCCCCTGGTGGTTGCGGTCCACAAGTCGAAAAATGCTGCATTAAAATATCAGAAAGAAAAGGTAAATAACAAATGCACCACATGTTGGCCTTTGCAACAGTCGGGCTCATCTGAATGGTGTTCCAGATTTGGTAGTTTTCTGATAACACACATTGGCTAAAGTTAGATGGTCAGGAGAGGCGTTGTCTGAAACACTTGGATGATTAGTACAAAAGATAGCCCTTGGGAAAAACAAGCAAATCAGTATGCCATTTGGATAATAAATTCATAGAGTATAATAATATGAGGGTTGGAACTTAAATTGTGGCAACTATTTATTGACAACCGATATGAAAGAGTTACAAGTTTGCACCTGTTACTGTCCTTCAGAGTAGTCACCATCGTTGTGTAGAACCCGTTGCCAGCGATGTGGAAGTCTTAGTATACCGTTAGCAGAGCCTGCTCTGCTGATAGTGCGAATGGAGCGGTCTACTGCCTGTCGAATCTCTGGAACAATTCTGAAGTGAATGCTACGAAGTGCTTCCTTCATCTTCGGAATCAAATCAAAGTCACAAGGACTTAAGTCTGGGGAGTATGGTGGATGGTACAGTACTTCCCAGTCCCATTGGCCAAACAGAGCAGCCCCACCTTGCACTGTATGCGCCTGCACATTTTGTGCAAAATGATGGGTGGGTTGCACAGAAAGTGTTGCCGCTTCTTTCACAAAGCTAGTCGCAGGTGATGTTCCAAAAAAGAACAGTAATACTGTTTATTGATGGTCTGCCGTGGAGAATGTAATGCATTAGGATAACACCATCACAGTCGTACACAAGAATCCCCGTAACTTTAGACCTCTCCATTCGCACCATCAACAGAACAGGTTGTGCCAACGGTATACTACGCCTTCCACATTGTTGGCAACAGGTTCTACACAACGCTGGTGACTACTTCGAAGGACAGTAACAGGTGCAAACATGTAACTCTTTTGTATCTGTTGTGAATAAATAATTGCCAGTATTTAAGTTCCAACTCTCGTATAATTGCATCGCTTAACATTAATCAAAAATATAAGTAATAAAGGCATACAAAATGGAATCAACAGTGTCAGTGCACAGTATGAACATGTCCAAAATTATATTATTGTTGATGACCATTGGATTGTCACCCATGAGAGTGAAATGAGATGTCAGGATGAGAGTAGATGTGTTCAATTAATTTTGGCCCTCGGCTGTAGTACATGAGGAACTGCTCAGTGTAGGTATCCAGTTGCCTCTCATGCAAAACAATAGACGTCCAGCATTGCTGACAATGCAGAGTGTGGGGCCAAGTGTGATGTCACTGGAATGCCGCTGTCAGTGACTTCGGCTGCAACCGTGATGACATTGCAGTGGCGCAGCGGTGATGACCGTGAAGTTCCTGCAGTTCCTGCAGCTTCCTCGTGACTTGGGGCAGGCTACCCTGTCTCCTGGTTGAACAGCGGATCGCATAATGCATTCCGGGGAGTGTGGGAGTCACAGGCTTGTGATGTAGAGTTTAATACTGAGATGAGAATGATTTAGTACACAAATGGCAGAGTACTTACATGCTCCAGACTATGTTCGTTTAGGGCTTAAGACGTATACTCTTAACATTCCCATGATGGCATACGAGTAAAGGCTTCCATCCTTCGGCTAGCATGTTGCAGCATCAGCTGTTGCTGTACCACGCCCAGCTGGCTCCACTTCGCAATGCTAAACACTCATATGTGCTTGCGGCTGGCTCTGTTGCAACTCGCTTCCACTCTGGCATATCGTTTGATCGAATATCGTTGACACACTACATCACCCTTCTTTTTGACACGTGGTCTCTCGGGTCAACAAAACTAGATCATCATTTACATTAGAGTTCCTGATGATGGCCCTTGTGACCCTAATTATTCTAACAGTTAGTTCCCTTAGCCCTCACACATGATCTTACACATTTCAACAGGGCCCCTTGCCTTGCTCCTCAAACACCATGGAACTTGTTTCATTACTAGGCTTCTTGCACAATCATTTCTAACTCTCTATTCCCAACTTACAAGCTAAAGTGAATAAATTATTCTTAATACTTCCCCCTTGTGTGTTCAGCTTCCTTCTGCTCGGGGTATCCAATCCACTGGTATGTGAATGACAGCTGGGTCAGAGCTCAGTCTTGTGCTTCATATTCTACTTATCAAAACAAGGACTACGCTCAGCAGAATAAGTGCCGCTGTGGTGGTTGGTACAACGATAGTCAGTTCTCTCTCTTCCTGGTACTGATTTTCCCAATATGAATTTACATGTTGCAATAAGGTTTCCAGGGAGACTTGTCTTCCTGCTGCTTCAGAAGTTTGTTAATAGACTGCTTTAATTCGAGTCATAGTCTGACTTAAGCTGGTTAGATCTGCAGCAGGTAGCCCTTATGTGAACTCCTCTGGGCAATACAAATGAGGCTATGAAATATTCATGTGTATTATCCCTGAAATTATGGTGGACAGACGGAAAGCAGGCCGCATTATCTCGCACCCTGTTCCATATTAAAAACTAACCACTCCTGTTTAATTCTAGCCTTTTCGCTGACATAAGCGTCTCCTGCTCGAAACAACTAGCTGCTACTACCATCTTGGCAAAGGTAGAGTACAACCAGTGCGCCTCGACCTGCAGAAAGTATGATTCTGTTGCAATCACTTCTTTATTGCATTCTCTTACCTCCTTTTGTCCCATTAGCAATTTCACTGTGCAGGACTCCTACCCCTCTCTTATTACCATATTCAGACAGACTAGGATTTCCCCTCAGTGGCACTTTTGTAGCTTTGCCTCTTCCGCGTCTACATATCTTCCCTTGTCTTTTGCAATTAATAGCAGTCGCTGTGTTTTTACTCTTACAAATTTCTTCAATATCTCCCATTTGACAGGATATACGTGAAATATGTAGCAATCATAATGTGCTTGTTTTGCTGCTACTAGTATAGAAATGGAAATGTAAACTTTTGCTCCATCAGTTCTGACCGATACTGTGGCTGCCTTGAAATAAGAGTAAGTTTTTGTGCTCGCGTTCTAAAACCAAGTCATCTCTAGGGGTAGTTCCTTCTGTACTTTCCTTAGACCCTCTAAATACTGCTCTGGCAACAGCAAGTTTACCCCTAGCTGACCTCTTACAGCATGCTGCATAGCCTCCTGTAGCTCTGTCGCTTTCCCTCGTGCTTCCCAAACACTGCCTTCTATGGACTGCAACCATTTTGTCACGACTATTTCACTATCTAAGACTATTACTTCAGCTTGTAGTTCCCTGATATTCTGATTAACTGCCTCTTCTGCAGCTCTGGTAAGTTTTCGTAGTAGATGTGTGTTCTTCAATAAGCCCTTCATCAAACCTTACCCATGGGCAGGAAAACCTATTACTTTCCTCCCACTTAAATACATTGCTAACCTAAAAAGATTTTTAAATGACTATCTCCTAGGCCTTAATCAATGCAGGTTTCTCCTTACCGTTTCATTCACCACCTCTTGTTTATCTTCCAATTCCTTTCTCCTCACTCTCCATTTCTGGTCCACATCTCCTATCCCTGGAGTAACTCCTAGACTTCCTTTAAAAGGTTTTAACTGCACTACATGCACAGCTACCATTATCTTCGGCAACTGAATCTTGACATTTACAGGCGACGTAGTCTCTACTGCTTGGTATGGCCCCGAATACTTTGCAAAAAACTTATCTTTCCCTTCGGAGTATACAAAATTGATAGCATCACCCACTGACCAACTTTATACTGTCATTCTTGTTGTATGGCCCACAGCTTCTCCATGTTTCTCCAGTGCTCATGTATTTGCCCTCCGTACTCTATTCTAAATTTCTCTAATGACTCTAGCAAATTCCTTAACAGACTTTAAAGTCTTCACTTTCAGTATGTAGAACAGTGAGGGCATTTTACAACCTTATAGTGTTTCATATGGTGATAATCCTGTATTTGTATCCTGCTTTGAGTTGTAGGCAGAGACTACGTACTTCAAATAGACATCCCAGTTGGTGTGATGTGAGTCAGCATAGTATCCAAGCATGTTCCCAATTGTCCTATGCACTCTTTCAGTTCTTCCATTGGTTTGTGAATGGAGAGGACTCGTCATTAACTTCTTCACCTTCAATAACTTACACAATTCCTTGAATAGATCTGATGTGAATACTGTTCCCTGGTCTGATGTTGTTGTTTCAGGCACTCCGAACTTCAATATCCAATTATTCAGAACTGCTTGTGCCACTGTTGCTGCCTGCTGATTTGGCACTGTGATCATTTCTACATCTATTGAAAAATGATCTATGATTGTGAATACTTACTTATCCATTGCAAGTTCTATTGAGTGGACCTAAAACATCAGTCCCTAGAAATTCGAATGGTGCTAAGCTTCAGGTAACCTTTGCAATGGTATTATTGTTCAACACAAATCTGCACTCTGTGTGCACTGTATGCAATTGTGCATATACTGATTTACATCTGTCAGCCTATTCCTCCACCAATACCTTTCCGCTACTCTTCCGTTGGTAGATCTGCAACCTCCATGGCCCACTAATATGTGATCATGAACTTCTTGTAGCACTCTATTCCTTAGCTTCACTAGTACGACTACCCGTGATCTCAACTTGGTTTCTGTGCATAGCAACCCATCCTGCGTACAAAACTGTGATTGCTTAAAACACTGTTTACATTCATCATCTCTTTGTGCAGCTTGCCATTCCTTATGCTCACTATTCCCAATATGTAATATAGCTACCTTTGCACTTAAGCCATTCACATTTCCGTACTTCTTCCCATGTTTATGCATAATTTCAAAATCAAATTCACTTAGTCTTACTGCCCATCGTGTCAACCTACTGGAAGGATCCTTTAACTCCAGCAACCATTTTAATGCCACATGATCTGTTATCACTCTAAACTTTTTACTATACAAATAACATCTGAAATATGTGATTCCATAAATAAGGCGTAACATCTCTTTCTGCGTTGTGGAGTAATTTCTTTTTGCAGAATTTAGTTGCCTTGATGCATAAGCCAGCAGATGTTCTTAAGCCTTCTACCTCTTGTGACAACACACAGCCAAGTGCATGGTTTGATGCATTGCATTGTAAAACAAATTCTCTATTAAAATCCAGAAATAACTATATCAGACTTGATGTTAAAACTTCTTTTAGCTCATAAAAAGCATGCTGGCACTCTTCTGACCGCACAAATTTAGTACCCTTTTTTTTGTCAATTGTGTCAATGGTCTAGCAATATCCACAAAACCTTTTACGAACTGGTGGTAATATTTTGCGAGTCCCAAGAACGATTGTAGCTCCTTTACAGATTCTGGTACAGGAAATTCACATACAGCTCTAATTAATCTTCGGTCTGTCTTACCCTCATGTTTACTTATGACATGATCTAGGTATGTTACCTCTTCCTTTACAAAATTACACTTTTCCGTACTCAGGGTGAACGTCGCTGCTTTTAAGCTTAGGAATATTTCCCTTAATTGCTGTATATGTTTTTCCATATCAGTACTCCAGGTGATTATGTCATTGAGATACACTAAGCATTACCGTGGTTTTAGACCTTTGGGTATGTCATCCAGCAACCTCTGAAATGTGTCAGGTGCATTTTTTAATCCGAATGGCATTCTTCCGAATTGGTAGTGTCCCCAGGGTGCCGAAAACGCTGTTTTGCATTGATCCTGTGGTGCAACCTCTGTCTGGTGATAAACACTCTTCAAATCCATCGTTGAAAAATATTTGCATTGCCCTAAATGATCCAAGGTTTCTGTGATATTTGGGATCGAGTAGGCATCTGTTATGGTTTTTGCAATTGGGTGTGTAATCACAAAAGAACGTATAATTTCATGTTCTGTCCATTGATTTCTTTTGGCCTGGCAACCGTGCCTCACGTGCGGCTCAATCTCTACACACTGTGTAAATTAAACCGTATTCAAACAAAATTCTATGTCTACTGATCCTAATGGTACAATATCTTTATCCCCCACTCCACACAATCTGTGCAGTGGTCGGTCCCATTGCTTTAAGTTTCACTAGATTGCTACTGATGACCGACACGTGTCCCTGTTTCCAATAATATCCTACAACCCTTCTTTCCTACTATTCCTCTTATCACACAATCCAGCTCTGCATTCGATTTTGTAGCATCCTGTCTTACTGGGAATGATTGCAGGCTTTCCTTTGTTGTTTAACGTCTTATTCTTCCCCAGTCCACTACTTCCTCACACTTTATTCAAATCACCTAGAGGCTGGCGACATTGCCTCGTTACATGCCCTATTCGTCCACATCTGAAATTTCCTCACACTCTAATTAATGGCACTGCTGTGCTCAAATCTGTTGGACCCCCTGTCCACACCCATCTTGACATTTCCTCATGCCACCCTCTTCAAAAAGCATCGAGAGCCCTCTGCTCAGCTTCTTGCAAAATAATGTCAGTGACTGCATCATCTTGTCCTAATTCATAGGTATATCCATTAATTTTCCTTATGCAAATTGTTCCACAGTTTGTATATTTTTCTTAATTATTATCCCAAATTGTTCCCTATAGTGCGTGGCACTATTTAATTTTGTATATCTCTGAGTTAACCCTTCTTTAAATTCTTTTAATGTTGTGGCTCCCTTAAGAACTTCTGTATAGCCTACATAAGTTTTCACTTCCCCTGTTAATCTCAAGTTTGCAACACTCAATAAATCCTTATCAGACCAACCTTCCAACTGAGCCAGATTTCCAGTGTCTCCCACTAAGGCTTGCACATCCTCTGTTGTCTTATCAGAAAAAGGAGCAGCTAAACTTACAACTGACAAATCTACACCCCATTGTGACGAGTGCGATTCTACCGATTCACACAGTTCTGTATTGTCCCTTGATAGTTGTGCTACCTTTTCTAACAATACACGTACTGCTTCTGGTTCTGACACACCCTGCGTCTCTGGCTCTGTTGAAGTTTTGTCCTTGGCAATTCATTTTAAGAACTGACGTTTACAAAACAAGAAAACAAAATACATTAACTTAATTCTTATTTCTAATCGTGAGCCGTCTCGAGTCCCGGCATTGCCTAGCCGTACGGCCCCAGTGATTACATGTATAACATTTTACTGGAACTGATTTCGTACATGGTGTTGAGTGACCCTCAAGGTTACACTGTGTACATCTAACAGGCACTAACCAATCACGACTTGCATTACCTCTAAAACTAGACAAATCCACTGATTCTCTTCTCACAATAAAATCTGCTTTACAAAATGCACAACATTCAAAACTTTTCTCGATGACCAAAATACGCTCAAAAATTTTTGGACTCACTGTATCATAGGCTACAGGTTCGGGTGTTGCTCTAAGAGGGTGATGGCAGTGCTGTGACACACCCTTGAATTGTCAACCGTGAGAGCAAAATGAGATATCAGGATGACATAGATTTGTTCAATTAATTTCTATATTCCGTCCCTCAGCTGTAGTAAACTAGGAATGGCTTGGTGGAGGCAGTGAGTTGCCTCTCGTGCGAAAAAATTGAAGTCTGGCATTGCTGAAAGCACAAAAAGCAGGGCTGAGCTCGGTGTCACTCGGATGCCACTGTCGGCAACGCTGCTGGCTGTGACCGTGACGGCAGTGCGATGGCACAGCTGACTACTGCTGAACTTCCTCCAGTGAGCAGGCAGCTCCCTTGTGACTGAGAGCAGGGTGCCCTGCATTCCTGGAATCGCTGTGGGAGTCAAAGGCTCGCGGTGTAGGCTGTGGTACTGACATGAAAATGATTTAGTACATAAATTGCTGAGTACTTATACACTCCAGACTATGTTCATGTACTCTAAGCACTTCTGTGGTGTCAAGTGAAGGAAGGCTTCCGTCCTTCCACTAGCGTATTGCAGCATCGGCTGTTCCTACACCGTGAGCTTCGCAGTGCCAGTCAGCCGTGTTTTTCTTTACAATGCATAACTCTCTCACCAACCTGTGGCTGACTCTGTTGTGACTCACTTCTACCCTGGAGTACGTTTTGATCAAATATGGATGATATGCTACAATCTTTTTAGATGTAGGATGAACTTAAAAGATTAGTTGTCCAATGCCAAATCCATAATACTGCTGGATACAAATAGAAATTCTCAGTAAGATTTGAGAATAATTGTCTTTTTGTGTGTGAATGTGTGTGTGTACTGTCTTTTCTCTTACTTTGTATGTCTACATCATTAGAATTCTTGAGTCATACAGCTCATTACATAGACAATAAATCAACAAATTGTGTCAAAATGATTAAAAAAAGTAAGAATTAATCCTTTCTCGCACATCTTAAGCAGAAAATAGTAAACTAAATAAGACCCATTGTGGTCAGTTCTTGAAAAGCCATTGCAGTAAAATGCAGTATGCACAGAGAACAAGATGGCAGGCTATTTACATACAAGATAAATGTTATTAAACACTACTTACAAAAAGTAGTAAGATAACTTCCTAAATCATGTTTCAGAAGAACAGTGAGATGGCCCAATAAATGGGAGAAAGCACACACCATGAACTGCAGCAGTAGTTAATGCAGAAATCATAATCATTCGTTTGCCATTCTATAAATAGTTCCAGAGAACAGTCTTCAACATTGACACAAAAATGAGTTAGCATTCTTTACTACAATCAGAGTCTTTGCTATGGCTGCATGGAGTGTATACTTGTTTTAGCAATAAGTTTTAGTATACTTTTTATTCACTAAAAATGGTGCCCGTTGGGTGAGAGATTACATGCAGATTTTCCCAAGAATTGGCATTTTGTTCTATGTCACAACTGAAAGTGAGTTGTGAGACGTTTATTTGCCAATGACAGGTTGATAGCTAAACCATTTAATGAATGCCGCCATGTTGGTCCTGACAGTCATCTGTGAGCACTAAATGAGATACGCCTGTTATAAATTTTGTATGTGTGGCATATCAGATACTTATAAACATAAACGAAAACTTTTGTGTGACAGATAAAGTTTCCACAATAGCTTTAGCACATTCTTAACTCTGAACTGCAGCAAAATGTGCAAGACTTACTAAATCCTTGCAAGAGTTCTCCAACTCATAATACTCATATATTCCGAAGTGCATTTCACAGGCTTGTATACATCATCAACTCTCTGAGCTCTAGATTATCTTGCAACGAATTGTAATTATCGCTCGAGCGGTGTACTGTTGATAACAAGGAAAGCCTATCAGTATGTCACACAAATGTGTGAAATGAACAATTTATTAAGTAGACTCTAGCTCTACTATCTCGAGGACGATTATATTCTTCCAGCCATATCCTGCTTGCATTTTAATTAATTTCCTGGAGATATGAGAACAGTAACTGGACAATGGGAGTGGACTTTGCCTGCCCCTACTGTTTTCGTGTCAGGAGCAGAGCAGGGTGGGGTGGGGGGAAGAAGAGATGTCTTACTTACTCCTTCCCCCACCCGCTTGCCAGAACATATATGAGGGTCATTCAGTAATTAAAGAGACATTGTTCTGGAGAAAGAGGGGTTTATTTTTACAAAACAATAATTTTTCTACTTTTCAACATAATCCCCTTGAACATATATGCACTTGTTCCAACGGGCTACAAGCTTTTTTATTCCGGCTGCAAAGAATTCTTTATCTTGGTTTTTGAACCAATTCCCCCACAAAATTTTTCACTTCCTCGTTGTCCTAGAACCTCAAGACTGTAAGGGGGATGAGGCAGTACTTCCCAGTGCATTTTGTTGGTGGTTTCATGGGTTAGTTGAGCAATATGAGGGTGTGTGTTGTGTTGCTGGAGAATCACACCCCTCCTGTGAGATCCACGATCTCTCTCTCTCTCTCTCTCTCTCTCTCTCTCTTTCTCTCTTTCATGGCGGGCTTCACCTTGTTTAAAAGCAAATCCGAGTAGTATTGGCTGTTCATTATACGCTGCTTTTCAAGATAATTGCAAAAAACTGGACCTTCAGCATCCCAAAACAACGTCAACATGACTTTTTCTTGACAGGTGAGTTGGTGTGCTTCCACTCCATGTTTTGTTATTTTGATTCTGACTCATAATGGTGAACTCAAATTTCATCAGAAGTTAAAATTTTGTTGAGGAAGTGCTCACTTCTTGCATGACATTTCTTTAGCTCTGTGCACACTCTCAACCTTGTTTCCTTGTGTAGCCCCGTCAACTCCTTTGGGACCCATCTTGCACATGTTTTGCGGTACTTCAGTATTTTACAGATAATGTTATAAACTGTACCAGTACTAACTTGAACCTTATCAACTATCATTTCCACAGTCACATGGTGGTCAACACGAGCAATGGCATCAATTCGACTTTCAAGTGAGGGAGTTGAAATTGCAACTGGTCGGCCAGAACAGTGTTTTTCAGTCACTGAGTCACGACCCTTTTTGAACTGCTCTACCCACATGTAAAAATTTGCACGATTCATACAACCTTCACCATAAACTTTAGACACTCTACGGTATATATCCACTGGTTTCTCACCTTCAGCAAGTAAAAATTGAATAACATAACTTTTTTCAACTAATGTGGATATTTAAAGAGGACTCCCATCTAGAAATGTATTTTTGAGGTTATAAACAAAGCAATGTTGATATATCGGCTGATCAGGGCTCATCCCAGGGATGCCAACTTAAAGCCATGAAAGTACCAAACTTGCCGTACTAACAGTTTTTTCCCAGACCAATTTGTCTTTTTAATTGTTGAATGACCCTCGTAATTTTCTTTCACTGCAACTTCTAATGTACAATAATTGCCTAGGATTTAAATTGTAGAAATAAAATAATTTAATATAATAATAATAGTAATCATGTTTGCTTATGTCACCTTATGTCATTTTTTGGCTAAGTCTAAAAATTATAGCTATATCTGACTCATGAAAACATATACATTCCTCTGATTAAAAAATGTAAAACTTCACTGCAGTCAAATTTTTCTTTTTAGTACATGTGCAAAATTGACTGTGATTGTATTTCTATTAAAAATCAAACTGGAAACTTCAGAAATTTCATTTTATACTTAATTGTCAGAATATAGTAAATTATCCTCTCATATTTGCATTTACTGGCAAGAAAACAATAATTTTCCTACGTGTGTACTTGTGAAAACTAAAAATATCACATGTAAAATCCATTAGCAATGTTATACATTTTTTATGTAAAATGAATTCTGAAACTTCCTGGCAGATTAACACTGTGTGCTGGGCCGAGACTCGAACTCGGGACCTTTGCCTTTTGCGGGCAAGTGCTCTACCAACGGAGCTACCCAAGCATGACCCATGACCCATCCTCACAATTTTACTTCCGCCAAGTTTCGCAGGAGAACTGCTGTGAAGTTTGGAAGGTAGGAGACGAGGTACTAGCTGAAGTAATATTGTGAGGACAGGTTGTGAGTCGTGCTTAGGTAGCTCAGTTGGTAGAGCACTTGCCCGCGAAAGGCACACAGTTTTCATCTGCCAGGAAGTTTTCAAAATCAGCGCACACACCATGTTATGACAAAACCTCTGTTGATTGTTACGAAACATAAAGTCAAAACTGTGATGATGTTTTACACATCTTGAGAGAACATGTGTTGTATAGAGCTCATGGATTTTTTCTAAATTTATAAAACAATCATGTTTTATTTTGTCATGAAACACAAAGTTGCGGGTCAGTGATGTTCAACCCTATCTGGGTTGAAGACAGTTAGGGGCTTACTGATCCTCAGTGAATACATTAAGTGAGTGGCAATCAGTGCTGTCCAAGCTGGTTGAATCCATGCTTCATGTCCAGGCCCACTCTCTTCTTGTATTTTCCTGTCAATAAGTTATAAGAAAAGTTTTCATTATACTTCAACTGTTTTTTGTGCAATCTTTAAAATGAAAATGTTAAATGATCATGTATTTAACTTTATAGTGTTTCAAAATATAAATTGAACCACCACTGCGTTTTCCCACCTGAATGATTTCAGGTAAGGAACGATTAATTATTTGAATGTATATGATTAAGTGTTTCTTAATCTATTGAAGATAGCACAAGTTCATGTCAATAAGTTATCTAGAGAATGCTGCATGTGACAAAACAGGTCACTACAAGGAATCAGCTGACAGCAAGTGTCCAGGAGGTGGCCACAATTGTATTTTCAAGTACATCACCGCATACTAATGTATTAAAATGATCCTAATTTTATAATGAAATACGTTCAGTCTATACTGACATCCTTATCAAATACACTACTGGCCATTAAAATTGCTACACCAAGAAGAAATGTAGATGATAAATGAGTATTCATTGGACAAATACGTTATACTAGAACGGACATGTGATTACATTTTCACGCAATTTTGGTGCATAGATCCTGAGAAATCAGTACCTAGAACAACCACGTCTGGCCGTAATAACGGCCTTGATACGCCTGGGCATTGAGTCAAACAGAGCTTGGATGGCGTGTACAGGTACAGCTGCCCATGCAGCTTCAACACAATACCACAGTTCATCAAGAATAGTGACTGGCGTATTGTGACGAGCCAGTTGCTTGGCCACCATTGACCAGGCATTTTCAATTGGTGAGAGATCTGGAGAATGTGCTGGCCAGGGCAGCAGTCGAACATTTTCTGTATCCAGAAAGGCCCGTACAGGACCTGCAACATGCGATCGTGCATTATCCTGCTTAAATGTAGGGTTTCACAGGAATTGAATGAAGGGTAGAGCCACGGGTCGTAACACATCTGAAACGTAACGTCCACTGTTCAAAGTGCCATCAGTGCGAACAAGAGGTGACCAAGACGAGTAACCAATGGCACCCCATACTATCACGCCGCGTGATACGCCAGTATGGCGATGACGAATACACGCTTCCAATGTGCGTTCACCGTGATGTCGCCAAACAAATCCCTGGTAGACCTGCCATACTCCACCATCTGTGACTGTGTACACATTGATTGTGGGTGTGGGACTAACAGGCAAACACTAGCCTGTTTGGTAGGTGCCCAGACGTCATCATTGGTGTGGTTGTCTGTTGACCAGAATGCTATCTTCCACACAGGACACGATCAGATGGACATCTAATGTCTGCTTGTGTCTGTATATGTGTGGATGGATATGTGTGTGTGTGCGCGAGTGTATGCCCATCCTTTTTTCCCCCTAAGGTAAGTCTTTCCGCTCCCGGGATTGGAATGACTCCTTACCCTCTCCCTTAAAACCCACCTCCTTTCGTCTTTCCCTCTCCTTCCCTCTTTCCTGATGAGGCAACAGTTTGTTGCGAAAGCTTGAATTTTGTGTGTATGTTTGTGTTTGTTTGTGTGTCTGTCGACCTGCCAGCACTTTCATTTGGTAAGTCACATCATCTTTGTTTTTTGATTATATCGTGAATTAGACACAGGATGGGGAAACAGTGATTTGTTGCTTATAAGGGATTATAAACTAGCATCATTTTGTGAAGAGTGGACATGGAGAAAGGAAGAGTTGCAACACATATAAAAGTCAAAAATATTGATTCAAGCAGTTTATGTGTAGACCAGAACCTACAAGGATGTAATTTTCCATTGTTACTGCCGAATGCTTCTCTGATAACTGTAACAGTTTACGGATCCCTCCCAAGGAAACTTTCAGCTACTTTTGAGAAATAGAAATGCATTATTCAGGTACCTGTGTGACAAGAAGAAACCATTAGTAATTTTTGAAGATTTCAATGTAGCTTCCTTAAAATATGCGGATAGGAAAAATGGACTGGAATTATTATTTAGGTGTTTCAGTTTAATTTTACCGGTTAATTTTCCATCTCGTGTGCAATAGGATAGTAGACAGTGACTGATAACATTTTTATAGGCAGTAATTTTACCGGTTAATTTTCCATCTCGTGTGCAATAGGATAGTAGACAGTGACTGATAACATTTTTATAGGCAGTACTTAGGTTGAAACAATTAATGTGTACCCAGTTATTAATGAACTATCTACTCATTGTGCACACAGTTAATGGAATAAATAATATGGTTTATATTCCTGAAGCAGGGTCGTACAAAGCAGTGAGGGTTCTTAATGAGAAAAGGATACAATGTTTTAGGTGTAAATTTATAGAGGTGGTATGGGATGAGGTACACATGGAAGGAGATGTTAATATCATATTTGCCCCCAGGGGCTTGTCATTTGTTTGCTGGGTATGAGCTTGGTGACCCTGGGGTTCCTGAGCTGGGGACTGGTAAGAGCCACCAGTCCTCTGTCACCATAAGCTCTGGGCACGCTTCAGCGACCCCCGTGCGGTGCGGTGGTGGAACGTTGTGTGTCTGTGGGAATGGTGGGGATCTTGGTTTGACCGCCCAGTTCGTGAGGATGGAATAAGCCTCTATATAAAAAAAAGCCTTAATCTCAAGGTCTGCTGTGCACTGATGAGATGCTTGGCTGTTGAGGTGGAACTGTTGTTAGCTGACAACCAATGGGGAACCTGCTGCACCTAAGTTGTATAAGGCTTACCTAGGCATGTGGGGCTCTGTCTGGGTAGACTTTTGTTCCCTAGCTGCTCGTGAGACTGGGATGGATACTTCAAAATCTCCTTTGCCTCCTCCCAGCAGAAAGGGTAGGCTGCCGGTAGGTACCAACACCCAATCCAACAAGAGGGCACGCGTAGCCAGTCCTCCTGACTCGGGAGCGAAATCTCATTGTATCATGTCTAGTAACAGAACACATACTGGCAGTCAGAATGTGTTTTTAATTGTTAAAAGGAAAGAGGGCAGCTTTGAGGAAGTTTCAGCTTTCTATATTCAAAAAGGGCTCGAGGGCATTGCTGGCAGTTTGAAATATGTTAAACGATTGCGCAGTGGGACGCTGTTGGTGGAAATGGCTAGTTCCCACAAGCCAAGAATCTGCAGAATGTGCAATCCCTTGGGGAATATGCCATCGAAACTGAGCTGCACACCACTTTGAGTTACAGCAAAGGTGTTGTGACGTGCAGGGATCTGGTGGAAATTCCCAAAGAGGAACTCAAAGATGAGTGGGCTCCAGAAGGAATAGTTGATGTGCAAAATATCATGAAGAGGTTGGATTGGGTTCTTGTTAAGTCCGACTCCTTTATCATGATGTTTAATAGCACAAAACTCCCTGAGCATATTAAGGCAGGTTTCCTTCGCTTAAGTCTGCAGCCTTATGTACCCAATACCCAACCCAATGCGGTGTTTCAAATGCCAGTGTTTTGGGATTACTACTCTTGGGTGTCATGGAGAAGCTACTTGTGGCAAGTGTGGTCAGGCCGCGCATCAAGGTGTCCATTGTTTGTCTCCACTGAAGTGTGTGAATTGCTCTGGATCTCATCCTGTCTGGAGTAGGGACTGCAGCGCGTATCTGGAAGGACAGAAGATACAGGAGCTTAAAACTATGAAGTGCATCCCATATAATGAGGCAAAAAAGCTCTATAAAGCCATGCTGCCCCATGTTTTGCTACTTCCTTCACTTCAGTTGCTAAACAGCCCACGTGGAAAGCTGATGCTGCTACACAAATGGAGGCTGCTATGTCGGCACTAGTACCTGTGTCTATACACTTGTGCTGCTGCAGTCATTTCTAAGCCTGTCCCTCCCCGAGAACTTCAGAAAAAGCTGTGGTTGCTGACATTGTGGAGCTCCCTGCCCCTCTGAAGGTTCCGTCTCATACACTGTCCAATGCTACCACACCTGCATCCACGGCTGTGGCTGCAAAGTCTACCCAGGGAAAAAAATCCAAGGTAAAACGTCACACACGGGTGGAATCAGACAGAAAACAGCCTGATGATGTTGACATCAACCTCTTTCACGTCTCTCTCGATTCTTCTTTAGAGGCTATGGAGCTTGATGTCGGACTGGGGCAACCATCTCGCTCCAAAACTGGGCCTCCACCCATTGTGGGCTACCCTCCCCGCCAGAAAGTCAGAATGAAAGTACTACCCCCCTGGTAGGTGGCTTCCATTATACAGTGGAACATGAATGGATTCAGGACACACATGGAGGAACTGAAACTCCTAGTGCAGCAACGCCCTCTGTGCTTGTGTCTGCAGGAAACACATTTAAAAACATCTGATGCCCCTGCACTACGGTGCTATACGCTATACCGCAAGGATGATCTGACTGGGGAAAGAGCCAAAGGAGGGGTAGCTGTGCTTGTCAATAATGGCTACCACTCCTCTGTTCTCCCCCTGGATACTAACTTGCAAGCAGTTGCTGTTGAAACTGATTCATGTCGGAGGCTTACAGTTTGCCCCTTTTATTTACCTCCTCTGGATGCAGTAGAGTTCAAGGCTCTCACAGATCTTCAGGAACAACTCCACTGGCCATTTCTCCTTCTGGGAGACTTCAATACCCATCACGTCCTGTGGGGCACAAACGCTGCTCGAGCATTTTGCACAAACTACTACCAATGCAAGCCAGGATCCAGTGTTTTGTCACTACCGTGCAACTGTAGAGAGGGAAAAGTTGGACTTCAGATCCAACAGTTATGAGGCCTACAACTCCCCTTTCTCCATGTGAGATTTGCCAGCAGCATCCCAGGAAATCCTCCTCGAATGTTTTAATCTAATATGGCAGACAGGCAACTTCCCCAACTTGTTGAGAGAGGCAATTCAGATCCCCCTCCTGAAACCAGCAAAGGACTGTACATGTATGTAAAGTACACAAGCGGCAAGACGCAGTCAATACCTTCGCTGCGCAGTGCCGATGGTACTGTTACCGTTACCGACGATTGTGCCGCTAAAGTGGAGTTACTGAATGCAGTTTTCCCAAATTCCTTCACCAGGGAAGACAAATGGAATATTCCAGAATTTGAAACACTAACAGCTGCTAGCATGAGTTTCTTAGAAGTAGATACCTTAGGGGTTACGAAGCAACTCAAATCGCTTGATACGGGCAAGTCTTCAGGTCCAGATTGTATACCGATTAGGTTCCTTTCAGATTACGCTGATACAATAGCTCCCTACTTAGCAATCATATACAACGCTCGCTCACCGATAGATCTGTACCTACAGATTGGAAAATTGCGCAGGTCGCACCAGTGTTTAAGAAGTGTAGTAGGAGTAATCCATCGAACTACAGACCTATATCACTGACGTCGGTTTGCAGTAGGGTTTTGGAGCATATACTGTATTCAAACATAATGAATCACCTCCAGGGGAACAATCTCTTGATATGTAATCAGCATGGTTTCAGGAAACATCGTTCTTGTGCAACGCAGCTAGCTCTTTATTCGAACGAAGTAATGGCCGCTATCGACAGGGGATCTCAAGTTGATTCCGTATTTCTAGATTTCCGGAAAGCTTTTGACACCGTTCCTCACAAGCAACTTCTAATCAAGCTGCGGGCCTATGGGGTATCGTCTCAGTTGTGCGACTGGATTCGTGATTTCCTGTCAGGAAGGTCGCAGTTCGTAGTAATAGACAGCAAATCATCGAGTAAAACTGAAGTGATATCAGGTGTTCCCCAGGGAAGCATCCTGGGACCTCTGCTGTTCCTGATCTATATAAATGACCTTGGTGACAATCTGAGCAGTTCTCTTAGGTTGTTCGCAGATGATGCTGTAATTTACCGTCTAGTAAGGTCATCCGAAGACCAGTATCAGTTGCAAAGCGATTTAGAAAAGATTGCTGTATGGTGTGGCAGGTGGCAGTTGACGCTAAATAACGAAAAGTGTGAGGTGATCCACATGAGTTCCAAAAGAAATCCGTTGGAATTCGATTACTCGATAAATAGTACAATTCTCAAGGCTGTCAATTCAACTAAGTTCAACTTCAGTTGGAAAGACCACATAGATAATATTGTGGGGAAGGCGAGCCAAAGGTTGCGTTTCACTGGCAGGACACTTGGAAGATGCAACAATTCCACTAAAGAGACAGCTTACACTACACTCGTTCGTCCTCTGTTGGAATATTGCTGCGCGGTGTGGGATCCATACCAGGTGGGATTGACGGAGGACATCGAAAGGTTGCAAAAAAGGGCAGCTCGTTTTGTATTATCACGTAATAGGGGAGAGAGTGTGGCAGATATGATACGCGAGTTGGGATGGAAGTAATTAAAGCAAAGACGTTTTTCGTCGCGGCGAGATCTATTTATGAAATTTCAGTCACCAACTTTCTCTTCCGAATGCGAAAATATTTTGTTGAGCCCAACCTACATAGGTAGGAATGATCATCAAAATAAAATAAGAGAAATCAGAGCTCGAACAGAAAGGTTTAGGTATTCGTTTTTCCCGCGCGCTGTTCGGGAGTGGAATGGTAGGGAGATAGTATGATTGTGGTTCGATGAACCCTCTGCCAAGCACTTAAATGTGAATTGCAGAGTAATCATGTAGATGTAGATGTAGATGTCCAAGTAGTTATCGGAGCATTGCCCTAACGAGCTGTATCAGAAAGACCATGGAGCGAATGGTTAACCAGTGTCTGATCTGGTTGTTAGAGACCAGGCAACTTCATAGCCACTCTCAGTATGGATTCCGCCGATATCGACCAACTGTCGACAACCTGACCCTCCTAGAGGCAGCTATTCAGCAGGCTTTTCTCCGTAAGCATCACTGTATTGGCATTTTCTTCAATATAAGTAAGGCATACGATAGTACTTGGAGACATTGTATACTCGCGCAACTGCATCAGTGGGGCTTTCGTGGCCACCTCCCCATTTTCATTTGGTCTTTCCTGTCTCAGCAGTTTTTTTGAACCCGAGTTGGTGCTACGCTCTCTGATCAATTTGAGCAGGAGAATGGTGTTCCTCAGGGCAGTGTGTTCAGTGTTACTCTCTTTGCCATAGCCATCAACAGCATCATGTCTACGGTAAGGAGTCCTGTACAGTGCTCCTTATTTGTGGATGATTTTGCTGTTTTCTGCTCCTCCTCCACTGCTGCTATGGCGAGCTGTCAGTTGCAACTTACAGTGGAGCTGTTAGAGGAGTGGGCTCCAAACACAGGTTTTTGGTTTTCTGCTGATAAGTGTGCTGTGTGTTCATTTTAATTGTTCTCGTCATCTTTTTAATTTACCTGCCTTGAAGGTGGAGGACACCACCCTACATTTTAGAGACACAGTGTGGTTTCTGGGCCTCATTTTTGACTGCAGATTTTCATGGTTGCTACGCCTGCGAGACCTGAAAGCCAGAACCCTGAAGGTGCTGAACGTCCTCAAGTGCATTAGCCATAGGTCCTCCAGTTTTATTGGGCTTTTGTGCGTTCGCGGCTGGACTATGGGTGCATGGTGTATGGGTCAGTGAGGCTGTCTTATTTGTGGTTCCTTTACGCTGTCCACCATGCGGGGATTCGACTGGTCACAGGTGCTTATTGGACCAGTCCCATACCCAGCCTCTGTGCTGAGGCTGGGGAACCGCCACTTACCATCCAACAGCAGCTCCTCCTGGTGCGCCAGGTACGTAAGTTTCTTGCAGCTCCAGCTTCACCCACTCACCATATTGTTGCTCATCTGCCCTTGGACCATCACTTTTCCTACCCCATCTCGGAGCCCCGGTGCCGTTTCAGATCCACGTGCAACGTGTGTTCGATTTCCTCGGTGTCGAGCTTGTCCGGCCTCAAATCCAGGGTTTTAACCACCTGCCACCCTGGTTTCTGTAGAGGCCCAGAGTGATTTTAGATTTGGGGCGGTACAAAAGAGATTGCACTCTTGCTTCCATTTTTAATGCAACATTTTCTGCCATTTTATCTGAGCACCACTACTATGTAGCTGTTTTTACGGATGGGTCAAAATAGGGGAATTCCATTGGTTGCTCCACTGTTTTTCTGGATCGTGTCCTCAAGGCCTGACTGCCTCAAGCATTTACCGTCTTTGATGCAGAATTTTTTGTGATCTTGGGGGCACTGGAGCGGATGAGACGCTCTTCCCATCCTAAATTTCATGTCTATTCCAATTCA
This sequence comes from Schistocerca nitens, assembly GCF_023898315.1. NCBI lineage: Eukaryota > Metazoa > Arthropoda > Insecta > Orthoptera > Acrididae > Schistocerca > Schistocerca nitens. The sequence goes on from NC_064622.1 coordinate 13,175,603, forward strand.
CTCAGTGCCCTTCACTCGTTGCAACATTTGTATCCAACAGCTAAAATAGGATACCCTCCTCCAACTACGATGGCTGGGGAAGGTGGCGGCTTTCTGCTGGGTTCCAGGGCATGTCGGCATTGCTGGGAATGAAAGAGCAGATTTTTGTAGCCAAGGAGGTGTGTCTCAGTCTGCAAGTATTTCAGTGTGCCATCACCCTGCACGCACTCACCTCACTGTTGAGCTCACGAGTCTTGCGTCGGTGGGAGGAAGAGTGGCTGGAAATGACTGACAGTAAGCTCCGTTTAGTCAAGCCCACAACATGTGTGTGGTGTACGTCTTTCCAGCGACCTAGATGGGACAAGGTCATCCTCACTCGTCTTCGCATAGGCCACACTCCTATGACACATGGCTTTTTGCTCTGGGGAGGGGCCCCCCCCCAATGTGTGGTGCTTGTAGCATCCAGATCACTGTTCGCCACGTTTTATTGGATTGAGTTTTATTTTCTGACCAGTGGGTCGGGGCTTGACTTGCCGGTAGATCTGCCATCTCTTTTAGGAAATTCTCAAATGAATGTGGTTAGTTGTGTGACATGTCCAATGTTTTTACCAAGATTTTAGGGAGAGGGCTTAATTTGGTCACAGGGTGAGTGGCTTGCCCATATTTTACATAAATGGCCAGCCAGTGACAATTTCCTGTGGCATCCTTGACGCTCCTTTCTTGTTTTCCTTACGTTTTATTTTCTTATACATTTTTCGTCTTTTCCCACTTTCTTTGCGTGTATGCTTCCATCTTACTAAGTTTGTCCAGTTGCTTTCCTAAAAAGTTATCCAGAAAATCTATTTAAAAAAAGTAAGCCATGGAATACTGAGGGAATTAAAATCTTGTGTAAGAAAAAGAGGGAAATTTATGTAAAGGTTAGAGGAAATCAAGATCCACTCCGCCACACACATATGCTCCCAAGGCGCTCGACACTTGCGAATTTGTGTTCCTTCATGATGACACTGTAAAAGCCCCATTACAGCCCCCTTACACAGCCCCTTACAGAGCTGTCAAACGAACCAGTAACACAATGGACATCGTAATTAAGGGCTCAGTAACTACTGTCTCCCTCAACAGGGTTAAACATGCTCGCATCGAGTTTTCCCCTACCTCACCCACCATTGAAGAGACCACGCTCTCTGGCCACCCTCGGCCTTCTTCCTCTGCTCATGATTCGAGTAAACTCACTCCTACACCAGCCCCGTCAACGAGCCCACACTCATTCGGGGTTTTCCGCCTCCCGGCTCCCATAGCAGACGCCCCAGCTCCCAGGTCTCTGATGTAACAGTTCCATCTTCGTGCGACAGCACACCACGCTGCTCTTCTGACCGGTACAGCCCTCAGGTTCCTGCCACGCCCACTCAGACCTCACCGTCTGCCACTCACCCCTCTACTCGCAGCACACCGCCCTCACCGTGCTACGGTTTCCCCACCCCACCGGCTCAGCATACCTCTCTGTTAGCAGGCGCCACTTACCAGCTCTCTACCTGAGTTCATCCTAATGACATTTGTGGTTTATCTGTCATCATTAGTGGTGATACCGCATTAGTGCTGCTTGCGTTTGACGATTCGTGTGACTTGTTACGTGGTGTGTCACAACGTGTAGTGAAGCGTTTCAAAATCTCTCGAAGTGCTACGTGTGGCACCCTACGTGCTTACATTAGGCCAAGTGGAAAGGTGATCATTCGGTTCCCTGCCAACGACACCCTTCCACACCAGCGCTCCCGCACCAGCCGATGACTACAACCGCTGACATCGCTTCAAGACTTCAGCATCAGCATTCCAGGATTTGCTCCACGCTCTCCCCCCACACGGCCTGTGCCGTTAGATGTGGAGGAACTCACTGTAACCCACTTAAACACTCGCCAACCCCCCCCCCTCCACCTTCGGGTACGTACTCCATACTGCAGGGGGGGGGGGGCGGCTATGTGGCGTCGATCCACGGATCGATACGCCAGAACATCATATGTGTATTATGTCTTCAAGTTGATCTTTGTTTTGTATACTTCCGGGACCTCAGTTCTGGCCTAGTAATAAAAGTGTTGATGATTAGAAGAGACAACCGTGGTCATTGCCACCTTGATATCTCCTTCAACCTCTACGGTACAGAATCTTCATTGGTGAATCTGTCTTTATCAAAGGAAAAAAATCCTGTTTTCCTAAAGGCGGAGTACATATTAGTGGGTGTCATAGATCTGTCATGAGCAATTTTAGTGCATGCAACTATGACATGAATTATGAAGAGTACCTTTTACTTTGCAGTTGTTTGAAATTTAGTGCTGAGTAAAAACTTTCCTGGAAAAAAGAGAAAATGCCTGCATTTAGAGGCCATGCTTTATGTGAGGTATGGGGGGTTATAATTAGCATGCTAGTCCATTGACCCATGCTAAATCAATCACATCAATAGACACATGGCTTTCGTGATTGCCTAAAATCAAAAGCAAAAGATTGTCTTTTCCATTACTGGATATATGAATGAAGTGCTTCATGACAAGAACAAAATGTTCCTTATTCATCCAGCCAATCCTAAAAGCAAAAGATTGTCTTTTCCATTACTGGATATATGAATGAAGTGCTTCATGACAAGAACAAAATGTTCCTTATTCATCCAGCCAATCCTTCTGACTAACCCTGCATGCCTGCTTGTGCATGATATGTCATATGTTTCTTAAAATCTACTTGAGGAAATACAATTTGCGGGACCAACAAAATATCTCTGTCACTAATTACACAGAGCAGGTGGTGACCGAGACACCAAGTTTACCACTAATAGCTTGAGAAACCTTTACAGTTCCTTTCTGTACCACTATCTTTGGAAGCCTCTCTTGTATAATTGATATACTCATTTCACATAAATTAGAGATTGTAGTACCATCAGGAAACTCAGGATCTGTCCAGTAGAGCTCTTCCAAGTTTTCATAGAAAATCAAAACATTATAACAATTAAAGGATGCTGTTCTGGACAGTTCATGAACCCACAGAACCAGTCCACACCTGCCTTTCCCTCTGTCTCAAGAAATTTCAGACTATTTTTTCACAGCCAGCTGATGTGCTAAGTGCTGGCATGTTTTGATGTCAACACCTAAGCATATCGTAGAAAAGTTGGCCCTAGGCATCCAGAACACCCCAAAATTTGTTAAAGGAATGAGCTTTGAAGCTACAGCAATGGAAACGAAAATTGCAGTGCAGTTGTGTCATGTATTAGGCCTGTGGCAATAACAAAATAGTAAAATAAAAACATTCTATGAACAGATAGAAGGAACAAACTAAGAGCTCTCAAAAATATGCTTATTTAATAATTATTGGGGATTTGAAAATAAATGACGGGAAAAATACATAACAGTAAGATATTATTGGACTTAATGTATACTTTGAACGTAAAAATAAAAATAGATAAACCCACAAGAGTAATTAAGTACAGTGAAACTACTATTGCTGACATAATAACAAATATTCCTTCATGCTATTATGACATCTAGATGATAAATTCCACACTAGCAGATCATTTTGCCACCATGATAGACATTAATATAAAGACTGCAGGAAGTGCGCAGAAGATATGGGAGCAATAATGGTAGATACACTCACAAAATTTAATTCAGTTAAAAAAGATGTTAGTGGCAGAAAAATGGGAAGCAATGTGTAATACTTTGTACAAAATAAAAGAAAGTAGTAGTACTGCAGTTTCATCAGAGAAATGAAGGCTAACTAGTTAGTTAGATGTTCCATGGATCATTTTGCACGATAGATCATAATGATGTGGAACGAGTCACTTCACATTCACATCGCAAATTAATTTGTGCATATGATTATGATATAAACATTTCTAAGTTATTATTTTTTAAATTAATTAATTGTTTATTTTTACAAAAAGAAAAAAAGATATACAGATGTTAGATAGAATTCCTACCCACTACTTTTTATGTGGTTACAGCAATAAAAATTCTTGCACGGGGTAGGAGAGGTTGTCAAGGAGACACTTCCTCAGTTTGTTATCAACTTTTTCTTTCCCGTCTGTGAGATTTTTTTTATATTACTGGATAAGTGATCAAAATTTTTTGTTGCAGCATTGTTCATCCCTTTTTGTGGTAAAGACAGCCTTAATGTGGAGTAATGAATGTCATTTTTCCTTCTGGTATTGTAGTTATGAACCTCATTGTTCCTTCTGAACAGTAGTGGATATTTACAACTAACTTCATGAGGGAAAAAATATGCTGTGAAGCAGCAATCAGAATGCCGAACTCCTTAAACGAATGTCTGCAATGATTTGAAGCACAAATGTGGCTGAACTACCTGTTTTAGGAGTTCCAAAATGCGCTTCATTTTTACTGTTTCAATTCTTATCAATATGGACCCTAAGAATTTCGAAATTTCCACTTTATTTATTATTTCCTCACCATGTGAAACACTTATCATTGGTGTAGTACCTATAGATGTGTAGACCTGAATATGTTGTGTCTTTTTAAAATTGAAGGTGAGACCATTTGCAGAAAACCAGTCAATGATACTTTTAAGAACTTTGTTTACCACTTCTTCATTTTCTGTATGCATGCTTGGATTGACTACAATACTGGTGTCATCTGCAAAAAGAACAAATTCTGCTTGTTGTACACTAGATGGAAAGTTGTTTACATGTATGAGTAGCAGTAGTGGACCTAAGATTGAGCCTTGGGGAATCTCATATGCGATTTCTCCCCAGTCAGAATTACATCCCTGGATTATATTGCTTGAATTCCTAAGTATAACTTTCTGCCTTGTTTTGGTTAGATATGATATTATCTATTGGTTGGCCATACAATCAATCCCATAAAACATCATTTTATTTAAGCGAATTCTGTGATTCACACGTTCAAATGTCTTGGAGAGGTCATAGAAAATACCAAGCAGTGCTATTTATTATTTAATACTTGTAAAATGTAGTGAGTGAATGTGCAAATGGCATTGTTAGTAGAGCAACTCTTCTGGAACCCAAACTGTGATATGCTAAGGATACTAGTGTTGCTTAGGCGAGATACTATTCTAGAATACATCATCATCTCAAAAAGTTTGGAGAATGATGTCAGCAGTGAAACAAGTTGGTAGTTATTGACATCTTCCTTATCATCTTTCTTAAAGAGGGGTTTAACAATGGCATATTTCAGTTTCTCTTTGGAAACGACTTGAGTTAGTGTGGCATTACATATTTCAGATAAGACTGGGCTTACTACATGGGAACAAATTTTTAGTGTTCTATTGGAAACACCATTGAAACCAGATGAACTTTTATTTTTGAGAGAATGTATAATTTTATTAATTTCAGAAGGAGAAGTTGGTGATACATTCACATGACTGAATTTTATGAAAGTTACATTTTCAGCTTACTGCTGTGATTTTGCTCCTAAACTGTTTGCCCTATGCTTTCGACTACATTTCAGAAATGATAATTAAATGCATTTGCTACCTGTGAGTCACCATTTATAGCCCTTCCGTTCAGCTCAGTATGATGTTGTCTTGTTCTATGGCTGGTTGTCTTGTCTCTAATTTCACTACATTCCATAGAGCTTTACATTGTTGGAAGAACTGATTTCTGATGTTATGTGCATGCTCTTTGATTTTTTAATAACGTTTCTTAGTAATTTTGTGTAGCTTTTGTAGTGTGCAATGACTGTGAGATCCCTGCTTGTTCTTGCCAAACAATACATTTCTCTTTTCCTTTCACAAGATACTTTAATGCCTCTAGTGATCCATGGTTTTTTACATGGCTATTTACGTTCTTTCTGATTAGCTTATGTGGAAAGCTATTTTCAAATAATGATACAAATTTATCATGGAATATATTAAATTTAATGTTAGCATTTGATTTGCTATAAATTACATCCCATGTCATCTCCTTCCCCCATGAACCATGGACCTTGCCGTTGGTGGGGAGGCTTGCGTGCCTCAGCGATACAGATGGCCGTACCGTAGGTGCAACCACAACGGAGGGGTATCTGTTGAGAGGCCAGACAAACATGTGGTTCCTGAAGAGGGGCAGCAGCCTTTTCAGTAGTTGCAGGGGCAACAGTCTGGATGATTGACTGATCTGGCCTTGTAACATTAACCAAAACGGCCTTGCTGTGCTGGTACTGCGAACGGCTGAAAGCAAGGGGAAACTACAGCCGTAATTTTTCCCGAGGACATGCAGCTTTACTGTATGATTAAATGATGATGGCGTCCTCTTGGGTAAAATATTCCGGAGGTAAAATAGTCCCCCATTCGGATCTCCGGGCGGGGACTACTCAAGAGGACGTCGTTATCAGGAGAAAGAAAACTGGCATTCTACGGATCGGAGCGTGGAATGTCAGATCCCTTAATCGGGCAGGTAGGTTAGAAAATTTAAAAAGGGAAATGGATAGGTTAAAGTTAGATATAGTGGGAATTAGTGAAGTTCGGTGGCAGGAGGAACAAGACTTTTGGTCAGGTGATTACAGGGTTATAAATACAAAATCAAATAGGGGTAATGCAGGAGTAGGTTTAATAATGAATAAAAAAATAGGAGTGCGGGTTAGCTACTACAAACAGCATAGTGAACGCATTATTGTGGCCAAGATAGACACAAAGCCCATGCCTACTACAGTAGTACAAGTTTATATGCCAACTAGCTCTGCAGATGATGAAGAAATTGATGAAATGTATGACGAAATAAAAGAAATTATTCAGGTAGTGAAGGGAGACGAAAATTTAATAGTCATGGGTGACTGGAATTCGTCAGTAGGAAAAGGGAGAGAAGGAAACATAGTAGGTGAATATGGATTGGGGGGAAGAAATGAAAGAGGAAGCCGCCTTGTAGAATTTTGCACAGAGCATAACTTAATCATAGCTAACACTTGGTTCAAGAATCATAAAAGAAGGTTGTATACCTGGAAGAATCCTGGAGATACTAATAGGTATCAGATAGATTATATAATGGTAAGACAGAGATTTAGGAACCAGGTTTTAAATTGTAAGACATTTCCAGGGGCAGATGTGGATTCTGACCACAATCTATTGGTTATGTACTGCAGATTGAAACTGAAGAAACTGCAGAAAGGTGGGAATTTAAGGAGATGGGACCTGGATAAACTGAAAGAACCAGAGGTTGTAGAGAGTTTCAGGGAGAGCATAAGGGAACAATTGACAGGAATGGGGGAAAGAAATACAGTAGAAGAAGAATGGGTAGCTCTGAGGGATGAAGTAGTGAAGGCAGCAGAGGATCAAGTAGGTAAAAAGACGAGGGCTAATAGAAATCCTTGGGTAACAGAAGAAATATTGAATTTAATTGATGAAAGGAGAAAATATAAAAATGCAGTAAATGAAGCAGGCAAAAGGGAATACAAACGTCTCAAAAATGAGATCGACAGAAAGTGCAAAATGGCTAAGCAGCGATGGCTAGAGGATAAATGTAAGGATGTAGAGGCTTGTCTCACTAGGGGTAAGATAGATACTGCCTACAGGAAAATTAAAGAGACCTTTGGAGAGAAGAGAACCACTTGTATGAATATCAAGAGCTCAGATGGCAACCCAGTTCTAAGCAAAGAAGGGAAGGCAGAAAGGTGGAAGGAGTATATAGAGGGTTTATACAAGGACTATGTACTTGAGGACAGTATTATGGAAATGGAAGAGGATGTAGATGAAGATGAAATGGGAGATAAGATACTGCGTGAAGAGTTTGACAGAGCACTTAAAGACCTGAGTCGAAACAAGGCCTCGGGAGTAGACAACATTCCATTAGAACTACTGATGGCCTTGGGAGAGCCAGTCATGACAAAACTCTACCATCTGGTGAGGAAGATGTATGAGACAGGCGAAATACCCACAGACTTCAAGAAGAATATAATAATTCCAATACCAAAGAAAGCAGGTGTTGGCAGATGTGAAAATTACCGAACTATCAGTTTAATAAGTCACAGCTGCAAAATACTAACGCGAATTCTTTACAGACGAATGGAAAAACTGGTAGAAGCCGACCTCGGGGAAGATCAGTTTGGATTCCGTAGAAATGTTGGAACACGTGAGGCAATACTAACCTTACGACTTACCTTAGAAGAAAGATTAAGAAAAGGCAAACCTACTTTTCTAGCATTTGTAGACTTAGAGAAAGCTTTTGACAACGTTAACTGGAATACTCTCTTTCAAATTCTGAAGGTTTCAGGGGTAAAATACAGGGAGCGAAAGGCTATTTACAATTTGTACAGAAACCAGATGGCAGTTATAAGAGTCGAGGGGCATGAAAGGGAAGCAGTGGTTGGGAAAGGAGTGAGACAGGGTTGTAGCCTCTCCCCGATGTTATTCAATCTGTATATTGAGCAAGCAGTAAAGGAAACAAAAGAAAAATTCGGAGTAGGTATTAAAATTCATGGAGAAGAATTAAAAACTTTGAGGTTCGCCGATGACATTGTAATTCTGTCAGAGACAGCAAAGGACTTGGAAGAGCAGTTGAACGGAATGGACAGTGTCTTGAAAGGAGGATACAAGATGAACATCAACAAAAGCAAAACGAGGATAATGGAATGTAGTCAAATTAAATCGGGTGATGCTGAGGGAATTAGATTAGGAAATGAGACACTTAAAGTAGTAAAGGAGTTTTGCTATTTAGGGAGTAAAATAACTGATGATGGTCGAAGTAGAGAGGATATAAAATGTAGACTGGCAATGGCAAGGAAATCATTTCTGAAGAAGAGAAATTTGTTAACATCAAGTATAGATTTAAGTGTCAGGAAGTCGTTTCTGAAAGTATTTGTATGGAGTGTAGCCATGTATGGAAGTGAAACATGGACGATAACCAGTTTGGACAAGAAGAGAATAGAAGCTTTCGAAATGTGGTGCTACAGAAGAATGCTGAAGATAAGGTGGGTAGATCACGTAACTAATGATGAGGTATTGAATAGGATTGGGGAGAAGAGAAGTTTGTGGCACAACTTGACTAGAAGAAGGGATCGGTTGGTAGGACATGTTTTGAGGCATCAAGGGATCACAAATTTAGCATTGGAGGGCAGCGTGGAGGGTAAAAATCGTAGAGGGAGACCAAGAGATCAATACACTAAGCAGATTCAGAAGGATGTAGGTTGCAGTAGGTACTGGGAGATGAAGAGGCTTGCACAGGATAGAGTAGCATGGAGAGCTGCATCAAACCAGTCTCAGGACTGAAGACCACAACAACAACAACATGTCATCTCCTGTAAACTGTTCTTAAAAACATTTGTAATGGAGTCATTAATTATTCCAACTGATTTCCACTGAGGAGTATCCATATTGTAAGGCACTATGTCCCTTATCCTACCTAACTGTGCATTATGAGCAGAGAAAGCATTTGTTACCGGGTAAAAAGTTATTTTCTTATCTTGAGCTTCATCTAAGAAAACGTTACCAATAAGGGTCCTTCTCTCTTTATCCACCTGTGTTGGACAGTTAAGTACTGAGACCAAATTTAGGATCCAAATAAGATTTCCATATCATACAGCCAAAGAGCTGCTAAGTAACAATGGTGGAGAATTCGACAGTAAGGAAGTTCAGGACATACTGCATGCAGGTGTTACTCAAAGGCTGACAACACCCTACACATCACAGAAAAATGGTGGAAGTGAGCATGATATGCGAACTATAGTTGAAATGTCAAGAACCATCAAGTACTCACATAAAGAAGCTAATTTCCCAGCAGCCATGTGGGCAGAATTGGTTGGAGCGTCAGTGTGCATTCTAAATCAAACAGCAAAATTGTCTGTGGAAGGAATCAGTCCTTTTGAGTTGTGGTTATGTAAGACACCGATAATAAAACATTTATTTGTAATAGGCTCTACATGCTATGCTTACATCCTGGTTCAAAGAAGACACAAAATGGATATGAAAGCTGTCAAGGGTTATCTTGTAGGTCTGATGGAGTATCTCTGTATTTAACTAAGTTTGAAATGAGGTTGGCAGCACTTCTGCTGCAGAGTCTTTGGAGAGACAAGAAATATAACCGAGTTGTTTACAGAAGTGTGTCTTGCGCAATGTGAAATAATCGTAATTTTCAGTGCAGTAGTTTAATATTTCAACCTGTTGTTGTTGTGATCTTCAGTCCTGAGACTGGTTTGATGCAGCTCTCCATGCTACTCTATCCTGTGCAAGCTTCTTCATCTCCCAGTACCTACTGCAACCTACATCCTTCTGAATCTGCTTAGTGTATTCATCTCTTGGTCTCCCTCTACGATTTTTACCCTCCACGCTGCCCTCCAATACTAAATTGGTGATCCCTTGATGCCTCAGAATATGTCCTACCAACCGATCCCATCTTCTGGTCAAGTTGTGCCACAAACTTCTCTTCTCCCCAATCCTATTCAATACTTCCTCATTAGTTATGTGATCTACCCATCTAATCTTCAGCATTCTTCTGTAGCACCACATTTCGAAAGCTTCTATTCTCTTCTTGTCCAAACTATTTTTCGTCCATGTTTCACTTCCATACATGGCTACACTCCATACAAATACTTTCAGAAATGACTTCCTGACACTTAAATCTATACTCGATGTTAACAAATTTCTCTTCTTCAGTGCCAGTCTACATTTTATATCCTCTCTACTTCGACCTTCATCAGTTATTTTGCTCCCCAAATAGCAAAACTCCTTTACTACTTTCAACCTAAAACAGGTAAATGTAATGGACTCATGTTGGAGTGGCCATCAGCTTAGCTAGTACGCTACCTAGGGTTGCTGCACGTGACTGCGCTGCCCTTTGTTTGTCACGGATACTGCCTGTTGCCTTGAACTGCCCCCATAAACAAACAGTGGTTGTTCCACGTGTGGGTGGTTGATCTGAATGCCATGTGTGATATACCTCTTCAGCTTCCTGTAGACTCATACCTCCAGCAGGTCTAACAACCATCTCCACCCTTTTCTGAATTGAGTATTGAGACATTGTTGTTGTTTACTGACAAAAAAGAGAAAAAATTCAACATTAAGGTCACGATTTAAAATATATGTCCAACAATTGTGCCCTGTATCTTTTTTTTCTTTTTTGTATCTGCACGAACAATGGGGTTGTCATATGTGATGCGACTTTTGAATCATCTTGTGCCATACCTGTTCGTAAATCAACTTTTAGTTCCTTGGTGGCAGTGATCACGGTGACAAATTGGTTGTAGATGTGGGCAGTGGAGCACTATCTACATTCAATAATGTAGTCGACAAACACACATTTGGTTTCATAGGTTTTACTTCCATAGTCGTCAGACCCATCTCACTAATTAGCTACGACCAGTACATGTCTTAAATTATGTAGTTAAGTCTCTTTTACCAGGTTTGCACATACTACATCTTCTAATTATACAACAAATAGTCAATCTGCAGTGTGACCTAATCAACCTACAACACCACTCAGATGAACAATAGGTGTGGCACTTTCGTATTAATCAGTTATCATTGTTAATTGTCCTACTTCACTGTCCATCTTCTTATTCACAACAGCACAGCATTGCACCATTATTACGGTTCCATTTTACACAGGTTCCACACTCAAAATCTCAGAGCAGACTGACCAAAACACGGCTTCGGGCCCAGTGCTTACACAGTTTTGCAAAAGTTGTTTCTAAAGTTTCACATCGTTAAATATGCAATTTCGATAATTTACAACTAGAATTTTACATCTCAAATTAATTGAATGGTGCACAAAAATTGATTTTTGTCTGAACTTTATTTTACAATAACAGTTTTGACTGAAATAAGCGTTCTTGATGACAAAACTGCAAAAATAGCTAAATAAACAATATCATTTATAAAAGTGTTAATTATTGGAAAGTAATTATGTGTCGATGTTCCTACCATGTTTTGGAAATTAGCTACACGAATAATTTAAAGATTTCTATGGGTTATTTTCGTAATTTTATTAGTAATATAGTAATTACATCTATTTATATGTCAATAATGTGACTGGAATAGAAAATAATTACTTTTAGTTAGTTGAACTGAGTTTTAGCAAAACTAGTTACTTCAAATGGTTCAAATTAATAAAGAAATTATTCTGACTAATGTAATTTAGCAAAGTTCAGCCCAATCCTGTACTCTGAAATATAGAGTTTACAGAACAACAGCTTTATCTCATGGCACATTTCAACTTAATGATAATTAAGAAAGCAAAAATAAATAGATAAATAATAAAAAAATTATTTAAGAAGGCAAATAAGAGAACAAAATGGGATGGGGTCCCAGTTTGCTCTTCTGCAGCCTTGTATATCAGAATATTATGGGAATAATAGAGGGAAACATTCCACGTAGGAAAAATATATCTAAAAACAAAGATGATGTGACTTACCAAATGAAAGTGCTGGCAGGTCGACAGACACACAAACAAACACAAACATACACACAGAATTCAAGCTTTTGCAACAAACTGTTGCCTCATCAGGAAAGAGGGAAGGAGAGGGAAAGACGAAAGGATGTGGGTTTTAAGGGAGAGGGTAAGGAGTCATTCCAATCCCGGGAGCGGAAAGCCTTACCTTAGGGGGAAAAAAGGACGGGTATACACTCGCACACACACACATATCCATCCACACATATACAGACACAAGCAGACATATTTAAAGACAAAGAGTTTGGGCAGAGATGTCAGTCGAGGCAGAAGTGCAGAGGCAAAGATGTTGAATGACAGGTGAGGTATAGGTGGCGGCAACTTGAAATTAGTGGAGATTGAGGCCTGGTGGATAACGGGAAGAGAGGATATATTGGAGAACAAGTTCCCATCTCCGGAGTTCGGATAGGTTGGTGTTAGTGGGAAGTATCCAGATAACCCGGATGGTGTAGCACTGTGCCAAGATGTGCTGGCCGTGCACCAAGGCATGTTTAGCCACTGGGTGATCCTCATTACCAACAAACACTGTCTGCCTGTGTCCATTCATGCGAATGGACAGTTTGTTGCTGGTCATTCCCACATAGAATGCGTCACAGTGTAGGCAGGTCAGTTGGTAGATCACGTGGGTGCTTTCACACGTGGCTCTGCCTTTGATCGTGTACACCTTCCAGGTTACAGGACTGGAGTAGGTGGTGGTGGGAGGGTGCATGGGACAGGTTTTACACCGGGGGCGGTTACAAGGGTAGGAGCCAGAGGGTAGGGAAGGTGGTTTGGGGATTTCATAGGGATGAACTAAGAGGTTACGAAGGTTAGGTGGACGGCGGAAAGACACTCTTGGTGGAGTGGGGAGGATTTCATGAAGGATGGATCTCATTTCAGGGCAGGATTTGAGGAAGTCGTATCCCTGCTGGAGAGCCACATTCAGAGTCTGATCCAGTCCCGGAAAGTATCCTGTCACAAATGGGGCACTTTTGTGGTTCTTCTGTGGGAGGTTCTGGGTTTGAGAGGATGAGGAAGTGGCTCTGGTTATTTGCTTCTGTACCAGGTCGGGAGGGTAGTTGCGGGATGCGAAAGCTGTTGTCAGGTTGTTGGTGTAATGCTTCAGGGATTCCGGACTGGAGCAGATTCGTTTGCCACGAAGACCTAGGCTGTAGGGAAGGGACCGTTTGATGTGGAATGGGTGGCAGCTGTTGTAATGGAGGTACTGTTGCTTGTTGCAGCCTAGGTCTTCGTGGCAAACGAATCTGCTCCAGTCCAGAATCCCTGAAGCATTACACCAACAACCTGACAACAGCTTTCGCATCCCACAACTACCCTCCCGACCTGGTACAGAAGCAAATAACCAGAGCCACTTCCTCATCCTCTCAAACCCAGAACCTCCCACAGAAGAACCACAAAAGTGCCCCACTTGTGACAGGATACTTTCCGGGACTGGATCAGACTCTGAATGTGGCTCTCCAGCAGGGATACGACTTCCTCAAATCCTGCCCTGAAATGAGATCCATCCTTCATGAAATCCTCCCCACTCCACCAAGAGTGTCTTTCCGCCGTCCACCTAACCTTCGTAACCTCTTAGTTCATCCCTATGAAATCCCCAAACCACCTTCCCTACCCTCTGGCTCCTACCCTTGTAACCGCCCCCGGTGTAAAACCTGTCCCATGCACCCTCCCACCACCACCTACTCCAGTCCTGTAACCCGGAAGGTGTACACGATCAAAGGCAGAGCCACGTGTGAAAGCACCCACGTGATCTACCAACTGACCTGCCTACACTGTGACGCATTCTATGTGGGAATGACCAGCAACAAACTGTCCATTCGCATGAATGGACACAGGCAGACAGTGTTTGTTGGTAATGAGGATCACCCTGTGGCTAAACATGCCTTGGTGCACGGCCAGCACATCTTGGCACAGTGCTACACCATCCGGGTTATCTGGATACTTCCCACTAACACCAACCTATCCGAACTCCGGAGATGGGAACTTGTTCTCCAATATATCCTCTCTTCCCGTTATCCACCAGGCCTCAATCTCCACTAATTTCAAGTTGCCGCCACCTATACCTCACCTGTCATTCAACATCTTTGCCCCTGCACTTCTGCCTCGACTGACATCTCTGCCCAAACTCTTTGTCTTTAAATATGTCTGCTTGTGTCTGTATATGTGTGGATGGATATGTGTGTGTGTGCGAGTGTATACCCGTCCTTTTTTCCCCCAAGGTAAGTCTTTCTGCTCCCGGGATTGGAATGACTCCTTACCCTCTCCCTTAAAACCCACATCCTTTCGTCTTTCCCTCTCCTTCCCTCTTTCCTGATGAGGCAACAGTTTGTTGCGAAAGCTTGAATTCTGTGTGTATGTTTGTGTTTGTTTGTGTGTCTGTCGACCTGCCAGCACTTTCATTTGGTAAGTCACATCATCTTTGTTTTTAGATATAGAATATTATGGGAGCGAGAGTAAGTGATAAACACCTCCTAAACAGAGACATACGTGACCATGCAAGAAGAAAGGAAAATTATTACCCAAGACAGCGAAAACTCAAACTGAAAATGTGTGCTCCTGATGAAGCAGGCAAAAGGTTTTACAATAAGCTACCAAAATCAAGTAAGGAACTAATGGAACTGAATCTATTCAAAAATCATTAAAAGTGTGTCTTACAGAGAAATATATATATACACTATGAGTGAGTAGTAGCAAAGAGATTGGTTTGGTAGATATGTCAAGTCTGAGTTAATCTGATATTGACTTACAGAAGCTAAGAAGCACTTATGAAAATACTGACAGTATTAGTTCTTCTCATCAAAGGTCCTATTTGGGAATATTTCAAGATAGTAAAAATTTGTTGTGACCCTTTTGAGAAGCATGGTAAGCAAACTATTAAGAAATCATTGAAAGTTGTTTCTTTAATCATGGCAAGAAAATATAAAATTCTTGAACTTATACCTGGTACTAGGATTTTTACAACATGGCATGAGGCCATTTATTTCATCTCCTACCTTATTTAGCTCACCGTGGATGGATGAAAGAAGTTGAAAATCCAGAATATATATTTTTCCTTGTGGATTACTTGAAATTTCATTATTTAATGTTATCAAAGGAACACAATATAGGGGCCCAAAATATAACTCAACAAAATCTTGTCGCTTAGCATTAAAATTCCAGCAATCAGAAGTGCTACATGTTATAGCGGAAAATGTGTGTGGAGAACATGGTAGTGTTGAATGCACAGACACTAATAGTGTAATGGAAAAAACTTCAAGAGAAATTTACCAGAAGTTGTGTTAAAGAAAAACTACAAATACTTACCTTTAGCACAAACTTCACGGAATAATGAAAAATCCAAACATTTTTTAACACTGCTGAATATGCTGTGAAGAATTCAAGGGTGTTATTAAAAGAAGGCGGTATTTTGTCAAAAGGAAGCTATGAAGTGGGAAGAATTGAGCTCCAATGTGTAAAACAGGTTCTGATTACTTTATAAATGAGATAATGTGTTAATTATTTGACATTAAGCCCATAAGCACGGAAAAAAGTTTATAAAAGGTCTAAAATTACATTTAAGGTTTGTTGGAAGTCACTAAATGCTGTTATTATCAAACACTGGATGAATATATTGTGGGTAATTTGCACATCATTTTAAGCAAAAGCTCGTTTTTCATTCATCTCACTGTTCATGATGTATCTGCTGAAGTATGTGTCATACTACAATTTTGCCGGTACTTTCAGGGTTGTGAGTGAATACTGTCTGTGAAATGCACTGTGAACGCGGTTTGCAGTGAAGAAACAATAAAAAGAACTCCGTGCCAGACGTGGCAGTCTTATTGCACTAACAGCGAAAGTGCAGTCGGCGATACACTTGTTTCCTTTCAGCATCTCTCGGAGGTGTCGGTGGGAAAAAGTTTAAGAAAGCTTTGAAATTATGTATGAAGTTTGTTGCAAGTCAGTAAGCGCTCTCATCCATTTTCTGATACTGGAAGAACACAGTCGGGGTATTTGAATGCGATGACTTACGCTGCCTCAAGACTTCTACTCAGTCTCAGAACCGTAAGCCTCATTTTACTGTGTTGAACCGTTCACATAAGATTAAACCTCTTAATGAATAAATTATGGACAGCATATAAAATTTTCAAATTCTGTCACTATTTGCTTGCCCCTGGAAGAGCTGTTACATGCGCAATCTGCAACTGGGTCCTGGTTCTGGTTCTATGCTCTGGGACAGCTACTGAGTGATGCAGGAGAAACACGTGTCTAGACACACAAATCGAGTAAAATTCCTGTTAAGAAGGGAGACCGTCTATCCGTCCCTTCAGAAAATGACGAAAGAGTGTGAAAGGCAAATGACTCATTTTGTATAATCTGAAAGATGTACCCTTCAATAACATTGATTTTACAGAGTTTGATAAACTTCAAGCGAAAGAATACATTTGTGGGGATGTAGAACCACTGGCTCTACCTCCAATAATATCGCTGCCCTACCGCAGTAAGAACAAATGTATCTTTGCCAGATCAGTTCTCTCTAGTACGCGCTCTATATTAAATGCATTTTGTATACACTGCGAGAGTAAAAGTATTCATAGGTAGTGACGGGAATGCGAGTGATTATTTATCGTCATAATTATGACGCCTGCTCCCCACTACCTACACATTGTTATAAACGGTGGTGGAATGCATAACGTATGTCTATGCGTTTATCACCAAAACGTAAAACTGATGAGGCATGCTGCACGTGTAAAAGAACAAGCACATTCGACTTTAACACTTTGACATCTGGAACATGATGAGAGTTTGCTGCAGGGCTGGAGTTGGAATCCTTACAAGATTATGACAATGTTATTGTAAGCAAGAGACCATAACTGATCAACCGACATTGGACACATTAATGAAAAAATGGTTCAAATGGCTCTGAGCACTATGGGACTTAACATCTTAGAATTACTTAAACCTAAGTAACCTAAGGACATCACACACATCCATGCCCGAGGCAGGATTCGAACCTGCGACCGTAGCAGTTGCGCGGTTCCAGACTGAAGCGCCTAGAACTGCTCGGCCACACCGGCCAGCCACACATTAATGAAGAGAGTCGATGATTTTGTTGAGTAGTTCGTAGGTTTCAGCTCCAAATTCTGCGGAGACTGACACAGAAATCCAACTAGTCGATATAACTCAATAATTTATTTGTATCTCAAACAAGTTGCAAGTAAGCACATGTATACACAGATGTGATGAAAAGCAAACTAGAGGAAAAGATCTTCACTTCCTTTGTCGAAGATGTTCGGTTCACTGTGGATAGTCGCCACAGAGCACCCGGCCCTGTCTTCCCCCCTTAGCGCGCGGAGCGTGGAGAAGAGGAGGGTCTAACGAGGCTGGTGTGGAGTCACTTAGAGTGATGTGGCGGTCGGCCGGCATCGGAAGAACCACGCGGCAAGCTCGCGTGTCCAGCTGTATTGTGTTCAGTCCCGAAGGAAGGCTCGGCTGGGCCGTTCCTCAGTGACGGATGGAGGTGCAGGGCGCGAATGCCTAAAACAATGCAGTCTCGGAGCCAAACGGGCAGTCGTAGGCGTCGACCCGTACAGGAAAGCGTCGTGTGCGCGAGAGCTCGCCGAGGCACAAGCAGCGGCTGTCTCTTGCAATTCCGGGCTACGTGCAGGTCAAGGCAAGACTTCGATATCATTATCTTCAAACCACTTTTTTGTTATAGCAGAAAGATGCACAGTTGCGTGAGTCTTTAGACTTTCAACCCCTAGGTCCTCATACATTCTAATCAATTCTGTCTCTAGCACCTCAGTGTAGATGTTACAGTTCATTCTAGTGTTCAGCCAAGGAATGCGTGGTTTACCTTTAGTGCACAATGCTGCCCATATCATAACACTTCCACCACCAAAGTTTCTGCTCATTCTTACCTGCTGCTCTGTTCTCACAACATGCCAGTAATACTGAAATCAATTCTGTCCATCTAAATTAAATTTCTTGTCTTCCCTGAAGACCCGTTTAGCCCATGCTAAAATCAGTGACATGTGGTTTTCAGCACACTCCAATACAGCCTGTTTATGTTTGGATGTTAGAGCAGCTTTCTGCTGTCGTTTCTTGTATGCAAGATATTTGGCACGTGACAAAATATGTGGTACATTTCTGTGAGTTACTGGTGACTGTAAATCAGCAACAAATTGTGAAGAATAACGGTTTGTGGCCTTTGCTTAGTGCAAAAGTAACTGTTTTGATGCCTGAGATAATTATCTACTTTGCCCATCTGTCCATATCATGCGCCCAGTCTAACGAAATTATCAGTCATTGTATTTGAACGGTTCAGCTTCTTGGAGATTTGATGATGGAAATGAAAATGCCATGTGGCTAGGCCTCCCTTTGGGTAGACCGTTCATCTGGTGCACGTCTTTGGAGTTGACGGCACTTCGGCGACTTGCGTGTCGATGGGGATGAAATGACAGTCGGACAACACAACACCCAGTCCCTGAGTTGAGAAAATCTCCGACAGAGCCGGGAATCGAGTCCGGGCCGTTAGGTATGACATTCCGTCGCGCTGACCACTCAGCTACCAGGGGCGGACGATTTGATGATGAGAGTGTCTTTGTACACACGGATTTTTGCGTTTTCATGACACGATAACTTTTCCGTGTGGCATCGTCACAATTGTGGTTTATGTCCACAAAGCGGACTGCACTGTCTGCAGGAAAGGCATATAGGCTCACAGAGCCGACTGTCTTTATGCAAGTTTCCACACTCTACCACCTGAATCATTGGTGTCTTCTTATGTACTGTACTATAGTTCAATTCTTTTATCTTGGCGGCTCGCGCATGCCCGCCCAGACGCGGGAGATCGCTGCGTTGCCAGTTGCAAACGACGCACGCGCCAAGAGAAGCAGCGCCATAGTATAGTATAGTTCGCAAACTTACGTTTAGGGGAGAGCGCGCAGTTTATGAAGTAAAGCCACCACGGCCGCATTAACCCTTTCGCTGCTGCAGAGACGTACTCTCCGCATTCCGCGCTGTGCGCGATTTTGTCATCACTGCACTGCTCGCCTGTGCTGAGACATGGTGTACCGACTGCTTTGACACACTTATCATTCGATTTCACAAAAACTATTTGGCCTAAAAATTTGATTTTTACACATCTTCTTGACTGATACCTTCCCCCCATAAATGAATTCATTTTGTTTCGATATTCAACGCAGTTATTGTGCAGCATCAAATGTAGTAAACCATTGCACAAAATTTTGAAGAGTTTGCAGAGGTAAAAGTCCATAGTGTATACTTTCTGTATGGTCGATTTTAGTTGCCACAATGTTGAGAATGAAATGTGGACAAGATACCTAAATTTCATATAAAATTTACTGTACCAGATATGTGTCATATGTAACATTGAGAAATGTTCCATCTTTCGAGACTGTAATAAAAGTTTTATTTATACCAGAGTCTTTTCGCTTTTTTCTAAAAAGTTCTGACTAAAACAAAATTAGCGAAGTACACAAAACTGAATTGTGGACGTAATAAAACATAGAAACTAAAATATATTGACGGTGTGGCGCAATGCGCAAAAAAAATTGTGTTTGTCACAACGGACAGAAAATACTTGCCAAAACATAGATCAGCTGACGAAAACATTGAATATGATGATGTTGCCAAAGCAGCGAAGCAAAGAATTGCGTCAGAAAATCAAGTAGCTCTGCAACGTAGGAGCCGAAATTCTGCTCTAAATAATACTTTTGATACTGTCGCAAAATAATATATCTCAATATGAATAGTAAAACAGCGACTGCAGAAGAGACGATACACAAACAAAATAGATAACAGGAATATTGTATGTGTGCCTTTTCATTGTTTTTAATTGTTGTGAAAACAAATATTGGAGGACAAAATTAGAAAAACCGAAAACTTATTATGATTATAATGAAGAGACAAAGAAGTAGAAATTTCAAAAAATTACAATCAAACGAATAAAGTTCATGAAGTAAGACACTTCGATATTGTTTTTAAATAAAGAAAATATTATGCACCAAACAAAGCTTGAACTCAGAACCTTTCGCTTAGCAGTCAAACACCTTAACCAGCACGCTAACATAGCTCATCTTTAAAGGATATTCCTGGAGGACTTTAAAACATGCAAAATGCCGACAAACACTGTTGGTATGACTATGAATTATTCACGTTTCGTCGAAGTACAATAGGAAATAAACAATTACCGCTGTTCTTATTGCGAAAAAGCGGTTCGTGAGAATGATACAAACACCTTTCCTCGCTATCGCCTGAATTAGGAGGCTTATTGCTTGTTTGGTTTAATTAATTAATAGAATATGAAGCAATTGGTATAAAGAATGCTTTTTCCAAACTTTCTATAAAAGAAAGTCTGCTATCAAGACATTGCTTTTGTTCAATTACTTTATTTATGACTGAACGTTTCTAAAAGTGAAGCCACTCGTCCGTGGTCTGCACTGCAGTCAAGCTGTGGCAACGTCGTTCTCTGTTCATTGGCTGACTGTGTTTTGTGACATCAGACGTGCAGAACGAACCTAAACTCGGCCGCCGTCGTACATGACGCGCACTCTAGTGACATCAAATGTAATACCACTTGACTGCCTTTGTCGGTGAACTCAGCTGCAAACTACCGCATGTACATTGTGCACTGCTATTCCAACCGACGACGTTAATTTTCCTGCAGTTACCCAAGCCTGTATAACCTCCCCTCCTCAACCACAGCTTTATTTTAATGTCCTTCGACTGCAGTTTGGTCATAAGGATACTGTTAGAAATGAGCAAAAACAAGTGTTTTTATGGTCGCTAGACGATCCCCAAAGATGTCCACCGTTGGCCATGCGGGTGCTAGCCTCCAGCTGAGAAGCCCTGCTGCTGTTATAACTGTACGGGCGCAGGCAGAAAGCGTGTTACCTGCGTAGCGGAGGCAGCTTGAACCGGCGCGGGAAACTTCCCCTCGCTGTGCGGTGGGCCAGCACGCAGCGCCAGCCTGCCTTGTAAGGGGACGCTGTGTCAGGTGGGTACTGGGCATGTACCGCCTGCCGGTGTCGGCGCCGGAAACGATGTCGGATGACGCGCGCTGCGCTGCCCAAGTCGAAAGTCGCGCGCCCGCTGCAGTCTCCCTCCAACTACACTCCTGGAAGTTGAAATAAGAACACCGTGAATTCACTGTCCCAGGAAGGGGAAACTTTATTGACACATTCCTGGGGTCAGATACATCACATGATCACACTGACAGAACAACAGGCACATAGACACAGGCAACAGAGCATGCACAATGTCGGCACTAGTACAGTGTATATCCACCTTTCGCAGCAATGCAGGCTGCTATTCTCCCATGGAGACGATCGTAGAGATGCTGGATGTAGTCCTGTGGAACGGCTTGCCATGCCATTTCCACCTGGCGCCTCAGTTGGACCAGCGTTCGTGCTGGACGTGCAGACCGCGTGAGACGACGCTTCATCCAGTCCCAAACATGCTCAATGGGGGACAGATCCGGATATCTTGCTGGCCAGGGTAGTTGACTTACACCTGCTAGAGCACGTTGGGTGCCACGGGATACATGCGGACGTGCATTGTCCTGTTGGAACAGCAAGTTCCCTTGCCGGTCTAGGAATGGTAGAACGATGGGTTCGATGACGGTTTGGATGTACCGTGCACTATTCAGTGTCCCCTCGACGATCACCAGTGGTGTACGGCCAGTGTAGGCGATCGCTCCCCACACCATGATGCCGGGTGTTGGCCCTGTGTGCCCGGTCGTATGCAGTCCTGATTGTGGCGCTCACCTGCACGGCGCCAAACACGCATACGACCATCATTGGCACCAAGGCAGAAGCGACTCTCATCGCTGAAGACGACACGTCTCCATTCGTCCCTCCATTCACGCCTGTCGCGACACCACTGGAGGCGGGCTGCACGATGTTGGGGCGTGAGCGGAAGACGGCCTAACGGTGTGCGGGACCGTAGCCCAGCTTCGTGGAGACGGTTGCGAATGGTCCTCGCCGATACCCCAGGAGCAACAGTGTCCCTAATTTGCTGGGAAGTGGCGGTGCGGTCCCCTACGGCACTGCGTAGGATCCTACGGTCTTGGCGTGCATCCGTGCGTCGCTGCGGTCCGGTCCCAGGTCGACGGGCACGTGCACCTTCCGCCGACCACTGGCGACAACATCGATGTACTGTGGAGACCTCACGCCCCACGTGTTGAGCAATTCGGCGGTACGTCCACCCGGCCTCCCGCATGCCCACTATACGCCCTCGCTCAAAGTCCGTCAACTGCACATACGGTTCACGTCCACGCTGTCGCGGCATGCTACCAGTGTTAAAGACTGCGATGGAGCTCCGTATGCCACGGCAAACTGGCTGACACTGACGGCGGCGGTGCACAAATGCTGCGCAGCTAGCGCCATTCGACGGCCAACACCGCGGGTCCTGGTGTGTCCGCTGTGCCGTGCGTGTGATCATTGCTTGTACAGCCCTCTCGCAGTGTCCGGAGCAAGTATGGTGGGTCTGACACACCGGTGTCAATGTGTTCTTTTTTCCATTTCCAGGAGTGTATTTCACGGAAACTGTTCTGTTAAAAAACGTGATATTTGCTTTACAGACGGCTTTTGTATGTCAAAGCCATGGGGAAATACCCACCACTTCCTTAATGGTCATAGTTATGGTGGTATTTCACATGTAAGTAAGACACTGTGCGAAATTCGAAAAGTTTGCGACGAAAAATAGGGATCGCTATGATTTTGCATTTGGTGCATGTTACGTCATACATTGCTGCATATAAAAGTTACATGACATATTGTATTTTAGTTTAGATTAGACTTGAGAGGAGGCCACCGTTTACCTCCAATCGTGAAAAAATACCGGGGACGTTCAATAAGTGATGCAACACGTTTTTCTGCTGAAAGCAGGCTGATTTTAGTCAGGATTCTAACACACCATATTATTTCCCGGTCTTTTGGCTACAAAACCCTATTTTTCAACACAATCTCCATTCAACGCGATGGCCTTAACCCACTTTGCTGGACCGAGCGAGGTTGCGCAGTGGTTAGCACACTGGACTCGCGTTTGGGAGGACGACGGTTCGATCCGGCGTCCGGCCATCCTGATTTAGGTTTTCGGGATTTCCCTAAATGGCTCCAGCCAAATAATGGGATGGTTCCTTTGAAAGGGCACGGCCGACTTCCTTCCCCGTCTTTCCCTAATCCGATGAGACCGATGACCTCGCAGTTTGGCCGGCAGGTGCTAACTGCCACACCACGTATCATTATAAGTCTCATTGGCACAGCATGAATTGTTTGTGCAACCAACCTACACAGCCTATACCTCAACCTCCACTACACTAATAACTTCTGATCTGAAGCTTAAAGTTAGGCACCTCTTCAAGGGACCTACGCCTCCTGGTAAGAGGTGGCGCATGGCCTGGATGGAAGCATCTTAATTGTGGTTCCTCTCTTTTGAGCCCAACCCGACGGATACCTATGGTAGATCGGGGAAAACCACAGTCCAGGTTGTGTTGTCGGCGGGGCCGGGAGGTGCTTGCGCCTGATGTACTCTACTAGGAGCCCTGTAGGCTCAACACAACCGTTACCGTAATTACCTTATTACTTTTAACACAAGTACCCTTTAATTAGCAACTTTGAGCCAAGTACAAAATCAGTTACCTCTCTATTGTATATCGTAAATAGTTTAGCAGGCTGGACATGGAGGTCTTAGTCTTAGTTTCTAGCTTTAACGAACCCTAATCTCTTCTAGTTAAGTTAGTTTTTAGGATGGTAGATGTTAAAGGCATGGTCAGTGATGGCCAGCGTCTTGAGGGTCATTCCAAGACCCGGGCCGCCGCCCACAACCAGGTGACGGGCAATATTATACCTATAACTTCTCTATTCAGTTCTCTTCCTTCCTTCTTTCTAAATATTTAATTTCGTTTTGTTTATTAATATCTCACTTGATTTTGTATTAGTTATAAGTTTTTCTAATGCTGCACAAAAAAGATATCAAATGGATGTAAACAAATAGAGCCCGCCTCCATGTGGCTGGACACGGGCAGCGGTGTGAGTGGGGACGGGAGCCGGGATGGTGTTACTTTCAGTCACACCGGACCCCGGACCCTGTCACAGCGGCCGAGTGGCAACATACGACCCACCATGAGAAATTAGACTGTGGGTCATAAAATATAAGCAGTTAGTGAAAAAAAAAAAAGTTTGGCCTCTTCCCCCAAACAACCCAACCCAACAAACTGGACCTGCATGCCCGTGTGGTACCACTCTACTGATCGATGTCGGAGCCAATGTCTCGCTGCACGAGTAACCTCCTCGTCACCTGTGCACTGCTTCATGCATCCTTCATTGGACCAAGCCGATGAAAGTCGGAAGGTGCGAGATCCAGGCTGTAGGGTGGACGAAGAAGATCAGTCCACTGAAGTTTTGTGAGCTCCTCTAGGTTGTGATGTCTTGCATTCTTCTGGAGAAGGAAAAACTCGTGTACATTTGTGTGCCGATGAACGTGCTGTAGTCGTTGCTCCAATTACCTGACGGCCGCATGATACACTTCAGAGTTGATCATCACACCGTGAGGGAGGACATCAAAGACTATAATCCTTCCGAGTCCCAGAACAACACCTCCATGACTTTACTGGCTGACGGCGCGGGTTTGAAATTTTTCTCTGGAGGTGAGAGCTGGCGTGACACCACTTCACTGCCCCAACTGGTGATCGAGCGTGCCAACATTACCAACAAAGATGTCCAGTTGTGCAACGAGGTGTTTGTCATTCTTTGATGACCTCGAATGAGAGCGTCTGCCCGTTCGAACACTGCAGGAGTGACAGCTGTGTGCGATCAGCTGGCATACGAGAGATCTGACAGGAGCGTGCGACCTTGTTCCGATGCTAACAGACGCCTCGCCCAACGACTCACTGTGCTTTTGTTCACTGCCAGGTCTCCGTACACATTCTACAAGCGCCTATGAATATATGCAATGCTCTGGTTTTCTAGGAAAAGAAACTCAGTGACAGCTCTCTGCTTGAACTTACCTCCGCTACAGACGCCATTCTGAAGGCTACGTACAGTGATGCGACCTATCGGAACTTCATGAAACCGGCCAATTGCACCACTGTTTGTTGAAGTTACTTTTGCTATGGCCGGGAATGGTGGACGCAATGTGCGATATTCAAGCAGTGTAACGACAGCTGAACATTCCTCGGTGCACGGTCGTTTCGGGCAGCGGTGGTTCCATGCTATCGTGAATCCAGATGGTCGTCACAGTGAGCAACGTTTCTAGCCTAGAATTTAAAAATAGAACGCAATTAACAATGTTACCCTTTCACGTGGAAATTAAAACGTGTTTCTTTCAACGGTTTATTCGTTTTTCTTCCCTGCCTGTCCTTACAAACGTTTGCACAAAGTTCTATTGTCCTATGATCACTAGTGTTTCATGGGGGCCCAGTCAAGTGGCGAAAGTTTAATTATAATCACCCTGCATCAAAATAATCCACAGGAAATAGCATACCATCTTCTTTTTACTATGCCCATTCAGAGAGAAGTGGTGACTTTCTTCACCTTAATTATCTTTTGATGTGTTAAAGACAGATTATATATTTTTATAATCCATTTTCACCTTAATGAACAGTCTCAAGCGGTTAATAAGGTCATGACTGTCATGTTTTCGTAACCTTGTTTTCCACAGACAATAGAACAGTGTTGCATTTTTGCTGCAGAGTACAACAGATGCAATAAAACCCTTTCGTAACTCTGAAGCTGTGAATACGCTTATGACTTACAGAACCTAGCCAGCTCTTCGTCAAAGTCAACATCACTGATGAACTGAAAGAGGTCTGTGATTAGAAGATTCACCCCCTCCGTTTGTAGAGGGATACAATGGAAAGATTGTACCCCTATTTGCGGTACTTTTCCGTGTGTCAAAGATAACTGAAGTATAGGAAGCAAATATATCGCTAACTTTTTGTAACAGCTGTTCATTATTAAAGACGCACTCCTAAGACTGTAACTGAATTGGTGATTTATTTTCATTAGACTTTTTAAACATCTTTTTCTTCTTCTTCAGGGAGGCGTCGTAAGAGACGAGTTTTGAGTAATGCATACATTTAGCTAATTAACTTTTGTTGCAGTTTCAGCGGAATCCTGTAAACCGGCGTTTTTAATAATGGACATGTCGCAGTGAAACTTACCAAAGTATTTTCTTTCTGTACCTCAAATCTCCTAGGAAACAGTGTTTCATTAAGTGAGGAACTGAGGACAAGTCAGGTCAAAAGTTAATGAAAAAACACATCCTTGGTAAAAATAAATGTGTAATTATTTATTTATACTTTTGTAAAGTCGCAATAATGATCATCTCAAGAGCTATCGACGACCATTAAAATTAAATTATTCCACTGAAAAAGTCTGCCGGCCGCGGTGGTCTCGCGGTTCTAGGCGCACAGTCCGGAACCATGCGACTGCTACGGTCGCAGGTTCGAATCCTGCCTCGGGCAAGGATGTGTTTGATGTCCTTAGGTTAGTTAGGTTTAAGTAGTTCTAGGGGACTGATGACCACAGCAGTTGAGTCCCATAGTGCTCAGAGCCATTTGAACCATTTTTGAAAAAGTCTGCTGTTACTCGTATAGCGCCGTAGATCATAAACTTCCGCATGTTAACCAAAAAGCAAAATACTATCCTCTTTGTGTGGTATCGTTTGCCGAAATCTAGTTTCGATACTTCAAACCGTTTATGGCATACGAGGTATGTTACAAATACTGGGTGATCAAAAAGTCAGTATAAATTTGAAAACTTAATAAACCACGGAATACTGTAGATAGAGAGGTAAAAATTGTCACACATGCTTGGAATGACATGGGGTTTTATTAGAACAAAAAAAAACGAAGTTCACAAAATGTCCGACAGATGGCGCTGGACGGAAAAACGTCAGTGACTGCGCATGGCAATCGTGTATAAAAGGAGCTGTAATGAGAGAGAGAATCACCCCCTCCCAAGGTCGTCCATGACTACCACCGTGCCAACTGGGATGCCTACCGGGAAGCCATCAGCACCCAGGTCGAAAGCCACCCTCTTACCTATCGCCACCCTGATGACATCATCCATGCCTCGTCCTTCCTTCAGAAGGTAATTACTGACGCCGTGGAGGCCCATGTTCCTACTAAAACCATCCACCCCCACCGTCCCACTCTCCCTCCGTGGGCTGTCCTCCTGCTCTGTGAATCCCGCCGCCTCTATCGCTCCTTCCTGCGGACTCGTGACAGGGATGCACTCCAACGCCACCGGCAAATACAGCGACACCTACAAAACCTTATTACAGCAACGAAACGCCGAGACTGGCGCCAGACCTGCACACGACTCAACGCCACCCTCCCTATCAACTCCTCCAAGTACTGGTCCACCTTCCATCGCCTTACTGGTTCCCTTTCCGCCCCCCACTACCCCCTTCTCCATAACGACCGCCCCCTTCCTGACAACCTCAGTAAGGCCAACCACTTCGCTTCCCACCTTTCCTTCTCCATCCCCGATGATCCCCACTTTGATTATTCTCTTTTCCCCACCGTCATGGAACGTGCCGATACCTCGGTCGCTCCACTTGCTCCTAGTCTCCAGTACTTGGGGCAGTTGCCCCCCTCCGACATAAACTCTCCCATCACAGCACAAGATATTAAACTTATCCTCCGGTCCAAACGCAACACGGCCCCTGGTCACGACTGTGTCACCTACCGCCACCTTCGAGAAAGCCCCTATTCCTTCCTGACTGTCCTCGCCCATCTCTGTAACATCATCCTCTCTACCAGCTTCTACCCTGACCTGTGGAATACCTCCCACGTCCTCTTATTCCTCAAACCCAACCCCCATCTGCCGCCTCTTCCTATCGTCACATCTGCCTCACCTCCGTCTTCAGTAAGGTCTTCGAATCCATCCTCTCCCAGCGTATCCATCGGCACCTTACTCGACACCACCTCCTCCCCTTTACCCAGTGTGGCTTCTCTGCAGAAGACCAACTCCTTAACCTCATTCACCTTCTGTCCCTCCAGCTCAACTCCCATTGCTCCGCCATTTTTGTTTCCAAAATGCCTATGACCGTGTATAGCATCCTGGTCTCCTCTTATACTCCAAAACTACGCCCTGCCTATCAATTTTGTCCGTCTGGTCGCTTCCTTCCTCTCGCACCGTCCTTCCTATGTCACCCTCCACAACACAAACTCCCATATCTTTTATCCCACTGCTGGCGTCCCACAGGGCTCTGTCCTCTCCCCTCTCCTTTATCTCTTGTATACGGCTGATATGCCCAAGCCACCCCCACCTGTCCACCTTCTCCAGTATGCTGATGACACTGCCTTTCTGGCTCTCTATCCTACCCTTCAACGGTCCCAACATACCCTCCAAACCCACCTTAACCAGTTCACCACTTGGTGTAACCAGTGGTTCCTCTGTCTCAACCCCTACAAAACCCAGGCAATCATCATAGGCCGCACCACCCGCTCCTTTCGTCTCCATGATTTCTACCTAACCCTTTATGGTCGTCCCATCCAGCTCACCCCCACCCTGAGATACCTTGGCCTCACCCTCGACCGTCACCTTACCTGGACCCCTCACCTCCAGACCATGCAGCAGAAAGCCCATTCCCACCTCCGCCCTCTGAAACTCCTGTCTGGCCGGACATGGGGATTGCATCCTTCTACCATCCTCCACACCTACAAATCCCTCATCCATCCTATCCTCTGTTATGCCAGCATTGCCTGGATCTCCGCACCCACCCACTTTTACAAGGCCCTTCAAAAACCTCGAACGCGATGCGCTCCGCCTTGCCTTCCGTATCCACCTTCCTTCCCCCACACGGCTCCTGTATGAACTCATCCCCTTGCCCACCTCCTCCTGTTCCTCCAACATCTCCGCATCCTTTACATTGTCTGCAGGCTCGATCCCCCCCACCCTCTGGTTTCCTCCTTCCTCTCCACCCCCGCCCATTGCCGTGCCTCTATCGCTGTACCCCTCCCTCTCTCCACCGCCACACCCTCCATCTCCTTCATCAGGGCAATTTCCAGAGCCTCCCCCTCCCGGATGACGAACTTCGCCGTGACATCTACTCTTCCTTCCAACTATAGCCTGGCCTTGTTCGCCCCCTCCCCCCTCTCCCCAGGGCCCCCTTTTTCATCTCCCCTCCTTCTCCCAGAGCGAATTTTCCTCTCCCCCCCCCCTGAGACCCTACACTCCATCCTTGCCCTTTTCCTTCCCACATCCCTCCCTACCAGCCCCTCTTCAGCGCGCCCTCCGCCCATCTCCTCCCTCTCTCCTCCTCCCTCCCTCCCTTCTTCCGGTCTCCCTCATCTCTTTGAGCCTGGCAGATCTTCCATTTTGATCATCGTCAGTGTGGCACGTCAGTGTTGTGTGTAGTGCTGTTTCTCCTGTACATCCAGAGGTGTGATTTTAATTGTGTGCTGGCATTGTACTTAGTGTCACTGTCAGTGTTTGTTATGTGCTATGCCATCCGTCGATACGTTTATGGCCCGGTCATACTGTGCCTTGTGTTCTTTTAATTGTCCCAGTGTGTGGCTTTTTGTGTCAGGCTACTTTTTTACGTTTTTTACCTCCATTTTACAGTCGCCCCTTTTTTTGTCTATTGTCTTCCATGATGTTCCCCCCTTTTTATATCTATGTTCACCATGTTTTCTCCTTTGTATATTGTTCTATGTCTTTCGGATGAAGAGCAGTGCATATGCTGCTGCCAGCCCGCCCTGATGGGGAACTGAAATACAATAAAGGAAAAAAAAGAGAGAATCAGATGCTCCAGCAGTCGCAGCATGTTGACGTTACCTGAAAAGGCGCTTTTAGTGAAGCTGTATTATCATAATGGGGAATGTGCTAGTTCAGCTTACGATCCTATCGACATAGGAAGGGGATTCGAACGGGTAAAAGTCTGTTGACAAATGCAGCTGTGGCGAGAATGATTTCAAAGTTCGAAGCCACAGGTTGTTTAGACGATTGACCCCGTAGTGGCCAATTGAGCACAAGGCGTAATGCTACTGAGACAGTTCAGGAAGAAATGGAGACTGTAGCGGGTTCGTCTATGCACGGAGAAGTCAGCTCACGTGCAGTCGCACGTCGCACCGGCATTCCGTACACTACTGTTTGGTTGGCACTGAGGCGTATCCTCCAATGCTCTCCGTACAAAATCCATCGGCATCATGAACTCTTACCTGACGATTTAGTGAAGCGGAGGGCATTTGCGGTGTGGGCGTTTCAAAAGATGGCGGAAGATGACGTTTGGTTGAGTAACGTGGACCGACGAAGCTCATTTCACGCTCCGAGGGTCTGTCAACGCCCACAACTGCAGAATTTGGGCTACCGAAAATCCTAGAACTGTCCTGGAAACTCCACTGCACGACGAGAAAGTCACGGTATTGGTTGGATTTACCACATCTACCGTTATCGGGCCTTTTTTCTTCGAGGAAATGCGTGATTCTGGTTTTGTAACTGCTACCGTGACGGGTGAGAGGTACACCGATATGTTACAGAATCGCATCATCCCCAGCCTGGCTGATAAACACCTGCTGGAACGTACGATGTTTATGCAGGATGGTGCTCCACGCCATATTGCTAGACGCGTGAAAGATCTCTTGCACGCGTCGTTTGGTGAGGACCGTGTGCTCAGCCGCCACTTTCGTCATGCTTGGCCTCCCAGGTCCCCAGACTTCAGTCTGTGCGATTATTGGCTTTGGGGTTACCTGAAGTCGCAAGTGTATAGTGATCGACCGACATCTCTGTTGTTGTTGTGTTGTTGTGGTCTTCAGTCCTGAGACTGGTTTGATGCAGCTCTCCATGCTACTCTATCCTGTGCAAGCTTCTTCATCTCCCAGTACCTACTGCAACCTACATCCTTCTAAATCTGCTTAGTGTATTGATCTCTTGGTCTCCCTCTACGATTTTTACCCTCCACGCTGCCCTCCAATGCTAAATTTGTGATCCCTTGATGCCTCATAACATGTCCTACCAACCGATCCCTTCTTCTAGTCAAGTTGTGCCACAAACTCCTCTTCTCCCCAATCCTATTCAGTACCTCCTCATTAGTTATGTGATCTACCCATCTAATCTTCAGCATTCTTCTGTAGCACCACATTTCGAAAGCTTCTATTCTCTTCTTGTCCAAACTGGTTATCGTCCATGTTTCACTTCCATACATGGCTACACTCCATACAAATACTTTCAGAAACGACTTCCTGACACTTAAATCCGACATCTCTAGGGATGCTGAAAGACAACATCCGACGCCAATGCCTCACCATAACTCCGGACATGCTTTACAGTGCTGTTCACAACATTATTCCTCGACTACAGCTATTGCTGAGGAATGATGGTGGACGTATTGAGCATTTCCTGTAAAGAACATCGTCCTTGCTTTGTCTTACTTTGTTATGCTAATTATTGCTATTCTGATCAGATGAAGCGCCATCTGTCGGCCATTTTTTGAACTTTTGGATATTTTTGGTTCTAATAAAACCCCATGTCATTCCAAGCATGTTTGTCAATTTGTACCTGAATATATACATTATTCCGTGATTTATTCAGTTTTCAAATTTATACTGACATTTTGATCACCCGGTATTTCATTGTGGCTTTATTGGCGGCACA
This sequence comes from Schistocerca nitens, assembly GCF_023898315.1. Lineage (NCBI taxonomy): Eukaryota > Metazoa > Arthropoda > Insecta > Orthoptera > Acrididae > Schistocerca > Schistocerca nitens. Next base: position 13,207,547 of record NC_064622.1, read on the forward strand.
TGCGATGTGAACAGGGTGTACTGTATAAAATCTATTTTCTGGAGATTGGAGATCGATAGAGAACTCCTCCCAAGTCTACAGAATAATTCAATGCGGCAACTAAATTTCATACGCAGCAGCATATGAGTAGCTCAGATGCAAAATCCGCTAAATACATTGTTTGTCGATTTTGATTAGAAAACCCGCTATAAACCGTTGAAAATTACTGTAGAAAATCGTATTCGTTTGCAAAAGCCGCTAACTGCACGTTTTCTTCGAGTGCGAAGCCCGCTAAATGTCCAACGTTTGCAAAACCCGCCAATTTCCACAGACATAGCTGTCGCCGTGTCATGTCCGGATGCAAAGCACGCCAACTGACATCAGACTTACCCGTCTAGACATTCAAAGTTACCTTTCAGTTTGTTACTGTTAGAAGGAATATATTTCTTATTCAGAGTTAGGTTGGCTGCACTGTAACGAATGCGCACGCAACAATGAAACTCTCGCTGCCGACGCATTGTCGAAATATATGCCAGTGAGCACAGTACAGCCGATCAGCAGGGTGTTTGTCGATGTATTTACTTGAGTGTTTAGAAGAAAATGAGCGATTTTGCGGACGGTTTAAATGCAGAAGGCGATATAAACGAAGTGGGAGTAATTGATACAGTCGGAATTCTGCAAGAAATCCAACCCGTCGTATTAGTTGCAAAGGCCCACGGCGACGGTCTGTCCCAGAAAAGGAAGGAGCGCCCTGATCAGTGGAAATGTTTCCAAAACAGAAAGGCAAGAACATGGAAAATACGACTGAAGCAATGTTATGCAATGAAAACTTCGTTGACAGCAATTGTTGTGACAATTCGTGGTACGATCTACTCTTCTCTATACGGTAGGACTGTGCGACTAATTTAATGGACAATTCCTGCAAAACTGAAACTTGTAACGTTGTTGCTTAATTTGAGGTGTAAGCGGTGCTGATATTCAAGATAGTAAAAGCGGGTTAAAAGCTGTGAGCTGTCTGGGGAAGTTAACCTTGCATTACTGCGCAACTGTTTCACCAGGTATCCAGTCTAGCTTACCAAATTCCCAACCAGACTAACATTAATTATAATCTTTTAATAGTCATACGACAACGGGTGATATATACACTCCTGGAAATGGAAAAAAGAACACATTGACACCGGTGTGTCAGACCCACCATACTTGCTCCGGACACTGCGAGAGGGCTGTACAAGCAATGATCACACGCACGGCACAGCGGACACACCAGGAACCGCGGTGTTGGCCGTCGAATGGCGCTAGCTGCGCAGCATTTGTGCACCGCCGCCGTCAGTGTCAGCCAGTTTGCCGTGGCATACGGAACTCCATCGCAGTCTTTAACACTGGTAGCATGCCGCGACAGCGTGGACGTGAACCGTATGTGCAGTTGACGGACTTTGAGCGAGGGCGTATAGTGGGCATGCGGGAGGCCGGGTGGACGTACCGCCGAATTGCTCAACACGTGGGGCGTGAGGTCTCCACAGTACATCGATGTTGTCGCCAGTGGTCGGCGGAAGGTGCACGTGCCCGTCGACCTGGGACCGGACCGCAGCGACGCACGGATGCACGCCAAGACCGTAGGATCCTACGCAGTGCCGTAGGGGACCGCACCGCCACTTCCCAGCAAATTAGGGACACTGTTGCTCCTGGGGTATCGGCGAGGACCATTCGCAACCGTCTCCATGAAGCTGGGCTACGGTCCCGCACACCGTTAGGCCGTCTTCCGCTCACGCCCGAACATCGTGCAGCCCGCCTCCAGTGGTGTCGCGACAGGCGTGAATGGAGGGACGAATGGAGACGTGTCGTCTTCAGCGATGAGAGTCGCTTCTGCCTTGGTGCCAATGATGGTCGTATGCGTGTTTGGCGCCGTGCAGGTGAGCGCCACAATCAGGACTGCATACGACCGAGGCACACAGGGCCAACACCCGGCATCATGGTGTGGGGAGCGATCTCCTACACTGGCCGTACACCACTGGTGATCGTCGAGGGGACACTGAATAGTGCACAGTACATCCAAACCGTCATCGAACCCATCGTTCTACCATTCCTAGACCGGCAAGGGAACTTGCTGTTCCAACAGGACAATGCACGTCCGCATGTACCCCGTGCCACCCAACGTGCTCTAGAAGGTGTAAGTCAACTACCCTGGCCAGCAAGATCTCCGGATCTGTCCCCCATTGAGCATGTTTGGGACTGGATGAAGCGTCGTCTCACGCGGTCTGCACGTCCAGCACGAACGCTGGTCCAACTGAGGCGCCAGGTGGAAATGGCATGGCAAGCCGTTCCACAGGACTACATCCAGCATCTCTACGATCGTCTCCATGGGAGAATAGCAGCCTGCATTGCTGCGAAAAGTGGATATACACTGTACTAGTGCCGACATTGTGCATGCTCTGTTGCCTGTGTCTATGTGCCTGTGGTTCTGTCAGTGTGATCATGTGATGTATCTGACCCCAGGAATGTGTCAATAAAGTTTCCCCTTCCTGGGACAATGAATTCACGGTGTTCTTATTTCAATTTCCAGGAGTGTATATATATAAAAGAAAATTTAAATAAAAAGAAATAAATCAGTTTATATTTGGACATTTATTTTAACATTTAAAATTTCAGCATATTAAACTTGATTCATAACTGGTGCCTTGTTTAGGATTGTGAAAATGTGGGTTTCTAATCTTACGGAACACATCAAATATGGAGCCAAGATTGGGAGACTGCATACAACACTGCATTCATAAAATAACACACGAAGAACGTTGAAACATATGCAGGAGGAAATTAACCACAACCAACCGATTCAATTTTCACCCAAAGAAGTTATGTTCGTAGCACAATCCTGTCCGTCATGTAATTACCACACACTGGTATACTAAATTCATACTAACTCTCTGTGAAATCTTCCTGAAAAGAATAGCTGAGGGCTACTTTGATGATTACACCACATGCTAGACGAGGTCAACTTGGTTTACACAAATCGTGTAACTCCACAATAATTTTGATAATTAAAATAAATTAGATCGAAAAGCAATTTACAAAAGAAAAACCTCGAACTGGTTACTATCGTCTTACTATTAACCTGATGGGTCAAACAATTGTATAAGCACGTGGTACTGGTCTCACAAAGTACATCCCACGTGGGTTGAACATGAAAAGTTGCTATATTGAAAAATATTGTCAAGACGAGACTTTATAATCTCACGCACATTCGCATTGAAGATTGATGATGCTAGTTAGAGTTACTGATCAACACGTGGTTCCACTTTACTCACAAAGTAGTGACAAAGCAACTACCGGAATATATTCTGAACTTCACACTCAAATTACACTGCGTTGCAATTTAAGATAACATTAGATATTTTAGAGCTAAACCTGAAATAAAGGTGATTAAATTCTCAGTTAGGCTGAACTTAAGAAATCCATTGTCCTACGGACTTAGCAGACACGCGCTTAGCCGGAGATCTTACCACTTCAGACGTTCGCCACGGACAGACTGACCTGCGCTCCTACCGAGCGTGTTTCCCAAATACAAACGGAAGTGGCCAGAGGGGCATCTTCCTATACCAACATGACAAGGGACAGACAGGACCATAGTAAGCATAGAAACTTCTCTGCTTTTAGAAAGCGTAGCTACCTGTTCCGACGTTGGTCCTACTGTTCTCTAGCAGACAGGCTTGTCTGCTACCGTCAAGCATGCAACTAGAAATACATTTGCTCATTCATCCTCTCACACAGAAGGGAAGGGGGATGGCAGTATCTTATCATATACAGTATATAAAAGAAAGCGTATGTAGGTTCCGTATGAGACTGTGTGACATGAATTACATATAAACTGTGTTTTAAAGTGTAGTAGTGTGACAGATCGTTCTTGTTTATGTGTAAAAGTAACGCGTCCCACTGCTCAGTCTCCTCCCAGATAGAGTCAGAAACACCACAGTAAATTTAGAAGTGGAATTTATGCCGTAAATGACAACAGATTTAAGAAATTAACATGAAAGGAATCCAACAGAGACCTTTCAAACTGGTAGCTGTCTGTCAAGTGTAGTGCATAGCAAATTTGTGCTAAATGCAATAGATTTAGCGCAGGCACCAGCAACGAGTGTGCGAAATTGTGCGTAGTTGTGCTTAAAGAGCATTATCTAAAACAACAATGGTGAAGATTTTTTCCAGATATCGAGTCGATGATTCGAAAACGTAAATTGGTTCATTTCTTCATGATAAAATCTTCAGTTCTTGGATTTAAAAAGCAGGAGACTGTTCGAGAAAAAGCTTGCGAGGATCCACAGTAGAAGTCGGCATCGTCATGTAGCTATATTCTCCCTCTCCACGAAGAGATTGAAGAGACAGGAATGTCGATAGCGAAACCTTAGTTAGTGCAAAACTGTGAATAATAATGTCTGATTGCCTTGAAGAAAGCCTGATTTCGTAAAGGTGACCAATAACTTGACTCTTTGTGCGATAATAAACACGGTGACGGATCGCATCCTCAGAAAACGAATCTATATTGGTTATCTGCTTATGCACACAACGCTTTTTCTCCGCAAGAGTATCAAGTTTCTATGTTTTTCCAGCTTGCTCTTCTTCCTTGAACATTTCCTCGTCAGCCTTCGCAATACCATTTTTATTTGTGTTCAGAGCTGCAGCACCTCTGTCAGTTACATTGTTACCGGAGAGCAGCCTTTTGGTTTTTCGGTGTCAAAGTACACCCGTAACTGGGAAACAATTTCCACAGACTGAGCTCGTTAGGTAATCTCCTGGACAAGAGATAGATGCCGAATTTTTCCACTCATAACTTTCGAAAAAGTTATTTTTGACACTGTTCAGTACCACGCAAGAAATAACAGCAACAACAAGTGAAATAGTAGCACCTGAAACGTACAGGACAGCACGCTGCCTGGAACTCACAAGTACAGTGCAACAGGGAAGTGTTGTGCTCGTGGGAGTGAAGCTTTGCCCATAAATATAAATTCCCCAACAGTTCTGTTTGCAGATGACACTTCTGTTTTAATTGAAGATGATGCAGAAAAAAATTCGGAGCTCCATTGTGAGCACAATGGGTTCTCTAGAAAACTGGTTCCAGTTAAATGGCTTGAAACTGAACATTGCAAAAACCAATATGGTACATTTCAAAACCAAACAGTTGAAATGTGTGGATCTTAAAATACATCATCACAATCATCCTATGGAAGAAGTTAACACAGTCAAATTCCTAGGACTAAATGTGGACAACAACTTAAACTGGAGTACACATATTGAGTTCCTATCAAATAAACTAAGCAGCTCTGCATTTGCAATGCAAATACTAGCAAACTCTGCTGACATGAGTACACGAAAATTAGCATATCATAGTTATTTTGAATCTGTCATTAGGTATGGTATCATTTTCTGGGTAAATTCAAGTAGTGTATCTCGAATACTGAAACTGCAAAAGAGAATTATAAGTTACATGTGTAGTGCACAACAAACAGAATCTTGTCGCCCATTATTTCGGAACCTGCAAATGCTAACAGTTCCCTCCATATACATTTATGAAATTATAATCTTTGTACACAGCAGACAAAAATTATTTGAGGAAAATCATTTTAACCACACATACAACACAAGAAATAAAAATAATTTTATGTTACCCACACACCATTTGAAATTACATGCACGAACTCCACAGTATATGGGGATGACAATATATAACAAGCTAATGGGCAAAAATATATTTAATATGAAGCCAGAGAATCTAAAAATAAGGCTACAGCAAATTCTGTAGGAGAAATGCTACTATTCAGTAGAAGAATTCATAGAGGATGACATGATAATTTGAGCAAGGGGTAATTAATTGTTAGTCTTTTATTGCATGTGTAACAAAATTGTATTATTATTATGATACCATTTGTTAAAATCAGTTGTTGTAATTAATTGTTACTTTTTTATTATATGTGTATTTTTATATTGTATTATTGTTATGGTACCATTTGTTAAAATCAGGTGTTGCATGTATATGGTAAAACTTTACCAAAATTTTGACATGTCTCCTGTACCCGAATCAAATTATTGAGATTATGTACGTTATGAGACTAATAAACCACAATTCACAATATTGCTGCTGCCACAGGTCTCTTCTGATTGGTGGAATGTGGTCAGTGCCTCCCACGTGGAATCCTCCCCCCTCCCCCCCTCTACTTCCGTCGTAGCTTTCAATCCCAAAGTAATTCTGAACTGACCACAATCAGCGTTCTGTGTGTGTGTGCACCCGCAGGCGCCTCAGGAAGCCGACTCGGCACGCAGATTTCCGCCTTCCCCTGTGTTCTTACACTGACAAGGAGACGGCACGACCGTGGGGTCGGGGATTTGTCCGAAATTTTGTGTGGTGAAAGAGGACCCCTAACACCTCACGTGGTTAAAACATTTGGACGCACAATCCGAAAAATCCCGGGAAAAATCGATCCAAAGTTTCTTAGGTGCATTATGAGTATGCAATGAGAATCCATTGGCGAGCCGCCGTTTGGCATAGATGGTTAGGACTGTCTCGGGTTCGATTCCTACTCTGCCACTTTTTTTTCTTCTCTTTCATTTTCTTTTGTTATTCCACGAATAGGTTTCTCAAACCTACATTATTTTAAAACATTATTTTAGCTCAAGAACGTAAAATTTTTCATTCACTGAAAAATAATCGTGTTCGTTGTTCTGTTTCGTTTTATGGGGTTTCAAGGCTTAAAGTGGCTTTGTAAGGGTCCCCTTCGGATTATAACGGTCATCTGCGCATAGGACTGTGCGCGACCCGTGACAAGTAAATGGCAGTTTGTTTTTCGATTTCGTCGCGAACAGACGTGCCTGTTTCAAATTTCAACGTATTATTCCGATCCGAGGCTAAACATGTCGACTGAAGTTGCTGGCTCGTCTGGAATAGGGGAAGAAATTCCTGAATAATCAATTCATAGTGATCTACCAAAATTACGATTGAAGGACGCAGTGGTGTATTATGAAAAGATGTTGATGGAAAATAATTTAATTGCATCGACATCTTCGGAAGAAATCTCTCGCGATGCTATGTTCTTGTTTATAATTATTATATGTATAAAAATTGAATGTTTCCCAATCGACTTTGTTATTCTGATTAAAAACCCAATGTTTCTCCTCATATACTTTACAATGAAAAATGGGAAACCCACCGCCGTGAATTGTGTTGTTCGACAAAAAGAAAATAATTTTTATTCAATAATGTAGCTAATTTGTTAAAGATAATGTAGGTTTGGGAAACTTTCTGAATAATTCTGGAATAACAAAAGAAAATGAGACAGAAGAAAAAAAATTGCCGGAGGAGAAACCGAACCCGAGACATCTGGCGTTGAGAGTCCGAGCCCTAGCCATCTAGGCCAGAAAGCGGCTTCACAATGGACTAACTTTGTATACTCATACGGCACCTAAAAAAATTTGGATCGATTGTTCCCGAGATTTTCCGGGTAGTGCGTCCTAATATTTTGACCACGTGAGGTTTTAGGGGTCCTCTTTCACCACACAAAATTTCGGACTAATCCCCGACCACACGGTCGTGCCGTCTCCTCGTGAGTGGGGGATGCGTGCCGAGGCCGGTAAGCCGGCGCCGGCGTGCTTCGGCGGCCGGCCGCCGCGCGGCGCTGCCGTCGGGGCGTGGAGCGCGCGCCAGGCACTCGGCCGACAGCCGTCGCAGCGGACGCGTCGGCGGCGGCGCGGTCAGACAGCGCGAGGACGCGCTCCGGCGTCGCGGTGGGTGGGGGCGGCGTCGCGGGGGGCGGCGCCGCGCTCGGCGGCGGGCGGCAGTGCTCGCCGCCCCAGCAGGGCCGCGGCCAGGGGCAGGCGCGGCGGCTCGTGACGGCCAAGGCGCGCAGCTCCGCTCGGCGCCAGGTGAGCCGCAGCTGGTCGCTCGCCGGCTACTTGCTGCCCGCCTACCGCAGCCTCCTCTATCGATCGCCCAGCTGTGTCGTGGAGCGGCCCGGCTGGTGGGGCCGTTCTCGTTATCTGCCGCCATCAGGTTACCTTCGAGCACCCTTCCTTGGCCAATTAAGGGAGTAATTTCTGGCGCCCCCGTAGGCCGGAAATTCTCCTCGAGACCGAGGCTGGGGGCCCGAACGGGCGGCCCGCTAACGCCGCGCCACGCCGTCTAACCGTGGCCACTGCACCGACACCGAACCGTCGCCCCTGTATTTCGTGAACGCCTCTAGATGCGGAAACGAGGTTTCAGTCAGATGATACTAGACAAAAGGGAGCGATGTTTAGTCGAATGTTTAACCTCTCACCTGTTGTAACAGCCGAGATACTGAAGCAAGCATGTTTTTAGTTCTCCATACCTCAATCGCTAAAAACGGAACGTTATTAAGGGTCACTCTGTTGTACGCATGTTAACACCCCCTCTTCTCAGGAACCTTTAGAGGCATCAAGATGAAATTTATGTCACCTACTAAGGCCTACGGTCTCTTGGCTGTGTGAAAAATTGTAACTTCTAAGTCAATGCGTCCAAAAGATAATGCCATTCATGTCACTAATTCGATACTCGGAAACTCACGCATCAAAACATATACGGGAATTACCATTGACCTAGAAACACGAAATTTCACAAAAAGTAAGTTCCCACAGTACAAGCGAAGGAAAAAAATCCGAAAACTGTTGATTCGTAATTACATCACCTTTTCTTCAGTTTGTTGTATGTCCGTCTGTGTGTCCGTCCGTCAGTTAAGATCAACGGATAGACGTATCACATTGAACTTTACGTCATGTTCTAAGGTCTACGGTCCCTTGGCGTTATAAATAATTTAAGCTTCTAAGTGCAATCAAAAGATACGGTATGCAATTTTGTCATATGATGACTTGATGGAGACCGTGGCTGTTGTTTGAAGACAAATTTTGATGGTGTTAGGACAGCAACCAGCCATAAATTTACTTTCAGTTCCTTTATTCAAAGGCTACCGTTACCGGTTTCGAATCGCTGTGATTCATCCTCAGACGGTTTACATGATTTCTTTATGAGATGTGGTGTTTTTTACATATTAATTGTCCTAAAATATAAATAATACATAATTATAAACACGCCACACACAGATGGTTGCGTTATAGATTTTCGTTGCATGTGACTTACGTGAAACGTCGGTTTCGAGTGTTTGTTTTCATAAAATTCGTCCAGCAGATGTAAATGCATTCCCACTGCATTCTTATTGTTGCACACGTGAATTGTTCTCACTGAACACTTAAGAAAAGTCAATTAGATGATTTCTACTACGCACCACATGTTCTGATACATACAAAGAGCTTACAAGCTTGTAAGATGATTTCTACCACGCACCACATGTTTTGATACATACAAAGAGGTTACAAGCTTCTGGTGCGTGGTAGAAATCATCTAAGTGACTAATCTTAAGTGTTCAGTGAGAACAATTTACGTGTGCAACAATAAGAATGCAGTTCCTGTCTGTGATGCAGCGTCAAGGGTAACCGCAGCCACGGTCTCCGAGCTGATAGTCCATGCTGCTGCAAACGTCGTCGAACTGATCGTGCAGACGGTTGTTGTCTCGCAAACGATCCCATCTGTTGACTAACGGATCGAGACGTGGCTGCACGATCCGTTACAGCCATGCGGATAAGATGCCTGTCATCTGGACTGCAGGTGATACGAGGCCGTCGGGATCCAGCACGTCGTTCCGTATTACCCTCCTGAACCCACCGATTCCATATTCTGCTAACAGTCATTGGAACTCGACCAACTCGAGCAGCAGTGTCGCGATGCGATAAACCGCAATCGCGATAGACTACAATCCGACCTTTATCAAAGTCGGAAACGTGATGGTACACATTTCTCCTCCTTACACGAGGCATCACAACAACGTTTCACCAGGCAACGCCGGTCAACTGCTGTTTCCGTATGAGAAATAGGTTGGAAACTTTCCTCATGTCATCACGTTGTAGGTGTCGCCACCGGCTCCAACCTTGTGTGAATGCTATGAAAAGCTAATCATTTGCATATCACAGCATCTTCTTCCTGCCGGTTAAATTACGCGTCTGTAGCACGTCATCTTCGTGGTGTAGCAATTTTAATGGCCAGTAGTGTAGCTACAGCAAGACTGACGTTCAAATGGGTATAAGACAGATGTTGAAATGACTGTACAAATGACCGCTGGTCCGGGCTGAACGAGAAAATTTGTACCGCATGTTCCTAGCTCAAATCGGAACCGAGCAGTGAACAAAATCACGGTGAGCCGTTGGGCGAGGCGTGTGTCATCGTGGCAACAAGGTCGCGCAAACCCGACCGATCTCCCGCGTGCCGGCCGGCCGCACACGGCTGTGACTCCTGCAGTGCTGGAACGCGCGGACACTCTCATTCGAGGTGATGGACGGATCACAGTCAAACACATCGCTGAACAGCTGGGCGTCTCTGTTGGTAGTGCTGGCACACTCGTCCACCTGTTGGGGTAAACAGAGATATGTGGCTACTGGCTCCCTCGCCACCAACAGAAGACCACAAAGGGCAACTACGGACCGTCTGTGCGAAGTCACGAGCGTGATCGTAACAGTTTTTTGTCGGACACGGTCACAGGCAATGAAAAATAGGTTCATCACTTGGAACTGGAAACGAAACGGCAATCCATGGAGTGGTCCCACACCTCCTCTACTCCGAAGAAAAAGTTCAAAGCCGTACCCTCAGCCGGTAATGTCGTGGCGAGGGTCTTCCGGGACTCTGAGGGCGTTATTCTGTTTGATGTGCTCCCTCACGAAGCAACGACCAACTCTGAAGTGTATTGTGCTACCCTCAGGGAACTGAAGAAACGGCTTCGGCGTGTTCGTCGCCACAAAAAAGCAAACAAACTTCTCACTGAAACTTCCTGGCAGATTAAAACTGTGTGCCGGACCGAGACTAGAACTCGGGACCTTTACCTTTGGCGGACAACTGCTCTACCAGGTGAGCTACCCAAGAACGACTCACGCCCCGTCCTCACAGCTTTACTTCCGCCAGTACCTCGTCTCCTACCTTCCAAACTTAACAGAAGCTCTCCTGCGAACCTTGCAGGACTAGCACTCCTGAAAGAAAGGATATAGCGGAGACATGGCTTAGCCACAGCCTGGAGGATGTTTCCAGAATGCGATTTTCACTCTGCAGCGGAGTATGCGCTGATATGAAACTTCCTGGCAGATTAAAACTGTGTGCCGGACCGAGACTCGAACTCGAGACCTTTGCCTTTCGCGGGCAAGTGCTCTGCCAGGCTGTGGCTAAGCCATGTCTCCGCAATATCCTTTCTTTCAGGAGGGCTAGCTCTGCAAGTTTCGCAGGAGAGCTTCTGTAAAGTTTGGAAGGTGGGAGACGAGGTACTGGCAGAAGTACAGCTGTGAGGACGGGGCGTGAGTCGTGCTTCGGTAGTTCAGATGGTAGAGCACTTGCCCGCGAAAGGCAAAGGTCCCGAGTTCGAGTCTCGGTCCGGCACACAGTTTTAATCTTCCAGGAAGTTTTATATCAGCGCACACTCCACTGCAGAGTGAAAATCTCATTCTGGAAACATGTCAACACACAACCTCACAAGTCTGCGCACCCGAGGGCAGCTCACAGAACTTCATTGGATTGTTCTTCTCGATCCAATCTACATCCCAGATCTCGCACCTTCCCACTTCCATCTGGTTGATCCAATGAAGGGTGGACTCCTCCGGAAGCAGTACTTGGACTATGGGGCGGTTGCTGGTGCAGCGGGACGTCGACTCCGACGGCGACCGATAGAGCGATACCACGCAGGCATACAGGTCTTCCCAGTAAGGTGGTGCCATGCCATCACAGTGAACGGAGATTATGTTGAAAAATAGGGTTTTGTAGCCTAAATAGTGGGGAATAATATGGTGTACTGGTTCAAATGGCTCTGAGCTCTATGGGACTTAACATCGCGCTATTCGTCCACGAGACTCATAGAGGGCCATAGACACGGGCTCCCAGGTAGATGCCGTGTTTCTTGACTTCCGCAAGGCGTTCGATGCAGTTCCGCACAGTCGTTTAATGAACAAAGTAAGAGCATATGGACTATCAGACCAATTGTGTGATTGGATTGAAGAGTTCCTAGATAAGAGAACGCACCGTGCCATTCTCAATGGAAAGAAGTCTTCCGAAGTAAGAGTGATTTCAGGTGTGCACCAGGGGAGTGTCGTAGGACCGTTGCTATTCACAATATACATAAATGACCTTGTGGATGACATCGGAAGTTCACTGAGGCTTTTTGCGGATGATGCTGTGGTATATTGAGAGGTTGTAACAGTGGAAAATTGTACTGAAATGCAGGAGGATCTGCAGCGAATTGACGCATGGTGCAGGGAATGGCAATTGAATATCAATGTAGACAAGTGTAATGTGCTGCGAATACATAGAAAGAAAGATCCATTGTTATTTAGCTACAATATATCAGGTCAGCAACTGGAAGCAGTTAATTCCATAAATTATCTGGGAGTAGGCATTAGGAGTGATTTAAAATGGAATGATCATATAAAGTTGATCGTCGGTAAAGCAGATGCCAGACTGAGATTCATTAGAAGAATCCTAAGGAAATGCAATCCATAAACAAAGGAAGTAGGTTACAGTACGCTTGTTCGCCCACTGCTTGAATACTGCTCAGCAGTGTGGGATCCGTACCAGATAGGGTTGATAGAAGAGATAGAGAAGATCCAACCGAGAGCAGCGCGCTTCGTTACAGGATCATTTAGTAATCGCGAAAGCGTTACGGAGATGATAGATAAACTCCAGTGGAAGACTCTGCAGGAGAGACGCTCAGTAGCTCGGTGCGGGCTTTTGTTGAAGTTTCGAGAACATACCTTCATCGAGGAGTCAAGCAATATATCGCTCCCTCCTACGTATATCTCGCGAAGAGACCATGAGGATAAAATCAGAGAGATTAGAGCCCACACAGAAGCATACCGACAATCCTTCTTTCCACGAACAATACGAGACTGGAATAGAAGGGAGAACCGATAGAGATACTCAACGTACCCTCCGCCACACACCGTCAGGTGGCTTGCGGAGTATGGATGTAGATGTAGATGTAGGTCCCACAACTGGAGTCAGTTATAAAAATGACTGGGTGTAACAACGTTTGGGCTTAGTCGTAGGTAAAGCAACCTTTCGTTCACTTCTAGGACACTGGGTAAATGCAGTTAGTCTGCAAAGGGAAATTCCTTAAAAAACACTCGAGCGGCCTGTCGTAAACTATTGCTCAAGTGTGTGGGACGCGGACCAGACAGACACCTTGCTGATGTACGCACCCTACCGTGTCCGCTGACGTCGTCACCATTTAACCGTAGCCGCTGCACTCCGCCCCACTGACAACGCTTTCTAATCTCAATGTCCTCAGTCAGCCACCAGATCTTTTCCCCAGCATTTTTCCTCCCAAGAAGTTTTTTTGTGAAGCTGTTCTGTCGAATTAGTTGTCCAATCAATTTAGTTTTTCTTCTTTGCTTCATGCTCATCAACGATCTTTTTCCTTTAATTTCTTTTTGTATTAGTTCATTAGACTGTCTTTCAGTTCATCACGACTTTGCGGTTCTTCTCCAGATCTACATTTTATTGCTTCTACTTTTTAATTTTCTATTCCCCAGAGTACACCTTTCACAGCCTTAGCTTGAAATACTCCAAATAATTGTCTCGCTGAATTTCTTTCTTCTTTCTTCTTATTTTATGGTATGTTAGTAAAATACTCTTATTTCAGAGTGCTTGTCTAGTCATTGCAGTTCTTTTTTAACATCTATTATACTTTTGTTGTTATCTGTTATTGTGCGTCCCAAGTATCAAAATTCATTTACTGGCCTCACAATCTTCTTTACTATCTTAATATTTGCTCTTACTTGCCTCTCCGATTTATTTATCGCCATTATTTTAGTCTTGTTTATGCTTAATTTCAGTTCGTGACTGTCCAACACGTCACAAATTTTTTAACATATAGTTCGTGTCATTTTTCAGAAGCTGCCAATACTATTATACCACCAGCAAATCGAGAACAATGTTTTTCTTTACCATCAGTTTTGACTCCTTGGCTGCCGCTTTTCATTGTTTCTATTGCACTTCCTATAAATAAATTAAGTAAGGACAGAGAGACAGTCTTATCTGACACCTCCTCTTATCCCGGCCTTTTTCTTAGTAGCATTGATATCAATTTCAGTACTCTGATTTTCGTATGGGTCATGAATGAATCTTTTATCCATACAGTACATCCCAGTTTTATTCATTCTTCCATATAGTATCTACCACACCACTCGAGCAAAGGCCTCTTCAAGTCAGTGAATACGGCACATATTTTCCTTTTCATCTCAGTTCGTCTTCCTAAGATCATTCGTAATGCCTTTATAGCGTCCGTGGTTTCTTTCCTTTTCCCAAATCGAAATTCGTCTTCTCGTAAATGTTGGTTGATTTTAGCCTTTAGTTTTTCTTTAACAATGTCGAGCAGAAATTTTGATGCATGGCTTAGTAATGCCAAGGTCCTATAATTTTAACAATCATTGGCATATCCTTCGCTAGGCATGGTAATTCTTTTACCTTTTATTAATTTCATTGATAGTGTTCCATCATCGAATTACACACATATATTTGTACAGACGTCCTTTTGCGTTGTCTTCAGCATTTTTTAATACCTTTACAGGGATACTATCTCTTTCAACCGCTTTGTTGTTGTCTGAGTTGTTTAAAATGTTGTTAAATTCTGACCTGGTAGCTGCTCGTCATGTGAATTTATTTACGACTTCTTATTCTGTAATCTGGGTAATTTCCGAGCTTTTCTCCGTCATATAGTTCTTCACCGCATTCATTTTCCCTATTTGCTTTTTTTTCAGGTTCAAACAGATTCGTACCTTTTCTATCTTTAACTATGTTGCTACGAGATTTACATTTAAACTGTTGTGATTTAAGTTCTGAGTACACCTTGTTTGTGTTTCCTTTTGCTTGGTCTGCTTCTGTTTCCCAACTAGCCGGCCGCTGTGGCCGAACGGTTCTAGGCGCTTCAGTCCGGAACCGCGCTACCGCTACGGTCGTAGGTTAGAATCCTGCCTCGGGCATGGATGTGTGTGATGTCCTTAGGTTGGTTAGGTTTAAGTAGTTCTAAGTTCTAGGGGACTGATGACTTCAGATGTTGAGTCCCACAGTGCTCAGAGCCATTTGAACCATTTGTTTCCCAACTTATTTGTCTCATTCATATATCTTTTCCTATGTGGCACTTAGTTATTTCGTTTTACATTTCTCACTGTCTGTCAAAATGGACTTTTCTCAAGGTATTTCCCTCTTTTATGAGATCTAGTACTTCTTGGGTCATCCATCGTTTTCTTGTCTTCAGTTTCTTCTTCCCTAGCACATTCACTGCCCCTTCAGTGAAACATCGTCTTATTTCCTGCCTACTTACAGTTTCCTGAGATATCTTCTCCGTCTCCACTCTAAACTTATCAGCTTTGTCTTCATTCTTTAATCCTCCTGCGCATCTAGACCCAGTTGCACTTGTTTTTAAACCTAATATTGGACTTGGCTATAACTTTTATGTGATCATCAGTATAAAAAAGTAGGATATAGGAGAATGGATTTTATTTTGTTTCTGTTTCTTTGTTTGACTAGAATGTAATCTATTTAGTATCCAGCACTATCTGCTGGTGCTTTCCATGTATAACTGCTCATGTTAGGAACTTAAAACCATGTGTTCGTAAGACTATTTCACATTTATTCGTAGAAGGACCAGTATCACATAGGCCTAATGGGGGATATTCAACGTATACTAAGAAAGGGCAGCACGAATTATTTAACCAATACCGAAAAGCGTGAATGGTAAACAGTTGTATATATACGTGACGTATCCTCCGAAAGTCTACTTAGAAATTATCCCAAACCAGTATTAAGTGAGTAGGCTAGGAGTGCAGTATAGCAAGCCTTCTGTCGCTCTTGAAGGGGATGTGGAGACAATATTGGAGTAACTGCTGCGCCCGTAGAGGTGTCTAAGGAGCCCTTATTTTCGGTGAGTGGCAAGAAACTTTAGCATGTGATACAATGAGAAGTACCTTCTGCCATGCACTGCATAGTAGTTTACGGAATATGACTAGATGAAGGCGTAGATGTAGATATCTTTAATGTTGTTCATCTGTCAGTCCTCAGTTGCTGGCAGTTTTATATTAATTATTCTGATATTAAGTCAGTGTTTCAACTGAGTAAATGCAATTTATGTTTTGCTGTAAGTCCCGATTTATGGAAGCATCTTCAGTGGCAGTGTGTGTTGGTGTTGCACTACATGCTTTCTTGGTATATTACAGGTCTCTATCATTGTGGAAAGGTGTGAGTGCAGTTTGTGTGCTTTGCTCACAAGTGATTTTAATGATGGAGGCAGAAGAACAGCATCACCAGCACGACGCATGTAGTGCAACGCCAAAAGATATCGCCATTGAAGATGCTTTGATAAATCGAGGTCAAGCGCGTATGACGAAGCAAAAGTTGCATTCATTATCTGAAAATCATTAATACAATACTCTACGCAAAGTGACCGTGTCTGATACACTGAAGTGACAAAGAAACTGGTATAGACACGTGTATTCAAATACAGATATACGTAAAGTGGCAGAATACGGCGCCGCAGTCGGCAACGCCTATATAAGACAAGTGTCTGGCGCAGTTGATAGTTTGGTTACTGCTGCTGCTATGGCGGGTTATCAAGATTTAAATCAGTTTGACCGTGGTGTTATAGCCGGCGCTCGACCGGTAGGACACAGCATCTCAGAGGTAGCGATGAAGTGGGGATTTCCCGGTACGACCAGTTCACGAGTGTATCTTGAAAATCAGGAATCAGATGAAGCATCAAATCTCCGGTATCGCTGTGGCCGGAAAAAGATCCGACAAGAACGGGACCAACGACAACTGTAGAGAATCGGCCCGTCAACACATTGGACTGCTGATGACCGGAAACATGTTTACTGATCGGACGAGTCTCGTATCAAATTGTATCGAGGGGATGGACGTGTACGGATACGGAGGCAACCTCACAAATCCGTGGACCCTGAATGTCAGCAGGGGACTGTTCAAGCTGGTGAGGGCTCTGCAATGGTGTGGGGCGTGTCCAGTTGGAATGATGTGGAACCCCTGATACGTCTAGATATGCCTCTGACAGGTGACATGTACGTAAGCACCCTGTCTGTTCACTGCATCCGTTCATGTCCATTGTACATTCCAAAGGACTTTGGCAATTCCAGCAGGACAATGCGTCTCCCCACACGTCCAGAATTGCTACAAAATGGTTCCAGGAACACACTTCTGAGTTTAAACACTTCCAGTGGCCACCAAACTCCCCAGACATGAATATTATTGAGCATATTTGGTTTGCCTTGCAACTTGCTGTTCTGAAATGTCCATCCACTCGTACTCTTACGGATTTATGGACAGCCCTGCAGGATTCGTGGTGTCAGTTCCCTCCAGAACTACTTCAGACGTTAGTCGAGTCCATGTGACGTTGCGTTGCCTCATTTCTCCGTGCTCGCGGGGGCCCTACACTATATTAGGCAGGTGTACCAGTTTCTTTGGCCCTTCATTTTACTTGTCATAATGATTCAAAATATCGCAAAGATAGTAACTAAATGAACGATGGTTTTGCTCTGTGGCTCACACTCGTAACTATCTTATACCGGCATAGCTATAGGGGTTGTAGAGGATGCCTCGAGGAACAACTGAGGACAGGAAGCCACGTGTGAGAACGTTACCCACAGACGCAACTGACACCCGCCCACAGGGGCGAACGCCTGCAGCTAGGCCACCCCTCGGGCGCTGACGCAGTGCTGTTCTGCCCACGGAGGTCCAGTAAGGGGATTTGGCGCTACAGACTTAGGCTGTACAATCATGCGGAAAAGTATCCGAACGACCTAAATTGTGATCCGCCTGATTTGGATGCGACCAACATAACGTAGCTGTCTAGCGGGTCCTCTAATCGCTTTGCAGTACAGTCGTTCGATTATACAAAATGGATACCACGAGAGACAACTAGACAACACTATTCTTTAAGGGGCTCCGGAACGCCCTATACTTGCAATGTTAAAACAACGCTTATAAATTACATCTTTCCTCACAAAGTATTTGAGGTAGGAAGTTGAACTTTTTACAGATTATTTATTGGAATATGGGCTACAACTTAACACAGGCATTTTACAAAATTTTAGTTCAGTTATTAAAGTTGATTTTTTTTTCAATTGTAATGAAAATTCACAACATTTTTTTTGCAATTTTTTATTTATATATTCAAAAATATACAGTTTTTTGGAAAAAGGCTGTGTTAAATTATGCAGAAGGTACTGTGTAACATTTACTGAAAGTTTGAAACAAATATGTTTGGAAGATCCTTAGAAAACATGTAATTAGTATGAGAAAATAAAAGTTTTGGGAATCGAGCGACAAAGATTGGATTAACTTTTTAATGCATTCCAGGTCCATAGGATGGATTATCTTCATTCTCTGCAAACTCCTCCTCCAGCTTCCTCTTGTTCCTCTTCCTGTTTACTCTTGCTTGTATTTCTAGACTCTTTACAGCCCTGTCTGCAGCCCGAAGGCGTTCCTTGTCTAAAGCAAGCATCGCTCGTACCGTGTTAGAACCTATCTTCATTCCCATATTTCTAAATACCTTGCACCTTACAATGTTGCCATCATTGAAAGTCGCAACAGCATCATACACACCAAAGTGAACTGTTTCCATTCCAACAAATACAGTCTTGGGGATTCTCGACCATATAACACTATTTACACTTTCATTGGGGTTTTGAGTTTTTCCGTGAATACACTTTTTCAACAGTTCAGGTGCTGATAAGTCTCTGAAAATAGGTTAGCCACAACACATACTTTATCTCACATCACTAAAATGTATCTGATGAACACGGACGTTAATAATAACACCATTTGACAGCAGTTTAACAGCGCCACAGTGGGTCACGCCCATGTAGAACACATTTCAAAAAAAAATTTAAAAATAGTTGCAGTCTTCGGAATTGAATAAATTATATATCTATTAAAAGGTAATAGTCTGCAGATTCAGAAAACGCAAAAAAGTAAAAATTGAACTTTTCATGATTTTGAGCCTTTCCGGAGCCCCTTAAGGCAGGGGTTCCCAACAAAATTTTCTCGGGGACCCCCTCATCGAGCATGATTGGTACCTTGTCATATCACAGTATCAAGTACCTAAAAAAGCCAAATTAAGAGTCTTTTTATACGTTTTCTATTTTTGGTACTTAGAAAAAAACATTGACTTATTCATTATTGAAGAAATATTGAGCTTAAAAAATTTTCAATTTAGCCATCATTGTTATTGTTAAATTGCTCAAAATCTTTGTCTTCAAATGTGGGTGTTTAGTATAACAAACTCCTTAAAAAAATAAAAATTGAGTATGAACTGAAAATTACAGGAAAAAATGAAAACTGAGTGTATTGGTCTTTCAAGTATACTACACTCGAGATTGCATTGAGTAGACATGTGTGAAAAATAAGAAAACACTAATTTCATACAAAGTATTATTTATTTGAAAAAATACACTTACAACAGAGTACTCCATCAGTAGACAGTTAGTTTTAATTTTCAGTTCTTAATGAGATGACACTCAGTTGTCAGCTGCAAAGAGGCAGCGGGCGCAGTTTAACGGCATACAGCAGAACTATTTGCCTCTATCTAATTCTAGTTTTGTGCTAGAGTGTGGCCGGCCGGAGTGGCCGAGCGGTTCTAGGCGCTACAGTCTGGAACTGTGCGACCGCTACGGTCACAGGTTCGAATCCTGCCTCGGGCATGGGTGTGTGTGATGTCCTTAGCTTAGTTAGGTTTAAGTACTTCTAAGTTCTAGGCTATTGATGACCTCAGAAGTTAAGTCCCATAGTACTCAGAGCCATTTGAACCATTTGCTAGAGTGTTCTAGTCTCAGTTGGCGCTAGGAAGACGCTAGACGCATAAGTTAGCGTTCGCTAAAGCTCTGCTCATGCAGGAAGCGGCCAAAACAAAAAATCTGTTATCATACGAAATATATTTAATATATTTTTTATTTAATAGCATCTTGCGCACCCCTTTGGCATAGCTCGCGGACCACCCGTTGGGAACCACTCCTTTAAGGCAATCAGTGCGATGTAGCATCACACCATGATACTGCAAAACTAGAAAAACACGTAATTAGAGATGAGTTAGTCCCTAACGCTTGTACAGGTTACAATGATTTACAAACGGGTTGCCATCTCGTTACAATCTGAAACAAACTAACTATGGCACATAAACTATGTAGCAATCCTTAAACAAAGTAAATGTTTGCATGAACAAGATATTCTGAGACAATATCTGGACTAATAAAGGTCTATGACAGTTCGAAGTATTTTTCCTCTGTATAAGGTTTTCCCGTACCTGATAAATGTCACAGTGACGATTGGTTTTTGCATAAACTGGTCGTTAAAGGAAATAGTTAAAGAAAACGCGATAAACATCGATAAATGCTCTATAGAAACCGCAATGTTAATGGAGTATAATCAGTAACGTCACTGTACTAATTATTCATGAAGAATTACTTGCCCACATGTTTGAACTAAAAATGACATGACGAAATTTTTTGTTCTGGATCTGGTCAGAAACCCAGCAGACGTAGCCACTACTAATTAAAATACACTTTCACATCAGCCCGGGACTTGATCAAGGCAACAATCATCAATGCTGTCTAGCCATAAAGAGACGTGAAATACAAAGCTTTTCACCAGTATTAGTTAACACATCTGAACTTGAAACGAAATGACGAAATTATTTCTACTACATCAAAACCATTATCGCCCTGTTAACTAACCGCGAAAGACGTTTAATATACTCTCCTTCACAAATAACCAACTATGCATGTGCTGAAAATTGGAATGCTATGATTTAAAATGTTGTGACGGGATTTTCTACCCAGCACGTTATCGGATTGTTAATTAAGTAAAATCAGATGTTAGATATCGAATTTATTTATCAACAGCGAGCTGTATCAATATGAGATGAGGGTACAATTTGTTTTCCTTGTCCGGTAATCGAACCAGGCGCGTACTGTCGTTGTTTCCCATCCATAAATAGACGTTAAGTATGAACTGCTTGCTCACCAGTAGTGAGATTCTCGCATGTTCCACTAGAAATAACGGTACCTATCGTTATTGTTGACTATTCATGAACAGACATTAAATATGCAAATTATTTTTCTGTTGTAGGTCAGTGTGCACATGGTAGGGCGTAAAATGAAATTATGAATATGTTTGTGCTGGACCAGTATTGCAACCCAGATACGTTCCTTTTCTAGAGATCCGAATTCGAATTCCAGCCGAGGACCAAAAATTGCAACGTCTCAAGTTCAGATTAAAAATGAAGACTGTGAACGAAATAACCATTCCTAAATTAAATTAAATAAACTTTTTAGTGCTACTTTACTGGCGACAGAGTTTGTGCCTTCCACGGCTGCCGCCTTTGTTATGGCGCCATTTAAACAGGCTCTGACGCTGTTGATAGTGAAGGGATATTGTGTTTAATGCGAATTCTGAACCACTGTGCAACCTAACATTCTGAACTTGGCGTTACCATAGGTGAATTAGATCTTTTCGTCAATGTTAAAAATGGACGCCATGAGTGAGAAAATGGTTCAAATGGCTCTGAGCACTATGGGACTTGACATCTGAGGTCATCAGTGCCCTAGAACTTAGAACTACTTAAACCTAACTAACCTAAGGACATCACCCACATATCCGTGTCCGAGGCAAGATTCGAGCCTGCGACCGTAGCGGTCGCACGGTTCCAGACTGAAGCGCCTAGAACTACTCGGCCACAGAGACCGGCCCATGAGTGAGAAGCGAACCTATATCCCGCAATTATCAAACTACGATCAACCCAGCAGACCACTGCAACCCACAGTTGGCAACGTCCTGATTGTGTTGTTGTGTCCGACGATGCGCCTAGAAGCTGTGAAAAAATCCGGCTCTCTCGATTACCTGCTAGTTTATAATGCGGGTATTATTCTAATCTCATGACTTCGTGATATAGGGACCACTCTAGTCTTCATAGCTCGGATTTGATGCCAATATGAAATTTTTTCTATGACAACTAATGTTTTAGTTCGAGAAATACAACTGCTGTGTGTGAGGTTTCCAAATAATTCGATCATTACTGTCATGATTGCTATTATTATCTTAATTATGCTGCTACTACACATGTGATTGAAGGAAAGGTATTTGCTCTTTGATCAATTTTGGAAACATCTGCCCAAACATAGTAATTATGTAGTTCCTTCCATGTACAGGGACTACTTTTCGATTTAATGTCGGAAATCTCCAATGCTTCGTTAATCACATTAAAATCAAATTAATTGCTGAAACCTTTATTTGAGAGCAGAAATCGTGTTGCTTTTCTTTATTTATTTGCGCTTAGCAACGATGCTTGTAAAGTGCGAAATCTGAAGGTAAAACACTATTCAAAATGCAGGGATGTTAATGACTGCCGTTAAATGTCAAGTGTATGCTTTACACATGACTTGGTCAGACTGTTGTGAATCATATGGGAGTTACATTGCTGCTGATTAATATCTCCCTCATTTTTGTGTGTCGTGTTTAATAAACTACCGAAAAGACCATAATGCAGTATGCAATATAGTAATAAAAACTGATTACAACTTATCATGATAACGGTACAAAAAAGTCTGCCTTCTTAAGGCAAAATACCGGAAATCATTACGAATTAGCAAGAGAAAGTTAAAAAATCATTCAGTGCCACACTTAAGTCGATATTATTTACAGAAGCAGAGAAAAAGGGATTAACATGTGTGCAATTCTGTAAATGTTGTGTCTATACATCCACAGACTAGAGAAAAAGAGGTAGCGATATAATGGCGGAGAGGTTTTCATTCGATGTCTTTACTGATTGTTGATATGACTTCGAGATTCTATTTTACAGAGTAGGAAAAAGTATTGCCGCCACCAGTATTTGTTTTTTTTTCTTTTTGTTCGTGATTGTACGTGTAATTTGTTAGGGGCAGACGTCCAATGACAGTCGTTTAGGTTCTACGTTGATCCATTTACTCTGTTTTTTGTTACAGAGGGTAGCTAACCCTCTGACCGAAAACGCTGAGCTACCGTGCCGGCTGTTTTTTTTCCCCGTTCGTTGTATTTGCTCTGGGCGGACGTCGAAAGACACCCGTTTCAGTTCATTGTTGATCCATTAACTCAGTTTTTTTATTACAGAGGGCAGCTAGCCCTCTGACCGAACACGCTGAGCTACAGTGCCGGCGTATTTGAACCGACAGCAAGCGCAGTTGCCATTTTCATGTCCAAACACTTTACCTTTCTTCCTTGTCGCCTCAATCGTAGATTCGTCAGCTAAACAGCGACGTAAATAGCGAAACCAGCTGCAGTTTCTGTTGAAACGAGCTTCCTGGAATCAAAATTATTCATTTGATACCTTCCATGTCATCCTCTAAGGGAGAATCATTCAGGATATTTAGTGAGAATGATATTAGTGAGTGAATTTAGAAGGAAACTTTTATACCAGTCCAGGAAGTAATTCGAAGGGCACATTGCTGCCAAATGTATGCTACAATGTTGCCAATTCTCCATTAGACTGGTGACAGACAGAAGACGCTTGATACCGCGAAAAGTCTCTTCACCTTGTAACTATAGGACAAGCTCGGTAACACAGACGTGGTAGGGCCGGCGTTGGCGCTAGCGCCGGTTGTTGCTACTTTGACAGGGACGTGAATTAACAAACGTAAAGGCCAAGAAGGATGTAGGTTGCAGTAAGTACTGGGAGATGAAGAAGCTTGCACAGGATAGAGTAGCGTGGAGTGCTGCATCAAACCAGTCTCAGGACTGAAGATCACAACAACAACAACAACAACAAAGGCCAATTACCTACCGACTGCAGCTTGAACATCAGATATAAATATTGGGGGAATAATCTACGGGGCCCTCCTTTTAATTAGCTGTCGTTAAGTAGTAATTTTTGTTATTATGTCTTATAAGAACTGCAAACTAAAAAAAAAAAAATATTCTCCAGAAGCGATTAGGTCTGTTGTATCACCTGATGCCGTTAACAGAATGAGTATATAATATTCTTTTTGTTATTAAATACGTGAAAATAATTTCTATTACGTAGGATTTCTTTGGTAGCACTGCTGACACATAATAAAACAGATGACACCACAACATGACACTGATTACAAAATGCGAACATCAACTAAGACATTTCATAAACTGCGAATAACACATTGTTTCATCTACGTCTCACTAGGCGTGTTACGGTGCGTGATAGAGGGCACTTTCTACATCACTGTCACTTCTCCAATTGTTTGCTCCAAGCACGAATGTTTCGTGGGAAGGACGATTGCCGGTAAGCATCTACGTGCATTCTAATCTCTCTAATTTTATCTTCACGGTCTTTCTGCGAGAAATAAGTAGGGAGAAGCAATTTATTGCACGACTATTCAAGTAACCTACGGTCTAGGTATTAAACGGTAGACCATACCGCCGTGGAGGCTGCCTCTTTTGCAGCGTCTTCACCTGGAATTGAATGAGCAACTCTCTGACGCTTTCGTGCTTACTAAATAATCCAGTGACTAAAGGATTACTTGGATTTTCTCTATTTTGGCTATACTGCCTGGTACGGGTCTCAGGATGATGGGCAGTATTTAAGTATTGGTCAAACGGTTGTAAGAAGTCAAGGAATACGTCATCTACCTGGTCACCGGTGTCTACTGTGGGCGAACGGAGCGTTCTGCGTTGCACGCGATCCTTGTTTACACAGATCGCGTTCATTCTTAGAGAGTAGATTTTGAAACTCTGAAACTTGTTTAATGTGCGAGCATGAAACATATTACGAAGTTCTACAACAGACCGACGTCAGAAATGTAGACCTATAGTTTTGTGCACAATTCCGACGACCCTTCCTGAAAATGAAAATAACCTGTGCTTTTTTCCAATCATTAGGATGGCTCATCAGGACATCTACGGTAAAATGGTGTTAGGAAAGGAGCAAGTTCTTTCGTATTCTTTGTGTATAATCCAGTTGGTATACTTGCAGGTGTAGTGCCCATTCTTCTGATGAGTGATTTCTGTAGCTTTACTATCCCTTAGTCACGTAGTTCTGTACATATTCTGTCGTTCAAGCGACGATTTATAGGGGAGACGATGTTTCGTTTACAGAAGTAACTAAAGTCCATATTTAGTATGCACCATACTCAGAAAATAGAATACAACTTATCACGATAAAGGTACAAAAAACGTCTGTATGATTAATTCAAAGAACCCGAAGTCGTTAAGGATTATCAACAGATTATATAAATTTGGCTGCGAAATGCTGTTTGTCTATGTTCAGTCCACAGTCATACAGGAGCGTCACAGAACTACCACAAAAGTTTGGAATGTAGCAGTGTGTGCAGATACATAAAGTAATAAAGTTCAAGTAAAGGAATAAGTCCGAAAATTGTTGATTTGTAATGATATGGCACGGAAAAATACATTTTCTTTACCATTTGCTATCCATCTGCCTGAATTTCCGTCTGCTAAGACCTCTTGTTCTCAGGATATGTAAAGATATGAAGTAGAAATTTGTGCCACGTGCTAAGGTCTACGGTCCCGTGGTTGTGTAAATAAATTTAAGCTCCTAAGTTACTTCTCTCGAAAGATACAGCCCGGTATGTCGAACGTTATGATACTCGCAAACGTAATCCATAAAAGCTGCAGACGAATATTGGTCGGAAGTATTTGGCCTGCTGGTTTAGCGGTAAAGTGTGCGCCTGCAATTAGAAAAGTCTCAGGATCAAATCTCGTTTAAACCATGGAATTTTCAGTCTTCATTTTAACCTAGTGTTCACCTCTCAATGATGTAACGATTGGCCAGAAACAGCACGTGTTTCGGTTTACCCATTTAACTGTACTTGGCTTCTCCCCGCTTGGATGACTGGAGTAGTTTAGGGACACACAAGTCATCGAAGTGGTGTCCAATACAAAAACTTGCACCAGGGCGTCAAGCAAAAGGAATTACTGTTATGTGGGTTACGTAATTGTGTTTGTACAGAACTCACATAGTGCGAGTCATACTCGCACTTTCCTGATTATTCGCTTTCGGTATTATGTTTTCCACTCAGTATTAAATAAAAGTAATCTCTCTTTTACGCTCCCGTCGGTACTGGAGTCCAGCCTGCACAAATAACTCAAAGTAATATGCCTTCTCATTGACGTCAAACAATATTAATTCTTTCACTTTGATGGCCTCATCGGATTTGACGTCATTTGCCATGTGAAAAAAAAATATTGTTCCCATAGTCGTTTTGATCTTCTTGATCAATGATCACAAAATAATTTAAAATCAATAGTCCTTTGAATGACTGAAAAAGAGTGAAATAGACTAATTGAGTTATGTGTATGTGATGGTCTTCTTCTTTCAATTAAATGTCTCAGCTGGTGATGATCAATCGTTTTCGAATTAGTTATATTACACCTTCATTTGAAAAACGCTTAAGGCAAACACATTTTCCTTTTGTTCATACTAACGTAAATGCTCAATAAGACTAACCGAACGGTAAACAAAACGTTCTTTTGTCATAAAGTTTCCTCCCTAACGACACAATGGATTCAGTATCGTGTCCAGTTTCCATCCGCCTCTACAGCAGCATTTAGCCGCCAGGGAACAGAGGCAACAAGTTTCCGGATGAATCTGTTATTCTGCGACAGCTCTTCCCATGAATCATGAACTGCTTCGGAGAGCGATGCCTTCGTTGTTGGTGTAGGTCTTCTACACCTAACAATTTTCTCCATCTCTGCCCGTATGTGCTCTATAGGACTGAGGTCAGCACCTTTTGGAGGCCAGTCCAGGAGATCGATCTCTCCATTCATTTGAAACCATTGTTTTACACAATGCGCTGTATAGAGTGGGGAACGGTCATGTTGGAATATTATACTGCCTCCCGAAAACTCTGACGAACAGAAGGAAGCATTATGTTCTCCAGTATTTGGCAGTAGAAATGAATAGCAAGCGGACGGTCCAGTTCCCACAAAACGCGCCAACCGTCTGCTGATATCCATCCCCAAACTGTGGCAGAAGTTCGGCCTCTGATGAACATACTTTCTGTCAAATCTCGCTCCACGTGGACGATCCAATTTTCAGCACATGCGTACTTGGTTACTTGTGAAGGAGAGTATATTAAACGTCTTTCGTGGTTAGTTAACAGGGCCATAATGGTTTTGATGTAGTAGAAATAATTTCGTCATTTCGTTTCAAGTTCAGATGTGTTAACTAATACTGGTGAAAAGCTTTGTATTTCACGTCTCTTTATGGCTAGTCAGCATTGATGATTGTTGCCTTGATCAAGCCCCGGGCTGATGTGAAAGTGTATTTTAATTAGTAGTGGCTACGTCTGCTGGGTTTCTGTCCAGATCCAGAACAAAAAATTTCGTCATGTCATTTACAGTTCAAACATATCGGCAAATAATTGTTCATGAATAATTAGTACAGTGACGTTACTGATTATACTCCATTAATATTGCGGTTTCTACAGAGCATTTATCGATGTTTATCGCGTTTTCTTTAACTATTTCCTTTAACTACCAGTTTATGCAAAAACCAATCGTCACTGGGACATTTATCAGGTGTGGCAAAACCTTATACAGAGGAAAAATACTTCGAACTGTCATAAACCTTTATTAGTACAGATATTGTCTCAGAATATCTTGTTCATGCAAACATTAACTGTGTTTAAGGATTGCTACATAGTTTATGTGCCATAGTTAGTTTGTTTCAGATTGTAACGAGATGGTAACGCTTTACATCGCACTGATTGCCTTAAAGAACAGTGTTGTCTAGTGGTCTCTCGTGGTATCCATTTTGTATCGTGGAATGAGTGTACCGCAAAGCGATAAGAGGACGCGCTAGACAGCTACGTTATGTTGGTTGCATGCAAATCAGGCAGTTCACAATACAGGTCGTTCGGATACTTTTGCGCATGATAGTACGTTGCTTTGAAGCCGGCGCTGCCACGTTAAAAGACCTAAACGTGGGCAACTACTGCTTTCGATCGCTTCTTGTTCATTATTCTGTCGTTTTCGCGCAACAATTGCTTTAAATGGTGAGTGTTACTGTGCTTTCGTCAATAACACGGTGTGAGGCAGGCATTCTCTTACCTTTTTTATGGTCTCAAATTCATATTTGACCCAGTAATACGACGAACCTGACGTCATTAATGTAACTTTACTTTTGTTGTAGGTTTCGAATAAATAAGAAAAGTGGTCAGTGAAGTGAAAAGGCTACCTTCGTGATGCATCGTTTTCGTCGGTACTGACTGACGAAACTGACGTTCAGTCTGCGTGCTGTTCCCTAAAATGCTGCGAACATGTTTTGGGCTTTGTCTGGGTCGTTTTCCAATCCTCCCTTCTCACAGGGTTCACCCAGAGAGCTTTTCGAGCAGGACTGATAGGAAATGTAAAGTCAAATAGCAGAAATAAAACCTCTACACTAAAAGCGATCAGTACAACCAAAATTCATGTTTATAAAAGAAAATACGTTTATAAAAGAAAAAAACCTATAAAATGTGGTTCCTTTGCACTAAAATCAGAATGATTACGACAGTTGTAAATGACGCGAGCTGCGTTTTTGATCAAAACAGATCAAAAAAGTAACGTACAGGCAGCTTCTCAACCATCTGACCACAAATAACATATTATCAAGAACACAGTTTGGATTTCTGAAGGATTCTGATATCGAAAAGGCTGTTTACACCTACAGTGAAAATGTACTTAATTCATTAAATAACAAGTTACAAGCAGCAGGTATTTTCTGTAATTTGTCAAAGGCATTCGATTGTGTTGACCACAACATCCTTTTAAATAAATTAGAATTCGATGGCGTCACGGACAGTGCTGCAAAATGGTTCAAGTCATACCTCGCTAACAGGAAACAAAGGGTGTCAGTGCAAGGGACTAGTGAATTAAGTCATCAGTCATCATCAGAATGGGAAGAAATTGCATGTGGTGTCCCACAAGGATCCATCTTAGGGCCATTGCTTTTTCTTGTGTACAGTAATGATCTCTCATCAGTTACACTGCCAGAAGCAGAGTTCGGTTTGTTTGCAGATGACACAAGTATTGCAATAAATAGTATGTCGAGTGTAGTTCTAGAAAGATCTGCTAATGATATTTTCATGGATATTAATAAATGGTTTAAAGCCAACTCACTGATATTAAACTTTGAAAAGACTCACTATATGCAATTCAGAACCTGTAAGAGGTTTCCACCCAGCATATGCATAAAGTATGAAGAAGAGCAGATAGAAGAGGTTGACAGTCTTAAATTCCCGGGATTACAACTTGATAATAAATTCAGTTGGGAGGAGCACACCAGAGAACTGCAGAAATGTCTTAACAAATCTGTATTTGCAATTCGAGTGTTAGCAGACATAGGCGACATAAAAATGAAAAAACTTGCATACTTTGCCTACTTTCATTCCATAATGTCTATGGTATATTTTGGGGTAACTCTTCAAGTCGAACAAAAGTTTTCAGAGTCCAAAAGCGTGTAATACGTATTATTTGTGGAGTAAATTCACGGACGTCCTGTAGAAACCTCTTCAAAGAACTGGGTATACTAACTACTGCCTCTCAGTATATTTACTCCTTAATGAAATTTGTCCTAAATAATATATCTCTTTTTCCAACAAACAGCTCAGTTCATACGTACAATACCAGGAACAAAAATTATCTGCATGAGGACTTAAAAGCACTTACTTTAGTTCAAAAAGGGGTCCACTACTCAGGAACACTCATCGTCAATAATTTGCCAGCAAACATAAAAAATTTAGTTACAAATAAAGATCAGTTTAAAAGGAGCCTGAAAGACTTACTAGTGGCCAACTCCTTCTATTCCAGTGACGAATTTTTTAATAGAAACAAATGATGTATTGTATATATTCATACTATTAGTATTGTTATTTCAGCTTTAAAAAAAAATTGACATGTTCCACATCCAAGAGAATCTCGTCAGCACGGATCTATGGAACGAAAAACTAATCTAATCTAATCTAATCTCTAATCCGCTACAGACTAACGTTTGGGGCAACTGACCATGGTACACGTCGACCTCAAGTCTGTGACGTCACGGCAGCTCCCCTTACTATGCGAGCGTGCCGGTGGCGCCGGCGCGGTCCTGCCGCCCACCAGAATGCCGCCACGCTCGTTACGAGGAGCTGCTGACGTTGGCACCTGTTACTTCGATGTGCGGTACTCTCGTTGGATGACGCTTCCGGGAACCGGTTTCTAGCCACAGTTTGTTCTCGAAGACACCCTGGACAACCCGTGTAAGTTTGTCGGTGTCTTTTGTTACGCGCTGATGAATTACCACTTAAATAACAATCCATCCACTACATAAGAGAGACAACAAATCAGATGTAAACAACTAGAGGGATCTCCCTCTTACCGGTCCTTTGAGCATTTCTCTTGAATAGAGCAGAAAAGCAATTACGACTGAAATTAGCAAAATGTCAAGTGTGGTGTCACCGCCAGACACCACACTTGCTAGGTGGCAGCCTTTAAATCGGCCGCGGTCCGTTAGTATACGTCGGACCCGCGTGTCGCCACTATCAGCGATTGCAGGCCGAGCGCCGCCACACGGCAGGTCTAGTCTAGAGAGACTCCCTAGCACTCGCCCCAGTTGTACAGCTGACTTTGCTAGCGATGGTTCACTGTCTACGTACGCTCTCATTTGCAGAGACGACAGTTTAGCATAGTCTTCAGCCACGTCATTTGCTACGACCTAGCAAGGCGCCATATTCAGTTACTATAATTATTTCAAGAATGTATTCTGAACAGATAATATTGTGAAGCATGTACCGTCAAGAGCGACGTTCATCATTAATGGATTACAGTTAAGTATCAAACTAATGACATCCGCTTTCTGAATTCTCATTCCTTGTCATGTTCCAGACGTCACGTCAGTATAGTTCTTCCCTCCTCACGCCAGCTTGCGTGAGCTACAACGCGTGCATTTCGGCCTCCACTTGTAACACGGTGTTGTCTCTTCTTCTAACACAAAATCAAGCAAGATTCAGGCAGAACAGAACATGCCTAGAACAAAATTTTAACTACAAAACCGTACTCAAAATGCGAGCCCTCAAAGCAAAACTTTTCGTACGAGTATTTGTATACTTCAAAAAGGCGTACAACACGATAGACAGGCCCTCGCTATACCAAATTTTAGAAGAGCGGTTACTAGATCCCAAAACACGAGAACTCGTAAAACAAATAATAACTGGCACGTAATCTAAACTAAAATTTATGGGGAAATCTGAGAACCCTTTGACTTTGAAATCGGTGTGAGAAAAGGAGATGGACTCTCTCCTATTCTGTTCAGCATCGTCCTAGACAGTGTCATGGAAGAATGGTAGTAAGAACTCAGGAAACGTGGGTTTTGGAACACTATCCTACTGGCCTTTTTAAAAGCAACCTCTGCATACCATACCTCAGAACGTCCGGGAAAAGTAGCGTTACAAATCTCATTCGATAAAAACAATTTCCTACGTTCGAAGACAGAAATCGCGATCTTGAAAACAAAATATGGTACAATCAACAGGTCCTGTACTGTAAATACCTCGGAGAATTCATCGAACCGACAGGCCTTGAAAAAAAAATGCACAGCAAAATCCCCTCCAAAAAGTCAAAAAAGCATTAGTGTTAGCCCAAACATGTAGGACAAGAAACCAGTATCAAGACAGACAAAAATCGGGCACTACAATACAGTCATAAAATCAACAACCTTCTACGCGAGCGAAACACTGACCCGTAACAGAAAACATAACCTTGAAGAAATAAAAAGAGAAGAGAGAAAGATCATTAGGAAAAGTTTAGGCTCAGGCTACAATCAATCAAAACAACAGAAAAGTTTTCAAACGTCGAAACTGACATAGAGAAAAGCTCAATGGACTACCGGAAAAGATACTGACGAAGAGAATAGTAGACTGTGCAACATCACTTAACAACTCAACATCTTGACTGAACGAAATCTGAAAGGACCTCAAAAACGCAAACATAATACCAGCCGACATTTTAGAAAGAGACGTCTTCAGACACAAAATAGACAAATGTTTTTTTACATCAGCGCAACCAAAACAAAAACAGTACAAAAGTAAAAACGCTCGGAAGGAATGACAGTCTGTTGGGACGACAGCAAGAACCTAAAGAAACCTAAAAAAACCTAATTCAGTTATTTGCTTAACATCTTCCATTTATTGGGAGAATTCGCTAATAATAATAATAATAAGGCCCGGGAAAAGAATAGGCCTCCGGTATGTTCTGCCAGTCGTAAAAGGCGACGAAAAGAACAAACCACTAATAGGGCTAACCCCCCTTTTAGTGTGATTAGTTGGTTCAGGACAGAACTAAAGAAGCCTCGGACAAGCGCTGTCATGGTCGGGGACGACGCTTGAACCCTATGCCCGCCCACAATGGTAACGACGCTGCTAGCCAACTGGAAAATGATTTAAATCCAAATAGAGGTGTTTTGCAGGATATGCTTCCTGCAACCACCCTGGAAGGAAAACAAAGACAGAGGATGAGATGGTCAGATGAAGTTAATCGCCACCTCATGTTCTGTTATTACCAAGCAACAAACCTAGGAACCAACACAACTGGATACAGATCACAAGTATACACAACATTTATTACCAGATACCCCATGAACCATGGACCTTGCCGTTGGTGGGGAGGCTTGCGTGCCTCAGCGATATAGATGGCCGTACCGTAGGTGCAACCACAACGGAGGGGTATCTGTTGAGAGGCCAGACAAACATGTGGTTCCTGAAGAGGGGCAGCAGCCTTTTCAGTAGTTGCAGGGGCAACAGTCTGGATGATTGACTGATCTGGCCTTGTAACATTAACCAAAACGGCCTTGCTGTGCTGGTACTGCGAACGGCTGAAAGCAAGGGGAAACTACAGCCGTAATTTTTCCCGAGGACATGCAGCTCTACTGTATGATTAAATGATGATGGCGTCCTCTTGGGTAAAATATTCCGGAGGTAAAATAGTCCCCCATTCGGATCTCCGGGCGGGGACTACTCAAGAGGACGTCGTTATCAGGAGAAAGAAAACTGGCGTTCTACGGATCGGAGCGTGGAATGTCAGATCACTTAATCGGGCAGGAAGGTTAGAAAATTTGAAAAGGGAAATGGATAGGTTAAAGTTAGATATGGTGGGAATTAGTGAAGTTCGGTGGCAGGAGGAACAAGACTTTTGGTCAGGTGATTACAGGGTTATAAATACAAAATCAAATAGGGGTAATGCAGGAGTAGGTTTAATAATGAATAAAAAAATAGGAGTGCGGGTTAGCTACTACAAACAGCATAGTGAACGCATTATTGTGGCCAAAATAGACACAAAGCCCATGCCTACTACAGTAGTACAAGTTTATATGCCAACTAGCTCTGCAGATGATGAGGAAATTGATGAAATGTATGACGAGATAAAAGAAATTATTCAGGTAGTGAAGGGAGACGAAAATTTAATAGTCATGGGTGACTGGAATTCATCAGTAGGAAAAGGGAGAGAAGGAAACATAGTAGGTGAATATGGATTGGGGGGAAGGAATGAAAGAGGAAGCCGCCTTGTAGAATTTTGCACAGAGCATAGCTTAATCATAGCTAACACTTGGTTCAAGAATCATGAAAGGAGGCTGTATACATGGAAGAAGCCTGCAGATACTGACAGGTTTCAGATAGATTATATAATGGTAAGACAGAGATTTAGGAACCAGGTTTTAAATTGTAAGACATTTCCTGGGGCAGATGTGGATTCTGACCACAATCTATTGGTTATGAACTGCAGATTGAAACTGAAGAAACTGCAAAAAGGTGGGAATTTAAGGAGATGGGACCTGGATAAACTGAAAGAACCAGAGGTTGTAGAGAGTTTCAGGGAGAGCATAAGGGAACAATTGACAGGAATGGGGGAAAGAAATACAGTAGAAGAAGAATGGGTAGCTCTGAGGGATGAAGTGGTGAAGGCAGCAGACGATCAAGTAGGTAAAAAGACGAGGGCTAATAGAAATCCTTGGGTAACAGAAGAAATACTGAATTTAATTGATGAAAGGAGAAAATATAAAAATGCAGTAAATGAAGCAGGCAAAAAGGAATACAAACGTCTCAAAAATGAAATCGACAGGAAGTGCAAAATGGCTAAGCAGGGATGGCTAGAGGACAAATGTAAGGATGTAGAGGCTTGTCTCACTAGGGGTAAGATAGATACTGCCTACAGGAAAATTAAAGAGACCTTTGGAGAGAAGAGAACCACTTGTATGAATATCAAGAGCTCAGATGGCAACCCAGTTCTAAGCAAAGAAGGGAAGGCAGAAAGGTGGAAGGAGTATATAGAGGGTTTATACAAGGGCGATGTACTTGAGGACAATATTATGGAAATGGAAGAGGATGTAGATGAAGACGAAATGGGAGATAAGATACTGCGTGAAGAGTTTGACAGAGCACTTAAAGACCTGAGTCGAAACAAGGCCCCGGGAGTAGACAACATTCCATTAGAACTACTGACAGCCTCGGGAGAGCCAGTCATGACAAAACTCTACCATCTGGTGAGCACGATGTATGAGACAGGCGAAATACCCTCAGACTTCAAGAAGAATATAATAATTCCAATCCCAAAGAAAGCAGGTGTTGACAGATGTGAAAATTACCGAACTATCAGTTTAATAAGTCACAGCTGCAAAATACTAACGCGAATTCTTTACAGACGAATGGAAAAACTGGTAGAAGCCGACCTAGGGGAAGATCAGTTTGGATTCCGTAGAAATGTTGGAACACGTGAGGCAATACTGACCTTACGACTTATCTTGGAAGAAAGATTAAGAAAAGGCAAACCTACGTTTCTAGCATTTGTAGACTTAGAGAAAGCTTTTGACAATGTTGACTGGAATACTCTCTTTCAAATTCTGAAGGTGGCAGGGGTAAAATACAGGGAGCGAAAGGCTATTTACAATTTGTACAGAAACCAGATGGCAGTTATAAGAGTCGAGGGGCATGAAAGGGAAGCAGTGGTTGGGAAAGGAGTGAGACAGGGTTGTAGCCTCTCCCCGATGTTATTCAATCTGTATATTGAGCAAGCAGTAAAGGAAACAAAAGAAAAATTCGGAGTAGGTATTAAAATTCATGGAGAAGAAATAAAAACTTTGAGGTTCGCCGATGACATTGTAATTCTGTCAGAGACAGCAAAGGACTTGGAAGAGCAGTTGAACGGAATGGACAGTGTCTTGAAAGGAGGATATAAGATGAACATCAACAAAAGCAAAACAAGGATAATGGAATGTGGTCGAATTAAGTCGGGTGATGCTGAGGGAATTAGATTAGGAAATGAGACACTTAAAGTAGTAAAGGAGTTTTGCTATTTAGGGAGTAAAATAACCGATGATGGTCGAAGTAGAGAGGATATAAAATGTAGACTGGCAATGGCAAGGAAATCGTTTCTGAAGAAGAGAAATTTATTAACATCGAGTATAGATTTAGGTGTCAGGAAGTCGTTTCTGAAAGTGTTTGTATGGAGTGTAGCCATGTATGGAAGTGAGACATGGACGATAACTAGTTTGGACAAGAAGAGAATAGAAGCTTTCGAAATGTGGTGCTACAGAAGAATGCTGAAGATAAGGTGGGTAGATCACGTAACTAATGAGGAGGTATTGAATAGGATTGGGGAGAAGAGAAGTTTGTGGCACAACTTGACTAGAAGAAGGGATCGGTTGGTAGGACATGTTTTGAGGCATCAAGGGATCACAAATTTAGCATTGGAGGGCAGCGTGGAGGGTAAAAATCGTAGAGGGAGACCAAGAGATGAATACACTAAGCAGATTCAGAAGGATGTAGGTTGCAGTAGGTACTGGGAGATGAAGAAGCTTGCACAGGATAGAGTAGCATGGAGAGCTGCATCAAACCAGTCTCAGGACTGAAGACCACAACAACAACAACCAAGAATTAAAATTTTTAACAGAACAACGACTAGCTGATCAGATCCGTGTAATAACAAAAATAACAGGATATCCCAGTCAGAATTAGAAAACATCAAACAACAAGTACAACAAATACTGAACAAAATAATGTGCAATCAGAAGAAGAAGAAAATACAGTAATGGACTCAAACATCCCAGAGCAAACAAACAAAGAACAACACGCATCAATTAAACAATCAGAGGAAAACGAAATCTTAAGACAGCCACCAGAACAAGCACAAATAGAACACGAAGTGACACACATGTTAGATATAGAAGAAAAATTTCAGCTGACATATATAGAATACAAAGACACAAATACAGACATTAGACCATTCTTGCATAGAACACCAAATAACCCACAAGTCGAAACAACAATAACAACTATCAACACAATCATACACAACAAAATAAATGAAAACACAACTATGGAAGAGTTGCAACTACTGGTTTATATAGGAGCACTCACTACACTAAATATACACACTAGGCAGAGATCAGAACCAACCAACACACAGAAGAAACCCACAAAACCAGCATGGCAACACAGGCTACAGGTCAGAATAGAAAAACTGAGAAAAGACATCGCACAGCTAACACAATTTATAAGAAATGAAATGTCAGAAAAAAAACGAAAAAGGTTAGGTAAAATCTCAGAACAAGAAGCGATAGAGCAATTAGATGAAAAGAAGTAGAAATTACAAGCATTGGCCAAACGACTTAGAAGATACAAAAAAAGTGAAAATAGAAGGAAACAAAACCAAACATTCAACACAAACCAAAAGAAATTTTACCAGACAATAGATAACACACACATTAAAATAGACAATCCACCAAACATAACAGACATGGAGCACTCCTGGAGCAACATATGGTCAAACCCGGTACAGCATAACAGGCATGCACGGTGGATACAAGCACAAACAGATACATACAAGATGATACCACAAATGCCTGAAGTGATAGTTTTGCAACATGAAGTCACCCAAGCAATTAATTCTACTCACAATTGGAAAGCCCCTGGAAAACATAAAATAGCAAATTTCTGGCTAAAGAAGTTCACCTCAACACATTCACATCTAACTAAATTATTTAACAGTTACATTGCAGATCCATACACATTACCTGATACACTTACACATGGAATAACTTATCTCAAACCTAAAGATCAAGCAGACACAGCAAACCCAGCAAAATATCGCCCCATAACATACCTACCAACAATATACAAAATATTAACTTCAGTCATTACACAGAAATTATTGACACTTACAACACAGAACAAAATAATAAATGAAAAACAAAATGGCTGTTGCAAAGGAGCACGAAGATGTAAAGAGCAACTGATAATACACTCCTGGAAATTGAAATAAGAACACCGTGAATTCATTGTCCCATGAAGGGGAAACTTTATTGACACATTCCTGGGGTCAGATACATCACATGATCACACTGACAGAACCACAGGCACATAGACACAGGCAACAGAGCATGC
Organism: Schistocerca nitens; assembly: GCF_023898315.1. Lineage (NCBI taxonomy): Eukaryota > Metazoa > Arthropoda > Insecta > Orthoptera > Acrididae > Schistocerca > Schistocerca nitens. The sequence continues at coordinate 13,245,026 of NC_064622.1, forward strand.
ACAATGTCGGCACTAGTACAGTGTATATCCACCTTTCGCAGCAATGCAGGCTGCTATTCTCCCATGGAGACGATCGTAGAGATGCTGGATGTAGTCCTGTGGAACGGCTTGCCATGCCATTTCCACCTGGCGCCTCAGTTGGACCAGCGTTCGTGCCGGACGTGCAGACCGCGTGAGACGACGCTTCATCCAGTCCCAAACATGCTCAATGGGGGACAGATCCGGAGATCTTGCTGGCCAGGGTAGTTGACTTACACCTTCTAGAGCACGTTGGGTGGCACGGGATACATGCGGACGTGCAATGTCCTGTTGGAACAGCAAGTTCCCTTGCCGGTCTAGGAATGGTAGAACGATGGGTTCGATGACGGTTTGGATGTACCGTGCACTATTCAGTGTCCCCTCGACGATCACCAGTGGTGTACGGCCAGTGTAGGAGATCGCTCCCCACACCATGATGCCGGGTGTTGACCCTGTGTGCCTCGGTCGTATGCAGTCCTGATTGTGGCGCTCACCTGCACGGCGCCAAACACGCATACGACCATCATTGGCACCAAGGCAGAAGCGACTCTCATCGCTGAAGACGACACGTCTCCATTCGTCCCTCCATTCACGCCTGTCGCGACACCACTGGAGGTGGGCTGCACGATGTTGGGGCGTGAGCGGAAGACGGCCTAACGGTGTGCGGGACCGTAGCCCAGCTTCATGGAGACGGTTGCGAATGGTCCTCGCCGATACCCCAGGAGCAACAGTGTCCCTAATTTGCTGGGAAGTGGCGGTGCGGTCCCCTACGGCACTGCGTAGGATCCTACGGTCTTGGCGTGCATCCGTGCGTCGCTGCGGTCCGGTCCCAGGTCGACGGGCACGTGCACCTTCCGCCGACCACTGGCGACAACATCGATGTACTGTGGAGACCTCACACCCCACGTGTTGAGCAATTCGGCGGTACGTCCACCCGGCCTCCCGCATGCCCACTATACGCCCTCGCTCAAAGTCCGTCAACTGCACATACGGTTCACGTCCACGCTGTCGCGGCATGCTACCAGTGTTAAAGACTGCGATGGAGCTCCGTATGCCACGGCAAACTGGCTGACACTGACGGCGGCGGTGCACAAATGCTGCGCAGCTAGCGCCATTCGACGGCCAACACCGCGGTTCCTGGTGTGTCCGCTGTGCCGTGCGTGTGATCATTGCTTGTACAGCCCTCTCGCAGTGTCCGGAGCAAGTATGGTGGGTCTGACACACCGGTGTCAATGTGTTCTTTTTTCCATTTCCAGGAGTGTAGATGCAGAGGTGACATATCAAGCTAAAACTAAACAAAGGTCGCTACACTACGCATACATTGATTACTAAAAAGCTTTTGATAGTGTACCCCAGTCATGGTTACTACAAATATTGGAAATATACAAAGTAGATCCTAAATTGATACAGTTCCTAAACATAGTAATGAAAAATTGGAAAACCACACTTAATATCCAAACAAATTCAAATAATATCACATCACAGCCAATACAGATTAAGCGTGGAATATACCAAGGAGACTCATTAAGTCCTTTCTGGTTCTGCCTTGCTCTGAACCCACTATCCAACATGCTAAATAATACTAATTATGGATACAATATTACTGGAACATAGCAACACAAAATCACACATTTGCTATACATGGATGATCAAAAACTACTGGCAGCAACAAATCAACAACTCAACCAATTACTAAAGATAACAGAAGTATTCAGCAATGATATAAATATGGCTTTTGGAACAGACAAATGTAAGAAAAATAGCATAGTCAAGGGAAAACACACTAAACAAGAAGATTACATATTGGATAACCACAGCGACTGCATAGAAGCGATGGAAAAAACAGATGCCTATAAATATCTAGGATACAGACAAAAAATAGGAATAGATAATACAAATGATAAAGAAGAACTAAAAGAAAAATATAGACAAAGACTAAAAAAAATACTGAAATCAGAATTGACAGCAAGAAACAAGACAAAAGCTATAAATACCTATGCTATACCAATATTGACCTACTCATTTGGAGTAGTAAAATGGAGTAACACAGAGCTAGAAGCACTCAATACACTTACACGATCACTATGCCACAAATATAGAATACATCACATACATTCAGCAACAGAAAGATTCACATTAAGCAGAAAGGAAGGAGGAAGGGGATTTATCGATATAAAAAACCTACATTATGGACAGGTAGACAATTTAAGAAAATTCTTTCTAGAACGAGCAGAAACTAGCAAAATACACAAAGCAATCACTCATATAAATACATCGGCTACACCACTGCAATTTCATAACCACTTCTAGAACCCTTTAGATCACATAACATCAACAGATACGAAGAAAGTAAATTGGAAAAAGAAAACACTACATGGCAAGCACCCGTATCATCTGACACAGCCACACATCGATCAAGGCGCATCCAACACATGGCTAAGAAAAGGAAATATATACAGTGAGACGGAAGGATTCATGATTGCAATACAAGATCAAACAATAAACACCAGATATTACAACAAGCATATTATTAAAGATCCCAATACCACAACAGATAAATGCAGACTTTGCAAACAACAAATAGAAACAGTAGATCACATCACAAGCGTATGTACAATACTAGCAATTACAGAATACCCCAGAAGACATGACAATGTAGCAAAAATAATACATCAACAGCTTGCCTTACAACATAAAATTATAAAACAACACGTTCCCACATACAAGTATGCACCACAAAATGTGCAGTCACCCTGCTAGGGAGTGGCGCATGTGAATAGCGATGTGATGCCTAGGTAAGGCGATATTATTATTGTGTCCAGTTTCTATGGAGACATTAAAAGGTGCTGAGCGATGAGAAATACTCGAATAAAGGGACTATGGAAATCCAGGAGAATCGTAGTAAGTAAATCTCAAATGAAACATCCTTTTCACTGCATCGCTTTCAGTTAACGGAAAAATGTGTAAACTATGATCATCTTGAGATTGAAGTTCTTCTGTCCGTGGTTATTTACAAATGAATGCAATGCGACATAGGAAAAGAAAAATTATGTTCAGCTCAAGATGGATCCCATATAAAAACAGATTTAAATGTCAGATAAAATTTTGTTGTGATTAGTGAGTATGTACACTACTGGCCATTAAAATTGCTACACCACGAAGATGACGTGCTACAGACGTGAAATTTAACCGACAGGAAGAAGATGCTGTGATATGCAAATGATTAGCTTTTCAGAGCATTCACACAAGGTTGGCGCCGGTGGCGACACCTACAACGTGCTGACATGAGGAAAGTTTCCAACCGATTTCTCATACACAAACAGCAGTTGACCGGCGTTGCCTGGTGAAACGTTGTTGTGATGCCTCGTGTAAGGAGGAGAAATGTGTACCATCACGTTTCCGACTTTGATAAAGGTCGGATTGTAGCCTATCGCGATTACCGTTTATCTTATCGCGACACTGATGCTCGCGTTGGTCGAGATCCAATGACTGTTACCAGAATATGGAATCGGTGGGTTCAGGAGGGTAATACGGAACACCGTGCTGGATCCCAACGGCCTGCTATCACAAGCTGTCGAGATGACAGGCATCATATCCGCATGGCAGTAACTTATTTTGCAGCCACGTCTCTATCCCTGAGTCAACAGATGGGGTCGTTTGCAAGACAACAACCATCTGCACGAACAGTTCGACGACGTTTGCAGCAGCATGGACTATCAGCTCGGAGACCATGGCTGCGGTTACCCTTGACGCTGCATCACAGACAGGAGCGCCTGCGATGGTGTACTCAACGACGAACCTGGGTGCACGAATGGCAAAACGTCATTTTTTCAGATGAATCCAGGTTCTGTTTACAGCATCGTGATGGTCGCATCGGTGTTTGGCGACATCGCGGTTAACGCACATTATCGCCATACTGGCGTATCACTCGGTTTGATGGTATAGGGTGCCACTGGTTACACCTCTCGGTCACCTCTTGTTCGCATTGACGGCACTTTGAACAGTGGACGTTACATTTCAGATGTGTTACAACCTGTGGCTCTACCCTTCATTCGATCGCTGCGAAACCCTACATTTCAGCAGGATAATGCACGACCGCATGTTGCAGATCCTGTACGGGCCTTTCTGGATACAGAAAATGTTCGACTGCTGCCCTGGCCAGCACATTCTCCAGATCTCTCACCAATTGAAAACGTCTGGTCAATGGTGGCCGAGCAACTGGCTCGTCACAATACGCCAGTCACTACTCTTGATGAACTGTGGTATCGTGTTAAAGCTGCATGGGCAGCTGTACCTGTACACGCCATCCAATCTATGTTTGACTCAAGGCCGTTATTACGGCCAGAGGTGGTTGTTCCGGGTATTGGTTTCTCAGGATCTATGCACCCAAATTGCGTGAAAATGTTATCAAATGTTAGTTCTAGTATAATATATTTGTCCAATGAATACCCGTTTATCATCTGTATTTCTTCTTGGTGTAGCAATTTTAATGACCAGTAGTGTAATTCAATTTTTCAACAGTAAGCCACGTTAGAAACATGTTATGATTCACCCAACGGAGAGGAGAAGCACAAAGACGGTTCTGCTCGCCGCTGGTGGTTCCGTGTCGTCGTCGTCGTCGTCGTCATCGTCATCGTCGCCAGAGCACGCCTCACGACGACGCGCTGTCGCAGCGACGCAGCCTCGTCTGAGAGACCCGACTAGCGGCCGTTACTCCGCAATGGCCGATCCCTGAAAGCATCCACCCTCAGTTCTAGCACGTTTATCACATTCTTTTAGCGAAAAGTTTCAAGCCAATATAGTGCATTTGATATCACTAAATACTTCTTTTAAATGACTGAACCGTTTTAGCCACCGTAGGCTGTCAGTTTTATTACTTTACTGCACCAGGCATATAATTTACATTACTGGACATCTTCAAATGTGTACAACATAATACCAAAACTAAAAAAAAGAACAGTAAATAGCTAACACATATTCAGTGAACAACAATCAGCTCGCGTGTTACATTTGTTGTTCAAAGCACTTACAAGATATTGTTGACGTGTGTGTCACATTTTGTTACAAATCGTGGGGGGAACGTGGGTCATCCAAAGACTGAGCTAAAAGACTGCCATTCTGCAGAGACATAGTTATCGCCAGAGGTAGCTGCAGTCACGTGGTCACAGTCTTGCGTACATATCGCAGGTTCTTACTAAAACTCTTACATAATGGGCTCTGACAACGATTGCAGCCATTACAGGCATAATAAAACATTCGCTATTGCTGCAATGATATTACGTGGCCTTACTATATCTTTTTAAAAATTGTCTTCTATTTTATGTACCAATGCTGAAAACAGCATGTATGCTCGTTGTCATCACACAAACCATAAAGTTGCACAATATTAGTGTCCGTCGCCTCTGTAGTAAAACAGAGATCCGAGACTTCCACGGCGTATATGCTGTTCGAAGGGTTCTCTGGTGTCTGGTTGGATACGGTCGTCGAATGCCCGCGATATTTCCGCGAATAACAGTTCCGCCATCATCAGGTGGTGCATATGCAATGCCATCCTTAACTTTGATTATAGTCCTCTGTCACATCAATCTGTGAACTTTTAAAATTATTTGCAGCACTGCTAAAATTATTTAATACTATCAGATACTGAAATCATTGAATTCGTTATTACTGTGAAAATAAGTGTCATTCTAGTAATCAATTTTTTCTCTGAAATGGTCTCGTGTTAGTTCTCCTAAAACAGTGTATTAAAATTAATGATTTTCGTCATCAGTAAAATTACAAAACTATATCTATGCTCTGCAACCATCGACCAGATTTCATGGCGACAAGTCCTCTTGTGATAACTTTGTGTCTAGAGAATGCCATGTCTTAGTATAAACTTTGGATGATGCGCATTTCTCGTGATTTGCAACAGTTATATTCATGTGTGAGTGCGGAAAAGTACACGGTATACTGTCAAACAAATGTGCAAGGACTAATATACAGTACGTGCTTAGCTGTGAGTAAGGTACGAGGGTCAGTCAAAAAGTAATGCCTCCTATTTTCTTTTCTACGTTTAATTGTCAGGAAATTTAAATGCAATTACATAGGTTGAAAACCACAACATTGAGGATCATTTTGTCATTTTTCAATGTAATCTCCGCCCATCTCTACAGTTTTGGTCCATCTTTGAAAAAGGGCATGTATCCCAGCACGGTAAAAATCACAGCTCTGCTTCCTAAGCCATTGACGCACGGATGTTTTGACGGCCTCCTCATCTTCAAAATGAATCCCACGATGAGCTTCTTTTAGTGGCCCGAACAGATGGAAGTCTGATGGTGCCAGGTCAGGGCTGTATGGGGGATGAGGCAAAACTTCCCATCCAATTTTGACAATCTCGTCAGAGGTGTGACGACTGGTGTGTGGTCTTGCATTGTCATGCAAAAGAAGAACATCTGCCATTGATTTTGTTGGGCGAACTCGCTGAAGACGTGCTTTAAGTTTTTTGAGGGTTGTGACGTATTGAACAGAATTTATTGTGCATCCCTGCTCCAAAAAATCAACCAGAATCACACCCTCTGTATCCCAGAAAACTGTTGCCATAACTTTCCCTGCCGATCGCACAGTTTTGAATTTTTTCTTCCTCGGCGAGCTTGTGTGACGCCACTCCATTGACTGCCTCTTTGATTCGGGTTCAAAAAAATGCACCCATGTTTCGTCCCCGGTCACAATTTTTTTCAGAAACTCATCTCCCTCCAAACGGAAGCGCTGCAAGTGTTGGGAGGCTATTGTTTTCCTTGCCTCTTTATTCTGATCGGTTAACATTCTTGGAACCCACCGTGCACAAACTTTTGAGTACCCCAATTGTTTAATAATCGTGATCACACTGCCTTTACTAAGAGAAATAATGCGACACACTTCATCTGCAGTCACCCGACGGTCACCACGAATGATGTCATCAACTTGCTGAATGTTGTGTGGAGTCACTGCACTCACCGGCCTGCCGCTCCGCTTTTCGTCAGTCAACGGTGTTTGCCCTTCAGCTTCCTTACAACGACGAACCCATCGTCTAACAGTGCTGACATCCACTGTCAAAACACCATACACCTTCTTCAGTCTTTCATGAATGCGTATGGGCGTTTCACCTTCTGCATTCAAGAATTCAATCACACAACGCTGTCTCAAACGAACATCGATGTCGGCCATCTTACAAACTTCTGCTGTGCTGCCACCTGTTGACACAGAAAGTTACTACTGCAGTGGATTGCAGAAGAAGGTTTGAGGAATGGCGCCAAATTCAAATTTTTCACTTAACTTAATTTCTTTAAGTAGAAAAAAAATGGGAGGCATTACTTTTTGACCGACCCTCGTATTTGCCTGCTTGACGTGTTGTGGAAGGTGTGCCTGTAAGCTGACTGGTATGTGCAAGACTATATTTGTAACATCTGAGATGTGTAAGAGTGGGAACGTGCCTGTCCGACATAAAACAAAACTAAAAAAGTTGTGAATGTGACACACACATCACTAATATCACCTAAGTCGTTTAAACAACAAATGTAACACACAAGTTTTTTGTTGTCTGCCAATAATGTAAATAGTAAGCATGGTGCATTAAAGGAGTAACAATCACAAACTATTGCGGTTAAAATAGTTCCATCATTTACACTCTAGATACGTACATAAAAAAATAAGGATAGAAAACAAACCTTCTTTTAAAGAAGTTTCGAATGCCTTTAAAAAATTACTTGATTCAGAATCTTGGTTTTTGCAAGAGTCAGTATCATTAACGGCAAACAAAATTATGGCTCCGTCTGTATATTATCATTTGTCGGTAACCTAGTTACTATATATTGAACCACTCAAGAAGTAAAAAGGGTGTTAGGTCTTACGCAACGCACTCTGTACGCAGGATCTGTCACAATTAACAGCGATATCTGACAAGGATGGAAGTGTGCGACATTAGAACGCAAACCATTCCAGCAAACATTGCCACACAAGTGAGCATTTTACAAGATACCTACCAGTATGTGATTACGAACGACGTCTGACTTCGTTACGAAGTACTGACGTGGTTAGCACAAACGTTTCCAGTTAAATTTTCACGTCCGTAGACAAGATCTGCTGACCTCAACCTTGTATGTTTTTCTGTGAGGGGGTTATCTTTAAAGTGAGCTATACAGCAGTGCTCTCGTTACAGTTGATGAGGAGCTGTTCGAACAATTTCGAAACTCTCAGCACAGACGGCTGCAGTATTGCCTCCAGGTAAGAGAACCACTCGTGGAACACCTCCCGTATCAGCGTACGAGCGTGCGGTGATTCAAATGGCTCTGAGCACTATGGGACTTAACTTCTGAGGTCATCAGTCCCCTAGAATTTAGAACTACCTAAACCTAACTAACCTAAGGACATCACACACATCCCTTCCCGAGACAGGATTCGGACTTGCGACCGTAGCGGTCGCGCGGTTCAGGACTGTGGCGCCTAGAACCGCTCGGTCACTTCGGCCGGCGATTTACATTTCAAATAGATTTTTGCTGACACCACAATACTTTATATTGAAGCCAGTGTCGGGTGGTACACACATTCGCAAATATTTCGCAAACGGCTCATTTGTGAACCTTTGTTTATGGAACGATTTTTCTTCTACACTGAAGAGGCAAACAAAATGGTACTCCTGCCTATTCGTGCAGGGTCCCCGCGAGCACTCAGAAGTGCTGCAACACGGCGTGGCATGGACTCCACTAATATCTGAAGTAGCGTAGGAGGGAATTGACACTGAGTCCTGCAGGGCTGTCCATAAATCTGTAAGACTACGAGGGGTGGAAATATCTTCTGAACAGGACATTGCAAGGCATGCCAGATATACTCACGTCATGGACACGTCTCCGGAGTCTGATGGCCAGCGGAAGTGTTTAAACTCAGAAGTGCGTTCCTGGAGCCACTCTGTTGCAATTCTGGGCGTGTGTGGTGTCGCATTGTCCCACTGGAATTTCCCAAGTCCGTCGGAATGCTCAATGGACAATGGGTACAAGTGATCAGACAGGATGCTTAAGTAAAGTCGTGCTCAAAAGTATCCGAACGACCTGAATTGCATTTCGCCTGATTCGCATGCAACCCACATAACGCACGTCTTCAGCAAGCCCTCTAATCGCTCTTCAATACAGTCGTTTGACTATTGAAAATGGTTCCAACAAGTCACCACTAGAAAACACTGCTCTGTATCGCAATAACTCAAGATGTAAAGTAATACCACGATACTACAAATGTCAGGGAACACTTTATCACAGACAGGACTGTCCTTAAGGCTTGTAAGCTCACATTTATTACCACCCTCATTATTACGTCAGATAGGTAACGCACGTAGTAAGCTGGTCGTATTCATGATTACCTCTTCAAAGTAACATACCGCACTTATTATTTAACACAAAATGACATTAAAAATTTAAGTTATTCACGAGCAGATAGCTGAGAATATGTATGAACTTAAAATGACACGGCGAACCGTACGGTTCTGCATATGCATTCAAACCCAGGTCATGAAAAGACTAAGCAAAGATTTCGTGACTGACGGAAACTAACAGCCATTCCTGACTAGGAAAACAGAGAGTAACATACATCGATCTTAGACAGTATCAGTTAGCGAATATCAACTTTAAATTACGTAACGTGGACATTTTTAACGGTCGGTAACTCCTACCCAGTATAAATTGTCCCTGTTAACGAACTACGAGAGATGTTAAATATTGCTTCTTCACAAGTAATTTACTTGAAATGCCGTGAGGTAAAGCATTCTGTTGGACAGGGAATCGAACCCAGAACCTAATCGGATTGATGTCGAAGCACACTCAACAATGACATATCGGATTTTCTCGGCAGTAGCTAGATGTAACGGAAATGACGAGAAAAAACATTAATTTTTTCCTTCCAAGGACTCCAACCGGCACCAATCGCTGTTATATTCTAGAGAAAACGAACGTTAAATATGGATTTGTTACACCAGCAGCGACATGTGAGCATGTTTGAACTAGAAATAATATGACGAAGAGTTCAGTGTTGACTGGGAATCAAACCACCCACACATCGTTGTTGACTATACATAAAGAGACGTCAGCTAGCGAATTTTTCCACACCAGCAGCTCGGAATAACATCTTGAACTTACAGTGATCTCGCAAATATTTCTGTCTCTCACTGAGAGTCAAAACCGTCAGATATCGTCTAGTGTTGACAACAAATGAAAATACATTAAAAATCAAAATTATGATCCACCAACAGATAGGTGTTCTCATGCTAGTGCTTGATAATACATAATGAAAACTTTAGTTCCGGGCCAGGATTTGAACCCACTCACGCGCAATATGTGGATATGTTCAGGAATCTGCAGTTTTGAACACACAACAAATAGTAGTATAGCTGTATTGTCACGAAGGGATCAAATTCCGTGTTAAGGGCGGTCTGAGTTGCATTCCCAGTTCAGAACCAATTTTATCGACAGAAGGTCAAATAAAAGATGGAATAAGTATCCTGTGACCATACATAGCGTTTGTTTCGTCACTAGAAAAAAAGAACTAGTATAAGTAAGGTTACTGGTGATAGAGTTTCTACATGTAGCCACTCCTGACTTTATTGTGGTTCAACCTAACGTCTACTTGGTAGAGAAGGAATATCATGTTTAATGTGAATTTCAGACCTCAATGCCATTATACCTTCTTCACTTGGGGTAACCAGAAGAGAATAGAATCTGTCTCTCCCTATCAAAAATCATCGACAGAAGTTGGAATCGAACCCAGGCCATAAATATATAATCCAACAGACCACCATATCACGTTCTCTGTGATTCGTTTTTCTATCGTAACGCCGCTGCGCCACACTGGATGATATTTCTGACATACAGGCTCCCTGTAGCGGTTTGCAGCATGTTCAGTACATACATTAACTTGGTTGACCGAATCACGATGAACTAGCTGCCTCGGCTACCCATTGCATAAAGTCGACTCTATTTTGTAATCACCGAAATAAAGTCACGTAACTGCCACCTACACAGAACTGCCAACAGTGTAGGATGCAGAAATGTAAATAGGAAGTGTTCCTTTCCACTTGAGCTAATCTATTGCGCTATTTGTTCGCAGAAAACGTTGTGCAGTGCAAAAGAAAAGCTGTAACCCTCTGTTTCTCAGAAGTCTAGATCCGGCCATACGCATTACCTCACAGCACTGTGGAATGCGGCAGTTCTGGAGGAATCGTGTCGACTTCTGGAGGTGCTGTAGGTATTTGTCAGCTGGTAGCGTAACAGTAAGCGTCGCGCACCGTAGGCAAGACGTCCCGAATTCGAAGGCATTCACTGCCACATTTTTTAAAACGCAATTCTGCTGGCTGCTGCAGTTATCAATCTAATGGAACTATGAGCATAATTCCCTTCACTTGTCAACCTAAAATAATCGCAACTTGAAAAAGGGCTAACTTATGCGACATTTTGTTCTTTTCAGGTGTAATAGATGACCAGGCAGCAGATGCATCTGGAAACTTTTGTATTATGTATGGGGAGAGCGCATCGTGCCAAAATACGTCAGAAAAGTATTTTCTACATTAGGTGTCGTGTGGTCGTGGCACTTTACTCTTCTTCAAACCATGTTTAACAGCTTTAACTCAGGACAAGTTTTCTACATGCATGTAATCAATAAACTGCATGTGCATTGTCAGACTGTTATAGATAACATCAGAGAATTCGCATATATCGTTGATGATTAATTTCTCTCTCATGTTTACTATTGATTTAACAACACTAAAACAAACTTTACGAAAATTGTGCACTATATTATAAGAAATGAAATAAAACTGCCCATGATAAGATTATGACGAAAGTCTGTTTTAATAAAACTCAATGTCTGTACACAGGCGTGCCTCTATCTGCACGAATTAGTAAAATACTACTCCCTTAGATTTCGATCGGATCTGTGCTTAACTAATATAGTGTGTCATACTGAAGAGGTATGCAAATGTGTCATTTCATAAATAAAATTATGTATTCCTAGAAACGAAAACTTTGCTTGTCATAAGCGGAAAGAGGCATTACCTGTTGTGCAGCATTGTAAGTTTTTCACCATTGCGCTATGAGCCGGACGTATTTTCTTGCGATTTCCTTATGGATGTTTCATCTAACTGCTTGTAGCTCTTTCACAGAATGGATAAAAACGTTACGGTCAGCGAGACTCGAACCGAAAGCCATAAGAGACGCTTTTTCATAGGTCAGCACATTACCACAGAGCTAGCAAACGGGTATGTGCTTTCGTTTCCTCTTACTAGGCCAGCTGTGGCTAGAACTCGTAAACCACTATTTAAAGGACGAGATTAGTTGCGATTTCCACGTGCAACGACTTTTCTGGGCTGAAAACCGTAAATTTACAATCTTTTGTTACACCTCAAGCGATTATAACTCAGATTATTCAATGGGAATGACAGGAAAAGTCAAGTGAACTTTGAGGCTTAATTCCGTGCACACCAGGAAGTAACTCGTCGATCACAGAGTTGCCAAACATACGTTACCTTGTTGCCAAATCTCAGTTACAGTACCAGCAGGAAGAAGACGAACCGATGTGGTCCTACAGCGGGCTGGGAAGTGACCATAGCTGGCGTCTCAAAGACGCGGCCGCTACGGCCTGGAATACGTAAGGCGTCTGATTCACATTTCTGTTACCAAGTTTAGGGACTGGAGCGTAGTTACTAATAATACTCAGAACTGACTGCAAACTAAGCATCATAAATCAGTAACTCTCAGAGTTGTTTTTATATTTCTTTCGTAACTGTACTCAAAATTAAGAAACTCATTCACGGACATCTTCATGCCTCGCCGATACCCGAGCAGACCAAACAAATAAAAATAAAAATAAATGTGTGTGTGTGTGTGTGTGTGTGTGTGTGTGTGTGAGAGAGAGAGAGAGAGAGAGAGAGAGAGAGAGAGTGAAATAAAAAAGAATGAGAGAAAGGGTAAAAAATAGTTGTGAAGAAATTGAATACTGGTATGTAGAGAAATCGTTCATTAAAATGACACATTTCACATCATTACGAAATGTCGTATTCAGGATCTATGGAACAATTATTTATGTAATGTAATCATATCATATTGCTGACTAGCAATGAATAGTCATGAATTACCGAAATTTTCGCCAATATCAGTAACCAAAACTAAACTTGAAAATAAAAGAGGACAGGTTTTGTAATAGACTGGGACTCCTATCAAGGCTCTTTCGTCCCTTTTAACTAACCACGAAAGATGTCTGATATACCTCCGTTCAGAAGTAACAAGGTGTGTTTCACCAGAAATAATGGCACCTATTCCGATTGTTGGCAACATATGAACAGATATTAAAAATGCATGTTAATTTTCACTAGCAGCCCGGTGTGCACGTGATAGGGTTTGAAATGAAATTATGAATATTTTTGTACTGAATCAGGATTTGGACCCACGTACTTACCTTTGGACGAGGCCTAGAGAAGATCGCAGTCATCGGTTCATCAAATGAAATAAAATTTTCCAATGTAAGTAAGTTTACTGGCGACAGTATTTCTGTTTACCATGACTTCCGCCTATGTCGTTTCCCAACGTAAACCGGCTCTGCCCAGTTTGTAATGAAGGAAAGTGATGTTTAATGCGGATTCTGGATTATAACATGAACCCACGCATTGCACTTGTGATAGATCGTTCCACCATACCATTGTGGCCACATTTCCCAGCCCCAGGAGTGTGCTGTAACGGATGATGTGCTTAGCTAACAAACTTAGTGGCGGTGGAAAAAATGCGAGTCTATTAAATGGTTAAGTAAAAGCAAACTCCTGACGCAGAGATTATGCTATTCTCATTGGTTAAAGAATCATGATAGAAGGTTGTATACATGGAAGAACCCTGGAGATACTAAAAGGTATCAGATAGATTATATAATGGTAAGACAGAGATTTAGGAACCAGGTTTTAAATTGTAAGACATTTCCAGGGGCAGATGTGAACTCTGACCACAATCTATTGGTTATGACCTGTAGATTAAAACTGAAGAAACTGCAAAAAGGTGGGAATTTAAGGAGATGGGACCTGGATAAACTGAAAGAACCAGAGGTTGTACAGAGTTTCAGGGAGAGCATAAGGGAACAATTGACAGGAATGGGGGAAAGAAATACAGTAGAAGAAGAATGGGTAGCTTTGAGGGATGAAGTAGTGAAGGCAGCAGAGGATCAAGTAGGTAAAAAGACGAGGGCTAGTAGAAATCCTTGGGTAACAGAGGAAATATTGAATTTAATTGATGAAAGGAGAAAATATAAAAATGCAGTAAATGAAGCAGGCAAAAAGGAATACAAACGTCTCAAAAATGAGATCGACAGGAAGTGCAAAATGGCTAAGCAGGGACGGCTAGAGGACAAATGTAAGGATGTAGAGGCTTATCTCACTAGGGGTAAGATAGATACTGCCTACAGGAAAATTAAAGAGACCTTTGGAGATAAGAGAACCACTTGTATGAACATCAAGAGCGCAGATGGAAACCCAGTTCTAAGCAAAGAAGGGAAAGCAGAAAGGTGGAAGGAGTATACAGAGGGTCTATACAAGGGCGATGTACTTGAGGACAATATTATGGAAATGGAAGAGGATGTAGATGAAGATGAAATGGGAGATACGATACTGCGTGAAGAGTTTGACAGAGCACTGAAAGACCTGAGTCGAAACAAGGCCCCCGGAGTAGACAACAATCCATTGGAACTACTGACGGCCTTGGGAGAGCCAGTCCTGACAAAACTCTACCATCTGGTGAGCAAGATGTATGAAACAGGCGAAATACCCTCAGACTTCAAGAAGAATATAATAATTCCAATCCCAAAGAAAGCAGGTGTTGACAGATGTGAGAATTACCGAACAATCAGTTTAATAAGCCACAGCTGCAAAATACTAACACGAATTCTTTACAGACGAATGGAAAAACTAGTAGAAGCGGACCTCGGGGAAGATCAGTTTGGATTCCGTAGAAATACTGGAACACGTGAGGCAATACTGACCTTACGACTTATCTTAGAAGAAAGATTAAGGAAAGGCAAACCTACGTTTCTAGCATTTGTAGATTTAGAGAAAGCTTTTGACAATGTTGAATGGAATACTCTCTTTCAAATTCTAAAGGTGGCTGGGGTAAAATACAGGGAGCGAAAGGCTATTTACAATTTGTACAGAAACCAGATGGCAGTTATAAGAGTCGAGGGACATGAAAGGGAAGCAGTGATTGGGAAGGGAGTAAGACAGAATTGTAGCCTCTCCCCGATGTTATTCAATCTGTATATTGAGCAAGCAGTAAAGGAAACAAAAGAAAAATTCGGAATAGGTATTAAAATCCACGGAGAAGAAATAAAAACCTTGAGGTTCGCCGATGACATTTAATTCTGTCAGAGACAGCAAAGGACTTGGAAGAGCAGTTGAACGGAATGGATGGTGTCTTGAAGGGAGGATATAAGATGAACATCAACAAAAGCAAAACGAGGATAATGGAATGTAGTCGAATTAAGTCGGGTGATGTTGAGGGTATTAGATTAGGAAATGAGACACTTAAAGTAGTAAAGGAGTTTTGCTATTTGGGGAGCAAAATAACTGATGATGGTAGAAGTAGAGAGGATATAAAATGTAGACTGGCAATGGCAAGGAAAGCGTTTCTGAAGAAGATAAATTTGTTAACATCGAGTATTGATTTAAATGTCAGGAAGTCGTTTCTGAAAGTATTTGTATGGAGTGTAGCCATGTACGGAAGTGAAACATGGACGGTAAATAGTTTGGACAAGAAGAGAATAGAAGCTTTCGAAATGTGGTGCTACAGAAGAATGCTGAAGATTAGATGGGTAGATCACATAACTAATGAGGAGGTACTGAATAGGATTGGGGAGAAGAGGAGTTTGTGGCACAACTTGACCAGAAGAAGGGTTCGGTTGGTAGGGCATGTTCTAAGGCATCAAGGGATCACAAATTTAGTATTGGAGGGCAGCGTGGAGGGTAAAAATCGTAGGGGGAGACCAAGAGATGAATACACTAAGCAGATTCAGAAGGATGTAGGTTGCAGTAGGTACTGGGAGATGAAGAAGCTTGCACAGGATAGAGTAGCATGGAGAGCTGCATCAAACCAGTCTCAGGACTGAAGACCACAACAACAACAATGTCAGCAGGATGTAAAGACTCTTCTAGATATCATAGCCTCGATGTGAAGCCATTTTGAAATTTTCAGTAATTCAGCAAATTTCTTAGTTCGAGAAAATCCACTGTGAAGTTTGAAGTTGCCGGATAATTCCACTATTACCGTCATTATTACTATCATTTTCTTCATACCGCTGTTGGAACACATGTGCTTGTACTAGCGATATGCATGGCTACAGGGTTATGCCTTTTCTCTCTGCACACAACCAGAACAGAATTCAGTAACAAAGTGTAAGAACACCTATGCAGTGGACCAATTAAACACTTAGCCTTTCTTGGTTATTTTGTTTATCGTCTGTAATGCAGTAAACATCCTTGATTACTGATTTGTTATTACTACCATTTTTACTGTTATTCGTCACCTCACAACAGCCTTCCTATCACTGATTGCTGCCGATGCACGTAACGAATGGATCAGGATGAATGGAATGTCGGATGTGTCGTCATGGAGAATACACACATTTATCTCGGCGTCTTGTGTTTAGGGTAATATGAAAATCTCAATAGGAGAAGACAACAACGGGATACCGGTGATGCAGGAAATAACACCCAACTATTTCTGTCTACGTAACACCATGACGACAGACAAATTGGCGTCTCACTTTATTTTGATTATAATTCGTTAGCCTGCTTGCGACCTCGTTTTAATACCTCGTAGGAGCAGGCATAGTATCTTGCTTTTTGAACACCGAACAATAACACACAAAGAGAGTAGATGGAAGGATACAGAGAAACAATCAGACTCATGGGTGTGGATCCAGTTCATCACTATAAGACTAAACAAGAGGGAAACATTACGAAAGCAATGAATACGCTGGTTAGTATACATTATTTGTTAGATCTGAAGATGAAAAGGCGCAGCTCCGCACAGTGCCCGCATATGCACTTCAGTTTCTGTCTTAATGGGGATAATTTTTAGTTTCTTCTCTTCGGAATTTGCAAATGAATTGATTATTACGTGGTACAGAATAATTAGTTAACTGTGTTTCTTACAGCTTCCATTCGCACCACCATTTTTCTACATTCTCGTGCAATTCATGAAATTCTACTTGTATGATCATAAGACTGCACATAGATGGAATCCATTTCGAGGTGAAAAGTGTTTTTTATCTCACTTTTCGTGACAGGTGGGCGAAGTTGATTCCCAAAGAGTTTTTATTGTACTGAAATAATCTTTTGTCACAAAGTAACAAAGTAAGTATTTAATTCGTATATATTTTGTGGGAAACTGTAATCGTGATGGAAGGTTACACACCTGAATGTCTGACACAACTGGTAGGAGAAAACGCTGCATATTAACCAAACCCCGCGCCTCCTCTCCGTATCCTCCTATGACACGAGCACAGGATTCTCCTCACATAACGCTACAGAGCTCTTCCTAGCACAGCTGAGAACTGACAACATCGTCACAAACATTTGGCAACACTGTGACAGTGCAATCACTCCCGGATCACTCGCTAAATTTACTTGATATTCCCTTTCCATTTGAACGACTCGTGCTATATAATGCTCATGTAATCTAAGACACTGAGAC
This sequence comes from Schistocerca nitens, assembly GCF_023898315.1. NCBI lineage: Eukaryota > Metazoa > Arthropoda > Insecta > Orthoptera > Acrididae > Schistocerca > Schistocerca nitens. Next base: position 13,262,764 of record NC_064622.1, read on the forward strand.
AGAAAATTCAATTTTGTATCTAAAGAAATGCTGTTCTTCACATAAGTGACAACTTTTATTATCTTTCACGATGCATTATGAGGCTGAGCGACCAGTACCATGATGAGAGTGGCGTGCTAGCACCAGTGTGTCCGTAGCCCCATGGTACCGCCCATGTCTCGTGTCATAATGGTTCAAGGAGTCGTCAGTTCTAACCGTGGTAGGGGCCAGTGTGTGTGAGCTTTTTTCTGATTTATTTTATGGGGCTGCGAATTTCCAGAAAAAAATTCTGTAACTAAATCAGGAGAAAACCTTTACACATCAATTCCTCTTGGTAGCTCGACACAGTAAGTTGTGTTAATGGTGATAGATCTCGGCTTTCTGACTGCCAAGCTGCTTCACAATACAAGTGTCTCTCAAGGAATTCGAATCGACCGTCAACGATACGAAAAATGGTTCAAATGGCTCTGAGCACTATGGGACTCAACTGCTGTGGTCATAAGTCCCCTAGAACTTAGAACTGCTTAAACCTAACTAACCTAAGGACATCACACACATCCATGCCCGAGGCAGGATTCGAACCTGCGACCGTAGCAGTCGCACGGTTCCGGACTGCGCGCCTAGAACCGCGAGACCACCGCGGCCGGCGTCAACGATACGAAATTCAATATTGTTCTTCACTGAAGACTCACATGCCAGGCTGACAAGTATGAAGGAAAGGAACCTCTTGGTTACTACAGGGCCTCTATCCTAAATTTCCACAGTAGCAATTAGGAACTCTCTGCAGACATTTGCTAACAGCGGCTCTAGCTACTTACTTTTTCTCTGGTCAGCTTCAAATATGGGCAATTTTGTCGCCTTAAATCCAATTGCATATTTTAAATATCGCTTTTCAACAGTGTTCACTTTTCCATTATTTAATGTATGGACCTCAAAACATGCAATTTGCCTTAGTAGCTATAGAGCAGGTTCTGAAATGTATTGACACAATGTTTCCAATCCATTTACCATAGGGAATCAAAGAAAGAAACCAAACACATTACATTGCATTTACTCTCTGTGCCTTGACTGACACATATGAATCCATGTAAATAATAAATTATTTGAAGAATCTCCTGTGAAAGGAAAAATAACAGGACGTGACACTTTAATTATAGCACACTGGATCAGAAAAAATGAAATTAATTCTGTGCCACATTGATTTATTGCATACTAGTGTAATAAAATACTCATCAAATAAAAACGGTTTTGTGCCTGCATTGTTATCGAGTGTGAAACACAAATCGTAGACAGATGTTATGGGTCATCACTCAACAACATTAAAGCTTTTACACCGTCAAGAGTGAGGAGTGGAGCAGACGTTGTTGGCAGAAGGCGAGGCAGTGCAGTGCCTCAGCCCCGGCTGGTAGGCAGCAAACGGGTCCCAGAGAACTCAGACGCATGTGGTGTTCAGAGGCAGATGATCGGCCAAGAAATCTCTCGCTAAAATATTGCTGAACCAAACTGTTATTACCAATGTGACAGAAAGCGAAATATATTGTAGATTCGCTTCAATGATACTTATAACTTCAGCATCGAGAGGAAAGGGGCGATAAAAATTTTGTCATCGTGTGCTTTTGGTTACCAGATGTCGTATTAGCTAGCCTCGCGTTTTACCTCAAGACAACGGTCGTACACGAGAGTGATGTACTCAGACTGCAGTCAAGAGTTCCTCCGGGGAGAATAGCAGTCTACAATGTTGCCGAACATAGAATACAGAGGGGAGTACGACTGTATTATCCACCTTATGTGAATGTCACAGCGGTCAGCTTTTTCCTCTAAGACTGTATCTACAACACATATTGCATGATTAAGAACCAAAAGAATTAAAAACCAAAATAAGCTTATGAGAGCAACGGTAACTATAGCATTCGAAGTATTCATTGTATTCCATACGTGTGTGTCAACACCTTCCAATGCCCACTCAAGGAAGGCAAGGATACACAGTCTAGCTTCAATATTTTAAGTACGCATCAGTCTGTGGATGAACTCAGATTTAGGCTGATAATCATTCTGAATATTTAGCAGTGCTGTACCCACTGGTGTTAAACTCGTTTTCAACCAATGGTTCCCACAGCTACAGGAACACTACTTCTGACACCTCCTAGACAAAATACTTATGCAGTGCTATCAGACGAAAAGATCAACCTGACAAAAACTGTGGGAAGTTTGTTTTACAACCTTCGTACCTGGATAAAGAGCTTTTCCTATTTGAGATATTTCTGAAAGTTGCTGCATAAGACGATTTAAGAGGAAACTAAATTTCTTCAACTACGCCAATTTTTAAAGAAATCATCTTAACGGCACTAAATCGTGGTTTGTGAATCGTTTACCGGTCGTACTCTGCCGCATTTCGCTGGTTGGAAGGCAAAAAGCTTACTGACAAATTTCACAGAAGGAAAAGAGGGACGAAATGTCTCCCACTGGCATGTTTTATTTAAATGATTACAAAATCAGGTAAAACGAACAGTGAGGTTGTCAGTAGAAGCACATTACTGTTGTCAGTATGATGTTGCACAGCCCAGGGCTTGTAATGATAAAGGGCCCGTTTAGGTCAGGCATATTGTATACAGAAGTGGAAGAGAGAGCACCACTAAATTCAACAATCCGTATGCATTGCAAACACACAGAAATTACTGTTACAGTGTACTTATGGAGCCCAATGAGTGAATTGCGTATTTTCCGGTGAGAAAGAGCACTGGCAAACACTCTTAGCTACGTTACATTACTTAAACTGGTGTCACTCTGAACTAGAATTTATGGTGAGCTTCTAAGCGTAAGGACAATGAGTCGGATGCGGGTTTTCCAACTGTGAAATACTTTCCTACATTATAGAAGCGAATATTAAATTTGAACTAATATTGCGAAAATTTTGAAGTTGTGTAGCTTAGAATGAAAATCTTCCTGTTTATTGCAAAGGAAAACAATTGATTTTCTAAAACATTTTCTGTCATACATAACTTGAAACAGGTCACGTCGACCAAATCATATGGAAGAACTGACAGCGACGTATATCCCTTGGCTTTTGGTTTGGCAGTATTCGACAGCCATTCCTAGGCGCAAGTAAATGAAGAAAGGCAGCGCGTTTTTGTTATCAAGTAACGTCTTCATCAATAATGACCAAAAGGCCTTAAATGATCTTCAAGCACATGTGTTCCAGCAGCGGTACGAAGAAAATGATAGTAATAATGACGGTAATAATCGAATTATCCGGCAACTTCACACTTCACAGTGAATTTTCTCGAACTAAGACATTTCCTTAATTAGTGAAAATTTCGAAAATGACTTCACATCGAGGCTCTGATGCCTAGAAGAGTCTCTACATCCTGTTGACGTGAGAACATCACAATCTCCACGACAGAAGCTTCCTTCTACTTAACCATTGCATAGACTCGCATTTTTTCCACCGTAACCAACGTTTGTAAGCTAAACACATCATCCGTTACAGCACACTCCTGGGGCTGGGAAATGTGAACACAATGGTCTGGTGGAACGAACTATCACAAGTGCAATGCGTGGTTCAGGTATTTACTTTTAAGAGGCACAAACAGATTTACTTTACCTCTAGTAACCTGAAGAGAAAGACGTTATAATCCAGAATCAGCATTAAACATAACGTTCCTTCGTTCCCAACTGGACAGAGCCGGTTTACTTTGGGAAATGACATAGTTAGAGGTCATGGTAAACAAAAATACTGTCGCCAGTAAACTTACTTACATTAGCATTTTTTTTTTTTTTTTTTTTTTTTTTTTTTTTTTTTTTTTTTGATGAACCGATGGCCATTTAAAGGAACAGGGCTGTTATCTTACTTGTATTTGATTGAACTAGCGACGTTGAAAAATTTGGTGCTGGACTGTGATTCAAATTCGTATGTCCTCTTTCGAGGATGTGAATCTCTCAGAACAGTATAGTTCAATCATTTCGTTCCTTTTTCCAAGACTGCAATTTTGTCTAGGTCTCCGCCAAAGATAAGCATGTGGGTCCGATTCCTTTTGTACTGGTACAAAAATATTCATAATTTCATTTTAAGCCCTATCACGTGCACACCGGCCTGCTAGTGAAAGTTGACGTACATTTTTAATGTCTGTTCTTGTGTTGCCAACAATTTCTGGTCAAACACGCACACATCTTACTGTTGGTGAGTAAGCAATTGATACTTAAGCTATATTCGTGGACGATAATGAAGAACGATAGGAGTGCGGTTCGATTGTCGCTCAGGCACAAAAATTTATATCATTATTTTACACTCCTGGAAATTGAAATAAGAACACCGTGAATTCATTGTCCCAGGAAGGGGAAACTTTATTGACACATTCCTGGGGTCAGATACATCACATGATCACACTGACAGAACCACAGGCACATAGACACAGGCAACAGAGCATGCACAATGTCGGCACTAGTACAGTGTATATCCACCTTTCGCAGCAATGCAGGCTGCTATTCTCCCATGGAGACGATCGTAGAGATGCTGGATGTAGTCCTGTGGAACGGCTTGCCATGCCATTTCCACCTGGCGCCTCAGTTGGACCAGCGTTCGTGCTGGACGTGCAGACCGCGTGAGACGACGCTTCATCCAGTCCCAAACATGCTCAATGGGGGACAGATCCGGAGATCTTGCTGGCCAGGGTAGTTGACTTACACCTTCTAGAGCACGTTGGGTGGCACGGGATACATGCGGACGTGCATTGTCCTGTTGGAACAGCAAGTTCCCTTGCCGGTCTAGGAATGGTAGAACGATGGGTTCGATGACGGTTTGGATGTACCGTGCACTATTCAGTGTCCCCTCGACGATCACCAGTGGTGTACGGCCAGTGTAGGAGATCGCTCCCCACACCATGATGCCGGGTGTTGGCCCTGTGTGCCTCGGTCGTATGCAGTCCTGATTGTGGCGCTCACCTGCACGGCGCCAAACACGCATACGACCATCATTGGCACCAAGGCAGAAGCGACTCTCATCGCTGAAGACGACACGTCTCCATTCGTCCCTCCATTCACGCCTGTCGCGACACCACTGGAGGCGGGCTGCACGATGTTGAGGCGTGAGCGGAAGACGGCCTAACGGTGTGCGGGACCGTAGCCCAGCTTCATGGAGACGGTTGCGAATGGTCCTCGCCGATACCCCAGGAGCAACAGTGTCCCTAATTTGCTGGGAAGTGGCGGTGCGGTCCCCTACGGCACTGCGTAGGATCCTACGGTCTTGGCGTGCATCCGTGCGTCGCTGCGGTCCGGTCCCAGGTCGACGGGCACGTGCACCTTCCGCCGACCACTGGCGACAACATCGATGTACTGTGGAGACCTCACGCCCCACGTGTTGAGCAATTCGGCGGTACGTCCACCCGGCCTCCCGCATGCCCACTATACGCCCTCGCTCAAAGTCCGTCAACTGCACATACGGTTCACGTCCACGCTGTCGCGGCATGCTACCAGTGTTAAAGACTGCGATGGAGCTCCGTATGCCACGGCAAACTGGCTGACACTGACGGCGGCGGTGCACAAATGCTGCGCAGCTAGCGCCATTCGACGGCCAACACCGCGGTTCCTGGTGTGTCCGCTGTGCCGTGCGTGTGATCATTGCTTGTACAGCCCTCTCGCAGTGTCCGGAGCAAGTATGGTGGGTCTGACACACCGGTGTCAATGTGTTCTTTTTTCCATTTCCAGGAGTGTAGATTCAAACACCTAGCAGCTGATAAGAAAAACCGATACGTAACATTTGATTTTACTTAATTAACAATCCAATTACGTTTTGGGTTCACATCTCCGTCACAGAACTCCACATCAGGCACATCTTTAAATGCATGCACACCTTGTTACTTCTGAACGGAGGTATATCAGACATCTTTCGTGGTTAGTTAAAAGGGACGAAAGAGCCTTGATAGGAGTCCCAGTCTATTACATAACCTGTCCTCTTTTATTTTCAAGTTTAGTTTTGGTTACTGATATTGGCGAAAATTTCGGTAATTCATGACTATTCATTGCTATTCAGCAATATGATATGATTACATTACATAAATACTTGTTCCATGGATCCTGAATACGACATTTCGTAATGATGTGAAATGTGTCATTTTAATGAAAGATTTCTTTACACACCATGATTCAATTTCTTTACAAAATTTTTTTACTCTCTCTCTCTCATTCTTTCTTATTTTTATCTATCTCTCTCCCCCTCTGTCTTCTCTCTCTCATACACATACACACACATGCTTTTTTATTTTTATTTGTTTGGTGTGCTCGGGTATCGGCGATGTATGAAGACGTCCGTGAATGAGTTTCTTAATTTTGAGTATTGTTACGAAAGAAATATAAAAACAACTATGAGAGTTACTAATTTATGATGCTTAGTTTGCAGTCAGTTCTGAGTATTAATAGTAACTTCGCTCCAGTCCCTAAACTTGGTAACAGAAATGCAAATCAGACGCCTTAGGTATCCCAGGCCGCGTCTTTGAGACGCCAGCTATGGTCACTTCTCAGCCCGCTGTAGGACCACATCGGTTCGTCTTCTTCCTGCTGGTACTGTAACTGAGATTTGGCAACAAGGCAACGTATGTTTGGCAACTCTGTGATCGACGAGTTACTTCGTGGTGTGCACGGAATTAAGCCTCAAAGTTCACTTGACTTTTCCTGTCATTCCCATTGAATAATCTGAGTAATAGTCGCTTGAGGTGTAACAAAAGATTGTAAATTTACGGTTTTCAGCCCTGGAAAGTCGTTGCACGTGGAAATCGCAACTAATCTCGTCCTTTAAATAGCCGTTTACGAGTTTTAGCCCCTATTGACCTAAAAGAGGTAGGCACATTGCATACCTCATCACTAGCTCTGTGGGGACGTGCTGGCATGTGAAACAGCGTTTCTTCTGGTTTGCGGTTCCAGACTCCCTGACCGTAACGTTTTTATCCCTTTTGTGAATGAGCTACAAGCAGTCAGATCAAACATCGGTAAGGAAATCGCAAGAATATACTTCCAGCTCATAGTGCAATGGTGGTGAAAATGTTACAATGCTGCACAGCGGGTAACGCATCTTTCTGCTGCTGAGAAGCAAATTTTGGGTTTCTAGGAATACATAACTTTTTTATGAAAGGCCACATTTGCATACCTGTTTAGTATGACACAGCATACCAATTAAACACAGACCCAATCGAAATCTAAGTGAGAAGTATCTTACTAAATCGTGCCGATAGAGGTACGCTTGTGTACAAATAGTTTTATTAAAACAGACATTCGTCGTAAGGTTACCATGGGTGGTTTTATTTCATTTCTTGTAATACAGTGCACAGTTTTCGTAAGGTTTCTCTCTAAACACGAGAGAGAAATTAATCATGAACGATATATGCGAATACTCTGATGTTATCTATAACGGTCTGACAATTCACATGCAGTTTATTGATTACATGCACGTAGAAAACTTGTTCTGAGTTAACGCTGTCAAACCAGGTTTGAAGAAGAATAAAATGCCACTAACACACGACAGCTAATGTAGAAAATACTTTTCTCTTTTGGCACGGTGCACTCTCCCCATACATTAAGCCTGAAAAGAACAAAATATCGCTGAATTTAGCCCTTTTTCCACATGCGGCTATTTTGGGTTGAGAAGTGAAGGGAATTATGTTCAAAGTTCCATTAAATTGATAACTTCAGCAGACAGCAGAACTGCATTTAAAAAAATGTAACAACGAATGTATCAGAACTCGGACGTCTTCTTTACGGGGCGCGACGCTTACCGTTATGCTACCAGCTATCATGCAGTTACAGCAACTCCAGAAGTCAACAACGGTTCCTCCAGAACTTCCACATTCCACAGTACTGTGAGATAATGCGTATGGCCGGATCTAGACAGAGAGTTACAGCTCTTCTTTTGCACTGCATGACGTTTTCAACAAACAGATAGCGCAATAGAGTAGCTCAAATGGAAAGGAACACTTCCTATTTAAATTTCTGCATCCTACACTGTTGGCAGTTCTGCGTAAGTAGCAGTTACGTGATTTTATTTCGGTGATTACAAAATAGAGTCGAATGTATGCACTGGGTAGCCGAGGCAGCTAGTTCATGGCAATTTGGTCAACCAAGTAAATGAATGTACTGAACATGCTGCAAACCACTACAGGGAGCCTGTGTGACAGAATTCTCATCGAGTGTGCCGCAACGGTGTTATGATAGAAAAATAAGTCTCTGACAAAAGGATTTGGTGGTCTGTTGGATTGATGATAGGTTCCTATGATGATGGTCTGGGTTTGATTGCAACTTTCGCTGATGATATTTAATAGGGAGAGACATATTGTGTTCTCTTCTGGCTACGCCAAGTGAAGAAGGTATAATGGCATTGTGGTCTGAAATTCATATTAAACATGATATTCCTTCTCTACCAAGTAGACGTTAGGTTGAGCCACAATAAAGTCTGGAGTGGCGACATGTAGAAACTCTATCACTAGTAACCTTTCATATACTAGTTATTTATTTCTAGTGACGAAACAAACGCTATGTAGGGTCACAGGACACTTATTCCATCTTTTATTTGAGATTTTCTATATCGATAAAATTGGTTCTGAACTGGGAATGCAACTCAGACCGCCCTTAACACGGAATTTGATCCCTTCGTGACAATACAGCTATACTACTATTTGTTGTGTGTTCAAAACTGCAGATTCCCTAACATCTCCAGATATTGCGCGTGAATGGGTTTGAATCCTGGCCCGGCACTAAAGTTTTCATTATGTATTATCAAGCTCTAAGGTGAGAACACCTGTCTGCTGATGGATAATAATTTTGATTTTTAATGCATTTTCAATCGTTGTCAACACTAGGGATATCGGACGTTTTTGACTTCCAGTGGGAAACAGATCTATTTGAGAGATCACTGTAAGTTCAAGGACGTTATTCCGAGCTTCTGGTGGAGAAAAATTCGGTAGCTGACGTCTCTTTGTGTCAAGTCAACAACGATATGTGTGGAGTTCGATTTCCAGTCAACACTGAACATTTCGTTATATTATCTCCAGTTCAAACATGTCGCTGCTGGTGTAACAAACCCATATTTAACGTTCGTTTTCTCTAGAATATAACAGCGATAGGTGCCAGGTTGGAGTCCTGGGAAGGAAAAAATGAATGTTTCGTCTCGTCATTTCAGTTAAAACATCTTGCTACTGCCGAGAAAATCCAATATGTCACAGTTGATTGTGCTTCGATAACAATTCAATTAGGTTCTGGGTTGGAATCCCTGTCCAAGACAAAGCGGCATTTCAAGTAAGTTACTTGTGAAGAAGCAATATCTAACATCTCTAGCAGTTCGTTAACAGGGAGAATAGATGCTGGGTAGGAATTCGCGTCCATTAAAATGTTTACATTATGTTATTTAAAGTTGATATTTGCTAACTGATATTGTCTAAAATCGAGGTATATCACTCTCTGTGTGCCTAGTCAGGAATGGCTGTTAGTTTCCGTCAGTCACGAAGTCTTAGTCTGCATGACCTGGGTTTGAATCCATATGCAGAACGAGACGGTTCGTCGTGTCATTTGAAATTCATACATATTCTCAGCTAGGAGCTCGTGAATAACTTAAATTTTTAATCTCATTTTGTGTTAAATAACAAGTACGGTATATTACTTTGAAGAGGAAATCATGAATACGACGAACTTACTAAGTTCAAAATGGTTCAAATGGCTCTGAGCACTATGGGACTCAACTTCTGAGGTCATTAGTCCCCTAGAACTTAGAACTAGTTAAACCTAACTAACCTAAGGACATCACACACATGCATGCCCGAGGCAGGATTCGAACCTGCGACCGTAGCGGTCTCGCGGTTCCAGACTGCAGCGCCTAGAACCGCACGGCCGCTTCGGCCGGCGAACTTACTAAGTGCATTACCTATCTGACGTAATAATGAGAGTGGTAAAATTTCAGGTATGTTATTTATTGTAATAAATATGAGCTTACACGCCTTAAGGACAGTCTTATCTGTGACAGAGTGTTCCCTGATATTTCTAGAATCGTGGTATAACTTTACATCTTGAGTTATTGCGATACAGAGCAGTGTTTTCTGTGATGACTTGTTGGAACCATTTTCAATAGTCAAACGACTGTACCAAGGAGCGATTAGAGGACCTGCTAGACAGCTGCGTTATGTGGGTTGCATTCGAATCAGGTGAAATGCAATTCAGGTCGTTCGGATACTTTTGAGCACGACTGTACATGGATGTTATCGATGGACTGGAGATACCCTAGCTGGCTTGGGGGCATGTATCAGAGTTGGATGGTATAAACAGAAAGAGGGGATTGCAACTGGTAAGCTATAAGAGCATATACTTACGGAATATCGAGACAGTAGCAGAGGGACAAATCAGCTCCACCGACGGGCCAACTCCCTGGTGCAGCTCCCTACATGTTGGAGTGGAAATCAAGTCAAGATGTAGAACTGTTTCCGGGCTTTGAGTTTCCATGAACTGCACCACCGCAGGAGTCTGCAGACACGCTCTCCGATGCATGGGCGTACAACAGTGAACTATTTCCAGACTTCGAGTTTCCACTCTATCCTTCGCATGCAGTAACTGCCGGCTACCCATATCACCCGACATGAATCCCATCGATCATTTACTGGACTTAGTCGAGAGGTTAGTAGGTATAGGGGCCGCACGGCTGAATATTTCTGCACGGGTGTTCAAACGACTTGTTGGGTCCGTGCTGTGTCGAGTTGCTGCAGTGTTGCCGACAAAAGGTGACACCCCAAGACTTTCGTCACCTCCAAGTAAGGAGCGTAAGAAATTAACCGAAACTGAATTACTTTTGAACGACCCACAGGAAACCGAGGTTTCTCAATATCAAAATAGTCGAAAAATGTTCACGTTGTATAATTTGCTCCGGATCTTCGTGATCGTACCAGTGGCCAACAGGGTTCGTTTGCCCTGTGAAGAAAGGTGGGAGTTTGACGTCGCGTCGACGATGAGGGCATTGGGGATCGAAGCACAATCCCGGGTAAGGAAACGCTGAGGTACGGAATCTGTTACGAAGTTTCCAAACAACGCAGCGCTGCAGTCAGCTCAGTTCACTTGACTCAGTACCGCACAAACGCTTTTTAAAGAGAATGGTTCCACAGTGAAGGAAGGAAACAATTATTGGTGAAGTTGATGCATACGTGCAAGGCTCGAGGTTATAAGATATTCATGTATACAGTGAGATCTTCGTACAGTTAGCTTGGCAACGGTTTTGAAACCTGCAGATATGTAAAGTTCTGCACTTCACAATACGAATAAACACGGTATTTTATGACTACGGTATGAACAAGTCACAGTTTACAAATGAGACTGCTGACAGAGCAGTTTTGCAAACCCATCATAAAATGCTGTTCACTTTGTAGGACCATAACGAAATTTGATTACCGAGCAATGCTCGACGTGTACGTAAGTGGACAGCACGACTGTTGACAAGTTTGTTTGACCGATGGGAGAGTGTCACGGAGGCGCTGAAGGAACTGAAATGGCAGACGCCTGGGGATCGATGCAAACTATCCCGGGAGGGCCTACTCACAGTCAAGCGAGAGGCGTAGGAATGTGTTGGGACCTCCGACGTATCGGTTCGGCGGAGCGAGGTCGACAAAAACTGTGCACTTAAAAGTTACCTTCCTGTTACAGTACTTTTCTGTTTCGAAATGAAAAGTTATGTCGGAGTGGGGTAAGGAACAGGCTCTTCTTACGTGGTGTCGCGTTTTGGTACGGAAGGGGAAAGGTACGAGGGATAAAGAGAAGTACCCATCTTCCACTTAGGACAACGACGACGCATTTGAAACTGAAGCCATAGGTTGGGTTTTTACATATAACCCATCCAAATTCCTACTTTGTTTCATTATTAATTACAGAGAAATTTACGATTTAGTTCAAACAAAAATTGGGTGTTTTTTTCACCACAGAATGTGGTAAGGCCCCGCAGTGCAGATCTCTGACCCATTTGAGATAAAGATGGATAAAAGTGGATGAGTGCGTAAGAAAAACACTTGAAATAACCCTTTGTAAAGTTGTTGTATTGTAGTCAAGTTACCAAATACAGTATTGAACTGATATGTCTCGTAAATTTGAATATAATGTTTAAAGATAGTTGCACACAAATAATACTTTTTTCTCCACGAAAGGAGAACTGGTAGGATAACAGGAGCACGTGCAGTTACTGACGCTAGATGGGTACCTAGTAAAGACTGTACTTTGTTAGGCCTTCTGATTATTCCTTGAAGTCTCTGGCTCTTGTGAAACTTCCTGGCAGATTAAAACTGTGTGCCGGACCGAGACTCGAACTCGGGACCTTTGCCTTTCGCGGGCAAGTGGCTTTCGCGAAAAACAAAGTTCCCGAGTTCGAGTCTCGGTCCGGCACATAGTTTTAATCTGCCAGGACGTTTCATATCAGCGTACACTCCGCTGCAGAGTGAAAATCTCATTCTGGAAACATCCCCCAGGCTGTGGCTAAGCCATGTCTCCGCAATATCCTTTCGTTCAGGAGTGCTAGTTTTGCATGGTTCGCAGGAGAGCTTCTGTAAAGTTTGGAAGGTAGGAGACGAGGTACTGGCAGAAGTAAAGCTGTGAGGACGGGGCGTGAGTCGTGCGTGGGTAGCTCAGTTGGTAGAGCACTTGCCCGCGAAAGGCAAAGGTCCCGAGTTCGAGTCTCGGTCGCGCACACAGTTTTAATCTGCCAGGAAGTTTCATATCAGCGCACACTCCGCTGCAGAGTGAAAATCTCATTCTCTGGCTCTTGTTCTGCTTTTGCTGTTCCTTCGCCAAATAGTAAGCCCACATCTGTATTTGAGCTACTGCCATGATGCGAGAAGTCTGAGTATGGACACCGCATTAAATTAACAAAAATGTTTGTTTTTGGGCGGTCTTTCGATGTATAGCATTGAATATGCGATTTTCCCTCACCAACTCTGAGTGGGCAGGAGGGGGATCATTGTTTAACGTTCCGTCGACATCGAGTTAGAGATGGGGCACGAACTCGACTTGTATTAAGGATGGGGGAGGAAATCGGTCGTGCCCTTTTCGTAGGAACCGTCCTGCATTTTCCTGGAGCGATTTATGGAGATCACGGAAAACCCAAACGTGGACGGCCGGACACGGATTCTAACCTGTCGTCCTCCCAAATGCGAGTCTAGTGTACTGACCAATGCGCCAACTCGATCGGTATCAAACTTGGCCTCCGTTTCTTTCAGAAGTTAGGCAGTGTCTACCAAAAAGACGAAACCACATCTCTCTTTATTTTCAGTCTACACTGAGGCGACAAAAGTCATGGGATACGTCCCAATATGGCGTCGGACCTCCTTTTGCGCGGCGTAGTGCAGCAACTGTACGCGACATGGACTCAACAAGCCGCTGGAAGTCTCCTGCAGAAATGTTGGATCGTGCTGCCTCTGTTGCCATCCGTAACTGTGAAAGCGTCGTCGGTCCAGGATTTAATGCACGAACACACCTCTCCATTATGTCCCGTAAATGTTCGATGGCATTTATGCCGGGCGATCTGAGTGGGCAAATGATTCGCTCAAACTGTCCAGCATGTTCTTCAAACCAGTCGAGAACCTGTGACGACTGCGATTCTACCCTGTCACCAAGTATCGCCAAAATACCCGGAAAGTACCGTGTTAACTAATGCAGTCAAAATCAAGTCGCATCTAAATAGACTTTTCTCCAAATTTTACTTCCGAACACAATATCTGACCGTGCATTTATCCCAGTTTAGCATAGAATAACCATATTAAATAAGATTTAATGACATTGACAAAAAAAAACAATAATTTGCTTCTAACATCAATAAACAAAAGAATACCAAAGTTGAGTGATGAACCCACAATTTTACACGACTCTCATTCAAAGTAATCACAACCCGTCTGGTTTGACAGCTACCCATCTTTGAATTACCCACTGTAGAATGTTAGCACCAATAGCAAGAGAGCTTCACTGTCATTGGTCGACGTTTAAGAAATTAATGGCGGGCGCCCTTGTCCAAGTAGCAAAACATTTCAATACTTCTGGTAAATGTTACGGCACACGAATTTAGACACATACCCTCCAAAAGTTATAAAAAATATACATGCAGCGGCAGAGGATTTAAAATGTAAAAAAAATGGAAATAATTAAAAGGGAAATGGCTACTGCTAAAGAAAGTCAACAATGTCTACATAGAACCCACCACTCCGTGGAGAACACTTTCATTCTAAAGAAGACATACGTTATGTGAATGTCAGCCAAAAGGAAAAGAAATTACAAATTAAAATTGTTTGCAATAATTTTGAGTCTTTGAGAGGAGAGCGCTGCTTTTAAATCTTATCTTGTGTGTTGTGACGATGGTCGCGATATCGACGGCAGCTGGCTGGCCCTGGTGAAACGCTGAGATCTACTCCCACGGTCGTGTGATTGCAGCTGATGATTTTTTCCTCATAATCGACGAGGGGGGGGGGGGAGGGGGCGGTGGTATTCATTAAGCTGCAAATCTGATTACAGTGGCGTTTTGCAGGCCACAGGCTGGTCGATGTAATTGTTGTTACATATGTCCGTATGTGCACAGTTTTAATGTTTCTGGCGCACCCAATTTAAGTTTACTTATGCCACACACAGTTTATAAAACTTGCCGACCGCGAATTCTGTAGAAAATCAATTCGTATTATGAGTGCCGCGATCGCGAAAAACCGTCCTGGGCGGGAATGTACTCACACACAATAGACAGTTCGCATAAGTTCAGAACGACTGTTACTGATTATAGGCGTCCGGTAGTCCATCGAAACGCGAATAAATACGTAAGTTCACAGTACTTGGGTGTAGGAAAACACAGTCAAAATACAAGCGCAGTTCAATTCACAGACACGGAGCTACAATACCGTCCATTCTCGGTTGCATTGTCATAGTTACTTCGTCTTGCGGCATATTTACTTCGCCCAGTTTCTACACTCACTATTATCATATCACGTCCTGGTATAAAACAGTCATTAAAAACGTACATCACTTGCCACTAAACTCAATCTTCACCAGCTCGTAAAAGCCACGACTCCCACAGTAAAACATGTGTCCGCCTCTCTAGCTACCCAACAACACACCCCCGCTTTGTTGGATCGACTATCGATATTCATCATCAGCATCATCTTGGACAGTTTCCAGCCACTGGCTGGGTCTGTCGGGAACACAAGCCTCTCCATCGTGTTCTGTCTTTCCACCATTCCCCCTCTTCCACCTTCGTCCAGTTCTCTCCTCTTCTCATCACATTCCTTCACTCCCTTCACCCATCTATCTCTTGGTCTTCCTCTGGGCCTCTTCCCCTCCAGTTGCAGATCAAACATCCTCTTTGGAATTCTTCCCTCATCCATTCTCTTCATGTGTCCATACCACTGCAGTCTTGATTTTTCTATCCTGTCCTGTACTGGTTCCTCCTTTAGTCTTTCCCTCACATACACATTTCGCAATCTGTCTCGTCTTCTTACACCCAACCTGCTCCTCTGGAACTTCATTTCACTAGCCTGTATTCTACTTTTGTCGCTTTTGTGCATTACCCATGTCTCACTTCCGTATGCCAATATGGGGACAAAGTAGGTTCGGTATATAATTCCCTTGGATTTCTGTGGCACCTCCTTGCTCCAAATAAGCCCCCTAATCGATATTGCTCTCTCTCAATACTCTTGCCCACAGTTTATACAACATCAAAGTAAATAACATATATCTTTACACAACACGATAAACAAAACAAAAATTAAAGCTTTCCACGATCAATAAACTCTAAACATATTTATCTACTTACAAAAAAAGAAATAATTTCCAGTTACATATTACATCTAGAAAACAACTTTTATCTCTATATTACAGGGCAAACGAAAAATGCGCTACAACATCAAAGATATATGAACAGACGGAAAAACGGAAAAAAAAACAATATAAATATATATCTATCGCAAATAACGATGTCTTCACAAACGTTTGTGGCCCGGTGACATGGCGTACTGTCAGCTATAAATATTCCATCGTTGTCTGTGAGCATGAAGTCCATGAAAGGCTGCAAATGGTCACCGAGTAGCCGAACATAAACATTTCCAGCCCATAATCAGTTACTTGGATTAGAGGACCCAATACATTCCATGTCAACACTGCCCACACGATTTACGGAACCACCACCGCTTCCACCGCGCCTTGTTGACAACCCGGGTCCATAGCTTCGAGGGGTCTGCGCCACACTTAGATCCTACCGTCAGCTCTTACTAACCGTAATCGGGACTCATCTGACAAGGGCGCGGTTTTCCAGTCGTCGAGGCTCGAAGCCATACGCCCCCGAGTCCAGGAGAGGCGCTGCAGCCGATGTCGTGCTGTTATCAGAGGCGCTCGCGTCGGTCGTCTGCTGGCGTACACCACTAACGCCAAATTTCGCCAACGGATTGCGTTCGTCGCACGTCCCACATTGATTTCTGCTGTTATTTCACGCAGTGTTGCTTGTCTGTTAGCAGTGGTATGTCTACGCAAACGCCGCTGCTCTCGGCCGGTGCATAGTCCGTGGTGAGAGGTAACGGCAGAAATTAGATATTCCTGGCGGACTCTGGAAATGGAAGAGGATGTAGATGAAGATGAAATGGGAGATACGATACTGCGTGAAGAGTTTGACAGAGCACTGAAAGACCTGAGTCGAAACAAGGCCCCGGGAGTAGACATCATTCCATTAGAACTACTGACGGCCTTGGGAGAGCCAGTCATGACAAAACTCTACCATCTGGTGAGCAAGATGTATGAGACAGGCGAAATACCCCCAGACTTCAAGAAGAATATAATAATTCCAATCCCAAAGAAAGCAGGTGTTGACAGATGTGAAAATTACCCAACTATCAGTTTAATAAGTCACAGCTGCAAAATACTAACGATAATTCTTTACAGACGATTGGAAAAACTGGTAGAAGTCGACCTCGGGGAAGATCAGTTTGGATTCCGTAGAAATGTTGGAACACGTGAGAGCCGGCCGCGGTGGTATAGCGGTTCTAGGCGCTCAGTCCGGAACCGCGCAGCCGCTACGGTCGCAGGTTCGAATCCTGCCTCGGGCATGGATGTGTGTAATGTCCTTAGGTTAGTTAGGTTTAAGTAGTTCTAAGTTCTAGGGGACTTATGACCACAGATGTTGAGTCCCATAGTGCTCAGAGCCATTTGAACCATTTTTGAACACGTGAGAATACTGACCTTACGCCTCATCTAAGAAGAAAGATTAAGGAAAGGCAAACCTACGTTTCTAGCATTTGTATACTTAGAGAAAGCTTTTGACAATGTTGATTGGAATACTCTCTTTCAAATTCTGACGGTGGCAGGGGTAAAATACAGGGAGCGAAAGGCTATTTACAATTTGTACAGAAACCAGAGGCCAGTTATAAGAGTCGAGGGGCATGAAAGAGGAGCAGTGGTTGGGAAGGGAGTGCGACAGGGTTGTAGCCTCTTCCCGATGCTATTCAATCTGTATATTGAGCAAGCAGTAAAGGAAACAAAAGAAAAATTCGGAGTAGGTATTAAAATCCATGGAGAAGGAATAAAAACTTTAAGGTCCGCCGATGACATTGTAATTCTGTCAGAGACAGCAAAGGACTTGGAAGAGCAGTTGAACGGAATGGACAGTGTCTTGAAAGGAGGATATAAGATGAACATCAACAAAAGCAAAACGAGGATAATGGAATGTAGTCGAGTTAACTCGGGTGATGCTGAGGGAATTAGATTAGGAAATGAGACACTTAAAGTAGTAAAGGAGTTTTGCTGTTTGAGGAGAAAAATAACTGATGATGGCCGAAGTAGACAGGATATAAAATGTAGACTGGCAATGGCAAGGAAAGCGTTTCTGAAGAAGAGAAATTTGTTAACATCGAGTATAGATTTTAGTGTCAGGAAGTCATTTCTGAAAGTGTTTGTATGTAGTGTAGCCGTGTATGGAAGTGAAACATCGACGATAAATAGTTTGGACAAGAAGAGAATAAAAGCTTTCGAAATGTGGTGCTACAGAAGAATGCTGAAGATTAGATGAGTAGATCACGTAACTAATGAGGAGGTATTGAATAGCATAGGTGAGAGGAGGAGTTTGTGGCACAACTTGACAAGAAGAAGGGACCGGTTGGTAGGGCATGTTCTGAGGCATCAAGGGATTACAAATTTAGCATTGGAGGGCATCGTGGAGGGTAAAAATCGTAGAGGGAGACCAAGAGAGGAATACACTAAGCAGATTCAGATGGAGTAAGTACTGGGAGATGAAGAAGCTTGCACAGGATAGCGTAGCATGGAGAGCTGCATCAAACCAGTCTCAGGACTGAAGACCACAACAACAACAACAATGGCAGACTCTTGACACTGCGGTTTGCGGCATATTGAATTCCCTAACGATTCCCGAAATGGAATATCCCATGCGTCTAGCTCGAAGTACCATTCCGTGTTCAGTGTCTGTTAAGGGTGGGTAGGACTTCAAACGGGCCGACTTTCAGCAGAAGAGGCACCACAGGACATTTTAATTTCCACTGTCTATACTTTTACAAATAAATTCATAAAACTTTAACAGCATGACCAGGAAGGATTCATACTCATAGCAGTGTAAGCTCAAAAACGTAAAAAAACACATTTTTTTTACATGTGAAATTTCATCATTTTTTCACTTACTACTGGCTGCATTTGTTGCTATAGGTACACTTTTCTTCCTAAGTAAGAGAGATTCTTCGATCACTTTCGCACAGCATACGAACCATAGTTGCAGGTGTATGAAACTTTAGAAGTTATTTAAATTATGAAAAAATGAATGAACTGTTACATTTTTAATTTCATGTTTAGAAAAAATTCAAGTTTTGTAGCTAATTATCTCAGTTTTTCCACAGTTTTTTAATAGATTTGGTAAATTCTAGAGTTTTGTACACCTGTAACTACTGTTTGTATGCTATGAAAAATACGTCGAAGAATCTCTTTTACTTAGGACGAAAAGTGTACCTATAGCAACAAATGCAGCCAGTAATAAGTGAAAAAAAGATGAAATTTCACGTGTAAGAAAAGGTATTTTGCTACTTTTTTGAACTTCCACTGCGTTGAGTGTGAGTGCTCAATCCTTCCTGGTCATGGTGACAAAGTTTTATGAATTTATTTGTAAAAGTATAGACAGTAGAAATTAAAATGTCCTGTGGTGACTCTCCTGCTCCAAGTCGGCCCGTTTGAAGTCCTACCCCTTTAATTACCGTCGTTGGGCCATAATCACGTCAGAAAGCTTTTCACACGCATCGCCTGAGTAACACCGACAGCTCCGCCAATGCAGCGCCCTTTTGTACCTTGTGTGTGTGACACTACCCTCGCTATCCCGTGACTTCTGTCGCCTCCGTGTAGAGCGTCCTTGCAGAACGTAATCAGTCTGTTGTGTTGGGCCAGCGCAGCCAGAAGGTTCGACGTGCAGACGCGCCACAAGAGCAGAATTGAGTTTCCGTGTGTGGACGTGACCGTGGCCACACACGAGGCCTGCCCGATTTCTCGATATATAAAAGCGGACAGTCCAGCGTGTTTGCGAAGGATAGTGTTCCACTCGCAGCCACATGACTTGGCATAGCAACTCAGTGGTCGTAAGAAGGTCCTAACCGACAGGGACCAGACGCGAGTTTCACGCCTCGTCAGCGGCCACTGATTTCAAAACCAAGACGAATTGTTGCCGTCTGTAATCGCACAGCCATCGCAAAGAGTTTCCGAGTGAACGTTGCGGCGGGAACTGCATGCCACGGATTTATGGTGCCGGGTACGTCCAAATTGCCGTTTTCAAATAAACGCGAAGAGTTCCGTGCACCAGAGGTCATTCCAGAGTGATCTTCGTACAGCGACCTGCGCCCGTTCATCGAGAGCACCGCGAACACGAAACCGAATGTGTACGTGAACGTTCTGTAGCACCACGCGTCTTCCAAGTGACAGCAGTTGTGTTCAAACGGCTGCGTTCGCAGATTTCTGGTTTGAAGAACAGTCAGGCTCACAAACACACCTCGAGTGCCCGCTAAATCACACGTATTTGATCCAGTAAAAGGTACGATATTGTAGTGCCTGTGTTTTTTAAGAACTACGATACAATCTTCCTGCGGACATGCGTGCATCTCCGAAAGAACGGGCACTGTGCAAATACTACTGTTATGAAATGAAGCAATTGTATTCGCAGCCGCGAATTCCTACAACCTCCAACTGTACAATGGAATTATGACATTGAAAATCTATGCCGGACCGGGAGATTGCCCGTGTTCTCAGCTGCGAATACATTTCGCGTACTTCATAACGGCTGTAGTCGCCACGGTACCCTTTCCTTCGAACATGCGTGCGTGTTCGAACGAACATTGCATCGTACTTGTTACAAAGACAGGCACTGCAGTATCGTATTTTTCCGGCGATTCAGAGCTAGCGACTTTCGATTAAACATCTTTCCTGTACGGGGAGTCCAGAAAAGTCTACAAGTGCAGGTCGGTCACATATGGACGACGACATGTCAAAGTTTGGCTCTGGCCGTGAGCCATGCACGGATAGCCGAGGAAGTAAATGAAAGCAACCAAAATTGTAAAAAAATTTTATTGTCTCTCAATTTATTACACGGAATTGAAATTTCAATTCCAGAATATTACGTCGTAATTCCGCTCCCGAGTGTGACAAAAATAATAATCGGCAAAAACTTGCACGGGGTCACGCTCCTGTCTTGTTCCATCTTTCTTCATATTTTTTATGCATGCGGCGTTTTCCTCCAGTTTCATTTAATCACCGTGTAGGGTATGTTTTTGTAATACATCGAGAACGCTGTGGAAGAGCAGTGGTTTATGGAGTTTTTTTACAGGTAGTTGCAAAGGATTAAACTTTATGGAAGTTGTGTGTACATCTGTTATTACAATCTCCAGCATTCCTCGTTCCAGTAGAGTGACAAGATTATTAAAACATAGTAATACTATAATCTTGCCAGACTGCGAAGTCTACAGAGGCTAGGATTTGACCCAGGACCCGTCACACTACGCACACTGCAGGAAATCGGTAACAGCAGTATTACTGCAGCTGACGTTATTGCTACTCAGTTTGAAAATCAGATTAACCAAACAAGACAACCAAAGAAAAGACTGGTTCAGGAAGAAGAGGCGTATCTTATGATTTCTACATCTACATCTACGTCTACATCGATACTCCGCAAATCACATTTAAATGCCTGGTAGAGGATTCATGGACCCACCTTCACAATTCTCTATTATTCCACTCTCGTATAGGGCGCAGAAAGAATGAACACCTATGTCTTTCTGTTCGAGCTCTAATTTCCATTATTTTATCGTGGTGATCGTTCCTCCCTATGTGGATCGGTGTTGACAAAATATTTTAGCATTCGGAGGACAAAGTTGTTGATTGGAATTTCGTGAGAAGATTCCGGCGCAACGGAAAACACCTTTCTTTTAATGATGTCCAGCCTAAATCCTGTATCATTTCTGTGACACTCTCTCCCATATTTCGCGATAATACAAAACATGCTGCCTTTCTTTGAACTTTTTCTATGTACTCCGTCACTCCTATCTGGTAAGGATCCCACACCGCGCAGCAGCATTCTAAAAGAGGACGGACAAGCGTAGTGTACGCAGTCTCCTTACTAGGTCTGTTACATTTTCTAAGTGCCCTTCCAATAAACCGCAGTCTTTGTTTAGCTTTCCCCACAACATTTTCTGTGTGTTCCTTCCAATTTGCACTCTTTCACTCACTTAAGGTAAAGTGTTATACAAACACTGTCAAACGTCTGATTCTAATTTCCAATAAATTACATTTTGTAAACTTTGTGTACCTTTTGTTCACAAATCACTGACGTTCGAATAATTAAATTCGGCATGCAACTAGTCAATGCCGTAGTGAAGTATTCCGTAGAAGTAATTTTTGCCGGCCGCGGTGGTCTCGCGGTTCTAGGCGCGCTGTCCGGAACCGTGCGACTGCTACGGTCGCAGGTTCGAATCCTGCCTCGGGCATGGATGTGTGTGATGTCCTTAAGTTAGTTAGGTTTAACCCTCTATTGCACAAGAACAGTAAAACTAAGAATTTTCCAATAACAACTTTGGATTTATACTTCATAGTGCGCATGAATGAAAAATAGATGATGATAAACTTTCTAGTATATATATTTTGGAAAATATCACTCTGTATGTTCAAATATACACTGCGCAAATACGGATGTAATGAGTACGTACATATTAGTTCGTATAAGGTACTACATTTTTGGAGAACAGAGTTCAAAATTTATGGTACATCGACAAATAAAGACTTTAAATTAAATTTTATTTAAAAAACGAAAATAAAAAACATTATAAAAGTTGGGTATACATCAGTTAGCAAAATGTCACTACTATGCAGTTACATATTTCCAGAATTTATACATTGTGAATATTGTAGAAACAATTTCTATCTGGTACAAAACACAAATAGGTGTTACATTTGGTACACATTACTTTTGTTATTTTTTGACATTTATTATATTTACATCTGGCAGATTTTTCACAGTAGTTAGGCCAGTGATCGATTCTGTCCTTCCTGATGTCAGCATTTGCTGTATTTGGCTGCCTTCTCTTTTTGGTGCCACTGCCTGGTGAGCTATCCAGCGATTGTCTCTTGGATGGTTTTCCTGACCAGCATTAGGATTCAGCAATATCAAGCTTGAAATCAAACAAAGCCATCTGGGTTTTCTCTTCAATACTATTTTCATGACAGACTCTCTTGTAAAGTAGCCAAGCAACAACACAACTCATGTCCAATAAATGGAAGAACAGTCTCATGTAATATTTCTTTGACCTGATTTTCGTTCTGTACAGAGCTAATAAGGAGTCAATAGTGTCAACACCTCCCATAAACTTGTTGTACTCCTTCACAATCTTTGGGCATTTTATTTCGATATGTTGCTTTGTTTTTTTTTGTCATATCTTGCAACCTGGCTTTCTGGGTGAGTGCCTGAAAAGGTGCCCAGAAGGCTGACACACCTGTTGTCTTGCCGTTTCACAAGAATCAGGTCATATCCAGAAACAGATGCAGTGGATTCAACAGATGTGCCTCTTCCCTGCTTTTTCATTTCAGCATCAGATGGCATCTTATTGTTTCTCACTCTATACAACTGTACTGTTCCCAGACAGTGAATACCACATTTTACCAGCTCAACTTGAAGCTCTGGACTGCAGAACCAGTTATCATAGAACAGTTTATGATTTTTGTACTTTGGTATTCTTTCAGCCAATCTGAGCACTACATTTCCACTGGCGTTTACATTAGGAAGATGACTGGGTTGATTGACGGGTCCAGAATAGATTTCGAAATCATAAATAATACCACTGGCACCTGCTATGCAATATATTTTGTAGCCCCACTTTTTTGGTTTCTTGGGATTATACTGTTTCAAGCTACTGTGACCTTTGAATGGCACAGTTTGTTCGTCCACTGCAAGGTGTTCTTCAATTGGTATTTTTGATAAATTTTTTCGCAGCATATCTGAGTATACAGTGCACGTCAGTGGCACAGTTACATCACATGAGCCAGTACAGAGTTCTGAAAATATGTATATTTAAATATACACAGTGCAATAGAGGGTTAAGTAGTTCTAAGTTCTAGGGGACTGATAACCACAGCAGTTGAGTCCCATAGTGCTCAGAGCCAAGTAATTTTCATTTAATACCATAGTACGGCATTTGTGTAAGAGAAATGCACGAGAAATTGGTGCATTTCTCTTGCGCAGATATTTGAAGAACTGTAAATATCCAGCAATAGACGATGTAAAAATTCCGTTCCACTGATATTTGTAATAATGGTATTTCAAATTTTGTACAAAAATGGAAAACTTCGTTCTGATAGATCTTTCAAAAAAGGAACGTTTGTAGCCACCTTATTGAAAAAATTTCAGTTGCTTATGTTTAACAACGCATTGCGTCAACAAGCATGAATACTTACGTGTGTGTGCATGCAACATTTCTAAACAACTGTGGCAAATACGAGTATAGTTACATTATCTTGAAAGTTTTGGAGTTTGCAAGTCTCTCTTTTTTTTTCCCAAAGCGTTGCAATTTCACATAAGTCTCCTCTTAAGGCGACAGCTCGCGGCGACCAGGAAATTCGGGTTTCAGTCCCGGTCCGGCGCTAATTTTCAATGTCGTCATTCGATTCAGCAGTTTAAGGTTCCCCGTAATCACAACTGCTAATACATTGCTTGTACCAATAAAAAAGTGACTGGTTCATTTGCAACAAAGCGTTATCTAATCAACAATGAGTGGCTTGAGGCGGACGCGGCATACTTGAAGAAACTTTTAAACTTGCTTCCTCGAGTGGCTGTGATAGTGGCAGGGGCCGCTTCTGTCACGTTCAGTTCCGTTATCTACACACAGACGCGTACAGTTTTATTTCATTGGTTAATGACTGCGAGCTCGTGGTCTTGCGGTAGCGTTCTCGCTTCCCGCGCACGGGGTCCCGGGTTCGATTCCCGGCGGGATCAGGGTGTTGTTGGTCGTCTTCATCATCATCATTCATCCCCCTTACGGTCGGAGGAAGGCAATGGCAAACCACCTCCGCTAGGACCTTGCCTATGCGGCGGTGCGGGTCTTCCCTACGCTCCTCGGAGTATAGGACCTCATCGTGATCATCATCGTCATCAATGTCTGCGACTGTCATTTCTGTCGCGGAAGGCGGGAAGGGGTGTGGGTAGGTGTCAGAGGTCTGACGCGGCCGGGGAGCGGTCGCCGGACAGGGCAGCCGTAGTGAACCATTATACAGGGTGATTCAAAAAGAATACCACAACTTTAGGAATTTAAAACTCTGCAACGACAAAAGGCAGAGCTAAGCACTATCTGTCGGCGAATTAAGGGAGCTATAAAGTTTCATTTAGTTGTACATTTGTTCGCTTGAGGCGCTGTTGACTAGGCGTCAGCGTCAGTTGATGCTAAGATGCTACTGTAACTGGACTACAGTATCTGGAGATGTTAGAGAATTGGCTGTTCCCTCAGCTCGAACACGAAGCACAACAATTCATATTTCAGCAGGATGGAGCGCCACCACATTGGCACTTATCTGTCCGTAACTACCTGAACGTCAACTACCCGAGGCGATGGATCGGCCGCCAGGCAGCCCGTGACAGAGCACTTCATCACTGGCCTCCAAGAAGCCCTGATCTTACCCCCTGCGATTTTTTCTTATGGGGGTATGTTAAGGATATGGTGTTTCGGCCACCTCTCCCAGCCACCATTGATGATTTGAAACGATAAATAACAGCAGCTATCCAAACTGTTACGCCTCATATGCTACAGAGAGTGTGGAACGAGTTGGAGTATCGGGTTCATATTGCTCGTGTGTCTGGAGGGGGCCATATTGAACATCTCTGAACTTGTGTTTGAGTGAAAAAAAACCTTTTTAAATACTCTTCGTAATGATGTATAACAGAAGGTTATATTATGTTTCTTTCATTAAATACACATTTTTAAAGTTGTGGTATTCTTTTTGAATCACCCTGTACACTGAAGCGCCAAGAAACTGGTATAGACATGCGTATTCAAATACAGACATGTCTAGACAGGCAGAATACGGAGCTGCTGTCGGCAACGCCCATACAACACAGCTGGCGTCTGGCGCAGTTGTTACGTCGGTTACTGCTGCTAGAATGGCACGTTATCAAAATTTAAATCAGTCTCGACGTGGTGTTACAGTCGGATCACGATCGATGGGACACAGCATCTCCGAGGTAGCGACGAAGTGGGGTTTTCCCATACGACCATTTCACGAGTGTACCGTGAATATGAGGAAGGCTGTAAAACATCAAATCTGCGACATCGCTGAGGACGGAAAAAGATCCTGCAAGAACGGGACCAACGACGGCTGAAGAGAATCGTTCAACGTGTGACAGAAGTGCAGCCCTTCCGCAAATTGCTGCAGATTTCAATGCTGAGCCATTAACAATGTCAACGTGCGAACCATTCCACGAAACATCATCGATATGGGATTTCGGAGCCGAAGGCCCACTCGTGTACCCTTGATGACAGCACGACACAAAGCTTTACGCCTCACCTGGACCCGTCAACACCGACATTGGACTGTCGATGACTGGAAACATGTTGCCTGGTCGGACGAGGCTCGTTTCAAATTGTATCGAGTGGGTTGACGTGTACGGGTGTGGATACAACCTCATGAATCCGTGGACCGTGCATGTCAGCAGGGGAGTGTCGAAGCTGCTCGAGGCTCTGTAATAGTGTGGGGCGTGTGCAGTTGGAGCGATGTGGGACCCCCGATACGTCTAGATAAGACTAACAGGTGGCGAGTACGTAAGCATCCTGTCTGATCACCTGCATCGATTGATGTCCGTTTTACATTCCGACGAACTTGGGCAATGCGAGCACGACAATGCGATACCCCACACGTCCAGAATTCCTACAGAGTGGCTCCAGGAGCGCTCTTCTGAGTTTGAACACATCCGCTGGCCACCAACCTCCTAAGACATGAACTTTATTGAACATATACAGGGTGAAAAGTATTTAAACCGACAAACTCTGGGAGGTTGTAGGGGACATCAAAACAAATATTTTTCCCTAATGTCAATTTTTCCTATGCGGAGTATTTAAACCGGTAGAGGAGCATTTCTCTGGCGGCAAATTAATTAAACCAACAAACACTTTTCCATTTTTTTTATGACCAAGAGACAACACATTAACACAACCCAATTTCAATTACAGTAGATTTTCAAAAATGTCTACATTGACACGTAAACAAAGGTTACACTGTCGGATCATGTTCTGTCTGACACGGTCAAAAACATCAGGAGTGTCCTGAATTGTTCCCGACACAAAAAAGTGGGGATCGAGCAGGCCATGGTACAGGACCACCTCTGCCAATCCACGTGTCTGGGAACCGTCGGTCCAGGAATCGACGCACACGACGACTGAAATGTGCCGGCGCCCCGTCATGTTGGAACCACATGCGTTGTCTTGTAGGGAGCGGGACGTCTTCCAGCAATTCTAGCAAAGCTCTGGCGAGAAAATTGTAATAGTGCCTGCCATTTAATGGCCTAGGTAGCAGATACGGCCCAATTAAACAGTCTCCAACAACACCGACCCACACATTAACGAAGAACCGCACTTGATGAGCGCTAATAACTGTGACCTGCGGGTTATCCTCACTCCAAACATGCGAATTGTGCATGTTGAAGACTCCATCACGCCCGAACGTTGCTTCATCGGTAAACAACACAGAGGATGGAAATGTAGGATGCATTTCACACTGTTCCAGGTACCACTGTGAAAACTGTGCTCTGAATGGATAATCAACTAATTCCAAGTGGTGGACACGCTGTAAGTGAAATGGACGTAACAATTGCTCTCGAAGGACTGTTCTTACACTCGTCTGATTCGTTCCCATTTTACGTGCAATTGCACGAGTACTGATTGAAGGATCACGCTCCACATGCTGCAAGACAGCTTCCTGGAATTGCAGCGTTCTTACCTTGCGACGGCATTCCTGTCCAGGTAATCTGCTAAATGACCCGGCCTCACGCAGACACTGGTACACAGCAGCAAAGGTCGTATGATGCGGGATACGGCGACTAGGATATTGATGTTGATAAACCCGCTGTGCAGCTCGTCCGTCGTGGTGCGCTACGTAGTACGCACCAACCATATCAGTGTACTCACTCCAAGTGCATCGCTCCAGTGGTAAACAGAGACAATGCACTGCTACACTGGTGGACAGCAGTAGCCTACAACTGAGGAACGTAATACGCCCTCTGACAACTAAATATAGTAATACGGCCTCGAACGACTGAAGAGCGTAATACGGCCTCCACCGGTTTAAATAATCCTCATAGGAAAAAATGACATTAGGGAAAAATATTTGTTTTGATGTCCCCTGCAGCCTCCCAAAGTTTGTCGGTTTAAATATTTTTCACCCCGCTTGTGATACCTGGCAATGTCCAGTGAGATGTCCACCGTCTCGCACTCTTACGGATTTATGGACAGCACTGCAGGATTCATGGCGTCGGTTCCCTCCAGCACTACTTCAGACATTAGTCGAGTCCACGTCTCGTCGTGCTGCGGCACTTCCGCCTGCTCGCGGGGGCTCTACACGATATTAGGCAGGTGCAGCAGTTTGTTTGGCTCTTCAGATGGAGTCGTACGGCGTTTGCTGCGCGTCGCTCGATGGAATCGTCAGACTAGGCTAGGCGCAAATTGAGAAGCGTGTAGCACGTGTGACGTGACACGACACTACAGCGCGACACGCACGTGCCGCACGGGTCACGCGGGTCCAGCGCATATTGCGACGCGTACACCACACTTCGCACGCGCCGACTGGCGACGCTCTGCGCTGACTGAATCGAAGCGCGCGCAACCTCTTATCTTTCTCAAACAAATTTACAGAAACTATTATCTGAAAATATATGATTTTTGCCTTACTTGTAGCGTTATATGTCAGCTTCGTGCCCATCACCTCGCTAATGACCATTCTTATTGTGATGTACACGTTTTAGTAAGACACTACGCAAAACTCAAAAAGTTTGCAACGAAAATTAGGGGGCCCAATGATTTTGCGTTTGGTGCGTATGGATCCCATGTAGCGCGCTCACTTCCGATCTCACGCCCGCGAGAATGAAATACTCACAACATCTCTCGTATCTCCTAAACCGCTCGAGACATCGAAACGAAAGTTTGGCGAATGATAGCACACAAGGAGGAGAGTGTGTTGCCAATTATTAAACACACGGAACTTTCTTATCTATGGCGATATATCACTACTTATACTTCTTTTTTTATTTATTTCACTCCAGTGACAGTAATTTTTTAAGAGTTATCGACAGCTAGCGAAACAAGAGCTTCCTAGTATGAAAATAAACATGAAATTTCTTCTTTTTTGTTACTACAAACCGATACTATGAGGTTTTTCGTTAGCTATTGAGCTCTGTAGTTGCCAATTACTTGTTTAATGAGGCCCTACGTTTCGGAATTCTGTCTCAATAGCTGCTGTGAGATGAGTTTGCCAAATTACATTGTGACAAAGCAAGTACAATTAAACCAGTCACCAAGAGAAATGTGGCCTTTACTCATAAATGGTGATGCTTCTTCGAATGAGAAAAGGTTAACAACTCACACAAAAACAGATTGGCAATTCTGTTGGAATTATGGTGGAATCCCCGTAACCCATCGTATTTTTAACGCTGAGCGATGAAAATGGAAACTTACCAAAGGATTTTATTCCTTCTCTTGATCTGAGCAGTATTAAAATAATGACGAGCGTTCCTTCAGGCGGAATGATAGGCACATGCCAGATACTGTTTACTCACCTAGGGCTTGTCAAACTGACAATGCGTGATCGCGAATAAAATAGTGGTTATTGAGAAAAATAAACAATTGATCTGTCGCCCAACACAATGGTCAGTGTATTGTCAGCAGCGAAGGATAATGCGCGCGACAGGAATGCACAAGTTAGCCATGTGTGCCTTGTGAGATGGAGTTCGAAAAACATTGTCATGAAAGTAGATCTGCCTTTGTCAGCAGCACATTTCAACAAATTAAATACACTCCTGGAAATGGAAAAAAAAACACATTGACACCGGTGTGTCAGACCCACCATACTTGCTCCGGACACTGCGTGAGGGCTGTACAAGCAATGATCACACGCACGGCACAGCGGACACACCAGGAACCGCGGTGTTGGCCGTCGAATGGCGCTAGCTGCGCAGCATTTGTGCACCGCCGCCGTCAGTGTCAGCCAGTTTGCCGTGGCATACGGAGCTCCATCGCATGCCGCGACAGCGTGGACGTGAACCGTATGTGCAGTTGACGGACTTTGAGCGAGGGCGTATAGTGGGCATGCGGGAGGCCGGGTGGACGTACCGCCGAATTGCTCAACACGTGGGGCGTGAGGTCTCCACAGTACATCGATGTTGTCGCCAGTGGTCGGCGGAAGGTGCACGTGCCCGTCGACGTGGGACCGGACCGCAGCGACGCACGGATGCACGCCGAGACCGTAGGATCCTACGCAGTGCCGTAGGGGACCGCACCGCCACTTCCCAGCAAATTAGGGACACTGTTGCTCCTGGGGTATTGGCGAGGACCATTCGCAACCGTCTCCATGAACCTGGGCTACTGTCCCGCACACCGTTAGGCCGTCTTCCGCTCACGCCCCAACATCGTGCAGCCCGCCTCCAGTGGTGTAGCGACAGGCGTGAATGGAGGGACGAATGGAGACGTGTCGTCTTCAGCGATGAGAGTCGCTTCTGCCTTGGTGCCAATGATGGTCGTATGCGTGTTTGGCGCCGTGCAGGTGAGCGCCACAATCGGGACTGCATACGACCGAGGCACACAGGGCCAACACCCGGCATCATGGTGTGGGGAGCGATCTCCTACACTGGCCGTACACCACTGGTGATCGTCGAGGGGACACTGAATAGTGCACGGTACATCCAAACCGTCATCGAACCCATCGTTCTACCATTCCTAGACCGGCAAGGGAACTTGCTGTTCCAACAGGACAATGCACGTCCGCATGTATCCCGTGCCACCCAACGTGCTCTAGAAGGTGTAAGTCAACTACCCTGGCCAGCAAGATCTCCGGATCTGTCCCCCATTGAGCATGTTTGGGACTGGATGAAGCGTCGTCTCACGCGGTCTGCACGTCTAGCACGAACGCTGGTCCAACTGAGGCGCCAGGTGGAAATGGCATGGCAAGCCGTTTCACAGGACTACATCCAGCATCTCTACGATCGTCTCCATGGGAGAATAGCAGCCTGCATTGCTGCGAAAGGTGGATATACACTGTACTAGTGCCGACATTGTGCATGCTCTGTTGCCTGTGTCTATGTGCCTGTGGTTCTGTCAGTGTGATCATGTGATGTGTCTGACCCCAGGAATGTGTCAATAAAGTTTCCCCTTCCTGGGACAATGAATTCACGGTGTTCTTATTTCAATTTCCAGGAGTGTATATCTAATCATAACACTCTTTTACGATATTCCTACTTTCGTAATAATACCGACCATTTTCTTCATTTGTGTAGCCTGTTGTTGTATAATTAGTTTATTAATGCTGATAATGTCCATGCAACAATTGAAATGCTTTTTCTCATCACGGCGAACCAATTAAAACATTGTTATTTGTGACAGCTTTTCGACTCTTTCTAGCTTGCAGTGGAAATATGTTGTTCACATGTATGTAGTACAGTGTGTCGTATTACATTATTACATACATATCGGAGTAATCACAGTGAAACTTATACACTTCAGATCTTGGACACTTTTTACCACAAGAACAAAGGGATCACAGATTCGCTATCTTACTAGGCAGCGAGAATATAACCTTTACTTTCCTGCCTTGATTCTTAATCACATGATTTTATAATATTCGCGTCCCAGTCGCGTCGCGTCGCAATTTGCGCAAATTGAGACGCGTATAGCGCGTGTGGCGCGACGCAGCGCAGCGCAGCGCAGCGCGCGTTTTTGCAACATCACAGGTTCAGGTGGGACCGCGCAAATTGCGACGCGACGCGACTGGGACGCGTGGTTGAGGCACAGTTTCTCGCGCGTCGCGCTTGCCTCGCTAGCATTGTGGGAAATTTGAGTAGGGGAGCGGAAAAGTAGCCCGGCCATATGCTCACATCGGAACGGCGCATATGAGCAGTGGTAGTATTGCCAATACGATTAATTTTGCCTTACTGTGTACTGAATTTTATTGCCTTTGGGTATTGTTTCGTTTTTCGCCATTTAAACGCTCCAGCTTTCTTCGTTAGCACGTTATACTTTTCTGTTATTTATGTCTGCATAGTTTTGTTTTTCTTCTGTCAAGAAAAATGTATACTTCAGTAACTGGAATTGCACCATATGCCTCCGTGATGTTTTCAGATCGCAAGAAGGGACAGAGGGTAGTGAATAAGGAAGCAAGGAATATTATAAAATCGTGTGATTAAGAATCAAGGCAGGAAAATAAAGCAAGGTTATATTCTCGCTGCCTAGTAAGCTAGCGTGTCTGTACGATCTGTTACAAAAATTTAGGAAGGGATAATCTCCACAGGTGTGATCCCTTTGTTCTTGTGGTAAAAAGCGTCCAAGATCTGAAGTATAGAAGTTTCACTGTGATTACTCTGATATGGATGTAATAATGTAATACGAGACACTGTACTACACGCATGTGAACAACATATTTCCACTGCAAGCTAGAAACAGTCGAAATGCAGTCACAAATAACAATGTTTTAATTGGTTCGCCGTGATGAGAAAAAGCATTTCAATAGTTGCATGGGCATTATCAGCATTAATAAACTAATTATACAACAACAGGCTACACAAATGAAGAAAATGGTCGGTATTGTTACGAAAGTAGGAATATCCTAAAAGAGTGTTATGATTAGATATATTTAATTTGTTGAAATGTGCTGCTGACAAAGGCAGATCTACTTTCATGACAATGTTTTTCGAACTCCATCTCAGAAGGCACACATGGCTAGCTTGTGCATTCCTGTCGCGCGCATTATCCTTCGCTGCTGACAATACACTGACCATTGTGTTGGGCGACAGATCAATTGTTTATTTTTCTCAATAACAACTATTTTATTTGCGATCACGCATTGTCAGTTTGGTAAGCCCTAGGTGAGTAAACAGAATCTGGCATGTGCCTATCATTCCGCCTGAAGGAACGCTCGTCATTATTTTAATACTGCTCAGATCAAGAGAAGGAATAAAATCCTTTGGTAAGTTTCCATTTTCATCGCTCAGCGTTAAAAATACGATGGGTTACGGGGATTCCACCATAATTCCAACAGAATTGCCAATCTGTTTTTGTGTGAGTTGTTAACCTTTTCTCATTCGAAGAAGCATCACCATTTATGAGTAAAGGCCACATTTCTCTTGGTGACTGGTTTAATTGTACTTGCTTTGTCACAATGTAATTTGGCAAACTCATCTCACAGCAGCTATTGAGACAGAATTCCGAAACGTAGGGCCTCATTAAACAAGTAATTGGCAATTACAGAACGCAATAGCTTACGAAAAACCTCATAGTATCGGTTTGTAGTAACATAAAAGAAGATATTTCATGTTTATTTTCATACTAGGAAGCTCTTGTTTCGCTAGCTGTCTGTAACTCTTAAAAAATTAGTCAATGGAGTGAAATAAATAAAAAAAGAAGTATAAGTAGTGATATATCGCCAAAGATAAGAAAGTTCCGTGTGTTTAATAATTGGCAAAACACTCTCCTCCTTGTGTGCTATCATTCGCCAAACTTTCGTTTCGATGTCTCGAGCGGTTTAGGAGATACGAGAGATGTTGTGAGTATTTCATTCTCGCGGGCGTGCGATCGGAAGTGAGCGCGCTACATGGGATTCATTTTCTCGAGATCGGAGGCAGATAGAGATCTCCTCCCAAGTCTAAACAAAAATTCAGCATGTTAGCTAAATTTCATACGCAGCAACATATGGTGTAATACGCACCAAACGCAAAATCATTGGGCCCCCTAATTTTCGTTGCAAACTTTTTGAGTTTTGCGTAGTGTCTTACTAAAACGTGTACATCACAATAAGAATGGTCATTAGCGAGGTTGTAACTCTCTCAAGTCACCGGGAAGCCACTTGTAACAGTCAAGTGTCATACGCAATATGTCATTAAAACTTATACTATGCTAAGTTGACGGGCTTCACCTTATAAGAAAGGATTTTGGTACGTATGTTGACCGCTTGTACCTGAATGGAGGCAAAATCAGACTTTCACCCACTCAGTAACAACAATGATACGTCAAGCAAGTCTGAAGTGCAACTACACGTTAGGACGGACAAGAAACAACGCCGTAGATGCTACCAAATTGTTAATAATACGGTCGCCAGCCTAATTAGGCATGAACTGAGTTTCTTCCCAGTACAAGCTGAAGTACGTTCATACAAAACAACACGTGCCTACACTGCATAATATGGTAAATTTTAGAACCAGAAAATCTACTGAACTAATAATTTCACTTTCTGTGCAAATATGGACAAGCCAAAAATACACAACAATACACTATAATATTTACTACAAACTTCGTACTGTCTATTGATCTGATTAAAATCGGGCATATGTTACCCTAGAAACAGCACTTTCGAATCACACATACAATGTCATATTTGAAAAAGGTAAAACACTAATAAATTTTGATTTTTATATTGACTTTGACTTTGCTGGTCAAATCAGTTCAGTACATTTCAGAATTTAATTGAATAGAAAGAAAAAGGGGGGGGGGAGGGGAGGGACCCTGAAACTGTTATGGTCACTGTATTGAAATTCTTTGACTATTGAACTCATTAAGCACTCAAGGTTTCCAATACATGAGTTACTACTCTTTTTGTCTTATTACCTGCTCATTTAACTACTATTAATTTTGTCTCAAATTAACTAAACTTCATAACTAAACCAATTTCAACATTATCTTCCAACTTTGTCAGACCTTTGTTCTTTGCTTATATTTTCATTAACAACAAAGTTCTTTAAACATTTTTCTAACATATCTAGGTCTGCAGGTAATTAGTATTAACATAAGCTTTAAATCTTCATTTCGGGACACTCGGATTGCACAACATGTGGAAAGGACCCTGTCTAGGTTAGTGATGAGGATAATTAAATGATAGGACAGTTCTGGTAAAAGTTAAGTTGTTATTGAACAGTCAGGAACAAAAGTAACACTGGTCCACACGAATACAGTACTAAAAGATTCAACCTGTTCGTATCGATGCGGCGGTTGGCGGGCGGCGAGATGGCGAGGCGCAGAGCACACATACAAGCACAGCTATGGCCCTTGATGTATCGGCACTTTACTTCTTCATAGCGTCGCAATATTTTCCATTTAGTGCCTCTGGAATATTGCCATGCTGTATAGGCATCGGAAACGGCACATCCGAGGCTCAACGAAATCACGTTTTCCAGGAGAGCCTCCTCGATCCAGTACGTGTTTCTCAGACCGATGCCCAACTCCGACTACTACTGCTGAGTCCGTTATGCCGTGCCGCGCCCGTGTGCATTTTCCCGCGCTCGCCTGCCATCCACCTTTTACCGCTCCCCTACAGACAGGGTATTCACCAGAGGTTTTGCATTCTACATATCCTAATACATTGCCTACGTATGGACCAGGCGTACAATTACAACTTTCACATCTTACAATATTCCCAACATTATTTAAACTTCACTTCTATTATAACATTGCTTGAAATTTAACATAAATATTAAAATTTACATCGAAAATTGTTTACAGTTTCTTTAACATAATGACATGACAAGAAAAGAAATGAATTCAGAACATCGATTACACTAATTTATCGAAAATCAGAAGAAAATTTTTTATATGTACATTTGTTGTTGTTACAAGGTGATGGGCACGAAGCTGACGTATAACGCTACAAGTAAGGCAAAAATCATATATTTTCAGAGAATAGTTTCTGTAAAATCGTTTGAGAAAGATAAGAGTTTGCGCGCGCTTCGGTGCTGTCAGCGCAGAGCGTCGCCAGTCGGCGCGTGCGAAGTATGGTGTACGCGTCGCAATATGCGCTGGACCTGCGCGACTCGTGCGTGTCACGCTGTAGTGTCGTGTCACGTCAAACGTGCTGTACGCGTCTCAATTTGCGCCTAGCCTAAAACATCACTGACAGCTGCGGTTTCGGCAACAGTTGTCCGCGGCCGCGCGATCAGTGGCTGCCGGTGCCGTTGGCGTCTGAGGTGTGAATGTGTAACGGGCGGCGCGCTCGCTAACGCGCGGAGAGCCCCCGCCAGTGCAGCGCAGTACTGTGCTGTCCGCCTGATCACGACGCGATGCTGGGCTCCGTGTGCGACGTCTGTGGCCTGCAGGTAAGCGCATCACACCACACAGCCGGCTTCTGTCCTCTCATAACTCTCGGCCGCACAAAACTTTAGGAGACGGAATGGCTATTTCACTGTGCGCCTGTTTTGTGACTCTTCCCCGCAGCTTAAAAACTGTGTGTCGGAGCGAAACTTTAACCTGCGACCTTCCCTGCCGTGGGAAACGTTCGTGCCGACTGTGCTACCCAGAAATCAGGAGCGTCGTTTCAAATCGTATTAAGTGCACTTATCATAATCTTACAGGAAGCGAAAAGAAGAGAAAATCATTGCGCTCCCTAACCAAAGGAAATGTGTCAAAATTCTCGAGGGCAGAGCCTAGGTATTTAGACTACATGCCAGAATTAATAATGAGTGAAATCGTTCCCCAATGCATAAGGCGTAATTTCAGTTTTTAAATTGCGCTTAATATATTTTAACCCAGTACATTGAACAAAATACGTTTTGATCCAGTCATGTATCCAAAAACGCTTTGAAACATTCATTTATCTCTTTTTATTGGTTTTGTTGTTGGAAACGGGCCATGACATTAGGAAATAAAATTATTAACACGTTACTGACGGTATATCGATTACAGTCCCGTAATCAGGTGCCATACCCTTATTGTTCTACAGTAACTGGCGGTTTTGGCCAGGCGGTTCTAGGCGCTTCAATCTGGAATCGCGCGTAGGTTCGAATCCTGTCTCGGTCATGGATGTATGTGATGTCCTTAGGTTAGTTAGATTTCAGTAGTTCTAAGTTCTAGGGGACTGATGACCTCAGATGTTAAGTCCCGTAGTGCTCAGAGTCATTTGAACCATTTTTCTACGGTAGGGAGGTAACTGTAGAATGATAATGACGGTACAAGAACAGCATAACAACCTGACGCTTTAGTAGCGATATTTTAAACAACACTGTAACCGACCTCATACCATAAAACAACAGAATATCGACTGCTCTCTCCTGCACAATGCTTTGCAATTCTTCGTAGATTTGGAGGTGCAGAAACTATGATTTCCTTTTCTCCAGAGAGAATACAGGGATGCTTCCACACCTCAGTTTACCTTGTTTGTGATTGCAAGCCGTCTTAAAAATACTTAAAAGTGGGTGTCGGTTAAAGTGCCTAAAGTGAAATACGTATCGCTCTGTCATGACAACAGACAGTAGTACAAAACATGCATTTTTCTATCTTTTCCACACAATTAATACATGAGTGCACCCACATGACAAATGTAAATGAAAATGATCATTCCTAATGTGCATCGGCTGTTATTACTTACTAAGCTTCATTTTCACGCTGTCTTTTACACTGAAGACCCAAAAAAATTTGTACACCTGCCTAATATCGTGTAGGGATCCCGCGAGCACGCAGGGTATGGATTTCGCCAAAGTCTGAAGTAGCGCTGGAGGGCATTGACACCTTTCCTGCAGGCCTTCCATAAATCCGTGAGAGTACGAGGGGGTGGAGACCTCTTCTGAACAGCACGTTGCAAGGCATCCCACACATGCTCAATAATGTTCATGTATGGGGAGTTTGGTGGCCAGCGGAAGTGTTTAATCTTAGAAGAGTGTTCCTGGAGCAACTATGTAGCAATTCTGGACCTGTGAGGTGTCGCATTGTCCTGCTGGAATTGCTCACGACCGTCGAAATGCACAATGGACATGAATGGATGTAGCTGACCAGACAGGATGCTTACGTACGTGTCACCTGTCAGAGTCGTGTCTAGACGTATCAGGGATCCCATATCACTCCAACTGCACACGCCCCACACTATTATAGAGCCTCCCCTGCTGATCTGCAGGATCTATGGATTCATGAGGCTGTCTGCATACCCGTACATGTCCATCCCCTCGATTCAATTAGAAACGAGACTCGTCCGACCAGGCAAGATGTTGCCAGTCATCAACTGTCCAACGTCGGTGTTGACGGGGCCAGGCGAAGCGTAAAGCTTAGTGTCGTGCAGTCATCGAAGGTACATATCGATGATGTTTCGTTGAGTGGTACGCACGCTGACACTTGTTGATGGTGCAGCATTGAAATCTGCAGCAATTTGCGGAAGGGTTGCACTTCTGTCACGTTGAACGATTCTCTTCAGTCGTCATTGGTCCCGCTCTTTCAGGATCTTTTTACGGGCACAGCGACGTCGCAGATTTATTTTACCGGATTCCTGATATTCACGGTACACTCGTGAAACGTTCGTACGGGAAAATCCCCACTTCATCACTACCTCGGAGATGCTGTGTCCCATCGCTCGTGCGTCGACTATAACACCACGTTCAGACTCATTTAAATCCTGATAACCTGTCATTGTAGAAGCAGTAACCGATCTCCAGACACTCGTGTTATACAGGCAGGTCCACTTATCGTGACCGGGCCAAATATCTCACGTAATAAGCGTCAAACGAAAAAACTACAAAGAACGAAACTTGTCTAGCTTGAAGGGGGAAAGCAGAAGCCGCTATGATTGGCCCACTAGATGGCGCTGCCATGGGTCAAACGGATATCAACTGCGTTTTTTTAAAATAGGAACTCCCAGTTTTTTATTACATTTTAGTTAGACCACTTTTTTCGCTTTGTGATGGATGGCGCTGTAATAGTCACAAACATATGGCTCACAATTTTAGACGAACGGTTCTAACTGGTAGGTTTTTTAAATTAAAATACAGAACGTAGGTACGTTTGAAAATTTTATTTCGGTTGTTCCAATGTGATACATGTACCTTTGTGAACTTATCATTTCTGAGAACGCATACTGTTACAGCGTGATTACCTGTAAATACCATGTTAATGCAATATATGCTCAAAATGATGTCCGTCAACCTCAAGGCATTTGGCAATACGTGTAACGACATTTCTCTCAACAGGGAGTAGTTCGCCTTCCGTCATGTTCGCGCATGCACTGACAATGCGCTGACGCATGTTGTCAGGCGTTGTCGGTGGATCAGGATAGCAAATATCGTTCAACTTTCCCCACAGAAAGAAATCCGGGGACGTCAGATCCGGTGAACGTGCGGGCCATGGTATGGTGCTTCGACGACCAATCCACCTGTCATGAAATATGCTATTCAGTACCGCTTCAACCGCACGCGAGCTATGTGCCGGACATCCATCATGTTGGAAATACATCGCCATTCTGTCATGCATTGAAACATCTTGTAGCAACATCGGTAGAACATTACGTAGGAAATCAGCATACATTGCACCATTTAGATTGCCATCGATAAAATGGAGGCCAATTATCCTTCCTCCCATAATGCCGCACGATAAATTAATCCACCAAGGTCACTGAATTTCCACTTGTCGCAGCCATCGTGGATTTTCCGTTGCTCAATAGTGCATATTATGCCGGTTTACGTTACCGCTGCTTGTGAATGACGCTTCGTCGCTAAATAGAACGCGTGCAAAAAATATGTCATCGTCCCGTAATTTCTCTTCTGCACAGTGGCAGAACTGTACACGACGTTCAAAGTCGTCGCCATGCAATTTCTGGCGCATAGAAATATGGTACGGGTGCAATCGATGTTGATGCAGGATTCTCAACACCGACGTTTTGGAGATTCCCGAGTCTGCTACTGATGTGCGGATTAGCCGCGACAGCAGCTGAAACACCTACTTGGGCATTTGTTGTAGGTCGTGGTAGACGTTTCACACGTGGCTGAACACTTCCTGTTTCCTTAAATAACGTAACTATCTGGCGAACTGTCCGGACACTTGGATGATGTCGTCCAGGATACCGAGCAGCACACATAGCACACGCCCGTTGGGCATTTTGATCACAATAGCCATACATCAAGACGATATCCACCTTTTCCGCAATTGGTAAATGGACCATTTTAACACGGGTAATGTATCACGAAGCAAACACCGTCCGCACTGGCGAAATGTTACGTGATACCACGTACTTATACGTTTGTGACTATTACAGCGCCATCTATCACAAAGCGAAAAGAGTGGTCCAACTAAAACATTCATATTTCTTTACGTATTACACGAATATGTAATAAAAATAGGGGTTCCTATTTAAAAAAAAAACGTTGTTGATATCAGTTTGACCTATGGCAGCGCCATCTAGCGGGCCAACCATAGCGCCATCTGGTTTCCCCCTTCAAGCTAGACAAGTTTCGTTCTTTGTATTTTTTTAGTTTGATGCTTATTTCGTGAGATATTTGGCCTGGTCACTATCAATGGACCACCCTGTATAGGCGTTCCCTACCGCAGCACCGTATTCTGCCTGTTTACATGTCTCTGTGTATCAATACGCTTGTCTATACCAGTTTTTTTGGCGCACCAGTGTAACTCGCAGCTCCAGTTCTCATTCTATTCTTCTCTATCGCTCTCTCACGGGAAAATAGCCCCCCCCCTCCCGTCCCCGTGGTGATCAAACGAGCACAGTCAGGCAGTCAAGGCCACAGTGTGAACATACAGCGAGCTCCAAGATGAAAATAGTGCGAACAGCCAACAACAGAGCGGTCGAACAACTCAAGCTACCTTTGAACCGTCGGCTGCGATTTACAGAATACAACTTCATCTGATTCTTGTTTTTCAGCACTAAATTACTACGAGAGTGAATACGAAATGACATGTTGTGTCTCAGCAGTGTTAAAGAGCATATCACAACTGCGGTGAAAACTCATCAAACTGTATTCTGATCTTGGCTGCGGTTAATACGTTTTGAAGCGATGCTCCACAAATATGAAGAACTGTCTTTTTTTATATTCCACTCGCTCCTAATTTTAGCTTCTTAGAGAAAGTCATTTCCCTGCATAAGGTCGTTTTTTAGTTATTTAGCAAGTATCTAAATTCGCTCGCCAGGGCAATATTAGCTCACATCACAATAAGAAACTGATATACTCACAGCGTGCTATGTTCCATACATAAAGCAACACTGCGGCCATCTTCTTCAAGGCTCAGCCTGACAAGGATGCTCGGGGAACCTGAAGGGGCGAATTACTCGCTGAATTCAGCCGGGTAAATAAAGAACATCAGTGTTCGCGTAACGATGATTAGGGTAAGGTAAGGCAGATTTTGGCGCGTTACCAGGTCTGCAGTCACTCATTTTCCCGTCACTCGAAGCCGGATGGAGTAGGCCAAGTGTTCGCTACCACTGGTGCGATTTTGTTTCCAAAACGCATCGTACAGTGGATTGCGAAGTAGCTGAAGTGACAGAAGGCGTGGGATACCGATATATATATATATATATATATATATATATATATATATATATATATATATATATATATATATATATGAGAGAGATGGCGGTGGTATCGCGTACACACGGTATGAAAGGGCAGTGCATTGGCGGAGCTTTCATTTGTACACGCGTGGTTCACGTGAAAGGCCTTCCGACGTTATTATGGGCGCACGATGTAAATTGTTGTGTTCGACTTCTTGGAGACCATTTGCAGCCATCTGCTATGGAACTTTTATGGATGACAATTCGCGAATGGCCACAATTGTTCACGACTGGTTTGAAGAATATTGTGGACATCTCGAGCGAGTGATTTCCCCACCGAGATCGCCCGACACGAATCTCATCGAACATTTATAAGACATAATCCAGAGGTCAGTTCGTGTACTGGAAACACTTCCGCAACTGTGGACGGCTGTAGAGCCAGAGCGGCTCAATATTTGTGCAGGGGACTTCCAGCGAGAGCTGTCGCACTATGCCGACCGAAAGGAAGTCCGGCACGACATTACGAACTATCGCATGACTTTGTTGTCTCAGTCTATCTGCAGTATATACACTCCTGGAAATGGAAAAAAGAACACATTGACACCGGTGTGTCAGACCCACCATACTTGCTCCGGACACTGCCAGAGGGCTGTACAAGCAATGATCACACGCACGGCACAGCGGACACACCAGGAACCGCGGTGTTGGCCGTCGAATGGCGCTAGCTGCGCAGCATTTGTGCACCGCCGCCGTCAGTGTCAGCCAGTTTGCCGTGGCATACGGAGCTCCATCGCAGTCTTTAACACTGGTAGCATGCCGCGACAGCGTGGACGTGAACCGTATGTGCAGTTGACGGACTTTGAGCGAGGGCGTATAGTGGGCAAGCGGGAGGCCGGGTGGACGTACCGCCGAATTGCTCAACACGTGGGGCGTGAGGTCTCCACAGAACATCTATGTTGTCGCCAGTGGTCGGCGGAAGGTGCACGTGCCCGTCGACCTGGGACCGGACCGCAGCGACGCACGGATGCACGCCAAGACCGTAGGATCCTACGCAGTGCCGTAGGGGACCGCACCGCCACTTCCCAGCAAATTAGGGACACTGTTGCTCCTGGGGTATCGGCGAGGACCATTCGCAACCGCCTCCATGAAGCTGGGCTACGGTCCCGCACACCGTTAGGCCGTCTTCCGCTCACGCCCCAACATCGTGCAGCCCGACTCCAGTGGTGTCGCGACAGGCGTGAATGGAGGGACGAATGGAGACGTGTCGTCTTCAGCGATGAGAGTCGCTTCTGCCTTGGTGCCAATGATGGTCGTATGCGTGTTTGGCGCCGTGCAGGTGAGCGCCACAATCGGGACTGCATACGACCGAGGCACACAGGGCCAACACCCGGCATCATAGTGTGGGGAGCGATCTCCTACACTGGCCGTACACCACTGGTGATCGTCGAGGGGACACTGAATAGTGCACGGTACATCCAAACCGTCATCGAACCCATCGTTCTACCATTCCTAGACCGGCAAGGGAACTTGCTGTTCCAACAGGACAATGCACGTCCGCATGTATCCCGTGCCACCCAACGTGCTCTAGAAGGTGTAAGTCAACTACCCTGGCCAGCAAGATCTCCGGATCTGTCCCCCATTGAGCATGTTTGGGACTGGATGAAGCGTCGTCTCACGCGGTCTGCACGTCCAGCACGAACGCTGGTCCAACTGAGGCGCCAGGTGGAAATGGCATGGCAAGCCGTTCCACAGGACTACATCCAGCATCTCTACGATCGTCTCCATGGGAGAATAGCAGCCTGCATTGCTGCGAAAGTTGGATATACACTGTACTAGTGCCGACATTGTGCATGCTCTGTTGCCTGTGTCTATGTGCCTGTGGTTCTGTCAGTGTGATCATGTGCTGTATCTGACCCCAGGAATGTGTCAATAAAGTTTCCCCTTCCTGGGACAATGAATTCACGGTGTTCTTATTTCAATTTCCAGGAGTGTAGATACTGATATACAGGGTGAGTCACCTAACGTTACCGCTGGATATATTTCGTAAACCACATCTAATACTGGCGAATCGATTCCACAGACAGAACGTGAGGAGAGGGGCTAGTGTAATTGGTTAATACAAACCATACAAAAATGCACGGAAGTATGTTTTTTAACACAAACCTATGTTTTTTTAAATGGAACCCCGTTAGTTTTGTTAGCACATCTGAACATACAAACAAATACGTAATCAGTGCCGTTTGTTGCATTGTAAAATGTTAATTACATCCGGAGATATTGTAACCTAAAGTTGACGCTTGAAACCTCCGACCTTCAGTTGCGTGTTGTAACAAACACTTCATTGCAGGGGCCCAAACAGCTGCAACATACATCGCGTTTCTACAGAATGATCTGCCAACGTTGCTCGAAAATGTCCCACTGGAAACGCGTCGACGTATGTGGTATCAGCATGATGGTGCACCTGCACATTCCGCAATTAACACTAGGCTGACCCTTGACAGGATGTTCGACGGGCGTTTCATAGGACGTGGAGGACGCATAAATTGGCCAGCCCGTTCTCCTGATCTTACACCTCTGGACTTCTTTCTGTGGGGTACGTTAAAAGAGAATGTGTACCGTGATGTGCCTACAACCCCAGAGGATATGAAACAACGTATTGTGGCAGCCTGCGGCGATGTACTGCGGCGTGTACGACATTCATTACGCCAGAGATTGCAATTGTGTGCAGCAAATGATGGCCACCACATTGAACATCTATTGGCCTGACGTGTCGGGACACACTCTATTCCACTCCGTAATTGAAAACGGAAAGCACGTGTGTACGTGTACCTCGCCCCTCACGGTAATGTAGATGTGCGTCAGTGAAAAAGACCAATAAAAAGGTGTTAGCATGTGGACGTAATGTGCTGTTCCAGTCTCTTCTGTACCTAAGGTCCATCACCGTTCCCTTTGGATCCTTACGTAATTCGGTGCTCTCCGATACACACGATCGAACAGCGGGGGAGTGGTACTCAAGCGTCAACTTTAGGTTACAATATCTCCGGATGCAATTAACATTTTACAATGCAACAAACGGCACTGATTACGTATTTGTTTATATGTTCAGATGTGCTAACAAAACTAACGGGGTTCCATTTAAAAAACCGTAGGTTTGTGTTAAAAAACATACTTCCGTGCATTTTTTTATGGTTTGTAT
This sequence comes from Schistocerca nitens, assembly GCF_023898315.1. NCBI lineage: Eukaryota > Metazoa > Arthropoda > Insecta > Orthoptera > Acrididae > Schistocerca > Schistocerca nitens. The sequence goes on from NC_064622.1 coordinate 13,306,919, forward strand.
TAACCAATTACACTAGCCCCTCTCCTCACGTTCGGTCTGTGGAATCGATTCGTCAGTATTTGATGTGGTTTACGAAATATATCCAGCGGTAATGTTAGGTGACTCACCTTGTATACTTGCAACCAGACCTTTCCGTATGTCAGGTAAAGCAGGAGAGAGTTTCTTCATGGTGATTCTTGAGCAATGCGCTGTGTTGTGCCCGGGTAGTTCAGTTGGTAAGAGCAGATGTACACTAAAGGCGCATGTGCTGAGTTCATGTCCCGGTCCGGCAAACAGTTTTCATCCGCAGGGGAGATTCGTGCCGACACACATTCTGCTACAGAGTGAAGGATCCGCTCAAGTTAATGTAGAGTATCGTTGCTGCAAGTCTCATACATGTGTGCACGGGAAATCGATGAGAACAGCGCCTAATATGTTTTTGTGATGTGTTTCCACCAAAATAATCTGTGTCATCGGCTCTTAACATAGGGGAAGGTGACGCAAACCGACGTAATAAAATTTTGTTTGCATTTCAGAGCTAATATAGGCCATGAAAAATTTTTAAGTTCAGTTTTACCAAACACTAATGTTCGTGTAGTACTATATGCTTAAATTATTTAACATAACCAATTTTTTCATGAATTCGCAGCTTCCGAAATATCTTCACCGTTTCATTTTGCCTTATCCGCTAGGACAAAATGACACACGTTTTCTCCTATCAGAGAAATTCGTTTGTTAATCATAGATCATAAACATAAAGCTACCCGCATTAAAGGTTAGAATTGTCATACAATATACATTAACAAAAATGGCATTAGAAAATTAAAAACTGACAACTCGCATTTAAAATTTCAGTAGTGTTCAAGTCTTCGACAGTATTTTCAGTTTGGATAATGAGACAGTTATTGTCTTATGGACACAGGTCACTTTCCTGTTTGCTTATAAACTCCAGCACAACCTGTATGGCTCCACTTTGAACAGATCTTGCGTTTCAGCCATACTGATCTTCCCTCTCATTGGCTGAATAATTCGCAGCAGTAAAAACAAGCTGAATCCTCATCATCAACAGTAAGAGTGTTTACTTCTGCTTCTACTTCTCCATCCTGTCATCATGACGAAACATCGCTTCGCAACTGCTCGCCTGGATTTTCTCAGTTCCTAACGTCTTTTTCCTTCAGTGCTTGCAGATTTTGGTGCTGCAGTAAGCCACTTCATACCTTGCCAGCACCACAGCTCTTGTGGCCGCATTTGAGGAGGAAGGATTTGGAGAAAGCTCTTGAAGGACTGTCTCTGCACCATCTCTGGATGAGTCTGTTACCGCGACTCTCAGAAGATTCAACCGTTGATGGGGTTAACTGATCTGTTGTAAGAGGTGGCTGATCTGTTTCTAAAAAGAGGCTTTGAACCACGTCTTGTTACCATTCCTGATGACGACAGTAATGACACATTTCATGTGACTTTCATTCAATGACAAACTGAAGTCCCTACGTATTTATTCGCCATTGTCTCCAAACATATATCAGAAGGACAAATAAAATAATCTGCGTTGTCGACAGTTACTGTTATTTTAAGCAGGTATATTTCATTTGATTAATCGGTACAGGGCGTGCTGGAGTAGGGCTAAACGACATAGTTCATAGGGAAGGAAAAGTTAAATATCAGGCATTATAGGTCACTAGCACTTTCATGCAGGATTAACAAGGAAAAAGGAGGGGTTGGAAAATATGTAAAAGCTGGTTACAAGGTCAAAAATATTGAAGCAAATGCTTTTTGTGTTGATCAGAACCTAGAAGCACGTACGTGTAAGACGTTACTGTCGGAGACTTCCTGATAACTGTTACAGTCTGCAGATCACCTCTAGGGAACAATCAGCTATTTATGAGAACTCTGGCACGCAAGAAGAATCAATAGTTTGCGAAGATTTAAATGTAGATTTCTTAAAAGATACAGATTGAAAAACTTAACTGGAATCATTACTTGGGTGTTTTAACATAATTTCAGTAGTCAGTTTTCCAATTTATGTGCTGTAACGTAGTAGGACATGGACCATAAGATTTTTATAGACAGTGCTCAGGCTGAAACAGGTAATGTGTATTCAGTTATAAATGGACTACCTGGTCGTGACGCACAATTGATGGAAATAAACAGTGTAGCATCTTACCACCCAGAGGCAGGTTCGTACAAAAAAATGAGGCTCGTTAATGAGAACCGGATACAGTGTTTTAAGAGTAAGCTAAGGGTGGTATGGGATGAGGTACATGTACAAAGAGATGCTAATGTCAGTTTCAGTTTATTCGATAGAAAATTTGTGTCAATATTTCACAGCTGCTTTCCTAAGAAATTATTGAGAAGACCCATTAAAAAAAAAGTAAGTTGTGCATAACTAAGAGATAGAAGGAAATTCATATAGAAATCAGAGTAATTTAAGATCCGAACTTGCTTGCAGACTTCACTGAAATTGATAGAATTGTAAAAAGTCTAAAGAACAAAAACTCATGTGGCGTTGCTGGAAATTCAGACAGAATTCTGAAAAGTTCTTCCATCAGTAAGCACTGTCCGTAGTTTATTTATTTATTTATTTACACGTCAAGTTCCATAGTACCAAATTGAGGAGCAAATCTCCAAGGTCATGGAACGTGTCATTACATGAAATTACAACATAAAAGTAATAACAGATAAAAATAAAATGTTTGTCAATCTGAAACAAGTCGATACATAAGTTCAGGTAGACGCAATCAAAAATACAACAAGAATCAGCTCAATTTTTCACAGAATAGTAGGATTGACCCATGAGGAAACTCTTCAATTCCGATTTGAAAGCGCGTGGATTACTGCTAAGATTTTTGAATTCGAGTGGCAGCTTATTGAAAATGAATGCAGCAGTATACTGCTCACCTTTCTGCACAAGAGTTAAGAAAGTCCAATCCAAATGCAGGTTTGATTTCCGCCGAGGATTAACTGAGTGAAAGCTGCTTATTCTTGGGAATAAGCTAATATTGTTAACAAGAAATGACAGGAATATATATATATATATATATATATATATATATATATATATATATATATATATATATAGGCCAATGTCAAAATACCCAGACTCGTGAACAGGAGTCGACAAGAGGTTCGTGAACTCACACCACTTATTGCCCGAACCGCCAGTTTCTGAGCCAAGAGTATCCTTTTAGAATGGGAAGAGTTACCGCAAAATGTAATACCATACGACAAAAGCGAATGAAAATAAGCAAAGTAGACTAATTTTCGTGTCGAACGATCACTCACTGCAGATACAGTTCGAATAGTAAAAATGGCAGCATTAAGTCTCTGAACAAGATCCTGAACGAGGGCTTTCCACGACAGTTTACTATCTATCTGAACTCCTAGATGTCTCAGTTTCACTAATCATATGCCCATTCTGTGAAATTAAAACGTCAGATTTTGTTGTGTGTTAGAAACTATAAAAACTGAGTGTTACTGTGACTTAGCGTTGGTTTATTTTCTACAAGCCATGAACTTAGGTCATGAACTGCACTGTTTGAAACCGAGCCAATGTTGCACCCTACATCCTTTACTACTAAGCTAGTGTCATCAGCAAACAGAAATATTTTAGAGCTACTCGTAATACTAGAGGGCATATCATCATTTATATAAATAAAGAACAGGAGTGGCCCCAATACTGATCCCTGGAGCACCCCCCTCCCCCCCCCCCCCCACCCCCACACACACACTTGACCGTTCCCCACTCAGACCCGACACCCCACATCACAGCCATTCTCAACATTGTGAATAATCACCTTTTGCTGTCTGTTGCTAAAGTAAGAGGTGAACCAATTGTGAGCTACTCCTCGTATTCCATAATGGTTCAACTTCTGGAGCAATATTTTGTTCAAAAATGGTTCAAATGGCTCTGAGCACTATGTGACTTAACATTTGAGGTCATCAGTCCCCTAGAACTTAGAACTACTTAAACCTAACTAACCTAAGGACATCACACACATCCATGCCCGAGGCAGGAGTCAAACCTGCGACCGTAGCGGTCGCGCGGTTCCAGACTGAAGCACCTAGAACCGCTCGGCCACACCGGCCGGCCAATATTTTGTGATCAATACAATCAAATGCCTTAGTTAATCAAAAAAATATGCCTAGCGTTCGAAACCTTTTGTTTGACCCATCCAGTACCTCACAGAGAAAGGAGAATATAGCATTTTCAGTTGTTAAACGACTTCTAAAGCCGAATTGTACATTTGACAGCAAATCGTGTGATATAAAATGATCAATTATCCTTACATACACAGCCTTTTCAGTAACTTTAGCAAACACTGATGGCTTAGAAATAGGTCTAAAATTATCTACATTATCCCTTTCTCCCTTTATGCAATGCATCATTGGCACAGGGAATTTTTCCAGACAGGTTAAAATATGCCTTTGTTAAACCTCCTTATAGGCAGGTGACAAGACACACTTAAACACATATTGTCCAGTTTCTTCACTGTCATCTTTTTTAAAAATATTCGAAAAAGTAATGTACTCGAGAATATTCTGACATTTAAGTGTAAACAATTTATTTAATGTATTACAGTTTGGTTCTAGAAGGATTCCTCGACTGAGAATGCTATTTCTTCATTCATTCATCAAACAGTACAAGCCTTAAATAATAATACATAGCCAGATGGTATTTTTTGTGATCCTCCCAAGACATTTGATAGCGTAGATCATGTTATTCGCTTAGAAAAACTCAAGTTTTATGGAACTAATGGCGTTACACACAGAGATGATTTGAATCATACTTAACAAACAGAATTCAAAAGATTGTGCTGAATAATTCCTACAACCTCGAAAATGTAGAAAATTTTAGTGACTGGGGAGAAATCTCAAAGTGAGTGCCACAGGGTCCAATTGTGGGTCCACTCCTGTTCCTTATATATGTGAATGATCTTCCACTTAACATTTAATAAGAAGAACTGGTACATTTTTGCACATAATACTGATGTTATAACGAACCCCGTAGAGAAAAAGCAACAAAGAGACGGTCAATAATATTTTCCAAAAATTATAAAGTAGTTATCACAACACGGACTCTTTTCAAATTTTGAAAAACGCAATGTGTTCATTTCCGTACAACAGATACATCACACCAACAGTTGACGTACCACATGAGCAAAAGTTGGTAAGTGGGGTACAATGCTCCAGATTTTTCGACGTAGATATTGATAAAAACTTGAACTGGAAGAAGCACATAACTGAGCCTCGCAAACGCTTAAGTTCAGCTACTTTTACTCCTCGTATAACTGCTAATTTTGGAAACAAAAGGATCAGTCCCCTAACATATTCTGTATAATACCAGTCAATTATGTCTTATGGAATAATTTTCTGGGGTTACGCATCACTTAGAAAAAAGTGTTGACTGCACGGAAGCGAGAAGTAAAAATAAATTGTGGTGTTCACCCACGGATGTCATGTAGGAACTGTTCAAGGATTTTGGCGTCCTAACTGCGTCGCCACGATACATATATTCGCCAATGAAATTCGTCATAAATAATCCATCACAATTTAAAAAGCACAGAGATGTCCATACCTACAACAATAGAGGGAAAAATGACCTTTTTGCCCATTATTAAAGCTTTCAGTCGTTCAGAAAGGAGTTGAGTTTGTAACACCAAACATTTTTTATCATTTGTTGAATTACATAAAATATCTGACATGTAGCAAAGCAAGTTTTAGCTAACTAATTTTTATCTTCTGGTAAAGGGACATAATGTTTAGACGTAACCGAAATAAATGACACAGAACAAAATAATGTCTGTGATAATCTCGATACCGACGGCACGTTAAGACCTAATCTTCCTTCCTTCAGAATCAAAATATTGCTACAAGTGTCAACACGTCCTCCTGATACTAAACCCCGAAGAGAAATAAATAACGCTGCACAATCTGAAATGTTTCTCAACAGGAATGCTGATTTTGTTCTCTCTGGAAAAACTTTCACATTTTTCACTCCACCAAATGGAAGCGGGCAAAGTTAAATGACTCGGGAATGAAGTTTAAGCATTAAACTGAAGATTAGCATCCAGTCACCAGACACATTTAAGATAAGTTCACGAATTAATTTTGTCCTGCAATGTTATTTGAGGTGCCTTTCCCCTTTCTTCTCGCAAAACACTCCGCATATCTTGCCGGTTTCTCTCAGGCGCACAAGAAACCAGGTGAGGGAAGCGTAGAGTACCTAAAACGCTACCTCGGCAGAGTTTTCGGGCAACATTTAGCAACCTGAAGCGAGTCATTAATTAACCCGTCACGCTCCGTTCCGGGTAATGATCGCGCCTCGTAATTAACGCCGAGTTTCGGCGTCCGTCAGAGGGGCTCTTGTTACATTGTTGCGCTGCTGACAGGGTGCTACACCGTAGATACTGTACGAGCGAACACGCCAGAGTCCTCACTGCACGCGAACTGCGCTGTCTGCCACAAGAAACCTCTTTGCTCGTGTTTGTTTACTCCATCCACGGACTTCAGCTGTTTTGTGTTTTCACAAAGCTACACTTATCACGGGAACATTGACTGCGTAGAATAATCGGGTGGCTTTTCGTACGAAAGCAGGTTAGTGAACTGCGAACTTTAGGAGCTAATTTAGAATCGTTATACTATTTCATTTATGCTCGGAGATGGAGAGGAAATGGCGATACTACCAGTGGACTTTGACGAGAGACCAAGTGAGCACACGACACACGAGTGATTGACAAGAACTTTAACTATTTCTCAAAGAGAAACTAAATCGAGTGTGTAAAAACAGCTCTGCAAGCTGCAGCGGAGACTGCGAAACATAGTACGAACTTAAAAAAAATAGTATCGAAAAGAAAGTGAAGCTAGTATTGGAAACACATTTTAACTATGTAATTCAAATGGGAACTGCATTGCGTGGTTACGAATGTACCAGTAGTAAAGCGAAAGTATTATGTCACAACAACTTTAACTGTTTATCGGAAAGAACACGAACTGGGTGCCACAGAAAGAAGTTTTACAGTGAAAGTGGATACGTCGGTACACAGTAGGAATTTGAAATATTTATCGTAGAAAAAAAAAGACTGATATACGGACTAAATATTGTAAATATTTCCGAAACAGAAGAGAGTATTTTGTTTCTCATATACAACAGAGATTAAAAATGTCTCTCGAAACCGTCGAAAGATGATGACAAAGAGCACTATACAGAAATGCAGTTAAAAATGTGCAAAAGTGAGGTGGCAGCAGCTGTTATTACTGCAACACTGGTCAAAATCTACGTTTAGTATCGCAAATTCCTCTTGATGCACGGTTTTCAATACGAAGTGCAATATCGCGGAGGGTTTTTAAGGCATTGTGTGATCGCAGTGTTGACAGAGGAAACGGGTGCAGACCGAATCGTAATTTTCGTTGATTTTAAATATGAACGAAATAAAGTGTGCCGCTATAAATGAGACTGATGACCATAGATGTTAAGTCCCATAGTGCTCAGAGCTCAGAGCTATAAATGATGTTCAAGAGATTGCGAAAACATTGAAACAGGTGGCGTAACTGCGATACAAGTTCATAAGTCTATTATAATTATTTTTATTTCTCACATTATTGTTTATTTCTCACATTTTTGTGTACTTCAGGTTACTACCACCTTCCTGAACAGTAGTCCTGGTGAGTTATGTGGTTCTGCAATATTTTACGATAGAATGTATCTCGTATTTCACAGTCAAACTACATCCTGACGTTCTAGATAGGGCTCTCTCATGTCATAAGGTCTTTTTCCCACGACGCAAATGATGGCATCATTTTTAACATTAACGCTCAACTAACCTCGACGCTCAGATCCTTATATTGGAATTATTTCGTAGCAGTCTTATCATTAATATTTCCATCACAGCACTGGGACGTGGGTGATAGAGCTCGATATTTTGTATATTTGGCGTACAACAATGCCAGGCTTGTTACGTGTGCTACAATTCGGTCGGTACATACGTATTTGTTAACAGTGCAGTATAGGTTTACGTCCAGCCAGGGTGACCGCTTCAAGAGTGTGGTCGTTACCATTTGTCGTAGGGATCTGCTATTCCTAGAGCCCTACATATTTGCCGGTGAAGGCATTCATTGTTCACCAAGACAAGATAGCCAGATTACGTGAGGTCCGCAGTCTCAAATGTGAACTCTACAAATTTGAGGTCTATCGTCTCGACGGTTTCCATTGTTACTTCGTCTACATTGTGCAGCCACTGACTCTACTCCCATTTTCCTTCTATAGGGCACTTACGCGTCCGAGTTCTCCAACAGGTTTACGTATAGACCATACAGATATTTACATCGCCAGGTTATTTCAGTTTATTCTGAGTCTCAGTTCTGAAGTCGCATAGCAGAAGTCAGCTCGTCAGTTCTGTGAGAACCCTCTAACAACCTTCTTAGCCTGGGAAACAATTCCTCTGTTTTCATTTGCCATCCAGGCCTCCTATGTTGTCAACTGGTCCTTTTTTTACTCAAGCTATGCCACAAACTTTTTTTTCACATTTCGATTCAGTAACTCCTCGTTGCTTGTCTACTCTGGCCTTCCAGCTTCAGCCTTCTCCTGTGGCATCATACACTAAAAACTGGCACAGGCATGGGTGTTCAAATACAGAGATATGTAAACAGGCAGAATGCAGAGCTGCGGTCGGCAACGCCTATACAACGCAACAAGTGTCTGGCGCAGTTGTTAGATCGGTTACTGCTGCTACAATGGTAAGTTATCAAGATTTACGTGAGTTTCAACGTGATGTTATATTCGGCGCACGAGCGATGGGACACAGCATCTCCGAGGTTCTATGAAGTGGGGATTTTCCCTTACGATCATTTCACGAGTGTACGTTGAATATCAGGAATCCGGCAAACAATCAAATCTCCGACATCGCTGCGGCCAGAAAAAGATCCTGCAAGAACGGGACCAACAACGACTGAAGAGAATCGTTCAATTTGACAGAAGTGCAACCCTTACGCAAAGTAAGTTATGGAGACAACCTCATGAATCTATGGATCCTACATGTCAGCAGAGGACTATTCAAACTAGTGAAGGCTCTGTAATGGTGTGGTGCGTGTGCAGTTGGAGTGATATGGGACCCCTTATAACGTCTAGGTACGACTCTGACGAGTGTCACGTACAGTCTTAGACATAAAAACTGACCGCCGGCCGGCCGCCACAGAGACTAAGTCCGAGATGTTCGCTTAAGGTGGCCAATAAAACTGACCCCCCCCCCCCCCCCCCTTACAACTCTAAGTCCGGCCATCTGAAAAATCTGGCAACACTGTAAGACGTGGAAGTGTTAGGAGGAAGTGTTGTCCACTTCCGAGATGTTCTCGGAGCGTGTGAGTCCGTGGTCTAGTGGTAATCGTCGTGCATTCTAAACTTATAGTCGCCTGTTCGCGTCCAACTGTATTTTTTTTTACGACATTTCGGCCCTCGTCTAAAGTTATAAGTCTGATTGAACATCGAAGATAATTCTTTTCATATTCTACCCACCAGAAATAACAAGTACTTCCAGAAACAGTTCCGCAGGACAGCTCGTGGCTGCGTCGCGATCATAACAGCTTACGCTCGAGCGTTTCCTCGCGCTGCAGCGGCTACCGGCCACCGGCCAGACGCCACCCGCCGCCTGAAATCCGGCGCCACCCATGTGAACGCGGCGCGACGCTGTCAGTGTATGTATCAACTGTCATTTTCGAATTTGAAGTTCTAGTTTTCATCTTGCAGTTAAGCATTGTATTTTGCATACTTGAAAATCTTGAACTACGGTTAAGCATTGTAAAATTGAGTCGCAAGTGGAAAAAGGTGTAACATCTGCAACACAGTATTTACTTTTGGTATACCAGAGGGGTGAATGAGGAGGAGGCAGCTAGAAAGATTTGAACTGTGTGTGGAGCGAGTGCTTTTGGGAAAAATACGCCAGAAAAAGATATTCTTGTTTCAACAAAGACCGTTCTGGCGTGAATGATTTTCCACTTTAAGGTTCAAAAAATGGCTCTGAGCACTATGGGACTCAACTGCTGAGGTCATTAGTCCGCTAGAACTTAGAACTAGTTAAACCTAACTAACCTAAGGACATCACACACATCCATGCCCGAGGCAGGATTCGAACCTGCGACCGTAGCGGTCTCGCGGTTCCAGACTGCAGCGCCAGAACCGCGCGGCCACTTCGGCCGGCCCACTTTAAGGAAGTCTCGACTACTGATATAAGTGATGGATTACCATTTAACCATCATGCGACATTTGCATCCAACAGGCAAAGTTCAGAAGTCTGGTGTAGGAGTACTGCATGCTATAATTCGAAACAACACAAATCAACGGAGTGACTACTATTGAACGTCATCAGGTCGCTCATTGAGCATTCCTATGCAGTATTGTTACTGGTGAAGTGTTATGATGCCTTTATCGTTAACTTCCTAAGAAGAAATGAAAGGCTGAGCTCACACAAAAAGACGTAAACTCGAGCAAAGAGTAGTGTGAACATATTATTTTACATCTCATAGCTCCAAAAGTGTGTTTTGGGCTACGAATTCTGCCCCAAGGCGTGTGTGCATCACAACTGGAATTTGTTACCAACAACTGAGGCACCTTTCGGTCGCAGTGTACGAAAATCGAGCAACAAAACTACATCACCTGTGCTACTGCATGATAACGCACTCTGTTGATTTGAGAAACAAAACTATCCAGGAGATTGATAGAAAAGTCGTCTCTCAGGCAGTTGTATTGATAGGGAAGTCCTCTCTCAAGCACTTGTCCCTTTCGTCATATATTCGTAAAATTTTACCTTTCCCGCTCTTGATCGATCAACCGTCAAGGCAATTCATTTCTAGACGAAAATACTCTTTAAACTACACTGGTTTAATGGCATCATTAGAAACAGTATGTTTCTACGGGGGTAGAATTTGTAAACTACTTAAGCATTGAAACTTCCTGGCAGATTAAAACTGTGAGCCGGACCGAAACTCGAACTCGGGACCTTTGCCTTTCGCGGGCAAGTGCTCTACCACTGAGCTACCCAAGCACGACTCGCGCCCCGTCCTCACAGCTTTACTTCTGCCAGTATCTTGTCTCCTACCTTCCAAACTTTACAGAAGCTCACCTGCGAACCTTGCAGAACTAGCACTCCTGAAAGAAAGGATATTGCGGAGACATGGCTTAGCCACCGCCTGGGGGATGTTTCCATAATGAGATGTTCACTCTGCAGCGGAGTGTGCGCTGATATGAACTTCCTGGCAGATTATAACTGCCAGACTCGGTCTGGCACACAGTTTTAATCTGCGAGGAAGTTTCATATCAGCACACACTCCGCTGCAGAGTGAAAATCTCATTCTGGGTACTTAAGCATTCTCAGATTGTTTTAGATATCGTGAAAGAAAATTCTTCTGCTGATTAATTTCTCTTTGACGATTACTGTTGCGTTTAGTAAACTAATGGAAAATGCAAATAAAATATTCACTGTACTAATAAAAATTAAATTCAGCTTACTACAGATATATTACGGCGGCAGTCTATCTTAATAAAGCATTAAGTATCTGTAAGACGATTGAGCCTATTTTAACACGAATTAGTAGGATATTACCGACTTTTGACTTCGAAAAGATCTGTATTTACTTCATTTCCTGTATCGTTCGCAAGTATTAGGAAAATGTGACAGTTCATAGATAAAATTATGTATTCACAACAACAAAAAATATGTCGGCAGAAAACAAAAGTGTCATTATGAATTTGGCAGTACCGTAAGGTTTTTGCTCAGACACCAAGGGTTACTGAAAGTAGCAAGACGAATTTTGCTCTAGCGTTGTCTTACGATTCCCTCACTGAATTTGTATCCGCCTGCTTGTAGCTCTGCTACAAAAGAATTAAAAATGTGGCTTTCAGCGAGTCTCGAAAGGCGGACAGAGGCAGCGTGTACCTAACAGGCAAGCACGTTACCCAGGAGCTAACGTACAGGTGCGGTGTCCTCGACGTACTTTGTGGCTCGGTAGCCGCTATGGCAGACAAATCGCAACATAAGGGACGAGAGTAGTTGTATTTTCCGTGTGGAACCATTTTCGTTGACTCAAAAGCATTAACTGATATCCTTATGTCACATCTTAAGAGAAAATCACTCACAGTATTCAATTGAAATGACAGATAAAAATGGTTCAAATGGCTCTGAGCACTATGGGACTTGGCTGCTGAGGTCATCAGACCCCTAGAACTTAGAACTACTTAAACCTAACTAACCTAAGGGCATCACACGCATCCACGCCCGAGCTCCCCTAAAGGCCCCCGACGCCCCGCCGCGACCACGTCACGACCACGTCACGACCACGTCACGACCACAGTGACCGGCCTAGAGGCGGGCGCTGTCCGCTAGCTGGCTGCTTCCCTCCCTGTCTGACTCGGCGCCTCCAGAGTGCACGTCAGTGTCTTCTCCTCTGGACGCACAAAATAGGCTCGCGGTATTCCTTCAACACTACCGCCAGTTTCACCTCTGACTACGGGCTGCCTTGCTCTCTTCCTTTAGCGATGACCAACACTTGTTCCCTCTTCACAATAACCTGCAACGTTTCGCCTCTTCATAAAATTTTCAATACTTGGAAACTAACACTAATATCGCACTTGTTGGGATTGGCAGTCCGCGTGATAATTTTCGACTACGCTCGTAATGTCACCAACTGAGAAAAAGAAAATGACTGGAGTTCTACTTTCACCTTCTACGTCCCGCTTTAATACTGGCAGCCGATTCCACAACTAACATTTGCAAAAGTTTGGTTGACACTATTAGGCGAGAGGAGGAGGTGCAAGCCAAGACTAGCGAAAACTCTGCTGCGCCGGAAGGAAGACATGAGAGAGAGAGAGAGAAAGAGAGAGAGAGGGAGGGAGAGAGAGGGCGGTGGGGGAATGGCTTAAGCGCAGATATCCGCATCTGTCAGCGTTTTCAGCCCCTTTGTCGTTCTTGGCTCCGAGTCGGGAGTGAGGGGTGAGGGGGAAGGAAAGAGGTGTGGGCGGTTTGCTTTATGTCAGGGGTCACCGGAAGCGTGGGCAGGGCCGGGTAGGACTGCCGCCTGTGTGGGCGCCGGCTAAGTTTCTCTCCTCTCCTCTCCCGCTAATGTTGTACAGCGGCTCTGACATCATCAGCACCCTGTAACGAGGATGGAACGTACAGTTCAGAGCCACCGAGAGTTTACAGCTAATACTTGTAATCCGTTCCAGGTATATTTTTTAATGCTAATCGCACATCATAGTGCGTGTGTTTTAAGCGTAGTCAATACGAGGGGGGACCCAAAAGAAACCGGATTGTTGTCATAAAAAATTTATTGATGAACCTTTTTACAAAATTACTTCAGTCACCTTCAAAATACTCTCCATTACATGCGATGCACTTGTCAAGTCTCTTTTCCCACTGTTGGAAGCATGTTTGGAACTCTTCAGGTTTGATATTGTCCAGTGCCCTTTGCGAAGCTGTTTTTACCGCCTCCACATCGTCATAACGCTCCCCTTTTAGCGTTTTTTCATTCGTGGGAACAGGAAAAAGTCGAACGGGGCTAGGTCCGGCGAATACGGAGCGTGGGGAATGACAGACCACCTCTGAGATGCCAAATAGTGGGTCACTCGTAAGGCCGTGTGTGCTAGAGCGTTGTCGTGACGCAGAAACCAGTCACCTGATCGCCAAAGTTCCGGGCGTTTCCTCCTCACATCCTCTCGCAGACGTCTTAAAACATCCAAGTAAAAGTGCTGGTTAACAGTGTGGCCAGGGGGTACGAATTCCCGATGCACAATTCCACGAACATCAAAAAATACAATGATCATCGTCTTCACATTTGACCTCTCTTGCCTTGCTTTTTTTGGTCTGGGAGAGTTGGGAGTCCTCCACTGGCTTGATGCTTGCTCGGTTTCTGGGTCATACCCGTAACACCAACTCTCATCCCCTGTAATGACTTTGTTCAACAAGTTCGGATCACGCGCAATCTCTGATTTCAAGTCCTGACACACATTCATGCGGATGGTTTTTTGCTCCTGTGTCAGAATGCGCGGAACAAATTTAGCTGCAACACGTCTCATGTGCAAATCCTCACTGAAAATTCGCTGGCACGAGCTCCAACTGATTCCTGTCTCTGCCGAAATTTGGTCGATCGTTTGCCGACGATCCTCGTTGATCTTTTGGCAGACCTTTTCAATGTTCTCCTCATTTCGCGATGTTGAAGGGCGCCCAGAACGAGCTTGGTCTTCAACACACATCTCACCACGTTTAAAGCGCCCAAACCACTCGAAAACCTATGTGCCGCTCATAGCGTCCTCCTGGAAAGATTCTTGAAGTATTTGGTGTGTCTCCGTTGCAGTTTTTTTAAGCAAGAAACAAAATGTAACACACACTCTTTGTTCTTATAAAGTTGCCATAACGACTTCGCAGAGGTAACCCGCCAACAGACAGACAAACACAATACCACACCTGCACGTTCAGCTCTACACTGACGCCGTCTGCACAGCTGTTTCATGAGGGTCTCAACTAACACCATCTAGCGTGAGAACCATGCACTACGTCTACGAGTGGCAGCGCCCTCGGAGTCCGGTTTCTTTTGGGTCCCCCCTCGTATAATGAAGCACACCTTTTTTTAAACGTTATTATGTCACTCTGCAAGTTGCATTCACGAGCTCTTCAAAATACACAAAAGAGCCAAAGAAACTGGTATACACCTGCCTTATACCGTGTAGGGCACCAGCGAGCACATAGTAGTGCCGCAACACGACGTGGCGTGGACTCGACTGATGTCTGAAGTAGTGCTGGAGGGAACTGGCGCCACGAATCCTGTAGGGCTGTCCATAAATCCGTAAGAGTACGACAGGGTGGAGATGTCTTCTGAACAGTACGTTGCAAGGCATCATAGATATGTTTAATAATATTCATGTCTGGGTGACCAGCGGAAATGTTTATACTCAGAAGAGTGTTCCTGGAGAAACTCTGTAGCAATTCTGGACGTGTAGGGTGTCGCATTGTCCTGTTGAATTTTGTCCCAAGTCCGTCAGAGTGCACAATAGATGTGAATGGATGCAGTTGATCAGGCAGGATGCTTACGTACTCGTCACCTGTCAGAGTCGTATCTAGACGTATGAGGGGTCCCATATCACTCCAGATACGTAAGCTCCACACCACTACAGATCCTCCACCAGCTTGAACAGTCCCCTGCTGACATGCAGGGTCCACGGATTCATGAGGTTGTCTCCATACCCATACATGTCCATTCGCGCGATACAATTTGAAACGAAATCCGTCCGACCAGACAAGATGTTTCCAGTCCAATGTCTGTGTCGACGGGCCCAGGCGGTGCGTAAAGCTTTGTGTGCTGCAGTCATCGAGGCAACACGAGGCTCCGAAAGCCCATATCGATGATGTCTCGTCGAATGGTTCGGACGCTGACACTTATTGATGGCCCAGCACATAAATCTGCAGCAATTTGCGGAAGGGTTGCACTTCTGTCACGTCGAACGATTCTCTTCAGTCATTGTTGGTCCCATTCTTGGAGGGTCTTTTTTCCGGCCGCAGCGATGTCGTAAATTTGATGTTTTACCAGACTACTGATATTCACGGTACACTCGTGAAATGGTCTACGGGAAAATGCCCTCTTCATCGCTGTCTCGGAGATGCTGTGTCCCATGTCTGGGCGCCTATTGTAACATCAAGTTCAAACTCACTTAAGTCTTGACAACCTGCCACAGTAGCGGCAGTAACCGATCCAAGAACTGCGCCAGAGACTTGTTGTGTTATATATGCCTTGCCGACAGCAGCGCCGTATTCTGCCTGTTTACATACCTCTGTGTTTGAATACGCATGCCTATACCAGTTTCTTTGGCAAAATAATTTTATTTAAAAAAGCGGATAAAGTGGCATTAGAAGCCTTCCTAAGAGACAATCTCCATTCCTTCCGAACCAACTATGCAAATGTAGACGAGATGTGGCTCAAATTCAAAGATATAGTAGCAACAGCAATTGAGAGATTCATACCTCATAAATTGGTAAGAGATGGAACTGATCCCTCATGGTACACAAAACAGGTCCGAACGCTGTTGCAGAGGAAACGGAAAAAGCATGCAAAGTTCAAATGGTTGAGATGGCTCCGACCACTATGGGACTCAACTTCTGAGGTCATCAGTCCCCTAGAACATAGAACTAGTTAAACCTAACTAACCTAAGGACATCACAAACATCCATGCCCGAGGCAGGATTCGAACCTGCGACCGTAGCGGTCTTGCGGTTCCAGACTGCAGCACCTTTAACCGCACGGCCACTTCGGCCGGCATGCAAAGTTCAGAAGAACGCGAAATCCCGAAGATTGGCTAAAATTTACAGACGCGCGAAATTTGGGACGAACTTCAATGCGAGATGCCTTTAATAGGTTCCACAACGAAACATTGTCTCGAAATTTGGTAGAAAATCCGAAGAAATTCTGGACTTATGTAAAGTACACAAGCGGCAAGAAGCAGTCATACCTTCGCTGCGCAGTGCCGATGGTACTGTTACCGACGACTGTGCCGCTAAAGCGGAGTTATTGAACGCAGTTTTCCGAAATTCCTTCACCAGGGAAGACGAATGGAATATTCCAGAATTTGAAACACGAACAGCTGCTAGCATGAGTTTCTTAGAAGTGGATACCTTAGGGGTTGCGAAGCAACTCAAATCGCTTGATACGGGCAAGTCTTCAGGTCCAGATTGTATACCGATTAGGTCCCTTTCAGATTACGCTGATACAATAGCTCCCTACTTAGCAATCATATACAACCGCTCGCTCACCGATAGATCTGTACCTACAGATTGGAAAATTGCGCAGGTCGCACCAGTGTTTAAGAAGGGTAGTAGGAGTAATCCATCGAACTACAGACCTATATCATTGACGTCGGTTTGCAGTAGGGTTTTGGAGCATATACTGTATTCAAACATTATGAATCACTTCGAAGGGAACGATCTATTGATACGTAATCAGCATGGTTTCAGAAAACATCGTTCTTGTGCAACGCAGCTAGCTCTTTATTCGTACGAAGTAATGGCCGCTATCGACAGGGGATCTCAAGTTGATTCCGTATTTCTAGATTTCCGGAAAGCTTTTGACACCGTTCCTCACAAGCGACTTCTAATCAAGCTGCGGGCCTATGGGGTATCGTCTCAGTTGTGCGACTGGATTCGTGATTTCCTGTCAGGAAGGTCGCAGTTCGTAGTAACAGACGGCAAATCATCGAGTAAAACTGAAGTGATATCAGGTGTTCCCCAGGGAAGCGTCCTGGGACCTCTGCTGTTCCTGATCTATATAAATGACCTGGGTGACAATCTGACCAGTTCTCTTAGGTTGTTCGCAGATGATGCTGTAATTTACCGTCTAGTAAGGTCATCCGAAGACCAGTATCAGTTGCAAAGCGATTTAGAAAAGATTGCTGTATGGTGTGGCAGGTGGCAGTTGACGCTAAATAACGAAAAGTGTGAGGTGATCCACATGAGTTCCAAAAGAAATCCATTAGAATTCTATTACTCGATAAATAGTACAATTCTCAAGGCTGTCAATTCAACTAAGTACCTGGGTGTTAAAATTACGAACAACTTCATTTGGAAAGACCACATAGATAACATTGTGGGGAAGGCGAGCCAAAGGTTGCGTTTCATTGGCAGGACACTTAGAAGATGCAACAAGTCCACTAAAGAGACAGCTTACACTACACTCGTTCGTCCTCTGTTAGAATATTGCTGCGCGGAGTGGGATCCTTAGCAGGTGGGATTCACGGAGGACATCGAAAGGGTGCAAAAAAGGGCAGCTCGTTTTGTATCATCACCTAATAGGGGAGAGAGTGTGGCAGATATGATTCGCGAGTTGGGATGGAAGTCATTAAAGCAAAGACGTTTTTCGTCGCAGCGAGATCTATTTACGAAATTTCAGTCACCAACTTTCTCTTCCGAATGCGAAAATATTTTGTTGAGTCCAACCTACATAGGTAGGAATGATCATCAAAATAAAATAAGAGAAATCAGAGCTCGAACAGAAAGGTTTAGGTGTTCGTTTTTCCCGCGCGCTGTTCGAGAGTGGAATGGTAGAGAGATAGTATGATTGTGGTTCGATGAACCCTCTGCCAAGCACTTAAATGTGAATTGCAGAGTAGTCATGTAGATGTAGATGTAGATGAGTGTAAAAATACGATATTCGTTAATAGACAAGCAAAGTGTGGCGTGTATTACTAGGCAAATACGATTTATTGAAGCTGAGTCAGATGCCTTGGTCCTGAATTTTGAACAGTTAGAAGATTGTAAGTTAGTCTAAAAATTTGTATCAGTTGGCTCTTAGAACAAAACAAAAGAGTTTTTGCACATCCAGTACCCTTGTTCCTCTTGAAAATTATCTCCACTGGCAGAAGGACACGTCTAGATTAGCGTTAGAAACGCTGGCGGCAGAGCTGCTGTCTGCCCTGCCTCAGCGACGTCAGGTAAAATTTATGATATGATATTTCCATGCATTTTCACTAGCTCTGCTTCAATATATCCACAGAGATGTGGTTACTTTTCCGTCCCGTGTGGAGTTTAGGAGATCCTGACAACGCGGTGTCGTGTTCCTCAATTGACGCGAGCCTTTGCAGCGCCGGCCTTCGTCACGTGTTCCGTTTGTCGGCCAGACACCGCGACTAGGTGGGAGCCGGTCGGTCAAGTCCCTCGTCGCTTTTTCTCCGTGAATTCTCTGTTTTACGTCACCGTGAAGTGATCGGTAGCAGTCTCCTTACGGTCTTCGTGTTGTCTTTCCGTCACTTTGGTTAGTTGGAGAAAACTAAATTTATTACTTGCTGATATCACACAAGGTCGTAGTCGTAGGATTAGTCGTCGTATTCATCCGTGGGTCACTTTTACAAGGATAGTTGACATGTCATGGTTACAAATTAAGAACAACAGCAGTATCGTCGCTCATGTATAATAAGCGTTTACGTACATACAGGTCCAGATTGACAAAGATGGGACAGGAAGCCGGCCTTGCCTTTGTATTAGGCACCACCCCGGCGTTTGCCTGCAGTAATTGTGGAAAGCCGTGGAAAACCTAAAACAGGGTGACCGGACCAAGACCGGAGCAGCTATCGTCCCGGATAGGCCTGTTTAAAACAGTGCCACGCGCTTCGGTCTGTCTCTGCTAAGTTACTTAATAGCGTACAAAGGCAAGTACTGCAATGTACACTCATTACCCACTGCTCACGTCACACACATTACTTTACACTGTGACACTAGACAGATCAGGACCACAGCGACGCCGCTTGTTTTCAATTTTCTATACCACAATTTCCCATTTTCTTTCCAGAAAAATTTAGGCATCATCCCAGCATAGTGAATGAGGTATTGACCTCAGGAAGAGTATAAGTTGTTACTGCTAT
Source organism: Schistocerca nitens (assembly GCF_023898315.1). NCBI lineage: Eukaryota > Metazoa > Arthropoda > Insecta > Orthoptera > Acrididae > Schistocerca > Schistocerca nitens. Next base: position 13,326,279 of record NC_064622.1, read on the forward strand.
ACACTGCCGACCACTGGCAGTGAGGTTTTCCAAAGAAGAAAACGGAAAGAAGAACATTACATTGCGAAGGTGTTGTGTCAAGTGATAGAGATGTTTCATTTTTACTATTTTCTTGTGGTGCATTTCTTATCGAACCCCTATTCTGTGTAATGTAAGTGGCTGTTCAAAACGATAATCTGAAACAGCCCAGCTTTTTGAAATTTTCCAGCGTGTTGTCCACTACAACATAAATTTAATGTGGGTTCTTTATATCGCTAAACAGCTTAGTAAAAACCTTTTTTAATGACACACTAGCTTCGCCCTGCTCATTCGTGTCTGATCCAAAGCTAGAATGGAACATCGTTTTTCGAGCGCCGGGTCCTGCAAATCGGTCTTCTTTGAAAAAAATACAGACAGAAAACGAAACTTATCGCGGAGGTACATGAAACAGTCTCCACCTTTGAGTAAAGCCTTGGCAGACCGTTGTATTTGGTCTAATTTAATAAGCAACTAACCGGTGCTGATGGAGTTTTCCTCGAACTCACCAAATTCTAAAGAAGAAAAGCCTGAACGGTTGTCATAGTAGCTACAAGTGTAACCGCAGTCACCAAAATTTCAGCTTCATGTTATTACACTACTGGCCATTAAAATTGCTACACCACGAAGATGACATGCTACAGACGCGCAATTTAACCGACAGGAAGAAGATGCTGTGATATGAAAGTGATTAGCTTTTCAGAGCATTCACATAAGGTTGGCGCCGGTGGCGACACATACTACGTGCTGCTCGCGTTGGTCGAGATCCAATGACTGTTGGCAGAATATGGAATCGGTGGGTTCAGGAGGGTATTATGGAACGCCGTGCTGGATCCCAACGGCCTCGTATCACTAGCAGTCGAGACGACAGGCATCTTATCCGCATGGCTGTAACGGATCGTGCATCCACGTCTCGATCCCTGAGTCGACAGATGGGGACGTTTGCAAGACAACAACCACCTACACGAACAGTTCGGCGACGTTTGCAGCAGCATGGCCTATCAGCTCGGAGACCATGGCTGTGGTTACCCTTGACGCTGAAACACAGACAGGAGCGCCTGCAATGGTATACTCAACGACGAACCTGGGTGCACGAATGGCAAAACGTCATTTTTTCGGATGAATCGAGGTTCTGTTTACAGCATCATGATGGTCGCATCCGTGTTTGGCGACATCGCGGTGAACGCACATTGGAAGCGTGTATTCGTCATCGCCATACTGGTGTATCACCCGGCGTGATGGTATGGGGTGCCACTGGTTACACGTCTCGGTCACCTCTTGTTCCCATTGACGGCACTTTGAACACTGGACGTTACATTTCAGATGTGTTACGACCCGTGGCTCTACCCTTCATTCGATCCCTGCGAAACCCTACATTTCAGCAGGATAATGCACGACTGCATGTTGCAGGTCCTGTACGGTCCTGTCTGGATACAGAAAACGTTCGACTGCTGCCCTGGCCAGCACATTCTCCAGATCTCTCACCAATTGAAAACGTCTGGTCAATGGTGGCCGAGCAACTGGCTCGTCACAATACGCCAGTCACTACTCTTGATGAACTTTGGTATCGTGTTGAAGCTGCATGGGCAGCTGTACCTGTACACGCCATCCAAGCTCTGTTTGACTCAATGCCCAGGCGTATCAAGGCCGTTATTACGGCCAGAGGTGGTTGTTCTGGGTACTGATTTCTCAGGATCTATGCACCCAAATTGCGTGAAAATATAATCACATGTCAGTTCTAGTGTAATATATTTGTTCAATGAATACCCGCTTATCATCTGCATTTCTTCTTGGTGTAGCAATTTTAATGGCCAGTAGTGTGTTAATTGAAATAGTGTATGAGGTATACACTGCCTCACAAGGAAACTGTAACAGCCAGTGGACACGGTCGGATGTCAGTCTGCCTTCGTACACGTACCGAACATCAGCGACAATACGAGTGATTAATGCTGCAATCTTCTATGACAGGTGGAGGGATCAGCAGAGTAAGTTAGTGATGTTCGGTTTTTGTGTTTTATGTTGTTACCAGGCCTGGTAGCGTCAGAAGACGCGCGAACACCTTGAGATGTTGAGTGAGCACAGCGTTCTGAGCACCAGACACATCTTGAAGGGGACCCCATTCTGCATCTCCGTCTAACATTCTGCGTGGTGTCTGTTTGTTCCGCGTCGTGTCTCCCTACCACTTTCGCGCAACGACGCTCTGAGCGTGTTTTTAGGGAATTGACTAGTTTGAACCTGGGACCTGTTACTGGCAAGGAGACGCCAGACCTCACAAGACATGTAGAGTTCAGAAGAGTTCAGTGAGACTAGCGATGATATAACCAAATACTTAATGATTTCAGCGTCAGCTCCACTGCACTCCCTGTAAAAGAATCTTAATACTAACTAAATTTAGTGGAAGGGGTTCAAGGCTTTCCTATTTTTAGTTAGCTGGTAAAATAACGTCGAAAAAGCCGTTAAGTTTAACATTGGAAATTTTATTCTACTCACAAAACATTGTTTATAAATTGCACTATTGATAAAAGGAAAAAAATTTAATACAGGATGATAAAAACCAACTGCGTTCAACAAAAATGTGAACGAATATTCCCTGAATGGGTTTCCAAGTTCTATAATGACCTATGTCATATCAATCTATAATCTATGTTTAAGTTAAGTTTCATAAAAGAGAAAACTATCAAAATGGTGTAGAGTGACCCTCAATTATCTTTAATTACTTATTTAACTTGTCGTAAATTACAGTGGCTGATGTGGCTTCTCAATAATTATATAACAGAAAAATCATCGCGTTTCAGATTTTTACTTCAAGTAGCAAATGTGAATACCACGAAGTTTAATTGACGATCGACACTAGTATTACGTAAAAAGGGGATGTAACAGATGAGACTTCTGCAGTTCTGAGTGAAGCCTTATGCGCTCATATGCGGCATTGCGTGCATTGATTACCTTGTCGGTGTTTAGGCAGGGTCAGTGGCGGCTGGCGGCGCAGCTCCACACACCTCGCCGTCTCAGTAGCAACTCTCCCGAACGTATCCTTACTACTGTTTACCGAAGTTAGTTTAACAAAAAGGTATCTGGCTGTGTTTTCATCTGACCAATCAGGGTCTCAATGTTAACCTTAAGCTCTGCCTACAAAAATTCTGTCTATCCAATGAGAAACGTTATACTTTTCGTGGTGGGGCAATGTTTTTAAAGTTTGCTACGTAACAGAGACGCGTATAGTCTCACACTAAAACTTGCAGCTGGTGTGGCCTTTTTAGTGTTTTCGTAAGATCTATACTGTTCTTCTGGAGGGCTCTATCTTTTAACATGGGCTGGGGGATGCTCTTGGCGATCAGCCTGCTATGTGGGTGTCCGTCCCTTATCGTAGGGCCTCCTAGCCTACGCGATTCTGCTCTCGGCTTCTGTTCTCGTTTCTCCCCTCAGAAGGTATGACATGCATTTAGGCGTTCTTGTGTTAGTCTGTGGTATTCCATTTGCTCACTCGTTGATCGTATTACTTTGGTTAATTTAATGTCACGATTTATTCGGAGCTATGTGACATACTGGCAGATTTTCTATCAGGTCAGGGTTCTCATGGAAGGTGTTGGATCTGCCTGACACCTTACATCCGTTAGGCCGGCTGGTCGAATTGTGCAATATCGAGATTTATGGGGCTTTCGCATGTGACAGTAGCCCACTGTTGAAGTATGTGGGGATGTGAGGGCAGGCACGCAGTCGAACAGTACTCCAAGACTGGACGAACTAACGTATTGTAAGCTATTTCCTTTGTTGAGGGACTGCATCGCTTCAGTATTCTACCAATAAACCGCAGTCTAGAGTTCGCCTTACCCGTTACAGCACGACCACCAGACAGGTTATGTAAGGGAGCTCCTCATGCGACAACCCTGCCCCACTACCGTTATCCAGGATACGGAGGACCGGCTACAACAGTTGTGGGCCAGCGTGCCTCGGAAGAAGGTCCGACAATTTTATGACAACCTTCCCGACCCAATCAGCGGATGCACCCTGGAGAGAAGGGGAGCAACGCCATACTGACAAGTGCGTTCCTGCTGCCAAGTTCTTTGTAAATGTGACTCGATATTGTAATCACGGAAATAACATCACGTATCCACCCAAACCGCGAAGTTTCATTTCGTTTCCTCCTCCCGTTATGGGCGCTCCAATCCCTTACGTCAGACCGTGCACACGGGGTGGTTCAGCTGCCCCTGCGGATGCCGCTTTGTACAACCCTCAATTCTATAAGTGCTCTTCAGAAACTACGGGTGAGATTGACATATTCTCTTTCTCGCTACGCGCAAACTGTTACCGCTACAGAAAAAATCAGTCTTTTTGACGGAAATTTAATGTAGTTAAAATTTTTACTGGACACGTTTTCGTCAGAGATCGTAATTTTCGAGAGAAAAACGTACAAAAGTGACTTTCAAACGGACACCCACTCCGACACTCAGCCTATACCTGTCAGAATGTGTAGTACTTTCCCACAGCACTGCTTCCTACCACTGTAAAGAAATATATGACTGCACGAATTATTTCTCGTATTAGAAATTTTTTGGTCTTCACTGATGTGCCTTATTACGCTACCAGTTTAGTCGGACAATTAAAAATTACAAGAGTGACGTTTGTATAAATTTTACCTAACCATTTTGTACATTTTAACCATATTAAGTTGTACTCGTCAAGCCTTCTGATTATCAAACTATTACGCTTATAAGGGTTAAGTTTGGATCGAACTATCAACGTAATTAGTTTTAGCGTAACGTTTACAAGAGCCGTTTCTCTTTCGTCACTCTCACACGCTCGTTTAAATTAATTATCGTAACGAAATAGCCGACCATGCTGATGGCGTAGTAGCCCAATCAATAGAGACCACGAAAGGTAGAACATCGGGAACAGTTCGTGTGGTCGGAATTTTTTGTAGGGTGGTAGGAGAGAGTTCAAAAATGGTTCAAATGGCTCTGAGCACTATCGGACTTAACATCTGTGGTCATCAGTCCCCTAGAACTTAGAACTACTTAAACCTAACTAACCTAAGGACATCACACACCTCCATGCCCGAGGCAGGATTCTAACCTGCGACCGTAGCGGTCAGGCGGTTCCAGACTGAAGCGCCTAGAACCGCTCGGTCACAGCGGCCGGCTAGGAGAGAGTGCCACGGACAACATAGTAGAAATCCTGACCAGTGAGCGCGGAGGTCGAGGTACCCTTGAAGGTCACTTTCCTACGTCTTTCTTGAATAACTCGAAAACCGTGGCCTCCAGCGAAAAAATTGAAAGACATTAAATTTCCAACAAAAAGATCCTGCTCACTTTTCATTTAAGGCTGATAGTTTGCGCGTAGCGACCGAGAGAATATGAAAGTGCCGTGCGTGGTGTTTGAAGGCCAGATATGAAATTTCGCGTCTCATAAAACGACATCGGCAAGGGCAGCTGAATCAGTCTATATAAGTAAAATCGCTAAAAAAGGTTTTTTAAAGTGTATCCAGTGATAATTATAAAAATGATGGGTGAGAGCGCTTTTTTTTCGTATGATATTAGCAATCTGTGTGCAAGAGACCACAAGAAGTACTCCATTAAAGGACTTTTTTCATCTTTCGACAGTGTAAGAGTTTGGATACCACAAGCTAGTTTATATTTTTTCTATCTTAATTCACATTGGTTAGATGGATGCTGAAGTTCTTTCCACTGAGGCACCTCAGCCTTAAGTATGATCGCAGTGACGGCATTTCCATTGCGTTCTCGATATGTTTCAGTAGCCCAGTTAGGAAAAGGTGTCTTGAAGTACAAACAATAGCAGTTATTGTTATTTTTTAATCTTTTTATAATTTTCTAGATCGCGTACATTATAAAACTTTAATAATGTACGTGTTTGAGATAGTTATAAAAATGTCAGAATTTTTTTGTGTTTTCAGAAATCTGTATTTGATCGCTTTGTCCCTTCTTCGGAATTGTCAAACATAACCACTGGATAGCTATAGCAACTCTTACGAATGGAGTGTGTTTCCAGTGCCGTCGGTTTCCTACGTTGTCGAATAAGCTGAATGTTCTTGACGACTTCAGGAAGACGTCGAACTGACAACCCTTTACGACGTGGACGTCTCTCCTTACTTCAGCTTCAGCGTCCGCCCGCGGACCACGCACCAGACTTGTAGCAGGGTCATACCTGATGTGTGAGCGCGCAGAATGCCGGACGTTTGCCACGTCGGACATTTGCCATGCCGGACATTTGGCACACTTGCCCCTTCGCCAGGTTGCGATCCCTCAGGTAAGGGACGCCCTTCCTCGTACTCCTTCTGTCCGCTTTCAAACCGCCGTCTCTACATCTTAGTCGATACAAGCAGTACGTAAGGGACCTTCTTCTTCGACATCTTGGCCAAATACAGAGCTTCTTTTCCGAAATCGAAATATTTATAACTTTTGGGAAACAAAAGCAATACCGACGATTATGTCAGTATGTAATTAGTTCTGCCATGTATAAATATAGATCCCTCTGTCTGTACGGTAGCTTCCTTTCACGCTTACTGATTGCGACAGAAACAGCCCATCGCCATGAGAGCAACAAGAAAGGAACGATGTAAAGAGAGTGCGAATGTACGCCAATCATTTCTGTTTGATCACTGCATTTGTGCCTACTATAATTAGTACAACTGAATGCCCAAAAGACAACAAGGAAAGAAGGAATGGGAATGTTTGAAAAGAAGAACGACATACTCCATATTAATTTACTCTCTAAACTCCGATATCCTTTGCGCTGAAACATTAGTTAATAAAGTGTAGCGGGACAATGCTCAAAACATGACTGAAAATACGTTCACTAAATAGAGATTGATTGACATGTCATCTAAAGTCGACATACAATTTTAAAATGTTAGAAATAAGGAAGTAATACAGACTGCTATGCTTGTTACGTACGTAGTTGTTCTACATTGCTTAGCTCTGGTATTTACAGGGTCACAGAGAAAGCATCCTGGGTTTTGGAGGGAAAAGCCGTAATTGTAATGATCTGCACTACAACAGAAACAAGAAGCACAACTTAAGGAAAAATAATGTAATGCGTGTTCCATCTCACAAGTGACATTGAAGCAGACTGTTCCTCTGACTTAATATGGGCAGTGGTTATATTCGACAACCGGAATAAATTAATAACTGGTTCCTTTTACCGACCCCCGGTCTCAGATGAAACAGTTGCTGAACAGTTCAAAGAAAACTTGAGTCTCATCACAAATAGATACGCTGCTCATACAATTATAGTTGGCAGTGACTTCAAAATACCTTCCGTATGTTGACAAAAATACATTTTCAGATCCTATTGTAGATAGAAAACAACTTCCGTAACTGTTCTAAATGCTTGTTTTAAATTATTTTGAACCATTAGTTCACGAGGCCGTTCAAATTGTAAATGGTTATGAAAACACACTTGACCTCTTAGCTACAAATAATCCCGAGCATCACGACGGATACAGGGATTAGTGAACACACAGTCGAGCGAGGCTCAATTCCATAGCAAAGAAATTCACCAAAACTAAACGAGAAATATATCTATTTATAAAAGCAGCTTAAAATTGGGTTGACCTCTTTCTAAGAGACAGTCTCCAATCCTTCCACACTATGTAAGTGACGACCGTATGTGGCTTAAGTTCAAAGAAATAGTATCAACAGCACTCCAGAGATTCGTACCAAATAAATTAATAAGAGACGGAACTGATCCCCCACAGTACACAAAAAGCTGCTGCAGGAGCACCGAAAAAGACACGTATAATTTAGACGAACGCAAAATCTCCAAGATTGGCGAAGTTTTATTGAGGCTCGAAATTTGGCGTGGATTTCAATGCGAGATGCATTTAATAGTTTCCACAACGAAAGTCTCTCTAGAAATGTGGCGGAGAATCGAAAGAGATTCTGGTCCTATGTTAAGTAAACTAGCGGAAAGGCTCAGTAAATACCTTTGCTGTTCGACAGCGATGAGGAGGGGGAGGGGGACACAAGGGACCCAACCCTTCGGAGAAGGTAAAATCGTGGCAAATGTCCGGCGCGGCAAATGTCCGCACACCGAGCGCGCAGACGAGTCACAGAGCGGCGTGAGCCTAAAGCCGCCGGCACACGGACCGTGCATCCGAACGTTGAGCGTTGAGCGTGCCGAGTTTCTGACGTCATAGCGTGGAACAGCACGCTCGGGAGTCTTTCCGAACGTGCAGAGCAATATCTGGCGTGTCAGATGTTCTGAGCGTGCGTCTGAGCCTTGACCAATGAGGTGGCACAACGCCACCTACGTCACACGCACGCCGTCTCCCTTCAGTACAGAGTTGTGACGCGCCATATTGTCATTCATTTCAAGCCTATACGTATATCTGCCGTTCCGAGCACCAGCAAATTGAGCATCATTGGAAAACCCGTTGTTAACTGTGTGATTTGTTCCAATAAAATAATGAGAAACATCATATTCGTGGCAAAAGAATTATTGTAACTTGCGTATTATAAGAGTAGGCTATTTGAAGTCAGCGACACACTGAAGATCCACCCAAAACGCATTGTTCTTGGTACAATTTGTTGTAATTAAATTTCAATTCGTAACATATCTACGAATAAGGCTTTCAGAAAGGCCTAACAAGCTATGATTAGGTGCAAGGAATGTGGTGTTACTTTAGTGTAATGAGTAGCAGCCGGCACTGTAGCTCAGCGTGTTTGGTCAGAGGGTTAGCTGCCCTCTCCAATAGAAAAACTGAGTTAATCGATCAACAACGAACTTAAACGGATGTCTTACGACGTCTGCCCCGAGCAGATGCAACGAACAAAATGAGATAAAAAAAATTTAAGAAAGTAGCATCTCTGTCTTCTATAAAATTGTTTATTAGGGCAGCGGTTCGCTTCTTGATACTCCCAATATTTTTTTCCTAACACTCGCGTTTTTATTAGGTTCTGGTACTTTATTATTAGTATTAGTATTAAGTATATACTATGATAGTTGGCGTTATGTAAATATAAGTTCACCTTTTTTTGAGGGATGACTTTGTTCGATTGGCTTAATCTACAGGACAGCTTGCGCTGCTTGTATAAAGATCTACATCTACATCTACATCCATACTCCGCAAGCCACCTGACGGTGTGTGGCGGAGGGTACCTTGAGTACCTCTATCGGTTCTCCCTTCTATTCCAGTCTCGTATTGTTCGTGGAAAGGATTGTCGGTATGCTTCTGTGTGGGCTCTAATCTCTCTGATTTTATCCTCATGGTCTCTTCGCGAGATATACGTAGGATGGAGCAATATACTGCTTGACTCTTCGGTGAAGGTATGTTCTCGAAACTTCAACAAAAGCCCATACCGAGCTACTGAGCGTCTCTCCTGCAGAGTCTTCCACTGAAGTTTATCATCTCCGTAACGCTTTCGCCATTAGTAAATGATCCTGTAAGGAAGCGCGCTGCTCTCCGTTGGATCTTCTCTATCTCTTCTATCAACCCTATCTGGTACGGATCCCACACTTCTGAGCAGTATTCAAGGAGTGGGCGAACAAGCGTACTGTAACCTACTTCCTTTGTTTTCGAATTGCATTTCCTTAGGATTCTTCCAATGAATCTCAGTCTGGCATCTGCTTTACCAACGATCAACTTTATATGATCATTCCATTTTAAATCACTCCTAATGTGTACTCCCAGATAATTTATGGAATTAACGGCTTCCAGTTGCTGACCTGCTATTTTGTAGCTAAATGGTAAGGGATCTATCTTTTGCTCCTTTTTCTTTTACGCTTCGTAATTCACATGTTGCAAAGATTCTGCTACTGGTTAGGAACAGTGATCAAGTAAGACTGACCGTGGGGTTTTACTAAAATGTGGGAATGATGAAATAATGTTTATATTATGCGGAGAAGTATTCCAAATTTGTACCGCAATGTTTGGAATGGAATAAGTCTGTGTCCTTATTGACTGGACATGGTACTTTCCTTTTCGTAGACGATGGAGGAAATGTGCGTTTTAATAGAGGTAACGTGGGAATTTGACGCGCGCCCGTTGAGTAAATAGTGCGATTTACGAACTGGAAACCTCCCTCAACTGCCGCTGGAGTGCGTTGCGATCGCGTATACCACGTTGGGGCCCACGTACCGTATGCACAAGTCGCATCTTTCCTGGTCGTTCAGCAGCACGTTGAACTTGACACGCTCAACGCTGACGTTCGACAGCACGCTCCGTGTGCCGACGGCTTAAGCGGCAGGGGGTCCGCGGTATGAGGGCGGCCCTTCTGTGCGCAGGGCCGGCGCCGTTCTCGCAGCGGCGGGAACACCCACACCCCACCTGTCGGGTCTGCTGCGTCAGAACCTGGCTGTTAGCGCTTAGCCTCTCCGACCGCGTCACGACTGCCGCTGCGGCGAATTATTAGCGCGCGTTCACTGACAGCGTGCTAAAGCGAACGCCGGTGACGCCTCGCGCCTAACGGCTTCGCAGTGTAAGCTGACGAGCCGAAACATTATGACGACGGGCCAGCGCGACGTTGGATGCCGCCCGGTGACGTTAAGGCACGTGACGCGGTGACAGAAGAACGTAGGCGGATCAGACACGGACGGTAGACCACCGTAGCGAAGATATGGGCTACAGATGGGGAGCTCCATTGAGATAAGCCAGTTTGACAAAGGCCAGATTATTATTACGCAGAGCCTCTGAACGAGTATCTCGAAAACGACGAAAGTGTTTGAATATTCACGTTAGATTAGATTAGTTTTTCGTTCCATAGATCCGTGCTGAGGAGATCCTCGTGGATGTGGAACATGTCAATACATTTTTTTTTAATCTGAAATAACAATACTAATTTACTTTACTTTTCCGTGTCCAGATCAAATTTTATTTTTCCAATAGTTAGCCACCGCTACGGCTTTGTCGTTGGCTTGGAGCAGGTCACTAAAAGTATAGGGCTCCGGCAGTAGTCGGCACATGAGCAGGTGTGCCTCGTCTTGTACCTCTCCGCATCCGCAAAGAACGCCATCATCGTTAGTCAGCAGTCCCCACTTGCACAGATTAGTTTTGCATCTGGGTACACCAGCCCTCAACCTACTTAGTGTTCTCCACACTGTATAAGGAAGTTTGTTTCCAGGTGCCATTTGCTCTTTTGGTATTATCTGCAGTGCGGTTTGTTCATTCTCCCATTTACGGACTCTATTATCTTCCTGTGAACCGTCAAGGATCTCGGTTCTTGCAATAAAGCTATTTCTAGACTTAAGCCTCCGAGCCTGAGTGACGTGCCCATTCAGTGGGTGTCGAGAATCTGTTTCTCTCTTTGTTCTCTCAGCATCTGCTGCCACCTGCCTTCTGATCTTGGATGGGGCAATTCCAGCAAGTAGGAACAAATTATCCGTTGGTGTGGATCTGAGACAGCCTGTAACAATTCGCACTGTCTCACTTACACTTACGTCAACCTGTTTAGCATGTGCAGATGCTTCTCACACTGGCGCTGCACAGTCTGCTGCGGAAACACACAGAGCATGTGCTGATGTTCTCAGTACTGATGGTTGAGCTCCCCATTCATAGTTTGTCAGCCTGCGGATGATGTTATTCCTGGAGCAGACTTTAGCCTTGGTGTTTTGGCAATGCTGCTTGAAGGAAAGCGTTCTGTCAAGTACAACTCGAAGGTATTTAGGTGTTGGTCAGTGCTTTAGCTTCTTACCTTGCCATGTAACGTCGAGCTCAACTCCAGCATCTCTATTGCGCAGGTGGAAAGCACATACTTGGGTTTTGTCAGGGTTTGGCTTGAGATGATCGGCGTCGTAGTATTGAGCCAGTTCTTCAAGCGCTCTAGAGAGATTTCCAGATGTTGCATCAAAATTGGAGCCCTGGACCACCACAGCTGTGTCATCAGCATATACGAACAGTCTTGCATCTCGAGTTATAGGTTGGTCAATAGTGTACACATTATAAAGGATGGGAGAAAGTACACTTCCTTGTGGTAAGCCATTCTTCTGCAGTCGCAGTCTACTGTTCTTACCATTTAGGGAGACATAAAATCTTCGATTCTGCAGAAGACTACCGATAACCATCGTCAACCTACAGTCCCCTGTGAGGTGATATAATTTGCGCAATAGCTTTCTGTGGTTTACCGTGTCGTATGCAGCAGTAAGATCTATGAAAGCTGCTCCAGTTATTAATTTTTTTTCAAACCCATCTTCTATATGTTGCGTCAGATTAAGTATTTGCTCACAAGATCTTCCTGGTCTGACACCGGCTTGTTCCTTTATGAGCTTTCTATCTATAGTTTCTGCACCTGGTTGAGAATCATCCGCTCCAGTATCTTATAGAGATGGCATAGAAGGGACACCGGTCTGTAACTTTTGGGGTCCTTTATCTCCTTGCCAGGTTTTAGTAAAGCCATACAATACATCATTTGTTTCTATTAAAAAATTCGTCATTGCAGTAGAAGGAGTTGGCCACTAGTAAGTCTTTCAGGCTCCTTTTAAACTGATCTTTATTTGTAACTAATTTTTTTATGTTTGCTGGCAAATTATTGACGATGAGTGTTCCTGAGTAGTGGACGCCTTTTTGAACTTAAGTCAGTGCTTTTAAGTCCTTCTGCAGATCATTTTTGTTCCTGGTATTGTATGTATGAACTGAGCTGTTTGTTGGAAAAAGAGATATATTATTTAGGACAAATTTCATTAAGGAGTAAATATACTGAGAGGCAGTAGTTAGTATACCCAGTTCTTTGAAGAGGTTTCTACAGGACGTCCGTGAATTTACTCCACAAATAATACGTATTACACGCTTCTGGACTCTGAAAACTTTTGTTTGACTTGAAGAGTTACCCCAAAATATTATACCATATGACATTATGTAATGAAAGTAGACAAAGTATGCAAGATTTTCATTTTTATGTCGCCTATGTCTGCTAACACTCGAATTGCAAATACAGATTTGTTAAGGCGTTTCTGCAGTTCTGTGGTGTGCTCCTCCCAACAGAATTTATTATCAAGTTGTAATCCCACGAATTTAAGACTGTCAACCTCTTCTATCTGCTCTTCTCCATACTTTGCGTATGCTGGGTGGAAACCACTTACAGGATCTGAATTGCATATAGAGAGTCTTTTCGAAGTTTAATGTCAGTGAGTTGGCTTTAAACCATTTATTAGTATCCATGAAAATATCATTAGCAGATCTTTCTAGAACTGCACTCGACATACAATTTGTTGCAATACTTGTCTCATCTGCAAACAAAACGAACTCTCCTTCTGGCAATGTAACTGATGAGAGATCATTAATGTACACAAGAAAAAGCAATGGGCCTAAGATGGATCCTTGTGGGACACCACATGTAATTTCTTCCCATTCTGATGATGACTGATGACTTAATTCACTAGTCCCTTGCACTGACACCCTTTGTTTCCTGTTAGTGATTTATGACTTGAACCATTTTGCAGCACTGCCCGTGACACCACAGAATTCTAATTTATTTAAAAGGATGTTGTGGTTCACACAATCGAATGCCTTTGACAAATGACAGAAAATACCTGCTGCTGGTAACTTGTCATTTAATGAATTAAGTACATTTTCACTTTAGGTGTAAATAGCATTCTCGATATCAGAACCCTTCAGAAATCCAAACTGTGTTCTTGATAATATGTTATTTGTGGTCAGATGGTTGACAAGCTGCCTGTATATGACTTTTTCTAAAATTTTTAAGAATGCTGGCAAAAGTGAAATCGGTCTGTAGTTTGATGGTATCTCTTTATCCCCTTTCTTGAATAGAGGATTGACATATGCATATTTTAGCCAGTCAGGAAATGTCCCTCTCTTTCAAATTCTAAAGGTGGCAGGGGTAAAAAACAGGGAGCGAAAGGCTATTTACAGTTTGTACAGAAACCAGACGGCAGTTATAAGAGTCGAGGTGGACGAAAGGGAAGCAGTGGTTGGGAAGGGAGCGAGACAGGGTTGTAGCCTCCACGGAGAAGAAATAAAAACTTTGAGGTTCGCCGATGACATTGTAATTCTGTCAGAGACAGCAAAGGACTTGGAAGAGCAGTTGAATGGAATGGACAGCGTCTTGAAAGGAGGGTATAAGATGAACATCAAAAAAAGCAAAATCAGGATAATGGAATGTAGTTGAATTAAGTCGGGGGATGCTGAGGGAATTAGATTAGGAAATGAGACACTTAAAGTAGTAAAGGACTTTTGCTATTTGGGGAGCAAAGTAACTGATGATGTTCGAAGAAGAGAGGATATAAAATGTAGACTGGCAATGGCAAGGAAAGTGTTTCTGAAGAAGAAAAATTTGTTAACATCGAGTATAGATTTGTCAGGAAGTCGTTTCTGAAAGTATTTGTATGGAGTGTAGCCATGTATGGAAGTGAAACATGGACGATAAATAATTTGGACAAGAAGAGAATAGAAGCTTACGAAATGTGGTGCTACAGAAGAATGCTGAAGATTAGATGGGTAGATCACATAACTAATGAGGAGCTATTGAATAGAATTGGGGAGGAGTTTGTCGCACAAATTGACGAAAAGAAGGGACCGGTTGGTAGGACATGTTCTGAGGCATCGAGGGATAACAAATTTAGCATTGGAGGGCAGCGTGGAGGGTAAAAATCGTAGAGGGAGACCAAGAGTCGAATACACGAAGCAGATTCAGAAGGATGTAGGTTGCAGTAGGTACTGGGAGATGAAGCAGCTTGCTCAGGATAGAGTAGCATGGAGAGCTGCATCAAACCAGTCTCAGGACTGAAGACCACAACAACACACGTGTTACATGGGCTCCACGCTTACCGTCAAGGTCGCATTACTGCCAACGATGATGGGACCATTTTTGCTGATCACGTCCGTCCTACGGTACAGTGTTTGTCCTCGAACAGTGATTGTATGTTCCAAGAGGACAGGGCCGCTGTCCACACTGCTCGTATCCTCCAGGACTGGTTTTGTGAGGACGAGGTCTGAACTGTCGCGTGTCCGGCGGCCACTACAGTCTCCAGATCTCAGTATTACTCAGCCTTTGTGGCCTACTTTGGACAGAAGGCTGCATTATCACTACCTACCTCCATCACTGTTACCTCAACTTGCCACTGTTTTGCAGGAAGACTGGTATGAGATTCCCTCGAAAAGCTAACGGGACGTGTATTCATCCATTTGGAGACGGCCGGATGCTGTTTTCAATGCCATTGTTTTGCTACGCCGTTTTCAGTATGATGATGTTTTTTTGTTCACCGCCTGTGTCATGTGCTTCAGCATGCAAATGATTACCATTTCAGCACAACTGCACAGCGTAGGGAGGACCAATGCCGTACACTTTCTGTATACCAGGAAAAATTACGCAGTGGGTTTCTCAGTTGGAAATCGCATTTCAGTCCTGATTTTTTGTGGGAAGATCGTGTTACGCGTCATGTAAGAAGGGGAAACGTCTTTCAGCACCTGACAGATACCGACTCAACGCCCTGTAGCGTCTGAGCAGCCGCACGCGGCTAGCGCCCGAGAGGACAGACGTATATTTCACGTCGCCTGCCTTGTGTCAGGAAATGGGCAAGACCAGTGCCATGATGTCTGCAGAGGCACAGCTTGTCAGCATGGCAACCATTGTTGCAGCTTCGTTTGCCACGAGAGGGTTTGGAGATCCGCTGATAGTGGTGCAGTCGACGACAGGACTGCATACACACTAGTCGTTCCACTTCATCTCCTCAGACGAGTCTCCGATCTGCATACGGTACCCAGCAGCTGGCGTAACGGTGTGAGCTGCCGTAGGGAGCACAACATAACGCAATCACATCTAACGTGTTATCGGCGGCGATTGTGCCATGTGTTCGATGTCTCTGTGACGTCATCTTCCAACAAGATGACGACCTGTGCTGTCCTGAGCCACCTAGAGACAGAGGGCGTTGTACTGTTACCCCGTCCACCATGTTTCTCACCGAGTGAAAACTACGGGTCACGAGTTGGTCAGAGACCGCCGTGCCCCCGCTCGCCAGCCACTAGGACGCTGAATCCTGGCCTCGACCTGAACAACACGGCGTCACGTCCCACACCAGTTCAACTCGATGCCCAGCTGGGTTAGAGCCAATGATTCTGCAATAGGTAGCAGCTCTGTGCACAAAATTTTTCACTTCTGCGGGCTCCTACATCGCCTTCAAATTTAATCACGTATTTATGTGTGGTGTCTGTTCTTTCAAACATGTCCGAAAGAACGCACACCACATATACACGCATCAAAAGAAGTTTTGCATCGCCCCGGTTCCCAGAACCCCTGAAGACAGACGTTGATTGTGGACATTGTATCACAGACACAGTCCCTTTGACTCTTCAGAGAGTCTCTTCACCGATGAGTGTCGCATACACCTTCAACTGGACAATCGTCGGAGACGTGTTTGGAGGCAACCCGGTCAGGCTCGACGCCTTAGGCACACTGTCCAGCGAGTGCAGCAAGTTGGAGGTTCCCTGCTGTCTGGGGTGGCAGTATGTGCGGCAGACGTACGCCGCTGGTGGTCATGGAAGGCGCAGTAACGGCTGTTCGATACGTGAATGCCATCCTCCGACCGATAGTGCAACCATATCGGCAGCATATTGGCGAGGCATATGTCTTCATGGACGACAATTCGCGCCTCCATCTGGCACATCTTGTGAATTACTTTCTGCAGGAAAACGACATCGCTCGACTAGAGTGGCCGGCATGTTCTCCAGACATGAACCCTATCGGAACATGCCTGGGATAGATTGAAAAGGGCTGTTTATGGACGACGTGACCCACCAAACACTCTGAGGGAACTACGAGGAATCGCCATTGAGGAGTGGGACAATCTGGACCAACAGTGCCTTGATGAACTTGTCGATAGTATGCCACGACGAATACAGGCATGCATCAATGCAAGAGGAAGTGCTACTGAGTATTAGAGGTACCAGTGTGTACTGCAATCTGGACCACCACATCTGAAGATCTCGCTGTATGGTGGTACAACATACAATGTGTAGTTTCCACGACCAATAAGGAGGGCGGAAATGATGTTTATGTTGATCTCTATTCCAGTTTTCTGTACAGGTTCCGGAACTCTCGGAACCGAGGTGATGCAAAAATTTTTTTGATGTGTGTATATAACTAACGCCAACACGGCCAATAATTTCTTCAGTGCAGATGCACACCAGAACCGATCCCTTATGGGAATCAGCGAAATGCCACGAGTAATGAGGATAAGGGGCAAGCGGCACTACATGAGTAGTGTGTAGATAGGTTGAGAATTTGTGTGTGGTGGGAGGCATGCTAGGGTACTTGGTGCAGCTGTGATGACCACTGCGTGTCTCTGGATGGCGCAGTGGTCAGCGCAACTGCCTACTAAGCAGGAGACGTGGGTTCGAATTCCAGTCTCGCACAAATTTTCAACTTTGCCCATTCATTTAAATCAATGCCCACTCACAACCAATGTCTGTAATTCGTTTGTATCTTAATTACGTATTCCTCGAACTGCACTGTAAACACATAACGACTAAAATTTCGTTTGTTTCGACAGGAGCATCAAAATACAAAAGAAGGAAGAATATCTACAGGGAGTAACCAGGGGGTATAAGTACACATATTTCTATTGGTGACTGACGATGGTGTACTGAACAACATTACGTCATTATTTACATAATCTGGACACTGATAATAATAGCTATTAGGATTAGTATGTTTTAGGCTTGTTAATATCTCCAAGTACATGTGGCAAGAGCGAGCCTTTAATCCTTACTTTCCCCTGGGCAGCAGATCAGGTGTTGGAGTGTGGATACAGGGTTACAGAATGGTTAGTCTGTACCGACAGGCGAAGTCTACATAGTGGTGCACTTACGGCCATGCAGAAACCATCTTGTCATAATGCTTGTGATATCTTTGTCGAAAGACTGTTCGATACAGAGAAAAAACAACCAACACGCCGATATATGTACATATTCTCGTACCACGTTTAAATATATATGCTGTTATGTCCATTACACCCTGTACATAAACATGGTTATCTTACTGTGTCAGATTATATCGTGTTAGACCAAAAAGTGGCCCCGTCCAGTGTGTCTGCGTTAGCCTTGCGTGGATCCCACACAGTGCAGGTACTGGGACACAGTTCGTACCTGCAAGCGGTGGTGGGTGGCAACGTCCACGTATCCACAAACAATCACACGGAGTCCATTCATGAGGAGATCTCGCCTCTATCCAGGTCTACATGTTTTATTTGGACCTCCAGAGCGCAGCAACTGTCAGGACTGGCAAATCACATCGTAATATCTGCCTACGGAATATCCACTGTTGCCGTTTTCTTCTCTATCACTATGTCATCCTACTCGTCTACAATGGGCGAGGCTGGTATGTTAGTGTCACACGCCGAAAAGATTGTGAACTTCCACGTTAAGACAGCAATCAGTTTAATGTTCAGAGCAGATAAATTCTACTTTCTCTTGTCGTATTTCAGAGAGAGAAACGCTTTTGAATTCGTCTCCTTGAGATCTACGGTACTAGCTGTCCTCAGGACTCTGTCGGTCGTGCACTATTAAGAGGATCCTTGCAGGCATTCAGCTGAGGAAAAACTTTATTGCCATGGTTAAATGAGGTACGGAAAATCTGAATTATCGCTGTATGAACAATTATTACGAATTTAAAACTCACCGCAGTGAGTTACAGTTGCGATAACATATTTTAATGTTTGTTTATTTTATTTCAGTCGTTCAGATCCTTTACGATAACGAGTGACGTCCTCAGAACGTCTTCGTTCTTCCAAATAGCGCTTCGCTCTTTCCCTGCCCTCGATCTCTCTGCTTCTGTGATCTTACTTTCTATCCTGCTATCAGTCTGCTTATGGCCATTCACAGTATTCCTATAGCTGTAGCTTTACTGCACTGCAGCGTTTTGATTTTTCATTCATTTCAATTTATTTCCCAGTTGTTCCCTGGCAAAGATATTGACGTCACAAAGTGCCCAGCATATCTCCGTGTCATACCTGAAGATGTGTTGTAAAGTGCCGCGCCGCTCCTGTCTTGATCTGTACAGCCAGACCCCAGCCAGCTCGTCTCCTGGAGTTCGAGGCTGTCTTGCCAAAGACCGTCCTCTCTGCTGCATGTGTGATTATAGGCGTGTAATGTCTCGATTTATCGGTTCTCTGTAGGAGGTTCTTCGCGTAGGTTGTCTTTGCAACATGTCGTTGCTTCTGCAGTATCGGAACATCTATCTTATCCTCTTCTCCGCCCGTAGTTTACCAGTTATGTTCTCTCGTAGTATTCACATACGAACAGTAAATTGCAGCCTCGTAAATTGTCTTAGTAGTACATCACAGAACAGGAGGTGTTTTCCGGGAAGGAAGCCTTCAACTTGAGTTCTTGTAGAAGTGTGCCGTAAATCTACCTTGCAGAGTGCTCCAGACTTTTCTGAAATGTATTGTATTTTATGGAACTTCAATCAAATCCCGAGAACTTTTTTTTTTAAAAAAAACGCTAGAACATTGTAAAACATTCAAGAAGATTTGAAAGCGTTAAAGAATACTCCGGGATGATCTTGAACACTCTAGAGTAAAGTAGAACTTTCGAAATATTTTAGAACAGTCGAAAAATTCGTTGAGATTCGTGGAAGCTCGAGGACTTTATACATGAATCTCGACGAACGTCCTGGTGACCCCCAAGGTGTGATGGCGACCGCTTCAAACACTCTCATCCCCACAGCCAGAACGATGCACATCGGGCCAACTTGAGAATAAGGTTGATTTGGAGGCGTCATAAACTTGTCTCACAAACATTTTCACCATAGTTTTCTTGACTTTTCTCGGACAGACCCAGCTATCTCTAAATAACGTAAAGCTAAACGTTTTCTGATCGTTTGGGAATCGTGTAACTGAGGCGGGAGCCGGCCGGAGTGGCCGAGCGGTTCTAGGCGCTACACTCTGGAACCGCGTGACCGCTACGATCGCAGGTTCGAATCCTGCCTCGGGCATGGATGTGTGTGATGTCCTTAGGTTAGTTAGGTTTCAGTAGTTCTAAGTTCTAGGGGACTGATGACCACAGAATTTAAGTCCCATAGTGCTCAGAGCCATTTGAACCATTTGAACTGAGGCGGGAGTTCGGTACCAGCCCCGTATTCACCTAGTGAGATGTGGAAAACCGCCTAAAATCCAGAGCCAGGCTGTCCAGCACACCGACGCACCTAGTGGGGTGTGGAAAACCGCCTAAAATCCACAGCCAGGCTGACCGGCACATCGACCCTCGTCCTCAATTCGATCCGGAGCCAAAGTGTCTCCCCATGGCCCGGAATTGGGCGGTTTAAAGCACTCGGCTATCCGGACGGTTTGAATGGGTACGATAGTGACGGTGTTATTTTGATAGTTGCGTTAAATATCGCTTGTTCTTATTTGTTTCGTTGGTGAAAGCTTTTCTAGTCTCAAAAGTAATACTCGTAGCGTTCAACTTGGACTGTGAGTTGTGTCCTTTCCTTATATCAGTGCACTGGCACAGTATCTCTGAAAACCGCTAAGCTGCAAGCTGTGACTCCCCAGGCAGAGTGCAACAGCATCACGGTGTCCAGCTCAGCGATCGTAAAACTAAGAAAAACAGAGTTTTCGGAGTGCCCTTGTCTGAGCTACCGGACAGATGCCGGCAGGCGTGGAGTCCTCGCTTAACGTTTTGGAGAGCGTTTAGCGGCGCGTTTCACGGCCCGCCGGCCGGCGATCGATCACATCACACGTCCGGTCGAGTGCGTATCTCGTTACGGCCGGCGCCGCAGTCGCTCATCCCGGCGCGGATCGATTACTCGCCTCACTGCGATAGCCGCGCGCCGGCCGCTGCGATCGGGTTGCGCCAAACAGCGACTGGAAGCACGATACGCCAAAACAACTCGAGTAACGCGATAACTCTCCAGACGTATGCCAAAATGGACACTGATGTCACCCCACCGCGGCACGTTGCTTCGCTAGCCTGTTCGCACAGCTCGAGCCTCGAAAGTGCTGGCTTGCGAGACAGGCAGGTGGTCCACGCCCGGTCTGGTGAGCGGAAATTCGTGCCCCTAGGCTGTAACTGAGCCGTTCGTTCCTTCGCAGTATCCTCTCTTCCAGGAGGACTATTCCCGCAAGATACGCATAAAATAACCTAAATAGCCTGTGACGAGGGCCTCCCGTCGGGTAGACCGCTCGCCTGGTGCAAGTCTATCGAGTTGACGCCACTTCGGCGACTTGCGCGTCGATGGGGATGAAATGATGATGATTAGGACAACACAACACCCAGTCCCTGAGCGGAGAAAATCTCCGACCCAGCCGGGAATCGAACCCGGGCCCTTAGAATT
Organism: Schistocerca nitens; assembly: GCF_023898315.1. Taxonomy (NCBI): domain Eukaryota; kingdom Metazoa; phylum Arthropoda; class Insecta; order Orthoptera; family Acrididae; genus Schistocerca; species Schistocerca nitens. The sequence continues at coordinate 13,347,533 of NC_064622.1, forward strand.
GAGAGTACGTCGCGCTGACGACTCAGCTACCGGGGGCGGACGCAAGATACGCAGAACGACGTCTGCAAATCTCGGCAGCTGGGAGAGAAGCTGGTGTCGGGAGTCCAGCCGTGAGGGCGGGCAGCAGCAGATGGAAGCTCCGCCGCTCAGGGGATTCCCCGCCAAGGCCGGCGTACCGGGTCCGGGTGCCGCCTCCGCCTACACACAGTTTCGATTTGGCAACAAGTTTCACGGCCATTAGTTTGGTATACAGGCCAGCATGAGTGTCCTTTTAGGCGGTTTTCCAAGCTCGTTCATGGGAATGCTGAGCTGGTCCCTATTTTCTGCTTCTGGAAATACTATACGCACATTGTTCAAATACGGCAACACATGCAAGAAAGTTAACTCGATTCACAGACCGATAGCGCACCAAACTGCCCGTGAGACCCATAAAATTAAAATAAAACTAAATTACCTAATAATGAAAACCAGTGGACTCTGTACGCAGAAATAATCGCTACGAAATTCTGGAAGAGAGAGAGAGACAAGAGAAAGTAGAATTTATCTGCTCTGAACATTAAACTGATTGCTGTCTTAACGTGGAAGTTCACAATTTTTCCGGCGTGTGACACTAACATACCAGCAGCCTCGCACGTTGTAGGCGAGTAGGACGACATAATGGTAGAGAAAAAAATAGCAACAGTGCATATTCCGTAGGCAGATATTACCATCTGGTTTGACAGTCTTGATAGTTTCTGCGCTCTGAAGGTCCAAGTAAAACGTGTCGACCTGGATACAGGCGAGATCTCCTCATGAATGGACTCCGTGTGGCTGTTTGTGGCGCAACGGTCGCAGGTTCGAATACTCCCTCAGGCATGGATGTGTGTGATGTCCTTAGGTTAGTTAGGTTTAAGTAGTTCTAAGTTCTAGGGGACTGATGACCTCAGCAGTTAAGTCCCATAGTGCTCAGAGCCATTTGAACCATTTTGAACTGTTCGTGGATACGTGGACATTGCCACCCACCACCGCTTGCAGGTACGAACTGTGTCCCAGTACCTGCACTGTGTGGGATCCAAGCAAGGCTAACGCAGACACACTGCACGGGGCCACTTTTTGGTCTAACACGATATAATCTGACACAGTAAGATAACCATGTTTATGTACAGGGTGTAATGGACATAACAGCATATATATTTAAACGTGGTACGGGAATATGTACATATATCGGCGTGTTGGTTGTTTTTTCTCTGTATCGAACAGTCTTTCGACAAAGATGTCACAAGCATTATGACAAGATGGTTTCTGCATGGCCGTAAGTGCACCACTATGTAGACTTCGCCTGTCAGTACAGACTAACCATTCTGTAACTATGTATCCACACTCCAACACCTGATCTGCTGCCCAGGGGAAAGTAAGGATTAAAGGCTCGCTCTTGCCACATGTACTTGGAGATATTAACAAGCCTAAAACATACTAATCCTAATAGCTATTATTATCAGTGTCCAGATGATCTAAATAATGACGTAATGTTGTTCAGTACACCATCGTCAGGCACCAATAGAAATATGTGTACTTATACCACCTGGTTACTCCCTGTAGATATTCTTCCTTCTTTTGTATTTTGATGCTCCTGTCGAAACAAACGAAATTTTAGTCGTTGTGTGTTTACAGTGCAGTTCGAGGAATACGTAATTAAGATACAAACGAATTACAGACATTGGTTGTGAGTGGGCATTGATTTAAATGAATGGGCAAAGTTGAAAATTTGTGCGAGACTGGGATTCGAACCCACGTGTCCTGGTTACTAGGCAGTTGCGCTGACCACTGCGCCATCCAGAGACATTGGTTATCGCAGCTGCACCAAGTACCCTAGCGTGCCTCCCATCACACCCAAATTCTCAACCTATCCACACACCACTCATCTATCCTTGCCTAGAGAGATCCATCCTTACCTCACGGAACAATAATATCAGTCATCACCCTTTACGTGTAGCGTGTCCGTAAATTAGCGATTGCCAAGTTTGCTTCAGGCGCTATAGCCACCTTCATTCCTACCCAGACCATGTATCATCACCGCCCCACGCTGTCCCCACAATCCTTACCACACCCCCGAGAATCCCACCGTATGTACCGCTCCTTCTTGCTGACTCGTGGTCGGGACACACTCATACGCCATTGGCAAAAGATCGGAGTGACATCAGGAATTTATTAAATGCAAGGAAACGCCGGTTCTGGCGCCAGACGTGCACCAGACTCAACGCTACACTCCTCATTAACTCTTCCAAGTACAGGAAAGCATTCCGTCGACTCACTAGCACTAACTCCATACCTCACTACTCTTTCTCCCCGATAACCATCCCATACCTGACAACCTGACCAAAGCTAACCGTTTTCAGTCCTATCCCTCTGACATCTTCTCCCTCCATGATGGCCCACATTTTGATTACTCAGTTTTCCTTACCATGTACGAACGTACTAACACTGCCGTCCCGTCCCAGGCGTTCAACTTCCAGTACTTGGACAACGTAACACCAAGAGAATAAAATACAGCAGTTACGGCAAGCGACAAAAGAGAAGTACTCTACAAAAAAACCATCATTTCCCCAGTCAAGAGTGCATTACTTATCGACACCTCAAAGAATGCCTACTCACCACTCTTGGAATCCTTTGCACCACTGTTCTCTCCACAGATTACTATCATCAACAATAGAAAAAATCCAGAACTCTACTTTTTCCCAAACCACACAAATCTCCTACTGATAACTGCTCCTAACCCCGCATGTGCCTCACCTCAGTGTTTAGCAAGGCCTGCGAATCCATCCTCTCCCGACGAATCTATCAATACTTTTTCTCATTAACCATCGTTACTTCCGTCCCAGATTTTCCTCCGATGAATAGCTCTTGCATCTCATCCACCTCCTATCCCACCTACTCAACTTCTGTAGGTACGCTATTTTTGTCTCCCTCGACCTACAAACAGACTGCGACAGTGTATGGAATTCTGGTCTTCTTTTCAAACACCAGACTTACGCACTTCCAATTAACTATGTCCAACTCATTGCATTCTTCCTGTGTAATTGCTCATTCTTTGTCACTATTAACAATAGCGATTCCTGTACCTTCTATCCCACTGCAGGAGTGTCCCAATGCTCTGCCCTTTCTCCCCTCCTTTATCTCCTCCACGCTGCTGATACACCCAAACCACCCACACCAGTCCACCTCCTTCAGTATTCTCATGACACCTCTTTCCTCGGCCTCTAACCTATACTACAGAAATCCCAATGATCCCTTCAAATAACCTCTGTCAGTTTATCTCCTGCTGTAACCAATGACTCCTCAAGACCAATTCCTCCAAAACCCGGGCAATAATTATTGGACGAAACCCGCATTTTCTGCCTCCATGACTTCCGTTCTATCCAGTTAACTAACAGACTAAAATATCTTGGACTAAACTTTGACCGACAAATAACGTGTACACCTCACCTACTAACCATCCAACAGAAAGCTCACAGCACACCAAAACTACTAAGAGAACCTCTCCACTGTTCCTCACACCTACAAAACCTTGATCCTACCTATCCTCTGCTACGCAAATGTTGCATGGATTCCGCCCCACCAAAGTTCTTTAAGTCCCTCCAAATCCTCGAACGCCATGCACTCCACTTCGCTTTCCACATTCGTTTGCTTTCGCCCACATGGATCCTCTACTGTCTCGTCAAATTCCCACCCCTTCTCACTCATAGCGAACACCTCAGTATCTCCCGGTCGCCAACCCTGGTATGCTGCCGCGCCTTCGCAAACTCATCTCTCCGTCCCTACACCTACACACACTCGATCTGCTATCCCAACGCAACTTCAACCAACCCCCTCTCCCAGACGTGAGATCCGCCCCGACATTTATCCCTCCTACCAACTATCACTCTTCCTCACCTATTCCACTTTACATCACATCAGGGCTCCTCTCGCCTTTTTCCTCTACACTCATCCCCATCCTTTTCTTCTTGTGACCACTGCCCTACGCACACAACACAGAATTCCCCATTCTGTGTCTTTTCACCGACTGCATTTCCCATTATCCACCGTAACTCCTAGCGATCATCTCCACAGTTTTCCTACCTAACAGATCCTTATCTTTCTACTCACATTCCATAACCTTATGAAACATACTCTCTCCTCTGACTATACATCTCACCCCGTGTAGGTCCTTCCGTTTTTATTTCACAGAGCAATGCTTCAATGTTTTAATCAGAAGACTTTCACATTTCTGCGATGTGATTTTAGAATGTATATATTTTCGTTTCTCTAACTGTTCGTCTTTGATTTTTAATTTAAAACAGAAAAACAGCCCCATATTTTGTTCCCAATTGTCACTATAATTTTTTAATTCGTTTCGCTGAAGAGTGGAATATTACACCACTGACAGCCCCCCCCCCCCCCCCCACCATATGGGGCGAGGGGGATGAAATAAAAATAAATAAATGAAAAGGTTACTTCAGAAAGGCATTTAGTAGACAGTTATCTTTACAAATCCACCTTCTACCAGTACTAAGTTTAACTATTTGACGCCAACATTCTTCTGTTTTTTTTTTTTTTTTTTAGTTATGTAACTGAACTTATAGGACACAAATCAGCTGACGAGCTTCTGAGGGTGAAGTGAAAGCATTTACTGTTACACTAACAGCTATTTACCAACATTCACACATCATTGTTTCCTAAAGTTTCTGAGGAAGAACCCATTTCTCTGCAGTACATGCTGAAATACAGACAGGTAGGGAGACAGAAACAGCAGCTGTTTTTGCCAGTTATTTTTAGATTATAATATTTTTTCTGTGATGCCCCAGTATAATGGACTGCGTCGGGAAGTCCATAAGAGGAAGCTCTTTATGTGCGGTTCATCACCTAATCCCTAGAGGAAAGTAGAAGTTTCCACATTTCCACCGCCGTAAACCCTCCTCTTTTGTGGAACACCGAGTCAGCATTGTAGTGCTGCTGTGGCTCGGTAACGAGGATTATGTTTTATATGTTGCGATTTTCAGCGTCAGAATCCAACACAAATAATGCTCCACTAGCCAACACTAGCACTGGCACTTGTTTGACAGTAATATCTTAAAGACACGTGTCAGCCTTATTTACCTGCTTTGGACTGCCCTAACAGTTATGACTTAATAATGGTCTAACAACGTTTACCATTGTATCCGATAATGACATAAAAGCCGTAATCTGGATAGTAAAGAACATTAAATATACAGGGTGGTCCATTGATAGTGACCGGGCCAAATATCTCACGAAATAAGCAGCAAACGAAAGAATTACAAAGAACGAAACTCGTCTAGCTTGAAGGGGGAAACCAGATGTCGCTATGATTGGCCCACTAGATGGCTCTGCCATAGGTCAAACGGATATCAACTGCGTTTTTTTTTTTCAAATAGGAACCACCACTTTTTTATTACATGTTCCTGTAGTACGTAAAGAAATATGAATGTTTTAGTTGGACCACTTTTTTCTCTTTGTGATAGATGGCGCTGTAATAGTCACAAACGTATAAGTACGTGGTATCAGGTAACATTCCGCCAGTGTGGACGGTGTTTGCTTCGTGATAGATTTCCCGTGTTAAAATGGACCATTTACCAAATGCGGAAAAGGTCGATATCGTGTTGATGTATGGCTATTGTGATCAAAATGCCCAACGGGCGTGTGCTATGTATGCTGCTCGGTATCCTCGACGACATCATCCAAGTGTCCGGACAGTTCGCCGGACAGTTACGTTATTTAAGGAAACAGGAAGTGTTCAGTCAGATGTCAAACGTCAACCACGACCTGCAACAAATGATGATGCCCAAGTAGGTGTTTTAGCTGCTGTCGCGGCCTATCCGCACATCAGTAGCAGACAAACTGCGTGAGAAACGGGAACCTCAAAAACGTCGGTGTTGAGAATGCTACATCAACATCAGTTGCGCCCGTACCATATTTCTGTGCACCAGGAATTGCATGGCGACGACTTTGAACGTCGTGTATAGTTCTGCGACTGGGCACAAGAGAAATTACGGGATGATGACAGATTTTTTGCACGCGTTCTATTTAGCGACGAAGCGTTATTCACCAACAACGGTAACGTAAACCGGCATAATATGCACTATTGGGCAACGGAAAATCCACGATGTCTGCGACAAGTGGAACATCAGCGACCTTGGCGGGTTAATGTATGGTGCGGCATTATGGGAGTAAGCATAATTGGCCTCCATTTTATCGATGGCAATGTAAATGGTGTAATGTATGGTGATTTCCTACGTAATGTTTTACCGATGTTACTACAAGATGTTTCACTGCATGACAGAATGGCGATGTACTTCCAACATGATGGATGTGCGGAACATAGCTCGCGTGCGGTTGAAGCGGTATTGAATAGCATATTTCATGACAGGTGGATTGGTCGTTGAAACACCATACCATAACCCGTACGTTCACCGGATCTGACGTCCCTGGATTTCTTTCTGTGGGGAAAGTTGAAGGATATTTGCAATCGTGATCGAACGACAACGCCTGACAACATGCGTCAGCGCATTGTCAATGCATGTGCGTACATTACCGAAGGCGAACTACTAGCTGTTGAGAGGAATGGCGTTACACGTATTGCCAAATGCATTGAGGTTGACGGACATCATTTTGAGCATTTATTGCATTGTAACAGTATGCGTTCTCAGAAATGATAAGTTCACAAAGGTACATGCATCACATTGGAACAACCGAAATAAAATGTTCAAACGTACCTACGTTCTGTATTTTAATTTAAAAAACCTACCTGTTACCAACTGTTCGTCTAAAATTGTGAGCCATATGTTTGTGACTATTACAGCGCCATCTATCACAAAGTGAAAAAAGTGGTCCAACTAAAACATTCATATTTCTTTACGTACTACACGAATATGTAATAAAAAATGGGGCTTCCTATTTTTAAAAAAATGCAGTTGGCGCCATCTAGCGGGCCAACCATAGCGCCATCTGGTTTCCCCCTTCAAGCTAGACAAGTTTCGTTCTTTGTAGTTTTTTCGTTTGATGCTTATTTCGTGAGATATTTGGCCCGGTCACGATCAGTGGACCACCCTGTAGTAATACACTGCCTGTACCTCATGCTGCTGCGCAAAAACACCAGTGCCTTCACCCAACAACAACAATTTCTGTGCACATCAGCAGTGTCCCAGACAAGTGTGATGGGACGGCTGTCACTCTCTGTATACACAAGTGAGATGACGGACAGGGTGGGCAGCAATCTGCGGTTGTCTGCTGATGATGCTGTGGTGTACGGTGAGGTGTCGACGTTCAGTGGCTGTAGGAGGGTACTAGATGACTCAGACAAAGTGTCTAGTTGTTGTTATGGATGGCAGCTAGCTCTGAATGTAGACAAATGTAAGTCAATACGGATGAGTAGGAAAAACAAATCCTAATGTTTGAATACAGCATTAGAGGTGTCCTGCTTGGCATAGTCACAGCGTTTAAATATCTGGGCGTAACGTTCCAAAGCGATACGAAGTTGAACGAGCATGTGGGGACTGTAATAAGCAAGACGAATAGTCTGCTTCGGTTTATTCGGAGAATTTTTGGAAAGTGTGGTTCATCTGTTAAGTAGGCCGCATACAGGACGCTGGTGGGAACTATTCCTGAGTATTACTGGGTCGTTTGGGATCCACACCAGGTCGGATTAAAGACAGTCATCGAAGCAATTCAGAAGTGGGCTGCTAGATTTGTTACTGCTAAGTTCGAACAACACGCAACTATTACGGAAATGCCTCGGGAACTCAAATGGGAATCCCTGCAGGGGAGGCGACATTCTTTTCGAGGAACACTACTGAGAAAGTTTAGGGAACCGGCATCTGAAGGTGACTGACTGCACAGCGGTTCTACTGCCTCGAACTTACATTTCGCGTAAGGACCACGAAGATAAGCCACGAGAAATTAGTGCTGATACGGAGGCATACAGACTCTGTTTGCAAGTGGAACAGGAAAGGAAATGAGTAGTAGCGGTAAAGGGCACCTTCCGCCACGCACTACACGGTGACTTGCGGAGTAGGCATGTAGATTGAGGTCTACATGTAGAACACGCCTTGCACTTGATGGTCTCACGAGAAATATATGTGTATTTAATTTATAACATCTCCGATATTTTTTTCTCACAAACTAATCACATCAAAATATGAGACCTGTGTCACTTCTCGACATAACCAACCTCTAGCTATACAGATTATTCACAACGTCGACGCCACGATTCCATTGGCGCTGCGAGCGCATCTTTAAGAGTCTCGTTTGATGACTGGAAAATCTCTGGTGTAATCGTGGCACGCCTAGCTTCCACTGACATGGCTCGCGCTTCGCTTTAGGACTGAGAAAGGCATTAAAGTCTCGTCCATCGTCACAATCAATGAAAAGAAAGTCCCGTTCATGCCGCCTGATGCATCAACATGGCCAGCCATGAAAAAGTTTTAAGTATGCAGAACAGCCCTCGCTCTCGCCACTGCCGGTAGACTCCTGTGTGCCTGTACTCTGCCGCCCCCAACGTCGCGCGTTCACAAGGAGTGCGCCGGTATTTTAAAACGAGCCGCATGTGGCTACCTGTTTCCTGTAACTAGGAAACAAATGGTAGGTGTTACAACATGACTGCACCTCGCTTCTATGCTATTCAGTAACGCGGACCTCCTTCGCAACACTGTCGCCCAACTCCGTGATGTAGCGGTTGTCAGTCCACAACCGTGCAACAACTGTAGAGTCCCTCGATCGATGACTACGAGAAAGGTAGCAAGGCTTAATCAAGACTACCATAACGTCAGGAACGACCACCCAAATCGAAGTGTGGGATCTACCCTGAAAACAATACCTACATCTACATCTACATTCATACTCCGCAAGCCACCCAACGGTGTGTGGCGGAGGGCACTTTACGTGCCACTGTCATTACCTCCCTTTCCTGTTCCAGTCGCGTATGGTTCGCGGGAAGAACGACTGTCTGAAAGCCTCCGTGCGCGCTCTAATCTCTCTAATTTTACATTCGTGATCTCCTCGGGAGGTATAAGTAGGGGGAAGCAATATACTCGATACCTCATCCAGAAACGCACCCTCTCGAAACCTGGCGAGCAAGCTACACCGCGATTCAGAGCGCCTCTCTTGCAGAGTCTGCCACTTGAGTTTATTAAACATCTCCGTAACGCTATCACGGTTACCAAATAACCCTGTGACGAAACGCGCCGCTCTTCTTTGGATCTTCTCTATCTCCGCCGTCAACCCGATCTGGTACGGATCCCACACTGATGAGCAATACTCAAGTATAGGTCGAACGAGTGTTTTGTAAGCCACCTCCTTTGTTGCTGGACTACATTTTCTAAGCACTCTCCCAATGAATCTCAACCTCGTACCCGCCTTACCAACAATTACTTTTATATGATCATTCCACTTCAAATCGTTCCGCACGCATACTCCCAGATATTTTACAGAAGTAACTGCTACCAGTGTTTGTTCCGCTATCATATAATCATACAATAAAGGATCCTTCTTTCTATGTATTCGCAACACATTACATTTGCGTATGTTAAGGGACAGTTGCCACTCCCTGCACCAAGTGCCTATCCGCTGCAGATCTTCCTGCATTTCGCTACAATTTTCTAATGCTGCAACTTCTCTGTATACTACAGCATCATCCGCGAAAAGCCGCATGGAACTTCCGACACTATCTACTAGGTCATTTATATATATTGTGAAAAGCAATGCTCCCATAACACTCCCCTGTGGCACGCCAGAGGTTACCTTAACGTCTGCAGACGTCTCTCCATTGATAACAACATGCTGTGTTCTGTTTGCTAAAAAATCTTCAATCCAGCCACACAGCTGGTCTGATATTCCGTAGGCTCTTACTTTGTTTATCAGGCGACAGTGCGGAACTGTATCGAACGCCTTCCGGAAGTCAAGAAAAATAGCATCTATCTGGGAGCCTGTATCTAATATTTTCTGGGTCTCATGAACAAATAACGCGAGTTGGGTCTCACGCGATCGCTGTTTCCGGAATCCATGTTGATTCCTACATAATAGATTCTGGGTTTCCAAAAACGACATGATACCACGTCCAATAATGCAGACAGCAAAACCCGGATGGAAATATTCCACCTAACACGGGTTCCAAGGATTTCGTAGTTTGTTCAGATTCACTTTTGGAGTTTCGACACTAAACATTGCCCTTGTTTTACCCTCAAACCTCACGCACAACAAGAATAAATCGTCAAAGAAGATCAGTTGGTAAAAAGCAAGAGCTTTTATTATTACTCTATGGTAGCTAGTCGCATTGCAGTTCACAGCACATGTCAACAACGTAACAGGCAGCATCTCTCCATACAACTAATTCCACGTCAGCGCCACCTATATGGTATGGTACGTCAAACGGGCATTGTCTGTCAATTTAACACGAGCCTAATTCACAGCGTGAGACGTGGCGCAGCTGTAAACACGTTTCGTGTTCTTGATATGTGCTGTGATATGGAGTGCCGCTAACTACCTCAAGGAAATAATGAACCACTTGTAAGTACCTATGGTGCGAATCTACGACGGTGTCCAAAAGGAGGTAAAAGAACAGTCACGTGGCAATTGTGTTATCTTTCAGACAGTATAAGCAATAGTTGGCGTGGCCTCGCCTTCCTTTCCTTGTGGTGTGCCGACATTGCGAAACGAGAAAATAGTTTCAGATGTAGCTGTGTTAAGCCGAATAGCTTCATAGAGGTGGTGACGGTTTTTGCCTTCGTTCTGTCGAACATACAACTAAATTTATTGGGGGCTCGATGTTCACTAACATTTTTTGGCCCTGCATGTACATGCATTCTCTTCAAACCACTGCTAAGTGCCGGGGAGAAGCTACTGTGTGTGGTACGTCATCTCAGAGCGTCTCCCCCATTCCAGTCACGTATGGAGCAAGGGATGAGTCAGTGCTTGGACGCACCTGTATGGGATCTAGTTAGTTCCATCTCGTCCTCGCGCCCGCTATGGCAGTCATACGTAGGGGGCTCAAGAGTATCCCTAGATTCAGCACTTACCACTGGCTCCAGAAACATTGTAAGCGGGTTTTCGCGGGATAGATCGCGTCTACCTTTAAGCGTCTATCAATTCCTTCTTATCAGCATCTTCGTGACACACTGCCGTGGCTCAGTAAAATCAGTCGTTAGTGCTGACGTTCTTAGCATACGTATAATATGTGCTGTTACCCTATTCGGAATCGGTCTCACACACTTGAGCAATATTCTAGGGTGGGTCGCAGAAGTTATTTGTGACCAGTCTGACATATACTGAGCGTAGGCGGAGATTTCATTTCATAACCCTGAAAACTCTTACGTTCACGTATTTCAATGAATCGAGTAATTCCAACTGTCATTCACTGATATTGTCACAGGATACTAGTTTTCTGCCTTTTGTGTAGTGCACAGTTTCATATGTCTGGTCATTTAAAGCAATCTGCGAATCCTTGCAAAATTTTGAAATCTTATCAAGGCCTCACTGGGTATTTGGGCAACTTATTCAGACACTACTTCATTAGAGATAGGTGGACTGCAGAAAGTCAGAAGCTATTATTTATATCATCTAGTTGGTCACGAATAGGGAGGGCCTCAACAGGTTCTGCCGTGTGTAAGACGACTTTTTCTCCTGTGAGTAGTGTAAGGCAGTGAGCTGACTTCTGCTGTGCCCTGACGCGATGTGCTGCTCGCACTCGGCGATCGCAGCCGTATCGGCCACGGCTAGAGGGAACGGCCGTGTCGGGGCCGCGGGCGCCGGCATCGACCGCCGCTGTGTGCAGGCGGGCGGCGGCTCGCCGGCTGCGGAAGGCTGTAGGGCAGACTGCAGGGCTGGGCTGGGGAGGCCCTTCGGCTGCAGCCGGAGGCAGTCGGCCGCAGCCGGCCGGCGTGACCCAGTTGGGCCCATTTCGCCTCTCGGATGCTGCGGCGCGGCGCGCCCGACACAGCCCGCAACCAAACAAACTTAGGTGTCGCGCGGGCGACCTGCCGCGCAGTTTGCAGGCGCTCCCAGCGTCACGCTGGCTGCAATGTCACAGACAGTAGACTGCACGCTGTTGCGTTACCTGTCACCGGGAGTGTATAATGAGTCAGATTCTGAGCCCCCAGAAACTACACCACAAGTCCATACTACGGATTCATTGGTAACAATGATAAATTATACAGGCTGCAGTCAGTTCCAGGAGATTGGCCCCAGAACTCACTTGTGCTAAATATGCTGTGTTACATGTATCACACGATAAATCAAAACATTTATTCAAAGGCTCTCCCGTGGCTCTGAGCACTATAGGACTTAACATCAGTCCCCTAGAACTTAGAACTACTTAAAACTAACTAACCTAAGGACATCACACACATCCATGCCCGAGGCAGGATTCGAACCTGCGACGGTAGCGGTAGCGCGGTTCCAGACTGAAGCGCCTAGAACCGCTCGGCCACACCGACCGGCTTATTCAAAGGACGTAGTTCAGTAGTGAACACAACTAACAGAGATCACAATAAGAGCAATCGGTCGTGTTTTGTTTTACACTGTTGCCAACTAAATTTTGGCAGACCCTGACAAAAATAAAGTGCTGGACGTTCGTACTGACCTGCCTCAGTATCAACTCAGTTTGCAGCCCTTAAAAATCTGAAAAGCTTGTGAGGGCGTTGCAGGGGATGCTAAGAAATAATTCTTACGAAAGAAGTACTTTACGTTGGGCCGTTTACGAATCATTAACCACGTCGGCGCTCGCCCATACTCAACCAGACTACCAGACACACTCAAAAGTAAAAGTTCGTATGGAATTGATGGCAATTCCAACAGAGGACAAAAAGGTTGGTCCCAACCGATAAGTAGGATTCTCAGCCATATATGTAGTAGCTCACTGAAACAGGGAATTTTTCCAGATAGTTAAACCATTTCATAAAGAAGGGGATAGGTCTGTTGGTAACAACTACCGCCCAATCTCACTTCTGTCAGTTTTATCCAAAATTCTCGAAAAAATAATGTATTCAAGAGTAGCTTCATATATTTGTAAAAATGAAGTACTAACAAAATGTCAATTTTGTTTTCAGAAAGGCTTTTCAACAGAAAATGCTACTGATCAAATATTAAATGCATTGAATAACCTAACGTCACACACTGAAATATTTTGTGATCTCTTCAGAGGATTCTGACTGTGGGAATCATGAAATTCTTCTAGATAAGCTTAAGTATTGTGGAATGAGTGGGACAGTGTGAAAACGGTTTAATTTATATTTAACTGGAAGAATGCAGAAGTTTGAAATTAACAGTGCAGATAGTATGCAAAGCTCAGAAGAGTCCTCTAACTGGGGAGGTATCAAGAATGGTGTCCCACAGGATTCAGCCTTGGGTCCCGTAGTGTTCTTCATTTATATTAATGACTTGCCAGTCTATATTCATGAGGATGTAAAGCTAGTTCTTTTTTCTGAAGTATAGTATAGTATAGTATAGTACTGACACCCAATATAGTATAGTATAGTATAGTAATGACACCCAATAAACAAGAATTAGGTGAGGAAATTGTAAATAATGTCTTTCAGAAAATTATTAAGTGGTTCTCTGCAAATGGACTCTCACTAAATTTTGCGAAAACACATTGTATACGCAACAATGTACAGTAAATGGTATAACACCACTGATAAATATCGACTTTGACCAGAAGTCTGTTGCTAAGACAGAATATTCAAAATTTCTCGTTGTGTGCTCTGATGAGAAATTGAACTGAAAGAAACATGTTGATGATCTGCTGAAATTGTTAGGTTCATCTACTCATGCTATTAGGGTTATTGCAAATTTTGGTGATAAACATATCAGTAAATTAGCCTACTATGCATATTTTCATTCACTGCTTTCATATGCCATCATATTTTGGGGCAATTCATCATTAAGAGAAAAACTATTCATTGCACAAAAGCGTGTAATCAGAATAATAATTGGAGCCCACCCAAGATTGACTAAAGATTGGCTAAAATTTACAGACACGCGAAATTTGGCACGGACTTCAATGCGAGATGCCTTTAATAGGTTCCACAACGAAACATTGTCTCGAAATTTGGTAGAAAATCCGAAGAAATTCTGGTCGTATGTAAAGTACACAAGCGGCAAAACGCAGTCAATACCTTCGCTGCGCAGTGCCGATGGTACTGTACTGACGACTGTGCCGCTAAAGCGGAGTTATTGAACGCAGTTTTCCGAAATTCCTTCACCAGGGAAGACGAATGGAATATTCCAGAATTTGAAACACGAACAGCTGCTAGCGTGAGTTTCTTAGAAGTGGATACCTTAGGGGGTTGCGAAGCAACTCAAATCGCTTGATACGGGCAAATCTTCAGGTCCAGATTGTATACCGATTAGGTCCCTTTCAGATTACGCTGATGCAATAGCTCCCTACTTAGTAATCATATACAACCGCTCGCTCACCGATAAATCTGCACGTACAGATTGGAAAATTGCGCAGGTCGCACCAGTGTTTAAGAAGCGTAGTAGGAGTAATCCATTGAACTACAGACCTATATCATTTATGTCGGTTTGCAGTAGCGTTTTGGAGCATATATTGTATTCAAACATTATGAATCACCTCGAAGGGAACGATCTATTGATACGTAATCAGCATGGTTTCAGGAAACATCGTTCTTGTGCAACGCAGCTAGCTCTTTATTCGCGCGAAGTAATGGCCGCTATCGACAGGGGATCTCAAGTTGATTCCGTATTTCTAGATTTCCGGAAAGCTTTTGACACCGTTCCTCACAAGCGACTTCTAATCAAGCTGCGGGCCTATGGGGTATTGTCGCAGTTGTGCGACTGGATTTGTGATTTCCTGTCAGGAAGGTAGCAGTTCGTAGTAATAGACGGCAAATCATCGAGTAAAACTGAAGTGATATCAGGTGTTCCCAAGGGAAGCGTCCTCGGACCTCTGCTGTTCCTGATCTATATAAATGACCTGGGTGACAATCTGAGCAGTTCTCTTAGGTTGTTCGCAGATGATGCTGTAATTTACCGTCTAGTAAGGTCATCCGAAGACCAGTATCAGTTGCAAAGCGATTTAGAAAAGATTGCTCTATGGTGGGGCAGGTGGCAGTTGACGCTAAATAACGAAAAGTGTGAGGTGATCCACATGAGTTCCAAAAGAAATCCGTTGGAATTCGATTACTCTATAAATAGTACAGTCCTCAAGGCTGTCAATTCGACTAAGTACCTGGGTGTTAAAATTACGAACAACTTCAGTTGGAAAGACCACATAGATAATATTGTGGGGAAGGCGAGCCAAAGGTTGCGTTTCACTGGCAGGACACTTAGAAGATGCAACAAGTCCACTAAAGAGACAGCTTACACTACACTCGTTCGTCCTCTGTTGGAATATTGCTGCGCGGTGTGGGATCCTTACCAGGTGGGATTGACGGAGGACATCGAAAGGGTGCAAAAAAGGGCAGCTCGTTTTCTATTATCACGTAATAGGGGAGAGAGTGTGGCAGATATGATACGCGAGTTGGGATGGAAGTCATTAAAGCAAAGATGTTTTTCGTCGCGGCGAGATCTATTTACGAAATATCAGTCACCAACTTTCTCTTCCGAATGCGAAAATATTTTGTTGAGCCTAACCTACATAGGTAGGAATGATCATCAAAATAAAATAAGAGAAATCAGAGCTCGAACAGAAAGGTTTAGGTGTTCGTTTTTCCCGCGCGCTGTTCGGGAGTGGAATGGTAGAGAGGTAGTATGATTGTGGTTCGATGAACCATCTGCCAAGCACTTAAATGTGAATTGCAGAGTAATCACGTAGATGTAGATGTAGAAGATCACCTTGCAAAGACTTATTTAAGGAATTGGGGATATTCACAGTACCGTCAGAACATACATATTCACTTATGAAATTTGTTATTAATAATCGATCGCAATTCTAAAACAATAGCGAACTGCATAGCTATAACACTGGAAGAAAGGACAATCTTCCTTTTCTGAGTTAAATCTGACTTTGGCACTGAAAGGGGTGAATCACGCTGCCACAAAAATCTTTAGGAATTTGCCGAATAGCATTAAAAGTCTGGCAGATAACCAACCAACATTTAAAAACAAATTAAAATAATTTATGAATGAAAATTGCTTCTATTCAATAGATGAATCTTTAGATATGAAGTAGTAGCACTGAAAAAAAAGTAATCAAAACTTGGGTTAAACTGACACGTTCCACATCATTACGAAATGTCATATTCATGATCTATGGAACAAATAGTAATATACGAGTACGTGGTACAGTAAGGAGGAGCGTTATTAATAATGAAATCTAAAAGACACATGTTTAATCTCTACTAGTGTACAGAGAATCATAATCGAACCTTTATTCTAATAAGCAGAGCAGATGAAGAAGTTCGGTGCGTTCTTGAGTGTTGCTCATAACTTTGGAACCATTACCAGGTAGGACTGATGGAAGAGAGAGAGAGAGAGAGAGAGAGAGAGAGAGAGAGAGAGATAGAGAGAGAGCGGCGCGTTTCGTCACGGGATGGTTTGGTCGACGAGAGAGAGTTATATAGGTGCTCAACAAACTGCATTGGCATGCGTGACAAGAGAGGTTTTGTAGAGAGAGTACTTTCCTGTTAGAGTCGAAGAACGTATTACTCCCACCTACATACGGCTCGCGAAATGACCAGATAGAGGAAATTTGGGAAACTGGAGCTGATACAGAGGTTTAGCGGCAATCATTATTCTTCCCACGCGCCATTCGCGAGTGGAACAGGGAAGAAGGAATCAGTTACCGATAGGAGAAGCACCCTTCACGAAATACTGTCAGGTGACTTGCGGAATATAGATGTAGACGCAAAGTGCGAGTCAGATAAGTCAGAACCTTAATATTTATGCAGTTAGTTTTAAGAGTAATAATGACTTCTCTGTGTTGTTGATTGTGATTGTTAGATCATTGCTCACAGCGTTGACGCTGGGAGACGCAGTCACACACACACACACACACACACACACACACAGAGAGAGACACACACACACACACAAGCACAAACAATCACGGCGGCGACTAGTTGCCGCTTCACGATGCTCACTTGAGAGTAGAGGTTCGCATTACTGGAAGCTCACTTCGTTGTAAAATCTTACAAGCATTGCGCAGAGTTCCCTTACGTCCTTATTTCAGGGAAAACAGCAGTTTGTGACACTATGAGACGTTTCCGTGGAGTGAGAGCATTACTCAAAGATTTCGAAACCATTAGCGTGTCGTGTTAACACCGGAATCGGTGAAGCGTGTCTGTTCAGTAGCCTCTGCTGCGGTCTCTCTGCAGACCACTCCGTCGGTTTTCTGAACGGCTCGCAGCAACTTACTCGACCTGCCTCGCAGCCACTAACCGTCTGAAGTTGCAGCCATATCCAGATCGAGTAGTTCAAGAACTGCGTCCTTTGGATTCAGAAAAACGGGTCTACTATTGCCGGTGGTTTAAGAGCATCACTGCTAACTACGTGAATAGTAAGCTGAACCGTACGCTTTTCGTTGCTGAAGCACGGTTCCAGTTAAGTTCATCTCCGAACAACCGGAACATTCGCATCTGGGCTGCCAATAATCCTCACACATTGCACGTTACGCTACGTCGCCCTCAAAATATTCGAGTTTTCTGCTCCATATCTAAGCAGCGAATTGCTGGACCAATATTTTTAATACAACTGTTATCTCAGTTATCTATCCTACGTGTCAACTCCAGTGAAACGAAGACGTCGCTTGGTGAGTTCTGCGATGATCGACTAATCTCTGAACATCTGCCGCCTCCGCGTTCGTTACTCACGACTTCCCTACATTTCTTTTTGTGGGACAATTTTAAGGAGAAGATGCACTGTACTAATCCGAGAACGCAGGATCATTTGAGGAATAACATGACTTGTCTTTTTTCCACCAGGAGCAGCCTGCTCCACGACGGCATAAATGAAATCCAAGATAGGACGAAGGGCGGCACCGGTCGTAAATTTTTAATCTGTTTATTGCAGATCGATTTCAGCTGCTGCTTAGCTATCTTCATTGCTACACGAACAAAACAACATAATCAAAATCGGGCATGAAAATACAAATTAAATCATGTCACTAATAGGTCAGTTTCTAAACCATAAATTTACGCTCCATTACATTTATGTTGCGATGAGTCGTAGTAAATGAACTCGCACATTGTGCCACATGACACTACCGTCAACAAACAGTTAAACTGAGCTTGCTGCTTTCATTCCCGTTCAGCTAATCTCGGTATGTGTTGTCAACAGTAACTAGCGCCCACTTCACTACTGTACTCTCGATTGTGTACTACATTTTTTTTCGGAAAGTATTTAAAAAATGAAATGTAATAGCCTTACATGAAATTGTGATGCCACCTTTAGATACTAAAATACGTTCAGTAATTATGTTTCACTTCCTTGAGATCGTAACACTGGTTCATACTCGACAACCACGTAAGTTGCATTTCATAACGTAAGCCAAGGTGGAAGAGATAATTATGCACTCAACGCGCGAGTCTATCCGTAACGTACAGCTAGTTTTTTTTTTTTTAATGTTGATACTGATTTTAGTTTTTATAGTAAAACAGACGTTATTAGTGGCTCACAGGAGTATGGCACTTCACATCTGAGGTCACCAGTACCCTACACTTAGAACTACTCAAACCTAGAATGAGATTTTCACCTGCAGCGGAGTGTGCGCTGACATGAAACTTCCTGGCAGATTAAAACTGTGTGCCGGACCGAGACTCGAACTCGGGACCTTTGCCTTTCGCGGGCAAGTGATCTACCAACTGAACTACCCAATCACGACTCACGCTTTACTTCTGCCAGTGAGTCGTGCTTGGGTAGCTCAGTTGGTAGAGCACTTGCCCGCGAAAGACAAAGGTCCCGAGTTCGAGTCTCGGTCCGGCACACAGTTTTAATCTGCCAGGAAGTTTCATATCAACGCACACTCCGCTGCAGAGTGAAAATCTCATTCTGGAAACATCCCCCAGGCTGTGGCTAAGCCATGTCTCCGCAATATCCTTTCTTTCAGGAGTGCTAGTTCTGCTAGGTTCGCAGGACAGCTTCTGTAAAGTTTGGAAGGTAGGAGACGAGGTACTGGCAGAAGTAAAGCTGTGAGGACGGGGCGTGAGTCGTGCTTGGGTAGCTCAGTTGGTAGAGCATTTGCCCGCGAAAGGCAAAGGTCCCGAGTTCGAGTCTCGGTCCGGCGCACAGTTTTAATCTGCCAGGAAGTTACTTAAACCTGACTTAACCTAAGAACATCACACACAGCCATGCCCCAGGCAGGATTCGAACATGCGACCGTAGCAGCAGCGTGGTTCCGGACTGAAGCGCCTAGAACCGCTCGGCCACAGCGGCCGGCTGATGTTATAAGTATTTCAATTTTCCCCATCTAAGTGTGGACACTTCCTTCTCTGTATAACATAATTACTGAACGCATTTTAGTATTTAACGATGACATTGTAATTTTATGTAAGGCTGTTACATTTTATTCTTCAAATATTTTTTTTAAAAATGTGGAACACAAACTACAGCGATAAAGCGGGCGCTAGCTACCATTGACTTCACTTTCCGTGGTTAGTTGCAGGGAAATGTAAGCAGCAATCGCAGTTTAAGTGTCTGTTGTCAATTAATGTCAAGTGGCACCATTACGACTGGTCATCATGAGTTTGGTATAACTGGTATGTGAGTTTATGCGTTACAAGCTGGTGTATTTGTGACCTGGTTTTAGTTTATATTTTGAGTATAATACGAGTAGTTGCTTATGGTTGATTATAGGTTCACAACGAAACTTTGTCCCGAAACCTGGCAGAAAATCAAAAGAAACTTTGATCGTATGTAAAGTATGCTAGCGGCAAGACACAATCAATGCCTTCTCTGCGCGATAGCAATGGAAAGAGCATCGATGACAGTGCTGTTAAAGCAGAAGTACTGAACATATCCTTCCGAAATTCCTTCACCAGAGAATTCGACAGCTGGTAATATGAGTAACTTAAAAGTATATATCCTCGGAGAAGTGATGCAACTTAGATCATGTTAAAAAGCAAGTCTTTCGGTCCAGATTTTATACCAGTTAGGGTCCTTACAAAGTGAGCTGATACAAGAGCTCCGTACTTAACAATCACAACCGCTCACTCAATGAAAGATCCTTACCCAAAAACTGGAAAGTTGCATAGCTCACACCAATATTCAAGAAAGGCAATATGAGAAATCCACTAAATTACAGACCCATATGATTAACGTCGATATGAAGCAAGATTTTGGAACAATATAATGTATTCGAACATTATGTATTATCTCGAAGGGAACGGTCTGTTGACACACATGATTTAGAAAACACAGTTCTTGCGTAACCCAACTAGCTCTTTACTCGCACGAACTGTTAAGTCCTATGGAAAAGGGATTTTACATTGATTCATTTCCCGATTTCCAGAAGGGTTTTTACACCGTACCACACAAGCGGTTTGTAGTGAAATTGTGTGCTTATGGAATATCGTCTCAGTTACGCGACTGCATCTGTGATTTCCTGTCAGAGAGGCCACAGTTCGTACTAATCGACGGAAAGTCATCGAGTAAAACAGAAGTGATTTCTGGCGTTCTCCAAGGTAGTGTTATAGGCCCTTTGCTGTTCCTTATCTATATAAACGATTTGGGAGACAATCTGAGCAGCCGTCTTAGGTTGATTGCAGATGACGCTCTCGTCTGTCAAATAATGTCATCAGCAGATCAAAACAAATTTGCAAAACGATTTAGAAAAGATATCTGAATGGTGCGTAAATTGGCAATCGACCCTAAATAACGAAAAGTGTAAGGTCACCCACGTGAGTGCTAAAAGGAATCTGTTAAACTTCGGTTACGCGATAAATCAGTCAAATGCAAAGGCCGTAAATTCAACTAAACACCTAGGAGTTACAATTGCGAACATCTTAAATTGGAAGGACAAAGAAAATGTTGTGGGGGAAGGCTAACCAAAGACTGCGTTTTATTGGCAGGACACTTAGAAAATCTAAAAGATCTACTAAAGAGTTTGCCTACACTAGACTTGTCCGTCCTCTTTTGGAGTACTGCAGCGCGGTGTGGGATCCTTACCAGATAGGACTGACGAGTACATCGAAAAAGTCCAAAGAAGAGCAGCATTTTTTGTATTATCGCGAAATAGGGGAGAGAGAGTCCCTGAAATGATACAGGATTTGGGATGGCTATCATTAAAACAGAGGCGTTTTTCGTTCTTCTCATGAAATTTCAATCACCAACTTTCTCATCCAAGTGCGAAAGTACACTCCTGGAAATTGAAATAAGAACACCGTCAATTCATTGTCTCAGGAAGGGGAAACTTTATTGACACATTCCTGGGGTCAGATACATCACATGATCACACTGACAGAACCACAGGCACATAGACACAGGCAACAGAGCATGCACAATGTCGGCACTAGTACAGTGTATATCCACCTTTCGCAGCAATGCAGGCTGCTATTCTCCCATGGAGACGATCGTAGAGATGCTGGATGTAGTCCTGTGGAACGGCTTGCCATGCCATTTCCACCTGGCGCCTCAGTTGGACCAGCGTTCGTGCTGGACGTGCAGACCGCGTGAGACGACGCTTCATCCAGTCCCAAACATGCTCAATGGGGGACAGATCCGGAGATCTTGCTGGCCAGGGTAGTTGACTTACACCTTCTAGAACACGTTGGGTGGCACGGGATACATGCGGACGTGCATTGTCCTGTTGGAACAGCAAGTTCCCTTGCCGGTCTAGGAATGGTAGAACGATGGGTTCGATGACGGTTTGGATGTACCGTGCACTATTCAGTGTCCCCTCGACGATCACCAGTGGTGTACGGCCAGTGTAGGAGATCGCTCCCCACACCATGATGCCGGGTGTTGGCCCTGTGTGCCTCGGTCGTATGCAGTCCTGATTGTGGCGCTCACCTGCACGGCGCCAAACACGCATACGACCATCATTGGCACGAAGGCAGAAGCGACTCTCATCGCTGAAGACGACACGTCTCCATTCGTCCCTCCATTCACGCCTGTCGCGACACCACTGGAGGCGGGCTGCACGATGTTGGGGCGTGAGCGGAAGACGGCCTAACGGTGTGCCGGACCGTAGCCCAGCTTCATGGAGACGATTGCGAATGGTCCTCGCCGATACCCCAGGAGCAACAGTGTCCCTAATTTGCTGGGAAGTGGCGGTGCGGTCCCCTACGGCACTGCGTAGGATCCTACGGTCTTGGCGTGCATCCGTGCGTCGCTGCGGTCCGGTCCCAGGTCGACGGGCACGTGCACCTTCCGCCGACCACTGGCGACAACATCGATGTACTGTGGAGACCTCACGCCCCACGTGTTGAGCAATTCGGCGGTACGTCCACCCGGCCTCCCGCATGCCCACTATACGCCCTCGCTCAAAGTCCGTCAACTGCACATACGGTTCACGTCCACGCTGTCGCGGCATGCTACCAGTGTTAAAGACTGCGATGGAGCTCCGTATGCCACGGCAAACTGGCTGACACTGACGGCGGCGGTGCACAAATGCTGCGCAGCTAGCGCCATTCGACGGCCAACACCGCGGTTCCTGGTGTGTCCGCTGTGCCGTGCGTGTGATCATTGCTTGTACAGCCCTCTCGCAGTGTCCGGAGCAAGTATGGTGGGTCTGACACACCGGTGTCAATGTGTTCTTTTTTCCATTTCCAGGAGTGTATTTTATTTACGCCGATCTACATGGGGGCAAACGATTACGATAATAAAATGAGGGAAATCAGAGCTCGTAGGGAAAGATACAGGTGTTTGTTTTCTGCGCACGCTGTTCGAGAGTGGAATAATAGAGAATTATTGTAAAGGTAGTATGATGAACCCTCTGCCAGGCACTTAAGTGTGATTTGGAGAGTATGGATGTAGACGTAGGTGTATATGTTGGGTGCCTGATTCTCATTGTGTACTCAGAATTACCGTTATTACTTGACGTGGCCAAACTGGAGACACGCGATCCGTAATTGCTTGCATCTAGTGGATTGTAATGTTATTGGATTGCTATCTTGGACAGTGAAGGATTATGGCTTCTGTAGCGGAAGTACAGTACGTTCAAACACGGGACGTCGAATCGATATGTGTCTACTGGGAAATGGAGGACAATTTCAGCATCTTTTATAAGGGAATATACAAGTATTAGATATTGACGAAGGATATGGTAAATAAGCGTTTGAGTAGTGACTTACTGAAGCACCCTGTAGAAGTGTGAACTAAGTAGTTCAGTCACACAAAACTGCACTGCCACACGCTCCGAGACTAATTTACTGTAAATTTGTGTGTAGTTGTTGTCGTTTAGAAGTAGTAGATCCTCAACGGTGCATTTCTGCAGGCTGTGATTGACACGTTTTGCTCGCTTCGACACCCCTGCACTTCTCAGACCTCATTGTCGAGTTGTTTTCCCTACCGTCTATAGTCTCGTTTCGTCGACTGTGATACGACATCGTTTCTGCTGTCTCCTGTCTACCTAGTTACTTTTAAATTCCTTCTTCGCCATTGCAGATGCCACAATTGATGGCCTATTTGGAGATGGGTTTTGGTGTAATACGCTCTTTTTGTTACCTTTCGCCTGGGCTACCTCGTTTACTGGAATCGGTTCTTCTAATAGGTGTGTTCTGTCTCGTTACTTGTGCATTCTCTTCGTTTCGCCAAGAGTGTCTGTTCGCAAGATCGTTTCAGAAGTTATCACGACATGGTGACATTTCGACCCACAGACAAAGCTTTGCGTCCCACGTTACGATAAACATAGAGAAAAAATATCCACCTCCAGTAGATGTGACACTAATTCCGAGTAATGTCCGCAATTCGACGATGATGAGACACCACGAACTCCTTCGAATGCGCCACATCCAGCGCAAGGCACTCGTCGATGACCAGATCTCGTAGCCGCACCAGATTTAAGGGATGTTGATAGCTCTTCCAAACAGTAACAGACATTTTCTATGGGCTTAAGAACAGGTGATTAAGTGGGCCACTGGAGTTGCTGTAGAGTGCCGTAGTGTTTGTCAAACCCGAACCGTGCGCGTGCTCGCTGCGATTGCACCTGTTGTCAGCTCGGAAGAGGGGAATAATAACTGCATGTTTATCGAGTTGATCTAGGAGAGAGGACAACGCTTGGTCAGCAAGAATATGTAAATAAACACCGTGGTTCAACGTGAATGAGTGCGCCCAGGTCGTGGTACGGAAAACACCGCAGAACAGCACAGAACCACCCCTGGCTTGAAATGCACTCTCTCGTCTAAAGTGTCCGGAACCCCTGAGTAATATGGCATTGAGCACAAGATTTTACGAGAAGTTGGCCCGCCAGTATAAAAGGAGACCAGGAGTGTCTGTAGAGGAGCAGCGACAGCAGAATGGGTCGGCCAGGAGAAATCAGTGACTTCCACCGTGGACTGGTCATTAGACGGCACCTGAGTAACAAATCCATCAGACTCGTTACAACCCTTGTGAAGCTGCCCAACTCGACCATTAGTGTGACTGTGAAACAGCAACGCGAATGAACGACCGTAGTTGAACCGAGACCAGGCACGTCTCGCGGACCGATTGACAAGGACCCCTGGGAATGGCACAAGGTGGTCGAAAAAATAGCGCGAAATCAACTCGTGAGTTCCAAAGTGGTACCAGATGTTCCAGCGAGCGCAGGGAGTTTAAAAGAACGCAGCAGGAAGGCTTGTTTTCCTTTTTCTACTATCGAATTGCAGCCGCCATCACAATTACATTTTCGTCTCCCTCAAGTATCAGAATAATTTATTCTACCTCTTCATACATTTCTTCAGTCTCTTCATCATTTGCAGAGCTGGTTGGCATTTCATCTTATACTACTGTGGTGAGTGTGGATTCAGTGTCTGTCTTGGCTATGAATATGCATTCACTATGCTGTTCATTCCTATTTCTTATTCATTATTAAACCAACTCCTGCGTTACCCTATTTGATGCAATTATAACCGTGCATTCACCTGACCAGTGATGATTAATGAATTAATGTCCTGTGCATGGGGGCTTAATTAAAAAAATAATGCAAATAATTTTAATTTTCGCTTTAGTATCTGTATGTACGATTACGCAAGTCTCGTAAACGGTTGGCCCTGACTAGTATTATTACGCTATCTGACTGCAAAGAACAACAACAAAGAATGAAATGGAAATTTTCATTAACACAATTAATTAATTAAGTCCCCAGCAACTATAAAACCTACGAAACCAAAGCACAAGTGTAACTGTTCTGTGTGTGGAAGTATGACTCAACGTACGCATCTGGCACGGTTCTTCTTCAACAACACAAGAAATTTTAAATATCATTTATACTGAATTAATTAAAGAAAACAGAAATACCATAATTACTCAAGAAAACCAGAATTACACTCTAATACAAGAACACAAGGCAGATGCTTTGCTGACTGAACCTGTAATGACGCATTATTCAGGACATTGAAATAATGAGAAAGAAAAGAAAGGTAGTTTGTTACCTTAATTTATATTGATGAAAAGCACTCTAGACATTACAATCTCTCCACACCGACTCGCTACTATCACATCTCAACAAGAACTTTTCAGTATCACATCTCAGCAAGCACTGCCTACTAGCTCATCTCAACAAACACTCCTCACTACGACATCTCAGCACTGACTACCACGAGCTCTCCCCAAGCACTGCCCACTACGAGTTCTCAATAATCACTGCCAGTGGAGGCGGCGGAACAATACTCTCTAGCGCGATCTCTGGCACTGTGGCTCAGTGTAGCCACCTTTCATATGCCCTTCCTCCACAGGCTAGAATTTGATGGTATTTTTGCCAGCATTGGTGGTGAAAATACCACCAAATTCGTCAAAAAAATACAGACAAAAATAAAAGATAATATTAATACGTAAATATCACATACTAGATAAAATTTTGGCTTTGCACTGACCTTTCAATAACCTAATATATAAAATACAGTAAGCAATACAAATTCTTTCATACATTTGACTTTACATAATAGTTTACACAAGTATTATGTGGTTAAACAGTTCAATCAATAGCGTCAGCAATGACGAATATGTGCAGGTAAGAGTCTCATAACTTTTCACAAACAGTAATACACAAAAAATCAGTTTATACAAATATTCACATAAACGCTTTCCATAGCCCAAGAAACAAGTAGTTCACAGTTCCAGCAGTAGCACCCAGCAATGGTCAA
Source organism: Schistocerca nitens (assembly GCF_023898315.1). NCBI lineage: Eukaryota > Metazoa > Arthropoda > Insecta > Orthoptera > Acrididae > Schistocerca > Schistocerca nitens. The sequence goes on from NC_064622.1 coordinate 13,373,734, forward strand.
CAGGTGCAAATACCAACAAGTGACATTTTTTCAGTAGAAACAGTCCATCAGTGGCACCCAGTAATGTTGAATAGGTGCAGACACCAACAAGTAACACCATTTCAGTATAAGCAGTTCCATTAGTGGCACCAGCAATGTTGAGCAGGTGCAGACATCAACAAGTAACACCATTTCAGTAGAAGCAGTCCATCAGTGGCACCCAGCAATGTTGAGCAGGTGCAGACATCAACAAGTAACACCATTTCAGTATAAGCAGTTCCATTAGTGGCACCAGCAATGTTGAGCAGGTGCAGACATCAACAAGTAACACCATTTCAGTAGAAGCAGTCCATCAGTGGCACCCAGCAATGTTGAGCAGGTGCAGACATCAACAAGTAACACAATTTCAGTATAAGCAGTTCCATTAGTGGCACCAGCAATGTTGAGCAGGTGCACACAGCAACAGGTGACATTTTTTCAGTAGAAGCAGTCCATCAGTGGCACCCAGCATTGTTGAATAGGTGCAGACACCAACAAGTAACACCATTTCGGTAGAAGCAGTCCATCAGTGGCACCCAGCAATGTTGAGCAGGTGTAGACACCAACAGGTGACATCTTTTCAGTAGAAGCAGTCCATCAGTGGCACCCAGCAATGTTGAGCAGGTGCAGACACCAACAGGTGACATCTTTTCAGTAGAAGCAGTCCATCCGTGGCACCCAGCAATGTTGAGCAGGTGCAGACATCAACAAGTAACACCATTTCGGTAGAAGCAGTCCATCAGTGGCACCCAGTAATGTTGACCAGGTGCTGACCGCAGTCCATAAACTTCACTATCACTAATCACACTGTTCATCATCAGAAATTAATCATGTCCAGGTGGCATCCACCATGTTGAAAAGTGCAGCACCATCACTAATCAGACAGTTCAGGCATGAACAATAGTTTGAATACACATACAATGCTTTTACACTAAACATACAAATCATAACAAGCACACAAATGATATCAGATAATTGTCCTATTAACTATTACAATACACAAATACCAGTAAACCTATAATATTTATGGGTGTCAGTGCAAGCCACAATAAACAAGTAAAATAATATTTAGGAGATAGGTTGGGATCACTTCTCTGGGATTATAAAAGGAAAACACACAAAACACACTCACTCATCTTTCATCCACATTAGTGCTACTGTGTAATTGAATAGTGTTAACTGTGTAAATGCAATTCTGTCAAAATTTTATGTTCATCATGTGTATCAAGTAGTAGTGGCAGCAATGTATAACAGTCAATAATAGTTAGTCAACGTCATAGTCATCACGTCAAGACCAATGTTTGCCAAGCCAGATCAAAATGTACGGTTGCTGAACAACTGTCAGTGACCCAAGATATGCAATTGCTTCCTCTCTCCAAAAAAAAAGTATATACTGCTTAGTGATTTAACAAAGTGTGTGTGTAGACAATCTTCCTTCTACTTGAGTGTTCTAGTCTGCCATCTTCATCCTCCTTGTTCCATATGGACCAACAAAAAAATATGCTCCTCACTTACTTTACCTCTTATCCACCAAAACTCCAATAAACATCAGCATTACATAATCTCAATACTTCAATAACACCTCATTTACCTTACCTCTTGTCCACGAAACTCCAATAATCATCAACTTCACATAATCTCAATACCTCAATAATACGTCGATACATATAAACCTCAGCACCAATATCATTTCACTTCCATAACAACTCTTTCCTCTAGTCAGTCTCCTCGAACAAGTACAGACAAAATCCTAGTGCAACTTCAATTCATCATCCCATACAATCCGAAGACACAGTGTCCACACACAACCTCTGTGTAATCCATCTGACCCAAATTTTCTACTCATTATAAATTATAAGATACATTTTGGTTCCTTGTCCATCATTAAATAAAAGAAATGCATACATGACCTCTAACAGACTTTAGTTCGAATAACTCTCAGTAATTAAGTACGATTACGAAGTGTTAATGATGGTGATATTTCAGTGTGTACACCACTTCAAAAATTATGGCAAACAGAAGCAAACATGTGGAGTATTTCTCGTGTCAAGTGTCACTTCCTATTTCAATTGCTCACGAAGAATGCAGTGTAACAACTGTCAATGGTCTAAACCTAGTGTTGGTATGTCATGTCGTTAGCTTCCTTCCTATTAGCATAAATTTATACAGCTTCCATGAAACCTCCAGCTCATGTGACTTCTATGCAGTATCTTGTACCAATGTCGTTCGTAGAATTATAGCAGTTCATTTTCTTATCTTAAAAATATAAGGCACTGAGCGTAAGCAAAACATGCAATAACGAGTAAATATACCAGTAGCGAACAGAATGTCAACAAGTGGATGCACTATAATCCCTACAACGAGGCTCTGCCAAGTAAACAATCTATAATTAATACCACAGTGTAACCTAAACTCTATGTTCGTACACAGTATATCAGCATTGCTATATTCTAAATTGAAGAGTAGTTATGACAACAAACAGTAATGTGTAAATATGCAATCCATACGCAAAGCAGCAAGTATATATCTTACATAATAAACAAGTCATTAGCATCATATCAGCATAAGCAAATAAATGTTCATATGTAATCTTAATAAGTAAACATGAAGGCGCAAGCAGATAAATCACAAAGTATAACTTACATACGTAACCATATCAGCACAATTAATCAGGTGACAATTATAATTTAAATAAATAAGCACAGCAGGCACATAATAGAAAAATGTGACATCAGTGAAAAAGCAGTGCAGCCAAGCGATGCGTAATATATACAAATAACAAGCCTGTTCATTAATGAATCATCGTCAAAATCAGTTAATGTGCGTAAGCACGTCGCTTCACAAGTAAATTCATAGAACACGAAATTTAGCACAAAGTATGAGTCACGTAATCGCAAGCAGCAAATTACGTCTAAAGTACGTACCTAAGTGGAAATATGTTACCTGAAAAATAAACTCAATTAATCGTTACCTTTTTTGTTTATTACTTTCTTCTTCGAAATGACATTCTTCCTGAAATTTACTCAATAGCAAGTCGTCTTAACGTCGGACACGCACAGAATTTACCTGAAGTTCTTAAATATTTTATAGAACCATATCCTGAAAAATACTGAACGTTAATAACATAATTTATAAAGTCACCATAGCTTCATACAGAATTTAGTCGGAGAAATTAGACTGTGTATTTGTTTACGGCTGTCAGTGCATTCACACTGAGCGCTCGATCAGCTGTTGGCGCGTGACGTAGGGAGTAATTGTTTGCGGTCAACGACTGCCTTGTGCGGCGCGCAGACTGACTGTTGCTTTGAGTATGTGCCGCCGCCGGAACACGGCGCGGTATCCTTGCATTCTCCGTGTGTTTACGTACAACTGTTGGTTTCTCAGAAGTATGTCATTCCACAAAAATTTTAACGTTAGATATGTGATGTATTCCTTAGAGCGCCGAGATTTAAGAGTTTCTACTTCAATAGTGTTATCATGAATAATTTTGCGAACTCTATATGGACCGTTATAAAGCAGAAAAAATTTGCGACATAAGCCTTTTCCTTTGTGAGACAAACGATGAGACTTAATTAATACCTTCTGACCAACTGACAAAGTTTTTAAACGACCAGGACGCTTCGATGATTTTTCTCTTCTAGCAGCCGCAGATGCAATATTTCGTAGAGCCAGGTTGACAACTTCAGAATGCCGCAGTTTCCGTGAAGGCGGAAAAGGAACAATTTCAGAAATGCGATTAGTCGGTGTTTTGTTTTTTGATATCAATAGAGGCGGTAAAGAAGTTGAGTCATTAGGAAGTTCATTCAGAATGTTTTGAAAAATATGAAGATACTGATCCCACGTTCTGTGATTCTGATGACAATAAAGACGGCACAATTTATTGATTTCCTTCATCCATCTTTCTGAAGCGTTAGATTGAGGGTGAAAAAGGGAAATATAAATTGGTTTAATCTTACGACGCCGTAGAGTACGAAGCCAAATTTTAGAGCGAAACTGTGATCCATTATCTGATATAACCTTATCAACATGACCCACTTCTTTAAGAAAATGTTTGATGAAAGCATTAGATACTGAACGAGCTGTTGCTTTGCGTAAAGGTGTAAAACACACATATTTTGATGTTAATTCCACTGCTAATAAAATGTACGCAAAACCATTAGTAGAACGAACCACTGGACCGAACAAATCGACTGCAGCCATGTCCTTTAATTTCGCTGGAATGATAGGAAACAACGGTGCTCTGTGAGAAACAGTTGGCGGCTTAGCCTGTTGACATAATTTGCATTTGGCAAGAACAGAACGAATACGTTTTTCCATATTATTGAAGTAGCAATTTTCCCGTAATTTATGAAAACATTTTCAGGGACCAAAGTGTGCATAACTGAAATGCGTATACCAAATCAGCTTATTAACCCACTCATCAGGAATACAAACTAACCAAACAGAGTTGTCGACCGATTTTCGTTTGAAAAGAATATCATTGCGAACTAAATAATACTGTCTGATCGCTACGCTTTCCTTTCTCCTCCACTTCTCCTTAATGTCCTTCCAGATTGGATTTTTATTTTGCTCCTTAGCGATGTCCTGGAGCGAAGATGAAATAAAGTTCTCAAACGCAACACCTTGAATGTACATCAAACAATAATGGTTTTCTTTGCAATCCTCTTCAGCACTTTGTTTCAAACCCATAGGTGCACGTGATAAAGCATCAGCAACAATATTTGAAGATCCCTGTATGTAAACAATACTAAAATCAAATTCCTGTAGATACAGCGCCCATCGTGACAATCTTCCATGAGTTAATTTTGTCGACATAAGAAATTCCAAAGCTCGATGATCAGTGTAAACCTTAGTATGTCTACCAAACAAAAATGTGCGAAATTTTGTGAAAGCCCAAACAACAGCCAAAGCTTCAAGTTCCGTAATCGAATAATTCTTTTCCGATTTAGAGAGAACACGACTTCCAAATGCAATAGTCTTCTGTACTACAACGCCGTTTTCATCTATCTCTTGAAATAAATGTGCACCTAGGCCTTTGTATGATGAGTCCGTCGCCAAACAAAAATCTTTAGATAAATCCGGGTGTGAAAGAAGTGGAGCAGCAACTAAAGCATCACGAAGTTGTTCAAATTCTGACTGAGCTTCCTCATCCCAACACCAGTTAGATTTCTTTCCAGATAGTTCACATAAACGAGGTGTGGCCAAATTGTCCAATCTAACAAAGCGTCTAAGAAAATTACAGACACCAAGGAAACTACGAACATCACGTTTTGTGGTAGGAACAGCATAATTACGAATAGCGTCTAGTTTCTCTGGATCAGGGAGAATACCTTCTGTAGAAATAATGTGACCGAGAAATTTCACCTGTGAACGACCAAATTCAGATTTTTCTAAGTTCATTGTAATGCCAACTCTTGCAAAAATACGTAATAATGAATCTAAAATTTTGTTGTGCTCACTCCAAGAATGTTTAGCAATAAGAATGTCGTCAACATATGAAGTAATATTGTCACGAAGATAAACAGGTAAAATTTCCTTTAAACTACGAATGAATGCTGCAGAAGACACAGTAAGTCCAAACGGTAATTTCCGAAACTGGTAACAGTTACCAAAGGCTAAAAAGGCAGTATATTTTCTACAATCAGGGTGGAGTTCTATTTGCCAAAAACTTGCGCGCATATCAATCGTGGATAAAACTTTAATTCCATGGAAATGTTGAAGAAGTTCATCTAAATTTTGTGGACGGTCAGTTTCAGGAATAATAATATTATTTATCTGTCTGGGATCCAGAACCAAACGAATTGATCCATCCTTTTTAAGAACAACGTGTAATGGGCTGGTATAAGGGCTGACTGCTGGCTCAATAATGCCCTGATCTAACATGTATTGAAGTTCATTCTTAACCTTGTCTCTGTAAGCCAAAGGAATAGCGTACATTTTCCCGCGAAATGGTGTGTGTTCTTTTACTTTAAATAAATATTGTAAGCCTTGTATAGTTCCTGTGTGATGACTAAACACTGTAGCATGTGAAGTCAAAATATGGTGCAGCTCTTCTCTTGCAACGTCATCTGGCACTTCAGCTTTTTTAACCTTTTCATTAATTAATTCTTCGCTACTAATTATATCCTCCATCGCGTCTCTGTATCTATTGTCATTGTCATGAATAAACACACTGTCGTCATAATGCTCAACGAAAACATCAGAAGTAAGAAACCTTAAACATTTTGTATCTGATTCAGATCTTGCTAAACACTCGAAAAATTTCAGACATTTCGGCATTCCGGCAACAGTCAAATTCACACTTCCTTCTTTAAAGTTCAAAATTGCCTTATGTGTGTTAAGAAACTCCATACCTAATATAATCTGTGTACTGAGTAATGGAACAATAATAAAATTAGCAGACAATTCGTATCCTTGACAAATGAAATTTAGGTTGGTCTGTTGTTTAACTTCCACACTTTTTCCAGAAATCGCTCCTCGAATTGTAGTTTTAGAAATAGGTAACACAGGACAGGCAATAGTTCTTTCACATATACGAAAAACTGATTCACTAATGACGTTCAATGGGCTCCCAGAATCTAAAACTGCAGTGAACTTATTCTTACCCACACATACTTCAATAACAGGATGTAAAAATGCGTCTACATTATTTTCCTTTTCGCCTAGCAAAATGTCTCTCATATCTTCCAGGCGTACGTAGTGTAAAGTTGTAGTGTCATTACTTTCTGAACCGTCTATATTGCTGCCAGAAGCCGAAGCTGCTAGTCATTGTCGATTGTTTGCGTCACGTCTTTGATTATTCCCGACATTTCGCGGATCAATTTCTACTATTTCCACTTGTCTCTCTGAATTTCTGTCACGCGGAGGATGCCAATTAGGTCCTACCTGTCTGTTAGATGCAAATTCTTGGTTGTGTCTGTTATTAAAATTTCTGTTTTCCTGTCTGTCTGCATAACTACTTCTTGTATAATTTCGACTGTCGCTTCTGAAATTACTGTTAGACCTACTACCCTGGTCATTTCTGTAGTAAGAATTTCTATTATTGTATGAATAATTTCTGTCTTGATGATACCGATTACTGTTTCCGTATGATTGATCATTCCGGTAAGGATTACCGTTATTATAATTGTCTGTGTAATTTCTGTTAGAACGTCTGTTATTGTCATAAGGCTGGTATCTATTGTCCTGTCTGTTACGTCTGTCATTCTCAAAATTACCCATATAACGCCCGTTCCGATCACTATCCCTTTTCTCTGAAAATCTATCGTAATTACTGTTACTGAAAAAGTTACAGGAAGTCCCGTCGTCGTTGTCATACTCAAGTTCTTGTAACAAAGTCTTAAAAGTCTCAATGTCGTCTTTACATCTTCCAGCTAAAGCAATTTGTCTTATGGATTGTGGCAGCTTAGTTAAACAAATGCGAATTAATTCAGTCGGGCTATAAGGGTTGGACAGGAGCTGATTCATTCGAATCATGTCTTCAAAGTATTCTGCCGGCGTGCGGAACTCAGACTGTTTAAAATTACGCTGCATAATCAGACTATGTTTGACTCTGTCTTGTGTGTTTTCGGACCCATATGCCGATAGAAATGCATGATAAAAATCATTCAGATTATTACAATCTCTAATGAGTGCGCGCATCCGCGTCGCCGGTTCATTTTCTAAATATCCACACATAAATTACAGTTTGTGACTTAGTGGCCAATTTGGTGGGAGTGCATACATAAATTGATCTAACCATGCACATGGATGTATGTCGTCCTTAGAATTGCGGAAGATCTTAAATTTCCGAACAGTCAAAAAGTGTTTATAGTCAAAGTTTTCGCCTCGTGGCGACAAAGACCTACCGCGTCTGTCCCAGTCCCAATGTTGATTATTGTCAAGTTCGCGCGCCTGGCGCTCCCTTGTTGCATCCCGTAAATGAAACAAATTATTTTCTTCAAACCCCTCCGCTAACTGTGATTCCAAATTTCTTTTGCTGTCCTTTCCTACGATTTCGCCTTCAATTTGTTTGACTTGCTTTCGTAACGCCTCAAATTCCCTTTTAACGCGTTCATTAAATTTTCCCTGATTTTCAACATGTTTATTTATGCTCTGGTACTCTTCTGTTTCTGCAAATGGAAATAGAGCTGTATCATCTGAATCTCTGTCCCCATTTAAACTAAGACTTGTCAATTTATCTGAAATCTCCTCAACTCTTTCCGATAAGTCACCTATTTTTTCTTTCTGTTTACTTACGTCTTCCGTACGTGTCGCGACTCGGTTTCAGTATTGACACATTTGGTAGTTAACTGTTCATATTGTTGTGTTAGATTATTTATTCTGTCATTTGGTACGGATTCCTCGATTCTCTCAAATATTTCTTCCTTATCATGTGCACGTTATAAATTTAACTCTGAAAATTTTTGTACTATCACGCGATCTCTTTCCTCCTGTTCTCTATCCTGTTCCCTTTGTCTAATCTCTACTGCAATTAATCTATTATTGTGAGCATTCAAAATCGGTTGTACTTCTTCTCTGATTTCTTTCTTTAATTCATCTTTCATGTTTTTGAAACATGTCCCTATTCGTGAGTCTAACCGTGTTTCCATTGTTCCCATCTGTGTTTTTAATTCAGATCCAAACCGTGTTTCCATTGTTCCCATATCAGTTTTTAATTCAGATCGTAAAGTTCCCATCTCTGTTTTAATTGTTCCCATTTGTGATCCCAGTGATTCCATTGTTCCCCTCTGTGTTTTTAATTCAGACCCAAACCGTGTTTCCATTTTTAATATAGCACTCATCAACTGCTCCATAGTAACTGATTCGAAACTCCTTTCGCCCCTAACATTTCCCGCAAAACCAGTTTCCTTCGTCATAGCTGTAAAGCTATCTGTGTTCGATACTATTTCAGACTGTTCTATCGTTAATCTCGTATTCTGTGAATTTCCTGATTGAGAAAAATTTTGAAATGGTTCCGGACTATTTTCCCGACTTATTAAATTGTTTTCCACTCCATTATTCATCATACTGTTGTCCTGTGTTGGCGAGTTCGCCATGTCAACAATTTCGTCATTCTCATTGTCCATCATTTTTGCCTTTTTCATCGACCGCGTAATCATTTACAAAACATACAAAACTCGTCACTATATGAAATTACACACAATGACACTTTATCTCCAACAATACCATTCACACGAAATGTTTCCCTCAAACACGATTAATCGAACAATTGAAATAATTGCACTAATTGTCAAACCCGTAGACAAGACAACAGAAATCAAATTTTGCAAAAAAAAGAAAAATACCATTAGAAGAATGACAATTACCAAATCTACACATGCAAAATAGACTACAATTGCTAAACTACAAATTACTACAACAATACTACTGTCTACTATTTTTACAATCAGAAGAATTCCAAGGGACGATCCTGGCAGGGTCGCCACGTGCATGGGGGCTTAATTAAAAAAATAATGCAAATAATTTTAATTTTCGCTTTAGTATCTGTATGTACGATTACGCAAGTCTCGTAAACGGTTGGCCCTGACTAGTATTATTACGCTATCTGACTGCAAAGAACAACAACAAAGAATGAAATGGAAATTTTCATTAACACAATTAATTAATTAAGTCCCCAGCAACTATAAAACCTACGAAACCAAAGCACAAGTGTAACTGTTCTGTGTGTGGAAGTATGACTCAACGTACGCATCTGGCACGGTTCTTCTTCAACAACACAAGAAATTTTAAATATCATTTATACTGAATTAATTAAAGAAAACAGAAATACCATAATTACTCAAGAAAACCAGAATTACACTCTAATACAAGAACACAAGGCAGATGCTTTGCCGACTGAACCTGTAATGACGCATTATTCAGGACATTGAAATAATGAGAAAGAAAAGAAAGGTAGTTTGTTACCTTAATTTATATTGATGAAAAGCACTCTAGACATTACAATCTCTCCACACCGACTCGCTACTATCACATCTCAACAAGAACTTTTCAGTATCACATCTCAGCAAGCACTGCCTACTAGCTCATCTCAACAAACACTCCTCACTACGACATCTCAGCACTGACTACCACGAGCTCTCCCCAAGCACTGCCCACTACGAGTTCTCAATAATCACTGCCAGTGGAGGTGGTGGAACAATACTCTCTAGCGCGATCTCTGGCGCTGTGGCTCAGTGTAGCCACCTTTCACCTGGACAACATATGCAAGGTGCACAACAGCAATGCTAATTAAGTATTCGAACTATACTTTTAATTGTTTGTTTACTCATCATTTGCTTTCACTATAGCCGGCCGAAGTGGCCGTGCGGTTAAAGGCGCTGCAGTCTGGAACCGCAAGACCGCTACGGTCGCAGGTTCGAATCCTGCCTCGGGCATGGATGTTTGTGATGTCCTTAGGTTAGTTAGGTTTAACTAGTTCTAAGTTCTAGGGGACTAATAACCTCAGCAGTTGAGTCCCATAGTGCTCAGAGCCATTTTTTTGCTTTCACTATAAATACCGGTGCCAACTACCTGTTTAGTGTACATCTGATAAATATGAAAGGCAGTAGGGATATCAGCAAGCGTAGCATCTTATTCGATTCAGAAGTAGAATAATCGAATGTAAGAGCCATAAACGAATGCGCCTGTATCTACACGGAATATACATCGGTAACTACAAAAATGCTCTTGTTTATACAGGGTGTTAGAAAAAGGTACGGCCAAACTTTCAGGAAACATTCCTCACACACAAAGAAAGAAAAAAAGTTATGTGGACATGTGTCCGGAAACGCTTACTTTCCATGTTAGAGCTCATTTTATTACTTCTCTTCAAATCACATTAATCATGGAATGGAAACACACAGTAACAGAACGTACCAGCGTGACTTCAAACACTTTGTTAGAGGAAATGTTCAATATGTCCTCCGTTAGCGAGGATACATGCATCCACCCTCCGTCGCATGGAATCCCTGATGCGCTGATGCAGTCCTGGTGAATGGCGTATTGTATCACAGCCGTCCACAATACGAGCACGAAGAGTCTCTACATTTGGTACCGGGGTTGCGTAGACAAGAGATTTCAAATGCCCCCATAAATGAAAGTCAAGAGGGTTGAGGTCAGGAGAGCGTGGAGGCCATGGAATTGGTCCGCCTCTACCAACCCATCGGTCACCGAATCTGTTGTTGAGAAGCGTACGAACACTTCGACTGAAATGTGCAGGAGCTCCATCGTGCATGAACCACATGTTGTGTCGTACTTGTAAAGGCAGATGTTCTAGCAGCACAGGTAGAGTATCCCGTATGAAATCATGGCGGTGAATCGAGGAAGTACAGTACATACTGACGAAACTAAATTAAGCTCTAACATGGAAATTAAGCGTTTCCGGACACATGTCCACATAACGTCTTTTCTTTATTTGTGTGTGAGGAATGTTTCCTGAAAGTTTGGCCGTACCTTTTTGTAACACCCTGTATTATAGTGAAGTCCCAAAAATAATGCAGTAGCTCGGACATGGCAAATAAAACGCATAACACAATATACGGCAAACGTACTTAATTATCGGGGTCGTTTCCCGAAACGCGTGGTTTCTGTGACTGGCAGCAGCAAATGCTATTGTATAATAAGAACAAACATATGGCACTGCGCTAGCAGACGACTAGTACTTCCCAACTTGACGTTGCAAAAGGCGGTGGCTAAGTTATCAGTTGGCTTCAGATACGGCTGCTCTTCGGCCGGTCTACAGGTCCTTCCTTGAGGCGTGCAGGCGCGCGCGGGATTCCCCGCGCTGTGTCTGACACTCTGCCAGCTGTGGCGGCTGGCAGTGGGGGGTGGGGGCAGCCCCCTCCCCTCCCCCCGCCCCATCCCCTCCTCGTTCAGTCTGGCAGCGGCCGCTGCGCGAGGCAGGCGTTACTGCACTTTGCGCCCCCTGCTGTGCTCAGAGGAGGGAGTCACCTTGCTCAGGTTGGAAGCTCCTCTTGATTTTTTTCCATGTTTGCTATTTAATTATTTTTTTTTAATACATCTTATGTCAAAACGCTGTTTATTTATTTCTTATTTATCGGGGTATGTTTCGACACGTTTGTCTCATCTTCTGTGAGTGAAATGTATGTCAGTAGAGTGTAACAGCCGGCCGTTGTGGTCGAGCGGTTCTAGGCGCTTCAGTCGGGAACCGCGCTGCTGCTACGGTCGTAGGTTCGAATCCTGCCTCGGGCATGGATGTGTGTCTTAGGTTTAAGTAGTTCTAAGTCTAGGGGACTGATCACCTCAGATGTTAAGTCCCATACTGCCCAGAGCCATTTTTGAAAGTGTAACACGAAGTTTATGGTGGCTAATTTATTGCAGTCCTAAAAATTATAGAATATGCATCCTCTTTGTATTTTTTCGTTTCCTCACATGAAAATGACATTGCTCGCAACAACGCTTTTTGGATATAGTTTATTTTGCGCTTTTTATTGCTATTTTGACAGGATGTCATCTGAAAAGAAGTCTTTAAGAAAACTTGTCCATTTCAAAGTACTTTTTCGAGGGTAGTGGATATCTCTTTCTACTGCTGTTGTGTACACTGTTTTCTCATCGTTTGTCTCTATAATTTCACTGTCTCCTCTAGTTTACACTATTTTCCAAAAAAAATGGTTCAAATGACTCTGAGCACTATGGGACTTAACTTCTGAGATCATCAGTCCCCTAGAACTTAGAACCACCTAAACCTAACTAGCCTAAGGACAGCACACACATCCATGCCGGAGGCAGGATTCGAACCTGCGATCGTAGCGGTCGCGCGGTTCCAGACTGAAGCGCCTAGAACCGCTCGGCCACAGCGGCCGGCCACTGTTTTCCACAAAACGCGATTTGACCAGACTATTATATCTCCACATTCCGTTGAACACGTGCTAAAAATACGTGTAAACTAAAGGTGAGAGTGAAATTGTATAGGAAGAACGATGTGAAAACAGCGTACAGGAGAGCAGTAGGAAGAGATACCCACCAGCGATATACAACAGATCGGAAAGTGGAAGTACAGTAGCATACGTAACCACTACCCATGAAGAAGTACTTCGAAATGGACAAATTTTCTTAATGAGTACTTTGCAGATGACATGATTTCAAAACGACGATAAAGTGCACAAAGAAATCTATTTCGAAAAATGCATTGTTGTGAGCAATGTTATATTCAGGTGAGCAAGCGGAACAAACTAAAAAGAATGCACATGCTATAATTTTTAGGCGTACGATAGATAATCCACCATAAACTCTGTGTTATTCTGTACAGAAATAAATTTGACCCCCAGAAGTTGTGATATAGGTATCGAAACATGTCTGGTTGAATAAAAAGAAATAAATAGTGTTTCGGGATAAGTCGGGTTTGAAAAGAAAATCAAACCCGTGAAGGAGGGACGCCACTTTCCCCAGTAGTACTACTGCTCGCTGTATTCCCTGCGGACAGCTTGCCGGCACCCGCCGTAGCTTCACGTACTCCCTGTAAGGCCAGTCTCCGCTGGAGCGTTCCTCACCAGACGAGACAATCCTCTGGTGCTTACGTCGATAGCAACCTGAACAGCAAGTCACGCATTGTACTGGATCAACCCCAACTCCAGCGTCACAATTCCGGAGGTTGTTAAGGGATGTTTTGTGAGTATTACGATGTAAATCACCTCATTGTTGGGTGGCGGGTGACACAGGACTTCCATTCCGCTTCGTTTCTTTCCGTCATTTATGTTTGTATTTCAGTGAGAATACCTGCACAACGATTTAAGTGTAGATTGTGTCCGCTTTATTTCTTATTGTGAAGTAAAATTTTTCCACTACCGCCGGCCGGTGTGGTCGAGCGGTTCTAGGCGCTTCAGTCTGGAACCGCGTGACCGCTACGGTCGCAGGTGCGAATCCTGCCTCGGGCATGGATGTGTGTGATGTCCTTAGATTAGTTAGGTTTAAGTAGTTCTAAGTTCCAGGGGACTTATGTCGACAGATGTTAAGTCCCATAGTGCTCAGAGCCATTTGAACCATTTTTTTTTTTTTTCCCACTACCTCACGGTACTTGTTGACTGACAGCAGTGAAGCCGCACTCTACTCTTCATCCTCAAGCTTGCACTAAGCTCTGCTCGCTTTTGCTTTTGCGCCAGAGTCAGCTGTGCGTTGACACTGGTACACACGGCAGTACTGTGGACGGCTTTACTGCTGGAGACACGGCCGATACGCAGCTCGTGTGTGTGGGTTCACTGGATGCGGTCGAACAGCAGCACGACGATGATGTGGTGAGGTGTCGATGCGGGCGTGGCAACCACATCACAGAACTTCTTCGCCTGTACATTAGTCTCTCTTTGGTGTCATATGTTTCAGTGATTGCATATTAGGGACTTTATCACTGTCATGAATGTGTTCTCACAGAAAAAATAACGGGGGTAACAAACCGAATAAATCTTCTTTACGTTATTATTCTGCAACGAAGCACTGTAGACCCCAGGGCGCTTATACCCAAAATACTCAGAAAATCTCAAGAAACTCAAAAAACTGGTATCCAGCTTGTTAGACTTTTCGAGACGACCGTTTTTACTAGTTCGAATGTTCAGAAGAAGGGACCGGTTGGTAGGACATGTTCTGAGGCATCAAAGGATAACAAATTTAGCATTGGAGGGCAGCGTGGAGGGTAAAAATCGTAGAGGGAGACCAAGAGATGAATACAGTAAGAGTAAGCAGATTCAGAAGGATGTAGGCTCCAGTAGGTACTGGGAGATGAAGAAGCTTGCACAGGATAGAGTAGCATGGAGAGCTGCATCAAACCAGTCTGACGACTGAAGACCACAACAACAACAACAATGTTCAAATGTATGTGAATTCGTAAGGGACCAAACTAATGAGGTCATCGGTCCCTAGACTTACACACTACTTAGACTAACTTAACGCTAAGGACAACACTCATACCCATGCCCGAGGGAGGATTCGAACCCCCAGCCGAAGCCTCTAATCGCGCGGCCACTCCGCATGGCGCAAGTGAAAAGGTCAAAAAATTGACGTACTTTTCCTACTTTCGCTTATTAATATCTTGTAGCATGATATTCTGAAAACAATTTTCATTGTTTGTTGCACAGAGGCTTGTAATAGGGGTAGTGTGAGCCGTAGACACGTCGTGGAACATGTGGGCATGCTGACAATGGCGTCGCAGCACGTTTACCCCCTTACGAGGTTTGGTAGGAACAGGTAGAGTAAGAGGGTGAGCACTCATATGTAAAGCGTACGTTCCCTCTGTCCACTAGTTGAAATCGCGTCGGAAAGTCAGCTTTTCAGTTGTCTTTTTCCACTCAGAGATGGGAGACTTTTCATACATTTCTTGCTGTACGACCTTTTCCTTACTTAGGATTTTTTTTGGAAAAATTGTGGGGCTATGTAGCCTTGTGTCCAAAGTCTGGACATGATCGAGCGGTGCACGCGTGGGGAGGACAACAGCGAACTTCCCGAAATGTCACGGAAGCACGCCCTCTGTCTGTCCTTAAAGTTTCAGACGATGGGCGTGCGACGCCCAGTATAGACGGAAGGCGTCGGTTTGTGTTGCGTTACAAAAAGTAAATGATTCTTGAAGCCAAATTTTTCGTGCCTATTCGGCTTTCCCAGAATAATCTAGCGAGATATTCGTTTAAGCGACGCATAATACCAGAGACAGTAAAACACGAAGAACAACCCGCAGTGCCTGCCTGCCCACCCTGCCACACCTCATGTGCTGCCCGACTACCGACACGCAGCACCGCTGCTCGGTTGCTGCTGGCGTACTTGTTGCTCCTGGTGTTTCACTGCGTCTCTTCGTACACATCGGGAAAATGAACGTCGAACTAGACCGCTCCACAGAACGGGCACGTAAAATTCCGATTTAAAAATCATTTAGTTTACAACTGGGAACAAACCGACGTTTTCTGCTGACACTGGGCACGGGATGAAAAACGCGATGAGCAGTATACGCTTGCGCTGACTCCGGCTGCACATTGCATAAAACGAAATTGCAAATATCTGCAGAGACACCAGAGGAGATGCGTCTGTTGCATGATATGTCTTGAGGAAATAGAACACGTCACGGGGAACAAGTTTTGTCGGAGAAAAAAATGTTCGTTAGGCGTCCTTCTGTACCGGCTACGCCCCCGTGAGGTGGCAGGGCATAGCCACCCTGCAGCGTGCGTGCGTCTTGCGTGCTGCCGGCTGTCCAGCCGTCTGGTCCCTGTGAAAGCGGCTCGGCCCAGCAAAATTACAGTTCCTGATGGACTTCTAAATCATGTTCAACTACATCTACATCTTCACCCACACTGCGCAAGCCACCCGACAGTGTGTGGCGGAGGGTACCTTCAGTACCTCTATCGGTTCTCCCTTCTATTCCAGTCTCGTATTGTTCGTGCAAAGAAGGATTGTCGGTATGCCTCTGTGTGGGCTCTAATCTCTCTGATTTTATCCTCATGGTCTCTTCGCGAGATACAGGTAGGAGGGAGCAACATACTGCTTGACTCTTCGGTGAAGGTATGTTCTCGAAACCTCAACAAAAGCCCATACCGAGCAACTGAGCGTCTCTCCTGCAGAATCTTCCACTGAAGTTTATCTATCATCTCCGTAACGCTTTCGCGATTACTAAATGATCCTGTGAAGAAACGCGCTGTTCTCCGTTGGATCTTCTCTATCTCTTCTATCAACCCTATCTGGTACGGATCCCACACTGCTGAACAATACTCAAGCAGTGGGCGAAGAAGTGTACTGTATCCTAATTCCTTTGTTTTCGGATCGCATTTCCTTAGGATTCTTCCGATGAATCTCAGTCTGGCATCTGCTTTACCGACGATCAACTTTATATGATCATTTCATTTTAAATCACTGCTAATGCGTACTCCCAGATAATTTATGGAATTAACTGCTTCCAGCTGCTGACCTGCTATATTGTAGCTAAATGATATGGGATCTTTGTTTCTATGTACTCCCAGCACATTACACTTGTCTACATTGAGATACAATTGCCATTCTTTGCACCATGCCTCAATTCGCTGCAGATCCTCCTGCATTTCAGTACAATTTTCCATTGCTACAACCTCTCGATATACCACATCATCATCCGCAAAAAGTCTCAGTGAACTTCCGATGTCATCCACAAGGTCATTTATGTATATTGCGAATAGCAATGGTCCTACGACGCTCCCCTGCGGCACACTTGAAATCACTCTTACTTCGGAAGACTTCTCTCCATGGAGAATGACATGCTGCGTTCTGTTATCTAGGAACTCTTCAATCCAACCACACAATTGGTCTGATAGTCCGCATGCTCTTACTTTGTTCATTAAACGACTGTGGGGAACTGTATCGAACGCCTTGCGGAAGTCAAGAAAGACGGCATCTACCTGGGAACCCGTGTCTATGGCCCTCTGAGTCTCGTGGACGAATAGCGCGATCTGTGTTTCACACGATCGTCTTTTTCGAAATCCATGCTGATTCCTGCAGAGTAGATTTCTAGTCTCCAGAAAGGACATTCTACAACTGATCGACGTTAGAGATGTAGGTCTATAGTGCTGCACACTAGTAGGGATGATCATCCTTGAGAATCGCTCTTATCAGTTTAATGGGATAGGCACTGTGCAACACACCTGGTTTATAGACCCTGCTAGTTCGGTGAAATCTGAGCCTCATCAATAACCAGCATTAACCGTCCATGTATTGACTGACAAAGTGCGACAAATTGGCATCCAGCACCTGTACAACACAGTGCATGCTCGACGCATGCTTACATTCAAAATTCTGGCGGTTGCACCGGTTATTACTGTAACAGAATTTCATTTTTGCAATGGCTTATCTTGAATTTACACGAGCCTATGATTTTCTAATGTTAAACACTTAAATATGTTACCTAGACAAATGATTCGCGAAATTTAATTACTCTACGTTAATTATTTTTCGGTGTTGCGATGTTTCCCGTCAGTGTATATTAGTGATTAGTGATGTTTTGGCCTGAATATGCGAGTCTCCATCTGAATGAGCGAGTACATTGTCTGCATGAGAGCGTCAGTGTACCTTCTAAGTCATGAGTGTACGAAAACGGGCTTAAAACTGCGCAATACGGCAAGCCCCGGCAGACAGGGAAAGGATCGAGCAACTTTCCTTTGGATTGCTCTTTGAGCGGCCAGGGTACCGAGAACGTAAATCATCCTCGAAGCAGTTCCGAGTCCCGGCAGCGTTTGCAAGATACTCGCTACCTCAGCTTCACCACGAGCTCTCGTAACGTCAAGGGAAGAGGCGGCGTCCTCTATTTTCTTTGAAAGGCTGAGGCGATGTCCATAGGATGCGAATACTGATTGTCCGTAGCCCCTATGTGTTTTCTGCATTCATATTGACACCGAGGCATCAAATTACTGTTTTGAAACCACCGTTCCGGTCTCCTTTTTTTATTCGGTCCAGCGTTTTGCTATACATCACAACAACGCGATCGGTTGATAGAGGCCATATTAGGATCTTTCCCACTTTTCAGAAGTGCACGCCGGCCGCGTTGGCCGAGCGGTTCTAGGCGCTTCACTCCGGAACCGCCCAACTGCTACGACCGCAGGTTCGAATCCTGCCTCGGACGTGGATGTGTGTGCTGTCCTTAGGTTGGTTAGGTTTAAGTAGTTCTAAGTTCTAGCGCACTGATGGTAAGTCCCATGGTGCTGAGAGCCATTTGAACCATTTTTTCCAGAAGTGCAATTATAACTTGCGTCTTCCGCGTTTCCAAGCCGTCCTGAACAAGAGCAAATCATTCACTCCTATGGGCAGTTTCGGAAGAATGGAATAATGAATGAAATCAACAGCACGGCAGCTGTCGCTCCATTATGTAACAGCGTCATTGAATCCTTCTTTAAACAAAGGACATAGCAGTACATGACGATAGTCATCTCCAACAGGAGGCGGATGATTTAGGAATAGGGTCGTGGGAAGGCCGAGCTTAAAATTCCTGTAACCAGACAGCGGTAGCAGGCAGAGCGGAACGCAGTCGGCTGATTCTAACAGCCTTTGTTTTGTACCAAATCCTTATCACACTGTCTGCTTTACTGAGTGGAGGGCAAAGTGTAATACATTTTTTTTCAGGAGTTTGTTATCTCGTGTATTTAGTTTTCTCACATCTGAGAAGCTCTCCAGGTTGGAATTGTGGAGAAAGATTTTCAAAGCATGCCTCCGTTCTGCAACTTCTCCATAGCACTCGGCATTTCATCAAGAGGGGGAGCGTTGCTTGATAATAATAAACTCTTTTGTTTCTTTGGAACTGTGACATCTGCAGCGATTTCCGTACGTTTGATTAAAGCTTAGCACGCGTCTTGTTTCGGTAAGTTCGTTCGCCGCTCGCCGGGTGCAAGTCTTTCGATTTGACGCCACTTCGGCGACTTGCGCGTCGATGGGGATGAAATGATGATGATTAGGACAACACGACACCCAGCCCCTGAGCGGAGAAAATCTCCGACCCAGCCGGGAATCGAACCCGGGCCCTGAGGATTGACATTCTGTCACGCTGACCACTCAGATACCGGGGGCGGACGTTTCGGTAAGTCATGCCGAATGATGTCCAGTTGGAATTGTGTCCATATATCTGTCCCAGCTGGCTTCCAGAGATTTCCCTTCTATTAGCGCAATATATTTGTTTAGCATAGACGTCGATGTTAATGAAGAACTCGACTGTCAAATAATAGGATCCCACTGAACCTGTTTTAACTTACCAATTACAAAGTTTAGCAAAAGAGGGCGTGTATTACATCTAATGCTGAACGTCTATTGAAAGTGGGAGATACCATCGTAGGGGCTCCATGGCTGAGTATCACTTGGTTATTGTCTTCGATTACCTTTCCTCTCCGTCATGTCTTCTCCCCGTGCCACATGATGGGAATTCATGACTCCAACTATTACAAAGGGACCTCGAAGCTGGCTTACTAAGAGTCTGCAGAAATCTTGCACGATACTGTGGTGGAGATCTCTATACACCGAGAGCACTGTAAAGATTTTGAGAGCAGGTTGCATCTGCACAGCAAGTAATTTGGTGTCGTTGTTTCTTCGTTTCAAAGCTTATGGTTAACGCTGCAGCGAACTTTTTACTAATGTAGCCACATCACCTTTCCCATCGGGACGGTCCTCCCTTACTACGAAATAATTTTTTAAAGCGAACCATCTGCTGAAATGTGGACCATATTCCGCATAACAGGACTATATCAGACTGAGTTGTGAACAGTTCTCTTTCCAAGCTTTCTTTGTTGGAGTTAACCGATCTCGTGTTCACTCAATACTTATGGCCTTCATAACGTAGGCGGAAAGAGAATGAGGTATGTCTGTTGTGGGGTGCCCGATAGCGGTATCTCTCACAACACTAATTTTTTGCATGTTCTGAATGACATTGTTAGTAACATTTGTCATCCTATCGTTCAGTTCAGCATGAACTGGAGGCCGTCGTTTATTTGGTATTTGTGAGGTTTGGAACTGGGCTCCAGGCTGATCGCGATTTTGGCTTATAGGGGCGTATGAATGATGCATGGGGAGCGGAGACTAATCACTTACATATGTGGCTGTAGGCTTTTCCCGCGTAAACTATCGATGAAAGTTTCTCGGGTCTCCAGCCGGATGGTAGCGTTGATATCTCGCGAAGTTTCGAGAAGTTTCATACTACCCATCTGGCGAAGTACTCACGTACATTGCTGCGTTTTCTTACTTCCGCCTGCCGCCGGTAAGGTCTGTGAACGGTGTTTGTCTGGTGAGGCACGTCACCCACATTGAGTTCCGTCCCCACAACCACGCATTTTACCCTCCATGTTTGTGGCAGGCAACGGCGGGAAAAGTTGTGTGTTTGGGAAATCTAGAGCGTGGATATCTATCGAAACAGCAGTGATCGGCGCAGTCAAGACGTATGGTTGTTCCCCAGTGACGGGCGCGTAGGTTGGCACACAGGTGATGTTCAGAGCATTCCTGAAGTCAGTGGTACGGAATGTACGTCGTTTCTGGGGTGCATGGGTGTTGTGTGTCGCCCACACTGAGCAAAGATAGAAATAGCCGAGGCTCAGGGTTCAACGGTATGAGTCCCACACCACATCTGTCGCATCTCACCTGGGACCGTCATTGTCTACTGATGTGTCCGTGACGAAGGCAATTAAAGCGCTGCCCGGCAGTTGGCACATGAAGCCGTGAAGGTCTGCAGGAGATCTGGCGCCACGAATAGAGACAGCTTCAAGTTAAGTCTCCAGTTTCACAGTTTGTTCTTTACCATCGTGCACGTATCGCCTAGTAAACCTTCTAACCTATCTACTGGAGAAGACAGATTCCACGACTTCCAAAATCTACGCTTCTCCAAGCTCTGTGGAAACTCTTTTGTGTTACTCCCGGTTTGTGCACTACGAAAGAAGGAATGTAGGTTTTTGTATTTTTAGATTTTAATACTACTTTCTTAAGTAGTTTCGTCTCGAATTTTCAATTCGACTTTCACTTTGGTTTTTTGCATAGAAGATGTATTGTTTATAGCATTCTTAAATTCTTGTAAGCAATGATGCAGGATTTTTCTGAGAGCCATAGTGTGGAGACGGCTTATGTTTGTATCCAAATTTTCCATATAAACTACTTTCGGACCACTATCCGTGCGTTTGTAGAAGTTCGGAGACCGCTGAATAGTTACAGTCTCCCCGGAAGGAGTGGTGCTAACATTTTGTTGGTTGGGAGCGGAACGAGGTAGTGCTGTGACAAGGGGATCAGTTTGATTTGAAACATCGGTAGCAGACGAGACTTGGTTAGCTTCTGCAATGAAGGATTTTGAATTCCATAATTGCGGACTAAGCTCCATTTGGCATCTGTTTCTCGTGCTGGAAAAGCTGGAGAAATCCTGTTCTGACAGCTGCTTCTCCTCTTCAGGGAGTATTTCACATTCACCCAGAACGACCGCTAACGAATGGCTGATAGCACTCATTGTATTGTGCAGAGAAGTTACTGGAGGGGTCAGGAAGGGAACTGCGTCTCGACGAAGCCTGTGCGCGGCCGGTTTTTGTCGATGTCGAAATCATCACTCCCTTCGCCACACGTTTTGCAATACATAGCAGGGCTCGTAGTCACCGAGGGGAAAGTCAAATGTTACAGTTTGTCTCAGGCAACTGTACCAAATGTATAGCCAATATTCATACATTGCAAGCAAGCCTATGCGTCACACAGAAGAGTGATATCGAAGCACGTCTAAACAGTTGCTCGTGAGTGTGCGAACTGGCTAAGGTTCTGTAACACGCAACAAAGGGGGCAATTTGCTCTCTCGAAATATCACTTAATAACTGCAGATGTAATGGAAACTGTGAAATCGACGCTGCAGAAACTCGAAGTGTGATAATGTGCACCTTACACGTTAAGCTTGCTCCAGTAGTGTACCTTGCTGGCAGCCACCTGTCGCCGCTGTAGGCGTCGGGAGCGTGACCGCTGCAGTGGTGGGTCAGTTGGAGCGCTGAGACGTGAGGGTGCAGTGCCATTCCACCCCGGAGTGTCGGCAATGGTGCCGGCAGCGGGTGTCGAATGCTGGTCCCAGACGTAAATATCCCTCGTTGAGAAAATATTTTACTTGTAACACCTACCTTGAAGGAATCGGAGCGCACCGGCTACTGGCGAAGGGTTCCACTTCTTGTCCGCTCTCGTAACTCGGCCGAACACACACCAGAGCAGCTGTAGTTAAACCACGGCCTCCTGTACGGTTGATGACTACAATGCGTGCTTGCCTTGGGCTGCGGGGCGGCTGGATGCAGTACGCTGAGCCAGCTGAAGCAACGGCCCGCACCAGTGTAATAAATATGTAATATACTGAATCGACTGCGAGAAAGCTAAGTGGCAAAGACGTTATCTGAGAGACTCTATGATAATTATATCGTTGACTCGGAATATTACTCTCTCTGTGGTTTACTCGTAACTAAGGGTAACTAGAGTTTTCTGTTCGTTTCTTTTGATGTTATGTGGAGAATTGTACAAGAGACACAATAAACCGTTATTATTTCATGAGAACAAAGGTCAGCATCACGACCTTTGTTAGTATTTTTGGAAGTACTGAAATAGCAGAATTGTTTCAGATTGAATGCGACGTGTACGGGAAGAGACGTGGACAACAGCACTCGAACCTGCAACCTCATGTATGAATAGTTGCTAAAAATATCCAGCCGTCTCTCCCAAGACTCTTCATACGCGCAACAAACAGTAATTCTTTTAACAGCACTATCAGAGACAATTTTATCACGTTGTTACGACCTTTTACTGCGAGCATAATACATCGACAACAGACAAACAAAAAAAGAGACAAACGCATAAAAGAATCTACCACAACACCCAGACGGTCGCACGACGGTGAAAATGTGTCGAACAGACTGCATAGAGACTCTGCTGTCGGCAGCAAAGTCTGACAGCAGTGGCCGGCTCGGACTGCGACCGGACTCCTTCTCGTGGCTAGCAGCTGGCGTCGACCGTGTGAGCGTACCGTGCACAACTGAACACTGCTGTGCTTGAGGGTCTGAATCAGGTGGTTCGTGTGCGTGATCTGGGCTGGCCGGCGTTTCTCAAACAGCAGCACTCCTCGGCTGTAAGCACAACAGGCTGGCGCTCGCCGCCATAAAAGTTGCGAAACTGTGACTTCACTTGCTGTGGATTTGTTGTCCGGTCATCTCCTCCAGAAGCCCTGTCGGAGCTGTGAGGTGTCACACAGAGACGACGACTGGCGCCTTCTGCATCCTCAGCGTGCTGAGTACATGTTCTTGCACACTGAAGAAGCACTCTTGCGCCGCGGACCTAGTTATCCCTCCTCGTGGCGTCAGGTTGCAGAATCACTGCAGCGAGACCGACCGAGCGAGGTGGCGCAGTGGTTAGCACACTGGACTCGCATTCGGGAGGACGACGGTTCAATCCCGCGTCCGGCCATCCTGATTTAGGTTTTCCGTGATTTCCCTAAATCGCTCCAGGCAAATGCCGGGATGGTTCCTTTGAAAGGACACGGCCGACTTCCTTCCCCGTCCTTCCCTAATCCGATGAGACGGATGACCTCGCTGTCTGGTCTCCTTCCCCAAATAACCCAACCCCAACTCAAACTCAGAGCGTCATTCCTGCTCCAGAAAGTCATTAACTACAAATTTATTGTCTCCACTATGAGATGATCTTGGAGTGCTGCGTCAGCATCAAACTTACCATAACTGCTGGAGGCCATTTACAGAAAATAAATTCCAAGGTGACACGCATGTGAAATGTGAGTAGCAAGCAAAGTAAAGCGTATATTAAATTTATATATTGTCCCACGGAACCAAGTTTGGGATATGCCACCATGGATGGAATTAGACATGGTGGAATTCGTAAACCAGGAAAAGTGACGTAAGGGAACAAATTTCCATAGACAAATTAAATCCAGACCCCATGTAACTGACAAAGAAGTTAAATTTACAGTTCAGCCCTGGTGCTGCTGCTGTAAATACGCATTTCAAAAGGACTACCTTTGAATCCCTTCAGTGCGGTATCTTACAGGGTGATTCAAAAAGAATACCACAACTTTAAAAATTTGTATTTAATGAAAGAAACATAATATAACCTTCTGTTATACATCATTACAAAGAGTATTTAAAAAGGTTTTTTTCACTCAAAAACAAGTTCAGAGATGTTCAATATGGCCCCATCCAGACACACGAGCAATATCAACCCCATACTCCAACTCGTTCCACACTCTCTGTAGCATATCAGACGTAACAGTTTGGATAGCTGCTGTTATTTCTCGTTTCAAATCATCAATGGTGGCTGGGAGAGGTGGCCGAAACACCATATCCTTAACATACCCCCATAAGAAAAAATCGCAGGGGGTAAGATCAGGGCTTCTTGGAGGCCAGTGATGAAGTGCTCTGTCACGGGCTGCCTGGCGGCCGATCCATCGCCTCGGGTAGTTGACGTTCAGGTTTCATAACTAACCTTTTTCGTAGGACTCTCCATACAGTTGATTGTGGAATTTGCAGCTCTCTGCTAGCTCTGCGAGTCGATTTTCCTGGGCTGCGAACAAATGCTTGCTGGATGCGTGCTACATTTTCATCACTCGTTCTCGGCCGTCCAGAAGTTTTCCCTTTGCACAAACACCCATTCTCTGTAAACTGTTTATACCAACGTTTAATACACCACCTATCAGGAGGTTTAACACCATACTTCGTTCGAAATGCACGCTGAACAACTGTCGTCGATTCACTTCTGCCGTACTCAATAACACAAAAAGCTTTCTGTTGAGCGGTCGCCATCTTAGCATCAACTGACGCTGACGCCTAGTCAACAGCGCCTCAAGCGAACAAATGTACAACTAAATGAAACTTTATAGCTCCCTTAGTTCGCCGACAGATAGTGCTTAGCTCTGCCTTTTGTCGTTGCAGAGTTTTAAATTCCTAAAGTTGTGGTATTCTTTTTGAATCACCCTGTAGAACCACGCCACAAGATTAAAGCTACCCAATACATAAATCATTTATAGCTGAAAGAGCTGCCTATAAACGACTTGACGTTACAGACGGCAGTCATTGAAATGGATTCCGATCACAACGCGTTATAATGGAAATGCGAGTGTGAGCAAAGACTCGTATTAAGCACGCGAAATTTCCACGTGAATAGCAGTGCGAAATAAGGACTATTTTGTCAAAACTTATAGTTATGGAGCTCATTCGTACGAAAACAACAGCAGTACACGCAGCTGTATGGATCTCACCACGTGCATTGAAGTGTTCTGGCTAAAAGCTTCCACCTTACACACATAAAACAAATTTTTGAATCACCGACTGTTACCAGTGTGCTTTCAATGCAGAAGACGGGACGTGCCGTGCCGAGACCTTTGTGGTTCAAACAGCGTGCTGGAAACGATCGAACTTGTACGATCCTTGAATTCCCTTTGATCCACTCTGGACAAAGTCTTAAGCGTCGCTGTAAGAGATTCCTATGTTTCTGCATTTGGCAAAGCTAAATCGAGTGAGCCGGCAAGTCAGTTGTCGGATAGACTTTCTGCTACCAGCAAGCGACTAACACTGTGAGCGTTGCAAAACTAAGACACACTGAAAGTTGCTCGTAATCAAACGGCCGACTTTCATGGTAAGGAGTTGCAATGAGGTGGTAGTTATTTGACATCTGTGCATCTGCCGAATCGCCCTTCATGTCGATGGGCCTGACAACGGCGTATTTCAGACAGTCTGGAAAAACATCCTGATTGAATTATGCAATACATAAGTGACAAAGTATATTATATATTGAGACTCGAACTCGGGACCTTTGCCTTTCGCGGTCAAATACTCTACCAACTGAGCTACCCAAGCACGACTCACGCCCCGTCCTCACAGCTTTACTTCTGCCAGTACCTCGTCTCCTACCTTCCAAACTTTACAGAAGCTCTCCTGCGAACCTAGCAGAACTAGCACTCCTGAAAGAAAGGATATTGCGGAGACATGGCTTAGCCACAGCCTGGGGGATGTTTCCAGAATGAGATTTTCACTCTGCAGCGGAGTGTGCGTTGATATGAAACTTCCTGGCAGATTAAAACTGTGTGCCGGACCGAGACTCGAACTCGGGACCTTTGCCTTTCGCGGGCAAGTGCTCTACCGACTGAGCTACCCAAGCACGACTCACGCCCCGTCCTCACAGCCTTAATTCCGCCAATACCTCGTCTCCTACCTTCCAAACTTTACATATTGCAAGGCCACAACTTTTTTGTGTATTATTGGTGATATTACCCGCTACATATGTAGTTTTACTTTTTAGAGTCATTGTGATCTTCCTTATTTCAGGTGAGGATGCAAGATTATTTTCTAATTCACTAATTATTCCACACAGATTTCATTTTCTGATCTGATCTGTCAATTTCAGACAAGCTGTGCATGCTCTTGAATTTTCCTACATCTTTTCTTAATATGTTCCAGTAGTGTTTGTAGTATGAAAGTATTTCTGGATAATTATTTGTTCTGGCTATTTTGCACATGTCCATATTTCGTTGTAAAATCACTTTGATACCTGTAGTGAGATCCACGTTTCTTTAATGACTATCCAAATTTGCATGTTATTGTATTTTTACGAAAACTCTTTTGAAAAATGTATACAAACTCATTGAAAATATGTTGACTTTACAGCTAGCATCTGGCTCATTGTAAACCTCACCACGGTGAACATATGTCGAGCTTTCTTTAAAATCTTGAATTGTTTTGTCGTCAATCGGCCTACTGTTTTCTTTGAGTGTTTCTGACCTGTACATAGGGCTCAGTTATGTAATGCGACCAACTGTGCGTCGTGATCTGACAATCTGTTTGCCAGAAGGCAGGAATGAGTTGCTCTAACTTCTGCTTGTTGAATGAATACATAGCCTGCGAGGATATCAGTATTTTGAGCAACGCTGGAGGGAAACTTTATGACTGATATGACTGATTATAAGTGACTAACAACGCTTTAGGTCACTTTTCATGTCACGTTCCTTTGATATATTTACATTAGAATCACCATAAATAAATTCCGTCTTTTTGTCTGAAAGACAGAACAATAAACCATCAAAATTTATCATGAAAATTTCTTAATTACGCAGTGGAGATCGGGATACAGTAACAATCACAAGTATTACCTTATAAAATGCATGACACAGAAATGCTAACTTTATTTATATTTCATCCGACCGCTTTCGGTCATAAACCATGTTCACGATCCCGTACGACAGACAAAATGCGGAAAAGAAATGACCTACAAGATCACTTGATTATTTCGAATGTAACAACATAAAAATGACTTACGTCGAAAAATTAATCTGCAGCCAACATTACATGCCAAAAGTAAAAGTATCGCTCATTTTGGACATTACAGGTGTGATATCAGTGTGATGAACAACTAACTGAAGAGAACCAACACGAGACACTCTCTGGCATTACAGAGCCAGAGTTCATAGTAAATGATTCAGAGATCAAGGACTACGGAGGTATTACATTCGCAGCCAGGATAAAGATAACACTAATCATACATCTCGTAAGAAAATTGTATTTCAAACAAACATTTTCTAGGAGAGAAAGTAATAAACATATAAACATGTAGAATTACATTACGTAAGGTTTGTTTCTTTATTTTTTTTAATACTTCATTACTCTATGATAACAACAACCGTTGTCGTCATAACGACTAAAGACTATCGTCTTTACTATAAAACAAAGTTATCAGAATGGAGTAAATACCATACTGCAAATATCCAGTTCATGTTAACATACATAGCTAAAAGGCATGTAAGCCGCGCGGGATTAGCCGAGCGGTCTTGGGCGCTGCAGTCATGGACTGTGCGGCTGGTCCCGGCGGAGATTCGAGTCCTCCCTCGGGCATGGGTATGTGTGTTCGCCCTTAGGATAATTTAGGTTAAGTAGTGTGTAAGCTTAGGGACTAATGACCTAAGGAGTTAAGTCCCATAAAAAAAAAGAAAAGGCATGTAAATTGAGTTAGCTACATGTGTTAGCCTGAATTGGATATTTGCTGTATGGTATTTACCCCATTTCGATAATTTTGTTATATTTTATTGTAAAGATATTACTCTTTAGTCTTCGTGACGACAAAGGTTGTTGTTATCGTAGAGTAATTAAGTATGTAAAAGACCTTCTGTATTGTAAGTTTAAATGTTTATTACTTTGTCATGTTGAAAATATTTGTTTGGAATACAATTATATAACGAGATGTGTGATCAGTGTTATCTACGAATGTAATATCATCGTACTCATTGATCTTTGAATCGTCTACTATGAGCTCTGTCGCTGTAATGCAAATGAACTTTAGTCTTCGTGACGACAAAGGTTGTTGTTATCGTAGAGTAATTAAGTATGTAAAAGACCTTCTGTATTGTAAGTTTAAATGTTTATTACTTTGTCATGTTGAAAATATTTGTTTGGAATACAATTATATAACGAGATGTGTGATCAGTGTTATCTACGAATGTAATATCTTCGTACTCATTGATCTTTGAATCGTCTACTGTGAGCTCTGTCGCTGTAATGCAAGTGAACTTTAGTCAATAGCCGAGTTACGACACGGGAAGCGAGCGACTTAGCGATCGATTGCACAAGAGCCTTGAACAAAGGGGGACGCACCGAGCATTGAAAGGTGCCCTCTTTGTGAAGGTCAGTTG
This sequence comes from Schistocerca nitens, assembly GCF_023898315.1. Classification (NCBI taxonomy): domain Eukaryota; kingdom Metazoa; phylum Arthropoda; class Insecta; order Orthoptera; family Acrididae; genus Schistocerca; species Schistocerca nitens. Next base: position 13,402,841 of record NC_064622.1, read on the forward strand.
TGCAACAGTAATGATCCCGGCTCAGAGTAGGCTGTGTTGCGAAGACAGCGACCATTCTCGCACGATACGCACCGCGCTGACAGAAACACTACGTATCGTACCAGCAACACGAATAGGTACTGTGCGAACACTACAGCCCATTTATGCGGCTGAGAGGAGAGTGCGCTGGCGATAATACAAGATTCAGCAAATTGTGTTACCGAGAGAGTCACTCCGAGCCCACTGTGGATCGTACGGTATACGACGCACGACGTGTTTTCCACTACAGTACGGAGTGGAAGAGTTGTAGAAAAGTATCAACCATTTTCGGGCCTACGGGTAGGTGTCTCCACTGGGTAACTGTCACTACACTAGCGGCAGTAGCTCAGCAGCTGCCCTTAGTGTAAGGGCCTACTGGGTAACTGTCACTACACTAGCGGCAGTAGCTCAGCAGCTGCCCTTAGTGTAAGGGCCTACTGACAGACCATAGCGGTAGCCGCCACAGTGTGTCAGTGAAACCGTCCGTGCGTGCTTGTCTTATTGTCCTCGTCAGTCAGTTATGCAGGACAGAACACTTCCCGACCTTGCGCTTACTCCATCCTTTGAGAATGACGATGCTAGCGCTACCGCTCCTGGTGACAGTCTCAGGAAGTGTTGCCCATTGTGAGCCAAAGTCTGCTACACTTCTTCGGCGTTCCTTATGGCTTCTGTCTGTCACAGTCAACCCCAAAGCGCCGCCTCAGCACTTTCCTTTGTTTCCCTTCTTAGCTTTCCTTAAAGCGGGTTTACCCTAGACTGCGTGTCGTGCTATAGCCGTATGAAGCCTCCTCCGCGGAAATACAATGCTGGAAAGACAGCAAAATCCAGGACCAAGAAGTGACGATTTGTGCCCTTCAGTCACATTTGGAAAAAGAAAATTTGAATTATAACAGATGAAGGAAGAAAAAGAGAAAGGGGTGCTGGAAAAATGTGACAAAGGAGGGTCGGGTGAACATTTTTGTAAGCAAATCAGAAATTCAGTTAAGCAACAGATTCTGTTTGCTACCAAAGTTAGAGAAAAAAAGAGCCTGATTTAAACGTAGAGGAATGCAGAACGCAGTAAAACGATCGCTGGAGACTTACAGATATGTTGAGTAGCAAACAGAGCAGGAAAACAAGTGTTCTGCTTGGGGTCAAATGGCTCTGAGCACTATGGGACTTAACTGCTATGGTCATCAGTCCCCTAGAACTTAGAACTACTTAAACCTAACTAACCTAAGGACATCACACATATCCATGCCCGAGGCAGGATTCGAACCTGCGACGGTAGCGGTCGCGCGGTTCCGGACTGTAGCGCCTAGAACCGCTCGGCCACACCGGCCGTTCTGCTTGGGGGACGGGTGTAGCCCAGCGGTTGCAGGAAAAATTACGTGCCGGGTACCAGGCCAGGTTTTAACAAACCAAGTGCTAGTCTCAACCACGTAACGGAAAACATAGCACAGACATATAAGGATTTCAACAAAGACGATCAGGTGCTGACAGATGGGACGGGGACAGGGGGAGGGGGGGGGGGCGTGGAAACAGTGAAAAATAAAGCATCAGCGATCACCTCCTGAACAAAGTGGGAGCAGCTACTAAGAACACAAAGGTGGGTTTTGTGGAGGTTCTGTGTCTCCATGACCAGCCCTGTATCCACCCTGCTACAACGCGTGTAAACGAGGAACTGAGGCAGCTCCTTCGTGTGGACGCAAAATCTCCTACTGACGCAGTTCCAGTAATCCCTGCAGGAAGGTGGAGATAATTGTACTTCTCATGGCCTACGCCTGACTAGTACAGGCAAGCGCAAGTTAGCAGATCTATTAGTACAACACATATCTGGGACCACCGGCACATAAAATAGTTACTAGGACGTCGTGAAACACCGACTTAAGGTCAAATTTAAAATTCATACACACAATAATAGATAATATTACACTGACAAATATTTCCAGTTCATTTTATAAAAATAGAGCAAATATGAAATCGACTTGCTTCATCAGAGTGCTAGGGGTGTAAAAAATAAAGCAAATGAACTGTTAGTTTGTTTACAAGATCTTACACCTGATCTCATTTGTCTGTTTAGATACGACGCAATCACTGGAACCTAGCGAGGCGGCGCAGTGGTCAGTTCACTGGACTCGCATCCGGGAGGACGACGGTTCAGACCCGAGTCAGGCCATCGTGATCAAGGTTTACCGTGATTTCCCTAAATTGTTTCATGTAAATGCTGGGATGGTTCCTGTGGAAGGGCACGACCGACTTCCTGCCCCATTCTTCCCTAATCCGACGGGACGGATGACCTAGCGGTTTGGTCCCCTCCTCCAAATCAACCAACCAGTCGAATCACAGGGATATGAAACCTTAATATGAGTGGTTGTAAATTACCTGCATATTCATGTAGATCCAGTATGGATAAAGGAGTGGTTCTCACGTTCACAAAAAGGAACATAAATTAAAAATGTAAAATATCTAAATTCTGTACGGGTCAGTATACAGAAGATGGTGGCTGTGAGCTAATACTGGGAAAAGTAATACTTGTTTTAAACATTTTGTTAAGGCGATTTTTGCACTGTAAATACTTTATAAAATGCATGACACACTAATGCTGACTTTATGTATATTTTATTCCGACCGCTTGCGGTCATAAAGCGTGTTCACAGTCTCGTACGAAATACAGAATGCGAAAAGGAAATGGCCTGCTAGGTCACAAGATTATTTCTAATGTAACAACAACAAAATTACATACGTCGAAAAATTAATCTGCAGTCAACATTATGTACCAAAACTAAAAGTATCGCTCATTTGGGACATTACAGGTATGATATCAGTGTAAGGAGCAACTAACTGAAGAGAACCAACACGACACATTCATTCACTTGCATTACAGCGACAGAGCTCACAGTAGACGATTCAAAGATCAATGAGTACGAAGATATTACATTCGTAGACAACACAAATAGCCGATACAAGCCAGTAACTTTGCTTCTAACGTCGCACCCGATCTGTGGAGGGGAGGATTTTAGTTCGTAGTTGTTTGTTTGTATTTCCACACGCTCTGCCGATTGAACTTCCCCCACAGTAAAACTGAACCGCACGAGCTACGTTTCAGTACGTAGTACCTTATTTATGTTGTTTCTAACATTCGTAAAGGACGCTTACGTCATTCGGCTCTGAGTTGCGATTCTACAGCGTTGTTAGTTGTGTATGAATGTCACCCGTGCTGCATGGAAATTACTGAAAAGTATTGGGTCGACTACGCACTAGAGTGAAACAAGAAAATTCGCTGATGTTGTTTCACTATTGTTCATCAGTTACTTCAGCACTTCTATGCACTCGAACTGTGAATCAGTGTAGTCCAATTTGTCGATACATATGCCACTCCACCCGGACTGTTACTTCCATTCGCCAAGGACGGCGCGTAATACGCCATTCCATTATCGAGGTTGTCAGTTGAAGCCGGCCAATCGCGTCTCGTTCTCTCTCTCTCTCCCTCCCTCCCTTTCTCTCCCTGTCTCTCGCTGCCTCTTTCCAACTTGAACGATCTCTATTCGCCAATATATAAATGCCTTCGACTCCTTAAACGAAATCATGACTTTCTTACTCGTTTTGTAACCTAGCGACCCATAATATTTTTATTTATATAGGTGAGGAAGATATCCAAAATGGTTCAAATGGCTCTGAGCACTATGGGACTTAACATCTATGGTCATCAGTCCCCTAGAACTTAGAACTACTTAAACCTAACTAACCTAAGGACAGCACACAACACCCAGCCATCACGAGGCAGAGAAAATCCCTGACCCCGCCGGGAATCGAACCCGGGAACCCGGGCGTGGGAAGCGAGAACGCTACCGCACGACCACGAGATGCGGGCGAGGAAGATATCCATCTACAGTGCAAAATCCACATCTGCAATTTCACAGAAATCTCAATTTTTTAAATAGATCATAGGCCAAATTTGTCCGACCTGTTCCATTTGTACGAAAAAGCTCTATATTTACAGTTTTTATACAAAAATATAAATAAATATAGTGTTTAAACTCTTTGCATATCACTAAATGAAGCATACGAGTACGTGTGCATTGTACTATTTAAAATTACCGTAGCTTCTTTGAAACTCATAAGTAATCTGATGTCTTCCATGCATTTTATACTATAATTGCAATAACTTTATGTACTTGTGCGTAAAAGTAAATTTACTACTAAGAGCTTCTGTTCTCTTTAGTGTTCAATATTTGAGCCAATTTTCAACTTTCCATCTAAACATACACTACTGGCCACTAAAAATGCTACACCACGAAATTGACGTGCTACAGATGCGAAATTTAACCGACAGGAAGAAGATGCTGTGATATGCAAATGATTAGCTTTTCAGAGCATTCACGGAAGGTTGGCGCCGGTAGCGACACCTACAACGTGCTGAGATGAGGAAAGTTTCCAACCGATTTCTCATACACAGGCCGGCCGGAGTGGCCGAGCGGTTCTAGGCGCTACAGTCTGGAACCGCGTGACCGCTACGGTCGCAGGTTCGAGTCCTGCCTCGGGCATGGATGTCTGTGATGTGCTTAGGTTAGTTAGGTTTAAGTAGTTCTAAGTTCTAGGGGACTGATGACCTCAGAAGTTGTCCCATAGTGCTCAGAGCCAAGCCATCTCATACACAAACAGCAGTTGACCGCCGTTGCCTGCTGAAACGTTGTTGTGATGCCTCGTGTAAGGAGGAGAAATGCGTACCATCACGTTTCCGACTTTGATAAAGGTCGGATTGTAGCCTATCGCGGTTGCGGTTTATCGAATCGCGACACTGCTGCTCGCGTTGGTCGAGATCCAAAGACTGTTAGCAGAATATGGAATCGGTGGGTTCAGGAGGGTAAAATGGAACGCCGTGCTGGATCCCAATGGCCTCGTATCACCAGCAGTCGAGATGAGAGGCATCTTATCTGCATGGTTGTAACGGATCGTGCAGCGACGTCTCGATCCCTGAGTCAACAGATGGGGACGTTTGCAAGACAACAACCATCTGCACGAACAGTTGGACGACGTTTGCAGCAGCACGGACTATCAGCTCGGAGACCATGGCTGCGGTTACCCTTGATGCTGCATCACAGACAGGAGCGCCTGCGATGGTGTACTTAACGACGAAGCTGGGTGCAAAACGACGTTTTTTCGGATGAATCCAGGTTCTGATTACAGCATCATGATGGTCGCATCCGTGTTTGGCGACATCGCTGTGAACGCACATTGGAAGCGTTTATTCGTCATCGCCATACTGGCGTATCACCCGGCGTGATGGTATGGAGTGCCACTGGTTACACGTCTCGGTCACCTCTTGTTCGCGTTGACGGCACTTTGAACAGTGGACGCTACATTACAGATGTGTTACGAGCAGTGGCTCTACCCTTCATTCGATCCCTGCGAAACCATACATTTCAGCAGGATAATTCACGACCGCATGTTGCAGGTGCTGTACGGCCCTTTCTGGATACAGAAAATGTTCGACTGCTGCCCTGGCCAGCACATTCTCCAGATCTTTGACCAATTGCAAACGTGTGGTCAATGGTGGCCGAGGAACTGGCTCGTCACAATACGCCAGTTACTACTCTTGATGAACTGTGGTATCGTGTTGAAGCTGCATGGGCAGCTGTACCTGTACACGCCATCCAAGCTCTGTTTGACTCAATGCCCAGGCGTGTCAAGGCCGTTATTACGACCAGATTTGGTTGTTCTGGGTACTGATTTCTCAGGATCTATGCACCCTAATTGCGTGAAAATGTAATCACAGGTCTGTTGTATTATAATATATTTGTCCAAAGAATACCCGTTTATCATCTGCATTTCTTCTTGGTGTAGCAATTTTAACGGACAGTAGTGTATTACGAATGTTTTATGCTACTATCTGCAATTAATTCCAGGAAACGTTTTTGAGTGGATTAATCTCAAGTTTGGTAAACATAACTCTGCAAAGATTGTAAACATAAAAGTTAAATAGATACGCGTGCGCACAGGTCGACTGCGGCCCGACGGCAGGGCGGGGAGCGGAGTGGGCGGGCGTGGCCACTGCTGGTAGTGCGGCTGGAGAGCAGTGGAGCCGACCACAGTTGGGCACATTACTGGTGGGCGGGGGGTCGGGCAAAAAGGTAACTGGCGAAGCGGGCGCGGTAGCGTGGGCGTCCTCCAGTCACCGCCTATTTATTCTGTAGGCGGTCCAACGACCGAACCGCGAGTTGACCCCGCTTCTGTGAAGGTCGCGCGACCGTCCGTCCTCTGACCCAGACTGTGGCACGAGCCGTGGCTGCTGGGAAACACGTGTCCTCCCGGCAAATGAAAGTTTACGCTCTGACCACGGATGGAGGGGCGACATTTGCCGCCCAGCGTCCAGACTTCACGAGCACCGGAGCACCGGGTCAGGTAGAGGGCGTCGTCGCCCACCGAGTGAGAGGTGCAGCAATAAGGTGCGTCCGCCAAATCAACCGCATGTAAACGCCGGTCACTGGTCTCAGTCAAAACAGTACGCCTCCCGCACCGACCTGCACTTCCGTATTTGACTCTGTGTCCACGTGCCGTGCTCGCACACTTGCTGTGATTCCCATACGTGGAGAGACTTACCATTATTGTCGCCGCCTTGTGGCGTGAAGTACTGTACTGCGGAGCGCCTGTCTGAGGGAGACTGCAGAGTACGTCGTAAAAAGACAGGCACTGCAATGTACTGTGACGTAAAGAAAGGCAACACCAAAACATAATTAATGTAAACTGGTGAAATTTCAGGAATACATTTCTCTAGGTAACACACGTAAATGATTAACATTGCGAATCACAGGTTGTGTAAGCAGGAGGTAACCCGCTGCAGATGTTGCATGGGGGCTTAATTAACAAGAATGCAAATAATTTTAATTTTAGTCGCTGTCTGTCCGGTTACGAAGTCTCGTAAACGGTTGGCCCAGACTAGTATTAGTACGCAATCTGACTGCATAGAATAACAACAAGGAATGAAAGGAAACTTCCGTTAACACAATTAATTACTTAAGTCCCCAGCAACTATGGAAGCTACGAAACAACAAGGCACAAGTGTAGCTGTTCTGTGTGTGGAAGTGTGATTCAACGTACACATCTGGCACGGTTCTTCCTCAATAAGACAAGATATTTTAAATTCCATTTACAGTGAATTAATTAAAAAAAACAGAAATACTATAATTGCACATAGAAACCAGAATTACACTCTAATACATGAACACAAGCCAGATGCTTTGTTGACTGAACCTGTGACCAAGAGGCATTATTGTTTAAGACATTTGAAATAAAAAAAAATTTCTTTACCTTCATATATATTGACGAAACGTACACTCTGTTCATCACAACATCCCTAATCCAACAACATCTGGTGTCTAGCCCATCAAAACAACTGCACACAACATGGCCTCAAATAGTACAGCTATCATCATCCTCTCAACAAGGCACTAACCACCACAACTCCTGAACAAGCACTCTACACGACGACTTCTCAACAAGCACTAACTACGGCAACTTCTCAACTACGACTGCCAGTGGAGGCGGCTGAATAAAACTCAAAAAATGGTTCAAATGGCTCTGAGCACTATGGGACTCAACATCTTAAGTCATAAGTCCCCTAGAACTCAGAACTACTTAAACCTAACTAACCTAAGGACATCACACACACCCATGCCCGAGGCAGGATTCAAACCTGCGACCGTAGCAGTCCCGCGGTTCCGGACTGCAGCGCCAGAACCGCACGGCCACCGCGGCCGGCAATAAAACTCTTTGGTGCAATCTCTGGCGCTGTGACTCAGTGTAGCCACCTTTCATATGCCCCTCCTCCACGGTCTAGAATTTGATGGTATTTTTGCCAGCATTGGTGGTGAAAAAACCACCAAATTCGTCCAAAAAATACAGACAAAAATAAAAGATAATATTAATAAGTAAATATCACATAACTAGATAAAATTTGGCTTTGCACTGACCCTTCAATAACCTAATACACAAAATACAGTAAGGAATACAAATGCTTGCCTACATATGATTTTACATAGTAGTTTACACAAGTATCATGTGGTTAAACAATCCAATCAATAGGGTCAGCAATGACGAATAGGTGCAGGTAAGAGTCTCATACCATTTCATAAACAATAAACACACAAAAAATCAGTTTATACAAATATTCACATAAAATCTTGTCAATAGTTCAATAAACAAGTAGTTGACAGTTCCAGCAGTAGCACCTAGCAATGGTAAACAGGTGCAAATAGCAGTCTCATAACATTTCATCAGCATTAATTAAACAACTCCAACAGTGGCACCCAGCAATGGCGAGCAGGTGCAGACACCAACAAGTGACATCATTTGAATAGAAGCAGTTCCATCAGTGGCACCCAGCAATGTTGAGCAGGTGCAGACACCAACAAGTGACATCATTTCAGTAGAAGCAGTTCCATCAGTGGCACCCAGCAATGTTGAACAGGTGCAGACGCCAACAAGTGACATTGTTTCAGTAGAAGCAGTTCCATCAGTGGCACCCAGCAATGTTGAACAGGTGCAAGTTACAGTCCATAATATTCACTATCACTAATCAGACAGTTCATCAGAGATTATCAGCAGAAATTAAACATGTCCTAGTGGCACCAATCATGTAGAAAAAGTGCAGGCATGGACAACAGTTTGAATGCACACACAATTGCTTTTACAAAATTATTATCAATGCTCTTACACTAAACATACAAATTATAATAAACACACAAATGATATCAGATAATTGTCATATTAACTATTACAAATACACAAATATCAGTAAACCTATAATATTTATGGGTGTCAGTGCGAGCCACAACAAACAAGTAAAATAATATTTAGGAGATAGGTCGGTACTAATTATCTGGGATTAGGAAAGGAAAACACACAAAACACACTCACTCATCTTTCATCCACATTAGTGCTACTGTGTAGTTGAATAGTGTTAACTGTGTAAATGCAATTCTGTCAAAGATTTGATGTTCAACATGTGTATCAAGTAGTAGTGGCAGCAATGTATAACAGTCAATAATAGTTAGTCAACGTCATAGTCATCATGTCAAGACCAATGTTTGCCAAGCCAAATCAAATGTACTGTTGCTGAACAACTGTCAGTGAGCCAAGATATGCAAATACTTCCTCTTTCCAAAAAAAAGTATATACTGCTTAGTGATTTAACAAAGTGTGTGTGTAGACAATCTTCCTTCTACTTGAGTGTTCTACTCTGCCATCTTCATCCTCCTTGTTCCACATAAACCAACAAAAAAAAATGCTCCTCACTTACTTTACCTATTATCCACCAAAGCCCGCATCTCGTGGTCGTGCGGTAGCGTTCTCGCTTCCCACGCCCGGGTTCCCGGGTTCGATTCCCGGCGGGGTCAGGGATTTTCTCTGCCTCGTGATGGCTGGGTGTTGTGTGATGTCCTTAGGTTAGTTAGGTTTAAGTAGTTCTAAGTTCTAGGGGACTGATGACCATAGATGTTAAGTCCCATAGTGCTCAGAGCCATTTTATCCACCAAAACTCCAATAATCATCAGCATCACATAAACTTAATACTTCAATAATATCTCTTACGTCGATACATATAAACCTTATCATCAATATCATTTACCTTACCTCTTGTCCACCAAAACTCCAATAATCATCAACTTCACATAATCTCAATATCTCAATAATACCTCTTCAATACGTCGATACATATAAACCCTATCGCCAATACCATTTCACTTCCATAACAACTCTTTCCTCTAGTCGGTCTCCTTGAACAAGTACAGATAAAATCCTAGTGCAAACTTCATCATCCCATACAATCCAAAGACACAATGTCCACACACAACCTCTGTTTATTCCATCTGATCCAAATCTTCTACTCATTATGAATCATAAAATACATTTTGGTAATCTTGTACATCATTAAATAAAAGAAATGCATACATGACCTCTAACAGCCTTTAGTTTGAATAACTCTCAGTAAGTAAGTACGAGTACGGAGTGTGAATGATCGTAATATTTCACAGTGTGTACACCACTTCAAGAATCATGGCAAAACAGAAGCAAACATGTGGAGTATTTCTTGTATCAAGTGTCACTTGCTATTTCAATTGCTCACGAAGAATGCAGTGTAATAGCTGTCAATGGTCTAAACCTAGTGTTGGTATGTCATGTCGTTAGCTTCCTTCCTATTAGCATAAATTTATACAGCTTCCATAAAACCTCCAGCTCATGTGACTTCAATGAAGTTTCTTGTACCAATGTCGTTCGTAGAATTATAGCAGTTCATTTTCTTATCTTAAAATATAAGGCACTGAGCGTAAGCAAAACATGCAACAGCGAGTAAATATACCAGTAGAGAACAGAATGTCAACAAGTGGATGCAGCACAATCCCTACAACGAGGCTCTGCCAAGCGAACAATCTATAATTAATACCATAGTGTGACCTAAACTCCATGTTCGTACACCGTATATCATCATTTCTATATACCAAATTAAAGAGTAGTTATGACAACAAAACAGAAATGTGTAAATATGCAATCCATACGCAAAGCAGCAAGTATATATCTTACATAATAAACAGGTCATTAGCATCATATCAGCATAAGCAAATAAATGTTCATATGTAATCTTAATAAGTAAACATGAAGGCGCAAGAAGATAAATCACAAAGTGTAACCTACATATATAACCATATCAGCACAACTAATCAAGTGACAATTATAATTTAAATAAATAAGCACAGCAGGCACATAATAAAAAAAAATATGACGTCAGTGAAAAAGCATAGCAGCCAAGCGATGCATAATATACATAAGTAACAACCCTGTTCATTAATCAATCATTGTCAAAATCAGTTAATGTACGCAAGCACGTCGCTTCACAAGTAAATTCATAGAACATGAAATTTAGCACAAAGTATGAATCACGTAATCGTGAGCAGCAAATTACGTCTAAAGTACGTACCTAAGTGGAAATATGTTACCTGAAAAATAAACTCAATTAATAGTTTCCTTTTTAGTTTATTAGTTTCTTCTTCGAAATTACATTCTTCCTGAAAATTTCTCGATAGCAAGTCCTCTTAACGTGGGACACACACAGAATTTACCTGAAGGTCTTAAATAGTTTTTACAACCGTATCCTGAAAAATACTGAACGTTAATAACATAATTTATCAAGTCACTATAGCTTTATACTGAATTTAATCAGAGAAATTAGACTGTGTATTTGTTTACGGCTGTCAGTGGATTCGCAATGAGCGCTCGATCAGCTGTAGGTACGCGTGACGTAGGAAGTAATTGTTTGCGGTCAACGACTGCCTTGTGCGGCGCGCAGACTTGACTGTTGCTTTGAGTATGTGCCGCCGCCGGAACACGGCGCGGTATCCTTGCATTCTCCGTGTATTTACGTATAACTGTTAGTTTCTCAAAAGTATGTCATTCCACAAAAATTTTAACGTTCGATATATGATGTACTCCCTTAGAGCGCCGAGATTTAAGAGTTTCTACTTCGACAGTGTTATCATGAATAATTTTGCGAACTCTATATGGACCGTTATAAAGCAGAAAAAATTTGCGACACAAGCCTTTTCCTTTGTGAGACAAACGATGAGATTTAATTAACACCTTTTGACCAACTGACAAGGTTTTTAAACGACCAGGACGTTTAGCTGATTTCTCTCTTCTAGCAGCCGCAGATGCAATATTTTGCAGAGCCAGGTTCACAACTTCAGAATGCCGCAGTTTCCGTGTAGGCGGAAAAGGAACGATTTCAGAAATGCGATTTGTCGGTGCTTTATTTTTTAATATCAGTATCGGCGGTAAAGAAGTTGAATCATTAGGGAGTTCATTCAGAATGTTTTGAAAAGTATGAAGATACTGATCCCACGTTCTGTGGTTGTTGTTGTTGTTGTTGTTGTGGTCTTCAGTCCTGAGACTGGTTTGATGCAGCTCTCCATGCTACTCTATCCTGTGCAAGCTTCTTCATCTCCCAGTACCTACTGCAACCTACATCCTTCTGAATCTGCTTAGTGTATTCATCTCTTGGTCTCCCTCTACGATTTTTACCCTCCACGCTGCCCTCCAATGCTAAATTTGTGATCCCTTGATGCCTCAAAACATGTCCTACCAACCGATCCCTTCTTCTAGTCAAGTTGTGCGACAAACTTCTCTTCTCCCCAATCCTATTCAATACCTCCTCATTAGTTACGTGATCTACCCATCTAATCTTCAGCATTCTTCTGTAGCACCACATTTCGAAAGCTTCTATTCTCTTCTTGTCCAAACTATTTATCGTCCATGTTTCACTTCCATACATGGCTACACTCCATACAAATACTTTCAGAAACGACTTCCTGACACTTAAATCTATACTCGACGTTAACAAATTTCTCTTCTTCAGAAACGATTTCCTTGCCATTGCCAGTCTACATTTTATATCCTCTCTACTTCGACCATCATCAGTTATTTTACTTCCTAAATAGCAAAACTCCTTTACTACTTTAAGTGTCTCATTTCCTAATCTAATCCCCTCAGCATCACCCGATTTAATTTGACTACATTCCATGATCCTCGTTTTCTTTTGTTGATGTTCATCTTATATCCTCCTTTCAAGACACTGTCCATTCCGTTCAACTGCTCTTCCAAGTCCTTTGCTGTCTCTGACAGAAATACAACGTCATCGGCGAACCTCAAAGTTTTTACTTCTTCTCCATGAATTTTAATACCTACTCCGAATTTTTCTTTTGTTTCCTTTACTGCTTGCTCAATATACAGATTGAATAACATCGGGGAGAGGCTACAACCCTGTCTCACTCCTTTCCCAACCACTGCTTCCCTTTCATGCCCCTCGACTCTTATAACTGCCATCTGGTTTCTGTACAAATTGTAAATAGCCTTTCGCTCCTTGTATTTTACCCCTGCCACCTTCAGAATTTGAAAGAGAGTATTCCAGTTAACGTTGTCAAAAGCTTTCTCTAAGTCTAGAAATGCTAGAAACATAGGTTTGCCTTTTCTTAATCTTTCTTCTAAGATAAGTCGTAAGGTTAGTATTTCCTCACGTGTTCCAACATTTCTACGGAATCCAAACTGATCTTCCCCGAGGTCCGCTTCTACCAGTTTTTCCATTCGTCTGTAAAGAATTCGCGTTAGTATTTTGCAGCTGTGACTTATTAAACTGATAGTTCGGTAATTTTCACATCTGTCAACACCTGCCTTCTTTGGGATTGGAATTATTATATTCTTCTTGAAGTCTGTGGGTATTTCGCCTGTCTCATACATCTTGCTCACCAGATGGTAGAGTTTTGTCATGACTGGCTCTCCCAAGGCCATCAGTAGTTCTAATGGAATGTTGTCTACTCCCGGGGCCTTGTTTCGACTCAGGCCTTTCAGTGCTCTGTCAAACTCTTCACGCAGTATCTTATCTCCCATTTCATCTTCATCTACATCCTCTTCCATTTCCAAAATATTGTCCTCAAGTACATCGTCCTTGTATAAACCCTCTGTATACTCCTTCCACCTTTCTGCCTTCCCTTCTTTGCTTAGAACTGGGTTGCCATCTGAGCTCTTGATATTCATACAAGTGGTTCTCTTCTCTCCAAAGGTCTCTTTAATTTTCTTGTAGGCAGTATCTATCTTACCCCTAGTGAGACAAGCCTCTACATCCTTACATTTGTCCTCTAGCCATCCCTGCTTAGCCATTTTGCACATCCTGTCAATCTCATTTTTGAGACGTTTGTATTCCTTTTTGCCTGCTTCATTTACTGCATTTTTATATTTTCTCCTTTCATCAATTAAATTCAATATTTCTTCTGTTACCCAAGGATTTCTATTAGCCCTCGTCTTTTTACCTACTTGATCCTCTGCTGCCTTCACTACTTCATCCCTCAGAGCTACCCATTCTTCTTCTACTGTATTTCTTTCCCCCATTCCTGTCAATTGTTCCCTTATGCTCTCCCTGAAACTCTCTACAACCTGTGGTTCTTTCAGTTTATCCAGGTCCCATCTCCTTAAATTCCCACCTTTTTGCAGTTTCTTCAGTTTCAATCTGCAGTTCTGTGATTATGATGACAATAAAGTCGACACAATTTATTGATTTCCTTCATCCATCTCTCTGAAACGTTAGTTTGAGGGTGAAAAAGTGAAATGAAAATTGGTTTAATCTTACGACGCCGTAGAGTACGAAGCCAAATTTTAGAGCGAAACTGTGATCCATTATCTGATATAACCTTATCAAAATGACCCACTTCTTTAAGAAAGCGTTAGATACTGAACGAGCTGTTGCTTTGCGTAAAGGTGTAAAACACACATATTTTGATGTCAGTTCCACTGCTACCAAAATGTACGCAAAACCATTAGTAGAACGAACCACTGGACCGAACAAATCGACTGCAGCCATCTCCTTTAATTTCGCTGGAATGATAGGAAACAACGGTGCTCTGTGAGAAATAGTTGGCGGCTTAGCCTTTTGACATAATTTGAATTTGGCAAGAACAGATCGGCAATAGTTTTCTGTACTACAACGCCGTTATCTTCTATCTCTTGAAATAAATGTGCACCTAGGCCTTTGTATGATGAGTCCGTCGCCAAACAAATATCTTTAGATAAATCCGGATGTGAAAGAAGTGGAGCAGCAACTAAAGCATCACGAAGTTGTTCAAATTCTGACTGAGCTTCCTCATCCCAACACCAATTAGAATTCTTTCCAGATAGTTGACATAAACGAGGTGTGGCCAAATCGTCCAATCTAACAAAGCGTCTAAGAAAATTACAGACGCCAAGGAAACTACGAACATCACGTTTTGTAGTAGGAACAGCATAATTACGAATAGCGTCTAGTTTCTCTGGATCAGGAAGAATACCTTGTGTAGAAATAATATGACCAAGAAATTTCACCTGAGAACGTCCAAATTCAGATTTTTCCAAGTTCACTGTAATGCCAACTCTTGCAAAAATACGTAATAATGTATTCAGAATTTTGTTATGCTCACTCCAAGAACGTTTAGCAATACGATTATCGTCAACATATGAAGTAATATTGTCACGAATATAAACAGGTAAAATTTCGTGTAAACTACGAATGAATGCTGCTGAAGATACAGTAAGTCCAAACGGTAATTTCCGAAATCTCTTTTGGGTAAATTAGTCATATCCGGTTATTCTTTACCGACTCTCTAGATAGATTGATAGTTGGAAGAGTTATTTTGATAGATACAAAGAATAGTAGAAGAGTAGGCAGCGGTGCAAAAAACTAAAAGGGAAATAGCACCACTACAGCTCAGGGCCCTGTGCACGCTACGGCACATATTCACTTAGTGTAGTGAATCCCCTGAGGACATTTACATCTTACGGCTAAAGCAATTTGTCTTATGGATTGTGGCAGCTTAGTTAAACAAATGCGAATTAATTCAGTCGGGCTATAAGGGCTGGAAAGGAACTGATTCTTTCGAATCATGTCTTCAAAGTATTCTGCTGGCGTGCGGAACTCAGACTGTTTAAAATTACGCTGCATAATAAGACTATGTTTGACTCTGTCTTGCGTGTTTTCGGACCAATATGCCGATAGAAATGCATGATAAAATCATTTAAATTATTACAACCTCTAATAAGTGCGCGCATCCGCGTCGCCGGTTCGTTTTCTAAATATCCACACATAAATTCCAGTTTGTGACTTATGGCCAATTTGGTGGAAGTGCGTACATAAATTGATCTAACCATGAACATGGATGTATGTCATTCTTAGAATTGCGAAAGATCTTAAATTTCCGAACAGTCAAGAAGTGTTTATAGTCAAAGTTTTCGCCTCGTGGCGACAAAGACCTACCGCGTCTGTCCCAGTTTGAATGTCGATTATTGTCAAGTTCGCGCGCCTGGCGCTCTCTTGTTGCATCTCGTAAATGAAACAAATTATTTTCTTCAAAACCCGCTGCTATCTGTGATTCTAAATTTCTTCTACTGTCCTTTCCTACGATTTCGCTTTCTATTTGTTTGACTTGCTTTCGTAACGCCTCAAATTCCCTTTTAACGCGTTCATTAAATTTTCCCTGATTTTCAACATATTTATTTATGCTCTGGTACTCCTCTGTTTCTGCAAATGGAAATGGAGCTGTATCATCTGAATCTCTGTCCCCATTTAAACTAAGACTTGTCAATGTATTTGAAATCTCCTCAACTCTTTCCGATAAGTCACCTATTTTTTCTTTCTGTTTATTTACGTCTTCCGTAAGTGTCGCGACTCGGGTTTCAGTATTAACATATTTAGTAGTTAACTGTTCATACTGTTGTGTTAGGTTATTTAATCTGTCATTTGGTACGGATTCCTCGATTCTCTCAAATATTTCTTCCTTATCGTGTGCACGTTGTAAATTTAACTCTGAAAAATTTTGTACTATCACGCGATCTCTTTCTTCCTGTTCTCTATCCTGTTCCTTTTGTCTAATCTCTACTGCAATTAATCTATTATTGTGAGAATTCAAAATCGGTTGTACTTCTTCTCTAATTTCTTTCTTTAATTCATCTTTCATGTTCTTGAAACATGTTCCTATTCGTGAATCTAACCGTGTTTCCATTGTTTCCATCTCTGTTTTAATTGTTCCTATTTGTGAGTCTAACCGTGATCCCAAATTTAATGTTGCACTCATCAACAACTCCATATTAACTGGTTCGAAATTCTTTTCGCCCCTAACATTTCCCGCAAAACCAGCTTCCTTCGTCATAGCTGTAAAGCTATCTGTGTTCGATACTATTCCAGAATCTTCTGTCGTTAATCTCGTATTCTGAAAATTCTTTAATTGTGAAAAGTTTTGAACTGGTTCTGGACTATTTTCCCGACTTACTAAATTGTTTTCTACTTCATTATTCATCATACTGTTCTCCTGTGTAGGCGAGTTCGCCATGTTAACGATTTCGTCATTCTGACTATCCATCCTTTTTGGCTTTTTATCGATCGCGTAATCATTTACAAAACATACAAAACTCGTGACTATACGAAAATTACAGACAATATGACACTTTATCTCCAACAATACCATTCACACGAAATGCTTCCCTCAAACACGATTAACGAACAATTGAAATCTTCATAATCGCACAAAATTGTCAAACGCGTATACAAGACATCAAAAATTAAATTCTGCAAAAATATCATTAGAAGAATGACAAGACAACTACAAATATTCATTACCAAATCTACACATGCAATATAGACTAAAATTACTAAACTACAAACTACTACAACAATACTACTGTCTGCTATTTTTACTATCAAAAGAATTCCAAGGGACGATCCGAAGCAGCGGTCGCCACGTGCATGGGGGCTTAATTATATATAATGCAAATAATTTTAATTTTAGTCGCTGTCTGTCCGGTTACGCAGTCTCGTAAACGGTTGGCCCAGACTAGTATTAGTACGCAATCTGACTGCATAGAATAACAACAAGGAATGAAAGGAAACTTCCGTTAACACATTTAATTAATTAAGTCCCCAGCAACTATGAAAGCTACGAAACAACAAGGCACAAGTGTAGCTGTTCTGTGTGTGGAAGTGTGATTCAACGCACACATCTGGCACGGTTCTTCCTCAATAAGACAAGATATTTTAAATTCCATTTACAGTGAATTAATTAAAAAAAAACAGAAATACTATAATTGCACGTGGAAACCAGAATTACACTCTAATACATGAACGCAAGCCAGATGTTTTGTTGACTGAACCTGTGACGAAGAGGCATTATTGTTTAAGACATTTGAAATAAAAAAAATTTTCTTTACCTTCATATATATTGACGAAAAGTACACTCTGTTCATCACAACATCCCTAATCCAACAACATCTGGTGTCTAGCCCATCAAAACAACTGCACACAACATGGCCTCAAATAGTGCAGCTATCATCATCCTCTCAACAAGGCACTAACCACCACAACTCCTGAACAAGCACTAACTACGGCAACTTCTCAACTACGACTGCCAGTGGAGGCGGCTGAATAAAACTCTTTGGCGCAATCTCTGGCGCTGTGACTCAGTGTAGCCACCTTTCAATGTGAAATGCTGGAAATTGAAAGTTCCTGGCAGATTAAAACTGTGTGCTGGACCGAGACTCGAACTCGGGACCTTTGCCTTTCGCGGGCATGTGCTCTACCAACTGAGCTACCCAAGCACGACTCACGCCCGGTACTCACAGCTTCACTTCTGCCAGTACCTCGTCTCCTACCTTCCAAACTTTACAGAAGTTTCGTATCAGCGCACACTCCGCTGCAGAGTGAAAATCTCACTCTGCTGGTACATTAATAACCAGTGTAAGCGCCAGAATGTTGAATGCATTGTGTTTTACAAATTAAGTACCGGATGTCAAGTTGTGGGGTGGAGTTCCGTGGCTGTTGCACTTGGACGGGTAATAATGGGGTGCTACTGCTGGTTGTGCATGACGGTGGGGTTGTCATCTGATGATGCCCCATATATGCTCTATTGGAGACAGATCTGTTGATCGAGAAAACCAAAGAAAACACGTAGATACTCAATGTAGCAAGATGGGTTACATCAGTGGTATGTGGGCGAGCATTATCCTTTTGGAAAACACACCTTGGAATGCTGTTCATGAGTGGCAGCACAACAGGTCGAAACACGAGGTTGTCATACAAATTTGCAGTCATGGTGTGTGGGATACCTAAGAGAGCGCTCCTGCAGTCATACAGAATCACATCGTAGACCACAACTCCTGTTGTAGATCTACATCTACATCTACATCCATACCCTGCAAGCCACCTGACGGTGTGTGGCGGAGGGTACCTTCAGTACCTCTATCGGTTCTCCCTTCTATTCCAGTCTCGTATTGTTCGTGGAAAGAAGGATCGTCGGCATGCTTCTGTGTGGGCTCTAATCTCTCTGATTTTATCCTCATGGTCTCTTCGCGAAATATACGTAGGATGGAGCAATATACTGCTTGACTCTTCGGTGAAGGTATGTTCTCGAAACTTCAACAAAAGCCCGTACCGAGCTACTAAGCATCTCTCCTGCAGAGTCTTCCACTGGAGTTTATCTATCATCTCCGTAACGCTTTCGCGATTACTAAATAATCCTGTAACGAAGCGCGCTGCTCTCCGTTGGATCTTCTCTATCTCTTCTATCAACCCTATCTGGTACGGATCCCACACTGCTGAGCAGTATTCAAGCAGTGGGCGAACAAGCGTACTGTAACCTACTTCCTTTGTTTCCGGATTGGATTTCCTTAGGATTTTTCCAATGAATCTCAGTCTGGCATGTGCTTTACCGACGATCAACTTTATATGATCATTCCACTTTAAATCACTCCTAATGCCTACTCCCAGATAATTTATGTAATTAACTGCTTCCAGTTGCTGACCTGCTATATTGTAGCTAAATGATAAGGGATCTTTCTTTCTATGTATTCGCAGCACATTACACTTGTCTACACTGAGATTCAATTGCCATTCCCTGCACCACGCGTCAATTCGCTGCAGATCCTCCTGCATTTCAGTACAATTTTCCATTGTTAAAACCTCTCGATATACCACAGCATCATCCGCAAAAAGTCTCAGTGAACTTCCGATGTCACCCACAAGGTCATTTATATACACTCCTGGAAATTCAAATAAGAACACCGTGAATTCATTGTCCCAGGAAGGGAAAACTTTATTGACACATTCCTGGGGTCAGATACATCACATGATCACACTGACAGAACCACAGGCACATAGACACAGGCAACAGAGCATGCACAATGTCGGCACTAGTACAGTGTATATCCACCTTTCGCAGCAATGCAGGCTGCTATTCTCCCATGGAGACGATCGTAGAGATGCTGGATGTAGTCCTGTGGAACGGCTTGCCATGCCATTCCAACCTGGCGCCTCAGTTGGACCAGCGTTCGTGCTGGACGTGCAGACCGCGTGAGACGACGCTTCATCCAGTCCCAAACATGCTCAATGGGGGACAGATCCGGAGATCTTGCTGGCCAGGGTAGTTGACTTACACCTTCTAGAGCACGTTGGGTGGCACGGGATACATGCGGACGTGCATTGTCCTGTTGGAACAGCAAGTTCCCTTGCCGGTCTAGGAATGGTAGAACGATGGGTTCGATGACGGTTTGGATGTACCGTGCACTATACAGTGTCCCCTCGACGATCACCAGTGGTGTACGGCCAGTGTAGGAGATCGCTCCCCACACCATGATGCCGGGTGTTGGCCCTGTGTGCCTCGGTCGTATGCAGTCCTGATTGTGGCGCTCACCTGCACGGCGCCAAACACGCATACGACCATCATTGGCACCAAGGCAGAAGCGACTCTCATCGCTGAAGACGACACGTCTCCATTCGTCCCTCCATTCACGCCTGTCGCGACACCACTGGAGGCGGGCTGCACGATGTTGGGGCGTGAGCGGAAGACGGCCTAACGGTGTGCGGGACCGTAGCCCAGCTTCATGGAGACGGTTGCGAATGGTCCTCGCCGATACCCCAGGAGCAACAGTGTCCCTAATTTGCTGGGAAGTGGCGGTGCGGTCCCCTACGGCACTGCGTAGGATCCTACGGTCTTGGCGTGCATCCGTGCGTCGCTGCGGTCCGGTCCCAGGTCGACGGGCACGTGCACCTTCCGCCGACCACTGGCGACAGCATCGATGTTCTGTGGAGACCTCACGCCCCACGTGTTGAGCAATTGGGCGGTACGTCCACCCGGCCTCCCGCATGCCCACTATACGCCCTCGCTCAAAGTCCGTCAACTGCACATACGGTTCACGTCCACGCTGTCGCGGCACGCTACCGGTGTTAAAGACTGCGATGGAGCTCCGTATGCCACGGCAAACTGGCTGACACTGACGGCGGCGGTGCACAAATGCTGCGCAGCTAGCGCCATTCGACGGCCAACACCGCGGTTCCTGGTGTGTCCGCTGTGCCGTGCGTGTGATCATTGCTTGTACAGCCCTCTCGCAGTGTCCGGAGCAAGTATGGTGGGTCTGACACACCGGTGTCAATGTGTTCGTTTTTCCATTTCCAGGAGTGTATATTGTGAATAGCAACGGTCCTACGACACTCCCCTGCGGCACACCTGAAATCACTCTTACTTCGGAAGACTTCTCTCCATTGAGAATGACATGCTGCGTTCTGTTATCTAGGAACTCTTCAATCCAATCACACAATTGGTCTGATAGTCCATATGCTCTTACTTTGTTCATTAAGCGACTGTGGGGAACTGTATCGAATGCCTTGCGGAAGTCAAACAACACGTCATCTACCTGTGAACCCGTGTCTATGGCCTTCTGAGTCTCGTGGACGAATCGCGCGAGCTGGTTTTCACACGATCGTCTTTTTCAAAGCCCATGCAGATTTCTACAGAGTAGATTTCTAGTTTCCAGAAAAGTCATTATACTCGAACATAATACGTGTTCCAAAATTCTACAACTGATAGACGTGAGAGATAAAGGTCTATAGTTCTGCACATCTGTTCGACGTCCCTGCTTGTAAACGGGGATGACCTGTGCCCTTTTCCAATCCTTTGGAACGCTACGCTCTTCTGGAGACCTACGGTACACCGCTGCAAGAAGGGGGGCAAGTTCCTTCGCGTACTCTGTGTAAAATTGAACTGGTATCCCATCAGGTCCAACGACCTTCCCTCTTTTGAGCGATTTTAATTGTTTCTCTATCCCTCTGTCATCTATTTCGATATGTACCATTTTGTCATCTGTGCGACAATCTAGTGAAGGAACTACAGTGCAGTCTTTCTCTGTGAAACAGATTTGGAAAAAGTGTGTGTAGCACGGTAGACAGGTTGGTTCCTGGATCTCCAAAAGCATCTTTCTAGCCAACTCACGGCCATCAGTCAGTGGAATGCACATTGCAGGCAGACCGCCTGGGAGCTGCCTTTGAAATAACCGATATGTAACAGTTCGCTGTGTCATTGTGGTCCCAACTGTTCCTGAAATTGCTCCTGAAGATGCAGCACGATGCGACAGTCATACGCCAAACACGATGATCTTCCCTCTTGGTAGAGCCACGTGGCCGTCCGCAGCCAGGTCTTCCCGCGAGGACGCTGCCAGCAGTCATGCATAGCGGCTACACTCCTGCCAAGTCTTTCTGTGACATCGCAGAAGCAACCTCCAACTTCTCGTGGCCCTATTACAGGACCTCGTTCGAACTCAGTCAGGTGTTGATAATGGCGTCATTGTTGCCTTAAAGGCGTTCTTGACTAACACCAACTCACCACGTCCAATTTCAGACATAACTAACGCTCACGATCGTTGCTGCCTCCATTTAAAGCAAACTTGATTTTCATCCTCACAGTGCTGCTGCTATTGTTACGCTTGAGCGACTGGCGCGAAATTGGAATAGACATCGTGTTCCAGATGTACAAAGATGCCTACCAACTTTCATTTATGTCGCACAGTGCCTCCTTGGTGTTACGATTTTTTATCCGTCAGTCTAGGACTGTGAGACGTCTAAAGAACTTAACCTGACTGTTGAAAACAAATATCGGAGAAATATGTCACGAGGGAGCTGCACAGCAGCCATTGGTCTAAGTGAAACTGTCAGAGCGCTCATGTGGCAAGCTTTGGGGCTTTCATCATACGCTCCGGACTTGGCACCAACTAACTTTAGCTTGATTCCTAAGTTAAAGGTCCATGAAAAGGGAAATACTTTTGCAGAAGACAGTGATGATCAACAAAGGGTTGTCTTCAAATCCCTGAGTCAGAATTACTTCAACTTTACCACCATATACACTGAAGAGCCAAAGAAACTGGTACACCTGCCTAATATCATGAAGAGTCCCCGCGAGCACGCAGAAGTGCCGCAACACGACGTGGCGTCGACTCGACTAATGTCTGGAGTAGCGCTGGAGGGAACTGACACCATGAATCCTTCATCATTGTCCATAAATCCGTAAGAGTACGAGGGGGTGGACATTTCTTCTGAACAGCACGTTGCAAGGCATGCCAGATATGCTCAATAATATTCATGTCTGGGTAGTTTGGTGAGCAGCGAAAGTGTTTAGGCTCAAAAGAGTGTTCCTGCAACCATTCTGTAGCAATTTTGGACGTGTGGAGTGTCGCATTGTCCTCCTTGAATTGCCCAAGTCTGTCGGAATGCACACTGCACATGAATGGATGCAGGTGATCAGACAGGATGCGTACGTACGTGTCACTTGTCAGATTCGTATCTAGACGTGTCAGGGGTCCCATATCACTCCAACTCCACGCGCTCCACACCACTGCAGAGCCTCCACCAGCTCGAAAAGTCCCCTGCTGAAATTCACTGTCCATGGATTCGTGAGCTTATCTTCATACCCGTACAGGTCCATCTGATCGATACAATTTGACACGAGACTCGTCCGACCAGGCAACAAGTTCCCACTAATCAACAGTCCAATGTCGGTCTTGGCGGAGCAAGGTGAGGCTTAAACATGGGCTCCGAAAGCCAATATTGATGATGTTTCATGGAATGGTTCGCACGCTAACACTTGTTGATGGCCCAACATTGAAATCTGCAGCAATTTGCGGAAGGGTTGCACTTCTGTCACGTTGAACGATTCTCGTCACTCGTCGTTGGTCCCGTCCTTGAAGGATCCTTTTCCGGCTGCAGCCATGTCGAAGACTTGATGTTTTACCGGGTTCCTGATATTTACAGTACACTCGCGAAATGGCCGTACAGGAAAATCCCCACTTCATTGCCGCCTGCCCGGCTTTGGTGGCCGAGCGGTTCTAGGCACTTCAGTCCGGAACCACGCGGCTGCTACGGTCGCAGGTTCGAATCCTGCCTCGGGCATGGATGTGTGTCATGTCCTTAGGTTAGGTAGGTTTAAGTAGTTCTAAGTCTAGGGGACTGATGACCTCAAATGTTAAGTCCCATAGTGCTTAGATCCATTTTTGAACCATTGCCGCCTCGGAGTTGCTGCGTCCCGTCGCTCGTGCGCCGACTACAACACCACGTTCAAACTCACTTCACTCTTGATAACCTGCCATTGTAGCAGCAGTAACCGATCTAACAACTGCGCCAGACGCTAGTTGTCTTATATAGGCGTTGCCGACCGCAGCACCGTGTTCTGCCTGTTTACATATCTCTGTACTTGAATACGCATGCCAATACCAGTTTCTTTGGCGCTTCGGTGTGTATGTATAATAGTGGTATAGGACGTTCTGAATCTCTGCAATGAGCAATATAGAGCTGGTAGATGATCAGAAACTGATTACTCAGAGATGAGTACCTAACTGTCTGAAGTGAAAGTTTTCTCTTTTTTTATCGAGATGAGTAAGTCGCACTTTGAAAGCGATGACTGGCTGTCTCAGTGTGTGCACTACAGCGGCGGAAGTCATTTCCTTGTCTCTTTGTACCGGGGTTTCAGACGCCAACTACTTCGTGGAACCCTATAGCAAGAGATCCACCGACGAGTGTATGTTATTTTTTAATGTAGCGCTATCGATGTCGAAGCAGAAGTGCAAGCATAGTCCAGACACCTACCTGGCAGGCACTTCTCGCTGAGGGTGTCCTAACATCTGAAAATCCCACTTGGCATGGTCGGCTGCTCATCCCAAACTACTCAGTTTAAGATCAGACCCTAAAAGTTTGGCACGGCCTGTTGAGCACAGCAGGCAGGCAGGTAGAAGCTCTGACGTGTGGCACGGGCTGCCTACCTCACCGGCGTCTCTCTGTTCGCGTTTGAGTTGGTGCTCCTTCCGCTTCGGCGACCACTTCGGGAACTACGAGCTCCGGGGCACTGACAGCTCGCGAGCTGTTGACAGTGAGTGAGGCGTGACGCAAAGCGTCCCCCAAGGCGTCAAAACTTGGTTACATTTGCTCAGGCAGGCGTGACCGTTCTGTACGGCAGAGGCCGAAATGGAAACACGAGGAACGTAACTGCACGCAATGGTGGCGCTATTTTGGAAGTCTGTGTTATATACAGGGCTGAATTGTTCTCCCAATCGCGGTTGTTATTAATATGACAGGGGCACATTTCATAAGGAAGAACACCATTTACCCTTCCAAACCGAGTCTCATCCCAAATATAATTATCTTGCCCTTGGCTGCCCAAGAGTATTTGCTGGCGCTCACTCGCAGTCGCCAAGGTGTTATTGGAATAGTACCGCTTCTCAGCAGGAGTCCACCTAGTCAAGAGCTTCTGGCTTAGCTGGTGAGTTTTTTGATGAGATGATGAGGGTTATTTACAACATTCTTATAAAAATTAATATTTCTAGGACTTGGCCTCGTCTGTAATACTGGACGCACAGTCTTGGGCTTTCTCGCTCCACTCAAAAATATTGCTATCCCTGACTGTGGAGCCGGCCGCTGTGGCTGAGCGGTTCTAGGCGCTTCAGTCCGCAACCGCGCGACTGCTACGGTCGCATGTTCGAATCCTGCCTCGGGCATGGATGTGTGTGATGTCCTTAGGTTAGTTAGGTTTAAGTAGTTCTAACGTCTAGGGGACTGATGACCTCAGATGTTAAGTCACATAGTTCTCAGAGCCATTTTTGAACCTGACTGCCGGCCGGAGTGGCCAAGCGGTTCTAGGCGGTACAGTCCGGAACCGCGCGACCGCTACGGTCGCGGGTTCGAATCCTGCCTCGGGCATGGATGTGTGTGATGTCCTTAGGTTAGTTAGGTTTAAGTAGTTCTAAGTTCTAGGGGACTTATGACCTCAGCAGTTGAGTCCCATAGTGCTCAGAGCCATTTGAACCATTTGAACCTGAATGTGGACGATCCTGGAGGGAAAGCCTGTTATAGCTTTGAGCCGTTTCGTCACCGACGCGCAGTTCTCGAGGAGTGACGAAATTCAGTGACAGGAGCTGCGTCGCACGTTCTCACGGTAGAGTCGGTCAGTTTGTGCCGCACTTTTTCAGTGTCGGTAGGTGCCAGGATTCCTGTGCCCGACTCGTCGTTCCTGCAACACTGTCTGAGACGTATCAGTTAAACTTGCCGTGAACCCACACTGAGGGTGAATAAATTAAGTATGAGCACTGCAATCCTACCTTCCCAAGTAGACAGTCACTGACGTAGCGTGCTTGCAGCAGTGGCTTTTACGTTAGCGTCCAGGGCGAGTGCAGCTCACTTCCTTAATTCTTTTATCCGCGACGTCTTCTCGATACAAAATAGTTTGATTTACAACCACCCGCTCTTTGGAAATGTCAGGACTGCGGGCAACAGCCGCCCCAGTTTGCACCTCGTTTCCGCTACGGCTTTTCCTCGTAACTTCGCAATATTATCCACGGGAAGCCTTCTTACTTGCAAAGGACGAAGGAAACCCTGCTGGGCGTCAAATACACTGGTGTCCAAAATTAAAGCAACAAAGAGGAAATTTAGCAAGGTTGCTTTTATTTTGGCACAAAACAATATAAACAGGTGATAGTAAAGTAGAAACAGTGCAAAGAATAAAGAATGTAATCAACTGCAACGTACATAATGGTAGACAAAAACGTTCTTCGTTTTTTTCGAACTCAATGGATTTACACACACATTCTGACGACTGGTTAATGTTCTCAGTGTGGGGTGTGACCTACTCGGGGACCAATAAAGGCCTGAGAAAGACGGAACACGCTGTGAATGATGTCATCAATCTCAAGTTGAGGCAATAACGCCCATTCTTCCTGCTCAATTGCTCGCAGTCTTGGAGAGTGGTCGGTGGATGCCGACGTGATGCAAGCCGTCCTGCTACTGCATAGCAGACATAGTCTGTGCGATTCAGATCGGGAGAGCGAGCAGGCCACGGCACGCGTGCAATATTTTACGTTTCCAAAAAGCATCAGTCACGCGTGCTGTATGAGTTCGAGCATTATCGTGCAGCAGTACGAAGTCTGGGCGCACAGCATCTTGCAACAAGCGCACATGAGGTCCCAAGATCTCCGCACATTACGTGACGGTAGTTAAATCCTACCGATTCTGCCGTACAATTTCATGAAGAGGTGTCCTAGTGGTGAACATAATCCGTGCCCACACCATTACGGATCCTCCTCGATATCGGTCCCTTTCCGCAATGTTTGCAACTCGAAATCGAGTTCTACGTTCCCTCCAGATGCGAGTCCGTCGAGAATCAGTCTCCAGACCAAATCGGGACTTATCTGTGAAAAGAACATCGGCCCACCGGTCCACCGTCCACGTGGCATGTTGACGACTCCACTGTAGAAGATCCCTTCTGTGAAGACACGCTAGAGGTACACACACACCAGGTCTCCAACTGTAAACGCCACTCTGCTGAAGCCTTCAAATGTTAAAATGTGTGTGAATTCCTAAGGGACCAAACTGCTGAGGTCATCGGTCCCTAGACTTACACACTACTTAAACTAACTTATGCTAAGAACAACAAACACACCCATGCCCGAGGGAGGACTCGAACCTCCGGCAGGATGGACCGCCAATCCGTGACAGGACGCCTAAGACCGCGCGGCCATTCCGCGCGGCGCCGAAGCCTTCTGTATTCCGTTTGCCTCGCTACAACACGTTCAGGGGATGTGAGGTCAGAGGTCAGTTGCCGTGCAGTACTAAGGCGGTATCGTCGTGCCCTTACAGACAAATAACGGTCCTCTTATATCTGATGTCTCACGTGGTAGCCCCTGTACCGGGCTCCGGGATACAGTTTCCGTCTCTATAAAATGCCACCACATCCGAGAACCAACAGAACGATTCACATTAAGCCACCGGGGCATGTGAGTTTGCGACTGCTCTGCTTCTATTCTTCCTATGGCCCTACACCGCAGAGAGCCTGCCTGGTAGGCGTCTTGTCTGTGCCATACTGCACCGTCTGTGACTGTGTACTCAGCGACTGTGGATGTGGGACTATTCGACAAACACTACCCTGCTTTATAGGTGCCCTGACGTCATTGCTCGCGTGTTTATCCGTTGATCGGATTGCCGTCTTCCGTGCAGAATAGGATCGTAACGACATTTGTTGACAGTCAGTATGATAACATCGTGAATTATACACAGAAAGGGGAAGTTGCAGTTTGTTGCTGTAATTTTGGACACCAGTGTATGTGCTGCAGCTCGAGGAAGGGACCCATTTCTCTCAGTATGCTACACTTTTCAAATAAGAAATTACAAACATTTAAACGCACAAAATGTCGAATACAGACGACACCGGCCTTCCCTTACCCACACTTTCTCCGGATTTCGTGTTTCGCGTGACGGCCGCTTGAGCTCTGGTGTCGCCCGCCTGAACGGCGAGTAGCAGCGAGCAGCGTCAACCAACGCTACACCCACGCAGTGGCACGTCCACAGGCTCTCTTCGCAACGTGATTCTCAGGCGCCGGTCGCTTCTTACCGAGTTCCTTCACTTCTCAAAGGCGTTCCGTACAGTTCTCCAGAGGCTCCAGTTCTCCAAAATATAATCATTTGAAATTCAAGTGCATACGTACTCCACAAGCCGGCACACGCTGCGCGGCGTAAGTCGTCGCCTTCCCTGTTGCACTCGCAAATGGAGAGAGGGAAAAACGACTACACGTTAGCTTCCGTGCGAGTCTCTTTTCCTCTTTTTCTTGTCTTCGTGGGCAAAATGTACGTTGGTGGCAACAGGATGGTTCTGCAGTTAGCCTCAAATGTTGGTTTTCTAAATTTTCTGAGTAGTGTTCTTTGATAAGAACGTCGCCTTCCTTTCAGGGATTCCCATTTGAGTTGCCGAAGCATCTCTGTAACTCTTACGTGTTGTTGAAATCTGCCAGTAACAAATCTAGCATTCCGCCTCTGAATTGCTTCGATGCCTTCCCTTAATCCGAGCTGACAGTGATCCTAAACACGAGAGCATTACTCTAGAACATGTATGTTGTCTCCTTTATAGGTGAACCACACATTCCTAAAACTCTCTCAAAAAACCGAAGTAGACTATTCGCCTTGCCCGCTACTTTCCGTACCTGCTCGTTCCATTTCATGGCTAGACATTACCGATTTGACTGAGTCGAACACCACTGATAGTCAGAGGGTTGGAAGTGAAATAGAGGCAACTATTTGTTCACAAACGATACAAAAGAGTTACATGTTTGCACCTGTTACTGTCCTTCAGAGTAGTCGCCAGCGTTGTGCAGAACCCGTTGCCAGCGATGTGGAAGGCTTAGTGTACCGTTAGCAGAGCCTGTTCTGTTGGTGGTGCGAATGGAGCGGTCTAAAGTTATGATGATTCTCGTGTACGACTGTGATGGTGTTATCCTAACGCATTACGTTCCTCCACGGCAGACCGTCAATGCACAGTATTACTGTGCGTTTTTGGAGCATCACCTGCGACCAGCTTTGTGAAAGAAGCGCATCCCATCCATCATTTTGCACGAAAATGAGCGGGCGCATACAGCGCAAGCTGTGGCTGCTCTGTTCGGTCGATGGGACTGGGAAGTACTGTACCATCCACCATACTCCCCGGACTTAAGTCCTTGTGACTTTGATTTGACTCCGAAGATGAAGGAACCACTTCGTGGCGTTCGCTTCAGAAATGTTCCAGAGATTCGACAGGCAGTAGACCGCTCCATTCGCTCCATCAACACAACACGCTCTGCTTACAGTATACTACGCCTTCCACATCGCTGGCTGCGGGTTCTACAAAACGCTGTTGATTACTTTCAAGGACAGTAACAGGGCCAGCCGCTGTGGTCGAGCGGTTCTAGGCGCTTCAGTCCGGAACCGCGCTGCTGCTACGGTCGCAGGTTCGAATCCTGCCTCGGGCATGAATGTGTGTGATGTCCTTAGGTTTAAGTAGTTCTAAGTCTAGGGGACTGATGACCTCAGATGTTAAGTCCCATAGTGCTGAGAACCATTTCAACCATTTTTGCAAATAGGAACCATGCGTGACCAGCGCTTATTAGACGGAGGGGGTCCGGCAGCCGATCACTTCCAGTCATTCCACCATGAAGGAGGTGCACGGCTTGGGTTGTGTGTAGTTCAACCATGCCTAGACGGTCAATACTGCGGTTCGATCGCGTCCGCATTGCTACTTTGTGCCAGGAAGGTCTCTCAATAAGGGAAGTGTCCAGGCGTCTCGGAGTGAACCAAAGCGATGTTGTTCGGACATGGAGGAGATGCAGAGAGACAGGAACTGTCGATGACATGCCTCGCTCAGGTCGCTCAAGGGCTACTACTGCAGTCGATAACCGCTACCTACAGATTATGGCTCATAGGAACCGTGACAGCAACGCCAACATGCAGAAAATGCTTTTCGTACAGCCACACGACGTTGTGTTACGACTCAAACTGTGCGCAATAGGCTGCATGATGCACAATTTCACTCCCGGCGTCCATGACGAGGTGCATCATTGCAACCACGGCACCATGCACCGTGGTACAGATGGGCCCAACAACATGCCGAATGAACCGCTCAGGATTGGTGTCATGTTCCCTTCATCGATGAGTGCCCGTATGCCTTCAACCAGGCAATCATCGGCGACGTGTTTGGAGGCAACCCGGCCAGGCTGAATGCCTTAGACACACTGTCCAGCGATTGCAGCAAGGTGGAGGTTCACTTGGCATTTTTGATTTTAGGGTGGCATTATGTGCGGGCGACGTACGCCGCTGGTGGTCATGAAAGGCGCCGTAACGGCTGTACGATACGTGAATGCCATCCTCCGACCGATAGTGCAACCATACCAGCAGCATATTGGCGAGGCATTCGTCTTCGTGGACGACAATTCGCAACCCCATCGTGCACATGTTGTGAATGACTTCCTTCAGGATAACTACATCGCTCGACTAGAGTGGCCAGCATGTTCTCCAGACATGAACTGCATCGAACATGCCTGGGATAGATTGAAAAGGGCTTTTTATGGATGACGTGACACACCAACCACTCTGAGGGATCTACGCCGAATCGCCGTTGAGAAGTGGGACAATCTGGACCAATAATGCCTTGATGAACTTGTGGATAGCATGCCATGACGAATACAGGCATGCATCAATGCAAGAGGACGTGCTACTGGGTATTAAAGGCACCGGTGTGTACAGCAGTCTGGACCACCACCTCTGAAGATCTCACTGTATGGTGGTACAACATACAATGTGTGGTTCTCATGGAAAATAAACAGGGCGGAAATCATGTTTATGTTGATCTCTATTCCAATTTTCTGTACAGGTTCCGGAACTCTCGGAACCGAGGTGCTGCAAAACTTTTTTGATGTGTGTATTTCACCTCTCCTTTCAATCGTCGCAAGAAGAAGCGAAACGGCAGGTATTGAGATAACCGATCGCGGAATAGAAAAACAAGTACGATAGGTTGGTAGTGCATAGCGATCCCGTTCAGACGAGATACCTGTAAGATTCTACTGTAGAGACTTAGCGAAAGAACTTGTTCCACTCCTAGCAACAGTTTCTCGCAGGTCAGGGTGCAACGAAACGTACTTAGCGGCTAGAAAAAAAGCGCAGGTCATTTCCGTTTTCTAGACGGGTCGTGAGTCAGATGTAGATAACTACAGGCTTACATCGCTGATGTCAGTCTGTTGTAGAATTGTGGAATATTTTTTATGATCACATGTTATGAATTTTTGGGGAACGATAATCTGCTCTGTAAAGATCAACATGGATCACGCAAATAGAGATCTTGCGAAACCGAGCTCACTTTGTTCGTACCACAGAGCAAGATGGCGCAGTGCTCAGCACACTGGACTCGTATTCGGGAGGACGACGGTTCAAACCCCACATGTGACCATCCAGGTATTCGTTTTCTGTTAGTTCCCTAAGTCGCTCCAGACATATTCTGGGACGATTCCTTTCAAAGCGTACGGCCGATTTTCTTACCCATCCTTGAAACAATCGGAACTTGCGCTCCGTCTCTAATGACCTCGATGTCGACGGGACGTTAAACTCTAATCTTCTTTCCTTCCTTATGTTGGTCCAAAAGATGCAGGTCGCCGTAGATATCTTCAGTCACACATCGGCGCTCACTTTGACTACGTCTTTCTTGACTTGAGGGAAGCAGTTGATTCAGTTCCCTACTAGCGTTCAATGATAAAAGTAAAGACGAGCCTGCCAAGCGTCAGACTACATTTGTCTAAGAATTTAAGACTTCGTTGCAGGCAGAACTTAAGATGTCGCTTTAACGCAATAAAATCAGCAAATGTAATTTCAACAGTATCCCAACGGAGTGTGATGGCACAGTTACTGTTTATATTACGTACAAACGGTATAGCAGAAAGCGTCGGAACCTCCTTAAGGCTGGTCACGGATGATGCGGTTGTCTGCAAGAAGGCAGCAGTACCAGAAGGCCGTACCGATACGCAAAATGAGCTGCAGAGCGTTGGTAAGTGGTGCAGGCTCTGGCAATTGACCCTGAACGTAAATAAATGTAACATATTGCGCATACATAGAACAAATCCACTATTGATAACAAAGTGCTGGAAACAGCTACCACCGTTAAATATATAAAAGCGACCTCATGTGGAATCACCACATAAAACAAACAGTAGGAAAAGTAGAAGCCAGACTGAGATTCAGTGCAAGAATGTTAAGGAAATGTAACTCGTGCACTAAAAGAAAGGCTTAGAGAACATTCTTTCCACCGATTCTTCATTACTGTTCGTCAGTGTGGGATTCATATCAGGTAGGATTCTTAGAGGCCATAGACAGGATCCAACTAGGAGCGGCACGGTTCGTCACGAGCTCGCTTAGTCGCGACGAGGGCGTTTCAGAGATGCTCCAAACGACTCCAGTGGCATAAACTAAAAGCCAGTGTGGAACACGGAGAGGTTTACTTCTGAAATTCCGAAAGAGTACGTTACAGGAGACGGACAACACACTACTTTCTCCAACATACGTCTCGCGAAATGGTAACAACAAGAACGGTAGATAAATTAGATAGAGCTTAACCGACAGTAGTTTTTCACACGCGCCGTTTGTAAGAGGGGCAGGGAAGTGCTAGCAGAACTACCCCCCGCCGGACATCGTAAGGTGCCTTGCGGGGTGTAGATGATACGGGTAACTGACGATGTCTGAGGTAAATGGAACATAAAATTCAGACTGGCAATAAAAAGAATAGGGTTTCTGCAAGAGAGAAATTTGTTAGTATCGAAAACGAATTCGAATTTTTTCTGAAAGTATTTGTTTGGAGTGTAGCCTCATACTGAAGTGAGACAAGAACGAGGAACGATACAAACTCAAGAGGGTGCTGGAGATCACACGGCTGCATCTGATAACCGGTGGAGGGGACAGAAAAGATGTGTGCAGCAGAACTTGCACGAAAGAACTGTCGCTCGACGAAAGATCCGTACCGGAAGACTGAAAAGTTGCACAGGTCACTCCAATATTCAAGAAAGGTAGTAGGAGTAATCTACTAAATTACAGGCCCATATCATTAACGTTGATATACAGCAGGGTTTTGGAACCTATATTGTATTCGAACGTTATGAAATACCTTGGAGAAAACGGTCTATTGACACACAGTCCACCCGGATTTAGAAGACATCGTGGTTATGAAACCCAACTAGCTGTTTACTCGCACGAAGTGTTGAGTGCTGTTGATAAGGGATTTCAGATCGATTCCGTATTCCTGGATTTCCGGAAGGCTTTTGAAACTGTACCACAGAAGCGGTTCGTAGTAAAATTGCGTGCTTATGGAATATCGTCTCATTTATGTGACTGGATTAGTGATTTCCTGTGAGAGAGGCCACAGTTAGTAGTAATTGATGGAAAGTCATCGAGCAAAACAGAAGTGATTTCTGGCTTACCCCAAGAGGCTGTTATAGGCCCTTTGCTGTTCCTTATCTATATAAACGATTTTGGAGGCAATCTGAGAAGCCGTCTTAGGCTGTTTGCAGATGACGCTGTCGTTTATCGACTAGTAAAGCCATCAGAAGATCGAAACAGATTGAAAAACGATTTAGAAAATATTCTGTATGGTGCGATAATTGGCAATTGACCTTAAATAGCGAAAAGTGTGAGGTCATCCACATGAGTGCTAAAAGGAATTCGTTAAACTTCGGTTAAAGGGTAAATCAGTCAAATGCAAAGGCCGTAAATTCAACTAAATACCTGGGGATCACAAATAGGAACAACTTAAATTGGAAGGAACACATAGAAAATGTTGTGGGGACGGATAACCAAAGACTGCGTTTTATTGGCAGGACACTTAGAAAATGTAACAGACCTACTAAGGAGACTGCCTACAATACGCTTGTCCGTCCTCTTTTAGAATACTGCTGCGCGGTGTGGGACGCTTACCAGATAAGACTGACGGAGTACATCGAAAAAGGGCAGCACGTTTTGTATTATCGAAAAGTACGGGAGAGAGTGCCATGGACATATTACATGATTTGGAGTGGACACCATTAAAACAAAGGTATTTCTAGTTGCGGCAGAATCTTCTCACGAAACTTCACTTACCAAATTTCTCCTCCGAATCGAATTTTTGACGCCGACCTATATAGGGAGAAGCGATCATCATAAATAAAAAAAGGGAAATCAAAGCTTGCACGGGAAGATGTAGGTGTTCGTTTTTTCCGCGCGGTATACGAGGTTGGAATAATAGAGAATTATTGTGAAGGTGGTTCGACGAATCCTCTGCCAGGCACTTAAATGTAATTGGCGGAGTATCCTTGTTGATGTAGATGTACATGTAGATGTAGAAGGGAAAGTTGACAGGACACAACCTGAACCACCGTGAACAATCCATACTGCTAGTGGAGGGGACTGACGGGAAGGGGGAGAGGCAGATTGTGGAGCCAATTCCGAGTCTTGAATGCCGTTCAAATACGGTTCACATTGATGGACGAAAGTTGCCTTAGCCATACTGAGAGGAAGGAATTGCACACAACAGACTAGACGAATCACAAACTCGAATTGGACAAGTGCGCAGGAAGAAATGGACAGCGCCTCTTATCATTTGCATCACACGTCGTTAGCCGTAATGGATTAAGGAAAACCACGGAAAACCTGAACTGGACGGCCACGTCGGCTTTTGAAGCGGCTCCTTTGGCAAGTGTTGGCAGCGCCGTCACATTACATTAACTCGCACTGTCCCTCCAGGCAGACTTGTGTATCTTCCTCTCCGCAGTGATCCAGTCGGTAATCAGTGTCATTCATGTGGAAATCACTACTGCTCAGGTGTGCGGTAACTTCATCACAAGACACGCGTCAGGGACCTACAATAAGGTAAGAACTGCGATACTGAAAGCTCTAACAGGCGTACTCGGAAATGAACTTTCAGACAACCTCACACAAGAGGGGAATGAGGAGGAAGGGATTTGTGTTTCACGTCCCGTCGACAACGAGGTCATTAGACACGGAGCACAAGGTGGGACGGGGAGGGACATGGAAGGAAAGCGACCGCGCCCTTTCGAAGGAACCGTCCCGGCATTTGGCTTAAGCGATTCAGCGAAACCACGGAAAACCAAAATCAGGATTGCGGGACGCGTGTCTGAACTGTCGTCCTCCCGAATGCGAGTCCAGTGTGCTAACCACTGCGCCACTTCGCTCGGTTGACGAGAGAGAGATCCAGGCCACAAGAGAAATTTGGGTGCCGTATAAAACGTCCCGAAACGGTCGTCAAACAAATGTGACGGAAAGCAGACCTGGAGTAATGGGGGAAGGTATGGCAACAGACAACAAAATGAATCATTACAAAAGAGTAGCTTTGCGACGGTGCATCCAAGACTGGCCACCACATTACCGATCTCTCCCTGTTTCAATGCGATGCTGTAGGGAAGCAGCCTACTCACGCCGTAGTAAATTCACATCAGTCTTTGCATTGTGTGCCAGCCCAGTCCGCTGTAACTAGCTCTGACGTCATAAATGTTGCGCAATACTTTAAAAATCAAGCAAATAACCTAAAACATTTCTAGCATGTCAGGAGTAATACTAAAACAACATGTGTTGAATATCAGTTCGATAACTTTAGCCATTTTCGAAATTTTGACGTTTTTCTGTAAAAATCATTGGCGCAACAGAAAAGAGCTAGAAAGTTAAAAATTTGTATTTAGATTCATCTTTCATAATAATTTAATAAAAACAGTACTTTGGATTTCACAAATTAAAATTTTAGTGGAAATTCATGATTTTCTGGTTTTCGTCTCAAAACTTAAGGAAGCAAGATAGATTAAGTAGGCTAATAAATAAGGCTAGGATGTTTATATTTAAGTAGAATGGAGATCCGCTATCACCATAAGGATGTGAGAAGTTTCATTTCAATACCTATATAACTATAGCGATAGCGTATCTCCAAAGGGCCAGTTCAGAGCTCGTCTACTGCGTGCAGAGTAATTAAATTAATTCTCTCGCCCAAAATATTTAACTTAGCCAAATCAAAATTTTATTATGATTACTTACCTGTGTGCTGAATGCACATTTAAATTAAGAGCTTCATCGGCCATCAGCAAGAGAAGCTATGATTTATTAGGTAACTTAAAGTGGTGCATTACTAGCCCAGCGGCTAGTCGGGAGAGCCGATTTGATCAGGCGTTCCCTTAGCCGTCCGCACCGCGGCTTTATATATAAGAACGGTGCGCGAGGAAGCAAGGCCCCAGTTCTCTCCAGACGCTGAATAACACGCCATCTGTGTGGGGAGTCGCGTCGCGTCGGTATCGTTGCTACAAACAGCCTCAGATGCCGTATTAAGTTACTCGGAATACGCGTAACCATGAAATCATTTTCGAGTGAAGTGTTAATTCTGGGTTGACTTTAATTATCGATCTTCAGTTTGCGTATTGTCGTATTTCACGTGCCGCCGCGGAACAAACATTCTACCATTATTTAGCGTGGCGTTTGATGAACCTTATCATCAAATTATGGCGAGCATTCATTTAAATATTTAATTTGGACAGTTATAGTTGCATCAGCGCATTAGACTCTGAACTGCTCTGTTAGTTAGATTGTGTGGATTATTTTGTTTTCATCTGTGACTTTCAGAATACAGAACGTTTTTATTTCACGACCGTTTTTGATTATAAATCCCGGACAATCTCCTAATTCCTCAGAGCTATAAGCTGTAACTATAAGTGTATTCTCAGATGAATGGGCACTAGGACTTCTAATTACAGGCTTCACGTTTTGCTAATCACTTTCTGGTTGCCAATATTGTAGTTAGAGAGCCAGTGTTGAGAACGGCGAAAGACAGCATAAATAACATTCTAAATAATAGGAACTGGTTTAACATTCTACAAACCTAAAATTTATAGAAACAACATAAAATTGACATAATTCAGCCCGCCGCCCCACAATGCCAGCGGAGCATCGAAATCTGGAGGCTCGCTACCATCGTTTCGAAAATGGTTGAAATGGCTCTGAGCACTATGGGACTTAACATCTGTGGTCATCAGTCCCCTAGAAATTAGAACTACTTAAACCTAACTAAACTAAGGACATCACACACATCCATGCCCGAGGCAGGATTCGAACCTGCGACCTTAGCGGCCGTGCGGTTCCAGACTGAAGCGCCTAGAACCGCTCGGCCAGACCGTCCGGCCACCATCGGTTCAGAATGAGTGACGACGCCGTCTCCCGCCGCAGTGGAGACATCCAGTCTGTTGACCAGATGTAACTGGAGTGTGGCAGTTTGGACATGCAGAGAAAGATACCACTAAAGAGTGCAATAGTGAAAGGCGGAAATTAGCAAGAGTGAGCTGGTACAACTCTGTCCAAAGACTACTATAAATTCTGTAATTCAACAGAGTTTCGAAATGTATGAATCTGAGTCACTAATTGCGAAACGAACTCTGCACTACTTTAATGACAATAACCTGCGTAATAGAAATTTTGCTATATTTAAAATATCTTTTTCGTGTCTAGAACAAAAGTCGCGTTCAAGTAAACTAACACATGTAGTATTAATGGGGCATGTTTAATAATAATCGTAATGATGATGATGATGATCATCATGTTCTGCTTCACCCCGCTTTACATGCTTGTACATATGGACGATAAGAGTGTTGTCATGTTGGAATTCTGAAGTTCGTCACTCGCAGATGTGAATGACGGATGAGTTGACGTGCTGTCGTGATGTAGGTCTCTAAGTCTTACCGAGAATTCGTCGGAGTGAGTGTAGATGCCTTCGACATTCCCTTTTGTTAGAAACTTTTCGATTCAGAGCGTCTGTGCACCGAGTCTGCGCCGTCAGGAAGTGAGTGATTAAAAACTTCTCTCTGTTTAATGAGCGCCGGCGTAACGGATCCCGATCATGATGGAGTATTTTCTTTTGGCGTGAAAGGCAAAGGAAAGATCTTTGAGATGCCATGGCTTCAAGGGATTTCTTCTCAGATCATTGGCTTTGTGACTGACGATCTATTAGGACAAATTCAATTTTCCTGCACTAAGTTGTATATTTCTTTGAAACAAACACGTTATTTCATTAGCAACAACTACACTATTGGCCATTAAAATAGCTACACCACGAAGATGACGTGCTACAGACGCGAAATTTAACCGACAGGAAGAAAATACTGTGGTATGCAAATGATTAGCTTTTCAGAGCATTCACACAAGGTTGGCGCCGGTGGCGACACCTACAACGTGCTGACATGAGCAAAGTTTCCAATCGATTTCTCATACACAAATAGCAGTTGACAGGCGTTGCCTGGTGAAACGTTGTTGTGGTGCCTCGTGTAAGGAGGAGAAATGCGTACCATCCCGTTTCCGACTTTGAGAAAGGTCGGATTGTAGCCTATCGCGATTGCGGTTTATCGTATCGCGACATTGCTGCTCGCGTTGGTCGAGATCCAATGAATGTTAGCAGAATATGGAATCGGTGGATTCAGGAGGGCAATACGGAACGCCGTGCTGGAACCTAACGGCCTCGTAGCACTAGCAGTCGAGATGACAGGCATCTTATGCGCATGACTGTAACGGATCGTGCAGCCACGTCTCGATCCCTGAATCAACAGATGGGGACGTTTGCAAGACAATAACCATTTGCGCGAACAGTTCGACGACGTTTGCAGCAGCAGGGACTATCAGCTCGGAGACCATGGCTGCGGTTACCCTTGACACTGCATCACAGACAGGACCGCCTGCGATGGTGTACTGAACGACGAACCTGGGTGCACGAATGCCAAAAAGTAGTTTTTTCGGATGAATCCAGGTTCTGTTTACAGGATCATGATGGTCGCATCCGTGTTTGGCGACATCGCAGTGAACGCACATTGGAAGCGTGTATTCGTCATCGCCATACTGGCGTATCACCAGGCGTGAGTGTATGGGGTGCCACTGGTTACACGTCTCGGTTACCTCTTGTTCGCATTGACAGCACTTTGAACAGTGGACGTTACATTTCAGATATGTTACGACCCGTGGCTCTACCCTTCATTCAATTCCTGCGAAACCCTATATTTCAGCAGGATAATGCACGACCGCATGTTGCAGATCCTGTACGGGCATTTCTGGATACAGAAAATGTTCGACTGCCGCCCTGGCCAGCACATTCTCCAGATCTGTCACCAATTGAAAACGTCTGGTCAATGCTGGCCGAGCAACTGGCTCGTGACAATACGCGAGTCACTACTCTTGATGAACTGTGGTATCGTGTTGAAGCTGTATGGGCAGCTGTACCTGTACGCGCCATCCAAGCTCTGTCTGACTCAATGCCCAGGCGTATCAAGGCCGTTATTACGGCCAGATGTGGTTGTTCTGGGTACTGATTTCTCAGGATCTATGCACCCAATTTGCTTGAAAATGTAATCACATGTCTGTTCCAGTATAATATATTTGTCCAATGAATACTCGTTTACCATCTGCTTTTTTTCTTGGTGTAACAATTTTAATGTTCAGTAGCGTAATTTCAGTCCCCTGACAATTATTAAGCAACCTGCCGGTAAAAAACA
The DNA here is from genome assembly GCF_023898315.1 of Schistocerca nitens. NCBI lineage: Eukaryota > Metazoa > Arthropoda > Insecta > Orthoptera > Acrididae > Schistocerca > Schistocerca nitens. Next base: position 13,442,549 of record NC_064622.1, read on the forward strand.
GTAACAGAGATTGAGGGCAAGATCGTATGATTACATTTCTTAACAAGCAGAAAGAAAAAGTAACAAGATACAGGCCGGAGTTAGTTACTTTTTAATGAAAATATGTTGAAAGTATATACTGATGTGCTAGGGCGTGTGTCGTAAGTTCACAGACAACTGGATCTACGAAGTGAGTTGAATAAGTAATGTGAGACATTGTTTCTCGACCGGTTTCGGTTTAAAAATGCAGTATTTTTTGTGGGACATCGTGGAACATTCCTGCTTCAGCACGTACAGTTTCATGAACTTCCGTTTAGTGGCGGCGCTATACATTGACTTCAAAATGGCGTCTGTAACGAAGGTGCGTTAATGCAGACAGCTGTCACTGAGTTTCCTTTTGGCGGAAAACCAGAGCATCGGAGATGTTTACAGGTGGCTGCAGAACGTCTGTGGAGACCTTGTTGTGAGTCGACGGGCGAGTCGTCTGTCGTCATAGCAGCGAGGTCGCACAAACTTGTCCGATATCCTGTGTGTCGGAAGGCCGCAGACCCCTGCGACTCCCTCAGTGTTGGAACTTGCGTGTTCGTCACCACATAAATGCAAACTAACTTCTGCTTTCCCACGGCAGCGCGAGGCCTCACACAAGTGTGTGCGCTCGAGAGGAGCTCACGAAACTTGGTTGGAAAGTGCTCCGTCTCCACCCGACAGCCTGGATCTCGCTCCATCTGTTTGGCCGAATGAACGACGCACTCGACGGGAAACGGTACGCGGACAATGGCGAGGCTGCTGACGCAACGAGGCGTTCGCTGCGACGTCGACCAGTAGAGACCAGTGGTACCGGTCGGGAATACAGGCTGTCGCAGGAAGGCGGCGTAAGGCCGTCGCGTTGCGCGGAGATTATGTTGGAAATTCGGGTTCTGTAGCCGAGAGTGCGGAATAATATGGTGTAGCGGAGTTACTGAACACCGCTCATACGTTCAGGTGGAGAAACTGCAACACTCTCTGGGGTCTGGCTGCTGCGCAAGCACACACGCTATACCACACCGAGCGTGGCGTCGTGGACGCTGCGGGTAACAGAGCGCCCTGTCTGTGAACGTGTAACATTTTAACACGGAATGCTGTTACATGGCGATACATTTCAGGCGGATAAGTGGCCCTTGACACGTGTGCCGTATCGGGAGTGAGAGAAAGCATAATACGCGACTCTCGTTTCAGACCAGCAATACAATACTCTGTCGATTCGGCAAACAGAGATGTCACGAATCTCAGCTCGCTCTGCAGAGTGCCAAAGGACGGAGGTCAGCTCGGTGCCGTGTCCCTTCACTTTCGGGATGTACTCGACACTCGCATTTTGAACAGAATTCCAGCTCATCTGGTACCGTACCGGACTTGTCGCTGGGTTCAGGACTTTCTTGCACACGGAACTCTGTGCCTAAATTAAATTTATCCATGTTATATCGATGTTGTTTGAGGTCTGCGACTGTATTATGAGATTATGTGGAATAATTTTATACTACTGCAGTCACTTTTTACTAATATTTTCAGTCTGCGACTGTATTATGAGATTATGTGGGATAATTTTATACTACTGCAGTCACTTTTTACTAATATTTTATTAGCACAATGCATTTTGGCAGCATGTTGCCATCATCAGGTGCATTATGCAATTACTTATACATCAGCCGATAGGTTATGTACATTAGCTGTGTGCGCCAGTGGGGTTAAGAATCGAAAAATAAATCTGTGTGGAAGGATAAATATGCTGCAGTGTGTACATTTATGTGAATAGCTTGCTTAGGTAAAGTATATTAATACGTTTACTTACATTTTTGTTGGCGATTTCGTTTCCTGGCACTCAGAGCACAGTAACAGGCAAATCACAACTTAACATTTTCACAAACGTGTGTTTACAACTTTCCAAAGAGTTTTAAAATCTAAAATGAACTACTTACAACTTCAAAGACTGTTTACAACTTTCAAGAGATATAAAATAAAAAATGGTAAGAGAGTTATGAAAAAAATAAGGGACAATCTTCATTCATGGCACAGCACATGGATGTGTATTATTAAATCATAATCTTGAAAGTAATAATGTTACCTTCTTCACAAACTTCTCCAAAATTAAATGTTTATTTCGTTGACAGAATAGTTTTGATTAAGTATCCATGTGACATTCTCCATATTGCCAATACATCTACATAAAAGTTTTCATCTTCAGTACAGGTATATATTACTGTCTTTGAAATTGTAAGTAGTTTAGCTCAGATTTTAAAGCTGTTTGGAAAGTTGTAAACAGATGTTTGTGAAAATGCTAAGTTGTTATTTACCTGTTACTGTGCTCTGTGTGCCAGAAAATGAAATCGCCAACAAAAATGTAAGTAAACGCATTAATATATATTACCTAATCAAGCTATTCACACAAATGTACACACTATAGCAGATTTATCCTTTTACACAGGTTTATTTTTCGATTCTTAACCACACTGGCGCACACAGCTAATGTACATAACCTATCAGCTGATGTATAAGTAATTGTATAATCCACGTGATGATGGCAGCATGCTGCCGAAATGCATTGTGACAATAAAAAATTAGTAAAAAGTGACTGCAGCAGTATAAAATTATTCCACATAAATTGTGTGCTTAGTTCTTAACGGGACGAATTCGAAAGATGTATAAGTATTTTCGACTGCAACGCAAAGGAGTGTCATGGGACCATTACCGTTTAGGAAGCATGTATTTGACCAGCTTAGCGCTCGTTGGTTGTTTCATGTGGACTGTATAGTCTGCACAGAGTTTTCTTCTTCTGGTTTAATCGAATGTTTATGTTGTTCACAAATTGCAACAGCTTGCAAACATTTCACAGAACTTAAGATCAAAGAAGCATGTTCCTTTCCGAATCTACTTTTGACCAAAAAGCGATTATGATAGCGGAGCCCAACATTTTTGTTAATCGTGCCTGTTCCGTTCTTCTGGTGATGATATTTCCATAGAAACTTTCATCCTCCAACACATTGTTCTTGATATCTACCCGAGAAGTGAAATACCAGTTTTCATAGATTTAGCTCTAAAAATGCTTTCAAATGAAATATGTTCATCAAATATTTCACCCCCTTAGGAGGTTGAATTTTCAAAAACAGTGAAATGAGTATTTTTTATTTGTAATAAAGAAGGCAAGTACAAATTTTCATAGATTTAGCTTCAAAAATGCTTGCATAATGAAATATTTCCGTATAAATTCTCATCCATTTTGTGGCCCCCTTAGGTGTTGAATCTCCAAAAACAGTGAAACACCTTTATTTCTAACCGAGAAACCAAATTCAAATTTTCATAAATTTAGCTTTAAAATGCTTTTATGGTGACATATTTCATCCCCTATTTCATCCCCTGAGGGATGGAACATCGGAAAACTGATTCTTGAACGACACCTGCAGTATAAGACCCACATCCTCTGCCAATTTCAACTTTCACCGCTAGCCGTTTGATCTGGGCGATGATGCGTCAGCAGTGTGTGAGTGAGTGGGTCAGTGAGCCAGTCGGCGCGTTGCCTTTTGTAGGTGGGGGTGAGACGTGCAGCGTCGACAGCTCAGTGGGCAGATCGCAGACGACGGAGGACTGTGGCGGGGGGAGGCTGTGCTGTGGCGAAGTGAAGTGCAGCAGCCGAGGCCGCCAGTGGCAGGTGGCGCTGTAACAAACACACTGCCCGAAAGGAGGCGCCGTCGGCGACAAATCACTGGAAAGAGTACAGTAGCTGGCTAGGAGTGACCGTTCGGAGCCAACCAAAGTCGAGTAACAACTTACAACAAGTAGCAAGGAAAGCAGGCGTCATAGTGAGAATTACAGGAAGCATCATAATGGAATCTGATCCGTCCAAGAAAGAAATTACTTGCGAAACGTTTGTAAGGCAGACTCTGCTCGTAAGTCTGGGTCCCTCACAAGACTGGAATAACAGAAGACAGAGAGACGGTTGAACAAAGAGCGGCGGAAACTTCCTGGCAGATTAAAACTGTGTGCCGGACCGAGACTCGAACTCGGGACCTTTGCCTTTCGTGGGCAAGTGCTCTACCAACTGAGCTACCCAAGCACGACTCAGGCCCCGTCCTGACAACCTTACATCTGCCAGTACCTCGTGTCCTACCATCCAAACTTCACAGAAGCTCTTCTATGAACCTTGCAGAAGTTTCATATCAGCACACACTCCGTTGTAGAGTGAAAATTTCATTCTAGAAACATCCCCCAGCCTGTGGCTAAGCCATGTCTCCGCAATATCCTTTCTTTCAGGAGTGCTAGTTCTGCAAGCTTCGCAGGAGAGCTTCTGTAAAGTTTGGAAGGTAGGAGACGAGCTACTGGCAGAAGTAAAGCTGTGAGGACGGGGCGTGAGTCGTGCTTGGGTAGCTCAGTTGGTAGAGCACTTGCCCGCGAAAGGCAAAGGTCCCGAGTTCGAGTCTCTGTCTGACACACAGTTTTAATGTACCAGGAAGTTTCATATCAGCGGACACTCCGCTGTAGAGAGAAAATTTCATTCCAAAGAGCGACGGGTTTGGTCACGGGGTAGTTTAGTCAGCTTTACGGAGATTGTGAATAAACTACAGTGGCAGGCGGAGCAAGAGAGGCGTTTTGCATCACGCAGAGGCCTAGTCTGTCGAAATTCGGAGAGCTTACGTTGCAAAAGCAGTAGGGGCAACACATTGATTCCACCCCCCCCCCCCCACCCCCCCTCTCCACATACGTCTCACGAAATGACCGCTACGAGAAAGAGAAATTAGAACTCATGTGGACGTTTATCAGGAGTCTTTCATCGCACACACGATTCGCGAATGGGAAAGGAAGGGGGGGGGGGGGAGGGGGGGAGTGAGCGAGGCACCAAACAGCAGCCTCCACCACGTACCGTAAAGTGATTTGTGAAGCATAGCTTTAGATGTCTGTGAGTTAGAATAACAGAAATCCTCTATTTGTGGCCACCGCTTTTCAATGATCCTCCTTACCTTTTGTTCATTGGAGACACGTTGCCAAATTTGTCGATGATTGTGTATCTTATTGTCCTTACTCTCAGCACAATAGTGTACCTTACGAATTCGATAGTGACGTAAACGTTCAGCTAAACGACAGATAACGTTCTGCCTTCTTTCGGAGCGGAAGCCCCGTCACGTGGCTAGTTCAGTTCGCACAAAAGAACCAACTCATTCGCATATGCGACGTGATGGGAGGGGGCTTGCCGTCACCGCAGCACACCGCTCCCCCCCCCCCCCCCCCCCCCCCCCCCCCCCCCCGCTGGCTTCCGGACCTCGGAGCCGCTACCTGTCAGTCTCCAGTAGCTGCTCAGAGTAGCTCCACACGAGGCTGGAGAGCGGCCCGTTCCCTGGCAGTGCCGGGAGTCGAACCCGGGTCCTCTGCACGACAGCCAGACTCGCTGATGCCCCAGCTTGGGAGGCGCACGTACCTCGGAGAGTGCCGTTGTTAACCCTATGAATACCGCGTGCGTCACGGTCTCATGAGATATCGCGCGCGGACCTGGGTGCCGCCTTTCCAAAACGCCACCATCCGTACATTTTTGGACGTATTATCACTTGTGTAATGTCACTACAACATAAGGACATTAAACGCCACACTAAAACAATATTTATTGTAACTTTTGTGCCAATTTAGCGGATAAAGATAAATGAATACGTAATCATACTTTATATTATAACTGCTATACTTTTGCTTTCAATAATGCACAATACTGAATAATTACAGTGTAAATCATATACAGGTATTTTGTATTACAAATTACAACATAGATAAATATGAAGTCACTAAATGACAATCGCTCTGCAGTTCCATTTCCCCATCTTCTCTTCGACGACAGCAATCGCAGACCACGTGACGTGTTAAGTGAGTCGTACATACAAAATGTTTGCATGTCGAAAAATGTACAGTACGCTTGCTATTCGTGTGTAGGCTACATTCCTGCCACGGACGTACTATTTTCTCATTCAATTGTCTCCTCGATTCGGTATCAGTTGGTTCTCGGTAGTCTGATATATATATATATATATATATATATATATATATATATATATATATATATATATATATATTATTTGAGCTCGAAAGCTACATTTTCCAGGAAGTCCTCTCTGCTACGTGGTTAGTCTGTATACTGGCACATTCACAGTCTGTGTGCATTTGTTGCTGCCATACCCAAAAACTCTGAAGATTATTGCTAGCGGCCACCTCTCCGTTTTTCATGAAGCCGAATAAAGCGAACACTTTTGGTCAACTCTGTCCGCACTCCCATTGGTATGATTATAGTCCGTCACTGGGATAGGTTTTCCCGTGTCTGTGTCTGTTTCCTCGCACTCATGCACTGGAGATAACGGGACACATTTTGTCTTCATTCGCATACAGGATGAAATTCAAATAGCGAAGAGACCCTTTCCCGGGATTTCGGATCCAGAAAATCTGAGGGAATTTCGTTTTTATTCTTTTTCAGTGTACCAAGTAATGTTATAGCACTCTCCAGAAGAAATTGCTCCAATGGATAGCTGGTGTAGATGGTTCGAATGGCTCTGAGCACTATGGGACTTACCATCTGATGTCATCAGTGCCCTAGACTTAGAACTACTTAAACCTAACTAACCTAAGGACATCACACACATCCATGCCCCAGGCAGGATTCGAACCTGCGACCGTAACAGAAGTGCGGTTCCGGACTGAAGCCCACAGCTGCCGGCTCGGTGGTCATATTTCTGTGAGAACCTAATATGGGCTAAACCAGTCGCTTGAGTGTGTCGTGCTGTTTGTTCGATATAAAGTAAAGCCCTTTCCCTGTGGTTGCCACAGTATATCTCAAAAGTGTGTACTGTCGGACATGGCACACAATTTCAGACTGTACTTTACCGGTTAGGCAGGCGGGTACTGAGTGAAACTACACCGACCTCCAAAGGGAGGCAGCATTTCATCAGTGGTTACAAATTGTGATAGGCAGTAATTTGTTTTTAGTGTTACTTTCGAAGCCCCTGTACAACTACCTAATACTTGCTAATTTATAATACTTTTCTCGTATTGCCCTGGACGCCCTCTCATCAAACCCGACGCTTTCAGTAGCAACATAAATCTGTTATAGGAATACGCAGCTCGGCAAGCCGTCATCCCTGTGCTGTTACGTTTCCAAGCTTTTCGGGCAGTGGCGCGGCTACTTTTGTTGAGAGCGGTCGAGACTAGAACTCCAGAAAGAGCTTTTATTTCCTAAGAAGAAGTAAACCTAGAACCTCTTTCCATCGCATATTGAGTTACACACGTCCGTTCTGATATAAAAAGGTTTGTGTAAGCGATAGTTTTGTCAATCATATTCATATGAATCAATCTCAGGAACGCGTCCAGTTTCGAGGAAATATTTCTCCCCTCGCTGGTCGGGCCTGGCAATACTTTTATAATGTCTTTTGATTTCGTTTTATACGAAAGAGATAAGCAATTCCTTATCCAAAGTGTTTTTCCGTCTTTTCCGACGTAAAAACGTTGATCATTGCATTGAATATCATCCAAGGGATCAGACCGTTCGTTGCCGGACTGTTCTGCATCGCTGCTGTGGCACTCCACGTTCACACTTTCTTCCTCCCCTTCACTTCATTCGGTGATATCGCACGGAGGTTCTACCCCTTCACCTTCGCCCTCAGACAGTCCACGAACTGTTTGAGGTATAACCTCATCATGTGTATGTGGTCCCTATTCCTAGAAAAGCAAACACGTAATTACGTGCGTGGCACTTATCGCAGTATGCAGCGACGGTCAGCACGAACAGCGGCAAAAGCAAAGGGAGAGACGACAAAGTAAATACGTACGTGATCGACCGCACGCTGTATGGAGTGTCGCCTGTGCGATGTTTTCAGTTCAACGTCTAGTTTCTGACTGTCTGCACAAGGAAACAGGAGATACAGACGTGCAATACTCGGGAGGAAGGGTTGTTGTTGTTGTTGTTGTTGTTGTTACCTTCAGTACTGAGACTGGTTTGATGCAGCTCTTGGCTCTGAGCACTATGGGACTCAACTGCTGAGGTCATTAGTCCCCTAGAACTTAGAACTAGTTAAACCTAACTAACCTAAGGACATCACACACATCCATGCCCGAGGCAGGATTCGAACCTGCGACCGTAGCGGTCTCGCGGTTCCAGACTGCAGCGCCAGAACCGCGCGGCCACTTCGGCCGGCACTTGATGCAGCTCTCCATGCTACTCTATCCTGTGCAAGCTTCTTCATCTCCCAGCACTTACTGCAACCTACATCCTTCTGAATCTGCTTACTGTACTCATCTCTTGGTCTCCCTCTACGATTTTTACCCTCCACGCTGCCCTCCAGTACTAAATTGGTGATCCCTTGATGCCTCAGCACAAGTCCTACCAACCGATCCCTTCTTCTATCAAGTTGTGCCACAAACTGCTCCCCAATGCTGTTCAATACTTCCTCAATAGTTATGTGATCTACCCATCTAATCTTCAGCATTTCGAAAGCTTCTATTCTCTTCTTGTCCAAACTATTTATCGTCCATGTTTCACTTCCATACATGGCTACACTACATACAATTACTTTCAGAAACGACTTCCTGACACTTAAATCTATACCCGATGTTAACAAATTTCTCTTCTTCAGAAACGCTTTCCTTGCCATTGCCAGTATACATTTTATATCCTCTCTACTTCGACCATAATCGGTTATTTTGCTCCCCAAAATAGCAAAACTCCTTTACTACTTTAAGCCTCTCATTTCCTAATCTAGTTCCCTCAGCATCACCAGATTTAATTTGGCTACATTCCATTATCCTCGTCTTGTTTTTGTTGATGTTCATCTTATACCCTCCTTTCAAGGCACTGTCCATTCCGTTCAACTGCTCTTCCAAGTCCTTTGCTGTCTCTGACAGAATTACGATGTCATCGGCGAACCTCAAAGTTTTTACTTCTCCTCCATGAATTTTAATACCTACTCCGAACTTTTCTCTTGTTTCCTTTACTGCTTGCAAGGGGGAAGGGTGGACCTGGGAATTCCTGTAAACAGAAAGTGAGCGGACTGAGGACTGACACGTACTTCGGCGAACACTCTGTTTGCGACGTCCTCTGCCACCGCGCTGTATTTAGAGGGTTAATGCAAGTACTGAGACTGCCGGTGCTCAGTCTGAGGAGTTCGTGTGAGGTGTTTAGCGTCGCAAGAAGCGGGAGACTTGTTAGGCTCTTATCTGGAATTACCCAGTCTGGGATGGTCTATTACCCGAGCGCAGCAGCTCGGCACTGCTGGCAGGATCTGGGTTACGGTGCGTTCGGAGCCACTGAGGATAGCGAGCGACAGTTAGCGGCACAAAGAACCCTTCGCTCAGCCTGTGGACTGTGCCCGTACTGTAGGCCGAGACGAAGGGTGTGAGTGAAGCAGGCGGCGTTCTCGTTGCGTCGCGGCATAAAGGCCGCGCCTCGCGAACGATCCGAAAATAGCGACCGCGATTGGAGTCGCTATTAGCCGCGGAGGAGCTGCTCCGGCTGCGGCCAGCGAACCGGTAAACCGGGTGGGCAGCGCGCCAGCCGGGGAGGGGCGCACTGGCGCCATCTGGACGCGCGCCACGGCGGACGCGTGTCTGGCGCCAGTAGGCGGCGGGGCGGGGCTGCGGCGCTCACTGCGGCCGACCACCGGGTCCAAGTACATCTACATCCACATCTGCATCTACATCCATACTCAGCAAGCCACCTGACGGTGTGTGGCGGAGGGTACCTAGACTACCTCTATCGGTTCTCCCTTCTATTCCAGTCTCGTATTGTTCGTGCAAAGACAGATTGTCTTTATGCCTCTGTGTGGGCTCTAATCTCTCTGATTTTATTCCCATGGTCTCTTCGCGAGATATACGTAGGAGGGACCAATATCCTGCTTCACCCCTCGGTGAAGGTACGTTCTCAAAACTTCAACAAAAGCCCGTACCGAGCTACTGAACGTCTCTCTTGCAGAGTCTTCCACTGGAGTTTATCTATCATCTCCGTAACGCTTTCGAGATTACTAAATGATCCTGTAACGAAGCGCGATCATCTCCGTTGGATATTCTCTATCTCTTCTATCAACCCTATCTGGTACGGATCCCGCACTGCTCAGCAGTATTCAAGCAGTGGGCGAACAAGCGTACTGTAACCTACTTCCTACTTTTCGGACTGCATTTCCTTAGGACTCTTCCAATGAATCTCAGTCTGGCATCTGCTTTACCGACGATCAACTTTATATGATCATTCCATTTTAAATCATTCCTAATGCGTACTCCCAGATAATTTATGGAATTAACTGCTTCCAGTTGCTGACCTGCTATATTGTAGCTAAATGATAAGGGATCTTTCTTTCTATGCATTCGCAGCACATTACACTTTTCTACATTGACATTCAGTTGCCATTCCCTGCAACATGCGTCAATTCGCTGCAGATCCTCCTGCATTTCAGTACAATTTTCCATTGTTACAACCTCTCGATATACCACAGCATCATCCGCAAAAAGGCTCAGATGAACTTCCGATGTCATCCACAAGGTCATTTATGTATATTGTGAATAGCAACGGTCCTACGACACTTCCCTGCGGCACACCTGAAATCACTCTTACTTCGGAAGACTTCTCTCCATTGAGAACGACATGCTGCCTTCTGTTATCTAGGAACTCTTCTGTCCAATCACACAATTGGTCTGATAGTCCATGTGCTCTTACTTTGTTCATTAAACGACTGTGGGGAACTGTATCGAACGCCTTGCGGAAGTCAAGAAACACGGCATCTACCTGTGAACCCGTGTCTATGGCCCTCTGAGTCTCGTGGACGAATAGCGCGAGCTGGTTTCACACGACTGTCTTTTTCGAAACCCATACTGATTCCTACAGAGTAGATTTCTAGTCTCCAGAAAAGTCATTATACTCGAACATAATACGTGTTCCAAAATTCTACAACTGATCGACGTTAGAGATATAGGTCTATAGTTCTGCAGATCTGTTCGACGTCCCTTCTTGAAAACGGGGATGACCTGTGCCCTTTTCCAATCCTTTGGAACGCTACGCTCTTCTAGAGACCTACGGTACACGGCTACAAGAAGGGGGGCAAGTTCCTTCGCGTACTCCGTGTAAAATCGAACTGGTATCCCATCAGGTCCAGCGGCCTTTCCTCTTTTGAGCGATTTTAATTGTTTCTCTATCCCTCTGTCGTCTATTTCGATATCTACCATTTTGTGATCTGTGCGACAATCTAGAGAAGGAACTACAGTGCAGTCTTCCTCTGTGAAACAGCTTTGGAAAAAGACATTTAGTATTTCGGCCTTTAGTCTGTCATCCTGTGTTTCAGTACCATTTTAGTCACAGAGTGTCTGGACATTTGGTTTTGATCCACCTACCGCTTTGACATAAGACCCAAAAAAAATAGGGCCGGCGTGAACGTTTTTCTACTTCCGTGATGTCGTATGTGTACCGTGAATTTATTTTCAAAGAATATTCTTAAGAACTTATTTTATTTACAAGTGATTCATCAAGAACATTAACACATTCAATCACACTATGTGAGCGTGGAAGCAGTTGCCAGGGAGTAACTGATGAAATCATAGCCAAACTGCTTTAAACAAATGGGAATTTTATTCACTTCAGTAGCGCCTAAAAGCATTTTTTTCTTAAAAAAAGAGATTTAAAATTATAATCAGAAAGCACCCTCTAAATATCAAGTTACAATTTATTCAGAGGCAGAAAGAAACAAGTTTTGACTGTATGAGCTTTCGGGCAGAGAACCTTGCCACTGCGTTTTGACACGGCCGTAGTTACGACCGCTCACAACAGCCTCTGAAAGACTACACTGGTGCAAATCGGCAACACACCAGATTACTTTAAACTAAAGGTTTTAACAATTTAAACAAGGACACAAACTATGCAACCCCGTAGGAGGGATGGAAATGGCACAAAAGACTAAAAATTAAAATATTAACTTTGCCACCAAAGGTACAACTTGATTTTAGCTTCTAAAAAAAGTCTTACAGTGAAAGGGTAGCAAGTTTATATACTAAAATGATCATTTAAATAAAAGCGCATAAAATGCAATCTCATATAAAATACGGTTGGCCAAACAAGTTAAGATGCTCTACATCACACAGATACCGCCTCTCAAGATCATAGGCAATGTCAAAACATATTTCAGGTATTAGGCCGTTACACTCCAAGCAATAAATTCGTTAACACAACAAATCCGACAAACATGACAGAGGCAGCTCCGAACTACAGACAGACACTAACTGCCTAACAAATGCGGACGAGAGACAGATGAGCAAGCTGAGGACGAGAGACTGACCAAGAAAACAAGTAGAATTTAACAAGAGTAAATCACACAACATGTTACCAACCACTTAACTTCTAATTAGGAAAGGACCGAGCCAAGCTCCACAAGATGGTAACTGAAGGGGCCCAGAAGCGCTCGGAGAACCAGTTACACCACGGCGTCGCAGCTCGCACCGGCCAGACCGATGTCGTGGGTTGACTCCTGTTGCTCTCGTGTCGACCGCGAAGTCACTACCCCTCGCTATACGCCGCGGCCCACTGGACTCACGTGGCGACCTCACATGCGCCGACGCTCAAGGCGGACAAGTCATCTTGTGTGTCAGTGCGCGACCGACCAACCGATCCATCCAACCGCCAATGACCATTGCCTGAGCAAACTCGAGCAGACTGGCGGCCTAACGCGCAGACTCAGATGCAGGAACTAAGCCCCAACCGGGCGACCACTCGCTGAGTTCTCTTACTGGCGAAGTGGAAAGACTCTCATATTGCCGGCTTTAAACGTTGATCCGAACGAAAGACATACTAGCACCCCGGACGACGGACAGACACTATCTGCCTAACAAATGCGGACGAGAGACAGACGAGCAAGCTGGGGACGAGAGACTGACCCAGACTGACCGACTTGGGAGCTCATAGTGCCCTTTAAATGCACGTGAACAGGCAACCTTTCCCCTTTCCCACCAGAGGGAGACACCAAAGCTCCGATTGCCACAGCGGCGCCACCGCCAGAAACGGACGGTGACTGCTGCACCCTACGCGCTGTGGCGCGCTCTTCAAAACAGCAATTTTTACCGCTGCTCAGTGAACATTGGCTTTTGTACGAAAGCGTTACATACTAGTTAGTACATTACAGAGGAAGTAATGGAAAAGAAATGTAGGTGGCCAGAGTTAGCAAGCATATGGGGGTACATTGCCCGGCCCGCTCTTTCACCTCAACTGTCAAGTAGCATTCGATTTGCTGTCAGTAGTTGAAAAACACAACGAAACTTTGACCACCCAGAAATAAATACATTGATCTAAAGTTTTCTTAAGTGCTGTATGAAGCCTCATAAAAGAAGAAACATAGTATGGTACATAAATCGAACAGTGTGATCCATCACGAAAGTTATGAATATGTATGAGTACGACACGTATTTCACGTGCCCGCTCAATGGAGCGGTCCCAAATCAGTCGAGTGCGACATTTGTTTTGTCGGTGTGTACAACACGAAGTCGAACCAGTGCCCCACCAGCGGCAGCTCCGCCCTGACCCACACTGACCCGGCTGGTGCCCACCCCTACTCCATCCAGAAGGCCCGTGGTGGGTTCCCGGACGTGTCGGCAGACGCAGCAACGTTCATTCAGTAATTTTACCGCCCAGACGGCGTCTCCAGTCCTCTGCAATGCCCCGGGGGCGGACCCTCACGCCATTCCCCCGGCTGGACCTCTGAGGGGGAGCGGGAGTGCTCGGTCCCTCCCCCCCGCGCCCCCCCCCCCCCCCCCCCCCCACCACCACTGCGTCCTGGAGATGTCTGGTGCCGTGACGGCCCACAAGGAGACTGCGTTGCCGCGCCATCGCCCTCTTCGCCGAGTCTGACGCGCCCTCAGCAAGCCGCTGGCGGATCGGAGGCTGCGACGACGTTGGAGCAGTTCGCGACCCAGCCCGGCGTCGTGTTGGCAGTCTTCCGCCATGAGCGGCTCATCGGCGGCACCTGTCGTTCCGGTCTCGAAGGTGGCTCCTGGGAACTCACGAAGATGCAGCCATCCTCGCCGACAGTGTGGCAGCCGTGTACCGGAGAACTGGAGCGATCTTGCACGATGTGTTACCTAACACTAATCGGAGAATCGAGCGCGAATCAGGTCAACACCATCGATCCTTCTGATCCAGTGTCTATTGGGCTATCGCCGGGTGTATTTACGACGATTGCGGAAGCGCTTAGACTTCACCGTCCCCCTGATTCCCAGCCGCCACAGTCCCTCCCACTGCTACGTTTGCTTAACGATTTGTTTCGCTACGTTCACCGTCTTGACAGACCCACACCGAATGAAGCTACAAAGCACATCGCGCTTCTCGCACAGCGTTTCGGAGGAGCACCGAAGTTGGGCCGGCTCCCTCGCTGTCGCACACTTGCCGCTGAATCGCTCGCGGTCACACGCTGACCCGCTGAGCTTCCTGCTTCTGCCGTCCTGCTCGCCAGCTGTACTCGCTTACGCCACTCGCTGCACCTTCTAACGCACTCGTCTTACTGCGGGCGAAATACTTGGTTGGTGAACTTAGAACCTTTCTGCCTTCCCAAACTGAACCGTTCTTCTGTGCAACAACTGCTACCCCCATGCACCAAAATGGCTGGAATCCTCGTTATCCTTCGTGTTTTACTCATTGTCGTAATTCAGGATGTTGCAAAAACAATATATCTATTTGGAACGCATACATTTATTAAATTGTAGGACATGCGACTATGAAACTAGGGACACACATTTACGAATCTATCAGGTTTATAGATTACATATGTTCCATACGTTCTCCACCAGCGATGAGTATCACATCGATACTCCAATTCCGCCCATACTCGTCTAAACACGTCCATCGTCGCTGATGTCCTCGCAGTACGTTTTTTCAACTGTTCGAGGACCTGTGGTAGTGTAGGTGCACAAACGTTCTCCTTAATGAATATCACAGAAAGAAATCACTGTTGAAAGCCAGCTGAGAAGTAGTAGGTCGCCGGGTGTTTGAAGACCAGTGCATCTACAACTACATCCATACTCCGCAAGCCACCTGACGGTGTGTAGCGGAGGGTACCTTGAGTACCTCTATCGGTTCTGCCTTCTATTCCAGTCTCGTATTGTTCGTGGAAACAGAGATTGTCGGTATTCCTCTGTGTGGGCTCTAATCTCGTGTGGGCTCTAATCTCTCTCTAATTTTATCCTCATGGTCTCTTCGCGAGATGTACGTAGGAGGGACCAATATACTACTTGACTCCTCGGTGAAGGTATGTTCTCAAAACTTCAACAAAAGCCCGTACCGAGCTACTGAGCATCTCTCCTGCAGAGTCTTCCACAGAAGTTTATCTATCATCTCCGTAACGCTTTCGCGATCCTGTAACGAAGCGCGCTGCTCTCCGTTGGATCTTCTCTATCTCTTCTATCAACCCCATCTGGTATGGATCCCACACCGCTGAACAGTATTCAAGCAGTGGGCGAACAAGCGTACTGTAACCTACTTCCTACTTTTCGGACTGCATTTCCTTAGGATTCTTCCAATGAATCTCAGTCTGGCATCTGCTTTACCGACTATTAATTTTACGTGGTCATTCCATTTTAAGTCACTCCTAATACCTACTCCCAGATGTTGTTGTTGTTGTGGTCTTCAGTCCTGAGACTGGTTTGATGCAGCTCTCCATGCTACTCTATCCTGTGCAAGCTGCTTCATCTCCCAGTAACTACTGCAACCTACATACTTCTGAATCTGCTTACTGTATTAATCTCTTGGTCTCCCTCTACGATTTTTACCATCCACGCTGCCCTCCAATACTAAACTGATGATCCCTTGATGCCTCAGAACATGTCCTACCAACTGATCCCTTCTACTAGTCAAGTTGTGCCACAAATTTCTCTTCTCCCCAATCCTATTCAATACCTCCTCATTAGTTATGTGATGTACCCATCTAATCTTCAGCATTCTTCTGTAGCACCACATTTCAGAAGCTTCTATTCTCTTCTTGTCCAAACTATTTATCGTCCATGTTTCACTTCCATACATGGCTACACTCCATACAAATACTTTCAGAAACGACTTCCTGACACTTAAATTTATACTCGATGTTAACAAATTTCTCTTCTTCAGAAACGCTTTCCTTGCCATTGCCAGTCTACATTTTATATCCTCTCTACTTCGACCATCATCAGGTATTTTGCTCCCCAAATAGCAAAACTCCTTTACTACTTTAAGTGTCTCATTTTCTAATCTAATTCCCTCAGCTTCACACGACTTAATTCGACTACATTCCATTATCCTCGTTTTGCTTTTGTTGATGTTCATCTTATACCCCCTTTCAAGACACTGTCCATTCCGTTCAACTGCTCTTCCAAGTCCTCTGTTGTCTCTGACAGAATTACAATGTCATCGGCGAACCTCAAAGTTTTTATTTCTTCTCCATGGATTTTAATACCTACTCCGAATTTTTCTTTCGTTTCCTTCACTGCTTGCTCAATATACAGATTGAATAACATCGGGGAGAGGCTACAACCCTGTCTCACTCCCTTCCCAATCACTGCTTCCCTTTCATGTCCCTCGACTCTTATAACTGCCATCTGGTTTCTGTACGAATTGTAAATAGCCTTTCGCTCCCTGTATTTTACCCCTGACACCTTCAGAATTTGAAAGAGAGTATTCCAGTCAAGATTGTCAGAAGGTGTCTCTAAGTCTACAAATGCTAGAAACATAGGTTTGCCTTTTCTTAATTTAGCTTCTAAGGTAAGACGTGGCGTTACCAACATAGAAACCTAAACAGCCTACTTAGAACAAGATTGGTGAGTGGGGACGTATTCTCAGTCTTATAGCGACAGATTCACTTGTTTCGTTGTAGGTCGACGTGACGATGATTTTAGACGGAAAGTAATCAAAGTAGTAGAAATTATTGATTAAACAGCTTTTGCAGGTTTCGAGACCTCTTTTCACGATCACGTAAATGACATAGAACTTTGTGACTGTGGCCAGATGAGGATGTTCAGTACAGGGAGGCGACAGCGGCAGTTAACTTGCTACAAAGTACAGAGAGAGAACTGCGCGCTACCAGTACGTGCAGAAGGGAGTGGCAGCTGACGTCGAACGTAAGTGTGACGTACGGCGCCACAGTCTCGCGGCGGTCAGCCAGGGGGGGGGGGGGGGGTGAGGGGGGTGAGGAGGAGGAGGCGTGGGCGGTGCCGGCGTGCCGTGGCTGCGGCCCTGCACAGTGGCCTGCTGTGCCGTGGTCCGCCGTGGACCGGGCCGCTATCGACCGCTTCTACACGGAGGCACAGGTGTGGCAGGCTGTAGCAGCCGGCGTGGGGCGGAGCGCGCGCCCCGTCTGGAGCCCACGCACAGGTCTGGGCCTGTGGCAGACACTGCGTACCCTGCTACAGAGTCATCCTGGGAGCAGCCCACCGACCGTGACAAACACGGATACACGGATCCCCGCGATAACCGCGCTAGCATTTCACCCGAAACAAGTCCCGCCCATTCACCCCCCTCCACGCCCATCCACAGTGTAAGGCCCTCCCCTAAACAGCCGCCGGTTCCACAAACTGGAAGCCACATCAAAGTTGTTATCGTCACAGTCCAACACATGTTACACTGTGTTGAGAGTCAGTAATGATAACAAATTTAAGTTTTTCTTGATAGTAATATAATATGAATTTGCATTATTAAAGAAATAAAAATATTTATAGAGAATTGATAGCATCGCCAGCAATAGAAAACAAAAAAAATAACGTGATGTTATTTAAGGGCAATAAGGAGAAATTTTCGTTAATTAACTCACTTATTGTAATACGTTTATTTGAGGGAAACAGCAGAGCAAACATACAATGCGAAAACAATGGTCTTGAATCTGTCGTGTCGGTAGTAAAGCCACGGATGCAGCCGAATAACTCTGTTGTCCAAAATCAACGTTATATACAAATAAGTGAAGGTTGTTTTGTTTATGTACGTCCTCATACTAGCTCACGAAAATTAAAGAATATAAGAATGCCATAAAGTAGAAATGCCTAATGAAAGCAGTAAGTTATTTCTTATGACATATTTCGTTGGTATTTGCATGGGTGATGGGTGAATTTTAACTTGTAAATTCTTCCAGTGCTATACCTGCGCATTATAAACGAGGTTATAAAGAATTGTGGCTGTTTCTGTGTGGTTAATGTAATATATGGTGTTGCAAACGTCTCAGGAAAATAATCTGTCGTTATTCTTTGTCCTGTCTATTTTTAACCAAAAGATTTATTAATTTTGTAAATTTCATTCAAACCATTTTTAAAAAATAATAATGATGATGTGTATGTTTGCCACAGGGCAGTTATGGAGGAAATAAATGCTGCAGTGTTTCACAGCTGTAAAACGTCCTTCACGCTGTGCTAGCTCTTCTTCCACCCCTAAAACTTTTCAGCAAAACTATTCAGTGAATAACACGCGAAAACAGCCTGCATCGATCTAGCAAGAACAAAGTAATTTTGATGCCCTGTGGAATTATAGTGAACACTGATGCCTGTTTCGCGTATACTGTCTGAGTTCTGAAACTCGAGTGTCAAGTATACCGTGGTTCATATCTCTCAGAGCAAATTATTCTTTGAGGGTAGGTTTTTCCTGTTTTAGCTTTGGGTGCTTTTCCTCACATAGAAGTATGTTTCTTCATAGGCTATTCATCTGAATACTGAGTTCTCGTATTTAAAGAATTCGGTGCTAAATTGTTTTGTGTTATGTTTGCTGTGGAAGCACCTGGCACAGCTGAGGCCAATTGTGCACGATTTTGGTAACGTGTCTTTTAACCATGTGGCAAAATTTACGACCTAGCAAGATATTAATTTAACATTCACTCCGAGCGAGTGCATCCGTACGCGGTAAACCACGTGGGTCAACTGAAACGACGCCCAGGAGACCAACAAAGACCGGGAAGACCGGGGGTGAGTGGGCGGGACTTGTTCCGTGTGAAATCCTGGCGCTAACGATTGCTGGCTTCTGTGGAGACTGGACAGCGGGAGACGGGCACTGGCAGAGGTGGAGCTCTGAGGGCTGGCTGGACGCTGGACGCCTCGCCTCGGTGCACGCCCAAGTCGAGGTCCCGGTCCCTCCTCCGGTCATGCAGACGTTTCTAACTGAGCCGAGCCGTGGTAAAATTTGCTGTTTTGAAAAGCGCGCCGCAGCGGGTATTGTGAAGCAGTCGCTCTCCGTTTTTGGCAGTAGCGCCGCTGTGGCAATTCCAGTAGAGAGCCTGTATAGGGAGGGAGTGGCCAGCCGGACGATACGGCGGCCATTTTTCTGCCATACTGCGGGCGCGACTTTTGAATGGCCAGTACTGGAATAGTGGAGTACACACTCACCGAATCAAAAGCACAAGACAATATGGCGAAATCATTCGTTAAATGCCTTTGTTTATAAGAATAATGTGTTATAATAATTTCCAAACAGTCAATTTACAGGTCTGTTTTCAAATTTAACTACGTATATTGCAAGTTGTTTTACGTGTAGTAAAAAGCAAAAACGACTTACTTTGCTTAGATAAGAGTACTTGGTTGTTTTCCACGAGGCTCCTGTTTGATTTATGTCAGACCTGTTGACTGCGACTGCCCACTGCTTTCGTCTTTCTTCATTGTTTGGAAATGCTGACGTGCGAAATCCACCTCCGCCTCTGTTGGAACAACCAAATGCAGCACAACCGGGCACCGTTTACGAACGTCTCCAGAACGAATTGCAGATGTCAAAAACAATATTGTACAATTACTAACGTGTTTACTTCAAACATGTAGGCCTACCGAGTTCATCACAAAACGCTTCACTACTTCTTCTCGTATTTAAGATCGCAAACGCTAATTACGTACTAAAAACGATATATGTAGCGTTGGCACAAGAGCCAACGCCGTGTTACTAGAGCAGGCCGAAATGCACGCGTTTTAGCTCACGCAGCCTGGCGTGAGGAGGGAAGAACTATACTGACGTGAGGTCTGGAACATGACAAGGAATTAGAATTCAGAAAGCGGACGTAATTAGTTTGATACTTAACTTTAATCCATTAATGATCAACGTCGCTCTTGACGGTACATGATTTACAATATTATCTGTTCAGAAGACATAGTAACTGAATATGGCACCTTGCTAGGCCGTAGCAAATGACGTAGCTGAAGGCTATGCTAAACTGTCGTCTCTGCAAATGAGAGCCTATGTAGTCAGTGAACCATCGCTAGCAAAGTCGGCTGTACAACTGGGGCGAGTGCTAGGGAGGCTCTCTAGACTAGACCTGCCGTGTGGTGGCGCTCGGTCTGCAATCACTGATAGTGGCGACACGCGGGTCCGACGTATACTAACGGACCGCGGCCGATTTAAAGGCTACCACCTAGCAAGTGTGGTGTCTGGCGGTGACACCACAATATACAACTAAATCGAACATGCATGCACAACGCATAACAAGTCTCTCAATAATTCAAAAACCTTTTAATCGTTTCCAAAAGTTCTCTGAACTTCAATTCAACTCAAAAGCACGGCGAACATAGGAAGCGCGAGAGACGTTTGGCGCCATTTTTCTGCCAAAGCTAATCAACCAATCACGGGCAACTTCACCTATCGCCTCTCTCTCTATATACAGGCTCTCTAAATTCCAGCTTTGGTGTCACCCTCTGGCGGGAAAGGGGAAAGGTAGCGTGTTCGCGTGCATTTAAGGGGTGCTATGAGCTCGCTAAGTGGGCGAGTCTGGTCAGTTGGTCAGCCGGGTCAGTGTGGGGCAGTCAGTGGCTGTCTATCGTCCGGAGTGCTAGTATGTGTTAGGCCGCCAGTCCGCTCGAGTTTGTTCAGGCAATGGTCGTTGGCTGTCGGATCGATCGGTTGGTCGGTCGCGCACTGGGACTCAAGATGACTTGTCCGTCTTGAGCATCGGCGCATGTGAGGTCGCCACGTCAGTCCAGTGGGCCGCGCCGTATAGCGAGGGGTAGTGGCTTCTCGGCCGACACGAGAGCAACAGGAGTCAACCCACGACATCGGTCTGGCCGGTGCGAACTGCGACGTCGTGAGACGGGAGATCGGCGCGCCTTCCTGCGTCCGTTGAAGCGGCTGGCAGCGGACGGTTCGGGAGAGCGTTTAGGGGGTGCTGCACCAGGTCTTCGCCAGAAATCACAGTTATTAGAAGTCAAGTGATTGGTGATATGTTGCTTCATTTACTTCTTAAATTCTACTTGTTTTCTCGGTCAGTCCCTCGTCCCCAGCTTGCTAGTTTGTATCTCGTCCGCTTTTGTTAGGCAGTTACTGTCTGTCTGTCTTTGTGCCGTACGTTAATAGCTGCCCCTGTCATGTTTGTCGCATTCGGTGTTAACGAATTTATTGCTTGAAGCGTAACGGCCGAATTCCTGAAATATGTTTTCATCTTCCCTATCATCTTGAGAGGCCGTATATGTGTAATCTAGAGCATGTTTGTATATTTTATGTAAGACTACATTTCATGGGTTTTTATTTAAATGGTCAATTTAGTATATAAAGTTGCCACCCTTCCACCGTAAGAGTTTTTTTTTAAATCAAGTTGCACCTTCGGTGGCAAGTTAGTTTTTTTTTTATGTTAGTGTTTTGTACCAATTACATCCGTCCTACAGGGTGTATAGTTTATGAGCTTGTGTGAGTTGTTAAAATTTTTAGTTTAAAGTAATCTGGTGTGTTGCAGATTTGCACTAGTGTAGTCTTTCAGAGGTTGTTGTAAGCGGTTGTGACTACGGCCGTGTCAAAAGGCAGCGGCAAGGTTCTCAGCCCGAAAGCTCATACTGTCACTATTTGTCTTTCTGCCTCTGAGTAAAATTGTAACTTGATATTTTGAGGCTGCTTTCTGATAATAATTTTAAATCTGTTTTTTTTAAAGGGCTTTTAGGAATAAAATTTCCATTTGTTGTAAGAAATTTAATTTGTTTTCATCAGTTACCCTCTGGCAACTACTTCCACACTCACTTAGTGTGATTAAATGTGTTAATGTTCTTGATGAATCGCTAGAAAATAAAGTAACTTCTTAAGAAAAGATTTTGAAAATAGATTCACGGTTCACTAACGTATTAGAGATTTTCGACAAAGCACACACTCCGACCCGAGTCGAACGTTCACACCGTAAACCTGAACAGCAGTGTAGTTTCTCACAGGTGGCTTCTAATCAAACTGCGCGCCCGCGGAGTACCGTCTCAGTGGTGCAACTACGTTCGTGATTTCCTGTCAGGAAGGTGAGAGTTCGTAGTAACTGACGAAAAGTGATCGACCGAAACGGTAGTGGTATCTCGCGTCACCGAACCAAGTGTCATACGCCCTCTAGATAATTCATTTACGAGGCAATCTGAAGAGTCATTTGCAGACGATGATATCTTGTTTACCGTCTCGTCAAGTCAACGGATGACCAAAACTATCTGCAAAATCATTTAGACAAGATATCTGTATGGTGCAAAAAGTGGCAACTGTCTCTAAACAATCAAAAGTGTGAGCTCATCCACATGTATACTAAATCTAGTCCGTTAAATTTCCGTTACACTATATATCACACAAATCTAAAAGCTGTGAATTCGGCCAAATGGCTAGGAATTACAATTAGGAACAACTTAAATTGGAGCGATCACACAGACAACGTTGACGGGAAGCAAACCGAGTACTGCGTTTTCTTGGCAGAAAACTTACAAGACCCAAGGCTCCTACTAAAGACACTGCATACACTACGCTAGTTCGTCCTATTCTGGAGTATTGCTCCGATCTGTGGGACCAGCATCAGATAGGACTGACAGACGCCATCCAAAAAGTTACAAGAAGGGCAGCTCGTTTTGTCCGATCGCGAAATAGGGGAGAGAGTGCCACACATATGGTACGAGAACTGGAACGGCAGTCATTCAAACAAAAAGTTTTTTCCATTGCGGCAGGATATTCCTATGAAATTTCAGTCCTCATGTGCAACTGCGAAAATATTTTCTTGGCGCCGATCTACGTAAGAAAAAATGTATTCGTTTTCCCCACACACTATTCGAGAGTGAAATGGTACAGAAATAGTTAGATGGTAGTTCGATGAAACCTCTGTCACGCATTTAATTGTGAACTGCACAGTAATTGTGTAGCTATAGACGTAGATGTTGAGTCACTCTCTTGTCCCCTGCGGCTACCCCTACCGGACACAGATCCCCCCCGTCACCTTTGTATTCCGGGTTGCATGCCCTACAGGCGAAGCCGCGAGTTGCGCAAGCCTGGGTGTCTGCGTCACCCACACAGACTACTTTGCGACAACCACCACGCACCCCGACCAGACACTAGGATGACATCGTCCGACCAGGAGACCCAACTGGGTCATCTCTGACAATGGCAGCCCAGTGTAGCAATCCACGCGGTGTCCGAGCACTGCAGAGCCATTTGGAGTTCTATTCTGGATCGAGTTGGAAGGTACCAGCAAGCCCCGTAGGCCACTGAAAGACGCCATACCTGAACACGCTGTGTGAGTAAACAGACTTCTTATTAGGACCACCAGAGCCGTACTGCTCCATCACAAAAAAATGGTTCAAATGGCTCTGAGCACTATGCGACTTAACACTGAGGTCATCAGTCGCCTAGAACTTAGAACTAATTACACCTAACTAACCTAAGGACTTCACACACATCCATGCCCGAGGCAGGATTCGAACCTGCGACCGTAGCGGTCGCTCGGCTCCAGTCTGTAGCGCCTAGAACCGCACAGCCACTCCGGCCGGCGCTCCATCACAGATCCGGCCTTTTAGTCTCTGGAGAATATTTACCACTGGAAGTTCTGGTGTCCCAAAATGTTGGCACAGCAATTCAATGTTGCAGCCCGCTTAATGTATAATTTAGTTTACAGCATGGTTTAATGGGATAAGGTACCTGTAATTTGTGTTTGCATTTGTATTTGAGCTTATGCGGTTAGCTGTGAGTATGGGGCTATTACTTATGTTTCGCGTCGCTAGGTAATCGGAGAAAGGCGAGGTGCGGCGCTAATGATGAGTGTGTGTGTGTGTGTGTGTGTGTGTGTGTGTGTGTGTGAATTCCTATGCGACCAAACTGCTGAGGTCATCAGTCCGTACACTTACACACTACTTAAACAAACTTATGCTAAGAACAACACACACACACACACACACACACACACACACGAGTGCACACACCCCTGCCCGAGGGAGGACTCGAATCTCTGGGGGGAGGGACCGCGTGGCATGGCGCCTCTATCCACGCGTGGCTCGCTCGGGCAGGGCTTCGTCTTTCTGGCCGTCGATGTCGGCGTGTCGAGGGCCACCGCGACAGCGGGGGGCGTGGCCGCCGCTCTCCCCACAACTTAGAGAAGTCGTTATGGGTGGACCGTCATTTCGTCAAATGATAAATGAATCAGTTATTCCTTGTCAGCCCTTTATTGGAAACAGATCATATGTAAAATAAATACACTCCTGGAAATGGAGAAAAGAACACATTGACACCGGTATGTCAGACCCACCATACTTGCTCCGGACACTGCGAGAGGGCTGTACAAGCAATGATCACACGCACGGCACAGCGGACACACCAGGAACCGCGGTGTTGGCCGTCGAATGGCGCTAGCTGCGCAGCATTTGTGCACCGCCGCCGTCAGTGTCAGCCAGTTTGCCGTGGCATACGGAGCTCCATCGCAGTCTTTAACACTGGTAGCATGCCGCGACAGCGTGGACGTGAACCGTATGTGCAGTTGACGGACTTTGAGCGAGGGCGTATAGTGGGCATGCGGGAGGCCGGGTGGACGTACTGCCGAATTGCTCAACACGTGGGGCGTGAGGTCTCCACAGTACATCGATGTTGTCGCCAGTGGTCGGCAGAAGGTGCACGTGCCCGTCGACCTGGGACCGGACCGCAGCGACGAACGGATGCACGCCAAGACCGTAGGATCCTATGCAGTGCCGTAGGGGACCGCACCGCCACTTCCCAGCAAATTAGGGACACTGTTGCTCCTGGGGTATCGGCGAGGACCATTCGCAACCGTCTCCATGAAGCTGGGCTACGGTCCCGCATACCGTTAGGCCGTCTTCCGCTCACGCCCCAACATCGTGCAGCCCGCCTCCAGTGGTGTCGCGACAGGCGTGAATGGAGGGACGAATGGAGACGTGTCGTCTTCAGCGATGAGAGTCTCTTCTGCCTTGGTGCCAATGATGGTCGTATGCGTGTTTGGCGCCGTGCAGGTGAGCGCCACAATCAGGACTGCATACGACCGAGGCACACAGGGCCAACACCCGGCATCATGGTGTGGGGAGCGATCTCCTACACTGGCCGTACACCACTGGTGATCGTCGAGGGGACACTGAATAGTGCACGGTACATCCAAACCGTCATCGAACCCATCGTTCTAGCATTCCTAGACCGGCAAGGGAACTTGCTGTTCCAACAGGACAATGCACGTCCGCATGTATCCCGTGCCACCCAACGTGCTCTAGAAGGTGTAAGTCAACTACCCTGGCCAGCAAGATCTCCGGATCTGTCCCCCATTGAGCATGTTTGGGACTGGATGAAGCGTCGTCTCACGCGGTCTGCACGTCCAGCACGAACGCTGGTCCAACTGAGGCGCCAGGTGGAAATGGCATGGCAAGCCGTTCCACAGGACTACATCCAGCATCTCTACGATCGTCTCCATGGGAGAATAGCAGCCTGCATTGCTGCGAAAGGTGGATATACACTGTACTAGTGCCGACATTGTGCATGCTCTGTTGCCTGTGTCTATGTGCCTGTGGTTCTGTCAGTGTGATCATGTGATGTATCTGACCCCAGGAATGTGTCAATAAAGTTTCCCCTTCCTGGGACAATGAATTCACGGTGTTCTTATTTCAATTTCCAGGAGTGTAGTTTTGCGGAACATAGACGCCTTATTCTGACTGCAGTGTGGTGCAACATTAGAGTCACTTAAAGTGACTTGTTTCCAAGCCACTCAGGAACGTTGTTGATACGTTCTAATTTGTAACGCAGACTGAATGTGGTCGAGATGATTCTTTTCAGGAAAAGAGTGACTGCAGTTGTCTTTATTAATTGCAATAACAAGAAAACTATGTCGAAGAAGTTTATGGCTATTTTTTGGAGTTTCTGTATTTTATATGTATTCTCCGTGGCAACGTGGCACTTCTGTAGGTGGAGAGACTCACCGCTGATTTCATTACGAAGTTTTGGTTTGTCCTGATGCCCTCCCTGGATGTTCGCTAAAGTTTTCCTTCTTCTAGTGCTGAAATTGTCGAGCCTTGTAACTATTAAAAGTAAAAATACTTATTTGAAACTGAACTGCTATTCTTTCTAAGTCGAGTATGTGTCTTGTTGTCGTGAATAATACGAGTGGTGTAATTACAGAAACGCTAGCTGATAAACGAATCGTCAAAACTGAAATTATATAACTGTATTCCTTACTAACTTTGCCAAAGTAATTAAAAAACCGGAACTCTAAACTAAACAAGCTATCCCGTGAAACAGTGACGTGCAGTAGAGTGAGCAGTGCTACACTCTGTGACGTCACGATACGTGACTTGCAATTCCAGCACACAAAGCTAACGGCAAAAAATGCTCCATAAAATTACTGAGAAAGTTTTGAAAGAATAAATACTCAAAATGTTTCTGCGAAAATGCCCTGACAATTTACGTACACAGTCTGGCTGAATAAAAGTCCAATTCTGAATAGCACAGAGGCAAATGTAACGCTGCACCGTGAGAAACTGCCTAGATATCAAATGGAATCTGAAATAAATTTTACCAACACTGACCCTGAAAATGAACTTTGAGAAACAAGGCTACCTGTAAATGATCTTATTCTCTTGACTGTAATGTAACCGGCCTTAAAAACTTTTTCATCTGCCTTACGTGTGGCAACGGAAACTCAGTACTGCTCGAAATGATTGACCTAAGATATACAGCTCAGCAGCAGCCTAGTAGCTAAACAGGAGGGAGAGACTTGGGCAACGAAGTACAAGGACGCGCAGCTATCCTAAACAGATCATCCTTTCCTTTTACTCTGTGCAGCTGTTTTCCGCTCCGTGCAACGCTGCGACACACGTAATCAGAAACTGAAATTCTTTCGTGCGCAGACGATGGTGGAATTTGACATTTTGAATGATTTACAATGACTGATCTTTAAAACACTGAAAGTCACGTGTCTGACCATTGCAGTCGTCATTACAAAAATTATATTGTGTAAGAAATATTTCTCTGCCATTAAATTTATTACTAGAAATTGTAAAGGAGTGGTAAAAATCTATAACATCTGAGTGCAAGTCATGTGATTTACTTATCCTCGTCTGAACAATGAACTAAATCACCCAAAAAAATAATGAAATATTTCAATAAAACTTTCTGTCTTTGAAACACAGCCGGCCGCAGTGACCGAGCGGTTCTAGGCGCTTCAGTCTGGAACCGTGCGACCGCTACGGTCGTAGGATCATGCCCAGGGCATGGATGTGTGTGATGTCCTTAGGTTAGTTAGGTTTAAGTAGTTCTAAGTTCTAGGGGACTGATGACCTCAGATGTTAAGTCCTACAGTGCTCAGATCCATTTGAATCATTTTTTATTCTTTTGAAACACATGACAATGACGCCCAAACAGGTAAAGCAGCGACCCTTTACAACGACAGTCTTCCGCAAGCCATTTACATCCTCTCAGTAGCGCAGCCAACACTCGAATCCCTCATTAGCTTAACTAAGAACCCTTACTGTCACAATAATGCTATCAGAAACTCAGAACATCCCTGCCGTAACATTTCGCCTATCGAAAACTACTGTTTGAAAAGTGTGTAACGTACAAATATGGAATATGAGACATTCAATGAAAATATAAAACTGACGTCACTTTCCTTGAACACCAAATATAAAGTAGAAACCGTACAATTCTTCGCCGGACTTAATTAACAACCAAGGCAAAGACTGAAGTCCGAAAGCCCTCGTAATAGCCGTAATTTCTGTGATTTTCCCGTGACGGTCATTTCACTCTCATATGTGGCAGGAAGCCGGCAAGCTGCAAACTCGTAATTCCAACAGTAAACGGCTAAGTGCTTCACTAGGACTTACTTTCAACGTCTGCCACTCACATTAGACGGCCATCTCCATTATGACGTCACTGGTAATAAACCAACCCATCGCCAGAGTGCTGAAACATGGCCGTTCTTCAGGTTATCTCGCACCTCTGCCGAGGTGGGGGAGCACCTTGCTACCGTATTGGTCAGCCACATTTCAGGCGGTCAGAGCTCAGGTAAATTTCATCTCTGTGGTTCCACCAAAGGTGACCAAAGGACCGTGTCAAAGATGGTCATATATTGCACATTCACTATCTGCGGTTAGCAGACGACCATACATTCATTCATTTCGCAGATCTCACCAAATTGGATGTAGGGATTTATTTTGTGGGATTGCACATGTGAACAATTAAATAAATAAATTGTCATTCTTTCCTACACTGGTATCCGGCTTCGGTGTGTTAAGTGAAACTGAGTTACTATTGCAAAAAATATGTTGTTGTGACAAGAATAACGAAGAATGTTGTACCTGTTTTCAATGTCGGGCGGTACTGTACCCTTTCAAACCCTCTAATTTTCCAGCGAGATCCTGCGTCGGCTCTGTGAGTAACAAGTGAGTGAGTGTCGCAGCCTGCTAATTGGCTCCTCCTGCCCGCAGGCGGTCGGCCGGTATGGCGGCACCTGCGGCGGCGGGGGCGGCGGAGGCGGCGGGGGCGGCGGGGGCGGCCCCCTGCAGAAGCTGCGCCTGCGGCGCGGCCGGCTTTGCGCCGTGCTGTCGCTCGTCTGCGTCTACCTGGCCGGCGTGCTGCTGCTCTCCTCCGTCTCCATCGACCCCCACTACTACTCCAACGTGAGTACGCCGCCGCCATTACCCTGCGTGGTGTAGGGCAGTGTCTCGGACTATCAGCAACTCCGAGGGCGAGCTCTCTGTTCTGCATTCATACTGGATTCCCTGAATCACTCCAGGCGAATGCCGAGGTAGTTGCTGCCCTCATGCAGCTCTAAAACGACGATCCTAATGCATAAGCGGCAGCAGTCTCACATGATAATGGTGTGGGGTTTCTAATTCGGTAAACTACTCGCCCAAACTCGGCCTACATCTCTCAACGTACAGGAGTGTATTATCCATACATTGCACATAAGACATTCACTACACGACATGCTGTTTTGTAACTATACAAATGTCTGAACAAATGAAGGTGTTTCTATAGTAAGTATTCAGGGTGCAGGACAAGTAATACGGGAGCAGCTTAAGAGTGCTGCAATGTTTCTACTTCACTAAAACAGAGACAGAAAAGATATAAAAAAACAGTAGAGCTAACCTCAATAATGAACAAGATTCTCATTAAAGTATGCTTTGTCACACAGAAACGAGGCACTCCTTGTTTTGCAACTGAATGTTTTATTTGTTTGTGCCAAATATGTTTCGACCGTTCATGCTAGTCGTCTTCAGTAGTTTATAATACACAGAAAAATATTTAAATATACAAATTTTGATATGAGGTCTCTAAGCAGGTCACTTGTGTTTTTTACTTACACTCATTTTATGCTGTGTTTATGCATCCATTTGTCTTTCTCTTTGTACTACATCCACACAGCACAAAACAAATACCACAGAAGAAAAGAAACAAAAAACTGTGACAGAAGAGAAATATAAAAACTCTAAATATATTGGCATCACTGCAAGAAATGTTTAACGACAGGTACAAAGAACGTAGGTCACTGAAGTGTGGACGTACGAACTCCATATACGCTGAACATTTACTAAAAAAAAATCGCCACGCACTTCGAGCGAAACAGTTACACCAGTCTTATATCAAAACAAAAGAAAGGGAATCGTCTCTCTACAGGAAGAATACTTTACATAAAAAAAATGAAAAATATGCTCAATGGCCAAAAGAGCGGTAATAGAAGAACAATATTCAAAATTCACAGTTTACCATAGTAAAAGACACGCCCCAGCAGCCATCCTCCGTGCATCTGCACTCCAACACCTCACTCCACCCTCACCCTCTACAGACCCCACGATCCCTCACTCAGCCCTAAAACGTCTGACAAAGAACATGTACAGTGTGCTGCGCTACAAGTTATGTGCAAAGCAATGTTTAAATGTGACATACCAACTGCAAGAAACCTGTACTATGTGCATTTAGCAAATGGTTAAAAATGGGTCTGAGCACTATGGGACTGTAAAAACTGAGGCCATCAGTCCCCTAGGACTTACAACTACTTAAACCTAACTAACCTAAGTAAATCACACACATCCATGCGCGAGGCAGGATTCGAACCTGCGACCGTAGCGGTCGCGAGGTTCCAGACTGAAGCGTCTAGAACCGCTCGGCCACCTACGGCCGGCATGTTTTCTTCACCGAGATGTGTCGCATATGTCTTCAACGAGACAATCGTTGGAGACGTGTTGGGAGGCAACCCGGTCAGGCTGAACGCCTTAGACACACTGTCCAGCGATTGCAGCAAGGTGGAGGTTCCCTGCTGTTTTGGGATGGCATTATGTTCGGCCGACGTACGCCGCTGGTGGTCATGAAAGGCGCCGTAACGGCTGTAAGATAGGTGAATACAATCCTCCGACCGACAGTGCAACCAAATCAGCAGCGAGACATTCGTCTTCATGGACGAAAATTCCCGCCCCAATCGTGCACATCTTCTCAATGACTTCCTTGACGATAACGACATCACTCGACTAGAGTGGCCAGCATGTTCTCTAGACATGAACTCTATCGAAAATGCCTGGGATGGATTGAAAAGTGCTGTTTATGGACGACGTGACCCACCAACCACTCTGAATCGCCGTTGAGAAGTGGGACAATCAGTGGGTTGATAAATTTGTGGATACTACGACGAATACAGGTATGCATCAGTGCAAGAGGACGTGCTACTGGGTATTAGAGGTACCGGTGTGTACAGCATTCTGGAGAACGACCTCTGAAGGTCTCGCTGTATGCTGGTAAAGCATGCAATGTGTAGTTTTCATGAGCAATAAAAAGGGCGGAAATGATGTTTATGTTGATCTCTATTCCAATTTTCTGTAGAGGTTCCGGAACGCTCGGAACCGAGGTGATTGAAAACTTATTTTGATGTGTGTATTTGTAAATAGAAATAGCTAGATTCAAATGAGCTGTCAAGAAGCAGTATAATTCTCATATTAAAACATGTATAATTAAACAATTTTCTTCTTATTATGCAATACTGAAGATTCTTAGTATGAATAAATGTTTGGTATACACAAATAAATTCAGTTGTTAAAGGCAGAATTTTTCCTATCTGTATGAAAGCATAATGGAAGTAATAACTGAGCAGAAATGGTTGTTAATAATTAACAACACAAAAAAATCATAGTTTATTAATCAAACAAAGGAACGAGCTGACTGTGTATGTCGACCATTTCAACATAATCAGGGCAATGAGTATGAACTACCACTTCCTTTGAGATTTTTAGATTTCTAGGAACATTTTAAGTCAGTTTCATTATAATCTTTACTTACAGTCCGTGACAAATGAAGCATCAGTTCACTTTACTGAATAATATCTATAGCAATGATAAAGGTTTGTGCTCTTTCCTACTGTGTTTATTAAGCATTTATAAATTCTGTTGTGTATGAACATCAGAATTAACGTATCACTATGGGTGCAAGCTGGAAGTAAACCAGAGAATAATTTAAAGTGATCAAGCATAACTGAATTTACAAACAGTTCGTACACTCTGTAGCAGTTCGTTTTGGTCTGTCAAAAACGTAGCTACATTTACGTTGAAAATTGACACATTGCAGTTAGTAAATTGCAGGTATGCCGACTGAGAATATCTTGTGACTAGGATAAGGATCTTGACTGAGTTCTCCGTGATTCACTGAGATTCCAGGCCGAAGTTGGCCCACACCACTGGGCACTGGCCAGTTGGCGTACAGAGGTGAGTGGTAGCAAGCACAACGGGCGCCGCGATCTCAGCGCCCTCCACTGAGGCACCAGCTGGCCGTCGGATCGATGGCAGTGGTGAGTACGGGGCTCCGACTGCGTCTCTGACCACTGCCCGGTCCTCAGCTTCAGCCGCCTCTCTAGGTCCGTCGCTTCCTTCTTGACGCTGTGTTCGGCCACGACTCTCCCGTTCCTGCCGCCATCGTTGGATAGCGGCATCGCTCCTATTCATATGTCGAGCGATTCCCCGACTACTCCACCCGGCTTCTTTGAGCGTAACTACACTCCCCCCCCCCCCCCCCCCACACACACACAAATGCTGACGTCCGTATATATTCTTCACGTGCCTGTCTGCGAGGCATAATTACTGTTGAGCTGAGCAAAAGAAATCAAATTCACAAAGACTGTATGCCGTGGTATCAACATGTTTACTATCCTTTCCGCGTACGCAGTGAAACTGCGCTGTAGCGCCATACAAGCCAAGTCGTCGCGTGGACGCCGAGCGGAGAGGGCCTCGCAGCGCAGCCGCCGACCGCCAGCAGCCGTAGCATTCATCCATCGGTTCAAAAATGGCTCTCAGCACTATGGGACTTAACTTCTGAGGTCATCAGTCCTCTAGAACTTAGAACTACTTAAACATAACTAACCTAAGGACGTGACACACATCCATGCCCGAGGCAGGATTCGAACCTGCGACCGTAGCGGTCGCGCGGTTCCAGACTGAAGCGCCTAGAACCGCTCGGCCACGCCGGCCGGGAAACTTTCATCCCCGAACACATTGTTCTTGATATCTTTCCGGGAAGTGAAATACCAACTTTCATAGATTTAGCTCTAAAAATGCTTTCAGAGTGAAATATTTTCATAAAACATTTCACCCCCTTAGGAGGTTGAATTTCCAATAACAGTGAAATGTGACCGTAGCGTCATCAATCGGTCGCAAAAGCTTACAATTTTCAGTTTTCCGCCACTACATGTACGAATATAAATTTGTGACCAATTTGCAGAATTCCTTCGTGGTTCGATTTCCGGCGGGGTCAGGGATTTTCTCTGCCTCGTGATGGCTGGGTGTTGTGTGACGTCCTTCGGTTGGTTAGGTTTAAGTAGTTCTAAGTTCTAGGGGACGACCATAGCTGTTAAGTCCCATAGTGCTCAGAGCCAGCCTCCGTGGTTTTCTTCCCTCCGACCTCTGAATTGACTTACTCAGCCAGTTATAGGGGGAAGTACAAACCAGCTCGGCATTTTTCACAGCAACGAACTTTACTAGAGATGAAAGAAATTTTAAGTGACAGATAAAAATCCTAGGACTGGCCAGGGATCAAACCGGAGACTTACGGATTTGCAGCCTGGCACTTTAACACTTACCCCTTGAGACACACAATATAAACGTACTTAATGCATACGTAGTGTCATAATCATCATCACACACTGCTGAGTGTTGTGACCCGCACGAAGCAAGCGTCTCCATCCTCGGCTGTTACCAACTTTTCTTAGGGCGTGCTGAAGAGACAGACTGGAGATCTTCTCGATTGTTTCATCCATCCACCTGCTCACTGATCTCCCCCTCGGTCTCATCCACTCGATCTTTGCCTCGATCTTTGCCTCCACGATTATTTTTTCTAGATTCTCTCGATCTCTTTTCACAATACGGACAAGGAAGTGTAGAAATTTTTAGTTGACGCAAGAAGAAAGGAGATACTGAGTTTCTCTGTAAGTAACACGTTAGTTCTTCTTTCGGGCCATTTTATGCGCAGCATCCTCCTCGAGGACCAGACCTCAAATTGGTCAATACGCTGCTTGTCGCTGGCCTTAAGGGTCCACATTTCGCAAAGAAGCCCGATCTCTGGGTAGTTCGTTATCACTCTGCTCCGTGAGACCTCGGTGAGCTGCTAAATAACTAGTCGCCGTCTTCATATCTCGTCTCCACAAACTCCCGAGTCACAGACGGCTGACTCGGGACAGATGAAAGAGTGCAAACATTCACTTCCTTTAATCCACCTGTGAGTTGTACCTGTGCTCCTCGATCAGTTTGGACTTGCTGAGATTGATGTGTAATGCAGTAACGTTCTTTAGGTTTTTTAGTAACTCAGCAAGTTCATCTTCGCTGCTGGCAAAAAGAAGGGTGACCTCAACAAATCGAGGTTGTCGGTATTTATTCCACCATTTGCGACGCCTTTAAGTCCAACCGTCAAAAGATTTCCTAATGACATGTTTGGTATAGATGTCGTACAGTTGGGGGGGACAGGACACAACACTGTCTGATGCCTTTGGGCAAGTCAGAGTTCCAGCACCTGTCTTCACAGCTACAAAGTGATTGTGTAGACGTGTCATCAGTGATATCAAGTGTGGTGGTACATGAACTCTACAAATAACTGCCTTGTAATACTGCAGTAATACAGCCATTCAGTGACAACCTCAACCATTAACTTTTCTGCGATGATCTCTCAGGTTTTCTTCCGTAATGGAAGATTAATGGTGTCCTTTCGGGTGATCGCCCGAGTTTTTCGTTCCGTTTCTCCAACAGCGTAGTTGTAGTTCAGGCAGCGAGTACGTGTAAGAGCAAAACTCTCTCCATCTGTTGGACACAGCTGGCTCAGTCTTCAAAATATCGTGCAGAAAAATGGAAACTACAACTGGGCGAATCACCCGAAACCACACCGTTGAATTTTCCATTAGCGTGCTCCATTCTTCGCTTGGCATGTCGGCTCTGTAGGCGTCAAGCAACGGTAGTCGAGGCAGTAACAGCAATTTTACTTTGGTCTTCGTAAGAGGTACATCTACACCTACATTTATACTCCGCAAGTCACCCAACGGTGTGTGTCGGAGGGCACTTTACCTGCCACTGTCATTACCTCCCTTTTCTGTTCCAGTCGCGTATGGTTCATGGGAAGAACGACTTCCGGGAAGCCTCCGTGCGCGCTCGAATCTCTCTAATTTTACATTAGTGATCTCCTCGGGAGGTATACGTAGGGGGAAGCAATACATTCGATACCTCATCCAGAAACGCACCCCCTCGAAACCTGGAGAGCAGGCTACACCGCGATGCAGAGCGCCTCTCTTGCAGAGTCTGCCACTTGAGTTTGCTAAACATCTCCGTAACGCTATCACGCTTACCAAATAACCCTGTGACGAAACGCGCCGCTCTTCTTTGGATCTTCTCTATCTCCTCCGTCAACCCGATATGGTACGGATCCCACACTGATGAGCAATACTCAAGTATAGGTCGAACGAGCGTTTTGTAAGCCACCTCCTTTGTTGATGGACTACATTTTCTAAGGACTCACCCCATGAATCTCAACCTGGTACCCGCCTTACCAACAATTAATTTTATATGGTCATTCCACTTCAGATCGTTCCGTACGCATACTTCCAGATATTTTACAGAAGTAACTGCTACCAGTGTTTGTTCCGCTATCATATAATCATACAATAAAGGATACTTGTTTGTATGTATTCGCAATACTTTACATTTGTCTATGTTAAGGGTCAGTTGCCGCTCCCTGCACCAAGTGCCTATCCGCTGCAGATCTTGCTGCATTTCGCTGCAATTTTCTAGTGCTGCAACTTCTCTGTATACTACAGCATACTGTAAAGTCAGTGAAGGTGTTTCCTGCTTTAGTTACGGTATTTGGCACATGCGAGGGGACTTCAAAGAGGAAGTTACACGTTATTACGGTAGGCCAAGTAACTTTTTTTCTTATTGCCGCGCTACACTTCAAAGTAATGCAGATACATTACAGTATTTTTCAAAATAGTCACCGAGTCTCTGTGAACAACGGCTGCTAAGTTCTACCAGTCGTTGAGTTCCTCGACGACAGAAATCCAGCAGCGGGTCACAGAGTCGCTCGAGAGCTGCTGTGTGGCCGATTAACACCACCCGCGTCTGTGTGGACGTGCCCAGATTTTTGGCGCCATTTCACTACAGCTGCAGGTGACATTGGCATTTGCTCATGTATTGCCAGAATCTGTGTCCATTCCAGGCGTTTTGCCCCCAACATTCGTACTGTACCACCTGCTTCACGTCTGCAGTACGTTTACGCCTCCAGCTTGAAACACCCCCGTTTATAATTCCCTTATTGGATTTTGTGTAAATTATCGTAGCCGCCAAACAGTTAATTAATATGATTATATGACCGTGTGCTTAATGGATGAAAGGCTATCGATTTTCCCGCTGTGGTTTCGGGGATATTTCAACCGAGTGCGGCTATTCTGAGACTGAATAGTGGAACGATTGAAAGTTTGTCTATTATTAAGGACCACGAAGGTTGCGATGTACAAACTGTATTGTATTTTCTATAATAACACACAAATTCTGAGGCAGTTGCTGCCATCGCCTTACACGTCTAATTACGGTTATATCTCTTATTGGTTGCTGATTTTAGGTATTTCGTCACACGCAATGATGATGGTTAACATCCACAACAATCCTCACTGCAATCCTTGGTTGTTGCTGGCCTTTGACGCGAAACACGTAATTCGGCACTTGTCACTTTTGGTTTCATATCACTCGCGAATCGGTGTTAGTGAGGGTCAACCCCACAAAGATCAGGGTGACGTGCTCACTCGTCATACTCCGGTGAATTTTACTCGACCACCATTCTTGCCCGTCTTTCCCGCACTCCTTTTCACTCGACACTCTCTAGTGCTCCTCCGCACTCAACACTCGTCTCACTTCCTCCTGCAGCGCTTGACAATCGACTCTGTCTACTATCGATCTCGGCGTCGGATATTAGCATCTACGTTCGTGGGATCACAGATCCCTTTGTTATACGAACCGCAGCGGAACTGTGTCCGCGGGAAACCCAGAAGATGTTGTCTCCTCTGACAGTGCGGACCTCTTGTTGCGCAGTGGTCGTAGCGTGGGGCGACACGTGTGAGTTACTGTCTGAAGTCCGTCAGTATGTCGCTGTACCGCTCGACGGTACTGTGCGCTGCTGACAGTACCGCCTAGTGAACCGCACGCACGCAACTGCGACGCCCACAGCAGACGCCGTGCTCGACATTTAGCCGCGCCGTCTTTTGCAGGGCTTCGCACACAGCCTGCGAGGAGGCGTCGGCGGGCGACACCTGGGCAGCATCGAGATGCCGGCGGGCGTGGGGGCGGCCGCCAGGGGGCAGGCCGGGGGCGGCGGCGTGGGCGGCGCGGGGCGGCGGGCGCGCAGCCGCCTCCACTGGTGCCGCCCCCTGCACTTCCTCAGCCCCCCGGGGCCCGTCGTGGCGCTCGTATCGTTCCCCGGCAGCGGCAACACCTGGCTTCGTTACCTGCTGCAGCAGGCCACAGGTGAGCGCAGGGCAGCCACAGCCGGCTCCCCGCCTTCACGCACTCTGTAATGTCGACTGCCGAGGCCTACAAAGCATTCCAGAGTTCTACCCACCCTACCTCTTCCACTCCAAATAACGGCTGCAGACACTCCCTTCCCTGCATAACT
The DNA here is from genome assembly GCF_023898315.1 of Schistocerca nitens. Lineage (NCBI taxonomy): Eukaryota > Metazoa > Arthropoda > Insecta > Orthoptera > Acrididae > Schistocerca > Schistocerca nitens. Next base: position 13,479,849 of record NC_064622.1, read on the forward strand.
GCAATCGTACCATCGTGGTACAGTCTCTTACGCTCCACAATACAGTATCTTCCCCGCATATTAGTTGCTCTCCTATCACATCTTCATCACAGTGTCTTATTAGAAAATGTTGCCAGAAGCTCTTAGCACCAACATCCCAATGGTATTCGAGATTACACACATTACAAATATCTCACCAAGCTTCAGACGGTAGTTTTTGTTCCTTCCAATGTATTTGTAAATGTATTATTGTTTTACTGAAAGGCTGCAGTGCAGTCTGAGGGTATGTGAACAACACATAAATAAATAAAAAAAAAAAACAGAAAGAACAGTTAAGTGGAGGTTCTAACAACCCTACCACAACAAAGGTCAAAAATTAATTATGATTGTAGTGTTGCTCACGCTGCTAAATACTGCATTTTCGGGCAACAACAAAGTTATATTATGTGGCAGGTGTCATTAGAGCACAGTTAATAAAGTCATTTCATGAAATAATGGATAAACTAGGCACTCGTCTTTCCGTGTTTCCCACGTTGGTCTCGTTGTGAACTTGTGGCTCAATCGTCGAAAATCTAGGTAGTGATGATTCCAAGCTCGGATGCAAAGAGGCCTAGGTGTTATTCTGCGATATTCAAAAGTTTTGTAGATGCGCTTCATAAGCTATTCTTGAAGATTAAACTTTTGCAACTTAGGACAATGGTGATGTAAAAAAGTAATCAGCACTCCGAATTTAAGTTACACTTCTTTTTTATTACTTTTGTTGCAACATCACTTCACAATATAAAACATACTTGAAAATAACTTCCTCACTATTAAAGTTCACATTACATAAACTGACTACAATTTGCGTCTTTTCAACGTAACGACCAAGGCTTGACTTTCTAATAACCGCTTACGCGCCCAAAAATCAGAGTTACAAGTACGACAAAGATCATAGTGACAAAAGAAAGAATACACATAAGAAAAATATCATTGCAATATAAACATATCGATGTATCAAAGTACCTCCACATTAATGAAATCAAATCTCAATGTTGTCACAGAAATATGTTAATTGTTTTACAGAAACACAGCAGAATATTGCTGGTATCGAGAGGTTGAGGTGAGGTGCCGCAATGGTTACGTAATTCAAGTACCATTACAAGGTTCATATGACTACCAAAGCTAGTCTCGTACCAGACTCGCCATGTGAAAAACCCTCGAACGAAGGGGAGACATGTGTCCCCGATCGACGACAAAGGGCCGAACGTCTCCACCGTCAATGACAACGAAGCCCTTGAGTGCGAGCTCGCTACATGCCGTTGATGTTTCCGACATTCGACGCCCCACATATCGTCCTCCATGCAACCACAACATTGGCTGCTAATGGCAACCGAGGGCGCGAGTGGAGATATCCAGTGGTGAGCACATCCTGAGGCTACGTAGCCTAGTTGAGCTGCTTAGTCGACGAATGACTCACACCACGGTTACAGTGCTAGTGGTGTTGACACAAAGCAGAGCAATGGCAACGATAAACAGCTGCCGAAGTTGAGATTTCGTCAGAAACGATCCCAAGGAATTTCGCAGAGGGAAAGAAGTGTCAGATGAAATGTTAGCGTTTGTGCACGGTGAGACAGTGGAATGCGTGCGCTCGGCTGTGCGGGCAATGTACATCAGCACTACAATGATGACGATATGTGCACGACAGTGACCTGCCATGTTAGACATATCGAATTGCGCGAGACGTAGATTACAGTGATTTCAAGGTAAGCAGTGGATGGTTGCATATCTTCAAACAGTGCTACAGAGTTCGAAGACCTAAGCTAACGCAGTTTTCAAACAATGCGTCAAGTTGGCGATGCACAGCAAAGTGCAGAATCGGCCCCAAAAATTTGTAGAAGAGGTAAACAAACTTATTCCACCGTTCAGTAACGTATTTGTTTGCAACTCCGACCAATCAGGATTTGAAGAGAAAATACATATCAAAGAAACCCTGGAAATTAGAGGTACCAAGAGAGTTGCATCAAGATCAACTAACAACAATGCCGTAACGCATTCGTACACAATTATGTCAACCGTTAATCTGCATCGTAAATTGGCTGAAAAGTTATTGTGGAGCGAGAAGTTAGGGGGTGCTTTGCCCTGCCCCCCCTCCCCCCCAACCACCCCCTGCGATTCTTTCGTCGAGGCGTGATCTTGCAAGGGTAGTAGGGAATATTTATGTCGCAGCGAGAAAGGCTGGGAAAATGGGCGTAAGGGAACTACAACTACGGTATTAGCACCGCTTTTGGCCAATAGCTGGTCAAAATAACTTGCCTTTTTCTTAGGTCATGGTCTGTGTATAAAAATCATACCCATTTAGAGCAAACAATCCCTCGTGAAGAGTGCGTGATATCGCAGCCATACCATCTGGAACCACTGAACGAATTTAGCCTCTGGTTGGTTAATTTTTTACGTGCCTATAAAACATATTATCGCTTTATCTGAAACTACACCTTAAAAGATAGCCAGTTTCACGGTAAGGTCCACGACAGAATGTTTCGCATTCGGTTGCATTCCATCACATCCTGTTAGTTCTCATCACTCCGTTACATCAATATGATTTCATTTGAATTGTTGGAAATGCCGTGTGGTTAGGGCCTCGTCGGGTAGAGCGTTAACCTGGTGCAAGTCTTTCGAGTGGACGCCACTTCGGCGACTTGCGCGTCGATGGGGATGACATAATGATGATTAGGACACTTTTTTTTCACTAGCTGCTTATATTTTATGACCCACCGTCTAATTTCTTATGGTGGGTCGTATATTGCCACTTAGCCGCTGTGACTGGGTCCGGGGTCCGCAGTGACTGAAAGTAACACCACACCGGCTCCCGTCCCCACTCACACCGTTGCCCGTGTCCCGCCACGTGGAGGCGGGCTCTATTTGTTTACATCCATTTGATATCTTTTTTTTCTTTTCTTTTTTTTGTGCAACATTAGAAAAACTTATAACTAATACAAAATCAAGTAAGATATTAATAAACAAAACGAAATTAAATATTTAGAAAGAAGGAAGGAAGAGAACTGAATAGAGAAGTTATAGGTATAATATTGCACGTCACCTGGTTGTGGGCGGCGGCCCGGGTCTTGGAATGGCCCTCAAGACGCTAGCCGTCGCTCACCATGCCTTTAACATCTACCATCCTAAAAACTAACTTAACTAGAAGAGATTAGGGTACGTTAAAGCTAGAAACTAAGACTAAGACCTCCATGTCCAGCCTGCTAAACTATTTACGATATACAATAGAGAGGTAACTGATTTTGTACTTGGCTCAAAGTTGCTAATGAAAGGGTATTTGTGGTAAAAGTAATAAGGTAATGACGCTAACGGTTTGTGATGAGCCTACAAGGCTCCTAGTAGAGTACATCAGGCGCAAGCACCTCCCGGACCCGCCGACAACACGACCTGAACGGTGGTTTTCCCCGATCTACCGTAGGTATCCGTCGGGTTGGGCTCAAAAGAGAGGAACCACAGTTAAGATCCTTCCATCCAGGACGTGCGCCGCCTCTTACCAGGGGGGCGTAGGTCCCTTGAAGAGGTGCCCAACTTTAAGCTTCGGATCAGAAGTTATTAGCGTAGTGGAGGTTGAGGTATAGGCTGTGTAGGTTGGTTGTACAACCAATTCACGCTGAGCCAATGAGACTTACAATGATACGTGGTGTGGCAGTTAGCACCTTCCGGCCCCGCCAGCAACACAGCCTGAGCGGTGGTTTTCCCCGATCTACCATAGGTATCCGTCGGGTTGGGCTCAAAAGAGAGGGATCACAATTAAGATCCTTCCATCCAGACTGTGCGCTGCCTCTTAACGGAAGGTGTAGGTCCCTTGAAGAGGTACCTAGCTTTAAGCTCTTATTAGACATGGGGGTGCTGTTAACTATTTACATATAAGGTGCAATCTGTTTTTAGGATTGTGTGTGACTTGTGCACCTCTTGTCGGTTGTTCCAGACTGTTCTTTGAAGCTGACTTGGTTGACACTATGGATCATCCGCGCTGGACGCTTCAATATCTGTGTTGGTGCCCTGGTCTGTATCTGTTTCTTCTTCATCACTCGTGGTGCTAATCATATCTGTATCCCCCTGCGCATCGTGACGTCTGTTTGGACCGACTTGTCTTCGGTATGGTCTGTTGCGCAAGTATTCTATTTGTTGGATCTTCGAGATTTCGTCAGTTAGTTTGTTGAGTTCAGTCCACCTTTCCGGGTCGCGTATTATGGCATGTAGTTCGTTCTGTGTGTTCAGGCGATTTATGTGTACTGTGTGTCTTATGTTCATGCGATGTCTGCAGAAGAAGACAGTGTGTTCAGGGGAACCTTCTTCCCTGCATGTGCATCTACGACGGGCGTTCAGAAAGTAAGCTCCGATCGGTCGCGAAATGGAAACGACTATGAAAATCCGATAAAGCTTTGCACAGATGTGTTGGGTAGTGTCTCTAGTATAACCCCAGTTAGCATCACGTCGCTCTTCTCATTTCTGAGCTCGCAGTGAGTGCGTAAAGATGTCTAGAAAATAGTGTCTGCCGCCAAGTACGAGGGCCTGGTGAGAAATTTCGCCTGAAGCTATGCAGCTAACATTACATAACTGTCGTGCTGTTTCTTCTTCAAGACAATTCTCAGCCGCATTCTGCAGGGGCAATGAAGATGCTCCTGCATCGTTTTCAAATGGAAATGTGAGATTACCCACAATACAGTCCGCAATTGTCTCCCCCTGAGTTTCATCTCTGGTCACATGAACCGCTGTCTTTGAAGACAACATTTTGACACAGACAACGAGGTGTAGGCCAGCGTGGAGAATTGGCGGAAAGCACTGGCGGCTGCCTTCTGTGATGAGGCTATTGAAAAGTTGGTACAACGCTATGACAAAAGTCTAAGTCAGAACGGCGACTACGTAGAGAAGTAGCTGAAAGGTGTAGCTAATTGTTACAAGTAAAACATTTCTGATGTTCACTGTGGTTTCAATTTGGCAATCAATCGGAGCTTACTTTCTGAACAGGCCTCGTATTAGTCTGCTGCAGACTCACGCGGTACAGGTGCGTGGGATAAGGGCCATGTCCTGTGATGAAATGTACCATACCGCGGCTGGGATCAATATGTTTTAGTTTTAGTCTTTCCCGGATGTCACAGAAGAAGTTGTATACACGGCGGCCCTTATCGCTGCTGTTGGCCCACTCGCTCTGCCCGGTATCCACTCGCCACGCTCTGAGTTGGCGTGTTGTCTCAATCGGTACACCAGTGATCTGCCGAACCTGGTCTATTCTCCCCATCCTAAGCCAGTACATTGCTGCGCGGTACCTGATGGTGATATCTATGGGGAAGATTCCCATGACGACACATAGTGCGTCATTTGATGTTGCGTTGAATGCTCCTGTTAGTCGAAGTAGAACACTTCTTTGGCCTCGGCGTACAATGGTTCTGTTGGTTGAGAGATTTAACTTGTGGGCCCACGTACTGGCAGCAAAGCATAGTACTGACTCGAAGAGAGCGCAATGGTATGTTCGTGTCACTGACAGGGGTAGTCTGAATTGTTCCGAATTTAGCCTAGCCAGTTTGTGTAGTATCTTTTCTGCTTTGTTTGTGCATATTCGCATGTGTTCGTGGAAGTTCAATCGTTCATCAATGTATACTCCTAGATAGCGTGTGACTGCTAGTCTTTTTATGTTTGTGTCCCCTATTTTGACTATTGGGTTCCTGCGCAGGATACCCTTTAGCAGTGTATAAGTTGTTTTGTTTCCTGCTATCTTTAATTTATTATCTGTGCACCACTGGGTTATTGTCGTAAGTGTTCCATTGGCTCTTTCTTCCAGCTGGGCACGGTTGTTTGCTGAAACTACGACGAGTAGATCATCAGCATAAGCGACAGCTCCATCTGTCAAGATGTGCTCCTCTAGTAACTGTAGGAGCGGTTCTATAACTATGTCCCAGAAGATGGGGCCGCAGATCGACCCTTGTGGACAGCCTTTTGTAATTCGTTTAATCACTTTCTGGTTGTCCATTTGCCAAACGACCGTTCTGTCTCTGCAGTAGTCCATGAAACTATTATACAGAGACTCCGGTACCTGCAGGTGTCTGAGCCTCTTGAACAAGGCCGGCCACCAGAGGTTGTCGAAGGCACCTGAGATGTCTATCATAATTGAAAGTGTGTATTTGGAGGGTGTGTCATGTGCTACTTGGAGAGCTCTGTTAATTGCGTCGTCTATAGATTCCCCTTCCCTGAAGCCATATTGGTGTGGTGTCAGTCCCCGTAGTGTTCGGTGTGCTTGTAGTCTTTTGCAGAGTAGTTTTTCTTGTACTTTACCGAGTGTGTTGATAAGGCAAATTGGACTGTATGACTTGGGGTCTGATGGGTCTTTGTCTGGAGCCTTTTTGATGATAACCGCCTTCGAGGTCTTCCACACTGCAGGCACACGGCCCAGACTTAATGCATCGTTTAACAACGTTGTGAGGAACGGGGTGATCTGCGGTGCAATTTGTTTCAGTACCTCAGAGTGGAGGCCTTCCGGTCCAGGCGCCTTTTTGTTTTTGAGTTCTGAGATCGCTGTCGCCACTTCTTCCTGCGCAAATGGACAGGTGACGGTTGGTGTGGTGAATACTGTGTCTACTTCGCGTCTCAGTGCTGCATGTTGCGGTGTGTCTGTGTCTGCGATGTCGTCGGGCAGGACAATACAACACCCAGTCCCTGAGCGGAGAAAATTTCCGACCCAGCCGGGAATCGAACCTGGACCGTTAAGTATGACATTCCGTCGCGCTAATCACTTAGTTACCAGGAGCGGAAATTTGCATTGTTGAAGAGTGGATAGCTACCTGAACGTCTTGCTCGGTTTGTAACTCCCAACGAGTTCGCCTTCGATCTTGATGCCGTGAACCTTTGTGGTCACTTTGGCTCGCCATTTTTCATTCGATGTTATGGTGCAAGTTAATTGTTTGTTTGGAACATTACTTGAATATCCATTTTGTGAAGTAAAGATTGATCTCTGCACCTCCCGGGCACTCATTTTCTGTCGCCCTCCTGATGCACATGGTGAGTCATTAGCAACTAATATTTTTCCTGTCATAATTACTAACACAACACTTTGAAATCAGTCTTACGAAAGACTGAACTTGCGACCTCGTGAGGAATTAGTTTGTCACAGGCTCACATTCGCACGTTTATGAAGATAGTTGACGTAACTGCGAAACGTCTTGCAGCCAGTGGATCGAAATCGGTCCAAAACAGCGATATACGTGTACCCGACCACTCGAGTGTCGGCGTCTTATAGATGACGACGTTGTTGACGACGCTGGGGACTTGACGACTGCTGCACCATGATAGGAAATAATAAATATTCCTACAAGCATTAAAATAAACAGGTGGCAGTTGTCTAAACAGGTGGCGGTTCTCTAAACAGCACACACACACACACACACACACACACACACACACACTACTCTACAGTATCAGTTTATTCGTTTTTTCTAAAAATTTTGATAAAAGTGACAAAGTAAAAAAGTCAACATCGTCATTTCAGCATATTCATTTTCTTCTCCTCCTCCTCCTCCTCATCTTCTTGGAGGAGCGTTAACTGCACGCAGAATTTTATTCGCGCTGTTGGGGTCTGGTACCCACCTCACCCGTGTCCCGCTCACTTAAGAGTACAGCTGTGACACCGATTGTTTTGCAGGTGTGTGTTTCCGTCTCCCTTGTGTATTACTTTCCCTCCCCCACCCCCCCACCCCCCCAACGATTTGTGTCACGTGTGTGGACAAGATCGTGACATTATCTTAAACGAAATTACAACGAAATCCAGACCATTACCTGCTTACAGGCGTTGATGTACACCAACGGGGACAGTTGAAAATGTGTGCCCCGACGGGGACTCGAACATGGGATCTCCTGATTGCATTGCAGACGCTCTATCCGACTGAGCCATCGAGGACACAGAGGATAATGCGACTGCAGGGCACGCTCCCCGTGAGACCCACATTTCCTACTTACTGTGCACACGCTACATTTGTAGTGCCCCTGCCCACTATATTCATTACTCGCGGCAGATAATCTACCGATTCCCGTAAGAGTTTGAGCAATGTTTGTGCAGCCACACTGAAGAACGTCAATCGACGGTAACCCTTATCTATATGAAGATGGTACCTGTTATTTCGGACATGTCTGAAAGAACAGATACCATCTCCATATATTATCTTAAATGTGTCGGCCATACCGGTACGTGGTATTAGACCTCAGGTACCTGCAATATGAAACCTGCTGTACACAGTACAGGTACTGAGTTTTGATTGAAGAGAAGCGTGCTCTCGAAATACCATGATCCTAGTTTTTCCTGTTAGGATATACGATTTAAAAACGGAAGATATTAAAAATTTGTTTTTATTTGATAATGTTGCTTGCGAAATATATTCCCAATCTGCGAATACACTATTACACCAGCTCTGTGGTGTACTATAGAGGTACGAAAATTAGTATCGCGACGGCTTAACGACTTCGGCTATCCGTTCACGCCTCGCGGATCGATCGGAATTTCCGTATGTCTTTATGTCTACATCCCATAGTGATGATAGTCTATGATGTACAGAAGTTTGGATCGAGACGTGAGGCATTCACGAATAGCCGAAGTGGTTAAGACGAGCTCTTGCGACAAGTGGCTAATCCGGGTTCGAGTCCCAGTCCAGTACAGATTTTCGTGTCTCTTTAATACACCACAGTGCTGATGTAACATCGTCCTCGCAATTTGCGAGTACATTTGACGACTTAATACGACTGTGGGTGGTCAGCATTGTCGACACGCATCCATATATGAAGGACTTCTGCATCGTACTGTGCAGATACTGCTTGGGCCGAGTTATTACTTGTGTGTCAAAAGCGGCCAGTATTCAGTGGTGCGTGCTGTCGTCCTGTGGACTTTGACGTCTTGTTGTTCGTATTTATGCCTGATTACTCAGTCCTCAGAGTATGGTGCTTGCCACTCCTTTCCCGTTTGACAGAATTACAAGTCATCAGCAAACCGCAAGGTATTTATTTCTTCTCCATGAACTTTAATTTCGTTTTCAATTTCCTCATCTGTTTACCTTACTGGTTGTTCAGCGTACAGACTCAATAACGTCATGGAGAAGCTATACATACCCCCCCCCCCCGGACCTCTCTCTCAGTACTTTCTCAAGTACTGCTTCCCTGTCACGCCCTTGGACTGTGACTGCAGTCCGGTTTCTTTCCGCTCCGTGTAATTACTCCTAGTACCTTCAATGTTTCGAAGCGTGTATACAAATCACATTGTCAAAAGCTTTGTCTACGTGTAGAAATGATGTAAACGTAAGATTACCTTTCCTCAAGCTATCTTCTAAGATAAGTCGCAGAGTCAATGTGCCTTTGCCTCTTCCTTCCTTTCTCCGGAACACAGTATGTTATTACTCTGAAGAAGGTTTCTGCTCTCTCAGTTACGCTAAACAGCTGCTGTTTCTTCGCCGGTAGTACAATACTTACTTTATTACATTGATAACTGCCAAAGAAAACTGATACCTACTTTTTAACATTAGTTTTCACCACACTACACTACTAGTAGCTGTGGTGCTCTAATGCCTGCCGTTTAAGGTTACAGAATGTTTTAATCCTTGAAATTAGATGTACAGGTAACTTGTACGAGGGGTAATGATGTACATGATTAATCTTCTTTTGTAGTGATACTTAGTTCTAATTCATTATTTATGTTAGATGGTAGTTTTCTCTCTTTGCTTCAGCCAGGGAGGAGAGGAGGTTTGTTCTCCAACGAGCTGCCGTTGAGGTCTTCACCGTAACTGTGGCCAGGGACACTTGCAAGGTACCACGAGCTGGGGCGGGTCACCTGGAGCGACAGCTGTTACACTTACGCTCTGCAACCCCGAAAGTGCAGTGCCACGCCTCTTGACACACTCAAACGTGTATATTTTGTAATGGAAACCATGAAACCTATACTCAGCACCATGGAAATTAAAATATCTTGTGCTGCCTCTCCTGCTCCCAGTCGGCCGGTTTGACATCCTACCCCCTTCAAAAAACTCACAATTAGTGCCGGGAGAATAAGAATTCTTGAGAGGGGGTGGGGGGTGGGGGGCACGACGACCACGCCGGGATCATCCGAATGGGGCGGATATCGGTAAATGTGGCGTACTTGTAGAGACAAACAAATGATTACAGTTTCAGAAAAACTCGATGGCTTTCAGAAAAATTGACAGATTTATTAAAGACAAAGGACCTCACAAACGGAGGAAGTCAACAACGCGTTGATCGTTCTCTGAGCCTTATGCAACCAGTTATTGCACCTGGCATTCATTGAGAGAGTTGTTGGGTGTCCTCCTGAGGCATATCGTGCTACATTCTGTCCAACTGGCCTGTCAGATCGTCCAAATGGCGAGCTGGTTGTAGGGCCCTGCCCATAATGGTCCAAACGTTCTACATGGGGGAGACATCCGACGACGTCGCTGGCCAAGGTAGGATTTGGTCAGGACGAAGACGAGCAGCAGTAGACTCCCGCCGTGTGCGGCCAACCGTTATCTTGCTGAAACGTAAACCCAGGACGGCTTACGGTGACCTCTCCCTCACTTATCGACCTTAATGACAGTGAAAAATTAAACCGCGTGTACCTAATGGAAATTTGGGAAAAGCAATCGTCACCGAAGTTAATCTGTCGGTAAAGAGGGAGGAAAGGGTTACATCTAAATGAAAGAAAAAATGCAAATGAAACTGGTGGAAATTAATTTTGAAAAGGGGTAAAGTTAATGAAGAAAGTAAATGTGCGGCCGTTACGTTAACAATTAACTAGCGGTAATTAGATATTTGAGATTTGGGGGAAATCACGGTCGCCAGTCCTACGGACAATTACTATAGTAACTGAAAAAGAAAGGTTATTACACATGTAATTTGCAGTAGAAGCGTGGCAACTGAAGGTTGACACGTCTAGTGTGAAAACTGAAAGTTTGTCAGAAGTAATAAATTTCGCTACACTCTGACTTAATTTAGCAAAAGAATTAATAAAACCGGAAAATTGAAAGTCAATTTAGTGATTGAAATTAATAGTGAGCTTTGTTTCTGAAGCACATCGAAATTCAGTAAAATACAGTTAGTCTTGGGCTACCTCAACAATCATTTCAAAAGCTACTTGAATCTACGCAATTTAGAAATAAGAGATTTAACTTTGAACTTGAATTAAATGATTCTGAACAATTAACAATAGTAAAATTTAGTACGTACCAAGCTGAGTTGCAGTCACAGGTAAGCTAAAATACGGTAACAAAACTCGCACTCTTAATTTGTGCTTGTGTAATCTATATATTGTAGCCAGCTATGAATACTTTAACTGAACTTTGAAATTAAAGCAGTGAAATCGAATGCTTTTACTTTAATGCTGGCGTCTGAATTTCAACTACACTCGAGTTCATTCCGGAAAAGGAAGGACCCTGCTTGGTAATGCAATTGGGACAATGAGCAACAAATGTTCATGCTAAGTTGCTGTAATTATAGTTACGAAAATGGAACAGTTTGAAAAGCTGAGGTCTGCCATACAGTTCTAAAACTTTACGTGCTTCCAGTCTTCCTTGTTGGTTGATTGAAGGTTTGAAGCCGTCGATCGAGGAGGTGGCGACAGCCACTCATTGTTGGCCGTCGCTGTTGCAGAAGCTGGATGTTGGCGCACCTTCTTCTCGACACGGTCACCAGGCGAAACGGGCTCTTGATGTGCGCCAGCTAATGCTTTCCGTCCGCGACACTGTGTCAGAAACTATCATAGCAAGTCGAGCGCAATTACATGCTGCCCAACCCCGAAAGCGCGGCAACTCGCGGGAGAGTCACACAACACACCTGCTCCACTGCACCACCCCAGCCAGACTCCCTCTGCTCTGCCAGCGCTCCACGCGGCAGAGTTCACACTACCAAAGATCCCAAACACTTTGGTTCTGCACACGACCTATCGATGTATTCGTTCGATAGCATAGTTTTCCCTAGGCAAGACCCAGCGTATAAATACAAATAATATTCACAAAACAAACCAACATAAATGCATAAATATATATACACAAACAGTAAAACAATTACAATATACAAAGACACAGAAACGTCATATATTCAGGTAACAAAATATGGAAAAAATTTTATAGTACAATAGATGTAAATAGGAGGATATGCATTTCCGGCGTTGCACGTGCTCCACATTATCTGAGGATGTTCGTGTAACGTAAACAGACTCAGAAAATGTCCCAAAAAGGAAAAAAACAGCGGAAATGCATATGCTCAAAACATCAAGAAAATTTAGCATTAGGCGAATTAACCAGAAACCAATTTTTAGACCATAATAATTGAGTAGAGGCACTCCTAATCTTATTCCACTCTGTCATCTTACACAAAAGAAAACAGGTTGACAACATATTAAAATTCATATAAAACATTGAAAATGTTTTAGCTGTTCTAAAATCGTCAACATTCCTAACAGTATCAAGAAATGGAATACTACTAACAGAATTAATCAGAGTACATGGTCATAAAAACAGGTAGATCAAAATACGCTAATTAATAATTAATTACATAGAATACAGATTTTTATATAACCTTTTCATAATTAATATTCTCGTCGTGAGAGTTCACTTAACGCTAAGCAAGAAAATAATATACAGCTGATCGACAAAAAACAAAAATATTGACAGCAGAATTCTTTCACATCAGCTGTCCGGGAAGAAAAACAACTCCGCCTTCCGTACCCGCAAGTACAAAGAATGCCGACAGCGGCACAAGAGCCGACAGCGACTCCGCCTCGCCAGTATTGTTGCGCCCGCCTGTGCGGCACGCTTGATCTCACTCGCCCTTGTAACGGCGTTTCAGAGAACGTCCGTTTCACTGAATTCTTTGGGAAAAACTCACTCCCGAGTAATCTCAAGGAGTCCATTAACACTATCACAGTGGATAACTAAACCCTGTCCATCATCACACACATGTACAAGCCTGAAACTTAAAACAACGTCTAAGTACATCGGCAATGACTAGTAAATCACATATTTATGAAATCTTACAGCTTGTTACAAAATCATATTTACATTTTTAATCTACTGTGACTCAGCTGAAAACTTAAACTAGCAGCTTGGATTTTTCAATTGATAAATAATCACTCTCTCTTAAATCATTTAGTCAAAATTAATTACTTATTAATTACACTTTTCTTTAACGTCCTCTTGGTCAGGCAAAAGCATGACAATGTAGCAAACCTTAAATCCTACATTCTATAATTACATACTGTACAAATTACCCATTGTGTGGTATTAATCGATCCTAGGTTGGTACAATTTCAAGTCTACAATATTCCGTATACCTAATCGTTTTCTACAGCTTGGATACTCTAAGCAATAAGCATTTGTATGAGGTATACCAATGACTTTATATGGTCCATTATAAACAAACTTAAATTTAGAGATTTCATTGTATATCTCACTCGATTTCTCATGAGCTTTTACAAGTACTAAGTCTCCGATTGCAAACTTAGCAAAACGCGCTTTAGCGTCATGATGACGTATGCGAGCATCGGCTTTTAGCTTCATGACTTCTCGCAAACGATCTTTTTTCACACCAATACTAATATCAATCTGTGGAGGAAATTTGATTATCTCTTCCACAGGTCCCGGTTTGTCTGAAAACACACTCTTATTTCTCATTATTACTTCATACAGGCCTCGTCTTTGTTCGTGTGTTACGTTTGATACACCGTCTACAATACTTTCCAATTCACTTTCTACACTATTGTCAATGCCGAGATTCCTCATGTTACAGTAGTTCAAATTCATACCTACGTCAATACCATCCGGCCAGTTAACAATGTGTATAGGCTTGTATTGCCTATGCACACCGTCTCCTGCCTCGTCAAAACTAACTACTATTGTTTTATCTTGTGACGTACATGCCAAAGTTTTGCTATCGCAATTAATCACTGCACGGTACTTTAATAGCCAATCTAACCCAATAATTACTTCCGTAGTTAAGTCTGGCACGACGACAAACTCTTGTTCAAATTGTGCCCCACATATCTCGAACTTGACAAAAATCTGTTTTGTGACCGGTTTACTGGCCTTCCCAGTAGCACCGATAATTTTCACCCCTGTTACTGGCATAACTACGATACCAGGTCTGTCTTTCAGTAACTCAAATATTTTCCCAGATACAGCACTCAATTCTGCACCGGTGTCAATCAACACGTTTAGTTGTAGGTCGCGCATATTAACAGACACTACTAACTGTCGACGCTTATCCTTGACTGTTTCTTTATTTTTCCACAGTAAATCCTTGTCTATATCCACGTCATTCCAGAAAAAACCATCCGGCTTTGACCGTAAATCCGGCTTATCTGGCGGCTTTTTCAGCCTCTGTTCACATGCAGTTTTAATTTCAACACGTTTGTCCTGAGGCTTAGTCTGTAGCTTCGCCTCCAATACCGAAACCTTTTCCTGTAACTCGTCAACTAGTGAGTGTTGCTTTGCTATCTATTCACTAATTGTCACCTTCGTTGATTCCTCTTTGGCCAGATTGATCTCATCTGCCAATCTACCTGGAGAAATGTGCCCAGTAGTATCTGCAATTACTTCCTCTAGATCTGCGCAACCCACACTGCTATCGTCTGACCGTATAATGTCAGCTCTAACCTCATACGCGCTGTAATATGTGCTTTTCTACCAATCGTGTCCGGCTATCACTAAAATCTTCGTAATCTTTCTCCTTAATACTTTCGCAATTTTTAAACTGGAGTTTTGCGTCGGATGGGTCGGCCACTTCTAACACTATAACTTTCGGTAAATTCTGCCGGTCAGGGCGAGAACTTTCCGTTACTACTTCAACATCCAACTCCTGCGGGACGAAACACGACGAATCTTGCTCGTGCTCCCAATTAACAACAACTATTTCTAGTAAAGTCTGCCGGTTAGGGCCAGAACCTTCTATCACTTCACAAACACTATCTTCCTGTGGGACGAGACGCGGAAAATCCTGCCCGCGCTCCCCAAAAACACTTCTCCCGTACAGGCCCCTATAATCTCTTAGTTCGTCGTATAAGCGACCGAACTGCCTTAACCAGACCTCATCCCTCTCTGCATCCCCTCGCTCGAAGACGGACGTTTTATCCGACATCTGATCTTCTCTCAACACTTGCGAATCATTCTTAAACTCAATCTCCAGTTCCGCTGTGGGTATTACAGCTGCCACTTTATAATCGATTTCCGGAACACTACTTAAATTGTTCTCACTGACAGTGAATGTACTTCCTACTGCCGTGTCTACAGCTGATCTAATACTTGTGGGTGCACTCCATTCTCCTAACACTGGCACACTCTCCCACCGTTGAATATTCCATACGGAATTTTCATAACGACGACACCTGGGTTTTCTCGTGTTATTGGGCCTCCGAAATTTCTCCACGCCCGGTCGGCCCCTCACCGGCGCGGCTAATGGTTTCCCTGTCTCGTCCCAGCAGATACGCTCCCCGGATGCTGCTGAGGCGGCTGATCACACCCTCTGGCGTTATTACTATTCTGCGAAGCCCGTATCACGTTAGTATGATACTGGTTTCCGTCATTCCTGTTATTTTTTTCATTGTACCGATTGTTGTTACGGTCCGAACCATTATTGTTATTGCTGCCAAGATTGCGGTATGCATTATTCCCATAGTTGTCGTTGTTGTGGTTGCTGTGGTACCCGTTGATGTTACCACGGCCTCTACCACTGTCGCGATTATTGCGCCAATTGTCCTCGTCCTCAACTCTTTCCAGGAAATCTTTGATTGTCTTGTAATTGCTTCCTACGTAGTGTTTTGTATCATCTGGAAGCTTCTTGTAGAGTTCCCAGACTATTTCGGATTCCGTGCGGCGATCACGCAAATATTCCAACTTGCGGATCCAGCCCTCACAAAACTCCGTCATCGAACCGCGCGAATTCGCATCGAAAGGCCTCGATACGACAAATTCGCGCCAGACACTTTGTTGTTTTTGCTCTGACCAGTATTCAGCCAGAAACAAATTTTTAAACTCGTCAAAAGTCAGGTTCGTAATGTTGAGGTTTAGGCCCCAACGCTTGACATCACCAGCCAGCACATCAATAACCGCATTAAATTTTTCTCTCATTAGTCCATGATCTGGGTAAAACTCTTTCACAATTTTTAATGAAATCCATCGGGTGTATACCGCCTTTTTTCAAGGGTTCGAACCGCTCCTCTTTCGTCAACAATTTCGAACTATGTGCACCCTAATTACTTGGCAAGTGGTTGTCGCAAGCGTTTCCACTTCCCTCTTTTTCTCTTCGCAGGTATTAGCCTGCTCCCTCACTTGGGTATCTACTTCGGATACTAAAGGATTTAAAGTTTCCACCTTCTTTTGTTCCTCTTTTTTCACTAATTGAATTTGTTCCGTCACCTTATTCTCGATGATCGGAGCAACTGCTTCTCCTACACTTTTCTCGATTCTGCTAATTTCGGAATGAAAACGAGTATTTATGCTCTCAATTTCCGCCTGAACGCCTATCATTTCCTGTTTAAGATTACCGATTTCGGCATTAATCACAACAATATCTTCTTTTATTTTATCAAATTTTGTGTTAACAACTCCAACATTGTTGTTAACAACATTAATAGCTTTGTTCTGATTATCTAGCTTCCGTTAAATTTTTTCAGACTGAGCTTCTTGCTTGGCAGACTGAGCTTTAATTTCTGCCGATTGAGTTTCTATCTTGCTAGACTGAGCCTTGATTTCGTTAATCAAAACATTCAATAAATCAGCTAAATTCCCGGAAACCAGCGATTTTACTTCCGTAGCGGGTGCCTCTTTAATTGTCCCTCCGTATTCGTCATCAAGGGGTTCAGATTTGATTATCACTTCCGATTTCGAAACATTTTCTAAAGTTTGGAATTCCATTTCTGCTCTTCGTTGCATTTCGACGGTCGCGTCTTTCATGCTAGCCACCTGCCCCTGAACAATGGGTACCGCGGTGCGCGTTTCCCACTGTTCGACCGATTTTTCCGTATCCAAGTCTACCAAATTTTGGTAATTGTTGCCTTCAATCATTTTAATAATTTTCAATACAAATGCCAAATCTCAAATATAATTAGGATTCCTCCCACTACTTATTCTCGCTGACGTAACGGCCTGTTCGTAACCAGTACTTTGTTACGAGATTTGCACAATGCAAAATTCGTGTCCAGAACAACCTCAAATCTGAAGACTGTCCTGTTACCAGGTCGCCACGTGTAACCTCCCCCTCAGTTATTGACCTTAATGACAGTGAAAAATTAAACCGCGTGCACGTAATGGAAATTTGGGAAAAGCAATCGTCACCGAAGTTAATCTGTCGGTAAAGAGGGCGGAAATGGTTACATCTAAATGAAAGGAAAAATGCGAATGAAACTGGTGAAAATTAATTTTGAGAAAGGGGTAAGTTAATAAAGAAACTAAATGTGCGGTCGTTACGTTAACATTTGATTGGCGTTAATTAGATATTTGAGATTCGGCGAAAATTAGGGTCGCCAGTCCTATGGACAACTACTGTAATAACTGAAAATGAAAGATAATTAGCACTAAAAGCGTGGCAACTGAAGGTTGACACGTGTAGTGTGAAAACTGAAAGTTTGTCAGAAGTAATAAATTTCCCTACACTCTGACTTAATTTAGCAAAAGAATTCATAAAACCGGAAAACTGAAAGTTAATTTAGTGACTGAATTTAATAGTGAAGTATCTTTCTGAAGCACTATGAAATTCAATAAAATAAGGTTAGTCTTGGGCTACCTCAACAATCATTTCAAAATCTACTTGAATCTACACAACTTAGAAATAAGAGATTTAACTTTGAACTTGAATTAAATGATTCTGAACAATTAGCAATAGTAAAATTTAGTACATACCAAGCTGAGCTGCAGTCACAGGGAACCTAAAATATGGTAACAAAACTCGCACTCTTAATTTGTCCTTGTGTAATCTAAATATTGTAGCCAGCTATGAGTACTGTAACTGAACTTTGAAATTAAAGCAGTGAAATGGAATGATATTACTTTAATGCTGGCGTTTGAATTTCAACGACACACAGGTTCATTCCGGAAAAGGAAGGGACCCTGCTTGGTAATGCAATTGGGACAATGAGCAACAAAGGTTCATGCTACGTTGCTGTACTTTAAAGAGGCAAATTGAGCAGTTTGAAAAGCTGAGGTCTGCCATACAGTTCTAAAACTTTACGTGTTTCTAGTCTTCCTTGTTGGTTGATGGAAGGTTTGCAGTCGTCGAACGGGGAGGTGGCGACAGTCACTCATTGTTGGCCGTCGCTGTTGCAGAAGCTGGAGGTTGGCGCGCCTTCTTCTCGACACGGTCACCAGGCGAAACGGGCTCTTGATGTGCGCCAGCTAATGCTTTCCGTCCGCGACACCGTGTCAGAAACTATCATAGCAAGTCGAGCGCAATTACATGCTGCCCAACCCCGAAAGCGCGGCAACTCGCGGGAGCGTGACACAACACACCTGCTCCACTGCACCACCCCAGCCAGACTCCCTCTGCTCTGCCCGCGCTCCACGCGGCAGAGTTCACACTACCAAAGATCCTAAACACTTTGGTTCTCCACACGACCTATCGATGTATTCGTTCGATAGCATAGTTTTCCCTAGGCCAGACCCAGCGTATAAATACAAATAATATTCACAAAACAAACCAACATAAATGCATATATATATATATATATATATACTCCTGGAAATTGAAATAAGAACACCGTGAATTCATTGTCCCAGGAAGGGGAAACTTTATTGACACATTCCTGGGGTCAGATACATCACATGATCACACTGACAGAACCACAGGCACATAGACACAGGCAACAGAGCATGCACAATGTCGGCACTAGTACAGAGTATATCCACCTTTCGCAGCAATGCAGGCTGCTATTTTCCCATGGAGACGATCGTAGAGATGCTGGATGTAGTCCTGTGGAACGGCTTGCCATGCCATTTCCACCTGGCGCCTCAGTTGGACCAGCGTTCGTGTTGGGCGTGCAGACCGCGTGAGACGACGCTTCATCCAGTCCCAAACATGCTCAATGGGGGACAGATCCGGAGATCTTGCTGGCCAGGGTAGTTGACGTACACCTTCTAGAGCACGTTGGGTGGCACGGGATACATGCGGACGTGCATTGTCCTGTTGGAACAGCAAGTTCCCTTGCCGGTCTAGGAATGGTAGAACGATGGGTTCGATGACGGTTTGGATGTACCGTGCACTATTGTGTCCCCTCGACTATCACCAGTGGTGTACGGCCAGTGTAGGAGATCGCTCCCCACACCATGATGCCGGGTGTTGGCCCTGTGTGCCTCGGTCGTATGCAGTCCTGATTGTGGCGCTCACCTGCACGGCGCCAAACACGCATACGACCATCATTGGCACCAAGGCAGAAGCGACTCGCATCGCTGAAGACGACACGTCTCCATTCGTCCCTCCATTCACGCCTGTCGCGACACCACTGGAGGCGGGTTGCACGATGTTGGGGCGTGAGCGGAAGACGGCCTAACGGTGTGCGGGACCGTAGCCCAGCTTCATGGAGACGGTTGCGAATGGTCCTCGCCGATACCCCAGGAGCAACAGTGTCCCTAATTTGCTGGGAAGTGGCGGTGCGGTCCCCTACGGCACTGCGTAGGATCCTACGGTCTTGGCGTGCATCCGTGCGTCGCTGCGGTCCGGTCCCAGGTCGACGGGCACGTGCACCTTCCGCCGACCACTGGCGACAACATCGATGTACTGTGGAGACCTCACGCCCCACGTGTTGAGCAATTCGGCGGTACGTCCACCCGGCCTCCCGCATGCCCACTATACGCCCTCGCTCAAAGTCCGTCAACTGCACATACGGTTCACGTCCACGCTGTCGCGGCATGCTACCAGTGTTAAAGACTGCGATGGAGCTCCGTATGCCACGGCAAACTGGCTGACACTGACGGCGGCGGTGCACAAATGCTGCGCAGCTAGCGCCATTCGACGGCCAACACCGCGGTTCCTGGTGTGTCCGCTGTGCCGTGCGTGTGATCATTGCTTGTACAGCCCTCTCGCAGTGTCCGGAGCAAGTATGGTGGGTCTGACACACCGGTGTCAATGTGTTCTTTTTTCCATTTCCAGGAGTGTATATATATATATATATAGTAAAACAATTACAATATACAAAGACACAGAAACGTCATATATTCAGGTAACAAAATATGGAAAAAATATTATAGTACAATAGATGTAAATAGGAGGATATGCATTTCCGGCGTTTCAGGGCGACAAACCGGGGCGTAGAATATCGTCGACGAACTACTGTGCTGTAAGAAAACAAATGCCACCCCAAAGCGTTAACTCCTGGTTGGTTGGTTGATTGGTTTCGGGGAAGGAGACCAGACAGCGTGGTCATCGGTCTCATCGGATTAGGGAAGGATTGGGAAGGAAGTCAGCCGTGCCCTTTCAGAGGAACCATCCCGGCATTTGCCTGGAGTGGTTTAGGGAAATCACGGAAAACCTAAATCAGGATGGCCGGACGCGGGATTGAACCGTCGTCCTCCCGAATGTGAGTCCAGTGTCTAACCACTGCGCCACCCCGCTCGGTTAACTCCTGGTTAACGGCCCGTACAGTGGACGGCAGTGAGGTTGGCGTCCTCCCGCTATCCAGCACGTCTCCAGACGCATCTTCGCCGTGGAATCTCACTGACTGGAGTGGAATTGTCTCCAGTGACGGTCCCGCTTCGATCTGGGCCCCGATGGCCAGCTAATTGGTGGAGTTCCTGAAACCGAGTGTAAGTTACCTAAACATACCGAAACCTTTATGTTCTGCCATCAGTCGACATCACTTACCTGTAAAACTCTGCACGTGAGTAGAACAATGTTTGACGGTTAGCGAATCTACAGGCAGCAGAAGCGTAAGCCGCCGGACAGAGAGTGCCTCGTAAGAGATAGTTATCACCAGCAGATTCAAGATAGTCATAAGCGGGCTACTGGCTAGGGAGAAGCTCATAATTTGCTTGAAACAATATTTACTAGCACATGGACTACCTAGCGTGTGATTTTTACCACATTACGAGCTGCCGTGTTGCCGTAAGTTCTTCCGTTGCCCGTCATCGAAGTGCGAATGTGGAACTACAAGGGAGTCGTTGAAACACACTGGAACGAAACAGATCGTCACAGAGATACATGCGTACGCTGTCAGCGATGAAGGGGTCAGCACTGGGCTGCTTCAGTCGCGATACGTCGACAGTGACGCAGAACGTCAACGCGTCGCCCTTGTTAAAGTATGTGTACTGCTCTGTTCCGCTGTGTGTTAATCACTTTACCGAAACTCCAAACTTACACCTCGATGACTAAAAAGGGGAGAACGTGCCCCATGTCACCTTCTGGTTCAGAAAATAATATCTCGCTTACGACTCTTGTGACAGGCAATTGCGAGAGCTCTGTCGACACACATAGTTTGCGACTATCGCCGCTGGATCGACTTGGCATATAGGCGTCCATTACGAACAGCATTAAGAATTCCCGAGCACCGTGGTGCGTGAAGAACGCGCGGACACTTGCAATGGCACCTGGATCATGGCGACGTGTTCTCTTCCCGACGAGGGCAGGGTTTGTCTGAGATGTGACGATGGTCGCAGAAAAATGTAGAGCTGGCCAGGTAGCAATGCGCGTGTCAGGCGTGCAGTGCCTCAGAAGATCATTAGGTCGGCAATCTCGTGGACAGCTCTCGGTCGCCTCTCATCAGGGTTTTGTGCTGTATCAGGACAGTGTGGTGTGCGTACTGTAAGACCTTCGGTACAGTCACCATCAGATTATTTGACTTGTCGCTCTAACGAAGTAGGCGAGTGTCAGCAATATGTCTCGTGGTCTTATCGTGGCGTGTTCATCTTCTGCCGTTAGGTCAGACAATAGAAATGCCACTTGCACGCTTAGAGTAGCAGATTGACGGTGACCAACTTTAAACAGAACTTGATTAATTTTCACACACATTTATTATAATAATAAAAAAACATATCATTACTTAACTTGGTTCTGGATGCTATTTACAATTGACTATCTGAAGTTTCTTTGGTATTGGTACGTTAATCTTATTCTCACATATCTCTGATACTTGACAAAGGGTCTATACATTTCTCTTCGTGGCTATGTACACGAATATGAATATCTTATTAGGCGCAGACTGAAACTTGACTATAGACTGGTACAGACCAATGGAGACTCACTAATCGGAGGTCTGGACACTCGTTATAATACCTCGCGCGTTCAGGTATCACTGCGCGAGTGTGATCCGCGAGGAGAAAAGGTTCTACGTTAGCAGCAATCTCATTGGCTGCGTTACATATTAATACGCGGATCGGCGGAAGCAGAATTTGGTCTGTCTCTAAGACAGCGCCATCTCGTAGTGCGGAGACGGACGAGCGCTGCGCCTGCGCTGTTGTGCTTAGCGGGGCGCGCTCTAGTGGGAAAGTTGTGTACGCGCTGACTACGCGGGACTATGTACACAACAGACAGGATCCTTGCACCTACTGCCTAACTTTGAACTGAACATTTTGGTGACGGGTCCACGTTTCACGACAGTAATGCACTAGCGAAACACGCCCAGTTTGTGAATAGCTCCCTCGAGGAAGAGGGAATGACAGAATTGAATGGCTTGGGGTATGTTGTGGTAGGAAACCGACTGAGCGTACATTGGGGGCAGGTGAAACCTGCAGAGCGTCATCGCAGGAGGCCTGCTCGTAGACTGGATGACGTGATGAGAGACAGCGTCCCAGAGTGGGGCGGGCTCGAGCAGCCAGTTGTGGACCGCCTCGCGGACGTCGCGCCGAGGACGGCCCCCTGTACGGTGCAGTGGCCTCTGCGCAGCGACGCAGTGCTGTCGCAAAGTGCCCAGTAGCAGACAACAGCCGCACTTCTGCATCGGGCAGTCTCTGTGTTGTGGTCTTTCGTCCCCTGCCCCCCTCGGCTCTGCGCCGCCTAGACGTTTTGACGCGTTGCGCCGGCGTGTTGCAGGCGTGTATACGGGCTCGGTGTACAAGGACTTCGGGCTGCTGAAGAACGGCTTCCCGGCGGAGTCGGTGTGCAACGGGTCGGTGCTGGTGGTGAAGACGCACGAGAGCGGCCCCGAGGCGCGCGCGCCCTTCAGCCGCGCCGTCCTGCTGGTGCGCGCGCCCGCGCCCGCCATCCTCGCCGAGTTCAACCGCCAGAGCGGCGGACACGTCGGCTTCGCGTCGCCCGACCGCTACCACCGCAACAGGGGCAAGTGTGAGTACGCCGCGCCGCGCACACGCCTCCGCTGCACTCTGCCGCGCCGCCGCCCGCCGGCCAAAACACCGAGTAACACTTGTTGTGCGAAGACGATACAGTAGCAAGGGTACACTATTGTTGTTGTTGTGGTCTTCAGTCCTGAGACTGGTTTGATGCAGCTCCCCATGCTACTCTATCCTGTGAAAGCTTCTTCATCTCCCACCACTTACTGCAGCCTACATCCTTCTGAATCTGCTTAGTGTATTGATCTCTTGGTCTCCCTCTACGATTTTTACCCTCCGCGCTGCCCTCCAATGCTAAATTTGTGATCCCTTGATGCCTCAAAACATGTCCTACCTTCTTCTAGTCAAGTTGTGCCACAAATTTCTTTTCTCGCCAATTCTATTCAATACCTCCTTATAAGTTATGTGATCTACCCATCTAATCTTCATCATTCTTCTGTAGCACCACATTTCGAAAGCTTCTATTCTCTTCTTGTCCACACTAGTTATCGTCCATGTTTCACTTCCATACATGGCTACACTTCATAGAAATACTTTCAGAAACGACTTCCTGACATTTAAATCTATACTCGATGTTAACAAATTTCTCTTCTTCAGAAATGCTTTCCTTGCCATCGCCAGTCTACATTTTATATCTTCTCTACTTCGACCATCATCAGTTATTTTGCTCCCCAAATAGCAAAACTCCTTTACTACTTTAAGTGTCTCATTTCCTAATCTAATTCTCTCAGGATCACCTGATTTAATTCGACTACATTCCATTATCCCCGTTTTGCTTTTGTTGATGTTCATCTTATATCCTCCATTCCGTTCAACTGCTCTTCCAAGTCCTTTGCTGTCTCTGACAGAATTACAATGTCATAAGCGAACCTCAAAGTTTTTATTTCTTCTCCATGGATTTTAATACCTACTCCGAACTTTTCTTTCGTTTGCTTTACTTCTTGCTCAATATACAGATTGAATAACATCGGGGAGAGGCTACAACCCTGTCTCACTCCCTTCCCATCCACTGCCTCCCTTTCATGCCCCTCAACTCTTATAACTGCCATCTGGCTTCTGTACAAATTGTAAATAGTCTTTCGCTGCCTATATGTTACCCATACCACCTTTAGAATTTGGAAGAGAGTATTCCAGTCAACATTGTCAAAAGCTTTCTCTATGTCTGCAAATGCTAGAAACGTAGGCTTGCCTTTCCTTAATCATTCTTCTAAGATAAGTCGTAAGGTCAGTATTGCCTTACGTGTTGCAATATTTCTACGGGTACACTAAATGCAGGATTAAATGTGAGGGCGATTACACGGATGTGCTGGGCACGATGTCCAGTACACGGCAGCAGCAGGTATACTCTAGCAGGGCAAAGAGTCGAACTCAGCTCCGCTGACAGACACGGGCACTTCATGCCGTGCTGTTTCTGCTGTGTGCTAGAGATCACCAGACGTAGCAGCCGGTGTGTGGTGGCATACCTGTCTGTCGCCAACCCCTGACCAGATGTTTCCAGTCCAAGAGGGCAGGACAGGACAGCACGCGCAACCAGTGGTTTTGCATTATGTTGTTGAAACATGAAATGACGGAGATCTCGAATATAGGGCACAGCTATCACCCTCACAAATGTAGGGCCCAGTGTCAAAGGTACCAGCTATCCGAAGAAGGGGTTGTGGTGTACCTCGTGACACTCCACGCCATCACACTGGGTGTTGAGCCTGTATGACTACGACGGACGCAGTCTGGCAACATTCGTTCTCTCCAGAGCGCCCCCCCCCCCCCCCCCCAATCTGTCGCCCTGCCGACATCCGGTGCTGTTGCAGACGTCGTCGCCCTGTCCCTTTGGGGACATTCGCCTTAAGGCTACAAGCCGTTCTCTCGACTCGAAATACGAGACGTGCCTGTAGTACCGTGCACGGTCGAGCGAACGAAATGTGTACCTTCATGGGAGGAGATTACTGGGGACTGTTAAGATCCTTCCCGGCGTTGAGTATGCCTCTTCGGAACCTATCGATCCGCACTCGAACGCAGTCGCGGGATCCCGGCCAACGCGAGCAGCAACGTCGCGGGACGCTGAACCGCTGCGCCGTCACATACCGACACCCGCTGGTACTCGCTTTTCATTGTTACCTGAGGTGTAATACGATTGTCTCAGAAAAAACAAGCATTCAAACGTGATTTCTGAATCAGAAACAGCATAATCTTCACTCTTCCCTACTTTGTGAGATTACTTTCTAACGGTAACCGTTTGCACATCCAAACGTGTTGTATGTTTCACACCAATCTGACATTTGTAGCTTACGCAGGTCATTCTGTTACAGTTTTACTGCCGAGCAGTACAGTACCAACACCCGTGAAACGATACAAAACCTTTATTAATAGGCTCTATGTGAGATAAGTACATACCCACTCCTCGTGCGAAAATGTAGCTAATTCGGGAAGTGACTTTGCAGCTCGTCCTCCGAAGGCCTTCACAAAGATTCAGCAGATAAGAGTACTGAAGGGTATCATTGTATTCATTACACCTGTTGAGCACAATTCTAGGCGTCAATGCCGCGTTCATCGTCTCGGTACACAATGAACATAGACTGAAGTATTGAGTGGAATTGGTCTCTCAGTGTGCTGACATACTGCTGTTCTCTAACCCGACCACTGGGGACAACGAGGGGCCAAGGTCAGGATTCGACATGGAGTCCCGTCGCGTGTCACAGAAGGCCAGAGGCACTTGATTGGACTCGAGCTCCCAGAACGCCAAAACGCCCCCTGCTCGGCAATAACCAGTCAACGATCACCACGCCAGCGTACTCGTTTCGAGGCCTTTCCAACCGTAAAGCTGTCTTTTCAGATGACCGCTCTACCCTGAGTGTTTGTCGCACGCATTTCGTTCGGAGTACCTTTTGATGATGCAGCTTTCGGTACGCACTGGTCCATGTACACATTGGTTCATCTGCCTTTTTTTTTAAATAGCGTGCTCTTACGGTTTCTGACCGTAATCCACCTGGAAGTCCTTCTCCTTACCGGCCGCTGTGGTCGAGCGGTTGTAGGCGCTACAGTCTGGAACCGCGCGACCGCTACGGTTGCAGGTTCGAATGGTGCCTCGGGCACGGATGTGTGTGATGTCCTTAGGCTAGTTAGGTTTAAGTTCTTGTAAGTTCTAGGGGACTGAAGACCTCAGCTGTTAAGTCCGATAGTGCTCAGAGCCATTTGAACCAAGTCCTTCTCCTTCTACCAGTCAGCTTCGACCTTCGGTTACATCTGGTCTCGGCACGTGCCGTTTACGCACGATGGCGTTACTACAGTCAACTCGGCAGGTTTTCGGACACCAGAGAGGCCACTGCCATCGCTTCCTTTGTCAGACTGCGGCAAGAAGCGGAGAAACCATCACGCGTCTTTTGCAGTCTGGGATAAAACTGGACATTGCCCGCCATCTCTGTCAGTGATAGACCGATGTGTGCTCGTTCGCGTCAGCTGGGTGGCACGCGTCAGTACTATAGGGTGGGAATGCACCACAGTTTTCGTTAGTACAAAGTGTTGTGTACATAGTTCCGCGTACTCAGCGCGTACACAACTTTACCACTAGAGCGCGCCCCGCTAAGCACAACAGCGCAGGTGCAGCGCTCGTCCGTCTCCGCACTACGAGATGGCGCTGCCTTAGAGACGGACCAAATTCTGCTTCCGCCGATCCGCGTATTAACATGTAACGCAGCCAATGAGATTGGTGCTAACGTAGAACCTTTTCTCCTCGCGGATCACACTCGCGCAGTGATACCTGAATGCGCGAGGTATTATAACGAGTGTACAGACCTCCGATTAGTGAGTCTGCATTTGTCTGCACCAGTCTGTAGCAGTCTATAGTCAAGTTTCAGTCTGCTCCTAATAAGATTACCATATTCCCCTACATAGCCATGAAGATAAATGTATAGACACTTTTGCCAAGTATCAGGGATATATGTGAGAATAAGATTAACATACCAATACCAAAGGAACTTCAGATTGTCAATTGTAAATAGCATGCAGAACCAAGTTAAGTAATTTTTATTCTTGTTATTATTTTAATAAATGTGTGTGAAAATTAGTCAAGTTCTGTTTAAAGTTGGTCACCGTCAATCAGCTACTCTTAAGCGTCCAAGTGGCA
The DNA here is from genome assembly GCF_023898315.1 of Schistocerca nitens. Lineage (NCBI taxonomy): Eukaryota > Metazoa > Arthropoda > Insecta > Orthoptera > Acrididae > Schistocerca > Schistocerca nitens. Next base: position 13,507,209 of record NC_064622.1, read on the forward strand.
TTTCTATCGTCTGACCTAACGGCAGAAGATAAACACTCCAGGATAAGACCCCCGAGACATTTTGCTGACACTCGCCTACTCCGTTAGAGCGACTAGTCAAATAATCTGATGGTGTGTGTACTGAAGGTCTTACAGTACGCACACCACACAAAGGCTCCAATATTGTTTCCTAGGTGAGATGTTTACAGTGCCTAGCTCGTTATGTAGCTCATACGATGTCAAACGCGAAGCAGACCAGGTGAATCAGGGGTAGAGCCCGTACTCAACTGTCAGAGTAGCCGTCAGTCCATTCGAAGCACCCACCCTCCCTAACAAACTCCATCGTCCAATTGCGACATTGTGGCGTTGGTCCCTGTCCATGTTTGTACAAACCTTTCTTCTTTGCCAGGGCGATATGAAAAACAAGCTAAAGAACTTTTATCCGGACAAATTACACAACCAAAAGGTTGCAAATAATTATTTAATACACTGACCTAGGTTTCGAAACCCTAAGGATGTCTTCACCAGAATTAAATTATTAAAAGTCGTAAAATTACATTGCGAGAAGGCAACAGTCAAAGTTTAATTCAGATGTGCTCGATCCAAAAATTAAAAATTAGAAACGTTCCAGCTTTTGATACGCATACCTCACAAGGAACAGCATCACACATGATGCTCTATGAGACTCATCTAGAATAGGCAAAAAACGTAGGAAACACCGCAGTTTTCATGGCACTAGTAGAAAAAACTGAGCACAACACATACACAGCAATGAAACATTTACAAAACAAACATAAACACAAGATAATGAAACTAACAGTAAAAAAGACGCAACAATACATTTACATTTTAAATGTGAAACCACATGAACACCAACACACATTCCATCCACGCTTAGTTAACCTAACAGAGACAGAACTACACGAAAACGAAAAAATGCTCTTGGAAAAAGGTTTGAAACACTGCACCAATAGCAAAGTGAACAATCAATACATAGAAAATCTCATAGTAGAAACCGAACACATCCTTACACGTGAAGAACAACAAAATAATTGTGAAATAAACATAGGACCGACAAGAGAACTAGTAAAAGAAGAAATAAAAGGCATAATAAAACAAACACAGCAGACACACAATAAGAACAACCAAACAGAAGCAGCTACCATGAAAAGGTTAAAACAAAAGTTAACAAACAACAACGTATTAATAACAAGAGCAGACAAGGGAAATGTAACAGTACTCATGGATAAAGAGCAATACATCACAAAAACCAAGGATTACATAAACACCAACGCAATACAAAAACTGAAGTCAGATCCAACTACACGATTCCAGGCAAATGTGAAACGAACACTGAAAAACATTGAACACACACTCACACACAAACAGAAATACTACTTAACACAGAAAAACCCACAAGCACCAACACTCCGCAGTCAACCAAAAGTACATAAAGACGGAATGCCAATGAGACCTGTTATCAACTTCAAGAAAGCCCCAACATACCGCATAGCCAAACACCTCCAAAAGTTAGTTACAAAACACTATAAAGTAGAAAACAACAGAACAGTGATAAACACAGGAAACCTAATAGAAAACATACAGAACATACAGGTACCACACACAGCATCACAGATTTCATTCGATATAGAAAATATGTATACCTCCATCCCTATCACAGAAACAATAGAAATCATAGAACAAAGTCTCTCATCCCACAGCAACCTCACCACAGACGCAATAAAAGAAATAACAGATATGCTCAGACTGACAACTGAACAAAACTACTTTCAGTTTGAGGAAGAATATTATCTACAAACTGATGGACTGCCCATGGGATCCCCAATATCAGGAACACTAGCAAACATTTTCATCAGTCACCTTGTAAATCAGATATTTGACAAGATAACCACAAATGAAAGTTTCAAAATCATATATTGGTACAGATACGTGGATGACATTATTTGTCTGGTAGATGAGCCAAGTGAAAAAATAGATGAACTCCATTCAGAAATAAACAAAGCTCATCAGAACATAAAATTCACACTTGAAAAAGAAAAAGGAAATCAAATAAATTTTCTTGACATTACAATTAAAAAAGAAAATGGAAAACATACATTTAACATCTTTAGAAAACCAACAACCACGGACACAATAATACATTCCACATCCAACCACCCCCACAGCCAGAAACTTGCAGCACTAAGACACATGTTACATAGATTAAACAAAATCCCACTCAGCAAGAGAAACTATGAACAAGAAATGAACACGATCATACAAATAGCTAGGAACAACGGGTATGACACACATGTGGTACACAGGCTCAATCAAAAAATAAAAACACAAATAAAAAAGAAACACAACATTTCCACAATACAAAAGAACTCACAAGCTGAAAACTTACAAACACACTCAACAAACACACACAATGACAACACCACACAGAAAAGAACAAGATGGTACACCATGACCTACACACATAAACTAACACACAGAGTTGCAAACATCCTAAAGAGACAGGGCTTCAAAATAGCATATAAGCCTGGGCAAACCCTTCAATCACACCTAAGCCAGCCAGCTACCAAGAGGGACAAATTCCAACAATCAGGAATATACAAACTTGAATGTCAAAGTTGTGATGCAGTATACATAGGCATGACATGCAGGAATTTTGAAACAAGATACAAAGAACATATCAGATGTTGGAAGTATGAAACAAACCATTCCACATTTGCAGAGCATTTAAAACACTACAACCACTATCCCACAAACATGGAACAAGAAATGAAAATAATGAGAATAAGCAACCATGACAAACATCTTATACAAATGCAAGAAAACTTCCACATCCAGAAAACCATAGCAGAAAACAAACATGTGATAAATGAACAAACACACATCAGCACAGGCTCCCTACTACACTTAATAAAGGAAATATAACACCAAAATACAGACACACACACACAGAGCACAAAAAATATATATCACACCAAAACACACACACACACACACACACACACACACACACACACAGGACAAAAACAAAAATAAATAAATAAATAAAATAAAATAAAATAAAATTAATACCACACCAAAAAACACTCATACTCAGACACACACACACACACACACACACACACACACACACACACACACACACACACACATACACAAACGCACACACAGATGCATACACGAACAGACCACCGATACTTCAATAGTTACACTCATAAGTTTGGCAGTAATATTCGATCTTTGGCAAAAACATTTGACAGTCGGCAACAGAAACCAAAACATTGCACTAAAACAAGCGTTCAGTGCATAGTGCTGTGAAATGTGAAAAAACAGCAAATTGGCGTTCATAGGAAGAAGAACAACACCAAAAATGCAACAGGAGCGTAATATGTAAGAAACTGTCTACGCAATCTGTAAGTACAGTTCAAAACATTACTACTTAATAGGAAATACCAACCACCAGAACTGTTTATAACCTATAGGCACAGTTACAAAAATGTGAATAAAATAGCTAACATATGTACATATTCCAGGCCACTGATGATGCCTTGCAGAAAATAAAGGCGAAACGCGTATGGCACTAAAATTGTGTTTTATTCAGTTGCTGTCAGACGGTCCATAAGTAAAAATTATCAATATACTGTAATATTACACGCAACTGAGGAAGACAGGACTATACAAAAGTTGAAGATGTGTGTGAAGTCCTTAGGTTGGTTAGGATTAAGTTGTTCTAGGTTCTAGGGGACTGATGACCTCAGAAGTTAAGTCCCAAAGTGCTCAGAGCCATTTGATTTGAATTTCAGCTTATCCAGATAACATGACTACTTTAATAAGACAAAGTACCCCACATCGTTACAAATTAGCAAAATATTATGCACATTCGGCCGCGAAACGGTCTGTGTCAACGTTCAGACCAGTCATACTGGATTACCGTTGCTGACCTACCATGAAAGTGTGCAAATTTAGCAACGCGTGAAGATTCATAACGAAATGCAGTTAAAAATCATTCAGTGCCACACTTAAGTCAGTTCAATTATTGAGAGAAGCGGAAAAACTAGGCAGTAACAAGTATGAAATTCTACAAGATTTTCCTATTTAGATCCGCAGGGCGCCGGTACAGAATAAAGGCAGCAATAAAGCGTATTGGGGGCGCGAGAATTATTAAAATTTCTTTATTGATAGTCTATCTGCCTCCATCAAGATTAGAACCGAAAACAAACCAGACCTCCCTTGCAGTAGCAAACACCTTTCACTACGCTAGCAGACAAATCAGGAAAACAGCCGTCTATTATTGCCCTAGACATGAATAAGCGGGCAATTTCGCAATGAAAATTGCCAAAATGATCTGCAGTTTCCGTTGCATAGAGCTTTATGGACTCAAAAACATTACATCTTATATTTACGAGTTGTGTTTAATACAGTAATCAGCATTTAATATGCACACATGATTGAAAACAGTGTGACGAAGTTCGGATACACATATGAAGATGGTATCTGTTGTTTCGGACATGTCCGAAAGAACAGATACCATCGGTGACGATGCAGCTCGTTAGAATGAAATTGCAATGAAATGAATACCTTTAGCTGCATACAGGCGTTAATATAACTCAACGGGGACAGTAGAAAATGCCCCTACCAGGACTCGAGCCCGGGATCTCGTGCTTACGTGGCAGACGCTCTATCCATCTGAGCCACCGAGAACACAGAGGATAGTGTGACTGCAGGGACTTATCTCTGACACGCCTCCCGCGAGACCCACATTCCCAACTTATTGTCCCGCGCTATATTCATAGTGCCCCTGCCCATTACACTCATTACTCGCGGCTTTACTGCCGATTCCCATAAGAGTTCGGGCACTGTTTGTGCATCCGCACAGAAGAAGATGGACAAATGGCTGGCGAGCCTTAACTATACATAAATGAAGATGGTACCTGTTCTTTCGGACATGTCTCAAAACTATTTGCCAGCATGGTAACTCAGCGTGTTCGGTCAGAGGGCTGCGTGCTCTCTGTAATAAAAAAAAAAAAAAACTGAGTCAAGGAATCAACGATCAACTTGAATGGATGTCTTGTGACGTCCGCCCAGACCAAACGCAATGAACTATATCGAACAAAAAGAAAAAAAAAAAGATGGATAGAACGTCTGCCATATGAGCAGGAGATCCCAGGTTCGAGACCCGGATAGGGCACATATTTTCAAGTGTCCCCGTTGACTTACATCAACGCCTGTATGCAGCTAAGGGTATTCATTTCATTGTAAATTTCGGATAGTTTTTCAGTTTCACGCCTGCGCATAGTATGTTGGTAGCACTTAGTCGCCTTGCCTGTTATGCTTTGTAGCAGACTTTAAAGCTGTGCGGATCAGCATAACGAAAAGGCGAGGGGTCTCGCTCGTTTTGTCCACGACTGTACCTTTATGGCCTCCGAGACAAAAGCGGCAATGCGTGAAGTCGAAAAATGTGGATTTCGACACCGACAAGGAAGGTGAAGACCAAACCATCATCAGTAAAGGTGATACGGGGTGTATTGTGTGGTCCTACCAAATTATGCTGCTAACGGAGAATCCGTCACAGCAGCACACTACCGAAATCTTCTGACGGCTTTATAGTAGGCTGTTACGATGAAGATTTGCCGGTAGCAGTTCAGGGGGGCTCTTTCCTCCACGATAGAGCCGCAGCCCCTTGTGCATTGCACAGGACGCGCTCACAGTTGCCGCACCTGTCGGCTGTGAAACTTTGCCTCACACCCTCTTCCCCGTTCCGCCACCCCGTATTGTCGTTATATGCAAGTCGGTGATGTCTTCCTCTTTCCTCGGATGAAAAGTCGACCATGTCTATATCGCTGTATTGTATATATGTTTTGTGTAAAAAAGGGTGTACTGGAGAACGCGAAGATTGTAACCTGATCGGAGTATGTCAGACCATCATCTTGAGGGCTGTCCACACAAACCGCATCGCCCTCTCACAGTCAGAGTGCAGGTCTGCTCTCACGTCCCTGCACAGGTGCCTCGACGTGGCGACGTTGTGTGGTCAAAAGGGTTTTCAGAAAGGGTTACCTTGGACAGTGCCGGGCAGCTTTCTCTTCGAGCACACGCTATGTTACTGACACCGCTGAGAGACCAAGTTCATGATATATCCGTCCTACGGAGCGAGGTAACGCAGCGGTTTGCACACTGGACTAGAGCTCGCGGGAAGACGGCTCAAATCCGCGTCCGGCCATCCACATTCCGCCTTTCCGTGATTTCCCTAAATCGCTTCAGGCGAATCCCAGGATTGATCCTTCGAAAGCGCACGGCCGATTTCCTTGCACATTCCCAAAACAAGCCGAGTTCGTGTTTCGTCACTAAGGACCTCGGTGTCGACGGAATATTAAAACCTAATCTTCCTCCGTTCTCCGTTTTTATTCGTCCTATATACCCCGAGGTAGTTTCGCTTATGGCTACAGTTGCTAAACATAACCAGTTGGACGCAATTTTATCGTTACATCTACATCTACATCTACGTGATTATTCTGCTATTCACAATGAAGTGCCTGGCAGAGTGTTCAGCACCTTCATGCTGTCTCTCTACCGTTCCACTCTCGAACGGCAAGCGGGAAAAACGAGTACTTAAATTTTTCTGTGCCATCCCTGATTTCTCTTATTTTATCGAGATGATCGTTTCTACCTATGTAGGTGGGTGCCAACAGAGTGTTTTCGCAATCGGAGGAGAAAACTGGTGATTGAAATTTCATGAAAAGACCCCGTCGCAACGGAAAACGCCTTTGTTTTAATCATTGCCACTCCAATTGACGTATCATGTTTGTGACACTATCTCCCCTATTTCGCGATAATACAAAACGAGCTGCCCTTCTTTGTACTTTTTCGATGTGAGCCATCAGTCCCACCTGATGCGGATCCCACACCGCGCAGAATAGGGCGGACAAGCGAAGTGTAATCAGTCTCTTTGGTAGACCTGTTGCGCCTTCTAAGTGTTCTGCCAATGAATCGCAGTCTTTCGTTTGCTCTGCCCACAATATTATCTATGTGATCGTTCCAATTTTGGTTATTTGTAATTGTAATCGCTAAGTATTTAGTTGAATTTACAGCCCTCAGATTTGTGTGACTTATCGCGTAATCGAAATTTAGCCGATTTCTTTTAGTACTCGTGTGAATAACTTCGCACTTTTCTTTATTCAGGGTCAATTGCCACTTTTCGCACCATACAGATATCTTATCTAAATCATTTTGCAAGTCGTTTTGATCATCTGATGACTTTACAAGACGGTAAATGACAGCATCATCTGCAAACAATCTAAGACGGCTACTCAGATTGTCTCCTATGTCGTTAATATAGATCAGGAACAATAGAGGGCCTATAACACTTCCTTGGGGAACGCCGGATATTACTTCTGTTTTACTCGATGACTTTCCGTCTACTGCTACGAACTGTGACCTTACTGACAGGAAATCACGAATCCAGTCGCACAAGTGAGGCGATATTCTATAGGCACGCAGTTTGATTAGAAGACGCTTGTGAGGAACGGTGTCGAAAGCCTTCTGGAAATCTAAAAATTTGTGCGCTATCTGTAAAGCCGGACGTTAAATTTCCTGCTCGGGGGAGGATAGCAAAGAACGAAATTGAGCTGTTGTGCATGTATAGTATAGTAGCAATAGTGTACAGGGTGCTACAAAAAGGTACGGCCAAACTTTCAGGAAACATTCCTCAAACACAAATAAAGAAAAGATGTTATGTGGGCATGTGTCCGGAAACGCTTTAATTTCCATGTTAGAGCTCATTTTACTTTCGTCAGTATGTACTGTACTTCCTCGATTCACCGCCAGTTGGCCCAATTGGGGAAGGAAGGTAATGTTGACTTCGGTGCTTGTGTTGACATGCGACTCATTGCTCTACAGTACTAGCATCAAGCACACCAGTACGTAGCATCAACTGGTTAGTGTTCATCACGAACGTGGTTTTGCAGTCAGTGCAATGTTTCCAAATGCGGAGTCGGCAGATGCCCATTTGATGTATGGATTGGCACGGGGCAATAGCCGTGGCGCGGTACGTTTCTATCGAGACAGATTTCCAAAACGAAGGTGTCCCGACAGGAAGACGTTCGAAGCAATTGATCGGAGTCTTAGGGAGCACGGAACATTCCAGCCTATGACTCGCGACTGGCGAAGACCTAGAACGACGAGGACACCTGCAATGGACGAGGCAATTCTTCGTGCAGTTGACAATAACCCTAATGTCAGCGTCAGAGAAGTTGCTGCTGTACAAGGTAACGTTGACCACGTCACTGTATGGAGAGTGCTACGGGAGAACCAGTTGTTTCCGTACCATGTACTGCGTGTGCAGGCACTATCAGCAGCTGATTGGCCTCCACGGGTACACTTCTGCGAATGGTTCATCCAACAATGTGTCAATCCTCATTTCAGTGCAAATGTTCTCTTTACGGATGAGGCTTCATTCCAACGTGATCAAATTGTAAATTTTCACAATCAACATGTGTGGGCTGACGAGAATCCGCACGCAATTGTGCAATCGCGGCATCAACACAGATTTTCTGTGCACGTTTTGGCAGGCATTGTTGGTGATGTTCTTCCATCTACGCTCAATGGAGCACGTTATGATTTCATACGGGATACTCTACCTGTGCTGCTAGAACATGTGCCTTTACAAGTACGACACAACACGTGGTTCGTGCACGATGGAGCTCCTGCACATTTCAGTCGAAGTGTTCGTACGCTTCTCAACAACAGATTCGGTGACCGACGGATTGGTAGAGGCGGACCAATTCCGTGGCCTCCACGCTCTCCCAACCTCAACCCTCTTGACTTTCATTTATGGGGGCATTTGAAGGCTCTTGTCTACGCAACCCCGGTACCAAATGTAGAGACTCTTCGTGCTCGTATTCTGAACGGCTGTGATACAATACGCCATTCTCCAGGACTGCATCAGCGCATCAGGGATTCCCTGCGACGGAGGGTGGATGCATGTATCCTTGCTAACGGAGGACATTTTGAACATGTCCTGTAACAAAGTGTTTGAAGTCACGCTGTTACGTTCTGTTGCTGTGTGTTTCCATTCCATGATTAATGTGATTTGAAGACAAGTAATAAAATGAGCTCTAACATGGAAAGTAAGCGTTTCCGGACACATGTCCACATAACATATTTTCTTTCTTTGTGTGTGAGGAATGTTTCCTGAAATTTTGGCCGTACCTTTTTGTAACACCCTGTATAATTAAATTTGTAGGTGCTCTAAGAAGAGACATGACGGGAAATTTAATACACAGAGCTGCTACGTTTGGCACTGACCCGACTGGACATCAAGTGGAGGTGGTGCGAGACTAGAGTCCGTGTTGATTCAGCTGTGTACGAGACTTCATCAGTCGTGGTGGCTGGTGAGCGGTGGCGTGCCAGAGTGTGAGCGGACATGGTGAGCACTGAGGTACTGGAACGCCCTTTGTGTTGAGGCAGGTGCGCACAGCGCGTCTTGCACCGTGTTGTTGAGAGACCTGTAGAAGGGCCACAGCCACCGGGGATAACACGTCTGAAATCAGGCGGCTGCTGCCGAACTTACCGGCTGTACGGACCTGCCAGAGGTGAGCGCGCCGTGCGCCCAGTGGCAACCGGGCCGTACGCTAGCGGCAGGTGCTGAGCCGGTGGAGCTGCGCGCAGTCTGGCAGTCTTGCAGCGCGATGCCGCCTGGGCGCAGTGCCGGCAAGGCGGTGTGTCCAGAGCTGCGGCCGTGTGGCTGGGTGGCTGGGTGCGCCGCAGCCTAACTCCCTCTCTGCTGCTGAGGCGACGGCGGACGCACTGTCCGCGTGTAACCGTGTCCATGTTAGAGCGATGCTAGTAGAAACAAGTAAACGTAACAAAAAATAGGACTGTAGGCATCGTGAACGTCATTCAACATTCAGAACAGAATAAAAGAAAAAGGAATATATTCCAGTAAATATAACGTTGACCTATTGTGTGCCCTCTCGATCGATCTAACCATCTAATCTTCAAAATTCTTCTGTAGCACCGCATTTCGAAAGATTTTATTCCAGACGAATGTAGGAACACGCGGAGCAATACTGACTTTAAGACTTATTTGTACATTACAACTTGCACACAAACAAAACTGCAGACGACAGTCATAGGAGTCGAAGTACATCAAGTACTTGAAAAGGGAGTGAGACAGGTTTGTAGGTTACTCTCGATCTTACTCGATCTGTGTATTGTGCAATCCGGAAGCCGAGCGGAGTGGCCGCGCGGTTAGACGCGCCATGTCAGTAATCGTGCGGCCCCTGCCGCCGCAGGTTCGAGTCTGGCATGGTTGTGTGTGCTGTTCTTAGCATAAGTTAGTTTAAGTAGTGTGTAAGTCTAGGGACCGATGACCTCAGCAGTTTGGTCGCTTAGGAATTCACATACGTTCGATTTTTTTTTTTTTTCCAGTCCGGAAGGAAAACCCGAGCAGAAATTTGGTAAGAGAATTGAAGGTCAGAGAGAAGGAATAAAAACCTACACATTTGCTAATGACTTTATAATTTTGACAGACACAGCGAAGGAGCTGGAAAATAACTTCTGTGCCGGGCAATCGGCGGATGATTTTTAAGGTGATTTTCCATGTGCCTCGGCGAATGCGGGCTGCTTCTCCTTATTCCGCCTCAGTTACACTATACAGGCGATTGCAGCGCAAAGACAGCCTCCACGTACGCGTACACAATGATTACTCTACCACGCAAACATTGCGGTTACACTCGTCTGGTGTGAGACGTTCCCATGGGGGTCCACTGGGGGCCGAACCGCACAATAACCCTGGGTTCGGTGTGGGACGGCGGTAGGGTGGGTGGACTGCTGTAGCCTTGGTTCAAATGGCTCTGAGCACTATGGGACTCAACATCTGAGGTCATCAGTCCTCTAGAACTTAGAACTACTTAAACCTAACTAACCTAAGGACAGCACACACATCCATGCCCGAGGCAGGATTCGAAACTGCGACCGTAGCGGTCGCGCGATTCTGCACTGAAGCGCCTAGAACCGCACTCGGCCACAGCGGCCCGCCACGTTGTCGTCAACTCCCTGCGTCTTCCGACACCTGTCCTCACACGGTTGAGCGTAGTCCACGCTTTTCTGGAAAGCTTCAGGCCCTCTATTGGTATGCTTGGGTCAGTAACCAGTTTCCTGTTCTTTACTGTGCTTCTAGTCCGAAGTACTTTTCTGTTCATTTTCTGGCTCGAAGGAAAACACCTCTCCACCTGTCTGCCATATAGGTGACCTTGATCTCAGGCGGTTTTTTGCTGTCAGGTCCTGATATATTGGAAGGTCTGGTTTTGCCAGTATTTTTCTATTTTCTCTTGATAGTAGCTGATTTCTTCTGATTCCAGATGGTGCTATGTTAGACAGTACGGGTAGCCAATCTATAGGTGCATGTGTAAGTGCTCCCAATATTATTCTCATTGTTTCTCTTAGCTGGATATCGATTTTTGATATGTGCACACTTCTGGACCATACAGGTGCACAATACTCGTCCGCGCTGTATACCACTGCCAAGGCAACAGTTCTCAAGTTATTTGCATCACAATGTGTCTGCATAATATACCTTTATCTGCTCGTAGCACTTGACAGCGGACAAACTAACACGAAAAACACAATCCTTCAACGTCAGTTTTCGCCCTATAGCACTGACCACTGGTAGTGACCAAATATTGACATCATCGCAGATTACAAGACGATTTTTGAGCAGAGTTTCAAGAAATTGCTATCAGCAGCAGAATACTGTTTTTTTTGTAGTATTCAACCAATTACCGCTTTTCGAGAAGAGCAGCGAATGGTCGCTGGACTCAATGTTCTTCTATTGGCCTTTTTAATTTCATAATTTGATTCTCTGTGTCTTGAGACTGTGAGTGTCAAAACTTTTCATTCTTTGTTCGATTTCCTCGTTAGTTACAGCAAATAATCGGAACAAAAAACTGAAAATGGGTTATTTCAGAAGCCGGTTGTTTCTAGGCAGACATCGTTCACTGCTGCTTCAGGTGTACGGCGTGTAAGTAGGCTGTTTAGGTTTTTTTATTGGTAACGCCACCTCTGTATGAAAATTACTGGCTGTGCTGTGTGCAGTCTGTGGCTGCTTTGCATTGTTGTAATACTCAACCATTGTAGTGTTAGGCAGCTGGCTGTGAACAGCGCGTAGCGTTGCGCAGTTGGAGGTGAGCCGCCAGCAGTGGTGGATGTGGGGAGAGAGATGGCGGAGTTTTGAAATTTGTCATGAACTGCTATATATATTATGACTATTGAGGTAAATACATTGGTTGTTCTCTATCAAAATCTTTCATTTGCTAACTATGCCTATCAGTAGTTAGTGCCTTCAGTACTTTGAATCTTTTATTTAGCTGGCAGTAGTGGCGCTCGCTGTATTGCAGTAGCTTGAGTAGCGAAGATTTTTGTGAGGTAAGTGATTTGTGAAAGGTATAGTTTAATGTTAGTCAGGGCCATTCTCTTGTAGAGATTAGTGAAAGTGAGATTGCGTTGCGCTAAAAAATATTGTGTGTCAGTATAAGGACAGTCTTGTATAATTTTTCAAAGGGGACGTTTCAGGCGCAGACAAGACTTGGAGATGGCCGGGGAAGCCGCAGCGGTGGTCGCGGCGCCGTCGTTATGGGTACCGGCCTCACTGGGAACACGCCCACCCCCTGACTCGACGTACGCCAACGTGTGGCGACCCCGCAGAGCCGACCGACCGGCGGCTGTCCTCTCTGGCGCTAGACGCGTGGGGTCGTTGAGATCACGCGTGGCTCTGAAACCAGCGATTCCCTACCCGCGTGGCAGCTGAGGCATGCCGACCAACTGGGGCAGCTGATGAACCGCAGTCTGCGAGGGGGGGGGGGACACACCCTACCGCTGTCGATCACGTGACAATCGCCGCTTGATGCTTCTCCCTGTTACAAGGGGCAGAACACAGGCAACAGTCATTCAATTGCAATTTCTCAATGAGAGACCTCCTCCGAAATCTTTCCCTAGACACGGAAGGTAGATGTCCATACTGCTACCTGTTTTGTGCTGCTCTGGTGAAAAGCTAACCGTTGGCGTTTACTGCATGCTCAGTAGCCAGCAGTATTTTAATTTATGCTTGTATTTCGCCTATTTACGTTCACACTCCTATATAACACAATTCATTTTGCTTCAGCATTTCTAGAATCTGGTAGCACTGCTTTCAGAAAGTATCCTGAAAAATGTTACAGCCGGTGGCTATGGCCGAGCTGTTCTAGGCACTTCAGTTCGGAACCGCGCTGCTGCTGCTACGGTCGCAGGTTCGAATCCTGCCTCGGGCATGGATGTGTGTGATGTCCTTAGGTTAGTTAGGTTAAATTAGTTCTAAGTTCTAGGGGATTGATGACCTCAGATGTTAAGTTCCATAGTACTCGGAGCCATTTGAACCATTTGAAAATTGTTACAAGTGTATCGAGGGGATACACTTCGCATAATGACGCCGTTCAGTATTTCACAAAGCCATATGACTTTCGGCTACTAGTTTAGTTCCCGGAACGCACGGTTTACTGAAAACTGCACTATTCATACATATATTCAGTTAATTTTTGAGTAAATTTTTACGAAAAGTGGATAAGTACACCAATAGATAAACACTGATCGGTAGGCTTGTGTTCACGGAAATGGTGTTAATGACAGCTGCTTGTTTTTATACGTCCTTTACACGAGTATTCTACGTCCGGCTGTTGTATTTCCTACCGGAAGGCTTTAAAACGATTTACCAATTATCTGATACTGACAAACCTTGCTGCTGTCCGCGGCAAATGTATGGCGCTGCGGTAAGAAGCGATGTTGGTGTCAAATACTGCCGAAGTAGATTTAAAAGAAAATAATTAAATGTGGCGTGATTTACAGTGACCTGATTCCATTCTTTTCAAATGTTTTTACGGACATCGCATTCACGCACAATGTATTGTTTTGCAAAACATATAAAGGCAATCTGAATTTAATAAACGATAGGGTAACAGATGGTTATAACTCACCAAGTATGCAAATACTCGCACCTCATCATTTTTCAGGTTTTTTTGAGCTTGTTTTTAACACTCGTGTTATGCATATGCCGATACAATGCTCTAATGAAAAGCGGTAAAAGTTTATAGAAATGTTTCTACACGACACTGCCGGTACTGCAAAATTCATGATACGACTCAGCCACTATCAGGGCGTATATAATTGCAGCCAGGAAGTGCCAGCAACAAGGACTTCAAAAAAGAGGAGACAGCAAGTGCCCACTACGATGACGAACACAAAAGTAACTGCAACGGCATTTCTGCAGGGGCATGTGGAAAATGACAGTTTCTCCCACTGTTTGCTTCAAAGTGTTGTTCTGAACCAACTAACCGACAGCCCTCCCTGAAAATGTGTCTGTGCCTTTTTTGCCAATGTAAGAGCGTGTCATATTCCTGGAAGACGACTTTTCCCTGATACTCAAAGAACAGAAAGAGAATACCTTGGGCGATGTTACGGAAGTGCGCCAAACTGTTCAGTCTTACCTCGTCAAACACCAGATGTAGTGTTGTCGTGTGGGCTACGGCTGGCCACGCTATGACGCAGGGACACGCTCGCTGACGAACATCGCTGGCGCTACCCCACAATTAGTTCTTAACAGTCTCCTACGACTGGCCTCCACACTCTGTATAAGATTTGGAAATGACGCCATTTTTCTTGTTTTGGGCTATAATTCTACAGGGTGATGTTTTCCGCCGTCTACAAACTGCAGGGATTGATCGATGAGAGGATACGGAACAAAAAAGGTCTAATGAACTTATGTCCGGAAATGCGTGCTTTCCATCCCACAGGCCGTTTACTCAGTGACACCCTGTTACAGAGACTGCTGTCTAATACGCGCTGTACCATCCAGCCATAGTTACATTATGTGTTGGTTTCCTTGTGCCTCAACGTATGCATTGGATCTTCTGTCTCGCACGTTCACATCGGCCAGACTGCATCCGAACGGTATCAAGGTCAGCATGTATAGGCTGCTCCAGGGTCTCCACATCTGGTATGGGCTCTGCATATACCATACTCTTGTGATGGCTCCATACCAGAAATCGCACGGGTTGAGATCCGGTGAAGGAGCGGGCCATGCAACTGGTTCTCCTCGTCCGATCCATCGACCAGGCGAAGTGGGCTGGAGCACCGCCATGTGGCAGTCACATAACCAGAATGAGATTTTCACTCTGCAGCGGAGCGTGCGCTGATGTGAAACTTCCTGGCAGATTAAAACTGTGTGCCCGACCGAGACTCGAACTCGGGACATTTGCCTTTCGCGGCCAAGTGCTCTACCATCTGACGTACCGAAGCACGACTCACGCCCGGTCCTCACAGCTTCACTTCTGCCAGTACCTCGTCTCCTACCTTCCAAACTTTACAGAAGCTCTGCTTCAGGGGACTTGAGGGAGTAATATGAAAGTTGAAGATTCCAGTCCGCATGAGATGGTCTCATGTGTGAATAAGATGGATGACACAGATTTCGCAATCGTGGTTGCTTGGTGAAGAAACCGGTGACAAAACGGCTCCCGATGTTGAAAGTCTGTCGCCAGTAAGCCCTTCACACGCTGTAAGTGATAATGGTAGTAACAACTGTCGTGGAGAAGCACCGCACGGTCATCTTCAGTGGCGGCCCAACTACCTGGCACTGACACGGCGGTAGCCTTCCGCAGTACTATCACATTTTCCTTCAGGTCTGGTGTCCGAAAATTTCTGGTAGGTCGTTCTTGATTTCCTGCATTCTGGAACGACCCTGTCTGAGACAAACGAGGAAACATTGTTGCAAACATTGAATGTTGTGGTTGTTGCCGGCGGGGACAGGCCTCCCGATACAACCTTGCTGTCCGTCGCCCGTTGACACTCGCCGTTCCGTAAGTAAACCCCATGTCGGCAAGCGCTCGATTTGAATACGAAACCATTGTGTGCAACTCTGTATCACACCCACTACAAGGAGAGTCAGCAAGAGAAGTGAATCGGAGACAACATTACCAACTACTATGGCTGGAGACAGCGCTAGGGCATGACGTATGAGGAACAGTACCACCCTCTAAGAGGAAACCATGCATACAGTGTGGCCCGGTGTGGCCGAGCGGTTCTCGGCGCTTCAGTCTGGAACCGCGCGACCGCTACGGCCTCAGGTTCGAATCCTGCCTCGGGTATGGACGTGTGTGATGCCCTTATGTTAGTTAGGTTTAAGTAGTTCTCAGTTCTAGGGGACTGATGACCTCAGATATTAAGTCTCATAGTGCTCAGAGCCATTTGAACCAATGGACGCCACAATGTTAGCCAGGCAGGTATTAGGCGTGTTCAGTTGAATGGGTTACGGGACCTGGCTGAGAGCGCAGAAACCTTACCAGACGGTACTGTAGACCACGTACGGATCACGATCGCAGGGCCTAAGATCGAACAGTGTTAATTAAGGGTTTGGGAGGCAGGAGCTAGCGGGATGAAAGCAGAGCTCACCATCTGCAGCATCGTCGACAGGACTTACTGCGGACCTTTGGTACAGAGCCGAGTGGAGGGTCCGAATCAGAGGCTGAGACGGTTCTGCGACCGTGTGGGCTGCACATTCCTCGACTTGCGCCATAGGGTGGTGGGGTTTCGGGTTCCGCTGGATAGGTCAGGAGTCCACTACACGCAACAAGTGGCTACACGGGTAGCAGGGGTTGTGTGGCGTGGACGTTTTAGGTTAGATGGCCTCGGGCAAGTACAGATAGGGCAACAGCCTCAAAGGGTGCGGGGCAAAGTCAGGACATGCGGGGACCAAGCAGCAATCGGTATTGTAATTGTGAACTGTCGAAACTGCATTGGTAAAGTACCGGAACTTCAAGCGCTGATAGAAAGCACCGAAGCTGAAATTGTTATAGGTACGGAAAGCTGGCTGAAGCCAGAGATAAATTCTACCGAAATATTTACAAAGGCGCAGACGGTGTTTAGAAAGGATAGATTGCATGCAACCGGTGGTGGCGTGTTTGTCGCTGTTAGTAGTAGTTTATCCTGTAGTGAAGTAGAAGTGGATAGTTCCTGTGAATTATTATGGGTGGAGGTTACACTCAACAACCGAGCTAGGTTAATAATTGGCTCCTTTTACCGACCTCCCGACTCAGCAGCATTAGTGGCAGAACAACTGAGAGAAAATTTGGAATACATTTCACATAAATTTTCTCAGCATGTTATAGTCTTAGGTGGAGATTTCAATTTACCAGATATAGACTGGGACACTCAGATGTTTAGGACGGGTGGTAGGGACAGAGCATCGAGTGACATTATACTGAGTGCACTATCCGAAAATTACCTCGAGCAATTAAACAGAGAACCGACTCGTGGAGATAACGTCTTGGACCTACTGATAACAAACAGACCCGAACTTTTCGACTCTGTATGTGCAGAACAGGGAATCATTGATCATAAGGCCGTTGCAGCATCCCTGAATATGGAAGTTAATAGGAATATAAAAAAAGGGAGGAAGGTTTATCTGTTTAGCAAGAGTAATAGAAGGCAGATTTCAGACTACCTAACTGATCAAAACGAAAATTTCTGATCCGACACTGACAATGTTGATTGTTTATGGAAAAAGTTCAAGGCAATCGAAAATGCGTTTTAGACAGATACGTGCCGAGTAAAACTATGAGGGACGGGAAAAACCCACCGTGGTTCAACAACAAAGTTAGGAAAGTACTGCGAAAGCAAAGAGAGCTTCACTCCAAGTTTAAACGCAGCCAAAACCTCTCAGACAAACAGAAGCTAAACGATGTCAAACTTAGCGTAAGGAGGGCTATGCGTGAAGCGTTGAGTGAATTCGAAAGTAAAATTCTATGTACCGACTTGACAGAAAATCCTAGGAAGTTTTGGTCTTACGTTAAATCAGTAAGTGGCTCGAAACAGCATATCCAGACACTCCGGGATGATGATGGCATTGAAACAGAGGATGACACGCGTAAAGCTGAAATACTAAACACGTTTTTCCAAAGCTGTTTCACGGAGGAAGACCGCACTGCAGTTCCTCCTCTAAATCCTCGCACAAACGAAAAAATGGCTGACATCGAAATAAGTGTCCAAGGAATAGAAAAGCAACTGGAATCACTCAACAGAGGAAAGCCCACTGGACCTGACGGGATACCAATTCGATTCTACACAGAGTACGCGAAAGAACTTGCCCCCCTTCTAACAGCCGTGTACCGCAAGTCTCTAGAGGAACGGAGGGTTCCAAATGATTGGAAAAGAGCACAGGTAGTCCCAGTCTTCAAGAAGGGTCGTCGAGCAGATGCGCAAAACTATAGACCTATATCTCTGACGTCGATCTGTTGTAGAATTTTAGAACATGTTTCTTGCTCGAGTATCATGTCGTTTTTGGAAACCCACAATCTACTATGTAGGAATCAACATGGATTCCGGAAACAGCGATCGTGTGAGACCCAACTCGCTTTATTTGTTCATGAGACCCAGAAAATATTAGGTACAGGCTCCCAGGTAGATGCTATTTTTCTTGACTTCCGGAAGGCGTTCGATACAGTTCCGCACTGTCGCCTGATAAAGTAAGAGCCTACGGAATATCAGACCAGCTGTGTGGCTGGATTGAAGAGTTTTTAGCAAACAGAACACAGCATGTTGTTATCAATGGAGAGACGTCTACAGACGTTAAAGTAACCTCTGGCGTGCCACAGGGGAGTGTTATGGGACCATTGCTTTTCACAATATATATATGAATGACCTAGTAGATAGTGTCGGAAGTTCCATGCGGCTTTTCGCGGATGATGCTGTAGTATACAGAGAAGTTGCAGCATTAGAAAATTGTAACGAAATGCAGCGGAATGCAGCGGATAGGCACTTGGTGCAGGGAGTGGCAACTGATCCTTAACATAGACAAATGTATTGTATTGCGAATACATATAGAGAAGGATCATTTATTGTATGATTATATGATAGCGGAACAAACACTGGTAGAAGTTACTTCTATAAAATATCTGGGAGTATGCGTGCGGAACGATTTGAAGTGGAATGATCATATAAAATTAATTGTTGGTAAGGCGGGTACCAGGTTGAGATTCATTGGGAGAGTCCTTAGAAAATGTAGTCCATCAACAAAGGAGGTGGCTTACAAAACACTCGTTCGACCTATACTTGAGTATTGCTCATCAGTGTGGGATCCGTACCAGATCGAGTTGACGGAGGAGATAGAGAAGATCCAAAGAAAAGCGGCGCGTTTCTTCACAGGGTTATTTGGTAAGCGTGACAGCGTTACGGAGATGTTTAGCAAACTCAAGTGGCAGACTCTGCAAGAGAGGCGCTCTGCATCGCGGTGTAGCTTGCTCGCCAGGTTTCGAGAGGGTGCGTTTCTGGATGAGGTATCGAATATATTGCTTCCCCCTACTTATACCTCCCGAGGAGATCACGAATGTAAAATTAGAGAGATTCGTGCGCGCACGGAGGCTTTCCGGCAGTCCGTCTTCCCGCGAACCATACGCGACTGGAACAGGAAAGGGAGGTAATGACAGTGGCACGTAAAGTGCCCTCCGCCACACACCATTGGGTGGCTTGCGGAGTATAAATGTAGATGTAGATGTAGATGAAATTCCGACTGCTGTGTGATTCTGCACCATCCGTGTGCAGCTGGTCTGTGTCGCTCCCCACGGCTTTCTAACTCAACTCTATGAAGCCCCACACGTATCTGTCCGCACTCTCTGAAAACCCCGTGGCCTCTGGCCTACGATTTTCGCAGTCCGGACTGGCCAGTCCTCTGTCACGCTTCTTTGCGTGGAGTGGCGGTCTAGTCCAGTCAGAGCCCGAGGAGAGCGGCTAAGAATAAACTTTTTATGGCGCCCTTGGGAGGAGAGACAGCTACCAGATACTTCTAGAAGCTTCCTTCAATAGATATGAAGAACCAATGAAACGTCTCGCCTAAAAATTTGGCGGAAGAACTCGTTTCTGCACCTGCGTATTCTCCACGAGTTACGTAGGCCACACGGGAGTGTGCCGGTGTTTGTTGCATCCGATTTTTTTAGTGCTGATCATAAAGGGCACTTAAGAGGAAACGTAGATTATACAGGCACTGCCTTTGGGCATCGGCATTACTCAACTGAATGAGAAACAGGCGAAAAATTAATATGTTACCAAGTTAAGTCAGTGAGTTCCACAATTAATGAAAGGGGCAGCAAAATCAAAGTACGTCTTACAGTAAATACCAACTATTCGTTGGTCTACACAGTCACTTGAGTTTCTATCCAATAAGACCTTCTAGTAATTTGAATCTGCTCTTGATGTGAGCCAGGGCACCGAATTCTTGTCATGGCTAAAGCTATTTGGAACGTAAATTCGAATTATGTTTGACATTGTCATATGACTTGTGTAAGGCCTTACTGGGACAGGAATTAATTTCGTCAAACACATCATTTTGGCATTTAATCTCCTGTAATTGGTCAGGACGTTCTTTCTCTAAATTGTAAGACGACGAATTTTTATTCATCTCTGGTGGTCATTCACTGTGCTACACGTTTTGCAAGCAATGATGCACGTTGGCTGTTCAAGACTGACCAATAATTTTTGATGTGAGGGAGCTTAGGAAACAAGGGTGTCGATGTAAGAACGTGATAGTATACCTTTTCTGTTCACGTGAATGTCCAACTATCGTGGTACCAACTGTTAATTGCAGCAAGTAAACAAACTTAATGGACAGAAGCGTATCTGCTGCCCTGAAACATTGCCATATGGTGACATTTATTGCGAAAGGGAGGTTAGTGTTTGCCGAAGTGTGGAGAACTCCGCCATTACAGTTTGAAGGAGAGCAGCCGTGCGGGTCGGAGTGGCCGAGCGGTTCTAGGCGCTTCAGTTTGGAACCGCGCGAACGCTACGGTTGCAGGTTCGAATCCTGCCTCGGGCATGGATGCGTATGATGTCCTTAGGTTAGTTAGGTTTAAGCAGTTCTAAGTTCTAGGGGACTGATGACCTCAGATGTTAAGTCCCATAGTGCTCAGACGCATTTGAAGAGCAGCCGTCAAGCGCATAATTCTATCACTGATGCAGAAATTCAAAGACGGTCGGAGGATTGTACGGAATGGATGACACGAGACTTCTGTCACTCCAGTCAGGAGCGTTTTCAACAACAAATTCACTCCTGGTAACCTAAGAGAACCGTGAAGCAATCTTATGTCGTAGTTGGCTTTTTCGACGAAACCACCGTCGAGTACCGATTTTTCCTTAAAGGATACGTGAGGCGGCTGCCCCATACCGTGAGTGGAGTTAATTTGTTCAGTAGTTGCATGTTCCCTACGTCATATTCACGATAACTGTTATAATGTGCCGTGTGCCACTTGAACAAAAACTTGTAGAGACAACACGTGTATATATGCGAATGCAGGCCTCGACAAGTTTCATCCTGCTCAAACAGTGCGTTCAAAATTCAAATCATGGACAACAACTCGTCATGTCATGTAATTGGTGTAATAAAACTTCTGCAGTGTTACTTATTGTAGTGAAGTGTAATTTAAAAGCGTTAGGGACTGCCTGAACTCTAATAACGTATTTTCTAGTATTGGTTGTATCGCAGTATTAATTTACATCTGGACTGACTGCCACAAAGGGCACTGTCCTTTAGTGGTGTCCTGTGGTAACCATTACGTACAGTGAAACGACTGTACCCCACAGGGTTTCGGAGTTTCGAGGACCTGCGAGAGAGCTACGTATGTCGGTTGCGTTCAGCAGTGGCCCACATTTTTGCTGTCAAGTGTAGATTCCTGAGAGATGCTCTGCCTCGCCTGGCAGCAGACGCACAGCGCCTAACTCTGCAACTCTGCTCGTGTGGCTCGTTTCTTCTTCCCACTCAACAAAACACCACTCTGGTCGATTTTACGTGCCTCACTTTTCCCTTCACACAGGGGGCAAGAGGGCAAGCGCAGTTCTGTGAATACCGCTGCCGTTTTATGGACTACACCACATCGTTCGGTCTCAGTGGTGTTCACCTTGCTTTTACAGTGCCCTTTCGTTTTCCTTAACATACAGTTTGATGTTGGAAATCAGAATGCACTTAGTTATGTGTTAGTAATCGCTAGTAATTCATGTTTAGTTGTCTAGTGGGAATTATTTATTTCCGTTTAATTTTACACAAGTTATGGCACGATTTGGTTGAAATGGTCGTGTAACATTGTTTACCTGAGGATGTGGTTTCACCATGACGATATACTACCCCATTTTGGTACTAACATCTGTGGATGCCTGAAAATAAAAAACACAATTTTCACTGGAGTGGCAGGAAGGGTCCTGTCCCGTGGTCAAGGTGGCTGGATACTTTTTCTTACGGGGTTACTTGAAATGGTTGGTGTATGAGACCACAGTGGGGATTGAAGAGCAATTGGCTGCCTGAATTGCGAAAGCGTGTGGCAACGTTTCATGTGTCACAGTGGCCCACCTACTGAGGCATACGCTAATCGCTTTGAACAGTCAGTGTGAGCAGAACTTGCCGCAGTATGGTTCATGTACATTGTGTCAGTGAGCAAAATACTGTTCCCACCCATTTCTTTCTCATCTTCAAGTACCCCATTCAAGATCCACTCGTCAGACTCGTAGTTTTGGAATGAGAACTTTGGGCCAGGCCCAGGCTGTATGTCTTAAGTTTCCCGGCGCTTTTTCTCCGGTGCTGGGGCACATATTTCCAGTGTATAGATGGAGCGAGTTCAGAGGAGTACCACTCATGATGCGCTTCGAGTGACGCCCAGTGCTGATGTAGAATGTCGATCCCTCTCCCCAGGCTCCTCTGCCGTATCAGTACACGTTTGTTGGCTACGTCACCTCGACTGAGGCACGCTGCCTCGTGTGTCTGCGGAGTGCTGAGTATGTTGAGCACGACGGTAAACTCGTCATCGTCAAAGGTTAGATCAAAACGCTATTTATTGGGCACAATTTGCGTGTTAACTCAACTGTGAGGGATAATCGGTTGCATTTAACTGATTACAATAGCAGACACATTTCAGAAAAGGTACGACGCTACTTTTCTCAAATTCGATGCCCCACTGCGCCGAAACCCGCATTTCTGGATATAATTTCTATCTAAAAAATGAAAATTTGCCGTCCCGTAAGACATTCGAAGTAATTGTCAGTGTTCTTTTTGTACGCCCTGTTGCTGTAGTTCTTGTTCTTCCTCTAATGAGCTTTAGCCCGATGAATTGTTTAATCCAGCAGTGCTCGCTGGTTTTATCCTGTGCAAACCTCTACTCCTCTGCAAGCCACAGCTGCTTACTGTGACAGCCCTTGGTCCCCGTGTACAATTTCTACTCCCCACACTTCCCTCCCACAGTGAACTGTGAACGTCCCTTGGTGCCTCAGAATGTGTCCTATCAATCGATCCTTTCTTTTAGTGAAGTTGTGCCACAAAATTTCTTTTCTTCCCAGTTCGATTCAGCACCTCCTCATACACTGCTTGACAATTGGTAAAGAGGAGAGACATTGTTGGACAGGAATAACCACAGGCAATGATAGACGACATGAAACACAGTACATACATAATAGATGTGGAGAGGTATGTCTATAACGAAAAATGGTACAGATTTCACCTCGTCGGAAAGCAGGATAACAGACAGAACAAAGGTTCAAGTTTGACACAGGTCAGACTCAAACTAGAAGGTCAATATTGGACTCTCAGTAAGGAACATGCCCTCCTCGGGCACTAACGCACATTTTGCACCTGCTATTCATGGTGGCAGCTGTTGAGAGGTCCTTCGGAAACGTGGTCTCACTCCTGTCTCGAGGCAGTTTTCAGCTCCTGCACGGTTCACGAAGGGAGCATCCGCTGAGGAACACGTCTGCCAAGAGCATTCCAGGCCTGCTGTACAGCGTTTAGGTCCGGGGAGTGTGCAGACCATTCCATACGTTCAATATCTTCACTTTCCAGTGTGTCCGATACCTCAGCGGTCCTGTGTGGGCGGGCACTGTTGTCCATAGACATAAAACAGGGACATAGCGGACCGCTAAACAGACGGACATGTTGCAGAATAATGTCCCCGCAATATCGCTGTGCTGTAAAGGCACCTTGCGCAAAGATATGCAGCGGCGTTCGGCAACTGCGCGTAATGCCTGCCCACACCATTACGCCTAGGTCACATCGATGATGTTCGTGAACATTCTGTGCTGTGTAGCGTGTTACCCTCTCTCGCTCTCTCTCTCTCTCTCCACACTAACTAGTGGCCAGAAACTCTTGTAACTGTGAAGAGGGATTCGTCAGCGAACATCAGTCCGAACCACTGTTGATGGTTCAAATGGCTCTGAGCACTACGGGATTTAACTGCTGAGGCCATCAGTCCCCTAGAACTTAGAACTACTTAAACCTAACTAACCTAAGGACATTATACACATCCATGCCCGAGGCAGGATTCGAACCTGCGACCGTAGCGGTCGCGCGGTTCCAGACTGTAACGCCTAGAACCGATCGGCCACCCCGGCCGGCCGAACCACTGTTGATGACCCCAACCATCACGCTCCTTACACCAACGAACTTTTTCTCGATGATGGCGTGGTTGAAGTGGGACGCATTTAAGAGGCTTCCGAGCATAGAAACCAACATGATTTGGTCGCCACGAAATGTTCTGGCAGAGACAGGTGTACCTGTACAAGGTATGCAGCGTTCTACCTAGGGGTGAGGTGTATGTTCCTTTTCGCCACAAGGGCTGCGTATATCGATCCTCTTGCGGTGAGGTGGTCCTACTAGTACCACAGACATGTTTTCGCATAGCATTTGCAGCTTCAGCGGCCTTTTTTAATAGTGAGATGACACTTTCGGACACACCCATTACTGTGGCTACAATTTTGACACTTGGACGGACTTCGAGGCGTCCAATTCCTTGTCCACGGCCGTGAGCGCTCAAACGATGTGTTGCAGACATGTTCCCATACCACACGGACTGTTGCACTACTCCGTTCCACAATAACCTTCGTCAAACACGGTGCTGCATGGTTCAAAAATGGTTCAAATGGCTCTAAGCACTATGGGACTCAAAATCTGAGGTCATCAGTCCCCTAGACTTAGAATTACTTAAACCTGACTAACGTAAGGACAGCACACACATCCATGCCCTACGCAGGATTCGAACCTGCGACGGTAGCAGCCGCGTGGTTCCGGATTGACGCGCCTAGACCCGCTCGGCCACAGCGGGCGGCAGTGCTGCATGAACTGCTGAATGCACACAGAGCTATCGTGCACAGATTTCGCTGCAGTTGCCACGCTTCACCCTCTACATTCCCTTCCACTGACGTTGGTCGGGTGCTCCGTACCAATAGTCGTTTGTTGCTTAGCAAGTGTGAGTTGTTCCTTAGCAACTGTCAATCACTGTACTTATTTGATTCAGCGATCTAATGTTCAGCGTTCTTCTGGTAGTAGCTCATTTCAAAAGATATTCTCTTCTTCTCTGAACTCTTTATCGTCCACGTCTCGCTTTCCTGCGAGGCTACCCTCCAGGCAAATACCTCCACAAAAGACGTCTTAACACGTAAATCCATATTTGGCGTTAGCAAATTACTCTTTTCCAGAAACGTTTTTTATCTTCTTTACTTCGGCCATCATTAGTTGTTTTGCTGCCCTAATAGCAAAACTCAACTACTGCTTCAAGTGTGTCGTTCCGGTCTAATTCCTTCAGCATCGCCTGATTTAATTCGACTACATTCCATAACCCTTTTTCATGTTCATCTTATATACACCTTTCAAGACACTGTCCAGTCCGTTCAAGTGCTTTTACAGGTCCTTAGTCATCTATCACAGAATTAGAATGTTATCGGCACACCTTGACGTTCAATTCCCATTGCAGATTTTTTCTTGGTTTTATTTACCGCTTCGCCAATGAATAAAACTGGGGATGACCTACAACCACAGTTCACTCCCTTGTCTGCTACGGTTTCGTTTTCGTATCCTTGGACTGTTATAGTCACGGTCTGCTCATATTATAGATACACTACTGGCCATTAAAATTGCTACACCACGAAGATGACGTGCTACACACGCGAAATGTAACCGTCAGGAAGAAGATGCTTTCATATGCAAATGATTAGCTTTTCAGAGAATTCACACAAGATTGGAGTCGGTGGAGACACCTACAACGTGCTGACATGAGGAAAGTTTCCAACCGATTTCTCACACACAAACAGCAGTTGCCGGAGTTGCCTGGTGAAACGTTGTTGTGATGCGACGCGTAAGGAGGAGAAATGCGTACCATCACGTTTCCGAATTTGATAAAGGTCGGATTGTAGCCTATCGCGATTGCGCTTTATCGTATCGGGAGATTGCTGCTCGCGTTGGTCGAGATCCAATGACTGCTAGCAGAATATGGAATCGGTGGGTTCAGGAGGGTAATACGGAACGCCGTGCTGGATCCCAACGGCCTCGTATCACTAGCAGTCGAGATTACAGGCATCTTATCCGCACGGCTGTAACGGATCGTGCAGCCACATCTCGATCCCTAAATCAACAGATGGGGACGTTTGCAAGACAACAACCATTTGCACGAACAGTTCGACGACGTTTGCAGCAGCATGGGCTATCAGCTCGAAGACCGTGGCTGCGGATACCCTTGACGCCGCACCACAGACAGGAGCGCCTGCGATGGTGTACTCAATTACGAACCTGGGTGCACTAATGGCAAAACGTCATTTTTTCGGATGAATCCAGGTTCTGTTTACAGCATCGCGATGGTCGCATCCGTGTTTGGCGACATCGCGTTGAACGCACATTGGAAGCTTGTATTCGTCATCGCCATACTGGCGTATCACCCGGCGTGATGGTATGGGGTGCCATTGGTTACACGTCTCGCTCACCTCTTGTTCGCATTGACGGAACTTTGAACAGTGGACGTTACATTTCAGATGTGTTACGACCCGTGGCTCTACCCTTCATTCGATCCCTGCGAAACCCTACATTTCAGCAGGATAATGCACAACCGCATGTTGCAGGTCCTGTACGGGCATTTCTGTTTCGACTGCTGCCCTGGCCAGCAGATTCTCCAGATCTCTCACCAATTGAAAACGTCTGGTCAGTGGTGGCCGAGCAACTGGCTCGTCACAATACGCCAGTCACTACTCTCGATGAACTGTGGTATCGTGTTGAAGCTGCATGGGCACCTGTACCTGTACACGCCATCCAAGCTCTGTTTGCCTCAATGCACAGGCGTATCGAGGCCGTTATTACGGCCAGAGGTGGTTGTTTTGGGTACTGATTTCTCAGGATCTATGCACCCAAATTGCGGGAAAATGTAATAACATGTCAGTTCTAGTATAATATATTTGTCCAATGAATACCCGTGTATCATCTGCATTTCTTCTTGGTGTAGCAATTTTAATGGCCAGTAGTGTATATGCTTCGATTTCGATTTGGATTTGAGTACCATTTTTAATTACGCTACCGTTTGTAGTGCAGTGCATGTATGGAAGAACAGTGAAACACAGTAACTACAACACCATTTTTTATCCCCGTACTCACTGATGGGGCGCGATCTCGAAACGGCGACATTGTCTTTTGAACCCGGCGGCGCTACTCGAGGCGTCTGCCAGAAAATATGTGTGACGTCACTCCCTAGGCGGCGTTACACGTCATTAGGCGACACGTGATTGACGCGACGTGTGCGCCATCGGGTGCTGCGCCGCGCCGCGCCGTCAATATTGACCCTCTGGGCGGCTACAGGTTGCCGGTCGGCCCTTGTCAGGGCGGCGCGGAGCCAGAGATCGATCTGCTGCCCACTCGCCCATCCGTCACTCGCGTCACCCTGGTCCCCTCGCGTCCCGTCCCAGGACACGCCTCCATCTGTATTCTCCCGCTACGACACATTTTGTGTTTATCATTCCGTCACGATCACTGTCATAATCTGCAACAACAAAGGCTGTTGCAACGTAGGCACAGCGTACACAATGTTCGTCACCTCCAGGACACAGGACGCTAGCGTCCCCCTAGCCTTGTTATCCTCCGTATTTTGGCTAGGAAGGGAGTCCTCCAGTGTCCCCCGGTGCGTCATATCCACTTGAAGACACTCATTGATGACTGGATTACGTACAGCTGCAGAAGTGGCGGGATTTCGCTTCACTGGGAGAATGTTGGGAGAATTCTTTGGCGAAGCAGTAAATAAAATCAAGGAAATGGGAATTGAACTTTAAGGTGTGCCGATAACATTCTAATTCTGTGAGAGCTGACTAAGGACCTGTAAGAGCACTTGAACGGACTGCACAGTGTCTTGAAAGGAGTATATAAGATGTACATAAAAAGGGTTATGGAATGTATTCGAATTAAATCAGGTGATGCTGAGGGAACTAGACTGGGATACGAGACACTTGAAGTAGTAGTTGAGTTTTGGTATTAAGGCAGTAAAACAAAGCAGTCTGCTTACCAAACAGTCGTGCGACCTATATGTAGGCAGAAATGTGTGGGGCGCCTACCACATAGACCTAGCTGGTAATACTGAATATTTACAAAGAAGACCCGCAGGAATAGTCGTAGGTTTGTTTGAGCCCCGACAAGGCAGCTGTGAGAGGCTGAAAACCGCGAATCCAATCCCAAGGAAGGCTGCTTACAAAGTCTCGAAAGCCAGTATTAAGTGCACGGTGTAGGGAAACACGCGAAGCTCCCACGTCAGGCTCCCTAGCGACCGCGAAGACACTGGAGTGTGCACAGATGTATTCATCGCTCGCTCCATACGCGAATTGAAAGGGAGGAAGCCTCATAGTTGTTACAATGGGAAGTACCCTCTGCCATCCAGTTCGCAGCACAAAGCTGTTAAGGCTTCCGTGGCCACTTGTTGGCAAATTGCCTGTTGGCTTCTGTCTCGGATTCTTCGGGCGAGTAGCTGACATTGTCAAAGCTTCACTAGTGGTGCTGGTGGTGGACTGGAGTCAAGCTCGCAGCCGCAGACTATGTGTACCTGACGCGCCAACGTCCAAAGGCTTTTCCGTGATCATTTCCGCTGCGGTTTTCCTCTTGCTACCTGCAACGGTCGTTCGCTGCAGCACGGTGACTGGGGATCCGTTCACCTTGAGGCTTCCTTCTTTCGTGTTGCAGCTATTCTCATGTTTGTGTCTTTCTGTAACTTCTCTGAGCAAGCGGGTGTGATAGTTTTTCCCTACGGCAAGAACTTCGGTGTCGGCGAATTTTGCTACGCGGTCGGTGTCACAGCGCTTGCTCCCCCATGGCCGATTTCTCCACCTGCCCCAACCTGCAATGCCCCTTATGTTCGGCGATCCTGGTGTTTAATTTCTCGTCTAGTCATTCCAACATCGGCTATTCCAGATGTACATGGTATTCTGTATCTTCCTGACGGTGCAAATCGGCCTTTTTTCTCGTCTGCCGCTCTGAGACACTCTTTGATCTTCTTTGTCGGTTTACAAATAGTCTTCAGGCCACAAACTAAGCGTAGATCCGGCGCAGCGGACGACACGAGTGCGAGTTGCTTAATCGAGGCGTCTTATCCCTCGGCGAACATACAGAGGAACCTGCGCAACACAGGAGCCCTGCCACCTCGCCTGTGTGGATTACCAAAGATCCAGAGGAATGACGTTCCTCTAAGACCGATTGACAGCGTTCTTGGTTCACCGACGTATAGAATGGCGAAACATCTGGCCTCTCTGCTCTAGCCTCAAGTAGAAAAGACTGACACATACACAAATGACTCAGGACATTTCATTGAGAAGCTGAAGAAACTGAAACTTGGACCAAACGACATCCTGGTCAGCTTTCATGTCGTTTGTTTGTTTACCAAACTGCCACTCGTTGATTGTCTGGAGTTTATCGGTTTGATTTATCCGCAAGACGTCACCAAACTCTTTCATGCATGCCTGACCAAGGGCTCTTCCATGTGGAATCGCGACTTCTACGAACAACTGGAATGCGTCTTCACCGGTAGTTCACTTAGTGTAGTGGTGACCAACTTCTTCGTGGAAAATGTCGGAGCACAGGCACTGGATGTAGCACCTTGTCAACCTAAGATGTCATACAGATACGTAGTGGATACTTTCTGTTCTGTTGGCAGAAGAGCCAACACCGTGTTACAACTCGAGGCCGAAATGCACGCGGTTTAGCTCACGCAGGCTGGCGTGACGAGGGAAGAACTATACTGACGTGAGGTCTGGAACATGACAAGGAATTAGAATTCAGAAAGCGGACGTAATTAGTTTCATACTTAACTTTAATCCATTAATGATGAACGTCGCTCTTGACGGTACATGAGTCACAATATTATCTGTTCAGAAGACATTCTTGAAGATAGTACTTATAGTAACTGAATATGGCGCCTTGCTAGGTCGTAGAAAATGACGTAGCTGAAGGCTATGCTAAACTGTCGTCTCTGCAAATGAGAGCGTATGTAGACAGTGAACCATCGCTAGCAAAGTCGGCTGTACAACTGGGGCGAGTGCTAGGGACTCTCTCTAGACTAGACCTGCCGTGTGGCGGCGCTCGGTCTGCAATCACTGATAGTGGCGACACGCGGGTCCGACGTATACTAACGGACCGCGGCCGATTTAAAGGCTAGCACATAGCAAGTGTGGTGTCTGGCGGTGACACCACACTTTCCTTCTGTGGAGCCATGTTGAAGAACAGCTCGGTGACTTCTGAGACACCTGGACAGTCTCCAAGGCAACATTAAATTTATCACGGAGGTAGAAAAAGAGTAAGAGCTATCCTTTCTAGATGCAATGGTCAGCAGGTATGATAAAAGCGTGGGACACAGCGTGTGTCGGAAACCGACACACCCGAAACGATACCTGCACGAACTATCAAATCATTGCCCTATCCAGAAAAGAAGCATAATTAACACGCTCTTAATGTGAGCAAGACGAATACGTTAGCCGCAGCACCCCAGACGCGAGATGCAACACCTGGAAAGAGTTCTGAGGAGCAACGAGAATTCCACCAGTTATATAAGAAGTGTCACAGAGTGCAACACTCGCCGAGGTGTGACATCGCAAAAAGGAATGCGGGTACGGCCTTTCTGCCATACATTCCCAGACTGACGGAAAGAATCGGCCGTATATTGCGCAGATACGGCCTAAAGACTATTTATAAACTGACAAAGGAGATCAAACAGTGTCTCAGGTCGGCAAAGGAAAAAAAGGGACCAACTTGCAATGTCGGGAACATACCGAATACCACGTACACGGGATGTTGGAATCACTGTATGATCAATCAGCACCGGGATCAGCGAACATAAATGGCATTGCAGGTTCGGGCAGGCAGAGAAATCGGCAGTGGCGGAGGACGCGCTGTGTGAGACCGACCGTATAGTGAAATTCGCCACCCCATCGGATCTCGGATTCCCGTGCTGAGAGTACGACCCTTGCAGGTAGCAAGAGGAGAACCGCACCGAAAATGACCACCGAAAAGCCCTCGGACGTTGGCGCGCCAGGTACATACAATCTGCCGGTTGATAGGGGGACTCAAGTCCACCACCATCAATGGAGGGTGAAGCTTTGACAATGCCAGCCATTGTTGCTGGCGAAACGTCAGGAAAATTATCAAACAGACGTCGGCCGAAGAACCCGAGACAAAACTCAACAGGCAATCTGTCAGTAGTTTTGTGAATACTGATACATAACTCTAATATCTGCGACTACAGATAAGACCTACGTGATTTCAGGGGCATGCGGATGCATGCTTTTGACGAGAGGTCTCTATCTATAGTGTTGCCACATCGTGTGTTCACATATCGTCAGCGACAGAGGCTGACACAGTAAAGAGCCTGATGTCACTCCTATTGGGTGTGTTGAGGCGTAGGGGAAATTTTGGCTGCGTGGTGCCACTTGTGATTCTGGTGAAACGCAGAGGGGGAAGGCTGTTCTCGTCTGAACTTCTCGTCCGCTTCTGTAGTGTCTCAGAGCGCACTGTGGTACACCCGCGTAAACCTCGATGGCAGTGGCAGACGACCGCAGAGCAGGCGGCTGTGGCAGCTGCGGCCGAGGTCATCGGTTTGAAGTGCGTGCGCCGGGCTGCGGCGCCTCGCCCGCATTCTGCCACGCGTGCCGCACCACCGCCAGGCCCGGCCAGAATGACGCCAGGCGGTCGCCAGCAGCGCTGCAGACCCTGCTGCGGCCTCTCCAGGCGCCTCTCGGTTAGGCCGCTCGGCCACGCGGGCGCGCCTGCACCGGCTGTGCGTGCAGTCAGCCCCTGCACCGGATGTCCCGCAAGGCGGTCGCCTCCAGCGCGACTGGGCTCGCCGCGCCGCGCCGCACCTGCCTCGCTAACAGTCCTTCACACAGGCAAACGAAACTTACTGTGTGCAGTGTCGGCGTAGGTCTTTCTCGACTACAGAGGTCTTAACAGCGTGTTAAGAAGTTTAGTCCATACACTTTTAGTTACTTTGCTTCACGAGTTTCAGTTTATGTACTATTTCTGTATTCCACTGTGATCGTTGTTCTACATTAATGAACTGGTGGCCACTGAAACTGCTACACCGTTGAGGCACCGTTCAACGAACATCAAACTGACACGAAGTGTACGTCACCAAGGGATATGCAGATGATAACCGTTTCAGCGTGACCGCACGACGTACATAGGAGTAACGCCATCTACTATATGCTCGTATGAAAAGATAAGTGAAAATGTCGTTTGTTCGTGAGGAGACCGCGTTATGCCTCATGTAACAAGAATGAATGCCTAGCAGCGTGCGTCGGTGTGCGAAATCGAGCGAATCGCGCCCTGTCCAGAATGCGGTTCACCGTACCCCGACGCTGCTGCGCGCGTTGGTCGGGATCGCACGACTGAGGTGGGAATACGGAATCGTCAACGTCGTTTCGTCGAAAACCGACATTCTGAGCCCGTTTCTGAGCCCGGAATACAGGCTGACCCTTACAGAGAAAAAAAACAGCAACCAGACACTTTTTATAATGCTGTTTGTTTATTTAAACAGCGCCGTTAGCGGTTTCAAACCGACAGGTTCATCATCAGACGGTTTGTTCACAACAAGATACATTTTACATTAGCTTTCACTTTTTGTTCTCCCAAATTATGATATTTCCTTGGGGTGGTTGTGCCCTACGACCAAAACAAGATGTGAGACAGTGTCTACTTAACTGTGATTGTGTCTCACAACGATTGTAAACGATGTAAACGAATTATTAAAGTGAAGCTGTTTTGGTTACTTCAGCTGAAAAATCCGCGCTATTGCGTTCCAGTGCTGACTGCTTGTGTTCACGCAGCAGCGAAGACTGTATGAAGCACTTTCTTTAAACATACGCATACACATAATCTAAGGCACCAGCGTGGAATGTCAGATCCCTTAATCGGGCAGGTAGGTTAGAAAATTTAAAAAGGGAAATGGATAGGTTAAACTTATATATAGCGGAAATTAGTGAAGTTCGGTGGCAGGACGAACAAGACTTTTGGTCAGGTGAATACAGGGTTATAAATACAAAATCAAACAGGGGTAATGCAGGAGTAGGTTCAATAGTGAATAAAAAAATTGGAGCACGGATAAGCTACTACAAACAGCGTAGTGAACGCATTATTGTGACCAAGATAGACACGAAGCCCATACCTACTACAGTAGTACAAGTTCATATGCCAACTAGCTCTGCAGATGATGAAAAAATTGATGAAATGTATGATGAGATAAAAGAAATTATTCAGGTAGTGATTGTCCTCCGTACAGTCCCGACTTGGCCCCATCCGATTTTCATCTGTTCCAGAACCTAAAGAACACCCTCGAGGACTTCACTTGATGAAACAGATAAGCAGAGGTGAGGATGTGGGTCGGTCAAGAAAGACAAACATTCTGCAGTGATGGCATCAACAAACTGGCCTCTCGTTCGGAGAAATATTTTCGTCGCCATGTTGACTACGCTGCGAAATATATATGTAGGCGTGAAAAGTATGCAAGTGGAATGTTGATAAAGTTTGTTTCATTTAAAACGGTTTAAGAGCTTTCACATACAAAATTCGGAGGTATTACTTTCCAGCACGCCCTCGTACATTAGCCAGAAATGGGACAGGCGAGGGTGTTACAAGCGATCTGTTTCGTGCCTGGACCGCGCTTCCTCATTTACGATGCTTGGACAAAATGTGAGTCCAGCGCCTGTCTCGCCCGCTGCGGCTGGACTGGGGCGCTTCGGACAGAGACTATCAGACACTCGATGACTGCATACGTGATGGCTGACTGCGTAGTCCAGGCCTACCTGGTGGCCTTTCCAAGTTTCACGAAAAAAAAAATGTTATTCTGTGTTGAAACTTTATTCTGAAAATTAAGTTCTCACATAATACATTACTCGTATCGGGTGTTTCAGAATAACATATTAATTATTTGGGTAGAAGCTCCTTACATCAAAACAGCAAAAAATGTCCAGTAAAGTTGGGGTATAAAATGCATACATTAAGAGCTATCGACACTTGTTCATCTTCGCTGCTGTGAAACACGTCTCTTCTACTGAACAAGTACTCATACCTCTTCAGGTATCCACTTTAGAGCCCATGTTTAGTGAACATTTTTTTTTCCTTTTTTTGGCCTAAGGAACCTGCCCCAAGTGTTTGAAACAGTCTGTATACCAGTCGAGGCGACCCAGCCACGCCGGGTTTTATTGCAGCACAGACTTTTTAGCAGCCGTTTCACCACGAATCTTTGTTTACACAGTTTCCGACAGCTACCTCCTGTCACACCCTGTTCTCCAGACACGTATTGTGCTCAGCTGTAATTTTCGTGGAGCTGCCCTTATTATTAGAAGTATTTAATCTCCTACTACCTCTTTCAGGTCGAATTAAATCGGGTGATGCTGCGGGAATTAGATTACGAAGTGAGGTGCTTAAAGTAGTAAATGAGTTTTGCTATTTGGGGAGCAAAATAACTGATGATGGTCGAAGTAGAGAGGGTATAAAATGTAGACTGTCAATGGCAAGGAAAGCATTTCTGAAGAAGAGAAATTTGTTAATATCGGGTATAGATTCAGGTGTCAGGAAGCCGTTTCTGAAAGTATTTGTATGGAGTGTAACCATGTATGGAAGTTAAACGTGGACGATAAATAGTTTGGACAAGAAGAGAATAGAAGCTTTCAAAATGTGGTGCTACAGAAGAATGCTGAAGATTAGATGGGTAGATCACATAACTAATGAGGAGGTATTGAGTTGAAATTTGTGGCACAACTTGACGAGAAGAAGGGATCGGTTGGTAGGACATATTCTGAGGCATCAAGGGATCACCAATTTAGTATTGGAGGGCAGCGTGGAGGGTAAAAATCGTAGAGGGAGACCAAGAGATGAATACACTAAGCAGATTCAGAAGGATGTAGGCTGCAGTAGGTACTGAGAGATGTAGAGGCTTATACAGGATAGAGTAGCATGGAGAGCTGCGTCAAACCAGTCTCAGGACTGAAGACCACAACAACAACAACAACGTCTTTCATCAACTGTAGGTCAGTCACCTCCAGTAGATTTGCAGCAGATCGTCACGAGTGCGTGGACTGTGAGGGCATGACTAGTTGCTCTCGTGAAAGTTAGTTTCGTAAATCAACACCAGAGATCCACAAACGTATTGCTTGCTCGGAACTCGTCTAGCCTCACGCGGACATGCACCTCGTGCGGATTCTAATATAAATAGCAAATTTTTGATGGAATGTGTTCTATAGAGTGGGAAAATATACGGCACCTCTATACAGATACGTCGCGTACAACTGAAGGCGTCGCTGCTGCATACTATATCGTAACCAGATGATTCAGAGCTACCGAAGAGGATGTCTAAAGCACGTAAA
Organism: Schistocerca nitens; assembly: GCF_023898315.1. Taxonomy (NCBI): domain Eukaryota; kingdom Metazoa; phylum Arthropoda; class Insecta; order Orthoptera; family Acrididae; genus Schistocerca; species Schistocerca nitens. The sequence continues at coordinate 13,542,897 of NC_064622.1, forward strand.
TACCACAGGTGACGAAACGGTTACTATACTGCAAGACTTGCAGTTCTGCGATAATTCTGTTAAAGAACCATGTAGTCAAAATAATCTACAACTACATGGCAGAACAAGTGGCACAATCATATCACCATAGTAAGGTGACCATTATCGTGTGGTTGAAGGAGCACTTCGGCGTGAGAGAAATGAAGTTGCCGACATGATGGCGAAGAGAGAACCGAACTGTGCGACAAAGAAGTACGATCACGTTCCACACGCAGTCTTGCTGCAGGGAGCCGACCGGAAGAGCAGACTGCGTCTCTTATAGCATGGGGGGTCTCGCCACGAACAACGGTTGCACCAAGCTGTAGACAGCCGCCACCTCTGTAAGACCATTTACAAGTCCAAATCCCTTTCCGTCAGCCTAGAACTCCGACACTCCAACACCGGACTGAGAATTTTAATGCTCTGTATCTCAGAATAACTGAACGTGGTCAGAAAGTTACAACTCGAGAAACTACGACTAAAGGACAGCAAGATTCTGAGAAAAGTCCTCAACCGTATCAAAGAAGAAGGAGGTGCGCTGAATCAGACACATTAAGGAACTGCCACAAAATTAAGAATGCATTATAACAGGTATAATAAACAGGACGCTAATCTCTTGCAGCCTATAGTCAGGATGGACGACTAGGGAAAACGACTTACCCAAAGTGCACAAAACTAGATAGCAAAAACGTTGAGCAGCTTTGAATTGACCATAGCGAATTTACGCTACAGATCAGTACAAAATGTCCTTCAGAACATCTTAATCTCTCTTACAACGTCCACCAGTAGATGGTGGGTCCGAAAACTGGAGTGAAGTGCACCCAGCATCACCCGTAGGACCGGTGTGAGGCAGCGCGGAAATGACTGTAGGGGGAAAGCTCGCTAGTAGCTACGTGGCCCGGAATACAATAATAACATTAATAATAATAATAACAATAATTAACTGTTTCAGTCATATTATACAGGGTGTCCATAAAGTCCCGCTATCGCTTGAAAAAGCCATATCGATAGAGTATCCTGGATCATTGTGAAACGCTTAGAAGCTGTCCGAGTTTTTTTTCCTTTGTGCATCTCTACGAGAAGGCACAATATGTCACCTGGTACCCAGAATCCAGATCTGTAACAATGCTACAGCGGAATTACCGACGCCTTTATGGAAGGGCAGGGTGACAGGACCATTTTTCTTCGTAGAGAGGACTATTACGGAAAATGTTTACCTGGACATGCTCTGCCACCGCAGATCGAATAGCTGCCGCACGATAGGGCACCCCCCGCCACATTGGAGTTTGTACGTGTGGGATGCGCCGAATCACACATTTCCTGAGAGGCGGATGAGTCGTGGCGGTCCTACCGCATCGCCTCCGCGCTCTTCCGACGTTACACAACACTACTCAGGGACACTGCTGCCCTTCATGCAGGAATCGATGAAGCAGTTGGAACGGTACATCTGCATCCATACTCTGCAAAACCACAGCAAAGTGCGTGGCAGAGGGTGCGTCCCATTCATTGTACCAGTTATTAGGGTTTCTTCCCGTTTCATTCACGTATGGAGAGCTGGAAAAATGATTGAGTTCCTCTGTGCACGCTGTAATTATTCTAATCTTGTCCTCACGGTTCCTATGTGAGTGATACGTAGCGTGTTGTAGTATATTCGTAGACTCATCATTTAAAGCCGGTTCTTGAAAGTTTGTTAGTAGATTTTTTGGGATAGTTTACGTCTAACTTCAAGAGTCTTGCAATTTAGTCTCTTCATCATCAATGTAACATGACCATTCGTGTTGCCCTTCTCTGTATACGTTCGACATGCCCCCTTAGGCCTATTTAGTATGGATCCCGCATACGTGAGCAATATTCTAGAACGGATCGCACGAGTCATTTGTAAACATTCTCCTTCGTACACTGATTCCACTTCCCCAGTATTCTACCAATGAGCCAAAAGTCTACCACCTGCATTACCCACAACAGAGCCTATGTGACTGTTACATTTCATATCCCTACGAAGTGCTACACGCGGGTATGTGTATGGGTTGGCCGATTTCAACAGTGACTCATTGATGTTATAGTCATAGGACACTACGCTTTTTGGTCTTGTGAAATGCACAATGTTGCTTTTCTGAACATTTAAAGCGAGTTGTCAATCTTTGGAACACTTTCAAATCTTATCAAGATCTGACTGAACATTTATACAGTTGCTTTCAGACATTACTTTATTACAGATAACTGCATCGTCTGCAAAAAATCTGAAGTTACTGTTAGTATTGTCAGAAAGATCATTAATTTACAACATGAACAGAAAGAGTCCCAGCCGGCCGGAGTGGCCGAGCGGTTAAAGGCGCTACAGTCTGGAACCGCACGACCGCTACGGTCGCAGGTTCGAATCCTGCCTCGGGCATGGATGTGTGTGATGTCCTTAGGTTAGTTAGGTTTAAGTAGTTCTAGGGGACTTATGACCACAGCAGTTGAGTCCCATAGTGCTCAGAGCCATTTTTACTATTAAAAAAGAGTCCCAACACCCTTCCGCGGAACACACCAGAAGTTACTTCTGCATCTGACGATGACTGTCCATCCAAGATAAGTAGTCTCTATTTCTTTAGAAGTTTCTTTACAGTGATTGCATACTATGGAGGTTCCCTCCCGTCATGAACTATTCTACTGGGTGTATATCTCTCCAGCGAATAGTCAACTATTCTTTTGAATTTGAGCCAGAATTCTTCTACACGCTCCTGTAATGTGCCGAAAGTTTTAAGTTCATCATTGAGATATGACGCTACTGATTTTTTATCTAGTTTACTGAACGTATATATCTTTCTGCTTGTTTTAGTTGCCATCTGTACATCGGCGATCGTTTTTGCCATAGTCACTGATACCCGTTCCGATGTCTACGTTCTCAAAGAGGTCAGGTCTTTTGTTTTGTAATTAGATGCAATATATTTCCATCATGAGCGGGGTTCCGAACTATGTGTTCTAGGTAGTTCTCAGAGAAGGCATTTAGTAAAGTTTCATAGGATGTCTTATCACGCCCACCGCAAACAAAACTGTAATTTTCCCAATTAATCGTTGGATGATAAAACTCTCCACTGATGTGATTCTTCACTTTCTGAAGTTTTTTAACTAGCTACTCTCCACCGATGATTACTCTATGATTGGGAAACTTACGTACAAGGGAACTGAGATTTTGTCTAAAGTTTTTGATCACCTAAGGAGATGAGTCTAGTGGGCAATAGAACGATCCCATTGTAATTTTATGCCCACCTCTGATATTGAGTCTTGCCTAAACAATTTCACATGCAGCTTCAATGTCTGTCTTGGTGGGTCTGAGTTTCTTGTCTGCTGCGACAAATACACCACATCCTTTTCCCATTAGCCTATCCTTTCAATATACAGTTAAATTTTGACCAAAAATCTCACTGTTATCAATTTCAGGTTTCAACCAGCTTTCTGTGGCTAGTATTAAGTGAGCTTCACTGGTTTTCGTGAGTGTTTCCAATTCTGGCATTTTGTTGCAAATGCTTCGTCAGATAACCATTAGGACTGTAATATTCCCACCTGCCAGAGGCATTTCTTTCACTCTTAACACTGAAACTCCTGGGTATCGTTACCTGTATGCTGTGGGCAGAACTCGAATAAAGCCTTTATGTTCTAGGAGTCACGAGCGGGGGACTCATTGAAATACACACATCAAAAAAAGTTTTGCATCACCCCGGTTCCCAGAACTCCTGAAGATAGTCGTTGACTGTGGATATTGTTTCACAGACACAGTCCCTTTGACTGATCAGAGATGTCACTAAACCCGCCCCCCGGGTTCCCGGGTTCGATTCCCGGCGGGGTCAGGGATTTTCTCTGCCTCGTGATGGCTGGGTGTTGTGTGATGTCCTTCGGTTAGTTAGGTTTAAGTAGTTCTAAGTTCTAGGGGACTGATGACCATAGATGTTAAGTCCCATAGTGCTCAGAGCCATTTGAACCATTTGAAACCCGCCCAAAGATGTAAACAACCATGCATGAGCAGCGCCTATTAGACGGAGGGGGTCTGACAGCCGATCAGTTCCAGTCATTGCACCAGGAAGGAGGTACACGGCTCGTGTTGTCTGTAGTTCAACCATGCCTAGACGGTCACTACCGCGGTTTGTACCAAGAAGGGCTCTGAACAAGGGAAGTGTCCTGGCGTCTCGGAATGAATCAAAGCGATCTTGTTCGGACATGGAGGTGATACAGAGAAACAGGAACTGTCAATGACATGCCTCGCTCAGACCCCGCCCAAGGGCTACTACTGCAGTGGATGACCGATACCTACGGATTATGGCTCGGAGGAACCATGATAGCAACGCCACCGTGTTGAATGATGCTTTTCTTGCAAGCACAGGACGTCGTGTTACGACTCAAACTGTGCGCAATAGGCTGCATGGAGCGCAACTTCACTCCCGACGTCCATGGCGAGGTCCATCTCTGCAACCACGACACCATGCAGCGCAGTACAGATGGGCCCAATAACATGCCGAATGTACTGCTGAGGATTGGCATCAAGTTCTCTTCACCGATGAGTGTCGCATATGCCTTCAACCAGGCAATCGTCGGAAACGTATGTGGAGGCAACCCGGTCAGGCTCAACGCCTTAGACACACTGTCCGGCGAGTGCAGCATGGTGGACGTCCCCTGCTGGTCTTGGGTGGCATTATGTACGGCCGACGTACGTCGCTGGCGGTCATGGAAGGCGCCTTAACGGCTGTACGATACGTGAATGCCATCCTCTGACCGGTGGTGCAACCACATCGGCGACATATTGGCGAGGCATTCGTCTTCATGGACGACAATTCGCGCCACTATCGTTCACATCTTGTGAATGACTTCCTTCAGGATAACGACCTGAGGGTCTACCCCGAGTGGGACAATCTGGACCAACAGTGCCTTGATGAACTTGCGGATAGTGCGTCACGACGAATACAGGCATGCATCAATGCAAGAGGACGTGCTACTGGGTATTAGAGGTACCGGTATGTACAGCAGTCTGGGCCACCACCTGTCAAGGTCTCGGTATAGGGTATTACAACATGCAATGTGTGTTTTTCATTACGCCTAGTAATAAAAAGGACGGAAATGGTGTTTATGTTGATATCTATTCCAATTTTCTGTACAGTTTCCGGAACTATCGGAACCGAGGTGATGCAAAACTTTTTGATGTATATACTAGCACAACAGGAAAACATCAAAGTTTGTAAGCTGTTGTGCACTTTACAACAAATCACGATGCTCTGTCTCTAATAGTTTGCAAGTAATGATTTTTTTGAAATGATAGCAGAATATTATGGACACTGTGCTACCTGACGGAAACGGAAAAGTGTTACAAAATGAAACATGAGTCCCATACTTTTCAAAGTTGTGGAGATATTCACCAAATATCTGGTGTTGAATTTTTAAACTTTTATCGCATTCGGAACAGATGACCGTTACTAACATCAGTAAGAGTGCGGCTCCTCACAGACGTAATTCAAGTCTTATGTTAGTTATGGCACGGAAACAAACATCCTCCGAACAGCACTTTGGAGAATCTTACACGCGCTTCACGAAGACTGCTGTCTGGAGGTGGCATTCGTCTTCTCGTCGCACCCCGGACGTGTTCCGTTAGTGACAGATCAGCGGACTGGTGAGCAGTTCAAATCCTTCAAATGGCTCTGAGCACTATGGGACTTAACTGCTGAGATCATCAGTCCCCTAGAACTTAGAACTACTTAAACCTAACTAACCTAAGGAAATTCACACACATCCATGCCCGAGGCAGGATTCGAACCTGCGACCGTAGCGGTCACGCGGTTCCAGACTGTAGCGCCTAGAACCGCTCGGCCACCCCGACCGGCCCTGGTGAGCATTCCAATAGGCGTCTGTAGTGTGGCTTTTGCATTATCCTCATGGAATATGCCCTGCTCACAAGAGTATCAGAGCAGGGTGATTTATCGTGTAACTGAATTTCAACGGATTCCTTTCAGCACTAGATTACAAACAGCAGAGGGCCTCCAACAACTCCCTGTGGGAACGACAAATATCACTCGTGTTTTACTCAATGAGTCGCCGTCAGTCACTGCGAAATGTAATCTTTCTGACGGGAAATCCCGAATGCAGTCACACCACAGAGACAATATTCCATAGGCACACATTGTTATATGAAGCCTCTTGTGAAGACCGCTATCGAAAGCCTCTTGGAAATCTAGAAATATGAAATTAATTTGAGATGCTATGTCGGTAGCACTCATCACTTCGTGAGAGTAAAGAGCTGGTTCTGTTTGACAAGAGATGAGAGGAGGGAGATCAGAGCACATTGCCGGTGTGCTACACACAAGCTAGAAAGCAAGTGACAGAAGTTAGGGATGTGTAGCAGGCTATCACATTGTTTGGTTTAACGCCCGTATGAGGAGTTTAAGAAGGTACGGGCGTGGGTGTGCAAACTAGTGGGGCACATCTCGAAACGCCTTAATGGTTGCATTGTCACAAGTTACCTTAATGATTAAGGCGGACTGCCTTGAATATATGGAAATACGAGGATACACATATAAGCCAAACCAAAAGGTCAACAGCATTCGAATCCAGCATTGGTGAAAGGCTGCTACGACCGGCCGCCGTGCAAGTCGACCGTGGCCCGAGATTCTCCGGTCGTCTCCACACAGGCGGCACGGTGCTACCATGCAGGGCACCACCGAGGTCAGACGTAGCACTGTCCCGCGTACGTCGCGGTCACCACAAGAAGGAAGGAGGGGCGGAGATTACCGTCTGCAGGGTGTTACAAAAAGGTACGGCCAAACTTTCAGGAAACATTCCTCACACACAAAGAAAGAAAATATGTTATGTGGACATGTGTCCGGAAACGCTTACTTTGCATGTTAGAGCTCATTTTATTACTTCTCTTCAAATCACACTAATCGTGGAATTGAAACACACAGCAACAGAACGTACCAGCGTGACTTCAAACACTTTGTTGCAGGAAATGTTCAAAATGTCCTCCGTTAGCGAGGATACATGCATCCACCCTCCGTCGCATGGAATCCCTGATGCGCTGATGCAACCCTGGAGAATGGCGTGTTGTATCACAGCCGTCCACAATACACGCACGAAGAGACTCTACATTTGTTACCGGGATTGCGTAGACAAGAGCTATCAAATGCCCCCATAAATGAAAGTCAAGAGGGTTGAGGTCAGGAGAGCGTGGAGGCCACGGAATTGGTCCGCCTCTACCAATCCATCGGTCACCGAATCTGTTATTGAGAAGCGTACGAACACTTCGACTGAAATGTGCAGGAGCTCCATCCTGCATGAACCACATGTTGTGTCGTACTTGTAAAGGCACATGTTCTAGCAGCACAGGTAGAGTATCCTGTATGAAATCATGATAACGTGCCCAAATGAGCGTAGGTGGAAGAACATGGGGCCTAATCAAGACATCACCAGCAATGCCTGCCCAAACCTTCACAGAAAATCTGTGTCGATGACGTGATTGCACAATTGCGTGCGGATTCTCGTCACCCCACACATGTTGATTGTGAAAATTTACAATTTGATCACGTTGGAATGAATCCTCATCCGTAAAGAGAACATTAGCACTGAAATGAGGATTGACACATTGTTGGATGAACCATTCGCAGAAGTGTACCCGTGGAGGCCAATCAGCTGCTGATGGTGCCTGCACACGCTGTACATGGTACGGAAACAACTGGTTCTCCCGTAGCACTCTCCATACAGTGACGTGGTCAACGTTACCTTGTACAGCAGCAACTTCTCTGACGATGACATTAGGGTTATTGTCAACTGCACGAAGAATTGCCTCGTCCTGTGCGGTTAAAGGCGCTGCAGTCTGGAACCGCAAGACCGCTACGGTCGCAGGTTCGAATCCTGCCTCGGGCATGGATGTTTGTGATGTCCTTAGGTTAGTTAGGTTTAACTAGTTCTAAGTTCAAGGGGACTAATGACCTCAGCAGTTGAGTCCCATAGTGCTCAGAGCCATTTGCCTCGTCCATTGCAGGTGTCCTCGTCGTCCTAGGTCTTCCCCAGTCGCGAGTCGTAGGCTGGAATGTTCCGTGCTTCCTAAGACGTCGATCAATTGCTTCGAACGTCTTCCTGTCGGGACACCTTTGTTCTGGAAATCTGTCTCGACACAAACGTACCGCGCCACGGCTATTGCCCCGTGCTAATCCATACATCAAATGGGCATCTGCCAACTACCCATTTGTAAACATTGCACTGACTGCAAAACCACGTTCGTGATGAACACTAACCTGTTGATGCTACGTACTGATGTGCTTGATGCTAGTACCGTAGAGCAATGAGTCGCATGTCAACACAAGCACCGAAGTCATCATTACCTTCCTTCAATTGAGCCAACTGGCGGTGAATCGAGGAAGTACAGTACATACTGACGAAACTAACATGAGCTCTAGCAGGGAAATTAAGCGTTTCCGGACACATGTCCACATAACATCTTTTCTTTATTTGTGTGTGAGGAATGTTTTCCGAAAGTTTGGCCGTACCTTTTTGTAACACCCTGTATAAACAGGTCATTAGGGCGAACTGGTAATGGGGAACGATGTGTGGGGAATTATCCTTTTGAAAGTTGAAAGGAACCGTCCCGGCATATGCCATAACTGGTTTAGGGAAGCAACGGGGCAGCTAACCCTAGATGACAGGAAGGGGGACCTGAACCGCCGACCCCCGCGGCACTGCCACTGCTTTGGCCAGTCTGCTCTATCACGCCCACAGCACAAACGCTGCCGCCGTGCCGTCAGACATTGACTTGCCTCATCGCGGAGTAGCAAAGCGACTACACTCGCTCGACAGGTAGAACCCAAGTGGATCTCACCAAATGTCTGCTACATCCTGTAAAAGCTAAGCGAAAGAAATTGTTCTCCCCCAAGCAAAAGTTTATTGGAAGTCGCTGGTGCATTGCATCTGGGAAAAGTCGCAGGTCATTACAATTTTGAGGATGGGTAGTCTAACAGATGCACACAGCTATAGGCTTATATCACTGGCTTCAATATCTTGTACAATTATGGAACGTCATATATTCTTACATATTACGGTGCTTTTGGGAAAAAAAACTGTTTCATACGAATTAACGTAGATTCCGATCAACAATGATCTCGTAAGATTCGGCGTGCTCTGTTTCTCCACGAGGCCTAAGGACTTAGATAGCGCTTTCCTGGTCGATGCCATCTCCTTTGACTTTCGGAAGGCATTACATGCTGCCCCGCACTGTCGCTCAATGGACAAAATGCTATCTTAAGGTTGGTTCAAATGGCTCTGAGCACTATGGGACTCAACTGCTGAGGTCATTAGTCCCCTAAAACTTAGAACTAGTTAAACCTAACTAATCTAAGGACATCACAAACATCCATGCCCGAGGCAGGATTCGAACCTGCGACCGTAGTGGTCCTGCGGTTCCAGACTGCAGCGCCTTTAACCGCACGGCCACTTCGGCCGGCTTAAGGTTGCTTCAAATGGCTCTGAGCACTATGCGACTTAACTTCTGAGGTCATCAGTCGCCTAGAACTTAGAACTAATTAAACATAACTACCCTAAGGACATCACACACATCCATGCCCGAGGCAGGATTCGAACCTGCGACCGTAGCGGTCGCTTGGCTCCAGAGTGTAGCGCCTAGAACCGCACGGCCACTCCGGCCGGCGCTATCTTAAGGATTCTTGAGTCCTTAATACATAAAAATCCACACGTCCTTCTTAAGGAAACGAAGCTAAGGATGTAAAAATAGCCTTAGGTTATGGCGAAGAAGTGTTACGAGGTCTCTACTCTTCACCACGTACAGAAAATTATCCAGTGAGTAACTTCCAGCCTTCTTGAGAGTGTGCGCTGATGAGGATGCTCTTGCGGATAGGAACTGTGCAAAGCCAGAAGAAGCTAGCTTACAGTGCTGGCGGGAAATCGCTACAAACAATAAAAATCGTTCACTGAGCTGTCAAAAGTCGTTGGATGCCTCCTAATATCGTGCTGCACGGTGTAGTGCAGCGACTCGACGCGGTATGGTCTCAACAAGTCGCTGGAAGTCCCCTGGAGAAATACTGACCCATGCTACCTCTATAGCCGTCCATAATTGCGGAAAGTGTTCCCGGTGCAACTGACCTCTCGATTATGTCCCATAAATTTCATTCGCGTCGGGTGATCTGGGTAGCCAAATTATTCGCTCTAACTGTCCAGAATGTTCTTCAAACTAATAAAAATAGTTCAAATGGCTCTAAGCACTATGGGACTTAACATCTGAGGTCACCAGACCTATAGATTTAGAACTACGTAAACGTAACTAACCTAAGGACATCACACAGCCGGCTGGAGTGGCCGAGCGGTTCTAGTCACTATAGTCTGGGGCTGCACGACCGCTACGGTCGCAGGTTCGAATCCTGCCTCGGACATGGATGTGTGTAATGTCCGTAGGTTAGTTAGGTTTAAGTAGTTCTAAGTTCTAGGGGACTGATGACCTCAGAAGTTAAGTCCCATAGTGCTCAGAGCCATTTGAACCATTTGACATCACACACATCCATGCCCGAGGCAGGATTCGAACCTCTGACCGTAGCAGTAGCTCGGTTCCGGACAAGCGCCTGTAATCGCTCGGCTACAGCGGCCGGCTTTCAAACTAATCCCTGACAGTTGTGGCCTGGTGACACCGCACGTTGTCATCCATAAAAATTCCATTGTTGTTTGGGAACATGAAGCCCATGAATGGCTGCAAATGGTCTCCAAGGAACCGAACATGGAGAGGCCCCGGTCCATTCCACGTGAAGTCAATCCACACCGTTGCTGAGTCTCCACAAGCTTGCAGAGGGCCTTGTTGATAACTTCGGTCGTTGCTCCGTGGCGTTTGCACCACACGCGAACTGTACCATCACCTCATACCAACTGGAGCTGGGACTCACCTGACCGGACCACGGTTCTCCAGTCGTCTAGCATCCAGCCGATATGGTTGCGAGCGCAGGAGATGCGCTGCAGGCGATGTCGTGCCGTCACCAGAGGCACTTGCATCGGTCGTTTGCTTCTGTAACCGATTGACGCCAAATTTCGCCGCTCTGTCCTAACGGATACGTTGCTCGTACATCCCACATTGATTTCTGCGGTTTTTCACAGTGTTGCTTGTCTGTTATCACTGACAACTCTACGCAAACGCCGCTGCTCTCCGTCGTTAAGCGAAGGCCGCTGGCCACCGCGTTGTCAGTAGTGAGAGGTAATTCCCGAAATTTGGTTTTCTCGAGCACACTCTTGGTACTGTGGATCGTGGAATATTGAATTCCCTAACGATTTCCGAAAGGGAGTGTCCCATTCCTCTGGCTGGAACTACCATTCCGCGTTAAGTGTCTGTTAACTCCCGTCTTGCAGCCGCAATCAAGTAGAAACCTTTTCACATGAATCACCTCAGTACGAATGACAGGTTCTCCAATGCGCTGCCATTTCCTGTCTGTTTATGCGTATATCGCTCTCCCATGAGTTTTGTCACCTCACTGAAGAATTCCATGAGAGTCCGTCCTGTGGGACAAATATGCAATAATCATATAAATCTTTATGTAAGAATAACAGATGCATAAGTCCTGAGCAAACTGTAGTTCATTCGCGAGAAGAGTGGCTTGCAAAACACTCTTTCGACCAATTCTTGAGTACTGTTTGTCAGTCTGGGACGGTTGACAATGTAAGAATGACGGCAGAGCTTTGGGGGGGGGGGGGGGGGGCACCAAAGAGGGGTACACAAAGAAAGAAAATATGTTATGTGGACATGTGTCCGGAAACGCTTACTTTCCATGTTAGAGCTCATTTTATTACTTCTCTTCAAATCACACTAATCGTGGAATGGAAACACACAGCAACTTAGACTCTCATTTCAAACTGTACTGGCTGATCCTAATAGTAGAAGTGGAAGCAGCCGAAGCTTTGTCCATCCGTGGTTTCATTCGTAGCGTCATAATAGGAAACATCCCGGGATTTGCCTGTAGTAAATTAGGGAAACGACGTAAAACCTAAATCAGGGCCGGCCGCGGTGGCCGAGCGGTTCCAGGCGCTCCAGTCCGGAACCGCGCTACTGCTACGGTCTCAGGTTCGAATCCTGCCTCGGGCTTGGATGTGTGTGATGTCCTTAGGCTTCAGTAGTTCTAAGTCCAGGGGACTGATGACCTCAGATGCTGAGTCCCATAGTGCTCAGAGCCATTTGAACCTAAATCAGGGTCGGTGATTCAAGACTGGAGCCTCCACGTTCCCGAATACAAGGCCAGTGTGTTTAAAACAGTACCACATAATTCGGTTCATCCCTATTGTATCATACTGTTTTGCAAAGAAGTTATTTAATAAAGTAAAAGGCTAGTGCTACATTCTTAATTCTCTTCTCACTCCCAGTCACTACACACACACACACACACACACACACACACACACACACACAGATACACACACACACAACACAAATTATACGCGCATTATTTAATATTGTAATATTACACACAGTATCGGCGTACACCAGGAGCACGGCGACGATGTATGGTTTCCACTTTGTGTTCCTCAACTTACCCTTTAGTAACCTGAAAAACAGTGTCTGCATCCCTTCAGAGTGAGTGAGATGTTGGGCTGTGACAGAGGGTCAGGTGTCAGTAAATGAAATGACGGTGTCGGTGGAGAACACAGGCAGCTAGTCACCGAGCGAAGAAAATCTTGGGCTCGGTCAGGAATCGAACCCGGGAGACTGAGATGTATGCGTGGTGCTGCTAACCACAAGACCCTGAGCCGCGGACAATACTACACATTACATAGCTTTTGGAGTGAGGTTTTTCAGAAAAAAATATAAGACATTAGTCTGTTGTCTGAAATGTTACTAATTTAATCTTTTGTATCATTTACTTTATACGTTTTTCAGCGAAAAATATTGTGTGTTATCTAAGTAAATCTTAAGTGGTTGGAATGTGTCACTTAACAAGTGCCGAGTGGCGTGACACAGTGGCTAGCACACTGGACTCGCATTCGGGAGGACGACGGTTCAATCCCGTTTCCGGCCATCTTGATTTAGGTTTCCCGTGATTTCTCTAAATAGCTTCAGGCGGATGTCGGGATGGTTTCTTCCAAAAGGTGCGGCTTATTTCATTTCCCATCATTCCATTATCCGAGCTGTTGCTCCGTCTGTAATGACCTCGTTGTCGACGGGACGTTAAACACTAACCTCCTCCTCCTCCTACTTAACAGGTACTTTGTAACTTGTCCTTTTAAATAAGTTCGTTTCAGTAAACTCTGTAATATCCTTCCGCAATTTATTGTAGTTTTATTGCTAGGTAAAAAAATCATGTTCTGAGTTTTATGTACATCTAGTCTCTGTTTGTAAATGTAAGTCCAGTCTGGGTCGTGTTTCAAGGTCACAGATAGAGCCGTTTGTGCAGTAACCATCGGGGTTTTCTTGGCGAGTACAGCTGATTGGTAAATGTACTCACATGTCGTAGTTAAAATCTCGAGAGATGTTTAAAAGAGGTGAGGTGCTGTCCACCACGGAGAGGTTCACCGTTGCAATTCAAAGAGTACAGGTTCCAAGAAGTCTCACAGAAATACGAATTGTTATTGACAGGCATCACTTCGCGCACCATTTGCAAATGGATGATGGAGGGAGGGGGAGACTGGGGCAGAGTCAAGAGAGCGGTACCACAAGTCTTACCCCCCACTGCCACGCGCAACGTACATGCAGCAAATCAGCTGCGGTCTTGTAAAGAACCATTCGAACAGGCGCCTGAAGGAATTTACGGAGCCGGCCGCGGTGGCCGTGCGGTTCTAGGCGCTCCAGTCCGGAGCCGCGCTGCTGCTACGGTCGCAGGTTCGAATCCTGCCTCGGGCACGGATGTGTGTGTGATGTCCTTAGGTTAGTTAGGTTTAAGTAGTTCTAAGTTCTAGGGACTGATGACCACAGCAGTTGAGTCCCATAGTGCTCAGAGCCATTTGAATTTACGAAATTTATTGAAATCCTGAGCCTTGCATATCCTGACAGGAGTCTGAACTATTTTCGTCTCATCATTGGCTGTCGTCAGTTCATTTCCGCACCGAAACGCAATCATACGATCTACTACCGATATCTACATACAGGCATGAGAGTGCGACAGTCAGAAGAATTATGCACGGAAGAGCAGTGCCTTTAGCCACCAGGTGCCAGTATGCAAGGGGTAGTGATAAGATTTAAGTTATAACGGCGAAAAAATTAAGTTCTGACCTTAATAACCGGTGACAATGGTAGTCATTTTACTCCTGTCCCTACAGCGTCACGGTGGATGTGCCCATGTTTGGAGGCTCCGAGGATAACGAACGTTGCCGGACTGCTTTCGCCATCGTCATAAGGGCCCGGGCCCTGACGCGACGTCACTGGTTGCCTGAGGTTAGCGTAATCGCTAATATGGACCGGAGCCGTTACGCTTCTGACGTGTTAAGGCTGCTGGCTGTGACGTACGTTCGAGATCTCCGTCACTTTACCACGGAACACGATGAGGCGAGACCGAGAAGGAGAGTGCCCGCCTGTTGCCCTGGGTTTTCGTTTTTATTTATTCTGTAATGTGAACATTTTTGTTAAATGATTATAAAACTATGTGGATTTTTATTTCAAACTACAGATCGTTTCTTTTTGTAAATACCTTTACGAGTACATTTGGTGAGCATGAATTTTCTAAATCACTTTTGTGTTAATTATTACAGGTAGCTTGTCATCTGCAACCAAACGATGTTGATGAGAAAAGTTTTTTGCTGGGAGTTAACCTATCTTCTAGAATGTAATTTAGTTTTTCGTGACGTTTTCGCGCCTATTTTCGTATTTACTTACGTTTTCGTGTGGCAAGCACTTCCATTCTCCGCATCATGCTGAGATGCTGTAATGCATACGTAACTATAACAAGTATTTTCCACAAATAACGTAGTAAAACACTTTTCACTACACCAGAACACAGTGTGATTGTCGTTTGTTATGTGTCCCAGTCCAGTCAGTGTTCATTTGTTCACAGAGGGTTCGGCGCCAAATTTGAATTTTATTTGCATTTTATCTTTGTGTGTGTGTGTGTTTTCTGTGTGCTTCTTAGCTGTGTGTGTTGTCTTTTATATGTAAATGGCGCGTCTTTGCAGATTTTAGTGTATCCATTTTTCGTGTGTGTGTGTGTGTGTGTGTGTGTGTGTGTGTGCGTGTGTGTGTGTGTGTGTGTGTGTGTGTGTGTGTGTGTGTGTGTGTGTGTGTAGACTTTATCTGTTTGTGCTGTTTTTATTAGTAAAGTTCCTTTAATGTGTTAAATAGTGTGCTCTTGCAGAGTGCAGTGTATTCGTTTAAGACCTGTTTTCCTTCTGCTATTGCCTTCTGCATATGGAAGTTTCTCTCAGTGGTCATTTTGCTGTATAGGCTGTGGCTGGGTTTTAGTATTATTAAGTCTGGCTAAGCAGGGATGGCTAGAGGACAAATGTAAAGATGTAGAGGCTTGTCTCACCAGGTGTAAGATAGATACTGCCTACAGGAAAATTAAAGATACCTTTGGAGAAAAGAGAACCACTTGTATGAATATCAAGAGCTCAGATGGAAACCCAGTTCTAATCAAAGAAGGGAAAGCAGAAAGATGGAAGGAGTATATAGAGGGTCTATACAAGGGCGATGTACTTGAGGACAATATTAGGGAAATGGAAGAGGATGTAGATGAAGATGAAATGGGAGATATGATACTGCGTGAAGAGTTTAACAGAGCACTGAAAGACCTGAGTCGAAACAAGGCCCCGGGAGTAGACAACATTCAATTAGAACTACTGACAGCCTTGGGAGAGGCAGTCCTGACAAAACTCTACCATCTGGTGAGCAAGATATATGAGACAGGTGAAATAACCTCAGACTTCAAGAAGAGTATAATAATTCCAATCCCAAAGAAAGCAGGTGTTGACAGATGTGAAAATTACCGAACTATCAGTTTAATAAGTCACAGCTGCAAACTACTAACGCGAATTCTTTACAGACGAATGGAAAAACTGGTAGAAGCGGACCTCGGGGAAGATCAGTTTGGATTCCGTAGAAATGTTGGAACACGTGAGGCAATACTAACCTTACGACTTATCTTAGAAGAAAGATTAAGAAAAGGCAAACCTACGTTTCTAGCATTTGTAGACTTAGAGAAAGCTTTTGACAATGTTGAGTGGAATACTCTCTTTCAAATTCTGAAGGTGGCAGGGGTAAAATACAGGGAGCGAAAGGCTATTTACAATTTGTACAGAAACCAGATCGCAGTTATAAGAATGGAGGGACATGAAAGGGAATCAGTGGTTGGGAAGGGAGTGAGACAGGGTTGTTATTCAATCTGTATATTGAGCAAGCAGTAAAGGAAACAAAAGAAAAATTTGGAGTAGGTATTAAAATCCATGGAGAAGAAATAAAAACTTTGAGGTTGGCCGATGACATTGTAATTCTGTTAGAGACAGCAAAGGACGTGGAAGAGCAGTTGAACGCAATGGACAGTGTCTTGAAAGGAGGATATAAGATGAACATCAACAAAAGCAAAACGAGGATAATGGAATGTAGTCGAATTAAGTCGGGTGATGCTGAGGGAATTACATTAGGAAATGAGACGCTTAATGTAGTAAAGGAGTTTTGCTATTCGGGGAGCAAAATAACTGATGATGGTCGAAGTAGAGAGGATATAAAATCTAGACTGGCAATGGCAAGGAAAGCGTTTCTGAAGAAGAGAAATTTGTTAACATCTAGTATAGATTCAAGTATCAGGAAGTCGTTTCTGAAAGTATTTGTATGGAGCGTAGCCATGTATGGAAGTGAAACATGGACGATAAATAGTTTGGACGAGAAGAGAATAGAAGCTTTCGAAATGTGGTGCTACAGAAGAATGCTGAAGATTAGTTTGGTAGATCACGTAACTAATGAGGATGTGTTGAATAGGATTGGGGAGAAGAGAAGTTTGTGGCACAACTTGACTAGGAGAAGGGATCGGTTGGTAGGACATGTTCTGAGGCATCAAGGGATCACCAATTTAGTATTGGAGGGCAGCGTGGAGGGTAAAAATCGTAGAGGGAGACCAAGAGATGGATACAATAAACGGACTCAGAAGGATGTAGGTTGCAGTAGGTACTGGGCGATGAAGAAGCTTGCACAGGATAAAGTAGCATGGAGAGCTGCATCAAACCAGTCTGCGGACTGAAGACCACAACAACAACAAGTCTGTTTCTATTGTGGTTGGGTGGTGATTGTTGGCTCAGTGATTGTGCGCCCAGCGATGTTAAAAGCAGCTGTTGCAGTCAAGGTCGGCAACTCGTGCCCTGCATTTCGCACCCTGTATACCTCAAATCACCTACGAATTTACTGTATACGCACAGTAAGTAAAATTTCGTAACTCGTTCTCTTCTCCGCTGTAGCTATTTCGTTCGCCCGACTGCACACCATTAACCCTAAACGCTTTCTCGTTAGACTGGGAGTCGTTCGTGCGGTCGATGGTGGCCAAGTGGCGGGCGCTGAACCTGGACTGGCTGCGCAACTTCCCGGGCGAGCTGCTGGTGGCGCGCTACGAGTCGCTGGCGGCGGCCGACGCCCCCGCGCTGCGCGCCCACCTGCTGCGCCTGCTGCGCTTCCTGCGCGCCGACGCCGCCGTCTCGGCGCAGCAGCTCGCCTGCACCGTGGTGCGCCGCGAGGGCATCTACCGCCGCCGCCGGCGCGCCGCCGCCGACGCCTTCGACCCCTTCTCCGAGGACATGAAGCGCGACCTGCGCGCCGCCGAGGACGAGGTCTTCGCCGCCATCCGCGACTTCCAGCTGCGCCAGCAGCGCCTGCTGGGCGCCGGCGTCGACCCCGGGCCCACGGCGCAGCCGCCGGGCAGCTGATGGCCGGCCGGCGCAGCTCGCGTCTCGCACCTGCCGTCGCCCGACGGGCCGCCGCCGTCGCCGTCGTCCTCTTCCTCTGCTCCCAGAGTCCCTGCACTCCTCTGTACGTGACAGCCGGACACCGGTCCCAACCCTGCGGAGCGAGGCTACGACCGGACGTACGATCGCACGCGGTATTCTTTTCCCCGAAAAGATGCTCTTCCATCCACCGCCATCCTTCGTTTTCTCACTCGATGACGTGTCTACTTTGATTTCCTGGCGTGGAAACGACTTTGTGGTTAGTGCAACTGTGGCACGACGGTGATGCCTGACGTAGGTTCAGAATCTTAAACACGCGACGACAGATCTCGTTTGCAGCATCAGATTCTTTTACTTTGACAAATTTTATCGTCGGTTTTACTGTCATCCGGGTAGTCTGTTTCCCACTGTCTCGGCCCTATACAGCCGTGTCTACGACGTTACCAAAACCACTGATGCTAGCCGAGAAGGCCGACGTAGCATAACCCAAATTTCCCCCACGTAATCGCGCTTCTGTCCGATTCTGCGCTCTGTTCTTTACGCCGTGACACCTCTACCCTCAATTGACCACCAATTGCCCGCTCTGAAAAACGACTCTACGGGCTCGGGAAGAATGTCTTTGGTGAGACTGGCTGTCCACCCAAAAAGTTCAATCACACGCGTGGTCATCGCGTGCTATTGCTACGACACATTCACCGTTCCCGTGGTTGTCAGACAGCTCGGTCATTCTGCTCTTCCTCTGCAGTCTCTGGACTGTTTTGGTCGCTAGTTTGCAAATACTCGGCCATCTGAAACAGAATATGAGAGTGATCCCGGGACAAATGAAACGTGTGTTCCAGTTGCGCCACCGCTCTCCCGCACACCCCCAGCCGTGCTGTTGGTCTACACCCGGCAGCTGCCTGAATCTCGCTGACTGCACGGCGTTGCCCAGTCTACCGACGCGCCCTGTAGTATTTCTCTGTTACCGCCGTACTCACCCGACAGCTTCACGTTTCGCCGTCTAACTGTTGGCGTGCTACTCGCCGCTTTCTCTTGTCCCTTTTGCAGCGCAAGGAGAACAACTACTTTTGTCAGCGCCTCTCCTTCGCGCTCAACTGTCGTGTACTCGATGCCTACAATGTTACGTTGTTGAGAATACCCCTACTCGTGTCACACACGAGTGAACAACAGTATATCCTATACAAAGTTCACAGTCATATCATTAGTTAGTGTACTAAGATCGACATATGTAAGTCTTCGTATGACGGGTGTAGCGGCAGACACACTGCATTTTCCTTTACTGCAAACGACCAACGCTGCTCGTACTGCATTCGCGAACTCCAGACCTGCCTGGTTAGCAGACATAAAACGGCCTACAGTCTTACATCACACAGGCTCACAATTACTGTCTTCATTCCTCAAGTCTGAGCCCATAGATATACCGTTCTTATAGCAGATATACGACTGCTGTGACCTACACGACCGTTTCAAAGCTTTGTCGCTTGTGGTTGCAGAACCACGGTCCTTCATAATATCTCCCGTCAATTATAAAATACGACCCTGTGCCGTCTGCTACGTTTTCAGGAAGATATTCACAGTGAAATAAAATTGATTTTCGAAATATTAATCGGCAAGTGAAGTAATAGAGCAAAATTTTCGACAAATTACTTACGATTTATTAGTTTAAAAAGGTTTTTGTACGATTTACATGTTTTCTTTTCATAAGAAATTTTCGAAATAATTTCTTAATATAACTGCTTTTATAATTCTAGAACTACTGGATAATTCTTTCACTTTCGGAAACCAGTTACATATATTGTGACTTTTCATTATGTCTTCAATCAACACTGCCGTCGATTCGAGTAGCCTTCGTTACTAACGACTGTAAAAATCAATTTTCCACAAACGTAACTACAATCTGAGGGAACTTACGAGCGCTTCCAGTAGAAACTCAGCATCCAGTTGTGTAATGAGTAAATGATCGAAGCTACCTGTACATTCGTTCTGGCGTACAACGAACATGTTGAAGTCCACGGAAGAGGATTTGTTGCTACCGGCAAACATTCCAGAGGGGGTAAATCTGTTTTGTCGGCTCTCTTACAGTTTTTCAGTCATCTAATTACAGTTCATACACCGCGCGATGGTCTATATGATCTTTACGCTTTTCCGTTTCAAACAAAATATCTGCACGTTAGTATTTGTTGCGACAGTTCTTGCGCAAATCACGACGGGAAAGAAAATCATGTCATTGATTCACTGCATACAGCTACCCACTGTGAGCAGACATTTTTGTGCAGGAGTAGCTTCTGTATAAAGAATATGCCCAGTCTTGACATACGGGAATGTAAGATGCGTTGCTGCAATCGTAGAGATTGTCCTGAAATTTGAAAAACTTTACACAAGCTATAACTGGGCTACTATAAACCATTCATTCGTTTTCGTAGCTCTGTATTTTCCAAAGTATTACGTGTACAAATATGACTGATGCCCGAACATAACCGTAAGCTCACCAACTTTGTATTTTGCCCTCTACATTTGTTTTGTGAGTGCCCTTCTGGTCACACGTCCAAGCGGTAGTCAGGTTCGTTTCGTAACTTAAGTAGCAACATCCTGTCAGTGGTAATCATAGCAGCATAGATGCGTTCTCTGAGCTGTTCTAGTGCTCCTGCAAGTCTAAATATGTAAACGCGGTCCTTACTGGCCGCTCCAGAGGCAGGAGCCACGCGGTGTGAGGTCAAGAGACCTGGGGGAGGGGACCAAGGGAACAGCCCTCTTCGCCACTACACCCAAGCCAGCGACGCGGAAATTCGTATCGACGAACATCGGGGCGCCAATGAGGGGGTGCCCCGTCTTTTTGGAAGATGGCTGCAATATATCAAGGTAAGGGCTACCCGTCGCAGTCTTCTCACACAAGAAGAGCGACCCACACAGCTTTGGCTGTGACACTGAACAGAAAACATTAAGCTTCGTCGAATCTCATTCGCGCGCCACAATTCCATGAGAATTTTCAGTGGCCCACACTCTTATGTTATTTCCAGGTAAATGGACGGTTGTTTCGGCGCTGAATATCAGCCTGGAGGCGAAATGTTCATCCTCAAATGCTTCCTGCACTGTGATCTAAAATTGAAGGCTATAATCGTTGCACGAGGTGCAGACGGTACGGTTTGAAATGTAACCGCCGTCGCAAAAGCTTCCGCACAGTTGCCTGCAGTAGTCCTATTCCCGACACGAGAGGATTACTGATGTTTTTGGACTAGGTACCAAACTTTCCCTCACCCTCTCCACGGCAGCATCTGGCACAATTGCAGAGACAAATATGTGTCCTCGAATTGACGAAAGCGACACACAATGCCCCGTTTACATGACTGTTCTTTTCCCAGAGTTCCTTCTGAATGCTCGCCGCACTGTTGTAACAGATAAACATCACACAAGAACTCTTGTCTTGCTTTGTGGCCATTTCGTCGAGGCTCTGTGCTCGAAACGCCAATTGGTAGACAAAACGCAAATTCGGTGAGTTTACGGTTTCATTCATCCATCAGTCACGTTTGTACATTCATGTACAATCTAAGGAAAAGCTAGATTGCTACCTGCATGTTAAGTTGCAGGCAGGCACAATTAAAATAGAGTTACACATTAGCTTTCTTCCACAGTCTTCGTCGGAAGAAGAAACACACACACATTGCTTGTGTGAATGAATGTATACATGTTCCTCTTTCTTTTTCTGACGAAGACTGTGGCTGAAAGCTAATGTGTAAGTGTCTGCCTGCCTGCCTGCAACTTAACTGGTCACTTTTACGGTAGGTAGCAATCTGTCTTTTCTTTAAATTGTTGATATTCGAGCCTGAACTTCCCATTGTCTGATATTTATAAAGATATTGGAAACTATAGAACTTTGAAAAGGATGATTCATTTATAGCATCCCAGTATTTAAATTACATTTCTATAAGTAATAAATTTAGGCAACAAATTTGTTTTATCCTTATATAGTTATGAGGAATCTCTGAGAAACAATCGCATGACAGAACTGTTTGATAACAAAAGGCTAAATCCACACGTATTTTTAGGATTTCTGGTCGTGACTACTACTAGATAAATTGTCGACCATGTAGACACATAACTCATTACGCTTATCTACCAGTACTATGAGTAATAAAAACATCGTGTAACAAACTGATACGCTTACACAACTGCATACCAGGATATGTTATCGGTTCCCACTTACAATGTTTATATAGCGAGTTCTCCACAACCTATTGAAACTAAATAACTAAACAACAGACAATGAGATGAAATTTATTCTCACGTTTCGAATTATCGAAACAGGTTTTGGAACTTGAAGCTCTTTCTGAAAAGGCTACTTCTTAACCGAACGTGAAAAAGTCTTCCTTCTAAGTGCATTATTATCTGATACAGTGAATGTCGGCGGTACTGTCAGACTTCACAACACAAATGACGGCAGGAATTCCCTGCATAAAATATCAGCGGCTGTGATGTCATATCCACACTATCAGCACAACACCACGTACAATGTAAATCCTGCACGATTTCCTGTTTATTCAAATCATTAGTTACTATTTAAGTAAAACGTAATTTTCCCGTAAAGACAAGAAGGATAAAAGTGTACACACAAGAAGTTTACGGGGCTTTGAGAGAATCTGCTGTAAGTCCTTTGTTACTATGTCCATGCTGAAGTATTTAAAAGGCTTTTTTTTAACATCGGTGAACAAACTACGCAAGTCACAGTGAGAGAGAAAAGAAACGGAGTACAAAGTTGGGACTTTAAACAAGACCAGCGAAACTTGTGCAGTAAGATAACACAGAATACAGAAGTAACCGACGCGTTCTGTAAACGTTTAGCAAGAGAGGGTGTCGTCTAAGTGGAAGCGAGACAAGCTAGAGAAACAACGGGGAAACTAGAAAACTTTCGAGGTCATATAACTGTGGGCGAAACGTTGGTGTCATCACTGATAGTGTTATACAAGACAACGCGGTAACATTTCCTGGAAACACGCACGTTAACAGAATATTTCCCTTTTTCGTCGCGTTAGTGGATCGTGCCTGGTTTTGGAAACACAGTAAACGTAACTGCTGAAACACCGTACAAGCAATGGCCAGCACCAACGTGTGTGACGGGAGCGACGCTCGTTTAAAGAGCGCCACACAGATTCGCGGCCAGTGCAAGTATCACATTTAAATGTTTAACGCACAACTGCCTAAAGTGTGTGTCAGTATTTAAAACATCGGAAACTTGTTTGCCCACCGGCGGGCAAAAGTCCTATCTTATAAAAATTCAAGTGACATATTTCATAAAATCCTTACAAGACTTTTTGTTTGTATACACACATAAAATTGTCAAGAAATGATCATCTGAAATCTGTTACAGTGAAAATTGGCTATGTAACTTAGCACAAAAATGGATTTTCTTTTTATTTTAAAGAAACGTTCTTGGCCGTTGCTCATCCGACCAAGTGCGAATACGTGCAGCATTAGAGAGAGTTAAAACTTCACAAATGAATTTACAATTTCAGTCCACAACAGAACATAGACTCACGGATCATCATCCACTCGACCTAGTGCAAAATAGGTGTAACATTAGATGAAGTTTAAATTTCATAAATGAAAGGTCGTCATTAGCTCAGATAACGTGGTAAACAGGAATCGGATATTATTTTATTTTATTTCGACTGATGAACATTTCATCGAAAAGGCTAAAAAAACTAGTTACGGTTACTTGTTGTCTGCTTGTTAATCAAAAGGATTGGGTTCGACCTTTTATTGACGTAAATTACCATTTCTTCGAGCATATCCAAATTATCACCCTAATTGTCAGTGTGCAATACTAATCAACAATTTTCAATGGAAGCTAAATGATCATTCTGTTCCCTTAAGTGGTATCCCAGGCACACACAGTGGCGCTGGCCATTCATTGCTTGTATGATATTTCCAGTTAGGTTCGAACTTTGCAACTAATTGCGCTTCCTGTTTTTCTACGCATCAATATTGAGACTATTTGACTTCTACACCCAAGTCTCATGTATTTGTATCTAAAATGGTCTTCAGATGATGGAGTCAAGCCGAAACGCGTCATGGCAGTTAATTGGCAAACTAAGAAAAAACCAACGACTCTTTTTAAACATAGCACAGCCTTTTTAAATTCTTTCAATGCGTAATTATGTTCGTAATCATTGCATGCCTCTAGTAGCACATTCAGTCTGTTTTAGAATTAAAAGACTGTCCAATCAATCACACACTCACTGAAAAAATAGACATATTAAAAAACAATGTCATTGTCTACAAATAACTACGATACAAAAATTAAAATCCATACGTAATTTGACAGCGCACAGGAAACTGTTACAAAGACGTAATTAGCAGAAAGAAATCTTCTTTCTGAGAATTAAGTAACGGTTTCATCGAAATTTATACCTGTTTACAACGACATATAACATGCAAGACATCGTGTCTTGATGGGCTGTCGAAAATTTCCGGCACGTTTGGAAGTATCCGTCCGGTAAATATTGTGCTTGGAAACACGCTGGCCGCTGCAGAAGAATCTCTCCTGTCTGTACCGTGAGAGGGAGGGTGAGAGCATTCTGGCTCAGTTTTCCGATTGCGGTCATTATGCTGACTGCGGAAAACTATTTGAGGAAATCAAAGGAGCATTTAGGAAATCAGAATGATTAAAACTTGGGATGAGTCAGCTATTGCGCTTCAATAGAGTATATTTGATGTTGTTTTTCAGTTACTAAATGATTTCGGTTAAATCTGCAGTGAGGTGTTCCAAATGAAACAATGATTTATACTGACTAGTGCATTTTCTTTTTAAATTTAGCCACCGTTATGTGAGGAATCTTTTATATTTTTCAAAACATCGGTTAGTTAGAAGCTCTCAAATAATTTGGTAAAACATTTTCTTACGAGGAAATGAAGTTTTGCCTTAATTTGTTTTCCGAGTTTAATTTTTCGTAAAGAAAATGTAATATGAGGAAATAAGAATGATCTTCTGGTTAACGAATCTCTAACCGATTTATTGTTTCTATTTTTCACAATACTCTGGAGTTTTTACTTGCCAAAAATTAGTGGAATTCTGGAAACTATTTTAATCACTCGAATAGGCCTCTGATAACCTGAGTTTTCTCCGATTTATGAGTGGAACTTCAGTCTTGATGGAAAGAAAACTACCAAAATTTCGGACTTTTTCTGGTCTTCAAATTCCCATGAAGCTATGCAGTTAATGGAAAAAACCAAATTACCGGAAATGTTGAGCATTAAATTCTACATCTGCTAAGTACCAAAACTTTAGCATTTACTTGACTCGAAATTTCAGACGAGAACAGTTGTACAGCATCCAGTTGTGTTTTCAAAGAGTCAAAGAAAGTGACAAAAAACCTAGATGGTAAGTAAATATCTCTATTATTCAATTATAAGTAAGTCACATAGTTACCCACCAACATGGACTTTCAACTTTCCATTCAGTGATTTTTTCCGATATTCGCTTTCTTAATTTTGTTGTTGGTACATAATCCTTGACCTACACGTTATCGAGAAAATAGTTTTGAAAACCGTGAAATTAACAGTATAATATTAATATATAACGTTACATAGAGGACGAAATATTTATTTGTAATTCTCTTAGTGAAAACAAATACATTAGGTTATTATTGTTTTAAGAGGAATTGAAACATAGTTCACCTAATAGTAAATTGAGTTACATATGATTATATGAAATTGCTTTTAGGTAAGACAATAAAAGAAAATATCTTAGAGTAAAAGATTAATCTGTAGCTGTCTACAATGCGTTTTTCTTAATTTTACGTTATTATCTTTTTTCAGCGCTTGGAGGATGAGGGTTCAAATAACATTAGATCTAACTCTTCCAGTTCTTCTGTATTCATATCCGTGGTGGGATCCATTCACCTTCTTCCAAAATCTCATTATCTACGTCATCAGTGTCAATAATGGGGATGTCAGTTTTGCATAGTTTACAAACGGTGGTACCGTTAATGCTGTTTTCCCGCAGGCACCATGTACAATATGTGCAGTAAATGGTTTTGGACAGTTCCTTGTGTGCTGCTTGTTTAGCAATGGGAACTGGTAAGAGACTGGATTTTGAAGCCTTCCGGGCTGCTATGAAGTTCTGTCCAGCTTCATTAACTAATCAGAAACAGCACTGCAATTGCTGAATATCTCTGCTGCTTCCTGTAGGTTGTTTTCGTCTCCAGTGCCTTGAAAGGTTTGTTCCCCTTGCCACAAAACGACGAAGTCTTATCGCAGCTGTTGAAAGCGTGTAGGTACAGAATGTCGTTTTCACATTTATTTTCAAATTTAGGGGACATTAGACTACGTAGCCTTGTCTACATTTGCCTGGCTTCAGTAGAAAACTGTTGGGGAACGATGTGGCTGGAACAATCAGAATGACACGAATGTCGCTGGCCTCCCCAGCGACGACGACGCAGCAGTAGCTACAGTTACAGTTTCGACATACTCAGCAGTTTGATTAAGACTGAAGTGCTCAGCCTCAAGATGTGTGATCAATAAAGAAATGAAGCGCTGTCTATTTTGCTCGTTCGACATAAACAAATCTTTTGCCATCGTCACTCACGTTGTTCCACTGAAGGTGATAGTTGGTGCAGTTCTTTTGGTATCTCTGTGCAGCCGTTCAGTTGATTTGGTGCTCCTGTCACCTGTCACATTAGGAAAGCTATCAGACACAATTGTGACCTTCCTGCCATACCAACGCTTGATGTAATCTGCATACTTTGTTGTTGTGGAAGAAAATAGTTTTTATGCTTCCCATGCCACTCAGTACAACAGAAATGCTCCATCTACAACGAACTCTGCCTTTTCGAAGCCAGTTGCTTGTTTAAAGGCATCAAACAACCTGGGAAACATAGCTTTTTGTGTTTTCCGCATGACAACGTAGGAAGAGAATGAGGGCACTGAAAAGTAAACGAACAAGAGTGAACAGCGGAAGAAACTATTCAGCTGAAAGTAGAAAGCTGATTTAGTTGTCAACCACGTGATTTATATATAACTGAATAGTGACGTTATTTACTTACCAGACAGGTTTTTTGCCACTTCCTTTGACTCTTTGAAAACACACTTCGATGCTCTACAACTTTTCCCACATGAAACTTTGCGTAAAATTGGCCAAGTCTCGGATGCTTCATGTTTTATAGCGACGAAACGAGGGTTTTTTGAAAAGTGTAAAAATTACCGTTTCATGGCGTAATTTTTCTAAACGAAGTTTTAATCAAACAGCAAAATTTCGGCATTTAGTCTATGCAGAATTTAATGCCCGACGATTTTTTCGATTATCGCCTAGTTTAGTAGGAATTTGGAAAAAAAGAAACAGGAAAAGTCCCAAATTTTGGTGGTATTCTTTTCATTGCGGCTGAAGCTCCACTCAGAAATCGGGGTAAGCTCAGAGTATTCATATCGTATCAGAGACCTACTTGAGTGACTGAAACTCTTTCCAGAATTCCACAAATGTTTGGAAGGCAACCTCCTTTTTGGAGCTTATTTGACTGGCCTACATTCGTTGTCGGTCTCCTTCAAGCGGAAGAAGTCTTCTGCCTGGACTCAAGCGAAACTGTTAACTGGAAAAGAGTACTTGCACTGATACTTCGAAATTTTTTCCAAAAAGGCTTCTATTTGCAAGTCGGTCCCTTAACAAAAGTGAAAATGATCTCGGCTTCGAAAAGAAGGTGTCGTGCATTCCGCGTAACAACCGAAATGAGACTTATGACGTCGCCTACCTTTGAAACGCGGTTAGAGGGCCTCGAACCCCTCACATAGCTCTCTCGGTGAGTTAGTTTAGTTTAGTTGAGGCCGAATATGAAGCGAACGAGAGCTGAAATAGGTGCACGCGAGCAAGACAGCTGGGGAAAATGACGAAATCTCACAAAAAATTACTAAATTAAGATGGTTGCAAAGTCGTAAATGTCAGGATCATCATTTCCGCCCGAGAGAGCTTGAAAGATGGCAGTTAAAGGCATGTTGACCCTTTCAAAGAGCGCTATAAAGAAATGACTTCAGTCAAGTACTGGTGCCGAAAACCCACTTCCTGGAGGACCATTGTGATGAATATCACATGTTTCTCATCTGACTTCCACAAATGAAGCATTAAAATATGAAGACCAAACTACATCTAACTTAACACGTATATTTGAGATTAGACCATGGGTATTTTATTCTAAGACACCAGCGCTAACTTCATAGCGCACAGTCATTCTCTGTAAGACACCCGGTTCCCACTCTTAGTATCCCATTTGATGATAGCTTCTTTTTCTGTGAACTGAAATGTGAGCTAATCAAGTTTTCTATGTGATCGTCTATCAACGAATATTCCTAAAGTAGGTCATTTTCTGCTTGTCTGTTACGCCTCAGTAACTTTTTTGTCTTCCAACGTACATCTTTAACTACAATGTACGACAAAGATTTCTGTCGAAACGTGTGCCACCAACAGCTGTACCTTACATAGTTTCGAACCGTTTTGCGCAGTCACCTCCCACCTTCACAAACCACTGACAACCAATGAGATTTAGACTCCTTCCTGGCTCTTCCCATCGGTAGAGGTGGCCACACACCTAATGCAAACTCGACAAATTTGCAATGTGTAATTATTTTGAGCAGGCATGCAGAAATCCCTTTGCCTTCACTCCGAGCTGTTACATTTCTTAATATTACTATAGCCGAAGTATTCGTGAGAACGGCTGTTTCGCAAGCTGAAAGTCAATGACTGACGTAGATAACTGCACGGTAGTATCATTTCACACTGTGTCTGATGTTACTGTGAAATAACATGCACGCTATTTCAGCCTGTTTACAATTATTATGGTTGGATCCAAATCTCGAAATGGGCGAAACAAACGTCTTATTGTGACGAATGATGTGATACGGCAACAGTATTGTTTACGGCCTCCATTGTTGTTAAATGTTGTGTAGCATACGCGCAAACATAGTTGACACTCAGCGCGGTGACTGATGGGAGCAACCTAAAGGCGTTTCCCATATCAGACGCCACGCCAAGTGTCAACTTTGTTTGGGCGTTTAATAGACTTTCTTTAACGGGAACATCTGTATTGAGGTAAACGACACAGGGTACCGAATCTGTTAAAATTCTTGATTTCCAAAGAAATTATTTTGATTTGTAGCTGTTTGATTAAGGCGTTTTATCTATAATCGTAGCTACTTAAACAGTCGTTGTCATTTGTGTAATGATACACATGAACAGATGGTTTTCTTCACAAAAGTTCTTCCAACACTGGAAACGAATTTATCACAAAAGCATTTATTCCAACAGGAACGAGATGACAGAACTGAAATTCCTTTATACGAGGTGACATGTGCACCAAACTGTCGAAGGCCTTTAAATATTACTTATTTTGTCTGTTTTTTGTGTTTATAGAGTTTATACAGTTGTGTGCAATAAATCTGTTGTGACTTTCTCATTAACTTTGTTTTCATTGTCCCGAAATTTTTGCCTCTGCTGTGTAGTAACAGCTCCTTTTTACGAGGAGTGTACAGAAACAGTATCCTTATTACGCTTTATATCCTTTCATTGCTTTAACTGCACCACTCGAATTTTGTTATCCTCGACTCAGCTGAATCGACTCAGTACTGAATATCTGCAAATATTTCTGATATTTCTTCTCGTAGGTTTATAACATCATACCTACACAAAATGCAACATAATTTGTATTAGAAGTGATAACTGAGACCTAAAAGGAATACTGAATGTCCCAAATTTAAGAGAAATCTGAGGCAGGTGGTACACTAAGAAAAACAAGAAATTCTGGTGGGCAGTGTTTACTGATTCGGTTTGACTAATGTGGATGTACAAAAAACTGAGGAAGCAATCAAAGTTTTAGTCAAGTTCTTCATTTTTCATGCGTCTTACTCAGTGTCCGGAAACATGCGGAGGCAGAGACTTGCGGACACCCAAGATCTGTGGATATTGCAGTGTGCAGGGCTGTAGCGGCTGTAAGCGGCTTTGTTCAAGCTACACAACGCACTAACTTGTGAGCTCGGTTTCATGTGACTAAAACGGGTACCTACGTGTGTACTGGTCAAGTGTTGCACGGTTGTACGTTTAATAATTATCGTGTTACTGGTCTGAAAGGAATCTTTTCATCAGTTTCGAGAATGGAGCCCATTCACAATTGGATATGGTTACTAATGACACCGATTAGTAGTTCTCAATAGTATTTCAATATAAAATCCTTAAGACAGCGTAAGTCTGTCCAATAATAATTGTATTTCACATTCCGGAATGTGAGTAATAAGTTATTCTCTGGGACATTGCCATCATTTTAAATATATAAACACAATTTTAGCTTGTCCAATTAAATCACAGCTGTATTACACATTGCAGCTGCCGAAAACTGCTCCACTTCGAGCAACACATAGCGTTTAAACAATGACTGGTACTCCGTGAAATGCACGTCAGTCTCACGATTAAGGAATCTGGACATCCAGCAGTAGCAATACGAATATTTACAAGCAGGTCGCAAGTTCAATCTATGTCGCTTTCAATTTGATGGGCATAACGTAGTAGTTCACTGTCATGCACGTCCTGTAAATTGTATCGAGCGTCCTTGAAACGCGCAAACATCAGTTTTGTAACAAGTACGCCTTGTCCTCCCTTGAATATTCGAAATTTTACTCATGCAGTCATTTTTCTGCGGACTTATTCGAAAACTGTTCGTAATTGTTTTTTACTATGCCGCGGATAATCTTGTATTTATGTAATTATATTTGTTACCCGCTCCTTGTCAACTTCGACAGCTGGTGTTGTACATATGATGCAATATTTGCTTTGTTTATCGATGTCGTTGCTCTGCCTTACATCATCGCTAGCACTGCGGGACTGTTGTGAGTTACTCGTCGACTAAGCGATTCAACTACGCTCCGAGCCTCATGCTATGCTCACAATTGGGTTCCTCTGGTCCAGCCCCCTGATGCCATTAGCAGCCAATATTTTTGTTGCATGGCAGACAATGTGTGGCTCGTCGAATTCCGTAAACATCATTGGCCTTTTGCGACCTCGTACTCAAGGAGTTCCTTTTTATTTACGTGCTGGCCAAAAGCTGAATGTGTCTATATTCAATATTTTTATCCCAATTCGTTTATACAGCGTTCGACAAAAACAAGGACCTGGTTTAAATTGCCTGCCATTGTCGAATACGGCCACTACAAGATAGAGGTGGTGTCTGCAAATGTCCAGCAAACCCCGCCGTCAGCACGTCTCCGTGTCCGCATTTCTCCAGCGTTCATCATATTGAACACCCGATATCAGTAGCTTTACAAACAACACACATTTTCTCTGTTAAAACATGACTTCATGCTGGCCGTCTACCTAACTGATTTTTTATCTAAATTCACAACCAGATTTGTTAAATGCAAACCAACGACGCTATGTACTCAGAAATTCATCTATTGAGCAGATGGAGTTGTAAAAAAGAAAAGACTTTCGTTTGATTTTAAAACACTCTTTTTCTGACAGACCTATAATTCATACTGGAGGTGGGCAGATATTTTTATGGCTACATACTTCGCTTCTTTCTGTGCCAGAATAAGGTTTAGTTGGGTATAATGGAGGCTATCTTTGTTCCTACAGCCGCTATTAGTTTTACAGTTAGCCTCAGTCTTCACAACAATCTTCGTAAGTAAGTAAATTCAATGTGAGGCTGCTGGTGTGTACGTCTAACTCTTTATACAGTGACCTACACGAAGTTCGAGGATGGATATCATACGTATATTATCCTGCTAGTACGTTCCTCAGCAATGAATATTTGTGTCTGTTTGTGTAATGCACCAGAAAATTAATCCATACGACATCAGTGAATGGCAGTGTACAAGGTAAGTTAATCTTTTAATGTTTTCATTATCAAAATCAGTAGTTACATGTAGCGTAATTGTTGCTGCAGTCTGGTGTTTGAGAAAATCTACAACATGCGATTTTCAAATGGATTTCTTCAATATGCACACCCAATAACTTCCAACCATCAGTTTTACGTATTTCCTTTCCCCAGTGCTGTATTGTGGTTCATGAATGTCATTTATGGCTCCTTAAATTTTTGTTCTCTTTGGCCTGATCATGATGCTTGCGTCTTTAGCAAAAGGCACTATTTTCGCATTATCACTACAAGATGAAACGGGTTTTGTGCATAGCAAGAATACCGGTGGTCTCAAAATTTAACCTTGTGAAAGAACGCTAGTAGTGATTTGTCCACACTCAGAAAAAGATTGGTCTTGACAGCTGCATGAGCTATCTAATACGGCCCCTTGCTTCCTGTCAGTTAAATATGAAATGAACCACTTACTAATTGTATCCCAAAACCCCTAAGTTTCAACTTTCTCCAAAAAATGTTGCTAAATGAACACTTAAATGCCTTAGATACGGTTCAGGAAACCACAAGGTGATTTCTTACCATTCAGATATTTGAATATTGGGTCAGTGAAATGACAGAAGGTATTTTCAGTGCAGATGCACTCTGGAATCCAAATAGTAACTGACTCAGAAACCTGTAGTTACAGACATGCTCAACCATATTCCAAAACTTTTGAGAACAAAGTCAATAATGAAACTGTAGATAGATACTCTTAGCTATTAATATCTGTCTTAGAAGAGGGGTAACAATGGCATACTTCATTCTATTGGCAAACTTCAGCGTGTCTCGCAAACTGACGCATTAAATATATGGCTACATACAGTCACTATATCAGAAGAACGTGCTTTTAATTTTTGCTTGAAATGTTATCTACCATATTAGAATGTTTACATTTAAGCGATTTTATTATTTTCTTTATTTCCTGGAAAACGTTACAATGATCTCTAAATGACTGAATGCCTCTAAATTTTTCTAAAAAATGGAGCTAGTATGCCAAGAGGCAAATAAAAAACCAAAATCATCCATCTTCTAATAGTAAACGTGATTGTGAAACCCAAAATTCGTATCAGCGTCAGATTAAACGCCTGGATGCCTTGCAATAACAGTACAGAAGAATCCACTGGTTCTGTGAGATAAAAAGATTTTGCTGCAGATTTTCCACGAATACTCGTGATATTTTCAACGACCCACACGAATCTCTTAGTTGCAGTACACATTGGGTGTACTGCAGTACAAACAATTTCGCATGGACATTTAAGTGTGATCTTCGGTATTTGCTGTCTCTAGGAAGGTTAATTATTGCCAGTATTTTGACTGATGCTCAAAAATTCAAGGAAAGATTACATAATGAACACGGTTAGGTGTAGGTTGCCGAACATAAAGGTTTACAGTATTCCACTATGTGCCCCAACCTGAAGACCATCCGATGTCTGCCGCCACCACCGTTCATCTCACCTACCCCATAACAGTACGACGAATTGTAGTTACGAGGAGAACTAAACTAAGAACCGGCGGCAATTTCAAATCATTGTTGGTCAGGGACATCTGTTCCCATCATCCTGCACATTGTCGTACTAGATCCTCCTGTGGTAAACCTCACATAAAATACCGCTTCACTTAACGCTCGTAATTGTTCAGATGCTTATTAAACGACTCACTGTTATTTCTCGACACGCTCTGTTAAACTGCACTAACTATAAGATAAAAAAACTTTAGAAGGGGTTATGGAACACTATTTTGATCAATGCTGCTTTCATATCACACAGTCTAATGACACATCGCATGTACATAAATAAACAGAACACCTCTATAGCATCAACAGAAATTACTGTTACGATGACTGAGTGCAATTTCTGTTAAATTTACATGTAAAATACGTAAAAGTCACAGAATTACGGTCAGTGAACGCTCTGTGCGTACCTATTAAGACTGCCAAATTTGTTTGCGACTAGCGGGAAAGGTAACTCAGAGTGTCATGGTACATCAGTTTAGCAAATTATATTCGACTGTTTGTAATAAATCTGCTTGCGCCATCCGGAGTCACTTTCAGAAACTGTAAATAAAGCTCGCCGACGGAAATCGAAGTATGAACAAGAGTTCTGTATCCAGCTGTTTTCAATCGTGGAGTGTGATGGTTACAGTTAATTAAGCAACGTCGCTTGCAGTATCGATTTAAAATTTTTCCCTAAATTGCACTTACCGCCATTCACAGTCCATTTACAGAGATCCAGGTTCGTGGTTTTGCTGGACGAAATGTTAAAAGTCAACGGACGGGCCCATCTTTTTGATGGCTACTGTTCGCTAGTGATGTACACCTGAACAAGATGACCAAGTGCAGCTGTCTGCCTAAGGTCAAACACCATCGTATTTCATGGATGCCATACCGTATCAAGAAACGAAATGTCAATAGAACGCAAAAGAAATACCTTCAGAGCATACACATACGCGACTCCATTACATTGGATGTTCCAGTTTAGTAGAAGAGAATAAAACGAACTGTTCCACAACTATTACAGGAAGCGATTACAGTTCCGCTGCACTTTAAATTGTCAGCCTAATCGGGAAACTGAGTCTACTTTACTTTTGATTGTAATTTGCTGGTTCTTTCCAATCCAGAATAACGCCATGAGATCTAGTACATATAGATGAATTAGATACTATATTAGTTTAATCATTACGTATATGTAATTCGATAAATAAGTGTCTCAAACAATGCAGAAGCATGTTGTACTAAGATCACGTAGTTTACTTATACGCAAATAATACTCTTAAGAATACGAATGAATTATGCAAGTACTTTAAGGAGAAACTGAAATATCATATGAAACGGTATTCTCATTCTAAAGTGATATACGTTTTTACGTACGTGGTATTTCAAGTGATGGAATGCGAACAAACACACCGCGAAAGTGACAATGTATTTCTCTCAATAGGGCATTAAACGTCGAGTTTTTAGGTGAGCGTCCTGCGCTTCTGGGTACTACATGTGGTCTAGTTTGACAACAGAGATACACGTACAACAAGACAGTTAGTGGACTTCCGGAAGAGTGTTGAAACTTTCTTGCAAGTAAGTAGTAAATGCGACTTCACAATTTTCATTTAACAATTTAGTTATAATTGTGTGTTGATATTTGCGGAATAAAATCAATAGAGAGACTTAAAAATAACTTACGTGAAGAAAGGAACTATTCTGGTAAATGAGGGTCATCTTGTGACGTACTGCAGTATCGTGCTGATGTGATAGGTCGCTGCTTACAATACTGATGCAATGGCGTAAGGATTATCACCAGAGATATGTAAAAATGTCTTTAATCAAGTACAGACAATTCTGCAAGCACGCAGGCCTTCTATATGCCTACTCCCAAGACCAGTGTTCTTCCTCTATAGGTGGTATAGAGACTCCCGCATGCGACTCCGACTTTTTACGCAGTATGTCGCTTTGTACCTTAAACGAATATAGGCCTACAACACGTACCGCTTCCTATAATGCGCCTACGCATTTTGTTAACCCGGCACTATCAATTTACTAAGCGAAAACTTATAAACTAATAAGGGGAGAAGAGCTTCTGTCTATCGCAACAGCTCACCGTTTAATTACGTCGCACGTTTGAGTCCGTATTGTTGAGATTTCGGATGTGCGCTTCAAACGGATTGTCGTCATTCAAATCTGCAAACATCCTATCACTTATTTTGACAAGTCGTCCTTCTATCAGTTCATCATTTTGGTTACCTTCACCGTGCATTTTACGTAGACTGCCATGGCATGTTTGCACATTATATTTTCACGTACCTTTTCGTCACTCCATGATGCCAGCTGCTCTCCCATCATTCGATCGTCCGCTGTCTGCCGCAGTCTTTTGTTTATCACAGATATTAACCTACCCGTCACTAATTCTCTTTTTCGGATTTTGGACTGTACATGTAATACATTAAAAAAAATTATCACACAAGTTTTTCCAGAACACATTCTACATCTCATATTTCTTCAATTTCATACAAAGAAGCGAGACACAGTGAGCAAAAGGTGTGCTTTCTCAAATAAAATCATTTACTGAATTTCTGGCACAGCGTTTCTGATGTTAAGGTGTACCGGTCAGACTCAAAACCCTAGCATAAGTTTAAACAGCAGGTAACCCGGTGCATTAATTCTACTGCCCGCATCGTATATCTCTTGTACGCAAATAAACCAACCCTACTTTGCCCAATAGAGTGACTGCTGAATGATGAAAGCGACTTCTTCGTTTATCTTTTTTTTTTTCTTTTCTTTTTTTTGCGACTCGGAATTCTCACTCCCGCTACTCATTCAGCATACTTATTTAATGTTTTCATATTAGAAGTGTCGCTTTTACACTTTTCACCTACATCTGCACTCTAGCAATCACAGTTAGGTGTGTGGCAGAAGCATACATTAGGCTTTCTTCTCATTACACTCAGGAATGGAGTGAGGTACGAATGACTGCTTGGACACCTCTGTTATTTGCACTATCGCTACGGGATTCAAAGGTAGGGAATGGATGAATATTTATTTTTGTAAATAGTTTCTTACCAAGCGTAATGTGTCCTTCGAGTATGTGTAGTTACGTTATTTTAACATGGCAGTTACAGTCGAACAAGCTTTACATCTGTATCAACTTATCTGATCCGCAACGCCTCACGGTTCGTGATAGGGAGTGCTTCACTACCATTATCATTTGTTCCCTTTTGTGTTGCATTCACAAGCACAGCCCGAGAAAAACACTGGATCTGCTCCGTACAAACTGCAATTTCTCTCATTTTTCCGTAGTGGTCATTTTGTCTTATGTGTGTGGGACGAAGCAATGTGCTGCCTGTCCCTTCTTGGAACATATGATCTCGGAATTTCAACAGTAATCCTATACGTGATCCACAACGGCACTCTTGTAGCGTCACGTATGGGATTATAGCTGTCTCTCACTTGCCGTATGAACCCTTGACGAAACACGCTGCTTTTCTTTGGACATTCTCTATCTGATATGTACCTGGTA
Source organism: Schistocerca nitens (assembly GCF_023898315.1). Classification (NCBI taxonomy): domain Eukaryota; kingdom Metazoa; phylum Arthropoda; class Insecta; order Orthoptera; family Acrididae; genus Schistocerca; species Schistocerca nitens. Next base: position 13,579,645 of record NC_064622.1, read on the forward strand.
AGTACCAGGAGCTGACGAGGATCGGTCGAATTATTGTTTTGTGAGCCATTTCTTTCATGGATGAGTTACATTTTGTCGGGACTCTTCCAATGAATCTCATATACTTGCCCTACTAATATTTCTGTGTCATCCTTCCACTTTAAGTTGCTCCGGGCGGCTATTCCCAGAATTTTAGAGTTGTAACTGCTTCTAGTGTTTTATCGCCGATAGTATAATGGATCTTACCGCACATTTATGCGTATTATGTTACATTTATTTTCGGGTTGAGGGGTCGTTGTCAGTTCCTCCAACAAGACAGCAGGGCCACCAATCGTATAGGAAGACGTAAAGAATGCAAACTGCAATGGAAAAGGGGAAACAGTGGTGCATATACTATCAGGAGAAATCTTTCAGTGTTTGAAGCAAGAAGGAATAAGAGAAATATTGAGGTTATACAACAAAATATATGGCAGAGACGAATATGCAGTGGACTTGTTGACAATAGTTACGATTGCAATACGAAAGACAAGAATCCCAGTAAAGACGTCGGCGCACCACTGTTAGCCTCATTTGACACGCAGCCAAAGTGATGTTAAGAATCACGGGCAAAAGACTGAAAAAGTACTGGATAAGAATTGCGCTGAGAAGCTGTTTGGTTTTAGAAGAAATCCAGGTACAAGATATGTCACAGAGCTCTTGCGAATTTCGGGAGAGAGGTTTATTGAAAAGGCAAGCGGCTTCTATATATGCTTAATAGAAAAAGTTATTTGATAATCTGGCTTGTTGGAACTACAATGAGGGAAAAGGGAGAGTCTGGAAAAGCTGTGAAACGTATAAAGTCAAAAAGCGTCAGCGAGAATTAGAGGAGAAAGTACCAACCGGGCTGAATTAGGTAAAGCAATAGGACAAGGCTGTCATGTAATGGATGAAACTTAGTTGCTGCAAATAATATAAGTCATCGTAGCTTCAGGAAAGAGCTGTGAAAAGAAAATCAAGAAACAAAAAACAAAAGTAATGGCTCTAGAAGGAAATAAAAGGATGACGATGAAGCTGAATGGATAAACATTAGAACAGCTGTAAATCGTTAAATACTTAGCAAGCAGAAAGACAGCATTTTGAAGCGTAGCAAAGAAATTGAAAATTATACAGCAACCAGTAAATCCCTATACCCGACCCTTAAGGAATGGAACTTCCACTCATAAAATAGCTTCAAACGTCTGATTGCTTTGCAAATGTGTTACAATGTTAACTATTTAGCATCGAGCACGCAGGCGGGAAATGGTTAGAAATGGTTTAAAATTGTGTTTAAAGATTCTTGGAAGTAGCTAAGTGCTCTTTTTCGTGAAACACTGGCTGAGTATATTCTGGCTGATTTGCACTCCGTTTAATTAAGCTAGTTTTTCACCCGTCTCAACGTTTGAAACGGCATATATGTTGAACAACGAGTTCTCCGTACAATGGCATAATTTTTCAGATACATTCTGTGGCGGATGTGAATACTGTCTGCAAAATATGTTGCGAATAGATATGGCAGTAAAGAAGCAATGAATTAAAATGTCGTGCCTCACGCAGAAATTGTAGTGCGTGAATAGCGAATATGTGTGAAGCAATAATCTCTTTTCCTTTCATGATTTTATGTTGGGGTGGAAAAAAATGGTTCAAATGGCTCTGAGCACTATGGGACTCAACTGCTGTGGTTATCAGTCCCCTAGAACTTAGAACTACTTAAACCTAACTAACCTAAGGACATCACACACATCCATGCCTGAGGCAGGATTCGAACCTGCGACCGTAGCAGTCGCACGGTTCCGGACTGCGCGCCTAGAACCGCGAGACCACCGCGGCCGGCATGTTGGGGTGGAGAGGGAGAGAGTGTCAAGGAGAGAAAGCTTCGCAAAGGTTTGAAATCATGTGTAAAATTTGTTGTAATTCGCCAAGTGCTCTCGTTCGCAAGTACTGGGTGAAGACAGTCTGGCTGCCTCAAGAGATGTACACAGTTTCTGTGTGCACTACTTGTCTTGCTATGTTAAACCGATAACATAAGATTACTTCTCTTAATGAGAGCATTTTAAATTTTTTAATTCGGTCAATAATTATATGACATACTCAAAAATCAACTATTTGTTGATCCTGGAAACATTTAAATAGGCCACCTACAACTATGACTGTGCAGCACGCATCGGTTTAGCCGTCTAGTAATACAGATGAGAAAACGGGCACATTGTAAGAAAAGTACGAGGGCTGAATGAAAAGTAATGCCTCCACCTTCGGTAATTGGGTATGGATGGGAATATTTTAATGAATCAAACGCAGAAATAATCCTTAGTATGTTATCTTGAATTACCAATATTCACTTTTCCACATAATCATCAGCCAATTGGATACATTTCTGCCAACGATGAACAAGTTTTCTGAAGCCGTCACGGAAGAAGTCTACCTCTGTCTCCGCAACCACAGTCTCACAGTTCTCCCAAAGTCTTCATGAGAAACATAAGATGTCCCCGCAGACCGTCTTTCATTATCGGGAACAGATGGAAGTCAGACGGTGTTGAATCTGGACTGTACGGAGGATGCCGTACTGTGGTGAAATTCAGTCCTGCTGTGGCGGCACGTGAAGTGTGTGGTTTGGCATTGTCATGCTGCAGAAAAACATTTCTCTTTTCCTTTCGGACCCTTCTAAGCCGTCATTTCAGAATTCGCAGCGTTGTGATGTAACGCTCTGAATTTATTGTTGATCAAAGAAATCAACATGGATAACACCATCTGCGTCCCAGAACACTGTGGCCACGATTTTTCCAGCTGAATTTCTTTTTCTGGGGCGAGTCTTTGTGTAGGCATTCCATAGACTGACGTTTCGTCTTTGGGTGTAATGGGTACCCACTTTTCGTCTCCTGTCACAATTGAATGGAGATAGGCGTCACCTTCGTTCTCGTAACGCGAGAAGAGTTCCGCGCAAATTTCAAGTCAGTGCACTTTCATTTCAGGAGTCAGAATCCGGCATACTCATCGTGCACAGATGTTCCGATAGCCAAGCAAATCAATAATGTGACCCACACGTCCTTGTGAACTGCCGATTGTGCTTGCAATCACTCCCTGAGTTATACGACGATCGTCCTGAATCAGTCTGTCAATATTTTGATTGTGAAACTCGGTGGTTGCTGTCACAGGACGTCCAACTCTTTGTTTGTCACGCAGGTCAGATGTTACCGCCTCAAAATTTTTAAACTTACCCGGCCAACGACGCAGAGTACCACATCAACACAATCACTACAAACTGCTTTCATTATCTGATGACTCTCCTTTGGGTTGACACCTTCTGCTGTCAAGAATTCAATGACTGTACGTCGCTTAAATCGCATTGACCGACCGTCTTCACAGGGTTCCATACTTTACACTGTAACAGTACAACGATTCAGTACTGACGCTTCCCGCAAACTGGAGCTGTAGAGAAGAGGCTACGGAAGAAGCCAGTACCTGTCGCATACCAATGCTGCCAACTGTTGAAAAGTTACGAAGTTGGAGGCATTACTTTTCAGTCAGCCCTCGTAGATATTGACAAAGATTTGAGTAAAAGACTGATGAAGTGTGACGAAACATGAGCCATGAGAAAAAAAATGTTGGACCGAAAATGGAACTTTTGAGATGTATGTGTCGTGGAGGACGAAAACAATTGTAGGAGGGATAGAGTGGGAAATGAGAAGATGGTGAGTAGAATGGCAGAGCAGAGACAGTTACTGAGAGCACTGCAAAGAAGGAAAAGGGACTGTATACGGAATATACAGAGCGATCCATATCAACGTGAACTACTTTAATAAGTCCTAACATTAAACCAATAGTGGGACACATTTGCAACTTTCAAATACACAACTGGGAGACTAAATACACGCACAAAAGTGCTCACAGCAAATGTTGGAAGTGCCCTCCACCATTATCGATGCACATCTTACTACTTTCATCATATTCCACAGCGTTCTGTTAAGTGTATCCCCTCCAATGTTGTTTATTTCTTGTGTAATGACGTCACGGGGTTCTGCAGTTGTCCGCGGCCTATTCTTGTACACTCTGGTTTTAAGATACCACCATAATAAAAAAATCGGGAGGGGGGGGGGTTAGGCCATGTAATCGAGGGCACAAATTTGGTTAGATTATTCGGTTACCAGAGAAACTGGTTACAAGTTGCGTGGAAGCGTTAGATGTGTGACACGCCGGTCCGTCTTGTTGGAAACGATCCTCTTTAAGTCCGACGTCATCCTGCTACTTCACAAATGTACTGAAGACGCCCGTACAAACTGCAGTGTCTACGGTCGTATTAATGAAAATAGGGCCAACAATCCTGGAAGGTTACACCGTGCGCCACACTCCATCCTTTTCCTCACGCAATGGTGTTTGATGGATGATACGGGGATTTACACCCTGTCAGTATGTGCTGTCTTCTGTGCTGAAATAACCTGATAGATGGAAACATGGCTCATCTGTAATCCATGTTACTGAGAGACTGTCTGGACGATGAATAAGAAACCCCTGAAACGATCGACAGCAAAGCATTCTTTTCTCATGATGTGCTTCTTGCAATACTTGTAGCACGTGCAGTCTATTTGGTCGCATTGCCACATTGGCTCTCTGAAACGTGCCATATGAAATGCCTCTCTCCTAACTCAATCGACGCAACGATTTCCTTATAGAGTTCTCCAAGCGTCTTCGAACATCATCAATAACGTCTGCAGCTAGTACCAGTGGTCTCCAGCTTCCCTACAATCGATAAAATTTTTGCTTTTGTTGGAACATCGCGCACAGTTAATTTTATCCGGAATGCCAATTGTTGTACCGAATGAATCCGTTTTCCAATATGTTTTCACAATTAGAAACCCACCCTCGAAGCGTGTACTGCACGTTTCTGCCAGCTTACGACTGCGAGCGAATCAATAATTTGCTCATCATTGTCACGCGGCCTGAACAATACACTCCCAGACTTCACAAACAGCGACCGACTAGGCTAGAACATACTAATACGAGCCGATCAAGCGTGGCACCGTACCGGACAGAGGACCTCACACGCAGAACCAACAGTCAACTGTCCAACAGCGGGCGGTACTTCTGATTCTCCCACAGCTGCTGAGATCATTGAAACAACATCCTCATGTCTACGAGCTTTCGTAGGAAATTATGACCCACTGAAGTAGTTCATGTTTATGTGGATCGCCGTCTGCTAAGACAGAACGAGGGGTTAATAGAAGCGGCTGCAAACTGATAAGAGAAAGGGAAGAGGGGCCGAGGGAGAAGACATTTCAGATCGTGGACCACGAGCTGGGCAGCAAGGTAAGCAGCGGCCGTACTAAGAAGGAAGCGAGGGACCGCCAGAGGTAGAGACGCACAGGACCTGCTAACTAGCGGGAAGTCGATGATGGTGATGAGTCACTGAGTGTCCCTAACTCCACTACGGCCGTCACAATGGGAGACGCTCGAGCAGAACAGCTGAGAGCGAGAGCAAGCCGGGGACCGCCGGCCGATCGCATTGATCTGAGCGGCGGCCGGCGCAGAGCGGGGCACAGCGCCGTCCCACACGGTTCAATACCGGGGCCCGCGCAGTCTGCCGCCCGCTCTGTATCTCTCTCCCAATTAACGCTCCCTGGCCGGACAACAGCGGCCTGCGTCCTGCCCACGTACAGCGACGGTCGCACACACGCCGCTCTCGTGTTTACATCTGCAATTCCTGGTACTGTATTGACCGACGAAGAAGGGCCGGCCGGGATCGCAGCACTGGTTCAACCCTGACAAAGAGTGTCTAATCTCAGTATCAATGAATGGCCCGATACACGGCAGCCGTAGTGGGGGGATGGTTTTAACTTTTTTTTGTTGTGACCTACAGTTCTAAGACTGATTTGATGCAGCTCTCCAGACTTGTTATCCTGTTCTGAACTCACGACTTCTGCAAAACTACTGCGTCCTACAACCATCTGTACCTGAACGAGCTTCGGCCTCCCTCTACAATTTCCCTCCTCTTGTCTTCAATATCTCCCTCCATTACCTAACTCACAACTCTACGATGTCACAGGACGTGTCCTATCCTTATTTTAATCACTGTTTCTCATAAATTTCTTTTGTCCTTAACTTGCTTCCATACCTCCTCATTACTTATACGATCTACCTAGCTAATCTTCGAGATTTCTCTGTTGCATCGAGTTTCAAAAGCTTCTTTGTTACAACTGCTCAGCATCTGCATTTCACTTGTGTGCGATCCAGGCAAATACCTAAGGAACACACTTCCTAAAATTTAAATTTATATTCTGTGTTACCAATTTTCTCTTTCTAGACGTTTTTCTGCTATTACCGGTCTGCATTTTATGTCCTGTCTGCTTTAACCATCGTCAGCTAATTGTGAGCCTAAATACCAGACACGTTGACTACTTCTGGTGCTTCGTTTCGTAATCTAATTCTGTTAGCATTATTCGATTTAATTCGGCTACATTCTATTACCCTTATTTTAGTATTGTTGATGTTCACCATATAACCTCTTTTCGAGACACTATCCATTCCGTTCAACTGATTGGCCAACTCCTTTGCCGTCTCTGACAGAATTACGTCAACAGCAAACCTGGAAGTTTTGCAGAACTGATTCGTGCTATGGAGAGCAGTGTGCTCTGATTTGGAGCTTCATGGGGGATTGAAAATGTATCATTCGAAAAAAAAAAAAAAAAAAAAAACTGGCCGCGGGCATCTGCATCATGGCGAATTTCTCCCTGAACTTTAATTTGCCGTCTTTTCTCATTGTGATACCTGTACCTCTCTACACACTCAGTGACAGGTAGAGGGCTACACAACCTTCTGTCGCAACGTGACGGTTCCAATGGTTCAAATGGCTCTGAGCACTATGGGACTTTACTGCTGAGGTCATCAGTCCCCTAGAACTTAGAACTACTTAAACCTAACTAACCTAAGGACATCACACACATCCATGCCCGAGGCAGGATTCGAACCTGCGACCGTAGTGGTAGCGCGGTTCCAGACTGAAGCGCCTAGAATCGCTCGGCCACTCCGGCTGGCCAACGTGAAGGTATTTCGAGATAATTACCAGGGGTCTGCGACTTGTCTGTGGATGTACATCACTACAAATCGAACACTCCCGTGAATATGGAGGGTAAGTAATACTGTGACAAAAGAGAGAATGAAAGGTGATATCTATTTATAATTTTGATTTGCACCTCGCTGTATTGGCCGTGTTTGCAGTTAAAATTGTTGGATGTTATGCAAAACATCGTTTTTTCTCAGTACCCAAACATCTATACTGCTTCTTCTAATTGTTGTGAGCAAACTTATTACTCCCTTCCACATACGTCTCATGAAATGACTGCAATTAGAAAATTAGTAGCTATACCTAAACTGATCGAGGCAGATCTCCAACCTTAGCTCAGTCCAATCTCGCCACTTTCATGTATGATGATGAAATGATGAGGACAACACAAACACCCAGTCATCTCGAGGCGCTTGACAGGAAGTGACCACTTGAGATAGTGACCACTTGAGATAGCGCACGTGTTCTGAGATGAGACACAAACCTGAATTTCCCAGGTATCAAATTTCAAAGGGATGCCACCATCCTATGTATTGTTCAGGGCCCGAGGTCACAGGAAGCTGACATCAAGTTTCATGCATTCCTCAGGGGGTTCAGTCCTGGGCTGACCGGTTGGGCGGTCACAAAAAATTTGGCTTGCGACTGCTGTCGCGGTGTCCTCTGTATTGTGAACTGATACTCAGCTGACATTGGGCTGCCTTCGCGATAGCGTATGTTGCGTCGACGAACAGGCTTATGTTCTCAAGCGTTGGGGCACACAACACCTGGGATATAAATAGTGCTACAAGCATTTGTGGCAGAAATTTAATTATTTGGTTTGCAAAATGCGTGTGCACGATTCTCAATCGTTGGATATGTGTTTTATTACGAAGAAGAACCATCATAAGGTGGTGGTGAGTGTTTTAACTGATCTGTTTGACTTTCATTTTCTAGAACTTTTTTCCCTACCTTGTCTCCTGTAAATTGTTAAACAATTACATTGGTAGTATAGCGCAAATGGACTATTTTCCACCACTTTTGATATTGTAGTTGTGACATAATAAGAATAGGCTATTTTTACCACCCAAATAAAGAGAAACACTGAAAGGGTACAGTACCGCCCGACATTAAAAATACGTACAACATTCTTCGTTATTCTTGTCAGAACAACATATTTTTTGTAATAATAACTCAATTTCACTTAATACACCGAAGCCGGATACCAGTGTAGGAAAGAAGGACAATTTATTTATTTAATTGATCACATGTGCACTCCCACAAAATAAATCCCTATATCCAATTTGGTAATATCTGTGAAATGAATGATCGTATGGTCATCTGCTAACCGCAGATAGTGAATGTGCAATATATGATCATCTTTGAGACGGTCCTTTGGTCACCTTTGGGGGAACCAAAGAGATGAAATTTACCTGAGCTCTGACCGCCTGAGATGCGGCTGACCAATACAGTAGCAAGGTGCTCCCCCACCTCGGCAGAGGTGCGAGATAACCTGAAGAATGGCCATGTTTCGGCACTCTGGCGCCGGATCTTGTGTTGGTAAGGCCTGTCTTAGGTGTGCTCCGTAAACAAAAGAGTGGAGAGAATGGTATGGATGTGAAATAAGAGTAGCTTCGAATAATAGTTTCTCTATTTCAGGAACTTTAGGGGGAGAATTAAATGTCAGGCAGGTAATATTAAGGGGATCGTAGTAATCTTCGGAAGTGACCAACGGTCACAATGAAACCACGTGTAGAAATAAGTTGAAATACTTCCGAGTGCTAAAGTTAAGCTGAATTACTGGCGTGTGTACTATAACTTGGAAATATTTAAGAATTGGCGTGTGCAGGACTTGAAATCAGAGACGAGTACTTCCATATGGTGAGTACTGTGTGAGTCTCGATCTGTGTATGAGACAAAGGATAAAGAGAAGTACTCGTCCATGGTATCAGTTGAGCACTCGCGTGTGTGACGAATATGCTCTTAATGTTTCTTTGCGTGTTATGTTTGCGTGTGACGCTTTATTCAAACTCTAATACTCTGAGAGAGAGGCAAGGTGAGTCAGCCGTCTATCCAGCAACGCCACTTGGCTTGCATTGCACAGGAAGACGTGCATATATCCTCCAGAGTTCGTAGTAGGAAAGAAAAGTTACGAAGTGGGGCAGTGTCGTGTGAAACTGGGATGAATACTAATTGAAGTGGGAGAGCCGAAAGTGAAGTGATTCTAAAGTTGTGACTATTCTTTGTGACGTATTCTATGTTGCCAGTGTGAGGTATTTCATGTAATTTAAGTATGTGTGGTTTGCAAGGGAGAGTAGCAAGATAGGTTCAGAGGCAGTGGGTTATGCATGTTCCTTTTTGTACCGCTCGGTCTGGAGGAAAATTTCGTGATGATGGGTGTGAGAGTCGAAGTGTGAGATACAGCAAAAGATCCACCATCTTATCCAGAAAGTGCACTGTAGCGTTAGATAATTACGAGACCATAAGATAGAGAATCACCAATGTAAAGCCATGCCCACTGGGCGGAGTTTCTCATTTGTAATTGTTGTATAAAATGTAATGGTGTGTTTAGGTTATCTTTGAATCATAATAAAATTTATCGGAGTAAAAAAGATAGTGAAAAGAAAAAGATTGGTGGCCTTGTTCTTCGAATAGTGTGTAGTCATGATATACAGAATTTATAATGCGTGCGCCATTCACATTCAGTGCGATGGCCACGTGTTGGTCAAAGCCGTTGGGTAAGAATGAAAATGTGGTATTGCCAGAGCGTAGTGAACAATCAGAGTTGTGTAAATTACTAATAGTCAGATGTGCGTTATCCGTTTCCGTTGCGTATTATTCAAACAGGAGAATAATTTGTAGCTTCACTGTGGGTACTAGAGCTCATAATCAGTCATTGATGTTTTAGCGAGAAATAAGAATAAATCCACACAATTGGCGGACCACTCATCTTGCAGGCCTGACTGCTTGATGCCACAGTATGAGCAAGGCATGTGGGTGCCTCTCAACACAGCCCAGCATTTCCTACCAATTTAATTACTGATTGTAATTAATTTGTAAATAAATAAACAACGTACTGCTTGAATTTACCACCCATTTTGTGTCATGAGATCCACCCAGTCTGGCAGCTCAGCACAGACTGAAACTTTTTCCAACAATTTCAAAGTGGGGGAGGCCGTGGGAGGAGCCCTGCCCCCCACAATCTGATCAGATGAAGAATACGCAAACTGAATTTTATGAATAAGTAGTATATTATAATGTCCTCTATAACGTAACTGACATTTATTTGAATTTTGTGTCATGAGATCGTTCCTATACAGCAGCTCAGCACAAACTGAGTCTTTTCCCCACCAATCTACACTCCTGGAAATGGAAAAAAGAACACATTGACACCGGTGTGTCAGACCCACCATACTTGCTCCGGACACTGCGAGAGGGCTGTACAAGCAATGATCACACGCACGGCACAGCGGACACACCAGGAACCGCGGTGTTGGCCGTCGAATGGCGCTAGCTGCGCAGCATTTGTGCACCGCCGCCGTCAGTGTCAGCCAGTTTGCCGTGGCATACGGAGCTCCATCGCAGTCTTTAACACTGGTAGCATGCCGCGACAGCGTGGACGTGAACCGTACGTGCAGTTGACGGACTTTGAGCGAGGGCGTATAGTGGGCATGCGGGAGGCCGGGTGGACGTACCGCCGAATTGCTCAACACGTGGGGCGTGAGGTCTTTAACACCGGTAGCATGCCGCGACAGCGTGGACGTGAACCGTATGTGCAGTTGACGGACTTTGAGCGAGGGCGTATAGTGGGCATGCGGGAGGCCGGGTGGACGTACCGGCGAATTGCTCAACACGTGGGGCGTGAGGTCTCCACAGTACATCGATGTTGTCGCCAGTGGTCGGCGGAAGGTGCACGTGCCCGTCGACCTGGGACCGGACCGCAGCGACGCACGGATGCACGCCAAGACCGTAGGACCCTACGCAGTGCCGTAGGGGACCGCACCGCCACTTCCCAGCAAATTAGGGACACTGTTGCTTCTGGGGTATCGGCGAGGACCATTCGCAACCGTCTCCATGAAGCTGGGCTACGGTCCCGCACACCGTTAGGCCGTCTTCCGCTCACGCCCCAACATCGTGCAGCCCGCCTCCAGTGGTGTCGCGACAGGCGTGAATGGAGGGACGAATGGAGACGTGTCGTCTTCAGCGATGAGAGTCGCTTCTGCCTTGGTGCCAATGATGGTCGTATGCGTGTTTGGCGCCGTGCAGGTGAGCGCCACAATCAGGACTGCATACGACCGAGGCACACAGGGCCAACACCCGGCATCATGGTGTGGGGAGCGATCTCCTACACTGGCCGTACACCACTGGTGATCGTCGAGGGGACACTGAATAGTGCACGGTACATCCAAACCGTCATCGAACCCATCGTTCTACCATTCCTAGACCGGCAAGGGAACTTGCTGTTCCAACAAGACAATGCACGTCCGCATGTATCCCGTGCCACCCAACGTGCTCTAGAAGGTGTAAGTCAACTACCCTGGCCAGCAAGATCTCCGGATCTGTCCCCCATTGAGCATGTTTGGGACTGGATGAAGCGTCGTCTCACGCGGTCTGCACGTCCAGCACGAACGCTGGTCCAACTGAGGCGCCAGGTGGAAATGGCATGGCAAGCCGTTCCACAGGACTACATCCAGCATCTCTACGATCGTCTCCATGGGAGAATAGCAGCCTGCATTGCTGCGAAAGGTGGATATACACTGTACTAGTGCCGACATTGTGCATGCTCTGTTGCCTGTGTCTATGTGCCTGTGGTTCTGTCAGTGTGATCATGTGATGTATCTGACCCCAGGAATGTGTCAATAAAGTTTCCCCTTCCTGGGACAATGAATTCACGGTGTTCTTATTTCAATTTCCAGGAGTGTACAAGTGAGAGTGGGAAGAGGAAGTGTTGGAGGGGAGGGGGAAGTGGGGGAGGGGATGGTGAAGTGGGCGAAGGGAGGGGAATGGAAATGATCGTACGGCATTGTTGACCAGGGGCCCCATTCGGGGAGTTCGGCCACCGTATTGCAAGTCCCTTTTAGCTGACGCCACTTCGGCGACTTGCGAGTCAATGAGGATGAAAATAATGATGAGTGACACACAACACCCAGACCCCAGCCGGGAATCGAACCAGGGCCCCTTGCATGGTAGGCGGTAATGCTACCGCTACTCGACGGAGGTGGACAGAGGCGGGGGAGAAATGGGGGATAGGAGGGGGTGCAGAACTAAACTGGGGAAGGGTGAAAATAGACAGTGTCCCAAGATAGGCACAACTTTCCCAGAGGGGTGGGGAGGTGGAGGGGGAGGGGTTTCTCAGTGGGATAATCCCCAGGGGCCATTAACCAATTAGCATAACACTAGGTTAAGGGGAGGGGGATAATTTACCCCTGAACATATGCTTGCCTCTGAATGTGTACAATCTGCACAAAAAATGCATCTGAACTCTCTTTGACGCACTGCCCTAGTATTTCGAAAAGCACTAATACGGATTTCTGCGCCATATCCGTCTTTGTGCATATCAGATATTAATTTGTTTTCTTCTTGAAGCCTCATATTCATGATATTTGATTCATTATTTAAATCTATGAAAAATCCAAGTGTACTAGCGAGTGAGGAATTGTTAAGTTCTGTAACACATTAGCCATTTTCTATCATGAATGTGGTGATTCGAAAAAATCTTTTCTGTACTGTGCCTGTACTTAACCACCTAAATTCAGTATAAGACAGCTTGGTGATAGGGAAATCTCTGTGAGAAACTGTTGAAAGTGCTGATATATAAACCCATTTTTTCTAATCAAGTTGTCATTTGCTTATTTCCATGCAAGAGCTTAACGCTTTGCATACAATACAATGGAAAAATAACGAGATATAGCAGTTTATTTTCTGTCAGTATAGTTTTAATATTATCCAGCTGACCATTGTTTTGTGCTCTCATGTTTCTGCCTCCATCAGTTGTAAAGCTGTCCAATTTTAGCCATGGTCTGCCCACCTGTGCCTGGTAACCACTGGAATTTTAGGTGATGCATCTTGTAACCATCCAATTTAGGCGGTTCTGGCAGTTCGAAGACCATCCGAACGTTGGGAGACTGTGAATTTTTAACGAACCAATGTTAAATTAGGTATGTGAATATTTGTTCCCTTGTCTTTCCGGTTCTTTGCCTTATTTTTACCATTATTTTGCCTTCTAATTCATATGTTTTTTCATAGCTGTGAACGCCTGAAGATACGACAAATAACAGCGAAACTGGTTGTGTATGATCCTGTAATAAAGGAACTACTAACAGCTGATGCGGCTACCAAAAGCTTTTTTAGAAGATTTTAATAGTTTTTAAATTTTTTTTAAATTTTCTGTCTCGGTAATTTCATTGATAGTAACGCTTGTTCTAAGTGACGAAATAAATCTCCCCCTGTAGTCATTCTTTTAGAACTGAGTAACTGTGAAAGCTCCTCAAAAGCATGAAAGTGATCATAGACTCCGCGAACAAATACTAACAGCTGCGCAGTATCTGAAAACGTCATCACTTTCATCAGTAAGCAAAGACATCCATTACAATAATTGCGCCTTCTCCTGAAGTTGTTAGCATAAATCGTGGCCCAAATCTTCAGTACCCAAGGAGCACGTTGTGCCAGACAGAAAAACACCTCCGGCTTTCCTTTTGTTCTTTCTTTTTCTTTTTTTGTTTAGGAGACACCTCCTCAGCCGTAACTAAAGCATACTGTTTCACCAATTCGCTATGTGTAAATGGTGGGCCAGAATCGCAACTGTTTCGGCTGACTTCCATCTCGCCTGTACACCCGACTCGTTAATTTGAACATCAGCCTTAAAAACATTTTGTTGGTTCTTCACTGACGATTTGAATGCCTGTATTTCTTTTTCCGTAAACCGCCCACAAGACATTTAAATTTTGCTTTATGCCCGCTACCGTTAAGGCGTTTTAGATTGTTCTTGTTGAACAGCAATAATTTTTTTGAAATATTTAGCACAGGGGTTTTCCTTTACAACCACTAAAAACGTTTAAATCTATCCATCCGCCATTAAACACTCTATTTTCTTCCAATAATTATGCTTTTCTTTTTAAGCCATCAGTGAAAGTTATTAAGCTCACAACACGGAGTAAACGCTGCGACAACGCTATTATTATTGTGTTGCGAACACGCTGTTTGCTTTGTGAACTCAGATGTGTAAAATAGAAACTCCTCACAGTTATCGAAATTCAGAACAGAGTGTTCGCTTGGTGAGCAATTTCGTATCGTTTTTGTGTTGCATGTTCTTGTTTCGGTTGCTATGGGTTTATATATCGATTTTGTTTTTTATGTGTAGTTCGGTGTTGTTATTTCTGTTTAGCTATTTCTATTTTGTCATTTGGAGATAGTGAGTGGAACTGTGGACGCTAGAAAATAGAGTGCCAAGTAGAGAAATCGGAACATTTCGACATATTCTTCTGTCTGGGTTCAGTAGAGGGGTGACAGCAATGGAGCCAGCCAGGAACATTGGGGCCGTGTATGGGGATAATGCCATTGGACGGATCAAGGTAAAAAAAATGGTTTTCTCGCTTCAAGGAGGATCGTTTTGACGTTAGTGATTCTCCACGTTCAGGAACACCTACGGCGTTTGATGAAGATACTTTAAACGCATTAATACACAACGATCTACGTCACTCAGTTCCAGAACTGGCAAATGTGTTGAACTGTGATCATTCCACCATCTTGCGGCTTTTGCCTACAACGGGGAATGTTCAAAAATCGGGTGTTTGGGGACCGCATGCTCTATGCCAAAATCACAAAAACCAGCGGATGGCCATATGTGAACAACACTGACCATTCCTGTGCTGTATCGTTACTAGTAATGAGAAATGGTGTCTTTCTGCTAACATAAGGAAAAGAAAGTGAGGCGTAGCGCCGTATAACGATTCTGCCTTGGAGGCGGTTAAGTGGGAGATGTGTCTCAGAGCTGGATAGTGACAGATGGTGGCGCGAGACTGGACGCGCATGCAGTCGATGTATCAGCCGATAGAGGACAGTATTGGATAGGGGGACTGTGATTTTAGTTTCGATTGTGCCCAGTAGAGTGCACTAAAGTAATAGAATGTTTTTCATAAACTGTTCTAGTATTTTCATAAAGTGTTATTATGTCTTTTTGTGTATGTAAAATGTTATAAATGTGTTTTAGCGGTACGAATGATGCGTGAGTGTGGCTTAAGGTTAATATGAAGATAACTGTTTAACGAGTTATGTAGTTGGATTTAGTGTGGGAACGTTGCGAAGAAGTATGGATATGGACAAAGGGGATTTGTGTAGAACAGATTTGTAAAGTAAGTTTATGGTAAAGGGAAAGTTAATTCAGGTATAAATATCAACAGTAAATAACTTTATGCATAAGCAAAACTTCAGCGTATTAGATAATTACGTCGGTAAAAAGTGCAGTCGTGAGGTTTACTATTTTGCCATTGGTTATTGATGGAAAGCGTGGACTGATGCGGGAGAATGTTGTTTTGCTATTGGCTGTTGAGTAAACTGACCAATGGTAAAGCAATATTCTTCGCGCGCCTTTCTCTGCTGGTAGAGAAGACTTTGTGTATTCTAGAGAGGAATCGAAGCCTAGCCATGAAAGAGATCGGACGTGTGCAATAGTAGTAGTTCCGATGGAAATGATAGGTTGTCGGATCTAGCAGTGTTTCATACGTCAAAAGTGTTGGAAAGTGACGGTATAATTTTTCCGATGTGTGTGTAGAAATTTCGAAATTTTTAAGTGAATTTTGTGACGAGATCCCGGGTTCGATTCCCGGCGGGGTCAGGGATTTTCTCTGCCTCGTGATGGCTGGGTGTTGTGTGATGTCCTTAGGTTAGTTAGGTTTAAGTAGTTCTAAGTTCTAGGGGACTGATGACCATAGATGTTAAGTCCCATAGTGCTCAGAGCCATTTGAACCATTTTTGTGACGAGATAAGACATATATTCCGCGTGGCGTATTGAGCAGATCGGTGGCTAAAAACTGTGACTGCATTTGATACCGACAGACTTAATATTTGGCGAGCATTATCGATCTAAAACAATCAGTATTTTTGTAGCTATTACGTTTCCGGAAAATGCAACACCGTAAACTTGCTAACGTGTGTGAAACGGATTGTGAGTGACTGTGTTAAGACTAGCACGGGCTTGGCAGTGATACTTGTTCACCTAAGTGTCAGAATATATTAACTTAACTGAGGACAAAATTTCCAACCTTTCATTTCATATGAAAACTTTCTCCCGAAACGTAGATTAGTGACTTTAATTGCGGCCTGGTTCACGTCGAAGTACAGTAGGTTTCACTCGGCTTCCCTACTGATGATCTGCTGAGACAATGTTCACAGGTAGGTGCAGGTCCGTCGTAAAAGGGACGGAAGGAACCGCGCCGCCGCAAAAGGAATGTGTGACCTCGCACAAGGCAGCATTTCCCCATTCAAAGAGCTGCACGTATGAACAAGAGATAACGTAAAGCAGCGACGGTGCGGTGTACTACGAACTGCTTCCCCGAGCTGTAACCATCTCTGCTGACTTGAGTGTCAACAACTCATACATTTTGCAGACGCAGTCCAAGAACAGCGACCAGGAGGAGTGCGTGAAGTGATGCCAGTCCACTACAACGCCCGTCTGCACTCCGATACACTGACAAAGAAGATTGTGCAGGAGAAGTTTGTTTGCCTTGCCATCCTCCGCAGCAAGCACAGGAATACTTATTTTGTTAATAAAACCGCCTTTTCTTGCAGCAACTTAATTTATTTTTCCCAGTCGCGTTTCGCCTTTTTCTTGCTCTAAGGCATCATCAGGGGGATCTACAACGATAGAGTTTTGTTATTTTTTTATTATCAAACAGTTCACGTCACGATGTTTTTTACGTAAATACGGTTTACTGTGATCTGCGTTTCCTCTCATCTGGTCTGGAGGGCGGCAATAACTGCGCTTTCTCTCATCTCATCTGGACGTCGCGCTACCACTTTATTACCGACATATAAGCACAATTTTTATATACCGATCTCTTTCACACTGTTCATCATATTTTCCCTTCTTTTCTTGTGGTGTACTATTATTCTTTTTCCACTCGATATAGCTATTTCTCCCGACACTGTGCTTTTAACAACGTACATTATGTTCAAAAACAGCTTCTTTTTTTTTTTTTTTTTTTTTTAGTGTGTGTGGGGGAAGGGCGACGGTGGTGGTTTGAGTTGCAGAGTGTTGAATATGGGTGTACTAACTGTTAGCGAGTGATTGAAAGCTTTGGTGACAACTGATCTGACTTTTCGTTTCAATGTTCTGAGTAGTGGTTCATAGATAAGTGAGTCTAAAGATGTTGGGTGATATTATTATTATATTGTGTGGTATTATTATATTAATCCTCTTTGGGAGCGTTTTTCTATTATTGTATCTATTTGTGCAAACAATGAATTGTTTGGCATGTGTACTTGGTCATTCAAAATGGTTCAAATGGCTCTGAGCACTATGGGACTCAACATCTGAGGTCATCAGTCCCCTAGACTTAGAACTACTTAAACCTAAGGACATCACCCACATCCATACCCAAGGCAGGATTCGAACCTGCGACCGTAGCAGCAGCGCGGTTCCGGACTGCAGCGCCTAGAACCGCTTAGCCACCGCGGCCGGCTTGGTCATTCAACATGGTTTTCCTTTCTGCTTTGATTTTTCTGTACATGGTAATTTTCTTGGAGTGTTAGAAGGTATTTTTTATTGTTGATTCTAATTATTTTCATGTCTACTCCTCTAGTGCTTGGTTTGTGGTTATGTTCTCTTACGTTTTCTGCAAATGTGGAGTGGTTTGTCCCATATTTCCAGGTTCTCGTGTGTTCTTTTTATCAGACATCAAATGTGTTTGTCCTATGTATATGCATTCAAAAATGTTACACTGTAGCTCATATACAGGGTGTCCCAGCTATCTTGTCCACCCAAAATATCTCTGGAACAATAAGAGCTATTGGAAAACGACTTTCACCGGTATCAACGTAGGGCTGGGGCCCATGAATGTACATATTTGGAAACATTCTAAAACGAAAGCATATGTGTTTTTTAACACAAACTTACGGTTTTTAAAATGGACCACCTATATTTTTTCTTCAGCAATCCATAGCATGACAAAGCACATACACAATGGCGTTGATTGAATCGCAATATTCCCATTACATCCCGAGATATTGAGACGCGAAGTTGACGCTTAAAACACCCTGGTAGGTGGATTGGACGAGGTGGCCCAGTTAGGTGGCCTGCCCGATCTCCGGACCTTACACCGCTGGATTAGTTTCTTTGGGGAGCAGTGAAGGATGCTCTTTACCAACATGAACCAACAACACCAGAGGACATGAAGCAACGCATTATTGATGCTTGTACAGCCATCAAAGAGGAAACAGTAGCACGAAGTAGGGCATCCTTCATCCGCAGAGTGACCCTATGTATGCAAGCCAATGGGCATCACTTTGAGCATGAGATGTGAACGCTATGTTTAGTATGTAGTGCTGGTATCACAGTGGAAGTTGCTACAAAGGGCCATTTTACCCAGTGATGTTAAGAAACATTTGTTTGCAACAATTTGTCGTTTAACGCATTAGATAAACATAACATTGATAATTATGTGATAATAAAACTAATTGGTTAAACATGTTTACATTCATCTTCTATGTCCTACCTGAACTTCCCAAATCAAAACATTTACTTTTACTCCACCTGCTCGTTTCACTAAAACCATCAACATCAATTTTACTACTACGAGTGAATGATTAACTGTCACTTGCGCTAGATCTACAGTAAAGTAAAGTTTTAACGTTGAACGGCATTACCTTTTTAGTAACAGATTCACGATAGGCGAAGTTAACTTTGTGACTAACGTTGCGGTACACAGATATGTTACAGAACCGCATCACCCCTAGCCTATGGGATAAATACCTGCTGGAATGTACGATGTTAATGCAGGATGGCAGCAGACCGTATTCTTCGTTTCGGACCTCTTGATAAGTATGGAGGTGTGATTACACATGTCAATCACATCGCGATTACGGGCAGCGTGGGGTTCACGCCTGAGCCTCAGGACGTGCGCTAGCAGCGCATGTCGGGTGTTTCAAGCGTCAACTTCGCGTCTCAATATCTCGGGATGTAATGGGAATATTGCGATGCAATCAACGCCATTGTGTATGTGCTTTTTATAGATATGACATAGTGTATGCCCTCATCTCTGTACAAATAAGAATTTTATACTTTGACGCGATACATAGGTCATGTTCCTTCTTTTTACTTCTTTGTGAGGTATTGTTTCCTTCCATTCATCACCTTTTACAGTTATTTTGTCTTACGGTAAGTTATTTCGGCGTTGTGCAGATAATGCATGTCCGAGTGTCAAATAAAAATCGTGAAGAAGTTTTAATAGATAGTATAATTGTAGAATGTATTGAGTGGAAATTCGTGATGGTACATTTTAGATATGTGGCAATGGATGTATCTGTACTTTCTGTCAAATGGTCGGTGTAAATTCATTTGCCATTGTTCTCATTTTGTTGTAATCTGTTTCTATGTAAGTTGATTGATAAGTTGATAATGCTATCTTGAATGTTTTATGCATACAGGCCTGAAGATGACGCAATGGAACGTTGAAAGTGGTAGCGACAAAATGAAATAAAATCATAAGGACGGCTGTAAGTGTTTTCATTTTTAATCACGATAGTAAACGGCCGTCGCCCTGCTAAAAGGATGGACATACAAATACAAAGCTGCTGTGTCGTTCATTAGCTGAAAGTTTTTCGCCGACGTTGTATTTCGGCGGCTCTGCGGTGAAATGCGTCCTGATGTAATCTGAAAGCAGCAGCAAGGGACATACAAATACAACGTCTTTGCTTTAATGACTTCCATCCCAACTCGCGTATCATATCTGCCACACTCTCTCCCCTATTACGTGGTAATACAAAACGAGCTGCCGTTTTTTGCAGCCTTTCGATGTTCTCCGTCAATCCCACCTGGTAAGGATCCCACACCGCGCAACAATATTCTGACAGAGGACGAACGAGTGTAGTGTAAGCTGTCTCTTTAGTGGACTTGTTGCATCTTCTAAGTGTCCTACCAATGAAATGCAACCTTTGGCTCGCCTTCCCCACAATATTATCTATGTGGTTTTTTCAACTGAAGTTGTTCGTAATTTTAACACCCAGGTACTTAGTTGAATTGACAGCCTTGAGAATTGTACTATTTATCGAGTAATCGAATTCCAACGGATTTATTCTGGAACTCATGTGGATCACCTCACACTTTTCGTTATTTAGCGTCAACTGCCACCTGCCACACCATACAGCAATCTTTTCTAAATCGCTTTGCAACTGATACTGGTCTTCGGATGACCTTACTAGACGGTAAATTACAGCATCATCTGCAAACAACCTAAGAGAACGGCTCAGATTGTCCCCCAGGTCATTCATATATATCAGGAACAGCAAAGGTCCCAGGACGCTTCCCTGGGGAACACCTGATATCACTTCAGTTTTACTCGATGATTTGCCGTCTATTAGTACGAACTGCGACCTTCCTGACAGGAAATCACGAATCCAGTCGCACAGTTGAGACGATACCCCATAGGCCCGCAGCTTGATTAGAAGTCGCTTGTGAGGAACGGTGTCGATAGCGACCATTACTTCGTGAGAATAAAGAGCTAGCTGCGTTGCACAAGAACGATGTTTTCTGAAACCATGCTGATTACGTATCAATAGATCGTTCCCTTCGAGGTGATTCATAATGTTTGAATACAATATGTGCTCCAAAACCCTACTGCAAACCGACGGCAATGATATAGGTCTGTAGTTCGATGGATTACTCGTACTACCCTTCTTAAACACTGGTGCGACTTGCGCAATTTTCCAATCTGTAGGTACAGATCTATCGGTGAGCGAGCGGTTGTATATGATTGCTAAGTAGGGAGCTATTGTATCAGCGTAATCTGAAAGGAACCTAATCGGTATACAATCTGGACCTGAAGAGTTGCCCGTATCAAGCGATTTGAGTTGCTTCGCAACCCCTAAGGTATCTACTTCTAAGAAACTCATGCTAGCAGCTGTTCGTGTTTCAAATTCTGGAATATTCCATTCGTCTTCCCTGTGTAATTCTCATTATGTTCAATGAAGAGTTGTTGAAGAAGAAAAATGCGGTCCATTACCTTCTGGACAACCCTCGTACAGTGAAGTTTGGCAGCCGCTTGCTGTGTGGTGTTACCAGCGGCCCACGCACGGGACGGTAACTCGCCAGTCCAGCTGCCGGCAGTGCCCGACCATTGGCGCGGGGTCACGTAGGATGTCGCAGCGGATCACTTACTGGCTCTCAGATGTCAGACGCAGAAATGAAGCAGCTACCACGTGCCTGGTACACAGTACGGCGTTCCGTCCTTCTGCTGATCAGATGATGTCGCCTGAAAGCTGCGTCTCTTGTACTACTAGTTGCGGAAGCTTGTTCTGATACAGCAGTGGCGCTAATGAATTATCCGGTATTCTTTCTCTTCTGATTCGTTAAGACGTGTATTTCCCGCAGTCGCCATACGTTTCTGCAGTTCTATGGCTTGGGAGCAATGGACGGGACAGGAACTGTTTATCTTGCGGTCGGTGCTTGTGGAAGCGTCGTGGCGCTTCGGTTTGACCTCTTCTGAACGCTGTGACTGTTTCACAGTTCAGCTGTTTCGATGAAATACACTCCTGGAAATTGAAATAAGAACACCGTGAATTCATTGTCCCAGGAAGGGGAAACTTCATTGACACATTCCTGGGGTCAGATACATCACATGATCACACTGACAGAACCACAGGCACATAGACACAGGCAACAGAGCATGCACAATGTCGGCACTAGTACAGTGTATATCCACCTTTCGCAGCAATGCAGGCTGCTATTCTCCCATGGAGACGATCGTAGAGATGCTGGATTCCACCTGGCGCCTCAGTTGGACCAGCGTTCGTGCTGGACGTGCAGACCGCGTGAGACGACGCTTCATCCAGTCCCAAACATGCTCAATGGGGGACAGATCCGGAGATCTTGCTGGCCAGGGTAGTTGACTTACACCTTCTAGAGCACGTTGGGTGGCACGGGATACATGCGGACGTGCATTGTCCTGTTGGAACAGCAAGTTCCCTTGCCGGTCTAGGAATGGTAGAACGATGGGTTCGATGACGGTTTGGATGTACCGTGCACTATTCAGTGTCCCCTCGACGATCACCAGTGGTGTACGGCCAGTGTAGGAGATCGCTCCCCACACCATGATGCCGGGTGTTGGCCCTGTGTGCCTCGGTCGTATGCAGTCCTGATTGTGGCGCTCACCTGCACGGCGCCAAACACGCATACGACCATCATTGGCACCAAGGCAGAAGCGACTCTCATCGCTGAAGACGACACGTCTCCATTCGTCCCTCCATTCACGCCTGTCGCGACACCACTGGAGGCGGGCTGCACGATGTTGGGGCGTGAGCGGAAGACGGCCTAACGGTGTGCGGGACCGTAGCCCAGCTTCATGGAGACGGTTGCGAATGGTCCTCGCCGATACCCCAGGAGCAACAGTGTCCCTAATTTGCTGGGAAGTGGCGGTGCGGTCCCCTACGGCACTGCGTAGGATCCTACGGTCTTGGCGTGCATCCGTGCGTCGCTGCGGTCCGGTCCCAGGTCGACGGGCACGTGCACCTTCCGCCGACCACTGGCGACAACATCGATGTACTGTGGAGACCTCACGCCCCACGTGTTGAGCAATTCGGCGGTACGTCCACCCGGCCTCCCGCATGCCCACTATACGCCCTCGCTCAAAGTCCGTCAACTGCACATACGGTTCACGTCCACGCTGTCGCGGCATGCTACCAGTGTTAAAGACTGCGATGGAGCTCCGTATGCCACGGCAAACTGGCTGACACTGACGGCGGCGGTGCACAAATGCTGCGCAGCTAGCGCCATTCGACGGCCAACACCGCGGTTCCTGGTGTGTCCGCTGTGCCGTGCGTGTGATCAATGCTTGTACAGCCCTCTCGCAGTGTCCGGAGCAAGTATGGTGGGTCTGACACACCGGTGTCAATGTGTTCTTTTTTCCATTTCCAGGAGTGTATTAATCGCGCCTCACCCCGCCTTTGTTTCTGTGTTGGTCGCGCAGATCCTGCTGCGAGCGGTGTTACGCCTCACAACACAGCGACGTGTTCCCTGCACTCTGAAACGTTGTCCTCCGTCCACAGGGCACGGCGAATGTTCCCAGAAGAGCTGCAGTTCATTCGTGGCGTTAACTCCAACAGTCTTTTGTCTCTTTGCGACCGCTGACCGCCTATCCTCAGAAGCGCACCGGTGTACTGGTTTTCGTGTTCTTCTCGGCTTTCATTGGAAATGCCGAGTTGGGAGATTTAAGTTAAGCTTTGGTATAACATCACTGTAGCGCTGTCGGGAAAGAAACGACTAAGCGACCTAACAATTTATGTTGCTTTGTGCCAGGCACGAGTTTCGCTGGGACTCTTTTTGCTCTGTATCCCCTTACTCTAGATGGAGCTGCAGCGGTTAGTTTTTAGAGTCATAATAAAAAAACCGCTCACCACAGCGTATCAAAGTGGACGCTGGTAACTGTTGGTAGTCTCAGAATCACCATAATTACGTTCCTTTTGCCTCTCTCCTAGAACACGCCAACTGCGACCGTTTTTACTCTTACACTATTTTTATTCTGTTTTGTTGTACTGGATTCCAATGTAACAGAGTTGTGTGCGGACTGTAAACTATTTACTTGAGCGCTGAGCTGAATAGTTCTGAGTATCGGAAACCTCAAGACTGCAAAACTCTAGGTAGTATTTGCATCCATTTGTTTCAGGCGAAAAGCTTAGAACACACTACAATATGTGTGACGCGGTTTGTCTCTAGATGATCTCTCTGTAGACCGTGTAGAGATCCCATGAATAATGTACAAACGTAACACTCTAAAAAAAAACTAATCCCTTTATTTAATGTTCCAAGTGCAGATAAATATGTGAGACGACACTGTGTCCAAACCACATTTTTTTTACGTTTCGTTTTACGTGTCAAGGAATGGACTCTCTCAAAACTGGTACTGGAGATACGGCGTACTGAGAACTTGTCCCGCGAAGCCACGTTAATTCTGTATAGATAGCAACAGAGGGCTCCAGTGTAGCGTGACACGTCTAAATGTTAAAGGAACCGCTCGCATTCATACAAAAACAAATATATAATATAAAAAACTTGAAAACTATTTCATATCGGGGGAAAGCGATATATTTTAAGTGTTACAAAACGTGTAACTTGCCCATGTGGGATCTCCTGCATATCTTACGGTACAGGTAGTCGAACCGTACGTGCAACCACAACGAAGGGGTACCTGTTCAGAGGCCAGACCAACGAGTTGGTAAATGGTGTCTTTCCGAGAGTTAAGTCGAGCTGTGGTTTCCATTTTATGCACAACGTGGAGATATCGTGTTCTGTCGGTTATGAACTGCAGATTGAAACTGAAAAAACTGCAAAATAAAGTAGGTAATAAAGGGAGTGGGAGATAAGTTCGTTGGAACGACGAGAGGTTGTTGGGAGTTACAAACGGAGCATTACTCAATATTGGTCTGCAACACGAGAAAGGAATGCAACAGACGAAGAATAGGTAGCTTTGAGAAATAAAATAGTGAAGGCAGCAGAGCATCACATTGCCAATGACAAAAGGACCAGGAGAAATTCTTGGTTAATAAACGAGTTTTCGAATCTAATTGTCGAAAGTAGGAAACATTAAAAATTCAGCAAATGAAGCAAGCCAAGGGGAATACAGACGTATAAAGAATGAGACTGACAAAAAATGCAGAGTGGCAAAGCAGCAACGGCTACAGGACAAATGAAACCCATTAGCAGCATATCACGAATAGGGAGAAGATTTATGCTTCCTGTAGGAAAATTAAAAAAAGAAGAGGTCAAATGAGAGCCTGTACTCAGCAAAGAAGGGATAAGTGAAAAGTTGAAAGAATCTATGGTGGGCTTGTACAAAAGAAACAAACTTGAAGATAACAATAGAGAATGAGATGTATTTGACAGAACATTGAAACAGTCAAGTATAAACAAGGTCCCTAGACTAGATGACATTCTCTTTGAATTATCAGGAACCTTGGGAGAGCCAGCTATGGCAAAACTATTCCACCTAGTATGTAAAACAGGCTTCAAGAAGAATGTAAGTCTATTTCTGAGAAAGGCAGGTGCTGACGTGTGTGGATATTGCACAGCTATCAGTTTAATAATTCATAGTTGCAAAATACCGACACGAATCGTTTAAAGAAGAAAGGAAAAGCTGATGGAGTGCGACCTCGGGAGATATCAGTTTGCGTTCCTGAGAAATGAAGGGAAACATTGAGCAAGTATTCTATCTAAGATTTGTTTCAGAAAATAGAATGAAAAAAGGCAAACATCCGCCCAGATAGCCGTGCGTGTTAAAGCTTCTATTAAGGGACGGGGAGGTGTGGCAGCCCCAGGTCGAGCCCGAGGTGGTTTGGTGTGCCGGCCAACCAGCCTGGCTGTGGATTTTACGCGGTTTTCCCCATTTCCCACTAAGTGACACTGGGCTGGTTCCCAATCCCACCTCAGACGAATCACAGACGTCCAGAAAACGTTCGCTCACTTTGACACGAATGACACTATGGGCAGAAAGCTGGGTTACACATGTTCCCTCTCGATGGGTAACAGGGTGGCTACACACAGGATACCCTCCAGGGAATCCGGTCTCCCTTTAAACTAAAATCCGTTAGTAATTATGGCGACCCAGCACGGCTGCGGGACAGAGGTACAAGAAGAAGACTGAAGACTGGAGAACGGAGAACTCACATTTATAACATTAGCAGACTTATATAAAGTTGTTGACATTGTTGCCCAGAAAACAGTCCTATGAAGATAGCATGGATAAAACACAGAGGCTGAACAGCTATCTACAACATGTATAGAAACCAGACTCTAGCTATAAAAGTCAAAGAAGGTTTTTGGAAAGGGAATTTTAATTCATTGAGAAGAAATAAAACCTTTGAGGTTGGCAGACGACAATGTAACGCTGTCAGAGATGAAAGAGAAGTTGGAAAGTCAAATGAATAGAATGGGTAGGGTCTTGAAAAGGAGTTCTATGATACACATGAACAACAGTAAAACAAAGGTAATTGAAAGCAGTCAAATTAACTCCAGTGATTCTTGTGGTATTAAATAAGGAAATGAAACACAAGAAATAGTCTACGGTTTTTGGTATTTGAGCGAAAATTAACTGACGATGGTCGATATAGAGAGAAAATAAAATTCGGACTGATAATAGCACAATACGAAGGCATTTGTAAAAAACAGAAATATGTTAACATTGAATGTAAGGAAGGTATTTGTCGGGAGTTCAACCTTGTTGTCCGCAGCTCGTGGTCGTGCGGTAGCGTTCTCGCTTCCCACGCCCGGGTTCCCGGGTTCGATTCCCGGCGGGGTCAGGGATTTTCTCTGCCTCGTGATGACTGGGTGTTGTGTGATGTCCTTAGGTTAGTTAGGTTTAAGAGTAGTCTGCTTTCGGCTGCGGTGGGGCGAGGACGTCCGCTGCGCCCCGCCGAGCGCGACCGTGAGCGCTTGCTTGTGTTTACCTTCTCGCGGCGCGAGTTGTATTTGTTCCAAGTTCAGTGCGATTATGGCACACACATGGCGCCACGATACGATCAAAATTACTTTCCAACCAGATCACGCGCGTCCTCGAGCCTATGAAATAGAACAGTTCATACGCGACGATCTACGTTTAGATCCGGCGACTGTCGTCGGAATACATTTTTCTGTAACGGCGAGCGTGGTTTATGTTAAAATGACCAGTGCAGAGGTCTGCGCGGCAGTGGTGTCTAAATACTCGAACTCTCTCCGATTCAAACATTCTGACGGGCATATCGGTGCAGTGACGGTGGATCATGCAGGCATGGGCCTAAGGACTGTAAGAGTTTTTGAGCTCCCCTTCGAGGTCCCAGAGGAAGTTGTCAAGGACGCCTTCCGACCATATGGCAATGTTATCGGCCACGTTGCAGAAAAGTGGCAAACTTTCTCGACGTATAAGGTCTACAATGGTGTGCGCCAAATTAAACTTGAGCTCAAGAAACATGTGCCGTCCTATTTGAACATCGGTGGCTGTCGTGCAATCATCATGTACGACGGTCAACCGCGTACCTGTTCCGGATGTGGGCCGGAAGGCCATGTTCGATCGAGCTGCTTACAACGTAGAATTACGCAGATACCAGTGGGAGACTCCGTTTCCCCGACGGGGACGACAATCCTGCCCCTCACGTACGCTCAGACGACGATGCGCACCATAGTCGAGGACGAAACGGGCGATCAGACACATCCATCGACGCCAGAAGTACCAAGGGAGGAAGAGGAAGGACCCTCGGTGCCAACCCATATGTCGCCCCCTCCACAGCAACAACAGCAGCAACAGTCCCACGGACTCCAGCCGCAACATCACATTCAGAATGCGATGGACGTGGACGCGAACATTGTCCCGACCGCGGCTTTCCTAGCGGAAGGTGATACGACGCTGGATTGCCTCCCACATTCGGATACGGATGTCCGCGTTCGCAAGCAACGTTCGCCCCGACGACACAAGCGACGTCGGCGGACCCCTTCTGACGATTGCCTCCTACACACGGCCGGTCAAGAAGGTGACATCTCATCAGACAGCATGGATGCTGCGCCAGCTGAGGATCTAAGTGGTGTAGACGGTTCACTTGCCCATACTACGAGTGCCCAGTTAGTTCTTGCACCACAAACGCGGCAGGTCGCGTCGATGGATGGCGATCCGTCTACCACTACCAAAGACGACGTACGTGAGAGAGATTTAGGTGCCGATCAGCCACACAGCATCGTGTTGCACCCACTGTGGTCGGACGATGTTGAGGAACTTCCTGAAGAGGGCACGGGTGACAGGGGCGGGGGCGGCATTGGGGATGCCACTACTAGCGTGACAGACTCATAATTTGTAACGGGTTGGTGGGTCCGCCATCTCTTGCGGTTAGCTTTTCTTGCCATGGCGTCTACCCTAGGTGAAGAGGCTAGGCAGCACACCTTTCGCCTTGCCACAATCAATATCAACGCGATAAGGGCACCACACAAACTGACGATGCTACAACGCATGCTTGATGCGGCGGACATCGACGTGGCCCTCTTACAGGAAGTATGTGTCGCTAGTTTCCCTGACTTCTACGGATATACCGCCCACATCTCCCACGCCTCTTCTACCGATTGTGGTGTGTCTGTTCTGCTACGGGACGGTTTGGCGGCTACGGACGTACTGTACTTACCGAGTGCAAGAGCCATGGCAGTAACTGTCAACGGTGTACGACTCATCAATGTATATGCCCCTTCAGGATCAGGGAGACGGAGAGATCGGGCCCGCTTTTTTTCGGAAGATATTACGCGTCTATTTATGGGCCACATAGACGATATGGTGATCGGAGGAGATTTTAACTGTACATTATCTCCATCTGATCAGCAGCCACATCACGTCCCGTGTGCGGAATTGGAAATGCTAGTGCGTGACCTCCACCTGATTGACACGTGGCGCCACATCCATGGCCCAGCTCCTGGTTACACCCATTATACAAGCCATTCATCAAGTCGGTTGGACAGGATTTACGTCACAAGCACCCTTTCGACGGCGACGAGAGGAGCAGAGCTCTGGCCCACTGCATTCACCGACCACACAGCCTATATTTGCACCATTGCCCTCAAACCTGCACGTGTGTGGCGCAGTAGGCCCCCCTGGAAACTGAACGTCGCCCATCTGGACGAGCCGTCATGTAAAGGTGCTGTCGAAGAGTCGTGGAACGCGTCCTTACGGCGTCGTGGTCGTTACCGATCGACCCTCAGTTGGTGGATTGAATGTGCGAAGCCTGCTCTTAGACGCACCTTCATGGCTTACGGCCGGGAAGCAGCGGCATGGAGGAGGAGCACGGAAAACTTTTATTACACCGTCCTACGGGAATGTCTTGCTATGGAGCCCTCACCTGACAGGCAGATCACAGTCAATCGCGCGAAAGCGCAGCTCGTCTCCTTAGCACGCCATCATTTACAAGGCGCTGTTATACGGTCGCGTGCTCCAGACATGATACAATCAGAAAGGCCATCTATGCACCACGTGCTCATGGAACGCAGGAGGCGCCGTAGGGCACTTGTAACCGACATGATAACCGACGACGGTCGACATGTGGTAGAACAAGCAGATATAGCAGAAGCCTTCTATGGGCATTACGCTCAACTTTATTCAGCAGTGCTCCCTGATATGGCGACGGTAGACACCGTTTCAGCACATGTCCACGGTACAGTTCCACCAGACCTGGTACCGACTTTACTGGGAGAAGTGACAGAAGAGGAAGTGCTCGACGCCATTGGTAAAGGTGCTCCCCACAAATCACCAGGAATCGATGGGTTACCATTAGAGTTCTATCGAGCCTTTAAACAACTGTTGCTACCGTGTTTGATTGAAATTTGCCAGGAATTGATGTCCCCGGATATAACATTGCCTGCATCATTCTTAGAAGGTATGATTGTCCCCATCCATAAGCCGAAGGGACGGAATCATGTCCGCGACTATCGTCCCTTAACGTTATTGAACAGCGACTTCAAGATCTTTTCGAGGCTGCTATCAGAACGTATTCGCGGCACACTATTGCACGTCTTGTCCGGCGATCAGACGTCCTTGGGGGGACCCAACAACGTCAGAACTGCGTTATGTCGTTACAGAGATCTCATCTCCCTTGCACGGGTGAGACGTTTGCCGGCAGCCCTCGCGTCTATCGACTTTAGCCAGGCTTTTGACCGTGTGGGCCACACTTTCCTCACGGCCGTTCTACGGCGCATGGAATACCCCGACCCCTTTATCACAGTGTTGACACGCCTACTACATGGTGCAACTTCTCGAGTTCTTGTCAATGGAAGACTGACGGCACCCATGCCGATCCGCCGATCAGTACGACAGGGATGTCCATTATCAACATTGTTATTTGCATTGGCCTTAGAACCCTTGTTGTGTGGTCTCCGAGACAGGCTCACTGGGATACAGTTCGGCGGCTCCATCTATCGCTGCACCGCATATGCGGATGATTTGATGATCGTCATACGAGGAGCTGACGATATGGCCGCGGCTTTGGACTGGATTGCAACCTACGGTACAGCTTCTGGTAGCCAAATCAACGTTGACAAGTCCGTCGCCTTGAGCATCGGGATTGGGCTACCGCAGGAACACATTGCCCCCTTACGCTTCAGTGATACTGTACGCTGCTTGGGCTTAGATTTCATGAACGACATGCGACGTGCGACGACGCTCAATTATCGACGCCTTCTTAACCAAATTAGGGCCGGAATTGCAAATCAGCGCTTGTGATCCCTCAACATCGTTCAGCGGGCGTATTATGCCAATGTATACCTTGCGTCCCGCATACCGCATGTCGCCCAAACGCTACCCATTCCGAAGCCCTTGGCTCGTAGCATTATGGCAGCGCTGGGGTACTTCGTCACCGCTGGTATGTTACTGAAGATCCGATACGTATCTCTTACCCTCCCTAAGGAAAAAGGTGGTCTCGGCCTAGTTAACGTCCATGATAGGGCCATTGCCCTCTATGTTAGCTCACATTTATGTCTGCTGCGCCGTTGTCCTACGAGCCTCACGAGTCTGCTTCTGACGGCGCTACGTCCTGCTTCACTAAGAGCGCCGGTGCCACTACAGGACATCCCAGCGCCCCTCTTTTATATAGGACGTTTCTATTTAGAACAAAGTTATTGCAGTGTCGCTCTCACGACACCACAAATGGCCACAACTCGACGCCTATATCATGACATGCTGCAACGCCGCCCCCTAAATGTGGTCGAACTAAAATATCCTGACGTACGGTGGCGCGTGGTGTGGAAGACTGTACACGATGCCATGCTCGATTCCGATGTTGTTTCTCAATGGTATGTCGTCGTTAATGGGAAGCTCGTGACGCAAGAACGTCTCTACAATATCCACATGACAGAATCTCCCAATTGTGTGGGTTGTAATACAGTAGATTCTGACGAGCACCGCCTCAGCTGTGGAGAGGCGGAACCGGTTTGGCACCTAGTGCGGCAGATTCTAGCTTATCTCTTGCGAGTTAGGCCGGAGCATATATCTGCACGCACGTTATTGTTTCCGGATGAGACATTTTACCCCAAGACTCGAACCAACTCTGTCACCTGGATACGTGGACATGCAGTCCATTACCTCTGTCGTGACGGACACAAGGATTTCCTTGACTTCTGGCTCTATTTGCAAGAAAGACATCATGCTATTTCCGGGCATACCAGATATCGACAGTGCTTCGCAAACTACCTATGGAGTGCCTTTCACAGCCCGCCGTGTAGCTGGAATGTTCCAGGCAGTGGCAGATGAGGTCAGAACGAACTGCAAACGACCATATATTGAACAATCTTGTCAGTGGGCGCAGTCGCTGGGAAGCCTCACTAACGACGTGGTAGCTTTCTTTTCATGTTATTTATGTTTCATATCTTCGATGGCATCTTTATTCTGTTTTAGTTTTTCAGGCTTGGTTCACTGTGACTGTTCGCACATTGATAAAATAAAAAAAATAAAAAATAAAAATAAAACGTGGGCAGGAGACCTGCTTTCAAATCCAAATAAATACACAAGAACAAAATAAGAACAAAATGAACAACAAATAAAAATTTAATAAAGTATTATACCCTTTCCTTTCTTCTTTTATTTTATTTTTTTTGTACAAAGTTCAGAGGCATATTTAATTTTTGTTCGTTGGCGGAACCTGAAGTGGCGGCGAACGGCCGTCCTAGTTAGCTTTAGGATGAAAGTGGCGGTGGCACTAGCTTTGTTTTTGTTTTTAGGCTAGATAGGTTTTTGGGGGTAGTTTGGGTGATAGGGGCCAACGCCTGAAGTGGAAGAGGTAATTTTCTTACTTTATCTAAAAAAAAAAAAGTGGCCGTGCGGTTAAAGGCGCTGCAGTCTGGAACGGCAAGACCGCTACGGTCGTCAAAAAAAAAAAAAAAGTAGTTCTAAGTTCTAGGGGACTGATGACCATAGCTGTTAAGTCCCATAGTGCTCAGAGCCATTTGAACCATTTTTTTCAACCTTGTACGGCAAGCAGTTCAGACAAGAAGAGAGAACAGGGGCTTTTGAAACGTGGTGCTACGGAGAAACGTTGAAGGTCAGATGCGTAGATCGAGTAACTAGCGAGGCGATACTGAGTCGAATTGGGTAGAAACGAAGTTTATGGCCCAATTGGGATTGGTTGATAAGACACATGATGAGTTATCAAGGAATCATCAACTTGGTGATAGAGACACAGTATAAGTGAGGGATTAGTACTGTGAAGAGGGATCAAGCCTTGAATACGTGAAGCAGGTTTACACGGATGTAAGGTGCGGTAGCCTTGCGGAGATGAAGAGGTTTGTACAGGACAGAACAGCTTAAGAGTAGAATCAAACCACAACAAAAGAATCTGTCTTCAAGACGCCGACAGTGAAATGTGAAATGTAACTAACACTTCCCTTATTACTTAGTGTAAGACAGGCTTGAGGTAATGTAATAGTACTGTCTGTAAGAGAGTATATGAAGTACTTAGTAGTACAGATCTGTTAAATGTACATCGGTAAGATTTTTCTGTCTGCAGTATGATGGATAATCTTAGGAAAAGGAAGATTTTGCGAGTTTACCAGTAGAGGGTACGATTGCTTGCTGACTTACGGAGACATAGTTTATCGTTTCAGTTTGTAATAAACGTAAAATTATCACTGAAATTAGGCAATTATTACTATGTTCCCTTTTTATTACCTTCAAAAAATTTTAATCAACAAATTGTGATAATGAACGTGATTAGAACTGGGTAAGTTATTCCCTTTTAAAAATGGGAAATTTATCTTTGCTCGTAAGGCTTACGAAAAGAAAGAGAAATTATTAATCTGGTAAGAAAGGAAAGAGAAAACTAATTTTTAGGCCTTTGAGAGAATTACGTCAGCTATGAAGATAAGAATGATTAGTGTCTGTTTGTCTGTGATACCTATAACGAGGTGCCAAAGGTCATGCGATACCGCCTAATACCGTGGCCGACCTCCCTATGCGCAGCGCAGTCCAGCAACTCGACGTGGCATGGACTCAGCAAGTCGCTGGAAGATCCCTGCAGAAGTACTGAGCAGTGCTGCCTCTACAGCCGGCCACAACCGCGGAAGCAGAACTTTGTGCACGAGCTGTACTCTCGAGTATGCCCCATAAATGTTCGGTGGGATTCGTGCCTGGCGATCTGGACGGTCAGATCGTTCGATCGACTTGTCCAGAAAGTTTTTGAAACCGGTGACATGGCGCATTGTCATCCACACCGAGCGAGGTGGCGCAGTGGTTCGCGCACTGGACTTACATTAGAGAGGACGACGGTTCAAACCCGCGACCCTCAATCCTGAGTTAGCTTTCCCGTGATTTCCCTATATCGCTTAAGGCAAGTGCGAGGATGGTTCCTTCGAAAGGGCACAGCCGCTTTCGTTCTGCGTGCCCCCCCCCCCCCCGCCCCAATCTCTAATGATCTCGCTGTCGACGGGACGTGAAACACTATTCTCCTCCTCCTCCATCATTTCCTCCATTGTCATCCATAAAAATTGCATCCTCACTTGGGACTCTGAAGTCCATGAATGGCTGCAAATGGTTCAAAATGGATCAAATGGCTCTGAGCACTATGGGACTTAACTTCTGAGGTCATCAGTCCCCTAGAACTTAGAACTACTTAAACCTAACTAACCTAAGGACATCACACACATCCGTGCCCGAGGCAGGATTCGAACCTGCGACCGTAGCGGTCGCGCGGTTCCAGACTGTAGCGCCTAGAACCGCTCGGCCACTCCGGCCGGCACTGCAGATGGTCTCCAAGTGGCTGAACATAAACATTTGCAGTCAATGATCGGTTCAGTAGGACCAGAGGACCCAGTCCACGCCACGTAAACACAGCCCACACCATTGTGGAGCCACCACCAGCTTGCACAGTGAATTGTTGACAACTTGGGTCCATGGGTCGAACCCTCTCATCAGCTCTTACCAACTGATTTGTCCGACCCCGGTGCGCTGAATGGTCAGCGTGACAGATTGTCAATCCTCTGGGCCCAGGTTCGATTCCCGGCTGGGTCGGGGAATTTTCTCCGCCCTGGGACTGGGTGTTGTGCTGTTCTCATCATCATCCTACATTCCGAAATGGAATGTAGCATGCGTCTAGTTCCAACCACCATTCCGCGTTCAGAGTCTGTTAAGTCCCGTCGTGCAGCCATAATCACAGCGGAAACTTTTTCTCGTGGATCACCCGAGTAGAAATGACAGCCACGCCAGTGCACTGCCCTTTCATACTTTGCGTACCCGATAATACCGCCATCTGTATCTGTGTGTATCGCTATGCTGTGACTTTCGACGCCTCAGTGTATCGGCGTGGACTAATGCCGTATTTTGAACGTAAAAAAGGAAAGCGGATTCAGGTCAAAATATATTGGGGTACAGCGTTAGTTGACAAAATTCTGTAAACAGTTCAGTTGCATCCGAGAAAGAGCTGACAGCAGCTAGTATATTATTTAATGTAATTTTCCGTCTTGATGGCTTTATTATTTTTTTTAAACTATTCGACTTTACTAGTCCCTGGTATGGCTTTACACGGAAATCTCATGACATACTATGTGGTTCTATCCACATTATTACAATGTGACAATGATGATGGCTTAAGCCGAAACAAAAACTGCAGTCAGAGTGGAAATTTACATTAACCGGTGACGTAATGATCGCAAAGTCGTATAATGATCTTTATATCGTGTATGTTACTTGTCTATGGATTTTGTACTATAGTTTGGTACACAGCGATGTGGCAAAACTTGATTAATGTGATAATTTATCTTCCTTCATACGTTCCAATCTGCTGAAAATTTAGCTGAGAATTACAAACCGTAAGTCACAGTAGAATATTTCTTCTGTTGCAATTACGTGTGTTTGTTGGATGCATTGGTGTAAATACCAGAAACAGCTACGGCGGTTAAGCTGATTTCACCACTCCAGAATTTTGGTACACAACAGCTATTGTATAAAAACTGTAGGTATTTTGAAAATGCTGGACGATTCCTTACAGATTTTGTGATTATGATGGTCCCACACCTTTGCCAAAACTTTCAGTCAGATTTACGATAGCTATTACATACTCGTAGCTGGAGAGTCTGTAACCTCACCCTCACTTATCGACCTTAATGACAGTGAAAAATTAAACCGCGTACACCAAATGGAAATTTGGGAAAAGCAATCGTCACCGAAGTTAATTTGTCGGTAAAGACGGAGGAAAGGGTGGAAATTAATTTTGAGAAAAGGGTAAAATTAATAAAGAAAGTAAATGTGCGGTCGTTACGTTAACAATTAATTGGCGTTAATTAGATATTTGAGATTCGGGGAAAATTACGGTCGCCAGTCCTATGGACAACTACTGTAATAACTGAAAATGAAAGATAATTAGCACTAAAAGCGTGGCAACTGAAGGTTGACACGTGTTGTGTGAAAACTGAATGTTTGTCGGAAGTAATAAATTTCGCTACACTCTGACTTAATTTAGCAAAAGAATTAATAAAACCGGAAAATTGAAAGTTAATTTAGTGACTCAAATTAATAGTGAACTTTGTTTCTGAAGCACTACGAAATTCAATAAAATAAGGTTAGTGTTGTGCTACCTCAACAATCATTTCAAAAGCTACTTGAATCTACGCAATTTAGAAATAAGAGATTTAACTTTGAACTTGAATTAAATGATTCTGAACAATTAACAATAGTAAAATTTAGTATGTACCAAGCTGAGCTGCAGTCACAGGTAAGCTAAAATATGGTAAAAAAACTCGCACTTTTAATTTCTACTCGTGTAACCTAAATATTGTATCCAGCTATGAATACTTTAACTGAACTTTGAAATTTAAGCAGTGAAATGGAATGATATTACTTTAATGCTGGCGTATGAATTTCAACGACACTTGGGCTGATTCCAGAAAAGGAAGGGACCCTGCTTGGTACTGCAATTGGGACAATGAGTAGCAAACGTTCATGCCAAGTTGCTGTAATTTTGTGATGCAACAATTTTAAAAGTTTGAAAAGCTGAGGTCTGCCATACAGTTCTAAAACTTTACGTGCTTCCAGTCTTCCTTGTTGGTTGATTGAAGGTTTGCAGTCGTCGATCGGGGAGGTGGCGACAGTCACCCATTGTCGGCCGTCGCTGTTGCAGAAGCTGGATGTTGGCACTCTTTCTTCTCGACACGGTCACCAGGCGAAACGGGCTCTTGATGTGAGCCAGCTAATGCTTCCCGTTCGCGACACCGTGTCAGAAACTATCATAACAAGTCGAGCGCAATTACACGCTGCCCAGACTCTCCTCTGCCCGCGCTCCACGCGGCCGAGTTAACACTACCAAAGATCCTAAACACTTTGGTTCTCCACACGACCTATCGATGTAATCGTTCGATAGCATAGTTTTCCCTAGGCCAGACCCAGCGTAAAAATACAAATAATATTTACAAAACAAACCAATTATATATATATATATATATATATATATATATATATATATATATATATATATATATATATATATATATAGTAAAACAATTACAATATACAAAGACACAGAAATGTCATATCTTCAGGT
The DNA here is from genome assembly GCF_023898315.1 of Schistocerca nitens. Taxonomy (NCBI): domain Eukaryota; kingdom Metazoa; phylum Arthropoda; class Insecta; order Orthoptera; family Acrididae; genus Schistocerca; species Schistocerca nitens. The sequence goes on from NC_064622.1 coordinate 13,616,396, forward strand.
AACAAAATAAGGAAAGTATTTATAGGACAATAGAAACAGGAGGATATGCATTTCCGGCGTTACAAGTCCACAATAGTTTTTGTTGATCCAGCATGGCCGACGGTGTTAAATGCGAAATGCGTGCACGCTTGGTACCACCAGTTTCGCTCACCTGACGACTGCTTGTTTCGAGCTTTGCTCCAGAGGTGTGAAGCTGAGGGCCTGCTTAACAGTGCCAGCCCTCTCCTCCCATCCCTTGCCTTCCCTTTGGCTGGCAGGGAGGCTGCGTTTTGCCGGCAAGTGAAGGCCGTTTCTTCTACTCTCGGAATCATTACCATCACACTCTCTGTTCTGGCTGATTTTTCACTCGTTCAAAAAAATGTTCAAATGTATGCGAAATCTTAAGGGACTCAACTGCTAAGGTTATCGGTCCCTAAGCTTACTCACTACTTAACCTAAATTATCCTAAGGACAAACACACACACCCATGCCCCAGGGAGGACTCGAACCTTCGCCGGGACCAGGCGCACAGTCCACGACTACAGCGCCCTACACCGCTCGGCTAACCCCGCGCGGCTTCACTGGTTAGGTGGTAGCGGGAACAGCAGGAAATCAGAAGAGACCGGAGTTTTAAGGAAAGGGGATAATTTTCTCTCGTGCTCTTTGCTCAAACTTTTATTGTATAACCCAATTAAATTAAGTATTAAAGCTTTTTTTTTAATTTATGGCACTGTCACAAGGAGCTTTATTTTGACAGTTAGAGATGTTTAAGTGTAGCTACTGTGACACTGCCGGCACGCAAATACTTGACTATTTCTAAATTAGACATTGGTTTCGTGCCACAGAGCAAATAGTAGACGAATGTGGACATAAAACTTCCTAGTGCGTCGTCACGAAGATAAATCTGTCAGAGAATATACGCGCTATTCACTTTGCTTCAGTAGTTAATTATGAAACAATGGAAGAAGAGAGAGCGGGGTTACGTCCCATGTTCCTGTCTCTCACATAGGAAGACGAAAGGAGAGAGAATATTTCTCGCATTATGGCTGAATTATATTCGTGTCGCAAAAAATTAACATCTAAATTATGCGGACTGTAGACAGCTCAAATGAATACTTAAATATAACGATCGAATGCTTGGAATAAAAACTTCTGACGGTACAGCTATTGAATCAGCACTGAGATTGAGATCATCTATTAGGACACTCTTTAGCGTGAAATCGTTGATGCGTCATACCTGATCTCCTTTTGTGATAGCCACAATTGTCGCAAACTATAGCTCTTATTGTTCGCGGGAGTTTGGGGATCAAATACAATAACGCACCATTCCACTTCGATACTACGTCCGTGAATATCTGGACAACAGAGACCCTCATCGTACGCCATACCAACTGCTAAGGCGTACCAGCCGATTTTCTAATCGGATTCCTTAATGGGAAACCATATTTGCGACGTAGCATTATAATGAGATTGTTGGTTAGGTGGTATCTGAGCTACGCACAGCTCTGTTCAGAAAATGTGGTTCGACGTTGTCATGGTCTAGGGTCGAGCCATGCGTACACGTCTGCTTTCGTGCCCATTAGCTAAGACAGCTGAAACTACAATAACAGATTGTAATCCTCCAGTCAAATAGCTAAAGCACTGGCAAGTTAAGCGAGATTTCAAATAAACACAAACTGCAATTAAATTAATAATAATAAGTGGCAATAAGAGGTTATTTTGTGCTGATAATAAATTGATGTAGACGACACAACAGATCTATGCTGAAGCAAGTGGTAATTTATTGAATCAAACATATGAAAGTATATCTAGAAGTGGTGGTCCTACAATAATTCAGTTTAAAAGATGCAAATTGGTAATATTCAATTGCAGTTAAGATTGCGTAAATCTGCGTAATCAGAATATTAGTAGAGTCCTTAAAAATCAATAAATCACCACAAATTCCTCAAAATAGCTAAGTCCCATGCTTTGAGCTAGGCGCAAGTAATCCCAGAAAAATAACTAAATCACGTGAAAGTTCCACGAAGGATGATGATCACTCACAATTAAAATTCATACTAACTCACTGAGTCAAAATCCCACTAGCTACACTTTACCGTGCTAGCTGCTCTGCCACATAAAGTCTTTGTCTTCTTCCATCTGGACAACAAGTCTCCCCTCTATCCCGTCTCGACACAAAGTTTACTGTATCACATTTCCACACCAAGAGTTCCCTATCACACTCGACACAAAGTGTTCGCTACCACATCTCTATATCACGTCTCTGTATCACATCTCAACACAAAGTGTTCGCTATCACATCTGTATATCACATCTTCCCTTTCATATCTTGACACAAAGTATTCGCTATGACATCTCTATACCACCTCTTCCCTATGACATCTTGACACAAAGTATTTAAAACTCTCTGTATCTCCCAGGATTTCCACCTTGCTCTGAAGAGCCACTCGAGAATGTCGGAGAACCCCACGGCTCGCGCCAATAAGAAACATTCGCTCCTCTATGAAACAGCATGAATTACTAAAATGTGTAATATGGAGCACCATTCGCCTAATAATAAAGCTACAGGTTACACGTATGGTTTAAATTAAAGAAAATTTTTGCAGCTTCAGTAGACAGCAAAGGCGATATTGTACACATAAAATCATAGATATGACTAATTAAACACAATGTCACACTTATGAACTTATAACAAAGAGCAAAAATCACACATCAAAATAATTTAAATGTAACTTTGGCCAGCTCAGCTGATGGGTCTTGTCATGTTCAATCTATTTATGGTAATAAATCTTACAAATCATTTGTCGTTAAATTACAGAGGTTTTAATATTTCCCAACATAAATTTTATTAATAATTCAGGAACAGTTAATAACTGAGATAAATGTAAAATGGTCACATATGGCTAGAGCTGAGAATTGCCATACTGTTTGCTATGTATCCATAGAGCATACTATGATGTAACACATTTACGTAATAAAAAAGATATAAAACACAGTAATTCAATAAATAAAATATGTATCAGTGTAGCTAGGGATAGAAGGTAGAGTGCTGCGCTATCATCTGATACCTCGATCTTTAAGATCACATGAAGCCGTTATTAATTTGTAGTGACTATTGTAAGTACATTTGTTAAGTGTGTTCAACTTAACTTTTTCAGTTTTTATGATATGTGTAATACGAGGTGCGACAATAAAGTAATGAGACTGATGTGAAAAAAATGTTGCTTACCGTTTTAGTCAAGTTCAGCTTTGTCTCCTTCAAAGTAGTTCCCTTCTGACTGCACACAATTTTTCCAGCGCTTCTGCCATTGATGGTTGCATTTCTGGAACTCATCTTCTGTAATATCCTCCAAGACCCTCGACACAGGTTTTTGGACATCTTGTGTTGTTTGAAAATGGTGTCCCTTGACCGCCATTTTGACTCTTGGAATAGAAAAAGGTTGCACGGAGCGATATCTGTTGAATAAGGCGGCTATGGTAGTACTGAAATTTGTTTTGTGGCTAAAAATTCCTGTACTGGCAGAGCAGTATGGGATGGCGCATTATGGTTCAAATGGCTCTGAGCACTATGCGACTTAACTTCTGAGGTCATCAGTCGCCTAGAACTTAGAACTAATTAAACCTAACTAACCTAAGGACATCACACACATCCATGCCCGAGGCAGGATTCGAACCTGCGACCGTAGCGGTCACGCGGTTCCAGACTGAAGCGCCTTTAACCGCACGGCCACACCGGCCGGCGATGGCGCATTATCGTGATGCAGAATCCAAATCTTTCTCATACCAAGATCTTCAGTTATTATTAGACGAACCGTTTCTCGATTGATGTTCAGTTTACCTGCAATCATTTTCACGGATAATCTTCGATCAGATCGTACGAGTTCACGCACCTGTCCAAGTTGACACCCGTCCGTGAGGTTGATGGTCGTCCACTGCGATCTTCATCTTCAAAATTCGTTCTGCCTTCACTAAACATTTTATGCCAACGAAAAACTTGAGCTCTTGAGATAACCTCCTCTCCAAAAGCCTTCTGAAGCTGACCGTAAGTTGTCGCGTTATCACCCAATTTAAAGCAAAAAGAAATGACATACCGTTGCGCAAGATTATGCAGTTCCATTTCCGTGACGAGAGACACAAACATATGTTAACTTCTTACAGCACAACTCACGACTGTTTGTGCTGCTTGGACTAGAAGCAGCTTATAGACCAAGGTCAAAGATATTGTGTCTACGCAAGCCTGCAGGGTTGACACATCTTGCAAAGAAAATCAGTCTCATTACTTTATTGTCGCACCTAGTATGAAGGCCTTAATAAATGGGCATGATTGCAGCAAGCGTGCTTGATATATTTGTATTTGTCGTACTGTAAAACATCGAATTACTATCGAGTTATGAAGTACACCACTGGCCATTAAAATTGCTACACCACGAAGATGACGTGCTACAGACGTGAAATATAACCGACAGGAAGAAGATGCTGTGATATGCAAATGATTAGCTTTTCAGAGCATTCACACAAGGTTGGCGCCGGTGGCGAAACCTACAACGTGCTGACATGAGGAAAGTTTCCAACCGGTTTCTCATACACAAACAGCAGTTGACCGACTTTGCGTGGTGAAACGTTGTTGTGATGCCTCGTGTAAGGAGGAGAAAAGCGTACCATCACGTTTTCGACTTTGATAAAGGTCGGATCGTAGCCTATCGCTATTGCGGTTTATCGTATTGCGACATTTCTGCTCGCGTTGGTCGAGATCCAATGACTGTTAGCAGAATGTGGAATCTGTGGGTTCAGGAAGGTAATACGGATCGCCGTGCTGGATCCCAACGGCCTCGTAACACTAGTAGTCGAGATGACAGGCATCTTATCCGCATGGCTGTAGCGGATCGTACAGCCACGTCTCGATCCCTGAGTCAACAGATGGGGATGTTTGCAAGACAACAACAATGTGCACGAACAGTTCGACGACGTTTGCTTCAGCATGGACCATCAGCTCGGAGACCATGGCTGCGGTTACCCTTGACGCTGTGTCACAGACAGGAGCGCCTGCGATGGTGTACTCGACGACGAACCTGGGTGCACGAATGGCAAAACCTCATTTTTTCGGATGAATCCAGGTTCTGTTTACAGCATCATGATGTTCCTATCCGTGTTTGACGACATCGCCGTGAACGCACATTGGAAGCGTGTATTCGTCATCGTCACACTGGGGTATCACCAGGCGTGATGGTATGGGGTGCCATTGGTTACACGTCTCGGCCACCACTTGCTTGCATTGAAGGCACTTTGAGCAGTGGATGTTACATTTCAGATGTGTTACGACCCGTGGCTCTACCCTTCATTCGATCCCTGGGGAACCGTACATTTCAACAGGATAATGCACGACCGCATGTTGCAGGTCCTGTACGGGCCTTTCTGGATACAGAAAATGTTCGACTGCTGCTCTGGCCAGCACATTTTCCAGATCTCTCACCAACTGAGAATACCTGGTCAATGGTGGCCGAGCAACTGGCTCGTCACAATACGCCAGTCACTACTCTTGATGAACTGTGGTATCGTGTTGAAGCTGCATGGGCAGCTGTACCTGTACACGCCATCCGAGCTCTGTTTGACTCAATGCCCAGGCGTATCAAGGCCGTTGTTACGGCCAGAGGTGGTTGTTCTGGGTACTGATTTGTCAGGATCTATGCACCCTAATTGCGTGAAAATTTAATCATATGTCAGTTCTAGTATAATATATTTGTTCAATGAATACCCGTTTATCATCTGCATTTCTTGTTGGTGTAGCTATTTTAATGGCCAGCAGTGTAGCTTGAAGATGATTGGATGAACCCTCCGCTAGGAACTTAAGTGTGAATAGCGTAGTAATCACGTAGGTGTGGATACAGTGAACGGCCGGACGCGGAATCCAGTGCTTGGCCACGACTCGTGGACTCCCGCGTCCCTCTGACGCCGCCTCAATACTCAGCTGAGCGGCTGGCACGTGCCTCTGAACATCGCCCCTGCACCATGCAACAACGGCGACGTGTAGCGTGGACCAGTGAAATCCAGGTTCCGTTTACAGCATCATGATGGTCGCATCCGTGTTTGGCGGCATCGCGGTGAACGAACATTGGAAGCGTGTATTCGTCATCGCCAGACTGGCGTATCACCCGGGGTGATGGTATGGCGTGCCACTGGTTACACGTCTCGGTCACCTCTTGTTCGCACTGACGGCACTTTGAACAGTGGACGTTACATTTCAGATGTGTTACGACCTGTGGCTCCACCCTTCATTCGATCCCTGCGAAACCCTACATTTCAGCAGGATAATGCACGACCGAATGTTGCAGGTCCTGTACGGGCCTTTCTGGATACAGAAAATGTTCGACTGCTGCCCTGACCAGCACATTCTCCAGATCTGTGACCAATTGAAAATGTGTGGTCAATGGTGGCCGAGCAACTGGCTCGTCACAATACGCCAGGCACTACTCTTGATGAACTGTGGTATCGTGTTGAAGCTGCACGGGCAGCTGTACCTGTACACGCCATCCAACCTCCGTTCGACTCAGTGCACAGGCGTATCAAGGCCGTTATTACGGCCAGAGGTGGTTGTTCTGGGTACTGATTTCTCAGGATCTATGCACCCAAATGTCGTGAAAATGTAATCACATGTCAGTTCTAGTGTAATATATTTGTCCAATGAATACCTGTTTATCATCTGCATTTAGACTTGGTGTAGCAATTTTAATGGCCAGTAGTGTATTTCAATAGGACCATCTCTCATACTGTAGCAAACGCCGCCACAGTACCGGACACGTTACGTAGTCAGGGGCGGAGGCCTACTAATGGGGCAGAACCCTGCTATTGTTGTCCGCTTATGGCTGGTCGTTTGTCTGCGTGGCACGTGAGCCATCCGGAAGGCACGTGCAGCCAGACCGCACTCCCATGATAAGTTTAAAAAGTTCCCTCTGGCTGATTCCCTGAGCATACCCCTCATATTACAACCGGTGGAAGTGAAGGGCAGCGCGCACTAGGCTTCCGTTGTGGAGGACGTCGGTTGAGACCGATGCAGCAAGCATACGACGACCACCACCGTCATACCTCAGCGAAAGATCTGGCCGCGCACCCTGGGAAATTGCGGTCCTATACCAAGCGGATCTAAGGCTTCTATCCAGTCACGCTGGTGCGGCAGCTGAAAATAGCAAAACCGAAATTCTAAAATCCGCATTTAAGAAATCGTTCATGCAGGAGAATTGTACAGACATACCGCCGTGAGTCCCGTATGGACGGCGTAGTAGTTTGGCGTAGAGAAGCGACTGAAGGAGTTGAAGACAACTAAGCCGCCAGATCATAGAATGAAGGCAGTTCGCCGCTTGTCCTCGGAGGATGCCTTCCGCAGTCGAAGGCGAAACGTCAGGGGAAAGTTTTATGTATGGACCACGGCATCTCAGCCCGGAAGTGTTAAGTAATGAAAATAAGTCACCAGGTCCGGTTCGACTCCGATTTCGGTTTTACAAAGAGTAGTCTAAAGCGTTGTCGCCTTACTTAGGTCGCATTTATTGCGAATCTCTCGCTCAGCGCAAAGTCCCAAGAGACTTGAAAAAAGCGCAGGTGATTTCTGTATACAAGAAGGATAAAAGAACTGACCCTCACAATTACAGACCAATATCTTAACATCGGTTTGCTGCAGAATTGTACAACATACTCCGAATTCGAATATAATAAATATCATAGAGATGGAAAAGCTCATATACACCTATCAGGACGGTTTTAGAAAGAATCGTTCGTGTGTAACTGAGCTTGCTCTTTTCTCACACGATACACTGCGAAGTATGGATGGAGGACAAGAAGCGGATTCTATACTTCTAGACCTCCGAAAAGCATTTCACACGGTGCCCCATTGCAGACTTAACGAAGATAGCAGCATGTGGTGTAGGTCCCCAGATATGTGAGTGGCACGAAGACTTCTGAAGTAATTGAACCCAGTGCGTTGTCCTGGATGGCGAGTGATCATCAGAGACAAGGGTATCATCAGGAGTGTCCCAGGGAAATGTCACATGACTGCTGTCGTTCTCTATATACATACATGATTTCGCGGACAGGTTTAGCAGCAATCTTCTGTTGCTTTCTGATGACGCTTTGGCGTAAGGGAAGCTGTCGAAGTTGAGTGACTGTAGGAAGGTACAAGACGACTTAGACAAAATTTCCAGTTGGTATAATGAATGGCAGCTGACTCTAAAACCATAAAAATGTAAGTTAATGCGGATGAGTAGGAGAAAAAAACTCGTGATGGTAGGCTACAGCAGTAGTAGCGTCCTGCCTGAGACCGTCACGTCGTCTGTATCTGTGCGTAACGTTCCAAAGCAGCGTGAAGTGGGACGAGCTGGTGAGGACTGTGGCACGAAAGGCGAATGGGCGACTTCGGTTTACGGCGAGAATTTTAGGAAAGAGTGGTTCACCTGCAAAGGAGGCCACCTATAGGACACTGGTGCGACATATTCTTGAGTACTGCTCGAGTGCTCCAGGATCCACAACAGGTAGGATGGTACGGCAAGAAAAAGGAATAAAAGTGAGAGAGTGTTAATACTTTCATCCTTCTTTGCCTCCTCTGCATTACTGCAGATGACGTGTCACTGAGCACATTTGTACTGTGCATGCAATACACGTGAAGTGCCTAGTTGTTTGCACTGCCCTGGGTGACATACATAAGTTCTTGTACACTTCACTAACCTGCTGTCTTCGTGATGATGATGCCCCCAGCGCAGAAAACAGCACGCAGGTTGTGGATTCTTTTTCTTGAGGCTGAAATTAACTTCGCAAGGAACTGCTGCTACGAATAAACTATAACTCATTTGGGATGCCACTCGCGTTTTTATTGATATACACACGAGAAACTATTCTTGATCACAACGTATTGAACACATCCTTCCACAGTCATTATATCTCGCTAAAATAACATGAAATACATCCTGCCACAGACAACATGTCTGTCTACTGGAACGGTCAGAACTGGAGAATAAAATTACACGAATCAAATACTACTATTACAGACAACATGTCTGTACATAGCGACAGTCGGAACTGTAGTAAATAAAATTGCATGAAACAAATACTGCTATAACAGACAACATGTCTGTCTACTGGAACGGTCAGAACTGGAGAGCCGGACTGCCCGAGACACTTCGCGCGCCAAGCCAGCAAGGCGTGACCCGAACGCCACCGCAGTGCATCGGCAGTAATATCGTCAGTCTTTTGTTTTAGTAATACTTTGATTTTAATAATTTTGAAATGACTGATTGATAGCTGGCTGTTCAGAGATGTTTATTTAAAAAATGAAGTAATTTGGATGAGAGGTTTAATTAATAATAGCAACTAAAGTTTAACGTTTTGGCGCCCTACCGCCGAACACAGCAGCCAATCACAGAGCAGCAGCATCATGCAGGCTGTGTTTCTCACGGGAATGGTACCGAATCTAACATCTGTCACCGGTACCTCATCCCACATTGCATCATCTCTATGCTTCTTGCATCTCCACTGCCCTGGGAATAGCTTCCTGGAGCCTAATATGATGGCTGAATAAGCCAGAAATATTACAATGGAACGAAGACACGGAAGAAATTCAGAGTCGGGCTGCTAAATTTGTTACCGGTAGGTTCGAAGGGCACGCAAGTGTTACGGAGATGCTTCGGGAATTCAAAAGCGAATCCGTGGAGGGGAGGCGACATTGTTTTCGAGCAATACTACTGGGAAAATTTAAAGAACCAGCATTTGAGACTGACAGTAGAACTTCTACTGCCGCCAGTGTACATTTCTAGTAAGGATCACGAAGATACGAAAAATGAGGGCTCGTGCGGATGCATATAGACAGGCGTTTTCCCCTCTCTGTGTTTGCCATTGGAACAAGGAAGGAGACGACCAGTAGCGGCACACAGTACTCCCCGCCACGCACCGTACGGTGGCTTACGGAATACGAGGGGTGTTTGAAAAGTCCGTGCAAAGTCCGACAGATGGCACCACCGGCGCGTATCGAGGTCATGTTTACTTACATTGTTAGTAGCATGTTTGGAAAGAACGCACACCAAGTTTCAGCCACAATGGTCTATTTCTTTGTGTCTGGCATTCGTGTGAATCAAGGAAGTCGAGTGATTGTCAAAAAATGGAAGAAAAAGAATTTCGTGTGGTGATTAAACATTACTTTATGAAACGCAAAACGCCTCAGGAGACTAAAGAGAAGCTTGAGAAACATTACGGTGACTCTGCACCTTAGATTAGAACAGTTTATAAGTGGTTTCAAAATTTTCGGAGTGGCCATATGGGCACAAGTGATGCTGAACGTTCTGGACGCCCTGTGGAGGTTACGACTCCAGAAATCATTGATAAAATCCATGATATGGTGATGGATGACAGAAGAGTTAAGGTGAGTGAGATTGCTAGTGCTGTGGGCATCTCGAATGAACGGATACGTAATATTTTGCACAAACATTTGGACATGAGATAGCTATCCCCAAGATGGGTTCCGCGATTGCTCACGCTTGACTAAAAACGGAATCGTGTGAAGCGTTGCAAGGATGGTTTGCAGCTGTTCAGGAAGAATCCGCAGGACTTTAAGCGTCGTTTCGTCACTGTGGATGAAACATGGATACATTAAATATACTCCTGAGACCAAACAACAATCTAAACAATGGGTTACCAAGGGAGAATTGCACCGAAAAAGGCGACGACCATTCCTTCTGCCGGAAAGGTTATGGTGACTGTCTTTTGGGATTTGCAAGTGATAATCCTCATCGACTATCTGGAAAATGGTAAAACCGTGCATATTATTCATGGCTACTGGACCGTTTGAAAACCGAGCTGCAAGAAAAACGCCAGAGATTGGGCCGCAATAAAGTCCTTTTCCATCACGACAATGCACCAGCAGACACCTCAGCAGTTGTGGTTCCAAAATTAATGTAATAGGATTCCAGGTCGTTTCACGTCCCCCGCTATTCTCCAGACTTGGCTCCCTCGGCATACTATTTGTTCCCCAATTTGAAGAAATGGCTGGCGGGACAAAGATTTTATTCAAACGAGGAAGTGATTGCAGCAATTAGCAGCTATTTTGCAGAATTGGACAATTCCTTTTATTCGGAAGGGATCAACAAATTAGAACAGCGTTGGACGAAGTGTATAAGTCTAAAAGGAGACTATGTTGAAAATTAAAAACGGTTTACCCCAAACACGTAAGTAGTTTTTATTTTGCACGGACTTTTCAGAAGCCCCTCGTATGGGCATAGATGTAGGTCCCCATCAGGCAGTGCTGATTTCCGTTTTTCGTTGTTTCCCTAACTCGCAAAACCGAGTGCAGGGCTGATTCGTTTCAAAAGAAGGTGACCGATTTCCTGCCTCTCCTATGTCCTAATCCGAGATTGAGCTCACCACCTGGACTGTAAGGGAAGAGACCCCGGTCTGTCGGCAGATCCAGTTGCAGAGGACTGCCAGCACGGCGCTACACGGAGTCGCCGGTGTGGTTAGCCGCGGAAGCATCTGGACAGCAGCTGTGCTGACTAGAGATGGGGGATCCGCTCTTGAACTAATTCATAAAGTTCAATCTTTCAAAGGAGTGAACAATCAGTGATTCAGAAAAAAAGAACGGTAGCTCCAAACGTTTCCCACGGCAGAGAGAGAGAGAGAGAGAGAGAGAGAGAGAGAGAGAGAGACGGAGCATATCAGCAGCGCCTCTGCTGGTCAGAGCACAGTGCACGCCACACAACACAGCCAGCGCCGGCCTCTGCCCTGCTTCTACCTTGGCTGCCTGCATTGTGCAGTGCCCCATTGGATTTTGTGTTTCACATATGCCGGGCAGTCTCTGTGCGTCGTCTGCCGTGTGCACTGTGCAGTGTCTGGCGCAGCTTAACTTCGCATCGCACTCTGTCTGCGATCGTTTCAGTCGCACGTCCTGCCCTCTGGGCAGTTGATGCGAGCAACAGGACAGAGAGCCACCTAGCGGATAACATTGGAACTACTTGCAAAAACCGGCTCGCAAGGGAACGGACGATTTGGCTCCGAGCGGGTGAGTTCACCGCTTCCCCCACCCTCGGAACTCGCCCGCTCAACGCTCACCCCACCGTCTCGACTCTAGCCAGAGCGTCGAGCAAAGCGACTCTGGTGTCACTCTGGTCTCTGCGGTCTCAGCTCACGCAGTAATACAGCTCGCGGCTCGACCTGCTCGACTCAGCGCCTCTGCATCGGAGTTTGTCCCCACTGGATATTGTTCTTCGTAGTAATACCGCTATGTATATTACATTATTATGTTATGTATACATCAATTGTTTTTATTTTATTTTTATTTGTTTAAACTGATTAGATTAGGTTCCTGATGACTCCTCTTACTATAGGATTTTTATTATGGACACTCGAATTTACGCTTTAATTACGAGCGAACCGATAAACGTATCGCAAAATGTGATACACCAATATTTTCCTTGTTTTATTCTGCGTAAGGCTATATGCATCACTTTCGTTTTACAGTCAAATTTATATTTTTTTTTCTTATTCTGGTACGGATTTTGCGATTTTAGGCGTCTTCGAAAGGAAAAATATATGGCTTGCGATGTATTTGTATGAGGTTAATGAAATTTTAATACATTATAGCCAAATATATTGTTAATGTAAATCTCAAGTTACAACATTTTCCGATCACCCAAAAAACCAGGCTAGTGCAAAATAAATCAATAATCAAAAACTTTGTCATATCGTGGAAATTTCAATAAATACAAAATTCTTACTCATTATCTGTGTTACTTCAAAATAGGATCAAATAAGATCAAAATACAGGTATAGTACTGGAATAAACCAAGTTTAAAGGGCAATGTGCCTTTCATTTATTTTCTTTTGTAAATGAGTGGTGAGTCATGAAAAAGAGCTAATTCATTTCAGGGAGTGAACAGTTCTGATCCAATCTCTGAAAAGAACAGTTTTGCCCATCTCTAGTGCTGACTGGCTGCCTCGTCCGTCTCCCAACAGGCGAGAGGCGTGTGTGACCGAGTGTGGCGGAACTCTGCACTCCGCACTCACGGTTGGTGCTTGCAGGTCTGCACAGCTGCCGTGGACTTAGCTAAGTTACCGCTGTAAAATGTTATCTCTTCGTGATAATAACTAATAACTCGTTAATGCAAACTAGCCAGATTAGAACGTGTAGCACGTGAATGATTTGACCACACGTTCAGAGTTTGGTAATGCGAACGCAGGGGTAGTTTATATACGTGTCACAATGCGGTTGGCCATTGCAGCCACTACTCTGCCGACCAGCGTGGGTCTGCGTCGGCGAGGGCTGCACGGGCGCACGCGTACTCCAGCGTGATTAAAATTGCTCGTGGGTTGACACCTCACGCGTTGGTGGTGGTTTCTTCCAACCAGAGCGTCTCAACGTCACCACCGAACTATTCGCCGTTGCAAGCTGCCACAACAATTCCACAGTTCACTTTGGAATTTTGGATCCCCATTCTTGGGCCTGCCCCCTTTTATTTAGCATTTTGTAGTGGTTTAATAAAAAAAATGGGAATAAAAGAAAAGGAAAAAAGGTTGTAAATGTGAGAAGAAATCGTAAGTGAAAATGGTTTTTTTTTAAAATCGTTAATGACCGTGAAAAAAGGGAAAGAATGAAAAGCAAATCGGACTTCGTATTACAGAAAATCTATCGGACTTCCTTATTCGGAAAAGCTATTGTTGGGGTGGTCCTTGTGGCGTTTTTGAGCAAAAGTTAAACCAATTTCCACTACAAAAATTTTTGAAAAAGAACAGAAAACAACAAAATGTAACTGACAGGGGGAAATGGCGTAGCTTTGAGTTCATTCTTTACCAGGTTAACATGTCTTCTTTCGGGCGGCGTCCAGGTCTTCAAAAATATCCTTCATTTCTGCTTGAAAAAACTGCTCCGAAATCTTGCAATAATCCAGGAATCACTAATTTATACCAATTAAAATCATCTTGATACTGTATGCAATTTAATTCACTTTGCTACTTCCGTCCTCCGAATTTCTTAACAACTTCCACAATGTCTACACATTACAATCAGATCAAGATTAGCCATTAAGTTTTTTACGTCAGCATCAGATCACGTCTGCGTTCAGCTTCGGCTATCAAGAGACAATTGAAAACGGATAGAAAAACAAAAAAGGTTACAATTTTGGTACTTTCTCTGCCGTCGAGCGCTCATACCGCTGCGACGGGATATTTTTTATCTGAGGGAACGAGTGTAGCGCGGCGAAATTTAGTCCCTCTATAATTTCATCAGACATGGCAAGACTCAAACACACCCATAAACACACACACACACACACACACACACACACACACACACACACACACACACAACGATGCTAACGACGTCCTCACCTTTCGTACACAGCCCTAAACCAGACACTACTGGATCCTTTCGCACAAGACGCGATTCAGCCTTACATATGTGATGTGACCGTAAGAGCGTGCAAAAACACGACAGGACACAAAGGATGCACCACTGGACAATTTGATGTAGGAACCTGGGGTGGGAGAAGCCAGTTTAAGGAGATAATAGCAATAAAATCACAATACTGTCTACTTTCTTATTTAGATTAGTTGCAGTTAACTGCAAATACCATCAGTGACACAATGAACATACCGCTTTTAATGTATCTTACAAAATGTGCAGAAACTGACGGCCATCAACCTCAATGCGAGCATGATATCGTCGAACATGATTTTGACGCACCCTCACAAATATCCCCGGCGTGTTTCGAATCACATCACAGGCAGCTCCAATTCTGGCAACTAATTCCATCTCCGTAACCACTCGAGTCTCACACACAAGTGGCTTTAGATATCCCCATTCGAAATAATCAACTGGATTCAGGTCAGGTGACCTCTCTGGTCATGGAGTAGAACCTCCCCTTACAATACAGCGACAAGGAAATACCGTACCGGTATTCGTCCATAGTATTGTACTGTACGTCTCTGAACAGCACTGAGTAACGAATGAGTATGTCGTTGCTTCATAGCAGGCTCTGTCATGGGACAATGTAAATACGATACAACAGAGCCATCTTATGGACAAGTAAAGTAAACAAGACCTGCATCATGACTCGTCCTCCTTGTTTCCTCGCAGGAAATAAAGAATGTACATGTAAAGACTGTACAGTACAGTACGTGTAAACTTGTACGCATGTTGGTAGTAAAGGAGCTGGAAAATAGTAATGCTAGACAAAGCGGTAGACAACTTTGCTTCCATGTCTCCTTAAGCTGGCTTCTGTGACCCCAGGCTCTCTACCTCAAATTTTTCAGTGGAGCAGTCTCTATATCCTGTTGCATTTTTGCACACTCTTACCGGGACACCCTGTACATGGTTACCATCGTCACAAAGAGACGGGCTGCATTAGATACGCTTCGTACGTGAGGCCGAACTAAAAGGAGGCAGCAAATCATCGTTGCAACAGGTTCTTGAAAGTCAGAAATATAACAACGGAATGCAGAATAACGGTGTAGCGCAGTGGTTTACATACATTCCTGGGTGTGAATTTTGTCACGTGCTTTGAAATTTGTATTTCTAAATCTTTTCAAAATGCCCTAGGTTATTATTTTTATTCGATAGACTGCATTAAATGCAATTTTTTATTTCAAATACTTTGCCTAGTCATGTTCATTGTTGTACTGAATTATTTATGTGCTCTCATTTTTTCTTAGATCACTCTTTTTTTCGTTTGGCACGTGCATTTGTTGCCTATAACCTGTAACCAGGCCTGATCCGCGGTCGGTAGTGCGGCAGCTCACGTACCCACAATGACGATACTTTTAGGTAATCAATGAAAGCGACGAATTACAGTTTTCTTTTAGCGTTCAAACTCAAATTTTTCCGTCTTCTGTTTGCTCCCAGAGATTAGCTTTAATGGCTAGGAAAAGCGAGCGTGATTAATGTTTGTGCCGCAGATTGTTGACCGCCATTTTTTTTTTCGTATACACTGCACATCACGCGGTTGTGGTTATCTTATGACATCAACGTAAATTCTGAAAGCATCTAATGAAAAAAATATAATCATCCGAAATTACAGAAAGTGTCTAATACAATGAAAATCATATACGAGGGGCGTTCAGAAAGTAAGCTCCGATCGGTCGCGAAATGGAAACGACTATGAAAATCCGATAAAGCTTTGCACAGATGTGTTGGGTAGTGTCTCTAGTATAACCCCAGTTAGCATCACGTCGCTCTTCTCATTTCTGAGCTCGCAGTGAGTGCGTAAAGATGTCTAGAAAATAGTGTCTGCCGCCAAGTACGAGGGCCTGGTGAGAAATTTCGCCTGAAGCTATGCAGCTAACATTACATAACTGTCGTGCTGTTTCGTCTTCAAGACAATTCTCAGCCGCATTCTGCAGGGGCAATGAAGATGCTCCTGCATCGTTTGCAAATGGAAATGTTAGATTACCCACAATACAGTCCGCAATTGTCTCCCCCTGAGTTTCATCTCTGGTCACATGAACCGTTGTCTTTGACGACAACATTTTGACACAGACAACGAGGTGTAGGCCAGCGTGGAGAATTGGCGGAAAGCACTGGCGGCTGCCTTCTATGATGAGGCTATTGAAAAGTTGGTACAACGCTATGACAAAAGTCTAAGTCAGAACGGCGACTACGTAGAGAAGTAGCTGAAAGGTGTAGCTAATTGTTACAAGTAAAACATTTCTGATGTTCACTGTGGTTTCAATTTGGCAATCAATCGGAGCTTACTTTCTGAACAGGCCTCGTAATTCGGAAAAAACTTTTAATGAAGGAACTTTCATTATTAACAGTATTAAGTGACCATGATGTTGTCATTACGACTATAGTTGCGAAAGTTAAAAAGTCGGTCAAGAAGGCTAGGAGAGTATTCTTACTAGAGAGAGCAGATAAGCAGTTGTTAGCATCCTACTTAGTAAATGAATCGACTTCATTTACTTCCGCTACGATGGACGTGGAGGAATTATGGGCAAATTTTAAACACATTGTCAATCACGCAGTGGAGAAGTATGTGCCGAAAAAGTGGGTTACGGACGGAAAAGACCCACCGTGGTTTAACAGCAAAATTCGGAGAATGCTCAGGAAGCAAAGGCAGTTGCACTCGCGGTACAAGAAATATCGGGAGAATGAGGACAGGCAAAAGTTAGTAGAGATTCGTGCTGCTGTAAAAAGAGCGATGCGCGAAGCATACAACCACTACCATCGTCACACCTTAGCAAAAGATCTTGCTGAAAACCCAAGGAAATCCTGGTCTTACGTAAAATCGGTAAGCGGGTCGAAGGCTTCCATCCAGTCACTCACTGATCAATCTGGCCTGCCAACGGAAGACAGCAAAACGAAAGCTGAAATTTTAAATTTAGCATTTGAAAAATCTTTCACGCAGGAGGATAGTACAAACATGCCGCCGTTCGAGTCTCGTACAGATTCCCGTATGGAGGACATAGTGATAGACATCCCTGGGGTTGTGAAGCAGCTGAATGGCTTGAAAATAAATAAATCGCCAGTTACTGATGGGATTCCAATTCGGTTTTACAGAGAGTACTCTACTGCATTGGCTCCTTACTTATCTTGCATTTACCGCGAATCTCTTGCCCAACGTAAAGTCCCGAGCGACTGGAAAAAAGCGCAGGTGACGCCTGTACATAAGAAGGGTAGAAGGACGGATCCTCAAAATTACAGACCAATATCCTTAACATCGATTTGTTGCAGGATTCTCGAACATATTCTCAGTTCGGATATAATGAACTTCCTTGAGACAGAGAAGTTGCTGTCCATGCATCAGCACGGCTTTAGAAAGCAACGCTCCTGCGAAACGTAACTCGCCCTTTTTTCACATGATATCTTGCGAACCATGGATGAAGGGTATCAGACGGATGCCATATTCCTAGACTTCCGGAAAGAGTTTGGCTCGGTGCCCCACTGCAGACTCCTAACTAAGGTACAAGCATGTGGGATTGGTTCCCAAATATGTGAGTGTCTCGAAAACTTCTTAAGTAATAGAACCCGGTACGTTGTCCTCGATGGTGAGTGTTCATCGGAGGTGAAAGTATCATCTGGAGTGCCACACGGAAGTATGGTAGGTCCGCTGTAATTTTCTATCTACATAAATGATCTTTTGGATAGAGTGGATAGCAATGTGCGGCTGTTTGCTGATGATGCTGTGGTGTACGGGAAGGTGTCGTCGTTGAGTGACTGTAGGAGGATAGAAAATGACTTGGACAGAATTTGAGATTGGTGTAAAGAATGGCAGCTAACTCTAAATATAGATAAATGTAAATTAATGCAGATGAATAGGAAAAAGAATCCCGTAATGTTTGAATACTCCATTAGTAGTGTAGCGCTTGATACAGTCACGTCACAGTGGGACAAGTATGTAATGGCAGTTGTGGGGAACGCGGATGGTCGTCTTCGGTTCATTGGTAGAATTTTGGAAAGATGTGGTTCATCTGTAAAGGAGACCGCTTATAAAACACTAATACGACCTATTCTTGAGTACTGCTCGAGCGTTTGGGATCCCTATCAGGTCGGATTGAGGGACGACATAGAAGCAATTCAGAGGCGGGCTGCTAGATTTGTTACTCGTAGGTTTGATCATCACGCGAGTGTTACGGAAATGCTTCAGGAACTCGGGTGGGAGTCTCTGAAGGAAAGGAGGCGTTCTTTTCGTGAAACGCTACTGAGGAAATGTAGAGAACCAGCATTTGAGGTTGACTGCAGTACAGTTTTACTGCCGCCAACTTATATTTCGCGGAAAGACCACAAAGATAAGATAAGAGAGATTAGGGCTCGTACAGAGGCATATGGGCAGTCATTTTTCCCTCGTTCTATTTGGGAGTGGAAGAGGGAGAGAAGATGCTAGTTGTGATACGAGGTACCCTCCGCCACGCACCGTATGGTGGATTGCAGGGTATGTATGTAGATGTAGATGAAGTGAAACTAACCTTGCCACGGAAATGCTAACTCACAGTGGCTATACATTACGCGTCGAGAATGCGTTAATATCTAATTTATTATACTGTACGCAAGGAAACCACCTTGCAAATGAGTTCTGTAATGTCTTACCCGCAACAGGCGCTCGGTCTGCTGCCAAAGATAACGCCGTTGCGACATAATAAGCTTAAAGAGAAAAGCGCTAAACAGTGTGCTGTAATTCACCACCTGTCAAGAAAGAAAACGTCCTATACACTCGTCGTTCTATTCATTTGCTACCACTGGTCTTAGTAGTCACTGCATTCAGAACGTATGTCATTCAAGAAAAAGAAGAGGGTGATTATAAATGAAAAATAAAATGAAATCAGGATCTATTTAATTTTCTCAAAATTGCAAATTTTGAACTCCTTCTAATAAAATTACACATTATTTTTAATCCTATCACAGACACCGGGTATTATTGAGGTATAAAATTGCTGTTAAATTATTGAATGAACACCCCCCTTTAATCAACAGAAGTGGATGCAACTTGCTAACACCTTGGACGTATGACTGATAAAT
The DNA here is from genome assembly GCF_023898315.1 of Schistocerca nitens. NCBI lineage: Eukaryota > Metazoa > Arthropoda > Insecta > Orthoptera > Acrididae > Schistocerca > Schistocerca nitens. The sequence continues at coordinate 13,635,849 of NC_064622.1, forward strand.
TGTCTCCTTTGCCTAACACTCGACATCACTTAACACTGAAAATTAACAAACTACTAAATTTTAAGGGTCGTGTAACTAGGGCCTTCCGTCGGGTAGACTGTACGCCGGGTGCTAGTCTTTTGATTTGACGCCACTTCGCGGAATTGCGCGTCAATGGGGATAAAATGACGATGATTAGAACAACGCAACACCCAGCCGGGAATCGAACCCGGGTCCTTAGGATTGACATTCTGTCGTGCTGACCACTCAGCTACCGGGGGCGGACCAAATGAACACAGAGCAATGCGACGGATACCTTTCGGTTGTTGAATCGTTTCTGTGTAAAAATCAAATTCCACAAGTCTTTCCTCCAGTAATATTCATTTCTTGCCTATTCTCTACTTCTCAAAATTCCTCATCCTCGAAAGGGAAGCACTTGCTCTGACCGAGATCTCCTCAGCCAGGCCAACCGATCACCGTCGCATCTCGCCCAACGCACGCCTACGACTGCGCCTCGCTCTCCCCTATGCTGCTGCTGCTGCTTTTGTCCTGCCTGCCGCGCGCTGTTCTACGCAACGGTGCTTTTCTTAATGCTCAAAGACAATGTGTCCTTTGATGTGTCCAAGCTTTACAAATGTGTCTATCAGAGATAAAGTCTTTGCAGTTGATCTCTTACACAAATGACTGATACACTGGTGCTACAGGAATATGTCACAGTTTCTGGCATTTCTAGACTTAGAGAAAGCTTTTGACGATGTTGACTGGAATACTCTCTTTCAAATTCTGAAGGTGGCAGGGGTAAAATACAGGGAGCGAAAGGCTATTTACAATTTGTACAGAAACCGGATGGCAGTTACAAGAGTGGAGTGCCATGAAAGGGAAGCAGTGGTTGGGAAGGGAATAAGACAGGGTTGTAGCCAATCCCCAATGTTATTCAGTCAGTATATTGAGCAAGCAGTAAAGGAAGCAAAAGAAACATTCGGAGCAGGAATTATGGAGAAGAAATAAAAACTTTGAGGTACGCCGATGACATTGTAATTCTGTCAGAGACAGCAAAGGACCTGGAAGAGCAGCTGAACGGAATGGTCAGTGTCTTGAAAGGAGGATATAAGATGAACATCAACAAAAGCAAAACGAGGATAATGGAATGTAGTCGAATTAAGTCGGGCAATGCTGAGGGAATTAGATTAGGAAATGAGACGCTTAAAGTAGAAAAGGAGTTTTGCTGCTTGGGGAGCAAAATAACTGATGATGGTCGAAGTAGAGAGGATATAAAATATAGACTGGCAATGGCGAGGAAAGCGTTTATGAAGAAGAGAAATTTGTTAACATCGAGTATAGATTTAAGTGTCAGGAAGTCTTTTCTGAAAGTATTTGTATGGAGTGTAGCCACGTATGGAAGTGAAACATGGACGATAAATAGTTTGGACAAGAAGAGAATAGAAGCTTTCGAAAGCTGGTGCTACAGAAGAATGATCAAGATTAGATGGGTAGATCACATAACTAATGAGGAGGTGTTGAATAGAATTGGGGAGAAGAACTTGACTAGAAGAAGGGATCGGTTGGTAGAACATGTTCTGAGCCATCAAGAGATCACCAATTTAGTATTGGAGGGCAACGTAGAGGGTAAAAATCGTAGAGGGAGACCAAGAGATGAATACACTAAGCAGATTCAGAAGGATGTAGGTTGCAGTAGGTACTGGGAGATGAAGAAGCTTGCACACGATAGAGTAGCATGGAGAGCTGCATCAAACCAGTCTCAGGACTGAAGACCACAACAACAACAACAATTCGATACATTACAGTAACTCGTTACATTACAGTAAACAGAGTCGACAAACTATTTTTATACATAGAACTTCTTGGTCATGTAAGTGGCAGACATCGTGTTTCCCTAAGATTCCTCTATCATACTAGTAAATCTGGTCTATAGAATATTCCTGTGGCATGCATAGTGCGTGGCTGCCTCCCTGCGGGAACCTTTCGGTTCAGGTCTACAAAACGTCTCGTCTGTCACGGTTGTGTCACTGATCTCTTAAAATCAGCTGTCCCGCTATACCTCTAGACTGCCCCTTCCAGCACTGCTCCGCATTACACGGAGCGCTTGTGGAGCGACCCGCCGTGCACCAGAGATACTCGCTGTAAGCTCGCCGGCGGCTTCTCTGACGTCATCTCCGAACGCGCCGTCTCCATGTGTCTCCGCCGCCGCTCCTGTAACCGACAACCCGCCGCTACGTGAGCCGGTTGCTGTCGCGTACAAGTGTTCTGTACTGCACTCTACTGTACCACGCCAGCGCCGAAAGGAGGGCGGGCACACGAGTTGTCGAGTAGGGCCGAGGACTCGCGCAGCATGCTCGGCACACGCACAGAGTCGGGGATGACGACTGTCTGTCTATACATAGTTAATTAACCCTCTAACGGTAAGGTGAAGTTTCCTGACATAAACAGTAAGGTGGGGTTGGATCAGACCGCACCCTCCAAATATCGATTTTTCGGGGTAAAATAAAAAAATGAATAATGGGAAAATGTTTTATTAGCAATTAAACACATATAATATTTGTCATAACAACAAGTTTTTTTTTATTTTTATAGTCTATAAGTAAGAATATAAAGTACTTCGGAAAAAAATAGGAACTTGATTACAAAAAAATACCTTAATAGAAATATTATCTATAAAATTATTGAAAACATAGTAAAAATCAACAGAATGAGTCATCAACTAGGAACATGAGTGCTTTAGAAATTCTAAAGATAGGAACTAAATGAGAAACATCTCTTACTAATTGTAGAAAATAATTATAGTGTCAGCAGTTTCAAAATATTAAGTTGTCAATAATAAATGTCTTTGTACACATAATGTAATAGGAACAAATAATAAATGTATAATGTTATCCTGGAAACGATCACATACAGCTCTGAAAATACATATTTGGCACAATTTATCACATCTCAGTTTCTTTACAGCCAGGGCATATAATAACTTTATGCTCCCCACATATAGAACAATTACACTTACTACAAAAAGCATTCCCCTTCCTATCTTTTGATCTGTCACAAAAATCACATCTCCTTTTCTTTAGTGGCTGTGCGGTGGCCGTGCGGTTCTAGGCGCTCCAGTCCGGAACCGCGGGACTGCTACGGTCGCAGGTTCGAATCCTGCCTCGCGCATGGGTGTGTGTGTGATGTCCTTAGGTTAGTTAGGTTTAAGTTCTAGGGGACTTATGACCTAAGATGTTGAGTCCCATAGTGCTCAGAGCCATTTGAACCATTTTTAGTGGCTGTGCTTGGGTAGGCTTGTCGAATTCGATTTGTTCTTTTTCTAAAAGTTTTCTAATAGACAAACGGAGCTCACGAGGAAGATGTGTGTTGTTCAACCTCTTTTCCATAAGAGGTTTTGTCAAAGAGAGCGTAAGATATTCTCACACCGTTTGAAAATATTTACATTTTGCTATTGCTTTTGTAAATGATAAAACTGTTTATAGCGGTGATGTCTAAAATAGCATAAACGTACCGCATGGACCATCTACTAGATTTTCTTTTTGTGGTCCTGCTGTGGCAAAGCATATCTAATACATCGACCCCTCCTTTAGTTAGATTGTAGAACTCCACGATTTCAGGCTTGTTTGTTCATTTATCTCTCCAGATAAGTGCATAGACGATATCAGTAAAACTTTTTTATTTTTCTTTTTGGGGTAAATGACACCAAAGTTTTGTCGTCCTGATACATAAATGTTGAAGAGCCTACTGGAGCGGAAAGCAGCATTGATGGTGGTATTTGCGGTTTGTTCCTCCTCAGTGTACCTACAAATGTGAGTTTCTTTTGGAGGAGGGCGTCAGTCACCTCCAGCGAGGAGAACCAGTTGTCCGCTGTAATGTTCCTATTAGAACCCCTGATAGATTCCGTCAGGCGCAAAACATACTGGGAGGGTAGAGGCGAATCTCCCAGGTCTCTTCTTTATTCTGTTGTCCTTGCCAGTGTATGGAATGCCACACAAAAAATAGAACGTCCTCGCGTCGCACAGTGACATTATTTTCAACCCATATTTGTCGGATTTCGATAGGATATGCGTTTTGAATGGACAGGCACCCCGAAAACTCACTAGAGTCTCATCTACTGTGACATATTCAGATGGACTATAATTTTTTTCACTGTTGGATTCAAACATGTCTCACACTTCTCTGAAAGCCGCAAATTTGTCGTTGATTTTTGTGGCCGCTCTGGTGGCTTCATCATCGAAGCGGAGGTTTTCTAGAAGAAATGCAAACCTTTTCTTGCACATCGTGCAACGGAATACCGGAGGTCCATAGGTTGCTGAGAACATCTCATCTAGACTGAGCATAGAATTTTTTAGGACACCACTCATGCAGAGAAGCCCCATCAACCCTTTTATTTCAACGCTCTCTGTTGGTGAATGAAACCAGTGGACCGATTGTACTTTTGCCTAGATTTCTCGATTTCAAGATTTGTGTAGAAAACAATTTTTTCTATAATTTTCGAATCTATAAATAATAAAAATATTTCCAATTCACTAGTGACCCCCCTTGGTTTCCCACGTGAACCAGGGAGATAAGTAATAATATTTGACGCTGGTGTCCTAGAAAATTTTGAATGGATGGGTTTGTTGGTCCATATTGTCTCTAAGTCTTTACCTAGCTCAAAATTTCTCTTATCATCTACATCTGACTGACAATTATCAAACTCGACTGCTCCTGCCGCACAATGAAATACATCATCCTCGTCATCAGTATTTGATAATACATCATCCTCGGTTTCTGAACAGTTTTCTGAATCGATATTGTCGCCATCCTCTGAGTCAGCCTCCTGTCGGAGAAACTCGTTGTATATCTCCTCAGGAGTTCTAAGGAGTTGATGCGCCATTTTAGTAAGATACTAGAAGAGAAAACAAAACTTAGACGAAATATAAACATCAATATGGGGTTGAATCCTCCCCACAAAAGAAACTAATAAGTGTGACGTAAACAGTAAGGTGGGGTCGGATCCAACCCGAGCGCGGGTAATGTAGGTTTCGGATAGAGAGGGTAGCTGCAGGTCACTCACCAGACTGACGTGGCCACGTACTCCTCGGCGTCCTCGACGATTTGCATACACAGTACATTACCGCTACGATAGCCAAGTCGTCCGGCCTCGCGTGTGAATCTGGGGCGTTAACAGTGTACTCTCTCTCTCCCCCCCCCCCCCTCTCTCTCTCTCTCTCTCTCTCTCTCACACACACACACACACACACACATACACACACACACACACAATACAAACTTTTTGGAGAGTCTGACACAACAGTACAAGAAAACAGTATAAGAGTATGGCTTCGTTAATCTGAATAATGGTTACCTACAGTATGAAAATATATTTACAGTAATCGTCAAAAAATTACAGAAATGACCTATGCGTTTCTAGGAAATCGTTGAAAAGGATCATTGAATTTAAATAACATAATGTCACAATTTTGCTTTAATATCTGAATAGTATGGTCAGTAATTAATACGAGGTGTGGCTAGAAAAAAAACCGGACTAGTACTGGTGAAACAATAAAACGAATGCAATAAGGCTGAAAGTCGCGTGGCCTGTCACGTGACTCTCGCTCCGCCTACTGCTCGAGTTTCATCTGCCTCCTGCATTCAGTCTGCCCGTGGCGTCTGTTTTAAGTAGTTGACGTTTTGTCTGTGCGTCGGAAAATGTTGAGTGTACAGAAAGAACAGCGTGTTAACATCAGATTTTGTTTCAAACTAGGAAAATCTGCAAGTGAAACGTTTGTAATGTTACAACAAGTGTACGGCAATGATTGTTTATCGTGAACACAAGTGTTTGAGTGGTTTAAACGATTTAAAGATGGCCGCGAAGGCACCAGTGATGACACTCGCACTGGCAGACCATCGTCAGCAAAAACTGATGCAAACATTGATTGGGTACCAGAGGGACAAACAGTGAATCAGCATTACTACATTAGCGTCCTGGCTACCCTACGTGAGCGAGTACGGAGAAAACGGAACGATTTGTGGAGAAAAAAGTCATGGATCCTTCACCAAGACAATGCCCCAGCTCACAGTGCGTTGTCAGTGAAGACGTTTTTGGCAAAACACAACATTCCCATCTTAGATCATCCACCCTACTCACCTGATTTGGCCCCCTGTGACTTTTTTCTTTTCCCTAAAGTCAAGTCAGCTTTGAAAGGAACTAGATTTGAGACTGTTGAAGCAGTAAAAGAAAAAGCGACGGAAGTAATGTATGGACTTACCGAAAATGATCTGCAGCATTGCTATGAACAGTGGAAAATTCGTATGCAGCGGTGTAGAGACCGAGGTGGAGAGTACATTGAAGGAGATAACATGAAATTGTAAATAATTGTAAATAAATGTTTTTTCCAGCATCAGTCCGGTTTTTTTCTAGCCGCACCTCGTATACATCAGATGTGCGTAACAGATCATAGATATTGTGAACCAATTATATGTCATCCGTAACGTTAAGGTCCAGACGACTACGACGTTGGGCGACAACCAGACCTGCCGCACAGAACTTCCTCTCACTGGATCCACTTGAGGCTGGTTCAAAATGGCTCTGAGCACTATGGGACTCAACTGCTGAGGTCATTAGTCCCCTAGAACTTAGAACTAGTTAAACCTAACCAACCTAAGGACATCACAAACATCCATGCCCGAGGCAGGATTCGAACCTGCGACCGTAGCGGTCTTGCGGTTCCAGACTGCAGCGCCTTTAACCGCACGGCCACTTCGGCCGGCACTTGAAGCTGGAATACACGGTATGCTCTGAGCTACAAGTGCCAGAGGCGGCAGTATCGTTTCACGTTTGTCCGTCTCCAGATCTTTTCCGGCAGCAGTAATGGAAATGAGCGTTTGGCGTCATTGGCCGGGAGGCCCCTTACGGGGCATATCCGGCCGCCTTGGTGCAGGTCTTGTTACATTCGACGCCGCATTGGGCGACCTGCGCGCCGGATGGGGATGAAATGATGAGGAGAAAATCCCCGACCCAGCCGGGAATCGAACCCGGGCCCCTTAGGACGGCAGTCCGTCACGCTGACCACTCAGCTGTCGGGGCGGACTACGGTAGCGGCGATTGAGAGGTACAGCAATAATCCGCGGTGTTTGTCCGTGTGGTCCAGACTTCTCGCGTACCTCTGAAACTTCAACGGCTGCGGCAGCGTCCATGGGCCCGGTGCACTTGCACGTGAACTACGAGTGACTAGAAACAACCGCTGTCACAATTTGTAGCAACATTCATTCACTCGTAATCAAGTTCCACGAGCAAAGAATATTAGGCGTATACAGCTGTCCACTGATCTGAAATGTTTTCACACAACAACCTCTTTGAAAACGTTATCTCTATCTTCAGCTCATGATCAAACGATCACGATATGGGGGACACAAAAATATTGCGATCTTTGGTTACAAGTGCAGGTTCATCTTATCGTTACTTCCATGTAACTTCTGCATTTTAATTTAAGTATTGCCATGGCGTCCCTTTCTAATACACTAAGACTCAAAAGTGCTCATCCAGAAGTTTACATCACCAAAGAAGTGATACACGAAGAGTTGGATAGTTGTCGCGTTGTACATCGTTACTAGCTTCTTTGAATAACTTGAGGAAAATGACAAGCTGATTTAGGCTATGCTCGGCTATATGCTAAACTCTACTTAACTCTTTTTTTCAGGAGCAATTCCTTAACCTTGACCAAAGTACCACGTACTGCAACCAGCATGTCTAACAAACTGTTCCATAGGACTTCTATCTCTTGCTTCAGTGATTCTGTGAGTCTCTTCGAAAAACCAACTCTCTTACAATATACCATTAGTCCTTTACACAAGTTTATTATCTCTTCTACACGACTTAGTTCCGGCTGCGACGTGAAAAACTCCGAGCTGAAAGTGTGTCAGAGTAAAGTGCTAACACCGTGACAAGAGCTGGGAAGTCTTGTTACGTGTTTCAGACCTGCCACTATGTTACACTCTTTGACCTGTTACGAAAGGTGGTGACTTCATTAAGTAATAAGAAACTGTCAAGGACTCGAAACAGCCAACAAGCTCCGATAAAATGTTAACTGATGGTTTTTCCTCATCAGCAAATGGGTCGATAAACAGTACTCTGTTCTTCATATGCCACGTTTCACTAATAATGTAGTAATGTTCACTAATAATGTATTGTATGTTATTTTACATGTATCCTCCATCCATACACCGGTTTGGAAAGAGGCTCTTTTAAAGGTAATGCAGCAATAACCCACGGAACCAGCACCTTTTTAATAGCGTCTGCAATTGAAATTACTGTGTTCATAACCGTAGTCGGATGAGGTAGTACAGACTCCACGTGTACGTCACAACCCACTGCAGCTCGTACAGATGCGAGTGATTGGGCCACGTTTCTGAAACCGGAGCCGTGACCCGTACTGAATGGTGTAGTATACCCGCAGAACACGAGTGGCACTGAATCACAGACAGAGCACATTTTGGTTGCAGGGACATAAGAATGGCGATGACATGCGTCCTGTTTTCTATTGATGCAACACGTATGTTTCCTCGTGGTGAAAGCAGAATAAACAAGAGTGCAACCATTTTGTTTCAATTGTGCAAAATTTTTATCTTTTACGTCTGCAGTGTGCAAAACAGCGTAGAACTTCTTCCAGACGCCACACTTCCTCTTTTGGAGCACATTTGAAATTATGTACACTCCAATCACGCAGTTTTCGTTCTACATTCCCTATAGTCTCAGTAAGCACATCTTCGTTAGAGTCGCTCATTTGTTCTCTGTCAGTGCAACACAATGAAGCAAGATCGTGTACCCAACTTATGTCACGTCTAGCCTTACACTCCTGCACGCTTCTATTATCCATTTCATAATGATTGACCCCTTCTATTATACATTTCATAATGATTGACCCCTGACTTTGAATTCATATTCTGGTCACATTGCATTATGAACATCTATATCTTATACCTTTCCGAACTCGTCGAACTGTCTACTTTTATTTAGTGTGTAAATATTACATCTTAGTTGAAATCGGGGCGACATACGCGGAGATACTTAAGAGAAACCGTGCGTTTTCTAGCATTCCCCGGCGAGTGACAAATTTACGGACGCATAAAAATCAGAGCGTAATTTGGAGAAAAATTTCCGTTGCACAATTCAAAGATACGACCTTATTCTCTTTTCAGGCGGATTCTCGTTAGTTTCTGATTACTCGTTTCATCGGTGTAATGTGAAACGCAAGACGCTGCGTTGTAGCTACTACGACGGAGAAACTTTAAAAAATGGGTCAAATGGCTCTGAGCACTACGGGACTTAACATCTGAGTTCACCAGTCCCCTAGAACTTAGAACTACTTAAACCTAACTAACCTAAGGACATCACACACATCCATGCCCGAAGCAGGATTCGAACCTGCGACCGTAGAGGTCGCTCGGTTCCAGACTCTAGTGCCTAGAACCGCACGTGGGACCGTAGCAGTCGCGTGGTTCCGGACTGGAGCGCCTAGAACCGCACGGCCACCGCGGCCGGCGGAGAAACTTTAACTTTTGTTGGTTACATCATAAGTCTTTTTGTTGCTTACGTCATATGTCTTTACTAGTAAATAATCCTCGTGTTGGTTAATTAAGTTTGTAAAGCAATTGTGTTAGTAGCTGCAATATACGCGAAACTGTGATGGAGGATAGTTGTCACTCGAGCGCGCCGCCCATGTTGGAATGAGCCATAAACGCCTGTTCTCCGGCCAGAGCGGCTGAGCGCTTCAGTCTGGAACGGCGCGACCGCTACGTCGCAGGTTCGAATCCTGCCTCGGGCATGGATGTGTGTGATGTCCTTAGGTTAGTTAGGTTTAAGTAGTTCTAACTTCTAGGGGACTGATGACCTCAGATGTTAAGTCCCATAGTGCTCAGAGCCATTTGAACCAAACGCCTGTTCTTCAGCGAAGAACAGCAACTTCGTAGTCGCATTCCAGTACAGCTTTGCGCGTTCAGTTTCTGTTGCGAGTAGAGGGAAATAATGTAGGAAATTGCAAATTAATGCTCGATATGCAAACAGCTCACAAGAAATGAATATTTGTATAGCACATTTCAACAGTAAATGGAAAAGACGATTAGCTCCAATAAATTTTGCAGTAAAGAACGACGACTGAAATAAAACCTACCTTAATCGCTTTCCAGCTGAGTGAGGTGTCGATGCTACTACTGCAGTCGTCTGTTGATCAGCAACGGCTCTGTTGCTGTGTCAAGACAGTGGGCCCTTTGTGCATGACTGTTTTTAATTTTGTGCACATGACTCACCGAATTCCTCCAGACACTTTGGGGAACACTTTTCAGAGCGGAGCGACACAACTGTAAAATATCATTTAATTTAAAATTCTTGTTCTCCTTTGCAACCTTGTTCTTGACAAACGTACAGATAAGTCCAATGGCGTTCAATTCGCAGTATGCAATAGGCAATCAATGAAGTTTAATTTTACTGTCCACTGATCGCAATATACTTTCCAAAAGATATTCCTGTGCCCTGAAGTGCGGTTGCACTGTTCCAGTAGGTCAGTTTTAGTCAATTCCTCATGTGATATGGCATTAGATGGAAGCTCTAGTTTATTGCTTTCCATCCACTCAGTATCGTTTCTCCATTTCATAGATGGATTTCATGATACTGAATTGATCATCGTGTGATATGGAGCCTGAGCGAAAACAATCGCATTTCTGTCCGGCAAGTTTTCGACAACGCTCCTAAACAACACTTCGTAGTGTCTAGCATTCATTGCAGAATGATTATCTGCACTTCCTTTTTGCGCAATAAAACAAAAGCCAGCATTTTGCACAAATCCATCTTCGATCCCATTGTGACATTATTATAATCCTTTCCAGCCATTCAGCTCTTGAACACTCCCTCTTTGATAATCGTATACATATTCTGATGCATAAGGCAGTCTTTCATCCTGCGAACCAAACTTTCTGGAATGATTTGAACCACACCAACTCTCATCAGTGCAGTAAGTAGTCCATCCAGTGTTGCGAAAGCGTCTTATTTCCAGCGAGAACTCGCCTCTTTATCCTGTTGCTTGGTTATTTTCCATCAGAACAGTTTCTTTGTTGAACTTTTTGTATCTGGAGCCCAATTTTCGAATAGCACACCGAAGGGTTGTTTCACTCACATCAGGAAAATCTTCCACTTCAGTCTTCAACTTTTCCAACACGGCTGCCACTGTAGGAAATTGCTTTTCCACATAGAAGTCATGCATTTTTCTTCTTATGACTCCCTATGTAAAGTCGTCCAACACAAACTTCTGTCGCCCGCCAGAACTACTTCCTGGTCATACAAGACGGGAAGTTTTCTATATTCTCTCGAAACTCGCTTCACTGTACTTTCACTAGTACCGAGACATTCAGAAGTTCTGTTTACTGGCTGCGAAACGGAACTGCTCGCGACCTGTTCTTTTTTGGGCTCAAAGTAAGCACGCGGACTCAGCACCATAGACTTTTACAGCTCGGTAAATGATGCACGGTTCCATACAACTACAAGGCAACTAATTATATTACGAGCACTGCCTCACAAGAATACGCAACAGCGAATGGGAGCACGATTGTTTCCTATCTGAAGGCAAGCCGCGATGTAAACACTGCAACAATGAACAATGAAGTGGAGGTATTGTTCAGAGGTCCGGCAATGTACCACACACGAGCCCACGCGGTGCATAGAAACGCAAATGCGAATTAATTGAAGATGTGATATTAGCGCTTTATGTAAATTTACTTGCATAAAAACATGACAGCTGCGAAAGGCATAAACAGAGAAAAAAAATGGCTCTGACCACTAACAATTGAGGTCATTAGTCCCCTAAAACTTAGAACCACTTAAACCTAACTAACATAAGGACACCACACACATCCATGCCCGAGGCAGGATTCGAACCTGCGACCGTAGCGGTCGCGCAGTTCCAAGCTGAAGCGTCTAGAACCGCTCGGCCACACCGGCCGGCGCAGCAACAGAGCTTGCATTTACAGTTGTCGTCTGTTTAATATGTATCACCATTCGGCGAATTGCAGCTACCTACGTCTACCATTATTAGGACAAAACCAGTAACTGTAATGCAAGAATCATTCGTCTGTAAGTTGAGTACGGTCGTGTCTTTAAACTGTGCTAAGGAAGTTTTTCTCCTAATTGCGGTCTGACTTTTATGACTCCTCAGATTTGACATCGCTGCAAAAGAATCACCAAAAACAACGCTTTCTCTTAAATATTGACACGTATGTCGCCGACTTTACAATTAAAATGTAATATTAATACACCAAATAAAAGTAGACATTTCCACTACTCTGGCAAAGTATAACGCATCGATGTTCTTCATGCGACGTGACCAGAATATGAGCTGATAGGCAAGGGTCAATGGATAATAATAATAATTATTATTATTATTCTCGTGTCATAAACATACATAAACACAGTTTTATACAATTTTTGACAGCTCAACACAGTTTAAATAATTTTTAAGCAAAAACTGTCCGCTTCCAGTGCATTTTTCGTTGCCTGGTGAAGGTCCTCTTCTGTGCAGGTGGCTCAACGCAGTCGACACTGAAGCCTATGTTGGACAGTCTGCTCTTCTCCGCAGTCACATTTGGTTTTGTTTGCTTCAGTGTATCCCCTTTTTTCCAGGTCAGCCCGTGGCCTGTCCACTCCTGACCTCAGCCTATTCGAGGACTTCCAGACTGGTCAATTCTCCTCATGAGCGGGGGATAAAGATTCCGACAGTCTTTTCCAACCAGGAGGGTGGGACGTCTCAGGTCTCCATTGTCGCAGCCTGGTTCTTCATCAGTGGTTGTTAGGTTTTCCGATGTTCTGAGCAAACTTTTCCTTGACCTTAGTCGTTGTTAGTAGGATTGTTGCCCATGCACGGGATGCGTTTTGTTCCTGTTCCAGTTTCATTCTTTCCCTGTTTGCTGCTATTTGTCGTCCAACAGGAGGTGGTGAATTTCCCGCATAGTGGTAGAGCCATTCGACTGGAGTTGACTTGAGGCAGTCTGTTATAATTCTGAATGTGTCGTTTAGCGCAGTATCCAGCTGCTTGGCATGTGTTGACTTACACCATACAGGACAGGCATACTCTGCACGGAGTAGCATAATGCCTTTGCACAAGTTCGGATGGTTTCAGCTTGGCTGCCTCACTGTGATCTGGTGAGTTTTCTCAGTAGGCTGTTCCTGGTAGAGACTTCTGATCTGAAATTCATGCAGTGTTTTTTTAACGTTGGAGATCTGTCGAGTGTTATTCCTAGGTATTTTGGAGTGTGAGAGTGTTCCAGTTTAACCCCTCACCATTGTATCTTTAACTTACGGGTGGATTCCCTGTTTCTCAGATGGGAAAGCATACACTTGTGTCTTTGATGGGTTTTGGTTTAAGCTGGTTTATTCTGTAGTATTTTGACAGCTCTTCAAGGTCACTCTTAAGGGTGATTTCTATTCAATCGAAGTTTGTGTTTTGGGTTGCCAGGGCAAGATCATCGGCGGACAAGAAGCTCCTGCTGTTGGGAACTATGGGTTAGTCGTTAGTATCTACAGAACAAAACTGGAGCCAACACACTTCTCCGGGGAAGGCCGTTTTTCTGTACCCTCCGTCGGCTGCGCTGCCCTTGGAGGTCAACGAAGAATTTTCGGTTCTGCAGATGATTGGCGATGAGCTTGGTGATGTCGTACGCTGCTGTCAAGTCCACGAACACCACTGCTTTCACCTTACAGGCCTGAAAGCCATCTTCTATGAACTGTGTGTGACCGGGTAATTGTCCTGTGCAGCTTTTACCAGGGCGGAATCCAGCTTGCTGAGGTATAAGCGAGGGATCAATAACATGTGAGAGACGGCTTAAAACCATCCTCTCTAGCAGTTTGTAAAGGTGACACAGCCGTGCGATTGCTCTAAAATTCTTTGGACTGTTTCCTTCTTTACGAGGATTCAGTATAGCAATTACTCGGTTCTTTCGCCATATCTTTGGAATTTGACACTTTTATTGAACAGGTGGAGAATCGATTCCTTTGTTGCTAATCCAAAGTGCCCCCCCCCCCCCCTCACTCTGTCAAGCAATTAAAAATAGGCTTACGAATGCTACATTCAGCTGTTTACGTTCCACTGTGAACGAAAGGTAGCACTGTAAACTGCCGATTTGAAGCACTTGGCATGTGACTAGAAATTGGCCGAACGGTTCTAGGCGCTTCAGTCTGGAACCGCGCGACCGCTACGGTCGCAGGTTCGAATCCTGCCTCGGGCATGGATGTGTGTGATGTCCTTAGGTTAGTTAGGTTTAAGTAGTTCTAACTTGTAGGGGACTGATGACCTCAGATGTTAAGTCCCATAGTGCTCAGAGCCATTTTTTTTTTTTTTTTACTAGAAATTGCGTTTGACGTACCAACTTCTTCTCCTGAAACATCCCTTACTGAGTTTAGAAGGTGAACAAATCACAGCCATAAGCTGCATTATACACTTTGCACCAAGTGTCCATGAACTCTGTCACGAGCAGCTGAATGAGTACGGTACAACTGACGTTGGGCTAAATGAGAGCTATTAAATATGGCGCGCACGTCAACATTAGGCTACGCTACAGGTCAATATGTTACCACAACCTTTATTTGGCATTCGCACAATCGAGTTTACCGATCTCAGCCGGACGCTGATTGCGCCGTTCTCATTCCAGCGACTCGTGACTCCGTCGGTAAGTGAACAGCTGACTCGGCGGCAGCCCGGACGGGTCGGGTCGCTGCACGCGCCACGCAGCGGCCGGAAGTGGTCGGCTGCGACTGTTGGCTACTGTCTGCCAACTGCAAATATCGTCGTCCGTGTGTTATTTTCTCAAATTCTGGCGTCCGCGACAGCATTTCCTCGCTAGTTAGCGTAGCTGAATATTTCAGCAAATGAAATAATCGCAATCCGAGGGCACTGCGTGGTAGTCGACGCGCTGACCACTCGGCTATGGAGGCAGACTTCAGGGAATTATTGCTTATGTATGTAATATTAGAGTCTGCAGAAATAGTGACAGTAGAGGTAAAAGTTTCAAGGTATACTCGTATTACTTCTGCGAATGGACCGTACTTTAGCCCTTTAATGCTATCCCACAGACAACTGTCCTCAGAGTGTGAACCACTGGCCTATAGGAGACAGACCTCGTCTTTTCAAGCACTTTCGAATGTCCATAAAAACAATATACCTTACCTCTTCAAAAGATCACGTCTACACCAATACTTCTTTACGAGACTTGGGGTTCTAACCGTGTAACGGAACTGCGTCCCCATCAGCGAGCTGTTATTTGCCGAAAACACCGTTTCGATATCTCGAACACCTCACAAACTAAAAGGGACGTTACGTCTTACATATCCTACCGTGCATCGTCTAATAGTTTCCGCTTTGGCAAATGAATCACCTATCGTTCCTAGAAGGCGGCAAGAGACACGGTAATGTCTGTTTCACATGTATGCTATTCCATTCCGTTCGGTTCGTTCTCGGTTCTTTCTTGGCCGCTGCCGACAAGTGTGACCTAGGAAAAAGTAGAGCTCCGAATACCCCCTCGACACGAACGGGTTTCATCAGGTTTCTATAACGTGCGAACTTGTTTCCAGGGAACAGAAAGCAATCGAGGCGTTCACACACGCGCAGTTCTGTTTCTGTTTTAACCTGATAGCGAGTGGATATCTTTAAAAAAATATCTATTACTATTATTATTATTATTATTATGTTTAAGAGTTCCATGGCAGAATCAGTGGAAACGGAACCGTTGAAGGATGCTTTATTGCTCGTTTGTCTGTCTGTCCGACTGTTAACAATACTTTTTCTCTGGAACGGGTAGACGAATCAAATTCAAATTTATTTCACTTTTTAAGGTCTATGGTCCCTTGGCAGTGTTAAAACTTCAAGCTTCTGCGTCAATTGAAGAAAATGATACGAACACTTATATCATTAATTTTTATGCTCGAAAACTCACTCATTACAACCTATAGGCTACTTCTCGTTGATGTAGAGTCATAACATTTGGCAAAAAGCAACGTTTTGCAATACACGAACCTTACTGCATGGCCGGCCGGAGTGGCCGTCCGGGTCTAGGCGTTACAGTCTGGAGCCTAGCGACCGCTACGGTCGCAGGTTCGAATCCTGCCTCGGGCATGGATGTGTGTGATGTCCTTTGGTTAGTTAGGTTTAATTAGTTCTAAGTTCTAGGCGACTGATGACCTCGGAAGTTAAGTCGCATAGTGCTCAGAGCCATTTGAACCATTTTGAACTTACTGCATGTAAACTCTGGTATGATTTTTTTTTTAGTAATTTAATTGAAAGCTTTGTTGCTTTGGTAAAAATAAAATTGGTTCTTTTTGTCGTGACAGAATAAATTACTATTAATCACACCAGATTTGTCGGAGAACAGCAGCAACATGTGTAATTGATCCAGCTTTAAGAAATTCTGTTACCTTTTAGCGGAAAATTCGTGCGGTATTCTCCGACGTTAGAAAAGTCGTGGTGTTCCGTTCGGAGCAGGAGGCGGCTGTCTTTTCTCATCCGCGATATCGAAAATTACTAAAAAAAATGAACAGAAATTTTTTTTCGGAGGAAGATCGCGCGGAGAAAACAGACGGAAGTTACATGAAAGAAACCTAAGGGACCAACTAATTGGATTTGTACGAACATATAAACGGAACTGAAAAAACTTGGAATAAATACTATAACGATGTCGTCACGACAGCCTCCTGTTCCGACAGAACACACTCTGGATCATAAGCTGCATAAATCTTTTAACAGGAAAGATTATCACAAGTATAATTAATGAAAATAAGGTTGAGAGATCTTCTTTGAAATTAAATAAACTTCAAGGCTTCAAGTATTATATTATGAAACGGAAACTTACATTAACATGGCCACCCATTGTGGCGGTGGAGCGAATTTTCATGATATACATCCTCGCTTGTTTGTGGCTACATATATTTTTTAATCACTTAAACTCTTAAAGTTACAATAAAATGATCGTATCAGTATGGAGCACAATACTTTTGCGTCCGACTCGCAACACATTCACAGAACAGCTAGAGAGCGGCGCGGCTCCCTGCAGAAGTAAAAATTGGCAATTGTTATTTTTGAAACATAGGTGCATCGTTTTTTTTACTGATCGGTAGCAGCGTATAACAGTTTATAGCTATCGTGATATTCTGCGCTTTTCAGGAGCGCGGCAAAGATATCTGGTTACAACATTCATTGGTATATGTTAAAAGTTCGCACATACTGACGCGAATACAGAAAAAAAAACTTTTACATGTTAAAAATCGCAGTTATAAAGGCTGTAATGTCACAAAACATAAATGTAAGTTGTAGTATATTTTAGTAAGCAAATAAAAAATATTATCAAACTTTCTCTCTCTACATACGTAAACTGGAGTCCCCTGCTAGCCTCTTTTCGTATGTGTGTGCTAGTCTTGGGAAATACTGTAGAGATTTCCAGAATGAGATTTTCACTCTGCAGCGGAGTGTGCGCTGATGTGAAACTTCCTGGCAGATTAAAACTGTGTGCCCGACCGAGACTCGAACTCGGGACCTTTGCCTTCGCGGGCAAGTGCTCTACCACTTCTTTTTTATTGTTTTTTAAAGTCCAACGCCTTAACCACTTTTTTTTCTGTTGTATTTTTTTTTCTTTTTTTTCTTGGAACTAAAAAAACAAGTGCCACCGCCACTTTTAATCCTATAACAAAAACAAATCTGGGCCACTTCAGGCGTTGGCTCCTGACTAAACCTACCCCAGAGAGCTGCCTGCCTATATACCAGGGGAAATATGGGAAATCAAGGTTAGGGCTATTCTTACAAACAAAACAAAATCTTCCTTTTTCTGAATTTTATTTTAAATTTTTTTGGTTTTATATTTATTTAATTTTTTCGTTGTATTTTTTTTTTTTGTGTAATTGATCAAAGGCCTTCTGCGCCCCGCTGGTAATATGTTGAGTCACGTCTTCTCGAAATTGATGTGTTCCGTTCAATTGTTCAGAAATGTTCATTGGTTCAAACAGGAAACCTTCTTCTCTCTTGGCTTAACACATTCCAGCTGCGAGGCGGCTCGTGGAAAGCACTCCCAAGGAAGTTCGAGAAAAATTGTCTGTATTTTGGGTGACGGACAACGACATAATGACGGTCATTGAGGTATGTTCAAAAATCGAGTACAGAGTCTACAGTTTGTCCAAATAAGTAGTGAATGGCATGTCCGCGAATCCAATTCACAGCATTGGTCTTTGTCCGAGGAAAATATTCACGTTCCGGAAATAATAATGAAAGAGGAGTAATCCGATCCGGAATGTCCCGCGTTAGAAAAGCCACAATACGTCGAACTAAGTGCCAAACCTCCGCCGCCGGTCCGCAAACAAACCGATGTTCATCATTGTCTGGCACTCCACACGTGGAGCATAGAGGTGATTGGGCGAGGTGGATACGATGAAGGCGAAATTGGTTGATTTGCTTACCATTGACAGTTAGGTACCAGACAGATTGAACATTCGCGTCAAGGTAACAGGCGAACACCGCGCGCCATACATGACGCCAGTCAACCTGGGGGAACTTTTGTTCAATCGGGTTAGGTGGACGACCTAATTGGAGGACATTGTATACTGCCTTTGTCTTGAGTAAAAGCTGTCTTGGTAAGGTGAGGCGTAGATAACTGAGTTCCAGAAAGAAGTACCGTATACAATGGAACTGGGCCGGACCATCCGAGATCATCACTGGGGCTGACAGTGAGACCGGCGAGTATGCCGACAGGAGGAGACCAGTGAGGCTCGTTGGGCAACGTGTCCATACCGTCATCTGGGAGCTGACAAACAGGGCGCGAGCTCTATCCGGCACGTGAAACAGACCTATCCCAACTCGGTCACGGGGAAGAGTAAGGGTTGTATAGTTAACTCTGAACAACATCCCAGAGCTGACGAAAGATGCCATCGCTGCCAACATGCGACGTGCCACAGTAAGCGGGAAAGGTAGAACTTGCGCTACATGGGGAACTCGGGATGCGATATATGTATTGACATATCGAGCTCGTTGGAGAATATCTAGGGATCGAAGGCGATGGTCCATAAGACCTGCTCTGATCATTAAAAGGAGGCGTCGGCAGTTGATGGTGGCTGAACGCCGGAGATCAGATGAAAAATCTATTCCCAAACAACGAATGGTATCAACGATGGTGAGAGGTGTAACGCACTCCACGGGAAGTCCCGTGCCAATGAACATAACTTGTGAGTTACGTACGTTTAAAGAGCTACCCGACGCCTCACCATAAGTCGCTACCCACGTCAAAACAGCTCGAACCTCGTCGTCATTACGTAAACAGATAACTACATCGTCAGCATAGGCCGTGCAACAGAATCGGTAGCGATCTATGGACAACCCTACCAAACGTTGTCTTAGTCCACATAGCAAGGATTCCAAGGAAAAGGCGTACAAAATTGCTGATAGAGGGCAACCTTGACGTACAGATCGACCTATTATTATCGGTGGAGTGAGTCTGCCATTGTACATAATCCTGGATGAGGCACCCCGCAGAAGGCGCATCACTACCGTGATAACGGCGACTGGGAAACCCATATGGTGGAGAACGGCCGTAAGGAATGAATGGTCAACCCTATCAAAAGCTTGACTAAAGTCCAAAGACGCAAGTGCCCCAGAGAGGCGTTGTGCCTGGGTAACGGCGATCATATCCCTGTAGCGGCATAAAGCCGTGCGAATATCATTATCTCCTCCCAAAGATGCTTGGTCTGGCGACACAACATATCGGGCAACGTTTTTAAGTCGTGCTGCCAAAAGGCGAGTGAAGATTTTCATATCACTGATAAGGAGGGTGAGGGGCCGATAATCACTGATATTGTTGCCACCGTGCGGTTTATGTACAGGAATAATAATTCCTTCCATGAAAGCGTCCGGCACGGGTACTTCCGGAGACATCAGTTCCCGACAGATGGAGGTGAAGGTGGACTCTAACAAATCACGGAAGGTGCGATAAAATTCGAGGGGAAGACCGTCGGGTCCTGGGGAGCGATTGATGGTTCCTGCCCGGATCGCATCGCGGACTTCCTCATCAGTCACCTCCAACATCAAGTCAATCGCCGCATCTCCTGGGATACCACCGAAGTTGAGCTGTGAGACTTGCTCGATCAACTCTGGGGAATGTGGAATTGCGGCGTAGAGCTGCCGGTAGTGGGCATGAAGCACATTCCCTATTGCAGATTCGGTTACGTAGCGACGCCCTTCTTGATCCGTTAGGACGTGAATCAATTTTCGGCGTCGATTTTGTCGTTCTTGGATGATATGGTACATCGACGGATGTTCATGAGGCATGCGATCAGCAGTACGAGATCGTACTATCGCTCCTTCCAAATGCCGTCGCATGAGATTGGAGATTTGGGCCTTAGCTTGGTTCATCCTTGTATGGCGCTCAGGGGAGGCTGGCATCGTGGAGCATTCTCGTAGGATCCTGTAGTAAAAGTCCATAGTGCTCTTCCTCCAGGCGACAACATCTTTGCCATACCGGATCAAAAGTTTTACGAAGAGCGCGTTTTGCACACTGGATCCACCAGGATATGGTAGACGGATACGTGGGTCGGCGTCTATTACATGTAATCCAAGTGTCTTCTATTAGAAGTCGACAGTCAGGTGAATTGAGAAGTGCCGTGTTCAGTTTCCATAAACCACGTCCGTGCCATACTGCCTGTCTTGTGAGAACAATATCACAGAAATAAGCCTCATGGTCTGAGAAAGCAACAGGCCAGATTTCAGCCTGTCGAGTGTGTTGAATTAGGGATCGCGAGATGTAGATGCGATCCAGTCGGCTAGAGGAGTGCGCAGTGTAGTACGTAAAGCCCAAAAGATCACCGTGAACATGTCTCCACGTGTCGACAAATTGTAGCCGCGTGACGACTGTTTCCAGAGCTGCGCATGGTGAGTGACGCGGCAATTGATCTTGAGGTCGCTGGGTGCAGTTGAAGTCTCCACCCATGACCCAGTCATCGTGTGGTCCCATAAAAAGGGGTGTAACTTCATTCGCGAAGAAGGCATTGCGTTCACGACGGTAGCTGGAGCCCGACGGCGCATAAATGTTGACGATGCGTACACCAAAGAGAGTAAGGGCCATACCCCTGCCGCTGGGGAGGTATAGGACATCTTCGGCAGGAAGACCTTCGCGTAAGATGATGGCAACACCACTACCGGTGTCCGAAGCGGGAGAAAGATGCACCGTGAAGCCATGTGGTGGTGAAAAATCTGCGACATGCACTTCCTGAAAAAGCGCAATATCTATGTTCGCATCATAAATCATATCGCGGAGCAGCGCTAGTTTGTGGGGCGCACGAATGGTCGCGAGGTTAATCGTTGCGACACGATAATGCTGGTGTTGGAGTCCCACAGGCACAGGTAGGGCTTCTTCTTCAGGAGCGAGAGGTCGTCGATCTTGCCGGTCCGCTGAAGAGGCTGCTATTGTGGAGAGTTTGCGGGCGCGGGCGCAACCGATGGGGGTGCCCCATCATCAGCAGCGTCCACCCCAGTCCCTTCGATCTCCACGTCGTCTGCCCAGGAGACTGATACTCCGGTAGGGCATCGGCTGCGCACGTCATCCACGTGGAGAGGAGACGTAGTTTTCGTCTCATAGGATAGGCTCTCTTCAACGTCGACCGGTGGGGGCGACGGCGTCAGTAAGGAGGGGTGTTCGTTGCCAGTGGTCGCCTGTGGCGGGTCTTTCGCATCAGACTTTTGGTCATCAAAGAGCGGTTTGTCGTCCATCTTCGGGTCTGCATCCCTGGTATCCATCCGTAGAATGGATTCATCAGGGGGTGTACGGCTACGTTTCTTTCTCTTTCGTGTCGACCCTTGTTTTCTAACATGTCGTTCAGAGTCCGATTGCGGGTGGCTTTCGTCTGACTCTGGACCAGTCTGAAGGAAAGCAGAAGTAGGTACCACTCCCGGATCAACGTCCATCTCAGTAGCATTTTCAGTCACAGTGCTGCGATGATTCGGCAGGTCAGGATCTGGCGTCTGGGGCACCTCAGAAGGAATCTCAGGAGCGGTTGCATCTACCCGATCAGACGACGTCAACGGAGCAGGAAGACCCTGTGGAGACGTGCTACCTTCCTGGGCAACCTTGGCGTATGTGACAGGGATCTGAGTGATCACCGCTGGGGACGCTTCCTCGCCGACCGGCGTCTGGATCAGGCGGCGTCGCATGAAGGCGGATCTGACGTGGCCTTCTTGTCCACAACCCGCACATGTTCGGGGTTGGCCGTCGTACATGACAATGGCTCGCACACTCGCACACCGCCAATGGTCAGGTATGATGGAATATGTTTTTTCAATTCAATTTTGACCTGACGCACACCATTAAGGACGTGGTAGGTCGTGAAGGTTTGCCATTTTTCCTCTACGTAACCGATGACGTTACCGTATAGTTGTAACGCAGAGACAACTTCGTCCTTCGGCACTTCAAAAGGTAGTTCAAACACCCTAATCGTGCGTTGACCGTACTCTGCGAGTTCAAGTGTTACAGCTCCGACGTGACCATCAGAGTATTTGAACTTAAGTCCATTGGCATGGCGGCGAATAACATCTTCACACACCTCGCTGTTTGTCATTTTAATATGAACGACACTACTCGTGATCGAAAAATGGATTCCGATAACGTGGTTAGGATCTAAACGGACTTCTTCACGTATGAACGTTTCAACTTCATGTGCACGAGGTCGCGCATGTTCAGCTGGGAAGGAAACTTTAAGGGTCGCACGGCGGTAAGCGCTCGACATGTTGTTCACGGTGGACGGACACAAGCCTTAAAGCTACGCAGCGGAGCACTGGCCGTCCGCACGCTGCCACGACTGAGAGCCGACTTACTACCGAAGCACGACTCACGCCCCGTACTCACAGCTTTACTTCTGCCAGTACCTCGTCTCCTACCTTCCAAAACTTTACAGAAGCTCTCCTGCGAACCTTGCAGAACTAGCACTCCTGAAAGAAAGGATATTGCGGAGACATGGCTTAGCCACAGCCTGGGGGATGTTTCCAGAATGAGATTTTCACTCTGCAGCGGAGTGTGCGCTGATATGAAACTTCCTAGCAGATTAAAACTGTGTGCCCGATCGAGACTCGAACTCGGTAGAGCACTTGCCCGCGAAGGCAAAGGTCCCGAGTTCGAGTCTCGGTCGGGCACACAGTTTTAATCTGCCAGGAAGTTTCACTGTGGAGATTTGATACAGTCTCGGAATCCCCAGGACCGATATCTTTCCAGTATCTGCATCGAAAACAGGCAAAAATAGATGAGACCGTCAATTCCTAGGATGGATGGTATATACATATATTAAGTTTGCACGGAAGTCTCAGTGGCCGAGTCCTACTCACACGTGGTCCACTTTTTTAAAAGTTGTTGTCGCAGTTTTTCTGATAAACTGAACGGATTACCGGATGTTGATGTGCATCGGCTGATTTTTGCAGTACAAGCCAAACTAGTACCATAAGACAAAACTTGTGAAAAATATAAGGATAAATTAAACGCGCAGGAAGCGTGGAAAGACGTATGTGTTGAAATTTTCGACGTTTTGATTAATCCGTCACTAAAAAATTTAGTTGGGTAAGCATTGAAAAATTCGTTCTTGTCTAATAAAACACGTAGTCCATAAGGACAAATAGTAAACTCACCGTGATTTTGAGGAAACAGAAAAGGAAATGATTTGAAAATTAAGAAAATAACCAATGGCAGTTATTTAAAATACATATCAAATTATAATACGGTACACCATTTTTAATCCTTTGTAGAGAACAATTTGACTTCTCTCCATGATCACTACTGAACCTGCGTCCAGAAGGAAAAACAAAACGTAATATGAACCGTGTGAGAATCGTGTATGGGTGAAAGGGTTGCATTCGTTTTTCATTGCAACCGAAAACGAAACGAACTGGATGGGACCCCATACATGTGAAACAGGTCTAACGCGAAGCGCCCTGTGATACAGTGACAAACAACTGCATTCACGGCATCGGGTATACTGCACGCCTTCACACGCCTCGCCGCTTTTTCGGTCTGCAATGTTGGCAGAACGGGTTGGGCAGCAGCTGCGTTATCTCTGGCAGCGAGCGTCAGCTGATATCTCTGCTGCAGTCGAGGTTAGCCAGCTGTTCTGTGCGTGAAGTTGTTTGTAAACAGAGGATTCCGCCGGCTCGGGACGGGACTGCGGGCCGCAGCAGAAGCCAGTCAGCCGACGACTTTGTAGCAGCGTCACGGCGTGGGCGGACACGGTCGGCGCCTCTTTCCGGTGAGCGTAAACCTTAACAAGCTGTGTCCTTTTGTGCAGTGACGCAGGGATCACGCTTATGTAAAAGAACAAGCGGGGAGCGATAAGCTAACGTGGCTACAGCACACTGAGGCGAAGAAATTGAAAATCTGTGGGTGCACACCGCATATAAAAACACAAGCAACTCGTTCAAAAATTGTGTGACATTGTATTAATGTTCCATCAGCGTCTACGCGTAAAACATCACGTTACAGCTATAAATCGTGTAATTTGTTTCACTGGTATTTAACTGCGTTGCGTATTTTTCCCACTGTGTCTACCAAAACATTCTAGAATATCTGTTTACCGTGTGAAGTGCGGTGACTAAATTTTTGTCTTCGCAACGTTTCTTTCTTTCACATATCTGTAAATTACCGGTACATATATTTCCATCACCCGATCGGCGTTACCTATTTGTGACATTTTTTTGTGAACAGCAAAAGTATCAAGGATTCTCGGCCTATCGAAATTGCTCAACACCGAACAAGAAACTGCCAACAAAGTTTATTTAATCACGGAAATATATTCGAATTTGCTTGATTTCCGCATGTAACCCTTTATTAAAACGTACCCAAATCTGTTCATGGGTAGTTCACAGTACACTCATTCCCGTGGGCATCTGTTTCGACTCTGATGTTCCTACACGAAGAGTTTGTACTTGTAATCCACAAACTAAAGTGAATCGAATTCAACATATAAATCACTGTTGGTCCATGATGATAGATTGTGTAATAAAGAAGAGAATCAATCTTACTTTCGTCTAATACACGACTTACCTAGCAGTAACTATTTTCGAACCTATGAGCGTCTTCAGTCAGCAGCGTACATTTCCCGCTCAAATTTCGCATTATTTATCATGCTCAAAAAGAGAATTTTGCAAACTCAGTCAAAACGGTTTTCTCTGAACCTATTTGACCTTAGAAACTGACGAAGACACTGAAATCACTCTGTAGATTTTAAGAAAAAGTAGCCATCCTCTGCATGAATGTAGTACCATCTTTAAACGGAAATGTACCCCGGCCATTTAAAAATAATGCAGGACTAATCCTGGTTTTAGGTGAATAGGTTAACCATGGAGTGTTTTGTGACACACTTACTGCATTAAATCTTCTCAGTGAGTGAAAGTATTTCTTTTCATGAGGATTTAACATGACAAATCCCTTAGAATGGTTAATAAAGCAAATTAAACGGCCCATTCGACGAAACTGTTGCAATGTTGAGAACAAGAAACACTTCGACAAATTACTGTATTCATTAGACTTATCTTTCAAAAGAGCCGCTTTGCTTGAGTCTAACACCCCGTTCAGTACATGCACTAATACAAATATCGATATGCTCTGCTTGCCAAAAGCTCAGTTTTTAACCGATCTATGCACACAGTAGCGAGTCGAAGTTTCGCGTATCACAGAACAGCTTCCTGTTCCACCAGTGTTCAGTGATTTCGTTATCTGTCGCGGCGCTAGCCCGATAACTGAAATGACGTCACCTCTACAGCGAGTGTTTTGTCGCTGCCTGCAATAAAAAGATGGCCCTTACTATATTTTACAGATAAACTGATATCAGACTGAGGTTGTGTTTACCGTGTCTGTCACGCATCATGGATTTCGAACAACGCGTGAAGATTAAGTTCTGCTTCAAGTTGCAAACAAGTGCCAGAGAAAGTCATGGAATGTTAAAATTGGTGTGTGACGATAATGCTGTAATTCTGAAGACTGTTCACGAGAGTTATTTTCGATGTAACCATTTCGTGATGAAATTCATTGAAATTTCGCACATTGCCGTAAAAATTGGTTTTTTGCTTTTGGGATGGATGCTGAGTGCGGCCATGTTCCTAAATTTCGATTATTGTTCACATTTTTATAATTATTTTCTATGGGACGTATATGTCCCGTTGGAGTCGAGAAGGAATAAATGGTTCCCTAAAATTTATTCCTGCTGGAGTCCAGCAAGACATATACATTTCACTTAAAATAATTTTTTTAATAGGGATCATGTTTTTTTAAAAAAACGGAAAGCACCATTATTATGTCAGACGAATTCCAAGATAATCATCCAGTTACAGTTTTGTCTAACTGCTGATCACGTGATTCGTCACAAGAGAAATATAGATGGTATAACCTGAGCCCTATCCTGCCCTGCATCGACAGCAGATTGCGCGGCTGTAATGGGAGGTGAGGACCGGTTCGACCAGCGGAAAGGTCTGTTACAGGCAGTACGTTACTCAAATGGTGACATTGTCCTCCTTATTTTCTTTTGGACGTGTCAATAATCAACAGTTTCATCATGTGGAACTATAACAACGAAGGAAAACGTGACAACCATTCTTTTCACCTTGATTTTGTAAGCAGCTTTCGACTGGGAGAAATATAAAGACAAAGGGAAGGCAATCATCAACTGGGAGATATATGAAAAGAAGGGGAAGGCAAGCGTCAACTGGGAGAAACATAAAGAAAAAGGGAAGGCAAGCACTGATCGCAAAAAAACAAACCACGAGTCAGTGGAGTTTTCCATTTTATATCAATTCAACAAAAATAAAATAATAAGGTTACAGCACCGGATATAACATAGAAATGTAAAAATTTGGACACAAGTGGGGACGAAGGGCACAAATATAAGTTCTCTACATACACTCTAGCTGCAAGGTATAACTACTAAAAGAATTTAAAAGTGGTTTATCAATAAATATGTGCACAGATCTGCATCTTTCTAGAAATCAATATAAAAAAGACAACAAATACGTTTGCGGAGCTTATCTACTGCAGACAGGAAAAAACTACATGAAACTGAAAAAAACAAGGGGCACAATGTACAACTGAAAAAATTGAGCGATATATCGCTTTTGGGGCTCAAACAATGAATCTATTGTCTCATTCAAGTGTAGATTGCAGCACCACATAGATGTGGGACATTCACATCGCTGTGAAATCATGGAAATAAATTTGTGTGTGGGACACACCTGTCTCACCGGACACGAAAGCGGAAATAAGTCGGTACAAGAGGAGCAACATTCGGGATGCCCATTAACGTAAAAAACAGAGGAAGAAACACAAAAAGTGGAAAAAATGGCTTGTTCAGATAGGCGTATAACTAACTCTTCCAGATCTTACCAAAAAAGCCTTAGGATTTCGTATGAGTCCACGAAAAGCGATTTAACCTATAATTTGCATATGAGACGAGAATGTGCAAAATTTGTTCCGAGACTTTTTTGTGACCGTATGTCTGTTTGCACGGAGTTGAAGGATTTTCTTCATTCAGATCCGGACTTCAAGTCCAAAATTGTAACCGTAGATTCAATTTGGATCTGTGGGTATGACGATGTGACAAAACTTCAGAATTGCCAATGGACTACTAGTAAATCTCCTCGCCCTGAAAAACAAAGCAACTGTAAATGCCGAATTTTACAAGGATGTACTGCACCGTTTGGGAAAGATAGTCACCTCAACTTCTTAATGTAAGGATCCTTGGCTTAATGTAAAGTTACTTCAATTACAATTTTTTATGTACAAGTCTTACACACAGAGAAAAAGGGGTACACTCAGCCGGTTAGAAATTCTAGAAATTAAAAAAAAATACCAGATGTGTACATCCCACATCTATTAGTAAACGAACAAACGCAGTTCAGTTATTCACCTCTTTTAGATGATATTACAACTCCGGAATGGAAGTAAAAGTTTACGCGTCAATCCATCCGTAGATAAAAAGTTCTAGGCTGATGCATAATTTTATTCCTAGGTATGCGAAGTCATGTTAGTGTAATTGCTGAATTGTATAATTCCATATGTAATTTGTCAAAGAAAGGTCATTGGACTACTTTTACGTTACGCCAAGGATCGATACATTAAGGAGTTGAGGTGAATATTTTTGGCTTATCATCATGTTTACATTGCATTATCTTTGTAATTAGTAATGTACTTGAAAATGGGCTTATAACCCGAAACTTAGGTCGTACAGTAAACATAATAAAATTAGTGAAACAAGGCAAAAACAGTGTTTCATTAGTTAATTTACAATGTTTCTTCAAGAATTAAAAAGGAAAACAGATATAAAGACAACGACGGGCTCACATTTTGCAGTATTGAGCGTCCTGAGGCCGGCGCTGTAAAAGTAGCAACCCGTGGTAAGTTGAAAGCAGTAGTCACCATACACAGATCTCCATCTCGTGATTTTGAGTCATTCATATCATTTAAATCACGCTCAATCTGTTTACAAGAATAATTATGTAAAGTAGCAGTGCTGAATCTGATAACAGTTCTATATACGCTCGAGACTTCAAAAGCAGTCTGTAGATACTTGCAGTTAAGCTAAATGACTAATAAATGGAAAAGGAACTGCCTATTTTAAGACTTACTTGAGAGATCCAGATATGAAAGATGTACTGAACACACTTGTAACGTTGTGTAATCTAGCCCACGGGACCGAAGAAAAACGTTTCGAAACAATTATAATAAATTGTAAATTCCCTCTTTTTTTAATTTTCCTAATTTTTCCAAGTATTAGTGGACCGACGAAGGTCTACTGCCACTGCTAGTAAACATAGCAGGCCAGTACAAGGCTTTCGTGATACTCGTTGATATTACCTGACAGATGGCTCGCGGCTGGTGGGGGTGGGAATGAGCCAGCGACTGCAGCCGATATCAGACCAGTCGCTCTTCCGTGCGGCCCTCAGAGCAAACGTCGTACAAGTTAATTAAAAGTCTGCGTCAGTCTTCGAATCCAGGTTGGTCTCCGGTCGCGTATAAACCACATCTGTCTTCGTGCCCAAGGGTGACAGTCGTCAATAGCGCGTGTGACTTGTTACGCTGCAGGTTCTGGTAAGCAGGACCCGTCAAGTCGTCCGCGAAAGTGCAGCGGCCTATGAGTGCACAACACGCTGTTTTCCCTCATCCGGTCACAGTACGCGGTAGCTAACGTGACGCCTCTATTCGATGAGCGCAGGCTGATTCGCACTTGCCCGGCCGTGCTTTTGCGTGGTAAGTTATTGCCGTGTTCTGTTTTAATACCGCTCCATCCGTGACTGAAATGCAGGTTCTGACCTACTGATCCTCAGCGTCCAGTGGTGAACATTGTGGACAAGGGTAAAACAGATCATACCCCAAAACTATTAAATTCCGTACGTATCTATATAGGCATTTTTTTACTATTTGAACGATACTATCCCCTACGAGAATACGAGACTTTCTTTTTAAACACCCTATGTATTTATTATTGAGCGGGTAGCGCTTTGTGTGTTGTCCTCATAGCGTGTTCACATAAAACAACTTCAGTCGTGTCACAAGTGAAAAAATATATAAAAAGTTCGAAGAGACTGGTCTTTTATTTTGAACGATCTGAAAAGAAAAAGCTCTCCATAGGCCGAGGATAGTTGCCACAGGTCAGAGTTGTGCTAGGTGTGGTCCCACGGCGAGCGCCACACCCCCGCCGTTCTGGGACGTCCTGTGTGAATGACGCAGCCGGTTGCGAAACGCGGAACAACTCGCCACTCGACACATTAGTTCGGCTATCGCCGGCAGTGAAGGAGGCGACTAGTGGCGCAGTCTACTGGAGGAGTGATTGAGGAGTCGACCAGCTCTGGACCTACTCCTTGACACGCAGCCAGTTAGTCTACAAACCAGACCTAACGTCTCAGTACTGATTATGTATCGTTACTCTTGGTAGTAATGAACAAGTCTTCCTAAAGATAAACTCGTTTAAATAGGGAAATAGTGCATGTACTGGGTGAGCCAGGGCGGTGCATACGGATGGTCTTTCTCCTGCAAATAAAGAGCAGCGTTATATGACAGACCGCCTTGTTGGGGTGAAGGTTTACTGAGAGGAAGGGTTGCAAACGTCTCTGATTCGGGATTTTCCTTTCTCACAGCTAAGCTGAGTCTACTCTGGCAGTAAACAGTTTAAATGTAAAACATCTAATGGAACTGTTCTCAAAATTAGGATTTAAACTGCAGGCGCCCCCTTAGCGAGACTGTCTGTGTATCTGAAGGCTGCAGCTTGCCCACGCTCCTCCCAGAAGGCTGTATGAAGACTACTATTAACACGATGTTCAGCAAGACCCATACGGAGGCACAAATGTGGTTCGTCTAACTCAGTAACACGATGTCAGTTTTCTGCTACCATTTCTCGTCGCCCACTGTAAGCGAGTGACTCCGACAGTAGGGTGTCTTGCGTCCCGTCTATCCCACACGTCCATTCTCAGGCGCATCTTTTGTTATGACCTGATGGAATTTAATTTCCTGGAGACATATTCAGTCTCAACTTTATCTTTGAGGAGCATAAAAGCTGACGTAATGGATTAAAATTTGTGCCAAGACCGGGACTTGAAGCCGGGTCCCCTGCCCACTGCACCGCCCTGGCGTTGTGACTAGCAGAGCTGCACGGACTACCCTGCCCTGGTGCAGTGCCTTCCCTAGTACAAACCTCAGCTCACGCCTCAGCCCATCCCCTTCTTAAATCGCCAGTACTGCCGAGGCTTTCCGGTATTAGAATAGCACCACAGCTTTGTATACAAGGCGGAAATCCCGCCTATACACCCCTTATTACTTCAGCTTCTACCCTTATCGAAGATCAAATTGAGACTCAGTATGTCTCCAGGAACATGTAATTCCATCACATCAATAGATCACCTACACCTGAGGTTCAAGTACAATTTCCCCGTTCCACACGAAGCTGGGGGGGGGGGGGGGGTGCTATTTCAGTGTTGAAGAGCCTCAGCAGTACCGATGATATACACTACTGGCCATTACAATTGCTACACCAAGAAGAAATGTAGATGATAAACGGGTGTTGATTGGACAGATATATTATACTAGAACTGACACGTGATTACATTTTTGCCGGCTGAAGTGGCCGTGCGGTTCTAGGCGCTGCAGTCTGGAACTGCGAGACCGCTACGGTCGCAGGTTCGAATCCTTCCTCGAGCATGGACATGTGTGAAGTCCTTAGGTTAGTTAGGTTTAACTAGATCTAAGTTCTAGCAGACTAATGACCTCAGAAGTTGAGTCCCATACTGCTCAGAGCCATTTGAACCATTTGATTACATTTTCACGCAATTTGAGTGCATAGATCCTGAGAAATCAGTACCCAGAACAACCACCTCTGTCCGTAATGACGGCCTTGATACGCCTGAGCATTGAGTCAAACAGCGCTTGTACAGGTACAGCTGCCCATGCAGCTTCAACACGATACCACAGTTCATCGAGAGTAGTGACTGGCGTATTGTGACGACCCAGTTCCTCGGCAACCATTGACCAGAGGTTTTCAATTGGTGAGAGATCTGGAGAATGTGCTGGCCAGGGCAGAAGTCGAACATTTTCTGTATCCAGAGAGGCCCGTACAGGACCTGCAACACGCGCTCATCCATTATCCTGCTGAAATGTAGGGTTTCGCAGGGATCGAATGAAGAGTAGAGCCACGGGTCGTAACACATCTGAATTGTGACGTCAACTGTTCAAAGTGCCGTCAATGCGAACAAGAGGTGACCGAGACGTGTAACCAATGGCACCCCATACCATCACGCCTGGTGATACGCCAGTGTGGTTATGACGAATATACGCTTCCAACGTGCGTTCACCGCGATGTCGCCAAATGACGTTTTGCCATTCGTGCACCCAGGTTCGTCGTTGAGTACACCATCGCAGGCGCTCCTGTCTGTGATGCAGCGTCAAGGGTAACCGCAGCCACGGTCTCCGAGATGATAGTCCATGCTGCTGCAAACGTCGTCGAACTGTTCGTGCAAATGGTTGTTGTCTTGCAAACGTCCCCATCTGTTGACTCAGGGATCGAGACGTGGCTGCACGATCCGTTACAGCCGTGCGGATAAGATGCCTGTCATCTCGACTGCTAGTGACACGAGGCCGTTGGGATCCAGCACGGCGTTCCGTATTACCCTACTGAACCCACCGATTCCATATTCTGCTAACAGTCATTGGATCTCGACCAACGCGAGCAGTAATGTCGCGATACGATAAATCGCAATCGCGATAGGCTACAGCCCGACCTTTATCAAAGTCGGAAACGTGATGGTACGCATTTCTCCTCCTTACACGAGGCATCACAACAACGTTTCATCAGGCAACGCCGTTCAACTGCTGTTTGTGTATGATAAATCGGTTGGAAACATTCCTCATGTCAGCTCGTTCTAGGTGTCGCCACCGGCGCCAGCCTTGTGTGAATGCTCTGAAAAGCTAATCATTTGCATATCACAGCATCTTCTTCGTGTCGGTTAAATTTCGCGTCTGTAGCACGTCATATTCGTGGTGTAGCAATTTTAATGGCCAGTAGTGTAAGAAAAGGAAAATCGAGATGGGCTGAGGCGCGAGTTGAAGGGCACCTGTGTTAGCCAGGGGTGGTGCAGTGGACAGCACATTTGCCTACTTAGGAGGGGACCTGGGTTCAGGTCCCGTCCTTTGCACAAATTTCATTTCGTTACGTCATCTTTTATCCTCATCGAAACTACAGTCATCCGGTCATAACTGTGGGTTCTTTGATTGCTCTGGGAGATGGTTGATCAGAATTACGGCATGTGAAATATTACTTCACTTTATTATAAAATGATGAAAAGATTTATTTAATTTTATACAGTCCATAGGACAGGAATGTGCCGAGGATTTACAACGGTAAAAATGAACTTGAACAGTAGCAACCGCAAGAAACTTCTTTATCGGTTTCGGCATGTTGTAGACCATCTTCAGATCTCACACCAAGATGGTAGACGGTGGCTGTGAACGGAGCATGAGCTACGACTCCACCAACGATTACCACAAAAGAAACGATGAAAGGACGTAAAAATTTTTCAGCGTTAACAATAGATCTCCAGGTCGCCGCACTTCTTTTTTTGCCTTAGCTACCCACCAAGCTCCCTTTGCTGTATACGCAGTCAACTTGATCAGCTTTGTAAATCTCATTTCCTCTCTCTCTCTCTCTCTAGTGGAGTAATTGCTGTCAGTCAGCTGAATTCTTTTACATACGTAATGAAATTCTTTTATGTGGATAACGAGGAACTTAATTGTCGCATTACTCCTCTCTCTATCTTGTGTCCGGTTCCCACTTACACACGTGTTGAGTGCGCCATTACCAACACTGCCCGGAAATTGTCACACTGTCAGAGCGAGAACGTTTTTCCGGCCCGGGGAGTTCGTCAAGGCCGCTGCGAGACCGTTTCTACTGAACTAAACTGTCGCCGCTGCTACGTACTTTCCGTCAAAGCGCCTTCAGTGAGTTCCGGCGTTCAGCCGCTACCCCTCCGGGTGCTGGCCAAGTGCTGAAAGTACACCACCGATACACATCGTAGCGCAGTACAGTGTGTTGTTTTAGATGAAAAAACGAAAACGAAAGATTGTGTGTTTTCCCCGATAGTTTACAATGAATCCTTCGAAGCTTTCTCAGTATAACTTCAAATGGAAAGTACTGGAAGTCCGGCGGAACAACTAAACGCACGTTGCTCATTTCGCCTCTTTAAATAATAAAACCATTTTTCGTTCTTAGTGTTAAATGTAGGCATTGAAACGTCCCCTTAGAAGAATATGATTTACTGTGCTGGTAAACCTCTTACGTTATTTCATACAGAGACAGTTGAGTAACTCTGAGCGTACTCAGACATTTCTCTCTTTACTTATTCTGATCATCAATAAACTGACACACAATATTTTTTTAGCGCAACGCAATCTGACTTTCAATAATCCCTGCAATAGAAAGGCCCTGACTAACAATAACCTTTCATGAATCACTCACCTCACAAAAAACTTCGGTACTCGAACTACTGCAATACAGCGAGCGCCAATACTGCCAGCTAAATAAAAGATTCAAACTACTGAAGGCACTAACTACTGATAGGCATAGTTAGCAAATGGAAGATTTTGATAGAGAACAAACAATGTATTAATAATGTTCAAAAGTCACCATATATATAATTTTGTGATGTCCAATTAAACGAATTTCCTTTTTCTGACGGACACACGTCCAGATCGTGCTCACATAGTAACCTTTCAAGACTCCGCCATCTCTCTCTCTCTCTCTCTCTCTCTCTCTCTCTCTCTCTCTCTCTCTCCACATCCACCACTTCTGGCGGCTCACCTCCAACTGCGCAACGCTATGCGCTGTTCACATCCAACTGCCCAACACTACATTAGTGAATATTCCAACAATGAGTCCAAACAGCCACCGACTGCACACAGCACAGTCAGTGATTTTCATACACAGCATTACGTGGCGTTACCAACATAAAAACCTAAACAGCCTACTTACAGTATTAGGAAAGACAAGGCATGGGAAGAAAGATGGGAATATGTTGTTGTTGTTGTTGTTGTTCTGGTCTTCAGTCCTGAGACTGGTTTCATGCAGCTCTCCATGCTACTCTATCCTGTGCAAGCTTCTTCATCCCCCAGTACCTACTGCAACCTACATCCTTCTGAATCTGCTTAGTGTATTCATCTCTTGGTCTCCCTCTACGATTTTTACCCTCCACGCTGCCCTCCAATGCTAAATTTGTGATTCCTTGATGCCTCAAAACATGTCCTACCAACCGATCCCTTCTTCTAGTCAAGTTGTGCCACAAACTTCTCTTCTCCCCAATCCTATTCAATACCTCCTCATTAGTTACGTGATCTACCCACCTTATCTTCAGCATTCTTCTGTAGCACCACATTTCGAAAGCTTCTATTCTCTTCTTGTCCAAACTAGTTATCGTCCATGTTTCACTTCCATACATGGCTACACTCCATACAAATACTTTCAGAAACGACTTCCTGGCACTTAAATCTACACTCGATGTTAACAGATTTCTCTTCTTCAGAAACGATTTCCTTGCCATTGCCAGTCTACATTTTACATCCTCTCTACTTCGACCATCATCAGTTATTTTGCTCCCTAAATAGCAAAACTCCTTTACTACTTTAAGTGTCTCATTTCCTAATCTAATTCCCTCAGCATCGCCCGACTTAGTTCGACTACATTCCATTATCCTCGTTTTACTTTTGTTGATCTTCATCTTATATCCTCCTTTCAAGACACTGTCCATTCCGTTCAACTGCTCTTCCAAGTCCTTTGCTGTCTCTGACAGAATTACAATGTCATCGGCGAACCTCAAAGTTTTTATTTCTGCTCCGTGGATTTTAATACCTACTCCGAATTTTTCTTTTGTTTCCTTTACTGCTTGCTCAATATACAGATTGAATAACATCGGGGAGAGGCTACAACCCTGTCTTACTCCCTTCCCAACTGCTGCTTCCCTTTCATGTCCCTCGACTCTTATAACTGCCATCTGGTTTCTGTACAAATTGTAAATAGCCCTTCGCTCCCTGTATTTTACCCCTGCCACCTTCTGAATTTGAAAGAGAGTATTCCAGTCAACATTGTCAAAAGCTTTCTCTAAGTCTACAAATGCTAGAAACGTAGGTTTGCCTTTTCTTAATCTAGCTTCTAAGATAAGTCGTAGGGTCAGTATTGCCTCACGTGTTCCAATATTTCTGCGGAATCCAAACTGATCTTCCCCGAGGTCCGCTTCTACCAGTTTTTCCATTCGTCTGTAAAGAATTGGCGTTAGTATTTTGCAGCTGTGGCTGGGAGGATAATTGCTGGGGCTCGCAGCGCTCAGGCACGGAGAACAATCAAGTCTGTGAGTCAACTAGTGACGACAAGTTACATGATAATGATGTTAGTCATCATCAATAGTTAACGTATTTTAAGGATTTATTCCAGGAAAATCGGTCTGAATTTTCACATGGATGTGAGGTTAGGAGTTATGGCGTATGCTGTGAGGTTAGGAGCTGTAAGATGAAGAAAGCACCAGGATCTGGATCAACATGTCCAGAGCTGGAATGAGATTTTCACTCTGCAGCGGAGTGTGCGTTGATATGAAACTTCGTGGCAGATTAAAACTGTGCCGCAACGAGACTCGAACTCGGGACCTTTGCCTTTCGCGGGCAAGTGCTCTACCAACTGAGCTACCCAAGCACGACTCACGTCCCCCCTCCTCGCAGCTTTACTTCTGCCAGTACCTCGTCTCCTATTTTCCAAACGTCAGTGAAGCTCTCCTGCGAACCTTGCAGAACTAGCACTCCTGGGAGAAAGGATATGCGGAGACATGGCTTAGCTACAGCCTGGGCGTGTTTCCAGAATGA
This sequence comes from Schistocerca nitens, assembly GCF_023898315.1. Classification (NCBI taxonomy): domain Eukaryota; kingdom Metazoa; phylum Arthropoda; class Insecta; order Orthoptera; family Acrididae; genus Schistocerca; species Schistocerca nitens. The sequence continues at coordinate 13,672,233 of NC_064622.1, forward strand.
GATTTTCACTCTGCAGCGGAGTGTGCGCTGATATGAAACTTCCTGGCAGATTAAAACTGTGTGCTGGTAGAGCATTTGCCCGCGAAAGGCAAAGGTCCCGAGTTCGAGTCTCGGTCCGTCACACAGTTTTAATCTGCCAGGAAGTTTCATATCCAGAGCTGGTGGCATTTGCTCCACCAGAATAGTTTGGTATGTTAAGGAGGCTGTTTGAATGAGCATTAAATGGGGAAGATGTTCCTTTGGAATGGAAAACATATCACATAGGACCAGTGCATAAGAAAGAGTCACGTAATTATAGGGGATTGGCAGTGATCGGTTTCGCTGGAAGACTGTACTCGAAGGTACTGAAAGATCTGGTAGAGAAAGAACCTTGTCACAAGCAGCAAGAAGAGCAAGTACGATTCTGAGCAGGAAGATGGGTAGCTGATAACATTTTCACGATGGAACTAATAAGTCAAAAACCCGGAAAGGTTGCACTGTAGACGCATATAGCTTTGACTGACCTAGAGAAAGCGTATCATAATATACCCACCAAAAAACTGTGGGAAATGTTGAAAGTGACAGAGTTGGATCAAAGATTCCTACAGGCTGTTATGAAATTATATGAAAATAACACTGCGAGAGTAAGGATGGATAATAGTTGGACAGCATTTTTAAGCGGTATGTAGGAGCGATCCTGCAGACTTGGGATAGGGAATGGCAGGTTACGGGAGTGACGGTAGAGGGCAGCAAGATATTTAGCTTGTATTTTGCAGGTGACCAAATTGTACTAGCAGAAGATGAAGATGATTTGAGCTAAGTGATAAGAAAGCTTAAAGACGAATAAAATAAGGCTGATCTGAAGATAAACTTGTACAAGTGCCGGCGCTAGGCTGCTCGAACGGAAAAAATAAACAATTTGGTGCTGGATGAAGAGGCAATTGTAGATGTGGAAGAGGCAGAATATCTTCGCGTATTATTGATAATTATGGAAAAACTGGTAGAAGCCGACCTTGGGGAAGATCAGTTTGGATTCCGCAGAATATTGGAACACGTGAGGCAGTACTGACCCTACGACTTATCTTAGAAGCTAGATTAAGAAAAGGCAAACCTACGTTTCTAGCATTTGTAGACTTAGAGAAAGCTTTTGACAATGTTGACTGGAATACTCTTTCAAATTCTGAAGGTGACAGGGGTAAAATACAGGGAGCGAAAGGCTATTTACAATTTGTACAGAAACCAGATGGCTGTTATAGGAGTCTAGGGACACGAAAGGGAAGCAGTGGTTGGGAAGGGAATCAGACAGGATTGTAGCCTCTCCCCGATGTTGCTCAATCTGTATATTGAGCAAGCAGTAAAGGAAACAAAAGAAAAATTCGGAGTAGGTATTAAAATCCATGGAGAAGAAATAAAAACTTTGAGGTTCGCCGATGACATTGTAATTCTGTCAGAGACAGCAGAGGACTTGGAAGAGCAGTTGAACGGAATGGACAGTGTCTTGAAAGGAGGATATAAGATGAACATTAACAAAAGCAAAACGAGGACAATGGAATGTCGTCGAATTAAATCAGGTGATGCTGAGAGAATTAGATTAGGAAATGAGACACTTAAAGTAGTAAAGGAGTTTTGCTATTTGGGGAGCAAAATAACTGATGATGGTCGAAGTAGAGAGGATATAAAATGTAGACTGGCAATGGCAAGGAAAGCGTTTCTGAAGAAGAGAAATTTGTTAACATCGAGTATTGACTTATGTGTCAGGAAGTCGTTTCTGAAAGTATTTGTGTGGAGTGTAGCCATGTATGGAAGTGAAACATGGACGATAAATAGTTTAGACAACAAGGGAATAGATACCTTCGAAATGTGGTGCTACAGAAGAATACTGAAGATTAGATGGGTAGATCACATAGCTAATGAGGAGTTACTGAATAGAATTAGGGAGAAGAGGAATTTGTGGCACAACTTGACTAGAATAAGGAGTTGGTTGGTAGGCCATGTTCTGAGGCATCAAGGGATCACCGATTTAGTATTTGAGGGCAGCGCGGAGGGTAAAAATAGTAGAGGGAGGCCAAGAGATGAATGCAGTAAGCAGATTCAGAAAGATGTAGTTTGCAGTAGGTACTTCCAGATGATGGAACTTGCACGGAATAGGGTAGCATGGAGAGCTGCATCAAACCAGTCTCTGGACTGAAGACCACAACAACAACATTAATGAGTAAACAGGCTATAGGCAATGATGAAATCACTAGTAGGATGAATAAAAGATGAGTTGTAGCAAGAGCACAGGACTCTGTTCTGTGGAAAAAACAGATAAGAACAACGGGAGAAGAGAATTTATGGGACTATACTCCAGAGTGTAGTTTTCTACGAAGCAGAAACAAACTGCTTGCCACTGATACGCATTACTTACGACGAAGCTCAAACTGTACTAGGATGGCTAGGATAAGGAGTTATGTAATGTGACAAAGGATGAAAATGGATAGGGATATCTGTGACGACATCCAGCAAAAACAGCTGGCGTGGTTTGGCCATGTGAATAGGATTAATGAAGAAGGGATACCAAATAGGATACTACTCTGAATACCATCCCAGCGGAAGAAAAGAGGCGCAACTTATCTTACGGAATATGAACATTGAGGAAAGTAAAGACAGAAGAAGATGACGATTGGGGGTGGCGAACCGGCGCCAGCCGTAGATAATCTGCAAGTAGAAAGAGAAGTATGAGGTCGAACTGTCACAGTTGGGCGGGGAAGTAGCCCCCGAGTGCACATCTTTTTTGTTTAAGATCTACCGTGTCGTGCTGAACAGGAAATCGTTGTGAAGGACGCTGGAAAAAAGAGATGAAATATCAGAGTTTGTCCCTTCGACGGCGCAGCACAAGCTCTGACTGGCGAAGGAAATCGGCTGTCTCCATCTCAGAGGAACCAGCCCTGTTTTCTGCCGTTAGTGGTTCAGAGAAACCACGGAAACTCTGCATCAGGATTGCTGGACGGGGATTTGAAGCGTCGTCCAACTCAAAGTGGATCCCGTCAGTGCCTGTAACTGCACCAGACAACACTCTGGCTACCATACAGGCATTTAAGACTCTCTGAGTATCAACAGTCTGATAAGTTTACAGAAATGTCGAAAGGGGCAACTACGGAAAGGCCAAGAAGAGATGTCGCACGTGGTGGGAGGTTGGTTGAAGGGTGTGGAGCGACTGCGGTTTACCTCCGCTGTACAACACGTGTGCCCGTGATGTTCAAGGTTGCGTGCGGGCGGTGCAAAACAGGGGAACAGTAAAAGAAACAATAGAATCAAGGACGCAGCAGTAGTCGTTCAGGAGCGAGACCGCAGCTGTAAGCGACACAGGAAGTCGGGGGCGGGGGTATACCCAAGGTTACCCAAGCACTGCTGTCTGCAAAATCTCGAATACTGTGAAGTGTGTGGACTGGCCACCTTCTCCCACCAGCTGTCACTGATAACTGGCGGGCAGTTGGTCAACAGCATTTTCTCCGTACCATGATCGTGTGTCAGTTCAAATTTGTACATCTGGATGCAAGAAACAGTAATTATTATGTTTTTTCCCGGCCTTCCCTGAGACACTGTCAGGATCTTACCGTGAAAATGAGATTCTTATGTGACCCCACAAACTTTCTTCGGAGATCCAGGCACTTTCTTTTTCTAATTTTGAGTGTCGTACAAAGAAAGTTTGATTGATTTGTTTTGTGTTTGTGAGAGTTATGTGAAGAAGTAGTCACACGCTACATCCAAGTATTTCTGTATGGACCCACAATTGTCTTCATTAGAGGCGTTCCCCAGCAGGACCGGTTTCACCTTCACCACGTTATGGGAAAGCATTTAGCATGGAATCGCTGTCGACAGCCACTTGGCATTTCTACCCACACCTGTCAGGTTTTGAAGCCAGACTGAGTGAACAGAGATGTGGACTTGGACAGGAACAACAGCTCATCGACACAAATATGTAGATACCTTAGGGGCTGCGAAGCAACTCAAATCGCTTGATACGGGCAAGTCTTCAGGTCCAGATTGTATACCGATTAGGTTCCTTTCAGATTACGCTGATACAATAGCTCCCTACTTAGCAATCATATACAACCGCTCGCTCACCGATAGATCTGTACCTACAGATTGGAAAATTGCGCAGGTCGCACCAGTGTTCAAGAAGTGCAGTAGGAGTAATCCATCGAACTACAGACCTGTATCATTGACGTCGGTTTGCAGTAGGGTTTTGAAGCATATATTGTATTCCAACATTATGAATCACCTCGAAGGGAACGATCTCTTGATACGTAATCAGCATGGTTTCAGAAAACATCGTTCTTGTGCAACGCAGCTAGCTCTTCATTCGCACGAAGTAATGTCCGCTATCGAGAGGGGATCTCAAGTTGATTCCGTATTTCTAGATTTCCGGAAAGCTTTTGACACCGTTCCTCACAAGTGACTTCTAATCAAGCTGCGGGCCTATGGGGTATCGTCTCAGTTGTGCGACTGGATTCGTGATTTCCTGTCAGGAAGGTCGCAGTTAGTAGCAATAGACGGCAAATCATCGAGTAAAACTGAAGTGATATCAGGTGTTCCCCAGGGAAGCGTCCTGGGACCTCTGCCGTTCCTGATCTATATAAATGACCTGGGTGACAATCTGAGCAGTTCTTTTAGGTTGTTCGCAGATGATGCTGTAATTTACCGTCTAGTAAGGTCATCCGAAGACCAGTATCAGTTGCAAAGCGATTTAGAAAAGATTGCTGTATGGTGTGGCAGGTGGCAATTGACGCTAAATAACGAAAAGTGTGAGGTGTTCCACACGAGTTCCAAAAGAAATCCGTTGGAATTCGATTAGTCGATAAATAGTACAATTCTCGAGGCTGTCAATTCAACTAAGTACCTGGATGTTAAAATTACGAACAACTTCAGTTGGAAAGACCACATAGATAATATTGTGGGGAAGGCGAGCCAAAGGTTGCGTTTCATTGGCAGGACACTTAGAAGATGCAACAAGTCCACTAAAGAGACAGCTTACACTACACTCGTTCGTCCTCTGTTGGAATATTGCTGCGCATTGTGGGATCCTTACCAGGTGGGATTGACGGAGGACATCGAAAGGGTGCAAAAAAAGGGCAGCTCGTTTTGTATTATCACGTAATAGGGGAGAGAGTGTGGCAGATATGATACGCGAGTTGGGATGGAAGTCATTAAAGCAAAGATGTTTTTTGTCGCAGCGAGATCTATTTACGAAATTTCAGTCACCAACTTTCTCTTTCGAATGCGAAAATATTTTGTTAACCCAACCTACATAGGTAGGAATGATCATCGAAATAAAATAAATCAGAGCTCGAACAGAAAGGTTTAGGTGTTCGTTTTTCCCGCGCGCTGTTCGGGAGTGGAATGGTAGGGAGATAGTATGATTGTGGTTCGATGAAACCTCTGCCAAGCACTTAAATGTGAATTGCAGAGTAATCATGTAGATGTAGATGTAGACGTATGACATGAGAGCATTCCTTTCTTTTTTAGTCGCTTCGATAGTGTAATTCCATTGGATGCAGTGGTAGCACTAACATAGAGGATAGCAAGAAACGAATCAAGCCCTTTAACGGTATCAGATGTAGTAGTGTGTTTGATTTAAGAATATATTCGTCAATAACAAATGCCAGTCGGTCGAGGGTAGATGTCTGATGAACCCCAGGCTTTTCGGATATGGGGAACGACCAGAATTATCCAGAGGAACATTTTGCTGTCCACGCTCTACCTACATCCGACTTTGTTGAACCTAAGCCTCTGTAGCGACAGTCAAATCACTGAGATAGTGTATTTTAAGTGCATTACGTTGCCTTGTAGGAAGCGCGTGGTTCAGTTCTGCGCCATTTAAGTGAGAATCGCCATCGCCTCTCGCTGTACCCTCTGTTCGACATTGTGAGCTTGCAAAATTCCAGCAGTAGCAGCTCGGGCAGCAGTGCGGCGAATGACTGCGGCGGAGCCGGCTCGGCTACCTTTTCTAGCACTGTGATGAAGTGGTTGGCCTCTGAATGAGGTGACACCGAGAGACAAGCGAAACGAGTGTTCAGATAAGTTACTGGAATGCAGCCGGGTGACGACATCTACAAAGGCGGATACTTCGACAGCAGCACACCCTGTACATTGCTTACTTGCCGCAGACTTGCCTTGAAAACGTCAGGGTGCGCTTCTGCCGAAATATCAGCGGTTGTCGACAACGTCTGAACTGTTCCTATCATCCACATAGCCGTAATACTTACTGTGTAAGGTAATGAATGTGTCGCTTTATAGGGTCTGGTTTACCCTCCTATTTAAAATTAAATCTGCGTGATTTATGTTTCCGATTTTCTCTCTGATGAACAATAACTTTATGTTCATTTTTACTGTAGATCTTACTCATCTCCGATTACTTGATATTCCAAAGCGGTTTATGACCTTATTCGAAAATGCCTTCCTTATTTGATTGATAAAATGTATCTGATATGTAGTTCCATTTGAAAGATGACAAGAGCAATTTCTACTTTTTTTCTCTATTGAAGAGAGAAAGGATGTTCTTCTCCAACACCCTACTAAGGTATGCTCATATCTCTATCGTATCCAAAGTTTTCCACTGCTGAATAGATCTTAGTTTCTGTCATAATTCTGAATTAAAATTTCGCGTTATCTTTTAATCGAGCTTTTCCTGCTCGCTTTTTAACTAGTCGTAGAAGTCATCCAGTTCTTCAGTAGAGTGTTTTATCTTTCCGTGGCTTCTCTCAAAACCGAGATATTAAATTCGCTTGCACAGGGCTTCCCTGCTACAGTTTTGCCCTGAAAATGGCGGCGTGTGTTCCTGTCGAAATGTCGGCGCTTCTCGACGACGTCATCCAACTGCATTCCCGTAAATTTGAACATTGTATACGCTGAAAGAAACGCAGGTCTCGAAATGAGAGTGTTTTTGTGGAACGACTGCAGTTGCAATGAAAATTGGGAAAGAAAAATATATGATCTCACAAACATTTTGTTTCTCATATTTTCCGTTTCTATGCACACACGGAGATTTATCAGAATCTTCATCGCTGCTTTCTCATTGATCTCTGCTGTACTTCGTTTTGAATCGTCATCAGAATTACTTTAAATACAATCTGCATATTCTGCGTCAGGTAGAATTTCTTGAATACGATATATCAGTACCAATTGCTCACCCGAGAGATGGTGCAGACGAACCTTAGTACACCACTTCACACGGCCTGTTATCCTACTTACACAAATTTGTACTCTGTCAAAGATGCCGCACTACAGTTTTGCGTCTGCTTGTATCAGCACACAACAGTAAAGGCTATTAACCATGTGCAGCAATCGGCAGTACTTGATTTATCCAGTGGAACAAAAACTTCACGTCGGAAATTTTAGATAATTATTATTTTTTTCTTCAAACTCTGCAATCCACGACACTGACTCTTATTTCTAAATGAACTACGCTAGGATATATTGGAAGTCGTGAAGACTGATCTACCGCCCAGAAACCAGGGATTAAAATTTTGCTATGGAACAAAAATGTCCTGTCTGCGGTTCTGGTGTTAACAGCGACTGTCAAGGCCGTGAGCCTCACTCCATTGTGAACGTGCAGAGCAGGGGTAGTCAACGTTCCGTACTTACCGACCAGTTTTGTGTCTCTGTTGCTACTAAAATCTTCTAACCGCCGAATGGTTCTACAGTGAAGATGATTTTTTTAACTACTGAATGTGGCCAACTATGGACCGCAAAAAAGACATCTTGCCTTTTCTCCTCTCCTCCTAGAACCTGTTCATTCTTTCGCTTATTTTCTTTCTCTCCTGCTCATAAATTATCCGTTCGGGGCTCCTATTTGGTGGTTTCTCTCCAAATGATTTTATATTCTGAAGTTTATTAACTGCGTAGTGTGGAGTCCGCAGCTCGTGGTCTCGCGGTCGCGAGCACGGGGTCCCTGATTCGATTCTCGGCGGGGTCAGGGATTTTCACCTACCTCAAGATGACTGGATGTTTGTGTTGCCCTCATCATTTCATCATCGTTCATGCAAGTGGCAAGATTGGACTGGGAAAAGGTTAGGAATTTGTATGGGCGCTGATAACCGTGCAGTTGAGCACCCGTCATTCCAATCATCATCATCATCATCATCATCGTCATGTATAGTGCGGAGAACCGGTGTTTGCATCGCATCACGCACTTGTTTTAGTGTCTCAAGAGTAATCACATCCGCCAGTCGAGTGATAGCTCTGCTAGAAGCAGCAGCGAAGCATCAGAGTACCGTGAATCGAAATAAGAAGCGAATTACTTTAAATTTCGTAAGCGTATTTCGTGCGTGTCTCTGCATGTATCAGACTTTCTTTAGTATGGACAGGAACTGTGATTGTTGTGTACAGATTGGAGGCAAGTTGGTTACCCTTCGCTCACAGCTGCAGGCGGTGCTGGCTTTGGTCATGCAGCGCGAGGCTGTTGCCAGTTGGCATCACTGTGAGGGACCAGATTGGGCGATCCGAGGGACGTCCAACACGACGCACGCGTCCCACGATTGGTCCACTACTGTGGCCACCCTGGGCACTGCCCACACTCAGGTCGATCCCTTCCCTGTGGTCCAATGGGCGGTTGTTTCAATGTGTGGCTGGAAGCGAAAGACTTTCCGAGTGGCCGATGGGAGGGTCTCCCCAGTTCCTCTGATGAACAAGTGTCGGGCACTACCTGTGGCTGTCGAAGCCCCTGAGCGAGATGGTCGCTCGCTCTGTTCTAGAGGAATCCTCTCGGCCGGTAAGGTGTGGGCATTCAGAAAGGGTTGGATTACTGGCTGCGAGCTCCAATGCTATGTGCATTATAGGGCCCGTTAGGGATATGGCTGTGAAGGAGGGGAACGAATCCAACATTCACTCTGTGTACATACCGGGAGGAGCCATTCCAAATGTGGAATGGATGCTTCTGGATGCCATGATGAGCACGGGGTGCAGCCAACTGCAGGTAGTGGCTGATGTCGGTACTAATAATGTGTATCGCTTTGGATCAGAAGCCATTCTATCTGGTTTAGGCGCAGCTAGCTGAAGGAATAAAGACTGCCGGTCGTGCTTGCGAGGTAAAGGCGGAGCTTACTATCGGTGCTATCGTTGACAGAGCCGACTGTGGTCCTTTGGCACGGAGCAGACTGGAGGGGACGAATAAGAGGCTCGAACTGTCTAGGTTGCAGATTCCACGACTTGCGCCATATGGTGGTGGGTTTCCAGGTTCCGCTGAACAGGTCAGGAGACCACTACACGCAGGAAGTGTCTACATGCGTGGCAGTAGCAATTTCTGACGTGAAGAAGGCCCATACACGCCACCACGGATGGGCCTGCTCCATATCAGCGATTGCTGCCATCACCAAGGAATGTACGCCTGATGATGATCTCTGTATAAGGTCGAAACTGTTCATCTAAAAATAAAAAGAAACGACTTGTGTGTCGCCCAGACTGTGTTTACTTAATAAGTTATTCAAATTTTGTTGTTCAAATGTGTGTGAAATCTTATGGGACTTAACTGCTAAGGTCATCAGTCCCTAAGCTTACACAATACTTAACCTAAATTATCATAAGGACAAACACACACACCCATGCCCGAGGGAGGTCTCGAACCTCCGCCGGGACCAGCCGCACAGTCCATGACTACAGCGCCCTAGACCGCTCGGCTAATCCCGCGGGGCTATTCAAATGTTATTTTATTTTGCGGACTAGATCATTTCGGTTGTGTAGTCACTTTAAAGTAAAACGTCTAACCCGTCGACTACATATGTCTTACGTTACAGTCAATTTCGTGAGCATTCGTTGGTTCATCCGGTTTGCAAACTGCAGAGCTACACCACCTGCCTCCGTGGCTGGTGGCGAACTGGAGTCGGGCCCGAGGCGTCACGTTACACGTGTGTAATGGGCAAGAAAAGACACGGACGGAAAAAAGTAGCTAAAATGTTTGTTAGTTCAAAAGTAATCGCCACAACTGTTAATACATTTATGCCGCTGTGTGGCAAGACAGTCTGTGCTTTCGTGGGGAAATGTTTTCGGTGCGCAGAGCCACATGTCGTCAAGGCTGTCTCGACTGCGCTGCAGAAGTTTCACTGGAAGACTCTTACGCTTACTTTCTATACCCCCTACCTCTCCCCTTGTGACGTCCACATTTTTGGAGCAGTGAAGGAAGACATTCGTGACCGTCGATCCGCTTCAGGCGAAGAGGTGCTGGCCTGTGTCAAATCACGGTTCCGCAGGCAGCCGCAAATATTTTTCCGTGGAGGCGTTGGTCGTCTTGTCTCACAGTGGAATAAACACTTTAATAGTTATTCCAAATACTTTTCAAGTAATAAACAGTTTACTTTCTTCGTTCCATCTTTTTCATATCCATTTGACTGCCCATGTAGACTGATGGTGGCAGACATTTCTTCTCCTTATACTCAGTTTCGTTTTGGAGATGCTAATCTTCATACCATAGTCCTTACATTTCTGATCTAGCTCCGAAATATTACTTTGCGGGTGAAAGTTTGCAAAGTTATATTTCAGAGCTAGATCAGAAATGTAAGGACTATGGTATGAAGATTAGCATCTCCAAAACGAAAGTAATATCAGTGGGAAAGAGATATAAACGGATTGAGTGCCAAATAGGAGGAACAAAGTTAGAACAGGTGGACGGTTTCAAGCACTTAGGATGCATATTTTCACAGGACGACAACATAGTGAAAGAACTGGAAGCGAGGTGTAGCGAAGCTAGTGCAGTGAGCGCTCAGCTAGGATCTACTCTCTTTCGTAAGAAGGAAGTCAGTAGCAAGACTGTTATCTGTGCACCGTTCAATCTTTCGACCAACTTTGTTGTATGGGAGCGAAAGCTGGGTGGATTCAGGTTACCTTATCAAGAAGGTTGAGGTTACGGATATGAAAGTCGCTAGGATGATAGCAGGTTCTAGTAAATGGGAACAATGGCAGGAGGGTGTCCACAATGAGGAAATCAAAGAAAAACTGGGAATGAACTCTATAGATGTAGCAGTCAGGGCGAACAGGCTTAGATGGTGGGGTCATGTTACACGCATGGGAGAAGCAAGGTTACCCAAGAGACTCATGGGTTCAGCAGTAGAGGGTAGGAGGAGTCGGGGTAGACCAAGGAGAAGGTACCTGCATTCGGTTAAGAATGATTTTGAAGTAATAGGCTTAACATTGGAAGAGGTACCAATGTTAGCGCTGAATAGAGGATCATGGAGGAATTTTATAAGGGGGACTATGCTCCAGACTGAACGCTGAAAGGCATAATCAGTCTTAAATGATGATGATGATGATGATGATGATGATACTGAGTTTCGAGTTTTCTATGCAATTGGGGGAGTAAGAACGCATTCTGTCTCGCGTCCGATGTGCTGCGCCTCACACGCTTGCCCTGCGTGCGTTAAGAGCGTATTAACCATTCCACTTTTCTACCTCCGGCGATGATTTGACAGTCTGAGCATGTGTCACTTCGTGTGTGTCGGTTTTTGCTGCACGCTGTGTTCGAGATTCTCATCATTCCACGCAACCAGTAAATTTCGGAAATGTAACTGTTGATCGTTTTCTATCTCCGTGGTACATCTAATGTTGTCATGGAGGCTGTTGAGGTGTCTCAGGAAGTCAGGGAACTGTTCTTCAGCACGGCTGAACGCGACCGAGCTGTCGGCGACGATCTAGTACCACAGTTTAGGTTTAAAGGCGTCAGGCCCAATCCTGTTTTTCGAAATACTCCATACTTCTGTGGTTGAGGATTGAGGAAACCCGTATGATAAATGCAGATCAGGAACACGTCTGAGTAATATGTGCCATGTTATGTCGAAAAGCACATTTAACTCAGAAATTTCCATGTAATTCCAATTTTGGGTTGCGTATTAAAAAGCTAGAGGTTGGAACGTATGCCAAGGCAGCGGTGGGAAGGAAACCTTAGTGCTGAACGGATACTTCCAGTCTCGAAGCCTATTGTTTGCTTAAAAATGGCCAATACGTTCCATTGTGCCCTCTTTCCGTTACTGGCGTCGGCAATCTTTAGTCCGCGTTCGTTCCTTTTGCAGACGATACGCGCCAGCGGAACAATGGTGGCAGCGTATTGTGGTGTGGCTTAGAACTGCTGCTGATGAACAATGCGTTGTGATAACGGCCCGAGTTGGCTGCTGATTCCAAAGAAGAATGTGCCGACAGAGGCGGCGGTGCTGTAGCGGCGGTGGTGCTGAGTTTTTCAGCCGATTACGTTGCTAACATTCCCACATGAGGATAAAACCTAATGCGTCACTGCTGGAAGCGAGTAGAAGGAGAGGTAATGCGTATACTAACACTATAGGGCGTATTCTGCGCAAACGGCTGTGAAACTGAAGGTAATAATATGGTGTATAGTACAATGTGTAGCTGTCGTCCATATATGAAGGATACTGGAATTACTGAGTAATACTTGGGGATCGGGTACCTCGGTGAAAAATAAAAAGCAACGATGTGCAAATATTTATTTTTAGAGTTCTGAGACATACAGTTATAAATACTTTTGAGTGAGTGTGTTGAGTGACATGCTGAAAGCTTCTGCCTAGTATTCGGATAACTGAACAGCCTGTAAAACTTTGTCGTGAGGCTGATCTTCCTTGTTCTGGGACAGTAGAAGTCTGGAGAATTGAGGCCGCTGCTATGCGCTTACATACGAGATGTGGCTGGTGATAGTGTTGTGGCCTTACGAAACCACTTTTGTCCGGCCGTAACTGTGGTTTTTTTTATTGCTCTGGGAGAAGTCTCACCAAAATAGAACACATGTAGTACTAGTTCACTTTATTACATAAAGGAATAAATGATTTTCTTGACTTAGATACAGTCCTTTGCCAAAGGATTGCTTGATAATTTACAGCTGACTATGAAAGAAGAAAAATTGGCAGTAGGTATTAAAATCCATGGAGAAGAAATAAAAAGTCTGAGGTTCACCGATGACATTGTAATTCTGTCAGAGACAACAAAGGACTTGGAAGAGCAATTGAACGGAATGGACAGTGTCTCGAAAGGAGGATATAAGATGAACACAAAGAAAAGCAAAACGACGATAATGGAGTGGAATTAAGTCGGTGATGCTGAGGGAATTAGATTAGGAAATGAGACACTTAAAGCAGTAAGGGAGTTTTGCTATTTGGGGAGCAAAATAACTGATGGTGGTCGAAGTAGGGAGGATATAAAATGTAGACTGGCAATGGCAAGGAAAGCGTTTCTGAAGAGGAGAAATTTGTCAACATCTAGTATTGATTTAAGTATCAGGAAGTCGTTTCTGAAAGTATTTTTATGCAGTGTAGCCATGTATGGAAGTGAAACATGGACGATAAATAGTTTAAACAAGAAGAGAATAGAAGCTTTCGAAATGTGGTGCTACATAAGAATTCTGAAGATTAGATGGGTGGATCACGTCACTAATGAGGAGGTATTGAATAGAATTGGGGAGGAGTTTGTGGCACAACTTGACTAGAAGAAGCGATCGGTTGGCACGACATGTTCTGAGGCATCAAGGGATGACCAATTTAGTACTGGAGGGCAGCGTGGAGGGTAAAAATCGTAGAGGGAGACCAAGAGATGAATACACTAAGCAAATTCGGAAGGATGTAGGTTGCAGTAGGCACTGGGAGATGAAGAGGCTTGCACAGGATAGAGTAGCATGGAGAGCTTCATCAAACCAGTCTCAGGACTGAAGACCACAACAACAACAACAACAACATGAAAGAATCATTTGATGCACCGATTAACAAAGTGTTCTCTTGCAGTACAAATTGCAACATTCACCAAAGAACACTTCATCAGAAACTTGAACAACTGTCAGTGTTCTACTTGGCGGTGATGTTGACTGCTTCAGCTGAGGTGCCGAACTGGGGCTCAGCCTTTGCTACCTCGACACTATACTGACCTCAGCGTGAGTGCGCTGCTGTACTGAGAGAGGGTGGGGCGGGGGGGGGGGGGGGGAGGGGTCTTGTGTGCTGCAGTTTCTCCCACTGGTTGTTCCAGATTTGGGACAGGTCGCTGACGTCTGCGGTATCCATTCGCGTTGGCGACTTTGGTGATCTCTGGACGACACCACAAAATGTTCTGGCGATACTTACTTACAGTACACGTGGAAGTTTCGACTTGGCAAAGCCACAAACGAAACCTACCGATTTTGACTGTTAAGTGACTTCTCTGGTCGTTAGTGGCCACGATCACAGATGTATTGGGGGGTCCGACGGATGTGTGGCTCATCTTGACTCTGCTAATCAATCTGAACGAAGTTGAAGCAACTTGTAGCTGCAGTGGACAGTGTTCGCGATTGCTTTAATGGAGTACACGCTTGTGAAGAGAAGGAAATGAGTGAGAGCTGCTGTGCTGTGGGCGGAACGAGGTCCCACGCAAAAGTTGGCACCTCAAGTGTTGGCAGTCGGTGCCAGAAGCGGCAACGGATCGGAGACTTCGGCGCGCGCGCGTCCACGACTGCCTCCCTTACGCCTCCACAGCCGGGAAGTCGTTTGCGTCCGAGCGCAGTGCTGATCAGCCCCAGTCTCTCTCTCTCTCTCTGTGCAATCAGCGGTCAGCTGCTACCGTCGCTAACTGCGGTGTCGCCATGGCACAGATCCAGCGGCGTGCCGGCAGCACAGTTGTTCTGAACTTACGTCCAATTAGACAGTTGTACTGGAGGTAGACAAGTGCTTGTGAAACCACAAATCCTGCTGACCGTATGGAAATACATCCCTTCACTTCTTTGTTTGGTGCACACCAAGGAAAACCTACAGAACGCAGGTAGCGACAGTCTTTACACGATCATGACTGACATCGCAGTTACACGACTTACAAGGACACAAAACAGTTTTATAGAGGTACATTTATTTAACACTCTGCCGACGCAGGAAGACGGTGTGAATGTTTTCGGGAACACTACACGAAGATGGCTCAAGCAACACGCGTTTCACACTACAGAAGAATTTAAGATTCGTGATAAAAAATACGTTCTGTTGAAGCTGCTGTAACGCCAATTGTTAGTACCACTGAAGTGTTTTCTTTTTGTTGACTGCCTATTACTGCGCTCTACCGTACGATTCTTAATGTGCGTCTTATTCAGCAGTTTACCGCACTGCGCGCACCACCCACTTGTATTAGTACGCTGTTAACATACATGCCTTATCACGCAGATATGTTTCCACACAGTGTAAATAAAATTGTGACATCAATAGCATGTACAATGCTCCAAAATGAAAACAAATAAGTAAATAAATAAAAAAATACACGAGATATCCGCAGAAAAGGTATGGGCTTCGTACTACCGCTGTAATGAGTTTGCAGTGAGACTCAGATACACTCGCCAGAGAGCGCAATGTGCTTCAGCAGTGTGTGTAAAGAGACGCGCCTTTCACTAATCCGTACATCTACATCGTTAAGTTTACAGAAACATGACTGACGAATTTAGCATAGGAGGATGGACAACTGGACATTCATTCCCTACACGTATCCAACCCCTACTGGGCAGCCGTCTCTAACGACCTCGATGACACGGGTTCACAGGTAGATGCCGTGTTTTTTGACTTCCGCAATGCGTTCGATACAGTTCCCCACAGTCGTTTAATGAACAAAGTAAGAGCATATGGACTATCAGACCAATTGTGTGATTGGATTGAAGAATTCCTAGATAACAGAAGACAGCATGTCGTTCTCAATGGAGAGAAGTCTTCCGAAGTAAGAGTGATTTCAGGTGTGCCGCAGGGGAGTGTCGTAGGACCGTTGCTATTCACTATATACATAAATGACCTTGTGGATGACATCGGGAGTTCACTGAGGCTTTTTGCGGATGGTTCAAATGGTTCAAATGGCTATGAGCACTATGGGACTCAACTGCTGAGGTCATTAGTCCCCTAGAACTTAGAACTAGTTAAACCTAACTAACCTAAGGACATCACAAACATCCATGCCCGAGGCAGGATTCGAACCTGCGACCGTAGCGGTCTTGCGGTTCCAGACTGCAGCGCCTTTAACCGCACGGCCACTTCGGCCGGCTTTTTGCGGATGATGCTGTGGTATATCGAGAGGTTGTAACAATGGTACATTGTACTGAAATGCAGGAGGATCTGCAGCGAATTGACGCATGGTGCAGGGAATGGCAATTGAATCTCAATGTAGACAAGTGTCATGTGCTGCGAATACACAGAAAGAAAGATGCTTTATCATTTAGCTACAATATGGCAGGTCAGCAACTGGAAGCAGTTAATTCCATAAATTATCTGGGATTACGCATTGCGAGTGATTTAAAATGGAATGATCATATAAAGTTGATCGTCGCTAAAGCAGATGCCAGACTGAGATTCATTGGAAGGATCCTAAGGAAATGCAATCCGAAAACAAAGGAAGTAGGTTACAGTACGCTTGTTCGCCCACTGCTTGAATACTGCTCAGCTGTGTGGGATCCGTACCAGATAGGGTTGATAGAAGAGATAGAGAAGACCCAACGGAGAGCAGCGCGCTTCGTTACTGGATCATTTAGTAATCGCGAAAGCGTTACGGAGATGATAGATAAACTCCAGTGGAAGACTCTGCAGGAGACACACTCAGTAGCTCGGTACGGGCTTTGCTAAAGTTTCGAGAACATACCTTCACCGAAAAGTCAAGCAGTATATTGCTCCCTCCTGCGTATATCTCGCGAAGAGACCATGAGGATAAAATCAAAGAGATTAGAGCCCGCACAGAAGCATACCGACAATCCTTCTTTCCACGAAGAATACGAGACTGGAATAGAAGGGAAAACCGATAGAGGTACTCAAGGTACCCTCTGCCACACACCGTCAGGTGGCTTGCGGAGTATGGATGTAGATGTAGATGTAGATAGATGTCGACGGGACGTTAAACCCAGTGTTCCTTCCTTCACTACCGGTTACAGTAATAACATCTACTAAGGTAGCGGTACGTTCAGGAGCGTCTCAGTCAATAGATTACAACATTTTTGAGCTTTCTCCAGAACGCTAGTACAAAGTGGTGAGAAGAGGGGAGGAAACCAGCTCTGCGCTGGACACAGGCTGCTGGAGGCTACTGGAGGCTGGTGGTCGCCGCACAGGGAGAAGGGAGAGCGCTTCGCCTCCGCCACCCAACGTGGCGACCAGAATCTGTGCACAGTGCTTCACACCGAGCGAAAGAATCCACAGAAAAGGAAGTCACACAGTGAGGAATGAACGCCCAAATACTTCACACAAATGAATTTGAACGCGCCTCTTTGACACGGTAAAAAAGCTCGCGCTGCAGGTTACGCGTGAGCTGTCAGGGGCATTCAACAATGGCCTGCTAAAGCCTGTTGCACACAGTACCGGTTCATGTCCAGAGCTGACAGAGGCGGGTCGTTGAGATAAAACATTAAGGGCTTGTGCACAACGCGACACACCAGCTAATGTGACCTCACTTTCCGGTATTGAAATCAGTATCGGCAGAAAACAAATGTTGATTCGTCTGTTTTACGGGTGAAGCATGGGACGATTTGCAAACACGAGAAGACGCGCTATATGTATCTATTGTCTACTCATTCTTGTATACACATTAACATCTGTCCAAAAATTTCCCGGTTGTTGTGACGGCTAGAGATCACGGACTGCCAGTGGGGCCACATGGCTTATTACTTCAGTGCGACACACATTTTCAGTTAGAGGTAGCACGCTACGCCGCAGTAGCAACAGGTAAAACACAATTCGAGGCGACAACGACAAGTATGTTTGTCGTTTCCGAAAGTGTACTCGTTTAGAAAAGTGAACCTGTACGACGAGGAGAAAGCACGGAATAACTCAGCGCTCTTGGTTATTATCTGTGAGAAAGCTGCATACAAATTATACAGTTAATACACTACTGGCCATTAAAATTCCTACACCACGAAGATGAAGTGCTACAGACGCGAAATTTAACCGACAGGAAGAAGATGCCGTGATATGCAAATAATTAGCTTTTCAGAGCATTCACACAAGGTTGGCGCCTACAACGTGCTGACATGAGGAAAGTTTCCCACCGATTTCTCATACACAAACAGCAGTTGACAAGCGTTGCCTGCTGAAACGTTGTTGTGATGCCTCGTGTAAGGACGAGAAATGCGTACTATCACGTTTCCGACATTGATAAAGGTCGGATTGTAGCCTATCGCGATTGCGATTTATCGTATCGCGACATTGCTGCTCGCGTTGGTCGAGATCCAATGACTGTTCGCAGAATATGGAATCGGTGGGTTCAGGAGGGTAATACGCAACGCCGTGCTGGATCCCAACGGCCTCGTATCACTATCAGTCGAGATGACAGGCATCTTATCCGCATGACTGTAACGGATCGTGCAGACACTTCTCGGTCCCTGAGTCAACAGATGGGGACGTTTGCAAGACAACCATCTGCACGAACAGTTCGACGACGTTTGCAGCAGCATGGACTATCAGCTCGGAGACCGTGGCTGCAGTTACCCTTGACGCTGCATCACAGACAGGAGCGCCTGCGATGGTGTACTCGACGACGAACGTGGGTGCACGAATGGCAAAACGTCATTTTTTCGGATGAATCCAGGTTCTGTTTACAGCATCATGATGGTCGCATCCGTGTTTGGCGACATCGCGGTGTACGCACATTAGAAGCGTGTATTCGTCATCGCCATACTGGCGTTATCAACCGGCATGACGGTATGGGGTGCCATTGGTTACACATCTCGGTCACCTCTTGTTCGCGTTGATGTACGTTGAACAGTGGACGTTACTGTCAAATGATTAGCTCTACCTTTCATTTGATCCCTGCGAAACCGTACATTTCAGCGGGATAATGCACGACCGCATGCTGCAGGTCCTGTACGGGTCTTTCTGGATACAGAAAATGTTCGACTGCTGCCCTGGCCAGCACATTCTCCAGATCTCTCACCAATTGAAAACGTCTGGTCAATGGTGGCCGAGCAACTGGCTCGTCACAATACGCGAGTCACTAGTCTTGATGAACTGTGGTATCGTGTTGAAGCTCCATTGGCAACTGTACCTCTACACGCCATCCAAGCTCAAAATGGCTCTGAGCACTATGGGACTTAACATCTATGGGCATCAGTCCCCTAGAACTTAGAACTACTTAAACCTAACTAACCTAAGGACATCACACAACACCCAGTCATCACGAGGCAGAGAAAATCATCCAAGCTCTGTTTGACTCAATGCCCAGGAGTATCAAGGCCGTTATTACGTCCAGAGGAGGTTGTTCTGGGTACTGATTTCTCAGGATCTATGCACCCAAATTGCGCGAAAATGTAATCACATGTCAGTTCTAGTATAATATATTTGTCCAATGATTACCCGTTTATCATCTGCATTTCTTCTTGGTGTAGCAGTTTTAATGGCCAGTAGTGTAAATAATTTAGAAGCAATGAAATTGTATTTGTAATAATATAACATGAAAAGGAAGTATCTTTTTTCGTGATCAATAACTTAGCTTCGTAAGATACAGGTTGAAGCTGGGCAACCGTGATGCCCTTTTACCTAAGATAGTTAAGTCTCTCTTTTACGTTATCATCTCCCAGAAATAATAAGTTTTAGCGAAAAACCGGTTTGCAATGTCAGAAGCCGTTCAGAAAATCTTTCTAACGGTACTTCAGTCATGATGATGATGATGATGTTTGGTTTGTCGGGCGCTCAACTGAGCGGTCATCAGCGCCCATACAAAGTCTCAATTTTTTGACAGTCCAATCTAGCCACTGTCACGAATGATGATGATGAAATGATGACGACAACACAAGCAACCTGTCCCCGGACAGGGAAAATCCCCACCCCGGCCGGGAATCGAACCACAAGCTGAGGACGGTACTTCATTCATCCCTGTGCGATTAGTATGTATTGAGAAAAACGCAGGTTCACTTGAGAAATAGTTCTTTTATTCGGGATGTCTTGGCCTTGCCTTTCCACCGGAGGAAAATCGTTTTATCCGCTTCATTACAGGAGAAACCTAGAGTTAAACGTGGATAAACTTGAACGTTTTTTCATGAACCAAATCAAAGAATGAATATAATACGATATAGGTGTCGCCATACTTTTTCGTTTTATCTACAGTGTGTTTAGACCTTGAACGCCTCTTTTACATAACTGTTCTTAATGAAAAGTGCTGATAGTTTATCTACAGCAAGGTGCACTGGGGTTTTTTGTTCCGCAAGAAGTAAACGGCGTACCCAGCAATACGGCAGATGTCGTTACATGTTGTGTCAGTATTACGGATAAACCGAACGTAGCGGGAAGGCTGGCATTAGGGTTCAAATCCCCGTTCGGCCATCTCGATTTAGGTTTTCCGTAAATTTCCTAACTCCATGGTTTCTATGAAAGGAACATAGCCAAATGCTGTTCTCTTTCTCCCACGTCCGACATTAGTGTTCCCTCTGCAATGCCCTAGTCGTCGTAGGGAGCTTAAGCCCTTCTCTTCCCTCCTGAATTAACACGTAACAAACCGACTCAAGCAGATCTGGAGGTGGTGATCTTGTGAAAATCGCAGACGTGAAGACGCTCTGTTTGCAACATGCACAAGAGGTAATGCTGAGATAGTTTCATACCAGCTCTGAAAGGTACAAAGAATCGTCTTCTTTCGTTGCTGCAATGTGTCCTCGTTTATACTCTATGCGGAGAATTTCGCTTGAGCAAGGAACCGTGTGTCACTGCTTCTAGCGACATAGGCGGTATCGAGTAGGACTGTTCAGACGATTCGAGACGCCACAAACGAGACATGTTTCTTTCGTATTGTTTTCTTTCAACAGTTACAGCAGAACTGTGTGCAACTATGGTTTAGAGGCGGAACGACTCTCAAGGCTAGCTAGTGTGAAATCGGCACTGCGAACAGAAAATGATAAACACGAAACCTTTTATTAAGCGATTACCCATTGTCTGCTTCTTCCTCCTGCCGCAAGCGTGACCGCAGAGAAGAGAGGTCTATCGCAGACATCTGCCTGTGGGCGGTCTTGTGTTGGGCGCTTATATCACCCTCCGAGCAGCCAACCAGTGATCCGGAACAGCGACCCGTCGTGCAGAACGCAGTCAAGGATGCCGGCCGGCTAACCGCGACTCGTCGCGATGTGACGTCACAGCCGCGAGCAGTGGAAGCTGTCGTGTGGGCGGTGGGCGTTCTCGTTGTAGCCCCATCGTCTTCCTGTGCTGAGCACTGTCTGGCTGTCTTCTCACACGCAATTTCAACACTCGCTGCAACTGCGCCCATAGTACCGGAGACAAAATCCCCTTTTATTGGGCATCATTAACTGCAAATGGTACCTCTGCTAAGAACTATGGAGAATTAAGAGAAACAGTGAGAGTACATCTTACTGTGTAATCGGGACGTTCTCGTCGTGCAGCTGTTAGTGGGCACGATGCAACAACCTAGGCGGGTTGCTTCATGGGGAACAGGGTGGATGAGCGGCTGTCCATCTCGCTCTGCAGACACAGCCTTGATACAAATACTGTATAACACTGTCTACCAAACGTACGGGGTGATTACAGTTAAACTTTCAGTAGTTGAGGGCGTCCCTATGAAAAACGAGTGATCGTAGGAAGATGAAACTTTCTGGAAACATTTGTAAGCACATGCGGAAGAGAAGTAACTGATAAACCACCCAAAGAAACACGTTTTAATTTCGATATGAGACTGTAACATTTGGTAATTGCGTACCTTGTTTACGTTCTAGGTTACAAATGTTGGTGAACGTAATGGCCGTCTGCATCTATGACAGCCTCGAAGCACTCTAGAGAGAGGTGCCATTTCACAATAGTCCGCAGCACTTTTCAAATGTTCAGCTGTCATGAGGCAGTTCGTGCACTGCTTGAAGACCCCCCCCCCGCATTGCGTCGAACGTGCTCAGCTATGGCAACTTGAACTTCTTCGACAAGCCGCGCTTAATTAGCCCAGCGCTCTGAGGCGCTGCAGTCATGGACTGAGCGGCTGGTCCCGGTGGAGGTTCGAGTCCTCCCTCGGGCATGGGTGTGTGCATTTGTCCTTAGGATAATTTAGGTTAAGTAGTGTGTAAGCTTAGGAACTGATGACCTTTGCAGTTAAGTCCTATAAGATTTCACACACTGCGAGGTGCCGGGGATAGCAGTGTATTTAACACTAAATTCTTCTAGAATCTACATATGTAAATGATGCTCTAAGCCCCCCCCCCTATTCTAACTCCGACTTTTGCTGTTGCACATGGATTAAAAAGAAACGCGAACTGACTGTAATCGACCCTGCAAGTGGAGTAGAAAAGAGTTTGGCACCTGCAATAATTTAACTTGATAAATAAGTTAAATAAAGGAAAGTTTCATTAACGTAGTGCGAAATGATTGGGTTGTTCTACCGATTAACAGAATGAAAGTTCTGTCCAAAATAACAATATGATTTATTATGACTAAACTCAAAATAATAAACAAAACACATGAAACATTTACAATACATCAAATTGGCCCAAATTGGATACTCAAATAAGTGCTGTGAAGGTGAAGTTGTCCCTAAACTAGATTGTGACATTTATGACGAAGTGGTATGTGGAGCCAATTCCTTGCAACTCAAATCTTAAGAGAAACACACAGCCAACCCACATTAATTGCTGCTACAGTAGTGAGAACTCAGACAATGAACACCCA
Organism: Schistocerca nitens; assembly: GCF_023898315.1. Lineage (NCBI taxonomy): Eukaryota > Metazoa > Arthropoda > Insecta > Orthoptera > Acrididae > Schistocerca > Schistocerca nitens. The sequence goes on from NC_064622.1 coordinate 13,694,795, forward strand.
AGACAGAACAAAGTTAGAAAAGACGAACAGGTGCGCTCTGCTGAGCTCTGATTATCACCTAGCAAAATTGCCTGCTTTGCCGGTGCTGCGGATGTACATTACCAAGCTGTCTTCTAAACTGCAAGGACACGACCTGGCGTACTGGAGGCGATGGCTGGTTGCTTCGATGGCCCCTCGAGGTAATGATAATGTCGTGAGTATAGCCCGAAACAAATTATCCTGGTCTGGTTGTTCCAGACTAAAGACTTCCTATCAATACAAATGCGCCTCTGAGGGAGACGAAGAAGGCTCGCCACAAAATCACTGAAGGTACAGTGATTTATTTTAACAAGTGAAGTCACACAGTAACTGCGATAAAGTCAACTTTAGCTAAAACTGCTCAAGACAGACAACATAGGCCGCTTGTACGCAGAACGCTCAATTGCCAACTGTACTCGGAAAGTTATGTTGAAGTCGAAACTTCAGCAACTTCGTCAAACAGTTACAATTAAATAAAAGTATATTAGACAGCCAACAGAAGGCAGGCTGTCCAGAGCAGTGAGAGCTCAGTCTTGTAACCTACTCCGACCGAAAGGCGAGAGCCGACTACCTCAAGAGCACTCGTACAAGCCGAACACAGAACATCCCCCCCCCCCCCCCCCCCACCAAAGTGGTCATGGTTAAACGTTCCGATCAGCAACTCGAAAACCAGTGGAAAATTCCACTCTATTGCCGACACACTACTATTCCACCAATGGAGATACTTGGTGCCAATTTCTGCACTGATTTTGCTACGTCACGTAGCTATCCCCTGAGAAAGCCAATCGCAGTTATGATTTTACAGAAAACGCGGGAATTTGCCTGCCAAGACTGCCTGGGAACAGAAGTCATTCCCACGCCTCGCTGGTAGCCCGCCAGAAAGTGTTTTCGCTAAGTTTCTGCAAAGTAACGGAATCTCTAGCCCAGCCGCTCCTTCAGGCCCCTGCGGGCGTGTCTCCGCCACTCTTATGACAATGTCGGCGTCTGGAAAGCATTCACTCGACTCCCTCACACCCGTCGGCTTAACCCTTTCAAGATCAGCAGAGCCCGCCTGTCACCGGACCACACGGGTGACAAGAGACACTGCGTGGGAAGTCCGCGTGTGAAGGAATAGCGACTTTTCACCGCATGCAATTAGAGAGGAAGATCGAATTGCTCAGACTAGATAGAAATATGAGAGGGGGTTCATGCCACCTCTCAACACATTTTTTTTTTCTTCGACTATTTGTGGCACCATTTGCTGTTGGTGTCTCCCGGGAGCAATTCTCAAATTGCCACTTACATCGACCTTCCAAATCGTGTTCATGACACCCGGTGCCAAAACACGACCTCTCCGTATTCCTTTAACACTTCGATACTGTTTGGATAAAACATCTCCACCAGTAGAGCCCTGCTCACCTTGTCCAGACACATGTCGACCGTCTGCAACTGTATCCCACACTGATGCCTGTGTTTCAGCCCTGCATCGCTGTCACCAGTAACACTACTAACACCGAAAATCCTGCAGCACACTGTCTCAACATCATTGCTGTAAAGTTGGATGGTACCCATGCGGTGAATAGTTTTCCGTCTACACTGGCCCAAGTAGCGAAAGGTTAATTATGACCATCATGTATTACGGATGAGACAAAGACTGTTGAATGCTGTTACTGACTGGAAACTTGGGGGAGCCATGGCCACGCGAACTGGCCGTAACGGTCCCGGGGTACCTGGCCCTCTGAGCCGGCAGGATTTGGGCCTGCAGTAGCTTTTATTATAGCTGACATTGTTGATGCATGGAGCTAAAATTGGAAAAATGTTCATTGACACAATTACTTTGAATCCGCACAGTTCTGAGCCTTTAGCAAAGTATTAACAACAACATAAAAAATGCTTCTTGAAGTCTCCTCCAAAACTAATCAATTAACACCACAGAAATCAAACACTTCTTCAGGAAATTTGCTGTGGCAAGGAGAGCTAGTCATGAACACTGTAGTAAACAACACAGTCTTGCAAAACGTCAATAACTGGATAAAAAAATGTTCAAATGTGTGTGGAATCTTATGGGAATTAACTGCTGGTCATCAGTCCCAAAGCTTACACACTACTTAACCTATATTATCCTAAGGACAAACACACACACACACACACCCATGCCCGAGGGAGGACTCGAACCTCCGCTGGGACCAGCAGCACAGTCCATGACTGCAGCGCCTTAGACCGCTCGGTTAATCCGGCGTGGCAATAACTGGATAACAAATAATCAAGTCCCTTGCTGGACGATATAACTGGTAGAACAAAAGTTAAAGTTCCGACGAGCCCCTACAGAGCACATTTGTCATGAATGCTAAGTCTGTGCCAATTATGACTAATGAAAAAGTCGTATTGTATTGTATTGTATTGTATTGTATAGTATTGTATTGTATGTTAACCAGGGGCCTAGAAACGACGGAGAGGCTCCGTCCTCGCCGCAGCCACAGTGGTCCACAACGCCCCTAAGACGACTACCGCACCCCACTTCACCCTTCCGCCGCCCCACACCGAAGCACTCTTTCAGGGTTATTGTCCCAGTGGACCCCCCCCCCCCATGGAACATTTCACGCCAGAGGAGTGTAACCCCTATGTTTGTGTGGTAGAGTAATGGTGGTGTACGCGTGTGTGGAAACTCGTTTGTGCAGCAGTCGCCATCATAGTGTAGCTGAGGCGGAATAAAGGGAACCAGCCCGCATCCGCCGAGGCAGATGGAAATCCGCCTAAAAACCATCGACAGACTGGCCGGCTCACCGAACCTCGACACAAGTCCGACGAGAGGATTCGTGCTGTGAACCAGACTCTCCTTCCCAATCCGGAAAGCCAATCATTATAGCGCATGGCTAACCAGGCGGGCATAATGAAAAAGTTAATGTTCCTATCTGTAGTCACTGAAACGATGACAGAGTTGAGACAAGCTGAGCTATTTTTCTGGTCCTTGAGGGCGTGATGCCATGGCTCAAGTGCATTGGTGGATGGCGGACTGAACATTGACAGCGACAGCAGTTCTGGTGAAGTTCATCAGCTCCAGTCAAGCTATGTCAGTGCCTTCTGCTTCATCTGTGCGTACTTAAATCCTCGATGTGCACAGTACTACATCTTTTTGGTCGCCTACTTGACTGGGTCACCGAAGCAGAACATACTCTTGTCGAGTCATGCTGATGCTAGCTGCATACGATGACTGGCATTTTGGTACCGCTGCCAGCGTCGCCCTCTGATGGTCTACTCGATGACTTCTTGGCCCTGCTGCAGTTGGGGTGGTGGCGTCGTCGTTTCAGTTATCCAGCTGGCAGATATACCACCACTGACACTCTGCAGGAGGCGCGGTATAGCATCCCTCCCCCACTAAGACGGAGGCGTTGATATGGAGGCATGTTGGTGCGGCCTCACTGACATCAGAGTCCTCTGATCCTTAGGGGAAGCTCCAGGTCATGGATCATCATCCATCTGGAGGTGCTGCTGAGTTGGTGGTGGTTGGTTGGTGTCCTTGTAGGATGGCGCCTGGTCATTGTCAGCTGGTGGCGCCATGGTTTTTGGAACAAACAGTGGCATCACATTTTCTGTTGCTTGTCAGGTTTTCTGCTGTGGGCAAAGTTGGTGGCTGTGTCTATACCCATCAACAAATGAAATTCCTACCATGGTACATAGATTTGCTCAGACCAGGTATGATTGTTTATACCTGTGATGCAGTGGGCAGGAGTGCTGATAAAATGGAAGTGTCAGGTGCATGAGGGAAAGCTGAGGTATCTGTGTAACTTCTCAATGGGTGACACACACCCTTGTGAGCATGTCCCGGTATGAGGATAGAAGAAGGGAGAGTGCACGATGACTGAGTGATACTTGCAGAGTTTAGACATTTTGACTTTTGAAAGTTCTTACGAAATGTTCCACCAGGCTGTTTGAAGTTGGTTGGAATGGGGCCATATGGACTAATGTGACTCTGTAAACTTTGCAAAATTCGTGGAACTCTGTGGATGTAGATGGGGAACCACTATCTGTTACTATGGTTTCTCAGAGACCCTCTAAGGAAAATATCTTGGCTGAGGTCTGGATGGCGGCAGCAGAAGTGGTGGAAGTCCTCTGTGAGAGCCTGCAGCACAACAATGAGCCAAAGGTCCCCAGAAGGGGGCCACCAAAATCCTGACGAATCGTTGGCCAGTGGGTTGAGGTGGATGGCCATGGGAAATATCTGTAGCCTGGGGCCTCTTCCTTGGATTGGCAAGTGCTACAAGTGCAAACCATGTTTGTGATGGGTGTGTCCATTCCCCAGCAGTGTATGTGATGTCTGGCCAGCTGCGTTGTGAGAACCACCTCCCAGTGACTCTGGTAGCAGAGTTCTAGTCCCTCTGTTCAAGTGAGATGGGGATTACAACGTGTGTTCGCCCATTTTCCCATGGAGCAGTATGACCCCCCCCCCCCCCCAATAGTGTAGAGAGATTGTAGTGGAGATCCCAGAAGGCTTGAAGTTCTGAGTTTTCTGTATTTGCTTTCTGTTGGCTGGTCGCCTAAATTGCATGCATCTGTCAGCCTTGCCTGGTAATCAGTCCTGTTTTGTGTGGTGCTTCAATAGTGTTGACATCCAGAGGGAGGTTGTTGATGTCTTCCAGGGGGAGCCAGGCCTTGTGGTCCTTGCTGAAGGCACGATCCAACCATCAATGTAAACAGGAGAGATGATCTGCATTAGAATGGTGCTTTGTCGAACTAAACTAGATATCGTATAGCAGTGCAAGCATTAGCGGTCTTGGTGGGAAGAGTGCAGGTATGGAAGGACCCATAGTATGTGGGAAGTGTGAACTGATGGCCATAGATGTAGTCGTCGGATAGCTGTATGCCAAATGTGATGGCAAGAGCCCCCTTCTGGATTGGCTGTAATTATTCTGTGTATCATTCAATTTTTTGGAAAAAAGGCTATAGGGCATTTCACCCCTTTCACTATTTGTGAGAGGATTGCACCTAATCCGTAATCAGATGTGTAGAGCAAAAAGGACCAACGTCTTTGCTTAATCATATGCTATTAAGGAGGTAGGTTGGAGAAGAGCCTGCTTCAACCTGTGCAAAAGCTCAATCACATTGGTCCATCCATTTCTATGGTACTTTTTTCATATGAGCTAATGTAACAGTTCCACTATGGATGCCACATGGGGAATGAAGCAGTGGTAGTAACTGATTTGACCTAAGACCAACTTCAGTTGGGGTTAGGCAGCGTTTGGACCAACATAAGTTGAAGTGGGACGGATACCCAAAGCACTGAATGTGTGTCCCAAATACTCCACTTGGTTTACAAAGCATTCACACTTGTACATGTTCCCATGTAAATTAACTTTTTGAAAATACGTATAGTAAATAATGCTTCTGAATTATGAGGAAGTCCTCTGTAGTTTTTCCCACCACCAAAATATCGTCTATATAGTTGGATGTCCTAGGAACTTGTCCGATTAACTGTTCTAAATATCCTTGGAATATGACCAGTGCACTGAAAATATCAAAAGGCAATCGTTTATACAGGAAAAGTCCAAATGACATATTGAACACAAGTACGCTCTTAGAGTCATTGTCATGGGAGAGCTTTAAATCAGTCTTGGCAAAGATTCTATCCCCAATGAGACGAGTCATGTGATCTTCAAGTTTGGGCATTGGATATGAATCGATGACCTCCTGAGCATTGATGGTGGCTTTAAAGATCCTAAAAATGCGAGTTTCTTGATTAAGACAGTGGGGTTGCAACAGAACCTCATACTCTTGCAGGTGTTCAAGTTTCTGTGGAGCCTCCCCCACAGAGGGAATGGAACATTATGGGCTTTAAAAAATGTGGTAATGTGTGCCTCACAGTTGTGTATCTCAGTTGCATTTGATGAAAAAGTCGTGAGGAAGTGTTTTGTATTAAATGTCACACCTGCAGCAGTCTATCCACTGATAGCACTGTTGGTGACATGTCATATATCTCTAAGCCCAGGGTGTGAAAGAGGTCCATACCCAGCAAATTAGAGGAACCCATGGTAGTAACAACCAGGATGTGAGTCGTAACTGCTTTGTCCATGACCAATGGAAGAAACCCCTTGCCGATATCACATCATTTCTGAAACTCTTCAATGGAGTGGAAAAATGATGCAAGGGTGCTGCCCCCACTTTTTTGTACATGTTCCAGTCAATTATTGTGACTGCTGAACGAGTGTCAGCATCTCTGTAGTGCTCGTATTGAAGTGGTACCTTTGGTCGCAATGACAAGAAATAATTATCTGGACCTGAGGGACAGTGTCACCGCATCAATTTGAACCTGCAGTTTTATGTGTGTGTGGCCAGAGCGATAGAACAAACTGGATGTATGCTATGTTGGGATCCTCAAATTCTGTCTTGGCCTGGACTGCGCAAATTGTTCAGTTTCACTATAATCCGCAATCATTTGTGAGGAGGAGTTGCAGACCTGCACTTTGTCCTACTTTGGTGCAAGATGTACGTTTCATACACCGAAAACGACAGTGCTGGTGCGTGTGACGTATGAAACATTGTGTGCAAGGTGGGAGGGGCCTGTCAGGGGTACCCTATCCTGCTTATGGAATGGAATGGCCATTGGAGCCCACAAGTGGGCTTGGCCGACTTGGACGTGAACACTCTGGTGGAACCTTCAGAGCTGCTGAAGAGTGTGGAAGGGGTTTCTTTCAATAAAATCATGATTAGGGATCCTAGGCGGGTCAGCCAAATGTCGGGGGGCTGTAACAAGAATGCTTTTACTTGTTCACTTTCCCTACTGGATCGGGTCGTTGGCTCTGGCTGAAGGCCTGTTATGAGACCCAACCTGTTAATTAAAACTGCCCCTTCACTAATTTGATTAATATTTAATAACTAAATAGTGTTCAGGGGACTGATCACTACTAAACAAACAAGCATAGCACTGAACACATTTATTGAACACCAATCTTCCTAACACCAAACTGAACAATGACTTTTTTTTTTTTTTTTTTTTTTTTTTTTTTTTTTTTGTCAGTCTACTGACTGGTTTGATGCGGCCCGCCACGAATTCCTTTCCTGTGCTAACCTCTTCATCTCAGAGTAGCACTTGCAACCTACGTCCTCAATTATTTGCTTGACGTATTCCAATCTCTGTCTTCCTCTACAGTTTTTGCCCTCTACAGCTCCCTCTAATACCATGGAAGTCATTCCCTCATGTATTAGCAGATGTCCTATCATCCTGTCCCTTCTCCTTATCAGTGTTTTCAACACATTCCTTTCCTCTCCGATTCTGCGTAGAACCTCCTCATTCCTTACCTTATCAGTCCACCTAATTTTCAACATTCGTCTATAGCACCACATCTCAAATGCTTCGATTCTATTCTGTTCCGGTTTTCCCACAGTCCATGTTTCACTACCATACAATGCTGTACTCCAGACGTACATCCTCAGAAATTTCTTCCTCAAATTAAGGCCGGTATTTGATATTAGTAGACTTCTCTTGGCCAGAAATGCCTTTTTTGCCATAGCGAGTCTGCTTTTGATGTCCTCCTTGCTCCGTCCGTCATTGGTTATTTTACTGCCTAGGTAGCAGAATTCCTTAACTTCATTGACTTCGTGACCATCAATCCTGATGTTAAGTTTCTCACTGTTCTCATTTCTACTACTTCTGATTACCTTCGTCTTTCTCCGATTTACTCTCAAACCATACTGTGTACTCATTAGACTGTTCATTCCGTTCAGCAGATCATTTAATTCTCCTTCACTTTCACTCAGGATAGCAATGTCATCAGCGAATCGTATCATTGATATCCTTTCACCTTGTATTTTAATTCCACACATTCCATACATTTATAAGTGATAAAATTAAGCTAGTAATGGCATTGGCCTTTAAATTCCAAAACTAACTCTTAAGGTCGGATAACGCATCTGTACTTGTTATTTTCTACTCTCTCCGCTTGTCAGACGTCATGAAATACGTCAGACAAACCTACTGCAATTACCAAATTCTCAATAAGAGCGTGGCTGGAAAACTGAGCTCTGGTAATCACAGGCGTGCGTGACATCGGATTAAATGCCGAAACTGAGCACCAAGTTACCAAATGCAGCATCGTGGACCGGCCAGCAAGCTGCCGATGGCGTCTGCGTCGTCGAGGAGCCTCAATTGCAACAAAAATGAATTTTTTTTCGCGAACAGGCTTCCTGTTCGTAAACTCCTATTCAAAAGCTAACTCTGCTTTCTTTCCAATCGTCTCGCACTCACCAGCCCAAAGGCGGAATCCAGTAACGTCTTTAATGAAGTGTGGCTCAAGGAAATTGCTCTGCTCCTGTCTGCTTTCTGTGAGACAGTATTCCCAACCGTAATTAGCGGAATCAGCATGTCTCTAACAGTAAATCATGACAGTACCTCTAACTGAATACTAGTTTCAGTTGCAGCTGGCAGACTTATTCAAAGTTCTGCACAGCACACTGAAAAGAATTTACTCTTCTACAGCAGAGCCGAAAGCACGACGTCCGCTCGCTACAGGAGCCAAGACACTTCTCTTCGATAACAGCTCCAAAAGCTTCCCTCTGCAAAAATCAGCACCCCCACGCTATTTTTCGAGCTGGCCAATCCCGTGGCTCTAGACCAGCACAGTTCGTTCCCACTATTATTTCTTGGCTTCTTCCAGCCAATTAAAACATTCTCCGCCTTACTGCGCCTAGCATGTTCTGGAACAAACTGAAACTCCGTTCAAAATTGATCCCACCAATCGTGTCTCTCTATTCGCCCTCGCATGGGAAAAGGTCAGTGCACTAGCTTAACCGCGTTTCTTAGAAAGCCCCAGAAAACGTTAAGATTCGTGGGAAGGCTCCCTTAGGCGCCAGCTCGTCTCGACACAGCGGCGTCGGCGCAACGCCCAGCGCCAGCGAGGCGCCGTCCGTCGAAGCCCTGCCTGTGTTGTCCTCGCAATGGGTGCCTACCTGCTCCGGCGGCGCGTCTCCCCCAGTGGGACGCTTTCGCATATCGACTCGTAATGGTCGGCTGTAAACTTCCGCACCCCTCTGCCCTGCCTTTGAGCAGTGCCGCTCGTCCGCTCCAGCCGAACTCCGTGAAAATATCACCTGAACCCTGACTTCATGCAACATGCGAATTTCTTAAAGTTAATACGCGTCTTATGCCGTCTGATACTTCCTATTTTAATTTCACTAGGCTCATTTCCTGATAAATAACAGATAACATAATAACCGATATCTAACTCGTCTTTGCAACAATTATTTTATTACAGTAAGGTGCAAAATACTGCCACCTTACAAGTGGAGCGGTTATTTATATGTGTTAATAACTTGATGACACGCATCAAGTGATGCATCCTTGTGTTTAAGGAGATCATGTTTGCAATGTTATGTCGGGAGTGTGCCCTAAAACCGTGTCTCTAACTAGTGAGGAAGCATGAGAATGGCGACATTGTCCATAAGTACTCTAGATAGTCCCTGTAAGAGGGTGATCCACTTGCGGTATGAATCAGTTTCTATCTTGCGACAGCTTAGAAAAATATGCATAATGGTTGTGATGTGAATCTGCGAATCACAGTAGTCTGAGATGCTAGCTTTGAGGGCATCATAGGGCGTAGGGCTCTGCTTCAGGGTGCAGTTGATTCACTGACTGGAATACTGAAAGGCCCGCACGAGTCAGAAGGAAAGTGCAGCGCTGCGTGCCACCCGTCACCTCATAGGTGCAGAAGAGTTGTTCCAGGTGGGCGATGGAGCAGTCTGATGGTTCTGCCCTCCATTTGAAGGGCGGGGGCAGTTGGTGGGTACTGCACACAGATGAGTCTGTATTAGCTAGCTGGACGTCACTGGCGTGGACAGGAATATAGCCTCCAGCCTCGCCAATGGTCTGCTGCATCTGCTGGATGGAGGTGTATGGGTGCAGGGTGTGTGATGTCCACTGTCTCTGGTGGAGATGCTATAGAGAATGAAAAACTGGTAAAATGTTTGTTGACACAGTTATGTTGAATGCACACTGTTCTCAGCCTTTAGCTAAGTGTAAACGACAACACAAAAGAGGCGTCTGTCAAAACTAATCACTTAAGAGAATAGAAATTAGACACTTCCTCAGAAAATTTACGGTGGCAAGAAGAGCTATTATCGAAACCTGTACTAAACAGCACTCTCTTGCAAAACGTCAATAGTTGTAAAAGAAGTAATCAAGTCCCTTACTGGACGATATAACTGACAGGACAAAAGCGGGCAGCGGCTCTGGTGAAGTTCGGACAAACCACAATGGAGGACACTTGTCGTGAATGCTAAGCCTGTGCTGAGTGCGAGTAATTAGTCAAGAAGCACCCATATGGTAGAGTCCAGTCCCCGGGAGCGCGACGTCTCGTCTGAAGAGCAATGGTGGACGGCGGACTGAGTTGGAACAGGGGCAGCGGCCCTGGTGACGTTCATCCCCTCTGGGCTGGCGTGACACTGCCTTCTATTTGACCGGCGCTAACTTAAAACTTCGGTGTACGGAGTGCTACGTCTTTCTGATTGGCTGCTTGGCCGGGTCGCAAAGCAGGACGAAGTGACGATCGGCGCACGCCAGTGCTAGCTGCGCAACACGGTTGAGATTTTGGTGCGGCCGCCGGCGTCGCCATCTGATGGTCTTCCCGCTGGCTTCTCGACTTTGCCGTGCTTCGAGTGGAACTGTGGGCGTTTAAATTGTGCGACCGGCAGGCATTCGGCCGCAAGCGCTCCGCGTCAGGCGTGCCACAGCTGAATACTTAGGGATTACGATAATTAACAACTTATACTGGAATGACGATATAGATAACGTTGAGGGGAAAGGAAACCAAAGGGTGCGATTTATTTGCAGAACACTTAGAACGAAAGACAATGCCATCTGCACAAACCTTCATTACTACTGCCAATCTTTCTCATGTTTGTCATTATTATTTGATTTTTTTTTACTGCTACTATTATTGCTTTTATCATAATCTGTATGTATAGCACCTGTTGTAAAAATACTGCCAGCATTTACTTTATTAGGTCTTAGTCACTACTCTTTATTCATATTGTCACTAGAGTAAGCTAATTTTCTCATTTAAACTATGGTCATGATGTAACTCTGATGTGTGAAATGCTGCATGTGTGGAACACTGGTCCGATGTAAGAGAGGGCCTGATGGCCCTAATCTGATCAGGTTAAATAAATAAATAAATAAATAATACAGTACGCTTGTCCGCCCTCTTCTCGTGTATTGCTGTGCGGTGTGGAATCCGCATCACATAGGATTCCTTGAGGGCATCGAAAAACTTGAGAGAAGGACAACTCATTTTCTGTTATGGCGTAACACGGGACACAGTCCACTGATGAGACAAGCAGACAGGGATGGAAACAATATATATATATATATATATATATATATATATATATATATATATATATATATATATATATATATCGTTGCGGCAGGATCTTCTGAGAGATTTCAATCACGAACTTTCTCCTCCGAGTGCGAAAATATTTTGTTCATCCCACCTACGTAGCGAGAAATGATCATCGTATTAAAATAACGAAAATCACAGTTCGCATGGGAACATTTGTGTTCGTTTTTCCCGCGCGCTGTTAGATAGTGGCACTGTAGAGCAATACACTACTGGCCATTAAAATTGCTACACCACTAAGATGACATGCAACAGACGCGAAATTTAACCGACAGGAAGAAGATGCTGTGATATGCAAATGATTAGCTTTTCAGAGTATTCACACAAGGCTGGCGCCGGTGGCGACACCTACAACGTGCTGACATGAGGAAAGTTTCCAACCGATTTCTCATACACAAACAGCAGTTGACCGGCGTTGCTTAGTTAAACGTTGTTGTGATGCCCCGTGTATGGAGGAGAAATGCGTACCATCACGTTTCCCACTTTGATAAAGGTCGGATTGTAGCCTATCGCGATTGCGGTTTATCGTATCGCGACATTGCTGCTCGCGTTGCGACCAATCACTGTTAGCGGAATATGGAATTGGTGGGTTCAGGAGGATAATACGGAACGCCGTGCTGTATCCCAAAGGCCTCGTATCACTAGCAGTCGAGATGACAGTCATCTTATCCGCATGGCTGTAACGGATCGTGCAGCCACATCTCGATCCCTGAGTCAACAGATGGGGACGTTTCACAAGGCAACAACCGTCTGCACGAACAGTTCGATGACGTTTCCAGCAGCATGGACTATCAGCTCGGAGACCATGGCTGCGGTTACCGTTGACGCTGCATCACAGACAGGAGCGCCTGCGATGGTGTATTCAGCGACGAACCTGAGTGCACGGACGGCAAAACGTCATTTTTTCGGATGAATGCAGCTTTTGTTTACAGCATCGTGATGGTCGCATCCGTGTTTGGCGACATCGCGGTGAACGCACATTGGAAGGGTGTATTCGTCATCGCTATACTGGGGTATCACCCGGCGTGATGGTATGGGGTGCCATTGGTTACACGTCTCGGTCACCTCTTGTTGACACTGACGGCACTTCGAACAGTGGACGTTACATTTCAGATGTGTTACGACCCGTGGCTGTACCTTTCATTCAGTCCCTGCAAAACCGTACATTTCAACAGGATAATGCACGACCGCATGTTGCAGGTCCTGTACGGGTCTTTCTGGATACAGAAAATGTTCGACTGCTGCGCTGGCCAGCAGATTCTCCAGATCTGTCGCCAATTGAAAACGTCTGGTCAATGGTGGCCGAGCAACTGGCTCGTCACAATACGCCAGTCACTACTCTTGATGAACTGTGGTATCGTGTTGAAGCTGCATGGGCAGCTGTACCTGTACACACCATCCAAGCTCTGTTTGACTGAATGCCCTGGCGTATCAAGGCCGTTATTACGGCCAGGGGTGGTTGTTCTGGGTACTGATTTGTCAGGATCTATGCACCCAAATTCAATGAAAATGTAATAACATGTCACTTCTAGTATAATATATTTGTCCAATGAATACCCGTTTATCATCTGCATTTCTTCTTGGTGTAGCTATTTTAATGGCCAGTAGTGCAGCTTGAAGGTGATTGGATGAACCCTCCGCTGGGAACTTAAGTGTGAATAGCGTAGTAATCACGTAGGTTTGGATACAGTGGACGGCCGAACGCGGAATCCAGTGCTTGGCCACGACTCGTGGACTCCCGCGTCCCTCTGTCGCCGCCTCGACACTCAGCTGAGCGACTGGCGCGTGGCTGTGAACATCGCCCCTGGACCATGCAACAACGGCGACGTGTAGCGTGGACCAGTGAATCCAGATTTCATGTGTATCGAGCTGACGAGCGTGCGAGGGTGTGGCGTATGTCCCACGAAACTGCGGAGCCTGCTCGTCGACAAGGTTGTCTACAGCCGTGAGGTGGGTCAGTCGTGGTCTGGGCCGCGTTTACAATACCGCACGGTCCTGGTGTAGAGAGCAGTGACGGGTGCACGTTATGTAGAATTCACGGAAAACGTCTGCATTCACTCCTGTCAGTACAGTGCCCTGATGGAGACACCGTGTTTTCACAGGGCGATGCGACTTCCGATGCGTACTTTGTTCTACGCATGTGGATTGACGAACACTCCAGAGAATTCACGACCGTGACTTGGCTCCACAGATGAATCAATCCGGCTTTTACAGTATGCTGTCTATACCCGTGTACAATGCGGTAGGACAGTTGTGGGTGGATCAGTATCTCTCCAGAAGAATTACAATACTTCGTGGAGTGCATATCTAGACTTTTGCTTCAGTTTCGTGAGCTTCTGGAACAGGGACTAACTGTTAATAGCCGCGCGGTTTAAGGCACCATGTCCCTCCCGCCGGAGATTCGAGTCCTCCCTCGGGCGGGCGTGTGTGTGTGTGTGTGTGTGTGTGTGTGTGTGTGTGTGTGTGTGTGTGTGTGTGTGTGTGTGTGTGTGTGTGTGTTGTTCTTAGCATAAGTTAGTTTACGTAGTGTGTAAGTCTAGGGACCGATGACCCCAGCAGTTCGGTTCCCTTATTAATTCACAGAGATTTGAACTTTTCTTTTTTCTCACTGTTAACATCACGTCCAGTGCCTTCCCACGACTTTCGGCCAGTCAGTGGTTCTACTAGCGCTGGGATACCCTTATGTTGACGTGATCTTTGGAATTACAGACCCAGCCGTTTCTAGGGACACCATCACTGACCTAAGTTTTATAAAGCTATTCGTGATATGAAGGATGCGTAGGCGTTGGCAAGTGACTGTATTTCAATAGAAGTGACTGACCTGGAGGAAAAGATCTCCAGAAGGTACGTGCAGCATTATTTACAGGTTGTCACTGAAGGAAGACGACTCCCGCCCCCCCCCCCCCCCCTCCTCTCAAACTGCAACAATGCGATAGTTATTGTTCCTCACATGAAATGAGAGAGGCGAGATACCAAAAATAATATGCACTTAACAGTCTCATTTCCATAATACACAAAATATAGACCAATTATTTTGGGGGGACAAATATTAATTATTATCAGCTACGAATTATCATTTTAAACCTGTGTGGTCTCCCTGGTGTGCCTAGTCGACCACAAGTCCCCGTCAAGCTGTTCACTCTAACAACAGAGTACACACAGGGTTGGAGACATGGAGAAAGAAAGGCATCATCACAATTTGAGTTTAGAGTAAACTTTCTTACCTTTATTGGTCGTTGTTGCACGCTCGTGGTCCAGTGGTGAATCTCGCTATCCGCTGTTTGTTAAATCAATTTGATGTCCAGGGTGTGTATTCAGCTGCGTAAGAACTGACAAATATTGAAACTTCGAACTTTTATTTTATAAATGCTGACCGTGACGATATTCAATGATTTTCAATGTAACAGCTTTTCCAATACATCATTTCGTTTCCTCTATCCTTGACCTTCTCAAAGCAAGCGTTTTACAACACATCTCAACACCAACTGCCCATTGTCTCTACACCCACCAACAACCGGCTCCTGTTCACAGCCGGCCGTTGTGGCCGTGCGGTTCTAGGCGCTTCAGTCTGGAACCGCGTGACCGCTACGGTCGCAGGTTCGAATCCTGCCTCGGGTTTGGATGTGTGTGATGTCCTTAGGTTAGTTAGGTTTAAGTAGTTCTAAGTTCTAGGGGAC
Source organism: Schistocerca nitens (assembly GCF_023898315.1). NCBI lineage: Eukaryota > Metazoa > Arthropoda > Insecta > Orthoptera > Acrididae > Schistocerca > Schistocerca nitens. The sequence continues at coordinate 13,709,859 of NC_064622.1, forward strand.
TGATGACCACAGATGTTAAGTACCATAGTGCTCAGAGCCATTTGAACCATCCTGTTCACAGAGCTTACAAACTGTGCAGTACTGCCAGCCTTGGTTGTACATAGATACTTTACACATCGCACGTATACATATATGGAGAAGATAGTGTGAAAAATGAAAAGAGTTTATAATATACTTCTGTGGCAATATACCTCATGATTTTCCTCATATTAACAGTTTTGTAACAAAATAATAATATTTCAGTTTATGTTTAAGTAGTTAAAGTTCACTTGCTCCCTCAAGTTGATTGACGGCACCGCTCACCTCGGCAGCCTGTGGTATCGGTAGTTTCAGTAGTCCGTTACATTACAGTTACGAAAAAAGCATGAATTTTAGTTAGACAAAGGAACAAGGTGGTCTAGGTAGACGGTCTAATCCAACGGATTACTTTCACACAGAAAAGAAATTTCAAAACGGAATATCCTGAACTACCATCTTGTCTGGAATTCACTAATTTCGAGGAACTTTGAACTCAGTTATAACTAAATATATACTGGCAGGTAGTCAGAACAAAGACACCATGTCAATGCAAAACAAATGTATCGCTTCTCCAGTAGCACAGCTGGGCCTCATTAGGAGTAAGGAGTTAAGTGCCGAAAGAGGAGTCACGTAAGTATGTTCCGTAACGGGACAACTGGTCTCAGAAGTTTAGAGGGCGTTTTCAGATCCTTAAAGTGGGGAAAGGGAGGAGGATCACACGTTGTGGAATATACATGAACCGTTTTCGTATTGCTGAGGGCATTGAACAAGTAAGAGAAGAACTGAACTGAGCAAGTTTGCAAGTAGGTTCGAAAATCAATTGAAATAAGACGAAACTAATAAATAATCGGTATACCGAAATAAAAATACTGCGAAGTAAGTACGGAGTCGCAGAAACAGTTGGTGAGATTTGTACCTGAAGCGAGCTGAAAACAGTAAGGAGCTATTTCGGTAAACTAAGTACAATTTCGAAAGTAAGGTGCCGATTTACCTGAAAATGAAAATTTAGTGCGGGTGTGTGTTACGAGTTTTGGCATCTGACTCAGTGGCAGTGACTTTTAACGCGGAAACGACTCAGAGAATGAGTGATGATGAGCGAACATGGCGGTGGTCTACGTTTGGGAAGTACACGAAAATAAACGAACGGATCAGGGAACAGAGTGGAGCGCAAGCTGAGGAATTAGGGAGAGGGCGTGTGAGGAGTGCGGGGGGGGGGGGGGAGGGGAGGGGGTGCGGCAGCCCTTTTTGAGCAATGTGTGTCAGGTGCCTGGTGGTGGTGGTGATTATTTCCTTGAGCCAGAGCTCCGTTTCAAATGGCCGCTGTCGACAGGGGATTTCAAGTTGATTCCGTATTTTCAGGTTTCCGGAAAGCTTTTGACACCGTTCCTCACAAGCGACTCCTAATCAAGCTGCGGGCCTATGGGGTATCGTCTCAGTTGTGCGACTGGATTCATGATTTCCTGTCAGAAAGGTCGCAGTTCGTAGTAACAGACGGCAAATCATCGAGTAAAACTGAAGTGATATCAGGTGTTCCCCAGGGAAGCGTCCTGGGACCTCTGCCGTTCCTGATCTATATAAATGACCTGGGTGACAATCTGAGCAGTTCTCTTAGGTTGTTCGCAGATGATGCTGTAATTTACCGTCTAGTAAGGTCATCCGAAGACCAGTATCAGTTGCAAAGCGATTTAGAAAAGATTGCTGTATGGTGTGGCAGGTGGCAATTGACGCTAAATAACGAAAAGTGTGAGGTGATCCACATTAGTTCCAAAAGAAATCCGTTGGAATTCGATTAGTCGATAAATAGTACAATTCTCGAGGCTGTCAATTCAACTAAGTACCTGGGTGTAAAAATTACGAACAACTTCAGTTGGAAAGACCACATAGATAATATTGTGGGGAAGGCGAGCCAAAGGTTGCGTTTCATTGGCAGGACACTTAGAAGATGCAACAAGTCCACTAAAGAGACAGCTTACACTACACTCGTTCGTCCTCTGTTAGAATATTGGTGCGCGGTGTGGGATCCTTACCAGTTGGGATTGACGGAGGACATCGAAAGGGTGCAAAAAGGGCAGCTCGTTTTGTATTATAACGTAATAGGGGAGAGAGTGTGGCAGATATGATACGCGAGTTGGAGTGGCAGTCAGTGAAACAAAGGCGGTTTTCTTTGCGGCGAGACCTATTTACGAAATTTCAATCGCCAAGTTTCTCTTGCGAATGCGAAAATATTTTGTTGACACCCACCTACGTAGGGAGAAACGACCATCATAATAAAATAAGAGAAATCAAATCTCGAACAGAAAGATGTAGGTGTTCCTTTTCCCCCCGCGCCATTCGAGAGTGGAATGGTAGAGTAGTAGTATGAAAATGGTACGATGAACCCTCTAACAGCCACTTAAGTGTGAATTGCGGAGTAACCGTGTAGATGTAGATACCTACACTGTGCGGCGCACCGAGGAGAGGTTGACTGACAACAGGACAGAGTCCTCTCGTGTCCTCGCTTACCAGACGCCACTGCTGGCAGGAACATCTTCCGTCTCTAATGCTCGGTTTACACTAGCAAGTTATTGCAGCAGTTTACTTGCGCGGAGGGCCGGCCGAAGTGGCCGTGCGGTTAAAGGCGCTACAGTCTGGAACCGCAAGACCGCTACGGTCGCAGGTTCGAATCCTGCCTCGGGCATGGATGTTTGTGATGTCCTTAGGTTAGTTAGGTTTAACTAGTTCTAAGTTCTAGGGGACTAATGACCTCAGCAGTTGAGTCCCATAGTGCTCAGAGCCATTTGAACCATTTTTTTGCGCGGAGGAACTTGCCGCGCGATTTGCGAGTGTAAACATATCGCCAAGTCGACTTGCGACCGTAGCAATTTATTACGGAAGTGACTTGCTGCACGTTTTCCGCTTACAGTGTGAACACCACGCAAGAAGTTTCTGCAAGTAACTTGCAGCTTTTGGGATTTAATTCTATTTCCTGCAAGTAGGTAGCGCAAGTTATAGTAAGTATGTCATCTGCATAACACCCATATTTAACATTTTACTTAATGTGGTGACTTAATTTTATGCAACCATCTTACGTATTATATGCAAACAAATTTCAGAAAAGGCAGAGGAACGGGAATGGATGAAGCAGGATACAGAACATTTTATTGAAGCCGTGGAGAGCTACCCCGAAATACGGTACGTGCATAACCGAGACCTTAAGGATAGAGTGAAGAAGATGAGCGCATTAAGTGAAATCTCGTCAATATTCGACTCATCTATAAAAGAAGTACATAGAAAGTAGCATAACTTGAAGACACAACCCCTTTGCCACCTGCATCCACTCGCTTGTTGTTTTAGGAGTCTAGCAAAAGACGATGTGTAATTATTACATGTTCTATTTACTTAGCTTGTCACTTTCCATTTTATGAGTATTAGAAAAAAAAAACATTTTTATAAGCATATCATTGTGTAAAATGCAGTTTATTTCAATAAAAATTTAATTTCATTGTTATGTTTTCACATACCTTCAAATAATTTTCCCTTTTCAAGACGTTAAAAATGGCTCTACATACGTCGGGTACGACAGGAAAAATCGTGCTGACGGTAATATGAAACAAATGCATTAGGGACTTGTATGAGTCTCCTACAAAGAAAAGATTTCAAAATTCAAACTTTTTTTGGGTGTATGTTTCGCATAACTAAATCAAATGCCTATTTTATTCGTATCTCACTGGTAACTATAAATCATAGAGTGACTAGCAAACGTTCCTTTGCTGAAATAGCAGTACCGAAGATTGTGTCTCGTTTTGATATGACGGACGCTATTAACATCAACAAATACTCCAGATCATTTGAGGACATTCTGCAAAAGTTTTCAAAAGTATCCATGCTCTCGATACTAAGTTCTTGAAAAAGGTTATTAAAGGCACCATTTTGCGATCTTCTCATTATCTACTCTCTAACCCAAATACTTCTCTGTTTCTTTTTCACGTTTTGCATCACAATTACAAGAGCTGCAGCTTATCTCACCCGCCTACTTGTCATTTTACACTTCTGCTGACACTCGTAGTGGTACTGAAAGCATATGTAAACAGTATCAGCAAGTTGTTGACGCAAGTTTCTTGCTAAAGAACTTGCAGGAGAATCTTGCTTAATTCTTGCACTGCTGTGTAAACACAGCTGCAAGCGGCTATCAATAACTTGCAGCAATAACTTTTGCAAGCGACTTGCTAGTGTAAACCCAGCTTAAGACTGAGAGGGGCCGCCTCAGAGCCGAGTGCCGACACTCCAGCGAGGCCGCGGGGGGTGAGCGAGTGCTGCAGCCAGCACTTCTCCACACGGACACGTGTGCGTCCTAGGCGTGTCGAAATCGTGGCCAAAGCCTTGCGAGGTGTCAGGGGAGTGCGAGGCGGGGCCGCCGATTCTGTGGATGGGAGCGAGGTGGTGCACGCGAGTCGGCGGCGGGAGTAAACAGTGAGCAGCGTGGAGAGGGGGGGCGCGCTAGCAGAGCCGGCTCCGCCGCGGCGTTGGCAGACCGCGCAGGCACGCGCTGGAAGCGTGCCAGACGGCTGCTGCTGCCACCTGCAGCGTGTTTCCGGGATGATAAGAGGGGAAGGGAGGGGGCAGTAAGGCGGCCGGACGCACTGCCAGGAGGAGGCCGTGCACACACACACGCCCACCCCTCTCCTCTGCCTACACTGAAGACGGGGCTAACGGCTGCACCGGTCCCACATTCATCACAGACCTTCGTCACGTACCAGGGACTAGTTAATTAAGCCTCCATTACTTTCGAACTACTATGCATCACCAGCATCACTGTGAGATCCGACCCCCACGGTCACGAATACACCGTTGTATTCGCCGCAGCACGAAAGCAAACTGCCTCTGAATATCAGATTGAGGAATCTGTTGTCCCGCCCGCGTCAGTTCGTGAAGACTGCTGCCTGCAGCTCACTGTGAGTGTATACACAGTGCCACCGCATCCCACACGTGCTCCGTCTACGTCTACACCCGTGGTGGCGGGTACCCGGTACCACCAACAGTCATTTCCTTACCTCATAGAGTGAAGGCTTTCACGGCAGGTGTTGTCACCACTTAACACTTCCGGGCTGAGACTCCCCCTTGACGTTTCGCCTTCGACTGCGGAACGCATCACCCGGGGACAATCGGCGGACTGGAACGAGAGCACTTTTTTTTTTTTCCTTTATTGAATTTCGATTCTCCCCGAAGAGGGTGGGCTGACAGCAGCTTATTACGCTGCTCTGCAGCCTACAGACTTTTTAAAACGTAAGAAGAAGATTAGAAACAGTAAAAGCAGGCGATACAACGGTGACTTAAATTGTAAAACGGCGGAAAATTGGGGGAAGTTAAAACATAAAGCAAAGGGTTGGCAAACCTAATAAAATACACTGGAAGCAGACAGGTAACATAGTAGACAGACAATTAAAAATATGGCGGCAGTCTGTTTTCTGTTCGCAAGAGATATAAAAATCACACGCAGCGACAGTAAGATGTCCGTTCGCAACACTTCGGACAAGACACACAACACTATAGACACTGCACTAAAATGTCGGCACAAAGATGACGCACCATAGCCAAGGGCAGACGTGGGGGGAGGGGGGGGGGGGGAACAAGGAGGGAGGAGAGGAAAACGAGAGATCAGCCATCCAGAGGGCGCCGCAGTTAATCACGTGACGTCGGCTGTGCTATGATCTCTGATATTGCCAGCTTTCTCAATTGAAATTAATCGATTCTCACGCTGTTGCTGCAATGTTGATATCGATATCTCATCCAGCTTAATGCCTTCATCTTTTCTATTAAAATTACTGCAGTGTTTGGCAATCTCAATGGCCTCTCTGTACATTCGCGCATAATAATGCGACGTCTTTGCTACGACGGTCGTCTCATTAAACTTTATTTCATGATCACCTTCCTGAAACACGTGTTCCGCTACAGCCGATTTATCGATCTGCCCGAGGCGGCAGTTCCCTTTATGTTCACCCAGACGGGTGTTGACGCTTCTTTTTGTTGTGTCTACATAGACGTTTCCACAACTGCACGGAATTTTATAGACGCTTGGTGTAGCTAGAGGATGTCGTTTATCTTTTGCGGATCTTAAACATTCTTTTATTTTCGTGGTGGGTCTGAAACCAGTTTCCACGTCGTACTTGCTTAAAATTTTTCCAATGCGATCAGTGACCTTACTGATGAATGGTAAGACCATTTTCACCTTGGGTTGATGTCATTCCTCGTCCGTCCTGGTTGTCAGTCTAGGGCTTAGTGCGCGATCTATCTCTCTGGTGGAATACCCATTCTTCTTGAAGGTCACTCTAAGGTGTTCAGTCTCAACATCTAAGTGAGCTCGTTCACATATTTTGTGCGCCCTGTCTATTAATGTTTTAATCACCGCTGCCTGCTGGGGTGGCCGAGCGGTTCTAGGCGCTACAGTCTGGAACCGCGTGACCGCTACGGTCGCAGGTTCGAATCCTGCCTCGGGCATGGATCTGTGTGATGTCCTTAGGTTAGCTAGATTTAAGTAGTTCAAAGTTCTAGGAGACCGATGACCACAGATGTTAAGTCCCATAGTGCTCAGAGCCATTTAATCACCGCTCTTTTATGTCTTCGGTGGAGGCTAGAATCTTTCTGCAGATAACGATCAGTGTGTGTGTGTGTGTGTGTGTGTGTGTGTGTGTGTGTGTGTGTGTGTGTGTGTGTGTGTGTGTCTTTTCTGAAAACCTTATGACCCAATGATCCGTCGTCTCGTTTGATTGCAGTCACATCTAAGAAACTCAGGTGACAATCGATTTCCTTTTCCATAGTGAATTGAATTCTTTGATTAATACTATTCACATGCAACAGGAAGGCATCCACGCATCAGCGTACAATCTATTAATTTCAGTAGGGAAAGTTGACAGTATCAGAGATCATAGCACAGCCGACGTCACGTGACTGACAGCGGCGCCCTCTGGATTGCTTATATATACGGTGCTCACTCGCGCTCTCGTTGCAGGTCGCCGAATGTCCTCGCAGGATGCCTTCCACAGTCGAAGGCGAAACGTCAGGGGAGAGTCTTGTGTACGGACCACGCATCTCAGCCCGGAAGTGCTGCCTGGTGAAACGTTGTTGTGATGTCTCGTGTAAGGAGGAGAAATGCTTACCATCACGTTTCCGACTTTGATAAAGGTCGCATTGTAGCCTATCGCGGTTGCGGTTTATAGTATCGCGACATTACTGCTCGCTTTGGTCGAGATCCAATGACTGTTGGCAGAATATGGAATCGGTGGGTTCAGGAGGGTAATACGGAACGCCGTGCTGGATCCCAACGGCCTCGTATCACTAGCAGTCGAGATGACAGGCATCTTATCCGCACGGCTGTAACGGATCGTGCAGCCACGTCTCGATCCCTGAGTCAACAGATGGGGACGTTTGCAAGACAACAACCATCTGCACGAACAGTTCGACGACGTTTGCAGCAGCATGGACTATCAGTTCGGAGACCATGTTTGCGGTTACCCTTGACGTTGCATCACAGACAGGAGCGCCTGCGATGGTGTACTCGACAACGAACCTGGGTGCACGAATGGCAAAACGTCATTTTTTCGGATGAATCCAGGTTCTGTTTACAGCATCATGATCGTCGCATCCGTGTTTGAGGACATCGCGGTGAAAGCACATTGGAAGCGTGTATTCGTCATCGCCATACTGGCGTATCACCCGGCATGACGGTATGGGGTGCCATTGGTTACATGTCTTGGTCACCTCTTGTTCGCGTTGACGGCTCTTTGAACAGAGGACGTTACATTTCAGATGTGTTACGACCCGTGGCTCTACCCTTCATTCTATCCCTGCGAAATCCCACATTTCAGCAGGATAATGCACGACCGCATGTTGCAGGTCCTGTACGGGCCTTTCTGGATACAGAAAATGTTTGACTGCTGCCCTGGGGCACATTCTCCATATCTCTGACCAACTGAAAACGTCTGGTCAATGGTGGCCAAGCAACTGGCTCGTCACAATACGCCAGTCGCTACTCTTGATGAACTGTGGTATCGTGTTGAAGCTGCATGGGCAGCCGTACCTGTACACGCCACCGAAGCTCTGTTTGACTCAATGCCCAGGCGTATCAAGGCCGTTATTACGGCCGGAGGTGGTTGTTCTGGGTACTGATTTCTCAGGATCTATGCATCCAAAATGCGTGAAAATGTAATCACATGTCAGTTCTACTATAATATATTTGTCCAATGAATACCCGTTTATCATCTGCATTTCTTCTGGGTGTAGCAATTTTAATGGCTGGTAGTGTAATATTTTCACTCATCAGTGTATTTAGATACATTCAGTAGTCTGGGTATAAACGTGTGTGTAAATTAATAAAGATTTTGTACAAGAATATCGTTGTTGTTGACTACCCCACCAGGTGTGGATTGGTTTCTTTAGCATACAACGGTTACATAGATTCCCCACCTAGTCAGAGTATCTACAAAGCGGTTTCGGGAGTATTACTTCTGCTCCTCCCCCTTCTTCTTCTGAATGTTTATTGGACTTGGTCATTCAAAGTTTTGACAAAAACATCTACAGTGTGTGGTGCAATGACATAATTAATTATGTCTTCTGTTTCTGTTCTTCCACAAGATATATTTTGTGCAACCTCATATTTTCGAAGTAGTTTTGTATGTAATTTCCGATTTGCACAAATGACGGTGGAAAGCAGTGCGGCAGGCAAGCGTGGATTCTGTGACTTGAACGTTTCTGACTGCAAGCGGGTGATTTTTACTTAGTGCATGGGGGCTTAATTAAAACAAAATGCAAATAATTTTAATTTTTTGCTTTAGTAGCTGTCTGTTCGATTACGAAGTCTCGTAAACGGTTGGCCCTGACTAGTATTATTACGCAATCTGACTGCATAGAACAACAACAAAGAATGAAATGGAAATTTTCATTAACACAATTAATTAATTAAGTCCCCAGCAACTATAAAACCTACGAAACCAAAGCACAAGTATAACTGTTCTGTGTGTGGAAGTATGACTCAACGTACGCATCTGGCACGGTTCTTCTTCAACAACACAAGAAATTTTAAATATCATTTATACTGAATTAATTAAAGGAAATAGAAATACCATAATTACTCAAGAAAACCAGAATTACACTCTAATCCCAGAACACAAGCCAGATGCTTTGTTGACTGAACCTGTAAAGAAGCATTATTTACGACATTAAATAATGAAAAATAAATCAAGTTTCGTTACCTTCATATATGGACCAAAATCACTCTAATCATTACAATATATCTCCACACCGACTCGCTATTACCACATCTCAACAAGAACTTTTCAGTATCACATCTCAGCAAGCACTCTCTACTAGCACATCTCAACAAACACTCTCTGCTACGAGTTCTTAACAAGCACGAGCTCACCCCAAGCACTGACTACTACGACATCTCAATAATCACTGCCAGTGGAGGCGGCCGAACAATGCTCTCTAGCGCGATCTCTGGCGCTGTGGCTCAGTGTATCCACCTTTCATATACCCTTCCTCCACGGGCTAGAATTTGATGGTATTTTTGCCAGCATTGGTGGTGAAAATGCCACCAAATTCGTCAAAAAAAATACAGAGAAAAATAAAAGATAATATTCATGCGTAAATATCATATAACTAGATAAAATTTTGGCTTTGCACTGACCTTTCAATAACCTAATATATAAAATACAGTAAGCAATACAAATTCTTTCATACATGTGACTTTACATAACAGTTTACACAAGTATTATGTGGTTAAACAGTTCAATCAATAGCGTCAGCAATGACGAATGTGTGCAGGTAAGAGTCTCATAACTTTTCACAAACAGTAATACACAAAAAATCAGTTTATACAAATATTCACATAAACGCTTTCCATAGCTCAAGAATAAGCAGTTGACAGTTCCAGCAGTAGCACCCAGCAATGGTCAACAGGTGCAAAAACCAACAAGTGACATTTTTTCAGTAGAAACAGTCCATCAGTGTCACCCAGTAATGTTGAATAGGTGCAGACACCAACAAGTAACACCATTTCAGTATAAGCAGTTCCATTAGTGGCACCAGCAATGTTGAGCAGGTGCCGACACCAACAAGTAACACCATTTCAGTATAAGCAGTTCCATCAGTGGCACCAGCAATGTTGAGCAGGTGCCGACATCAACAAGTAACACCATTTCAGTATAAGCAGTTCCATCAGTGGCACCAGCAATGTTGAGCAGGTGCCGACACCAACAAGTAACACCATTTCAGTATAAGCAGTTCCATCAGTGGCACCAGCAATGTTGAACAGGTGCAGATATCAACAGGTGACATCTTTTCAGTAGAAGCAGTCCATCAGTGGCACCCAGCAATGTTAAATAGGTGCAGACACCAACAAGTAACACCATTTCAGTATAAGCAGTTCCATTAGTGGCACCAGCAATGTTGAGCAGGTGCCGACACCAACAAGTAACACCATTTCAGTATAAGCAGTTCCATCAGTGGCACCAGCAATGTTGAACAGGTGCAGATATCAACAGGTGACATCTTTTCAGTAGAAGCAGTCCATCAGTGGCACCCAGTAATGTTGAGCAGGTGCAGACCGCAGTCCATAATATTCACTTTCACTAATCACACTGTTCATCAGCAGAAATTAAACATGTTCTAGTGGCACCAATCATGTAGAAAAATTGCAAATAACAGTCCATAATATTCCCTATCACTAATCACACAGTTCATCAGCAGAAATTAAACATGTCCAGGTGGCATCCACCATGTTGAAAAGTGCAGCACCATAACTAATCAGACAGTTCAGGCATGAACAATAGTTTGAATACACATACAATGCTTTTACACTAAACATACAAATCATAACAAACACACAAATGATATCAGATAATTGTCCTATTAACTATTACAATACACAAATACCAGTAAACCTATAATATTTATGGGTGTCAGTGCAAGCCACAACAAACAAGTAAAATAATATTTAGGAGATAGGTTGGGATCACTTCTCTGGGATTATAAAAGGAAAACACACAAAACACACTCACTCATCTTTCATCCACATTTAGTGCTACTGTGTAGTTGAATAGTGTTAACTGTGTAAATGCAATTCTGTCAAAATTTTATGTTCATCATGTGTATCAAGTGGTAGTGGCAGCAATGTATAACAGTCAATAATAGTTAGTCAATGTCATAGTCAGATCAAAATGTACAGTTGCTGAACAACTGTCAGTGAGCCAAGATATGCAATTACTTCCTCTCTCCAAAAAAAAGTATATACTGCTTAGTGATTTAAAAAAGTGTGTGTCTAGACAATCTTCCTTCTACTTTGTTCTAGTCTGCCATCTTCATCCTCATTGTTCCATATAGACCAACAAAAAAAATATGCTCCTCACTTACTTCACCTCTTATCCACCAAACTCCAATAATCATCAGCATTACATAATCTCAATACTTCAATAATACCTCATTTACCTTACCTCTTGTCCACGAAACTCCAATAATCATCAACTTCACATAATCTCAATACCTCAATAATACGTCGATACATATAAACCTCAGCACCAATATCATTTCACTTCCATAACAACTCTTTCCTCTAGTCAGTCTCCTCGAACAAATACAGACAAAATCCTAGTGCAACTTCAATTCAGCATCCCATACAATCCGAAGACACAGTGTCCACACACAACCTCTGTGTAATCCATCTGACACAAATTTTCTACTCATTATAAATTATAAGATACATTTTGGTTCCTTGTCCATCATTAAATAAAAGAAATGCATACATGAGCTCTAACAGCCTTTAGTTTGAATAACTTTCAGTAAGTAAGTACGATTACGAAGTGTTAATGATCATAATATTTCACAGTGTGTACACCACTTCAAGAATCATGGCAGAAGCAAACATGTGGAGTATTTCTTGTGTCAAGTGTCACTTCCTATTTCAATTGCTCACGAAGAATGCAGTGTAATAACTGTCAATGGTCTAAACCTAGTGTTGGTATGTCATGTCGTTAGCTTCCTTCCTATTAGCATAAATTTATACAGCTTCCATAAAACCTCCAGCTCATGTAACTTATATGAAGTTTCTCGTACTAATGTCGTTCGTCGAATTATAGCAGTTCATTTTCTTATCTTAAAAATATAAGGCACTGAGCGTAAGCAAAACATGCAATAGCGCGTAAACATACCAGTAGAGAACAGAATGTCAACAAGTGGATGCAGCACAATCCCTACAACGAGGCTCTGCCAAGCGAACAATCTACAATTAATACCATAGTGTGACCTAAACTCTATGTACGTACACAGTATATCAGCATTGCTATATTCTAAATTGAAGAGTAGTTGTGACAACAAACAGAAATGTGTAAATATGCAATCCATACGCACAGCAGCAAACATATATCTTACGTAATAAACAAGTCATTAGCATCATATCAGCATAAGCAAATAAATGTTCATATGTAATCTTAATAAGTAAACATGAAGGCGCAAACAGATAAATCACAAAGTATAACTTACATACATAACCATATCAGCAGAATTAATCAGGTGACAATTAGAATGTAAATAAATAAGCACAGCAGGCACATAATAAAAAAATATGACATCAGTGAAAAAGCATAGCAGCCAAGCGATGCATAATATACACAAGTAATAACACTGTTCATTAATCAATAATTGTCAAAATCAGTAAATGTACACAAGCACGTCGCTTCACAAGTAAATTCATAGAACATGAAATTTAGCACAAAGTATGAGTCACGTAATCGCAAGCAGCAAATTACGTCTAAAGTACGTACCTAAGTGGAAATATGTTACCTGAAAAATAAACTCAATTAATAGTTACCCTTTTTAGTTTATTACTTTTTTTTCTTCGAAATTACATTCTTCCTGAAATTTTCTCCATAGCAAGTCGTCTTAACGTCGGACACGCACAGAATTTACCTAAAGCTCTTAAATATCTTACACAACCGTATCCTGAAAAATACTGAACGTTAATAACATAATTTATAAAGTCACCATAGCTTTATACAGAATTTAGTCGGAAAAATTAGACTGTGTATTTGTTTACGGCTGTCAGTGCATTCACACTGTGCGCTCGATCAGCTGTAGGCGCGTGACGTATGAAGTAATTGTTTGCGGTCAACGACTGCCTTTTGCGGCGCGCAGACTTCACTGTTGCTTTGAGTATCTGTCGCCGCCGGAACACGGCGCGGTATCCTTGCATTCTCCACCTGTTTACGTATAACTGTTGGTTTCTCAAAAGTCTGTCATTCCACAAAAATTTTAACGTTAGATATGTGATGTATTCCCTTAGAGCGCCGAGATTTAAGAGTTTCTACTTCAACAGTGTTATCATGAATAATTTGCGAATTCTATATGGACCGTTATAAAGCAGAAAAAAAATTTGCGACATAAGCCTTTTCCTTTATGAGACAAACGATGAGACTTAATTAACACCTTCTGACCAACTGACAAAATTTTTAAACGACCAGGACGTTTAGCTGATTTCTCTCTTCTAGCAGCCGCAGATGCAATATTTCGTAGAGCCAGGTTGACAACTTCAGAATGCCGCAGTTTCCGTGAAGGCGGAAAAGGAACGATTTCAGAAATGCGATTTGTTGGTACTTTATTTTTTAATATCAATAGAGGCGGTAAAGAAGTTGAGTCATTAGGAAGTTCATTCAGAATGTTTTGAAAAATATGAAGATACTGATCCCAAGTTCTGTGATTCTGATGACAATAGAGACGGCACAATTTATTGATTTCCTTCATCCATCTCTCTGAAGCGTTAGATTGAGGGTGAAAAAGTGAAATGAAAATTGGTTTAATCTTACGACGCCGTAGAGTACGAAGCCAAATTTTAGAGCGAAACTGTGATCCATTATCTGATATAACCTTATCAACATGACCAACTTCTTTAAGAAAATGTTTGATGAAAGCGTTAGATACTGAACGAGCTGTTGCCTTGCGTAAAGGTGTAAAACACACATATTTTGATGTCAGTTCCACTGGTACGAAAATGTACGCAAAACCATTAGTAGAACGAACCACTGGACCGAACAAATCGACTGCAGCCATGTCCTTTAGTTTCGCTGGAATGATAGGAAACAACGGTGCTCTGTGAGAAATAATTGGCGGCTTAGCCTTTTAACATAATTTGCATTTGGCAAGAACAGATCGAATACGTTTTTCCATATTACTGAAGTAGCAATTTTCTCGCAATTTATGAAAGCATTTTCTGGGACCAAAATGAGCATAACTGAAATGTGTAAACGAGGTGTGGCCAAATCATCCAATCTAACAAAGCGTCTAAGAAAATTACAGACACCAAGGAAACTACGAACATCACGTTTTGTGGTAGGAACAGCATAATTACGAATAGCGTCTAATTTTTTTGGATCAGGAAGAATACCTTCTGTAGAAATAATGTGACCGAGAAATTTCACCTGTGAACGACCAAATTCAGATTTTTCCAAGTTCACTGTAATGCCAACTCTTGCAAAAATACTTAGTAATGAATCCAAAATTTTGTTGTGCTCACTCCAAGAATGTTTAGCAATAAGAATATCATCAACATATGAAGTAATATTGTCACGAAGATAAACAGGTAAAATTTTATTTAAACTAAGAATGAATGCTGCAGAAAATATAGTAAGTCCAAACGGTAATTTCCAAAGTCACTTTTGGGTAAAACAGTCAAATCCGGTTATTTTTTACCTACTGTCTAGATAGATGGATAGTAGAAGAATTGTTTTTATAGATGCAAGGAATAGTGAAAGAGTAGGCAGCGGTGCAGAAAACTAAAAGGGAAATAGCACCACTACAGCTCGGGGCCCTGTGAACGCTACGGCACATATTCACTTAGTGTAGTGAATCCCCTGAGGACGTTAATAGCTGCACATAAATTTAAGTTTGTGACTTAGTGGCACATCTGGCGGAAGTGCGTACGTAAATTGATCTAACCATGCACATGGATGTATGTCATTCTTAGAATTGCGGAAGATCTTAAATTTCCGAACAGTCAAGAAGTGTTTACAGTCAAAGTTTTCGCCTCGTGGCGACAAAGACCTACCGCGTCTGTCCCAGTCCGAATGTCGATTATTGTCAAGTTCGCGCGCTTGGCGCTCTCTTGTTGCATCCCGTAAATAAAACAAATTACTTTCTTCAAACCCTTCTGGTATCTGTGATTCTAAATTTCTTTTTCCGTCTTTTCCTACGATTTCGCCTTCAATTTGTTTGACTTGCTTTTTTAATGCCTCAAATTCCCTTTTCACGCATTCATTAAATTTTCCCTGATTTTCAACATGCTTATTTATGTTCTGATACTCTTCGGTTTCTGCAAATGGCAATGGTGCTGTATCATCTGAATCTCTGTCCCCATGTAAACTAAGATTTGTCAATTTATCTGAAATCTCCTCAACTCTTTCCGATAAGTCACCTAATTGCTCTTTCTGTTTATTTACGTCTTCCGCAAGTGTCGCGACTCGGGTTTCAGTATTGACACATTTAGTAGTTAACTGTTCATATTGTTGTGTTAGATTATTTATTCTGTCATTTGGTACGGATTCCTCGATTCTCTCAAATATTTCTTCCTTATCGTGTGCACATTGTAAATTTAACTCTGAAAATTTCTGTACTATCACGCGATCTCTCTCCTCCTGTTCTCTATCCTGTTCCCTTTGTCTAATCTCTACTGCAATTAATCTATTATTGTGAGAATTCAAAATCGGTTGTACTTCTTCTCTGATTTCTTTCTTTAATTCATCTTTCATATTTTTGAAACATGTCCCTATTCGTGAGTCTAACTGTGTTTCCATTGTCCCCATCTGTGTTTTTAATTCAGATCTAAACTGTGTTTCCATTGTTCCCATATCAGTTTTTAATTCAGATCCCAAAGTTCCCATCTCTGTTTTAATTGTTCCTATCTCTGTTTTAAATTGAGATCGAAACTGCTCCATTGTTCCCATACCAGTTGTAAATATTCCTATTTGTGATCCCTGTGAGTCTAACCGTGTTGCCAAAGTTCCTATCTCTGTTTTAATTGTTCCCATATCAGTTGTAATTGTTCCTATTTGTGATCCCAAATTTAATATTGCACCCATCAACTGCTCCATAATAGCCGGTTCGAAATTCTTCTCGCCCCTAACATTTCCCGCGGAACCAACTTCTTTCGTCATGGCTGTAAAGCTATCTGTGTTCGATACTATTTCAGAATCTTCTATCGTTAATCTCGAGTTCTGTGAATTTTCTGATTGAGAAAAAATTTTGAAATGGTTCCGGACTATTTTCCCGACTTATTAAATTGTTTTCCACTTCATTATTCATCATACTGTTCTCCTGTGTTGGCGAGTTCGCCATGTCAACAATTTCGTCATTTTGACTATCCATCATTTTTGCCTTTTTCATCGATCGCGTAATCATTTACAAAACATACAAAACTCGTCACTATATGAAAATTACACACAATGACACTTTATCTCCAACAATACCATTCACACGAAATGTTTCCCCCAAACACGATTAATCGAACAATTGAAATAATTGCACTAAATTGTCAAACCCGTAGACAAGACAACAGAAATGAAATTTTGCAAAAAAAATACCATTAGAAGAATAACAATTACCAAATCTACACATGCAATATAGACTACAATTACTAAACTACAAATTACTACAACAATCCTACTGTCTACTATTTCTACAATCAGAAGAATTCCAAGGGACGATCCGAAGCAGCGGTCGCCACGTGCATGGGGACTTAATTAAAATAAAATGCAAATAATTTTAATTTTTTGCTTTAGTAGCTGTCTGTTCGATTACGAAGTCTCGTAAACGGTTGGCCCTGACTAGTATTATTACGCAATCTGACTGCATAGAACAACAACAAAGAATGAAATGGAAATTTTCATTAACACAATTAATTAATTAAGTCCCCAGCAACTATAAAACCTACGAAACCAAAGCACAAGTATAACTGTTCTGTGTGTGGAAGTATGACTCAACGTACGCATCTGGCACGGTTCTTCTTCAACAACACAAGAAATTTTAAATATCATTTATACTGAATTAATTAAAGGAAATAGAAATACCATAATTACTCAAGAAAACCAGAATTACACTCTAATCCCAAACACAAGCCAGATGCTTTGTTGACTGAACCTGTAATGAAGCATTATTTACGACATTAAATAATGAAAAATAAATCAAGTTTCGTTACCTTCATATATTGACCAAAATCACTCTAATCATTACAATATATCTCCACACCGACTCGCTATTACCACATCTCAACAAGAACTTTTCAGTATCACATCTCAGCAAGCACTCTCTACTAGCACATCTCAACAAACACTCTCTGCTACGAGTTCTTAACAAGCACGAGCTCACCCCAAGCACTGACTACTACGACATCTCAATGATCACTGCCAGTGGAGGCGGCGGAACAATGCTCTCTAGCGCGATCTCTGGCGCTGTGGCTCAGTGTAGCCACCTTTCATTAGAAAATCGAGCAGTGAGCCATACGTGGATCTGGTTCGTATTATCATTTTATTTTTTCCTGTGCTAAGTTTCTTCCCAAGTCCATAGCAACCTTATTTCTCATATTAGCGTAAAAATCACACACTGCGCGTTTAGCTTCACTTTCGTTTCGTTCAAATACAGAGCACTGGTATTTTTTTTTTATTTTATCTGCCTTTTTCTGCTATCTCTGGAATTTATAAGACGACGTACTTCAAATCAGATTTTAACTAACAAGCTTTTGTTTCAGAGCGTGGTAACATCAGAGTTTTGCTAGACGAATTACAATATCTCCACTCGAGATATCGGAGTCGACCGTGAAAATATCGAAGCAATGCTACACAAAGCACAATAGCTCGAATCGATATATCGTACACGTCGACTACGAATGGAACGTTTCTCCGATAACTGGTAGCCATCGATAGCGGACCTCGTGAAAAAATGTGTAGCCAATTACGCTACACTGAAATTCGTGGGAGGATGAAATGCAACATTATTACCAAAAAGCCGGACGCTTTCTAAAAAATAAAACTTCCGACCGGACGTTATAAAAAGAAAATCAGGACATGCCCGGGTAAATCCGAACGGTTGGTAACCCTACTTCCCGCACACAACAGCCTCACCAGGAAACAGCTGCAGATTGCTCCTCACACTGTGCATCGCATCACTTATGTACACAGAGAATAAGCGCGCTCCTGTCAGAATTCCCTGGGGCGCTCCTGACGACACGCTTGTCTCTCGTTAACACTGGCCGTTGAGAACAGCGTAGTGCGTTCTGTTACTTAAGAAGCTTTCGAGCCACTCACATAAATATGGGAACCTAATCCGTATGCTCGTAAGTTCTGTCACAGTCAGCATTTAGGCACCGTATCAGATGCCTTCTGGAAATTTAGGAATTTGGAATCTGCCTGTGGCCTCCGTCCACGATACGTTGAATATGAAGCGAGAAAAGGGCAAGCAGAGTTTAGTGTGAGAAACGATTTCTAAATCCGTACCTATTCGTGGACAGAAGCTTTTCTGTCCCAAGAAAATTTATTACATTCGAACTGAGAATATGTTCAACAATTCTGCAGGAAACTTATGTTAAGAATGTTGATCTGTAATTATATTGGTCCGTTCTTTTGGCCTTCTTATATGCAGGCGGCATCAGCTCTTTTCTGCAGGCGCATCGGACTTTGCGCCGGGCGAGACACTCGCTATAAGTGCAAGCTAAGCGAGGGGTCAATGTCTCAGCGTTCTTATTGTGAAACCGAACTGGTATGCCTTATGGAGCCGGCGACTAGTTTGTTTTCATCTCTTTTCGCTGCTTCTCTGCTGCACGGATTTGCCTATTACCGTATCCTCAATGGTGGAGTCTGTGCGTCCGTCAAACGGTAAACTGTGTGTGAGTTGTCCAACTAGCTGTTGAAGACGGTATACGGAATCGTGGTCAACAGGACTTGACAAAGTGTCTGCCGTTGTACCAGCAGTGAATCCACAGACGCCCCAGTCGTCACTCGATAGCTTAAAGTTGCGTCCAGCTAATGCTGCATTATCTGAGTGTAGACTTTCTTTTAATGTTTCTACAACTGTTATGCCAGAATCGGGTGGCCGGTAGAATCATTCGATAATTAACTGTATTCGGCCTGCTATTTGCGTCCAGATAACTTGATAGTTAGATGCGATTTCGACCTCGATAGGCGCAAAAATTTTATGGACAACTTTGAGCACTCCCTGTCCCATGGCACCCAGTCTGTTGTTTCGATAACCGTTCCAGGCCTCGCTAAATATTTCGGAGCTCTCTGCTTCATGTTTGAACTAGCTTTCTGTTCCGATAGTATGAGGATGTCACCTTTCCTGTAGGGCAGTAAATCCAGGAACTTTGTTGCCAATACTGTGGGAATGCGCTTTTAAAATTTTGACAGTTGACATGCCTTTAGTCTTCACACGGTCTGATTTCGCTGTCTGCTTGTTGACTGGCCTGTGCTCGCCAGAGAACTTTAACTACATTCTAGTCTAAAAAAAACCGTGTACATTCCGCAAGTACTCTGCTACCCGACTAGCTGCTTCTTTTCTGTAATGCACCCTTGACCTGTCAAGGGGAATCCTGCAATTCTCGACTCCATAATGAAGGTCCAATAATCGGTAGCCAAGACCGTCACAGAATAGACGGAGCCTTTGGCTGAGACTCTCCACGCGGCTGCAAACCAAAGCACCCAGACCAATTCTGGGAATGATGCTGGAAATTGTGAGATCTGCTTCCACCTTGTGAGCAAGTGCAGCACTCTTCTCCATTTCTGTCAGTCGCGCATACGAACTGAAGATGGCCTCAGAACGGAAGCGGCAGACATCACTGGTGCTGACACGAGCCAGAACTTGCAGATGACAGCATCCTGCACGCTCTGTAGCCACTGGCAGGGCCTCCTGGACATCTCAGATGAGGCTTCCGGCAGAGACGGTGATTTCACTTTGCAATACTTTCCAGCCCTGGACGCTATCTCGCTAAGGGGCTCCATAACTTGCCTAACACTGGAGGTGCCGACAACTAGTAAACCATTCCACCCTCCTTCGCCCCCCACCCCCCCGACGTGTGTGTGCTCAGACCGTGTTGAAGGACCGTCTACATATTCACTCACAGCGTGGATGCGTGAGGCTAGACAACCAGCAGCCTCCACATTGACTCTCCGCCTCAAGCGATGCGAACGAGTCACCGTGCATCGCTCACCCTCTGTGAGGGTGGATCCGCTGCCTCGGATACACTGGTAGGTGCTTCGGCAGTGGAGTCCGTGGGAGGAATGAGCGACACCTGTGGTGGTGAGCACTCACGACGCATCAGACGCTCGGCCACCGCTACAGCCCTGCAGGTGGATCACCAGTCATAAGCGTCTTCAGCTGTTCCCAAACTGCGGCCAGGTCCTACTGCGCCTGCACACAGCATGCACACACGCTATACGTCATCTACCGCCAACTATAAAACAAACAGAAAAAGCTAAATGTGTGACTTTTTACTCTTGTGCCTCACCAATGGAGGCTGGGAGCTGACCAGTCCTGAGTCTGCATACAGCACAGCGGTGGGTGTGTCCTAGTGTGGAGGCTCAGACGATATTTTAATCGTGATCATTGTAAGGACCCAGCTATTGACTTGGTATAAGGTGCCATCAGTTACACAATGCTACCACCTATCTCCGAGGTGCTCGCGGCATTATCTGTCAACGAGATAGCGCAAGACCGCATACTGTCTGCGCCCCCGTGGCCTGCCCCGGTACAGAGAGCGCTGAGCCGCTATGCTGGCCAGTGCATGGCCCAGCAGGCCTCTCACCTGCCACACACGTCTCACCGTGGCACGCCGAGCGACTGGCGCCAGCCACCGTGAGTTCAAATGGTTCAAATGGCTCTGAGCACTATGGGACTCAACATCTTAGGTCATAAGTCCCCTAGAACTTAGAACTACTTAAACCTAACTAACCTAAGGACATCACACACATCCATGCCAGAGGCAGGATTCGAACCTGCGACCGTAGCAGTCGCACGGTTCCGGACTGCACGCCTAGAACGGCGAGACCACCGCGGCCGGCCCACCGCGAGTGATTAGCTGTCGCAGCAGAGCAGCACGCAGTGACATAACCGCACACGTCGTCCGAGATTAGTTCCACTCGACGCCCAGCTGGGTTAGAGACACTATTACATCCAGAGCTGGTGGCAACTCTGTGTACTGCGTTTTGCATCATACATAACTCCAAGCCACGCCAAACATTATTCATATATTACTCCTGCTGCACTGGGTACGCCCAAGGTATAAAATGTCATAATTTTTAATATACAGGGTGTCCCAAAAACGAATGACCCGATTTTAAATAGAATTATTTATTAGGAAGAAGGGCTTAACACCAACAAATTGCATATTAAATTACTTGGAAAATACAGAAGTTTATAAAAATCCATCATAAATGTTCAATATGTCCACCATTGGCTGCACAGACGATATCTAGCCGATAGCTTAATTCATTCCAAACTGAGCGTAAGGTGTCTCCTGTCACTGGAGCTACAGCAGCTGATATTCTGGTTTTTAGTTCATCATTGTCACGAAGTATGGGAGGAACGTAAACACATTGTTTAACATATGCCCACAGGAAGAAATCACATGGTGTTAAGTCAGGGGACCTAGGAGGCCAATAGTGTAAAGCCTTGTCTCGCGGTCCTGTACGCCCTATCCAACGTCGAGGCACGTTGGCATTGAGGAAACTGTGCACGTTGTTGTGCCAGTGCGGTGGTGCTCCATCTTGCTGATAGATGAAATTGTCAGAGTCAAGTTGTGGGAATAACCAGTTCCGTAGCATTGCAAGATGTGATTGTCCTGTTACGGTTTCTTCCTCAAAAAAGTACGGTCCATAAATCTTTCTTGGCGAAACAGCACAAAAACATTCCTTTTTGGTGAATCACGGTCGTGTTCAATTGTTTCATGAGGATTTTGGAGCCCCCATATACGCACATTATGACGGTGAACGTTACCGCTAATATGGAAAGTTGCCTCATCATTGAATATCAACCGTGACATAAAACTGTCATCTTCCATGTCCTGTAGAATACCATTCCTAATTTCCACTAGCTTCACTTTGTCAGTATCTCAAAGAGCTTGTACCAGTTGTACTCGGTATGGTCTGAGGGCTAAACGACGCCGTAACACAAGCGACACTGTCATGCGCGGTTACGCATGTTCTGGGCTAGCACGACGCGTAGACTTACGGGAGCTCCTCTCAAATGCTCGTCGGATTTGTCCCAATGTTTGTTCAGGAACGCGTGGCTGGCCAGGACTTTTGCCTTCACAGAGGCACCCTGTTTCTTCAAACTGTTCGTACCACCATTGAATGTTCTGTGGTGATGGTGGTTTAGCACGAAATCGAATATGAAACACACGCTGAACTGCGATCGCTGACTGAGTACGACTAAACTCCATAACACAATATCCTTCTGATGCTCGGACGCCATATTGCGCGAGACTGGCTGCACGCTCCAGGTCAGCGCTGGTAGCGATATGTAGCGGATTTTTTCTGAAACTCTAGACCATTCCGATTACATCTAGCACTGTTTGAGTTACCTAGTGGCATTTGTCTCAATATAAGTTGAAATCGGGCGGTTCCTTTGGGGATACCCTGTACTTCCTGATGTAATTTCAGTGCGAGTTTACACGCCCTAGATGCGTCTGTGTTGGCCTGCCTTGAGCTGGCCCGCCATGCACGTAACATTCACAACAGCGGCAGGCGAATCATTGAGCGCACGCCTCCTGCTAGTAACCTGCGAAATGCTGTACTCGCTGTTCTTGACAGGTGTAGCGTTTACAGAAATGACTACGCAAGAAACATCGTTCGTTACGGTGGGGAAGGTAACTGCTCTGGCGCTGCTTTGTAACTGAAAGCATGTGTCGTTTCCTCACTGGTCCGGCGCTAGGCTACTGTGTGAGAGCGGCTACATCTATCCTAGAACACTGGTTCCCAACGTCGCGGTAATGCCACCCTGAAGGGTTAACTGAAATTTTCTGGCCGGCCGGTGTGGCCGAGCGGTTCTAGGCGCTTCAGTCTGGTTCCGCGTGACCGCTACGGTCGCAGGTTCGAATCCTGCCTCGGGCATGGATGGGTGTGATGTCCTTAGGTTAGTTAGGTTTAAGTAGTTCTAAGTTCTAGCGGACTGATCACCACAGATGTTAAGTCCCATAGTGCTCAGAGCCATTTTTTTTAAATTTTCTGAGGGGAAAAAGCAATAGAATTCAATATTGTATTTCGGTTATGAACGTATATTATTGCAAAATATCATTACTATTAGCACTATATCGTAAGACTGTAACACCAATTATGTAAATTACCCCTAATTAATTATTTTCAACTACAGTAAACTCTGCAGTATCAGCGGGTGGATTATCCTCTCTACGGGTTATCAACAGCATAATTCTCCCACTTTCTTTCTGCTGAAAATTCTCCATTCACCCGAGAGTGGTTGCGGGTGTAGTAAATAATGTACTGTTCGATCACTTCAAGAGCTGGAATGTTTCACACTAATGTAAGATACGTAATGTGAAATTGGATTGTACTGTATTCGTTGACAGCACATAATTCTCACATATACTGTGTTGATTAAAGTATAATTTATAATAAACATTAGTTAATGATTTAAGTTACGATATTGTAATTAATTTTTGTTTTAGAACAACCATAATACATTACTGTGTACTTTAATTGCGGATTATCCGCAGAATTTCATCATTCGCAGTTTTCAAGTCCTCAGTTACCGCGGATAATCGAGAGTTTTTTTTTTCACTAGCTGCTTATTTACACTCCTGGAAATTGAAATAAGAACACCGTGAATTCATTGTCCCAGGAAGGGGAAACTTTATTGACACATTCCTGGGGTCAGATACATCACATGATCACACTGACAGAACCACAGGCACATAGACACAGGCAACAGAGCATGCACAATGTCGGCACTAGTACAGTGTATATCCACCTTTCGCAGCAATGCAGGCTGCTATTCTCCCATGGAGACGATCGTAGAGATGCTGGATGTAGTCCTGTGGAACGGCTTGCCATGCCATTTCCACCTGGCGCCTCAGTTGGACCAGCGTTCGTGCTGGACGTGCAGACCGCGTGAGACGACGCTTCATCCAGTCCCAAACATGCTCAATGGGGGACAAATCTGGACATCTTGCTGGCCAGGGTAGTTGACTTACACCTTCTAGAGCACGTTGGGTGGCACGGGATACATGCGGACGTGCATTGTCCTGTTGGAACAGCAAGTTCCCTTGCCGGTCTAGGAATGGTAGAACGATGGGTTCGATGACGGTTTGGATGTACCGTGCACTATTCAGTGTCCCCTCGACGATCACCAGTGGTGTACGGCCAGTGTAGGAGATCGCTCCCCACACCATGATGCCGGGTGTTGGCCCTGTGTGCCTCGGTCGTATGCAGTCCTGATTGTGGCGCTCACCTGCACGGCGCCAAACACGCATACGACCATCATTGGCACCAAGGCAGAAGCGACTCTCATCGCTGAAGACGACACGTCTCCATTCGTCCCTCCATTCACGCCTGTCGCGACACCACTGGAGGCGGGCTGCACGATGTTGGGGCGTGAGCGGAAGACGGCCTAACGGTGTGCGGGACCGTAGCCCAGCTTAATGGAGACGGTTGCGAATGGTCCTCGCCGATACCCCAGGAGCAACAGTGTCCCTAATTTGCTGGGAAGTGGCGGTGCGGTCCCCTACGGCACTGCGTAGGATCCTACGGTCTTGGCGTGCATCCGTGCGTCGCTGCGGTCCGGTCCCAGGTCGACGGGCACGTGCACCTTCCGTCGACCACTGGCGACAACATTGATGTATGGTGGAGACCTCTCGCCCCACGTGTTGAGCAATTCGGCGGTACGTCCACCCGGCGTCCCGCATGCCCACTATACGCCCTCGCTCAAAGTCCGTCAACTGCACATAGGTTCACGTCCACGCTGTCGCGGCATGCTACCAGTGTTAAAGACTGCGATGGAGCTCCGTATGCCACGGCAAACTGGCTGACACTGACGGCGGCGGTGCACAAATGCTGCGCAGCTAGCGCCATTCGACGGCCAACACCGCGGTTCCTGGTGTGTCCGCTGTGCCGTGCGTGTGATCATTGCTTGTACAGCCCTCTCGCAGTGTCCGGAGCAAGTATGGTGGGTCTGACACACCGGTGTCAATGTGTTCTTTTTTCCATTTCCAGGAGTGTATTTTATGACCCACCGTCCAATTTCTTATGGCGGGTCGTATGTTGCCACTCAGCCGCTGTGACTGGGTCCGGGGTCCGCAGTGACTGAGAGTGACACCACCCCGGCTCCCGCCCCCACTCAAACCGTTGCCCGTGTCCCGCCACGTGGAGGCGGGCTCTATTTGTTTACATCCATTTGAGATCTTTTTTTGTGCAGCATTAGAAAAACTTAGAACTAATGCAGAATCAAGTGAGATATTAATAAACAAAACGAAATTAAATATTTAGAAAGAAGGAAGGAAGAGAATTGAATAGAGTGGAGATAGGTATAATATTGCCCGTCACCAGGTTGTGGGCGGTGGCCCGGGTCTTGGAATGACCCTCAAGACGCTGGCGATCGCTCACCATACCTTTAACATCTACCATCCTAAAAACTAACTTAACTCGAAGAGATTAGGGTACGTTAAAGCAAGAAACTAAGACCTCCATGTCCAGTCTGCCAAACTATTTACCATATACAATAGAGAGGTAACTGATTTTGTGCTTGGCCCAAAGTTGCTAATGAAATAGTACTTGCGTTAGAAGTAATGAAGGTAATGACGATACTGTACTAGCAGTAATGAATGTCACAATGTGCTGAAGGTTTACTCCTCCCGCACAGGCCATGAAGCCCCAACAGCACCGACCGGCCGCCGTGTCATCCTCAGCCCACAGGCGTCACTGGGTGCGGTTATGGAGGGGCGTGTGGTCAGCACACCGCCCTCCCGGCCGTAGGCCAGTTTCCGAGACCGGAGCCGCTACTTCTCAATCAAGTAGCTCCTCAGTTTGGCTCACAAGCGGTGAGTGCAACCCTCCTGCCAATAGCGCTCGGCAGACCGGATGGTCACACATCCAAGTGCTAGCCCAGCCCGACAGCGCTTAACTTCGGTGATCTGACGGGAATCGATGTTGCCACTGTGGCACGGCCGTTGGCGGTGAAGGTTTACAGCTTGTGAAACGACTGTATGAACATCTTCCTCACTATGACAGTAAAACTGAGACATGTACACGGTCCAATGACATTAATGTCAGCGCCGTTTATTTTCGACGTCAACGTGTAATAACTATTCACAGACGTCAGCTGGCAGCACTAGCAGTGGAGGGTATATAAAGAGGTCAGGAATATTGGAAAATAGTGCAGCAGTTGTCGTAATGCTGAAACGGGGCGATTTATCTGACGTACAAAAGGGCACCATTACTGGCTCTCGGGCCAAGGGTCGAAGCATTTCCGAAACGGCTAAGTCTGTAAAGTGTTCACGTGCCGCCGTGGTTAAAGGATACGGCGCACGGCGAAGTGGCGGACCATGTGTCATAGGCGGCAGAGTGAAGGACGGCTGCGGAGATGCGTACGGGCGGATACACGCGCAACTGACCGCCCAGACGAACCAAGGGCCTACTCAACGACCGTCCATCGAACGTTGGTGCGTACGGACCGCCTCAGCAGGCGCCTGGTTCGTCCACCCACGCTGGCTTCCGTTCATCGACAGCGGAGGCTGGAATTTGTGCGCCAGTACCCCATCTGGACGCCCACTGAGTGACGACAGGTGTCCTGTTCAGATGAACCACATTTAATGCTCATTTGGGCAGATAACACTCTACAACATTTATGGTCTGGGAATGTTTTTGGGGCGTTCCCTGGATGGTCTCGTCATTCTCGAATGCACAGTCGATCAACACAGGTTGTAAGTAGGCTGTTTAGGTTTTTATGTTGGTAACGCCACGTAGCGCTCTGTATGAAAATCACTGACTGTGCTATGTGAAGTCTGAGGCTGGTTTGCATTGTTGGAATATTCGCTATTGTAGTGTTGGGCAGTTGGATGTGATCAGCTCGTAGCGTTGCGCAGTTGGAGGTGAGCCGCCAGCAGTGGTGGATGTGGGGAGAGATGGCGGAATTTTGAGAGCGCATGATCTGGACGTGTGTCCATCAGAGACAGTAAAATTTGTAAGACTATATGTCATGATCTGATATATATATTATGACTTTTGAACACTGTTAAGGTAAATATATTGTTTGTTCTTTATCAAAATCTTTCATTTGCTAACTATGCCCATCAGTAGTTATTGGCTTCAGTAGTTACAATCTTTTATTTAGCTGGCAGTATTGGCGCTCGGTGTATTGCAGTAGTTCGAGTAACGAAGATTTTTGTGAGGTAAGTGATTCGTGAAAGGTATAGTTTATTTTTAGTCAGAGCCATTCTTTTGTAGGGATTTTTGAAAGTCAGATTGCGTTGCGCTAAAAATATTATGTGTGAGTTTAGTGTTGATCAGAATAAGTAGAGTAATGCCTGAGTACGTTCAGCTTTGCTCAGCTGTTTGAAAATCAAATAACGTAAGAGGTTTATCAGCACAATAATTCATTAATTTTTCTAAGGGGAGGTTTCAAGGTACACATCTATCGTTGGGGGTATGTCGACCCCTACATGCAGTTTTTTTCCTCGGCGCGATGGCACCTACCAGCAGGACAATGCAACGTGTCACGCAGCTCGCAGAAGTGCGTGGTTCGAAGAGCACCAGGATGATTTTACTGTACTCCCCTGGCCATCGAACTCCCGGGGTTTAGGTGTTAGTGAGAGTCAATGGGAATTCCTCAAGTCATTCGGGCCACGGATCTGCAACCGAGAAACGTAGCGCAGCAATGGAGTTGGCATGGCTCCGCTCACCTTCCAGAACCTGACTGACTGCCTTGCTGCACGTCCCTCAGGGGTGCGCACTGCAGAAGGCGGTTATTCAGGCATTTCTGACAGGTGAGCATGTTAAAG
The DNA here is from genome assembly GCF_023898315.1 of Schistocerca nitens. NCBI lineage: Eukaryota > Metazoa > Arthropoda > Insecta > Orthoptera > Acrididae > Schistocerca > Schistocerca nitens. The sequence goes on from NC_064622.1 coordinate 13,737,889, forward strand.
TGTATATCACATACGATTAAATACCTCGTGGAAATGAGTTGTAGGTATTTCATGCAATAGACCAGAAATTGCTTTATTATTTAATTTACAACAATAAATAAACTGACAACACGACACAGCAGTACCTGTGTATTGCATAACACGCTGCTTTAGGATCTACGCGGTATTGTTATTATTAGTATTATTACAGCCAGCAGTCAGACACAAAACATCGGCAACCCAAAGTCTTCCAAATTCTTCCATTCCAGAAGTAACGAGTCTACCAGTCAAGCGAGTCAGAAACAGTAAGTGCAGTGCGCACCCATTTTAACTCGCTTGACTGCAAATGGGGCTGCAAGGTGTGAGTGAAGCAAGTGTCGCTACGAAGCACGTGTTGTAACGGGTGTCTGCCCCAAATGCCGATGGTTGGCCTGCTTTCCTGGCAAGGACTTGTAGGAAGCGCTCCCGATGCACTTGTAACTGCTTTATCGTTCTAAGAAAAACAAAAAGTACCAGTTGTGTCACTGACTCATAAGTTCACGGTTTAATAAAACGTCCTTTTACAATAAAAATGTTCGAAGGAAACGTATAGACCCTGAAGAAGGTCACTTGCAACAGTGACCGAAACGCCGGTACTTTTACATATTGACAATGCGGTCACAAAGCCACAAAAATTTTATTGACTGTGACAATGGTCGCGGAAGCCTACGTTTACATTCGAAGGAAATTGTTTTTCATTCTAAAATTTAGCTATGACCTAATATTGTTGATGAGGAGCGGGGGGAAGCGAGCGGTAATAGCCGATACCTGAATGCACTCACAAGTACACGAGCGTGGGGTCGGGGACTTGTCCGAAATTTTGTGTGGTGAAAGGGGACCCCTAACACCTCACGTGGTTAAAATATTGGGACGCACTACCCGGAAAATTCCGGGAAATATCGATCCAAAGTTTCTTAGGTGCCTTATGAGTGTAAAATGTTAGTCCACAGCCGAGACGCCGTCTGGCCTAGATGTTTAGGGCTCGGACTCTTACGCCAGAGGTCTCGGGTTCTATTCCTCCTCTGGCACTTTTTTTTCTTCTGTTTCCACCAATTATTCAGAAAATTTCCCTAACCTGCATTATCTTTAACAAATTAGGTACATTATTGAATAAAAATTATTTTCTTTTTGTCCAAGAAGACAATTCATGTCGGTGGGTTTTCCATTTTTCATTGTAAAGTTTATAAGGAGAATCAATGGGTTTTTAATCAGAGTAACAAATTCGATTGGGAGACATTCAATTTTTATACATATAATAATTATAAACAAGAACCGCAGTGGTAATTATCGTAAAAACAAACAAAGCAATAATTTTTGCGACACATTTCGCAACATATAAAAGCGGATTTTTTACAATCACAGGGCGTTTGCAATAAATCTGTACGAAAATATGCCCCATTAACATTTACGAAAATGTTTTGAGTTTCTGATAATTTTGAGGCAAACCAGGCATACCTAATCATGTCTCGGAATATTGGTGACGATAACTGATGGTGAATTATAGAATGAATTTTTGTACTGTCTTCCCGGGAATTAATTTCACGATTCTCCTGTAACAATGCGCTGCAATTTTGCAAGCAACAGAAGAAAAAAAAAAGTGCCGGAGGAGGAATCGAACCTGAGACCTCTGGCGTAAGGGTCCGACCGCTAACCATGTAGGCCAGACGGCGGCTTGACAGTGGACTAACATTTTAGACTCATAAGGCACCTAAGAAACTTTGGATCGATTTTTCTCGGGATTTTCCGAGTAGTGCGTCCTAATATTTTAACCACGTGAGGTGTTAGGGGTCCTCTTTCACCACACACAATTTCGGACAAATCCCGGACCCCACGGCCGTGCCGTGTCCTTGTCAGAAAGGTTGGTAACCGCTGCCTGCAGTCCTAGAAGGCAGCCTCCTGCTTGCACCGAGGCCATCTCGTGCTCGTGGCCTTCTCCGTAGTTGGGGTGGCCAACTTTTCATGGCCGGCAGGCACTGAGCAAACGTCCATATGGAAGGGGCCTGCTCTACGTTGAACGGCTGGCAGGTGAAAGGCTGTGCGATCAGCCGCTGATAACTGCTACTGTAAAAACTTGAGTGGTTATGAATTAATCACCTGTTCACGCAGATAGTTGCTCTGGGCCCTCGCTGCTGTCCCTCATTTCCCGTAGTTTAAGTGTGACATTTCCCGTAGTTTAAGTGTGATTTGATGGAGCTCTTGAGCGCAGAGCACACCTGCTCGCCTTCACGTAACTACTGTGAACTTCATCCGCTTGAGCCTCTTTGCTCTAGTCAATACTTCGTGTCCATGTACAAGTTTCACGGCCCTGACGTCCCCCCCCCCCCCCCCCCTCCCACCATTAAGAAATTGGCGCCACCTTGATGTCTCAAGATGTGCCCCACCGTCATATGTCTTCTTTTGGTCAAGTCGTGCCATAATACAGCTTTCCTGCCTATCCTCCCCCACTCACCCCGATCCCAGCTGTAGCTGCCCTCGTTATACATATAATCTACCCCACTACTCCTGAACATTCTTATAGAACAACACATTCCTGTAGCTTCTTCCCATTTTTTATCTCTGCTGCTCATCACCTACAATTGTCTTTGGTACTAGGCCACAGTTCAGACTTTTTTTAAGTATCCGTGATACATTCATATTCGATGTTAACAGCTTTCTCTTCGTCAGATTTTTGTTGCTATTGCAGGTCTGAATTTTGAATTCTCTTTACTTCGTACATCGGCAATTACTTTGCTGCCCAATTAGTTAAACTTCTCTGCTACTTTTGGTGTTTTCCATGATTTGATTCCTCTCGCCATAGCCTCACTTAATCCGAATATACTCCATTACACTAGAATTACTCATAATGATGTTCATCTTATAACATCTTTCCGAGACACTTCGAAGTTCTTTGCCGTTTCTCACAGAACGACAAGGTCACCGGGAAACCCGAAAGTTTTTATTTTCTCTCCGTGAAATTTAATTCCGCTCCGCACTGCCTCCCACTCATAGCATATAATTGCAGTCTGGTCTTAATGGTTCAAATGGCTCTGAGCACTATGGGACTTAACTTCTGAGGTCATCAGTCCCCTAGAACTTAGAACTACTTAAACCTAACTATCCTAAGGACATCACAAACATCCATGCCCGAGGCAGGATTCGAACGTGCGACCGTAGCGGTCACGCGGTTCCAGACTGTAGCGTCGGAACCGCTCGGCCACTCTGGCCGGCCTCCCCCCTTCTGTACCTCCTTGAGCACCGGTTCACATTAGCTGCGTGCCATTAGACAGCAGTGACGCTATGTTCTGCTGATGGTGGGGGGTGTTACGGTTCCATCGAGCCCCGCACTGCACCTTGCTTATAGGCGATAAGCTAGTGCGTTGGCTCAGGCGGTGTTCGGGCAGTGGACTCGCATTCGGGAGGACGATGCTTCACACCCCGTCCCCAACCGTTCAGAATTCGGTTTTCCGTAGTTTCTGTAAATCGCTTAAGGCAGATCTCGAAACGATTCATTCGAAAAGGAGACGGCCGACTTCCTGCTCATCATTCCCCAATCTGAATACGTGCTCCGCCTCTGATCACCACGTCTCAACGGTACGAAGGGACATTAAATCCCAAGTTTTCCTCCTTCCTCTTCATCGGCGATTCTCCACTGCCCCTACACGTAGCTGGATTTTACCAGCTCATCTAAAACGCCACACCAGACCTCGAACACTACCTCACGCATTGCTACTGCTTGCATGGCCACAAATGCTGACTCGTAGTCGAAACAACGTAAGCGTTGACATTTTCTAAATTTCCTCCCAATATATGTTGCCCCCATACACTTCCACGCTCTTGGTACCTGCCTAGTCGACAAATACTCTGGAGCCGAATCTGCTTATGGTAGTTCCCTAAACATGAAAAAAATTATATGCGAAAAATTATACCTAATTACTATTAGGATTAAATGACGCAGCACCACCTTTTAAAAGCAAAAGTATGTGTTTCTGATCTACTGGGTGAAGAGCTCTGACAATACACTCTCGCACTGTACACCAACTGATCAGCAGTACCCGGAAACCTGCTGTGGACGTTACGGTAACACGGAGTGTGTCCAGCCTTAGCCTTTATGGCGGTTTGAATTCTGCTGTGGACACTTTCAACTGTGTTTCTGAATGTCTCTGGAAGGATGGCAGCCCATGCTATCTAAAGAGCCGAAACCAGGTCTTTGTACAGGGAGTTGATGCTTTGTTTGGGTTCGTCCATTCTCTTTTTTTTCCCCTATGTTAGCATAAAGACACCATTTCTCGTCACCAGTACCGATACAGGATAGAAATCGTCGTTGTTGTTCATCCAACAGGTGATAAGCAAGTAGAGATGCACTTTCCCCACTGCATGCAAATGTCGCACGATGGGGGAATGATCACAGTTCATCACATTCGGCAGTTCTCGAGTACGCTGACGTGTATCATTGTGGATTAATGCGTTTAAACGATCTTCATCAAACCCAGAAAGTCTTCCTGAAAGAGGAGAGTCAAAATCATCCTCCTTAAAACGAGAAAATCATTTTCTTGCGGTGCTGTGTCCAGTGACATTCCCCCCAAACAAGGCACAAATGGTTTTGGCTGCCTTTGCTGCTGTCACCCCTCCAGCAAACTCAAACGGAAGAATACGTCGGAAACGTCCCGATTTCTCCACTCGGCACGCCATTTTTTAGCGTGCGCTGCTCCTCTCACTATCTCCAAATGACAAAATGACTGTGTACACTACAACAGAAACAGTGACCTATAAAGAAAAAATGACAACCGATAAAAAGTCCATAGGAACCGGAATACCAGTAAGCAAAACAAAAACGCTACGAACTTATGCACCAACCCACTACATAGATTTTAAAAATTTAAGAAATAACAGTTTAAGTGCAAAAATATTCAGAATAAGTATTTTTTTAAATTTTTTGTGGTACTGCTACGTCCGTTCGGCGAATTGCCTGCTCATAACCTCCCACGGCTGGTACCATCAGCATATAGTCTTATTTCAATTGTTACGACAATGGGCTAGTACAAGGCATAGGGGTGCTAGAATTTCGTGGCCATTTTTCATGAGATGGAACGTCATACCGAGCCAACGTAGCTACACGAATGAAATTTCATCCTTTATTTTCAAAGTGCTATGCAGCTTACTTTTTTCCCCATTTATCTGTTTCGAAGTGTAACTGTTCTAAATTACTTGTAAGTTTCATTACGGCTATGTAAAGCCAAGGAAGCCGATCAGGTCGTTATAGACAACATTTGATGGGTGGTTTTCATCACATTAATTCTGGAGAAGAAAATATAGACTGGCAGAGAATTAAGTCACCCAGTCACAAAAATACACACGTCACCCTGTTCCCCAGAACTCCTGAAGATAGACGTTGACTGTGGATATTGTATCACAGACACAGTCCCTTTGACTGTTCAGAGATGTCACTAAACGCTCCCAAAGATTGATTGGCGACTCAATAGAGTGCTGTGTGCACAACGACCATGTGATAAATAAAATTAGAAGGGAGGTCAGCATTGGCCGTAATTTTGATGACTTTTCGATCACATAAACCGAGCGAGGTGGCGCAGTGGTTAGTACACTGGACTCGCATTCGGGAGGACGACGGTTCAATCCCGCGTCCGGCCATCCTGATTTAAGTTTTCCGTGATTTCCCTAAATCGCTCCAGGCAAATGCCGGGATGGTTCCTTTGAAAGGGCACGGCCGACTTCCCCTTCCTTCCCTAATCCGATGAGACCGATGACCTTGCTGTTTGGTCTCTTCTCCCAAACAACCCAACCCAACAGTAACATAATGATTATCTTCAGTGCTTTAGCGTACAAATTAAAGCTCGTAGGCACTGTTTTGTAGTTATTAGCAGTAACAGAGGCTATGAAACGATAAGTTATTGTGATCGTTTCATAGCCTCTGTTACTGCCAATAAATACATACCAGTGCCTACGAGCTTTAATTTGTACGCTAAAGCACTGAAGATAATTTTTATGTGATCGAAGATCATTTTTCCTCCCAAAGATGTAAACAACCGTGCATGAGCAGCGCCTATTAGGCGGAGGGGGTCCGACAGCCGGTCAGTTCCAGTAATTCCACCAGCAAGGAGCTACACGGCTCGTGTTGTGTGTAGTACAATCATGCCTAGACGGTCAATGCCGCGCCTCTCCATCGTTTCTAGGTCCCAGGTTTCATAAACAATACACACACAATGCACAATACCTGTGCAGACGTTGTTGCAATTCCGTTAAATGTTAGGATGGAAGGGACATTTACTATCACTGAACTGTGCGATATTCATTTAATTTATGGCGAGGCAACAGGTGTTGCGTGGGCACTTGTACAAATTTATCGAGAACGCTTCCCACAACGAAACCTTCCAGCACGATCGACATTTGCTGCTGTTCACCAAAGGTTTTTATCGTCGTAGTTCTCTAATTTTACCTGATTACTCTGAGATTCATTCGTAACAAAGAACAGTAGTTACCTTTACCTTTAATTCTGTATTCGAAACGCATTGTCTGTTTTGATATGCTTTCATTTTATTATTAAATAAATCTCGACAGGATACAACTTAAGAGCACGTATTTAATTTGCGTAGGTTGAGAGATACTCGCTCTTTACTACGCCGCGCAGAAGGCAGAGGCCCCCAACGCGAAGAATCTACGTTGGAAGCTGAGGAACAAGTTCCGGACCGCATCCACGAACATCCTACTCGGAGTACTAGAAGCGTCGTTCGCCACGTGGGCGTACCGCACACTGTCGTTCGTGGCACTTTGGAACAGGGGCGTCTGCAGCCTTGCCGCATTCAACGCCTACAAGCGTTGTTGGAGCAAGATTTCCCTCCGCGGCGAGAATTGTTACAGTGGTTGTTGTACTCTCCACCAATGAAGCGTATTTCACTCGCGAAGGAATAACCACTTTCCATAAGACGCAGACGTGGAGCCTACACAGTCCACGCCAAGCAGTGGCAGCGCGGCTTTTCCGTAAATGTATGGGCGAGTATAATCGATGATTCCAGTGTTGAACCTTACGTTTCACCTGCACGACTGACTAGAGGAAAGATTGCTACCAACTTTATTACAAAATATTCCGTTTGTATTACGTCATAACATGTGGTTCCTCCACGATGGTGCTCCACCCCACATTGATCACAGAGTACGCAGATTTTTGAATAAACGATTTCCAAGACAATGGATAGGACGGTAGCACGCAGTCCTGATTCAAGTCCACTGGATTTCTGCTTTTGGGGCCGTATGAAGGAACTAATTAATGGTCAGCAAATAAATAATGCGAAAGAACTTACGCATAGGATTTTCAATACTTCCATTACCGTAAAGGCAATTGTGCTTGCGTGCGAACACTTGCTTTCTTTGGGATTGGGATTATTATATTCTTCTTGAAGTCAGATCGGCATAAGATTCCACAAATTGTTCTTCTACACTAACGTGGTTATAACGACAAGTTAACATACATTTTGTGCATTTAACGAAGCTATCATAGTATCAGATCAAGGATCCGAGGGCGAATTCGCCAGTGAAAATGCAGATGTCTTTTCTGCTTCAGAAAGTTGAGGGAATGTCACTGCAATCGAAGCTATTGCCGAGACTGTTGTAACGACAGCCGATAATATTATGCAGATGTTACAAAAATTAGAGGCTAGGACAGGTACCAGTACTATTGGTAATAACACCAGTAAGGTGACTAATGAGGTTACTTCTGTGAATCAAAAGCAAGAGAGTGTGGCTACTGATTTTACTCCCACGAAGCGACAACAACACAATTTGACTAGTATCGTCTCACAAATCGGTCAACAGCTCAAAAATCGATGTGAGTAATTAAAAACTGAAGTTTCCTGTCACGTAACTGCACTGTGATGGACCGACCAAGAGGGCATAATGAATTTCAGGATTGCAAAAAATTACATCAAAAAAGTTTTGCATCACTTCTGTTCCGAGAGTTCCGGAACCTGTACAGAAAATTGGAATGGAGATCAACATAAACATCATTTGCGCCCTGTTTATTGCTCATGGAAACCACATTTTGCATGTTGTACCAACATAGAGCGAGACCTTCGGAGGTGGTGGTCCAGATTGCTGTACACACCGGTACCTCTAATACCCAGTAGCACGTCCTCTTGTATTGATGCATGCCTGTATTCGTTGTGGCATACTATACACAGGTTCATCAAGGCATTGTTGGTCCGGATTATCCCACTCTTCAATGGCTATTCGGTGTAGATCCCTCAAAGTGGTTGGTGAGCCACGTCGTCCACAAACAGCCCCTTTCAATCTATACCAGGTATGTTTGATAGTGTTCAAGTCTGGAGAACACGCTGACCACTCTAGTCGAGCGATGTCGTTATCCTGAAGGAAGTTATTCACAAGACGTGCACGATGGAGGCGCATCCATGAAGACGAATGCCTCGCCAATAAGCTGCCGATATCGTTGCAATAACGATCGGAGGATGGCATTCAAGTATCGTACAGCCGTTACGGCACCTTCCACGACCACCAGCGGCGTACGTCGGCCCCACATTATGCCATCCCAAAACAGCAGGGAACCTCGACCTTGCTGCACTCGCTGGACAGTGTGTCTAAGGCGTTCAGCCTGACCGGGTTGCCTCCAAACACGTCTCCGACGAATTTCTGGTTGAAGGCATATGCGACACTCATCGGTGGAGAGAAGTGATGCCAATCCTGAGCTGTCCATTCGGCATCTTGTTGGGACCATCTGTACCGCGCTGCACGGTGTCGTGGTTACAAAGATCGATCTCGCCATGGACGTCGGGAGTGAAGTTGCGCATCATGCAGCCTGTTGCGCACAGTTTGAGTCGTAACACGACGTTCTGTGGCTGCACGAAAAGCATGATTCAACATGGTGGCGCTGCTGTCAGGGTTCCTCCGAGCCATAATCCGTAGGTAGCGGTCATCCACTGCAGTAGTAGCCCTTGGGCGGCCTGAGCGAGACATGTCATCGACAGTTCCTGCTTCTCTGTATCTCCTCCACGTCCGAACAACATCGCTTTGGTTCACTCAGAGACGCCTTATTGAGAGTCCTTCCTGGCACAAAGTAACAATGCGGACGCGATCAAACCGCGGTATTGACTATCTAAGCGCCGGCCGCGGTGGTCTCGCGGTTCTAGGCGCGCAGTCCGGAACCGTGCGACTGCTGCGGTCGCAGGTTCGAATCCTGCCTCGGGCATGGATGTGTGTGATGTCCTTAGGTTAGTTAGGTTTAAGTAGTTCTAAGTTCTAGGGGACTGATGACCACAGCAGTTGAGTCCCATAGTGCTCAGAACCATTTGAACCATTTGACTATCTAAGCATGGTTGAACTACACGAGCCGTGTGCCTCCTTCCTGGTGGAATGACTGGAAGTGATCGACTGTTGGACCCCCTCCGTCTAATAGGCGCTGCTGAAGCATGGTTGTTTACATCTTTGGGCGGGTTTAGTGACATGTCTGACCAGTCAAAGGGACTCTGTCTCTGATACAATGTCAACAGTCAACGTCTATCTTCAGGTGTTCTGGGAATCGGGGTGATGCAAAACTTTTTTTGATGTGTGTATCAAAGGTACCGCTGAATAGAAAAAGCAATTGACTCAGAAATTAAATACCCTACAATTAGAAAAAAAATACTTTAAAGTAAACTCTTCGGCAGGTAGTAAAACAGGTAGAGGATCCTTCTACCAAACATGAAGGAAAGGTAGATGAGTTTTTAAAAGAGAAGGATGGTCATATCACAGAAAGATCAGAGTCAGAGTTAAAAGGAGCGGTACAGCAAGCCATCACTGAAGTATAGAAACAGCAAAGAAAGTCAGTACAGGCAACAATGAGTGGCACCGATAGAAGAACTGCCTGAGTGGAAGGACAGTATAGAAATTCAGTTTAGTACTCAAACACGTAATATAGAAAGTGAATTGAATGCGGTTAAGGAACATGGAAGGAATTGTGCAGCCCAGGTAGTTAGAACTATCGTCTCCTGAAATAGGAATGCTGGGGAAGTACACAGTAGTAATCAGTTACGACAATGCCTTATACCCAGTAGTATGGGGGCAGAGCCCACTCTTTCTTCCAGTTTGTTAGACGAAACTCTAGAACAACACCAGCAGATTCGGATATTCACATCTAAAATATGAATGACAAAAACTGTAACAGCAGTTACGTCACGAGTCATTTCTCGCAGGTTTTTTAGTCTCTGTACTTCGTAAGATGGAAAAGTCAGTGCGTTGACGCAACCGATGGAAAAGCCGCTGCACTACGCTCCGCACGGGGAATGCGGCTCGCCTTGTATTAATAAAATGAGTTGTGTGACGGTAAAACAGTCTGTTTACGCTCTCCCCGCTTAGGACGGAACACTAACCTTATTATATGGCGTGTTACACCCACTAGGTCAACCAGAGTGGACGGTGGCAGTTTAATTCCAAATAGAATTCACCACAAGGTCAGATACTTTTAGCTTTTCCATCTTGTAAGAAAATTAAGGAATTATATTTACACATGGAGGTAAAGCAATACTTTTAATAGGGCTTGCAAGTAATTAATGGAGGTGAAAGATCCACCCAAGGCTCAGGATCTGTCTAAGTAATAACAGCAAGGTTACATAAAGATTTAAGGCTCAGGAACCATAAGTCTTATGTAACACTGCAGTTATTACTTAGACAGTTAGGTACCACTGACTACACTTAGATCATAACTTAATTATAGTGAAATAAAAGCAAGCAGCGATTACTCTGTTTTCATGGACTAAGTAAGTTCTATTGCTATGTATGAAATGCTTCCGTTTTTGCCGGTGAGAATATTACTATTATTAAACTAGGATACCCAAGTAACTAGTTGCTACACATCAACAGCAATGCACTTGTTATAGTGAGTGATGAAAAATGTTACGTCCGCTGTAATATTAGGCTAGCGTTATTAAAGGAAACCGTAGTCGATTGGCAAGGCTCAAGTAGGTAATTAAATACACTATTGTTGCGACGATGAAATACTGAATACTGGCAGGGGCAAATGAGTTGACCTTCCACCAGGTCCGGAATGTAAATGATCGATAAGAAACAGGGGTTCTAGATTTTTTTAAATATGTAGGTGGCCAACATGAACTGCATATTAGCACTCCCAGAGAACTGGATAGAAAAGTAATGTTATGGCAGACACTCATGGAAGTAGAAGTTTAACTGTGCTGAAAACTGGAATAAGTATGTACATTTTGGCGTGAACTCTTGAGTGTGGAACTTCAAGTACTGTTCATTGATAGCTTTAATATGAAAGCATTTTTGATATATGGTAAGACGGAAAGTATTTTTCCCATCATCTAGTTTGCAAAGTTAATGAACGATGTCTAGTGGGCGTGATGTAACTATTGAACTACAATGTGGTAAATCAGTTGGGAAATTTTTAATTTTATTTTTTATTTTATTATTTTTTGAGTTGACCAACTCGTGTGATACGAAGTGATGCAGACTGTGGAATTATTTGTAATGAGCAATGACTAATGTTATATCTTATTATTACCCTACTACTACCATGTATTAGCTATGGTGTATATATATATATATATATATATATATATATATATATATATATATATAATTATATAATTGAAAGGTGGCTACACTGAGCCACAGCGCCAGAGATTGCGCCAAAGAGTTTTATTCCGCCGCCTCCACTGGCAGTTCTTGTCGAGAAGACGTGGTGGAGAGTGCTTATCGAGATGTGGTAGTAGTGAGTCGGTGTTGAGATGTTGTAGTAGGGAGTGCTTGTTCCATGTTTTATGCAGTTGTTTGATGGGCTAGACAGCAGATTTTGTTCGAATGGAGATATTGTAATGATCAGACTGCTTTTCGTCAATATATATGAAGGTAAAAAAAATTCCCTTTTCTTTTTATTATTTCAGTGTCTTAAATAATGCGTCATTACAGGTTCAGTCAACAAAGCATCTGGCTCGTGTTCTTGTATTAGAGTGTAATTCTGGTTTCCTTACGCAATTATAGTATTTCTATTTTTTTTATTCCTTCAGTATAAATGGTATTTAAAATTTCTTGTCTTATTGAAGAAGAACCGTGCCAGATGTGTACGTTGAATCACCCTTCCACACATAGAACAGTTACACTTGAACTTTGGTTTCGTACGTTTTATAGTTGCTGGGGACTTAATTAATTAATTGTGTTAACGAAAATTTTCTTTCATTCTTTGTTGTTATTCTATGCAGTTAGATTGCGTACTAAAACTAGTCAGGGCCAACCGTTTACGAGACTTCGTAATCGGACAGACAGCTACTAAAAAAAATAAAAGTATTTGCATATTGTATAATTAAGCCCCCATGCAATATATATAATCAACTTTTAATAGAGAGAGCAATGAGATTAGGATGTGAGAAGGACCTTAGGTACTATGCTCACTGAAAGTGAGCTATTCTCTAGTCGGTAGAGGGGGGGGGGGACTCGAAGGAGGTGTGAGGAAACTAAACTGACAATATAGTAATGGAAAGTCACAGTTTTGTATTAACTGATAGAGCTACATTTTCACTGACTGAATCATCTAGCACGTAATATTGTAAATACACTGAAGCGCCAAAGAAAATGGTATAGGTATGCGCATTAAAATACAGGGATATGTAAACAGGCAGAACACGCCGTTGCGGTCGGCAACGCCTATATAAGACAATTGTCTGGTTGTTACATCGGTTACTGCTGCCACAGTGGGAAGTTATTAAGATTTAAGCGTGTTTGTACGTGTGTTATAGTCGGCGCACGAGCGATGGGACACAGCATCTCCGAGGTAACGATGAAGTGGGGATTTTTCCCGTACGACCATTGCACGAGTGTATCGTGAATATCAGGAGACAGGTGAAACATCAAATCTCCGACATCGCTGCGGCCGTGAAAAAGATCCTGCAAAAAGGCACCGACGACGACTGAGGAGAACAGTTCGAAGTGGCAGAAGTGCAACCGTTCCGCAAAATGCTGCAGATTTCAGTGCTGGGTCATCAAGAAGTGTCAGCGTGCGAACCATTCAACGAAACATCATCGATGTGGGCTTTCGGAACCGAATACACACTCGTGTACCCTTTATGACTGCACGACAGAAAGCTTTACAGTTAGCGTGCGGCCATCAATATCGACATTGGACTGTTGATAACTGGAAACACGTTGCCTGATCGGACGACAACCTCATGAATCCATCGACCCTGCATGTCAGCAGGGGACTGTTCAAGCTGGTGGAGGCTCTGTAATGGTGTGGCGCATCTGCAGTTGGAGTGATATGGGACCCCCGATACGTCTAGATACGACTCTGACAGGTGACACGTACATAAGCACCCCGTCTGATCACCTGCATCCATTCGTGTCCATTGTCCACTCTGACGGACTTGGGCAATTCCGGCAGGACAATGCGACACCCCAGACGTCTAGAATCGCTACAGAGTGGCTTCAGGAACACTCTTCTGAGTTTAAACACTTCTGCTGGCCACCAAACTCCCCAGACATGAAAATTATTCAGCATTTCTGGGCTGCCTTACAACCTGCTGTTCAGAAGAGATCTACACCCCCTCGTACTCCTCCGGATTTATGGACAGGCCTGCAGGATTCATGGTGTCAGTTCCCTCTTTCACTACTTCAGACATTAGTCGAGTCCATGGCAAGCCGTGTTGTGGCACTTCTGCGTGCTCGCGGGGGCCTTAAACGATATTAGGCAGGTGTACCAGTTTCTTTGCCTCTTCAGTGTAATAGCTAGTAAGAATTTGATTCAGCACTGTTAATTAGCAAATGACAACATTATTCTTGATGTGCTGAAGACATTCCAGTAGTTGAAATTTTTGTAACTTAAGTGATGAACTAAATCCGAACAATACTGATCCACAAATTTAGATAGAAGTAGATAATTAGAGAAGTACAGGAAACTTAGATTTCTTCTACCTATAAATTTGTAAATACGTATACATATCTACTTCTTAGATAGTAAATGAACAGTATCACACTTGAACAATAAATTATTTATCATTTGCTATTTTAGTGATTAAAAGAAAAGAGACATGGCTTTAAAACACCTGGTGGTAATTGCCTGTTAAAGTAATTTTAGGTAATGTTATATACATATTCTCTATCAAGAAGTAAGTGAACAGGGAAGAGTGTAGAATTTTGTACGGGTCCCAAATAAATATATGTTACTCGGTTCATTTCGCGATGAATATATTTTTTGTCTCCTTCGGTTGAGACTTATATCTGCCCATGTTGTTGCTTGCTTTTTATATTTAATAAAATTGCAGCCAGATAGCCATATACAGTTACTTTGCTTAATATTTTACATTTACATTTTACATTTTTGCATATTCATTTATCGATTTCACTCTTTTACTGCACAGTTCTATGTGATATCGTTCACAGGCTTCGTTACACAGTTCACATACACATGTTGCAGTTGGGTCATGATAAGTTTTGTTCTTGCAGATTAGATGATGAAAGCCGTGAATAGAAAGTCTAGTTACGACATGTCGCTGTTCGAAGTTTGGCGCTGTCCATGAGCGGTTCGTCATTGCTTCGGTGCCATAAAACTCCGGCCATATTTTTTCTCGTTTGTCCTCCATGATCTTCAGTTGCTTTCTGGAAGCCCTGGTGTGTGGCATCATATATCGAAGTCTGATGTCTTGAATTAGGAATGTCTCTCTCGTTAGCAGGTACACTAGTCTAGATCTTGTTGTCTTTGCTTTTTATATGCTAATTCGCATACTGAAAGCTGCTGAATTACTCTATTACTAAATGAAAGAGTAGCATATATTTGGCGTGGGCACGATATACGCTGAACTGTGTTCTCCGTTCGCCGGCCGCTGTGGCCGAGCGGTTCTAGGCGCTTCAGTCCGGAACCGCGCTGCTGCTATGGTCGCAGGTTCGAATCCTGCCTCGGGCATGGATGTGTGTGATGTCCTTAGGTTAGTTAGGTTTAAGTAGTTCTAAGTTCTAGGGGACTGTTGACCTCAGATGATACGTCCCATAGTGCTCAGAGCCATTTGATCCGTTTTTGTTCTCCGTTCGAATAACATAAAAGCACGAAATATTATCACGTAGCTAATTGTATGTACTCACCGCTCAAGGAAAAAAAATATAAATTCTTCAATAATTTGAATTGATGTAGAAACAGAACATAGATTTCTAGTTAATTCACAGTTAGAGTATTCGTGAGTGAGGCCGACCATGTATAAAGTACTCTATAAGTAAAGTGAAGGGGAGAACGAATTTAAGTGACCCAGCGTAAATAATTAACTGTGCTGTGTACGTACAGTACTCTTAGTGAAAGTGAACAAAACGTGAAACGGTGATACATAGTGATGCGACATAACTGTATTGCCTACTGGAAAAGCTGGTTGGCAGTGACAGAATGCATTACTTACCAGTGCTGGAAGGTTGCGGTGTCGGACACTGATTGAACACGCAAAAGGTCTTAGTTTCTTCCTGTGAGTAGCAACAAATGTTGCGAAGTCGCCGACAGCAGCCCTGAATGTTAAGCAGATCAACACTGAATATGGTGGGTATGTACGGGGCAGGCAGTCGGTGTGGCAGCGTTGCGCAACCTGGACTGTGAGCCGCCACATGCGCACTGTCGGTGGTCCAGTGCAAACATCTTAACGTTTAATGAACAAATAAATGAGTTTAAAAGTTGACAATATCACACGCAGAGACACTGTATGTTGTTCGTGTGGTTGGTTATCTCTAAAGATTATTTGAAACTGTCTATGGATTCCCTGTAAATAAAATGTGCTAAAGTTACATCTGTCATAGCCCTGAAATGATACTCCGGCTTCTAGTTTAATTCATGAGAATTCCCAGTGAATTCTGACATAAAATGATATTGACTTGTGTCAATTATAGAAAACAAATTAAGGTGAACTTTCCCTCCTGCGCAAGAATCTATCTCGTGTGTGCAACTATTCTGATTACTGTCTATGTATCCTTTCGTGTAATCTGCCTAACGCGAGCGTCAACACGACCACCTGAAGTCCTATCTTGAACGGCCTCGAGGTGTCCTGTCCTCTGAAACCGAAAACCTTCCCTGGAGGTCCCTGGATCGCGATGACGTGTAGTCATGCAACTGAGTCTGCAGTCTTCTATCTCCTGCAGGCAGTGCAGTTATCACCAGTTACTTCCAGTCGAAATTTCCACTATAACTGACACAAATAAACTTACTGTTTCATCTCAAATTCTTTTAAAGAAAGCCGCTATCGTAAATATGAAATAATTTGTACCTTTGTGTCGTGTAATGAGCGATGATAGCAACTGAGTCGATAGAAATTTTTTTCCTAGTGGTAGTTATATGATTGACACCAGTTTTGAAAATTTAAACATTTTTAGTGAATCTGGAAAACTAAATGTAGTGATAACTTTATTTTTATCTATGCATTATGAAGATATTGCTAGTTATGAGAAATATTTTTTCTTCTCTCTTTCCTTTTTTTTTACTCTGTATATATACCTTTGATGGTCTAAAACAGGGGTTCCTAAAGTTTTCCTTCCACGGAACACTTTGAAAATCCTGATACATTGATGGAACAGCTTGTTTATTTTGAAGGTTAATAAAAATATTGTTGTTGTTGTGGTCTTCAGTCCTGAGACTGGTTTGATGCAACACTCCATGCTACTCTATCCTGTGCAAGCTTCTTCATCTCCCAGTACCTACTGCAACCTACATCCTTCTGAGTCTGTTTAGTATATTCATCTCTTGGTCTCCCTGGACGATTTTTACTCTCCACGCTGCCCTCCGATACTAAATTGGTGATCCCTTGATGCCTCGGAACATGCCCTACCAACCGATCCCTTCTTCTAGTCAAGTTATGCCACTAACTTCTCTTCTCCCCAATTCTATTCAATACCTCCTCATTAGTTACGTGATCTACCCACCTTATCTTCAGCATTCTTCTGTAGCACCACATTTTGAAAGCTTCTATTCTCTTCTTGTCCAAATTAGTTATCGTCCATGTTTCACTTCCATACATGGCTACACTCCATACAAATACTTTCAGAAATGACTTCCTGACACTTAAATCTATACTCGATGTTAACAAATTTCTCTTCTTCAGAAACGCTTTCCTTGTCATTGCCAGTGTACATTTTATATCCTCTCTACTTCGACCATCATCAGTTATTGCTCACCAAATAGCAATACTCCTTTACTACTTTAAGCGTCTCATTTCCTAATCTAATTCCCTCAGCATCACCCGACTTAATTCGACTACATTCCGTTATCCTCGTTTTGCTTTTGTTGATGTTCATCTTATATCCTCCTTTCAAGACACTGTCCATTCCGTTCAACTGCTCTTCCAAGTTCTTTGCTGTCTCTGACAGAATTACAATGTCATCGGCGAACCTCAAAGTTTTTATTTCTCCTCCATGGATTTTAATACCTACTCCGAATTTTTCTTTAGTTTCCTTTACTGCTTGCTCAATATACAGATTGAATAACATCGGGGAGAGGCTACAACCCTGTATCACTTCCTTCCCAACCACTGCTTCCCTTTGATGACCCTCGATTCTTATAACTGCCATCTGGTTTCTGCACAAATTGTAAATAGCCTTTCGCTCCCTGTATTTTACCCCTGCCACCTTTAGAATTTGAAAGAGAGTATTCTAGTCAACATTGTCAAAAGCTTCTCTCCCTTTTCCTACTCCTGATTTACAGTCGCCCATGACTATTAAATTTTCGTCTCCCTTCATTACCTGAATAATTTCTTTTATCTCATCACACATTTCATCAATTTCTTCATCATCTGCAGAGCTAGTTGGCCTATAAACTTGTACTACTGTAGTAGGCGTGGGCTTCGTGTCTATCTTGGCCACAATAATGCGTTCACTATGTTGTTTGTAGTAGCTTACCCGTACTCCTTTTTTTTTAATTCATTATTAAACCTACTCCTGCATTACCCGTATTTGATTTTGTATTTATAACCCTGTATTCACCTGACCAAAAGTCTTGTTCCTCCTGCAACCGAACTTCACTAATTCCCACTATATCTAACTTTAACCTATCCATTACCCTTTTTAAATTTTCAAATCTACCTGCCCGATTAAGGGATCTGACATTCCACGCTCCGATCCGTAGAACGCCAGTTTTCTTTCTCCTGATAACGACATCCTCTTGAGTAGTCCCCGCCCGGAGATCCGAATGGGGGACTATTTTACCTCCGGAATATTTTACCCAAGACGACGCTATCATCATTTAACCACACAGTAAAGCTGCATGCCCTCGGTGAAAATTACGGCCGTAGCTTCCCCTTGCTTTCAGCCGTTCGCAGTACCAGCACAGCAAGGCCGTTTCGGTTAGTGTTACAAGGCCAGATCAGTCAATCATCGAGACTGTTGCCCCTGCAACTGCTGAAAAGGCTGCTGCCTCTTTTCAGGAACCACACGTTTGTCGCTGAGGCACGCAAGCCTCCCCACCAACGGCAAGATCCATGGTTCATGGGGGGGGGGGGGGGGGAGGGGAGGGGGATAAAACTATTAATTAAATTTTTTTTATAAAACTATTAAAGTTTTTAAAAATAAGAAAAACTTGTGTTATTCAGTCATTGGTTGGTATTAAATCATATCTAGTAACACAGAAATCGTAATACAATTTCTTAAAAAATAAGAAAGAATGTGAAAAATACCGGCCATGCAATTACTAGTTTTTCGTGGAACACTTATTTACTTCTCGCAAGCATCAGTATTCTACAGAACACAGTTTGGGAAACACTGGTCTAGAATACTTTTTTGTTATATTCTGCAATACGAAATGTTACTACGTTTTCTTTATTTGTACTGCTACATGAATCACCTTTTAACTCAATATGTATTAGTTTAAATGCTTGTTTCATTTTCTGTTTAATGCGCTGTTTAAAAATAAATGTAATATGCAGCATTTTTGTAGGATATGTGTTAAGTCAAATGCAATGCGATGGAGGTAAAAATAAGGGAGATGGCGCTACAGACTTTATCTCAAATTCTTTTAAAGAAAGACACTATCGTAAATATGAAATAATTTGTACCTTTGTGTCATGTAATGAGCGATCATAGAAACTGAATGGATGTTTTGAAGCCAGAGTGGGTGGGGCCTGCCGCCATCTTAAACTACTGTCTACGATTTCTTCTTGTCCATTATTTCTGTCGTGTGGACAACAGTTGTTTTAAATACTAAAAACTACATTGCTTACATGAATAACATGATGTCAGGCAGGAAGGCAATTTCTAACTTTTTTCTGTTCTTGAATTCGTATTTGCTTTAGTAATAACGCACATTTGGCCTCGTTAATGTAACTAGTTTTTCTTAATACATTTCGAATAACCAAGTCGAGAATGTTGTTATATGAAAAGTATGGTTTCGTAATCCATGTAATTCCAACTTCACCGTATTTGTATCGACAGCAAATGAAGGCGGAACTCCGAAACCAATGCTTGTTTGTTTACTGCTACAGCTTCTTGTTCGTTGCATTTTCATATTTCAGTTTGTATGCCCAACATTTTTAATGTTTACGTTCACAAAAAAATGTACTTTGTTAGCTCATAAACGCGTGCAATAAGGAAAGAAGCGAGGCATGCTATTGTATCTTGTGCACGTCAGGAAACTGAAGGATTATTGATATGTCAAAGGAACAGAACTGCATGCATAATAGAGATTTTTATTAAACAACCACATCTCCACACAATCAAAGCACCGGATGTTATTTGGGATACGACCTCGAAGGTCGATAGTTATTCCCACCACTCGAAACTGGCCATGGGTACGTCAGAGTGATGGCACGGGGGAGTATCACCGCGGTGATATGAATGCGGTGAACCTAATGTTTTTGGGCTATATAAGATGGCGGACGTCGGCTTCCAGTTTGTGACGTAATGAAAACTCCTTTCCTCTTGTATCGCCATGTGTAACGCCTTGGCGGCAAAAAAAGAAGAAAGTTGTCATTACGTCACCAACTTGAAGTCGACGTCCGCCATCTTACGTAGCCCAAAAACATTAGGATCACCGCAGTGATACGCCCCTGTAACGTCGCTGTGACGCGCCCGTGGCCGGTTCCGACCGTGTTGGGTCCTTTGAATGTGGGTAGACGTAGCCGTCTCGTCAAAAACGCCAGCTTGCGTTGTTTACGGGCGCACTAATCGATCCGATCATAATATAAAGTCTAAAGGAATAACTTTTCATTCGTGAATGAAACCGTTCAAGCAACATTTTATTTGTATGCATGACTGCAATCTTTACTTTTATTGTAATGGTTTTATTTCTGTCATTTGATTTTAGATCTGCCTTACTTTCGTCAGTTTCTGTTCATTCTCTTCCTCCCTGTGTTTTTCGTTGCCTTCCAAATCGCAGACGCTCCAACATCCGAGCCACGCTGTATCAGAAGAGAACTCGATCCCGCCCAACACACGGCTACGTGACCGCGCTCATTGTTGGGGCAGCATCTGATGCCCCAAATTCCTCCCGCCGATAAATATTCATTGTTGACATTTCCTCCCCCTTTAAATAAGATTCTGGCTAGAACAGCCGGAGACGGCGCGAATGTGTGTATGAGTCCCGGATGTATGACTGTGTGAACTTAAGTGTCTGTGATTTTCTTCCTTTCTGAAGAAGGCTTTGGCTGAGAAAACACGCGAGCACTCTTTTCGTCGCGCCTGCCTGCTGCTCGGCATGTGAGTATCAGTCTATCCGATTTACGGTATAGTTATTCCCTCGTGAAGTTTGTGGGAAATAGTCCACTACATTTCAACAGGAACAATGAAGTACATCACTGCAATAACTGGAAAAAATGACATTCATTACGTCACATTTAGACTACCTGTAGCACAAAGAGGTTCACAATGCTACAACCAGAGGTTCTGATCACTTATACAGTGATATAAAATGCTAGACTGACAAAAAAGTAAAATCTTAAACTAAACTGAAAACGTTTCTCTTTGACAGCTTCTTTTATTCCACAGATGATTATCTATTACTGTAATGTGTAAATAGTGATGCGTAGGAATTACTGACTAACATCTGTCTTTAATTATAAAACGAAGAAAACTAATAAATGATCAGCTTGGAGTCATGTTTATGTAAAAAAAAAAGTCATTATATAATGAGTCGTTCCACAGCACTACGATTTATCTTGTAAATGATAAGTGGAACATGAAACTAACTAACTACTGCTATACAAAAAGCATGGTATAGGCATATATACTTTGAAAACCCCAACATGAAATTCAAAACTAAAATCAACCACACGATCTAAGTAAAAGTACAACTAGATTGTACAATGTCTAGGTATTCCTAAAAAACTGACAGAGTTACTGGCGATAAATATTCTGGGGAAAGAAGCAAATAGGCTGCTTTTAAAAGGTACGCCTACATGTTACCTAGGTCAGACTAGCAGTACTAAAAATGATTTACATACATGAAGAAGCAAAATATCCATTCTACGATGTCTAAGCGTTTGAGATCATTCCTTAATCATTTTACAGCATTGCACAAAAATGGTTCAAATGGTTCTGAGCACCATGGGACTTAACATCTGAGGTCATCAGTCTCCTAGAATTTAGAACTACTTAAACCTAACTAACCTAAGGACATCACACATATCCATGCCCGAGGCAGCATTCGAACCTGTGACCGTAGCGGTCGCGCGGTTCCAGGCTGAAGCGCCTAGAAGCGCTCATAGTATTGCACAGTGGTGGAACATGTTTAAAGAATTAAGTCTTTTTACCCTGTAAACTGCCATTATTAGTCACACACTGAATGAATGACACGTCATAGGTAAGATTTCAAAGTGAGGAGATGTGTAAAATACAGTGAGACAAATGCACAGACAATCTAATAAAACAAGAACTCTATTCTGCATGGAAGCATACCTCTATGCGGTCCTGTTTCTTTGACATTTCGTCGGCCGCAGTGGCCGAGCGGTTCTAGCCGCTACAGTCTGCAACCGCGCGACCGCTACGGTCGCAGGTTCGGATCCTGCCTCCGACATGGGTGTGTGTGATGTACTTAGGTTAGTTAGGTTTAAGTAGTTCTAAGTTCTAGGGGACTGATGACCTCAGCAGTTAAGTCCCATAGTGCTCAGAGCCATTTGAACCTTTTGACATTTCGATAGAGGTTCACTTCGTTCGCTTGCACAAGATATGTCTCTTTCGTCGTTGCACACGTGTATAGGCTAGCGAAGCAGACGTAGGTACGTTTCTTGCAAATGTGAACATTAAAAATGTTGTGCGTACGAGTTGAAAGCTGAGAATGTAATGAACAAGAAGCAGTACCAGTAAGCTAACATGCATTGGTTGCGCAACTCTAGTTTCATTTACGATGGACACATATAGAGTATAAGTGGAATTAAATGGATTACGAAAGCATGTTTTTCACATCACGCCCTTCTCTTCTTTGTTTTTCGTAATATAAAAACAAAAAACAAGTTACATTAACGAGGCCAAATTGTCGTATTACTAGAGCAAACACGCATTCAAGAACATAAAAACGTTCTAAATAACCTTCCTCACAGGAAGCACGTAAGCACTGCAATTTTTAGTATTTAAAACAGATGTTGCATGCACACAACAGAAATAATGAGCAAGAAGCAGTCGTAAAGAGTAGTCCGCCAAAGTTCTGGGCTACTTTAAAAGGCGGCAGGCACCGCTCACTTTGGCTTCAAAACATACAGCATAAGTCTATAGCATAGACCATAGATAACATAGACCGCGTACGCACCAAAATCTGCCGTTTTGACGTATGAAATCAACATGTAAGTTATATTTTGACTGAAGTTCAGTCTTGATCACATCATGTCTGTTTTAATGATATAGGTAACCGGTTTCGGTTCTTTCTACAAAACCATCATCAGACCTGTGGATAAATTTTAAGAAATACTAGATACCAATCTTTAAATAAAATGAAAGAGTCTAATGATGTCAAAATTTGACAAGATAAAATAAAATTAATTATACCCATGGCTCCCTTAGGATGGTAGGCGGAGCTCTCCTCGCTGCTACGCAGTCAACTGATGGTTATGAGTGCTGAGCACGAGCTTAAATATGCAGAGGCTCCGCCTACTTCCTGTCACACTACTTCACAACTGCCAATCAGCGTTCATAATATGACGCCATCGTCAAAGTATAAAAGTAGGAAATACACTAATAACATAAAATTGATTCATTTAAATATCTGATTAACAGATAGTTAGTATGTCTACACCTTATTTATATTTTGGATAAAAACAGTGAACTACGATGTGTAATAGTTGTGCCCTCTATGGGCAACCTTAATACTATTACAGTGCTAGTTACATCAAAGATGTGAAAGTCCTTGGCGTTGTGGTATATATCGATTATACCGAGTCGCCTACATCACAATTGCATCTTTGTTGGATGCTGCAGAATCGTCTTGTTTTAACATCATTAGACTCTTTCATTTTATTTAAAGATTGGTATCTAGTATTTCTTAAAATTTATCCACAGGTCTGATGATGGTTTTGTAGAAAGAACCGAAAGCGGTTACCTATATCATTAAAACAGACATGATGTGATCAAGACTGAACTTTAGTCAAAATATAACAATTAATTTATCACTGCTTTCCAAAAATGTTTACCAAAATTGTGCAACATGTAAGTCACGTGAATCGGGGCAGCTAGGTAAACTCGTTGCAGCAAGCCGAACATCTGTCATTATACGCTGTGCAAAGTGGAACTGACAGTTTTTATAATTTATACCTGAAATCAAGCATAGATTTTAATAGAAAAATGCTATTATACAACATGTACTAGTACAATTAACTTAATGTTCCCTAAATTCCTAATATTAATGCGATGGTTATCGTTATTACAAATGGCCATTTGAAAACTTTTGACAGTTCTTTTCACAAACGACAGAATTACAGTTATTTGGTGAATGCCAGGTTTTGTTGCACTGTCAGTCTTAATTCACCTTTTCCACAGGAGTAGAAGACGAACTGTCGGTTTCGCAGGCAGTATTAGTTTTCTGACGATTCGTCAACAACATGTATAACAAATTTCATTACCCTTTTATGAGAATGTAATCCGTTTATATCCATAACGTCCCGTTTTTCCGTAATAAGCGTTTATATATTATGACTTTTGCTTCATCCAGTACAGACACCGAAACAATGGACATAGTACATATTAGAAAGTACTGTAGAAAATTCCTGAAGTCAATTAGATATTAATATTCCGCCATTTAAAACGTTAGCCTTTCATCGGGTTTTACATCTATGGGCCGACACATTTTCTAACTTTCAACTCATTGAAATATCTGTCAGGCATTATATAGTAGTTCACAATCATAACTGAGGTTTTCATCACTTTACCTAATCTGCAGGATACAAAACAAGACTTATCTGAGCATACATGAAGGTCTTTGCTTCCGGTTGTAGTAAGAAACACAACATTTGATCTGTTACAAAAATGTCATAATAAATGCATAATGACATACTCGGCTTCGTGCCCCGAGTCACGTGACTGAGATGTTGGTTTCGGTAAAATGACGTCATGCGCAGTCTGTTATCTATATCCGTGCCTACAAGTCTGTGACGTAACGCCACCTCCCCTCTTTCTTTACCGCTATAATCCGTAGTGCGATCTCTCTTCTTCTCTTACCTTCGTGTGTAATACGCAGCATTGTTGTGCGATATCGGTAGTTGTAATCTGACAGCGAAGACACTCAGAAGGTGTGCAGTGTCGTGGCATATGTGCGTTTTATGTTGTGTAATCGTGCTGGACAGAATCACACGGAAATTCGTGGCCGCGTTTCAGTTTTTCGGTCACGGCCTAAGCTGAACTTGGACGTGGACGTTATGGAACAAAATGTAGGACTGTGTGAGTGCTGTGAGTTTCATGGAGGGCAACAAACAGCTGCGGCAGTGACTGTCATTGTCGTCGTGAGAAATGAACTATGCATTTGCAGTTAAACGAACGGCACGAACTAATGTACTTCGAATGTATTATCTCTTTTGCAATGTAATGAGTAGTCGCGCGATCTGAAACGTCAACTGACGCCTTGGAGACTTGCAAACTGATTGTGACGTGTGGCACTGTTTTCGCCGGAACCGTAAATTTCCGATGGTAACTGCTAAAAGTGCACGGACTGTAATATCGCTGTCAGCTGATGGAATTGAATACTATGCTGTACGGAACGTTAGAAAACAGAAACGTGTGTGTATGAGACGTCGTAATCGCATATATACGAACGTGGAATTATACGTAAACAACTACGTCCTACCGGACTGGGACACAGAGAATGCAAAGAAGACTGGAATAAGTTGGAGGAACTCATTCCAAGCAAAAGCATGTTTCCATTGTAATTCCATGACATTTTCCATCACCAAAAAGCTGCCGCTGGCGTCACGAAGCATCGTGTACAAACAGATAAGCTGCAACGCCAGTGCGCTCTTTCTCTCTATATAAAGACTCAAAAGCATTTCAGACTCTTTCAATTGTAATTTCTTTTGCTTTTGCAACTAACTTTTCTCAGTATTTACTTTCCCTAAAAATAAAGGTAGTGTTTGTAAAGTGTGTTTATAAATCAGTGTTGACATTATTGAGCCCACCCTTAACGGTAGTTACTACTGGTAAACTTTCCGGGATGTAAGGTCGTGGTCCATGAAACTCTTCGGCTCCGAAGAGTTTCATGGACCACGACCTTACATCCCGGAAGGTTTACCAGAAGATATGTCATCCGGTCGTGAAAGCCTTCATACTATGATGAGTAGTTACTACTGTTTATTTTCTCTGTCTTATTAATTTATTTTACTGCAGCTGTTATAGCGTGTGTCTTTACGTATTCTTTTAGAGGGTGTGTTTTCATGTATGTCGACTTTGTTTTATACGGCGTATTTACGTGTTTTTCTGTGGTATATAACAGTCCACGTAAGCTGCGGCGTCGGCCATTAGATTCAATAAGACTTCATATTACGGCATTCTCATTATCAAATGCGAGTTTATTTAGCTCTTTCAATTATAATTAAACAAAATTATAATCGTTTCGGTAATTATTCATGAAATTATTTACGGGAGTTTTCGTGTTGTAGGTTCTCTTGATGTTTGTTGCCAGACGCTGACGTGATTACTTTTGTTAAGTTTGAGAAGTAAAATGGATTTCTTTTGAGTTTAAATAATCGAAATTCACGGTCAAAATTACGTAAAGTAGATCTCTGAGAACTATTTTCTTCACAGTGTACGTAAATATATGTACAGTTAGTGTGTGTGTGTGTGTGTGTGTGTGTGTGTGTGTGTGTGTGTGTGTGTGTGTGTGTGTGTGTGTGTGTTAATGAAGGACATTGTAAAAGACTTGGCTTTAGCCCTCGATTGAACATTTACATGAAATGATTGAGTGCACAGTTGGCACATTTTATGAACTGAAGAGTCGTCCGCAGTTTTTATTCTCAGGGTTTTTATGTTGGCCTTTGCCTGGATGGGCGTCAGGGTGGGGGATAGTTGGGGGGCGGGGAGGGGGGAGAATAATCAGTCAAGTGCCTGAGCGTAATATATTGATCCTCACATTTATGTAAAATAATTTGACATTTGCAGTGAACAAGCCTTTGTGAATCATATATCCTGCTAAATATTTGTGATCCATGGACACTTGAACAGTATAAAGAATCTGTGGTTGATTTCACAACGCAAATGTTTCCATTTTCGTGCCTCAGTCAAGGAGGCAGTTTAAAGAGACAGTTTTCTTTTGTAACTTATTTTTATGGGGACAATTAATATTTTCTTTTATGATTAATAGAGACTTGTGTAGTGTGTAAGCTTAGAATGTTGATAACTCTGGAAATATCGTCCTTTTTTGTCCTGCTACATTCTCTTGTTACTTCGCCGGCCCGGCCTTTTCTGGCCGAGCGGTTCTGGCGCTACAGTCTGGAACCGCGCGATCGCTACGGTCGCAGGTTCGAATCCTGCCTCGGGCATGGATGTGCGTGTTGTCCTTAGGTTAGTTAGGTTTAAGTAGTTCTACGTTCTAGCGGACTTATGACCTCAGCAGTTGAGTCCCATAGTGCTCAGAGCCATTTGAACCATTTTTTTTTTGTTACTTCGTTCGCTATCTGTTCTTCTCCTAGCCGCTATCTGCATGGTTTATATAAATAGATAAGGTAGTATTTTGAACAATAAGTAGTTCGATCAAGTAGACGCATTGCAATGTGATTATTCGCTTCCTGACACTAATGAAATATTTGTATTTTCAACAGCCCATACCTTGCAAGTGTCGGTGTGGTTGTTTTATGAGCAAAATTAGTCCGTATGGACGTGATCTGTTCAGCCGCCGTTACGGCTATGTCATTGAGATTATTACTGGAAAATTGCAAATTTGCGGTAGCCTAAGATCTTATGGGACCAAACTGCTGAGGCGTCCCTAAGCTTACACACTACTTAATGTAACTGAAACTAACTTACGCTAAAGACAACACACACACCCATGCCCGAGGGAGCACTCGAACCTCGCAGAATAATTAACCAAGCCACTTACTTTCTTAACCAATATTTCGTGTTTTTCATTTAACACTTGGTCTAGGTCATCAATGTAACAGCAGCGTTACATGTTACAGTTTCTCAGTGATTGTTCTTTATATATTTCCTTCAGTCTTTTATTTTCTTCTTCATTATATTTCGTGATCTACTGACTACAGTGAAAGAATTATTCCAGTAATGTCCAAAATTTTGTAAAATTGCTTCATAAATCAAGGTTTTGTCCCTGTAGCCAATGAGTATGTACAACATAAATCATCCAGGGTGTCCGACCAACCTATGATCGTATTAAAAAAAAATTGTTTTTTAGAAAAATTTGTTTGAGTCCCTCACAGTGGAATGGAGAGGTTTTTTTTTAAATAAGAGCTAAAAATCACAAATTCGCCGAACGTGAACGTTAGTGTACATTTTTCTCTTCCACTGACTTCTTTTAACCTGGTTGGGATTTCTTTTTATTTGTATGCTAAAGAGACATCCAATAACATGCACTATAATGATCATAATGTCAAGAAATAGACACTCAGGTGAGAGAGTTCTTACGCTGCTATCCAGGAGTACTGTTGCGTAAACCAAACAGTTCTTCGCATAAAAGGTTTACATTGCACGACTATCCCTCACAGATAGTCATGAATTGCAACAAAAGATGTGACGTGCAGTTTTCCAGCAGCACACTGTAGGATGATTAGCTACTACTTATTTGAGAAACATCGCTTGATACCAGCAATTGAAATTTAGGCTGTCATTATTCAAATATTTGAAATTCAAATATTTGAAGACAGAATTTCGTTATGTAAAACACGTACCCGTGTGAAAGTCGTAAACTGCCAGCCACCTCCGATAGTGATATAAAACACCTTTTACTGGAATACAGGAATTGCTTCTCATCGACATCGTGTTTTCTTTTAATTCTATGCCTGGAGCCGCTTGCTATCAGCATACTTATTAATGGGAGATACTCCTATAAACACTGCAATTTTAGTTGCGTGTGTTTCGTGTTTTGACTGGCAGCGTATTTTGACTGTGAGGGAGAGGTGAGGAAATAGCCCGACATTTCGCTAGACAAGTGTGGAAAATCGCATCGAATCGCTGCCAGGCCATACATACGCTGCACCACTGCACGTGTTGTCAGTACAGTGGGTGAATTCAGTCCGTTTCCCGCTAACCCTAGCGCCTCGTGAGTCATAGATAACTAGTCCCAATCTAGATTGAGAAATTACATTCTTTAAACTGGCTGAAAGTGCAACCAGCCACTTGCTCTGCAGCGCTTTCGGCACCTCAATGCTTCACATCCGTTTGTTGACATGGCACTTGATACGTGAGGTAAGTGTACATTAGCACCGAGTATCTTGTGAACAGTCAAAAAGCAAGTTGTTGAAACTAGTTCCGACCTGTACTGTCTACAGTTAAGGTGTTACTAACTTTCACATTGGGCGTGTTACACATTCTGCACTACTAAAAGACAAACTATATGAAATTCAACAGTTTTCTCTCAAAATATGATATCAACCGGGCAAAAGCCGTCGACAGTGTTAAACTCTTGTGATTACAGGTTTTTGTTGTTGTTGTGATCTTCAGTCCAGAGACTGGTTTGATGCAGCTCTCCATGCTACTCTATCCTGTGCAAGCTTCTTCATCTCCCAGTACCTACTGCAACCTACATCCTTCTGAATCTGTTTAGTGTACTCATCTCTTGGCCTCCGTCTACGATTTTTACCCTCTACGCTGCCCTCCAATGCTAAATTGGTGATCCCTTGATGCCTCAGAACATGTCCTACCAACCGGTCCCTTCTTCTTGTAAAGTTGTGCCACAAACTCCTCCCCAATTCTATTCAGTACCTCCTCATTAGTTATGTGATCTACCCATCTAATCTTCAGCATTCTTCTGTAGCACCACATTTCGAAAGCTTCTATTCTTTTCTTGTCCAAACTATTTATCGTCCATGTTTCACTTCTGACACTTAAATCTATACTCGATGTTAACAAATTTCTCTTCTTCAGAAACTCTTTCCTTGACATTGCCAGTCTACATTTTATATCCTCTCTACTTCGACCATCATCACTTATTTGGCTCCCCAAACAGCAAAACTCCTTTACTACTTTAAGTGTCTCATTTCCTAAGCTAATTCCCTCAGCATCACCCTACTTAATTTGACTACATTCCATTATCCTCGTTTTGCTTTTGTTGATGTTCACCTTATATCCTCGTTTCAAGACACTGTTCTTCCAAGTCATTTGCTGTCTCTGACAGAATTACAATATCATCGGCGAACCTCAAAGTTTTTATTTCTTCTCCATGGATTTTAATACCTACTCCGAATTTTTCTTTTGTTTCCTTTACTGCTTGCTCAATATACAGATTGAATAACATCGGGGAGAGGCTACAACCCTGTACCCCTCCCTTCCCAACCACTGCTTCCTTTACATGCCCCTCGACTATTTTATCCCTGCCACCTTCGGAATTTGAAAGAGAGTAACCATAGAGTAAAGCTGCATGCCCTCGGGAAAAAATACGACTGTAGTTTCCCCTTGCTTTCAGCCGTTCTTAGTACCAGCACAGCATGGCCGTTTTGGTAAGCGTCAAAAATACATACTTATTTGCAATGCTTGTGTGTCACCGCTAGCAAAATTCTCATACTTTCGTTTGGTGAGGTCAAACGGAGAGAGTCATTAGGGTACGTCATCAAGCCAAGCTAAATTTCTCAAAGTCCAAAAACGAGTAATACCAGTTATTTGCGGTGTCAATTCAAGAACTTTCAACAAAGGCATGTTTAGTGAATTGGGGAAAGCAACTGCTGTTTCCCCATATTTTTATTGCTCAGAGTAGAGAAAGCAGGTATTGATAGGACTTTTTGGGAATAATGATGAACGAAGGGAGATCTCCATGCAAAATACTGCAGTAAAACAAACCCTGTCCTTTCCTTTTGTGTTATCCCACTATGTGTTTGTGTACTCTTGTACATTTGTGTTCTTCCTGTCTTTATGTGTTTATCTGATGAGAGTTGTAGAATTTTTTCTGATAATATGTTATTTTCTTTGTATAAATGTTCAAAAGGGGACGTTTCGATACTTAATTTGAAGAACTGGTGTCAATTACAATATTATAACATGAGAATACAATTACAAAGGTACAAAATACATTATTAAAGAACATAACAATACAGATAACATTTGTAGTACAGGTTTTACAACAGAACATAAATAAACATATACATCAATGTTACAGGAATTATGACATACGTAAATACATAAAATATCAGAATAAATTTTGAAACATCCACTTCACACATGAGCATTAAAACAAAATAGAATAAATAAAGTCTAAGCATATTTACAAGTTAAATAACATATTATTAATGCCAATTATATTTGAGGATAACAGTATTCCTCATCATAGTGAATGTAGCTTAGTATTAGAAGAAGAAAAATTCAATGAAACTACACAGAGACAGGAAGAAAACAAATACACAAGGGTACACAAACACATAGTGGGATAACACAATGGAAAGGACAGGGTTCGTTTTCAGTGTAACTTTTGGTACTGCAGTCCAACCCAAGACTTCATTCCATAGATCTTTCGTCTTATTTCCACATTTGTTTCCACCAAAAAAATCCTATTCAAGCATGCTTTCTGTATATATATGTTCACATATTTCTTACCTCATTATTTATTTTCCATTATCTTACTTCATCATTTATTTCCAAGAAAATCCTACCTAAACCTGTTGTCCCTAAACCCTACTTTTTTTTGGTTCATATCCTCTTTCAAAATACTGTTTTGGCTAAACCATTTTCTTATAGATTTTCAATGTATTTCTTCCAATTCATCACAACTTGTTCTCTTATATAGTCTACCCCCCTCTTAAGCTAACTTAAATCTACTGAGCTCAGATGCTAAACTAAGGGACGAGGCAATGCAGCAGAACAAATCAAGTAACACAAACATCAATGACAAAAATTTCAAGCTGGCAAAGCAAGCTACAGTAAATCTAAATTACCAAGCAATTCAACATTACAACTAATATGAGGCAGTGCGCAGCAAACAAGAAAAATAAATCAGTAGTAAAACTGGCTGAACAGCGTAATACAAAGTCAAATTAAGTAACATTATGCCTGGCAAACAGCAGCAACTTATACCTAAACATGACATAGCTCAAGCAGAAAAAATATTACAGTAAAAATGGCCATGTTTAAAACTTACGTCACATCTTAACACTAGAGTGATGCATCACGAGAACTTACACTAGCAGATAAGTTACCAAATCGTAAAGAAATTGTTTATGCAATTCCTGTGAAGGGAAATGTCTTTTTATGCTCCCTCATTTTTTGGAAATATATCACAAAACTATTATTTACTGGATCTGGAGACAGAAAATATTTATATTAGTACATCTATAAAATTTTATTTTAACCAGTGCAGCTAGAAACTAGACATTAAACAAAATGAGTAAATAAATACATAAAGCAAGCCATATGGCATTTCTCTCAATTCTCGTAGATAGACACTTGTCCTAATCAGGCGTGCAGATGTAAGAATGTTTCCAAGTTATTATTAGCGTGTCGTATTTACGATGCTTTCTACAAACGAATGTCAATAGTGAGGATAATGGCCTCCCGTTTTTTTTTTTTTTCCTACCACCTAATGGCTTTTTCTCAAGGCGGCTGGCACACCTGGCTGCTCACAACGAATTACGTCACGGTCACTTACCTTTCATACCGAAATAGTGACGACAGCAGTTTTCGCTACAGTGACAGTCTCATATAAAAAAATTGACAGGTTGAGAATTTGGTTACAAATTTGTAGAAACAATATCTTATGGATATAACAGTGTCCAAAAAATTTTCGCCGGCATTGTGATACATTCACGCATTTACACACATTTCCTACCTCTTAAAGTACGATTCTTGGTTTCCAACATCCTTTTTTACAAGTCAGAGTCCCTAATTCATTACTCCTTACCTTATTACACATATACAAATTCGTCGACGCTTCTTCAATATTTCCTGATAATAAATACGTAGCATAATCAAATAACTCATATAGCATCAGCTTACTGATCATAAACATACCGCAACAGCATAATACACATAGTCATCGTAATAATAACATCATAACACCTCAGTCAATTCTCAAAATCGTCGTAGCTTACTCCAATAATTTCAAAACCTAAAAAAAATTCTCTGCTCATGTCAGTAGTGTCATTTACCTCAAACGTACTTTAAAAATCATGCTCCCTTACCAAATACATCATTCAAAGCTCTCATAGTATCACAATGGTTCCAGAAAAATATGAGCATTTCACAAAGTACAGACA
Organism: Schistocerca nitens; assembly: GCF_023898315.1. NCBI lineage: Eukaryota > Metazoa > Arthropoda > Insecta > Orthoptera > Acrididae > Schistocerca > Schistocerca nitens. Next base: position 13,770,666 of record NC_064622.1, read on the forward strand.
AAATACAATTTCGTAAGTGTGAAGTTATCCAACGGTATAATTACGTAAACATCTGTCACTGAGGTAGTAAAAAAAATGTTTATCTCTCAGTTAAATAATCAGATAGCTGTGTAATTCTGTGTTAGAGAAATATGGCACTGATGTGTAAAGTTGTATAAGCAAATACCTTATTAGCTAGGGTTCCTTGTGGTTGCCACACACATGGTACACAAAGTAAGCGTGTACCCCCCTGAGGATTAATGTAATTATACCCTCAGGTGTTACAGATTACAGCAATGGAATGAAATGTATCACGGAAAACTTTCTTTATAATTCAAAAATCTTTAAAAAATAAACGTTTTAAGTACAAAATTAATCACTCAAATACGTGTACTGTAGCGCTAAAGTGTGCGTCTTGTTGTAAGATAATCTCTGTGTAAGTGTCGTAGTTATCGTCCTCCGAAAGCTAAGTTCTGCAGAAGTCAATGTACTTACCTCATGATAAACAAAAGTGAAATGTTTAGCGTATAGATATCGTAGTTATTACGCTTATTGTTGTGATGAAGAAAGTACTGTACTGTAACGTATTGTTGTGCTACGGAAAAGGCTGCCTCATTGTTGCTATACCACAAAAGTTACTACTAAAACATGTTTTACTTTCCAGAAGAATTCAGAAAACTGTGCAGATATAAAACAGAAACACTGAAAAAGCAACATTGTAAATGGTCACTCATTAGTAGCGTCGTGATAAAATCGTGTAGCTGTCACATAAACTAACCACTGTGTCATCTGGTATTTCGCCGAAAGTACTTTAAATCCAGAATGTATTTTCAAGTAAACCAAAATGTTGCATTAAAATCTCATTAGCAGTACTGGTAAATGTTCTAAGTATGTGAGCCTTATAGTCATTACGTAATCGTGCAACTAACAAGCAAGAATGTACACACACAATAACACTGTGTCGTCTGTTCACTATAACAATGCAATCGTAATTTCTGTTTAAAAATGTTCCCTAGGTTCTAGACTGGATATTTAACTTCAAACATTGTTGCATGTTAACAGTTTCTTAAGTCTGACAAAGTATACTAGAAATGTGAAGTGAAAAATTTTATGGCAAAGACAAAGTTAAAAAGCAGATTATCTCTCAATAAATAGTTTTACTTGTGAAATGTGGTGGAATCCTTTACTCTTCATAGTACTCAGAGTTTCAACTTAAGCGCAATTATCATGCAGTATGCGTCGGTAAGGAATGCTAAAATTTTTCTCAAGGCTAGCGTCTTATGTTATTTTTCTCGGAGGCAGCGGGCACACGCCGGTGCCTGCTGTGCGAGTCATTGTCTGTCTCTTTGTTGGCGCGCGTTATTATTGGGATTAGGAGACCTAACTTCTACAAATTCACCGTGACGAGAGGGCCCTGCCCTGTTTAAATCCCGCCAGTTCTGATGCAATTCAGGTCTGTCGTTACGAATATATCGTCCTACGTCATGTCGGTAGTTTACATAGTTTCTTGTTTGTCGGTCATGTGGTGGAGAATTTCTCCCTAAATCGTAACTGTGCGCCGAACTGTTGCGTCTGAAGTTATTCTGTCTCCCCCTTTTTTTTTTTTGTTTTTTTTTTTTAATGAACAGCTTATAGTCAAAATCATCGTGTCAGCGAGTAGCATATCGGTCATTGTTACGTCGTGTCGGCGGTTCAATCTCAAAATTCGGTGCACCTTGCCAATTTCTTTCATAATTTCCGAAATGCGCTGTGTTGTTATTTTGTGGCTGTTCCGTATTTCTATGTCCCTCTTCCCGTATTGGGGCGCGAGTGTCCTCTGAAATACGTAATTCTTGTATTACCTGTGTCAGCTGATCTTGTACGTCGCGGATTTCTCTTCGGTGTTGCGTATTAATTTGATTCAGATTTTGTTTCAGTTTCCTAATTTGTTCACACTCTTCTGTCTCATTAGAGACTACCGGTTTTGTGTCATTCAGATTATCATCTACCTTCGTAGATAAATTATTTAGCTGATCCGAAAGTTCAACTACTTTATTTATTTATTTATTTATTTATTTATGCATTTATTTTACCTGGCAAGATTAGGGCCTTCAGGCCCTCTCTTACACCTAACCAGGCATACTCAGATTCAACAAATTTCAGTTTCTACAGAGCATTAAGGACATATTACATGTTATACAGTATTAATGTTAAGAAAAAAAATAGAGATTATAAACGTAGTACAATGATAATTATAACAATCAAAAATTAATTATAACAATCAAGAATAATAATAATAGTAATAATAATAATAATAATGACTATGTATATGAAAGTAAACATATTTTTCTGTTATGAATGTCAGTCCTATTGCTAGTTGGGAATTTTCTCGTTATATTCTTGCAGCTTGTGAGTTATTCTCATCAAGCAGAGACATAAGACGATAGAATGGGGTGAAAGAGATACAGAAGAGGTAGATAGGTTAGAGGAAGAGAAATAGAATGGTAAAATTCGAAGCTATGATGGAGAGGAGAAAGAAAGAGATGAGAGGCGCCCAACAATGGTGGCTAAACCGTCCCTAATATGTAAGTCTTGAGTTCACTCTTGAATGTTGAGTGGTTCCGGATAAGACGCAGATCACAGGGGAGCGCGTTCCATAGTCGTATGGCTGAGATGGAGAATGACATGGAGAAAGATTTTGTGTTATGTAAAGGTACAGCCAAGATGCTAGACGTATCCGATCTGGTATTGCGGTTGTGGAATGATGATAGGTGTTTAATGTGAGAAGATAAGTATTGGGGGCACCAGTGGCTAAGAAATCGATGAAGTAAGCACATCGTGTGGAGATCGCGTGCCTTATGTGGGCGTATCCAACCTAGCTGGGAGTATGAAGGACTGATATGATCATACAACCGTATATTGCATACGTATCTAACGCAAGCGTTCATCACTAGCTCGAGGCGTCTCGAATTTTCACTATTTGTGCCGTGTTGAACTACATCACAGTAGTAAAGATTAGGCAAGACTAGTGTTTGGACTAATTTTTGTTTAACATGGGTTGGAAATATTTTTCTAAATTTCTGAATTGCATGTAGGGAGGAGAGCGATTTCCGGCAAGCTGTAACTGTTTGTTCTTCCCAGTTTAGGTGTTCATCCAAGATTATTCCAAGGTCTTTTACTGTTTTTTGGTATGGTAGTTGGGTACCATTGAGGTGTATTTGAGGGACTGTTTCGTGAAAGTGCCGACTGATTAACTTTGGATGAGATATAAGTATGACCTGGGATTTCTTGGGGTTTAGTTTCAGACCTAGATTCTGTGCCCATCGAGAAACAGAGCAAAGATCCGCGTTCATACTCGCTACTGCGTCAGCAATGTTCTTGGGGCTTGCACTTATGTACAGTTGGATGTCGTCGGCATATAGATGGTAGTTGCAGGAGTGAATCACTGAAGAAATATCATTAATGTACAGTGAGAAGAGTAATGGACCAAGGACGGAGCCTTGGGGAACTCCAGAGCGCACGTTTTTCCATGATGACTTTTCCGACCCACAAGTGACTTGTTGACTTCTGTTTTTGAGGTAGCTGTCGAACCAGTGTATTGCGCTGTTTGAGAAATTCAGCTGCTTCATTTTAATTAGTAATATATCAAAGTCAACTGTATCAAAAGCCTTGCTAAAGTCAAGCAGTGTTAGGATGGTAGCTTCACGTCTGTCCATAGCATGTTTAATGTCATCAGTTACTTTGATTAGTGCAGTTGCTGTACTATGGTGCTTTCGAAAGCCTGACTGATATTTGTCATGGATGTTATGAGTTTTGAGGTAATCCGTCAGCTGTTCATGGACGATGTATTCTAGGGCTTTAGATATTGCAGGTAGTATGCTGATCGGCCTGTAGTCACCTGGCGACTTAGGGTTGTCAGTCTTGGGTATAGGTTTAACTAAACTTTGCTTCCACTCAGTAGGATATGTACTACTGACAAGAGACAGGTTGAAGATGTCTGTGATAACTGGAGTAATAGTGTCTACGACGTTCTTGATCATGCCAATGCTCACTCCATCATTTCCTACTGCCTCGGAAGAGATTCTCATAATTGCCTTGTGTACTGTGCCGGTAGTGACATGTTTTAGGAAAAACTTGTCTCTCGAGAGATTGATATCTTGGGGCTGGTAATTTGTCGCTGCGTGGCAGTTTACAGCTGTTGAGAAGAAATCGTTTAATTCTTCTGCAGACGCTTGATAAACAGCGTCAGATCTTCGCTTCCCTATACCCAAACTGCGCAGCTTTTTCCACAGTGCAGCAGGTTTTGATATGCCGCATACGACAGAGCGGGCATGTCTGATTTTGGCATTCCTCACGCTCTGCTTGGTTCTATTTCGGAGTTTCCTATAAGCTTCGTACGCCTCGGGAGTTGGGTTACGCTTGAAGGCCCTATGTGCAGCATCACGTTTATTCATTAACTGGCGTAATGCAGTGGTGAGCCACGGAGCGGGAGCTCTCTTTACCTTGACAGTGCGTTGAGGAGCATGTTTATCATACAGTGCAATGATTTTGCGACATAATTCCCGAATTTTTCCGTCTAAAGTCGGTTCATTGCTTATATCATACCAAGGGATGTCTGAGCAATCCTTTTGAAGAGCGTCATGGTTAACATTTTTTAGGTTTCTGTAGGTTACCAGGTGAGATTTTTCTTTGGTAGTATGCACTGAGTAATTTAAGAATATCACGTCATGAGCAGAGAGTCCTGGAGCGGATGTCTGATTGGCGCGAATTATTTTATCTGGTCGCTTTGTTGCCATTATATCTATGAGTGTATGGCTGTGTGGCGTGTGATGAGTTGGGTCCAGCGGTGTTAAACTCATATCATTGGAGTGGAACAGTCTCCTTAGTTTTTCTGCAGAGGGAGATTTTAACTGTAAGTCGATGTTTGTGTCGCCCATAATGATTATGTGTTCATACAGTGTCACGAGCGAGGACAGGGCAGACTGAAAGGAGGACATAGCACCGACGTTTGGAGGTTTATAGATTACTCCAATTAGCAGTTTCTGATTTGATGTATTTATTTCGAAAAACAAGAACTCTGCTTCTCCTTCGCACTTTGCATCCGATGTGCATAGTATAGTAGGTCTCAGATCAGAGCGAACATAGGCACCCACACCACCCCCGCGTCGTGTTTCACGATCTGCCCTTAGAAGAGTGTAACCAGTGATTCGGATAGCGTCGGAAGAGATGTTTGGTTTCAACCAAGTTTCAGAGACGAGGATAATATGGAACAGCGATTGGCAGAACAGGTTACAGAACTCGTCGAAGTGAGCCGTTAGCGACTGAGCGTTCGCGTGGGCCACAAAGAGCCCGCCGCCGGAACCGGTCCGTCCCATTGTGGCCGCCTGTAGGGCCGAGCGCGCTCCGTCTACCTGCTGGCCGGAAGAGGGACAAAAGCTGGATTTCGCTGGGGAAGACATATTTACAGGTGTGTCCAAGGTCGTGACTGACTCAAGCGTCTGTGGGCTAAAGGTGAAAGACAAGCTGGAGGTATCGGAGAAGGGAGCGAAAAGAAAGATGGAAAGTGGCAGTGGTGCTTACGAAAAAGATAATAGTAGTAGTAGTGGTAGCGACGAGGATGAAAATAACAGATATAGAAAGGCGGTTTTAAGGAGATTCCTGTTAAAGGTGAATGTTAATTCCCGCTTGACTGACAATATGAATATACATGAGCACTTATGATACACAAATAAAGAAGCAATATCTATGTGAAACAATTGACTGATTTTAAATAGAGTACTTATGGTACTTATAGAATTAACGAAGCAATATTTACGTAAAAAAATGAAAAGAAAGAATACTAATTAACTTATATTAGACAGAGTACAATATGAGACTTTGTGTCTCGCGAGATTTCGCTCAGTCTTTCAGTTCGGACATGTTCGTCACCGTTTTCCTCCCTCCTTCCATCTTGACTACGATCCTGCCATCCTGGGTCCATACATTTTGAAGGCCGAACTGTGTGATCGCAGTGTTCAAAATTTTTAGTCTTTCGCGCGTCAGATCTTCCCTCAGGGTAACCCCACTCTTGGCGAGTTTTCTTTTCTGAGCAAACACTTCAGCTCTTTTCCGATATGACACAAATTTAATTATTATGGGCCTGGGTTTCATGACACCTGGTATCCTGCGCCCAACACGGTGGCTTCTGTCAATATCGGTCACGTCGATTCGCACGCCAAGTTTTTCACGCACGAGGCTAATGACCAGGTCGTCGGTGTTTTCGCGATCGTTTTCAGCTACCCCGAACAAGCGCAAGCTGTTCCTTCGCTGATACTGCTCGAGTTCATCGGTGGCCGCAGACAGTTTAGCTTCTAGGTCGGCGGCTTTTTTCTCTTGTGCGGCCAGGGACTTTTTGAGAGACTGGATTTCTCTGATAGTGAACACATTTCCTCAGTGTGTTTTTCTGAACCAAGTTTCAGATTGTCCATTTGTGTTGAAATCGAATCTACTGTGTCCTTCAAGTTTTCCTGAGTTTTTGCAAGTTGCGTAACCGAATCGGTAGATGCAACTGAGTCAAATTTAGCTTGTAAGGTCTCATGATTTTCATGAACAGTAGTTTGTAGTTCTTTTATGGCTGCTTCGTGATTCTGTAGTGCATTTTCATGACGCGAAAAAATAGGTTGGAAATGCTCACAAATTTGTGTTTTTACGTCGTTACAGACTTTTTGACATTTCGATTCAATGTGATGTAACTCATTAGTTAAATCCTCACGTGTTTGTTCAAGTGTGGTGTCTAACTTTTTAAGATTTTGTTCCACTGTGTCTAACTTTTGAAGATTTTGTTCCATTTGTTTCTGATTTTGTTCCATTTGTTGCATTAATTGCAATAATAATGTATTAGTGTCTGGAATCTGTTTCTCTACGCTTTTCGGCAGTGCATTTGCACCGGCAACATTCATATTTTGACAAGGAGAAAATGTGTTTTGACTTATTTGAGAAAACGGTGATGACCCAAAACCTAAGTCTACAGTATTTGCAATATCGTGTTCTGTCATTTCGGATTCCTGAGGCGAGCTGTTGCCGACCGATCGATCGATAATGCTTCCTTGTTCACTGCCTGTTTCACTGTCTACACCATTATTTGCCACCCGCTCCATTTCCCTATGCACAATTACCAAATTACTACTTTGAACATCAGTTAATTCATTACACGGTGGCGCTAACACACTGCTTTCGTCTTCGCTGTCATTTCTCAGTTTACTTTGGAGCCTAGTGTTACGTTTTTCACACGCCAGTATTGTCACAATATTTCACACGACAACACAGAAAAACACAATGTGAAGAGCAAAAATAAGAGAACACATTAACATAGCACTGAAAATAATATCTAGTTAATTGCAGCTGCGAAATACTTGGTGCAAATCTACATGCATGCCACAACTGTTTTACTGTACAACAATGAAAGACTGCAACTACAAAGGAAATTCTCTCTATAATTACGTGCTAGCAATAAACAAAAGCTACACTAATTACACAAACTACAAGAAAAAGATCAGAAGATTCCAGTGAGGTATCCTGGCAGGGTCGCCATATGAAACGTCCCCCTTTTACAATTATACACGACTGTGCTTAACCTGACGCACAATATTTTTAGCGCAACGCAATCTGACTTTCAAGATTCCCTACAAAAGAATGGCCCTCACTAACATTAAACTATACCTTTCACAAATCACTTACCTCACAAAAATCTTTGCTGCTCAAGCAACTGCAATACAGCGAGTGCCACTACTGCCAGCTAAATAAAAGATACAAACTATGGAAGGCACTAACTACTGATAGGGATAGTTAGCAAATGAAAGATATTAATAGAGAACAAACAATGTATTTACCTTGATATCATCATATATATAGCAGTTCATGACAAATTACAAAACTCCGCCATCTCTCTCCCCACATCCACCACTGCTGGCGGCTCACCTCCAACTGCGCAACGCTACGCGCTGTTCGCAGCCAGCTGCCTAACACTACAATGGCGAGTATTACAACAATGCAAAGCAGCCACAGACTGCACACAGCACAGCCAGTGATTTTCATACAGAGGTGGCGTTACCAATAAAAAAACCTAAACAGCCTACTTACAAGCGTCTCCAAGCAGCCAGCAGCGCGGTGGAAGTCCTTATCGGCGCTCATTAAACACGGGAAGTTAATTTTCTGCAATTAATCGTTATCAGCGCTCTAATCTCCATCAGAATAACACAGGGCGGAAGTGAATTTTTGAGCAACACGGGTTAAGTAAATATACTGCACGCTGAAAATTTCTAAGTCCGAATCAAGGTCACGCGCAGTCACGACTCACAGCGCCGCGCTGGGAGGCAGGCACATTGCCCAAAAATTCACTTCCGCCCTGTGTTATTCTGATGGAGATTAGAGCGCTGATAACGATTAATTGCAGAAAATTAACTTCCAGTGTTTAATGAGCGCCGATAAGGACTTCCGCCGCTGCCGGCTGCTTGTAGACACTGGCCGCTCGGCAGGCGGGACTGCAACGCAACACGGGGCCTAGTATTACAAGGCCCGTGTTGCAGAATTATTTGTTTTGCGTTGCATATTTGTTTGTTTCTAGTCGGTAGCAGGGGTTATGTCCCTTGGGGAGGTGGGCGGGTTTATTTGTTAATGTCTTTACATTTTAGTTGTCGTTCTTTAAATTTGGTTATCTTTAAAGTATTTTTTATCTTTAATGAAGCGCACACGGTTTGAACAACTTGCTAGAAGGCATCAAGAGTTTAACTACTAACAACGTACGACTTAAGAGGACCCGAAAGAATGTATTGTCGACCAATACCGTCTGCTCCACTGAAGAAAATTCTGTATTAGAATCAGATGATGTATAGATCATTAATAACATTGATGTTACGAAAAATCTCACTCCTGCACATCGAATGTGATCAGGGTAAATAAGTATTGCAAAATGTTTTTTTTTTTACAATATGTGGCTACAATGGTCTAAAAATTATCTTATGCACTTTTGGTGTATACAGGGTGGTCCATTGATAGTGACCGGGCCAAATATCTCACGACATAAGCATCAAACGAAAAAACTACAAAGAACGAAACTCGTCTAGCTTGAAGGGGAAACCAGATTTCGCTATGGTTGGCTCGCTAGATGGCGCTGCCATAGGTCAAACGGATATCAACTGCGTTTTTTAAAATAGGAACCCCCATTTTTTATTACTTATTCGTGAAGTAAGTAAAGAAATATGAATGTTTCAGTTGGACCACTTTTTTCGCTTTGTGATGGATGCCGCTGTAATTTTCACAAACATATGGCTCACAATTTTAGACGACCAGTTGGTAACGGGTAGGTTTTTTAAATTAAAATACAGAACGTAGGTACCTTGGAACATTTTATTTCGGTTGTTCCAATGTGATACATGTACCTTCGTGAACTTATCATTCCCGAGAACGCATGCTGTTACAGCGAGATTACCTGTAAATACCACATTAATGCAATAAATGCTCTAAATGATGTCCGTCAACCTCAATGCATTTGGCAATACGTGTAACGACATTCCTCTCAATAGCGAGTAGTTCGCCTTCCGTAATGTTGACAACGACAATGCGCTGACGCATGTTGTCAGGCGTTGTCGGTGGATCACGATAGCAAATATCCTTCAACTTTCTCCACAGAAAGAAATCCGGGTGAACGTGCGGGCCATGGTATGGTGCTTCGACGACCAATCCACATGTCATGAAATATGCTATTCAATACCGCTTCAACCGCACGCGAAATATGTGCCGGACATCCATCATGTTGGAAGTACATCGCCACTCTGCCATGCAGTGAAACATCCTGTAGTAACATCGATAGAACATTACGTAGGAAATCAGTATTCATTGCACCATTTAGATTGCCATCGATGAAATGGGGGCCAATTATCCTTCCTCCCATAATGCCGCACCATACACTAACCGGCCAAGGTCGCTGATGTTCCACTTGTCGCAGCCATCGTGGATTTTCCGTTGCCCAATAGTGCATATTATGCCGGTTTACGTTACCGCTGTTGGTGAATGACGCTTCGTCGCTAAATGGAACGCATGCAAAAGTCTGTCATAGTCCAGTAATTTCTTTTGTTCCTAGTGGCAGAACTGTACACGACGTTCAAAGTCGTCGTCATGCAATTCTTGGTGCATAGAAATATGGTACGGGTGCAATCGATGTTGATGTAGCATTCTCAACACCGACGTTTTTGAGATTCCCGATTTTCGCGCAATTTGTCTGCTACTGATGTGCGGATTAGGCGCGACAGCAGCTAAAACACCTACTTGGGCATAATCATTTGTTGCAGATCGTGGTTGACATTTCACATGTGGCTGAACACTTCCTGTTTCCTAAAATAACGTAACTATCCGGCGAACGGTCCGGACACTTGGAAGATGTCGTCCAGGATACCGAGCAGCATACATAGCACACGCCAGTTGGGCATTTTGATCACAATAGACATACATCAACACGTTATCGACTGTTTCTGCAATTGGTAAATGGTCCATTTTAAGACGGGTAATGTATCACGAAGCAAATACCGTCCACACTGGCGGAATGTTACGTGATAACACGTACTTACACGTTGTGACTATTACAGTGCCATCTGTCACAAAGCGAAAAAGTGGTCCAACCAAAACATTCATATTTCTTTACGTACTACACCTATGGCAGCGCCATCTAGCGGGCCAACCATAGCGCCATCTGGTTTCCCGCTTCGAGCTAGACGAGTTTCGTTCTCTGTAGTTTTTTCGTTTGATGCTTATTTCGTGAGATATTTGGGCCCGTCACTACCAATGGACCACCCTGTATACAGGGTGTGCCAGGAGGAATGACCAGATATATGAGAGGAACAATCGTTTGAAGAGAAAAAGTAAACACAGGCTGTAAAATGCCTACCTTAAGAGCTAAGAGCACATGGTCGGTGGAAAAGATGTGTTTCAGAGTATTTCACACTCTCAAGGATCGTTTGATGTAGGATCTGAATATTTATTCGGTATTTTTGCTTTATTAGATGTTATGCATCCTTGAGTATTTCTTCGTTATTCACGTTTATTATGGAGCAACCTGTCTGTGTTTAAACCTACCTACCTACAGATGTAAATTATTTTACTTTCCACTTCCAGACACAGCGTTACTCTGCTTCGCGTATTTCCTTGTTATCGCTGTAACGGGAGTACATTCCTGGTGCAGGGCAAAGAGCTGTTTCTTGCACGGTTATTTCTGAGCTGATTATGCATGCAGAGTGCAGCAAACTGGTCGCCAAACAAAGGCAGGAGCAGAACGGCAATCCAGGCTGGACTACCGGCCGTCCAGACAGGTCCACGATCCAGTCTGCGTACCTGACGAATCGTTCGTTAGCTGTCGCCAGCCGACACCGGCTACTGGCAAGGCAGCCTTCAGCTGTGCCGCCGACCGGTTCCTGCTCTTGCAGTGCGCCGGGCTGGCCGGGTGCAGCTCGCCGCCCGATTTCACAAGGTTACAGCCACTTTCACCAGCGCGTAAAAGGGTCAGACAAGTGAAGCCGAGGCAGACGAAAAAAAGTAAGTAAACTGGTCATTGCTTCGAAAGTAATTACCGTAACTCTTAATACATTCACTCCTCTGTGAGACAAGACGGTCAGTGCCTTCATGGACAAAAACTTGCAGTTGCTTACGGTAACGTGATTGCACCCAGTCGCGCATGTCTTCGAAAATCGACGGCCGCGAATGTCTTCCTTAAGGGTTCTAAAACTATGGAAATTGCATCGGGAGGGATCAGGACCGTATGGGGAATGTTTAAGGGTCCACCTTTTGCCAGGTTTGTTCCGACTAACTGTCGATCGGAAGTCCTTAAACGTCCCCCATACAGAACAGATCTCTTCCCATGCGATTTCCATATGTTTTGGAGCCCTAAAGAAAGACATTCGTCGCCGTCGTTTTGCTTCAGATGAAGAGGTGCGCACCTGATTACAATCACGGTTCCGTGGAGAACAACAAACATTTGTCACTGAAGGAACTCACCGTCTGCTCTCACAGTGGCATACATAGACTGAGGGGACAGAAGTCCTGGGACACCTCCTAATATCGTGTCGGACCTCCTTTTGCCTGACATAGTGAAGCATCTCGACGTGGCACGGACTCAAGTCGTCGGAAGTCCCCCGCAGAAATATTGAGCCATCCTGCCTCTTGTAGCGGTCGTTCGTGATCACGAGAGAGTTGCCAGTGCAGGATTTTGTTCACTAACTGGCGTCTCGACTATCGGGCCATCTGGGTGGGCGAACCATTCACTCGATTCGTCCTGTCCACAGCTCACGGTCTAGTGGTTGGCGTTGCTGCCTCAGGATCACTGGGTCCCGGGTTCGATTTCGCCGTGGGTCTGAGATTTTCTCCGCCCGGGGACTGGGTGTTTGTCTTGTCCTCATCATTTCATCATCATATGGTAGAGCAGTTGAACGGAATGGACAGTGTCTTGAAAGGAGGATATAAGATCAACATCAACAAAAGCAAAACGAGGATAATGGAAGGTAGTCAAATTAAATCGGGTGATGCTGAGGGGATTAGATTAGGAAATGAGACACTTAAAGTAGTAAAGGAGTTTTGCTATTTGGGGAGCAAAATAGCTGATGATGGCCGAAGTAGAGAGGATATAAAATGTAGACTGGCAATGGCAAGGAAATCGTTTCTGAAGAAGAGGAAGTTGTCAACATCGAGTATAGATTTAAGTGTCAGGAAGTCGTTTCTGAAATTATTTGTATGGAGTGTAGCCATGTATGGAAGTGAAACATGGACGATAACCAGTTTGGACAAGAAGAGAATAGAAGCTTTCGAAATGTGGTGCTACAGAAGAATGCTGAAGATAAGGTGGGTAGATCACGTAACTAATGAGGAGGTATTGAATAGGATTGGGGAGAAGAGAAGTTTGTGGCACAACTTGAGTAGAAGAAGGGATCAGTTGGTAGGACATGGTTTGAGGCATCAAGGGATCACAAATTTAGCATTGGAGGGCAGGGTGGAGGGTAAAAATCGTAGAGGGAGAGCGAGAGATGAATACACTAAGCAGATTCAGAAGGATGTAGGTTGCAGTAGGTACTGGGAGATGAAGAAGCTTGCACAGGATAGAGTAGCATGGAGAGCTGCATCAAACCAGTCTGAGGACTGAAGACCACAACAACAACAACGGTAAAATGGCGCGACTGCATTGTGACAAGATTGGGAATTTGTACAGGCGCCCTACAAACCAAACATCATCATCATCATCCTCGAATGTTCTCCAAATCAATCGCGAACAATTGTGGCCTTGCCACATGGCGCTTGTCATCGATAAAAATTCGATCGGTATTTGGGAACTTCAAGTCCTTGAACGGCTGCAAATAGCCCCAGTTGTTTCATTTGGATTACATGATCCAGTCCATTCCTTGTAAACATTGCTCACTTCATTATGGAACCACTACCAACCTCCCTTGTTGACAACCTGGGTCCGTGACTTCGTGGCGTCTGCACCAACCTCGAACTCTGCCGTCGCCTCTTAGCAACTGAAATCGGAACTCATGTGACGAGACGACGGTTTTCCAGTGGTCTAGGGTCCGATCGATACGGTGACGAGCCGAGGAGAGGCTCTACAGGCGATGTCGTGCTGTTAGCAAAGGCATCCGCGTCGCCAGATTTCGCCGCACGTTCCTCGCACGTCCCACACTGACTTCACGGAGCGTTGCTGGTCTGTCAGCACTGACAGTTCTACGCAAACGCCGCCGCTCTCGGTCATTAAGTGAAGGCTATCGTCCACTGCATTGTCCGTCGTGAGAAGCAATGCCTGAAATTTGATATTCTCGTCACACTCTTTACACTGCGGATCTCGGAAGTTCAGTTGACTAACAATTTCGGAAATGGAATGTCCCATGCGTCTAGCTCCGAATACCATTCCGCTTTCAAAATATGTTAATTCGCGACGTGCGGACACAGCCGCCTCATCTCAGTGCAGGTGACAGCTCTGCCAACTGACTGCCCTTCTGTATTCCGCATGAGCGATACTTACCCTATATGTGTATACATATCGTTACCCCATGAGTTTCGCCACCTCACTGCACGTTAAAAGCTACGTGATTACGTTTGAAATAATAAACAGTTTACTTACTTCTTTTACATCTTCTTCGTTTCCGTTTGACGACCATTTATTTGTACATACATGCTGTCACCATCTCTACCCCAGTATGTCCAGCTTTGTGTAAAAACGTCAGTATCAGCGGCGATACATACAAGAAAGTCAATGAACAACGTCCAATGAAACTTGTAAGTAGGCTGTTTAGGTTTTCTTATTGGCAACGTTACGTAGCGCTCTGTATGAAAATCACTGGCTGTGCTGTGTGCAGTCTGTGGGTAGTTTGCATTGTTGTCTGCCATTGTAGTGTTGGGCAGCGGCAGCTGGATGTGAACAGCGCGTAGCGTTGCGCAGTTGGAGGTGAGCCGCCAGCAGTGATGGATGTGGGGAGAGAGATGGCGGAGTTTTGAAATTTGTAAGACTGTCATGAACTGCTATATATAATGACTATTAAGGTAAATACAGTGTTTGTTCTCTATTAAAATCTTTCATTTGCTAACTATGCCTATCAGTAGTTAGTGCCTTCCTTAGTTTGAATCTTTTATTTAGCTGGCAGTAGTGGCGCTCGCTGTATTGCAGTAGTTCGAGTAACGAAGATTTTTGTGAGGTAAGTGATTTGTGAAACGTATAGGTTAATATTAGACAGGGCCATTCTTTTGTAGGGATTATTGAAAGTCAGATTGCGTTGCGCTAAAAAATATTGTGTATCAGTTTAAGCACAGTCCTGTATAATTTTTTTAAGGGGACGTTTCAAACTTCCTGGCAGATTAAAACTGTGTGTCGGACCGAGACTCGAACTCCGGACCTTTGCCTTTCGCGGGCCAGTGCTCTACCAAGTGAGCTACCCAAGCACGACTCACGCCCCGTCCTCACAGCTCCAACAACGTCCAATGTTCCAAATTTCTCATGGTACTGAAAATCTGTTAATGCTAATTACACACAGCATTTCAATTGCAGGTAGCATGTCGTATACGATCGAAATGTGTTTCAGAACAGGCAGTGCTCCTGCACTTGTCCCGCCTACGGAATCCATTGATACGTTTCGTTAACTTGTATTGCAAACAGACTGCCAGCGCTATGTCGGGCACCGCTGCGCTACCAAGTTTCGGCAGACCCCGCTCTTAAGGTAGACCATGATCGGGGCGACTCTTGCGCTTGGCACCTCAAGCGGAGGAAAGCTGTTTCCACACGTCATGTCTTACGTGCTGGTATTGCATATTGCATGTTTTGGATAAAGAACGTATGTTCACTGCGCTAAATGAAAACTGGATCCGTCTCCGCTGTATGTGCCCATTACGTTTGGGATATGTGCTTTATTTTAAGGCGCTATCTATGTATGTGAATTGCTGACAGTGATTCGAATTATTTGCAAAAGATCGCGAGTTGGTACTGAACAAAAATCAGTTTGGCTTCAGAAAGTTACCAAAGAAGCAATACTGATCATGTGATTAGTAACGGGAGGGAACACAAAGAAAAAAAAACGGATACTTTCGTAATACTTACGGGTCTGGAGGAAAACGGTGACAAGATAAGAGAGAATACCACTTTCCGAGCCCTGACATTAATTGGCACAGAGTAAAGAGAGATATAATCTAAAGAGTAATAAAAGTGAAAGAGCGAGAAACTCTTGTCCGTGATAAAAAGTGTGTAAGGATTGCGCCTTATTGCCCCTGTTTTGAAGCTTCTAAGAATAAATAATGAAGGACTGAAAGAAATTATCATAAAATAAGGCGTTGGTGCGGTAACCACGTAAGCCGCGTTTACACACTTCAGAGCGGAACACAAAAAACTGTCTAGAAACTGAAAAACTTTATAGTCAGTGTTGCCTTTTCCCAACCCTCATTTAGGGCACCAACACAAATAGCTTATTATGTAACCAAACAAAGACTTGTTGTGATATTTAGTGAATTTTAAAAAATGGATTTACCTCGCTGTTGCACCAAACAACTTTGGTTTCTCAACACTATGTCAAAAAAACTGAAGAAACAACTGCTACTGCTATTAATTTACAGGTTACTGAATATGATGAAGAGGCTTACAATCACAATTTAAAAAAAAAACAATACCCTAAGAAAAGTCATACGTGTGGAAGGTTAGGAAGAAGTTAATTGTATTCCTCCTTCACATAAACTGCATGTAGCACTCGTAACAGTTCTGTCACAGACCACATTAGAATCAAATTCCGCGTCTGAAGCTGGCACATACTTCTTGGCAAACTCCATGTCATTTTCATATTTCTCAGGTTTAACTGTAAGAGACACTTTATTAACTGTTTCCTCAGGAAAAGTCAAAGTATTTGTTGCTTTCTGAACGATGAACTCACGATAATGATAATGACGCACTACCCTCCATGAACCATGGACCTTGCCGCTGGTGGGGATGCTTGCGTGCATCAATCATAGATAGCCGTACCGTGGGTGCCACCACAACGGAAGGATAGCTGTTGAGAGGCTAGACAGATGTGTGGTTCCTGAAGAGGGGCAGCAGCCTTTTCAGTAGTTGCAGGGCCAACAGTCTGGATGATTGACTGATCTGGCCTTGTAACACTAACCCAAACAGCCTTGATGTGCTGGTAGTGCGAACGGCTGAAAGCAAGGGGAAACTACAGCCCTAATATTTCCCGAGGGCATGCTGCTTTACTGTGTGGTTAAATGATGGTGGCGTCCTCTTGGGTAATACATTCCGGAAGTAAAACAGTCTCCCATTCGGATCTCCGGGCGGGGACTACTCATGAGGACATCGTTATCAGGAGAGAAAACTGGCGCTCTACGGATCGGAGCGTGGAATGTCAGATCCCTCAATCGGGTATGAAAGTTAGAAAATTTAAAAAGGGGAAATGATAGGTCAAAGTTACATACAGTGAAAATAAGTGAAGTTTGGTGGCAGAAGGAACAAGACCTCTGGTCAGGTGAATACAGGGTTATAAATACAAATTCAAATAGGGGTAATGCAGTAGTAGGTTTCATAATGAATAAAAAAATAGGAGCGCGGATAAGTTACTACAGACGGCGTAGTGAACGCATCATTGTAGCCAAGATAGACACAAAGCCCATGCCTACTACAGTAGTACAAGTTTATATGCCAAATAGCTCCGCAAACGACGAAGAGATTGAAGAAATGTATGATAAGTTAAAGAAATTATTCAGATAGTGAAGGGATAGGAAAATTTAATAGTCATGGGGTACTGGAATTCGATAGTAGGAAAATGAAGAGAAGGAAGCGTAGTAGGTGAATATGGAATGGAGTAGGAATGAAAGAGGAAGCCGCCTGGTACAATTTGGCACAGAGCATAACTTTATCGTAGGTAACACTTGGTTTAAAAATAATGAAAGGATGTTGTGAACATTGAAGAGGCCTGGAGACACTGGAAGGTTGCAGATAGATTTTATAACGATAAGACAAAGATTTAGGAACCAGGTTTTAAATTGTAAGACATTTCCAGGGGCAGATGTGGATTCTGACCACAATCTGTTGGTTATGAACTGTAGATTAAATCTGAAGGAACTGCGAAAAGGTGGGAATTTAAGGAGATGGGATCTGGATAAACTGAAAGAACCAGAGGTTGTACAGAGTTTCAGAGAGAGCATTAGGAAACGATTGACAAGAACGGGGCAAAGAAATACAGTACCGGTAGGAGAAGAATGGGTAGTTTTGAAAGATAAAATTGTAAAGGCAGCAGAGGACCAAGTAGGTGAAAGGACAAGGGCTAGTAGAAATCCTTGGGTAACAGATGAGATACTGAACTTAATTGATGAAAGGAGAAAATGCTCGTATAAAAATGCATTAGGCAAAAACAAATACAAACGTCTCAAAAATGAGATCGACAAGAAATGCAAAATGGCTAAAGAAGGATGGCTAGAGGACAAATGTAAGGATGTGGAGGCATATATCACTAGGGGTAAGATAGATACTGCCTACAGGAAAATTAAAGAGACCTTTGGAGAAAAGAGGACCGCCTCTATGAATATCAAGAGCTCAGACAGAGAACCAGCTAAACAAAGAATGGAAAGCAGAAAGGTGGAAGAAGTATATATTAAGTCTATACAAGGGCGATGTACTTGAGGTCGATAATGTGGAAATGGAAGTGTTACAACCGGGAATAAC
The DNA here is from genome assembly GCF_023898315.1 of Schistocerca nitens. NCBI lineage: Eukaryota > Metazoa > Arthropoda > Insecta > Orthoptera > Acrididae > Schistocerca > Schistocerca nitens. Next base: position 13,788,823 of record NC_064622.1, read on the forward strand.
ACAATAACCTTGTCAGTCTGGTTTATTAAATCACAAATCACTTTTTAACAATTATGTTAGCCAAGCGTCTACCCAGGCTCACACTCAGAAGTAATGCATAATTAAGTTTGGTTATACCAATGCCCAAATGTGCATAGTGGGGTGCACGTCCCGTAATTATTCCCAAGTCCAGTGAAGTTCAGTCTCTCCAAGTGAAGTCGCTAGATTTCCGCCGAGCAGCCAGGTAACCTCGAGTGGTGCGGGGAGTCATCCACAAGCAGCTGGAACACGGCGTACTGCACTTCCCGATGAGAACTGTCGTTTGCGGCGGCGGCCGGATTTATATAAGGCTTGCTAGTTAATGGAGCCGTCGGCTGGGGTCGCTGTTTTTCAGGGAAAACCAATCGCAATGTTTCCTGGCGTAGCCAATTGCTGTGTGCTGACAAACGCGCGCGCGCGAAGGCGGCCAGCGATGGTAGCCGCGAGCCGCCCGGAGAAGTGCGGCCAGCGATGTATTTCTCGGCCACGTCAGGGAGCGTGCGTGTGAAGACGAGCAGCGATGGAAGCAGCGGGCCGCCCAGAGAAGTGCGGCCAGCGATGGAGCGCGTTGTTCGGTGTTTGTTAGAAGTGGTGTATACCACAGGAAGAGAATGTAGATGAAGATGAAGTGGGAGATATGATACTGCGTGAAGAATTTGACAGAGCACTGAAAGACCGAAGTCGAAACAAGGCCCCAGGAGTAGACAACATTCCATTAGAGCTACTGATAGCCTTGGTAGAGCTAACCCTGACAAAACTCTACCATCTGGTGAGCAAAATGTATGAGACAGGCGAAATCCCCTCAGACTTCAAGAAGAATATAATAATTCCAATCCCAAAGAAAGCAGGTGTTAACAGGTGTGAAAATTACCGATCTATCAGTTTAGTAAGTCACGGCTGCAAAATACTAACGCGAATTCCTTACAGACGAATGGTAGAAGCCGACCTCGGGGAAGATCAGTTTGGATTCCGTAGAAATTTTGGAATAATACTGACCTTACGACTTATCTTGGAGGGAAAATTAAGGAAAGGCAAACCTACGTTTCTAGAATTTTTGGACTTAGAGAAAGCTTTTGACAATGTTGACTGGAATACTCTCTTTCAAATTCTGAAGGTGGTAGGGATCAAATGCAGGGAGCGAAAGGCTATTTACAATTTGTGCAGAAACCAGATGGCAGTTATAAGAGTCGAGGGGCATGAAAGGGAAGCAGTGGTTGGGAAGGGAGTGAGACAGGGTTGTAGCCTCTCCCCGCTGTTGTTCAATCTGTACATTGAGCAAGCAGTAAAGGAAACAAGAGAAAAATTTGGAGTAGGAATGAATATCCATGGAGAAGAAATAAAAACTTCGAGGTTTGCCGATGACATTGTAATTCTGTCAGAGACAGCAAAGGACCTGGAAGAGCAGTTGAACGGAATGGACAGGGTCTTGAAAGGAGGATGTAAGATGAACATCAACAAAAGCTAAACGAGGATAATGGAATGTAGTCGAGTTAACTCGGGTGATGCTGAGGGAACTAGATTAGGAAATGAGACACTTAAAGTAGTAAAGGAGTTTTGCTATTTGGGGAGCAAAGTAACTGATGATGGTCGAAATAGGGAGGATATAAAATGTAGCCTGGCAATGGGAAGGAAAGCGTTTTTGAAGAAGAGAAATTTGTTAACATTGAGTATAGATTTAAGTGTCAGGAAGTCTTTTCTGAAAGTATTTGTATGGAGTGTAGCCATGTATGGAAGTGAAACATGGACGATAAATACTTTAGATAAAAAGAGAATGGCGGAAGTAAGGCTGTAAGGACGGAGCGTGAGTCGTGCTTGGGTATCTCATATGGTAGAACGATTGCCCGCGAAAGGCAGAGGTCCCGAGTTCGAGTCCCAGTCCGTTACACAGTTTTAATCTTCCGGGAAGTTTCATATCAGCGCACACTCCGCTGCAGAGTGAAAATCTCATTCTGGAAATTGATACAGTCTAGAACAGGCTCCCATCATGGTAATAGTAAAACAAAACAAAATATTAAAACGATTGAGAACTATTAATCTTATGGATACATTCTCCAGTCAGGCATCTTGCTATGTAACTGGATAGATGGAAATTGAGGTTTCATGCAGTTAACGGCATAGCAAAAAGGTTGTTCACGTCATATTTAACAAAAAGAATGGAGAAAATTCTGACTCTTAATTCATTAACTGTAGGGAGCAGATATTTTTTTGATTGGAGGGGGTGTACGGATAATAAATAATGGATTTATGTAGCCTGCATTTGGATGACATGGGACAAACGTGGAACTGGTTACACATACTTGGGTAGGTAAGTGATTAGCATTTCAGTCACCCGCAGAAAGGTAGGCAAAGGTAATGCTATGCACAGTGTATAGTGATTGATCGTGCAGCGTGTTTCTGATTCGCGAATCGCATTAGAATGTTGACAGTGCGTGAGAAGATGGAGTTACTCCTCTAGTATGAAGGCAGAACTACCAGGTGAGAGAATTCAAGAACGGCATAGTCCTGGCCTGTCAAGTAGGCGGTTTGCTGTTCCACAATACTGCTGCTAGCATTCTGTGGGTCGGACATCACGCCCGTCGTGGGACGATGGAATCAGTGGGTTCATGAGGGCTACACTCAGCACCGTGCAGGAAATCAGTGGCCCACGGAGCTAGCGCCAAAGACCACAGCCGTACACTATCTCATCAAAAGTACCAGGACACGTGCTACTGGACGCTACTATGGAGTGTTATCCACCTTTCGCCTTTATTACGGCGGCGTGAACCGTGTTGGGGACACTTTCAGTGAGGCGTCTGAACGTCTGGGAAGGAGTGGCAGCCCATACTTTCTCAGCAGACGAAATCGGAAAAGGACGCTACGCTCTACAGCGAATTCAGCGTCGTAACTTGTCCCCGAAACTTCAGGAGTGATAGTGTTCAGAAACGACTGCCTCACAGTTGCTGATTTAAGACAGGGTGCACATTCGTACTGATAAAGACTCAAAGCGGTAGGTGGATCAAAACAAAATGTCCAGACACTCTGTGACCAAAATGGTACTGAAACAGAGGATGACAGACTAAAGGCCGAAATACTAAATGCCTTTTTCCAAAGCTGTTTCACAGAGGAACACTACACTGTAGTTCCCTCTCTAGATTGTCGCACAGATGACAAAATGGTAGATATCGAAATAGACGACAGAGGGATAGAGAAACAATTAAAATCGCTCAAAAGAGGAAAGGTCGTTGGACCTGATGGGATACCAGTTCGATTTTACACAGAATACGCGAAGTACCTTGCCCCTTTCTTGCAGCGGTGTACCGTAGGTCTCTAGAAGAGCGTAGCGTTCCAAAGGATTGGAAAAGGGCACAGGTCATCCTCGTTTTCAAGAAGGGACGTCGAACAGATGTGCAGAACTATAGACCTATATCTCTAACGTCGATCAGTTGTAGAATTTTGGAACACGTGTTATGTTCGAGTATAATGACTTTTCTGGAGACTAGAAATCTACTGTGTAGGAATCAGCATGGGTTTCGAAAAAGACGATCGTGTGAAAATCAGCTCGCGCTATTCGTCCACGAGACCATAGACACGGGTTCCCAAGTAGATGTCGTGTTTCTTGACTTCCGCAAGGCGTTCGATACAGTTCCCTCCACAGTCGTTTAATGAACAAAGTAAGAGCATATGGACTATCAGACCAACTGTGTGATTGGATTGAAGACTTCCTAGATAACAGAACGCAGCATGTCATTCTCAATGGAGAGAAGTCTTCCGAAGTAAGAGTGGTTTCAGGTGTGGCGCAGGAGAGAGTCCTACGACCGTTGCTATTCACAATATACATAAATGACCTTGTGGATAACATCGGTAGTTCACTGAGGATTTTTGCGGATGATGCTGTGGTGTATCGAGAGGTTGTAACAATGGAACATTGTACTGAAATGCAGGAGGATCTGCAACGAACTGACGCATAGTACAGGGAATGGCAATTGAATCTGAATGTAGACTAGTGTAATGTGCTGCGAATACATAGAAAGAAAGATTCCATATCATTTAGCTACAATATAGCAGGTCAGCAACTGGAAGCAGTCAATTCCATAAATTATCTGGGAGTACGCATTAGGAGTGATTTAAAATGGAATGATCATATAAAGTTGATCGTCGGTAAAGCAGATGCCAGACTGAGATTCGTTGGAAGAATGCTAAGGAAATGCAATCCGAAAACAAAGGAAGTACGTTACAGTACGCTTGTTCGCCCACTGCTTGAATACTGCTGAGCAGTGTGGGATCCGTACCAGATAGGGTTGATAGAAGAGAGAGAGAAAATCCAACGGAGAGCAACACGCTTCGTTACTGGATCATTTAGTAATCGCGAAAGCGTTACGGAGATGATAGATAAACTCCAGTGTTCGCATTTGCTTCGACAGTGCCCTTTATGAACTCCAGACGACGTACTCTGCCGGTAGAAATTCATGTTTGAGTGTTTGCGTTATATACGAAGGCAAAAATTCATCATCTAGTTTTCGATGCATGAACACTTCGGTATCGAAGCCACGCAAATTAAATTTAGCCTCATTTGAGGGGATTACTCTGTTCCACATCTCCGGTGTCCACTTAATGTGTGCTTTTGACCATTTTAGCCGCTGTTGTAGCATTATTGTTCTCAACAAAGGCTTCTTTCTAGGTCAATGGGCAGCGTGCCCACACCCAGCGGTCAGTTTCTGACAGTTCTGCTGGTTACTGCGGCGTCACAGATTTCTTCCCAGTCTCACTTTAGTTGAGCTGAAGACAGGCAACGACTCATGCGGGAAAGTCTTTTCAGTATCCTTTGTTGTTTGACAGTAGACGTCCTTTTTCTACGTATTCCTCTCTCACGATCAACATTTCCTTTCTCCCTGTGCTTATTCAGTAATATAAAAACAGTAGACTCATTAAAAGCTATCTCAAAGAATATCTCTAGTCTCGTTCTGAGACCAACTGAGGCATAAGTGATTATAGCAGCTTTCTTCTTTGGCGTTGATTGCGCTGACCTGCCAATCTTTCCACTTGCAGTGTGTCAACACAAAACGACAATATGGACACTGCTTCAGCGTAGGTAATAATAGTGGCAACAAGGGTTTGGATATTGTTGGAAAAAAGATGTCATACGGAGTGAAACAATAAAGGCAAGAATATTTAACCGACGGTTTAACAACAGTGAACTGTTACAAAGAGAAGCAAACTGCCGCCAAGGACAAAATGATGACGTAATCACTGGTGATAAAATAAACAATTCGGTCTCGCTACTGCAGTGCAACCTCAACTAGCGCGTGCCCGCGCAGGCTTTGGCTCGCGTATACCGACGCCTCCTGGCGGTCTGTTAAGATTTCGCGTGGAACAGCTGGCTGTAGTATGAAGCGGTTAGTGACAAACGTGAAGACATCAGTCGTCCATCCACTGCTAGAAGGGTGAGAGATAATCCGAACGCGAAAACGAGAAGGTATGATGTGAACCATTTATTTATAGCTCAACAGTCGAAAAGAATTCCTGTCTCTAATGACCCAGTGCGTAGAAGAATTTTACGCGTTTCTGACTGTTTACTCGAGCATTTGATAAATTTGTAACAATTGTTTTGCACTTAAAGTGGACAAAGCGACTGATATTCATAATGATACTCATTTCATTGCTTATTTCGTTGATGAGTTCCACATTCAAGAGAAATTGCTTTTCTCTGAGCAGATACTAAGAACAGCTACGGTTCAAAGGCTTTTTGATATGATCAACACTTTTTTTAACCAAAAAGGAATATCACGAAATAGGTGCGTCGGAGCAGGCACAGATGGAACTCGCGCAATGTCTGGAATTCATTGTGGATTGCGAGCAAAAGTTAAATCTGTACTGCTGATCTAGCAGGGCGTCATAGTATGATACATCGGAAACCTCTGGCCGCTGAAGAAATTAGTCCACAGTTTCTTGAAGTGGTGCAAATGGCTATAGAAACAGTTCATATTTTTAAGGAAAATTGGAAACTGGAAATTTGTGGTAAGTTCCTGTGGGACCAAACTGCTGAGGTCATCGGTCCCTAGGCTTACACACTACTTAATCTGACTTAAGATAACGTACGCTAAGGACAGCACACACACCCATGCTCGAGGGAGGACTCGAACCTCCGACGGAGGGAGCCATGCGAACTGTGGGAGGGAGCCTCAGACTGAGGCAAAATCTCTCAGTTAGAGGCTTTTTAAAGTGCTACGTGATTACACGGGTGCTGAACACACTCGGTTGCTTCTATTTAGTAATGCTCCGTGGTTTACATGGAGTACTGTTTGAACTGAGGAATGAGGTATTCTATTTCTTAAAGGAGAAAAGTTACTCTCTGACCGACTGTTTCAGCCTCACTGACACTTTTGATAAGCTAAATATTCTTAACACTTCACTACAGTTGTACTACCTTGCAGCGAAAAAGTGAAGGCGTTGATAAATAAATTAGAGCCATGACAAAGCCGAATGGAAACTGGTATGGTACATATATTCCCTACTCCAGTGTCACTGTTAAGAGAATACTGATAAGTCGGTACGACCAATCGCGATAAAAGCCTTTCTTGCTCATCATCTTACAACACTAAAAGTTACCTCGAAAGGTATTTCAGCGACGATTTTGATAAATTTGATTGGTTTAAAAATATATTCAACAGTTCTTCTGTTGCGAGCAGAAACAACTAGTTGATCTCACTTGTGATCCTTGACTGAAGAGTAAATTTAGTAAAGTCTGTTTGTTGGAGTTTTCGATACATATTAGCAAGTAATTCCCAAAAAACAGTGAAGATCCCGATTCCTTTTGCAAGAACATACTTGTCCGAGTCTGACTTCCCAGTTCTGGCAGCTATGAAGTCGAACTATCGTTCGAAGCTAAATGTGAGCAAAGAACTTCGAGTTGCTGTTCGTGCTATTACACCACGTCTTGATTTCGGTTTCTGTTGCGTACAGTGCTTCTAAATTGAACGTGGTGGAACAGAGAACAAGGCAAATAAAATACAAAAAATAACTATTTTTATTAACGAAATAGGCCCGAGAGCAGGGCGGCGCTGACACTATTTTTGCACGTGAAAGGTGGCCCAGAGGAATCAAGTTTGAGAACCAATGGCGCAGCCGATAATTCGGACAGCGGCCGTTAACATTTATGACGTATTAAGGCCGGCGGTTGCGCGCCGCCTCTGAGTTCCCAGACAAGTTATCCTTCAATCGAGATATCGCGAGACCGCATTTCGCCCGTGCTCTCCTGACCTACCTCCATACAGAAGCTGTTCGACCGTTCCCCTGTCCAGCCGATCTCAGACTGGAAACATCTGGTGTAGTGGCTATTGATGTACACGGTCCGGTCACGTCAACGGGACCACCGCCTATGTTGGACGTCAAAGTGCAACAACGACTCACAGATGGCAGGTGGTAGCACTAGCCGTAGAGAGGGTATAGGGTAAAGCGTGTCGGGGGTGCGCGTAATGTAGTGCACTCGTCGTCGTCATGCGAAAACGGAGATATTTATCTGACGTCCAAGTGCGCGTGATCATTGGCCCTGTGCGGCTGGTCCCGGTGGAGGTTCGAGTCCTCCCTCGGGCATGGGTGTCTGTGTTAGGATAATTTAGGTTAAGTAGTGTGTAAGCTTAGGGACTGATGACCTTAGCAGTCTAGTCCCATAAGATCTCAAACACATTTGAACATTTTTGAATTTTGATCATTGGCCTCCAGACCAAGGGTTGAAACATTACCAAAACTTCTAAGTTTATAAACTGTTCGGGTGTGCCGCTCTAGCGAGAGTATACCTTGCGTGGAAGACTGCCACTATCCGAAACAGGAGCCGAGGTAGCTGTTGTGCACCAAGGACGTCTGTCGGCTGCAGAGATGTGTACCGGCGAAGAGACGTGAAAATGCTGAGGAACTGTCCGTCCAGGTGAACGAAGGGGCTAGCAGCAGCGTTTGCTCAACGACCGTCCAGAGAACGTTGCTCCCCAGCAGGCGTGGCTGCCTCCCGTTCAACGGCGACGAATGCTGGAGGCCTTCTCAGTTTACAGACAGTTGTTTGCGTGTACGGCGTGAAAGTTCTGGCAGCAGCCAGTCTGCAGCAATTGTCGGAATGGTGCAGGCCGGAGGTGGGAGCCTCACGGTCTGGGGATTCCCTGGGTGATCTCGTCGTTCTGGAAGGCACAGCGGGTCGACCCAAGTATGAATCTGTTCATGGGGACCACGTCCAACCCCTGCACGCTGTTCATTTTTCCTCAGTGCGATGGCGTCTACAGCGAGAACAATGCAACGCGTCACAGACCTTGCGGTGTACACGCGTGGTTCGAAGAGCACCAGTCTGACTTTACCGTACTCGCCTGGCCAGCAAACTCTCCAGATTTCAACGCGATTGAGACTCTGTGGAACTGACTCTATCGGGCTGGTCCAACACCGACTCAAAGGAAGGCCTCGGCGCTTGTTGGTGACATCACGTCAGCTAGGCACGGCGAACGCCTGGTCTGTTGCAGGCAGAAACGCCTGGGCGTGCGTATCACTATAAATCTCTTATTTTTGGACAAAATGTTTGGTATTGTTGTGGATTCCGCAGTTTTATTTAGATGAAAGATTTTCTTACTATCGTAAAGCTACAAATGAAGATCATAGTTCTGTATTACTGAATCCTGTTGAAACAAACTTAGATCAATATGAGAAGATGATTTGCCCCATTGCAAGCTTCGGAAATTTTACATTCAAGTAACTATATTTACTTGATCCATTTTGTTATCGAAACTTACCCCAACCCCCTTACAATTAACTCGTTTCTTTTATTTATTTATTTATTTATTTTCGTTTGACATCGTCACTGGAAATGTGAACTAATTTACATGTGTAAATGTCCAATTGTTGCCAGTCATTAGATTACAGTCGTTTTCAACGAAAGGAATTCTAAACAGGAAACAAAATAGATTCATACATCGAAAACACTGCTGAGCTTAAACTTTTTTAAACATGCACATTAGAAAAGATAAATATTCCCCTCTTGCAACTGAAAGGAGGAACTTTATAAGATAAAAAATTTTTATTTCATAAAAAAAGTCTCTCTTTTGCCTCTTCTTCTGTCCCGCACCCCCTCCCCCAACGTCTACAATCGCAAGATATTTCATTAACATTCAGTGCTCCTCACCCAATACTCAACCAAGATACCTAAAGAAGAGCACCAATATGTTCACAGTTTCTTGTAAAAGCAACCCAGTACAAACGTAACTTCCTCAGATTTACAAATATGGTAAAGAAGCACGAATTCTGTTACTGCTGGACCACGGAGTTGTTGCTGTATGTCAATCCTTAAAACAGGTGGAAATTTAAGTTCGGGAGTACACTATTTGTTAAGAAGTGTAATGAATTGCACAATTAATTGATTGCAGAAATCTCTCAGAAGAATGTGTGTTGGTCAACTACCGCCAATAGTTTCACATTTTCCTGTGTCAGGGAGCGAGACACCACCATTACGAGTATGCCTGCAGCAGACCTGGCGTTGGCCGTGCCTAGCTGACGTGACGTCACGAACAAGCGCCGAGGCCTTCCTTTGAGTCGGTGTTGGCTGATCGCGCGGTGGATCCTCAACCGAGACAGCCAGGGCTCAGCTGGCCGCGGCGCTGGATTTGGTACGGCTCCACCTGCAGCTCCACCTCCATGTCGGCACCTTCCAGAACCTGGTTGTCTCCCTTCCTTCTCGTCTCGCAGCAGTCCCCGCTACAGGAGGTGGTTGTTCAGGCAGTCGACAGGTGGCCACGTTAATGCGACTGCACAGCGTAGTATCAACAATGTTCGCCGACCGTTGAAAAGTATTCCTATCGCTAATGAGACATGGCGTACAATTTTAGACATTTCTGACGATTTACTGGAGCAGTTAATCCAAAAACTACGTAACAACTGTTATGCGCTTAAAGTGAACACAGAGACTGATATTCATAAACATCTTCATTTGATTGTTCAAATCGTCCAAATGGCTCTGAGCACTATGGGACTCAACATCTGAGGTCATCAGTCCCCTAGAACTTAGAACTAATTAAACCTAACTAACCTAAGGACAGCACACACATCCATGTCCGAGGCAGGATTCGAACCTGCGACCGTAGCGGTCGCTCGGCTCCAGACTGAAGCGCCTAGAACCGCTCGGCCACAGCGGCCGGCGATTGTTCATGGAATTGCTTTCCTTTAAGCACATACTGAAAAAACTATTTTGACATCATAATTATTGTTTTAAAAATGAAAACGGGATATTGTGGAATAGGTGCGTAGGAGTATTCGCGATGGATTGCAAGCGAGACGTAAAGCTGTAGATCCTGATGCTAGTAGGGCCTCACTGCATGATAGGTGAGTTCATTCCGGAAGGCGGAAGAGACAACATGGGCACACCACCCTACAGCGCAATCACCTCAAGTCCGGCCAGTGTGTAAAGTGACAGTTCCTTCCGGTATTTCTTCTACTTCCATACGCTGTGTCGAATCGTTAAAACTTTCTCTCTGCTGCGATCGCCACCGTGGACGATGGCGATTGCAGCTCCACGAACTTCACAAACCCAGCTGCACAGTGTCGCAATGGAAGCACATCATGTACCTGTCAGTGAAGTGATTTGCGACGCACTCGTCGTAAACCACACACACACACACACACACACACACACACACACACACACACACACATACCAGCACTTTCCATCTGTCGATGCAGCTACAGCAAGATACGTACAGCCCTTGCAGAAACACCAATGGGACCGCACAGAGGAAGAAACACAAGACCACCAACAGGATGAAGTGGAGGAAACGCCACGTGTCGACCCCACCCGAGAACGAACCATCACCCACCAACGTGAAATTGCAGTACCAACTTACAACTATCGATAAAGGGTCTTCCATCTTATCTGTTGAAAACAGACAGAAACAAAGGCAGGCTCCATCCTGTAGCACTAGGCAAACTCATTAAGCGGACTAAGAGTCATAATTCTAGCACATAGGCGGTATTGTCCTCGAGTACATCACCCTTGTATAGACCCTCTGTATACTCCTTCTACCTTTCCGTTTTCCCTTCTTTGCTCAGGACTGGTCTATCATCTGAGCTCTTGATAATCAGATAGGTGCTTCTCTTTTCTTCAAAGGTCTCGTTTAATTTTGGTGTAGGCGGCATCTATTTTGCCCCTAGTGATGTATACTTCTACATCCTTATATTTGTGCTCTAGCCAATGTACTTGAGGGAAATATTATGGAAATGGAAGACGACGTAACAGGGCCCCGGGAGTAGACAACGTTCCATTAGAACTACTGACAGCCTCTGGAGAGCCAGCCATGACAAAACTCTTCCACCTGGTGGGCAAGATGAATGAGACAGGCGAAATACCCTCAGACTTCAAGAAGAATTTAATAATTCCAATCCCAAAGAAAGCAGGTGCTGACAGGTGTGAAAATTGCCAAATTATCAGTTTAGTAAATCACTGTTGCAACATACTAACACGAAATCTTTACAGATGACTGGGAAAACTGGTAGAAGCCGACATCCGGGAAGATCAGTTTGGAATCCGTAGAAATGTTGGAACACGTGAGGCAATACTGACCCCACGAGATACCTTAGAAGCTAGGTTACGTTTCTAGCATTTGCAGACTTAGAGGAAGCTTTTGACAATGTTGACTGGAACACACTCTTTAAATTTCCGCAGGTGGCAGGGGTAAAATACAGGGAGCGCAAGGCTATTTACAGTTAGTACAGAAACCAGAAGGCAACTATAAGAGTCGAGGGGCACGAAAGGGAAGCAATGGTTGAGAAGAGAGTGAGACAGGGTTGTAGCATGTCATCATCAAAATCATCATCTTCGTTTCCCCTCTATACAATATCTGGTCGGGTTGGGGTATCAATGGTACTTCGCCACTTTATTCGGTCTTCCCACCATTCTTCTTGCACAATTTGGTTCCATAGCAGGTTTCTCCTCCTTAAACTCATTTGCTTTTTATTTTGTCTATCCATCTTGTTCTCGGTCTTCCTCTTGGTCTCTTGCCCTCAATCTCGAACTCAATCATTCTTCTTGGTACTCTTCCCTCTCCCATCCTCTTCACATGCCCAACCATTTTAATCTAATTTTTTCTATTTTCTCAGTCAACTTCCTCACTCCACTTTCCTTCCTAAAATCTTCATTTTTCACTCTGCCTGTCCTCGTCTTCCCTAGCATACTTCTCAGAAACTTCATTTCACTGAGTTGTATCCTACTCTCCTCTCTTTCACTCATACTCCACGTCTCTGAACGGTAAATTACTATGGGTGTCAAGTGAGTCTTGTATAGCACCAGCTTGCACCTTATTGGCACTTCTCTTCCCCGGACCAAGCCTCTCACATACTGGTAAAATGTACTACTCTGTTGTAGCCTATGCCCGATGTTATTCAATCTGCACATTGAACAAGTAATAAAGGAAACCAGAGAAAAATATGGAGAACGTATTAAAATCCAGGATAACAAATAAAGACATTGAAGTTTGCCAGTGACGTTGTAATTCTGTCTGACGTAGCAAAGGACATGGAAGAACAGTTGAACGGAATGGAAAATGTATTGAAAGGAGGATATAGGATGAACACCAACATACGCAAAACGAGGATAATGGAATGTAGACGAAATGAATCCGCTGACGCTGAGAGAATTAGATTAGGAAATGAGACACTTAAAGTAGTAGATGACTTTCGCTGCTTGGGCAGCAAAATAACGGAGGATCGTCGAAGTAGAGAGGATATAAAATGTAGAGTTTCAATGGCAAGGAAAGCAAAGAAATTTGTTAACATCGAGTATAGATCTAACTGTCAGGAAGTCTTTTCTGAAAGTATTTGTCTGGAGTGTAGCCATGTATGGGTGTGAAACATGGACGATAAATAGTTTAGACGAGAGAAGAGCAGGAGCGTTTGAAATGTAGTGCTACAGAAGAATGCTGAAGATTAGATGGGTAGATCACGTAACTAATCAGGAGGTACTGAATAAAACTGGGAAGAAGTGGAATTTGTGGCACAATTTGACTAGAAGAAGGGATGGGTTGGTTTTGAGGCATCAAGGTATCAGAAATTTAGTACTGGAGGAAGCGCAGAGGGTAAAAATGGTCGAGGGAGACCAAGGCATGAATACACTAAACAGATTCAGAAGGATGTAGGTTGCAGTAGTTACTCGGAGATGAAGAAGCTTGCACAGGATAGAGTAGCCTGGAGAGCTGCATAAAACCAGTCTCTGGACTCAAGACCACAACAACAACAAGCAATATTATGGCGGTGGGGAAAAACCCGTGTAAAAACTGAGACTGTCGGGATTAACTGCCAGTACCTTAGCTCGACACTCTGTCTTAGACAAAGCAAAGCCAGAGACTTACGTTCTTCACTGCAAAACAAGACATCATCGATTCTGTTGGAACATTCCTTACGTGGGACGTATGACTGACGGAAATTACGTGTTGCTGCGAAATTATTGCCATCAGGAGATGTAATAAAATTGTAATTCTGAACGGGCAAAAGGTAATATAGCCGTCTCCGGTATGTGTTGCGACATTTAGATAACAGCGGTCCCCACAGTCTGTCTCTACTCGTGCAGTTCGCTGCCCAGTGAACGTGTACTCTCCCTCTTTGCTGTAATTGTTTGCAATATGGACACGGCTGCAAACAGTGCAGAAGGAACCAAGAGGTGGGCACTGCGCAGGACCACTCACATGCGAAGCCTGTAGGAGGACCAGTCAGCCAAACTGTATTCACCGTACCAGTGGTCAGGGTGCTGTGTCTCGAACCTGCACAACGTATCTCAAACACGAGGAAATTGAGAAAAGCATGCCTTCCAATAACGTAACCTTTCTAAAAGCAGCAGTTGTGTTTGAAAACAGGCCTTGTGCGAATGCACTTGCATCTCCCCCCACCATTGCGAGGCAGAGTACACAATTCCCGCCCCTCCTAGTTCATCAGCGGCTCAGTGCAACTGTCAGCAGCCAGCAGCAACCCACGTCGTGGCGACAATGCCACAGACGTCAGGAACTGCGGCTCCAGTTGATTCACCGCCGATACCACCGCGCTCTCCTCTAGTAGAGCACACCCAACTACACCATCAGCAACGCGCAGGTTCTGTAGAACATACAGGACCCCCTCAAAGCGTGGTCGCGCGGGACCAGTTATAACAACCAGAACTGTGTCTTCCTCTAGCCCCATGGGCTCCCAACTCCTACCCACCATAATTTCACAAATTCAGCCAACAGTTATGTTGGGAACCCATTCGATCCTCGTGTCAATCCAAAATATGTTGACCACACTCCTTCCACTCCAAAATGGCCTATAAAATCATCCAATGGAACGCAAGATTGCTGAAGGCAGACAAAGACAGCCTTCAACATTTTCTGCTCGAGACTCAAGTAGACATTTGTTCCATCACCGAAAGACGGTTAATATCGAACGAACCGTTCGCACTCCCGGGCTATTCTGTCGCTATAAAAGACTGAGATGACGGCCACAGTGGTGCAGCATTGTTAGTAACACAAGATATCCACTTTTCCGTTGTCAGTACTGGCACTCAGCCTGATCCATTGGGTATCCGCATGCGGATCAAGGACCTCCATCTGAAACTGATCTCAGCAGACAAATCGCCTACCGACAGCGTTTCTAAACAACAGTTGACAACAGTCATTGTCTCCCTCAGTAAATCCCTTCTGCTACTAGGTGACTCACCAAGCACTGTGGGGCTGTAGAAATGCCCACACAGTGGATGTGCTAGATTCGGTAAACCTTACAGTACTAAATGATCCCTCACCCCCAAAAACAGTCCGACCAAACTAAGCTCTGACGGCAGTGCACTAGAGCATAGCATCCCTTGCGCTGTCTACCGGAACAACATGCGAAGTGGCACCTGTTACGTTAGGTTTGGATCACTTGCCGATCCAAATCATACTAAACGCGCAATCTAGGTAGACTGTCAAACACGCAATAAGTCGGTAACGGGAGACAAACAATGCCAGCTGGAACTTAGACGAAACACTACGGGAAGAGAAACTGGAATCGATCATGGAGACTGGGAACCCCGAAAGACACTCCTGGGGCCTTGATATCGCAAATCATTGAAGCAGCGGAAGTCTGAGTACCTCAAAAAGGACATAAGCGGACTACTAACCGGCCATCACGCTGTTGCTAGGATTCAGACAGTCCTCAAGGAACGAAGGGAGGCATTAAGAAGATACAAACATCTCTCTAATGGCACGAACTTTCGTGCACAAGCTGCAGCCAAGACAATTTTCAGTAAAAAAAAAAAAAAAAAAAGTGCCAAATTTCTGCGTTGCGGTTTGCAAAGAAAGACCAGGATCTAGAATGTAACACGGAACATAAAAACTTGTCCGACAGCGGACACGCACACGCCTCCGCCATTAGACGAACTTTTAGAATCCCTCTTGTGTATGATACGACGTAATGGACAAGAAAGGCCAGGCGGAATATGAAGAGGACGGCAGTGTCACTACACAACCCTTTTCGCTGGAAGAACTCCAGACTGGAGTATATTGACCACCCAGTGCTACGTCACATCCCACACAAAGAGGAACTGCTGCTGCTCAAAATTTACAATAGCCTCTAGACTCAAAAGATGAAAATCGGTTCGCCGAAAACGTGTCGTGTCGTCCCCAGCCACAAATCGGGATAAAGATGTGGTATACCCGAGACGTATGGACTCATCACCTTGCTACGATGTTCGGCGAAGGTAATGGAAAGGATTATTAAGCGGTGCTTAGAATGGTGTTGTGAAAACAAGGAAATATTACTGGGAAAACAATTTGGGTCTGGTAAATAAAAAGGGACAACTGAAATCCTTCTACGGTTATCCACGAATATACACCATATTTATCTTGGAAGAATTATATGATGGTTACGTTCATCGACTTCACGATAGCATACCACAAGGTCGTCTTGTCAGCGTTATGGGGAAAATGGACAACTTCAGATTCCAAAGGCACCCGTGCGTAACTTTGTCGGCTTTCTGAGCAATGGGAAGACAGTCATTTCACAACACGGAACTACACGGGGACCCAGAGAAACTAGCAGAGGACTCCCGCAAGGATTAGTCTTGGCTCCCTTTCCATTGTCTCTTTACTGGAGACCTTCATGACATCTTTGCTAGTGCCAATCGACTATTGAAATACGCAGAGTACGTATGCATATAATCCGAATACAGTACTCCTCAGTCCTGTCATCTGAAAACGACCTCGCTCTCTTACTTCTGCATGAGTGATGCACTGAAAGTGGCCTCGAAATCTATAGTAACAAGTCTACTGTAATGATCTCTACTCGCCACAGGGTTCCACTTCCTCAAACAATACAACCGGGACAACACACTTCCGTTACTGCGAAAACAACTTCGTATCTTGGGCCGATTATCGCCGATAAACTAAGAGCAGCTCGTCATATCTGACATAGCTTTACTAGGTGTGAAAAAGCCTACAACCTCATCAGGGCTACTACGAGAGCACGGCGCGGCTCTGATCGGCGGACAGCGGTAACTTTGTACCGGTCCCCACTGAGGACACACTTTGATTACCGCCGCAATGCTACGGATCAGTGTCAGACAGCACGCTCCAAAATCTTGACCCCACGCAGTACAGAGCCTTGCGTATAGCGCATTCATGTCAACCCCAAACAACGAATTACCTGCCGAAGCTAATGCATCACAATTAAAGCTGCGACGAATATTCCTCTGCGAGAAATTCTTCCTACGGCTCTGTTTCGACGTATATGGGTCCCTTGATGAAAACATTTGGGGATTAACATCTTACTCTGTATGCGGAAGATATTTTGGATAAATAAACAACTTCCACCCGTCCAGGCTGAATACTTGGAGATGCAAGCAGTAAGGGACATGGTGTGGAAAAGTCCTCTTATACCGCTTTACATTAGGCCGTACGAAACGTACTAGGACGAGCTTAACTGCAATAGAATTCCCGACTCCCTGTCACGACGCGTGGTTGGTGTATGCAGATGGGTGAAATTCCAGTGAAGGGGTGGTAGTGCTCACTGAGTACACCGAAACAAACAAACAAACAAGACCTGTAAAAGCCGGACGCGCACTCCACTGTTATGACAGCCGAACTGATTGTCCTTTTGGAAGCCCTGCTATACTCACAGACGACCACAGCAGACACAGTAGTCAGACAGAATGTCAGCCCTACAACTGATCAGAAACCATCAAAACAGTTGTTACATTCCCATAGTTGCAGCAAGTGTCGACGTTGTATTTGCGTTGCAGAAGAACTTGTGACCCCCTCTTCTCTCTTTGCTCTGTATCTTTCGCTGATTTTTCCTCTTCTTTATCCCTTCTTCGTACCGCGGCTATATCTCAGAGTTTTCAATGCAGGAATGTAGTGAGAAGGGGGCACATGTGTGTGGTGGTTCACGATATCGTAGTGCTGTGAGGAAGCGTCACTCGTGCCTCTGGTTTGAGAAGACTGACAAAATGGCTCTGAGCACTGTGGGACTTAATATCTGAGGTCATCAGTCCCATAGAACTTACAACTACTTAAACCTAACTAACCTAAAGACGTCACAGACGTCCATGCCCGAGGCAGGATTCGAATCTGCCGCCCTAGCGGTCGCGCGGTTCCAGACTGAAGTGCCTAGAACCGCCGGCAAGTAAGGCCATTTCTAAAATAAAAAAAGAAGTGTGTGCTCTCTTTTCTTTTAAAACTATAAATAGTAGCGTAGCTAGTATTGTCTATCGTTCTGCTAAACTGAATGAGCGCGATACCATTGATGAAGTTTCAACCTCGAAAGAAGTCTATTAATACCAATTAGCTGAAATAAAAAAAAAATCCTCATCCAATCCAGAAGTCACTCGTAGTTAGAGCAATTAGTTTCTGATCTGTATGTGCGGTGGTCATTGATACTTAAAAGATCGTTTCAGTAATTCTATCACTGTCCGTTTTTGAGTTGCTAAGCAACGTATCAACAAGCTGGTTCTCTCTCTTTATTCGTTTAGTCGGTTCTGACTCTTCGTGACCCCATGAACCAAATCACGCCACTTTTTCCTGTCTTGCACTTTCTCCCGTAGACTTTCCAGGTTGGAACACATTGTTTCTGTGATGCCATCGATCAATCTCATCCTCTGACGTCCTCTTCTTCTAGTTCCTTCAATCTTCCCCAGCATTAATGTTTTTTTCCAGCGAGGCATGCCTTCGCATTGTGTGTCCAAAGTAGGTCAGCTTTTGTTTTAGCATTAGACCTTCCAGGGAGAAATCTGGTTTAATTTGCTCCAATATTGATCTGTTGGTTCACTTTTCAGTCCATGGAACTCTAAGAAGTTTCCTCCAACACCACAATTCGAAGGAGTCAATTCTTCGCCGTTCGGCCTTTCTAATGGTCCAGGTCTCACATCCATACATCACAACTGGAAAGACCATAGCCCTCACAATACGGATCTTTGTTGCTAGTGTTATATCTCTGGACCTTATAACCCTGTCAAGGTTTGACATCGCCTGTCTACCGAGCAACAGGCGTCTCCGGATTTCATGGCTGCAGTCGCCGTCAGCAGAGATCTGGGAACCGAGATAACTGAATGTGGTCAATACCTCCATGGTTTCTCCTGCTATATCCCACGAATTGGTAGGTGTAGTTGCCATAATTTTCGTTTTCTTCACATTCAGCATAAGACCGGCCTTTTCACTTTAGTCTTTCACCTTCAGTAAGAGTGTTCTCAATTCTTCTTCACTTTTTGCCAACAGGATCGTATCATCCGCGTACCTGAGGTTGTTTACATTTATTCCAGCTATTTTAATTCCTGTTTCTCCTTCATCTAGCCTCGCATTCCTCATGACATGTTCTGCATACAGATTAAATAAGTACGGTGACAGTATGCAGCCTTGCCGGACCCCTTTCTGAATCTTTATCCATTTCGTTGTTCCATACATAGTTCTCACCGTGGCTTCTTGGTCAAGGTATAAACTCCGTATCAGATGAATGAGGTGATCTGGTACACCCATGTTTTTCAGTACGTTCCATAATTTGTTGTGATCGACGCAGTCAAAGGCTTTGGCGTAGTCAATAAAGCAGAGGTACACATCTTTCTGGAATTCTCTCGCTTTTTCCGTAATCCACCGATTGTTAGCAATTTGATCTCTAGTTCCTGGTTATGCAATGATTAATATTTGTTGTATCCCGACAGTAAATCGCTTCTCGCTTGCTTTAAGCGTCGAGACGATTACTGTGGCGCTCATGAAAATCTTTGATAGTTATTATCGAGCTAATGTCCGTAAATTGCGGTTAATGTTACTGAACCACACTCCGCGCCGATATTTGAGAAATCGCGCGCGATTTGTTGGCACCAAATTCGGGCCGTGATTCCCTAGAATAATTTTTAAATCAACTCCGGGTTCTAAATTAATAATTCCATGCCCATCGATGAAAGTTACAGCACATCCGCACTGTACGACTACTTGATCGCGCACTCGAGCAACACGGAAGTTTTTGTTCTTACAAAGAGTAAATATATCATGCATAATGCAACAAGGTTATTTGCTATGTCAAAACCTATTTATATCTATCTCATTAAAACTCATTACCTATTAAATATTGTACATAATTTTTTACTCTGCAAGTAATCAATAAAATTTAGAAACCAATTACATGTATAAAAATTCTCAAGTTGATATGACGTCATGGGTCACTAATGTTTTCGACTCCCCTACACTCACGTGACGCAAAGTGGATCCGACTATATTGGGCATACGTATGTAATATTACAAACTGTCGCAACATCTTGATGTTATGGACGAAAGGCCATTCTGGGATACCTACAAATGAAGTACATGCCGTAGCATAGCTAGCCTTCCCGAATGGAGCTATGAAATATGATGAACTCTCTCTGACAGATATGGTGCCAATGTTCAGAAATCGGTTATCCTCGTACTGACAAGAGGAATGGTCGAGGACATCTAAAATCGAAGGCAGTCACTCTGCACTGACACCTCCCACGATTGCAACACTACCGTGATGTAACAAGGCACAAACATCAAGGGGCTTCATGACAGTTGCAGCACGACTGAAATTCAATCATTGGAAGTTCAACACACACCTTTGTCGGCTCAACCTAAGCACCTCCCCTCTTTATACAGGGTGTTACAAAAAGTTACGGCCAAACTTTCAGGAAACATTCCTCACACACAAAGAAAGAAAATATGTTATGTGGACATGTGTCCGGAAACGCTTACTTTTCATGTTAGAGCTCATTTTATTACTTCTCTTCAAATCACACTAATCGTGGAATGGAAACACACAGCAACAGAACGTACCAGCGTGACTTCAAACACTTTGTTACAGGAAATGTTCAAAATGTCCTCCGTTAGCGAGGATACATGCATCCACCCTCCGTCGCATGGAATCCCTGATGCACTGATGCAGCCCTGGAGAATGGCGTATTGTATCACAGCCGTCCACAATACGAGCACGAAGAGTCTCTACATTTGGCACCGGGGTTGCGAAGACAAGAGCTTTCAAATGCCCCCATAAATGAAAGTCAAGAGGGTTGAGGTCAGGAGAACGTGGAGGCCATGGAATTGGCCCGCCTCTACCAATCCATCGGCCACCGAATCTGTTGTTGAGAAGCGTACGAACACTGAAATGTGCAGGAGCTCCATTGTGCATGAACCACATGTTATGTCGTATTTGTAAAGGAACATGTTCTAGGAGCACAGGTAGAGTATCCCGTATGAAATCATGGTAACGTGCTCCATTGAGCGTAGGTGGAAGAACGTGGGGCCCAATCGAGACATCACCAACAATGCCTGCCCAAACGTTCACAGAAAATCTGTGTTGATGACGTGATTGCACAATTGCGTGCGGATTCTCGTCAGCCCACACATGTTGATTGTGAAAATTTCCAATTTGATCACGTTGGAATGAAGCCTCATCCGTAAAGAGAACATTTGCACTGAAATGAGGATTGACACATTGTTGGATGAACCATTCGCAGAAGTGTACCCGTGGAGGCCAATCAGCTGCTGATAGTGCCTGCACACGCTGTACATGGTACGGAAACAACTGGTTCTCCCGTGGCACTCTCCATACAGTGACGTGGTCAACGTTACCTTGTACAGCAGCAACTTCTCTGACGCTGACATTAGGGTTATAGTCAACTGCACGAAAAATTGCCTCGTCCATTGCAGGTGTCCTCGTCGTTCTAGGTCTTCCCCAGTCGCGAGTCATAGGCTGGAATGTTCCGTGCTCCCTAAGACGCCGATCAATTGCTTCGAACGTCTTCCTGTCGGGACACCTTCGTTCTGGAAATCTGTCTCGATACAAAGGTACCGCGCCACGGCATCTGCCAACTCCGCATTTGTAAACATTGCACTGACTGCAAAACCTCGTTCGTGATGAACACTAACCTGTTGATGCTACGTACTGATGTGCTTGATGCTAGTACTGTAGAGCAACGAGTCGCATGTCAACACAAGCACCGAAGTCAACATTACCTTCCTTCAATTGGGCCAACTGGGGGTGAATCGAGGAAGAACAGTACATACTGACGAAACTAAAATGAGCTCTAACATGGAAATTAAGCGTTTGCGGACACATGTCCACATAACATATTTTCTTTATTTGTGTGTGAGGAATCTATACTGAAAGTTTGGCCGTACCTTTTTGTAACACCCTGTATTGCAGACAGGAAGACAATCCAAGCCGTGTATTCCAACAATGTCGACGGAACACGTATCACAGATAGAAACCTTCAGGTAATCTTTGGGGTCTTGGTCATCAGTTCCGAATCAGCCTGCAACCTTGTGAACACCCGAGGATACATCAACGTAAAAGATACAGTGCGAGGTCGTCAACAGTGCCAGTATCGATATATAGGTCTCTGCGCTGCTAATCTAACAGTGTTGACACTTACAACGTCAGTGGTGCCCAAAAGCTCAATTTTGTATTCTCACATACTACTCACAAGGGAACCTCCCCATGGCAACCCCCTCAGATTTAGTTATAAGTTGGCACAGTGGATAGGCCTTGATAAAGTGAACACAGATCAATCGAGAAAACAGGAAGAAGTTGTGTGGAACTGTGAAAAAATAAGCAAAATATACAAACTGAGTAGTCCATGGGCTACATAGGCAACATCATGGACAATGTGAGCTCAGCAGCGCCGTGGTCTCGTGGTAGCGTGAGCAGCTGCAGAACGAGAGGTCCTTCGTTCAAGTCTTCCCCTAGTGAAAATTTTACTTTCTTTATTTTTGCATAGTTATTATCTGTCCGTTCGTTCATTGACGTCTCTGTTCACTGTAATAAGTTTAGTGTCTGTGTTTTGCGACCGCATCTCAAAACCGTGCGATTAGTAGACGAAAGGAGGTGCCTCTCCAATGGGAACGGAAAACATTTGATCGCAAGGTCATAGGTCAACCGATTCCTCCACAGGAAAACACATCTGATATATTCTATACGACACTGGCAACGGCATGTGCGTCACATGACAGGAATATGTTGTCGACCCACCTAACTTGTACACTTGGCGAATGGGTAAAAAGATTCTTCTACCTTGCCCGATTTAGGTTTTCTTGTGGATGTGATAATCACTCCCAAAAAAAGTGATGAAAACATAAGAGTTTGTCACATAAACTGAAAATAAAAAAAATTAAACTTTTCACTCGATGGAAGATTTGAACCAAGGACCTCTCGCTCCGCAGCTGCTCACGCTACCACGAGACCACGGCGTTCCTGTGTTCTTAGTGTCCTTGATGTTACTTATCTTCCCATGAACTACTCAGTTTGTATATTTTGCTTATTTTTTCACAGTTCCACACAACTTTTTCCTGTTTTCTCAATTGATCTGTGTTCAGTTTTTCAAGGCCTATCCACTGTGCCAACTTATACCTAAATCTGAGGGGGGTGCGATGGGGAGGTTCCCTTGTCAGCATAATATGGAACGTTCAGCCTCTAACTGTATGTCACTATGTATCTCGTGTATGTATGTGTCTCATTACTGGTGTACCTACGAGTGTGGCTGTAATATACAAATCAGGTTCTTGTAACCTGTTCTCCTGTTCTGTTCTGTCTAGATGGTACTTACAGACCAGCTCAAGTCTTCAACTCTCTGTCCGCAGCTGTTGAAAAAATTCCTGCCGCACACACAAAGAACTTTGTATTGTTAATTTAGATATGTATTCATTAATATGGACTGAACTGGAAGTACCCCAGTTGTGTACCACTGGCGATTTACCATTTCTTATTGTGCTACTAGTAAGATTTGACAGCGTACCACTACTGTGTATGCTACATTACAATTTCCACGTATTCACTCGTTTTAGTATAGTCTGATTGTAAAACATGTTATGTGTCGAATCAGTCCTTTGTTAAGCCTATGTAACTTCGTACCAAAGTACGACTTTAGTTAATGTCTACCGTAAATAGTCAAAACAAGTTGTCACATAACATTTCCTGTGTTGAGATTGCTGTACGGGCATGTTCCGAAAGCCAATAAATTGAAATAAAAGAAACTCATTCCACCCCTTGATGAAGTGCTGCTAACACTTACAGTAGCAGTATCATTGTTAAGGCAAAATGTACAAATTGAAGGCTTTCTAAAGTAGTACGTGAAGAGATGGGAGCTGAACACACTCAGTTCCTCGTTTTAGTAGCGTTCGATGGCTTTCAAGGGATGTGGTACTACAAAGAATGTTTGAACTGAGGAATGAGGTATTCTGTTTCTTATAGGAGAAAAGCCACTCTTTGGCAGACTGTTTCAGCAACCGGGCTTTTCTTTTGCAAATGACTCACTTCACTGACATTTTTGAGAAACTAAATATACTTCAAAGATCTCATCAACGTGGCAAGGCAACTGTACTACCTTGGGACAAAAAAGTGAGGGCGTTGACTAGAAGTTAGACGTGTGGCAAAACCTAATGGAAAGTAGAATGCTAGATATGTTCCCTGCTCTAGTGTCATTGTTAGAGGATACAGATAAATCGATACTTACAATGGTGATAAAAGTCTGCTTCTCTCATAGTTATGCTACACTAGAGGTTCATTTCGACAGCTATTTCAACGACGGTTTTAATAAATGTACTTGGTTTAAAAATCCATTCAGAAGTGCTCCCGGAGCATCACGTCTAAATATAAGAGAGCCAGAATAACTTATTGAGCTCACTTGTGATACTTTACTAACGTGTAAATTTGATGAGGTGTCTTTCTTGGAGTTTTGTATACTTATTAGCAAGAAATTCCCAAATCTGAGCCAAAATGGAATGAAGATCCTGGTTCCTTTTGCAACAACATATTTCATCTACATCTACATCTGCATGGATACTCTGCAAATCACACTTACATTCCTGGCAGAGGGTTCGTCGAACCATCTTCACATTAATTCTCTATTATTCCACTCTCGAACAGTGCGTGGGAGAAACGAACACCTTTCTCTTTCCGTGCGATCTCTGATTTCCCTTATTTCATTATGGTGATCGTTTCTCCCTATGTAGGTCTGCGTCAACAAAATATTTTCGCATTCGGAGCATAAAGTTGGTGGCTGAAATTTCGTGAGAAGATTCCGCCGCAACGAAAAGCACATTTGTTTCAATGATGTCCATCTCAAATCCTGTATCATTTCAGTGACACTCTCTCCCATATTTCAGGATAATACAAAACGTGCTGCCTGTCTTTGAACTGTTTTGATGTACTCCGTTAGTCCTATCTGATAAGGATCCCACACCGCGCAGCAGTATTCTAAAAGAGGACGGACAAGCGTAGTGTATACAGTCTCCTTAGTAGGTCTGTTACATTTTCTAAGTGTCCTGCCAATAAAGCGCAGTCTTTGGTTAGGTTTCCCGACAACATTTTCTGTGTGTTCCTTCCAATTTAAGTTTTTCGTAATTGTAATTGCTAGGTATTTTGTTGAACTTACGACCTTTAGATTTGTCTGATCCATCGTGTAACCAATGTTTAACGCATTCCTCTTAGCGCTCCTGTGGATGAGCTCACACATTTCATTATTTAGGGTCAATTGCCAGTATTTGTACTACATAGACATATTTTCTAAATCGTTTTGGAATTTGTTTCGAGGTTCTGATGATTACTAGTCGATAAACGACAGCGTCATCTGCAAGCACCCTAAGACGGCTGCTCAGATGGTCTCCTAAATAGTTTATATAGACAACGGACAGCAGAGGGCCTATAACACTACCTTGGGGAAAGCCAGAAATTACTTCTGTTTCACTCGACGACTTTTCGTCAGTTACTACACACTGTGACCTCTCTGACAGCATATCACGAATCCAGTCACATAACTGAGACGATATTCCATAAGCACGCTATTTCACTGCAAGCCGCTTGTGTGGTACAGTATGTAAAGCCTTCTCGAAATCTAGAAACATAGAATCAATTCGAAATCATTTGTCAATAGCACTCAACACTTCGTATGTGTAAGGAGCTAGTTATGTTTCAAAAGACGATGTTTCCTAAATCTCTGTTGACAGTGCGACAATAGACCGTTCTCTTCGATGTAATTCGTAACTTGTGCGAGACTGGCTATTGAGCTTTGGCAGCTATGAAGTCGAACTACCGTTCAAAGCTAAATGCAAGCAAAGAACTTGGAGTGGCTGTTTGTGCTATTTATACCAAGTCTTGAGAAGCTGTCTTCTTGGAAGCAAGCTTATCCATCAGGATGAACTTTGTAACTTAAAGTTTTAATGCTCCTGTAATCTTTGTTTGCTGAATAGTGCCGGCCGCTGTGGCCGAGCCGTACTAGGCGCTTCAGTACGGAACCGCGCGACTGCTACGGTTGCAAGTTCGAATCCTGCCTCGGGCATGGATGTGTGTGATGTCCTTAGGTTAGTTAGGTTTAAGTAGTTCTAAGTTCTAGGGGACTGATGACCTCATATGTTAAGTCTCCTAGTGCTCAGAGCCATTTCAACCATTTTTTTGCTGAATAGTAAATATTGTTCATTTCATTGTTTTTGAATTAATGACAGTGTGGTGAAGGTAAACTATTTGTTTCGTATCTTCATTTTAATAATTAATGTAGTTTTGGTTTCTGTTGCGTAAAATCCTTCTGAGTCGAATTTGGTAGAACATAGAATATAGCAAAGAAGATATTAATAAATGGATATTGATGAGATTGGCCTGAGATGGGGGGCGATACACGGTTTTCCTCGTGAAAGGTGGCACTGAAGGAAAACAGTTTGAGAACCGATGGCGTAGCCGATAATTTGGACAGCGTGTTAAGGCCGTCGGCTGCGCCCCGCCTCCGAGGTCCCAGACAGGTTGTCCTTCGTCGAGACACGGCAGGACCGCGTTTCGCCTGTGCTCCCCTGACCTACCTCGACGCAGGCGCTGTTCGACTGTTGCCCTGTCCAGCTGCCCGCATCTCGTGGTCGTGCGGTAGCGTTCTCGCTTCCCACGCCCGGGTTCCCGGGTTCGATTCCCGGCGGGGTCAGGGATTTTCTCTGCCTCGTGATGGCTGGGTGTTGTGTGCTGTCCTTAGGTTAGTTAGGTTTAAGTAGTTCTAAGTTCTAGGGGACTGATGACCATAGATGTTAAGTCGCATAGTGCTCAGAGCCATTTGAGCCCTGTCCAGCTCGCTGTGCAGACTGGAAGCACCTGGCAGTGGGGCGGCGAGTGTCTGGCGCGTCGCCGCTGGCCACTAGCACGACTGTTGAACTCTGGGACGTAGTTGAAACCGCAGGGAATGACACTCCTGCCTAGCCGGATTAGAACTGTTGTTAGCACCCGACGTGGTGACACATCTGTGAGCAGACTTTGGACAGTGTCACCCGGAAATCACGCGTTCTTCTTGCTACCTTGTATATGTAAAGTAAATAATCGTAGCCCAGTTTATCGAAAGACCAGCATGTTAAAATGAACTTTTCTGATCTTATCTCACTACCTACATGTTGTCGAACTTATTTGAAATACATAGCAGAGAAAAAATCCTAAGACCCAAAAAATCATTAATGCAGAGTAATGAAAATTCGGGAATACACGTGTCTCGGTAACATGTTTAAGAGACAATATTTCAAGTTCATAGGTTAATGTAAGCACGAGGTAGCCATTGCAGATGTGAAATCCTGGTACATTAATAACCGCTGTGACCACGAGCATTTTGAAAGCAAGCAAGCGTGCATTACTACTGCCTCTCAGTATATTTACTCCTTAATGACATTTGTCCTACATAATATATCTCTTTTTCCAACAAACAGCTCAGTTCATATATACAATACCAGGAACAAAAATGATCTGCACAAGGACTTAAAAGCACTTACTTTAGTTCAAAAAGGGGTCCACTACTCATGAACACTCATCTTCAATAATTTGCCAGCAAAC
Source organism: Schistocerca nitens (assembly GCF_023898315.1). NCBI lineage: Eukaryota > Metazoa > Arthropoda > Insecta > Orthoptera > Acrididae > Schistocerca > Schistocerca nitens. The sequence goes on from NC_064622.1 coordinate 13,816,123, forward strand.
ATAAAAAATTTAGTTACAAATAAAGATCAGAATGAGATTTTCACTCTGCAGCGGAGTGTGCGCTGATATGAAACTTCCTGGCAGATTAAAACTGTATGCCCGACCGAGACTCGAACTCGGGACCTTTGCCTTTCGCGGGCAAGTGCTCTACCATCTGAGCTACCGAAGCACGACTCACGCCCGGTCCTCACAGCTTTACTTCTGCCAGTATCTCGTCTCCTACCTTCCAAAGTTTACAGAAGCTCTCCTGCGAACCTTGCAGAACTAGCACTCCTGAAAGAAAGGATACTGCGGAGACATGGCTTAGCCACAGCCTGGGGGATTTTTCCAGAATGAGATTTTCACTCTGCAGCGGAGTGTGCGCTGATATGAAACTTCCTGGCAGATTAAAACTGTGTGCCCGACCGAGACTCGAACTCGGGACCTTTGCCTTTCGCGGGCAAGTGCTCTACCATCTGAGCTACCGAAGCACGACTCACGCCCGGTACTCACAGCTTTACTTCTGCCAGTACCTCGTCTCCTACCTTCCAAACTTTACAGAAGCTCTCCTGCGAACCTTGCAGAACTAGCACTCCTGAAAGAAAGGATATTGCGGAGACATGGCTTAGCCACAGCCTGGGGGATGTTTCCAGAATGAGATTTTCACTCTGCAGCGGAGTGTGCGCTGATATGAAACTTCCTGGCAGATTAAAACTGTGTGCCCGACCGAGACTCGAACTCGGGACCTTTGCCTTTCGCGGGCAAGTGCTCTACCATCTGAGCTACCGAAGCACGACTCACGCCCGGTCCTCACAGCTTTACTTCTGCCAGTATCTCGTCTGCTACCTTCCAAACTTTACAGAAGCTCTCCTGCGAACCTTGCAGAACTAGCAGCTGTAAGGACCGGGCGTGAGTCGTGCTTGGGTAGCTCAGTTGGTAGAGCACTTGCCCGCGAAAGGCAAAGGTCCCGAGTTCGAGTCTCGGTCGGGCACACCGTTTTAATCTGTCAGGAAATTTAAATAAAGATCAGTTTAAAAGGAGCCTGAAAGACTTACTAATGGCCAACTCCTTCTACTCCAATGACGAATTTTTTAATAGAAACAAATGATGTATATATTCATACTATTAGTAGTGTTATTTCAGATTTTAAAAAAATTGACATGTTCCGCAACCACGAGGACCTCCTCACCACGGATCTATGGAACGAAAAACTAATCTAATCTAATCTATACATTCTCTTGTACAAGTACCAGACGTCAGTTTGTGGGGTGGAGGTCCACGGCTTTTGCACTTGGTCAGTCAATACAGGAGCGGTTAATGCTGTTTTTGGATGACGCTGGAGTTGTCGTTTGATGATATGTACTCGACTGGAGATCGGCCAAGGCACAAGGTCGACACTCTGTGGAGCGTGGTTGAAATGGTTCAGATAGCTCTGAGCACTACGGGACTTTACTTCCAAGGTCATCAGTCCCCTAGAACTTGGAACTACTTAAACCTAACTAACCTAAGGACATCACACACATCCATGCCCGAGGCAGGATTCGAACCTGCGACCGTAACGAAGTGCCTAGAACCGCTCTGCTACTCCGGCCGGCTGTAGAGCATGTTCGATTACAACAGTGATATGTGGGCAAGCGTTATCCTGTTGGAAGAGACCTCCTGGAATGCTGTCCACGAATGGCAGCACAGTGTGTGGAATCACCAGACTGACGCACAGATTTGCAGTCAGGGCGCTTGGGATAACAAAGAGAGCGCTCGTGCTGTTAAACGAAAGCGCACCCCAGGCCGTACAGCTGCAAGTGCGGATGCAGTGTGTCTGGCGCCCAGATGGGCTGGTTGGAGGCCCTTAACTGGCCTCCTCCAACCAACACACGGCCGTTACTGACACCGAGACAGAACCAGCTGTCATCAGAAAACACGACAGACCTCCACCTTGCCCTCTCGCTTGACATCAGTGAAGTGGCAAATGGCGGTGGTTCGGTCTCAGTGGAATGCACGGTACAGGGCGTCTGGCTCGTAACTGTCCTTGAAGTAACCGATCTGTAAGAGTTCTCTGTGTCCCTGTGGTGGCAACTGCTGCTCCAGATGCTGGAGCCACAAGCCGAACACGATGGCCTCCCCTATCGGTAGTGCCACATGGCAGTCTGGAGGCCGGTCTTCTTGCCACGCTACATTCTTGTGACCACCGGTGCCAGCAGTCATGTACAGGGTTATTGCAAATGACTGAAGCGATTTCACAGCTCTACAATAACTTTATTATTTGAGATATTTTCACAATGCTTTGCACACACATACAAAAACTCAAAAAGTTTTTTTAGGCATTCACAAATGTCCGATATGTGCCCCTTTAGTGTTTTGGCAGACATCAAGCCGATAATCAAGTTCCTCCCACACTCGGCGCAGCATGTCCCCATCAATGAGTTCGAAAGCATCGTTGATGCGAGCTCGCAGTTCCGGCACGTTTCTTGGTAGAGGAGGTTTAAACACTCAATCTTTCACATAACCCCACTGAAAGAAATCGCATGGGGTTAAGTCGGGAGAGCGTGGAGGCCATGACATGAATTGCTGATCGTGATTTCCACCACGACCGATCCATCGGTTTTCCAATCTCCTGTTTAAGAAATGCCGAACATCATGATGGAAGTGCGGTGGAGCACCATCCTGTTGAAAGATGAAGTCGGCGCTGACGGTCTCCAGTTGTGGCATGAGCCAATTTTCCAGCATGTCCAGATACACGTGTCCTGTAACGTTTTTTTTTCGCAGAAGAAAAAGGGGCCGTAAACTTTAAACCGTGAGATTGCACAAAACACGTTAACTTTTGGTGAATTGCGAATTTGCTGCAGGAATGCGTGAGGATTCTCTACCGCCCAGATTCGCACATTGTGTCTGTTCACTTCACCATTAAGAAAAAATGTTGCTTCATCACTGAAAACAAGTTTCGCACTGAACGCATCCTCTTCCATGAGCTGTTGCAACCGCGCCGAAAATTCAAAGCGTTTGACTTTGTCATCGGGTGTCAGGGCTTGTAGCAATTGTAAACGGTAAGGCTTCTGCTTTAGCCTTTTCCGTAAGATTTTCCAAACCGTCGGCTGTGGTACGTTTAGCTCCCTGCTTGCTTTATTCGTCGACTTCCGCGGGCTACGCGTGAAACTTGCCCGCACGCGTTCAACCGTTTCTTTGCTCACTGCAGGCCGACCCGTTGATTTCCCCTTACAGAGGCATCCAGAAGCTTTAAACTGCGCATACCATCGCCGAATCGAGTTAGCAGTTGGTGGATCTTTGTTGAACTTCGTCCTGAAGTGTCGTTGCACTGTTATGACTGACTGATGTGAGTGCATTTCAAGCACGACATACGCTTTCTCGGCTCCTGTCGCCATTTTGTCTCACTGCGCTCTCGAGCGCTCTGGCGGCAGAAACCTGAAGTGCGGCTTCAGCCGAACAAAACTTTATGAGTTTTTCTACGTATCTGTAGTGTGTCGTGACCATATGTCAATGAATGGAGCTACAGTGAATTTATGAAATCGCTTCAATCATTTGTAATAGCCCTGTATAATGGCTACATTCCTGCCACATCTTCCCCCAATATTGGCGAAGGCACAGCCGTGTTACACGAGCCCCTTCAAACTCAGTGAGGTGTTGATAATGGCGTCAGTGTCCCTTGAAAGGCATTCTTCACTAACATCAAGTTACCACGTCCAACCGGGGAGGTAACTATCGCTCACGACCGTTGTAACACGCCCGGGGGTGCAAATGGCGGGGTACCTTAAAGTGGTTGTCGTTTCGGACCGTGCGCCCTGTCCACTCCACGTACCTGGTAATCCCGCGGCGGTCGTACTGTTCTGCTCCACACTGCTGCTGGCTTGCCTGAAATTACCTATAGAACTATGCAAGCGGGTTTAGGGGAGTCACTCAACGTTAAAACACAACACTAATCTACGTCTGCTGTGAACAACTATATTCTGAGACGATAAAAGAAAGTCGCAGGCTGCACTGTTTACTCACTAAGTCGGAAATGATTATCCCAATTAACAATCTTGATGATCATCTGTCGACAATATCACTTGGACGAGCGTACGCGTAGCGAACACGGCGCGGATGATTGTTGATGATGCGGAAGCCGATTGATCGAACGAAAGTTCTTACGCTCGTCACGCATACGCAGATATTTGGTACTAGTCCTCCTTGACGCTAGTAATGATATAACACTGTTCGTGAAGTTACTTTTTCAGTTCTCAGTTCTCACTTGTACGAGCGTGCGCGTAACCGTCGCGGCGCGGCTGATTGTTGATAATGCGGAAACGCGATGATCGAACGCACATCCTCACGCTCGCTACAAGACACTGGCACTTGACTGCACTCTTTTGTGGTAACTAATTTCTACTGATTCACATCAGTTCACTCTGGGAGACCGAACACGGCGCGGGTGATTGATACTGTACGGAACGACACGCAACGAGAGGCTGCACGAATACCTCATCGGCGTCACTGCTCATTTTTTTTTTTTTATTACTTCTTGACACACTTTCCTCTGAATCATTTCTATATTTCTTCACTTTACTGTAATAGCACTTGTAGCAACACTTGAACTTCCATACTAACAGTGCCTCTCACATGCAGAGTTACCCACAACACAACATAACAGTACCGTGTCCCGCGCTCGACTCCCTACAGACGCGGCTGCCCGCAAAGATACTCCACATCTAAGGCAGCAATATGACAACACGCTTACACCGTTGCAGCTTATATTTAAAGCAAACCTGATTTTCGTCCTCATAGTGGCGCTACTAGCGCTAGTCTTACGCATTTGAATAGACATAATCTTTCAGTTAGAAACACGCCTTCGGACTTTCGTTTATGTCGCAGAACTCCTTCTTAATATTGCCATTTTTTTCGTCAGTGTCTTAATAAACAAAACATATCTGTAGCAACTGTTAAGAATAGCGACGTCGTCTTTAGCAGGGAATTAGAAGAAAATTCTTCCAATACGGCAACAGAGGTAGTTTTGACAGCTGATGGAACCAAAATATTAACCGTTTATGATTTACTATAGAATTTACGACTGCGTACAGTATTGAATAAGAAACATTACTGGTAAGTGACAAGTTTGGCGAACGCATTATCGTAGCCGGGATAGACACAAAGCAAACACCCGCATCAATATTACACGTTTATTTGCTGCATATGATGTAGAGACTGAAAGAGTGTGTGATGAGGAAACGGAAATTACTCGTATGGTCACGAGAGACAAAATTTTGTGATTTGGGAGTAGAATCCGCTAGCAGCAAAAGAGCGAAGGAAAAGCTGCGGAACGTGTACGGGGGGAAAGGAACGAGAGAGAATGTTGCGTGTTAGAATTTTGCACAGTTTAATTTAATCGTCATGTAAGCGTATTGTCATATCGCTGGTTTAGTTGTGGAGTATCTTTGCGGGCAGCCGCGTCTGTAGTGAGTCGAGCGCGGGACAAGGTACTGTTAGGTTGTGTAGTGTGTAGCTCTGAATGTGAGAGGCTTTTTTTATAGCATTCAGATTGAAGTGTTGCTACAAGTGCTGTTACAGTAAAGTGATGAAATATGGAAGTGATTCAGGGGAAAGTGCGTCAAGAAGTAATGAAAAAATGAGGAGTGCTGCTGATAACGTATTTATGCATCCTCTCGTTGCGTGTCGCACAGCATCGATCATCCGCGCCGTGTCCGGCCTCTCAGAATGAACTGATGTGAATCAATAGAAATTAGTTACCATAAAAGAGTGCAGTCAAGTGCCAGTGTCTTGTAGCGAGCTTGAGGACGTGCGTTCGATCATCGCATTTCCGCATTATCAACAATCAACAATCAACCGCACCGCGACGGTTACGCGCACGCTCGTACAAGTGAGAACTGAGAACTGAAAAACTAACTTAACAAACAGTGTTATATCATTACTAGTGACAAGGAGGACTATTACCGGGTATCTGTATGTGCGACGAGCGTAAGAACTGTCGTTCGATCATTCGGCTTCCGCATCATCAACAATCACCCGCGTCATGTCGGTTACGCGTACACTCGTCCCAATGATATTGTGGGCTGTTAATCATCCATTAATTGGGATAACACTTCTGAATTAGAATGTAAACAGTGCAACCTGCGATTTTCCTTTAATCGTCTCAGAATATAGTTGTTCATACCAGATGTCGAACAGTGTTCTGTTTTAACGTCGATAGCTCCCCTAAACCCTCTTGCATATTTCGATAAATAATTTCAAGCAAGCCAGCAGCAGTGTGGAGCAGAACAGTACGACCGCCGCGTGATTTCCAGGTACGTGGTGTGGACGGGGCGCACGGTCAAGAAAAGCAACGGTCACGAAACGACAAACAGTTTAAGGGTCCCCCACCCCCGTTTGTACTCCCGGGCGTGTTACAGTCAGAAATGCTTCATATAAAATTAAGAGAGGTGAATTAATGTAAGAGACCTTGAGACCAAGAAAAGTTTCTAATAGTTTACCTAATGGCAAGACAGAGAAACTGTATTCGAGGAGGAGAGAGTACAACCGTTCTCCTCCCACCAGCATATATCAGACGTACAGGTAGAAACGTGAGAGGAGCGTACATCGACATCTACGTCTACCCTTTACGGGGTACCTTACGGTATGTGGCAGAGAGCACTGTTCCTTGCCCCCCTTTCGCGTTCCAGTCGTGTGCAGCTTTCAGTAAGAACTTCTGTCTCTAATCCTCAGTGTGATTTGTAATCTAACTTCACCTTCATGGTCTTTTCGCGTGATAGAAGCACAGCGGATAGAAGGTCAGTCACCTCGAGGAGACATCTCGCTAATAGCGCAGCCTCTAGTTGTGTATTTCGAGGTTTCGACCACTATTCCAAGCACTGTGGGATTACGATCAGGTGATTTAGCGGACCAGTCGAGGCGTCACAGAGGGGCTCGAGACTTTGTGAACCGGGATTGTGCCGCGCTGTGAACGCGGACGTTCTCCTGTTGGAAGACGCGAGAGTTTCCACTGCATTGTCATCATGGAAATGGGCAACAAACACTAACCTCGAGGCAGTGGGTCCGCAGCATGTTACCAGTAACGTCTTCAAAACATCACAGAACCACCTCCGGCCCTGAACCGAACCTTCCACACACTACGTATTAACCGCCTCACTGTGGCGTCGGTTCGCTCGACGCCTTGCTTTCGGAAAGAGCTGAGGTCGCGACTACATTACACTACACTACACTACACTACATCACACTAGCCGCCTGCAGTATGCTGTGTGGAGGTGTGCAGCTTTATAAGCCGTGGCGAGTGACGGCCTCGTGCGTTGCACCCGGCTGCTGTTGTCCATTGCCTCCACTTCCCGTCGCAGTCCTGCCTCGAAAACGAGTCTGACCTTCATTCCCTGACATCGGCAGTTCCTGCTGGGTTTGAGGTCGCTATTTTATATATTTTAATTATTTATTTAACCCGATCTGATAAGGACCATCAGGCCCTCTCTTGCATCTGACCAGGGTTTCACACATATAGTATATAGTACATAATGGTTACCCAAGAAAATATCGATTTTATCATCACACTGGTGTTAAAACCATTTGAGTCTCTGCAGTGTCAGTGTGAGTAAACTATACTGACTATACACTGACAAAGTTAATACTGGCATTATTTTGTACTATTGCAGATGCAGCTACTAATAGTGATAACAGAAATATTATTATTAACAATAATAATAATAATAATAATAATTGTGACATTGATAACACTGGTAGTATCAGATAAAAGAATAATTTGTAGATCTACAAAATAGATGTTTTCTGATATAAAGAGGTCTGGGAAAGAGAAATTTAAGGAGAATAAATAGGCTAAGAATACTGGGAAATGAGAGAGATCAGGTTGGAGAGAGGAATGTACAAGGGTAGCGATTGCGCACCGGGACAGTGGTAATCCTTATTGTTCCTTTATTAGTTACGTCATTACCTGTCTTCCGAAGTTGGAGATGTTACTTAGTTCTCTAATATATTGCGTAAGGTTGCTCCGGAGTCGGGTTCCTGATACTTAGGACTTCGAGAAGGTGTCTGTACGATGGGGTGCAACAAAAAAGGATTTTGTTCTAATGGGAAGGACTGTTTCTGCCGTGTTGTTAAAGCAAGAGCTAGAGATATGAGGGCCAGTGTTCATTGGTAAGACAGAGGCTGTGGAAATGGTTCAAATGGTTTAAATGGCTCTGAACACTATGGGACTTAACATCTTAGGTCATCAGTCCCCTAGAACTTAGAACTACTTAAACCTAACTAACCTAAGGACATCACACAACACCCAGCCATCACGAGGCAGAGAAGATCCCTGACCCCACCGGGAATCGAACCCGGGAACCCGGGCGTGGGAAGCGAGAACGCTACCGCACGAGGCTGTGGAAATCTCTGCGCTTTTCTGTGCGCAGCCAGGATAGCCGTTCATGTGATGCGGAAGTGTGAACGAAGAGTCAAACATCACGGATGTGACGAAGACAGGCATTTATAACCAGTTCCAGGAGCCGTGAGATTTCCTGAGAAAGGCGTTGCAGGTTAAGATCGCTGTAATTAATAGCTGGAAGTATCAGTGTTTCTACAAGTTTCTTTCTCTGGTCAAGAGGGAATAGGTAGGAGTTAAGTTCCTCTGGAACCAAACTGCTAAGGGCATCGGTCCCTAGGCTTATACACTACTTAATCTAACTTGCACTAAGGACAACACACACGTCCATACCCGAGGGAGGACTCGAACCTGCGACGGGGCTACCCCGCGCGGCTGGAGGGAATAAGTTTTTACATTTTTCTGGCTATGGAATGATGATGATGATGCCTGCCTGCACATTACCGTTACATGCTCAGTACAATTTACATTTTCATCTGTTATTATTCCTAGACTCTTTGTTGAAGTTGATATTTGTCCCATTTAGGATTAGAGATGGTAGATATTACCGAAATTTCGGACTACTGAGCCTAGATTGACCAATCAGTACTGCTTGTGTTTTGGATGGCTCGAGCTTTAACCCTGTATCCTGCGCCCATTTTGATACTGTACACAGGTCGGTGTTGAGATTCTGGATACCTGTCTTCAGATTTATAGGTTTTTTACTTAGATACAGTTGGAGGTCATCAGCGTACATGTGGTGTTTGCAATAGGACAACACTGATGACACATCATTTACGTACAATGACAAGAGTGTCGGACCTAATACCGAACCCTGGGGAACTCCTGATACTACCTGCCTCCACTTTGACTTTATGACGCCGGAAATGACGCATTCCCGACGAGACGTCAGGTACGAGTAAACCAACTGCACTCCATGTGGCGAGAAATTTAGGCTGCTGAGTTTAGCGAGTGAATTGTTATAGGCGACGGTGTCAGAGGCTTTGCTGAAGTCCGAGGTGCACGTTATAGTTGCCCCTTGCACATCCACGGCAAGCCTCGGGTGGTCTGTTACCTTTATTAGAGCAGATGATGTACTGCGACGTTTACGGAAATCTGATTGGTATTCATTTTGTAGCTTGTTTGTAATTAGGTAGTTTGTTAGCTGGTCGTGGATTTTTTGTAAGGGTCTTGACAGTACAGGAAGATTGACAATAGATCGATAGTCAAAGGGTGCTGAGACAGTGTCCTCTTTAGGCAATCGCTTAACTGGTCCGTGTTTCAAGGCATCAGGGGAAGGCGTGACAATCGCCTCTGCTTCCTGTCGGCTAGGATCTTTTAACGGCCAACGTTGCAAGTCCGTGTTAAGTGGCTGCGAATGGTACACCATTACTCGTAGGCACCGTGGAGAGTCCGCGTTGACACGCCAACAAATAAACTGCGAACCTAGTTCACGCCGCGGTGCTCAGTGCAGTGACATTCCGTTTAAGGAGATATTGACTTATTGTAGAGTTTCCTTTAGTTTTGGTGCAGTCACTTTTTATGACACAATAGTTACTGGTGTAAGTAGGCTGTTTATGTGTTTGTATGCTGGCGGCGCTATGTAGCTCTGTATTAAATCTCTGACTGCGCTGTGCGCACTCTGTAAGAGACTCTCTGTGGCTGGTCGGTCTTGCAGTTGGAGGTGAACAGCCAGCAGTGATGGAAGTTGGGAGTGAGTAGTCAGCACTGATGGAGGTTGTAATGGTACTTGAATTACGTAACCATTACGGCACCTCATCTGAACCTCTCGATACCAGTAATATTCTACTGTGTTTCCGTAAAGTAGTTAACATATTTCTGAGACAGCCTTCAGATTTGATTTCATTAATCTAGAGGTACTTTGATACATCGATATGTTTGTATTGTAGTGATATTATTCTTATGTGTATTCTTTCTTTTGTCACTATGACCTTTGACGTATTTTGTAACTCTTGATTTTTGGGCGCGAAAGCAGTTAGTTAGAGTCGGACCTTGAGAAAGTCAAGTCTTGGACGTCATGTTGGAAAGACACACATTGTAGCCAGTTTATAAAATGTGAACTTTAACAGTGAGGAAGATGTTTTCAGGTATGTTTTGTATTGTGAAGTGATGCTTTGTGTGTTACGTGCCATTGCAACAAAAGCAATAAAAAAGAAGTGCTGATTACTTTTTTTACATCACCATTGTGCTAACTTTCAAAGGTTGAATCTTCAAGAATGGTTTGTGAAACACATCTATAAAACTTTTGAATATAGCAGAATAAAACGTAGGCCTCTTTGCATCCGAGCTTGGAATCACCACCACCTAGATTTTCGACGATTGAGCCATGATTTTACAACGAGACCAGCGTGGGAAACACGAAAAGATGAGTGCCTAGTTTATTCATTATTACATGAAATGACTTTATTAACTGTGCTCTAATGACACCTGCCACATAATAACTTTGTCGTTGCCCGAAAATGCAGTATTGAGCAGCGTGAGCAACACCGCAATCATTATTAAATTTTGACCTTTGTTCTGGTAGGGTTGTTAGAAGGTTAGAGGTTAATAATTATCAGTGTTGGGGGTTTGCAGTATTAGCGCGAGCGGACGGCCTGGACGTGTGCGACTTGGAGATGGAATATTATTCATGATTATATAATTTTGGGAACTGAAAGTCACGGAAGGTTACATGTTTTTTGAACTGGCTGTCACATTGTCAAGGTAAAAAAATATATTGTTTGCTTTGCAACAAAATGTTTCCTTTGCTAACCATATACCTATTAGTAGTTAGAGCCTTCGATAGTTAGAATCTTTTATTTAGCTGGCTGTATTGGCGCTTGCTGTATTGCAGTAGTTCATGTAATGAAGATTTTTGTGAGGTAAGTGACTTATGGAATGTATAGGTTGTTCTCAGGATTTCTTCTTATTCAGGGCAATTCTTTTGAGTTAATTTCAAAGCAGTCAGCTCGCGTTACAGTTGAATATTGTGGGTAATTAATATATTGGAAAAGTTTGAGTTCTGTTAGTCAGGGCAAATTCTGTATATCAGTACTATAATGACAAAGACTAGCAAAGTGACACTTGCATTTAATTTCACTCAGCAATATAAGCAGAAAAATTAAATAAAGAAGTTTCATTGTTTTCTGCCATAATCCTGATCTTCAGACGCTACACTAGGATCTAATAGAAAGCTTGTATTAAGACCTCGGAAAAAGTAAAATTATTTTCACTACGTCCGAAACGTCCTGACAGATTGAGACTGTGTACCCGACCGGGAATCGAATGTGCGACCTACTGCGCCTACTTGCGAAATAAGTACTGTGCAGTTAAAATACACGTGACTTGTACTTTGGGCGGAACAGACTAAACGTAATATCAAAAATCATTGAATTATACTTAGACTTAACTACTTGTATCTTTCTTGCCCTGCGCCCTCTATAAGATTTGTGAAAACCGAACAATATGACAAATTTGAAATAATAGTTAAATCAGTTATTCGAAAAATGTGAAAACAGAGCGCCGGTCGTTGAAGCAGTAAAACCGTACCTAAGGGACTCCGGAAAGCCCTATATTCCCAATGTTAAAACATCGCTTACAAATTACTCGTTTTCTCAGAACGTATTTGAGCTAGGAAGTTGAAATTTTTACAGATTATCTGTTGGGAGTATTGGCTACAACTTAACACAGGAATTTTTAAACATTTGAATTCGGTTGTTAGAGATTAATTTTTTCTATTGTAATGAAAATTCACTACTTTTTTGTGCCATTTTTCTTGATAAATTCAGCAATACACAGGTTTTTGATAAGTTTGTTTTAAGTTACGCAGAAAGGACTGTGGAACATTGCCTGAAAATTTCAAGCAAATTGGTTTCGTACATCCCGAGAAAACATGTAATTTGTATGAAAACATAAAACATATGGGATTCGTACGACAAAATTTGGGTTACATTTTTAGTGCGTTCCAGGTCCATAAGACGAATTATCTACGTCTTCTGCAAACGTTCCCTCCAACTTCCTCTTTGTCCTCCGCCTGTTCACTCTGGTTTGTATTTCTAGGCTATTTACAGCCCTGTCAGCAACCTGAAGACGTTCCTTGTATAAAGCAAGCATCGTTCGTACCATGTAGAAACCTGTCTTCATTCCCTTATTTCGAAATACTTTGCAGCTTACAACGTTGCCGTGACTGAAAGTAGCAACAGCATCAAACACACCAAAGTGATGTGTTTCTACTCCAACACACACAGTCTTGGGGATTCTTCACCATTTAACACTATTTACGTTTTTATTGGGGTTTTGAGTTTTTACATGAACCCTCTTAACCAACTCAACAGTTCAGGTGCTGCTAAGTCTCGGAAAACAGGTTTTACCACCTCCATTACCGCATCAGGCAGATTATGTTTATGAGTGTACACTTGATCAGTTAGCAGTCCCTTGTTGTACTTACGCCGACTGTTTTCTCCTTTGGGACACACGTAGTGATAAAGACTTTCATCGGTTGAAAAAGTATGGAAGAAAAGAGCTCAAACAGCCTTTTCATTTCATGGGCACTGTCTGTGTTTTGCCTAATATCCATTGCGTAATAGTTCTGTATTTTGTCAATTACACTGTCAGTTAACCTTCCCTTCCCATCGAACCGTACACCTTCACTGAGTTTTTGTCTTTTGTACGAAGCGTTCAGTCGCCAAAGTCTTTATCCCATTCGTTTCTGTACTTGTCCAATACACTAAAATTTCTGCGCTACGACTTCATCTCCGTAGGGCTTCAGTTCTTGAATATGTTTGAATCTTTTAGAATTACCGTCATCAAGGTAGTTCACATATCGCACTTTATCACATGCGACAGAACGCTGAAATATACTAGCAACACCAGCCACTGCCATTCCTCCATTAACCACTATAGTTAGCTGTGCAATTATTTTCATGTGTACCTTTATTTTTCTGTGGACACCTGCGATATTTATATAGTACTGCTACATCTAAAACATTCCCTGTATACGTACTGGTGGCAGGTACTACACCATGAAGAGATGTCTGTCACTGTTTATGCCAACTACCATGGAATGCTGCAGCCAAGTCTCTGTTATCACTGTTTCCTATTACTACCTCTTCCACAGCTTTTTCCACAGATTCTAGGCAGGCATCTTCTACTTTAGACCCTATAAATCTATTATAGTTCGTAAACTTGGTTGGGGGATTTGGAAGATTCACCATGCCACAGAAAACTGTGGTGTCACCGCCAGACACCACACTTGCTAGGTGGTAGCCTTTAAATCGGCCGCGGTCCGTTAGTATACGTCGGACCCGCGTGTCGCCACTATCAGTGATTGCAGACCGAGCGCCGCCACACGGCAGGTCTAGTCTAGAGAGACTCCCTAGCACTCGCCCCAGTTTTACAACCGACTTTGCTAGCGATGCTTCACTGACTACATACGCTCTCATTTGCAGAGACGACAGTTTAGCATAGCCTTCAGCTACGTCATTTGCTACGACCTAGCAAGGCGCCATATTCTTCAAGAATGTATTCTGAACTGATAATATTGTGAATCATGTACCGTCAAGAGCGACGTTCATCATTAATGGATTAAAGTTAAGTATCAAACTAATTACGTCCGCTTTCTGAATTCTAATTCCTTGTCATGTTCCAGACCTCACGTCAGTATAGTTCTTCCCTCCTCACGCCAGCCTGCGTGAGCTGAAACGCGTGCATTTCGGCCTCCTCTAGTAACACGGTGTTGGCTCTCTTCTGCCAACCCAACAAAAACTCCACCTGCAGTAGCACCCTTATCAGTTATACGCAAGGCATAAACAAATCTAATGTTGTGTTCATGGATTTTGCTACCATTTTCTTCATTTGGAGTTAATGCAACACCGTTGTAAAAGGTGGTCATGTGATTTTTTTTAATGGGGAGTTCTATACCAACTTCACTACACTAAATACATCTTACACAGTTTTGCAAAAATTCTGTCGAGAACGGGTGTATCAAATATTTCATCCACATCCGATTCGCCCATGAAACATTCATACTTTTCACTAACTGAATCAAGTTTCCTTTCTCATTTTCATTGCAATTGGCAAGTGTACCAGCAATGTTACGTTCAAACAGTTGGTTATCATACCTTTATCTTTCCGACATTACTCATTTTCTTAAAAGCCTTCAGAGGGTTTCTAATCACTTCATGTTTACCCACGATTATCCTTCAACAAAACAGATACTTCAATGAACGGAATTCACTCCCCCGCTGCTGGCTGGCACTCCTGTTTCACTGTGGCGCTGTACTGCACAGTGCTATGCTGCGTCTCAGGGAGTCCCCTCTCCGTCTTCAGCTGCTGGAGCCGACATCCAGGAGGCAGCGGCTGGACTCTCTCACCTGAATAGGTCGCCGCAAATATTAAAATACGCGTCTGCTGTGAACTCGTTCTGCTCACAGAGGATTTGTCCCGTTTATTTCTGTTTCCTAATAATGTATCTACAATTCTTCTAAAATAACTAACCGTTTATTTTTTCATCTTTCTGTAACATTTGTAGTTGTTCGACAGTGTCACCAATATTATCTCCCTGCTTTAGAATAAATAAGCGTAATACTGTTTTGTTGCTGCCGTAGGTGTGCTCCTTAAATCACAGATCAAAGGACCTGGTCTCTGGCCGATACAGCTTTTTTGCTAGTCACGGCACGATATTTTATAGACCCTGATTTCCCATGACTTTCATTGTTATGTGGCAAGCTATGACGCACTCGTGATTTATATTACGCAATGTCCCGAAGGCATTTTTGACCCTATTTCTCCGAAATATGTGCACACTTTTATCTGATTTTTTGCCTGTACACTTCGTAGAAGCCTACTTCACCTTACAGGATGCCGTCAATACATATGGCTTATTTCTCTTCTTTACACTCTCGTTAATTTTGGTACATGAGGTTTTCACTATTTCCGAGTCATATTTATTTCCAACGACGATCTGTCTTAATACGCCTAATTCTTTCTTCGTCTTGGCGTAATGGAAGCCATGTTATTCTACGTACGACAGAGTAAAAGAATGGTTGTTGCTGGCGCAGAGGATGATTGTCAATACATCTGCATCTACATCTACATCCATACTCCGCAAGCCAACTGACGGTGTGTGGCGGAGGGTACCTTGAGTACCTTTATCGGTTCTCCCTTCTGTTTCAGTCTCGTATTGTTCGTGGAAAGGAGGATTGTTCGTATGCCTGTGTGTGAGCTCTAATCTCTCTCATTTTATCCTCATGCTCTCTTCGCGAGATATACGTAGGAGGGAGCAATATACTGCTTGACTCCTCGGTGAAGGAATGTTCTCGAAACTTCAACAAAAGCCCGTACCGAGCTACTGAGCGTCTCTCTTGCAGAGTCTTCCACTGGAGTTTATCTATCATCTCCGTAACGCTTTCGCGATTACTAAATGAACCTGTAACGAAGCGCGCTGCTCTCCGTTGGATCACCTCTCTCTCTCCCATCAACCCTATCTGGTACGGATCCCACACTGGTGAGCAGTATTCAAGCAGTGGGCGAACAAGTGTACTGTAACCTACTTCCTTTGTTTTCGGATTGCATTAGGACTCTTCCAATGAATCTCAGTGTGGCATCTGCTTTACTGACGATCAACTTTATATGATCATTCCATTTTAAATCACTCCTAATGCGTACTCCCAGATAATTTATGGAATTAACTGCTTCCAGTTGCTGACCTGCTATATTGTAGCTAAATGATAAGGGATCTTTCTTTCTGTGTATTCGCAGAACATTACACTTGTCTACTTTGAGATTCAATTGCCATTCGCTGCACCATGCCTTAATTCGCTGCAGATCCTCCTGCATTTCAGTACAATGTTCCATTGTTACAACCGCTCGACATACTACAGCATCATCCGCAAAAAGGCTCAGTGAACTTACGATGTGATCCACAAGGTTATTTGTATGTATTGTGAATAGCAACGGTCCTACGACACTCCCCTGCGGCACACCTGAAATCACTCTTACATCGGAAGACTTCTCTCCATTGAGAATGACATGCTGCGTACTGCTATCTAGGAACTCCTCAATCCAATCACACAACTGGTCTGATAGTCCATATGCTCTTACTTTGTTCATTAAACGACTGTGGGGAACTGTATCGAACACCTTGCGGAAGTCAAGAAACACGGCATCTACCTGGGAACCCGTGTCTATGGCCCTCTGAGTCTCGTGGACGAATAGCGCGAGCTGGGTTTCACACGACCGTCTTTTTCGAAACCCATGCTGATTCCTACAGAGTAGATACAGAGATCAGCCCTCGGAACTATGTACCACAAGGATTGCGCCTTTCTTGTTTTTGTCGTCTTGTCCTTAGTCTCTTTTAAGTATGATTTCAATGCTCCAGCGACCTGTACACCATTATTATATTTTTAAAATACCGACGTAACTATTATTGTAAACTTGCTAACCACACGACTTGTCCTGGTATGTACTTATTGCAGTGTTCTGTTAGTGCATGTGCTCCTCCTCGCCTCTCTCTGTCCATCTCTTCCTCCTCCTCCATCTGTCCCTCTATCTCCCTCTCCTCCTGTTTCTCTCCATCTCCTCCTCCCCCTATAACTATCTCCTCCTGGGCCTCCCTGTGTCCACCTTCTCTTCCCCTCTCCCTGTCCATCTCCTGCCCTTTCCTTTCTGTGTGTATTTCCTCCTCCTCCTCCGTTTCTCTGTATCTTTCTCCCCCTGTCTCTGTCCATCACCTCCATCTACTCCTTGTCCTCCCATCTCTGTCGACGTTATCGCAGACACTCCAATACGAGGCGGGTGGTTCTTGCCCGTAAACTATTTCTTTCCCCAGATATGATTGAAACGGTTCCAGGGGTTTTTGAATCACTTTCTTATCCGTCCCTTTGCCCGCATACGCACATGTGAAATTATATTTCACAACTGTTTAACATCTCACGCCTATTTGTACACATATTTCACCTGTGTATTTAGCAAATTTCGCCCTGTAGTTCCGTTTTTAGTCAGCTCAATCTTTATGACATGTCTCCTCAACTGTATGCTCCACGATGATATAATTTTGGAGGTACATCCAGTGGTGTATCTGCGTACTGTCTGCGAAATGGAGTGCGAATAAAATTAGTAACAAAGAACTAATAAATGTAAATGTCTTGCATTATGCGGTAGTTTATTACGCATCTCAGTGTTTGAGTCATATACCCTAAACTAAGTGTCGTACAGTGATGCAATTTTTCTGGTACATTCAGTGGAATGCGTGAATACTGTCTGAAAAATGTGTCGCGAATATAGTTAGTAGTAAAGTAATAATAAATTTAAACATGATGCCTCGTGTGACAGTTCAAAGGATTGAAAAACGATCTTTTTTCCTTTCTTAATTTTGTGGGAGTCGTCAGTGACAGAAAAGTGTCGTAAAGGTTTGAAATTATGTTTACAGTTTGTTGCAAGTCTCTAAGCCCGTCTGTTGTGTACATAGTCCCGCGTAGTCAGCGCGTACACAACTTTCCCACTAGAGCGCGCCCCACTAAGCACAACAGCGCAGGCGCAGCGCTCGTCCGTCTCCGCACTACGAGATGGCGCTGCCTTAGAGACGGACCAAATTCTGCTTCCGCCGATCCGCGTATTAATATGTAATGCAGCCAATGAGATTGCTGCTAACGTAGAACCTTTTCTCCTCGCGGATCACACTCGCGCAGTGATACCTGAACGTGCGAGGTATTATAACGAGTGTCCAGACCTCCGATTAGTGAGTCTGCATTTTCTGCACCAGTCGGTACCAGTCTGGATTAGTCTGTACCAGTCTGTACCAGTCTGCATCAGTCTGCACCAGTCTGTACCAGTCTATAGTCAAGTTTCAGTCTGCACCTAATAAGATTACCATATTCCTGTACATAGCCATGAAGATAAATGTATAGACACTTTTGTCAAGTATCAGAGATGTATGTGAGAATAAGATTAACGTACCAATACCAAAGGAACTTCAGATTGTCAATTGTAAATAGCATCCAGAACCAATTTAAGTAATTTTTATGCTTGTTATTATTTTAATAAATGTGTGTGAAAATTAATCAAGTTCTGTTTAAAATGGGTCACCGTCAATCTGCTACTCTAAGCGTGCAAGTGGCATTTCTATCGTCTGACCTAACGGCACAAGATAAACACGCCACGATAAGACCACGAGATATATTGCTGATACTCGCCTACTTCGTTAGAGCGACAAGTCAAATAATCTGATGGTGTGTGTACCGAAGGTCTTACAGTACGCATACCACACCGTCATTGTCAAATACTGTATGACTGAGGTATGGGTAGTCCAGCGTCGTGAGCTACAGTGCTTTCTCAAGCCTACCCCCACACCTTTGATAGATGGGTGGTTGTTATCCCCATAGTGGTTGTTTGCAGACAGCAAGTAAAGATCTGTCAGATAGAGGAAGTGCGCATGCAACGCAAAGAGTAGGGAAATCTGATTTTCGTTATTATGTTTAGTTTGACATCGCGTGAACGCTTTCTCACCACAGAGGTACGATTCACGTTTATTTTGAGCCACGAACAGTCGCAGTACGTCCCAAGTTAAAGCCGCCGTCCGGCACACAGTTTTAATCTGCCAGGAAGTTTCAAATCTACTAAAAATATTGTTATTTTTTCGGATCGTAGTACAAGGTTTTTATTTGTTCCTCTTGTAGCATCTGAAGATGGCCATTGTGGACCGAAAGCGGTTATGGCTGTCTCACAAGAAGTGACTGTGCCAAAAATAAACAAAAACTGACATAACTCCTTTCTGCCATTATGTCACGTCGGCCCGAGTTACCGGTCTGACTGCAGGCAGCCACGTCTTACGTCATCGGCGGGGCGCTACAGGACCGGCCGGCCGGCACCTGTTCTGCGTCACTCCGCAGCGACCGGTTCCCGTGTCTGCGGCGGTCAGCCGGCATGGCACAAGAGTGTTCTAGGAATGTACGGTCTCGGAATTTTGACAGTAAACCGGACTGCGATGATGATGATGATGATGTTTGATTCGTGGGGCGCTCAACTGCGGGGTTATCAGCGCCCGTACAAAGTCCCAATTCTTACGCAGTCCAATTTTTTCACAATCCAATCTAGCCACTGTCCCAGATGATGATGATGATGATGATGATGATGATGATGATGATTATGATTACGATTGTGATGATTATGATGATGATTATGATTATGATGATGGTTATTATGATGACGAAATGATGAGGCCAACACACCCAGTTCCCGGGCAGAGAAAAATCCCCAGCAGCGAGTGGCAACTGACCCTTACATAGACAAATGTAATGTATTGTGAATACATAGAAAGAAGGATCCGTTATTATATGATTATATGATAGCGGAACAAACACTGGTAGCAGTCACTTCTGTAAAATATCTGGGAGTACGCGTACGGAACGATTTTAAGTCGAATGATCATATAAAATTAATTGTTGGTAAGGCGGGTACCAGGTTGAGATTCATTGGGAGAGTCCATAGAAGATGTAGTCCATCAACAAAGGAGGTGGCTTACAAAACACTCGTTCGAGCTATACTTGCGTATTGCTCATCAGTGTGGGATCCGTACCAGGTCGGGTTGGCAGAGGAGATAGAGAAGATCCAAAGAACAGCGGCGCGTTTCGTCACAGGGTTATTTGGTAAGCGTGATAGCGTTACGGAGATGTTTAGCAAACAAGTGGCAGACTCTGCAAGAGAGGCGCCCTGCATCGCGGTGTAGCTCGCTGTCCAGGTTTCGAGAGGGTGTGTTTCTGGATGAGGTATCGAATATATTGCTTCCCCCTACTTATACCTCCCGAGGAGATCACGAATGTGAAATTAGAGAGATTCGAGCGCGCACGGAGGCTTTCCGGCAGTCGTTCTTCCCGCGAACCGTACGCAGCTGGAACAGGAAAGGGAGGTAATGACAGTGGCACGTAAAGTGCCGTCGGCGACACACCGTTGGGTGGCTTGCGGAGTATAAATGTAGATGTAGATGAACCCGGCCGAGAATCGAACCCAGGACCCCGTGATCCAGCGGCAGCAACACTGGCCAGTAGTCCACGAGCTGCGGGCCCGGACTGCGGTCAACGGCGGCTCTGTCGTAGCGCCAGTCCGTTGTAGTTGTAGGAGCGCGGCGGTTATCGCCTTCGTCGATACCAGAGTGGGCGAGGACACAAAATCGCTAATGTTAGTGGCTTTAGCACTATACGGGGTGATTCAGAAGTAGCTGTACACACACTTCGTGGATGTAATGTATGTACCAAAATAAGAGTAAAATTTTGAGTAAAGTTTTGTCTGAAACTGCGTTATTTGAGTTGCGACGCGTAACGTAATTTGTGGTGGGGATTAGGTCATAGGCCAGCAGTGGCTTTTGACGTGTCGTGTTTGTCTGCATATCGACTGGTGTTGCTGCTCGTTTGATTCTGGCACGAAATGCTTGTGTTTAGTTGACTTCTGTGTGGTCCATTGTACTGTACGGTGCTGTTGCAGCGTAGCGGGACCACACGTATTACGTACACTCACTGTGTAAGTAGTTCGTCGACTGAAGTCGCCGTGCTCGGTACGACGGCGTATCCAGACGGTGAATACGCGGATATGACCGTCCTTTACGATGCAGCAGAGGGCTATGCGCGAACAGCGAGACGACGATGTATGGAAATGCTTCTAAACACAAGAGTACCAAACCATAAGGCTTTGACTGCTGTGGGCAGGCGTTGAAGGAAATATGGCGTTCGTAGTGCACCACGGGTAGGTCGGCCTCAACTGGTTGGAGTCGGTGTTGAGAACATCCTAGAAGTGGTAGACGGAGATCCGCCCGTAAGTATCCGCCATGTAAGTGCCGCTGTAGGGGTTCCTCAATCAACTCTATGGCGGCTTCTTCGGAGACAGAAATTCAATCCCTTTCACCTGTAGAAGCTACAGGCGGTGACACCTGCCCTAGGCTGCAACAGCATCGTAGAGTGCAACAGACCAGACGGAACTCAACTAAACACAAGCATTTCGTGCCAGAGTCAAACGAGCAGTGTACTGGGGTGTACAAAGCAACACCAGTCGATATGCAGGCAAACACGACACGTCACAAGTCGCTACTGGCTCGTTACCCGTGCGGTTATCGTGAACGGCCACAATATGCAAGTGTGTGTGTGTGTGTGTGTGTGTGTGTGTGTGTGTGTGTGTGTGTGTGTGTGTGAGAGAGAATGAACGCGTAACTACAGTATGAGGATATCAACATCGTTTTGCACTCAACAGTTGGTGTGGTACAGTGGACGGTCAGTTATTTCACAGTACCTGACTTGTGGGGTGTATCGGTAGCTTTTGGAACATGAACTGGGTGGCCTGCTTCATGGTGTCGCACTCGCTGCACGAACCAGCTCATGGTTTACACACGGCGGTGACCCTGCACGTTTAAATGTGGAGGCAAAAGGGTACTGCTGATCCCGATGAGTGGGCAGGTCGTGCTGCACCAGTTGCTTGGCCCCCCAGATCGCCGTATTTTGAGGGGACCACACCGTGGTTCAGGTCGAAAAATATGGATTTTCGGTTTTAATCACATTTCGATAGATTAAGGTTTTATTTAAGTACTCTGAAAAGGATTTTGCTGAAAAAATTCTTTTTCGAGCATTTAAAGAGCATTTTCCTACCACGTGTGTTTATGTGCCACGCCCACTTTTCTGTCACGCACTGTCAACTCTAACAAGGGGAGGCCGCCAATTGTAAAATTCAGATTCGATTCATATTGCGCATAATAAAAGCTCATAACCAGAGGTGTAATGTGGCAAAGCACCAAGATGCACTTCTCAGCCGTTGTCGAGAAAATCGACAGTTAAAAGAAACCGTTGAGGTGAAATACTCTCTACGATTTGTAACTTCCTACAGCGTCGTGGCGCAGCGGTAAGCGCTCGGGTTCGTAATCCGAAGGTCGCCGGGTCGAATCTCGCGCCATGCAACTCTTTTTTTAGTATTTGTTATTTGTAATTAATATATATATATAAAATTCCCGGCAATCAGTTGCAACAATTATGCATATAATAAGTTGTTGAAATTCATTTGTCGTGGAAAAACTGGCGACTTCGAACATGATTATGTTTTCTGCAAACAAAGTTGTATTTCACAAATGATATTAATTGTCTTCATGATGTTTACACGTGCAGTTAACGGAAGACGTAGAAACGATATTCCGAAACGAATACGTATAGTGTAAGTCAAACGTTCGAATTAGAGACCCCATGATATATATATATATATATGAATTACAAAAAACAAATACTAAAAAAAAAATTGCATGGCGCGAAATTCGATCCGGCGGCTTTGACTTGCGAACCCAAGCACTTACCGCTGCGCCACGACGCTATAGGAAGTTATACCTCGTAGAGAGTATTTCACCGCAACGGTTTCTATTAACTGTCGATTTTCTCGACAACGGCTGAGAAGTGCATCTTGGTGCTTTGCCACATTACACCTCTGGCCATGAGCTTTTATTATGCGCAGTATGAATCGAATCTGAATTTCACAATTGGCGGCCTCCCCTTGTAAGCCATATGGACATACCATTATTAGCAAAATAGAACGTGTAGGCCATGTTCAAAAACGTGTGGGAACAAGGCTGAGAAAACTGTTGATTTGAGAGGAAAAACACCAGAAGGTGGAAAATTGTTGACTGGACAGCGTCGGTTAACCATAACTGAAATAGAAAACTTGCAGGTATACTATAGGTACGGAATTAGGAGAAATAAAGAAAATCTGGAGGCAATGAAGAGAGATGTTTGGGCCATATTCTTCCGTAAGTCCTCTACTGATGATAAGCCATGTCATGGACTGTGTCCGTAAGGAGAAAATTCGTGGTGCAAATACAATAGGGCTCAGGCAACTAAAGAATCTTATTCTCACTAGCATTCTCTTCCTGTTGCTGTTATTACAGCAATTAAACCTATTTTCAGAGACTTGGATGATCCTGACCTTCTAAGGAAATGTCTGCATGGGCAGACACAGAACCCAAATGAATGTTTCAACGGCATAATTTGGAACCGCCTTCCTTAAAACTATATTTGTGGGCACGTATACAATGAAACTAGGAGTTGATGATACTGTTATTACATTCAATTGTGGTGATATTGGAATGTGTTGGGTACTGAAAAAGCTGGGAATTAATCCTGGTGAAAATATGATCACTGGGCTGCAACATTGCGATAAAACGAGGATAGCCGATGCTGACAGGTCTGCATCTAATATGGACAAGAAAGCAAGACAAACATCCAGCAAGGTGAAAAAGAAGCTGGAAGACCTGCTAGAGGCCAAAGAAACGCCATCATATGCAGCAGGACAGTTTTAATTAACTGTAAATAACAAATTTCAAAAGTTTTTTCTTGAAAGTCAATTTCCCGCAAACTCAAATTTTCAGTACATTTGCCCCATTATATCAGAAACTATCATAGATAAATGAATTAAATTTTCAGAGACTCTGCATAACATAAAAAATCCACCTCTGGTACTACATTCATTTATATTCCCCCATTAGGAAGTTCACAATGAAATATTCTCTGCAGAAACAACCTAATATTTTTTGTTAATTAATTTACAAAAAGTATTTCTTAAAAACTATAAAATTGATAAAGTAGATTTTAGTACAGTTGACTCCATTCGCATCGTGTAACATACAGTAATAATATTAAGGTCCTGCATCAAATAGTTTTTTCATAAATCGGTCAAATACTTGCCGAAATTAACACGGGTTAGATAGAGAGGGTGTGGTCCCCTCAACCCCTTGGACTTGTACCTTGGGGGCCATCTTAAGGAGCTCGTGTATGGCGTTGCAACTGAGAATGCAACACAACCACAGCAGCGAACTGAAAAATGGTTGCGCAGGTGTGCAGAATGAGGTGAACGGAGGCTGCAACATTCAGAGAGTGGTAAGGCGTCGTGGACGTCACAATCTTCGTCTACACGGACAGAATTTTGAAGGTGTCCGGGGTCAATGTGCAGGACGTAGTCGTGTTCAGCTTCGGTTCCCCTCGTGTCGTCGCTTTGGGAGAAGAATTAATTTTGTGTTGTTTGTGTCGCGCTTGTCATACCTACACTGCTACATGGCTCTGAAATAAAGCAGTTTTAAAAAAAAAGTTTACTAAACATTTTACGTTTATTCCGATGCATAAATTATCCTGTATGTGCAAATGTAGACTGGAACGGGAAGTGGCGGAAATGAGGATGCTGAGGTGGATGTGCGGGGTAAGAAGGAAGGACAGGGTTAGAAATGAATTTGTTAGAGGAGCTGTGAAAGTGGGACCCATGGGGAAAAAGATACAAGAGAGCAGACTAAGGTGGTACGGACACTTAGAGAGAAAAGGGGAAGAGTATATGGGAAACAGAGTTGAAGATATAAAGATTGAAGGAGCG
Source organism: Schistocerca nitens (assembly GCF_023898315.1). Lineage (NCBI taxonomy): Eukaryota > Metazoa > Arthropoda > Insecta > Orthoptera > Acrididae > Schistocerca > Schistocerca nitens. The sequence goes on from NC_064622.1 coordinate 13,840,826, forward strand.
AGAAGGAGAGGAAGACCGAAGATGAGGTGGAAGGATAAGATATCCGGGGACCTAAGGGGGAAAAGGATGGAAGAAGGAAGAGGCAATGGATAGAGAACTGTGGAGGAGAAGGATCCAGAAGAGCAACGCCGACGCTACGTGACGTGGGACAAGGCGACGATAAAGAAGAAGAAGAAGAAGAAGAAGAAGAAGAAGAAGAAGAAGGAGGAGGAGGAGGAGGAGGAGGAGACTGGAACGGGAAGGAACCTTGATAAGTGCAACGGTTAAAGTTACTCCCCGTCAATCACTCTGAAGCAATCCGCAGGGTAGTGATGTGGACGAAGCCGCGACACTTGCGCGCAGTGCGGAGTGTCGGGCGCACATACTGACGGCCGTGTCCTGCCTGCGCCGCTCCGACCTCTCAATGTGACCGACTGCTGACTGGCTGAGTGAGTGAGTGAGTGAGTGAGTGGGCGGCACGTGAGCGACTGCCGTCGGCCGTTTAGTCACCGCGTCGTGCCCCGTCATCACGGCCGCCGGCGGTCCGCCTGGGCAGCCGCGCCGCTCCAGCTCCAGTCGCGACCCACCGGCCGCCGGCGCTACACCTGCACAGCCCCCGCCTCCGCCCGCTCTCCAGGGCTGCTGCCGCAGCACACAGGTACGTCGCTCACCTGCCCCAGGGAGCTGGAGCGCCTCCACCCTGAACATAGCTACTGGCCAGCCGGTCCGTCTAGACCGCGTCCACACACCAGTATTCAGGCGAGAGATACAGCAGTCGCGCCTCCTATTTGCGCCAGTCACATTCTGCACTCGATCGACACTTCCGTCAACTTTTCATACTAGCGAACGCGTCAGTATCAAGAACTGAATGGCTCACTGAAACGAGAAATCCTAACAAAGTTCGTCGCGAGAAAATTAAGTTTTAAGTGAAACAACAAGTTTACTGTTACCAGTCACTGTTTGTTTATATCTACGACGCGTTTCAAAGGTTTGAACCTCCATCATCAGGTGGATTTACATTCGTTATTATGACATCTATGTGTGTGCTGTGTTACGATTTTGTCGAGGAACTGTCTGCACTATACAGTGCCCCAAGTTCCTTCAAAAAATCGTAACACACACACACACACACACACACACACACACACACACACACACGTCATGCTAACAAATGTAAATCGAACCTGGTGACTGTAGCTTAAACCCGTGAAACGCGTCATAGAGGTAATAAACAGTAAATGAATTTTATTCATAGTGCATGCTGTTGAACTCCTGACTGTTCCTTCATAGAGTTTAGAAAAAATTACCGCTACCAGTCTAGGCCACATCCCACATGTTTGTATGTAAACACAGTGTATTTCACGAGTGCACATCGTAATAGCGAAATATGCAGCTAAAATTTGTAAAACTGAAATATGGACGTGAAAATGATAAGTGTGCAACTAAATGAAAAACCTGTCACCACAGCGTAACTGTAATAATGATACTACATCTTTATTGATCTCCAACAATATAAACATGCACATAAATGTGTAAACACCTGAGGATTGGCGCAGGCCCGAAACCGCTCGTGTGACAAATAAATAACCTTTTATTGTGGCTGGTAGCTGAAACTTTTCTACACCCTGTAAATAAACAGCGACTGGTAACTGTAAAACTTGTTGTTTCATTTAACGTCAATAACAGTCACGGTAAATTCTAACCCAAAATTCTTCGAATTTAAAATTAAATTTTTCTAAATTCCAGCTATTAGCAGGCACGTAACTTTTGCATCTTTACATCTAGGGGTCATAGCAACGTTAAAGAAGCGTGGAAATACGCAAGATACTGTGTGACTTAATTGCAAAATTATTTATTGTTTCTTTTCACCTGTCAAATTTCTCACACGTAAGTACTGTGTCACGTGAAGATTTTTTAATTGAATTTTTTTTCCTACAACAGAGCTTCTTTCCATTACACAAAGAACACTAACGAAATAAACAAAATTTGAATGAAGCAAACTGCAAAACGTGTTTCTTTTGCAAATTTGTCTCCAAGTACACGCCGCAATTAAACTCCTCGATTTCAGAAGTATGTTCAGATTCTGATTCGTGATTTCTGTAGCACATTGGAAATGAGCGTTTGGCTTCATTGGACGTGAGGCCCCTTGCGGGGCAGATCCGGCCGCCTTGGTGCAGGTCTCACTACATTCGACGCTACAATGGGCGACATGCGCGCCGGATGGAGATCAAATGATGATGAAGACAACACAACACCCAGTCCCTGAGCGGAGAAAATCGCCGACCCACCCGGGAATCGGACACGAGGCCGTAGGACGGCAATCCGTCACGCTGACCACACAGCTACCGGGGCGGACTGTAGCACATTGATACACAGGAGCTGTAAATTTTAATGAAGGACTCAATATTGTAAATTTTAATGAAGGACGCAATACCGTCGTATATCGACTTTTTAATTGATCTGGCACGATCGTATTTCGTCGTGAAAATATTGTGTATCACAATGCGCTTTCCTATCCCCTTTTACAGACAAATTTTTTTCTTTTGGATGTTACGGAAGGAACTCTGCTGTTATATTGCACAGTCAAGTCTGTAAAACTGAACGTTTGTAGCTTCCCCATTCTACTGACAGTTACCTTTTTGCTACTATTTACTTTAGATTGAGTTCGTCATTTCTGAGACTAGCTACAGATTCCTTACTCTGCTTTTCTCTGCGGTTTAAGCCCATTGTCCAGGTGAGTCAACTAGTTGCGTTGTCCGTTTTAACACTTCTCTTACAGCGAAATCTGCTCGACGTAGCAACAACGTACGCCCTGGCAGAATAATCTCATCTTGCATTTCCTCACACCATCCGCAATCGACCGTCTGAAGGCAAGCCCCACTGCTAAAACTGTATGATTTTGGCCTCTCATCTCAAAACATTGGTCATTGTTACAGAGCATCACGGGAATCACTTTTCCAGAGGTGGGAAGTATACTCCTTTCCGGGGTTGCACAAAATTTCGTTCTCCAGTTTGTTCCATTTCTATAAATTCCTTTTTCTTCTTACATTTAGATTTACTACAATCATCAACTCTAACACTTGCGAAATTTGTCGTACTGCAGCCACTTCAAAGAATAAAGCTACCTTTCTTTGAGGCAACAATGCCGATACATGCTGTCTGTTGTGATGGGTCCTCCGATTCAAGCGTGGAGACATAGAAACGAAGCCCCAAAACCAAATGGTACGTCAACTTGGCGGAGAAAGTTACGAGCAACATATTCTGTGAACTGATCGAGGATGTAGACAGGATGTATGCAGCGTACTCAGTGTCGGCAAGAGAAGCAGAGTACGGCCGAAACTGGCAATGATTCTAACCATAGTTCTGCGATTGTGTCTAAAAGAAAATGAAGTGTGTATTTCCACCATCTGTCTTGTAAATTTGTCGAACATGCATCACAACTTAACGCCTATACGGAACAGCGCTGAATAAGGCGGCTTTGTGAGAGTTGTATTTAGCTAACACTTTCATTATCTGTTGGAGTAGGTGAAAGAAGGTAACTTAAATGTTACAATCATGTAAATGAAAAATGTTCAAATGTGTGTGAAATCTTATGGGACTTAACTCCTAAGGTCATCAGTTCCTAAGCTTACACACCACTTAACCTAAGTTATCCTAAGGACAAACGCACACGCACACGCACACGCACACGCACACGCACACGCACACGCACACGCACACGCACACGCACACGCACACGCACACGCACACGCACACGCACACGCACACGCACACGCACACGCACACGCACACGCACACGCACACGCACACGCACACGCACACGCACACGCACACCCATGCCCGAGGGAGGACTCGAACCAGCGACACAGTCCATGACTGCAGCGCCTGAGACCGCTCGGTTAATCCCGCGCGGCCAATCATGTAAATATATTTCCTACCCTTATCTTAAGTAAAAGAAACAGTATTGATCCTCTTTCCCCTTTCGGCTTGTTCCATTCGCATATATAGGGCGTAAAAAACTGCGCATACAAAATTTTGGATTGTTTAGAGGAGATGAAACGAAAACTTTTTATCTGACAAGCACGTTACACGTGTACCGGTTCCCCACTGTGGGTCCTTGAAGTTTTTGACGCTAGGGGTGTTCAGAGGCGGCGTCCAGGCTTCCGTGCGATGAAGAATAATGTTTTTTACATTTTGCTGAAAATGTCGTCCGTTTACGTTCATGCACAGCTGGTGTCTGTGTGCTAATGATTGTCTAGCACAGTGGTTCTCAAACTTCTTTGGCGACGGAACCATTTTGAAATTCTGAGTATTTAACCGAGCCCTAAAATAAGCAAAACCTGGTTTTATGTTAATTCTATAATTATAGTTCAGTCACTTAATGAAAATCATACAAAAATAGGCGCATTACTCACTAGTGACTTCTATAACACTATACAAAACAACACACAGTAATACAAAACACAAAATAGGACTAGGGTACCGTGGAGCTATTCCGATCATTTCAACTGTTAAGCCCTATACAGGGTGACGCGAAATTCGCGCACTCTGCCTCCGCAGCGCAACTCCTCACACGTTAGCGATAAAAAAATGTTTATCCCAAAATTTCGTCTGGCGAGTACATCCGAGAGAAAAAGAACTTTAAAGAGTGGCAATGTGGTAACACTGTAACCACATGTATGGTAACTACTTCTGTCAGCACACATTGTTTGTATTGTGCATGCAGGTGGTCGAGGGTTCGATCGTGGTTTGGGGCGCATTTTTTTATTTGCTGATTTCATTCTGACATTTTATTCTGTAATATACACCATTTCTTGGGTCACGCATATCTTAACTTTACAACATTTTGTAACGGTAAACATAACAAATACGTGGTTAGACAAATCAGAAATAGACAGTTGAAACAAATGACATATCCATAGGACAGAATAACTACAAAAACAATATCATTTTCGATATGCTAAAGATGACAGCACAGTGCAATAACACAGCATCTACTTGTCATTTATACTACATGTAGTATGAGCTCTCAGACGTCGCGCATTAGAATGCAGTGACGATAATAATGTCCATATTAACGACCGCATGAGCTTCACAACAGAATACGTTGTCCTCAGAACAACAAATGCTCAAAGCGACCTCCCACCACGTTCAAACACTACGCAACTCGCCGGATCATACAGCTCTGGTCCCTTCGCATCAAAAGTGCATCCACAGTAACAAGAGCAGCATGAACACGTGCTACCAATTCTTTCACATTCGTCGGCATAGTAGAGTACACGTGTTCCTTCAGGTGTCCCCCACAGGAAGAAATCCAGGGGATTTAGGTCAGGTGAAAGCGGTGGCCGCAGAACTGGACCTCCACGTCCGAGCCATTTCCATGGAAATGTTCTGTCCAAATACTGTCGCACATTAATTCCAGAGTGTGGAGGTGCACAATCACTTTCGAACCATATCCTCTGCCGAACATGTAGTGGAAAATCTTCCAGCGCATCAGGCAGATAGTTCGAGAGGAATGCATGATACCTTCAAAATGGCTCTGAGCACTATGGGACTCAACATCTTAGGTCATAAGTCCCCTAGAAAGAACTACTTAAACCTAACTAACCTAAGGACATCACACACACCCATGCCCTAGGCACGATTCGAACCTGCGACCGTAGCAGTCCCGCGGTTCCCGACTGCAGCGCCAGAACCGCTAGACCACCGCGGCCGGCCATGATACCTTCGTGCAGTCAACCGGTCAGGCAACATGTAAAGGCCCAAACACCTGTCGCCCAATATTCCGGCCCAGACGTTGACACCAAAGCGAACTCGGTATCCGCGGTCGTGGGTGATGTGTGGGTTAACCTCACACCAATGGTGGGCATTGTGATTGTTGAAGACACCCTCACTAGTGAATTCTGGTTCATCTGACCGTAGAACGGTGTTCACAGAGTCATCGTTGGCTTCCTGTTGGTGTTGTTGGAACCATTCACAGAATTGCATCCGCTGATGGCGATCTGCAGGATGCAGGAGTTGCTTGGAAGCATAATGATAGGGGTGCAGCCCGTGCTCGTTCAGGATGTTACCGACCGCGCTTTACAAGACACGCAGCTGGTCTTGCTACGCTACGTGTACTTCGCTGAGGTTCTTGGTATATGACCTCCAGAACAGCTTCCTCTATAGCTGGGGTACAGCGAGTCCGTGGATGACCTCTGTCATGCGATGGTGGAAGGAGACAACCTGGCTCCCGAAGGTGCAGCTCCAGATAACAAAATACATTGTTTCTGCATGGCGTTGACGAGGATATCTAGCAGCATATTCACGAGCGGCAACACCGGCCCGATTATCAGATGCACCATGCGCCAGAAGCATATCCACATATTCATCGTTTGTGATGCCATACGTCTGCCACACTGATTTAGAGATTTACAATGAGAAAATTCGATACGTGTACGCAAGTACATTGGAGTCTGTCACTTGCGCGGTACTCCGGTCGCAACTAGAGGCTGTCTGGTGGACAGCGCATACAGTATAAACACGCCGTCAGTCCTGTGTGCTGTTCCACCAATACACATTACCCTTCTGACAGATTTTATTCTGCATGATTCGTCCCCACACCGCTAATTGTGAAGTGTTCGGTTTCGAATTACACTGTTTCCCTAACGGTAAAAGACGTGATATTTCCACAATCCTATCGATAGAATAATAATAATAATAATAATAATAATTTTCCCCGTGGAGGCCCGGGAAAAGAATAGGCCTCCGGTATGTTCTGCCAGTCGTAAAAGGCGACGAAAAGAACAAACCACTAATAGGGCTAACCCCCCTTTTAGTGTGATTACTTGGTTCAGGACAGAACTAAAGAAGCCTCGGACAAGCGCCGTCATGGTCGGGGACGGCGCTTGAACCCTATGCCCGCCCACAATGGTAATGACACTGCTAGCCAACTGGAAAATGATTTAAATCCAAATAGAGGTGTTTTGCAGGATATGCTTCCTGCAACCACCCTAGAAGGAAAACAAAGACAGAGGATGAGATGGTCAGATGAAGTTAATCGACACCTCATGTTCTGTTATTACCAAGCAACAAACCTAGGAACCAACACAACTGGATACAGATCACAAGTATACACAACATTTATTACCAGATACCCAGAATTAAAATTTTTAACAGAACAACGTCTAGCTGATCAGATTCGTGTAATAATAAAAAATAACAGGATACCCCAGTCAGAATTAGAAAACATCAAACAACAAGTACAACAAATACTGGAACAAAATAATGTGCAATTAGAAGAAGAAAATACAGTAATGGACTCAAACATCCCAGAGCAAACAAACAAAGAACAACACGCATCAATTAAACAATCAGAGGAAAATGAAATTTTAAGACAGCCACCAGCACAAGCACAAATAGAACACGAAGTGACACACATGTTAGATATAGAAGAAAAATTTCAGTTGACATATATAGAATACAAAGACACAAATACAGACATTAGACCATTCTTGCATAGACCACCAAATAGCCCACAAGTCGAAACAACAATAAAAACTATCAACACAATCATACACAACAAAATAAATGAATACACAACTATGGAAGAGTTACAACTACTGGTTTATGTAGGAGCACTCACTACACTAAATATACACACTAGGCAGATATCAGAACCAACCAACACACAGAAGAAACCCACAAAACCAGCATGGCAACACAGGCTACAGATCAGAATAGAAAAACTGAGAAAAGACATCGGACAGTTAACACAATTTATAAGAAATGAAATATCAGACAAAAAACGAAAAAGGTTACGTAAAATCTCACAACAAGAAGCAATAGAGCAATTAGATGAAAAGAAGCAAAAATTACAAGCTTTGGCGAAACGACTTAGAAGATACAAAAAAAGTGAAAATAGAAGGAAACAAAACCAAACATTCAACACAAACCAAAAGAAATTTTATCAAACAATAGATAACACACACATAAAAATAGACAATCCACCAAACATAAGAGACATGGAACACTTCTGGAGCAGCATATGGTCAAACCCGGTACAACATAACAGGCATGCACGGTGGATACAAGCAGAAACAGATACATACAAGATGATACCACAAATGCCTGAAGTGATAATTTTGCAACATGAAGTCACCCGAGCAATTAATTCTACGCACAATTGGAAAGCCCCTGGAAATGATAAAATAGCAAATTTCTGGCTAAAGAAGTTCACCTCAACACATTCACATCTAACTAAATTATTTAACAGTTACATTGCAGACCCATACATATTCCCTGATACACTTACACATGGAATAACTTATCTGAAACCTAAAGATCAAGCAGACACAGCAAACCCAGCTAAATATCGCCCCATAACATGCCTACCAACAATCTACAAAATATTAACTTCAGTCATTACACAGAAATTAATGACACATACAACACAGAACAAAATTATAAATGAAGAACAAAAAGGCTGCTGCAAAGGAGCGCGAGGATGTAAGGAGCAACTGATAATAGATGCAGAGGTGACATATCAAGCTAAAACTAAACAAAGGTCTCTACACTACGCATACATTGATTACCAAAAAGCTTTTGATAGTGTACCCCACTCATGGTTACTACAAATATTGGAAATATACAAAGTAGATCCTAAATTGATACAGTTCCTAAACATAGTAATGAAAAACTGGAAAACCACACTTAATATCCAAACAAATTCAGATAATATCACATCACAGCCAATACAGATTAAGCGTGGAATATACCAAGGAGACTCATTAAGTCCTTTCTGGTTCTGCCTTGCTCTGAACCCACTATCCAACATGCTAAATAATACAAATTATGGATACAATATTACTGGAACATACCCACACAAAATCACACATTTGCTATACATGGATGATCTAAAACTACTGGCAGCAACAAATCAACAACTCAACCAATTACTAAAGATAACAGAAGTATTCAGCAATGATATAAGTATGGCGTTTGGAACAGACAAATGTAAGAAAAATAGCATAGTCAAGGGAAAACACACTAAACAAGAAGATTACATATTGGATAACCACAGCGACTGCATAGAAGCGATGGAAAAAACGGATGCCTATAAATATCTAGGATACAGACAAAAAATAGGAATAGATAATACAAATATTAAAGAAGAACTAAAAGAAAAATATAGACAAAGACTAACAAAAATACTGAAAACAGAATTGACAGCAAGAAACAAGACCAAAGCTATAAATACTTATGCCATACCAATATTGACCTACTCATTTGGAGTAGTGAAATGGAGTAACACAGACCTAGAAGCACTCAATACACTTACACGATCACAATGCCATAAATATAGAATACATCACATACATTCAGCAACAGAAAGATTCACATTAAGCAGAAAGGAAGGAGGAAGGGGATTTATCGATATAAAAGACCTACATTATGGACAGGTAGACAATTTAAGAAAATTCTTTATAGAACGAGCAGAAACTAGCAAAATACACAAAGCAATCACTCATATAAATACATCGGCTACACCACTACAATTTCATAACCACCTCTACAACCCGTTAGACCACATAACATCAACAGATACGAAGAAAGTAAATTGGAAAAAGAAAACACTTCATGGCAAGCACCCGTATCATCTAACACAGCCACACATCGATCAAGACGCATCCAACACATGGCTAAGAAAAGGCAATATATACAGTGAGACAGAAGGATTCATGATTGCAATACAGGATCAAACAATAAACACCAGGTATTACAGCAAGCATATTATTAAAGATCCCAATACCACAACAGATAAATGCAGACTTTGTAAACAACAAATAGAAACAGTAGATCACATCACAAGCGGATGTACAATACTAGCAAATACAGAATACCCCAGAAGACATGACAATGTCGCAAAAATAATACATCAACAGCTTGCCTTACAACATAAACTTTTAAAACAAGAAGTTCCTACATACAAGTATGCACCACAAAATGTACTGGAGAATGATGAATACAAATTATACTGGAACAGAACCATTATAACAGATAAAACAACGCCACATAACAAACCTGACATCATACTCACCAATAAAAAGAAGAAATTAACACAACTAATCGAAATATCCATACCCAATACAACAAATATACAAAAGAAAACAGGAGAAAAAATTGAAAAATACATCCAACTGGCTGAGGAAGTCAAAGACATGTGGCATCAGGATAAAGTTGACATCATACCAATTATACTATCAACTACAGGAGTCATACCACACAATATCCACCAGTACATCAATGCAATAGAGCTACATCCAAACGTATATATACAACTACAGAAATCAGTAATTATTGATACATGTTCAATTACCCGAAAGTTCCTAAATGCAATATAACACATACCATACAGTTAAAAGGAAGTGACGCCTGATCAAGGTCCGCGTCACTTTTCATTTTTAACCAGACTTAAAAACGTCTGAGAAAGTAAAGAATAATAATAATAATAATAATTAAAACAGCCGCATACAAGATGATACCACAAATGCCTGAAGCGACAATTTTGCAACATGAAGTCACCCAAGCAATTAATTCTACTCACAATTGGAAAGCCCCTGGAAAAAATAAAATAGCAAATTTCTGGCTAAAGAAGTTCACCTCAACACATTCACATCTAACTAAATTATTTAACAGTTACATTGCAGACCCATAAACATTCCCTGATACACTTACACACGGAATAACTTATCTGAAACCTAAAGATCAAGCAGACACAGCAAACCCAACTAAATATCGCCCCATAACATGCCTACCAACAATATACAAAATATTAACTTCAGTCATTAAACAGAAATTAATGACACATACAACACAGAACAAAATTATAAATGAAGAACAAAAAGAGTGTTGCAAAGGAGTACGAGGATGTAAAGAGCAACTGATAATAGATGCAGAGGTGACATATCAAGCTAAAACTAAACAAAGGTCGCTACACTACGCATACATTGACTACCAAAAAGCTTTTGATAGTGTACCCCACTCATGGTTACTACAAATATTGAAAATATGCAAAGTAGATCCTACATTGATACAATTCCTAAACATAGTAATGAAAAATTGGAAAACCACACTTAATATCCAAACAAATTCAAATGATATCACATCACAGCCAATACAGATTAAGCGTGGAATATACCAAGGAGACTCATTAAGTCCTTTCTGGTTCTGCCTTGCTCTGAACCCACTATCCAACATGCTAAATAATACAAATTATGGATACAATATTACTGGAACGTACCCAAACAAAATCACACATTTGCTATACATGGATGATCTAAAACTACCGGCAGCAAAAAATCAACAACTCGGCCAATTACTAAAGATAACAGAAGTATTCAGCAATGATATAAATATGGCTTTTGGAACAGACAAATGTAAGAAAAATAGCATAGTCTAGGGAAAACACACTAAACAAGAAGATTACATATTGGATAACCACAGCGCCTGCATAGAAGCGATGGAAAAAAACAGATGCCTATAAATATCTAGGATACAGACAGAAAATAGGAATAGATAATATAAATATTAAAGAAGTACTAAAAGAAAAATATAGACAAAGACTAACAAAACTACTGACAACAGAATTGACAGCAAGAAACAAGACAATAGCTATAAATACTTATGCTATACCAATATTGACCTACTCATTTGGAGTAGTGAAATGGAGTAACACAGACCTAGAAGCACTCAATGCACTTACGCGATCACAATGCCACAAATATAGAATACATCACATACATTCAGCAACAGAATGATTCAAATTAAGCAGAAAGGAAGGAGGAAGGGGATTTATCGACATAAAAAACCTACATTATGGACAGGTAGACAATTTAAGAAAATTCTTTCTAGAACGAGCAGAAACTAGCAAAATACACAAAGCAATCACTCATATAAATACATCGGCTACACCACTGCAATTTCATAACCACTTCTACAACCCTTTAGATCACATTATATCAACAGATACGAAGAAAGTAAACTGGAAAAAGAAAACACTACATGGCAAGCACCCGTATCATCTAACACAGCCACACATCGATCAAGACGCATCCAACACATGGCTAAGAAAAGGCAATATATACAGTGAGACGGAAGGATTCATGATTGCAATACAGGATCAAACAATAAACACCAGATATTACAGCAAGCATATTATTAAAGATCCCAATGCCACAATAGAGAAATGCAGACTTTGCAAACAACAAATAGAAACAGTAGATCACATCACAAGCGGATGTACAATACTAGCAAATACAGAATACCCCAGAAGACATGACAATGTAGCAAAAATAATACTTTAACAACTTGCCATACAACATAAACTAATAAAACAACACGTTCCCACATACAAGTATGCATCACAAAATGTACTGAAGAATGATGAATACAAATTATACTGAAACAGAACCGTTATAACAGATAAGACAACACCACATAACAAACCTGACATCATACTCACCAATAAAAAGAAGAAATTAACACAACTAATCGAAATATCCATACCCAATACAACAAATATACAGCAGAAAAAATTGAAAAATACATCCAACTGGCTGAGGAAGTCAAGGACATGTGGGATCAGGATAAAGTTGACATTATACCAATTATACTATCAACTACAGGAGTCATACCACACAATATCCACCAGTACATCAACGCAATACAGCTACATCCAAACTTATATTTACAACTACAGAAATCTGTAATTATTGATACATGTTCAATTACCCGAAAGTTCCTAAATGCATTGTAAAACATACCGTACAGTTAAAAGGAAGTCACGCTTGATCAAGGTCCGCGTCACTTTCCATTTTTAACCAGACATAACGTCTGAGAAAGGAAAGAAATAATAATAATAATAATAATAATAATAATAATGCCTTGAGAGACGTACTAAACAGCATGCGGTTACCAGACTCAACGTTGAAAGGTATAATTAGAGCGACCATGGTGATAACACATAGAAATAGTAACCGAGTTTGGACATTATTCATACAGCACGTTGCTAGTCCTGTTGGTAACGTAAGGGCCTAACTAAATGTAATGGACCTGAACGAGGCAAGAACAATAGTTCGTACTAATCTGTTGGATCATGTCCGCCCCTAGTAGCTCAGTGGTCAGCGCGACGGAATTTCATACCTAACGGCCCGAGTTCGTTTCCCGGCTGGGTCGGAGATTTTTCTGCGCTCAGGGACTGGGTGTTGTGATGTCCTTATCATCATTTCATCGCCATCGAGACGCAAGTCGCCGAAGTGGCTTCAACTCGAAAGACTTGCACCAGGCGAACGGTCTACCCGACGGGAGGCCCTAGCCACAGGAGAAAGGTACAATGAAAACAGAAGTGTTGCGAATAAATTCACGCTTCTTCCAAAACTGACGAGTCTTCCATTTCTACGATTGTAGTGTGTAAGCGAAAATGTTTTCTAGAGGACCGCTGGAATCGCTGTTGACGATTAAGATGCCAGATACCGTACCACCTGGACTACATTTACCAAATAAAAAACGTATGCCTCAGCCTAGGATAGAACCCTCGACCTCCTGGATGTTAACCCAAAACTTTATACACTGCACCAACTGCACGGTACAAACAGTGGGTGCAGACAGAGGTAGTCACCATACATATGGTTACAGTGTTGCCAGATTGTCACTCTTTAACGTTCTTTTTCTGCCGGATGTACACGCCAGACGAAATTTTGGGAGACACATTTTTTTATCGCTAGCATAAGAGGAGTCGCGCTGCGAAGCCCGAGTGCGCGAATTTCACTTCACCCCGTATAATACGATATGAAACTTTCTAAAAAAAAATCTGTCAATGCGATACAATTATGATATTTTAATTGTGAATACATTCCAGTATATAACGGATCGAAATTCCTTTACATGAAAAATTATTAAACAAACATCTGAAGAAGGCACAAATCACAATATATAAAAATGATGGGGCTATTCCCCCAGTCAAGAATCTATTCCTTCCAGTGTATTTCAGTGTAAAAATCACAAGCATTTACCACAAGTCAACGTTTTTGGTCGTATAACATCGACACGCACGTCGCGAAACCACGTGCCACATTGCAGGCACTTTATCCAGAAAAGCTGCCTATAACAGTTGTTAATGCTTGCTTCACACCTTCCTCGGACCGTGAAGCACTGGGCTTTTGTCCGAAAAGAAATCAAGAAAACGTGTTCTCTAGAATCTGCCTGAGCGGAAATAGCCCAACGTGTACGGGGCAAAATAGCACCACGTGAAGACATTTCGAAAGACGCGGCAGATCAGACCTTTGTGGAAGAAGCCAGCAACATTTGCTGATACACACACCATAACAAGTGCTCTTACACAAGTAACGATAAGAGTCTGAAATTTCACGTTATTGTCGATGGCACACATTAATTTGGTAGGTCGTATTTTTTTTACTGTGCCAATGATCCATCACAGTTCGCTTGCCTCTAGAATTTGTTCTTCTGTCCTGTCACTTACGTAACAGAAAACAACGTTGCTACAACAACATGGGGCGACACGGAGATACTGGCACACGCTGAAGGCAGGACGACCTCGACCGTGTGAGCAATCAGAGCACTGTTGCAACATTCCGTATTGGAAATTGTTTCCCTTTAATGGGCGGCCGACAGTTTCTTTTTATGTGTGACTCACTGTTGACAGAAGAGAGCTGAAAAAGCACGTTAGTTTCAGCATCCAGTCTGATGCGATATTTTGTTTTTGTAGCTACATACTCTGAGAGTGCCGTTTCACAGAAGTACGTTGTTGGGGACGGGAGAAGAACAGTGTAGTAAGTTGTGGATATTTGTCGAGAAACCTGCACCAGGAATCATCAAATGCCATCGTCTTCAACAATGATTCCATGTTTGAATCTGATATCATTTATAAAATGATTCACAGGTTTCGTTTGACATAATTTCTGGGATCGGCAAATTCCGTATGAAAGTATTCTGAACCCATGCATTTATTATTAGTTTTGTATTCTGCTCTTCAGGTAAATACAGTACTTGTCAAAAGACGCGCATATCATGGAGCCGGCCGGGGTGGCCGAGCGTTTCTAGGCGCTACTCTCTGGAACCGTGCGACCGCTACGGTCGCAGGTTCGAATCCTGCCTCGGGCATGGATGTGTGTGATGTCCTTAGGTTACGTTTAAGTAGTTCTAAGTTCGAGGGGACTAATGACGTCAGAAGTTAAATCTCATAGTGCTCAGAGCCATTTGAACCATATCATGGAGTCATCGGCCAAATTCTTCACCTATATCATTTAGTATTTCTGCTGCCTCGCCAACGAACACATTCAGTGTTAAATAGCTTTCTAGTTCTCTCTTCGCAACACAAACAATGGAAAAATCTAATTTTTTAAGGCTGCTATTTTGTTCTTAATATTTAAAACCTTTGCTTCTTTTCCTTGTAGACATAGATTTAATTCATTAGTTTTTCCTAATGTACCTTGTGGTGTCACCGCCAGACACCACACTTGCTAGGTGGTAGCCTTTAAATCGGCCGCGGTCCATTAGTATACGCCGGACCCGCGTGTCGCCACTGTCAGTGATAACAGACCGAGCGCCACCACACGGCAGGTCTAGAGAGACGTACTAGCACTCGCCCCAGTTGTACAGCCGACGTTCATAGCTACAGTTCACTGACACATTCGCTCTCATTTGCCGAGACGATAGTTAGCATAGAATTCAGCTACATTTGCTACGACCTAGCAAGGCGCCGTATTCAATTGATAATTAATATTATGCAGCATGTATCATCAAGAGCGATGTTCTACAAATGTGGATTAAAGTTAAGTATTGCAGAAGCTACGTACTTTTCTTTATAGCTTTCATTACGTATCCTGTTTCAGACCTCACGCCAGCCTGCGTGAGTTTAAGCGCGTGCCTTTCGGCTTCCTCTCATTGTGTCTAGGCTATCTTGTCTAGACACAACATACCTGTCAAGAAAGCTACTCTGAACAAGCAAGCTGCATCGCTCAGACGCTAATTTAATTTCAAATGCAGTCAGTCATAAACGCTTGTAACTCACCTCTTAGTTCGCATAATCCTGTTAACGTCTTACCTGAAGATAACCATCTAACCTCGGTGAGGAGCAGTAGTGTTTTATGTCTGCTGTAGTAACCTTCACACAATACTGGAAACAATTGGCGCTGAAGAGAGCGTGATTTGACATAAATGATTAATTTTTACTATATCGAATCGCTACATACCTACGCGTACAAATTCTTTTGTTTCTACCTTCTGATCGTAACATTGATGTAGACTTAATTACGCTCCCTGGCGCCTCAGTTTAGGCTGTTAGGCACTGACAAGGGAACCTCCCCATCGCACCCCCCTCAGATTCAGTTATAAGTTGGCACAGTGGATAGGCCTTGAAAAACTGAACACAGATCAATCGAGAAAACAGGAAGAAGTTGTGTTATTTTCGCAAAGTTATGATCTGTCCGTTCGTTCATTGACGTCTCTGTTCACTGTAATAAGTTTAGCGTCTGTGTTTCGCGACCGCACCGCAAAACCGTGCGATTAGTAGACGAAAGGACGTGCCTCTCCAATGGGAACCGAAAACATTTGATCGCAAGGTCATAGGTCAACCGATTCCTCCACAGGAAAACACGTCTGATATATTCTATACGACACTGGTGACGGCATGTGCGTCACATGACAGGAACATGTTGTCGACCCATCTAACTTTGTACACTTGGCGAATGGGTAAAAAGACTCTTCTACCTTGCCCGATTCAAGTTTTCTTGTGGATGTGATAATCACTCCGAAAAAAGTGATGAAAACATAAGAGTTTGTCACATAAACTGCAACAAATGAATGCAACAGTTTCACAGTCGCACAGTTTTCCCTGTGCTCTGTCAAAACATATGTTTTTACCGTTTTCAAATTTTTCCGTGTGTAGACCGTCAAATCCTGCATACGTCCAAGAAAATCTGAACATGTCCTGGAATTTTGGAGAGCGAAGTTGATTATGTGTGAGTGCCTGAACTTTGATAATTGTCTGAAAATAAAAAATTAAACTTTTCACTCGAGGGAAGACTTGAACTACGGACCTCTCATTCAGCAGCTGCTCACGCTAACCAAGGGACCACGGCGCTCCTGAGCTCACATTATCCTTGATGTTGCCTATCTTGAGCATGGACTACTCAGTTTGTATATTTTGCTTATTTTTTTCATAGTTCCACACTACTTCTTCCTGTTTTCTCGACTGATCTGTCTTCAGTTTTTCAAGGCCTATCCACTGTGGTTTCCAGAAAGGTTTTTCAACAGAAAATGCCATATATGCTTTCACCAATCAAATTTTGAATGATCTGAATAACCGAACACCACCCATTGGGATTTTTTGTGATCTCTCAAAGGCTTTTGATTGTGTAAATCATGAAATTCTGCTACACAAGCTCAAGTATTGTGGCATGAGTGGGACAGTGCACAAATGGTTTAATTCATACCTAACTGGAAGAGTGCAGAAAGTTGAAATAAGCAGTTATCATAATATGCAAAGATCAGCACATTCCTCAAACTAGGAAACTATCAAGAATGGGGTTCCACAAGGGTCAGTCTTGGGTCCTTTGTTGTTCTTAATATATATTAATGACTTGCCATTCTATATTCATGAAGAGGCAAAGTTAGTTCTTTTTTCTGATGATACAAGTATAGTAATCACACCTGACAAACAAGAATTAACTGGTGAAATTGTCAATACTGTCTTTCAGAAAATTACTAAGTGGTTCCTTGTAAACGGACTCTCACTGAATTTTGATAAGACACAGTACATACAGTTCTGTACAGTAAATGGTATGACGCCATTAATAAATATAGACCTTAATCAGAAGCATATAGCTAAGGTAGAATATTCAAAATTTTTAGGTGTGTCCATTGATGAGAGATTAAATTGGAAGAAACACATTGATGACCTGCTGAAACGTTTGAGTTCAGCTACTTATGCAATAAAGGTCATTGCAAATTTTGGTGATAAACATCTTAGTAAATTAGCTTACTACGCCTATTTTCACCCATTGCTTTCATATGGGATCATATTTTGGGGTAATTCATCACTGAGGAATAAAGTATTTATTGCACAAAAGCGTGTAATCAGAATAATAGCTGGAGTCCACCCAAGATCATCCTGCAGACATTTATTTAAGGATCTAGGGATATTCACAGTAGCTTCTCAGTATATATACACTCTTATGAAATTTGTTATTAACAACCAAACCCAATTCAAAAGTACTAGCAGTGTGCATAACTACAATACTAGGAGAAAGGATGATCTTCACTATTCAAGATTAAATCCAACTTTGGCACAGAAAGGGGTGAATTATACTGCCACTAAAGTCTTTGGTCACTTACCAAATAGTATCAATAGTCTGACTGATAACCAACAAGTATTTAAGAAGAAATTAAAAGAATTTCTGAATGACAACTCCTTCTACTCCATAGAGGAATTTTTAGATATAAATTAAGAAAAAAAGAAAAAAAACAAACAAAAAAATTATAAAAAATAGAAATAAAAAGTTGTTATATTAACTTAAGTATGAGAGATTATGGTCAAACAGCAACTTACGGAATCAATAACTAATTTTAGCTCCCCATCAGAACGAATTTCATTTCTGATGTTCAAGTCAGGCAATAAACGCTACACTATTATAAAGGCACATGCACTTATTAACCAACATAACAGAACAAATGTTGACAAAGTGGAAGATTTTTGGGAAATGCTTGAACACGAAACATCCATATTACCAAAAGACCATATAAAAATTTTAGTGGGAGACTTAAATGCACAAGTTGGCAAAGAAATAAAATTTAAATCAGTAGTTGGAGATTATCCAGCACATGCAAGAACCAACAGAAATGGGGAAAGACTCATAGATTTTTGTAGACAGTTTAATCTAAAATTAATGTCGACCTGTTTCAGGAAACTTGCAAGAAAGAAAAAAACGTGGGTGTCACCTAATCCAAATCAAGGTGAATATCAGTTGGACCATGTGGCAATAACGACTCGCAACTACAAGGAAATCTGGAATGTCAGAGTGAGGAAGGGCCTAAACATAGACTCAGATCATTATCTGACAGAAATAAAGACCATGTTCCAAACAAACAAACCTAAACCAAAACCAAGAAGATTTCCAAGAGTAAACACTAAATTTCTCCTGCAAAAGCAGGACAAATTCTGTCATATACTAAACACAAGAAAAATGGATAATTGGGAAGAAATTAAAGAAACAATGATAGAGTCAGTTAAAGAAATGGGACAGCCACGAAGAATACCAAAACACAGATGGTGGAATGAGCTGTGTGATGAAACAATTGACAATCGACTAAAGGCATGGAAAAAAAATGGAACAGTAATAAGAAGCACGAATACTGGGAAGAGTTTAAAGAAGAAAGGAAAAAGACAGCAAAAATCATCAGATCAGTGAAAAGAAAATATGACAAAGACAGATTAGAAGAAATGGATTCTGATTTCAAAAGGAACAACACTAGAGACTTCTATAAGACTTTCAGAGAAGTTTTAACAGGATTCCAGTCACCAAGTTTACATTTTAAAGGTAAAAATGGAAAAATGGTTTTAAGCAATAAAGAGAACTGCCAAATCTTAGCTGAATACTTTGAAAATCTATTAAATTGTGAGGAGCCTAATGACAGGTTACAATTTCAAAAACCACAACATGAAAATCCACCGTCGGAACCACCTACAGTAGAAGAAATAGAAAAGATTATCAAAGCATTGAAGAATAACAAAGCACCAGGTGAGGATGGGATAGTGGCAGAAATGTGGAAACTAGGGGGCTTATCCGCATGTCAGAAAATTCGCAAAGTAATTAAAGACATTTGGACAAAAGGAATCATACCCAGTGACTGGAAACAAGCATTGATCCGCCCTCTCAATAAAAAAGGAGATAAAACAGACACCAACAACTACAGGGGCATATCCTTGTTACCAGTGACATACAAAATACTTTCTAAAGCACTTTTAAATAGAATAGAGGAACAAGCAGGACCTAATATAGGAGATTATCAAGCAGGATTTAGAAAAGGTAGATCATGTGCAGAACAGATTCTTAATTTAAAAACAATTTTGAGAGTGAGAGCTATACAAAATAAAAATACAGTAGTTACTTTCGTAGACTTCAAGAAGGCCTACGACTCAGTTGAGAGACACACTATTCCAGATACTTTATGAATCAGGGATAGATGAAAACACCAGAAGACTTGTTGAACAAACGCTCACAGATACAACATCAAGAATTAAGTTTAAAGGCGAAATTTCTGAACCATTCAAAATCAAAACAGGAGTTCGACAAGGTGACGGACTGTCCCCAATTCTCTTTAACTTGGTTTTAGATAAAGTAGTAAAAACATGGGAAAACACATTAAAAAACAGAGGCACAAAGGGTATAAGCATGGGCCAAGGAAAGAACAAATTTGAAGTAAAATGTTTAGCCTTTGCGGATGATATGGCATTGATAACTGAAAACCGAACAGACGCAACAGTTATGCTTGATATGTTACACGAGATTGCTGAAAAGACTGGGCTAAAAATATCCTACGAAAAAACCGAGTATAAAGAACACAAACATAATACAGAAAAGTTTATGAAAACAAAGTATGGAAAAATTAAAAGAGTTGATAGATTCAAATACCTGGGAGAGTGGATCCAAGCAAATGGACTGGATAACACATCAAATAAAGAAACAATAAAAAAGTTGGAATTTGCATATAAATTAACACAAAACTAGTACAATAAGAAATCAATATCCATACAAGCAAAGATTAAACATTATAATTCAGTTATTAGGACACAAGCAACATATGGATCAGAGTGCCTAACATTGAATAAGAAAGGCGAATTAAGAGAACTAGAAAAAAGAGAGAGAAAAATATTAAGAAAAATTCTAGGTCCTGAGAAAAACAAGGAAAACAGGTGGATTAAAAGGAGAAATGAAGACCTATACAAAAATACAGAAAAGATCACAGATACAATGAGGAAGAGACGGCTAAATTTTTATGGACATTTAAAAAGAATGGAAGAAACACGGATTACAAAGAAAATTTTTAATTACGTTAGTAAGCTGAAAAACACTGTAGGATGGATAGAAACAGTAAAGAAAGACGCCAACAAAATAGGTGTTACAGAAGAAATAATACGTGACAGGAATAACTTTAGGCTACTTATAGAAAACGCAAACTATGAAGAAGATGCGCCAAAACCTCGACCCAAGAGAGTGTGGACAGATGAGCAGAGACGAGCAGTTGGCGAGAAAATGAAGAAGTACTGGGAAGAACGGAAGAAAAAGAAACACCATAAGTCTTAAGTTGTATGCGGTCCATAGCTGGCCAAATTCATAATAATAAAAAAAAAACTTAAGTATGTTGTTAAATTAACTTAATTATGTCATGTATTGGAAAATTTGACTCGTTCCACATCATTACGAAATATCGTATTCATGATCCATGGAACTAGTATTAATCTAATCTAATCTAATCTAACTAAATCTAAAGGGGGTGCGATGGGGAGGTTCCCTTGTGAGAGAAAGAAAATAACGTTTATAAAAGCAACACTGATTTGATATCCGTTGTTTGTCTCAGTGTGTGACAAGACTTGGTGGGTTTTGTTCTTTTTCATTTTACCGGAGCCCTCGCAGAGCTCCAGAGCTCGCGGAGCACATGTTGAGCACATTCAGAACGAGCAGCTGTTTCCCGAATAACGGCTGCAGCCTCACAGAACGGGGAAGCAGCTCTCCCGCAGTGCCTGCCGGCGTCCCGTACACCAGATCTCCCACCACGGAAAGGAATCCACAGGAGGGAGGTCGGCAGAATTTGGTGGCGCAGCCCTGGCTGTCTAAAAGTTCCCAGACATCAAAGGCACACTGAGGTGGGCTCCTGTCGTGCTGCGAACACAGTCACTGCCTTATCGCTAACGGGACCTTCTCCGACATTTGCGATAAATCTCTCTCGATGGTGAAACACACGGATTGCTTTGGGGGTTTGCGACTCCCAGACGTAGCTATTGTGACTTTTCAATGTTCCTTCCCCTGTAAAGGCAAATTCGTCAGTAAACAAAAGACACGTTTGGAAGTCAGGGATGCTTACCGTTTGGTGTAGATACCATTGACAGCATTCCACGTGCTGGGGAAAGTCATCAGCTGACAGGTAGTGTACTTTCTGATTCTTGAATAGATGCGTGTCCATCTCGTGCAGGATGTTCCACACAGTGGCGTCTGGGACATTTCTTTCCTTGGCTAGGAGTCGTCTGTTGGTGCTGCAATCGTCCAGAGGTAACACCCGCCTGCAAGAAGGGTAGTAGAGGTGATCCACGAAACTGCCGTCCAGTTACTTTGAGATCAGTTGGTTGTAGAATCTTAGAACGTATTCTGAGCTCAAACACAATGAGGTATTTTGAACAGCATGACCTCCTCCGTGCCAACAAGCATGCATTCTGAAAACATTGATCATGTGAAACCCAGCTCACACTTTTCTCACATGACAAACTGAAAGCCGTGGATCAAGGCAGTCAGGCAGAGGCAGTATTTCTTAATTTCCGGAAAGCATTTTACTCAGTATCGCATCCATGCTTAATGACAAAAGTACGATCATATGTTGTACAAAGTAAAATTTGTGACTCGATTAAGGACGTTTTGTAGGGGGGAAACAGCATGTTATCTTCGATAGAGAGTCATAGTCAGATGTAGAAGTAACATCGGGTGTGTCCCAACGAGGTGTGCTGGGACCCTTGCCGTACATGTTGTATATCAGTGACCCTGCGGTCACTGTTAATAGTAAGCTCGGACTTTTTGCAGATGATGTAGTTACCTATGATGTACCATCTGAAAGAAGCTGCGTGTAAGATCTTGATAAGTTTTCAAAGTGGTGCAAAGATTGGCAACTTGCTTTAAATGTCTACAAATATAAAAGTGTGCATGTGACTACGAAGGCTTTCCCGGCGTAATAATTGATAAAATTCTTCTCGGGTATGCAGCCGGATCATGACGTCTTCAAGACACAATATTTCTGCGGTCCAACTGGCCGCCATCATCAGGTGAGAGCGCTGGTGCACAATCTCGCCGGAACTGACTTCCCAGCGCAAGCGGCAGCCCATATATAGGCCGCAGAAGGCCCACAACGCGTGCGCGAGAAGGTGCCGTAGCTGCCCTCTAGTGCAGTAAACATGCCGCGCCGCCGGTGGTGGAAAGAGGCGAAATCGAGATATCGCTGTCAAAAATAAAAGAAATTTAAAAAATTCTATTCCGACGATTGAGACGCAGACCGTTGTTTTTTAATGTCGGATAACACCGGGTCCCAAGTCTTACTTAAAAGATAACCCTTGTCTCTATTAATAAGATTGTCAGATAAACGAATCTCTATTGATTCTTTTAAAACACAGTCCCAATAGCGAGATGCAGGGGCAACTATTTGTGTCGCATCATATTGCATTCTGTATCCCTGGGTGAGACAGTGCTCCGCCACTGCGGATTTCTCGGGTTGAAGCAGCCGTGTGTGCCGCTGATGCTCAACACATCGGTCCTGAATGGTCCGGATCGCCTGACCAATGTAAGCCTTCCCACAGTGGCAAGGGATCTTGCACACACCGGGCTTCCTCAAACCCAAGTCATCCTTAACAGAGCCAAGAAACGCTCTAAGCTTGGCCGGCGGACGAAAAATACTTTTGATGTGATATCTTTTTAGAATTCTTCCTATCTTCGAGGAAATGCTCCCAGCAAAAGGCAGAAAAGCCACCGATTTGCAGGTATCTTCTGGTGGTTCAGGCGATGGTCCAAACTGGAAAGCACGACGGATCTGTTTATCTGTATAGCCATTCTGCTTGAACACAACCTTAAGGTGGTCCAATTCTTGTGTCAAGCTTTCTCCATCTGAAATGGCATAAGCTCTTCTCGCCAACGTTCGCAGGACCCCTGTACGCTGGAACGATGGATGACAGCTAGAAGCATGCAGGTAACGGTCCGTGTGCGTAGGCTTTCGATAAACACTGTGTCCCAGTGTCCTATCATCCGTTCTGTACACCAGAACATCCAGAAACGGAAGCTTTCCATCACTTTCCACCTCCATGGTAAACTTGATGCTAGGATGCAGGGAATTAAAATGATCTAGGAGGCGGTCAAGAGCCTCTCTCCCATGAGGCCACACCATAAACGTGGCTTTTCTGCCTTTTGCTGGGAGCATTTCCTCGAAGATAGGAAGAATTCTAAAAAGATATCACATCAAAAGTATTTTTCGTCCGCCGGCCAAGCTTAGAGCGTTTCTTGGCTCTGTTAAGGATGACTTGGGTCTGAGGAAGCCCGGTGTATACAAGATCCCTTGCCACTGTGGGAAGGCTTACATTGGTCAGACGATCCGGACCATTCAGGACCGATGTGTTGAGCATCAGCGGCACACACGGCTGCTTCAACCTGAGAAATCCGCAGTGGCGGAGCACTGTCTCACCCAGGGACACAGAATGCAATATGATGCGACACAAATGGTTGCCCCTGCATCTCGCTATTGGGACTGTGTTTTAAAAGAATCAATAGAGATTCGTTTATCTGACAATCTTATTAATAGAGACAAGGGTTATCTTTTAAGTAAGACTTGGGACCCGGTGTTATCCGACATTAAAAAACAACGGTCTGCGTCTCAATCGTCGGAATAGAATTTTTTAAATTTCTTTTATTTTTGACAGCGATATCTCGATTTCGCCTCTTTCCACCACCGGCGGCGCGGCATGTTTACTGCACTAGAGGGCAGCTACGGCACCTTCTCGCGCACGCGTTGTGGGCCTTCTGCGGCCTATATATGGGCTGCCGCTTGCGCTGGGAAGTCAGTTCCGGCGAGATTGTGCACCAGCGCTCTCACCTGATGATGGCGGCCAGTTGGACCGCAGAAATATTTTGTCTTGAAGACGTCATGATCCGGCTGCATACCCGAGAAGAATATTATCATAAAAGTGTGCATTTCACAAACGTTCAAACGAAATATCCTATGACTATAAAATCAATGAGGCACTGATGGAGTCGACCAACTCATACAAACACCTGGGTGTAACACTTTGTAGGGATATGAAATGGAATGATCACGTAGACTCAGTCGGGGGTAAAGCTGGTGGTTCAAAATTGTTCAAATGGCTCTGAGCACTATGGGACTTAACTGCTGAAGTCATCAGTCCCCTAGAACTTAGAACTACTTAAACCTAACTAACCTGAGGACATCACACACGCCCATGCCCGAGGCAGGATTCGAACCTGCGACCGTAGCGGTCGCGCAGGTCCAGACTGTAGCGCCTAGAACCGCTCGGCACCCCGGCCGGCAAAGCAGGTGGTACACGTCGATTTATTGGTGCAACCAGTCTACAAAAGAGAGTGCTTAGAAATCATTCATGTGACCCATTCACAATATAACCCGAGTATGTGAGACACATACCAAATAGGACTAACGGGGACACTAAACGTATTCGGAGAATGGCAGGACGAATGGTCACAGGTTTGTTTGATCCGCGGAAAAGTGTCACAGACGTTCGGAAGAAAATGAACTGTCAGACTATTGAAGACAGACTATCCCGAGAAAGTCTACTAACAAACTTTCAAGATCCGGCTTTAAATGATGACTCTAGGAATATTTTACAACCTCCTACGTATAGCTCACATACGGATCGTGAGGATAAGATTAGAATAATTGCTGCGCGAACAGAGACGTTCAGTCTTTCGTTCCGCTCTCCAAACGTTAATGGAGCGGGAAGAAACTCTTAATAATTGTTACAAAATAGGACTTACCCTCTGCTACGCATTTCGCGGTGTTTTTCAGAGTACGCATGTAGCTGCAGATACAGCCTTAGAATTCGCAGTAACACAGTAAGAATTGGAATGATTATGTACTGGGCCTGCCTCATATATCTCGCATACCAGATGCAAGAGTTTTGTCATGGCTGGCTTTCCCAAGCCTATCAGTAGTTCTGGGGGTACGTCGTCTACTCTAGGGGCCTTGTTTCTACTTAGATCTTTCAGTGCTCTGTCAAATTCTTCTCGCAGTATCATATGTTGCATATCATCTTGATGGGCTTCCTCTTCCCTTTTATAATGCTGTCTTCAAGTCTGTTTCCCCTATGTTCACTGTATATTCCTTCCACATTCCAGCCTTCCCTTCTTTGCTTGGTACGGACGTACCATCGCAGGTTTTAACACTGTGCTTTTTATTTTCTCCAAAGGCGTCTTTAATTTTCCTACAGGTGGCGCCTATGTTCCCTCTAGTCATGCGTGCGGTATCTATGCAGCCCCTAGTCATGCAGGCTGCTACAGCTTGGGATTTCTCGTATAGTCGTTGCTGTTTTGCCATTTTGCACTACCGACCAGTTTAATTTCTGAAGCGTTTGTGTACCCTTCTGCATGCTCCATTTTCTGCATTTTTTATTTTTTACTTTGCACTTACGTCTAACACATTCAGTATCCCGTGTTATCCAAGAATTTCTTCCGAGCTTTATCTTGTTGCCTACTTGATCTTGCCCTTCATTTTGTCATCTCTCAGAGCTACCCATTCGTCTTCTGTTCTGTTCCATTAGCCCAGTTGTAGTCAGAGTTTTTTGCTTAAGAACCAACATTGACACTATCGACCGTGACTTCTGGCCGCGTATGAAATGGGGACGGGGGTGTGTGGTAAAGTGGCCACTCAAACAGAAATTCAACCAAACCATGGTTATGGACACAAGCTTACCACTCACGCATTTTGAATCTACATATTGTAATGAACCACACAAAATACTTCAAAGTGAAAAAGAGTAATATCGCGTAAGCCCCCCCCCCCTCCCCGCAACACGGCGTGGCATGTACTCGACTAATGTTTGAAGTAGTGCTGGAGGTAACTGACACCATGAATCCTGGATGACTGTTCATAAACCCGTCAGACTACGAGGGGGTGAAGATCTCTTCTGAACAGCACCTTGCAAGGCAAGGCATACAAGATATGTTCAGTAAGATTGTCTGGGGAGTTTGGTGGCCAGCGGAAGCGTTTAAACTCAGAAGATCCACTCTGTAGCAGTTCTGAACGTGTGAATTGTCGCATTGTCCTGCTGGAATTGCCCAAGTCCGTCGGAATGTATAATGGACATGAGTAGATGCAGGTGATGAGACAGGATGCTTACGTACATGTCACCTGCCAGAGTCGTATGTAGACCTATCACCCCAACTGCCCGGTACCATTAAAGAGTCTCCACCAACTTGAAAAATCCCCTGCTGACATGCAGGGTCCGTGGATTCATTAGATTGCCTTCATAGCCAAACACGTGGGCCATCCGCTCGAAACATTTTGAAACGAGACCCGTCCGACCAGGCATCATGTTTCCAGTCATCAACAGTCCAATGTCGGTGTTTATTGGCCCAGGCGAGGGGAAAAGCTTTGTACCGTGCGGTCATCAGGAGCACACGAGTGGACCTTCGGCTCCGAAAGCCCATAACGATGATGTTTCGTTGAATGGTTCGCACACTGACTCTTGTTGACGGTCCAGCATAGACATCTACAGCAGTTTTCGGAAGGGTTGCACTTCCGATCACGTTGAACGATTCTCTTCAGTCGTCGTTGGTCCCGTTCTTGCAGGATCTTTTTCCAGTGGCAGCGATGTCGGAGATTTGATGTTTTGCCGAATTCCTGATATTCACGGTACAGTCTTGAAATGGTCGTACGGGGAAATCCCCACTTCATCGCTACCGCGGAGATGCTGTGTCCCGCCGCTTGTGCGCCGACTGTAACACCACGTTCAAACTCACTTAAATTTTGACAGTCATTGTAGCAGCAGTAACCGACCTAAGAACTGCGTCAGACACTTGTTTTCTTAGACAGGCGTTTCCGAACGCAGCGCCGTATTCTGCCTGTTTACATATATCTGCACTTGAATACGCATGCCTGTACCAGTTTCTTTGGCGATTTAGTGTGCATTGAAACTACATGCCCGTTTCTGAAGGCTTACCTGGTGATGAGTTTCCCGTGCTGAAGCGGGTACTGTGGCCAGTGCCCTTGCAATAAACTCCCCACGTTTGTTTTCCTGATTTCCTGGCGAATTTTGTAGGAATTTTGACGCCCTGTTATCCAAGGCAGTAACAACCGGCTGCAGCAGACCGTTTTCAATCTGACTTTTGTATTGGCGCAAATATAACAGAACAGACACGGTTTTAAATAATATAATGTGATTAATTCAGAATTGTCACGTAGAGATAAGATGGTGTATGACAGCTTTGTGTATAAAAGAGTTTCTAAATGAATTTTATGTGGTGTATTGTGCGTGTTTCTTGGAATCATTTGGCTCTTCCTGGTGCGAACACGTCGGCCACTTTTCCCGATCGCGCGCCATGACGTCATTAGTGAGCCCCAGAAGAAACTATGAAACTGAAAAAATACAAGGAACTGCGTTTGTAGGCAAATAAAGACTTTGTTTGAACATTGATATTGTTAAAAATTATTACTCTGGATACAAGAATAATGTAAATGATTTATCTTTCATCATATGACTAAAGAACAAGAAAGTTTCTTCCAAAAAAATAACAAGCACGCTTTCTCTATCATTCTCGCTTACAACAGCGGCGATGTATATTAGAACTGGTATGACCACTTTTCGCGGCGCTGTTCAGGTGAAAAAATATGCAGCGGCCGCTTTTCCCGTCCTGCCCACTTCACGACACGTTCCTCTACCGATCTCAGTATTAATTAGTAACCTACATAAATTAGCAAGTTATAGTAATTAATTAATATCGTTAATCGAAGTACCAGACTCGATCACAAATGTTTTCTAAATGTTTTGAATGCCATTTTTGCTTTTACTCACTGCATTGTATTACAAAAACTTTCACTTGATTTCACATTACTTGCTGCAAACATGTAGATGAAGACGCGGTCTCTCCAATACGCGTTCACGAGTCCACACTACTTCCGTTTGGCACTCACGCCACAGCAGCTGGTCGGTGTGCTACTTGCGCAAGCCCCGTGAGCAGTCAACAGTGGAAGACAGACACACAATAAAGCATTCCCCGACTCAGTTCTTTTATTATAACTCCGCAGTGGTCATGCCACATACCACTCCGCCCCTGGCGTAAACAGCAAACTTTACTGAGCTCGCGGTCGAATTCACCGTCAATTAAAATTAAGCAAATCCTAAAATGTTACTGTCTCTGTAAGTATTTTTTTTTGTTGCCGAACAAAAGAAACATACTCATAAGAAGCTATTAAAGTTAGCTGATGTTTTTGGATTGTGATGTTAACTGTTAGACGCATGTTGTTATAAAATACGCGGCTGTGGACCGCGGGTCGCACCAACACTTGGTGCAGGCCACCGGCCGCAGTCTGGAGACCACTATCATAGTCTGTTTGTCAGTCGTAGCCCACTGTTCCTTTTGAAGCTCTCCAAAAGCGGCAATTCTTTCACTGGCACCAGGTCCTATCTCTTTTAATTTCTTCGCTTATGTAATTTCTTATGTTTTAAGGTATAGTTCGTAACCAGTAAATTGTGGCCACAGTCCACATCTGACTCAGGCAACGTTTAGCAATTTAAAGTGTCTGTGTTACCGCCATACATTCAGACTGAAGCCTCTGCAGCGTCCCCAGGCCTCTTCCACTTATAGAACCTTCTTACGTGGTTCTTAAATCAAGTGTCAGCGATGATTAACTTGCGCTCTTGGCAAAAATCTACCAGTTGGCGTCCCCATTCGTTCCTTCCCCCTAGCCCACGTTCTGATATTGTTTTTAGTTCTATTCCTTTCCCTACTATCCACCTCCAGTCCCCCATCACAAAAAATGTTTGTTTCCTTTAAAGAACCGAGTAATGGCTGATCATACAATGTAGGCTTCCACGGCCGATACTGCCTTCACTTAAAACTTCTGGGTTGATGTACGAGGGTTATTCGGAAAGTAAGGAACGATGGGTCGCGAAATGGAAAATACAGTGAAAATCTGATGAAGCTTTGCACAGATGCGTTGGGCACTGTGAGTAGTACGCCCGTCGATCGCATCATGTCACTCTTTTCAGTTATGAGCTCTCAGTGAGAACGTACAGATCGCTGGAAAGTAGCGTCTCACGCCAAGTATGAGGACCTGGTGAAAGATTTCGCCTGAAACTATGCAATCCACATAACATAACTGTAATGCGGTCCGTTCTACACGATAATTCTCGGCCGCACTCTGCAGGGGCAATGAAGATGTTGCTGCAGCGTTTTCGATGGGAAGTGTTTTCTCACCCACAATACAGCCCGTAATTGGCTACCCCTGAGGTTCATCTCTGCTCAAGTGAACCGTTGGCTATGAAGACAATATTTTGAGACAGACAACGAGCTGCAGTCCAGAGTAGAAAATTGTCGAAAAGCACTGGCGGCTGTCCTCTATAACGAGGGGATTCAAAAGTTGGTAAAACGCTACGACAGCTGTCTAAGTCTGAGCGGCGACGGTGTAGACAAGTAGCTGGAAGGTGTAGCTAACCGTTTTAAATAAAACACTTTTGATTTTCACTGTGGCTTCTATTTCGCGACCTATCGTTCCTTACTTTCCGAATAGCTCTCGTATAAAACTCTCTCCTGACGTGTCGTTTCTGACTGCTTCGCCACTTTACCTCGAAGGACGTATCCCACAGTCGGAGACGAAACGTCAGGAAAGAGTTTTACACATCGACCACGGCCTATCAAACCGGAAGTTTTAAGAGACTAACGTCTTTCATCTCGTCATACATTCTTTTGGTCTCATCATCTGCGGAGCTAATAGGCATATAAACTTGAAGTACTGTGGGGGATATGGAGTTTGTCTTCAGTACGGCAACGCGTTCACCGCACTGTTTATAATAGTTTACCCGGATTGCCGTTTTCTAATTCGTTTCTAGAACTACTCATGCACTGCCCGTGTTTCATTTTGTGTTGCAAAACGTGTACTGGTCTGACCAGACGTTCTCTTCTTCTGTCACCGCACTTCACGAACTCCATCTTTAACTTCAACGAATTCATTTTTCTTTTTACGTTCTGTAAAGCGATCTAACATTCCACGCTGCAACCTGCACATAACCAGTCTTGTTGCTCCTGATGACGACATCCTCCTGCGTAGGCCGGTTGGTGGTCTGTTTCGCGTTTGGAATATTTAACCCAAGAGAATATCGTCGTCATTAAACCCCACAGTAGAGCTGCACGTCGCCGGCCCCTGTGGCCGAGCGGTTCTAGGCGCTACTGTCCGGAACCAGGCAGGCTGCTACGTTCGCAGGTTCGAATCCTGCCTCGGGCATGGATGTGTGTGATGTCCTTAGGTTAGTTAGATTTAAGTAGTTGTAAGTCTAGGGGACTGATGACCTCAGATGTTAAGTCCCATAGCGCTTAGAGCCATTTTTGAAGAGCTGCTCGTTCTCGGGAAGTACAACTGCTGCAGTTTCCATTTCCTGCGAGAGGTTCGCAGCTCCAGCACAGCGAGGCCGTGTTGTCATATGTTGCAAGGGCAGATACGGACTGTCGCCGCCGCAACTGCTGAAAAGGCCTCCTGCCGCTCCCATTCGGGAATCACAGGTTGGTTCGGTTTGACGACTCCTGGGATACTTCGCCGCGGCTGGGGAGCTGTAATGGATGGTATAGGAAGTATTGAATAGGATTGGGGAGAAGAGAAGTTCGTGGCACAACTTGACCAGAAGAAGGGATCGGTTGGTAGGACATGTTCTGAGGCATCAAGGGATCACCAATTTAGTATTGGAGGGCAGCGTGGAGGGTAAAAATCGTAGAGGGAGACCAAGAGATGAATACACTAAGCAGATTCAGAAGGATGTAGGTTGCAGTAGGTACTGGGAGATGAAAAAGCTTGCACAGGATAGAGTAGCATGGAGAGCTGCATGAAACCAGTCTCAGGACTGAAGACCACAACAAACAACATAATAATAGTAATAATAATAATAATAATAATAGTAACAGCAGAGATGGCAGCAGTAATACTTGGTGCAAGTATTTTGTCAGAATGCGAGTGTTGTTAGATACACATGATACGAAAAACAGCAGACACTTTGCGTAGCTTCATTGCATAATTCCTTAACGGTTAACGAACAGCATCGACCGACAAGTACGTGTCATGTACGCCGAATGACAATGCGCGGCGCCCCATCCGTGTGCAAAAATACTGACCAGGTTGTCGAACGACTTCGAGACATAGGGTCATCCACAATGAGGACAATGAAGCGCGGCAGACGCCGCACAGTTGGCGTGTTGCGACGAGCAGAAGGCGAGGGTCTGGAACGTGTGGGGGTGAGGGTCTGGATCAGCTGGAGGCAGACAGAGGTGATGTCTTTGCCTGATCCGGCCTGCACGAGCCACACGAGTCACGGCGCGTCCACGCTCCCGGGCCAGATTTCAGCTGAGCGTCCGCAGTCCAGAGCTTGCATTTTGTTCACGGACGACGCGGGATTCGCAGAAAATGGGATAATTAACTGTCTGAAGAACCGTGTGCAGGCGATGATTACAAGCAATGCACTAGGTTCGCATTAGTGTCAATGTCTGATCATGTGTTATGGTCTTACAGGGCCACATACTTGACGCTTCAACAGATGCTGCTCATCACCAGCTTTCGCGCGACGCATTACCGGAGTTGCTAGAGACCTCTACCGATACTGAGAGACAATGGATGTGATGTATGCACGAACGGTCACAGCCACATTTTCTGTGCGTCGCGAGACAGCAGCTGAAAGGAACTTGTAACGAGCGATGGGCTAGAAGTGCAGTAGTGCGGGCACCTGACTTTAATTCCTTAGATCTCTGGCTATGGGGACACTTAGAGGCACTGGTGTAGCCCGTAACCATTGCTCAAGTGCGTCTTTAGGTGGGTGTGTCTACTATGCGGGGGCAGCCAGCCGCGTTGTTTGTGCAGCGGAACGGAAGCGTGTGGCAGGGCGAGTGGCAGGCGGCTGTTGCAGCCGGTAGTGGTCGGTGGCTCGACAAGTGTTTCGGACGTGCTCTCGTGGTCTCCCTAGTTTCCGTCAGTACTGTCTCCTGTTAACAGTAGGGAAGTTTCCTCAAATACCTTGTATGTAAATAATAAATTTTAATATTAATACGCTGAGGCTATTGCAGCAACCAACGAGTCTATTACGTTCTCGACATAATATGTTAGGGATTTTTAAAGGTATAAATGCAGATGCAGGAACCTGTCGTTCGTAGGTCATGCTATTGAGGTTTCGTATCTGTAGTATGCTGTTGCAGATGATGTATTTTTATGGATTCAGCGTGGGCTATTACTTATCTGGCATAATTTTGCCACTGTAGAGGAAGGGTACTAATGAAACTTCCTGGCAGATTAAAACTGTGTGCCGGACCGATACTCGAACTCGGGACCTTTGCCTTTCGTGGGCAAGTGCTCTACCAACTGAGCTACCCAAGCACGACTCACGCCCCGTCCCCACAGCCCTACTTCTGCCAGTACCTCGTCTCCTACCTTCCAAACTTTACAGAAGCTCTCCTGCGAACCTTGCAGAACTAGCACTCCTCAAAGCTAGGATATTGCGGAGACATGGCTTAGCCACAGCCTGGGGGATGTTTCCAGAATGAGATTTTCATTCTGCAGCTGAGTGTGCGCTGATATGAAACTTCCTGCCAGATTAATACTGTGTGCCGGACCGAGACTCGAACTCGGGACCTTTGCCTTTCGTGGGCAAGTGCTCTAAGGTTCGCAGCAGAGCTTCTGTAAAATTTGGAAGGTAAGAGACGAGGTACTGGCAGAAGTATGGCTGTGGGGACGGGACGTGAGTCGTGCTTGGGTAGCTCAGTTGGTGGAACACTTGCTCGCGAAAGGCAAAGGTCCCGAGTTCGAGTCTCGGTCGGTCACACAGTTTTAATCTGCCAGGAAGTTTCATATCAGCGCACACTCCGCTGCAGAGTGAAAATCTCATTTTGGAAGGGGTACTAGTGTTCGTACACGAAGTAATCACTCCAACTCATCGGAGAAAGTATGTGTGGGGGGGGGGGGGGGGGCGAGACTACAGGCAGCCTCCGTTTCAAAACAATATTCACAGCGGGGAAAAAATATAAGCGTGCGTATCACATACTCGTTTGTCGCAAGAATAGACGTTGTTTTCGTCGTCCTTATCTACACCTACATCATACTCCGCAAGCCACCTAATGGTGTGTGACGGAGGGTACTTTTGGTACCACTATCTGATCACTCCAAGCCTATTCCACTCAAGAACAGCGCGTGGGAAGAATGATTGTCGGTAAGTCTCTGTATTGGCTCTAATTTCTCGAATTTTCTCCTCGTCGTCAATACGCGAGATGTATGTGGGGGGAAGTAATATGTTGTCAGACTCCTGCTGAAAAGTGCTGTCCAGAAATTTCAATAGTAAATCCCTCCGTGATGCACAACGTCTGCCAGTGGAGTTTGTTTAGCTTCTCCGTAACGCTCTCTCGCCAGCTCAACGATCCCGTGACGAAACGCGCCGCTCTTCGTTGGATCTGGTCTATCTCCTATATCAGCCCTACATGATAGGCATCCCAAATACATGAACAACACTCAAGAATCGGGCGAACAAGCGCCTTATAAGCCACTTCCTTCGTTGATGAGTCACACTTCCTTAAGATTCTTCCGATGAACCTGAGTCTTGTGTCTGCTTTTCCCACTGTGTGTTTTATATGGTCATTCTACTTCAGGTCGCTCTGGACAGTTACGCCTGGATATTTTACGGCAGACGCTGTCTCCAGCTGTTTGTCATCAATAGTGTAGCTGTACAGTAGTGGATTTATTTTCCTATGTATGCGCAATATGTTACATTTATTTACGTTCAGGGTCAACAGGCAGAGTATGCATCATTCATCAATTATGCATTCTGCAAATTCTTACTATGTTTTGGCGTTGCTGCTTTGGTATAAAGAACTGCATCATTTGCGAATAGCCTTACGGAGCATCCGACACTTTCTACTAGATCATTTATATATATTGTAAACAGCAAGGGTCCTATCACACTCCTCTGTGGTACTCCGGATATTACCTTACTATCTGTCGATTTTGTTCCGTTAAGAGTTACGTGTTGAGTACTGTCTGCAAGAAAGTCTTAAAGCCAATCGCAAGTCTGCTCCGATACTCCGTAAGCTCGTATTTTTTTTTCATTTAACGGCAATGCGGGACGGTGTCAAACGCCCCACTGAAATCATGGAACACGGCATCAGCCTGAACGCCAATGTCCACTGCGCTGTGGATCTCATGGAGGAACAGAGCGAGCTGAGTCTGGCAGGATCTCTGTTTGCGGAATCCATGTTGATTGTTATGGGGAGATGTTCATTTTCCAAAAACGTCACAATTCTTGAGCATATAACGTGTTCCATAATTCTACAACAGATTGACTTCAGTGATATAGGTCTGTAATTGTGTGGATCTGTCTTACGGCCTTTCTTAAAAACGGGAATGACCTGCACTTTTTTCCAGTCGCTAGGTACCCTTCGTTGCTCAAGCGATCTACGATAAATTAGTGCTGGAACGCTGGTTCACCGCAGCTCTGCACGCTGCTGAATCCCGTGCGAGCGCCGGCATCTCTATACGGCTACGGCTGCTCCCTCCAACTACACTCGTATGGACCCGCTTACCGTACCCATCCCTTGGTCTCCGGCTACAATTTTCTTGATGCCTTAGCGAGCACCGTGGCAACCGATCTGTTGTGAGGTTGCGCAAGAAATTTATTTTCTCTGCAATTATATTCAGTACCTCGTCATTAGATACGTGACATACCCCTCTAATCTTCACCATTCTTCTGTAGCACCACATTTCAAAAGCTGCTACTCTTTTCTTGTGTGGACTGCTTATTGTCCACGCTACATTCCCGTACAAAGCTACAGTTGGAACTTATCGGGGAGCTTCGCTTTGCCGGCCGCGGTGGCCGAGAGGTTCTAGGCGCTTCAATCCGGAACCACGAGACGGCTACGGTCGTAGGTTCGAATCCTGCCTCGGGCATGGATGTGTGTGATGTTCTTAGGTTAGTTAGGTTTAAGTAGTTCTACGTTGTAGGGGACTGATGACCTCAAATGTTAAGTCCCATAGTGGTCACAGCCATTTGAACCATTTGAGCCTCGCTGTGACATAAAGTGTCACTGCTGGACATCTGCTCGCCTGCGGTTAGGTTCAGGAAAGTTCTTAGGTTTCGCGGCGACCAGCCTTAACTTCACAGCCGAGGGCTGCCGCTCTGCATTTCGCCTGCCCGAGAGTCTGCCTCATTAGAGGAACGCTCCCAGATAATCCGGTGCGCTCCTTGACGCAGTTGCCTTACGTCCAAACGCCGAAATGAACTTAGGCCATGGAAATTGAGTGTTAACCTGCAGGCAAGAACAGTACCAAATGTTGCTGTCGAGCATTTACTATGGAGGATGTGGTGGCCTCCAAACGTCCTGGTGGACATACGATATCAACGCACTGACATAGTCTATGTCTGGAACAGTGCGCTCAAGGAAAACCATAACTCAGAATATACCCTCTGCGCAAACAACATGAACTTATGGAACATGTGGAAACTTTATCCTGACAGATAACGCGAGCTTATTCTTGCTTGTAGTCGTAACAGTCTGTCATTCGGAACGCTACACCCGCCACTCCGTGTTCCACTGCACACCTCGACAACAGCTCAAGGAGAATTCTACGGTAGGCATTCACCAAGCCCGCTACAGCGTTATCGTACTCGCTTCTTTGGACTCTGCACTGCGCAGGTGCCCTTCTAACTACATTATCCTCAGATTCATAATAAAAGAGGCGTCTTAGAGGTTTGGTCAGTGGTCTCAAAAAGTAAAGGAAACTAGAGCTGTAAACCAAATATCGTAACCGGCTTTCAAAGTAATCGCCATCGGTTGTGAAGCTGCTGGAAACTGCCAGCAGTCGCTTATTGTGCAATCACTGTAAACGCACACACTCTACGCATGCTGACTCTTCTGCAACAGTGCGTAATTCACAGCCATCTCCGCGTGTGCAGCCTTGCCTATTTTGCAAAGCATATCGACCCTCGCCCTTACTGGGTAAAAAAGTCGCGCCCTGGAAAATCCGCACCGGCATCTGTGCAGCGGGTTTCTCTGCTGCTGTGTGTCCGGCAACCTAGACCACTGAACCGCAGCCCACTCTGTCCTTGGTCGACTCGTTCCTGTTATCTATTACCGAACGGCTCCTATAACGTCCAACCTCGCGTTCCACTCGAGAAATGGCACCTTCACCCGGCCGGCTCTGTGTAACGCTCGAGACCTTGGCGTGCCTTGAAAGTAACAGTGTTATCTGTAAAATCTGTATGCGCGCTCTGCGGAGCGGTTGGTCTATTAGCGCCAGAGATTGTACCTCAATCACACAACGTCTTTTTTTCGTCGTACTGCCTTTCTGTGCTCACGTAATAACTTCAGTTCTCCTCATTTCCCTGTTCTCCTTTTACTTTATCGTCTCCCCACGACAACATTGTCCTTGAGTTCGTGTACGGAGTGCCTTAACAGCTCTGTAGATGAAATATTTGATTTTATGAGAGTTTCTTTGTGTTTCGTCTCTCTGATAATTGTCTCTCTCATTTGCGTGATCCAGACAAGTGTTTACTTCTGTTTGCAGGAGTGCAGCAGCATTCCTTTCGTTTGTTTATTCTTGTTAACTGCACAGGCACGTCCACAAAATATTAATCTTCGTTTTCAGTATTACGTCTGATCTTTCCTGTATAGTGACCAAGATTATCTCGTTTCTTCCTTGGCTCAGCACTATATTTCACGAATTATTAACAACTAACTCCCACTAAACTGTCCTTATAATTAAAGTCATTGGAAGGTGCGTATATGGTTTGCAAAGCGGAGTCAGTATATCTGTCTGCCCCACCATTTCGCTTTAGATTTTTCCTGATTTTCCCAAATCA
Organism: Schistocerca nitens; assembly: GCF_023898315.1. NCBI lineage: Eukaryota > Metazoa > Arthropoda > Insecta > Orthoptera > Acrididae > Schistocerca > Schistocerca nitens. The sequence continues at coordinate 13,878,675 of NC_064622.1, forward strand.
GGCGAATCGCCGGACGGTTTCTAACAAAACGCAATAGCCGGTAACTCCTCGTTTCGTTACTAATAAGCTAAAATTTTCCTTTGTTGCAGCATCCTGCCGTATTCCCTGGATTTTGTCGCTTTCTATGTTCTGTCCATGCTGCTACTGTTTTCTTGCCTTCTGAGTTTCATGTCTACATCCATACTCGACAAACTATTGTGTTATACGTGGAATATTATACTTGGTCTATTTAAATCACATACTCTTTCCCATTGTGCTTTTCCTTTCATCTATTGCATATAATTCCAGATACGGTATTTCCTTCCGTTATTTCTGCAGGGTACTACGTATTTAAATTCCCTGGGCATTTCTGTCTCACGTATTTATACGTCTATACATTTCGATACATTTATTTATTTCTAATGAACTACTTTCATTTTTACTTGCTATTTTAAGTTCTGCTACGTTGACTATTCTTTCTAAAAGATTTTGTTGGGTGGCTACATTCATAAGAATCACTGAAAATATCTTTAATTCACCGTTTTCTTTCCAGAAAGGCTGATTTAATATGTTAACTTTTCTACTATTTCTCATACTGTTTCCAGCAGTCAAGCAATATTGATGATAAGCCATCATCCTTCCTTACATTACCTTGCATTTGAAATGATCTACGTATTTCAACTCTACATTTTACTTTAATTTCTTAGAATTTCACGCGTAATTTTACTCGTAATTTTCTAATACTTTCATATTTATCAGCTGAGTCAAATTCTCGCTTAAAATAACAAAGATAACCACTAATTTTTCCGTGTACACATTCTCAGGATTTATTGATTTCATACAAAAAATACGCCTTACAAAGGGCCTGCCTTTCTGCAGTTACCTGGTTATCTTTTGCTGTCTCGACTTCGTATACCGTGGTTTTGGCCAGTATTCTCTATGTAGTCGGTAAGTGAAAACATACACAATTATCTTTACCTTAATGTATTTGCAGATAACAAGCTCGTGAGACAAAGTTCAGCGGTACTCCTGAAGGTATAAACTGAAAAACGCCAGAAGGTTGGCCCAGGTAAATAAAGTAGTACTCTACGCACAACAGGTTTATCGGTAATCTGAAACGACTGCGTACTGTTGGTGTCCACCACTCTGCATTCAGCTATGCTGCTCTGGAAATGTCTGAAGTTCGGAATTTTAACGGAACGAGCGCTTTAAGGAAACTGTGCATTTCCGTGCCACTTCGTTATATTTAGTGATAAAGCCGAAGTGTGCCACCAGTTACCCAACCGTCGCCTACGAATTGTCGACATGATTGGCTAATTACTTAGTTACGTCATTACTGCGAATGTTGGCACAACGGGCTGCTAAGAGACGGATGGTAAGGTTTCATTACATTAAATGCCAAAACGCCCAGCATCATAAGCCGTGAATACATACATCATAGTAGAAATTTCACACACAAGATAATCACTATTAAGCCTATTAACCAGGTTTCCTGTTTTACAACGGAGATCTCAGTAGTCCGTTTACATGGGGCTCCCAAATCCGCTTTTCGTTAACCGATTTTCCAGTAACACTTCTGGTTGGTGCCGTGAGGTAGCCAATATAGATTTTGATAATGTGGTTCTAGCTGACGGATTTTCGCATCCGCAATTGATTATCGTTCCCACGTAAACGCTTAAATGTCCTGGAATAGTGCGTGAGGAGTCACGTTCTATCTTGAGTTCAAAGACGTCCGCTTTGTTACAGCCCAAGCAATACTATGTTCTCCAAGGTGATCACACACAGCTTGTAAAATTTGAAATTTGTTGTAAGGTTTATGGCGTCAAACAGCTGAGGTCATCGGCCCCCAAGCTCACACACTACTTAATCTAACTTAAACTAACCTCCGCTAAGGACAGCACACACACACATGCCCGAGGGAGGACTCGAACCTCCGACGGGGGCAGGACGTGACAAGACGCTTCACACCGCGCGCCACACCCTGTCCAAAGTATTACGGAAACTCGCTTAATATCGTGTTAGCCCAACGCTGCAGCGATTCTGCGTGGTGTGGATTCGGAAAGTCCCTGGCCCTGTTTACGGAGGTGCGTGGCAACAAACGTTCACGCACACGTCACTCAATTCCCGTAAATTAAGGGCGAGTGGTTTGTGTGTGCGATCCTGTCATCCAATAGCGTCCCAAATGCGTTCCATCGGGTTCATATCGCACGAAACTGGTAGCAAAGAGATCAACGTGAGTTGGCTGTCACGTTCCTCAGATCACTGTAACACGAAACAGGGCGTGTCACACAAACAGTTATCCTGCTGGAAGATGCCAAACACCGTCGGGGAAGACACCAAGCGGAAGGGGATGCAGGTGGTGTGCGGTAAAGTTCACGTAGTCCAACCCTGTCATGATGGTGCCTTCGATTACTACCACGGATGCCCTAGAAGCCCATGTAAATCTCCCTATAGCTTAATGCTGTCCCCAATGACATGAATACGTGCCGATTGTCTGATTGATGGCATAACTGCACACCACGATGGGTGTGGTATAACAAGAAATCTGAATCATCCGACCAGGCGACACATTTCCACTGATCCACAGTCCACTGTCTATGATCTCGTTGCCACTGCGATCGTAATGGATGCCGTCGTTCGGCCAACGTGGGAGCACGTATGATCACCTGCGGCGGCAGAGGCCTATGTTCAACAATGTGTCCCGAAAAACTTCCGCCTGCACCGTTATTGTTACGGGTGGCTCATGGGTTTGAGAAATGCGGAAAATAAACAAGTGACTGGCGCAGAGAACTGTTTTGTTTACAGCACGAGGCTGCACTAGCAAGGTGCCGATCATTTTAGAAGCAACTGGTGATAATAAATGGTATACGTGTCACGTGATACATCAAAAGTAGAGAATTACACGAGGTCAACGATGGTGTCTTTAATTTGAGCATAGCTCTATTCATTCTCCACTTACGTCGTATTTTGTTTAGAACAAGCCAAATACTGCTGACAACACATGAAGCCTACAGGATCAGCTCGACGTGTTATCCAGCAAATTGCAATATTTTTGCTATCCGCCTCACCCATTCCTCGAGGTCTTTAACGAACATACGTAGAGCTACCGGAATGCGGGTACAAGCATCAACAGATCGCTCCCTGAGGTGTACGTTGGTTCTGATCTACACGACATACACAGTTGTCTTCACAAGTCCTCGCACATAGAAATCCAATGCACTTAAATTTTGGGAACGCGGCTGCGATGCCACGTGATCCCTACGACCTGTCCATCTTCGGGGAAACTGCACATCCAGGCACGCACGGACAGTTAGGCCATAAAGAGACGGGGCACCATGATGCCTTATTCAGACAGCAGCGAACGCAGCACATCTGCGTCCAAACACTGCACATAACGCCCTGGTGTTGGTGTAGCTTGAATAAAGAAAACAATACGTGAATCCCGTATTCCACACAAAAATATCACATGCAGCGGGGCACCTCCCTCCGGCGGATGTGTGGAATGGCACCTCAGCAGTATTTTCGAGTCAGTTTATTTACCTCTCGCTTCACAACGAAATTATCTTCATTCGTGAATAATATGCCATGGGGAAAACGACGGTTTTCGTGTACTTTGCTTGTCATCCACTCTCAAACAGAACTCAAAGATCTGGACCGTTGCCGCTCAGATATCATACCATATGCGTCTCGTAACGGCCATACATGCGTGGCGAAAATACTCATTTTTAATGTGAGGTCGACCCCAGTTTCCTGCGAGATGCGGCATCTACTGCGCGCTGGACCGCCGAATGATGCTCGAACAGCGGCGGATGTCGCTCCATCAGTAGGCGTTTTCGGTCGCCCAGCTTTCGGTCTTTTTGTGCCAGTGGACTTTCACTAGGAGTTTCACTGTTGTGCTTTGGGTGATCGATGGCCTGCGTGAATGGCGCCGGTTCAAACCCTCTGCGACAACACGGGTCTTCCTCTCCTCGTACTAAGATTATCTCACTGCGTTCAGCTTGTGTTGACGTCATCAGTTTTCACATCACCTGTAGCAACAAACATCTGTTCAAAAATGGCTCTAAGCACTAAGGAACATCTGAGGTCATCAGTCCCCTAGACTTAGAACTACCAACCGAAGGACACCACACACATTCGCGCCCGAGGCAGGACTCGAACCCCCGACCGTAGCAGCAGCGTGGCTCCGGACTGGTGTGCCCAGAACCGCTTGCCCACTGCGGCCGGCCACAAACATCTGTTGTAGCTCGTGAATCAATAAAACTATACTCAAATAAAAGGCACCATTGTTTTCGTCGAGTAATTCTTTATGTTTGATTTATCACAGTCCTCTTTCCATTTAAAAAATTATGGGTTGCATGCAAGATGCCGGCTTCCGAAACGGCCGGTGTGTTGGTGACATAGCACGAGCTATCACAGGTTTTCTCCTTTTCCGTCTTCATATTCCTTGACTTTAAATATCGGTCTATCAGGGCGTTACCTGCAGGTTTTGTTTTGGAAGGGTGGTTCTAAACGCACGGACTACCATGCACTCTGCCAGAGATCTCGCCCGTCCCACTTCACAGAGTGGGGAAGGCCCCAACCTACACCTTCCGTGGAATGTTGTCGACGTCCCAACTCCCGGCGGCGGTCTACTGGTGGTATCGCCGTCTTTGAGGCCATTTTCCACGGCTGCTCACGACAGTGGCTCGCGAACCGCAGAGCGCCATCGTCGTTTCTGAGATGTTCGTTCACGTGACCGAACCATGCCAGTCTGTCCTGTCGCAAAGGCGCTAATGTAAGTGGATTTTCACATGTGCAGTCCGTATCGGTACTAGAATGACTCACCAGTCGTTTCTGCTCCGCCTACATACGTTCCTTATCGCCTCACGTCCTCGCAAAGACACCAGTCGGCATTCAGTCTCGCGATGAGCAGTGGTCGCAGTGTTCTGGCTCGTCTGTGTAAATACTCTGTAAACAACTGTGAAGTGCATGGCAAAGGGTACTTACAAGGGAACCTCCCCATCGCACCCCCTCAGATTTAGTTCTAAGTTGGCACAGTGGATAGGCCTTGAAAAACTAAACACAGATCAATCGAGAAAACAGGAAGAAGTTGTGTGGAACTATGAAAAAAATTAGCAAAATATACAAACTGAGTAGTCCATGCGAAGATATGCAACATCAAGGGGTATGGGACTCTAGGAGCGTCGTGGTCCCCTGGTTAGCGTGAGTAGCTGCGAAATGAGAGGTCCTAGGTTCAAGTCTTCCCTCGACTGAAAATTTTCGTATCTTTACTTTCGCAAAGTTATGATCTGTCCGTTCGTTCATTGACGTCTCTGTTCACTGTAATAAGTTTAGTGTCTGTGTTTTGCGACCGTACCGCAAAACCGTGCGATTAGTAGACGAAAGGACGTGCCTCTCCAATGGGAACCGAAAACATTTGATCGCAAGGTTATAGGTCAACCGATTCCTCCACAGGAAAACACGTCTGATATATTCTATACGACACTGCTGACGGCATGTGCGTCACATGACAGGAATATGTTGTCTACCCACCTAACTTGTACACTTGCCGAATGGGTAAAAAGATTCTTCTACCTTGCCCGATTTAGGTTTTCTTGTGGATGTGATAATCACTCCCAAAAATTGACGAAAATATAAGCGTTTTTTACATAAACTGAAAATAAAAAGTAAAATTTTTCACCCGAGGGTAGGTTTGAACCAAGGACCTCTCGTTCCGCAACTGCTCACGCTAACCGCGGGACCACGTCGCTCCTGAGCTCACGTGTGCCTTGATGTTGCCTATCATATGCATGGACTACTCAGTTTGTATATTTTGCTTATTTTTTTCATAGTTCCACACAACTTCTTCCTGTTTTCTCGATTGATCTGTGTTCAGTTTTTCAAGGCCTATCCACTGTGCCAACTTATAACTAAATCTGAGGGGGGTGCGATGGGGAGGTTCCCTTGTTAGCACTAGTCACACTTTAAGGTATCGTCTACTTCCAACCTGGTACGGAGCGCTGAAAGGGGGACTGCTTTAATACTTCTGTGCTTGCTGAGTTACTCCAGTATTGTCTTCACGGTACGTGAGGGCAAGAGGGCACTCATGTATTGAGCTGTGGTGGTGGGGCGGGGACGGAAACTCGTAGAAATTTCGCTTTGAATGGTGAAGTAGTTTTGAGACTCCAAGAGAAATGGTTCCGGGCAGTCTTGCTACCAGTTAGTCAGTGCTCGTTACACGTTCCGCCTTGCTTCACACTGATACTCGTATGTGTGCGTGGTGCGACAGGACTCCAGCTCGGCTTTTTTTTTTTTTTTCCTAGGGCACGCTCATCTATAGAGATCTGAAATGATTCTCTCCACTCTTAATAGTGATTCCCGAAACTTTGAAAGTAAGGTTTCGCGGTATAATTTGCGTCAATCTCCAAGCAGCATCAAACATGGAAAAATAAAAACCAAACTGTTAAAATTACCTAACAGTGTATGAAGTGATATAGTGGTAAATGTTAGAGAGAGAGAGAGAGAGAGAGAGAGAGAGAGAGAGAGAGAGAGAGTTTGCTCAAGGTAGGTTCTTCAAAACACGTTTGTTATATTAAAACAAATACAGAAACAGACAGGGAGGTTCCATATTGTAAAATCGCCTCGATAATGTGAATTTAGAAATTTGAAACTCTGTCATAAATTCCTCATTACGAGGTATAATCTTACGTTAAAGGCTTGACACAGTGAGATAGGTATTACAGGTGGGAACTGTGTATCATGAGGCGGTGTAGCTCGTGCCGCGCACATTGCCCAGACTATATTCAGCCAGTATTAGAGAGCACTTAGCGACTTCCAACAAACTGTTCACATAGTTCCAAACTTTCAAGTTATTTTTTCTCACTGACAGCGCCACAAAATGACGAAAGGAAAAGAAGTTTATCGCTTACTACATTTTCTCTGTTTATTGTAGTCAAACTTCGGAATGAGATCGATATTTTAATTTATTACTTCTTCACTATTAAATTTATTTGGAACATATTTTACACGCAATACCTACATTTATCGCTGCATGTACTAGCACGTTAAGGAGATGTGATGCCATAAATATTGACATACGCGGAAAACTAGCTTCTGCTTAAAACGGAGAGCAAACTACCCACGCTGTACTCAGCCAGTGTTTTATCGTGACAGAACTTAGCTACTTCCAACAAATTATAAACATAATCTCAAACTGTTCAAATGGTTCTGAGCACTACGGGACTTAACATCTATGGTCATCAGTCCCCTAGAACTTAGAACTACTTAAACCTAACTAACCTAAGGACAGCACACAACACCCAGTCATCACGAGGCAGAGAAAATCCCTGACCCCGCCGGGAATCGAACCCGGGAACCCGGGCGCGGGAAGCGAGAACGCTACCGCACGACCACGACCTGCGGACTTCAAACTGTTCCTAAAGTTTTTCTCTGTTACATGCTCAACGTCAAATATTTAACACATTAGCTCATTTGTGAAGTAACTGAAGTTTGAAGATGTTTCATAGGTGAGAGCTCTATTCTTTAACGACTCAGAGTTACAGTGGTTGCTTAATAAAAGGCAATAATTAGGAGCCATGCACCCAGTACGACATGTTTCATTTAACAGTGCATCGAGGAGTACGGGTTTATATTGCTTTTATATTCAGAATGCTGTGGTGTGTGGAAGGTGGTTTAGTCTGTATGATGATTAGAGGACCTTTTGTAGGCTCTCAGCCCCATAGTTTTAAGCGATCTGACTGTCATGGTTGGCTATCGGACTGTAGGAAGAGAGACTTTCTTCAGCTGTGATAGCATAAAAAACCAAACAGAAGCCTAACTGTATTTGATGTGACGTATATTTACCGCAATATTTATCGTAAATATTGGCAAGGGTTCTTCTGATATAGAAGCTAATGTCCTTTAACTTAGTTTATTCACCTTCCAGACAGTCGAAAACACGCTTAACTGTATCGAACATATTGACTTTGATGAAACTACACTCCTGGAAATTGAAATAAGAACACCGTGAATTCATTGTCCCAGGAAGGGGAAACTTTATTGACACATTCCTGGGGTCAGATACATCACATGATCACACTGACAGAACCACAGGCACATAGACGCAGGCAACAGAGCATGCACAATGTCGGCACTAGTACAGTGTATATCCACCTTTCGCAGCAATGCAGGCTGCTATTCTCCCATGGAGACGATCGTAGAGATGCTGGATGTAGTCCTGTGGAACGGCTTGCCATGTCATTTCCACCTGGCGCCTCAGTTGGACCAGCGTTCGTGCTGGACGTGCAGACCGCGTGACACGACGCTTCATCCAGTCCCAAACATGCTCAATGGGGGACAGATCCGGAGATCTTGCTGGCCAGGGTAGTTGACTTACACCTTCTAGAGCACGTTGGGTGGCACGGGATACATGCGGACGTGCATTGTCCTGTTGGAACAGCAAGTTCCCTTGCCGGTCTAGGAATGGTAGAACGATGGGTTCGATGACGGTTTGGATGTACCGTGCACTATTCAGTGTCCCCTCGACGATCACCAGTGGTGTACGGCCAGTGTAGGAGATCGCTCCCCACACCATGATGCCGGGTGTTGGCCCTGTGTGCCTCGGTCGTATGCAGTCCTGATTGTGGCGCTCACCTGCACGGCGCCAAACACGCATACGACCATCATTGGCACCAAGGCAGAAGCGACTCTCATCGCTGAAGACGACACGTCTCCATTCGTCCCTCCATTCACGCCTGTCGCGACACCACTGGAGGCGGGCTGCACGATGTTGGCGCGTGAGCGGAAGACGGCCTAACGGTGTGCGGAACCGTAGCCCAGCTTCATGGAGACGGTTGCGAATGGTCCTCGCCGATACCCCAGGAGCAACAGTGTCTCTAATTTGCTGGGAAGTGGCGGTGCGGTCCCCTACGGCACTGCGTAGGATCCTACGGTCTTGGCGTGCATCCGTGCGTCGCTGCGGTCCGGTCCCAGGTCGACGGGCACGTGCACCTTCCGCCGACCACTGGCGACAACATCGATGTACTGTGGAGACCTCACGCCCCACGTGTTGAGCAATTCGGCGGTACGTCCACCCGGCCTCCCGCATGCCCACTATACGCCCTCGCTCAAAGTCCGTCAACTGCACATACGGTTCACGTCCACGCTGTCGCGGCATGCTACCAGTGTTAAAGACTGCGATGGAGCTCCGTATGCCACGGCAAACTGGCTGACACTGACGGCGGCGGTGCACAAATGCTGCGCAGCTAGCGCCATTCGACGGCCAACACCGCGGTTCCTGGTGTGTCCGCTGTGCCGTGCGTGTGATCATTGCTTGTACAGCCCTCTCGCAGTGTCCGGAGCAAGTATGGTGGGTCTGACACACCGGTGTCAATGTGTTCTTTTTTCCATTTCCAGGAGTGTATTTCCACAGTTTATTCATTCTAAATGCGGACGATTCAGCGTTTCTGTTCCAAGGAAATATTTCTCTCAATGCACTATTGAAGACTTTGTAATTCAACTCAGCGAGTTTGTGACTCACGTCTGATTCATCGCATGTTCACTCGATCGACTCCGCCGCACTGCTGCCTCGCGCGCTCGCCACAGCCCACGCAAGATGCGCAGAGAGGAGCTCTCGTCCAGAGCGCTGAGCGACTTCATTCGTTTGTTCGGAAGGGAACACCGACAGTGTCTGCCGCCTTTCGACCGGTCGGCCATGACAGAACAGAGGCGCGCTCCCTGCAGTCTTTCTCAAACGAGTTTACAGAAACTAATCGGTTTGTTGTTGTTGTGGTCTTCAGTCCTGAGACTGCTTTGATCCAACTCTCCATGCTACTCTATCCTGTGCAAGCTTCTTCATCTCCCAGTACTTACTGCAACCTACATCCTTCTGAATCTGCTTAGTGTATTCATCTCTTGGTCTCCCTCTACGATTTTTACCCTCCACGCTGCCATCCAGTACTAAATTTGTGATCCCTTGATGCCTCAGAACATGTCCTACCAACCGATCCCTTCTTCTAGTCAAGTTGTGCCACAAACTCCTCTTCTCCCCTATTCTATTCAATACCTCCTCATTAGTTACATGATCTACCCATCTAATTTTCAACATTCTTCTGTAGCACCACATTTCGAAAGCTTCTATTCTCTTCTTGTCTAAACTATTTATCGTCCATGTTTCACTTCCATACATTGCTACAGTAAAGCTGCATGCCCTCGGGAAAAATTACGGCTGTAGTTTCCCCTTGCTTTCAGCCGTTCGCAGTACGAGAACAGCAAGGCCATTTTGGTTAGTGTTACAAGGCCAGATCAATCAATCATCCAGACTGTTGCCCCTGCAACTATTGAAAAGACTGCTGCCCCTCTTCAGGAACCACACGTTTGTCTGGCCACTCAACAGATACCCCTCCGTTGTGGTTGCACCTACGGCACGGCTATCTGTATCGATGAGGCACGCAAGCCTCCCCACCAACGGCAAGGTCCATGGTTCATGGGTAAATTTCATTTTTGCTTTGCTTGTAGATTTGTATGTCAGGTTCATGATGTCCCCATCATTTCTTTAATGGTCATAGTTGTTGCTACATTTACGTGGAATTAAGACACTACACGAAATTAAAAAGAGTTTTCAATGAAAAATAGGCGTCACTGTGATTTTGCATCTAGTATATACCGGGTGATCAAAAAGTCAGTATAAATTTGAAAACTGAATAAATCACGGAATAATGTAGATAGAGAGGTACAAGTTGACACACATGCTTGGAATGACGTGGGGTTTTATTAGAACCAAAAAAATACAAACGTTCAAAAAATGTCCGGTAGATAGCGCTTCATCTGATCAGAATAGCAATAATTAGCGTAACAAAGTAAGACAAAGCAAAGATGATGCTCTTTGCAGGAAATGCTCAATATATCCACCATCATTCCTCAACAACAGCTGTAGTCGAGGAATAATGTTGTGTACAGCACTGTAAAGCATGTCCGGAGTTATGGTGAGGCATTGTTGTCGGATGTTATCTTTCAGCATCCCTAGAGATGTCGGTCGATCAGGATACACTTGCGACTTCAGGTAACCCCAAAGCCAATAATCGCACGGACTGAGGTCTGGGGACATGGGAGGCCAAGCATGACGAAAGTGGCGGCTGAGCACACGATCATCACCAAACGACGCGCGGAAGAGATCTTTCACGCGTCTAGCAATATGGGGTGTCATTTTTTTTTTGTTCTAATAAAACCCCATGTCATTCCAAGCATGTGTGTCAATTTTTACCTCTCTATGTACATTATTCCGTGGTTTATTAAATTTTCAAATTTATACTGACTTTTTGATCACCCGGTAATATATAATATATTGCCATGGACGAAATTTAGCATACTGAATTTTTCTTTAGGTTTGCGTGGAGGCCTGTATCTGTCTACAATATCGAAAAAAGTGATCTAATGTTCTACACTCATTGGCGATCGCGCCACCCCAGCCATAAGGCCAGACTGAAATATCTACGACTTTCATCATATTTGAGATACTGAAATGAGATTATGAGAAAAGACAGAACATAAAGAGGAAAGTATTTTGTCGTATCATTATTATGCAAAGGTTCATTGTCTACCATGTTATTTCACTAACTACAGACTTACCCGATGGAGGAATGTAATTTTTAAGGGCCATTTTTCTGGTGAAGTGAGAAATGCTATGGGTTCTGTAACAACACGTGTGAAGACATTACACACTTATTTTCTACTGAAGACATGTTTCTTCATAATGTACTGACCTTAGTTTTCGTCTGTTCCTCATTTAATAAACTTAATAATCCAGTGTTTCAGAAATCTCTCGCAACTGTGTCTGTACAACAGGTTAGTGAGGTGAGAAACTGTAATCCCCACTGTGTTTCGACAAAAGAAGCAAATTTCAACATGGCAACAAGAAAAATGTGCAGCATGGCAACAAGAGAAATGCGCGGCATGACAACAAGAGAAATTCGCGGATTTTACTCAGAATTCGCCACTCATGATGCTCCTTTGAAAGTTGCAAATCATTCACAAATTAGGAGAAAATGAATCGCTGCAGCGGAATTCTTTTTAGATTCTAACCAAAGCAGGGGTGACAGTTGCTTTTGAATGGTCGCCATGCAAGCGTGGGCCTGGCTGGGCCCCACGTAATATTTACAAAAAATGCACTTCCCCCTCCAGCGCTCGACATTTCCCCCACAGCACCTGCCCGCACCCCACACCAATACATTCACCTCATGTGCGCCCTGCCGTATGCGCATCTACCGGCCAAGATATTCTGCGCGGACTGTACTAATCCACATTCTCGATGTCGGTGCCCTATCAACTGGAAAAGACAGGAGGTCACTGGAAGTTCTATAAGCTAAGGCTCGCCAGCTGCAACCTTCTGCTAGGTGGCTTGCTGGCAGACTTATCGATCACAGTATCCTTACACCACGGACTGACATATTTGACATGACTATTAAAACAACACGTCACAGAGTCGCACCTATTAAGCAAATAATATACTCCGCACTTGAAGCTATAAAAGGAGGATTCACCAACTCAAAAGCGAGCTTTCTGTATACACCTCGTTTTTGGATAGCGATGAGAATGCTATATGGTTTTTATTACAGTACGTTTCTACACAGGCCAATGCACATAGCCGTTCGCTACTATCTATGAACGAGCGTTTATTCTAGAGGGAACGGAAGACAACAGGAAATAACAAGAATAGTCCATGAACGCTGCGCTATTGTTTTGCGGCATTAAGAACCGGCATGCAGGATACACCAACGTTATGTATGAGGGTACTTTAAACAGTAAGTCACTCGTGTAGTTGCACGCTAAGGCAATTGCGCACCAAGAGTGTCGCATCGTCAGAAGAGAGTGAATGCTCCAGGTCTCCTGCAGACACAGTTCTGCTGTGGTACAGGTGACAGACGCATCACAGCCTCCTTGTGAAATGGCGCGGCAACCGGAAACGTAGTCCGAAGTTGAAGTACGCGGGACAGTACGATTCTTTGTGATGAAACGCCAAAGCTGCTCACTGATTCACAGTGGAACTCGGGCTGTGCACGTGCTACGGAGATGCAGTGCCGCGTGCAGGCGTAGCGACCGGCGCCGCGAAGCGCGAACCACGGCCAGCGACATCGACCCATCGGACGACAGTCTCCGGGCGATAAATACACTCCTGGAAATGGAAAAAAGAACACATTGACACCGGTGTGTCAGACCCACCATACTTGCTCCGGACACTGCGAGAGGGCTGTACAAGCAATGATCACACGCACGGCACAGCGGACACACCAGGAACCGCGGTGTTGGCCGTCGAATGGCGCTAGCTGCGCAGCATTTGTGCACCGCCGCCGTCAGTGTCAGCCAGTTTGCCGTGGCATACGGAGCTCCATCGCAGTCTTTAACACTGGTAGCATGCCGCGACAGCGTGGACGTGAACCGTATGTGCAGTTGACGGACTTTGAGCGAGGGCGTATAGTGGGCATGCGGGAGGCCGGGTGGACGTACCGCCGAATTGCTCAACACGTGGGGCGCGAGGTCTCCACAGTACATCGATGTTGTCGCCAGTGGTCGGCGGAAGGTGCACGTGCCCGTCGACCTGGGACCGGACCGCAGCGACGCACGGATGCACGCCAAGACCGTAGGATCCTACGCAGTGCCGTAGGGAACCGCACCGCCACTTCCCAGCAAATTAGGGACACTGTTGCTCCTGGGGTATCGGCGAGGACCATTCGCAACCGTCTCCATGAAGCTGGGCTACGGTCCCACACACCGTTAGGCCGTCTTCCGCTCACGCCCCAACATCGTGCAGCCCGCCTCCAGTGGTGTCGCGACAGGCGTGAATGGAGGGACGAATGGAGACGTGTCGTCTTCAGCGATGAGAGTCGCTTCTGCCTTGGTGCCAATGATGGTCGTATGCGTGTTTGGCGCCGTGCAGGTGAGCGCCACAATCGGGACTGCATACGACCGAGGCACACAGGGCCAACACCCGGCATCATGGTGTGGGGAGCGATCTCCTACACTGGCCGTACACCACTGGTGATCGTCGAGGGGACACTGAATAGTGCACGGTACATCCAAACCGTCATCGAACCCATCGTTCTACCATTCCTAGACCGGCAAGGGAACTTGCTGTTCCAACAGGACAATGCACGTCCGCATGTATCCCGTGCCACCCAACGTGCTCTAGAAGGTGTAAGTCAACTACCCTGGCCAGCAAGATCTCCGGATCTGTCCCCCATTGAGCATGTTTGGGACTGGATGAAGCGTCGTCTCACGCGGTCTGCACGTCCAGCACGAACGCTGGTCGAACTGAGGCGCCAGGTGGAAATGACATGGCAAGCCGTTCCACAGGACTACATCCAGCATCTCTACGATCGTCTCCATGGGAGAATAGCAGCCTGCATTGCTGCGAAAGGTGGATATACACTGTACTAGTGCCGACATTGTGCATGCTCTGTTGCCTGTGTCTATGTGCCTGTGGTTCTGTCAGTGTGATCATGTGATGTGTCTGACCCCAGGAATGTGTCAATAAAGTTTCCCCTTCCAGGGACAATGAATTCACGGTGTTCTTATTTCAATTTCCAGGAGTGTAGTCTGCTCGTAGGCAGAGCCCCATACAATCCCCCCCCCCCCCCCGTCTCTCACCCCCCTTCTCTCTGCCTTTTCCGAAACTGACAGGCCATTCGCGCGACCTTTCTAACTTCGATCCATCTAATAGAGTTACAGTTATTTGCTGTGCTCGTGCATAAAACACCACGTCAGTATAAAAGACCGATACGTAACTCAGTCCTTCCGATCGGAACGTTTTTTGGGCCAAGAAAATAAATTTACGAACTGTTTGAGTTAGATTTCGGTTACACACAACGTTCTTCCCACATTGCAGCAAGTTTACTTAATTTCGGCTCTGTGTGGATATAATACATTTACGGTCCAGATGTCAGTTTCGTGCACACAGCAGGCAGTACATGATGACACAAAGTTCGTGATGACAGAGTAGACTTCTTAGGAGACTGGTTTGTTTTGATCAGGTCATCTTGTATCCTCTCGAATACACCACATATTATAACAGTTTCAGTGCAGGCGACAAAAGTTATCAGACTACTTAGTGCAGGCAATTCAGTTGCAACTAATGTTGATTACTAACTAATTAATTAATGAGTCCATATTAATTCATTAATTACTTCGTAAAAATACATTACCAGAGATGACGTATATGCCCAAATTAAAAGTGAATCGCACGCATCGGCGGTTTATTTTCACAATTTTCGAACCTATTGAGCCCTCCCCTCTTTGGCCCTCTCTTCCTTTTCTTCTCTCTCTTCTCCTCTTCCTTCGTCCTACCGCGGCTATATCTCAGGATTTTCAGGACAAAAACGGAGGGAGAAAGGGGGCACTAGTGTGTGGTTGATCACGATGACGTAGTGCAATGTGTGAGTGTCACACTTATCTCCGTTTTGAGAAGATTGATGACTGAAGCAGAAACATTCCTCTAAAAGAAAAAGGTAAGTGGTCTCTTTTTGAAAAAAAGGTAAATAGTAGTGCAGACTATAATGTCTATCGTTCTACCAAACTGAAGGAACACGACACAGTTTGTAAAGTTTCCACTTCGGATGAAGTTTATTGATCCCAAGGAGCTGAAACAAAACTCATCCGTTCCAAATGTCATTCACAACCAGAGTAATTAGTTTTCTGATGTGTCTGTAGTGGTCACTAATGATTGAAATGATCCTTCCGGTAATTCTATCACAATCTGTTTACGGGTTGCTAAACAACGTATCAACTAGCTGACTATTCCGTGATTAATATCTGTCGTATTCAAACAGTAAATCAACTCACACTTGCTTTAAGCATCAAGAACGCTTACTATCCCTTCCGATAATTTTCTGATAATTATTATTAAGTTAATGTCAATAAATAACGGCCAGTGTCACTTAATCCTTAACGCCACTACATCTCCCGATAGCCTACCGCGCATCTGAAACTTCGCGCCGATATTTCAAAGTCCGCGCACGATTTGTTTGTAACGAAGTTTGGCAGGCATTCCCTAGAATATTTTCTAAACCAACTCCGGGTTCTGAATTATCAGTTCTATGTCCATTCATAAAAACTGCAGTGGACCCGCACTCGATTACGACTTGTCCGCGCGCTCGTACAACTCAGAAGGTATCATCCTTCTCAAAGAGAAAAAATATCACGCATAACGCAGCATTGTTATGTGCTATGTCAAAACACATTTATATCCAGCTCATAAAGAGTCAATACCTATTGATCCTAAAACATATTCTACTTAGTTAAATTCTTTACTCCATAAATAATACAATTTTGAAATGATTTACATGTGTACTGTCTCAATCAGTCAGCAAATATTTCACATCAAAAAAGCCTCTACTTGAGATGACGTCATGGATTACTACCTGTTTTTACTCTCTTACTCTCACGTGACACAAGGTATGTTGTTGTTGTGGTGGTGGTGGTGGTGGTGGTGGTGGTGGTGGTGGTGGTCTTCAGTCCTGAGACTGATTTGATGCAGCTCTCCATGCTAATCTATCCTGTGCAAGCTCCTTCATCTCCCAGTACCTACTGCAGCCTACATCCTCCTGAATCTGCTTACTGTATTCATCCCTTGGTCTCCCTCTAAGATTATTACCCTCCACGCTGCCCTTCAGTACTAAATTGGTGATCCCTTGATGCCTCAGAACATGTCGTGCCAACCGATCCCTTCTTCTAGTCAAGTTGTGCCACAAACTCCTCCCCAATTCTATTCAATACCTCATCATTAGTGACGTGATCTACCCATCTAATCTTCAGAATTCTTCTGTAGCACCACATTTCGAAAGCTTCTATTCTCTTCTTGTCTAAACTATTTATCGTCCATGTGTCACTTCCATACATGGCTACACTGCATACAAATACTTTCAGAAACGACTTCCTGACACTTAAATCAATACTTGATGTTAACAAATTTATCTTCTTCAGAAACGCTTTCCTTGCCATTGCCAGTGTACCTTTTATATCCTCTCTATTTCGACCATCATCAGTTATTTTGCTCCCCAAATAGTAAGACTCCTTTACTACTTTAAGTGTCTCATTTCCTAATCTAATTCCCTCACCATCACCCGACTTAATTCGACTACATTCCATTATCCTCGTTTTGCTTTTGTTGATGTTCATCTTATACCCTCCTTTCAAGACACTGTCCATTCCGTTCAACTGCTCTTCCAAGTCCTTTGCTGTCTCTGATAGAATTACAATGTCATCGGCGAACCTCAAAGTTTTTATTTCTTCTCCGTGGATTTTAATACCTACTCCGAACTTTTCTTTTGTTTCATTTACTGCTTGCTCAATATAGAGATTGAATAGCTTCGGGGAGAGACTACAACCGTGTCTCACTCGCTTCCCGGCCACTGCTTCCCTTTCATGTCCGTCAACTCTTATAACTGCCATCTGGTTTCTGTACAAATTGTAAATAGCCTTTCGCACCCTGTATTTTACCCCTGCCACCTTCAGAATTTTAAAGATAGTATTCCAGTACAGTAAATCTGCATGCCCTCGGGAAAAATTACGGCTGTAGTTTCCCGTTGCTTTCAGCCGTTCGCTGTACCACAACAGCAAGGCCGTTTTGGTTAGTGTTACAGGGCCAGATCAGTCAATCATCCAGACTGTTGCCCCTGCAACTATTGAAAAGGCTGCTGCCCCTCTTCAGGAACCACACGTTTGTCTGGTCTCTCAACAGATACCCCTCCGTTGCGGTTGCACCTACGGTACGGCTATCTGTATCGTTGAGGCACGCAAGCCTCCCCACCAACGGCAAGGTCCAATGGACATCCCCACAAGATTATTTCTTCAAGATTTTGAGGGCTACACGGACGATTACCCATGTAATGGTACTCTATTTCAGTCAATGATACTCTGCGCATAGGAATTAAAGCGTCCCTTTTTTATACGCTGTCATTTTCTCCCATTGCCACGAAAAAGTATGAAGGTTGCATCAAAGATGGCTGCAACCTCCCTCTGTAACAGTACAAGAGCGTGGCGCCGTGCGACCACGCCCAATGGCTTGGAAACTCTTCAAGCAGCGAGGTGTCGACACGTTCCACGGAAAGGTCACAGCTCACAAGTGCGGGTGAGGTCACCTTGGCACCAAATTTCACCACGGTTCTGTCCAACACCCCCGTGGACGTGTCGCACGATAGGGAGGACGTCACAGCCGCTATTACTCACATTTCACTCCCTTCTTTTGACACACCTGCGATGGAGGCCAGAAAGGCGACACCGAGCCTTGAAATCACGTGGTTTTCTTGCAGGTGGTCGAGGAAAACATGGCAGATGCACAGCCGTTCGAAATCGACACGAAAAGGCCTGAGGACGCGGCATAGGGGGCGTCAATGAAGGCACCGCTACCTCGCGGCGTTCATGTACACAGATTTCGCGGTCGAAAACGACAACTTGCAGGGCAGTGTGCAACAACAGACTGACGTTCTTGAGAACCTGCGATCCTGCTGACATGTCCTACATCTACATCCACGTGACTACTCTGCTATTCACAATAAAGTGCCTGGCAGAGGGTTCAATGAACCACATTCATGCTGTCTCTCTACCGTTCCACTCTCGAACGGCACACGGGAAAAACGAGCACTTAATTTTTTCCGTGCGAGCCCTGATTTCTCTTATTTTATCATGATGATCATTTCTCCCTATGTAGGTGGGTTCCAACAGAATGTTTCCGCAATCGGAGAAGAAAACTGGTGATTGAAATTTCATGTGAAGATCCCGTCGCAACGAAAAACGGCTTTGTTTTAATGATTGCCACTCCAATTCACGTATCATCTCTGTGACACTATCTCGCCTACTACGCGATAAGACAAAACGAGCTGCCCTTCTTTGTACTGGGCGATTCAGTCCTTTTCTTAGTGCATCCTGGGACTTCATATCCACTAAACATGAACTGACCCCTTAGGAGCGCTGGGCGACCCCAGTTTTTGCTCTGGTATACATGGAGAAACCGCTGGGGACCTTTCAAAGCCATTCGTCGAAATCTGAACATGGTGCGAAGCAGGAAAAGCTGTCTACTTTTTTTTTCCAGGCCTGATCACGTGGAATGCGACATTGTCACCTGCGTGAATAAAGCAACAAAGGGTCTTCTAAGGCCCGTCTGGTTTAGCAACGTACTCGGTGCCACCTGCACACCTCTGTTGAGCACTTAAAAATGTGCCTGTACAGAGAGAGAGAGAGAGAGAGAGAGAGAGAGAGAGAGAGAGAGAACCCCTGCGGATTCCCAGATGCCTGCAAGCACAGTAGTGCATGCGTGCGGAATCTGAGGGGTGTCGAAATTGTGATGCCATGTCAAACAGAAATGCAATTTTCCAAGAGACATCTTTTATTATTATACACTATTAATTTCAACTTGAAACTAATTATCAGCAAAAAAGTAAGGCTAGACTGAATGATTTTTGCCTCATGCTTATGTATACAGTGCTATCTGTAAACAGAACTGCTTGAGACACAAGTGGCTGTTGCTGCTGAGCTTTTGTGACAAGCGTACGTATTTCTTACTAATGGATTTCCGTAATACTTTTGGGTGGCAAAATATTAGGCATGTTAGCTTGTGATAAAAGGATGAAGTTTCAAAAATGGTTCAAAGGTCTCTAAGCACTATGGGACTTAACATCTGAGGTCATTAGTCCCCTAGACTTAGAACTATTTAAACCCAACTAACCTAAGGACAGCACACACATCCATGCCCGAGGCAGGATTCGAACCTGCGACCGTAGCAGGCGCGCGGTTCCGGACTGAAGCGCCTAGAACCGCTCGGCCACAGCGGCCGGCTGATGAAGTTTTAATCAGGAAGTAAATGCACAGGAAACAGGCAGTACTTTTTTACATTCGTGACGTCAGGTCCAGTATTCCTGCAAAGCCCTGGAAAACCCTATGGACCAAAAGATAAATATTTCTATTAATGTGCAAATGTACTTAGCCGCACATGTGGCATTTGACATGTATATTTCCATAAACTATAAGGGACATTCAAACGAAAATGAGACAGAAGGAAAAATATAAGTAAACTGTTTATTATTTCAGGAATAACCGCCACACCAGTTAATACATTTATCCCACTGTGAGACAAGACGGTCAGTGCGTTAATGGGAAAATGTTTGCCGTTGCCTGCAGAACCGTAGTTGTACCCACACGTGCAGCTGTGCATCCGAGGCAAATCGATGGCCACTAACCTGTTTCTTCAGTGCTCCAAAAATATGGAAATTGCGCGGGTCCACCCAAATATTGCCAAAGTTGTTTACAGTACGCTGAGAAAGTTTCGCTGGGAAGCCCTTACACGTACTGCATAAATCCCAGTCTCTCCCCACGCGATTTCGCTATTTTTGAAGTCTCAAAGAAAGACATTCGTGACCGTCGATTTCCTTCGGACTACGAGGTGCGCGCCTGTTCACAATCACAGTTCCCGTAGGAACCCACAAACCTTTTTCCTTTAAGCCGGCGTTGACCTTCTTGTGTCACAGCGAGGTAAACGAGTTAACAGCTACGGCGATTACTTCTGGAATAATAAACAGTTTTCTTACTTTTTCCCATCTGTCTCGTTTTCGTTCGACTGGCCCTTGTAGCGACAACGCCACAGCCTTCATACTAGAATGTTTCATAGCCTGCAAGTTATTATAAATGAAGTCCATCTTTGAGTCTACAATGCACAGAAACAGTGTTTTCGTAAACAGCACACGTTTTGTGTTATTCACCAACTACTCTACTTTTACGCCCTTTTCTAGCATTTGTCGTCTCCATCGCTAGCTCTGAGCTCCCTTATGTGAAGCGGCTTAAGTCGAGAGCATTTAGCAAATGGTTGTAGGCGCTTTGGATCCGTTGTGAACATTCAAACGGAGAGGAGGGACAACAATAACATGAGTTCTGTCGTAGTTGAACAATGCCCAACTAGCTATAAATTAGCAAGCCCTCCAACATAAACACACGGACGTTGCTCATAAAACAATTACTGAGGCGAACAGGAACGTGAACCAATCTACACATTCTCTGATAGCGAATCTAGTGCCTGTTTGTGAACAAGGAACACATTGGTTCACATGGCTCTGAGCACTATGGGACTCAACTGCTGAGGTCATTAGTCCCCTAGAACTTAGAACTAGTTAAACCTAACTAACCTAAGGACATCACACACATCCATGCCCGAGGCAGGATTCGAACCTGCGACCGTAGCGGTCTCGCGGTTCCAGACTGCAGCGCCAGAACCGCGCGGCCACTTCGGCCGGCGAACACATTGGAAATCTTACACAAATAACGATATTACAAAAACAACAATATATCCACAATAAGAAAACTGCTGAAAAATACAGCATACATTTCACGATAATAAGGTCTCTGCATCGTTAGCTCTTGCAAGCGTGACTGTCACTTCAAAAGACTGTAAGATTACGTGCCTCCGTAAATCAAATAAAATTATAATTAGTGGCGGAAGTGACGTGGACCAGTCCTTGTCCTCGTCACGGCACAGGTGCGCTATTGATGGAGCAAAAAATATCACTTGTAAGCGCAAGATATGATTTATGTTGTTTAGAAAGGGCATTGAAAAACGTGTGCGATTTAATGTTTGTTGAGTAAGTCTTTAATCAATGTACTGCCTCGCAAGCCGCTATTATACGATTGCAGATTAGAATTTATTTGACATTGGCTCTCGCTTTCCCATTAGCATTTCCTCTTCCATCGAAGGCTGGAATGTGTTCACTGTCGCTGAAATATTCATCATATAAAGAGAGCTCACGAAATCGATGTTCAGTTCATCAGACAAAATTTTACTATGATAATAACTGTTGTAGATAAAGATCGTTGGCAACAAGCTGTTGTTGCCAACTTACCCACGACTTTGTTTATTACAAATTATTTTCCCCAATACACGTATTACATGAAAAAGAGTTGTCATCGTGTACAGACATTTACTTAACACTAAGTAATTAATGTGGGGCAACGGCCTTGCCGCCATGGGTACACTGGTTCCCCTGAGGTCACCGAAGTTAGGCGCTGTCGGGCGTGGCCAGCACTTGGACGGGTGACCATCCAGCCGACACGCGCTGTTGCCATTTTTCGGGGTGCACTCAGCCTCGTGATGCCAATTGAGGGCCTACTCGACCGAATAGTAGCGGCTCCGGTCAAAGAAAACCATCATACCGACCGGGAGAGCGGTGTGCTGACCACACGCCCCTCCTATCCGCATTCTCATCTGAGGATGACACGGCGGTCGGATGGTCCCGATGGGTTACTTGTGGCCTGAAGACGGAGCGCTAAGTGATTCGTGTATGTCTTTAAAATATAACGTGAGATTTTACACATTTAGTCTGACCGCTTCTCTGGCTTACAACAGCAAAGCTAAATTTATGACACAGTCACAGTGTTAAGTGTTGTTATCACAAGAGCAGCAGCAGCAGCAGCCAGTGGAGTTGGACAGCAATAGACTAGGGTTGTTCCAGGCTCATTAACGTTTTCATTTCAAGACAGTTCATGTTTGTTGTAATGTCACATGTCACGCCTGAATGGAATATTTCAAGAATCATTAGTTGTTGCATTTGTGTTCACAATTAAATGCCTCTTTTATGGCCCACGGATGGTAAGAATGTAACTGAAATCGGTGGTCAACATGAAAATAAGTAGCGCTGTGTGCGGCATCATGCGTTCGTGACCACCATAGCATTGACTGCTGAGTCGTTATTTTACGTTTGTCCGTTCTGAGATTTCTGCTTACGCGGTGTTTTTAAGGTCGGTAGACGCAGCTGGCCAGTTGTACATCGATGCAAGCAAAGGTAAAAAGCAGTTTCTATTTATCTGTTCTTAGTCCGCTTCCTGAGACTTTCGTTCCCCATATGCCTTTTGGAAGGAGCTAAGGAAACCGCGAACTAATAGTACAGACAGTCCTCTTTAGCCTGCAGTGCTGTAGTGGTTGTAAAATGTAGTATTCAGAAACTTCTGGAATTTTAACAAACATTAGACGCAAAAGAATCAAAAACCTAGCCATTAAAATTCCACGCTTTTAAATCTGCTGGTCGCTTAGTATCAGCACTTCCGTAAAGCGTAGTGTACGTCCTTGTGGCCAGTATATTTTGCGCTGAGACAAGTTCGTAAAGTACATTCAGCAAAGTACTGACGTTTTTCGTCTACATGAAGCTACTCACTGAGTCAAACTAATTAATACTGTACAGATTTATAAACAAAACAAGTCTTAAAACATTTCATTTCTCCTCCAGTTTCCGCTGGAAAAGCCCCAAAGACATGGGAGCTGTCGATGTTTCAATGAGTCAGCAACAAGTTTATAGCCAGTAGGTAGGCGGAATTAAATCTCTTAAGTCGCGGAACAAGAAAGACGAAAATTTAGGGGAACGATTAAGTAGTGTTTTTTTTCCATTAGCAACAAACATCGCGTAAGCAGGTGTCTTCGAGTGAACAAACATAAAACTACAACTCAGCAGATAGTACTGTGTTCGTCAGGAACTGCGTCATTCAGCACACAGCTCTACTTATTTTCATTTTGACTGCTGATTTCTGTCCCATTCTGATTATTCTCAAACCACATCAATGAGCCTGGAAAAACTCTGAAGCAGGAAGTCAGAAATGCTGATCATGTGAATTTCTTTGAGAGTCTGGAGCATACCACATCAAATCAAGCAAGAAGTTCAGCATCGTGGAAAATGAAGATTATACAGATATTGACGAGAGGAGCATTTATTTAACAAAATTACTTATTCTAACAGCAAAAATGTTGTGCACGCGCAGAAAGGAAAACAAAAGAACGCCTGAAACAGAGCAAGGCAGCTATCAAAGAGAAGATGAGAGTTTCAAGCTAAGAGTGGCAGAAACTTGATAGACCATACTGAATTAAACAAAACTGTATCACCTGGAAACATGAGAGCCGATGCAGTGGACATTTACTAATCGAAACAATTGTAAGCAGTAAGAGTATGAAGAAAATTTCGATATGTATCCAACATTTTAGCTCTGAAGATGTCAGACGACAGACCAACTACAAGGAAAGAGAAAATTAACGGGTTTCTTCGTTTGGCGTAACCAAGTATGAAAACTACGACACCCACAGATTTCGACGTGTATATATAACGATTTTTCGTGAGTGTAGTGGAAATGTGCTCTCTAACCTGTGACCAGATGAGAGAAAACACAAATTTTCGTAGGACAGATGAGTAGCTGTAAATAATATTATATCAGTGTAGAAAACATGGCGTGATCTGTTTTGAAACACAAATCAAAATTATTCCAGAACAAATTCACTGCAGATGCTTTTCATATAAAAGGGTAAATCCGTCTAGAAGGTAAATAAACATTATTTTTTGCAAGAGAAAGGCGTTTTAAGTTATGCAAGGAATATTTATGAAACGAAGAGAAAATCGAACAACGATACCAAAATTTCTGTTGAGCTTAGTACCATTTAAGAGATGAATAAAAATACAGGTAATTAATAATGAAAATAACGTAATTCAGAATTAGTTTCAGAGCAGATGGATGAAGTTATTCAAGGTATGAAGACCGTCGAGCCTGGATAGGATGATGATGCAATAGAAATGATTAGCAGACCTAGTTGTAGATAAGGTATAGGAAGAACTTCAAAAATATTTATAGAATATCTGCGGAGGAAGGCAGTGCGATAGGTGTAGAAGAATGCTATCTTCATTGTACTTCACAAGTAAAGATGCAAACATAGGTACAGGGTGTCCCATTTATTATGATCACACTAAATAACTGTTTGTCCATATGCAAATTACAAAATGTAAACATCAATCAGCATGATTGCCTTCGTTGTAGCTTTGTTTCTTACAAAGATATGAACATCGGTACGTCTTTTTTAAATGGCACCCTGTGTTTTTTATTCGGTAATTAATTTCCTCTCCTAAAGACCTATTCAAAAATGTGTGACAGTGCACCATTCACTGAAACAACGTTGTTAATTACATAACACAACATCGACATTGACGCTCCCAGCGCTTAGTGCAGGTACTCGGGGTGATGGAACACATCATCGTGCTGACGTTGACAGGGGACAAATGTAAACATAAGTAGAATGCACGCCACTCATTCCGTCAACTATCGTCAGTTGAAGAGTCGTGTGAAGAATGTACACCAACAAAGAGAAGGTAGAAATTCTACTTATCGGTGGGGAATGTAAGTTAGCAGAACAGTAATTGCAATACTGTTTTCTTATGTACAGGTACATTTAGTACAGTACTTTAGTCCTTTTACTGTTGTGTAGAGTAGGCATTCAGTAAAGGCTGTGCTTCCTACAAACAGCATCAACATAACGTTTATTTTATTGTTGTTGTTGAAGGAAGACGAAATGCTACGCAGGCAGCGGAACTGTACAGAGAGCGACATCCTGACATGAACCCACCTTCCCGGCGGATGTTTTCTCGTCTTGTTGCGACGCTTCAGGAAACGGGAAGTTTCAGCCCACGACAGCGCAATCGTCGTAGTATTCACACAGACTGCCAGCCGGACTGGCCGAGCGGTTCTAGGCGCTACAGTCTGGAACCGCGCGACCGCTACCGTCGCAGGTTCGAATCCTGCCTCGGGCATGGATGTGTGTGATGTTCTTAGGTTAGTTAGGTTTAAGTAGTTCCAAGTTCTACGAGACTGATGACCACTGCAGTTAAGTCCTATAGTGCCATTTGAACCATTTTTGAACTCACACAGACGAAACTGGCGAAGTTACTGTTCTCGTTTCCGTTGCTATGAATCCACATGTGGGCACACGACAGCTTGAACACGAGAGTGGCATTTCTAAAACTAGTGTACATCGTATTCTTACACGTCTCCGGTTCCATCCTTGCCATGTACACCTACACCAAGAATTACAGGGAATGATTCCCAGAATCGTGTACAGTTCTGTCAGTGGGCACAACAGCAAATCCTCGCCAACCCGAACTTCTTCTCGAACGTTCTGTTTACCGATGAATGTCTCTTCCCGAAAAAAAGGGACCGGTAAATACTGGGAACACGCATTATTGGTCCAGCGACAACCCACGGTGGCATAGACAGGTGTAACATCAGCGTCAATGGAGAATTAACGTCTGGTGTGGGATGCTTGGTGCTACAATAATTGGCCCTTATTTCGTCAATGGTAGTCTAAACGGCACAGCGTATGCCAACTTCCTCAGACGAATTCTTCCTCCTGTTCTGGATGAAGTGCCGCTAAGAACCAGAATACTTATGTGGTATCAACACGATGGATGTCCAGCACATAATGCCTTGCGTGCACGTTGTGTTCTGAACCGAAGTTATCCTGCCAGATGGATTGATCGAGGAGGAACAGTTACTTGGCCTGCTAGGTCTCCTGATTTAAATCCACTGGACTTTTTTTCTTTGGGGATGCATTAAAGACGTTCTGTATCGCGATATTCCAGCAACACCAGGTGACATGCAGGAACGTATCGTGCTTGCTTGTAATTCTCTTCAGCCGGCAACACTGGAAGCAGTAAATAATTCTTTCATTCAACGAATGCACCAGTGTATCGGTGTCCTGGGTCTTCACTTCGAGAATCTTTGAATGTTCTACTCCTGGGCGAAGGTACAGGAGAATCAAAGTCAATTTTGTGTTATGTTTTTACTTGGTTTTCATTTGTTTTCTGACAACTCCAGCAAGTGGATGAGTTTGGGATCCCGTGCTCAGTGTTGTGTTATGTAATTAATAACTGCAGTCCCATAGTCCTCAGAGCCATTTTTTTGACTGGAGTGCACTCCTTCTTTAAATTCTGATGGAAACGGGAATAAAGTTTGGAGAGTGAGAGGTTATTTACAACTTGTACATAAACCAGAGTGAAGTTGTAAGAGTCCACACACACACAAAAGGAAAGCAGTGGTTGAGAATGGAGAGAGACTGGGTTGTAGCCTACCCCCGATGATAGGCATTCTGTAAATTCCACAAGGTGAGAAGCAAACCAAGGAGATATGGAAAAACTATTACAAATCCAGGAGAAGATATACGAATTTTGAAATCTGTTGATAACATTGCCACTACGTCAGAGATACCAAAGAACTTGGAAGTGGAATAAATGCAGTGCATAGCGTCTTGAGAAGAGCCTATGAGATGATCATCAACAAAAGTAGAATAAAGATAATGGAATTTAATTGAATTAAATCAGGCGGTGCTGAAGTATGTAGGCTGGGAAATGACACACTAAAAGTAGTAGATGAGTTCTGTTATTTAGACAGCAAAATAACTGATGATATCCGAAGCAGTAAGGATATAAAATGCAGAGAATGAAAAGCGCTTCTGAAGAAGAGAATTTCTTAACATTATAACACGCATGGGGATACAAATGGTGGGGGTACCTTAAACTGCAATCTCGCTTTCACCGCGCGCCCTGTCCACGTCACGTACCTGATAATCCCACGGCGGTCGTATTGGTCTGCTGCACATTGCTGCTGGCTCCGCTGCAATTACGTATCTAAATATGCAAGCGGTTTTAGGGCAGCCATTCAACATTAAACACAACGCTGCCTTGCGTATAGTATGAATATATTTTGAGACGATAAGAAAATCGCAAGTCGGACTGTTTACACTCCGCCACACACCGTCAGGTGGCTTGCGGAGTATGGATGTAGATGTGGATGTAGATGTAGATGTAAGTCATAAATGTTGATGCCAATTAACATTCTTGATGATTATCTGTCCACAATTACAATTCCCTTGTTACTGCACAGCATTCATGACGATCTTAATGTCTGTCACTGTTGTACGTCACGCTGACGCACGTGTTTCACAGCCTTACTCTGGCCGAACCTTCGGCGATAGATACACAGGCAATGGTCATGATTATCCATCCACAAATATCACTTGTACGACCGCACACGTAACCGTCGCGTCGCGGCTGATTGTTGATGATGCGGAAACGCGATGACCGAACGCACGTTCTGACGCTCGCTACAAGACACTGGCACTTGAATGCTCTCTTTCGTGGTAGACTATACCACTGATTCACATTAGTTCATTCTGGGAGACCGAACACGACACAGACGGTTGATGTTGTACGGTACGACACGCAAACGAGCGGATACACAATTACATTACCGGCGGCGCTGCTCATTTTTAATTACTTGTTTACGCACTTTTCTCTGACTCCACTTCCGTATCTCGTTACTTCACTGTAATAGCGCTTGTAGCCACTCTTGAACTTCCATAATAATGCCTTTCACATGCAGAGCCACCGACAGCACAACGTAACAGCTCCGTGTCCCGTGCTCGACTCTGCAAATACAACCAAAACCAGCGATATGACGATACGATTACAACATGTAATGTAAATTTAAGCGTTAGGAAGTCTCTTTAGAAATTTTAGAAATTTGTAGTAAGGTGTTATGGGACCAAACTATTGAGGTCACCGGTCCCTAAGCTTACGCAGCACTGAGTCTAAATTAAACTAACTTGCGCTAGGGACAACACACACACCCGTGCCCGAGGGAGGAATCGAACTTCGACGAGGGGAGCAGCGCGTACCGTGGCAAGACGCTTCAGGCCGTGCGGCTACCCCGCGCGGCGAAGTCTTTTCTGAAGGTATTTGTCTGAAGTGTAGCCTCGTGCGGAACTGAAACGTGAATGCTAAGCACTTGTGACAAGAAGACAATGGAAACTCTTGAAATATGATGCTACAAGAGAATGCCGAAGATGAGATGGGTAAATCATGTAACTAATAGGGAGGTACTGAATCAAATTGAGGGGCAAGAAATGTTTGGCACAGCTTGACCAAGGAAATTGATCGGTTGATAGTATAGACCCTGGGAAATCATGGAATCGTATTTTTTTTTCTTTATTGTAATTTCATTCCCCTGCTCCATATGGGCAGGGGAGGGCTGCCAGCACCACAGTCCATCGCTCTTCAGCCAATTGGCTTTACAAAAATACAGAAGGGTGATTACTTAAGAAGGGGGGGGGGAGGGTAAAAAGGGGGACATACAAAACACAGTAAATGGAGATGATGGGAGTTAAAATATACTCTAAGATGGGGACATGCTCTGGGGGACAGTTAAAAAGTCGACATAGAAGACCACTGCTGGAAATCAAAGTACACTTAAAATACTGGAGGCAAAGCTAAAAGTCGGACATAGGATAAAAAATCACACAGAGCAAGACACTTAGGAAAACACTGGAGCCGGCCGCTGTGGTCGAGCGGTTCTAGGCGCTTCAGTCCGGAACCGCGTGACTGCTGCTGTCGCAGGTTCGAATCCTGCCTCGGGCATGGATGTGTGTGATCTGCTTAGGTTAGTTAGGTTTAAGTAGTTCTAAGTTCTAGGGGACTGATGACCTCAGAAGTTAAGTCACATAGTGCTCAGAGCCATTTGAACCATTATGAAAACACTGGAAAACTATGGGGCACTCATGCAGAATAAAAAACTGCTGGTAGGGACGGACCTGCTGAGGGACTGGAGGCTGAAGAGGAGGGAAAGAGAAGGGAGGAAGGTGCGGTGGAGGCGCTAGGGGGGGGTGGGAGGAAGAGGAAAAAAAAGGGGGCAGGAGGTACACCAAGAGGCAGCAGACGTGCAGGGCAGGAGATGAAGAGGGAAGACAAGGCAGGAGGGAGTGCAGAGACACTGAAGGGAAGTATGGGAGGGGGTGTAGGAGGGGGAAAGCCACTCGGGAGAGGGGAGGGGGAGGAGAGGGAGCCCTGAGGAGGAGGCAGGAGGGAAGGTGGGGTTAGAGTTGGTAGGAGGGGGTAGACGTCAAGGTGAAGCTCGTCATCCAGGAGGGGTAGGTGCTGGGCAGAGAATATGCAGGGTGCAGATGTATTCAAGGAAAAGGAGAAGGTGAGGGGATGAGGTCATAGAGGATGTGCGTGGGGGATGGAAGGCGGATATGGAAGGCGAAGCGGAGTGCATGGTGTTCTGGGAGGGGCAGAAATCCAAGCAACAATGGCATAACAGAGGATGGGGCAGATCAAGGATTTGTAGGTGTGAAAGATGGTGGAAGGATGCAGTCCCCATGTCCAGCTGGACAGGAGTTTCAGGAGGCGGAGTCTGTTGTGGACTTTGTGTTGGATTGTAAGGAGTCCAGGTGAGGTGGCAGTCGAGGGTGAGGCCAAGGTATGTGAGGGTAGGAGTGAGATGAATAGGACAGCCATAAATGGTTAGGTAGAAATCAGGGAGACGGAAGGAGTGGGTAATGCAGCCTAGGATGATCGCCTGGGTTTTGGAGGGGTTGATACAAAGGAACCACTAGTTGCACCAAGTGGTGAAATGGTCATGGTGGATTTGGAGGTTGCGTTGGGACCGTTGAAGAGTAGGATAAAGGGTCAGGATAGCGGTGTCATCAGCAAATTGGAGGAGAAGAACAGGAGGGGGAGGTTTGGGCATATCAGCAGTGTACAGGAGATAGAGGAGAGGAGGAAGGATGGAGACTTGGGGCACGTTGGCAGAGGGACAGAAGGTATGGGATTTGGAATTGTGGATAGTGACATAGGAAGGACGACAGGAGAGGAAGGAAGCAACGAAACAGATGAAACTGATAGGGAGAGCATGGGTCTGGAGTTTGAAGAGGAGCCCGGGATGCCGGACATGGCCATAGGCGTTTTGGAGGTCAAGGGGAACAAAGATAGTGGAGCTATGGGAGTTAGAGGGAGCTAGTCGTCGGCTGAGAAGAAAGGCTGGAAGCTACACTGTGTAAGGAGAAGGAGGTGGTGCTGGTTGAGGTAGCGGTGAATATGGCGGGAGAGGATGGTCTGGAATCGCAAAATTTGCTATTGGAGGATTAGTGTCAGGGATAAAACTTGTCGAGGGAGAACAAAGGATAAATACAGTAAGCATT
Organism: Schistocerca nitens; assembly: GCF_023898315.1. Lineage (NCBI taxonomy): Eukaryota > Metazoa > Arthropoda > Insecta > Orthoptera > Acrididae > Schistocerca > Schistocerca nitens. The sequence goes on from NC_064622.1 coordinate 13,909,441, forward strand.
TTAAGATGGATGTAGGTTGCGGTAGTTACTCGGAGAGACGAAGTGGCTTGCACAAGATAGAGTAGTTTGAAGAACTGCATCAAACCAGTCTTCGGACTGAAAGCAACAACAACAACAACAACGTTGTGTCGTTGCAGGTGTAGCTAGGGTAGTGTGTCGTGAAAACTCAAAACGACATTCAGCACGAAACGAGTGGCCCCTCCCCTCAGTGTTGGCGATACGAGTTGGCATGGTTTGACGCCACTGGACATTTTTCATTGGTGTAAACTCAAAGATTACGCAGAGGTTCCGACGGCCGAAGAAGGCTTAAAACATACCATTCTTGCGTCGTGTGCAACGATGTCATAGGATGTATATCTTCAAATAAAACTCATATTAATTTTGCTTGTGTGTACTAAGGTATTGTAATAATCTTAATACCTCAGTTGCCCTCCGACCTACAGTACCTTGGCAGGTCCCTACCAGCTGTTTTTATTCTTTGTGAGTGTTCCCTCGTTTTCAGTTGTTTTGTTTTTTAAATGTCTCGCTCTGCGTGATTTTTATACTGTGGCCGACTTTTAACTTGTGTTTGACTCCTGTGATTTTAAGTGCACAACGAAAATGCCAGCTGTGTTCTTTTAACTTTAAGTCGACTTTTTAACTGTCCCCCCTGTACATGTCCCCTATTAGTGTATATATTAACTCCAATCATCTCCATTTGCTGTGTTTTTTTATGTCCCCCCCCCCCCTTTTATCACCTCCCTAGTTATGTAAGAGTTCCCCTTTCATGTATGTTGTAAAACCGTTTCGCTGGAGAGTGGTGGACTGTGCCGCTGCCAGCCCTCCCCTGTCCATGGGTCAGGGGAATGAAATTTCAATAAAGAAAAAAAATACCACAGTTGCCTGTTATATAGATGTATTCAGTTCGTGACATTCGCCCTTCTTTCAAAGCAAGACAAAATAGCAGGTTTATTACACTAATAAACTAGTGATCCATTATTAGAGGCCGCGTCCTTTGTCTTCTGCTTGATGTATTAGTCCAACCGCATGTGGCCAAATTGAGTATTCCCAACTATTCTGAATTAATAATTAGACTTTCTAAGATGCCTCAAGCTGTAGTGCTGCATTAGCTGGACCCGACAACTGCATTTAATAAAACTAACTGATTTATGTGCAGAGCACCAAATTCTTTGCAATTTCTCCAAAACAACGTGTTTAATATGGTGAAATGATGTCGGATTTGTCTCTTTGATAACTGCAGTTCGAATAGAAATTAGTGTAGTTCCTTTTGAAAGCTGACAGTCACAGCTCGATAATTAATGTAACAATGACAACAGAATGTACGTAATTTAGTCTGGACTTCTGTACAATTCATACGAGTGAAAGCAGGTGTACGGTATTTTAAACTGTTAGACAAATATTAGAAGTGAGTGGCATACCTTAATAATTCGTTATTAGCGTGTCCGCGCGTGGACTGGTGACGATTTTAAGTTAATGTCTGAGTTGTGACACGGGAGAGAGACCACTAAATGGACGTGAAAGAGAATTGTGTAATGCATTCCTATTGTTACGACGTAAAAATAACAGTTCTACAAATCGACCGACTCTTACCGGTTCCCCGAGTGTCCTCTTGCCTGTCACGAAGACAGTTTTAGGGAAAACTGTAAACCCAGCAACGCAGGATATCGTAAGATGTCATTAGCAACAACGAACACTCTGACAAGTTTGCGAGAAACGTGCCGCAGTCTTACTTCACTGTAATATCCATTCTGTACTGTAGCTAGTACTTGGTCTTCAGTCAGAATGGTTAACTCAAGGAATGAGGAGATTAGTTCCAGGGGAAGTTTTACTAACTGCAGGTCCACTCAAGTTTCTTAATTATTGTCTCAGGTAGAAAGAGACGGTGATAATTAATACGTTGGGAGGAGATCACATGGCCACCAACAAAACAGAGTTCCTGGAGAAGAGAGGACCCTCTCAGAATTGTAGTTAGTGGCAGAATACCTTGCATTTTAGTGGAATCTGTAAGGTACAACGAACAAACAAGTCTTATACTGAGTTTGAAGTTCTTGATTATTTTTGATTCAGCTTGGTTCGAAGTTTGTCGAAAAACCAAGCCAGTACAAGTATTAGAAAATTCATTAGATATTATAAAAGGTAGATTTAAGTTCATTTTTCCACAGCATATCTGTTTTGTCCACTCATTTGGTTAATTTATTTCTGACGGCTTAACTTTGAGTCGCACGAATTTAAATTTCTTTATCGGAACGAATTTTCGCTCTGCAGCGGACTGTGCGCCCATTAGAAACGTCCTGGCAGATTGAAAGTATTTGATGGACCGGACAGTGGTCCTAGGTTCACATTCTGGCCCGGCACACAGTTTTAATGTCCAAGTACCAAATTTCGACTTTGTTTACGTGCATGGTTAAGTAGACTGTCTACTATTAGGCTTAAGCTTTTCAGTGAGTTTTGTGTCTTACATACAAAGTAGCGTGTGTTTAATAATGTCAAATTATTCAATAATTTTGTTTCCATCGCCTTGGGACGATGCCTGAAACCATTTAACGTTTGAGTGTAGAATCGCCCCTGGTAGCTCGGCACGCCGCATTACGCGACGCTGGGGCGCTTCTTGTCTCACGGCGCAGACAGCGGCCAGTGTGTCGCGTGACGTCACCAGTATGTGGCCGTGAAGCGGGCTACCGGGAGGTCCTGACAGTTCTACATCTACCTCTGCGTGATTACTCTGCAGTTCACAGCTAAGTGCCTGACAGGGTATTCACCGAACCTCCTGCTGGCTGTTTCTTTACCTATCCACTCTCGAACGGCGCGCGGGAAAAACAAACACACAAACCTTTCCGTGCGAACTCTCATTTCTCTTATTTCATTTTGAAGATCATTCTTCCCTACGTAAGTAGGCGCCAAAAACGTATTTTCACGCTCTGAGGAGAAAGTTGGTGGTTGAAATTTCATGAGAAGATCGGGCCCCAGCAAAAAACGGCTTTTTTTTATGAGTGCTGACTCAATTCTCGTATGATATTCGTGGCGCTCTCACCCGTATTCCGCGACGGTAGGAAAGGAGCTGCCCGTCTTTGAACTTTATCGACGCCCTCCGCCAGTCCCGTCTGATGCGGATCCCACACCGCACAGCAGTACTCCAGAAGAAGGCGGACAAGCGTAGTGTAGGCAGTTTCATTAGTAGACCCCTTGAATTTTTTTAAGTGTTCTGCCAATAAATCGCAGTCTTTGGTGTGCTTTCTCCACAACATTATCTAAGTGATCGCTCCAGTTCAAGTTCTTCGCAATTGCAATCCCTAAGAATTTACGGATTACAATTTGTACAGAAACTAGATGACAGTGAAAAGAGTCGAGGGGCATGAAAGGGAAGCAGTGGTTGAGAAGGGAGTGAGACAGGGTTTTAGCCTATCCCCTGTGTTATTCAATCGGTATTTTGAGCAAGCAGTAAAGGAAACAAAAGAAAAATTTGAAGTAGGAATTAAAATCCATGGAGAAGAAATAGAAACTTTGAGGTTCGCCGATGGCATTGTAATTCTGTCAGAGACAGCAAAGGACCTGGAAGAGCAACTGAACGGAATGGACAGTGTCTTGAAAGAAGGATATAAGATGAACATCAACAAAAGCAAAACGAGGATAATGGAATATAGTCTAATTAAATCGAACGATGCTGAGGGAATTAGATTAGGAAATATGACACTTAATGTAGTAGATAAGTTTTGCTATTTGGGGAGCAAAATAACTGATGATGGTCGAAGTAGAGAGGATATAAAATGTAGACTGGCAATGGCAAGGAAAGCATTTCTTAACATCGAGTATACACTCCTGGAAATTGAAATAAGAACACCGTGAATTCATTGTCCCAGGAAGGGGAAACTTTATTGACACATTCCTGGGGTCAGATACATCACATGATCACACTAACAGAACCACAGGCACATAGACACAGGCAACAGAGCATGCACAATGTCGGCACTAGTACAGTGTATATCCACCTTTCGCAGCAATGCAGGCTGCTATTCTCCCATGGAGACGATCGTAGAGATGCTGGATGTAGTCCTGTGGAACGGCTTGCCATGCCATTTCCACCTGGCGCCTCAGTTGGACCAGCGTTCGTGCTGGACGTGCAGACCGCGTGAGACGACGCTTCATCCAGTCCCAAACATGCTCAATGGGGGACAGATCCGGAGATCTTGCTGGCCAGGGTAGTTGACTTACACCTTCTAGAGCACGTTGGGTGGCACGGGATACATGCGGACGTGCATTGTCCTCTTGGAACAGCAAGTTCCCTTGCCGGTCTAGGAATGGTAGAACGATGGGTTCGATGACGGTTTGGATGTACCGTGCACTATTCAGTGTCCCCTCGACGATCACCAGTGGTGTACGGCCAGTGTAGGAGATCGCTCCTCACATCATGATGCCGGGTGTTGGCCCTGTGTGCCTCGGTCGTATGCAGTCCTGATTGTGGCGCTCACCTGCACGGCGCCAAACACGCATACGACCATCATTGGCACCAAGGCAGAAGCGACTCTCATCGCTGAAGACGACACGTCTCCATTCGTCCCTCCATTCACGCCTGGCGCGACACCACTGGAGGCGGGCTGCACGATGTTGGGGCGTGAGCGGAAGACGGCCTAACGGTGTGCGGGACCGTAGCCCAGCTTCATGGAGACGGTTGCGAATGGTCCTCGCCGATACCCCAGGAGCAACAGTGTCCCTAATTTGCTGGGAAGTGGCGGTGCGGTCGCCTACGGCACTGCGTAGGATCCTACGGTCTTGGCGTGCATCCGTGCGTCGCTGCGGTCCGGTCCCAGGTCGACGGGCACGTGCACCTTCCGCCGACCACTGGCGACAACATCGATGTACTGTGGAGACCTCACGCCCCACGTGTTGAGCAATTCGGCGGTACGTCCACCCGGCCTCCCGCATGCCCACTATACGCCCTCGCTCAAAGTCCGTCAACTGCACATACGGTTCACGTCCACGCTGTCGCGGCATGCTACCAGTGTTAAAGACTGCGATGGAGCTCCGTATGCCACGGCAAACTGGCTGACACTGACGGCGGCGGTGCACAAATGCTGCGCAGCTAGCGCCATTCGACGGCCAACACCGCGGTTCCTGGTGTGTCCGCTGTGCCGTGCGTGTGATCATTGCTTGTACAGCCCTCTCGCAGTGTCCGGAGCAAGTATGGTGGGTCTGACACACCGGTGTCAATGTGTTCTTTTTTCCATTTCCAGGAGTGTAGATTTAAGTGTCAGGAAGTCCTTTTTGAAAGTATTTGTTTGGAGTGTAGCCATGTATGGAAGTGAAACATGGACGGTAAATAGTTCAGAAAACAAGAGAATAGAGACCTTCGAAATGTGGTGCTACTAAGAATACTGAAGATTAGATGGGTAGATCACATACCTAATTAGGAGGTAATGAATAGGATTGGGGAGAAGAGGAATTTGTGGCACAACTTGACAAGAAGAAGGGATCGGTTGGTAGGACATATTCTGAGGCATCAAGGGATCACTAATTTAGTATTGGAGGACAGCGTGGAGCGTAAAAATCATAGAGGGAGACCAAGAGTGACTGCACTAAACAGATTCAGAATGATGTTTGTTGCAGTAGGTACTGGGAGATGAAGAAGCTTGCACAGGATAGAGTAGCATGGAGAGCTGCATCAGACCAGTCTCTCGACTGAAGACCAAAACAACAACAAGAGTTTAGTTGAATTTACACCCTTTAGAATTGTGTGAGCTATCGTGTACCCAAAATTTAGCGGATCCTTTCAGTTCTCAAGTGGATGATTTCACACTTTCCACTTTTTATAGTCAATTGCCAATTTTCGTACCACACTGATGTTTTGTGTAAATCGTTATGCAATTTATTATAATCATCTGATCACTTTATAACACGATAAATGACAGCATCATCTGTAAACAACCTAAGACGGCTGCTCAGATTGTCTCCTAAATCGTTTGTATAGATAAGGAACAGCAGAGCGCCTATAACACTTCCTTCTGGAAAGCCAGATATTACTTCTGTTTTACTCGATGAATTTCCGTCCGTTATTATGATCTTTGACCTTTCTGACAAGAAATGACGAATTCCGTCACGCAACTGAGACGAATCTCCACTGGCAAGAAATTTGATTAGAATTCGCTTCTGACGAACGGTGCCAAAAACCATCTGGATATCTATGAATATGGAAACAATCTGACATCCTCTGTCGATAGCACTCATTAATTCCTGAGAATAAAAAGCTAGTTATGTTTCACAAGAACTGTGTTTTCTGGATCCGTGTTACCTGTTTGTCATCAAATCGTTTTCTTGGAAGTTCTACTACAAATCGCCGTTAGTGATGTGGGTATGTATTTCAGCGGATTAGTCCTATTTCCTTTCTTGCGTATTCGTATGACTTGTACAACTTTCCAGTCTTTATGTACGGATCTTTCGACTTACGAGTGGTTGTATATAATTGCTAAGTACCGAGCTATTGTTATCAGCGTACTGTTAAAGAAATCTGACTCGTATACAATCTGCACCGGAAGCCTTGCCTTTCTTAAGTGTTATAAGCCGATATCTAGTTCTAAGTTACTCATTGTGGCAACTGTTCTTGGTTTGAATTCTGGAATATGTACTTCGTCTTCTTTGGTGAAGGGCCAGCCGCTGTGACTGAGCGTTTCTAGGCGCTTCTGTCCGGAACCGCGCTGCTACTACGGTCCCAGGTTCGAATCCTGCGTCGGGCATGAATGTGCGTGCTGTCCTTAGGTTAGTTAGGTTTAAGTAGTTCTTAGTCTAGGGGACTGATGATCTCAGATGTTAAGTGCCACAGTGTTTAGTGCCATTTGAACCATTTTTTCGGTGAAGATATTTCGGAGGACCGTATTTATAAACTCTGCTTTAGTGGCACTGTCATCAGTAACATCACCATCGTTATCGCACAGTGAGGATATTGATTGTGTCTTTCCGCTGGTGTACTTTACATACGACCAGATTCGCTTTGTGTTTTCTGACGGATTTCGAGACCGCGTTTCGTTGTGAAACTATTAAAAGCATCTCGCACTGCAGTTCGCGCTAAATTTCGCGTGTCTGTAAAACTTCGCCTATCTTGGGGGGTTTTTAGGATTTTTTGTCATCGACGTGTAAATATTGCTGTAAATGATTAATATTAATTTCTTTGTGAAGCCTGACACGACCATGAAAGGAGACAGCGGTATTACTTAATTTATTCAAATTAAAAAAAGAATTTATTCCAAAAGGTTGTACTACCTTGCCGCAACTTACATTAGACATTTAAAACTTAATTAAGAATATCAGTTGTGTATAGCAACCATCGTAATATTGTTCAGATCGTAAATGTAGGTGAATATGCACTGAACAAGCATTTGTACTTAAGGAGAAACGACAAGGCTAAGACAATAGTGATGTTAAAACACCATCAGGGGCGAACCAGGTCGTAACACTTAATCTTGCGAGGCGCAGGAAATGAAAAAGAAGAGGAGGGGCAGTTACATAAGTAAAATTCTGTCAGTCACCCGTTATATGCGTCTGTAAAACGGGTGCTGGAGTGAGAGAGCTTTATGAGGGCAACAGCAACAAGAATGAAAAACTGTTGCACATCCTGTGCGTGTCCAGAGTCCGCTTCTGGTGGAGGCAGTCTTTTACAGCGCAAGCAGTGTTTCATTTCCCAGAACAATCACAAAGCGAAATAAGCGGCATTATTTCTGGCCACTCAGCGACAAGGCAGTAGCCTAGTAGTACGTCCCTGTCCAGCGTGTATCCCAACGCATGCGAGCTCCAGGTAAGTTTGGTTTGTTGTGCGGAAGGAGACCAGACAGCGAGGCCATCGGTCTCATCGGATTAGGGAGGGACTAGGAAGGAAGTCGGCCGTGCCCTTTCAAAGGAACCATCCCGGTATTGGCCTGGAGCGGTTTAGGGGAATCACGGAAAACCTAAATCAGGATGGCCGGACGCGAGATTCAACCATTGTCCTCCCGAATGCGAGTCCAGTGCGCTAACCACTGCGCCACCTCGCTCGGTGCTGCAGGAGAGGTCCAAGAATTTCGAGACTCACCTTCAAAACGCCGCCTCGGCTCGTTGTTGACTCAGCCTGTCTTGAGATGCTGGAAAACGAAATCTTATCGACAGATAAACTCATGAACAGGCTCCACCTTCCCACACATATATGCCTTCTTCCACGAGGACACCAGTTTAAATGTATTAAACTCAGTTTTCAAACGTTCCGTTATGAAAGTAAATCCAGCACTACTGTCGCAATTCAATTCTCGCACCACTGCAAATATGAGTGAAACAGATTTTACTGTCAGTGGTACTGAGAAACAGGCGAACTCGCTAAAAATAAATAAAGATCCATGGTACGATGGGATCACTATCAGATTCTAAACCGAATTCGCGGCTGAGTTAGCCCCTCTTTTCCTAGATAAATATACCGTAGATCCCACGAGGAGAAAACGGTCCACATTGCTTGGAAGAAAAACACAGCTCACGCTTGTGTACAAGAAGGATAGCAGAAGTATCCACAGGCCTACCGGCCAATATCCTTGACATCCATTTGTTCTAGAATCTTACAACATATACTGACCTCCAACATAATGAGGTATCTAGAGCACGCGTTATATAAAGAGTGTGTCCTGCGAAATCCAACTCACGCTTTTCTCGTACGATGTCATTTGTCTAGGCAGTCAGGTTATGGATCTAGGCTGTGAAATAGACGCAGTATTCTTGACGTCCGATTTGTGGTAGAATTGAGGATCCCTTGACATGGAGGACGCGTCATGTTATCATCTGTGGAGAGTTGTCGAGAGATGCAGAAATAACGTCAGTTGTGGCCAGGAAAGTGTGTTGGGACACGTGTTGTTCATGTTGTGTATTAATGACCTTTCAGACAATATAAATACAGCCTCAGACTTTTCGCGTATGATGCGATTATAAAAAAGCTGCACAAAGATTCACTTAGATCTTGATACGATTTCGAAGTGGTGCAAAGATTGGAAATTTGCTGTAATTGTTTAGAATTGTAGAACTGTGCTCTGCACAAAACGGAAAAAAGCGTAATATCCTAAATTTCAGTGAGTGGAAGTTGGAATCGGTAATGTCATACAAATACTTGTATGTGGGGGGAGATCGGTTTATTAGTAGAATATTAGGGAAATGCAATCAGTGTACAAGGGCGATCACGTACAAATCACTCCTGCGACGTGTCCTGGAATATTGCTCAAGTATGAAGGTCCCGTACCAAATAGGACTAACAGGGGGTACTGAACGTATACAGAGAAGAGCAACGTGGATGGTCTCAAGTTTGTCTGATCCGTATGAAAGTGTCGCGCAGAAGCTAAAAGCACTGAACAGCCAGACTCTTGGACATAAACGCAAACTTTCCCGTAAGAGACCACTCACAAAGACTTGACAACCAATCTTAAATGATGGATCTAGGAATGTATCTACTCCTGCCTGTACGTATCAGTCCCGCAGGGACCGAGAAGACCGCGTTGGTCTGTTCAGCGGGGCGTCATCCCGCGTTCCTCACGGGAATAGAACGAGAAGAAACCCCAATGACTGGCACAGTGGGACGTGTCCTCTGCCAAGCAATTAACAGTGTTTTGCACAGTATGGGTGTACGAGCGCGAGTCAAATGAAAACCTCAAATATTTTTTAAAATATTATCTATTGTGCAGAAGTGGTACAAAGCTGTATCACTTTTCAACATAATCTCCCCCACGCTCAATGCAAGTCTTCCAGCCCTTACAAAGTGCGTAAATTCTTTTAGAAAAAAATTTCTTCTGGTAGTCCGTGCAACCACTCGTTCACCGTGTGGCGTACCTCTTCATCAGAACTGAACTTCTTTCCTGCCATTGCGTCTCTGAGTGGTCCAAACATATGGAAATCACTTGGGGCAAGGTCTGGTGAGTATGGTGGATGCGGAAGACACTCAAAATGCAGGTCTGGGATCGTTGCAACTGTTGTACGGGCAGTGTGGGGCCTTGCATTGTCATGTTGCAAAAGGACACCTGCTGGCAGCAATACACGTCGCTTTGATTTGATTGCAGGCCGCAGATGATTTTTTAGGAGATCTGTGTATGATGCACTGGTGACAGTGGTCCCTCTAGGCACTTAATGCTCCAAAATGACGCCTTTTTCGTCCCAAAAGAGGGTCAGCATAACCATCCCTGCTGATGGTTCTGTTCGAAACTTCTTTGGTTTTGGTGCTGAGGAATGGCGCCATTCCTTGCTCGCTCTCTTCGTTTCCGGTTGGTGGAAGTGAACCCAGGTTTCGTCCCCAGTAACGATTCTTGCAAGGAAGCCATCACCTCCTCGTTCAAAGCGCCGAAGAAGTTCTTCACAAGCATCAACACGTCGTTCTCTCATTTCAGGAGTCAGCTGCCGTGGCACCCATCTTGCAGACACTTTGTGAAACTCGAGCACAACATGCACAGTGTGGTGTGCTGACCCATGACTAATCTGTAAACATGCTGCAATATCATTCAGTGTTACTCGGCGGTTTTCCTTCACTATGGCCTCAGCTACTACAAACAGCATAGTGAACGCATTATTGTGGCCAAGATAGACACAAAGCCCATGCCTACTACAGTAGTACAAGTTTATATGCCAACTAGCTCTGCAGATGATGAAGAAATTGATGAAATGTATGACGAGCTAAAAGAAATTATTCATATAGTGAAGGGAAACGAAAATTTAATAGTCATGGGTGACTGGAATTCGTCAGTAGGAAAAGGGAGAGAAGGAAACATAGTAGGTGAATATGGATTGGGGGGAAGGAATGAAAGAGGAAGCCGTCTTGTAGAATTTTGCACAGAGCATAACTTAATCATAGCTAACACTTGGTTCAAGAATCATAAAAGAAGGTTGTATACCTGGAAAAATCCTGGAGATACTAATACGTATCAGATAGATTATATAATGGTAAGACAGAGATTTAGGAACCAGGTTTTAAATTGTAAGACATTTCCAGGGGCAGATGTGGATTCTGACCACAATCTATTGGGTATGAACTGCAGATTGAAACTGAAGAAACTGCAAAAAGGTGGGAATTTAAGGAGATGGGACCTGGATAAACTGAAAGAACCAGAGGTTGTAGAGAGTTTCAGGGAGAGCATAAGGGAACAATTGACAGGAATGGGGGAAAGAAATACAGTAGAAGAAGAATGGGTAGCTCTGAGGGATGAAGTAGTGAAGGCAGCAGAGGATCAAGTAGGTAAAAAGACGAGGGCTAATAGAAATCCTTGGGTAACAGAAGAAATATTGAATTTAATTGATGAAAGGAGAAAATATAAAAATGCAGTAAATGAAGCAGGCAAAAGGGAATACAAACGTCTCAAAAATGAGATCGACAGAAAGTGCAAAATGGCTAAGCAGGGATGGCTAGAGGACAAATGTAAGGATGTAGAGGCTTGTTCACTAGGGGTAAGATAGATACTGCCTACAGGAAAATTAAAGAGACCTTTGGAGAGAAGAGAACCACTTGTATGAATATCAAGAGCTCAGATGGCAACCCAGTTCTAAGCAAAGATGGGAATGCAGAAAGGTGGAAGGAGTATATAGAGGGTTTATACAAGGGCGATGTACTTGAGGACAGTATTATGGAAATGGAAGAGGATGTAGATGAAGATGAAATGGGAGATAAGATACTGCGTGAAGAGTTTGACAGAGCACTGAAAGACCTGAGTCGAAACAAGGCCCCGGGAGTAGACAACATTCCATTAGAACTACTGATGGCCTTGGGAGAGCCAGTCACGACAAAACTCTACCATCTGGTGAGTAAGATGTATGAGACAGGCGAAATACCCACAGACTTCAAGAAGAATATAATAATTCCAATACCAAAGAAAGCAGGTGTTGACAGATGTGAAAATTACCGAACTATCAGTTTAATAAGTCACAGCTGCAAAATACTAACGCGAATTCTTTACAGACGAATGGAAAAACTGGTAGAAGCGGACCTCGGGGAAGATCAGTTTGGATTCCGTAGAAATGTTGGAACACGTGAGGCAATACTAACCCTACGACTTATCTTAGAAGAAAGATTAAGAAAAGGCAAACCTACGTTTCTAGCATTTGTAGACTTAGAGGAAGCTTTTGACAACGTTAACTGGAATACTCTCTTTCAAATTCTGACGGTGGCAGGGGTAAAATACAGGGAGCGAAAGGCTATTTACAATTTGTACAGAAACCAGATGGCAGTTATAAGAGTCGAGGGGCATGAAAGGGAAGCAGTGGTTGGGAAAGGAGTGAGACAGGGTTGTAGCCTCTCCCCGATGTTATTCAATCTGTATATTGAGCAAGCAGTAAAGGAAACAAAAGAAAAATTCGGAGTAGGTATTAAAATTCATGGAGAAGAAGTAAAAACTTTGAGGTTCGCCGATGACATTGTAATTCTGTCAGAGACAGCAAAGGACTTGGAAGAGCAGTTGAACGGAATGGACAGTGTCTTGAAAGGAGGATATAAGATGAACATCAACAAAAGCAAAACGAGGATAATGGAATGTAGTCAAATTAAATCGGGTGATGCTGAGGGTATTAGATTAGGAAATGAGACACTTAAAGTAGTAAAGGAGTTTTGCTATTTAGGGAGTAAAATAACTGATGATGGTCGAAGTAGAGAGGATATAAAATGTAGACTGGCAATGGCAAGGAAATCGTTTCTGAAGAAGAGAAATTTGTTAACATAGAGTATAGATTTAAGTATCAGGAAGTCGTTTCTGAAAGTATTTGTATGGAGTGTAGCCATGTATGGAAGTGAAACATGGACGATAACCAGTTTGGACAAGAAGAGAATAGAAGCTTTCGAAATGTGGTGCTACAGAAGAATGCTGAAGATAAGGTGGGTAGATCACGTAACTAATGAGGAGGTATTGAATAGGATTGGGGAGAAGAGAAGTTTGTGGCACAACTTGACTAGAAGAAGGGATCGGTTGGTAGGACATGTTTTGAGGCATCAAGGGATCACAAATTTAGCATTGGAGGGCAGCGTGGAGGGTAAAAATCGTAGAGGGAGACCAAGAGATGAATACACTAAGCAGATTCAGAAGGATGTAGGTTGCAGTAGGTACTGGGAGATGAAGAAGCTTGCACAGGATAGAGTAGCATGGAGAGCTGCATCAAACCAGTCTCAGGACTGAAGACCACACCAACAACAACATGGCCTCAACTGCTGCAATGTTCTGTGGACTCACAACTCGTTCTGCCTGACCTGGACGAGGAGCATTTTCCACTGAAGTCACACCATTTGTGAACTTCCTACTCCATTAGTAGACTTGCTGCTGTGACAAACATGCATCACCGTACTGAACCTTCATTCGTCGATGAATTTCAATAAGTTTCACACGTTCACTACGCAAAAACCCAGTAACAGAACGTTGGACGTCATGACTGGGTGTTGTGTGATGTCCTCAGGTTAGTTAGGTTTAAGTAGTTCTAAGTTCTAGGGGACTGATGACCATAGATGTTAAGTCCCATAGTGCTCAGAGCCAGAAAGTTGTTCTTCCCTGGTGCAACTAGCAAGTGGGGCGGCCATCTTCATACTGATACTGCGACGGTATGTGTGCATCGGCACTATGCTGCTACCTACAGAACACTCTGCACGCTGTTCGTAGCACGCTCACCAACTTACAGGATAACGGCGCGAAATTTCGATTTGTTATTACAAATTTAAGGTTTTATTTGACTCACCCTCGTAGATGTAGAATTTACTCATCCATTTGGCGGCTAAACATGTCAAAAGTCTGATTAAAGAAGTGGCTGGTGTATTAACTATATTTGGGATTCCTGCATTTAGACGTACATGATAAACATAGCCGTTCAGAGAGAGTCTCGCAAGGAGGACACCACACAGCATTTGGAGTTTTGTTCAAATGGCTCTTAGCACTATGCGACTTAACTTCTAAGGTCATCAGTCGCCTAGAACTTAGAACTAATTAAACCTAACTAACCTAATGACATTACACACATCCATGCCCGAGGCAGGATTCGAACCTGCGACCGTAGCGGTCGCTCGGCTCCAGACTGTAGCGCCTAGAACCGCACGGCCACTCCGGCCGGCTGGATTTTTGTAAGTTTTTATGTTTATGGTACTTGAAATTTAGAACTCAAATGTTAGTATCCCAGAACATTTCCCTGCAACTCTTAAAAATTTGCGAGAAAATCGAATTTGAAATTTTCCGAGAGTCTTCAACATCCTAAATTGAGGTCCAGTGTTCGGCGAGCAGCGCGACGCGGTTCTGTGGTACAATAGAATGCTCGCCAGCCATGTGAGCGGCCTGGCTTCGATTCCTGGTCGAGACAAATTCTTAAACACTGGTGCGTTTTCTACGAGCATTTCCGTGAAGCGTAAAATACGTAAAGATGAAAAAAAATCGATAGCTGTCGTGTCTGGTAGTTGCTGGTTCGTGTCTCATCTCGTTCATTATTTTTTCCGTTTTCCCCTGTTCAGTTGGAATATCCACGTCATTTAAATATGAAATTTTTCAGATACATCTACATCTACGTGATTACTCCGCTATTCACAATTAAGTGCCTGGCAGAGGGTTCAATGAACCACCTTCATGCTGTCTCTCTACCGTTCCACTCTCGAACGGCACGCGAGAAAAAACGAGCACTTAAATTTTTCTGTATGAGCCCTAATTTCTCTTATTTTACCGTGATCGTCATTTCTCCCCATGTAGATGGGTGCCAACAGAATGTTTTTGCAATCGGAAGAGAAAACTAGTGACTGAAATTTCATGAGAAGATGCCGTCGCAACAAGAAACGCCTTTGTTTTGATTGCCACTCCAATTCGCGTATCATGTCTGTTACACTATCGCCCCTATTTCGCGATAATACCAAACGAGCTGCCCTTCTTTGTACTTTTTCGATGTCATCCGTCAGTCCCACCTGATGCGGATCCCACACCGCACAGCAGTACTCTAGAATAGGGCAGACAAGCGTAGTGTAAGCAGTCTCTTTGGTAGACCTGTTGTACCTTCTAAGTGTTCTGCCAATGAGCCGCAGTCTTTCGTTTGCTCTACCCACAATATTATCTATGTGATCGTCCCAATTTAGGTTATTTGTAATTGTAATTCCTAAGCATTTAGTTGAATTTACAGATATATGTTGATTAACGCATAAGTAATTGTTATTTATGAGAATTGCACATCTTCCTATTTGTAACTATATACCACACAGAAAATCTAGTTTTCATTACAAACATAAATTTCTAAGTAACTATCTTTTATAGAAGATACTTAATGAATGTTTAAATTTAAAAAATATCATAAATTAATTTTTTTCCATCTTGATGTATTTTACGCTTCACGGGAATGCTCTTAGAACTTGGACTTTTGTTTAAAAGTTTATGTTAGCCAGAATTGAATCCATGGCATCCACTTGTCTTGCAAACAACCTACGTCAGCGCCACGCTGTCCCTTCGAAACGACGATCTTGCTTTAGAGTATGAAAGACAGTTGGAAAAACTTGAAAGTCAATTTTGTTGAGACTTTTTGAATTTGGCATGGTACTCCTTTGGGAGAATAGTATGGTACCCGAGCGGTCTGACATCTCCGATACATACATTTGTGAGAAATGGGGCAACTGCTCTCGATGTTTGTCTCATTATGAATGCAGAAATATTGTCCGAACTCCCACGAAAATCACTATTTGAGAGTAGAGAGTGTAATGAAAGAGGGACGCTGCAAGTAATATTTGAGTTCTGGCCTTCACGCCCTATGTATACACAAAAAAAAAAAAAAAAAAAAAAAAAAAAAAAAAAACAAGAATCTGTTCGTCATGCGGTTTCCTTGCTAGCTCCAGCTCAGAAATATGCGTATTACTTTGTACCAGCTGTATACAGATTTATTTAAATAACTGTATATGCTAGATGTGTTTTGTACAGGAAATTCATTAATAATTGTGAACCCTCAGGTGAAGAATCGCTGGTATAATATGAAACATGCCCTGATAAAATTCAAAAAACGTGAACTCACAAAATTTTTAAATTGAGTGAAAAGAAACATGTTTTTTTACAGTTTGTTGTAGAAATTACCATATATACTCAGAGATTTCTTTTATTTATAAACAATGAAGAAAACAACAGCAGGTGCTACTAGAGAATATAGGATTCAGTATTATACGAGGCGTGTTTTTACGTAAGTACCGTTTTGAAATTAAAAAAGACATGCTAAGGTATCTCAATTTTACTTTTACATGAAAGCCTGTACCTTAAACTACTTTTCTACATAATTTCCGTCAATATTGAGGTACTTGTCATAACTTTTTTAAATACTCTCCTCCTAGAAGTCTGCCGCCTGACTTGTTAACCACTGCATCACCACTGTTTTGACTTCGTCATCGTCTCGAAGACGCTGACCTCCCAGGTGTTTCTTCAAGTGCAGCAACAGATGGTAGTCACTGGGCGCAAGATCGGGGCTGTACGGAGGATGATCTACAGTTTCCTATCGAAAAGATATGATGAGATCTTTGGTCTGATTCGCCACATGCGGACGGGCATTGTCTTGCAGCAAAACGATGCCCTTGCTCAACTTCCATGGGCTGTTGCTTTGATTCTGGTGTGACGTAGGCCACCCATATTTCACCGCCCGTAACAGTTTGGCTTAAGAAATCATCACCGTCGTTGTGGTACCGCTCAGGGAAAGTCAATGCACTGTCTAAACGTTTGGTTTTGTGCACATCCGTCAACATTTTCGGTACCCAACGTGCGCACCATTTTCGGTAATTCAATTGCACGGTCACAATGCCATACAAAACACTACGAGAAACATTAGGAAAGTCACCCCGCAAGGAGGAAATCGTAAAGCGTCTGTTTTCTCTCACCTTATTGTCCATTTCCTGCACCAAACTTTCATTAACTACCGGAGGACGCCCACTCCGTTGTTCATCATGCACATTTGTGCGGCCATCTTTAAACGCTCTCACCCACTTTCTTACCATCCCATCACTCATAATGTTTTCTCCGTAAACTGCACAGACCTCACGATGAATATCGATCGCTTTTAGGCCTTTAGCACTAAGAAATCTTATAACAGCCCGTATTTCTCAATCGGTGGGACTCACGATTATCAGAGGCATCTTAAACACTCAGTACACAACCTAAAGAAGGAAGAATCAGACTGTAATGGCGTTAGGACGTAGATTAAGGTACAGGCTTTCATGTAAAAATAAAATTATAGAGATATCTTAGCACGTCTTTATTTATATCTCAGAACGGTACTTACTTAAAAAACACGCCTCGTACTTTCCCTGACGTGGTTACAGTCCTCACCGTCGTGACACATATTCTTTGATGCAAGACAATCAGTTTAGAACAGAACATAAAGACAAAGTACAATTTCTGGCACCTACATTACTATTAGAAGCAACATACTGAACTCACATAGTCTGAATGTCGAATAATATTTTTATTGTATTATTTTATTCTTGTCATTTGTAGCAATTATTATACACTATTGGACATTAAAATTGCTACACCAAGAAGAAATGCAGATCATAAACGGGTATTCATTGGACAAATATGTTATACTAGAGCTGACATGTCATTATACTTGTACGCAATTTGGGTGCATAGATCCTGAGAATCAGTACTCAGAAGAAGTACCTCTGGCTGTAATAACGGCCTTGATACGTCTGGGCATTGAGTCAAACAGAACTTGGATGGCGTGTACAGGTACAGCTGCCCTTGCAGCTTCAACACGATACCACAGTTCATCACGAGTAGTGACTGGCGTATTGTGACGAGCCAGTTCCTCGGCCACCATTGACCAGACGTTTTCAATTGGCGAGAGATGTGGAGAATGTGCTGGCCAGGACAGCAGTCGAAAATTTTCTGTATCCAGAAAGGCCCGTACAGGACCTGCAACATGCGGTCGTACATTATCCTGCTGAAATGTAGGGTTTCGCAGGGATCGAATGAAGGGCAGAGCCTCGGGTCGTAACACATCTGTAATGTAACGTCCACTGTTCAAAGTGCCGTCAGTGTGAACAAGAGGTGACCTAGACGTGTAACCAGTGGCACCCCATACCCTAACGCCGGGTGATACGCCAGTATGGCGATGACGAATACACGCTACCAATGTGCGTTCACCGCGATGTCGCCAAACACGGATGCGACCATCATGATGCTGTAAACGGAACCTGGATTCATCCGAAAAAATGACGTTTTGCCATTCGTGCACCCCGGTTTCGTCGTTGAGTACACCATCGCAGGCGCTCCTGTCTGTGATGCAGCGTCAAGGCTTACCGCAGCCACGGCCTCCGAGCTGGTAGTCCGTGCTGCTGCAAACGTCGTAGAACTGTTCGTGCAGATGCTTGTTGTGTTGCAAACGTCCCCATCTGTTGACTCAGGGATCGAGACGTGGCTGCACGATCCGTTACAGCCGTGCGGATAAGATGCCTGTCATCTCGACTGCTAGTGATACGAGGCCGTCGGGATCCAGCACGGCGTTCCGCATTACACTCCTGAACCCACCGATTCCATATTCTGCTAACAGTCATTGCATCTCGACCAACGCGAGCAGCAATGTCGCGCTACGGTAAACCGCAATCGCGATAGGCTACAATCCGACCTTTATCAAAGTCGGAAACGTCATGGTACGCATTTCTCCTCCTTACATGAGGCATCACAACAACGTTTCACCAGGCAACGCCGGTCAACTGCTGTTTGTGTATGAGAAATCGGTTGGAAACTTTCCTCGTGTCAGCACGTTGTGGGTGTCGCCACCAGCGCCAACCTGGTGTGAACGCTCTGAAAAGCTAATCATTTGCATATCACAGCATCTTCTTCCTGTCGGTTAAATTTCGCGTCTGTTGCACGTCATCTTCGTGGTGTAGCAATTTTAATGGCCAGTAGTGCATTGGAAGCAACATACTGAACTGACATGGTCTGAACATCGAATTATATTTTTATTGTATTATTTCATTCTTGTCATTTGTAGCAATTATTATACGTGCATCATCAATAAACTCTTATGTTTCCCTAACCAGAGCTAAATTTCATTTTCAGGTTTGGTTCGCAGTCGGCGACTGACGTGACGTGTTCCCTACCTCTCTTGGTGGTGGGTGAGCCTCGCCTCGAGTAACGCTGACTCTCTCTGTTTCTTCCCGCCCGCCTGCCCGCAGCAGTGAGTAGTTCGTGCGATGACCGCCACCGCGGCGCTGGCGCTGGCCGCGGCGCTCCTCGCCCTCTTCGGCCTCTCCCGGGGATCCCCCCAGGGCGGCCTGCCCAGCCGGGACTTCCCGCCGGGCTTCATGTTCGGGGCGGCCACCGCCGCGTTCCAGATAGAGGGCGCCTGGAACCTCAGCGGTAGGTCGTGCTCACTTGTAGCACCCCTCATGTTCCTTCTTGTCAAGAGGCTCTGTCACAGCTACCAACAGAAGTGCAGCAGAGGTCAGAATTAACATGTGTACAACAGTAGTCTTTGAGTACAGATCAAAGGACATTTTACGTAGTTGGACGATGAGTATCTCGTAACAAGTATTCAAAATGTCGAAAAGTTCTGACAGGTTAAAAGTGTTTGCTCGGTGGCGGCTCGAATCCGGAAGCTTCCCTTTCACGGACTGTGCTCTTACCAGCTGAGCCATCCAGGCGTGACTGACCACCCGCCCTCACAGCCTTACGTCAGCCAGTACCTCATAATCTAACTTCCAAATTACGTAGAAGCTTTCCTGCATGCCTTACAGGACTAGCAGACAGGATACTACACAGGAATGGCTTAACCACAGCCTGGGCGATTGCTTCTAAAATGGTACATACATATCAGGGTGGTTCATTCTCGGAACGAGAGTTGTGTTAGCAGAATCCAAGCTGTGACCACAGTCGTGCCCGCATAGCTCAGCCACTAACATAACTGCCATCCAAACGCGAGATTCCAGGTCCCAGTTCTGTTTCAGAACAGCTGCACAGTGAAAGTTTCATTGTCAGTAAGAATCATCCTCCACTCGGCTCTATACACACTGTATGATGACAAGTATCCATACGCCTATTGCTGGACTTAATATGGGGTGTGTGCACCCTTGGCTTTTATGATGGCTTCAACTGTGCTGGGGACACTTCCACTGAGGTGTCTGAATGAATGCCTGTGCACGAGTGGCAGCCAACTATCCCCCATCTGAGTTAACGAGCACTTCGCTATCATTTAAATATACGGCCGAAAGACTCAGCCTTCAGGAATTGTGAAACGGACTCTGTCGTCCAGGTCCATGTGCCACAAAGAGCGCAGATTCGCCACGAGATGGAGAATTCACAAGCGTCTATTGTGCTGAACGAGGCCTAAGTGCTGTAGTGTGCGAGTCATAGGGAAACACTGTAGAAGCTGTTTGTGGCCAGGGAGACGTAGCAGCGTTAAATATGGCGGACCTAAGATCCGCCATAAAGGGAAACATTTATGAAAACTATTTAATTCTGTAGTAATTCAGAGAATGGAGGCACAGTAATTTTAATCTACCATCTTTCATAAATTTTGATGGTGACCCCAATAAAACTGGAATATTGATCGTATCTATAATAGTTCGGGATTTACTGTTAAAGTTAAATTAACAAGTTTTGTAACAAAGACCTGAATGCTGTAACCTGAACGCTTTGGTCGATCTTAACGATCGACATTTCATGTAAAAGCGCATCATTAAAATGACAAACGTCGTAAATATCAACTCTGTAACTTTGTTTAAAAGCTATAGATTTAAATTATCAGTATTTACAGTTAAGCATCAGATCATCATTTCCTCCACACAAAACACATTGAACGATGACAGCATGACACCTTATTGAATCGTTAGGTAATAGAATATCTGTTGTAAAGCTTAGTGCATAATAGTTACTTTTGTTTTTTATTTATTTATTTATTTATTTATCAGAAAGCACATTCGTGTAAGGCTACTGGTCATGCATTCAAAGTTAAGAAGGAAATTTTGGTCAAGCTTTGATTATTTAAATATCTTACAATGCAAAATAATGTGGAATAAGCTGTAGCCAATCAGATGGACGGCTTCAGGAAAGGGAACTGCCCTAGTCAGTTGAGCGAGGATGTTCGGCGAGTGGGAAACGCTGCCGGGGACGGGCAGAGGGACAGTGCTGGTGGAGACGCGAAAGTGGACGGTCGGTCTTTAGGCAGCTAGGAAGTGAAACTACTTAGAAAATGTCGCGTTGTGTGATATCATGGGATTTAGTCTCTGAGCGGTGAGCAGCCGCGCGCCTGGTGTGAACTCTAACTCTTCGCTTAGTTAACGAGGTGGGCTATTGGACTTGTAATTCGCGATAAGATTGTGAATGATCGAAGTTTGTCAAATGGATAAAGCGCTCGAGTGTAATAGCAATTCTAAATACGACGACTTTCGCTATTAGCTTCCTTTCTGAATAAACGTTATTCTAACCAAATCGCTACTGTGTGGCCTACATCATTTATGGGTCGTTAATTTCGCTCCCGATATTATTATTACTGTTGTTATACAGGGTGATTCAAAAAGAATACCACAACTTTGGGAATTTAAAACTCTGCAACGACAAAAGGCAGAGCTAAGCACTATCTGTCGGCGAATTAAGGGAGCCATAAAGTTTCATTTAGTTGTACATTTGTTCGCTTGAGGCGCTGTTGACTAGGCGTCAGCGTCAGTTGATGCTAAGATGGCGACCGCTCAACAGAAAGCTTTTTGTGTTATTGAGTACGGCAGAAGTGAATCGACGACAGTTGTTCAGCGTGCATTTCGAACGAAGTATGGCGTTAAACCTCCTGATAGGTGGTGTATTAAACGTTGGTATAAACAGTTTACAGAGAATGGGTGTTTGTGCAAAGGGAAAAGTTCTGGACGGCCGAGAACGAGTGATGAAAATGTAGCACGCATCCAGCAAGCATTTGTTCGCAGCCCAGGAAAACCGACTCGCAGAGCTAGCAGAGAGCTGCAAATTCCACAATCAACTGTATGGAGAGTTCTACGAAAAAGGTTAGTTATGAAACCTGAACGTCAACTACCCGAGGCGATGGATCGGCCGCCAGGCAGCCCGTTACAGAGCACTTCATCACTGGCCTCCAAGAAGCCCTGATCTTACCCCCTGCGATTTTTTCTTATGGGGGTATGTTAAGGATATGGTGTTTCGGCCACCTCTCCCAGCCACCATTGATGATTTGAAACGAGAAATAACAGCAGCTATCCAAACTGTTACGCCTGATATGCTACAGAGAGTGTGGAACGAGTTGGAGTATCGGGTTGATATTGCTCGTGTGTCTGGAGGGGACCATATTGAACATCTCTGAACTTGTTTTTGAGTGAAAAAAAAACCTTTTTAAATACTCTTTGTAATGATGTATAACAGAAGGTTATATTATGTTTCTTTCATTAAATACACATTTTTAAAGTTGTGGTATTCTTTTTGAATCACCCTGTATGTTACATTAACGTTGTATGTTTCATACAATTTCGCAAACTTGCCACCTGCCAGACAATTTAACCAAAAGGGCCCCGCTACGGTCGCAGGTTCGAATCCTGCCTCGGGCATGGATGTTTGTGATGTCCTTAGGTTAGTTAGGTTTAACTAGTTCTAAGTTCTAGGGGACTAATGACCTCAGCAGTTGAGTCCCATAGTGCTCAGAGCCATTTGAACCAGCCAAAAGGGCCCAAGTGTCTAATTTAAGGCGTGTAATGCGACACATGCGGTTTAACCCCTAGACGAGTCTGAACCAAGACATTTCGAGGAAGAGGAACCGCATGTGAGCCCGAACATCTTTGGAGTGTTGGGTCACATCCAAGAGCCGAAACCAAAGAAGGTGGTTATTTTGGACGCTGGAGTCTGGTGCGAAATCGACGTTCTGACTCATCCGAAAGGTGTTCGTTTCGGTTCAGGCGTGACTCTTGGCGAGCCAGTCCACTTCAAGAACGTAATTGTCCACAACCTCTTGCCTCACAGACGCTGCTTTATGACGGGGTGCATTGTCATACTGATACAACCACTCATTGTCTCCAGACTTCCCCCACTGCACACAGTACGAACTCAATGATGTAAAGCGTGCCTGGATCCTTGCACGTGTACCCTTCCTTTAAGCACAATAAGGAGACCATGGCCTGGCCACTAAAAGCTCATATACCTTAACACCACCTGCTCAGGACATCTACAGTGGTCGACGGTCCCTCTCCATCAGTACTTTGGTTGTTGTGTCGCGTTTCCAACTCACAGTGACACCCCTAACAGTCGACTTGTGCAGCTTTAGAAGGGGTGAAATGTTGCTGACCGTTCTGTTACTCAGGTGACATCCAGCGACAAGTCACGAGGTCCCTGCCGGAACCGCCCTGCTGTTTCTGCTCCCCTGCTGACAGCACACGCCTCACCCGCCTCCTTCCTGTGGCGGGTCCCCAACTCGTCACATCTAGTGGTCAGTTGCGCATTACGTACTGGTGTCCACATAGTTTTCATTACACAGTCTATCCACGCATTCCACGGGTCTTGCACCCCAGCGTACTTTCAGATTCCCCCAGTTCGTCTCGCAGCCCTTGTGAGAGACTGACTCTGCAGTACTAACTGTTTTAGGTGGCTCCAAAGGACTGAAGGTGGGGGACGTGTAGGTTGCTTGCCCTTTTCTCACACGACATCCTGCGAACTATAGATGAAGGGCAACGGGTAGATTCCATATACCTAGATTTCTGGGAAGCATTTGACACGGTGATCCACTGCAGACTGCCACAGTAGTTCCTAGCGTGCGGATTAGGATCCCAGACAGGTGAGTTACTCAAAGCCTTCTTAATAATACGACACAGTATGTTGTTCTCGACGGCGAGGGTTCACCAGAGGCAGGTCTACCGTTAGGCGTACCCCAGGGAACTGTGACAGGACCGGACTAGGCCTCGATAGACAAAAATAGGATAGCTTAAACAGCAATTTGCTATTCTTCTGATTATTATGCAATGCACAGGGAAGCATCTTCGTTGAACGACTGTAGAAGGACGCAGGATGATTTTGACAGACTTCCTGTATAGCTTGATGAATGTCATGTTGCTCTAAATGTAGAATATTCTAAGTTTACACAGCTGAATAGGAAAGAAATCCCGTACTCTTGGCTATAGTTTCCATTCAATTTCATCAAAAAGGTGAAAAGTTAGCAACTGTGAAAGGAATTAGAAATGTGTCTCCACTTAACCAAAACTATTTCATACGTCACATCCATTATGGATGACGAACTTCAAATGTTCTTTGAATTGGCGGTTTATGTGGGTATGATGTGCAACCAGCCGCTTTATGAATTTCGTATGATTTATTATACCATCAGCTGGTTGTCGACCCACTATATCCTCATCACCAGATGGTGATGTTTGTTACGGAAACACGCACAGCTGCACTTGGTGCAGAGAATAATGCCATCATCTGATAACAAGCCTGCAGTGTCACGAAAACTATTTAATCGTAGAATGGATTGTCTTAAAACTCCAAAAAGGTGTCTGGTTGTACGTCATATCTTTATAAACGGCCTATTTCAAACAGCCTAGGAAGAGGCCTTCCGATCATTGAACTGGCATGAAGGAGAAATTAACATAAACAGATCATATATGGTTTGCAAATAATAATGTTATCTCGAAGAACTTCAAGTATAGATAGTTACTAAACAGAGAATGTATACAGTAGGCCTGAAGATTAGTTAAACTAAGATGACAGTAATACACTATAAGTATGCTAATAGGAAAATAAAAATATTAATGATGAAGCTATTGAAATCGTTCCTGAATTTATACGTTGAGGTGAAATGAAAACAAGAAGCAGGTGGATACTTAAAGATATAAATGGAAGGGTAAAAATGGTGTTAAGTTACATGGAAAACTGAGGGTTGTATTGAATATGAATTGCCAATGCACTTTAAAGGGCAAGATGGCAACCACCACACATTGCCAGTACTCAGTCACAAAAGTGACCCATGGGAATTGTATGAGCAAGACAGTTCAGTAACTGATTGTTGTCCAATGAGCAATGGAGTGATTTATGCTGGGCATAATGAGAAGGCGCAGTGGTGACAAAACAAGACAGTATTCGAGGATATGTGTTCAATATAAAATTCATGTTGAGAATGGCAGAGGATACAGTGAGGTGAGATGAAGGAAGGTGGGTGAAGTAGATTCCTTACTGAATTCCCATAGAGTGTGGCCTAATGGAAGACAACAAAGAAACAAGAAGCAGGACAAACATGGATGGGGACATCTGAAGGCCGTAATGTATGGAGAAGTCTAGAACAGGCCTGTATCCAGCAGTTGGTGTTAAGTACTTGTTGACAGCGGTTTGGAAATGAATATCGTTGGGTAAGGCTACTTCCAGCAGAATATTATTACTCACATATAAGGAGGCACATTGCCAATAAAGACGTAATGGAAAGAAAAAGAACATGAAAATATTTTATCCATAACATTAAACATCGTCGGTAGGGCACAGGGAACACATCAAATTGATGTTCAAATCTGTTTCAATGCATTATCTGCTAATGAGGTATTTTTCCACATTTGAAGGAAGGCAACACTCCATGCAGATTGGGGATTACAAAACTCTTACTCCTTAATGAAGTATGCACATGTTTCAGCACAATTCGAAATGCTTATTTACCTGTCACACAAGAAGGTTTAAAGATACATGTTCATCTTTTTAAACGTTGATATATATAGGGACTACTTCGACATGTAACAAGGATTATTGTAATGTGTTATGCTATAAAGTTTTTACTATTTTTGGAATGGAGTACTTCAGTTAAACTCAGACTGTACATAAGAACCATATTTCAAAAATTCCTGAAAGCGAAAGAAACATCATATCCTGTAAATGAAAACATTCTGTATAATCCAACTTAGGAGTCTATACTGGCTTCATTAAGATTTTGTTTAGCCTTTGCCAATTTGACATCCGCTACAAATATAAAAATGACATTGACTGGAAAAATGCATAAATGTCAAATGGTTTGTGACACCATATGCAGTATTTCAGAATACAATATGGGCCAAATTTGAATCCTCCTCAGTATATATATATAAAGTACCATCCCAGTTTTCACAAAATGAATAAATTGGCCGAATTTCACAAAAATAGTCAAAAAATCAGCAAAATGTTACCAAAAAACATATTTGTTCCAAAATGTCAGATTTTAATAACAAAAACATCAAATTGATATGAACGAATAACAATCTGTTTTGTAAGCATTTTAACTGCTCTATGGAACATTGCTGCCCTTTTTCAAACATTTTCAATATTGTCCAAATATTTTTGCTATTTTTTGAGTATTTTTACTATTAACTTTATGCATTTGTTTCATTTCCCCAAATGGTTTCCAAATATGTTCCAAAGACTTCAAGGAAAAATCGTAAATTTCAAACAAAAAATTAAAAAAGTATAAATATTTCAAATATTCCTATCATCTCCTCAAGTAGGTAAGAAAGGAGGGTTGCTATGATGCTTTTCAGTTACGTTAAAAATTCTAAAATTTCAATTAATTTTAAGAAAATTATTGAATTTTTCTAGAGGTATTAAATGAAATACCAAAATAAATTGAAAAATTGCAGCTACCTTATAATTACGAAACATTTTGTTAAAATACTTAATTCCTTAAATGGGAAACTTTATGCCTGAGTGATTCACACACACCCAACTAGACTGTTGAATATCACAAACAATTAAAGTGTAATTAACTGTTACACTTACATCAAAATACAAACTTTATTAATGAGAAAGGTTTATAATCTAAACATTAAAAAACCAAAACTATTAAAATTAATTCCTGATGCTTAAAAATAAGATTGTAATTAAAAATTTGCCTGTGTAAGAGGAAGCTGAGAATAAAATTTGTGCTGCTAATACATATCCCTTAAAAGAATTAATAGCAAATAAAATCCAACCTACAGAGGATAATTAGGATTATGGTTATTTACAGAAAATGTGTTTGATAACAATTTAATGACAAATATTGGAGATATAAATTGTACAAAAGACGAATAAAAGTAAATCAGGAATGACAATTTCTTAAACAACTTTCATTTTTGTAAGGAACATCATATAGAAAAAGGATGCAAAATTATTGTAAATAACACTAAAACTGTTGTTAAATATTATTTAACATGGATTAATCATAATTCTAGTATAAAAAGGAGTTATAATTTTTTCAAATTTTTAAAGTATTTTTTATATTTTAGTAAACTTATGCAACAATCTGTAGGATCAAATTCTACACTATTTTTAAAGTTTGTATTAGTGTTCAAATAGTTACTTCTAGTCTTGTAATTCCATTTTTTTTACTATATCAGAACTAAATGTTCCTTTTAATCCTTTATCTAGACATTTTGCTAGGTTTTTTTAGTGATTACCTAAATTTATATTTATTGCTGTGCTTGTTATTTGACAAATTTGATAGATATTTTTATTCCAGAATTACGATTAAACCTTGTTAAACAATATTTACTAACAGTTTTATCATTATCTACAATAATTATACAACCTTGTTCTGTTTCATCTTCATTACAAAAATTGTTGTTTAAGAAATAATTAGTCATTTACATCTCATTAAAATTACTGAAAATCTTGTGTTATATCTAAAGGAAGCAAACAATAATGTTCAGTAGCTGTTTAATATTTCTGGTAATGCTTCTAACAATACTAATAATTTTCATATGCGAAATCTTGTTTATATGGCATTAGTTTTAAATTTTTATTATTTATTATATATTATTTTGCTGGTTTTATGTTTTATTTCTACAACGCCAATAGTTTTTTCTATTAAAAACTTGTGGTAATTAAGCTAAATAAATTGATTTACTAATGAACTGTTGGAAATTGGTTTCTTAAATAACTGTTCAGTGAACCACAGACATTGTTCCAATAACTGTCCTTCTAAATCTGCAGAATTTGTAATTTTAACAATCGTCATATTATCGCAAGAAGGTTCTGTTATTCATTCAAATTTGCTTAATTTTTGTTCATCTTTTGTATAATTTATCTCTCCAATATTTGTCATCAAAATGTGGTTAAATATATTTTCTGTAAGTAACTTTAACCCAAATCTCTCATTGTGGATTTATTTTTACTTTCTAATAATTCTGTTCGAGAATATGTATTAGAAACAGCATTTTTGTTTTCAACTTCTATTGACATAGAAAACATTTAATTACACTTTTATTTTTATGTATTTTAGTAAAATCTATTATTTTTATATATAAAATAGTTTATTAATAAAAATAACGAATAAATTTTGGAATTTGTTAGTAAATATGTTGACTGTATTTTAATAGCATCTGTTTTTGTGACAGTTTAGAATATAAACCTGTTTCATTAATATGATTTCTATCTGGCTGTAAGTGTATGTGTTAATTACACTATAATTCTTTTTAATTTTAAGTATATTTCGTTGAATGAGCAAATTGATCATTTAGAATGTTTTCTATTTAAGAAATGAGGTATTTTAACAAAATTTTTGGTAATTTTGTTAAAATTTTAGAGTAGCTGATACTTAGATATAAACATTTTTTGTATTAAATACATTTTTAATATTTTATTTAATAACTTTAGAAAATGTATTAATTTCCTTACTATTCATTATTTTTTTTAAAGTAGCTAGAAGCCCTTCTTCCATATCTATTTGAAATACCATAAACATGAACCAAGTGGTTTTTTTGTTATTACATTAAATATATCAATGGACACTAGAGATACCCAGTTGTTTATAGCTGTTCACATTGTACTAATAATAAAAATTTATAGAATATATGAGGAATGAAGATAACACATTTCTGGAATTGAAGAAATCAGACCATTAACATCTGAAGAGCAATCAATGTCTAATAATTCAAACACATATTCATTGTCTAGGTGTCATTGTTTATAAAAACAAATAAGTTTGTCATCATGCTCATTTAATTGGAAAATATATAAGTCCATTATGTAATACTGGTAATCTACAACTAAATCATCCAAGGTTTGTAACAAATTATTTACGTGATTTATTAGGACATGATGCTGAGTTCTTTATAAAAGAACTCGATTTTGAGAAAAAAAGAAATAGATTTGATACCAGATAATTAGATATATTAGTTTTGGAAAAAATAGAAAATCTGACGACATATAGATTTAAAATTAACCATCAAGTCTAAACAAACGTTTATCGAATTTAAGATGTGATCAAATGACAACATTAAACTTTTTTCCGGAAAATGTAGTAAATTTTGTAGTTAAATGTGATTTATCCTTATGATTATACAGAGAGTTGGAAAAATTTGAAGAAACAGGCCTTTCCTCAAAACATTATTTCTGTAGCAAATTAAATGAATGTGATGCTGTTTATCAAGATAATATACATGTGGAATTAGTTTGAGCAAATTTTAGTACAAAAAATCTTGGTAAAAATTATGATTTATATCTCAGAATTAATGTTTTGTTACTATCAAATATTTCTGAAAATTTTAGAAAACCTTTTATAGAAGCTCATGAGTTACATCGATCTTGGTATTTCACGGTCCTGATTTAGTTTTTAATTAGATGTTAAAAATAAATGGAGTTAAATTACAGTTATTGGATGATTATCACATGATACTATTGACTAAAAAAGGAATTACAGGCCATATATCTCAGTGTTGTAAAATATAGCCAAGGAATATAATAAATATTTGAAAAATAATGATTCTAATTAATAATCAAATTATTTTACATACTTAGATGAAAGTGGACTATGAGTCACTATTTTCTGTGTGATGAATTTGAATGGGATAATCGAGATTATTCTGATTCTAAAAAAATAAGTGAAATTTCTGATACTTCTCAATTTCAGTACATTTTTCGAGCAAATTTAGAGTATTCAAAAAATTAAATCATGAACAAAAGATTTACCATTAGTTCCTGAAAAAAATTGTGCCTGGGACAAAAGAAAAATGTTGTTAACAATTTTGAATGACAAACATGATTATCTTATGCACTACACAAATCTTAGTATTGCCTCTTGGAATGAAGATAACAAAAGAACATTATGTTTTAATATTTAAGCAATCTCATCGATTGAAAAAGTATATAGATTTAAATACAGGAATGAAGGGTAAAGCAAAAAAAATTTGAAAAATGTTTCCACAAGTTAACGTATAATTGAATATTCAGAAAGTCAATGGAATATATTAGAAACATAGTGGGCAGAAAATTAGTCATTTTAATGATGCGCTTTTATATGAAATGTCAATCGTTAAGATCGACCTAAGCATTCAGATTTTAGCATTCAGGTCTGTTACAAAACTTATTAGGTCCACTTCAACGGCAAATCCTAAGCTATTATAGATATGATCAATATTCAAGTTTTATTAGGGTTACCATGAATATTTATGGAGGACAGCAGATTAAAATTACCTTGGCTTGATTCTCTGCACTACAACAGAATTAAATAGTTTTCATGAAGGTTTCCCTTTATGGCCGATCTTAGGTCCGCCATATTTAACACTGCTACGTCTCCTTAGCCACAAAGGCCCTTTATCGGGTTTCCCTATGACGTAGGTTCTATTCTGTCTCACTCCCACACTATAGTGCTTAGGCCTCAATAGACAATAGATAATAGACCCCAGTCAGTTTCCCCATCTCGTGGTGAATCTGCGCCCTTTGTGGCACCCGGCCCTGGACGACAGGGTTCGTTGCACAATTCCTGTAGGCTGACTCTTTCGGTCATATAGTTAAAGGAGAGCGCAATGCCCTTTAACTCACAGGTTTAATTTTGCACTGGACTTGAAAAGCAGCCGTGAGAAACGAGCATCCATTAACCTGCCTATTGGACAGTTTTATCCCACTCACCTTAGCGGCCTGTGGAATTCCGGAGACAACCCCATCTGTGGAGCATTGGCCATCCACGTGCTCCTGTCAAGGTGATTTCAGCTGTCAACGCGAATCTGAGTCAATCTTAACCTACCGAGCGAGGTGGCGCAGTGGTTAGCACACTGGACTCGCATTCGGGAGGACGACGGTTCAATCCCGTCTCCGGCCATCCTGATTTAGGTTTTCCGTGATTTCCCTAAATCGTTTCAGGCAAATGCCGGGATGGTTCCTTTGAAAGGGCACGGCCGATTTCCTTCCCAATCCTTCCCTAACCCGAGCTTGCGCTCCGTCTCTAATGACCTCGTTGTCGACGGGACGTTAAACACTAACCACCACCATCAATCTTAGCCACCACCCTGTGCATCCGCGGTCGCGAGTTTGTGACTGAATAAAGTGTCTCGCCTCTTTATAGTAGGCTGCCGTGTAACAAAATGTTCCAAAAAACGGTTCAAATGCCAAAAAAGACGACTGTTGTTGTTTGTAATGTAGATATTTGACTCTTTTTTATTAAAAATCTGACTTTTTGGTAAAAACCTGTTTTTTGGTGATATTTTGATGATTTTGTACTATTTTTTGTGAAATGTAGTGAAACTTGACAGATTTGATGATTTTGTGATAATTGTGGCAGGAACCCCAGTATATATCTGCTTGTAGACTAATCTGCAAGGAAATCGAAGTGGTAATGAGCACATCAGTAAGAAACAGTTCATTCTTTGAACATCAAATCAGAACGCCAAAAACTCAATCACGAATTGAACAGTAGCGAAGTAACGAGATGGTAAGTGCAACAGTAGATGAATTGCAGAATTCAAGCAAGGTGTCAGGAAACTACAACTCACACTAAAAGATTTGAAAAGTAAAATAGAGAAAATGAGGAAAGTCAGAGATAAAGACAGCAAATTAGAAGCATTCTAAACAGATAGACAATGTGAAGGGTGGTTTATGATGGAGAAAGAAACTTAGGATCCGGGGGAAGTACTACTGGTCCAACACGAAATTGGAAATCCCTTTTTAAAAATGGAAGAGGGCAAAAAATATAAATAAATGACTACAAGAGTATTGACATATTGTTCTTAATCTCTACAGTTTGGTGGTTCGCCGGCTCCATCAGACTTTCTCGCCAGTGTTAGTTTGACGTACGAATTTCTGTCGTGGCCTTCTGACCTCTACCATTCCCTGGGTGCTGACCGTGTCCGTGTGGTCGTGTGTCCAGGAAAGGGCGAGAACATCTGGGACCGGTGGACGCACCAGCACCCTGACTGGGTGGCCGACGGCAGCAGCGCGGACGTCGCCTGCGACTCCTTCCACCGCTTCAAGGAGGACGTCCAGGCGCTCGTCGACACGGGGGTGAGTCGGTCAGAGGTCAACTCTCCAGTCTCAGCAGTACACAGCGGCCCACACTGCCCGTGCGTGCTGCAGCGTGTACCACCTACCAGGAACGTCGCTTCTCCATCCGTCAGTTGATTCAGATTGATAACAATGGACAAAGCTGAAATGAATCCATTAATCCTGATTTTTGTTCTTCCTTCACCCCTTAAAATTTCTGGCGCGAGTATTGCGATCTTCCTCATACACACACACACACACACACGAAACTTTGTGCAATACTTTTTTTAAACTTACTATATTGTAATATAAAAAAATTCGTGTAGCACTGTTCGCTAGATAACTCTAAGTGGCTGTTGCGTAGCCTATTCGTAAAGGGACTTATTCCTCCATCGACACTCACCCTAGTCCTCGCGTTGTGTGAGGGCTGACGGCAGGTGGCTGTGGTTGTGCAATGTGGTGTTTATGTTGCATGATGACCACGAGAGCAGGTAAAAGGTGAATTACTGTGACGGTGCGCAGCCTGTTCCTCTCGAATAGCACCAGGTGGACCTCAGGGTTCAACATCCACCTGAGGGTCGTAACACCGTCAATAGTGCTGCATGGTTTCATTACTCGAGACACTGCCAAGGCTTGGGATTTAACCCAGGACGTCGGCGCATACGCTGCTGGTGAGGAAGTTTAGGCCGCCGCCTCTCCTCCCCTTGTCGGGGAGACCCCGCTGGAGAGAATTTCCTCCAGTGCCAGGTTCAGAACTGGCTTCACGCGAGCAAAGCGCCGGCGCACAGGTGTGCACCGCCTCTACAGTCCGGGCTGCCTCAGGAATGTGATTCGTAGTTGGATGAAGTAGCGACAGGACGTCAGGGACGTTCGGGAGGAGGGAAAGTGGTACAGGGGGACAGATGCGCTGGGGAGAGAGCCTTTAATAAGTAGTGAAATGTCGGTAAGAGCGTCAGAGGCCTGAGGTGAATAACCGACTTCGAAGGAACACAGTACTATGAGAGGTACATCGAATTCGCGGTGACACCGTACCCTAGCACACGGCTAGAAGAGACGAAACGAAATAGCGTAGCGGTCAAGTTGTTCCACAAATTTCTTGTTTCACAAGTTGTGTTCAGTATCTCCTCGCTCGTTTTTCGATCTAACCATTTAATATTCATCATTCTTCCCTACCACTGCATTTCAAAAACCTCTATTCTCCTGTTGTCGAAACTCTTTAACGTCCATCTTGCACTTCCATACATCTACATCTACATCGATACTCTGCAAATAACATTTAAATGCATGGCAGAGGGTTCTTCGGACCACATTCACAATTCTGTATTATTCCATTCCGGTGTAGCGCGCAGAAAAAACGAACACCTATATCTTTCCGCGCGAGCTCTGATTTCCCTTATTTTATTATAGTGATTGTTTCTCCCTATGTAGGTCGGTGTCACCAAAATATTGTCACATTCGGAGGAGAAAGTTGCTGACTGAAATTTCGTGAGAAGATTCCGTCGCAACGAAAAACGCTTTTGTTTTAACTATGTCCACCACAGTCCTGTATCATTTCAGTGACTCTCTTCTTTGTTTCGCGATAGTACAAAACGTGCTCCCCTTCTGTGAACTTTCTCGATGTACTCCGTCAGTCCTATCTGGTATGGACCGCACACCACGCAACAGTATTCTAAAAGAGGACGGGCGGAGGCTGTCTTTTTAGTAGACATCTTACATTTTCTAAGTGACCTGCGAGTAGAACGCAGTATTTGGGTACGTTTCACCATGACATTATCTGTGTGTTTTTTCCAGTTTGAGTTGTTCGTAACAGTAATCTAAATACCCGCATTGCAGACAAATACTTTCATAGAAGACTTCCTAATACTTAAATCTACATTCCATGATAACAAATTTCTCTTCCTCAGAAACGATTTTCTTGCCGTTGCGAATCTCCACTTCATATCCTCTCTACTTCTGCCATCGTCAGTTATTTTACTGCCCAAATAGCAAAACGTCTCATTTCCTGCTCGAACTCCCTGATGAAATGGAGTGTCGTGAAATGGTTAGATTTCTGCGTTTTAAGGGGAGCGGCAGTGCAACAGTCCATGCTGAAGTGACACCACTCTTCGGCAACAGTGCACCATCGTGTGGTACGGATGGTAGGCGGTGCACACGATTCCATTGCTGTCAAACAAGTGTTAGTGGCGCAGAACCAAGAGGTGATCCATCTCTCCGTGACGAACCGGGAATCGCAAAGGCAGTGGAAGAAGCCCTGGTGCTCAGAGACTGGTGTATCGCAACAGAGGGCACGGTGGGAAAGGCGGAAACCACTCACGCATCAGCTCTCGGCGCCTTGTGTATTTAGAACAGGGCAGAGCTAGCCGCCTGCTGGGTTCCAAGGGCTCCCATACCTAGAGGCAAGGGGAGGGCGGGGGCTGTGGCCCCCGTCCCCGATCCCCCCCTAGCTCTCATAGGAAAGAAAAAATCTAGTGTAGTCAGGTGTTTCTCGTTCAAGAAAATGTTTTTCAAGTCAGTGTTATGCAAGTTCTTAACATGGTCGGAATGAAGCTTTCTTTATGGCTACTTACACGTTGCCATTCGTCTTCCAAAGTTTTTAATACTCCACACCCCCAGCCCCTACAGACTAGCGTGCGCGCCATTGTTTTGCTGGCTTGCGCGGCAGCTCGCAGCCATTCTAAAAGCCCGCCAGACCGAGGCAGCAGCGGTAAATTTGGCGGCAATGTCAGGCCAACGCACATCACTTGTTCAGTCGCCTAATCGCGATGAGCGAGTGGTTGGTGTTACACCAGAACCGCGAAACAGACGGGCAGAGCGAGCAGTGCAGACAACCGGATTCACCAACACAGGACACGGAGAACACCCCGCCAGAGTCGAGCAAGGGGATGTAGAATGTTTTCTGGGACTGCGTTGGTATGGTGCTAACGGGTTATGGTCCTGCGTGGGGCAAACTGCCATACGCCCGTACTATTGAAATCACGTGACGAAGTGACAGCGGGCTATCAAGATGGAGCTCTCTGCGGCAACCTGTCCGAGCGGGTTTCTTGCTCTACGACAATGGCCCGCTTCACGCTGAACGGATCCTCTCACTCCTGCAGGTTCTTTCGACTAACAAATTTTATCTAACCCCTCCCCTCCCTGCACCCCGCCCATTGTTTTCTTGATATGGTTCCGGTCACCATTTCTTCTTCCTTTGATGGGACGAAGGTGTGGCAGTCATTCCAGAATGATGAAGACGTGAGTTTCGTCGGGGGTAAGTTTCCTACAAAGCCTGAAAACACTGACGGACAAGGTCTGCGAAGAGTCATCCATTGTTGGCAAAAAATCTTTCCATTGAATGGTGAATATGTGAGGAAGACATAAGTGAAAATTTCACTCTTGAAATACAGGAAGAGTGGGATGAAATTATCAAAAGGGAGAGAAAATAAACGATGATGGCAAATTCTGAAGACAGAATTGAAAGATCACTACACTTGTCCACTACATCTGAGGAACCATATTTGGAAGAGACACATGCTGTCAGTAATGGGACAAAATTTACAAGAAACATAGGAAGACAGTTTTGGGAGAGGTCGAATTAGAACAAACGCCTAGAGCCGTGGGGGATAGACAATACTTCCGCAATGCGTGATTCGCGTCATGTCTGTTACGGCAACTGTTCTCTGCTTCTGCGGTCAGTATGGGACGGGTGGTGAATGGCTGTCGCGGATGACACGGAGTGGTCGCGGCGTTCCATTCAGGTCCCGCCCAGGCGGCGGAGTACAAAGGAGAAAGTTCCTCCAACAAAACCCAGTGTCTTAAGTAAATGGCTCACTGAAATAGCCATACGGCAAGCATCTCTTCATATTGCATGTAGAAGCCTATCTCATAACATAATGTGAACTTATTTATGAAGTAACTATTTCTATTTTGTCTTTAAGTAACATCTGTATGAATAACGTGTAACCTCTCCCTCACTTGTCAACCTTAATGACAGTGAAAAATTAAACTGCGTGTACCTAATGGAAATTTGGGAAAAGCAATCGTCACCGAAGTTAATCTGTCGCTAAAGAGGGAGGAAGGGTTACATCTAAATGAAAGGAAAAATGCAAATGAAATTGGTTGAAATTAATTTTGAAAAAGGGTAAAGTTAATAAAGAAAGTAAATGTGCGGTCGTTACGTTAACAATTAACTGGTATTAATTAGATACTTGAGATTTGGGGAAAATTACGATCGCGAGTCCTATGGATAACTACTATAATAACTGAAGAAGGAAGATCAATGCACATATAATTAGCACTAAAAGCGTGGAAACTGAAGGTTGACACGTGTTGTGTGAAAACTGAATGTTTGTCAGAAGTAATAAATTTTCCTACACTCTGACTTAATTTAGCAAAAGAATTAATAAAACCGGAAAATTGAAAGTTAATTTAGTGACTGAAATTAGTAGTGAACTTTGTTTCTGAAGCACTACGAAAATAAATAAAATAATGTTAGTACTGGGCTACCTCAATCATCTCAAAAGCAACTTGAATCTACGCAATTTAGAAATAAGAGATTTAACTTTGAACTTGAATTAAATGATTTTGAACAATTAACAATAGTAAAATTTAGTACGTACCAATAATGGTTCAAATGGCTCTGAGCACTATGGGACTTAATTCTGAGGTCATCAGTCCCCTAGAACTTAGAACTACTTAAACCTAACTAACCTAACGACATCACACACATCCATGCCCGAAGCAGGATTCGAACCTGCGACCGTAGCGGCCGCGCGGTTCCAGACTGTAGCGCCTCGAACCGCTCGGCCACTCAGGCCGGCTTACGTACCAAGCTGAGCTGCAGTCACAGGTAAGCTAAAATATGGTAACAAAACTCGCACTCTTAATTTGTGCTTGTGTAATCTAAATACAGTTCTGTTTGGTTATTGTAGCCAGCTATGAATACTTTAACTAAACTTCGAAATTAAAGCACTGAAATCGAATTATATTACTTTAATGCTGGCGTTTGACTTTCAACGACACTCATTTCGGAAAAGGAAGGGACCCTGCTTGGTAATGCAATTGGGACAATGAGCAACAAAGGTTCATGCTAAGTTGCCGTATTTTAGTGATGCAAACGGAAGAGTTTGAAAAGCTGAGGTCTGCCATACAGTTCTAAAACATTACGTGCTTTCAGTCTTCCTTGTTGGTTGATTGAAGGTTTGCAGTCGTCGATCGGGGAGGTGGCGGCAGTCACTCATTGTCGGCCGTCGCTGTTGCAGAAGCTGGATGTTGGCGCGCCTTCTTCTCGACACGGTCACCAGGCGAAACGGGCTCTTGATGTGCGCCGGCTAATGCTTCCCGTCCGCGACACTGTGTCAGAAACTATCATATCAAGTCGAGCGCCATTACATGCTGCCAAACCCCGAAAGCGCGGCAACTCGCGGGAGCGTCACACAACACACCTGCTCCACCGCCCTACTCCAGCCAGACTCTCTCTGCCCGCGCTCCATGCGGCAGAGTTAACGCCACCAAAGATGCTAAACACTTTGGTTCTCCACACGACCTATCGATGAATTCGTTCGATAGCATAGTTTTCCCTAGGCAAGACCCAACGTAAAAATACAAATAATATTTACAAAACAAACCAATTATACATCGGCATAATTGCATATATATACAAGTTGTAAAACAATTACAATATATAAAGACACAGAAATGTCATATCTTCAGCTAACAAAATAAGGAAAAAATTTATAGTACAATAGATGGAAATGGGAGGATATGCATTTCCGGCGTTACAAACGGCTGATGACGTTCGAATCATGCTCTATACGCATGGTAGCGTGGTAAATTAAACATAAAATAAGTAAATGGACGGGCAACAGAAAATACAAATAATTATTCCGCACAGTCACAGTTCCTAAACTTATCCACCCTGGCTACAATTAATAATAATAATAATAATAATAATAATACAGGGGACAGTCAAAAAGTAATGCCTCGTTCTTTTCTTTTTTTATTAGTCAAGAATTTAAAATCGAACTGAATAGCTTGGAAACCGAAACATCGACGGTTCTTTTATGGCTTTTCAGTATACTCGCTGTCAGTTTCCCCAGTTAAAAACAAGGGCATGTATTCCAGTGCGGTAAAACCCACGGTCCTGCTTCCGAAGCAATGAGCTTCTTTTAGCGGGTCGAGCAGGTGGAGGTCTGATGGAGGCAGGTCAGGGCTGCACGGGGGATGAGGCGAGACTCCGCTTCCAGTTCTCACAGTCTCTTCAGTCGTGCATTGTCACCTGCCATAGCTTTTGCTGGGTAAGCTCGCTGAAGACGAGCTTGAATCTGCTTGAGAGCTCTGACGCCGGCTTCGGTGGCCGAGCGGTTCTAGGCGCTTCAGTTCGGAACCGCACGACTGCTACGGTCGCAGGTTCGAATGCTGCCTCAGGCACGGATGTGTGTGTGATGTCCTTAGGTTAGTTAGGTTTAAGTAGTTCTAAGTTCTAGGGGACTGATGACCACCGATGTTAAGTCCCATAGTGCTCAGAGCCATTTGAACCATGTTTTTTTAGGTTTCTGACGTATCGGACAGAATTTATTGTGCATATCTGCTTCAAAAAATCAACCATAATCACAGCTTTCTGCATCTCAAAATACTGTGGCCATAACTTTCCCAGTCGAACGCACAGTTTTGAACTTTTTCTTCTTTGGTGAGTTTCTGTGATGCCATCCGACTGCCTGAGTATTTGATTCTGGTTCAAAAAATGTAACCCATGTTTCGTCTCCGGTCACAACTTTTTCCAGAAACTCCTCATCCTCCAAACGCAACAGCTGCAAGTGCTTGGAAGCAAATTTTTTTGTTGTATCTTTATTCTGATCGGTTAAGATTTGTAAGGGGTCCGTAGGCCCTTACTATAAGTTTGCACTTGGCACAGGTCGACAGGAAAAACAATCGATAGTGTCGGGTTGCGAGAGCGAGTGTAGAGTTGAGTCAGTTTTCCGGGTTGCGGGCCGAGCCGTGCGGAGGCCGGTTGCTGTGATACAAGGCTTACCGACAAAGGGAGTGGCCATCGCCGTGGTTTAACCCCTTTGTGTTAGAATAATACGGGAAAGGGAAGAAATTTAATTACGAGAGTGATCAGTGATATTTTTGTGACGATATTTATTTGGTTTCGCGTCTACCGCGCCGGCATCATTTGGATTGCAGTGTTGGATTGCAGTGTTGGATTGCAGTGTTGGATTGCAGTGTTGGATTGCAGTGTTGGATTGCAGTGATTGAATTTGCGTGTGACGATAATGAATAGCGAGGAAGCCTGTGCTGAGATTAGCCGTTATTAAATATGTATGACGAAGGCAGTGGCTGTCTCCTTCCTTTTGTGTTTTTGAGACAAATATAGGTTCTTGACTAGCGAAGCTGTGTTGGTGTTCTTCTTGTCACCAGACATTTCATTATTACAGCATTTGAGAAGGACAAAATGGAATGTAGCAACTCCGTAGCAGTCAAGTCCGATTGCCAGCCCCATTAGGTACACGGTCACATTAATTAATATTTATCTGGGCTGTTATTCAGATCCCGATCGAGCGGGATACGTAAAATCGGAGTGTTACAGATTCTTGGTAGCAAAGTTGTACAAACCAGTGAGTATCCCAACTGTTGAATAACCATCACACTGCGTTTACTGAGGGAGGTAACGCGACACAAATTACCTGCAGTCACCCTGCGATGGCCACGAATGATGTCATCGACTCGCTGAGTGTTGTCTGGACTCACCGCAGCCACAGGCCTACCGCACCGCGATTCGTTAGCCGAAGGTGTTCACCCTTGCGCGTCGTTACAGCGACGAACCCATCGTCTAGCAGTGCTCGTATGCACTGTTGCGTCACTTGTACACATTTTTCCGTCTTGTAAGAGTGCGTATCGGCGCTTTATCTTCTGCATTGAACATATCTGTCACAGATTGCTGTCTAGTACGATAATCGATGGCTGCGATTTTGCGAGCGACCGCAGTACTGGCATCTGTTGACGGAGAAAGTTACTACTGCAATGGATTTGAGAAGAAGCCCTGCGGAATAGCACCAAATTTAAATTTTTCACTTAACAAACATTATTTAAGGAGTAAGGTCCTGCAGCCTGCTCATCGCTGTCATCATTTCCGCTGGTAAAACTTACACCTTCGTCCACATCTCCACTAAAAACAGGCACCACTACCTTGACATCATTAACATCGCCTTCCACAGTAGTACCAACTCACCCAGTTCAATGTTTTCCATGTCTTCATTCACACACTCATTCTCCTTCTGATGGCACACACTCATTTTATCCAGTTTCACGGCTGATGCATTTTCATTACTTAACATAGCTACCAAGCCAACACTGTTTATTTTACTGTCTACAACATTGTGATCCCTGTCATTACACAAACGCCCCCCCCCCCCCCCACATAATTTCCACCTCTTGACTCTTTAGTTTTCTGTTAGGACCTATTCTATAATCTCTCCTCTTACCATAGCGATTAACCCCCCCCCCATCACCACCATCCAATCAAATTGCTCATCTTGGCTTCCATACCACACATCGTTTCCTCCCTTCCTGCCTTGCTTAATACTTTTTTTGAACCCCCCCCCCCCCATCATTTTTCCTATAGTAATTTTACCCTCGTAATAATAGTAGTGAATTTATTTGCTATACTGACTATTCGGAACAAAATGCGCTATGAGATGAGAAGATCCACCCAGCATCGGCTGTCAGAGGTGTAAGACGTGTAATTATTCAAGCACTCACTCACGGATTTTACGCCCTCATCAGTGCGTATAACAAATTAAAAGTGTGTGCCGGCTCGGGATTCGAACCCAGGCTTTCTGCTGTCACAGCGCTTCCAGTATGTAAGCCGTACTACGTGGAAAGCGTCACTCGCCCACACAAGGCTGTCTGGAGTTTATCTTGCATGTGATATACGTGTGGAGAGACTGTTCCTAAATGGGTGGCGTGCACGAGCATCATGTTGAGCGCAAGTGGTCGCGTGTTGACATTGGGAAACGGTTGCGTGAGAGCGCTACGTAAGCAGCTAACGTCATGTCTTTATCGGTGCGCGAATGCAGGTCTCAAGATAAAGCGGTTAGGCATTT
The DNA here is from genome assembly GCF_023898315.1 of Schistocerca nitens. Taxonomy (NCBI): domain Eukaryota; kingdom Metazoa; phylum Arthropoda; class Insecta; order Orthoptera; family Acrididae; genus Schistocerca; species Schistocerca nitens. Next base: position 13,950,638 of record NC_064622.1, read on the forward strand.
GTGCCATGCAGGGCTGCGCTAGAAGTGTTCTACACACACACACACACACACACACACACACACACACACACACACGCACACACACACACACACTGGTGTTACCCAAGTATGGCTCGGCAGCTCTGTGGTTAACTGCCAGACTACGAATTCACAAGTATCTGGTTCTGCCTCTAACCAGTACTGCGAGGAGGGGGAGGTGATTAGTATTCGACGTCCCGTTGACAACGATGTCATTAGAGACGGAGCACAATCTCGGATTAGGGAAGAATGGGGAAAGAAGTCGGCCGTGCTCTTTCGGAGAAACCATCCCTGCATTTATTGATTGGCGACTCCATAGTGTCCTGTGCACTACGACCAGATAATGGGTATACTTGGAAGGAGAGACAGCATTGGTCGTATATTTTTGTTTATTATCGCAAAATCGATTTTCGGTCACTTCGTGACCATCTTCAGTGCTGTAATATATAACTTAAATTAGTAAGCACTGGTGTCAATAAGCTTACGGCGATCACATAGACTCTATGACTTATTGACACCAGTGCTTACTAATTTAAATTATATATTACAGCACTGAAGATGGTCACGAAGTACCGAAAATCGATTTTGCGATAATAAACAAAAATATACGACCAATGCTGTCTCTCCTTCCAAGTATCCCTGCATTTGCCATAAGCGATTTTAGGAAACTCACGGAAAAGGTAAATCACGATGGCCGGACACGGGTTTGAACCTTCATCCTCCCGAATGCTAGGCCAATGTGCTAACCACTGCGCCACCTCCCCATCAGTACTAGAATTTTTACGTGTCGCTAACCACTCTTTTCACGTCTGGAAGAGTTAGCGGATGTGGAAATCGCCTAAGTTCCCCTGCGGTTGGGATCCTACGTTAAATGGCAGGAACCCCTGTAACTAGCTGGCTAAGTCAGTTCGAAGTTTGGCAAAAGGCCAGAGCATCCCACGTCCAGCAGGAAAATGCCCAGTGGTGTTCAGTCTGATGGCAACATTGTCTCCTCTCTACGTAGCAGTACGTACACCTCTTTATATCGTCAACGACATCGAACGCTGTTCTCGACAAGTGATTGTTCGCAGGAGAGCCACGTGGTTTGGTTCTACGACTGTGCTGTGCCAGCTGATGAAGACTGCTGGCTGCAGGCTGATATGAAAGTACATGTCTTCCCATCGCATCCTATGAGTGACAGAACCGTGAAGCGCGTAGGCCAGTCAAGGTTCCGTCTCTGTAGCGTGAACTGCAGTGCGCGGTGTTGCGTTATCTTACTGAAATACATAATTTGGTACCCTTGCGATCAAGCGTGTGGCATCAGGGTTTACCGTTCTCGCCACACGATGGCGACCATTCAGTCTCCGCCCAAAGTTACCAACTCATCCTGCCGTCATATCCAGTTGCTCCCCACACCATGACTGCAGGAACTAGAGCAGTATGGATCTCTACAGTCGCTGCTTCCTGTGATGATTCACCAGGACGTCAACTTAGGGACACGCAGGGGCTAACACGAGTGCCACAAACAGAGGCGAGACTCATCTCTGAACACCACAGCTGTCACTCACTGTCCACCTTGTCTCTGGATGTACAGAATGCAAGCGCCTGTTGTCCGTCGTACTCGTACGGTGTCGGCGGCCAACGTCCCACGTCAGTCGACATCTCAATCCATCTTCCAGCAGTCTGTTCCCGACGTTTCGGTGTGACACAGCAGCTGTAACCTTTGCTCGGATTTCAGGTGATGTCATTTGTTACTCGCCAGAACGAATCGAACAGTCCTACGATCTTCTCGCGCTTTTGTCCTTTTCGATGGCCCAATGTCTACTGTGTTGGAGCACTGCTGTCACACCTCCTTCTACAGCTGCCAGCGAAACCTGTCTGTATTGTGCGCCTGTTTTCCTCATGCCAGTGACTCGACCTTCCTCAGACTACGAACGATGGGGATAAACTCAAAAGTTCACACCCACTGGATAAACTGTGTTGCCATCTCCACATGGAAAGTTCTAGAAACGGTAGCCACGCGCAGTCCCTATCAAGGACTCATACCATACTCGACCCGACCCGACCCGACTGGTTACCTTCGAGCTTGCCCGCGCTTTCCTCAATAATCCAACCTCTGGAAACTAGAGACTGTCTACCGCCCTTGTGTTCAACATACGAAGATAGTTAAACTGGCAATATTTCGAATAAACAGGCAATTTTCGTTATACATGCATTCAGAGACGCACCAAATGGGAGTATACCAAAGTAACTGTGATTTACTACTAGACTATTTCATTTCGTGTGTAAACCTTTCACAGAAATGTAGTTTGGGTTCTTCATGCGGCCTAAGAACCCAATAACAACAGCCTGCAACGATATTCAAGCGTGGCTGTCATAGTTATTTTTCTTCAGAGCTGGAGTCGAACGTCATTTTTTGGATGTCAGATTCAACAAACACATCCTCTTTCAATGTGACTTTTAAAAAAAAATGAGGAAACGTCTCGCAAAGTATTTCAAAAATTCTCAATCTTTGAGTCAGACATGCACACACTGTTCCATTAGCCTCAACATAATTTGCAGAGATGATAGTAGATCCAGTTACGTGAAAAGATCTACGGAAATTTTGTAAGTATCGGACTGGTGCTTTCATGTCTATCGCTGTACTCTTATACGCGGACTAGAATGTGAAGTAGTTGGTCAAGATGATGTGACCATTCTCGTACAAGCACCTTATGCACAGATCCCAATTCCTGAGTAATGTTTTTATATGATTGTACACATACTTTCCATTGTCTACTTAAGGCTGGAGCTCTGTCCCATTGCAGAGCCTGCCCAGCTGTGACGAGGCGACATGGAACAGAGTGTGAGGGGACCCTCACTGTACGGATGTTTGGGAGGGGATTTTCAGGTCCGACATCTACCAAAGGAATCCCCCAGAAAGCCTCGATTGGAACCGCGGTTATCTGAGCTATTTTTAACTTTCTTCTATGACAATATGTTCTAGAGATAAATATGAAGTCTTAGTGTGTGGTTATGTGTGTAACTCGGTACAGTCGATAACTTGCGGGATGCACGCAGCGTGACTGTGCGTACAGCTGACTTCGTCCTAATGCATTGCTTTTTACTTTCCCATCGAATTATAAAGTCTTTGACAGTGTTCTAAGCCGTCAGTTGGTTTTTGCTACTTGAATTATTTCGTTCATCTACTGTTACATCAGAGCTTGCAGACTCCCGCCGACCGCTGAGGGAAAATCTGTTCAAGGTACCCAGACATAATGTACGTGGTGTCGTGGCAGCATACTTTGCCCTCTGAAGTCGACTGACCGAGAAGAGCTAAACTTACCGACACAGAGAAGAAGACTGTTTCCTCAGTAGATGACACTTTGAGGGTTTCACAGTTCTACGAGAAGTATGTTTTGCGACAACATTTATTGTCTGTTACCATTGACCGTTTTGAACATTTCCTTCGTCATCACATGGGTCCGATGATGTTAATAATCATCTCTTGAACATGACAGTACCATGATATCAATAAAAATGTCCCCGTAACTTGAATTTCCCGCTTTGCGCGAAAAATGACTTCGCGTCACTTATTACTGCTGTGCGTGCGTTTATCAGCACAATCTATACGTACATAACTTTGTTCTTTTGAAGCATTGTACAGTGGATATCGCAGAGTACTTCGAACCAATATTAGCGATTTTCTTTTCTTGCGAGCAGTCAGCAAAAATGCCAAGATCCTCTTAGTGGTTTCGCAGAGTGTTGTCGGTATCCTTGCGAGCGATCTACCGAGCAACGTCGCACCAATATTCAAGAAATGAAACAGGAGTAACCCATTGAATTACAGACTCATGACACTGACCTCAATTTGCAGTAGGATTTGGGAGCATATGCTGTACTCTAACTTTATGATCACCTTGAAGAAAATGACTTATTGATACATAAGCAACATGGATTCAGAAAATATCGTTCTTGTGCAACACAGCTAGCTCTTTATTGCCATGAAGTAATGAGTGCCGTCGACAAGGGATCTCAGATCGATTCCATATTCCTAGATTTCCAGAAGGCTTTTGATACCGCTCCTCGCAAGCGACTATTAATCAAATTGCGTGCATATGGAGTATCGTCTCAGTTGTGTGACTGGATTCGTGATCTCCCCTCAGAGAGTTCACAGTTCGTAGTGATAGACGGTAAATTATCGAGTAGAACAGAAGTGGTATCTGGCGTTCCGAAAGGTAGTGTCATAGGCCCTCTGCTGTTCCTGATTTACACAAATGATCTAGGTGATAATCTGAGCAGCCCCATTAGATTGTTTGCAGATGACGCTGTAATTTATCGTCTAGCAAAATCATCAGACGATCCATTCCAATTACAAAATGATCTAGAGAGAAGTTCTGTATGGTGCGAAAAGTGGCAGTTGGCACTAAACAAAGAAAAGTGCAAGGTCATCCTCGTGAGTACTAAAAGAAATCCGATAAATTTTGGGTATACGACAAATCGCACAAATCTAAGGACTGTCAATTCGACTAAATACCTAGGCATTACAATTACGATCAACTTAAATTGGAAAGACCACATAGATAATATTGTGGGGAAGGCGAAACAAAGACTGCGCTTTGTTGGCAGAACACTTAGTAGACGCGACAAACCCACTAAAGAGACAGCCTACATTACACTTGTCCGTCCTCTGCTGGAATACTGCTGCGCGGTATGGGATGCTTACCAGGTAGGATTGACGGAGGACATCGATAAAGTGCAAAGAAGGGCAGCTCGTTTCGTGTTATCGCGCAATTGGGATGAGAGTGTAACTGATATGATACGTGAGTTGGGGTGGCAGTCACTAAAACAAAGGCGGTTTTCTTTGCGGCGAGATCTATTTACGAAATTTTAATCACCAACTTTCTGTTCCGAATGCGAAAGTATTTTGTTGGCACCCACCTACGTAGGGAGAATCACCAACTTTCTCTTCCGAATGCGGAAATATTTTGTTGACACTCACCTACGTAAGGAGACATGATCATCGTAATAAAATAAGAGAAATCAGAGCTCCAACGGAAAGATTTAGGTGTTCCTTTTTCCCACGCGCCATTCGAGATTGGAATGGCAGAGCAGTAGTATGAAATTGGTTCGATGGAGGCTCTTCCAGGCACTGAAGTGTGAATGGCAGAGTAACCATGTAGATGTTGATGTAGAACGTGCACCATGTGGCGAGCCTCAGCCTCCAGAGTTCGCTGTCGTCGCTCGCAGCTTCCGGCGGTCAGGGCAGCGTCGTGTCGCGCCGACAGTGGTGGGTGTGAAGCTGAGTTCTCCTGGCTGCGGGAGTCTCTCGCAACGTGCCTGCATAGACGCAGACGAGACGGCGCCCGCCACCCGCACAGTGCAGACATTCTAGCAGGCCGTTTTGCCAGGGTGCGGGCAACGCAGCGCCGCTGAGCGCTCTACGCCCGCGTACTTCGGGAGGAGTCTAGCTCGCACGTCGCAGCAATTTGCTCGGATGATGGAGCAAAAGGGAAGGGGGGGGGGCAATATATTTGTTTCGTGCACACGGACAGCAGCGGAGAAGCCAATTCTTACGATCTAATTATTAATGAAATATTCACCAGAAATGTCGGCTGACCGCTTCTCTGCCTCATAGGATAAGCAACGTATCGAGTTGGTATCCGAATAGCATGTTTTGTGAAATATTAATAATGCCGCGTGGAAAACTAAATACAAAAGGAGTTAATTTGGGCAGAAATCGGAAGAAAAATGAGTGAAACACGTAAGAAAAGTTACTTTCATTATGTTCAATGTAATACATTTGTAAATATATTTGCACTGATCCTTTAACCGCTGTTATAACTAGTTGGATGTTGCTGTTATTGTGATTAATACTGTGAACGACAGTTAAAATTCGGCCTGTTGAAGTCATCAGTGGTCCCTCAGCTCTGGCGGATCCATTGGTATCATGTTGTCCTTCGGCAGTTCATTAGCTTCAGGTACGTCTGCACAGTGAAGTAGTGGGAACTGGCATTCCTCCGCACCGTTGAGCAACTCTTTTGTTACTTAGATGTTACGCGCCCGTTCTTCTTCACCATAGAACGCTTGTGTGGCTGCTTTGCGCTTCCCGAGCACTCTTCCCAACAATATACAGTCTTCCTCCTCTCCCCTAACCTCCCCCGTATTTCCGGAGTGCCAAATTAATAGTTTTTTTTCCAGGTCGATTACTGCGCTGCACGTTGTGCCTTCGCAGCCTCCGCTACTACAGCCGCGCCGCAGCTCGCTGGAATTCGCGTCGCGCCAGTGAACCACACAGGACTGCTCTCGTCCAGGGGAACATGTAGCACCCACTGACTTCCACCACACTGTCAAAATAAAACTGAAACCTTTCCGAAACTTTTCTCTCGCTTTAGCACCCACAAAAAGGCAATTACGTCTCTCGCTTACTGCATTCCTGACGTTTGTTTCCTAAAAATTCCGCATCAAACGTGACATTTTAATTTGCTATTTGACTGTTACTGACTCTATTGGCCAGAAAGTTTGCACACGTTATCTACACTACTGGCCATTAAAATTGCTAGCACTGTCATAAAACAGTTTTACATGTGCACTTCGACGCATCCGTCACAGTTCTGCCGATACCTAATATGAGCGTGTGAAACTCTTAATAGGGCGGCCATTGCACCGTCCTTGTCTCCCGACACTGATGTGTGGAATACGGCACCCTGTAAGCGACACACCTTGATAACATCCAAGGGGGCGAACTCAGCTATTTGCCAAACAATGAAATAAAGGAACACGACAATCTGAAGTCCGTGTGTACTTTTTCACCATTGTCCCCAAAAAATACACTACTGGCCATTAAAATTGCTACACCACGAAAACGACGTGCTACAGACGCGAAATTTAACCGACAGGAAGAAGATGCCGTGGTATGCAAATGATTAGCTTTTCAGAGCATTCACACAAGGTTGGCGCCGGTGGCGACACCTACAACGTGATGACATGAGGAAAGTTTCCAACCCATTTCTCATACACAAACAGCAGTTGACCGCCGTTGCCTCGTGAAACGTTGTTGTGATGCCTAGTGTAAGGAGGACAAATGTGTACCATCACGTTTCCGACTTTGATAAAGGTCGGATTGTAGCCTATCGCGATTGCGGTTTATAGTATCGCGACATTGCTGCTCGCGTTGGTCGAGATGCAATGACTGTTAGCAGAATATGGAATCGGTGGGTTCAGGAGGGCAATACGGAACGCCGTGCTGGATCCCAACGGCCTCGTATCACTAGCAGTCGAGATGACAGGCATCTTATCCGCACGGCTGTAACGGATCGTGCAGCCACGTCTCGATCCCTGAGTCAACAGATGGGGACGTTTGCAAGGCAACGACCGTCTGCACGAACAGTTCGCCAACGTTTGTAGCTACATGGACTATCAGCTCGGAGACCATGGCTGCGGTTACCCTTGACGCTGCATTATAGACAGGAGCGCCTGCAATGGTGTACTCAACGACGAACCTTGGTGCACGAATGGCAAAACGTTATTTTTTCGGATGAAGCCAGGTTCTGTTTACAGCATCATGGCGGTCGCATCCGTGTTTGACGACATCGCGGTGAACGCACATTGGAAGCGTGTATTCGTCATCGCCATACTGGCGTATCACCCGGGGTGATGGTATGGGGTGCCACTGGTTAGACGTCTCGCTCACCTCTTGTTCGCGTTGACGGCACTTTGAACAGTGGACGTTACATTTCAGATGTGTTAGGACCCGTAGTTCTAAGTTTATTCGATGCCTGCGAAACCCTACATTTCAGCGGCATAATGCACGACCGCATGTTGCAGGTCCTGTACGGGCCTTTCTGGATACAGAAAATGTTCGACTGCTGCCCTGGCCAGCACATTCTCCAGATCTCTCACCAATTGAAAACGTCTGGTCAATGGCGGCCGAGCAACTGGCTCGTCACAATACAACGGTCACTACTCTTGATGAACTGTGGTATCGTGTTGTTGCTGCATGGGCAGCTGTGCCTGTACGCGCCATCCAAGCTCTGTCTGACTCAATGCCCAGCCGTATCAAGGCCGTTATTACGGCCAGAGGTGGTTGTTCTGGGTACTGATTTCTCAGGATCTAACACCCAAATTGTGTGAAAATGTAATCACTTGTCAGTTCTAGTATATTATATTTGTCCAATTAATACACGTTTATCATCTGCATTTCTTCTTGGTGTAGCAATTGAAATGCCTAGTAGTGTACATGTACAACAGGAGCCAATTGTAAAATTGTGTACGATATTGCAGTGCCTGTGTTAGTCCGAATTACGATGCAATATTTCTTCGTATTTATCAGCCAATACCGGGCGATCGCCTCTGAGGTAGAATGTCTCCCCTGTACAGTAGTAATACATAATGGATGTACGAGTACAGGTCGTAGACACACGTTGACGACATATGGAAGTTTGTATGTGGCTGTGAGTCGTGCTCGGGTAGCCAAATGGTAGGGCGTCCGCTCGCGGTAAGCGGGAAATCCAAAAATCCAACTTCGAGTCCCGCTCCGGCACAAATTTTCATTGTCGTCATTCCGTTATACACCAGATTGTTGTCCGTATTCGCAACTCCGAATACATTTCATGTATATAAACTCCGGTTCTTGTACGACTCATATGTAGTTTAGGAGATAGGACGTGATAAATACTGAGTAAAGCGAAAAACCAATTTTTCTTACAAACACAAATATTTCTCTATTTGAGCAGCACGAAATTTTCATTGAATTAAGAAAAAGGTTTCAGAAGCTAGTTCTCGTATGAGTCTATCATGTGCACTTATCTAACAGAACACAGTATGTTGTTCTCAATGGAGAGACGTCTACAGACGTTAAAGTAACCTCTGGCGTACCACAGGGGAGTGTTATGGGACCATTGCTTTTCACAATATATATAAATGACAGAGTAGACAGTGTCGGAAGTTCCATGCGGCTTTTCGCGGATTATGCTGTAGTACACAGAGAAGTTGCAGCACAAGAAAATTGCAGCGAAATGCAGGAAGATCTGCAGCGGATAGGCACTTCGTGCAGGGAGTGGCAACTGATCATTAACATAGACAAATGTAATGTATTGCGAATACATAGAAAGAAGGATCCTTTATTGTATGATTATATGATAGCGGAACAAACACTGGTAGCAGTTATTTCTGTAAAATATCTGGGAGTATGCGTACTGAACGATTTGAAGTGGAATGATCATATAAAATTAATTGTTGGTAAGGCGGCTGCCAGGTTGAGATTCATTGGGACAGTCCTTAGAAAATGTAGTCCATCAACAAAGGAGGTGGCTTACAAAACACTCGTTCGACCTATACTTCAGTATCGCTCATGATTGTGGGGTACGTACCAGGTCGGGTTGACAGAGGAGATAGAGATGATCCAAAGAAGAGCGGCGCGTTTCGTCACAGGGTTATTTGGTAACCGTGATAGCGTTACGGAGATGTTTAGCAAACTCAAGCGGCAGACTCTGCAAAAGAGGCGCTCTGCATCGCGGTGTAGCTTGCTGTCCAGGTTTCGAGAGGGTGCGTTTCTGGATGAGGTATCGAATGTATTGCTTCCCCCTACTTATACCTCCCGGGGAGATCACGGATGTAAAATTAGAGAGATTCGAGCGCGAACGGAGGCTTTCCGGCAGTCGTTCTTCCCGCGAACCATACGCGAGTGGAACAGGAAAGGGAGATAATGACAGTGGCACGTAAAGTACCCTCTGCCTCACACCGTTGGGTGGCTTGCGGAGTATAAATGTAGATGTAGACGTAATTATAAGAAAACACCACTTAAATATTTCACTTTTTGACTCGCACCCCTCCGCCCCAAACAAAACGTTGCGCGCAGCGTCTTGCGGCCCGCATCGGATACCTAAAGACTTTAGCTTATTCCGCAGCACGCTGCGGTACATTACCGCACTTAGGAAAACGTTGCTTTAGCGAGCGCACGAGCTCAGTAGTGGGTTGGAAGTGGCCGAGCGAGCACACGATGAAAAATTCGGGGAGCAGCAGTATGCAAGATTGAAGCGGGAGGCGTTTAGTACAAATGGCTCTGATTCAAAAATGGTTCAAATGGCTCTGAGCACTATGGGACTCAACTGCTGAGGTCATTAGTCCCGTAGAACTTAGAGCTAGTTAAACCTAACTAACCTAAGGACATCACAAACATCCATGCCCGAGGCAGGATTCGAACCTGCGACCGTAGCGGTCTCGTGGTTCCAGACTGTAGCGCCTAGAACCGCTCGGTCACTCCGTCCGGCGAGGCGTTTCGTACTTGCGCTGAGGCTCGTATTCAGTTCATATAGAAATGTGGAAAGGACTGTGGCTTCTTAGAGATAATACATCTGCATTGTGAACTCCATCAACGTGAATAAGTGTTCTGTTGTCAGAAGTCCAATAAATTAAGTAGACGGACACCATCTTTTATTTCAGAAAACCGTCATCACCGTTAATGACTAATATTGTCTGGCAGACAATATACACTCCTGGAAATGGAAAAAAGAACACATTGACACCGGTGTGTCAGACCCACCATACTTGCTCCGGACACTGCGAGAGGGCTGTACAAGCAATGATCACACGCACGGCACAGCGGACACACCAGGAACCGCGGTGTTGGCCGTCGAATGGCGCTAGCCAGTTTGCCGTGGCATACGGAGCTCCATCGCAGTCTTTAACACTGGTAGCATGCCGCGACAGCGTGGACGTGAACCGTATGTGCAGTTGACGGACTTTGAGCGAGGGCGTATAGTGGGCATGCGGGAGGCCGGGTGGACGTACCGCCGAATTGCTCAACACGTGGGGCGTGAGGTCTCCACAGTACATCGATGTTGTCGCCAGTGGTCGGCGGAAGGTGCACGTGCCCGTCGACCTGGGACCGGACCGCAGCGACGCACGGATGCACGCCAAGACCGTAGGATCCTACGCAGTGCCGTAGGGGACCGCACCGCCACTTCCCAGCAAATTAGGGACACTGTTGATCCTGGGGTATCGGCGAGGACCATTCGCAACCGTCTCCATGAAGCTGGGCTACGGTCCCGCACACCGTTAGGCCGTCTTCCGCTCATGCCCCAACATCGTGCAGCCCGCCTCCAGTGGTGTCGCGACAGGCGTGAATGGAGGGACGAATGGAGACGTGTCGTCTTCAGCGATGAGAGTCGCTTCTGCCTTGGTGCCAATGATGGTCGTATGCGTGTTTGGCGCCGTGCAGGTGAGCGCCACAATCAGGACTGCATACGACCGAGGCACACAGGGCCAACACCCGGCATCATGGTGTGGGGAGCGATCTCCTACACTGGCCGTACACCACTGGTGATCGTGGAGGGGACACTGAATAGTGCACGGTACATCCAAACCGTCATCGAACCCATCGTTCTACCATTCCTAGACCGGCAAGGGAACTTGCTGTTCCAACAGGACAATGCACGTCCGCATGTATCCCGTGCCACCCAACGTGCTCTAGAAGGTGTAAGTCAACTACCCTGGCCAGCAAGATCTCCGGATCTGTCGCCCATTGAGCATGTTTGGGACTGGATGAAGCGTCGTCTCACGCGGTCTGCACGTCCAGCACGAACGCTGGTCCAACTGAGGCGCCAGGTGGAAATGGCATGGCAAGCCGTTCCACAGGACTACATCCAGCATCTCTACGATCGTCTCCATGGGAGAATAGCAGCCTGCATTGCTGCGAAAGGTGGATATACACTGTACTAGTGCCGACATTGTGCATGGTCTGTTGCCTGTGTCTGTGTGCCTGTGGTTCTGTCAGTGTGATCATGTGATGTATCTGACCCCAGGAATGTGTCAATAAAGTTTCCCCTTCCTGGGACAATGAATTCACGGTGTTCTTATTTCAATTTCCAGGAGTGTATTACAGACACGCCATGGATACTTCAAGCAAAAGAAGCAATATTGGATTTGACGTCTCATCGACATCGAGCTCATTAGAAACGGAGCGCAAACTGTGATTGTGTAAAGGATGGGGAAGGAAATCGGCCGCGTCCTTTCGAAGGAATAATCCCGGCATTTGCCTGGAGCGATTTAAGGAAAGCTTGGAGAACGTAAATAGGGATACCTGCAAGCAAGTTTCACGTCGTCCTCCCGAATGCGAGTCGAATGATGGATACTTCAGCCGGCCGAAGTGGCCGTGCGGTTAAAGGCGCTGCAGTCTGAAACCGCGAGACCGCTACGGTCGCAGGTTCGAATCCTGCCTCGGGCATGGATGTTTGTGATGTCCTTAGGTTAGTTAGGTTTAAGTAGTTCTAAGTTCTAGGGGACTAATGACCTCAGCAGTTGAGTCCCATAGTGCTCAGAGACATTTGACCCATTTGAACCATGGATACTTCACCCACGTTTCTTCTCTACAACGTTTCCCAGGAGGAATGCTCAATATTGAGGGACCTGACAGAAAAGAACATTTGAAACAAAAATATGAAGTAAACATGCTCTATAAAGTGCATAGCTTAAGATCTATAGGGCACTTGTTGATGTTCGCTGAAGTGAAACACGTCTCTTCTATTCGACAAGTACAAATGGTTCAAATGGCTTTCAGCAAGATGGGACTTAACTTCTGAGGTCATCAGTCCCCTACAACTTATAACAACTTAAACCTAACTAACCTAAGAACATCACACACATCCATGCCCGAGGCAGGATTCGAACCTGCGACCGTAGCGGTCGCGTGGTCCCAGACTGTAGCGCCTAGAGCCGCTCGGCCACCCCGGCCACCATTGAACAAGTGCTCGTAACTCTTAAGGTAAGTATATCAGACTTTGTTTGCTTCCGTTACCCAAATTATCAGTAACACGATAACTTTGACTGCATTTTCTAGGGGAGAGCGCACAACTTCTGATCGTCGTTATCAACAGTGCAAGCGGACACTCTGTTAGCGGTGACGTCAGCGGAATGCAGTTTACACGCAGCGGGGAAGCTTGGCAGTGCAGTGTGTGGACATGCGACGCACAAAGTACGAGCTTCACAAACTAACACACGGACGGTAACTGATGAGCAAACGGACGGCCCCTGCGCTGTAAACTGAGGCGCAGCAGGTGTTTATTGTTGCGCAGGAGCGCGGACAAATGCCATACGTTTACTGCTGTGGCGGATTCAATTTATGACCTCGTACCGGGCAGCAGATGTTTCCCGGGGCGGCATAACGTGCTACTGCCAAAACAATTCAGCAATAAAACTCCCAAACGGACGCCTGGAATCGGGCCGGCTGCTAGACTGTTTACCTGCACCGTGCTGCCGTGCTCAAGTTTGAAGCCCGGCGATTCTCCTCACAGGCGCTATCTTTTGCACGCTGGAAATGAGCGAGGCGAGTTCTTTCATCGTTCCAGTGTCTAGAAGCCCAAAATAAAACTCTGTGGTGATAGCAAAATTAAGTTACACGCGAACACGATTATCTATTTTTAGATATACTTATTCCGTACCGCATCCGCTGGAAGCCACAGTTATGGTAGAGAATGACGCGGGTGCTGGCGAGCGTCGTGCCGTCCTCTACGGTCTGATATGTATTCTAATCATTTTAGTACTTCCTGTGCGGTTTACAGTAGTTCGCCAGTTTAAAAACTAAAAATGTTGCTTTCCAAATATTTGGCTTAATTTATTTATTTATTTATTTATTTAAATTATGAATTTGTCCAGCTATGGACCGCATACAGCTTAAGACTTATGGTGTTTCTTTTTCTTCCGTTCTTCCCAGTACTTCTTCATTTTCTCGCCAACTGCTCGTCTCTGCTCATCTGTCCACACTCTCTTGGGTCGAGGTTTTGGCTCATCTTCTTCATAGTTTGCGTTTGCTATAAGTAGCCTAAAGTTATTCCCGTCACGTATTATTTCTTCTGTAACACCTATTTTGTTGGCGTCTTTCTTTACTGCTTCTATCCATCCTACAGTGTTTTTCAGCTTACTAACGTAATTAAAAATTTTCTTTGTAATACGTGTTTCTTCCATTCTTTTTAAATGTCCATAAAATTTTAGCCGTCTCTTCCTCATTGTATCTGTGATCTTTTCTGTATTTTTGTATAGGTCTTCATTTCTCCTTTTAATCCACCTATTTCGTTAACGGTACAGAGTAACCCATCGCCTTGAAATGTAAGGTGGGTGGGATGCTTCTGAATCTGAACAGCAAAGACTTCTCATTGTTACAGTCTTATTGGTATACAGTTGTTAATGCTTCTTTTTTAAATAATATAAAGCACATAATATATGAAGACTTCTCTGAGGTTACAGCGAATTGAATGCTTAACAATTGTTAAAATGGTTCCATATAGTTTGTTACTACATAGTTGATGAGAATATACACTACTGACCATTAAAATTGCTACACCACGAAGATGACGTGCTACAGACGCGAATTAAACCGACAGGAAGAAGATGCTGTGATATGCAAATTATTAGTTATTCAGAGCATTCACACAAGGTTGGCGCCGGTGGCGAGAAACGTTCTTGTGATGCCTCGTATAAAGAGGAGAAATGCGTACCATTGCGTTTGAGACTTTGATAAAGGTCGCATTGTAGCCTATCGCGATTGCGGTTTATCGTATCGCGACATTGCTGCTCGCGTTGGTCGAGACGCAATGACTGTTAGCAGAATATGGAATCGGTGGGTTCAGGAGGGTAATACGGAACGCCGTGCTCGATCCTAACGGCCTCGTATCACTAGCAGTCGAGATGACAGGCATCTTATCCGCATGGGTGTAACGGATCGTGCAGCCACGTCTCGATCCCTGAGTCAACAAATGCGGACGTTTACAACAACCACCTGCACGAACAGTTCGACGACCTTTGCAGCAGCATGGACTGTCAGTTCGGAGCCCATGGCTGCGGTTACCCTTGACGCTGCATCACAGACAGGAGTGCCTGCGATGGTGTACTCAACGGCGAAACCTGGGTGCACGAATGGCAAAACGTCATTTTTTCGGATGCATACAGGTTCTGTTTACAGCATCATGATGGTCGCATCCGTGTTTGGCGACACCGTGGTGAACGCACATTTCTGGATACAGAAAATGTTGAACTGCTGCACTGGGTCCGCAGCTCGTGGTCGTGCGGTAGCGTTCTCGCTTCCCGCGCCCGGGTTCCCGGGTTCGATTCCCGGCGGGGTCAGGGATTTTCTCTGCCTCGTGATGACCTTAGGTTAGTTAGGTTTAAGTAGTTCTTAGTTCTAGGGGACTGATGACCATAGATGTTAAGTCCCATAGTGCTCAGAGCTTTTTTTTTTTTTTTTTTTTTTTTTTGCTGCACTGGCCAGCACATTCTCCAGATCTCTCACCAATTGAAAAGGTCTGGTCAGTGGTGGCACGTCAGAATACGCCAGTCACTACTCTTGAGGAACTGTGGTATCGTGTTGAAGCTGCATGGGCAGCTGTACCTGTGCACGCCATCCAAGCTCTGTTTGACTCAATGCCCAGGCGTATCATGGCCGTTATTACGACCATTGGTGGTTGTTCTGGGTACTGGTTTCTCAGGATCTATGCACCCAAATTGCGTGAAAATGTAATCACATGTCAGTACTGGTATAATATATTTGTCGAATGAATACCCGTTTATCATCTGCGTTTCTTCTTGGTGTAGCAATTTTAATGGCCAGTAGTGTAATTTATACAATGCAAATGTCAAAGAAAAATAATAAAAATATAACACAATGAGCGTGGTTAAGAATAATTTATAAAACAAAGAGGGGAGTGATACGCTTTGTTTGGATGAGCAGTACAGTCTTAAGTAGGATGTTGGTTAGTAGTGGCCTATTTCTGTGTGTTTCAGATAAGAAGGTCTCGGTACAACCTCGATCTATTCTCATCTGAAATGGTTTGCGCTTGCGCTTGTGAATGTTTACACAGATTATACAGATTAAATGCTGACTGAGCACTTCATACATGGAATACATGAATTTTAGCTTCATATGAGAATTACACTTATTTTTGTAACTTGTTATTTGAAATAGAATATAGTTCATTGCTACTTCAATGCATTATTCCTTAAATAACTTAATACATTTCTGATATATGAATTTCATTGATTATAGCTTCGAACAGGGAAAGGTCTATGTTACTTACACCACCGGCATCTCCGCGGTAGGTAGGTGGCTGACCCTCCCTATTTAGTATGAAGAGGTTGCATTCATTTACCACGTCAAGAACACTAGTTGTCCTCTGTCGTCAGTTCTATCTGAGTTCCACAAGGGGGATTTTGCGTTGATATCAGTTAGAATGAGCAGCCTTTTTCTTTCTGGGTGTCGTGCAATGTCTTTTATTTTGTCTAAGAAAGGTTCTATATCATACGAGTATTGAGCGTAAATAGACGACATGAACCATACATCCTGTCCGTCTGTTATTTCTACTGTGGCATTGTGTTCAAAGCAAAACTGGGCGATCTGTGTTACTATGAGGTTTTTATTAACAACTATTATCGCGGCTTTCGCGTTTGGTGTTCCAGCTATTGTGATGTAATGTGAGGGGAGCCCTGAAATTTTCCCGCCTCGCAGAAAAGGTTCCTGAACGCGGGCGATGTCTGCCTTTGCTTCTTCTAAGAGCCTACCTCGTTCCATGTTTACTAGGGTACTGCCCTGGCAATTTCGTTGTATTACCTTTAGGAGGTATATCTAGTGAAGGAAAAACACTTGGTTGTGGTTTCTTTAAAATCCAGAAACACACGTCCATGTCCTCTCATGAAGTCCTTGTATACTTTCTCTAGGTTTAGGGCCTCTCCCCTTCGCGCACATGCCTCCCCTAGACGCTTACGTAGCTCTTTGGGGTTCGTTGGCACATTTCCAACTCTTAGGATCATCCTGTCAGTTTTTTCTGTAGTTGGAAAGCAGATTTTATCACCGTTTTCATGCTTAGTTGGTATTACATAGCGAAGAGCTGTTTGAAATATGTCCTTGTTTTCTAGTCTGCTATGCCGTAGGTTAACTTCTAAGTTTTCGTAGTTTACGTAATTAACGGTATTCAGCTTGGGGTCTTTAGTTGTATCTGGTTGGTGTTCTTGACTGTTTGTTTGTTGCTCCGATTCGGAGTAATTTTGTGATACATCACGTCTTTCCTGCTTTATGGTTTCTGGTAGTATGGAGTTCGATGTGTTTTCGCTGAGCATTTCCCCTGATAGTGACTTGTTGTTTTTTATCTCTACCGGGGACTTGTTCGTAAAATGTGGCTGTTGTATGTCATTTTCTGAGGTGTTTGTGTCTGGTGTTGTGCCGGTGCAGGATGTGTCTTTCTGTTCAGCTACATTACTGTTTTGCTTTTCGTAGTGACTGTGTGTGTGCTACCCCCGTAGACAAAACGAACTGGTGTAATGTAGGGTCTACATTTAGTGGCATCATATTCTACTAGTTGCGTGGGATGGTGTGCAATTGTCTTGGTTTGTGTTTGCCCGTGGTGTTGGATTTCTTGTGAACTCAGTGGCATCTTCATTCTGAGGATGTTCAAGGACGTCGTTGTATTTGTCTGTACTATCTCGCAGTATTTCGTCAACTCGTAAAAGGAGACCAGCCTGGAAGACGGCCCAATCAAACATGTGATGTTTCAGGTGTCTGGCACCCTGCATGCACATATCGTCTACATAGTCGGTAATGCAGAAGTACCTGCACTGCATTGTCTCCCAGCACTCAGGCGTTACATTATTATCTGTATCTGCATTTGGGGGTTGAAACAACCCCATGTGTTGCCTCCAGGCAAAGACTCGCCGCCAGCCTCTCATCCTAGTCGACGGCGATTTGTACCTTTTCCTGTTTGTGTTATTAGTTACGTCTGTTCCTGCGTGTGTTAGGGGGGTTGTGTTTCTGACAGTTATGGTAGCTCTCCTTATTAATGGACGTTCTACATAACATTGTATTCGGTGCGCTGTATTTGTCTTTGGTTGAGCTGTTTATATGTAGGACAGTCTCGCCCCCCCCCCCCCCCCCCCCCCCCCGCCTTATCGCATGTTCTCTTTCTGCGTTTGCATGGTATACAGCCTACAGGATTCTCCTGCCTGCGTTCTGGCTTTTTTTGTCCCGGTTTTGCACATCTTCCACATACTGGATCTTTGACGCAACGTTTCGATGGGTGACCGAATCCCCAACAATTAAAACACTTTTGTACAGCAACAAAATCGTTGATGTACAAGGATTCAGATCGAATAAAAACCCTTTCTTTTTGAAGCAGCAGTAGTCGTACTCTTGGCGACCCTTGTAGAATATTGTTTACTGTCCTTTTGCCCTCTGGTCCTCTTCTAAACTTCATTTTAACCTCGTTATCGAACTCGTGTTCAGTCAGGTTTATTTCGTAGAGCTCTTCTAAGAATTCCTGGTCAGTTAAATATGTTGAGACATGGTGCACTGCCAGCAGGGGTCTGAACTTCTTGGGTTCTTCACACCTAATGTCCTTAAGCTGTGCCGATTTTTCTATAATCTTTTTCTTGTGTGACTACGAAGGCTTTCCCGGCGTAATAATTGATAATATTCTTCTCGGGAATGCAGCCGGATCATTACGTACTCATGACACAGTATTTCCGCGGTCCAACTGGCCGCCATCTTCAGGTGAGAGTGCTGGTGCACGATCTCGCCGAACTGACTTCCCAGCGCAAGCGGCGGCCCCTATATAGGCCGCAGAAGACCCACAACGCGCCACTACCACTTGCCACTGTGGGAAGGCTTATATTGGTCAGACAATCCGGACCATTCAGGACCGATGTGTTGAGCATCAGCGGCACACACGGCTGCTTCAGCCTGAGAAATCTGCAGTGGCGGAGCACTGTCTCACCGAGGGACACAGAATGCTATGTGACGAGACACAGGTGGTTGCCCCTGCATCTCGCTATTGGGACTGTCTTTTAAAAGAATCCATAGAGATTCGTTTATCAGTCTTATTAACAGAGACAAGGGTTGTCTTTTAAGTAAGACTTGGGACCCGGTGTTATCTGACATTAAAAAACAACGGTCTGTGGTTCGATCGTCGGAATAAAATTTTTTAATTTTTGACAGCGGGGTATGTCTACTGCGCTAGAGGGCAGTTACGGCACCTTCTCGCGCACGCGTTGTGGGTCTTCTGCGGCCTATATAGGGGCCGCCGCTTGCGCTGGGAAGTCAGTTCGACGAGATCGTGCACCAGCACTGTCACCTGAAGATGGCGGCCAGTTGGACCGCGGAAATATTGTGTCATGAAGACGTAATGATCCGGCTGCATTCCCGAGAAGAATATTATCAATCTTTTTCTTGTCTACTTGTCAGTCTGTTTCAATTATTACGGTGTTTGCTGTTGACCTGATTGATTTTATTTTCAGTTTGTCTTGCTTGGGGTTAATTGTTTTAGTGATCGTTTCTCTAATGGTTCTCGCATCTCGGTTGGTTTCTGATTTAAAGAAAAGTGTGCTGGACTGTTTAGCTGTTGTTTGTTGAATGCGTTCCTGTACTTTGCTTTTAGGTTTTTCAATCGGACCGGCAGCGTCAACCGCTGCAAATGGGAGTGGGAGGGGTTCATTTTCTGACTTTAATCTCTGATTTTCGTATTTGAGTCCCGCTATTTGTTCCAGACGCTGAATGCGTTCCTGGGCATCTGGTGCGTTTCCAACCGCTAGCTGTTATCCGAGTCTGGCGTTTTCAGTTCTGAGCTCTTCATTTTGTCCATAGAGCCTTGGTTGACCTCGTGCAAGTGCCCAAATTTCGTCTCTAACCTGCGATGTAATTGTGGTTGACGCCCTTTTTTGTTTTAGTTCATTCTGGAACTCCGCTAAGATCTCATGTACAGCGCTTATCATTTTATAGTGAGTAAAATTCTGCTAGGTATTATGCTGCGTCATTGCTAAAAAACTAACAACAATAATAAACTAAAACCGACGTTTCGCATGGGGATAGGTGCTTCTATTTATGACTGACGTCAACTTTTAATTGGCCGACTAATATGATTGGCTGGTCATGACGTAAGGGAAGATGGAAGGAAAGAGGCTATTCGTGGATGTCCATGTCGTCAGCGATACCCAGAAGAATTTTAATCACTATGACACAAGCCGTGGAAGCCTACGTTCTCTTATCATTTTAGTTTCCATTTTCCTTCTTTTGGGAATTAACTCTTCGCTAGATACCACTCGTCTTATTGCCCCCGTGCTCCTGCCCGTCGGAGTCGCATCACTGTTTCGACGTCCTGCGACTGATGTGTAGCTCACGTCGATTCCGAGAGCGCGTTCGGCATTTTCCAAAGTAGCAGCGGTTGCCGCCAGCGTGGGCCAGGTCGTACGCTCCAGTGCCCGCGTATACTCGCCGACTTGGAGCTTAACTCAGTTAAAAGCCGATGCACACGTCCCAAATGCTTCACAGAGTGAGGCAAAGAGAGCGCACACCGGACGAAATTTGCTGCACGGCAGCCGATTCCCAAATTTTGAATCCGTTGCACATGTAGTTCGTCTCTAAAGCGAGTGCAACCAGTTCAGTTAATCGCAGTACGATCTGCGGTTCGTCCCACAGTTTTCCGCGATGTCACTCGGCAACGCCAGGAAGTAAGAGCCACACGCAGCCGTCCGCAGCTCGTCGTCTTGCGGTAGCGTTCTCGCTTCCCGCGCACGGGGTCCCGGGTTCGATTCCCGGCGGATCAGCGATTTTCTCTGCCTCGTGATGACTGGATGTTGTGTGTTTTTCATCATCATTTCGTTATCATTGACTCGCAAGTCGCCGAAGTGGCGTCAACTAAAAAAGGACTTGCAATTCGGCCCCCGAACTTCCCCGCATGGGGCCTCACGGCCAACAATGCCATACGATCATTTCATTTAGTACCTGCAGCCAGCTTTCCGCAGACGGCGTCCGCCGAGCCGGCCGCTGCTGCCGGGGACGCCTGACGTAACGAACAGCTGTGGCCCGCCGCAATCCGCGCTTGTCAGCGCCGTCTGCGCCCGACGTCACTGCAACCCGCTGAACTCCACGGCGTCAGCGCAAAGCGCAGCGTGTCGCAGCCCAAAGAGAAGACAATAGCCTCCCGTTCCGCCGACGAAACTTGCCACACGGCACGCAAGAATACATTCACTATCACAGAAAAGAAAGACCTCTCACGGTCAAACTACGGTCTCCGAATTAGACTTTAACACGTAACGTGACAGATTACGCCTTTAGCTATCCACGCTGAAACCTGCACTGCACTGCACTCCGACCACTTTTTCCCACCACAAACGCGAAAACAAGCAATGTTTAAAACGCCGTTACAAAAATATTGACTACAGCAACATTTGCTTTCCAAAAGTTCGCCGGCCGCTGTGGCCGAGCGGTTCTAGGCGCTTCAGTCCGGAACCGCGCTGCTGCTACGGTCGCAGGTTCGAATGCTGCCTCGGGCATGGATGTGTGTCATGTCCTTAGGTCATTTAGGTTTAAGTATTTCCAAGTCTAGGGGACTGATGACCTCAGATGTCAAGTCCCATAGTGCTTAGAGCCATTTGAACCATTTCCAAAAGTTCAGACCTATGAAACTATTTAGGACAAAACATTAGCTGATTTTATAAAAATAGAGATATTCGTTCACGCTTCATGTGCTGGAAGATCTGCTACTGGTATGCAGATTTGTAACAGCGAATTGGCACAACTTACCAGTAGGTTCATCGCAAGAGATTTAAGTTACATAGCAAGAAACCGCGTAGTTGTTGACTCGTCTTGAATTTTAAACATTTCGCGATCAAACAACCACTTTACGAGTCACGCAGCTCTTTTTTCCTAAATTCTCTCTCTCTCTCTCTCTCTCTCTCTCTCTCTCTCTCTCTCTCTCTCTCACTGGTCCAACATAAAAAACCTGCGACGGTAACGAACAAAGCACAGAATCGGTACGATCAAAGTTCTGCACGCGGCCTCTCTCATGCATGAATTCTTCGAATGATTTTTAGTCTGACGTGTGCCTTACCCACGGTTCCATTCCTGTTGCCGGTCCACCTTTAATCTTGGCTTAACTTCCTGTACCGCGAGATTGGTAGAAGCCTTGATACGTCTATGAAGCGTATTTTCTAAGTAAGTATCGTTTGGAATTATAAATAAAACTAGTAGACATTCCTTAGTAATTTTATTTTTACATGAAAGCCTGTACTTTACTTTCCTGCATAACTCCCACCAACATTAAGGCACTTATCGTATCGCACAAACAGCCTCTGCGTACCATCCACGAAGCAATCTGCCGCCTGATTATCGAAACTCTCCACATAACGTCGAAATCGTTAATCGCCTATTCTCTCTCATGTTTTCATCAACTTCATGTACCAAATCGCCAGTAATGACTGAAGGTCGTCCACTTCGTTCTTCATCGTGCGCATTCATACGGCCATCTTTAAAAACTCTACCCGTTTCCGTACCCATCCCATCGCTCATAACGTTTTCTCCTTACACTTCATGATCTCACGATGAATTTCAGTCGCTTTCACGCCTTCAACACTCTGAAAGCGAATAAGGCGCATGTTTCACAGAGATATTTCAAACACGCACAAATAAACGTAAACACGCCATAAACTGGTGGTATAATCTAGGCAAGTAAAGTACGGGAGACAATGTAAAAATAAAATTGCTAAGAAGTGTCTAATGTTTTATTTTTATTTCAGAACGGTACATACTTAAAAAGAAGCCTCGTATATATATATATATATATATATATATATATATATATATATATATATATATATTATATTCTCGAACTCTGAGTGTTAAGAGCCGATAAACTGGATCGCTGTTGAGGAGAAGAAGTCGCGGGTGATAACTTTATTTCGGTAGCTGCTCGTGGAACGTCGATGGATCTCAGTAACTGCACACAAACATTCACTACGGTTCGACGGGACAGTCTCGTAGTAACGCAATCAACAAGACATCCCGTGAGTTCAGTCCAACTGAACACTCGCGAGGATAGACTAGACGCGACGTAAAAATGTAACTGAATGTGACATTGTGTTTCTGTTTGTAGAGAGTGAACAAGGAACTCTCGAAGAGCTTTCATGTTTTCATCCTTTTGTGCGAAACCGATGGAAGTTTGAAAACAGTAATAAGCCTCCCAAATGGGTACCAATATCCATCGCCACTTCCCCTCCGATTAGAACGTTGCTGAGTGCTGAACATCTTCAGTTCTCCGTTTGTTACCGATTATGGGTGCACGGTGTATGGGTCTGCGAGGCCTTCTTACTTAAAGATGTTGGACGTTGTGCACCATGAAGGGCTTCGGTTGGCCACTGGGGCATTCCGAACTAGCCCCTTACCAAGCCTCTGTGCAGAGGCTGGTGAACCGCCACTTCATATGCGGCGACGGCTACTTACAGTGCGCCAGGCGTATAAAACTTTGTCCACACCATACACCCCTGCATACCATACCGTTGCTCAGCCTCCTCTGGCACGGTTATTTCATAACCGGCAACGTGCGACGCAGCCCTATGGGATTCGCGCACAGGATTGCCTCGGTGCGATGTGTATGGCTGGTCTTCGTGTTTTACGTCGCGGTTGGAGCAGATCTCCACCTTGGCTCCTCCGGAGACCCAAACTTATTTTAGATTTGACTAATTTTAAGAAAGATGGCACACCTGA
This sequence comes from Schistocerca nitens, assembly GCF_023898315.1. Lineage (NCBI taxonomy): Eukaryota > Metazoa > Arthropoda > Insecta > Orthoptera > Acrididae > Schistocerca > Schistocerca nitens. Next base: position 13,974,129 of record NC_064622.1, read on the forward strand.
TTTTACGTTTCAATCTCTGTTTTTTAACATTTTAGATGTGCATCACGGTTTCACTGTCGTTTATACTGATGGCTCCAAACAGGAGATTTTCCTTGGCTGTTCTGTGGTGTTCCCTGATCATGTTACCCCGATTCGCCTCCCTGCTGGATATACCGTTTTCGCAGCGGAGCTCCACGCGATCCTGAAGGCACTGGAGCAGATGCATCGTGTTCGGGGCGATCGATTTCTTCTCTGATCCGATTCTCTTAGTGCCTTACAATCACTGCAGAACGTATACCCGACGGAGGAGATGGTCCAGCTGATACATGACCAACTGTACTTGCTCCAACGGCGGGGTAAAGAGGTATCCTTCTGCTGGGTGCCTGGTCATGTCGGCATATGGGGCAATGAACAGGCTGATCGGGCTGCCAAGGAGGCCTGCAGAGAGCAGGATGTGGTCCAGTGTCCTATCCCCTTGCAGTCAGTCATCGCTGCACTCCACAGGAAGTGCATGGAGATGTGGGAGGACGAATGGCTGGCGGTGACGGCCAATAAACTGCGGTCGCTAAAGTCAACCACTCGGCCGTGGCGTTCCTCCTGCCGGTTGCTCAGGCGGGAAGAGGTGGCCCTCACACGTCTTCGGATCGGGGCACTGTCCTCTGACGCATAGCTATTTATTACGGCGGGAGGATCCTCCGTTTTGTGATGCTTGTGGCGTGCACATCTCTGTCCGCCACATTTTAACAATTTTATACAGTCATGCAAGGGCAGAAGCACAAGTTGATGGGGATCTGCCTTGTGTTTTAGCTAACGATGAGACGTGTGTGTCTAGGGTTTTTAAGTTTTGTGATGTGTCTGGACTCTGGCCTAAACTTTTAGGCTGGAGGTTTTAGTGTATTGCAGAGTGGCTCACTCCTCCCCTTTTTCCTTGCGGTCAGCCAGCCACTTCCATCTGCTACATTGTTTTAGCTCCCTCTCCCGTTTTCTTCCTGTGTTGTCCATGTTTTACTGCTGACGCCCTGCTTCATCCCACGCTTCGGTGTGGGTGAGCACCTATTTTTCAATGATTGTTCCCCGTGTTTTATGTTCCGTTTTATGTCAATGTTCTGAGTTTTTTTTTCTTGACACCCGTCTCACTATGATACTGAACGGCCGCTGAAGACCTTGCTGTCGTGCGCCCACCAAACCCTTCTTCTTCTACTACTACTACTACTACTTTGTTACCGGTCTTCACAACATTTAATTAAAGGAAAGGTGTTGTTTCATCCAAAGATATTATGAGCTTGCATACACGTCGTCTTAGGGAAGAGTGGGAGATTCCCTTTGATGTCAAAATACAATGAAGAGTCTCAGAGGGAAGCTGGAGAAGATGACCGCTATCGTACTGACTTTAACCAAAGTACGACTCATTGACCGGAAGGTGCAACCTTACATGCGTCCATCCATTAAGGTGCTTAAAATGCCTGCGATATAGACCTGCTGTTGCGTAAGGGGTTGGTACCACTGTGGAAACTGAGTCAAAGTATTCCATGAGACTTAGCGGTACCAGTTCGATCGAGAGCTGGATCCACAACCATCATGGTTGCACTGCGTCACATTTCAGCTCCCACCTATACGTAATGCCAATAAGACGGGTTCCAACAGCATTATTAACGCTGCAAAAATGTTTCGTGGCCGGTGCTTTGGAGTTGTTAAAGATATTTGTTTGGATCTTCTATTCCGTTTTTTATGGCAGCATTCTAACCTTTTTAGACGCGCCTTGTTTTTTTAGATAGCTTTTCCTGTGCAACCTACGATCTCGCTTGGTTTTAGGACTGACAATGTGTACCATACAGGCTCTCCAATTTATTCTGAGGTGGGTCTATGGCGGTTTCATAGATATGTATCGTCGGTTCCCACAATGGGCGGCTACAGAAGGCTTCTGTGTCACATGTTAGTGGCGGCCTCAACCAACCTCCTGATCTGGAAAATCAGGTTGCCCTCGGCAACACGCCACAAATCCAACCACTAAACATCACGATGGAACGACGAGGAAAATCTCACCACCCGTGGCCCCGGTCAATAGACTGGAACAATCGTAAGCATCGGATTACGGGGGCTCACTGACATCATGAGAAGAATCGGAGCTTCTCAAACCCCCTCAAGACGAAAACAGAAACACTACATCGCAACACTGAACGTGAACACACTATTCAAGACGGGCAAGATGGAACAGTTCACAGATACTTTAGACAGGTTCGAGATCGGAATTTGCGCACTACAAGAAACAAGATTCCAAGATGGAGACCGTTTCAATACAGGGAACTACAGAATATACAAGGGGAAACCATCTGTGCAGAGGAAGAACCCCAGGCTCTGTGGCACGGGGTTAGCAGCACACAGGACGATCATATGCGTAGTAATGGACTTCACATCGCCTACCGAAAGAATCAGCACACTGACAATTAAGTCGGCAAACAGGGCATACACGATCATAAACGCACACGCTCCTACAAATCACCACAACGGAAAGGACCCAGACGGCATTGAGGACTTTTTTACAGTAGTGGAGGAGACAATCTAGGAAATGCCTACACACCGAACTAAAATTATTCAAGGAGACTTCAACGCGCAAAACTAGGAAAACAACAAAAATAGAGGCACATTACAGAAAGATACACACCACACCGTGACACAAACCTAAACGGGAAACACTTGATAGAATTCTGCGAAACCCATGACCTCAAAGTCATGTCAACGAACTTCAAGAAACCAATACAAAAATTAACCACATGGAAACTCCCAAATGGCAAGAGAGAATTACAGATCGACCACGTCATAACACAAAGAGAAGCACAGAAGCAAATACTGAACATCAAAACATGAAAGGGCTTCTTTGACTCGGATCAACATCTACTACAGATAAAGACACGCCTAATCCCTAAGAGGAAGCAACAGAAAACTGAAATCATTAGACCAGATCCAGAATATCTGACACTCAGCCAAGAGAAAATACTGGAGAAAATTAAGATAGGAACAACGCAAAACTGGGAACAGCTATCGGGAAAGCTTTAGGAAGCCATGAAATTAGCAGTACAACCGAGAACCAGGAAATACCGCTGGTGGAACAACACATGTGACCTAGCAATCGAAAGACGAATCAACACATGGAAGATGTACAATAGCAACAAGATACCAGAAAACTGGCATGAATTTCTCAAAATACGTAAACAGACAAGTAAAATTACCCGTAAAGAAAAACGAAACCACAACAAACCGAAACTAGAAGAGATAGAAGCAGACTTCACAAGGAACAACACAAGGAATTTCTACAGGACGTTCAGAGGAAACATGATAAAATACCAAGCACCGAACCTCTGCTTTAGGAGACCGGACGGCACACTAGAGACCAGTACCGAGAACAGCTGTAACCTCCTACCGAAGTTACTTCGAGAAACTCCTAAACGCAGAATCATCAACAGGCAAATTGGACACAGAGGAACCCGCATCAAACCCAGATAGCGAACCGCCATTCATAGAAGAAGTAAGAGAAATCATCAAGAACTTCAAGAACAAGAGAGCACCAGGAGAGGATGGAGTCATCGCGGAATTCTGGAAGCTACAAGACCCAGATCTCATAGAACACATACACAACATCATGATATGGGAAACGGAATGAATCGGACACAAACAACTCAATGTTACATGTCACATATAAGATACTTTCGAAAGCACTGCTAAATACATTAGAGAAGCAAACAGACCACCTGACTGGCGAATACCAGGCTGGGTTTCGTCAACACAGGTCGTGTGCTGAACAGATATGGAACCTTAAGGTAATACTCCAACACAAACAGAACGTAACCTTCAACACAGGTCGTGTGCTGAACAGATATGGAACCTTAAGGTAATACTCCAACACAAACAGAACGTAACCTTCACTTTCGTCGACTTCAAGAAGGCGTACGACTCAGTAGACAGAGAAACCCTCTTTAAATCCTGAAAGAATACAGAGATGATAGGAAGACTGTAACCATGATTCAGCAAACACTAACAAACACGAAATCGGGAGTCAGGCAGGGTGACGGCCTCTCACCATTGCTGTTCACCATAGTACTGGACACAATAGTGGAGGAATGGGAAAATACACAGAAAGGAGTCCTGTTAGGAAAAATAAGAGTCAAGTGCCTAGCGTTCGCAGACGATTTAGCCATCGTAACGGTACGAGAAACAGAAACAATAAGAGCCCTAGAGGAACTGCACGAAATCGCAGCCAAGACTGGACTACAGATATCATACGAGAAAACACAGTTCATGAGCACCCGAAAACACCCATCACTACACACAAAATATGGGACAATACACAGAACAGAAAATTTCAAGTACCTAGGAGAAACAATACATATTACAGAAAGAAATAAGAGAAGAGAAGAGCGAAACTAGAGAAGGTCTACAAACTGACTTGGAATCACTACAATAAGAAAGCTATCTCACGAAGGGCAAAGCTACGACACTACGAGACGGTGGTGCTACCAGAAACACTAAACGCAGCCGAGACCACAGTAGTACAAGAACAGACACGAATCAAACAGATAGAGAAGACGGAACGAAATATACTCAGGAAAATATTCGTGGCGACGCAAAAAGACGGGGTATGGATGAAGAGGCCACCTGAAGAACTATACGAACACACAGAGAAAATAACAGACCAAATCAGGAAACGAAGACTACAGCTTTACGGAAACATCAGCAGAATGGCACCACATAGGATAACGAGACAGATCTTGGACTGGGTTAGCGTAAGGAAAAACAACAAATGGGTGAATGAAGCAAGAAATGACACTGAACAACTCAACAATACAAAATAAAACACTCCTTAGCAACCTGATCAGAATAAACGAACTACAAGAGACATCACACGACAAACGAATACAATGGACCGAACAGAGACAACAACAACACAGCCAGAGTATCAAGGAAGATTGGGCGAACGGAAAATAAGGGAAGCCGAGGAGAACACAGGACCTAAAGTGGACCGAAGAACGGAAGGAGAAACACAGCAGACGAATGAGGGATGTTTGGACAGAACGTAAAGAGAAAACAACAGGGAATGGACATGAAGTTTAGTCCAAATGCGCTCTTTAGGGGCATAACTCAAATAATAATAATAATAACAATAAATAAACAAATTTTTGTAGAAAGACGTTTATACGTTTATCTCTCTCTCTCTCTCTCTCTCTCTCTCTCTCTCTCTCTCTCTCTCTCTCTCTCTCTCTCTCTCATATATATATGTGTGTGTGTGCGTTTTACGTGAATAAGATAAACGTCTTTCTTTCTGTCTTCCTATGGGTACCGCATACACAACTTTGTGGAATGTAGGCTACGTTTTTCCAGTAGGCTGTAATATTTATTAAGACCTGCTCGTAGCCGCGCTATTGGTTTCGGATTGTACACGTATTTCGAGTGTCTGCACGATGTGCTACCGTTGGTAATGATGGCTTACACAATTACGGTAACATTTCTACTTTAGTTCGCGAACGGTGGCGCATCAAAAATGGCTCTGAGCACTATGGGACTCAACTGCTGTGGTCATAAGTCCCCTAGAACTTAGAACTACTTAAACCTAACTAACCTAAGGACAGCACACAACACCCAGCCATCACGAGGCAGAGAAAATCCCTGACCCCGCCGGGAATCGAACCCGGGAACCCGGGCGTGGGAAGCGAGAACGCTACCGCACGACCACGAGATGCGGGCGGTGGCGCATCGAATGAACATTCGAAAATAGCTGCACTAACCGAAACAAGTTGCGTCACTAAGAGGAGGTCTCAATAAATATTACGACCTTCGTTCAACACCTTTGGTTGCTGAGTTTTCGAAAGTTTGGTGTGGCGTGGATAAGCTGTGGTGTGTTCCGAAATTTCGGCTGCGTGGAAGAAGATGTAGAACGGTCCCCCGCACGCAAACGTAAGCTGACACACATCTCGAAGATTTGACATACCACCAATGAAGGTTGCCAAGCGTGAAATGCCTAAATGTGGATGGAAAGAAGAATGAAGTTTTTGCACCAGTCTGTAATAAGGATCTTGAAGCGACAAACAAGTGAACCCCCGATTGGAAGAAGTGCGAGTATCATCTTCTACTTCGAAAATTTTTAAGACAGGAGCAGTACCGTGCTCTGTAAATGATGTTCGAAAAATAACTGAAGAAACAAATGCCACTCAGGCCATGACGTGTCCTCCACAGACGGAGTGCTGTTTGAGACTGTGTGGGGGCCGCACTGGACGTAAAGGTGCTCGCCGTGGCGTGGGACGGCGCGGTAAACTTCCACGAATAGAAGGCTTAAACATTTCTCAGTACTTCGGCACTCAAATTGTCACCTGATTGTGAAACAACTGAAACTAGTGAAGTTCATGGTGCAGGGTAGTGCAAGTATAAAGGCAAGTATAAAGGCTTCTCAGACCAGTGCAGGAAATGACAGTGCTACATTAGAGACGAGAATGAAAAGGAGGAAACAGAGAAAAGGAAAGTAAAGAAGATAAAATATGTTAAAGATGTGCGTGACTACAAGTTTTTTTTTAACTGGAAATCTGTTCAGCTTATTACTTCACACTGTTTGCGGTTAACAGAAACAAAAGTTAAAATAATTTTCAGACAGTGAAAGAAAATGGCTTAGTGGGTGAGTGCCGGACAGTCGTTCAAAACGTTACGGGTTCGACCCTCAGCTGGTCCCACGAGTTTTATACGTCATTTGTCGCTTCTCTTACCTTTGACACTTACTCTTTCATTTTAAAATTGGCGAGTTGCACAGTAGATCGGGGTCCGCGTTCAAGTTGTTGCTCTGCAACTGACTGGCTGAGTTGGAAGATCGGAGGAAGGCGAGGGAGTAGCATGTCCAATGTGACCGTGGATAATGAAGCACCGAGTTTTCACATCGGCCTTCGGGTTAAGGACAGCTTGTAGTTGTTACAGATCTAAAAAGTCTCCCATAAACCGAGGTGGGTTCGAATCGCGTACTACAAGGGGCTCTAGGCTTAAGTCCAGATCAGCGCCAGCGGCAATCATGTTGGTGGCTGCAAACGCGGCGATTTCTCGTAGCCAGTGGTATAATTCCCTCGTGTAAGCAGTGAGAGGCGAGGACAGAGGCAGTGTGTTTGTAGCGCGTAAATTGAAACCATTGTCTTGCTCGTTGTTTGGCAGAGAGTGCTGTAAATTGGACTGATTTAACTGGATTTCTTCTGCAGTGCGACGTCAGCCGTTGGTGCATGTCTCCTGAATTAATTGCAGAAACATGAAAATGTATCAAATTTGGTGGTGAAATGACTACGCAGACGATCTGCGAGCACGCTGAGTGAGTGGGTCAATGTTATTTAATTAAATCATGGGAGAAGGTGGGTGCATCAGTGTTCATTCATAAAAGAGTCGCACGTTCGATATATTGATTAACATTGATCCACCTACCTTCTCCCATGATTTAATTAAAAAACATCGATCCACTTGCGCAGATGACCTGCGTAGGAACACAGAGCACAGGAATATTTCACTGCTTCTCCGAATATCTCGTGCGCAGCGACTCTGTCCTTGGCTTGCAGATACAGGGTGTTTCAAAAATGACCGGTATATTTGAAACGGCAATAAAAACTAAACGAGCAGCGATAGAAATACACCGTTTGTTGCAATATGCTTGGGACAACAGTACATTTTCAGGCGGACAAACTTTCGAAATTACAGTAGTTACAATTTTCAACAACAGATGGCGCTGCAAGTGATGTGAAAGATATAGAAGACAACGCAGTCTGTGGGTGCGCCATTCTGTACGTCGTCTTTCTGCTGTAAGCGTGTGCTGTTCACAACGTGCAAGTGTGCTGTGGACAACATGGTTTATTCCTTAGAACAGAGGATTTTTCTGGTGTTGGAATTCCATCGCCTAGAACACAGTGTTGTTGCAACAAGACGAAGTTTTCAACGGAGGTTTAATGTAACCAAAGGACCGAAAAGCGATACAATAAAGGATCTGTTTGAAAAATTTCAACGGACTGGGAACGAGACGGATGAACGTGCTGGAAAGGTAGGGCGACCGCGTACGGCAACCACAGAGGGCAACGCGCAGCTAGTGCAGCAGGTGATCCGACAGCGGCCTCGGGTTTCCGTTCGCCGTGTTGCAGCTGCGGTCCAAATGACGCCAACGTCCACGTATCGTCTCATGCGCCAGAGTTTACACCTCTATCCATACAAAATTCAAACGCGGCAACCCCTCAGCGCCGCTACCATTGCTGCACGAGAGACATTCGCTAACGATATAGTGCACAGGATTGATGACGGCGATATGCATGTGGGCAGCATTTGGTTTACTGACGAAGCTTATTTTTACCTGGACGGCTTCGTCAATAAACAGAACTGGCGCATATGGGGAACCGAAAAGCCCCATGTTGCAGTCCCATCGTCCCTGCATCCTCAAAAAGTACTGGTCTGGGCCGCCATTTCTTCCAAAGGAATCATTGGCCCATTTTTCAGATCCGAAACGATTACTGCATCACGCTATCTGGACATTCTTCGTGAATTTGTGGCGGTACAAACTGCCTTAGACGACACTGCGAACACCTCGTGGTTTATGCAAGATGGTGCCCGGCCACATCGCACGGCCGACGTCTTTAATTTCCTGAATGAATATTTCGATGATCGTGTGATTGCTTTGGGCTATCCGAAACATACAGGAGGCGGCGTGGATTGGCCTCCCTATTCGCCAGACATGAACCCCTGTGACTTCTTTCTGTGGGGACACTTGAAAGACCAGGTGTACCGCCAGAATCCAGAAACAATTGAACAGCTGAAGCAGTACATCTCATCTGCATGTGAAGCCATTCCGCCAGACACGTTGTCAAAGGTTTCGGGTAATTTCATTCAGAGACTACGCCATATTATTGCTACGCATGGTGGATATGTTGAAAATATCGTACTATAGAGTTTCCCAGACCGCAGCGCCATCTGTTGTTGACAATTATAACTACTGTAATTTCGAAAGTTTGTCTGCCTGAAAATGTACTGTTGTCCCAAGCATATTGCAACAAACGGTGTATTTCTATCGCTGCTCGTTTAGTTTGTATTGCCGTTTCAAATATACCGGTCATTTTTGAAACACCCTGTACTAGCACAGTTTAAAGAGCTGCAACTCGAACGAGGGGTAAGTATATTTACAATCCTCGTTCACACCAATGTTTCACCCGTCCTTCGGAATGTGTTGCTTGGAAGCACGTCCTCTGCCTGCTGCTCTCTCATCGCCTGCGTAACACGAACAGCTTTTGTTCCCATCATGCGTCACGGCATGCGCTGCACGAAACACAAAAGTACGCCACTGGCCCTATTCAAGGCTTTTACCGGGGCGATCAAATTGTTTCCGTTTGCTTGCGTTGCTGGAGCGTATGTACAACCCAGCGCGACTGCGATTCGGCTATACAAGCAGCCATATGGCGAAACGTCCGGAAACATTACGACAAGGGACTCTGCTGCTTAATGATAACACACTTCGCCATATCGCAAACGTCGTAACGCAGAAATTGACGTCAGCTCAATTGGGAGCACCCGCTCTATAGTCCTGATTTCTCCTCGTACGTTTATCACGCCTTCGGTCCCTTAAGAAAAGCCTTGAAGGGTCGACGATTCATGCCGGACGGGGATGTGTAGCAGGCAGTTACGGTCCTGCACGCAGTATGACACGGTTTTACGGAACGGCTGTCTTTCAACCTGGTGCGTCAGTGGGATGATGTCCTTAAGCCGTCGGCACACGGACCGTGCTGTCGAACGTTACCGTTGAGCGTGCCAAGCTCTACGTGCTGCTGAACGCTCAGCAACTATGCGACTTGTGCAAACGGTACGTGGGACCCAAAGTGGTATACGCGATCGCAACGCAGTCCAGCGGCAGTTGAGGGATGTTTCTACTTCGTAAATTACACTGTTTACTCATCTGGCGCGCGTAAAATTCCCACGCTAGCTCCATTAAAACGCACATTTCCTCCATCGTCCACGAAGAGGAAAGTACCATCTCCAATCAATAAGGACACAGGCTTATAAAAGTTCCATTACAAACAGTGCGTTACAAATTTGGAATACTTCTCCGCATAAGATAAACATTTTTTTCATCATTCCCACATTTTAGTAAAACCCCAAGGTCAGTCTTACTTGATCACTGTTCCTACCCAGTAGCAGAATCTTTGCATATATACATGTTGTTGTTGTGGTCTTCAGTCCTGAGACTGGTTTGATGCAGCTGTCCATGCTACTCTATCCTGTGCAAGCTTCTTCATCTCCCAGTACCTACTGCAACCTACATCCTTCTGAATCTGTTTAGTGTATTCATCTCTTGGTCTCCCCATACGATTTTTACCCTCCACGCCCTCCAATACTAAATTGGTGATCCCTTGATGCCTCAAAACATGTCCTACCAACCGATCCCTTCTTCTAGTCAAGTTGTGCCACAAACTTCTCTTCTTCCCAATCCTATTCAGTACCTCCTCATTAGTTATGTGATCTACGCATCTAATCTTCAGCATTCTTTCGTAGCACCACATTTCGAAAGCTTCTATTCTCTTCTTGTCCAAACTATTTACCGTCCATGTTTCACTTCCATACATGGCTACACCCCATACAAATACTTTCAGAAATGACTTCCTGACACTTAAATCTATACTCGATGTTAACAAATTTCTCTTCTTCAGAAACGCTTTCCTTGCCATTGCCAGTCTACATTTTATATCCTCTCTACTTCGACCATCATCAGTTATTTTGCTCCCCAAATAGCAAAACTCCTTTACTACTTTAAGTGTCTCATTTCCTAATCTAATACCCTCAACATCACCCGACTTAATTCGACTACATTCCATTATCCTCGTTTTGCTTTTGTTGATGTTCATCTTATATCCTCCCTTCAAGACACCATCCATTCCGTTCAACTGTTCTTCCAAGTCCTTTGCTGTCTCTGACAGAATTACAATGTCATCTGTGAACCTCAACAGTTGTATTTCTTCTCCGTGGATTTTAATACCTACTCCGAATTTTTCTTTTGTTTCCTTTACTGCGTGCTCAATATACAGATTGAATAACATCGGGGAGAGGCTACAACCCTGTCTTACTCCCTTCCCAACCGCTGCTTCCCTTTCATGTCCCTCGACTCTTATAACTGCCATCTGGTTTCTGTACAAATTGTAAATAGCCTTTCGCTCCCTGTATTTTACCCCTGCCACCTTTAGAATTTGAAAGAGAGTATTCCAGCTAACATTGTCAAAAGCTTTCTCTAAGTCTACAAATGCTAGAAATGTAGGTTTGCCTTTCCTTAATCTTTCTTCTAAGATAAGTCGTAAGGTCAGTATTGCCTCACGTGTTCCAGTATTTCTACGGAATCCAAACTGATCTTCCCCGAGGTCGGCTTCTACTAGTTTTTCCATTCGTCTGTAAAGAATTCGCGTTAGTATTTTGCAGCTGTGACTTATTAAACTGATAGTTCGGTAATTTTCACATCTGTCAACAGCTGCTTTCTTTGGGATTGGAATTATTATATTCTTCTTAAAGTCTGAGGATATTTCGCCTGTCTCATACATCTTGCTCACCAGATGGTAGAGTTTTCTCAGGACTGGCTCTCCCAAGGCCGCCAGTAGTTCCAATGGAATGTTGTCTACTCCGGGGGCCTTGTTTCGACTTAGGTCTTTCAGTGCTCTGTCAAACTCTTCACGCAGTATCTTATCTCCCATTTCATCTTCATCTACATCCTCTTCCATTTCCATAATATTGTCCTCAAGCATATATACATATAGGCCTGAAATGAATGCCAATATGGCGCCTCACAACTCTGTACTGAAGGGAGACGGCGTGCTTGTGACGTAGGTGGCGTTGTGCCATCTCATTGGTCAACGCTCAGACGCACGCTCAGAATATCTGACATACGAGATATTGTTCTGCACGTTCGGAAAGACTCCCGAGCGTGCTATTCCACGCTATGACGTCAGAAACTCGGCACGCTCAACGCTCAACGTTCGGATGCACGGTCCGTGTGCCGACGGCTTTAGTGCACACGGCATACCGATTCTGGACTGTACAGCCTCCGAAAGGAAACTTTCACGTTGACCCCGTCGTTCTCCATCATTTCGGTTTCCTTAAACACTATGATTGTTGCTTCAGCGTGAATTTCTCGCAGTACTTCGTTGTGTGTTAACCATGGAGGAGTTTACCACTACACATCGTGTGCTAATAACGACATTTTTTTCAGAACAGAGAAAGTTATCCATCAACTGTGAGACGTTTTCGCGTGATTCTAGTGCATAGTGAAGCACCGAATGGATCAAGAATTCGCAGACTTACTGGAAGGTGAAGTGATAACAGTGAACATTATGAGTCTTGAGCGACCTCATTCCAGCCGATCTGTGCGAAACATAGCGCTAGTTCGCGAATGTTAGTCCAGTGAAGTCGCTTCTTCGCGCCGGCCGCGGTGGTCCAGCGGTTCTAGGCGCGCAGTCCGGAACCGCGCGACTGCTACGGTAGCAGGTTCGAATCCTGCCTCGGGCATGGATGTGTGTGATGTCCTTAGGTTAGTTAGGTTTAAGTAGTTCTCTAAGTTCTAGGGGACTGATGACCCCAGTAGTTAAGTTCCATAGTGCTCAGAGCCATTTGAACCATTTTTTCGCTTCTTCGTCGTTCTCATGAATTGGACATAGCATATTATTCAGTACCGCGAATTCTCCAATACAACCTCCATCACCGCAACTTTTACAGAATTTAGTTCAAGCAGCAGGTGAAAGAAACCGACCGTGAGAAATGGCGATACTTTGGTGATTGGTTTCTGAGAAGAGGACAGAAAGGCGATGGTTTTGTGAGGAATATTATCTTTAGTGAAGAAGCGCACTCAACGTAAATGGGTTTGTCAATATGCTGAACTACCGTATTTCGGGATCAGTAAGTCCTGGCGTAGTTCAAGAGAGGGAAATGCAGTCACAGAGAGTCACCATTTGGTGTGACTTTTGAGTGGACGGCATCATCGGCCACATTTTTTTGAAGGTGAGACAGGATGAGCTGTGACAGTTAACGGAAATCGATACCGTGCGCAGGCAAAAGAATTTTTTGTGGCCTCCTGTCGTGGGAGAGACGTTGAAGAGTGGCGGTTTCAGCTGCCACGCTACACTGCCCGGGAAACGTTTGAGTTCCCGGACCGCCTCATCTCGAGTAATGGTGGCCAACAATGCCCATCAAGGTTCAAAAAAATGTCTCTGAGCGCTATGGGACTTAACATCTGAGGTCATCAGTCCCCTAGAACTTAGAACTACTTAAACCTAACTAACCTAAGGACACCACGCACATCCATGCCCGAGGCAGGATTCGAACCTGCGACCGTAGCAGCAGCGCGGTTCCGGACTGAAGCGCCTAGAACCGTTCGGCGACATCGGCCGGCGCCCACCGAGGTCATGTGACTTAACTCCTCGCGATTTTTTTTCCTTGCCGTTATGTTAAATCATTGGAGTACGTCAGTAAACCCTGAAACATCCGTGAGCTCAGGAAGGAAATTCAAAGGATTGTTGGCAAAATGCAAGTGGATCAGGCAGTCACAGCGAATTTTACGGACAGAGTTCTTCTCTGCCAGAACAGTAGGAGGAGTCATATGTCAGGCGTCATTTTCAGTGCCTGAAATGGGCAGTTGAGATGAACCTGTTTATGTATTTTGTTAACGAGTTTAGAAAAAATAAGGATCATAATTTCAGTATCAAAAGTGACACGCCTTTTGAAGAACCCTGTTCAATGATATCGGCCATATTTACATTCGCTTAAAATGGCCGACATGTCTAGGACATCTCATAACACGAGCATTCTAACATTTGAAACTTCCTGGCAGATTAAAAGTGTGTGCGCGACCGAGACTCGAACTCGGGACCTTTGCCTTTCGCGGGCAAGTGCTCTACCAACTGAGCTACCCAAGCAAGACTCACGCCCCGTTCTCACAGTTTTACATCTGCCAGTACGTCGTCTCCTACCTTCCAAACTTAACAGAAGCTCTTCTGCGAACCTTGCAGAACTAGCACTCCTGAAAGAAAGGGTATTGCGGATACATGGCTTATCCAAAGCCTGGGGGATGTTTCCAGAATGAGATTTTCACTCTGCAGCGGAGTGTGCGCTGATATGAAACTTCCTGGCAGATTGAAACTGTGTGCCGGGCCGAGACTCGAACTCATTTCACAAAAAAAGGCACAATTACAAAGATTATGTAGTGCCAGGTGAAACAGCTGTCTGTTCAAACATCAAGAAATACTCTCTTTTTTCCTCCGCCAAATACGCTTTTTGCCATTCAAATTGCATCACCACGAAGGATAAGAAAGAATGAAATTTTAGATACCCATCGTATACAGTACAGTACGAAGATCATATGACTGAATTTAAGATCAGTGTACGGAGCTGCCGTCTGTCGCTAACCCAGGTGGGCATCAATTCTAACTGAGCTGGAATGTGAGATTCAGGTTGCCTGCTTCACTCTGCGCTGCGAGTTCATCAGCCATAGGGTCTGGCGTGCAAGTCTGTCGGCAGTGCGTGACCAGATGTTTCCAGTGGCTGAGTGGCCTGAAGGGAGAGAGTGCTGATCAGGAAAACCGACGAACACCTCCTGTATCGAGCGAGGTAGGTCAGGGTACCAAGGGCAACATGCGGTCTTGCGATATCTTGTCGAAATATAACATAACTCTGAACACAAAGATAGGACACTACCGCGTCGAAACGTGACACCTGCTGCCCAAATTACCGGCTGCGCGAACCGTAGGTGACGGTGTTCGCAGCGGCAGCCCACAGTTCGTCACCAGCCACTGGTCCTCTGAGGTGATGATGGTGAAGAACGCGAACTGTCTACTTTTGTTCTTCTCGGAGGCTCTTCCGTCACTCCGAAAGTTTCGAACTGGAATAATCTGTACTACTGTACAAAGACAAGTCGTTGTTTAACGTTGTTACAAAAAATCTGACGATAAATATATAAAGGGAAATGTTGTTACCATAAATCTCGAAAACTTCTTCACCGCTTTACTTGAAATTTTTACGAATTTCCATACTAAAATAAATGGTAGACTACAAATTTTTGATATAGATAATACATAAATGCATACGAGTCTTTAGCATTTAATACAGAAAACTTGACAAAAATCTCGGAAAAGTATTGATTTATTCGAGTTTGGCACATAACTCTAACTAACCACTCAAACATACATATTTTTAAACAACTATACTCACAGGTTTCCTGAAATGTTCTGCTGTGAAAATGTGTGGTTTTCTTCTCATTCTTGCAGTCAGCTTTTTGTGCAGTAGAAGGGCAATTAGATGCTGTTTCTCTCATTTAGGTTTATTCTTTCTCACTATGTATAAAAAATCTTATACAAAAATGGTATACGAAACAACGCGATGTTTTGTTTTCCTCCTTGCAGTCGGTTTTCACAGAAAACAGGAAAGTTGTATTTATGACTTGTCGGCTTATGATTACGATAGAATTTGAGTTTGCAGTGACAGTACACAAGGCTCCAGATCAGAGAGAGGGGAAAGTCCAGATGATTAAAGAGAGGGAGTGGAGGAGGATATAAGAAGGGACTTAGGCGATGGCCAGAGAAAGGGGGCATATTTAGCAGTTGCGAAACACTGACGGATTCGATAGTAAGAAAAGTAGAGAAAAGTTAAGATGGTGTTTGCAGTGCTTCGGTTGCTCTGCTTAGTCTCCCACCACTTGAGCACAGCCCACAAGATTCATACAGCCTTGATAAACTGTCAGAAGAGTCCCTCTACGGATATCGTTCGACTCACACGTGTCACGAATGTCTGTCATGTCGTGAAAGCGTGCGTTCTTCGTCCGAATTTCTGTGTCGTGTTTTGTGGTTAGGTTTCCACTGTCAACATCCAAGTATCACCACTCTTGATCATTTTTTCGACAAAATCAGTCATTTCAGTAAAGGCGCGACAAGCGACCACGTGTCGTTGCGTTTGTTCCGCAGTCTCGGTTTCCCGGACAAACTTTGCACACTCTTTTTGTCTTCGTCACAACATTCTGGAGTACGTTTGAACGGAGTGATTCCGCTATAGGCCGTTCAAGTATTATTTATTGCGCTTGCAGTTTCGACACATGGTCATTATCAAACATTCTGAAAGCAAGTCGGTCACCAAATGAAATACACTATGGTTACAAAATTAAAGGACCTTTTAAACTGAAAATTCAAAGCTACTGACGAAGGATAATGAGACCCATAAGATTTCGACGTGCTGGAACATAGTGTAGCACCAAGCGCGTGTGGTCGCATAAATCTATCCGCTGTTCCATACAACATGTGAGCACACATGAAAAGGCTGATAAATTGACAGGAAGCAGCTAAACCGACAGTGAAAACAACCTCCACTATCAACACTTAAGTCAAAATCTCGTGTAGCGGACGTGGTGTATCGATCGCAACGGCAGCAGAATGACAAGGGTGCAGACACGGAAAGAGCTGGGGGTTGAGAGCGCGAGCACCCTGGTACTGTATACCAGGGCGATTCATCGGCCCCTACCGATGTAGTTTTATGTAACCTACAACGCTGCATCTGGCCATCAAAAACAACGCGCGAAATTTTCAAATTCTCTCACTCGTTACGCGCAACTACAGTATTCATCCCAAAGAAAAAAATCAACGGGATCTTTTTGCAGGAAATTTAACGTAGTTGAATTTTGTACTGGTAGGACACGATTTTCGAGTTATTCGCGAAAACCGCACAAAAGTGACCATAAAACGCATCTCCACCCAAACACTCATCCCTCATTAGTCAGGATTTCTAGTACGTTTTTCGTAACACTCACTCCCAACACTGAACAAAAATTTTCGACTACACGAACTATTCCCGTTATTCCACCTTTCTTGGTCTCCATTGATCGGGCTGTTATGCCGCACGTTCGGTTATTTCCTTATCATTGTTAATGTAATAGTGTCCGTTGGGATAATGAAACAAAACCGACTTTTGTAAACCATACTCTAAATGTACACTTGTATCCAAAATTAAAACAACAAACCCCTATTTACCAGTTCTGTGTCTAAATCACGATGTAATCGTACAAAACGTCAACATATGT
Source organism: Schistocerca nitens (assembly GCF_023898315.1). NCBI lineage: Eukaryota > Metazoa > Arthropoda > Insecta > Orthoptera > Acrididae > Schistocerca > Schistocerca nitens. The sequence goes on from NC_064622.1 coordinate 13,991,188, forward strand.
CCTTACGAACTTGTTCTGAACGAAAGGTGGCCTTCCGGTCAGCCGGCCTCTGTGGCCGAGCGGTTCTAGGCCCTTCAGTCCGGAACCACGCTGCAGCTACGGTCGCAGGTTCGAATCCTACCTCAGGCACGGATGTGTGTGATGTCCTTAGGTTAGTTAGGTTTAACTAGTTCTACGTCTGAAGATTAGATGGGTAGATCGCATAACTAATGAGGAGGTATTGAATAGAATTGGGGAGAAGAGGAGTTTGTGGCACAACTTGACAAGAAGAAGGGACCGGTTGGTAGGACATGTTCTGAGGCATCAAGGGATCACAAATTTAGTATTGGAGGGCAGTGTGGAGGGTAAAAATCGTAGAGTGAGACCAAGAGATGAATACACTAAGCAGATTCAGAAGGACGTAGGTAGCAGTAAGTACTGGGAGATGAAGAAGCTTGCACAGGATAGAGTAGCATGGAGAGCTGCATCAAACCAGTCTCAGGACTGAAGACCACAACAAGTCTAGGGGACTGATGACCTCAGATATTAAGTCCCATAGTGGTCAGAGCCATTTGAACCATTCCAGTCAACGGACAACCACGCGAACGATGACATCAGGGCATCTATCAAAGTGGGTAGTGTCTGCCGGGTAGCCCCATATCTACAGTCGCTGTGTACACAGTCACAGATGGGAAGTATGGAAGGCTCCTGCCAGACTCTCTGCGGTGGAGGGCCACAGGAAGAATGGAAGCAGGACAGTCGCAAACTGATGTGGCCCGATGGCTCAACGTGAATCGTTCTGTTGTTTCTCGGATGTGGCGACAGATTATGGAGACCGAAACTGCATCCCGAAGACCATGGAGGGGCCGACCATTAGTGACATCAGAAAGAGAAGACCGTTATTTGGTTGTAGGGGCACGACGATATAGCCTTAGTACTGCGCTGCAACTTGCCATCTGACCTAGCAGCATCCAGTGGATGTGCTGTATCGAGGCAAACGGTGTACAGAAGGCGTCGGCAGAGTGGCCTTTACTGTCGGAGGCCTGCTGTATGCGTACCTCTTGAGTGTCTTCACAAAAGGGAACGTCTAGAGTGGAGTCGTCAACATGACAACTGGCCGGTCGAAAAGTGGGCTAATGTTCTTTTCACAGATGAGTCCCGATTTGGTCTGGAGAGTGATTCGCGACGGATTCGCATCTGGAAGGAACGTGGAACTCAATTTCGGAAGGAGACCGACACCGAGTTTCCTGACGGCTCCCAAACCCAAGGTCCTCGGCGGTACTTTTGGGGCAGCCACCACACGTTGTATAAAGCGTGGGTAGTGACCAAGATGTATCTATGTCTGTTGGCCGAAAAATAATTAATGACAAGAATTGCGCCAGCTAGAAGGAAGAGATAACTTATCTTTATTTCTGACGAAACGTGCACCAGCAATACAAGTCCAAGTAATATCCGAGAGTAATCCGTGTACTGAGCCTAGTCGAATACAATAGGAAATATCACACTGCAATGGCTCCGCTATAAACTCCACGAAAGGCTAGCAATAGACAATCGACAATAGACTGTACGTCTCGGGGCCAGCGCTCCTCCTTATATGCAAAAGGCAGAGGGCGATGCGGACCCGAGCTCACAAGGGGAAGGCCTCAGACACGGCCAACCGATTCGGCTCAAATTTCGCAGGTCGCTTGTGTACAACTTAAAATGAAGGACTCTTTAAGATATTTTGGGTCAACACCACCGCAATTTTGAGGAAATCAGCCCTAAAGGTTATGACGAGCAATCGACTCAAAATTGGAGGGATCGATGGATAATTGTAAATAGAGCATTTTTCAATATCAGGTATGGGGTCCCCAAACACAAACTTTTTCAGAAATCGAGGAAAGAAACTTAAAACTGCCGATTCTGTACCCACATGGTAAACGCTTTTCGCCGACTCTTCGGAAGCAGTGTAGCTGTCGAAAGATTGCATTCATTAGATGTTCTTGGTGCCGTGAGTTTGTTTCGAATGTTTATATGACAAGTACCATCCATCTAGTTGTTCGAAGAAAAGTGAGAACACGTAACAGTGACTGGAAGAGCCATTGTAAAGTGACCTGAAGTAACGTTTTAGTTGTTGACTATCTCAAGAGATTTGAGAAATTTATTTTGCCTAGCTTATTATTATCATTCCTTATTGATTTACTTACCTTATTAACCCTCCTATCCCAATCAATTGAGATATTAAAAAATACAAACGAAAAGAAGAACATCTGATAGGTTTCTTCGAGATTTGAGCCCGGGTTCTCCAATTCCCAGCCACTTAACTGGACTGTTGCGCTATCTTTTTCTTTTTTAATCTCATTTTTTTCGCTTTCGTTCGTTGCATCTGCTCGGGGCGGACGTCATAAGACATCCGTTTAAGCTCGTTGTTGATCGATTAACTCAGTTTCTTTATTGCAGAGGGCAGCTAACCCTCTGACCAAACACGCTAAGCTACCGTGCCGGCGATATCGGTACTGTCGACGAGAAGCGTTTACCATGTGGTTACAGAACTGCAGTTGTAAAAGTTTCTTACCTCGATATCTGGAAAAGTATGCATTTGCGGACCCATACCTGATGATGAAAAATGCTCTTGTTGTGTACATGGTTCCGCGTAGTCAACGCGTACACAACTTTCCCACTAGAGCGCGCAAGCGCAGCGCTCGTCGTCTCCGCACTACGAGATGGCGCTGCCATAGAGACGGACCAAATTCTGCTTCCGCCGATCCGCGTATTAATATGTAATGCAGCCAATGAGATTGCTGCTAACATAGAACCTTTTCTCCTCGCGGATCACACTCGCGCAGTGATACCTGAACGCGCGAGGTATTATAACGAATGTACAGACCTCCGATTAGTTAGTCTGCCATAGTCTGCATTTATCTGCACCAGTCTGTACCAGTCTGCATTTGTCGGTACCAGTCTATAGTCAAGTTCCAGTCTGCGCCTAATAAGATTACCATATTCTTGTACATAGCCAGGAAGAGAAATGTATACACTTTGTCAAGTATCAGAGATATGTGATAATAAGATTAACGTACCAAGACCAAAGGAACTTCAGATTGTCAATTGTAAACAGCATCCAGAATCAAGTTATGTAATGTCTATGTTTTTTTATTATTTTAATAAATGTGTGTGAAAATTAATCAAGTTCTGTTTAAAGTTGGTCACTGTCAATCTGCTACTCTAAGCGTGCAAGTGGCATATATCGTCTGACCTAACGGCAGAAGATAAACACGTCACGATAAGACCACGAGACATATTGCTAACACTCGCCTACTTCGTTAGAGCGACAAGTCAAATAATCTGATGGTGTGTGTACCGAAGATCTTACAGTACGCACACCACAGCTCTATTTACAATTATCTATCGATCCCGCCATTTTTGAGTCGATTGCTCGTCGTAACTTTTAGGGGTGATTTTCTCAAAAACGCGGGGGTGTTGACCTAAAATATCTTAGATTCCTTCGTTTTAAGTTGTACACAAGCGACCTGGCAAATTTGAGCCGAATCGGTTGGCCGTGTCTGAGGCCTTCCCCTTGTCAGCCATGGCGCGACCTCTTCCGTCGGCGGTAACGCCCTGAGACGCCGACGGCCGCGACAGGAACTGTAGCCAGCGATGTCACGGTCAGTGTGCGCGTGCGCGAGTTGGTTGGTTGGTTGGTTGGTTGGTTGGTTGGTTGGTTGGTTGATTGGGTCCGTGGATACAACACTGAGGAGGATCCTTAATGGTGTGGGCAGGGATTATGTTGACCACTCGAACACCTGCTCATGAAATTGTACTGGTGAATCGGAAACGTTTAACCGCGTGAGGTATCATGACGAGGTCTGGAGACCCCACGTACGATTGTTTCGTGGTGCTGTGCGCCCAAACTTCGTACTGATGGACGATAGCGCTCGACCTCACAGAGAACGAGTAGTTGATGTTTTCTCTGGAACGGAAGATGCTGCACTCACGGCGCTGCCTGCTGCATCACGCCAGCGTCCACCAACCAGTCTCCAAGACAACAAGGAGGCTGTGGGGATAATGGGCGTTACTGCCTCAACATGATACTGATGGCATCATTCACAGCATGCCCCGCCGTTGTCATGCCCGTATTGCTGGCGGAGACGGTCACACCCCATACTGAGCTCATTAACCAGTTTTCAGAATGTATGTGCAAATCCGTTAACTTGGACAAAACGAAGATTTTTGTTTGCCGTTATGTATGTTGCAGTTGTTAACGGTCTGTATTCTTTACATTGTTTCTACCTTACCATCAGCTGTGCATACTATTTTGTGGCAAAATAAACGCAGCCTTGCAAGATTTTCGTTTGTTGCTTTAATTTTGAGCACCAGTGTAATTACGTTCACAATTCGATCCAAACTCAAAATTTACAAGCAAAACAGTTTGGTAGTCAGAAGACCTGACAATGTAATTGTTTATGTTATTCTGTTAAAATTCACAAAACTGTTAGGTGACATTTATACACTTGTCAATTTTACAATTTTTGAGTGGTCGACTAAGCCCGTGGCGAAATAAGGACAGTCAGTGAAGACCAAAAAAGGTCGAATGTGGCAAATAATTCGTACAGAAGCAACTTTTGTACAATGGTAGGAGGGAGTGCCGTTAACGACATACTACAAATCCTGAACGCAGGGGGCTGAGTGTGGAAATGGGGCTGCTTTCCGTGAAGGTCACTTCTGTCAGTTTATCTTGAATAACTCTAAAACTAAGGCGTCTAATGAAAACGTAACGCAGTACAAACTTTAACTACATTAAATTTCCTACAGAAGTATCCTGTTCATGTTTTTCTACAGAGCTAATAGTCGTCGCGCAGCAAGTGAAAGAATATGAAAATCTCGCTTATGGTTTTTGATGGCCAGATATAACATTGCGGGTTGTATAAAACACGATCTGGAGGGGCAACCGAATCTCGCCGTATAGAATCGATATCATTTGGTTTCTAGAAAGTGTTCGGTGGAGCGACAAAATTGACAGAAGTGAATTTGAACAAAAACTGAAAATGTAAATTAAAAGTAGGTAATGTGTAAATGAACATGTGTAATTACATCTGCTCCTTACAGATATGTCAAGTGGTAAAACTGAAGTTACTGGCCTCGTCGAACCATGGACCTTGCCTTTGGTGGGGAGGCTTGCGTGTCTCAACGACACAGATAGCCGTACCGTAGGTGCAACCACAATGGAGGGGTATCTGTTGAGAGGCCAGACAAACGTGTGGTTCCTGAAGAGGGGCAGCAGCCTTTTCAGTAGTTGCAGGGGCAACAGTCTGGATGATTGACTGATGTGGCCTTGTAACACTAGCCAAAATGGCCTTGCTGTTGAGGTACTGCAAACGGCTGAAAGCAAGAGGAAACTACAGCCATAATTTCTTCCGAGGCCATGCAGCTTTACTGTATGATTAAATGATGATGGCATCCTCTTGGGTAAAATATTCCGGAGGTAAAATAGTCCCCCATTCGGATCTCCAGGCGGGGACTACTCAGGAGGACATCGTTATCAAGAGAAAGAAAACTGGCGTTCTACAGATCGGAGTGTGGAATGTCAGATCCCTTCATTGGGCAGGTAGCTTAGAAAATTTTAAAAGGGAAATGGATAGGTTAATTCAGAAGGATGTAGGCTGCAGTAGGTACTGGGAGATGAAGAAGCTTGCACAGGATAGAGTAGCATGGAGAGCTGCATCAAACCAGTCTCAGGACTGAAGACAACAACAACACAGGAAACAGCTTACTGAAGCAAGACAGCCCAGAATTTTAAATGTAAATATTCAGATGTAAGGTGTACATGAAGTATGCACATACAGAAAAACATGCTGTGTCAAGTGAAGGAAGTGATGACAAATGTGAGTGTTCTCGTTTACGGTGAGTGATAACTAGATCCACAAGACACGTACACTTGACAGCAAAAAAAGTGGGTCACTGCCAAATTCAACCAACATAACGTAGCTGTGTTGCAGGTCCTCTAAACACCAAAGCCCAGTGAGGTACAGTCGTTTGACTGCACACAATGGGTACCGCAAGAGACTACTAGAGACCAAAGGTCTTTTACGGCAGTCAGTCTAAGCGTCGACTAATATCGTCATACAAAACATATTAGAAAACACGTTCTTAGCGATGAGACGCCCCATAACACTCATAAACTAACCTTAATTACAACAAGTGACATTCAAAAAGTTCTGAGAAAATGGATTATTTTACATATATCGTACAGTAATCCTTAGTCGAAATTAAATACTTGAGACTATTATGGAGTTACAAAATTGTACGGCAATTGGAAAAATGTTTTTCGCTCTCTCCATCCACGTGCTGAACGTCGCTCATTCGCGAGTGGCTCTGGAAACTGGATATTGGACGAACCACTAAAAAAACGCAATTAATGGCAACAAGCGCTCCACGGAAATCTCAACATTAACAGTAAATCACCAGTAATATAATTATTCTCGTAACACATCAACAGCTACGTGTACACAAATTTGAACTTTAAGTGACATGACCTACGTCGTCGTTCTGGACCTGGATTCAAACCCAGCACCTATAGCCATTGCTAACTAAGTTAAGCTTTGTTTGTGCCTTATTGAGACCCGATCACTAGGCATAAAGAGACGTGAAGTATAGACGTTTGCACCAGTATCAGTTATCATTCAGATCCTGAAAATAAATGACGAAAATGTTTGTACTGAACTGGGAACTACCCCCAACGACGTTTAACATGGTGTCATTCACAAGGAACAAGGTATGCTCATGTTTAAAATTGAAATGCCATCATGTAAAGCTCGTGACAGGGATGCGAACCCAGCACCTAATCGGATTGTTAGCGAAGTACGCAAAATCAGAAGTTAAATATCAAATGTTTTCACCTATACCTTAAATGACGATAGAATTTTTTTTGACTGACTGGGATTCGAACCCAGCATCTAGCACCGTCCTTTTCTAGCCAGGAAAAGACGATAAATAGCTATTGTTGGTTCACCAGTAGCGAGATGTGGGCATGTTTAGCTAGACATCAGGCGACGAAAACTCCTGTGTTCAATGGAATTCAAATCCCCGCACACGTGGTCATGAAGACACTTTAACTATCAAATTGTTTTCCAATAATAGCTAGGAGTGGCATGTGTGTACTTTCAATGATGTGATGGAAAATACTCTGCTGACTAGAACTTGAATCCACAACATATCGTCGTTGGTGATCACAACGAACACAACGGCAAACCCAAATCCGTTTTCGCCAGTACGATGGAGAGGAATGTTTGAACTTGAAAAGATGTAAGGAAACGTTTCATCTTGTAATGTTGTGATAAAAAGCTCATCATTGGCTGTGAGTTGAAACGAACACGTTACAGCTGACAACGCACGAAGAGTCGTTGAAAATGCAACTATTTTTCACTAGTAGTTCGGAGTGCACATGCCAGGGCTTGAAATGAAATAATGAATATTTTGTGCTGATCAGGATTCGAAACCAGATAGGTGCCTTTCGAGGAGGCCTAGAAGAGTTTGCAGTGTTGGGGAACACAGTGGTTCAAATGGCTCTGAGCACTATGGGACTTAAGTTGTGAGGTCATCAGTCCCCTTGAACTTAGAACTACTTAAACCTAACTAACCTAAGGACATCACACACATCCATGCCCGAGGCAGGATTCGAACCTGCGACCGTAGCGGTCCCGCAGTTCCAGACTGTAGTGCCTAGAACCGCGGCCGGCGGGAACACAGTGAAATCGAATTCGAATCCCAGTCCAGCACCTCAATTTTCAACGTCTCAGTTTCAAATAAAGTAAGAGCCTTGTGAACTTACATGGCCATTGGTTCATTAAATGAAATACGTTTTCTAGTTTACGACGGCTTGCTGGTGACAGAGTCTCTGCCTTCCAGGGTTTCTCCATCTGTCACAGCTCAAACGTATGCCGCTCTGCCCCAGTAGGCAGCGAAGGGATGTTATCTTTTCTGCGGATATTGAACTACGGAGCTTACTGGCGTTCTGCACTTAGCGTTACTAGGGGTGAAGGAGAGTTACTTGTGTGTGTTAAAAATCTACGCCTGACGTGAGATGTGAACCTACACGTTTTACACATCAGTACAAGATTAATCCACCAGACCACAGAACCCCCTGCTAAGCACATAATTATGAACTGTAGAGTATTCATTTAGATGTAGATGCAGATGTCAAGGACGGGTAACAGGAAGGAGGGCGGGATCTGGGAATGGATAGAAGTGCAGAAGTGCAAAATATATGCGTGAAATGCTTGAAAAGTATCGCTTACTTAGATGTGTGCCACAGTTCGTTTTATCTTAGCACCGAGAGATAAGGAAGGACTATTTTCAGAGCGAAGAATGGTTTATACGGAAGGAGAGATTAAAGAATACGGTTTCATAGGTGTTGAGAGGAATGATGGAGAGTAAAGATAGCAGCAGTTAAAAGAGAAAATGTAGCGCCAATGGAAAGCGCTAGATTTGCTTTTAAGGTTTTGGGGAAAGGGCACTTGCGGCGATAGTGTCAGAGAGAGAGAGTGTGTGTGTGAGAGAGAATAGAGGAGATATTAACAACGAGTAAACGTAGTATGAAATCGTTTGCGTATTGGGTGGAGGACGGAGGGTGTATTCATGGATGGAGGGGAAGAGAGAGATGTATTTGAAATAACAAATACTACTGCGACAGAGTCCATCTACGCTGATTAGTTTGTAAGTATCTAGACAGGATGTAAATGAAATCAAAATAGAATATTTAACAAACTGTATATTCAAAAGAAACCCACCTGAATCAAAAAGGCAACTCAAAGGAAAACTAACCCATATTGTATCTTTTCTGTTGCCACGCGATCTTCCACTAGCTCCCAATGAGGAATAATGACGAAAAAGAAGACATAACAAAACATTTTAAGGACTCTAATATTTTATCCAGAATCCTTCATTGTTTGTACTTCTATCATGCGTCTTGGCATAGAATGTATAAGCCGTCGGACGTCACAGCCTGAAGAAGCAACTTCCTCCCAGGCTTTGAGGACGCAGTCCCAAAGAGCGTCCGCACTAATTGGTTGGTTTCGTGGCCAGTTCTCTGTTAATGTTCTGGTGACCTCAGCCCACATGTTTTCCATGGGGTTCATATCAGCCGCCCGTGGCGGCCAGTCCGTGACGTTGACGCCAATAGTGGAGAGCCGCTGCTGAACAAATGCAGACTTGTGAATGGGAGAATGGTCCTCTTGCAATGTGACGTCCCCTTCTGCGTACAGCATTCCCACTGACGGAAGCGTCACATTTTCCAATATGTGGGCATACTGCACGCTGTCCAGAGTTCCTTCTATCCTGTGAATAATTCCCGCCCCTATCCCAGAAATCCAACCCCAGCAGGTAACAGATAGCCGGCCACTTCTTCTCGTCGTGGTTACATATTCGCGTCGATGGCGAGTCCCTTGCGGCCTGTAGACGATTCGTGGACCGTCGTTATTGGTGGAAAACACCTTCTCATCAGTGAAAATGACGTTGTCCCACGACGCCCTCAGATGGAGCTCCGCAAATGCTAGCCGGTATAAAACGTTGTCTTCGCTGAGCTCTTGATTCACGGCGGATCGTCGTGCATGTTTTGGTTGGCAGGAGAGCCAACACCGTGTTACTAGAAGGAGGCCGAAAGGCACGCGTTTTAGCTCACGCAGGCTGGCATGAGGTCTGGAACAGGACAAGGGAATTAGAATTTAGAAAAACGGACATAGCTGGTGGAATACTTAACTTTAATCCATTAATGGTGAACGTCGGTCTGGACGGTACAGGATTCACAATATCAATAGCAACTGATAATGGCGCCTTGCTAGGTCGTAGCAAATGACGTAGCTGAAGCCTATGCTAAACTATCGTCTCGGCAAATGAGAGCGTATTTTGTCAGTGAACCATCGCTAGCAAAGTCGGTTGTACAACTGGGGCGAGTGCTAGGAAGTCTCTCTAGACCTGCCGTGTGACGGCGCTCGGTCTGCAATCACTGATAGTGGCGACACGCGGGTCCGACGTATACTAACGGACCGCGGCCGCTTTAAAGGCTACCACCTAGCAAGTGTGGTGTCTGGCGGTGACACCACATTCCTCCCCCGCAAATCGGCGTACGGTTGTGTTATAAGGCTTCCGCCCGCCGTGGGGAGGACCCCATGTTGACGTTAGGCTCCCCACCTCGTCGCATACAACAGGCGAGGCTGTGCCACCCGCACCCTGCCATTCGGACCGCGGGGAGCTAGGAAACGCCTGAAAACCTGCTCCAGGGTGCATGCCAACATGTGGTGTATGCGCCGGCAGAGAGACAGCAGGGGCCGAAGGGTCGACCTCCATCGGGTCCGGGCACCCGACGGGCGAAGACGACATATGGTCTGCCGCGGGCAAGAATTCCATGTCGGAGGACAACTGGTCCCGGGAAGCGATCGGCGGCGCGTGACCCAGGGGGGCGCCCGGCGGCGGCAGCGAAGCGTCCACTGCGGGCGTCGCCGGCGGGAGAACAGGCGGCGGCGGCGGCGGCGGCGGCGCGTCGCCATGGGGCAAAATGGAAGGCAGCGTCGGTAACACCTGGGGCTGAGGCGAGCCAGTAGATGGGTCCCCAGGGCGCTGACCGGACGGCACCGTCGCTGAAAGCAGACGGCGAGCGGCAGATCCCATGCGACGACAAAGGAGCAGCTGATTGAGATGCCGACGCACCTCACCAGAGGCCCCCAAAACCAGATACATAGCGCGTCCGAGGCAGCGAAGAATGCGCCCTGCGAGGCAACGCCGTCAACATCGGTAGTGACGATAGTAGACAACGTCGCCTGGAGCAAAAGCAGGCGTCTGCCGCTGCACAGGAACCTGATGCGGCGGATGTAGCAAAGACATCAAGGTTCGATGAGGACGACCGTGGAGCAACTCAGCCGGCGAACGACCATCTCGGGGCTGAGAGCGATAAGAGGACAAAATGAGCAATAACGCGTCCTCCCGAGAATGCGACTCTTTCAACTTCAACATCTGTGACTTGAAAGTCCTGACCAATCGTTCAGCAGCACCGTTTGACTGTGGCGAAAATGGAGCAGACGTCAGATGTTGAATACCATTGGCCGTGCAGAATGACTGAAATTCTGCGGACATGAATTGTGGGCCATTGTCGGAAACAATAGTCTGTGGAAGACCTTCAATGCAAAAGATAGCAGATAACGCTTGGATGGTGGCAGATGACGTCGTGGAAGACATCCGGACAACAAAAGGAAAATTACTGAATGAATCTACCACAACCAACCAGCGAGCATTCCAGAATGGACCAGCAAAATCGATGCGTAAGCGTTGCCAAGGGGAAGTGGCTTTTGGCCATGCAAAGAATTTCCGCGGTGGGGCTGATTGTTGTTCGGCACACACCATGCAAGAAGAGCACATATTCGTAATCGCGGCATCAGTGCTGACGAGCAAGTTGTTTCGTTCTCAATATACCCCAATGTCCTTGGTGGAGAAGCTGTAAAACAGAGAACGCAACAGCAAAACACCACGTCGAACAAAAAGTCTCTCCTGGTGAGCAAAAAATCGGCGAACCAACGGATCCCTGATCAGTGACTTTGACAAGGGCCATTGCGTAGCAACAAAACGCAGAACGGTAGCAAGGACAGGGTCGGCAGCTGTGGCAGTAGCTACACGACGAAAATCAATCGGAAACGATTCGACCACGGCATCGGTTTCCGAATCAATGAACATGCAAGCAAGTTCGGAGGAATCAAATGCTCTATCCTTAGCAACAGGCAAACGGGACAACGCATCGGCGTTTCCGTGCTTAGCAGTGAACCGATACAAGATATTGTAGCGGTACTGCGAGAGGAAAATAGACCAGCCAATGAATTTCTGTGCTGTACGTGGAGGTACAGGATTGTTCGGATGAAAAAGCGATGTCAAAGGTTTGTGGTCTGTGATGATGGTAAAGTGACGACCATACAAGAAATCATGGAACTTTGTAACACCAAATACGAGAGCCAAAGCTTCTTTCTCGATCTGTGAATAATTTCTTTGCGCAGACGAGAGCAATTTGGACGCAAAGGCAATAGGGCGATCGTGCGATCCATCTTTGTGCGCAAGCACAGCACCGATCCCGAAATCCGATGCATCCACCATCAACAAAAGGGGCTTCTGAGGATCGAATGGCGTAAGGCAAGTATTGGAAAGCAACGCCGATTTCAACTGGCGAAAGGCGCGTTCGCATTCCGTCGTCCATACGTACGAAACTCCTCTGCGGCGTAAGTGATGAAGCGGAGCTGAAATCGAAGAGGCATGCGGGATATAACTGTGATAATAATTAATTTTTCCCAGCACACTCTGTAGCTGCTTCAAATTCTGCGGCGAAGGCAAGTCTTGTATGGCACGGAGGTGCTCGGAACTGGGATGTATGCCTTGGGCATTGAGTACATGTCTCAGGTAGGGCAAGTCACGAGCAAAAAACACACATTTGTCCTTCCGCAAGCGAAGACCATTTTGTTGCAAGACCTGAAATATAATGTTCTGAAATTGGCTAAATGTTCTTCTTCCGTCTTTCCGGAGATCACAATATCGTCCAGATAGTTTGCTGCAGTAGGGACCGATGCACAAACAGTTTGGAGATACTGCTGAAACAATGCACGGGCGGATGCACACCCGAATGGCAGTCTTTTGAATCGGTACAAACCAAGATGCGTGTTAACCACCAAGACGCACTGGGATTCTTCGTCCACCGGTATTTGCAAGTACGCATCTGCTAGGTCCAACTTCGAAAAATATTTACCCGGGCACAGTTTATCAAAAAGAATTTCCGGGTGGGGTAAAGGAAAAGTTGCAATCACTAGTTGTGGATTCACTGTTGCCTTGAAGTCCACACAAAGTCTCAATTTTCCCGAAGGTTTTGGCAAAATTTATAAGGGTGATGCCCAGAGAGAAGCCTGCACACTTTCCATTACACGTTGTGATTCTAAATCGTGTAATGTTTTTGCGACCTCATCACGCAATGCGTGGGGAACATTGCGCGCTCTGAAAAATTTCGGTTGCGCGTTTACTTTCAGTTCCAAATGTGCTTTATAATGCATAGCGCAACCAAGGCCCGGTGCAAAAATGTCTGCAAATTCTTCACATAGACAAGACACTGTCTGAAGGCACAGTCTGGTTCACTGATAGGACCTGATTTACTATAGACAAGTTAAACAACTGAAATAAATCGAAACCAAACAAGTTCACTGCAGAAGAAGAACGAATGGCGTAAAATGACACACGTTTTGTTTGTCCCTGTATGTTGCAAGAAGGCTGCACTGTCCTGACACAGGGATCTCTTGACCTGAATAGCTAGTTAACTGAAAATTTGCGTCACGCAATGAAGGTGTGCCTAGCTGTTTGTACGTGTCTTGATTGATCAGTGAAACTGCAGCTCCGGTATCGAGCTGAAATGCTATCACTTTGCCGTTAATGTCCAAGTCTACAAAAAGTTTATTTTCCTGCTGACGACAAGAGCGACTGTCTCGTGCAACGTGAACTGACACTGGTACAGAATCACTTGCGACGTGACGGGATTTCCGGCGATGTCGACGCACATTATTTGTAGGACGAACACAGTCACTGTTAGAGTGGCACTGAGCGGAGTGGAATGAACTACATGAATTTCCATGGGCGAAGTTTCACGAGCCTGAATATCCTTGGTTCGAATTTGGCTCAGAGCAAAGGGCCTGGAATGGTTGTGAGTTTCCGATCTGAACTTTTTCTAAAGAAAAAGCAAATAGCCTGGCGTGAGCGGCAATTCTCACGCGAATGTCTAGTAGCACACCACGGGCATGGTTTTAGCACTGCATTTGCTTGCTGGCGCGGCACACGTGGCTGAAAGCCTGGTGGCAGCGGCGCGGCCGGGCGCGAGGGCTGTTTACTGCTCCGTGCAGCTCGCCCGGCGGGCCGGTTAACCTGACACGCGGGTGGCGAAGTTTCAAATGATTCCTGAGCAAAGTCAAGTGTTGTAGAATGAAGGCTTTCACGACCGGGTGACACGGCTGCTGATACACTTTACGGGATGTGAGGTCGTGGTCCAAGAACTTTTCTGCTCCTTACGTTTCGTCCAGGACTGCGCTGGACTTCCTCAGAGGCGCTGCTCCGCTGAGCAGTGGAGCAGCGCCTCTGAGGAAGTCCAGCGCAGTCCTGGACGAAACGTAAGGAGCAGAAAAGTTCTTGGACCACGACCTCACATCCCGAAAAGTCAAGTGTGTCCTCCCGATCCAATATGTCCATCACTTGTTGAAGGGAGGGATTGACTAGTTTCAAAATCTGTTCCCTTATACGAACATCAGAAACGTTCTGTGCAATTGCATCACGTACCATAGTATCTGAATAAGGGAGTCCACATTGACACTCAAAAGCACAATCCCTAGTAAGGCCTTGCAAGGTTGCAACCCACTCCCGATTAGTCTGACCTGCCATACGTTTTGTACGAAAGAATGTATACCTTTTTGCAACTACGTTGATTGATTCTTTGAAATATGCATATAATGCAGACAAAATTTCGTCGTAGGACAGAGTTGCTAAGTCGCGTCGGGGAAATAATTTGACTATCACACAGTACGTTTGTACGCCTACCGAAGACAACAAAAAAGGCTGCCGCTCGTTACCTTGAATTCTGTAGGCGGCGAGATGGAATCCAAATTGGCGTGACCACTTCGTCCAGCTTTCCAGTGCAGCATTAAAAGGACGAAAAGTTGGGGCAACTGCGAGTTGTGGCTGCGTTAGCGGTGGAGCGGCGGCTGCCGCATCGTTTTGCATCGCACGTTGACCCTGGACGAGCTGTCCAAGGGCATCCAGTAAGGCCTGCGTCTGCTGATTCTATAAGCGATAAAATTCGGACAGTACGTCTGGAGATTGTGGCGAAGCCATTACACAAGTAAATCTGGTCAATATCGATAATAACGCGGTTTTGCCTCGTCGCCAATGTTTTGGTTGGCAGGAGAGCCAACACCGTGTTACTAGAAGGAGGCCGAAAGGCATGCGTTTTAGCTCATGCAGTCCGGTGTGAGGTCTGGAACAGGACAAGGAAATTAGAATTTAGAAAAACGGACGTAGCTGGTGGAATACTTAACTTTAATCCATTAATGGTGAATGTCGATCTGGATGGTACAGGTTTCACAATATCAATAGTAACTGATAATGGCGCCTTGCTAGGTCGTAGCAAATGACGTAGCTGAAGCCTATGCTAAACTATCGTCTCGGCAAATGAGAGCGTATTTTGTCAGTGAACCATCGCTAGCACAGTCGGTTGTACAACTGGGGCGAGTGCTAGGTAGTCTCTCTAGACCTGCCGTGTGGCGGCGCTCGGTCTGCAATCACTGATAGTGGCGACACTCGGGTCCGACGTATACTAACGGACCGCGACCGATTTAAAGGCTAACACCTAGCAAGTGTGGTGTCTGGCGGTGACACCACAGTGCATGCATTCCAGCGTCCCTCAGCCTTCGGCGAATCGTGTCACTGGAGCCGGGGAAGTTGGTCTCCCGCCACAACTGCTTCGCGTTCAGAAAGGGATTTTCTCTGCTCCTAGACACTAGGTCCCTGTCTTCCTGCTGCGAGCTCACTCTCTTCCTGCCTGAGCCAGGAGCCCTGTTGGTGGTGCCTCTTTCAAGGCAGATCCTCCACCGTCTCGTTGCAGTGGTATGTAGTATGGCATACCATCTGCCAGCTTCTCTGATGGAACATCCTCCTTCTTCAGTGAGAGCGACGACCCTAATAGACGTCTCCCAGTGATCCATTACGGCAGACAGCCTGATGTATATTTCTGCTTGCTGCTCTTATACTAATGTCAGGAGAGGAGGTAAACATATTTACATCAAACAGAGAGGCAGAGGCATGCGGCGCAGCCGTGCTGGCTCGTCCCAGGCTGTTGGCCCACCAACGCCACCGCCAGCTCGCTCACTTGTCACGCCTCGGCCAGCCTGGCTGGCCCGTAGCTCGCGAGCCGCGGCTCGTAGAGACCCGGCCGCAGGGCCACGATCACCCCTTGAAGCATCAAAAGTTACACCTAACCTACCCAAGTCTGTAGTATAAACTAACGCATCTACAGCTGTTATGCTATAACATGTGCAGGCACACCTAGAGTTGACGATTCATTCAAATATTTGACGAACAATACGTTCAAAAATACATTCATTTTAAACATAGCTACCACAAAATATTTCACCTAGCTAGCAATACCATGACGCAGTAAACTATTCTTTCTTGTAAGCGCTCTGCATTAGATGTAGCCTTAAGAAAACGTGGATTCAACCACGACAACTAAGCGGAATGTAAAAGTAAACAGGTTTGGCGTCAGCTTCTCCAAATAATAGTACATACGTAGTATATAATACACGTTTTGTGCGCTTACAATATTTACTCATTGTCTCTGAAACAGTACGTGCCGCACGACGGAAATTACTTTCTGCTGAGGCACTTCATTTACATCTCAATGATACACGACTACTAGAGAACATTGCTCTTTACGGCAGTCAATCCACTTGTAAATTAACACCATGATATCGCAGATATTAGGCAACACGTTACTAGGGATGAGAAAGACCTTAAGGTTTGCAACTAAACATGCTACCCCTAGCTACTACTGAATAAGAATTTGATTATTAACATGTCTTCATAACCATGTGTACGGCGTTCGACTCTCAGTTAGCATAGACGTTTTCGTCGCTTTATTTCTAGTTAAACGTGCGCACATCTCGCTAATGGTGGACCAACATTGGACATTTCTCGTCTGTTCCTGGTTAGACAACGACGGTGGAAGGCGCCGGGTTCGAATCCCGGTCAGGCAATACAACTTCAGTCGACATTTAAGGTTCCAATCTCACTACTGGTGACAAAATGTGATATCCACATTCTGATTTTACGTACTTATTCAACAACCCTATTAGGTGCTCGGTTCGCATCCTTGTCACCAGCATTAAATGATGGCATTTCAATTTTTAACATGTGTATCCTTTGTTCCTTGACAATGCAACAATATACAACATCTTTCGAGTTTAATTACCAAGAAGGTAATTGTCATGTTAGGGTTCCTGGTTTTGTACTAACATTATCACGTTTAAGTTGAGAATTGAAACTGATACTGGTGCAAACGTCAATATTTGACGTCTCTTTCTGCCTAGTGATCGAGTCTCGATAAGGCACAAAGCTTTGCTTGGTTAACTATGGCTTTACATTCTGGGTTTGCATCCGGATCCAGAACGAAGACATTGGTCATGTCATTTAAAGTATAACTTTGTCTACAAGTAACTTTTGATGAGTAATGTGAGCAAAGATATTACTTGTGATTCGCTGTTAATGTTGCGATTTCCATAGAGGGCTTGCCACTGTTAATCACGTTTTCTTTTAACTGCTTAGTGTTACATAAAGTTGATGCGAAACCACTCCCCATTGAACGTTTAACGACGTTCAGCATGTGTTGGGTAAACCTTTTAGAAGCAAAGAACTTATTTCCAATTGCCATACAACTTTATAAATCCATATACTGTCTCAAATATTTAATTGTGCCTAAGGATTACTGATCGATTTATGTGACAAAATTTGTTGTCCCATAACGTTTGAAATGTCACTTATTGTAATTAAGTTGATTACAAACCTTAAGGACTGTCTGATCTCTTCTGTACTATCGTGGTGTTACTTTACATCTGGACAGACTGTCATAAAGACCGGTGTTCTCTAGTAGTCTCTAGTGGTACCCATTGTGTATCTTACGACTGTACTGTGGAGGGTTGCGACGATGTGCAACACAGATATGCTATGTTGGTTGCATACATTCAGGTGCAGCCTACACATTGGAATTCAGGTGTGACCCACTTTTTTTGCTGTCGAGTGCACATCTAATCAAAGTGGATAAGCCGTTGCAAAAACTGAATTGACTACCTAGTCACATTAAGACAGCACCTATAAAATATGAGTATAAAAGAGTGAAAAATCCCAGGTGTAGACAAAAGCAGCGGTCCACAGTCGGCAAAGAGTGTGCTACGTTGCAAGTGATACACAAGTGTAATCATAGCTCGGAAAGAAACAGTTGGTGATTACTAGGAAGTGCAGCATGGTCCAGAATACATGCCAAGACTAACACGGCTAAAACAGACTATCTTAAAAAAAATACCAGATTATAATATGCTCCTGGAGCAGTCTAAGAATCTTCTGTTTTTAAAGTCAGTCTGTTCATTCAAGATGTGTTCTGGCTGATCTCTAAAGGCCATATAAATTGTGATCTGTTCCTAAATAATTAAGCTGTTTGTCTCTTCCGATTCTGTGGAGAATTTCTAAGGAGTTTTCGGTGTCATCTAATTTAGTTTGCTCGTCCGAAGATGGTTCCCAAAAGATGAGGTACAATTGTAACTGCTGTTGCTATGTTCACGAATAGAAATTTTAAAGCTTCTACCAGTTTGTGCTATACAAATATTATACAGAACAAAATGGTGCTACTGTGTGTTCTCTGGAACGTATGTTAAAACGCCTGCCTTCTTTTGCAGTGTTGCGGTGAAACACTGCCCACTTTCACATGGAACCACGCAGCGCGCTTCATGAGAGCTGCACGCTTGTTCCCCGACGCGTTTGTGGTGCTGCAATTTCAACATCGACAAGCGTAGAATTTTGTGTTAAAGTTTCCTGCAGTCTCGAAAAAACAGAATTAACTTTCATGCCGTATACGCGCACGTAATCGGTGTATGGAGCGTTAGACAGGTAGGGGCGGGGGGGGGGGGGAGGGGGCGGGGGAGGGGGACTGGTATTTGGCAGAGCTGCACTGTCGGAGTTTCGGCGAGGGCGTGTCAGCGCACGTGGCAGGGGGATGATTAAAACCCACGTCGCCTAGCCTCTCCACGCCCCCTGCCGCCCCGCTGGGTTTTCCATCGGCAGCCTGCGCGGAATTTAATATCGCGCGGCAGCTGTCGCTGCTGACAGCCTCACAGTGACGTCACGTCAGCGTTCGGTGCCGACGCGGTCGCCACGCGCCGATCCCAAGGCAGCGCAAGACGAGCGGGCATGAGTCTGCCCCCAATTACAGTGACACCCTCCCAGCGGCTTGGCTCAGCCTCCTCGCCAACTTTATTCCGATCCGTTGTGGCTGTACGCAGTATATTCCTGGCTCCACAGTGTGTGTGTTTTGTATTGTGTATTGAACCGGGGATCCAGAAACGACGGAGAGGCTTCGTCCTGCCGTAGCCCTGAGTGGTTCACAACCCCACAACAGGCCACTGCAGTCCACCCACCCTACCGCCGCCCGACACCGAACCCAGGGCTATTGTTCAGTTCGGACCCGGTGGAGCCCCCCCGCCCCAGACGAGTGTAAGCCCAAATGTTTGCGTGGTAGAGTAATTATGGTGTACGCGCTGCAATCGTCGACATAGTGTAACTAAGGCAGAATAAGCGGAACCAGCCAGCATTCGCCGAGGCAGATGGAAAACCGCCTTAGAAACCATCCACAGGCTGGCCGGAACACCGGACCTCGACACTAATCCCCCAGGCGGATTCGTGCCAGGTAGCCGGCCGGTGTGGCCGAGCGGTTCTAGACGCTTCAGTCTGGAACTGCGCGACCGCTACTGTCGCAGGTTCGAATCCCGCCTCGGGCATGGATGTGTGTGATGTCCTTAGGTTAGTTAGGTTTAAGTAGTTCTCAGTTCTAGGGGACTGATGACCTCAGATGTTAAGTCTCATAGTGCTCAGAGCCATTTGAAGCCATTCGTACCAGGGACTGGCACGCCTTCCCGCTCGGGAAGGAGTGCGTTAGACCGCGCGGCTATCCGGGTGGGCTGACTCCACAGCGCTACAGTCCAAAAAGAAACTCTGGACCATTCAGGCGCAAAACACTGGTCACTTTCAGTTTCGGGCCATCCCCTAGGACCCAACGATTTAAGGGACCTTCTGCACATTAGTTGGGGGTCAAGTGAAAGGAACTCCTACCGAAGGGTTTAGCTCTCAACACTTCCATTTTGGTAAAACCTGAGGTCAAAAGTGTTTTCGCAGACGAAGATACACTCGTCGATACGTTTCGGCAACTTATGTATTCCGGATACGACATCTTCGTTGTTGAGATGTCTCTTTACTTGGGTCATGTCACTGGAAGATTCACCAGTTGTATCAAAACGTTTTCCACGGAGTTGTTTAATTCGGGAAACAAATCAAAGTCTGGTGGGAGGCGCTAGTGGGTGGAGAAATATTTCCCATCGATATCTGTTGAGAGTTTCTCTCACGGTTAGAGAAATATGGGGTCTTGCGTTAACGTGCAAGACGAGGGCACCAGGTGCAAGCATGTCACGCTTTCTTTGACTAATTTCCTGGTTCAAATATTCTGCAGGAACAGATTGTAGTAGGCATCTGTTACAGGGCACTCTTTTGGGGCACTCTGTAGCTATCACTCCATTCGTGTCATACGCCAAGCCAGTCATCAGTTTCACCTTTGATTGTTGACGGGAGGATATTATCGAGCGTGGAGAGCCGGAACTTTTCCATTGTGACGGCTGAGACTACATTTATGGCTCAAAGTCTCGTATCCAGATTTCATCGAATGCAACAGTATTTTTCAAAAACCGTTCTCCTTCTGTTCGATAATGTTGAAGCCATTCTTCTGCCACTTGATGTTTGCTCTTCACTCAAATCATGTATAACCCATCTGGCAGCAACTTTTCTCGTCTTTAACTTTTCAGTTATGATTCCGTAAAGAGAAGTAACGGACATTCTGGCCTCGTATGCAATTTCCTCACATGATTTTCGTCGATCCTCTCTCAAAATGTCGTTAGCAATAAGTTGAGAGGTGCGCTTGCAATTCTTGGGTTGTCCTCAGTGCTTACCGACCTTCACGTAAACGAGCAGACCTCGGTGATACGGTGCTACGACCCATTACACTGTTCCCACGCACCTCTCTCAGAGCGCTGTAAATTTCCTTTGGGTTCCTTCCATATAGGCATTCGATTTTGACCTAGGAACGCTAGACACTACGTGTAGTGCGACCTGACTCGGTTTCAACTTCCACTTTAAAACAGAATTACTCACGACACAGTCACGCGAACCAGAAAAAAAAGAAAAACATATATGACGGTCACGCCTAAAGTCGCGCTCACGAGTGACACGCATTTCGACTTGATCACGCCACCGTAACAGTCGCGCATGCACACCGTGCACTACTTTTGAAATGACCCTCGTATTACAGGATAATAGACAGACAAACTAACTTATCAGTAGACACTTCGCATTTGTACCACAATGTTCAATTTCTGGTACCTTGTTGTCTCTGATGTACATAAATGATCTTCCACTTACGCTAATCTCTTTTCAGGTGATACAAGCACAGGTATGAAAGTAGTGTTAGACCACTCACTAGAAAAGGACTAATGAAATGTTTGAAAACATCAACATGTGGTTCAAGGCAGATGGGTTAGCATTAAATTCCGGTAAAAATCAGTACATGCAATTCAGTACATCTTACTGAACTTCACGTCTTTAAAAAAGCTTATTCGAACGAAAAAATAGAAGACGTAGAAAGCGAAAAGTTTTTGGGGCTATAGGCCGATGATAACCATTAAACGTAAAACACACGTGCAGTAGTTAATGAATGACGTTAGTTCCGGTTTGTTGTAGTACACAACATTGGAGCTAATGGGCAATTTAAAAACCGGTAAGACTCGGACGATGAGGGTTCTGTGCTATTTGTGTACCGATAATAGCAATAACAGTAATAATTATTATTATTTAATTTCGTGTGGTTCAGCGGCATGGCGCAGGTCTTCCTATTGGACGCCGCTTCGGCGACTTGCGTGTCCCTTACCTGCCCCAGTTACTCAGACGTGGAGAGGGGAGCAACAGGATGACGTGGAATCCTAACCACGTGTTGTTTCTCACACCGTTGACAGTTAAGCCTGTATTAAATGGAAGACGGAAAAATTCCTGGTCCGACCAAGACTGGATCCCGCGACCTCTCGGCTTCCAGGGACGCGCTTTGCCGCCAGACCACCTATACCCGACATGTATGTGAAAACTTTATCTATTGTTTTTGATGAGACAGTTTCTGACTATCAAAATATGTGACGTAAATGACCGTATCGTTTGATTGCATGGACTTAGAAGATTAAATTATGTACGCCGCCAAGGGACCGTAGACATTAGTATTTGACACAAATTTTAAGTTGATACCCCACCCAGTTCCTAGGATGAAGGGGTCTTCGATAGAGAGACAGACGCGCAGAAAACGACAAAAGAAAAAGATGTTGTTGCGAGAGCTAGTCATACAGTGAGGGAATAATTATAGGAAGACATGGCAGAAGCGGGTGGGTGTGGCAATATGGAGAGGACAGGATGGGAAAGAGTGGGCAGGGGAGTCCTAATCTGGATGAGGAGGGGAAGCGCCGGGTAGAAGATGTTATCAGGGCCAGATGTCGGGGCGTGTTGCATGGACTGGTATGGACGGCCTGCCGCAGCGTGGGAACAGCACGTGGAGTGTGTGTTGGTGTAGGTGTAGCAACATACCTGGATTGGAAGTCGATCTTATTATAGAGTAGTTGGCCAGTTTAAAGGAATTAATCAAATACAGTTGTGCAGTGTAGCGAATTAATACGCTACTGGCCATTGAAATTGCTACACCACGAAGATGTGCTACAAACGCGAAATTTAACAGACACGAAGAAGATGCTGTGATATGCAAATCATTACCTTTTCAGAGGATTCACACAACGCTGGCGCCGGTGGCGACACCTACAACGTGCTGACATGACGAAAGTTTCCAACCGATTTCTCATACACAAACAGCAGCTGACCGGCGTTGCCTGGTGAAACGTTGTTGTGATGCCTCGTGTAAGGAGGAGAAATGCCTACCATCACGTTTCCGACTTTGATAAAGGTCGGATTGTAGCCTATCGCGATTGCGGTTTATCGCACCGCGACATTGCTGCTCGCGTTGGTCGAGATCCAATGACTGTTAGCAGAATATCGAATCGGTGGGTTCAGGAGGGTAATATGGAACGCCGTGCTGGATCCCAACGGCCTCGTATCACTAGCACGTGACAGGCATCTTATCCGCATGGCTGAAACGGATCGTGCAGCGACGTCTGGATCCCTGAGTCAACAGATGGGGACGTTTGCAACAACCATCTGCACGAACAGTTCGACGACGTTTGCAGCAGCATGGACTATGAGCTCGGAGACCACGGCTGCGGTTACCCTTGACGCTGCATCACAGACAGGAGAGCCTGCGATGGTGTACTCAACGACGAACCTGGGTGCACGAATGGCAAAACGTCATTTTTTCGGATGAATCCAGACTCTGTTTACAGCATCATGATGGTCGCATCCGTGTTTGGCGACATCGCAGTGAACGCACATTTGAAGCGTGTATTCGACATCACCTTACTGGCCTATCGCCTGGCGTGATGGTATGGGGTGCCATTGGTTACACGTCTCGGTTACCTCTTGTTCGCATTGACGGCACTTTGAACAGTGGACGTTACGTTTCAGATATGTTACGACCCGTGGCTCTACCCTTCATTCGGTCCCTGCGAAACCCTACATTTCAGCAGGATAATTCACGACCGCATGTTGCAGGTCCTGTACGGGCCTTTCTGGATACAAAACATGTTCGACTGCTGCCCTGGCCAGCACATTGTCCAGATCTCTCACCAATTGAAAACGTCTGGTCAATGGTGGCCGAGCAACTGGCTCGTCACAGTACGCCAGTCACTACTCGTGATGAACTGTGGTATCGTGTTGAAGCTGCATGGGCAGCTGTACCTGTACACGCCATCCAAGCTCTGTTTGGCTCAATGCCGAGGCGTATCAAGGCCGTTATTACGGCCAGAGGTGGTTGTTCTGGGCACTGATTCCTCAGGATCTATGCACCCAAATTGCGTGAAAATGTAATTACATGTCAGTTCGAGTATAATACATTTGTCCAATGAATACCCGTTTATCATCTGCATTTCTTCTTGGTGCAGCAACTTTAATGGCCAGTAGTGTAGTTGATTATATGCAAAAAAAAAAAAAAAAAATAGTTTACTGCTGGCAGCTACAATGATGAGAGCTTACACACTTTTTGCAGTTATGCATGTTGCACGTGATATAAACAACGGGTCTGGAACGGTGAATCGCCAAAATTATTGGTTTGGCGTATACGTTCGTAGCGTTTTTCAGTACACTTAACAGAGACTTTAGTCACAGACATTACATTTTCCTTCACTGTTAACAGTAGTCTACCAACGCTGAGGTAACTTTTTGAATCCGGAACTGTAGACATGACGGTGGTTTTGAGGCGAAGAACTCTTCGAGCCATATTCTGAGCTAATTTTCATCCAGAAAGGAAGTTCCTTGACGGTTGGTCGATAGGGAGCGGAGCGGAGCGGAAAAGGTGAAAAATCTAGGGGCGCAAGATCTGGTCATTAAGGCCGGAATGACCTCTTCCCAGGCCAGCTCCTGTGTAGCATTTTTTGTCAGCTTAGCAGAATGCGGGCGGGCGTTGTCTTAGAGTAGCTTCACTTTACACCAGGGCCGGGCAAACGCTGCACAGTGTGCAGACGTGCGGAAGTGCTGCACATGTGCGCACGTGTGCGACAGCGACATCTGTTGTTAGACATGTGTCCTAAATGAACGGCGGCGGCTCCACTTCCCTGTCCATGTGGTACAAGCAAGAGCGCAACATACCCAGTCTCGTTTACCCCCCTGTGACAGTACCCTTAACAGAGAAGTACCGGGAAATGGTAGGCACTGTGAAAAAACAAAGGACGGGAGATCTATGTTCTCAGTCGTTTAATAATGACTGGGAACTGCAATTCTCTTTTGTAGCCGTTGGTGAAAACTCACAGTGTTTGCTATGCCGCCGAATAATAGGCGGCCAGCGTAAGTTTTCAATTGAAAGACACTACAATACATATCACAAAGGCGAGTGTAGTGAATTCAAGAGTGAAGAACGGCAAGCAAAATTAAATGTCCTTACGAAAATGGATGGGACACAACTCGATTTTAATGTACGTCGAAGTAACTGATACTTCTTGAACTCTTAGTTTCTTGTGTTACATTTATGTCTATTTTACTGTACGCTGTACAATTTACTGTTTTAAATTTTCCAGAATGACAATCACACTAAATCTTCACTGCGAGCAAGCTTTAAAATCGCATTAAGAATTGCACAATCTGGGAGACCCTTTCCCGAAGGGGAGTTTGTGAAAGGGTGTCTGATTGATGCTGCAGAACTTGTGTGTCCCACGAACGTTAGCAGGTTTCAAGAAATCAGTCCATCCAAACAAACAGTGACAAGACGTATCAGTGCTATAGCCGGCGATCTGCACAGGCAGCTAATAAATACGGCTAAATACTTCGTTGCGTTCTCTGTTGCGCTCGTTGAAGCAACAGATCTTACAGCTACAGCCCAGGTTGTGATATACATATGAGGTGTCGATAACGCACTTTGTGTAACAGAGAGCGACATCTGTGCGTAGAAACGTGCACTACGTGAACGGTGACGGCTGCGGCGTGCACGCTGTGACCCGGAAGTTGCACATGTGCAGGAGCACCGCACGCGTGCAGAATTTCTGGCCGGCCCTGCTTTACCCAGTCTTCCTGGTCGCTGTTCTTGGATAGCATCTGCAAGACTTGTCAGCTGTGAACAGTGAATGTCAGCAGAGATGGTTACATCTAGGGGAAGCAATTCGCAGTACGCCGTACCGTCGCTGAGCCACCAGATGAATAACTTTGTCTTTTGTGGGTGCACGGAGGTCTTTATACTAGCAGTTGCTCCTTGGTTTGGGCTCAACCAGTCATTTATTTTGCTTATGTTAGCATAAAGACACCATTTGTCGTCACCAGTAACGATGCAGCATGGGAATGGTCGGTGTTGTTCACAAGCCAATTGGTTAAAAGCAAGCAGAGCTGCACATATGACCACCCACTGATTTTTGTGTCTTTGGGTTAGAGCATACACCCGATTTTTGAACCTTCGCCATTGCACGCAAATGCCACACCATGGTGCAGCGATCACAGTTCATCACATTCCCCAGTTCTCGAACACACTGACGTGTATCACTGTGGGTTAATGAGTTTAAACCATCTTCATCAAATCCCAAAGTTCTTCCTGAACGAGGAGAGTGACTAATGTCAAAACGATCCACCTTATAACGAGAGAGCTATTTTCTTGCCGTGCTCGGAAATGTTCCGATTTCTCCACTTGGCACCATAATTTTTAGCGTCCACAGTTCCACCCACTATCTGTAAATCACAAAACGACAATAGTTAAACTCAAATAGCAACAGTGAAATACAAATAAGAAACGACAATCGATAAATAAACCCGTAGCAACCGGAATACCGACTTGCAGAACAAAAGCGCTAGTAACTTATGCATCAGCCTAATATGTGAGCTACAACAAGAATTCGTACCGAAAAGAGCTTGGACTCTGAAGCAGCTCACGCTTAATGAAGGGAAGACAGGCTGTCAGAATTGTGGTTGGAGTCAGTTTCTCCCGTTTACACCGATGGTGGCCGGGGTCGCCCTCCAACTCGATCGAGTATGCTCCCTGTTAGTTCTCGAATCGTCTAGATTAGTTAGCACGATGGCTGGTCGTGGAGTTTTAACTGTCACGTCGAAAAAATTCCACCTCGAAAATCAACTTATCATCATTCTGGAAACGTCTTCCAGGCAATGGGTTCTTCACCCGAGGGCAAGAGGAAAAAGTCATTGGCTGGCGTGTCAGGAGAATACCGGGAGGTGGGAGTGAGGTAGAACTTGGCAGCCGAAACAATGACGTGGAAGGGGCGTTGTCGAGAACAGACACTCCCTTGGAAAGCCTTCTGCAGTCTCGTCAGCAGATTTCGGTCGTATTCTCCTGTGACGGTTTGCCCGTTAAGAGTAGAATCTGTTAGCGCCACACCATGACAATGTCAAACACACTCAGCATCTCCTTCCTGTATGATTACTGGGTCTACATCTACGTGATTACTCTTCTATTCATAATTAAGTGCCTGGCTGAGGGTTCGATGAACCACCTTCAAGCTATCTCTCTACCGTTCCACTCTCGAACGGCGCGCGGGAAAAATGAGCACTTAAATTTTTCTGTGCGGGCCCTGATTTCTCTTACTTTGTCGTGATGATCACTACTCCCTATGTAGGTGGGTGCCAAGAGATGTTTTCGCAATCGGAGCAGAAAACAGCTGATGGAAATTTCATGAGAAGATCCCGTCGCAACGAAAAACGCCTTTGTTTTAATGATTACCTCTCCAATTCACGTATCATGTCTGTGGCACTATCTCCCCTACTTGGCGATAATACAAAACGAGCCGCTCTTCTTTGTACTTTTTCGATGTCATCCGTCAGTCTCACCTGATGCGGATCCCACACCGCACAGCAGTACTCCAGAACAGGACGGACAAGTGTAGTGTAAGCAGTCTCTTTAGCAGATCTGTTGCACCTTCTAAGTGTTCTGTCAATGAATCGGAGTCTTTGGTTTGCTCTACCTACAACATTATCTATGTCATCGTTCCAACTTAGCTTATTTGTAATTGTCATCCCTAAGTATTTAGGTGAATTTACAGCCTTCAGATTTGTGTGAATTATCGCGTAATGGAAATGTAGCGGATTTCTTTTAGTACTCATGTGAATAACTTCACACTTTTCTTTGTTCAGGGTCAATTGCCACTTTTCCCACCACACAGATTTCTTATCTAATTCATTTTGCAATTTATTTTGGTCATCTCATAACTTTAGAAGGCGGTAAATGACAGCATCATCGGCAAATAATCGAACAGGAATACCCAGATTGTCTCCTATGTCGTTAATATAAATCAGGAACAATAGATGGCCTATAACATTTCCTTGGAGAACGCCGGATATTACTTCTGTTTTACTCGATGACTTTCCGTCTGTTACTACGAATTGTGACCTTTCTGACAGGAAATCACGAATCCAGTCGCACAACTGAGGCGATACTCCGTAGGCACGCAGTTTGGTTAGAAGACGCTTGTGAAGAACGGTGTCGAAAACCTACTGAAAATTTAAAAATATGGAGTCAATTTGACATCCCCTGTCGATAGCACTCATTACTTCGTAAGTATAAAGAGATAGTTGTATTCTGCAAGAACGATATTTTCTGAATCCATGCTGACTACGTGTCAATAAATCGTTTTCTTCGAGGTACTTCATAATGTTCGAATGCAGTACATGTTCCAAAACCGTACTGGAAATCGACGTTAGTGATGTAGGTCTGTAATTCAGCAGATTACTCCTACTTCCCTTTTTGGGTATTGGTATCACTTGGGCAACTTTTCAGTCTTTAAATACTGATCTTTCTGTGAGCGAGTGATTGTATATAATAGCTAAATATGGAGCTATTTTATCAGCATACTCTGAGAGGAACCTCACTGGTATACCATCTGGACCGGAAGCCTTGCATTTATTAAGTGATTGAAGCTGCTTTGCTCCTCTCTGTCGGTGACGTAATGATACACTCAGCAATCGGTCGTGGTGATTAGCAGATTATAAAAGTTATCTGAAGTAGGCTAACGCAGCTGCAATATTGTTTGAGTTGCACATTGCATTATCCGTACTGTTCAATGTGCGTCACTGCACAAGTTCGGCAGTCAACAGTTGCGGCACTGTTAGTTGGGTAAGTCTATCGATCGCGTCAAGGTCTGAACACAAGACCTTTCAGACAGCCTCCCATCCACAAGTCACGAGGTGATCTGGACGACCATGCTGTAGGGAAATGAGGGCTGATAATTTTAGCAGTCCCGAAATGCCTCTGCACTAGCTGCTTCACTGGCTGTGCAATGTGCAAAGGAGCGCATAAAAATGATCCTAACCAGACATCGACGGTGTACGAGGGTTGGGATGACGTTGGTGGGAAAAGGACTCTCACAGCGTTTACCAGTGACGGCGCAGGTAAACAGGTAAACAGGACCCGTAGGACTTATCTCCTCGAAAAAAAATATAAAAATATGGCCCTACGGTAAATGATGCCGTCAACGCACACCACACAGTCACCTTTGCAAAATGAAGTGGTACCGGTTGATGTGTGAGGGGATTTTCCGTTGCCAATATTCTGCAGTTCTGCATATTGATATGTTTTTGGAGATCGCGATCCGCTTTGTCTGTCCACAGAATGTTTCATGGCCATTCATTGACCACTTCCATGCGGGCAGAAACTCCAGAGCGAACGTTTGTCTTGCTGGCAGGTCATCAGGATGCAACTCCAAATATGGATGACCTTGTGCGCATAGCAGTGCATGATGTCTCGTATGATTTCATGCACCGTGCCCGAAGCTGTGTCAAGCATTCGCGCAGTTCCCCACGCGCTGCATGTTTGCACACCACCGCTCGACGTCTCCTCTGACGTGACCTCAACTGCTTTCCTCCCTCTGCCACATTCAACTGCATCTACATCTACATCATACTCCTCAAGCCATCTAATGGTGTGTGGTGGAGGGTACTTTCGGTACCACTATCTGATCCCTCCAACCCCGTTCCACTCGCGAATAGTGCGTGGGAAGAATCATTGTCGATAAGCCTATGTATTGGCTCCAATTTTCTCCTCGTGGTCAATACGCAAGACGTACAGGGTGATCAAAAAGTCAGTATAAATTTGAAAACTAAATAAGTCACGGAATAATGTAGATAGAGGTACAAATCGACACACGTGCTTGGAATGACACGGGGTTTTATTAGAACCAAAAAATATAAAAGTTCAAAAAATGTCCGACAGATGGCGCTCCATCTGATCAGAATACCGCTAATTAGCGTAACAAAGTAAGGCAAAGCAAAGATGATGTTCTTTGCAGGAAATGCTCAATATGTCCACCATCATTCCTCAACAATAGCTGTAGTCGAGGAACAATGTTGTGAACAGCACTGTAAAGCATGTCCGGAGTTATGGTGAGGCATTGGCGTCGGATGTTGTCTTTCAGCATCCCTAGAGATGTCGGTCGATGACGATACACTTGCGACTTCAGGTAACCCCAAAGCCAATAATCGCACGGACTGAGATCTGGGGACCTGGGAGGCCAAGCATGACGAAAGTCTGGCGGCTGAGCACACGATCATCACCAAACGACGAGCGCAAGAGATCTTTCACGTGACTAGCAAAACCCCATGTCATTCCAAGTATGTGTGTCAATTTTTACCTCTCTATCTACATTATTCCGTGGTTTATTAAGTTTTAAATTTATACTGACTTTTTGATCACCCCGTATGTGGGGGAAGTAATGTGCTGTCCGAGTCCTCCTGAAACGTGCTGTCCCGAAATTCCAATAGTAAGTCTCTCCGTGATGCACAGCGTCTCTCTTGTAACGTCTGCCTGTGGAGTTTGTTTAGTATCTCCTTAACGCTCTCTCGCCAGCTAAACGATCACGTGACGAAACGCGCCGCTGTTCGTTGGACCTTCTCTATATCAGTCCTAGCTGATAGCGATCGCAGATAGATGAACAATACTCAAGAATGGGGCGAACAAGCACCTTATAAGCCACTTCTTTCGTGATGAGTTACATTTCCTTAAGATTCTTCCGACGAATGTGAGTCTTGTGTCTGATTTTCCCACCATCTGTTTTATATGGTCATTCCACTTCAGGTCGCTCTGGATAGTCACGCCTAGATATTTTAGGGCAGACGGTGGGTCCATCTGTTTGTCATCAGTAGTGTAGCTGTCCAGTAATGGATTTCTTTTCCTATGTATGCGCAAATGTTACATTTATTTACGTTCAGGGTTAACTGCCAGAGTCTGCACTATTTATCAGTTCTCTGCAGGTCGTTCTGCAAATTCTTACTATCTTCTGGCGTTGTTACTTTCGTATAAACAATTGCATCATCTGCGAACAGCCTTAAAGAGCATCCGACGCTTTCTACTACATCATTCACATATATTGTGAACAGCAACGGTACTATCACACTTCCCTGTGGTACTCCGGATATTACCATGCACTTCAAAAGAACCTGTCTTTTCGAATTTTGTAGGCATTATAAAGTGTCACATCAAAACACCTTCAACCGTCTAAATTTCCATTTTTATTTAACTTTTGCTACCAGTTTCAGCGTTAGATTACGCCATCTTCTGGGCGCTGACCGACGTGTAGGACCCATCCCACCTCTTGTACAGTGAAAATGGGGCCCCACAATAGTCACTAAGCGATCCATTCGATCATCACCTGCAAACTTGACTGTCCAAGAGGTGGGATTCGTCGTGAAAGTCGGTCAGTGGGCATGAAAGTGACGTAATGTAACGCTGAAACTGGTAGCAAAAGTAAAGTGAAACTGGAAGACGTCTGAAGGTGTTTTGATTCGAAATTTTGTATTGAACAGCCGATGTCCCATAACCATGCAGTATAAAGTTGGACGTACAGAGATTTGTAATCATTTTTCCCGACACTTATCAGACATGGGAGCAATGCTTTTTTTTACATCCTCGAGTTTCTGCAACTTCTGCAGGGCTTATAGCGTAGAGTCACCGATCTTGTAAAAGAGCTCTACCAGCAGCACGAGATCCTTCATGGAGACAGTCATGTTGGGCGTCTCGGAACCAAACTGAGGAAGAGCCGTGTGCCGCGTGTCTTTTGGTGTGCGTTTTCTGACGCTCACAGCCATCTATTGGTCAAGTTTTCGTTAATTTTTCTTTTTCTTTCTTTTTTTTTTTTTTTTTTTTTGTCGTTTCCCCGTACGTCAATAACATGCTGCTCAAATTCGACGTGATTCTGAGCAGTGGTTCTCTTTGTACTGCGTTTTGCAACAGAAACTTTAATTATGGACGCCCTGTATACGGCAGCGGTGAACAACGACAGACGTTGAGTGACCGCTGTGAAGGGCACGGAGGTACGCGTCTTAATGTGAGACAGCGTTGTCAGCGCCCGACAGTTTTTGAAGGGGCCTCATCGTGGGTCCGCATTTGACCAGTTGCTCGAATCTTGGAGTACCCACGTCTGTGGGGCGTTCGCATGTGACAGTGGCCCGACGTTGGACGGCGTGGGAATGTGGGGGCAGGTAAACTTGTAGTGAAGGTTCTGGTCGACCACGTGTGACCACCACAAGAGAGGGTCGGCCTACTGTGCACAAAGCACACAGCAACCATCACACTCCTGCGCCTGCCACTCGAGAACAAGTAATGGGACTCCTTGAAAATTTCTGCACCATCCCGCACCATTGGCTGCAGACTGGAAGGAAGCAGACTGGGGAGTCACCGTCCCATGAGTAGTCTGCCTTCAACACCACGACACAAAACGTCTGGTGCAGTGACCGGGAAACATTGACCGTTGGTGAGCGTCGTCGGTGTTCAGCGATAAATCGCGGTTCCTCACTGACCCGGATGACTCACCGTTGGCGACTATGGTGGGGCGACCTGGGCAGAGGCCTCATCCTTCCAACGTTTCGGAGTGCCTGAGCAGCGCCACTACTGGTGGCATGGCGGGGGCAGCCCTCGGGTATAACGACAGTGCACGGCTGGCAGAGGCTGAGGGACATCCCACGTCCTCATGTCTTACCTCTCATGCGACAGTGCCATGGCGTCATTTCCCAGCTGGAGAATGCCAGTCCACACACGGCACGTGTCTTTGTGAGCTGTCTCCGTGATGCTGGATGTGCTCCCGAGGTCATCAAGATGCCCAGGTCCGACCCGATGGTACAAACGTATTTCGGGCGAGCCCGGACGTAAACTACACCCCATTGTCAGTCCAGGTTATGAAAGACCAGCTGCAACAGACGTGGGCCAGCTTGCCTCGGGAAAGGAAAGGAGAGGAGAGGAGAGGAGAGGATATGATACACCGTCTCCAACCGAATCAGCGTGTGCATCCAGGCCTAATCGGGTGCTAACTCAAACTGACACGTGGGCTCATACTGCCAAGCTCTTTGTAAACGTCACTCGATTTGGTAATCACTCCTCTCAAACCGTGAAGGTTCATTTCATTACATTTCCTGCCCCCTTCTGGGTGCTTCACTTCCGTTGTCAGGCAGCGTATATTAGTATCACCACAGCCCCACACAACAGTCGCGACACTTCGTCTCGTTTTTGTTACCCCACCGATAGCAGCGCCCCTAGCGACCAGCAAACGACACTTCTGAATACTTATTGATTGGCGACTCCATGGAATGTCCTGTGCACCACGACCAGATAATGGATATACTTAGAAGGAGAGACAGCATTGGTCGTATTTTTTTGTTTTATTAACCGCAAAATCGATTTTCGGTCACTTAGTTCTCAGTTTATGTGATCGCTCTAAGCTTGTTGACACCAGTGCCTACCAATTTAAATTATATATTACAGCACTGAGGATGGTCACTAAGTGACCGAAAATCGATTTTGCGGTTAATAAAACAAAAAAATACGACCAATGCTGTCTCTCCTTCTAAGTGCTTCTGAATACGATATCGGATGAGTGCGAATATTAACAATTATACTGATGTGTAACATAGTTTTTACAATAGGTCGTTTATGTAGTGCCATAAAAATCGACAATAACTAAAAAGTTACACCACATTTGTGATTATTTACTTTCCTAATGACCCAGCGGGGCAACGGCCTTACCGCAGTGGATGATACACCGGTTCCCGTGAGATCACCGAAGTTAAGCGCTGTTGGGCGTGGCCGGCACTTGGATGGGTGACGATCCAACCGCCATGCGCTGTTGCCATTTTTCGGGATGCACTCAGCCTCGTGATGCCAATTGAGGAGCTACTCGACCGAATAGTAGTGGCTTCGGTCAAGAATACCATCATAACGACCGGGAGAGCGGTGCCCTGACCCCACGCCCCTTCTGTCCGCATCCTCCTCTGAGGATGACACGGCGGTCGGATGGTCCCGGTAGGCCACTCGTGGCCTGAAGACGGAGTGCTTAATGACCCAGCGAGATACGAAACGGTCCATTACAGGACAGTTTATTTACAATTCACTTGCAATGCACAGACATTTCCAGAGAAATGTCGTCTTTTACGTTAATAACAAAAAAAATTGCTGGTAAACACCAGAAGACCTGACCTTTTACAAAAAGTCGTCATATATGTATCCAACAAAGCAGAGTTCTGTTTGCTACACTTTCTGCCATATCGGTGAATCTGGAACTTAGGAAAGCTAGACGAAATGTAATACCTACATTATTTAACGTAACAAATAAGTCACCACAACTGTATCTTAAGGGGAAATCACACGGACGTGACAATAAAACGTCAAAAACAATAATACTGTTTCCCAACACAGGAGAAAGCATTTCCACAATTGTTGGTAAATCTGAGCAACAAACGGGAATAATCTTCAACACATTGGCTTTTGAAGCAAAAGTAACTACATTTACAGAAATATTCGTGTATTAGAAAGTCTAATGAAGAGTAAGAAAGGGCGCTTCATTGCACTCCTACGATAATTACATCAGATAACAACAAAAATATATGTTTCTGACGGGTGAACTGTGTTTATATTCTCTTCCTTTACGGGGAATAAGTTGCGTATATAAACATATTCTAAAGTATTTCTTCATGAATGACCTGCAGCTTATGTAATTTAAGCAGTGTGATTCGGCTATTTTTACATGCATTTCGCAATAATTCATGTCCCTTGGTAACTCACTAACGCATTGAACGCAAAATTAACAACTATTCCGTTAATTAAGTAGAATATAATTAAAAACAAACATGATGACTCATGCGACACTCTGCTTTCTCACCACTTTGAGCGCTAGTGTCGCTCTGTCTGTCAAATGGTAACAACTTTCTCATCGGAGAGTGTCGTGAATGTATTTACTAGACAGTGGTATTACCACTGTTTTCATTATTTTGATATCAAATACTATGGTTTTCCTTATAACTGAAGACAACGTAAGAGTTTCTGGCCACTGGAACACAATATGTCATCTTTCCACTCTTCGCTTCTTTCGAATTTTCTGACTGTGGAATCGGTCTGACGTTTATTCGACAAGTATTCGTGCCATCACAAATGTAAAATTGTAGATCGCCAAATTCTTTACTTTGGTCGTCATAAGTATCGCTTTGACCTCTGAGCTCGTTGATTCACCTCATACAGTAGGATTATCTGTTGAGTGAGCATTCGGATGCTCGGAACGAAATTTTTGTCGTCACGCGACCATGATGCGGCATAAGATTTGTCTAGAAGCGCTCTGCAGACTCAGTGTCATGACATCGCTAGTACAGTCAGAAACCGTTAAAACCTACCGTGAATTTTGTACACTCATGCCATATCCATCTTAATAATTTGCATTCAGTATCTGGACTGAAGTTTGCTTAAACCTTTGAACAGCATTCCCATTGTTTGTGGCCAAGTGTCACACTCCCTTTTTTGTTTTGTTTTAGGAAATGAAAGGAAAGCCATCACTATTTTCACGTATTGTGTTGTATGTCGTCCTATCGCCGAATTTATGTTTTAATGCGTTATGTTACGGTAGCGTTGCGAAATAGCTTCGTGGTACGTCAAAGTATGACGAAACACACCGAATTTGGAGCTACGGCATGCAGTAAGTTAGCTAGCTATTAGACATTCAAAATTTTTACGGGCAAATTTTTTCGCTTTTACTTTCAGCTATCGTGTTTGTAATTTTCGTTTAACGTTAAACAAACTAAAACATTTTGATATCTCAGGTATGATTGGTTAAAGGTGCGCTTCTAGTTGTTCAAGTGAACTGTTGTTTCCATGGTGTGCGCAATATTTGGACGACGAATCCAGCAGTCTTGGTCGGTCGGTGAAATATCGAACAGAAAAATGGAATCAACCAGTCTGCTGAAAACACGGAAGCACACAAACTAGAATATTAATCGAACATAATGATTCCCCGCCTCGTAGATGGTAGTCGTATTGCTGTCTATTGTGCGTGCCTAAAAATAAATACAAAAGTTTAGAAATCTGCATAGCCCGGAGGTTATGACTCAGACTGTCATACGTAGATCTTTCCCGCAGGTGCACATTGATTTAAATGTGTATACATTCAACGGATTAGCTGCTATAACTCTTCTTCAAAACCGAAATTATATCCAGCACTTGGCATAAATAACGGTCGTACAGTTGCGTGAAGTTGCCCTACCATTTTTTGCCTTCATTTCAGTGTGTCTCGATGATAATCAAGATGAAAGTGAATTACCGATGTCATTCGCGTGAGGACATTCAAAGCAATTTAAACTTTTGCTACACCCATTCGCGTGAGGGCATTCAGAGCAATTTAAACTTTTGCTACACCGGGACTCGAACCCGGATTTCCTGCTTGACGCCAGCGGTCGCCTCGATCGCCCATCCGAGCCCCACTCACGGCCAGATCCATATTGCCAACTTGTCGCACACTACTTCCGTAGTGCCTGCCCCCTTATGCAACACAATTTTCCCATTTATAAGTTATGGGGTTTGTGCTGCTGCTATGCACTTGACAGAATGCTGGTACTGCAAGCGAGAGCTGTTTGGTGACACATGATCTGGGGTGCAGAGAAACTTGTCGTTATGCTTTTATCCAAAATAATTACCTCTTTTATTCAAAATAGTTACCTCAGGAATCGTCCTTACATATATATACCACACGTTTGTAAGCCATCAGGACGACACATCCAAATGTAATGATTACATAACCACAACACAAGAAATAAACATGGTTATTATATACAGAGAACGAAATTAAAAACAGACCACAGACCATACATCAGTAGAGTTGCTCCAACAAATTGCCACAATCCATAAGAGTACATACTGGGGATGCTTTTAAACCAAAATTAAAAACGTCTGTATTCACTGAAATAATTACAAGCTGTGTATGTTACGTATTAGCCACTTGCAGATTATGAGTTACACATTAAATGTTTGTACACAAGTATGATACGTACCACTTCTTTACGCACAACATGATGTTTCGAAAAGACGTCCTTTGACGACTACTCGCAAAAGGAAACGTAAGTAAAATTAAAAATAAATAAACTTATTTTGTGGCTCTCTGTCAGGGTGGGTTGCCGTTGATGCACAAACTCTTAGTATTGTACGGTTGCAGTACATTCAGCAATGACCATTGTGTAGCCGCTTCATATTTTCAAGATTGCCATTTATCAAGATGAATCGAGTGCAGTTCCAGTTGAAGTTGTTGGTGTACTATATTCCCAGTGAGGCATGTCTGATCCTTTATTCCGTTCTAGCCATACTAATGCAGTAGTCCATTACCTGCTTCACCGTCTCTGAAACACTGCAGCCGTATCTACATTTGCTATTATTTTCGACAGAGTTGTATCGACAGATTCACGTTTACAGCAAGAGTTACTGTTATTATTTTATAGTTAACAAATGTTGTGAAAAGAATCCTAGTAGCGAAAGGTTCCCCCGACATGTATAAATATTGATTTTTCTACCCTGCAAAAGTCAGGAAGCCCATAGGAGATCCGTTCTTCACGAAAAGTTGTTTCCACGTACTACCAGGTCTGTTGTGCGTGCAACCATAGAATTATCCCCAAAAAAGGATTGTGCCGCCGACGGCAAGATCAGTAGAAACAGAGCACAAGCTCGCATTCGGGGGGTGGCGGGTAAAGAAGTGGACGGCGGCCTTTCAAAGGCACCGCCGCATCACTCGCCTGAAGCTCTTTAGGAGACCCCAGAAAACCTAAGTGTGGGTGGCCACTGGCGGAGAGACACCGGCAGTAGGCGAGTACAAGGTTGGGCGACCAGCACCTGCTGCCGCCTCACAACGTACAAGCGTTTAGGAGCTTCTGAGAAGCGATGTGAAATGGGACGATTACTCAAAATCGGTAGCTGAAAAGGCGAAGACTTGGACGCGTCGGAAGGCTTCTGTGAAAGCGCAGTGCACGTCGAAAGGGAATCTCATACAAGATCGTAATGCGACCAGTTCTAGAGTACTGTTGCAGTGTTCGAGTTCCTTATGAAGTAGACGTGGCAACAGACACCCAAAGACTTACGATGCGAGGATAAATACACTCTCAGAGAGAGAAAAAACCGACGCACCACGAAGGAATTATCAGAATGGGGCGAAAAGCGATAGACATGATGTTCGTACACAGACATTAGAACAGTTCCAAAGAAATTGGATGATTTATTCAAAAGAAAGAGCTTCACAAATTCAGCAGGTCAATAACGCGTTGGTCCGCCTTTGGGGCTGAAGCCAGTAGTTAGTCGGCTTGGCATTGACTGACAGATTTCTTGGATGTCCTCCTGGGGATTATTGTGCGAAATTCTGTACAACTGACGTGATATATCGTTAGAATCTCGAGCTGGTTGGAAGGCCCTGCTATAACGCTCCAAAAATTCTCAGTTTGGGACGGATTCTGTAACCTTGCTGGCCCCCTGGCGAGCACGAAGACAGGCAGTAGAGACTCTCGCCCTGTGCGGGCGGGCTTTACCTTGTACAAATGTAAGCCCACGTTGGATTACCCTGAAGGGCAACAGAGCGGGGCGCAGAATTTCTTCGACGTAGGGCTGTGCTGTTGGGAGTACAGCGGGTGACAACCAGAGGGGTTCCTGCGACGATATTAAATGGCACCCCAGACCGTCACTCCTGGTCGTCGAACCGTGTAGCAGGCGACAGCTGGACTGTTGTCCCACCTCTGTCCGGGGCAGCTCCAGACACATCTTCGGCCACGAATCTCATTGAGTGGAGTAGAATTGTCTTCAGTGAGTCCCGCTTCGAACTGAGCCCCGATGATCAGCAAAGACGTGTAGTTTAGCCTTACTATTAGAACGTGTACGCTAGATAACTCGTCAAATAATGTGCACGCAACATGATGGATGTCCTGCCTGTAATTCTTCAGTAGCAGCAGATGCGTTAAGTCGCTTATTTCCAAACTGGTGGGTGGAAACAGGCAGTGGTATTCACAGGTTTACAGCACGATCGCCTATCCTCAAGCCGTTTGATTTCTTCGTCTGGCGTGTGGCCTGCAAGCTGGTAGCAGCGGGGGTGTGGAGTAAACGTGAGAGCTAATTACTGCTGCGTGCAAGGCGGTTACTACAGGTACCTCGACACCTGTTAGTTCGTCAGTCATGCGGCGTGTACGAAAGGCGCCTGATGCAAACTTTTCTCACTTTCGACACACTCTTGAAAAATTTCACCAACAGAAACTATCCGGCACATAATAATGTCTTCATTTTTTGTTCACACCTTTGATTTCATTTATGTTACTCGTTATTTTAATTTTCCAATTTTTTTTTGCCGGTGTGCACATGACGCAGAGTGTGTAAAAAAAGTAAAGGAACACAGAAAAAATTTGATTTTCATGTAAAAATATAAATTTTAGCTTCCACGCCCACACGTCGATCTCTAAGGGTGCAACAGCTGTCTTACCTTTAGCTTATTATTTTGTCACGAACGAGCATTCTTTTGTAAGAAGCAGAGATCCAGATGGATGTCTGATCATCTGCTGAACATTGTGGGAGATAAAGAACTGTCTCATCCTCACGCCGGCTGGACGACTTTCCAGCGATGTAGGTGTTCTTAGGTACGAAACATGTTTAAGCCATCTGCAAATTCTGTCTCACAAGAATGACAATGCCTGTTAATTCGGCGGCCCAAGTTTCCTTGGGCAGTGGTGTTGACACTTCTGTGTCGTGGCCACTCAACGACTGCGACAACAGCACAAAAATCGCTGCTGCGCCAGTATTTTCATTCAAAGATGTACAAAATAATTTCATCACTCAGTTTGTCTCATCGACTTCTGCAACTCTGGTGGCAAAAATAACATAGTTATGTTTGAAAGAAACAAAGTTGATATCTGTATCAGGTTATTAATGAAGCTATAAGAAGGTATTACTTACTCTTCTGTGAGCCTCTGTCCACTGTTTGTCTCGGTGAAAACAGATTACAAATGCCTTTAACGGGGCGAAAGTAACTGTGGTGCCTCAGCTTTTGTGTATGTGTGTGTGTGTGTGTGTGTGTGTGTGTGTGTGTGTGTGTGTGAGAGAGAGAGAGAGAGAGAGAGAGAGAGAGAGAGAGAGAGAGAGAGATATTCCATAATTCTGGAACGCCAAGCTTGGTACACTTACGCATTAGTATCAGGGGATATTTACCGTGGGATTACGATACCCGTAGTTCTTGGCGTTGTGGGGATGGGTCTGTGAAAGTTTTTGGCTGGTAAGCATAGCGCTGGAAGGCCTGGAGCAGTTTCGAGCAAACTACTTACCTTATAGACGTGCTGTCTGTAAAAAAAAAAGCACTGTTGAGATACGACAAATCTAGCGTCCTTAGGGATCTAAGTGTGGGTGTAGAAGAGATGACAAGTAAAAGTGATGGAAAACTAGATATGTACACATTTTTTACACTATTGGTGGATTTCACTGCTTTTCCTGTCTAGAATAAGTTGTAACGCCGGAAATGCATATCCTCCTATTTCCATCTATTGTACTATTTTTTTCCTTATTTTGTTTCCTGAAGATATGACATTTCTGTGTCTTTATATATTGTAATTGTTTTACTATATATATATATATATATATATATATATATATATATGCATTTACATCAATGTATAATTGGTTTGTTTTGTAAATACTATTTGTATTTTTACGCTGGGTCTTGCCTAGGGAAAACTATGCTATCGAATGAATACATTGATAGGTCGTGTGGAGAACCAAAGTGTTTAGCATCTTTGGTAGTGTTAACTCTGCCGCATGGAGCACGGGCAGAGAGAGTCTGGCTGGAGTAGTGCAGTGGAGCAGGTGTGTTGTGTGACGCTCCCGCGAGTTGCCGCGCTTTCGGGGTTGAGCAGCATGTAATTGCGCTCGACTTGCTATGATAGTTTCTGACACGGTGTCGCGGACGGAAAGCATTAGCTGGCGCACATCAAGAGCCCGTTTCGCCTGGTGACCGTGTCGAGAAGAAGGCGCGCCAACATCCAGCTTCTGCAACAGCGACGGCCGACAATGAGTGACTGTCGCCACCTCCTCGATCGACGACTTCAAACCTCCAATCAACCAACAAGGAAGACTGGAAGCACGTAAAGTTTTAGAACAGTACGGCAGACCTCAACTTTTCAAACTGGTCCATTCGTGTCACCAAATTACAGCAACGTAGCATGAACCTTTGTTGCTCATTGCCCCAATTGCATTACCAAGCAGGGTCCCTTCCTTTTCCGGAATGAACTCGAGTGTCGTTGAAATTCAGACACCAGCATTAAGGGGCTCCGGAACGCCCTATACTTGCAATGTTAAAATAACGCTTATAAATTACATCTTTCCTCACAAAGTATTTGAGGTAGGAAGTTGAACTTTTTACAGATTATTTATTGGAATATGGGCTACAACTTAACACAGGGATTTTACAAAATTTTAGTTCAGTTATTAAAGATGATTTTTTTCAATTGTAATGAAAATTCACATTTTTTTGCAATATTTTTTTATGTATTCAAAAATATACAGTTTTTTGGAAAAAGGCTGTGTTAAATTATGCAGAAGGTACTGTGTAACATTTACTGAAAGTTTGAAACAAATATGTTTGGAAGATCCTTAGAAAACATGTAATTAGTATGAGAAAATAAAAGTTTTGGGAATCGAGCGACAAAGATTGGATTAACTTTTTAGTGCATTCCAGGTCCATAGGATGGATTATCTTCATCCTCTGCAAACTCCTCCTCCAGCTTCCTCTTGTTTGTAATTCTAGACTCTTTACAGCCCTGTCTGCAGCCCGAAGGCGTTCCTTGTCTAAAGCAAGCATCGCTCGTACCATGTTAAAAACCTATCTTCATTCCCATATTTCTAAATACCTTGCACCTTACAATGTTGCCATCATTGAAAGTCGCAACAGCATCATACACACCAAAGTGAAATGTTTCTATTCCAACAAATACAGTCTTGGGGATTCTCGACCATATAACACTATTTTCGAGATAACGACATAGTAAATAAACATGAAACAATCGACAATCACACTAGCGATATATATTGAACCATCACAGGTTAGCCACAACACATACTTTATCTCACATCACTAAAATGTACCTGATGAACACTGACGTTAATAATAACACCATTAGACAGCAGTTTAACAGCGCCACAGTGGGTCACGCCCATGTAGAACACATTTCAAAAAAAATTTAAAAATAGTTGTAGTCTTCGGAATTGAATAAATTATATATCTATTAAAAGGTAATAGTCTGCAGATTCAGAAAACGCAAAAAAGTAAAAATTGAACTTTTCATGATTTTGAGCCTTTCCGGAGCCCCTTAAAGTAATATCATTCCATTTCACTGCTTTAATTTCAAAGTTCAGTTAAAGTATTCATAGCTGGCTACAATATTTAGATTACACAAGCACAAATTAAGAGTGCGGGTTTTGTTACCATATTTTAACTTACCTGTGACTGCAGCTCAGCTTGGTACGTACTAAATTTTACTATTGTTAATTGTTCAGAATCATGGAATTCAAGTTGAAAGTTAAATCTCTTATTTCTAAATTGCGTAGATTCAAGTAGCTTTTGAAATGATTGTTGAGATAGCCCAAGACTAACCTTATTTTATAGAATTTCGTAGTGCTTCAGAAACAAAGTTTACTATTAATCTCAGTCATGAAATTAACTTTCAATTTTCCGGTTTTATTAATTCTTTTGCTAAATTAAGTCAGAGTGTAGCGAAATTTATTACTTCTGACAAACATTCAGTTTTCACACAACACGTGTCAACCTTCAGTTGCCACGCTTTTAGTGCTAAATATATGTGCATTAATCTTTCATTTTCAGTTATTATAGTAGTTGCCCATGGGACTGGCGACCGTAATTTTCCCCAAATCTCAAAAATCTAATAAACGCCAATTAATTGTTAACGTAACGACCGCACATTTACTTTCTTTATTAACTTTACACCTTTTCAAAATTAATTTCCACCAATTTCATTTGCATTTTTTCTTTCATCAAGATGTAACCGTTTCTTCCCTCTTTACCGACAGATTAACTTCGGTGACAATTGCTTTTCCCAAATTTCCATTAGGTGCAGGCGGTTTAATTTTTCACTGTCATTAAGGTCGATAAGAGAGGGGGAGGTTACAAAGTCTCGTGTAATAAACTAGATACAGATAAATAGAAACGGCTCTGACTGCTTGTGTTTGTTTTCTTTTTGCTTCAGTTTGACTTCTACCGCTTCTCCATCTCCTGGTCACGAATCCTGCCGCGCGGCACCGTCGACTACGTCAACGAGGAGGGCCTCTGGTACTACAACCGCCTCCTCACCGAGCTGATGGCGCACAGGATAACGCCTGTGGTGAGTCGGCCGCTTCTGGCGCAGGCTGTCTACGTCCATTTGCCCTTCCCCTCATCTCTGAACTTGAGCCTTGTTATATTCTTATTGCATACTCAGATTGTGTCGTACTATTCTAATGATAAACTCCGATAAGCCATATAACCCATGTGCCGCTAAACGTTTTTATCTACATCTACATGGATACTCCGCAAATCACATTTAGGTGCCTGGCAGAGGGTTCATCGAACCACCTTCACAATTCTCTATTACTCCAATCTCGTATAGTGCGCCGAAAGAATGAACACCTATACCTCTCCGTACGAGCTCTGATTTCCCTTATTTTATCGTGGTGATCGTTCCTTCCTATGTAGGTCGGTGTCAACAAAATATTTTCGCATTCGGAGGAGAAAGGTTGTGATTGGAATTTGGTGAGAAGATTTCGTCGCAACGAAAAACGCCCTTCTTTTAATGATGTCCAGCCCAAATCCTGTATCATTTCTGTGACTCAAATGGTTCAAATGGCTCTGAGCACTATGGGACTTAACATCTATGGTCATCAGTCCCCTAGAACTTAGAACTACTTAAACCTAACTAACCTAAGGACATAACACAACACCCAGTCATCACGAGGCAGAGAAAATCCCTGACACCGCCGGGAATCGAACCCGGGAACCCGGGCGCGGGAAGCGAGAACGCTACCGCACGACCACGAGCTGCGGACATTTCTGTGACTCTCTCTCCCATATTTCGCGAGAGTACAAAACGTGCTGCCCTTCTTTGAACTTTTTGGATGTACTCCGTCAGTCCTATCTGGTAAGGATCCCACACCGCTTAGCAGTATTCTAAAAGAGGACGGACAAGAGTAGTGTAGGAAGTCTCCTTAGTAGGTCTGTTACATTTTCTAAGTGTCCTGCCAATAAAACACAGTCTTTGGTTAGCCTTCCCAACAAAATTTTCTATGTGTTCCTTCCAATTTAAGTTGTTCGTAATTGTAATAGCTAGGTATATAGTTGAATTTACGGTTTGTAGATTAGACTGATTTGTCGTGTAACCGAAGTTAACGAGTTCCTTTTAGAACTCATGTGGATCACCTCACACGTTTCTTATTTAGGGTCAACTGCCACTTTTCGCACCATTCAGATATCTTTTCTAAATCGTTTTACAGTTTGTT
Source organism: Schistocerca nitens (assembly GCF_023898315.1). Classification (NCBI taxonomy): domain Eukaryota; kingdom Metazoa; phylum Arthropoda; class Insecta; order Orthoptera; family Acrididae; genus Schistocerca; species Schistocerca nitens. The sequence goes on from NC_064622.1 coordinate 14,035,433, forward strand.
TTGATCTTCTCATGACTTTATTAGTCGATAAACGACAGCGTCATCTTCAAACAACCTAAGACGGTGAAACGTCCCCTTTTAACAATTTTACTCGACTGTCCTTAAACTGACACACAATATTTTGTTAGCGCAACGCAATCTGACTTTCAATAATCCCTACAAAAGAATGGGCCCAGACTAACATTAAACTATACCTTTCACAACTCACTTACCTCACAAAAATCTTCGCTACTCAAGCTACTGCAATACAGCGAGCGCCACTACTGCCAGCTAAATAAAAGATTCAAACTACTGAAGGCACTAACTACTGATAGGCATAGTTAGCAAATGAAAGATTTTGATAGAGAACAACCAATGTATTTACCTCAATAGTCATAATATATGTAGCAGTTCATGACAAATTTCAAAACTCCGCCATCTCTCTCCCCACATCCACCACTGCTGGCGGCTCACCTCCAACTGCGCAACGCTACGCGCTGTTCACAGCCAGCTGCCTAACACTACAATGGCGAGTATTACAACAATGCAAAGCAGCCACAGACTGCACACAGCACAGCCAGTGATTTTCATACAGAGGTGGCGTTACCAATAAAAAAACCTAAACAGCCTACTTACAACGGCTGCCCAGATTGTCTCTCAAATCGTTTATATAGATAAGGAACAGCAAAATGCCTATAACACTACCTCGTGGAGCGCCTGAAATCTATTCTGTTTTACTCGATGACTTTCCGTCAAGTACTACGAACTGTGACCTCTCTGACAGGAAATCACAAATCCAGTCACATAACTGAGACGATATTTCATAAGCACGCAATTTCACTATGAGCCGCTCGTGTGGTACAGTGTCCAAATCCTTCCGCAAAACCAGAAATACGTAATCGATCTGAAATCCCTAATAAATAGCACTCACCACTTCATGTGAACAAAGAGCTAGTTGTGTTTCACAGGAGCGATGTTTCGTAAACCCATTTTTTACAGTAATGTATAAAAATTTGAAGTAAATCGGAAACGAACATTTTGAGATTTTTCCCCTTTGTGTGTGTGTGTGTGTGTGTGTGTGTGTATATTAAAAAATTTGGTACCTAAAAACACACTCATATTGTAGAATTCAACGTTGTGTCAAGATACATTTGTACAATGTTTCCGTGTATATTACGTATAAACCAGATGGCGTTCCAGTAGTTATATGAAAGCACTTCAGTATCGAATGTAAAGTTGCGTCAAAATTTCAAAAAATCCGTGAAGATCTTTCGGAGACTTGAGAGTCTGAAAAAACTAGAATCTACTTTTGTACTTTTGTAGAAACTGTAAATGTTCCTAATCGCAAATCTCCAAAAGTTTCTGACCAAACGTTTTGAAATTTTGGTACAAAGTTGAATTGGAATACGCGTGTGTTTTGATACACCTGTTTTAATAAGAGTAATACATTTTTTCAAATTTAATTGTAGGGAAACTGTCAAAAAAATCATAAAAATCATATATCAATAAAAAATAAAAACGCGTTCCTAACAACACGGCTCTATTAGAGTGCAACGTTATCGCAAAATTTCAATGCATTCGGTCAAGAACTTTCTGAGATATCTGATTTTTGACAAACCAACAATTACATTTTTAGAATGAAATTTTCATAAAAATTATTTAAAAAACAGTTACAGTGATTGAGACCTCCACAGCGGGTCAGGCGCCATCGCCGTCATCCAGAGGTGCAAACTGTGATGATGGCCCGTAATTAAAAGGCCGAAACCGGTGTGAAGTTAATATCGGCTGCGATCAACACTGCTTTTAAATAATTTTATAAAAATAAAGATCGCTGTTCTATAATAACGTTATGTAAAATTATGAATGAAATTTTGACTCTGCAGCGGAGTGTGCGCTGGTGTGGAACTTCCTGGCAGATTAAAACTATGTGCCGGATCGAGACTCGCACTCTCGGGGCCTTTGCCGTAAGCGGGCAAGTGCTCTACCATCTGAGCTACTACTGGCGGAAGTAAAGCTATGAGAACGGCTCTTGAGTCGTGCTTAGTTAGCGGAGTTGGTAGAGCACTGTTTTTTTTCTTCAACATACGCTCAAAAGCTACTTGAAAATAATGTGTAATTCTTTAGTTTACATGAAAATAAATACAACGTGTGTGTTTATGGCACTTCAACCAACTTCGATCTAATTTTTCCCGATTTTCCGTATTATCTGGATTTCTATATTCGAATGAGATACGGTTCCAGATAGTCCGGATACGGGAGCTTCCATTTTATTTGCCCATTTTAGTTGACTTCCATGTTGCTGTCACCTGTGACTGGCTTTGACCATTTCGTCACGACCTCTTCGAACGCGATAGCTTAGATTTTCAAATGGCACCAGCACACACCAACAGCAGAAAGCTATATTATTGTTGTCACGGGCTTAGCGGGGGCGTAAAGATGTCATGTAAAATTAAAAAACAAATCGGTGTACTTCGTGGGGCCAGTTTCCTCAAAATATATGTGGCTGGAAAGTCTGTGCGCTGACGAACAAACCGTGTTTTGCCCTTCTCTGCAGAGAAAGTGCTACTGTTATGAGCCGTAAATTATTCATTGTACAATCAGTGTAATAAAACTTAACAAATGTTAGTAATACAACCAGTTAGGAATAAAATAGGTGTAAAATAACTAAAAAATTTTAGTAATGCCAGCAATATTCACTGCGTCATGTTAATTTTGATGCTTCACAGTTGTTGTTGTTGTTGTTATTGTTGTTGTGGTCTTCAGTCCTGAGACTGCTTTGATGCAGCTCTCCATGCTACTCTATCCTGTGCAAGCTTCTTCATCTCCCAGTACTTACTGCAACCTACATCCTCCTGAATCTGCTTAGTGTATTGATCTCTTGGTCTCCCTCTACGATTTTTACCCTCCACGCTGCCCTCCATTGCTAAATTTGTGATCCCTTGATGCCTCAAAACATGTCCTACCAACCGATCCCTTCTTCTAGTCAAGTTGTGCCACAAACTTCTCTTCTCCCCAATCCTATTCAATACCTCATTAGTTACGTGATCTACCCACCTTATCTTCAGCATTCTTCTGTAGCACCACATTTCGAAAGCTTCTATTCTCTTCTTGTCCAAACTGGTTATCGTCCATGTTTCACTTCCATACATGGCTACACTCCATACAAATACTTTCAGAAACGACTTCCTGACACAAATCTATACTCGATGTTAACAAATTTCTCTTCTTCAGAAACGATTTCCTTGTCATTGCTTCACAGTACGGACGTGTTCTTGACGCTTGTTTCCAGTAAAAGTGGTGTAACGCGAAATTGCCTGTCGAAGGGTTGAGTTAATTTCTCGCCAGTTAGGTCGGCTTTAGGACTGGGGAAACAAACGCATACGCCATCATCCCACTTATGGTAGTGTCACGACAGGCCGTCATCGATAATTCACGAGCGGGTATTGTTGCGTAATGTAACAAGCTCCGTCTCACCGTCTGCACTAGACCACAAACTGCGCAGTTATTTGTTGTCAACAGACGCAGTTTATGGTGTTATTGTTTACTTTAGCTCAGTATACGTACCATGAAAAACGTTCACGAAAAACCGATTATCAAGAAATAATACTGTAGTTGCGAAAATATCCTATGTAATTTAATACCCTTTTTCTTCTTCTAACACAAAATAAAAATCGTTCACTACGAAAAGCTTTTGCTTTTCGGACTAAATCATGCACCTGCTTTCTGGAGACGCGACTGCCCCTTGCTTTCTTAGTGTTTTTGCCAAAGTGAAGTAACTAAGCAACGGTTGCTGCTCCTGCTACATCGCCGCTTCTCTCTAAAAATAAAATAAAATAAAATAAATAAAAAATAAAAAAAATAAATTCAGTTTTCGGATTTGTTGTACAGTTGTCAAAGTAGATGAAGTAAGAGTCAAAATAAGTGAATTTTGTGTCAAAGTCATTTCATGGTGTTTGTTTTTAAATCCAGCTACCTAAAATACTTTATTTTTTATGCGCAACAGCAAAAAAGTAATCTTTAAACATTGTAAAACTATACTATGGTATCACTAGATGAATTTGTTGCACTGGATGCTGATGTCTGCAAAGTGTCGATTATGAAAAAAAAATATACTTGAGCTCAAAACATCGAATCGATGGCGAATTTCGGAATAAAATTTGCAGTTCGTGCCTTTACTATATCAGATATGCAGTTCATCATCAGAAGTATGCACAGCTACTTACATGCGCCTTGGAATTGCAAAATAAATAAAACAATGGACGATATGGATAGAACTGCGGAAAATTTGTTGGTGGAGAAGACATTACAAAAAAGAATAACAGCTTACAGTGCAGTATTGTGGCACCCTGACGAAGTACTGTGCTTGTACATTAAAAGTGTGCATACAATACAGTATAACTAAGTACTGTGCCCATACAGTACAGTATAGAGTGGTACATTGATCACAAGTACAGTATGATAAGTACAGTGTCTGTCCAGTACTATACAGTGGAATACAATGCCTGTACAGTACAGTAGAGTGTAGTATGGTATGGTGTAAAACAGTGTTCATACAGTATAACAATGTACAGCAGCTGTGCAGCACAACTAAATGAAATACATTGCTCTTACAGCACAGTGTAGTGCAGTAGAACACATGCACAATACAATATAGCAGAATAAAGTGCCTGAACCGTATAGTGAAACACAGTGCTAGTACGATACACCACACTGTAGCACAAGACAGTGCATGTATAGTATGGTAGAATGTAGCACAGTGCCTGTACAGTGCATCAGAATGAAGTACAGTACCTGTACAGTAAAAGTTAATGCAGTACAGTTCCCACACAGTACGATATAGTCCAAAATGCGTGCACAGTACAGCATACTGCAAAATAAAGCCCATACAGTAGAGTACAGTACAGTACAGTCGCTAAAGTGCCCAGACAGTGACCATACAGTACAGTATAGTGCAATACAGACTCTGCACAGTACAGTATAGTGCCCATACTGCACAATTTAGTGTATTACTGTGCTTGTTCAGCACATTATAAGAAAGTACAGTGCTGACACAGTAGAGTATCCTGCAATACAGTGCCAGCACAAAAAAGAAAAAATGGTTCAAATGGCTCTGAGCACTATGGGACTCAACATCTTAGGTCATAAGTCCCCTAGAACTTAGAACTACTTAAACCTAACTAACCTAAGGACATCACACACACACACACCCATGCCCGAGGCAGGATTCGAACCTGCGACCGTAGCAGTCCCGCGGTTCCGGACTGCAGCGCCAGAACCGCAAGGCCACCGCGGCCGGCGTGCCTGGACAGTACAGTACAGTACAGTACAGTGTCCATATAGTGCAGTATAGCACAGAGCAATGCAGTGGCCATACATTACACTGTAGTGAAGTCAGGAGTCCATACATTACGTTACATTACATTACAATGCAGTACAGTACAACACAATACAGTGCAGCATAGCACAGTACAGTGCCCGTACAGTACAGTAGGAGGAGGTACAGTGCCTGAGCAGAATGAACTACAGTGCCCGTACAGCACAGTATAAAAAAATACAGCGCCTGTACTGTACTGTATAATGCAGTGCAGTACCTTTGCAGCACAATGTGTCACAGTACAGTACCTTTGCAGTTCAATATGGTATGGTATAGGGCCTGTGCAGGACACTATAGTACAAGTGCTCATACAGTGTAGTATAGTACAGTGGAATGCTCATAGAGTACAGCATAGTGCAATACTGTGCCTGTTCAGCACATTATACAGCAATACCGTTCCCATATAGCACAGTATCATCTCAGTGTCAAACTGGAAATGCATGCCACTCAGCAGTATTTCCATTTGTGGAAAGAGGTGGAAAGAGGAAGGAGTCACTGGGTCCAATGCCAGGAGAACATGTGAGGACGTTGGGGGGGGGGGGGGGAGGGGAAGGTAGTGAGAAACAGTTTGATAGCCCAAAGAAGCAGCGTGTGTAACTGTGTCCTGTGCAGATTGGACAGATCTGTTCTCATGGAATAAAAAAAAAAAAGTGTTGGGTAGTTTCCTGCGATGCTTCATCTAGACAGGTGTCTGTCACCTCGTCGTGAGATTTCGGTGCTATGCTCTTATGATCGTTTGCCCTGTTACAAGTATTATCTGATAGCCCCACTCTGTGGCAATTCCAAGAAACCTCAGCATCACCCTACATGACGATGGTTGGTTCTTCATCTTTTTCGGCAGTTGCGAATCCAAGCATTCCAAATGCTTGTTTTCTCCTCTGTCTTAAGATCATTACGGTACAGCTAGTGGTCGTCGAAGGTGACTAAGGGGCTGAAGGATTCACCTAGACTGGCCAGACACGGCTGCCGAAGTTCGGCTGGCTTCTTTAGGCGGGGGGGGGGGGGGGGGGGTTACCAGTTGCGGAATCCAACTGGGGTGCCCTCTGTCACGGTCAGAGCGGCGTGCAACGCGCTGGAAGCCAACCCCTGTCTGGGTTTCGCTTTTTGCACCGCCGCTTCGATTGTGAGTTGCCAGTCGTCGACGTCGAGGACCCCCCCCCTCCCCCTCTCCACGTTACTCGCGTCCTGCCCACTTCCGCCAACTCAATACTGTCTGTTGCACAGCGTCGTTATCAATCAGTCTCAGTAAACGGGTTACTGTATACAGTACTCCACTTTATGAAAGCATTGCGCCATCGCGTTTTTTGGTCATCCAGCGGCGCGGTGCCATCGCGTTTTTTGGTCATCCAGCGGCGCGGTACGGTACTGTGGTGCAGGGATTTCAGTGTTAACGAGGAATGGAGACACGTATCTGCAAATAAACAATTGCTTACTTAACTTTATTGTTTCCTGTTGATAATTAGAACTTTCTCTACTCCTCACACACTAAGATGACAAATCTACGGGACCTACAACATAATGAAGCCAGTGGTTCTAATGATAAAGTTCAGCAACTGCGTTTTGTTAAGCGCCGTGGAATCTTGAAGGAGCAAAACGGATCTTCAGCAACAACAACAACAGCGGAAATCTGTGAGGTATCGGAAATTCTTACTCACCTCTTTGACATAACTTCAAAAACCATTTACCGAAACATTAGAAATGGATATGATATTGTATTTCCTGTGTTGTTAAGAAGAATGGTGCATGCACGCATGCGTGGCCAAAGGAGCAGCCACTGCAGCGGCTACAGTCGTTATGAAATACATGAATTCGCAGTTGCGAATACGACCAACCGTCATCTGTATAAGGAAATAATGACAGTGAAAATTTGTGCCGATCGGGACTCGAACCCGCATTTCCCGCTTTACTGTCCGTGCACGAGTGACGGCCACGCCCAGACTTCCGTATGTCGCCGTTCCTGCGTCACACAGCCTGTACTCTGACACGCATTACGTGATTCCCGTTCAGGGGACGCCATTTTAATTGAAAGTGTCTGGTATCGGCGTATAAATACCATGTTTCAGTGCCTCTGTTGTTAAAAAGAACGAGGCAATGTTTCTTCGGACGTGTCCTCCCTTGTACGCGAATTAAATTATGTGCCTACTGGGTACAAGTTCGGTGATAATTTTCGCAGTCCTTACACTGACAGCGATATATCTAAGACAGAACTCATTACATCACTAGGTAGTTTGAACATTACTTTCAGAATTTATTCTAGAGCTGCGTTCCACCTCCATTTAGCAAACGTAAATTCCTTTTACCTCATTTTTGTGGCCCAGACGTACATCAGCACATCGGCACCGTCTTCAGTACCTCCTTGTTTTTATTGAAAATCTGAAAATATAAACGAATTAGCAACTATTTATCATAATATTGATACATTCCATCCTGGATTTTCCATTGTTTGAAAATATAAAAGCATTTTTATGAGAGTTTCGAGTGAGTTTTAGATGTAAGCATTTTGTTAAAGAACTATCTTGAATTTTATATTGAGATTTGTCCTCAGGAGTTATTGTGGGGCTGGTTGGCGAATGCCTGGCTAAACGTTGAAATAATATGTCTTTGGTTTGTGATGATCTAAAAGTAAAGTGGAAAGGTTAGTTTTCTAAAACAGGCGGAACTGAGTCATACATATTTTTTGGAAACGCGCACACTCTTGAGTTATCGAATCCACAGCGCAGAAAACCTAACCAGTCCGTAAATTCGCCAGTAGAGATCTACTGATTTCTGTTTAATTCGCATAAGAAGGCGTATTCTTTTGCGCGCTCAACAAATCCTGATGCGTTTTAAAAGTGGTCTTCCCGTTTCGTATTATCTTTCCTGGGATGAGGCTCACAACCACTTAACTGCCAAAACAATGATATCTTTTTCTTAAGGATTTTTAATTTTGTTTTTGTTCTTTTACAACTTTTGTGTTTCAAGAGGTACTGGAAAAGGCACAACATGCGACAGTTGATTTTTGACACCTCTGGGTTAATAAAGTCACTCGCTCAGAAGTTTTCGCTGCCATTACGGTGCACCGTCCCTTCCGCGTGCGCTCCTACATTACATTACAGAGAACAAAGCGAGCGTCCCGCCATTCCCTGAAGACCAGGGGATGCAATCGATAGAGCCAGCCAGACAAGCAGCCAGCCAGCCAGCCAGCTCTCCCTCCCTCCCTCCACATGTCGTCCCTTTCTTCTCAGAATTATGCTCCTTCGCAAGCCCCCTCGATTGGTCAGATGCAGTATTTATGCTTATAAATACACATATCCATATTAAAACGGTAGGCCGAACTAGCGACTCGAACCACTATTTTTATGTCTTTCTAAAATACACTACTGGTCATTAAAATTGCTACACCAAGAAGAAATGCAGATGATAAACCGGTATTCATTGGACAAATATATTATACTAGAACTGACATGTGATTACATTTTCACGCAGTTTGGGTGGATAGATCCTGAGAAATCAGTATCCAGAACAGCCACCTCTGTCCGTAATAACGGCCTTGATACGCCTGGGCATTGAGTGAAACAGCTTGGATGGCGTGTACAGGTACAGCTGCCCATGCAGCTTCAACACGATACCACAGTTCATCAAGAGTAGTGACTGGCGTATAGTGACGAGCCAGTTGCTCGGTCACCATTGACCAGACGTTTTCCACTAGGTGAGAGATCTGTAGAAGGTGCTGGCCAGGGCAGCAGTCTAACGATTTCTGTATCCAGAAAGGCCCGTACAGGACCTGCAACATGCGGTCGTGCATTATCCTGCTGAAATGTACGGTTTCGCAGGGATCGAATGGAGGGTAGAGCCACGGGTCGTAACACATCTAAAATGTATCGTCCACTCTTCAAAGTGCCGTCAATGCGAACAAGAGGTGACCGAGACGTGTAACCAGTGGCATCCCATACCATCACGCCGGATGATACGCCAGTATGGCGATGACGAATACACGCTTCCAATGTGTCCAAACACGGATGCGACCATCGTGATGCTGTAAACAGAACCTGGATTTATCCGAAAAAATGGCGTTTTGCCATTTGTGCACCCAGGTTCGTCGTTGAGTACACCATCGCAGGTGCTCCTGTCTGTGATGCAGCGTCAAGGGTAACCACGCAGTTTGGGTGGCTAGATCCTGAGAAATCAGTACCCAGAACAACCACCTCTGGCCGTTATAACGGCCTTGGTACGCCTGGGCATTGAGTGAAACAGCTTGGATGACGTGTACAGGTACAGCTGCCCATGCAGCTTCAACACGATACCACAGTTCATCAAGAGTAGTGACGGTCTCCGAGCTGATAGTCTATGCTGCTGCAAACGTCGTCGAACTGTTCGTGCAGATGGTTGTTGCAAACTTCCCCATCTGCTGACTGAGGGATAGAGACGTGACTGCACGATCCGTTACAGCCATGCGTATAAGATGCCTGTCATCTCGACTGCTAGTGATACGAGGCCGTTGGGATCCAGCACGGCGTTCCGTATTGCCCTCCTGAACCCACCGATTCCATATTCTGCTAACAGTCATTGGATCTCGACTAACACGAGCAGCAATGTGGCGATACGATAAACCGCAATCGCGATAGGCTACAATCCACGTTGGAAACGTGATGGTACGCGTTTCTCCTCCTTACACGAGGTATCACGACAACGTTTCACCAGGCAACGCGAGTCAACTGCTGTTTGTGCATGAGGAATCGATTGGAAACTTTCCTCATGTCAGCACGTTGTAGGTGTCGCCACCGGCGCCAACCTTGTGTGAATGCTCTGAAAAGCTAATCATTTACATATCACAGCATCATCTTCCTGTCGGTTAAATTTCGCGTCTGTAGCACGTCATCTTCGTGGTGTAGCAGTTTAGTGGCCAGTAGTGTATTTTTTGGGGACAATGGTGAAAAAGTACATACGGACTTCAGATTCTCGTTGTCCTTTATTTCACTTTTGAATGCATTACGGGAACAGCAGTGATCAATGTCTTATAAATAATTACTATTAAAAACAGTCTTGATTACGATTTATTTAACTAGGTGACCGGTTTCGACCACTACTGTGGTCATCTTCAGACCATTGAGTAGGAACCTTTTTCTCCAACAGAAAGAGGTTCCTACTCAATGGTCTGAAGATGACCACAGTAGTGGTCGAAACCGGTCACTTTATTTCACTGTTTGGCAAATAGCTGAATTCGCCCTCTTTGATATTATCAAGGTGTGTCGCTTGAAGGGTGTCGTATTGCACATCAGTGTCGGGGGACAAGGAGGGTGCAATGGCCGCCCTATTAAGAGTTTCACACGGTCATATTAGGTATCGGCAGAACTGTGACAGACGCGTCGAAGTGCACATGTAAAACTGTTTTATCACAGTGCTAGCACACGTGACACATTGAAGAAGGTCAGAGTAAAAACACGCATGGCGTGGTCGGCGGCTGACATTCAGACAGGACGCGTCTCAGCCTCTACTAGGAACGCCATCAGATGTCGCTTCCACCCTCCCCCACCCAAATCCCCTCTCCTCCTGCCTTCAACACTAACGTATGGAGCATGACGTGCTGTAAGCATTAACAGTTTTAACTGTGATTAACTTCTCATGGTTGGGATTCACAGTCATATAATATTTCTTAAAAGGCATCATAGTCGCCGTTGAATGTATGAAATATTTATTATTACGATTGCAATTTCGGCCTTATGGCCATTTTCAAGTAACACTGCAAAGTTACAGTGTCAGAATATAAAATATATATAATGATTTACATGAGGGCTATCATTCGCTACTGAGGCCAGTTTAGACGGAAAACTATTTACCATAAAGGTACCCAACTTTATACGACTTATGTTCACATTGCACTGCAGGATTTTCGTTGTTAATACTGTTAGTGTCACGACTTGCCGTCAGGCGCCCGTACTGAAACACATGCAGCAGTGTGCGATACAGCTACAGACAGTCAGCATGGGTTAGTTACATGTTCCATAGGCCATCTGAACTATTCTTTTATCGAAATGACGTATCAGTCAGTTTACAGGATATGTGTACATGACTTGTGTTAACGTTATGAACGCATTGTTTTTTATTCCTACTCATGCCTCTACACTTAAAAACTAGATGTTTTTTTTTCTTTTTTTGCTGGATGTCAGTTTTTAAATAGAAATTCGCCCATGAAATAGAAGGAGCTGACCAGGAGAAACGATTTTGTGTTACAATCAAGACTTGCAGCGCAGTGCTACCTTGGGGTTGGTTGGGTTGTTTTGGGGGAAGAGACCAAACAACGAGGTTATCGGTCTTATCGGATTAGGGAAGGATGGGGAAGGAAGTCGGCCGTGCCCTTTGAAAGGAACCATCCCAGCATTTACCTGGACCGATTTAGGGAAATCACGGAAAACCTAAATCAGGATGGCCGGACGCGGGATTGAACCGTTGTCCTCCCGAATGCGAGTCCAGTGTGCTACCGCAGTGCTACCTGTCAAACATCTTCTGGTATTGTGAAAATCACAAATTTTTGTTACGTCATGCTCCTTTCTGGACCACTGAAATTTTCCTTCAGTGTCGTAGAATTGGACATCACTTCGATTATCAAATTATGGTGGATTATTTATGACGAATTTCATTAGCGAATATAAGTATTTTGATGGTGCAGTTAAGATTTCCAACTTCTTTAAGAAATACGTAGATGACAAGTGGACGTCAACACCGCGTATTATTCTTTCTGCTCGCTTTTCCGGAATTAATACTTTCTTTCTAAATTGTGTGTTACCCCAAAAACTATTCCTTACGTCTGTACTGAGTAGAAATATGCAAAATGTGTCAGGAGGGTGGCCTGCCGTTGTGGCCGAACGGTTCTAGGCGCTTCAGTCTGGAACCGCGTGACCGCTACGGTCGCAGGTTCGAATCCTGCCTCGGGCATGGACGTGTGTGATGTCCTTAGGTTAGTTAGGTTTAAGTAGTTCTAAGTTCTAGGGGACTGACGACCTCAGAAGTTAAGTCCCATAGTGCTCAGAGCTATCTGACCGATTTTGTCATGAGGTTGCTTCATTAGTTACGAAGACAAGCAATTACATGAACAAAAGTAGCTCAGAACTGATTGATACACGCAGCAATAATGCTTCTTCCAGTTCAGGTTTTCATAAAAACAAACACCCAAAAATATGACGCATTTCGCCCTACTTACTGACACTTGTTCATGTGCTGCATCAATTGTTGGTCTGACTATGAGTTGGACAGAAGTGAATATGCTGTGTCTCTTCAAATTACAAGGATGATCCATTTTCAGAAAAACACTGAATAATTCTTTGTAAAATGTCATTAACAGTCTCTTCTCTTGCTTTCTCTCTCATGGAGTTAACTATATTACTAGAATGACGTGCCAAAACTGCTAGTTTCGCTTGTTGAATGTTAAGTGGAAGGCTATTCACATATACAGGGTGTTACAAAAAGGTACGGCCAAACTTTCAGGAAACATTCCTCACACACAAAGAAAGAAAATATGTTGTGTGGACATGTGTCCGGAAACGCTTACTTTCCATGATAGAGCTCATTTTATTACTTCTCTTCAAATCACATTAATCATGGAATGGAAACACACAGCAACAGAACGTACCAGCGTGACTTCAAACACTTTGTTACAGGAAATGTTCAAAATGTCCCCCGTTAGCGAGGATACATGCATCCACCCTCCGTCGCATGGAATCCCTGATGCACTGATGCAGCCCTGGAGAATGGCGTATTGTATCACAGCCGTCCATAATACGAGCACGAAGAGTCTCTACATTTGGTACAGGGGTTGCGTAGACAAGAGCTTTCAAATGCCCCCATAAATGAAAGTCAAGAGGGTTGAGGTCAGGAGAGCGTGGAGGCCATGGAATTGGCCAGCCTCTACCAATACATCGGTCACCGAATCTGTTGTTGAGAAGCGTACGAACACTTCGACTGAAATGTGCAGGAGCTCCATCGTGCATGAACCACATGTTGTGTCGTACTTGTAAAGGCACATGTTCTAGCAGCACAGGTAGAGTATCTCGTATGAAATCATGATAACGTGCTCCATTGAGCAGTACATACTGACGAAACTAAAATGAGGTCTAACATGGAAATTAAGCGTTTCCGGACACATGTCCACATAACATCATTTGTTTATTTGTGTGTGAGGAATGTTTCCTGAAAGTTTGGCCGTACCTTTTTGTAACACCCTGTATAAGGAAAATGAATGGATCCGTAACTGAATCCTGTGGGAGACCCTTTGTGATTTCTCCCAAGTCACTAAAATTTTCTACTTTTCCAAGATTGTCTAATTTAATTGTCTAATTTATTTAGGACAACTTTCCGCATTCTGTTTGTTAAGTGTGATGCAAACCATTTTTGTGTAAAGCCACCAATTCCATAACAGTTTTATCGAAACAACAGCAATAGCGCTGCTGCATTAAAACAATACCGAGAGGTGCTCTTTCCGCAGCAGGGTTGAAGAACGTGATTCGAAGTTCGAATTAACTGGCGATTTGCGAATTGCTTCTGCGCCACAAACTGTTTGAAAGTGCTGCTGTTGACGTGGTTGAAAATGCTGGACGCAACGTGCGATATTCAAGCAGCGCACGAACTGTGTCACGACACGTGAACATTCCGTGGCCCACCGTTCGAAAAGTGGTGCAAACAATATTCTGAAATGGTATCTGTACAGACTCCACATTACTCAAGAACTTTTGCCACGTGACGCAGACGTTCGGGTAGTCTTCGCTGTTACATTTCTTGCAAGGGTTTAATTTTAGCGACATGTGGACTTGAAACATTTCGTGCAGGGATGAAGCACGCAGCAAACGCAATGGGATAGCGAACACACAACTGTCGCATTTGGAGTTCGTCGCCGGCAACGAACGTGCATGAAGTTCTCCTCCATAGTGGACGCGTCACTGTGTGGTGTGGTTTCACGGCACAGTTCACGATTGGTCCATTTTTCTTTGAGGAACTCTGAGCCCAAAGACCAAGCATATGCAGCGTGCACGGCACACGCTACTGTGGTCAGGGAGAGGAAATTGGAAATGTGTGGTAAAGTCTTATGGGACCAAACTGCTGAGGTCATCGGCCCCTAAGCTTACACACTACTACTTAATCTAACTTAAACTAACTTACGCTAAGGACGAGACACACACATATGCCCGAGGAAGGACTCTAACCTACGTGACAAGACGCTCAGACCGCGCGGCTACCGCGAGCTGCAGTGGACTCATCTGTTCTGATGCACGGCGGAGCTCCACCTGACACTGCTGGTGACGTCACTCGGTTACTCCGTAACACGTCTGGAGAAAACAGAATCATTGGCCGATCGTTCCAAACTGCGTGTCTAACAAGATTGCCAGATTAGAACCCACGTGATTGTTAGGTGTGGGGTTACTTGGCTGACAGGCTTTATCAACGAGACACTAACACACGTTGGAAGCTGAAGATGAGCATAAAGGAGGCTGTCGAGGATGCATATGGTCGTCACATTAAGCTACGTTTGAAACCTGGAACGTAAACTTCGTAAGCAATTAACAAGTGTTAGACTCTCACGTGGAAATTAAAATTATTTTTTCAATGGTTTATTCGTTATTTCTCTTCCATATCTCCGTACAAATGTTTCCACAAAGCTTCATTATACTTCTATCACTCGTTTTTCATGCGATGTCCTGTCAAGTAGGAAAATTTTAATTTTAACCACCTTGGAGCTATACAACGCTCAAGGGGCCAAAATTACCTAATTGACAAATAATGAAATAAAGCGCTTATTTAAACAAAAAGTTCTTTAAGAAATTAAGAGCGGCTATATAGCCATACGTAAAAAGAGAATTTTCCTGGAACAAAAGTGATATAAAGTCTGCCACTATTGTCGTTAGATTGTGACTTAGGGCCCGTTTGACATACGCAGTACTTAAACCCTTAAGTACTATGGACGTTAACATGTACATAATTACTATGGAAGGGTCTCAAAGACGATGTTTCCATTGTTCTGTGTAGAACCATTGTTTCGGTGAACATATATTTTCATGACTTCCTGTTGTCCATCACATTTTTTAAAAGTTTAAACCACTTGGACTACTAAAACACAGAAAAATTCGCAATATTTTTTATTTTATTTATTACTAAAATAACGGTAGATGGTTACCCACATACTCAATTACAAATTATCATCAGGGAGGTAATATTACAGATTCGCAACGTAACTATGTTGAAAAACACACTTGGGTTATGAGAAGTAGTATGTGAAATCAACTTTGAGTTTATTACTCATCGTTTTAACATACAGCGCTTATTGCACTCCATAATTTTATGAAAGGAGAAACTTTGCCACATTTTAATTTGAAAAATGAAAGTGATAACGTATTCTTATATGGCTCTGAATGATATTTTACGTACATTCGGCCTGCTTGCATTTCACGAAGACCTTCTTAGAACAGTCCACTCTCTAGAACATGTTGGAACACCACACTATTGACACGAATATCTTGCCAGGCACTTAAGTGTGAATTGCAGAGTAACCATGTACATGTAGATGTAGATAACGATAATATCCTCAATTATCTTAGCTTAATTATTTCCAAATCTGATGGCAAACAAATTCTGCATCTTTAGAAAAGCGACTATAATCCATGCAAAATCATGACATCCAAAGCGTTTTAAGGAGGAGTTGTGTAGAATGATGTGGTATCATAGATCGATACGAACCCCACCAGGCGTCTCGCAGTTAGCAATGGAAACGCACATTTGCGGCAGACTCCGACAGCGGTCGCGCAGGGACCCTGCGGATCCAGTGATGCGCGTCCGCGATAAGGGATGGCCAGCGACAGCCTGAGTGGCGGCCTTCAGTCTCAGCCCTTGACAGTTCCCTCGTGTATCAGTAGTGGCAGCTCACCCTGCACGACGGTCTAAGTTTGCTTCTTGTAATTACCGGACCCATTGCTGTTTATTCTTTCGTAAAGTTTCTTTGCAACACTTGGAGAAAACTACATATTAACTAAAACTTCTTTTTTACCGTATTTACATGTTCGCTAACCATTTCTGCTCCTGCCCAGTTTGCCTGTGATGACAGATGTTGCACCAGTTTGTAGCCCACCTCTCCTTACCCTTGTGTATGAAGTAATACGACTGTTTTTGCTGCAAGACAAAAGATAGATAAGGAAATCGAGACTTTGAAACAGATTGCGGAAACAAATTGACACAGCAGTGTTGTGGTTACGTGCATGTACAATAAATTAAAGCGTAGTCAACACCAACCTGAACTAAGGAAGCAGTGTAATTCTGTCAGAATCGCGAATCATGGCGCGATGTCTGATAAAATCAGAAGGTCCGTGAACCGTCAATTAGGGCGGTTCACAAACAACACCTCAAGTACACATGTTATTCCGAAAACGTTATCGTGTAAGTAGGGGCCAGGAGGTGCTGCTAAAATAACACACACTGCTAAGGCTATCTTTTTATTTTGAAAGGCTTTCTCAATAATAAATTTTTAAGTCTGGCATTTAAAACAAAACAATTTCAAATAGCTGACAAATTTTCTTTATGAAAAGGAGATTGCCAGGTACGACGTTAACAACTTCCCAATAGTAAGATTTTAAACTTGTTATATCCATAAGAGAACAATTAAAAAAAACTCTTAAATAGCTGGCAAATTTTCTCCATGTAAAGGATATCGCAAGGTATGACGTTAACAACTTCCCAATAATAAGATTTTAAACTTGTTATATCCATAAGAGAACATTTCCTTAAAAAAAAAACACCTTTAAGTAGCTAGTTTGTACTATAGCTAAAATAATTGTCTCTCGCCAGTTAAATAACTTATATTACGCCTGTCAGTTGTTACAAGATAAATGTGAAAAAGCCAGCACACACACCTTCACATTAAAGGCACTTCCCAAAAAAATTTCCTCAGCTCGGTGAGGGAGTGACACGTGTAAAGGGGCCCAAATCACAATAGGCGGAATAGTTATTGGTGGTCTAAAGGGGCCACAGCAGATCAGCCCCAAAACTTGCATTACAAGCGACCACGTCCCCGAGTTACCCAAAACCAGAAGATGTAGCAAGGGCGGTGGCTGCACAGGTTCCGAACCACAAAGACACGTGACACCGACCCTAAACTACGCAGTCGAGGTGTGAATGAAACGGCTAGACCAAGAAGCAATTACCAAATTCCCGCGGACAGGGGACAGGCAAACGAAACTGGTGCGAAGACCCCAACAAAACATGGACTAGAACTTGAAAAATATATATAACCAACTCTGTTACATAAAAACAGTACTCAACTTCTCGCACCACCCCAGCGCCGGGAACACGTTGCACTTCCTTATGCTCGTCAGAGCCAACCGCTGCCAGTGGTTTCAACGGCCGATAAGAAGACATACGGTCCCAGGCGCTGATCCCCTGCACCACGGCTTATAAGCTTCATAAGCTACGTATATGCGGGTGAGGCAGACGTACTCTCGATCGTCTCGCGACCGTACACTTGCTCCACCTCCCGGCAGACGGCGGTAGCGATCCAAACAGCGCGCCAAACCGAAAGCGCCACCACAGACACTGGACGCGAAGCGAAAGCACTCCGCCTGGCGCGCTTTTCGAAGAGCCGGACACAACTACGACTCAGTCCCTACGTAAGTCTAATGTAAAAGTTGCCTTTACACCTGAAAGTACGTTGGGATACAGGGCTCGTCATAACATTTCACAGGGAAGGAATAAGTCAGGAGAGGACAGCCAGCCGTCACGCTGCCAACGAAGAAGAGTTAGGCATGTGACGTCACCACCCTGTATACAGGGTGTTACAAAAAGGTACGGCCAAACTTTCAGGAAACATTCCTCACACACAAATAAAGAAAAGATGTTATGTGGACATGTGTCCGGAAACGCTTAATTTCCATGTTAGAGCTCATTTTAGTTTCGTCAGTATGTTCTTCCACCTACGCTCAATGGAGCACGTTATCATGATTTCATACGGGATACTCTACCTGTGCTGCAAGAACATGTCCCTTTACAAGTACGACACAACATGTGGTTCACGCACGATGGAGCTCCTGCACATTTCAGTCGAAGTGTTCGTACGCTTCCCAACAACAGATTCGGTGACCGATGGATTGGTAGAGGCGGACCAATTCCGTGGCCTCCACGCTCTCCTGACCTCAACCCTCTTGACTTTCATTTATGGGGGCATTTGAAAGCTCTTGTCTACGCAACCCCTGTACCAAATGTAGAGACTCTTCGTTTTCGTATTATGGACGGCTGTGATACAATACGCCATTCTCCAGGGCTGCATCAGCGCATCAGGGATTCCATGCGACGGAGGGTGGATGCATGTATCCTCGCTAACGGAGAACATTTTGAACATTTCCTGTAACAAAGTGTTTGAAGTCATGCTGGTACGTTCTGTTGCTGTGTGTTTCCATTCCATCATTAATGTGATTTGAAGAGAAGTAATAAAATGAGCTCTAACATGGAAAGTAAGCGTTTCCGGACACATGTCCACATAACATATTTTCTTTCTTTGTGTGTGAGGAATGTTTCCTGAAAGTTTGGCCATACCTTTTTGTAACACCCTGTACTGCTGCTGCCGCTGCTGCAAGAACAGAGGTGTGCGGGAAGCAGTAATTTAGGAAAGACACCAAACAGATCTGGTGTTGACAACTGACGTTTTGCATATCGCCATTTTAATGCTGGTTGTTTCAATTTCGTAATGGTCACACAATTGCATTTCGGATGTATGCTGTAAGAAAACTCCGTTGCCCGTTCCGAAACTGTTATGATGCAGTCCAACAAATGTGTGAAGTCGTCATATTGTCGATATTCCCTTGCTCGCTTTCTGTATTGTACTAAGGACTAGTAAGCTCATCTTGAAAACGATTCTGAACGCACCTAGCAGGTATTCGGTTCGGCAGCGGTCCCAGACGTGCATTAACTAAAACGGTCATCGCTTAGAACATTTGATGATAAGGAAAACATTATTAGTGCAGTTTTTCCCCCTTATCTCTGTTCAATACTTGTCCGACCTGCTGACAAATAGGCCCTTCTTGGATCCACACACAATTTGCATGTTGTTGTTGGTGTGGTCTTCAGTCCTGAGACTGGTTTGATGCAGCTCTCCATGCTACTCTATCCTGTGCAATCTTCTTCATCTCCCAGTACCTACTGCAACCTACATCCTTCTGAATGTGCTTGGTGTACTCATCTCTTGGTCTCCCTCTACGATTTTTACCCTCCACGCTGCCCTCCAATACTAAATTGGTGATCCCTTGATGCCTCAGAACATGTCCTACCAACCGATCCCTTCTTCTAGTCAATACTCGCCCCGGATTCGAACGACGTACCTCAAACGCATGACCTCTTCACAACGCCCGATCAGTTCTTTCAAGTACGCTACAGTTCAGTATAGCACAGATGGCTCAGATTAATTTTCTATTGGTTTCAACGCGGCCAGAGTATCAACTTATTGTCTCGCCAGCTTTTTAGCTTTATATTCTCTAGAGAGCTCACTCATGATTTCCGTTGTTTTATAACATTACGGCTTCCTATTATGGTGAGGCGGTAAATATCAAGATTTCTGTTTGTGTCTGCTGAGCAAACCAGACGGACAGATGTTTTCGGGACAGATATAAATTTAAAGGTTGCATAAAACGAGATTGGTACGGGCAGCTGAATCACACTGTGTAAAAATTATGGTTTTGCGTGAATGACCGTCTTATAACGTAAATAGAACAGAACATAACACCATTTTTGCTAAAATTTAGAAGGGAGCTGTATAGAACGGAGGGAGGGAGATTACAGTTTAACGTCTCGTCGACAGCGAAGTCAGCAGAGACGTAGCAGAAGCGCGGATTACGGAAGGATGAAGAAGAAAATCGGCCGTGCCCTTTTCAAAGGAACCATCCCCCCATTTGATTCGAGCGATTTACGGAAAGCATGGGAAACCTGAATCTGCATGGCCGGACGCGGATATGAACCATCGACCTCCCGAATGTGAGTCCAGTGTGCTGACCACTGCACCACCTTACTGGGTCCGTGTAGAAGAATCACTTGAACATTTTCAGACATTTATGTTTCGTTTTTCTTTAGCTAGTTTATCAATGTTAGGACGTAATGTTTGGGATATTTCCAATAGAAGACTGCATGTTAGGTTGTGACCCGACAAGATGTTTCGGGATTTGGAATTTGCTACTTTCATAGCGGAAAAGAACTGCTCGTACGCAGTATCTCGAACCGAAGATACATAACATCCGTGCAGCAAGTGCATACAAGCTCGGAAATATGGTTTTGGAAAGACTCTTGTATAAATCAGCCGAGTCGTCCTTGTGGGTGTATTTGTCCTTCAATAAATCGTCGTATTGTAAACATTTTCATTTGGTACCTGGTACGAATACTGTTGATCACCGCTGAATACGCAGTTGCAAGGATCTGAAACGTAGTCGAGAATATGTCTACATCTTGAAACCTGGACACCAACTGGTTACGAAGATTTTGCAGGATTTACACATGTTCTTCAGAGAGGCTGGTATCTGGGTTAAGCATGTGCGATAACTCTGGGAAACGCACAGTGTTTCTCGCCAGCAGTCGATTCGTCCACACATCCAACGCCATTTTGAAGCCTTAGAGTCCTCACTTTCAGTACATACCTGTTGCGATGAGGCCCTTTTCTTCGAGTGAGGTATTTAAATTGTTCACGTGACCTGTTAAATCAGCAAGAAAGCTAAGTCACAAAACCAGTTTTTTTTTTCTTGCAACTAAAGAAGAGGTTGATTTTGATTAGTCATGAATAATGCTATTTCGTCTCTTAAGTCAAAGAATCGATTCAACGCCTTGCCCCTGCTCAACCACTGCACAATACAACCATAAAGGAGATCACCACACTGACTGCCACATCGTCCAAGAAAACCTGTAGACTGTCTACGCTTAGAGCCCCTTGATCGGATGGAATTTGTGACCTGTACCACGGCATCCATAACAATTTTAGCTTTAATGTAATTGGCGCGAAGATTCTGTCGATTAAGAATGCAGTAGAGTGCAGTGAGATCACGTGCTGCACCCGGAACACTCCAACAATACCCCTGTGATGTTCTACTTGTCGTCGTCGCACCCAGGGAAAATAGCGAATTACGTAATATGTGACAAGTCACCACTCTCATCGACAGCGAAGGAATAATGTGGAAACTCGTGTGCCATAACACCTGAAATAGTTCCTCTTGGACATCTGTACCCATTTCCTGAATAACTTGCATAATAGTCTTAGGAGATAAACTTCCTCTTTCAGAGTCTTCTGCTAAATCTGGTCGCATTTCTTCAGCGACCACCACAATCATTTCTTTCGCAATGTCTCCTTCAGTAAACGGTCTTACTTCCTTGACTATATGAAGAGTTATTCTGTAGGTCAGACGGAAAGACGCTCCAATACTTTGATAGTCTTCCATATCAGCATGTTCCTTTGATTCCGATATTACTGCCCCACGTTCTTCTCCTTTGCAGTTGTCATATTCATTTACGTGGCACACAGAATAATGACGTTATAGATTACGTTTCTTAATACTCTGTACTTTTTTTGTTACATACTACACACTTTGCAACTTCACCGAATCACACAAATAGAAAAATATATGCCATGATGTAGACAGAGAACTGTCTGCTCCGTGTTGTTTGTGCTCGCCATGTTGTTGTCATGGAGATCGCTACAGATGCTTGGACCACCCAGTCCCGCACTCATAGCGCCGTCTCTGTAGGCAACACTGCAGTACACAGCTGCCGCCTGACGTCACACGTACGGACGGGGCAGTTCATCGTTACGACACGCCACACCGACTGAAGCTGTCTTCTGAAATGAGTACTTACACGCCGGTGTTTGTAAGATAACGTGTGATGACTGTCAAACAACTGCACTGGCCCAAAGGGTCCAATACGTAAAACTCGCTTTGATGGACGTACGCTTTCACAAAGTGAAACTGCACTAGGGCTCATTTTTCGTATTGTATGGTATCAACATACACAAACATGAAATCACTGGTACTGACAATAACATGGAGATCTTGCGTAGAGCAAACAAAGGGCGGTACCTCGACGTACTTGAGGTATTTGAAATTTATACTGCCAAAATAAAAGACTCTGACAAAAATCTTAACGAACAGAACGTAACGCTTACCGATGGCTCTTTCCAGCAGGTGCGCTATAGCTAGTGTTCTTCCTCTTTCGACGAACACGAGTCTGTTTAGCATGTCATCTGGCCGGCTTATGACGTATGTAGTTGCCGCAAGATGCAGCCTGTGACACGCATAACGAACATACTACTGCTTACCTCGTCACTCAACCTGTTGTGGCAGGTGGCGCACTCTGGCGGCCACTCCATTATTTCCCTCACACTACCGTCACTAAACGACTCTCTAATTTGTAGTACAGTATTCTCAAAAACCTATAGCTATTTTTGTAACTGATTCCCTCATCTCCCGCTTCTTAGGGTCCTCAATATATTTGTATTGTTACTATGAAGGCCAATTCTTACAGTTGTATTTTTACAGATGGAAGGCTCAAACTATGCTGATTAGATATGTTCGTTAATTCTGAACTGTCTTTTAAAATATGCAAACAAGAAAGAAAATGTAGCATGTACACTGTGCTGTGAGACTATTTTTTACATGTGTATTTTATCTTCTCTTGTATTATGCGTCATACACACAGTCTTTTAGTTCTTGATTTCATTATTTACTTTTGTTGTTGTTGTTTTTGTGGTCTTCAGTCCAAAGACTGGTTTGATGCAGCTCTCCATGCTACTCTACCCTGTGCATCCTGTGTAAACCTCTTCATCTCTGAGTAACTACTGCAACTACATCCTCCTAAATGTGCTTTGTGTATTCATCTCTTGGTCTCCCTCTATGATTTTTATCCTACATTTTTACCCTCCACGCTCCTCTCCAGTACTAAATTCGTCATCCCTTGACGGCACAGAATGTGTCCTACCAACCGTCCACTTCTTCTATTCAAGTGATGACTGGGTGTTAAGTGATGTCCTTAGGTTAGTTAGGTTTAAGTAGTTCTAAGTTCTAGGGGACTGATGACCATAGATGTTAAGTCCCATAGTACTCAGAGCCATTTGAACCATTTTTCTTCTATTCAAGTTCTGTCACAAATTCCTCTTCTCCCCATTTCTATTCAGTACCTCCTCATTAGTTACGTGTTCGACCAATCTAATCTTCCGCATTCTTCTGTAGCATCACATTTCGAAAGCTTCTGTTCTCTTCCTGCCTAAACTGTTTACCGTCCATGTTTCACTTCCATACATGGCTACACTCCATACAAATACTTTCAGAAAAGACTTCCTGACAATTAAATCTATACTCGTTGTGAACAAATTTTTCTTCTGCAGAAACGCTTTTCTTCCCATTGCCAGTCTACATTTTATATCCTGTCTACTTCGATCATCATCAGTTATTTTGCTGTCCAAATAGCAAAACTCATTTACTGCTTTAAGTGTCTCGTGTTCTAATCTAATTACATCAGCATCACCTCATTTAATTCGACTACATTCCATTATCTTCGTTTTGCTTTTGATGATGTTCATCTTACATTCCCCTTTCAAGACACTGTCCATTCCTTTCAACTATTCTTCCAAGTCCTTTGCTGCCTCTGACAGAATTACAAGCCCGCATCTCGTGGTCGTGCGGTAGCGTTCTCGCTTCCCACGCCCGGGTTCCCGGGTTCGATTCCCGGCGGGGTCAGGGATTTTCTCTGCGTCGTGATGGCTGGGTGTTGTGTAATGTCCTTAGGTTAGTTAGGTTTAAGTAGTTCTAAGTTCTAGGGGACTGATGACCATAGATGTTAAGTCCCATAGTGCTCAGAGCCATTTTTGAACAGAATTACAATGTCACCGGCATACATCAAGGTTTTTATTTCTTCTCCTTGAATTTTAATTCTTACTCCAATTTTTTCTGTTCCCTTTACTGCTTGTTTAGTATACAGATTGAATAACATCGGAGATAGGCTACAGCCCTGTCTTACTCCCTTCTCAACCACTGATTCCCTTTCATGCCCCTCAACTGGCTAATGTACAAATTGTAAATAGCCTTTCGCTCCCTGTATTTTACCCCCGCTACCTTCAGAATTTCAAAGAAGTATTCCAGTCAATATTGTCAAAAGCTTTCTCTAAATCTGCAAATGCTATAAACGTAGGTTTGCCTGATCTTCCCCGAGGTCGGCTTCTACCAGTTTTTCCATTCGTCTGTAAAGAATTCGTGTTAGTATTGTGCAGCCGTGACTTATTAAACTGATAGTTCGTCCATTTTCACACCTATCAGCACCTGCTTTCTTTGGAGTTGGAATTATTCTGTTGTTCTTGAAGTCTGAGGGTACTTCGCCTGTCTCATACATCTTGCTCGTCAGATGGAAGAGTTTTGTTATGGCTGGCTCTCCCAAGGCTGCCATTAGTTCTAACGGAATGTTGTTTACTCCCGGGGCCTTGTTTCGACTTAGGTCTTTCAGTGCTACGTCAAATTCTTCACGCAGAATCGTATCTCACATCTCATATTAATCTATGTCCTCTTCCATTTCCATAATAATGCTCTCAAGTATATCACCCTTGTATATAGACCCTCTGTACAACCCTTCCAACTTTCTGCTTTACCTTCTTTGCGTAGGACTGGTTTTTTATCTCCGCTCTTGATATTCGTACAGGTGGTTCTCTTTTCTCCAAAGATCTCTTTAATTTTCCTGCAGGCAGCATCTATTTTACCCCTAGTGATATATGCTTCTACATCGTTAGATTTATCCTCCAGCCATTCCTACTCATCGATTTTGCACTTCCTGTCGATCTCATTTTTGTGACGTTTGTATTCTTTTAATTTTTTCCTTTACCTTTTTTATGATGGAGGAATCTCTTTGACGCTGCTTTAATGTAGTAACGTATGACATAAGCACAAGTCACCTGACTACACAAACATTTTTACACCGCCCACAACCTTTATACTGGGTGTGTTCAAAAGGAATGTACGTATTTGGAATGTAAGACACATAACTATGAAATCTGGGACATACATTTACGACTCTATGAAGTTTATAGATTACATATGTTCTCCACCCGCGACACGTACAATATCACACTGATACTCAAATTCCTCCCATACTTGTGTAGGCATGTCCACCGTCATTGATGTCATAGCAGTAAGGTTCTTAACTCCTCAAGGGTCTGTGGTAGTGTTGGCGCATAAACGTTGTCCTTACTGAAACATCACAGGAAGTGAGATCCGGTGACCGTGCAGGCCAGCCGAGAAGTGCTAAGTCACCGGCTATTCGATGACCAATCCAGCGGCTCGCTAGAGTTTCATTCAGACGTTCACACACATGGCGACTCTAGTGACGGGTGCTCCGTCTTATTGAAAAATGAGGTTGTCCTCGTTCAGCCTCAGAAACAACCTGTTTTGTAAAATAGCAAGATACTGCTGACCGTTAATCGTGTTTTCTTCACAGAAGAATGGACCGTAGACAGAAGAATGTGATATCGCCCAAAACACTTTTTCACTTTGAGTGAATCACGTACGCGTTCAGTGTGTGCATGTGGTTTCTGTAGACCCCAAATTCGAACGTTGTGTTTGTTTACGTTCGCACTAAGATGGAAAATCGCATCAGCACCGAACACGATACTTTGTGCGAAAGAGTTATCATTCTCATAGCATTCAGAAGGTCGATAGGAAATGCCACACGTTTGTGTTTGTCGTCATGGCATAGAGCTCGTATCAGCTGTAACTAGTACGGCTACATAACCAGACGACATCTCAAAACACGTCAAATTATTTTTGTGGACAGTTGTAACTCCTGACTGGCACGAAGATTTGATTTTGTAGAACTGCGTTGGAAAGCGATTTGAATTCGTGCGACATTTTCGTCGGACACACGAAGGCGGCGAGGACTCTTTCCCTTACACACACATATCCTGTGTTTACGCATTGTCGATAACATATGCGAGTTTTCACCCATTCGGGGGATGAGTTTGGTACCACAACCTGGAACGTCTTTGCATTGTAATCACTGAATTACACTTCATTTCTGCTGCGGAGTAATACTTTTGCAACACGTGGCGGTAACTAAGTAAACAAAAGAAAACTGATATGTAGCGGCAATGGATACAAACCAGGCAATGTATTCCTTCCTCCAATAAACGACCGCGGCGCAGCGATCGATTGCTTTGACAACATAACTCTTTGTAACACTTATATTCGTTTTGAAACACCCTGTATTTTACGTTAGTTGACAAACTGCACTTTGCGGCGCCAGGTACTTGTGGAATCTAATAATATTTTGTTGTTAATTGCGTAATCCCTTATAGTATTGTTTGTAATGTCACACTTTTGTAATTGTTATTGTTGTTGCCTCTTTTTCCTGCTCCAACTAGACCTGAAGATAATCCGCATTGAAACCGATAGTCAGCAATAAAAGAAGTGATCCAGACAGTATTTGTTTATTTATGTCCAACATTAATGTTTCACTAGCAATCACAAGCATAAACCGAATGGATTTTTCAGTCCCGAAAGACACACTTGAATACAAACACTGAGAATTTAGTGAACATAATCAAGAAATCAAAAATACTCTCACCAATGATCGAAGATAACGCACATCCCTATGGAGATGCCTGGGAGTGCGAACCCAGTCTCACTGAATGTTAACAGCGTAACTATAAAGTAGCTGACCACAGACTTTGGTATTTAAAAAAATATACAGCTTTTAAGAACGTATATTCGTTGTAATACGATCGTAGTTTCCTGAACAAGCGTTGATATAGTACTGACTCAGATTCTTTTCGAGAGTGACGAAGTACTGGATTGGCTTGGTTGCCTCTGTCCATGGTTTTCAAGATATGTGCGAAAATCATGAGACGGCTACGACCAATGTTCTCAACATCCGTACTGCTGGACATGGCTGAGGTCATCCTGTTCGAGATGTCTAATCACGTTTGAGATTAGGATATGCCCTGGTGCAGTAGATGGATGTCAGTGATGAGGGATGGCGGTTTTGAGGATCACTTCTGTTACCCTTATTGTAGGCGTGTGTGCTTTCTTGCAACCACTGTGCTTAGGTATCTACGGTATATTAAGGTTTAACAAAAAAAAAAAAGGTTAACTCAGCAGCAAATTCTGTCAGGGATTCCATCGGGACACGTAGTCTTGTTCCGCTTCAGCGATTTTAGCTGTTTCGCAACGCTACTGACACTAATATCTGATAGCTCATCTTTGGAATGGTGCGATAAGCAAACTATGCAGTACTGCTCCTTCTTCTTTTGTAAAGGAACATTTCAAAGTGGAGTTCAGCTTTTCTGCTTTTCCTTTGATACCCTTAGTTTCAGCTCCTATGGCTTCCGTGAACGCCTGAACACTAAACTTTGGTTCCGGTGACAGCCATAGACATGGAAATAACTTTTGGGCTTTGTAATAGCTCTTCTGATAAGATTATGCCGGGGTAGTCATTGAAGGCTTCAAGCAATGCCCGTTTGACAGCCAAATATGTCTCCTTTAGCGCCTTTATCTATAGGATTATGATTTTGTTTTACACCTGTTGCGTGGTAAACGCTGCTTCCTTCGACGTTTCTTTACAGAGGCCATATACCTTACCACAGAGGTTCCCTTACGGTATCAACAACTCTACTAGCCATCTATCCAGTGGTTACTCGACTGTTTTTCTAAACTTGTGCCACCGTTCCTCTATATGCTCCTGCCCAGTGCTAAACGTTTCGAGCTCTTGTTTCAGATATGATAAACTGCTTCTGTGTCTATTCTCAGGATCAGTCAGCCCTAGTCCACGCACCATAGAAGGAAGGACATGCACGCTGAAAATAAAATGTCCATTTCCAAATGCTTTTCACAGCGAGGTTAGCAGAGAGCTGTCCGTTATTTGATCACAGCCTTAGACAGTCATTGTTTAAGAATTTTTAAACACAAGTACAAGACAATACCACAGAAAACATACAGCTGATACTATGATGGCACTGTTGCCAGATTTCAGTGGCAACAACGCATTTCAATAATAAACACTCACTGAGAGTCGAATAGTCGATACATTTCGTTCTGACTGACCTCAAGTATCCTTGGTGATTCACTTGGAGATCTTTAACGCTTTATATTCATCATCCTCCGTTTGAGTACCGAATCTAATGATGGAATACGTTTTGAACAGTCTTCTCTAATGAAGTGACGTAAAAATGTCGTTTTAAAAACAGTAAGCAATGCGTTATTAGTAGCCTCTTTAACAGCGATTGATCACATAATTTTCTTGTTCTGCAGGTGACGATGTTCCACTGGGACCTCCCACAACCGCTGCAGGACCTGGGAGGATGGCCCAATCCCGTAATCGCTGACTACTTCGAGGACTACGCCAGGATCCTGTTCCGTCATTTTGGGGACCGGGTAAGCGGCGAAGAGACTGACTAATGTTCGATTGCACTACTGAATGATAAATTACTCGAAACAGTAACTGCTGTAAAATACCAAGGAGTAGCCAACCATCTGGTGCAACCCGAAGAGGAATGATCACACATTTTTTTATGAATCTGTAACCCTTATCAAGTTGGACTGACATACAATGTAGAGAACATCCAACGAAGGGCGGCGCGTTTCGTCACGACATCATTTAGTCGGCGCGAGAGTATTACGGAGACGATCAACAAAATACTGTGGCAAACATTACAAACGACACATTATCCGTCGCTGTTGGTGATATTCTGATAGCGTATGTTCCAAAGTGTCTCGAGCAACCATATTAGTTCCTCCCGTAAAGAGAAAATCAGGGAAGTTACAGAATATGAGGAGCGTTTCCGAAAGTCGCCCTTCCGCGCACCACTCGCGAATGGAACGGGGAAGGACGGAAGAAGCTAGTGTTACCAGAAGTACCGTCCGCTACCTACCGGAAAGTGGCTTGAGAATTATAGATTCAGATCTAAAGTAGTTGCTGAATGTCTGGTTTGATGTCGTGCTTTCGCTAACACTTCTACTGTTGGCGTATAACTGTGATGACCACTGTTGCGACTGCTGTAAATTCTGTCTTTGGGCTGAAGAGAGTCAGCTTTAATTTCCATTCGAGCAATAATACAACAGTTTCAGTAAAATGAAACTTATTTCAAGTTGAAGGTGTCAGTATAGCATACAATGTTTAAAGTGAGCTTCATGAGATTACTTTACAACACAGTACTCAGCAACAACATTTTTGCAACAGTTTGAAGTACAGAATTTAACTGCTAGGCCTGCTGGTAAAGATGCCACTCGACTTTCGAGAAATACACATATTTTCAGAGCTTTCGATAGCTGTGCCATAGTTTCTTGTCGCAGAAAATTTTAATCTTGAAAAAAAAAAATATTTGCCAATTTGCGAATGAAATTATGATCGTATCTCTTGGAAAAATTCGTCCTCAGTATAATCCGCCCCAAATGGGTAGCCGTCTGTGCAAGGTTACAGTGTTTCGTTGTTTAATTTAAGTTAGTCATTTAAAATAAAACTGTGACAAAGATATATTGTGCAGCGTTTTTAATTATTGTGGTAAGGCACATTTAATGTGCAATATGAAGTTTTCTAGAATCCGAAGCACTATGGAGATGCTATGATAAACAATTCTCGATACTCTTCTAATTTGTTTACAAGAGGCCGGAATAAATTATTTTCTAAAACGATCTCGGCGACATACCAGCTCCGGATTATTTATTGGAGAGAAGACTACCACGGGATTCTGTTAAAAGGAAAGGCGAATATTGGGATGGCATGCCCCTAAGGTTTATTCGTGAAGGAGTACGTAACAATCAGACAATAAAGAACACGTTAACTAAGAAGACTGTAGGAAGTATACGCAAAAATACTTCCCACGCTCATTTGAGTTGTATAGTTATGCTCGTTCAGTAAATGTTCTTGTGTTGTCGTCTGATATTTGTGAATTATAATAACAACGTTAAAATGTACGAGCTACCAGAACTGAAACGTCTTATCGCCTTGGAAGAATTTAATGTGATCTGTGATCGAGGCATACTCTTCACTACGTCTCATCTTGTCTTCCAGAAACTGTCGGATGCGATGGAAGACATCGAATCAAAATGTCATCGAAACATTTCTGCACAAAAATTAAGGAAGATCGTCATGGTCTCCTTACGTTCGTTAGAAATACGTTCATGCTGGAACGTTTCGTTAAAGAAAAAGATGACGACGGCAGAGACGAGTTGTGGCACGTATTTGGTTCATCGTCCAATAAGGACTTAACAAAACAATTTGATCTTCCACCGTCAGCAGAAAAATGTGCTGTCATAAAATCACTAAACAAGACACTTGGAAAAATTGTGATCATATTTTTTTCGCTAATTTCTACAGAACTATTCAGATTTTACAAAAGCACTCTAGCATATCTATTAATAACTCTGAGAAAAATGTGTATTTCTCGAAAGTCGAGTTCCAACGTCACCAGTAATGAAAATGGGCCCCTCGCTACCGTAATTCTCTCGTAAACTATAATCTGTACAAAAAATGTCATTAGGTTTTTTTTAGAAACCCTGGGAAGCTATTCAGAATTGTGATCATAATTGGCTAATAATTTTAATTATCAGATTAAAATTTGATCGAGTACTATGGTTTTCTTCGCGAAATTTTTCATAACTATTCAGATTTTTCACAGAGAACTCCGTAACTATAGTATTTCTATCAATAACGCTGACAGAAAATATATATTTCTCGAAATCTGGCTGCCAGACTTCACATGTCAGTGATGTATAGTTCAAGAGAAGCTTATAGGATGTATTAGCGACGTTCTTCTCCGCTGGCGAATTTATTAGCAGAAGTAGGTATCGCCCGCATCTCGTGGTCGTGCGGTAGCGTTCTCGCTTCCCACGCGCGGGTTCCCGGGTTCTATTCCCGGCGGGGTCAGGGATTTTCTCTGCCTCGAGATGGCTGGGTGTTGTGTGCTGTCCTTAGGTTAGTTAGGTTTAAGTAGTTCTAAGTTCTAGGGGACTGATGACCATAGATGTTAAGTCCCATAGTGCTCAGAGCCATTTGAATCATTTTGAAGTAGGTATCATCACAGCAGTGCAATCTGCCTAAGAAGCTACTGTAGGCTGCCTTCTTTTGATAATTGTTGACTACAATAGACTAGTCATTATTATTGTATGTTGTAGTGTGTGAGCATTTGCGTCGTTATCAAACTTTTCTGTTAACTCATGAATAAAATAAGTTTAAATTTTATTTTACTTTTTTCATATGAAATGAAAACAGAAGGATGTAATATACACAATATGATCAAAAGTATCCGAACACTCCTATGTAATGTGGAAATGACCAATAGATGCCACGGGAGGCGGGCCCGCCACTATTAGAGCTGTATTGTCAGCAGCGAAGTAGCAAACAAGAGAATGGGTCGTTCACGAGAGCTCAGTGACTTCGAACTTGCACTAATCACTGGATGTCACCTGACTAACAGTTCTATCAGGGACATTTCACCTCTTCTAAAGCTGCCCAAGCCTACTGACTGTTGGTGAGGAGACAGTGGAGTGGAAGCGCGAGGGAACTGCCACAGCTAAAGCAAGCCCACACAGACGTTATGTACTGATGGTCAGTGACCATCGCGCGTTGCGAAGCGTGACTGAAAAATCGCATGAAATCATCGGAATCTCTCATAAATTTCAAAGTTCTATCCGCAGCCCAGCTAGCACAGTTACTGTACATGAGTTAGAAGGAAAGGGAAACAGTGGTCGAGCCACTGTGGAAAATTCTGGCATCAAATGGATGTCCCGGAAAATACATCAAAATATTTCGGCTTCTACATGAAAACATGAGCTGCTATCCTTGCCAGTAATGGACCCAGAGAAACGTTTAAGATTACCACAGGACTCAAGCAGTGATGTGTTATTGCCCCTAGCCTATTCTCAACATTTGTGTGAATCATACTTCGCCTTGTTAAGGAAAACCTAACGTTGGGTGTTGAAATAGTTTATAGGACTGATGGTAAGCTATTCAGCCTTAGCAGACTCTGAGCTAAAAGCGAAATAGCCACAACGGCTGTCGTCGAACTTCAGTGGGCTGATGATAAAGTTCTCTTGGCAAACATAGAGGAAGATCTACAAACTACACTAAATGCATTCAGTGTGGCATACAAATCTATTGGTCTAGAGCTTAACACAGACAAAACGAAAGTCCTCTGTCAGCCAGCCCCAGATTCTACTGCAGCACCTCCAGTTATCACAGTTGATGGAACACCTCTAGAGATTGTAGGGTATTTTCCCCACCTGGGAAGCCATCTTTCTGCAAATTCAAACATAGATGCCGAAATTCAACACCGACTAAAGTGTGCAAGTACTGCATGTGGTCGTCTTTTGATTAAATCGTTTGATGACCATGATTTGAGTGTTAAAACTAAGCTTACAGTGTACAGTGCCATTATCATGCCTACACCTCCTTATGGATGTGGAACCTGGACCATCTACAGGCGTCAGAAAAATACGACCAACGCTGCCTAAGGAGAACATTGAAAGTAAAGTGACAGGATCGACGAAAAAACAAAAGCATTTTGGAACAAACCAAGTCCACCAGCATCGAAGCAAAAATTGTCAAACATCAACTTCGCTGGGCTGGTCATATCATCCGCATGCCAAGCTCTCGTCTCCCGAAGCAAATGTTCTCCCAATGGAAGAATGGCCAGCGGAACCAGGGAGGGGAAACAAAACGATATAAAGGTGTCCTCAAGTCAAATATGACAAAATGTCAAATACACACAAATGACTGGGAAGCTGCAGACCTAGATAGATCCAAATGGCGACAAATTGTTCACCAAGGAACACTTAATTTTGAAAAGCAGAGACAACTGCTGGAAAATAGGAAGAGAGACCACAGAAGAGAACAGGAGCTCTTGAGAAGAACAAACCTGTTACATCATTCAGTCAACACCAGCTGGGTATGCCATTACTGCGGGAAAATCTGTGGCTCCAGAATAGGACTATTTAGCCACCAAAGAATCCACAGATAACGCTACCAAAAGACATTTCACCCTCGTCAACGAGTAAATGCCTATGATTCTGTTGCCAATGCTAAGTGACGCTTTAGGTGACGAAAAAGAACGACGCCCTAGGACAGCAGATGAGTGCAGATAAGTGATTGTGAGTAATGAATTACTCTATACCCTGTGGCAATCAGATGGATGGGTTCGGATTTGGCGAAAGCGTGGGGAACGCTATCCGCCCTTATGTTTAGTATGTAATGGAGCACGGAGGGGGTACAAAGGACAGGAATGCCAGGGAGCTGATGATATCAGCTGCATCGGGACATTAGGCGGAATCTGCGGAGACGAGTGAAAATGTATACCAGACTGGGACTCGAACCCCAGATGTCTTGCTTAGTAGGCAATTGCGTTAACCACTGCGCCATCCACACACACAGTACTTACGGCAAGTGCGCGAATTGTCTCGGCACAGTTCCCGGTCGATCCACTTGCCCACCTACCGCCACCTACCTGCAGTCCCTGTGTGGTGTCACCGCCAGACACCACACTTGCTACGTGGTAGCCTTTAAATCGGCCGCGGTCCATTAGTATACGTCGGACCCGCGTGTCGCCACTGTCAGTGATCGCAGACCGAGCGCCGCCACACGACAGGCCTAGAGAGACTTACTAGCACTCGCCCCAGTTGTACAGCCGACGTTGCTAGGAATGGTTCACTGACAATCACGCTCTCATTTGCCGAGACGATAGTTAGCATAGCCTTCAGCTACGTCATTTGCTACGACCTAGCAAGGCGCCGTATTCAATTGATATTTATCTTGAGAAGCATGTACAGTCAAGAGAGATGTACACCAATTATGGATTAAAGTTAAGTATTCCAAGAACTACGTTCTTTTCTTATTAGACTCAACTCCTTTAATTGTTCCAGACCTCACGCCAGTCTCCGTGAGATTAAACGCGTGTATTTCGGCCTCCTCTAGCAACACGGTGTTGGCTCTTCTGCCAACACTACACCCTGTCCATGTTCTCGATGCTCGCTAATTTTAGTTTGACGCTGGATGTCGAACGAAATGTGCTTCCACACTGAAGGTTGTTGATTCACTGCCCATCGAGGCCAATCAAGTGTATGGATGCGTGGTGTCTGTTCTTTCAAACACGCATTCATATAATTCTATGTATTGCCAACAGTCAAGTATGAAAGAAATGGTGTTGCAGTATGGGGGTGTTTTTCTTAGTCAGTGTGTGGTCCCTTTATTGCACTTAAGAAAGCGCTAAATGCGGGAGGATGTGAACACGTTCCAAGCTTTGTGTACTGTGTACAGTAGAGGGACAGTTCAAAGATGATTATTGATTGTATCAGCTCGGCAGTGCACCCTGTCGCAAAGCAGCATCTGTGAAGAAATCGCTCGTGGACAGTAATATTGCCTTCCCAGTCTCGACCTGATCCCAGTGGAACACCTTTGGGATGAGTTAGAACATCGGCGTCGTTCCGGATCCCAGGGAACAACGTCATTTCCGTTTTAGTTTTGCTCCTTGAGGAAGAATGTGCCACTATTCCTCCACGGACATTCAGAGACCTCCTTTTAAGTGTCGCCACCAGAGTTCAAGCCATAATAAAGGCGAAGGTGGACGCACTCCATATGAATATCCACCAATATAAACTGTCCAGATACTTTTGATCAGTTAGTATATACTCTGTTGTATGTTACTACAGACCTAGTGAGGTTTTTTGTCATTATAAGTAAACTTTAAAAACTGCCTATTGGCTTCTGTCTCCGGTTTTTCGGCCGACGTTCATCTAATGATTTTATTGACGTTTCGCCAGCACGAGTGGCTGGCATTGTCAGAGCTTCACCCACCATTGCCGGTGGTGAACTGGAGCCGAGCTCGTGGCCGCAGACTATATGTACCTGGTGCGCCAACGTCCGAGGGCTTCTCCGCGGTCATTTCCGGTGCGGTTCTCCTCTTGCTACCTGCGACAGTCGTTCGCTGCAGTACGGGAAGCCAGGATCCGTTTACCTTAAGGCTTTCCTCTTTCTCGTTGAAATTGTTCACGTGTTTTTGTATTTCTACAGCTTCTCTGAACAAGTGCATGTGATAGTGCTTCTCTACAGCCAGAACTTCCGTGTCGGCGAATTTTATTACGTGTTCGGTCTCAGTGCGCGCTCTACCACGGCCGATTCCTCCACCTGCCCCAACCTGCAATGTCGCTTTTGTTCTTTAATCCTGGTGTTGATTGATCATCCAGTCATTCTGACATAAACTTTTCCGCATGTGCATGGTATACGATATATTCCCGACATTGCAAGTGAGTAGCTTTTCTCCTTTGCCGATCTAAGACACTCTTTGATTTTCCTTGTCGGTTTGACAATCGTCTTTACGCCATGTTTGCGCAATATACGGCCGATTCTGTCCGTCACTCTGGGAATGTATGGTAGAAAGGCGGTACCAAACATTTATTTTTCTGATTCCTTACTTCGCCGAGTGTTTGGCTCTGTTACACTTCTAATATAACTTGTGGAGTACCCATTGCTCCTCAGAACACCTTCCAGGTGTTGCATTTCCCGTCTGAGGTTCTGCGGCTCACATATTCGTCCTGCTCGCGTGACGAGCGTACTAATCATGCCTCTTTTGTGGCTCGGTTGGTGGTTTACAGTTTGTGCAGGTATCGGTCCGTGTGTGTCGGTTTTCGATACACGCTGTGTCTCAGGTTTTCGCCGTCCCTTGTGACCAGCACATCTAGAAATGGCAGTTTTTTTGTCCTTTTCTACTTCCATGGTAAATGTTATGTTGGCATGAAGGCTGTTCAAGTGTCTTAGGAAGTCACCGAGCTGTTCTTCACCATGGCTCCACACCACGAAAGTATCATCGACGTACCTGTACCACACCTTAGGTTTGCAAGTCGCCGAGTCCAGTGCCTGTGCTTCGAATTGTTCCATGAAGAAGTTGGCCACCACTGGACTAAGAGGACTAGCCATGGCGACGCCCTCCAGCTGTTCGTAGAAGTCGCTATTCCACGTGAAATAGCTCGTGGTGAGACATGCACGGAAGAGCTTTGTGATGTATTGCGGTAAAATGGAACCAATGTGCTCCAGAGCATTACTGAGTGGCACTTTCGTAAACAAAGAAACAACACCGAAGCTGACCAGGATGTCGTTTGGTGCAAGTTTCAGTTTCTTAAGCTTCTCAATGAAACGTCAGTAAAATCATTAGATGGACGTCGGCCGAAGAACCCGAGACAGAAGCCAATAGGCAGTTTGTCAACAAGTGGCCACGAAAGCCTTTAACAATTTTGAAACATTAAAAACATGTAAAATGTGTCATTATTTGTATTGTGCAACAAGTCTGTTCTCAATGACGACCTTGAACCTGGTTCGGATGACAAGCAGTTTGCAACAAGCGACACGTCATGTTGATACAGTGGCTCTCTTTGTACGTGATATTTTGAGCGGTGCTAGCTGTCGACGCACCTTGCTCCTTTACTGACGTGTACGTATGTGTTCAGGTGAAGTACTGGATAACCATCAACGAGCCCGCCAGCATCATCGAGAGCTACGCCAACAGCCGCCTGGGGGCGCCAGGGCTGGATGACCACGGGGTCGCCGACTACCAGGCCAGCCACACCCTGCTCAAGGCGCACGCCAAGGCCTACCACCTGTACGACAAGTACTTCCGCAAGACGCAGAAAGGTGAGCGTTCTCGTCTCAAACATTTCAACGACAACTTCACACTCCATCCAGAGTAAGAGACTCTCGGTACAGTTCTTAAGCCGTCGGCACACGGACCGTGCATCCGAACGTTGAGCGTTGAGCGTGCCGAGTTTCTGACGTCATAGCGTGGAATAGCACGCTCGGGAGTCTTTCCGAACGTGCAGAGCAATATCTGGCATGTCAGATGTTCTGAGCGTGCGTCTGAGCGTTGACCAACGAGATGGCGCAACGCCAACTACGTCACACGCACGCCGTCCCCCTCCAGTACATAGTTGTGAGGCGCCATATTGGCATAAATTTCAAGCCTGTATGTATATATGCCGTTTCTGAGCACCAGCAAATTGGGGATCACTGGAAAACCCGTTGTTAACTGTGTGTTTCGTTCCAATAAAATAATGAGAAACATCATATTCGGGACAAAAGAATTATTCTAACTTACGTATTATGAGAGTAGACTATTTGAAGGCAGTGACACATGGAAGATCCACCCAAAACGCATTGTTCTTGGTACAATTTGTTATAATTAAATTTCAATTAGCAACATATCTACGATTAAGGATTTCAGCAAGGGGTAAGATAATATGATTAGACAAAGAAAATTTGCTGTTGGTTTAGCGTAATGAGTAGCGTCACTGTCCTTAATTGAAAAGTATGATGTGGCGGTGGTTCGCGTTTTAAGACTTCCAATTTTTTTCCCCTAACATTCGCGTTTTTATTACGTGCTGATAGTTCATTATTAGTTTAATGTAAGTATACACTATAGTATTTGATGTTATGTAAATATAAGTTCGCCTTTTATTGAGGGGTGACTTGGTTCGATTGGCTTAATCTAGAGGACAGCTTGCGCTACTTGCATAAAGATATTTCCCTCCTTTTTCTTTTACGCTTTGTAATTCACATGTTGCAAAGATTCTGATACTGGGTAGGAACAGTGATCAAGTAAGACTGACCGTGGGGTTTTACTAACATGTGGGAATGATGAAATAATGTTTATCCTATGCGGAGAAGTATTCCAAATTTTAAACGCACTGTTTGTAATGGAACTTTTATAAGCCTGACCTTACTGATTGGACATGGTACTTTCCTTTCTCGGACGATGGAGGAAATGTGCGTTTTAATAGAGCTAACGTGGGAATTTTACGCGTGCCTACTGAGTAAACAGTGTGATTTACGAACTAGAAGCATCCGTCAACTGCCGCTAGAGTGCGTTGCGATCGCGTATAGCACGTTGGTGCCCACGTACCGTATGCACAGGTCGCATCGTTCCTGAGCGTTCAGCAGCACGTTTAACATGGCATTCTCAACGTTGACGTACGACAGCACGGTCCGTCTGCCGACGGCTTTAATCCTATCTGTTGGTGAACAAATCTGCACTTTCAGAATGAAGTTTCACTCAGCAGTGGATCGTGCACTGATCTGAAATTTGCTGCCAGATTAAAACTGTGTAACTGACTGGAAATCGAATCTGGAACCTCCGCCTTCTACAATATTATTGTAGAGCAAAGTCTGACGGCGTAATGATGAGCTATTTTTTTCTCTGATCCTCCTTTGAGAGTACACTAAAGTACAGTGGTAGAGCACTTGATCGCGAAAGGGAAAGGTCCATAGCGCAAGTCCCAGTACGGCACACAGTTCCAGTCTGCCAGCAAGTTTCAAACCTTTCAGATTTCTTGATTTCTCAAACGCATTTGACTTACTACCCCAACCACGCTTATTATCGAAGACACAATGTTACGAGATATCAAGCGAAATATGTGACAGGATTGACGATTTATCGGTAGGGAGAACGCAGCGTCTCATCTCGAATAAAGAGTCATCGACAGAAGCGAAAGTAACTTTAGGTTTACCACAGCGAAGTCTATTGGGAATATCGCTGCTCATGCTGTATGTTAATGATCTTGCAAAAAATGGTGCAAATGGCTCTGAGCATTATGGGACTTAACTTCTGAGGTCATCAGTCCCATAGAACTTAGAACTACTTAAACCTAACTAACCTAAGGACATCACACACATCCATGCCCGAGGCCAGATTCGAACCTGCGACCGTAGCGGTCGCGCGGTTCCAGGCTGTAGCGTCTAGAACTGCTCGGCCACTCCGGCCGGCAATGATCTTGCAGACAGTATTAATAGCAACCTAAGATTCTTTCCAGATGTTGCCGTTATCTATAATTAAACACTGCCTGACATCGATCTGTTGTAGAATTTTGGAACATGTTTTTTGCTCGCGTATCGTGTCATTTCTGGAAACCCATTATCTGCTCTGTAGGGACGGCCTGAGTGGCCGAGCGGTTCTAGGCGCTACAGTCTGGAACCGCGTGGCCGCTACGGTCGCAGGTTCGAATCCTGCCTCGGGCATGGATGTGTGTGATGTCCTTAGGTTAGTTAGGTTTAAGTTGTTCTAAGTTCTAGGGGACTGATGACCTCAGAAGTTAAGTCCCATAGTGCTCGGAGCCATTTGATTCTTGCTCTGTAGGAATCAATATGGATTCCGGAAACAGCGATCGTGTGAGACCCAACTCGGTTTATTTGTTCATGAGACCCAGAAAATATTGGATACAGGCTCCCAGGTAGATGCCATTTTCCTTGACTTCCGGAAGGCGTTCGATACAGTTCCGCACTGTCGCCTGATAAACAAAGTAAGAGCCTACGGAATATCAGACCAGCTGTGTGGCTGGATTCAAGAGTTTTTAGCAAACAGAACACAGCATGTTGTTCTCAATGGAGAGACGTCTACAGACGTTAAAGTGTCCTCTGGAGTGCCACCGAGCGAGGTGTTGCAATGATAGCACACTGGACTCGCATTCGGGAGGACGACGGTTCAATCCCGCGTCCGGCCATCCTGATTTAGGTTTTCCGTGATTTCCCTACATCGCTCCAGGCAAATGCTGGGATGGTTCCTTCGAAAGGGCACGGCCGACTTCCTTCCCCATCCATCACTAATCCGATGAGACCGATGACCTCGCTGTTTGGTCTCTCCCTCCAAACACCCCAACCCTCTGGCGTGCCACAGGGGAGTGTTACGGGACCATTGCTTTTCACAATATGACCTAGTAGATAGCGTCGGAAGTTCCATGCGGCTTTTCGCGGATGATGCTGTAGTATACAGTGAAGTTGCAGCATTAGAAAATTGCAGCGAAATGCAGGAAGATTTACAGCGGATAAGCACTTGGTGCAGGGAGTGACAACTGACCCTTAACATAGACAAATGTAATGTATTGCGAATACATAGAAAGAAGGATCCTTTATTGTATGATTATATGATAGCGGAACAAACACTGGTAGCAGTTACTTCTGTAAAATATCTGGGAGTATGCGTACGGAACGATTTGAAATGGAATGATCATAAAATTAATTGTTGGTAAGGCGGGTGCCAGGTTGAGATTCATTGGGAGAGTCCTTAGAAAATGTAGTCCATCAACAAAGGAGGTGGCTTACAAAACACTCGTTCGACCTATACTTGAGTATTGCTCATCAGTGTGGGATCCGTACCAGGTCGGGTTGACAGAGGAGATAGAGATGATCCAAAGAAGAGCGGCGCGTTTCGTCACAGGGTTATTTGGTAAGCGTGATAGCGTTACTGAGATGTTTAGCAAACTCAAGCGGCAGACTCTGCAAAAGAGGCGCTCTGCATCGCGGTGTAGCTTGCTGTCCAGGTTTCGAGAGGGTGCGTTTCTGTATGAAGTATCGAATATATTGCTTCCCCCTACTTATACCTCCCGAGGAGATCATGAATGTAACATTAGAGAGATTCGAGCGCGCACGGAGGCTTTCCGGCAGTCGTTCTTCCCGCGAACCATACGCAACTGGAACAGGAAAGGGAGGTAATGACAGTGGCACGTAAAGTGCCCTCCGCCACACACCGTTGGGTGGCTTGCGGAGTATAAATGTAAATGTAGATGTAGAATGTAGATGTAGAAAGCTGCAGAGATATTCAGTTGGATCTTGATTAGACTTCAGTATCGTGTTAGGTATCTGTTGGAAGATGATGATGATGATAATGGATGATGATGATGATGATGATGATGATGATGATGATGATGATATCATGATGAGAGGAGAGAGAGGGTTAAACCTGGTGCTGGCACACAGCCCACTCCTTTCAAATAGCACCAAGGAGGCCACCGAGTTTAATGCCCCCTTCCGATGTATGGACGAGCATCAACAATGTCACATGCCGTCTCCTCATTATACACTGGAGAGGGGTTTGGGATTTAAACCAGGACGTTGGGGCAACGACTAATGATCAGCGACCTTACGCCACCATCTCTCCTCCCCCTGCCAGCAAAATACTGGTAATGGAAATTACATGTACCATGAGAGATTGAACCGTGTTACGTCTGAATCAAGCATCACCGCATGTGTGAGCTTTAGCGACCTGGACTACAGAGGTTGTTGGGATATGAAATGTAGACCGCAGAGGCTCACTCATAAGTAAATCAGTTGACAGACTTTGATTCAATGGCAGAATACAAGGGAAACACAGTAAGTCTAAAAAAGGAAGCCGGCCGCGGTGGTCTAGCGGTACTAGGCGCTCAGTTCGGAACCGCGCGACTGCTACGGTCGCAGGTTCGAATCCTGCCTCGGGCATGGATGTGTGTGGTGTCCTTAGGTTAGGTAGGTTTAAGTAGTTCTAAGTTCTAGGGGACTGATGACCACAGATGTTAAGTCCCATAGTGCTCAGAGCCATTTGAACCATTTTAAAAAAGGAAACTGCTTACAAAACACTTGTGCAATCCATTCTAGAATACTGTTCGAGTGTGTGCAACTCGTGCCAAATAGGGCTAACAAGGGATACTGAACATACACATAGATGGCCATAATGGATAGTCAAGGGTTTGTTTGACCTGTGTGAGACTGTCATGGAGATACCAAAGAAACTGAACTGGCAGACATTTGAAGATGGATGCAATCTAGTGATGTGATATTGTAACCTACTTATCGTCACCGTAGCTATTGTGACGACAGGTTTAGACTAATTACAGTACGCACAGAAAAGTGGAAGAAACCCTAATAACTGGGATATTCTGTCTGCCATGCACTTCACCATCATTTACACCCTCCCGCCGGAGGTTCGAGTCCTCCCTCAGGCATGGGTGTGTGTGACCTTCTTAGCATAAATTAGGTTAAGTTAGTTTATGTAGCGTGTAAGTCTAGGGACCGATGACCTAAGCAGTTTGGTACCTTAGGAATTCACATACATTTGATCATCATTTACAGAGTTTGGATGTGGATGCGGATCTAAATTTCCTTATGATACTGCACATTCTATTAAACTTTCCCACTTTCCATGATTCATCTGTTTTCATTTGAAGAACCTGTCTTCACCTGCAGGAGCATGACTCAGGTGTTATGTATTGCTTCCGTTTATGCTGGTCGTCAATATAGTTTCCTAGCTTTTCTTACACAAAATACCTTTAGAAATTCTTCAGTCAAGTGAATCAACTGCCAGTCCACACGTTGACTTGAAAGCCACAATATTTTATGGTGTTGTCTTGTTGCAAGTGGTACACCTCTGCCTTACCCCCTACGCCGAAGCAGCAAGTTAAGATAGGATAAGTTTACAGTTTAAAGTGGAATCTGGGGGTTATATATACTTCCTAAATAAAAAAGAACGCTTAAATTATATATACAGACGTGATTATAATTAAACTTTCAGACCGCTGTAGAAATAACACCACTGCTTATAATGACGTCAAATTGCAACGGATTATCGGAGAAGGGGGAAAAGATATGGCAGAAGAAAAATAAATAGTTACAAAACGTGGCAATAGATGACGCTGTAAGCATCATAATTTAATAGTGGTCGACTACAAATGACAAATGAATCATACAACAATGCCTCAGATGTATGTTTGACGCTAAACAAACTCTACTATTCAGTGTGCGTGGGTGAACAGGTGTGATACTTTTAGTTACGTAAGACCACGGCAAGGTCATATCACATCCGGTCGGAAAAAGAGATTTTTAACTGTCCCGAAGCCAAAAACGGCATAAAAAGCATCAATGATCGATTTTTGTCGTGAGGCCAAGCACCACATGAAAAGCATCAACCACACCGGTTTTTAATTGTCCTAAGGCCAAAAACCGCATAAAATGCATCAATCGAAATCAAACAGGATTATTGATTTCCGTGTGACTGGCGCAAAACATGATGAATATGCTGTCCACCGTTTTCTGCAACAAGTTGAAATCGAGAAACAGCAGTTCCACAGCTGATCGAAGTGTTTCCAGAGTCACGTTCAGAATGTGTTGCGCAAAATCTTCCAGGGCCAATCATTGTCCACTTCCATGTGAGCAAGAAATTCTAAAGCAAAGGTCTCTCTTGCTGGCAGGTCAACAGGAAGCAACTCGTGCACAAGGGTAATTTTGAATGGATAGCACAGAAGGATGTTTCGCAGGATTTTACGCACCGTGCTCACGGGTGCGTCCAGTGTCCACGTTTGCACACCACCATCACTCGTCTCCTCCTGCATTTCTGTGGCCACTGCTTCCACTGACGTCAAATCAATTCGTTTCCCCCCTCTACCAGGTTGCACACCAAAAGAACCCGTCTTTTCGAATTTCCGATTCATTTTCTCGACCCACGGCAGTCACCGGTTCAACGCATTTTCTTCAAACCCTTCAGTGTCCGGAACTTATGCAGAGCGCCGTGTGCACGGTCACCATTCTTGTAATACAGCTTTACAAGTAGAGCGCGATCCTGCATTGAGACAGTCATGTCGAACGTCGCATACGCAAAAACGGGAAAAGCCGTGTACCTGGCGTGTTTATACCAACTTCAAAGGGTTGTGCGCATGACAGGTGTTTTCATTTACGTTTTCTGACACATACAGCACCATCTATTGATCAATTTTCACACTTTTTTTGCTTCTCCGATAATATTCCGTTGCAGTTCGACATCATTCTGACCAGTGGTGTTATTTCTACAGCGTTTTGAAAGTTTAATTATAATCACCATGTGTGTGATATACATGACACATTGTGTCGATCGCCTGCTTTATTTCCTCGCTGTTGCCCTGCGTGTCGATGTACTGCGCTACTGTTCTGGCTAAAAAAAAGGGGGGTGGAAGTTCAACACGGACTACTTTAAATGATATAGCCGACAGGTGCACATTTGCGTTTCACAGTTCTTTACTTTCACCCTTCACAACCCCGCAATAAACACATTTAATGAGGCCACTTAACTACTGTTTAACTTTCGATAAGCCTCATTAGTAGGTTGCAGCTAAACATCCACATACTGCTACAACAGTTTGCTGTTGGACATCTGTGAGAAGTAAAAACCTAACCCTCACATTTCACAGTCTTTCAAATAGTTTGAACAGACACTGTCACTGCTTTAACATGCGGCCTATTGGTCTAACACTTATTTCACAGTTAAGTTGATGCATTGTTGTTGATCTATCCAATATGGCTTCCGCGTCTGAACTCGGCCATGGACGACTGACTGTCTCGGGAACAAAAATCGGGTCCTTATATATCCTCACAATAATCGGCACTGAAACTACACATTGTTCGATGTTTAAAATACAGAAATTACAACCAAAACTTAACGCATTAAATTAACTGAATACATCGGAAACTTCCTTCTTTTTAACAGTTCCTCCTACTACGAGGGTTAAGCCGAATTATTTGTTTAAATCATGAAATTAACAAATATAGTTACACGAACAATACTTTTGATGAAACTGGAAATTGCTTTGGAATTAGTTAAGAGCTGGCTTTGCTAACATGTTTTTGAATAGAGCCAATTGGATACTTTAAGATTACTAGTATTTCGTCTTCCAAATGTTTATAATTAGTTCAGAATTTATATTTGTTTATAAGTAAAAAGTAG
This sequence comes from Schistocerca nitens, assembly GCF_023898315.1. Lineage (NCBI taxonomy): Eukaryota > Metazoa > Arthropoda > Insecta > Orthoptera > Acrididae > Schistocerca > Schistocerca nitens. The sequence goes on from NC_064622.1 coordinate 14,080,270, forward strand.
AATTTAAGTTACGATTTAATTCTATAACAAAAGATATTAACTAGGAATAGTCAAAATAAATTAGAAAATCAATTACATAACTAATTACAAAATTTGATCTCGTGTTAAATTCTTTAATATTGCGGGCAAACCTTTCTCTTTTGTGAAAATGCAGATTATACTCACGTATGTTAATGGTAATTAGTCAGACATGAAAAAATGAATTTGAAGGATGCAGATGGCGAAACAAGAGAGGAAGTAAAAATATTCCAGCTTCCTTCGTCACAACATACGTAATGTATCAATACAAAAGTACTTCCAATTTTAAAAATAGCATATACCGTCGTATAGTGTATGCAAAAAATTATGTCACAATTAATTATTACAATTTATATGTACATATGTAAACATATGTACCAATAATAACTTGATTATATTTAGGTATGGTTTGACAACAAGCTATGCTCGAAACCAATAGCAATAAATAAAAATGATAAATAAAAAACAGCTCTGTTGGAATACTCTACAATAAATTTTGTACAACTTGTAGCTGCAGGACAGCTTACCAAGATATATTCACTACAGGTTTTGCAGATCGAAATACGTGAGACATGGGCAACCAAGCAACACATGTTTCATTTTGTAAAAAGATTGCTCTCATTTTGCAGTGCTTTTAAAAGGAACATTTTTATGCTGCAGGTGATGCAAAGGAGGTGTGATTTGCACTAACACATATAGTCTACCACCACCAGTTGTAGATGGGGCAAAACTAATTTGCCCTCTTGCTTGAGCTATAGGCAGCTTTGTTGTGTGCTGTGATCTAGGCTGTGCCTTGCATTTGGATTGTTGCAATGTCTGGAGCAGCTGCATGCCTCATCACTGAAATGCGAGTGAAACCAACACAGGTCCTGCCACACCCCATTGCTGCCTCGATGCGTGTTATTGTCAGCCACAGGTGTGGCAGTCACAGCCGGCGGAAGATCACAACTCCCAGGGCAGTCGCTCGTGACATCTCTCTCATGAGTGTACATAACTCTTCGAGTCTCGACATTTTCTCGTGGCTGTAGTTGGCATGTCATTCCAGAATGTGCAAATATTCAAATATTGTCAAATGGTTCAAATGGCTCTGAGCACTATGGGACTTAACTTCTCAGGCCATCAGTCCCCTAAAACTTAGAACTACTTAAACCTAACTAACCTAAGGACATCACACAACACCCAGTCATCACGAGGCAGAGAAAATCCCTGACCCCGCCGGGAATCGAACCCGGGAACAAATATTGTCATTGCTTCGGAATTGCGAAAAGTTTGTCAGCCAGAAATAATTTATTTTCCCTCATATCATACTCATGCAATCATCGCCAACTGTAAACAAGCCAGTAATTTAACTGACCAGAATGTCCAGAATGTGCTGTCTACCATAACATTAGGCTGATCTATTCATGGAGGTGTCTCGACTGTGTGAATTCGATGATCATATGTGTTCTGGCTGTAAGGTCAGTAGTTTAAGTTGAGAACCTGTTCATATATGTGCTCCACAGAAGTCCTATTGAGGATGAGTTTAACGTTCAGTCGGACACTGATGACAGACGAGATCCCGTAGACAATGTACAGTGTGGGAGGAAAATTGAGTATCTTGTCACATGGCCAGCTAGCTGGGCCATGCATTGAATTATGAGTGGAGTCATCTTGATTATTCCTGGCGCTTATGGACTGATAAAATCACTCAATACGTTCATGAAGTTCCAGCATTCTAATGGTGGATAGGACCAGTAACTAGACTGTTAAATCTTTATTTTCCTATAATATCCATCACAGTTGCAATAATAGTCATTTCTTTATGGTGACTAGCTTAAGACCATCATATAAATTTTCAATCCACTGTGTTAGATATAAGTGTAATCATGCAGTTCCCCACAACATACATGTGAGTAACCAAATATTAATTATTCCTCACTAATAATTATTACATAGATAAAAATGATGAATTGCATATGAGCATACAATGTTAATTCTTTGCTGCATTCGACTGGAAAGAATTCACTTTGTATGCTCACATGCAATTCATCATTTTATATCTACGTAATGATCATTGGTTAGGAATAATGGATGTTCAGTTACCCACATGTACATTAGTGGGGACTATATGATTACACTTACGCCCAAAGCCATGATTTAAAATTGGTCATGATGTGTGAAACTAGTCATTACAAAGAAATGTCTGTTGTCACAACTGTGTAGGATATTGAAGGAAAATAAAGACTCAAAATATTGTTATGCAGATGTGAATTAGTTGACCAAATACTACCTTGTTGACATGAGGCTAGATTTGCTTCTCACCGAAATCACTAAGGAGGTCAAAATGCGTTACACATTGTTCATACATATGTTCACCATTGTTGCTGTTGGTGGTAAGTGCAGTAGTATGTCACTCTTGTGTTTTCCACAAATTGTAGGCTGATCAAGAAAGAGAATGTTATATGACTCAGTTTTAAAAACACCATTCTGTCCAGATTGTTCAAAAAGATACCTATTGTGGAACAACTACACTGTCAAAGCTAACATTGTATCACAAAATACACCTGTCATTTTGAAATAGATGCTGCTATTCATTATGGGTTTCAAGATGGCGCCAAACTAAAATGACATGTGCAATAGCTTTCCCATTAAAATTAAAAATTACGTTAGAAAGTGCATAATGTCCGAAACATCGGTATTTATTGTGATAATGCTTGTCTGGTGTGCTATATTATTAAAGAAGTTGATGAAAGAAGAAGTGCGAACACTGAAAAATACGAAGATGAGCTTGAGCGTGCAGCGTCAACGACCGACACTGAACATTTGCAAGAAAATTGGACGTTTTCCCACAGCTATTGTGAAAAACGGGCCAACAAACGAATAATGTGTTTAAAATGTGAAACAGTTTACCATTGTAAGTGTGCAACAGTAAGTTCAAAACGAAAGACTTGGTACTGTTTGAATTGCTTGAAAGACGAAACGCACGAAAATGTGAAGAGCAAATACACTAAAGACGATATTACAGCGTTTCTATTAGATGAAATTCGTGGGTTAAAGCAAAAGAATGATGAACTTAAACAACAAAAACAACAGTGCGAATCTCCATTGTACAGTGATGTGGTAATAGAAACTTTGACTAGTAAAAATACAAGTGACAGACAGGACCAATAAACATTGTCGAAATTGCCAGAAAACTGTGAGTGGTGGTGTTGAGTGCACGGAATGTAGAAACATATTATTTCATTTTCGACGTGGAAAAGTAGATCCCGCACTAAAGGGGCAGGAGATAACCATAAAAAACCGGAATTGTAATGAATGTAGGTTGAAAACTATTATGCCTAAAATATGTAACATCCCCAATTAAAATGGACTTGAAGATAATGAAATTAACACAATTACATCTGAAGACAAACACAAGAAACATAACAACATGGATTGTGGCACAAAAAGCGCAGATGTATTTAAATCATCTCTGGTGTCTCTGGTGCAGAGCGCCCTATCATTGTGACATTGATTCTTTGGACTGCTTTGTTCTAATCTACACCTTTGGCGTTTAACTTGTACTGCCATGTTTATCATGTATCAGTGATTAATAAATGCGTATTCGATATTTGGTGTGTGTTATCTCCAACTGATCCCTACACGATAACGACAATGGTGACCCCAAAACCGTCGACATCTCACTGCGAGTTATTTTGTGCTTGTTTTCGTCATTTACGAACTTCGTGTGCCAGCTCACATTGTTTTCGCCACAATGGATCTACCAGTATCTTTTGGTGCAAGTGTAACGGACCCCATTAACTATATCACTTGCGACCACGAGTGGACAAGTGTACCTACTTTGAATTTGGTTAAAAGTGAACAATTATTTACACATGGCCGCGTGGATGGCCACCTAACCCTACCCAGTTCAACATGAGCGCCGCCTAGCGTGGCAGCACAGTAACAGCCGCAACATGGACAGTGCACACTGCCTAATCACAACGCAGACGACCTTCCAATTAAAGACACTGTGGTATGTCATTACCTTCGGGGTAGTTTCACGTGCCGACGAAGTTCCAGAGCTGTGAATCTAATATTTCTATGCATTGGGTAGCATATTCTAATAAGCATAGCATCACAGCAGCCCCTGCTCCCCACATGCCATCTCTGCAACGCCGGTCGTGTCGACCGCACCGGCTTCTGCAATTGTCCTGTGAATCTACAAGATGCACCTGCATGCTCCGCTCCTGCATCGTGTCTTCCATTACCGACTTCAGCCGATGCCCCACCTATGCCGCCACGGATCACAAAGGTCACTGAACCGATGTTGCCTGCGGCTAGCCTCTTGACTCCTATTGCCAACCCTCCTACGCCAGTATCAACCATCAGTAATGGCACTTGTCATAGGATTCGTTATAAGGCCAGGTGCCTTAACACTTCCAGACTCCTGCACCCGAAGGAGATTGTTCAGGATCTGTTGGCTTCAGGCGTCCTCTGCCCCTCCGATAACAACTTGTCTTTGCCTGTTCACCTTGTTCCCAAAAAGGATGGCACCTTTACGCATGTGCAAAGACTACAGGTCCCTCAGTGCTCTCACCATTATCGATATCTACCCCATCCCATATATGCAGGATTTCACACAATTACTCCACGGTTCTAACTTTTTTTCTGTTTTAGATTGTTCCAACGTGTATCATCAGATCCCTATGCATCCATCGGATGTTCCAAGGATGGCCATCGTCACACACTTCAGGCTATCTGAATACTGTTACGTGCCTTATAGATTGAAAAATGCTGCACAGACGTGGCAACGGTTCATTGATTCCATTTTGCTCCCTGTGCCATTTGACTATGCTTACTTACATGATATACTGATCTTTTCCTCCTCCACTGAGGAGCGTCAACTTCACCTCGATGCAGTCCATTCAGCCCTTGCTGCCAATGGCATGGTGATCAACCATGATAAATCTCAACTGTGTTCCACATCAGTTACCTTCCTAGGCCATATTGTCTCTGCCAACAGCCTCCGATCGACGAGTTCTTGTGTCGAAACTATACTTGATCTTCCTATCCCTGAGGATTAGGCTCCGCTTCGTCATTTCATGGTATGGCAAAGTTTTAACACCGCCATATTCCTCAATCTGCCTCTGTCCAAACGGCCCTCACCTATGCTCTCCCCAGCAAAAACACTATGCGGAAATGGAAGTTTGAGTGGACCAAACCCATGCTTGACACATTTGGTAACCTTAAAACTGCCCTCACCAAAGCCGTCACACTCGCCCACCTTGATACTGAGGCCTGTGTCTCGATCACAACTGATGATGGTGACTCAGCTGTGAGCACCATTTTACAGCAGCACACCACCGACTGCATCCAACCCCTCCACTTCTTTTCCGAGAAACTGACTAAAAGCCAATGCAAGTGGTCGGCTTTCAACCGTGAACTCCTCGCTGTATACGAGGCGATTAAATATTTCCGTAGTGACCTCGAGGGGTGACCTTTCACAATCTATACCGATCACAAGCCACTCGTGGATGGTATTCATAATCTGGCTAAGGACCTTCTGCCAAGGCATTTCCGCCATATGGACTACATCTGTCAGCACTCTTTCAATGTGTGCTATATCCACAGCACGGAGAATGTTGTGGCAGACTACCTTCCTCACATCTGGGTGCTAACCGCACCGCTGAATCTGGAGCAGCTCGCCCAACTGCAAGCCGACGTCGATGATATACAGTGAATAATATCAGACAATGAACCACCGTTCTCTGTCGAGCCCCATATACTACCTGGGTCGATGATCCATGTCATTTGTGACACCTCTACAGGCTCACTCCGCCCCCTGGTCCCTACCGCCCTTAGTAATAGGGTTAGTGCCTTGCACGGCTCAACCCACCCTGGGACACCAGCCACTGTGCGGCTGGTTACGGAGCGCTTCGTCTGGCCTGGCATGAAGCAAGACTGCCACACTTGGAGCTGTGCAGCAAGGTTGGCAGGCCCGCTCATTCTCCATTGGGCAAGATTGACATTCCAAAGGGGCATTTTCAGAATGTCCTTATCGAGATCATTGGTCCCCTACCCCCTTCCAAGCGTTACAGATACATCTTGTTAATCATGAAACATGTGACCCTCTGGGTCAAGGCAGTCCCACTTATTGACATCACGGCCATGACCATCGCCCATTTTTTTGTCTTGTCGTGGGTTACTCGCTTCAGCAGTACCGTCTGTGACGACCAACTAGGGACGCCGGTGAGAGTCCACGCTCCTTGCACAATTCTGTAAACTCTGCGGTGTAGCCAGATTTCACACCACAGCTTACCACCCACAAGCAACCGGCCTGGTCGAGCAGTGGCACCAAACATCCGAGGCCGGGCTAATGTGCCGTGGTGGCCAACAGTCTGAGGCCGTCCCGTGGGTCCTGCTGTGTGTCCACTCGGCCCGTAAAGAAGATTTGAATGCCTCACTCGCTGAGATTCTATATAGTAAACCCCTCCTTCTTCCCACCGAATGCATCAAGGATTCGCCATCAGCCACAATGAAGGATGTCCCCACCCTGGTTGAGCACGTTCATACTCTGCAACCCCCTTCCCTGCCCCCACACCTCCCCACCTGTGCTCGTCCACAAGGACCTCGCTTCGTGCGACTTTGTCATGCTGTGGGACGACATTGTGCGAGCAGCCCTGCAGCTGCCTTATTCGGGCCCTCACCGCACGCTATATCACAGTATGAACACATTCGTCATCCACTTACATGGATGGCCACAGATAGTGTCCGTTAATCAACTGAAACTGGTGTGGTCACTCACCGATCTACTTCCCGACGCAGCCGACGTGCCTTTGGCTGATGCGTCTCCGCCTGTGCGGCCACTGGAATCATGGGACTCCTGCACCGCTGACACTGATGCCCCTGCTTCCTGCGCCAGCCAGCACCTACAGCTGCCATGCTGGCACCAAGATTACGAATTCGTGTAATGAAGCTTCCCTCTACCATGCTCCACACTACCGGGGCAGGCTCTGTGGCATCTCTGGCACAGATTGCCCTATCTTTGTGACTTTGATTCTTTGGACTGCTTTGTTCTAGTCTGCACTTTCAGTGTGTTACTTGTACTGGCATGTTTTTTATATATCAGTGATTGATACTTGGTGTGTGTTATCTCCAACTGATCCCTACGTGATAACCACACATCTAATAAAAACCACAGCAAAAAAAAAAAAAATTTTGCAGCAACCCAGATTTGATGGTGCCTGTTTTTTGAAATTGAGTAAAACAAACAATGTATCAATTGCAACAGATAAAGAACAACATGGAACACAGAGTTAAGAAACATCAAGAGGAAAAACAACACACATCAGAATATACTCTGATGGTTTTGGAAGAGGGATGGCTACAAAAACAAAGACCCTGACAACTCAAAAAAACATTAAAATTGAAGGCATAGTGAATCCTGGAGCAAGATTCAACCAGATCCTCACCAACACTGAAGATTGCAGTAATTTGTCAAGAAGTGACTTTGCAGTTCTTATAGGTGGTTCCAATGATATGTACCATAATGAAACAGCTGCAGCAACAACAGCTCTGAAGACAACACTGGGCAAGTTAACATATGCAAATATATTATTTAAAATACGTCATCATTATGATATAATTGAATCATCATGTGTAAACACAGAAATAACCCAAGCTAACAAGTATTTTCAAACAATCTGCAAACAGTTTAAAAGTTTAATGCTTTTTAACATTAAGAAATGTATCAGTGGTAACCATCAACCCTCTGAAAATTGTAACTGCTTAAGAACTTGTCATACAAGACATGGTCAAGGCCTAAGAGGATTAGGAAAGACACTGCTGGCCCAAAAAATACCTAGTATGCTAAATAACAAATTATCTTGTATCAGTAATCCAGAACATATGTCTCAAAACTCAGAACCAGATCAGGGAAACATATAAGGCTCACCAAGCCTGAAATGTGTCAAACTTCGTCAAAACAAAGAGCCTCAGAACACAGTACAAAAAACGCACCTAAAGTAAATAATCAAACTAAGCCCAATGTAAGCAATTTCTCCACCTTGCAACAACAATGAATTACTTTTGTTACATATAAATGAACAGTCCTTAAGAAACAAAGCCAGTGAACTACAGTACTGGTTGGAGGAAATTAAATTTGGCATTCTCTGTGTAAATGAACATTGGATTAAAAGAGCAGAAGTAAACTTATTTGTACCATTTTGCAAGTCACTGGCAACAAGCATACTATACACGAAACAATGCCCATGGTAGAGTGTCCATTTATATCAACAAAAATTTGAATCTAAAACATTCAATAACAGACCTCACAAGCCTGTCTGTTGAAGGACTTTTTGAAGCATCTGCCTTGGTTATACACACTCAGAAATTCATTATTGCAACAGTTTACCAACTACCAGCTTCTGATGAGGAGATATTCACAGAAAAACTCTCTGAATTAATCTTAATGACTGCCAGATACAAACAATATAAAATGTTTATCACAGGAGACATTACTATAGATGTAAGAGTAAAGAGAAAAACTATGGTACACATACTAAATATTTTAAGATCAATAAATTAATACTACTTAAATGAAAAACTGACCAGAATGGAGGCATGCCTTGGCAATATAATTAGCAATGTGTGCAGGAATCAAGTAGAGTGGGATACTATCAAATTAGGACTATCTGACTATGATGAAATATGGCTTTAAATTGGAAATCTGACACTTGATGATACCAGGATGCTAACTACATATAAAGCTCTCAAGGAAGAGAATATTGAAGTAATGAGAAATGAACTGAGTAGAATAGAATGGGCTAGAATACTAACCATTGACAAAGATATAAATGAAAGCTTTTATGTATTCATATCCAATATAAAAAATACATTAGACAGTAAGTGGCCTCTTATTACTAAGAGATGTAACCGTAGCAATATGCATAAAGCACAACACACAAAAAAGTGGTACACCCTGCACCTCAATAAAATCAGAATCCTTCTACTCATGCTGAAGGACAAAATTGAAGGGAGCAAAAAAAAACAAGAAACGAGAATAGATATATAAACTTAAAAAAATATAAAAATCTGAAATTAAAGCAGCAAAAGCGAAAGCAAATGAAGGTTATACTTTAAATTCTTAAAAAATGTAAAGCTGCCTGGAACACCATTAGAAGTGAGATAAATATGGGAAAGGAAGAAATCAATAACCCTGTGGCGCCAATGAAATCGATACCAACATCGATATGCATTCATCTTTGGACTCTAAGCATTATCTTTGGCTGTTCCGCCATGTTCAGTTCAGTTCTTTGTGATCCTTGTATGTGTTAAGGTTAATAAATGAACTATTGCTAAAAGGGTGTGATTATTGGTGCAACCAACCCGGTAATTCTCCTCACTGGTGACCCCGAATTGTAACGTCTTCCGTTTTCGCCGTTTTACTGTTTCCGCGACCTCCGCGTCGGTTATTGCCACATGTATTACATCGACACAGCATTCGAACAATGCCTTCAGCCCAGGGCCTAACGCCAGTTTTTGTGATCGACATGCATCATGTTGCAGGCGATGTACACCTGCCAGGACTGCAATATGATGCCTCTCACTCGATGATTCCGCCGATTTCGCCAGACGTTTTCGAGCCTGCAACAATAAGAGAGGTTAGGAGTGCACATGACTCCTGCTATCAAACGCCTTTGTTCCCGCCACATGTGCCCTCCCTCATCGACTGTGTAGTTACCTCTTACGGATCTCCGTGCAGTGTGGAACCAATGCCGATTTCTGCAAATGCTTCGTCGGACAACCTACTACCGCTAGAACAACGATTTTCCACGCCGCAATCCATGCAGTACCACGTGGATACCTGCCACATGGCCGGAACTGCTTCATTCACAGGTCTGCCTCCTCAGCATCCGACCACGCCCGCACCTGCCTCAGTTCAGCATCAGTACATGCGTTCCTACTTTGATACCTCGGCCTGCAACAGGAACAATAACTTGTTATCTGTGCCTGAGCTCCACCTCTGTCCCACTGCTACACATCAGTGTTTTGTGCCATGACATTTACCTTATCCGCACACCATTTTGAATGGAGTGACTATGAACAATGAACATTCACACATTCTGTCCCACGTTTGACATCATTTCCCACACTGTGCTTCTGGACAGCCTGCACCTCCACAGCCTCCCTGCAACACAGGTGGCCCCAGCTCTGATCATACATCGAGCTTTCTGTGGACTAACACGCGTTCTCAAACTTTGAACTTTTTCTCACCTGTTGCCCCCACGCCGGCTCCAGTCGAGCTTCCGCTACCGTTCTCGGCACATCTCGGTGCCTCATCCATGTCAGTCTTCTGTGATGCGTCAATCTGAACACACCCGCAACCTGCTGAGATTCCACAACCGCAATCGACACATTACAGTGTCTCACCCGCGTCGGCCTTCCGCGTCGTGACAGATCGCGCTCAACCACAATGTGTCACCTTCACACTGCCACCCGAATAACTGTCATAGCCACATCCCTATAGGCACACTCTCCTGGAATACTACAGCAACAATAGCAGAATTCAGGCAGTGCCCCAACGAAGTCAACTCAGTCTGTTCTTCCAAACATTCTACAATGCTTACCGATGCTGCCGCTGTTTAATCCCGACAGAGTAACAACCTGGTTCAAAATTGTGGATGAAGTGTTCGACCATTACAAACTCGACGAGTCAACCAGGTTTCTGTGTCTCATCACCCACCTACATGACCAGGAGGACTTGATTGCTGACATGGTCGACGCCCCGGACTTATCTACCGGGTACACTCTAGCCAAAAAGACAGTTCTACGTCGGCTTGCATGCTCAAATGAGGCAGCAATACGGCAAGTGCTCCATGTCGAGCAACTAGGCAACAATAAACCTTCCCAGCTCTGGAGACGGCTATGTGCCCTGGTCAGCGCCAATCTACTCTCTGACACAGCTCTCCTCACCATCTGATCAGATAAACTATCTCCTGACATCCACTTTGTTCTGGCTCAAAGGTCTCCTGAACCTGTCAAGCAAAGAATGACAATTGCTGACAAGCTACACGATGCATCGCTGCTCTATTTCACGAGCCACTGCCTACCTGACAAGTCTCAGGTTCAGACTCATTGCCCTGTGTCCGGACGCGGCTGGGGCCGTACTGTGTCGACCATTCCGCTTGCTCCAGGAAGCAGTAAACGAGCAACTGGGATGTCGCCGGCTCTGCCCACAGTCACGCTCCCTCCAGCAACCAAACTTGCTGCGGCCTCCGAACCTCGGCCACCACCACTGGCAATGAAACTTCCACAGGAAATGCAACCGCACTACCCGTACTGTTACTTCCCCACACGGTTTGGTGAGGTGGCACAGAACTGCAGACCACCCTGCTACTTCCCAAACGCCAATCGCAGGTAGGTCCGGGTACCGCCTCCTGCGCACAACGTGACAGGCAGCCCCAAGTGCTCCATCACTGACAATGACCAACATCACTGTTCTCGTAGACTGCCGTACAAAATTCTACATAAAACCAGTGTCAACAATCTTCACAATGATTTCCTGTGAAGTGCATGGCGGAGAAGTTGTTAATTTATCTCTGTACCTCTCAGGGACAGTTAAGCTGGAGTAATGTTTATATAGCAACACCATTAGAAGTTAAAGTGCTTCTTTAACAGTTAAGCAAAATAAAATTGTTAGCAAATAATTTAACAGGTAAATTCAAACATTATTTTGAAATAACACTGATAATGATGAAGCTGATCAAAGAAATAAGTAGTTGCAATCATAATTACATAACTGCAGGAAGATTATACCAAATTTATCTGTTTTGTGCTATTCTAAGAATTATACATTTGATTTCGATTGTGAGAAGTGAAACGAGATTCCAAGTAGTCTTATCTAAGCATCTGATTTCCCTGTTTTATACTATCCACCAGATTTCTAGCATTGTTAGTAACAGCACAAATTTGTTTCTATTTAAGGTCGTGTAAGCATTACACTGAATTCAGCATGGCTTGAGCCTCGAACAAATTCTCAAGAAGATAGACAGGCAGCCGAAAGAGCTAGACAGTTTTACGTAAGTATTTCACATCAAATGTTACTTATTTTATCATTCAGTTGCATGTGGTGTGAAGATTATTTTGTACTTATTTGACTTTTAATTGGGAAAAGCTTACCCTACATCAATAACAATGTATCAAAAAGTCTTGCGGTGAGAACTTGTAGAATGCCAATAGACATATTTGGAACTAAATATTTGTCTTAGGTTTCCAGTCAAATGTCTGTGTGTGCCCTTCTGAGAAAAGAGAGGAAATGTTTAAGCGTAGTTGTGATCTGTAATAAAAGGGGCAACAGCAATTTCAAACAGTAGGCCCAGCAGATACCAACAGGAAGGCAGAAAAGAGTAAAGCCCAAACAAATGAGATGTCAGAAGAACCCTTATATGACAGCTCTGTGGAGATATAAACTGGAGGGGCAGAATGGAAGGCACAGAAATAGTGTCCTAAACATAAACAAATACATGAAAAAGAATTTCCAATAGGAGGAAACATTTCTTACGAATGTTTTAATTACAAGGAAAAAGAAGAGGGTGCTACACACAAAAAAAGATGCTGAGAAAAGTTATTGACGAAAAAGAGAAAGAGAGTATGAAAAAAAGAAGAAGAAGAAGAACAGTGCTAGGAAGGGAGTGAAACACGATGTGATATTAGCATCAGAAAACTCACATAAAAACTGCTTGTGCAAAAGAAAATGTTCATGCATGAATTAAGCTAAGATGGTTAACAGAAATTAAACATGTTTCAGGGAACACAAGGAACTTTCACTTTTGGTAGTGAACCAAACTCACAACCAAAACTTATTGGCTTTCAGAATAAATTTATGTAGAAGCATGTGTTGCTGAATCGTCAAAAATTTATATTATAATCCAGCTTTTGATACTGCTTTGAAAACTTACAGACCGTTTGCAAAGTGACGAGTACATTTTTATTTATGTGAGATTCCAAATATTTGCAGTTTCCATATCTTACTCATATTAAAGTAACTACTGTAAATTCCTTGGTGTGCATAAGTACTCCAGTGCAGTATTGGATAACTTAATGAGAGAGAGAGAGAGAGAGAGAGAGAGAGAGAGAGAGAGAGAGAGAGAGAGGGAGGGTGGGGGTGTGAGGGAGGGTGGGGGTGTGGGGGAGTGGGTGGGTGTGTGGGGAGTGGGTGGGTGTGTGATAAAGCACAAGCTCAGACAGGGTCTGGATGAGAAAGGAAATTGGCCATTTCCATTTCAAAGCAACCAACTTAGCAACTCTGATTGATTTAGGAAATCCATATAGCCTACGTCAGAGTGGACAGGCAGACTTGGAAGCCACTCCTCCTTTAATGTTAATCATCTTTCCGTCTACTGAGAATGGTGATCCAAGACCAGGAAGGGCAAAAATATCAATAGGTTTATGAAGAATAAAACTTCTTATCTATGCTTTTGAAGAAGATTGGTTGGTTGGTTTTGGGGAAGGAGACCAGACAGCGAGGTCATCGGTCTCATCGTATTAGGGAAGGACGGGGAAGGAAGTCGGCCGTGCCCTTTGAAAGGAACCATCCCGGCATTTGCCTGGAGCGATTTAGGGAAATCACGGAAAACCTAAATCAGGATGGCCGGACGCGGGATTGAACCGACGTCCTCCCGAATGCGAGTCCAGTGTCTAACCACTGCGCCATCTCGCTCGGTTTTGAAGAAGATTGTGGTACAATGTGCAAAGAAGTTTCTGAGAGATTCTAGCATCATCAGCATTCTGAATTCTTACAAGTTATTTAAGAAAACAGAGATATTGCTGCATGATATGCCATTTGACTACTAAGTAGGTACAGAAATGGCTCGACATCACTGGCTTCCAAAAACGTGAGCACAACATTGAGTGTGAAGCAGTCTGGATCAAATTGTCACACTGATGTTAAGTTGCACTGTGCTTTGGAGCTGATGTAAAACTTTAGGCCCTCCTGTAACGGAACAGTTAAGCCAGGTCAAAGGTCAGAGGAAGGCAAGACCTTATCACCTCCAGTACAATCCAAAATATTTAGAGTTGAAGATAGTTTTACTATTAGAGAGAAAATCTAAAGAGGAAGGACTTATGAGAAATATTTAGAAAAGAATGTAGCATCACTTCACAGGAAAAGGATATATTCAAGTAATTGGTCACTTAATTCATGATGATGGCTTCCTGATAACTAGTACAGAAAAAACTGACATCAAAAAGGTATAGTTTGTAGAAAGTAGTCAAGGCACCATAAAACTCAAACTGAATCTAACACCACTACTAGTTTTGATAGTGACCTCAGTTATAGAATTGGGTGTGAAACCATTCAAACCAGTTTTCTGATGCCCAGAATGGATTACATTGTATCCATAATCATTCTTTTCTTACCATATGATTTAATTCATGGTTTAATATTTGTATAACCATGCTGAATTACTTATGTAAGTGTACTTGTGTAAGTGTATAAATAAAAGAAGGGAAAGGCAACTACTCACCTACATCACATCAATGCATGGAGCACAGCAACAGTTAACAGAAAGCAGCATTTACACTAGCCTTCGAATACTAGCTCACTTTTCAGCAACAATACACACATTCATACACGCAACTACACAGACACCCAAACGCACTATTACATTGCCATGGCGAGACTAATCATTGACACTCGATTTTTGAAAGCAGTTGCCTGAGCTGATGGAGGTGGGGAGGGGATAGGGAAGAACGCAAGAAGAGGGAGTGGGAAAGAGGCAGGTCTTTGGATAGATGACTCCACAACAAGATGATAAAAGTGCAGAGGGTGCAACAAGAAAAGATGTAGGAAGAGGGAGAGGAGCAGAGAAATTAGGAGGAAGAAGAAGAGAGAGGTAAAGATGATGAGGGAGGGGAAGAGAAAGGTGAGAGACTGAAAAGGGGCAGAGGAGAGAGGGATGGAGGGAGGGAGGGAGGGAGGGGAGCAGGGAGAAGAGAGAAGGGAAAAGGCTAGGTGAATCAGTGGGAACAGGTTAGTGGAGATTTAGGCCAGTGGGATTGCAAGAATGCAGGATATGTTGGAGAGACAATTCCTATTTGCTTATTTTAGAGAAACTTGTGCTGTAAGAGAGTATCCAAATGACCCCCACAGTGAAGCAGCTGTTTAAGTCACTTGCGCTGTGGTGTGCAGCATATCTGGCAAGTGGATGGTCAAGTTTGTGGTTTGCTGCAGTTTGAAGGTGGCCATTCATGGAGGTAGAAAGTTGGTTACTTGTCATGGCCACATAGAATGCAGCACAGTAATTGGAGCATAGCTGACATATAACTTGGCTGCTTTCACACATGACTCTGCCTTTTATTGGGTAGAACATGTCTGTGAATGGACTGCCGTAGGTGGTGGTAGGTGGGTGTATAAGGCATATCTCGCACCTGGGTCGACTGTGAGGGAATGACCCAAGGGGTGCAGGTTTGGAATAGGGATGGACCAGGATATTCTGAAACTTGAGCGGGCAGCAGGACACCACTTTGGGTCACATTTAGGGTAGTATATCCATCATCTCATGGCACAACAGGAGGTAGTAGAAGATCTGGTGGAGAATATGGTTGGCCTTTTCAAGGCCACAGTGATACTGGGTGATCAGAGGACTGCTGGTTCATGGCTGTTTAACAGGTTTACTGGTATTAGATGAGCTGATGGCCTGGGAGACTTGTTTATGGATGAGATGGATAAAATATTATCTCTCAGTAAAGGTTTTGGTAAGGCTATCAGAATATTTTGACAACTCCTACTTTCCACAGCAGATGTGGTGTTCACACATGGTGAGACTGTAACAAAGAGACTTTTTGATAGAATGGTTTACAGTTGTCAAACTGGAGGTACTCTTGGTGTTTGGTGTGCTTGATAAGGATAGATGTATTTATGGAGCCATCTGAGAGGTGGAGGTCGACGTGTAGGAATGTGGTTCATTGAGTTACGAAGGACCAGTTGGAGCAGATTTGGGAGTAGGAGTTGAGGTTATGGAGGGTAAAGCAAAGGTTGTCTTTGACATGAGTCCAGATTGTGAAAATGTCATCAATGAATCTGAAAGACTCAAGAGGTTTTAGGTGGTAATTGGATATGAGGGTTCCCTCCAGATGACCTATAAATAAGTTGGCATAGGATGGAGCCATGTGAATATCTGTGGCAGTACAACAGATTTGTTTGTAGATTTGGTCTTTGAAAGTGAAATAATTGTGGATCAGGATGTGGTTGGCTAAGAGGGTTAGGAAAGGGGAGGTGGTTTGGTACCAGGAACACATTGGGAAAGGTAATGTTCTGGGTGACCACAAGACCATGGGCATTGGGGATGTTGATGTATAGGCAAACTGGTCCCACTGCCTCACCTTGCATTTTACCTTCTGCCTGTACCACTCCTTCTCTATCCAGATAATCCACTACTTTCTCCCACCACTCTTCTCCTCCCCTCTCCCTCATTCCCGCATTCTCTCTCTCTCTCTCTCTCTCTCTCTCTCTCTCTCTCTCTCTTCCTCCCCCCTCTGCCTCCCCCTCTCTCCCCTCTCCTTTTCCATCCTTTCCCTTCTCTCTTCCTCTTGATCTTCACCTTTCTCTCCTTTTTACCCCTCCCCCTTTTCCCCCCTCAGTTCCCCACTCCTGCCCTCTTCCTACATCTCTTTTTGTTTTACCCTCCGTAATTTTTCGTCTTGTTTAGCGGCCATGATGAAGTCATCTGTTCAAAGACCTGCCTCTTTTCTGCTACCCCATTTTTGCATGCTTTCCTCTCCCCTCCCCACCTCAGACAACCGCTTTCAAAAATCGAGTGTCAATTATATTGCGGTTGTGTGTGAATGTGTGTACTGTTGCTGAAAAATGAGCTAGTGCTTGAAAGCTAGTGTGAATGCTGCTTTCTGCTTGCTGTGCCCCAAGCATTGATGTGATATAGGTAAGTAGTTGCCTTTCCCTTTTTTACACATTGCTCCATCCAGGAATTTCCGTTATTGTTATGAAAATGGATTTTATTTTATATTTTAAGCTTACTTGACAGTGATGTTATAAGTTCATGCTTAAACCACGATATGAACCTAGGATCTTAGTCTGTAAAGGGCACATAAAAAAAGCTGTAATTTTTGTTTCATTATTTGTTTTTGTACAATATTGCAGTTACAGATCAGAATTTAACAAAATTATACTACAAAGTTTTTTGACTGAAATAATTTCATGGTAGCCTACCACATCAGTAATTTGAGAAGTAATGATAAAGTTTGTCTGTTAACTGAAAAAGGGAAGTTATGTATTTCATTGTTCATTTTTATTTGCAAGTGCATGTTTGCAGTCCTGGTACATACTGGAACTTCACACCACAGTAGTGAAGTAAAATGCTAGAATAGCCAAAATAAAATGGTCCGGCCCACTGATAAAGTGAGGATGGGCTTCCATACTGTTCTGGCACTTCTAGAGTGTTGTTGATGTACTGTGGTGTTATGTTTCAGTATATACCAGGACTGTAGATATGTACTTTCAAACAAACTAACAACTATTTATATGCATAACTTAAATTTTTAGTTGCCTGTAAAAACTTTACAATTGCTACTCATAATGCATTATTTATCTACATATTATTTAGTAATGGCTTACATAATGTGACAATTTTACTGTCTTATTTAAGTTTGGATACTGGGCCCATCCAATCTACAGCAAAATTGGTGACTATCCTGCTGTAATGAAGGAGAGAATCATGAGAAACAGCCTGGCAGAGGGCCGGTTCAGATCTCGTCTACCGGAATTTTCTCCACAGTGGGTCAAATTTATCAGAGGTAATAACGGAAAATAATTGTTTTAGCCATACATTTGTGCCTTTGGGATACAAATTGTGACATTCTATTACAGAGAAACATTAGACAATGTTGATTACTGTGAAAGTATTAATGTTTCAATGTTGTTATGTATACATATATATTGTTCATATTCTTTGAAGTTTGTCTGTCACATGTATCATAAATTCTTTGGTTCATTTTTAGTGTAGTGAGATAGAACTGTATGCCACATCTAAATTTGAAGCCAGATCTCTGCCACAACCAAGTATACCATCTCATCATGTCTCAAAGCTTGAGCCTGTCACTGGCTTCATACTAAGTAGAAGCCCTCTCAGTAGATACTGAAAGACTATTAGTACCGTCATGAGAAAGGGTGCAGTGGGAAGTTCTGCTTACCAGTCACTTCTTAGTTTGTTGCTGAATGCATTCTCATACTCTATGCGGAATATGTGTCCCATTGATTATATACATGAGAAGTGAAAGCTGCATGTTGGACAAGGGTTCAAACTCAGAGTCTTGCTTTTCACTAGCAGTGTGCTGCCAATTGCACCTTGCCTGGCAGACAGTTTAAGCTTTCTACAAAAAATGAACCACTGTGGTGGTAGCCTCTCACACCATAGGATGGGGAAAGGAGGAGGAGGGAGGAGGGGGGGGGGGGGCGGGGTAGGAGTGGGTCACTGCACAGTTCTGAAGGGAATGGGATAGCTCACTGCAGGTTGAAGCTTTTTCAATTGGTCTCTATGAATCATGCCGAGACCACCTTGTCCATACACACACACACACACACACACACACACACACACACACACACACACACACACACACACACACTCTACACATGAGGGAGGGGGGGGGGGAGAGAGAGAGAGAGAGAGAGAGAGAGAGAGAGAGAGAGAGAGAGAGAGACCCTAATAGTGTTGCCTAAACAAAAATATGATTCTTACTAAATTTAAACTGTTGTCAATGTTTAGTTGTAATAAAATTAAAATGGAAATTTTGAAATGAGAACCATTAATGAAATTTAACACTGATATTTATTAGATGCAGTTAGTAATATGCATCCTAACTTAGCTTACAACTCATGCTTCTGTAATTTTTCTATTAAAGTCACATTTTCTCTGGAGTGTGCCATAATTTAAACCTACTGCAAAATATAACAGTTTGAGCAATCCATTTAATTCTCTGTCACTGTAAGTTTTCAATTTATGTTACTTTGATTCAGCTTGTCAGTGGCTGTTAGTGAACAAAAGTTGTCTGGATTTAATATCTTTGAAATTATCCTAAACATGGAACTGCAGTAAAACATACCCACAGTTATCCTGATCGCAACAATAGGCTTTTGTATGTTGCTGCTTTGTAGCTTGATTTTCACCCAGCATATACTAGTAATATTATCCTGCTGTCCTTCTGTTTTACTTGACTTGGCCATTGCTAATGTAGGATTTTGTGACTGGTAGCACACACAGCTTGACAATAAACGCTTTCAATATCTTCAAAGTTAACAAAATACAGTGTTACTAGGTTATAAGAGGCTACACCAAAAGGAATATAATGAGCTTACAAAAGACAAAATATATCTCACTGTAAGAGTCAATTGTTGCTTGTGATTTCCCTATTGATCTTCAGGTTGTGACACCCTGCCCTCGCCCCCCCCCCCCTTACCACTCACTTCTTTTTTGTGTGTGTGTGTGTGTGTGTGTGTGTGTGTGTGTGTGTGTGTGTGTGTGTGTGTGTGTGTGTAGCCCTGGGAATGTTGGATAACTTGTGTTCAAGCTGCTATCCTGCCCTAGACATCATCGGTGGACACCATGGTGTAGAGGATTGTGGCAGCCACTGCTGCTCATTTGTCTCCTCGACATCCATGCTGGTAAAATTCATTTTCTGGGGTAATGTGGTAATGGGTGGGAGGTAAGGTCCTGTAGCCATAGGGTGGCCCCAAGTTGCATTTGTGTCAGTCATCTCCTCTACAAGATGAGCCTGCTTTAAGTGCATGACAGAAACTGTCTCCTTGTGCCCATTCCAGAAAATTTTAAAAGTGTGTGATCCTCTTCGTATCACCACATAAGATCCGGAGTATATTGGTGTTGAAGGTGGGTGCACACCATCGTCTCACAGCCAAAGATGAGTAGTACTGAACAGATCCCTGTGAATGACTACTAATTTGCCATAGTGAGACTTAGGCTCAGTCAGCTACAGCACAGACACATTCTCATGAAATACATTCCCAAACTCAGAAATACTCATCACCAGTGGAATCTGTGTGTGTTTGTCCATAATAAGCTCAGCAGGCAGTCTCGAGTTTTTGCCTTGGGGCAACTGTGCTGCTGTGTGACCTACATCTTCTTTCAGAGCCGTCTTTAAACCCAGCAGGACCAAAAGCAAGGCATCTGTTCACTTTTCACCTCTGCACATCAACACTGCCTACAAAGCCTGGTGCAGCCATTCCACCATCCCTTTACTTGTGGAATGGTAACTGGTGGTGTAAATGTTTAGGCAACTGCATCGTTGAAGGAACTCCTGAAACAATGATTCTTCAAACTGCCAATCTCAGTTAGTGGTAATCGTCTGCAGAGACCAGAATCGTGAAATCCAGCCATTAACTGGTGTCCTTTCCACTGTAACTGCAGTAATGTCTGCAATGGGACACACCTCAGACCATCTTATGAAACAATCTACAACTGTAAGCAAGTAATAGTAATTGTCTGACTATGACAGTGGCCATACCGAGACCAAATGAATATACAAGAATTACATTGTAGGTGTAATAATGGTACCTCTAAGTGTTGACACATGCCTCCTTACTTTGCATTGCGGGCAACATTGACACTATTGAGCCCACTTTCTCCAATCCTTCTTCATCCCACGCCAAATAACTTTTTGTTTTAGTAACGCCACCATGGCATGTACTCCCAGCTGAGACAACTTATGAAATGCATCAAAGGCTAAACAACGAAAGTGTTTGAGGGCAAAGACTCGAAGCATATTACAAGATTTGTCATGCCACAAACATATAGCCAATTCTGCCCTTTTCCTGGGGGAAACAATGCTCAGGGTCCAGTCTTTCAGCCATAGCAATACTACTCAAGTGTACAGCCTTTATGTCTGTGCAGCATCTCGGCAGAAAATCCAGGACCACATTTCTGCTTCCACTAATGTGGTGCCCATCTGTCGTTAACTGTGACATGAACTCTGCATGTCTGCATTGTCTAGTAGACCCATTACAGATTGTTAATTGTGCTGTTAAAGGAGCACAGTCAGTGTAGATGAAAAAATGTTTCCCTTCAGGTGAGTGTCTAAAATGTTGTGACTTGGCAAGACAGCCAAGCCACTATGATTGGTAGCCGAAAGGCATGCGTTAAGCTCACGCAGGCTGGCTTGAGGTCTGGAACATTTAAGGAAGTTAGACTTTAGCAAAAAAGGTCGTAGCTGTTGGAATACTTAACTTTAATCCATAATTGGTGAACATCGGTCTGACGGTACATGCATCACAAGATAAATAGCAAATGATAATGGCGCCTTGCTAGGTCGTAGCAAATGACGTAGCTGAAGGCTATGCTAACTATCGTCTCGGCAAATGAGAGCGTAATTTGTCAGTGAACCATCGCTAGCAAAGTCGGCTGTACAACTGGGGCGAGTGCTAGGAAGTGTCTCTAGACCTGCCGTGTGGCGGCGCTCGGTCTGCAATCACTGACAGTGGCGACATGCGGGTCCGACGTATACTAACGGACCGCGGCCGATTTAAAGGCTACCACCTAGCAAGTGTGGTGTCTGGCGGTGACACCACATTCCTCCCCCGCAAATTGGTGTACGGCTGTGTTATAAGGCTTCCGCCCGCCGTGGGGAGGACTCCATGTCAACGTATCCGACGAGGTGGGGAGCCTAACAACAGGCGAGGCCGTGCCACCTGCACCCTGCCATTCGGTCTGAGGGGAGCTAGGAAACGCCTGAAAACCTAGTCCAGGGTGCACGTCAACATGCGGTGTATGCGCCTGTAATGAGTCAGGAGGGGCCGAAGGGTCGACCCCCATTGCGTCGGGGGATCTGACGCGCGATGACGACATCTGGGCCGGAGTGGGCAAGAGTTCCATGTCAGAGGACAACTGGTCATGGGAAGCGATCGGCGGCGTGTGACCCAGGGAGGCGCCCGGCGGTTGCAGCAACGCATCCACTGTGGGCGTCGCCGGTGGGAGAACAGGCGGCGGCGGCAGCGCGTCGCCATGGGGAAAAATGGAAGGCATCGTTGGTAACACCTGGGCCTGAGGCGAGCCAGTAGATGGGTCCCCAGGGCGCTGACCAGACAGCACCATCGCTGAAAGCAGACGGGGAGCGGCAGATCCCGTGCGACGACAGAGGCGCAACTGATTGAGATGCCGACGCACCGCACCAGAGGCCCCCAAAACCAGATACATAGCGCGGCCGAGGCAGCAAAGAATGCGCCCTGCAAGCCAACGCCGTGAACCTTGATAATTGCGGTAGTAGACAACGTCGCCTGGGGCAAAATCAGGGGTCTGCCGCTGTACAGGAACCTGATGCGGCGGATGTAGCAAAGACATCAAGGTTCGATGAGGGCGACCGTGAAGCAACTCAGCCGGCGAGCGACCATCGCGGGGCTGAGAGCGATAAGAGGACAAAAAGAGCAATAACGCGTCCTCCCGCAAATGCGACTCTTTCAACTTCAACATCTGTGACTTGAAAGTCCGGACCAAACGTTCAGCGGCCTCATCACGCATTGTGTGGGGAACATTGCGCGCTCTGAAAAATTTCGGTTGCGCATTGACTTTCAGTTCCAAATGTGCTGTATAGTTCTTAGCGAAACCGAGACCCAGTGCAAAAATGTCTGCAAATTCTTCACATAGACGAGAAACACTGGCTGAAGGCACAGTCTGGTTCACTGATAGGACCTGATTTACTATAGACAAGTTAAACAACTGAAATAAATCGAAACCAAACAAGTTCACTGCAGAAGAAGAACGAAGGACGTAAAATGATACAAGTTTTGTTTGTCCCCTGTATGTTGCAAGAAGGCTGCACTGTCCTAACACAGGGATCGCCTCTCCGGAATAACTACTTAACTTAACATTTGCAGGACGCAACGGAGGTGTGCTCGGCTGTTTGTACGTGTCTTGATTGATCAGTGAAACTGCAGCTCCAGTATCGAGCTGGAACAGTATCACTTTGCCGTTAATGTCCAAATCAACAAAAAGTTTATTGTCCTGCTGACGACAAGAGCGACTGTCTCGTGCAACGTGAACAGACACTGGTACAAAATCACTGGCAACTTGACGGGATTTCCGGCGATGTCGACGCACACTATTTGTGGGACGAACACAGTCACTGTTAGAGAGAGTAGCACTGGGCGGAGTGGCATGAACGACATGAATTTCCATGGGCGAAGTGTCGCGAGCCTGAGTATCCTTGGTTCAATTCCGATTCCGGCGTGAAGCAAAGGGCCTGGAATGGTTGTGAGTGTCCGATCGGCGCTTTTTCTGGCAAACACTTTGAACATGTCCTTTTTTATTACAGAAAAAGCAAATAGCCTGGTGTGACGGGCAATTTTCACGCGAATGTCTAGTAGCACACTGCGGGCATGATTTCACTGCATTTGCATGCTGGCGCGGGACACGTGGCCGAGAGCCAGGCTGCTTTGGCGTGGCCGGGCGCGAGGACTGTTTACTGTTCCATGCAGCTCACCCGGCGGGCCGGTTAACCTGACACACGGGAGACGAAGTTTCAAATGATGCCTGAGCAAAGTCAAGTGTGTCCTGCCGATCCAATATGTCCACCACTTGTTGAAGGGAGGGATTGACTAGTTTCAAAATCCATTCCCGTATACGAACGTCAGAAACGTTCTGTGCTATTGCATCACATACCATAGTATCTGAATAAGGGAGTCCACATTCACACTCAAAAGCACAATCCCTAGTAAGGCCTTGCAAGGTTGCAACCCACTCCCTATAAGTCTGACCGGCCGTACGTTTTGTACGAAAGAAGGTATACCTTTTTGCAACTACATTGACTGATTCTTTGAAATATGCATCTAATGCAGACAAAATTTCTTCGTAGGACAGAGTTGCTACGTCGCGTCCGGGAAACAATTTCAATATCACACGGTACGTGTGCACCCCGATGGATGCTAACAAAAAAGGCTGCCGCTCGTTACCTTGAATTCTGTAGGCGGTGAGATGGAATCCAAATTGGCGTGACCACTCCGTCCAGCTTTCCAGTGCAGCATCAAAAGGACGAAAAGGTGGTGCAACAGCATGTTGTGGCTGCAGTAGCAGTGGAGCGGCGGCTGCCGCATCGTTTTGCATTACACGTTGACCCTGGACGAGCTGTCCAAGGGCATCCAATAAGGCCTGCGTCTGCTGATTCTGCAAGCGATAAAATTCGGACAGTACATCTGGAGATTGTGGCGAAGCCATGACACAAGTAAATTAGGGCAGTATAGTGACTAATGTGAAGTGGCCTTGTCGCCAAACTGTTGTGACTTGGCAAGACAGCCAAGCCACTATGATTGGTAGCCGAAAGGCACGCGTTAAGCTCACGCAGGCTGGCTTGAGGTCTGGAACATTTAAGGAAGTTAGACTTTAGCAAAAAAGGTCGTAGCTGTTGGAATACTTAACTTTAATCCATAATTGGTGAACATCGGTCTGACGGTACATGCATCACAAGATAAATAGCAAATGATAATGGCGCCTTGCTAGGTCGTAGCAAATGACGTAGCTGAAGGCTATGCTAACTATCGTCTCGGCAAATGAGAGTGTAATTTGTCAGTGAACCATCGCTAGCAAAGTCAGCTGTACAACTGGGGCGAGTGCTAGGAAGTGTCTCTCTAGACGTGCCGTGTGGCGGCGCTCGGTCTGCAATCATTGACAGTGGCGACACGCGGGTCCGACGTATACTAACGGACCGCGGCCGATTTAAAGGCTACCACCTAGCAAGTGTGGTGTCTGCCGGTGACACCACATAAAATTCACGATGGCAGCATATATGGTGTACAACTCTCTGTCAGTGGTGTGCCAATTCTTCAGAGCATTGGTGAGAAGCTGAGGAGAGAAAGAAGAATGCTGAAGGTTGTCACACACTTTATAGGAACTGCTGTAAGATTTCCCCACAGCCACCTGACTGGCATCTACCGTGAGTGTCATAGGCATGTTATGGTGTGGATATGCAAACAATACAGCCAGCACTGCATAATCATTGACTCTGTTGAAAAATGTCAGTTGCTCTGTTTGCCACTTTATCTTCCATTTTCTGGCCTTTTAAGCAGTGCAGTCAGTGGTGGGTTGCTTCCATACATTCCAACAAGAGTGTGATACCTGCTGATGAATTTCAGAACCTAGGAACATTATGCAGTTCTTTACAAATGCACATTTATCTTGGCTGATTGCCACTCCATGTTCCTGTAAATGCCAAAAAACTTGGCACAGATAGATCTAGTGTTGAGTAATTGACTCTGAGGAAACCAGGATGTCATCCACATAACAAAAGAGGAATTCGAAGCCCTGAACACTTGATGGATGGTGCGCCGCCAAGTTTGTGTGGCCTTTCTTCAACCCTTATACAATATAATGGTATTCAAATAATCCAAATTGCACAGTGAGGGCCGTCTTTTCAACATCAGTTAGTGCCACAGAAATTTATGATAAGCTTAGATACTGTCAATGATGCTAAAAATTTAAGCTGCCACCATGGAGTTGTTGAAATCCATTATGCTTGTGCGGTATTGGATACCTGTCAGGTATCGTTCTGAAATTTAGCACATGGTAGTCACCACATAATCACCAAGTGCTGTTGCATTTTTGTACCACATTTATTGGTGGTGCCCATTGGCCTCATGAGTCCTTCCTGAATTTGCTTATCTGTGTCTTTCTTTACTACTGTGAACTTTCCTGGTGTGAGCCATCAGGATTTGTTGCCACCAGCAGTGTGTTGTGTGTGGCCTTACTCTTTGCCTCTGTCATTGATGTAATGCCAGTAAACTCATCCTAAATATAACTCAGATCTCCTGCATATTCTACAGCTGTGACCTCTGCAAAACTCTGCAGTGTTCCTCTGTTGAGCTCCATGACCAGTTTGAAATGGTGTAAAGAATCCACCCCCAAAATGGTGTCACTGACGTCCTCCTACCAAGAAATCCCTCTCAAATTGTTTGTTTAAGCCAATGTCTAATGTCATTATCTTCTTGCCATATGCTCTGATGACTGAATTGTTTGTTGCTGTGAGGTGTAGTGAAGCCAATACTGATCGGTTCCAAATGACTTATCAGTGGCACACCTAGCTCTGAACCTGTGTCCACCTAAAACTCTGTTCCTGAATACGTGTCCACCATAAGAACAACAAGATACACTCAGTGCACTCATAAAACCAATTCTTTGAGGATTCTAATCAGGCACATTAGGCCTAATGGTTGTATCACAAAAATAAAATTGTAACTCCTCAAAGATGAGGTTCTTGCAGCCAGACCCGAAAGTGATGCAATGACGCTGTATGTTGATTGATTGTGTGCCGTGCACAGGTTCAAATTTATGATTCTGTGCACCCATATTTTTCTGTCTGAAAAAAAAATCTGTTGTCCTGCTATTCTGTGCACTAGGGCTAAGAAAACTGTGACCTCCAAGAGTCAGACCAATTCACCCGTTCAGTGCTATGTGCAGGAAAATGACACAGTGGTTTCTCTGTGGAAATCATCTTGTGCTTTGTGCCTGAGATCACACTGTGGAATTTTTCAGTTATGGGTGTCATCAGCATACTCAGCACAGTAGTCACAGCAGGGCAAGGAGGGAGGGATTACTGAAAAATGCAGCACAATGGTGTGTAACACCCTTTATGGTCCGTAAAGAGAAGGTCATTCACTTGCATGCCCTGTCTTCTAAACATTGCTGAAACCAAGACCCATAATCCTTATGCTTATTTGTCCTGAATTTATACTGCTTAATCAGTGTTAGTTTTTGTGTTCTCTGAACATTACCTACTCTGTGGTGGCGCAACTTATGCGCTAACTGCCTGAAAGCTCTCTGCCAGCTTGCTCTGTGCAATTTGTCAGAGCATCCAATTGAATGTCTAGTACAGGCCAGAACATACAACTGCCTCTAAAATACTCGGTTCAGCCCCACCAGCCATGTCAGTTCTAGCACAGTGCTGCAAACATTGAATTGTAGACGAGCAGTAATGGCCTCTGCTTTTCTGTCAACACTGTTAGAGGCTATTCTGTGTCCATGGCCAGTATCATTCTCTTGTTATCAGGAAGCAATTATAACCAAAGCATTCTCACTGACCTCTCATGGAACAGATAGGAACCTGCCAGTGAATGAAGTTCTAGCAAAGGTTGTTTGGTTGGCTCACTTCCCTCGTCTAATTTCTGTAACATAATAACCTCTGTAATCCAAACTATGGAGTTGGTGTGGACTGTTTGATAGGTAAGCAATTTTTCAATGCCCAGTAACTACATGTAAGTAAAACGTTCTTTACCTGTACAGTCTGCAAGTCATTTAAATGTTCGACAACATAGTGAACTTGAGCTGTGTCGTCGTGAACACCACACCATATTGGCAGAAAATGCTTTCAGCTTCCATGAATCTGAGTTCTGGTCTAGATGTTCAGAATACCTGCAGTTTGACTGGACATGTGGCCCTATCTTGTTCGGGAAACAGATGAACCCGTGGTTGCTGGTCAGTGGAAGTACCTGCTACAGTGGGGTATTGTGTTTGCTGTACCTCATTCATGTCCTCTTGTCTAACGTTGCCACTTTCATGTTGGTCTGTCATTTCTTCATGTTCTGTCTTGGGTAACCACTGTAGGAGTTTGTGACTGATGTGCTGATTCAGAGTGACAGCACATACAACTTGCAGTGTTGCTAGGTCACAAGAGAATGTGTCAAACAGAATACAAAGAGCTTACAAAAGACAAAACACATCTCTCTGTAACAGTCAATAGTTGCTTGTGATTTCTCGGTCAATCTTCATATCACTGCATTATTATACATCTCCACCAAAGAACTGTATACTACCCATTACAGCACTTAAGTATTGGTATCAACCAGTATGAAGTAAAAACTTGTGTGCCGGACCGAGACTCGAACTCGGGACCTTTGCCTTTTGTGGGCAAGTGCTCTACCAACTGAGCTACCCAAGCATGACTCATGCTCCATCCTCACAGCTTTACTTCTGCCAGTACCTCATCTCCTACCTTCCAAACTTTACAGAAGCTCTCCTGCAAACCCTGCAGAACTAGCACTCCAGAAAGACAGGATATTGCGAAGACATGGCTTAGCCACAGCCTGGGGGATGTTTCTAGAATGAAATTTTCACTCTACAGCGGAGTGTGCGCTGATACAAAACTTCCTGGCAGATTTAAACTGTGTGCCCGACCGAGACTCGAACTTGGGACCTATGCCTTTCGCGGGCAAGTGCTCTACCAACTGAGCTACCCAAGCATGACTCACACCCCGTCCTCACAGCTTTACTTCTGCCAGTACCTCGTCTCCTACCTTCCAAACTTTACAGAAGCTCTCCTGGGAGCTTCTGTAAAGCACACAATGATTAAATAAACATGAATCACATTCCTCTGTTGCCACGGACAGGTGTTACCCCACAGGAATGACCCACTCAAACCATTAAACGGTGCAGAAGCATCAGAATCCCACCAGCCACTTATACAGTTACACATCATCTCAAAGGCAACAGCCTCATTGTAGAATTTTGCTGCTAGTTCATTATGTGGGTGATTTTCTTGCAAGGACTGTAATTTTTTCTGACCTAGCTTACCGTTTATTTTATATTACTGCTGCTCACTTGTACCTATGAGAACACAATTTATCACTGTAACATTATTATGAAAGGGATAGTTGCTACTCACCTTATAGCAAGATATTGAGTCACAGATAGGCAAAACAAAAATACTGTCAGAAAATGAGCTTCCAGACAACAAGGAATTCATCAGAAATAGACAGCATATACACATACACACTCACACAAATGCAACTTGCATACACTTACCTGTGTGTGTGTGTGTGTGTGTGTGTGTGTGTGTGTGTGTGTGTGTGTGTGTGTGTGTGTGTTCTATTTTTGATGACTGCCTTGTCACTTTCTGACAGTCTTTTTGTTGTGCCTACCTGTGACTCAGCATCTCTGCTATATGGTGAGTGGCAACTATCCTTTTCATAATATTGTTACAGTCCATCCTGGATTTTCTATTGTTCTGTTTATCACTGTGTTAGCTGACACAATAATGAAGGAATAGGTATGGGCTTGTCATTGTGAAACAACAATGGAACAGTGCAAAACAATTTTATTTGTGTTTCACCATGAGTTGCTGAGTCACAGAAAGGCACAACAAAAAGACTCTTATAATTAAAACTGTCAGCCATTAAGGCCTTCATCAACAATAGACTCTCTCTCTCACTCACTCATACAAACTCAACTCACACACACAACTGCAGTCTCAGGCAACTGCGAGCAGCAGCACCAGTGCATGATGGGAATGGTGACTGGATGGGGTTAAGGAGGTGGCTGTTGCGGAATACACTGCCAAACATATCATTCTTCATTTCAATGACTGCTCCAAAGCCTGTGCCATTTGGATCCTTCCCACCAACACTAGCTTTTCTGAACTGGGCAGGTGGGAGCTTTCCCTGAAATACATTCTATGTTCCCGTAACCCTCCTGGCCTCAACCTTCGTTAGTCACTGTCCTCAGCCATCCAGCCACCTTCTCTGTGCCCATTCCAGCACTACACAGCCGTCATTCCACCACCACACCCAGTCTTTTTATTTTCCTCTCCTTTTCCGCTACCTCCCCCCTCCCCCCTCTATCTCTCCCCCGCCCTCCATCTAAACTGCAGTAATTCACTGTCCACCACCCCCACCATGCTATTCCTCCCCCTTCCTGCCACAGCCACCTCCTTACCCCCACCAAGTCGCCACTCCCATCATGCACTGGTGCTGCTGCTCGCAGAGTGGTTGCAGTTGCGTGAGACTACAGTCGTGTGTGTGAGTTGCAGTCTACAAGCTAAGCTGCAGCAACTTTCCTTCTCGTAATATTGTTACATTCCATCATGGATTTTCCATTGTTTGATTTTGTTATTTGGCACACTTTATACATAGGTGCACCAGCTCAAGGGTTAAAAACTGCCAAAATAATAGTTTGAGTAAACTGTGACCCAAATATTGCAATATGTGATTATATCTTTCAATCTGATATTATCTCTGTTCCATTCAATAATTTTGAAGCCTCGTTTATTACGTTTAACAAAGTTATTTCCCTTTATGAAATTATGAACTTCATCCATTAATATTATGTTCCTTCCATCATTTCATCCTCATATTGTGATCAGACACAGGAACAACATGTGTTTATAAGACTTTTCCTCTGACAGGAGCTGTTTCTTGCTCTTTGTGGTAAATCATGTTGTTTTTGTTTTCTTTCTCTTAGGCCTGGTAGCTCCTATTGGGAGCAAAATTCAGAACTTCTGCAGGCCATATTCTGTTTTGCTTTCTTACAATGCTGCAACTCCCAAACATTAGCCAAGTAGTCTGTTGAAAGGCAGTAAAATTTGAACTGGCAGTCAGTTTGGTATAAGTGTCTGCCTAGTCAGTAGTGTTAACTATTTCTTTAGTATACATCTTTTTTGATACTAACTACTACAACAACATTATTAACCATGAGTTACTATATATTTTGGTCTAGAGGAACATGTTTGTGTTAAATGTTTAATTTATTAACATTATACTGATTTAAAATGTGATGCCTAACAGATACCAACTTTTGTAAGTCCTCATTGCCAGTTTTGTGAAGGCCTCACCACTACTGCTGTGGTGGCTGAGTTTGCGAGTTTGTCAAATGTCTTCTGGTGCAGTACACCACTAAGACAACTTTTCCCTGCCACTATTACGCAGCTATACCCAGGGACGGGTAACAGGATAAGAGAATGAAGGTTCTTCAACACTCCAACAAATTAGTAACAAAGTCACAAGAATGAGTTCGAAAAGTTTACTTATCCTTGTGACTTTCTGAATGATTAAGTCTGCAACACTGCAT
Organism: Schistocerca nitens; assembly: GCF_023898315.1. Classification (NCBI taxonomy): domain Eukaryota; kingdom Metazoa; phylum Arthropoda; class Insecta; order Orthoptera; family Acrididae; genus Schistocerca; species Schistocerca nitens. Next base: position 14,111,097 of record NC_064622.1, read on the forward strand.
GTAATGTAACACAAAAAAGGTGCTCAGTGGCTAAGTGCAAATATCATACGTAAAATTCACAGTACATAGCAAATGCAATTTACAACAACTGTCTGTTCACTTCGTAGAGTTCACTATACAACTTCCCTGTCTATAACCAAGTGGGCAGGAGCTGCCCTTCTATCTTCCAAGTAGGCTTCTGTCTGTTGTCATCTGATCATTGGTGGATTGTACTCAGCCAGCAACTGACAGAGGCAAAGTCAATATCTTCATCCTCAGCTCCGCCCATGGTGCTGGTGGAACTCGTGCAAGTGGTGAGTCTCTATGGCACTGGCACCAGTTCACATCTTTGCATCTATGGTGCTTTCGCCCTGGCTGTGTCTTGTTCAGGCGACAGAGCACCAACTATTTAACAACAAAAAAGTAAAAAAAATCAATTATTGTAGAGTTTAAGCACTGATCAAATCTCATGATAGACAGATGGATAGCATATTTCTTTAAAATAACAAAAAATTAAGCATTACTTTCTGTAGCTCTCCTTCTCCTTCTCCTTCTTCTTCTTGAGCCCTTTGTAGGATGGCAGGCAGCCCCTTTATTGATTGTGTTTTCCTCTTCTCCTGCCATGACTTCTTCATACTTTCTCTTTTGCTGTCCCACTCTTCTTCAAAGATCTTCAGTATCATCTTCATGTGTCAGCTCCACTGATAACACTCTGTTCTGTTCCCATATCCTAATCTGTCATCAGTCACTGGCATGTTGGTTGTACTTTTCTCCAGTTTTCCTTTCCTTCCATTTTGATTCCATCAGTTCTATCTAATCCTTCCTGAATTCAACAACCAACTTGGTTCCTGTCTTTCTTCCTGTCCTCCCTTTTGTTTCCCCATATTCTTTTCATCCGTCACCAGAGCCATATGTTTTTGTGAAGCGTATGAAGGCTACCACCATCTGTTTGTTCTTTAAGGCCCATGTTGTATCAGTTGTTTGATGGTAAACATCTCTTCTATGTATCATCTATTTCTAGCTCCATATACAGACTGAAGAGGTATATTATTTATGTTCATTTGATAGGTGCATGGTCCTATATGTAATTACTTTTGGATTTTGTATCAATCCTTTCTCTGGAGTTGGTTCCACATATCTTGTTAACAATATAATATTTTTCCCATTAAATTGTAAAGGTGTGGTATATCAATCAGTTTTGAATTATTTCATAATAAAAACAGTCTTGGTTGAGAAAATTATTTAATATTAATACTGCATTTCGGACATTTTGAGGCATCATTGGACTGTCTACAAAACTACAAAACAATCTATTAGAAACATATAGAGGAAGGGGCATGGACTTATCTTGTGTGACTGTGCATATAAAATAAACTAAAGCTGTAGAAACTTCATAAAAGTCGCTGAATATGCAATACATGCATATAAAATAGAGAATGGAAGCAAAAGTAACTAGGTATGTAACCTAACCATCATAAAAACATATAAAATGGAAAGTGGACCTAGTTAAAAGAAAAGAAAACTGTCTGTTTATCATCAAGAAGGTACAAGAAGGGGCATAAAAGTTTCAGATGCTATCACATGTTACCTTAAGCACACCAGTGGACTCCACCACAGCAGCACAGAATAGGACCCCGCTTACAAAATAAATGTGGTATGAGCTGCATACACACTCGATAATGTCTGTTTGGCACGCACACAAATATTACTGTGACAGACCAGGATGCAAACACCAGGCACAATGTGGCAAAAGGCGCCCAGCTGGCATTCAAGACTGGCGTAAGGCACATCTACAAAGTGTAAACCTATATAAAACAAATAGATTAATATGTACATATGTAAAACGTTCTAATCACATGCAACCAAAATTACATTAAGGTACACCTACACCAAGCAGAAAAAAAAATGTAAAATGATGACATGATAAACAGGGATCCAAAATATGTCATCCAAGTTCTGTGATACAGGATAAAATAGCTAAATTTTAAAGTACATGCACAGTACCTGCATTCAAGATCAAAAGACACAAACATCAAGGCATCAGGATCAGTTGTTGTTGTGGTCTTCAGTCCTGAGACTGGCTTGATGCAGCTCTCCATGCTACTCTATCCTGTGCAAGCTTCTTCATCTCCCAGTACCTACTGCAGCCTACATCCTTCTGAATCTGGTTAGTGTATTCATCTCTTGGCCTCCCTCTACGATTTTTACCCTCCACGCTGCCCTCCAATACTAAATTGGTGATCCCTCGATGTCTCAAAACATGTCCTACCAACCGATCCCTCCTTCTAGTCAAGTTGTGCCACAAGCTCCTCTTCTCCCCAATTCTATTCAATACCTCCTCATTAGTTATGTGAACTACCCATCTAATCTTCAGCATTCTTCTGTAGCATCACATTTCGAAATCTTCTATTCTCTTCTTGTCTAAACTATTTATCATCCATGTTTTACTTCCATACATGGCTACACTCCATACAAATACTTTCAGATATGTCTTCCTGACATTTAAATCTATACTCAATATTAACAAATTTTTCTTCTTCAGAAACACTTTCCTTGCCATTGCCAGTCTACATTTTATATCTTCTCTACTTTATCCATCATCAGTTATTTTGCTCCCCAAATAGCAAAACTCCTTTACTACTTTAAGTGTCTCATTTCCTAATCTAATTCCCTCAGCATCACCCGACTTAATTCGACTACATTCCATTATCCTCGTTTTGCTTTTGTTCATGTTCACCTTATACCCTCCTTTCAAGACACTGTCCATTCCGTTCAACTGCTCTTCCAAGTCCTTTGCTGTCTCTGACAGAATTACAATGTCATCGGTGAACCTCAAAGTTTTTATTTCTTCTCCATGGATTTTAATACCTACTACGAAGTTTTCTTTTGTTTCCTTTACTGCTTGCTCAATATACAGATTGAGTAATATTGGGGATAGGCTACAACCCTGTCTCACTCCCTTCCCAACCCCTGCTTCCCTTTCATACCCCTTGACTCTTATAATTGCCATCTGCTTTCTGTACAAATTGTAAATAGCCTTTCGCTCCCTGTATTTTATCCCTGCCACCTTCAGAATTTGAAAGAGAGTATTCCAATCAACATTGTCAAAAGCTTTCTCTACGTCTACAAATGCTAGAAACGTAGGTTTACCTTTCCTTAATCTTTCTTCTAAGATAAGTCGTAAGGTCAGTATTGCCTCACGTGCTCCGACATTTCTACAGAATCCAAACTGATCTTCCTTGAGGTCAGCTTCTATCAGTTTTTCTATTCGTCTGTAAAGAATTCACGTTAGTATTTTGCAGCTGTGACTTATTAAACTGATAGTTCGGTAATTTTCACATCTGTCAACACCTGCTTTCTTTGGGATTGGAATTATTATATTCTTCTTGAAGTCTGAGGGTATTTCACCTGTCTCATACATCTTGCTCACCAGATGGTAGAGTTCTGTTAGGACTGGCTCTCCCAAGGCTTTCAGTAGTTCTAATGGAATGTTGTCTACTCCCAGGGCCTTGTTTCAACTTACATCTTTCAGTGCTCTGTCAAACTCTTCACGCAGTATCATATCTCCCATTTCATCTTCATCTACATCCTCTTCCATTTCCATAATATTGTCCTTAAGTACATCGCCCTTGTATAGACCCTCTATATACTCCTTCCACCTTTCTGCTTTCACTTCTTTGCTTAGAACTGGGTTCCCATAATTATTATAGTATTATGGAAATGGAAGAGGAGGTAGATGAAGATGAAATGGGAGATATGATACTGTGTGAAGAGTTTCACAGAGCACTGAAAGACCTAAGTCAAAACAAGGCCCTGGGAGTAGACAACATTCCATTAGAACTACTGATATCCTTGGGAGAGCCAGCCCTGACAAAACTCTACCATATGGTGAGCAAGATGTATGAGACAGGTGAAATACCCTCAGACTTCAAGAACAATATAATGATTCCAGTCCCAAAGAAAGCAGATATTGACAGATGTGAAAATTACTGAACTATCAGTTTAATAAGCGATGGCTACAAAATACTAACGCGAATTCTTTACAGACGAATGGAAAAACTGGTACAAGCTGACCTCAGGGGAGATGAGTTTGGATTCCGTAGAAATGTTGGAATTCGTGAGGCAATACTCACCCTGCAACTTATCCTAGAAAATAGATTAAGGAAAGGCAAACTTACGTTTCTAGCATTTGTAGACTTAGAGAAAGCTTTTGACAATGTTGATTGGAATACTTTCTTTCAAATTCTGAAGGTGGCAGGGGTAAAATATAGGGAGCGAAAGGCTATTTAAAATTTGTAGAGAAACCAGACGGCAGTTATAAGAGTCGGGGGGCATGAAAGGGAAGCAGTGGTTGGGAAGGGAGTGAGACAGGGTTGTAGCCTATCTCCGATATTACTCAATCTGTATATTGAGCAAGCAGTAAAGGAAACAAAAGGAAAATTTGGAGTAGGAATTAAAATCCATGGAGAAGAAATAAAAACTTTGAGGTTCACCAGTAACACTGTAATTCTGTCAGAGACAGCAAAGGAACTGGAAGATCAGCTGAATGTACCGGACAGTGTCTTGAAAGGAGGATATAATATGAACATCAACAAAAGCAAAATGAGGATAATGGAATATAGTCAAATTAAATCAGGTGATGCTGAGGGAATTAGATTAGGAAATGAGACACTTTAAGTAGTGAAGGAGTTTTGCTATTTGGGGAGCAAAATAACTGATGATGGTCAAAGTAGAGAAGATATAAAATGTAGACTGGCAATGGCAAGGAAAGCGTTTCTGAAGAAGAAAAATTTTTTAACATTGAGTACAGATTTAAATGTCAGGAAGACATTTCTGAAAGTATTTGTATGGAGTGTAGCCATGTATGGAAGTAAAACGTGGATGATAAATAGTTTAGACAAGAAGAGAATAGAAGCTTTCGAAATGTGATGCTACAGAAGAATGCTGAAGATTAGATGGGTAGTTCACATAACTAATGAGGAGGTATTGAATAGAACTGGGGAGAAGAGGAGCTTGTGGCACAACTTGACTAGAAGGAGGGATCGGTTGGTAGGACATGTTCTGAGACATTGAGGGATCACCAATTTAGTATTGGAGGGCAGCGTGGAGGGTAAAAATCGTAGAGGGAGGCCAAGAGATGAATACACTAAGCAGATTCAGAAGGATGTAGGCTGCAGTAGGTACTGGGAGATGAAGAAGCTTGCACAGGATAGAGTAGCACGGAGAGCTGCATCAAACCAGTCTCAGGACTGAAGACCACAACAACAATGAGTGATGGGTTATTTATCCAACTACATTTACATGAGTTTCTATTACTTTTAGTTCATTTTACCTGCAAAAGTGTACAAGATAGGGTCATAAAAGGTAACTTTGGAGTTTAGTTTCCCCTTGGCTATTTACATTTCATGTCAATTTTGGTAGAATGTTATACAACTTGTGTTTAGAGGTGATGTGTACAAACCAGATTAAGTGGATAAATCCCAAAATGAGATAATAAGATAATACCTGGGCTGAAAAATGAACTTTAAGTTTTATTTGTCAGTGAAAGGGAAAAAAATATCTGATTAGATTATTCACTCACACATGCATTCATTCTGTGGATCAGGAAAGAGTATGTTTCAGACCACCTACACAACTGTTATTATGCTTTAACAACGGCAACTAGATGTTACACAAATACAAATAAAGGAGCCAGCTCAGAATCTAATTTCTGTTTGCGTGTGCATTACACACATGATCTCAAGAAAGTAGTTTACATATCTGTGGGATAACAACTATATTTTTATGGCACTTTGCATTTTGGATTAACCAATATAAAACATGTTTAAAATGTTCCTCTTAAATATCAATAGTGTTTATTCCAGTTTAATCTTGTTTTCAGGTACAGCAGATTTCTTTGCATACAATCATTACACAACACGATATGCTGCTTCGGGCACTGAAGGAGAAATTCCGTCTCTTCAACGAGATTCAGGAGTTATTAGAAGCTTTGATCCAAAATGGCCTTCATCTGCATCATCCTGGCTTAAGGTAAAATGTTTTACTGTTAAAATATCTGAAACTGAAGAATTACTCAAATGACTGTGATTAACGAATTTTTTAAAAAAATGTTTACTTACTTATTTTGTGTCAAATAAAGATATAGTTTCTTAGGTAGTTATTGGCATGTTCTGTGGATCATAACTGTTACCTCTTACCAGTGCTTGATTTGTAAAAGAAAGGATTCCTTCAGGGGTGAGCTTTTTGAAATTTAGACATGTTAAAGCATTTCAGTAAATCCATTGTGGATGACAAACTGCAACCATGTTTTAAATTGGTGATGTATCTGGTGATAAATATGTAACCAGTTGCGTTTTTACAATTTATTCAACCATGAACTCCAGTGGCTGAAAAACATATACATGGTTGAATAAATCATAAAAAAGCAACTAGTTGCATGTTTATTTCCAGATAAATTGCCAACTGCCTCTCACTGTGAGTCAGTTTTACAATTATGGTATATATTTTCAGCAGGAAATATGGCAACATGCTGATCATTTAATGATTTATTGAGGTTTCTTCATGCATACAGTGATTTATACTTAGCTATGTTCTTCTCCTCTCTCCATCTTAAACCACATAAGAGAGTAAATGTATTGCAAGGCTACTGTTGGTGCACCCAACTGTTTAAAGAGCTGTCTACAAACATTCTTGATTGGATGGCACACGTAATTCTTATTACGTGCTTCTGTGCAACAAATACTTCTTTCCTCAGTGATAAATTTCCTCAGAGTATGATGCCACATAAGTGTAGAAAAATTAGAAAAAATAAGTCAACTTTTTTTTATATTTTTGTCTTCAACATATGATATTATCTGTAATGCAGAAGCTGCAGATCTTAGATGTTTAAAAAGATCTGTAGCATGTGACACACAGTTCAGATTCTTATTAATGTAAACATCCTAGACTGTAGAATATTCTGTATTTTTTTACTGGTTCACCCTCACCCATTATCTGAAGGCTGTGGTCAGGCTTTTTGCAACACTCAGTTGTATATAATAACAACAACATGAAAAGGACAGTTTGCTACTCTCCACATAGAGGAGCACCGAGTCGCAGGCAGGTACAGTGGAAAAGATTGCTAATCATTCAGGCTTTTGGACCAAGACAGCCTTCTTCTGAAACAGAAAACACACACACATACACACACACACACACACACACACACACACACCACCACCACCACCACCATCACTCTCTTCAGGCACTGGGGCCTGACTGCAGACTGCAACTGAGTGTTATGTGAGTAGCAGTCTGCTGGGAGGTGGGTGGGTGTATGATGGGTTGAAAGGGGATAAGGAAGAGGCATGAGGAGGGCAGGGGCAGGTATAGCTGCTTAGGGGTGGGGAAAGATGATGTGCTGCCTGTGGGAGAGTGCAGGGATGTGGTGGAGACAGGATGGGCTGTTAGAGTGGAGTCGGGAGGCCGTGCTGGGGATGTAGGGGAGAGCGAGAGGGGGAGAGGAGGGAAGTAGAGAATGGGAAAAGACCAGTAGGTTTGTCTGAGGGTTATAGGCATGTGTAGTGCTGGAGTGGGAGCAGGGAGGTGGACAGGTAGGAAGAGGGCAGGGACAAGCGAAGATTGAGGCCAGTGGGGTTATGGGAACAAGTGATCTATTGTAGGGACAGTTCCCACCTGCACCATTCATAAAGCTGGTGTTGGTAGGAAGAATGCAGATGGCACAGGTTGTGAAGCAGTCACTGAGGTGAAGCACTTCATGTTAGTTAGTTAGTTAGTTAGTTAGTTACGTGTCCCATTGATCAATAGTACGTAAAACCATTATGATGTGGAACGTGTCAAATTTACAAGAAATGCACACAGGAAACAAGGGTTCTTTATTTATTTATTTATTTATTTTACATTATAGTGTTATACCTAAATATTTCTGTTATCTATCCCATTCCCTTAAATGGCACAAAATGCATATATTATATCTCCAGATTTATTTACTCATATTCAAGAATTCATCTATGGTATAGAAGGAGTTGTCAAGGAGGTATGATTTCAATTTGTTTTAGAAACTATTACTGCTGTCTGTCAGACATTTTATTTCATCTGGTAATTTATCAAAAAGTTTTATAGCACAAGGAGGTAGTCAAGAGTCACCTTTGTAGGAACTTGAGTATGGACAGGTGTGATAAGATACGACACAAACCCATACATTAGAGTTCACTACCTTATTTACACAATGTCCTAACGTGACACAGGTTGGGTCCAGACTACACTGGCAGAGAGTATCTACTCATCTACTCAGCACCACTCTATAGTCAGAGATGTGTTGGAGGTTTTCACTGGTTGAGACGCCACACATTTGTTAGCTGACCTATAATTTGACAAAGCATTATTTGTGGTGTTTGCATGTGGTATTTGCAAATAAAAGTGAACATCCATAGTAGTTACAAGAGTATGTCATTTTGCCCAACAACTTTCACGAAATGACATTGTGTAATCTTTCTAATACTACATTGTAACAATCATATAAGGTGTAACATAGTTTTCTTTCCTGGATCACTGTGAAGTTAATAGTTTTAATGTTAACTTATGCTTCAGAGAATGTACCCACAGTCGAATATTTCCCTTATGGTAGGACATCTTTCACTATATATCATGCAGTATTTGTATACAGATGTTTAATACATAACAGATTTATCTACAAAGGTTAATCTATAAAATATATACAGCTTATAATTCCTTCAGTGAACTCAGACACTTATTTACAACAAGAAATTTAAATTTTGTTTAAATGGTTCCCCAGTATGTGCTCTTACAGATTCTGACACTGTCCCACTGATATATGGATTGTGATGTCAATCTTTTAATTCTGTTCTCTGACTGAAATCATTGTGCTTATTTCTTTATTTCTTGTGCTGTGATTATGTTCATCAGAACATTTGGGTGCATTGGCCTGAAGGCTTGAAAAAGTTGTGTATGTAGTGAGATATTTGCTTTTGATAAGAGCATCATGAAAGATCTCCCTGTACCCCTGACCATGTATTGGCCTAACAGTTTTTTTGTAGCACCAGTGTTCTGTTCAAGTGCAGTGGCTCTCCCTCCCTCTTAGCTCTCTCCCATAACTTACTTGTATTACACCAGTGTCATGTGTGTTTCATTATAATGTATAAATGGGAACATTCTCCTGTACTATACCATTTTCAGCTTTATATCACATACAATTTTGGACAATTGGCTAAGTGACTAGACTTCAGTGATTATTTTCCTGCATACAAAGTTGACATGGATTCCTACTGAAGACTGGCATACAAGTGCAGACCAAGAAATTTACAATCTTCATTGTCTCTGTATGAAATTCCACAAATATTTCCAACATTACTGTGGCATGAGTTGCTTGTTTTGAACTCCAGTAACTGTGATTTTGTCATACTGACTTTTAGACCATGGTTATGAAAACATTTAGCCATTTCTGATGTCACCTATGTTGAAAATCCTCCTCATTATCACCATAAAACAGCAGATTAGTGTCATCAGTATAAGTAATTATATGGGAATCAGCAGGTTGTAAAATATTATTTACACACACAAGAAAAAGAAATGGTCCTCATATTGAGCTCTGTAGCACCCTATGTATTACTTTTAATTGTCGACTGAATGTTGATATTTCTCACCCAATTCTAATTATCTATATTTGTGCATTGTTTATGGAATTTTAGGTACATAGACAGTTATTTGTGAAACCACCAATATGATTTACACTTTCAAACAACATTGAAAAAAATCACAAACTATACCAACTGGTGATATTTTATTGTTTAAGGCTTGTAATATTTGATGAGTAATCATATAAATTGAATTCTCATTTGAGCAATTGTAATTTTGAAAAAAAAAAAAAAAAAATGCGTTTTCAAGTTTTGAAGTTAATTCATTTGGCTTGATTATAATACTTGCAACATCAGCAAGGTGAACTATTTCTGCTTCTTGAACCTATGATGTAAGATCATAACAAGAACAAGAGCAGACCCAACCTCAGTTCCTGTACTACACCTGTACTAGTGGTGGTAGTAACAGTAGTAGTAGTAATAATAGTAGTAGTAGTAGTAGTAGTAGTAGTAGTTGTTGTTGTTTTATTCATCCATAAATCACTTTTACAGTGATATTGGACAAGTCTTGCGGCTACAATTTAAGAATTACAAAAATAACGCAATTAATATATACAGCGTTTACATACTTACAGGTCTACTTTGACAAGGATGGGGCAGGTAGATGGCCATGGCCTTGTAGTAGGAACCATCCCAGTTTGCTTGAAGTAATTTAGGAAAACCACAGAAAACCAAAATCATGGTGGCTGGATGGAGGCTGGAGCCTGCATCTTCCTAAATATGAGGCCAGTCTGTTTAAAACAGTGCCACCTGATTCAGTTTCTCTCTAATGTACAGTACTGTTTTGGAAACATGTTATTTAATAATGTAAAAGGCTAGTGCTACATTGTTCATTCATTCCTCACTCTCAGTCATGGCACATACTACACACAGTATATGCACATTGTTTCATAATGTTACTCTACACACACTACCTGTTGATGTCAGGACCATAGTAATGAAGTCTGGTTTCTATTTTATGTACCACAACTTCCCATTTGCTACACTGAAGAACTGTGTCAGCATCCCTATATAACAACTGAGATGTTGAACCCAGAAAGAGGATAAGGTATTACTATTATATGAGGCATGTTTTTTAAGTAAGGTCCATTTGAACATAAGTACACAACAAAAGGTTATTTCAGAAAAGTGAATTTATTTTCAGAAAGTACATACTTCACTCTATTTTTTGACGTAGTTGCCAAGTTTGTTGAAACGCATATCATACCTCTCAACCAATTTTAAAATACCCTCTTCATAAAAACTTGCCACCTGCTCTGATAACCAAGAGTTCACTGCCATTTTCACGTCGTCGTCATCACTGTAACAGCTGCCACTGAGGTGTTGTTTGAGGTGGAGGAGCAGATGGTAATCACTGAGTGCAAGATCAGGACTGTAGGGTGGGTGGACTAAAACTTCCCAGTCAAAACTGTCCAATAAATCACAGGTTTGACATGCAGTGTGAGGTCTTGCATTGTGATGGAGAAGGACAGTTCCCTTTGTCAGCATGCTGCATCTTTTGTTTTGAACTGCTCTGCATAACTTTCTCAGGGTTTGGCAGTATGCTTCTGCATTGATAGTCGTTCCTCAGTGCATGAAGTCGGCCAACAAAACATCATGCCTATCCCAAAACACCGACACCATGATTTTGCACTGAGACAGAGTCTGTTTGGCCTTCACCTTTACAGGCGAGTGTATGTGTCTCCATTCCATGCTCCATTCCTGTTCGATTCGGGCGTGATATGCAAAATCCATGTTTTGTCTCCAGTTATGATCTGACTGAGGAAGCTGTCACCTTTTTGTGATAACGAGTCAAGAACTTCATTGCACACTCAAATCTTTGGTTTTTGTGGTCCTCTGTTAGGAGTTCTGGAACCCAATGGGAGCACAGTTTCCTAAACTTCAAGTGTTCAGAAACAGTGTTGTAAAGCATTGATCTCAACATGTCAGGAAATACATTTGAGAGATGTGTTACTGTGGAGCATCTGTTCTCATGAGTCCTCATTTCAACTGAAGCTACCAAATCGTCTGTAATCAAAGAAGGGGAACTGCCGCGGTCCTCATCATGGACGTTGTCAAGGCCATCTGAATTCTCATACCCACTTACGCACTTTGCGTTCACTCATAACAGTATCACCATACACTTCGCAAATCTGTTGAAGAATTTCTGCAGCAGACAGGTTCCTTGCTGACAAAAACCGTATCACTGAGCGAACCTCCCATGCAGCGGGTGAGTTGATAGTCTTAAACATCTTGAAAGCACAGAACAGAACTGTACAGGTTAGCTACAGAGCTGAAACTGAGCACAGTTGTTCCCGAGGCATGTTTGTACACGATTCACGTGCTTGTTGTGGTATGTACACGAACTGCTAGTGTCTACAGCAAAATGGACCTGAGAGGCCTGAGAGATAATTTTTCCAAAAAAGAAAAAAAAAAGGAAATACCATAGTGTGAAAGTCTCAGATGAAATAATAGACATTTTACTATCTTTAAACAATGAAAAATACTGAATCGAATCCAAAGACATATCTGAGGTGGAAAACAGCTACTCCAAATAGTTTGTAACGGTTGTGTAGAACTGCACCAGTTTTGATCTTACTATGCAGGTGCTGCAAATACTGGGATGGTTCATGATCCTCAGTGTCCTCATGTGTTAGAATCTTATGGAGGCATTCTTCTTGTGAAGATAATACCCTTCTCATTAACTCTGCCTTGAGCCGGTTGTATGAATAGCTTTCAGGCAGCCCAATAATTACGTCCCACACCTCGACAGCATACTAGTGGTGAAGCTGATTTATGACCAATGCAAACTTTGTAGCATTGGCACTTATGCCTGAGTGGGTGAAGACAGTTTTGTCTTGCACAAAACAGAGGAATGTATTGTGAAGCTGGAAGGGCAGCAGTCACACTGCAAGTCTTGACACAGTGAGGTTGGTCGCTGTCGGGCTTCCTGTCATCTCACAAATTTTCCTCGATAGTATCACATCAAAGTCGAGTGTTATGCAGGCATATCATGTTTGGGTCACTACTTTGGCTGTTGAGCTGTGATCTTGCTCATCCAGCTGTTAATCCCACTTAGCATTGTAATTAAATTGCACGAACAATGTCTTGGTTCTGTAGCAACAACTTTATTCACTAGTCAAAATTAGATAATATAGCAGGGCTCTCTGAGCAGCTCTAAGAATAAACAGAAACATAGAGCATATAATTGAAACACAATGCCCCTTGTGGCTAGTGATAGAACTATTTTAGGACAGCACAAAGTCTGTAAACACACATAAACCACACCGCACAAACACACTGACAGCTGAGGTTGCTACAGAATTGTTTTATTTATTTTATTTTATTTACACGTCAAGTTCCGTAGGACCAAATTGAGGAGCAAATCTCCAAGGTCATTGGACGTGTCAGTACATGAAATTACAACATAAAAGTAATAAAAGATAAAAATAAATGTTCATGAACCTGAAAAAAAGTCAGTCCATAAGTTTAAGTAAACGCTATCAGCAATACAATAAAAATCAGCTTAATTTTTCAAGGAACTCCTCGACAGGATAGAAGGAGTGACCCATGAGGAAACTCTTTAGTTTTGATTTGAAAGTGCGTGGATTACTGCTAAGATTTTTGAATTCGAGTGGCAGCTTATTGAAAATGGATGCAGCAGTATACTGCATACCTTTTTGCACAAGAGTTAAGGAAGTCCTATCCAAATGCAGGTTTTATTTCTGCCGAGTATTAACCAAGTGAAAGCTGCTTATTCATGGGAATAAACTAATATTGGTAACAAGAAACAACAATAAGAAATATACATATTGGGAGGCCAATGTCAAAATACCCAGACTCATGAACAGAGGTTGACAAGAGGTTCGTGAACTCACACCACTTATTGCCCGAACCACCCGTTTCTGAGCCAAAAATATCCTTGTAGAATGGGAAGAGTTATCCCAAAATATAATACCATACAACATAAGTGAATGAAAATAAGCAAAGTAGACTAATATTCGTGTCGAAGTATCGCTCACTTTTGATACCGTTCGAATAGTAAAAATGGCAGTATTAAGTCTTTGAACAAGATCCTGAACGTGGGCTTTCCACGACAGCTTAGTGTCTATCCGAACACCTAGAAATTTGAGCTGTTCAGTTTCACTTATCATATGCCCGTTCTGTGAAATCAAAACGTCAGGTTTTGTTGAATTTTGTGTTAGAAACTGTAAAAACCAAGTCTTACTGTGATTTAACGTTAGTTCATTTTCTACAAGCCATGACCTGAGGTCATGTACTGCACTATTTGAGACTGAGTCAATGTTGCACACAACATCCTTTACTACCAATCTTTGTCATCAGCAAACAGAAATATTTTAGAGTTACCCGTAATACTAGAGGGCATATCATTTATATAAATAAGGAACAGGAGCGGCCCCAACACTGATCGCTGGGGCACCCCCCACTTGACAGTACCCCACTCAGATCCCACATCACAGCTGTTTTCAACATTGTGAATAATGACCTTTTGCTGCCTGTTGCTTAAAGTAAGAGGTGAACCAATTGTGAGCTACTCCCCGTATTCTGTAATGGTCCAACTTCTGGAGAAATATTTTGTGATCAACACAATCAAATGCCTTAGTTAAATCAAAAAATACGCAAAGCGTTCAATACTTTTTGTTTAGCGCATCCACTACCTCACAGAGAAAAGAGAATATAGCATTTTCAGTTGTTAAACGACTTCTAAAGCTGAACTGTACATTTGATAGCAAATCGTATGATATAAAATGATCAATTATCCTTACATATGCAGCCCTTTCAATAACTTTTGCAAACACTGATGGCATAGAAATAGATCTAAAATTATCTACATTATCCCTTTCTCCCTTTTTATAAAATGGCTTTACTACTGAGTGCTTTAATCTCTCAGGAAACTGACCATTCCTAAAGGAAAAATTACAAATATGGCTAAATACAGGGCTAACATGTGCAGCACAGTACTTTAATATTCTGCTAGACACTCCATCATAACCATGAGAGTCCTTAGTCTTCAGTGATTTAGTTATTGACTCAATCTCCCTCTTGTCTGTATCACAGAGGAGTATTTCCAACGTCAATCTCGGAAAGGCATTTGCCAAGAAACTTATATAATATTTCCTGTAGAAACTAAATTTTTATTTAATTCACCAGCAATGCTCAGAAAATGATTGTTAATTACTGTACATATATCTGATTTATCAGTAACAGAAATATTTTTACTGTGAACTGACTTTATATTGTCGACCTTGTGCTGCTGTCCAGACACTTCCTTCACAACTGACCATTTGGTTTTATTTTTATCTTGTGAATTAGCTATTCTATTTGCATACCACATACTCTTTGCTTTCCTAATAACATTTTAAGCACCTTACAATACTGTTTGTAATGGGCTACTGTAGCTTGATTGTGACTACTTCTAACATTTTGATATAATTCCCGCTTTGTTCTACATTATATCCTTATCCCACTAGTCAGCCAACCGGGCTGTCCATTACTGCTAGTACCCCGTTTAGAATGTTCTAATGGAAAGCAACTCTCAAAGAGCATGATAAATGTGTTATGGAAAGCATTGTATTTATCATCTACATTATCGGCACTATAAACATCCTGCCACTCTTGTTCCTTGACAAATTTTAAAAAACTCTCTATTGCTGTTGGATTAACTTTCCTACACAGTTTGTAATTAAATATGACATTGGTTTGAGTACAAAAGTCTTTTAGTGTTAAAATTTGTGCATCATGGTCTGAAAGGCCATTCACACTTTTCTACATCTACATCTACATCCATACTCTGCAAGCCACCTGGCGGTGTGTGGCGGAGGGTACCTTGAGTACCTCTATCGATTCTCCCTTCTATTCCAGTCTCGTATTGTTCGTGGAAAGAAGGATTGTCGGTATGCTTCTGTGTGGGATCTAATCTCTCTGATTTTATGCTCATGGTCTCTTCGTGAGATATACGTAGGAGGGAGCAATATACTGCTTGACTCTTCGGTGAAGGTATGTTCTCGAAACTTCAACAAAAGCCCGTACTCTGTAACGCTTTCGCGATTACTTAATGATCCTGTAACGAAGCGCGCTGCTCTCCGTTGGATCTTCTCTATCTCTTTTATCAACCATATCTGGTACAGATCCCACACTGCTGAGCAGTATTCAAGCAGTGGGCGAACAAGCGTACTGTAACCTACTTCCTTTGTTCTCGGATTGCATTTCCTTAGGATTCTTCCAATGAATCTCAGTCTGGTATCTGCTTTACCGACGATCAACTTTATGTGATCATTCCATTTTAAATCACTCCTAATGCGTACTCCCAGATAATTTATGGAATTAACTGCTTCCAGTTGCTGTCCTGTTATTTTGTAGCTAAATGATAAGGGATCTATCTTTCTATGTATTCGCAGCACATTACACTTGTCTACATTGAGATTCAATTGCCATTCCCTGCACCATGCGTCAATTTGCTGCAGATCCTCCTGCATTTCAGTACAATTTTCCATTGTTACAACCTCTCGATACACCACAGCATCATCTGCAAAAAGCCTCATTGAACTTCCGATGTCATCCACAAGGTCATTTATGTATATTGTGAATAGCAACAGTCCTATGACACTCCCCTGGTACACCTGAAGTCACTCTTACTTCGGAAGACTTCTCTCCATTGAGAATGACATGCTGCATTCTGTTATCTAGGAACTCTTCAATCCAATCAGACAACTGGTCTGATAGTCCATATGCTCGTACTTTGTTCATTAAACAACTGTGGGGAACTGTATCGAATGCCTTGCGGAAGTCAAGAAACATGGCATCTACCTGTGAACCCGTGTCAATGGCCCTCTGAGTCTCGTGGACAAATAGTGCGAACTGGGTTTCACGCGACCGTCTTTTTCGAAACCCATGCTGATTCATACAGAGTAGATTTCTAGTCTCCAGAAAAGTCATTATACTCGAACATAATACATGTTCCAAAATTCTACAACTTTTACTAACAGAATGCCCATCTAGTAATGAAGAATGTATAAAAATATTGTCTATGACTGTGCTACTGTTCCCCCGCACCTTAGTTGGAAAAAACACAGTTTGCATCAGATCATATGAATTTAGGAGATCTACCAACATCCTTTTTCTTGGACAATCATATACAAAATTAATATTGAAGTCACCACATATAACTACTTTCTGGTACTTCCTACAAAGTGAATCAAGAGCCCTCTCTAGCTTGAGCAGAAATGCTCTGAAGTCAGAGTTAGGGGACTGATAAACAACAACAATTAGAAGTTTAGTTTCACTAAATTCAACTAACGCTGCACAACTTTCAAATATCTGTTCGGTGCAGTGTCGTGATATGTCTATGGACTCAAATGGAATACTGTTTTTTATGTACAGAGCCACTCCCCCACCTCATAAGGAACTCCTTGAGAAACAGCCAGCTAATCTGTAGCCTGGTAAAGAAAGCTTCTGAATTATCAAATTATTTAAGTGGTGCTCTGATATACCAATAATTTCAGAGTCAACATCTATTAGCATTTCACTGACTTTATCTCTACCACTTATATTTTGATGAAATATGCTAATTCCTTCTCTACTTGGAAACATTACACACTCTAAGGTGAGTCCTTAGTTAGAGTGACATCCTTTAAGCAGGTGTACCTATCAGCTGACTTCAATCTAAAAAAGGAGTAGCTCTAACACCAACTACTACAGGAATTTTTCCATGAGTGACACCACCACCACCCACTACACTGTCATCTATAAGCTTAGCCAGCCTCCCCTTCCCATACCTATTGAGGTGCAGGCCATGCCTTGTGAAACACCATCTACTGATAGACCCAACTGGCACCACTTAGATGTGATCCGTGCCCTCCGCCATCAGCGCCCTCCCCAGCCCTATGTTAAGGTGGCTAACAGCTGCATTAAGGTGAGGCCAATCATGACACTGAAACAGTTGCACGAAATGCACATTAGTGCCACCAGTTTGAGTAGCTATCTTAACCAAATCACCACGACATCATATTCCCCATCCCTATTGAGACTGTTCCCTGTTCCACCCACTATCACAACCTGATCCTCCTTCGTAAAATTCTTACATAACTCCCCTATGCTTTCAGTCACCTGAGCCAACCCTGCACTAGGCTTCACAATGCTGGTGACCTGTTACTCACTCCCCAACACTTCCTGTAACTGCTCGCCCACACGTCAACCGTGGGAACTACCTAGCAGCAGAACCTTCTTTCTGCTAGACTTTGCAACTAACCTAGGCCTCCTAATTGCTGAGGACTGTTGCAAGTTCCCTACATCTACAGCTACCCGAGGCTCCACATCATTATGATTTATCATGCAAAATGATCCATGGAATGTGAAACAAACAAACAAATAAACAAATTAACTAACTACCATGTCTCTTTATCAATTTTCAAAAGCAAAACATGTCCGTTAGACATCATGTTTGTAATTTTCACCAATTTCATAGACATAAATGTCTTTGCTTTGGAGACTATTGCAGTATTTTTTGTCCCTTTCTGCAGTAGTGTGGCACTGATGAAAATAAAGTATAGACCCATCTTGGTGAAAAGAAAGGAAAAGAAGAAATATGATTTGGTTCACAAATACATCAATGAATATACTGATGCCTGGTCTTAAACCTTGCAAGAGTAGCCCAGAGGGAAAATATCAGGCTAGTTTCCAGTGAGCAAAATGAGGACATTGACAAACACTTTAGAAGACTAATGTTGTATTGCTTGAATGCAATTACTAATACAGCGTGATGATGAAGAATCCCAATGAAAAAATAAACTTGTTTGTTTATTATAAGTCTGAAAATGAATTGTTTGTTATGAAACAGACACTGGAACTGATGAACTGTCTTTTCATTGTATACTGATAGATAAAAGGTAAAACCATTTTGTCTCTGTGTAGTTACTTAGACAATGAAAGAAATGAACAGACAGTGTCACTTTAAGTGATCTGTTCAACAAAGACATCAATAATTACTTTAAAAAAAAAAGAAAAAAAAAAAAGAAAGAAAGAAATGGCAGACAGAGCTCTGTCACAGTACATTATACTTGTATACTCTGAGAAATGTACAGCAGAGAACAATTATTTCCAAACAGAAACTGAGTTTTTATATTAGTTGGGATAGTACCACAATTTTTACTGACAGTTAAATATGGTTCTTTATTGTTTGATTTTTTTTTCAGGTTGTGCCCTGGGGTCTGAGGAAGATGCTGAACTGGATTAAGAAAGAATATGGCAATCTTCCAGTGCTGATAACAGAGAATGGGTTCTCAGACCGTGGTGGTCTGCACGATAAAGCTCGCATCAATTACTTCGTTGTAAGTAAAGTTATTCGATATGCATCGGGTAAAATGTTGCATGCCCCTATGAGATATCATTCACAATATCTTTTGTGCTTAAGCTCTTGTTTTACTATTATGAACCTCATTTTTAACATTCAAATGTGCTCTCCAAATTTGCAAATAGTTTTCTCACATCATGCCTTAGCCTGAAGTGTATCTTTTACTTCTATTATTATTATTATCATGACTATACATTTTTGCCCCTAAGACAATGACTGAACTTGAACATTACATGATTATTCAATTTTCCCCTTTTCTATGTTTTCTTCTTCTTTTTCTCTTCCCAAAACCTCTTCATTCTTTGACTGTGTTTGTGTTTTCTTTGTTCTGTCCATATTTTTCCTGATCTCTTCATTTCTTTTACTTCAAATTTTGCGTCCATAATTTTGTTTCTGAATTTGTCTCTTTCATCTATTATTTCTTCATTGATTCCTGCTTGTTTTAGGTCTTCTTCTATTTCATGAGACCAGTTGGTTTTTTTTTTTTTGATTGAGCTGTTGACTACATCAAGAATCCTCTTTGTGAGTTATGTTGTTCATTCTGTGTATGTGCCCAAAGAATGTTACTCAACCTTTACTGATTATGTTTGTGAATCTGTCTGTATGTTTGTATAGTTCTTTGGTTGACCTCTTCATCCATATAACATCTCTATGTACTCCCCTAAAAATGATTCGAAGGATTTTATGTTCTATCTTTCCTGTCTCTGTTGTGCCCAATGTACCAATTGTGCTCATTTCTGATGCATAGAGGGCTTCTGGTAGTACAACTGCATTGTAGTGCCTGTGTTTCACCCATCTTGACCTATGGCAGTGCCATCTAGTGGGCCAACCATAGCACCATCTGGTTTCCCCCTTCAAGCTAGACAAGTTTCATTCTTTGTAGTTTTTTTGTTTGATGCTTATGTCGTAAGATATTTGGCCCGGTCACTATCAATGGACCACCCTGTATACATATCCCTCTCCAACTTTCTCCTTCTTCCCCCATTGATTTACGCTACATCCCACTGCTAGTGCCCCCTCTCTTACTTGCACTGTCTCCTTTTGTCTCTTTTCCACTGACACTGTCTCCATCATACCTCGGCAGCTAAAAAACTCTAGGGCAGAGGGGAGAGTCCAACTTATTTTTTGCCCTTTATCCACATGTTTAAAGTTTTGGTCTTAAGGGCACCCTCTCCTATATGTTAAAAGTTCACCGGTCTGGAAGGGCCCACAACCCTGAAGTGTGTGTATGGTCTCCATTCATCTGTATTTTTCATTTCCACTGTCTCCTCACTCTTTTGCTCCCATGACTTTTATCTCCATCCATCTTCCTTTTCTCTTTTTCGGTCACTGTCTCTGGCTGGCCATCAATATCTCCTACCCCTTTGGTTCCCACTGCTATTGTCATCATCCATCTCCCTTTCTCTTTCACAGTCACTTTCTCTCATCCACTGGCACTGTCTCCTCTCTCTTCCACTGTCACTGTATCTCTGCTACTCTCTTTCGTTACAAAAAAGTAAGAATATGTTTGCATGCCAAAATTTTTGTCGAGGAAGGCGGAGTGGGGACTGCGGCACCTGCTTCCCTATCTTTGTATAATAGTCTTTTAATGAGGAACCTATTCACCTTTACTGTTCTATGACAGGACCATTTCTCTGCTGGTTCCCTTTTTTTTCCTAGCTACAGCGGCGTGTGCTGCTTGTATAAAACAAATATATATGCAAATATTTTGTCACTGCAGTACCACTTTCAGCATATTTATGTAATCATGAAATGCACATTATACAGAGACAGCGCATCATGAAGTTTTATTAGTGGCAAGATGATGACTAAAAACATAGTTTGGTGACCTCAGAAACTTTGTGATGACCTTAGAACTCTAAATGTGTTCACTATGTAAGCTAAAACTCATTTATGCCTCAGACTGGGTATTACAAGCATATTTTATCTGCATAAGTACATTAACTTTGGACTTCTGATCTTGATAATGAGTAATGATATCAAAAAAATTTCAGGCTTCCTTGAGGACATAATGTTAAGAATATATTGTAAAAATTTTGACAGTTTTCCATTACGGAAGTTGCTGTCCCTACAATTGGTACTTTTTGTACCCAAAAATCATGGTTTATTGAGGTCTTCTAAGAAAACCAGCAGTGAACATATGGTGCTTTTATAAGTCACCTTAGCTCCTCCCTAGACCACACCTAACACTAAAGAACCAATCATATGCTCAGTTTTCCTGGGCTGGAGGAAGAGTATAGTGTTTAAATTTTGATATGTAAATAGAAGGGGGATCACTGCTATCAACTGCTCAGCTGCAGCAGGAAATTAAGCAGAATCAGTGGCAATGAACAGAAATGCATACTGGATTGGAATTTGAATCCCAGATCTCCTTCTTATTAGGCAGTTGCGGTAACCATTCACACTGAAGAAAGTGAATCCATTTCCCAGCCGGTCTTATCAATTATTTAATGCACAGTGTCTGCTCCTTCGAAAGAACACACATCATGCAAATACGTTAACTGAAGGGGGATCACTGCTATGAGCTGCAATAGGACATTAAGCAGAATCAGCAGCACAAATACGTCCGACGTCCAGCGGGAATCTCTAAGCAACAAACAGGAGTATAATGGACAGGGACTGCGAATAGGTGGTGCTTGATGGGAGTGTGGATCGGCTGTGATGGCTGCCAAGATAGTCCATGCAGTTGCGATAACACTGCATCCTGGATGGTACATTAATTACTGCACCTTCCTTGTAAGCAGGAGATCCCGGTTTGAATCCCAGCCTGGTACACATTTTCGTTTGTCACTGCAGGGACCCTTGCTGTTTACGTTGTGTATCAATGACCTTGCAGACAATATTAATAGTAAAACTGCCAGGCTTTTTGCCGATGATGCAGTTATCCATGATGATGTACTGTCTGAAAAAAGCTGGATAAATATTCAATCAGATCTTGATAAGATTTCAAAGTGGCGCAAAGGTTGGCAACTTGCTTCAAATGTTCAGAAATGGAAAATTGTGCACTTCAAAAATGAAAACAATAAAAATAAATATAGTATCCTAAAACTATAATATCAATATGTCACTGTTGTAATCATCCATCTCATACAAATACCTGTGTGAAATGGCATGACTACATAGGCTCAGCTGTGGAGGAAGCAGGTGGTAGACTTCAATTTACTGGTACAATACTGGAGGAGTGCAGTCAGTCTACAAATCATGTGACCAGTTCTACAACATTGCTTTTGAGTGGGATCTCTACCAAATAGGATTAACAGGGGATACTGAATGTATACAGAGAACATGAATGGTCACAGGTTTGCTTGATCTGTGGGAGTGTATTGCAGAGGTACTGAAGGAAACGAATTGAAAGACTCTTCAAGATAGACATAAAGTATCCAAAAAACTTCTGTTAACAATGTTCAAGAACCAACTTTAAATGCTGACTCTGGAACTCACATATAGATCATGAGGATAAGATCAAAATATTAACTTCGCATGCAGAGACATTCAAACAATCATTCTTCCCGTGCTTCATATGTGAATGGAATGGGAAGAAACCCTAATAACTTGTACAATGGGACATAATGTCTGCTATGCACCTAGGATGGTTAGCAGAGTATAGATGTAAATACTTTTAGAATATTTTTGCTGTTGCACTGTGTGATTGGTTTTAGGAGCAGAAGGAGAACTTTCTCTTTATTTGGTTCTTTTTCATTTCAAACTCTAGCCCATTTAGGATGTAGTGCCCTATTTATTTTTTTGTCACAACAAATGTTCCTTCTGAAGGTTGTTCTTAAATGAACAAGCTTGTCCTCCAACTACTGTGGTTCACAGATTCTTCCAGTACAGTTGACTAACGTTTTGATCACTCCTCTTTTCTGCTTGGGATGGTGATTGGAATTTTTGTGAAAGTGTATATCAGTGGCTGTGCTTTATGTAGACTATATGCCCTAAGGTTCCAAAAGTGTTTCCAATTGGCTGCACATATAACAAAAGTATCATTCTCATACCAAAACGAACAAGAGAGCTTCATCTTCATTGTCTGAAGGGCTGCTTCTTCAAATTTTTGTACAAAAAATTTCTCTATGACTACACATGGTCACACTGTCAGTTTGTTCATGATGTCTGAACACTGAAAAGGACCTACACCTCCCACTTAGTACAGTAGAAGTATATAAAATTCTCCTTTGTACATACCTCAAGAAAAACAAGAGCAGTTGTTTCCTGAGGAAGACACACAGAATTAGCAGTAGCAGACCATCTACTAGGACTGGGAAAACATCAAATTCGTTTCTTCTCTGACACTGGTTTTAGCAAGCTGTAATTATTACTACACTATGATACACAGAGAGGCCATAGACATTCAGAAAAAAAATGATATGAACAAAAAGAAGAAGAATTGAAATTAACAAGTTGCGGTCATTAGTACTAAATAAAATAAACAGCATCAGCTCTTCCCCACTACAAGCCCAACAGCATATAATGGTGCGACTCCCTGATCTTAGACAGCGGTCTGATAATGTCGTGAGGTGACCATCATGTGCATGTGTATAAACAGTTCAGCCTTACAAACTTATACAACTTATAACAGCTTTCTGAGTTGTTAAACCCCTTGATGATGTCTCCAGTAATGAAAGATGAAATGTTAGCCTGAGAATTATGTCTTTTACTATGACCTTATGTCCATGTCAGGCAGTATGTACATACAAAAATGATAAAGAAGATCAATAAAGCAATACAATACAATGCAGTACATGAATCAAATACCATCAATAAATGTTTATTCAGATTCACATAAACTCTAAAGATTAAGCAGTAGGAAAGAAGTAGGTGACCAGCAGATAACTAGGGCTGGCCCTTTCAAAAATAACTGGGCTTACATTCTGATAGAAAACTAAATTGGTCAAACCACATCCTGGATCTGTGTTCTACAACTTATGCTTTATGCATTGTTTGCTCTTATAGGAATATAGCAACTATTAAATCGATTTATTATGATTATTTTCATGCTTTTGTGACACATGGAATCATACTTTGGGGAAGTTAGCCACTAACTAGAAAAGTGCTTCATGCACAGAAAAAAGCCATAAGAAAAATTTGTGGAGTCCACTGTTGAGCCATATGCAGATATCTTTTTACAGAACTTGAAATCCTTGCACCCACTGCACAGTATATATTATCCCTGACTTGTTTCATAATGGAACAAGTCCCTTTTTTAAAACTAATAATGTGTATCACAGTCATGATACCAGAATAAAAGAAGACATCCATTCTGAGCACAGAAACCTGAGTATAGTACAGAAGTGCATTCATTCAGTGGCTTGAAACTGTCAAAGTGCAAATATTTTTATATTCAAACAATGGAAAGTCCAGTTTGGAATATCAAAAATTGCGAAAAGGATAGATTGCTACTCACCATACAGATGACACGATGACTTGCTGGCAGTTATAATGAAAAGACTGCTACACACTTAGCTTTCAGTCAAAGCCTTCTTTAGGAAAGAAAGGAAAACACACAGATTCACACAAGCAGGCACCTTACACGCACAGAACCACTATCTCCAGCCAACCAGCAGTCTGGTCAGATGGCCATAGATAGTGGTCCGGTGTGTGTAAGGTGCCTGCTTTTCTGAATCTGTGTGTTTTCCTTTCTTTTCTAAGAAAGGCTTTGACTGAAAGCTCAGTGTGTAGCAGTCTTTTCATCATAACTGTCAGCAACTCATCTTGAAATCTGTGTGGTGAGTAGCAATCTGTTCTTTTCACAATTTTTGATATTTTTATATTCAAACTAACATGTACTGAGGTATGTAGTTGACCCTCAACAGCAGTGATGTTTTCATTAAAGAAGACAGTATAGGTTTCAGAAAAGTGCCAGCCAAAATTAACTGATAGAACAAATTAAAATGTTCAAAATGTTGACCAAATCTGTGTTTAGGACCGTTGCTTACATGTATTCTTATTTTGTTTTACAAATTAATGACTGTGTCGACTTTGGAGATCTAGGATTCATATCCCTGTCCAACCATTCAGATTTAGATTTTCCATTGTTTCCCTAAACTGCTGGAGGCAAATTCTAAGATGGCTCCTTCTGTGATCTTACTAGACAAATCGGTGGATCACTCGATGTAATTATGCAAACATCCTGTGAGGTGCAGTGGGGTAAATCTGCCAGTGCCAAGCCATGTGACAAAACATCTGTGCCAGATTCAAGGGCTAATGCGGACTGCCATGATCTCACCAATGTTTACAGCAAGCTGTTCAGTGCATCTGTTAACAATGACCCAAATGCCACATGGTTTTCTCCTGGACTGTAATTTGGACATTGTTGTTACCTACTAACAATGTTTGACTAGAGCATAGACTTGCCTATCTGCCTAATGCAGGGCTGTCTTTGCTATCCATTCAACTGGCCATTGTGTTTTCTGCGAACAAACTGATGGCATATTGGTGAACTGAGAGTGTGGATCATATCCAACTGTTTCGTACAGTGTTCCCAGCACTGACATGTGAGTTATTTAACACATGCTCAGGGTACTGTATTGAGCATGAGATACCCACCTCTAGAAGTCTTTTGTTATGTATATTCATAGATGTTGCTTTTTGTGATTTATTTGTAAATACATTCTTCTCAATAAAATCTGTTTTGTTGAAGAAGCAGAGTTAAAACAGCTCCAGTGGTAAAGGACATGATCAGTTTTCTTTCTGATCCAGCATTGTACTCCACCTCTGTGGAGCTTATCAGTAGTGGGACACTTAACCCTAACGCTCCTTTTTTTACACAAGTCTGCAATGTATGAATTTCTAAACATAATCTTGTCAACAGAATGGAAAGGGCTGTCAGGATCATATTAAGTTAATTTTTGCGTTAAATCTGCTATTTACTAGGCATTTTTATTTCACTGCAGGAATAAAGAGAATTTTTGTTTCAGCATTGTTCGTCCATTATGGAGTTAGTTTCAGTTCAAAGTAATGGTCCTTTCTAATCTGTTATGGAATTATGGATGTTATTATTCCTTCTGAATTATGATTCATTACTTAAAAGAAATTGCATTAGGGATTTTGTGTATTGTGAAGTTATTGGAAAAGTCAGTTCCTTGGAGGCTTTAATAGAAAATATTGAAAGTAATACAAAATATAGTATGAGCAAAGCAAGCATCTCATGAGATAAAGTAAATTTAGAAAAAGAAAAAAAAATGCAAATTCATCATGAAAAATGTGCACAGCTGAATGCGAGTTTTTTTGTCTCCCTCCCCTTTCCTCCAGTGTGCCTACTGAAAGTCCATCAATTGCTGCAGCTGTCACATTGATGCAGAGTCTATGGATCAGATATATACGTGACACTGGTACTGTCACTTGAAGCTAGAAATTGTAGTAAATTGATTGTGACATACTAATATAATTTCTTTGTGTATCTATTTTACTGGATCTCTGACAATTTCATGTGTTCATTGCTTAACTTCTTTAACCAAATGAAGCTCTATGGTTCCAGAGACCTTTTCAAGTCTGAAACATGTATGATGTATACATGCAGACTGAATCAATGAATGAAAATTTGTACTGGATGCCCTTGGTCCACATTTTCATTTATCACTTCAGTCTGCATACATACTTAACTTCTTTACTTATGCTAGTATGTTGCCTTATGTGTAAGTTTATCTAGCAGTTGCTGTTCATGGTGTGCCATTCTGCCTGCTGAACATTAAACTAAGAAAATGTGAAATTCTGTGTCATTAATATTATACTATAATTTTAGATTATACTGTGTTTTAGTGTTATTTTGGACTCGGATAAACAAATAAACATCAATACATTCCCATTACCAGCATTGGAATTTTAATTTTTGTAAAGAAAACCTTGACTCTCTTGTACCCTAGTGATTCAGTCACTTTCTTGATCAGTGAATCACACATGAAATAATTAAAGAAATAAACTACTAAAATGTCTGTGGATTTTCATATGGAACATATGATATGCATTTTGATTCCAATGCTACTCTTACGATTTTCCAGAGCTACTTACAAGAACTGCTGAAGGCTATTTATATAGATAAGTGCAATGTGTTTGGATATACAGCATGGAGTCTGGTAGACAATTTTGAATGGGCAAGAGGCTATACGTGAGTATGAAAATTAACGTAAACATTCTTACTGACAGATTTTAAGGGAATAAAAATAAAAGTTTTTTATGCAACTGTTTTGCTTCTGTCAAAATACTGAAAGTATAATTGCTACAAAAAATAAATCTTTTGTACCCTGTTGCAAGATTGGAAATGCTTTAAGGATCTACATGATTGTTTCATACTTTTTATCACAATTTTTTCTTTTGATTGTATTTTATTGGTCTATAAATCATTTCCAGTGAAAGAGGTAAAGTATGATATACAGGGGCTGAACAAAAATATGGAAAGACCTCAATAAATGGATGCTTGAACATAAATGCAGTTGCTGGCCAAGCCTGCAGGCTGCCCTGTTGTATTTGGCCATGAATGGCACCTTTGCAACATCCTCGACATGTTGCAAGTGCCATATGTGGTCAAAGCAGTGTTAAGTGAAGTTTAACATGGGCAAATTGTTAGCACTTGTACGATGAGTTCTTCTGCAAACAAGGTAGCTGATGTATGTGGTGTTTCAAGAGGCACTGTACCAAATATCTATGCAACATACAGGGAAAGAAGAAAAACCTCATCCACTAAATCACAACATGGACAAAGGTGTGTGTTGATCCTAATGTTCATGATGGATAGTCACTGAAGAGGATTGTCATGAAAAATAACAATACGATAGCTGCAAAAGTCACTGCCTCAACTGAATGTCGCATTCACGAACTCTATCATCATGAGAATAACATGAAAGGAGCTCCATAAGCAGCAAGTTCTAGGCTGACCTGGTATTCCAAAAGCATTTATTAGTGATGTAAATGCCCATAAAAAGAAATTGTGCTTTGAAAGCCATAAAATCTAGACTATTTAACAATGGAAGAATGTAATTTGATCAGGCGAGTCTTGTTTCACATTGCTTCCAAACTTCTGGCTAATCTTATGTCCCAATAGTGAAACATGCAGAAGTTTGGTGATGATTTGGGCAGCCATCCTGTGGTATTCTATGGATGCTGTGATTAGTCTGCAAGGTTGCATTATATGACTGTTCTAGCTGGTCACGTCCATCTCATGGTACAGTGTTTGTTCCCCAGTGGGAATGCTGAGTTCCAAGATGACAGGGCCACTGTTCACACAGCTCACATCATTCAGGACTGGTTTTGAGGATGGAATGTCACATCTTCACTGCCCACCACAGTCACTAGATCTCAATCTTATGGAAGCTTTGTGGCTGTCTTTGGAGAGAGAGGAGTGTGATCTCTATCAACCACCATTGTTGTTACCTGAATGTGCCACTATTTTGCAGGAATAATAATATAAGATTTTGTTGATAATCTTACAGGACATGTATTTATCCATTCTGAGATTAAAAGAAGCTGTTTTGAATGCCAAAGGTTTTCCTACACTGTATTAGGCATGGTAATGTGTATTGTTTTGGATTTTCCTATATTTTTGACCCCCCCGCCCCCGCCCCCCTCTCCCCTCATAAGTGCAAGTCAACAGTGATACTGTGTATTATGAGTTATGAGAGATGATATGATGACAAAAGTGATATGGATTAATGTGTTGATGTGGCACATATGTTTAGGTGTAGACATAAATACTGAAAAAAATAAACACCACACTATGATGTATATAGAATTACCGAAACATCACATTAGATTCTGGGTATCTCTCATAAGAGCTATCTGATGCATTTTCTCTGTTGATTTAACAGACATTTGTTTCTGAAATATGGCAATAGTGATCCTGAATAAATACTACTCATCAAATGTTTAATGAAAAATGTAGATTTGTTTCTCGTTACAAACAAAAGGTTTTTAAAACAGCAATTTTATGTTCCCATTCAGTAGAGTGGCCCCAAATTAATCTACTGAAATGGCACTCATCATATCTGTAAATGTTCATCCACCATGCCTTTCTGGATTGGCTTGCCCTTCTCACCTTTTTCATGGATGTGGCTGCTCTGTGTGTCTGCTGCTGTCAACTGCAACACTACCCAGTCACTACTAGAGTACTCATTATTCTCTGTGTTGAGATATATCAGTAAACTGAGTATCACACTGGATTACTTTATTACTGTTACATTGAATGAGTACAAATTATGTAATTCAAAAACATTTGGTTTGGACTGAGGAAAAAACACCATCTTCCATTGGCACTAGCCATCACTTGAAGCAAGTGATAAGTTGTATTTATTTGAAGTGATGTGATCATCACAGTTCATAAATAAAATTTCAAACCTCTGCTAAAATACCAGAGACAATGTGCCTGGTAATTCTTAACATTCATTACACATCAAAACTTTGTGACAAGTTCAATAAAGTAATGTAACATATTAACAGCTTGGTGACAATCAATGAAAGTGAGACAGTATGCTGCTAGACGCCTCCCACTTGGGCACAGAAAGCTGGACATTGCGCGGTGTAAGGTCAGTGTGATTACAGCACTCGATTGGGCTGGTCCTGCAATGTGAGGTGATCTAAGGAATGCTCTTCTTCCACGAGTTGGCTGTATAATTTTTTGCTACTTATTTATAAAGCCTTTTACCTTTATCTACAGGTATATTTTGTCTCAGCATTGCATGTGTGGGTGCACACCATTGAGGTCACATTATTAATCATGTGGCTCTGCAACTAACAGCATCTGCATATTCCAACGCTGACCCAACAGTATCATCAGTTATGATTACACTGGGCACAGGACTACTGAGGTTGGACTGTGATCAATCAAAAACTACTGCATGGACATATGAATTACATTACTTGTTAAACCAGGTCAATGGTCATGCCAGCATATGCCATCATCCAGGCAGTTGGTTGCTCAAAATATGCTTCGTGCCATCGACGCAGTTTGGAGAGGCCGTGTTATGCTGTGGTGGACATTCACCTGGGCTCCTGTGTCAAGTGGTCTGGAGCCTGAGGAGTGAAGTGTGGGGGTTGTGGATGGCACTGCTGTGAGGGCAGTGAAACTGTGGCTAGTGGTGTAACCTGTTCTGTTTGCAAGTTATGAGGCTGTAGTTTTTTTCTTAGCAGCTGTGACTATGAGGGTTCTATCTGCCAACAACAAAGAAGATATTGTGTCTGAGTTGACATCCTGTGGAAGCCTGTAACAGCCAGAGTATATTTCCAGAGGTGTCCCTTTGTAGCTCCATCATTCAACTTGCTGTCATTCCAAACTGAAAAGGTCATCGATGAGTCTAATGGAGACCTCTTTAGGTTCAAAATGCTGCATGTCTCTATTTGTACTATAACTACACTGTCATGCTGATCGATGTGAGTGATGTCGTCCATGTGGTCGATGTTACTTACTGTCATGTTGGAGGTTTCCTTAAGGATCCACTCAGGTTTCAGTCTATTGACGGTAACAGTCATCAATTTCCATTTCAATAAGATGTCACACATGTCACTGTCCCATTGAATCACTCTGTGCGGACCTGAGTACAGTGGTTGCAATGTCGGGCAGACAGTACCACCTGTCAGCATTATGTAGTTGCAGTCCTTTAGGGCTTGATGGATGGAGATGTTATGTGAGCCATGTGTGGTCCACTGGTAGAGTACGGTAAGTGGTTCCCTGGAAAATATTTTTGCTAGAAATGCACAGAGGTCTTCTTTATATGCTGAACACATGCCTCAAATGCCCATGGCAGGGCTTCTGAACACCCCTCTCCATGACACATGATGCCTTTTTGTAGCGTAAGGTGCCAGTGCTCCACTAGTACATTACATTGAGGATGGTAAGCTGTGGTTCAGAAGTATTGAACACTGCACAGATGACTGAATTCAGTAAAAAGTGGTGATTCAAATTGTGTGCTTTGATCAGTAGCAGTTGAGGCAGGATGACTAAAACTGGACATCCATAAACTGACAAATGCTTTCGGCATGGTTTCTGACCTGATGTGAGGTATAGGTATAGCCTCAACTCACTGAGTTACCCTATCAGCTGCAGAAAGGATGTGACAAAAACCACCTGAGTTGGGGTGAGATCTGATGAGGCCTAGATGGATGTGCTGAAAGCAGCCCTTAGGAAAGGACTAACAGCCATGTTGTTGTTGTGCATTCCATCCTATTTTAGACTATTGGCAGCCAGCACGTGATTACATCCAAGTTTTACAATCTTTTTTCGTCATTTGGGCACACAGAGCAGTCTGTGACAAGTTTCACTGTTGGATGGTTCTCTGGATGAGACAGCCTGTGTAGTTTACTGAAGATGAGTCTCCACATGCCAAGAGATACCAGTAGTGAAAGATGATTCAGTAAAGCATCACAAAGCACCTCTCTTGAGGAGAAATGAACAGGCTGGCATTCTACTTAGAAACCAACAGTGGTGTTGTGTAAGAGTTCACATAATTGTGTGTCCTGTAGTTGTGCTTCTGCTAATTTATCATAGCCAGTAATTACTGAGAGCACATTGATCCTAGAAAGCTAATCAGTGCCATGAAGACGTCTGACACCTGCTGTGAACTGTGGACTATAAATTAATTGACAAAAATGTGGTGGGCAACAGTCTTTTGCTGTATCGTGAATGGAATCTGCTAAAGGCCAATGAACTGTGTAGATGGTCAAAGGTCTGCCCTTCAGTCTCCTGTAAAGTGCCATACTGCTTCATACACCACCAGCAATGCCCTGTCAGAAGTTGGTTGCTTGTGCTGGAAGTCAGTTAACGTTTTGGAAATAAAGCTAGTGGTTGTTGTGTTACATCTACTAAGTGTTGGAGAACCACTTCAGTTGTGGAATCAACTGCATTAACAGATTTGCATTGGGTAGTGGGTGTGCCAGCACCTTAGCCTGAGGAAGGCACTCTTTAATTGTCCAAATGTCTGTTGCACATGTGGAGCCCACTGAATGTCACTTTTGCCTGTAATGTGTTTGCCTGCTAACATATTCGTCAGTGGTGCCTGAATGGCAGCTGTGTGAAGTAGATGTTCGCAATAAAAATTTATCGTGCCAAGGAGTTGGTGTCATTCTTGAAAGTTACGTGACCAGGGTAGTTGACTAATGAGCTAAGTTCATTGTATTGTAGGCCATATACCATCACTGGTAACTGAATTCCCATGGAAAGTAACTACTGACTTTGACAATTTTCATCATTGCCTGTGATGCCAGGTGTATGTAAGGCATTGATGACCAGTTTGAGATGTTCCTCATGTTCATGTTGAGAAGTAGGGAGGCTAAAATATCCTCTAAGAAGGCATAGCAAAAGGGAAACTGGAAAAGAACATTATTTATGAACATTTGCTGAGTCTGCACTATTTTTTTTTAGTCTGCATGGCATGCAAAGAAATTCATAAAGTCCAAAAGGTATGGGAATAGCCATCTCTAGTGTATCCTCATGGTTTTTGGGGATCTGCAAATAAGTGTTTCTGGAACACTGCACATGGAGGCGCCTGCTAAATTATGAGTGAAGTCCTGAGTATTTTGAATTCGATAACTGTCCGGGTTAGTGCAGGTGTTGAGATCCCAATAGTCACCACACATTGTATATGTGCCATCCTTCTTGTAAGCGAAGTGTTTCTTGTTTGATGTTGAGGTAGCACTGGGTTAGTTGCTGCAATTTCAATGCTGGTGTCAGAGAGTCTCAAAATATCTGTTGGTTGTATTTGTCTTTGTTGACACAATGGATGATTTGTGAGCTGCCATTCGTTGATGATGACTGCATGGATGGTAAGGTTGCACCAATGATCTCAGTTACAGAGCATTCACAAATAAGGGAGAGAGTGTCACAGATAAGATTAGTGAGCGCGGCCAGCAACTACTAAAACAAAACTATTTTTCATTTTTGAAATTTCATACACTAACTTTCTCTTCCAAATATGAATATATTTTGTTGACTCCTGCCTACATAGAGAAAAATGATCATTGTAATAAAATAAGAGGAATCAGAGTTCATACAGTAAGATTTACATGCTATTCAAGAGTGGAATGACCGAGAAATGGTATGAAAATGGTTCTGTGAACTCTCCCTCTGCCAAGTACACAATTATGAATTGCAGAGTGGTCACGTGGATGTAAATATCAAACAAATTTCTCCTTCTCTCTCTCTCTCTCTCTCTCTCTCTCTCTCTCTTCAATAAAATGAATATGGCAATAGACTAATTTCGGACTGCTCTGTTAGATGGGCACATAAAATCTCTCTTCAAAAATAATTTTGTTTTTGCTGATGCTGCATGTATATGAAAAATGGAATGAGCAGGATTTGTTTGGGCTGGCTCTAGCTACAAGATGCAAAAAAGAAATTGCCAACATCTGCCAAAACAAAAGAGAACATGCACCTGGTAACATTTAGGAAGTACACCCTGAATAGATGCACATACCAATATCTGCGCATAAGTAATTGAAAAGATGATTAGACTTCACCTTATCCTTTCTTCATGAGGTGATAGTACTCTGCAAGTTGTAGATGACAGCATATGAAAAATTTCAATTGGCCATTGTGAGTTAACTCACAGAAAATAGATATTTGTGTTTGAAACATATCTAATATTTAAACAAGACTTCCACAAAGATTTATAAAATAGTGTGCTTAATACAGTAGTTACAGATTACATTAAGACAGTAAGCTTTTTCAGTAATGTGGATATGCTATTACAAAAATTGAACATGAAATAACAAGTCATGGTTCTTTATTCAAAAACATACCACCAAGATTTTTTTTACTCACAGTACACATATTGTGATAGTAAAGAATTTTGTGTTACTTAAAAAGTTACTACATATGTTTGTGTGTATGTTCCAGGGAAAAATTTGGAATTTACCAAGTCAACTTCACAGATCCCAATCGTGCAAGGATTCCAAAAGACTCTGCTCAAGCCTTACGCAAAATCATCAAACATCGAGCACTTGTACCCAATTTATTACAAGGAGAAATGCCTGAGCCAAGAGTAGTACTTGTTACGTGATCACATGGAACAATGTACAGCATTAATATTAGTATAACAGCACAATAATTGTAAAGTGATACAGAACAAGTTCCTTGCTCATCAGTATAGTATGGAGTGCTTCAATATAAAAATCTATTGTGACTTAGTATTGTACCACACTAGGGAAGAATTCTAGGATTAAGGAAGTCACAGAGCAACTGGATCATGTTTGCCACTGATAAAATTTATCACTGTAAAAAAAAAGAAAATGTTTTGATGTAATGCATTTGTTATGCTTATAGTAAGTATAAATGTAATAGGATGGCACAACTAAATCACTTGAAAAGTGAATTCGTATGTGACATAGAATATAAATCAAAAGATTTTGCTGTTAATGGTTCTGAAAGAATCTGAATCGTACTTTGTAAATACTTATTTTGTGCTTAGCTGTAAGTGACTCACATCAAAACAAGTGAGGCCTGCTGGTCTTCATGTGCCACTATTAAAAAGACACCCAGCAGCTGTATGATTTTTTTTGTTCATACTATTTAATAGTCCAGTATATATAATGTTATGGAGCTTACAAACAGGCAAAACAATGTGTGAAATGCTCATATTTTCTAAATTACAAGCATATTTTTGTATTGATGTATGTAATATTACATGTGTCTTCATAACTATTCCAGTACCCTTTTACTCTGAAGTACATTATATGTATATTTATTTTAAATTCAACTTTATTCATTTTACACATGGTACATTCCCATAAAATATTTTGAAGTTTTTTAATAAGAGAAGTTCAGGTACCTACTTGCATCAGAAGCAGACTCCATTAACTGCATTTTAAGCAGTTTTAACCATAAGTATGTCTCGTATCAAAGGCTGTTACAGCATTCATCGAAACTATTTTGCTTGACAACATCTCTCAACAGCAGACAGACTTTCAGTGAAGTAAAAAAGATGGTTAGGAAAATCTTTAACTGGACACAGTAAATAGAAAAGAATGAAAGCACAGATAGGATAAGGCTGAGGGGCAATAATTGGCTGCATTCGTTTGAAAGGAAGCAATCCCCTAGTTATCTTAACGAAGACATGGAAACCAGAAAGAACCTAGATCTGGGTCGCTGGGTAGGTAGTTGAACCCTTTGCCTTCTGAACTTGAGTCTAGTGTGTTAACTATTATGCCATCATGCTGGGTACACCCAACATAGAACCCATAAGTTTAGAGATGTAAAATTCATTCTTTGGGAGTAAGGAACTTGAAGAAAAAAAGTGCAACTGAGACCCATTGGTGAGGTGAGCATGAAGAGCACAAAATTGTGATCACTATATAGCTCTAATTTATTTTATTAACTGATCTTTGGCTTACAAGGCCATCCTCAGGCTTTAACTTGGGAGCCAAAAACCAGTTAATAAAGTCATTGCTGGACTACTGCAGTGGTACTCTCTGACTAGCTGAGGAATAGTGGCACCTGACACAGTTGTAAGGAAAATGAAAAAACCAAAGGAGTTAGGATGAGAGAAAATAAGAGAAATGAAATAAGCTTTTAGACAAGAGAGAGGAAGAGAAAAAATAAAGTATAAGGCCTGTTAGATATAGCGTGGTTAGGTCAATGGAAAGGATTGTGGAGAGGAAGATGTTTGCTAGGGGCAAGTTAGGGAAAGAGGTTTATCTGTCTCTCTATCTGTGACATATTATTTTTTTCATGCTTGTGACTTAGACACTTCACTGAGTAACATTCACTAATGCTTGGGATAGTTAAATTGTGATCTATAGTGCACCAAGCACTAGTTGTCACAAAAACTGTCTATTCCTTCAGGTCACAACAAATTTTTTGCTATCAGATTTTGTTTTAGCTATGGCATTTAGTCAGATTCAATATTGTGACATCTTCATTATCAAAGTGAAAGTTACTGATGAGAGAAAAGCAGAAGGAAATAAGAAAAAGAGGGGAAAATATGTAACATAAAAAATATATTACTACAATAGTAAAAAAAGACTAAAACTAAACAACCCAATTTAGACAGTAAAAATTTGCAAGAAGAATGTGATCTCTCAATTCAGTTTGACCTTTTAATGTGTATTGTGGAAGATGATGCTTACAACATAATATCTCAGTTTTTCCCAAAATACACTCCTGGAAATGGAAAAAAGAACACATTGACACCGGTGTGTCAGACCCACCATACTTGCTCCGGACACTGCGAGAGGGCTGTACAAGCAATGATCACACGCACGGCACAGCGGACACACCAGGAACCGCGGTGTTGGCCGTCGAATGGAGCTAGCTGCGCAGCATTTGTGCACCGCCGCCGTCAGTGTCAGCCAGTTTGCCGTGGCATACGGAGCTCCATCGTAGTCTTTAACACTGGTAGCATGCCGCGACAGCGTGGTCGTAAACCGTATGTGCAGTTGACGGACTTTGAGCGAGGGCGTATAGTGGGCATGCGGGAGGCCGGGTGGACGTACCGCCGAATTGCTCAACAGGGGCGTGAGGTCTCCACAGTACATCGATGTTGTCGCCAGTGGTCGGCGGAAGGTGCACGTGCCCGTCGACCTGGGACCGGACCGCAGCGACGCACGGATGCACGCCAAGACCGTAGGATCCTACGCAGTGCCGTAGGGGACCGCACCGCCACTTCCCAGCAAATTAGGGACACTGTTGCTCCTGGGGTATCGGCGAGGACCATTCGCAACCGTCTCCATGAAGCTGGGCTACGGTCCCGCACACCGTTAGGCCGTCTTCCGCTCACGCCCCAACATCGTGCAGCCCGCCTCCAGTGGTGTCGCGACAGGCGTGAATGGAGGGACGAATGGAGACGTGTCGTCTTCAGCGATGAGAGTCGCTTCTGCCTTGGTGCCAATGATGCTTGTATGCGTGTTTGGCACCGTGCAGGTGAGCGCCACAATCAGGACTGCATACGACCGAGGCACACAGGGCCAACACCCGGCATCATGGTGTGGGGAGTGATCTCCTACACTGGCCGTACACCACTGGTGATCGTCGAGGGGACACTGAATAGTGCACGGTACATCCAAACCGTCATCGAACCCATCGTTCTACCATTCCTAGACCGGCAAGGCAACTTGCTGTTCCAACAGGACAATGCACGTCCGCATGTATCCCGTGCCACCCAACGTGCTCTAGAAGGTGTAAGTCAACTACCCTGGCCAGCAAGATCTCCGGATCTGTCCCCCATTGAGCATGTTTGGGACTGGATGAAGCGTCGTCTCACGCGGTCTGCACGTCCAGCACGAACGCTGGTCCAACTGAGGCGCCAGGTGGAAATGGCATGGCAAGCCGTTCCACAGGACTACATCCAGCATCTCTACGATCGTCTCCATGGGAGAATAGCAGCCTGCATTGCTGCGAAAGGTGGATACACACTGTACTAGTGCCGACATTGTGCATGCTCTGTTGCCTGTGTCTATGTGCCTGTGGTTCTGTCAGTGTGATCATGTGATGTATCTGACCCCAGGAATGTGTCAATAAAGTTTCCCCTTCCTGGGACAATGACTTCACGGTGTTCTTATTTCAATTTCCAGGAGTGTATTTCAGGTGGTAACCTTTGTTTTCACAATATAAAATTTTTAGATTATTCAACAAATTAGTTACAGAATGTCCTTGTTCAGAGAGGTGTGTACTTAAAGCTGGTATTGAAAGGGTTAAATTCGAATGTTCTCAAAATCTGATGTCAAAACCCCTTCTAGTTTAGCCAGTGTACACCACGGGACAGCTGTCACATTGGGTACAGTCGACACCTGTGGCAGATATAGTTAGTTGGTGGTACATTATTTGTGTCTGTATCTGCTGGTGATATTATTGGATGTGAAAGAAGTGGGCTTTGTGCTATTTTGTTGAAAACTGACATTCTGAGCCTGTGGCTGTGTAGTAAGTATATGTTGACTCTTGCTGAGAAGACAATAGCAATGAGCCACTTTTTTACAATGCTACTTATTTATTTAAATACCTCGATTACCGGTTTCAAACTGGAAGGTACATCTTCTTTCTTTTTAACTCTAATTGTGCCTTACAATGATTTTAAATGGTGTAAACAAATTATTCTAGTGGAAATTTAAAATCTTTGTGAGGCACAACACAGTTAAAAATACATTGTCTCACTTCTTGTTTTGGTTGTAGGACACTACCAGCACAAGGGAATTTCATCAGTTTGGAAAACAGAAAGTGAAGGCTAATGTAAAAAGTATCTTAATGTGAACTAGCAGTCTGAAGATGAACCTTTTAGTCAGAAACCGGTAACAACTGTATTTAAATAAATAAACAGCAGTGTAAAAAAGTGGCTGGTTGCTATTGTCTTCTCTGCAAGAGCCAGCCTATATAGTGGGCTTGAATGTCGGAGCCGATCTTCTCTGAGATTCTACCAAAGTATCGAAATCTACATATCATAACTTCCT
This sequence comes from Schistocerca nitens, assembly GCF_023898315.1. Taxonomy (NCBI): domain Eukaryota; kingdom Metazoa; phylum Arthropoda; class Insecta; order Orthoptera; family Acrididae; genus Schistocerca; species Schistocerca nitens. Next base: position 14,149,434 of record NC_064622.1, read on the forward strand.
CCCCAGTCTCATGGTCCACATTCACCACAGTTATATCATTTCACCGACAGCCACAAAAGATGGTTGGCTTTAACTTTTTTAAAATGCCTTTGTTAATATTATTCACAAAATTTGCATCATAGCCATTGCTGTAGCCTATGCTATGTACTGAATAAATCCATATTTTCTTTCTGAGGCTGTGTTAAACAGGGAATATTACACATTCTATAAAGCAATGACACAAACAAGCCATGTTGTATGTTAAGGGCTCATTAGAGGTGTTGTGAATAACAAGATCGGTAGCAGTTACTTTTCTGTATTCACTGAATTCCATGTTAGAATTGTTTAGAGTGATCAAAAGATCCAAGTAAGTAAGTGATCTGCCATAACTATGTTGCACAGTGAAACAGATTTTGTGACATAAACCGCTGAACTCATCTGCAAAACTACGACAATCATCTTTTGTCCCTTCATATAAAACTAGAATATCATCCACATATTTACTCCACAATATGATTTTATTGACATACATTGGAAATATGTCATAACATAGTATTCAAATGTAGACATAAAAATATTGGCCAGACAATTTGCCAGTGGTGCTCCAACTGCTAGTCCTTGGTTTTAAGACATTGACCCCTTGGGGCCATTTACTTTTTTTCAATATCCTGATTTAGTTTGCTCTGAGTAAACTTGTTAAGTGCAAATAAAGTGACAATATAGCATTTCAGTACCTTTTTTTAATTGTTTTTGTGTGAGTTACATGTGATTCACATGGCCCCAGAGTGAAGGTACAAGGTGTGTCATGTGCTATGTCACTAATAATTTTGGGTTTGTACTCCTGTCAGTTTTTCATTGCACAGCATTATTTGTGTACAGTTCAATTGTTGCTTTACTGCACTGTTGCTACAGTCTTTATCCACTGTTGTTTGCTCTGTAACAAAGTGATATTGTGGCAGAACATAATGTCTCATAGAAGGTATGAAGATGAACAAAGGCAGCTTTTAGATGAAGTTATGGACATAAGTGATGAAGATTCTGTGTCTTTATTTGGTGATAGCTCAGACACATTTTTACTAGAGGAGACCAGAAGCGAATCCGGAAGTTCTGATGATGGAATCACCTCAGTGATGGTAGGAAGAAGAGTCAGCCAAAGAACAAGACTTCACAGCTTTAAAAAACCAGGCAACAAAACACCTCTAACCGTGTTAGTGCCATAATTACTACAGCTGATTCAGGTTCAATTGAAGTAAGTGTAACATCAATAAGTTCTGAAGATGAAGATGACACACTTAGAACAAATTCTAATATTCGAGATTGTCTGGGAGCCATTACAGGTAAAAATACAAAAAACTTTACATTTATTCATTCCAATTCTGGTGTAAATGCTTTTGTTGCACTAACTCTCAAAAGGCAAGACACCATACGATTTCTTCAAATCTGTAACTGATGAAATTTTAGAATATGTGACTCAACAAACTAATTTGTACGTAAAACAAGTCTTAGAAAGTCATTCAGTAACTGTTAATTCACGACTGGAAAAGTGGACTGATGTCAGCAAAACTGAAATTGAACAATTTTTAGGATTTTTGTTGTGGATGTCACTAAATATAAAACTGAGGATTCCAAATTATTGGTCAAGAAATATGCTCTATCACAACAATGTAAAAAATGTTATGTCATGCAATCGTTTTGAACTGCTTTTACATATGTGGCATTTTTCCGATAACAACCAGTGCCCACCGGGAAACCACTTATTCAAAATCCAAACTCTTATTGATAAATTACTGCAGAGATTTCAAAGTGCAGTTGTGCTGGAGAAAGAAGCATGCACTAACACTTGTGCCATTTTGAGGAAGATTAAGTTTCATTCAGTATATAAAGAATAAGTGCCATAAATTCGGAATTAAATTGTTCAAACTTTGTCTAAAGAGTGGCTACACCTGGAATATGAAAGTTTAACTGTGGGAAGAATGCGAATCCTGGTGTTCCTCTTGCCACTTCTGTTGTTATGAGCCTTACGAGTGGATTACTAAATGAGGGCAGAATCTTATAAACAGACAATTTTTACACAAGTGTTCATGTAGTACACCAGCTTCTTGAACAATCAACACATTTAGATGGTACTATAAGATCAAACAGAAAACTGAATCCTCAAGATGTTGTTCACGCAAAACTGAAGAAGGGGGAACACAAAGCAAAGGAAAGTACCACAGGTGTAGTGGTACTGAAATGGAAAAATAAGAGGGATATTCTGATGCTGAGTACTGTTCATGGAGAAGAATAAGGAGCAGAAGTTCAAACCAGGAAGAGCATAAAGAAAAAAACCAGCAATGATAATTGACTATATTCAGTCAAAGTCTTTCATAGATCTTTCTGACCAAATGAAGTTGTATTTGCATTGTCTAAGGCGGGGTGTGAAATGGCACAGGAAGCTTGCAATTGAATTGTTGACAGGGTCAGCACTGGTAAATGCTCATGTGATTTACCGATACATCAACAAGAAGAAGATCTCAATCACAGAATTCAAAGAGGAAGTGACTCTGAAACTACTTCATACAGAAGATGCTGACGAGCCCGAGACATCTCTCATCAAAGCTACCGCCTTACCTGAAGATCGCCGGCTGGTGTGGCCGAGCGGTTCTAAGCACTTCAGTCTGGAACCGCGCGACTGCTACGGTCACAAGTTCGAATCCTGCCTTGGGCATGGATGTGTGTGATGTCCTTAGGTTAGTTTGGTTTAAGTAGTTCTAAGCTCTAGGGGACTGATGACCTCAGGTGTTAAGTCCCATAGTGCTCGGAGCCATTTGAACCATTTGAACCTGCAGATTGTGCACTTGTGAACATGGGAGCAGCCAGATGTAGGTGTGCAGTGTGCTACGAAAATCTGAAGAATGAATTTAGACGAGAGAAAGCTGTCAAGAAATGCAAACAAACTGCATGGAAACGTAAGAATTGTGACTCATATTTTTCCATAGAGTGTTTTTTCATAAAGCAGAGTGCATACAGGTGTTAGAGAAACTAAGTGGAATGAGCCAAATTTTTCAGTTTCATTGTTGTTGCAATTACAGTTGAAGAATGTAAATAAAACGGTATGTGATTTTCAGTCTACTGTGTAGGTAATAAGTCAAACTAGATAATAAATAAATAATAAAAAGAAGAAAAGTCCAATACGACTGAGCCATGTGAGTTATATATAACTCACGAATTCAAATGTCAATAACTACTCTTTAGCTCTTGAAAACAGTAGTGGCATCAACTAAAAAGACTTGCAATACAGTGGCCGAACCCCGAAGGGGATATCACCACACGATCATTTCATTTTACCTGATTTAAACACACACAAATACGATGATTCGTCAGAAGCTGTAGCACACGTGCACTGGTGTTGTTACGCTCCTAGAAGTAAGTGCTACTTATGTATGAGATATATTATTACTAAGTTACGTTACATGAAACTGTAAGATATTCAAATGTATTGCTACACCACAAAGATGACGTGCTACAAACACGAAATTTAACCGACAGGAAGAAGATGCTGTGATATGCAAATGATTAGTTTTTCAGAGCATTCACACAAGGTTGGCACCTGGGGCGACACCTACAACGTGCTGACATGAGGAAAGTTTCCAACCGATTTCTCATACACAAACAGCAGTTGACCGCTGTTTCCTCGTGTAAGGAGGAGAAATGCGTACCATCACGTTTCCGACTTTGATAAAGGTCGGATTGAAACCTATCACGATTGCGGTTTATCGTATCGCGACATTGCTGCTCGCTTTGGTCGAGATCCAATGACTGTTAGCAGAATGTGGAACCATAGGGTTCAGAAGGGTAATACGGAACGCCGTGCTGGATCCCAACGGCCTCGTATCACTAGCAGTCAAAATGACAGGCATCTTATCCACATGGCTGTAACTGATCGTGCAGCCACGTCTCGATCCCTGAGCCAACAGATGGGGACGTTTGCAAGACAACAACCATCTGCACGAACAGTTCGACGACGTTTGCAGCAGCACGGACTATCAGCTCGGAGACCATGGCTGCAGTTACTCTTGACGCTGCATCACAGACAGGAGCGCCTGTGATGGTGTACTCAACGACGAACCTGGGTGCACGAACGGCAAAACGTGATTTTTTCGGATGAATCCAGGTGCTGTTTACAGCATCACAATGGTCGCATCCGTGTTTGGCGACATCGCGGTGAACGCACATTGGAAGCGTATATTCATCACCACCATACTGGCGTAGCACCCGACGTGATGGTATGGGGGGCCATTGGTTACACGTCTCGCTCACCTCTCGTTCGCATTGACGGCACTTTGAACAGTGGACGTTATATTTCAGATGTGTTACGACCCGTGGCTCTACCCTTCATTCGATCCCTGCGAAAACCTACATTTCAGCAGGATAATGCACGACTTCATGTTGCAGGTCCTGTACGGGCCTTTCTGGATACAGAAAATGTTTGACTGCTGCCCTGGCCAGCACATTCTCCAGATCTCTCACCAACGTCTGGTCAATGGTGGCCGAGCAACTGGCTCGTCACAATACGCCAGTCACTACTCTTGATGAACTGTGGTATCGTGTTGAAGCTGCATGGGCAGCTGTACCTGTACACGCCATCCAAGCTCTGTTTGACACAATGCCCAAGCGTATGAAGGCCGTTATTACGGCCAGAGGTGGTTGTTCTGGGTACAGATTTCTCAGGATTTATGTACCCAAATTGCGTGAAAATGTAATGACATGTCAGTTCTAGTATAATACATTTGTCCAATGAATACCCGTTTATCATCTGCGTTTCTTGTTGGTGTAGCAATTTTAATGGCCAGTAGAGTATTAACAACCATCGACGTATTTCTTAATCACGCTTTAGCTACGTAGTTTTTATTTAAAAATCGTGTACAGTCACAGCCTCTGCGGTGTTGTGCTCTGATTGTCGCGCTGTTAATGCGCAGTATGAAAATGGTTGAGGCTGCTTTCTGCTCCGTAATGAAACACGGCTAAAAAGTGCTGAGAAATAGGTAGTTCTTAATGTTTTTCATAAATTTACAGAAATAATTGGCTTTGAAGGTTTCCAAGGACTCTGTTAGATACAATTAACACATGAACTGACAATGTTTGTATAGCGTTATCGGTAGCATAGAAAATTACCAAGTTCATGGTTCGATGTATCAAGTCTCGTCTGAGTTACTTTTTTTTTCCTTGTTCAATTTGGAATACCTACATCTCGTAATTGTAAAATTCATCATCACTTTTTTACGAATAACGCACGTCTTCTTGTTTCTGATTACATATTGCACGCGAAACTCCTGTTTTCATTTCAAACATAAATTCTTAATTTTCGATATTTTATGAAAGACTGGTAGTAAAGGTTGCTTAAATAAAGAAAACATAACAGTTTAATTGTTCAAGGCAAAAATGAAAAACCAAATACTCTTTATTTGGACTGTGTCCATTGTTTTATACCACAGATGTAGATGAGTGTCGTAGAAACATGGAAAACAATCATTTTCGGAGCATCGAGCACTACAAATGCTGCATTTTTACATTTGCCACTGTACCATTATAATGTGAACCCAACAGAACTGATCTGGAACCCAGTTGAGGGATTTGAACCGTGAAATAACATGATTGTTAAACAGCCAGACCTACTGAAACTAACGCATGCAGCTTTTTCACATGTCACTGCCGAGCGCTGGCGGGATACAGAAGGGCACGTCACAAAAGAAGAGGAGAAAATGCGTGGGTGGCTTCGTGGAAATCTGTTGTTGATCGACTCGTTATCAACGTAGCAAGTGACAGTCCCAGAACTCAAACGTATTCCTCGGATTCGGATGAGGAAGGAGCTAAGAGATTACCTGACGACTGACTAATTAATACCTTCATTGGCTTCTGAATTCAACAGTATGGCGAAATCCTTGTAGTGCTCTTTCGCATCACACATTGCTCGGTCAGAAGAATTACCCTTATGATGATGAACAGAGTATAGGTCTAGATGTGCTCGTGGTAAAACCTGGAACAAAAATTTTGTAGTTAAATGTAGTAGGTAGTGGTTGTAATTAACTGATTAATGAAGTATGGTTCAAAATGGCTCTGAGCACTATGGGACTCAACTGCTGAGGTCATTAGTCCCCTAGAACTTAGAACTAGTTAAACCTAACTAACCTAAGGACATCACACACATCCATGCCCGAGGCAGGATTCGAACCTGCGACCGTAGCGGTCTCGCGGTTCCAGACTGCAGCGCCAGAACCGCGCGGCCACTTCGGCCGGCTTAATGAAGTATATTTCAGTGTACGCTGTCACGTGTGAGGCGTTATCGTCAATTTGTCTTGTCATTATGTTCTCGAAAGGAATTTTAATGCATGGTACTGCTGACTACCTCTAACTGTCATGGATGCGTTTATTCCATCACGAGATCCAATGAATTTTTTAATTGTAAATCTTGCATTCTTCTCACGCCTTTCTTTGAACATAAAATCCTGATGAAAGAAAGCTGACGCCAAGTTTGTCTATTAAAAATCTTACGAAAATTTATAGGACGTTTCCAAACACAATGGTACAATTAACAAACATGATAAAGTGACAGCCTTGTGCGGAATAAACTTTTTTGTTGTTACTGTGTTCTATCCGGAATAGGTAAAGATAGTTTTAAATGGCGTAAGGGGGAGTAGGCGAAGAGAGTCTTCAAAATTCCCTTTCGAAAGCTAAAACCATGAATGTTGCATTTCCACATTACAGCAGCTGTTAAATACAATCAGCTAGGTACAGTAAGAGCTGAGTATGCTCTTTCAGAAGCAACAGGCCTGGAAGCTTTGAACATTACGAGAAGGTTGATCGAAATAGAAGTATAATGAAGAGGCTTATTTCGATTATCTGCTTTTTAGCACGGCAAGAGTTAGCTCTTCTAGATGATGACGAATCTGAGGTATCAGTAAATAAGGGAGATTATTTAGAATTTTAGGATTTCTTAGCAGAAGAACAACCGCACATAAAAGATCGTTTAGCACGCGATGGAGCATTTAAAGGCACTTCCTCTGAAGCACGGAATGAATTAATAGCTTTCTTGTGGATGTTGTTAAAGAACAAATTGCAAGTTAATTTAGACATTGTCTTTTATATCAGTACAAGCCGACGAAAGAACGGATGTCTCAACTAGAAATGAGTGTAATTTTTACAAGAGGGATTCGCAGGGTTTTATTACGTATCCAAAGACCGGAGTGCATACGGCATAGACACAGTTTTGTTGCAAGTGCTAAGCAGTTGGAATATTGACAAAAATAGATTAGTATCGTAAACATACGACGGCTGCTGTGCAATGGCAGGGAAAAATTATAGTGTCCATTGTGTTGTGAAACAAGCATATTTCCATGCTCTCTTTATCCATTGCTACGCGCAACAGTTGAACATAGTCCTCCTGTATGCTTGTAAAAGAAAATTACTCTAGTAAACATTTTTGTAGCAAATCTGTAAGGGTTTCGTGCATTTTTTAGCCGTTTGAGTAACAGAAGTGAACATGCTATTGTGAAACAAGGAGGAATTTTCATTCACGCGCTGTACAAACCATTATTCTTCACTATACAGACCTGAGAGCAGCACTTACTAGTGTGATAAACAATAAAGGATGGCATCATATTCTTTTCTGGGATGAATAGTATACTGGATGATGAAACTTTTCTTTTTCTGCTGCAGTTCTACAATTCAATTGCAAAATAAAAGCTTGAAACTGGAATTTTCACTCCCTTAGGGGGTTGAATTCCCAAAAACACTTAAAGTATTCTTTTTATTTGCAACCAAAAGTCAAACACTAATTTTCACTGATGTAGCTTTACTTTAGAATGCTTTATTAGTTCCTTAATAATGATTTACATTAAAAAAACTTCCACTCACTATTTTACCCCCTTGAATTTCCAAAAATGCTGAAACACATATTTTTTTTATTTTCGTAATTATAGCTCCAAAGCTGTCTTGATAGAGAGATGTTTTCAAAAGGCCTTTTATCCCCTGAGGAAAGGAACTTGGAACAATTCCTTCTCAAATGATGCCCACAGTATAAGACTCAAACCCTCTGCAAGTTTCAAATTTCTATCCTTAGCGGTTTTGGCTGGGTGATGATAAGTCACCTCCTTAAGGGTTGAATATCCCAAAACAATGAAACACGAATTTTTTTCATATCTAACCGGGAAACCATGTACCAATTTCCGCAGATTTAGCTTTAAAAATGGTTTCACAATGACATATTTTCATAAAACAGTTCCAAAAATACTGAAACACGTATTTTCTTTTATTTCTAACCGAGAACTCAAATACCAATTTTCATAGACAGAGATTACTCCAACGACGCCGGCCGCTGGTGGCCCAGCGGTTCTAGGTGCTTGAGTCTGGAACAGCACGACCGCTACGGTCGCAGGTTCGAATCCTACCTCGGGCATGAATGTGTGTGATGTCCTTAGGTTAGTTAGGTTTAAGTAGTTCTAAGTTCTAGGGGACTGATGACCTCAGAAGTTGAGTCACATTGTGCTCAGAGACATTTGCACCATGGGCAAACGTTGCAAAGGGACGGTTTTCTTCACCGAGGCGTGCATAATTTGTCTGGCGCCGGGTATCACAGTATTCACGGAAGAAGGACGCCCCGCATCTGTTTCGAAGGTAATCTGAAGACTGTTAAGTATCGGAACAGGATTTTAAAACCTAAAGTGCAGCCCTAAGGTCAACATTTCGACGACGGTTCGTATTTCAAGAAAATAACGCACGAGGTTATTAGTCAGCACGTGAAGACCTTTCTCCAGAAGGCAGAAACCAATCGAATGGAACGGCCTGCAGTATTCTTCTGACGGGAGTCGGAATGAGTACGTTTGGAAACAAAAACTTGGTGGTGAGCAATGGATGACGTCATGAGGGTTTAAACGTCTGAACTACCCCTGTGGACAGAATACCAACGAGGATGCGAACCTTTGGAATGAGTCGTTATTGAATAATGCTATGCCCGCAGCTATTGTTAAACCGAGCTATTGATTCAGTTTTTCTGAACGGTATTTCGACGACCAAAAACCGTCTCGCCATCTTCGCTTGCTGTGGACTGTGTTGTTAACGCGTACTCCAACTAGACTGTGAAGTATTGCGGGTGTCGTGCCGCTATTTATAGCAGAATACGACTCCTAGCTACTGTTACCGCCTGAATTGAGGTATATCGACTGTAATACTTAATGCTTTTCGAAGAAAGCGCCGAAAAATATATTACGCAGTGCTCTCGGATCAGGATGTATGAGATTATTTCCTGGAAGGTATCCTACACAAAATGTATTACATCACTGCAGGTGGTGCTGACTTCCAATATACACTCCTGGAAATGGAAAAAAGAACACATTGACACCGGTGTGTCAGACCCACCATACTTGCTCCGGACACTGCGAGAGGGCTGTACAAGCAATGATCACACGCACGGCACAGCGGACACACCAGGACCCGCGGTGTTGGCCGTCGAATGGCGCTAGCTGCGCAGCATTTGTGCACCGCCGCCGTCAGTGTCAGCCAGTTTGCCGTGGCATACGGAGCTCCATCGCAGTCTTTAACACTGGTAGCATGCCGCGACAGCGTGGACGTGAACCGTATGTGCAGTTGACGGACTTTGAGCGAGGGCGTATAGTGGGCATGCGGGAGGCCAGGTGGACGTACCGCCGAATTGCTCAACACGTGGGGCGTGAGGTCTCCACAGTACATCGATGTTGTCGCCAGTGGTCGGCGGAAGGTGCACGTGCCCGTCGACCTGGGACCGGACCGCAGCGACGCACGGATGCACGCCAAGACCGTAGGATCCTACGCAGTGCCGTAGGGGACCGCACCGCCACTTCCCAGCAAATTAGGGACACTGTTGCTCCTGGGGTATCGGCGAGGACCATTCGCAACCGTCTCCATGAAGCTGGGCTACGGTCCCGCACACCGTTAGGCCGTCTTCCGCTCACGCCCCAACATCGTGCAGCCCGCCTCCAGTGGTGTCGCGACAGGCGTGAATGGAGGGACGAATGGAGACGTGTCGTCTTCAGCGATGAGAGTCGCTTCTGCGTTGGTGCCAATGATGGTCGTATGCGTGTTTGGCGCCGTGCAGGTGAGCGCCACAATCAGGACTGCATACGACCGAGGCACACAGGGCCAACACCCGGCATCATGGTGTGGGGAGCGATCTCCTACACTGGCCGTACACCACTGGTGATCGTCGAGGGGACACTGAATAGTGCACGGTACATCCAAACCGTCATCGAACCCATCGTTCTACCATTCCTAGACCGACAAGGGAACTTGCTGTTCCAACAGGACAATGCACGTCCGCATGTATCCCGTGCCACCCAACGTGCTCTAGAAGGTGTAAGTCAACTACCCTGGCCAGCAAGATCTCCGGATCTGTCCGCCATTGAGCATGTTTGGGACTGGATGAAGCGTCGTCTCACGCGGTCTGCACGTCCAGCACGAACGCTGGTCCAACTGAGGCGCCAGGTGGAAATGGCATGGCAAGCCGTTCCACAGGACTACATCCAGCATCTCTACGATCGTCTCCATGGGAGAATAGCAGCCTGCATTGCTGCGAAAGGTGGATACACACTGTACTAGTGCCGACATTGTGCATGCTCTGTTGCCTGTGTCTATGTGCCTGTGGTTCTGTCAGTGTGATCATGTGATGTATCTGACCCCAGGAATGTGTCAATAAAGTTTCCCCTTCCTGGGACAATGAATTCACGGTGTTCTTATTTCAATTTCCAGGAGTGTATGTTGGCATCTCTGAAGATAGTTTCTAAAAGGGAAACCAAATACAAAAACTTGAAGCAGCTGATCAACTTAGTCTACGTATAAAGAGCTATATTCAAAGAGACGGAAATTGTCAAGCAGTTTTACTTAGTACCCGAAAATATCTGTTCTGTTACACCGAAATCAACTTTTATTACTTTTTGTTTTGACGAACAAGAGGTTGTTGTTGTTGTTGTTGTGGTCTTCAGTCCTGAGACTGGTTTGATGCAGCTCTCCATGCTACTCTATCCTGTGCAAGCTTCTTCATCTCCCAGTACCTACTGCAACCTACATCCTTCTGAATCTGCTTAGTGTATTCATCTCTTGGTCTCCCTCTACGATTTTTACCCTCCACGCTGCCCTCCAATACTAAATTGGTGATCGCTTGATGCCTCAGAACATGTCCTACCAACCGATCCCGTCTTCTGGTCAAGTTGTGCCACAAACTTCTCTTCTCCCCAATCCTATTCAGTACTTCCTCATTAGTTATGTGATCTACCCATCTAATCTTCAGCATTCTTCTGTAGCACCACATTTCGAAAGCTTCTATTCTCTTCTTGTCAAAACTATTTATCGTCCATGTTTCACTTCCATACATGGCTACACTCCATACAAATACTTTCAGAAATGACTTCCTGACACTTAAATCTATACTCGATGTTAACAAATTTCTCTTCTTCAGAAACGCTTTCCATGCCATTGCCAGTCTACATTTTATATCCTCTCTACTTCGACCATCATCAGTTATTTTGCTCCCCAAATAGCAAAACTCCTTTACTACTTTAAGTGTCTCATTTCCTAATCTAATTCCCTCAGCATCACCCGACTTAATTCGACTACATTCCATTATCCTCGTTTTGCTTTTGTTGATGTTCATCTTATATCTTCCTTTCAAGACACTGTCCGGTACGTTCAACTGCTCTTCCAAGTCCTTTTCTGTCTCTGACAGAATTACAATGTCATCGGCGAACCTCAAACTTTTTTATTTCTTCTCCATGGATTTAATACCTACTCCGAATTTTTCTTTTGTTTCCTTTACTGCTTGCTCAATATACACATTGAATAACATCGGGGAGAAGCTACAACCCTGTCTTACTCCCTTCCCAACCACTGCTTCCCTTTCATGCCCCTCGACTCTTATAACTGCCATCTGGTTTCTGTACAAATTGTAAATAGCCTTTCGCTCCCTGTATTTTACCCCTGCCACCTTTAGAAATTGAAAGAGAGTATTCCAGTCAACATTGTCAAAAGCTTTCTCTAAGTCTACAAATGCTAGAAACGTAGGTTTGCCTTTCCTTAAAAGATAAGTCGTAAGGTCAGTATTGCCTCGCGTGTTCCAGTGTTTCTACGGAATCCAAACTGATCTTCCCCGAGGTTGGCTTCTATTAGTTTTTCCATTCGTCTGTAAAGAATTCGTGTTAGTATTTTGCAGCTGTGACTTATTAAACTGATGGTTCGGTAATTTTCACATCTGTCAACACCTGTTTTCTTTGGGATTGGAATTATTATATTCTTCTTGAAGTCTGAGGGTATTTCGCCTGTTTCATACATCTTGCTCACCACATGGTAGAGTTTTGTCAGGACTGGCTCTCTCAAGGCCGTCAGTAGTTCCAATGGAATGTTGTCTACTCCGGGGGCCTTGTTTCGACTCAGGTCTTTCAGTGCTCTGTCAAACTCTTCACGCAGTATCGTATCTCCCATTTCATCTTCATCTACATCCTCTTCCATTTCCATAATATTGTCCTCAAGTACATCGCCCTTGTATAGACCCTCTGTATACTCCTTCCACCTTTCTGCTTTCCCTTCCTTGCTTAGAACTGGGTTTCCATCTGAGCTCTTGATATTCATACAAGTCGTTCTCTTATCTCCAAAGGTCTCTTTAATTTTCCTGTAGGCAGTATCTATCTTACCACTAGTGAGATAAGCCTCTACATCCTTACATTTGTCCTCTAGCCATCCCTGCTTAGCCATTTTGCACTTCCTGTCGATCTCATTTTTGAGACGTTTGAATTCCTTTTTGCCTGCTTCATTTACTGCATTTTTATATTTTCTCCTTTCATCAATTAAATTCAATATTTCTTCTGTTACCCAAGGATTTCTACTAGAGCTCGTCTTTTTACCTACTTGATCCTCTGCTGCCTTCACTACTTCATCCCTCAAAGCTACCCATTCTTCTTCTACTGTATTTCTTTCCCCCATTCCTGTCAATTGTTCCCTTATGCTCTCCCTGAAACTCTGTACAACCTCTGGTTCTTTCAGTTTATCCAGGTCCCATCTCCTTAAATTCCCACCTTTTTGCAGTTTCTTCGGTTTTAATCTACAGGTCATAACCAATAGATTGTGGTCAGAGTCCACATCTGCCCCTGGAAATGTCTTACAATTTAAAACCTGGTTCCTAAACCTCTGTCTTACCATTATATAATCTATCTGATACCTTTTAGTGTGGTGTCACCGCTAGACACCACACTTGCTAGGTGGTAGCTTTAAATCGGCCGCGGTCCATTAGTGCATGTCGGACCCGCGTGTCGCCACTGTGTGATCGCAGACCGAGCGCCACCACATGGCAGGTCTAGAGAGACTTACTAGCACTCGCCCCAGTTGTACGACGACTTTGCTAGCGACTACACTGACGAAGCCTTTCTCTCATTTGCCGAGAGACAGTTAGAATAGCCTTCAGCTAACTTAATGGCTACGACCTAGCAAGGCGCCATTTGTACCATTGCATGTACCTTAAGATAGAGTCTCACTTGTATCATCCAGAATGCTGTATACCAAAGGACGATATAAAAGTTAAGTGTTCTAGTAGCTACGTTCTTTTCTTTATCACATTCATAACGAATCCTGTTCCAGACTTAACGCCAGACGGCGTGAGTTGACGCGTGCCCTTTCGGCTACTTCACTGTGGACTGGCTGCCTTAACAGTCCACTACATTTAGTATCTCCAGGATTCTTCCAGGTATACAACCTTCTTTCATGATTCTTAAACCAAGTGTTAGCTATGATTAAGTTATGCTCTGTGCAAAATTCTACCAGGCGGCTTCCTCTTTCATTTCTTAGTCCCAATCCATATTCACCTATGTTTCCTTCTCTCCCTTTTCCTACACTCGAATTCCAGTCACCCATGACTATTAAATTTTCGTCTCCCTTCACTATCTGAATAATTTCTTTTATTTCATCATACATTTCTTCAATTTCTTCGTCATCTGCAGAGCTAGTTGGCATATAAACTTGTACTACTGTAGTAGGTGTGGGCTTCGTATCTATCTTGGCCACAATAATGCTTTCATTATGCTGTTTGTAGTAGCTTACCTGCATTCCTATTTTCCTATTCATTATTAAACCTACTCCTGCATTACCCCTATTTGATTTTGTGTTTATAACCCTGTAGTCACCTGATCAGAAGTCTTGTTCCTCCTGCCACCGAACTTCACTAATTCCCACTATATCTAACGTTAACCTATCCATTTCCCTTTTTAAATTTTCTAACCTACCTGCCCGATTAAAGGATCTGACATTCCACGCTCCGACCCGTAGAACGCCAGTTTTCATTCTCCTGATAACGACATCCTCTTGAGTAGTCCCCGCCCGGAGATCCGAATGGGGGACTATTTTACCTCCGGAATATTTTGCCCAAGAGGACACCATCATCATTTAATCATACAGTAAAGCTCCATGTCCTCGGGAAAAATTACGGCTGTAGTTTCCCCTTGCTTTCAGCCGTTCGCAGTACCAGCACAGCAAGGCCGTTTTGGTTATTGTTAAAAGGCCAGATCAGTCAATCATCCAGACTGTTGCCCTTGCAACTACTGAAAAGGCTGCTGTCCCTCTTCAGGATCCACACGTTTGTCTGGCCTCTCAACAGATACCCCTTTACCTAAAACAAACGATCTTTGAGGTATGAAAAGAGCAGAGAATTGAGTAGAATTGTATCAAAGACTGAAGGCGTCAGGAATGAAGTCAACTACTAAAGTGCAGCATGTGATCTCACAGGTTTTTTATTTTCGGTGTAATTTATTAATGGTACGCTTTCCGGTGTTCGGCCGGGCTGTTTGTTTCATTCCGTGCGCGATATTTCGACTACCGACGGCAATTGCCTTCTTGAGGTGCTGCGTGCTGTGTTGTAATTGTCAGGGTTGTGAACCACAGTCTGTTGGCATCGCGCCGCTGTTAGAGTTCGTCTTCTGGCAGCCGCTTAAGCCCTTCGATGGTCATTTGTCTTTCATACGCACTGTTGTGCGATGAAACGCACTTTCTCAGCGTTTTTGAGTTCTGGTTGATGAGGTTCCCGGCGAAATCGTAATAAATGGAGTGCCGCAACGACTTTGAAGCAAACGCTTTAGGGCTCCCCTAGCTCAAAGCAACGTGTTTCTACAGAGCGAAGCAAGCTAATTAGCTGTCGCTGAACACTGTCTCGACTGTAATTAAGAAATGAAATACGACGACACCACTATCGCCGTGCTAAACGACATGTTCCAGGGACAGCGTAGTTACGTAGTTTATCTAAATAACGATGACCAAACTTTATAAACCGAGGCGAGGGTTTAAGTTTTAGCTAGGGCTGGGAACTAGCACTGAATTTATCAAGATATCGTCGGCTTCCTCATCCAACAGGGCTGTAAAACGCCGAGACAATATGCATTTCACGAAATAACATTACGGGCTCCGAGAAACAAATGAGCATCAGAGGTCGTAGTGCGAGTCGAGAGTTGAACTCGAATGTAAATGGCGGCCCGACAGAAAAAGCTCATCACAATCCAGGCAGCGAATGCATACTAACAACACAGCTCGCGACACCTGAAGTTGGTGAAATATTGTGTACGAAATGGAACAAAGAACTGTGCTGAACACTCGAAAGCAGACCGCTGAAGCGCAGCGCGCTCGGGTTGTGAGTTTGCAACCTACAACTTTGAAGTCCGCCGCGATGGAATTGTACGCGCGCCTCTCGCCTTGGAGATAAACACGTCCCGCTGAGCCACCGAGGGCTTTTATTAGAGGACGGGCGTAGCTGTGCGCTCAGTACACAGCCGTCCATGCATCGTCCGCGACGCTCGAAGATCGGCAGGCGCAGCAACCACCGGAGGAGGTTCGCCATTCCAGCAGACCTGGGCCCAGGTAGGTCCTCTCTCTGTTGCTGGCAAACTTTAAGTTCCCCTCCATGGCTGGTTACGTTAGACGTGAAATTGTCAGGTTTACTGAGTCAACTTTTACTATTAAATTAGTTATGCTAAAACTACCGTAAGTTGTTAAGGTAACCTTAAGCTGTGCTGCAGAAGCAGCCCTGCGGGGGAAAATAGCCGGCAAGCACTTCTGTGTGGTCTAGTGTTATTTACACGTAATGGAATCTAACGGACACGTGTTACAAACTTTGGCTGACTTACGGAGAGCAAAAATAAATTATTATCCAAAAAAGTACAGCACCAGCTTAGGCGGACAAAACCGCACAGCTGTTATAAGCACACCCAACAAGTTTTCTTACCGGACAATCTGCCGAGGGTTAGGCGCAAATGAGTTAGGTTAATATTCGGACACTGAGATTTTTACTTTGCAACGATAACAAACAAAAAACGTAACCAAGTAGCATATATTTAGTTAAATGTTCTGTAAAAAATAGCGTAAACTCTAACATGGCTAACAAAACTTTTTGATAGTACAACTTAAATCAAACTCGGTCCTGTTTTCACGTTACTTTAATATTCAGACACTTTTCAGAACTATTTCAAGACAAATTTTTGTGAAAAATATATGTTTCAATATCTTGTCGTGTAGTCATTCTGTTGTATCACTTCTTTTTTTCAAACGCCGTGGCATACTGTCAACGATTTATTTTTAAATAGTCAGTTCATAGGCCGTCCCATTCTTCTTTCGATCGACACTTCAAAGTTTCTTTGGAAGATTGTCGGTGTTCTCCTAATACGTCGCTCTAGTCCTGCCCACACATTCTCAGTAGGGGCGAGGTCTGGTGAAGTAGGTTGTGGTCGTAAGACTTTGGGCTACTGTAAAAAATATTCCACAATGCGAGCCTTATGTTTCCGGTCATTGTCCTGCTAAAACGTGAACGTGTTTGAGATCCCCATTTTTTCAACACTGTTGCTCAAGTTGTTTCTTATTCGTTCAGATAGACATATTTGTCCGTAATACTGTTGGTGAATACTAATTCACGCGGCTCAAATGTAGATATACAGACTCAGACAAGAACATTGCCGTCTCCATTCCTTACAGTCGGTTTAACCGTTGGGAGTTTAAAATTCTTCATTCTTCTTCCGCCACAGCATCCTACGTCCATCCGACCCGCAGTTGCTAATTAAATCAGCTGAAGATAATGGCTCCAACTGAACAGCTAGACAAACTTTAAATTCTTCTCCAAAGCTTGTTACGCTAGACACGAATATTTTGTGTTTACTGTGTAAACTGTTGACCAATAAATCAGCTATGCTAAAGCTACGGTAACGCCATTAATCTGTTAAGGTAATAAACTGCACTTTAGAAGCGACACAGCAGTAGGATAGAGGACTTGTCGCACTGTGAGTGAGGTGCAGTGTTATTAATGCGTAACGAAATCTAAAAACACATGTTTTAAATTTTTGCCAATGTACAGCAAAAAAGAAATTTTTCGTCTAACGGATACAGCAGCAGGTTTGGCGGACGAAAGCGCACAGCTAATATAGACGCACCCACACAAGTTTGCTTACCAGACAAACTTACGCGAGTTCACCGCAGCTCCACAACGGTGCTGCGGTTACCTGGAAATTTTTACTCTGTTATATATCACCTCATTCCCGGGCTGTTTTCTTCCACACTGTTCAAAATGATTCAAATGGCTCTGATCACTATGGGACTTAACAGCTATCTATGGTCATCAGTCCCCTAGAACTTAGAACTACTTCAACCTAACTAAGCTAAGGACATCACACAACACCCAGTCATCACGAGGCAGAGAAAATCCCTGACCCCGCCGGGAATCGAACCCGGGAACCCGGGCGCGGGAAGCGAGAACGCTACCGCACGACCACGAGCTGCGGACTTCTTCCACATTGTGTAACGTACAATATGATTTACCATAATTTCGATGACACCCTTCTGTCTGAAGATTAAAACATGTGAGGTCAAACGTGTTTCTATATTTCAATTTTTGAAATGTCACATGTGAACAAAATCACAAGATGTACGTATATGATGGATGTCGCTAAACAGCATACCAATAATGTCTTGTCATGTAGGCCCATGTCATTTGGACACATTCTCGTTCATTAATAACATTCCAGTTTTGAAGCAGCCGACGGCCTTGCAGCTGTGGTAACACCGGTTCCCGTCAGTTCGCCGAAGTTAAGCGCTGTCGGGCTCGGCTAGCACTTGGATGGGTGACCACCCGGTCTGCCGAGCGCTGTTGGCAAGCGAGGTGCACTCAGCCCTTGTGAGGCAAACTGAGGAGCTACTGATTAAGAAGTAGCGGCTCCGGTCTCGGAAACTGACATGCGGCTGGGAGAGCGGTGTGCTGACCACACGCCCCTCCATATCCGCGTTCAGTGACGCCTATGGGCTAAGGATGACGCGGCGGCCGGTCGGTACCGTTGGGCTTTCATGACCTGTTCGGGAGGTGTTTAGTTTTGAAGCAAGTCATTTTCCTCGTTCTTTTTCTGTTTCGTTTTACCGTGTTGCCCCGTTTCTCTCTGTGCTTTCACCCGAAATAGCGCAAATACTGTCTTAAGTTTAGGCCTTGAACACTGAAAATGACTACAGATAACACGTTTCCGTGATTCTCACAGGTGTCTTCATTTAAACTAATTATTACTGTAATCGATCTTTACTTCTTATGTGCTCCCAGATACCAAATTTCCAGAACATAGTGTCCTTCTGTCCCATTTCTTCCTGTCTTCACTGGGCGAAATTGACTCATTTTGTTGAAGAAGACCAACGTAGTCGAGCCAATGCTTGCCCTAAACCCCTAAGCGGTCAGTAATATTGCGCAATATTTCATGATGCACGATAATACTGAACGAGTTGGGGTGAGAATGAGAGGTTGCACAATTATATTGGGAGCATCAAAAACTCTTGGAAAAATATTGCGCTGGCAGAAAATGTTGTGCTGTCTGTGGGCAGCATTGACAATAGCCTTGCCTGTCTCTCGCGTGCTACAGTCGTTGGACATCTGTGTGTTAGCTGTCCGATGTTCGCTGTTATTATTGTTGTTGTTGTTGTTGAAAATGAGTTCAAAACAAGATGAGTACAAAAACAAATGTTAATAATGAATAGTACGATGGCACCATACAGCCAAGAAGAAAGATGATTTAAAAATTTTTAATCCTAGAGTACTAAACCCTCTTAAAATCTTGCAACTGTAGTTGGTATCTCTTCGGGGTTGCTGCCAATCTGGAAACATCAGCTACACGTGCCCTTGAGTATCTTCGTGGCAAACATAGTTAACAATGGTTAAATTATTTACTGCCTGACTTTAGCGGTTTGATGACACGCGCTCCTGTCGTAAATATTACGAATGTTGTGCAACGGCGCGCCTATTTTCTCACAGTCGACTCATTTGTTTTATCGCTTACAATTTTAGTGTGGCGTCTTAGTTGAAATATCAAGCAGTCAAAGTTAGAAAAGTGTTGTCTTGTATTACATTGGCGCTCTTAAATTATAATCTCGCCTTTTGCGCTGAAGTTAGCGCAATAAGGATTATCTTGAGTCTGATTGTCTCGGTAACATATTCGGTGATTTGCTTCGAGAAGCTGATAGAAAGATTCAGATAATGGAGAATTTAGTCTTAGAATATTCTCGAACAAGATAATGTTACCTGTGCAGATGTCAGTACTATAGGCGCAGACTTTGAAGCAGCAAATGAGGAAAACCAGGAATCGGAAGAATCCCAAGGTGACTGAGGAAGACCGAGCCAGTTCGTGCTTAAACTGTAATAATAGCGTCTAAAACAGAAGACTCGCTGCTCATTTTGTGTGTAAAATATTCTTGGAGCTATAACAATTAGTAACTAGAGCATAACATAAATTGTGATTTCCTTAACAGTAACATTTTGAGCAGTAAAACAGAGAGTATAAAACAGGACATTTTGTACATAACATACCTTTTGGGGCTCTAATCATTGTAATTAACTAATGCATAAACCATAATTTATGACAAAGTTATACAGCCATGAATATAATAATTTGTTTACCTTTGAATAAATATTTGGGCTAGTAAAATTTACGTAGGTTTAATAGCAATGTAACATTTTCTCCCCTTTAGTGCTCCAGGATTATTTGGTTCAAATGGCTCAGAGCACTATGGGACTTAACTTCTGAGGTCGTCAGTCCCCTAGAACTTAGAACTACTTAAACCTAACTAACCTAAGGACAGCACACACATCCATGCCCGAGGCAGGATTCGAACCTGCGACCGTAGCGGTCGCGCGGTTCCAGACTGTAGCGCTTAGAACCGCTCGGCCACCCCGGCCGGCCAGGATTATTTAATGCAAAGTTATGAATAAAAGTTTATATGGATATTTTTGTATGTGTATATCAGAATACAACCCCCGTACGTAATTTTTATCCGAACGTAAGTTACGCAGCGATTGCTAAAACCTTAGTATAGTTTGACAGTAATCAGGCGTCTAGTGTATTTGGCTAGACTAGGGGTTTAACAGAATCACCGAAAATCATTTCTAGAAGTGAATGAGAATTTTGTGTTGAATAGAAGCTTACTCAAAATGAAAGGGGGGATGGAGTGCCTACGTATGTGGACAAGCATTTCCAGTAATATATCTAATATTCGACCATCACCAAGTAAAAATTACGATAACCTTTTGTTGGTTCGACCGCAATTCTCTCCTGAACGAAATTTTCATCCACCTTTTTTTCCAGTTGCAATGAAGTAAAGGCAATTATCACGACAGAATCGTCGTTATAGTCCAACATTCCGAACCACAAGCCTCGGTCATGGATGTGTGTGATGTCCTTAGGTTAGTTAGGTTTAAGTAGTTCTAAGTTTTAGGGGACTGATGACCTCAGAAGTTAAGTCCCATAGTGCTCAGAGCCATTTTGAACAGAACCACAACATTATTGTGAAGTGTTGTTGAGCAGTCTCGTGAAAACTTCAGTAACTGCACTATCATTGACCGTCAAGGGACGCTTTAAGTACTCTGAGATCGAAGCTTCTGCGACATAACGTTCTTCTGTTTCGTGCCACCATGTTCTGTTATTCGAAACTAACTTAATCCTTGTTTGGTTTTTCGAGATTCATGTAATCGAGGCGAACTTTCCTGCATACATTCCCACACACACTGAAACTTCTGAAACGTAATACTGAGTATTTTTATGTCAAGAGCATTCGATATCCGTCTGAAACATATTTCCCGTTACAGAACATTTAATCATATTCGCAGCATTTCTAGGACATTCGAGAACATTCCTAAACTGTCTACAACATTTATGAAGTTTCCGGGATACCATGAAAAGACTGAGATCGAAATATTTCTCCACCATTTAAAAGCTATTGAAGTGAGACAGCTTCGTCTTAAACCCTTGACACCTACATGTCTTCCAAAACATCCAAACCCACACCAAAAATACTGAAGTACTGACAGAGAAGTCGACAGAACTTGTTTGCAGGACTTCAAATTGCAGGAAGCGAGACACGACGCTGTGGGAAGTGTGTGACAGCCCTCTCTCCTGTCTTTTTTTAGTTCGTAATTTCTAGTCAGTGTTAAGAGGAGGCTGATGACAGAGATGACACATCGCCCAATTAACCGGACCATGTTGCCTGACCCAAAGTTGTCACGCATATTATAAACTTTAGCTCAAAGAGACGAAGAATCATTTGAATGAAACAATTCATGAAATTGAAAATTTAACAATTTCGCCATTTCACTCAGGGATTTATCATTGCTTCAATCATTTTATTGTTCCACTTACAGTTTTAAAGTTCACTGCCATCATACAATTAAATCTACAATGCATAACCATTATAACCATAGCCAATTACTGCATAGTAAATTCGTCACAGGTAAACAACTATAACTAATAAATATCTGTATAAAAACAAGACAGGTCCATGTAGTATTCAAATATCGCTATTACCACAAAATGTAAACAAATGTGTTACACCGCAGTCAAGTAACTATTACACTTTGATGTCGGCGTCACGCGCAGAACGCTATGCTCACTCCACAGATATTCGTACTCTATGACGCAACCGCTGACGTCCCTGAATTTTTTTGTGGTCATCATGCTATCCGTGTGTTGTGCCATTGTGTTGTTGCTGACGACAGTGTATAAGTCATGGCGTATTGAATTGTAGCTGCGAAGAAAATGGGCCAAACGGTTATTTTGCGATAACAATTGTTACAGTAACAGTTATTTTACGATGCCAATGATTTTTAGCGGATGGTGATAACGGAGGTAATAAAAGAAGGTAGGTGGTCCTACAGACTTACGCTATACGTTGCCAGAGTGGGAAGCGCCTGCCGCCACTTTAGGTAACCCAAAATAGAAGCAGACTATCGTTTACAATTGCTCCTTGTTCATTATTTCTGTCGTGTGCACGCAGCAACTCTTCTAAATACTAAAACTCATAGAGCTTACACGAATAACTGTGTCAGGGCGGTATTTTCACACGTTTCTCTGTTCTTGAATGTGTATTTGCTCCAGTAATAAGACACATTTGTTCTCGTTAACGTAACTTCTTTTTTTCTGCTATATTTCGGATAATCAGAAACAGAAGGAAGTGATGTGAAAAGCATGCTTTCGTAATCCATTTAATTCCACTTTTACTGTCTTTGTATTGATAGCAAATGAAACTTGAACTCCGAAATCAATGCTTGTTTGCTTATTGGTATCGGTACTGTTTCTTATTCGTTACATTTTCAGCTTCCAACTCGTATGCAAAACATTTTTACTGCTCACGCTTGCAAAAAGAAAAAAAAACTTACCTACGTGTTCTTTGATAAACCATAAACTGTGCAATTAGGAAAGAAACAACGCATACTATCTTATCTTGTGCATGTCAACAAAGTGAATGATTATTGAAATGTCAAAGAAACCGAACTGCATAGAGGTATACCTCCATGCAGAATAGAGTTCTTGTTTTATTAGAGCCTCATTCTCACTGTAGTTTACCATCTTCTCACTTTGACATCTTACCTATGATGCGTGATTCAGTGCGTGGCCAGTAATAGCAACTTACACGCTAAAAAAAGATATAATCTTTTCAATGTCTTCCAGCATTGTGGAATGCTATAAATGTGACTAATGGAATGATCTCAAACGCTTAAGACCCTTTAAAATTGACATTTTGCTTTAACATATGTGTTAGTAACTGTTTAGTAATGATGGCCTAACCTGTGTAACATGTAGGCCTACCTTTCCAACACTAGCCTGTTTGCTTCTTTTCCCGGAACATTTCTCGCCAGTAACTCTGTCAGTTTTTCAGGAATAACCAAAGATAGCACAACTGCAATGTGCGTATACTGTGACCATCTGCTTGATTTTACTTTTGAATTTCATTTTGAGGTTTTCAAAATATATGTCTGTACCATGCTTTGTGAGATACATGTTCCACGTATCATTTCCAAGATAAATCGTAATGATATGGAACGAATCATTATATATTGACATAAATATTTCTTTTTGTAAATATGCCTCCATGCGGATCATTTATTGTTTTTTACATTTTCTAATTAAAGACAGATGTTGGTCAGTAATTCCTCCCATCACACATTACACTAATAGATAGCTCCTATTCCGCGGAAGATTATCAAAGAGAAACGTTTTCAGTTTAGTTTCAATTTTTACTTTGCTGTATGTCAGGCATTTTATACCAACGAGTAAGTGATCAAAAATTTTGGTTGCCGCATTGTGAACCCGTTTGTGCTACAGACAACCTTAATGTGGCCTAATGAATGTCATTTTTTCCTTCTGTTATTGTAATTATGTACATCATTGTTCCTGTTGAAGTGCAGTGGATTATTTACAACAAAGTTAATGAGACGGATAGATCGCTACTCACACGACGAGCGTAAGGCAGGAACGACGAAAAGTGTTCACATAAATTTTCGTCCGAAGACTTCTTCAGAAAGGAAGCACAGCACACGCACACACACGAAAATCAATACGCACATGACCGCTGTCTCCGGCTGTTCCAGCCAGAATCTTTTTTAAAGGGGGAGGGATTTGGGGCATCATGTGCTGTCCCAACAATGAGCGCGGTTACGTAGCCGTGTGTTGTGCGGGACGGGACCGTTGATAAGTGTGGCTCGGATGTCGGAGCGTTTGCGGTTTGGAAGGCAATGGAAAAACACAGGAAAGAAGAGAGAGAACGGACACTGAGTAAAGTAAGGCGAATCTAACGCCAAATGACAGAAATAAACCCACTACAATAAAAGTAAGTAGGACAACAATAATTCATGTATACAAAAGAAAATATTGCTTGAATTGCTCCACTTGCGAATGAAATGTGATTCCTTTAAATTTCACATTACATTCGGATCGATTAGTACACCCGTAAACAACGCAAGCTGACAGTTTTAATGAGACAGCAAGGTCTCCACATAATCGTAGCACTTCACACTGTCGAAAATGGGCACGGGCACGTCAGAGTGACGTCACAGGGAAGTGTCACCCCGTTTTGGGCTAGCTAAGATGGCGGACATCGGCTTCAAGTTTTTTTACATCCATGCTAATAACTGGCAGTTATCTGAACTGTAAATGCATGCTGGAGGGCAAACTGTGTGGTCGTCATATTTTATTTCATAATTCTCAAGATCGTGTGCGAGAATTATTAAGGGATAAAGAGAAGACTCACCGAAACGCAGAAGCGCTGCGCCGTCGACAGGTACACGAACAAAAGGTACAGAGCTTTGCTTTGCCAGCTTTCGGAATGAAATTCCTTTCTCGAGCTGTAGGAGAAACACACACACACACACACACACACACACACATAAAATATTTTTTGTTGATTGTATCTCACAGTTTTGATAAATTATAGACGTGACGTCATGTAACACCTCAAGCTGCTGTACAATTTATTCTTTATTATGCAGCCAGTTCCGGTCAAGGACAATTGTTCAGCACAGATTTTTGTTAACAGCAACTACTTCTGCATCACTAAAATTGTTTATAAATATTATATTTTTACGTTATGTTTTTATATATATATTTAACTTCTGCTGTTAATAGAAATCGATGCTGGACAATGGTATTTCTATATCTAATGGCATATTCCACGTTCTACAGAGGCTACAGACAGTGGGACGCGTAAAGATACTCTTAACGCAATTATTACATTTGGGTACATGTCTCGAAAGTTCTTGTCGAAGAAACTGCTGTGACGTGTTCAGTCTCGTTTATGTCATAAAGACGTTGCCAACACTGAAATGTGATTTCAACAGAGAATGCAGAAATGTTGCATATGCTCTGAGAAACAGCAAAATGCAGTCAGGTGACATAAATTTGCAGGATCTTCTTCCCCCCATGCTTTCACAAAACTGAAACACATGTTTAATAGTACTTAAGTACGTCCTGAGATATACCTGTTATATTCTTCCAAGCCTCCATAGTATTGCGTATTTGTGTGTGATTACAATTAAACCCGAATAAAGGCAGCTACGGTGGCTGATTGGTTAGCGCTTTGACATGTGGCAAGACCTCTTAGCCACTCGTTGCTCACTGAAGAAGTCAACTCGTTTTTAACTAGGAAAAGATTTCAGTTGTTGATAAAAGCTGATTGGTGATGTAACAGCTGAAGTCATTAGTTTTTCACGCATAATCCGTGACACCACAAATGTAGGAATATAACGCGTAGGAGAGCTCAAGAGTGCCTCCCAGAGTAATCTCGACAAAAACTAGGCCACAGGTTTTCCATTTGTTCAGCGGCAGCATCAGTAGATTTTTTTGTGGATAAGTAAAGGGGTTGCATAAAAACTGGAAACACCGCGAGAAATGCACGCTCGAACACAATTACAGATGCTGGCCAAGCCAAGAAACATCGCCCAGGCTGTGGCTAAGCCATGTCTCCGCAGTATCCTTTCTTCCAGGAGTGCTGTTTCTGAAAACTTCACACGAGAGCTTCTGTGATGTTTTGGAAAGTAGGAGACGAGGTACTGGCGGAAGTAAAGCTGTGAGGACGAGTCGTGAGTCGTGTTTGGGTAGCTCAGTCGGTAGAGCATTTGCTCGCGAAAGGCAAAGGTTCAGAGTTCGAATCTCGGTCCGGCACACGGTTTTAATCAGTCAGGAAGTTCCTTGTCAAGCATTTCCTTCTTCGTTCCAATTCTAGGCCGTCCACTGCTGGGGCAGTGAAGACGCCCTTACAGCGTTTTCGATGTGAAGATGGCTACGAAGACAACATTTTGGTACGGACAAGGAACTGCAGATCAGCGTAGAGAAATGTCTGAAAGCACAGGCGGCTGCCTTCTATGGCAAGAGTAGTGTCTAACAATACCACCACTTGCAAAGTAGGTTAGAAATCAGGTTAATAATGTTGCTCACGCAGCATATGTTCGCTTTATCGGGCAACAACAAAGTTATTGACAGTGGATGGTATCGTCAGAATGGAAATATTGAAGTCACTGTAAAAAAGGTCATTAATTTTGGAACTCATCTTGAATGGATTGCCACGTAGATTTCGTCGAAGTTGGTAGGGCTCATCTTGTTGATTCTAGGGTGTTCAACGTTGACTGCTAGAAGGTCCAGATCTGTATTTTACAAATATTTGAAGACCTAACAAATGCGTTTTTCAGGAAATTCGTAATGAACAAACACTTCCAGATCAGAACAATGGTATGGTAGAAATAATTTTTGACTTGGTGTTCACGATCCACATTTTTATTAAACTTCTTGTAAATTCACATATACTTCTTATTTGTCACATCATCAGGAAAAGTTTTGTATCAATCTTCATATATTTAATTTCCAGTTTAACCAAACATAAGACTTGACTGTTCTTTTACAAAGCGAAGTAACAACTTAACTTCTGCAAAGTGAAACAAAGACTGCTCTGTGCGCATTCGCGTCAAAACGGTTACAAGTAAGTCAAAGATTATTACAGTGTCACAGACATGAATACACACAAGAACCATATCACTGTAATATATCGATACATCGGAGTACCTATACATTAATAAAACCAAATGTCAATATTGTCACAAAAATATGTCTGTTACTTCGCAGAAAAGTAGTACGACATTATTGGTATCCAGAACTGGGGTTGGAATGCCGGAATGGTCACGTAAATAAAGAACCATTACAAGTGGAACACTGGTACAATGATAAGACGAATGTCTAAGACGGAGCGGCGACTATGCAGAGAAGTAGCTGCAAGGTTTGCAGGTTGTTGCAAATTTTTCGCGGACTGATCGGAACTTTATGAACTGTCTAGGAAAGTGGAATTTTACGTCTCTATTCCATTAAGGGGCTCCGGAACGCCCTATACTTGCAATGTTAAAATAACGCTTATAAATTACATCTTTCCTCACAAAGTATTTGAGGTAGGAAGTTGAACTTTTTACAGATTATTTATTGGAATATGGGCTACAACTTAACACAGGGATTTTACAAAATTTTAGTTCAGTTATTAAAGATGATTTTTTTTCAATTGTAATGAAAATTCACAATATTTTTTTGCAATTTTTTATTTATATATTCAAAAATATACAGTTTTTTGGAAAAAGGCTGTGTTAAATTATGCAGAAGGTACTGTGTAACATTTACTGAAAGTTTGAAACAAATATGTTGGGAAGATCCTTAGAAAACATGTAATTAGTATGAGAAAATAAAAGTTTTGGGAATCGAGCGACAAAGATTGGATTAACTTTTTAGTGCATTCCAGGTCCATAGGATGGATTATCTTCATCCTCTGCAAACTCCTCCTCCAGCTTCCTCTTGTTCCTCCTCCTGTTTACTCTTGCTTGTATTTCTAGACTCTTTACAGCCCTGTCTGCAGCCCGAAGGCGTTCCTTGTCTAAAGCAAGCATCGCTCGTACCATGTTAGAACCTATCTTCATTCCCATATTTCTAAATACCTTGCACCTTACAATGTTGCCATCATTGAAAGTCGCAACAGCATCATACACACCAAAGTGAAGTGTTTCTATTCCAACAAATACAGTCTTGGGGATTCTCGACCATGTAACACTATTTACACTTTCATTGGGGTTTTGAGTTTTTCCGTGAATACACTTTTTCAACAGTTCAGGTGCTGCTAAGTCTCTGAAAATAGGTTTTATCACCTCCATTATTGCATGAGGCAGACTATGCTTATGAGTGTACACTTCACCAGTTAGCCATCCTTTGTTATATTTACACCAACTGTCTTCTTCTTTGGGACACAAGCTATGTAGGGGATTTTCATCGTCTTTATTGTATACAGTAATAACATATACCTTTGGCTTTCCAACATTTCTCCTTTTCTTAAAAGCCTTCAGAGGATTTCTAATAACTTTACTTTTACTCATTATTGTACTTCAACAAAACAGAGACTCAAGAAACAGAATTAATTACGAATATTTTCGAGATAACGACAGAGTAAATAAACATGAAACAATCGACAATCACACCAGCGATATATATTGAACCATCACAGGTTAGCCACAACACATACTTTATCTCACATCACTAAAATGTACCTGATGAACACGGACGTTAATAATAACACCATTTGACAGCAGTTTAACAGCGCCACAGTAGGTCACGCCCATGTAGAACACATTTCAAAAAAAATTTAAAAATAGTTGTAGTCTTCGGAATTGAATAAATTATATATCTATTAAAAGGTAATAGTCTGCAGATTCAGAAAACGCAAAAAAGTAAAAATTGAACTTTTCATGAATTTGAGCCTTTCCGGAGCCCCTTAAGGGGTCCCAAATTAGTGTAGTGTGACCATAGCTTTATCGACATGTATTAGCAGGGACAGTGAAGCACTCAAAGAATAACGGGTACTCCACCGGCGAGTGAGCAGCGCTGCTCCATAGCCGTAGCAGTCAGCGAGGGCTAGGGCGGTACTGTTGAAAGGGTTCAAATGGCTCTGAGCACTATGGGACTTAACGTCTGAGGTCATCAGTCCCCTAGAACTTGGAACTACTTAAACCTAACTAACCTAAGGACATCACACACATCCATGACCGAGGCAGGATTCGAACCTGCGACCGTAGCGGTCGAGCGGTTCCAGACTGAGGCGTCTAGAACCGCTCGGCCACTACGGCCGGCCGGCGGTACTGTCGCCGCTGTAGTACTGGTTATTCTTTGTGTATTTCACTATCCCTGCTAATACATGTCGATCAAACAATGATCGCACTAGACTAATTTGGGACTGCTCTGTCGAATAGGCACGTAAAATTCCTCTTTAAAAGTAATTTTGTTTTGTAATGGGAAACAAACCGACGGTTTCCGCCGACAGTGGGCGTCGCACAAGACATGAGGAGCCGGATTTTATTGGGCTGACTCCACCTACACGCTGTAGGAACTAAACTGCAAATATCTGCCAAATTCACAGAGCAAAGCGGCTGATGACTCTGAAGAGATACGCGCTGTTGCGAAAAGTAGTGGTCCTATAACTCTCCCTGGGGCTACAACTGAGTCATTTCTACTTCTGAAGACTTCTCTCCGTTAAGAATGCGTAGTGTGTGTCGTTTGCTAGAAGCCCTTCAGTGAAACCACAAGGTTAATGCTATGGAGCCAGTGTTTCGAAAAGAAGCTTCTAGTCTCCGAGTACCGCGTCAGACGCAGCCATCCTGCATCCTTTGCATGCTAGCATCCAATTTGAACGAAAAAAAAAAAGACTCCCGCAAATTCGCTACGTTACGAAAGCGCGCAGACAAGTCCGCCGGGATCTCGAGGAAATTACATCCGGGAAGTGAAGCTGAGTGGCAAACAGCCGACCCGCGAGGGCCCTATCTCTGGCTTCTGCGTGACATTCCTCACTGAGAGCAAGGGCAGGCAGTCAGTCTGTCAGCGTACGGCGGTGTTCGTTGGAAGCGCACACGTAACGATTCTGCTCACCTTCCGCACAGCTGTCGTACGTCGTTACAGACAGCGAGTGCTGCGCTACTATTATGCCCTGTTTCCGGGAGTTCGAGGTTCAAAGTTCTCCCAGCCTATTGAATGCCATACCAAAGCGCCAGGGCGTTATCACAACAGGCCGAGGCGCCAGCATAAAATTGTGTCTCATCCCGCTGACTCCCAGTTTCGTCTCTTTTCCCAAAAACAAATCATCTTTCTTCTAGAAGGAATAAAAATAATAATAATGAAGATAACCGTAGTGTGGCACTCAAGTCGAGCTATAATCGAAGTACCAAAAGAAGTCGTGACCAAATGAACATTTATTTATCGATACGTTCACGCGCGTATCGCAGTGAACTCATACCAAGCTGCACCTGCTTCGAATAAAACACACCGTATTCTACGTCTACATCTATATCCCGCAAGCCACCTCATGGTGTGTGGCGGAGGGTACCTTGAGTACCTCTATCGGTTCTCCCTTGTATTCCAATCTCGTATTGTTCGTGGAAAGAAGGATTGTCGGTATGCTTCTGTGTGGGCTCTAATCTCTCTGATTTTATCCTCATGGTCTCTTCGCGAGATATACGTAGGAGGGAGCAATATACTGCTTGACTCCTCGGTGAAGGTATGTTCTCGAAACTTTAACAAAAGCCCGTACCGAGCTACTGAGCGTCTCTCCTGTAGAGTCTTCCACTGGAGTTTATCTATCATCTCCGTAACGGTTTCGCGATTACTAAATGATCCTGTAACGAAGCGCGCTGCTCTCCGTTGGATCTTCTCTCTCTCTTCTATCAACCCTATCTGGTACGGATACCACACTGCTGAGCAGTATTCAAGCAGTGGGCGAACAAGCGTACTGTAAGCTATTTCCTTTGTTTTCGGATTGCATTTGCTTAGGATTCTTCCAATGAATCTGTCTGGCATCTGCTTTACCGACGATCAACTTTATATGATCATTCCATTTTAAATCACACCTAATGCGTACTCCCAGATAATTTATGGAATTAACTGCTTCCAGTTGCTGACCCGCTATATTGTAGCTAAATGATAAGGGATCTTTCTTTCTATGTATTCGCAGCACATTACACTTGTCTACATTGAGATTCAATTGCCATTCCCTGCACCGTGCGTCATTTCGCTGCAGATCCTCCTGTATTTCAGTAAAATTTTCCACTGTTTCCTCTCGATATACCACAGCATCATCCGCAAAAAGCCTCAGTGAACTTACGATGTCATCCACCAGGTCATTTATGTATATTGTGAATAGCAACGGTGTTACCACACTCCCCTGCGGCACACCTGAAATCACTTTTACTTGGGAAGACTTCTCTCCATTGAGAATGACATGCTGCGTTCTGTTATCTAGGAACTCTTCAATCCAATCACACACTTGGTCTGATAGTCCATATGCTCTTCTTTTGTTCATTAAACGACTGTGGGAACTGTATCGAACGCCTTGCGCCTTCGTGTCGCTTTTGGTCGATCACTAGAAAGCAGCCGTCCGTGCTCGCCACTCGTGCAGCCTGGAGCTTTTGTTTGCCTTCCTACCTGCTGTCATCCAGACCACCTCTTCTCGAGTCCAGAACTGATCATGCTGTCAGTCAGCAGTTCATAAAAGCTCTGGGAACTCTTTCGCTACGGGCACTGGAAACATAGTTTACTTCGCTTCTTGAAATGGATCCGTTACCAAGACTTTCAGCCGCTATTCAAAAACCATCGTACGAGTGTTTGGAGGAAGATTAGGGAAAAGAAAGAGGAGAGTAGGACGGGGTACGGGCGGAGTTCTAGTCTGTCGCTTTAGCCGGCTGTTGCGTTAGCATTTCTACTCGGTTTCTGGAGCTCTGGTTTTGTATGCAGGTGGCTAATAAAACTTTGAATCTTGATTTCTCGGAAACGACTGAGAAACGCACATTACTAGCGAGCCGTGCTCTCTGCCAACTTCGGGTTTTCGTGAACATCGCTGTCTATCTGTGTTTCGTTTACCGCCCTTGTCGCGGTTACATCGTGGTTCTTCTTCCTTCCACATGTGGCAGCAGCGATGTGTATCGATATTTGCGCCGTGTACCATCTTTGGTTTGGTGCATATAGCTTCCGGCAAGGGGGTCTGGAGTCAGTCGGTCGGTTGTTGCGGACGAGGGAAGTTTTCCGTCTTGTGCAGGCGGTTGGAGCCGCTGGCAGTCCCTGCGCACTGTCAGAGCGTGTGTGGAGCTGTCCGATCGCTACGAGCTTCGTGGTTCACCGACCCAGGACGTCAAAGTTAAGTAGTGGCTTCAACTACCCAAGCCACGTCTATTCAGGTTGTGGAGGTTCGCTTCGGTGATTTGCTGTTGGGGAGGTTTTCCGGTGAGCAACACCGAGTGGTTCTAATGCTGAGATTTAGCCGCCATGCGGTGCAGTTAACTATTCTGGTCGACTACGATTTGAGTGCAGCAGTGGAACTTTGTGTCTTGTGGTCGTTAGTGTTCTGGTTACCTGCCCTGGGCACTGGCGTAAATTCAGATAGTGTTCTTTTGAGGGAAGTTAACTATTACCGTGTTTCAGATTCAACTGTATCAGCGGAATTTTATGCCGAGGGGTCGTTAGCGTTCCGGTTACCTCCCCTGGCCACTAACGTAATTTCAGGCAGCGTCCTTCCCTCACCTGTTGTCGCAGTCAAACAAGGTGTGTAATTTTGACTGCTAATATGTACTACATTGTGGGTTATCACGTTTCTAACATTGCCGGTTTGAGTTCTCATGTACTGATTGATGGGAAGCAAGTCGCTGTGTCGGTCGGTCCGTGGCTGTCCCCTGGTTGGGTTCCGACAGATCAAGTATAGTTGGACTCACCACCTGCCTCACATAAGTGAACGAGGGCAGACCGACCTCCCTGGAGTCCTTCTGAGTGCCACCGGTGTTCACTTATCTGTTGTCAGCTACTTTAAATTTTAGGTTTATCGTTATTTGTTTGTTTTGTTAAAAATTTGCAAATTAATTTTTAAATTATCTTTCAAGCTTGAACACTGCGGCCTTCTGCCTTTAAGGATTATTGTAATATATTTCAAAATTTCGAAATTTAATTGTGGCCCTCAGCCAGTTGTGTTGCACCTTGCATATGTTGCCTTTTGGGTTTTAAGTTATTTTATTGCTATCTTAATTGAATTTTTGATTTTTTAAGATTTCTTGTTGGCCTTCTGCCTTTAAAGGTCTATGGTAATATATTCTAAAATTTTGGAATTTAATTGTGGCCCTCAGCCATTTATATTGCACTTTGTGTATTTTTTTCGAATTATTTTATTGCTATCTTAATTGGATTTTTATCTTGTTAAGATTCCTTGTTGGAGGCTTTCAGCCGTGAAAGAGTTGCATTCGGTAAAGATTCGGCTATGTGCCGTTTTGGTTGTAAAGGTTATTAAATTACAATACATGACAATTAGAAGCAGAAACTGACCTCAAACTCGGCCCTTTCCACAATCCTATTACCTGTTCTGCCCAGCGGGTTTAGCAGGCGTATCAACTAGAGAAGCGTTTCTTACGACTACGTACGCACTACAGCCTCGTGAAGGGCGACCAGATTGGTTGGATATTTGCTTACCTCGAGAGTCAACCGCCCGTATTCTCACATGACTGGAGTTCATCGACTGATCATTTTCAGTCCATCGTCTGACCCGTTTTTAAGCGCAAAACGGAGATTCCAGCTTAAACTCCCGTGGGCGTCGAGTTCATTCGAGGCGGAGCGCGCAACAGCAGGCCGTGTCGTTTTAGAAAGAACCAGCCAAGGATTCAGCTTTTATCGTCTTAACACAGCTACGGAAAAACTAAATGCGGATGTCCACACGGGAGGATAACACCGCTCCTTCCGAATGTGAGTTAACCAAAGCTAAAACACTAGGGTTTCAGCTTTCAGACGAGTGCGGAACTTAACATGGGACCTTCTTTGTTGGGAATAAATAGCAATGGAGAGTGGCCTGGTCACGCATCTGCTTGTCTAGACCATAATAGAGTTACTATTGCACTTTACAAGCATTATTTATCAAACAGAAAAATGAGTTACTAAAATATTTATTTCAATATTTAAAACCGCACCTTATGTGTAAAACGTACCGTTTATCAGCGATACACTCAGTCCATGACATCTGTAAATTTCTTAGCCCACAGCCTGCTAAATTTGAAAATAGTTTCCGTCAAATTTAGTATTATAAATTATAAACGCTCCGGGTTCCATGTATTAGAGGAAAATCATAAAAAAGCGACAGCTTACAACAGTGGCGATTCCCCAGACTACCTGATGCAAATTAGCCGTAGTAGAATCCTTTAGAGTCATCCAAACACAACCGTCGAAAAATTAGTCACCCACAGGACACACACGCTAATGGCGTGTAAAACCGCCTGCAGCCTTTATAAAGCTCTCATTTGGCTGAGGCAGAGAACCCGTAAGTTTCTTCAGGTGTGCCACACCCAGCTGAAACGGCTCCCTGACGATTTCGTAGAGCTACTAGATTGCGAGTATGTTGACTGCAATGTTTCACCCGCCGTTCCACAGAGTCACAGATATTTTGTGGGGGATTGAGATCAGTCGATTTAATGACCCAGACGAGGTGACAGACCTTCGTTGAGTGCTCGTCAAACCAGCAACATCAGTGTATAGCCCACTGAAGAACACTTTTGCCATCATGAAGACCTCCACTGTTCAGTAAGATTAATGTGACCACCTGTCTAAAGTCTGCGCACATCCAGCTTTCGCCGCGCCGGCTCGCTGCGACACGTGCAAGGAGTGAGCCTCTGGAAGGTAAAGCCGGCGACGTGGAGCCACTCAGGCTCCAGGACGTGGCCAGTTGAGCTCGGTTTCTCGGTTGAGGATCCTTCGCGCGGACAACACAATCGAGGTAGTTCCACAGATTCTCGATTGGATTTAAATTCGGGGAATTTGGGCGCGAGGGGAGAACGAAAAACTCATTCCTAGTGTCCATTGAACCACCCACATACATCGGGATCTGTGGACACTTTACATTGTCCTGCCGGTAGATGCCATCATGCTGAGGAAAAAGAAACAGCGTGTAGGTGTGGACACGGTCCACAAAGCTAGATGCATATTTGTGTTGAGCCATCGTGCCTTCCAGGTTGATTGGATCAGCCAGGAAAGGCCACGAAAACATTCCCGAGACCATAACGCTCCCTCCTCCGGCCTGGGCACTTGCGTCGATTGTCGCAGGTCCGTAAACAGCAATGGCCATTTGTCAGATGGAGCACAAAATGTGATTGATCGGAAAAGGCAACCTAACTCCACACAGTGGTCGTCCAGATGCTGTACTGGTGTGCAAATTCCAGCCTTCATCGGCGATGGACAGCAGGCAGCATGGGTGCATAAGCCGGGTGCCTGTTGCAGAGACCAATACGCAGCAGCGTTTGCTGAACGGTCGTTGAGGAGACACTGTTGTTAGCCCCTTGGTTCATTTGGACGCTCAGCAGTCAACAGTTCTATGTGTGTTCGCAAGACCACATCCCAACAGCCATCATTCAGCCATGTCTTCTGCGACCACACCTGCCACGGCGCCGGTTTTGGATAGATCCATTTTGCCATGCACGGTGTGCTATAACCGCAGCGGCACGCGAACAGTTCGCAAACTTATATGTTTCGTAAATGTTTCCAGCTTTGGCCCAAAGACCAATAATCACGTCGTTCCGACATCAGATAAATCACTCCATTTCTGCATTCCAACAACGAGAGCAGAATTTTCCGCATTCCCTGGACATCCTTTATGTATTTTCCACTGGTAGTGCTGCCACCTGCCGCCTGCCTTGACATCCGACATAGGTAGTGGTCATATCAATGTGACCCCCCAAGGGGCTCGCCACTCTTTGGTGCGTTCGTGATTGGCTACCATGGGGCCCCAGCCTTCGCAGCATTTTTTCCCTTCCGTGCTGAATGTCTATCCTCTTGCCATTCTTTTTCCCCTCCCTTGGGGAACATGTCTGGGGTGTTATTGGGAATGTTCTGCATTGTCTGCCGATGACGTAAAAACAGTCTCACCATTGTTTTTCGCTCCCTTTTTCTTTCTTTGTTTCCCTTCTCCTCTCGTTCCTCTGCCTCGGAGTTTGAGGTTCCTTTTTCTTCTTCCTCCCTGTGCGCTCCTGAATCCTGGCCCATGTGTCTGATGCGTAACAGGTGACTGGGCAACGCCTAATTCCCACCCCGGGTCGACAGGTAAGGTTCGCACGTACCCCTGGTAAAGGCCAGGCCCACGGAGGGGCGATTGCCTGAGCTGCGACCTTCCCAACTTGCTGATTGGTCCCTCTGTCAGGTGTTTGGGAGGTGTGACCTAACAATTATCTAAGGCTGGTGCACCCCCTTGTGAAGCGGGCCCCCAGTTGGAAGGAGTGTGCCATCGGATACGCTGGCAATCATGGGGGTTTCCTCGAAATGAGTCAATCATCTTTACAATCAATGTCTACAAAACTTAAACGTAAGGAGGCCATCGATTCAATAACCCTTCGCAGTGCACCACGTTTCCTCGTGGTCTCGCGTACTGAAGACAGTCAGTCCTTCACCACAGTAAATCCGTTTATTATTCAGAAAGGTACTGATGCAATTGCTGGCTCTGTGAAATCCTGCTCTCGTTTACAGAATGGCACTTTGCTTTTGGAGACTACTTCTGATTCTGAAGCACAACAACTGCTTGCCGCCTCACTTATCCACGGCTTCCCTGTTGGTGTCGAGGTGGATAGAACTTGCAATTATTCCTGTGATGTTATTTACCCTAGGCTGCTCGGTTAGACCGAAATACAAACTTACCTCTCTGATCAGTGTGACATTGTCGTCCACTGGGTAATGAAAAATGTAGATTCTTGCTTAGTGCCCACCTGCACAGTGTTTCTCACCTTTGATAGACTGATACTTCCAGCCAAGATCAAAGCAGGCTATGAAATTGTTACAGTCCGGCTGTACATTCTGAACGGGATGCGCTGTTACCAGCGTCATCGTTTCAATCACACTGGAACGTCTTGTCGACGCCCAGCCAAACGTGATACCTGTGGTAGGGATGCATACGAGGGCAATTGTCCGCCTCGTTCTCCCCGCTGTATCAACTGCAATAGCGGCCATGCCGCCTCCTCGGGGTTGTCCCGTGTATCTTGATGAGCGAGCTGTCCAAGAGATCCAGGTAAAGGAAAAAGTGCCTTACCCAGTCGCTTGCAAGTTATTGGCTAGTGTCAAATTCTGTGTTCTCCTGTCTGGTACCTATAGTTCTTGTTACCCCTCGCTCCATGAATGACATGACCACGCAGACATGCGACCTCCAGTTCAGTTCAGGTTCTGAAATCGCCCAGTGTCGAAGTAGGATCGCCATCCCTCCGTCCAGTTGTGCAACAAGCTATTGAACTCTCGCCTCAAGGGGCGAAGCCACCAGCTGCACAATCGGTAGGCCAGAAAGGACAGGAGGAGTACCCTTGTGAAAACTTTCTACATCCCTCTGGCCATTCCTCTAACCGGAAAGGCTCGAAGAAGTCCACCAAAGACAAATGGTCTTCTTCTTTGGTGACTCGTAGATCCTCTTGGAGAGTGTCGCCGAGTGATACGTTAGCTCGGCCGTCCTCAGTGTCGCCAGTGCGCACCACCAACAGTTCTCCAGCTTTGTACTCCACAGACCGACCGCACAAGCAAGCTGATGCTTCTGTGGACCTTATGGAGCAGGATCTGCCTGCTTCTGTGCCCTGTAGTAGCGACTCTTCACAGGCTGACACTCGGCACTCACTGAGGTGACACCCCCTACATCTCTTCCTCCAATGGAATGCTCGCGTCCTTCAGTCCCATAAAGAGCTTTTACAGCTGCTTTTTGCATCGCATCGTCCCCTTCTACTCTGCCTCCAGGAAACAAAATTGCACCCTCGTGACCGCTTTGAGCTTTCACATTTGTTCCTGGTTCTTTTTAAACCTTCCCTCTGAGGTCAGCATCCCATGGGGGCGTCATTCTGCTCATATGGGATGACATTCATAGTCAACCCATCGCCTTGACTACCCATCCTCAAGCTGTTGCAGTTCACCTTTTCCTTCCCCACCTGACTTTCTCTCTCTGTACCATTTATGTCCCTCCGTCATTCGATGTCATCAAAGCAGACTTCCTTCAGCCTATTGGGCAGCTACCTCCCCCATTTCTGCTACTTGTGACTTTAATGCGCATCATTCCCTTTGGGGTTCTCACAGAACCTGTCAGAGAGGTGCCCTCTTGGCTGAACTTCGTAATCAACTCAACCTCTTCTGGCTTAACACTGGAGCACCCACTCTCCGCTCCAAATCCTCACACACCTATTCCCCTTTGGACTTCTCCTTCCGCACTGCCCAGATTGCCCATCGTGAGTGATCCCTTCTTTCTGACGCCTACTTCAGCGACCATTTCCCGTTTGCTACCCATTTGCTGACTCCTAATCACCTTCGAGCACACCCAAATGGCAGCTTCCTACGGCTGACTGGCAGCTTTACTCCTCCATGGCGACCTTCAACAACAGGATTTCCTCAGTTGTGATGACCAGGTGGAATATCTCACAAACGTTATCCTTACTGCTGCGGAACGTTCCATTCCTCGCAATTCCTCTTTACCACGCCATGTCCCAGTCCGTTGGTGGCCTGAGTCGTGCCGCGACGCAATTCGCACACGGTGACCTGCTCTCCGCGTTTTTAAGCGTCGTCCTACGACGGCAAACTGCGTTCATTATAAACAGAAGGATGCAAGGTGTCGTCGCGTTCTTTGGGATAGCAAGAAAGCTAGCTGGATTTCATTCACTATTTCTTTTAAGATTTGCACACCTTTCTCTGTCATGTGGCCCAACTTCCGACGGCTCTCTGGGCCCAAGATCCATTCGCCAGTTTCAGGCCTGACAGTAGCAGACGATGTCATCGTGGACCCTATTGCTATCTCCAACATCTTGGACCACCATTATGCGGAAATTTCGAGCTCTTTGGTGCCGCTAAGAGCCCTTCCTCTACCGGCAACGAGCGGAGGCGGCTCGGGCGATACCGTTCTCTTCTCAGCATCGTGAGTGCTACAATGCCGCCTTTACTATGAGGGAGCGACATCATGCTCTCAGTTCATCCCGATCCTCCACCCCAGATCCAGACGCTGTCCACATTCAGATGTTGCAGAACCTTTCCCTTGAGGGCAAGCTCCTCGTGCTTAGCACATACAACCGCATCTGGGCAGAGGGCACATTTCCTGACTTTGGCGAGAAGCCACCGTCATACACATACCTAAGCCCAATAAGGACACAATCCTTCCTTATAGCTATTGCCGCATCTCTCTCACCAGCTGCGTTTGCATGATGATGGAACGTTTGATTCATGCCCCAGTCGCGCCATATACTAACGAATGCACAGTGTGGATTTCGAGCGCGGCGTTCTGCAGTTGACCATCTCGTTACTTTGTCCAGCCATGTTATGAATGGTTTTCTGCGGAAATCTGAGACTGGCAGTTTCGATCTGGAGAAGGCCTACGACACCTTCTGGAGAACTGGTATCCTCCATACTCTTTGCATGTGGGGCTTCTGTGGGCGCCTGCCTTGTTTCTTCCAGGAATTTTTGAAAGACAGAGTTTCCAAGGTGCGTGTGGGTTCTGCCTTGTCGGACAGCTTTATTCAGGAAAACGGTGTGCCCCAGGGTTTCGTCCTGCGTGTTGTCCTCTTTGCTATCGCCATTAACCCTATAATGGCCGGTCTCCCGCCAGGCGCCCCTGGCTCCCGTTTTGTTGACGATTTTGCCACCTATTGCAGTTCTCCACGGACCTGTCTCACTGAGCGGCGACTTCAGCGATGTCTTGATCGTCTTTACTCATGGAGCATCGACAGTGGCTTTCGGTTTTCCACTGACAAAACCGTCTGTATGAATTTATGGGGACGCAAGTGGTTTCTCCCACCATCTTTACATCTTGGGCCTGTTGCCCTTCTGTTCGTTGAAACTGCGAAGTTCCTGGGGCTAATGCTCGATATTAAACTCTCGTGGTCCTCTCATGTGTCCTACCTGGCAGCCCGCTTTACGCGGTTCCTCAATGTCCTACGTGTCCTCAATGGTACTTCCTGGGGTGCCGATCGAACCACCCTTCTCCGTTTGTATCGGTCCCTTGTCCGTTCGAAACTCGACTATGGATGTTTTGTTTATGCGTCTGCACGTCCATCCCTCTTACGCCGTCTCAGCACTACCCACCATCGTGGCATCCGTTTTGCCACTGGTGCCTTTTACACTAGCCTGGCTGAGTGTCTGTATGCTGAAGCTGCTGAACTACCACTGTCCCACCGCCGTGACTTTCTCCCCAGCAGGTATGCATGCCGTTTGTCTGCCATGTGTGGCGACCCATTGTATCCCTCCTTCTTTGATGATTCCTTTGATCGCCAGTATGGGGCTCATCCCTCTTCTCTGTTGCCTCCTGGAGTCCGCTTTCGGCACATGCTACGGCGGCTTAACTTCACACGATCTGCAATTTTCCCGGTGGACGTGAACCGTTCACCACCTTAGCTTCGTGAAGCGACCCATGTTAACCTTGGACTTCATTCGCTTCTTAAGGACGCTACTGCAGCCTTGCTCTATCGCCTTCTTCGCATGGAACTTCGCGATGGTACCTTTGCGTACACTGCTGTGTCGTCGGATGTACCTTCGTCATTGGCACCCGTGTCTTTCGATATCGGCTTGCGATATATTGGTCAGTATTTACAGCCGAGCTGTTCGCCCTGTATCAGGCCACGGAGTACGTCCGGCGACACAGACTTTTCAGTTGTGTCCTCTGCTCAGACTCCCTCAGGGCCCTTCAAAGTCTATGTGCGCAGTACACCGGCCATCCCTTAGTGCAGCGGGTCCAGGAAAAGTGTCACTTTCTCATTCTTGGTGGACCCACTGTGAAATAGTTCAAATGACTCTGAGCACCATGCGACTTAACATCTGAGGTCATCAGTCCGCTAGAACTTAGAACTACTTAAAACTAACAAACCTAAGGACATAACAGACATCCAGGCAGGATTCGAACCTGCGACCGTAGCGGTCGCGCGGTTCCAGACTGAAGCGCCTAGAGCCGCTCGGCCACACCAGCCGGCGAGCCACTGTGATGTTTAGGCCTATGTGGGTTTCTGGTCACGGTGGTCGGACGGGAAACGAGGCCGCTGCTGCCGCTGCCGAGGCTGCCGAGGCTGCAGTCCTCGTACCTCAGCCCGCTACTTCCTACATACCCTCCGATGATCTCTGCGTTGCCGTCTGTCAGGAGGCGCTGTCCCTTTGGCATCGCCAATGGTCCTCCCTTCACGGGACTAAGCTCAGGCTTATTATGGCTCTCCGTCCGTATTGCGAACTGCCTTTTTAGCCATCGTCATTTGATAAGTGGCGCTCCCTTACACATTGTGCCCAAGTTTTAACTGTCCGCCACTTTCTGAGGGTCCGCAGCTCGTGGTCGTGCGGTAGCGTTCTCGCTTCCC
The DNA here is from genome assembly GCF_023898315.1 of Schistocerca nitens. Taxonomy (NCBI): domain Eukaryota; kingdom Metazoa; phylum Arthropoda; class Insecta; order Orthoptera; family Acrididae; genus Schistocerca; species Schistocerca nitens. The sequence goes on from NC_064622.1 coordinate 14,190,595, forward strand.
GCGCCCGGGTTCCCGGGTTCGATTCACGGCGGGGTCAGGGATTTTCTCTGCCTCGTGATGACTGGGTGTTGTGTGATGCCTTTAGGTTAGTTAGGTTTAAGTAGTTCTAAGTTCCAGGGGACTGATGACCATAGCTGTTAAGTCCCATAGTGCTCAGAGCCATTTGAACCATTTGAACTTCCTAAGGAAATGTCCGTTTTTAACTGTTTACGTTCCCGCTTGGGTTTGCCGTCTGAGTCATCGGCCGTTTTAGCAAATGATACGCAGGCTGTCGACCGCGTTTTACTTTTTATCTGCCAAAGCAATATGTCGAAGGCCATTTAATTTTTAGTTTTGGACCTCCGTTTCTGTATGGTGTCTTTTTTAGCCCTTTCTCTACGTCCCTGTTTTTAGCTGTCTTCTATAATGTCACTTGGGACTGATGTATAGTCCTCTCTGTGTTCATGTTCTATAGTTTTCACTTGGCGCGTATGACCCCAGTTGTTTTCTGCGCCCTAAAGCAAAACAAAACGAACAACATCAATGTGACTGGACCTCTGGGGTTTCGGAAGATGACTATGCAAAAACAAGGCATACAGAAAATGACACATTTGTGGATAAACTGTCCATAGAAGTTTCGAATCGTAATACGCTCCTTGGAGTAGTTTCAGCAGGGGCAAGTTTGTCAGAACATGTAGACAAAACGTACGCTCCACATTGTCACTTGGAGTTAATTGATGCTCCCAAATAAACAGCCCAATGAACAGATGCTGTTCCGCCTTCCCATGAAATTTTCTCATCGATTTGAATTAATCGCACACACATACTGACGTTTTCCACGTTAGGAACCAGTTCCCGTAATGATCACCTGTAATATCAAGTGAAAATTTGGATAGATGCTGAGCCCACTAACGTGTGTCTATTTTCCGTACGTCTCTGTAGCTTCAGCACCCTCGGCTTGTGAAACCGTAGACGTACTTATGAATAACCCTGTGGCTGTTGGTGATTTGAGAGCATACAGGATTTGAAATGAATTACACAGACCCGACAGCTTTGCCAGCTACAAGAATTCTAGCCTGGCTGGGTATGTAGTTGAAATGAGTCTGGGTGACAGGTAAGGGTGCTTCAACTCGGTGCTCCCGGGAACCCACGGCCAGCACTTGTCGTCGTGTGACAGATATGGACAGCGTGCTGGGCACGCCAAGAGTCGATCGCACTCTCTACTGGGGTAGTTCACGTCACCACGGGCACCGTGCGGTGCTGCGTTATCTGGTTGGAAGAGTACATCACGGAGACCGCGATGACAGGGCGCAGTCACCGGCGTTAATACTTTACAAATGTAGCGGCGTCTGTCCAAAGTACTAGCTCCGCGAACCTCGGGTGGTGGTCTTCGGTACCACATGTTGGTTCTCGTCCTCAAGGTAGGTGACGGGTGCAACGAATACAGTGTGGCGATATTCGTTGTGCAGGCTGACTCTTACGAAGAAGGCGACAGCAACCAGCCACTTTTTACAATGCTGTTCATTTATTTAAATAGCGCCGTTGCTGCTAGTTCACGTTAGATACATTTTACATTAGCTTTCATCATTTGGGAAACAAAAAGTGAAAGCTGACGTAAAATGTATCGTAACGTGAACTAGCCGTCTGAAGACGAACCTTTCGGTTGGAAACCGGTAACGGCGCTATTTAAACAATTGAATAGCATTGTAAAAAGTGGCTGTTTGCTGTCGTCTTGTCTGTAAGCGTCAAAATGTATTTTTTACACAGCCAAGGGCTCAGATAGTTTTCGACAAAATAGCAATGTTCGTTCTCGAAGTCTACACGTACGGATACGTCCTTCGCAATGCTGTACAAAGTAGTGGGATTTGACTGGAAAGACGACGCGTTGCCACTTACTTGTTTCCTTTTTTTGTAATTGTTCTTTTTATCTATTTATCATAGTCCACCTTATTGATTACAACAATGGATTGTTACAAACAGAACTACGTGTCGGTGGGTTTTCATGATAATCTAGGCCTACTTATTTTTTATTTTTTTGTTTTTGAACATGAATTTAGTTCATTTTGTCTATATACTACTTTTCCTTCTCTTTATATTTTACTACTATCACTCTAACATTTAGATGGCTATCACTCGTTTTCCTATGGCACCTCTGTACGTCCTCAGTCGAGTATACCTTTACTGAGACACAAAGAGAGCCATAGGGTTTCGTTATTTCATATTATCTTGACTAATTTGCAGTTATCATTATACTTACGGCTATTACTACTGTTACGGCAACGTATGCTACTTCTACAATAACAAACAACGTAACTATTTCAATAACAGAAAAGTTGCTAATACTATTACTAAGATTTATCAGCTAATGCCTTGCAACTGAAGATCATATTGCTGCTACTAACACTAGTATTTCGATATTTCTATTATGGTTACAAATGATCACATTTGTGTTTATTATAGTATGTGATGGACACACATACAATTTAGTACAATCGAAATGTATCTAATTTCTAAGTACCCTGCCCAGATCGGCCACCCCGTCGGGTTCACCGACATTCTGCTGCCTCCAGACAGCATGACGACAGATCGGAGCTTATCAACTACACTTCACTGGTTCTTGGGTACGCTTGTAACCACCTGCCTTAACTCATGCCGTTACAGGGCCATGTGATCGTACAGCTATCGGGCTTCGTCGACGTTCAATAGGACCGTATAGAAACGTCACTCGTCTTTGCTGTGGTGTCTGTTGGCTGTAATAAGTCTTGCTTTCCTCGAGATGGCATCAGCCACAAGATTTAAGATTGCTCTAATCATGTCATAAAAAGATTTACCTATTCAAGCCTGTCTAGCAGTCTTTGCTATATCTTCAATTAGGAGACATTCCCATAGGACATGGTTTGGTGTTCCAATTTCGGCACAGTCAGAGCTGCTTTATCAACTGATGACATATTGTCTCTAAATGAGTCCACCATCATGTTATGGCACTTTGTTTGTAAAGGTAGATCTTGATCACACAAATTTTACAATTCACAATTACCGGTTTCAGCTACTGCCATCTCCATATCTGTTACAAATAGAAAACACAGTGGTGTAACCACAGATACCAGAATACCCTGCGGGGTCACGAGATGTATGCGCAGTAGCAAGCCGCACCGCTGACGTCACAGTGAACCCAACCAGAGCTCAGTAGCCCGCAATTGCCGTAACACGTGGTGTTGTAATCGCGTTTACGAGGGATAACGAGGCTGCTTACGGCAGTGTGAAGTTTTATTACTAATTGGCGATTGATGGATTGCTTAGAGTGAGTTTTTAAGTGAAAAGTAACCTTTTACTGTTGTAAATGCTTGTAAAAGTACAGGTTCGTTTTCACTGAAAACGTTCGTGTCTGCTCGATACATTTTACTAATTGGAATGATGGTCATTTGAAAAGTGAACTGTTAAATATTCCTTCGAAACGCAAGGTCAAGACTGAGCTGTTCCATCTCTAAGTCTACCATCCTCAGATGCTGATTCGTGGTCTGGTAATGAACTTAATAATTAGATAACGAAGCTACCGTAAAGAAGTACCTAGAAAATATTTTACAGGTAAAAATATTACCAATTAATGAAGAAATTAGTTTCGGTAGTGCATTTTTTCGTGATGTTTTATAGTTCTCCGTAGTAGAAGATTAACGGGAACTATGCTTGCCGTATGCTGAAGCAAGATGGATTGGCCACTGTGTGGAAACATGTGGACGCTGCGTTGGCCACAGCTGACAGGCTTCAGGCCGCTGGCCTCAGCTGGTGCGAGGCCGAGGCAAGGTGCCAAGAGCCGCGACACCTCTCCTGCGGCTGGAGCTCCCTCGGAACCCCGATGTCACTACGTCTTCCGCCGCACAACCTCGGATCGCTTAGCCCTGACTCGAAGGTGGGCTGCGTATTTTTGGGTGAAAGGAGATCGTGGGAACCGGCCTTACGTCATGGCAACAGGACAGAGGTGTCGCTCAGTGTTGGTAGCGTATCACAGCCAGCACGGGATGCCTCGTCTTTTGGGCTAGCGGTCAATTTTCCTGCGCAGTCTAGAGAAATGCAGCGGGCGAGTATGCTAGTCACTGGTAACTACAACGCTAGGTGGGTAAAAGACTTCCCCAGGAAAATAACGCACAGGTTGGGAAAGAATGCCAGCGTGCACTCTGTATGTTTGCCAGGAGGTCTCGACAGAGATGTGGGTGACACGCTGCCGGTGGCTGCTGAACGCTATGGGTACAGCGGTTGCAAATCGTAGTTGATGCTGGTTGGAAAGAGACGCACTGCCAGAGTTCTGAGCCCGTCCTCAGTTCGTTTCTGTGAAATGGTGAAGACTCATAACGTCACACGTGAGGTGGAAGCACGCCTCACTAGTTCCAGCATCGTACCCACAACTGACTGCGGCTTTGTGATGTGGAGCCAAGTTCAAGGTCTATACTAATTGCCACAGAAAACTTGTTGGTACCTTAAGTGATTAGCAGAGAAATTCTGAATTTGAATTTGAAAATATCTTGCAAGGTTAGTCTGGACTCCAATGTTTCGATAATATCTGGTGGGGTTCTAGCAAGTTATAAAGGTGAAAAAATCTGCATAAGCACAAACGTCAAACTTTGGTTCAAATGGCTCTAAGCACTATGGGACTTAACATCTGAGGTCATCAGTCCCGTAGACTTAGAACTACTTAAACCTAACTAACCTAAGGACATCACACACATCCATGCCTGAGGCAGGATTCGAACCTGCGACCGTAGCAGCAGCGCGGTTCCGGACTGAAGCGGCTGGAACCGCTCGGCCACAGCGGCCCGCCGTCAAAGTTTGCTCAAACACGGTAATCTCGTCGTTTTTTAGACTCCCTGCATCAGTAGACGTAGCGGTAGGGCATTTCAGACAAAAATTAGATAATATTGTGTGTGACTTCATGCTATTGTAATAGGGGAGACGTCAGTATCTTTGTTAGAATGGGAGAATCATGCGATTAAATCAGGTACCAGGTACCGTGTGAATTATTGTAAGCTTTCTTCCTGAAAAATACTTCGACCAGTTAGAGAACCAACTTCTAAGGCCAACGCCTCAGGGCTCCCCGACCCCAAGTAACAGAAAGAAACTTCTTGAAATAGTTAACGTAGAGGCGGTGCAAAGCTGCCAGACTTATCCACCATGCATTTAATATTGTGTGAATTACTTTTGATTTATATTTGTATTAGATCACTGTTTACAATGCGGAATCTGATTATTAATCGTTTCATTGGCTGGTAGTAGCACGACACATAAACGATTTCTGTTGCACTGCATGTCTGGGAGTTAAATAGAGCTGATCACTGAGAGGAAGAGCGACGTGTGCCCTCAGAGGCCGCTAAGGGGCTGAAGAGGAGCTGGCAAGAGAGTTGTCGTGTTCTGCAGGGGCGAAAGTTTACTGCCCTGAGAGAGAGGAGACCGAGGGGGCGGCGGTTTACAATGCTGGAGGCTGCAGAACACCTGTAGCAGCGACAATGTGGGTGGGAGGTTGCACTCTGGAGGAACAGAAAATATTTCAGAATAACGTACCAGGCGGAAGAGTGTAGAGGGGCAGAACAAAGCCAAAAGATCTTTTAGTGAGAAGTAATAGATAGGCTGGGTCACAAACAATGGTCGCGATCCGACCTCCGAGGAATCGCCTCACGGGAAGCTCGTGGGGATGCTTCCCGCTGAAAAGGAGAGATCCGTATTTGACTGGTAGAGTGCTAAGGACGTAGGAGGGAAAATGGAAACTTCCAGAAAATCATCTAAAATGGGTATGAGCTTCAGGCGATTATCTGACAGATTCGTGACCCATACAGTGGGAAGTAATGTTTTTCTGCTGGCATTTTTCGCCAGAGTGCAAACGTAGACGGCGCATGTCCAGGAGTGAGCTAGAGTATGGAGTGCAGAAAGTTCCCTGTGGGGGAACGATCGGAGACATTCCCCTCTGGGTATCGAGCTAGAAACTTCGCTGGCGAGACCCACAGCGGAGAATCTGGCGCTTAGATTTTGAGAAGAGTTGCTTGGGACACAAGGAGGACGTGAAGTAGACGGAGTTGCTATTCTGTTTACTGTGGTGACGATTCTTTAGCTCTCTGCGGAGTCTGACACACAGTGAAGTTCTTCTTTGCAGAGGAAAACTTCAGTCGAGTTTCTGTTCCTAGCTAGTGGGCAAACAGAAATCTTGACTCGTGTTCTGTCTTGTACCGAGGTAATTCCTGCCCTATGAGTTTACAGAAGGTATACTGCATCCACTTTGTAGGCAGAGACTTACAGATACGCCATGTACATCATCTGCGCAGCGATCAAAACCACTACGAGCAGATCATTGGCGCACTACAGTTGCTGCCCGTACTTCAATATGGGATAGGCGCACTCTGGTTCGACGGATAGGAATACACTCACAGTAAATGTACTGAGTTCCATTTGCTTCTACACTCAGATTTTTCAGAAAGTACCAGTCAGTGTTAGATCTTCCGTTCCTTACCGCTATCAGTATCTGCCAGTCCGTCTAATAAATGGGGGCGTGGTCTAAACAAAGTCACACATGATACACCTCTCTCGAAATTACATTTTGGATACAAGCAGACATCGTGTGCTTCATATTTATAATTTTATGCACTCTACATTTTTTCGACAGTAAATAGTTTACGGTATCCTAGTTATGATACATTCTAGTAGAATCCCGATAGGAATAGCTGGTTTGATTTGCTACACTGAGGTAAAGTAAAACCACAACACAGTACTTGGTTTTATAGAAATCGGTAGATGTAGATGGTCAATGACAGCGTCGTTTTAGTCATTTGTAGGCTGAGAACTCCACTGTGGAGACAATGTTACGTAATCCTAATCACACACGCTATATGTTACAAACACCACGGGGGTTTATAGCGGTAGACCGTGATCATAAGACAGTTTTAGCTTTGGTGACTACAGGTGATAACAAGGAACGATAAGAAAGGTAGGAAAGTATTTTTGGTTAGCAATACGAAGGAAGTCGCAGGTATCTGAATAGTCAAGATAAAGTATTCAGCTGTAGGGACGAAGGTGTAGAACACGAATGGATTACTACTTTCAGGGCACTGTACGCTCTGCCTTAGAATGGTATGCGCCGAGCAGGGTTGTGAGGGCTGAGAGGACCGGCCTGGTGCAGTAGCCGCGTACCCTGATTGCGGGAAGGCGTCCGATTAGTGAAGAGAATACCAGCTTACCGAGTACCTGAACGGATTCGTAATTGGATTCATGACTTCCCAGAAGGTAGGACTCTACAGATGTTAAATTTTCCAACATGGCTGCGTGGACAGCGACCGTTTACAAGTAAAATTAACAGCACTAGCAGCCATCAGTCGCAAAAAAATGATTCTGATGCTACCGTAGCTCGACGCATGTGAGCAGCCCATAGTGGCTAACCTTTTATGTATTCTGTTGTACAAATTTTGTGTCTAAAGCTTTATCGCTTGATTTTTAGTTCAATATGTGACCTGCCAAGTTGAAGTTTTATTTCTGAAGAAGGCACTCATAGCACTGCCGAAACCTAGGTCAAAAGACTCCTTTTCTGCGACCGAGGACTGCTATTGCTGTTAATTTCACTCTACAATTTTTTTTTCATCAGTCGTCTCACGGGTTGGATGAGGACCGCTACGAGTTCATCCTCTGTTGTGCCAACATCTTCATTTCACAGTAGCACTTGAGCCCTACAGCCTCAGTTATTTGTTGAGTATATTCCTATTTCTGTCTTCTCCTAAAATTTGTAAGGGGTCCGTAGGCCCTTACTATAACTTTTCACTCGGCACAGGTCGATAGGGCGAACAATCGATTGTGACGTGTTGAGAGAGCGAGTATCGAGTGCGCCAGTCTGGTTGGCGGGAATGGTGTGTGTGTGTGTGGAGGCCATTATTGGAATACAGGGTTTTTAACCGAGAAGGTTGTCACCATCGCCATGGTTAGGCCCCTAAATAATAAATAAATACCGGGAAAGTGATGAAGTATCTTTACAAAAGTGATCAGTGCCGATATTTAGTTTCGCGTCTACCACGCCGGCCGAACCTTGGATTCCCCCCTACGGGTCCGGGGTAAGAATAGGCCCGAGGTATTCCTGCCTGTCGTAAGAGGCGACTAAAAGGAGTCCCTCCCCCTCAAGGGGGTAGTTAGCGCCTGCGTCCGGAGACGGACGGTTCCACGACCTCTATTTGCGGTCATTTTGCCTTTTCACTTCTCGTTTCTTCCTTCCTTTGGTTGGTTCCTTTCTTTGCTCTTCTCCACCTCACTGTCTTCCTTACTCTTTCCCCTGCATAGTCTCCTTGCCTTCTCATTGCCTTCTTCTCATTGCCTTCTTCTCATTGCCTTCTTCTCATTGCCTTCTTCTCATTGCCTTCTTCTCATTGCCTTCTTCTCATTGCCTTCTTCTCCTTGCCTTCTCATTGCCTTCTTCTCCTTGCCTTCTCTGGTCTCCGCCTCGGCGTTTGAGACACTGTCCTCTCTCTCTCTCTGTCTCCCTCTCTCTCTCTCTCCTTTTTCCTCTTCTTCCTTCCTCCCTGTGCGCGCCTGAAGGCCGACCCACGCGTTCGCACGCGTAGCCGGTGACGGGGTAAGCGTAATTCCCCGCCCTGGGTAGACATGTAAGGCACGCGCGTACCCCCTGGTAAAGGCCAGGCCCGGGGAGGGGTGATTGCCTGAGCTGATACCTTCTGACCATGCCGATTGGTCCCTCCGTCTGTTTCTCGGGAGGTGTGACCTGAGGTGTAAACATTCACCTAAGGCGGGAGTGCCATCTGAGAGGGTCCCCACAAGGAAGGAGCGCGCCATTGGAGACGCTGGCAATCATGGGGGATTCCTCCGCAATGGATTTCACTCCATCTCTCTCGACTTCTGCCCAAAAACGGAAACGTGACCAGCTACCAGTGACAAAAGTACTACCGCCTGCCCCACAGTTCCTCGTCGTTTCTCGATCTGAGGACGGAAAGGATTTTTCCTCTGTCAACCCTTTCGTTATCCAGAAGGGCGTCGATGCCATAGCCGGATGTGTCAAATCTTGTACCAGGTTGCGTAACGGTACCTTATTACTCGAAACTGAGAGCGCCTTTCAGGCACAAAAACTGCTTCGGGCCACACTCCTGTACACATTCTCTCACCGAACTTTGAATTCGTCTCGTGGTGTGGTCTATACTAGATCCCTCGACGGCTTGACTGACGAGGAGATTCAATCTTTCCTCGCTGAGCAGGGCGTGACGGCTGTCCATAGGGTCATGAAAAAGGTCAACAATGACCGTGTACCGACCCGGACACTTTTCTTGACCTTCGATAGTGTTCAGCTGCCATCGCGCATCAAAGCGGGCTACGAGGTTATTTCTGTTCACCCCTATGTCCCGACACCTACGCGCTGCTACCAGTGTCAGCGTTTCAATCACACTCGCCAGTCTTGTTCCAATGCGGCTAAATGTGTCACTTGTGGCAGGGATGCCCATGAGGGTGACTGTCCACCTCCGTCTCCCCGTTGTGTGAACTGTCAGGGTGACCATGCCGCATCCTCCCGCGACTGTCCTGTCTATAAGGAAGAACGCTGTATCCAAGAAATTCGGGTCAAAGAGAAAGTGTCCACCTCGGCTGCTCGCAAGCTATTGGCTAGTAGGAAGCCCACGCTGCTCCCAGCGGGGAAATACAGTACTGTCCTCGCCTCTCCTCGGACTACCAGGGAGGTGGCAACCCAGACATGCGATCTGACCTTCAGCACCACGGTCGTCCGTTCGGCCAGTGCTAAGATCGCGCGGTCGACGTCTCCTCTTCCTCCCATCACCCCACAGACACCAGCCCCTTCATCAGCTTCTGCTAAGACGAAGACCCAGAAGTCAGATGCACGGGCCTTCAAGAAGGAACCGTCCCGTGCAGACTTCCTACGTACCTCGACCTCCCAGCCTTCGACCGGTACTTCCACCAAACGACCTTCCAAGAAGGCTAATAGGAAGCACAGTTCTCCTTCTCCGCCACGGCGCATTTCTTCTCCTGCGCCACCCAGCGGTTGCCGCCCCAGGCCGTCATCCCTTTCGCCTGGCCGCACCGCTGGTAGCCGAACATCTGGCCGTTCACCGGCGGAGGAAGCTCCCCCTCCCGGCCATCTTCCCAAGATGGCCGATGAACCTATAGACCCAATGGACGCTGACTGTCCGCCTACTGATAGCGGCGGCAGTGCTCGCTCGAAGCCAGGCCCTCATCGGCCTTCGAAGTGACCCCTTCTTTCATCTTCGTTTTATTCTTACGATGGCACTTATTCACTGGAATATTCGCAGCATTCGTTCCAACCGAGAGGACTTGCAGTTGCTGCTCCGCTTGCACCGTCCGCTCGTCGTAGCCCTCCAGGAAATGAAGCTACGCCCATGCGATCAAATTGCCTTGGCACACTACACCTCTGTGCGTTTTGACCTACCCCCTGTGGTAGGTATCCCAGCTCATGGAGGGGCTATGTTGCTGGTCCGGGATGATATTTACTACAATCCCATCACGTTGCACACCGGCCTGCAGGCAGTTGCCATCCGCATTACTCTCCCCACTTTTACATTTTCCAATTGTACCGTTTACACTCCATCGTCGTCTGCCGTTACCAGGGCAGACATGATGCAAATTATTGCTCAGCTACCTGCATCATTTTTGTTAACTGGAGACGTCAATGCCCACCATCCCCTTTGGGGCTCTCCAGCATCCTGCCCGAGGGGCTCCCTGTTAGCAGACCTTTTCAACCAGCTCAATCTTGTCTGCCTCAATACTGGCGCCCCTACTTTTCTTTCGGACACATCTCACACCTATTCCTATTTAGATCTCTCTATATGTACTCCCCAACTTGCCCGCCGGTTCGAGTGGTATGCACTTTCTGATACATATTCGAGCGACCACTTCCCGTGTGTTATCCATCTCCTGCAGCATACCCCCTCTCCGTGCTCATCTAGTTGGAACATCTCCAAAGCAGACTGGGGGCTCTTCTCTTCCAGGGCGACTTTTCAGGATCAAACATTCCCAAGCTGCGATAGTCAGGTCGCACACCTCACGGAAGTCATTCTCACTGCTGCTGAATATTCCATCCCTCACCCTACTTCTTCTCCACGTCGCGTACCGGTCCCCTGGTGGACCGCAGCATGTAGAGACGCTTTACGTGCTCGTCGACGTGCTTTACGCACCTTTAAACGCCACCCTACAGTGGCGAATTGTATCAATTATAAACGATTACGTGCACAGTGTCGTCGTATTATTAAAGAAAGCAAGAAAGCCAGCTGGGCTGCTTTCACAAGCACCTTCAACAGTTTTACTCCTTCTGTTGTCTGGGGTAGCCTGCGCCGGCTATATGGCACTAAGGTCCACTCACCAGTTTCTGGCTTGACGGTCGCGAATGATGTCCTTGTGGCCCCTGAGGCTGTCTCCAATGCCTTCGGCCGCTTTTTCGCAGAGGTTTCGAGCTCCGCTCATTACCACCCTGCCTTCCTCCCCCGCAAACAGGCAGAGGAGGCTAGGCCACCTAACTTCCGCTCCCCATTCACCATGCGGGAACTCGAAAACGCACTTGGCCGATCACGGTCCTCCGCTCCAGGGCCTGATTCTATTCATATTCAGATGCTGAAGAACCTTTCTCCTGCGGGTAAAGGTTTTCTTCTTCGTACTTACAATCGCATCTGGATTGAGGGACATGTTCCCGCATGCTGGCGCGAGTCTATTGTTGTCCCGATTCCTAAGCCGGGGAAGGACAAGCACTTGCCTTCCAGTTATCGACCCATCTCGCTTACCAGCTGTGTCTGTAAAGTGATGGAGCGAATGGTTAACTCTCGATTGGTTTGGCTGCTCGAGTCTCGACGCCTCCTTACCAATGTACAATGTGGATTTCGTAGGCGCCGGTCTGCTGTTGACCATCTGGTTACCTTGTCGACCTTCATTATGAATAACTTCTTGCGGAAGCGCCCGACCGCGGCTGTGTTCTTTGATTTGGAGAAGGCTTACGACACCTGTTGGAGGGCGGGCATTCTCCGCACCATGCATACATGGGGCCTTCGCGGTCGCCTCCCTCTTTTTATTCGTTCCTTTTTAATGGATCGACAGTTCAGGGTACGTGTGGGTTCTGTCCTGTCAGACACCTTTCGCCAGGAGAATGGGGTGCCACAGGGCTCAGTTTTGAGCGTCGCTCTCTTCGCCATAGCGATCAATCCAATAATGGATTGCCTCCCAGCTGATGTATCAGGCTCCCTTTTCGTGGACGATTTTACCATCTATTGCAGCGCGCAGCGTACGTGTTTCCTGGAGCGCTGTCTTCAGCGTTCTCTTGACCGTCTTTACTCCTGGAGTGTCGCCAATGGCTTCCGTTTTTCTGCCGAGAAGACGGTCTGTATTAACTTCTGGCGCTACAAAGAGTTTCTCCCACCGTCCTTACGACTCGGTCCCGTTGCTCTCCCATTCGTGGAGACAACAAAATTTTTAGGTCTTACATTTGACAGGAAACTTAGTTGGTCTGCACATGTGTCTTATTTGGCTGCCCGTTGTACCCGTTCTCTCAATGTCCTCCGTGTTCTCAGTGGTATGTCGTGGGGAGCGGATCGAACCGTCCTACTTCGCCTATATCGGTCGATCGTCCGCTCCAAGCTGGATTATGGGAGCTTCGTATACTCCTCTGCACGGCCATCCATCTTACGCCGCCTCAACTCCATACAACATCGGGGTTTACGACTTGCGATCGGAGCGTTTTATACTAGTCCCGTCGAGAGTCTTCATGCTGACGCTGGTGGGTTGCCACTCACCTACCGGCGCGATATACTGCTTTGTCGGTATGCCTGTCGGTTACTGGCAATGCCCGACCACCCGTCTTATCGTTCCTTTTTTGATGACTCTCTCGACAGTCAATACGGGTTGTATGTCTCCGCCCTACTACCCCCTGGAGTTCGCTTTCGTCGCCTCCTTCAACACCTTAATTTTTCACTCCCTGCCACCTTTCGAGTGGGCGAGAGCCACACGCCACCTTGGCTCCAGGCTCAGGTTCGCGTCCACCTTGACCTCTGCTCGCTCCCGAAGGAGTTTACCCCCGGTTCAGTCTACCACTCCCGTTTTGTCGAACTTCGTTCGAAGTTCATTAATATGACCTTCATTTATACAGATGGCTCTAAGACCAATGACGGGGTCGGGTGTTCTTTTATTGTCGGGGCACAAAGTTTCCAATATCGGCTCCATGGCCATTGTTCGATCTTCACAGCTGAGCTCTTTGCCCTCTACCAGGCTGTCCTTTACATCTGCCGCCACCGACATTCTGCATATGTCATCTGCTCCGATTCCCTGAGCGCTATCCAGAGCCTCGGTGATCCGTACCCGGTTCACCCTTTCGTGCACCGGATCCAACGCTCTCTTCAGCAGCTGGTGGACGTCGGTTCTCCGGTTAGCTTTATGTGGGTTCCTGGCCATGTCGGTATCCCTGGGAACGAAGCTGCAGATGCCGCGGCCAAGGCTGCGGTCCTCCAGCCTCGGACAGCTTCTTGTTGTGTCCCTTCGTCAGATTGTAGCAGGGTAATTTGTCGGCGCATTGTATCGCTGTGGCATGCCGATTGGGCTGCACTTCCAGACAACAAGCTTCGGGCCTTGAAAGCTCTTCCCGTGGCTTGGACGTCCTCCTCACGCCCTTCTCGGCGGGAGGAGGTAGTTTTGGCCCGGTTGCGAATTGGCCACTGCCGGTTCAGCCATCGCCATCTGCTGACGGCTGCGCCGGCGCCGTTCTGCCCATGTGGGCAATTGCTGACGGTCCGCCACATTTTAACGTCATGTCCGGATTTTAACACCCTGCGTCTCGATCTTGGCCTGCCATGTACTGTAGAAGCCATTTTAGCGGATGACCCACGAGCAGCTGCTCGCGTTCTTCGTTTTATCAATTTGACAAACCTCTCTAAGGACATTTGATGATGCTGTTTTTTAATGCTTTGCCTGTCAGTCTGTCTTTTATCGTGTTTTCCCTTTTAGTTGTTTTAAACTTGTGCCTCGCGGTGCATTCTTAACGTAGTCAGGGCGCTAATGACCATTGAAGTTGTGCGCCCTAAAACCACAAAAAAAAAAAAAAAAAAGAACCTTGGATTGCAGTGTTGGATGCAGTGATGGATTAGCGTGTGACGATAATGGAAAATGAAGAAAGCCTGTGCTGAGATTAGCCATAATTAGATATGTATGACGAAGGCAGTGGCTGTCTCCCTTTTGTGTTTTGAGAAGAATATAAGTTCGTAATTAGTAAAACTGTGTTGGTGTTCCTTATTACCATACATTCAGTATTATTAGTATTGAACAGGACGAACTGGAAACTAACGACTTCCGTAGCAGTCAATTCCGATTAGCAGCCCCATTAGGTTCACGGTCATGTTAATAATAAATATTGGGCTGCTGTTTGATCAGATCAGGTCGGGATGATAAACGGAGGTGTTACAAATTTTTACCCTACACAAAAAAGTGTGTGAAATCTTATGGGACTTAACTGCTAAGGTCATCAGTCCCTAAGCTTACACACTACTTAACCTAAATTATCCTAAGGACAAACACACACACCCATGCCCGAGGGAGGACTCGAACCACCACCGGGACCAGCTGCACAGTCCATGACTGCAGCGCCTTAGCCAGACGGTGTGGCCGAGCGGTTCTAGGAGCTGCAGTCTGGAACCGCTACGGTCGCAGGTTCGAATCCTGCCTCGGGCATGAATGTGTGTGATGTCCTTTGGTCAGTTAGGTTTAAGTAGTTCTAAGTTCTAGGGGACTGATGACCTTAGATGTTAAGTCCTATGGTGCTCAGAGCTATTTTTTTGTAACGAACCACCGGGGACCACGATTCCCTTTTGCGAAAACACTCTGAGATACTGCTGAAGAGCCTGGGAAATGTTGTCAATGGAGTTCGAGCTTATCCTGAATGTGTGTTTGCAATTATGAAGAGAGAAAAGGGACAAGAGGTAAGATTTACACTACTTGGACTCAGCGGTCCACCGGCGCTTAACACGTGAATTGTGTCTTGTGCGTAAACAAAGCAGTTTTCCTTTACGTCCTGGAAATAGGCGCGCGGCGTCAGTAACCACAGGTTCCGTCTCGGACAGTACAGTAGCTGTGGAGCGGTGGAAAACTGTTTCGTGGCGAACATATCCGGCGCCTGCCGGCCCGTGGAATGGCCTCAGGAGCCTGAGAGAGCCGTATGGTGTGGCTGGCTGTGGCTGTGCGGCATTGTTCGCGGCGTGACGGCTTTATGGATGAATGGAGCAGCGTTACGTAAGCCCCGACTCCCACTGTGTGTCCCAGGAGGCACCGGTAGCGGCTCACGTCAAGGCGGCGGGTCCACGGGATGTGGTCCGGAGCTGGTGGGCGCTCGTCGCTAGGCGAGACCGCCTGTCCGTGTTTCTCTGGTGTCCCCCTAGGCGAGTCTGCGAAAGGACGCTGTGGTGCGCTCGTGCTGGGGTCGGAGGCAGCCAGTCAGAATCCTGCAGGTGGAAGACATTTACCTAGCCAGAAACTGGTCGAAAACTGGTCAATAGTGGATGGAGAGGTAGTGATGTCAGTTTTCCGATCGGTAGAACTTGCGCCAACGTCCAGGGTTAAATCCAGACTATACCTCCGCAATGTCTGAATGAACGACTGTGAGCATGTCACGCTGATGATGGTGATTTGGCCGTCGGAAAAGGACTTTAAGTTTGCTAAGAACAGATATGGTTGCTGTGGAATGTTTTAAGTCAAGGACAGCGTGAGGCCCTCGTGTGCTGTCCCTTGATCTGAGGATGGCCCATCTGAGGGGGTCGAATCCACTCATCCGATAACACAACACTCTTATTGTGTCAGAAAATAAAAAACCATTCTAATAAGGCGAACCTTTCTCCTTCGTTATTAGTACGGCGGCTGAAGTGTTACTCCTTAACTAAATGGTTGAAATGGCTCTGAGCACTATGGGACTTAACATCTGAGGTCATCAGTCCCCTAGAACTTAGAACTGCTTAAACCTAACCAACCTAAGGACATCAGACACATCCATGCCCCAGGCACGATTCGAACCTGCGACCGTAGCGGTCGCGCGGTTCCGGGCTGAAGCGCCTAGAACCGCTCGGCCACGCCGGCTGGCAGTATTCTATCTGTTGGGGCTACCAGAGAAGATGTGGTTGGCAGCGTCTTACTCACTTCAGTCGTATAATGAGAATGCGATGTACTTGTTTACTATAGCATCCTTGGTTGTCTGAAGCGTGTTAAATCTTCTGGTTCTATGATGATTTTAATGCCGTAGCTTGGCCACTAGTGCCAGGTGAACTTTGGCGTAACCTGTGTGTTTCCATTTGGATAACTCTTACCTTTCAGTGTTTCACTCCTCTCTCATTGCTAGTATGTCACTTTTTACAAGATTTGCAACTGGTACTCAGACACGTTTTCTCTCTCTCTCTCTCTCTCTCTCTCTCTCTCTCTCTCTCTCCGGTGTAAGCGGCTGCTTTGGCCACATTGTCCGCTGTTTTACAATGAGATCAGAAATGAGCTCCGTATACCCGCTTTAAACTCGCCAGCGACTCATGTGACGTCATCTCCGAGCTGTCTGTCTCTGCGTGCCAGTAGTCTCCAGTCGTGAGGGTCCACCGCAACCCACTCATCACCAGAGTCTGTTGTCGGCTACAAGTGGGCTAGCCGCGCTCAGAAAGGAGAGCGGCTACACGAGTTCTCAAGTATAACCGCGGCGCCGCGACGTTCCCGCGACATAGGTAACTTTTCTGAAAGAAACTTCCGCCATTACACTGTAAATTAGTGTTTACTTACTTCATAAAAGAATGATTTCAGCTTTATAGCCATTCTCAAGAGCAACTTTAAATGTCACAAAATGTCAGATCTCCCTATGGTCCACTGTGCGTGACGGCTACTTTTGTATTGTCTAGGAAGACTGGCATACTCGGATCGCTAGACAATCAATCAAACCAGTCGTATTAACGGGTTTTATTACAAAAAAAAATATTACAATTCTTCACTTTTGCAGTTGCAAAGATGTGTCGCAAGCTAAGGGCGACATATAAAATGATCATTTTTCATCAGTACAAACAATGCCAAGTCTGTGCTACATAGTGTACGAGTGCCTAATCTTGAAGTTGTTATTCAACAGGGCCGTCACCAGTCGGTCGCGGTGCTTACGCCCTCTTCAGACAGGGGCCGCTGCTGTCACGTTGTCGTCTTGGAGGGAGGTCCGGTCAGCGTGCGATCGGCTGACGTCTTCTCACAGCCGTCTCTTCTCTATCGTTCCCTACTGGCTTGCAGGCGCTTGACTTTTACGCCGTAAAAATTCTAATACCAATGCAACGAGTGATCGGTTAGCAGTGAATATTGTTCTGCTTATACATACTTATGTGGATGTATGTCTATACAGTATATTACACACAAGAGAAGGATCCAAATCCACGTCGAATCCCGCCCTGAAATTTTTTATACATGAAGAGTACAGTGAAAAGAAACTATGAAACCCGAATTCGAGTCTCGGTCCGGCACACAGTTTTAATCTCCCAGTAAGTTTCATATCAGCGCACACACCGCTGCAGAGTGAAAATCTCTTTCTGGAAAAAACACTATGCTCAAATTTTAGCTGGTAAGGCGCATTCCAAATATTATTTTAAAAATGTTGAATAATGCTAAATTCGTAGCTCGCCAAACGCCTGGAGAAACGTACACACCCTAACGTAGCTGTAGGAGTCAGCACATGCGAAGCACGACGGCCGCACGTGCTTGGTATATGCGTAACAGATAACACGGCACAATGTGATCGTAACTGGTAAAGTGAATTTCAGTTTCCGTCCGTATTTTCTGTGACGCAATTGTTCAGTTATTATTAACTCCAATTTTCAACGCATTTAATATCCATAAGAATTAGTAGTTGCCATTAAGGTATCACTAAGTGTTAACAATGGAGATAAAACTCAGTTAATTCTCTTCGTGTTTTCTTTGTATATGTTTGCTAAAAGCATCTATCTTTGTGCGGGTTTCAGTGTTTCACAGTAATGTCTAATCCAGTTAACGTTTTCAACCTTGCAAAGATGAAATATGTAGAATGTTGTGCACAATCGGAACACCATACATGTCCTGAAGACCTACATATGTTATTCATGTGTTAAATTCTGGGACATTCATTCGAATGATGCCGTCATTTCGTTAGAAATCGTGGAAACATTTACAGAAACAGGACAGAAGTCTGACTATTCATTGAAATGTGGTTCGAACAATAATTGTTATGGTAATTACCATAAAGTCCAGATCAGAAATGCAGTACGTGGAGGGTAATAACTTTCATTGATATAAAAAGTGGCTGTAAATATTTTTATTAAACGGAGGACGGAGGGAACGCTTATAATTAAACACTGTGCAAAGCAAGTCTCGTTTCATAAAACATGATTGTGAATTGTATAAATGGAACAATGAAATATACACCACTTTTCTAAAGATTTAGAAACGCACGTCAGTCAGTGCACCATTACTTAGAGAGGTTTACGAGACTGGGCCTTCTGCATTGCAAGTGAGATGAACATCACAGCCATCCAGGCTTCTTCAACCTAGTTAAATAGATTCAGGGAATTCTACGGATAAGGAAGTAAACGTGTAGAGGAGATGCCATTAATTGGCAATACTGTAGAGATATTCGTAGCTGACGTAAGATGAAGCTCCTTGTTATCCCCTAAAATGCTGTGCATAAAGCCAATCAGTCAGGTTTCTTGTAAGAACTGCGTGCAATCCGCACTTTATCATTTCTAGCGAAAAAGACAGAATCGCTTTGCAATCGAAGAATGCTGTGACACCTTCGTTTACAATAATGCCACTGATAAGTATTAGCGGGTACTCTTTCCGCATCTTTATCTCTTTCTTCAGAAACCTATGAAGCAAATTACGATAAAAAATTTAAAAGAACGACTGTTCAGTCAGAAAAAAATCTTGTAATCGATACTGCAAAATCTGGAAAAATAGGGCAGAGTAAGTTTCAGTATTATATCCGAAACGTCGTCTTCCATAATTTATCCATTTTAGTGGCTGTTGAGATCCGTGGCTATAGATTATATTATTTTAATAAGTACAGCAACCAGCCATACTGTCACGTATTTTTGTTTAACCTAATACGCCTTTCGATCTTTCACCCATCTGCAATTACCGTAATGCATATTTGAGTCTTCAGGCAGTACATATTTGCAACATCGACGGCAAATGGAATGCTGCAACTGACCTATTTAAAGTAAATACTATGTTTAGCTACTACATTCGAGAGTTGTGTGTTTACTGTGTACTGCTTTTTAGGTGTACTTACTTTCTACTCTAGTTGTGTTATTCCGATTTTCGTCCATGTGGATGTGGCACACACACTTTTTTACTTCTGTTTTGAACAAAACAGCCCAGTATCGGCCATGTTGCCGTCTGACATCTTTGTTTACATCTGAAAATACATCTCTCGTCAAAGATTATATCTTACTTCAATGTTCTGCAATGGTCGAAGTTGTGTTTTGCTTACAGTTTTTGTATGACTAAATAAAACTGAAATTGTTTACCAAGAATGTGCTGAGTATTCTGTATGCTTATTAAATAAGTGCATTATTGACTATTTAGGTTATGTGGTATAATACAGGGTGTTTCAAAGTAAACATAACGGTTTTAAGGCGTTGTAGCATTTATCACGTTTAACTCACAATTGTAAATAATACACCAAATGAAAGAGCAACTCAAACAGTTTTGTTTGTTTACCTGTACGCAATGGGAAGACTATGGAATGACGAAGAGTTACTGAAAAACGTGTTGAACGAGTGCGAGTCTTTCACGCTTAGCCCCAAGAAATATCCCCGCGGAAAGTTTATGGGCCTTTCTTTATCGGTGAATCAACTGTAATTGATGTTTCTTATATTGATGCGCTACAGCTATGGCCCGTGCCTCAGTGGGAAGAAGCTGCACAACACATCTTTATTTGGGGACAAGATGGTGCGCCGCCTCAGTACGCGACTGGTTAAACGACGTTGTATCCGACCGGTAGATTGGAAGCAGCGTTTTGTGCATAACCTCCACGTTCACACACGATCTGACGCGATCATGTGTATGTGCCTGCGATAGCAGCTGATCTATCCGACTTTACAAACAGTGTTATTGCAAGAGTTAATCCTGACACATTGATTAAGGTTTCGGAACAACTCTCCTATCGACTCGATGTGTGATCGGTGTTCACACTGGATAATTGTAAGAAAAACTGTTTGTGTTTCTCTTTCATTTGGGGTATTATTTATAATTGTAAGCTGAATGTAATATGTGTTACAAAGTCTTAAATCCCCTATATTCATTTTCAAACACCCTGTATTACAAAAAATAAAAATATGGTATCTATTCTTCTTTTTCCTTCAGCGTTTGTCCCACGTGCCTGCGTGGTCCGCTGTATTGGTCCGTTGAATGTTTACGCAGGTCTTTATGAATCGTATCAGCCCAACGTTGGTTAGGTCGTCCTTCGGGTTTACTGCCGACGACTTCAAGTGTGTAACGCGCCTTGGCAATAGAGTCACCACCGGCCCGTAAAACATGCCCAAACCATCGAAGACGACTCTCACGCACTTTGTCTTGGATCGGTGCAACACCAGACTGTTTCCTAATGCTGTCTTTAGAAACGTGATCTAACTTAGTGAGGCCTGCTGTCCACTTTACCATCTTCGTTTCCATTACACTTAGGCGGCCAGCACCCACTACCATACAAGGCGACTGGTCGGATGACAGTGTTTTAGATTTTTGATTTTAAATTGTCTTTCATCCTGCGGTCGCAAGTGTCTCCAGTTGTTCGCCACTTCATCCAGGTTGCCTGAGTTCCGATGTTGACGTCTTCGGTGAGTCGGCCGTCGACGCTGACCGTGGAAGCGAGGTACCGCGACGGGGAGGTAAATAAAGAAGAAGTGCGGTTGAAGCAGAGTTCACACGAATGTGCATATAAAAATGTTGGTAAAAAAATGTTATTGCAAATTTTTGGCTCTCACGGAAGTCTCAGGGAATGATTTCCCCACTTGGTGCATTAGTACACATTTCCACACCCGCGCATTAGTTATAGTTTTGAATTATTGATTCACTCAGACGTGAGCACAGTTTATGCTAGGGAACAAAAATTAGGCGATTATTACAGCAAAATAAGTTTTTTCACGACACAGTTAAATCACTATTTATTGGCGTTGTCCTTTTCTTTCACACAACGAAATTATCACTGGTGAGGCGGTTTACAGTTTTACTTTAATAATAATTTTACTCCCAGCTCCCAACAGCAGTAATGTAGGCTGCTATAAACGAAAATTATTCAATCAATTCGAACAGAACCATAAGTCCCACTGTCCTCTTTGTTCTAACAGTTTTGGCGCGAAATCACAGATCACGACATGTTCACTTACGCCGCTGTATATCTCGTAATTCGTACTCACACAAATTACCGTAGCACTTCCAGTTCACCAAATATATGCTTGCACACTTGCACTATTAAACAGTACTCTTTGTCGAAATATGGGAATAAATCGGCGCGAGAAGTTCTTACTCAAACGACCACATGGGCCACCCTCAAGTGGGGCTCGCTCGCCACCCACCCTCCAAAACGACTGACCAACGACTGACTCCCAGCCAAGATGGCCGCTCGCTTATATAGGCTCGGACGTCTAGCCCCCATTGTTATGCAAGTATCAATCTCACCAGTGAAGGTTACAAATTTTGATACAAACATCCCTCGACAGAAATAAGTACACCATCGGACCTGGATAAACTGAAAGAACCAGAAGTTGTAGAGAGTTTCAGGGAGAGCATAAGGGAACAATTGACAGGAATGGGGGAACGAAATACAGTAGAAGAAGAATGGGTAGCTCTGAGGGATGAAGTAGTGAAGGCAGCAGACGATCAAGTAGGTAAAAAGACGAGGGCTAATAGAAATCCTTGGGTAACAGAAGAAATATTGAATTTGATTGATGAAAGGAGAAAATATAAAAATGCAGTAAATGAAGCAGGCAAAAAGGAATACAAACGACTCAAAAATGAGATCGACAGGAAGTGCAAAATGGCTAAGCAGGGATGGCTAGAGGACAAGTGTATGGACATGGAGGCTTATCTCACTAGGGGTAAGATAGATACTGCCTACAGGAAAATTAAAGAGACCTTTGGAGAAAAGAGAACCACTTGTATGAATACCAAGAGCTCAGATGGGAACCCAGTTCTAAGCAAAGAAGGGAAAGCAGAAAGGTGGAAGGAGTATATAGAGG
The DNA here is from genome assembly GCF_023898315.1 of Schistocerca nitens. Lineage (NCBI taxonomy): Eukaryota > Metazoa > Arthropoda > Insecta > Orthoptera > Acrididae > Schistocerca > Schistocerca nitens. The sequence goes on from NC_064622.1 coordinate 14,212,806, forward strand.
GTCTATACAAGGGCGATGATCTTGAGGACAGTATTATGGAAATGGAAGAGGATGTAGATGAAGATGAAATGGGAGATAAGATACTGCGTGAAGAGTTTGACAGAGCACTGAAAGACCTGAGTCGAAACAAGGCCCCGGGAGTATACAACATTCCATTAGAACTACTGATGGCCTTGGGAGAGCCAGTCATGACAAAACTCTACCATCTGGTGAGCAAGTTGTATGAGACAGGCGAAATACCCTCAGACTTCAAGAAGAATATAATAATTACAATCCCAAAGAAAGCAGGTGTTGACAGATGTGAAAATTACCGAACTATCAGTTTAATAAGTCACAGTTGCAAAATACTAACGCGAATTCTTTACAGACGAATGGAAAAACTGGTAGAAGCGGACCTCGGGGAAGATCAGTTTGGATTCCGTAGAAATGTTGGAACACGTGAGGCAATACTAACCTTACGACTTATCTTAGAAGCTAGATTAAGAAAAGGCAAACCTACGTTTCTAGCATTTGTAGACTTGGAGAAAGCTTTTGACAATGTTAATTGGAATACTCTTTCAAATTCTGAAGGTGGCAGGGGTAAAATACAGGAAGCGGAAGGCTATTTACAATTTGTACAGGAACCAGATGGCAGTTATAAGAGTCGAGGGGCATGAAAGGGATGCAGTGGTTGGGAAAGGAGTGAGACAGGGTTGTAGCCTCTCCCCGATGTTATTCAATCTGTATATTGAGCAAGCAGTAAAGGAAACAAAAGAAAAATTCGGAGTAGGTATTAAAATTCATGGAGAAGAAGTAAAAACTTTGAGGTTTGCCGATGACATTGTAATTCTATCAGAGACAGCAACGGACTTGGAAGAGCAGTTGAACGGAATGGACAGTGTCTTGAAAGGAGGATATAAGATGAACATCAACAAAAGCATAACGAGGATAATGGAATGTAGTCAAATTAAATCTGGTGATGCTGAGGGAATTAGATTAGGAAATGAGACACTTAAAGTAGTAAAGGAGTTTTGCTATTTGGGGAGAAAAATAACTGATGATGGTCGAAGTAGAGAGGATATAAAATGTATACTGGCAATGGCAAGGAAAGCGTTTCTGAAGAAGAGAAATTTGTTAACATCGAGTATAGATTTAAGTGTCAGGAAGTCGTTTCTGAAAGTATGTGTATGGAGTGTAGCCATGTATGGAAGTGAAACATGGACGATAACTAGTTTGGACAAGAATAGAAGCTTTCGAAATGTGGTGCTACAGAAGAATTCTGAAGATAAGGTGGGTAGATCACGTAACTAATGAGGAGGTACTGAATAGGATTGGGGAGAAGAGAAGTTTGTGGCACAACTTGACTAGAAGAAGGGATCGGTTGGTAGGACATGTTTTGAGGCATCAAGGGATCACAAATTTAGCATTGGAGGGCAGCATGGAGGGTAAAAATCGTAGAGGGTGACCAAGAGATGAATACACGAAGCAGATTCAGAAGGATGTTGGTTACAGTAGGTACTGGGAGATGAAGAAGCTTGCACAGGATAGAGTAGCATAGAGAGCTGCATCAAACCAGTCTCAGGACTGAAGACCACAACAACAACATCGGAACAGCGGTAAAAAGTAGATCTTATTTGCTATGTTACATTAATTTCTAAGATTACTCTATCGCCCGTAATTGACGTTTTAGTTTATGCAAAATTTCGCCACATAGCGCAAATTTGTTTGCTTACATCTGTACTGCAAAGTTTTAAAACAGAACTGCTTATAGCACCGTTTTTAGACGTAATCTACAGCGATCTACACATTGCGCTGCTCAAAATCTTCATATCTATAGTAATTAATTAATTAATTAATTATGGGCGACAAGTGTTAATAATAATTTGCAAACAATGAAAACTACTACAAGTTAAGTGTATAGTATAACTTAACTATTTTAAAATACGTGTGATGCCACCCAAAATATTATATAGTGCCGTTATTTATGTCATGAATTTTTTGAATTTTATAAACAATTTTCCCTCAAACTTTTTTTATTGCTCTTTATGGGCTTAATTATTTATGAGTCTTAACATATGACTATGATACTGCATCCGCTATGACATAAAGGTTTTTAATGAGTGCTCGCTCATCCCTGTAAGTTGTTATTTACTATTTTTATTAATCTTTCAGTATTCGTGATATTAACCGATTTTGAGGTTACTAAAACTTCTGCGTCTCATGACTTTAAATAAAGATCGATCTTTCAGATGGTCCATATTGCTGACTACAATCCACTGCCACATCGCTCTTCACCGTAAGTTACATAGTTTTGGCGTAATACGCGAAAAACCAAACAATGCCCCAAGCTGCGGGCCACGTGGCCGCCGGAAATCATCCACCGACCGTTGCAACTCTCGCGCGGGCCCGCCACGCGCTTCCGGGAATGGCGAACCATGCTGCGCATTCGCTCTCTACAAAGCAATGCTTGCATACTAGGACTATTAATCTAGTAACGGGGGTTTGTACCGTCACAGTACTTAAACTTGCACCATTCAGATCTTCACCATTAATCGTGATGTCATCCATTTCATGTCCGCCTGATGTCATACTCGGTTTTCTTCAAATTAAGGCGCAAACCGTGTTGCGCCAACCGGTCAGTCCATTCTAGAATTAGGCTCTGCAGATCAAGTTTGATTTCTGCTGCCTACATCACGTCGTCAGCATAAAGTATGGTCCATGGTAATGGCCAGTGCAGGTCAGCTGTCACGTCGTCCGTTACGAGAATGAACAGAAGTGGTGATAAGGCAGAACCTTGATGGACGCCGACTGTGATGGGGAAGTCGTTGGACAGTCCTGAGGTTGTATGGACATAAGTTCTTGGCTGTGCGTGAAGTAACTGCACCCAGTTAATAAGCTGCTCTGGCACATCGTGCTGTCAAAGTGCTAGCCAAATGAGACTGTGTGGCACCCGATCAAAGGCCTTTTCGAGATCCAGGAATGCTAGATGCAGCGGCTTGGCTTTCTCATGATATTTCTCGACTAAGAGTCTTGCAGCATGAATCGCATCAGTTGTGGCGCAGTTCTTCACAAATCCAGCTTGGCTTCTGGAAATCTGTGTGATATACACTCCTGGAAATGGAAAAAAGAACACATTGACACCGGTGTGTCAGACCCACCATACTTGCTCCGGACACTGCGAGAGGGCTGTACAAGCAATGATCACACGCACGGCACAGCGGACACACCAGGAACCGCGGTGTTGGCCGTCGAATGGCGCTAGCTGCGCAGCATTTGTGCACCGCCGCCGTCAGTGTCAGCCAGTTTGCCGTGGCATACGGAGCTCCATCGCAGTCTTTAACACTGGTAGCATGCCGCGACAGCGTGGACGTGAACCGTATGTGCAGTTGACGGACTTTAAGCGAGGGCGTATAGTGGGCATGCGGGAGGCCGGGTGGACGTACCGCCGAATTGCTCAACACGTGGGGCGTGAGGTCTCCACAGTACATCGATGTTGTCGCCAGTGGTCGGCGGAAGGTGCACGTGCCCGTCGACCTGGGACCGGACCGCAGCGACGCACGGATGCACGCCAAGACCGTAGGATCCTACGCAGTGCCGTAGGGGACCGCACCGCCACTTCCCAGCAAATTAGGGACACTGTTGCTCCTGGGGTATCGGCGAGGACCATTCGCAACCGTCTCCATGAAGCTGGGCTACGGTCCCGCACACCGTTAGGCCGTCTTCCGCTCACGCCCCAACATCGTGCAGCCCGCCTCCAGTGGTGTCGCGACAGGCGTGAATGGAGGGACGAATGGAGACGTGTCGTCTTCAGCGATGAGAGTCGCTTCTGCCTTGGTGCCAATGATGGTCGTATGCGTGTTTGGCGCCGTGCAAGTGAGCGCCACAATCAGGACTGCATACGACAGAGGCACACAAGGCCAACACCCGGCCTCATGGTGTGGGGAGCGATCTCCTACACTGGCCGTACACCACTGGTGATCGTCGAGGGGACACTGAATAGTGCACGGTACATCCAAACCGTCATCGAACCCATCGTTCTACCATTCCTAGACCGGCAAGGGAACTTGCTGTTCCAACAGGACAATGCACGTCCGCATGTATCCCGTGCCACCCAACGTGCTCTAGAAGGTGTAAGTCAACTACCCTGGCCAGCAAGATCTCCGGATCTGTCCCCCATTGAGCATGTTTGGGACTGGATGAAGCGTCGTCTCACGCGGTCTGCACGTCCAGCACGAACGCTGGTCCAACTGAGGCGCCAGGTGGAAATGGCACGGCAAGCCGTTCCACAGGACTACATCCAGCATCTCTACGATCGTCTCCATGGGAGAATAGCAGCCTGCATTGCTGCGAAAGGTGGATATACACTGTACTAGTGCCGACATTGTGCATGCTCTGTTGCGTGTGTCTATGTGCCTGTGGTTCTGTCAGTGTGATCATGTGATGTATCTGACCCCAGGAATGTGTCAATAAAGTTTCCCCTTCCTGGGACAATGAATTCACGGTGTTCTTATTTCAATTTCCAGGAGTGTATAAGAAATATTATATCTCTTCTTCTTTTTCTCTCTCACAGTATGAATGATATTTATAAACGATTAAGACATAAAAAACTTACATTATTTAGAACTATTTTATGCACTGGATGGGCTCACATTGGGTTATGTTTTTTCATCGCTGTGCTTGATGTGATGTGATGATTGGGCAAATTATGGAAATTTACAAAAGTTTTGTCTGATCGCTCTGTTTGGTCATTTAGGATGTCATATGGGGATGCACATTTATGAGAATAAATTTCGATTTCTTCAAGTATTTATATTCTTTTTCCATTGTTGACCTGGTGGAGTATGTGTAAGTTGTGAGCTATGCCTGTCACTTGTCTGATAGCTCTGTTTGGTCATTTAGGATGTCCTGGGATTTTGCGCATTCTGTTAACATTGCTCTGGATGAAGCCAATTCGTGTTTATCTCGGTGGCATGAGGTTTTATTGATTGTGGCATCTATGTGCGTTGGTTTCCTGTACACTTGAAATTTGTGTACGTTGGTAGAGCTACTTGTGACGAGATCCAGGGAATTTAAGCCTTTAACTGTTTGGTGTTCAGCACTGAAGAGGACATTCTGGTGTATTTTGTTCATTCCTTTTGCGAGATCAAAATGGCTCTGAGCACTATGGGACTCAACTGCTGAGGTCATTAGTCCCCTAGAACTTAGAACTAGTTAAACCTAACTAACTTAAGGACATCACACACATCCATGCCCGAGGCAGGATTCGAACCTGCGACCGTAGCGGTCTCGCGGTTCCAGACTGCAGCGCCAGAACCGCGGGGCCACTTCGGCCGGCTTTTGCGAGATCCTCTGTTGTACCATGCAATAAGATCAGTAAATCAACATATCTTTTATAATATAATAATTTGTTAACTATCTGCTTATTTTCTTTAAAGAATTTACAATCTAAATGATTGGTGGAAAATAGCAGCACGTAAACAGGCGAGGCAGCTGCCCATATCTAGGCCATTTTTCTGCTGGCACATTTTGTCATTAAAAGAGAAGTAGTTATTTGACAGCACTAATGTTTACAAATCAGTCAACTCGTGTTTCTGGTAGGGAAACGTTTTTGTGCTTGAGCAAGTTATTTTTAATTATTTCTATTGTTTTGTATCGTTGTGCAGAGTTCAGTGACATCAAATTGTGCCAACTCAGCCTTTTCAGTAAACCGAATGTCGTTTCTGCACTTAAGTAGTTCACAACTATTCAGTACTGAGTATCACTATTCAAATTTAAATGTGTTGCTGAGGAACTCATTCTGGAAATCTGCAGCATCCAGTTTATGTCGATGTTGTAACTATGCACTGACGGAAGACTGAAATATGTATTACGCTATTTAAAGACGGGTGAAAGTCCGAAACGCGTGGTAGCTTATATAAAAATACATAACGAAGTGGTTGGATGCTGGAGTTTTTTACCAGTTGCAGAAAATAATTCTTTGCTTTCGTTGGACTCTTGACGTTGTCATAACACCACCTCAATTTTTAGGACGACGACGACGAAAAGACTGTTAATATAATTTAGATTTCACCCTCGGAACCGGTATAGTGTTTCAGCCTCTCGATAAGACATTTTTCGCCAGTGTATACCGTTTTTCAGAGAACTGTCTGACAATATAACTTCTGATAGCTCCTTGCCATTTCAGGTTTATCAGCGGAACAGTACCGTTAAACTTCAGACATTTGTGCTTTGTCATTTTGCATCACAACGTTTTACCGTTCTACGAATGCGATTAGGTATGCCTGGTACGCAGCACAATATGCAGAAAAACGGAAAAGGCCATTTCTTCCTCCATCCCTATTCTGTCTAAATAAAACCAATAATTACTGTGAAGTGCCTGGAGAAACTCAAGAATCACAAGAAAGTGTTTGTCAGTAAGCATACGCTGAAAAGCCAAAGAAACTGGTTCACCTGCCTAATATCGTGTAGGGCGCAGAAATGCCTCAACATGACTTGGCATGGACTCGACTAATGTCTGACGTAGTGCGGGAGGGAACTGACTCCATGAATCCTGCAGGGCTGTCTTTAAATCCCTAAGAGTACCAGGGCGTGGAGATCTCTTCTGAACAGCACGTTGCAAGGCAGCCCAGATATGCTCAATAATTTTTTATTTATTTATTTATTTATTTAACCTGGCAAGATTAGGGCCATCAGGCCCTCTCTTACATCTAACCAGGCATTCTACTTATTTTACATTCATATGTTTTAGTAGGCATGTTAAACTACATCTAGTACAAAAAGTGAAATAAACAATTTGAAAGGTACACCTGGAAAAATACATACATATAGAGTTTATAATCTTAGATCACAAGTACTGTTATAATTAGACATTATTGAACAGACATATTTGAGATAGGAGTGCTGGCAGCAGGGAGTATGAGGGAGACTCATGGTGAAGGGAGGAGAAGAATAGAGAGACATGATGAAACATAATTAAGGAAATATAAAGGAAAAGAATATTGCGTGGCTAATAGAGATAGATGAAGAGGAAGGCATCTCAGGAGCAACATAGGAGACGCTAGCTTTGCTATTTGACAGATGAGGGGATTGTCCTTGTACATTAATTTTGTGGAGAACTTTATGAGGATGATAGTAGGAAATGCTTCAACTTCTTCTTAAAAGCAGCAGGAGATTGAATTTTGCGCAAGGTAAGGGGCAGTTTGTTCCAGAGGCGGACAGCGGCAACTGAGAAGGAGTTTGCAAAAGTTTTTGTTTTGTGAGTGGGCACAGTTAGGATACCAAATAAGAGTGACCTCGTGTTTCGATTGTGATGACATGACAGGTTTTTAATCTCTGAAGCAAGGTACTGGGGTGTTTGCGCCTCGAGGAGTCGGTGGAGTAGACATAGAGTGTGGTAGTCGCGCAATTTGTCCGGCCGCAGCCACCCTAGCTGGGAGTATGAAGCACTAACATGATCGTATCGGCGAATGTTGCAGGTGTAACGCACACAGGCATTCATGGTTAGCTCTAGCCGTCTTTTGTTTTCACTGCTCATGCCTTGTTGAATCACATCACAATAGTGGAGGTTCGGTAGAACGAGTGCTTGCACGAGCTGGCGTTTCAAGTCCTGTGGAAATATGTTCCGAAACTTTTTGAGAGCATAGAGACAAGCAGACGTCTTTCGGCACACTGCGACTGTATTCTCCGCCCAGTTGAGATGCTCATCCAAAGTTACACCCAAGTTCTTCACTGTTTTCTGATATGGTATTGGAGTACCGTCGAGCAGAATAGGAGGTAGCCGTTCGCGGAAATCTGAACTTATTAATTTCTGATGGGCTATTAAGATTACTTGCGTCTTTTTTGCATTTAGTTTAAGCCCCAGGTTTTTCGCCCATGTCACTACTGAAGACAGATCATCGTTCATCTGAGCGATTGCAGTGTTTACATCTTCAGGTCTGACGCTTAGGTAGAGCTGGAGGTCGTCGGCATAGAAATGATATTTACAGGAGGACAGAACCGATGAAATATCGTTGACATATAAAGAAAACAAAAGTGGTCCTAAGACTGATCCTTGTGGCACTCCCGAGGAAACATGTTTCCAGGAAGATTTTTCATTTACGCAGACAACACATTGCTGTCTGTCTTTTAAGTAGCTTTCAAACCATCTCATTGCACTTTCAGAGAAATTAAGCTGTTGCATTTTTCTGAGCATTATGTCAAAGTTAACAGTGTCAAAAGCTTTGCTGAAGTCCAGTAGCGTCAATATTGTTGCCTTTCGATTGTCGATGGCATATTTCAGGTCATCAGTTACTTTAATTAGAGCAGTGTTTGTGCTGTGATGTTTACGGAAACCGGATTGAAATTTGTCATATAGGCTGAATTCATGCAAGTGTTCAGTGATTTGGTCATGAACAATATATTCAAGTGCTTTGGAAACAGCAGGCAGTATGCTAATTGGTCGGTAATCACTGGGCAGTTGCGGGTTTTCGATCTTAGGGATGGGTCGAATTATGCTTCTTTTCCATGCGGTGGGGTATATTCCGTTCACGAGGAAAAAATTAAATATGTCAGTTAAGACAGGTACTAAGATATCGGCAACATTCTTAATCATGGTTATACCGATACTGTCGTTGCCTATTGCATCAGAAGAGATTCTCATTATTGCTTTTCTTGCCGTATTTGTTGTTACATGTTTTAGATGGAAGGAATCGTTGTTAGTTATCCTGTTTGGGGATTCTTGTGGACGGTAATTATCAGCTGTGCTGGTATTCAGAGGTGCAGAGAAGAATTCATTTAATTCGTTAGCTGACACATGAAAAGTGGTTTCCGATTTTGCCTTTCCGACCCCCAAGCTACGGAGATTCTTCCATAGAGTCGTGGGCGTCAGATCGCTGCATACAAGGGAGCGAGCGTGCCTGATTTTAGCATTGCGAATGCATTGTTTCACTCTGTTCCGTAGCTTTCTATATTCTTCGAAACGCTCGGGTTTCGGATCTGCCTTGAAACGCCTGTGGGCAGCATCCCTATTAGTCATCATTTGACGTAATTCAGCTGTCAGCCATGGAGCAGGAGATTTTCTTACACGGATTGTGCGCACAGGTGCATGTTTGTCATAGAGGGCAGTGAGTTTATCACCAAGTTCATTAATTTTGCCGTCGATTGTGGGTTTTCTGGTTATTTGATGCCATGAGATTTCTGAGCAATCGGCTGTTAGAGCGTCAAGGTCAATACGTTTCATGTTCCTACAAGTTATGTAACGCGATTTGATCCTTGGGGGGTGCACAGAGTAGGCCAGGAATATTACATCATGTGCTGAGAGGCCAGGGGCCGATGTTTGACCAACATCTCTTACTTTGTCAGTCTGTTTCGTTGCGATTACGTCTATAAGAGTATGACTGTGCGCCGTATGGTGTGTAGGTTGTAATGGAAGAATGTTCATGCTATTGCAACTAAACAGTCTTCTTAGGTTTATTGCGGAGGGAGTGTCTCTTAGCAGGTCTATGTTCAAGTCACCCATTACGATGACATGTTCGTATTGACACTGAAGTGAATGTAATTCCGACTGGAAGGAACTCATTGAGCTTATTTTTGGCGGCTTGTACACGACACCAGTCAAGAATTTCCGACTTTGTATATTTATTTCAATGAACATGAATTCAGCCTCTTTTTCTTCAGCAGGATTTGACGTACATAAGACTTTCGCTTTGAGATCTGTTCGTATATACGCGCCGACGCCGCCACCTCGCTTTTTTGATCTGTCTGCCCTAAGAAATGTGTACCCTGGGAGATGAATAGATGCAGAGGATATGTGTGGTTTCAACCACGTTTCGGATAAGAGGATTACGTGGTAGTTTAGTTGGTTGAAGAGGAGGCTAAGTTCTTCGTAATGTGCAGGTAAAGACTGGATGTTGCAGTGAGCTGCTAAAAGCTCTGACGCGTTCCGCTGAGCAGCCTGAAGTAGGGTGGCAGACTGGTTTGTCCCTTTGTTAGGCACTACCTGCCGCGAGGGGCACTGGCCGCTGCTTCCGCCAAGTGACATAACACAGGGGTGTCCGAGATTTTGCGCGCCCTGTGTGTGACACCGCGAGTGCCGAAAGAAAGGCGACTGCTAGAGATTTCCTGAGGTTGCGGGAGTATAGAAAATGGATTAGTGGTATTCGGTGCAAGGAGAATATGACCAAAACAGTGACGGCTGTGTGTCACTGTGTATCCTCTGTCGTACGAGGAGAAATGTAATTAGCGTATTTGAAACAGCTTAGGGTGGAAATAAGGGAAAAGGGAGTGATTTAAGAGGCTGATGCTGCCAGCAGAGAGAAGTAAGCTTAATAATTAATAGATTATCGTAGGAAGCTAGAATTAAATTGAAATTTACTAAAGTGATGCTGGTAGTGATTATCGTAGGAAGCTACAATTAGATTGAAATTTGCTAAAGTGATACTGATAGTGATTTTTGTTATGAACAATTTAAACCGAAGAGATGGGTGATTAATGAACTAAAGGAGAGACTAATAATAGCAATAGAACTAATTCAGAACGGAAGAGAATAAACTGAGAAAATGAAAAAAGTATTAGCAGTAACTAAAATTAAGTAATGGTTAGAGCTACAGACACAAAAAAATAGTGAAAAGTTAATACAGTTACAAAAACAATTAGTTGAAGGTACAAATATGGGTATAATTAAAAAATTAATAAAATTACAAGACTATATCTGAGTATAGGGCTGTTACAATATGCAAATGGTGTTAAGTTTGCACTTTTGGCTCGAGTAGCTTCACTTAATACTATTCAGTTCTTGTCTGGGGACTTTGGTTGCCAGCGGAAGTGTTTAAGCTCAGAAGAGTGTTCCTGGAGCCGCTCTGTAGCAATTCTGGAAATGTGGAGTGTCACATTGTCCTGTTGGAATTGCACAAGTCTGTCGGAATGCGCGATGGATATGAAGGGATGCAGGTCATCAGACTGAATGCTTACGTACGTGTCACCTGTCAGAGTCGTATGTAGACGTATCAGTGACCCCATATCACTCCAACTGCACGGGCCCCACACCATTACACTGCCTCCACCAGCTTGAACAGTCCCCTGCTGGCATGCAGGGTGCATGGATTCATGAGGTTGTCTCCATACCCGTACACGTCCATCCGCTCGATACTATTTGAAACGAGACTCGTCCGACCAGACAACATGTTTCCGACCATCAACAGTCCAATATCGGTGTTGACGGGCCCAGGCGAGACGTAAAGCTTTGTGTCGTGCAGTCATAAAGGGCATATGAATGGGCCTTCAGCTCCGAAAGCCCATATCGATGATATTTCTTTGAATGGTTCGCACGCTGACACTTCTTGATGGCCCAACACTTAAATGTGCAGGAATTTGCGGGAGATTTGCACTTCTGTCACGTTCAACGATTCTCTTCAGTCGTTGTTGGTGCCGTTCTTGCAGGATATTTTTCCGGCCGCAGCGATGTCGGAGATTTGACGTTTTACCGGACACGGTACAGTCGTGAGATGATCGTACGGGAAAATCCCCACTTCATCGCTCCCTCGGAGATGCCGTGTCCCAATGCTCAAGCGCCAACTGTAATACCACGTTCAAACTGACTTAAATCTTGATAACCTGCCATTGTAGCAGCAGTAACCGATCTAACGACTGCGCCAGACACTTGTCTTATATAGGCGTTGCCGACCGCAGCGCCGTATTCTGCCTGTTTACATCTCTCTATATTTGAATACGCATGCCTATATCAGTTTCTTTGGTGCTTCAGTGTACATTATCGAAAAATTATCCTAGGAACTGTGGTACACGAATTGTTAGAAAATATTTCAAGTCAACAAATAGATATCGATATTGACGGAAGTGGTCTGTGATGCAACAGCATACGATGCCTTGATTTTCTTTCCTCTGATGATCACTTGTGTAAAAATTAAACCTGGAGTAGTTTATCTGTTGACATGAACTGCAAGCTATTAAAAAAAATGATTTGCGGCATTTTTGGTACGGCTTAAGTGCTTAAAATTCGCGTGCGTGCACTTTGTAATTCGCGCTACACAGCGATGCGTTCTTGTTGTGGATACGTCTGCTTACCCTCCGATTCGCACGCTAGGCAGTAAGGGCTGCACATTCCGCCATTATAAGCGGCTAATAGTGCAGCAGAAACGAATAACTTCAATTTTTTTTTTTTTTGAAAAATACTTGCAGTGCGCCTTAGCAGCTAAAAGTTTGACACTGAATTTCTTTCCGTGTATTCTCCCTCTGCGAAAAATTTCAGGGTAGGTTTCGACATGTCGGACTGGCCCATTGCCTTGTTAGTATATGAGGCTTCAGAACAAAGAGATGGAGGGCATGGAGGAAGATGAGAAGAAAGTCCGCCGACAGCTCTTCCCAAGTTTCTTACGTTACCACTTTTGAACCAAAAGGTGTGGTACATTAACTTGGTTTCTAAAGCGTGAGCTGTTCCGTATCACAAATTTCTTAAATCGGTGCACTCTAGAGCTTGAAAAGGCGTTGACCTACACAGAAGAAGAACGGAAACGGTTGCTCTCTCGCAGGCGGTCATAAATCGCTCGGTTCACCTTGTCACCGTAGTGAGACTTGAGGCGCGTGACGTCATTAGCGCGCATGATAACAGCAACCCGTGGATCGAAAATACTGCGCCTCAAACACAGCGGTGCTCGTACAGTTCTGGTCCTCACCTCACTGCTACGTGTCTGCTGAAAACTATGTGGAACACCTTCATGCCAAACCCATACACTACGACAACTACAATCATCTTGGGGTTGAAGCTCTTTTCTTCCGTGTTTGCTTTAACAATACATATGTTTCTGGATAGGGGTCTGCCTTCAGCAAAACACAATTTTGTTTTTTTAACCCAAACATGTTTAACTGCAGTTGCAACATCTTCGGTGGGCTTTTATTTTATGGCTGTTAAAGATAATGAATATTCTTTACTGTTTGTATACATGTAAATATTAGTTTTTACATATAAAATTATGAATTAATACCTTTTTACCACATGGTATGGTTTTCCTGAAGTATTATGCTTCTACAGTGACTTTTGTTTCACAGTTTGTCGTCTGCAACCTCTTACACCTAAATTATTTAAACCAAAATTACGATTTGAAAATTGCTATGGCTATGCGTGTGTCTATTTACATTACGTTTAACTTACGTTTTCTTTTTCCTCATTTTCATCACTGTCAAACACTGTATATTGAGCTGTCACTGTCACCGTTTCACTGTTTACCAGCTGTAAAAACAAACATGGCGGACAGTGGAACAGTTGAAGGTGTAAAAACAAAATGGCTGACTGTGGAACAGTTGAAGGTGTTCCTGGAGGCTGTTCTGAATCTTACAGAGGTGTCTGTGCATTTTGTGTGTGTGTGTGTGGGGGGGGGGGGGGGGGGCGGGGACAGCGATATAGGTTGGTCTTGTTTAATAATTCTTTGAGGTCAGAGAACAGAGTTCCATTGCAGAGAGCTGTGTATTCATTTATCAGTTGTTTTCCTTCCGCTATGGCTTTTTGTATCTGATAATTTTCTTCAATTATTAGTTTTTGTGGAGGGCTGTTGCTGCATTTGAGAATTTTCAAATCGGTATTGATATCTGTTGGGTTACGTTTCTTGTCCATAAGGTGTTCAGTAAATGTGGAATGACACCTGTTACTTTTTAATGCTCTTTTCTGTTCTGTGTATTTGATATTAAAGTTTCTGCTTGTCTGCCCCATATAAAATAATTTGCAGTCCTGACATGTTAGTTGGTAAATACCAGATGTGTTGTTTGTCTGTGCTTGTGTTGGTTGTCCTTAGTTTTCTCTGTGTTGAGTTATCTGTCCTGCAGGCTATTTTTAGCACTTGTTTTTTTAATACGTTGCCTATTCTGTGGGCTGCTTTGTTTTGTACGTGAGAGTGAACCACTTGTTTGTTGTTGTTGGTGTTTCTTGTTCATGTGTGCTCGTTTGTGTGTTCTGTGTATTTGTAAGTTGGTAAAAAGGCTTTTGTGTGTTGGGTTTCTTTTTTAATTTTGTGGTTCAGTTTATCTATAGTGTTTGTGTCATATCCATTCTCTACAGCTATTTGTCTGATTGTCTGTAATTCATTGTTATAATTTCTTTCAGTGAGTGGAGTTTTGTTCAGTCTGTGTAGCATATATTGGAAACTGGCTAGTTTGTTTGTAGTTGGATGACTGGAATGTTTGTGAATGGTTGTGCTGGTGGTGGTTACTTTTCTGAATGTGGAGAATTGGTGTTGGTTGTTGTCTGTGTATATTGTGAGTCAAGGAAATTTAACATCTTGTTGTTTTCTGTTTCTAAGGTGAATTTTATTTTTGGGTGGACTTTGTTCATATCACTATGGAGTTGTGGGCTGCGACTTGATATTTCATTTAGAAGTCATATGACATCATCTACGTAACGATACCAATATACAGGGTGATTCAAAAAGAATACCACAACTTTAGGAATTTAAAACTCTGCAACGACAAAAGGCAGAGCTAAGCACTATCTGTCGGCGAATTAAGGGAGCTATAAAGTTTCATTTAGTTGTACATTTGTTCGCTTGAGGCGCTGTTGACTAGGCTCAAATGGAAACAGATGAATCTTTCGTTTCAAAGATTGTGTTTAGTGATGAAGCAACTTTCCACACTAACGGGAAAGTCAACCGTCACAATGTCTGTATATGGGGCACTGAGAATCCGCGGGAAACAACTCAGTATGAACGTGACTCGCCTAAGGTGAATGTTTTCTGTGCCATTTCAGCCAATAAAGTTTTTGGTCCCTTTTTCTTCGAAGGTGCTACTGTAATTGGACTACAGTATCTGGAGATGTTAGAGAATTGGCTGTTCCCTCAGCTCGAACAAGAAGCACAACAATTCATATTTCAGCAGGATGGAGCGCCACCACATTGGCACTTATCTGTCCGTAACTACCTGAACGTCAACTACCCGAGGCGATGGATCGGCCGCCAGGCAGCCCGTGACAGAGCACTTCATCACTGGCCTCCAAGAAGCCCTGATCTTACCCCCTGCGATTTTTTCTTATGGGGGTATGTTAAGGATATGGTGTTTCGGCCACCTCTCCCAGCCACCATTGATGATTTGAAACGAGAAATAACAGCAGCTATCCAAACTGTTACGCCTGATATGCTACAGAGAGTGTGGAACGAGTTGGAGTATTGCGTTGATATTGCTCGAGTGTCTGGAGGGGGCCATATTGAACATCTCTGAACTTGTTTTTGAGTGAAAAAAAAAACTTTTTAAATACTCTTTGTAATGATGTATAACAGAAGGTTATATTATGTTTCTTTCATTAAATACACATTTTTAAAGTTGTGGTTTCCTTTTTGAATCACCCTGTATTATCCGATATGGTTTGGGTCCTACTATTGTTTCAAATATTTTCTTTTCAATGTGATTAAGAAAAAATGTTGGCTAGAAGTCCACTGACTGGTGACTCCATTGGAAGTCCGTCTTCTTATGATTATAAATGATGTCAAATGAGAAATAGTTTTGCTCTGTGATTAGTTTTAGAATGCTATCTATTTCTTTTATGTTGGGTTTGGGAATTTCTGCCTGTTCTTCTAATTGTTGTTTGATGATGGTTCCTGTGGTAGGGATATTGGTGTACATGGATGTGATGTCAAATGATGTGAGTGTGGCTGTTGTGGGTCTTTGATTTCTTGTATCATCTCTTCAGTGTTGCGTATGCTTCTGTTATTTTCTATATGCAATGTTTCTGAGAGGATGTCTGCATTTCTCTGGCTGAGTGGTGTGTGGGTGCATTTCTGAAATTGACAGCGGGGCGTATCGGAATGCTTTCCTTGTGGAGCTTTAGTACGCTGTTCATTGTGAGTGTTTGGGGGTGCTTTGGTTTCAGCCATTTCCCTTTCTGATTTGTGAATATGTGTGAGATTTTTTAGTAGTGTTAGTGTGTTTTTTTGATATCTTTGTTGGGTCACTGGTTAGCTTTTGTTGTTGTCTTCCAGAAATTTTAAGGTTTTTTCCTTGTATTCACCCTGTTATCATGGTGCTGCTCTTGTCTGATCTCGTAATGAGTGCCTCATTGTTTTTAAGTTTATCCTTTATTTTTCTGAAGTTTTTTTCTTCTTCAGTATTTGTTACTGTCATTATGTTTTTGTATTCCTTTATAATGCATCTTACTTCTTCCGCGACTGATTCTCTTGTCAGACCTGCATTGAATTTTGGGTTATTCTTTCTTTCTTTCTTGTTGTTTTATGATGTACTTAGTTTCTGTGATAAGATTCTCCACTGTCTTGCGTGTAATGTGTGTGTTGAGATTGTTTTTTGGCCTTCTTCTAGATAATTTATTTCTTGGTTAGTTAGTTGTATGTCAGTAAGGTCGACCAGACGTTTGTGGAATGTGTGGTTTGCTTGCTTTCTAGTTTTATGAGTAAAAACTTTATTTTGTTTTAAGTGTGTTTAGTTTTTGTTGTTTATTCCATTTTGATTTTATATTTGTTTCTGTGTTTTGTTTGACTGTATTCATGATATCATTAAATATTTCAGAGTGAAACGTAATGTAAATACACACACACACACACACACACACACACACACACACACACACACAGAGAGAGAGAGAGAGAGAGAGAGAGAGAGAGAGAGAGAGAGAGAGAGGGGGGCAGAGGCATAGCCACAACAATGTTCAAATCGTAAATTTTGGCTTAAATAATTTGTTTGTCTACTTTAAGATGTAAGTGGTAGCAGATGACAAACTGTGAAACAAAAGTCACTGAAGAAACATAATACATCAGGAAAACCATACCATGTGGTAAAAAGGTATGAATTCATTATTTTATGTGTTTTTTTAGATATCTGTAATTACGATTTAAAAACAAATATTTACATGCATACAAACAGTTAAGAACATTCTTCATCTTTAAAAACTATAAAATAAAAGCCCACTGAAGATGCTGCAACTGCAGTGAAACATGCTTGGGTTAAAAAACAAAACTGTGTTTTGCTGAAGGCGGACCATATCCAAAAACATATATGACAACTGTCCGTCTCGGCTCACCCGTGGCAGCGGTGTGGCTGCTTCGCCAGCTGACAAAGAATTCTGCGGATGTAATCCCAAACCTAGAGACAGTTTCTGGCTTCTTGAAATTCAGTGCTCATAGCAGTGTCCACAGATACGGTGGCAATCAGTAAGGGACCGGTGATGGAATGTTTAGTGAGCAAATACCGATTACTGCGAATGATGAACATACACGTCAGCCTTCTCTACAAGCCACTGCAGGCAACATTTGAGGGAGTGTCACACCTGATCTTAAAGTAAGCTATTTTGCTCATTATGTGTGTTTAGTCTGAAAGCAAAGAATAGAGGACAATGAAGAATTCTGTTGATAGAAGCGTTAGCATTTTCCGATCATCAGGTTAGTGTTTTGCACTGCAAGCATTCACCTGAAGATGGCTGAATGACTTTCAGCCGAAATACCGTGACAAGAAGTCGACTTGTTCCGCCTGCAATCCCGAAACTTCATGGAATAATCTTTACGCTGGGAAAATTTCAAGAATGACAGGTTTTAACATTTTTGATATGAGTTAGCTATGAAGAATAGGTCGTGTCGCACTTATTATTTCCCGCGTCGTACTCATTCTCGAAAACCAGTTCCGCATCAGGCACAGAACCCAGGCCTCACTGTTTGGCCCTGTACATGTCTTCTGTATTAGGGAAGGCTGCCTCACTTTACATTAAAGTAACCCCTTTAGTATGTAATAGGTTAAGTCTGGAACACCTCTGTTTCTGTTTTCCTCGTATAGATTTGATGGTGGCTGTGAAGCAGAAACGGTTGAACGGTTCAAATGAAGTAAAATGTGACCGAGACGGTGATTTCTACAGTTTAGATTTCAAGATAGGTCTCCTCCAAAGATCAAAGCGACCTTTTTCTTTTTTTTTTTACGAGTTCACTTTTCATGTAAATTGTCTGTTCAGTTAGCAAAGCACATTTACTTAAGTTATCGCAACGCCTATAAACTGTACCACAACACTGGACATGAACGCAGTTGCTCAATGAGACTGCAATACCATGAAGGCGGAGTACATTAGACGTGAAATGGGCTTGGCGTTTGCTACACGCCCTAGTCGGCAAATGGCAGCACAACTACACAAAGTACGACTGTATGGCAGTGAACTGGTCTTGATTTGTTAAAAAGGAGACACCGGTACTGTTAACTCCCGGGCGGTGTTTTTGAAACTTAGACTTCTTAAAACGTTTTTTAACGCTTCTACTGCACTTTAAAAACGTCGAATCTAAATTCGTACTCGTAAAAATAACTTCCATGTGCACTATCTACCTTTTATAAGATGTTTTATTAATTAAGTTAAATATAATTTTTAAATTTACGACTAGTTACAACAAGGAGCTACAGTAAGGTGAGCATACCTAAATTTGAACTATAAGATATTAAGAAAGGGAAGAAAACATAAATTTTTTAACATACAGGTAATAAAATTGTCCAAAGCTTTAAAGGTTTTCGTTGACCGTCCCTCCTCTCTCTCTTCCTTTGCTGTCTGTATACATAACGGGCTTCCTTACACGAAGCAGCCAAGACTGCACGTACTGTACTTTGAAGAATCAATACCTGTTAGTTGTCGCCCATTCACCGTCAGAAAAAGTAGTGCAGAAATAGTTTGTGTTAACAGAGAGGCTCTAGCGTCAGTAGTGGTCAGATTCATTTGAAAAAGCCCTCCCCTACATTCAGCAGATGATACTGGAATTGTCTTGATAAACTTGCAGAGGATGCTGCTCTGAGTTTTGTAAGGCAAACTGTAATGTGCAAAATTAAAGTTATTTCTTTGCCTTAAGTAGTTGATTAGTCTACGACGGTTGCAAAATTATTATCCGCTTGTACTATACCCTGCATAACACGTTTTCTCATTTCCGTACCGAAACGGTTAATGATTTCGACAAATGCTTTCTTCGAATGTAGAGTATTCGCCCTATATTTAATTCACTGAGCTCTTGAACATAGGTTTCTGATTCAAACTTGTTGAAAGATTGGTTTTATTTAGCAACTTTGTAGTCAGTACGAAAGGTTCGCGGCTGTAGCTTCTTTCTCCTTTGATAAGGTTTTCAAACAAAAGTTTTCTACTGTAAGCTTTTGGGACTCGGATAAAACTTTTACAGCTGCTCCGGTGCGGCACTGTGTTTGTAGTGAAATATCTCTTTTCTCAAGGCTGTTTGTTGCTAGTTTCGAGTTTCCCCAAAACTAGTGATATCACATCCAGTCAGTTGCTTAGACATTTTCATAGCAGTGTCTTTCAACGCCCAGGGGTTCAACTACTCCGCAAACCTCACAGCCAAATTTTCTGTTGTGTACAATAAGCGAACTATAATTTTGTGCCGGCCGGAGTGGCCGAGCGGATCTAGGCGCTTGAGTCCGGAACCGCGCGACTGCTACGGTCGCAGGTTCGAATCCTGCCTCGGGCATGGATGTGTGTGATGTCCTTAGGTTAGTAAGGTTCAAGTAGTTCTTAGTTCTAGGGGAGTGATGACCTCAGATGTTAAGTCCCATATTGCTCAGAGCCATTTGAACCATTTTTTTATAATTTTGTTTTGAAAGCTCGTTCGATTGTTCAGAAGTTCAAAAGTCTGGCCAATGTTTATCACCTCCTTTGACGTCCTCCAGTGGCAGAAGATGAAGTTTGATATCTGATACTCCGCGGTTCTAATTTTTCCTTGGCGGAAGTACCGGTACGGGGTAATGGCACGTACCGACACAAATTAAGCACTGGGAGTAGAGCCATCTGCATTATGTAGACAAGGGAATGTTATGCAGCTGGTGTCGCATTCAGAAATCGCTTTAGAACGTCGTTTGTACGTGAGAAGATAGAACTGCGCCCCCCTGTCCGGGTGAGAAAAGTCTGCCAGCATCACAGCGGCTGACCACCGTGTTCTATAGTAGTCGCGGCCCATCGTTCCGCGGTGTTGCTGCTGGCACTGGTGGGGATCTCGCGACTGGGAATCGATGGGATGGGGAGGGCAGCACTCAATGTCCTGAAGGTCCTCAACAGCCCCACGCTACTAGCGCCCGATAGACATACTTGTCACTCGGCCGCGCAGAGACGTCACGTATCGAAATAGACGACAGAGGGATAGAGAACCAATTAAAATCGCTCAAAAGAGGAAAGGCCGCTGGACCTGATGGGATACCAGTTCGATTTTACACAGAGTACGCGAAGGAATTTGCCCCCCTTCTTGCAGCGGTGTACCGCAGCTCTCTAGAAGAGCGTAGCGTTCCAAAGGATTGAAAAAGGGCACAGGTCATCCCCGTTTTCAAGAAGGGTCGTCGAACAGATGTGCAGAACTATAGACCTATATCTCTAACGTCGATCAGTTGTAGAATTTTGGAACACATTATGTTCGAGTATAATGACTTTTCTGGACACTAGAAATCTACTCTGTAGGAATCAGCATGGGTTTCGAAAAAGACGGTCGTGTGAAACCCAGCTCGTGCTGTTCGTCCACGAGACTCAGAGGGCCATAGACACGGGTTCACAGGTAGATGCCGTGTTCCTTGACTTCCGCAAGGCGTTCCATACAGTTCCCCACAGTCGTTTAATGAACAAAGTAAGAGCATATGGACTATCAGACCAATTGTGTGATTGGATTGAAGTGTTCCTAGGTAACAGAACGCAGCATGTCATTCTCAATGGAGAGAAGTCTTCCGAAGTAAGACTGATTTCAGGTGTGCCGCAGGGGAGTGTCATAGGACCGTTGCTATTCACAATATACATAAATGACCTTGTGGATGACATCGGAAGTTCAGTGAGGCTTTTTGCAGATGATGCTGTGGTGTATCGAGAGGTTGTAACAGTGGAAAATTTTACTGAAATGCAGGAGGATCTGCAACGAATTGACGCATGGCGCAGGGAATGGCAATTGAATCTCAATGTAGACAAGTATAATGTGCTGCGAATTCACATAAAGAAAGATCCCTTATCATTTAGCTACAATATAGCAGGTCAGCAACTGGAAGCAGTTAATTCCATAAATTATCTGGGAGTACGCATTAGGAGTGATTTAAAATGGAATGATCATATAAAGTTGATCGTCGGTAAAGAAGATGCCAGACTGAGATTCATTGGAAGAATCCTAAGGAAATGCAATCCGAAAACAAAGGAAGTAGGTTACAGTACGCTTGTTCGCCCACTGCTTGAATACTGCTCACCAGTGTGGGATCCGTACCAGATAGGGTTGATAGAAGAGATAGAGAAGATCCAACGGAGAGCAGCGCGCTTCGTTACAGGATCATTTAGTAATCGCGAAAGCGTTACGGAGATGATAGATAAACTCCAGTGGAAGACTCTACAGGAGAGACGCTCAGTAGCTCAGTACGGGCTTTTGTTGAAGTTTCGAGAACATACACCGAGGAGTCATGCAGTATGTTGCTCCCTCCTACGTATATCTCGCGAAGAGACCATGAGGATAAAATCAGAGAGATTAGAGCCCACACAGAGGCATACCGACAATCCTTCTTTCCACGAACAATACGAGACTGGAATAGATGGGAGAACCGATAGAGGTACTCAAAGTACCCTCCGCCACACACCGTCAGGTAGCTTGCGGAGTATGGATGTAGATGTGCCTGAAGTCTCCGCAGTGTCGCACGGACAGTCTATGTGTGGAGCCTCACGGACTGTCTCCATGGCGACCACTGTTGCTGCCGCGCTTAACGTGACAGCAGAGGGACGGTGGGAGCCCACAGTGGCGCCGCCGACGACGACAACGACGGACACAAGACTGGCATCGCGTCGTCTTACCAAGCGTGCCCTGCTTCTGTGTACACGGTCACGACCCACGTATCTGAGTGTGGAGCATTCATTGTCGTCATTCGGATCCAGCACCTGTCTAGATGGTGTGTCACTGCGCACACAAACACGATCGTCGGTAGCGTAGCCGCTAATGTGGACGGCAGGTATTACACAGTGAGTCAAGAGGAGACGTACATAGTTTCAGGGCTGATAGTATTATTACAGTGATGGACTTTCGGGAATACATGTGTGTAGGTAAAACGTTTTAAGTGATTAACATTTGTAAGTAGGTTGTTTAGGTTTTTATATTGGTAACGCCACGTAACGCTCTGTATGAAAATCACTGGCTGTGCTGTGTGCAGTCTGTGGCTGGTTGGCATTGTTGCAATAGTCGCTATTGTAGTTTTTGGCCATTGGCTGTTAACAGCACGTAGCGTTGCGCAGGTGGAGGTGAGCCGCCAGCAGTGGTGGATGTGGGGAGAGAGATGGCGGAGTTTTGAGAGCGGATGATGTGGACGTGTGTCCATCAGAGATAGTAAATTTTTAAGACTGGATGTCATGAACTGCTACGTATATTATGACTTTTGAACACTATTAAGGTAAATACATTGTTTGTTCTCTATCAAAATCTTTCATTTGATAACTATGCCTATCAGTAGTTAGTGCCTTCAGTAGTCTGAGTCTTTTATTTAGCTGGCAGTAGTGGCGCTCGCTGTATTGCAGTAGTTCGAGTAACTAAGATTTTTGTGAGGTAAGTGATTTGTGAAAGGTATAGGTTATTGTTAGTCAGGGCCATTCTCTTGTAGTAATTATTGAAAGTCAGATTGCGTTGCGCTAAAAGTACTGTGTGTCAGTTTAAGCACAGTCATGTATAATTTTTCTAAGGGGACGTTTCACATTGCAAGACAAAAGGTTAATGTAAGCATGAGATGATCCGTTGCAAATGTGGAATGCTGGTACGTTAAAAACTGCTGTAAGCGCCAGAAAGTTACATGAAAGCATGCAAACGTACGTGCATTATGTTGTACAGTTGTCATATGTCAGTTTGTAGTTGTCGGCCGATCATGTCACACACGTGCTCCATTGGAAACAGAGTTGATGATGGAGCAGGCCAGGGCAACATGTCGACACTCTGTAGAGCTCGTTGGGTTACGATAACGGTACGTGAGCGAGCGTTATCCTGTTGGAAAAACACCGCCTGCAATTGGTGTTCTTGGATGCCAGCACAACAGGTTCAATCACCAGACTACATCTACATATATACTCCGCTAACCACCGAGAGGTGTGTGGCGGAGGGCACAACTCTCACCAAAGTCACATTCCCCCCTCCCCCGTTCCACTCGCCATCTCTCATCTTTGAATCTTTTAATGGTGATCATCGCGCGATTTGAAAGTTGGTGGTAATAATATATCCTCTACATCCTCGGCGAAGATCAGATTTTGGAATTTAGTGAGCAGCCCCTTCAGTTTAGCTCGTCGTCTGTCTGCAAGTGTGTCCCACATCAAATTTTCAATGAGATTTGTAACGCTCTCGCGATGGCTAAATGTACCAGTCACGAATCTTGCCGCTCTTCTTTGGACCTTCTGAATCTCTTGAAGCAGGCCCAACTGATAACGATCCATACAGACGAACAATAAGACTGGACGCACTAACGTATTGTAAGCAATTTACTTTCTTGAAGGACTGCATCGCTTCAGGATTCTACCAATAAACTGCAATCTAGAGTTTGCCTTGCCCGTTACTTGTGTAAACTGATCATTCCATTTGAGATCATTTCGAATAGTTACACCCAGATACTTGACGGATGTTACCGCTTCCAAAGACTGCGCATTTATATTGTACTTGTACGTCAATGGGGATTTTCGCCTCGTTATACGCAGTAGGTTACACTTTCTAATATTGAGAGATAACTACCATTCATTACACCACGCATTTATTTTCTGCAAATCCTCATTGATTTGTTCACAACTTTCGTGTGATACTACTTTCCTGTCGACTACACCATCATCGGCAAACAGTCTAATGCCGCTGCCAATATCATCAACCAGATCGTTTATGTAAATCGTAAAAAGCAGCGGACCTATAACGCTGCCTTGCGGCACACTTGAAGTTACGCTTGTTTCTGTTGAAGTCACCCCATTGAGGACGACATACTGCTCTATGTCTGTTAGAAACGTTCTATCCAACCGCATATGTCATCGGATAGACCGTATGTGCACACTTTTTGGAACAACTTAGTCCAATGCCTTTCGAAAGTCGAGAAATACGGTATCAACCTGGGAGCCGGCGTCTACAACCTGTTGTATATCATGCACAAAGAGGGCCAGCTGTGTCTCGCATGACCGCTGTTTCCTAAAACCTTGCTGGTTTCTGCAGATGAGCTTCTCAGAGTCTAGAAAGGGCATTATGTGTGAACACAAAATATGTTCCATGATTCTACAACAAATCGACATCAGTGAAATTAGCCGGTAATTATGTGCATCCGATTTTCTACCCTTCTTTATAGATTGCTGTGACCTAGGCCTTCTTCCAGTCCGTGGAACTTTCCGTTGTTCCAATGATCTCTAATAGATGATGGATAAGAATGTAACTATATTTGTAGCATATTCAACATATAACCTTACCGGGATACCGTCTGGGCCAGATGCCTTCGTGGCGTCTAAGGATCTTAACTGTTTTACAATTCCAGATACACTAACCACAATGTCAGCCATCCTTGCGTTTGTTAGGCAATTGGGGAATGGCGCTGCAGTCCTCTACCGCAAACGAGTTTTTGAAAGCTAGGTTTAGAATTTCGGCCTTCTGTTTATCATCATCCGTTAAATTACCCGTACTGTCAGCAAGAGAAGGTATTGAATTATTTGTAGCGTTCATAGAGTTTACTTTCGACCAAAATTTTTTGGGGTTATTTTTAGAATCTGCAGATAGAATATTGGTTTCAAATTCGTCAAAAGAATCTCTCATTTACCTTTTGACAGCAGCTATCATTTCGCATAATTTCTGTTTGTCAGCGGGGCAGTGACTACACTTAAAACGACTGTGCAAAATTCTGTGCCTTCTCAGCAACTTCCTTATATGTTTGTTGTACCAAGGTGGATCCTTTCCCTCCCCTATACTTCTGGAAGGCAAATACTTCTCTAGCACGTGGTGGACAATACCTTTAAATTTCGAACAAGGATGCTCTATGTATGAAGATATTGATTAATGACACTTTTATTTGCTTTCCCAAACAAGAAAACTCTAAACTGTTTTTTTGCAACTTCCACTGATATAGAAGCCATAACGACATTAAGGTCGCTAATACCTTCTTCTAGATTAACTTCCTCAAAAATATCTGGTCTGTTTGTCGCCAAGATATCTAACTGTTCCCATATCGAGTTGGTTTTGTAACCAATTGCTCAAGGTGGTATGTTGAGAGCGCTCCTAGAATAACTTCACACGAGTCTTCGCTTCTGCCCCCTGTGATAAACGTGCAATTTTCCCAGTCAGTGGATGCCAGATTAAAGTCTCCACCTATAACTAATGGATAGTTTGGATATTTGTTTCCAATGTACTCAAGACTTTTCCTGAAACGTTCTGGGACGTTTGTTCCTGATACTGGTGGTCTATAAAAACTGATGTACAGATTTGCAGTCAGTGTGCGTGAGATGTCCACGAAGGTGTTCCTACTGTCATACCAAATGTCAACCGTCACCGTAGCTCCAGGTGAAGGTGCAGCGTGTCTGGCACACAGACGCGTTGGCTGCAGGCCCTCTACTTGCCTCCTCATAACCACAACACGGCCATCACTGGCTCCGAGGCAGAACCAGCTTTCACCAGAAAACACTACAGCCTTCCACCCTGCCCTCCAATGAGCTCTCACTTGACACCTCCAAAGTCACAAATGGCGGTGGTTTGGGGTCAGTGGAATGCACTCTACGGGGAGTCTGCCTCGGAGTTACCTTTGAAGTAACCGATTTGTAACAGTTCGTTGTGTCACTGTGGTGCCAACAACTGCTCAGGTTGCTGCTGCAGATGCAGTGCGATGCGCCAAAACCGTACGTGAAACACGATAGCCTTCACTATCGGTAGTGCCACGTGGCCGTCCGGAGTCCGGTCTTCTTGCGACCGTAGACTCTAGTGACCATCTCTGCCAGCAGTCACGTAAAGTGGCTACGTCCCGCCAAGTGTTTCTGCAGTATCGCAGAAGGAGCGTTCAGCTTCTCGTAGCCCTATTACACGATCCCGTTCAAACTCAGTGAGGTGTTGGTAATGCTGTCTTTGTCGCCTTAAAGGCATTCTTGACTAATATCAACTCACCACATACAGTGATGCTCACGACCGTTACAGTGTGTATTTGAAGCAAGGCTATCAGCGTCACTCTTACGCGACTGACGCGAAATTTCAATAGGCATGAACTTTGAGATGAAGAAACACGCCTACCCCTACTAACTCTCTTTTGTCGCACAACTTCTTCTTGGTGGCCGGCCGAAGTGTCCGAGCGGTTCTAGGCGCTACAGTGTGGAACCGCGCGACCGCTATGGTCGCAGGTTCGAATCCTGCTTCGGGCATGGATGTATGTGATGCCCTTAGGTTAGTTAGGTTTAAGTAGTTCTAAGTTCTAGGGGACTGATGACCACAGCAGTTAAGTCCCACAGTGCTCAGAGCCATTTGAACCATTTTTATCTTCTTGGTGTTGCGATTTTTTCCCGTCAGATTGTGTCATATTCTAAAAGGTTTCCAAGCAAACTAAGGAAAACCGTGGGGAACAGAACAAATGAAGTTGATCTAGTGTTTTGTTTAATTGTGTACATTCCGTCACGAAAGATGTTCAGAATGTGCAGTGTCAACTCAAACGTATTTTTGAAGCTATTGTAGACATTTGCTGTGTTGCTAATATGATCTCATTCATACGGTCCTTAACTTCAGCACTTCGAGTGAGAACTTCGTCCTTTGTGTCCGCTCTGTGCCTGTAGCTTTCACTATTACGTGAATCCCACAAACAACAATCTGATAGAATAAGATTGGTCGAACTCGGTGGCCAAGAAATGACTCCAGGGCGATCAGTCAAACGGCAAGAGTACGTTTCAGTGCTGTACCGCTCAAATGGTTCAAATGACTCTCAGCACTATGGAACTTCTGAGGTCATCAGTCCCCTACAACTTAGAACTAACCTAAGGACATCACACACATCCATGCCCGAGGCAGGATTCGAACCTGCGACCGTAGCGGTCACGCGGTTCCAGATTGTAGCGCGTAGAACCGCTCGGCCACTCCGGCCGGCCTGCTGTACTGTGTCACTGACCGTACAGAAAGTTGCAGGAGGTCCGCCGTGCTGGAAGTACATACGACGTCGTGTTGCGAAAGGAATATCCTCCAAATATTGTGGTAAAACATTTTGAAGGAAATCAAGATACTATTTTCCATTGAGACGGTTATCGAAAAGAGCTGGACCGATGAGATGGTCATCATTAATGCCGCATGACACGTTCACTGAGAAATATGGCTGAAAATTTGTTTCGGCAGTAGTGTGCAGAGTTTCATCTGCCGACACGTGTCGAACAGAATACGTGGAATACAGCATTCATTGGCAATGATACATTGGCAGACTTACTTTCGCTTGGCATCATCTCATACATGCAGATGTTCCACACTGTGCCGATGATACGGATACAGATTCTGCTAATGTACTGTGCGCATTATTCGTGTTTGTGGAACACCAAGCTGTGCAGCAATTCTTCTAGAGGTGGTTGTTGAGCTGCGTTATATCATTTCAAGAATGTTCTCGTCTTCACTAAGATATCGTTGGACGGAACGTTCAGGCACAACATGTACGCTGGGAAATGTACCGCGCTCATTGAGTCTAACATCCTGCCAAATATCCCGGTATCTGGCACTCCGCGTTTAGGAAATCGTCTTTCGTATTCGTGAGCAGTTGCCCTGTGGTATTTTCGCTGCTCTGCCCCGTACTGCTTTGACTGTACACGTAACATCACAGTTGTAGGCTGGTGCAACTGTTGTTGTACTGAGACGTGAGGTAAACAACGTGCAGACTAAGAGGACTCCTCACCCCACCATGTGCAAGTGAAGAGCGCGTTGAACGTTAGTAAGTACAACAGTACGTAGCTTAATGTCGCTTTGCTTGCATTCGTACGTGAGTCATGATGGAGGAGGAAATGCGACTCACGCCCATAGTTTCAAACAGCTGTTTGTCGGATACGGCTAAGGAGATGGCATGTGTTCATTGCAGTTTTTTGTTCAGAAACACCAATACTATCACTCCTCAGAGCGTGTAGCTTTCCCCCTGACTCACCCTGTATTTCCATCGCGCTAAGTCCAGTGGAACTGCCTCGCCTTCGCAACCGACGCGCCCTGATGTCTAGTTCCGTCTCGACACAGAGAGTGCTACATTGTTGGCCTGACCAGTAGGAGCTGCTCATCCCTCACCCCTGGATAACATCCGGTCATTGGTTGCCGACAGATTTCCACTCCACACCTTGCCGGCCACTGCTGGTGATGAACTCTGAAGTAACACTGAATGCTGTACCCGTATCTGCTGTCATCCGAGCTCAGTTCGACCCTCTGCCCAGCTGAGTCCCGGCCGATGTTGCTGCTGGCAGGTCTGCGTGGTAAAGTTCTCGTCCAGTACACCCTCAAATCACGTACAGATTTAATAATCTCTTCTTCTTCGTACTACAGTGCGTACCCACAGTAAGTAACATTTCGTCATTTCCTATCATTGCTCTTGTAACTTTATAGCCCACACTGTTATTGAATTCACTCACTATGCAAATGATCAAAAACCTTTAAATATACTCTCTGAATTTAGGTCTGTCGACTATCTCTATTTCGATTTTTCACAGATTAACTTGGGGCTTACCTTGCTGGTCTGGTCGGACACTCGCACTTGACCGACGTTCTTACATAAACGGAAAAGACGTATGAATGCCAGTAGACAAACAGTTGGTCGAACGAGGGTTCTGTAAGCTGGCCCCTTCATGGCTGGATTACAGTTCCTGAAAATTCTTCCAATGAACATCAGCTTGGGACCTGCATTTCCTGTGATTAGTTCAAATGTGGTCATTTCACTTCAAATCTGACCGTACGCGTACTCCCATATATTTAATGCACGGGACTACGACCAGTGATTACTCTGCAGTCGTATCGCACAACAGCGGGTATTTCTACCTAACTGCGCAAAATACGTTACACTTGTTCATCCTGCTCTGCAGGTATTTCTGCATTTCACCATCCGCGAAAAGCCTCGTGGAACTTCGATGTTGTCGACGAGGTCACCATTGTATGTGATGAAAAGAGATGGCCCTATAACGCTCCTTTTCTGGATGTTTGAAGGTGCTTTTACGTCTGATGTCTTGTTTCCGCTAACAGTGACGTGCTGTCTTCTACTCTCTGTCACCGGCACGCGAGAGACGCCGCTTAACACTGGCGTCCCCAGTGAGAGGAGGGGGAAGTCCCCTCCCCCAGCTGTAGAAAAAAAAGTCACAAACCGAGCTCGATTCCTTCCCCGTCGGGCAGACAGAGGAAGTACTTCGGCGTCGGTTTGATGACAGCCCGAACGTGTTTCGGGTATTGACGCTGCAGTTTATGCAAGCCAAACAGGAGTGGTGTAGAGCGGGATTCATACGTCGCAGGCTGAACGCGCTAGCTCTGAAGCGAGCGTGGTGCTTATGTTGGATCTTTCCTGTACGGCTGAACGACTACTTGCAGTGAAGCTGTGACGTAACATTCAGATTCTCAAGAGTTACGACGCAGCTTACTGTCAAGCACTCACTTGCAAATCAAAACCAGCCACTGCATGAAAATATTGCTGGGGAAGTTCCGTGACGTTGCCAAGAGGTGTTACCGTGTTTCTTAGTCAGTTGTGAAATAAGTATAGATTTGTCTTGAGAACTGTACTTAGAAACATTGTTTTTATAAAATACCGAATCTGGAACAATTCTAAGTGTTCTGCTATGATGGATGTGTTAAAATTTTCGAAATTCCTTCTTGAATAATATTGTGAAACATCGCTACAGGATACCAAGATGGACGTATTCGACACTTTTGCGCATCACACAGAGAAATAGTGGGGTGAGCTTCACTCAAACCGACTAGAAACCTACCACTGGTGGAAACTCTAAGAGACTAAAAACCTATATGGGCACACAGTGAGCACGTAAATATAGCTAGAACAATAGTGTCTCCCGCCAACTATTAAACCTGTACAGTACTGGTAATTACAAATAAATAATACTGTAATAGCCGGCCGGTGTGGCCGTGCGGTTCTAGGCGCTTCAGTCTGGAACCGCGTGACCGCTACGGTCGCAGGTTCGAATTCTGCCTCGGGCATGGATGTGTGTGATGTCCTTAGGTTAGTTAGGTTTAAGTAGTTCTAAGTTCTAGGGGACTGATGACCACAGATGTTAAGTCCCATAGTGCTCAGAGCCATTAGAACCAATACTATAATAATTCATGTTATTAAAGGAGTTTTCACTAAATTTTGGTAGGAACATGGGCCACACGAGAGATTAAATTATTGAGGTAGAACAGCAGTGTGAAGAGCCACCAGTCAGAAAGTTTCTCAGAGGGATGTAGAGGGGTGCAACAGACGCTGCTATAGGAGTCTTTGTGAGAAGCCAGGAGATGTCCAGAGACGGCGGGCTACTACAGCAGCCGAGGACAACAGCCGGTGGTGCTGTGCCGCTGTTATGTTACTGCTGTACAGTCCTGTTGTTACACTGCTGAGTTTCTTGCAGAAGCCGACACGCCAAGCCGTCTTCGCTGAGACATCGACAAAAACTCATGGTTATTTCAGCTCTTAACACTGGCGGCTAAAATAGTGGGATGGGTGTTAATGTTCTTCTTGTCCCACTTCGGGGCAGGGTCGGCATGGCTGTTAACGGAGTGGCAAAGTTAGTTTAAAGGGTGGCCGGATGCCCTCCACAGTGTCAGCCCCCCCCCCCCCCCTCCCGCCACCACCACACCGTTAGGGCGGAATACGAGGCCTACTCGAAATGTAAAGTCCGATCGGTCACGAAATGGAAGCCACAGTGAAAATCAAAAATGTTTCATTTACAATAGTTTGCTACACCTTTCAGCTACTTCTCTTCATAGTCGCCACTCCGACTGATATATTGGTCGTAGCGTTGTATCATCTTTCTAATACCCTCGTCATAGAACGCAGTCGCCTGTGGTTTCTGCCAATTTTTTTACGTTGATATGCAGCTCGTTGTCTGGGCCAAAATGTTGTCTTCAGAGGGAGCGGTTCATGTGAGCACAGATGCAGATCAGTGGAAGCCAATTGCAGGCCATATCACGGATTATCAAACACTTCCCACTGAAAACGCTGCAGGAGCTTCCTCATCGCCCCTGCAGTGTGCGGCCGAGAACTGTCATGAAGAAGGAACTGCATGACAGGCACGTTATGAGGGGTTGCTTGAAATCAGGCGAAACCTCGCGGCGGGCACCCGTACTTGGTGGGAGACACTACTGTTCTAGGCATCCAACGTCTTCACTGTGCACTCAGGACTGAACAGAGCGACGTTACGCCATTGATGGGCATCCTAGAGACACTGCACAACGCATCTGTGCAAATCTTCATCGGATTTTCACTGTGGTTCCCATTACACGAAGGATCGGACCTTATTTTCCTAATAGTGCTCGTATATGCCCCAACTGTCTGCGTGCAGTGTTATTCACGTGAAACTGGGCGACAGTTTTCGAAATGTTTGGGAATCGTGTAACAGAGGCCAGAATTGGGTATGATCCCAGTATTAGTCTTGTCGACTGTGGGAAACCGCCTAAAATCCACATCCAGGCTGGCTAGGCACACCCATATTGCTTGTTAATCTGCTGGGCGGATTCGACGTGGGACCGGCGCACCTCCCCGTCCCGGCTGCGGCGTTTTAACACGCACGTCTACCCAGGTGAGTATGAGACAGTTGTTAGTGTAGAGGATAAAAGTGACTGCTGTCCACACAGAGCTTGTCTGCCACCACCATTTGGAAAAACTGCCCAAGTAAGTTACCAGCAGTGCACTTTTACCTGTCATAAGCTTGTAGCAGCGGTTCATGGTTCCACTTTAGTATTTTCTGAAGAATTGTAAGCACCTTACACAAAATGCATGGAAGAAATCATCACTGTCTGTCAACTGCTACCAGCATAGATTTCTTTGGGAACTTTCTTCCTCTAAGCGTAGCACGGAACGATTACAGGGCAGCAAAGGGGGCTATTGGATTCGACTAGCAGAACGCAGCTGCACAGAAAGTCTGTACAGAACTGCGACCAGCTGGAACAGCAAATCACTGAATTGTCACTCACTGACTGCCTTATGTTGTTTCTGGTTAATTAACACTATAAACTTAAAAATCAAGGAGGATATAATAATTTCTATTTCAAAGGAGGAAGTTGCTGATAGGTGTTAATTTACCAAACTATCAGTCTGATAAGTCATGGTTACAAAATGCTGACGTGAATTATTTACAGCTGAATTGAAAAGCTGGTGCACGCCGACCTCGGGGAAGCTGGCTTTCCTTGTCTGCCAGCGTGCAGTGAACCAGTGTCAACGACATGCTCAGTGCCTTCAAGTAGCCTGCACTTGCGTTTTCAGTGAGCTTGGTAGTGCAAATGTTTTCCTAAATCACTAGACAGGTCGTGTTATATGTATTTTTATCTGTTGTCTTCTATCAGATTTTATTAGTAGGTTTAGTAGGTTGGACGGATGGGGGGTGGGGGAGGGGGGGGCGGGGAGTCGTGCAGATAGCGAACAGCGGAAGAAGCTCGTGGCCACGAGCTCAGCTGCTGCCTCTCGGTGCAGGGGCAGTGGAGGAAGGGCGCGTCACGTGGGACAAATGACTCTGAACGCTATGGGACTTAACATACGAGGTCATCAGTCCCCTAGAACTTAGAACTACTTAAACCTGACTAACCTAAGGACATCACACACATCAATGCCCGAGGCAGGATTCGAACCTGCGACCGTAGCAGCAGCGCGGTTCCGGACTGAAGCGCCTAGAACCGCTCGGCCACAATGGCCGACCACGTGGGACACGTCACGCCTCTGCTACCGAGATGCCTCCCAGAGTACGCGACTTTGGAGGAACAGTGCTCACTGCGAGGTGTGTGCGACATGTTGTAAGGCGATTACGTCGTCCGTGCCAGACGGTGAATGTGTTGTTGTGTAAGCTGCGCCCAGTGAAATCTGCGCAAAGGAAAGGTCGAGGAAAGGTCCCCTCATCCCCCCCTGCACGAACTCGGCAACTTATCCAGCAAGCAGAAGAGTCCAGTTCCCTTATAAGGTGTAATGATGAAGATGAATGAAGTACTGCCAATTTTTTTTTACATGTCGTTTTCTGGTAGACCCAATCAGAAAATTTTTATTTATGACTCAGAAACTACAATGGAGAACATAAAAACGAAATAACAAACACGACTATAAAAAGCTTACAAAATCCACCTCGCTACCGATCTACGCATCCAGGTTGTGAGGTAACGGGCGAGTCGTCGCGCCCTGAAAATATTACATGTTGGGAGGAAGCAGCTGGCCGACCACGTGGTGTCGGACGCTGGCCGAAGCAACAGGGATCTAGCCCGAGCGCGTGGCTGGGAATTCCATGGCGACGCTGTGACGAGGACTGCGCTTTGTGTCGACGAAGGAGATTTCTATGCCGGGAGTGCCAAAGATGGCGGACTTCTTCAAACCTTAATGGCAGACATTTCACAGTTGATATACAAATTAATAGTAGACAGAGGAATCATGATACCTCAAAAAGAAACATGTACATTAACATTATTTGCACAAAGATTCTGATGGTGTAATCAGATTTTCAATATA
The DNA here is from genome assembly GCF_023898315.1 of Schistocerca nitens. Taxonomy (NCBI): domain Eukaryota; kingdom Metazoa; phylum Arthropoda; class Insecta; order Orthoptera; family Acrididae; genus Schistocerca; species Schistocerca nitens. Next base: position 14,246,340 of record NC_064622.1, read on the forward strand.
TTAAAGTTTAGTATCTGACTGTAAATTAGACAAGTAACACCCAGCATAGAATTTACAAAATGTTAACGTTTCATCCGATTTCGTAGATCGCTGTGTCTTTAGAAAGCTATTACTGTAAACCTAAATTGGTATAAATTAAAAGTATGTAACTTGAATAGTACATGAGTTATTGGAGGTCAAAGTGGCCGATTACTATCGATCGCGTCAGGTCAGAAGTACTCCACACTTACACGAATAATCGGTAGCAGCATGCTTATAAATATATTTATTCATCTATGCCTTTGTTTATATCCGATAGATACTATTCATGAAGGAACTGGTAAAATATTTACTGTGCCTTAGAAAGCACAGAGACATTCGGCTCCTGGCCTACCTTTTGCTTCTTTTCTTTTGATATATATATATATATTTTTTTTTAATTGTCTATGTATTTAATGATGAAATGGGAGATAGGATACTGCGTGAAGAGTTTGACAGAGCACTGAAAGACCTGAGTCGAAACAAGGCCCCCGGAGTAGACAACATTCCATTAGAACTACTGACAGCCTTGGGAGAGCCAGTTCTGGCAAAACTCTACCATCTGGTGAGCAAGATGTATGAGACAGGCGAAATACCCTCAGACTTCAAGAAGAATATAATAATTCCAATCCCAAAGAAAGCAGGTGTTGACAGATGTGAAAATTACCGAACTATCAGTTTAATACGTCACAGCTGCAAAATACTAGCGCGAATTCTTTACAGACGAATAGAAAAACTGGTAGAAGCCGACCTCGAGGAAGATCAGTTTGGATTCCGCAGAAATGTTGGAACACGTGAGGCAATACTGACCCTACGACTTACCTTTGAAAATAGATTAAGGAAAGGCAAACCTACGTTTCTGGCATTTGTAGACTTAGAGAAAGCTTTCGACAATGTTGACTGGAATACTCTCTTTCAAATTCTAAAGGTGGCAGGGGTAAAATAAAGGGAGTGAAAGGCTATTTACAATTCGTATAGAAACCAAATGGCAGTTATAAGAGTCGAGGGACATGAAAGGGAAGCAGCGGTTGGGAAGGGAGTTAGACAGGGTTGTAGCCTCTCCCGGATGTTATTCAATCTCTATATTAAGCGAGCAACAAAAGAAAAATTCCGAGTAGGTATTAAAATCCATGGAGAAGAAATAAAGAGGTTCACCGATGACATTGTAAGTCTGTCAGAGACAGCAAAGGACTTGGAAGAGCAGTTTGCGAGGTGCCGGGGCTAGTAGTGTATTTATCACTAAATTCTACTAGAATCCACATGTGTAAATCATGCTCTAAGCCCCCCCTATTCTAACTCCGACTTTTGCTGTTGCACAAGGATAAAACAAATACGCGAACTGACTCTAATCAACCCTGCTAGTGGAGTAGAAGAGAGTTTGGCACCTGCAATAATTTAATTTGATAAATAAGTTAAATAAACAAAGGTTTCATTAGCATAGTGAGGAATGATAGGGTTGCTCTATTGATTAACAGAAAGAAAGTTCTGTCCAAAATAACAATATGATTTATTAAGATTAAACGCAGAATAGTAAAAGAGACACAGGAAATATAAAACATCAAATTGGCTAAAATTGGAGATTCATACAAACACAGTAAAGGTGAAGTTGTCCCTAACTTAGATCGTGAGGTTTAAGACGAAGTGGTATGTGGAGCCAATTCCTTTCCACTCAAATCTCAAGAGAGACACACAGCTAACCCAATAGTAATTGCTGCTACTCGAAACTGAACAAAGTTAGAAAAGGATGAACAGGCGCGCTCTGCTGAGCTCTGATTATCACCTAGGAAAATCCCTATCTGCCGGTGCTGCGGACGTACATTACCAACAGTCTTCTTATCTCCCAGAACACGATCTGGCGTACCGCAGGCGAGGGCTGGTTGCTCCGACGTCCTCGACCGAAAGGCGACTGCCGACTACCCAGAGCACCCGTACAGGCCGAACACACAACCTTCCCGCCCCCACGACAGTGGTCGTGGTTACGTTCCAATCAGCAACACGAAAACCGGCGGAAATTCCACTCCATTGCCGGAGCACTACCATTCCACCAATGGAGATTCTTGGCGCCAATTTCTGTGCTGATTTTGCAGAAAGTGCGGGAATTTTCCCGCCACAACTGCGTGGGTACACAAGTCATTCCCACGCCTCGCTGGTAGCCCGCCAGAAAGTGTTTTCGCAAAGTTTCTCTGAAGTAACGGAACCTCTAGCCCAGCCGCTACTTCACACCCCAGCGGGCGTGTCTCTTGACAATGTCGGCGTCTGAAAAGCATTCACTCGACTGCCTCACACACGTCGGCTTAACTCTCTCCAGTTCCACAGAGCCCGCCTGTCACCGGCCCACCCGGGTGACGAGAGACGCTGCGTGGGAAGTACGCGTGTTAAGGAAAAGCAACCCTCCACCGCATGCAACTAGAGAGGAGAATCGTAAGATAGAAATATGAGAGGGGGCTCATGCCACCTCTCATTGCCCCTACGCCATTTTAGATTGTAATTGGTGAGCGGTTGGCTCACTTAGGAGCAAGGTAGTGAGTCAATCGCCCAAGAACAATCTTACAAAGTGACTCCACATACCGCACTCTATAAAAAGATCATTTCAACTGAAAAATGCAACTCATAGAGGGAGGATTATTTATGATGTAGCCAACTTCACCTTCTTAATATGGAACACTAACACTCACATCACACATCCATACCCAGGGAGCCCCTTCCCAAACACCGATTCACGCAGACATTCACTCTCTAAATATGGCCCGGGCATCTGAGCCAAATATGGAGCAGTTTATTCTTTACAATCAGAGTTGGAGTGCTCCGCAATTAAATGCCCAAGATGTTACAACAATTTTAATCATTAAACTAACCTGAACTCACTCACACATGATACTATATAAGTTAACAATCTCTTTGTGAGCTTTCAGAATCTAATTACAACCTCCGATTCATTCTGTCTCCCTGCAGCAAGAATAACCTTTACAAAATGTTCCCTGAACTGATGGTCCATTCACAATGACAGTGGTGGTATCTGCTTCAGTTTATGGGGACTTCAGGCACACTGTTTGCATACACACAACAATAAACACAAAATACAAAAAAAACATGATGTGGAGAACAATACAGTAATCTGTAATAAGAATTACAGTGTAAAACACAAACGCATACAAGGTATAACATACATTACAGAAACAACATAAGAGAAAGAAATTTAAGAAAAACAAAAAAAACAAGGTTCATGGGGCATCAAATTGTGCGTGCACATTGCACAAAGTTCACGACTGTGCTGAGAATGAGGCACTAAATCACATTGTTAGAAATATCCGTGGCACTTCACAAATTCCACCGTACTGACATCACATAAGGCTAAACGTCGGGTGTAGTTGCTACGTTGTGGCAACAGCAATAGGGAGTTCTGGAGTGTCTGCAGTACGCTGTTGAGATTGTAGTCAGACCCACGCATATGATCACGGCAGTACGGTAGGAAGACACAGTGATAGGTTCTCCTCACGTCGATTAATTGTCTCTGAGATCTCCTTGTTGGGATACATCACTAGTCTAGGTCTCTTCTCTCGCTGGACAGAACTTTACGTTTCCCAATATTGCAGTTCGACGAGGGATGATGGCACGTGGAGTGACTCCACAAGTGTGTGAGGTCATCCATACAGGATCGAACTAGGAGCGACTATTGTTAAAAACTGCTCTCTAATAGAGAGGAGAAGTAAGACATGAGACCATACATTTGTTAATGTGGCACGATACTGCTTTGTGTATGCAGATCGGCCAATGCTAGTGAGTTGTAAAAACCCAAACAGGTGAGTATAGAGCGTCCCTTTCTGTCCTGAGGCACATGAGGCGCAGGTTCTGACACGATATGTGATCTTCTTCGTGTACTCACGACAACGTGGTCTGCCGCAGGGAATCCCTCCAAGCGGCTGCCGCGTCCGGAGAGCTAGCAGGCTGTCGCGTGTCAGGGTCAACGGCCAGCCCCACTTTCGCTTGTGGCGGGGCAAGGGTCCCGTGTAATCCCTCAGGTAGGCAGCCGGGTGACTGTCAGCGTGTAGGACGGGACGCTCGCCCTCTAGCAGGTAGCCGAAGACCTCTTGTTTTTGCGCTGGCTGGCCTCTGCATTGCCACGTTCCTCGTCATCTGTACAATTCTTACAAAAGTCTTATGCCTAACTTTTTCCCATGACCTTCTATGTTATAATAAATTTACCTAATGAAACATTGATGGTCTGTCATTTCAGACACTCTTATTTTACTTTTATAGTTATTAATCTATGGCAATCATTATAACATCTAATCTAGACATGGAAATAATTTATTTTGATATACGTGTAGAGACCGATCTCAGTAAGTACATGGTGTGTGATAACTGATGCTTTGTAATGGATGAACAACTAAATGTGCGGGCCCGCACTAATATTACTATTAATTATATAGATCGACAGTAGACATGCTTCAAGAATTAACTACCATATCCCAACGATCTACATTCTACGTCTTTTAATTAAATTATGTTGTTATGCAGGTCTAAGTTTTACTGTGCTATAAAGAACATGCAACTACGCTACTTTCGCTCGCCCGTCGTCCCTCCATCTCGGGTCTGTGGTTTGGTGACCTGAAAAATAGCAACTCAACAGGCGCGCGCCACACTTGTGGTAGAAAACCCCCACAATATTAATCTAGTTATTGTTAAATCCTACAGTTTAACTTATCCTAGTATCGTACTTTCCCTTTTATTTATTTATTTATTTATTTTATTTTATTTATTTATTTATTTATTTATTTATTTATTTTTTTATTTACCTTATACAATACCCTTACATAGTTCCTGTTACGCTGAGATGTCTTGCTGCTCGCCGCTATTGACGACAGTGATGTGCGCGCCGTACGACATGACCTCCGAGTTTTCATTACGCCTCACTGAAACTCCAGAGACTGGGTTAGCCATGGCTATACACGACAATAAATTTATAGTTGCAACTTCCTTCTCTATGTGAAGCGGTTTTCGCGATCGAAGTACACCTTTCCAGAAGCAATGTAATATGACCAAGCCAGGACTGGTTCCTGTTGAGGATTCAGACACCCAACACACGCCAGCTACACAGTATGTCACGAATATCCAAGTACAATTCCTTGGTGATTCATCTGTGACAAAAACGAGCAGCACGCTAAATCCCCAACCAGCACATTAGCATGGTAGGCTTTTATGCCCTCATTTCTCTCGTCTAGGGCACCATTAGAGTCAAATGCTCACAGGTTCACCCCGACTTGCAAGACAACGATACCGGCGCAGCTCTGCAAAAACTATACTGCCCATATTCACCCTCGAAATCGCGCAATATACCACAATCGTGCAGTGCACTGACGCGTGCCTGCAAGCATTGGTATGAACGTCTCACGAACTGGTTGTGGCCGCTATGGAGCGTATCACGACCTCTCAGAACGCTTCTAAGAGCACGTTCTTGTATGCGCCCGTTTGTGCGACGTCTCGTCACTCATCCTTATCCCTTAACATGGACACCAGATAGGAAAGGACAAAAACATTGCTCATGAAAAGGTAGTGTCTCCTACTCCATCGACATTGGAGATCGCAAACATAAACAAAAAGAGGATAGCAGCAGTAAATTCTTATGCAAGACAACGCAGCGTGTTAATACTTTAGCAATCTTAATCTATTAATGTAACGATTATTGTTCCCCGAACAAAGGTTCATATATTTGCCTATTCTACTATGTACATTTCTTACACTACTACTATTCTACGAACTCCTTTATGTGAGATATGTGGTGGAGTCCTATGGACTTCTTTCCTTTCAGCGTCTCCAATTCATAAGCATTGTGGTGAGCTGCTCTCCTTATACGGTACGGGCCGTTGTAAACAGAATAGAATTTTTGGCATTTCATTTTTTGTTTGTTCGAAAGTCGGAAAGACTTAACGAGCACCTTTTGTCCAATTTGGAAGTGTCGTAGACGAGCTCCCCTGTCGGCACGTCTCTTCCTGACCTCTGCTGCAGCCCGTATCCTCTTGAGAGCCAAATCCACTATGGCTTGGTGCTGCGTTCGCGCCCTTGGTGGGAAGTTTACGACCTTGGTTATCAAGTCCTTAGGAATCCGGTTTTTCAGTACTGTAATGGGTGCCAATTTTGTTATCCCATGGGGTGCCTCATTGATCACCTCCTGGAAGTCTTTAAGGAAAACGTCCCATGTCGTGTGCTGTTTGTTACAGTACAACCGGCACAAGTTTCCGAGTTCTTTGATAACCCGTTCTGCAGCATTCGAGCTCGGATGGTGTGAAGATATAAAAATGGGATCAATTTTACATCGACGCAACATCTCCTTCCATGTTTTTGACTTAAACTGTGGCCCGTTATCAGAAATGATTCTACTCACATGACCAACCTGTGGTAGGAAATCCCGGATGAGGGCTCGTGATACAGTTCGTCCTGTCGCCCTCTTCAGTGGCGTAAAGGTAACGTATTTGGACGTTAGTTCAACAAACACTAATACGTAAGTATATCCTCTTCTTGTTCTTGGCAAAGGTCCCATCAAATCTGTTGCTGCTAATTGTCTTAATTTGGTCGGTACGATTGGGTATAATGGTGCCTGCATGCTCACAGTAGTGTGCTTAGCCTTTTGGCAGTCTTTACACACCGACAGTACCCTCCGAATTCGACGCTCCATGTTTCGAAAGTAACACATGGTCCTTAGCTTGAGATTGCACTTGCGTGGTCCGAAGTGTCCATAGCTGAGGTGAGTATGCCATATAACCTTGTTTATTAGGTGTTCAGGGATGCATACCCCCCATTCAGTGTCATTGGTATAATTTCGGTGGAAAATTATGCCTTTCCGCAAGAGGTAGAACTGCCTGATGGTGGCGTGTCTTCTGTCTATCCATTTCTGTTTCAATAACACCAGGGCAGGGTCCTTGTCTTGCTCCTCCTTGATGTCCTGCATACTACAGGTAATAAAATTTTCAAAGGCTACTTTCTGCATATAGTAAAGGCAGTAGTGATTTTCCTCCAGATCTTCTTCCATGTTGTGCTCAAATCCGATCGGTGACCGTGATAAGGCGTCTGCAATGATGTTATGACTGCCGGGGATATATTCTATCGAAAAATTGTACTGCTGTAGATACGATGCCCACCTAATGAGCCGCCTGTGATTAAGCTTTGCAGTCATCAAGAACTCGAGTGCCTTGTGGTCTGTGTAGACCCTCGTCTTGCGACCAAACAGAAGGTATCTGAATTTTTCAAACGCCCATACAATAGCCAGCGCCTCTAACTCGGTTACTGAGTAATTCCTCTCACTCTTGGCTAGTACTCTGCTAGCAAACGCAATTGTCTTCCACACCCTGTTTCCTTCATGTACATAGTCTTGGAACACCATGACACCCAGACCGGAGTATGAACTGTCCGTTACTATGCAAAGCTCTTCAGCTAAATTAGGGTGTGATAGGATGGGTGCTTGTAATAATGCGAATTTTAATGTTTTCCATTCGGATTCGGCCGCCTCATCCCATTCCCAAGGAATCTTCTTTCCTGTAAGTTGATGCAACCGAGGACTGCTCTGAGTTTTGACATGTATAAAGCGGTTGTAAAAATTTATGATCCCCAAGAACCCCCTTAACTGCTTCTTTGTCGTAGGAATGGGAAACTTTTCAATCGCTTCGATCTTTTCGGGATTTGGCGCAATGCCCTCACCCGTGATGATATGTCCTAGAAATTTCACAGAGGACGTCCCAAAATTCGATTTTTCGATATTGATAGTCACACCGTATTCCTTGAATGTCGCTAGGAGTTCACCGAGGACCGCATTGGGCTCTCCCCAAGATTTCTCCGCGATCAGCAAATCGTCCACATAGCTGGTGACATGACGTTTCAAATTATCGCTTAGTATGCCGTCCAGCCCCCGAATGAATGCGGCAGATGAAACGTTCAAACCAAATGGTAGACGACGAAACCGGTAACATCTTCCAAATGCTAAAAAGGCTGTGTACTGTCTGCAATTTGGATGGAGCTCGATCTGCCAGAAACTCGATTTTAGATCAACTGATGAGAAGATTGATATTCCATGGAAGTTTTGTAAGAGTTCCTCTAATCGTTCCGGTCTGTCTGTTTCGGGTTCTATTATGGTATTAATTTGTCGCGAGTCCAAGACTAAACGAATACTACCATCTGCCTTCTCGACTACTCTTAACGGGTTATTATAGGCTGAAGCCGTAGGTTCTATTATTCCTTCACTCAGCATTCGCGTAATTTCAGCTGCTACTTTCTGTCGATATGCCAAGGGGATTGGATAGGGTGGCACACGAAACTGGTTGTGCGGACGTACACGAAATTCATATTGGAAGTTCTTTATTGATCCTGTCTTGGGAAGGAAGACCTCCGCATGTTCTACTAGTAATTTATGAAGTTCTTTGCGGTGTTCGCCCCTTATATTCTTTATTGCTTCCACTTTTTCTCCTATTTTCTCCTTTATTTCTCCCATTATTCCGACTTCATTCTCATCCGTGTCCTCTCCCCTATCCGCAACGTCGTCCTGTTCTTCCTTTCTGTCTTTCAGACACGCATAGTTTATCCGAACACAGTTAGACGGTAGTTGAGCTGGGATCAGCTGATCGTCGAACTTAATGTGGACGGGATTCCCTTTCCTCAAAACCACTTCACCTCGTCCTAGATCAACTATCGCTTCATGTTCATTTAGGAAGTCCGTTCCTATTATCATGTCGATCGCCAGATTTGGCACGATCCAGAAGTTAGACTCTATTTTGTGTCCTTGGCAGGAGAATTCCAGTCTTGTTTGTTGGGTGACCTCCGTACATTTACCCGCTAATGCCCCTTTTATTTTGGTTTTCTTAACCGATAGGACAGGCCAGTCCATCTCCTGAGAGCACCTCTTGTATGCTGCCTCAGATATTGCTGTTATGTAGCTTCCACTATCTATTATCGCATTCAGACTCTTTTCAGCTATTGCTACTGTGATAAGAGGCTGCCGATCATGTCGAGGAGTTGCTTTATGTTCCTCGAGCAGGATTTCTGATAAATCTTCGTAATGTATCATCCGTAGTTGGCCAGGTCCGAGATTACGTGCGAAATTCCGGCGGCCTGTGTTCGCACTAGTCTGGCGTCAATCCCTAGTTAGGCTCCCCCTCCTCTGACGTGCATTAGGATTTGCGGGTCTGGTTTCAATCTCCTGGTTCCACCGTTGTCCTTGGTTTCGCTCTCTCCAATTACGGTCGCTTTGCCGTTCGTTATTCCTTCTATCCCAGATTCCTTGTCTAGATTGACCCTGCTCCCTGACGTTCTGGTTTCCGTGTCTTTGGTTTCCATAACCTTGAATAGCGTAACCTTGACTTCCGTAACCCTGGTTTCCTAACTGACCAGTGCGATTATGCAATCTGCTGTCGTCTTCTGTTCCTGGCCGGTGGTATTTGTTACTTTGCCCCTTCTTCCTGTCCTTTGCGTCTTGTTTATCAAAGACTACTTCGAGTTCGCGCAATAGAATCTTGAATGCTTCTATGTCAGCTCCACACTTGCCGACAAGTGTCTGTTGGTACCTAACTGGCAATTTGGAAAAGCAAAATTTAATGATTTCTCCGTTACTATATGGACTATCTAAAAATTGATTCTTCTTGAGTAAGTCATCAAGAAATTTGGTTGCGCTCCTATGCCCGGACACTTCCAGTTCAGGACAAAATATTATTTCCTCTTTAATCCTATCTTGCGTTTCCTTTGACCAGTAGGTCCGCAGGAATGCACCAACAAATTCCTGATAAGTCCGACACGTCACTGCCACACCCCGCATCTTTTCCGCGGCTTGGCCTTCGATGTGTCCACACATGAATTCTAATTTTGCCTGGGTTGGCCATGATGCCGGTAATGAATTTGTAAACTGCATCACCCAGCTCTTCGGATGCATCGACCCTCCATTTTCTTTGAACTTCTGGAATTTCAGTATCGACAGGAAGTGATTGTGATCAAAATCCTGTCTGATCCTCGCACTGGTGTTGTCACTCGTTTCCGATACTTGCACGTCTGCTGAGTGTCCTGTTCTATCTTGCTGATAACTGTGATGTGCAACCTCTGTATCACAGTGGAAGTGGCACTCAGAATTCACTCTCCTAAGTGGGCTATAATTATTGGAGCTATTACTTGCTGTTTCTGCGTGTGCATTGTTAGTTCCGCACTCTGTCACTGGGCTAGAGCACGGCGGGCTTTTCCTCGGAGACACAATTCTGTGTACTCCATCATGGGTATCCGAACGCGCAGTGCTCGTGTGCCCGTTTTGCTCTAGTTTTGCTATCCGACTCTCTACTTCTTCCATTCGTTTCGTGGAGTTCGCAACCGCGATATTACCTTGAGTTTTTAAGAATGCTAGGGATTTTGAGTGGGATTGTGTTGTACGTCGCAAGCGCCCTGCGAGTTTAGAAGTTGCTTCCGCGACTTTCATTGCCCCTGTTGCTGCAGTTTTGGCAAGGCCTGCTACTTTTTGTGCTACCGTTGACATTTGTTTTGCTTCTCCACATTCTTTCTTTATTGTTAATAATTCCCCACGAATTTCCCCTATATGCGAAATTATTGCCTCCGTGTCCTTCTTACGCTGTTCGTCAGCTTCTTCCTTCTCCTTCTTACGTTGTTTCTCCTCTTCTTCCTTCTCCCTCTTACGCTGTTCGTCAGCTTCTTCCTTCTCCTTCTTACGTTGTTTCTCCTCTTCTTCCTTCTCCCTCTTACGCTGTTCGTCAGCTTCTTCCTGCTTCTTACGCTGTTCGTCAGCTTCTTCTTTCATTGATCGTAGGAAGCTCAGTATTGGGTTTACGTCATCTTCTTGATCCTCTTCAAACATGGGCGATGTAACTCTGGACACCTGGGCGCTAGAGCTCTGACGTGACCTAGCTGGCCTCTGTCTGCACTCGTTCGTTTGACTATAAACTTCTGCTACCGTCTCGACCTGTGTGCCTGTCTCTGTTTCATCCTCTACTTCACTATCATAATCACGGCCGCAACGCTGCTCTGAGATCGCGTCCAAATCACCTTCCTCATCAATGCCCCTGGCGTCCTGTCCTGCTAAAAATGTGCCCATCTCATCTCCGAACCTATTCCCGTCAGTAAACTGCCCCTTATCCATTATGCTATCCTCTTTTGTTTTAGCTTCGCCCGATAATAGTCGTGCCTTACTTCTCGTTATCATTCATAAAAACAAATTCATCTAAAATGCACAATAAAATTAATCTACTCCATATATTTTTTACACATAAACATAAAATTTCAACAACGCTGTTCCAACGCTGTAATCACAAACACAATTTGATGTGGTACAGAAACCGCACACAAATCCGACAAAGTGCGATGCAGTACAGACACCACATCAGCGAAACACAAAAAAAACAATGAACAAAAAAGATATACACTGAAAACAAAAACTGTAGTCATGCGCCGCTACTTAAAACTAAACGCGGAACTACCAAAAAAAACTTGGGTATTAATCATTAAAAAAAATAGAGAGAAAAAAAATTGAATGTTCCTACTAAGAATCCTGTTTGTTTATCAGAGATTCACAGGAAAGATCCGAGGCCAAGGGTCGCCATATTATGCGAGGTGCCGGGGCTAGTAGTGTATTTATCACTAAATTCTACTAGAATCCACATGTGTAAATCATGCTCTAAGCCCCCCCTATTCTAACTCCGACTTTTGCTGTTGCACAAGGATAAAACAAATACGCGAACTGACTCTAATCAACCCTGCTAGTGGAGTAGAAGAGAGTTTGGCACCTGCAATAATTTAATTTGATAAATAAGTTAAATAAACAAAGGTTTCATTAGCATAGTGAGGAATGATAGGGTTGCTCTATTGATTAACAGAAAGAAAGTTCTGTCCAAAATAACAATATGATTTATTAAGATTAAACGCAGAATAGTAAAAGAGACACAGGAAATATAAAACATCAAATTGGCTAAAATTGGAGATTCATACAAACACAGTAAAGGTGAAGTTGTCCCTAACTTAGATCGTGAGGTTTAAGACGAAGTGGTATGTGGAGCCAATTCCTTTCCACTCAAATCTCAAGAGAGACACACAGCTAACCCAATAGTAATTGCTGCTACTCGAAACTGAACAAAGTTAGAAAAGGATGAACAGGCGCGCTCTGCTGAGCTCTGATTATCACCTAGGAAAATCCCTATCTGCCGGTGCTGCGGACGTACATTACCAACAGTCTTCTTATCTCCCAGAACACGATCTGGCGTACCGCAGGCGAGGGCTGGTTGCTCCGACGTCCTCGACCGAAAGGCGACTGCCGACTACCCAGAGCACCCGTACAGGCCGAACACACAACCTTCCCGCCCCCACGACAGTGGTCGTGGTTACGTTCCAATCAGCAACACGAAAACCGGCGGAAATTCCACTCCATTGCTGGAGCACTACCATTCCACCAATGGAGATTCTTGGCGCCAATTTCTGTGCTGATTTTGCAGAAAGTGCGGGAATTTTCCCGCCACAACTGCGTGGGTACACAAGTCATTCCCACGCCTCGCTGGTAGCCCGCCAGAAAGTGTTTTCGCAAAGTTTCTCTGAAGTAACGGAACCTCTAGCCCAGCCGCTACTTCACACCCCAGCGGGCGTGTCTCTTGACAATGTCGGCGTCTGAAAAGCATTCACTCGACTGCCTCACACACGTCGGCTTAACTCTCTCCAGTTCCACAGAGCCCGCCTGTCACCGGCCCACCCGGGTGACGAGAGACGCTGCGTGGGAAGTACGCGTGTTAAGGAAAAGCAACCCTCCACCGCATGCAACTAGAGAGGAGAATCGTAAGATAGAAATATGAGAGGGGGCTCATGCCACCTCTCAAGTTGAACGGAATTGATAGTGTCTTGAAAGGAGGGTATAAGATGAACATCAACAAAAGCAAAACATGGATAATGGAATGTAGTCGAATTAAGTCGGGTGATGCTGAGGGAATTAATTAGGAAATAATACACTTAAAGTGGTAAAGAAGTTTTGCTATTTGGGGAGCAAAATAACTGATGATGGTCAAAGTAGAGAGGATATAAAGTGTTGACTGGCAATGGCAAGGATAGTGTTTCTGAAGAAGAGAAATTTGTTAACATAGAGTATAGATTTAAGTGTCAGGAAGTCTTTTTTGAAAGTATTTATATGGAGCGTAGCCATGTATGGAAGTGAAACATGGACGATAAATAGTTTCGACAATAAGAGAATAGAAGCTTTCGAAATGTGGTGCTACAGAAGAATGCTGAAGGTTAGATGGGTAGATCACATAACTAATGAGGAGGTATTGAATAGAATTGGGAGAAGAGGAGTTTGTGGCAAAACTTGACTAGAAGAAGGGATCGGTTGGTAGGACATGTTCTGAGGCATCAAGGGATCACAAATTTAGTATTGGAGGGCAGCGTGGAGGGTAAAAATCGTAGAGGGAGACCAAGAGATGAATACACTAAGCAAATTCAGAAGGATGTAGGTTGCAGTAGGTACTGGGAGATCAAGAAGCTTGCACAGGATAGAGTAGCATGCAGAGCTGCATCAAACCAGTCTCAGGACTGAAGACGACGACAACAACGACAACAACAACATGTTATATTCATAATTCGCAATTGCCGAGTGTTAGGAACCTTCGACCATTCAATTCATGTGTGTATTCTTTTCGGATACTGTATACTCAGCAGTATTTGGCCTGTAATGCGGCAACTACGTATCCCAGCCCCTAGACAACGAAACCAGCCAAAACTTTTAATATTTCAACGCCGAGCCGGAGGGTGCGTAGTTTTTATGAAAACCCGCAAGGTCAAGCGAAGAGAGAGGCTAGCTTGTAAGAATTCACCTCTGAAAGCCAGTATGGGTTGTGATTAGCTTCCTTTTTACGTAGATGGCTTGGACAACTCGGATAACACGTGTGACTAGGACACAATATATTCGTAAATATGGCTTTAGCTGAGACTTAGCTCGTAGAACCAGGTTTCTGCAGAGTGATGGGTAGAACCTGAGAATAGAGTCTTCCGGTACGGTCTGTGTTGTCGTGTAGTACGTATGCCGTTGTTCGTGGGCCGCACTGAAACATGTTGCAGCTACAGTGTTGAGTAGGCAGACGTCCAATTGCGAAAGGAAGTGTTCTAGTATTGGACGTCTGCGGTACATTGTATCAACGCCCCACAGAGGATTATAGGCATTAATGTCACCCAATAAGGGGAAGGGAGGAGGTAGCTGTTCCACTAACTCTGACAGCTTGTGATATTGGAAAGGTTCGTCTGCGGGTAGATAAACATTAAATGTTGTCATCCGACCTGACAGGTAGACACTAACGGCCACCTGCCTAGTCGGCAGCTCGTGGTCTAGGGGCAAGCGGTGCTGCCTCTGAATCATGGGGTCCCGGGTTCGATTCCAGGCCGGATTCGGGACTTTCTCTGCCCGGGGACTGGGTGTTTGTGTTGCCCTCATCATTTCATCATCATTTGTGAGAGTGACTAGACTGGATTTTGAAAAGAAAATGATGACCGCAGTTGAACGCCCCACCAACCAAACACGATCATCACCAACTGCTCACTGGAAGTATCAGAGCGTATTAAGGTACAGAAGCCACCGGACGCTCTATCGACACTACCGCGACTGGCGCAGTGGGGTTTGTAGTTTTTCAGGCAGAGAGGTGTCTTGCCATAAACCGTGTTTCCTCCAGTTCTGTGCCAGTTACGGAGTACGTAGCCATTAAATGACGGCGTTTGATCAGATGGCGATTGTAGTTCCATTGAAGGAGCGTAGGAGTCGGGTCTGGGAAAGTGGTGAATGGAAAATATGGATGTGCTCACCAGGTCCTAGTTCACATAATTGTCACCCGTCGTCACTGTGCATGGACATGGGAGCCTCGGAAAGTAGTTTATGTTTCTGCTGTCCTTCTCATGCTTGTGGGACTTCGATTTCTGTGAAGATTTCCCCTTTTTATCTTCTGGCAGCGAAGAGGACCATACTTCTCTTCACACTGCAGTCTGTGGCTGTTGGTCCTTGCCTTGACTAGGCATCTCCGGCAACACCGATGGTGTGGGAACTACATGTGCTAGAGGTGTACGCGGCGAGGGACCTGGTGACTTATTTGTTTTCATTTCTTTGAGCTGTTTTGCTACGCCAGGAATGCTTATTACTATGTCGTCCAAAATGACGGTATGTTTGTACGATTCTCCTGCGTGAACGATTTCTTGAACATGAAACATGGGCAACCTGCGGTCTTGCGCTATCTTGTTGGAAGGTGTCACAGATGCATCAATCGTAGGGCATTGCCACCGGACTTAATATGTCAATAATGTAACTCCTACTCTCCAACTATGTCGTTAATGTAACTCCTACTCTCCAAATTACCAGCTACGCGAACAAGTGATGGTCGTGTTGAGTGTCAAATGGTGACCGATATGATAACGTGAGACGCTGGCCCCCTATTGCGGTTGTGAACGCAGTCTGACAAAGTTAATTATGCCTGAATACATCAATCGTGATGGGATTCGTCTCAGAAGACATTCACAGTGCACCTCTCTCTAAGGGAATCCGCAACAGCGGGTGTCGTGGTCACATCCCTTGACGCTGCAGGCGTCGTCGTACTGCCCCTGTGGCTACTTATTTTGCTGCCAATAAGACCGATTCATAACCCGTGAGACGAGACGCGGTGAATTACCTTTTATTATGTCCGCCCCCAGTAGCTGAGTGGTCAGCGCGACGGAATGTCAATCCTAAGGGCCCGGGTTCGATTCCCGGCTGGGTCGGAGATTTTCTCCGCTCATGGACTGGGTATTGTGTTGTCCTAATCATCACTACTTCACCCCCATCGAAGCGCAAGCCGCCACAGTGGCATCGAATCGAAAGACTTGCACCAGGCGAACGGTCTCCCCGACGGGAAGCCCTCGTCACACGACATTGTATTATATACCTCTTATTATACTTTTGTTACTGTTATTGTTAATGGGATTAGATGTTAGATTTTCGGAGTTAGTGTATGATTTAGTGAGCAAGTCCATACAGAAAGTCCAGGTGAGGCAGCAGCTCCTGTGAACAAGGGTTAGTCGGCGGTCAGAAGCACTCCGCAGTGTGCAATGCGAACTCGAATAGTTAAGCTGGAAGCTCTCGCAGGTTCCTCCGTAGCGTCGAACGTTCCTATTAAGCCCGTACCGTCGTAAATTAAACCTTGATGACAGATTAATAAGTAGTCGATATAATTTGCTTCGAGTATCAACAGCGATCTCTCAGCTATTTAACTACTTCCTCTTGACGATTCAGGTCCACTGTATTAAAATGCCGGCCGTTGTGGCCGAGCGGTCCTAGACGCTTCAGTCCGGAAACGCGCTGCTGCTACGGTCGCAGGTTCGAATCCTGCCTCGGGCATGGATGTGTGTGATGTCTTTAGGTTAGTTAGGTTTAAGTAGTACTAAGTTCTAGTGCTCAGAGCCATTTGAACCATTTGTATTAAAATGTCGTGACAAAGTACGTTTCCTCACTTGTTAACAGCTTCCTTCACAACTCATCTCTACTGAGTAGATATAAAACCAAAAACTCACTTCCATCCGTGGGTACTTCGCAATGCTTAACATCAAAGAATAAGCAGCGCACAGAACGCGTATTACAGTTACAATATCATATGTCTATAATTGTCCGTAAACCAGTGGCGCACTGCCAATCATGTGATTATCATGGTTAATAGTTAGACACAGCCATACTGAACTGTGGGATTAGGACGTCCGAACGAACAAAATGTATGTCGTCTTGGACGGCACCCGCACGGCGTTGTTATGGCCCAACTGATTCCGTAGATTCTACATTCGTGTGATGGGATCCCAGTCAAGGTGAACAACAATATCACACAAGAATAAACAACAGTCTTGATGGGCAACCATTGCAGCCAATGATGCATCCAAACGGGTGCTGACAGTGTGCGTCATTCTTACATGAACTACAGCACTGTCTTCTTCCTGCACTCCGTAGCTGAATGAAACGGGAAAAATCCATAACGGCTGGCATGAGAGGACATATCCTCTGCCGTGTACTTCACTGTGGTTTGCAGACTAGAGATGTAAATATAGAAACAACTAACATTCATACGCGATTTCTGAATAAGAAACCGGCTGCACAATCTTTCCTTATACAGAGAGTAACAGGAATAACTGCAGATATTTTTATACACAGTACCTTAACGTGTTCGGGCATCCGTGTGATGGTTGTTTATTCTCTGCGTGGAACAGCCTTCTCACAAACATGTCACAGTTTTTACGACCTGATGTTTTCTAAACAGTGATAACTGCACCACTTAGTGGATTACGCCTGTCAATGTAGACTAAAAGTTTGGCATCCACGTTTCAGTGCCAGGCCTGCTACCCACAGCAAAATAAACAATAATGGCTTGTTCCTGCCACATGTACTTGGAGCTACTACGTAACCTAAAACCATATGACTCGTTATAGCTATAATGATTACTCTCGAAACATCCCCTTAGAAAAATTAGTGAATTGCTGTGCTGATAAACGTCTTACGTTATTTGATTTTCAAACAGCTGAGCAGAACTGAACGTACTATGACATTTCTCTCTTTACTTATTCTGATCAACACTAAACTGATACACAATATTCTTAGCGCAACGCAATCTGACTTTCAAAAATCCCTACAAAAGAATGGCCCTGACTAGCATTAACCTATACCTTTCACAAATCACTTACCTCACAAAAATATTCGTTACTCGAACTACTGCAATACAGCGAGCGCCACTACTGCCAGCTAAATAAAAGATTCTGAGTACTGAAGGCACTAACTACTGATAGCCATAGTTA
The DNA here is from genome assembly GCF_023898315.1 of Schistocerca nitens. Classification (NCBI taxonomy): domain Eukaryota; kingdom Metazoa; phylum Arthropoda; class Insecta; order Orthoptera; family Acrididae; genus Schistocerca; species Schistocerca nitens. Next base: position 14,264,154 of record NC_064622.1, read on the forward strand.
GCAAATGAAAGATTTTGATAAAGAACAAACAATGTATTTACCTTAATAGTGTTCAAAAGTCATAATATATATATATATCAGTTCATGACATCCAGTCTTACAAATTTACTGTCTCTGATGGACACGCGTCCAGATCATCCGCTCTCAAAACTCCGCCATCTCTCTCCCCACATCCACCACTGCTGGCGCCTCACCTCCAACTGCGCAACGCTACGCGCTGTTCACAACCAACTGCCCAACACTACAATAGCAAATATTCCAACAATGCAAACCAGCCACAGACTGCACACAGCACAGTCAGTGATTTTCATATAGAGCGCTACGTGGCGTTACCAACATAAAAACCTACATAGCCTACTTACACTCTGCAAATGAAGTAAACAGTGTTCAGTACCTGTCCTCAGTCACCAATAAAAGTATCTGCACTTAAACCCATAACGTTCTGTATACAGAATGTAGATGGCGTTACCGCTACCTGGCCGGCCTGAGTGGCCGAGCGGTACTAGGTGCTTCAGTCTGGAACCGCGCAACCGCTACAGTCGCAGGTTCGAATCCTGCCTCGGGTATGGATGTTTGTGATGTCCTTAGGTTAGTTTGGTTTAAGTAGTTCTAAGTTCTAGGGGACTGATGAGCTCAGAAGTTAAGTCCAATAGTGCTCAGAGCCATTTGAACCATTTGTTGTGTTCTCAGTGTAAACACGAATAGATTAACAACGATTTTTGCGTATCTGCCAACAATAGTCATGACGCAGTTTTCATTATAGAACAAATTATTCAAAATTCTATTGTGTCGAGGTGAGTACCCTCGCCTGAGATAAGTTGCGCGTTCTCTTGATATCAAATGCAGGCACTGGACCGAAAACAAGAGTCACAGAATATTTCGAGAAGCTTCAGCTAATTGAACCCAAAACGAAACGCTTCTTGGGAGTGCATTAAAAGGTCTGTGTCTGTGAATCGCTACTCTTAGGGATACATGGAATCACGCGGCATTGTAAACAGGAATCCAGTGAAGTGTTTCCTTTCCTGAACCTCCTTCTCTACTTCTTGCGACGGAGAATGGGTGGGCTTAATAGCCCGTGGAGTGGCAGCAACCAAGGTCGAAAGATCGCCACCTTCTCCACGGAGCAGGAACGACGGAAAAACCAGATGGCTGAGTCAGCTAGATTCAGATCCCTACCTGACTGTAGCGATTCATTGTTTTCTCGCGTTTCCTTGAATCAGTCCGACCGAAAACATCGGCGGTGAAGGCGGTTTTTAAAGCAAACACCCAAACCGCTCCGTGCGCGCAGAACAGTGGTGAATAGTCGTATTCTTGCGTGGGAGAAAGGGGAAACCATCGCATCATCCAATAAAAAAGGGGTACAAATGGCTCTAAGCACTGTGGGACTTAACGTCTGAGGTCATCAGTCCCCCAGAACTTAGAACTACTTAAACCTAACTAACCTGAGGACATCACACACATCCATGCCCGAGGCAGGATTCGAACCTGTGACAGCAGCAGCAGCGTGGTTCGGGACTGAAGCGCCTAGAACCGCTCGGCCACAGCGGCCGGCTGCATCATCCATTAACTCTTTCTCTTTTGAGGCCTGTAAGAGAGTAATATTTGCAACTTATTTCTATACAAAAATCTGAAATGCACACTACTGATGTTCGACGTAATATTTATTTTATATTTTGTTGTGAACTGGCATTCGGACAGTTTAACACCGAATAGACAGTCCACATAGCGTCAAAGAGAACTTCTGCAAAGACTACTACTTCCATAACTGTATAGCATTAAACATTTTGCATATTTACGAAAAGCACAAAGCACAAAATTGGAAAGTTTCAATCTGACATGGTTATAGAGCAAGAAATGATATGTAATGATGTACCGAATATTTTAGACTTTAAAGATATGATTATAAATTCACAAACCCAAATGTTTGACTGACCTCAACATATTTATACAGCTATACAGGTAGCGCTTAAAATCTCTAAGCTATAAACAAACTGGTGCTGAAATATACGGGGTGAAGGCGTTGCAGGTTGCATGAAACTTACCGGCAGGGGCAGGTGAGTCACCCTGTCTACAGGATGGTCGGAAGAAGCGTGAAAACTTCTACCGGTGTTGCAGGGCAGATTGTGCTCAGAAGTACTTGTTGACAAAAAATCGATACGTTGCACCTTTCCAGCATTAATCAGTGCCCGCATCTCGTGGCCGTGCGGTAGCGTTCTCGCTTCCCACGCCCGGGTTCCCGGGTTCGATTCCCGGCGGGGTCAGGGATTTTCTCTGCCTCGTGATGGCTGGGTGTTGTGTGCTGTCCTTAGGTTAGTTAGGTTTAAGTAGTTCTAAGTTCTAGGGGACTTATGACCACAGCAGTTGAGTCCCATAGTGCTCAGAGCCATTTTGAACCATTAATCAGTACTAAAGCTAGCCAATCAGGACGTTATGCGGGCAAATTCTAGCGGCCCGCCAGATACAATTAGTGTCAGCTGTTCTCACAGTGCCGGCCGCTGGTGGCCGAGCGGTTCTGGCGCTACGGTCTGGAACCGCAGGTTCGAATCCTGCCTCGGGCATGGATGTGTGTGTTGTCATTAGGTTAGTTAGGTTTAAGTAGTTCTAAGTTCTAGGGGACTGATGACCTCAGAAGTTAAGTCCCATAGTGCTCAGAGCCATTTGAACCATATTTTTGTTTTTTGTTTTTTTTGTTGTTCTCACAGTGTAGATGACAGCGCACGGGACTGCTCAGCCCTTGGCTCGGGTTCGATCCTTGATGCAGTTTTCCTATCGCTCTCTTGTTCGGTTTCAGCAAACCAGACGCGGAACACGTTCGGCGTCGCCGTCTCAGGTGGCGTTTCTGAATTTGAGAGCGCACAGCGGTCTGATTGGCTAACTTCAATGTTAATTAACTCGGACACAGTGCAACGTACCGAATTTTTTTCTTAACAACTGTTTGTCAGCACAACCTACCCTTCAACAGCATTACAAAATTTTCAGACTGTTTCCGACCGCCCTGTATGCGTAGGCCAGCCAAATCATAACCAAACAGATCTGAAAAAAGTAAGCAAACCGTTTATTATTTCGAAGGTAATCGCCACAACTGTTAATACACTACTGGCCATTAAAATTGCTACACCACGAAGATGACGTGCTACAGACGCGAAATTTAACCGACAGGAAGAAGATGCTATGATATGCAAATGATTACCATTTTAGAGCATTCACACAAGATTGGCGCCGGTGGGCACACCTGCAACATGCTGACATGAGGAAAGTTTCCAACCGATTCCTCATACAGAAACAGCAGTTGACCGGCGTTGCCTCGTGAAACGTTGTTGTGATGCCTCGTGTAAGGACGAGAAATGCCTGCCATCACGTTTCCGACTTTGATAAAGGTCGGATTGTAGCGTATCGCGATTGCGGTTTACCGTATCGCGACATTGCTCCTCGCGTTGGTCGAGATCCAATGACTGTTAGCAGAATATGGAATCGGTGGGTTCAGGAGGGCAATACGGAACGCCGTGCTGGATCCCAACGGCCTCGTATCACTAGCAGTCGAGATGTCAGGCTTCTTATCCGCATGGCTGTAACGGATCGTGCAGCCACGTCTCGATCCATGAGTCAACAGATGGGGACGTTTGCAAGGCAACAACCATCTGCACGAAAGCTCGACGACGTTTCCGGCGGCATGGACATTCAGACCATGGCTGCGGTTACCCTTGACGCTGCATCACAGATAGGAGCGCCTGCGATGGTGTACTCAACGACGAACCTGGGTGCACGAATTTTTTCAGATGAATCCAGGTTCTGTTTACAGCATCATGATGGTCGCATCCGTGTCTGGCGACATCGCGGTGAACGCACATTGGAAGCGTGTATTCGTCATCGCCATACTGGCGTATCACCCGGCGTGATGGTATGGGGTGCCATTGGTTACACGTCTCGGTCATCTATTGTTCGCATTGACGGCACTTTGAACAGTGGACGTTACATTTCAGATGTGTTACGACCCGTGGCTCTACCCTTCATTCGATCCCTGCGAAACCGTACATTTCAGCAGGATAATGCACGACCGCATGTTGCAGGTCCTGTACGGGCCTTTCTGGATACACAAAATGTTAAATTGCTGCCTTGGCCAGCACATTCTCCAGATCTCTCACCAATTGAAAACGTCTGGTCAATGGTGGCCGAGCAACTGGCTCGTCACAATACGCCAGTCACTACTCTTGATGAACTGTGGTATCGTGTTGAAGCTGCATGGGCAGCTGCACCTGTACACGCCATCCAAGCTCCGTTTGACTCAATGCCCAGGCGTATCAAGGCCGTTATTACGGCCAGAGGTGGTTGTTCTGGGTACTGATTTCTCAGGATCTATGCACACAAGTTGCTTGAAAATGTAATCACATGTCATGAATACCCGTTTATCATCTGCATATCTTCTTGGTATAGCAATTTTAATGGCCAGTAGTGTACATTTATCGCCCTGGGATGCAAGGCAGTCAGTGGGTTGATGGAAATATATTTCCTCTTGCCTACGGAATCATGATTCTACCCAGGCGTGTATCTCTTCGTCCGAAGCTACTCGACGTTCACGAATGTCTTTCTTCAGGGCTCCAAATATGTGGGATTTCCATTGAAATAGATCGGGACTGTACGGGAGACGCGTAAGGGGTTCCAGTGAAGCTTCTGCAGTGTAGTCAAAACAACGCTGGCAACATGCGGGCGGGCAGTATCCGGCAACAGAACGATGCCGTCCGTGAACACTGTAGGGCGTTTAGATTTGATGCCACCCTTCCATTTTTGCACAGTGCCCACGCGCCCCTGGGCGTTAACTGTGGCACCGTGTTCCAGAAGGTTAATGAGCAGCGGTCCTCTGCAGTCAAAGAGAGAAGGTCATCGTGACTTTCCCGGAGCTGGCGTGCCTGTTGTTTCGACTACGCTGCAGAAGTTTCTCTGGGAATCCCTTACACATCCTCCTCAAAGTCACGATCTCTCCCCCATGCGATTTCCATACTTTTGGAGCCCTGAAGAAAGACATTAGTGGCCTCCGATTTGTTTCGAACAAAGAGGTGCTGACCTGGGTACAATCATGCTTCCGTTGGCATCCGCAAGCATTTTTGCCATGAAGACAATGACCGTATTGTCTCACAGTGGGGTCAACGTATTAACAGCTATGGCGATTGCTTTTAAAATAAACAGTTTAGTTACTTTTTTTTCGCCTCTCTCGCTTTGATTTGAGTGCTCCTTTTATTTTACTGACCTTCAAAGTAGTCATCAGCATTGTGTATAACCCGTTGCCAGCGATGTGGAAGTCGTAGGATACTCTTAGCAGTGTCAGTTGTGTTGACAGTTCGAGCGGCGCGGTCTATTGCCTCACGAATTTGTAGCAGTTCTGAAGCGAAGGCCGCGAAGTGTTTCCTTCAGTTTAGAAATCGAGTCGAACTCACGAGGGCTTAAGTCACCGGTGTGCAGTGGGTGGTATAGCACTTAGCAGCCCCATCAGTCAAACAAATCAGTAACAGCTTGCACTGTCCGTGCTTGAGCATTGTCCTGCAAAATGATGGTCAGGTCCTGCAGAAAGTGTCATCACTTCTGCCTCTATACTGTTCATTTTTGGAACACAACTACGACCAGCTAAGAGACAGAAGTGATGACACTTTCTGCAGGACCTGACCACCATTTTGGAGGACAATGCTCAAGCACGTACAGTGCAAGCTGTTACTGATTTGTTTGACTGATGGGGCTGCCAAGTACTATACCTCCTACTGCACTCCCCTAACTTAAGCCCTCGTGAGTTCAACTCGATTTCTAAACTGAAGGAAACACTTCACGGCATTCGCTTCAGAACTGCTACAAATTCGTCAGGCAATAGACCGCGCCACTCAAACTGTCAACACAACTAGCACTACTAAGAGTATGCTACTACTTCCACATCGCTGGCAACGGGTTATAATTCGAAGGTCAGTAAAACTTCGAAACGCGTATCTATTTTGTACGAGCTGTAAATAAATAGTTGCCACTATTAAAGTACCAACCCTCGTATTTATTACAGTGAAACTTTTCTTTTGTCCTGTGTCTGATGTTTGCAAAAGTCATCAGCTTGATGACTACCTGCAAGCAATATAAATAAACAGATGTTGTCTGAAAGCAAAATGATACGCCAAAAAATTACGCAGTACACATGGCTGGTAACAGCCCCAGTCCTATCCCCTCCTCGCCGGTTTGTAGGCAGAGCGAAAGGTCTAGGGCAGTGGTTACATTACACACTGGACATGTATTCAGGTTGGCTTGGTTCAAATGGCTCTGAGCACTATGGGACTTAACGTCTGAGGTCACCAGTCCCCTAGAACTTAGAACTACTTAAACCTAGCTAACCTAAGGACATCACTCACATCCATGCCCGAGGCAAGATTCGAACCTGCCACCGTAGCAATCGCGCGGTTCCGGACTGAAGCGCCTAGAACCGCTCGGCCACCGCGGCCGGCATGTATTCGGGATTACTAACATTTCGGCCACACAGATTTAAGTTTTCCGTGATTTTCCTACATCGCTCCGGACAATTCACGGGAAGGTTCCGTCGAAAAAGGCGCGGACGATTTCCTTGTACATCCTTGAAACAGTCCTATCTCGTGACCCATCACTCATGACCACGACGTCGACGGGACATTAAACTTTCTTCTCTCGAGTTTACAGTCCGCTGCGGGCCGCGCGCTGCCTGAAACCTGACGTTTCGCTCTCGCAGAATCCTAAGGAAATGAGCCTGCAGTTTGCAAACTTCCCGTCGCGCACGCAGTCGCATTCTCGTCGGCCTCCACGTCGATGTTTCTGACGCAGCTCGCTAGATGGCTTCGCGTGCTGTCTGGTGGCAACTGGCTACCCACCTCCCCCCACCGCCGGCCGCAGCTGGTGCCAGTAATCTTGCACAGAACTGTGAAAGCAGTGTGCAACGCGATGTCGAGAGGCGTGCGTTGACGTTGTGTGGGATGACGTGTAAGCTGGCGTCTCGTCCAGGAAAGAGCTCTTCTGGCGGCGGCTCCATTGTTGTCCTAGCTTGTGCTGCTGTAGACGGACGCTCTTGTGTGAAACGCTACAAGTTTTACGGTTGCTAGAGAGCAGATCACCGGCGCGCAAAACGATGCCTTCCGTTCACGTTATTCCGTTGCATCCGCCCGGCAAGTCAAAGCCAGTTAAAGTTTTTCGCTGGCGTGATAAAACCGTCGATTCACAGTAGTCCCCTGAATATACGTGGTTATAATTTTACTTTCGAAGGTTATATACTGTGCTTTGCTGCGTCGCGCTTGCGACAGAAGTTGCGTAAAGTGTGCGATAAGGCTGACATATGTTAGGGGTTCCGACATTGTTTTCGTCTCTGCGCTGTTGGGCAACGCACCAAGTTTGTGTTTGTGTGTTTATGTGCTCAGAGAAGAAAGTCGAACGCAGTTCCCTTTGTTTCTCTACTCATGCCGTATTTGCGAGGGGGAAAGTTGGGAAAGACTGTATAGGTGATTCCAACGTACTTTGTGTCACCTGGAAAATATTTAACCGTTTAACCGCAGAATTATTTATTTCCTTCGCCACTACCTTAAATAAAATGAAGTATCGCCATCTTTTCCGGTTTTCCGTCGTTCCTTAGTTTCTTCATAATTCATGGAGATGTGTATGTTTCGTCTTTGCAGCTAAATAAAAGGAACCTTGTTTTTTGTGGTACGCATTTCGCTGTCTTTTGTTTAAGGAACGTGTTCAGTGACGGCCCGTAATATATCTTTGTTTTTATATATATGGTGATTCAGCCTGTAGATCTTATGCAACCTGCAGCATCTTCAAAAACCACAGGCGAAATTTTCATATTTTCTCGCTTGTTACAGAAAAACTGAACATGACCTTTCGAAGGAAATTTAATGTACTTAAATTTTCTTCTGGACTACGTTTTCGCAGGCGACCATGCATTTTCAGATATTAAAGAAAAGTGCGTTCCAAGATCAGTTTTGCATGTTTTCTTGAATAATTTTACAGCATCTAGCAAAACCCTATCCTAGTACAAAATTCAACTCCATTAAGTATGCTACAAAAACGTCCTAATGGTTTGAAATGTAGGACTGACAGTTTGCGTGTAGCGAGCGAGAGTGTATGAAAATCTCATACGTATTTCTAAAGGCATTGCGGGTTGCATAAAACCCGTAAGTAGGGGCACCTGAATCACCTTGCGTACAATAAATGCATTATACGTTACGTTTCCTCAGTTTATTCTCTTGTTTTTCAAGTTTGAAGCAAATTGTTGTTTTTAAGGCTAGAAACAACTTTTTGCCTCTAATATGAAAAACAACAGAATAACGTAGTAAAACATACATACTTGTACCAACTACATAATGCATTTATTATAGACGTACAGACAGACATGTATTACATGCCACTGAAAATGCTTCATAAATAAAAGAAGCGAAAAACTAATGGCAAAAAACAAACTCCCTCTCATCTAGCTGCAAAGACAGAACATATCTTCATGAAAAATGAAGAAATGCTTTTATATAAAAGGTCTTTTCCAGTGTCTGTGACCTTCCTATTTGTGTGGAGCAAGATGACTTTTGATGTTAGATTTGTGATGCATTTTGAATCAGTATTAGTTATTCTTCAGATGTGTGCTTCCCGTTTTCAGCATTCACATTCTGAAACGAGTGGCATCCTTACAAGCAAGTCTGCATTAAAAATGGTGCCATTACAACCATGTAGCTGAAATTTGTTATCGCCACACGAGTTTCTCCAGTAACACTTTTGCAATCACTGCTGAACGTGGAGGCACGACGGTCGTATTTCGGGGAACACGATTCAGATTCCCGTCCAGCTATCCGGGATCTAGTTGCTGCACTTTTTCCCTGTGTAATGGGCTACTGAGATATTCTGTGATCTGTCGAAGGCGTTTGGCTGCGTAAATTAGGAAATACTGTTTAGTAAGAAAGAATATTATGGTGTGACAGGAAATCAAGGGATCTCCAACTTACTACTGGAGGACAGTGTGGAGGGTAAAAATCGTAGAGGGAGACCAAGAGATGAATACACCAAGCAGATTCAGAAGGATGTAGGTAGGAGTAGGTACTGGGAGATGAAGAAGCTTGCACAGGATAGAGTAGCATGGAGAGCTGCATCAAACCAGTCTCTGTACTGACGATAATAACAACAACAGGGAATGTCGCAAAAGTACTTCTCAGTAGTATCCCGTGGACAAAAAGGAATGGGTAGCAATAACGAGTCCTGTTAAGCCTCAGCCATCTTCCAACTCGGAACTAAGTACTTGTGATTTCTCACAAGCTGCCATGTTATAGTCCTTGGTATTTCCTCTGTAGCTTAATGACCTTTTCCGAATACTGGTCCGGCACATCGTTTCATGCGGTACTTAGTTTAGAATGTAAGATCAGATACGCACATGAAGACAAATGTGTACATCGCACTGCTCATGGGTGGTAATACCAGCGATTATTGTTTTCTCGAACGTCGATAAATGGAATCTGTCGATATGTCGGAACTCATTGTGAAGTTACCTTGAAAAGAACCTCGTTAAATCGGAGAAATTTTGTTTCTTTTTCTTACACGCGATAATTTGAAACGATTGTCATGACACACAACCTCGCAAACAACCAGTAAAATCTAATCAGTGACAACGCAGTAATTGGTAATTAGAATTGTTAGAGCAATTCTTCAAGTGACTGTTTTCCAGTCGGTTCAGCGAAACACTTTTTTCGATTTCTCAGCGATGGGTCACTTACTACAGAACATACAAATCAATTAGCAGTAACAATGACTTCCAAGAAGCACAGCTGTTTGACTTTCGCAGAAAAGAAGCGGATAACTGAGGCCGCGGACTCTGGAGTAGAAAGAAAGAAGAAAGGATGTAGCGAAAAGTTTCGGGACACCGTGATGGGACGTTGTCGAAAATTCTGAAGCACGAAGGTAATAATAATTACTGCCTAAAAGAAATATGTGGAGGGAGAGGTGACGAGACGAGTAGAAACGGCTTAATGAGTGTAGAAGACAAAACACACTTATACTACTGTGTGGGCACTGAAGGGTTCGCCGCTAATGACTGGCTCACGAAATAAAAAGACGACTTTGTTTCTAAAATGATTTGTAGAGGAAACGCAAGTGTTGATGACACAGTTCGTTAACCATGGAGAAATGAATGATATTTACATTTTCTTCTGTATTTTCCGAAATTTTTGTGTGCCTTTAATTTGAAATGTAAAATAAATAAAAAATAACTAAGTATCGTAGGTAAAAAATAACTTTTCTTTAACATCAATTCCAACTGTCACTTTCCGCTATCCTCTGTAAGGAAGTGAGTTTGCTGTCGAAAGGAAAGTACAATTTTTTTAACTTCTACTCTTACCTGGACTTCTTCCTGATTCCATCTTGATCAGCGTGCACTACTTCACTCCGCTGGTGCCTGTGGTGTTCATCCGCTCAGCTAATACGGTGAAACGAAGTGCTCCTTGCTGTGTCCTGGATGGTCAGTCACTACACTTGGATTCCTACCCCGACCAGAGGACTCACCACGTTGTGGTGACTGTGGTGTACGACCGACACTTCAGTAGCTCACATTTCGGGAGAGTGACACCACTTTACAAATGTGTGCGTAATGCAGTTTCGTCGTGGGCTTGCTGTCTGTTTATGTGAACATCAACAATGTGTAATTTATCTGCTGAGATTTTATGAAAAGTGTTGGGCAGAAAGATTTACGTTGGACATCAAACAGTATTAGAGTTGATTTGAGACATCACTAGAATATACAATTATTTGTGCACTTATCTGTGTGCAATGTTCTCTACTGCAAAGTACTGCTTTTAACATTTCTTTGTGCTTTGGGGATAATGTTTTCCCATATGAGTTTATTTAGTTGAGTTTTTATTTATGTCTGATGAGCACACTGCTGTTCGGCCCAACACGAACAACAACAAAAACATAACGCAGACCCCTTCAGCTAGGACTGTACCATGGGTACAGTGTATTGTAGCGGGAAACCGCATCACCTACAGAGGCCAACTGTGTCTCACTAAAGTAAAATATAAGAGTGGTGATGTCCAATGCATTCCTCCAATATGAGAAAAAGAGGTATAGAAATTTTTTTCTCCTATTGAACATATTTCGGGTCAAGCGTTCAACACTCGTCTCGATAAAATAAACGCATGAGAAAATACGTCACGCGGTGAGCTCATTCTCAAGTGCGTGCGTTTGACAGCCTCATAGTAAAAAAAATTCAAATGGCTCTGAGCATTATGGGACTTAACAGTTGAGGTCATCAGTCCCCTGGAACTTAGAAGTACTTAAACCTCACTAACCTAAGGACATCACACACATTCATGCCCGAGGCAGGATTCGAACCTGCGACCGTAGCGGTCGCGCAGTTTCAGACTGCAGCGCCTAGAACCGCTCGGCCACAGCGGCCGGACCTCATAGTAAGGAGAGACTGTGTACTCACCGTGTCATACGGATAAGGAAGAAGGGACAGAAGCCAAGATCAGAATGTGAGAATAACGATAAATGCCCCACATCGTGCTAACAGTTCAGAACTTCCAATGTGACGTCCGTCAGTTTGTAAAAGAATCGTTAGTTTTTGCACATCTACATACACGGTTTACAAATTCGTGTGAAGTGCATGGCGAAGGATACCCGGCACGTTACAGCCGCGTGTAGACGGCAGGAAGAACGGCTGCCTAATTGTCTGCGTGCTCGCTGTAAGTAGTCTGGTCTCGTCTTCGTTTCATGTCTTCGAGAGCGACACATAGAGCCGAAGTGTGTGTCTGCGTTCTCCACTTAATACTGGTCCTTGTATCTTCGTGCGTACGCTTTTGCGGGATAACAGTCGTCTTTCTCTAAGCGTCACTCAATTGAGGTTTTTTCGGCGCTACCGTGTGGCTCCCTTGAGTCAAACAGACCTGCCCTTCCCGACACGTGTGCAGTAAGCCCCGGTAGTCCCATCTGGTATCGGACCACACACTTCGCCAGTATTCTAAGACTGGACGCACGTGTGGTTTCTAAGTAGCAGAATGATTATATGTTCCTAGTATCCTGCCCCTGAACTGAAGTCGAGGACCCGCATTGCCTTCGACTGAGCTTTCAATTTGACACTCCTACAAATTGTTACATACAGGTATGGGCTGACTGCTTCCAGTTGTGACTCACTGATATTGTAGTCATAGAATAGTACTTTCCTGTGTTTTGTGTGGTGCACAGTTTTACATGTAAAGAAAGTTGCCAATCTTTACACCACTTCGAAATCTTATCGACCTCTGACTGAATATTCATGGAGATTATATCTGGCAGTATTTCGTTATATGTAACCGCATCACCTGCGAAAAGTGTGAGGCTACTGTTCATATTGCCTGACAAATCATTACTATACAACATGAACAGTAAGGGTCCCAACACATTTTCCTGCGGTACACCAGAAGTTACTTCTACATTTGACGAGGACTATCTATCCAAGGTAAAACGCTACGACCTCCCTACCAAGAAATCCTCACTTCAGTCACAGATTTCGCTTCATACCCCGTATCGCTAACAAGTCTGGATTTGGTACTGAATCAAATGCTTTTCGAAAGTCAGAAAATACGTCTAGCCGAGCCATGGCTTTCGGGACATCGTGTGAGAAATGTGTGAGTTGATTTTAGCATTGACAATGTTTTCGGTATCTTGTTGACCCACAATGCTGCTACAATTGATGTTGTTTTATTGCAATAAAATGACATACGATATAGAAGCATTCCGGTTCAGTACTATTATTACAACGTCACTACAAGACATCTACCACACTGCATGCCCGAGAGAAAAAAATAAAATAAATGTTCGGTTTCGGTCTTGGTAGCGTATAGTACGTTATTATGTTCGAAATAACTTGTCTTGTTTGATTATTAAATTACACAGATTAATATGGACGCTCATCTTACTAGTAGAGCGCTACATGTACGTATCTGCGAGATGAGATCACCGGAACGATGTAGGTTCTTGCACCTTGAAATTAGGACCATGACTGTTGAAACTGGTCTTCAGCCCGATGCTAGTTCAGGGTGATACGAAATATGAGCTGACAGCGCAGCCACAGGTGTCCCAAGAGTGTGACACTTGAACATGGGTGCTCTATTTTTACTTGTGGGCTCACTGGCTACATTTGGGAACCATGATTGTGTGGAGTAATTACGTATTTCTATTTTCTGCTATTGGTCTCTTTCATTTGTTTTATGTTTGATTTAACATATTGCAACGCCTTACGAGCATCTTCTTCTTCTTCTTCTTCTTTCACTTGTGCCTTATCCCGCAGTTTTCGCAGGGTCGGTGTGGTTACGATGGGATTTTACATTGTTCATTGAAGGTATGGGCGGATGCCCTTCCTGCCACCACCCTGTATCCCCCAGGATGGAATCAGTGTACACCAGCTGTCTGCGTCTAGTGTAATCCATGGAATAGTGCGAGCATGTTTCGAATGTTTGCGAGTCGTATAACTGAGATGGGAAGTGGGGACCAGCCTGGTATTCACCTAGTTGGATGTGGAAAACCGCCTAAAAACCACATCCAGGCTGGCCAGCACACCGGCCCTCGTCGTTATTCTGACGGGCGGGTTCGATCCGGGGCAGGCGCGCCTTCCAGAGTCCAGGAAGCAGCGCATTAGCGCTCTCTGGTCACTTGGCGTGTCAATGACTTACAAGCATGTTCTACTGATATTCAGGCGATTATACATAGAGCAATGTTAGACGCTCGTTGCCGGTGTTGCCGTTGGGGTATTTGGAGGGAGGTGGGGCAGTGGTTGGCCAGAAGCTGACGCCCAGTGACGTCTTCTGCGGGTGTGGGGCTCCCTCTCGTTGTTTATTATGATTTACATGACATCTTGTGTGGAATGCATTTAGTTTTGCATCAGTTTTTATAGGGCGAGAATCGCGTGATCTTTTGTACGCGTTTTTATTTGACAGTTGTTCACCTACGATTTTGGCGTTTGTATCGCTGGTACACTGGCGGAACTTTGAGACGTGAAAATACACTCATGTTCAAAATTAAAGCAACAAACGGAAATTTTGCAAGGTTGCGTTTGTTTTGCCACAAAACAGTATAAACAGGTGATAGCAAATTAGAAACAATATAAAGAATACATAACGTACACAACTGCAACGTGCATAACAGTAGACGAAAATGTTCGTTCTTTTTTTTTTTCAACTTAAAAAATTTCCACAAACATTCCGACAACTGGTTAGTGTGCCCACTATGGGGTCTGACCACCTCCGGCAGCTGACAACGACGGACCCTGCTGTGAATAAGGTCATAGATGTCATGTTGAGGCAATAGCGGCCATTGTTCCTGCGGAGATGCTCGCATGTCTTGGAGAGGGGTTGGTGGATGCTGACGTGATGCAACCCGTTCCATTGTGCATCCCAGACATCCTCTGTGGGATTCAATTCGGGAGAACGAGCAGGCCACGCCATGCGTGCAGTATCTTCCGTTTCTAAGAAAACATCATAGTCCATCAGTACCAAGTGTGGGGCCCACAGCACCTCGCAACAACCGTACATGATGACCCAAGACCTCGTCACACCTGACAGCAGTTAAATAATTCCGATTTGCTCGTGGAATTTCACGAACAGATGTTAGAGTGATAAAACATAATCCCTGCCCATATCATTAGCGATCCTCCTCGATATCGGTCTCTTTCCACAATGTTTGGGTCTGGAAATAGTGTTCCACGTTCCCTTCAGATGTGTCCGCCGAGAATCGCTCTCCAGCCCAAACAACAGCGCCCCACTGTTCGACCGCCCAGGTGGGATGCTGACGACTCCGCTGTGGACGTTGTCTTCTGTGAAGACGCATCAGAGGCACACACACACAGGTCTCAGACAGTAAAGGCCACTCTGTCGAAGCATTCCCTACACAGTCTGCCTCGATAACAACACGTCCAGTGGATGCTGCGAGGTCAGATGCCAGCTGCAGCGCAGTAGTAAGGCGGTACTGGCGTGTCCTTACAGCCAAATAATGGGCCACGTTTTTTGATTTCACACGTGGACGGCCTTGTACTGGTCTCCGGGATGCAGTTTCGGTCTCTATAAGCTGTCGTCACATCCGAGAAACAACAGAATGGGTCACACTAAGCCATCGGGTCACATCAGTGTGCGTCTCCTGCTTCCATTCTTCCTACAGTCATCCACAGCAGAACGTCTTCTCTGTGCCAGACTGCACCGTCTGTGACTGTGCACGCAGCGATTGTGGATGTGGGACTACCTGGCCATCTCTACCCCATTTGGTAGGTGCCATGACGTCATTGCTGGCGTGGTTGTCCGTTGACCGGAATGCCGTCTTTTGTGCAGAACACGATCGTACGGACATTTGCTGACAGTCTGAATTAGACGGGAGACGGGGAAATAGCAGATTGTTGCTTTAATTTTGGACACCAGTGTACAAATAAGCCGCCTATAGTCCGTGAGACGAGTGATTGGTAGTGACAGTTCCGGCGGGCAGACGGCGCTGTTGCCGAACGTGGCTCACAGCACGCGGCGCCCTGCCTGCTACACGCATTCTCTAGCAGCAGAAATAAAAGCGAGACAAAATACAAGTCGTATTGGTACGCGTGAATTTATTTAAAGTTGATGCTTGAAATATATTAACTCGAAAACTGATAAGATCTATTTAGTACAAGTATCTAAGATGCTGAAACATAATAAAGTTATTTGTTAAACTTCACAACTGAAATGAAAACTATTTTCGCAAGTTGTTGAACATTAGCAGTTTTGGTTTCCATTGTTAAGTATTAGCATTATTAATTTGTTCTACTACAAGCTACAGAATAATTGGTCAGTGTATTAAGAGTTATAATCTGAAGAAAGTACTCACAATATGTTGATCTGGTTGTAGATCGATAGCAAACTCCCTCCTTACATTCCTGAATACGATGTAGTTACTGTAATGGAAAAACACCACTCACATCACTGTCAGAATCTGATTTGACATTGTCTTCCTCAGCACTACTCGAACTATCACTGCTCTCTCCCAGATGTATAATTAAATTTTCGATGCATTCTTCCACAACCCCTTCGGTTTTGGCCGCCTCTCTGATGGCACTTGCAGTGCTGTTTACAATTTTAGCCCACGTCTCGCTTGTCACTTTATTGATAGCTGCTGGAAGGAGAGTTTCCACTTCAGAGATCGTGAATTTTTTATTTTTGCAGCAATGCAATTTTTTATTTGCGCCCACACTCCTTCAATTGCATTGAAGTGACAGTGGTATGGAGGAAGCCGAACGATTTCATGCCCGTGCCTTTTAGCAATCTCGTCAATTACATATGTTGGAAATTGGGGTTTCTTTTGTGCCACAATTTCGAGCAGTTCCGCCTTCCTTAAATCTTCTCTGAAATCTACTTTTCGCCGTTTCAACCACTGAATGATATTGTCTTTTTTTGTTGCCAAGGTTGGTGCCTTATCGTGAACAACGGAATGATAAGGCGCATTGTCCATAACAATCACTGATAGACTTGTCAGATTCGTCATAAGCGATGTCTCGAA
The DNA here is from genome assembly GCF_023898315.1 of Schistocerca nitens. Taxonomy (NCBI): domain Eukaryota; kingdom Metazoa; phylum Arthropoda; class Insecta; order Orthoptera; family Acrididae; genus Schistocerca; species Schistocerca nitens. The sequence continues at coordinate 14,280,663 of NC_064622.1, forward strand.
CCATTCTTGAAATACTACACTGTTCATTTCTTCATGGTAATCTCCCGTCTTTTTTGACCGAAACATTTTCAAGCAGTTTGGCACAAAACCTTTCGATGTTCCTGCATGTAAGACAATAATACGCCCTCCTTTGCCAACAGGTACTGCCATTGTCCCCTTGGGCGTTCCATCATTCCAGCCTCTACGTAAAGAATGGCTGGCATTGACCGAAGTTTCATCTAACCACACTATACTTTCGAATTCCACACCCATGATTCTGCGCAGAAATCTGCACCGCCATGCAACTACATCTGTCCTTTCCATTAATATTTTGCGTCCGTTAAACAGTGAATAGCTGGAGCCTATGTCTTTCAACACTGTACGCAATGAAAATTTGCTCCCTTTAAAAAGATCGTCTTTCTGAAGCGACACCTGTAATTTAGATAGAGTGGGATGTTCCCTTCTCTTATAATAGCTGTATATATGACGACGAATAACGTCTTTCTGAAAATCGTCCGCCGGCCGCAGTGGTCTAGCGGTTCTGGCGCTGCAGTCCGGAACCGCGGGACTGCTACGGTCGCAGGTTCGAATCCTGCCTCGGGCATGGGTGTGTGTGCTGTCCTTAGGTTAGTTAGGTTTAAGCAGTTCTAAGTTCTAGGGGACTTATGACCTAAGATGTTGGGTCCCATAGTGCTCAGAGCCATTTGAACCATTTTTCTGAAAATCGTCCAAAGCTGTCACCTGCTTATTTCTCGGTCGCTTCTTTCCTGGTGTGTGCAGCTTTGTTGTGCCACTCTCTCGTCACAATCTACACTATACTGTTCTTTCCCTATCTTTACAACAGTGTTCTTACTTATTTTCAATGCTGCTGCAGTTCTCTTCACAACCTGAACAACAGGAATTAAGGGCCCACCTTTGTCCTTTCTTTCTCAAAGTAATACCTCACAGAGCACACGAATTCACGGGCCTGGGTGTGTAGCACACTTTTCTTCCTCCGTTTCACTTCTTGTGTTGGGCCGGTAGTACCCGCCGCACTAGACATTGTTTACAACGAAACATAAACAAAAACACTAAAAACAACAAAAACGAAATAAACTGCGAATTCAACTTCAGACAAACGACGAACGACCGCACCGCCTGCACGCGAGACACTGGTAAGTTTCATAAGCGCGCGCGACCAGGTTTCAGAGCGGCAACGTGGCCCTTGCTACCCGCTCAAAGTCAGGCCGTCATTGGCTGCCTGCCTGCGGTCGCTAGGCAACGGAAAGACGCTACCGAGCTGTCAATACCAAAGACTCGTCTCCCAGACTATAGTGGCCGCCGAGCGCAGTCCACAGCAGAGAACCGCCGGCTGCGAGGCATTCCTTTCTCCCTTCATTCACACAACCCGCGGGACGCTGCGGTCCAAGTTGACGCAGCGTGTAAACAGAACGAGTCATCACTTCTGTGAAACTGCGGCGGCGGGAAGTTTGCAGATCGTCGGTTGCGCCTTCCTGTAGACTTCCCGATGACTGCAGCGTGTTTGTTGTTCTAATCAGAGAGAGACGCCTATGCTCCTCGTCTTTCTTATGTTCCAAGTCTTGTCGATCCGATTCCTTCTCCTAGTTTGGTTTCGCTTTTTGCTTGTTCTACATACTTACCCTCCTCCTGTGTTTATGTCCCTGTTGTTGATGTGGTCTTCAGTCCTGAGACTGGTTTGATGCAGCTTTCCATGCTACTCTATCCTGTACAACCTTCTTCATCTCCCAGTACCTACTGCAACTTACATCCCTCTGAATCTGCTTAGTGTAGGACCCTGAGGTCGGCTTCTACCAGTTTTTCCATTCGTCTGTAAACAATTCGCGTAAGTATTTTGCAGCCGTGACTTATTAAACTGATAGTTCGGTAATTTTCACATCTGTCAACGCCTGCTTTCTTTGGCTCTCTCTGAGCACTATGGGACTTAACATCTATGGTCATCAGTCCCCTAGAACTTAGAACTACTTAAACCTAACTAACCTAAGGACAGCACACAACACCCAGCCATCACGAGGCAGAGAAAATCCCTGACCCCGCCGGGAATCGAACCCGGGACCCCGGGCGTGGGAAGCGAGAACGCTACCGCACGACCACGAGATGCGGGCTGCTTTCTTTGGGATTTGAATTATTATATTATTCTTGAAGTCTGACGGTATTTCGCCTGTCTCATACATCTTGCTCACCAGATGGTAGTTTTGTCAGGACTGACCTCTCCCAAGGCTGTCAGTAGTTCTAATGGGATGTTGTCTGCTCCCGGGGCCTTGTTTCGACTTAGGTCCTACAGTGCTCTATCAAACTCTTCACGCAGTATCGTATCTCCCATTTCATCTACATTCTCTTCCATTTCTGTAACATTGCCCTCAAGTACATCGCCCTTGTATAGTCCCGCTATATACTCCTTCCACTTTTCTGCTTTCCCTTCTTTGCTTAGAACTGGGTTTCCATCTCAGCTCTTGATATTCGTACAAGGTTCTCTTTTCTCCAAAGGTCTCTTTAATTTTCCTGTAGGCAGTATCTTACCCCTAGTGAGATAAGCCTCTACATCCTTACATACGTTATTTGATTGAAATTTATTTAAGGATTATGTTGTAATTGAATTATCCATTCAGTTTTCGATGTTATTCGGATTTTTTTAGAGTTTTCTTTCAGAACTGGATATGCAAATATATAATGTAAGGAAGGCATATAATTTGATGTGTCTCACGAATAACAGAAACGTACAACTTAGAATGTACGTTAAAAGTTAACCGTCCCGTTGCGCTGTTCTGCGTTTCACGTCGCGTTTGTGAGGTGTTGCGGTGTTCCATAATAGTGTAATAGATGACACGAAATTAGCCAAGTGCAAAAAAAGAGAGAGAAACTGTAACATTCGCATGTCTCTTTGCTTAAATTAACGTATATAAATCGACTTCCTGATTTTCTTTTGTCTCTGAATAAAATCACGTGCGTCAGATATAGTAATTTCGAAAACTTAGGTCTAAGAACTTCACGTAAAATATGAACGTGTTTTTGTTGCTGGTTTTATCATAACTAGTATGTGTGTTGTAATATGTTGTACAGTGCTACCGTGTGTCCGGGAAGTAAGGATGAATTTGAATTCTACGCCATTTTGTGATATGACAACTGACAGCCGTGATATGTTCGTGTTTATTACCTGCGATCTTTTCCATTAGTAGCCTGATAGCTTTTGTGTGGTGAGCATTGTTATTTGTAGTCTATTTTCGTCATGCAGCAGGTGACAACTGAACAACATATCCAAGTGATAAAAAGTTGTTACAAAAACAGTGAAACTCCCGTGGCAACCCTTCGCGAATTGCGTGTGACACTCGGATGTAATACTGTTCCGACCAAATCATCAGTTCGGAAGTTGATCCGGAAGTTTGAGACCACGGGATCCGTTCCAAACGTTAAGGAAAGAGGACGACCGCGCTCTGTTGGCACACAGGGAAACATTGCTGTCGTGTGTGACTGTGTGACCGTCAGCGCCTGGAAATCGGTTCGCCGAGGAGCTCAAGAATTGAATTTGTCACAAAGTTCACTGCATGAGACCTTTCAAAAGATCTGAAAATGCATGCGTACAAGATTCAACTTACTTAAGAGTCGAAGCCTGCAGATCATGGAAAGAGACATCGATTTGCTCAGTAGGTCTCGGCTCGACATGCGGAGAACGAGAACTTCACAACAAGAATTATTTTCCGAGATGAGGCGCACTTCCACCTCAGTGGGCACCTCAGTAAGCAGAACTGCAGAATTTGAAGTAACGAAAACCCACAGTTGAAGACGAGTTGCATCCACAAAGCACGACTGTGTAGTGTGGTCTAACATCCTTAGTGGTTGTTTTGCTCATCGTATCTGGCAATCTGTCGCAGTATAAGTCCTGGAGACAGTTACTGTAAAAAAAAAGTTATTTTTTAAATAATTAATCCTGTTTTTTGTTTCCACTGAACATTTATTATAATATCAAATTAATTAAAAGCATCTTGATAAATCTGAAATAAGTTGTAACATACTTACAATAATGAAATAAATCAAGGTCAACAAGCTACATGCTTTCTGTCTAAATGCACTCAAAGTGCTGACCCACAGTGCCAACATGGCTGTAACTATTTATACTTACTTAACAATCCCGAACAATCTTCGGCATTGTTCAAAATGAATATTTGATTAATTAACAATTAAAATTGATACAAAAAATTGAAAAGACATATCTGATTGTATATTTACTCCAGAACAGCTAGTACACTAAGATATTAATACATGTCTGTTATTTTGTTCGAGAATAAATTCTCAAATAAGATATTACAATAACACATTTACATTTTTTGTTAATTACTAGAGGCTCCCTTCATGGGAATTGTTCCCTTCACTTACAGAGCTTCTACACTTTGAAGTGAAAGAGATTAAACAGTTATTGCCGGCCGGTGTGGCCGAGCGGTTCTAGGCGCTTCAGTCTGGAACCGCGCGACCGCTACGGTCGCAGGTTCGAATCCTGCCTCGGACATGGATGTGTGTCATGTCCTTAGGTTAGTTAGGTTTAAGTAGTTCTAAGTTCTACAGGACTGATGACCTCAGATGTTACGTCCCATAGTGCTCAGAGCCATTTGAACCATTTGAACCAAACAGCTATTTTCTCAGTTATAATTTTTTCTAGACGAGTTACATATTTTATTTACATGTGCCATCCTGAATTAGACTGGAAAATGTTCGTTTTAAGTGGGTCTTAATGGGCTGTTACGTTTCAGTGGGTTCTGGGCACTAGGAGTGATCGGCCCGTACGTTTTTGAACATGATGAGGAAGCTGCCGTCACTGTGAACGGGCTCCGTAAACGAAACATGCTTATTTGTTTTCCCTCTTATTCATCAAAATGACTATTTTTGGATTCAACAAGATGGTGCGACATTTCACACATCCCATGAAATGATTGTTCTGCTGAATGAAGAGTTTCCTCAAAAAATTATGTCTCCCATCAGTTCTGTTCCCCGTCTTCCCCTTAGTTGCTTTAAATTCTTGGAGGTATGTACCGTCTATGCAACCAATTGAAGGCAGTTTGTTTGTTACCATACAATACGGCAAACAAACTGTCTTCAATGGGTTGCATAGACAGTGCATACCTCCAAGAATTATCTCTCTGTGTGGCAACCAGGAATGGCCTGTCATATCATGCGATAGTACGTCTTGTGACTTTTTTGTGGGGATTTATGAAATCAAAGTGTACGTGAACAAACCACAAAGAATACACCAATTAAAGGATGAAATTAAAAAGTTTATGAACGGCATCCCACAAGATGTTTGTGAACGCGTTGCTCGTCGGCGCGCGGCCTTGGGTGGTCGTATGGTGGATATAATTTTTCATACATGAATTGGACATTGAATTGTTCCTTAATGCGTTTGTAAAAAAAAAAGAAAAAAGGAAATGGTACATATTCTGTAAATTTTGTATGTTTTGTAGCACTTTAGTTAGTCCCTAATCTCCAGACACCCTCTACATCGTCAATTGTAAACATAACTTATGCTTTTCAGAAGCTGTGACGAAGCAAGCTGGGATCTCTTCACTTCCTCTCTTATTTTGCCATCTGCCTCCTTTAATTCATTTGTTTTCATTTTTGACTAATTATCGTTAACATACGTGAGTATAATCTGCATTTCCATAAAAGAGAAAGGTTGGCCCTCAGTCTTAGGAATTAGATCTAATTTTGTGCTTAGTTTTGTGTATGTAATCAATTTCCTAATTCACTTTGACCATTCCTAGTCAATGCTTTTGTTATAGGGTGAAATCAGTGATTATTTCATGACGTAGATTCTATTGTTGATTTGTAAACAAATATAAATTGTGTACTAATTATAAACATTTGGATGAAGAACTACCAGGATGCTTAAAGCATTTATTTTACTCGATTCGAAAGCATATTAGCAAAGCCAGCCCTATATTAATTCCAAAATAAATACCAGGTTTGTCAAAAGTATTGTTTGTATAACTGTATCTGTTAATTTCATTATTTAGACAAATAATTCGGCCTAACCCTTGTGGTACACTGTTACAAAGAAGGAGTTCTTCGATAGATTCAGTTAACTGAATCAGTTATGTTTTAATTGTAATTTCTGTAACTTAAACATCGAACAATGTATAGGTTCAATACCTATTATTGTGAGGATATACACTTCTGGCCATTAAAATTGCTACACCACGAAGATTACGTGCTACAGACGAGAAATTTAACCGACAGGAAGATGATGCTGTGATATGCAAATGATTAGCTTTTCAGAGCATTCACACAAGGTTGGCGCCGGTGGCGACACCGACAACGTGCTGACATGAGGAAAGTTTCCAATCGATTTCTCATACACAAAGAGCAGTTGACCGGCGTTGCCTGGTGAAACGTTGTTATGATGTCTCGTGTAAGGAGGAGAAATGCGTACCATCACGTTTCCGACTTTGATAAAGGTCGGATTGTAGCCTATCGCGATTGCGGTTTATCGTATCGCGACATTGCTGCTTGCGTCGGTCGAAATCCAATGACTGTTAGCAGAACATGGAATCGGTGGGTTCAGGAGGGTAATACGGAACGCCGTGCTGGATCCCAACGGCCTCGTATCACTAGCAGTAGAGATGACAGGCATCTTATCCGCATGGCTGTAACGGATCGTGCCGCCACGTCTCGATCAACAGATGGGGACGTTTGCAAGACAACAACCATCTGCACGAACAGTTCGACGACGTTTGCAGCAACATGGACTATCAGAACATGGCTGCGGTTACCCTTGACGCTGCATCACAGACAGGAGCGCCTGCGATGGTGTACTCGACGACGAACCTGGCTTCACGAGTGGCAAAGCGTCATTTTTTCGGGTGAATTCAGCTTCTGTTTACAGCATCATGATGATCGCATCCGTGTTTGGCGACATCGCGGTTAACGCACATTGGAAGCGTGTATTCGTCATCGCCATACTGGCGTATTACCCGGCGTGAGGGTATGGGGTGCCATTTGTTACACGCATTGACGTCACTTTGAACAGTGGACGTTACATTTCAGATGTGTTACCAGCCGTGGCTCTACTCTTCATTCGATCCCTGCGAAACCCTACATTTCAGCAGGATAATGCACGGCCGCATGTTGCAGGTCCTGTACGGGCCTTTCTGGATACAGAAAATGTTCGACTGCTGCCCTGGCTAGCACATTCTGCAGATCTCTCACCAATTGAAAACGTCTGGTCAATGGTGGCCGAGCAACTGGCTCGTCACAATACGCCAGTCACTACTCTTGATGAACTGTGGTGTCGTGTTGAAGCTGCATGGGCAGCTGTACCTGTACACGCCATCCAAGCTCTGTTTGACTCAATGCCCAGGCATAGCAAGGCCGTTATTGCGGCCAGAGGTAGTTGTTCTGGGTACTGATTTCTCAGGATCTGTGCACCAAAATTGCGTGACAATGTAATCACATGTCACTTCTAGTATAATATATTTGTCCAATGATTACCCGTTTATCATCTGCATTTCTTCTTGGTGTAGCAATTTTAATGGCCAGTAGTGTATATAAAGAAAGGATTTTTGGTCGCGAGACAGTCAGGCCATGGTCGATTTTGAGAGGGGTATTATGTGCTGTTTCAAGTAACACCTATGTATCAACTTAAGAGTGGAATTAGTGTAACACAAATAGGCCGTGTTTATGGCAGTGTCTGTTCAATAGCGTCACACGTACTGTACTATTCTGTAGAACTGTGTGGTTAGTTCTTTACTGCTCACATGTTCAACGGTAAACTATTGTAGCAATACGCTGACGTTTGCGTGCAAACGTATTAATGAGGCTTATCAAAAGTTAACCAATAGTGAACTGGCCATACAATAGTGTAATATTGGGTGGATGTGAACAGTGAAAGTAAAGAACTGTGAAACGCAACTGTGCAACAAACTGTCGGCTACATCATTTACAGTCGTTGCTGTTGAACTCCCCCCCCCCCCTCCCACCCTCCACCATCTTTCAGCCAGTATACAATCCAGCACGTAGACTCCGAGGGCTATCAACGAAGAAATAAAGCAGGGCAGGGTCACAAAGCGTGATATATTGTCCAGTTTTATATCGTCAATTGTATACTTACAACATTATTTTGAACAACAATGAGCCACAATATACTGAAACTTCCTGGCAGATTAAAACTGTGTGCCGGACCGAGACTCGAACTCGGCACCTTTGCCTTTCGCGGGCAAGTGCTCTACCAACTGAGCTACCGAAGCACGACTCACGCCCCGTCCTCACAGCTTTACTTCCAGTATCTCGTCTGCTACCTTCCAAACTTTACAGTAGCTCTCCTGCGAACCTTGCAGAAATAGCACTCCTGAAAGAAAGGATATTGCGGAGACATGGCTTGGCCACAGCCTGGGGGACGGGGCGTGAGTCGTGCTTGGGTAGCTCAGATGGTAGAGCACTTTCCCGCGAAAGGAAAAGGTCCCGAGTTCGAGTCTCGGTCTGGCACACAGTTTTAATCTGCCAGGAAGTTTCATATCAGCGCACACTCCGCTGCAGAGTGAAAATCTCATTCTGGGCACAATATACTGCTTCTAAACCAATAGTTCCTTCATTTAACTTTATATTTATGTGAAACAATGGTATATTTTTGTGAATTTTTGGACGCTTGTAGAGATTTTCGTAGTTTACGAGTGTTTTGCACAACCTCTTTCATAATAAATCGGCGTTTGTGATTTATAGTTACTTTAATAAGTAACAATCATGTCATGTTCGTTTTCTCTTTTAAAAGATGTATATGCTTTTGGCTTTTATCATAAATTATCACTATTGTCGAATTGATTAATGACCTTAACCTGAAAAGATTTTCAGAGAAAAAGTAAAACTTGTGCCAAGCTTAAATATCTTAAATCTGAAAGAGTACTGGTGATACCTCGTTGCACATGACTCATGGAATGAAAGAGAAACAGCAAGCCTAATGAATAGTTATCTCTTTACTGTTCTGTTAAATATTGGACCGATAAAAATGTATTGGACCGAGAAAAATGCCCCACTGTGTTTGAATCAATATGTTGCTATTCGAAATCAGATGGAAGTCGCCCTGAGTACTGTGAAAGGCTACCAAGGGAGATCTACATACCAAAGTTACCTAACCTATTACCCTGTCCCATGCATAGTGTCTCTTCTGCAGGAAATGCAGTGCCCACCTGTACCCGTCCGCTTTACTGCGAGTGGCGTCACGGTGGTAGGTGTTGGCACCCTCTGCAGGGGACGCATGGAGTGGGGAGAACTCTGGGTGTCGCACTGCAGCCCCCATAATCAACAGGTTCGAGGTGTAGCCTTACACTGAAACCGAAAATGAAACTCGCTTCACCTGTTGGGAAATGTGCTGTGTTCTGTGTGAAGAGTCGGCGAACGCAAATCTGTTACTCGTCGGCAGTTCAGACATACAGCGAGTAATGGTACCCCCTTATGGAAATGGCTGCAAGGGACAGGAAGAAACACCAGATCCACTAAGTATGTTGGCCTGGGGACCTCACTCAACATGCTGAAGAGGCTGTTCTGGCAGTGGTCAGGGGAACGGCGTACAACCAACTGCAGGTAGTGGCACATGCAGAAACAAACGATGCCTGTCGTCTGGACTCCGTGGTCATACTTGGACCATTCCAGTGACTAGCAGACGTGCTTGAGAATACCAGCCTTGCTAACAGAGTCCCAACGAAGCTCACCATCTGTAGTGTCGTCCCCAGAATCGGTCACGGCCTCTTTGCTTCTGAGTCGAGAGGACTACCAGAATCAGAGACTGCGAAGGCTCTGTGACAAAGTAGGCCGTCACTTTGTAGACTTATGCCATAGGGTTGAGAAGTTCCCCCTAAATAGATAAAGTGTGCACTACACATCAAAGACAACTTCATGGGTAACTGACTGTGTGGTGCACACAATTTTTTTTTGTATATTAGGGATTTCGCCATCCAGTTCGTATAACCATAACTGTAGGCGACCCAGAAGTACTAAAGATCCAAAGAAACACGCCACGCAGACGAGAGTATTAAAATCCTAGTGGTTAACTTCCGAAACATTAGCAACAAAGCTCCAGGGTTTGAAGCGCTTCTACAGACCAGCGAAGCTCACAAGATACTGGGCGCAGAAAGCTGGTTAAGACCTTAACTAGACAGTAGTGAGATGTTTTAGGGAAAATTTGAGGGTATACCGAAAGGATAGGCTAATGGGAGCAGTAGTAAAGAAACTCAATTTCACCGAGATAGAAACTGAAACATGTGAGAGCATTTGGGCAAGACTTAGTAAGAAGGATAGGCTTCAAATTGCAATAGGAGCAGTCTATCGACCACCACACTCACCTTCTGTAACAGAAAACTTGCTTGAATATGATTTTCAGTACATACGCAAGGGAAGTAGTACATACACCAGTATAAAAACCATGCTGCGGATAGGAAGACATATACGAAGTATAAACACCTCTAAAAAGGATAAAAGATTAATACCAAAAATCTACAGGAAGATCAAGAAATAATTTTTTTAGTAATCTTAATTCACCAACAAAATTTAGAGGAGGAGTAGCAGCCATATTTGATTATCTCAGGAGAAATCACAGAGCAATCTCTAGGTATAAGATCGATTATAACCTTGTTAATACCCTTAAATGTATGTAAAAGTACCTTAATCATAGTGTAATCATCGGAGGAGACTTAAGTAATCCAGCAATTACTTGGGGTAATTACAGTTTTGTCAGTGGTGGGCATGAAAAGGCATCCTGTGAAACATTAGTAAATGCCTTCTTTACAAACTCCTTAAAACAGGTAGTCCGTAGTCGCACTCAAGATGGAAATATATTACATCGAATGGCAACAAACAGGCCTGACCTCTTTGAGGACGTCCGCATTGAATCTGGTATCAATGATGATGAAGCATTTACAGCAACAGTGGATACCAAAGTACAAAGGGCAAGTAAAACAAGCAGAAGGAATTATACGTTCGAAAACTAGACAAAGAAACGGTAGTGTCGAATCTCAATGAGGAACTTGAAACTTTTATTTTAGAAGAGGAGAATGTAGAGGAACTGTGGGGCCACGTTCAAAAGAATAGTTGACGATGCACTGGATAGAACAGTTCACGATGGGAGGGACCGTCCAACGTATACTGTCATTGTAGCACAACTGCTAAAGGCGCAGATACTACGGCGTAATAGGTACAAGACAAAGCGTAGGGCTACAGATAAGGAGGTGCTAGGTGCTGAATGAAGCGCATTTGGCTGTCCAGAGAGCAATGCATGAAGGTGTATGACCATTGTAGCAGAATATTGTCGAAAGATCTTTCACAAAAGCTAAAGAAATTTTGGTCGTATGTAAACGCTGTTAATGACACCAAAGTTACTGACTATTCACTCACAAATGAGTGAGGAACTGAAATTGAGGGTAGCAAAGGAAAAGCAGAAATGCTGAAATCGGTTTTCAAATGTTCATTTACAAGGAAAAACCCAGGGCAATTGCCGTAATTTAATTCTCGTACCACTCAAAAGATAAGCGTAATAGGTATTAGTGTCATCAGCGGTGAGAAACATCTGAAATCATTGTAACTGAACAAAGCTCCAGTGACCTATCGAAACCCTATGAGATTCTATACTTAGTTTGCCGCTGAGTTAGCCACTACGCTACCTATAAGCTATCGTAGCTCTTTCGAACAAAATCGGTGTCCAGAAGGTGGAAGAAAGCACAGGTCACACCGATCTATAAAAGGAAAGCAGAAGTGATCCACAAAACTATCGTCCGTATCCTTGACACTGATTTGTAGTAGAATCTTCGAACATATTCTGGGATCAAACATAATGACGTATCTCGAACAGAATAACCTCATCCATGCCATTCAGCATGGATTTCGGAAACATCCGTTCATGTGAAACCAACCCACACTTTTCTCACACGTCATGCTGAAAGCCATGGATTAAGGCGGTGAGATAGATGCAGTATTTCTCGGATTTCCGAAAGGAATTCGGCTTAGTGCCACATTTATGCTCATTACCAAACGTTCGATCGTATGTGCTATCAAGTGAAATTTGTGACTGGATTGAGAACTTTTTGGTAGAAAGGACGTAGCATGTTACCTTGTATGGAGAGTCAGTCAGGTGTAGAAGTAACTACGGGTATGCACCAACGAAGTGAGTTGACACCCTTGCTGTTCATGTCGTATATTAATGATCTTGCAAACAATACTGATAGTAGCGTGAGACTTTTCGAAGATTATGCAGTTCTGTATAATGAATTACTGCCTGAGAGAAGCTGAATAAATATACAGTGAGATCTTGATAATATTTCAAGTGGTACAAAGACTGGAAACTCGATTTAAACATTAAGAAATGTAAATTGTGCTCTCCACAAAACGAAAAAAACGTAGTATCCTATGTCTATAATGTACGTGAGTCATAGTTGGTATCGCTAAACTCATAAAAATACCTGAGCGTAAAAATTTGTAGGGACGTGAAATACATCGATCACATAAGTTCAGTCGTGGCTAAAGCAGGTAGTAGACTTCGATTCTGGGGAAATGCAATCAAGAACCGAAGAAGATTCTTTAGAAATGACTCGTGCGATCGTACCAGAATACTGCTCGAGCGTGTGGGACCTGTACCAAATAGAGCCAACAGCGGATGCTGAACGTATACAGAGAAGGGCAGCAGGAATGGTCACAGATCTGTTTGACCCGCAGGAGAGTGTCACAGAGATGTTGAAAGAAGTGAGCTGGGACGCTGTTGAAGAGAGACGTAAACCATCCGGAGAAAGTCTACTTACATAGTTCCAAGAACCGGTTTTAAATGATTTCTCTATGAGCATTGTACAACCTCCTGGGTATCACTCCCGTAGAGATCTTGATGACAAGATTAGATTAACTGTAGCACGCAAAGAGGCATTCGAATAATATTTCTTCCCGCGCTCCATAGGTGAATGAAAGGGGCATAATCCCTAATAACTGGTAGAATGTGGCGTACCCACTACCATGCACTTCAGAGTGGTTTAAAGAGAATAGAAGTAGATATTCTGTGGTAATTTGGTATATTCGCTAACACACTTCTGTAACCATTGTAATAATTCCTCTTTACATCTTCAGCCTTCGGTGCAACACATTTTTCTCGACGATGGATGATTTGGTGGCGAGGTTGCGCATAGAAGCCTGCATGTTGGCTGTTAAGGAAGTGATCCACCTCGAAAACGACCACCTTGTCATTCGGTAAATGCCTGCCACGCAACGGTTTCTTCGTCCGAGCAGAGAGGAAGGAGACAGTTGGTACCGCGCCAGGACAATATGGAAGAAGAGGCGAAATAGGCAGCCCAAAGATGCACCATGCCGAACTCTGTCCCATGTGGAAGGAACTAGGACGTTGTCGTGGAGTGGAACCACCCTTCTGGACAAGTTGCTGCAACCTTTTGTCTTCATGGTGAATTTGAGCCACATCAGGAGACTTCACTAATACTTCTCTGCCTCGTGATGGCTGCGTGTTGTGTGATGTCCTTAGGTTAGTTAGGTTTAAGTAGTTCTAAGTTCTAGGGGACTGATGACCATAGATGTTAAGTCCCATAGTGCTCAGAACCATTGGAACCATTTTCACTAATACGCTCCTTCGAAGGTTTGTTCCTTACTACATCTACATCTACATACATACTCCGCAATCCACCATACGGTGCGTGGCGGAGGGTACCTCGCACCACAACTAGCATCTTCTCTCCCTGTTCCACTCCCAAACAGAACGAGGGAAAAATGACTGCCTATATGCCTCTGTACAAGCCCTAATCTCTATTATCTTATCTTTGTGGTCTTTCCGCGAAATGTAAGTTGGCGGCAGTAAAAGTGTACTGCAGTCAGCCTCAAATGCTGGTTGTCTAAATTTCCTCAGTAGCGATTCACGAAAAGAACGCCTCATTTCCTCTGGAGACTCCCACCCGAGTTCCTGAAGCATTTCCGTAACACTCGCGTGATGATGAAACCTACCAGTAACAAATCTAGCAGCCCGCCTCTGAAGTGCTTCTATGTCCTCCCTCAATCCGTCCTGATAGGGATCCCAAACGGTCGAGCAGTACTCAAGAATAGGTCGTATTAGTGTTTTATAAGTGGTCTCCTTTACAGATGAACCACATCTTCCCAAAATTCTACCAGTGAACCGAAGACGACTATCCGCCTTCCCCACAACTACCATTACATGCCTGTCCTACTTCATATCGCTCTGCAATGTTACGCCCAAATATTTAATCGACGTGACTGTGTCAAGCGCTACACTACTACTGGAGTATTCAAACATTACGGGATTCTTTTTCCTATTCATCTGCATTAATTTACATTTATCTAAACTTAGAGTTAGCTGCCATTCTTTACACCAATCACAAATCCTGTCCAAGTCATCCTGTATCCTCCTATAGTCAGTCAACGACGACACCTTCCCGTACACCACAGCATCATCAGCAAACTGCCGCACATTGCTATCCACCCTATCCAAAAGATCATTTATGTAGATAGAAAACAACAGCGGACCTACCACACTTCCCTGGGGCACTGCCGGCCGGAGTGGCCGTGTGGTTCTAGGCGCTACAGTCTGGAGCCGAGCGACCGCTCCGGTCGCAGGTTCGAATCCTGCCTCGGGCATGGATGTGTGTGATGTCCTTAGGTTAGTTAGGTTTAATTAGTTCTAAGTTCTAGGCGACTGATGACCTCAGAAGTTAAGTCGCATAGTGCTCAGAGCCAACCTGGGGCACTCGAGATGATACCCTCCCCTTCGATGAACACTCACCATCGAGGACAACGTACTAGGGTAATTTGTTAACAGCACGGCGTGAAATCGCACAAAACACTCACCACGACCTTTCTCGACGATGGTTGGTTGGTGATGCACATGTTTCGCCTGCCTGCTGTGCTCTCTTGTCTCGGTGTCACAGTGATGTGGCGGTTGGGGACTTTTTTGGTCTGGCCTAACTCAGCTGAAACATTTCCACTGCCAGCCCGGTTCAGCAGGTTTCCTGAATGGGTACTGAGAGGTGACTTGGTGCCTTTGATGTACACGGTCCAGTCACGTTAAGGTGACCACCTGCCAAACACATGAGTAACCACGGTTTTCAGGGTGGACCGCTGCAAGACGCGCAGGAAGAGTGTCAGGGAGTCTCTGGAAGGGGTCGACAGGGATGTCGACTCCAGCGCCGTGACCAACTGCGTTAGGTTTCTCGGTTGAGCATACATGGCTCGAACGGCCCGAGTAAGGCGGTGCTAGAGATTCTCTATTGAGCTTAATGCGGTCAGCAGAGTGAGGTAAGCTCATCCCGGCGCCCTTCAAACGCAGAGAGATTTTGTATCCTTCCGAAACTTGTCGCGAGGTGTTCGCTTTCAGACGTTTCCATCTGTCTTACGGAGCGTAAAATGTGGTTGATCTGAAAAGTCCACTTGTCGCCTCTCAGTGGACGTCTGGTTGCGCCATTGGTGTGCAGATTCCAGCCTTCGTCGCCGATGGGCAGCAGTCAGCATGGGTGCGTAAGCAAGGCGTTCGATGGACACTCGTTGAGGAGACACTGTTGGCAGCACCTCGGTTCATCTGGACAGTCAGCTGCTCAACAGTTGGACGCCTATTCTCCAGCGGAGTCGTTCACTACTGCCGTCTATGGCCCGCCTCCGGTTTCGGGTAGCGCCATCTTGCCACGCACGGTACGCGTTAACCACGGCGGCACGCCAACTGTTTACAAACTTGGCCGTTTCGAAAATGCTTCCACCCTTGTTCCGAAAACGGATGCCCTTTTCGACGTCAGGTAAATCTCGCCGCATTACGACTACGGCTGCACTGTTTTCCGCGTCCACCCTATACGCTTTATGTACCCTCGAGTGCTAGTGCTGCCGCCTGATGTCTGAGTAGTTATTGCACGCCGACGTCGAACATAAGCGCTCGTAACACTAATGTAATTGGAGCGCGTAGATTGACGAAATGTGTCATCAGTGCGTCATGGCCGGCCGCTGTGGCCGAGAGGTTCTAGGCGCTTCAGTCGCTGCCGCTACGGTCGCAGGTTCGAATCCTGCCTCGGGGATGGATGTGTATGACGTCCCTAGGTTAGTTAGGTTTAAGTAGTTCCAAGTCTAGAGGACTGATGACCTCAGATGTTAAGTCCCATAATGCTTACAGCTATTTTTATCCGTCATGTTGGGGCCGTCGAATAATCTATGCCGTGGTAATTTTCCATTGACGAGACTGCTCTAAAGCCTGTTGGAAGGAAGATTGGAGATATGAAGTATTTAATGTTATTTAAGTTCCTGCATTCGTTATTACATCTGCAAACTCGGGTGGGTGATTGTGTGGCTCGTTGGAAATTAATCATCGTGGGTGAGAAATAAAAGACGTATAGTGTGGCCGAGAAAGCCTGTTTCGTTTCTCAAACGTTAACGAAAACTACCAAAGGACGCAAGAGAATGTTGCTTCGTTCGTGACAAAGAAGTTATTCTGAGCAGCAAACGAGAGAATCTTTGGCATTTTAAAGGAACATCTGCGGGAAGAGCGAATTTTATGTACAAAATACACTCCTGGAAATTGAAATAAGAACACCGTGAATTCATTGTCCCAGGAAGGGGAAACTTTATTGACACATTCCTGGGGTCAGATACATCACATGATCACACTGACAGAACCACAGGCACATAGACAAAGGCAACAGAGCATGCACAATGTCGGCACTAGTACAGTGTATATCCACCTTTCGCAGCAATGCAGGCTGCTATTCTCCCATGGAGACGATCGTAGAGATGCTGGATGTAGTCCTGTGGAACGGCTTGCCATGCCATTTCCACCTGGCGCCTCAGTTGGACCAGCGTTCGTGCTGGACGTGCAGACCGCGTGAGACGACGCTTCATCCAGTCCCAAACATGCTCAATGGGGGACAGATCCGGAGATCTTGCTGGCCAGGGTAGTTGACTTACACCTTCTAGAGCACGTTGGGTGGCACGGGATACATGCGGACGTGCATTGTCCTGTTGGAACAGCAAGTTCCCTTGCCGGTCTGGGAATGGTAGAACGATGGGTTCGATGACGGTTTGGATGTACCGTGCACTATTCAGTGTCCCCTCGACGATCACCAGTGGTGTACGGCCAGTGTAGGAGATCGCTCCCCACACCATGATGCCGGGTGTTGGCCCTGTGTGCCTCGGTCGTATGCAGTCCTGATTGTGGCGCTCACCTGCACGGCGCCAAACACGCATACGACCATCATTGGCACCAAGGCAGAAGCGACTCTCATCGCTGAAGACGACACTTCTCCATTCGTCCCTCCATTCACGCCTGTCGCGACACCACTGGAGGCGGGCTGCACGATGTCGGGGCGTGAGCGGAAGACGGCCTAACGGTGTGCGGGACCGTAGCCCAGCTTCATGGAGACGGTTGCGAATGGTCCTCGCCGATACCCCAGGAGCAACAGTGTCCCTAATTTGCTGGGAAGTGGCGGTGCGGTCCCCTACGGCACTGCGTAGGATCCTACGGTCTTGGCGTGCATCCGTGCGTCGCTGCGGTCCGGTCCCAGGTCGACGGTCACGTGCACCTTCCGCCGACCACTGGCGACAACATCGATGTACTGTGGAGACCTCACGCCCCACGTGTTGAGCAATTCGGCGGTACGTCGACCCGGCCTCCCGCATGCCCACTATACGCCCTCGCTCAAAGTCCGTCAACTGCACATACGGTTCACGTCCACGCTGTCGCGGCATGCTACCAGTGTTAAAGACTGCGATGGAGCTCCGTATGCCACGGCAAACTGGCTGACACTGACGGCGGCGGTGCACAAATGCTGCGCAGCTAGCGCCATTCGACGGCCAACACCGCGGTTCCTGGTGTGTCCGCTGTGCCGTGCGTGTGATCATTGCTTGTACAGCCCTCTCGCAGTGTCCGGAGCAAGTATGGTGGGTCTGACACACCGGTGTCAATGTGTTCTTTTTTCCATTTCCAGGAGTGTGTTTGAAACTTAATAAATAAAGCACCAGTTAAAAATTAAGTTCTATGAACGGTGGTGTCGACTGTAGGATACAACCGCACTAACAAATGTAGAATTTGTGGTGTCACCGCCAGACACCACACTTGCTAGGTGGTAGCTTAAATCGGCCGCGGTCCATTAGTACATGTCGGACCCGCGTGTCGCCACTGTCAGGATCGCAGACCGAGCGCCACCACAAGGCAGGTCTCGAGAGACTGACTAGCACTCGCCCCAGTTGTACGACGACGTTGCTAGCGACTACACTGATCGAAGCATTTCTCTCATTTGCCGAGAGACAGTTAGAATAGCCTTGAGCTAAGTTAATGGCTACGACCTAGCAAGGCGCCATTTGTACCATTGCATGTATCTCAAGATAGTCTCACTTGTATCATCAAGAATGCTGTATACCAAAGGACGATATAAAAGTTAAGTGTTCTAGTAGCTACGTTCTTTTCTTTATCACATTCATTACGAATCCTGTTCCAGACTTCGCGCCAGTCGGCGTGTGTGTACGTGTGCCCTTTCGGCTACCCGTCACTGTGGACTGGCTGCCTTTGTCAGTCCACTACAGAATTACTTTCCTCAATTGTTTTTGTCAAACGGACGGCACCTTTTTTGTTTTAGAAGCGAGGCATGACGGACGCTCTCTGCGATTACATCAGATTTATACGGCACACCGCCGTAACTACAGTATTTATATTTTGTAGAGGAGCAATCACATTAGGCGCACTCGCATATTGCTGCGTACAGCAACTGATTTAATGTGTCACTGTAAATTTGTTGTTTATGTGTGATAATTGAATATAGTGATATTACTTCATATTTGTTTCATTTTATGTTAAGTCATCGCAGCTATACAGCGTCCTGACATGGCGTAAGGTTCTCTGTTCATGAAATGCACATAAATTGTCCAGTACGAGCCATTTCTTGGGTGGGTAAATGTTTTCGAAGTCCGATAAAACGATTTACCATTTGAAGAGAGATCCACCGTCGAGTAAACGAATCAGAACGGACCTTACACACAAAGCCATTGTCAAGCGTGCCAAACAAGAGTAATGCAGTAACAAAAATTATTTAATCAAGAAATTACTGAATTAATTTAATAAGTGTGGCTGAGCCATACTGCTGCTCGCGTTGGTGCTGTTGTAGGTTTCCGTCCTCTGTTGGAGGCCAGACCGTATCATAGTTGACATGGTTGTGGTTATTTGTCTTCTTCTCGTGTTGACTGGTGCCACTTGGTTTCACTAGTGGCAGCAGCGGCGGTTATCGATATGTGTTAACTGTGGCCCTATCTTTGGGGCGACGTCGTGGTTCCCCCGGGTTGTGTCAGTGTGCAGTTCAGGTGGAGACTCAGAAGGAGCCAGGTCCGCGCAGTGCGACGACATTCCGGGACCACTGGTGGCCCGCATGCACTTCCAGGTCTGCAAGGTGATCTTGGGTGCGCTCCAGCTATCATTCTGATTAAACGCTTTTGTGCAATGAATACTTTCTCTCTTAATGGCGAATTGCCTCAAAATATGATGCCATATGAAAGCAGTGAATGAAAATAGGCATAGTAAGCTAATTTACTGATAAGGTTATCACCAAAATTTGCAATGAGCCTAATAGTGTAAGTAGCTGAACCTAACTGTTTCAACAGATCATCAATGTGTTTCTTCCAGTTCAATATCTCATCAGTGCATACACCTAGAAATTTTGAGTATTCTGCCTTAGCAACAGACTTCTGTTCATAGTCTAAATTTATCAATGGTGTTATCCTATTTACCGTACAGAATTGTATAAACTGTGTTTTCTCAAAATTTCGTGAGAGTCTATTTGCAGACAACCACTTAATAATTTTCTGAAAGACATTATTTGCAATTACTTCAGCTGATCCTTGCTTGTTGCATGTGATTACTATACTTGTATCATCAGCAAAAAGAACTAACTTTGCATCATCATGAATATAGAGTAGCAAGTCGTTAATATATATTAAGAACAATGAGGTACCCAAGACTGAACCCTGTGGGACACCATTATTGATACCTCCCCAGTTAGAGGACTCTGCTGGTTTCTG
This sequence comes from Schistocerca nitens, assembly GCF_023898315.1. Taxonomy (NCBI): domain Eukaryota; kingdom Metazoa; phylum Arthropoda; class Insecta; order Orthoptera; family Acrididae; genus Schistocerca; species Schistocerca nitens. Next base: position 14,300,670 of record NC_064622.1, read on the forward strand.
CAGACTATCCCTACTGTTAATTTGAACTTCTGCATTCTTCCTGTTAAATATGAATTAAACCACTTTTCCACTCAAACCACAATATTTAAGCCTATCTAAAGGAATTTGATGAGTCACACAATCAAAAGCCTTTGAGAGATTACAAAACATCCCAATGGGTGATGGTCGGTTATTCAATGCATTTAATATTTGATCAGTGGAAGCATATATAGCATTTTCTGTTGAAAAGCCTTTCTGAAAACCAGATTGACATTTTGATAGTGCTTCATTTTTACGAATATGTGATGCTACTCTTGAATACATTACTTTTTCAAGAATTTTGGATAAAGCTGTCAGAAATGAGATTGGGCGGTAGTTATTAGAGTCAGATCTATCCCCTTTTTTATGCAATGGTTTAACAATAGCTTATTTCAGTCTATCTGGAAAAATGCCCCGTTTCAGTGAGCTGCTACATATGTGGCTGAGAATCCTACTTATTTGTTGGGAACAAGCTTTTAGTACTCCATGTGAGCTTTTACTTTCGAGTGAATTTATTGCTTTCCTAATTTCAGTAGAAGAGGTGGGTTGAATTTCAGTTTTATCAAATTGCGTAGGTACTGCTTCTTCCTTATACTGCCTTGCATTTTCTAATGAATAGCTGGATCCTGTTTTCTCTAGAACACTTAAAAATGTTTATTAAAAATGTTTGCTACTTCTGACTTCTTGTTAGCAAACTTTTCATTGTGTCTGATAGAAATACAGTCTTCCTGTGCCCTCATGCCCTAGTTCCCTTTTAACAATATTCCAAATTATTTTATTATCAGATGTGCTAATCTCAGGCATAGTTTTTATAAAGTTTCACTGTTTTGTGATTATTACTCCTCGTAGCTATAAGATACATTTCCCTTTTCTGTTTACAAGTTATTTTTATCGCTTTAGTAAGCCATGGCTTTTCACATGGTTTCTTAAAGTTACATTTCACTGTTTTCTTAGGGAAACTGTCTTCAGATATACTCACAAAGGTATCATCAAATAGGTTAAATTTTAAATTAGCATCATGTTCCCCGTACACCTCGCCCCAGTCTGTTGCAAGCTTTCCCTAAAATTTGGAATTGTTAAATCGTTAATTGAATGCACTATTTTGGAGGACTGTTTTGCATTACTGTGTGGAGTTACATCAATACTGTAACTAGCCGTGCATCATGATGAGACAGTCCATTCTTAAGAGGAACAGGTTTTATTTTATTAAATTTATCATTATCTATAAAAACATTATCTATCAGTGTGCTCCTTTCCTGTACCACCTGGGTAGGAAAATAATCATTGATGTCAAATTGAAAGAACCAAGTAATACTTCAAGATAATGCTTTCTATCAGACTCTTTCAGAAAATCTACCTTGAAATCTCCACAAACAATAATTTCCTTCCATCTGTCTAACAGACAGCACGACAAAGAATTGAAGTTTTTCAAAAATAGTTGAAAATTTCCCAATGGGGACCTGTACATGGCTACAATTATAAAAGTGCCAATATTTAGTTTAAGCTCACATGCACATGCTTCTATATGTTGCTCTACGCAAAATTTTTTAGTTTCCAAATTTTTCACACTATGACAGATTTAAACATAAACGGCAAATTCTTCCTCTTTCCATAGTGTCTCTACTTACATGTGCTGAAAGCTTATATCCACCTACATTTACCATTTCCATACCTGTGACTATATGATGTTCAGACAGACATAGTACATCTATTCCACCCTCAGTTTCTAAATCTTCTAAACAAACAAGAAGCTCATCTACTTTGTTTGTTAATCCCCTGATATTCTGATGCAACAGATTAACATTATTTTTCACTGTGCTTTTATGTGCATCTTGTGGTATACTAACATTATTTTTCACTGTACTGTTATGAGAATCTTGTGATACTTTCACATCTCTAGTACCTGCCTGTCTGAACTTCTCATTAAGCTTAATCTCAATGGATGTAGGGTGACTGGACACTGATCCTAGCCTAAAAAAGTACTCCCATGAGTTTGTGCCCCCCCCCCCCCCCCTTAGAGATTTTGCTGTCATCCCAGCCAGTTTACCCTACCCTTTCCTACTGAGACGCAGGCCATGTCTTGTGAAGTCCCACCTACCAATACCATCAACAGGAACCAAACCTATGCCTGACAAAGTAGCCACCCGAAGCAGCTGATGTAGCTCCATATTGACCCTCCTGACAGAGCTCTTCAATTGGGGTCGATCATACCGCATGGAAGCAGGAACCAAGCCAACATTTGTACGGTTCGTTGCAGATGCTATTTTTACCAGGTCATGCTCAATATTGTAGCTCTGATCCCGCCCCAGCACTACTTTCGTTTTGTTGATTAACGCTTGGATGTAACAGCTCAGTAGTCAATCACCAACGTCACCTCTTCGCTTGTGTTTGCCAGTTCTTATCGAGAGGTGGTCTTCCGCCTCGTCCTTCGTGATTCAGGCACGTTTGGCCGCGCTGGAAACGTCTGCGCCTCGTGGGCCACTGGGCTACAGGACGGTGAATCGTACTCCAACAGGCCTAGCAACATCTCAGGAGCGGTTTACTGTGGTGGCGTTGTTCCCCTTCAGAAGGAGAAACCGAACCATGGCACGGTACTGCACGGTACCAGTGGTCGGCGTTGTTCTGTTTTGGCTGCTCTGGCGGCGTGCCGTGGTACTACGGCGTCACAGTTTCACTACAAGTGTGTACCTGCACAACAAACAAAAAATTACGTAACTTTACTTTTTCCATGTGACGGTAAAAACTTGATTACTAACCCGCTTGATTGGCGCATAATGCTGGTTCTCCTAAGCATTCGTTGCTGCATTTCATTTTCGTAGTCGACGAGGTGGAATGTTCCACGGCCTCAGCACGTTTTCTTTTCTTCTTTCTTGTTTTTAGCTTAGACTTTGGACAGCAATAATAACGTCGCTTTCGTACCGCCTGTACACGTAAAAAGCCGGAGTTTAAAATTTCGGCGCTGATTTCCAGACTCCTTTACCTCGATCTGTCCGCCTCACCTGATGTAAGCGACTCCCGGTCGTGAATAATTTCTGTACTTCTGGCTGTCATCTGTCGTAGTAGCGAGACGCGCAATTTCTCATAAGACGCGAAGCCCGGCTGTCAGGCAAAGGAAGTGGGTGTTCCTCTCCGCTGACGGGCGAGATTAGCCTACTCACGTCGCTGAGAGCGTTCGCCGGTGGTTACCCGTGACCCTGTCCTTGCAGAACGTCACAGCCGTCAGAGCCGTAGCGACACTTGCCGCTTGTCTCACACACACTCCTGCCGTCCACGTGTTCCCTGGCGAGACGGGTTGTCAGCTGTTTTAACAGCGGCAGGTAACAATGAATGCCGTCACGAATTTCGACCATCGCGTGAACGCTGTCCTGGCAAATACTGAGGTAAGCGGTCGCGAAATAGTTAGCTTACCGGAACGGCCCAAAAGACGGGAAGGCATCTGGGGCTGATGACACACCTGTACCGTTCTGTACATACTATGCGAAGGAACTTTCTCCCACACTATTTATTAATCTTACTTGAAATGGCTTCGGGCAATGGCCTACTCAACTAGGTAAGAAATTCAGAAATATGAGACAAATACAAAATTGTTAAGGCTTTCGTGGCCACTTGTTGACAAACTGCCTATTGGCTTCTGTCTCGGGTTCTTCGGCCGACGTTCATCTAATGATTTTTCTGACGTTTCGCCAGCACGAGTGGCTGGCATTGTCAAAGCTTCACCCTCCATTGCCGGTGGTGAAGCTTTGACAATGCCAGCCACTCGTGCTGGCGAAACGTCAGAAAAATCATTAGATGAACGTCGGCCGAAGAACCCGAGACAGAAGCCAATAGGCAGTTTGTCATATGAGACAAAGTTAAACGGTAATTACTTACGCGCAGGACGTGAGCTTATAGAAATACACATTGTCTGTACACTTTGTTAAGACGAAAATAAAGACACTGAACACTGTGTTATTCGAACTATTATTAAAAATCCCCATTACAAAGTGTAACGAGCTTATAAATTCATTTACGGGATGATAGATGACAGAAATTAGAACTAATTTTAGTGATAGGTAATAAAGTTCTTCGTGTAGTTTTTTCACCCTTTGCTTTATAGCCGGCCGGAGTGGCCGTGCGGTTAAAGGCGCTACAGTCTGGAACCGAGCGACCGCTACGGTTCCTGCCTCGGGCATGGATGTATGTGATGTCCTTACGTTAGTTAGGTTTAATTAGTTCTAAGTTCTAGGCGACTGATGACCTCAGTAGTAGAGTCGCATAGTGCTCAGAGCCATTTGAACCATTTTGATTTATATTTTACTCTGGATATTATCTTCAGCTGCACAGCAGTCGCGGAGATTCGTGATTCCTTTTGTTCGTAGTTAATCTGTCAGTTGCGACAGTAAAACCGGAATTAAGAATCTACAGAGTCTGAGGGACGTTGTCTGCATAAGGGGTAGTGAACACGCTGATCAGACTTATATAAACGTGCAACATCACGCACAGACACTGCAATATCCCGTCGGCATTTCAAGTGTATCTACTGCTTGCAGCTGAAACAAAAGATTGGTGGTCACCGCAATTCATTGGGGACAGGGATTTGGAAGGAATTTGATGGTGGGCTGTCCAACAACAGTCGATTACAGATTCGTGGAAGAGTGAAGGGCTCGAAGCCGTTGGGAAAAAAGGCACAGGTCGTTCCCGTTATCAAGAAGGGTCGTCGCACTCAGTTGCATGTATTGTGTTCCTGGCCTGATTCTGTTGTAAACTTATGGAAAATTGGAAATTTCTGGTAAGTTCCTATGGGACCAAACTGCGGAGGTCGTTGGTCCCTAAGCTTACTCACTACTTAATCTAACTTAAGCTAACTTACGCCAAGGACAAAACACACACACTCCCATGGCCGACAGAAGACTCGAATCTCCGACGGGGGGTAGCCGCGCGAACCGTGGCAAGGCGCGTAGACCGCGCACCTACCACGCGCGGTCAGACTTATGGAATACATCTTATGATCACATATTATAACCTTTTTGGAGAACAAAAATCCCTTATATATATCGATGAACACGGATTCCGTCGATAGCGGTGTTGTGAAACGCAACTTGCTCACCTCGTTTATGAGATACACACCACCACTGAGAGAGACGTCCAGGCTGACGCCTTGTTCCTCGACTTTCAGAAGCATTCGATACGGTTCTGCACTTTCCATGAGCGAACAAAATACGTGCTTAGGGGCTTTCCCACTAGCTTTGTGATTGGGTACAGGGCTTCTCAGCAAATAACGTTGTTCAACTTAAATTTATCCATATTATATGGAATGTTTCGAGAAATGCTCCTATATTGTAAGTTTATGAAATAATTTTCGTTACGTGTACTGCACAAGGGACACCAAATGGACTTATATGAAGAATAAGAAATTTTAATTACTGCACAGTACATGGTAACATCTTACTGAATGATGAGCTAGAAAGAAACATTATTGATTTTTGAAAAACTTTTCGAGTGGTTAATGATTATTTACTGAAAATATTCCCGTTAACAAAAAAATTTCTTAACAAAGTAATCCCATTATCTACTTTGTGTCATGAGATAAATGCATCTAGACAGAAACAGTTTCATTTTCAATATATATTACTATCGTAGCAATTGAAACTAGTTTATCTTGGTTGTTAAGACTCTTTCGATGATGAAAACGTATGTATATGAAAGTGTTAAGTTGTGATGTGTTTGTCACTGTACTGTCTGTACCAGATAACTAAGTTTCGCGCACTGATGAAATGATCTAAACATGCAAATCGCTTAATATACACATACATGGAAGTACATGAAGGGAATTATATTTCGATTCGTAACTTCACTGCCATAAACTACAAATGAAGCTAATCACACTTGTGGTTAATGTAATGTACATGTAACTGGAATGCATCTGATGATGGAAACACGCTACCGAAAGGCGTCGTGCTAATTGAATAGTAGTTGGTTGGTTGATCGATTCGGGGAACCAAATGGTGAGGTCAACGGTCCCATCGGATTAGATAGGATTGGGAAGTAAATCGGCTGTGCCCTTTCAAAGGAACGATTCCGGCATTTGCCTGAAGCGGTTCAGGTAAAACACAGAGAACCTAAATCAGAATTTCCGGACGCCGGTTTGAACCGTCTTCCTTCCGAATGGGAGTCCAGCGTAGTAATCACTGCGCCTCCTCGTTCGATGAATGTTAGTAAAAAGCTACGTAAGCAGTGGAAATATATACATATCTATATATAAAAGAAAGTCGTGTTAGTTACACTATTTACAACTCAAGAACGGCTGGACCGATTTGGCTGAAAATTGGTGGAGAGGTAGCTTGGAACCAGGAGACGGACATAGGATACTTTTTATCCCGTTCGACCGCTATAAAACGTGGTATAACAAAAACGCATCTGGCATGGAATAATAAAACGCAAATGTCAGCTAAACGTCACTACAAAACGAGATATAACAAATATTTTACATCAAATTCGTGTCAGTTCCAGAAATCACGATCTTGAAATGAATGAGGAGATACGTAATCGGGCTTTACTCTTGATCGAAGACAGGTGTCACCTCATGTGCGGAAGTTTATTAGTCAGGTTAGGAATGCCAACGCCAAACCGTGAAATGAATGACGCATTTAATCGAGAATTGGAACGGGAACGTGAATATGTTCACCGGGAATTAGATTTAGTAGTTCAAACGAGTGGTTCGTTCCGAGGCTCGTCTGTGTTTTGAAAGCAATATATGAAGACTACTGGCTTGCTAGGCCTAACGCAAGAAAGGATTTTCTGTTGGGGTTGTCTCCCTTAGCCTTTGGATTTGGAATAATGAAGTTTCAGAAAGAGCAAAACTCCTTATGTATAACAATTATTACATCCCTATTGTTACCTATGGTGGAGAAAGATGGACAATGACAGAAAGGGACTGGAGCAGGCTGCAAGCAGGCGAAATGAAATTTCTCAGAGCAGTTAAGGGAAAAACAAGAATGGACAGAGTAAGGAATGCAGAGATAGATTAGAAAGGACCTTAAACAAGAAAGTACGCGAGAAGAAATTGAAAGAAAGAGATTAAGATGGTATGGGCATGTTAAGAGGATGCATGGGCAGAGACTCCCCAAAATTATGGAAGAACTAAAGATGGATGGGAAAAGACCTAGAGGGCGTCGAAGAACACGGTGGAAAATGGGAGTGAGAATATCTGTAGAAAGGAGAGGTGTGACCTGGCAGCAAGTGGAGGAAGTAAAGTGGTGGGAGGACCGAGCCAAATGGACAGGACTCGTCAACACCCAGACCCAGCAGTAGCTGGAGCGGGATTCGGATATAGATAGATAGATAGATAGATTGATAGATAGATAGATAGATAGATAGATAGATAGTTCAAACGAATGTACCCCCGTTGAACCCCAACAAAAGGAAGTTTATGATACATTAATGAAGGAAATGGATGATGGAGATGGTGGTTCATATTTCCTGGATGCCCCTGGTGGAACTGGCAAGACATTCCTCATGTCAGTAGTTTTAGCCACTGTTCGTGCGAGGTCCAACGTTGCGGTTGCAGTTGCTTCTTCTGCAATAGCAGCCACATTGTTACAAGGATGCCGTGCGGCTCATTCAGCATTAAAATTACCGTTAAATCTTCAAACTATTGAAGAACCAACATGTAATATTACAAAAAACTCAGCATTGGCCAAAGTTGTATCAGCATCCAAGATCAACATCTGGGACGAATGCACAATGGCGCATAAACGTGCATTAGACGCACTTAACCGAACATTGAATGATCTACGCAATGACTCGAGATGTTTAGGAGGAGCAATGATTTTACTGTCTGGCGATTTCCGCCAAACACTGCCAGTACTTCCAAGATCAACGGCTGCAGACGAAATAAATGCTTGCCTCAAATCATCGAATCTATGGTGCAATGTGAAGAAACTTCAGCTGACAACAAACACGAGAGTTGCATTGCTTAGTGATACATCTGCTGAAGATTTCTCTGAGCAATTGCTGACTATCAGTAATGGTGGAGTACCTGTAGAAGAATAGAGTGGATTGATTTCATTTCCTCATAATTTCTGTAATTTTGTCTCGTCGAAAGACGAACTTATCAACAAAGTATTCCCAAACATCATTACTAACTACAAAAGTAATGAATGGTTGAGTGAGCGAGAAATTTAAGCGGCTAAGAATGAAGATGTAGATGACCTCGGAATGAGATCATTGGTAAAATGCATTCATTGAAATGTATTGACTCTGTAACAAATGAAGATGAAGCCACCAACTATCCAACTGAATTTTTAAACTCCTTGGATGTGGCTGGCTCACCACCGCACAATTTACGCCTAAAAGTTGGCTCCGTAGTAATCGTGCTTCGAAACATAAACCAACCAAAACTGTGCAACGGTACGCGTTTGGTGGTAAGAAAATTGATGAACAGTGTTATTTACGCGACTATACTCAAAGGAAAATTCGAAGGTGAGGAAGTTCTCATTCCGAGGATCCCGATGACCCCAACCGATATGCCGTTTGAATTTGAAAGACTTCAGTTTCCTATCCGTCTTGCATTCGCCATGACCATTAACAAATCACAGGCCAATCCTTGAAAGTTTGTGGTTTAAATGTGGAATATCCATGTTTTTCACATGGTCAGTTATAAGTAGCATGTTCACGGGTCGGAAGACAGTCTGCGTTGTTTGTCCTTGCGCCTGGTAATAAAACAAAAAATGTCGTGTATCACAAGGTACCTAATTGAAGAGTGGAAGCTATGCACAAAAAACATAAAGAACAAAGAGTCATTAAAAAACTTAATTTTTTATTTGTATTTCGTAATAAAAATTGACCTTAACATCCAAAATCTGATTATTTATTGGCTTTAAGGCGGAAGTGAGTTCGCAGGGTCAGCTAGTTATTTCATAGATTTCAAGGATAATGGAATGTAGTCGAAATAAGTCGGGTGACGCTGAGGGAATTAGATTAGGAAATGAGACACTTAAAATATTAAAGGAGTTTTGCTATTTGGGGAGCAAAATAACTGATGATGGTCGAAGTAGACAGGATATAAAATGTAGACTGGCAATGGCAAGGAAAGCGTTTCTGAAGAACAGAAATTTGTTAACATCGAGTACAGATTTAAATGTCAGGAAGTCGTTTCTGAAAGTATTTGTATGGAGTGTAGCCATGTATGGAAGTGAAACATGGACGATAAATAGTTTAGACAATAAGAGAATAGAACAATGGTGAAGATTAGATGGGTAGATCACATAACTAATGAGGAGGTATTGAATAGGATTGGGGAGAAGAGAAGTTTGTGGCACAACTTGACTAGAAGAAGGGATCGGTTGGTAGGACATGTTCTGAGGCATCAAGGGATCACAAATGTAGTACTGGAAGGCAACGTGGAGGGTAAAAATCGTAGAGGGAGACCAAGAGATGAATACACCAAGCAGATTCAGAAGGATGTAGGCTGCAGTAGGTACTGGGAGATGAAGAAGGTTGCACAGGATAGAGTAGCATGGAGAGCTGCATGAAACCAGTCTCTGGACTGAAGACCACAACAACAACAACAACAACAACGACGACGTTGTTCCTAGTAGGGCGAAATTATGAGAGTTAGGAGAGAGTTACATGATCATTACTGCTCACTATTTGTATCAACGATCTTACGGATAAGGTAGGAAACTCTGTGAGGCAGTTGTATATAGCACTACTAGTCTCGTATCGCCGGCGCGACGCAGACGATACCGACACTGTGTGGGAGGTACAGCGGCCTGGGGTCGAACGCCGTACCTCGAGGTGGCGCAAGGAGGCGGCTGCATTAGCGACGCTCTCTGCCAGAGAGCGGGACACGTACAGCGCCGGCTGCAAGGCGCACCACCTCGCGGCTAAACTCAGACGTGGCCGCCTGCAGCCGCCGCCGCCTCACTCACCCACGGAGGTGTCCCGCAGGGCTGTGTGCTCGGCCCGCTGTTGTGTCGTGCGCGCTCATCACTGCGGGTCTGCCACACCAGACCGGACGCCTGGAGCTCGCCTCGAGTTCGGACACGCCGCTGTGTTGACGCGCAACACGAACGCCGACTTGATGGGCAGGCTACTGCAGCGGGCAACCGGCGATCTCGCAGGGTGGGCGAGGGAATGGCGGCGCTCGTGCAACGCCTCAAACACACAAGAGTGTCGTAGTCTCCCAGAAGGTGGTGCTCGGAGGCTCACAAGAAGCGATGGAGCAGGGCGAACCTGTCGAATCGCCCCCTACAGCCGTGCACCTCGGCGTACGTTTCACAGCACACTGATGTGATACCAACACCCTCTCCAGGTCGGAAGACTGGAGAAACTTAAGTCCTTCTGAAACCCATATCTTCTCTTCCTCGGATAAGCCTGCATGAAACTACGGTGTTGCAAATACTGGAATATGCTGCTGCTGTACGGAGAAAAGAAAACACCTGAGAACGTGCACTGGAAGCACGTCCTCGGTACCTTACTGAAAGGAGCCATGCATTGGCCGCGATGCCGCTCCTCCACGAGCGCTTCAAGTACTCGAGGGCGACAATATCGTGAAAAAGGAAAAAAAAATCACTGCCCACACCAGGAGTGCAAAAACTCGCCCTCTGCCTCACAAGCTCCATCTGTGCGAGACAATCAAATGACTCTCTCTGCTGCGCGTATACAGACTGGATCACGTGAAACTTGCACCGCAGATACTGAGGAAACTGAAACTGCTGTTGATGTGCGGATTCCACAGAATGGACTGACAGTCAGGGGCTAGTCAATCAACAAATTATATTAACACTTGGAAATTGTATTTTTGTGCATATATACAACTCTTTAAATGGAAAATGCTTATTCACATCAAAAAACCAAAAGTAGTAGTCCTATACCATCCGTGGAGGATGGTCTGTTAGGAGGCTGCATATTTGTGCGCATCCAGTGTTCCGACTATGAAACATGGATGTATGACGTTATGGTTCGCTATCGCTCTCCACAAGTTTATATTCCGTGGACGCTGATGTTCCACCTGACTTAGCGAATGGGGACTGTCAGCTGACCAATAGTTTTTGTTTCGGCGTTTTACGTTTAAGACAGATAATACGCGTGGAGTATTCTGTCTTAACGCCCATGTACAAGAGTTAACAGTAATTTCATAATAGTTTCCATGCAACTCTTGATGGACAGAGCTGTGACAGGGATGAAACCTATATCGAGGGAGAATGGGTAGGACAGTTACCTGGCTAATGTCACTTCCTCGTGCGATTGCGCGGGAGATAACGTGCGCATCCGCTGCAGCAGCAAGAAAATCAATTTTAATGCAGCTGACAGCAGTGATCCCCTTCAGTTTTACATACAATGTCTCACAGCTGCAGATTCTGCGAGGTGTGTGTCCTTTCAGACATGTCCGAAATAACAGACACCACGCACTCATATAAATAACTGCTCCCTCTTCTGTCGTCAATTGTTTCCTTTCGTTACGTTGTCTAGGTGCTACACTATCAGTTTCACGTAAGCGATTGAAGAGGTTGATAAATAATTGCCGAGATGGCTGACGTCCGTTGGGACATCTTGCCGCACACACCGTACAAGAACAAAGTGCATTCTTCCTACACTCTCCACACACCATGAGCGTGTCGGCTTTTTATGGGTGGGCTAATCCCATCGTCCACTCACGACCTACTGCATGGAATGTCACACCCTTACCGACCAGCAAGTCGCAAGGCACTCGAGGAAGACACAAGCACACTCCAAGCAAACGTAAAAACATCGTACGTAACAACTACACAAATTGAATGGCACAAACATGTTTCAGTATGAAACCTTTTTTAAATATGATATATCGTAAACGACTCGCAGTAGAATCGTGGCACATACACCACAGACATTTTAATTTGTCCTACTTTTAGTTTATTAATCTCAATAGGCAGTGTTATATTTAAAAAGTGCGTATTTGTATAAAAAATAGACTTCTAAGTGTTAATACAATCTGCCGATTGGTTAACAGTACGAGCCCCTGACTACCAGTTTATTCTGCGAAAACCGAACATCAGTAGCAGTTTCCACTTCCGGAATATTTGCGGTGCAAGGTTTAGGTGATTCAGACTGTATAGCGCTGCTGCGCCACCATCCCAGCACGAAAGGGTGGCGACAATGACGACTAACAAGTAGTACTCCACCCTCCCCCTACACACGCACACGTCTCAGTGTTGTAATTACGACTGGAGGAAAAGCGAGACGCTCATACGTGGCAGTCCAGCTTTTAACTAACAGCCAGTACGTTCTTTATGAAGCTAATCGATGCGCGTGACGTCATACCTGTTACACCGACTCGGGTATACTCTTAGTTTTTGTTCTTGTTAACTTTTGAAACTCCGTATCCAGCAGTACGGCGGCTCTGGCCTTGTCCTGCTGGTTCTGAGTACGGTGCTCCGATCGCTCTCTGAGTCCCTGGCGAGGCGAGTGTTTACATCCACGGAGTTCTCAGCTCCGCTGCTTACGCACGTGGAGCCAAACTTTGAAGCGTGCCTGCTAATGCGCTACATACAGGGTGTATAATAATTAATAGTGAACACATGTAAAAGTGGAAGTACAGATACAAGGAACAAAAAAGTCGTAGTAAATATAGGCCTGAAAACGAAGAGTTTGCGAGATAATTGCTGCTTTGTGGTCACTAGCCACCACTGAGTTGACTCTGTGTAGAGGTTGTGGTAATGACGAAAAGCTAACAGTATTGCACACCGTTAAGAAAAGTTGTTAGAGACACTTTGGTAGAAATGCGGGTGTTCTGAATGAACACAACAACAGTTACGAGAGTGCACGTATACGAGGGTTGGAACTTAAATAGTGTCAACATTACTGTGGAGACACTATGCAATGGAATCTACTATTGTCGCTGATAGCACACGCTGTTGACATACCTACCTTACCTGCGAGTAAACGGGCTCGCCCGTCCCACGTCACCGGCGTGCGCACAATCGAGGGAAACACAGTCACTTGTGAGCGAGCGGTCTAACGTAACGGTGTACCACTGTGTTTTCGAAACAGGAACAACGGAGTTGGATCAAGATTGAATGTGCCAGAGGTCGTACAGCACGACAGTGTCATCAAGGTCTTCAGCTTTGCGAAAGAAGCGGCGACACTTTCTGCGCAAACCACCCATCATTTTGCAAGACAATGCGCGGGCGCACACAGCGCAAGCTCTGGCTGCTCCGTTCGGTTGATGGGACTGGAAAGTACTGTCCAATGCACCATACTCCCCGGACCTAAGTCCTTGTGACTTTGATTTGATTCCGAAGATAAAGGAAACACTTCGTGGCATTTGCTTCTGAACTGTTCCAGAAATTCGACAGGCAGTGGACCGCTCCATTCCCGCCAACACAACAGGCCCTGCTAACGTTATACTACGCCCTCCACATCTACGTCTACATCCATTCTCCGCAAGCCACCTGATTGTGTGTGGCGGAGGGTACTCTGAGTACCTCTATCGGTTCTCCCTTCTATTCCTGTCTCGTATTGCTGGTGGAAAGAAAGATTGTCGGTATGCCTCTGTGTGGGCTCTAATCTCTCTCATTTTATCCTCATGGTATCTTCGCGAGATATACGCAAAAGGGAGCAATGTCCTGCTTCACTCCTCGGTGAAGGTATGTTCTCGAAACTTAAACAAAAGCCCGTACCGAGCTACTGAGCGTCTCTTTTGCAAGGCCTCCCACTGGAGTTGATATATCATTTCCTTAACACTTTCGCGATTACTAAATAATCCTGTAAGGAAGCGCGCTGCTCTCCGTTGGATCTTCTCTATCAACCCTATCTGGTACGGATCCCACACCGGTGAGCAGTATTCAAGCAGTGGGCGAACAAGCGTACTGTAACCTACTTCCTTTGTTTTCGGATTGCATTTCCTTAGGATTCTTCCAATGAATCTGTCTGGCTTCTGCTTTACTGACAATTAATTTTATATGGTAATTCCATTTTAAATCACTCCTAATGCGTACTCCCAGATAATTTATGGAATTAACTGCTTCCAGTTGCTGACCTGCTATATTGTAGCTAAATTATATGGAATCTTTCTTTCTATGTACTCGCAGCACATTACACTTGTCTAGATAGAGATTCAATTGCCATTCCCTGCACCATGCGTCAATTCGCTGCAGATCCTCCTGCATTTCAGTACAATTTTCCATTGTTATAACCTCTCGATATACCACAGCATCATCCGCAAAAGCCTCAGTGAACTTCCCATGTTATCCACAAGGACATTTATGTATATTGTGAATAGCAACGGTCCTACGACACTCCCCTGCGGCACACCTGAAATCACTCTTACTTCGGAAGACTTCTCTCCATTGAGAATGACATGCTGTGTTCAGTTATCTAGGAACTCTTCAATCCAATCACACAATTGGTCTGATAGTCCACATGCTCTTACTTTGTTCATTACACGACTGTGGAGAACTGTATCCAATGCCTTGCGGAAGTCAAGAAACACGGCATCTACCTGGGAACCCGTGTCTATGGCCCTCTGAGTCTCGTGGACGAATAGCGCGAGCTGGGTTTCACACTATCCTCTTTTTCGAAACCCATGCTGATTCCTACAGAGTAGATTTCCAGTTTCCAGAAAAATCATTATACCCGAACATAATACGTGTTCCAAAATTCTACAACTGATCGACGTTAAGAGATATAGGTCTATAGTTCTGCACATCTGTTCGACGTCCCTTCTTGAAAACTGAGATGACCTGTGCCCTTTTCCAATCCCTTGCAACGCTACGCTCTTCTAGAGACCTACGGTACACCGCTGCAAGATGGGAGTCGAGTTCCTTCGCGTACTCTGTGTAAAATCGAACTGGTATCCCATCAGGTCCAGCGGCCTTTCCTCTTTTGAGTGATTTTAATTGTTTCTTTATCCCTCAGTCATCTATTTCGATATCTACCATTTTGTCGTCTGTGCGACAATCTAGAGAAGGAACTGCAGTGCAGTCTTTCTCTGTGAAACAGCTTTGGAAAAAGACATTTGCTATTTCGGCCTTTAGTCTGTCACCCTTTGTTTCAGTACCATTTTGGTCACAGAGTGTCTGGACATTTTGTTTTGATCCACCTACCGCTTTGACATAAGACCAAAATTTCTTAGGATATTCCACATCGCTGGCAACGGGTTCTACACAACGCTGGTGACTACTCTGAAGGACAGTAACAGGCGCAAACATGTAACTCTTTAGTATCGGTTGTGAATAAATAGTTGCCACTATTTAAGTTCCAACCCTAGTAATTAAAGGAGTTGTATAA
Source organism: Schistocerca nitens (assembly GCF_023898315.1). Lineage (NCBI taxonomy): Eukaryota > Metazoa > Arthropoda > Insecta > Orthoptera > Acrididae > Schistocerca > Schistocerca nitens. The sequence continues at coordinate 14,315,937 of NC_064622.1, forward strand.
AATGTAGTCCTTGTATCCGGAAGCAGGTCTGTACAGTCGCTGGTATGAGTTCCGAATCCTTCTAGACAATTCTGGATCATTTAGAAATTCGTGGCAAGCATTAACAAGTCCCGTCTAAACCGGAGCGGCGTGCACTACGCCCTTTAGGTGTCCCCAAGCGCACAAGCCCACAGGGTTCAGACCAGGTGATCTTTGGAGGTCACGGCAGACGTCCTTCTCACCCGATCCATCTTTGGCCACATCGGAGCGTTACATGTCTTGTTGCGTTGCTGTAAGGCAACATCCTCAAGCAATCCTGCAGGATGCTGCTACAGAAACCGAAGGTAATTCTACGCACTGAGTTCATTTGGTAACATGTACGGCCGAATAAGACCACCACCTCGTGTTCCTAACCATACGTTCAAATACTAACAAAGAGATATAGGGGCTGGCCAGTACTTACCTCAGCTCAGTACAGCCGCTAGATACACAAAAAACAGAACCGAAAATTTACGTTCCTAGCTTTCGGAACAAATGTTCCTTCATCAGGGAGGAGAGAGGGGAAAGAAAGGGAAGAAGGGAAAGTAGATTCAGTTACTGACAACCCAGGTTATGAAGCAACAGGGAAAGGAAAACAGGGAGGGTAGCAAGGAGCAAGGATGGAGGCATGGTTGTCAGAGGGAAGCCAAAGATATTCTACTGTAAGTACTGTGCCAGCTTCAAACCAAAGAGGATGCATACAGGTAGATAGTATACAGGTATATAGTATAAAGATAAACACCACTATGTAGGATGAAAAGATGCGTGAATGGCTAAAGAGGAAAGGGAAAGAGGAGAAGACTGAAGAGTAAATGGGAGTGAGGTTGTTTAACGTAGGTTCAGTCCAGGGGGATGGCGGGATGAAAGGATGTGTTGGAGTGCAAGTTTCCATCCCCGCAGTTCAGGACTGGTGTTGGGTGGGAGAAGCCAAATGGCACATTCGGTGTAGCAGGTTGCTAGGTCCCTAGAATTATGCTGGAGGGCATGCTCCGCTACTGGGTATTGGACATCTCCTAGGCGGACAGTTCGTCTGTGTCCGTTCATGCGCTGAGCCAGTTTAGTTGTTGTCATGTTGTTGTTGTTGTTGTTGTTGTTGTTGTTGTTGTGGTCTTCAGTCCTGAGACTAGTTTGACGCAGCTCTCCATGCTACTCTATCCTGTGCAAGCTTCTTCATCTCCCAGTACCTACTGCAACCTACATCCTTCTGAATCTGCTTAGTGTATTCATCTCTTGGTCTCCCTCTACGATTTTTACCCTCCACGCTGCCCTCCAATGCTAAATTTGTGATCCCTTGATGCCTCAAAACATGTCCTACCAACCGATCCCTTCTTCTAGTCAAGTTGTGCCACAAACTTCTCTTCTCCCCAATCCTATTCAATACCTCCTCATTAGTTATGTGATCTACCCACCTTATCTTCAGCATTCTTCTGTAGCAACACATTTCGAAAGCTTCTATTCTCTTCTTGTCCACACTAGTTACCGTCCATGTTTCACTTCCATACATGGCTACACTCCATACAAATACTTTCAGAAACGACTTCCTGACAATTAAATCAATACTCGATGTTAACAAATTTCTCTTTTTCAGAAACGCTTTCCTTGCCATTGCCAGTCTAAATTTTATATCCTCTCTACATCGACCATCATCAGTTATTTTGCTCCCCAAATAGCAAAACTCCTTTACCACTTTAAGTGTCTCATTTCCTAATCTAATTCCCTCAGCATCACCCGATTTAATTTGACTACATTCCATCATCCTCGTTTTGCTTTTGTTGATATCCTCCTTTCAAGACACTGTCCATTCCGTTCAACTGCTCTTCCAAGTCTTTTGCTGTCTCTGACAGAATTACAATGTCATCGGCGAACCTCAAATTTTTTACTTCTTCTCCATGAATTTTAATGCCTACTCCGAATTTTTCTTTTGTTTCCTTTACTGCTTGCTCAATATACAGATTGAATAACATCGGGGAGAGGCTAAAACCCTGTCTCACAACTTTCCCAACCACTGCTTCCATTTCATGCCCCTCGACTCTTACAACTGCCATCTGGTTTCTGTACAAATTGTAAATAGCCTTTCGCTCCCTGTATTTTACCCCTGCCACCTTCAGAATTTGAAAGAGAGTATTCCAGTTAACATTGTCAAAAGCTTTCTCTAAGTCTACAAATGCCAGAAACGTAGGTTTGCCTTTTCTTAATCTTTCTTCTAAGATAAGTCGTAAGGTTAGCATTGCCTCACGTGTTCCAACATTTCTACGGAATCCAAACTGATCTTCCCCGAGGTCCGCTTCTACCAGTTTTTCCATTCGTCTGTAAAGAATTCGCGTTAGTATTTTGCAGCTGTGACTTATTAAACTGATAGTTCGGTAAATTTCACATCTGTCAACACCTGCTTTCTTTGGGATTGGAATTATTACATTCTTCTTGAAGTCTGAGGGTATTTAGCCTGTCTCATACATCTTGCTCACCAGATGGTAGAGTTTTGTCAGGACTGGCTCCCCCAAGGCCATCAGTAATTCTAATGGATCGTTGTCTACTCCCGGGGCCTTGTTTCGACTCAGGTCTTTCAGTGCTCTGTCAAACTCTTCACTCATTATCTTATCTCCCATTTCGTCTTCATCTACATCCTCTTCCATTTCCATAATATTGTCCTCAAGTACTTCGCCCTTGTATAAACCCTCTATATACTCCTTCCACCTTTCTGCCTTCCCTTCTTTGCTTAGAACTGGGTTGCCATCTGAGCTCTTGATATTCATACAAGTGGTTCTCTTCTCTCCAAAGGTCTCTTTAATTTTCCTGTAGGCAGTATCTATCTTACCCCTAGTGAGACAAGCCTCTACATCCTTACATTTGTCCTCTAGCCATCCCTGCTTAGCCATTTTGCACTTACTGTCGATTTCATTTTTGAGACGTTTGTATTCCTTTTTGCCTGCTTCATTTACTGCATTTTTATATTTTCTCCTTTCATCAATTAAATTCAATATTTCTTCTGTTACCCAAGGATTTCTATTAGCCCTCGTCTTTTTTCCTACTTCATCCTCTGCTGCCTTCACTACTTCATCCCTCAGAGCTACCCATTCTTCTTCTACTGTATTTCTTTCCCCCATTCCTGTCAATTGTTCCCTTATGCTCTCCCTGAAACTCTCTACAACCTCTCGTTCTTTCAGTTTATCCAGGTCCCATATCCTTAAATTCCCACCTTTTTACAGTTTCTTCAGTTTCAATCTGCAGATCATAACCAATAGATTGTGGTCAGAATCCACATCTGCCCCTGAAAATGTCTTACAATTTAAAACCTGGTCATACCGATGTAAAAGGCCGTGCAGTGCAGGCATGTCAGCTGATAAATGACATGTGTAGTTTCACACGTGGCCCTGCCTCGAATTGTGTATGTTTTACCAGTAGCGGGGCTGGAGTAGGTGGTTGTGGGGGGGATGCATGGGGCAGGTTTTGCAGCGAGGTCGGTTACAGGGGTAGGAACCGCTGGGTAGAGAAGGTCGTCTGGGAATACTGTAGGGTTTAACAAGGATGTTACGGAGGTTAGGGGGGCGACGAAAGGCAACTCTGGGTGGTGTGGGGAGAATATTGTCAGGGGATGATCCCATTTCAGGGGTTGACTTGAGAAAGTCATATCCCTGGCGGAGTAATTTGTTGATGTATTCGAGGCCAGGACAATATTGGGTGACAAGGGGGATGCTTCTGTGTGGTCTGGGGGTAGGAACATTGTTGTTGGACGGGGAGGAATGTATTGCTCGGGAGATCTGTTTGTGGGCAGGGTCTGCAGGATAGTTGCGGGAGAGGAAAGCACTGGTCAGGTTATTGGTGTAATTATTGAGGGATTCGTCACTGGAGCAGATACGTTTGCCACGAATACATAGGCTGTAGGGAAGGGAGCGTTTGATGTGGAATGGATGACAGCTATCAAAGTGAAGGTACTGTTGTTTGTTTGTGGGTTTGTTATGGACAGAGGTGTGGATGTGGAGCAGATGCGTTTGCCACGAATACATAGGCTGTAGGGAAGGGAGCGTTTGATGTGGAATGGATGACAGCTATCAAAGTGAAGGTACTGTTGTTTGTTTGTGGGTTTGATATGGACAGAGGTGTGGATGTGAGCTTCAACAAGATGAAGGTCAACATCCAGGAAGGTGGCTTGGGTTTTGGAGAAGGACCAGGTGAAATTCAGATTCGAAAAGGAGTTGAGGTTATGGAGGAAATTAAGGAGTGTTTCTTCACCATGAGTCCAGACCACAAAGATGTTATCTATAAACCTATACCAGGTCAGGGGAAGCAGCTGTTGGGTCTTCAGGAAAGCCTCCTCCATGCAGCCCATGAAGAGGTTGGCATAGGACAGAGCCATCCTGGTTCCCGTGGCTGTTCCCCTGATTTGTTTGTAGGTCTGGCCTTCAAAAGTGAAGTACTTATGGGTGAGGATGAAGTTGGTAAGTGTGATAAGGAATGAGGTTTTTGGAAGATCTTCGGGTGGGCGTTGGGAGAGGTAGTGCTCAAGGGCAAAGAGACCATGGGTATGTGGGATGTTTGTGTAAAGGCATGTACCATCCATGGTGACAAGAAAGGTTTCAGGTGGGAGAGGAGTGGGAAAGGATTTGAGGCATTTAGGAAGTGCTTTGTGTCTGACGTAGGATGGGAGTCTGCGGGTGACAGGTTGGAGGTGTTGGTCCACCAGAGCTGAGATACGTTCTGTTGGGGCTTTGAAGCCTGCTACAATGGGATGGCCAGGATGGTTCTCTTTGTGGATTTTGGGTAATAGGTAGAAGGTAGGGGTATGTGGCTCAGGTGGAGTGAGTAAGTCTATGGAAGCTGTTGTGAGGCCTTGTGAGGGACCTTGGATTTTTAGGATTTTCTGCAGCTCAGTCTGGATGGAGGGAATGGAATCCTGGGTAACAGCTTTGTAGGTTGAGGTGTCAGAGTTGACGCAGTCCTTCTGCCACATACTCCACACGGTCAAGTACCACAGTTGTGGAGCCTTTATCCGCTGGGAGGATGACAATAGAGCGGTCTGTTTTCAGCTCCTTAATGGCACGGGATTCAGCTGGGGTGATGTTGGGGGTTGTCGGGATGTTCTTCAAGAAGGACTGGGAGGCAACACTGGATGTGAGGAATTCCTGAGATGTCTGCAAGGGATGGTTTTGGGGGAGGGGAGGAGGATCCCTTTGAGAAGGCGGTCGGAACTGTTCTAGACAGTGTTGAACACTGGGTCTAGTATTTGGGGGCTGTGTTTGGGTAGTGAAGTGATATTTCCAGTTGAGGTTCCGGGTGAATGAGAGGAGATCTTTAACCAGGGCAGTGTGGTTGAATTTAGGCGTGGGGCTAAAGGTTAAGCCTTTTGATAGAACAGATGTCTCTGGAGGAGAGAGGGATCTGGATGAGAGGTTTAGAACTGAATTGGGACTGGTGATATGTGGCATTTGACTGTGGTTATAGTTGAGATTTGGTCTGTGTGGGGTATGTGCTGGGATGGGGAGATTGAGTAGGGTGGCTAGGCTAGGTTTGTTGGCTATGAGGGGGGGGGGGGTTTGTTGAAGGTTCTGTTGTGGTTGGTGTTTGTGAAGGATAGGAGAGGGACCCAACTTCTTTTTTGCGGCACGTTCAGTGAGAAACGTCGCTGATGTGGAGACTCGAGCACAGCATATGGGCGAATCCTGCAACTTAAACACACCATAACGAGTGAACCCTGCTTCACCTGTAAATAAAATATCATTGTTGACTGGAGGTTTACCTACAGCCTGTTGTTGCAGCCACCGACAGGACGTTAGTCAACGACTCAACTCCGTTTCACTAAGACACGGAACTCTGTGGAAGGGATACGGGTACGTTGCATCGAGATGCATTATTCTCCAAACACTACTGTGGCTCATTCCAGGAATTTGTGTGTCAAGTTGCCTTGTCAGATTCGTAGAGAGTGTTCGACGTTTTTCGAGCACCACATCTTCGAGCACAGATGCAATTCGTGCCGACCTACCAGCTGCCGCTGCACGTGCAAAGCTCCCAGTTTCTCGGAGGTGTCCATGCTCCCTTGTAAACGTCCGAGTCTCGGGCAGGCTACAGGCGTGCGGCATCCCGTGCGTTGCCTTTACCCGTGCCACACGTGAAACGTATATTCGCAGACTGCTCGTTGCAGCGGTATTCCACGTTAACCATCGACACCTGTACAACGCAACAGACGCTCCGCAGCCAGCTGACACGAGTGGCATTCCGATTGTGTGCTGTTTTGTCGTACCCGGTCTGTTTACAGCTCCACGTCTCGAAAATGTAAACGAATACCACATGTAAGCGAAGGGGGGGGGGGGAGGAGGGTGAGGGTGAGGGTGAGGGTGAGGTTATAGTTTAGTCTGTGTTGGCTTATTCCTACCCACTCACCTCGTAAATCCAATCGTCATTCGCTTCTTCCTTTGCAGTCTATGAGCAGCAGCTTGAGTATTGCTGTAATAAATGATGACTAACAAGGGGAATAAAGGAGTGCTGATTACCGAAATTTAAGTTTCAGCCTAGTATAATCCGTTGATGTATTTTTTTAACAGTTGCGCTACACACGGCTGCACTGTTACACGCTTCAAAAGTAACAAATGTGTTGATACACTGGTACATACAGTAACACTACACCACAACACATCATCCAACACTGCTATTCAGATGCTGCTTCAGTGGCAATACAGGTAATCAGAGTTTCATTTGCCGGCGCGGATGAGATGCTCGGGGACATCTGATCATGTTCTCGAGATTGTTCACGTGGTTTTTGACTTCGCGGACCGCGGATTACGTCTCGCGAGGCACACGAATGATTGCACAGCATCAAACACCTTTATAGTCACAAAATTTACTTCTTCTCTTAGCCTGACTCCTTAACATCTTCACACCAAGCACACGGTTAAACACCTCCATGTGACTCCCTCGCTCGTTCTGACGCGAGGAAAAAAAAAAAAAAATCGACCATAACGCTCTCATCATCATCGATATCAGCGCTACTCGATGCATGCTTACACACACCACTCACCATCATGCGGTGTTTACACGGAATCACGTCAGTAGTGGCTGGTAAATACAAAGTCGCAAACGGCTGTGTTGGGGACCCATGTTTATCGAGAGTTTTTTGCTTGTGTTAAATTGTACTTTGAACTGTACGCGTTAACGCCATTAATTATGGTAGACCTTTTATATTGTGACTCATGATTCCAGGTAGCGTTTATCCCACGCTCCAAGCGCCCACTGGCGGTGCTCGTGCGGTTGGGAGAACGACATTCGGCCAACCCCAGTAATTTTTCTGATTTTCTTGTCGTGGTTGTTTTACGAGCAATCTTGGACACTGTGATACATTTCCAGGCTCTTCTAGGAACGTGTGCTCTCAGAAGTTAAACAGACAAATCTCCGTGATACTGGCCCCACTGCAATTTGTGGAGCACCTCCGAAAGTCTCTCACGCACGCTTATCGATCCCGTGACGCAGTGACGAAACGTGCCGCTCTTCGTGGGACCATACCCATTTCTTCTGTTAATCCAGCCATTCAACCTGGTTATGTTTACATGTTTTCTTGCTGTTCAGTGCAGACGTAATGTCTCTCTCTCTCTCTCTCTCTCTCTCTCTCTCTCTCTCTCTCTCTCTCTCTCTCTGAGACAAGTGTATGTATGTGTCGTGGTTATTTCCTTGACTGTCCTTGACTGGGACTTCCTAGGAGCGTTACTCAAGGATATTTTCTTCGCATTCCAGATCTGCGTCCGCACTGCTGAAGCACCGGTAGCACAAACAGCTACTGCGGGTGTATTCGCTGGCGTACTCACCTGGAAAACTGTTACGTTACAAGAAAGAACAGGTAAGATGGCCATCCAGTGCAGCGTAAGGAGTTAATTCTAGTTTCCACTGTGAACGTGTCCTTTTATGTGACTCTGAGATCACCCCTCAGCAACTCACAACGCGATGACTTATCCCGTCATGTAACTGGCACGTTACCCGACTGACGTACAAACTGCCTTACACGTCTGTAGCTTGATTCTTACCACTGTTCAATGGAACACCCGCCTGTTTAGCACACAGACAAGTGGACCATCTGCTGCGCAGCACTTTCACGACGGAAACGTCGGACACTTTTCTCAGTCGGCTGGATGAAACCTACACAACTTAACATTTAATTTAGCGAAAAACGCCTCACACCACAAATGACAGGACTTATCCGTAACATTCGTCAGTGCCAAAAACGCTTACACTAATTCGCTGCGTACCTTCCGCCGTAAGTTCTTCTTGCTTGTTATTTTAGTACGCTGAGGACACAAAAGTCGTAGGACAACGGTATGCACATATACACATGGCGGTAGTACCGTGTACACAAGGTGTAAGAGGAGAGTACAGCGGCGGAGCCGTCATTTGCACTCAGCTGATTCGTGTCAAAAGGCTTCCGGTGTGATTGAAGCTGCACGGCGGGAACTGACAGACTTTGAATGCGAAATGGTAGTTGGAGCTATACGCATGTGACATTACATTTCGGAAATCGTTACGGTATTCAATATTCAGAGATCTACAGTGTCAAAAGTGTGCTGAGAACACCGAATTTCGGGCATTACCCCTCACCACGGACAATGCAGTGGCCGAGAGCGTTCACTTAATGACCGAGAGCAGCGGCGTTTGCGTAGAGTTGTCAGTGCTAACAGACAACCAACACTGCGTGAAATTCCTTTTTCCGCCAAATTTTATGGGAGTTTCGGGATGCTGTTGTTTTTTACACTGATGGCTCTAAATCTGCTGATCATGTTGGGTATGCCTTCACGTCCTCAGTTGGAACGGAAAATCATCTGCTGCCACCGACATGTGGGGTGTTTACTGCGGAATTGATGGCAATTTCCCGGGCCCTTACCTTTATTAAACAATCCCCACACAACCGCGTTTTGTTATGTACGGACTCGATGAGTGGCCTTCTTGCTATTGACCGGTGTTTTTCGCGCCATCCCTCGGTCTCTGCCATCCATGACCATCTCGCTGATATTCACCGTGCTGCTTGTTCCATTGACTTCCTCTGGGTCCCTGGCCATGTGGGTATCCCGGGTAATGAGCTCGCTGATCGTTTGGCTGGGGGAGCAGTTACTTACCCCCCGTTTTCTGTAACCACTCCTGCAGCGGATTTACGGCTTCACATCAAATCCCACTTCGCACAGTCATGGGCCAATTCTTGGGAGGCTACTCCACTGTCTAATAAACTTCGTGCAATTAAGGTGACACCAGGCCCGTGGCGTTCTTCCTTTCGCCTCTCCCGAAAGGATTCGACCACACTGTGTCGTCTCCGCATTGGCCATACCAGGCTGACCCATGGTTTTCTTTTGCGTGATGAGCCACCCCCGCTATGTGGTTGTGGAGCCTTCCAGTCGGTGGCCCACATTTTGATTGAATGCCCCCTTCTTTTGGCTCTGCGTACTAAGTACAGACTCCCCCACACTTTACCTTTGATGTTGGCTGACGATTCCCGGATGGTCTCTCTGGTTCTCGGTTTCCTCCGGGAGAGTGGTTTTTATTCTCAGTTTTAAGGTTTTTAATCTCTCTCTGGTGTTGGGGCAGGGCGGTGAGTGATTGGGTGTCTCCCACTGTAGGCAGTGTTCAGAGATTCCCGAATCACCTCCCTGACCGGAATCCTCTTTTCTTCCCCTTTTACTCTGTTTTTACCATTTTTTTAAGGCTTGGTTAGTCTTTCTATTCCCATACGTACTTTCTGCATTATAGCAGTTGTACCTTTTAAGTCACAGGTGGTCTTGCCTATGCTGCTTCAGCATAGTGTTGGGTTCGTTCTCTTGCCGACTTCCCTCATTTGTTTTTTACCAATGACAACGTGACTGCCCTTTTACGTTTTTCCCTTTTTCCGTTTTATTGTTCTGACTTTTCTGAGATGTCCCGTTAGCAGAATGGAGTATATTTGAAACAAGGGACTGATGACCTTGCTGTTTGGTCCCTTAAACCTCAAACAACCAACCAACCAACCAACCAACCACTGCGTGAAATAACCACAGAAATGAATATGGGACGAAGGACAAAAGTATCCGTTAGGACAGTGCGGCGAAATTTGGTCCACCCTACTTTGGTAAAACCTGAAAGTAGGGTTGGAGCGTAGCGCAGACCCCACTAAGACATGGGCCGAAGTTGTCAACAACGTTCTGTGCAAGGTGATGGGGGCTCCATAATGGTGTGGGCTGTGTTTACATCGAACGGACTGTGTCCTATTGTCCCATTCAACCGATCAATAACTGGAATTGGCAACGTTCGTTTATTTGGAGACCATTTGTAGTCATTCATCGACTTCATGTTCCGAAACAACAATGCCTTTTTTGTGTGTGACAGTGCGCCATTTCAGTGGGTCATAATTGTTCGCGATGTGTTTGAAGAACATTCTGGCCACACAGATCGCCCGACACGAATGCCATCGAATATTTTTGGAACACTTCCGCAGTTATGGACGGCTGTAGAGGCAGCAGGTCTCTGTATTTGTGCAGGGGATTTACGACGACCTGTTGAGTCCACGCCACGTCGTGTTTCTGCACTTTGCCGGGTAAAAGGAGGTCCTACACGGTGTTAGTGGGTCACCTAGTGTGTACTGTGCGGATAAACTGTACAGTGAGAGCGCTTCTGGAGGAGGTAGTGGTCTTTTACGGAGGAACTCTACAACTGCAGTACTGGAACACCATTAATCAGTTTCCCTTCTAGTGGGATAGTGACGCATGTTTTGATTTGTGTAGATTCCCTCCATGCGCGTTCTTGTGTTAGTTGTGTTAGCTACTAATTTCCTGTCTTCTGCGTGTTGTGAAAAAATGTAGTGGAAAACATACATTCGCAGGTGTGTCGGAATATTGTGTTGCCACTCATTTCAAGTGGCGTGCTACGGAATGGCCGGTATAACATTGCGGAAAAGCCTATAGTTTCTGCTTCTGAAATAGTTGCGTAGGGAGAGAGAGTGGGTAACCGTTTGCTCGCTCTTCACTATATTGCCAGAATATAGAAAAACATTAGTATTGCTTGACTGGGGAAACAGAGAGAACTGTCGATAACGAATATGTTCCGAAATACTTCACTGAGGAGAGGAGACATGTGCTTCAACGCTGACATAAGATTAAATTAATACATGTGTATGAAGTAACAATACGCCTACATTATAATCACCTATGTGTATCTTTATGCTACTGTCTGTTTTCGGTCGCCATGGGTTTATTGCAGGCGTCCCTCAACTTTTAGCGAAATCCAGTTCCTAACAAAGTACGCAAGAATCTTTATAAAAGTTGAAGTCTGCCACCGGACGATAACACAGGCCAACGAAAAAAATTTTTTTCATAACTTTTTTACTTTGATAGCCGATCTTTATAGATATTTATGAGCTGAAACCAAATATACCTTTAGTTTTTTTGTATCGCCCATAGTTTTCGAGCAATATGATTTTTATTATATAGTATAAAAATCCTATGCTATACGGTAAACGGGGAAATTAATGAAACGCTTTGTTACAACATAAGCATGGTCTGTATTTACAGTAAGCTACTTGAAACAATGCTATGTGTTAATAGAGGTTTCACTTGTCAGCTGGAATTGGTTTGTATTTTATTTCTCTTTTCTCATTGAAGCTTCTTGTGTAGCTTTTGCTATGGTGAGTCACTTGCTGAACTTTTCAGTGAAGCGACCAACAGTAGTCCCCCTATCATGTTGGTGTTTCAGCGGCCTTGGTAACGTTTATCCATCACTGTCCTGGTGAAAACGCTCTCCTTGCTCCTCACTAACATCTCCCATATTGCCTGGGAAGTAATCGAGGCAACTGTTCAAAACGTGAACTATCAAGCTCATTAAACAGCCTAAAGTTTTAAACTTCTTCAACATTGTAGCTATAACACAAACATATCCTGGGTCTTTTTCATGTCCAAAGAACTTTGTAACGACTTGCTTGAATGATACCCATGCTTGTTTCTCATTGAAGGCCATTTTGGATTCAAAATTAGCATCAAACATCAATTTTCTAATGTCAGGTCCGACAAAGACGCCTTCTTTTAGTTTAGCTTCTGAAAGGTGAAACTTTTGGCAGAGATACTTAAAACATGGTTCATCCTTAGACAAATCCTTTACAAACTGTTTCATTAAGCCTAACTTTATACGTAGAGGTGGTAGGAGTTCGTCTGTTGGATCTATAAGGTTCTTGCGTAGAATGTTCTTCTCGCCAGGTTTTAAAGACCCCTCAAAGCCCAGTTGTTTTTGCACCAGTGTTGATCCCAAGCCCTACTGTCCCACTCACACAAGCAACATGGAAATTTGGTAAAGCCACCATCCGGACCTACGAGCATGTCTGTTACTTTTAGATCGCCACATATCATACAACCATCAGCAGAATAGTCTATTTTATCTAGCACTATTTCTAGTTTTTCATAACTTTCTTTCATATGCACAGAATGGCAAACAGGTACAGATGCATACATGTTACCATTGTGTAATAAAACAGCCTTTAAACTAGTCTTAGATGAATCAATAAACAGCCTCCAGTTTCCTTTTTGTATTCAATACCAAACTCATTCATCAGACCGCGAATGTCTGAGCAGTACACTAAATCGCCTTGTTGAAAAAACTTGGAAACTTGCTGCTCTCTTTCTATAGATGTATATGCTGGTTTCAACTGCGAATAAGTTCTTTTCTTTTAATCTAGAGCCAAGCAATTCAGCCTTTTCTTTTGTTAATCTCAAATCTCTAACCAAATCGTTAAGCTCGGTCTGAGTAAACAATTCGGACTCTGGACTTTCTGTATTACAATGGAATTCATCATCTGGTTCATCTAAATCACACTGTACATCAGAAAATACTTCTATTGGAATAGAATTTCAATCATCTGGTGGTTCAGTAACCAAAAATCTACACCATGCCCTACTGGTCAGATGGCAGATGGAAGGTCTGGGTAGCTTATTACCTTTTTGTTTTTCGAATTATGACCAGTAATATCAGCACTACAAAAGTAGCAATCATCACAATCATCAGAATGATTTCTTGATTCTCTCCATATCATAGCAACAGCTATCTACAGGAATTTTATATATATCTCCGAGCGAGGTTGCACAGTGGTTAGCACACTGTGGACTCACATTCGGGAGGACGACGGTTAAATCCCGGCGTCTGGCCATCCTCATCCAGGTTTTCCGTGATTTCCCTAAATCGCTCCAGGCAAGTCCCAGGATGGTTCCTCTGGAAGGACAAGGCCGACTTCCTTCCCCATCCTTCCCTAATCCGATGAGACTGCTGTTTGGTCTCTTCCCTCAAACAATTCAATCCAATCTCCTTTTTTGGACCATTTTCTCAGATCTTCAACACACACGTAACATACCTTACGTGTCGCCCAAGATTTATCTTGATCACCAAGTTTAGATCCAAAGTCTGATAGATAAACCTTTTTCACAAAGTCTTTAATGTTTCTTTGGTGTTTTTAATCACAAATTTACCACACGTACACAAAAACTGTCACCAGAGTTTTTACAACCACTATTAGACACTGTACTGAGCACAAGTACAGGAAACGGGAAAGTGAGGTTAGGTTGACAGTAAACAAAACACCATCCGTTAACACAAAAATAGAATCGACCTTTTTTGGCAGCAAATGTTTTTCAGCAGGGCTACCAACGTCATCTACATTCATTACACCTTCTTTTTAAATTATTTTATCTATATAAAAGCTATAACACTTCAGGCTTTCCCGGCGCGATCTTGACATGTGGAATAATCGGGTCTACTGCCAGATGTTTGTGTCGCTCTGGCACAATATTTCGGCCACGTAACTCGTTGCCTTCTTCCAGTGCTACCTTAAATACTGGACAAGATCCTTCAATACGGCAGTCTCAGGTAGCACCTGAAGAAGGCAACGAGTTACGTGGCCGAAATATTGTGCTAGAGCGACACAAACATCCGGCAGTAGACCCGATTATTCCACATATATAAAAGCTATTAAATTCTTTCCAAAAATTCGTTCAATATACAGGGTGATTCAAAAAGAATACCACAACTTTAAAAATGTGTATTTAATGAAAGAAACATAATATAACCTTCTGTTATACATCATTACAAAGAGTATTTAAAAAGGTTTTTTTTCACTCAAAAACAAGTTCAGAGGTGTTCAATATGGCCCCCTCCAGACACACGAGCAATATCAACCCGATACTCCAACTCGTTCCACACTCTCTGTAGCATATCAGGCGTAACAGTTTGGATAGCTGCTGTTATTTCTCGTTTCAAATCATCAATGGTGGCAGGAAGAGGTGGCCGAAACACCATATCCTTAACATACCCCCATAAGAAAAAATCGCAGGGGGTAAGATCAGGGCTTCTTGGAGGCCAGTGATGAAGTGCTCTGTCACGGGCTGCCTGGCGGCCGATCCATCGCCTCGGGTAGTTGACGTTCAGGTTTCATAACCAACCTTTTTCGTAGGACTCTCCATACAGTTGATTGTGGAATTTGCAGCTCTCTGCTAGCTCTGTGAGTCGATTTTCCTGGGCTGCGAACAAATGCTTGCTGGATGCGTGCTACATTTTCATCACTCGTTCTCGGCCGTCCAGAACTTTTCCCTTTGCACAAACACCCATTCTCTGTAAACTGTTTATACCAACGTTTAATACACCACCTATCAGGAGGTTTAACACCATACTTCGTTCGAAATGCACGCTGAACAACTGTCGTCGATTCACTTCTGCCGTACTCAATAACACAAAAAGCTTTCTGTTGAGCGGTCGCCATCTTAGCATCAACTGACGCTGACGCCTAGTCAGCAGCGCCTCAAGCGAACAAATGTTCAACTAAATGAAACTTTATAGCTCCCTTAATTCGCCGACAGATAATGCTTAGCTCTGCCTTTTGTCGTTGCAGAGTTTTAAATTCCTAAAGTTGTGGTATTCTTTTTGAATCACCCTGTATTTAACTGTAAAATGTGAAGGTATGGTGGGTAATGCAGTTTTTTAAGTATCACATTTAGATTTCCCACCCTAAAAATATAATATAGCTTGTTTTCTTATTCGCGTGCGATAACAACAGAGTACTCTGTAGGCCGTGCGTAACAAAAAGACGCGCAGGTGCAACAAACAGTCCCGCTTCCCCCCACTCCTCCTCCTCCTCCTCCCCCCCTCCTCCACCTAGACAGTCGCACACAGCTATTGCTCTCTCTCTCTCTCTCTCTCTCTCTCTCTCTCTCTCTCTCTCACCTCGGAGTTGGACCGCGTGCGGAGTGCGGACCTGCGTTGCCAGTGAGTCGGCACTCAGTCACTGACTCAGATTGCCGGCGCGTTGCGTTGCTCTCCAGTCGCTCCGTGTGCAACCGGCCTGACACGTCACGCGTTAACACACTGGAGGTGGTGACTGTGGCAGTGGCAGATGAGCGTGCAGTCTACGTCGGCAATATTACTAGGCGGGAGCGGTTTCGCGGGAAGCGTCAGTTTGGCGAATGAGTCGCCCGCCACGGGGACCTGCGTCACAGGGTTTCACGTGTCGCAGCGCAGTGAGACGGCCGGCCCACGTGGAGGCCACGTGCGCCGTGACTCATGCGCTCGCCCAACGAGTTCGCTGCGAATTATCAGTCGAGTTTTGCGCCATTGCCCCTGTCTGTAATACCTGTTCAGCAAGCCTCTGTCAGTACAGAAAGCATTCTTTGATACTCGCTTACGAAACACGATATCGATCATTAATGACCACTCCGTTACGTTCTGTGATCCAGAGGATACCGCTACCCCGATTCTGTCCTGCAGTAAACCCTGACTGCAGCTGCTGTTGCCCGTACAGACCCGCCCAATATGCCCCAGTCGGTGTCTTCTGCCCCGACGAGCTTCTCAAATAAAAAGTATTTCAGAAAGCTCCCTCGGATTCCACACCACCATCCCTTCTGTATGACAGAAGACAGAAACTTCAGATCAATTTTAACTTCCGCATAAGACTAGAAAGTTTCTATTTTTAAAAGATTAATGTGATTGTACAACGATATACACTGAAGCGCCAAGGAAACTGGTATAGGCATGGGTATTCAAATACAGAGATGTGTAAACAGGCAGAATACGGCGCTGCGGTCGCTAACATCTATATAATACTGTAAGTAGGCTGTTTACGTTTTTATAATGGTAACGCCACGTAGTGCTCTGTGTGAAAATCACTGGCTGTGCTGTATGCAGTCTGTGTTTGGGTGGCATTGTTGTAATATTCCCTATTGTAGTGTTGGGCAGTTGGTTGTTAACAGCGCGTACCGTTGCGCAGTTGGAGGTGAGCCGCCAGCAGTGGTGGATGTGGGGAAAGAAATGGCAGAGTTTTGAGAGCGGACGATCTGGATGTGTGTCCATCAGAGACAGTAAATTTGTAAGACGGGATGTCATCAACTGATATATTTATATAATGACTTTTGAACACTATTAAGGTAAATACATTGTTTGTTCTCTTTCGAAATCTTTCATTTGCTAACTATCCCTATCAGTAGTTAGTGCCTTCAGTAGTCTGAATCTTTTATTTAGCTGGCTGCAGTGGCGCTCGCTGTATTGCAGTAGTTCGAGTAACGAAGATTTTTGTGAGGTAAGTGATTTGTGAAAGGTATAGGTTAATGTTAGTCAGGGCCATTCTTTTGTAGGGATTATTGAAAGTCAGATTGCGTTGCATTAAAAATATTGTGTGTCAGTTTAGTATTGATCAGAAGAGGTAAAGAGCGAAAAGTCTGAGTACGTTCAGTTCTGCTCAGCTGTTTGAAAATCAAATGATGTAACAGGTTTATCAGCACAGTAATTCATTAATTTTTCTAAGGGGACGTTTCATATGAAACTGGTATAGGCATGGGTATTCAAATACAGAAATATGTAAACAGGCACAATACGGCGCTGCGGTCGGTAACGTCTATATAATACAAGAAGTGTCTGGCGCTTTTCTTAGATCGGTTATTGCTGCTACAATACAGGTTATCAAGATTTAAGTGAGTTTGAACGTGGTCTTATAGTCGGCGCACGAGCGATGGGACACAGCATCTCCGAGTTGTTGTTGTTGTTGTTGTTGTCTTCAGTCCTGAGAGTGGTTTGATGCAGCTCTCCATGCGCATCTCCGAGGTAGCGGCGAAGTGGGGATTTTTCCGTACGACCGTTTCACGAGTGTACCGTGAATATCAGGAACCCGGTAAAACATCAAATCTCCGACATCGCTTCGGCCGGTAAAATATACTGCAAGAATGGGACCAACGACAACTCTAGAGAATCGTTCAACGTGACATAAGTGGAACCGTTCCGCAGATTTCAATGGTGGGCCATCAACAAGTGTCAGCGTGCGATCCATTCAACGAAACATCATCGATACGGACTTTCGGAACCGAAGGACCACTCGCTTACCCTCGATGACTGCACGACACAAAGCTTTACGCCTCGCGTGGGCCCGTCAATACCGACATTGGACTGTTGATGACTGGAAACATGTTGTCTGGTCGGACGAGTCACGTTTCAAATTGTATCGAGTGGATGGACTTTTACGGGCGTGGAGACAACCGAATGAATCCATGGACCCTGCATGTCAGCAGGGGACTGTTCAAGATGTTGGAGGCTGTGTAATGGTGTGGGGCGTGTGCAGTTGGAGTGACATGGGACCCCTGATATGTCTAGATACAGCTCTAACAGGTGATACGTACGTAAGCATCCTGTCTGATCGCTTGCATCCAGTCACGTCCATTGTGTATTCAGACGGATTTGGGCAATTCCAGCAGGACGATGAGACACCCCACACCTCCAGAATTGCTACAGAGTATGTCCAGGAACAGTCTTCCGAGGTTAAACAGTTCCGTTGGCCACCAAACTCCCCAGACATAAACATTATTGAGCATATCTTCGATGCCTTGCAACGTGCTGTTCAGAAGAGATCTTCACCCCGCCGCCCCCCCCCCCCCCCCTCGCATTCTCTTACGGATTTATGGACAACCCTGCAGGATTCATGGTTTCAGTTCCCTCCAGCACTACCTCAGACATTAGTCGAGTCCATGCCACGTCGTGTTGCGTCACTTGTGCGTGCTCGCGGGGGCGCTACACGATATTAGGGAGGGAACAGTTTCTTTGGCTCTTCAGATTATATTTCACATGCATGCACATACAATCTTGCGCTAAATTTGACACTTACGGTTAGGAACAAAGTTTTCACTTCCCTTTCACGAATGTTGAATGTTACCATCACTGAACACACGGCAAATATCAGCATGATCCCCTTAGTCGCCCAGTACTTTTGCGTGTTTCGACTTATTGCGTTTGCTGTTCTTGCTATTTGCTGTCAAAGTTCGCACAAAGTTGCTGGAAAGGGAAGCACATGCACGGAAGCCTTCAAAAGCGCCACAAAATCGTTAAAAGAAATCACACAGTGTGAGAGGAGGCGTCCTTAGAGGCCGATGTTGCAGTGCGAGGTCCGTACGCCCCCTAACGACCGGTCCATTCTTGAGACCACTCGTTGCATACCACGTGTCATTTGGGTGGTGTTCATCCTGCTGAGAAATTAAAATTTTCAACATGTTCTCAGAATTTCGAAAAAAAAAACGGGATATCCAACATTCCCAGATACGTGATTCTTGTAAACGTTCTTTCCGTAAAAGGGATCGGGCGGTAAACATTTCCGAACCCAGCCGATTCTACCTACTGTTTTGCCTACACCACCTGTGACCGAGACGCACTAATACGTCCGCACTTCATTGAATGCTAAAAGACGTTGTACTGAAAAGCGCGCCCACTGAAATTTGCGCCCAGAAAGGGTCGAGGAAGGGTCCATTACTCTCCTTGCTCGGCAGGTAGAAGAGCTGAGGGACACAACCAAGAGGTTTCCGAGCTCGTATTTTCAAGCCATACTATACAGCACGCTGCGAACTGAGAACGTCTGTGTTGAGAGTGCATCGACAGCTTTGTACAAGAAATCTATACACGTTGCAAAACCATGGAACGTATATCAGATGTTGTTTCAGATCCTAGTCATTAGATGAAAACTTCAGAAACGAAACTTCCCACGATTAAATGGTTCAAATGGCTCTGAGCACTATGGGACTTAACTTCTGAGGTCATCAGTCCCCTAAAACGTAGAACTACTTAAACCTAACTAACGAATTGACACCACACACACATCCATGCCCGGGGCAGGATTCGAACCTGTGACCGTAGCGGTCGCGCGGTTCCAGACTGTAGCGCCTACAACCGCTCGGCCACCCCGGCCGGCCTTCCCACGATTACACAAAAATCAGTTGACTATTTCCGAATCCATTCCCAACTTTGTTTTGGCGCTAAGATTTTTCTTAACTTTGTGTTTTTCGATAGCTTTGTGTAAGAGAACCGTTTTTTCCAAAAGTCAAATTAATTAAGAATTATTTTACGTCCACTGAGTCAAGCACGGCTGTCTAATTCATCAGTTATTCAATAAAGTCAGCTACTGTGACAGAGGAGGACTATCGGAGCAAGTAGTTTAGAGTATCTACGACTGCCGTGACGCAAAGGCAACATGTATTGGGAGTAGATTTTAGAGATTTCTGGTTGGGCGCAAATGTCACTGTGAAACGTCCCCTTAGAAAAATTATACATGACTGTGCTTAAACTGACACACAATATTTTTAGCGCAACACAATCTGACTTTCAATAATCCCTACAAAAGAATGGCCCCGACTAACAATAACCTATACCTTTCGTGAATCACTTACCTCACAAAAATCTTCGTTACTCATACTACTGCAATACAGCGTGTGCCAATGCTGCCAGCTGAATAAAAGATTCAAACTACTGAAGGCACTAACTACTGATAGGCATAGTTAGGAAATGAAAGATTTTGATAGAGAACAAACAATGTATTTACCTTAATAGTGTTCAAAAGTCATATATATATAAAATCAGTTCATGACATCCAGTCTTACAAATTTACTGTCTCTGATGAACGCACGTCCAGATCATCCGCTCTCAAAACTCCGCCATCTCTCTCCCCACATCCACCACTGCTGGCGGCTCATCTCCAACTGCGCAACGCTACGCGCTGTTAACAGCCAACTGCCGAACACTACAATATTCCAACAATGCAAACCAGCCACAGACTTCACACAGCACAGCCAGTGATTTTCATACAGGGCGCTCCGTGGCGCTCAATGCATAAAAACCTAAACAGCCTACTTACAACTGGACGCGTTTTTCATGAATTCCTAAAAGACGGCGTGACTGATGACACTTTGCATAAACTCACTGCTGCTTCGTTCAACACTCCTCGCGTCTTCATAGTAGTAACTCCCTCCCTGACAAGCTAATCCGAACCGACCTTTTCCTATCCTACACCATAGACACTTTCACCATTCCTAATAATCGAAAACTTTAGCCACGCCATGGCCCCATACGTCTGTGAGCGTGTACACACATCTAATCCTAGTTTGCAGGAGTTAAATGCCACACAACGAACATGTATAAATACACCAGTCACAGCAGACGACGTAAAAGCCGGTATTGCAAAGAAAAACAACACCTGCCCTGGTCATGTTGTTGTTGTGGTCTTCAGTCCTGAGACTGGTTTGATGCAGCTCTCCATGCTACTCTATCTTGTGCAAGCCTCTTCATCTCCCAGTAACTACTGCAGCCTACATCCTTCTGAATCTTCTTAGTGTATTCATCTCATGGTCTAGCTCTACGATTTTTACCCTCCACGCTGCCCTCCAGTACTAAATTTGTGATCCCTTGATGCCTCAAAACATGTCCTACCAACCGATCCCTTCTTCTAGTCAAGTTGTGCCACAAACTCCTCCCCAGTTCTATTCAATACCTCCTCATTAGTTATGTGATCTATCCATCTAATCTTAAGCATTCTTCTGTAGCACCACATTTCGAAAGCTTCTATTCTCTTTTTGTCCAAACTATTTCTCTTCTTCAGAAACGCTTTCCTTCCCGTTGTCAGTCTACATTTTATATCAAGTCTACTTCGACCATCATCAGTTACTTTGCTCCCCAAATAGCAAATCTCCTTTACTACTTTAAGTGTCTCATTTCTAATCTAATTCTCGCAGCATCACCCGACTTAATTCGACTACACTCCATTATCCTTGTTTTGCTTTTGTTGATGTTCATCTTATACCCTTCTTTCAAGACACTGTCCATTCCGTTCAACTGCTCTTCCAAGTCCTTTGCTGTCTCTGACAGAATTACAATGTCATCGGCGAACCTCAAAGTTTTTATTTCTCCATGGATTCTAATACCTACTCCGAACTTTTCTTTCGTTTTCTTTACTGCTTGCTCAATATACAGATTGAATAGCAACGGAGAGAGGCTACAACCCTGTCTCACTCCCTTCCCAACCGCTGCTTCCCTTTCATGCCCCTCGACTCTTATAACTGACATCTGGTTTCTGTACAAATCGTAAATAGCCTTTCGCTCCCTGTATTTTACCCCTGCCACCTTCAGAATTTGGAAGAGAGTATTCCAGTTAACGTTGTCAAAAGCTTTCTCTAAGTCTACAAATGCTAGAAACGTAGGTTTGCCTTGCCTTAATCTTTCTTCTAAGACAAGTCGTAGGGTCAGTATTGCCTCACGTGTTCCAACATTCATACGGAATCCAAACTGTTCTTCCCCAAGGTCGGCCTCTACCAGTTTTTCCATTCCTCTGTAAAGAATTCGCGTTAGTATTTTGGAGCTGTGACTTATTAAACTGATAGTTCGGTAATTTTCACATCTGTCAGCACCTGCTTTCTTTGGGATTGGATTTATTATATTCTTCTTGAAGTCTGACGGTATTTCGCCTGTCTCATACATCTTGCTGACCAGATGGTAGAGTTTTGTCAGGACTGGTTGTCTCTAGGCTGTCAGTAGTTCTAATGGAATGTTGTCTACTCCTGGAGCCTTGTTTCGAGTTAGGTCTGTCATTGCTCTGTCAAACTCTTCACGCAGTATCATATCTCCCACTTCATCTTCATCTACCTCCTCTTCCATTTCCATAATATTGTCCTCAAGAACATCGCCCCTGGTCATGAGTTCATCATTTACGATGAGCCTAAAGAAAGTCCCTCGTAATTCCTAGAAACCGTAGCAAGCCTAAATAACACCGCCTTGAACCACCCTCGCCGAACGCACCCACAAACTCCGTCCCTCCCTCTAATCATCACCCAGTGTGGCTTCCGTCTCTACGTTTCAGCTGACCGTCAACACGTACGCCTAGTCCATCTCCTAAACCGACTTCCCTTTCTCTTGTCTCTAGACAATGACAAAGCCTAAAATTAAGTAAGATGTATGGCTACTTCTTCAGACTCTACTAGTACCGCTTTCAGTCTGTTATATCAGCCGAACTACGTCCATTCTAGCTAACCGTTCACCCTATGTTACAATGAACAACACCCACCCCCGTATTTTCCATTGGACTGCTAGTGTACCTGATGAATCTGTCCTAACGCCGGGGCTCCTGAATCACTCCCTCTTGTGTCCCTACCTCAGTACGCCGTCGGCGCTACTCTTCTTGCTGTCCATCCCACGTTTCGTTAGTCCCAGCTATTCCCTCAATTCCACCTAAAAAATATCCGCTCCTACTGTAACCAGTGGTTCTTCTCCATGAAGCTTGCGGAAATCCAGGCAAAAGTTATACGAAAATCTACGCGATCTTTCCTCCTGGATACTTTTACCTGACAATGTACGACCATCCAGTTGATCCAACTAAGTACCTTGAACTAATATACTGTAAAAAAAAAAAAAAAAAAAGTACGGACTTTTAGTCCCTACGCATTACCAATCTGAAACGAGACCCACAGCAGCCTAAAAATACTAAGTAGCGAAACATAGGGCCTAGAACTCTCCACTACCTCCTGCAAGAGCCTCACCCGTCGTATCATCACCTTTGCAAAAGTCGCACAGATCCGCACCCCTTTGGCCACTGCCTCCAAATCGTTTTGTGAGTGGCATCCACTCTGATTCGCCTTCTGCATCAGTTTATCCTCTCCCCAGTTGTTGCCACATGTTTCAGACAAAATCAAAATCGAATCCCAACATCTAACTGTATTCAAATTTCTAGATGTTATGACTGCTTAAGTTGGATGTTCGTGACTTAATGGGGAGGCAGTTTTCTTTCGACGCTTAGCCTCGTGACTGGTTTAATGTGACCCGCCACAATTTTCTCTCATTTGCCAGTCCCCATTACACAAAGAAACCATCTCTCTGATCTCTAGTAACTGCAAAAAAAAAAAAAAAAAAAAAAAAATAATTATATTTCCTTGTAATGATCTTCAGTCTGAAGACTGGTTTGATACAACTCTTCACACCATTTCATCCTGTGCAAGCCTCTTGATTTACGTATAACTACTGCAACCTACATCGACTCAACCTGCTTGCTGTATTCATACCTTGGTCTTCATATATTATTCCCCCGGCTCCCCCCCCCCCTCCCTCGCTCGCACACACACACACACACACACACACACACACACACACCTCCTCCATTACCAAATGGACGGCTCCTCCCTACCTTAGGATGTGCCCTATCAACCGCTCCCTTCTTTTAGTCAAGTTGTGCGATAATTGTTCTCCATCATTCAGTACCTCCTCATTAGTCACTGCATCTACCTATCCAATCTTCAGCATTCTTCTGCAGCACCACATTTCAAAAGCTTCTACTGTCTTCCTATCTGAACTATTTATCTTCCACGTTTCACTTCCGTGCAAGGCTACACTCCAGATAAATACCTCTAGAAAAGATTTCCTAACACTGAAATTTATACTAGATGTTAGCAAATTCCTCTTTTTCGGAAATGGTTTACTTGCTGTTGCTATTCTGCATTTCATACCTTCTCTGCTTCGGCCATATTTTTAGTGCCTCGTTTCCTATTTTAACTGTCTCATAATCGCCTGATTTAGTTTATCTAAATTTGATCACTCTTCTTTTACTTTTGTTGATGTTTATCTTACAACCTTTTTGCATGACACTATTCACTCCATTGAATTTCTCTTCCAAGTCCTCCGCCGTGTCTGACAGAATTGCAGTGTCATCGCCGAACCCTAGAGTTTTTATTTTTCCTCCCTAAACTTTAATTCCTTCTCCACTTCTTCACAGCTTGCTTAATGCGCAGATTGAATAACATTGGTGATAGGCTACAAAAGTGTCTCAGTCCCTTCATAACTGTTGGTTCCCTTTCATTTTGTTCTATTCTTGTAACTGCAGCATACTTTCTGTACAAACTGTAGATAACTTTACGCTCCGTGTATTTTATCCCTGCTACCTTCAGAATTTCGAAGAATATATTCCAGTCAACACTCTCAACAGCCTTCTCTTAAAGTAGAAACGCTACAAACGTAAATTTCGTTTCTTCAACACACCTTCTGAAATAAGTCTTAGGGTCGGTAGTGCACATATCTCTGGAATGCCGACTGATTTCCCCACGGGGTTGGCTTCTACCAGTTTTTCCAATCTTCTGGAAAGGACTTACTAAACTGTTGACTCTGTCACCACCTGCCTTCTATGGGAGTGCGATTATTACATTCTTAATATCTCCGTACATGTTACTGTGCTGAGAGTTTCTCTAATCTACAGACATTTGTGTGAGATTTACATGATAGCTTGCAAATGAAAATGCACTCGCAAAACTCTCGGGAAGTAATGCAGTACGCTAGCATTGAATGCTCTCAAAGCTAATGCGATGAACGTACGTCCGAAAGCCACCCATTCAGGACGGTCTTCGGAGCTTCACGAAGGCAAATCCGAATGGAACTGATGACTAAGCTAGCCTACCTGATACGCCCTGTTTTTTAATATATTCACTCGCCCGTGGTTTAGTTGTTTGCTTTTATTTAATGCTCTAACTGCCGTAACTGTAGAACAGTACCCGTAACTCATTCATCCTTTTTTTTTTTCTAAATTATAATCTCACGAATAAAGCAAAATAGTATAAGGTAGTAATTTACGAAACAGGAACGGTGTGAATCGGTCGTATGGACATTTCATTTTAAAGTTTGTAATTTCATCGTAGACAACATGAGAAGCAATCAAGCAATAACGCGAATAGGTATGCACACGTTTAGTACCTCACGTAGCATTGATAGGCTACAGTATTGTCTGATAGTACGACTGAATGCTCCATATTTGGCCAATAGACGGATGATGCAAGGCTTCCTAAACAGCCACCTCTCGTCAGCTGACAAATCGCTGAACATCACGCGAGCTTCGCTGTGGGACACAGTAGGTATCAGAATTTTGACAACCTGAGCCACGGTTCCGGCAAACGACCACGTGGCCAGCTGCTGCTGAACATGCCGCCCCCATTCTCTGTTATCGCCTGACTCCTGTTCTGAGGCGAGACACGCAGCACTTGACGCCGGCTGTTACCGGCGCTATGACAGGGATTAAGTTTCCATCCGCGGGACGTACTATCGCGGTTGATCTTGAGAATAACGTGTCACTGCACGATCCGTAACGGTTTTGTAACCGATGTAATCAGCATTTCGCTACCGGCTCTTCGCGACTCTCGCTGACCTTCTCTGTAACAGTCTGCTTCTCCTGCTGCTTCAGTGGTGAGTCCACTTTTTATTGTTTCTCCACAACAAAAGCTAACTTTTAACTAGAAGTCTTCTTATGCGTTCGTTCCTCACTGGCAATGATAGGAACGACTTTTCTAAAATTATCGTTATTGTTGTCGGATTCTGCATCATTTACACTACTGGCCATTAAAATTGCTACACCACGAAGATGACGTGCTACAGACGCGAAATTTAACCGACAGGAAGATGATGCTGTGACATGCAAATGATTAGCTTTTCAGAGCATTCACACAAGGTTGGCGCCGGTGCCGACACCTACAACGTGCTGACATGAGGAAAGTTTCCGACCGATTTCTCATACACAAACAGCAGTTGACCGGCGTTGCCTGGTGAAACGTTGTTGTGATGCCTCGTGTTAGGAGGAGAAATGCGTACCATCACGTTTCCGACTTTGATAACGGTCGGATTGTAGCCTATCGCGATTGCGGTTTATCGTATCGCGACATTGCTGCTTGCGTTGGTCGAGATCCAATGACTGTTAGCAGAATATGGAATCGGTGGGTTCAGGAGGGTAATACGGAACGCCGTGCTGGATCCCAACGGCCTCGTATCACTAGCAGTCGAGATGACAGGCATCTTATCCGCTTGGCTGTAACGGATCGTGCAGCCACGTCTCGATCCATGAGTCAACAGATGGGGACGTTTGCAAGACAGCAACCATCTGCACGAAAGTTCGACGACGTTTCCAGCGGCATGGACATTCAGACCATGGCTGCGGTTACCCTTGACGCTGCATCACAGATAGGAGCGCCTGCGATGGTGTACTCAACGACGAACCTGGGTGCACGAATTTTTTCAGATGAATCCAGGTTCTGTGTACAGCATCATGATGGTCGCATCCGTGTCTGGCGACATCGCGGTGAACGCACATTGGAAGCGTGTATTCGTGATTGCCATACTGGCGCATCACCCTATGTGCTGGTATGGGGTGCCGTTGGTTACACGTCTCAGTTACCTCTTGTTCGGACTGACGGCACTTTGAACAGTGGATGTTACATTTCAGATGTGTTACGACCCGTGGCTCTACCCTTCATTCGATCCCTGCGAAGTCCTACATTTCAGCAGGATAATGCACGACCGCATGTTGTAGGTCCTGTACGGGCCTTTCTGGATACAGAAAATGTTAGACTGCTACCCTGGCCAGCACATTCTCCAGACCTCTCACCAATTGAAAACGTGTGGTCAATGGTCGAGCAACTGGCTCGCCACAATACGCCAGTCACTACTCTTGATGAAGTGTGGTATCGTGTTGAAGCTGCATGGGCAGCTGTACCTGTACACGCCATCCAAGCTCCGTTTGACTCAATGCCCAGTCGTATCTAGGCCGTTATTGCGGCCAGAGATGGTTGTTCTGGGTACTGATTTCTCAGGATCTATGCACCCAAATTGCGTGAAAATGTAATCACATCTTAGTTCCAGTATAATATATTTGTACAATGAATACCCGTTTATCATTTGCATATCTTCTTGGTGTAGCAATTTTAATGGCCAGTAGTGTATGTTATATTTTTAAACAAACGGTTTTTCTTTCTTTTTTCCTAATCATCGTCCTATAAAGTTGCATCCATTTTGCGCTTCTCCTGACCGTTATTCGTAGACTTCGGTATTGGTTCGGTCCGAGTTGACGACTTCGCACGCTGCTCTTAATGCAGTGTGTCAGCCTGATGTGCAGTAGCGTAGTAGTAGATAAGCCACTGCCGCCGCGCCCCTCTGACAGCTCAGTAATTAGATGAGACGGCGATTCACTTATCTACCTGGCGCCGCACGAGTAACACGTCCCCGTGGCTGGCGGTAGTATTCGCACGGCGTAGGTAGCTCAGATTGTCGCTGCCGCAGAAGTTATCTCTACCGACTAGTACGTGCATACTGCGCAAGCCAGAGTAAGTGCATCGCGGAGGGTAGTTAGTAACACTACTAGTCGTTCCCTTTTCCTGTCCCACTCGCAAAAAGAGCATGGGAAAAACGACAGTCTGTCTGCCTCCATATGAACCCCTACGTACGTCATCTTATCTTCGTGCTCCTCACGCGCACTGTACGTTAGCGGCAGTAGAACCGTCATGAAGCCAGTCGCAAATGCCGTTTCTCTAAATATTCTCAATAGCGTTTCTCAAAAATAATGTCGCCTTCACTACAGGGATAGCCATTTGAGCTCACGGAGCATCCGCGCTATACTCGCTTCTTGATCGTATCAACCGGTAACAAACCTGTCAGCCCGCCTCTGAACTATTTCGGTGTCTTTCTTTAATACGACCTAGTGGGCATCCCAAACACTGGATCAGCACTCAAGAATGCGTCGTACCGGTGTTCTATACGCGGCAGAGGGCAGAGAAGTGTCCTACTTAGGCTATCTGGAGCCTTCGGTACCACCTCAGCGGATGCACTGTGTGTGGTGCTCGGAATATGCCCCATAGATATCACGATCAAATACAGAGTTGCAAGGTATTGGTTAAAGGTGGGGAGACTAGATAAGGTACACACAATAACCGGTGTGGCCATAGAGACGATACGTCACCTTAAAAGTTGGCGTTTGGATACATGGCAAGGTGAGTGGGATGTAAGTGATAAGGGACGTAGACTGCACGACTTCCTCCCTGACATAAGGGAGCGGTTGAGAATGAGACATATCGATCCCAGCCGCGGTATGGTACATTTGTTAACCGGGCACGGACCTAATCCCACGCACTTAAACCGCGTGAGTCTGAGGCAGACACCTACATGCACATGCGGGGAAGAAGGTTCCCCAGAACACACTGTCCTTTTCTGCGGGCAATACGCGAACAATAGACATACACTACACTTAGATTACACAGATACAGACATAGATATATACACAGAAATAAGAGACGAAGGACAATGGGCACAATTAAACGCATTGACAAACAGTGTTTCAAAAACAACACATGAAGAGTATATGCGGACACGACATCACAGACATGCCTATGTGCAGCGTAACAGAAATCTCCAGAGGATGGACAGCGATACCCACAGTGACAGCGAAAATAGTGACAATGAGGAGGGGCAGGAGGAGGAAGCTGAGATGTGACAGTAAATAAGTAAATTGCTGGCAATCTAGCCAAGAAAACACCAAATGCTGTACATGGATGGGCACCTAAAGTAGTTAATATGTAGGATTAGTAATAAATAGGATAAGCAACATTCTCTACTAATAACCATTTGTGTGTGTGTGTGTGTGTGTGTGTGTGTGTGTGTGTGTGTGTGTGACTGGCGGCCAACGGCTCGAAGAAACCATTCCGAGGTATTCACCGTCAGTCATGCTCGGTGATGGTACTAACAAATCTCTCATCTATCCTACTGATTTATCGTGTAACCCAAGTTTAGCGATAGTGTGACAAACTTATTGAAAGTGGTAACGTAACGAAAAGCTCTAAGCGCAATAGTTGAAAAGTCAACAAACATATAGTAAAAGTTCATTCTGCCTTTCTAAACTGTATGTGGTCATTATTTGCCAGATACTGTATCATTTGAATTAAATTTATTTTGTTCACGGACGTGGCTTGTACCATCTGGGGCAGGTGGTCCCATTTTCTTGACGTCCTGTAATCTTACACCTTTTCTCAAAATAGGGGTAGCTTCCGGCTCCGAATAGAATTTAATGTTCTCCTGGTCTTAACTACATGAGGCTTTTTTTGTCCAAACATAGCCCCTGTAGTTTGGACATGTTCGGATTTGTTGCGTTTATATTAGCATCTACAGGTTTCTTGACATCTAAGAAGTCACATTTATTCATGTTACTGAAGATGAATGGTTATCTTTGTTTTGTTGCTGTTTTATGTCCTTCACAACTTCTGAAACAATGCATTTGGTAACTCAAGAATAGAGATTGTGCCCTGTTACGTCGTAGGGTAGTGATCAGTAGTGACGCTTAACTACTGTGCTCGACGAGCTTCCGCAGGAATACATTTATCACTTTAACTCGTGTGTCGATTTTTCAGCTGTTTCCTGATACTTGCCACAGTACCTTCCCCTTTAATTCGTCGTTTCTGTCCAGTGATGCCGGCCGGGGTGGCCGAGCAGTTCTGGGCGCTACAATCTGGAACCGCGCGACCGCTACGGTCGCAGGTTCGAATGCTGCATCGGGCATGGATGTGTGTGATGTCCTTAGGTTAGTTAGGTTTAAGTAGTTCTAAGTTCTAGGGGACCGATGACCTCAGATGCTAAGTCCCATAGTGCTCAGAGCCATTTGAACAATTTTTTGTCCAGTGAAAATGTTACAAACATCCGCCCCCACAGCAATTTATCCGACATATAAGTAGCAAGCGCTTGGAACGTAGAGCCTCTCATATGTTAACGGTAGTGGCTGTTAAACCGCGTTTGGTACTGCATTTTTATTCATAGAAGTCCGAGCCTTTTTCCCACGTTACTGGGCTCGGCATGTAGATCCCATTTCACACAGATACCTCCATGTGGTGTCACCGCCAGACACCACACTTGCTAGGTGGTAGCCTTTAAATCGGCCGCGGTCCGTTAGTATACGTCGGACCCGCGTGTCGCCACTATCAGTGATTGCAGACCGAGCGCCGCCACACGGCAGGTCTAGTCTGGAGAGATTCCCTAGCACTCGCCCAGTTGTACAGCCGACTTTGCTAGCGATGGTTCAGTGCCTACATACGCTCTCATTTGGAGAGACGATAGCTTAGCATAGCCTTCAGCTACGTCATTTGCTACGACCTAGCAAGGCGCCATATTCAGTAATTACAATGAATTCTGAACAGACAATATTGCGAATCTTGTACTGTCAGGAGCGACGTTAATCATTAATGGATTAAAGTTAAGTATCAAACTAATTACGTCCGCTATCTGAATTCTAATTCCTTGTCATGTTCCAGACCTGACGTCAGTATAGTCCTTCCCTCCTCACGCCAGCCTGTGTGAGCTGAAACGCGTGCATTTCGGCATCCACTAGCTCTTCTGCCAACACAACACCTCAAAATTCCTTATTGTGGCACATTGAGCCTTTTTGTATTTCAAGTCATCAGTTAGGAGTAATTTTGTCGACGTAATTAAAATTCTTGCCACGGAAGTTGGGTATTTCATGTCAGTGTTTAAGGTTCAGTATTCGTGATCTATTTGACAGAGAATTCCGAAATCGCTTGTCGCGCCGCGAGAACTATGAACCGCGTCGCAACGAATACGGAACGAGTAACGTGCAGTGGACAGTCATCCGCGTGAACACTAAAAGCGAGGGGTCTGACCGCTTACCACGAGCGCAGATACTTTTCGTTGCATACGGTACCGCCAAATTATGAAACAGCCGCGTCGCAACCTGCATCAGTTCCCACTTGTGCCCTGGATGTAATGACCTCGCCTCGGAGGGACGCTGAACGCCGGACTCAACAGAACGCCTGCCCGCACCTCGCGAGTGTGACGTGGCGACGTGTGGCTCCGGAGTGTCCCTGCCAGCAGCCGCCGGTTTCCCCGGCTTTCGCTGGCTGCTGCTGCTGCTGCTGCTGCTGCTGCCGTTCCGTCGTGAGTGAGCCAGTGAAAGCGTCCGCCCTTCCTCTGATCAGCGCAGCGGACCTCGGGAACAAGTGGGGTGCCCACTACACTACACTACACTACAGTACAGGGCTGCTCCACCGCTGGCTGAAGGCCGCCACCAACACAATGCCGGGGCGCGGAGCTCCCTGGCGTGAGCCAGTCTGCTGTTTGTTCACTTTGCACCGGACTCTCTGCAGGAACCAACATCCACCACACACTCTGTACTGATTCTCGCAGTACAGGTGCAAATGTCAGTCAGTCAGTCACTCACGAACCTGTATGTAAACCTTGAGAAACTCACTATGGAATTGCTTACCATTTTAAATGCGAACAGTTTAGGTTAGGCTTCACCGTGACCGTTATTGACATCAAATGAAAGTCGCACGGGGTAGCGTCTTGCCACGGTTCATGCGGCTCCCCTCGTCGGGGGTTCGAGTCCTTCCTCGACCATGGGTGTGTGTTTTGTACTTAACGTAAAGCTAGTTTAAGTTGGATTATGTACTGTGTAAGCTTAGGGCCGATGGCAGCAGTTCGGTCCCATAGGAACATACCACTGATTTCCAAAAATCAAATGAAACAACAAGTTTACTGCTACCAATCACTGTTTATCTCCACGACGCGTTTCAAATGTTTAATCCTCCATCATCAGGTGGGTTTACGTTTGTTAGTATGACGTCTCTGTGTGTGTTGTATTACGATTTTTGTAGGAATTTATGGTACTGTCTCCAATGATCATAGGTTCCTTTCACTGTCGTAACAGATCACACGTTGACTGTCATATTTTGTAAAAAAAAAAAAAAAAAAAAAAAAAACTAATAGTTTCCAGACGCCACATTTGTGTACAACATATGAAGGGCTTATTTCAATAGTGGTACAAGTCCATTACCTCCCCTTTTCTGTCTACAATGCTTCTGAGATGAATGGTCCAAACAAACAGAAAGAAAGGTTCGTCTCTAGCAAAAAACCACATGCTTGAATATTTCTGGTATCTCAACTGCAGATTTTTCAGCGCCCATTTAACTGTAGGACTCCGTATCTCAGAATGAACCAAAGTGGACTTGTACCATTATTGAAATAAGCCCTTCATATGACATGTGATGTGTTAAGACAGTGCCGGCCGCAGTGGCCGAGCGGTTCTAGGCGCTTCAGTCTGGAAGCGCGCGACCGCTACGGTCGCAGGTCTGAATCCTGCCTCGGGCATGCATGTGTGTGATGTCCTAAAGTTAATTAGGTTTAAGTAGTTCTAAGTTCTAGGGGACGGATGACCTCAGATATTAAGTCCTATTGTGCTCAGAGCCATTTTTTTGTTACGACAGTGAAAGGAACCTGTGAGCAGTGGAGAAAGTGCCGTAAGTTCCTGCAAAAAATCGTCACACGTTTACGCACACGCACAGGCACATGCACACGCACACGCCTGTCATAATAACAAATGTAAATCCACCTGATTATGAGGGTTTAAACCTCTGAAACGCGACGTGGAGATAAATAAACAGTAACTGTTAACACCAAACTTGTGTTTCACTTGATGTTTACCATATTTTTAAAATTTACTTTTTTTTAACTCTAATTGTAATCAGCTAAGTGGACTGCAGAAATCATCTTTTTGTTGCAGTTGCTACGCTTTTGCTAATTACCATTAGATTTATTTCAGACTGGGACACACATCCACAATTAATAATTCACTATACACCAAAGTGTCTGATGATTTAAAACTTCCTTTGCTACCTGCCAGTACGGCGATGACGAATACTCGCTTCCAATGTGCGTTCACCGCGATGACGTCAAACACGGATGTGACCATCATGATACTGTAAACAGAACCTGGATTCATCCGGAAAAATGACGTTTTGCCATTCGTGCACCCAGGTTCGTCGTTGAGTAGAGCAACACAGGCGTTCCTGTCTGTGATGCAGCGTCAAGGGTAACCGCAGCCATGGTCTCCGAGCTGATGGTCCATGCTGCTGCAAACGTCGTCGAACTGTTCGTGCAGATGGTTGTTGCCTTGCAAACGTCCCCCATCTGTTGACTGAGGCATCGAGACGTGGCTACACGATCCATTACAGCCATGCAGACAAGATGCCTGTCATCTCGACTGCTAGTGATACGAGGCCGTTGGGATCCAGCACGGCGTTCCGTATTACTCTCCTGAACCCACCGATTCCATATTCTGCTAACAGTCATTGGATCTCGACCAACGCCAGCAGGAATGTCGCTATACGATAAACCGCTATCGCGATAGGCTACAATCCGACCTTTATCAAAGTCGGAAACGTGATGGTACGCATTTCTCCTCCTTACACGAGGCATCACAACAACGTTTCACCAGGCAACGCCGGTCAACTGGTGTTTGTGTATGAGAAGTCGGTCGGAAACTTCGTCATATCAGCACGTTGTAGGTGTCGCCACCGGCGCCAACCTTGCGTGAATGGTCTGAAAAGCTAATGATTTGCATATCACAGCATCTTCTTCTGTCGGTTAAATTTCGCGTCTGTAGCACGTCATTTCGTGGTGTAGCGATTTTAATGGCCAGTAGTGTAATCGGCCACCCGTATCGCCCGACATGAATCCAATCGAACACTTATGAGACATCGAGAGGTCGTTTCGTGCACAAAATCCTGCACCGGCAACACTTTCGCCGTTATGGAACGTACAGAGGCAGCGTGGCTCAGTATTTCTGCAGGGGACTTCCAAAGACTCGTAGAGTCCACGCCACGTCGAGCTCCTGCACTACGCCGGGCAACAGGGGGTCCGACACGATATTACGAGTTGTCTCACGACTTTTGTTACCTCAGTGTACAGTACTGTATGCCTGCATACAATTTTTCATTTATTTTCATAAGATGATATGATCATTAATCAAAAATAAAAGTAGTTAGTCTCATTAAAAATACAATTCTATATTTGTTAACAACATTTACTTCGCTAATATATGCATCGTTCTTTTTTTTAAAAGGGCATAAGAAAATAATCCTAGTGGGAAATAAAAAAAAATATTTTAGAAGGAAAATTCCAGGAAATAAGGAATTCTTCTCGTACGGGCTAGTAGCACAGGTGGCCCTTGATTGGTGCATGCATTAATTTTTACATGAATTCAAATGTATACAACGTTGTGAACATCTAAAATGTTAAACCATCCACACTTGTAAAAACAAATTTGGTTTCATACGAAGGAGACACAGAACATAACATTGATATTTGGCCACACTAGTGAATTAAATGTTACAAAAACGACTCCAAGGCACAGACAATGAACGCAATACTCTCATACTTGCAAAAGAAATACGTAGAAATATTCGAAAGGCACATGGAAACTCAAGTCCTTCACTTGTGATGGGCTGTTGTTCCTCAGTGGTCCTCACGTGCTGTACTAATGTCAGCAATGCAGCCGGTACGTTCCCCGTAGACTTGCGTGTGCTCACTTGAAACGTACTGCTGTATCTTTTGCGAGTCTTGAATTTTTTGCACTTTAATTGGCGCCTGTCCCGCCGTGTAGGCGGCGTCCGTAAGTGGAAGAACAGGTTCTCGCTGACGTACCATGAAGGATGTGTGACTCAGTAATCCGTTGGTACACGTCGAACCTTTGATGGAACCAACTCTGGCACTCGAATACACAGAGTGAGAGAAACTACCGATTGGAAATATGTATCTATCACATCTTGGCTTGTTCCTTGTTTCTTCCGAAACTCTCGTGTCCTTATAATATTTTGTCCACTAGCATTTAAAGTCGAGAATTTCAGATGTGTCTACATCTGTAACTATAAATGTTCCAGGTTCTGTACTAATTTGTAGACTGTGCTGTGTTATTTGATGAATTGTGAATATCCTGTCATTATGTCGAAGTTCCTTTGAAATGATACCAAAGTCTCGACCGCACGATAAAAAGTTGTGTTCTCTCACTGCGAAATACTGTTGAATACGTTTGAAACGCCCAGAATCTGTTAGTGAAAGTAGGAACCTAGAGAGCATTTGGTTTTT
Source organism: Schistocerca nitens (assembly GCF_023898315.1). Taxonomy (NCBI): domain Eukaryota; kingdom Metazoa; phylum Arthropoda; class Insecta; order Orthoptera; family Acrididae; genus Schistocerca; species Schistocerca nitens. The sequence goes on from NC_064622.1 coordinate 14,350,932, forward strand.
CTTCTGTACCGTGCAGTTATCTCAGAACAGTCGAAGCTGTGTTATATTTCCAGGGACAGAAGTCTGATATTCAAATGAAAGGAACAGATTTCATTGGCATCCTTTCCACCGGTTCCTTCATGATAAACATGCAAAGTGGCTGATCTCTTTTCAATGCCCCGAACGTAGAAAACATTGATTGAGATCCCCCCCAGGGGGTCCACAACTCTTTTGTGGATTCGTGCGTGGCGATCACGGGACACCGAGCTAGTGCAGCTCTTTCCTTTCCGGGCTGCGTACCTTCCCTTTCCACATTCCTCCCCACCCCCCCTCCCCTCCCCTTTCCCTTCTCCCTCTCTTTGGGAGTGTGTTTTGTGCCTACGTCCGGAGACGGGCGCTTGTGACTGTAAGACATGGTTTCTCTTCTTTTATCTCCATACTGGAAAGTCTCTGTCCCTACTTTGTCCTCCTCTTTTCCTTGATTCTTCTCTTCCCCTTCTTCTCCGCTACGGCATTTGAGAATTCTTCTCCTTTCTCCTTTTTCCTTTTCATTCTTCCTCCATTTCTCTTTCTTTCCTCCCTGTGCATTTCCACGCATAGCCGGTGACGGGGTAACTCGTAATTCCCTGCCCCAGATAGACAAGCAGGAGACATACGTACCTCCTGGTAAAGGCCATGCCCAGGGATGGTTGAATACCCGAGCTGTTACCTTCCGAACGTGCCGATTGGTCCGATTCCTGGGAGGTGTGACCTGAGGTGTGAACAATCACCTAAGGCGGGAGTGCCCTCAGAGAGGGCCCCCAAGAGGAAGGAGCGCGCCATTGGAGATGCCGGTAATCATGGGGGATACTTTCGCAACGATTTCCTCTACATCTACAATGTCTGCCCACAAGCGAAAGTTGATGAGTATCAGCCACGGACAATTCTTTCATCACCGCCACAGTTCCTTGTTGTTTCTCGGTCGAATGAAGGTCAAGACTTCTCCACACTCAACCCTTTCATTACTCAAAAAGGTGTCGCAGGTCCTGTAAAGTCTTGTTCCCGGTTACGAAATAGCACCTTGTTGTTAGAAACAGACGGTGCCCTCCAGGCATGTAAATTGCTTCGAACTACACTGCTACACACCTTCCCTGTCCGGGTGGAAGTGCACTGACTTTAAGCTCTTCGCATGGGCTGGTTTATACAAGATCAGTCGACGGATTATCCACCGAGGACGTTCAAAATTACCTGTCTGTCCAGGGCGTAATGGCTGTCCATCGAGTCACGAAAATGGTTGACAAGTATTTGGTACCGACCCGTACTCTCTTCTTGACGTTTGAGGGAGTTCAACTTGCATCGAACATTAAAGCGGGCTATGAGATGATTTCAGTTCGCCCTTACATCCCCAACCCTACGTGATGCTATCGGTGTCAGTGCCAGCCAGTCGTGCTCCAATATGGCCAAATGAATTACATATAGCAGGGATGCCCATGAGGAACATTGTCCACCTCCATCGCCTCATTGCGACCATGCTGATTCGTCCCGAGATTGCCCTATTTTCAAAGATGAACGAATTATTCACAACATCCGAATGAAGGAAAGGGTGTCTACCTTTATTGCTCGTTATACAGCACTGTCCTTGCATCTCCTCGGCCTACTAAGGAGGTAGCCACACAGACTTGCGATCTCACCTTTATCGCCATGGTCGTCCAATCGGCCAGCCCAAAGATCACCCATTCAACCTTCCCACTACCACCTGCTCACTCTAAGGCTCACGCCTTATCAGCTCCTGCTAAATCACGGGCCCCAAAATCGGACACTCGGACTTCCAAAAAAAAAGCCTACTCGCAAAGATTTCTTACGTACTGCGACCTCACATTTCTTACGTACTGCGACCTCACAACCATCGATTCCTCCCTCACTCAACGTCCTGCTTCCAAGAAGGTTCGTGCAAAACAAAGTTCCTCTCCTTCTCCACCACGGCGTGTTTCCTCTACAGTGCCACCCAGTGGTAGTGGCCATCCGTCTTCCATGTCGCCGAGGCGCACTGCTGACAGCCTATCAAACAGCCGATCACTGGCGTCAGAAGCTGCCCCCCGAACAACCTATGGAACAGGATCTTCTGCCTTTGGGTGAATGCTGTTTCACGGCGTCGGTCGCCGGCTCTCAGCGGTCGGTGAGTTCACGGTAATCATGGCGAGATTTATTACTTTTCTGTCCACCCTATGTCAATTATTCATGGGAATATCTGCGGAATTCGCTCCATTCGGGATGAATTGTCGATCCTCTTACGATCCTACTCCCCAGATACCTTCTGTCTTCAGGAAACAAAGTTATGTCCCCATTATCGCTTTATCTTCCCTCATTTCCAGTCAGCCCAGGTTGATATCCCCTCTGTTGATGGCACTCCGGCAGACGGGGACTTAGGATTATTCTCCATGATACAATGCATTATCGCCCAGCCCCCTTACACAGCTCCTTCCCAGCTGTCGCTGTACATCTTTCCCTTTCTGGATATACCTTTGTAAGTTTGTTACTTTAATCTGCTATGTTAGCGTTACTGCTTGCCAATAAAAGCGGGTTAAAAGCTGTGAGCTGTCTGGGGAAGTTAATCTTGCATTACTAAGCAACTGTTTCATCAGGTATCTAGTCTAGGTTTACCAAATTCCCAAACAGACTAACATTAATTATAATCTTTTAATAGTCATACAACAACCGGTAATATATATATATATATATATATATATATATATATATATATATATATATATATAAAGAGAATTTAAATAAAAAGAAAGAAATCAGTTTATATTTGGAAATTTATTTTAAGATTGATCATTGAAATTTCAGCATATTACACATGATTCCTAACTAAACTGGTGCCTTATTTAGGGTTGTGAAAATGTGAGATTGCAATCTTACGGAACACATCAAATATGGAGCCAAGATTGGGAGACTGCATACAACACTGCATTCATAAAACAACACACAAAGAACGTTGAAACGCATGCAAGAGAAAGTTAACCACTACAAACAGATTCAAATTTTCACCCAAAGAAATTACGTTCGTAGCACAATCCTGTCCGTCATGTAATTACCACACACTGGTATACTAAATTCATATTAACTCTCTGTGAAATCTTCGCGAAAAGAATAGCTGAGGGCTACTTTGATGATTACACCACATGCTTCACGTGGTCAACTTGGTTTACACAAAGCGTATAACTCCACAATAATTTTGATAATTAAAATAAATTAGATCGAAAAGCAATTTACAAAAGAAAAACCTCGAACTGGTTACTAACGTCTTACTGTTAACCTGACGGGTCAAACAGTTATATAAGCACGTGGTACTGGTCTCGCAAAGTACACCCCACGTGGGTTGAACATAAAGAAAAGTTGCTATATTGAAAAATATTGTCAAGACGAGACGTTATAATCACACAAGCATTCGCATTTAAGATTGATCTTAGTTAGAGTTACTGATCAACACGTGGTTCCACTTTGCTCACAAAGTAGTGACAAAGCAACTACTGGAAGATATTCTGAACTTCACACTCGAATCACACTGCATTGCAAGTTAAGATAACATTAGATATTTTAGATCTAAACCTGAAACAAAGGTGATTAAATTTTCAGTTAGGCTGAACTTAAGAAATCCTTTGTCCTACGGACTTAGCAGACACGCACTTAGCCGGAGATCTTACCACTTCAGACGCCCGCCGCGGACAGACTGACCTGCGCTCCTAGCGAGCGTGCTTCCTGAGGGTGGCTCACAAATACAAACGGAAGTGGCCAGAGGGGCAGCTTCCTATACCAACATGACAACGGACGGACAGGACCATTCTAAGGATAGAAACCTCTTTGCTTTTAGAAAGCGTAGCTACCTGTTCCGACGTTGGTCCTACTGTTCTCTAGCAGACAGCCTTGTCTGCTACCCTCAAGCATGCAACTAGAAATACGTTTGCTCATTCATCCTCTCACACAGAAGGGAGGGGGGATGACAGTATCTTATCATATACAGTATATAAAAGAAAGCGGATGTAGGTTCCGTATGAGACTGTGTGACATGAATTACATATAAACTGTGTTTTAAAGTGTAGCAGTGTGACAGATCGTTCTTGTTTATGTGTAAAAGTAACACGTTCCACTACTCAGTCTCCTCCCAGATAGTCAGAAACGCCACAGTAATTTTAGAAGAGGAATTTATGCCGTAAATGAAAACAGATTTAAGAAATTAAACATGAAGGGAATCCAACAGAGACCTTTCACCTTCTCTCTTTGTACTATATTCCTTCCACCCTCTACACCAATGGCAAGAGCCGATCACCTTCACCGCCTTGGTCAGCTCGCACTCCCCTACTTGCTGGTTGGGGACTTCAACACGCACCACCCACTTTGGGGATCTCCACGTCCTTGTCCAAGAGACTCCCTATTGATTGACCTCTTCCACCAAGCGGATCTTGTTTGCCTCAACACTGGGGAACCTACATTTTTGTCTGCCTCCACGTCAACCTACTCTCATTTGGACCTTTCGATCGGTAGTGTTCAGCTAGCTCGGCGCTTGGAATCTTTCGCTCTTGCTGATACACACTCGACTGACCATCTCTCTGTGTCCTTCAATTACAGCCACAACTGCCATCTATGCGCCCCAGACGCTGGCACTTTTCCCAAGCCGATTGGACACTTTTCTCCTCTCTAGCAACATTTGACGACCGTCCGTTTCCTAGCATCGACGATCAGGTCACACATGTTACGGAAGTTATTCTTACAGCCGTGGAACGTTCAATACCTCATACCTCTCCTTTGCCCCGGGCCCCAGTTCCGTGGTGGAACGAGACGTGCCATAACGCAATATGCGAGCGGAAACGTGCCCTTCGCGTTTTTCGCAATCATCCTACGTTGGCCAACTGTGCCCACTATAAGGAGTTACGTGCGCTATGCCGTCGCATCATCCGCGACAGCAAGAAAGCAAGTTGGGACTTCTTTACCAGCTACTTTAACACCTTTACTCCCTCTGCAGTTTGGAGTCACATTTGACTGTTATCCAGCACGTCTACTTTCTCCCCAATGTCTGGGGTGAGCACGATACCTTAGTGGACCCAGTCGCCATTTCTAACTCATTGGGTCAACACTTTGCTGAGATTTCGAGCTCTTCTAATTACCCACCAGCCTTTCTCCCGAAGAAACGAGCAGCGGAAGTGCGACCTCCTGCTTTCTCCTCTCAAAATCGCGAAAGATACAATACTGTTTTGTCCATGAGGGAACTCCATGACGCACTCCCTCCCTCTCGCTCTTCCGTCCCAGGACCGGATGTATCCATATCCAAATGTTGCTGCATTTATCATACTGTAGTCAGCATAACCTCCTTCCCTTTATAATCGAATTTGGACCGACAGTACCTTTCCCAGAAGATGGCGGGAAGCTATCGTCATTCCTGTTTCGAAACCTGAAAAGGACAAACATCTCCCATCTATCGATCGCCCCATATATCTCACGAGTAGTGTACTAAGGTTTTGGAGCGTATGGCGAATTGCCGTTTCGGCTGGTGGCTGGGGTCCCGAAACCTTTTAACACCTGCCCAATGCGGTTTCCGAAAGCATAATTCCGCAGTTGACTATCTTTTCGCTCTCTCCATATATATTATGAACAACTTTCTAAGGAAACGCCAAACGGTAGCTATATTTTTTGATATGGAGACGGCATACGATACCTGTTGTAAGACAGGCATCCTCCGTACACTGTTCTCTTAAGGCTTTAGGGGTTGGCTGCCGCTTTTCATCCGTGAATTTATGACAGAACGCACATTTGAAGTGCTGGTGAACACTACTCTCTCCCGTACTTTCTCCCAAGAAAACGAGGTGCCTTAGGGCTCCGTTGTACTGTTTGCCATCGCCATAAATCCAATTATGAGTTGTCTCCTTCCCGATGTCTCGGGCTCCCTCTTGTCGACGACTTTGCAATCTACTACAGCTCTCAACGGACCAGCCTTCTTGAACGACGTCTTCAAGGATGTTCAGATTACCTCCACTCGTGCAACATCGAAACCGGCTTCCGACTTTCTCCCAGTAATACCTTCTGTGTAAATTTTGGCGTCGTACAGAGTTTTATCCGCCTTCTCTACATTTAGGCACTGTTGACCTTCTGTTCGCATACGTCGCCAAATTCTTGGGCCTTACGTTTGACAGAAAACTGTGCTGGTCTTCCCACATTTCATATATTCCGGCTCGCTGTCTGCGAACCCTCAACACCCTCCGCGTTCTGAGTGGTACCTCCCGGGGAGCGCACCAAGTGGTCCCCCTCTGGCTATATCGCGCTTTAGTGCGCTCGAAATTGGACTATGGAATCGTAGTTTACTCCTCTGCTCGGCCGTCTATTCTTCGACGTCTAGACTCTGTCTACCACCGTGGACTGCATTTAGCGTCTGGAGCTTTTTACACCAGCCACATGGAGAGCCTTCACGCTGAGACTGCTGAACCTCCGCTGTCCAATCGGTGAGCTGTCCTTCTGAGTCGTTACGCTAGTCATCTGTCTTCCATGCCTGTTCATCCAACCCATGCCCTTCTTTTCGCTGCGTCCTTGGACTTAGGGTACGCAGGCCACCCTTTCTCTTTACTAATGTCGATAGTCTGCTTCCGTCAACTGCTACATTCACTCTACTTCCAATTTCTTAAAACTTTCTTGACAAATGGGTGTACGGTGCCAGCTTGGCTCTGTCCCGAGACCTGCCTGCTCCGTGACCTTTGTCAGCTTCCCAAGGATAGAACACCCCCCCCCCCTCCCCCGGTAGCTTATCGTCGGGAATTTGCTGCTATACGCGCACAAATGGAGGATGCCACATTTATTTACAGTGACGGCTCAAAGACCACCTTTGGTGCTGAGATCGTTTATATTGTTGGTAACGCCCCTATTACATTTTGGCTTCATGACCAGTGTTCGGCTTTTACTCTCCCCCTGCGGGTCCGGGGATTAGAATAGACCCGAGATATTCCTGCCTCTCGTAAGAGGCAACTAAAAGGAGTCTCACACATTTAGGCCTTTTTTGTGATGGTTCCCTGTAGGGTTTAACCATTTTTCAAAATTTTTCTGAAGAGCGCCAATTGGGGAAGGGCGCCTTACATGGTGCATAGTGTCTATCATGCGCTGAGGTCTCTCGCACCCTTCGTCGACGTGGATCTGCATTCCTGCTCATTCTCCAGCTGCTTGGCGAGGTAACCCTCCTGGATGCGTTTTCCTCCATCCTCTGCGCAGTATCGCTTTCTGCGCTGTCGACGATAATGGACTTCATAGCTCATTTGCGCCTGATATCGAGCATGGTAGCCAGTCCGCTGTGGTGGGGCCGCCATGTACCCTGTTGGCTGTAGTCCCCTGATGACATAGGGATCGCTCTGCTGATGCCTGCGCCCTTAACTCTCCACATATCCCAAGGAGTTGACGCCCATCACCCTGGGGCATCAGGACTCCCAGCAACAGCCGTACTGCCAGGTGGCATTCACTGCGGCTGGGTGGAGCCTGTGGGGAGGGCCCCTGGTACAGTGGGTAGCATCAGGGCAGATGACACATCATGAAGCATAGTATGTCACCTCTTGTTGGTGGTCAAGCAGCAGCAGTCTCTATGCAGTCAAGGTCTAACTTCAATGCTAAGAAATACAACCCCAAATTGTTCCCCCCTGACCAGACCATGGGAGGAACGCCAGGCTAAGGATGGCAGTACCCCCATAAGAGCTTAAATCGTCGCATTTGTTCCATAGCCGCAAGTGAAATATTTCTGTTAGAAGCTGCAGAAACCTTTGTCACACCACTGCCTCCTTGTTGGTATAGTTCCTACAAAGCCACTATTGTAGCATTTCATCCATAACCCTATGTGAACTATTTCTGAAAGAAGCTGCAGAAAACTTCTCTCACACTACTGTCCCTTTGTTCGTATAGTTGGTTGGTTGGTTGGTTGATTGGGGTTGAAGGGACCAAACAGCAAGGTCATCAGTCCCTTATTTCAAAGGTGGTCCATTCAGATATATATCTCAGAAGAGTCATAACGATAAAAGGTAAAAGGCTACAAAAACGTAAAAGTGCAGTCATGCTCTCGCCACTAAAAACAAAAAGAGGGAAGTCAGGAAGTGGGCAACCCCAAGGGAGGAAATATCCCACCTCTGATGCAGTGCAGGCAAGACAACCAGCTATTCAAAAGCGTTCAACCGTTGGAGTGTAAAAGGAGATTAACCAAATCTAAAAAGCGATAAAAACAGAGTAAAGGGGAGAAAAAGATAATCTTGCCCAGGGAGGGGAGTTGGGAATCTCCAAACACAACTTACAGTGTGAAACACCGCAACCTTACCTCCCTGCCCCTATTCCAGAGGGGTGATAAAAACTTTACAACTGAAAATAAAAACCACAATCACGGAGGCAACCGAGAACCAGTTGAACCATCCGGGAATCGTCTGCCAATATTAAAGGTAAAGTGCACGGAAGTCTGTACTTAGTACGCAGAGCCAAAAGAAGGGGGCATTCCACCAAAATGTGGGTTACTGACTGGAATCATCCACAACCACAAACTGGGGGTGGCTCATTGTTGTTGTTGTGGTCTTCTGGTCTTCAGTCCTGAGACTGGTTTGATGCAGCTCTCCATGCTACTCTATCCTGTGCAAGCTTCTTCATCTCCCAGTACCTACTGCAACCTACATCCTTCTGAATCTGCTTAGTGTATTCATCTCTTGGTCTCCCTCTACGATTTTTACCCTCCACGCTGCCCTCCAATGCTAAATTTGTGATCCCTTGATGCCTCAAAACATGTCCTACCAACCGATACCTTCTTCTAGTCAAGTTGTGCCACAAACTTCTCTTCTCCCCAATCCTATCCAATACCTCCTCATTAGTTATGTCATCTACCCACCTTATCTTCAGCATTCTTCTGTAGCACCACATTTCGAAAGCTTCTATTCTCTTCTTGTCGAAACTGGTTATCGTCCATGTTTCACTTCCATACATGGCTACACTCCATACAAATACTTTCAGAAACGACTTCTTGACACTTCAATCTATACTCGATGTTAACAAATTTCTCTTCTTCAGAAACGATTTCCTTGCCATTGCCAGTCTACATTTTATATCCTCTCTACTTCGACCATCATCAGTTATTTTACTCCCCAAATAGCAAAACTCCTTTACTACTTTAAATGTCTCATTTCCTAATCTAATCCCCTCAGCATCACCCGATTTAATTTGACTACATTCCATTATCCTCGTTTTGCTTTTGTTGATCTTCATCTTATATCCTCCTTTCAAGACACTGTCCATTCCGTTCAACTGCTCTTCCAAGTCCTTTGCTGTCTCTGACAGAATTACAATGTCATCGGCGAACCTCAAAGTTTTTACTTCTTCTCCATGAATTTTAATACATACTCCGAATTTTTCTTTTGTTTCCTTTACTGCTTGCTCAATATACAGATTGAATAACATCGGGGAGAGGCTACAACCCTGTCTCACTCCTTTCCCAACCACTGCTTCCCTTTCATGCCCCTCGACTCTTATAACTGCCATCTGGTTTCTGTACAAATTGTAAATAGCCTGTCGCTCCCTGTATTTTACCCCTGCCACCTTCAGAATTTGAAAGAGAGTATTCCAGTTAACGTTGTCAAAAGCTTTCTCTAAGTCTACAAATGCTAGAAACGTAGGTTTGCCTTTTCTTAATCTTTCTTCTAATTAAGTCGTAAGGTTAGTATTGCCTCACGTGTTCCAACATTTCTACGGAATCCAAACTGATCTTCCCCGAGGTCCGCTTCTACCAGTTTTTCCATTCGTCTGTAAAGATTCGCGTTAGTATTTTGCAGCTGTGACTTATTAAACTGATAGTTCGGTAATTTTCACATCTGTCAACACCTGCTTTCTTTGGTATTGGAATTATTATATTCTTCTTGAAGTCTGTGGGTACTTCGCCTGTCTCTTACATCTTGCTCACCAGATGGTAGAGTTTTGTCATGACTGGCTCTCCCAAGGCCATCAGTAGTTCTAATGGAATGTTGTCTACTCCCGGGGCCTTGTTTCGACTCAGGTCTTTCAGTGCTCTGTCAAACTCTTCACGCAGTATCTTATCTCCCATTTTATCTTCATCTACATCCTCTTCCATTTCCATAATACTGTCCTCAAGTACATCGCCCTTCCACCTTTCTGCCTTCCCTTCTTTGCTTAGAACTGGGTTTCCATCTGAGCTCTTGATATTCATACAAGTGGTTCTCCTTTCTCCAAAGGTCTCTTTAATTTTCCTGTAGGCAGTATCTATCTTACCCCTAGTGAGACAAGCCTCTACATCCTTACATTTGTCTTCTAGCCATCCCTGCTTAGCCATTTTGCACTTTCTGTCGATCTCATTTTTGAGACGTTTGTATTCCCTTTTGCCTGCTTCATTTACTGCATTTTTATATTTTCTCCTTTCATCAATTAAATTCAATATTTCTTCTGTTACCCAAGGATTTCTATTAGCCCTCGTCTTTTTACCTACTTGATCCTCTGCTGCCTTCACTACTTCATCCCTCAGAGCTACCCATTCTTCTTCTACTGTATTTCTTTCCCCCATTCCTGTCAATTGTTCCCTTATGCTCTCCCTGAAACTCTCTACAACCTCTCGTTCTTTCAGTTTATTCAGGTCCCATCTCCTTAAATTCCCACCTTTTTGCAGTTTCTTCAGTTTCAATCTGCAGTTCATAACCAATAGATTGTGGTCAGAATCCACATCTGCCCCAGTTAATGTCTTACAATTTAAAACCTGGTTCCTAAATCTCTGTCTTACCATTATATAATCTATCTGATACCTATTAGTATCTCCAGGATTCTTCCAGGTATACAACCTTTTTTTATGATTCTTGAACCAAGTGTTAGCTGTGATTAAGTTATGCTCTGTGCAAAATTCTACAAGGCGGCTTCCTCTTTCATTTCTTACCTCCAATCCATATTCACCTACTATGTTTCCTTCTCTCCCTTTTCCTACTGACGAATTCCAGTCACCCATGACTATTAAATTTTCGTCTCCCTTCACTACCTGAATAATTTCTTTTATCTCGTCATACATTTCATCAATTTCTTCATCATCTGTAGAGCTATTTGGCATATAAACTTGTACTACTGTAGTAGGCATGGGCTTTGTGTCTATCTTGGCCACAATAATGCGTTCACTATGCTGTTTGTAGTAGCTAACCCGCACTCCTATTTTTTTATTCATTATTAAACCTACTCCTGCATTACCCCTATTTGATTTTGTATTTATAACCCTGTAATCACCTGACCAAAAGTCTTGTTCCTCCTGCCACCGAACTTCACTAATTCCCACTATATCTAACTTTAACCTATCCATTTCCCTTTTTAAATTTTCTAACCTACCTGCCCGATTAAGGGATCTGACATTCCACGCTCCGATCCGTAGAATGCCAGTTTTCTTTCTCCTGATAACGACGTACTCTTGAGTAGTCCCCGCCCGGAGATCCGAATGGGGGACTATTTTACCTCCGGAATATTTTACCCAAGAGGACGCCATCATCATTTAATCATACAGTAAAGCTGCATGTCCTCGGGAAAATTTACGGCTGTGGTTTCCCCTTGCTTTCAGCCGTTCGCAGTACCAGCACAGCAAGGCCGTTTTGGTTAATGTTACAAGGCCAGATCAGTCAATCATCCAGACTGTTGCCCCTGCAACTACTGAAAAGGCTGCTGCCCCTCTTCAGGAACCACATGTTTGTCTGGCCTCTCAACAGATAACCCTCCGTTGTGGTTGCACCTACGGTATGGCCATCTGTATCGCTGAGGCACGCAAGCCTCCCCACCAACAGCAAGGTCCATGGTTCATGGGGGAAGGGTGGCTCATTATGCAAAAGAAAACCATGGGTCAGCCTGGTATGGCCGATGCGGAGATGACACAGGGTGGTCGAGTCCTTTCAGGAGAGGCAGAAGGAAGAACGCCACGGGACAAGTGTCACCTTAATCGTACGAAGTTTATTAGACAGGGAGGCAGCCTCCCAGGAGTTGGTCCATGATTGTGCGAAGTGGGATTTGATATGAAGCCGTAAATGCGCCGCACGAGGGGTTACAGGGAAGGAGAGGTTAAGTGACTGCTCCCCACGCCAAACGATCAGCAAGCTCATTACCTGGACTCAGGGTATCATATTTCACAGGGACCTTCTGTTGCAGTCTGACAATGAGCTGCGCACCAATTTAGAGTGGCGAGGTGTCGATTTCGTCCGGCGCATCCACTGGGGTCTGAGGGGTAATCAGGTTGCCACTGGTGCCTTCATCTTGGCCTTCGTGGGTGGCACATTACCCGAGAAGGTCAAGGTGATGGCCTACTGCTGTGATGTAAAGCCATATATCCCTCCCCTGATGTGTTGCTTTAAGTGCTGGAAGTTCAGCCATATCTCTTCCCTCTGTACTTCCAGCGTCACCTGTCGGGATTGTGGACCTCCTTCACATCCCAATTCTGCCTGTGGACCGCCTCCTATCAGTGTCGACTGCGGAGAGCACCATTGGCCTTTCTAGCCAGGCTGCAGGATTCTCCAGAAAGAAAGAAAAATAACGGAATACAAGACCCTGGACCGATTGACCTACACTGAAGCTAAGAGAAAATATGAGAGGCTACATCCTGTGCATATGATGTCACCCTACGCCGCCGCTGTGACAATGGTGCTACCATCTTCTGTTCCACCATATACACTTGGCTGTTAGAGCTGTCGGACTCCACCTGCCCCCTTGATGGTGGGTGGGTGGGGGGGGGGATACTTCCATCCCTGTTGCTCCTGCACAACTTACTTCAGGAGCAACACCCCCACTTCTCAGCCAGAGAAGCATAAGTCTTCTTCAGCTCATCTCGCCAGGAAGTGATCCCTTGGGTCACTCCCTTCCCAGATTCCTACCAGTGGCAAAGCTGACACCCACCAGTGGCTGAAGCAATAACAGGAAGCTGGTAGTAGGGCTTCACGGTCTCCCTCAGTCCCTGAGACTGAATCAGTGAAGCCCTCCCAGCCAGACAAACCTAAGGAGCAGCGAGAGAAACCTAAGAAGAAAAAGACCCCCAAGAACCAAGCCACTGCGGTGGCACCCTGACCACCACTACCTACAAGCTCTGTGTCTGAGGATGAGGTGGAGATTCTGGCGTCCACCGAGGACCTAGATGTTGCTGGACCCTCAGACACAATGGATGCCAATCGCACAGGTACTCATATGGTGGCAGCGGATGACCCTGAGGCGAAGACTGCCTCATTGAGTGTTTCATGCCTTCCCAGTCTCACCATCACGTAATCCTCCAGTGGTATTGCGGCGGTTTTTTCCACCACCTGGCTGAGCTACGGCAACTGTTAAGCTTTACACCTGCTTTCTGCATTGCCCTCCAGGAAACCTGGTTCCCGGTAACGCGGACCCCTGCCCTCTGCGGCTATAAGGGATGTTACAGGAACCATAGCGACTATAATAGAGTGTCAGGATGGATAGGATGTGTGACTGCCACTGTTCGCGAACAGCTGAACGTGTTGATGGCCGCGGTCAGCCGTCTTCAGGCTGCTGCCCCAGAGTGGAATGGCAGTGGGGAGTCTGGTGCGTCGCATGGTACACCCCAGGTGTTACATGATTCACCCAAGGTCCCTGCTGTCGAGACATCGGCGCGGTTGGGCCACCCTCTCCCCAAGGGGAGTGGCTGGTTCAGTGGCGATTGCGGCGCATGAGGCGGAGGGTCAATGTGGAGGCTGGCCGTGTGGCATCGCCCGCTCTACCTGTGAGTGGACATGTGGTCGCCCCTTCAGCAAGGTCCGAGCAGGCACACGGGGGGAGGGGTTTATTAGTGATTGGGAGCTCCAACGTTAGGCGGGTGATGGAGCCCCTTAGGGAAATAGCGGAAAGGTCGGGGAAGAAGGCCAGTGTTCACTCTGTCTGCTTGCCGGGGGGGTCTCATCCGAGACGTAGATGTGGAGGAGGCCCTGCCGGCGGCGATAGAGAGCACTGGGTGCACCCGACTGGAAATTGTTGCTCATGTCGGCACCAATGACTCCTGCCGTTTGGGTTCAGAGGTCATCCTCAGTTCGTACAGGCGGTTGGCGGAGTTGGTGAAGGCGGAAAGCCTCGCTCGCGGGGTGGAATCTGAGCTATTTGCAGTATCGTTCCCAGAACGGATCGCGGTCCTCTGGTTTGGAGCCGAGTGGAAGGTTTAAACCAGAGGCTCAGACGATTCTGCGGAGATCTGGTGCGCAAATTTCTCGACCTCCGCTATCGGGTGGGGAATTGTAGGGTCCCCCTGAATAGGTCAGGCGTGCACTACACGCCGGAAGCGGCTACAAGGGTAGCGGAGTACGTGTGGAGTGCGCATGTGGGGTTTTTAGGTTAGAGAATTCCCTCCCTAGGACCGACAAGACGCCTCCTGAGAAATGACAAGGTAGTAGTAGGCAAAACGCAACAGGGAATAACAATATTAATGTGGTAATAGTAAACTGCAGGTCTTATGTCAAAGCGGTAGGTGGATCAAAACAAAATGTCCAGACACTCTGTGACCAAAATGGTACTGAAACAGAGGATGACAGACTAAAGGTCTAAATACTAAATGTCTTTTTCCAAAGCTGTTTCACAGAGGAAGACTGCACTGTAGTTCCTTCTCTAGATTGTTGCACAGATGCCAAAATGGTAGGTATCGAAATAGATGACAGAGGGATAGAAAATCAATTAAAATCGCTCAAAAGAGTAAAGGCCGCGGGACCTGATGGGATACCAGTTCGATTTTACACAGAGTACGCGAAGGATCCACGGACGCAGAACGAAGACTGCCGAAAGGCTCTTCTGGACCTAGGCTAATGAGCTGTAGTTGCTACAGGAAACACGTCCGATCACGAAGTAATGCGCAAAATCGGCGACGAGCGAATGGGTGTAAGAAACAGAGCTCACAAAACGAGATTAACAAGATGAGGAAGTGGTTAACAACCGCCGGCCGAAGTGGCCAAGCGGCTCTAGGCGCTACAGTCTGGAACCGCGAGACTGCTACGGTCGCAGGGTCGAATCCTGCCTCGGGCATGGGTGTGTGTGATGTCCTTAGGTTAGTTAGGTTTAAGTAGTTCTAAGTACTAGGGGACTGATGACCACAGAAGTTAAGTCCCATAGTGCTCCGAGCCATTTGAACAATTCTTTTGAGTGAGTTGTCATCGTAGAACGCTGATACGGCTTCTAGGGTATTCTCCAACTTTACCTCTACTTCCTCGAAGGCTCTTCCTTGCGCTGTGATAATCAAATCAAAATCAAGTCTTCATTTATAACCGTGCGGCACATTCAACGTATGTAATTATGGTAAGGGCGCTGATATCCATGACGTTGACCATCTGAAACAAGCATTGGCAACACGTCGGTTTCGTAACTGAGAACGCAGTAGACGGCTCGGACTGTTATCCCTGTGAACACAGTGGCCGTCCGCGCGTCATCGCGTGGTCTGCGGCCCGCAGCAGACATTTACGGCCAGACGAAGGCCGGCGAGCGCGTGGGCTCGCCTTGGCCTTTCCCTCTCCTCTCCAGTCCACGCAGTGTGGAGCCGGCCGCTGGAGTCCAAAGGCCCGGACAGACGGCGCACGTCGCGTGGCGTGGCTGGGAGGCGGCCGCCCGCCTACCACTGTGTGTGGCTGGTCCTACAGGCGCGTGTCCATTCAGACAGACAGAATGACTCGACTGGCTGGCTGGGTGGGTCGTCCGAGGCCAGCGCGGCGCCGGCTGCCCTCCCGCCCGCCTCTGAACTTGGCCCTTATCGCCCGCCGGCCCACGTCACAGATAGCCGGCGGGTCGCGCCGCCATCCAGAGGAGAAGCAGGCAGCACGTGGCGCTGCCGTCGCCGCCGCCACAGTGGCGAGAGTCACGGTCAAGGCGCGCCGCCTCCGCTCCCTGGTCCCTGGCGCTTCTTATTCTGGCCGCCGGCGGGCTGGCGACCCTCCAGGCGTCTGCGCAAGTGTCCGCTACTGCTGCTGCTGCTGCTAAACTACTGCCACTAAATAGTACCACTGCTCTCCACCACAGAGCGTGCCAAAACACTCCCATTGCTGGTTTGGAGGAAGGTGTACACCAATCAGCACGGCAGTCGACGTAAAAACTTAGCTTCTGGGAAGCAGAAGCGGATCAAAGCTTGCTTTGAGTTGGTGTTGGAATTCCTCGCGCCGTTGACCCCCATAAAGTGTAACATGATTCTTTCTTTCCCTTCTATATGTACATCTACATCTACATGACTACTCTGCAATTCACATTTAAGTGCTTGGCAGAGGGTTCATCGAACCACAATCATACTATCTCTCTAGCCGGCCGAAGTGGCCGTGCGGTTAAAGGCGCTGCAGTCTGGAACCGCAACGCCGCTACGGTCGCAGGTTCGAATCCTGCCTCGGGCATGGATGTTTGTGATGTCCTTAGGTTAGTTAGGTTTAACTAGTTCTAAGTTCTAGGGGACTAATGACCTCAGGAGTTGAGTCTCATAGTGCTCAGAGCCATTTGAACCATACTATCTCTCTACCATTCCACTCCCGAACAGCGCGCGGGAAAAACGAACACCTAAACCTTTCTGTTCGAGCTCTGATTTGTCGTATTTTATTTTGATGATCATTCCTACCTATGTAGGTTGGGCTCAACAAAATATTTTCGCGTTCGGAAGAGGAAGTTGGTGACTGAAATTTCGTAAATAGATCTCGCCGCGACGAAAAACATCTTTGCTTCGAAGACTTCCATCCCAACTCGCGTATCATATCTGCCACACTCTCCCCCCTATTACGTGATAATGCAAAACGAGCTGCCCTTTTTCGCACCATTTCGATGTCCTCCGTCAATCCCACCTGGTAAGGATCGCACACCGTGCAGCAATATTCTAACAGAGGACGAACGAGTGTAGTGTAAGCTGCCTCTTTAGTGGACTTGTTGCATCTTCTAAGTGTCCTGCCAATGAAACGCAGACTTTGGCTCGGCTTCCCACAATATTATCTATGTGGACTTTCCAACTGAAGTTGTTCGTAATTTTAACACACAGGTATGCCATAGTCCCACAGCGATCGCAGGGTCGGCGTCGTTACAACGGATTTGGAAGTGTTAGTGTGAGGGATGGCCGGATGCCTTTCCTGCCGCCACCCCGTACCCTTGTCCGTCCTCTTTTAGAATACTGCTGCGCGGTGTGGGATCCTTACCAGATAGGACTGACGGAGTACATCGAAAAAGTTCAAAGACGAGCAGCACGTTTTGTATTATCGCGAAATATGGGAGAGAGAGTCACGGAAATTATACAAGATTTGAGCTGGAAATCATTAAAAGAAAGGCGTTTTTCGTTGCGACGGAATCATCTCACGAAATTCCAATCACCAACTTTCTCAGAGCTCGTACGGAAAGATATGGGTGTTCGTTCTTTCCGCACGCTATACGAGATTGGAACAGTAGAGAATTGTGAAGGTGGTTCGATGAACCCTCTGCCAGGCACTGGAATGTGAATATGAAATAAAATCGTCACAACTTTTGAACGGTTTCCGTTAGGACGTTCAAACTGCACGGTTGGCCGCGGGGCATGCTGGGAATTAGTATGCGCATGCTTTATTGTTGTTGTCGGACATTTGTACGTGAAAATTAGCAAAATTGGCGCATTTGCGGGACTGAGAATACGTATTTCGCGATCGAGAAGTCTCTTCACCATCAACGGGTGACTGTGTGGTATGCAATGTCCAGTCAGGTTGAGAGGCACCCACATGCCTTGCTCATACTGTGGCATCAAGCAGTCAGGCCTGCAAGATGAGTGGTCTGCCAAGCGAGTGGATTTATTCTTAATTATCGAGTAACATCTAGTACTCACAATTAAGCTACAAATTATTCTTGTGTTTGAATATTACGCAACGGAAACGGATAACGCACATCTGACTATTTGGAACTTACACAACTTTGATTGTCCACTACGCTCTGGCAATACCACATTTTCTTTCTTATTTAACGGTTTTTATCAACACGTGGCCATCGCACTGAATGTGAATGGCGCACACATTATAAATTCTACGTATCATGACTACACACTATTCGAAGAACAAGGCCACCAATCTTTTTCTTTTCACTATCTTTTTTTATTGCGATAAATTCTATTATGATTCAAAGATAACCTAAACACACCATTACATTTTATACAACAATTACAAATGAGAAACTCCGCCCAGTGGGCATGGCTTTACATTGGTGATTCTCTATCTTATGGTCTCGTAATTATCTAACGCTACAGTGCACTTTCTGGATAAGATGGTGGATCTTTTGCTATATCTCACACTTCGACTCTCACAACCATCATCACGAAACTTTCCTCCAGACCGAGCGGTACAAAAAGGAACATGCATAACCCACTGCCTCTGAACCTATCTTGCTACTCTCCCATGCAAAGCACACATACTTAAATTACATGAAATACATCACATTGGCAACATAGAGTACAACACACAGAATAGTCACAACGTTAGAATCACTTCACTTTCAGCTTCCCCACTTCAATTAGTATTCATCCCAGTTTCACACGACACTGCCCCACTTTCCTACTACGAACTCTGGAGGATATATGCACGTCTTCGTGTGCAATGCAAGTCAAGTGGCGTTGCTGGATAGACGGCTGACTCACCTTGATTCTCTCTCAGAGTATTAGAGTTTGAATCAAGCGTCACACGGAAACACAAGACGCAAATTAATATTAAGAACATATTCGCCACACACGCGAGTCCTCAGATGCCATGGACGAGTACTTCTCTTTATCCTTTGTCTCATACACAGATTGAGACTCACACAGTACTCACCACGTGGAAGTACTCGTCTCTAATTTCAAGTCCTGCACACGCCAATTCTTAAATATTTCCAACTTATAGTACACACGCTAGTAATTCAGCTTAACTTAAGCACTCGGAAGTATTTCAACTTAGTACTAGCACTCGCAAGTATTTCAACTTATTCGTACACGTGGTTTCATTGTGACCGTTGGTCACTTCCTAAGATTGCTATGATCCCATTAATATTAACTGCCTGTCGTTTAATTCTCCCCCCAAAAGATCCTGAAATAGAGAAATTATTATTCCAAACTACTCTTAAGTATTCCACACGCATACCATTCTCTCCACTCTTTTGTCTTTACGGAGCATACCTAAGAGAGGTCTTACCAACACAAGATCCAGCGCCAGAGTGCTGAAACATGGCCGTTCTTCAGGTCAGCTCGCACCTCCGACGAGGTGGGGGAGCACCTTGCTACCGTATTGGTCAGTCACATTTCAGGCGCTCAAAGCTCAGGTAAATTTCATCTCTTTGGTTCCCCCAAAGGTGACCAAAGGACCGTCTCAAAGATGATCATATATTGCACATTCACTATCTGCGGTTAGCAGAAGACCATACATTCATTCATTTCGCAGATCTCACCAAATTGGATGTAGGGATTTATTTTGTGGGAATGCACATGTGATCAATTAAATAAATAGTCATTCTTCCCTACACTGGTATCCGGGTTCGGTGTATTAAGTGAAATTGAGTTATTATTACAAAAAAATACACTCCTGGAAATTGAAATAAGAACAGCGTGAATTCATTGTCCCAGGAAGGGGAAACTTTATTGACACATTCCTGGGGTCAGATACATCACATGATCACACTGACAGAACCACAGGCACATAGACACAGGCAACAGAGCATGCACAATGTCGGCACTAGTACAGTGTATATCCACCTTTCGCAGCAATGCAGGCTGCTATTCTCCCATGGAGACGATCGTAGACATGCTGGATGTAGTCCTGTGGAACGGCTTGCCATGCCATTTCCACCTGGCGCCTCAGTTGGACCAGCGTTCGTGCCGGACGTGCAGACCGCGTGAGACGACGCTTCATCCAGTCCCAAACATGCTCAATGGGGGACAGATCCGGAGATCTTGCTGGCCATGGTAGTTGACTTACACCTTCTAGAGCACGTTGGGTGGCACGGGATACATGCGGACGTGCATTGTCCTGTTGGAACAGCAAGTTCCCTTGCCGGTCTAGGAATGGTAGAACGATGGGTTCGATGACGGTTTGGATGTACCGTGCACTATTCAGTGTCCCCTCGACGATCACCAGTGGTGTACGGCCAGTGTAGGAGATCGCTCCCCACACCACGATGCCGGGTGTTGGCCCTGTGTGCCTCGGTCGTATGCAGTCCTGATTGTGGCGCTCACCTGCACGGCGCCAAACACGCATACGACCATCATTGGCACCAAGGCAGAAGCGACTCTCATCGCTGAAGACGACACGTCTCCATTCGTCCCTCCATTCACGCCTGTCGCGACACCACTGGAGGCGGGCTGCACGATGTTGGGGCGTGAGCGGAAGACGGCCTAACGGTGTGCGGGACCGTAGCCCAGCTTCATGGAGACGGTTGCGAATGGTCCTCGCCGATACCCCAGGAGCAACAGTGTCCCTAATTTGCTGGGAAGTGGCGGTCGGTCCCCTACGGCACTGCGTAGGATCCTACGGTCTTGGCGTGCATCCGTGCGTCGCTGCGGTCCGGTCCCAGGTCGACGGGCTCGTGCACCTTCCGCCGACCACTGGCGACAACATCGATGTACTGTGGAGACCTCACGCCCCACGTGTTGAGCAATTCGGCGGTACGTCGACCCGGCCTCCCGCATGCCCACTATACGCCCTCGCTCAAAGTCCGTCAACTGCACATACGGTTCACGTCCACGCTGTCGCGGCATGCTACCAGTGTTAAAGACTGCGATGGAGCTCCGTATGCCACGGCAAACTGGCTGACACTGACGGCGGCGGTGCACAAATGCTGCGCAGCTAGCGCCATTCGACGGCCAACACCGCGGTTCCTGGTGTGTCCGCTGTGCCGTGCGTGTGATCATTTCTTGTACAGCCCTCTCGCAGTGTCCGGAGCAAGTATGGTGGGTCTGACACACCGGTGTCAATGTGTTCTTTTTTCCATTTCCAGGAGTGTATGTTGTTCTGGCAAGAATAACGAAGAATGTTGTACCTATTTTCAATGTCGGGCGGTACTGTACCCTTTCAAGGTAATAATCGATGCGATATTCCTCGATTATCGAACGGCACATTAAGCTTTTGGAAGATGATTTCATCCCCATGATCCAAAGTGTCGCTCATGCAAGACAGAGCTCGACTCCATCGAAGCAGGAGTGCATTTGATCTCCTGGAGGAACATTTTGAGGACCGCATTCTGGCCCTGCGGTACCCAGAGGCCACTGGCATGGGCATCGATTGGCAGCCACATTCTCCGGATCTGAACACACGCGACTCCTTGCATTAAAGACAGGGTGTACAGCAATAACCCCCAAAAACTATTGCTGAGCTGGAAACAGCCATTAAGGAAGTCATCGACAGCATCGAAGTTCCGCCACTTCATCGGGTCATGCAGAATGTCGCTATTCATATGCGCCACATCATCGCCAATGATGGCAGGCATATCGAACATGTCATAACCTAAATCCGAATATCTGTGGTGACGTATAGATATTGAATAAAGTGTGTACACGCCACAGTTTGTAACTAATTATGTGTCTTTCATAAAGTTCAATAATTGTCACCCTGTTCAAAAGCTGCTATATACAACTATAAATTATGTATGTTTTAATGTCTATAATACGATGTAAAGACAAGACAAGACTGACTTTGTTAGGAAAAAACTCGAAAAGTTCTTGACCGATGATTTACTTCAAATTTTTACACGTCAGCGTAACAATCATTCAGACGGACACTGGCTGTATGACATTGTACAAGTCTTCTGATAAAAGAGATTGCAAAAAAGAAAATCCTGCGCTATCTCGTGCAGAGAAAAATGTGTGCTCTAGTTTCCTTCCTCGCAGTGTTTTAACTACGATAGCAGGCCACTTAAACAGTTACACTTTTTTCCCACGCATAGAACATTTTTTCTCCTTATAGAGAGTCACTCAACACTCATGTCCCATACGACAAACTGTAACTTGGTGACTGAATACTAATGGGGCATAGGACAAAGTCGTTTCCGGGGATATAACAGGAACCATCTTAGAAGCAAAAATGTCCAGTAAACACGTGCTCTGAAAGCCATACCTAAAGAATTACGAGCACTTGTTCACTACAATGGATATATTTTACAGTACCAAAGATAAACAAGTGCTTACACCTTTTAAGCTACGCAATTTAGAACCCATGTTTACTGGACTTTTTTTCTCTTGTTTTCGTCCGTACCACCACTTCACTAGATACGGAACGCAAAGAAGCTGCAGTAAAGACATTTGTTTCACAGTACCGGAGATGAATAGATGCCACCCAGAGGCCACATCTACTAGACCTTTTTGTTTCAAATGAGCGTTCCTGTCATACCCCCGAATACGGCGTTGTCCTATGCGACCTGACTTTTTTAATCACCCTGTATACAATTTTAAACAGAAATTGTATACGCAACAATGTGCAGGTTTATTTTCTTCGTCACACTTGATTTCAACAAAAAACAGAAAAGTTGCATTTATTGCTCATCGGCCTATATACTGCTACGGAATCTCCAGTGGTCCGGAAACTTCCTAATCCTCCCAGTTCCCATACTAATCCTATGTAAAATACTCTGACTTTAGCTACTGTCCTCACGGAACCAGCAGCTGGACACGTCTCGTTCTGACAGCCCGCATACCAATGATCACAACCGATTTAGCCACTCATTTTAAGCGACTTCAATTTGTTATCTAGGTTATTTTTCCAGGAACAATAAATAAGACTGAAAGTCAGAGATAGGGCGGAAATAGGACATGGACAGAGATTGGGGAGGAACGAAATGGACGTAGAGAGGAGGGGGGGAAGCATGAGATGGACAGAGGGGGGGAGGAGGAGGAGGAGGAGGAGGAGGAGGAGGAGGAAGAGGAGGAGGAAGAGATGGACAAAGGGAGAGCGGAGAAGAAGATAAGAACTTAGATGTAAGTCCAGAACATAGAAAGCTTTGCTGCCTTTACTAGTAATAATAATAATTTCCAAAATGAGACGGAACTCCTGAAAGAAACTCCACAGAAAGTCGGCCGTCGGATACCTTTTGGAAAGGCAGAATACGTAACTTACAACAGGGTCACGGGGACGAAATATGACAAAACCAAAGAACTTACACAGTTTAAATATATCGGTAAAACCGTTGACTGAAGAGGAATCGAACCCAAAATGAAACGGAATTAGGTGCCAAAGGATGGGAACTGCATGCCGACTTATCCTAATCAGCTGCAACAAGAAAGGTGTTTGTAAGCACACAAAAGTAAGAGATTACAATACAGTAATCAAACCAGAATACGTGTGTGGATCGGAATCACCAATTTCGAACAGGAAAACATACGTTGAAACCAGCGTGAAAAAGGAACGCAAAATCGTAAGAAAAAAATCTAGGCCCGAAAGTTGTAGGCGAACAACAGCGACACAGACGAGCAAATAGGAAGTGAAAGAACAGGCAAATATCCATACTGAGATCAGAAAACGCCCGTATTCCCGGGTTCGATTCCCGGCGGGGTCAGGGATTTTCTCTGCCTCATGGTGACTGGGTGTTCTGTGATGTCCCTAGGTTAGATAGGTTTAAGTAGTTCTAAGTTCTAGGGGACTGATGACCATAGATGTTAAGTCCCATAGTGCTCAGAGCCATTTGATTTTCGATCAGAAAATACCGGTTAGGATGCTATTGCCACATTAAAATAATGTACTCACACAAACAAATAATTGCGTTATTCATCATTTGGTTTTTATGCTCAGGGGAAATGGCCGTATTTCCAGATAAAATTAACGGCTGTAAGGTCCGTCTCTTTTGCAAACAACTGTTCTCTCACACAAGTCGAAACATATTTCAACACCAGAATGAGATTTCCACTCTGCAGCGGAGTGTGCGCTGGTATGAGGCAGGTAGGAGACGAGGTACTGGCAGAAGTAAAGCTGTGAGGAAGGGGGCGTGACTCGTGCTTGGGTAGCTCAGTTGGTAGAGCACTTGCCCGCGAAAGGCAAAGGTCCCGAGTTCGAATCTCAGTCCTGCACACAGTTTTCATCTGCCAGGAAGATTCATATTTCAACACCTCTGCGCCCTCGTCCGTGGTACTCTTCATTCAAATCTTAATTTTTCTACATTTCAGTAAAGTATACCCACTGACGATCTCACGAAGATGCTGTCTTACGTTTGGATTTACACTAACTTACGAAAGTCGTGGGATAGCGAAATGCACCCATACATATGGCGGTTGTATCACGAACACAGACCGTGTGGGCTGGCGCAGTGGTTAGCACACTGGACTTGCGGTCGGGAGAACTACGGCTCAAACCCGCTTTCGGCCATCCTGATTCAGGTTTACCGTGATTTCCCTAAATCGGTCTAGGCAAATGCCGGGATGGTTCCTTTCAAATCATTGACACAATCAGATCTTGTGCTCCGTCGTAATGTCCTCAGTGTCGAGGGGACGTTAAACCCAACCTTCCTTCCTTCCTTCCCATGTACACTCCTGGAAATTGAAATAAGAACACCGTGAATTCATTGTCCCAGGAAGGGGAAACTTTATTGACACATTCCTGGGGTCAGATACATCACATGATCACACTGACAGAACCACAGGCACATAGACACCGGCAACAGAGCATGCACAATGTCGGCACTAGTACAGTGTATATCCACCTTTCGCAGCAATGCAGGCTGCTATTCTCCCATGGAGACGATCGTAGAGATGCTGGATGTAGTCCTGTGGAACGGCTTGCCATGCCATTTCCACCTGGCGCCTCAGTTGGACCAGCGTTCGTGCTGGACGTGCAGACCGCGTGAGACGACGCTTCATCCAGTCCCAAACATGCTCAATGGGGGACAGATCCGGAGATCTTGCTGGCCAGGGTAGTTGACTTACACCTTCTAGAGCACGTTGGGTGGCACGGGATACATGCGGACGTGCATTGTCCTGTTGGAACAGCAAGTTCCCTTGCCGGTCTAGGAATGGTAGAACGATGGGTTCGATGACGGTTTGGATGTACCGTGCACTATTCAGTGTCCCCTCGACGATCACCGGTGGTGTACGGCCAGTGTAGGAGATCGCTCCCCACACCATGATGCCGGGTGTTGGCCCTGTGTGCCTCGGTCGTATGCAGTCCTGATTGTGGCGCTCACCTGAACGGCGCCAAACACGCATACGACCATCATTGGCACCAAGGGAGAAGCGACTCTCATCGCTGAAGACGACACGTCTCCATTCGTCCCTCCATTCACGCCTGTCGCGACACCACTGGAGGCGGGCTGCACGATGTTGGGGCGTGAGCGGAAGACGGCCTAACGGTGTGCGGTACCGTAGCCCAGCTTCATGGAGACGGTTGCGAATGGTCCTCGCCGATACCCCAGGAGCAACAGTGCCCCTAATTTGCTGGGAAGTGGCGGTGCGGTCCCCTACGGCACTGCGTAGGATCCTACGGTCGTGTCGTGCATCCGTGCGTCGCTGCGGTCCGGTCCCAGGTCGACGGGCACGTGCACCTTCCGCCGACCACTGGCGACAACATCGATGTACTGTGGAGACCTCACGCCCCACGTGTTGAGCAATTCGGCGGTACGTCCACCCGGCCTCCCGCATGCCCACTATACGCCCTCGCTCAAAGTCCGTCAACTGCACATACGGTTCACGTCCACGCTGTCGCGGCATGCTACCAGTGTTAAAGACTGCGATGGAGCTCCGTATGCTACGGCAAACTGGCTGACACTGACGGCGGCGGTGCACAAATGCTGCGCAGCTAGCGCCATTCGACGGCCAACACCGCGGTTCCTGGTGTGTCCGCTGTGCCGTGCGTGTGATCATTGCTTGTACAGCCCTCTCGCAGTGTCCGGAGCAAGTATGGTGGGTCTGACACACCGGTGTCAATGTGTTCTTTTTTCCATTTCCAGGAGTGTACAAAAGGTATAAAAGGGCAGTGTATTGGCGGAGCCGTCGTTTGTACTCAGACGAGTCATGTGAAAAGTTTCCGGCCTGATTATGGCCGCTCGACGAGAATTAACAGACTTTGAATGCTACCTCTCACCATGGACAATGCAGTGGCCGACGGCCTTCAGTTAAAGACAGAGAGCAGCGGCATTTCCGTAGAGTTGGCAGTGCTAACAGAGAAGCAACACTCTGTGAAATTAATGTGGGACGTACGACCAATGTATCTGTTGGGAGAGTGCGACGAAATGTGGAGGCGATGGTCTGCGGCAGCAGAGGACCGACGCGAGTGCCTTTGTTGACAGCACGACATCAACTGCAGCGCCTCTCTTGGACTCGTTGAGAGAGGACAAGTTACTCTCTCACCTATTTTTCGCGTACGGAAAATTATTGAAGATTTCATTACAACCTGACACACCTTGAACGAGACTCTAGAACAAGGGCGGGCAGGAATCCTGCACATGTGCGGTGCACTTGCACGCGTGCAGTTAACAGGTGTTCCGCGTGCACACAGGGGCAAGCTGGCCACCCGCTTATCTCCCATCCCCACCATACCTTCTGTCCGCTCCTTCCTCTGTAATGCGTTTTGTTTCCTAGCTTGCTTTATTGAGTGAATCAATAAGGTTAGTAGGAGTGCTTGAAGGAAATCATGGTTTGAAAGAGTACCTATTACCTACGATACGTTTTATTTAATTATCACAGGTGGAGTTTACAATACGTTTAATATCTCGAACAACACTTCTACATACAGACAAACACAAACTGTTACGGAAATTTTCATGACTGATGTTTGCTCTTAACCGAGACTTATTAATTCAGCAAATGGTTTTCCAGCTCTCGCTATATTAAGCGCAGTCTTATAACTTACACATACCGCTGGGCTATTATTGTTGTCGTCCTGAAAACATGAAAACAGTGCTCCATAAAATGTTAGATCAGTTAGATGAGAGACATGACGAGAGAAAGTCGCAGATCTCTCGTGACAACAGCAACTACGACAAATTCAAATGGCTCTGAGCACTATGGGACTTAACTGCTGTGGTCATCAGTCCCCTAGAACTTAGAACTACTTAAACCTAACTAACCTAAGGACATCACACACATCCATGCCCGAGGCAGGATTCGAACCTGCGTCCATAGCGGTCGCGCGGTTCCAGACTGTAGTGCCTAGAACCGCTCGGCCACTCCGGCCGGCCAACTACGACAGATTCATCTGGTATCGTCAGATCGGTCTTCTTAAGCTCAGTCAATTCCCCATCCGCTGAGAATCCGACAATAAATTGTACTCGTCCTTGTGAAATTTATTATAATGGCCTTCAATACTAAACTTCCGTTGACCAGCGAGGATACTGCCACATATTAAACACTTCGAATTTTCACGTTTTTGCACAAAGGAAAATGATTCTCCCATTACTTTTTAAAAGATAGCAAATCTCCACTTCTCCGTTTCTTGAAATACAACGTTCACTACATAGTGCTCGCTTCGCATCAACGTCCGCAGCTTAGCCTGGCACTACACTGCCGCAACCTGCCGGCTGTCGCCACAGCCCCGGTCGACGCCTGCACGCGAGCAGCACACGTGCAGCGCTGTGCGCTCATGAGCCGCGTGCAACGTTTGCCCGCCCCTGCTCTAGAAAGTTAATGGCCTCAGGAGACGTTGATGGAGCCTGGTAGGGCACTAAAAGCATGAGGTATTTTCATGATTCTTAGTGCGTAGTAACGGCTTGTTGGGAGTTGAAAGGAATTGGCGGTGAGCCCATCAAAATCGTGCAAATGGCTCTGAGCACTATGGGACTCAACTTTTTAGGTCATAACTCCCCTACAACTTAGAGCTACTTAAACCTAACTAACCTAAGGACATCACACACATCCATGCCCGAGGCAGGATTCGAACCTGCGACTGTAGCAGTCGTGCAGTTCCAGATTGTCGCACCTAGAACCGCTCGGCCACTCCGGCCGGCGGAACCCATCCCTCAGTAAATCTTGCTGGACAGGCCCACAGCCATACAGGGCAGATAGGGCAGCCCCTCATCGAGACAGGTATCCAGCAGAACAATGCCGTGATACCTGCACTGGCACCAGCCGAAGCCTGGAATGGGGTGATGGACTGAAGGAACGTGTCTACACAGTGGAGTCGTAAACCGGGCATTGTGTGCAGGGCCACACATAATAAAAATTCACCTAATTTCGTGTTCACCGATCGTGCAAATAGGCCAATGAACCGATTCCATCAGCTGCCTCGGTTGTATAAGAAACTCTGGCACCTGAAAAACGTTTAGAGATAGAATCTTTATTACACCTCATAGCTAGGACTAACAAGCTCCAAGACACAGGTGATTTATATAAAGATCTTTAAGATTCTATCTGTTCGCTTGTTGCCATGGGAAGAGACATGACTTCAGAAAAAAAATCATCCCTCCCCCCTCTGCGAAAACCTAAAAAAGCGAGTAATTGGCAGTTTCTTTTTTTCTTTCAGAGATGCAGGTGTCTTAACTCTTGCCCTGGTTCGACATGAGTTTGTGGTGGCGTGTGGGAGGGGAGATTTAGCGTCTCTAGAGCTCTATGGTTGGCTCAAGACGGTGTGAAGGCGGCGTCGCTCATGCACTTTGAAGGAAAACGGACTTTTTTCTGGAGAGGTGTGAAGCACTTGGGTGCAGGACTTTGGTCTGGTAAGCACTTCTGGTTTAAGGGGCTCCGGAATGCCCTATACTTGCAATGTTAAAATAACGCTTATAAATTACATCTTTCCTCACAAAGTATTTGAGGTAGGAAGTTGAACTTTTTACAGATTATTTATTGGAATATGGGCTACAACTTAACACAGGGATTTTACAAAATTTTAGTTCAGTTATTAAAGATGATTTTTTTTCAATTGTAATGAAAATTCACAACATTTTTTTGCAATTTTTTATTTATATATTCAAAAATATACAGTTTTTTGGAAAAAGGCTGTGTTAAATTATGCAGAAGGTACTGTGTAACATTTACTGAAAGTTTGAAACAAATATGTTTGGAAGATCCTTAGAAAACATGTAATTAGTATGAGAAAATAAAAGTTTTGGGAATCGAGCGACAAAGATTGGATTAACTTTTTAGTGCATTCCAGGTCCATAGGATGGGTTATCTTCATCCTCTGCAAACTCCTCCTCCAGCTTCCTCTTGTTCCTCCTCCTGTTTACTCTTGCTTGTATTTCTAGACTCTTTGCAGCCCTGTCTGCAGCCCGAAGACGTTCCTTGTCTAAAGCAAGCATCGCTCATACCATGTTAGAACCTATCTTCATTCCCATATTTCTAAATACCTTGCACCTTACAATGTTGCCATCATTGAAAGTCGCAACAGCATCATACACACCAAAGTGAAGTGTTTCTATTCCAACAAATACAGTCTTGGGGATTCTCGACCATATAACACTATTTACACTTTCATTGGGGTTTTGAGTTTTTCCGTGAATACACTTTTTCAACAGTTCAGGTGCTGCTAAGTCTCTGAAAATAGGTTTTATCACCTCCATTATTGCATGAGGCAGACTATGCTTATGAGTGTACACTTCACCAGTTAGCAATCCTTTGTTATATTTACACCAACTGTCTTCTTCTTTGGGACACAAGCTATGTTGGGGATTTTCATCGGTTGAAGAAGTATGAAAAAAAAAAGAGCCCAAACAGCCTTCTTCATTTCGTCGACACTTTGTGTATTTTGCCTAATAGCCATTCCATAATAGTTCTGTATTTTGTCAATTACACTGTCAGTTAACCTTCCCTTCCCATCCAACCCTTTACCATCACTGAGTTTTTGTTTTTTGTACGAAGCCTTCAGTCGTCGAAGTCTTGTTCCCATTCGCTTCTGTACGTGTCCAATACACTCAAATTTTTGCACTACAACATCATCACCATAGGGCTTCAGTCCTTGAACATTTTTGAAACTTTTAGAATCACCGTCACCAAGGTAATTAACATATCGCACTTTATCACACGCCTCAGAACGCTGGAATATACTGGCAACACCAGCCACTTCCATTCCTCCACTACTGCCACTATAGTTAGCTTTGCAATTATTTTCATGTGTACCTTTATATTTTTGTGGACATGTACAATACTTTGATATTACTGCTACATCTAAAACTTTCCCTGTATACATACTGGTGGCAGATACTACACCATGAAGAGATGTGTGTCCCCGTTTATGCCAGGTACCATCGAACGCTGCAGTCAAATCTCTGTTACCATTATTTTCCATTACTGCCTCTTCCGCAGCGTTCTTCATAGATTCTATACAGACATCTTCTACTTTAGACCCTATTAATTTATTATAGGTCGTAAACTTGGTTGGGGGATTGGGAAGATTCATGATGCCACAGAAAATTGCACCTGCAGTAGCACCCTTACCAACTGAACGCAAGGAATAAACAAATCTAATGTTGTGTTCGTAGATTTTGCTACCATTTTCTTCAGTTGCAGTTACTGCAACACTGTTCCAAAAGGTGGCCATGTATGAACACTTATCACATTTCAGTTGTATTTCACTAGCAAGTCCTACGTGCTTTATTATGGAGAGTTCCAGACCAACTTCACTACAATGAATACATCTTACACAGTTTGAAAAAATTCCTTTGAGAACCGACATATCAAATATTTCATTCACATCCGATTCGCCCATAAAACATTCATAGTTTTCACTCATTGAACCAAGCTTCTTCTGTGAAGTATTTTCTTTCCCACTTTGACTGCTATGGGCAGGTGTACTTGAGAGGTTAGGTTCACTCACTTGGTTATCGTCTTTATTGTTTACAGTAATAACACATACCTTTGGCTTTCCAACATTTCCCCTTTTCTTAAAAGCCTTCAGAGGATTTCTAATAACTTTACTTTTACTCATTATTATACTTCAACAAAACAGACTCAAGAAACAGAATTAATTACGAATATTTTCGAGATAACGAAAGAGTAAATAAACATGAAACAATCGACAATCACACCAGCGATATATATTGAACCATCACAGGTTAGCCACAACACATACTTTATCTCACATCACTAAAATGTACCTGATGAACACGGACGTTAATAATAACACCATTTGATAGCAGTTTAACAGCGCCACAGTGGGTCACGTCCATGTAGAACACATTTCAAAAAAAAATTTAAAAATAGTTGTAGTCTTCGGAATTGAATAAATTATATATCTATTAAAAGGTAATAGTCTGCAGATTCAGAAAACGCAAAAAAGTAAAAATTGAACTTTTCATGATTTTGAGCCTTTCCGGAGCCCCTTAAGATCTGGTATGTCTGGTTGGTACTTGGAACATGTCCTGAGACTGACTTCACTTGCAAGTAGTTCAGACTGGGCAGCCTGTGGTGAGGTTCTTAGTGTACTGACAGACTACTCGTTTGCCGAGGGCACAGTTATTCGTTTCTGGTGTACCAGACTTGACATTCGGTATCCTCCTCCACTCTGTCGTGCAAGTGAGCCAAATTCGTCCTTGGTACGGCCAGAACAGGTGTGCCTCACACTGAACTCTACCGTAATTTCAGAGCTCTGGTAGAGAGTAAATTGCGATCCGTGATCGGTAGACGATAAGATTTTTGCATTTGTTTCATGGCCGCGATCGCTTCACCGGAGCCGCCTCCACGTCTCACCTCTGCTGCACACATCTCGCCAGCTGAAAGTCACGTCCCCGCACAAAGTACACAGGGAAACGTACTGCCGCTATGGCACTGCCAGGGCGTACAGATCTCAATCGCCACTTGCTCTCAGCTGCACCTACGTAGACAAAGTGCAGTAGGTTTGGTCAGTCAGTCTGCTCAGCGTCGGATCAGTTCAGGGCCAGGGCACTTGACTCACTAACCACCTAGTTAAACTGTGTTTGCCAACCTGTTAGTTGTTCAGGGTATTCAGTTTGTAGCTTGTTTAGCATAATTTATGTCTGATTGAAAAAAAAATGTTGTTAGGAGACTAAAATTATGCCAACATTGTCAATCATTTAAATAGTCCCAACGGAGTTGCCGTTCAGCATGACCATATTGTTTGGACACCAGACGATTGCAAAACTGTGGCCTGTTCTACATCTACATTTATACTCCGCAAGCCACCCAACGATGTGTGGCGGAGGGCACTTTACGTGCTACTGTCATTACCTCCCTTTCCTGTTCCAGTCGCGTATGGTTCGCGGGAAGAACGACTGTCTGAAAGCCTCCGTGCGCGCTCTAATCTCTCTAATCTCTCTAATTTTACATTCGTGACCTCCTCGGGAGGTATAAGTAGGGGGAAGCAATATATTCGATACCTCATCCAGAAACGCACCCTCTCGAAACCTGGCGAGCAAGCTACACCGCGATGCAGAGCGCCTCTCTTGCAGAGTCTGCCACTTAAGTGTATTAAACATCTCCGTAACGCTATCACGGTTACCAAATAACCCTGTGACGAAACGCGCCGTTCTTCTTTGGATCTTCTCTATCTCCTCCGTCAACCCGATCTGGTACGGATCCTACACTCATGAGCAATACTAAACTATAGGTCGAACGAGTGTTTTGTAAACCACCTCCTTTGTTCATGGACTACATTTTCTAAGGACTCTCCCAATGAATCTCAACCTGGTACCCGCCTTACCAACAATTAATTTTATGTGATCATTCCACTTCAAATCGTTCCGCACGCATACTCCCAGATATTTTACAGAAGTAACTGCTACCAGTGTTTGTTCCACTATCATGTAATCATACAATAAAGGATCCTTCTTTCTATGTATTCGCAATACATTACATTTGTCTATGTTAAGGGTCAGTTGCCACTCCCTGCACCAAGTGCCTATCCGCTGCAGATCTTCCTGCATTTCGCTACAATTTTCTAATGCTGCAACTTCTCTGTATACTACAGCATCATGCGCGAAAAGCCGCGTGGAACTTCCGACACTATCTACTAGGTCATTTATATATATATTGTGAAAAGCAATGGTCCCATAACACTCCCCTGTGGCACGCCAGAGGTTACTTTAACGTCTGTAGACGTCTCTCCATTGAGAACAACATGCTGTGTTCTGTTTGCTAAAAACTCTTCAATCCAGCCACACAGCTGGTCTGATATTCCGTAGGCTCTTACTTTATCAGGCGACAGTGCGGAACTGTATCGAACGCCTTCCGGAAGTCAAGCAAAATAGCATCTACCTGGGAGCCTGTATCTAATATTTTCTGAGTATCATGAACAAATAAAGCGAGTTGGGTCTCACACGATCGCTGTTTCCGGAATCCATGTTGATTCCTACATAGTAGATACTGGGTTTCCAAAAACGACATGATACTCGAGCAAAAAACATGTTCTAAAATTCTACAACAGATCGACGTCAGAGATATAGGACTATAGTTTTGCGCATCTGCTCGACGACCCTTCTTGAAGACTGGGACTACCTGTGCTCTTCTCCAATCATTTGTAACCTTCCGTACCTCTAGAGACATGCGGTACACGGCTGTTAGAAGGGGGGCAAGTTCTTTCGCGTACTCTGTGTAGAATCGAATTGGTATCCCGTCAGGTCCAGTGGACTTTCCTCTGTTGAGTGATTCCAGTTGCTTTTCTATTCCTTACACACTTATTTCGATGTCAGCCATTTTTTCGTTTGTGCGAGGATTTAGAGAAGGAACTGCAGTGCGGTCTTCCTCTGTGAAACAGCTCTGGAAAAAGGTGTTTAGTATTTCAGCTTTACGCGTGTCATCCTCTGTTTCAACGCCATCATCATCCCGGAGTGTCTGGATATGCTGTTTCGAGCCACTTGCTGATTTAACGTAAGACCAGAACTTCCGAGGATTTTCTGTCAAGTCGGTACATAGAATTTTACTTTCCTGTTCAGATGAGTCGCGATTTGACTTGGTAACAGGTGATGATAGGCTTTGAGCGTGGTGCAGACTCCACGAAGCCATGCACCGAAGTGCAAGCTCCATAATGGTGAGGGCTGTGTTTACATGGAATGGACTGGGCCTTCTGGTCGAGTGAACAGACCATTGACTGGAAATGGTTATGTTTGGTTACTTGGAGACGATTTGCAGTCATTAATGGGCTTCGTGTTCCCAAACATTACTGGGCCGCATTAGTACCCGACTGGTTTGAAGCACATTCTGGACAATTCGTGTCAATGATTTAGCCACAGAGATCGCCCGACTTAAACCCCATCGAACATTTATGGGACATAATCAGAGGTTCGTTCGTGCACAAAATCCTGCTCCGGCAACACTTCCGCAGTTATGGACGGCTGTAGAGACAGCATGGCTCAGTATTTCTGCAGGGAACTTCCAAAGACTTGTTGAGGCCAATGCCACGTCGAGTTGCTGTACTACGCCGGGTGAATGGAGGTCCGGTACAGTATGAGGAGGTACCTCATGACTCTGGTCACGTCAGTGTATAGTTGTTTTGCGTAATAGAGAGACCTTATATCCTGTAGAAGTCGAATTCTTTGACAAAAGGAGTGAAGCCAAAGCAGACGCGATGAAACGAATTCGCGAGAGCAAAGTAGGCAGCAATTACACAGGAATGTGTTCAAAACAGGGCCGTCTGCTGTGACCCCATCTGTCACGCGGTAGCCAGCGTGTTAAAGAAGAATGTCTACATTAAAGGAGAATGTCTATAACGAATATATACCACTAGTACTGGAGTCAAACATGGATGTTATACCCGCAAACAGTTACACATTACCGGCCGGTGTGGCCGTGCGGTTCTAGGCGCTTCAGTCTGGAACCGCGTGACCGCTACGGTCGCAGGTTCGAATCCTGCCTCGGGCATGGATGTGTGTGATGTCCTTAGGTTAGTTAGGTTTAAGTAGTTCTAAGTCCCATAGATGTTAAGTCCCATAGTGCTCAGAGCCAGTTAAACATTGAGTGTTGACCGAAGAGCAATGGAGAGATGTATGTTGGCCCTAACAAGAAGGAACAAAACACTAATAAATGGCGGAGAATAACGGCAGGAGCTGCGGACAAGATAATGGTTGTTAGGAAAGTGAAATGAATGTGGGCTGAGCGTATAGTGACACTAGCCGATGGGAGACGGACTAACGAATGTCTACGTTCCATTCCTCCTGATACGAACTAGCTGAGGATAAACAAATCGGTATCTCCATTCTCTTCCTCTACATTTCGCTTTTGAGATATTGAAAATATGCTACGTTGTTCTTTAAGTTTTAGGTACGGTGATTATTGTTAATGATCTAAAATTTTTCTGATGAATTGATATCTGAAACATATAAGTCAGGATATTACTGTTTTCAAAATTAATACGTACTGGGCATTTGTTTGGTATTTCTCCAGAGTGGACTCTCATATGTATTAGCAACTTGTATTTTGCATTAAAAGGTCTTGACCGCCTTTAACATCCTTGCCAGAAACATGAGAAATCTTCACCTTTGCTCATTTCTACATGACTCTTGTCAATATGATTGACTAGTGACTCTTGATCCATAAAAACAGCATAGCAGTCAAGCCAACGACATTCAAGGAGACTTTCAGCTGTAAATAATGCAGAAAAATATTTACAGTTGGATAATTAATGGCTACTTTATTTAAAATTGCATAACTGAATAATCTAATTTCATGACAGTCATAAAACTCCACAAAATATTTCAGCAATATTGAAAGTATAAGTTATCAGAATTAATTCTACACTAGCACTGTATGTCTTTCTTGCAGGAGCAGCACTGCAAATTGACTGTATTGTTTCATTTACATCCTATTCCTGATATTTTTGATAGCTTTTGTTTTCACCAAAATAAAAGTCAGTCATCAGCTGCACATCTTACTTTTTCATAGCAGAACAAAATAATAAATAGGTATGAAACGATTAGAAACAATCAGATCATATGAGGAGAGCGGAACCTAAGTACCCCATTTGAGAAATTCAGTGGAAGATAAATGGCTGATCATGACGACCATCATAATTAGGTCTGTTCCATGGCCCACTCACTTGTTTTGGTGTTTCTGTTATATTGCTCCTAAGATACGTTTATCTATCCGTTAGTAGCCGAGGTTTTTATACAATTTTATAATTCAAAGTTCGTGTCTGATTGTCAGAAGTCGAAACTGGTAATGAGCTGCAAACGCTTGAAGCCGCACAAAGTCGTGTTTGATGGTAAGCACCATTTACTCTTGCGACACACAAACAAATGTGAATTACAGGTTGTTTCCTGTTAACCAGAGCGTGCACAACGTGTCTCGTAAGGCTCCATTTCAAAGGAAATGGTTTCAGTAAATGTTTCATGACTTAAAAGAAGGGCCGGCCGGTGTGGAAGAGCGGTTCTAGGCGCTACAGTCTGGAACCGCGCGACCGCTACCATCGCAGGTTCGAATTCTGCCTCGGGCATGGATGTGTGTGATGTCCTTAGGTTAGTTAGGTTTAAGTAGTTCTAAGTTCTAAGGGACTGATGACCTCAGATGTTAAGTCCCATAGTGCTCAGAGCCATATGAATTTTTTAAAAGGAGGAGGAGGATTCTGTTTAACGTCCCATCGACATCAAGGTCATTAGAGACGAAGCAGAAGCTCGGATTTTGCCAGGGTTGGGGAAGGAAGTCAGTCGTGCCCTTTCAAAGGAACATCCCGGTATTTGCCTGGAATGATTTAGGGAAATCACGGAAAACATGAATCTGGATGGCCGGAGGAGGGTTTGAACCGTTGTCTTCCCGTATGCGAGGAAAAAAATTGAGATGACTACTTGTGTCGTTGAGGAGACATAGCGAGATGCAGAGACTAGGTGCATGTTGACTCGTAACACGACTGTAAGTAACGGGAGGCGAGTGGCGTCTGTGTGTGTTTCTCTTGCAGCTCTCGCTGCGGGCAACGGAGAAAGCGCTGCCCGGCACCTGACGTCACAGCGGGAAAGCCCCTTCCCCTCCCCCCCTCCTCTCTCTCTCTCTCTCTCTCTCTCGCTCTGTGTGTGTGTGTGTGTGTGTGTGTGTGTGTGTGTGTGTGTGTGTGTGTGTGTGCGAGAATAGTTTAACGCGATACCGGGATCCAGGAATACAGCACATTACTGCCTTCCCGCGTATTGCCAGTGGCGGAATAATATTTGATGAGTGATTCGGGGAGGGGGGAGGGAGGGAGGAGGCGGCATCCTGCCCCGGGCCTCGATTTGGAGGACCCCAGGACCACAAGGTTTCAGTTCGGAGTTAAGAGGCCCCGTTATCAGGTCTTGGCAATTGTCAATGTGAGTCCAGAATGAAGTTTTCAGTCTGCAGCGGGGTGTGCGCTGATACGAAATTTCTTGGCAGACTAAAACAGTGTGCGTGAGCGAGACTCGAACTCGGGACCTTAGCCTTTCGCGGGCAAGTGCTCTACCGACTGAGCTACCTAAGTACGACTCACCATTCCTCCCAACAGTTTTGCTGCAGCCAGTACATCATCTCCTACCTTCCAAACTTCACAGAAGCTCTCCTGCGAATGTGTGAAGTTTGGTAGGTCGGAGGTGATGTACTGGCGGCAGTAAAACCTTGAGGACGGATCGTGAGTCGTGCTTGGGTAGCTCAGTCTGCCGGCACGGTAGCTCGGCGTGTTCGGTCGGAGGCTTTAGCTATCCTATGTAATAAAAAACCTGAGTGAACGGATCAACAAACAACCTGAATGGGTGTCATCGGACTTCCGCCAAGAACAAATTCAACAAATTATATAGAACAAAAATGAGATCAACAAAAAAAAAAGGCGGTAGAGCACTTGCCCGCGAAATTCAAAGGTCCCGAGTTCGAGTCTCGCTCCTGCACAGAGTTTAGCCTGCCAGAAACTTTCGTCAATGTATGTGTTCAGAATTTTTTAAAAATGTTAGACGAAACTTAAAGTCTGTAGAACAATAGTTCTTTGAACCTGACTGGAGAACGATAGTACTGCCGCCAACGTCCGTTTTGCGTACGGGCCACCAAGATGAGAGAAATCAGGGCTCGTAAGGAGGTATCTAGATAGCCCCTTTTGCCTCGTCCTATTTACAAGCGGGAGAGCAAAGGAAGTGATTGGTACTGACACAAGATATCGTCCGTCGTACACTATACGGTGGCTTGCGGAGTATATATTTAGATGTAGCCGTAGATAATTAATTTTCAGCTAGGGGCAGTTACCCTACATAAAACGTTATTTGATACCTACACCTTACGCATGTGTACTGTAATTCCACTTAACGTCAGTATAGAAGATAACACTGTGGAAGTTCTAGAATTTTTCTTGGGTTTTTCATAAGTGGGTAAAGGGTGCAGAGGATGAGTGGAAAGAGATTCAACAGCAGCTGGAAAGAGATTGGCCGGAAATTGCTTTGCGTAGGGCTGAAGGTAATGGCAAAGTCGCGCCAGTGTCAGGTGTGCATTTAGGACAACGAAAAATTCGAAAACTCAGTGGGGAAACACCGCTGAGTTCGTGAACAAATCATTCGATAAAGTTTGGTAGAGTTCATCGATTCTCATGTGCCCCGCTACCGTCACCCGTTTTGGAACTGTAGAGAGGTTATATCCATTCTTTTCGTCTTATGGATAAAGATGGGAATTACTTGCAGAACAGACAGGAACAAATTTGAAACGGTTGTCTGGAGTGCTCATTAAAATCCAGTTAGTCATAAAAGAATACGTGGATACAACTAAATAGCTTGAAAGATGTGCAAGACCTTGATGCTAAATCTGCAGCAAGCTACTCCTTCCAACTATATGTGATTTTACCTTTTTGACCTACATCAAATTTTAGCACACGATACTGGCGGAAATAAATTCAGTAGTCCAACGGTACCGGCACCGGCACCATCAGCTCCTCCTCCTCCTCCTCCTCCGTCCGCACAGGCCTCTGAAGGCGCAACGCTACCGACCGACCGCCGTCTCATCCTCTGCCGATTGGAGTCACTGGATGCGGATACGGAGGGGCATGTGGACAGCACACCGCTCTCCCGGCTGTTGTCAGGTTTAGTGACCGGAACCGCTTCTAAATTAGGTTTACAAGGGTTCAGTACACCCTGCTTGCCAAAAGCACTCGGCAGACGCGGACGGTCATCCATGATGCAAGTGCAGACAGCGCTTAACGTCAGTGACCTGACGGGAGCAAGTGTTACCACTGCGGCAAGGCCGCTGGCAGCCCAGCAGTATCTACAGTCTCCAAAAATGTCTTTGGATTAAGGACTCGCCAAGTTAAAAACCCTGACTGAATTTTTAATGATGGAACGAAGTACAATTATAGACAGTGCTGTTACTTCGGCCCTTAAAAAATGCAGTTATATAGACATTAACATTGGCCGACGAGGCAGGAGGAGGATAAATAAAACGATGTCGGGTGAAGTAGCTCATGACGCTGTATAAAATAACTTTTATCTTAGTAATACGAAAATTTATATATGTGTTTGGAGAGAGAGAGATTGATTTTTGATTGAGATTTTTACTTTAAGTCGTAACTTCTTTAAGGTTTAAAATAGGACTCTGTTAGTTACTTGGTCGTATTGCGGACAGCTTTGAGCCCAAGTTTTCGTGGCTTTTCATACCTAAGGGACCACTGTTGTAAGTAAATAAGGTCAAACAGCAATCTGCTTTACGTGAGAAAAGCACACAAACGTCTTTCAAACTACACGTCCTGCTACATCAAAATTGGTCGGTGGGGTTCAGCACCATACTATTGTACAAGAACATAATCCAATTACTGTAATTAAGAAATTATGAGAGGTTGTTACTTATGAATGAAAACTATAGAGAATGCATTTTTTTCCTGTATTTTAGTGTACTTTGTACACTTACAATTTTGTCGATTGATAGACGGCAACGACAATGAAGTTGACCTCCTTTTCCAAAAACAAGATATTTCTATTCTTTACTTCCAGAAAATTTGTATACATAAATGTTTGGCAACTCTTACACATACTTCACTCGGTTGTATCACTAAAATATCAATTTTCATTAAATCTAACAATACGTTCTGACGACGGCCCAGCAACACCTCCTCTTTCCACAAGATATAGATTAAGTCTTCTTTTTTTAATAAAATCAATTGTCTTTTTTTTTAGAGTCCATACTCAAAGATTCTCTAGTACTATTGTTGCGGGGATTGCGCGCTAAAGAGTTTCTTGCTGTCCAGCTGCACTTCACTTCAAGTACTTTTTGAATCAAATTTACATTTACGGGATTTACAAACATTACTGAGCTTCTCAGAATAAAATCAGGCACAAATTAGTTAAAGAAAAAAAAATAGTGAGCCACACATAACATTACAGCTGGATTCTCGATTGAGGAAGTAGTTTGTCGTTCAGTGTTTGAATTCATGGAACGATCTGTATAAGAACTGTCCCAAAGATACACAGCCTTGAAGGAAATCACGAAAATTTTCCAAGTGGTTAAAAGTAATTATGATTCAAGCTTCCGATAGCGCGCTGGTTGAATCTGATAGAAAATTATGATAAGTTTGATAAGGAACAGGTGAAGCGTGAAATAAAAAGGTAGCGTAGATATCTTGTGGAACCGATAAGAGTGTGGACATTTGCTGGATGGACATCCAAAGAAATCCTTCAATTAATAATGATATGGGTCTTCCGTGAGTCGTCATCTTACACATCACTTATAATCCAATACTTCTTGACCATTTGCGTTTCATTCGCGTGCGAGAGAAGTTTCTCTAAACTGAAACTAACAAAAATTATCTTTACTCTACGATGAATCAAGAACGTCTAGCCAAATCGTTCATTTGATCAACTGAAAGAGAAGTTCCGAATGAAACAGATTTCAACGACGTTATTGAGTATTTCATTAGAATAAAGGCACGAAAATATGTACTATAATAATAACTAGTACCTCGTACTGACTTTACGAAACTAACCCATGTTACAGGACACTAACTGACATTATAAATATACAGACTTCGTTTTCAGACACAAAATACACTCCTGGAAATGGAAAAAAGAACACATTGACACCGGTGTGTCAGACCCACCATACTTGCTCCGGACACTGCGAGAGGGCTGTACAAGCAATGATCACACGCACGGCACAGCGGACACACCAGGAACCGCGGTGTTGGCCGTCGAATGGCGCTAGCTGCGCAGCATTTGTACACCGCCGCCGTCAGTGTCAGCCAGTTTGCCGTGGCATACGGAGCTCCATCGCAGTCTTTAACACTGGTAGCATGCCGCGACAGCGTGGACGTGAACCGTATGTGCAGTTGACGGACTTTGAGCGAGGGCGTATAGTGGGCATGCGGGAGGCCGGATGGACGTACCGCCGAATTGCTCAACACGTGGGGCGTGAGGTCTCCACAGTACATCGATGTTGTCGCCAGTGGTCGGCGGAAGGTGCACGTGCCCGTCGACCTGGGACCGGACCGCAGCGACGCACGGATGCACGCCAAGACCGTAGGATCCTACGCAGTGCCGTAGGGGACCGCACCGCCACTTCCCAGCAAATTAGGGACACTGTTGCTCCTGGGGTATCGGCGAGCACCATTCGCAACTGTCTCCATGAAGCTGGGCTACGGTCCCGCACACCGTTAGGCCGTCTTCCGCTCACGCCCCAACATCGTGCAGCCCGCCTCCAGTGGTGTCGCGACAGGCGTGAATGGAGGGACGAATGGAGACGTGTCGTCTTCAGCGATGAGAGTCGCTTCTGCCTTGGTGCCAATGATGGTCGTATGCGTGTTTGGCGCCGTGCAGGTGAGCGCCACAATCAGGACTGCATACGACCGAGGCACACAGGGCCAACACCCGGCATCATGGTGTGGGGAGCGATCTCCTACACTGGCCGTACACCACTGGTGATCGTCGAGGGGACACTGAATAGTGCACGGTACATCCAAACCGTCATCGAACCCATCGTTCTACCATTCCTAGACCGGCAAGGGAACTTGCTGTTCCAACAGGACAATGCACGTCCGCATGTATCCCGTGCCACCCAACGTGCTCTAGAAGGTGTAAGTCAACTACCCTGGCCAGCAAGATCTCCGGATCTGTCCCCCCTTTGAGCATGTTTGGGACTGGATGAAGCGTCGTCTCACGCGGTCTGCACGTCCGGCACGAACGCTGGTCCAACTGAGGCGCCAGGTGGAAATGGCATGGCAAGCCGTTCCACAGGACTACATCCAGCATCTCTACGATCGTCTCCGTGGGAGAATAGCAGCCTGCATTGCTGCGAAAGGTGGATATACACTGTACTAGTGCCGACATTGTGCATGCTCTGTTGCCTGTGTCTATGTGCCTGTGGTTCTGTCAGTGTGATCATGTGATGTATCTGACCCCAGGAATGTGTCAATAAAGTTTCCCCTTCCTGGGACAATGAATTCACGGTGTTCTTATTTCAATTTCCAGGAGTGTAAAAGGTAATTTTCTTATTTTGTTCTTTATTACTTCCCTGCACTCTGCCTGTTGGTTGCTATGCTAAATGCTGACTCGTATTCTAAGTTCCTCATCCTTTAAGTACGTGTACAGTATTGTAGTTACTCCAGCGCGTAGTACACACATTATAAATACTTGACCTTTTTTGTCATCCATGACATCCACATATTAATTATTTACAAAAATACACTACATAAACGTGAGATTCTTGAAAGGCCGGGCGCACGGTGTAGTTCGTCGAGCTCCGTCCTCCACTTCGTGTCGCTCCCACGTGGACCGAGGACCGTGGACCGTGGACTGACCTAACCGCGCAGAGAGGGGAATACGTGTCAGGCAGGGGAAATTGTCCTCTGACGTGCACTTTACATGCAGATTAGTGGTGTAGATGTACTGTACTCGTTTCGATGTTCTCGTCTTGTCGGCGACCGCTTAGAGCGAGGATATGAAACCAGTTTAGTGTCAACCTTTCGCTGCCACGAAGAAATGAGCGAATATTTGCGATGGATATCGTTGCTGAGGTTGCGGCCTTCACTCCGATTACGGGTTTTGTGAAAATTTCCACAGCAGTTAGTCCTGTGCGAATCTCTTGAACCCACGTCTGCACAATTACCGTACTGCGGCCTGCGTCCAGCTGTACGACTACTGTACATGTGACGCCAGTCTTTCCTTCAGAGACGCGTCCTTCGACATCGCTGCCTTTATCCTCGAGCCATTCCTGTTTTCCAAATTTGCATCTTCCGTCATTCATTTTTTAGACGTGTCTGTATTCTCTTTTTCCTGATTCATATGCTGCATTCTTACATTTTGTCTTGTGTTATCCAAGGACTTCTGTTGGGACTCATCTTGCCAAGCTGTTTGCTGCCTTCACTATGTTATGTTCCAAAGCTATGCATCAAGCTATATACCAAAGCCGTAAACCAAGTTTAAGAATGTTAATTTATACGAACAACAATGAACTCGTTATTGTTATTATTGTTCCTCAATATAAAAGAAAGATAAAACGACTCTGGAAGTCGTTTTTTCTAGAATAATGACTAAAATAAACCTGGACGATGAAAAACATGAAGTGGAGTACCGCCAACGGTGCGGACGTGTTGATAATCTTACGAGCAGTGTGTTGCGACCCGCGCCTGCGCAATAGACTACCCCCGCAAACCAGCAACCTCGTGAAACATTCGTACACCCGTGGTTCTACGAAAGCAGGGAGCTAATACGCGCTTAAATTATTTTATACAGTCACAAATGAAGCCTAGTCGTTACAAATTACTACTCTTCAGTGTCACCGCGGGTAGTATTGTTTTTTAACTAACATCGGCACTGAGCGGAAACAAGTCGAAGTGTTATTACGGTCCCAACGCCTTCCTCGAACTATGCCACGTTAGAATGTGCATGTAAGAGAACGTCAGTGGTGCGAATATTCGTTGCCGATGATGAGCGAACGACAGTTACAAATGGTTTCTTGCTCTACACGAAATAGAAATTAGAAGCAAGTAGATGTAAACGGTCTTTATTATTTTCGGTAGAACTCGTGATTTTCTTCGTTGTCGTTGTTGTTGTTGTTGTGGTCTTCAGTCCTGAGACTGGTTTGATGCAGCTCTCCATGCTACTCTATCCTGTGCAAGCTTCTTCATCTCCCAGTACCTACTGCAACCTACATCCTTCTGAATCTGCTTAGTGTATTGATCTCTTGGTCTCCCCCTACGATTTTTACCCTCCACGCTGCCCTCCAATGCTAAATTTGTGATCCCTTGATGCCTCTAAACATGTCCTAC
This sequence comes from Schistocerca nitens, assembly GCF_023898315.1. NCBI lineage: Eukaryota > Metazoa > Arthropoda > Insecta > Orthoptera > Acrididae > Schistocerca > Schistocerca nitens. The sequence goes on from NC_064622.1 coordinate 14,394,860, forward strand.
CAACCGATCCCTTCTTCTAGTCAAGTTGTGCCACAAACTTCTCTTCTCCCCAATCCTATTCAATACCTCCTCATTAGTTACGTGATCTACCCACCTTATCTTCAGCATTCTTCTGTAGCACCACATTTCGAAAGCTTCTATTCTCTTCTTGTCCAAACTGGTTATCGTCCATGTTTCACTTCCATACATGGCTACACTCCATACAAATACTTTCAGAAATGACTTCCTGACACTTAAATCTATACTCGATGTTAACAAATTTCTCTTCTTCAGAAACGATTTCCTTGCCATTGCCAGTCTACATTTTATATCCTCTCTACTTCGACCATCATCAGTTATTTTACTCCCTACATAGCAAAACTCCTTTACTACTTTAAGTGTCTCATTTCCTAATCTAATCCCCTCAGCATCACCCGATTTAATTTGACTATATTCCATTATCCTCGTTTTGCTTTTGTTGATGTTCATCTTATATCCTCCTTTCAAGACACTGTCCATTCCGTTCAACTGCTCTTCCAAGTCCTTTGCTGTCTCTGACAGAATCACAATGTCATCGGCGAACCTCCAAGTTTTTACTTCTTCTCCATGAATTTTAATACCTACTCCGAATTTTTCTTTTGTTTCCTTTACTGCTTGCTCAATATACAGATTGAATAACATCGGGGAGAGGCTACAACCCTGTCTCACTCCTTTCCCAACCACTGCTTCCCTTTCATGCCCCTCGACTCTTGTAACTGCCATCTTGTTTCTGTACAAATTGTAAATAGCCTTTCGCTCCCTGTATTTTACCCCTGCCACCTTCAGAATTTGAAAGAGAGTATTCCAGTTAACGTTGTCAAAAGCTTTCTCTAAGTCTACAAATGCTAGAAACGTGGGTTTGCCTTTTCTTAATCTTTCTTCTAAGACAATTCGTAAGGTTAGTATTGCCTCACGTGTTCCAACATTTCTACGGAATCCAAACTGATCTTCCCTGAGGTCCGCTTCTACCAGTTTTTCCATTCGTCTGTAAAGAATTCGCGTTAGTATTTTGCAGCTGTGACTTATTAAACTGATAGTTCGGTAATTTTCACATCTGTCAACACCTGCTTTCTTTGGTATTGGAATTATTATATTCTTCTTGAAGTCTGTGGGTATTTCGCCTGTCTCATACATCTTGCTCACCAGATGGTAGAGTTTTGTCAAGACTGGCTCTCCCAAGGCCATCAGTAGTTGTAATGGAATGTTGTCTACTCCCGGGGCCTTGTTTCGACTCAGGTCTTTCAGTGCTCTGTCAAACTCTTCACGCAGTATCTTATCTCCCATTTCATCTTCATCTACATCCTCTTCCATTGCCATAATATTGTCCTCAAGTACATCGCCCTTGTATAAACCCTCTATATACTCCTTCCACCTTTCTGCCTTCCCTTCTTTGCTTAGAACTGGGTTGCCATCTGAGCTCTTGCTATTCATACAAGTGGTTCTCTTCTGTCCAAAGGTATCTTTAATTTTCCTGTAGGCAGTATCTATCTTACCCCTAGTGAGACAAGCCTCTACATCCTTACATTTGTCCTCTAGCCATCCCTGCTTAGCCATTTTGCACTTTCTGTCGAACTCATTTTTGAGACGTTTGTATTCCCTTTTGCCTGCTTCATTTACTGCATTTTTATATTTTCTCCTTTCATCAATTAAATTCAATATTTGTTCTGTTACCCAAGGATTTCTATTAGCCCTCGTCTTTTTACCTACTTGATCCTCTGCTGCCTTCACTACTTCATCCCTCAGAGCTACCCATTCTTCTTCTACTGTATTTCTTTCCCCCATTCCTGTCAATTGTGCCCTTATGCTCTCCCTGAAACTCTCTACACCCTCTGATTCTTTCAGTTCATCCAGGTCCCATCTCCTTAAATTCCCACCTTTTTGCAGTTTCTTCAGTTTCAATCTGCAGTTCATATCCAATAGATTGTGGTCAGAATCCACATCTGCCCCTGGAAATGTCTTACAATTTAAAACCTGGTTCCTAAATCTCTGTCTTACCATTATATAATCTATCTGATACCTATTAGTATCTCCAGGATTCTTCCAGGTATACAACCTTCTTTTATGATTCTTGAACCAAGTGTTAGCTATGATTAAGTTATGCTCTGTGCAAAATTCTACAAGGCGGCTTCCTCTTTCATTTCTTCCCCCCAATCCATATTCACCTACTATGTTTCCTTCTCTCCCTTTTCCTACTGACGAATTCCAGTCACCCATGACTATTAAATTTTCGTCTCCGTTCACTATCTGAATAATTTCTTTTATCTCGTCATACATTTCATCAATTTCTTCATCATCTGCAGAGCTAGTTGGCGTATAAACTTGTACTACTGTAGTAGACATGGGCTTTGTGTCTATATTGGCCACAATAATGCGTTCACTATGCTGTTTGTAGTAGCTAACCCGCACTCCTATTTTTTTATTCATTATTAAACCTACTCCTGCATTACCCCTATTTGATTTTGTATTTATAACCCTGTAATCACCTGACCAAAAATCTTGTTCCTCCTGCCACCGAACTTCACTAATTCCCACTATATCTAACTTTAACCTATCCATTTCCCTTTTTAAATTTTCTAACCTACCTGCCCGATTAAGGGATCTGACATTCCACACTCCGATCCGTAGAATGCCAGTTTTCTTTCTCCTGATAACGACGTCCTCTTGAGTAGTCCCCGCCCGGAGATCCGAATGGGGGACTATTTTACCTCCGGAATATTTTACCCAAGAGGACGCCATCATCATTTAATCATACAGTAAAGCTGCATGTCCTCGGGAAAAATTACGGCTGTAGTTTTCCCTTTGCTTTCAGCCGTTCGCAGTACCGGCACAGCAAGGCCATATCAGTCAATCATCCAGACCGTTGCCCCTGCAACTACTGAAAAGGCTGCTGCTCCTCTTCAGGAACCACATGTTTGTCTGGCCTCTCAACAGATACCCCTCCGTTGTGGTTGCACCTACGGTACAACTATCTGTATCGCTGAGGCACGCAAGCCTCCCCACCAACGGCAAGGTCCATGGTTAATGGGGGAAGTCGTTGTCATTAGCCTACGCGAATGCTCTGTTACCTCTGGGTGTATGTTCCAGTATGTTCCAGTACATTCACTTCTGCATGTCTGCTATACACAACGTACTGTACTCGATAAAAACCGGTCTGTAGGTTCAGATCTCTGTGTGGTTGTGCTACTTTATCGTTGTACGCTTGTCCCCCAGTGCCGAGCTAGCTACTCCTTTGTAAAGTGAAGCGAAGTGAACATATCGCGACAGACTCAGTGTGAGGCAGCGATCCGAATTCGGATGTCCATCATACGGCGAGCAGCCTCGCTTAGGCAGCAAAACATAGCTGCTCGGATGGCTGAAATGGTTAAAGCGCCTGCTTGCTATGAGCAAGGGGATCGGAGTTCGAATGAGGCACAAGTGTACCACCGTCACGAAATACTCGTTGCACTGGTGTACGGGATTTGAGCCGCGCGCGATTAGCCGAGCGGTCTTGGGCGCTGCAGTCATGGACTGTGCGGCTGGTCCCGGTGGAGGTTCGAGTCCTCCCTCGGGCATGGGTGTGTGTGTTTGTCCTTAGGATAATTTAGGTTCAGTAGTGTGTAAGCTTAGGAACTGATGACCTTAGTTGTTAAGTCCCATAAGACTTCACACACATTTGAACATTTTTGAACAGGATTTGTGAACAGTTTACTCTGCTACCGTTTCACGTTATTGAGTTTCGCAGATTTTACCCTACCTTGTTGATTCCATTAATTTTATTCTGGCGTATTTAATTAATTATTTTTACATGACCTAACAAATATTCCCTCCAAATTGGCTCTTTTTGTATAATTTGTCGTTACACTTCTGTATTGCTTTACTTTCCAGTGTCTATTCATTTCTTACTTTCCTTGTGTAGCATCGAATAGCTCGTCTTACCCGTTGAATCTCCTTGCGATACACAAAATTTCAGAAACATGAAAGAAGATTGTATATGAAGAAGAGACATGAAGACACAGGAAAGTTGAAGATAAATTACAAAATCCTAAGACAGATATTTAGAAATCAGTTTATCAGCGAAATGTTTCTACTTTGCCATATAGAGTCGGGTAAGAGTGGCTTCATCTGGATATGGGACATCTGAGGGAACAGGATCCATTATGACGACTAGACGCGCTGTTACACGGTATTAGCGTGACGTGTTGGGTGGGAGGGAGGGTTAGTGCTTGTGGACAGATGGTGGGAGCAGACTGCTGGTGCTAGTTTCCTCCAGTGGTACTGCTGTAAGAATGAAGTCCCTTACCGCTTCATTTGGTTTACGTCTTCTCGAATTGTGCGCTGTTACGATATTCCTTTAATCTGTGCAAAGTGTACACATTCACGAAACTTATAACCTCGAGATGAACCGAGGAAGATGTAAAGAGAAACTAGTAATAAATCAGATATCTATTAGCACTTTTTGCTATTCCAGCATCTGTTTTATTTCTTTCGCCTATTTCAGACCGTCGCTGCTTAACGTCCCCTTCGAAACTCTCAATAATCTCTGGCTGTTTAGTTCTTCAGTGCCCCATTTCATTGATTTCCTATCTTTTTCCAATTCCGTCAACTTTAATCTGCATTTCATAACTAATCTATTATGCTGGTAGCCAATATCTGCTCCTGGAAATGTTGAAACATTTCGCTGATGTTGGTTCCTGCTTCTCACCCACTGCTGCAGATAGTTGAGGCAACATTTCCTGTGGGCTTACGGTCGGGTGATTTAGTGGGACAGGCGAGGTGCGACGTAGTTGCCTAAGTGTCCGTCAAGACGGGAACTGGTGTGATCACGGTAGCCGTCGTCTTCGAGGATGGGAGTAGCCCCAGCGAACACGTCACCCAGAATGTTGAAATAAACATCCCGATTCATGTTCACGGTTACATGACTGGATGAGCTCAAATCACGTGCAGCTTCGTGTGCCTCTGGTTGCAGTCGCCTTTAGAGAAGTGCGCGACTGCAAATGTCCATTGCATGTAGTTCCCTTCGCAGTGTTTGCCCAGTAACCGGCTGAGATGGACGACGTGTATTTTTCGGCAGCACCAATTCTTGTTGGGTTAGAAACCGCTGGTGAATGCCAAGACATGACACTCGCGTCCGTTTCCTGTCGGCCAGGGTCTTTTTGGTGCCACAGCTCTTACGCCGTCCTTCGCCGTTGCGAGAGGAGCACCTCTGGTTGTAGACACGTTGCGAAGTCGGCGTTGACATGACGTCATTAGAGATGGGCAAACTCTTTCATCCTTGGGAAGTATTTCACTGGTAATTCCTCTTTTTTTTGGCAACCGTTCATTTTTATTCGTTCACAGTTCACTGTGCTTCGTACATGGTTCTTACGAAAAATTGAAAATTACTGGCATAGGTGACTGAAGATGGAAGGCGTCAGTAGGGGGCACTTGCCTCCCCCCTTGGAGTACAGAGTTTTGATTCATAACAGAATTCTCACACACTTGTAATTTTCGTGATTCTGCAAAACATCTCGTTTAGCCAGCTGTAGCGTTATGTGGCTGATCGCAGTGAAATAATGTAAGGTGGCGCACGAGAAACCGGCCCCGAGTACAGACTGCTCGCTAATTATGCACTATTTGTTGACCGCTACTAGCAGAACAGATAAACATGTAATAATTAGGCAGTGAAGAAATAACAAATAAGCTAATGTAAACAACTTCGAAACAACAGATGTCGATTGGTAAGCGACAATGAGCAGTCCAGTACTCGGGGCAGATGTTTCGTGCGCCGCCCTGTACCACTGAAATAATATTGCAGGAGTCAGCACACACTCGATTACGAAGCGCAGGTTCAAATGGCTCTGAGCACTATGGGACTCAACTGCTGTGGTCATAAGTCCCCTAGAACTTAGAACTACTTAAACCTAACTAACCTAAGGACAGCACACAACACCCAGCCATCACGAGGCAGAGAAAATCCCTGACCCCGCCGGGAATCGAACCCGGGAACACGGGCGTGGGAAGCGAGAACGCTACCGCACCGAAGCGCAGGCTTCATTCGGTTGTTAGTCAGTGTCCCTTCAATAACAATGAACATGCTCTTTTACGTTGCATCAAAAAAAGTGTAGTGTGTGCTGTGCCGACGTCCTTTGCATGTCTAATAACAAAGAATCTTGCCTTTTTACAAATATTTCTTCTGCTGTTTATCGTATTAGTGAAGAAGCTGATACGCCGTTTTGTTACCTGAAAAGATGTATGTATTTCATACCATGTAATATTATGTAATTATAAAATACATCTTAATTACCGGTGGTGGACGCTGTATGGAATACGAAAAGAAAAAGTTCAGAGTTCAAAAAAAGGTTTGAAACACATCTAGAATGGGCGTGCGAAGCGAACGAAACGAACAACTCGATACTGAACTAAACTATGAGCAGTGGACCTGCGACGAGTGGCCACGCGAAGAAGGACGAGTCCGGCCGAGCGAGACCGAGACGAGACAGGCGGGAACGAGACCGAGGCTGGAACGAGACCGGCCGACGTCCCGTTCGGGAACGAGAGCGACCGTCTCCCGTTCCCGGGAACTACAAGTGGAAAGCCGCGACTGAAGTGAACTATGAAAGACCGTACCATAGAATTCGTTCCTCGCTCGTTCCGTTCATCTTGGCGAACCGTTCCTTTGGACCCGTCAGTTCACGAACGACCCATTTCTAGACGTCATCTGCGGTGTGGCTGCAGACACGTCCGCACACGACGGCTCCTCTGAGCTACTCTGCCAGCCCAACGCATTGCCTCGTCTTCGGTCGCCCACACAACCGTCTGGCGTGTACGTAACACTTCACCACCATGACTAGTGTCAGGATTTCAGTCACTTGAGCGCCCGGTACCATTTCCACCCCGTGTAGAGCTCTCCGAAGCGACCGCTGTTCTGAGTGGTAAGTAACGTGGTGTCCGGCGAGATTAGCAGACACTATTAAGATGGCAAGAACTATGCCCCTTACATGAAGTCATTAAAGATCACCTAACTCACGCTGAGCGAACAGTAGGGCTGAACAAAAATGACTGACATGAAAACTTTGTGGAAACGCGTCGATTTACTGGAGGCTAGTTTATCCCAGGGAAGTATACAGAGTTGACCGTGGCCGGCTGGGGAGTGGTGAAGGGAACCGACAATAGGCAGCTTAGGGCAGCTCAAGCTCTGACAAAGCGGTAACGGGGCGCGGCCTCCAGCCACCTTAAGATGCGTGACAGTGAGTGGGTGGTTGACCCCATGCTGGTGTACCGGGAAGCAGACGGAGAACTTGTATGCATGTTGATAAATGTCAGTCGTCCCGTTTTCAGTGAAACATGCGAGCAAGCCGGGCAAAGCTACAGTGGAGCGGTCAACAGAGGCCAAAATATGCATGTTCGTGACTATAGCTGAATTCACGGTCCGCAGAGTCGGAAGTAAATCAGGTGAAATACTCTGACCTCCGATGGGAACGTAAGACCGAGGAATTTGAAGTACTCTCCTGGCAGTCAGAATTCCGGAAAAATTGGTGTTTCGTGCAGACGCTAACCTTAATGGGTGGCCTGGGAGGAGCTAAATAGCAGAAGTTGAGAGGAAGGGAAATTTTGTGGGAATTTGTTCACTTCCCAGAGCAGGCATTGGTCGGCGCTGCAAAGCAACGCATAATTAATGCGACTTAGGTTGCAATTGGCGTAAGTGATGTTGCTGGAGGGGAAACCGAGGCGAAGAGCGGACAGGGAGAAGTCTCAGTAGAGGTCTTCCGTTCCCAGCTTGCCTAGAGTGCGGACGTGGCGTTCTTTACTCAGCTTGCCTGAGAGAGAGTGAGCATCTCTGCAGTTTAGGACTTAGCAAATGGAACGATTGAGCTTGGAGATAGGAAGTTTTGGTTCAGCTATGTACTGAGCAAGATAGCTAGGAGTGAATAGACGAGCGCAGCCTTGCAGCACCACGAGGTCAACCGACGTCCGCACAACGACACCGCTCCGCCACGCTGTATTCGGTGATATTGCGCCCACTCCGGCCACTGATTAATTTGTTGGATCACATCGGCAAAGTTTCCACGAGGGTTTTATGGGCCGTGTATTGTAGAATTCTTCTCGCACTTCGCATTACGCCTGGGTCAGTCGATAGGAATTACTTTTGAGTTATCGCACTTTACTCCACGCTAACACAATTTATTACCACTGCCTGATAAGAGAATCCTGTAATGTGATGATTGAAGGTCGGGAGTTAAAATAAATTTGTGCTAATCGACTGCATCTGTTTTCAATCAAGTAGTTGAAATCCCAAGTCACTTTCTTAATTAATTTTATGTTCAACATTTGCATCTGGTGTTCCATAGCTGAATATAACATCAATGTGCACCCCTTTTTAATTAAAAGTGATCAATTCTGAATCAATTAATGACAACACTGCCACCGCAGTTCAATCAGGAGTCACAGGACCTTATTACTTTCTTTGCGTTATCCGACATTGCGGCAGTTTTGCACTCTCTGTTGATCTGTTAGTCAATTAGCTGGGGCGAACACACGCCAAAACCAGATAAGTGACGGGTGGGGTGTTACAACTAATGCTGTAAGACTCGAACGAAACGATTTGGTCGAAACGATGTAGGTCCCCTATAACAAACTGTTATGCAGGTCTGGTGGTGGGTTTGTTGGTTTGGGAGATGGGCCAAACAGCGATCTCATAGGTCCCATCTGATTACGGAAGGATGGGGAAGGGAGTCGGTTGTGCCCTATCAAAGGAACCATCCCGGCATTTGCCTGAAGCGAGTCTAGTGTGCTAACCACTGCGCCACTTGGTGATACATGTGTGTCCACAGGAGACAGGACAAACTCACCCTGGAGTACCAAGGTGGATAAATATCTGTCCTGTTTCTAATTGATTCCTGTAACATCATCCTGGTGAAGGAATGTCTACCAGTATGAACCATAGGCCTTAATTTGAGGATGGAATTTCTGAGAATGTACTTCTGGAGCACAGCGTTGTATGGTAGTGAGACATGGACTGTGGGAAAACCGGCAAAGAAGAGAATCGAAGCATTTGAGATGTTGTGGTATACAACAATGTTCAAAATTAGGTGGACTGATAAGGTGAGGTAAGGAATATATGGAAAACACAGACAAAAAGAAGGGACAGTATGATAGTACACCTGTTAAGACATCAACTTATATCCTACACGGTGCCAGAGAGAGATGAACAGGCTAAAAACTATAGCAGATGACAGAGATTGGAATACATCCAGCAAATAACTGAAGAAGTAGGTTGCAAGTGCTACTCTGAGATGAAAACGTTGGCACAGGAGAGGAATTCGTAGCGGGCCGCATCAAACTTGCTGATAACTGAACGTCAAAAAATTATAAGCAAAGGGTCATCGAAGACGCCTGAGGGTGAGACGACATTTTCTGTATTTTCTGTTGCGCGTCTTACAGACCGAGACCAGAGCCAACCCCATCTGCAGCCACTGGAGGCTGACACTATTGAGACCAGTGAGTCGATAAGCTCCCTGGAGGTCGTATGTGGAGAGGTCAGGTAGAACAATATCGCCATCCATCTAATGTAGCGTGGTACCGAATACAGCATCGACATCTAGACCTCCAGTACAGCTCACAAACACTTTGCTGATGGCCACATTTTTCGGATTTGAAGTAATGACTAGGTGATTCGTGAAAATAAGGGACAAACAGCTTCGTGAGAAGTTTTGTTTTTCGCCCGATGTTCACCATTTGGTAACACCAAGACAGTTCCAATTCTTCCTCGTTTTCTTTTTCCTTTTCTCCGGCGACCCCCATCTTATCGATTTGCGTCTATTTTCTTTCTTCAGACCACTTCACATGTGTTTTCTTACTACTTCTGCCTTACATTCACACCAAATTTTACAGTTTCGTTCCAAAATTATCTATTGCTGCTGATACTTATTCTGCCTTTATTTTTTGTCTTTCCAAACCGTTTTTGGCTTCTCGGACGCAGTTTATTGTTAATTTATTTTTCCACAAATATTTAAAAATCTGTTTTGTCAGTCTACTATAATTTATCTTGTATCAACGTGCAAAATGAGACTCATTGCTTATGGCTTCTGTTTCTTATATGTTTTGGCATATTTTATTAATGCTTCTTAATTTACAAGTTCCTTTCCTTCTTATTGGACCCAACAGCCTCCTCATTACTTTTACAATATTTTTTCGAGTACTTTCTTGAAGTTATTACTCATTGCTAAAACTTCAGTTGGATAGAAGGGTTCCGGATTCCGGGCCATATTTTAATCCGTTATTTTTGCATTTATTTATATGCACTTCTTTTGTTACTCCATATTCCCGTTTCATTTGGTATAACTTTTCATTATAGCACATTTTTCTAATCCATTTTCTTCAGTGACCTTTCATAGGTACTTTAGAACCTTCACAGTTTTGTGTCTTAGTTATATCGGTCAGTAAAAATGTTCGTGCGTTATTATATTAACGACAAATTCGGTTTTTCCTCCAGAAATTCTTCAACTTTGTCTGCTAGTTACCTTTTCAAAATCACTTCATTTATCCATCTACTAGATATGCAGATAATACGGCAAAATCGTGTGCAAATTCCGGTCTGTTTACTTCAACGTACTGTTTGTTTGTTTTTTACTTTGACTTTGTTGCGAAAACGTTAATTGCCCAGATATTTCTAAAATGTCGAAAGTCATCATCGAACCATAGCGCATCAATCACATTTCGTTTAGTTGAAACTGCAAGTCAGCATTACAGTTTGGAATAGAATGCTCGAGAGCTTTCTGTTTATCTTCGTGTGTTCGTAAGCCTGTTATCTCCAGCTCACCGGAAGGCTCTTCTGCCGTCAAAACAGAAGGGTTAAACCATCCGTATCATGCTGATGCAGCACAAAATAAGTTATTCATACTTTTTTATAATGCTGTAATTGTCAGTCAATCTCGCCCCAGGGAAAAGGAAGGCGATCTTTTTCGAGTGAAACGTATAAACTTCATTAAAAGACCAAACGTGGATACTGAATGCCGTCGTATGGAACGTCTGATTCCGTCCAGGGCAGCATCAGAGTCATTCAACAGTGAAAAAACAGGAAGCCAAAACGTAGCCACAGATGTGTTTCTTCCGTAATGAGCATTAAGTGTGAAGTCAGGTCTCGAGTGGTTTTTCTTTTCTTAGTTGTTTTGTTTACTGACTTCTCCGGTTCTCACGCGCGTTCTCGTCAAGTTGTCCGCTTCATTTCTAATGCCCTTGATGCTGAACGTTTTCTTTTGTCTGCATTTGTGTCCTTTTAGATATATTGCTGTACTCTTGAAAGTGTTCCTCGCTGTTATTTCTGATTTTACAGCAATGTTTCTCTCCACATATTTTTTGCGGCTGCCACCTTATTAGTGATACTTTCTTTCCCAGAAATGCTGCAATATCCCTGTGGTTGATGTGTGGTTATTTTTAGGACTCCGCACTTCAATCGGAGAAAACGGAGGCCTTGTAGGACCACCTCGTTGCCCTTCTGTCTGCCTGCCTGCCAGTCTGTCTTTCCGACCGACTGTTAAAAACCTTTTTTCTCAGTAACGGGTTGACGGATCATGTTGAAATTGAGGTAGTATGGTTGGTTGGTTGGTTTGGGGAAGGAGACCAGACAGCGAGGTCATCGGTCTCATCGGATTAGGGAAGGATGGGGAAGGAAGTCGGCCGTGCCCTTTGAAAGGAACCATCCCGGCATTTGCCTGGAGCGATTTAGGGAAATCACGGAAAACCTAAATCAGGATGGCCGGACGCGGGATTGAACTGTCGTCCTCCTGAATTTGAGGTAGTATACTAAGGCCTATAGTCTCTTGGCAGTATAGTAAGTATAAGCTTCTAAGTCAGTACAATCAAAAGATACGGCCATTTACGTCACATATTTTGTCACTCGTAAGCTCACTCATGAAATCCTATAGGGTTCTTCCCGTTGACCGAGAATTATGAAATTTGGGAATAATCAAGGTTTCACAGTACAAATAAAGGAAAAATACTAGAAAATCGTTAATTTGTAATTATATAACATGAAAAAATTCCTTTTGTTATTTATTATCCGACTTCAAAGTTAGATTTAAAACATTTGCGAAAGTCTTTGAACTTCCGTGACCGGCATCTTACCAGTATCAGTGTGCATAACAGGCAAAAATTCTCGATATGCAGGATGGATGAACTGTCTGTATACGCTGAGCTGACGAAAGTCATGGGACAGTAACATGCACATGTGCAGAGTGAGGTAGTATTGCGTATACAAGGTATAAAAGGGCAGTGCATTGACGGAGCCGTAATTTGTACTCGGGAGTATTTCGGGGCTATCTTCCTGCATGTCTCGCGCGCGTTCGATTCCGTATGGCATGAGGGGCTTCTTTACAAACTGCTGGACCTCGGCGTGCCCCTGCCGCACGTTCGTCTCTTGAAATCCTACCTCGCCGACAGAAGCTTCCACGTGAGGACGGACCACCTGTCGATGCGCCGTCTGGTCAGGGCCGGTGTTCCCCAAGGCTCCGTCCTCGGTCCCGTACTCTACATCCTCTACACCAGAGGTTCCCAAACTTTTGTTTGTCACGCCCCCCTTCTGCCGAAAAGAAAACTTCCGTGCCCCCCCCCCCCCCACCACACACACACACACAAAAAAATAGAGATTTTTATTAATTATCAAGAAACTACTGAAAAATTTGTGATGGTGACGTCATGTAACATGGTGGGCTGTTAATGTATCGAGTCGCAGTTATTACGTCATCAGTCTAGTCTAGTGATTATAAGCCACTCCTAAAGCAAAGAAAGTCCTTGGTAAACAAGGAAAAATAGTTGCAACCTTTGCAGATTAGTGGATGCGGGCCATTATTTTAAGTTGAGTGTAGCTTATTACTTTCACTCATTATCAAAAATAGTCACTCAGTCACGGTGTTAATGAACATCACTGATTTGTACGCCTATAGCGCTCCCCATTGTCATTGCGCGTAGGTTGGCATTTATGTCAACGACGACAGCTACCGAACGGCGACAAAGGCCCAGTTCCCAGAACCAGACAAAAAATAAAAAATAAGTTTATGAAATAATCGTGCAGACTACACAGAACTTTAAAAAATATGAATAAAACAACTTTCTTACCTTGATTACATTCCCTTGCTGCACACCATTTCTTCACCAGTATACGATTTTAGGACTACTTTTCGCTTGCCATATCTAGGATAAACTTTCGCTTTGTCTTCATCCAGAAGCAATACTATTATTAGTTGAAATAACATACCACACGTAAGATCAGAATCCATAAGGATCACACGCAGTATTTATATTTAAATCAGATTCACTATGTTTATTTTATATTGTTTCTTCGAAATAGTTTTTTGTAATTTTACAGTATTGCCTACATGTAAGGATAGTTAGGAGGAAAATAACAAGTTCTCTTATAATGTGACGTATTTATTATAAAAATATTATTTCCACACACATATGGCAAGAAACAAACAAATAAATCAATGTGAAGGATGAGCCTGCATATTTTTTACAAGATTTTGAGTTCTTGGCTGAATAGTAGAAACTGCGCAACGTAAATCATTGCCAATACTGAGTTTACTTCTAAGCTTATTTTTTATCGCCACTACCGCTGAAAATGCTCTTTCGCACAAATAAGTGCTTGAAAATGGTAAATGAAGTTTCAGTGCTTGTTCTGCTGTGCTGGGATACACCGTGGGATATTTCACCCAAAATAAAGGTTTATCCATCTTCTGAAAGTCATACTTCGCTGCAGAATCATTTTTAATTTCTAAGACTTCCTCTTGTAGCCTGTCTGGCAACACATTCACGTCAACGTGAAATGGATCCGTCGCTAACCTATAATAAATGTTATCATCAGAACTGTTACGGAAGAATCGTTAGAATTCATCAATGAGGTGCTGCAAATGGTTCGATATTTTACTCTTAGTATCAGTATCCTTAAAATTGTTTTGAAATCGGGCTTCTTCCAGAATTCCAAACAATCTGGAAAAGCAGGAACAATTGCAAGCTAAAATTTTACGTTTCCATAGTTGCAGCTTATCAGTAAATGCTTTGATGGCATCCCGATGAAAAATTATGTTTGACTCTTCACCTTGTAATTTCAAATTCAATGTGTTTAAAGATTCGAAAATGTCTGACAGATAAGCCAATGCAACATGAACACCGGGCTTTCTAAAATCCACATACAATTCAGTTTGTTTGTTATTTTCCAAAAACTGCATCACTTGTCTCGAAGTTCAAATAATCTTCCTAGCATATTTCCTTTTGAGAGCCAGTGTACTTCTGTGTGAAATACGTGTTTTATACTCTGCTCTCAAGTCTTCACAAAGAGCCGTAAATAACCTGGAATTTAACGCACTCTTTTTTAATATGATTCACGATTTTGATGCACAGTTTCAAGTCATCATTGAGTTCCTTTGGAAGTGTCTTAGCTGCCAATGCTTGACGGTGTACTACGCAGTGGATAGCAGTAACACTAGGGTTTTTTTCTCTGACCATCTGCACAAATCCTGAGCGACATCCAAGTATTGATGGGGCGCCGTCTGTGCATACGCTTATCAGTTTCTGGCATGATAACTCATTTTTACAAAAGAATTCAGAGACGGCTGCCATTATATGAATTGCTTTTGAAGTTGACTTTAACTCTGTAGAAAACAGCAACTCTTCTTTAATTGCTTCATTTTCTATATAGCGCACGAAAGCTAGCAGTTGGCAACAATTCGCAACATCGGTACTCCCATCTAACTGTACTGCGAAAAACTGCGATTGTTTGACGGCCGTAACTGATTGATTTTGTATGTCTTCGGCCATATCATCAATCCGACGTTTCACAGTATCGTCAGAAAGCGGTATTTGTGAAAGTTTTTGTTTACTTTCTGACCCAAGAACAATATCAGCAGCTTTCAACAAACAGGGTTTGACTAGTGTCTCTCCGATAATATGACTTTTCTTGGTCCTTGAAATAAATAGCAATAACTCATACGAGGCTTCCAGTACCTTTTCTGATGTCTGAGCGAAGGATCCAGCAGTGTCCAACTTCATTTGTTTCAAATTATCACATTTTGCAGCAAAAAATTTCCTCAGCTTCTCTTTCAGTGCACCATGCTTTGCCCACAAATAGCGTCCCAGACGAGGTGGTCTCATGGAATCATTGCTCAATACATCATAGCAAATAACACATTGCGGCTGGTCAACACCATTTTTTTGTGTAGAAGCAAAACCGTATTTGATATAATCATCATTATATTGACGTTTTTTCACGGCACTCATGGTGAAGTAAAAAGAAAACAAGAAGTTAACAGTATAATTTCGCAATAACACTGATTTTACCGAGGCACAACTGTGAAAGATTCAACGCGATTTCAGCAAAATCGAATACATCAGGTGTGTCAACAGCTGCAAGCAACCGACTGAAGTAAAGGAAAGCTACTGTCGTCTGTCGGCACCTCAGGTGACTGCCTGTGAGGAGTGGGGCGAAGAACGGGGAAGCCCAGCCGCTGCGCAGGTAGTCGGTGCACTCACTGTCTGTCTGCGACCTGGTGGCCGAGCAGGGCTCTTGCTGGTCAGAAACGGGCTTTGCCCGGATTAGGGTGGAAACAGCCCACAGGCACCCTAAGAATCTGCTACCTGTTCTGCGGTGCTGTTCTGAGCAGTGCAGCCTGGGGTTTTATGCGAAAATCGTGTTCGTGCCCCCTATCTTTCGTTACTTATAAATGAAACGTTATAAGTTTTGAGATAACATCAATGAATTGGTTGTCAAATTTCACAGTAATTAAGTAAGGTCATGGATACACCTCACACATCGCTGGAAACTGTGCACAGTGCCAAGCAGTTCTCTCTGTACTCCTGCCAAAAGAAGCCATTGTCGCAGCAAAGAACGTACACTAATTTCAAACGAAATTATGCTGTATTTCAAAAAGGCAGAAGAAAAATAACTGTTTTGTCAGATAAGTAATCTGAATGAAAGAGCTGTAGTAAAAAAAAAAAAAATATCCTCACTAATGGACTTCATTGTCTACCTAGCTGGGTTATGTTTCATTGTTAGCAGTCACGACAATGTTTCCAGAACGGCGTGAAGTACTCTGCTCAGAACGAACACTTGTACTAGTTTCGCATTCACGTCGTGTACATTTTTCTGGTGACAGAGGGCATAACCCTGGCGTCCAAATTACGAACCTGCCAGTTCATTTGAAACGTATACAGTCTATTAAAGTCACTGTAATCGCATCACATGGGGATCCGCGGGTTGACAGGGTAATAAAACGGCATTTTTGCAGTTACGCAGTATAAGTGATTATTACACTGATGAACATAGCGTACTACGGCTAAAAGTTATAACATGATTACGTTCAGTTCATGTATACAAATGTACGGAATAGTTAATACCTGACTTTTCTGTTTTCCAATTGTCAGAAGTAAGTTGTTTACAAATCTGATATATTAGAATTAACGCATATCGCCTTAGTAATTTTGAGTTTCTGTGTGTGACATTCTAAACGTGTCATTCTAAACGTGATCTTCAAAAGCTGTATGTTCTAGGATAGGTTATTGAGATAGGATTACGGGAAGTGGGACGCCAAACGATTGCACTTAGCACCATAATCTATCATTAATACCTGCACATTCATTTTTATTAAAATATCGATATTGAAAAGAAATATTAGGTTTATACCGCTAACTCCACCCGCGCCCCCCTTGCCACCCCCCCCCCCCCCCCCCATGGGGGCGCGCCCCCCAGTTTGGGAACCCATGCTCTACACTGCGGACATGCCACGGATGGACAGGGTCCACCTTCCATTCTGTGCTGATGATACGGCGCTGTACGCAAGAAGTATGAATGCAGCTCCGCTCCAGCGATGCATGCAGGCACCAGCTGACACAGTCAGTGGGCGAGAAGGTGGCGCCTTAGCTTCAATGGGGCTAAGACGCAAGCCCAACTCATCACAAAGAAGCACGTCCCGGCCGACCTCCCGCAGATCACCATCAGGGGAACCGCGATACCTTGGGCCACTACAGCTAAGTACCTGGGTGTGACGCTGGACAGAGGGCTAACATGGCGACAGCATGTTGATGGCGTCGTCAGAAAGGTCAGGCGTAGACTGAAACAAGTATACCCCTTCCTAAATCCGTCGACTGCGCTATCACCTGCATTGAGTGTTGCGCTTTACATCACTCTTATACGCCCGCTCATCGACTACGCCGCTCTGGTTTGGGGCAACGCTGCAGCGACCCACGACGGACGACGACAACGGCTACAGAACCGGATCTTGCGGCTGGCGCTTCACCTGCCTCGGGACTTCCCGTCAGCCGATCTCAACTGGCTCTCAAACATACCTACTGTCCGTGATAGGTTCCGCCAGGCTGCACGGATCTTCTATGAGAAGTCTGGCATTTGCCTCTTTGTTCCCAAAAGAGGTCTTTCAGAACAGTTTTTGCATTGGCTTTTTGTTATCCATTTCATTTACAAAAATCTGGTGAGTGGTGGTGTAAGTTTATTTTACTTGTTTTCAATTACTGTTACTGTTGTCTCTTAGCTGCAGTCAAAGATGTGCTCACAGTATTACTATATGGTATACTGTACTATCAGTCCTATTATTACATTCAGAGATCTCACACTCTGGAAAAAGGGTACTAAATACAAAACTACTAAATAATTTACCTTCGCAGTTGTGTAATCTGCTTTAAATACATGAGTTGCAGTTAATGACAACTGGCATGTCATTCCTGATGCTGTGCTTCATCACCAAATTGCGTACATAATCAACTGATGGGAAGATAAAGCACCTGTCAGGAATTATTTACAAATATTCCACGCCTTCCAGTGTCTGTCACAAAAGTTAAACTGAAATTAATTGCCCATTTTTTCATCAATTATTTGGTTTCTTTCTTCAAAAAATTGCTCTGAAATGAACAAAGAAAAGATACCCTGACATATGACTATTATAAATGGTATTATGTGAATCTATGTTGAAATACTTCAGATAGACAAATAATCTTTTTAATGGAATACGATGGTACGTGGCAACAACACATCAGACATGCAAAAAAGATGTGTGCCTCAAGCCATTTCTTATTGTGATTTTTAATTGTGTGTCGTGAGTTATTTTTCACATCTGCTCTACACATTTCTTGTCCCTACTTTTCCACAGTAGTTAAGAAATATGGAATCATGGGTTCTAGATTATGGGATAGCTAAAATACATACATACTATTCTGACAACATGTTCTTGGAACACTCTTGTAAATAGTAAACAAAAATAGATAAACTACAGCCACTTTGTATAAGAAATAAAAACATCAGTTTTTAAGTTTTCTTTTCTTTTTATTTGCTTCCGGTTAACTATATTAATTTAATGCCTTTTAAGCATACGCAGGGAACTGGAGGATAATGGTAGTTAAAGCTATTGTACGAAAGCAGTTTCTCATGTCTGGTATTCTATGTAATTAATAAGCTGATACTGCCCACTTCCCTGGGGGTTCTTCTTTATGAAGAGACCAACAAAATATGACATCTGAATGAACCAATAAACTGAAAACTTGAGATTCACCCTAAGAATTTCTGTCTCTAGAACTACTGTCCCCTATTAGTTTGGTGAGTAGACAGTTTTATCTGTTTTTATGTGGCCAGAGCATTACATTACCAGTGCCTTCCTCCGAGCATTGAGTCACCGGGTGCAGCGACTTAACGCAACCAGATGCCCCCACCTGCTTCGACCAGTAAGTCGCAAATGCGTCAAGAAGACACCGTCCCAGCTGACTTCAACGACGTCCTCACGAAGTCAGATCAACGTACGAACACTCGCCGCCTTGGAGGCATAGCTCTCCCGCTTGGACTCCATCGAAGAACAGGGGGCCCATGTGTCCCCGTCATGCAACATCAGCAGCCGTCATTTGTACTCGGGCGATTCGTGTGAAAAGGTTTCCGACGTGATTATGGCCGCTGGACAGGAATTAACAGACATTGAACGCGAAATGGTAGTTGCAGCTACACGAATGGGACATTCCATTTCGGAAATCGTTACAGAACTCAGTATTCTAAATCCACAGTGGCAATAGTGTGCCGAGAATATCGAATCTGAGGCATTACCTCTCACCACGGACAACGCAATGGCCGACGGCTTTCACTTAACGATCGGCAGCAGCGGCGGTTGTCGTCAGAACTAACACACAAGGAACAGTGCATGAAATAACCGCAGAAATCAGTGTGGGATGTACGACGAACGCATCCGTTGGAACAGTGCAGCGAAATATGGCGTTAACAGGCTGTGGCAGCAAATGGCGGACGCGAGTGGTTTTGATAACAGCACGACATCGCCTGCAGCGCCTCTCCCCGGGCTCCAGACAATATCTGTTGGACCTTACATGACCGGAAAACCGTGGCCAGTTGGTAAGACCTGATGGTAGGGTTGGACTGTGGCGCAGACCCCACGATGCCTCGGACCCCAGTTGTCAACGAGACACTGTTCAAGTTGGTGATAGCTCCACAATGTTGTGGCCTTTGTTAACATGGAATGGAGTGTGTCCTCTGGTCCAGCTGAACCGATCACTGAGTGGCAATGGCTGTGTTCGGCTTCTTGGGGAGACCATTTGCAGCCATTCGTCGACTTAACGGTTCGCAAACAACGATGGAATTTTTAATGACTATACACCACGTCACCAGCCCACAGTTGTTCGCGATTGGTTTAAACAACTTTCACGACAATCCGAGCGAATGATTCTGCCACCCAGATCGCTCGACGAGGGGCGTAATCGGGAGGCCAGTTCGTGGAGAAAATCCTGCACCGCCGATTGTTTCGCAATTGTGGACGGCTATAGAGACAGCATGGCTCGATATTTCTGCAGGAGAATTCCAACGAGTTGTTTAGTCCTGCGACATCAAGTTTCTGCACTACACCTGGCGAAACGAAGTCAGACACAGTGTTAGGAGACATCCCATGGCTTTTGTCACCTCATTGTACACAATTTTGTTTCTGTGGAACTCTCTGAGCGTACGTCCTACTGGCACCTGACGAAATTTTTAAAAATAAATCCAAGATAGATCGACAATGATTCCCATGCTATCTCCAATAGTTTTTGTAAACCTGAAAACATATGAGGAGTAAACGTCGGCAGTGAAATCCGACGTTGTGTGGGCAGTGCCTGTTGTGCTGGTGAACAGGCCTGTATCTCCGTAGCAGGTGGTCGGAAAATAGACTGCTGTAATCACAGCAGACTGTACCCCGATGCTGATGGATGCTGCGTGTGACACTATAATACAGATGTGCTACCTGAAATATTTTGCCAATTATGTTTATTGTAAATGTGATGTACTTGTTTTATTCTGTAAACCTTTAGTTACTGTGTGTTCTATGGTAACTTGTATTTTTTCTGGGGGGGAGGTCGCCAACAGTGGCCTAGCGTGGCGCTTTCTGAACAGCTTTGTACAGAGTAGAGGCCTGCCCTGGTGTACGTGGCTAGTTGGGAGTGAGAGTCGGCCAGGAGCGTGCTGGGATAGTCTCGATGGCGCAGTGGTTAATGCAACTACCTAATAAAGCAGGAGATCCTGGGTTCCAGTTCCAGTTTCAGTCCAGCACACATTTTTACCCATCGCCATTGATGCCACAAAAAGTCCCGATGCAACTGATGTAATTAGTTCCTTCATATCCCTTCACTTCCCTTCGGCCCCTTCTCCCCTTGCCCCTTCCCCGTTACAACCTGTTACAGTAAATTCTTTTTATTAAAGTACTTAAAAAGAAGTTTTGTGTTAAATTATTAATCAACATTGAAAGGTCTCTGTTGGATTCCTTTCATGTTAATTTCTTAAATTTGTTGTCATTTACGTCATACATTCCACTCCTAAATTTACTGTGGTGTTTCTGACTCTATCTGGGAGGAGACTGAGCAGTGAAACGTGTTACTTTTACACATAAACAAGAACGATCTGTCACACTATTACACTTTAAAACACAGTTTATATGTAATTCATGTCACACAGTCTCATACGGAACCTACATCCGCTTTCTTTTATATACTCTATATGATAAGATACTGTCATCCCCCTTCCCTTCTGTGTGAAAGGATGAATGAGCAAATGTATTTCTAGTTGCATGCAAGATGGTAGCAGACAAGCCTGTCTGCTAGAGAACAGTAGGACCAACGTCGGAACAGGTAGCTACGCTTTCTAAACGCAAAGAGGTTTCTATTCTTAGTATGGTCCTGTCCGTCCCTTGTCATGTTGGTATAGAAAGCTGCCTCTCTGGTCACTTCCGGTTTGTATCTGTGAAGAAGTTCAGCCTAACGGAAAATTTAATCACCTTTATTTCGGGTTTAGATCTAAAAATCTAATGTTATCTTAAATTGCAACGCAGTGTAATTCGAGTGTGAAGTTCAGAATATCTTCCAGTAGTTGCTTTGTCACTACTTTGGGAGTAAAGTGAGACCGCATGTGGATGATCTGTAACTCTAACTAAGATCATCAATCTTAAATGCGAATGTCCATGAGATTATAATGTCTCGTCTTGACAATATTTTTCAATACAGCAACTTTTCTTTATGTTCAACCCACGTGGGGTGTACTTTGTGAGACCAGTACCAAGTGCTTATACAATTGTTTGACCCATCAGCTTAATAGTAAGACCATAGTAACCAGTTCGAGGTTTTTCTTTTGTAATTTGCGTTTCGATGTAATTTATTTTAACTATAAAAATTATTGTGGAGTTACACTCTTTGTGTAAACCAAGTTGACCACGTGAAGTATGTGGTGTAATCCTCAAAGTAGCACTCAGCTATTCTTTTCGGGAAGATTTCACAGAGAGTTAGTATGAATTTAGTATACCAGTGTGTGGTATGTTCATGAGGGACAGGATTGCGCTACGAACGTAACTTCTTTGGGTGAAAATTGAATCGGTTGGTTGTGGTTAATTTCCTCTTGCATATGTTTCAACGTTCTTCGTGTGTTATTTTATGAATGCAGTGTTGTATGCAGTCTCCCAATCTTGACTCCGTATTTGACGTGTTCCGTAGGATAACAAACTTACATTTTCACAATCGTAAATAAGGCACCAGTTTAGTTAGGAACCAAGTTTAATATGCTGAAATTTTAACGGAACAATGACCAATGTTAAAATAAATGTCCAAATATAAACCGATTTATTTCTTTTTATTTAAATTCTCTCTCTCTCTCTCTATCTATCTATCTATCTATATATATATATATATATATATATATATATATATATATATATATATATATCACTGGTTATCGTAAGATGAATACTAAAAGATTATAATTAATGTTAGTTTGGTTGGGAATTTGGTAAGCTAGACTGTATAACTGGTGAAACAGTTGCTCAGTAATGCAAGGGTAACTTCTCCAGATAGCTCACAGCTTTTGACCCGCTTTTATTGTCTTGAATATCAGCACCGCTTTCAGAACAAATTAATGCATCAATGTTACAACATCATATATGAGCATAAAATTCTGTTTATCTCTGTTTTTTTTATTATTTTGAAGCACAACACTCGCACTTTTACTCTTAGGTGTTTTTAGAAGCACCTTGTTCAAGTGACCTCATGTGTAAACAGTGCCTCCAGATCACAAATATATCGAAGTATTTGAAAACCAAACTCACCGCTTTTTGTCAGCACATGATCTTTATTGAGAATAAATAAGTTTTTTTCTCAACAAAACACCGTACACCCCTTCCCCTTTCCTCCACACCCGGTTTCCCCCCTCTCCTCTTCCCCCCTTCGCCCCCCTTCTCCCATTCCCATCCCCCCTTCCCACCCCCACCCCTTTCCCGCTCCCTCCTCCTTTGTCCCACTGCCCTCCTCCTTACCTGGGTGAGAGCACAGTACACTCCCTTATTTGGGACACTAGCAAATGTAAAGAAATGCTAGACTCTTTCAGTGCATAGCTAAATATAATTCGTTTCATTTCGTTTGAAATTGGCAAAGTGTGACAAAGCAGTCATTTTCAAATTTCCAGTCAAAAGAACTACTCAGATAGTTGTCACTTCTTCATGCTTCGTCCAGACGCCAAACTCTCGCTGTTGCCTCGGAAATGTCGCTTAATCTTGGAACTATGACTGATTTAAGAGCTCACTGCTACCCTGCTACTGAAGCGCCTCTGTATTTTAAATTACTTGTGTACATAAACGAGCCGTACTCGGTGGTCGAGCGGCTCTAGGCGCTACAGTCTGGAGCCGAGCGACCGCTACGGTCGCAGGTTCGAATCCTGCCTCGGGCATGGATGTGTGTGATGTCCTTAGGTTGTTTAGTTTTAATTAGTTCTAAGTTCTAGCGGACTGATGAGCTCAGATGTTAAGTCCCATAGTGCTCAGAGCCATTTGAACCATTTTTGTACTTAAACGATGTCGTTTAAGTCTCTACAAACAGGAAAACAGAAAAAACGTGAACTCTGAAACTGCTCATACCACGTTCCACTCCCTCCCTCCCTCTCTGTCTGTCTGTCTCTGTGTGTGTGTGTGTGTGTGTGTGTGTGTGTGACTCCCCCTCCCCGCAAACTTACCTATACTCAGGCTTGTAAGTAGGCTGTTTAGGTTTTTATATTGGTAACGCCACGTAACGCTCTGTATGAAAATCACTGGCTGTGCTGTGTGCAGTCTGTGGCTGGTTGGCATTGTTGCAATAGTTGCTATTCTAGTTTTTGGCCATTGGCTGTTAACAGCACGTAGCGTTGCACAGTTGGAGGTGAGCCGACAGCAGTGGTGGATGTGGGGAGAGAGATGGCGGAGTTTTGAGAGCGGATGATCTGGACGTGTGTCCATCAGAGACAGTAAATTTGTAAGACTGGATGTCATGAACTGATATATATATATTATGTCTTTTGAACACTGTTAAGGTAAATACATTGTTTGTTCTCTGACAAAATCTTTCATTTGCTACCTATGCCTATCAGTAGTTAGTGCCTTCAGTAGTTTGAATCTTTTATTTAGCTGGCAGTATTGGCGCTCCCTGTATTGCAGTAGTTCGAGTAACTAAGATTTTTGTGAGGTAAGTGATTCATGAAAGGTATAGGTTACTGTTAGTCAGGGCCATTCTTTTGTAGGGATTATTGAAAGTCAGATTGTGTTGCGCTAAAAATATTGTGTGTCAGTTTAAGCACAGTCATGTATAATTTTTCTAAGGCGACGTTTCACAGTGACATTTGCGCCCAACCAGAAATCTCTAAAATCTACTCCCAATACCTGTTGCCTTTGCGTCACGGCAGTCGTAGCTACTCTAAACTACTTGCTCCGATAGACCTCCTCTGTCACAGTAACTGACTTTATCGAATAACTGATGAATTAGACAGCCGTGCTTGACTCATAGTGGACGTAACATAATTCTTAATTAATTTGACTTTTGGAAAAAACGGTTCTCATACACAAAGCTAAGAAAAATATTCGCGCCAAAACAAAGTTGGGAATGGATTCGGAAATAATTGTCAACTGAGTTTTGTGTAATCGTGGGAGTACGTTCAGTTTTGCTCAGCTGTTTGAAAATCAAATAACGTAAGGGGTTTACCAGCACAGTAATTCATTAATTTTTCTTAGGGGACGTTTCAAGCTAATCCATTTATCGTAAGGTATTTTAAAATTCAGGCGGTCTAAAGTGGAAATTAAGAACTGGTATCACTTTCTCCAACTCATGTTCGCTGCGTGTGATCACTGATCTCCTCAGAAGCACAGCTGCAGTACTATTTTCCTTAAGTAGCAGTGAACGCTGAGCTGTACATCAGGAAGCCTTTACCAAGAAGTGAGTGCAAGAACACTGACTCGTGTTTCTAGAGTCACCATTTATTTGCAAAAGAGCAGTTTGAAAGAACGACGAAAATTTGTTTACGACTCTGTGTGTTCTGTGTGTCAGGCCACGCGTGTTTATTTTTACCTGCCGGAGTGCAGTATTTCAGTAAGAAATACATATGTGCGTCATTGTTCAGGACAGAGCCAAATGATTCTGTTTAAAGCACCAGAGAATTCCCCTTGTCTGCGTTTCGTGTCGTCTCTGACGCTGGAATTCGCAGCTGAGAAGCAAGACGTGAGGACGTACTAAGTGGTTTCTGTGCGTCCATTTGCAGAAAGAATTTGATGCATTAAGCTGTGTGTCTCAGGCTGTAGCTGCTGCTGACGTCATCACTCTCCAACACAAGTAAGGCGCAGAACACGGTGCGTGTGCCACTTTCCGCAGTAGGTTCCTTTGGTCACTTAGTTCATGCAGTACTTTCCAATCCCCACGCGAAATAACTAGGAACACTTAGCCTTATGATTCGCACGAAGAATTCGAACTGATGAAAAATACAGATCAACAAACGAGCAAGCTCTGTCGTTTGCTGTCATTTTTGTTTTTCGTACCGTTGCTCAGTTCGTTCTACATCTTGTAGTCAACCGCAGCATTGTGGGAGGGAGTAATTCTTTGTTATAACGAGTCCTGCGCAAATCAGGGTCGCCTGACGTTCGTGAAAGTGGATGCACCCCTTCCCCCTTTTTGCACAGAATAAAACAGCTGCTGATTCTAGACGTGGCCGTACCGGTGCTGTATGTGATACACTCGGTCAATTATAGTGTCCGATTCCAATCGTCGGATTTGAGCAATGACGTCATACCTAAGGAATAGTCGCTACATAGGCAGTCTTTGAGAGCAACTGATCATATTCGTAAACAAACGAATGTAGCATACGATAAAATTATAAACACAGTTCACGCTATTGATTACTTAGCTCCAAATTATACCGACAAGAATTAAAGGTAACGAAAATAAATAAGAACAGTAAAAGAGAAGTACACATGTCTAAAATAAACTATTATCGTAATTTTTCCGAGTAAGATAATCACAGAGAACCTTTAAATCGAGTACAGTATAGATAATCGTGAGGTCACAATATTGTGAATCAGCGTTAACTTGTAATACTAATTTTTAAATCTAAAGGGACGAGCACATAAGTAACGCAAATTGACAAAAAGTAGGGTCTAAGAACTACTGGAATCGGTAGCTGGAACTGACCTTTATAGGTTAATTCTGGTTACCGATTCCAACCATTCCACGGTTCGTTATTTAGATGGTTTTAACAAGTGTGTGCACTGAAGTGTTACAGAATTTCTACATGTGGTATCATTATCTTCATTACTATGAAAAAGAGAAAAATTTGGAAGCAGTAACTAAAATATTTAATACTTCTTCGTAGTAGTTCTGAGATCAATAAGAAATCTATAAATCCTACAAAAACATAGTCCACAGATTTACTCCAAAAATGTCCAAAATTATGACCCATCGAAAAGTTGGAATCTGTAACTAGACCTATGTAGGTCAATTCTAGTTACCGGTTCCAACCATTCGATGATTCATTAATAAGATCTTTTTTTTCACATGTGTGTGCACCAAAATGTAGGTTAATATGATTTCTGCATTTGTATTTTCTCTCTGAACTACTGCAGAAAAGTTGCTAATATTAGAATGGGTAACTAGGACTGATCTATACAGGAGGTCAGCTCTAGTTAACAGTTCCAATTTTTGTTATGCCCCGAAGTAATTTTAGGGAGCAATCAGATGTAGAAATGGTAGTACGTTTCAGTGCATATAACTGCAAAAATAATTTTCATATGAATCATGGAGCGGTTGGAATCTGCAACTGGAATTTACCTACACATATTAATTCTAGTTACCGATTCCAATATTCCTTATTTTTTGTAGATATTCGTTTGTCATGCACTGCCTTTTCTTTTAGAATTCAGTGTGTCGGTTTCTCCACATTTTATCCTACTGTTTTGTATTTGTTGCCAATCATTTAATTTTCCCATTTTTCTGATACATTTCAGTTTCTCCCCGCCCAAACCACCACTGTATTGCGCTTCTCCCGTTAGATTCAATAATTAATATAAAATTAACAATATTTTATAGTAGTGTGACTTCACCATGCGCTTCACTGAAATGGAATTTAAAGGTTCTCTATGCTTATCTAGTGGCATAAATTACGAGAATACTCCTTACCAAATATGAAAATTTGTTTTTAACTCTTGTTTATAATTATTTTTGTTATATTGAGTTCGCTTCGACATAATTCATGACTAGGTAAATAGCTACGTGAATGGAACTGTAATTTTATCGTTTGTTTACGTGTATAATCCGTTCCTTTCATAAATTGCCCGTACATAACGTCTTTGTCTTAGGTATGAGGTCATTGCTCAAAGCCGACGAGTGGAATCGGACGCTAGAATTTATCCCGCGAAGGCACTACGAGAAGCGCAACGTTATCAGAAGTCGTCGCGATGGTGCGTGTGTTACGCTGTAGGGAGAAGACCGGCGGACCGAAGTGTAGGACGTCACCAATACCGAAAATATTTGAAAGTGAATTTGCGGGGGGGAAGTTGAACACGAAAAATACCCATCTAAGTGCTTTTCACAAGAAAGGAGCTGCGTTTTGTCACACTATACCAAAAGCGTGTCTGAAGTTTAAACCTTTCCCTACAATTTCAGCATCATTTTGAATAGAATGAAACTTCTTCGTTTGAGAGACTTACACTAATCATTATGCTCTAGAATTCTACCAGCAGTCATGTCAGAATACAGAAAATGACAACGTAAACGTTTGTTTCCCGAGAAAAACGATAAATGAGTTACTGTTCTTGGATACTGAACTGATTTCGTTGGCTGATTTCTTTCAGAGCAGTAAATCAGTAAACAGAGAAATTTTATTCCTATTTGTCAACAACAACAACAACAGACGCGAAAATTGGTGAGAAGAGACCTTGTTTGAAACAGGAACTTCTTTTCCAGTTGAACATTGCTCCTCGCCTCACTTCTTCTGATAGTGCAAACGCAAGAGTACTTCACTATTAAAATGTGTAAGACTACATTCGTACGCTAGATGGCACAGTCGCAGTATTCAGTGTCTGTCAGTATGGCATGTTTGCCTGTGATCCACTACTGTGAGTAACAAAACTACTAAACTCGTAACTTCTGCTCCAATCGTCCCCACCACTCTTACCTTTTACCCTACGTTCTCCACAGACCACGTCGCCGTTATACTAGACCGTTAACTGCGTTTTCCCACTACCAGTACTGCAATCATTCGGTTCCCCCTTCGGAACACTTCTTGTTTAGTCTACTGAAGCCTTCCGACACTTGCGTCCGCTTTGGAAACACTCACACGCTCAAATAAAACAGATGAAATCGGAAATTAAAAAAAAAGACAATTTATCAGTCTCTGAATGTATACAGTCAGAAACGAATTACTATTATTGCACCAACAATACAGAGAAATAGCTACTGCAGTAAACACGAAGAACGCAGTTAACATTTCCAGTTTAAGTTTGTCTGTAATGATGTGGACGAAACCAGTAGAAGTCGGTAGCAGAAGAAAACAATCGTAATTACCTATTCAGCGTAAGAAAACGTAAGGGAACATTGTCAAACGTATCAGTATCATTTCTGTGGTACTAAAAAACAAGCCACATTGTAGAGTGTGTACATATGATGTTTCGTACATTAAAGAACCTAATACTATACTGCAGCACGCAAGGAGGCCATTTGTTCATTACAATAAAAGAATCATTTCCGTAGTTGTTGCGATAAATCGCGACTACAGTGGTCGCATTGGGATTGACTTTTACGAGGACACTACGTCTCTGGCGGCAGACCAAAGCCACTAGGTGCGGGAACTGCAGCGTTTATCGGTGTGGCCGCTGCCTCCGTGTTAGCCGGGTAATTAAACTCCAACAGACCACGTAATCCCGTTCCTATCGCAGCGCCGGTGGTTCGACAAATGTTTGAACAGCTGATGGTCGTGTCCGCGAGCACTTATTACTGGGATGGCGTCGTATCGTGTCTTCTCGTGACCAGATGTGCGAATTCTCAGTCCCAGACAGATACCGTATCATCTGCTACACTACACTACTCTACACTACACTGATGAGATATTGGCGTTATACACACTGTGAAATCTGGTTTCGCAGGACACAGCGGATCAGGTTGTGGAAAGGGGGCAAGGTATATTGCTGTTAGTTGCACAGGAACACGTACAACTTCATTCCTCAAACCAATGCACAGTTCTCTCTTTAAAACGAAAAAGATCAATTCACGGCTGAGGCCGCAAGTAACTCCTCCAGAATAAGTTTAAATGATTGCTTTTAAAACACCAGGATTTAGAGTAACGGCTGAAGGCCTTACTTAAGTAAAATTACAATATCTTCTCGGATGAAGGCCGAAATAATATTTCAAATCAGCTAAGGAAATTCTTTAAAAGCGAAGCATTTACAAAATCCGGGTAAAGGCCATATTAAGCAAAATTCAAGTTAATTCTTCGGCTGAAAGCCCAAGTAAACAAATTTCTTTACATAATAAAAGAGAGACTGAATATAAGCTTGTACACAGTACAACAGAAAAACATCTTAAGAAAACCTGAAATATCATGTCGGCTGATGGCCCAAACAATTACTCAAGAATAATGAAAGACAACCTTAAGGTAAACATTTACAGAACACGGCTGAAGGCCATTTCAAGAATTCACGATAATTAAAGGCAAAGCTTACAGACAAGGATTTACACATTAAAGCCACAGATTCTAAAACAAACGCGTCTGAAGGCCTAAATACAGATCAAGAAGAATTTTAAATGAAACACGGCTGAAGGCCTAATCTTAAAGTTGTTATGAAGTTCGGCTGAGGGCCATATACTAACAGGAAACAGACAACATTAATACGTGGCTCAAAGCCTGACACAGTACCTGCGACCAAATAAAATGAGCCGGCCGGTGTGGCCGTGCGGTTAAAGGCGCTTCAGTCTGGAACCGCGTGACCGCTACGGTCGCAGGTTCGAATCCTGCCTCGGGCATGGATGTGTGTGATGTCCTTAGGTTAGTTAGGTTTACTTAGTTCTAAGTTCTAGGCGACTGATGACCTCAGCAGTTAAGTCGCATAGTGCTCAGAGCCATTTTTGAATAAAATGACAATCACAAACAACAAACAGTGGTGCTAAGAAATGTACCAAGGGTCGGCCTGGGGAGGAAACTCTAACCACAGTTTAGGTGATGGCTCTGAGCACTATGGGACTTAACTTCTGAGGTCATCAGTCCCCTAGAACTTAGAACTACTTAAACCTAACTAAGCTAAGGACATCACACACATCCATGCCCGAGGCAGGATTCGAATCTGCGACCGTAGCGGTCACAGACTGAAGCGCCTAGAACCGCACGGCCACACCGGCCGGCAGTTTAGGTGAGACAGACAGCCAAGCGTAACACTAAACGATCGTGTTCCAGCACGAACTACGGACGGCTGACGAACCAATCAACCGCCTAATCAATTCCATTCCACCCGACCAACAGCACGACAACCAAAAGTACCAGCGAAGACGAAGATTCCAGCAGGATTATGTCTTAATAATTGGCGTATAAACACAGTCAAGGCAGAATAAACACTCAAAGAGAAAAGGAGAACAACACCAAGCTGTCGAACTACACGCCGTGCCGGGCAGCATCGACACGGCGAGGAAAACACACTGCGGCAAAACTTCGCTAACGACCAGGGCAGGTAACCGGAACGTTAACGGCCACAGAGCAGAAGATACCTCTGGTGCACTTCACCAATAAATTATAATCACTTAAAAGGTTAAACACCATACAGGGAGACGGGTGCAAAATTTTGCGACTCCAACACACCATCACGTGGCTGCCTGCGGGGACAGCCCGGGATGCAACAACCAGCAGTCAACGGAGAGATGTCACAACGGTTGAGCTTTCGCGACGGGTTCACTGATTACTCGACTCCAGTGTGCAGGTGCGGTGGGCAACGAACTTATCAGTTCTCGCAGCTAGTGCCACAGAACTCTGATCGCGCGGTCACGCCGCCAGAGAGACTTCCTCGCTGCTCCCCCGCAACTGACCAACTGCCCGTACACACCATGGCACGGAAATATAACTGCCACACCAAAGAAGTTACGGCAGTACCAGTATCGATAATCGCTGCTGCTGCCACTGACGGAGGCAAGTGAGCAACTCGTTCAGACAGCAACTGAGGGAGCAATAAGACGCCACTCGATGGTGATAAAATACCCAAAACGAAAAACGGCACTAACGCGAGTCGATCACGGCTCACACTGGATTCGTGTTCAAATGGTTGGCGGTTCAGTTCTCCTTCCGACCCTTCACATTTACATTTCTCATTATTCGCTCAAAATCTCTCAATGGTAATACAATTTTAAATATCCATCGTACGCTGTCCGTTTTTTTTTTTTTTTTTATACAAGATGACCTTTACTGCATCATGTATTACAAGTCATTACTGATCAGTTTTGGCCTTTAATAACAACACAACTGAAAAGTAAACCACTTATTTACTTGCACACTACAACTGTTGTTACATACGTTTGCAGCCTCGTGAACCGTTGAAAACGCCAAAGAAGCGACCGTTAAAAACCGTCCACCGCAGTGAAAAACTGCACCAAGGGATAAAGAATTGATAGACTTCCTTGTGGCCGGTCTGTAATGATCTACTCATCGACGGAAGGTGGAACACTTATCTTCCTTCCTCCTCTTTTGCTACCCAATCATCTGAGGCTCGCTGTCTGAGTATGTGAATGTACTGGAATTGAGGACTACACGATAATGCTTAATGAAGATGGGGACACACTTAACTGCCGAAAGAGCCTCTGCCACATTACACGCAGCCTGTCCAGGGCGAGGCAGCCAAGCCGGGACACCCCCAGATACACACATCATGAGTAGATGTATCGAAGAGCTAAGTTACAGCGTACAATGCGGAGAATTTTATGAGACGTGCCAATAATTTGTAACGTATACAGCTGCCGAATTGCAACACCGACATTTTTAAAAAATCTGGCAATTGAAAAAGCCAGAGAAGAGGTCTTGAACGACGTAATGTGATGTGGAATCCCATCAAACGATAACAAGATTACAGCAACGCAAAACTACTTACTGTCCCACCGCCAGGAGCAAGACGTCACACCAAACCTAACCAGATACAATAACTGAGGTAATGTTCGTGTGTTTACTGCTAATGTTGTTGTGGTCTTCAGTCCAGAGACTTGTTTGATGCAGCTCGCCATGCTACTCTATCCTGTCCAAGCTTCTTCATTTCCAAGTAACTACTGCACCCTAGATCCTTCTGAATCTGCTTGGTGTATTCATCTCTTGGTCTCCCTCTACGATTTTTACCCTCCACACTGCCCTCCAGTATTAAATTGGTGATCCCTTGATCCCTCAGAACATGGCCTACCAACCGATCCCGACTTATAGACAAGTTGTGCCACAAATTCCTCCTCTCCCCACTTCTATTCACTACCTCCTCATTAATTACATGACCTACCCATCTAATCTTCAACGTTCTTCTGTAGCACCACATTTCGAAAGCTTCTATTCTCTTCTTGTCTAAACTATTTATCGTCCACGTTTCACATCCATACATGCCTACACCCCATACAAATACTTTGAGAAAAGACTTCTTGACACTTAAATTTATACTCGATGTTAACAAATTTCTCTTATTAAACGCTTTTCTTGGCATTACCAGTTTACGTTTTATATCCTCCCTACTACGACCATCATCAGTTATTTTGCTCCCCAAATAGCAAAACTCATCTACTACTTTAAGTGTCTCATTCCTGAATCTAATTCGCTCAGCATCATTTGATTTCATTAGACTACGTTCCATTATCTTCGTTTTGCTTTTGTTGATGTTCATCTTACAGCCTGTTAATAAGTGTTCCTAATGTTGAACCTGAGCATTCATACATCTGACAAAGCGGTTCTGGATAGACAACGCTGCACCTTGAACTTCATATGGACACGTCGCAGCTGGCCCCTCGCTATACGCCAGGCGTCAGTGTTCCCTTGCAGATCTTTTGTTTTCATTTACCCCACATGTAAAAGTCCAGAGGTATTAGTGTCCTGAGCGTGTAGGTCTATTTTGTATTTCTTGAATGACCGTTCCAACGATCAAGTGTTCGGCTAATGAAGTTCGTACTCATTTTTGCTTCATTGTCGGGACATCTGTCGTGTTTCTGCCTCGTGGATTTCCTCATATCGAATGCGATGTGCTCCAGAAGCTGCGGCAGCATGTGTGCTAAGAGCTGTAGGCGCGTATGGCTGTGTAGAGCCGCGTCACTAAAACACTGACCAGTGATAACGATTCCTGAAAAGGTCACACCGTGTCCTGAGACACTGTAACACAATGCATTTGTCAGTCTAAAGTTAAATAGCGTAAATGACTATGTTATTGAGTGGCGATATAACCTCCTTGTACTACATTGAATGAACGTAAATTTCTTAGCTGAAAGTAATTAATTCCACGCGTGGGATTCGAAGGTGAAAAGAACGAAATTAAATTTATTGTCCAAATCAAAATCAAAAAAGCTCTTCCCTTATGCGCACGCTGTATCTTTATCCAAGTATGCAAAAGACAGAATCAAGAAAACTTGATAAACACCATTCTCTGACATTTAATATAGATGCCACAAGTGTACGAGGTGCGGCTAGAAAAAAACCGGACTGATGCTGGAAAAAACATTTATTTACAATTATTTACAATTTCATGTTATCTCCTTCAATGTACTCTCCTCCTCGGTCTCTACACCGCTCCATACGAATTTTCCACTGTTCATAGCAATGCTGCAGATCATTTTCGGCAAGTCCATACATTACTTCCGTCGCTTTTTCTTTTACTGCTTCAACAGTCTCAAATCTAGTTCCTTTCAAAGCTGACTTGACTTTAGGGAAAAGAAAAAAGTCACAGGGGGCCAAATCAGGTGAGTAGGGTGGATGACCTAAGATGGGAATGTTGTGTTTTGCCAAAAACGTCTTCACTGACAACGCACTGTGAGCTGGGGCATTGTCTTGGTGAAGGATCCATGACTTTTTTCTCCACAAATCGTTCCGTTTTCTCCGTACTCGCTCACGTAGGGTGGCCAGGACGCTAATGTAGTAATGCTGATTCACTGTTTGTCCCTCTGGTACCCAATCAATGTGCACAATCCCTTTGATGTCAAAAAAAACAATCATCATTGCCTTGAATTTCGATTTTGACATTCGTGCTTTTTTTTTGTCGTGGAGAACCAGGAGTTTTCCAATGCATCGATTCGCGTTTAGTTTCAGGATCGTAAGTAAAAAACCACGATTCATCGCAAGTAATAACATTTTGTAAGAAGGTGGGATCACTTTCAATGTTTTCCAGGATGTCAGAACAAATCATTCTTCGGCGTCCCTTCTGTTCAATTGTGAGACACTTTGGAACCATTTTTGAACACACTTTGTTCATGTTGAAACTTTCATGAAGAATCTGCCTAACACTTTCCTTGTCAACTCCTGTTAACTCAGACACTGCTCTGATTGTTAAACGGCGATCTTGTCGAACAAGTTTACCGATTTTTTTTCAATGTTTGCATCAGTTTTTGCTGACAATGGTCTGCCAGTGCGAGTGTCATCACTGGTGTCTTCGCAGCCATCCTTAAATCGTTTAAACCACTCAAACACTTGTGTTCGCGATAAACAATCATCGCCGTACACTTGTTGTAACATTACAAACGTTTCACTTGCAGATTTTCCTAGTTTGAAACAAAATTTGATGTTAACACGCTGTTCTTTCTGTACACTCAACATTTTCCGACGCACAGACAAAACGTCAACTACTTAAAACAGACGCCACGGGCAGACTGAGTGCAGGAGGCAGATGAAACTCGAGCAGTAGGCGGAGCGAGAGTCACGTGACAGGCCACGCGACTTTCAGCCTTATTGCATTCGTTTTATTGTTTCACCAGTACTAGTCCTGTTTTTTTTTTAGCCACACCTCGTATAGCCCCATCGTTGCTGAATTCACCCAGAAGCGCACTCAGGCATACAGAATATTTTGCCGCGCCCAACCCATGCAATTTCCGTAATATTGGAAGCAAACCAGCCCAGAAAACATGTACATCATCTGTCAGATTCAAATACCGTGCGCGCTTCTCGGCCCACAGCAACAAAGCACATTTACGATAGGTTCGCGCCAACCGGTCCATTCTAGACAGCTTGTTTCGAAAATTGACGACAGAACTTCAGGAATGGATCCTTCATACAACGAGTAGAAACAAAGTCTAATAAACATGGCCTCTGAGGTGCATACCTTAAGAGCTAGCAGCACTTGTTCTATAGGGGAGACGTGTTTCACAGAAGCAAAGATCAACAAGTGTTTACAACTTACAAGGTATGCGTTTTAGAGCCGAGGTTTACTACACATTTCCTTCTCGTTTTGGTCCATACCAGCTTCTTGCAAAACATGCAAAACAAAGAGCTTGCAGTAGAAGAGATTTGTTTCACAGTATCCAAAATGAAGACGTGTTCATAGCTCTTAAGGTATGCATCTTAGAATCCACGTTTGCTAGGCTTTTTTCTTCTTGTTGCGTGTGCGCTGGTCGTCGGGGCTCAATTCGAATCGGGTTTCATCACTGGTCGGATACGAGCTCGATTGATTCCCGCCACACAGCCGGACAACTATGGGTGATAGTCTGGGGTGCCACGTCTTTTCACAGACAGAACCCCTTTGTCATCCGAGGCTACTTACAGCACAGCGGTACGTCGACGGTATTCTATGCCCCGTTTTGTTGCCCTTTCTGGCAGGGTATTCTAGGCTTACGTTTCAGCAAGATAGCGCCCGCCCGCCCGCTCATGGCGAGTGTTTCTACTGGTTGTCTTCGTGCTTGCCAAACCTTACCTTGGTCAGCAGGCCCGCCGGATCTCTTCCCAATTGAAAGCGTTTGGAGCGTTATGGGCAAAGACCCCGAACGAGCTCGGGATTCTGACGATCTCCACGCGCGAATTGGAAAGAATTTGGCACGGTATCCGTCAGCATGACATCCAACAACTCTTTCAATAACTGCCAGGTCGAATACTTGCTTGCATAAGGGCCAGAGCCGGACCAACGCGTTACTGACCTGTTCAATTTGTGAAGATCTTTTCTCTTCAATAAATAATCCAATTTTTCTGCAACTGTAATTATTTATTTGTCTGTGCAAATGCATCGCATCTACCAATTTCCGTCCCACTCAGATAATTCCTTCGTGCTGTGTTTCCGTCTTAGAGCGCATGTTCATTTACTCATAACCCCTAGTCAAGAATTACAGCAAAACAGAATATAAACATAATAGAAGGCAAAAAGGAATACAAACGTCTCAAAAATGAGATCGACAGAAAGTGCAAACTGGCTAAGCAGGGATGGCTAGAGGACAAATGTAAGGATGTAGAGGCTTATCTCACGAGGGGTAAGATAGATACTGCCTACAGGAAAATTAAAGAGACCTTTGGAGAAAAGAGAACCACTTGTATGTATGAATGTCAAGAGCTCAGATGGAAACCCAGTTCTAAGCAAAGAAGGGAAAGAAGAAAGGTGGAAGGAGTATATAGAGGGTCTATACAGGAGCGATGTTCTTGAGAACAATATTATAGAAATGGAAGAGGAGGTAGATGAAGATGAAATGGGAGATATGATACTGTCTGAAGAGTCTGACAGAGCACTGAAAGACCCAAGTCGAAACAAGGCCCCGGGAGTAGACAACATTCCATTAGAACTACTGACAGCCTTGCGAGAGCCAGTCCTGACCAAACTCTACCATCTGGTGAGCAAGATGTATGACACAGGCGAAATTCCCTCAGACTTCAAGAAGAATACAATAATTCCAATCCCAAAGAAAGCAGGTGTTGACAGATGTGAAAATTACCGAACTATCAGTTTAATAAGTCACGGCTGCAAAATACTAACGCGAATTCTTTACAGACGAATGGAAAAACGGGCAGAAGCCGACCTCGGAGAAGATCAGTTTCGATTCCGTTGAAATATTGGAACACGTGAGGCAATACTAACCTTACGACTTATCTTAGAAGAAAGATTAAGGAAAGGCAAACCGACGTTTCTAGCATTTGTAGAGTTATATTCTTATGAGTACTTCATGATGTTGGCTGGTACTACGAAAAATCATCCGATTCCGGTTCAAAGTTCAGTACTATTTAGGACGACAATCAAGTCTTCGGAGGATGGTTAGTTTTGTGACAAGTTGAGCAAAAGATTACCCAAAGTCGCTCCAGTTTACTGTGGACGCAACTAACAAGTTTATGCCTCTGCTCTTCGTATTTACCTTAGCTGCAACGAGCTGTCATCTGCATGGCTGCTCTCATCCTCTCAATTTCCTGTTGTTGTTGTTGTTGTTGTTGTTGTTGTGGTCTTCAGTCCTGAGACTGGTTTGATGCAGCTCCCCATGCTACTCTATCCTGTGCAAGCTTCTTCATCTCCCAATACCTACTGCAGCCTACATCCTTCTGAATCTGCTTAATGTATTCATCTCTTGGTCTCCCTCTACGATTTTTACGCTCCACGCTGCCCTCCAGTACTAAATTGGTGATACCTTAATGCCTCAAAACATGTCCTACCAACCGATCCCTTCTTCTAGTCAAGTTGTGCCACAAACTCCTCTTGTCTCCCATTCTATTCAATACCTCCTCATTAGTTATGTGTGCTACCCATCTAATCTTCAGCATTCTTCTGTAGCTCCACATTTCGAAAGATCTATTCTCTTCTTGTCCAAACTATTTATCGTCCATGTTTCACTTTCATACATGGCTACACTCCATAGAAATACTTTCAGAAACGACTTCCTGAGACTTACATCTATACTCGATGTTAACAAATTTTTCTTCAGAAACGCTTTTCTTGCCATTGCCAGTCTACATTTTATATCCTCTCTACTTCGACCATCATCAGTCATTTAGCTCCCCAAATAGCAAAACTCCTTTACTACTTTAAGTGTCTCATTTCCGAATCTAATTCCCTCAGCATCACCCGACTTATTTCGACTACATTCCATTATCCTCGTTTTGCTTTTGTTGATGTTCATCTTATATCCTCCTTTCAAGACATTATCCATTTCGTTCAACTGGTCTTGTAAGTCCGTTGCTGTCTCTGACAGAATTACAATGTCATCGGCGAACTTCAAAGTTTTTATTTCTTCTCCATGAATTTTAATACCTACTCCGAATTGTTCTTTTGTTTCCTTTACTGCTTGCTCAATATACAGATTGAATAACATTGAAGAGAGGCAACAACCCTGTCTCACTCCCTTCCCAACCACTGCTTCCCTTTCATGTCCCTCGACTCTTATAACTGCCATCTGGTTTCTGTAGAAATTGTAAATAGCCTTTCGCTCCCTGTATTTTACCCCTGCCATCTTTAGAATTTGGAAGAGAGTATTCCATTCAACACTGTCAAAAGCTTTCTCTAAGTCTACAAATGCTAGAAACGTAGGTATGCCTTTCCTTAATCTTTCTTATAAGATAAGTCGTAAGGTCAGTATTGCCTCACGTGTTCCAATATTTGTACGGAATCCAAACTGATCTTCCCCGATGTCGGCTTCTACCAGTTTTTCCATTCGTCTGTAAATAATTCGCGCTACTATTTTGCAGCCGTGACTTATTAAGCTGATAGTTCGGTAATTTTGACATCTGTCAACTGCTTTCTTTGGGATTGGAATTATTGTATTCTTCTTGAAGTCTGAGGGAATTTCGCTTGTGTCATACATCTTGCTCACCAGATGGTAGAGTTTTGTCAGGACTGGCTCTCGCAAGGCTGTCAGTAGTTCTAATGGAATGTTGTCTACTCCCGGGGCCTTGTTTCGACTTGGGTCTTTCAGTGCTCTGTCAAACTTTTCACACAGTATCATATCTCCCATTTCATCTTCATCTACCTCCTCTTCCATTTCTATAATATTGTCCTCAAGTACATCGCCATTGTATAGACCCTCTATATACTCCTTCCACCTTTCTGCTTTCCCCTCTTTGCTTGGATCTGGGTTTCCATCTGAGCTCTTGATATTCATACAAGTGGTTCTATTTTCTCCAAAGGTCTCTTTAATTTTCCTGTAGGCAGTATCTATCTTACCCCTAGTGAGATAAGCCTCTACATCCTTACATTTGTCCTCTAGTCATCCCTGCTTAGCCATTTTGCACTTCCTGTCGATCTCATTTTTGAGACGTTTGTATTCCTTTTTGCCTGCTTATAAAAGCTAATTAAGCCTTTACTCATTTTTCCAGCTGAAACTCTCCCTATGTTTCTCGTCATGCGAGAAAACATGTACTCATCCCTAGTCTTGGAATATGGCAATGTGCGTAGTCATGGCTGGAGCAGCATGCATATTAAAATACCCTCTCACTCCTTGCAAGAACAATTAACTAACTGGCTGGTTCGTTTCTCCACAGTTGGAGCTCAGCGATGCTACAGCTAATATCTAGCTGAGTGCCAGCCGCTGTGAATGCAGTGTTCACACAAATGTCTCCTCTGCGTCGTACAGACCGTTATGCGCCCTGTTCTGCATTTGAGGCCATTTCAGAGAAGAGTCCCCGAAAATTCCGCTCTTGTCTTTCTCGTAGCCGAACTGTCTCCCCACCTGGGTTCTTTCGTTCTCCACGTCGAGCCTTTTTTCGACCAATAGGAGCGTTACTCTTATTTTTGTGGAAACTCTCTCTGCCAATCGCAAGGGCCCTACCATTAAACTGCGTCTAAATCTTGGCACTTTACTCCTGCGTAGTTAGTTTCCACCAGTCAGACCTTTTGTGCCTGCTCCAGACGCCTAAAAGTTACATGGATACATCACATATGTGCCACTCGCTGTTCACGTGATAATCTGCGTCACTGGTTTTGTTCGCATCCATTTGGAATTCCAAAACGCAGTTTTCTAAAGCTACTCTCTGTCCTACTCCTGGTGGCCCATTACTTGCTCTCCAGCATGCGCCACCTGCCCGGTCGCTGACTCCCACCACGGGACGCCCCCTAAGAGCTTTTCGTGGTGCCTCCCTTGGTGTGGCCGCTGCTTCTGCCCGCGCCCATTTCCACACAAAGCGTTTCTTCTCGCTGCTTGTTTCACCTTCTGCTCATTGACATTCATTATATAGGAGTGGGGTGTTAATGCCGTCCATTGAGTGTCATCCCTTTTGCACTACATACTTACAGGCAAATCTGCTCATTGCCACTGAAGTAAGTCAGGTGTCATGTTCACCTTCCCATTATGATGTATAAAACTCTTATGTAAGCTGCAAAATTGACCTTCATTTATTCTGCCACCTTACATGTGTAAATGATGTATCCCACAGAAAATGTGAAACCTCCGACTGTGTACAAAATCTTTCTGAAAACATATTATCACAATGTCTCTGTAACGTCTTTAAAATAAAAAAAAACCATGTAAGAGATGATTGTGTGATATTGTGTGATATTTTGCTTAATGGAAGAGCCACAGAACCTGTAGGTGGACAAAGAAAAATATTATTTCTGGTATTAGCATATAAGAAGTGGCGCCACATTTATTTTGTCTGATCTCCCAGTTGCAGTATAACCTCAAAGAAACGAGTACAGTGCAAGAGAGGCAGAAAATCACACGCACAGACGTCACTGAAAATGCTTTTGTAAATAAATGCACTTGACAATGAGAATAAATTCTCGAGATGCGTCGCGCTAAGTATGAAAAAATGCGTAAGTGGTCTAGTTTCTCATTATTTAAATCACAGAAGAAGAGCATTTGAAACGTAAATTTTTCGATCAAATCTCAGTCTGTTTGGGTTGAATTTTCACCCGTGTCCTACCTGCAACCACAGCACTGTAGGCTGGCGACTGCTACAGGGGGTGTTCCGCGTGTCGCCCACGCATTTACCTGCACTTGGCTACGGTACTCGACTCTGCAATTCTTTGAAACGCCCAAGGACATCTCGTAAATCCAGACACGACTGTGCAATATGCTGTTACGTTTCTCTATCAACAGGAGTGCCATACACTTAAATTTTTGTACGAGCCCGAACAACATAATCCAGAGCACTGAGGTGAGCTGACCCTGGAGTCTTCGACTATCCATGTCGGGCCATACTGGTGTATTAGATGTAGTCTTAGGTACACGAGCAGCGAAATGTACCGGTGCCGCGTGTAAGAGGAACATACTGAGGCAGTCGTGGAAGATCCCGCCGACCGCTGAAACCGAAAGGTCCGTCGTTCATAAAGTTTATTTTGAAAGAGTCCGTGACCCTTTACAACACACAGTGAGAAATGTTGCTCGTGGCGAGTCATAAACGGCATGTGTGAAATTTGAGCCCAATCAGTCGGGAAACTTAATCGAAGAGTTTACGTTTCAAATACATTTACTCTAGCTAGCACAAGATTCCATTGCGAAATGGTAACCAAAGACAAGCAATTATCTCGCATGCGGCTCCTTTGTGTACCCACGTTGACTGGGATGTTCTTGCTTTTGATGTCTTGTATCTTCATCTGTCTCAGTTTTCACTGCTACCTGTGATCCACCCTGTATACACAAGGTGTTAACTAATATTTGGGAAACGTATGGGGATTGACAGAGAACTTAAAATGAGCAAAAAAGTTCGTATGTACATACAGGCAATTTTTCTTATTCTCTTCGTTACGGACGCTTTTGTTGCTGTCACTTGTTTGCTTCGTTTGTGTCTTCTTGTTTCCAAATTTTCAGCTTGGTTGTACACGTATGTTTCCTCTTCAAATGTTCGTTTTGGTGAGTGTTAAGTCAAAGCCTTCTTATGTTTATCTTAGTTGCCATGGTGCTATTAAATAAACGTATCCTTTTAGTGTTGACAACACAATCAGTAGTGGATGCTTACTCTGCAGTTCTTGAGCGACGATTGTTTGGTATGTACTCTGTTGTGTCTAGACAAGACAGCCTAGACACAATGAGAGGAAGCCGAAAGGCACGCGCTTAAACTCACGCAGGCTGGCGTGAGGTCTGAAACAGGATACGTAATGAATGCTATAAAGAAAAGTACGTAGCTTCTGGAATACGTAACTTTAATCCACATTTGTAGAACATCGCTCTTGATGATACATTAATAGAATCTCAATATCAATTGAATACGGCGCCTTGCTAGGTCGTAGCAATTGTAGCTGAAGGCTATGGTAACTATCGTCTCGGCAAATGAGAGAGTATTTGTCAGTGAACCTTTCCTTGCAAAGTCGGCTGTACAACTGGGGCGAGTGCCAGGACGTCTCTCTAGACCTGCCGTGTGGTGGCGCTCGGTCTGCTATCACTGACAGTGGCGACACGCGGGTCCGGCGTATACTAATGGACCGCGGCCGATTTAAAGGCTACCACCTAGCAAGTGTGGTGTCTGGCGGTGACACCACATACTCAACTTTCTTCCCCCACCAGGAATCGAAGCGGCTGTTTCCCAAAAGGGCGCCATCGAACAAGCGACCATAGCGACCTCAGCTGAACAGTCAAGTGTCGTGTCTGGCCTCCAGTCCCGGGTGTGACGCCTACTCGGCCGTATTCTCACTGGACTAGCGTGCGCAACACATTCCTAGCTAAAATGTGTTCTGATCACCACATTTCGGACATGCACCTGACGTATGGACTTGCAAATTGCAATCCGTTTGAAGCCAGACGTTTGTACGCTGTTTCCCAGCGATAATACCTTTCGATGAATGCATGAACGTCTCGTGGAGACAGTCTCTTTTGAGAAAAGGTCATTTCATTGTGGAAGATCAAATATTGTTTCAACTCCTGGTCTAGAACATGGAGTACTTCATCATGGTGTGGTCAGTAAGGTCAGCAGTACTAGAGAAGAGTGAGAGTCCTGTAACAGCGTGGCAGGTGTAATGAGAGTAACTGCTTTCCCGTATTATATCCAGATAGTGCAGGGTCTTACTGAAACAGGCTTTCAGCCCAGAAAACCTTTTTGCACTTAGTTACTGGAGATGCTTGCACTAGACCATTACTTTATGTCTACCATACTATCCACCGATGAAGCAAACTTTAACCGGAGTGGAGTGCAGAATTTTCACAACACTCATATACGGCTGGTGAAGGACCTTTTGCAGTTCTGGAAGTAAGACATCAACAGCGGTGTAATACTAATGTATGAGCTGATCTAACTCGATTCAGATTGATTCGATTTTTCACTGCCCCTGGAACGCTGACTGGATCACCGTAAATTGAATTTTTAATGGAACATTTAAATATCGTGCTGAAGCACATTCCACTTCCCTTACGTGAGAACATGTGGTTCGTGCGCGATGGGTGTCTGCCCCAATTTGCTCTGCAAGCGAGAACACTAGAACAATGTCAAATCAGCGTTCCCCAAATAAATGGACAGGTCGTATTGGAGCAACATCTTGGCGTGCACGATCTCCTGCGTGTTTAATATTTACTGCGAGTGTTAGCATTCTTCACCAGCGTGTTCAAGGAGGACTTCAGCAGATACAGCAGACACCTGGAATACGGGAGCCATGGAGACAGTCCACGATGCGGCACTTAGAAGGTTGAACTAGAGCTCAGGGTAGACATTTTGAGCATTTTATTTAGCCATCGGAAGACATTTGAAAAGGAAAAAATATCTGTAGAACCAAGCTGGGAATCTGAAAACAAAGAGACAGAAACTAATCAAACATTAACAACAAAAAATTTTCTGTAAGTAAGAAAAAAAAACATTGACCATGTGCAACGTTTCTGTTATTTTTTGAGTCCTCTACTCATTCCCGAGTGATTTGCCACGTATTATAAGGGGCGATCAAAAGGTTTCCGTTAGCGGTCGTCGGTACAGCGCTTGTGCAACGTATCGCGAGTCCGATACGGGTACATAAGCAGCGACTTGTAGGCAAGGTATGTGTGTGGCGTGCGGGTCTTTGCGACGTGCGTGCTGTTTATACGGAAACGCGATCTGTGCCGACGGTATTAGCAAATGCGTGAAAACAGAACGAACGTGGTGTTGTCCTTTTTTAGGCTGCTGAAGGACAAACGCCGGTAGACGTCCGTAGGAAAATGAAGACTACACGGTGTTTCGAAAAGGAGTTTACAACTTTGAAAATCGTATAAATTAATCCATAGTACCTATAGAGGCGATTGCATTTCAGTTTTCAGGTAAATACATCAAGTTATGTCTCGCGTAGTTCGCTAATGTCGAATCACACCATAAGGAGCGCTAGCGGCAGTTGCGTTAAAGATAGCTTCCTTCACTGGACCCGAGCGTCGTAGCTGTGTGTTTTCGTTTGAACAATCCAAGTCGGCGACAACAGTTCAGCGTAATTTCCGTACCTAGTACGCTAAAGATCCTCCTAGTAGGCCTACAATTTCTGAGTGGCATAAATATTTTGTAGAAACAGGGTGCTCGGTAAAACGTGGGAAATCATCAGGTCGCTCAAGCACATTTGACGACGTAGTTGAGCGAGTGAGACAACGCTTTGTCACCAGGCCTACGAAATCGACCCGGTGTGCACCTCGCGAACTGCAAATCCCACACACGACTGTTTGGCGTGTCTTGAGAAAATCGTTTGCGTTTGAAACTGTACAAGCAATGAGAGACGCTGATACGTTTGCTCGTAAGACCTTCTGTGCGGATGTGTTAAATCGATTACATGAGGATGAAAATGTCTGTGTGTGCGAGATCACTAAAATCAGTAAGTCACCATCGTAAATCGTAAGTTCTTATTATCCGGTAAGAACGGAGCAACATGCT
Organism: Schistocerca nitens; assembly: GCF_023898315.1. NCBI lineage: Eukaryota > Metazoa > Arthropoda > Insecta > Orthoptera > Acrididae > Schistocerca > Schistocerca nitens. Next base: position 14,439,309 of record NC_064622.1, read on the forward strand.
GTACCCTGTGTTTCGTGGTTTGCAAAATATTACGAAAGATTGTTTTGAAAACGAGTTTCCGGTAGCTTGTCGATACAGTCATGTTTAAGTGTTTCTAGACTTGAGTGATCTTTTTTCTCCATAAATTCCCCAGTCTACTTAATTTCGATGTTTGCAAATCTTATTCTGAAAAAGAGTCAACAGTTGGTTCCGGATCCAGCAAGGTTTAACTGTTATTTAGCGTTTGTGGTCCCTTTAACATACTTTCGCGCTCTTGCTCTTCGCAGTAAATATCAGAATTTAGTAGACTGTACTGCCGTCTATCCACTAATGCATCAGCTAATAGTATATTACTGTATTACATTAAAAAACTAAAAACCCACCTCGATTGCGAAAAAAGCACCTAGTGTTAACCCAGGTTTCGGCGTAGATAACTACACCTTCTTCAGAACAACAATAAAATCCACTGGAGCCTAAGAAGACGTTTGTCAATGATTAAAAGAACACCATGGCTATACATTTATAAACGAAAAAAGGAAAACAAAAACAGTACATATGTACAAAATCAAAACCACTACTGAACTTAATAGTGTACGCTCCACCTCACACTAGAGATGGGGGATCCGCTCTTGAACTAATTCATAGAGTTGAATCTTTCAAAGGAGTGAACAATCAGTGATTCAGAAAAAAAGAACGGTAGCTCCAAACGTTTCCCACGGCAGAGAGAGAGAGAGAGAGAGAGAGAGAGAGAGAGAGAGAGACGGAGCATATCAGCAGCGCCTCTGCTGGTCAGAGCACAGTGCACGCCACACAACACAGCCAGCGCCGGCCTCTGCCCTGCTTCTACCTTGGCTGCCTGCATTGTGCAGTGCCCCATTGGATTTTGTGTTTCACATATGCCGTGCCGTCTCTGTGCGTCGTCTGCCGTGTGCAGTGTCTGGCGCAGCTTAACTTCGCATCGCACTCTGTCGGCGATCGTTTCAGTCGCACGTCCTGCCCTCTGGGCAGTTGATGCGAGCAACAGGACAGAGAGCCACCTAGCGGATAACATAGGAACTACTTGCAAAAACCTGCTCGCAAGGGAACGGACGATTTGTCTCGGAGCGGGTGAGTTCACCGCTCCCCCCACCCTCGGAACTCGCCCGCTCAACGCTCACCCCACCGTCTCGACTCTAGCCAGAGCGTTGAGCAAAGCGACTCAGGTGTCACTCTGGTCTCTGCGTCTCAGCTCATGCAGCAATACAGCTCGCTGCTCGACCTGCTCGACTCAGCGCCTCTGCATCGGAGTTCGTCCCCACTGGATATTGTTCTTCGTAGTAATATCGCTATGTATATTACATTATTATGTTATGTATACATCAATCGTTTTTATTTTATTTTTATTTGTTTAAACTGATTAGTTAGGTTCCTGATGACTCCTCTTACCATAGGATTTTTATTATGGACACTCGAATTTACGCTTTAATTACGAGCGAACCGATAAACGTATCGCAAAATGTGATACACCAATATTTTCCTTGTTTTATTCTGCGTAAGGCTATATGCAGCACTTTCGTTTTACAGTCAAATTTATATTTTTTTTTTCTTATTCTGGTACGGATTTTGCGATTTTAGGCGTCTTCGGAAGGAAACGTTCACTTTAAAAATATATGGCTTGTGATGTATTTGTATGAGGTTAATGAAATTTTAATACATTATAGCCAAATATATTGTTAATGTAAATCTCAAGTTACAACATTTTCCGATCACCCAAAAAACCACGATAGTGCAAAATAAATCAATAATCAAAAACTTTGTCATATCGTGGAAATTTCAATAAACAATACAAAATTCTTACTCATTATCGGTGTTACTTCAAAATAGGATCAAATAAGATCAAAATACAGGTATAGTACTGGAATAAACCAAGTTTAAAGGGCAATGTGCCTTCCATTTATTTTCTATTGTAAATGAGTGGTGAGTCATGAAAAAGAGCTAATTCATTTCAGGGAGTGAACAGTTCTGATCCAATCTCTGAAAAGAACAGTTTTGCCCATCTCTACCTCACACCGGCCTATATTCGATGGGCCATGACCCGCCATAAAGCCTAACTACTGGCTTTAGGTATTGTTTTTAAGAGTTCCTCCTGTTGTCATAGGTAGCTTCATATATAAGTTTCTTTCCTACCATAAGCAACTGTGTGCGGTTATTTTTAGGTTTCATCTCCTATTTAGCTCGTCTCTTGTTCTATCCATTCCATTTTTTGATATACGTTGATCCACGGTTGGGAATATACGGGCTATTTAGCCCCGACCCATGTATAAACTTTCTCGTATTCGTATGCGCATTCAAGTAACTTCCCTTGTCTTGCGCATGTGCATAGATAGCAGGTTGGGCTTGTAAGTGAGCGACCATTTGTAGCTGCAGTTTATGGCGGGTCATGTCCCATCAAACATAGGCCGGTGTGAGGTGGAGCGTACACCATTAAGTTAAGTAATGGTTTTGACTTCGTACATATGTACTGTTTGTGTTTTCCTTTTCTTTTTCGTTTATAAGTGTATAGCTATGGTGTTCTTTTAATCATTGACAAAGGTCTTCTTAGGCACTAGTGGGTTTTATTGTTGTTCGGAAGAAGGTGTAGTTATCTACATCGAAACCTGGGTTACCACTAGGTGCTTTTTTTCGCAATCGGATTTTTAGTTTTTTAATATATTAACCAACGATTGCAGATGCGCTGCGATGTTGAAGGTTCTTACTGTATTATTATTATTAATTATATTTTATTATATTGTTATGTCTACTTTTCACCTAAGTGGTAAGGTTAACACGTACAACTGTAGGATTTGCGGCAGTCAAAATCTGCTTCAAACCTTGCAGCATGTTCGTGATAGCCATAAACTGAACGTTTTTTGTGCACTGAGCAAGAAGAAAGTGTACGGCCCTTTTTTTTCTGTGGGAGAACCGTGGACGTGGTAGTGTACCTGGATACGTTACAATAATTTTTGCTACCACAAATCGATGAGGATGACCGAGAACGAAATCTTTACTTCATGAAAGATGGTGCACCACCCCACTACCTGGATGACGTATGCGATTTTCTCAGTGACCGCTCTCGAGGTCAGTGGATTGGCCGTGATGCGCCAACTGCATGGCCCCGACGTTCCCCAGACTTTTTTTTGTGGGGATTCGTCAAGGATATCGTGTTCGTACCTCTCCTGTGCCGGCTTCACTAACTTAACTTATACCAACAATTCACGCCGCTGCTAAGCAAGTTACACCTGCAATGCTACGGCGAGTTGGGGAACAAATTGACTTCCGATGGGATGTGTGCAGGATAACCAACGGAAGCCACATACATCTTTAATTTAAGGTAAATGAACTTGATGCGTTTCCCTATAATGTAACACTAAACCCAGCTCTATATCTTCTTCCAGTAAATTTATGCGAATTTTTGAAATTGTAATGTCCTTTTTGAAACACTCTGTATGTATAGGGGCAGAATGTCTGTCCACAACCGCCATAGTGCCGAAGTGGAATGGTGCGCAAAGTTCAGTGCTGGAGAAGCGTCCTCATATCGCAAACGTCGCAACACAGAAGCGACGCCAACTCAAGTGGCACAGACTCGAGCTCCTGTGCTGTAGTCCCGATCTCTACATATACGATCATCACGCCTCCGGTCCCTTGAAAAAGACCATGCGATGTCGAAGATTCCTGTCTCACGAAGATGTGCAGCAGGCAGTTACGGACTTCTTCGCGCAGCAGCACACACTGTACTACCAAACGGGTACCTTCCATTTGGTGCGTCAGTGGGCTTACAGCCTCTATGCTCAACGCGATTTTGCCGAATCGGCATATAGTTTATGGAATGGGCGGCCTACGAAAGGCAACTTCTTGATTTCCCCTTATAGTCAACACCCTGTATAATAACAAAATTTGCCTGCCTCGGTGGCCGAGCGGTTCTAGGCGCTTCAGTCCGGAACCGCGCGACTGCTACGGCCACAGGTTCGAATCCTGCCTCGGGCATCGATGTGTGTGATGTCCTTAGATTAGTTAGGTTTAAGTATTTCTAGTTCTATGGGACTGATGACCTCAGATGTTAAGTCCCATAGTGCTCAGAGCCATTTCAACCACTTTTTTTGAATAACAAAGTTTTACTGTTATGTTTACAGATAAATAAATAATAAATCTCTTGTGGCTCACAGTATAACGGTACAGCCTCCCCCAGGACTCATATGCAATGTCCGATACCATACTTTTTTTTTATATGCATCTGGATAGTTATCGGACAATTCAGTGCTTCCTGAGGCCTTGTATGTGTGTCTTTATATACACTCCTGGAAATTGAAATAAGAACACCGTGAATTCATTGTCCCAGGAAGGGGAAACTTTATTGACACATTCCTGGGGTCAGATACATCACATGATCACACTGACAGAACCACAGGCACATAGACACAGGCAACTGAGCATGCACAATGTCGGCACTAGTACGGTGTATATCCACCTTTCGCAGCAATGCAGGCTGCTATTCTCCCATGGAGACGATCGTAGAGATGCTGGATGTAGTCCTGTGGAACGGCTTGCCATGCCATTTCCACCTGGCGCCTCAGTTGGACCAGCGTTCGTGCTGGACGTGCAGACCGCGTGAGACGACGCTTCATCCAGTCCCAAACATGCTCAATGGGGGACAGATCCGGAGATCTTGCTGGCCAGGGTAGTTGACTTACACCTTCTAGAGCACGTTGGGTGGCACGGGATACATGCGGACGTGCATTGTCCTGTTGGAACAGCAAGTTCCCTTGCCGGTCTAGGAATGGTAGAACGATGGGTTCGATGACGGTTTGGATGTACCGTGCACTATTCAGTGTCCCCTCGACGATCACCAGTGGTGTACGGCCAGTGTAGGAGATCGCTCCCCACACCGTGATGCCGGGTGTTGGCCCTGTGTGCCTCGGTCGTATGCAGTCCTGATTGTGGCGCTCACCTGCACGGCGCCAAACACGCATACGACCATCATTGGCACCGAGGCAGAAGCGACTCTCATCGCTGAACACGACACGTCTCCATTCGTCCCTCCATTCACGCCTGTCGCGACACCACTGGAGGCGGGCTGCACGATGTTGGGGCGTGAGCGGAAGACGGCCTAACGGTGTGCGGGACCGTAGCCCAGCTTCATGGAGACGGTTGCAAATGGTCCTCGCCGATACCCCAGGAGCAACAGTGTCCCTAATTTGGTGGGAAGTGGCGGTGCGGTCCCCTACGGCACTGCGTAGGATCCTACGGTCTTGGCGTGCATCCGTGCGTCGCTGCGGTCCGGTCCCAGGTCGACGGGCACGTGCACCTTCCGCCGACCACTGGCGACAACATCGATGTACTGTGGAGACCTCACGCCCCACGTGTTGAGCAATTCGGTGGTACGTCCACCCGGCCTCCCGCATGCCCACTATACGCCCTCGTTCAAAGTCCGTCAACTGCACATACGGTTCACGTCCACGCTGTCGCGGCATGCTACCAGTGTTAAAGACTGCGATGGAGCTCCGTATGCCACGGCAAACTGGCGGACACTGACGGCGGCGGTGCACAAATGCTGCGCAGCTACCGCCATTCGACGGCCAACACCGCGGTTCCTGGTGTGTCCGCTGTGCCGTGCGTGTGATCATTGCTTGTACAGCCCTCTCGCAGTGTCCGGAGCAAGTATGGTGGGTCTGACACACCGGTGTCAATGTGTTCTTTTTTCCATTTCCAGGAGTGTATATCATTCTGTTCTATTTGATAAAAAAACTTTATATTCATTGCGAAAGCATATGGAATGTTCTGGAAGGATGTGTGTTGTCATAATTATCGGTGGATTGTTGTCATTGATAAAATTATGTACATATACTAAATTAAGTACCTAATGAAGAAACTGAAATAATAAATACTTGGCAATAAATAACTAGAGAGATATTAGAATGAAAAATCAATGCTTCTAATTAACAAAATGGTAACCTAAAAGTCCAGTAACATAAGACCTTAGTATCTTGAGAAACAGCTTAAAAGTTATTACCAAGCGATGTATTTTCATTTTTATTCATTTTTATATCTTCCTCTGCAATTAATTTTCTTTGTAATTACACTCCAATTAACTCTCTAATTGTTTACATCTCACAGTTTTCCAATTTCCAGAATTTGAGGCCTTATTTGTGCATTTTATGTATGTAATCAGATACCATTAAATGTTAGTAACCAAATCCATACTCGAATTAATTGCGTAACTAAAATAATACAAGAGACATTATTGTAATTAAAGTTCAGAATGATTTTCTTGTGGAAAACTAAAGATATTACTATAAAAGATTGTCATTCAATATTGTATTTTATACCTTATTAGGCTGTAACATCAGTTCCTTTACGTTTTGCAAATTTTAATTGTAACATCAAAATTAATAATGCTTTATTTCGGAAGCTATTGTTAAAATTGTATATAAAGTGATGCAGTGATGCTGCGATAAGTCAGTTTTCAAGTTACTTTTGGAAGTTAGAGAGATCAGTGAAGTCTGTCCGTGTTTTGTTTACATGATGAGTGTGCAGTTCGGATGTCAACTAATTTGAATAAATGTTTGTGAAGCATGAAAATTTCGCATTCATACAGCAATGGACCAGGCAGAAGAAACTTAAGTAACATTCAACATGAATCGTTACAACAGGTCGGTGCCAACAGTTTCATCTGACGCAGTTTTAGTGGCGGGAATATCAGTTAAAATTGGTATGGTCACGAGCTATGGAATACACGTCCAGAGCATGAAACGTGTGAATATTACCAATCAACAACGGGGGGGGGGGGGGGGGACTATTATATTTATGACGTGCGTAAAATGAGCAGAAGCTCAAGGAATTGAGTTTGCTGGGGAAGGGGGGGGGGGGGGGGAGGGAGGGGACGCGAAATGATAAAATGGTTCAAATGGCTGTGAGCACTATGGGACTTAACTTCTGAGGTCATCAGTCCCCTAGAACTTAGAACTACTTAAACCTAACTAACCTAAGGACATCACACACATCCATGCCCGATGCAGGATTCCAACCTGCGACCGTAGCGGTCGCACGGTTGCAGACTGAAGCGCCTAGAACCGCTCGGTCATTCCAGCCGGCTAAATAATCGTAGGGTAATTTTTGCTCTGCCAGTCCACCAGTTAAATATCGCAAGTGTAAGTTTTGCTCGGTTGAAACCGCTTTCCTGCGTCATTCTAGTTACTGTATTACGTAAACTGTTAAGGTAAAGTTCCCTAACACGTCTCTGAAGAATGACAACAGAGAGAATACAGTTATGTTGTGTATCAGTTAGTATTACAGTATGAATTTCTACTGTACAGCAAAGTGGGCGCTAATTTGAAACTTCCGTGTGTGCAAAGGTTCGGGATTCTTGCACCGGCGCAGCACACAGTTTGAATCTACCAGGAAGTTTGTTTAACACCGTTTGATCTCCCAATCCGTGAATTAATTACTCTGTGCCAGAATGATGCAACGGTATACGCGAGTGTGTTTACCAAAAACAGTTAGTCACCATCGCCGGCCGCTGGTGGCCGAGCGGTTCTGGCGCTACAGTCTGGAACCGCGCGACCGCTACGGTCGCAGGTTCGAATCCTGCCTCGGGCATGGATGTGTGTGTTGTCCTTAGGTTAGTTAGGTTTAAGTAGTTCTAAGTTCTAGGGGACTTATGACCTCAGCAGTTGAGTCCCATAGTGCTCAGAGCCAGTTAGTCACCATCGTAAATCGTAAGTTCTTGTTATGCGCTAAGAGCGGACCAACATGCTGTATTCTGTGTTTCGTGGTTTGCAAAATATTACGAAAGTTTATTTTGAAAATGAGTTTCCGGTAGCTTGTCGATCCAGTCACGTTTAAATGTTTCTAGACGTGCGTGACCTTTTTTCTCAATAAATTCCCCTGTCTACTTAATTTCGGTGTTTGCAAAATATTGTGAAATCTTATTCTGAAACATTCAACAGACGGTTCTGGATCCACTAAGGTTTAGCTGTTACTTAGCGTTTGTGGTCCCTTTAACATACTTTCGCTCTCTTGCTCTTCGCAGTAAATGTCAGAATTTAATAGACTGTACTGCTGTCGATCCATTAATACATCAGTTAATAGTATATTATTATTATTGGTTCAAATGGCTCTGAGCACTATGGGACTCAACTGCTGTGGTCATAAGTCCCCTAGAACTTAGAACTACTTAAACCTAACTAACCTAAGGACAGCACACAACACCCAGCCATCACGAGGCAGAGAAAATCCCTGACCCCGCCGGGAATCGAACCCGGGAACCCGGGCGTGGGAAGCGAGAACGCTACCGCACGACCACGAGATGCGGGCTATTATTATTATTATTATATTTTATTATAATATTATTATTATTATAAATATATAAATTAATATTATAAGACTGTGGACCGCATCGTGTCTCTAACCTGGGGCCTCTGCCTTTCGCACGCAAGTGGTCTACAGACTGACGTAAATAACCACAACTAGGATCGCGCTCTCACAGCCTTAGTTCCGCCGGTACCTCTTCCAGATTTCACACACGTTCTGCTGGATACATCGCGGGGCGAGCACTTTCCGTGCGAAACACAGGCCCCAGGTTCGAGTCCCGGTCTGGCACACAGTTTTAATCTGCCAGGAACCGTCAACAGCGACTGCTCACTGCACGTTACAATCTATAACTTTGCCTAATTCATCCTAACATGGAAGATACATGAGGCACGCGAAATAGTCTGACTTCGTAAGGAATGTAATAATTTCAGTTGCAGGCAAGACTCATACACGTGTGAGTAGAACCGATCAGTAAGTTTAATCAGTCATTGTTTCAAAATAGACTCACAAATCACGTGCAGAACAATGGAACGAGTGGCAGAAGCCAGGCTCGGGAAAGATCAGCTTGCGTCCCAGAGAAATGAACGAATACGCGAGGCTCAAATGGTTCAAATGGCTGTGAGCACTATGGGACTTAACATCTGAGGTCATCAGTCCCCTAGAACTTAGAGGTACTTAAACCTAACTAACCTAAGGACATCACACAGATCCATGACCGAGGCAGGATTCGAACCTGCGACCGTAGCGGTCGCGCTGTTCCAGACTGTAGAGCTTAGAACCGCTCGGCCACCGCGGCCGGCTATGAAACATCCTGGCAGATTAAAACTGTTTGCGGGAGAGAGAACTCGAATTCGGGACCCGAGTGGCACTGGTCACTGACGAAAGTGAGGAAGCCCCTGAAAGATTAGAAGCCACAGGGTAGTGGTTCCACGGACGCAGGACGAACACTGCTGAAAGGCTCTGCCGGACCTAGAGTAATATGCTGTCGTTGGCACAGGAAACACGTCCGATCACGAAGTAATGCGCAGAATAGGTGACGAACGAATAGGTGTAACAAATAGAGCTCACAAAACGAGGTTAACGAGATGAGGAAGTGGTTAACAACCGCCGGCCGAAGTGGCCAAGCTGCTCTAGGCGCTACAGTCTGGAACCACGCGACCGCTACGGTCACAGATTCGAATCCTGCCTCGGGCACGGATGTGTGTGATCTCCTTAGGTTTGTTAGGTTTAAGTAGTTCTAAGTTCTAGGGGACTGATGCCCTCAGATGTTAAGTCCCATAGTGCTGAGAGCCATTTGAACCATTTCTGGTTAACAACCAACATTTGTGGTGGAAACGATGATTTCAAATGTCCCTGTTTTGATGCAGGAGACGTAGCTGGGAGACACAAGTGCGTAAGACACTGGACTCTGTATCCTTTTAACCTCTGCTGCCATCAGTCATAGACAGTCGTCGGTTTCTTTATCATAGTCCTTCGAAGCAGACATTTTTAAAACTAAACAGTTTTAAATTCCTGTGTTACGAACATACCACGTAGTGACACGTTCCACTCCCGTAACTTCTTAACGCAAGCAGTGAGGATCGGCTTCAGAAATTTCAAACTGAAAAGTTTGTTACGTTGATGTGACCACCAGTTGAAAGCCTGAATAGCAATCTTCCGCACTGAGGGCCTCTGCGAAACGCGCAGTAAGAGAGTCAGTGATGTTCTGGAAGGTACAGACAGGGATGTGGGAGCCAAGCCGACTCCAGTGTCGTGGCCAACCGCGATACGTTTCTCGATTGATAATCGAGCGATAGAGGTGACCCCACAGATTCTCATTTGTGCCTGCATTCGGTGAGTGTGTTGGCCAGGAGACTACGACAAACTTATCCTGGTGCTCTTAGAACTAAGCACTTACAACAAGATCTGTGTGACCAGTTGCGTTGTCCTGCTGGTAGATGCCATCTTACCGACGGAAAACAAACGGCATGTAAGGGTGGACATGGTCCCAAAGGATAGATGAGTACTAGTGTTGATCCGTTGTGGGCCTTCCAGAATGACGGAATCACTCAGGGAATGTCCCGGGAACATTCCTCAGACCATAAATGTTGCAGGGTGTTTCCTTTCAGACGTTTCACGCCGTTCACGAGAACGCCCATCTGTCTGAAGGAGCATAGAACGTGATTCATCTGAAAACGCCTCCTGTCGCCACGTAGTGGATGTCCAGCTGCTGTGTTTCTGTACAAGTGCCACCCGCTGCCACCAGACCAGCAGTCAGCATGGGTGCAGAAACCAGGCACCTGCTGCGGAGGATGTACGCTGCGACGGTCGCTGAAGGGTCGTTGAGGGGACAGTGCAGGTAGCCCCCTGATCAATCTGGGTTACTCTGCAGTTGAACATGTACACATCTCTGAAAAGGTCGTTCAAAAACATGTTCAGATGTGTGTGAAATCTTATGGGACTTAACTGCTAAGGTCATCAGTCCCTAAGCTTACACACTACTTAACCTAAATTATCCTAAGGACAAACACACACACACACACACACGCCCGATGGAGGACTCGAACCTCCGCCGGGACCAGCCACACAGTCCATGACTGGAGCGCCTAAGGCCGCTCGGCCACTCCCGCGCGGCAAACGGTCGTTCACTCTTATCTGTGGTGCACCACAGTTTCTCGGCACAGGTTTCCGATATCGCCATTTTGCCATGCACTGTACGCTTTGACCATAGTTTACAAACTTAGCCGTATTGGAAATGCTTCCACCCTTGGCTCGAAAGCCAGTGATCCTGCCCTTTTGGGCGTGACATAAATAGCTGCGTTTCGACGCTACGGCAACGACTGCTGCACTGCCTTTCCCCGCACCCCGACACGCTTTATATACCCTCCACTGTTAGTGCTGCCACCTCCCATCTGTGAGTGGTTACTGCACGTTGCGTCGAACGTAGGCCGTGGTCACATCAATGTGACTGGACCGTGTATAAGGATAGGAATGAAAGTTGGAAATATTGTAACAACTTCAGGTACAAATATGCACCGGTGTCTAGCATATTTGCAGCGCATAATTGCAGTCGAGTCGACAAATTCACACTGCCAACCGGATGCGGGAACCTACTATTGGAATCCCTTTCGAACAACGAAGCAAGTAGCAATTAAACAACACTGCTTGAAACTACGACACATTCGGATCCAAGTAATGGATTGTATTAAACATGTAACGCCAAACGCGGACGAAAATTCATCCAGGGACACAGACATCCCAACATGTTGTCGGTTACGCGCTTATTTGTTCGAAAGTAAATAAAGTGATGCAGAAGAGGAACATTTGCTGTCGAAATGAAGTTCACGAATTGAATCGGATATAACGTCCAAAACAGGTCATTGTAGTCCTTGGCAATGGTGTTTTACCTCCCAAACACGTTGGACCAAAATAAGAAAATATTGTCACTGAAACCGGCGTCTAATAGAAAAAAAATTCTTAATTCTTCTCGTGTTTGATTCTTTTATTCTGTACTAAGACACCCCACCAAATTTTAACTCCTTGAGTGCTGTGGGTGAGTTAACTCGTCATGCTCCGCCGCTGCCCAAGTGCTGAAGACGTGCTTATATACGACGTGACGAAGTATTTCACTGCAAAATGGTTCAAATGGCTCTGAGCATTATGGGACTTAGCATCTGAGGTCATCAGTGCCCTAGAACTCAGAACTACTTAAACCTAACTAACCTGAGGACATCACACACATCCATGCCCGAGGCAGGACTCGAACCTGCGACCGTAGCAGTGGCGCGGTTGCGGACTGAAGCGCCTAGAACCGCTCGGCCACCGCGGCTGGCTGTATTTCACTGCAACTGCAGTATTGCTCTTTGGCGAGTTATATAGTATGAGAGTACTCTCTTTCATTTTTATTTTTCTTTCTTATGCTTTCGTGTCAAACAAGCAGTGGTTGTTACGCTGCACCAGGTATGTATTTGAGTCTCACTTGAAAACTGCTTCACAGCGGCAGCGGTTAATCCAGAACAGGTGAATGCAGCTGCCGACGAGCAGAATGGCAGGGCGTTGTCGTTCAGGTGTGGTTTGCCTGCGTAATTTCAGGCGAATGCCAGGATGGTTCCTTCTAGACGCCGCGGCTGTTCCCAACCCATCAGTAGTCCCCTGAGTTACTGTTCTGCCCTAATGACCCACAAATCAACGGGACGGATACCGCCAGTCTCCGTATCATTCTCTTAAAGATTAGATACGGCTGCAGTACCTCATCTCATGAGGAGAGAGAGAGAGACAGAGAGAGAGAGAGAGAGAGAACACGAGCGGACAGCCTGTGGGGACTGTCTGTGTCTCTGCCTCTGCTGCGAACTCTTCCGCTGGCTTAACAGCTCATCAGATAACGAGACACGCCGGCATCGCCATACAGTACACAGTACTGTATACACTATGTAGCAACACAGCGGCGCCACGTGGAGTGCCCCAGCAATTGGTTACGTGAGCGACCGACTCGGCCGTAAGCTCTCGAACCGAGACAGGCACATCTGCAGAAAAATGCACCCACCATGCACCCACCACTATTCTTATTTTGAAAAACTACAAAAAAAGCTGTTGTTGTTGTTGTTGTTGTTGTGGTCTTCAGTCCTGAGACTGGTTTGATGCAGCTCTCCATGCTACACTATCCTGTGCAAGCTTCTTCATCTCCCAGTACCTACTGCAACCTACATCCTTCTGAATCTGCTTAGTGTATGCATCTCTTGGTCTCCCCCTACGATTTTTACCCTCCACGCTGCCCTCCAATACTAAACTGGTGATCCCTTGATGCCTCAGAACATGTCCTACCAACCAGTCCCTTCTTCTAGTCAAGTTGTGCCACAAGTTTCTCTTCTTTCCAATTCTATTCCATACCTCCTCATTACTTATGTGATCTACCCATCTAATCTTCACCATTCTTCTGCAGCACCACATTTCGAAAGCTTCTATTCTCTTCTTGTCCAAACTATTTATCGTCCACGTTTCACTTCCGTACATGGCTACACTACATACAAATACTTTCAGAAACGACTTCCTGACACTTAAACCTATACTCGATGTTAACAAATTTCTCATCTTCAGAAACGCTTTCCTTGTCATTGGCTGGCTCTGAGCACTATGGGACTCAACTGCTGTGGTTATCAGTCCCCTAGAACTTAGAACTACTTAAACCTAACTAACCTAAGGGCATCACACACATCCATGCCCGAGGCAGGATTCGAACCTGCGACCGTAGCAGTCGCACGGTTCCGGACTGCGCGCCTAGAACCGCGAGACCACCGCGGCCGGCTCCTTGTGATTGCCAGTCTACATTTTATATCCTCTCTACTTCGACCACCATCAGTTTTTTTGCTCCCCAAATAGCAAAACTCATTTACTACTTTAAGCGTCTCATTTCCTAATCTAATTCCCACAGCATCAGCCGATTTAATTCGTCTACATTCCATTATTCTCGTTTTGCTTTTGTTGATGTTCATCTTATATCCTCCTTTCAAGACACTGTCCATTCCGTTCAGCTGCTCTTCGAGGTCCTTTGCTGTCTCTTACAGAATTACACTGTCATCGGCGAACCTCAAAGTTTTTATTTCTTCTCCATGGATTTTAATTACAACTCCGAATTTTTCTTTTGTTTCCTTTACTGTTTGCTCAATATACAGATTGTAGCATTTTTTTTACGTTCAGGATCAGTTGCCAGAACCTGCACAATTCCTCAATCGTCTGCAGGTGATTCTTGAAATCGATACTGTCTTCTGGCGTTGCTACTTTGTTATAAAAAACCTCATCAGCTAAGTAGAATCTTAAAGATCTTCCGGCACTTTCTCCTAAATCATTTATATACATTGTAAACATTGTAACGGACCTTGCACACTCCCTTTGGGAACTCCGGATATTACCTTTTCTCCTGATTTCGGTCCGTTAATGGCGACGTGTTGAGTTCTGTCTGCAAGGAAGCCTAGAATGCAGTCACAAATCTGATGCGATACTCGATACTCACTAAATGGCTGTGCGGGACGGTGTCAGACGCCTTCCTGTACTCGAGCAGCCGTGCACCAACCTGAGCGGGGTTGTCTACGTCGCTATGAATCTGATGGAGGAACAGAGCGAGCTGATTTTAACAACATCTCTGTTTGTGAAATCTATACTCATTTTTACAGAGGACATTTTTCTTCTCCAAAAACGCCATAATTCTTGAGCATAAAACAAGTTCCATAATTCTGCAACAGGTTGACGTCAACGATGGGTCTACAATTGTGTGCATCTGTCCTTCGATCCTTCTTACGTCTGCTTTTTCCAGTCGCTAGGCACATTTCTTTGTTCCAGCGATCTACAATAAACTGCTGCTAGGAAGGGAGCAAGTTCTTTCGCATAATCTTTGTAGAATCTTATATGTATCTCATAGGCTACTGATGACTTTCCGCTATTAAGCGATTGCAGTTGTTCTCATATTCCGCGATCGGTTATCTGAATATGAGCTATTTCGATGTTCGTACGATGACTGAAAGCTGGGACCGTGTTACGATCTTCTACGGTGAATCAATGAAGATCAAACTCAGTATTTCGGCCTTCTCTTTGTTACCATCCGTTTCCGTGCGAGTGTGGTCACTAAGTGAATGAAGAGTATTTAGAACCGCTTACTGATTTGACGTAAGTCCAGAACCTGTTAGGGGCTTTCGTTCGCACTGGTTGATTGAATTTTACCCTCAATGTCATTAAACGCTTCTCTCATTGCTCTTCTTATGCGCATTTTCTCTTCGTTCAACTTTTCTTTCTCAGTTTGTGACTTCTCTTGAATCTATGATGAATTTCTCTTTGTTATGCAGCAGTTTTCTGACACGACTGTTAAACAACGGCGGGTCTTTACCATCCCTTAAGATCTATGGCATACTGAACGATTATTTTTGATATTTTTTCCTCTTGTGTTCCAAATCTTTGTCCTCATCACTGAATATTTGATGTTGACTCCTCAAATACGTTGCAATGTATATCCTGTCACTCTTTGTAAGGAATAATATTGGTCTAAGTTTCTTAACATTCTTTGTAAAACTCGTAGTCATAGTTTGTATCAAAGCCATATGATCTCTGGTACCTTACTCTACTTTAACTGCTTCGATAAGTTCAGCTCTTCTGCTCAGAGTAATTTTCTGACAACACATGCACAACAATGTCATACGAATCTCTGGTTCTGATACCAGTTTTGGTAGCAAGACTCTCCCAATCTATATCTGGCAAGTTGAAGTCAGCCCCTATTACAGCAGCATGATCAGGAAAATTACTAACTATATTGTGTAAGTTCTCTCTGAAGTCTACTGGCGCCAAAACTCCTGACCCAGGCGGTCTATAACAGCATCCGATTAAGATTTTTCACCGACGTTTGATCCTTAACTTCACCCAGATTAACTCACATTCTGGAACCTTGATAAGCTTCATATATATTATCGAATTCTTTACTGATGTAAATACCCCGCCACCATTGGCTATTAACCTAACCTTATGATAAATATTCCAACCTAAACTTAGGATTTCGTTGTTATCCACTTCCAGTTTCAAGGAACTTCCTGTTCCTAATACCATCTGGGCTTTATAGCTTTCAATAAGCGGTATTAGTACCGGGACTGTTTCTGGGATAGTCCTGCAGTTTTGTGTCATCCTATTAACATTTCCTGTATCTGATCTATGAGGACGAGCGTTCTCGGAGAACACTGTGGCTGGTGTAATTTCGATCTTGACAGGCATTTCGTCTTTGTTCCAAAGACGGAGTTTCTCTGACCTAAAAATGTTCCGCGTGCACGCCACATGTACTCCGCTGCCCTAGTGCCCAGTTCCTGCGGAAGTGCACGCCTGACCTATTAAGGGCCTCCGGAAAGGCTAAAATCATGAAAAGTTCAATTTTTACTTTTTTGCGTTTTCTGAATCTGCAGACTATTACCTTTTAATAGCTATATAATTTATTCAATTCCGAAGACTACAACTATTTTTAAATTTTTTTTGAAATGTGTTCTACATGGGCGTGACCTACTGTGGCGCTGTTAAACTGCTGTCAAATGGTGTTATTATTAACGTCCGTGTTCATCAGGTACATTTTAGTGATGTGAGATAAAGTATGTGTTGTGGCTAACCTGTGATGGTTCAATATATATAGCTGGTGTGATTGTCGATTGTTTCATGTTTATTTACTCTGTCGTTATCTCGAAAATATTCGTAATTAATGCTGTTTCTTGAGTCTCTGTTTTGTTGAAGTATAATAATGAGTAAAAGTAAAGTTATTAGAAATCCTCTGAAGGCTTTTAAGAAAAGGAGAAATGTTGGAAAGCCAAAGGTATGTGTTATTACTGTAAACAATAAAGACGATGAAAATCCCCAACATAGCTTGTGTCCCAAAGAAGAAGACAGTTGGTGTAAATATAACAAAGGATTGCTAACTGGTGAAGTGTACACTCATAAGCATAGTCTGCCTCATGCAATAATGGAGGTGATAAAACCTATTTTCAGAGACTTAGCAGCACCTGAACTGTTGAAAAAGTGTATTCACGGAAAAACTCAAAACCCCAATGAAAGTGTAAATAGTGTTATATGGTCGAGAATCCCCAAGACTGTATTTGTTGGAATAGAAACACTTCACTTTGGTGTGTATGATGCTGTTGCGACTTTCAATGATGGCAACATTGTAAGGTGCAAGGTATTTAGAAATACGGGAATGAAGATAGGTTCTAACATGGTACGAGCGATGCTTGCTTTAGACAAGGAACGCCTTCGGGCTGCAGACAGGGCTGTAAAGAGTCTAGAAATACAAGCAAGAGTAAACAGGAGGAGGAACAAGAGGAAGCTGGAGGAGGAGTTTGCAGAGGATGAAGATAATCCATCCTATGGACCTGGAATGCACTAA
The DNA here is from genome assembly GCF_023898315.1 of Schistocerca nitens. Taxonomy (NCBI): domain Eukaryota; kingdom Metazoa; phylum Arthropoda; class Insecta; order Orthoptera; family Acrididae; genus Schistocerca; species Schistocerca nitens. The sequence goes on from NC_064622.1 coordinate 14,456,488, forward strand.
AAAGTTAATCCAATCTTTGTCGCTCGATTCCCAAAACTTTTATTTTCTCATACTAATTACATGTTTTCTAAGGATCTTCCAAACATATTTGTTTCAAACTTTCAGTAAATGTTACACAGTACCTTCTGCATAATTTAACACAGCCTTTTTCCAAAAAACTGTATATTTTTCAATATATAAATAAAAAATGCAAAAAAAGTTTGTGAATTTTCATTACAATTGAAAAAAAAATCATCTTTAATAACTGAACTAAAATTTTGTAAAATCCCTGTGTTAAGTTGTAGCCCATATTCCAATAAGTAATCTGTAAAAAGTTCAACTTCCTACCTCAAATACTTTGTGAGGAAAGATGTAATTTATAAGCGTTATTTTAACATTGCAAGTATAGGGCGTTCCTGAGCCCCTTGAGGGAAATACTATAGTTCTCCACCCCATAGCGGAGGTCGAGAAATTCGCATCGGATACCATCTCAGAATCGTCTGAGGCTCTGGTTTAGACGTTACACTCTGCTCCAGACCACAGGATCGCGATCGACCCTGGTTACGATGCGACAACCGCTTAGCCCACACTTTGTCTGTGATGCTAGTTCGCTTCACCAACTGAGCTGTCAGCGGAAAGGTGCCGAGGAGGGCCTCAGAACGCAAGCGGCAGGCAACATTCGTGCCGACATGCGCCACTACATGCAGTGGCCGCCGGCAGAGCCCCCTCCGCGTCGCGGACAAGACCTCCGGCAAATGTACCGAGTGGACACTGGCTTTCTTTCGCGCCCTGCGTACTGTTTAACAAGTGTAGGTGGGACAATGCCTTTACGCACAGTGCATACATGGCAGTAAGAGACCCGGAAAGAAGCGTGTTACTGACGGCTTGTGAAATGAGATGCTGAAGTGAGTGGTAGTGTGACTTGGCGGGGTGACACGACTGGAAAGCAGGGTGGTGTAATGTCCTACAGTGGGTGACAGTGGAGTGGGAGCGTGACGCGGTGTACGTACGCGTACAGCGCGCACGCAGCAAAGACAGCGGCTGCGCCGCGTGTGGGGCGTAGACGTCCGTGGTCGAGTGTAGCCGTGCTCGCCAACGTCCACACTCACGTCTCGTAAATCACGAGAGAGGAGTGCTGTCCCCACATCTCACACAGCTGAAACATTGAGGGTTACATTACAAGTAACATTGGAACCCACGAAAAGAACAAACCACTAACAGGGCTAACCCCCCTTTTAGTGTGATCAGTTGGTTCAGGACAGAACTAATGAAGCCTCGGACAAGCGCTGTCATGGTCGGGGACGACGCTTGAACCCTATGCCCGCCCACAATGGGAACGACACTGATAGCCAACAGGAAAATGATTTACATCCAAATAGAGGTGTTTTGCAGGATATGCTTCCTGCAACCACCCTAGAAGGAAAACAAGGACAGAGGATGAGATGGTCAGATGAAGTTAACAGACACCTCATGTTCTGTTATTACCAAGCAACAAACTTAGGAACCAACACAACTGGATACAGATCACAAGTATACACAATATTTATTACCAGATACCCAGAATTAAAATTTTTAACAGAACAACGACTAGCTGATCAGATCCCTGTAATAATAAAAAGTAACAGGATTCCCCAGTCAGAATTAGAAAACATCAAACAACAAGTACAACAAATGCTGGCCGGCCGAAGTGGCCGTGCGGTTAAAGGCGCTGCAGTCTGGAACCGCAAGACCGCTACGGTCGCAGGTTCGAATCCTGCCTCGGGCATGGATGTTTGTGATGTCCTTAGGTTAGTTAGGTTTAACTAGTTCTAAGTTCTAGGGGACTAATAACCTCAGCAGTTGAGTCCCATAGTGCTCAGAGCCATTTGAACCATTTGAACAAATACTGGAACAAAATAAGTGCAATCAGAAGAAGAAGAAATTACAGTAATGGACTCAAACATCCCAGAGCAAACAAACAAAGAACAACATGCATCAATTAAACAATCAGAGGAAAACGAAATCTTAAGACAGCCACCAGAACAAGCACAAATAGAACGCGAAGTGACACACATTTTAGATATAGAAGAAAAATTTCAGCTGACACATATAGAATACAAACACACAAATACAGACATTAGACCATTCTTGCATAGACCACCAAATAACCCACAAGTCGCCGGCCGCGGTGGTCTCGCGGTTCTAGGCGCGCAGTCCGGAACCGTGCGACTGCTACGGTCGCAGGTTCGAATCCTGCCTCGGGCATGGATGTGTGTGATGTCCTTAGGTTAGTTAGGTTTAAGTAGTTCTGAGTTCTAGGGGACTGATGACCACAGCAGTTGTGTCCCATAGTGCTCAGAGCCATTTAACCCACAAGTCGAAACAACAATAACAACTATCAACACAATCATACACAACAAAATAAATGAAAATACAACTATGGAAGGGTTGCAACTACTGGTTTATATAGGAGCACTCACTACACTAAATATACGCACTAGGCAGAGATCAGAACCAACCAACACACAGAAGAAACCCACAGAACCAGCATGGCAACACAGTCTACAGATCAGAATAGAAAAACTGAGAAAAGACATTGGACAGCTAACACAATTTACAAGAAATGAAATATCAGACAAAAAACTAAAAAAGGTTAGATAAAATCTCGCAACAAGAAGCGATAGAGCAATTAGATGAAAAGAAGCAGAAATTACAAGCATTGGCCAAACGACTTAGAAGATACAAAAAAAGTGAAAATAGAAGGAAACAAAACCAGACATTCAACACAAACCAAAAGAAATTTTACCAGACAATAGATAACACACACATTAAAATAGACAATCCACCAAACATAACAGACATGGAACGCTTCTGGAGCAACATATGGTCAAACCTGGTACAACATAACAGACATGCACGGTGGATACAAGCAGAAACACACATACAAGATGATACCACAAATGCCTGAAGTGATAATTTTGCAACATGAAGTCACCCAAGCAATTAATTCTATGCACAATTTGAAAGCCCCTGGAAAAGATAAAATAGCAAATTTCTGGCTAAAGAAGTTCACCTCAACACATTCACATCTATCTAAATTGTTTAACAGTTACATTGCAGACCCATACACATTCCCTGATACACTTACACACGGAATAACTTATCTGAAACCTAAAGATCAAGCAGACACAGCAAAACCAGCAAAATATCGCCCCATAACATGCCTACCAACAATATACAAAATATTAACTTCAGTCATTACACAGAAATTAATGACACAGACAACACAGAAAAAATTATAAATAAAAACAAAACGACTGCTGCAAAGGAGCACGAGGATGTAAAGAGCAACTGATAGTACATGCAGAGGTGACATGTCAAGCTAAAAGTAAACAAAGGTCGCTACACTACGCATACATTGATTACCGAAAAGCTTTTGATAGTGTACCCCACTCATGGTTACTACAAATATTGGAAATATACAAAGTAGATCCTAAATTGATACAGTTCCTAAACATAGTAATGAAAAATTGGAAAACCACACTTAATATCCAAACAAATTCAAATAATATCACATCACAGCCAATAAAGATTAAGCGTGGAATATACCAAGGAGATTCATTAAGTCCTTTCTGGTTCTGCCTTGCTCTGAACCCACTATCCAACATGCTAAATAATACAAATTATGGATACAATATCACTGAAACATACCCACACAAAATCACACATTTGCTTTCATGGATGATCTAAAACTACTGGCAGCAACAAATCAACAACTCAACCAATTACTAAAGATAACAGAAGTATTCAGCAATGATATAAATATGGCTTTCAGAACAGACAAATGTAAGAAAATTAGCATAGTCAAGGGAAAACACACTAAACAAGAAGGTAACTTATTGGATAACTACAGCGACTGCATAGAAGCGATGGAAAAAACAGATGCCTATAAATATCTAGGATGCAGGCAAAAAATAGGAATAGATAATACAAATATTAAAGAAGAACTAAAAGATAAATTTAGACAAAGACTAACAAAAATACTGAAAACAGATTTGACAGCAAGAAAAAAGACAAAAGCTATAAATACTTATGCTATACCAATATTGACCTACTCATTTGGAGTAGTGAAATGGAGTAACACAGACCTAGAAGCACTCAATACATTTGCACGATCACAATGCCACAAATACAGAATACATCACATACATTCAGCAACAGAAAGATTCACATTAAGCAGAAAGGAAGGAGGAAGGGGATTTATCGACATAAAAAACCTACATTATGCACAGGTAGACAATTAAAGAAAATTCTATATAGAACGAGCAGAAACTAGCAAAATACACAAAGCAATCACTCGTATAAATACATCGACTACACCATTGCAATTTCATAACCACTTCTACAACCCTTTAGATCACATAACAACAACAGATACGAAGAAAGTAAATTGGAAAAAGAAAACACTACATGGCAAGCACCCGTATCATCTAACTCAGCCACACATCGATCAAGACGCATCCAACACATGGCTAAGAAAAGCCAATATATACAGTGAGACGGAAGGATTCATGATTGCAATACAGGATCAAACAATAAACACCAGATATTACAGCAAACATATTATTAAAGATCCCAATGCCACAAGAGATAAATGCAGACTTTGCAAACAACAAATAGAAACAATAGATCACATCACAAGCGGATGTACAATACTAGCAAATACAGAATACACCAGAAGACATGACAATGTAGCAAAAATAATACATCAGCAACTTGCCATACAACATAAACTAATAAAACAACACGTTCCCACATACAAGTATGCACCACAAAATGTACTGGAGAATGATGAATGCAAATTATACTGGAACAGAACCATTATAACAGATAAAACAACACCACATAACAAACCTGACATCATACTCACCAATAAAAAGAAGAAATTAACACAACTAATCGAAATATCCATACCCAATACAACAAATATACAGAAGAAAACAGGAGAAAAAATTGAAAAATACATCCAACTGGCTGAGGAAGTCAAGGACATGTGGCATCAGGATAAAGTTGACATTATACCAATTATACTATCAACTACAGGAGTCATACCACACAATATCCACCAGTACATCAACGCAATACAGCAACATCCAAACGCATACATACAACTACAGAAATCTGTAATTATTGATACATGTTCAATTACCCGGAAGTTCCTAAATGGAATGTAACGTATACCGTACAGTTAAAAGAAAGTCACGCTTGATAAAGGTCCGCGTCACTTTCCATTTTCAACCAGACATAGCGTCTGAGAAAGGAAAGAAATGATGATGATGATGATGATGATGATGATGATGATGATGATGATGATGATGATGATACGAACTGTACGATATCTTTGATGAAAAATTCGACTGTAAGTTTATAATGTAGCATAATGTTCCTTACGTAGTAGTAATGGCAGATGCCAGGGTCTAGACCTTCAGATCATGATCCACACCTGCAGGACCACATACACTCCTGGAAATGGAAAAAAGAACACATTGACACCGGTGTGTCAGACCCACCATACTTGCTCCGGACACTGCGAGAGGGCTGTACAAGCAATGATCACACGCACGGCACAGCGGACACACCAGGAACCGCGGTGTTGGCCGTCGAATGGCGCTAGCTGCGCAGCATTTGTGCACCGCCGCCGTCAGTGTCAGCCAGTTTGCCGTGGCATACGGAGCTCCATCGCAGTCTTTAACACTGGTAGCATGCCGCGACAGCGTGGACGTGAACCGTATGTGCAGTTGACGGACTTTGAGCGAGGGCGTATAGTGGGCATGCGGGAGGCCGGGTGGACGTACCGCCGAATTGCTCAACACGTGGGGCGTGAGGTCTCCACAGTACATCGATGTTGTCGCCAGTGGTCGGCGGAAGGTGCACGTGCCCGTCGACCTGGGACCGGACCGCAGCGACACACGGATGCACGCCAAGACCGTAGGATCCTACGCAGTGCCGTAGGGGACCGCACCGCCACTTCCTAGCAAATTAGGGACACTGTTGCTCCTGAGGTATCGGCGAGGACCATTCGCAACCGTCTCCATGAAGCTGGGCTACGGTCCCGCACACCGTTAGGCCGTCTTCCGCTCACGCCACAACATCGTGCAGCCCGCCTCCAGTGGTGTCGCGACAGGCGTGAATGGAGGGACGAATGGAGACGTGTCGTCTTCAGCGATGAGAGTCGCTTCTGCCTTGGTGCCAATGATGGTCGTATGCGCCGTGCAGGTGAGCGCCACAATCAGGACTGCATACGACCGAGGCACACAGGGCCAACACCCGGCATCATGGTGTGGGGAGCGATCTCCTACACTGGCCGTACACCACTGGTGATCGTCGAGGGGACACTGAATAGTGCACGGTACATCCAAACCGTCATCGAACCCATCGTTCTACCATTCCTAGACCGGCAAGGGAACTTGCTGTTCCAACAGGACAATGCACGTCCGCATGTATCCCGTGCCACCCAACGTGCTCTAGAAGGTGTAAGTCAACTACCCTGGCCAGCAAGATCTCCGGATCTGTCCCCCATTGAGCATGATTGGGACTGGATGAAGCGTCGTCTCACGCGGTTTGCACGTCCAGCACGAACGCTGGTCCAACTGAGGCGCTAGGTGGAAATGGCATGGCAAGCCGTTCAGCAGGACTACATCCAGCATCTCTACGATCGTCTCCATGGGAGAATAGCAGCCTGCATTGCTGCGAAAGGTGGATATACACTGTACTAGTGCCGACATTGTGCATGCCCTGTTGCCTGTGTGTATGTGCCTGTGGTTCTGTCGGTGTGATCATGTGATGTATCTGACCCCAGGAATGTGTCAATAAAGTTTCCCCTTCCTGGGACAATGAATTCACGGTGTTCTTATTTCAATTTCCAGGAGTGTTTAAGTGAGAACAGTAATAGGATGTAGTCAACTAGAAGTGGGATGTTGAGTCGGTGTCTGTTGATCAATCCCTGGCTCATGGACTCATATCTTTTTCTAAATGTTCTGCTGTTTCTTTTCCTTTAGTGCCTTTTAGCCAGATTTCTTCATTTTTCTGTGTACTTTACATCTATTAGATCAAGTAATACACTACTGGCCATTAAAATCGTTACACCACGAAGATGAAGTGCTACAAACGCGAAATTTAACCGACAGGAATAAGATGCTATGATATGCAAATGATTAGCTTTTCAGAGCATTCACGCAACGTTGGCCCCGGTGGCGACACCTACAACGTGCTGACATGAGGAAAGTTTCCAACCGATTTCTCATACACAAACAGCAGTTGACCGGCGTTGCCTGGTGAAACGCTGTTGTGATGCCTCGTGTAAGGAGGAGAAATGCGTACCATCACGTTTCCGACTTTGATAACGGTCGGATTGTAGCCTATCGCGATTGAGGTTTATCGTATCGCGACATTGCTGCTCGCGTTGGTCGAGGTCCAATGACTGTTAGCAGAATATGGAATCGGTGGGTTCAGGAGGGTAATACGGAATGCCGTGCTGTATCCCAACGGCCTCGTATCACTAACAGTCGCGATGACAGGCATCTTATCCGCATGGCTGTAACGGATCGTGCAGCCACGTCTCGATCCCTGAGTCGTTTACAAGACGACAACCATCTGCACGAACAGTTCGACGACGTTTGCAGCAGCGTGGAATATCAGCTCGGAGACCGTGGCTGCGGTTACCCTTGACGCTGCTTCACAGACAGGAGCGCCTGCGATGGTGTACTCGACGACGAACCTGGGTGCACGAATGGCAATACGTAATTTTTTCGGATGACTCCATGTTCTGTTTACAGCATCATGATGGTCACATCCGTGTTTGGCGACATCGCGGTGAACGCACATTGGAAGCGTGTATTCGTCATCGCCATACTGGCATATCATCTGGCGTGATGGTATGGGGTGCCATTGCTTACACGTCTCGGTCACCTCTTATTCACATTGACGGCACTTTGAACAGTGAACGTGGCTCTACCCTTCATTCGATCCCCGTACATTTCAGGAGGATAATGCACGACCGCATGTTGCAGGTCGTGTACGGGCCTTTCTGGATACAGAAAATGTTCTACTGCTGCCCTGGCCAGCACGTTCTCCAGATCTCTCACCAATTGAAAACGTCTGGTCAACGGTGGCCGAGCAAGTGGCTCGTCACAATACGCCAGTCACTACTCCTGAAGAACTGTGGTATTGTGTTGAAGCTGCATGTGCAGCTGTACCTGAACGCGCCATACAAGCTCTGTTTGACTCAATGCCCAGGCGTATCAAGGCCGTTATTACGGCCAGAGGTGGTTGTTCTGCGTACTGATTTCTCGGTATCTATGCACCGAAATTGCGTGAAAATGTAATCAGATATCAGTTCTATATTTGTCCAATGAATACCCGTTTATGATCTGCATTTCTTCTTGGTGTAGCAATTTTAACGGCCAGTAGTGTAAGAGGCGGCACAAACCAATAGTGGAACAACGTCATTGTGCATTTTATTATCACACTCTTAAAACGCATTGCATATATGTCTTGTGACTGAGTTTGTAATTGCATATCGTTTTGTTACTGTAACTATGATTCTTAGTTGTGTCTCTATTGCACTATACAGCGCGCCATAGTATGTAGACGACGCTGCTTGAAATTCTTCCGCGAAATACATCGAAGCGCGAGAGAAACTGGTGTAGGCATGGATATTCAAATAGAAAGATATATAAACAGGCACAGTACGGCGCTGAGGTCGGCAACGCACTGCTGTATAAGACAAGTGTCGGGCGCAGTTGTTAGACCGGTTACTGCTACCACAATGGCAGGTTATCAAGAGTTAAGTGAGTTTGAACGTGGTGTTATAGTCGGCGCACGAGCGATGAGACACAGCATCTCCGAGGTAGCGATGAAGTGCGGATTTTCCCCTACGACCATTTCACGAGTGTACCGTGAATATCAGGAATCCGGTAAAACATCAAGTGTCCAAAGTCGCTGCAGCCAGAAAAAGATCACGCAAGAACGGGACCAACGACGACCGAAGAAAATCCTTCAACATAACAGAAGTGCAACATTTCTGAAAATCGCTGCACATTGCAATGCTGGGCCATCAACAAGTGTCAGCGTGTGAACCATTTAACGAAAGATCATCGATATGAGCACGACACGAAGCATGGGCCCGTCAGCAGTAACGCTGGACCGTTGATGACTGTAAATATGTTTCCTGGTAGGACGAGTCTCGTTTCAAATTGTATCGAGCGGATAGACTTGTACGGGTATGGAGACAACCTCGTGAATCCATGGACCCTGCATGTTAGCAGGAGACTCTGTAATGCTGTGCGGCATGTGCAGTTGCAGTGATATGCAACCTCTGATCCGTGAAGATACGAGTGTGGCAGGTGACACGTACGTAAGCAACCATTCATTATGATCGTGCATTCCGACGGACTTGGGCAATTCCGGTGGAGCAATGGGACAACCCACACGTCCAGAATTGCTACAGAGTGTCTCCAGGAATACTCTTATAAGTTCCACTTCCACAGACCACCAAACTCCCCAGACATGAACATTATTGAGCGTGTCTGGGATGCCTTGCAACGTTCTGTTCAGAAGAGATCTGCACCCCCTTACTTACGGATGAATGGACAGCCCTGCAGGATTCACGGTGTCAGTTCCTTGGAGCACTACTTTAGACATTACTCGAGTCCACGCCACGTCGTGTTGCAGCACTTCTGTGTGCTCGCGGGGACCCTACACGATATTAGGCAGGTGTACCAGTTTCTTTTGCGCCTCAATTCATTCTGTTGGGTAAAACTAGTGAAACACGGAAAGTTGTTCTGCACTGTACGGCAAGAAAAAGGAATAAAAGTGAGATAGTGTTGCATTACTGCAGATGACGTGTCACTGAGCGCATTTGTACTGTGCATGCAGTACACGTGATGTGCCTAGTTGTTTCCACTGCCGTGTGTGGAATACACAAGTTCTTGTACACTTAACTAACCTTCTGTCTTCATGATGATGATGTCCCCAGCGCAGAAAACAGCACGCAGTTCGTGGATTCTTTTTCTTGAGGCTGAAATTAACTTCGCAAGGAACTGCTGCTACGAATAAACTATAACTCATTTCGGATGCCACTCTCGTTTTTATTGATATAGACACGAGAAACTGTTCTTGATCACAACGTACTGAACACATCCTTCCACAGTCATTATATCTCGCTAAAATAACATGAAATACATCCTGCCACAGACAACATGTCTGTCTACTGGAACGGTCAGAACTGGAGAATAAAATTACACGAATCAAATACTACTATTACAGACAACATGTCTGTACCTAGCGACGGTCGGAACTGTAGTAAATAAAATTGCATGAAACAAATACTGCTATAACAGACAACATGTCTGTCTGCTGGAACGGTCAGAACTGGAGAGCCGGACTGCCCGAGACACTTCGCGCGCCGAGCCAGCAACGCGTGACCCGAACGCAACCGAACTGCATCGGCAGTAAGATCGTCAGTCTTTTGTTTTAGTAATACTTTGATTTTAATAACTTGACTGATTGATAGCTGGCTGTTGAGAGATGTTCATTTTAAAAAAAAATGGAGTAATTTGGATGACAGGTTTAATTGATAATAGCAACTGAAGTTTAACGTTTTGGCGCCCTACCGCCGAACACAGCAGCCAATCACAGAGCAGCAGCATCATGCAGGTGGTCTTTCTCACGGGAATGGTACCGAATCTAACATCTGTCACCGGTACCTCATCCCACATTGCGTCATTCTATGCTTCTTGCATCTCCACTGCCCTGGGAATAGCTTCCTGGAGCCTAATATTATGGCTGAATAAGCCAGAAATTAGAGGCTTATCTCACCAGGGGTAAGATAGATACTGCCTACAGGAAAATTAAAGAAACGTTTATAGAAAACAGAACCACTTGTATGTATGAATGTCAAGAGCTCAGATGGAAACCCAGTTCTAAGCAAAGAAAGGAAAGCAAAAAGGTGGAACGAGTATATAGAGGGTCTATACAAGGGCGATGTACTTGAGGACAATATTATGGAAATGGAAGAGGATGTAGATGAAGATGAAATGGGAGATATGATACTGCGTGAAGAGTTTGACAGAGCACTGAAATACCTGAGTCGAAACAAGGCCCCCGGAGTAGACAACATTCCATTAGAACTACTGACAGCCTTGGGAGAGCCAGTCTTGACAAAACTCCACCATCTGGTGAGCAAGATGTATGAGACAGGCGAAATACTCTCAGACTTCAAGAAGAATACAATAATTCCAATCCCAAAGAAAGCAGGCGTTGACAGATGTGAAAATTACCGAACTATCAGTTTAATAACCCACGGCTGCAAAATACTAACACGAATTCTTTACAGACGAATGGAAAAACTGGTAGAAGCCGACCTCGGGGAGGATCAGTTTCGAATCTGTAGAAATGTTGGAACACGTGAGGCAATAGTGACCCTACGACTTATCTTAGAAGAAAGACTAAGGAAAGGCAAACCTACGTTTCTAGCTTTTGTAGACTTAGAGAAAACCTTTGACAATGTTGACTGGAATACTCTTTCAAATTCTAAAGGCGGTAGGGGTAAAATACAGGGAGCGAAAGGCTATTTACAATTTGTACAGGAAGCAGATGGCAGTTATAAGAGTCGAGGATTTTTGCTATTTGGGGAGCAAAATAACTGATGATGGTCGAAGTAGAGAGGATGTAAAATGTAGACTGGCAATGGCAATGAAAGCGTTTCTGAAGAAGAGAAATTTGTTAACATCGAGTATAGATATAAGTGTCAGGAAGTCGTTTCTGAAAGTATTTCTATGGAGTGTAGCCATGTATGGAAGTGAAACGTGGACGATAAATAGTTTGGGCGAGAAGAGAATAGAAGCTTTCGAAATGTGGTGCTACAGAAGAATGCTGAAGATTAGATGGGTAGATCATATAACTAATGAGGAGGTATTGAATAGGATTGGGGAGAATTTTGTGGCACAATTGGACTAGAAGAAGGGATCGGTTGGTAGGACATGTTCTCAGACATCAAGGGATCACAAATTTAGTATTGGAGGGTAGCGTGGAGGGTAAAAATCGTAGAGGGAGATCAAGAGATGAATACACTAAGCAGATTCAGAAGGATGTAGGCTGCAGTAGGTACTGGGAGATGAAGAAGCTTGCACAGGATAGAGTAGCATGGAGAGCTGCATCAAACCAGTCTCAGGACTGAAGACCACAACAACAACAACAACTACAACAAGCCAGAAATATTACAACTGCCCTACACTGTACAGTTAGCGTCTTGAAATGGATCTGGAACTAGCCGCGCCGTTTTCCAGTCGCGCAGCCCGCGTTGTTAGTGCAGCCACCAACGGTAAACTGAGGCAGCGGTGGTCCCTCAAAGGGGATCTGCACCGAGTTCCCCTGCTCTCTCTCTCTCTCTCTCTCTCTCTCTCTCTCTCCCCTGCCGTGTGTCTCCGCTGCAGGTGAGCGACGCCGTCCTGTGCTGTGCAGTCCCGGCAGCTCGTACGCCCTGACGTCAGATGGCGCCGACACTACGGGCTCAACTGCCGACATTGGCCCGCTCAGCCGGACACACTGCGAGACAGCCGCCTCCCTGCACCACGCTCCCCTCTCTTCTCACAGGGGGCACCTCGCGGCATAGTCGGTAACGGTGGTCAGGGAACCGCCGCCAGCCAGTGCCGCCCAGACAGGGTGCAGACTGTTGCCGTATGGTGGCGCCTCCCCAGCACGGCACGGCAGTGGCCCCTTTTCGCATCGCGGTACACACGCCTGAGGCGGCGCCGCCCCCACCTCCACCCGAACTGGCGCTGCGCACGCAGTCAAACGCTGTCGCGACAGCCGGACGCTGTAAACTGCCTCTACTCCGTCCATCGCTTCCTAGGTCGACCTACTATACAGGTTGGTCCATTGATAGTGACCAGGCCAAATATCTCCTGAAATAAGCATCAAACGAAAAAACTACAAAGAACGATACTCGTCTACCTTCAAGGGGGGACACCAGATGGCGCTATGGTTGGCCCGCTTGATGGCGCTGCCATATGTCAAACGGTTATCAACTGCGTTTTTTTTAAAATAGGAACCCTCATTTTTTATTACACATTCGTGTAGTACGTAAAGAAATGTGAATGTTTTAGCTGGACCACTTCTTTCGATTTGTGATAGATGGCGCTGTAATAGTCACAAACGAATAATTACGTGGTAGCCGGCCGAAGTGGCCGTGCGGTTAAAGGCGCTGCAGTCTGGAACCGCAAGACCGCTACCGTCGCGGGTTCGAATCCTGCCTCGGGCATGGACGTTTGTGATGTCCTTAGGTTAGTTAGGTTTAAGTAGTTCTAAGTTCTAGGGGACTAATGACCTCAGCAGTTGAGTCCCATAGTGCTCAGAGCCATTTTTTGAATTACGTGGTACCACGTAACATTTCGCCAGTGCGGACGGTATTTTCTTCGTTATACATTACCCGTGTTAAAATGTACCGTTTACCAATTGCGGAAAAGGTCGATATCGTGTTGATGTATACCCATAGTGATGAAAAAGCCCAACGGGCGTGTGCTATGTATGCTACTCGGTATCCTGGACGACATCATCCAAGTGTCCCGACCGTTCGACGGGTACTTATGTCATTTAAGGAAACACGAAGTGTTCAGCCACATGTGAAAAGTCAACCACGACCTGCAACAAATGACGATGCCCAAGTAGGTATTTTAGCTGCTGTCGCGGCGAATCCGCACATCAGTAGCAGACAAATTGCGCGAGAATCGGGAATCTCAAAAACGCCGGTGTCGAAATGCTACATCAACATCGATCGCACCCGTACCATATTTCTATGCACCAGGAATTGCATGGCGACGACTTTGAACGTCGTGTACAGTTCTGCCACTCGCACAACAGAAATTACGGGATGATGACAGATTTTTTGCACGCGTTCTATTTAGCGACGAAGCGTCATTCACCAACAGCGGTAACGTAAACAGGCATAATATGCACAATTGGGCAAAGGAAAATCCACGATGGCTGCGACAAGTGGACCATCAGCGACTTTGGCGGGTTAATGTATGGTGCGGCATTATGGGAGGAAGGATAACTGGCTCCCATTTTATCGATGGCAATCTAAATGGTGCAATGTATGCTGATTTCCTACGTAATGTTCTACCGATGTTACTACAAGATGTTTCACTGCATGACAGAATGGCGATGTACTTCCAACATGATGGATGTCCGGTACATAGCTCACGTGAAGTTGACGCGGTATTGAACAGCGTATTTCATGACAGGTGGTGGATTGGTCGTCGAAGCACCATACCGTGGCCCGCACGCTCTCCGGATCTGACGTCCCCGGATTTCTTTCTGTGGGGAAAGTTGAAGGATATTTGCTGTCGTGATCCACCGACAACGCCTAACAACACGCGCCAGCGCATTGTCAATGCATGTGTGAACATTACGGAAGGCGAACTACTCACTGTTGAGAGGAATGTCGTTACACGTATTGGCAAATGCATTGAGGTTGACGGACATACTTTTGAGTATTTATTGCATTAGTGTGGTATTTACAGGTAATCACGCTGTAACAGCACGCGTTCTCAGAATTGATAAATTCAGAAAGGTACATGTATCACATTGGAACAACCAAAATAAAATGTTCAAACGTACCTACGTTCTGTATTTTAATTTAAAAAATCTATCTGTTACCAACTGTTCGTCTCAAATTTTGAGCCATATGTTTGTTACTATTACAGCGCCATCTATCACAAAGCGAAAAACGTGGTCAAACTAAAACATTCATGAAACTTCCTGGCAGATTAACACTGTGTGCCGGACCGAGACTCGAACTTGGGACCTTTGCCTTTCGCGGGCAAGTGCTCTACCAACTGAGCTACCCAAGCACGACTCATGCCCCGTCCTCACAGCTTTACTTCTGCCAGTACCTTGTCTCCTACCTTCCAAACTTTGCAGAAGCTCTCTTGGGTAGCTCAGTTGGTAGAGCACTTGCCCGCGAAAGGCAAAGGTCCCGAGTTCGAGTCTCGGTCCGGCACACAGTTTTAATCTGACACGAAGTTTCATATCAGCGCACACTCCACTGCAGAGTGAAAATCTCATTGTTAAAACATTCATATTACTTTACATACTACACGAATGTGTAATAAAAATGGGAGTTCCTATTTAAAAAAAACGCAGTTGATACCCGTTTGACCTACGACAGCGCCATCTAGCGGGCCAACCATAGCGCCATCTGGTTTCCCCTTTCAACCTAGTCAAGTTCCGTTCTTTGTAGTTCTTTCGTTTGTTATTTCGTGAGATATTTGGCCAGGTCACAATCGTTGGACCACCCTGTATATATCTCCTGCCTTTCGGGTTCTAGTTCAGAATTGTCTTAGGCAGTCTTTCATATCTCATTGTATTCTACACTTGTTTCCACATGTCTCTGTAGTCAGTTGTTTCCTCATCAACAGCATCTACATTCAGTTCATTATCAACTTCGTCATTTATAATTAAATCTTTTCTACTACAACTCATCCTCCTCAAAAACTTCGGCTCTGCTGCTTGTACTTCGTTGTCATCTTTCTTTTCATTTATCCATTTCTGTCTTCTGTAAGGGATTAACGCTATCACCATAGTTTTACCAGGGGGAAATGCTCCTATCGGAGGACAAATAAGGCAGATATGCTCCTGTCCGACTCTGACTGAGAAGTGTGGGCGGCAAAAGCTGTCTCGTTCTACTTTCCTCAGCACCTTTAAAAATTTTCCCTAAAATTTTTGCATGCCAACATATTCGCACTCTTTTCAACATGCAATTCACCTCTCTCTTCCACAAGCTCCCCTAACTGTGACTCGTTCACATCCACTAGTACTTCGCTGTAACTCACTCATACCCATCCACTCCCATTTGCCCATTCTCACTCTCTCATTCACCCAACTCATCTGTTTCTGTGTCTCTGTCACTGTCTCTTGTGTTACAGCCTCAGTCTTCTATCACTACACTCTCGTCATTGACATCGTCTCCTCTCCCTCTCTCTTTCTCCTACTATCTCATTGGCTCCTTCCCACTGCTCCCGCCTCTTCTCACTGCCACTATCTCTTTCTTCCTCGTTGTGATTCTCCTATGCTCTGTCTCTCACTATAACTGGCTGTCACCCACTGCCATTTTCTCCTTCTCTTCATTCCTCACTCACCGGAATTGTGTCTCCTTCGCTCTTTCCCCAGCACGGTTCTGTCACTGTCAGTTATGTTGCACTGCTATTGTCTCCCTCTTTCTCTCACACTGCCATTGTCCCCTTCACTCTTTCTATAGCTCAACCACTGTCTACTACCTTCCAGTAGTTATAACTTTTCTCTTTCCTAACACCACCGTCCCCTTCTCCCTCAGCTTCAAGAAGCGCCACTATGCTCGAATGCCAAAATTTTTGGGAAAATTTTTAAAGTTTCTCAGGAAGGTAAAAAGAGGCAGCTAGAACCCCACTTCTCACTCAGAGTGCTTTATACATGAACATATTGGCCCGTTTTGTGCTCCGATAGGAGCATTTTCCCGCTGGTTCCCTTATTTTCCCCGTTGCAGCAGGGCGTGTAACTCATATGGAAACGAATGTATTGCTCAGTAAAATTTAGATACCCTATTTATGTTATAACCTTTTAACTTATTTGGAATTGATCGTAAAATTGCATAAGCAAATAACAAGTGTAATTCTAGTTCAATATGAACTGGTTTTACCAGAGGATCTGCAGGAACGAAATTGCCTTGGTCCTTTTGTGAAATTGAAATAAAGCAAAACTAATTTTACACGTCAGACCGTATTTTACGTGCAAAAATTTTTGCATGTACTTCAGTTGTACAACATGGGGTTCCCAGTTATAACGGAGACACTTTGCAGCATATTTCTCCGTGCTACGTCGCTTTATATTCTACGGCTTCACCTCACACCGGATTTTACGTGTGTTTTTTACGTTTACAAGTAGAGTAAATGCGAACCTCTGTATCTTGTAAACGGATAAAGGGATATCAAAAAAATGTAAGGTTCTTCGAGATCAGGATCTTAGAAATACATAGCAAAAATTTCAGCCATTTGGAATCCTCCACTGGACTTTGGTGGCTGCGAAAATATCGTAAATAAAAAAAAAAAACTCTTTTTGGTGGGTCTTCCGAGGAACCGTCCATAAAGTAATTGTGCCTCAGTAAGTCCATCAGACCTAACGCAGACTACGTCAAAAGCAAAAAGAACCAACCGTTTTACTCCATTTGCCTAAGCAGTTGGGAGTGTCTGATATTCATACTTTGACCGGCCTGTCCAGTAGCACAGTGACACTCAGACGTTCCTTCTGTTGGGTATACTAACGGTCCCAGCTGATGGGCTGTCCAAAACACTTGAGCACCACGCTTTTATCATCAGCAGAACACGAAGTATGAGCACCGGAAAATTCCGTTTTTCTGCGCAGCGCTTTGGAAGATATTAGGTAAGCATGCTGCCGCTTTAATTTTTGTATATTTTCCCCTTTCGTAATTAACTGTTCTGTCCATTCTTCCACATACTGCTTTATCATTATTAGAGTCGGAACTGGTGTCACAAACCAGATATTTAAAATATGCACCCGCTCAGATATTTCGTTGTTGATACTACCTTCGTTTATAACAGGTATTTATATCGAAACATCGCAGTGTTTATTTCATATAACTACAGAGTCTGTGACAGTATAAATACTATTTTTATAAAGAAATCAATTTCTGTCACCATCCACGTTATGAATGATATTTCATTTGCACACTCGGGTTGCGTTTCGAGAGTGTAACTGCATTTTCAGGTACTTTTTTTTACGTATATCTACGATCGGCTAGTTGTGTACTATGTACGACCAAAGTGCTGCAGTTTACAAACTTGAATTGACTAGTTTAAACTATCTAAATGTTGACTATGCGGCGATAGCTGAAAATTGTGCCACGCTGGTTCTCCAATCCGAATTTCCTCGCCATTGGACTATTTTCTTTTTTTTCCCAACATTTGTTTCCACAAATTATAATATTTCACGCAATTACAACACAAATAACGAAATAACAGAGTGCTCTGCATTGATTAGAATATAGTATTTCAGCCGGCCGAAGTGGCCGTGCGGTTAAAGGCGCTGCAGTCTGGAACCGCAAGACCGCTACGGTCGCAGGTTCGAATCCTGCCTCGGGCATGGATGTTTGTGATGTCCTTAGGTTAGTTAGGTTTAACTAGTTCTAAGTTCTAGGGGACTAATGACCTCAGCAGTTGAGTCCCATAGTGCTCAGAGCCATTTGAACCATATAGTATTTCCCTTGATATTGATGGTGTCTGTTCAGCTGCTTTGTTACGCTGTGCCATGTGACGTAATCCAAACGATGCAATAGGACCTGCGTGCGCCGCCCACACTTCTGGTGTCATGGAAGACAGCTGCGCAGCACTCCCCAGGTACAGAAATCGAAGTGAATACTGAATTCAGTCACCGATATCCACATGGAGAAATGTTTTGTTGCGTCTGATATCAAGCAAACCAGACTCTTAGAGGAAGAGTTAAGATGTTTTTTTGGAGATTTAGTTGTATGCAGTCGCAGTTCAACTGAAAACTTCGTAATTTTAAATTGTGATGCAAAGAACTGCAGTCAGACAGTTATCGACTATGCATATTCTACCCATGAATTGTGCGTGGGTTTCATACGATAATTGGCATTATATCACAATCTGCATTGTAAATATTGTTACCATGAATCGTAGAAACGTTCTGACCCTTTGATTCCGTTACTCTTTCCGTTTTTTAGCCTATTTTATTCGTTTTTGGTCTCTCTCTCTCTCTCTCTCTCTCTCTCTCTCTCTCTCACTCTCACACATTCACTCACTCACTCTCTCCAACCCTAAGTGAAAGTACTCTGTCTGTTATCTGTTCACTGCTGAACCGATCTTGATGAATTTTGGTGTGGAGATGGCTTGAACGCTGAGGAAGAACATAGGCTGCTTTAGAAAGTGTGTAGGGCAAGATATTTATTGATTTTAAGAATATTACGTGAGCCGGCCGCGGTGGTCTCGCGGTTCTAGGCGCTCAGTTCGGAACCGCGCGACCGCTACGGCCGCAGCTTCGAATCCTGCCTTGGGCATGGATGTGTGTGATGTCCTTAGGTTAGTTAGGTTTAAGTAGTTCTAAGTTCTAGGGGACTGATGACCACAGATGTTAAGTCCCATAGTGCTCAGAGCCAATATTACGTGAACTAGGGAAAAATATTTACTCTTTGACAAAGCTATTTACTCCTTGACTTTTGAACTGTATCACATTCGTGAAAATGCTTCATTTGTTGATTTGTCCTATATAATACGATTCGAGATAATGGACATAATGTTTACGCAGTCTTCAATGAGTTTAATCCATATGTAAGTGAGACATTCACTCTGTCCGTTGCGTATTCACTACTAAACTAAGGAGTGATTTTGGTGAAATTTGGTACGGAGATGCTTGAAACATGATGAAGAACATAAGCTACTTTCGAAAGTTAAAAAAAAAAGTCTACCGCTAAAGGGGTACAGTAGAAAATGGGACACCTTTTTTTTACGGCAGTGAACATAAACATTGATAAAATTATAAAATCTGTTGCATAACATACACATTGTATAATGTTTAGGTACTGTGTACGGCAGCACATCACTAGCTGTGCGTACTCAAACAATTTGAGGGCAGATGACGTTATCGCACGCACAGTAGCTTACTCAACATCGCTCATCATAACGAAACAATAGATACGCGAATGCAAGAAACCAATTATATAGTAATCTTGTATTGTCTGTTTCACGTAAAAAATATGCCTGTCTACACCGTAAGATATCTTTTCCAACAAAAGGATGTGCCAAAATACCTCCAAGGTAAGCAAGTCAATAATTAAATGAAATAATATTCCGTTTTCTAGAACACAGAGTTAGTTGGTGTTTCTGACGGCTTCCGGAGTTTCGTACTAGTAATATCCCCACAACTTGTGCTCGATTACAATTCAAAGTGACGCACGCTTATTCTTACAAGGTATTCTCATTGACTGACACACTCTGGCCCAGATTACTCATGCAAACACTTTTATTGTCCACGTATTTCTTCCATTCGTCAAGCGAAAAACTTTGGCGACGCATGGCCCCGTTCTACTTTCAAAAGCAATTTGCAGATATCTTTAAAAAACCGCCTTTTGTTGCCTGCGGCTGGTTTTCCCAGCTCTCCTACACGGAAGTGACTCAGCATGCAGCCGTCCTTCAATCATTGCAAATGAAAAACAGTGCAAAATCGTGGCGTCGTGCCGAATAAAGGAGCACAGTCTGTGTGCTCCCATTTTGTGATAGTGGCGCCCAGGTCTGTTTCGTATGATTATACACCACTCTTACATCTGAAGTCATGATGAAGCAATTTGATGTTTCTTAATCTCCACTTCCAATGATGTCACGTCTGTGATAAATAACAAAGTCAAACACCAAATTCACTACTTCACTTCTTTATGCAGATTTCCTGGAACGTTTGCATTCATTGTATTGCCGTTTATGAGGCACAGTGCAAAACTTTTCATGTGATTTTACTACGAGGAGGAGATTCATTAATTGTAACCTACGGTAATTCTGTGTTGTAGTCAAAGGCGCTCACTGAATTGTCTTGTAAGTTTTACTCGACATAAATGTTTGTAATATTGGTTTCTCCTACCGACCTACACAGTTTAGACAACCTTTCAAAATATTCTTCTTATTATTGTGACAACTCACATGGAGTGCCTCGATGTGTTTGTCTGACTTATTTGTGTGACCTGGCAGCGTGCTTTGACAGATATGTCATACAGTCTCTGTTATGTGCGTTTTCGTTTAACAACTCATTTCTTGTTGTCTGTATGACAGAGGAGACACGAGTTTACTTAAATGAAGGTGTTACGAGATCTGCAATCGTAAGTCTCAAGTCGAGGTTCGCTCTGGGTCTACGCAATGTAGCCAGATCATACCTTATGTCATGAAGTGTCGAATTCAACAAAACGTATTTGTCTTCATAAATCAAGAGCCAAAGCGCCTGAAACGGTAATGAAACATGGATGATTTAAAAGTAGCAGAAATTTTCATTTCGTTCAAATACGGTATTATGCCACGACCATGAGCAGCTTGTCATGCACATTACACTTTCCGCGTATCTTTTCGACAGCTTTCTAATTATCACTAGGGTGTTTCCTACTTCATCTCTGTGTCGCTTTAGACAGAAAAGCGAAGGACCCAGGACGTTAGGCCGAATGTCAATATATACTTTAAAAAATTCGCTCGCAACTAATCAATGGGATGGAAATTTGTAGATGTGATATACATGTACATATAAACAAATAACAGGTAGCCACATTGCCTGTGAATATATTTTAGTGGAGAGGGGTGAAACGGGCATCGTAAAGAAGTTAGTGTTAACGTAAATTAGTTAAAGTCGAGCGCGAAGGAAAGAATCGTGGTGAAGCTAGGACCAACATCTGCGAAATAGTGCCCGATCACTTCAACAGTTGATGTAGAACATAAAGAAAACTTAGGTTTAGAATTGCTCTCGAAATCAGCGGGGTGACTGTTTCTCGTCGCACACATGCTAACGCGAAATTGAGAAACTTGTTGGAATCAGCACAACTGAAATGCCGTGGGTTTCCTCATTTCCGTCGAGATACAACAACGTCACCAGCTTCTGCAGTGGCAGGAAGGACGGAAGATCAGTGACTAATTACGGAAATCCGAAGGATATCGATTTTTTTAGAGCAACTTTTTCGACATTTGTCTTAAGGGATTTAAGGAAACCAAAGAAAGCCCAACTCTGGGTGAATTATGGGGACGGGGGATTAGAACTGGCGTTCCCCTGGATGGCACCTCGGGGTCTGTTTCACCACTGTGCCAATTCACTGGCGTGTTGTTGATCACAGTGACACAGTGTGGAAGTGCAGCGTTGTAACTGCCACCGACAGCCGTCAAGAAGTAAACGTGCAAATTTTAGCCATTCACTGTGGTGATAAAAACGGCTAGCTCAGAGCTGTATCTGTGAGTTGCAATTATATGAAAGAATTGTCCTCTCACCCACATTTCTTGTGGAATGCATTCATCAATGCAATAACGAATTACGAAAATAAGAATTTGCAAAGGCAACAAGTAGAAGGGTTTAAGGTAATGGACAGATTAACCCATTAATTTTTCCGTGCTGCACAGAGCAGCTATTTCCAGTCATAATCGTGCAGTTTTGCCCAAGCCTGATAGTTGAATGCTGGGCTGGCACCAAAGTCCTGGCACAGTCACACTATTCGCGAATACTTGGGATAATTTCGCTCACTTTCGCGTGCATAATTCTACATGCAGACAGTCGGGGTAAACGTTTTCCGTGCCAAGGACATCTGCCATCCCTTAAATCAACGATGCCAAATCCGTTAATAGCAATGGCGACCCTAGGCCGTTGCGGGACAAAGCCACAAGAAAGAGAAAAAAAAAAGAAGCATCATTTTACTCTGCTGATAGGCTGTTTTTTTGCACTTCGTTTCTGACAAGGGAACCTCCCCATCGCACCCCACTCAGATTTAGTTATAACTTGGCACAGTGGATAGGCCTTGATAAACTGAACACATATCAATTGAGAAAACAGGAAGAAGTTGTGTGGAACTGTGAAAAAATAAGCAAAATATACAAACTGAGTAGTCCATGGGACACATAGGCAACATCAAGGAAGACGTGAGCTCAGCAGTGCCGTGGTCCCGTGGTAGCGTGAGCAGCTGCAGAACGAGAGGTCCTTGGTTCAAGTCTTCCCACAAGTGAAAATTTTACTTTCTTTATTTTTGCATAGTTATTATCTGTCCGTTCGTTCATTGACGTCTCTGTTCACTGTAATAACTTTAGTGTCTGTGTTTTGCGACCGCATCGCAAAACCGTGCGATTAGTAGACGAAAGGACGTGCCTCTCCAATCGGAACCGAAAACATTTAATCGCAAGGTCATAGGTCAACCGATTCCTCCACAGGAAAACACATCTGATATATTCTATACGACACTGGCGACGGCATGTGCGTCACATGACAGGAATATGTTGTCGACCCACCTAACTTGTACACTTGGCGAATGGGTAAAAAGATTCTTCTACCTTGCCCGATTTAGGTTTTCTTGTGGATGTGATAATCACTCCCAAGAAAGTGATGAAAACATAAGAGTTTGTCACATAAACTGAAAATAAAAAATTAAAGTTTTCACTCGATGTAAGATTTGAACCAAGGACCTTTCGCTCCGCAACTGCTCACGTTACCACGAGACCACGGCGCTCCTGTGGTCTCTGTGTCCTTGACATTGCATATCTTTCCATGAACTACTCAGTTTGTATATTTTGCTTATTTTTTCACAGTTCCACACAACTTCTTCCTGTTTTCTCAATTGATCTGTGTTCGGTTTTTCAAGGCCTATCCACTGTGCCAACTTATAACTAAATTTGAGGGGGGTGCGATGGGGAGGTTCCCTTGTGAGTACTGCCCTTGGCTTAATGTGTGAGGGGACTACCAAATACTGTGCATCGGTGGATAAGTGCACAACTCAAACAAAAATAAGAAACTGCGCTTGATCGGAATTTATCAGCCAGGAACTAAATCACGGTAGAAACACAGATTTCATTTCAAGTATCTGCGAAGCATTTAGGGGTGCGCTGTCCCTTTGGAAGAACACCTGTGTAGACCGTGCCAGACAAAATGTTCAAATGTGTGTGAAATCTTAAGGGACTTAACTGCTAAGGTCATCAGTCCCTAAGTTTACACACTATGTAACCTAATTTATCCTAAGGACAAACACACACACCCATGCCCGAGGGAGGACTCGAACCTCCGCCGGGACCAGCCGCACAGTCCATGACTGCAGCGCCCGAGACCGCTCGGCTAATCCCGCGCGGCCCGTGCCAGACAGCAAGCAGTCTGCTGGTCATATAAATTCTGTTTCTAGTGACACTCTTGACCGGTTCTGATACTTTTTTAAGTGCACTTCGACAAATACATGTTTGCAGAACTTGTAATTATTTATTACTAGCTCCGCCCAGCTGTGTTACCCGCGCTTTAAGGATACAGGGTACTTATAAACGGTGGGAAAATCGAAATTTTTTAATGACTTTATTAAATTCTATAGCTTTCCGGAATACATTTATATATATATTATAGGGTTTCAAATGAAAAATGACCTATATATACCAAATTTTAAAGTTACGGTCATATATGGCGCCATGCCCCCTTTACTTCTGTTACAGAAACCAATATTACTTCGAAAATAGCTGTGAAATCTCTGCTTCCAGCGATTATACGTATGATACATTGTAAATGTTGGTAACAGTGCAGGTTTCTAGTGTCTGTAAATGATTATCTTTGCTAGAATTTACTTTTGTTTTGCTGAAGCAGTTTGTTCACGTGTTACTGAATGTTTGTTGCCCAAGGGCTACATATATTTGTGGAAGTACATATCCTTTAGTGTGCAACAAATATGAACTATGCCACGCATCAAGAAATTCAATAAAAGGAAATTCCGTGGTAATCAGTTCACAAACAAAGCAAGCCATACTGTTGAAAGTAACCTATGTAACAGTTCTTCAGGGAAGAAACTCCCACATGGCAGGCCTCCTGGCGATTCAAAATTTTGTGTTAACAATGACACTGTTTGTAGTGGATTTCTTGTTGTTGATACGGGAATCTTATCTTCTTTGATAAAGGAAGTAGCGAAATGTAAAGAATGTGATGGTGTAGGCTGTCTGGAAATAACTGAACAACAAAGTAGCAGGAAGGGTTTAGCGTCAAAATTAGTTGTTCTGTGTAGATCCTGTAATAAGTATACCTTGAAAATGACTTCGAACATTGTGCATAATTCATATGATGTGTATTTGAAGTCTGTGTATGCAATAGGAAAAGGAAAAAGTCTGCTCAAACGTTTTGTGGTTTGATGGATCTTCCTCTTCCTCCCAGTAGGTTCAGCAAGTACATGAAAATACTTTTAGGTGCATTGACGGCTGCGTCTAAAGCAACTATAAAACGTGCAGTAGAAGAAACTGTAAATATTAGTGGAACCAGGGACACTGCTGCTGCACTTGATGGGACATGGCATCGTCGAGCACATCGTTCCTTGAATGGTTTTGTAAGTGCTACTTCTCTGGAGGATGGAAAAGTTTTTGATGTTGAGTGCTTACCTAAGTACTGCCACACCTGCCATGGTAACAATGAAGAACATATTGAACACCAGTGTTCTAAAAATTATGATGGTTACAGTGGAGGTATGGAGTGTGATGGAGTTCTAAAAATATTTCAGAGGTCGGTGCCCGTTTACAACGTTAGATATACGAAGTACCTAGGCGATGAGGACTCTAAGGCTTTCAATAAAATTGATGAGTTCAATATATATGGTGATACGTTGGTAACAAAAGTGGAGTGTTGAGGACATGTACAAACAAGGATGGGTGCTAGATTGAGGAAGCTACGAAGAGAAATGAAAGTTGCTATCTGGTGGAAAATCTCCGTCTGGCCGAGGCAGATTGACAGAAACTGAAATAGACCTTCTTCAGAGTTATTATGGACTGGCCATTAGACGAACTCCACCTCTGAATGATGTTATAGCAATGAGAAGAGCTGTATGGGCCACCTACTTTCGTAAGTTGTCTACAGATGACTACCCTGTTCACGAACTTTGAGCAGATTCTTGGTGTGGCTACGAAAAAGCAAAAGAAAGTGGTCAAATATACCATCATAAGCATTCTCTTCCTGAACCTGTTATGAACGAAATAAAACCAATTTTTAGAGACTTGAGTGACCCTGTTTTGCTTAGTAAATGTTTTTCATGGTGGCACTCAGAATACAAATGAAAGTTTCAGCCATTGCATATGGGAAAGATTACCCAAGAATGTTTTTGTAGGACTAAATATATTAAAAGATGGTGTACTAGATGCAGTGATATGTTTCAATGATGGAGTGATAGGAAGGTTGGAAGTCCTGAGAAATTTAGGCATAAAATGTGGCTCTAATATGGAAGATGAATTGCTTGCGTGTGACAGAAAACGGAAGCATGAAGCTGAAAGATTCGCTCTTCAAGTTACCAAAGAAGCAAGAAGTGCTCAAAGGAATGCCAAGAGGAAGCTTGGAGATGAACAAATGCTGCAGGATGAAGACAGTGCTTCAGGAATGTTCTGAGACACATTTTAATTGGACTCATATCTTCATTTGCAATTTCCAGCAAGTTGTATTTTTCAGAATTCAGGTACAAATATTTCCTAAAGATTATAAAGCATTGCTCTAATTATTTTTCTGTAATTTGCAATATTCTATATTTATGTAGCAGAGCTGAGGTTTTTTGCAGTATCAGCTAAATTATAGAAAAAAAATTTTATTAGGAAAAAGTTATGAAAATTGAAATGTAAGATGTGATATTTTGTATCCTTGTAATATACATAATAGGCGGAATAAATAGGTCTAGTACCGCAGCCATCATGTCATGCATGTCTGGTAAAAATTTGGAATCATTCAAATGTATAACATTGGATTAAATGGTACTTCAATTTGAGGAAAAATTTGGGGAAAAAAATTGCATAAATTCCTTTGTAATTTTTCTTAATAACCCTAAGCAGGTTCAAAAATATTCAAAATATTTCTAATTTGTATAGAAAGTGTGCTGCACTACCTGATATCAACAAAAAATCTGTAAAACATATACATTATAAACAGTGCCTGAAAGAAATAGGAGCTGATTTTTACATAATATTGAGCCAGAAGAGTACCCTGTATCCTTAACAGTCATTCATAGAAAAATGCCCTGGTACGTACATATTCCATTGTTCTGTTAGTTAATCTCCTCTTTCCCCCCTCTTTGTCAATCCCCTCCCCCCTCCTCCCCCCTTCTCTCTCTCTCTCTCTCTCTCTCTCTCTCTCTTTCTCTCTCTCTCTCTCTCTCTTTCGATCTCCCCCTTACCTCATATCTCCTGCACTTTGTGTCGCAGAGTGACATAGTTTTGTAGCTACGTTCAGCAGCATATTGTGGAGGTTGTCTGCTGAATGCGATGCGAATAGAATTAGTCGCGAAAACGTTTTACTGCACGATCAGCGGACATGTTGTAAGTGATCAAAGTTTTTCCTTTCATCATTTTGTGGCGATTGTCAGCGAGAAAATGTTTCGTGAAGGTTTGAAATTATGTGTAAACTTCGTTGCGAGTCACTGAATGCTGTCATTCCCAAATACTGTTTGAATAAAACCTGTATATTCGCAAGCGGTGGCCTACACTACTGTTCGCCGCCACCCATTTGGTAGGTAGGGGTGGTCCCTGCCCCCACAGAGATACTTTCCACACAGTAAGTCATGTATGTACGAAGTCTGGTCGAAATCGGTCGAGTGGCTTCGGAGGAGATATGGAACAGAAATACATTTTTGTAAGAAGTATGAATATATTTTTTTTTCATATTCCCATTTTGATGAAATATACCCTATGCCAGTGATCGTCGAACTTTTTGTTCAGGACCCAGTTTGGCACTGTGGGGTGGTATCTTGGGCCGCATATGAACCGACCCTCACTATTAATTGGTATCCTACATAAATTACTGTGGTATGAGCCTCCTATACATTATCTACGGTAAGGGCGAGGTACGTTGACCGCCGGTCCCCCCAATTTCTGATCGTCAAAAGTCGGCCCCATTCGGAAAACTTCATGCCGTCTCTTCCGCTTTACAGATAGCCCCCCCCCCCCCCTCCCCTCGCCACGAAGTGTTATTGTATTGCATGCGACAGCAGATGATTATTTGATTAATACAATAACTGTACTTGTGATTAAATGTGTTATGCAATATGAGACAGGATGTCGCAGATTTGGTAAATGTTTCGAATGACTTTTCCTTCTCCTCATTACGTTGTGCTGCAACAGGCTTAATTTAATTTCATATTCTCTGCTACAAATTTGTAACGTGTCTGTAACGCACATTCACGAGGCCATGGTGCTTCCGTTTGACATTTGTGCCACAGCAGCTGATGGGTACGAGTCGCGTACGCCCATGTGTTGTCGGAAGGCAAACAATGAAACTCCCTCCTCTCACGCTCTGCACTGGCCAATCCCTGAGATAAGCGGCCAGATTTACTCACCTCACGGCCAAACTCACAAACGTCAGTTAAAATTAAGGACATGTTAAAATACTGCTATGTCTGTAAGTATTTTTGTTACTGAACAGGAAAACTACACTCGTAATACGCTCTTAAAGTTAGTTGACGTTTTCGGAGTCGACCGTTACTCGCCAGAACCGGCGCGCCGGCCGCTCGCAGCTCGTGGACCGCTAGTGGGCTGCGATGCGCTACGCTGGAGTTACGGTCAAGTGACTGTCCCGTCAAAAACAATCCACCTGGCCGTTTTGGAGGTTAGCGTGTTCAAGACATACATACAGAGAGTCATGACGTTTTACAGAGATTTGTTATTAGTATAGATAGTTCGTCCTCAGTTATGTAGTCTGTAGACGCAGGTTTCGTAGGTTCACTACTTGAGGATACTGGTCCGATTTGATAGGTCGCAAGGGACGCAGTTATGGTGTTACGTGTCCATTCTACAAACAGAGTGACGCTTATTACTACTGCTTACATTCCAGCACAGGCGACATCACTGACCATTTGGCAAACAAACAATGCTAACAACATTTATCTGCAGGCGGTCGTTTTAGACATCTGTTTCACAAGAGAGCTTGTCCTGTGTGAAGCAAACTCCAGAGCAGCACTAACTGCCTCATCATCTGTTTGTCGAAAGGCATTTCTAGTAACATTACTCTTAGCTGAAGGGAGAATTCAGACTTAAATATACTATAGTTCTAAATAATAAAAAAAAATTCTTGAAGAATGGCAGTTCTTTGGGCATGGAATCAGCATCTGTAGCTATTTCATTGAAATGGCTTTGAAAGAAGATGACAATATTGCCGACGTTTGCAAATAAAAATTTCTACTTTACCCCCAAAATCGTCATAATACTACTTTACCCCCAAAATCGTCATAATAGTGTACTGATGCATATCAGTCGTTTCATTATGTGTGTAACGCCGGAAATGCATATCCTCCTATCTCCACCTATTGTACAATAAATTTTTTCCTTATTTTGTTACCTGAAGATATGACATTTCTCTGTCTTTATATATTGTAATTGTTTTACTATTTGTATATATGCATTTATGTCGATGTATAATTGGTTTGTTTTGTAAATATTATTTGTATTTTTAAGCTGGGTCTGGCCTAGGGAAAACTTTGCTATCGAACGATTACATCGATAGGTCGTGTGGAGAACCAAAGTGTTTAGGATCTTTGGTAGGGTTGACTCTGCCGCATGGAGCGCGGGCAGGGGGAGTCTGGCTGGAGTAGGGCGGTGGAGCAGGTGTGTTGAGTGACGCTCCCGCGAGTTGCCGCGCTTTCGGGGTTTGGCAGCATGTAATTGCGCTCGACTTGCTATGATAGTTTCTGACACGGTGTCGCGGACGGAAAGCATTAGCTGGTACACATCAAGAGCCCGTTTCGCCTACTGACCGTGTCGAGAAGAAGGCGCGCCAACATCCAGATCTGCAACAGCGACGGTCGACAATGAGTGACTGTCGCCACCTCCTCGATCGACGACTTCAAACCTTCAATCAACCAGCAAGGAAGACTGGAAGCACGTTAAGTTTTAGAACAGTATGGCAGACCTGAGCTTTTAAAATTGTCCCATTTGCCTCACAAAATTACAGCAACTTAGCATGAACCTTTGTTGCTCATTGTCCCAATTGCATTACCAAGCAGGGTCCCTTCCTTTTCCGAAATGAACTCGAGTGTCGCCAGCATTCAAACGCCAGCATTAAAGTAATATCATTCGATTTCACTGCTTTAATTTCAAAGTTCAGTTAAGGTATTCATAGCTGGCCACAATATTTAGATTACACAGGCACAAATTAAAAGTGCGAGTTTTGTTACCATATTTTAGCTTACCTGTGACTGCAGCTCAGCTTGGTATGTACTAAATTTTACTACTGTTAATTGTTCAGAATCATTTAATTCAAGTTCAAAGTCAAATCCCTTATTTCAAAATTGCGTGGATTCAAGTAGCTTTTGAAATGATTGTTGAGGTGGCCCAAGACTAACCTTATTTTACTGAATTTCGTAGTGCTTCAGAAACAAAGCTCACTATTAATTTCAGTCACTAAATTAACTTTCAATTTTCCGGTTTTATTAATTCTTTTTCTAAATTAAGTCAGAATGTAGCGAAATTTATTACTTCTGACAAACATTCAGTTTTCACACAACACGTGTCAACCTTCAGTTGCCACGCTTTTAGTGCTAAATATATGTGCATTAATCTTTCATTTTCGGTTATTATAGTAGTTGTCCATAGGACTGGTGACCGTAATTTTCCCCAAATCTCAAATATCTAATTAACGCCAATTAATTGTTAACGTAACGATCGCACATTTACTTTCTTTATTAACTTTACCCCTTTTCAAAATTAATTTCCACCAATTTCATTTGCATTTTTCCTTTCATTGAGATGTAACCCTTTCCTCCCTCTTTACCGACAGATTAACTTCGGTGACGATTGCTTTTCCCAAAATTCCATTAGGTGCACGCGGTTTAATTTTTCACTGTCATTAAGGTCGATAAGTGAGGGGGAGGTTACACGTATCTAAAGACTATTTTTTGCACTGACATTTTCTTGAAATGAACGTACATGGCGTTAATACAGGAGGGGACGGGAGGGAGGGAGCATCTTTCTTTTGTGCAGTGTGTAGTTGGTACAGCAGGGATCTTATATGGAGAAGCCGGAGAGGCGTGTCAGTGTAGGAACTGGCGAGACAAATAAGTAGAAAGCTTACGGTCAACGCGAAGAGCGAGGCGAAATACGGTGTAAGTATTGGATTAATGTGATGTTAGGGACAGTGGAACTTGCTTTGCCCTGGTGGTATTTGTATCGTGGCGACAGTGTTCAGTACAACATTAACAATGAAGCGGCTCGCGAAGCCTCGCATACTACACTGTGGGATCAAAAGTATCCGGACGCCTGCCTGAAAATAACTTGAAGTTCTTGGCGCCCTCCATCGGTAATGCTGGAATTCAGTATGGTGTTGGTCCACCCTTAGCCTTGATGACAGTTTCCACTCTCGCAAGCATACGTTCAATCACGTGCTGGAAGGTTTGTTGGGGAATGGCAGCTCATTCTTCACGGAGTGCTGCACTGAGGAGAGGTATCCATGTCGGTCGCTGAGGCCTGGCACGAAGTCGGCATTCCAAAGCATCCCAAAGGTGTTCTATAGTATTCAGGTCAGGACTCTGTACAGGCTAGTCCATTACAGGCATGTTATTGTCGTGTGACCAAATGTTCAAATGTGTGTGAATTCCTAAGGGACCAAACTGCCGAGGTCGTCGGTCCCTAGTCTTACAGACTACTTAAACGAACTTAAACTAACATATGCTAAGAACAACACACACACCGATGCCCGAGGGAGGACTCGAACCTCCGGCGGGACCAGCCACGGAGTTCGTGACAAGGCGCCTCAAACCACGCGGACACACCGCGCGGCGTCGTGTAACCACTCCGCCATAGGTCGTGCATTATGAACAGGTGCTCGATTGTGTTGAAAGATGCAGTCGCCATCCCCGAATCGCTCTTCTACAGTGGGAAGCAAGAAGGTGTTTAAAACATCAATGTAGGACTGTGTTGCGATAGTGCCACGCAAAATAACACGGGGTGCAAATCCCGTCCATGCAAAACACGACCACTCCATATGACCACCGCCTCCGAATTTTACTGTTGGCACTACACACGCTAGCAGATGACTTTCACCGGGCATTCGCCATACCCACACCCTGCCATCGGATGTCCACATTGCGTACCGTGATTCGTCACTCCACACAACGTTTTTTCACTGTTCAGTCGTCTAATGTTTACGCTCCTTACACCAAGCGAGGCGTCGTTTGGTATTTACCGGCGCAATATGTTGCTTATGAGCAGCTGCTGGACCATGAAGTCCAAGTCCAATGTTTACGCTCCTTACATCAAGCAAGGCGTCGTTTGGCATTTACCAACGTGATGTGTGGCTTATGAGCAGCCGCTCGACCATGAAATCAAAGTTTTCTCACCCCCCGCCTAGCTGTCATAGTACTTTGAGTGGATCTCATGCAGTTTGGAATTCCTGTGTGATGGTCTAGATAGATGTCTGGTTATTACATATTACGATCCTCTTCAACTGTCGGAGGTCTCCGTCAATCAACAGACGAGGTCGGCGTGTACGCTTTTGTGCTGTACGTGTCCTTTCACGTTTCCACTTCACTATCATATCGGAAACAGTGGAGCTAGGAATGTTTAGGAGTGTGGAAATCTCGCGTGGAGACGAATGACTCAAGTGGCACCCAATCACGTGACCACGTCCGAAGCCCGTGAGTTCAAATGGTTCAAATGGCTCTGAGCACTATGGGACTCAACTGCTGTGGTCATTAGTCCCCTAGAACTTAGAACTACTTAAACCTAACTAACCTAAGGACAT
This sequence comes from Schistocerca nitens, assembly GCF_023898315.1. Taxonomy (NCBI): domain Eukaryota; kingdom Metazoa; phylum Arthropoda; class Insecta; order Orthoptera; family Acrididae; genus Schistocerca; species Schistocerca nitens. The sequence goes on from NC_064622.1 coordinate 14,488,960, forward strand.
CACACACACCCATGCCCGAGGCAGGATTCGAACCTGCGACCGTAGCAGCAGCGCGGCTCCGGACTGGAGCGCCTAGAACCGCACGGCCACCGAGGCCGGCGAAGCCCGTGAGTTCCGCGGAGCGCCCCATTCTGCTCTCTCGCGATGTCTAACGACTACTGAGGTCGCTGGTATGGAGTATCTGGCAGTAGGTGGCAGAACAATGCACGTAATATGAAAAACGTATGTTTTTGGGGGTGTTCAAATGGCTCTGAGCACTATGCGACTATATTTCTTAGGTCATCAGTCGCCTAGAACTTAGAACTAATTAAACCTAACTAACCTAAGGACGTCACACACATCCATGCCCGAGGCAGGATTCGAACACGCGACAGTAGCTTTTGGGGGTGTCCGGATAGTTTTGATCACACAGTGCATTTCAGCTGTAGTGTCAGAGAGGTTCAGGGTCATCATGGCACGGAGCATCGCCAGGTGGCAGTCGCGGTTTCGAATCCCGCTATGAAATGAAACTAAGGAAATCGACGGTAACAAGCAAATAACAAGTGTCCGTGTTTGTGAGGAATGTACTGCCGCGGCACAGTAAATTATGCAGATACAAGTCAGAGCCGTTGTTCTCGCTATCTTCAGACAGAAGACTGGTAATTTGCAGCTCACCACGCTAATCTATACTGTCCGAGCATCCTCTTCTCCAGAACCTACAGCCATTTGTATGTGCTTCCTGGTCTCTCTCTCTCTCCAATTGTTACCCTCTAGCCTTCCTGCCATCAGCAAAAGCATTATTCCTTGATGCCCGTGTATGTGCCCCACCCACCGATTTCTGCTTTTTGTCAAGTTGTGCATTTATCTTTTCCTTTTCGACTGAATTCCTGCTTATTACTGATCATAATGAGCCCTGTAGTGCATTTGTATGGAACACCTCGTTTCAAAACTTTCTATTATTTTCTTTTTCAGAAAAACTTTCCTTTAAATTTTCCGATTGCATTTCACACTTCTGTCGTCATTATTTCTTTTGACGCCCTGATTTACTAATCTGATTTCCCTGTCTTGCCTGACTTAATTAGGCTACAGTTTTACTTTTACTAGTGTTGACCTCATAATTTCGTGCCTCCGCGTGCTAGAAAGACGTGTGCTCCATGTCGACTACTGCAGCTAGCTGTCTTCTCCCATCTCGCATCTTACAGCAGCAGCTCATCCACTTCCCTAAGGTACCTACGAATCCGGCGTAAAATCGCAAAACCCAATCGCAGTACTCATTATCCTACTCACCAGTAACCCACTGCACACGTATCCAACCTTCCGCACGCCTCCATATTCATTTCCCGTAGTTAACAAATCCATTTAACGTAAATTACCCAGCCTCCTCCGCCAAGCTGAATACTAGAAGGACACCAGTCACCATAAAAATTTTCTTCTCACTGCGTGGCACAGAAAAGCATCACTGCAGTCTGTTCCTGAGGAAACTCCTCCCTCGCAGTCATTGCGTCAGAACGGGACGCATCAACAGTTCTTCTCGGACGACCAGGGCGAACAAGTTTCCAAACAACCATATTAAAGACGTCATAGAAACGTAAGATGCTGGAAAGCAGCGTGACTCTTAGTTTTTTGTAAGAAAACTTGCACATTGCTTACGGCACGTTGCCAGAAACTGACATACTGGAATGTGACATCGGTGTTGCCTAGAGCAGGGGCAGAAGAGCACCTGCGGACAGATATGCGACTAGGCTGAGGAAACCAGGGCAGTGGCCCGAGGACGAGGACCTCAGTGGTACCTTAATCAAAGAAAATAATGGCCAAAAATAAGAAAAAAATTCAAGTGAAAAAAGTAGAAAATACGACATGAGCACTGTATGTTCACAAATGCCATAGCGTATCGATGAATTACAGCCATGTTCGGGAACCAAAACTGGGAAGCCCGCCCAGGTTGGCCGTGCGGTCTAACGCATGGCTTTCCGGGCGGGAAGGAGCGCCTGGTCCCCGGCACGAATCCGCCCGGCAGACTTGTGTCGAGGTCCGGTGAACCGGCCGGTCTGTGGATGGTTTTAGGCGGTTTTCCATCCGCCTCGGCGAATGCGGGCTGGTTCCCCTTATTCCGCCTCAGCTACACTATGTCGGCGATTGCTGCGCAAACAAGTTCTCCACGTACGCGTACACCACCATTACTCTACCACGCAAACATAGGGGTTACACTCGTCTGGTGTGAGACGTTGTTCCCTTGGGGTCCACTGGCGGCCGAACCGCACAATAACCCTGGGTTCTGTGTGGGGCGGCAGAGGGATGAAGCGGACTGCAGTAGTCGTCGTGGGGTTGTGGACCACTGCGGCTGCGGCGGGGACGGACCCTCTGCGTCGTTTCTAGGCCCCCGGTTAACATACAATACAATACAACACAAAACTGGCAAACCGAGCTGCGTGGATTCCACAGCTGGTACAGTCGAACAGACTGTGCCAACAAAGCTCGCACACGGTTAACGGGTATACGACGGGCGTTTGACTTCCAGCCCCGCAGTAAACAAACACTCCGCTTCGTGGAAGGGACGGACCTATAAACTGGTTGGCACGTTCACAGAACCTTGCGCGTGTGTGCTGATGAACTTGCTAGGCTGTCGCTAAACTACTACTCCGCACTATCTTTTCTTCGTGGGGCGCTAGTTCCGCGAGGTATGCACGAGTACTTCTATGAAGTTTGGTGAGTCGTGTTTCAAAGACCTAATTCTGTAACTCGTGGACACCCATGGCCGGGTACAGTGGACAGGAAACGCCATTTGTGCATGGTCGTTACGGCAGATCCGACGCAGATGTTGGAGCCCAATTGGAAGGAGAAGGTGGAATCAATCAAAACGACGGAAACCTTAGACTTGTCCGCAGCTCGTGGTCGTGCGGTAGCGTTCTCGCTTCCCACGCCCGGGTTCCCGGGTTCGATTCCCGGCGGGGTCAGGGATTTTCTCTGCCTCGTGATGACTGGGTGTTGTGTGATGTCCTTAGGTTAGTTAGGTTTAAGTAGTTCTAAGTTCTAGGGGACTGATGACCATAGATGTTAAGTCCCATAGTGCTCAGAGCCATTTGAACCGTTTTGAACCTTAGACTTCTAAATTGAGGCTGTCGTACTATGGTAATGCTTATGTAATGTCTAAGCTAAATCATGTGGTAATTCTTCTGTCGCCTGAATATTGTGCGAGACAAACATTTCCCGCAGTGGAGTGGTACCTCTGTCGGTTAAAATGGTTCAAATTGCTTTTTATCATCATGGCCAGTCCATGTATCAGGAATCTTACCTGCACTTCGTGATAATATTTGTCAAAATAAACAAGCAAGATACTCTGGAAAGGCGCGAGAAGCATCGCAGAACATATCTTCCAAATGTCTTGACTCTCAGACTTAAGGCTGCCAATTTATATCGATCCGGAACGTCAAATTTACAGATATTTCTGCATCTATTACATAGAAACGAGCTACATCGGAAAGGACACATTGAGGCAATCATCTGAAAGAGTCTGTCAGCCAATAATCAGACTCGCTTCTATGCATCCTATGCACATCGAACATCCTCACTCAAAATGATCAAAAGTATGTAGAAACTCCTTGGCGAAGATGTTATTTCTGAAACCTAGCCAACTCTTCTTAAGGAGTCTAAAATAAAACTGATCTCCTCAGCTTTATGTGACGTCTGTAATGTTACAGCGAATATGTCACTCATATATCTGTGCAACAAAACGTTTAACATTTGGAATAGAGTGTCGAAAAAACTCTCCATCGTCGTAAGAACCGCTGTAAATATGATAAATGCGGAGCAAGTTTGAAAATTGTTCCCTGTCCTTAAACAAGATGCCTTTGCGTGGCTTGTTGGTCACTTGGCATTTTTTTTCTCGCCGTATTCAACAACACTGGCTTATGGGAATTTTTCGATTTCTTTCATTGCAATATATGAGTCTCAAATCTCGTGTAGGCGCAGACATGGACCGTCGGTGCACAATTGTTTCGGTTCAGTTCTCTAAACAGGTTGACAATAGAAAATGATGATGAAAAGTTCGCATTTGAGGCAGTGACACAGTCACCTGGTGAAAGAAATCAGTTGTGAGAATCATGTAAAGTTACAAAGAAAATGACTTAAAATCCAGATTGTTTTGAGACTGCACATTACAGTGCAACAGATCCGTTTGGTGGGACTTTGTTTTTTTTTTTTTTTCGTGGAAATGATGAAAATATGTTTTAAGTCTCACGTCTAATTTTCGTACCTATGTAATTTAAATTAATCACTTTCATTACAACAGATCTGAACAAATTATGGCTTGCGTTAACGCACGTGTCATATGTTGACTTTCTTCTAAAGTACACGAAACCCTTATTTTAGAAAAAAAGACATATATACCTTTGGAAGCTGTTAAAACTGTGTTGTTTAACTTAGCTAATTTATAGCTAAAAGCAGTTCAAAAAATATATCAACATACTGAATAGAAAATTGTTCAGCGAGAAGTATTTCAAAGCAATGATGTTCAGGTAAAATAAATTATGATCTGGTAGGCACAAAATATAAGCTGGTATGTCGCTTTATTGTATTTATTTTTTAATTAAATAATTTTTACACCTGCATCTACATGGGTACTCTGCAAATCGCACTTAAATGCCTGGCAGAGGATTCATCGAACCACGTTCACAATAAGTCTCCATTATTACACTCTCCAACAGCGCGCGGAAAAAACAAACACCTGTATCTTTCTGTGCGAGCTCGGATTTTCCTAATTTTATTATGAAGATCGGTTATCGCCATGTATGTCGGCGTCAACAAAATATTTTCGTATTCGGAAGAGAAGATTCCACGGCAACGAGAAACGCGTAAATTTTAATGATCCCCACCCCAAATCCTGTATCATGTCGGTGACACACTCTCCCCTACGTCTCGATAATATATAACGTGCTGCCCTTCTTTGAACTTCCTCTAAGTACTCCGGTAACCCTATGTGGTAAGGATCCCAAACCGCGCAGCAGTACTCACAAAGAGGACGGATAAGCGTAATGTAGGCAGTCTCTTTAGTGGATCTGGTGCATCTTTCAAGTGCTGTGTCAATAAAACGCAGTCTTAGGTTGCCCTACTCCACAACATTTTCTGTGTGTTCTGTCCAGTTCTTTGCCAGTGTAAATAATTTGAAGGGCATGCTGATAATAATGCTTAATCTTTTTGTCAGTATTTTCACAGTGTTGTCCTTCATAGTATTCCAACACAATGAAATATTTTTCATTATAAAAAGCAAAAAACAAAACAAAATAGAACAAAACAGTGGTAGGGGGTAGAGCACTTACTTGCCCGTGCCACACAGAGATCAAATCCGCAGGGAAGTTTGGAATTTGACGGTTGTTTTCTCGAATGGCGTCGCATGAATACTGACACTCTCAGTTGTGTTTTAGCGACGCTGAAGCACTCGATACCCGAATATTCGCCGTAATAAGTTGTGTGGTGTGGCAGGAGCCGCGCTCGTGGCGGCCATTTCAGTTGGGCAGGAAGAATCTGCTGGACCACGCCCATTGCAGCGTCCTCGAAACTGTTTCTCAGTGCACTCACGCACCTAAATAGCAGAGTGCGCTGTTGCTCCGTCCAACCACACGTGGTCCCTCGTCGTCGAGCTCGGTTGTTAGCCACGTTTTCAACATGTCCAAAAAGTGTGTCTGTTCACATACCACGGAAACAAAAAGGTTTAAATAGGTATCTTGATGACTGACAGCCCTGCATAAAAAAACTTGAGGGGCGATTTCTTACCAACTCTTGCACATAATGTGTGTTCTCCTTACACCAGAAAACCACTTTTACGCCGTGGTGACTGCAGTGTATCGCACATTCATCAGAAAACATCGCTTGTGAGCGAGACGCGACGTTTTGAGATGGCGCCAATTAAGCACGGGAAACAGCAGCGCGTCGCTGTATATCGTTTGCCAGGTGATTCACACACACAGTTTTTCAATGTTTCTTAAGTTGGTAACGCATTGCTGACCGTGGCACTTACATATCGGTTGAACCTTTCGCTAATGGGCTTCATTGGAGGTACAATTGTACAGTCAAGAGTTTTTACGGAAACGTCCTGCATGTACCGTACATTATCTACCGACATTATCATTAAAATGAGCTGTTTGTATTACTGTAGCATGTGTGGGTGCCCAGTTAGCGTATAACTTCGTGCAGGTTTTATTGCGCACCACGTGTTGTTGTTGTTGACTGAGACTGGTTTGATGCAGCTCTCCATGCTACCCTATCCTGTGCAAGCTTCATCTCGGACTATCTACTGCAACCTACATCCTTACGGATCGGCTTAGTGTATTCATCTCTTGGTCTCCCTCTACGATTTTTACCCTCCATACTGCCCTCCATTACTAAATTGGTGTTCCCTTGATGCCTCAGAAGATGTCCTACCAACCGACCCCTTCTTCTAGTCAAGTTGTTCCACAAATTCATCTTCTCCCCTATTCTATTCAATACCTCATCATTAGTTACGCGATCGATCCATCTAATCTTCGGCATTCTTCTGTAGCATCACATTTCGAAATCCTCTATTCTCTTCTTGTCTAAACTATTTATCGTCCATGTTTCACTTCCATACATGGCTACGCTCCATACAAATATTTTCCGAAAAGACTTCCTGTCACTTAAATCTACCCGATGATGACAAATTTCTCTTCTGTAGAAACGCTTTCCTTGCCATTGCCAGTCTACATTTTATATCCTCTCTACTTCGACCATCATCAGTTATTTTGCTCCCCAAATAGCAAAACTTATCTACCACTTTAAGTGCCTCATTTCCTAATCTAATTCCCTCAGCGTCAACCGATTTAAATCGACTACATTCCATTACCCTCGTTTTCCTTTTGTTGATGTTCATCTTACATCCTCCTTCCAAGACACTGTCTATTCCGTTCAACTGCTCTTGCCGGTCCTTTGCTGTCTCTGACAGGACTACAATGTCATCAGCAAACCTCAAAGTTTTTATTTCAACTGTTATGTCATCTGCAGACCTTGATGTTTTAATTTCTTCTCCATGGATTTTAATTCCTACTCCATATTTTTCTTTTGTTTCCTTTACTGCCTGCGCACTATACAGATTGAATAACATCTGGGATAGGCTACAACCCTGTCTCACTCGCTTCCCAACTACTGCTTCCCTTTCATGTCCCCCGACTCTTACAAGTGCCATCTGGTTTATGTACAATTTGCAAATAGCTTTTCATTCCATATATTTGAACCCTATCACCTTCAGAATTTGAATAGGAAAATTCCAGTCAACACTGTCAAAAGCCTTCTGTAAGTCTACAAATGCTAGAAACGTAGGTTTGCCTTTCCTTAATCTATGCGCTAAGATAAGTCGTATGGTCAGTATTGCCCCACGTGTTCCAACATTTCTATGGAATGCAAACTGATATTCCCCAAGGTCGGATTCTACCAGTTGTTCCACTCGCCTGTAAGGAATTCGAGTTAATACTACGCTCCACTTACCTGTGCTGTATTTAATATCTGCATTAACAACCCGCTATCCTGGAACGCATTTTCATTTGCGGGTTGCCTGCCCAACGGCTTTTAGGAGCAACGGAAATTTGGTTTTCAATATTTCGCGTAGTTATTGGCCGAATTTAAAAAATTAAAATGCTGTCGTAATGTACTCAATAAGATTTATATTCTTACGTTAAAATTTCAGCACAACAAGACAAGTACTGAACGTAGAAGCCGTGTGTTGGCGTTGCAGCATAACTGGCGGCGCACAAATGCCCGGACTGGTTGGTTTGTGGGATTGAAGGGACCAGACTGCTACGGTGTGCCCGGACTATATTCACCTAGTATCTGAGAATGACAGCTGTTAACGATATCTAACAAACTTCAGGTATAATTTCAAATGTTTACGAAATTATTGGCTGACTCTCTACCCCTCTCCTCTCGCTGCAAATGATGAAATGGAAAAACAGTTATCACTTACTGAAGTTCGAACAGTTGCACTTTACCATCAAGCATGACGTTTCTATTTATTACTTCTGTAGTGCCGACTTCAGTCGCAACACAATTTGCAGACAGTATCCACATGTACCATCCAAATGTACCTGCAAAATTATATGACTGTAAGACACGTAACTAAGGAGGTACGGCGTCATAAACATTTCGACGGGTGGAAAGACTAGTTTGTCCTTAAAATGGCGCGCAGTAACATGTCAACGACACGTATGACATTTTAATTTACTGCTGCTCTATTACTAGCACTTTGTGCTACATATTTTGCGTGCAGTGTGTACACATTTCGCAGAAAGTACCACAAAATAATACAGTTGTACGACACGTACTTTCTGGTATATGTCGCCGTATACGAGTACAATGAGATGCGATAAAAATGGCGATTGCTTGAAATGGAGCGCGTATTAAGGACACTATATTCATCTGGTGTTTGACAGCGAGAGCAGTTAGTGAATGCCAGCGTAATTTCAACCCTTCTGTAAACTCATTCTCGCTTCTATGCTCAGCTGTAACACATTAACTCAGTTGTAAAGTAATCAGACGATTGAGGCTGTTGGATACACGGGAGTTCTCTTGTTTGAAGAGTCGGGGCTGTACTGTGTACAACAGTATAATCGGCGTCCGGTTACTGTGCGACTCGGCACAATCTCGACTCGTCGCAGGCGTTGCGTAAGCTCTTTGACTGGTGTCGCGCTGTGAGAGACGAAACCGGCGGCTGCAGGCGGGCCGGCCTTGAGATAAGCGCGGAGTGGAGGCCGCGAGGACGTTGGCCGACTAAAGCAGCCAGGCCGGCCGGCGGAGTCCTTGGCCGCAGGTAAACACGGCAGCGGCGGCGGCGGCGGCGGCGGCGGCGGCGGCGGCGAGCCCAGTTTGGCGGACAGCTTTTTTTTTTTTTTATAAAGAGGTGGAGCCCCTCCACGCCCACACCGGCATGATGGCCAACGGTGTGCGGACGTTAGCCACGCCGGATATTTGCCACGATTTTACCTGCTCCGGAGGGTTGGGTCCCTTGTTTCCTCCCCCCCCCCCCTCCTCATCCTCCTCCTCAACGCTTAAGGCCCGTCCACACACAACGATCTGTCTGCGCAAATGTCTCCGCACATCACATCTGCGCAGACAGATCGTTGCGTGTGGACAGAAAATTTGCACCAACCTGAGGTGTGTGCAAACCTGGAAGTTGGAGTTGCAGGTTTGAGCGAAATCTCTCAAATCTGTGGGTTCAAACCACGTCTGCGCAGACAAGTTGGTGCGTGTGGACAGGAGATCGCCGCAAATCTGGCGCGAAACAGCTGTTTGCTCAGTCTAGTGTTTGTATTTGTGCGCACAGGGCATTAAAATGGCTGATACTCGTCAGTGTTCTCGAGAGTTTGTTAGTGAATTCATTGAAATATATAGAAACCACCCATGTTTGTCGAAGATTAAAAGTAAAGAATATAGTGACCGAGACAAAAACACAGCACCATACAATGCTCTAATTGAAAAATTGCGGGCAGTTGACGCCTCGGCAAACAGAATTAAAAAAAAATCGGTGCGAACTGTTTACCGAAAAGAGTTATCCAAAGTTCAGAAATCTAGATGATCTGATGTAGGAGTAGATCAAGTATACCAGCCAATGTTATGGTATTTTGATCTGCTTGGCTTTCTTAAGGTTCGCCCTGCAAATCTCGCAGTAAATTTACGTGAGAAAACTGCTTTCGCTTTAGTAGCCACTGTCTACACCATTTTGACCGCTTTCTCTGTTTCCCGCCGTTGGTCTGAACGTTTTTTGTAACACAAGTTGCGAAAACAGACCACAATAGAACTTCCTCCATTTCTATATTTCAAAGTAACTGAATTAAATTTTTGACGTTTACGGGTGCGTAGTCGTTTGCCACTGATATTTCTTTTCTACACCGACAGATGGCGGACGAGTAGTAGATTCGGGTTTGTGTCGTGTGAACACACCACATTTGCAGTGATCTTTTGCATGTACAGACATCGGCGCCGATGTCTGCGCAGACAGATCGTTGTGTGTGGACCGGGCTTTACTGAGCCTTTCCGCTGGTTTACTTAACACTGGACCACAATCTCTTTGGATTTTCCGCCACATCTCTAGAGACAGTTTCGTTGTGGAAACTATTAAATGCATCTCGCATTGAAAACCGCACCGAATTTCGAGCCTCAGTAAAACTTCGCTAATCTTGCAGATTTTGCGTTCGTCTAAATTATACGTGCCTTTTTCGGTGCTCCTGGATCAGCTTTCTGTCGTGTTTTGTGTACCATCGGGGATCGGTTCCGTCCATTATAAATTTATTTGGTATGAATCTAAAAAAAAATGGCTCTGAGCACTATGGGACTCAACTGCTGAGGTCATAAGTCCCCTAGAACTTAGAACTACTTAAACCTAACTAACCTAAGGACATCACACACATCCATGCCCGAGGCAGGATTCAAACCCGCGACCGTAGCGGTCGCGCGGTTCCGGACTGTAGCGCCTAGAACCGCTTGGCCACTCCGGCCGGCGGTATGAATCTCTCGAGTGCTGTTGATACTATTTCTTTGAACTTAGGCCACATATGGTCTTCACTTACATACTTTGGAAGGATTGGAGACTGTCTCTTAGAAAGACGTCAACCAAATTTTTAGCTGCTTTTATAAATAGATATATTTCTCGTTTAGTTTTGGTGAATTTCTTTGTTATGGAATTGAGCCTCGCTACGACTGTGTGTTCACTAATCCCTGTATCCGTCGTGATTTGTGGCTAAGAGGTCAAGTGTGTTTTCGTAACCACTTACAATTTGAATGGCCTCGTGAACTAATTGTTCAAAATAATTTAAAAAAAGCATTTATAACAATTACAGAAGTTGTTTCATATCTACAACAGGGTCTGAAAATGTATTTTTGTCAACATACGGAAGGTAGATTGAGGTCACTACCAACTATAATTGTATGAGTGGGGTATCTGTTTCTGATGAGACTCAAGTTTTCTTTGAACTGTTCAGCAGCTGTTTCATCTGAGACCGGGGGTCGGTAAAAGGAGCCAGTTATTAATTTATTCCGGTTGTCGAATATAACCTCTGCCCATACTAAGTCACAGGAACTATCTGCTTCAATATCGCTTGTGAGCTGGAACACACATTAAATTATTTTTCTTTAAGTTGTGCCTCTTGTTTCTGTTGTAGTGAAGATCATTACAATTACGGCTTTTCCCTCCAAAACCTAGGATGCTTTCTCTGTGACCCTGTAAATACCAGAGCTAAACAATGTAGAACAACTACGTACGTAACAAGCATAGCAGTCTGTATTACTTCCTCATTTCTAACATTTTACAATTGTATGTCGACTTTATATGACATGTCAATCAATCTCTATTTAGTGAACGTATTTTCAGTCATGTTTTAAACATTGTCCCGCTACACCTTATTAACTAATGTTTCGCCGCAAGGGATATCGCATTTTAGAGAGTAAATTAACATGGAGTATGTCGTTCTTCTTTTCAAACATTCACATACCCATTTCTTCTTTCCTTATTGTCTTTTGGGCATGCAGTTGTAGTAATTAAAGTAGGCACAAATGCAGTGATCAAAAAGAAATGATTAGCGTACATTCGCATTCTCTTTACATCGTTCCTTTCTTGTTGCTCTCATGGCGATACATTGTTTCTATCGCAATCAGTAAGCGTGAACGGAACCTACCGTACAGACAGAGGGATCTATATTTATATTTGGCAGAACTAATTACATACTGACATAATCGTCGGTATTGCTTTTGTTTCCCAAAAGTTATAAAAATATTTCTATTTCGGAAAAGAAGCTCTGTATTTGGCCAAGATGTCGAAGAAGAAGGTCCCTTACGTACTGGTTGTATGGAGTAAGATGTGGAGACGACGGTTTGAAAGCGGACAGAAGTAGAAAGGGCGTACCTTACCTTAGGGACCGCTACCTGGCGAAGGGGCAAGTGTGGCAAATGTTCGGCGTGGCAAATGTCCGGCATTCTGGCCAACTCAGTAGGTCTACTGCCATCTCTGCATAAGGGTTAGTTTTCACTAAAGTGACGTGTCGCAGGATGTGGGTACTACGATGTTTGCGTACGTCTGGTTAAGGTTAACCACTAATACGCGCTCATCTGGAGATAGATTGGGTCGAAGTCGAACGAAGGGTAGCGGTTTGTGGGGCAGAGGGAAAAAAAAGTGCCAAGGCAAGAGCCAAGGGAAAAAAAAACTCTCCCATAGTTAGGTCGGGTGGTAAGAGCAGCAGCGGATGTCTTGCTGCCTGCGATAGGTCGTGCAAGGATAGCAGATTGTTAGTAGTGGGAATCATGCGTGTCGATACCTTTGACGTTGTGCTGTTACTCGGCGGCTGCCGCTGGCTGCCGGTGTAGAGCTCTCGTTCAGCGTCAGCAACCTGGAACAGTTAGGTTTATTATCGTTTTTGTGTCCGATAGGTCATATATCGTGAGCCGTGGCGGCTCATATCGATAGTGCCACTCTGGTGGTTTATCTTTCCTGCCACGGTCAGGGCGGTAAGCAGCGCCCTCTGGGGCTACGCGAGGAGTAACGAGGCGAGGTCCTGTTGGCGGTGTGCTCCGGGACGTGGTGGAAGACGGTTGTCGGGTTGACGCAGCCAGTGTGGGACCGGACCTATCGCATGGAGATATACAAGTTGGCTCTGAACGAAAGGCGCCATAGCAATCAACGGGAAGCGGGCGTCGTGTAATTTGTGTGGAGGAGTAACGATTTTTGCACTGGATGTCCCAATAGTGCCCGAGAGTTGCGGTGGCATGGTAAGAGCTTGTGTCTACGCTCATTTTCCGTACGATGTTGCTGCCTGCCGTCGTAAACGGGTGAAAATCAGGCGCTTGTATTGACTATACGGGAACTGGTGATGTAAAATTACATTTGTGATTGAGTCTCACTTGTACTGTGACAATTTTCAGGCGAAAACTGTGGTGGTTTCATTAGGTCTGGTTCTTTGCTGTGCAACTAAGGGAGTCAGTTATTTGGGGTAACTGAGGGAGACCCATAATGTTGGTCTAAGTGATACGTTCTCCACGTTTTGTCTATGGCTTTGTGAATCGAAATCGTGGGGGAGTACACGTGTGAGTAATTTGCTATTGTATTGGTGGTTGTGTTGTAAAGACTGTTCTCTGGTGTGTTAAATCACGCGCTGATTTGTAGCCAATCTAAGCAGAAGTTACGATTGCTACTTGCTTATGTGCTACTGTACTTATGTGCTACTGTACTTATGATTGACGTTGTTTGTCTTTTGATTGTGGGTGTGCTCACGTTAAAAAAAATTATGGCTACTATTAATAAGGGTTGTATAGTAAGGAAATTGCTTAAGCTTTAATCATATGCTGGTCTGTTTGCTTATCACATTGGCTTTCTATGCAGTAACTGAAGGAATGTGTATGGTGGTTCAAGATTATAAAAAAAAAAAAGCTCCGTCTTTAGGCCACAAGTGGCCCTTCCGGGACCGTCCGGCCGCCGTGTCATCTTCCGAGGAGGATGCGGATAAGGAGGGGCGTGTGGTCAGCACACCGCACTCCCGACCGTTAGGACGGTATTCTTTGACCGAAGCCGCTACTAATCGGTCGAGTAGCTCCTCAATTGGCATCACGAGGCTGAGTGCACCCCGAAAAATGGCAACAGCACGTGGCGGCGGGATGGTGACCCATCCAAGCGCCGGCCACGCCCGACAGCGCTTAACTTCGGTGATCTCACGGGAACCGGTGTAGCCACTGCGGCAAGGCCGTTGCCGGTTCAAGATTATAGGCTAACTAGTATTTGACCTGGTGTTGAGGTTAAGGGCGAGATCAGCATCCCGTAAGCCCGCACACTGCACGTGGTTAAATGTTCCGCTATTGGGGAGCCGGCTGTCTGTTCTTGGATTTTGTAAGGATAAGTGATGAGTGCATCGCTGTAGTTTTTCGCGTGCTAAATTGCGGGGTGTCGGTGCCGTCCTAGGGCTAAGCTTGTGATGTATGTTATGTTGAAAGGGAATTAACTGAACCAAACTTAAGAGAGCGTTTAGTTTGTTTTAGGTCTGTACGTGGAATCATGTTGATATTTTGTCGATTGCGGCAATAACTTCCTTTGTGGAGAGATCCTCTGAGGGACTCGTATTGTACTGTTGCAGTGCAGTCCATCTGAAACGTGCTGCTTAAAACTTGAGACTGCAGCTCTCAGATGTTTAAGATTAAACAGTAATATATAATGTCTTGGATGTAATATGGTTGTTGAGGATTATGTAATTAATTTTGATCGCTGGTTCCTTAAAGGAAGTATTTCGTTTTAAAATATGTGCTCGGTCAGAGCCTATTTAAATATGATTTTAACTCATCATTCAAATTTTCTAGTCTTGCTTTCTTAAAAGGCTTTCAGTTAAATGATTGCTATTTGCCTGTTTAAATGTTTGAGTGACTTAAAGGAAAAGAATATTATTTTGTAATTTGTACTGATTGTTCCTTTTGGGTAATACCACTCATGTGTTCAATAAATGAGTGTCTAGTCAATGGTGATGCGCTGTTGTATTGCTAGCCTAACCCTTCCACTCCACAGCCCATTGAGCTGCTTTGTGTCGAAATTGTGTTCAGAACACCCCTCTGACCTGACACCTCATACCGGAAGCACAGTGTGAGGTAATGTTGGCGGATTGTTTGTGCGTCAGTGGGCGAGCTCGTAGGTGTCGCTGCTGCGGCCTGTTGATCGGCTCTGATAGCAGCTGGTAGTTACCAGTCAGTGTTGCTGATATGCAGGGGCTTGCCGACGTTTGTCGCTTGTTAGTGTATGTTAGTACCCCTTGGGGGATATGTCATAGCTAGTAGTGTCTTCGGTCGCTTGTGCTTCCACCTATGGTTGTGATCGTAGTTTCCCAGAGTGAGGATGGAAGGATTGTTCGAGTGTCTCGAGTACCTGTATGGTCGTGTGGCGTGTTTTTTGAATGCTACCTTGAGGGCATAAAGGCGGTATTCTTGGTGAAGATCCACGGTGGGTGTGTAGCGTGAAGCGTTGCTAATGATTCGTAGCACTTTGTTCTGTATGATCTGCAGGCGGCGCAGTCGCGTAGGAGCTGCATATCCCCAGACAGGAGCTGCGTGCGTCATCAGAGGTCTAATCAGTGTCATGTATAAGGACCTCGACACCCTCCTATTCAGTGTGCTTTCCCTGTTGAGCATTGGGTAGAGCTGTTTGAGCCTCGCGTGCGCTCTGTTGGCAACGTACTCAATTTTCCGGTCCAGCCAGACACCTAGGTATCTGACTTTCTCTCGGTAATGTATTGGGCGTGTTTGTAGTGTTATCGGGTTATCGGTCTACTGTGTTGATGTTAGCGCAGTAGTTTCGGTCTGCGTGTAAACAGAACTGCTTCGCTCTTGTCGACGTTTACTTTAATACGCCATCGCTCCAGCCAAGGCTCGGCAGTTCTGAATGCCGTCTGTATTCGTGAATTAATGTTTCCAATCTTGCGCAAGGATGGCGGTGTCATCCGCGTAGATGGCTAACGTCGTGTTCTGTGTTGCTGGGAAGTCGTTAAAGTACAGGTTGAACAAGACGGGTCAAAGGATGCTTCCTTGGGCTACTCCAGCTTGGATACCGTATTGCGTTGATTGTTTATCCTGCACGTCAGTGTGGAAACACTTGTTCGCGAGATATGAGTGTATGAGACGTACGAGTCCGTCCGGGAAACCAGCTTTGCTTAGTTTGCGTATAAGGCCGTTGTGCCAGAGACGGTCGAAAGCTTTTTCGATGTCCAGGAACGCGGCCCCTGTGGCTTTGTTCATGTTGCAGCCGTGTGTTATGTGTTCGACTACGCGGAGGAGTTGTTGTGTTGTCGAGTGGTGATTCCTAAAGCCGAATTTCTCCGGTCTTAGGGTGTCATTGGCGATGCACTGCCTAGTGATACGTTTTAATATCACCTTCTCAACAATCTTGCTGAGCGAACACAGCAGACTAATGGGTCGGTAATTTTGCGGGAGGGAGTGGTCTTTCCCTGGCTTCCTGAACATCAGGACCTTGGCCGCCTTCCAAAAGTCAGGGAAGTGTTGGTGTTTCAGGATGGCATTCGTTAAGTGTATAAGGTATTCTACGGCTTTATCCGTGAACTCCTGGAGGTCACGGTTTTGAATGCCACCAGGCCCAGGGGCTTTCCTAGCGTTGGTGTGCTTGATAGCCCATGTGACTTCATTTGTGATAGTGCGGTCTAATTTCGTTGCGCGAGGGCTGGGCTACAAGTCGTGTAACCTCCTGGTCCGTTTCAAGTGTGAATACTGGGTCTGAGGGAACCAGATTCGGCATGTAAGACGCTGCAAGTGTTGTGGCCATAAGCTCTGCCTTATCCGTCGTGGAGTAGGCTGGGCCGTCTGGTCCTTGTAACGTAGGAATGTAGTGTTTCTCCCTGGTGAAGTGTCTGACTAGCTGCCACACGCCAGGACGTGTGGTACCTAGCCCAGCGAGTTTCTGTCCCCACTGTTCGTTTTTGAATGTTCGTATTTTATCCCGTATTATGCCCTGGAGTCTGTTGACGTGCAGTTTATAGGACGGGCGCCTGGTACGCTGCCAGTATCTCCTGAGGCGGTTCCTCATTGATATGAGGCCCAGGATCTCCTGGGGCAGGGCCGTCGAGTGTTATCTTGGTGTCGCATGTGGAATGGCGTCAGTCATTGCGTCTTGGACGGCAGTCGTGAGATCCTCCACAGCCTATCCTACGTGAACGGGCCCCTGACACTGAAATAACCGTACCAAAAAAGGGGAGAGTCCCGCTGGGGAGGTTTGCAACCAGATTGCGGGAAGTTGAGCCCAAACACTTGCCGCTTAGCGCCAGGAAGCGTTAAGCGGCTTGGGCTGGTTCGTGCCGCTCAGAAGAGCGTCACCGGCAGCTACGCCAGTTGCAGCTTATTCGAGACCACTCCGAGGAGCTATCAAGCGGGCAGCTACGCCAACGCCAGGTGCAGAGAGCAGCGTTCCGTTCCGCTCGGGTCGGCTGCCCGACTGCGAGTTTGCCGGACAGCCGCGAGCGATCGGGCTCAGGGCGTCTAACGTCTCCGTCTCCCGTGTCTCAGGGAATTCGGCATCAGACAGCTCCTCGATGGGTTACGGTACCATCGACACAGGTAACAGACAGACTGCCACACCGCCCTCGTGGTCAGATGCCGGACAGCAGGGCGACTCTTGCAGTTAACTTCTACATCTGCATGCATACTTCGCAAGCCACCTGACGGTGTGTGGCGGAGGGTACCCTGAGTACCTCTATCGGTTCTCCTTTCTATTCCAGTCTCCTATTGTTCGTGGGAAGAAGGATTGTCGGTATGCCTCTGTGTGGGCTCTAATCTCTCTGATTCTATCCTCACGGTCTCTTCGCGAGATATACGTAGGAGGGAGCAATATACTGCTTGACTCTTCGGTGAAGGTATGTATGTTCTCGAAACTTCAACAAAAGCCCGTGCCGAGCTACTGAGCGTCTCTCCTACAGAGTCCTCCACTGGAGTTTATCATCTCCGTAACGCTTTCGCGATTAGTACATGATTCTGTAACGAAGCGCGCTGCTCTCTGTTGGATCTTCTCTCTCTCTTCTATCAACCCTCTCTGGTACGGATCCCACACTGCTGAGCAGTATTCAAGCAGTGGGCGAACAAGCGTACTGTAACCTACTTCCTTTGTTTTCGGATTGCATTTCCTTAGGATTCTTCCAATGAATCTCAGTCTGGCATCTGCTTTACCGACGATCAAGTTTATATGATCATTCCATTTCAAATTTCTCCTAATGCGTACTCCCAGATAATATACGGAATTAATTGCTTCCAGTTGCTGACCTGCTATTTTGTAGCTAAATGATAAGCGATCTTTCTTTCTATGTATTCGCAGCACATTACACTTGTCTACATTGAGATTCAATTGCCATTCCATGCACCATACGTCAATTCGCTGCAGATCCTCCTGCATTTCAGTACAATTTTCCATTGTTACGACCTCTCGATATACCACAGCATCATCCGCAAAAAGCCTCAGTGAACTTCCGATGTCATCCACAAGGTCATTTATGTATATTGTGAATAGCAACCGTCCTACGACGCTACCCTGCGGCACACCTGAAATCACAATTACTTCGGAAGACTTCTCTCCATTGAGAATGACATGCTGCGTTCTGTTATCTAGGAACTCTTCAATCCAATCGCACAATTGGTCTGATAGTCCATATGTTCTTACTTTGTTCATTAAACGACTGTGGGGAACTGTATCGAACGCCTTGCGGAAGTCAAGAAACACGGCATCTACCTGTGAACCCGTGTCTATGGCCCTCTGAGTCTCGTGGACGAATAGCGCGAGCTGGGTTTCAGACGATCGTCTTTTTCTAAACCTATGCTGATTCCTACAGAGTAGATTTCTAGTCTCCAGAAAAGTCATTATACTCGAACATAATACGTGTTCCAAAATTCTACAACTGATAGACGTTAGAGATATAGGTCTATAGTTGTGCACATCTATTCGACGTCCCTTCTTGAAAACGGGGATGACCTGTGCCCTTTTCCAATCCTTTGGAACGCTACGCTCTTCTAGAGACCTAATGTACACCGCTGCAAGAAGAGCGGCAAGTTCCTTCGCGTACTCTGTGTAAAATAGAACTGGTATCCCATCAGTGTGTTTGTAACTTACCCTTTTTAAGTGCCTGAAGTGAGTAATTACTTGTGATAGTAATTACTTGTGATATTCTGCCGAATTTTAAAAGTGTTGTATATTTTATTTGAGAGTTGTCTCCCGAGTAAATAGACACGGCGAATAAAAAATAATACATGATTTAATTTTGTTTACAAAACGAAAGACGCATTGTGGTGGCAACATATTCAAGGATATAAATGTGGGGCACATAAAACTTGCTTAACTTTCGTCACTTGACAGGGCTCCCATGGTAAACGAATTCGTAGGACAACGAAACTTTGTTCAAAAATGGCTCTGAGCACTATGGGACTTAACTGCTGCGGTCATCAGTCCCCCACAACTTAGAACTACTTAAACCTAACTAATGTAAGGACATAACACACATCCATGACCGAGGCAGGATTCGAACCTGCGACCGTAGCGGTCGCGCTGTTCCGGACTGAAGCGCCTAGAACCGCTCGGCCATGAAACTTTGTGGGAACATTTGTGAGGACATGCGGAAGAGAAATGACGAATGAACCATTGAAAGAAACACACTTTCATTTCCACATGAGAAGGTAACATTTGCTGATTACATGCCATGTTTGCGTCCACGTTACAAACTTGGTCGTCCTGACGATCAACTACATCCACGACTGCCGGGATACCATACGGCGAGGCCGTCCAATAACTGATGCAACACATTTCTCATGCTGAAAGCAGGTTGGTTTCATTCGGAATTACAATAGACCCATATTGTTTTCCACTCCTCTGGCTACAAAATCCTATTTTTCGACATAATCTCCGTTCAGTGCGACCGGCCTTACGCCAGCTTACTGGGAGAGCCCGTCTGCCCGCATGGTACCAGCCTGCTGGCCAAGGTCGGAGGCAAAGTCTTGTTACGTCAGGAACATCCCCACCATCCAGGTACTGCTGCCCGCGCAGTGCATTCTTCATTGGACCAGACTAATCGATGTCGGAAGGTGCGTAGGCGGCCAGGAACCCAGTGGCCGGCACACACTTCTGAATACCCCCCAGTTGGTGGACGAGTGTGTCAGCAGCATCAACAGACACGTCCAGTTGTGCAGCCAGGTGTCTGTCTGTGATCCGTCGATCACCTCGAATGAGAGGGTCCGCAGCGGAGATGGGCAAACTCGTTCATCCTTGGGAACTAGTTCACTGCTGATCGTTCTTTCTTGGGAACCGTTCATTTTTACTCGTTCACCGTTCATTTGTGCTTGATATATGGTACTCATGAAAAACTGAAAACTAGTAGTGTAGGTGACTGAAGGATGGAGGGCACCAAGAGGGGGCACTTGCCTCCCCCCCCCCCCCTGGAGTATAGAGTTTTTATTCATTACAGAATTCTTACACACTTTTAGAAGTAATTTCTGTGATTCTGCAGAACCCCTCGTTTAGCCAATAGTAGCCTTGTGTGGCTGATCGCACGGAAATAATATAGGGCGGCGCACGGAAAACCGGCCCCGAGTACAGACTGCTCGCCAATTACGGCCTGTTAGGAGCAGATACAACTAACAGACAAGAACATGAAAATCTCACGCGACGCTCATGGGCTATAGCTCATGTAGTCTTGTAAACCTGTTGGTGGCTGTTTCCCAACTTAAGACCACAAGGGTCTTCTATAAAATTCTTCGTTTCGACTTCCACTACATAGCTATGCTACGTTGTGTACTTCACGTTGTCTCTGAGTTCGTAGGCGAAGTAGAGACTTTATGGAAGCATAAAATAAAATGTGGTTTTCTCATACTTGCGTCACACGCTTAGTAAAAATTAGGTTTTTATGTTGCATTATTTAAGTTAATGCAGCAATAATAATAATTATTAAGTTCGCAGTAACAAAGTTTTTGGCTTGAAAGCTCCTTCTGAACAAATGTTTTTGAGATGATAAGTAAATACGATTTTATGGCAATCTATGTCTTTTCAAATGGAGAGGCACGGCTTTTCCTCCTGAGCCAAAATGACCCACAACCCACTTTTCTTTCTTTTTTTTTTCTTCAAAGAAACCAAAGTAGCAGGTAATGCAAATTGGAAAGAACCAAACTTAAAAATAATTAGAGCCTTCCTTAATGTAATGTTTTGTGTATGAAAGATACACGAAAATCGTTTTATATAAATTTTCTTACACTAAAAATTAAGCAAATTATTGAAAGTTAGCTGGTAAATCAAGTCGATGAAACAAAAAAATATATGAATAACAAAACAAAAAACCTTGCCTTGTTATAAGTATGTCTTCTGCTGTTCATCGATATAATGAGGTGAGCTGATATGCCCTTTTGTTACCTGAAAAGACGTACCTATTACATACAACGTAATTTTTATGTAATTTACGTAACTATAAAATACTTTCTGATTACCGGTCGTGGACGCTGAATAGCCAGAACCAAGTGCAAGAACAGTTTGGTACACATGTAAAATAGGCGAGCGCAGTGAACGAAACGAACAACTGCATGAATACTGAAATAACTAGGAGCAGTCGGCAGTGGAACTGAGACAGGCGGTCATGCGAAGAAGGACGAGTGCGGCCGAGGGAGACCGAGGCTGGAACGAGAACTGCCGAGGTGACCGCCGCGACCGAAGTGAACTAGTGAACTATGAACCGGTCGTTCCTCGTTCCCGGGAACTATAAGTAGACCGCCGCGACCGAAGCGAACTATGAACCGATCGTTCCTTTGAATTCGTTGCTCGGTCCTTTCGTTCATCTTGGTGAACCGCTCCTTTGCACCCGTTCCTTCGCGGACTACCCATCTCTAGTCCGCAGGTTTCAACACTGCAGAAGTCACGGCTGTGTGCGGTGGGTCGCCACGGGGGACGTCGGACGGGTTTCCGCGACCTTCTTACGGTGACGGCAGACGTCTCGCCCAACGACTCGCCGTGCTTTTGTTCACTGCCACATCCCCGTAGACATTTCGCAACAGCCTATCAATAGTTGCGATATTCTTATTGTCTACCAAAAGAAAATCAATGACGAATCCCTGCTTGGAACGCAGCTCCGTTACAGAGGCCGTTTTGAAGGCTACGAATAGCGTACCATCCATTGGAACTGCATGAAAGTATAGGGGATGAAGCGAGAATTCCACTTTTTTTTTTCCACCGAAACTGGTTTAGGAAAAATGTGTTGCATTACTTATTGTATGCTCCTTGTACCATAATTCTTCGCAACACTTCTACAACGGTGGACAGTGGAATGTCCAGCTGTCGTGACACAGTTGGTGCACTGCAACAACAACACATATTGCGTCCAATCTCAGTCACGCCAACAGTAGCTTTTCCAACAATTTGTGGCGCAATTGGCTGTCGGTCCCAAACCTCCTGTTAATTCGATCTCCCGAATCATGTTCTTCAACCGCGCTTCGGAAAGAGGACCTTAGCGTAGTCTTTTAATGCGTCAGCTCTACAGGAAAGCAGCAGCGCTATTGGTGCTGATTGCATAAAACAGGTATACGGGTAGAGTCCTCCACAGCTTCTCCAGACCCATGTTGACAGTTTGCAACTCTAATGCACGCTGACGCTTGTGTTTCAATCCTACGTGGCCGTACCAGTACCGGCGCCCAACGGCAAGTCATGACACTAAAGGTGTTGCCGTCCGCCATACACGGTTGGGTGGCTTGCGGAGTATAAATGTAGATGTAGATGTAGAAACGTTAATCACGTATGAAAGCAGTTACTGAGTAATACTACCAACAAGGCGTAACCTGTAGCGCACAGTCTGGGCACCGCACCTACATAATTGGTGACTCGTATGGTAAATAGTTTTCTGCCTACACTGGCTGAAGTAGCAAAAAGTTAATTATAACCATCCTTTAGTTCACTTTGTCAACCTTTAGTTCACTTTGTCAATAGAGACGAATCAAAACAACGATAAAAGAATGTTGTCGTTGTTGTGGTCTTCAGTCCTGAGACTGGTTTGATGCAGCTCTCCATGCTACTCTATCCTGTGCAAACTTCTTCATCTCCCAGTACTTACTGCAACCTACATCCTTCTGAATCTGCTTAGTGTATTCATCTCTTGGTCTCCCCCTACGATTTTTACCCTCCACGCTGCCCTCCAATGCTAAATTTGTGATCCCTTGATGCTGCATAATATGTCCTACCATCCGATCCCTTCTTCTAGTCAAGTTGTGCCACAAACTTCTCTTCTCCCCAATCCTATTCAATACCTCCTCATTAGTTATGTGATCTACCCGTCTAATCTTCATCATTCTTCTGTAGCTCCACATTTCGAAAGCTTCTATTCTCTTCTTGTCCAAACTACTTATCGTCCATGTTTCACTTCCATACATTGCTACACTCCATACAAATACTTTCAGAAACGACTTCCTGATACTTAAATCTATACTCGATGTTAACAAATTTCTCTTCTTCAGAAACGCTTTCCTTGCCATTGCCAGTCTCTAGTAGATCACCCAAAGGTAGTTGATCTGTTTCACCTCAGGTACAGAAAAACTTCGGCCGTTCTATATTACCTCTTAAGTTTAGGTTTTATGATACGGTTCTACGTCGTCTTACCCAATATCCATTTCTTCTCAGAAGCGTGAAGACTTCCTATTGCCCAACTTTTGGTAACTCACTGCGTCCATATCATTCCATAAGCACCACACTCTACATAAATACGCGAAGCTCGCAAATCTCAGATGCCTGGGAAGAGTTCTGCCTAGCCGCGGGATTAGTGACGCCCCTTCCCTGCGTCTGGCAATCTGTCAACTGGCGCCAATCGCTCACGTCGTCCACCCCCCCCCCCCCCCCACACACCAGTTTAACAGCAAACACAGGAATCGTTAGCGGCAGGATTTCACCCGGAACAAGTCCCCCCCCCCCCCCCCCCACTCACCCCCGGTCTTCCCGGTCTTTGGTCGGCGCCTGGGCATCGTTTCAGTTGACCCACTTGATTTACCGCGTTCGGCTGCACTCGCTCGGAGTGAATGTTAAATTAATATCTTCCTAGGTCGTAAATTTTGCCACATGGTTAAAAGACACGTTACAAAAAAACGTGCACAATTGGCCTCAGCTGTGCCAGGTGCTTCCACAGCAAACATAACACAAAACAATTTAGCACCGAATTCTTTAAATACGAGAACTCAGTATTCAGATGAATAGCCCATGAAGAAACATACTTCTATGTGAGAAAAAGCACCCAAAGCTAAAACAGGAAAAACCTACCCTCAAAGAATAATTTACTTGGAGAAAGAGGAACCACAGTATACTTGACACTAGAATTTCAGAACTCAGACAGTATACGCGAAACAGGCATCAGTGTTCACTATAATTCCAGAGGGCATCAAAATTACTTTGTTCTTGCTAGATCGATCCAGGCTGTTTTCGCGTGTTATTCACTGAATAGTTTTGCTGAAAAGTTTTAGGGGTGGAAGAAGAGCTAGCACAGCATGGAGGACGTTTTACAGCTGTGAAACACTGCAGCATTTATTTCCTCCATAACTGCTCTGTGACAAACATACACATCATCACTATTATTTTTTAATAATGGTTTGAATGAAATTTACAAAATTAACAAATCTTTTGGTTAAAAATAGACAGGACAAAGAATAACGACAGATTATTTTCCTGAGACGTTTGCAACAGCATATATTACATTAATCACACAGAAACAGCCACAATTCTTTATAACCTCGTTTATAATGCGCATGTATGGCACTGGAAGAATTTAAAAGTTAAAATTCACCCATTACCCATGCAAATGCCAACGAAATATGTCATAAGAAATAACTTACTGCTTTCATTAGGCATTTCTACTTTATGGAATTCTTATATTCTTTAATTTTCGTGAGCTAGTATGAGGACGTACATAAACAAAACAACCTTCACTTGAAACTTCCTGGCAGATTAAAACTGTGTGCCCGACCGAGACTCGAACTCGGGACCTTTGCCTTTCGCGGGCAAGTGCTCTACCATCTGAGATACCGAAGCACGACTCACGCCCGGTACTCACAGCTTTACTTCTGCCAGTATCTCGTCTCCTACCTTCCAAACTTTACAGAAGCTGAAACTTCCTGGCAGATTAAAACTGTGTGCCCGACCGAGACTCGAACTCGGGACCTTTGCCTTTCGCGGGCAAGTGCTCTACCATCTGAGCTACCGAAGCACAACTCACGCCCGGTACTCACAACTTTGCTTCTGCCAGTACCTCGTCTCCTACCTTCCAAACTTTACAGAAGTTCTCCTGGAAACATCCCCCAGGCTGTGGCTAAGCCATGTCTCCGCTATATCCTTTCTTTCAGGAGTGCTAGTTCTGCAAGGTTTGCAGGAGAGCTTCTGTAAAGTTTGGAAGGTAGGAGACGAGATACTGGCAGAAGTAAAGCTGTGAGTACCGGGCGTGAGTCGTGCTTCGGTAGCTCACATTAGTCAGCTTTCGGCGGCGCAGCGGTTCGGACGGTGTTTACGTCCCTGCCGCACGTCTGCGCGAGAGGTGTTTACGTTGAGTGTGTAGCGGTGTGTCGCGGTATACATAGAACGAATCATGGCCTTGTCGTTCCGCAAATCGACACTGAAATTTAGTTTTGTTAACGAATATGCTCCACCGAAGGCTTACGAGATTGAACGTTATTTACGGGACGAGGTGAAAATCGAACCTGACGTTCTAGTTGGAATACACTTATCTATAGTCAGCAGCGTGGTTTATGTCAAGCTTATAAACGAAGCGGCATGTGACGAACTACTACTTCGACACCGACAAGGACTTCGTTTCTGTCATTCGGACGGGAATGTTGGAGCGGTAACAGTTGAACACGCCGGCATGGGCCTCCGAACGATCCGCGTCTTTGAGCTTCCATTCGAAGTGCCAGAAGAATTGGTGACAGACGCCCTGCGTCCTTACGGAACGGTCCTATCCCACGTGGCTGAAAAATGGGCGAGTTTCAAGACGTATCCTGTCCTCAATGGCGTCAGACAAATACGGATCGAACTCCGAAAACACGTCCCGTCATACTTGTACATCGCCGGTTGTAGGGCGATTGTCATTTACGACGGACAACCAAGGACGTGCTCTGGATGTGGGAAGGAGGGACACATACGTTCTGAGTGTGCTCAACGAAGGTTATTACAGCTGCCACGGGATGATCCACCCCTCACGCCGAATCCGACTGTGCTCCCCATGACTTACGCGATGACGTGGGCCGCGAGACAGACGCGTACCAGAACACACAGACAGCGGCGGGTCGTGGCGAGCCACAGAAAGACGACGTTGCGCTGGACCGCCTGCAGCAGTCACAGGACGCCCTCTCTTCGGTTCCGCTTGCGGCCCCTTCAGATAAGGTTGGTTGGTTGGTTGGTTTGGGGAAGGAGACCAGACAGCGTGGTCATCGGTCTCGTCGGATTAGGGAAGGACGGGGAAGGAAGTCGGCCGTGCCCTTTCGGAGGGACCATCCCGGCATTTGCCTGGAGTGATTTAGGGAAATCACGGAAAACCTAAATCAGGATGGCCGGACGCGAGATTGAACCGTCGTCCTCCCGAATGCGAGTCCAGTGTCTAAACACTGCGTCACCTCGCTCGGTTTCAGATAAGGCACTTGGAGACGTCGATAATACGACGGCGCACGATTCCGACGTCCCCCACGAACAACTGGAGACCATCGTGACCTTTGATTCCAAGGCCCGGCAACGTAAACAGCGATCACGAAAACGCCGGAAGAAGCGCCGCCTCACTGTGGAGAACGACCACTCTGATCTAGCAGATAATTCTGAGAAGTTTACGGGTACAGAACAGACGACCATGGATACAGAAGAACTGCCTAGCGTGGATGCAACGGTGGCCAGCGGGACGGCGGCACGAGCTACCGCTGACGATGGTCCAGACACAGCGAAGGAGCTCGATAGACGGCAACAGGCTACTGAGGAGGCTACGGCGCCTGCACCGCACGACAACGATGGGACACTAGGGGACTGATCAGAAGGGCCACCCCCGTGGGGTACAGATGATGCCGGAGGAACTGCTCCCACGCACTCTCCCGGTGTCAGACCGGCAGAGTGTACGGAATAATGGCAGACCATATGAGGGGACGGCGGGGGACGTTAGTCCGACAGCAGCCTATGTACGGCAAACTTAGCGACCGTACGGTACCCTATCTACGTTGACCGCCATGCAACAAGCTTATCAGATAGGGTCTGTTAACATCAATAGCATTGGGACGCCGGTAAAAATCGAGATGCTCACTGACATGATAAAGGCTGCGGATTTAGACATCGCACTATTACAAGAAGTTCGGGTACTTCCCCCCTCGGACTTTTACGGTTACGACATTTACTGTTTCCCGTGTGACGAGAGAGGTGTTGGCACAGCTATACTATTAAAGGAAGGGATACGTGCAGTCGAAGTAGAGTATTTGCCTTCTGCCCGTGGTACGGCCGTGACCATAGGTGGAATACGTTTGATCAACATATACGCACCGTCAGGCTCGGATAAGAGAAGGGACAGAGCAGATTTTTACGCCCATGAGGTTGCACCGTTGTTCCAGGGACGATACGATGGTTGCATACTCGGCGGAGATTTTAATTGTGTGCTCGACAGAAAGGACCAACAACCTAACTATACTACTAGCCAAGAACTTAGGGAGCTGGTCAACGGTATGGAATTAGTCGATACATGGGACCTGAAGTATCGCAACCAACCAGGATATAAATTTTTTACTAGCCACCCCGCGGGCCGTTTGGACCGAATCTACGTTTCAAGGGCGTTAGCCATGTCGACGGTGGACGCAGAAATATGGCCGACAGCGTTTACAGACCACGAGGCATATATTTGTACGGTTAACCTTGATAGACAGCTGGTATGGAGACGGAGGGGTAATTGGAAGATGAACGTTTCCCACCTGCGAGATGCAGAATGCCGACGCATGGTGGAGGATGCGTGGCATGGCTGCCTCCGTCGACGAAATTCTTTCGGTTCTGTCCTGCAGTGGTGGATCGAGTGCGCGAAGCCAGCTTTACGGAGGACGTTAATAGGTTACGGGAAGGAGCTTTCTCAATGGCAGAGCACGACCACTGAGTTTTACTTTACGGCTCTCCGGGAACTGTTAGCTCAACCACCTACACCAGAACGCCAGACGGCCGTCCACCGAGTTAAGGCGAAGCTGGTCCAACTTGCGACGCAGAGGATGGCAGGTACGATGATACGCGCGAGGTCGCAGGATTTCCTGCCCAACGAGGTTCCCTCGATGCATTACGTGATAAAGGAAAGACGAAGAAGACGCAGGAATTTAATACATGAGATCGATCTCGGCGATGGCCGTCGTTTTACAACACAAAGGGGTATAGCACAGGCGTTCACGGATCATTTTAGCAGATTCTATGCGAGCAACGGGGAGGGTCAGAGGGAGCTGGGGAACGTCCTGGAAGAGATCCCAGACGCGACGAGTGTGAACGGGGAAGCGGACGGGTTATCTGAAATTACCTGTGAAGAGCTGGAGGAAGCGGTTACACGAGGTGCCTGCAACAAGTCCCCAGGTCCAGACGGATTCCCGTTGGAATTTTACCGTGCCTTCGTGACCATTATGACACCGCTGTGGCTATGTATGTTTAATGAGCTTCTGCGGCAAGAAGTACCGGTTCACATTCAATTCACGGAAGTGCTCATGATACCGACACCGAAGCCCCGTGGTGGCAAACGGCCTTGTGATTATCGCCCCTTGACCCTCCTTAATAGTGACTACAAGATCTTCATGCGTATCCTGGGAAGTCGTATCAAAAAGTCGCTGGAGAAACGAATACATGCCGATCAGACTTGTCTTGGCGGCATCAGTAATATCCACACAGCCTTGGGAGACTATCGTGACGTCGCCGCCCTCGCGGCTGCATGCCGCCTCCGGGTGGCGATGGTTGCTGTAGATTTCGATCACGCTTTTGATCGCGTGGATCATGTGTACCTCGCGGCGGTGATGAACAGGATGGGTGTCTCTCCATTACTGACCCATGCGGTGATGCGGCTGTTGCACGGCGCCAGATCAGCGATGGTGGTCAACGGAGGGAGAACTGAGTATTTTAAGATCTTAAGATCAGTGAGACAGGGTTGCCCCTCGTCGATCCTCCTTTATGCGATCACCTTAGAACCGTGCCTCGCAGGCCTTCGCCGCCGTCTTACCGGGATCTCCCTACGGCATTTATCATTCAAATGCAGAGCATACGCGGATGATATTGTGTTCCTCGTACGGAATGAGAGGGAGACTCAAACAGCACTGGATTGGCTACAGACGTATGGGATGGCAGCTGGAAGTGTGGTAACTACCGAAAATCACAATTCATGCATGTGGGGCGTGGACTGGAACCAGAAACGGAAGGACCCTTACCTGCGGTGGAAACCCTCCGCTGTTTGGGTATCACCTTTCATAAAGAGACAGCGAGAACGGCTGCGGACAACTACCGAAGACTGTTACTCAGAGTCCGCACGGCAGTACGACTAAACGCCCTACGGTCGCTGGATATGCTGCAGCGAGTGTTACTCGTCAACCTTTATCTCGCGCACATGATGTGCCACCTGACACACCTTATCCCCTTGACGCGCACGATGGCTATGAGGATTCAGGCGGCTTTTGGGTACTATGTGTGCCTGGGTCAACTCTTTAAGGTACAGTACAACACGCTTACCCTCCCAGCGCGAGAGGGGGGCGTTGGTTTAGTGAACGTGCACTAGAAGGCGCGTGCCATGTATATTAATACTATGCTCAAACGGTGGCGCAACAGGAACCACTAGCTTACGGGGACGATCATCGAAGAACTCGTACCAACATCGCATCTTCCTCCAGTCAGTGTCGGCCATATATCGCCCCCTTTAACGTATGTGCGCACGTTCATCGTGGAACACAGTTACGTTCGAGAGTGTTTACCGACGACCCGACAGTCGACATCGAAGGACGTGTACCATCTGCTTCTTCGACAGATCGCCCGGAATAGGGTGGAACGCAAACATCCAACTGTTAATTGGCACGTGGCGTGGCGCACGGTCCACCACCCCCACCTACCTACATCAGTCAGATCAACATGGTACATTGTCGTCAACCGAAAATACCCTACAAACGATAGAAAGTACGCAATACATTTGGCGGATTCGCCCTTGTGTCAGCAATGCGGCGTGCTGGATACGGACGACCATCGGCTGGTCTGCGGCGAGGCATTGGCTGTCTGGACTCTCGCAAGAAAGATAATAGCGTTCATGCGGCGCACTATCTATACAGCAGTCTCTTCTGACATAGTATTTTTTCCAGAGGAAACGTATTTTCCGCGTCATAAGACGAACGCAGTGGCGTGGATCACAGGTATGACGGTCCATTACATCTATAGAGACACACGTACGAACTTACTGAACGTCCTGGATTACTGGCAATACTTGCAAGATGGACACACACAACTATTACGGCTACAAAAGTACAAGGATTGGTATGCCAATTTCCTACTAACGGTTTTTGCGGACCCGCCATATCCTTGGCCTGTGCTGGGTGCGCAAAGATGAGCGGCGGTGCTTTCGTTGTGAAACCGACCAAGTAATGTGATCGACTAAGAACACTATGCGAGTATGCGACCTACGAAAAACTCACGCTTGAACAGTTAGCAAATGAATGTACTTCAAAATTTGTTTTCATATCCAAAATACTTTTCTTTAGGGTGCCGGAGGTGGCCCCACTCTTTGTTGTTATTTCATGCTGCATGGTAGGACGGCAGCGAGGTTCCTTCCAGAACAGTTATCATGTGTCAGGACGTACTATGTTTATTTTGTGAATAATAAAGGTTTCTGTTTCTCCTAAAAAAAAAAAAAAAGGTCGGTAGAAAAAAAAAGATGGTAGAGCACTTGCCCGCGAATGGCAAAGGTCCCGAGTTCGAGTCTCGGTCGGGCACACAGTTTTAATCTGCCAGGAAGTTTCATATCAGCGCACACTCCGCTGCAGAGTGAAAATCTCATTCTGGAACCTTCACTTATTTCTATATAACGTTGAGTTTAGACAACAGAGTTATTCGACTGCATCCGTGGCTTTACTACCGACATGACAGATTCAAGACCATTGTTTTCGCATTGTATGTTTGCTCTGCTGTTTCCCTCAAATAAACGTATTACAACAAGTGAGTTAGTTAACGAAAATTTCTCCTTATTGCCCTTAAATAACATCACGTTATTTTTTTTGTTTTCTATTGCTGGCGATGCTATCAATTCTCTATAAATACAAAATTGTTAAGGCTTTCGTGGCCACTTGTTGACAAACTGCCTATTGGCTTCTGTCTCGGGTTCTTCGGCCGACGTTCATCTAATGATTTTTCTGACGTTTCGCCAGCACGAGTGGCTGGCATTGTCAAAGCTTCACCCTCCATTGCCGGTGGTGAACTGGAGGCGAGCTCGCTGCCGCAGACTATATGTACCTGGCGCGCCAACGTCCGAGGGCTTCTCCGCGGTCATTTCCGGTGCGGTTCTCCTCTTGCTACCTGCGACGGTCGTTCGCTGCAGTACGGGAAGCCAGGATCCGTTTACCTTAAGGCTTTCCTCTTTCTTGTTGAAACTGTTCGCGTGTTTTTGGATTTCTACAGCTTCTCTGAACAAGCGCGTGTGATAGTGCTTCTCTACAGCCAGAACTTCCGTGTCGGCGAATTTTATTACGTGGTCGGTCTCATTCAGTGCGTGCTCTGCCACAGCCGATTTCTCCACCTGCCCCAACCTGCAATGTCGCTTATGCTCTTTGATCCTGGTGTTAATGGATCGTCCAGTCATTCCGACATAAACTTTTCCGCATGTGCAAGGTATACGGTATATTCCCGACATTGCAAGTGGGTCTCTTTTCTCCTTCGCCGATCTAAGACACTCTTTGATCTTCCTTGTCGGTTTGAAAATCGTCTTTACGCCGTGTTTGCGCAATACACGGCCGATTCTGTCCGTCACTCTGGGAATGTATGGCAGAAAGGCCGTACCCGACATTTCTTTTTCTGGTTCTTTACTTCGCCGAGTGTTTAGCTCTGTTACACTTCTAATGTAATTTGTGGAGTACCCATTGCTCCTCAGAACAGTTTCCAGGTGTTGCATTTCTCGTTTGAGGTGTTGAGGCTCACATATTCGTCCTGCTCTCGTTACGAGCGTACTAATCATGCCTCTTTTCTGGCTCGGGTGGTGGTTTGACAGTTTGTGCAGGTATCGGTCCGTGTGTGTCGGTTTTCGATACACGCTGTGTCCCAGGTTTTCGCCGTCCCTTGTGACCAGCACATCTAGAAATGGCAGTTTCCTGTCCTTTTCTACCTCCATGGTAAATGTTATGTTGGCATGGAGGCTGTTCAAGTGTCTCAGGAATTCACCGAGCTGTTCTTCACCATGGCTCCACACCACGAAAGTATCATCGACGTACCTGTACCACACCTTAGGTTTGCAAGTCGCCGAGTCCAGTGCCTGTGCTTCGAATTGTTCCATGAAGAAGTTGGCCACCACTGGACTGAGAGGACTACCCATGGCGACGCCTTCCAGCTGTTCGTAGAAATCGCCATTCCACGTGAAATAACTCGTGGTGAGACATGCATGGAAGAGCTTTTTGATGTCTTGCGGGAACATGGAACCGATGTGCTCCAGAGCGTCGCTGAGTGGCACTTTCGTAAATAACGAAACAACATCAAAACTGACGAGGATGTCGTTTGGCGCAAGTTTCAGTTTCTTCAGCTTCTCAATGAAATGTCCTGAGTCCTTAATGTATGTGTCGGTCTTTCCCACGTGTGGCTGGAGCAGAGAGGCCAAGTGTTTCGCCAGTTTATACGTTGGTGAGCCAGGAGCGCTAACGATCGGTCTCAGTGGAACGTTGTTCTTATGGATCTTGGGTAATCCATACAGCCGAGGTGGTAGGGCTTCTGTGTTGCGCAGGTTTCTCTGTATGTCCGCCGGCAGAGAAGACGCCTTGATTAATCGATTCGTATTCCGAGTGATACGCTGCGTCGGATCTGCGCTTAGTTTTCGGTACGTCGTCGGATCTAATAGGTCTCGGATCTTTTGCTCATAATCTTCGGTCTTCATTACGACGGTCGCATTCCCCTTATCGGCAGGCAGTACCAATATACTCTTGTCGGCGTTGAGATTCTTAATGGCTTGTACCTCTTCTTTCTTCAGGTTGCAAGCTGGTGGTTTTGCTCGGCGCAGTATCCTGGCTGTTTCAGTGCGTATTTCCTCTGCCCTTTCACAAGGAAGGGTCCGAATGGCTGCTTCGGTGTTGGCAATGATGTCCTCCATAGGTATAGTTCTCGGGATGATAGTGAAATTCCCTCCTTTTTGAAGGACTGACACTTCCTCTTCGGTCAATTGTCGTTCAGTGAGGTTGACCACTGTGTGTGACATGTCGGGAATCGCCTTGTCGGTCTGCTTCCGGCATCTTTCAAACTTTTTCTTTTGCCGCTCGGTGCAGCGCTCGAGTTCGTTCTGCATGCTCCTGTGAGTGATGCTGTCGATCTTGTCCCAGTCGTCTCGATGCATTCTGCTACTTAGTTGATAGAAAATGTCCAGAAGTTCCTGATCCGTTCTTGCCAAGTCTCTCCGTGTTGTATGTATTCGCTCACGAAGGAAAGCTCGTTCCATTCTGTCGTAGATACGATGTGCTTGGGCGGTGGTGAATAGGCGCTTGCATCTCAAGAACTTCGGTGTAGCACATTCATCTCGGCACCTTGACAGAAAGGCGAGAGAGGACATCAGTCGCGCTTTCTTCTTCCGTCGTTGGTCAAGGCGTCGGTACAATCTGCAAATCTCCTCCCCGTAGAGGCGTAATACAAAACTGTTAAGGCTTTCGTGGCCACTTGTTGACAAACTGCCTATTGGCTTCTGTCTCGGGTTCTTCGGCCGACGTTCATCTAATGATTTTTCTGACGTTTCGCCAGCACGAGTGGCTGGCATTGTCAAAGCTTCACCCTCCATTTCCGGTGGTGAACTGGAGGCGAGCTCGCGGCCGCAGACTATATGTACCTGGCGCGCCAACGTCCGAGGGCTTCTCCGCGGTCATTTCCGGTGCGGTTCTCCTCTTGCTACCTGCGACGGTCGTTCGCTGCAGTACGGGAAGCCAGGATCCGTTTACCTTAAGGCTTTCCTCTTTCTTGTTGAAACTGTTCGCGTGTTTTTGGATTTCTACAGCTTCTCTGAACAAGCGCGTGTGATAGTGCTTCTCTACAGCCAGAACTTCCGTGTCGGCGAATTTTATTACGTGGTCGGTCTCATTCAGTGCGTGCTCTGCCTGCCGATAAGGGGAATGCGACCGTCGTAATGAAGACCGAAGATTATGAGCAAAAGATCCGAGACCTATTAGATCCGACGACGTACCGAAAACTAAGCGCAGATCCGACGCAGCGTATCACTCGGAATACGAATCGATTAATCAAGGCGTCTTCTCTGCCGGCGGACATACAGAGAAACCTGCGCAACACAGAAGCCCTACCACCTCGGCTGTATGGATTACCCAAGATCCATAAGAACAACGTTCCACTGAGACCGATCGTTAGCGCTCCTGGCTCACCAACGTATAAACTGGCGAAACACTTGGCCTCTCTGCTCCAGCCACACGTGGGAAAGACCGACACATACATTAAGGACTCAGGACATTTCATTGAGAAGCTGAAGAAACTGAAACTTGCGCCAAACGACATCCTCGTCAGTTTTGATGTTGTTTCGTTATTTACGAAAGTGCCACTCAGCGACGCTCTGGAGCACATCGGTTCCATGTTCCCGCAAGACATCAAAAAGCTCTTCCATGCATGTCTCACCACGAGCTATTTCACGTGGAATGGCGATTTCTACGAACAGCTGGAAGGCGTCGCCATGGGTAGTCCTCTCAGTCCAGTGGTGGCCAACTTCTTCATGGAACAATTCGAAGCACAGGCACTGGACTCGGCGACTTGCAAACCTAAGGTGTGGTACAGGTACGTCGATGATACTTTCGTGGTGTGGAGCCATGGTGAAGAACAGCTCGGTGAATTCCTGAGACACTTGAACAGCCTCCATGCCAACATAACATTTACCATGGAGGTAGAAAAGGACAGGAAACTGCCATTTCTAGATGTGCTGGTCACAAGGGACGGCGAAAACCTGGGACACAGCGTGTATCGAAAACCGACACACACGGACCGATACCTGCACAAACTGTCAAACCACCACCCGAGCCAGAAAAGAGGCATGATTAGTACGCTCGTAACGAGAGCAGGACGAATATGTGAGCCTCAACACCTCAAACGAGAAATGCAACACCTGGAAACTGTTCTGAGGAGCAATGGGTACTCCACAAATTACATTAGAAGTGTAACAGAGCTAAACACTCGGCGAAGTAAAGAACCAGAAAAAGAAATGTCGGGTACGGCCTTTCTGCCATACATTCCCAGAGTGACGGACAGAATCGGCCGTGTATTGCGCAAACACGGCGTAAAGACGATTTTCAAACCGACAAGGAAGATCAAAGAGTGTCTTAGATCGGCGAAGGAGAAAAGAGACCCACTTGCAATGTCGGGAATATACCGTATACCTTGCACATGCGGAAAAGTTTATGTCGGAATGACTGGACGATCCATTAACACCAGGATCAAAGAGCATAAGCGACATTGCAGGTTGGGGCAGGTGGAGAAATCGGCCGTGGCAGAGCACGCACTGAATGAGACCGACCACGTAATAAAATTCGCCGACACGGAAGTTCTGGCTGTAGAGAAGCACTATCACACGCGCTTGTTCAGAGAAGCTGTAGAAATCCAAAAACACGCGAACAGTTTCAACAAGAAAGAGGAAAGCCTTAAGGTAAACGGATCCTGGCTTCCCGTACTGCAGCGAACGACCGTCGCAGGTAGCAAGAGGAGAACCGCACCGGAAATGACCGCGGAGAAGCCCTCGGACGTTGGCGCGCCAGGTACATATAGTCTGCGGCAGCGAGCTCGCCTCCAGTTCACCACCGGCAATGGAGGGTGAAGCTTTGACAATGCCAGCCACTCGTGCTGGCGAAACGTCAGAAAAATCATTAGATGAACGTCGGCCGAAGAACCCGAGACAGAAGCCAATAGGCAGTTTCTCTATAAATATTTTTATTTCTTTAATAACACACATTCATATTATATTACTATCCAGGAAAAGTTAAATTTCTTATCATTACTGAATTTCATCACAGTGTAACATGTTGGACTGTGACGATAACAACTTTGTTGTAGCTTCCAGTTTGCGGAACTGGCGGCTGTTTAGGGGAGAGCCTTACACTTTGGATAGTCGTGGAGGGGAGTGAATGGGCGGTGAAATCCTAGCGCTAAGGGCATGTAGCAAACACTGCCTGCTATTGTCCCACACTGGCCACGGGCCAGTGTCCTCGCATGGCTACGCACTACAACCGCCACACACACGAGTTCTCACGCGCCATTGTTCCGAACGCCAGCGGCTGCACGTCCGCATTCCGACGAAAAACTGTTACGTAATTGTAACTGCATAATCATCATTCTCATCACTGTTCAGAAATGCCACTGTAGTAAACTCGAACTTAAGTTGTTATTCCGGAATCGACAGCTTTCTTTTCTTCAACTTACGAACCTAAGCGTTGTCTAGAAATAGGAGGGCCATTCAATAAGAAACGAATAACTGTATAGCAAAAATATTCTATTAAATCCATACACTTTTCTGTCTACTTTCCACTTAATCCCCGTCAACTTCTCTGTTCTTGTCCCATCTCTTTACGAGTCTCCCTGCCCCCTCAGCGATCAGTTCTTTACCTCGATCTCGAAGCTAGTTTTGTACTTTTCTCCTTACCTCCTTGTTTCCGTTGAACTCGATGCAACGCAGATCTTCTTTCATCGCACACGAGGATGAGCCAGGAGTTCCCGACACACTTTTCCATCAGTTTCCAGCGCCGGATGAGCCAGATGAGGTCTAGCGTTGTCTCGAAGAAGCATCGCGACTTTCCCACGTCATCCCGCACAGTTTCTCTTCAGCGCGGAGTCAGTTCTGAGTAATACAGATTGTTGTTGCCGCTTTGCTCCTCAGAAAAATCGCTGAAAATCGGACCGTGGATAGTAAAAAAATGGCTAACATGACCTTGCCAACCGATGGTTGCGATTAGAATTTCTCAAACGGACCCTGGACTGCCAATAATATTGCACAAAAACATTGTGACCGCTCAGTAATATTGTCGAGTATTTTGAACATAGCTGCACAACAGCAACGGTTCCACGTAATAAAATTATAACCAGCCGACCAGTTGCAATGGATAACTACTCCTTTATCACATGCCGATCAACAAAAAGAATTGAGTGTCATCAAAGCGATTGCGGTTAATAATGGGTACAATCAGAATATGATTGATTACATGTTCAGCAAGAAAACTTCCCAAAACTATTCGACTTTGAACAATAACCTCCCCACTGATGGCAAAGAAGCTAAAAAATTTATTTCTGTTCCTTTCTTGGGTAATATATCGTATAGGATAAAACGTCTTCTAATGAAAAAATATAACTGCAACGTATCCTTCTCTACAGATAACAGTTTAAAGAGAAATCTTGTACATTCAGTAGAGATCGCCGGCGATTGGTTTTCCAATTCAGGGGTTTACAAACTAACCTGTAATAACTGTCCTTCATACTATATTGGTCAAACAGGCAGAGCTGTGAAAAGATATAAAGATCACCTATTAGGTAAAAAAGGAGCGAATATACACAGTTCTACTTTTGCTAAACACTTAGAAAACACTGGAATCCTACACAGAGAAGTAAAAGGGCGTAGATTAGATCTGTGGGAAGAGTTACAAATTTTCAAACGTCTTGAGCTGAAGGACGGTAATATACTGAACAACCAGTTGAACCTTGCTTGTAGACAATTTTTTGAAGGCTTTAAACCTGTACTGTTTATGGTATAACATTAATGCTGGTAACCTTAGTGATTTGTTTCCTCAGGAAGCTATGATGCACCTTCAATGCTTCAAGCTCACTACCCCTTATGTAATGGTGGTTTTCTCACGATGTATGTTGCTACTTCATCGGCTCTTATGTGATTTTGCCTGGCTCTAAAAAATTTTGGTTTTCCCTGTGAATGTAAATTAACAGGATCATGTACCAGTGTCCGTAATTCTTTCTTGACAAGGGCCATTATTGTCAATTTTAAAGTTCTGACATATATACCGTTTTTGGGCTTCACTAATATAGTAATGTGATTTTTTTATTTTATTTTGGCTGTATATGCCACTGGGCGTAAGTTTCTCGGCGTAAGCGTCACCTGCTTTTTTGATGTATAAGTACATTATTTGTACCAATGCTCCGATACTGTTATAACGGGAGTGTCAGTTTCCTTCTTTTTTGTTGTCACTTCACCTAAGGACGTTATTAATACTGATAATATAGACGTTGTCTTTGTACGCCACCTGCCCTGGTTTCAGAGTAACTACGCTCGCCGATTACATTCATTCGGCTGTGAGCTCTGCAAGATCCATGAACTATCTTGTATTTACGTGACAAACCCTAATTCTAGGGCTATCTTTCATTTTTGACAAATGGATCTATGCCGACAATTGTAAAAACGGCGATGGTACATAAGTCGTTACTAACGTAAAATTGTAAGTACCAGTCGTCGTTATCATATTTCTGTAATACAAGAGTTCTCCAATTTGTGTTAAAATTTATTCTTGGCTTAAGTTTCAAACTTTTCTAATGTAAGCTATGATGTTCATTGTCCTTAGGCTACCTTCTGAAGAAGACAAATTTATATTTGTCGAAACCTAGGTAAAGAATTTCTTTACCCATTGCAACTGGTCGGCAGGTTGTAATTTTATTATTTATTGTAGAGTATATTGTCAGCAACATTGTGCAATAGTACTGTGGTTCAGAAAGCTGGATGATAAGAGATGCTGCGGCTGTGATAATTGTTCCACTTTGTAGCAAGCAGAAAAAAAGTGGATGGAAAAATTGCTTCAAGGAGCGTCAAAAACCACTCACGAAAACTTTTTCAGTGAATTGAGGCTGAAGCTGAACGAGAAAAAAAGATTACCATAGCTTTTTGCTTGTTGATTCTGCAACGTTTGCCACGTGACTGGAAATGTTTCCCCCACATACATCGGCGTCCACATACACAGGCACTTGCTCGTCCCCCCTCCCCCGCCTACAATAAATTTCTGCCGACGTGCATAGCCCCATCATCGAAAAACTAAACACCGCGAGGGACTGGCTTATCTGTTACGCTCCGGCCGATGTGGCCGTGCGGTTCTAGGCGCTTCAGTCTGGAACCGCGTGACCGCTACGGTCGCAGGTTCGACTCCTGCCTCGGGCATGGATGTGTGTGATGTCCTTAGGTTAGTTAGGTTTAAGTAGTTCTAAGGTCTAGCGGACTGATGACCACAGATGTTAAGTCCCATAGTGCTCAGAGCCATTTGAACCATTTATCTGTTACGCCATGATACCTTCCTACTGGCAGTTCTTTCATAGACTTTAAATATAGTAGTGTAGTTTCACATCGCACTATTGCAGTATTTAGACATCGTTATGGAAAGGTATCAAGCAATAATACATGCACTGAAGTATTATATTCAGGTAGTCATCTATACACAGAAATAAGTATCTCCATGTACTTTTATTCATAACTTCGTATTAATTAATTTTTTTAATAGTTCATCTTCCTGGCCGTTGCCTATATTTTCTGAACAACAAATCAAACTATTCGTCATTCTTAACACTTACTTTTCAGTACTCATCCGCCTTAGTATCCCACATTGCCAGCAATGATTTATACAATTCGAAGCAGTCTAATAATAATGCTCTTTCATCTTTGAACTCATTATGCACACAACAACAAAAAGAAGTAACTTAAACTAACCTACTTGGTATGCTTAGCATGCGAGAGACTGTCAAGGATATTGCCAACTTGCCTTTCCCCGTGGCTTCGTCCACACATGCGTTTGACACATACACTGGAACATCTCGGTGTCTGGCCCTCTGTGCCCACATCTTCGTGTCTCTGTCCATTTCATCCTCCCACTTCTATGTGTTTCCTATTTCCCACACTGTATCTTCATCTCGTCCTACCCCCTTCTTTGTCCATTTCCTGCAGGCGCTCTCTCTGACCATATCTTGATCCCCCCTCCCTCTGACCACGTCTTTCTCCCCCTCTCTCTTCTCATCTCTGCCTCCTCCTCTTCCTTTCCCACCTGCCTACTACTCCTCTATACCTTCCACCTGCCTCATGCATCCCCCCCCCTTCCTATCTCGCTGTCAGTATCCTCCCTCCCTTCACTATACCCATTCCGACCTAAATCCATCTCAACCTATCCACAGCCATGCTCATCGGCAATCGTAGCCCCTGCAGTGCAGTTCAATGAAGTAGACCGATACAACTCCCACAACATGCCATTCTAGCAAGACAGGCTACAAATCAGGGGAGTGTTCGACCTCAAAATACCTATCATTATAAGGTGGCATCATTTTGAGCGACATTACAACTACCACTCCGGAAAGAAGACCCTTTAATAGTATAAACATCGAGACAGGAAACCATTAACGATACTGACATCGGCTAGGGATCTTAATTTGTAGCAGAATATCTGCACGTTGGGCGATAGTGAAGCGGACGGAGACGGGAGGCTGGCAGGAGAACGGGAAAGACACAAGCGAGGCAGGTAGGCCTCAGAGCTGAAGACAACAGCGCCCGTAAGCTACTGGAAACCCCAGGCGGGTGGACCGCGGCTTAGCGGGAGCCACGTGGCCGAGGACAAGGAGAAGACACGGGGGCTCGCTCACAAAACTCGTGGCGGCGTGTAGGTGGTTTTCCCAACGGCCGGAGCGGAAGCCTCTAGAACCTTCGGTCGGTTGCAAAAATGAGATTGGTCGGCACTCGGAAACGAACGCCTTCCAGCAACATGACTGACCACGCAAATTAAAGAGGGAAGAAAAAAAAAAACAGGAGCTACTAAAAAGCGTAGCGAGCAGGAAACAGTTGTTCCTGGGGCGTCGAGGAGAGAGGTTGGTCCTGGCGAGGTGTGCGACCTCGTTACTGGGACAGAGTACTTGTAGCGAGAGCCTGAGGATCGTCTGGTGTTCCACGGCAGCCGTGGAGGTGCCCACGGAAGCTTTTGTTGAGGTAGAATTTATGCTATCTCGCTGAGGCGAGAACCTTTGAAGCGATAAGCGTTAGATCACTGTAGTGGTCGTACATTCGCAACGGCGGTTAGGGAAGTAAAGTAAAT
The DNA here is from genome assembly GCF_023898315.1 of Schistocerca nitens. NCBI lineage: Eukaryota > Metazoa > Arthropoda > Insecta > Orthoptera > Acrididae > Schistocerca > Schistocerca nitens. The sequence continues at coordinate 14,529,691 of NC_064622.1, forward strand.
TGCTGATCACGTGTCTTTTTCGTTGTATGCTGAGGCTTCACGTTGCTAGACGCGAGTGTAGTTCTAAATCTAATTGCAATTGTCATAGCTAATGTCAGTGTTCCGCGCTTCAATTAACGACCGCGAATATGTCACAGGACAGTGCCAGACAGAGCGATTACGAAATGTGATTAGGCAGAACTATAATGTTGCTCGTAGTGTGTAATCAAACGAGGATAATGGAATGTAGTCGAATTAAGTCCGGTGATGTATTAGATTAGGAAATGAGACACTTAAAGTAGTAAAGGAGTTTTGCTATCTGGGGAGCAAAATAACTGATGATGGTCGAAGTAGAGAGGATATAAAATGTAGACTGGCAATGGCAAGGAAAGCGTTTCTCAAGAAGAGGAATTTGTCAACATCGAGTATAGATTTAAGTGTCAGGAAGTCTTTTCTGAAAGTATTTGTATGGAGTGTAGCCATGTATGGAAGTGAAACATGGACGATAAATAGTTTGGACAAGAAGAGAATAGCTTTTGAAATGTGGTGCTACAGACGAATGCTGAAGATTAGGTAGGTAGATCACATAACTAATGAGGAAGTATTGAATAAGATTGGGGAGAAGATACGTTTCTGACACAACTTGACTAGAAGAAGGGATCGGTTGGTGGCACATATTCTGAGGCATCAAGGGATCACCAATTTAGTGGCTCTGAGCACTATGGGACTCAATTGCTGTGGTCATCAGTCCCCTAGAACTTAGAACTACTTAAACCTAACTAACCTAAGGACATCACACACACCCATGCCCGAGGCAGGATCCGAACCTGCGACCGTAGCAGCAGCGCGGCTCCGTACTGGAGCGCCTAGAACCGCACGGCCACCGAGGCCGGCACCAATTCAGTATTGGAGGGCAGCGTGGAGGGTAAAAATCGTAGAGGGAGACCAAGAGATGAATACACTAAGGAGATTCAGAATGATGTAGGTTGCAGTAGTTACTGCGAGATGAAGCATCTTGCACAGGATAGAGTAGCATGGAGAGCTGTATCAAACCAGACTCAGGACTGAAGACCACCACAACAACAACATTCTACGTGTTTGAAAGTTTTACAGTGTGTAGATACAACCTTTAGGAGCAATATTTTCATCTCTCCACATAATTTCCATCCCTCTCAACTGCCTTACGCCATCTTGGAACCAGCGCCTGTATACCCGCACGGTAAAATTCTGGACCAACCTGTTGGAGCCACTGTTTGTCAGCATGCACAAGGGAGTCATAATCTTCAAACCTTGTTCCACGAAGAGAGTCTTGCAGTTTCCCAAAGAGATGATAGTCACATGGAGCCAGGTCAGGACTGTAAGGCGGGTGTTTCAGTGTTGTCCATCCGAGTTTTGTGATCGCTTCCATGGTTTTTTGACTGACAGTTGGCCGTGCATTGTCGTGCAACAGCAAAAGATCCTGCTTTTGCCGATGTGGTCGAATAACTCGACTCAGTCGAGCTAGAAGTTTCTTCAGTGTCGTCACATATGCATCAGAATTTATGGTGGTTCCACTTGGCATGATCTCCACAAGCAAGAGTCCTTCGGAATCGAAAAACACCGTTGCCATAACTTTTCCAGCAGAAGCTGTGGTTTTGAATTTTTTTTTTTTTCCTCTTGGGTGAATTTGCATGATGCCACTCCATTGATTGCCTCTGCGTCTCTAGTGAAAAATGATGCAGCCATGTCTCATCACCTCTCACAATTCTTCCAAGAAATTCATCTGCACCATTCTCGTACTGTTCCAAAAGTTCGCTGCATACTGTTTTTCTTGTTTCTTTGTGAGCCACTGTCAACATCCTGGGAACCCACCTGGCACAAACCTTATTTTAACGCCAACACTTTCAGTATTCTGCAAACACTTCCTTCTCCTATCCCAACGTAGCGTGACAGTTCGTTCACTGTGATGCGTCTGTCAGCAGTCACCAATTCGTTAACACTCTGCACATTGTCTGGAGTGTGTGCAGTTCGAGGCCTGCCGCTGCGAGGACAATCCTCAATATTGCCGTGCCCGCTTTCATCACGTAACCTGCTTGCTCACCGACTAACTGTACTGCGATAGACATCAGCATCTCCGTACACCTTTTTCAACCTCTTGTGGATGTTTCCCACTGTCTCGTTTTCACAGCACAGGAATTCTATGACAGCACGTTGCTTCTGACGAACGTCAAGTGTAGCAGCCATCTTGAAGACACGCTGTGACTGCGCCACTCACGGGAACAGGTTTAACTAAGTTTGAAAACAAGTGGGAAGGATGTATCTACACACTGTAAAACTTTCACACGTGCAGAATGAAAACTGTATTTTTACAAAAATAGTGTGCATTTCTTTTGGAGTGACAGTCGTATGTTTATCTAGTTTTCGAGTGATGCTCGTGCAAAATGATGAAATAAGTGGAATACAGTACGTATTTACTCTGGGAAACATTGTGAATCGCGCGATGGACGTTTCTTCTTGCTGTAGCACGTGTCAGGCATGCTTCCCGTTCCGCTGACGGATGGAGCGTGCTGAGACTAAGCGCCTGTACCCGCTTCGCGCAGCTGTTGCTCACCTACGTATACCTTCTCCGCATTTAGGAGATAGACACTCTGGGGTGACAAGAAATCTCTCACATCGCATCCGCAGGACCACTCTATAATTCAGACTTAAGTGCCTGACAGAGGTACACTGAACCACATTCACAACATTTTTTTTCTAGCGCTCTACTCTCTAACAGTGCGTGGGAAACATGAACACTTACGCCTTATCATACGAGCTCTGATTTCTCTTAGTTTATTGTGGCGATAGTACGTAAATCTGTAGACTGGCGTCAGTAAAATATTTTCGCATTCAGAGGAGAAAGTGACTGAAATTTCGTGACAAGATTTCTCCGCAACGAAAAACGCATTTCTTTCAGTGATTGCCAACACAGCTCACGTATCAGATAGCTGACACTTTCTCCTCTATTACGCAATAATACAAAGTGAGGTGTACTACTTTGGACTTTTGTATGTCCTCTATCGGTTCTGTCAGTTAAGGATCCGACACAGTACTGCAGTATTCTGAAAGGGAACGGACAACAGTAGTGTATGCAGTAGTAGAGCTCTTGCATTTTCTAAGTGTTCTGCCAGTAAAAATACAGTCTTTTGTTTGCTTTCCCCTCAATATTTCTATGTTATCCTTCCAATTTAAATTGTTCTTTACTGTAATTCCTGGGTATTTAGCTGAATTTTCAGCCTTAAGATTCGATTGATTTATCGTTTAACCGGAGTTTAACAGATTCGTTGAAGCACTCATGTGGATGACCTCATACTTTCAATTATTCAGGGTCAATTGCCAATTTTCGCGCCATATGGATATCTTCTCTGAATAGTTTTATAATTTGTTTTGATCTTCTGATATTATTAGACGATAAACGACAGCATCATTTGCAAACAACCTAAGACGGCTATTCAGATGCACTCCTACATCGTTTATAAAGGTAAGGAACAGTAAACGGCCTATAACACACCTTGGGGAACGTCAGAAATCACTTCTGTTTTACTCGATGACTTTCCGTCAGTTACTACGAACTGTGACCTTTCTGGCAGCAAATCACGAATCCACTTGCAGAACTGAGGCGATACTCATAGACACGCAATTTGATTAGAAGATGCTTACGAGGAACGGTATCAAAAGCCGGGAAATCGAGAGATAAGGAATCCTATTTCAGATGTGGATAAAGAGCTACTTCTGTTTCACAAGAACGATAATTTCGGAATCCCTGCCGACTATGTGTCAATAGACAGTTTTCTTTTAGGTAATTTACAGCGTCCGAACACAGTACATGTTCCCTAATCCTACTGCAAATCGACGTCATTTACATACATGTGTAATTCAGTAGATTATTCATATTTATGTTCTTCAGTACTGATGCGATCCGTACAACTTTCCAATCTTTAGGTGCGGATCTTTCGTCGAGCGAGCGATTCTATCAGGTCCACAATTTTGGTTCCGCCATTTTAGAATAGATGGCGGTAGCGGCAAGTGCAGGTGCAGGCGTAGGTGTCATAAAATAAGCTTAGACATTTTTAATTACGACGCTATAAATTATTAGTCGATTTGTGATTCCATCATGCAGTTATTCTCGAATGAATGTGGCAACTTGTATGAGCAATTCTCGTCATTGATAAGTTTTAACGAAGAGATGTGCGACTGAGGCTCACAGAATTCTGGATAATACCTATGGTGAGGGACCTATTAGTGAAATAAAGTGCAGAAAATGATTTCAACGCTTCAAGAACGGTTATATTGAGTTCGAAGACCGGCACGACAGACGAAAAGAGGAGGTTTCCGAAGCTACTGAAACCAACGCGAAGTATCACAGAAGATCGTTACCGGAAGCTACTGATGTGTTCGAGCAGAGCACTGAAAGACAAGCGGCCACAACACAACGATGGAGAAGAAAAGGTCATTTTACAGCATGACAGTGCCCGATCCCACGTCATCATACCCGTCAAAACGTACTTGGAAATGTAGAAATGGGAAAGTCGTATTCTCCAGACACTGGTCCGTCTGACTGCCACCTTTCACGATCAGTGGCGCACGCTCCGGCTGACCAGCCCGTCCGTTCTAATGGAAAAGTCCGAAACTGCATCGATCCGTGGATCTCACCGAAAGAAGGCCAGCTCTTTCGCCGCAGGATTCGTGGGTTGCCCGAAAGATGAGAAAAAGTAGTGACCATCGATGACCAGTGCTTTGAATCGTACATTTTTTGTAAGTTTTTCACAATAAAGTCTCGAACTTTGGTAAAAAACGTGTGGAAGTCATGTCATAGACCTAATATATGATCGCTAAGTATAGAGCTATTGTATCGCACATTCTGAAAGGATGAAGTCTCGACAGGAAGACTTGGTTTTGTTATGTGATTTAAGCTGCTTCGATACTCAGAGGACACCTACTTCTAAGTTGCCCGTGTTGGCAGGTGTTCTCGAGTCGTATTCTGGAATATTTACTTCGTGTACTGTGATAAACAAAGTTGGGAAAATAGTGTTCAGTAACTCTGCTTTAGTGGACCTGTCACCGGTAATATTACCATTGTAATCGCTCAGTGAAGGTGTTGATAGCTTTTGCAGTGAGAGGCAATCCTAGAGGTTTCCTAGGCGAGTTTCCGTGGGATGTACAGCGCCCTGCTTCGAGTGTCTGCCAGCTGGGATTTTTCAACGCTGCTGTTGGAGACAGACCAGTGAACTTTCTTATTTGCTGCTTTGTACACGCTCTGTGTTGCTTGCTGTTGTGATCTCATGCGGGCTCCACTCACGTGAGCACTATCCAGACGCAGACCAGACCAGAGGAGGGTTTCGCAGACCAGACTGTACCTCAGCCACATATCGTAGCCTGCTCCTTCCTTTACAAGGAGTTCAAGCTACTGGGTCAGTCCACTTCACATCCGTACATACTCTCACCCTAGGTACTTCCGTGACGAGGCTGATTTTGCTGTGACTCACTAAGTAAAGAGTGTGAGATGTTTTTCGCATGGTAGATGTTTGCGAAATATTTACCCATTTTCGTGGATACTGACATTTTGTTCCGCGCTCGTCACAACACCCCAACCGTCAATACGTCCTAGGATTCTGCTATAAATTGGCATAACGAACTTAACTACTCTGGTTCACTTCTTTATTTTTTTGTAGATGAGTTAGACATGTACTCCTTTCCAATTGTGTGGAACATAGCTCTGCTCAAGCAATTGCCGGAAAATTATGGTGAAATGTAGGGCGGGCTGACTTGCAAACTGCGTACAGAAATTTAAAACGAGCCTGTGGCTAACTGACATTTAGTGACTGAAGGTGCTTTTGAACACTACTGGTACTGAATAGTTACGTTTTAATGAATAAGCTAATGGAAACAGCCTTCTGCACGGTGGGAGGAAGTAATGTACGGTACTGAGAAACTGGAAACAATAAAGCCACAAGACGGAGTTGGAATAAACGCGGGCCGTTGGATCGGTTGAGGTCAAAGTACGTACGCATGAAGTGGAGAAAATTTTGGCGCGGCTGTCCGATGAATGATCAGTGTCAGAGGGAAGGTGATTGCTTTCTATCAGCAGTGAACGCACACACGCCGGACTGCGGACACTCTTCTGACGCTCTAGTTGCCATCTGCCGCCCAACAACCACTCTGACACTCGTGTGGTAAAAGTAACACCGGCCGTGTCGACTGCCTGACGTGGGCCACCTCAACAGATGTCAATGTATTGCCTACGAAAGGATATCGATAGTTGAGACACTTCGAATCGTCACCGAATGTGAACCACATGACTTTCAGTTGAAAGTGAACGGTGTGTGGATTTCTCATTGTGCAGGGTACTCATCCGATTTGACAAGACTGTATCGTCTTTTCGAATGACGATTGAAACTTGTGACAAATTATGACTTCCGCGTACGATTGGAAATTTTCAGTTTTCAAAAGAACCATCGGATCGCATAAGGGTATATAGAATGATTCAGCTACTCCTACCCATATCGTTTTATGCGACCCACAATGTCATATCTGGTCTTCAAAAAGTACGCGCGAGATTTTCGTACACTCTCGTTCACTACGCGCAAGCTATTAGTCCTGCAGAAAAAATGAGCAGCACATTTCTGTAGGGAATGTATTGTTGTTAAATTTTGTACTGGGATATATTTTCGGTAGAGGCCGGACTTCTTGAGTTATTCAAGCAAAACGTACAAAAGTGACCTTCAAATGCACCCCCACTCCCCCCCCGCCTCCCGCCCCCCCCCCCCCCCGAGTCTTGATTTCGAGAATGTTGTCCGTGGTACTCCCTCATACCACTGTATAAAAATTTGCGACTGTGCGAATTATTTCCCACAGTCTACTTTTTTTCGTCATCATTGGCTGGCCTTATTACGCTACACGAGCCTTTACAAATTATAAAACTGACGTTTGTGCAAATTTTGCCCGACAATTTTGCGAATTTTAGCAGCACAAACTAAGCAATTACGTCATGCATTCATCAGGCTTTCTGGCTACGAAACTACTGTGCTTGTAAGGGTTAAGATTGCATCGAATTTTCAAAGAAATAACTTCCTCTTTCACTGACCTCAGAGGTAGGTATTAATTAATAATGTTAACGAAGTAACCGACTCTGCGACTGACAGCTTGGGCGTAGCTAGTGAGAGAATATGAAAATCTAGAGCGTGGTTTTTGGAGGCCAACATAACAGTGTGAGTTGCGTAAAACAAGAGCGGTAGGGGCAGCTGAATCATCCTGCATGTTTAACCAAAGATTCGAGGGTCTATAGCATATTTCGTTGTCGTTGTTGTTCCGTTGTTGTTGTTGTTGTTGGTGGTGGTGGTGGTGGTGGTGGTGGTGGTGGTGGTGCGCGCGCGCGAGTGCGGAGACGTGGAACATAAATACTACGAGGGTCATTCCAAAAGAAATGCACACTATTTTGTAAAAGTACAGTTTTCATTCTGCATGTGTGAAAGTTTTACAGTGTATAGATACAACCTTCCCACTTGTTTTTGTTTTCAAACTTAGTTCGATCTGTTCCCGTGAGTGGCGCCGCCACAGCGTGTCTTCAAGATGGCTGCTACACTTGACGTTCGTCAGAAGCAACGCGCTGTCATAGAATTCCTGTGCTGTGAAAACGAGACAGTGGGAAACATCCACAAGAGGTAGAAAAAGGTGTACGGAGATGCCGCTGTCGATCGCAGTACAGTTAGTCGGTGGGCGAGCAGGTTACGTGATGAAAGCGGGCACGGCAATATTGTGGATTGTCCTCGCAGCGGCAGGCCTTGTGCTGCACACACTCCAGACAATGTGCAGAGAGTTAACGAACTGGTGGTGACTGCTGACAGACGCATCACACTGAACGAATTGTCACGCTACGTTGGGATACGGGAAGGAAGTGTTTGCAGAATACTGAAAGTGTTGGCGTTAAAAAAGGTTTGTGCCAGGTGGGTTCCCAGGATGTTGACAGTGGCTCACAAAGAAACAAGAAAAACGGTATGCAGGGAACTTTTGGAACAGTACGAGAATGGTGCAGATGAATTTCTTGGAAGAATTGTGACAGGTGATGAAACATGGCTCCATCATTTTTCACCAGAGACGAAGAGGCAATCAATGGAGTGGCATCATGCAAATTCACCCAAGAAAAAAAATTCAAAACCACACCTTCTGCTGGAAATGGCTACGGTGTATTTCGATTCCGAAGGACTCTTGCTTGTGGACATCATGCCAAGTGGAACCACCATAAATTCTGATGCATATGTGACGACTCTGAAGAAACTTCAAGCTCTACTGACTCGTGTTCGACGACATCGGCAAAAGCAGGATGTTTTGCTGTTGCACGACAATGCACGGCCACAGGTAAGTCAAAAAACCGTGGAAGCGATCACAAAACTCGGATGGACAACACTTAAACACCCGACTTACAGTCATGACCTGTATGTGACTATCATCTCTTTGGGAAGCTGAAAGACTGTCTTTGTGGAACAAGGTTCGAAGATGATGACTCCCTTGTGCACGCTGCCAAATAGTGGCTCCAACAGGTTGGTCCAGAGTTTTACCGTGCAGGTATACAGGCGCTGGTTCCAAGATGGCGTAAGGCAGTTGAGAGGCATGGAAATTATGAGAAATGAAAATATTGTTCCTAAAGGATGTATCTACACACTGTAAAACTTTCAAACATGTAGAATAAAAAATGGATTTAAGAAAATAGTGTCCATTTCTTTTGGAGTGACCGTCGTAATTTAATTTCCGTATACGTATTAGAAGCTGGCTGAATGGCTGATGCTCAAAGAAAAATGAATAAAGTATGTGGCCAGTTTGTCCGTTAGCATTAGGTGCTATTGCCATATTTGCCATATTTGTTAGTTGATTTCAAACGAATTAATTGTTAAGATCAGAGCAAATTACTGCTGTTCTGTCACCTAGCAGATGATGGAGTGGAACACTTAAATCAACACATTTATTCACGTAACACCGGAAGTGGAACAGCCGGGGGGAGTGGCCGCGCGGTTTGAGGCGGCATGTCACGGATTTTGCGGCCCCTCCCGCCAGAGGCCCGAGTCCTCCCTCGGGCACGTTGTGTGTGTGTGTGTGTGTGTGTGTGTGTGTGTGTGTTGTTCGTATTATAAGTTTAAGTAGTCTGTAAGTCTGAGGACCGATGACCTCAGCAGTTTGGTCCCTTAGGAATTCACACACATTTCTTTTTTTTAAGTGGTTCATCTCCAGAGAAGCTTTCCTGTGAAAGACAATCCCCACCGAGCGCAACGTACATTTGTGGATGTGTTCATTTACTTCACAAGTCGCAGTAAGAGACGTGGCAGAAATAAGTTGCAAATATCGGTTCCCAAGGTTAACGGCACCTTTCATTCGGCCATTGTCATTTAATTTCTCTAAGCATCAAGCACGTTCAAATAAATGTAGGCTGCGGTAGTTATTCAGAGACGAAGAGCGGCCCACTCTACAGAGTAGCGTGGATAACGGCATAGAACCTGTCTTCGCACTGAATGCAACCCCGCATAGCCGTCTCTATTATTTCTCTCAAGCACTATAACGACCTCCAACTGTTCTAACGAGTCTCCACGTTCCTTCCACGTTTCCTGGATCTGTATTGCAAACACGGTATTGTAGAACTCGACTCATGTCGATGGCATTAATAAGTGACACGCATCGCGTAGTTTGGGAACGGGAATAGCGAAATTGTCGCGTCTTCTGGGAATTAGATAACAGTGGCGTTTGTTAACAGCTCAAGGTATACAGCAGTTCTCGAAGACAAGATATCTCCAGAATGAGATTTTCACTCTGCAGCGGAGTGTGCGCTGATATGAAAGTTCCTGGCAGATTAAAACTGTGTGCCCGACCAATACTCGAACTCGGGACCTTCCCGAGTTCGAGTCTTGGTCGGGCACACAGTTTTAATCTGCCAGGAAGTTTCATATCAGCGCACACTCCGCTGCAGAGTGAAAATCTCATTCTGGAAACATCCCCCAAGCTGTGGCTAAGCCATGTCTCCGCAATATCCTTTCTTTCAGGAGTGCTAGTTCTGCAAGGTTCGCAGGAGAGCTTCTGTAAAGTTTGGAAGGTAGGAGACGAGATACTGGCAGAAGTAAAGCTGTGAGGACCGGGCATGAGTCGTGCTTGGGTAGCTCAGTTGGTAGAGCACTTGCCCGCGAAAGGCAAAGGTCCCGAGTTCGAGTCTTGGTCGGGCACACAGTTTTAATCTGCCAGGAAGTTTCACAAGATATCTGTTGGAGTATCCGTTGAAATGGGATTCTACGCAACAAGTAGGCACGGAAGTCACGTGACACCTGTACAGAGGAAGACAGACGTGCTGCCACCTGCTTCTGTTTCGCTTTACTCTGATTTTATTATTTGGCGTATGGCTAATACAGACATATCATGAAATTAAGTTACATATACATAAGTACATATTGACACAGAAGAAACTTAAGTTTGTCTTTACAACTGAATATCCAGTCCTTCAACCCAGCGCACTGCATCTGGAGTTGCTAGCAGGAAGTCCAGCACCGTGATAGGTTCGAATCCTGCATTCACTGACAATGTGGTGAACAGTCTGGTACGGAGCGCCGCAGTCACAGGCTGGATCAGGCAGCTTCTTCCACTTAAAGACAGCATCCCTGCATCGGCCATGGCCGGTACGGATTCTGTTGAGAGTAGTCCAGGTGTTGCGTGGCAGGTCGAATCCACTTGGAAGTTTAGCACCTGAGAAAACATTATGCAGGTGCACATCTGTCACTGCTTCCCACCGACCTTCCCGTTCATCAAGAGGTTTCAAATCCTTAGCACGCATGTCAGCAGCATCGCACAGGGTTGGATGGCGTAACTTCAGTCTCTTACGATTTAAAAGTGGCGGCTTGCTATGCACGGGTAGGTTAGAATTCCTGGAGATCTTGTGGAATTCTCTCATAAGGGCAGTACATCTGCGTACATCAGGAGGCATTATACCGGTTAACAGTGGAAACCAATAAACTGGAGTAGATCTGATTGCTCCAGATATTAAGCGCATTGTCGTATTCAGCTGGATATCGACAAGCCTTGTATGATGACTGTTCGTCCGAACAGGTGCACAATACTCAGCACTCGAGTACACCAAGCCCAGAGCTGAAGATCGCAGAGTGGTTGCTGAAGATCCCCAGGTAGTTCCGCATAGGTTATGGAGGATGTTGTTTCGAGTCCTCAACTTCTAAGCTAAGTCAAGAAGGTGTTGTTTGAAGCATAGTGTACGATCCAGGATGATGACAAAGATATTTTGGGTTCCAACTATGACGAAGAATTCTTCGTCTGAAACTTACTTCCAGTCTTACGTTCGCCAACCGATTATTTAGATGGAAGCAACACACTTCTGTTTTACTCACACTGGGTTGGAGTCTCCAGATTTTGAAGTAATTATCTAATGCAGACAGGCCATTGGCTAGAATATCTTCTGTTGTCTTCATTCCCTGGTGTCGTGCGGCTAGAGCCAGGTCATCGGCATAGCAGTATTTTCTGGACGAAGTGTCAGGTAGATCAGATAGATATAGGTTGAACAGAAAAGGTGAGAGGACTGATCCTTGAGGCAATCCGTTGTTCAGCTCCCTCTCCTTACTTACGGTGCTTCCACTGATTACCTGGAACTTCCGATCACTTAGCACGCTGTTAATCAGTCTTGCCATTGTTTTGCAGGGTATGATGCGGAGAAATTTGTAGATAAGACCTTCCCTCCATACAGTGTCGAAGGCGGCAGTTTGATCAACAAACGCCACAGATGTTTTCTGCTTCATTTGGTATCCTGACTCTGCTTCACTCTGAGTTTGTCAGCTTTGGAAAGTCGCGTGGCGTGTGTTGTCTCTGACAGGTCGCGTCCGGCGCAATCGGTGAGAGTCAAGGTCGCCGAACTCGCAGAGGGCGGAGACACACATGCGGGGAACCACAGAACGCTTTCCTCCAGGGAAACCACAGCTTCCTCTAGCCTCACACGTCGTGTTCCCGCACTGCACTCGCCCGGTGCGGCCTGAACCTGGTTTTAAGCGTAAATTGTTCAGCAACAGTAACTGGAAGGGATGTTCCGTCTGTGCAGTTAATTGAAGGCAGCTTGTTTAGTGCTATGCGCGTATCGCTTCTTTTATTTGTGAAGCGTCTTCAGTGGCCTGTCATACATGTTTCTTATAATAATATAATAATGGTTTACATGGTCGTTAAAATATGTTGCTTTTTTACATTTTGTCGTGTTTTTCTCTTGTTTTTCAGGTTAGAATCAACTTTTGAAGTACACATGTCATTATGTGAAATTATCATTCGGTGTTCATTCGGTGTTACTTACGATTTCCAGCGCTGTTAGCCCATGTGTGTGGTCCTGAAGATGTGATCTTTAGTCTTTATGCTCCAGTTAGACGATTTCCGGCCTTCTTTCACCGACATGCGTTTCAACACATCGCATACATTACTTGCACTTTATATTTTGTGTTCAATACGCGTATGTTTACGGTTGCCATCTGTCGCTGTGTCTTTATCTTTGGTCTTTCTTTGTGTGTGTGTGTGTGTGTCTGTGAGTGAGAGAGAGAGAGAGAGAGAGAGAGAGAGAGAGAGAAGGGGGGCAGAGGAAAAAGTAATTAATTGTTTATTCTGCTTATGTTTCGGATCTCTGTTTGTAATTGTTTTAGTGGTTAACATGGTCAGAGAGTTATTGCTTGTATTAATTTGGTTGTGAGGTACCTTCTGTTTCATGACAAGGGCTCTTTGTATGTGAAAGTTCTCTTGCAACGTCAGCATTTTTTTCTGATTATTCACTCTAATAACTGTCGTATTTTCTTCCCCGTTGGATGGTCCATGACCATGTTTTATCAGGTGTTCGCAGAACGTAGAGTGGCTGTTTTCATATTTACAACTTCTTATGTATTCTTTACATCTAGTTTTGAGGGTCTTACCTGTCATCGCCAGATATATTCATTCACAGCCTCGACACTCTGACTGGTATATACCTGCTCCTTCGTATTTATCTTGTTTCTCTGTTGTTTGTAAATGTGACTGGAGTGTGTTTCTTGTTCTGTAAGCAATCTCTAATCCCTCTCTCTTTAATATATTTGCTATCTTTTGTATAGAACAAGATACGACGGAAAAGAGAAAAAATAAGTTAGTCGGTACAAAGAATTCCAGTACTACCAACTTGCTGTTTCTACATTACCGGTTTTACTACTACAGGAGGAAGGTCAAACTTATGATTTAGTCAGAAAAATGGCTACATCATGTAATGAAACGAAATTGTTACACCTCAACTACTTTATCTTGTTGATTTTAGACACCTTTTTTTAATTTATAATTTTGAACTTCTAAATTTATGCCTCGAGAAAAATTTTACAAAAGTCCTTCGTTAGATCATAGCTGAGATAAAAAGTTGATGACCTCAAAATTTCATTTAATTCTGATTTTGAGAAAAATTGGCTGACATAGCCAATGGTGTAACAGTGAAGAAGAATTTAAATGAACATACACTCCTGGAAATTGAAGTAAGAACACCGTGAAATCATTGTCCCAGGAAGGGGAAACTTTATTGACACATTCCTGGGGTCAGATACATCACATGATCACACTGACAGAACCACAGGCACATAGACACAGGCAACAGAGCATGCACAATGTCGGCACTAGTACAGTGTATATCCACCTTTCGCAGCAATGCAGGCTGCTATTCTCCCATGGAGACGATCGTAGAGATGCTGGATGTAGTCCTGTGGAACGGCTTGCCATGCCATTTCCACCTGGCGCCTCAGTTGGACCAGCGTTCGTGCTGGACGTGCAGACCGCGTGAGACGACGCTTCATCCAGTCCCAAACATGCTCAATGGGGGACAGATCCGGAGATCTTGCTGGCCAGGGTAGTTGACTTACACCTTCTAGAGCACGTTGGGTGGCACGGGATACATGCGGACGTGCATTGTCCTGTTGGAACAGCAAGTTCCCTTGCCGGTCTAGGAATGGTAGAACGATGGGTTCGATGACGGTTTGGATGTACCGTGCACTATTCAGTGTCCCCTCGACGATCACCAGTGGTGTACGGCCAGTGTAGGAGATCGCTCCGCACACCATGATGCCGGGTGTTGGCCCTGTGTGCCTCGGTCGTATGCAGTCCTGATTGTGGCGCTCACCTGCACGGCGCCAAACACGCATACGACCATCATTGGCACCAAGGCAGAAGCGACTCTCATCGCTGAAGACGACACGTCTCCATTCGTCCCTCCATTCACGCCTGTCGCGACACCACTGGAGGCGGGCTGCACGATGTTGGGGCGTGAGCGGAAGACGGCCTAACGGTGTGCGGGACCGTAGCCCAGCTTCATGGAGACGGTTGCGAATGGTCCTCGCCGATACCCCAGGATCAACAGTGTCCCTAATTTGCTGGGAAGTGGCGGTGCGGTCTCCTACGGCACTGCGTAGTATCCTACGGTCTTGGCGTGCATCCGTGCGTCGCTGCGGTCCGGTCCCAGGTCGACGGGCACGTGCACCTTCCGCCGACCACTGGCGACAACATCGATGTACTGTGGAGACCTCACGCCCCACGTGTTGAGCAATTCGGCGGTACGTCCACCCGGCCTCCCGCATGCCCACTATACGACCTCGCTCAAAGTCCGTCAGCTGCACATACGGTTCACGTCCACGCTGTCGCGGCATGCTACCAGTGTTAAAGACTGCGATGGAGCTCCGTATGCCACGGCAAACTGGCTGACACTGACGGCGGCGGTGCACAAATGCTGCGCAGCTAGCGCCATTCGACGGCCAACACCGCGGTTCCTGGTGTGTCCGCTGTGCCGTGCGTGTGATCATTGCTTGTACAGCCCTCTCGCAGTGTCCGGAGCAAGTATAGTGGGTCTGACACACCGGTGTCAATGTGTTCTTTTTTCCATTTCCAGGAGTGTGCAAAGTTCACATCAAACACCTCCCTATCGTAGTAGAGGAGACATGACGCCATGAACAATGAGATGCGTGAAAAACTGTCGCATGATCGATGACGTTTAAATTTATTACTTCTTTACAACTGGCTATGTTCGGAACGTATTTCAGAGACAGTATTCGTATAGTCCGTTGAGTATTTCTACACAAATACACCTTTGTACAACTTAAACGTCATAATCTCCGATAAACTTGGTTCAAATGGCTCTGAGCACTATGGGACTCAACTGCTGTGGTCATTAGTCCCCTAGAACTTAGAACTACTTAAACCTAACTAACCTAAGGACATCACACACATCCATGCCCGAGGCAGGATTCGAACCTGCGACCGTAGCAGTCGCACGGTTCCTGACTGCGCGCCTAGAACCGCTAGACCACCGCGGCCGGCCGATATACTTGAAAAAATTCCGCAACACATATGAAGTTTTAACAATTTTTTTCTTTACTGCTAAGGCACTTCTGCAGTCCAGTCAGCTTAAGAAAATCCCTTAAACCTGGCAGCGTTTTCGACTGCGAAGCGCAAACGGCTGTAGGAGAAAAAAGTAGCCGCCTATAGAACTATGAAGAGGCGTTGCTGTAAAGACATTCACAAAATCGCGTTTTAGATACGCGAAGCAGCAGTACGTACACATTTGTACGCTATACATATATAGGCATGGACCTACACCGCATAAACAGAATACGTGTAGCGTATAATGAATGAACGAAGCCGTTAATTAGCTCAAATCTTGCCAAATTAATTAAGGAAAAGTGTGAGATCATCCACAATATTGCTAAAAGGAATCCCTTAAACTTCGGTTACACGATAAATCAGTTCACATCCAAAGGCCCAAAATTCAACTAAACACCTAGGAATTACAATTAGGAAGAAGTTAAATTCGAAGAAACACATAGAAAATGTTGTGGGAAAGCCTAACCAAAGACTGTGTTTTATTCGCAGGACACTTAGAAAATTAACAAATCTACTAAAGCGACTGTATACACTACGCTTGTCCGTCCTCTTTTTAGAATACTGCAGCGTGGTGTGGATCCTTACCAGATAGGCTTGACGGAGTACATCGAGAAAATTCAAAGAAGGGCAGCACATTTTTGTAATATCGCGAAATTCGGGAGAGAGTGTCAATGAAATTCTACAGGATTTGGGACGGACATCGTTAAAACAAAGGCGTTTTTCGTTGCGGCGAAATCTTTTCACGAAATTTCATGTATCAACTTTCTCGTCCGGATGCGAAAATATTTTGTTGACGCCGGCGAACATAGAGAGAAGCGATCATCATAATAAAATAAGAGAAAACAGAGCTCGCACGGAAACATAGAGGTGTTCGTTTCTTCCGCGCGCTGTACGAGACTGGAGCAGCGGAGAATTATTGTGAAGGCACTTGAATGTGATTTGCAGAGGATCCATGTAGATGAAGATGAAGAATCAACCAATGCTAAGAAACTACATAACGCGAAGACAAAGATAAAAAAAACATCCACCAGAGATACTCCTCGTACACTGTTGCATCACGTTGCGCAAGTGCATGAAAATATTGTATGTCGCTGCCACGCAGTCCCCCTTAAAAGTGCGCCGGCCGGTGTGACCGAGCGGTTCTAGGCGCTTCAGTCTGGAACCTCGCGACCGCTTCGGTCGCACGTTCGAATCCTGCCTCGGGCATGACTGTGTGTGATGTCCTTAGGATAGTTAGGTTTAAGTAGTTCTAAGTTCTAGGGGACTGATGACCTCAGATGTGCTCAGAGCCATTTCAACCATTTGAGCAGCTGAGATCATGGTTCAAATGGTTCAAATGGCTCTGAGCACTATGGGACTTAACATCTATGGTCATCAGTCCCCTAGAACTTAGAACTACTTAAACCTAACTAACCTAAGGACATCACACAACACCCAGCCATCACGAGGCAGAGAAAATCCCTGACCCCGCCGGGAGTCGAACCCGGGAACCCGGGCGTGGGAAGCGAGAACGCTACCGCACGACCACGAGATGCGGGCTTGAGATCATGTATTATTTCCCTTTTCTTTCCCTTCTCCTCCCTTCACCTTCAATGGACGTAACTCCAAAATGTCACTGAGATAAGCTAAACAAAGTTTTAGTCCCTTTATCACTTCGTCGAAAAAATGCTGCCAAGTGTCTGCTGCGTTCTTAGCAACGAAAGGGATAAATCGAAATTCGAATAACCCGAACGGCGTAATCGATGCTGTCTTCCAAGCTACTGGTATCGCGTCGTACGCTTACTTGCCTCTCCTCACGACTGTACAATAACACGAGACACTCGCGCAACCCGTTTATCCTTTCTCTGGGTAACTACGACCACAACCATAGATGGAAGCATAATAGATCAAAGACATTACTGGCTAGGAACTAAACATCTATGGTCCATAGAACACTAACACGACAGTACTGGCGAGCCCCTGCAACACAGTTATTACTGGAAACCCAGATGTGCGACCAGCCGAAAAACAGGCAACCGCAGGAAACCGTACTGTACACAGCACGCAAACCAGCCACACACACACACACCCCCTACACCGTCTGTGAGCCGATCTATGACCGATCGCCCACTAATCTACAACGACCCTGACCTGTTGCAGGGACGCAGCAACTGCAGCAAGCCCCACAACGAGCTCCAGCAACGACAAAGGTAACGATGCACGATACCTCGCACTAACATAGCCACACCTTGCATGCACTGTCGCAGATAGCAAGCCGCTACTGCCCTTACTACCCGCCCTACTGTCGCAGAGGTTTTTTTCCCTTGGCTCTTGCCTTGGCACTTTTTTCCTCTGCCCTTACAACCGCTACCCTTCAATCGTTTTCGTCCACTTCTATCTCCTGATGGACCATGTTAATGAGTAATCTTACCCAGGCGCATGCACAATATCACAGCCCGCATCCTGTGACGCCTGATTAAAAAACTAACATGTTTACGGAGGTGACAGTAGAACTTTTGGTTTGGTCACCACGTTGGTGTGGGCGTGGAGGGGCCCCATCCTTATGCTTACTTGCAGTCGAGAACGCTAAACATTTTCGCACCAGCCAGAGCACATGTGAAATCCTGTAAGTTATGAACTGTGTTTCTATGTGGGATGGTCCTCGCGTTTAATGCCCCGTCATCCCCACACGGCCTCCACAATCCATCCCTCTTGCGTACTGAGTGTAGGGGCGAAGACCACAGGCTGTCTGACCGGTGAATAACTGCCGACTGTTAACATTTCTTGTCAGCCTCCCTGTTGCAATTCTCCGTGCTCATCCTGAAACCAGTTGTTCCGGCGTGGGTACGGATGTGGTGTATCGTACTATGTTTAATTTCATTGAAGTAGGCCTGTTTTGTTGACGCGTTCATTGTTACTATTGCCTGGTTGGCTGAAAGTTTCTAATTTCTGTCTTTATTATGTAGTTCCTCAGTTATGGTGTTGCTAATAATCTTCCCTTCTCACAAGTTATATTCTAGTGTCTGTCAGAGTTGACAAACGTTCTCCCTGTCGACCACCAACTCGAAATAGGCTAGAAAATCAGCGCCAAATATACACTGGTAAGCCAAAACATTTTGACCAATGCCCACGAGTAGTAGGGTAATAGGGTATGAGTGCAATTTTGATACGAAATTGATATAGAAAATAATTAAATTGAACAATTCCCCTCCCCCCCCCCCCAACCATGCCCATCCCCTACCCACGGATGACGTCATGTGTTCTCGTCAGCCTGCACGTGGGTCCCATCCCAGTTCTATGAGCAAAATCGGTATAACTCGCGATTTTTACGTTCGACTGCAGGATACAATTCGCATCTCATTATTTTGCGACATCCAATGAAGTGCACCGCATCCGATTACAAATGATCAGAGGCCTTTACACGTCCACCCTGCGTCAAACGCGGAAAAAAACTTCACTGTTTTGCTGCGAAAACAACCGATCACCGCACCGTGTAAGCGAGACTTTTAACTCTGAAAAGAAAACAAAAAACATGTATGTTAAGCAATTTCTTTTAGCTTGATGGACAGTTTGAGAGGCACCCACATGCTTTGCTCATACTATGGCATCAAGCAGTCAGGCCTGCAAGATGAGTGGTCTGCCAAGCGAGTGGATTCATTCTTATTTATCGAGTAACATGAACTCTCGTACTTACAATTAAGTTACAAATTATCCTCCTGTATGAATAATACGCAACGGAAACGCATATCTATCAGTAATTTACAGAACTCTGACTGTTCACTACGCACTGGCAATACCACATTTTCTTTTTTTGTCTTTTATTTAACGGCTTTTTATCAACACGTGGCCACCGCACTGAATATGAATGGCGCACACATTATAAATTCGGGACATCATGACAACATACAATTCGAAGCAAAAGTCCACCAATCTTTTTCTTTTCACTAACTTATTTATTCCGATAAATTCTATAACCTAAACACACAAATTCTATAACTTACAACAACAGCACATGAGAAATTCCGCCCAGTGGGCATGGCTTTACATTGGTGAATCTCTATATTATGGTCTCGTAATTATTTAACGCTACAGTGCACTTTCTGGATACGATGGTGGATCTTTTATTATACCTCACACTTCGACTCTCACAATCATCATCACGAAACTTTCCTCCAGACCGAGCAGTACAAAAGGAACACGCATAAGCCACTAATCTTTTGAAACTACCTCGCTACTCTCCCATGCAAACCACACATACCCAAATTACATGACATACACCACACTGCGACATTGAATACAAAACACTAAATAGTCACAACACTATCACTTTCAGCTTTCCCACTTCAATTAGTATTTATCCCAGTTCCACACGACACTGCCCCACTTTGTAATTCTACTTTCCTACTATGAACTCTGGAGATATATGCACGTCTTCCTGTGCAATGTAAGCCAAGTGGCGTTGCTGGATAGACGGATGACTCACCTTGCTTCTCTCTCAGAGTTTCTATCTAGCGTCACACGGAATCATATCACGCAAAGTAATATTAAGAACGTATTGATCACACACGCGAGTCCTCAACTGATACCATGGACGAGTACTTCTCTTTATCCTTAGTCTCATACACAGATTGAGACTCACACAGTACGCACCACGTGGAAGTACTCGTCTCTAATTTCAAGTCCTGCACACGCCATTTCTTAAATATTTCAACTTATGGTACACACGCTATTTCTTAAATATTTCAACTTATCGTACACACGCTAGTAATTCAGCTTAACTTAAGCACACGGAAGTATTTCAACTTATTGCTACACGTGGTTTCATTGTGACCGTTGGTCACTTCCGAAGATTACTACAATCCCATTAATATTACCTGCCTGACACTTAATTCTCCCCACAAAAGTTCCTGCAATAGAGAAATTATTATTTCAAACTACTCTCAAATATTCCACATGCATACCATGTCTCCAATCTTTTGTCATTACGGAGCACAACAAGAAAGGTCTTAACAGCACAAGATCCAGCGGCAGAGTGCTGAAACATGGCCGTTCTTTAGGTCATCTCGCACCTCTGTCGAGGTGGGGGAAGACCATGCTACCGTATGGGTCAGCCACATTTCAGGCGCTCAAAGCTCAGGTAAATTTCATCTCTTTGGTCCCACCAAAGGTGGCCAAAGGATCGACTCAAAGATGATCATATATTCACATTCACTATTTGTGGTTAGCAGACGACCATACATTCATTCATTTCACAGATCTCACCAAACTGGATGTAGGGATTTACTTTGTGGGAGTGCACATGTGATCAATTAAATAAATAAATTGTCATTCTTTCCCACACTGGTATCCGGCTTCGCTGTATTAATTGAAATTGAGTTGTTGTTGTTGTTGTGGTCTTCAGTCCTGAGACTGGTTTGATGCAGCTCTCCATGCTACTCTATCCTGTGCAAGCTTCTTCATCTCCCAGTACCTACTGCAACCTACATCCTTCTGAATCTGCTTAGTGTATGCATCTCTTGGTCTCCCCCTACGATTTTTACCCTCCACGCTGCCCTCCAATACTAAATTGGTGATCCTTTGATGCCTCAGAACATGTCCTACCAACCGATCCCTTCTTCTGGTCAGGCTGTGCCACAAACTCCTCTTCTCCCCAATCCTATTCAGTACCTCCTCATTAGTTTTGTGATCTACCCATCTAATCTTAAGCATTCTTCTGTAGCATCACATTTCGAAAGCTTCTATTCTCTTCTTGTCCAAACTATTTATCGTCCATGTTTCACTTCCATACATGGCTACACTCCATACAAATACTTTCAGAAAAGACTTCCTGACACTTAAATCTATACTCGATGTTAACAAATTTCTCTTCTTCTAAAACGCTTTCCTTGCCATTGCCAGTCTACATTTTATATCCTCTCTACTTCGACCATCATCAGTTATTTTGCTCCCCAAATAGCAAAACTCCTTTACTACTTTAAGTGTCTCATTTCCTAATCTAGTACCCTCAACATCACCCGACTTAATTCGACTACATTCCATTATCCTCGTTTTGCTTTTGTTGATGTTGATCTTATATCCTCCCTTCAAGACACCATCCATTCCGTTCAACTGCTCTTCCAAGTCCTTTGCTGTCTCTGACAGAATTACAATGTCATCGGCGAACCTCAAAGTTTTTATTTCTTCTCCATGGATTTTGATACCTACTCCGAATTTTTCTTTTGTTTCCTTTACTGCTTGCTCAATATACAGATTGAATAACATCGGGGAGAGGCTACAACCCTGTCTTACTCCCTTCCCAACCACTGCTTCCCTTTCATGTCCCTCGACTATTATAACTGCCATCTGGTTTTTGTACAAATTGTAAATAGCCTTTCGCTCCCTGTATTTTACCCCTGCCACCTTTAGAATTTGAAAGAGAGTATTCCAGTCAACATTGTCAAAAGCTTTCTCTAAGTCTACAAATGCTAGAAACGTAGGTTTGCCTTTCCTTAATCTTTCTTCTAAGATAAGTCGTAAGGTCAGTATTGCCTCACGTGTTCCAGTATTTCTACGGAATCCAATTTTTACAAAAAAAAAATGTGTTGTTCTGACAAAAATAATGAAGTATGTTGTAGCTATTTAATTTGTCGGGCGGTACTGTACCCTTTCAAGTTTACACTACCTGAGAGCGTCTCTCACATTCACATCTGTGTCTGTAACTAAACTGTCATGCATGTGTGTATTATGAACATTTCAGACACGTGAAATATGCATATCCTGTAACATATGTAACAACACATCTCGAAGAGCCTATCTTGAAATTTATACACTCAGTGTGTCATTTAATGGATTAAGCTGGTCCTGTTGAGATGTAGTTTAAGATAAACTCCAATTTACACACATACGTTACAGGACACGAAAAGAATTCCCATGTTGATGTTGTCTCCTGTAGCTTCCAGTGCGCGTTTCTGTATTCTGCATTCTGTAGGGATGATCTATAAGAATCTACCTGCAGGCGTGCAGTTATAAATTACTATGTTCTACAAAGTCAAATGGAAATTATGAACATATCCCACAAGCCACTCTTTCTACAATAACTTCAAATGGTTCAAATGACTCTGTGCACTACGGGACTTAACATCTGAGGTCATCAGTCCCGTAGAACTTAGAACTACTTAAACCTAACTAACCCAAGGACCACACACACATCCATGCCCGAGGCAGGATTCGAACCTGCGACCGTAGCAGTCGCGCGCTTCCAGACTGAAGCGCCTAGAACCGCTCGGCCACAACTGCCGGCTACAGTAACACGGGATACAAGATTCCTGTTAACCGTATGGCAAGCAAGAGTGTTCTTTACTAAAAGAGCTCTACTCCAACACAGGCCGTTGACTGCTACATTGATCAACATTGCCATTTGGATGTAAACCAAGCAGAAGTGGAGGAACAGTAGCTACGCAGGATAAGCTTTCTCTGCCGGCCAGTGTGGTCGAGTGGTTCTAGGCGCTTCAGTTTGGAACCGCGCGACCACTACGGTCGCAGGTTCAAATCCTGCCTCGGGCATGGATGTGTGTGATGTCCTTAGGTTAGTTAGGTTTAAGTAGTTCTAAGTTCTAGGGGACTGATGACCTCAGATGTTAAGTCCCATTGTGCCCAGAGCCATTTGAACCATAAGCTTTCTCTTTGAAAGCAGGGGATTTTCTGTTGCTTCTCTTTCTTTACACCTATCCCTGTACTCCGCAAGCCGCTGTCAGTGTGTGGTGGAGGGTAATGAAGTATGTCTGTGGTCTTTTTCTCGTTTTTCTCTTCCACTCCGTATGACGTTAGCGCCGCGGCAATTACGTGGGGTTCGTGTGTGGTGGATCATCAAGCGGTACGCCCGCTGACTCATTTTCCGAGGTGCACCGCTAGAATTTTATGGATAACATTCTCTGCGATACTGAACGGATTTTCTGCAGTGCCCCTCGCTACAGTTTCTTTAGTATTTGTGATGCCTTGACACTGAGTAAACAAATTCGTGACGAATCATGTATCTCTCCTTTCAGAGTTTTACATCACTTGGGTTAACGAAACTTGCGAAGAGTCTTAGGACGAATACTACTGAAGACTGCCAGGAAACACATCACGAGCGCTAGGCTGTTTGGTTAAAATAACTGTTCTATTTAGCACCAGAGGTCAGGTCAGGACTCTTGTTCATTTTCAAGTGCACAGATGGACGTGGGCATATCCTCCTACTAGATGTGGGGGGCAGTAATAAAGTTTTGATTGTGAAAGTTTGGCTATCGCCGTGAAGTTGGTAGTAGCGTTGCTCCTTCACTACATATTGGCCCTTGGATGCGACATACGAGGGACGTAAATAAAGTAGTGTCAACATTAACAGAACGCAGTATTTAATGAAGTAACAAGTTGTGACCACCTCGTTCCAAAGCGGCCTACTGGATTGCGATCGCGGATGCCTAAAAGAAATTTTACAGTAAATAAGGCTATCATTACCGAAGGAAAATAACACGGGATAGTAGGAGGAAAGTGTACAACAGACCCTTCTGAAGGAAGAATGTATTCTAAACGTAATCTAAATACTGACGATAATGTTGAAATCTGTGGGTATTTCGTGTAATCGCTCACGAACCACACAGGGGGGGAAAAGGGTGCCACGTAATATTTAATACGAAGGAAATACTGATTAGCAGAAAAGGGATAATGAAATGGTCGCTAGCCCGCTAGGTCAATGAATAACAAGAATCTTAAGAAAGATAATGGCAAATAAATTTAAGCGGATAATCACTGTGACGCTTTTCGGCATAGCGGTTCTAGGCACTACAGTCTGGAACCGCAAGGCCGCTACGGTCGCAGGTTCGAATCCTGCCTCGGGCATGGATGTGTGTGATGTCCTTAGGTTAGTTAGGTTTAAGTAGTTCTAAGTTCTACGGGACTGATGACCTCAGAAGTTAAGTCCCATAGTGCTCAGAGCCATTTTTGAACGCTTTTCCACAAAACAACAGTTCAGGAATGGTTCAAATGGCTGTGATCACTATGGGACTTGACATCTTAGGTCATCAGTCCCCTAGAACTTCAAACTACTTAAACTTGCGATAGTAGAGGTTGCGCGGTTCCAGACTGAAGTGCCTAGAACCACTCGGGCACAGCGGCCGGCTCAACAGTTCACGAGAAAATAAATGAATCTGAAAGCACTGAGTTTGCAGTTACTTATCCTGAAATACTAAATTTTGATAGCGAAGTTAAATGAAGTTATTGATTAAACAAAAGACATTTTCATTAACCTCAGCATAAAGTAATGCACAGTTTGGAAAAGGCAAGCAATTTACTTTTAATTACTGAAAGAATGAATTGAATTTACTTTAAGCAACTGAGAAACTGAATTTAGTTTTAACATAAGAGCAATGTGGTAGTTATGAAGCCAGCAGAAGTTGCTTGCTAAGCTAAATATGGAATAAATGAAATTGCACACACTTGATTTGTGCTGTATCTTTAGTTATTAGTTTTGCCAGTGAAATTTTACGTTACTTGAAATGAGAGAAGTTAATACTCAAAATTGCAAATTGGTTAAGCCTGTGTCATGGAATACAGGAATGAACAGTTACTGAGAGAGAAAAATTTAGACTGAAGCTGGTCATTAGCACACAAACGAAACTGGCAGTAAGTATTTCATCAGTTTTCATATGTTTACGACACTCGGTGATTGCACGGAGAGGACAGGGACTCTGCTCGGTAAGAAAGTCACAGGCCAATGACAACACAGGTGCTCTACAAGTTTTAACCACTGCAGGTTATTACTCGTGAACGTTTAACTTTGTGAAAGAAATGGCACTGTGTAATGGCTGTACAGTATTAGCTACACTCAGTCAGTTAACAGTCTTACGATGTTGTAGCTGTTCAGACGACGGAGAAGGTAGCCGAGGACAATGCTGAGCTGCTCTTGCTGGTTGAGAACCCCGAGTCGTCTCCAGAGCGAAGGATAATTACGGGACAGGCAGTAGCTAGAACTGCAGCTTCCTCTGGCTGTCCACTCCACCGTACTCTCAATACTCGCCGGTTAACCAATTAGGCGCGCTTGCGCGATCATAGCTGCACACCACGTCTGCGGGAGCGCCCAACAAGCACTTCCGCACTCTTCCATCGCTCAAGTTGCTCTGCTTCCTCTCTCCTCGCAGCGAGACAGAGATTATCCATAAACAACGGATTGTATTGTGTACTGAACTGGGCACCTAGAAACGACGGAGAGGCTTCGTCCCCGCCGTAGCCCCTCAGTGGTAGACAACCCCTCAACAGGCCACAGCAGTCCACTCACCCCACCGCCGCCCCACACCGAACCCAGGTTTATCGTGCGGTTCGGCCCCCAGTGGACCCCCCCCCCCTCGCCCCCGCCGGGAACATCTCATACCAGATGAGAGTAACCCCAAATGTTTGTGGTAGAGTAATCATGGTGTACGCGTAGATGGCCGGCCGGGGTGGCCGAGCGGTTCTAGGCGCTACAGTCTGGAACCGCACGACCGCTACGGTCGCAGGTTCGAATCCTGCTTTGGGCATGGATGTGTGTGATGTACATAGGTTAGTTAGGTTTAAGTAGTTCTAAGTTCTACGGGACTGATGACCTCAGAAGTTAAGTCCCATAGTGCTCAGAGCCATTTTTGAACGCTTTTCCACAAAACAACAGTTCAGGAATGGTTCAAATGGCTGTGATCACTATGGGACTTGACATCTTAGGTCATCAGTCCCCTAGAACTTCAAACTACTTAAACTTGCGATAGTAGAGGTTGCGCGGTTCCAGACTGAAGTGCCTAGAACCACTCGGGCACAGCGGCCGGCTCAACAGTTCACGAGAAAATAAATGAATCTGAAAGCACTGAGTTTGCAGTTACTTATCCTGAAATACTAAATTTTGATAGCGAAGTTAAATGAAGTTATTGATTAAACAAAAGACACTTTCATTAACCTCAGCATAAAGTAATGCACAGTTTGGAAAAGGCAAGCAATTTACTTTTAATTACTGAAAGAATGAATTGAATTTACTTTAAGCAACTGAGAAACTGAATTTAGTTTTAACATAAGAGCAATGTGGTAGTTATGAAGCCAGCAGAAGTTGCTTGCTAAGCTAAATATGGAATAAATGAAATTGCACACACTTGATTTGTGCTGTATCTTTAGTTATTAGTTTTGCCAGTGAAATTTTACGTTACTTGAAATGAGAGAAGTTAATACTCAAAATTGCAAATTGGTTAAGCCTGTGTCATGGAATACAGGAATGAACAGTTACTGAGAGAGAAAAATTTAGACTGAAGCTGGTCATTAGCACACAAACGAAACTGGCAGTAAGTATTTCATCAGTTTTCATATGTTTACGACACTCGGTGATTGCACGGAGAGGACAGGGACTCTGCTCGGTAAGAAAGTCACAGGCCAATGACAACACAGGTACTCTACAAGTTTTAACCACTGCAGGTTATTACTCGTGAACGTTTAACTTTGTGAAAGAAATGGCACTGTGTAATGGCTGTACAGTATTAGCTACACTCAGTCAGTTAACAGTCTTACGATGTTGTAGCTGTTCAGACGACGGAGAAGGTAGCCGAGGACAATGCTGAGCTGCTCTTGCTGGTTGAGAACCCCGAGTCGTCTCCAGAGCGAAGGATAATTACGGGACAGGCAGTAGCTAGAACTGCAGCTTCCTCTGGCTGTCCACTCCACCGTACTCTCAATACTCGCCGGTTAACCAATTAGGCGCGCTTGCGCGATCATAGCTGCACACCACGTCTGCGGGAGCGCCCAACAAGCACTTCCGCACTCTTCCATCGCTCAAGTTGCTCTGCTTCCTCTCTCCTCGCAGCGAGACAGAGATTATCCATAAACAACGGATTGTATTGTGTACTGAACTGGGCACCTAGAAACGACGGAGAGGCTTCGTCCCCGCCGTAGCCCCTCAGTGGTAGACAACCCCTCAACAGGCCACAGCAGTCCACTCACCCCACCGCCGCCCCACACCGAACCCAGGTTTATCGTGCGGTTCGGCCCCCAGTGGACCCCCCCCCCCTCGCCCCCGCCGGGAACATCTCATACCAGATGAGAGTAACCCCAAATGTTTGTGGTAGAGTAATCATGGTGTACGCGTAGATGGCCGGCCGGGGTGGCCGAGCGGTTCTAGGCGCTACAGTCTGGAACCGCACGACCGCTACGGTCGCAGGTTCGAATCCTACTTTGGGCATGGATGTGTGTGATGTACATAGGTTAGTTAGGTTTAAGTAGTTCTAAGTTCTAGGGAACTCATGACGTCAGAAGTTAAGTCCCATAGTGCTCAGAGCCATTTGAACCACTTTTTTTTTTGGTACGCGTCGATGGAGACAGTGTTTGCGCAGGAATCGCCGACATAGTGTTGAAACGGAACTTGTTGTACCCTTCCAATGTTTTATTAAATTGCTAGCACGCAGAAATTATTAGCAAGAGTTTCTTCTCTTGCAGGTAATACCTCAGCTGGTGTCCAAAAGGAGAGAATGGACTAAACATTGTAATTTATTGAATTTTTTTCTGTTGTGTACCACGTTTCCCATTTTCCTTTTCTTTGTGCGGCCTAGACGGTATAAATGAGTGAGAGTGTGAACTAGCAGAAAGCTTTAGGCACAGATTGTAACACTGCATGAATGGTCGTTCTGGGGTAGGGTAGTACCAACCCCCCAAGCGTGAACAAGTTTAGCAGAGACCAAGTTTGCAGGTCACGGCAAAGATGACACGTAGGCGCGCGAATTGGCTCTGTCAGGTTGGCGCGCCACCCCCACCACGTTTGTAAGCGGAACGGTTAGGCGAATTCGGTTGGAAGAGCACTTGTTCCTGGGTCGTGGTGCGGGACAGACACGGAGACGCAGTTCTCGTTTTGATAATGTTGACATAGGTATTAGATTGTCTGAAATCTGCTCGGTAATGAAGTCCAGATGTTGAAATCAGGCGCGAAATTACCACTGAACCCCATAAGGGAATTGATTTTCTTAATTTACTCGAATTTCAACAGACCTTGCGTTAGTGCCTTGTTCAGGCAACGCACCATGACTTAAGCTCACGGTCACGTTATTGCTCTGTGCTTAACGGAAATCCACTCATTCAATGTATTTTAATCTGCTCTTCCATTTACAGTAATATTTTGGGGATTTCTATTTATTTTCCATATGTTTTCTGTGTGAACTTGCTTTCGCGCCACGTGGTCGGTTGGAGCAACCGCCGCATTGATAAATTGTAGTTCCGGTCTGAAAATATATTGTAGACGATGAATAATCATACGATAGTGAGAGAGTGTAAAATAGAGAAGAAATAATCGTGTGTGTCCATATTTTTCTGGGTTTCTGTTGGCTACTGAAACTTGGCCATGTGGGTTGAACAGCATTGAAGTGATGTTTCTTGTGCAGCCCCATAACGATTTGATTTGTTGGCGATGTTGTGCCACTAGGAAAAGTATCGGATTTTAATGCCCACTGATTTGATAAAGATTTGCGAAATACTCTTCCACCCTGACCTAGTTTTGCTTGTATTGTCTTTGCAGACCTTGTTCTGAGTAATCTATAGCAACTGAATGTAATAACCGAGGGTTTAGGTATAATTGTTCGGTTGTATAGAATTACATTGAAGCCAGGTCTGCGCTCCTCTGTCCCATTCCATAATTACGTGGCGAAACTGAACCATGTTAACTAGAGACCGGTTTTGATGAGCAGCGCGTTAGACCGCACGGGGAATTAAACAACGGATATTAAACGACTAAAAATTTTAGATTGTTACGAAGGTATTTTATCTGCGTTTTGGGTGTTAGAAACTACAGTTGCTTTACACTGCCTGACTGTTGCTGTTGTTGTGGTCTTCAGTCCTGAGACTGGTTTGATGCAGCTCTCCATGCTACTCTATCCTGTGCAAGCTTCTTCATCTCCCAGTACCTACTGCAACCTACATCCTTCTGAATCTGCTTAGTGTATTCATCTCTTGGTCTCCCTCTACGATTTTTACCCTCCACGCTGCCCTCCAATGCTAAATTTGTGATCCCTTGATGCCTCAAAACATGTCCTACCAACCGATCCCTTCTTCTAGTCAAGTTGTG
Source organism: Schistocerca nitens (assembly GCF_023898315.1). Taxonomy (NCBI): domain Eukaryota; kingdom Metazoa; phylum Arthropoda; class Insecta; order Orthoptera; family Acrididae; genus Schistocerca; species Schistocerca nitens. The sequence continues at coordinate 14,559,122 of NC_064622.1, forward strand.
CCACAAACTTCTCCCCAATCCTATTCAATACCTCCTCATTAGTTACGTGATCTACCCACCTTATCTTCAGCATTCTTCTGTAGCACCACATTTCGAAAGCTTCTATTCTTTTCTTGTCCAAACTGGTTATCGTCCATGTTTCACTTCCATACATGGCTACACTCCATACAAATACTTTCAGAAACGACTTCCTGACACTTAAATCTATACTCGATGTTAACAAATTTCTCTTGTTCAGAAACGATTTCCTTGCCATTGCCAGTCTACATTTTATATCCTCTCTACTTCGACCATCATCAGTTATTTTACTCCCTAAATAGCAAAACTCCTTTACTACTTTAAGTGTCTCATTTCCTAATCTAATCCCCTCAGCATCACCCGATTTAATTTGTCTACATTCCATTATCCTCGTTTTGCTTTTGTTGATGTTCATCTTATATCCTCCTTTCAAGACACTGTCCATTCCGTTCAACTGCTCTCCCAAGTCCTTTGCTGTCTCTGACAGAATTACAATGTCATCGGCGAACCTCAAAGTTTTTACTTCTTCTCCATGAATTTTAATACCTACTCCGAATTTTTCTTTTGTTTCCTTTACTGCTTGCTCAATATACAGATTGAATAACATCGGGGAGAGGCTACAACCCTGTCTCACTCCTTTCCCAACCACTGCTTCCCTTTCATGGCCCTCGACTCTTATAACTGCCATCTGGTTTCTGTACAAATTGTAAATAGCCTTTCGCTCCCTGTATTTTACCCCTGCCACCTTCAGAATTTGAAAGAGAGTATTCCAGTTAACGTTGTCAAAAGCTTTCTCTAAGTCTACAAATGCTAGAAACGTAGATTTGCCTTTTCTTAATCTTTCTTCTAAGATAAGTCTTAAGGTTAGTATTGCCTCACGTGTTCCAACATTTCTACGGAATCCAAACTGACTGTAGCCACCTGCAAAGTCTGTTTCTTTTCGGGAAATCTCGGGAAGCCGCCGGGGGGCCTCTGGTGAGGCGTCCTCTGTTGACGACGGCTGTGGAGTGTCCTGCTGCGTGCAGTGCAGGAGCCACGCCAGGAAACGTGAGCTCCGAGAGGGGTTGCACGGAGGGCGTTCCGAGACCTACCAGTGCCGCCCTCGCAGCGAGAGCCCGCCACTGTCCGCGACACGACGCGGTGTGCGGTGTCAGGCAAAGCGAAAGTGCGATCGCCTCGCAGCCATTTTCGCAACTGGCCTGATGTAATACTCGACAACAACCTGGTGTACTTCTGCCAGGGGAAATCTCCGTTTTAGTGCACGAACGTTGATCATCTTTCGAAAGCGTGCTTTAGAGTGGTGGAAGCGACGCCGAGACTGGTCGCCCTTTGGCTCAGGTGTCATCCTCACTACCGCCCCATGCCCAACTTTTGTATCGGTCTTTTGTTCGTTTTTAGAAAACCAAACGATGCACACGTTTGACGGAACCGTCCCCGTTGATTCTGCTCACGCAACGCCCCGATTGGCTAACTTCAGTGCTAATTAACCTGCAAACGGCAGAAAATATCGAACTTTTTTTTTTCTTTTTTGATACTAACAACTGAATTTTATCCATAGTGGATGCTGTCGAACTCCGTAACTATTCCATTATGGGGTTGTAGAAAAACATCCGCTACCAGTCACTATAAAAGGTTGTTTATTCGTCACACGACCGGTTTCGGGCTTGCGCCCATCTTCAGGTGTTTATACATTCATTTACTTCATTTACATGTTTGTACTGTTGGAGTTCACTGTATAAATACAAAAAAAAAATATTTGCTGGTGACTACACAAATACAAGTGGGACAATTGTAAGTGGTAAGGCAGCATTTGACGAAAATGTATCTGTACTTACAAAAAGATGAAGCACCATTATTACAGTTATGCTGTGATGACAGTTTTGCCACTTAGTTACACAATTATGGTCAATTTCACGTCCATATGTCAGGTATAGCTCCACATTACACTATTATGATGTGCACTCGTGAAATACACTATGTTTACATACAAACATGTGGGCTGTGGTCAAAGAACTTAGATGTAGCAGATGTAAAGATGTTGCTCACACAGAAACTCGTAGCTTCTGGTCAAAGAACTTAGCCACAGGAAGTGCAAAGGTGTTGCATATATAGAAATTTAAGAAGCTATTATAGACTGCGACATTTCTTGACACACATTATGAAATTTTTAGTTCACATTTTTGACGGAAAACTTAGATCTAGGAAGTACAAAGTTGTTATATATATGAAATTACTCAAAGCTATTACAAATTAAAAAAAAAAAATGACAGCTAGAACTGTTTTGAGCCAACCTGTTGTCAGAGAACTTGGGTCTAGGAGGTACAATAATATTACATACATGGAATTTTTGAAAGCTATTACACATTATAGAATGCCAGTTACAGCTTGTGTTTACAATATGACTATTACAAATTATGATAATGACCCTTGGACTGTTGTATGACTGCTACATCGAATTTTGATAGAATATTACTTTGTTGTTATATCAGAGGATAATTATTTTCTGTTTTTGAATATTTCATGAAATATGTGACTTGAATTTGTGTAGTCACCAGCAAATAATTTTTTTTGTATTTATAGTGAACTCCAACAGTACAAACATGTAAATGAATGTATAAACACCTGAAGATGGGCGCAAGCCCGAAACCGGTCGTGTGACGAATAAAGAACCTTTTATTGTGACTGGTAGCGGATATTTTTACTAACAACTACTTTCCAAGATACTGCTCCAGGGGGGGTGTAAAATGAATATCCGCAACGGAAAATAAGAAACGCTAAATGAAGATTTGGCCCTGCCTGACTACCGCCTGAAATAGATCTTAGGATCTCTTAATTCTATAAATTACAATCTAAACATAAATGAATAATGAAGGCAACTAATCCTACTAAATGATAATCGTTGTTCTCGCTTATATATTTATTGTACATTAAAAATAACCTTTAGATTACAAAGTTTACATTTCACAAGTAAAATTACTAATCAATTGCCCGACTCTTCCCCTTATTATGACTGCGCGGTTTAATATCAATAACGCGAAATGACTGATATCATCTACATACCAAACACTAGAAGACACTACCTTCAAATATGATCTACGGTGGTGTGGAACATCAGTGGAAATAAACTAACGTGATCACAGCTGTTTCGCTTTTATAGCTCTAATAAGCCGAAGCAGTTTGCGATATCACCGTATGTACTGTGTCCGGTGCGTCGAAGTGATGGTTCTCGTACTCGTCTGCGACGATGGAAGAACTCCACCCACAAATAAACTCTTTAAAACACTAGGACGGCAGAAGGCGGTCCTCTGACTAATATATTCTAATACTGTCTTCTCCTCTCTGTGTTGTACAGACGAGGAACGCAAACTCCCAGCCACAAGGATAACAAGTTCAGATAACGTCTCGACGTAAGTACAGGCAGAGGAAGTGCTCTCAGTTACTGAACGCTGCATACTCAACGACGACTTCCAACCCGGAGGTGAAGTCCAGAATCGTATAGATTCGCAGCAGTACAGTGCCTAACTGTTCCAACTATAAACTCTCCTGATACCAAAGACAGCAAGTCTGCCTGTCCCAACACAGCTGATATCGAGCGACCGTCACACACGGGCGCTCACAACAGAAGACCTCGTCTCTCCACTGCTGGCCTCCCAGCAAGGCTCGGCTCCCCACCATCGTAATTCCGAAAACGAATCATGTTCCCGAAACCACGGAATATTCTCCCTCTCCACACATTCTTCCAAACGCCGACCAACCATATTTTAGTCTTTTGTCGTCCAGCGCAGAAAGTTTGCGAGGAAATACGTATTCTCATACAATGGTACGCTTCTCAGAGTAAAAATCGTCAGAAAGAACCCAGCCTGCGATTTTCGAGGTGCCACTTCTTCGTTCCTCTCAGCTGCGTCCAAGATTTGCAAAGTTTGGAAGTATTATCCGGTAATCCTTCCGGCCCTACTGCAATAGCGGCCGATAGCGGCCGGTCGCCCCTGTATTGTGTCTTCGCGCTCAGGTGTCACAACGTCCGTCTAGCTACTTCCTGTGTTTAAGCAGGACCAACATCTGTGCGGGCCTTCCACCCAGAGCTTGAGTTCTGTCTGGCGTTTCATCTCCACTGCCGCTCCAACCTCTACTAGTATAGGCAATCATTCTTTACGCCGTTCTGATAATAAAGACACTCCGTCACCATTCATGCATTAACCGTTAACAATTCTTTACAAGACGTACGTGACAATGTCAGTCTCCTTTACATATTCATATATACGATGTACAACCTATGATATGATACCTAATTGTCTTTGTAGATCAAGGCAAAGTACGTGGATCAGTTCTTGTAAGGTGCGAAATTATAGCCACCTTACAAATTCCCAGCCGAACTTACCACTAAAGACCCCTACAATCTTCCCAGACTGTTTCTCACCACCCTGTATATCAAAAGTACATCATCCTCAGTTATGCATGGTAAGGTTGTCTGCCGACTCAACTTGCAGTTCGACAGACACAGAACTGGCCGAAGAAAGGTTCTGTAAGAGATCTCTTTCGAGTGTGAACCCACTTTCCTTTTTGGAAACATCCACTAGAATTGAGTATCGTATATTATTTCCAGTAATTGAATTTTGATGTGGCCGTTACACCTTACATCATTCCTATGTAAGTTTATTTGTAGGTATTGTAACCATTTATGGAACGCAGCAATATAATGATAGTTATTTGTTAATACTGTCTGTACAATTAGTTTTTGGCACATCTCTTTGTTATCCTGTTCTTTCAGTCGTTTGCGCCCCTCCCCCCCACTTCCCCACGAGAGTATTCTCTCTAACGTCAGGATAGACACAACACAACGAATGGGTGGACCGTTGAACTAATGGAGGCATGAGTGAATCACTGAGTGGATGAGTACATGGGTGAATAAGTACATGAGACAATGAATGCCTGAGTAAAAAAATGACTGAATAAATGAAAGATCAGTGGATGGCGTAGTTCACATTAATACTAGATGTCTCCACATGTGGGATTCCTTCACGTGGACGAATATATTCTGCACTGCTTATTCAACCCACCTGGATATCATCGAACATATGCGGTGTTATGTGATCTGAGGCTTTCCCGGCGAATGTGCTCTATCCAAGATTCTCGGGTGCCCAGCCGGATCCGATCGCCGAAGTTCCACGATATTTCGGCGAATAACCGTTCCGCCATCATCAGGTGATGCTGATGGTTGCATCAGCACCACATGATGATGGCGGAACGGTTATTCGCCGAAATATCGTGGAACTTCGGCGATCGGATCCGGCTGGACTCCCGAGAACCTTGGATATATGCGGTGTTGTATCTATTGAGGACTTAGAAGTCGATGAGAGGCAAAAACTACTACAGAATTGTTAACGTTATGAAACCGGAAGCGGAAGGCGAGTAGTGGAAGGGCTAGCCGAGTCGTGTGTAACATCAAATCCACGGAGGGGACAGAATCGAGTAAGTCACTCGTTTTGAAACGAACTGAAATGTGTGTGTGTGTGTGTGTGTGTGTGTGTGTGTGTGTGTTCAAATGTGTGTGTATTCCTAAGGTCATTGGTCCCTAGATTTACACACTACTTAAACTAACTTAAGCTAAGAACAATACATCTACATCTACATCCATACTCCGCAAGCCACCTGACGGTGTGTGGCGGAGGGTACCTTGAGTACCTCTATCGGTTCTCCCTTCTATTCCAGTCTCGTATTGTTCGTGGAAAGAAGGATTGTCCGTATGCCTCTGTGTGGGCTGAAATCTCTCTGATTTTATCCTCATGGTGTCTTCGCTAGATATACGTAAGAGGGAGCAATATACTGCTTGACTCCTCGGTGAAGGTATGTTCTCGAAACTCCAACAAAAGCCCGTACCGAGCTACTGAGCGTCTCTCCTGCAGAGTGTTTCACTGGAGTTTACCTATCATCTCCGTAACGCTTTCTCGATTACTAAATGATTCTGTAACGAAGCGCGCTGCTCTCCGTTGGATCTTCTCTATCTCTTCTATCAACCCTCTCTGGTACGGATCCCACACTGCTGAGCAGTATTTAAGCAGTGGGCGAACAAGCGTACTGTAACCTACTTCCTTTGTTTTCGGATTGCATTTCCTTAGGATTCTTCCAATGAATCTGTGTTGGCATCTGCTTTACCGACGATCAACTTTATATGATCATTCCATTTTAAATCACTCCCAATGCCTACTCCCAGATAATTTATGGAATTAACGGCTTCCAGTTGCTGACCTGCTATATTGTAGCTAAATGATAAGCGATCTTTCTTTCTATGTATTCGCAGCACATTACACTTGTCTACATTGAGATTCAATTGTCATTCCCTGCACCATGCGTCAATTCACTGCAGATCCTCCTGCATTTCAGTACAATTTTCCATTGTTACAACCTCTCGATATACCACAGCATCATCCGCAAAAAGCCTCAGTGAACTTCCGATGTCATCCACAAGGTCATTTATGTATATTGTGAACAGCAACGGTCCTACGACACTCCCCTGCGGCACACCTGAAATCACTCTTACTTCGGAAGACTTCTCTCCATTGAGAATGACATGCTGCTTTCTGTTAGCTAGGAACTCTTCAATCAAATCACACAATTGGTCTGATAGTCCATATGCTCTTTGTTCATTAAACGACTGTGGGGAACTGTATCGAACGCGTTGCGGAAGTCAAGAAACACGGCATCTACCTGGGAACCCGTGTCTATGGCCCCGTGAGTCACGTGGACGAATAGCGCGAGCTGGGTTTCACACGATCGTCTTTTTCGAAACCCATGCTGATTCCTACAGATTTCTAGTTTCCAGAAAAGTCATTATACTCGAAGATAATACGTGTTCCAAAATTCTACAACTGATCGACGTTAGAGATATAGGTCTATGGTTCTGACCTGTGGCCTTTTCCAATCCTTTGGAATGCTACGCTCTTCTAGAGACCTACGGTACACCGCGTACACACACCCATGCCCGAGGGCGGACTCGAACCTCCGACGGGAGCAGCCGCGCAATCCGTGACATGGTACTTCAAACCACGCGGCCACTACAGCGGCGAAACGAACTGAAGCAGTGCACATTCGCACAACTGTTGTTAAATGCTGTGTCCTACAGAGGACATACCGAAATTTGACGACGAGTCAATATTTAATTCAGAAGACTGACGGCGGCTTCTTTGAAATGATATGTTTTTGTTGAGGACAGACAGTATTAAGTACTGCTCGCAACTCAAGGACGAATTCGGTTGAGTGAGCAGTGAAGTAATACTAGGTTCCATTTTGAGACGCCTTTCCGGCGGGGTAAACATGCGCGCCGTTCTCTGCTGAGGCGGATCTGCCCGGAGAGGCGCCCCTGTTACGTCACTGCGGGTTGTCGAGAACGCAGGGGTACACAGCGGGCTGCGATACGGCCGCGGTTACGTAAGGTGGCGGAGGTTCCGTCGAGGGAACACGGGAGACAAAGGCACTCTTGTTTACTGCGCGACTGGCCACTTTCCGGAATTGAACAACCCTCCGGCAACGACTACCGAGCCGTTGTGCCAACGAGATCAACTGCTGATTTCCAAAGTACGGCACGCGAACTGGGTAACTCACGGCTACAACGGCCGCGTGGGAACCTCCCACACTTACCCCGAGTAACCCCTCCACCTGTCCACTCCTTACACTGGTCTTTTATTGAGGAGCGCAGACAACAGGGCGTCTTACTGGCTTGGACAGACAGTTACACAGAGCGAGGGAGTAGAGTCAGTTCAAAATTACGTTACGATTGACAGTTCGACAGGAGCACGTGGAGACGTGCAGCCGAGTTCCGGTGTCCCGCACGGAGCAGACGCGCAGTCTTACATTTCATTCACGTCGCTCAAACAGGCAGACTACTCACTGCTATCGAACTGGCGTCAACGTGATATATCAGAGCTGAATTACGTTTTCATTTCAGTTTCATTTGCGGCAACAAAATTATTAATACGGTAGCCTATACAGACACTATACGAAAACGTATTTTCTCACAACGTTACCGAATTTTCGACATGAGGCGACCTAGTTCGTTATTGAAGTTGGATGAACACATTAAGCAAATGAAACATTAAGAATACATCGCAATTTCATCTGCCTCAAACCGGAACTCTGGCAGAGTTCTCTAACGCGACATAATGTTAGCTTAAATATGATGCACGATGGTCCGCTAACGTGTCTCGTACTAAGGCCTCGGCTGTACGGTTAGGTTACGAGAAAGGCATACCTAGGTTTATAACTAACCTCCTATAAAGTTTTATTACTGACCAGCATATTTCTAACATAACAAAAAGGCAAGATTCATGCCCTGCGAAACTTATTTTGTGTGATATTTGCTGAATTCCTGAGACGAAGTTCATTTCGAGTTCGTCGCTGGTATGGCCTTGTTATTAAAATGTCCAAACTTAATGAAAATAGAATTCCGCTATGTAGCTGCTTACTTTTGTAAACTATGAAATTCATACAAGCAGCTGAATCCATCTACACTTCATTTCTACTGTGATAATGCAATTCCACAGGTATTACTCTCCTCACTATGAAAGGTACTTGAAATACGGCAGTAATTGTCACTGCTGCTATTTAATAAAATGATGATCTGCCTGACTGAGTTTTTGTGAAACATCTTTATTGTGCCTCGCTCTCTTCATGATGCTCTGCGTATTTTTGTCGACCTGGACTGTAGAAACGGTAAAATTATTGTTATTACTGGGTACGTAACCTTCAGTTTTAGCCCCCATTAACTCTGCTAGTTTCAAATGGCTGTGGGAACATGCCAGCGTAACGATAGTGCCCCCATTCGTTTTTGTCAGTTCCTACATTTTGTATACGTGAAACTGTCGTTTATGTTCGATGTTAGTTCCATAAGCTCCAATCTTTTAAGGTCATCACTTACGTTTTACGTCGCTGACGCCAATCAATCATGTCCCCGTTTTGCGTTGCCATGCTGGGTGTCTTATCAACAACTACTGATTGGCAAGAAGCATTATCCAGAACAATTGTTGACAGTTTCCCCAGATTCTGAATAAGTGGTTCCACATAACATGGTTCATTTCTTCTCGATCATCTCCTGTCTCTTTTGATTTAAAAAGCAAGAGACAATCTGAAAGAAGACCTTGCTAGATGTGTACTTGACAGAGAATACGTCATTGCCCCTTGCTTGAGCCTGCCGGTGTGCACGAGCGGTTCCAGGCGCTCCAGTCCGGAACGGTGCTGCTGCTACGGTCGCAGGTTCGAATCCTGCTTTGGAAATGGATGTGTGTGATGTCCTTAGGTTAGTTAGGTTTAAGTAGTTCTAAGTTCTAGGGGACTGATCACCTCACATCTTAAGTCCCATAGTTCTTAGAAGCATTTGAACCATTTGAACCCCTTGCTGGAACGTACTGTCGTTGTTCCTTTACTTGTGTCGTCGGTCCGCCCTTATTTGACAGCGTGACCACAACTGACGCACGTTTCATCAAGCCACACTATATCGTCGATATTCACGTCACGGATCTGCCTTAAAATTCATCATCGCATTGCAGCTATATCCTCCCTTTCTCATCAACACCTTACAGCCACAGAAACGTCCACGTGAAATCCTAGGTCGTACAAAACTGTGAAAACGATCTGCGAGTGCCTTGAAAAACACCTGATTGCTTAAGGGCGATCAATAATGTACTGATTGTCGATGTTCCTTTCTGCGGTAACAATCTTAAAACACGATGAATCGCATCTTCAGCAAATGAGCTCACACTGATTACGCAGGATATTATGACCAACTGCCCAATAGCCGGTATGTCCGCCTCTGGCACAGATAACAGCGGCGACGAGTCGTGGCATCTGAGCAATGAGGGCTTGGTAGGTCGCTGCAGGGGATGGCCCCACATCAACGCGCGCGCACTCACACACACACACACACACACACACACACACACACACACACACACACAAATTTTCGTACATCACTTGGAACTCGTCACTTTGTTCCTCGAACCACTCCATCACACTCCTGGCTTTGTGACACGGTGCATTATCTTGTTGAAAAATGCCGCTTCCGTCGGGAAAGATGATCGTCGTGAACGGGTGTACGTGGTCTGCAGCCTGTGTACAATACTCCTTGGGCATCGTGGTGCCTTCCACGAGCTACACTGTACCCGTGGATGCCAATGGTAGTTGTAGTTGTAGTTTTTCATTGTTGTACAGTAAATCAGTTGTGGCATGCATGTAGATTTGCACCAAGTATTTCGCAGCTGCGCTTGCAATTAACTAGATATTATTATCAGTGCTATGTTAATGTGTTTTCTTATTTTGCTCTTCAAATTGTTTTTTTCTGTGTTGTGTGAAATATTGTGACAATAATGGCGTGTGAAAAACGTAACACCAGGCTCCAAAGTAAACTGAGAAATAATAGTGACGACCAGCGTAGCATTCAGCACCACTGTGTAATGAATTAACAGACATTCAAAGTATAATCTGGAAATTGTGCATAACGGGCGGCAAATAATGGTGTAGACAGTGAAACAGGTAGTGAACAGGGAAGCATTATCGATCGATCGGTCGGTAACAGCTCGCCTCAGGATTCCGAAATGACAGGATACAATCTTGCAAATACTGTAGATTCAGGTTTTGCGTCCTCACCGTTTTCTCAAATAAGTCAAGACACATTTTCTGCTTTTCAAAATGCGAATATTGCCGGTTCAAATGCACTGCCGAATAGCACTGAGGAACATGTTTCAGACACCAGTGCATTGTTATTACAGTTAATGCAACAAATGGGACAAAAGCTTCAAAAGTTAGACACAATGGAACAAAATCAGAGACAAACACAGCGAAAGTTAGACACAATGGAACAAAATCTTCAAAAGTTAGACGCGATGGAACAAAATAAAAAACAGTCACAGCAACAGCTTCAAAAGTTAGACTCCACGCTTGAACAGACACGTGAAGGTTTAACTGATGAGTTACTTAAAATCGAATCTAAATGTCAAAAACTCTGTAATGACGTAAAAACACAGATTTGTGAGCATTTTCAACCTAAATTTTCGCGTCATGAAAATTCATTACAGAACCACGAAGCAGCCATAAACGAACTGCAAACTATTGTTCATGAAAATCACGACACCTTGCAAGCTAAAATTGACTCTGTTGCATCTACCGATTCGGTTACGCAACTTGCAAAAACTCAGGAACACTTAAAGGACACAGTGGATACGATTTCAACACAAATGGACACTCTGAAACATGGTTAAGAAAAACGTACTGAGGAAATCAGTTCACTATCGGAGAAAGTTAGCTAACTTTCGGACCAGTTCACTAACTTATCTACAAAAGTAGATGATGATCTGAATTATAAAAGACCCGTAGCCTTCAATGACACAGAAGAATACGAACAAATTAGGAAATTCAAACAAAATCAGATTCAAATTAATACGCAACACAAAAGAGAAATCCGGGAAGTACAAGATCAGTTGGCACAAATAATACAAGAATTACATATTTCAGAGGAGACTCGCGCTACAACACGGGAAGAGGGACTTAGAAATACGGAACAGCAACAAAATAATAACACACGGCTCTTCGGAAATTATGAAAGAAATTGGCAAGGTACACCGAATTTTCAGATGGAACCGCCGAAAAGAAGTAACAATCACTGGTATGCGACTCGCCGACACGATGATTTTGACTATAAGCTGTTCATTACTACGCGTAAATTCAAAACATTTAAGAATTCTGGCAACGACATTCATCCACAAGCATGGCTTCATCAATTCTCTCATTGTTTTCCTCCCAACTGGTCATTGGAGCACAGATTAGAATTTATGTGTGGCTACTTGGAGAATGAACCAGCTGTAAGAATGCGATCGGTCATTCACGATTGTCACAGTGAAGGAAAATTTTATCATGCCTCCCTCTCAGCGTATTGGTCTCAAGCTACACAAGACAGAGTAAAACATAGCATCATAATGATGAAACATTTCGAACAATCTGAATTTTCCAGTCTTGTGAAATATTTTGAAGACATGTTGCATAAGAATCAGTATCTTTCAAACCCATACAGCCCCTCAGAACTCATCCGCATTTGCTTAATCAAATTACCTGAACATTTACGACATATTATTTTGGCAGGGCGTTACAAAGACGACACTGAAGCTTTTCAGGGACTGTTACAAGAACTGGAAATTGACGCTGACAATCGCGGAACGCGAAAACAGGAGCACAACAATTACAGGTCACATCTGTCACAATTCCGCGATGACAGAAATAATAACTGGACACGACAAGGCTATTCTTACAACATAAATCGTGACCAAAACAGACACACAATATTTTTAGCGCAACGCAATCAGAGTTTGAAAAATCCCTACAAAAGAATGGCCCTGACTAACAATAACCTATACCTTTCACAAATCACTTACCTCACAAAAATCTTCGTTACTCGAACTACTGCAATACAGCGAGCGCCACTACTTACACCTAGATAAAAGATTCCAACTACTGAAGGCACTAACTACTGATAGACATAGTTAGAGAATGAAAGATTTTGATGAAGAACAAACAATGTATTTACCTTAATAGTGTTCAAAAGTCATTATATATATATGTATATATATACACTCCTGGAAATGGAAAAAAGAACACATTGACACCGGTGTGTCAGACCCACCATACTTGCTCCGGACACTGCGAGAGGGCTGTACAAGCAATGATCACACGCACGGCACAGCGGACACACCAGGAACCGCGGTGTTGGCCGTCGAATGGCGCTAGCTGCGCAGCATTTGTGCACCGCCGCCGTCAGTGTCAGCCAGTTTGCCGTGGCATACGGAGCTCCATCGCAGTCTTTAACACTGGTAGCATGCCGCGACAGCGTGGACGTGAACCGTATGTGCAGTTGACGGACTTTGAGCGAGGGCGTATAGTGGGCATGCGGGAGGCCGGGTGGACGTACCGCCGAATTGCTCAACACGTGGGGCGTGAGGTCTCCACAGTACATCGATGTTGTCGCCAGTGGTCGGCGGAAGGTGCACGTGCCCGTCGACCTGGGACCGGACCGCAGCGACGCACGGATGCACGCCAAGACCGTAGGATCCTACACAGTGCCGTAGGGGACCGCACCGCCACTTCCCAGCAAATTAGGGACACCGTTGCTCCTGGGGTATCGGCGAGGACCATTCGCAACCGTCTCCATGAAGCTGGGCTACGGTCCCGCACACCGTTAGGCCGTGTTCCGCTCACGCCCCAACATCGTGCAGCCCGCCTCCAGTGGTGTCGCGCCAGGCGTGAATGGAGGGACGAATGGAGACGTGTCGTCTTCAGCGATGAGAGTCGCTTCTGCCTTGGTGCCAATGATGGTCGTATGCGTGTTTAGCGCCGTGCAGGTGAGCGCCACAATCAGGACTGCATACGACCGAGGCACACAGGGCCAACACCCGGCATCATGGTGTGGGGAGCGATCTCCTACACTGGCCGTACACCACTGGTGATCGTCGAGGGGACACTGAATAGTGCACGGTACATCCAAACCGTCATCGAACCCATCGTTCTACCATTCCTAGACCGGCAAGGGAACTTGCTGTTCCAACAGGACAATGCACGTCCGCATGTATCCCGTGCCACCCAACGTGCTCTAGAAGGTGTAAGTCAACTATCCTGGCCAGCAAGATCTCCGGATCTGTCCCCCATTGAGCATGTTTGGGACTGGATGAAGCGTCGTCTCACGCGGTGTGCACGTCCAGCACGAACTCTGGTCCAACTGAGGCGCCAGGTGGAAATGGCATGGCAAGCCGTTCCACAGGACTACATCCAGCATCTCTACGATCGTCTCCATGGGAGAATAGCAGCCTGCATTGCTGCGAAAGGTGGATATACACTGTACTAGTGCCGACATTGTGCATGCTCTGTTGCCTGTGTCTATGTGCCTGTGGTTCTGTCAGTGTGATCATGTGATGTATCTGACCCCAGGAATGTGTCAAAGTTTCCCCTTCCTGGGACAATGAATTCACGGTGTTCTTATTTCAATTTCCAGGAGTATATATATATATATATATATATATATATATATATATATATATATATATATACTTATCGCGAATGGACCCAGAAGGGTCACGCAAAGCTTTCTGACGTCGTTTCTTCCATACTTCTTTCATTCGTTCTCCATGTTTTCTTTTTCTTTCTTCTGTCCATTTTGTTCCTGGTCTCTTTAGTACTTCCTTCTCCGACAATACATTCCACTTTTCCACCTTATTTCTAAAAGTTATATATATATATAATCAGTTCATGACATTCAGTCTTACAAATTTACAGTCTCTGATGGACACACGTCCAGATCATCCGCTCTCAAAACTCCGATATCTCTCTCCCCACATCCACCACTGCTGGCGGCTCACCTCCAACTGCGCAACGCGACGCGCTGTTAACATCCAGCTGCCCAACACTACAATAGCAGACAACAATGCCACCCAGCCACAGACTGCACATAGCACAGCCAGTGATTTTCATACTGAGCTCTACGTGGCGTTACCAACATAAAAACCTAAACAGCCTACTTACAGCGTTCGCTGTACTGTGTGTTGAGACACACTTGTACTCCGTCCAGCATTTAAGCCTGACGTTAGCTCCGCCACAGTTCGCCGCCTGTCCTGTTTTACCAATCTTCCCAGCACACGACGTCCGCCATCTGTAATGAGGGGTGGCCATCCAACCCCACGACGTCTGGACGTGTTTTCACCTTGGCTTCGCCACGTGTTGAAGACACTCACCACAGGACTCCTCGAACAGCCGACAAGTCGTCCAGTTTCCGAAATGCTCGTTCCGAGCCTCCGAGGCATGACAGTCTGCCCTCGGTCAGAGCGATCGCGCGCCTTCCCCATTCTACACACGGACAGCGCTATAACTGATACTACATGCACCGTGCGTGTGTCTGCTAGCAGCCATTCCTCGCCAGGTGACGCTTCTATCGCTTGGACGGGTTTCTACACTACTGGCCATTGAAATTGCTACGCCACGTAGATGACGTGCTACAGACGCGAAATTTAACATAGAGGAAGAAGATGCTGTAATACGCAAATGATTAGCTTTTCAGAGCATTCACACGAGGTTGGCGCCGGTGGCGACACCTACAACGTGCTGACATGAGGAAAGTTTCCAACCGATTTCCCATACACAAACAGCAGTTGACCGGCGTTGCCAGGAGAAACTTTGTTGTGATGCCTCGTGTAAGGAGGAGAAATGCGTACCATCACGTTTCCGACTTTGATAAAGGTCGGATTGAAAAATCAAATGGCTCTGAGCACTATGGCACTTAACATCTGTGGTCATCAGTCCCCTAGAACTTAGAACTACTTAAACCTAACTAACCTAAGGACATCACACACATCCGTGCCCGAGGCAGGATTCGAACCTGCGACCGTAGCAGCAGCGCGATTCCGGACTGAAGCACCTAGAACCGCTCGGCCACAGCACCCGGCGAAGTAGTATTGTTCCACCGGTCAGATTACGTCACTTGGCACTGCGGTGCTGTCGGCATGGGAGAAAGGAAGCCAGGCTGACAATGAGTGGGGGAAGCGTTCACACAGATGGACACAGTTCCGCTACGACGGACGTAGACGAGTCATTTGCAAAGTTTAACTCGGTTCTTAATCGCGCTCTGTAGAAGTATGTGCGGAATAAGATCGGCAAAGACACGCTTTGGTTCTACAACAAAGTTCGGAAAACGTCGAGGTAACAAAGATAGTTGCACTCTTCGTTTGCAAAAGAAGTTATTAGAGGTTCGTGCGTCTGTAAAAAGATGCGCGACGCATACGTTACCACCGTCAGACCTTAGCGAAAGATCCTGCGGAAAAACCGGAAAAATTCTGGTTCTAAGTAAAGTCGCTAAGCAGGCCAAAGGTTTCTATTGAGTCACCCGGCGACCGGTCTGCTGTGCAGTAGAACACAACGAAAGGAATGAAAAAGCTTCAAATTCTGCATATAAAAAAATCATTCGCCTAAGAGGATCGTGCAGATATAGCAACGTATGACCATCGTACAGACTCCTGGTTGTGGGACGTAGTAATAGGCGATTCTGGCGTGGAGAAGCAACTGAAATAATTGAAAACAAATAAATTTCCAGGTCTGGGTGGAACCCCATTTGGGTTTTACAGAGTGTACTCGACGGAATTGGCCTCTTATTTAGTTTCCTTTTATCGCGAACCTCTCTCGCAGGCCAAAGTCCCAAGCGATTGAAAAAAAATACAAAAAAACAAAAAACAGGTGACTTCTGTATATAAGAAGGGTAAAAGAATGGACGTGCAAATATTACAGATGAGAATCGTTACCGTGTGTTAGCTGCAGAATTCGTGAGCATATTGTAATTTCGAATATAATACTTTTCCCTGAGACAGAAAAACTTCTGACCAGATAACAGCGCGGATTTAGAATGCATCGCTGGGGCGAAAATCAGCTTGCCCTTTTCTCGCACGATATGCTGCGACCCATGGATGAAGGGCAACTGACAGATTCCATATTCCTAGATTTGTGCAAAAGCATTTGACGCAGTGCCCCAGTGCAGACTACTAACGGAAGTCCGAACATACGGCATAGGTTCCCATTATGTGAGTGGCTCGAAGACTTCTTAAGGAACAGAATACAGTACGTTGTCTTCGGCGTCGACTGATCATCAGAGACAGGATATCTTCAGGAGTAGCCCCGGGAAGTGTGGTACGACAGCTCTTATTATCTATATACGTAAAAGATCTGACAGGTGAGTTGATATGCAGTCTTCGAGTGTGCTGATAAAACTCTGTAGTTTCGTCATTGAGTGACTGCAGGAGGATACAGGACGACCTGGATAGACTTCCTATTTCCCGTGGTGAATGGCAACATCTTCCAGATGTAGAAAAATGTAATTCAGTCCAGCGGAGGAAAAACGATCCTGCAATGTTCTGACATAGTGTTAGTGCTGTTTGCTTGAGATAGTCACGTCGCTGCAAAGCTTTCTGAAATGTAACAAGCACGTAAGGTCGGCAGTAGGGGAGGCGAATGACCTGTTTATTGGGGGAATTCTGGGAAAGTGTAGCTCATCTATAAATGAGACCGCCTACAATAGTTCGACACATTCTTGGTTTCTATTCGAGTGTTCGGGATCCCACCGGGTCAGATTAAAGGAAGACATCTAAGCAATTCAGAGATGAGGTGTTGTGCTACATTCTTTAACAGTAACTAATAACTGGCAAGAAGATAACGTTCTTCTCGCGAAACAGTATTGAGAAAATTTAGGGAACAGGCGTTCGTAGCTGACTACAGAAAGATTGTCCTGCCACCAACGTCTAAGGACCACTGAGACAAGATAAGAGAAATTAAGACTCATACGCAAGCGTATAGACAGTCGTTTTTCTATCGCTGCATCTGCGAGAGGGACGGGAAGGTACAAGGTAGATGCGCCCCCGCCGAGCACTGTACGTTCGTTTTTCTGAGTATGTGTGTAGATGCAGATGTTGAGGTAAGTATGAGCCGGCCATGTTCTACAACCTTGGTGGATAACGCAGGCAACACCTCAGTCCTACCTCGCCAAGTACCTCAAACAGCTGTTCTACCAGCAACATTGCTCCGCCACCCTCGAGTACATATTGCCGTAAAATGTGGTCCGTGGAAACACGCCTCGATTTTGCTTCTGGCTAATGCAGATGTGTATGCATACTCGTTTTCCAGTGCCATTTACCTACCTTCCGTTAGAGAGACGTCTCGGTCTTTTTCTGGGGTCCTTCACTCCGGTTTCCTCTCGGATCTGTCTGTTCTCATGCCTCTACAGGTATCGCCGCGCTTTTCTGGATGTTTGTGAAGTCTAGTTTCAGGATCTACTGCAGAGATTTTGACACAGTTTTCACCAATAGACAGATTCACGAGAATACGTATACTACTTTACTTTTACGCGATCGGGACCAACGTACTGCGCGCTGCTACAGTTTTCCTCCTCCAACGTCTTCTATCCCTCACTGCCATCTGCCACCCGTCCACATCTACCGCTGACTGTTGCAAGTCTCCATACGTCCACCACTTCTCTTGCCTCCATCCAACTATGGTCACGTGCTTCTGATGATTCCCGCTATATTTGCAACTCACACAGTTCATCTACATCGATACTGCGATACATCCTAAATACTCGAACAATACTCAATAACACGTCGCACTGGAGCCCTACACGATGTCTCCTTTACACATGAACTACATTTTGTTAGAATCCTGCCGATAAACCGAAGTGGACCATTCGCCTTCCCTTGCACAAGGCTCACGTGCTTTTTCCATTTCATATCGCTTTGTAACGTTACGCCCTCATACTTAAACGATGTGACTGTCAATCAGAAGATAAATAACGCTGCATCTGGCTCGTGGTCGTGTCTGATCATCCATCCACCCCTTTTTGGGTCTAACATAGGCCGAAACATTTTCCGTAGTACTTTTCTCTCAAATACGAGAAGTTTACAAATGTCCTGTTTTTGGGTGCTTCACGTCTGACAGCCATGTAGTAGCACTGGTTGGTTTCATATAGCCTAACCTTGAACCGTTGCGGGAGACATCTGGATCGGTGGTGTCGCATTAGGCTACAGAAG
The DNA here is from genome assembly GCF_023898315.1 of Schistocerca nitens. NCBI lineage: Eukaryota > Metazoa > Arthropoda > Insecta > Orthoptera > Acrididae > Schistocerca > Schistocerca nitens. The sequence continues at coordinate 14,577,727 of NC_064622.1, forward strand.
GACCGATTCCATGAAAGATCCTGTCGTTGATCTCACTTTCGCATGACGAGTCCTTTGTGAAAAGTTTTTGCAAATGTTTAAATTCTCGGACTCCTTTGTAGGACCAATCTCCCACACGCAGTGACTGCAGTTGTCCAGTATCTTGAGCTTGTCGACGATCCACAGCGAGGTAGTCCGGCTTGGCTTTGTTCATGAGTAGCCCAAATTCATTGGCGTCCATCTCCAGTGCCCTGAACATTTGTTTCAAATGCTCTTCAGAGCTACTGAGTAAGCAGATATCATATGCATGGGCTGGATGTATGATATTCTTCCCTTCGACTTGGATGCCTCCGAAGGTCTCTTTAAAAGTCTCGTGTATGTTTTTCTAAAGGGTAAAATTGAAGAGGGTAGGAGATAAAGCATCTCCTTGCGTGAGACCCGTCACAGTTTTAAAGTCGTCCGTTACTCCGTTTTTGATCTTCACCTAACAGCGTGTTTCATTCAGGACGATCTTCAACAGGTTCATGAATTTTTGATCAGACTCTTGCGGTGTATGTAGTCGTAGGACTTCTTTGAATCATAGAACAAAATTAGCAATTCTTAAACGTGTTCTCTGATTTTCAGGGAGCTGGCAGAGGTCGCAGATGTGACCTACTGTTGACCGCCTTGGTCGAAAAGCCTGGTACTCACCAGTTACTGACTCTGCCATTGGTTGAGGCAGTTGGACAAGAAGGTGTACGTGGCATACAAGCAAGGCGACTCCTCTATAGTAGTCCCAATTCAGTCTGTCACTCTTGTTATGGACTGGACAGTAAAGCCGTTTTCCATTCTGTTAGTAGTTATTCTTTGGTCCAGATTGTTTGTATCAGCCAGCGCAATCATTCTGAGAGATTCTCGCCTCCCGCCCGAATCATCTCGGGCAGTATTCGATCTTGACCTGGTCACTTCACCGTCTCGCGTTTGCGTCTCGCGTTTTGATCTGATCAGTTGTGGGTGGGGGGAATCTGGGTCAGCTGTGGTTGGAAACTGAAGATCGAACCGTACTTTGGGTTCGTCCCAGTTGAGAACCTGATCGAAGTATTCCTTGCAGCTTTCGGAGATTTCACTATCGTTGGGCAGGATTTCATCATTCGACTCTTCGACAGTGGAAGAACAGTTGAACGGAATGGACAGTGCCTTGAAAGGAGGATATAAGATGAACATCAACGAAAGCAAAACGAGGATAATGGAATGTAGTCGAACTAAATCGGGTGATGCTGAGGGAATTAGATTAGGAAATCAGACAGTTTAAGTAGTAAAGGAGTTTTGCTGTGGCTCTGAGCACTATGGGACTTAACACCTGTGGTCATCAGTCCCCTAGAACTTAGAACTACTTAAACCTAACTAACCTAAGGACATCACACACATCCATGCCCGAGGCAGGATTCGAACCTGCGACCGTAGCAGTCGCGCGGTTCCGGACTGCGCGCCTAGAACCACGAGACCACCGCGGCCGGCGAAGTTTTGCTGTTTGGGGAGCAAAATAACTGACGATGGTCGAAGTAGAGAGGATGTAAAATGTAGACTGGCAATGGCAAGGAAAGCGTTTCTGAAGAAGAGAAATTTGTTAACATCGAGTATAGATTTAGGTGTCAGGAAGTCGTTTCTGAAAGTATTTGTATGGAGTGTAGCCATGTATGGAAGTGAAACATGGAGGATAAATAGTTTGGACAAGAAGAGAATAGAAGCTTTCGAAATGTGGTGCTACAGAAGAATGTTGAAGATTAGTTGGCCGGCCGAAGTGGCCGTGCGGTTAAAGGCGCTGCAGTCTGGAACCGCAAGACCGCTACGGTCGCAGGTTCGAATCCTGCCTCGGGCATGGATGTTTGTGATGTCCTTAGGTTAGTTAGGTTTAACTAGTTCTAAGTTCTAGGGGACTAATAACCTCAGCAGTTGAGTCCCATAGTGCTCAGAGCCAGCCAAGATTAGTTGGGTAGATCAAGTAACTAATGAGGAGGTATTGAATAGGATTGGGGAGAAGATAAGTTTGTGGCACAACTTGACTAGAAGAAGGGATCGGTTGGTAGGACATGTTCTGAGGCATCAAGGGATCACAAATTTAGCATTGGAGGGCAGCGTAGAGGGCAAAAATCGTAGAGGGAGTCCAAGAGATGAATACACTAAGCAGATTCAGAAGGATGTAGGCTGCAGTAGGTACTGGGAGATGAAGAAGCTTGCACAGGATAGAGTAGCATGGAGAGCTGCATCAAACCAGTTTCAGAACTGAAGACCACAACCATAACAACATCTTCGACAAACTTCTGTATGGCCTGTACCCTTTGCTAAAACACCTCACGTTTTGGATCGTTTCGCCGGTCTTGTTTCCCCTAAGTCTGCTTCCGCCTCGACGATGATCTGGTTAACATACTTTCTCTTGGCCCTCCTCACACTTGCCTGGGCAGCCCTTGGAACCTCCTCCACTCATGCTTTGCCCTGAACCACACGTGGCTGCCTCAGTTACTGTTTCCTTCCTTCCTGTCTCCGATCGGGAGCTTCAGCGCATTCCTTTCGAGACCAATCTCGTTGCGCACTGGATCTCCCTTGATCGTTTCCTCTGCTGTGTGAATGACTTAGCCCCTGATATATCTCCACAATTGCTCAGGGTCTGTATATATACGTATAAAAATTTTGAAGTGTGATGAATTTAAGTCCCTGTTCGCATTTTCCTGTGTGAATGTGAAAGCTAATCCCGAAAACTACTGCAGGGGTTTCAGTGTGGTTTTCAGAAGTAGCAGACCCATTCACGAAAAAGGTTTGTGTACATAGTCTGTTAAAGCTATCTCAGATAACTCGTCCAGTAGCAGATACTGTAGTGCTACCCGTGCGAAGTCGGCTGGGTCGTTAGTCTAGTACTAACCGCCAACATGCCGCTTCTCATTGTCCCATGGGTTGCGTTCGTCCTTTCAATGTTTTTTGCGTTAACCTTTTCTTTTTGGGCTGCCGTAAGGGAAGACTGGTGATACACACTGATTGAAAACTTCGTCGTACTATTAGGCAGAAAAGATCTGGAGAGTAATCATGTTATCAAACTTATTTCGGTAGTTCATTACTTAACAGAAATCAGTAGTTCATTACACAGTAGAAATAAGTAGTTCGTTACATTGAGAGGCACCCGCATGCCTTGCTCATACTGTGGCATCGAGCAGTCAGGCCTGCAAGATGAGTGGTCTGCCAAGCGAGTGGATTTATTCTTATTTATCGCAAAACATCAATGACTGATTATGAGCTCTAGTACTCACAATTAAGCTAGAAATTATTTTGATGTTTGAATATTACGCAACGGAAACGGATAACGCACATCTGACTATTAGTAATTTACACAACTCTGATTGTTCACTACGCACTGGCAATACCACATTTTCTTTCTTACTCAACGGCTTTGATCAACACGTGGCCATCGCACTGAATGTGAATGGCGCACACATTATAAATTCTGGATATCATGACTACAAAATGGGTTCAAAATGGTTCAAATGGCTCTGAGCACTATGGGACTTAACATCTATGGTCATCAGTCCCCTAGAACTTAGAACTACTTAAACCTAACTAACCTAAGGACATCACACAACACCCAGCCATCACGAGGCAGAGAAAATCCCTGACCCCGCCGGGAATCGAACCCGGGAACCCGGGCATGGGATACAAAATGGGTCTGAGCACTATGGGACTTAACATCTGTGGTCATCAGTCCCCTAGAACTGAGAACTACTTAAACCTAACTAACGTAAGGACATAACATACATCCATGCCCCATGCAGGATTCGAACCTGCGACCGTAGCGGTCACGCGGTTCCAGAATGAAGCGCCTAGAACCGCTCGGCCACATCGGCCGGCTATCATGACTACACACTATTCGAAGAACAAGGCCACCAATCTTTTTCTTTTGACTACCTTTATTTTATTCCGATAAATTCTATTATTCTATTATTACATTTTTATACAATAATTACACATGAGAAACTCCGCCTAGTGGGCATGGCTTTACATTGATGATCCTCAATCTTATGGTCTCGTAATTATCTAACGCTACAGTGCACTTTCTGGATAGGATGTGGATCTTTTGCTATATCTCACACTTGGACTCTCACACCCATCATCACAAAAATTTACTCCCGACCGAGCGGTACAAAAAGGAACATGCATAACCCACTGCTTCTGAACCTATCTTGCTACTCTCCCATGCAAACCACACATACGTAAATTACATGAAATACATCACACTGGCAACATACTTCACAAGGAATAGTCACAACGTTATAGTCACTTCACTTTCAGCTTTCCCACTACAATTAGTATTCATCCCAGTTAAACACGACACTGCCCCACTTCGTAACTTTTCTTTCCTACTACGAACTCTGGAGGATATATGCACGTCCTCCTGTGCAATCGAAGCCAAGTGGCGTTGCTGGATAGACGGCTGGCTCACCTTGCTTCTTTCTCAGAGTTTTAGAATTTGAATCAAGCGTCACACGCAAACATAACACGCAAAGTAACATTAAGAGCATATTCGTCACACACGCGAGTCCTCAACTGATACCATGGACGAGTACTTCTCTTTATCCTTTGTGTCATACACATATTGAGACTCACACAGTACTCACCACGTGGAAGTACTCGTCTCTAATTTCAAGTCCTGCACACGCCATTTCTTAAATATTTCAACTTATGGTACACACGCCATTTCTTAAATACACTCCTGGAAATGGAAAAAAGAACACATTGACACCGGTGTGTCAGACCCACCATACTTGCTCCGGACACTGCGAGAGGGCTGTACAAGCAATGATCACACGCACGGCACAGCGGACACACCAGGACCCGCGGTGTTGGCCGTCGAATGGCGCTAGCTGCGCAGCATTTGTGCACCGCCGCCGTCAGTGTCAGCCAGTTTGCCGTGGCATACGGAGCTCCATCGCAGTCTTTAACACTGGTAGCATGCCGCGACAGCGTGGACGTGAACCGTATGTGCAGTTGACGGACTTTGAGCGAGGGCGTATAGTGGGCATGCGGGAGGCCGGGTGGACGTACCGCCGAATTGCTCAACACGTGGGGCATGAGGTCTCCACAGTACATCGATGTTGTCGCCAGTGGTCGGCGGAAGGTGCACGTGCCCATCGACCTGGGACCGGACCGCAGCGACGCACGGATGCACGCCAAGACCGTAGGATCCTACGCAGTGCCGTAGGGGACCGCACCGCCACTTCCCAGCAAATTAGGGACACTGTTGCTCCTGGGGTATCGGCGAGGACCATTCGCAACCGTCTCCATGAAGCTGGGCTACGGTCCCGCACACCGTTAGGCCGTCTTCCGCTCACGCCCCAACATCGTGCAGCCCGCCTCCAGTGGTGTCGCGACAGGCGTGAATGGAGGGACGAATGGAGACGTGTCGTCTTCAGCGATGAGAGTCGCTTCTGCCTTGGTGCCAATGATGGTCGTATGCGTGTTTGGCGCCGTGCAGGTGAGCGCCACAATCAGGACTGCATACGACCGAGGCACACAGGGCCAACACCCGGCCTCATGGTGTGGGGAGCGATCTCCTACACTGGCCGTACACCACTGGTGATCGTCGAGGGGACACTGAATAGTGCACGGTACATCCAAACCGTCATCGAACCCATCGTTCTACCATTCCTGCACCGGCAAGGGAACTTGCTGTTCCAACAGGACAATGCACGTCCGCATGTATCCCGTGCCACCCAACGTGCTCTAGAAGGTGTAAGTCAACTACCCTGGCCAGCAAGATCTCCGGATCTGTCCCCCATTGAGCATGTTTGGGACTGGATGAAGCGTCGTCTCACGCGGTCTGCACGTCCAGCACGAACGCTGGTCCAACTGAGGCGCCAGGTGGAAATGGCATGGCAAGCCGTTCCACAGGACTACATCCAGCATCTCTACGATCGTCTCCATGGGAGAATAGCAGCCTGCATTGCTGCGAAAGGTGGATATACACTGTACTAGTGCCGACATTGTGCATGCTCTGTTGCCTGTGTCTATGTGCCTGTGGTTCTGTCAGTGTGATCATGTGATGTATCTGACCCCAGGAATGTGTCAATAAAGTTTCCCCTTCCTGGGACAATGAATTCACGGTGTTCTTATTTCAATTTCCAGGAGTGTATTTCCAACTTATAATACACACGCCAGTAATTCAGCTTAACTTAAGCACTCGGAAATATTTCAACTTATTGCTACACGTGGTTTCATTGTGACCGTTGGTCACTTCCGAAGATTACTACTATCCCCTTAATATTACCTGCCTGTCATTTAATTCTCCCCACAAATGTTCCTGAAATAGAGAAATTATTATTCCAAACTACTCTTAAGTATTTCACATGCATACCATTTTCTCCACTCTTTTGTCTTTACGGAGCACACCTAAGACAGGTCTTACCAACACAAGATCCGGCGCCAGAGTGCTGAAACATGGCCGTTCTTCAGGTCATCTCGCACCTCTGTCGAAGTGGGGAGGCACCTTGCTACCGTATTGGTCAGCCGCATTTCAGGCGCTCAAAGCTCAGGTAAATTTCATCTCTTTGGTTCCAACAAAGGTGACCAAAGGACCGTCTGAAAGATGCTCATATATTCACATTCACTATCTGCGGTTAGCAGACGACCATACATTCATTCATTTCACAGATCTCACCAAATTGGGTGTAGGGACTTATTTTGTGGGAGTGCACATGTGATCAATTAAATAAATAAATTGTGATTCTTTCCTACACTGGTATCTGGCTTCGGTGTATTCAGTGAAACTGAGTTATTATTACAAAAAATACCTATTTTCAATTTCGGGTGGTACTGTACCCTTTCAACATAATGGAAATAAGACGTGTAGCGTTAGACCTCGACATTGGCTTTTTTTTTCTCACTTTTGTTGAGTGTGGCCACCGAAACGTCAACACAGTGCGCTACTGTTTTGTGTCGCTTCCCCCGCTGCGCTGCCAGACTTCTCCTTTCGCGCCGTCTACTAGTGCTCGCTGCCCAGACTCTTCGCAGCTGGCGGAACTGCCGTACAAGGGAACGGCTCGGCTCGCTGTGCAGCCGTCGCTTCATGGTGTGGGGCGGGGCGGGGCGGTGACGTAACGTCTGAGCCGCCTCCACGTCACGCGGGCAGAGGGGAGAGATAAGTCGGTGCAGCCACGGTGAGCGCCGGCTCGGGCGCCAAGTGCCTCTCTGGTTCTTGTGGGGCTGCTGCAGCTGCCGGAGGTTTAGGCGGCTGCGCCCGGAGTCCGAGAGGAACGTGAGACGATGGCACGCACCATCACCGAGGCACAATATGCGACTTTCAGATTTACGTCCAGAATTGTCACCGTAAATTTCAATAGGCTTGAATGCGCCGCGATACACGGAAACTGATGATTTGTGACCTGTCGTCCTGAATATCGCAAACAATCGCCATAACCGTTACTTCGAAACACATCTTGTTTTTAAAGCGCCTATATCAACAGGCACGCAAAGCACACGGCATTTGTAAGAGTGGAGGGGCGTGAAAGGGAAGCTGTGGTGGAGAACGGAGTGAGACAGCCTTGTAGCCTGACACCGATGTTAATCAATCTCTACACTGAGCAAGCAGTAAAGGTAACCAGACAAAAATTTGGAGTAGGATTTAAAGTTCACGAAGGAGAAATAAAAACGTTGAGGATTGCCGACGACATCGTAATTCTGTCAGACAGCAAAGGATTTGGAAGAGCAGCTCAGCTTGCCCTCTCCTCACCTGATATACCGGTACTGAGAACTGTGAATGAAGGGCCACAGGCAGATTCCAAATTTATAGATATCCGGAAAGCATCCGACACGGTGCCCCATTCCAGGCTATTAAAGAAGATACGAGCATATGGAATAAGTTCACAGATATCTGACCCGAAGAATTCTTAAGTTAAAGAACCGAATATGTTGCCCTCGACGACGAGTGTTCATCAGAGAGAAATGTATAGTGAGGAGTGCCCCAGGAAGAGTGATAGGACCGCTATTACTCTCTCTATACATAAACGATTTGACGGACAGTGTGGGCAGCAATCTGTGGTTGTTTCTACATCTACATTCATACTCCGCAAGCCACCCAACGGTGTGTGGCGGAGGACACTTCACTTGCCACTGTCATTACCTCCCTTTCCTGTTCCAGTCGCTTATGGTTCGCGGGAAAAACGACTGCCGGAAAGCCTCTGTGCGCGCTCGAATCTCTCTAATTTTACATTCGTGATCTCCTCGGGAGGTATAAGTAGGGGGAAGCAATATATTCGATACCTCATCCAGAAACGCACCCTCTCGAAACCTGGACAGCAAGCTACACCGCGATGCAGACCGCCTCTCTTGCAGAGTCTGCCACTCGAGTTTGCTAAACATCTCCGTAACGCTATCACGCTTACCAAATAACCCTGTGACGAAACGCGCCGCTCTTCTTTCGATCTTCATATCTCCTCTGTCTGCTGATTATGTCGTGGTGTACGCTAAGGTGTCCGAGGTGAGCGACTGTAGAAGGATACAAGATGACTTATACACAATTTCCAGTTGGTGTGGTAAGTGGCGGCTAGTTCTAAACGTAGAGAAATGAAAGTTGATGCAGGTGAGTACTAAAAGCAAATCCGCAATATTCCGGTACAGCATTATACCGTCCTGTGAGCCGTGCTGCAACTCGCGTTGGTGCTCTTTGTAGGTTTCCGCCCTCTGTTGGAGGCCACACCGTATCCTTTGGTTGGCATGGTTGCGGTTGTTCGTCTTCTTATCGTCTTGACTGGCGCCACTCGCTTCGCAAGCGTTGCCTGTCCGCCAGTGGCAGCAGAGGCGGTTATCGATATGTGGTAACTGTTGCCCTATCTTTGGGGCGACGTCGTTGTTTTTCCGTGTCGTGTGAGTGTGGCAATTCGGTTGGCGACTCAGGAGTAGCCAAGTCCGTGCAGTGCGGGAACACGCCAGGACCGCTGGCGGCACGCACGGACTGCCGGATCGAAGGCTGTGGTCACGAGGATGCACGACCTCGTCGTGAACCGGATCCTGTAGGCTTCAAGATGACTGCATTTCAGTTCAAGTAGAGAAACTTCCAACATTCTGACATCTCGCGCTTCTCCGGTGACTGGGGCTCGTGTTGCTGCTCGTAGTATCGCCGAGGCGAAGAGCAGCGAGTGGAGTACTTGAGGAAAGCGGATCTGATTAGCTTTCCTCGACTTGTTGTTACTATTTACTGCGTTCAACTTGTTACAATTTGTCAAGTTCAACCAGCGGTAATTTGTCTTGCCTGGTGGGCGCAGTTACCTGCCCTGGGGGTTAGTGTGTGTAACGGCAGTGTACGTTTCCTCGCCCTGCCGCTGCTGTCCGGTAAAGCGTGTAGTTTTGACAGCTTTCTTCATTGTAGGCCGTTTGTGATTCTTCTACTCTGCTGGTAGTGATTCCTTTCTCGTTCTGGGCGCTCTAAGTACAGTATTCTGGGGCCGCAGTGCAGTCCACCGGTTCCGCCTTTGCCGTGTTGTTCCATTCTTCCATTTGGTTTATCGGACGTCAGGTAGCCTCAGCAGGATTATCGTTAGTCATTCGTTAGGCTGCCACTAGTCTGAGTTACCATCTTGTGAAGTGAATGCAACTCTTGGCTGCCTATCTCATTGCTCGTGGAAGTGTTTGTTGCCAGACCTTCACAGAGGTCGATTCCTGGATCACCGTCTGTGACTGGTCCTTGTGTTTTATCATTGTATCATTGTATTATTGTTTTTATTACCATATCTTGTAATGCCTACATTAAAGGTTATCTACGTCTAGTTAATAGTTCTGGTCGCCTTCTGGAATAAATGTAGCTGTGTAAGGGTTCTGTTGCAAGCTTTACCACCATCTTATTTCACCCGTTGGGTGGTCAGTTGCTTGTTTCCTTTTAATTAACTTTTGCAGGTTTCTAATTTTTTTTTATATAATTGCCGTTCCTCGCATGTAAGGCCTTCAGACGTGTTCGTGGTCATTTGCTTGGAAAAAAAATTTTGTGTTCGTATTTTAGCAGTAAGACGTAAAACCTTCTTTACTGCCATTCCCGGTGTATGATACCTTCTGCTGTGGAACTTCCTGGCAGATTAAAACTGTGTGCCGAACCGAGACTCGAACTCTTGACCTTTGCCTTTCGCGGGCAAGCGCTCTACCGTCTGAGCTACCCAAGCACGACTCACGCCCCGTCCTCACAGCTTTACTTCTGCCAGTACCTCATCTCCTACCTTCCAAACTTTACAGAAGCTCTCCTGCGAACCTTGCAGAACCAGCACTCCTGGAAGAAAGGATACTGCGGAGACATGGCTTAGCCACAGCCTGGGGGATGTTTCTAGAATGAGATTTCCACTCTGCAGTCGAGTGTGCGCTGTGAGGACGAGGGTTGGGTAGCTCAGACGGTAGAACACTTGCCCGCGAAAGGCAAAGTTCCCGAGTTCGAGTCTCGGTCCGGCACACACTTTTAATCTGCCAGGAAGTTTCACATCAGCGCACACTCCGGTGCAGAGTGAAAATCTCAACCTTCTGCTGTGTTTGTGGTCACTTACCTTTTAATATTTCAATACCTGTAGGTTGTAAATTGCAGTGAGTTCTTAGACATTCTTAATTTATTGCCATTCTTGGCGTTTGAGGCCTTCAGCCGTGATCACAGTGGCTTGTTTTTCTTTATTTTTTTAAACATCATTTGTATCTGTATTTGACGGTGATTTGCTAAATTGTAACGCACTGAAAACACTATTATCACAGTTGTTTATTCCTTCATTAATAACGTGCGGTACTATTTTATTTATTGTTGAGTCTAGAACTACTGTTTTAAAAATAAATGTGTGTAACTGTAAGAGAAAATCAATAGTAACTGTTTGCTGCCACGTCCACAGTCGTAACCCAATCCTGCCTTCCCTTTTGACCACAAGGTTTCATTCCGCTTGACAGAGTCACGTCTTTTAAATATTTGGGCGTAACGTTGCAAACCGATACGAGACGGAACCAGCGTGTGACAACTGTGGCAGGGTAGGCGAATGCTCGACTTCGGTTTATTGCGACAATTATAAGAAACTGTGGTTCGTCTGTAAGGCACACCGCATATAAGACGCTAGTGCGACCTATTCTTGAGTATTGGTAGAGTGTTGGGGATTCGTATCAGGTTGGATGGAAGGAAGACATCGAAGCTATTCAGAGGCGGGCTGCTAGATTTGTTACCGGTAGGTTCGACAACACGCGAGTGTTACGGAGATGCTTCCGGAGCTCAAATGGGAATCACTGCAGCGAAGGCGAGATTCTTTTCGAGGAACAGTACTGAGAAAATTTAGAGAATCGGCATTTGAACCTGTCTGCCGAACTATTCTACTACCACGAAGATAAGATACGATAAATTAGGGCTCATACGCAGGCGTACAGACAGTCGTGTCTCCCTCGCTCTATTTGCGAGCGGAACAGGAAAGGAAATGACAAGTAGTGGTATAGACTACCCTCCGTTACGCACCGTACGGTGGCTTTCGGAGTATCTATATGGGTGTAGATGTAACAGCTGAATGGAATGGACGGTGTCGTGAAAGGAGGATATCAGATGAACGTAAACAAAAGCAAAACGAAGATAATGGAATGTAGTCAAATTAAATCAGGTGATGCTGAGGGAATGAGGTTCGGAAATTAGACACTTACAGTAGTAGATGAGTTTTGCTATTTGGGCAGCAAATTAACTGATGGTGGCCGAAGTAGGGGATGTAAAATGTAGACTGGCGGTTGCAAGAAAAGCGTTTCTGAAGAAGAGAAATTTGCTGGCATCGAATATAGATTGAAGCGTTAGGATGTCTTTTCGGAAGGCATTTGTCTTGAGTGATTGTTGCCATGTATGGAAGTGAAACGTGGACGATAAACACTTTAGAAAAGAAGAGAATACATGGTTTCGAAATGTCGTGCTGCAGAAGAATACTGAAGATTAGGTGGGTAAATCACGTAACGAGGTACTGAACAGAACTGGGGAGAAAAGAAATTTGTGTCGCAGCTTGACTAAAGGAAGGGGTCGCTTGATAGGACACATTCTGAGACATCAACGATTTTAGTAAAATTGTACAGCGAGACCAAGAGATGAATACAATAAGCAAATTGAATAGGACGTAGGGTGCTGTACTTATTCAGAGACGAAGAGGCTTGCACAGTAAAGAGTAGCATGGAGAGCTGCATCAAACCCGTCTTTGGACTGAAGACCACAACTACAACGACAACTGAAACAGTTGAACATTTTTAACACCATTATTATTCGTAGTACAATGCTTTTTTTTATTCTTGCCGTCATTTTGAGTCTTAAAGTTACCTTCCCATTATACTTCATTATACCGGGTGATCAAAAAGTCGTATAAATTTGAAAATTTATGAAACCACGGAATAATGTAGATAGAGAGGTAAAAATTGACACACGTGCTTGGAATGACATGGGGTTTGATTAGAAACAAAAAAAAAAAAAAAAACAAATTATTGCTAGACGTGTGAAAGATCTCTTGCGCGCCTCGTTTGGTGATGATCGTGTGCTCAGCCGCCACTTTCGTCATGCTTGGCCTCCCAGGTCCCCAGACCTCAGTCCGTGCGATTATTGCCTTTGGGGTTACCTGAAATCGCAAGTGTATCGTGATCGACCGACATCTCTAGGGAGTCTGAAAGACAACATCCGACGCCAATGCCTCACCATAACTCCGGACATGCTTTACAGTGCTGTTCACAACATTATTCCTCGACTACAGCTATTGTTGACGAATGATGGTGGACATATTGAGCATTTCCTGTAAAGAACATCGTCCTTGCTTTGCCTTACTTTGTTATGTTAATTATTGCTATTCTGATCAGATGAAGCGCCATCTGTCGGACATTTTTTGAACTTTTTTATTTTTCGGTTCTAATAAAACCCCATGTCATTCCAAGCATGTGTGTCAATTTGTACCTCTCTATCTACATTATTCCGTGATTTATTCAGTTTTCAAATTTATACTGACTTTTTGATCACCCGGTATATCAACAACTAAAACATAAAATATTTAAACAGAGTCCATAGCATTGCACTATTCTTAGATCATACTTCAAGATCAACTTTCATCCCACACTTCTGCTATTAACATCCATCACTAAAATGCTAGTGTCCAGCGTGGTGTCTCTGGCTTTGGATGCTGCAAATACGAAGTAAAAAGCGGCACTGGCAGCGTAATTCTGCTGTCTACTTGTCTCGTGTCACTGCTAATATGCCAACTTGTGAAGGTAATACATAAACAGCACTGGTCAAAATTTTACTCGAATGACGAGTAACGAATACAGCTAAATATTATTATTTGAATAACAAATGAAGTTTTGTGAACAGGATATAAGAGTCAGAACTGTTGTGATGAAACAGGGATCTCAAAAGCAGAAAAGAGTCTACCAAGTGGTTTGAACGCAGAATCACAAAAGTGACTGCTGAAATGCCGAGCTGAAATGAAGCAGCAACATGGACATTCTGCAAGCAGCACGAGAGGAGCGTTGAAGCTTGTGAAGCGCGTGTGTGGCGCAGAATGGAGAAGATCAGCTTGGCTGGTGGGAATGGCGAGGTACTGAAGAGAAATGGACAAGATCGGATGATGTTGCTGACTGTGGTGCGTTGAAAGCTAAACTGGATAGAGCATAATTTGGGACGAGACTGCCATCTAGTAGAGGCAATTGAAGGTTTTAATCCAGGGAAGAGAGGGAAGGGCAGACGAAGTCAGTAGACCGCAAGGAGGCAACCAAAGAATGAAGAGGAAGGCAGGGGGGACATAAGCATGGAGGCCTATGAAGTCTAAACCTGCCGCAAGGCAGGTAAACCGGTGATTGAAACTCGAAAAATTACTCATTTCTGCGAGTAAAAATATTTATTCGCCATCTGTGAATAAAGAGGGATATGAGTGATACATAAATTTGAAATCCAAATGCATTGATTTTTTTTTAAGCATCTCGAAATAAAGTTATGATTCTGGAAGATTTTCCATTATGATATATTAAAAAGAAGACATGCGAAAGTGGGTAGTGGTGTGTAATATCTCCTCAAATTCTCCATTATTTCGAGATAACGATATAACACTGTAAAATGGCGATCTTCAGCAAAAAATTGAGAAATCACGATTGCCGATCTACTTTTCAGCAAATTACTTGGTTGTAATTACATATTAACTTCACTTCCTAAATGCCAGTAAAAGCTGATTAAATTTTTTTCTGTCTCATTATAAACGCGTCACCCGACTACTTAAACATTTCTTTGGCTGTTATAAGAGGGTAGTTAGTTGCAAGCCTCCCTTTGTCAGGGACAGCATAGAAGTGAACTATTTGTTTTGAAAATCCCGCATAAGGCAGTGCTTCAGTAGGTGTATGTTCCCTTTTAGCAGTAGAAAGGCGGGAGACGTCTTTAAGTCGTCTCTTGACAGTTTCTCCATAGGAAGGTACGAATGGGCTGCAATATTATGAGACTTTAAATTTAAAGCCTGTTCATGCAAGATCACAGAGGCCTTACGTCGTTCACCAGTTTTCTAGAGTCCACACACGAGATACCAATATCCAACAGCCTTAGCAAACTTGGTACAGTTGAGGAAGATACAGAAGATTCTAGTCTCCGCTGGATACATTCTCACCTTTGTCTTCTGAGTGTCTCTGGGGGGAAAGGCTGTACGAAGTACTGGAAGGGGCGGGCAGGGGAGTCAGTTGATCTGAGCTGCATCGGTAGGGCAACTGCTCACGGCGCTTGCCTGCGAAGCGTATTATAAAGGGGGGCAATCAGTAAATAATGCGACACACTTTTTTCTCAAAGCAGGTTGCTTTTGTTGAGAATTCCAAAACACCATATTGTCCCCCACTCTGCTAGCTACGAAACCCTATTTTCCAACATATCTCCGTTCAATGCCACGGCCTTATGCCACCTTTCTGGGAGGGCCTGTGTGTTCCCATGGTACCACTCTGTTGGTCGACGTCGGAGCTGACGTCTCGCTGCACGAATAACTTCCCTATCATCCACCTACTGCCTCCCGCCGGGTGCATCCTCCACTGGGCCAAAGAGATGGAAGGTGTGAGACCCGGGCTGTAGGGAAGATGAGGAAGAGCAGTCGTCTGAAGTCTTCTGAGCTCCTCTCGAGTGCACAGATCTGTGTGAGGCCGTGCGTTGCCAAGGGCAAGTAGAAGTTTGTTTGACTTTCTGTGGCGACAGACACGCTGAAGTGGTTTCTCCAATTTCCTGAGGCAAGCACAGTACACTTCAGAGCTGATCGTTGCACCACGAGAGAGGACATCAAACGGAATAACACCTTCAGACTCTCAGAAGACCGGCCCATGACTTTACTGGCTGAGAGTGCCACTTTGAACTTTTTCTTCAGAGGAGAGGTGGTGTGGAGCCAATCCGTGCACTGCCGTTTCTTTTAATTTGGAAATGGTGAACCCGTGTTTCGTTGCCTGTGATGATGTTCGACAAGAAATTGTCCTGATAAGCCTCTAAACGCGCAAGCAACTCCGCACTGACGGTCCTTCGTTGCCCTTCACGGTCTTCTGGTAGGCGGTGAGGAAACCAGCAGGCACAAGCCTTTGAGTATCCCAACTCGTGCACGAGTGAGTAAGCACTACCAACAGAGACATCCAGTTTGTTTCTGATTCATTGAACGCCTCAAATGAGAGTGTCCGCACGTTCTAACATTGCAGAGCTAGAGCTCTGTGCGGCAGGTTGGCAGGTGGGGGTCGGACAGGTTTGCGCCACCTTGCTGCGATAACAGCCGCCTCGCCCAACGACTCACTGTTGTTGTTCACTGTCAGGTCTCCGTAGAGTCATAGACATTGTGTGGGCGCCTATGAGTATCTGCGACGATTTGGTTATCCGCCAAAAGAAATTCAGTGACAGCTCTCTGCTTGAAACGCACCTCCAGTACAGGCGCCATTTTGAAGGTCACGTGTAGCGCCGGCTCCTGGCGGTACTTCGTGAAACTATAGGGGCTGAAGTGGGAATATTCCATGATGCCCAAAACAAATTCTGCGTTTTTTTAGCCGAAACTGATCGAGGAAAAAAAGTGTTGCATTACTTGCGTTTGCGTGCATTTGTTACCCTGTAAGGCTCTGCTCACCTCGGAGGTTGATTGGGACAGAGCATTGCACTTGTCTATTGGAGTTGGTATAGCCTTGCCTGACATTTAACCTATCTCATGAGGCAGTTATACGGGACCTAAACTTTCTTATGTACTCTGTAACACGGTGCAAATTGACTTGTGATTTTTTCGTTTTTAGAGTGAAAGGAATGATAAGCGAAAGAAAAAAAAATCCCTGGAACTAAGGGAGTTCGGGTGTTGGGGACCTCCAGCCTTTGACTTTGTGTGACTTTGTAATCTGCAACTCACTCACTTCCTTTTCCAAAATGGACGCCGATGTTCATCGCATTAATAAATTATTCATCAAAACGACGCAGATCCATAGGAACAAACCTTGTAAATACATGACACACTTCTGTTCGAGAAGTAAACAGATCAAATGTGGTTTTATTCTATGCTATTATTTATTTGCATTACAGATAATAAACAAGAAATAATTATTTGTATTCGCAGAAAGGAATGATGTCTTTATAGGCAACTAATTTATTTGTGAATAAAATATTCCGCATTATCTATTATTTGAATAATTATTTAGATACAACTTTATTCGGATAATACCGATATCTATACAGCAATGTACTAAAACAACGCAGGTGCTCCACTTCGACCACACCACCAGCCCGTACACGCTCGAGGCGCCTTCCAGTCTATTCATATGATCAGCAAACAGATGTTCCCTACGGCCGTTGTGATAGATCTGCACAGGAGGTTTTTACTCCTGCGACCACTTCTATCACATCTACCGGGCGCAAGAGATTGTTCATTAAACTGGATATAGCTTTGACTTCAATACTCAACACGTAGCATGTAATGGCATAGCTTACACGGTTTCTGTTAACTCTTGTCCAGTCGATTTCATTAAAATATTGACCCTGAAGGGGCTGGCGGATTCTCTCCCAACTAGGTCCAGATGTGGTACGGTTACTTCAAATAAATAGTAATAATTATCGTAAACAGTTAAGCTATCATTTATGGTCAATGTTTTGATTATCATTATTAAGGAATACCTATACCAATTACTGCAGTAATTTTTCGAAAACAAAAATTAAGATCATTTTGCCCTGTACAATCAACACAATGAAGTACATCAATATGGAATAGGACACAAATGATAAAAATGTATCCTTGCGAATATAAGTACTGGGTGATAACTGTGAGTATATTAAGAACCACTGCATGAAAATATCAGTGTAAATAAAATAAAACTTTCTCAAAATAATTTTAAATTTGAAAATGGTTTTAGTAGTATGTTGCGTCTACAAAACTGTACGTAATTTCCGGTGTTAACTCGCTACGCAAAAGAACGATGATTCTTCGTTACCATATTTTCTAGAAAACGTCACTCACTTATGATATAAATGTTCTTACACGTGACTGGCAACATGAAAGAAAAATTTAGCATCATCTTTGAGTTGATTTCCACTTGATACATTGTTCGCAGGTACTGAATGGAATGCGCCATAAAAGAGAAAAGCGGTGTTTTCATAGTCAGTCGCATATTGGCAAAAGTAAACAAATTCAGTCGCTATAAACAGATGTTTAAAAAAATTCCAAGACTGTAATTGTTTATTTTGTATCGGAAAATGAATCATCAGTGCGATTAGCGTTTTACGTAAAACTCCAAATAAACAGCTACTACTCGTAATTGTTGTGTCGCGATCAAAATACTGAAAGTTAATTGTTAAAAAGTTGTGTTACAGACACTTCATTATTCGAGCGGTAACTGATTGCCGTAAAAGTCTACGACACAGTTTTGAAGTTGTGATAGTGACATAAGAACAGCAGACAGAACTTCCAGTTTGAGTGTTCTTTGCATAGATGCCCCAGTCGCTTTTGTCCATAGTCCAATTAAAAGTTGTCCCCATCGGCATTGTTTTAGCGTTAGTTGTTACTGAGGATAACTTTTAATTGTTCTCTTTAGACCGCTAGTTACATACCTACACTGTCTTTCAGGACTCCATTCTGTCATACTGCTTCGACAACCATACCTAACACTAATTGCCTTGGCTTCCGCAATAGTCCGTACACAAGTATTATTTACATTTACTGAAGTCTTGCGGTTGAGAAACAGTACTTCAGTTAATTTCTTAACGTCGTGGTACAAAACATAAATGCAAAATAGGAAATAATATTTCGTATTAATTTTAATTGTCTGTACTTAGTAACGTTGTTAAGACACTTCGACATTCGTCACTATGGCTACTACATCTTACGCATCGAATTTTTTACGTGAATTCCACTTTGCTCTGTGTAATGTGTTACACTGTGCGTCGATACTTCTTCCCGTGCTACTAACCGACACCATTGATGTTAAGGCAGAGATACAGATTTGCGTCCCAAGGTGTTGTTACTCTCGGTTTTAATAGCTCTTTATTATATTGCGTTGTGTCTGCGAGTTATATCAGACTTATGTACAGTTATATAATCGAAACTAACGTACCGTTCAACTGAACAAGCACTTATGCTACGGAATTGTTCTGGACAGCAACAAAATAAACTCCCATCACGGACTAACACGACACACGAGAGTTCAGTGTAGATACTTCCAAAACATAATTTCAAAATAATATTTCCTTTAAGGAATGAATTTTAATTTAACTAACCGTGGTCTAAAAAACTATATTTTGGCACTTCCAAGGCTATGTAATTTCGGAGAACGTAATACAGTGTGACATGAGCGTTTGTGAAGGAAACGAACAGTGGTATTTTCACTGGTAACCGGTTTATTACTTTTCTTCTCGGAACAGTAGTTTCAGAACATAAACCAGAGTCAGGGGCCAATCTTGTGAAAACTCAGCTGTGAACTTCTCGGTCTCAAACATGAATCGAGTAATTACTTGTTTTCTAATTTAAACGGTTGGTCATCAGCGTTTCTACCGTAATAAAGCCCAAGAGAGGGAAAGAAGCAGTAGGCTCCATATCTTGTATATTAGTTAGAGATATATTCCGTCCATCCCTCCTTCCCCTCCCCTCCCCCCCTCTCACTACCACCTCACATAAAAAATCTTATTAAACTTGTAGTAATAAGCAAAACGTCTGAAACAGTTCAATATTTCTACGCATATAGATTGTATAGCAGCGACAGTTAGGAGTATTCTATTTACTAAAGCAGTACAGTAATTTGTGGCTTTTGTGTTTTAATCGTGACTGCACGTGAACCGGGAAGGCTGATTTGTAGTTTAGTTGCCACATTAAAATGGCAAAAGCTACAGGGTTACGAACGCACGGGTCAAGGTATTGGAAATATTCCACGGAAATTAAATTTTCTTGAATGGAAAGATATGAGCTGTTACTCCTGAAAAAAAGACAAGGGTTACACAGAAAAACTGATTTCAGTAATTATAGATGCTCTTGTAGACTACTAGCGAGCTCTTGTATCCTTTAGTACTGACTAAACAAGAAACAAAGAGAGCTGATCTCCCTTTTCAAAACTCAGAGGCACTGTAACTTCTCTTCACCTAGTGCAATTGGAAAATGATTTAAAGCTTTCAGTCAGCAGATCACATCTACATCTACATCCATACTCCGCAAGTCACCTGACGGTGTGTGGCGGAGGGTACTTTGAGTACCTCTATCGGTTCTCCCTTCTATTCCAGTCTCGTATTGTTCTTGGAAAGAAAGATTATCGGTATGCCTCTGTGTGGGCTCTAGTCTCTCTTATTTTATCCTCATGGTCTCTTCGCGAGATGTACGTAGGAGGGAGCAATATACTGCTTGACTCTTCGGTGAAGGTATGTTGTCGAAACTTCAACAAAAGCCCGTACCGAGCTAATGAGCGTCTCTGTTGCAGAGTCTTCCACTGGAGTCTATCTATCATCTCCGTAACGCTTTCTCGATTACTAAATGATCCTGTAACGAAGCGCGCTGCTGCCCGTTGGATCTTCTCCATCTCTTCTATCAACCCCATCTGGTACGGATCACACACCGGTGAGGAGTATTCAAGCAGTGGGCGAACACGTGCACTGTAACCTACTTCCTTTGTTTTCGGATTGCGGTTTCCTTAGGATTCTTCCAATGAATATCAGTCTGGCATCTCCTTTACTGACGATCAACTTTATATGATCATTCCATTTCAAATCACTCCTAATGCGTACTCACAGATAATTTATGGAATTAACAGCTTCCAGTTGCTGGCCTGTTATATTGTAGCTGAATGATAAAGGATCTTTCTTTCTATGTACTCGCAGCACATTACACTTGTCTATATTGAGATTCAATTGCCATTCCCTGCACCATGCGTCAATTCGCTGCAGATCCTCCTGCATTTCAGTACAATTTTCCATTGTTACAACCTCTCGATGTATCACAGCATCATCCGCAAAAAGCCTCAGTGAACTTCTGATGTCATCCACAAGGTCATTTATGTATATTGTGAATAGCAATGGTCCTACGACACTCCCCTGCGCCACACCTGAAATCACTCTACTTCGGAAGACTTCTCTCCATTGAGAGTGACATGCTTCGTTCTGTTACCTAGGAACTCTTCAATCCAATCACACAATTGGTCTGATAGTCCATATGCTCTTACTTTGTTCATTAAACGACTGTGGGGAACTGTATCGAACGCCTTGCGGAAGTCAAGAAACACGGCATCTACCTGGGAACCCGTGTCTATGGCCCTCTGAGTCTCGTGGACGTATAGCGCGAGCTGGGTTTCACACGATCGTCTTTTTCGAAACCCCTGCTGATTCATGCAGAGTAGATTTCTAGTCTCCAGAAAAGTCACTACACTCGAACATAACACGTATTCTAAAATTCTGCAACTGATCGACGTTAGAGATATA
This sequence comes from Schistocerca nitens, assembly GCF_023898315.1. Lineage (NCBI taxonomy): Eukaryota > Metazoa > Arthropoda > Insecta > Orthoptera > Acrididae > Schistocerca > Schistocerca nitens. Next base: position 14,598,599 of record NC_064622.1, read on the forward strand.
GGTGTACAGTTCTGCACATCTGTTCGACGTCCCTTCTTGAAAACGGGGATTACCTGTGCCCTTTTCTAATCCTTTGGAACGCTACGCTCTTCTAGAGACCACATCGTGTTCAGAAGATGTTAATGAACTCATACCCCAGCTCAACGCCCGTATTCGGCGGTTTCCAACCCGTACCGCTTCCACCGCATTGAATTCGGCCTTGCAGCGTCAGTGTCGCGGAGAGAGCTCGAATATATCTGGCTCGCCTCCGCGCTCTTGTGTTCGAGGCTCTTTGATATCAGCAGTTCTGGAAGAGCTGTAGCCGGGTTTTCGCCGCTTCGTACCAGTGCAGGCGTCTGGAACTGGCGGACTTCGCCGTTCGCCTCTGCCCTGCCTGCGAGCGCCAAGGAGGGACGCAGCGACACAGCCGATGCTTCCCCTGTCACCTGGCGCCGATGCCGCGTTCAAAACGCGCTGGTAATTCTCGCGCAGTGAAATATCAGCTTGTACAGAACTGCAGTAACTACATACACGGAGGGAGGAATTACGCAACAGCAAGAAGCATCTGTGCGACGAAACGAAAGTTGGTAGGCGTGTTTCTACACCTGGCAAATGGTGTCTCTTCAAATTTCTCGCCAGTCGCCTAAGAATGGCCCTAGGAGCGCCACTATGACGATGGAATCCAGGCTGGCTTTAAGTACACGCTGCAGCGATGACGAACGATAGTTACGTCTGAGACTGGACGCGGTGAGTTGATGTTGGTCAGGAGTGCCATTAAGGCGGCAAAGACGGCGTTATTAACACCTCACACTCACGTAATATGGCTAGGAGAAGCTGGATGTTCCTTCTGCGATACTGCAGAAAGGCTCGGCAGGAATGTAGCCACTGTACGTGAACGTTGGCAGCGGTGGTCACGGGAACGTACCGCAACGTACTACGGAGAAGGCTACGAGCACGAGATGGCCTCGGTGCAAGCAGGAGGCTGCCTTCTAGGACTGCAGGCAGCGGTTACCAACCTTTATGACAAGGAGACGGCACGGCCGTGGGGTCCGGGATTTGTCCGAAATTTTGTGTGGTGAAAGAGGACCCTTAACACCTCACGTGGTTAAAATATTAGGACGCACTACTCGGAAAATCCCGGGAGAAATCGATGCATAGTTTGTTAGGTGCCTTATGAGTGTAAAATGTTAGTCCACTGCCGAGCCGCCGTCTGGCCTCGGTGTTTACGGCTCGGATTCTTACGCCAGAGGTCTCGTGTTCGATTCCTCCTCTGGCACTTTTTTTCCTTCTGTTTCACTTTCTTTGGTTATTCCACCAATTATTCAGAAAGTTTCGCAAACCTACATGATCTTTAACAAATTAGTTACATTACTGAATAAAAATTATTTTCTTTTTGTCCAACAACACAATTCATGGCGGTTGGTTTTCCATTTTTCATTAAAAAGGCAATGTTTCTCCTCACATACTTTACAATCAGAATAACAAAGTATTTGTATGGAGTGTAGCCATCTATGTAAGTGAAACATGGACGATAAATTAGAAAAGACGAGAAGCTTTTGAAATGTGGTGCTACAGAAGAATGATGAAGATTAGATGGGTAGATCACATAACTAATGAGGAGGTGTTGAACAGAATTGGGGAGAAGAGGAGTTTGTGGCATAACTTGAAGAAGGGATCGGTTGGTAGGACATGTTCTGAGGCATCAGGAGATCACCAATTTGGTACTGGAGGGCAGCGTGGAGGGTAAAAATCGTAGAGGGAGACCAAGAGATGAATACACTAAGCAGATTCAGAAGGATGTAGGTTGCAGTACGTACTGGGAGATGAAGAAGCTTGCACAGGATAGAGTAGCACGGAGAACTGCATCAAACAACAACAAAGTCGATTGGGAAACATTCAATGTTTATACATATAATAATTATAAACGAGAACTGCAGTGGTAATTATCGTAAAAAGAAACAAAGCATTAATTTTTGCGACATCTTGCGTAACACATAAAAGCGGATTTTTTACAATCACAGGGCGTTTGCAATAAATCTGTACAAAAACATGCCCCATTAACATTTACGAAAATGTTTCGCGTTTCTGACAATTTTGAGGCAAACCAGGCATATTAAATCATGTCTCGGAATATTGGTGACGATAATTGATGGTGCATTATAGAATGAATTTTTATACAATATCCCCGGGAATTAATTTCACGATTCTCCTGTAACAATGCGCTGCAATTTTGCAAGCAACAGAAGAAAAAAAAAAGGTGCCAGAGGAAGAATCGAACCCGAGACCTCTGGCGTAAGTGCCCGAGCGCTAAGCATGTACGGCAGACGGCGGCACGACACTGGACTAACATTTTATGCTCATAAGGCACCTAAGAAACTTTGGATCGATTTTTCTCGGGATTTTCCGAGTAGTGCGTCCTAATATTTTAACCACGTGAGGTGTTAGGGGTCCTCTTTCACCGCACAAAATTGCCGGAAAATCCCCGACGCCACGGTCGTGCCGTCTCCTTGTAAGAGAGAAGACCATCATGTTCGCTGTATGGCTCTATCGCATCGCACTGCATCTGCAGCAGCAGTTCGAGCAGCAGTTGGCACCACAGTGACACAACAGACTGTTACAAATCACTTACTTCAAGGACAGCTACGAGTCAGACGGCGCCTAGTGTGCATTCCGCTGAAGCCAAACCACCGCCATTTGCGACTTCTGTGGTGTCAAGCGAGATCTCATAGGAGAGCAGAGCGGACGTCTGTTGTGTTTCCTGATGAAAGCTGGTTCTGCCTCGGTGCCAGGGATGGACGTGTGGAGGCCAGTTAATACCTGCAACCAACCTGTCTGCGTGCTAGACGCACGAGACCCACACCTGGAGTTACGGTCTGGGGTGCGGTTTCGTATGACAGCAGAAGCACTCTCGTGATCATACCACTCATCCTGACTGCAAATCTGTACGTCAGTGTGGTGATTCCACCTGTTGTGCTGTCATTCACGAACAGCAAACCAACGGGTGTTTTCCAACAGGATAACACTCGCTCACATAAACCAACATACTCTACAAAGTGTGGACACGTTGCCTCTGCCTGATCGATCACGACATATGTCTGGAATCGAGGACATACAGGACATCATCAGACGAGAATTCCACCGTCATCCACAAGCAGCGTTAACCGTCCCTTATTAACCCACCAAGTACAACGTTCGTGGAACTCCGTACACCAAACTCTTATCCGTCACCTGTAGAACACATGTACATTTGCAAGCTTGTATTCAACATTCTGGCGATTACACAGGTTACTATTGTACCGGCGCTTCACATTTGCAATGGCTTTTCACGAGACTTGCATTAACCTGCCGTACTGGAATGTTAATCACTTAAATATGTTACCTACGCAAATTTATTCTCTAAATCTTATCACTCAACTTTAATTACTTTTGGGTGTTGCATTTTAGAATCATTTTATAATTAATGGAAGCAGTAACACACATACCCGGCCGAAGTGGTCGTGCGGTTCTAGGCGCTGCAGTCTGGAACCGCGCGACCGCTACGGTCGCAGGTTCGAATCCTGCCTCGGGAATGGATGTGTGTGATGTCCTTAGGTTAGTTAGGTTTAACTAGTTCTAAGTTCTAGGGGTCTAATGACCTCAGAAGTTGAGTCCCATAGTGCTCAGAGCCATTTGAACCATTTTTTTAGTAACACACGTAATATACTCAACATAATCAGAAACAAGTGTTTACATGTAACATACTTTTAACTTGTGAAGCTAGTCGCAAGTACATGTGTGTAGTGTTGTTACGTTACAGACTGCATTAAATAATGTAATTGACTCTGTTTCTGTGTGAGACAGTCATTTTCCTGAGACTCGTCACTGACAAATCAAGCCATCCCAGTATGCCTTTAGGACTGATCGAAACCTTCGTTTTCACTTGCGTTTTCCTCCTATTTTTCCCACTGAACAACCGGAGGTCCCGCTTCGGAAATAACACCACAGTGGAGTGCAGCAGCCTCAAGCCAGCCTCGTGTTTCATTCTTTTTCAACCAGCATATTTCATTCCTCGATGTGACAGGTTCAACTGATCGATAAATTCTGATGTATACGCAAAGAGCGTTATTATCTGTGGGAGTGCGCGATGATTGTAGAGGATCTCCTTTAATTCTAAAATATATGTTGAATTCATTCCTCTGCTAATTAGCGTGATGCGAAAGCATAGAATTTCCCTCTCGCCTCGATCTGCCCTCTTTGAGCTAGGGCAGTGATCGTATACCCGAGAGGTGGTGGTGGTGGCGGGGAGGGGGGGGGGGGGGTTTAACACTGGCCATGTGAGCCCATAGGAGCAGCAGCCACCTACTGTCGCATTCATTGCGGCGGAGGGCGGAGTGGGTCCGCGACATTTTTAGCAACACTCGAGGAAGTAAACTGCAGCGTGCTGATTTGAGTGAACTCAGGCAGTTACTATGCAATAGTTCACTGTCTACGAGGTGTTATTCCAACAGCTACAGACGTTTTGATGAAAGAATGTAATTTTTAAGAGCCATCGGTAGCTGGTGAAACGAGAAATACTGTGTGTTTTGGAACAACGTAAGTGAAGACATTACACGTTTATTTTGTACTAAGGATGTGCATTTTCATAAGATAGTGACTTTAATTTTCCTCACTTCCTCACTTAATAAACCACTGTTTCAAAATTCTGTAGCAATTGCATCTGCACAACATGTTAGTTAGGCGAGGCTGTGTAAACACCGCTGTTTTGGCAAAAGAAGCAAATTTTAGCGTTGCCATAAGACAAACGTGTATCTTTCACTCAAAATCCGCCACTTGTGACATTTCTCTGAAACTTTCAAATGATTAATAAGCCAGGCGAAAACAAATCGCTGCATTTTTGGCGGAATTCTTTTTAGATACTAACCAAAGAGGTGGTGACAGGTCTTATTCAACGGTCAGCATCCAACTGTGAGCGTGGAGGGGCCACGCTCAATATTTACAAAAAATGTGAGTTTAGGCTTTAGTTTAGAACGGCACTTGCCCTCCAGTCCTCGGCGCTTCACCTACAGTGCCTTCCAGCAACCCCCACCGCTTCAGATCTCCACACACGTGGTCTGCCGTCTGCCAGGGGCCACGTACACAGGCGAGTCTTTTCTCTAGTACCGACAAACAGCCGGAAACTAGAGCGTAAACACGGAGTTTCAACGCAAAGTTACAGAATGTTTTGAGGGGACGCCTTTTCGTAGGGATCGCAATCTTTGGGAGTGGCGATTTGCTATTGGGCGGTACACACAAGTCTTTGGAATGAGGAGTTGTGATAGGTCAGCGTTTGCAATCTTTCGCAAAACCGACACCGAGCCTTCCAGAATAAAATTGTTCAGAGTTTTCGGATTGGAGAAATGGAGTAAGTGATGTGAGATATGTTAAGATCGCAGTTTCGCCAGGTTTACACTGCGAAGGAGCAGGAGGGAAGTTTCACAGGCACTTCCTTGTGGTGTGGAGCAGATAGAGGAAACCTCTTTGCCCGAAGACGCAGAAAGAACTTTTGATGGGAAAAACCGACCGGCTAAAACCGGTACCAGCATTTAAGTTTTGTACAGCCGGTATTTTTTGACATTTGTTTAGTCTCGGTTGTAACAGGTGTTTGTGATTTCTAACCCTTGTTTCATTACAGTAGTTGATAGTGAGATGTGGCGTAGCAAAGGGATTGGACAACACGTGCGAAGAGCTTCTTTAGTGGAATTCAAGACGTAACGAAAGCCTGAGGCGTCGTTCTCAGGAAAAGCGATTACACGACGTCAGAACACCGGCAGAGGCCCTGTGGATGTGAGCGGCTGGTCACGATGTCACGAGTAGGCGTATTCAGTGTGTTGAGCTGTGCACACCGTGTACTGCGTTGTGCACACCCTGTGCTCTGCTACGTACATCCAGCGCAGTGCTGTGTACTCGCTGCGTTGTGGTGTGCACATCCTGTGCTGTGCTTTATACATCCTTTGCTGTACTGAGCTGTGCTGTGTACACCCTGTGCTGTGCGCACCCTTTGCTGTGCTCTGCGCGCCCTTTGCTGTGCTGTGCGCACCCTTCGCTGTGCTGTGCTGTGCGCGCCCTTCGCTGTGCTGTGCTGTGCGCGCCCTTTGCTGTGCTGTGCTGTGCGCGCCCTTTGCTGTGCTGTGCTGTGCGCGCCCTTCGCTGTGCTGCGCTGTGCTGTGCGCGCCCTTCGCTGTGCTGGGCGCGCCCTTCGCTGTGCTGGGCGCGCCCTTCGCTGTGCTGGGCGCGCCCTTCGCTGTGCTGGGCGCGCCCTTCGCTGTGCTGGGCGCGCCCTTCGCTGTGCTGGGCGCGCCCTTCGCTGTGCTCTGCACGCCCTTCGCTGTGCTCTGCACGCCCTTCGCTGTGCTCTGCACGCCCTTCGCTGTGCTCTGCACGCCCTTCGCTGTGCTCTGCACGCCCTTCGCTGTGCTCTGTGTACACCCTGTGCTGCGCCATCCCACAGTGCTGGGTAGCCTGAGCCGGCTGTTCCGTAGGAAAAGGTGAACGAAGCCTGAAAACTGATGGGAAGTGCCTTGTGTGGTTTTCGTTATTTGCACAGTTCAACTGTGGTGACAGAAGATAACACTGATAAATTTGGAGGAACTGAAACGCTCGAATGGTCTCGACCAATGGTAGAAAGCTTATTACTTCTGAATAATGGCCTATAACGGGTGTATTTTGGTGTGCAAACGAGAGGATGATCGAACTACTGAAAAAGACTGCTCTCACAGGAAGTTCTGGGATTATATATCTGATGTCATTTATTACATATCTGGCAAGTCTTCTTTCGCCTATTTCTCCAAGTTATCTTCAAGCTGGCGGTATTTTCCAGTTAATTACGTTCAGGAATTCGGTGGCAGACCCCCACTGCAAGACACGGATCCGCCATCGGTCCACTGCCTGAAACGCTGATGGGTCGGTGAGCTTCCGCCCTGTGGCCACGGCGGTGCAGACACGTAAGCCGTCTGCCAGGGCGACGAGACACAGCACCCGTTCCCTCTCAGTCAGCTGCCTCATGGACGTTTATTTCAGTTAAACTTCCACCAAGCCAAGAGATCTCAGGTCTGCTGGGTAACAATTTTTATCTTCTTGTTTTGTTGAAAGTAGGAAGTAACAACGTGTTAATATAGCCTGTGTGTTTCTCTATTAGTGGCTTGCTCTTCATGTAATCTTTTGGTTGTTGTTGTTGTTGTTGTTGTTGCTGCTGCTGCTGCTGCTGCTGCTGTCTTCAGTCTCATGGCTGGTTTGATGCAGCTCTCCATCCTGCTCTAGCCTGTGCAAGCCTCTTCATCTCTGAATAACTACTACGACCTACATCCTTCTGTACCTGTTTACGGTATTCATCTCCTAGTCTCCCTCTACGATTTTCACTCCCCATACTTTCCTCCAGCACTAAATTGTTGATCCCTAGATGCCTCACAATGTGCCCAACCGACTAATTCTTTCTTCTAGTCAGTCTGTGCAACAAATTCCTTTTCTCCCCATTTCTATTCCGTACCTCCTCATTAGTTATATCTACCCATCTAATCTTAAGCATTCTTATGTAGCGGCAAGCTGCAAAACCTTCTGTTGTTTTTCAAGCTGCTTGTCATCCGTGCTTCAGTGCCACATATGGCTACACTCCATACAAATACTTTCAAAAAAGACTTTCCATTGCCAGTCTGGATTTCATCTCGTCTCTACTTCGACCATCATCAGTTATTTTGCTAGCAAAATAGCAAAAGTCATCTACTAATTCAAGTGACTAGTGTCCCAACATAACTCCCTCAGCATCACCTGATTTAATTCAGCTGCATTCCATTATCCTATTTTTTTCCCTTCTGTTGATGTTCATCTTATATTCTCTTTCAAGGTGCTGTCCAATTCGTTCAACTTCTCTTTCAAGCTCTTTGCTCTCTCGACGGATTGGCAAGCGTCAAAGTTTTTGTTTTTTATCCCTGGACTTCAATTCTTTCTCGAAATTTTTGTTTGCTTTCCTTTAATGATTTCTCATTGTAACATTGAGTAACATCGGGAATACGCTACAATCCTGTCTCACTCCCTTCTCTACCACTGCTTCTCTTTCATACCCCTTCACTGTAGCCGCAGTCTAGTTTCTGTACAAGTTGTAAATAGACCTCCGTTCCCATATTTTAGCCCTGCTACATTCAGAATTTCAAAGAGAGTCTTTCAGCCAACATTTGCAAAAGCTTTTTCTGAGTCTACAAATCCTGTAAACGTAGATTTGCCTTTCCGTTACCTATCTTCTCAGATAACTCATAAGGTCAGTATTGCCTCACGTGTTCCTACATTTCTCCGGAATCCAAACTCATCTTCGCCGAGGAAGTCTTCTGCCAGTTTTTCAATTCTTCTATAAAGGTTTTGCGTCCATGAAATATTAAACTGATAGTTCGATAGGATTGACCTGGTTTCTTTGGAATTGGAATTATTAAATTCTTGTTGAAGTCTCAGAGTATTTCACCTGTCTCATACATCGGCCATGCCAGGTGGAGTAATTTTGTCATGGCTGGGTCTCCGGCTTACCTCCTGGAATGTGAGGAGCTGGAATCATGAAAAACCGGCTGGGATGCTACGAGAGCCACTACAAGCTGAAGCTAAACCGCAGTGCTGTAAGCGAAGAGGCCTAAAGGATATCAGATGGCTCTTCCTGCTCCTGGTGTTGTTGTTGTTGTTGTTGTTGTTGTTGATGATGATGATGATGATGATGATGATGATGACGACGGTAAAGGTAAAATAGTACTGTTCGTAATGGTACTTCGTACATATGATGCCTAGCCATACGTCAATGAAAAATAACCTTTATTTTAACACAAGCTGTTGAGCATTACCTTACAAAGCGTGTTTTGGCGATGAGCTCGACGCTAGCAGTGCGATTGGAACCGCTGTCACGCAACACTTGTGTGTCTCAAGAACTCGACTGCCGTCTTCACTAGGCAGATCTACATCTTCATCTACATCTGTACTCCGTAAGCCGCCTTACTGTTTACGGCGGAGGGTGGTTGTGGCAGAAGTCTCTTGCCCTCTTCCTTGTTGCAATCGCGAACGACGCACGGGAAGGATAATTGTATGAGCTAAGATTTCTCTGTACTTATTCGTTGTGGTCATGTCGCGAGACGAGTGTGGTAGGAAGTAACATGTTCCCGGAATATTCCCGGAATGTACCATCTCCGTGGCGCGCAACACAATCCCTCTCTTGTAGCGCCTGCCTGTGGAGTTTGTCGAGCATCTGCAGAAGGCTCTCGCGCCGACTGAAGGATTCCGTGACGCGAAACGCGCCGCTCTCCATTGTATCTTCACTGTGTCTCCGCTAAATCCAGGATGCCACACTGATAAACAGTACGCAAGAATCGATCGAACAAGTGTTTCGTAAATCACTTCTTTCGTATTTGGCCTACATATCCTTAGGATAGAAAATATAAAAATGCAGTAAATGAAGCAGGCAAAAAGGAATACAAACGTCTCAAAAATGAGATCGACAGAAAGTGCAAAATGGCTAAGCAGGGATGGCTAGAGGACAAATGTAAGGATGTAGAGGCTTGTCTCACTAGGGGTAAGATAGATACTGCCTACAGGAAAATTAAAGAGACCTTTGGAGAGAAGAAAACCACTTGTATGAATATCAAGAGCTCAGATGGCAACCCAGTTCTAAGCAAAGAAGGGAAGGCAGAAAGGTGGAAGGAGTATATAGAGGGTTTATACAAGGGCGATGTACTTGAGGACAATATTATGGAAATGGAAGAGGATGTAGATGAAGACGAAATGGGAGATAAGATACTGCGTGAAGAGTTTGACAGAGCACTGAAAGACCTGAGTCGAAACAAGGCCCCGGGAGTAGACAACATTCCATTAGAACTACTGACGGCCTTGGGAGAGCCAGTCATGACAAAACTCTACCATCTGGTGAGCAAGATGTATGAGACAGGCGAAATACCTACAGACTTCAAGAAGAATATAATAATTCCAATCCCAAAGAAAGCAGGCGTTGACAGATGTGAAAATTACCGAACTATCAGTTTAATAAGTCACAGCTGCAAAATACTAACGCGAATTCTTTACAGACGAATGGAAAAACTGGTAGAAGCCGACCTCGGGGAAGATCAGTTTGGATTCCGTAGAAATGTTGGAACACGTGAGGCAATACTAACCTTACGACTTATCTTAGAAGAAAGATTAAGAAAAGGCAAACCTACGTTTCTAGCATTTGTAGACTTAGAGAAAGCTTTTGACAACGTTAACTGGAATGCTCTCCTTCAAATTCTGAAGGTGGCAGGGGTAAAATACAGGGAGCGAAAGGCTATTTACAATTTGTACAGAAACCAGATGGCAGTTATAAGAGTCGAGGGGCATGAAAGGGAAGCAGTGGTTGGGAAAGGAGTGAGACAGGGTTGTAGCCTCTCCCCGATGTTATTCAATCTGTATATTGAGCAAGCAGTAAAGGAAACAAAAGAAAAATTCGGAGTAGGTATTAAAATTCATGGAGAAGAAGTAAAAACTTTGAGGTTCGCCGACGACATTGTAATTCTGTCAGAGACAGCAAAGGACTTGGAAGAGCAGTTGAACGGAATGGACAGTGTCTTGAAAGGAGGATATAAGATGAACATCAACAAAAGCAAAACGAGGATAATGGAATGTAGTCAAATTAAATCTGGTGATGCTGAGGGGATTAGATTAGGAAATGAGACACTTAAAGTAGTAAAGGAATTTTGCTATTTAGGGAGCAAAATAACTGATGATGGTCGAAGTAGAGAGGATATAAAATGTAGACTGGCAATGGCAAGGAAATCGTTTCTGAAGAAGAGAAATTTGTTAACATCGAGTATAGATTTAAGTGTCAGGAAGTCGTTTCTGAAAGTATTTGTATGGAGTGTAGCCATGTATGGAAGTGAAACATGAACAATAAATAGTTTGGACAAGAAGAGAATAGAAGCTTTTGAAATGTGGTGCTACAGAAGAATGCTGAAGATAAGGTGGGTAGATCACGTAACTAATGAGGAGGTACTGAATAGGATTGGGGAGAAGAGAAGTTTGTGGCACAACTTGACTAGAAGAAGGGATCGGTTGGTAGGACATGTTTTGAGGCATCAAGGGATCACAAATTTAGCATTGGAGGGCAGCGTGGAGGGTAAAAATCGTAGAGGGAGACCAAGAGATCAATACACTAAGCAGATTCAGAAGGATGTAGGCTGCAGTAGGTACTGGGAGATGAAGAAGCTTGCACAGGATAGAGTAGCATGGAGAGCTGCATCAAACCAGTCTCAGGACTGAAGACCACAACAACAACAACAATCCTTAGGATTATTAGCAATCAATGTCATCCTGGCATATGCCTTTTATGAAATTAGTTTTAAGTTGTGAATCCATTTTAGTGCGCTCAGGATGATCAATGCTGCGTGTTTTATGGTCGTCTCTGTTTTGAACGATATGTCGGCGATGGTGTAATCGTACAAGAGTGGAATTCTTCGCCTACGTAGCGGCAATGCGTTATATTTGTTTTCACTCGGTTCTGCCACCAGTTCCGGCTCGAGGGACCGATACTGGTGATTTGTACCTGTAATCCTTTACAGTCTCCTGGTGTTTGCTACGTTTCTACAGACAACAGCATCATGTTATGTAGCACCCGGCGTTGTCCACTAGGCCAAACCTACACATACATGCTTTTAAGAGTAACAGCGGGACAGTAGGAGGGCCGGTGGCGACGAAGTTCTCCAGCTTGTCGGGCGTCGCGCGCAGGGCCTGCACAAGGGGCAGGAGTGCCGGAGCTGACCCCCCACCCTCTTCCCTTTTCTCCTTAAAACTGCCTTTCTGCAACATTTTCTGTGCAGCTTCAGCAAGTGTAACAAAACTACAGTGATGAAAGATTTCGCATACAGTGATTTCGTTAAGTGAGTGCAGCAAATAAATCACACATGTTAGAAATGTTTTAAAAAATTGAAAGTAAAATAGATGTACCTGTATTATTGTTTACGGCACGTAAAATGCATTGGTTGTAGTATGGTGTAAAATTTGTTTTAGCATGGTATAAAATAAAGAAGTGATTTGTTCCTTATAAAGTATCCGTACTGCATAAATTATTAATTAGAAATAAAAGCAGCTACAGTTTAGAGCTGAGTAAATATGCTTTACCAAGAGTTGTATTTTTATTATAGCTTTACTTTGTATTTCCTTACTGCTAGGGAAGCAAACTTGTTGATTACGTGACTGACATCAAGTTTAGCAGCCGCGTCGTGTTCAAAAAGATGGGTAAATCTGACAATCTGCTGTCATTCATACGCGACCTTAAATAGTTTTTTATGATCTCTAATTTTCTGAAACAGCGTTCACAAAACCGTGTAGATACTGGCAACCAAAACTCGGTACCAGGAAAAGTATTGGTGGGGGGAGGAGCCACTTCCTTTGCCTGCGTCCTACATCGCCGCTCTACGCTCTAGCCTGAGTCAGCAGTTAAGGACAAAAACTGGGAGTCATCGGTCAGGTAGCATTATTTGCTTCAGCATCTCCTCACAGACCTCTGAATTCTACCGTAGCGAAGCAGAAGTGGGAATGGGAAAAACCGACTGCTTAAAACCGATAGAGGGATTTTAGGTCTGAATAACCGGTACTTTTCGGTATTTTTTTGGTCTCGGTTATAACATGTCATTTATTTTTTCTAATAACCGACTGAAAAAAAAAACAAATATTAATTAGCCATAGCAACAGTGCCACAATTTTTCGGTTTTTTTTTTTTAAAAAGAAAGAGTAACTTCTATCCACAAAACTTGCGCTGCTTTGAAACATTTCGTTGTTGCGGAAAACAAGAAAAGCAATCAGTGTCATTTTAATAATAACGCTGAAAGAAGCGAGCACCAAACACGTGCATAAGATCTGGAATAGCATTGTTGGGACAATAACGTTGTTGGCGCGTGCCATGGCTTAGGGTATGTGTGGTTACGTGCAGCCTCCGAGAGCTGGCCACCACCCGATACATACGGTAGTTTCTCGCTGTCGTCGCGGACATCCGCTGTACTGCAGAATGGCACCAACCATTGTCTACAATAGGTTGTACGAAGTGATGCTGCAATGAAGTACAATGCTTCACTTGCTTTAAAAGATCAAAGATTTGTCTGCCAAACAAATGGCTCTGAGCACTATGGGACTCAACTGCTGTGGTCGTAAGTCCCCTAGAACTTAGAACTACTTAAACCTAACTAACCGAAGGACAGCACACACATCCATGCCCGAGGCAGGATTCGAACCTGCGACCGCAGGGGTCGTGCGGTTCCAGACTGTAGCGCCTTTAACCGCTCGGCGATTTGTCTGCCATTTCTATCAAATAACAAAAGAAGAAGGAAATTACGGCAGCAGCAATAAATTAAATACTTAACAGGAATTCATTCATAGTATACAATACAAACAGAAAGTATCTGATCTGTTGTCTGTGTCTATGTTATATTGTTTTATCTGCTTGTAGCCCATGAAAACAGACAAATGACAGGAAAAACAGAGTTCTTCAACCTCAGTTTTCACCCTTTAGCAGTGACTATACATGATGCCCAAACAGTACTATGATCCCTGATTACAACATCATTTTCGAGTTGAGTTTCATAAAGTTAGAATCGGTACGAGAATACTGGTACTTTTTTCCAGGACTAAACTATTCACCACTTTTCGAGAGAAGCAGCGAACGGTGGACGGTCTAAGTTTCTTTTCATTTGTCTATTTAATTTGATACAGTATTTTGATTCTGTGTGTCTTTAAACTGAGAAATTTTTTCAGCCTTTGTTCGGTTTCTACATTTACAACAAGAAATAATAGTTATAAAAAAATCGAAAATCCGTTGTTTCAGAAACCGGTCCAATAAAATGTTCAAATGTGTGTGAAATCTTATGGGACTTAACTGCTAAGGTCATCAGTCCCTAAGCTTACACACTACTTAACCTAAATTATCCTAAGGACAAACACACATACACCCATGCCCGAGGGAGGACTCGAACCTCCGCCGGGACCAGCCGCACAGTCCATGACTGCAGCGCCTTAGACCGCTCGGCAACTCCCGTGCAGAGAAACCGGTTATTTTGAGCGGTTTTAACTTTCAGGTGAAAGTGGCGTGGAAAAAAACGGTATAACCGAAAACCCGTTGTTTCAGCGCTAACCGCCATCCGTAAATACGAGTAGGAACTCCGTTCTTGAATACGAATGTGGTGTGAAGACGGCAGATGTGTGAAATAGGCGTACTGATGTCACATCAGACATGCTGGCAATGGAATTACGGAGGAAGCCAATAACCCAGAAGGCAATCAATAGACAGATAAATGGGGCGAACATGTACTTCGTACGTTGCCACACAGTGACTTCATAGACTGTTAATGGATTATAAGCCGGGGGGAAAGGGAAGTGTGAGAAGACCGCAGAAGTTCCGGAGAGACCGTAGCAGGCCCTAGCTAGGCCTAACCCAGGAATGGCAGCAGCAGCAGCAGAAGATGAAGAAAACGAAGAAGAAGAAGCGACAGAAGTCTGTTCGCCAGTAATCGTTTGTTTACGATGCTACTTCTACTTGGAGAAAATGACTCTATGCAACAGCGTGTATTCACAATCACGGGCTCAAGGAAAAGCTCCTTGTCGAAGGGAGAAGATGGGAACACGAGGGATAGGAGAAATTTCATACCTCTGCCGGTTAGTTCTTAAGCAGTCATTCTTTTGCGGCCAGTTTTGCGCCCACTGTGCGTCTGAGCCCTCGGCGGGGCCGTGTCTCGCAGGGTGGTCGCACTCGGCCTGCACCCGACGACAAGCACGTTCTGTGAGAAAGACCTGGACTGCGGGTGGGTCACCGAAGCAGACGGAATGCGGTTGCGGGCGGGAGAGCTGTGCTGTGGCAGGTGCGCTCGGGCGGTCTGTAATGCGAGGTGTCTGATCAAAAGATTAAAGGGAATATTTGTTTTCCTTAAGGAATCTCTATACGAGGGCAGTTCAATAAGTAATGCAACACATTTTTTTTCTCGGCCAATTTTGGTTGAAAAAACCGGAAATTTCTTGTGGAATATTTTCAAACATTCCCGCTTCGTCTCGTATAGTTTCATTGACTTCCGACAGGTGGCAGCGCTGTACGGAGCTGTTAAAATGGCGTCTGTAACGGATGTGCGTTGCAAACAACAGGCAGTGATCCAGTTTCTTTTGGCGGAAAACCAGGGCATCTCAGATATTCATAGGCGCTTGCAGAATGTCTACGGTGATCTGGCAGTGGACAAAAGCACGGTGAGTCGTTGGGCAAAGCGTGTGTCATCATCGCCGCAAGGTCAAGCAAGACTGTCTGATCTCCCGCGTGCGGGCCGGCCGTGCACAGCTGTGACTCCTGCAATGGCGGTGCGTGCGAACACACTCGTTCGAGATGATAGACGGATCACCATCAAACAACTCAGTGCTCAACTTGACATCGCTGTTGGTAGTGCTGTCACAATTGTTCACCAGTTGGGATATTCAAAGGTTTGTTCCCGCTGGGCCCCTCGTTGTCTAACCGAACACCATAAAGAGCAAAGGAGAACCATCTGTGCGGAATTGCTTGCTCGTCATGTGGCTGAGGGTGACAATTTCTTGTCAAAGATTGTTACAGGCGATGAAACATGGGTTCATCACTTCGAACCTGAAACAAAACGGCAATCAATGGAGTGGCGCCACACCCACTCCCCTACCAATAAAAAGTTTAAAGCCATACCCTCAGCCGGTAAAGTCATGGTTACAGTCTTCTGGGACGCTGAAGGGGTTATT
Organism: Schistocerca nitens; assembly: GCF_023898315.1. NCBI lineage: Eukaryota > Metazoa > Arthropoda > Insecta > Orthoptera > Acrididae > Schistocerca > Schistocerca nitens. The sequence continues at coordinate 14,614,319 of NC_064622.1, forward strand.
CTGTTCGATGTCCTTCCCCATGGTCAAACGATCAACTCTGAAGAGTATTGTGCTACTCTTCAGAAATTGAAGAAACGACTTCAGCGTGTTCGTAGGCACAAAAATCAGAACGAACTTCTGCTTCTTCATGACAACGCAAGACCTCACACAAGTCTTCGCACCCGAGAGGAGCTCACAAAACTTCAGTGGACTGTTCTTCCTCATGCACCCTACAGCCCCGATCTCGCACCGTCGGATTTCCATATGTTTGGCCCAATGAAGGACGCAATCCGTGGGACGCACTACGCGGATGATGAAGAAGGTATTGATGCAGTACGACGTTGGCTCCGACATCGACCAGTGGAATGGTACCGTGCAGGCATACAGGCCCTCATTTCAAGGTGGCGTAAGGCCGTATCATTGAATGGAGATTACGTTGAAAAATAGTGTTGTGTAGCTAAAAGATTGGGGAATAACCTAGTGTATTTCAATGCTGAATAAAACAACCCCTGTTTCAGAAGAAAAATGTGTTGCATTACTTATTGAACTGCCCTCGTATATTCATCAACGCGAACTTTGTTCAGAGTAATCGCCCTCAGATATAAGAGACCTGTGCCCTCACTTCTTCCAGTCTCGGAAGCACTTCTGGAACTCACTTTTCGTTATGGCGTTCAGCTCCTTCAGCGATTCTGTTTTTGTCTCATCAGTGGTGACAAAACGACGCCCTTCCACGGTTGTCTTCAGCCTCGGAAATAGAAGTCGCAGGGGACGATATCTGGCGCATATGGTGGCCGAGGCAACATAACGGTTTTGTTTTTTGCCAAAAAGTTACTAACGGGCATTGAGGTGTGAGCGGGAGCATTGTTGTTGTTGTTGTGGTCTTCAGTCCTGAGACTGGTTTGATGCAGCTCTCCATGCTACTCTATGAAATTTCCACGAGTGGTTCTGCGACAATTCTGGTCGTATTCTTTGGATGCTTCATGCGAAGGGCTCATAACGTCCAGGTAATATTCTTTATTTTGACCGTACGACCATAAGGCAACAACTCATGACGCAGTATTCCATTGTAACGGAAGAAAACAGCGTGATCTAACCCACGTGAATTTTTTTCCGGTCTTGGCTCTTTAGGCAGTTTCCATTGCGACGACTGGGCCTTGGTTCGACGTCTTTTCCATAACGATGTTTCGTCATCTGTTGTGACGTTCTGTAGGGGTTCCAGATCTTTGTCGATCTCATTGAGCAATTCCTGAGCGATGTCTACGCTATGTCGTTCTTGGTCTAGATCCAACAATTGCGCAACAAACTTTGCTGCTACACGTTTCATGACCCAAACATCCGAAAAAATTGATTGGCGTATGGCAAAGGATATGCCGAGCTGATCATTATCCCCTCTGATGGTGGTCCGTTGATTTTGCGGAACCATTCTCTTTACTTCTTCCACACTGTCGTCAGCAACTGGCGCTATGGCGGTCGTCGTGCTCAGCGTCTTCTCGACCCTGTTTGAAACGTTTACAGGGTGCAAAGTATTTAAAGCGACAGACTCTGGGAGGCTGTACGGGACATCAAAGCAAATGTGTCATTTTTTTTCCTATGAAGTGTATTTAAACTGGTAGAGGAAGATTTCTCTGGCGGCAAATTAATTAAACCAAGAAACACTTTTCCATTTTTTATGACCAAGAGGCAACACATCCACACAACCCAATATCAGTTACAGTAGATTTTCAAAAATTCCTCCATTGATACGTAAACAAAGGTTACACAGTCGGATCATGTTCTGTCTGACACGGGCACAAACCGCAGGAGTGTCGTGAATTGTTCCTGCTGCTGCTACTATCCTGGCAACCACATCATCTTCTGATGCAACAGGAGTTGCGTAAACAAGGTTGCGCATTTCTCCTCACACAAAAAAGTCCACAGGGGACATATCTGCGGATCGAACAGGCCATGGTACGGGACCACTTCTGCTAATCTACGTTTCTGGGAACCGTCGGCACAGGAATCGACGCATACGACGACTGAAATGTGCCGGCGCCCCGTCATGTTGGAACCACATGCGTTGTCTTGTAGGGAGCGGGACGTCTTCCAGCAACTCTGGCAGAGCTCTGGCGAGAAAATGGTAATAGTGCCTGCCATTTAATGGCCTAGGTAGCAGATACGGCCCAATTAGAGAGTCCCGAACAACACCGACCCATACATTAACAAAGAACCGCACTTGATGAGCGCTAGTAACTGTGGCATGCGGGTTATCCTCACTCCAAACATGCGAACTGTGCATGTTGAAGACTCCATCACGCCCGAACGTTGCTTCATCGGTAAACAACACAGAGGATGGAAATGTAGGATGCATTTCACACTGTTCCAGGTACCACTGTGAAAACTGTGCTGTCGGTGGATAATCAACTGGTTCCAGGTTGTGGACACGCTGTAAGTGAAATGGACGTAACAAGCTCTCGAAGTTCTGTTGTTACATTCGTCTGATTCGTCTCCATGTTACGTGCAATTGCAGGAGTCCTGATCGAAGGATCCCGCTCCACATGCTGCAAGACAGCTTCCTCAAATTCCAGCGTTCTTACTGTGCGACGGCGTCCCAGCCCAGGTAAACTGCTAAATGACCCGGCCTCACGCAGACACTGGTACACAGCAGCAAAGGTCGTATGATGCGGGATACGGCGACTAGGATATTGTTGTTGATAAACCCGCTGTGCAGCTCGTCCGTCGTGGTGCGCTACGTAGTACGCACCAACCATATCAGTGTACTCACTCCAGGTGTATCGCTCCATTGGTAAACAGAGACAATGCACTACCACACTGGTGGACAGCAGTTGCCTACAACTGAAGAGCGTAATACGCCCTCTAACAACTGAAGAGCGTAATACGCCCTGTAACAACTGAACGTCGTAATACGGCCTCTAACAACTAAAGAGCGTAATACGGCCTCCACTGGTTTAAATAATGCTCATAGGAAAACATTACATTACGGAACAATATTTGTTTTGATGTCCCCTACAACCTCCCAGAGTTTGTCGGTTTAAATACTTTTCACCCTGTATATCAGTCTACCATTCCTGAACTCTTGTCTTCCTAGTAGTTGGTTCCCCAAAAGCCATAGTAAAATTTTCGAGTGGGGTGCTGTACTTTATTCCATTTGTCAAGCGAAACTTTATGCATGTTATTTGATGCATCATTTTCGAAAGTAAAAATTCTCCCAGTACTCGAAAAGACGTATAACCTTTTCGACTGTGAGCAATAAATATTCAAAACAGCAAAAAATGCATACATCAAGAACATGTGTACCAACGAGGTGTAAAGAATTGAAAATCGGATGTGTGAAGCAGGCGAAATTGAACTCCCGTTACTTTTTGTTGACATGTATACTGTAGCCGCAGCAGTGCCTACTCGAGGTCCGCTCCGGCTGCAGACAGACTCCCCTCCCTGCTCCCTCCCCGCCCCTGTCCATCTCCTCTTCCCGCCCCACCATGGCCAGCTCTGGCAAGTTTCCCGGAAACCCCGGCAGCCGCTGACCACGTGGCCGGCGGCCTTCAGAGAAAGGCAGGCAGGCAGGCGGCTGATACAAGCAGGCGGCCACCACACCACACCACACCGAGGCGCATGCGCTGCCTTTTCCTGATGACGCTCTCTGATTAAATCCCGGCGGCCCCGCTGCCCTTTCCAGGGCCGAGTTTAAAGGGCCTTCACCTGCTACGAGAGGGACGCGACGCCCTGGCCGTCTCTCCGGAAGTTCGGCGCCCGCCGTTTGCGTTTGGTGTATATTACACCACATGTTGCCGCGAATGAAATTTAGCCAAGGCACAGATTTTTCCTTTAGAATTAGGCGGAGGTCCCATCTGTGTCCTATTCAGAGAAACAGGAATTTAAGTAGCACGTTCACTTCTGACCGCACGCACGAGGGAATGGAATTTTCATAACAAACCTCATATCTCCTAAATCGTTCGAGATACCCAAACGAGAATTTGTCAAATGACGGCACACGACAAAAAGTGGTTCAAATGGCTCTGAGCACTATGGGACTTAACTTCTGAGGCCATCAGTCCCCTAGAACTTAGAACTACTTAAACCTAACTAACCTAAGGACATCACACACATCCATGCCCGAGGCCGGATTCGAACCTGCGACCGTAGCGGTCGCGCGGTTCCAGACTGTAGCGCCTAGAACCGCTCGTCCATTCCGGCCGGCTTCTCACGAGTAGTAGTGTGTTTTGCTATACTTTTAATGTATCGAACGTGCTTCTCTAAACGTCCATATAATGGCAGCTATAGGTTTCATTTTTCCAATCCAGTACTGTAATTTATTCAAAAGACTTCGACAGGCTTGGAAAGACAATTTGCTAGCGTCAAAGTAGAAGTGAATATTTATTTATTTATTTATTTTTTTGGGAGATTCTGCCCTAGTAGCTATGGTTAGGTGAGTTTGTACTATTTATACTTTGTTTCGGCAAAAGAAACAAAATTAAACGTTTCGACAACAGAAATACACCCATTGCTCTTAATTTATGATGCTTCTTCCAACGAGAAATGGTTAGCAATTCAGACAAATAAATCGCTCATTCTGTTGCAGTTTCAGGTGAATTCTATAATCCATCTTTAATAATGAATACCAGTGACTGACACTTACCAGAGAATTTTCTTTCTACACATCAGTTGTATTTGACACGTGAAAAAGTACAGCAAATAGTGTAGCATCTTTCCATTCCTATCGCTGTACAGAGTGAGCGAGTGAATCTTCTTATCAGTGAACTGACTTCGACGAATAGTTGTAAAGGCTCTGCAACTCCTCAGTGTATTCTAAGCTTCAGAGTTACGAAAGGATTTTATTGAGTCACTTCTACTCCGAGTGAAAAATGCAGCACTGTTCCATTAGGAATAACACATTTGGTGCCTGTGAATCTGTGGATAACAAGGTTACATAAACATGTAAGCCTTTACTTTATTAAATGCTTGAGAATATTCATTAAGATTAACATAAATTATAAATATATACAGCTATCTTTAACACATTAAAAGACAATTAAGGTGAAAAAATTACGTCACTCTGCATGGGGATAGAAACGAAAGTACGTTACAGTGCTTGCTGCGAATAATTTTCATGTTTCTCAGATGAACAAGACGGGACAAAATGCTTTGATAAGTTTGTATTCCAGTTCTTTCCTATTTGCGGTAGCGTTATCGCTTCCCACGCCAGGGTTCCCGGGTTCGATGCCCGGCGGGGTCAGGGATTTTCTCTGCCTCTTGATGACTGGGTGTTGTGTGATGTCCTTAGGTTAGTTAGGTTTAAGTAGTTCTAAGTTCTAGGGGACTGATGACCTCAGATGTTAAGTCCCATAGTGCTCAGAGCCATACCATTTTCTTCTTTTGCTGACAGTTTTAATTTTATTTCTTTTGCCAAAACACTGTATAATTTGCACAAAGTCACCTTCCAGTAGGTACTGCGACATAATCTTGAAACAGTGTGTCTTGTTAAACAACCAACAGGTGAGCAGAGAGGGCAACACTTTACAGGGAGCTTCAGTGTATCAGTTTGCAGTAATCTAAGAGAACAAATTTCACATTTCTTTTCATACTAGCAAATTTTCTTTCCCCTAGCTACTGATGACTTTTTAAAAATTACAAAGATGGACTGGAAAAAGTTACGTAAGTATTGTAACTTCAACTATATATCAACATAGATAAAAAAGTTTTGTATATTAACCATATCGCAAAATACTATCTTCTTTTCGTGCTGTAATTTGCCAAAAACTCGTTTCGATATTTCGAACAGTTTAGGAGATATGAAGTGTGTTACAAATACTTTATTCCCACGTGCATTCAACTGGAAGTGAATGCAATACACAGAATCCACTTTTCGATATTGAAGATGGATAGAGACTTCCTCCCAAGTTTAAAGAAAAACATAGTATCTTGGCTAAATTTCATTTGCAGCGACATAATTATCGTGTAACATTAACCAAATGTAAATCAAAGCGACAGCAATTTTTTTTTACAGAATTTCCGAATTTCTGGCGGTGTCTCCCTTAAATGCAAGTACCACAACAAGTATGACCATTAGCGAGATAATAAGCACTTCATGATAAAGCTGACATATAAAGCTAAACACACTATAAAATTTTTTTGTAATGAATAGTTCCTGTAAAAACGTGTGAAAAAGATAACAGAGCTCACAGAGAGTGTGTCCCACTCCAGTCATAATGGCGTTGCTGCACCTTGACTGGCAGGCAAACCAGCACTCCCAAGCGATGTAAGACTTGATAAGTAAGAATGCAAAATTAAAGCAGCTGAAGGCCCTTCATTTTAAGAACAACACAACTACAATAAATTTTCATCAGGCTGAAAACCCACAGCTTTATCTTCCAAAAGGTAATACTTGATAAGTAAGAACCTTAAAACTTAAAGTGGCTGAAGGCCGATGCCTTCAAAAACAATACAGTACAATACATTTTTAACAGGCAGGAACCCTTTGACTTTAGAAACACAATTACAAACATACAAATTCAAACCATCGGCTATGAGCCATTAAAAACACGCAATTAAACGTCAATAAGAAAGGCAGTATAGGCAACGGCGGTCAGAAGTTTCCAGGGGGCTCGGTCTGCCCTAGAAATCTTAACGTTCGCTTAGGGGAGACATGTAGTCGGCTGAACTATATCCGATCCGCCGGCAACACAGCCAAGAGACAGTCAGGGACCCACCGACAAGGCGACTTGCTAACCACCGACCAGCACATGAGGATTCCAAAGCCAAAACATTACAGACATAGCCGCCCACAACCAAATATACATTAAGCTGTCAAAAACTACACACCACGTTGGACAGCAACAACAGGTGAGGAAAGGACACTGCCTGAATTTAAGTCAGCGACCAGGGCAGGTAACCGGAACACTAACGGCCGCAAGCCCAGAAAATTCCGCTGGTGCACTTGAATTTCAAATCGACAAATATGGTCAATTCCACCACACAGCGGCTAAATCTTCACCAACTCGAACACCCGCTGTTGCTCCCAGGAATACCACCAACCAACAGGACAACGTAGACAGACGTGGCTTTGGTAATTAAATCAGCACTCAACTTCCATGTCCTGGGTCGGTGAGCCACAAACCTCGCAGCACTCGGAACAGCCCCCACACGCTCCGACACTGCATAGACACCGCCTGCAGGCACGGCCGACTGCGCTGATCTGCTCCATTTGACCAACTGCTTGCACACCACCAAGCCGGAACTATAAGCACCAGACCAGAGATGGTATAAGGTGCAAATATCGATACACACTGCTGCTGCCACACGTAGAAAGAGGAGGACTCATGACATAAATGCAATAACCACTGGAAACCAAATGCGGAGTAATGGCCAAATTCTAAAGCAACGCATAAGGCAGGGTCAGCACGGCTTAGATTACTAAGTATCATGGGAAGTGTGGACTCTGAAAATGAGAAGAAATTCCACAGAACATTTGACAGTATGTTGAGTGGAACGAGACAGAAACGGACAGGTTCTTAACTAAGAAAAATGAGAATGACTTTACCAAGTATAGGGGTAAACAAATTAAAGAAACAGCTTCCCCACCATACCCCTAGTCTGCAGGCATGTGCTCACGTCAAACATCATTTGCCGTCATATTTTGAGGAGGAAAATGCGTACTTATATCAGTAATTCGGGCCATAACTCTGATAGTAAGCAGTTATGACCTGCTGAAACTGCACATGGTCTGGCTGTTTGTCTCTCGCTCCGCCCCACTGCAGCCAGCTGACGGCCAAGTCCGGAATAGTGTTCAGTTAGTTACTCGTTCTGTACATCAAATTCCCGATAAACACTGTGATAAGGAATGTGTCAACACAACAAAAATAAAGGGCTTACAAAGAACAAAATAATAAACAAACAAGATTTATATGGCTGCATGTTGCCCATTTACAGATTTCGCTTTTTATTTAAAAAAGTGCCTGTCTGTATTAAAAAAATTCATCTGTGCCATAGAAGGAGATGTCAAACAGAAATTTCTTTAATAAACATTTGAAAACATTTTTGTTCCCTGTCAGACATTTTAATTGCTTCATCTACATCTACATCTACAATGATACTTCACTATCCACCTTACGGCCTGTGGCCGAGGGTACTCTATACCACTACTAGTCATTTCCCCTATTGTTCCACTTGCAAACAGAGCAAGGGAAAAACGATTTGCTACATGCCTCCGTACGCGCCCTAATTTCTCGCATCTTATCTTTGTCATCACTAAGTGCGATATATGTTGGCGGTAACAGAATCGTTTTGCAGTCAGCTTCAAATATCGGTTCTCTAAATTTTCTCCACAGTGTACCTCGAAAAGAACGTTACATTCCCTTCCAAGGACTCCCATTTCAGTTCCTGAAACATCTCCGTAACACTTGCGTACTGTTCAAAGCTACCGGTAACAAATCTAGCAGCCCAACTCTTTGATCAGACCTAGTATGGATCCCAAACACTCGAGCAGTACTCAGAATAGGTCGTACCAGCATCCTGTGTGTGTTTACACATGAACCCCCACTTTCATAAAATTCTCCCAATAAACCGAAGGCCGGCCGCGGTGGTCTCGCGGTTCTAGGCGCTCAGTCCGGAACCGCGCGACTGCTACGGTCGCAGGTTCGAATCCTGCCTCGGGCATGGATGTGTGTGATGTCCTTAGGTTAATTAGGTTTAAGTAGTTCTAGGTTCTAGGGGACTGATGACCACAGATGTTAAGTCCCATAGTTCTCAGAGCCATTTGAACCAATAAACCGAAGTCGACAATTCACCTTTCCAACCACAATCCTCCATGATCGTTCCATTCCATATGTCTCTGCAACGTTGTGCCCAGATATTTAAACGACATGACTGTGTCAAGCAGAACACAACTAATGCTGTATTCCAACAATACGGGTTTGTTTTTCCTACTCATCCGCCATTAACTTACATTTCTCGACATTTACACCTACCTGCTATTCATCATACGAAATAGAAATTTTGTACAAGTCATCTTGTGTCCTCCTACAATCACTCAACTTCTACTCCTTAAGATACACCGCAGTATCATCAGTGAACAAGCACAGACTGCTGTCCACCCTGCCCGGCAGGTCACATACGTATGTATTCAGAGGCTGACAGCGGTCCCACCGCACTTCCCTGGGCACTCCTGAAGATACCCTTGTCTCTGACGAAACCTACTCGATGTTGTAACTTAAGAAGTCTTCGAGCCACTCACATATCTGTGAACCTATTCCATATGCCCGTACCTTATTCGACAACCTGCAGTGGGGCAACGTGCCAAACACTTTCCAGAATTACAGGAATATGGAATCTTCCTGTTGCCCTTGGTCCATAGTTCGCAGTATATCATGTAAGAAAATGGCAAGCTGAGTTTCGCACGACCGATGCTTTCTAAGACCGTGCTGATTCGTGGACATAAGCGTCTCGGCCTCAAGAAAGTTTGCTATATTCGTACTGAGAATATGTTCAACGTTTCTGCAGCAAACAGAAGTTAGGGATATTGGTCGGTAATTTTGCGATTCCGTTCTGTTGCCCTTCTTGTACGCAGGCGTCACCTGTGCTTTTTTTTCCAGTTGCTTGGCACTTTGCGCTGAGCTAGGGATTCACGATAAATGCAAGCTAATTAAAGGGCCAGTGGCGTAAAGTACTCTTTGTGAAACCGAAAGGGGGTTCCGTTCGGACCTGGCGACTTATTTGTTTTCAACTCCTTCAGCTGTTTCTCTACGCCAGTGATGCTCATTACGATGTCGTCCTTGCGGGAATCTATTCGATACTCAAACGATCGTATATTTCTACGATTCTCCTGCGTGAACGATTTCTTGAAGGTGATATTCAGATCTTCGGCTTTCATTTTGCTATCTTCAGCTGCCACACCAGAATGGTCAACAAGTGACTGGATGGAAGCCTTAGACCCATGGGTAAATTCTCTAAGAGCTTAATAGCTGCACATTTCACCCCTTTCTGTTCCAAAGTTACGTTCATTAGAGGGTTACGCACATCATTTTCCTTATAGTGTCGTACTTGTCAGTGGACTGTTGGTAACGGAAATCATAACCGAACAAATGTACTGTCAGTCTGTCGTTAATATTCCCAGCTGCTTTAGGACATACTTGAGCAGATAATTCTAATTCCTTTCTTTTTTGCATAGAATCCTTTTTGCCTAAGCGTGAACTTATCCCATAATATTATTCCATAATACATAATTGAATGTAAATATGAAAAATATGTAAAATGACTCCCTTCTGTGTCACCAAAGCTGGCAATCATTCTTGTGGCAAAAGTAGCCGAATATAAACGTTGTAGCGAGTCTAAGAAATGCGTTTTCCACCTTAACATTGCATGGAACTTAAAATTTTCTACTCCATTTATTATTTCCTCTTGGTATATAATGTTAACAGCCGGTGGAATATTTCTGTCAGTGCAAAACTGCGCGACCTGTAGATTTTTTAAAAGTTTAAAGCTAGCCCATTTGTGCAAAATCCTTCAGTAACTTTCAGAAAAACACCATTTACTACTTTCTCTGTCCATAATTCTTGCTCAACTTCACAATAATTTGCATCATCTGTCGATACGACTAATTATGCCTCCTGATTCAAATAAAATAGCAGATCATTAGCATACAGCAAGAGCAGCCTAAGGTAACTTTCTGCATTGTGTTTCTTAAAGAAGGAAGAGCTGACTGATGATGAGAGCCTTCCTGTTAGCGCAATGTTGAAGGTGAGGAAAGAGGGTGGGAGGGGGGGGGGGGGGGTACCGTGTGCGCATACAGACCCTTCCAGTAAGGTGGTCCGAGGCCGTCGCGTTGATCGGAGGTTATGTTGAAAAATAGGGTTTTGTAGCCAGAAGAATGGGAAATAATATGCTGTACTCGGATTCTGAATAAAACAAACCTCCTTATTGAACGCCTCGAGTTTTATGAAATGATTTTAATGATTTATGTAAGCAGATATAATTTATCTAGACAGTGTGTGCCGACCTTTGAACTCTTTTGTTCATACGTACCCCAGCTTTCAAAGTCTTCACTCGTGAACAACCTTTTGTTTTGTTAATTTCGGGTATAAGTAGGGGGAAGCAATATATTCGATACCTCATCCAGAAACGCACCCTCTCGAAACCCGGACAGCAAGCTACACCGCGATGCAGAGCGCCTCTCTTGCAGTCTTCCACTTGAGTTTGCTAAACATCTCCGTAACGCTATCACGGTTACCAAATAACCCTGTGACGAAACGCGCCGCTCTTCTTTGGATCTGCTCTATCTCCTCCGTCAACCCGACCTGGTACGGATCCCACAGTGATGAGCAATACTGAAGTATAGGTCGAACGAGTGTTTTGTAAGCCACCTCCTTTGTTGATGGACTACATTTTCTAAGGACTCTCCCAATGAATCTCAACCCGGTACCCGCCTTACCAACAATTAATTTTATATGATCATTCCACCTCAAATCGTTCCGCACCCATACTCCCAGATATTTTTCAGAAGTAACTGCTACCAGTGTTTGTTCCGCTATCATATAATCATACAACAAAGGATCCTTCTTTCTATGTATACGCAATACATTACATTTGTCTATGTTAAGGGTCAGTTGCCACTCCCTGCACCAAGTGCCTATCCGCTGCAGATTTTCCTGCATTTCGCTGCAATTTTCTAACGCTGCAACTTCTCTGTATAGTACAGCATCATCCGCGAAAAGCCGCATGGAACTTCCGACTCTATCTGCTAGGTCATTTATATATATTGTGAAAAGCAATGGTCCCATAACACTCCCCTGTGGCACGCCAGAGGTTACCTTAACGTCTGTAGACGTCTCTCCATTGATAGCAACATGCTGTGTTCTGTTTGCTAAAAACTCTTCACTCCAGCCACACAGCTGGTCTGATATTCCGTAGGCTCTTACTTTATCAGGCGACAGTGCAGAACTGTATCGAACGCCTTCCGGAAGTAAAGGAAAATGTCATCTACCTGTGAGCCTGTATCTAATATTTTATGGGTCTCATGAACAAATAAAGCGAGTTGGGTCTCACACGATCGCTGTTTCCGGAATCCATGTTGATTCCTACAGAGTAGATTGTGGGTTTCCAGAGACGACATGATACGCGAGCAAAAAACACGTTCTAAAATTCTACAACAGATCGATGTCAGAGATATAGGTCTATAGTTTTGCGCATCTGCTCGACAACCCTTCTTGAAAACTGGAACTACCTGTGCTCCTTTCCAATCATTTGGAACGTTCCCCTCCTCTAGAGACGGTTAGAAGGGGGGCAAGTTCTTTCGCGTACTCTGTGTAGTATGGAATTGGTATCCCGTAAGGTACATTGGAGGGCAGGGTGAAGGCGCGTTGTGTTTTCTCATGAAAGCTGGTTCTGCCTCGGTGTCCGTGACGGCCGTGTTTCGGTTAGGGGGAGGCAAGTTGAGGGCCAGCAACCAACCTGTCAGCGTGCTACACACACTGCAGCTACACGTGGAGCTATGGTGCGATTTCGTGTGGCAGCAGGAACACTCTCGTGGTCGTCCCACCCATGCGAACTGCAAATTTGTGTGTCAGTCTGGTGATTCGATCTGATGTGCCTCCATTCATGAACACCATTCTACGGGTTGTTTTCCAACAGGATAACATGCCGCAGTTACAACCGAACAGGCTCTACAAAGCGTCAACGTGTTGCCATGGCCTGCTCGATCACCGGATGACAATCGAAGACTTGCGGCACGTCATCCGACGAAAACTCTGGCGTCATCCACAAACATCAGTAAATGTCCCTGTATTCAGAGACTGACAATAAGTGCAATAGGTATGGAACCCCATTCCACAGATTGACATCCGGCAGCTTTACCGCACAGTGCATCCACGTTTGCACGCTTGCATTAATCATTCTGGCGGTTACACCGGTTATCAGCCGTCCGCGGTGGCCGAGCGGTTCTAGGCGCTTCAGTCCGGAACCGCGCGACTGCTACGGTCGCAGGTTCGAATCGTGCCTCGGGCATGGATGTGTGTGATATCCTTCGGTTAGTCAGGTTTAAGTAGTTCTAAGTTCTAGGGGACTGATGACCACAGATGTTAAGTCCCATAGTGCTCAGAGCCATTTGAACCGGTTATCAACGTACCAGCACTCAACATTTGTAAAGTCTTATCTCGCGCTTACATTAACCTATGATCTTGCAGTGTTCGTCACTAAAATACATTACCTAGACAAATGTTCTCCCCAAATTTCATTACTCTACATTAATTACTTTTTGGTGTTTCGATTTTTTTCCGTCGGTGTATTTTATTGTTATACCATTAAAATGTAGGCATATGTGACATGATAAAAGCGAGAGCGACGTTAAATTATGTTTCGGGAGCGGGAAGGGTTTTTACTCAGTAATAAATTGCGATTTTTTTTCGACAACACAGTTGTCCTACCTCCACATTTCGTGATCAAACAAGCAGGGACGAGCTTCCCTCACTTTATATACAGCTGGAGGGACCACGGATCTTCGAGCAATGTCACTGTTTCTTACTTGGTCATATGGAGTCAGTCCGAAAGTCCATTGAAGCATCTTCATCTCCACAGTGTGGGGAATCTTCTCATGCTTGACCGTCATTTGACGCTATTTTGCGCTGTAAATGGCTGCTAAACGAGACGTGCTCCTAAGAACTTTCACCGTTAGGTATCCGAGAATTAACGAGAACAAACTAATTTACCTGGAGGAGTACTAACTATTATTATTATTAAACTTAATATTACGTGATTCAAATTGTAAACTTCGCGGACAAATTTAGTGAGCCGTCTGAGAGGAACAACATGCGTTGTCTTTTCTAATTATCTGATTTGTGGCAGCTCCTAACGAAGCCTGTGCAGCAGAGAAGCAACGTTCGTCGATAAGGTGGTTATTTACTGAAAATACGAAACCACTGGTCTCTCTACTCTAACAGCTGACGGAGAACAACGCTCGCGGGGCATTGGCTTCCGCCTCCCTAGAATAGCTTGCTGTTTGTACCGCGCGTCATATTGGAGTCGAGCAGAAAGTCACTACCACCCTTTGTGTGATGATGGACTGTACTTTTTTTATATTGCTCGCTGAAGACCTCACACCACTGACCGCAACACAATCACCAAGGAATTGTCAGGCCAGCACAAGATTAGTTCACCCCACCCACTTCACCAGAATGATGACTTCTTTCTATTACAATTTTGCAATGTCTCTTCTGATTTTATACTTAAAAACGGCAACAGAATGTTATGATTAACTTATTACATTGATGATACTAAAAAGGAAAACACTTCCTAATTTTATTTCTGATCTCTGGTAAAGATCTAAATGAAACAGTAGGGCAGAATCCGTGACAGTTCTGCTGCATCGTTTCTAAACTAGAGTGCGGCCCACACGCTGACCAGCTGATTAGAAAATAAATTCTGAGTTACTTTACTTACGCGACCATTTTCGACCGGATCTATGCCGTGAGATGCAGTAGAGATCGATAAATTGGATAACATAATTTCCAAGCATAAAGGACATGTAATTCGTAAGATGCAGTATCCCAAACAATTCAGTATGGCCCATCTTTTCCTGATGATAAAAGTTTTTGACTTATTCCACATACATGCGGATTATTTCAGTTGGGACCTGTGGAAGGTACATCAGTGTATTTCTTTTTGTTTTTGCAATAATTAATTGTGTATTGTTTTTCTGACATGTTCTACAAAGTGGAGGATGTCCTCTCTATTGATCTAGTGGGACGAAAAGTACATCCACTGTAATCTAATCTAATATAAGAATGAAACGATAGCAAAATGTTCAATGGCACTTATTTCTATAACCAAAGCGAACTGCGTCTATACATATTTGTATCTGGAATGATGAATTACTAGCATTTTTATCGGCAATGACACGTAGTGCGAATATGACACTGTATTTGTCTTGTCCGGCAGGACATGATAATAATATTAAAAAAGGAATACACTTTACAATGTTCTGCACAATTACTTACTTACAGCTGTAGTATGTAGTACTCTTAATACTTAACATACGTCGCTTAGCAACTGCCCGTTGTTTCAGTTGGGTCCGCAGCTCGTGGTCGTGCGGTAGCGTTCTCGCTTCCCACGCCCGGGTTCCCGGGTTCGATTCCCGGCGGGGTCAGGGATTTTCTGTGCCTCGTGATGACTGGGTGTTCTGTGATGTCATTAGGTTAGTTAGGTTTAAGTAGTTCTAAGTTCTAGGGGACTGATGACCACAGATGTTAAGTCCCATAGTGCTCAGAGCCATTTGAACCATTTTGTTTCAGTTGGGTGTATTTAGCCATCATCACATTATTTGTTTTTCGTTTAAACATTAATGTTCACCATTGAGCACTGAAACATTTAATTGAATGTGAAACCACCTGAAGACGGGCACGAGCCGGCAATCCGTCGTGCATTAAATAAAATCACCTTCTGTTGCAACTGGTAGGTCTATTATTCCACATTCTGTAGAGGAACAGGCGCAGAGTTCAACTGCATCCATTAGGGATAAAATTCACTTTCTCCTTTACTGGAACGTAATTAATTTTACTTTACGTGAATGTTTGCTTGCACTAGACAGCATTTCTCATGCGCTAGCAGCTGTCCTGGGTGAGTTTGCTTCGTTTCACCTACATAAATGCGGACTGGCAATTTCCCGTTGCCCAACCCGATGCCTACGAATTGAAAATTGGCAACCGCAAAAATTAAATACACATGTTCGCTTGTTCCTCCATGCATTCGGGATATTTTTTTCACCGAAATCCGAGTATCGTCAACGACTGAAATAAAGCTCTAAGACGACTGCCGTGGAACGACAGAAAGCGCGCCCCGTACGTGGAGAGCTGTCGCCAGACTCTTTCGGTAACTGTAGTGACTGTCGCTTGTTTGTGACGCAAGTCGTATCTAACGCGTACGGCAGCGATTAGATAAGACCGTTTACGAAACGCGTACATTTGTTTCGTTCTACGCAATGTCGACTGATCGTGTAAGTTATCGCTGGGTCTGGTTTAACATGTAAACTGATATTGAATGTAAAAATTATAGTTCGGTGAAAGCACCCTGAACGCACGCCGTGTCTGCCATTGAGTTTGTGTATGCGCTGGACCACGTGATTGCGTGTGGTTTGAGTTCCTTTGGAAAATACTTTGCGCACAAACATGTTGTTGTTGTTGTTGGTGGTGGTGGTGGTGGTGGTGGTGGTGGTTGGCCTCCAGTCTGAAGACTAGTTTGCTGCGCCTCTCCGTGCTATTCTACCCTGCGCAAGCCTTCAAAAAATGGTTCTGAGCACTATGGGACTTAACATCCGAGGTCATCAGTTCCCTAGAACTTAGAACTACTTAAACCTAACTAACCTAAGAACATCACACACATCCATGTCCGAGGCAGGATTCGAACCTGCGACCGTAGCGGTTGCGCGGTGCCAGACTGAAGCGCCTAGAACCGCTCGGCCACACTGGCCGGCCGCAAGCCTTCATCCCTGCATAACTCTCACAACCTACGTCCACCTGAACCTGCTGACCGTATTCAGTCCTTGATCTCCTTCTGTAATTATTACCTCCATAACCCAACTGACCATTCCTTGATGTCTCACACTGCGTCCTATCAAACGATCCCTTGTTTAAGGCAAGTTATGCCATAGAGTTTCTTTTATCCCCGTTCCATTCGATACCTCCTCATTTGCTATTCGATCTACCCATCCAATCTTCGGCGTTCTTCTGCAGCATATTTCAGAAACTTCTATCCTCTTGTCATAACTGCTTATCATCAACGTTTGACTTCCATATTAGATTACACTGCCAACAAATACCTTCAGAGAAGTCTTCATAACACTTAAATTGATACTGCATCTTACCTAAGTCCTCTCTTGCAAAAAGTGCTTCTCTTGGTATCGCCTGCCTGCATTTTACATCCTCTCTATGTCGCCCATCACAAGTTATTTTGCTGCCAGAATAGCAAAGTTCACCTACCACTTCTAGTGTCTCATTTCCCTACCTAATTGCCTCAGCTTCCCCCGATTTAAGTCGACTACATTCAGTTACCCTTGTTTGCTTTTGTTGATGCTCAGCTTTTAATATCTTTTCAAGACACTTTTCATTCTGTTCAACTGCTCTTCCGGATACTATACCGTCTCTGACAGAATTACATTGTCATCGGAAAACCTCAAACGTTTGATTTCTTCTCTCTAAACTTTAGTTCCCTTTCCAAATTTCACCTTGATCACCTTTAATGCTTGCTCAGTGTACAGATAGGAAAACATCGAGGATAGGATACAACCCTGTCTCATTCCCTTCTCAACTACTGTTCCCCTTTCGTGCCCCTCGACTCTACCAATTTTTCCATCCTTCTATAATTCGTGTCAGTATTTTGCAACGAGCTCTTATTAAAATGATGGTTCGGCAATATTCATATCTGTAAGCACCTGCCTTGTTTGGAATATGAATTATTAGCTTTTTCCTCATTTGTGAGACTGTTTCGCTTGTCTCATATACCTTTCACAGAGGGTGGAATAATTTGGTAATGGTTGTCTCTCAAAGCTGTCATTAGTTATGACGGAATGTCATCTACTCCCAGGGCGTTGTTTTAATTTAGGTCTTTCAGTGCTCTGTCAATATCGTGTCGGCCTATCATATCTCCTATCTCATCTTCATCTACGTCCTCTTTCCTTTCTGTTATACTGCCTTCCAGTTCATTTCCCTTGTATAGAACCTCTATGTATTCCTTCCACCTTTCAGCTTTCTCTTCTTTGCTTGGGCCTGGTTTTCCATGTGAATTCTTGATATTCATACAGCTGCTTCTCTTTTCTCCAAAGGTCCCCGTAGTTTTTCTATATGCAGATCAAGCTTTCCCCTATTTATACATGCCCATTCAGCCTTGCGATTGTCTCCAGCCATACATGCTTAACCATTTTGCACTCCGTCAGTCTCATTTTTAGACGTCTGTGTCTCCTTTCGCCTGTTTCATTTGTTTTCATCAATTAAATTCAGTTCCTCTTGTGTTAGCCACGGCTCTCTACTAGGCTTAGTGTTCTTACCTGTGTTCTCTTCTCCTCCCTTCCCTCTTTCATCCCTTAAAGCTACCCGTTCGTTTCCTGTTGCATTCCTTTCTCCGGTTTCAGTCCAACGTTGTCCAATGCCCTTTCTTAAACTCTCGACAACCTCTGGTTCCTTCAATTCGTCCGACTTTCACTCCTTAATTTACATCTTTTTTGTAGGTTCTTCGGTTTTAATCCGCAGTTCATAATCAATAAATTATGGCCGGAGTCCAGACCCGTACCCAAAAATATCTTGCACTTTAAAATCTGGTTTCAAATTCTCTGGCTTAGCATTATATAATGGTAAAAGTTTGAAACCTTCCACTGTCTACAGGCGTCCTCCACGTACAGAACCTTCTTCGATGATTCTTAAACCAGCTGTTAGCGATGATTAAATTATGTTTTGTGCTAAATACCAATTGGCGGTTCCTTCTTACATTCCTTTCTCCCATTCAACATTCTCCTTATATTTTTACTTCTGCTCCTCTTCCCACTACCGAAACCGGTCCCGCACCACAACTAAATTTTCCTCTCCAGTAACTATCTGAATAATTTTTTTCTCATCACACACTACTTCGTTCCTTTCATCATCCGCGAAGCTACTTCGTTTATAAATTCGTACTATTGTAAGTGTTGGCTGTGTCCGACCCAAGCACGCCAGTTTTTTCCCTTGATGACAATATCCTCCACAGGAAACCCCACACGGTGATCCGAATGGTAGACTATTTTACCTCCAGATTATCTCACCCAAGAAGATGCCATCGTCATTTAACCATACATTACAGCTACATGCCTTCGGAGAGAAAGGACTGTAGTTCCCCTTTGCTTTCAGCCGTTCGCAGTAGCAGCACAGCAAGGCCATGTTGGCTAATGTACAAGGCCAGATTAGTCAGTCGTCCAGACTAATTTCCCTGAAAAGGTTACTGCCCATCTTCAGGAACCATGGGTTAGTCTGGCCTGTCCACGGATACAAGTCTGTTGTCATTGCACATACGACACGCTGTTTGTATCGTTCAGACATGCAAACCCCCTCCCCCCCCCCCCCCCTCCCCCTAACCACCACCTAGGCTGGGTCTGTGGTCCATTATCCATTAAACTACAATGAACAATACTCAGACTGTATTAAAATTGAAACAAGAACTTGGGCTGTGCACTTGGAACACTGTGACACTTCTTAACTTTTTAGAAACATAGCGATAATAGGACTGAAGCTTACACGGCGAAATGATCTGGTGTCGAATAGCAGTCAATAATGGGTCAGAAGTTGTAGATGCGTCGTTGTCGGTCATCAGATTCAGCTACAGAAGAGTCAACTTTGGATAGAGCCTCTATTCCCTAGTAGGGCCCAAGCACATATCCATGTCTTAGGCGTACTATAGTAGAGGAAAGAGATGAGGATCCTTCGCTTTACGTATGTGAATCACACGCTATCTTAGAGCACTCTTTTTCTTTTTTCTAATTGGAAATGATCCATACTTTTCATATGCCTACCATAAAATGTTCGGTACCGGTTGGAATTCTCTTTCTTCTCCCTAAGATGAAATTTCTTCCATTTTCGTACATTTGTTTTCTGTTTCCTTGCAGTAAATGTGTGATATTTACTTTCTTGCTTAAATTACGGTAACTGTAGAGCTACACCAATGGCCTCGAAACGTAATTATTTTCCCTACATTTAAGTTAGGTACATGGACAGACTCTTCATTTTCATTCCCATGGCGTTCTTTTTGATTAATGCCTTGTATAATAAAATTACTGTTTTCCTTCCGCTATGTGGTGAGGACTTCAATTTGAACAACATATGCTCACCAATTACTTCATCTCGTAGTTATAAACGTGCTGACGATGTACTTGCATGCTATGGTTTATTAAGTACTGTTTCAGTTTCTTGTAATACCTCCTTCAACAATTACTTACCTGAAAAAGTAGGCAAACTGTCTCTTTGTAACATTTATATTTCGTCCGACATTTCTGGGTACTGTTCTCACTCAAATCTAAAGTATAACCAATACTGAAACATCCTGGGAGATGAAAACCGTGTGGCCGACCTGAATGGCGATTTTTCTTCAATGTAATGAGATCAACAGGACGAAAAACCAATCCAAGTTGCAAATATTTTATTCTTGGTTCGAAGAGTAGTTTCGGACCGAGATGCATTTTCAAATCAACATAAAGTCTAAAATGGCATTTCCCAAGATTTCAACAAAACTTGTAATCACATACAGATAACAAAATGTGTAATGTACATTCATAGCGCATACGGATCACATCTTCCGAAATGCCATTTTCGACTTTGTTATGTTGATTTGAAAATGCGTCTCGGCCCGAAACTAGTCATCGAACGAAAAATATTTGCACTCAAGTTACTCCCGCATGCTAGCAGTTCGTAAATGTAATGAGAGTCTTTCAGTAATAGTCATATGACAGTTCTGCGTTATTTAAGTACTTAAATGCAGTTCAAAAAAGCGTTCATGTCCTCCCACCTTACTTCCGTATGTGCTAGTATCTAACAATTTTCCGGCAAGCTCTCCCTGCTCACTTGCCGTCCAGTACCTTTCCTTAAACCGTTTACAAAATGCCTGTCAGTTGCTAAACCCATACTTAATCAACAACACCCATTCCGCGACTTCTCTGCCTAGATGTCCAATATACTGAAGTTTTCTTTTATCAGCAATTTCTTCACGTATAGGTCCACGGCCTCAATGAATTAGCTAAATGATGGAAACATTTTAACCTCCGTTGGGGCTGTCTAATGCACCAGGCATATAAATTATATTACTGGCCAGTTGCGGCCTAAGGCCATTTTGAAATGTATGATATTGGTGATGTGACACATACATTGCCAGTCTCATACATTTGAAACTGTGTGGCCAGTAATGTAGATTATATACCTGGTGCATTAAAGAAAGTAAACTGACAACGCCAACGGTGGTTAAAATGTTTCCATCATTTAGACTTTCTTTTATCGTTCCACGATTCGATGATCAGGGAACGGCGTTCTCAGACTACTTTCAAATACAATGTGTTTACGCCATTGCCTGGTGCAAATACTTTAAAATAATTAGTCTACTGTTACCTGCAAAATGTTATTCACCTCACCATTCTTCATCCACTTCATCGGTTGTAATATGGCAGAAATCAGATCAACCTCCAGATGTTTCCATTTTGGATAACTGCCGCGATGAATTCCCCTCGACTAATTCAATTACTATTACTAAATTCAGTAACAGAATTGACAATAGCTGTATATTGTCACTTCTGGTCCTCTAATACCAGAATGTCTACTTAAATATAAAGGGAT
Source organism: Schistocerca nitens (assembly GCF_023898315.1). Classification (NCBI taxonomy): domain Eukaryota; kingdom Metazoa; phylum Arthropoda; class Insecta; order Orthoptera; family Acrididae; genus Schistocerca; species Schistocerca nitens. Next base: position 14,635,615 of record NC_064622.1, read on the forward strand.
AGTCACTGAATGCTGAACAAAGTTTCTGCCGATGTATCTGACTCACCGCTTACGACACGTTTCATTGAGTTCGCAGCGACTGCAAGCACCGCTGAAACGCGCCAGAAAAAAAAAAAAAAACTCTTGCGCTCCAAAATGGCTACTTTTGTTTTCTTGTGCCTTCATCTTCTCGCTTGCTTGCAACTCCGTATTGCGTCTTCGTCTTCTTCCTTGTGTCTTATTTCATAACGATGTATTTTCTTTCTTATGGACGAACTTCTTTTTTCCAAGTTCTTTTCATCAGTTTCCAATTCGTGCCCCCTTATTCTCCTCCTGTCATTTGAGTGATAGGTATGATGTTACACTGCTCGTATCTTGCGAGACTCGAATATGTTACGTCTTGTGCAAAAATAAATGTCGTAACATTCTTGTCTAGGTTAGCGCAGCATTATGTTTCCGAAGATATAATTACAAAGGCTGTAGGTTAATATTCACAAAGTTTTTATAGACTCAGGGGCACAGAAACTTCTAATATCTTGCTATTAAAATTTTTCATCAAAGTCGTGTGAAATTCTTGTAGTGGTTGATTACGTTGCTAAGGTAACCACAGATATTCCACGACTGCGGCGTAGCAGTGTTTTCTACATTACCCGGATATCCAACTGAAGTTGTCTGAACGTGTCCGCCAAAGATGCTCGTATTTCGTTTCTTGCCTAATTACAACATGACTGCCACGAAAATTCACGAGAACGCAAAACGAAAATACTTTTCGATTCCTCTCTCTCATCAACCTGATCATCGCTTACTAGTATAAAGTTCAAAGCCAAAAATAAGTAAGCAATTCCTTATCGCGTAGAGACCACTGGAAATTTTTTGCCTAACTACAATATGGCAGACTATGCGAATGACAATAATCTGCCGGCACGTGAAGTTCCATGCTCCAAGATCAGAGATCTACATCCACGTAGTGTAGAAATCACTGAATCGCAGCAACTTGAAATTATCTCTGTGACACAAATTGATTATTTAAATGAATAAATTTAAAATTTTTACTGTTGGAACTTTCGAATAGCTTGTAACGTTCATATCAGCCACATTGCACTTTCAATAAAAGATACCTTGTATACCTTTTTATCACTCAAGACATTAACATGTTCTTTCGTAATTCCACACGCCGTAATCTCTATAGACCAGACATCACTTACCGTTCTAAATTACTGTCATACCTGGACTTCAACTGAAATTCTGGTGTATCAAAGTATTGAGAAATTATTCTCTTAATATAGACCAGGTCGAGTATATTACGTAAAAGTTTCCATGAAAACTTCATAACATGAACACTTCCTGCTTTTAACCACTACGTCCGCAGCTCGTGGTCGCGCGGTAGCGTTCTCGCTTCCCGCTCCCGGGTTCCCGGGTTCGATTCCCGGCGGGGTCAGGGATTTTCTCTGCCTCGTGATGACTGGGTGTTGTGTGATGTCCTTAGGTTAGTTAGGTTTAAGTAGTTCTAAGTTCTAGGGGACTGATGACCATAGATGTTAAGTCCCATAGTGCTCAGAGCCATTTTTTTAACCACTTCAAAGGACTTTCATTGCCCATTCACAGTATACAATCTGCAGCCACGTAATGAAAATGTTACGTTAAATAATAAAGGTCTGCATGCAAATATGGCTGATAATGAAATTGAACTGAGAGAAGATCATGACAATATGGATGTTATTCTGTCTTTTTTTCATTTTTTAACTATGAGCAGGGTCACCTTGACACAGCTGAAAGCATCTTCTTACGAGAAATGGTTGCCGGTTTGCCAGTAACTTGGTTGGGCACCTCAAAGTGTGCAAATCGCACCAGACGCTGTTGCTAAGACGCCGCATTGACCATGAAACAAACAGAAAAAACACGGACTTCCAGGAATAGAATGCAAAGAACACTTAATACAACAAAATTACTCACCATTCATTGAAATAAACTGCGTAAGTTACTACGTTATATTACAGTTTGTCTCGCGCTGCTTCTCTTCGGTTAGTTGCTCTTCACACAGATATGTCATTTTTACTTTTGACATGTAATGGTGTTTGCAGATTAATTTTTCGACATACGTGATTGTTCTGTTATTACGTTTGAGATAATCTTATGACCTCTTTCGTCATTTACTTTCTGCATTTTGACAAAATTTTTGTTTGCTATTTCGTACAGGACCATGAACGTGGTTTATGACCGAAACCGGTCAGAATAAAATATAAATAAAGCCAGCATTTGTGTGTCATGCATTTTATAAAGTATTACGTTAGTTTTGAGGGCAGAGACTCTTCTCCAAGAATTCGGTTAAGTAGAGAAAGGATGGGTCCACATTACCACTAGGTTGGTGGTACACGGAGCAGGGAAGGAAGATTAGGGTTTAGCATGTGCCGTCGACATCGAGGTCATTAGAGACAGAACACAAGTTAGGATTGTATCAGTGGTGGTGAAGGAAATCGGCCGTGTCCTATCGAAGAAACCATCCAGGTCTAACATTCTGCGTGGTGTCTGTTTGCTCTGCGTCGTGTCTCCCTACCACTTTCGCTCAACGACGCTCTGAGCGTGTTTTTTAGGTAATTGACTAGTTTGAACCTGGGACCTGTTGCTGATAAGGAGACGCCAGACCACACAAGACATGTAGAATTCAGAAGAGTTCAGTGAGACTAGCGGTGATATAACCAAATACTTAATGATTTCAGCGTCAGCTCCACTGCACTCCCTGTAAAAGAATCTTAATACTAACTAAATTTAGTGGAAGGGGTTGAAGGCTTTCCTATTTTTAGTTAGGTGGCAAAATAACGTCGAAAAAGCAGTTAAGTTTACCATTGGAAATTTTATTCTACTCACAAAACATTGTTTATAAATTGCACTGTTGATAAAAGGAAATATTTTAATACAGGACGATAAAAACCAACTGCGTTCAACAAAAATGTGAACGAATATTCGTTGAATGGGTTTCCAAGTTCTACAATGGATCGAAGGATAACCTATGCCATATCACATCTATAATCTAGGTTTAAATCAAGTTTCATAAAAGAGAAAAGTATCAAAATGGTCTACAGTGACCCTCAATTATCTTTAATTACTTATCTAACTTGTCGTAAATTACAGTGGCTGATGTGGCTTCTCAATAATTATATAATAGAAAAATCATCGCATTTCAGATTTTAACTTCTAATAGCAAATGTGAATACCATGAGCTTTAATTGACGATCGACACTAGTATTACGTAAAAAGGGGATGTAACAGATAAGACTTCTGCAGTTCTGAGTGAAGCGTTATGCGCTCTTATGAGGCATTTGCTTGCGTTCATTACCTTGTCGGTGGTTAGGCAGCATCAGGGGGTGGCAGGCGGCACAGCTCCACACACCTCGCCGTCTCGGAAGCAACTCTCTCTAACATCTCCTTACTACAATTTTGCCGAAGTTGGTTTGAAAAAAAACTATCTGGCTGTGTTTTCAACTGACCAATCAGGATCTCAATGTTAACCTTAAGCTCTGCCTACAAAAATTATGTCTATCCAATGAGAAACGTTATACTTTTCGTGGTGGGGCAATGTTTTTAATGTTTGCTACGTAACAGAGACGCGAAAAAGTCTCACGCTAAAACTTGCAGCTGGTGTGGTCCTTTTAGCGTTATCGTAAGATCTATACTGTTTTTCTGGAGGGCTCTAGCTTTCAACATGGGCTGGGGGGTGGTCTTGGCGGTCGGCGGGCGATGTGGGTGTCCCTTATCGTAGGGCCTCCTAGCCTACACGACTCTGCTCTCTGCTTCTGTTCTCGTTTCTCCCCTCGGAACTTGCGTCTGTTTCACGGTGGGAAGGTATAACATGCATTTAGGTGTTCTTGTGTTAGTCTGTGGTATTCCATTTGCTCACTCGTTTATCATATTACTTTGGTTAATTTAATGTCAGGATTTATTCGGAGGTATTTGAGATACTGCCGGTTTTGCTATCATGTCAGGGTTTTCATGGAAGGTGTTGGATTTGCCTGACACCTTACACCGGCATCAGCCTCAAGCGATTTAGGGAAATCATGGAAAACCTAAGTGAGGGTGGCCGGACACGGAATGTAACCGTCGTCCTCCCGAATGTGAGTCCAGTGTGCTAACCACTGCGCGGCGCCGCTCGGCCCAAACACTCGAGCATCACTCAAGAGCCAGTGACACTAATGTTCTATACGGAGTCTCCTTTAGACATGACAGATATTTTCTAAAATTGACCATATAAAGCGAAGTCGAACATTCGCCTTCCGGAGTACCCTCCTTACATTCTCCTTACATTTCGTATCACTTTCAGCGTTACTCCTCCGTATTTAATCGACGGTGCCGTATCAAGCACGACAGTACTAATGGGGTATTCAAAAATTACAGGATTGTTGTTCCTGGTCATCGGCATTAAGTTACATTTTTGTACACTTAGAGCTAGCTGCCATTCAACGCACCAACTAGAATTTTGTCGTCTTTTCGTCTTCCTACAGCCACTCAACTTGGACAAATGGTTCAAATGGCTCTGAGCACTATGGGACTTAACAGCTATGGTCATCAGTCCCCTAGAACTTAGAACTACTTAAACCTAACTAACCTAAGGACATCACACAACACCCAGTCATCACGAGGCAGCAACTTGGACACCTTAGACCGAGCGAGGTGGCGCAGTGGTTAGACACTGGACTCGCATTCGGAAGGACGACGGTTCAATCCCGCGTCCGGCCATCCTGATTTAGGTTTTCCGTGATTTCCCTAAATCGCTCCAGGCAAATGCCGGGATGGTTCCTTTCAAAGGGCACGGCCGAATTCCTTCCCTGTCCTTCCCTAATCCGATGAGACCGATGACCTCGCTGTCTGGTCTCCTTCCCCAAAACAACCAACCATCGACACCTTTCCGTACACCACGGCATCATCAGCAAACATCCGCAGACTGCCGCTCGCCCTGACCGCCAGATCACTTCTGTATATAGAGAGCAACAGCGGCTCACTCCTGACGATATCCTTGTCGCTAATGAACACTCGGCGTCGAGGACAGCGTACTGGGTTCTGTTCCTTACGAAGTAATGAAATGAAATTATATCATGGTATGAAAGTGATGGCCGGGAGGACCCGTTGGGGAGGTTGGGCCGTCGAGTTGTAAGTCTCATTTCAGGTGACGCCTCATTGGGCGACTTGCAAGTCGGTGATGAAGAAAACATAACACGCAGTCCACGAACGGATAAAATCTCCAACACGGCCGGGAATCGAAACCGTACCCACTTCATGGTAGGCAAACACGTTACCACTCAGTTAAGCAGGTAGTCACTTACGAAGTCTTCGAGCCACTCCCATCTCTGGGAACCTTCGGTAACAGTCGGCACTGGGGCACCATGTCAGATGCTTTCCGGAAATCTCTAAATGCCGGCCGGGGTAGCCGAGCGCTTCTAGGCGCTACAGTCTGGACCCGCGTGACCGCTATGGTCGCAGGTTCGAATCCTGCCTCGGGCATGTGATGTCCTTAGTTAGGTTTAAGTAGTTCTAAGTTCTAGGGGACTGATCACCTCAGAAGTTAAGTCCCATAGTGCTCAGAGCCATTTGAACAGTCTCTAAATATGCCTGTTGTCCTTTATCCATGGTCCTCAGGATCTCGTGTGAGAAAAGAGCAAGCTGAGTTCATCACGATCGGTACTTTCTAAATTTGCGCTGATTTGTGGACAAAAGTTTTTCCTTCTGTTGAAAGCTGATAATATTCGAACTGCGATGAGTTCAAGAGTCCTCCAGCAAACCGATATTAAGGATATCGGTCTGTAATTTTGCGGGTCCGTTCTTTTGGCCATCTTATGTATTCGTGTCATCTCCTCCTTTTGCAGTCGCTTAACACTTTGCGCTGGGTGAGAGATTCGCGATAAATGCGAGCCGAATAAGGGGCCAGTGTGGCAGAGTACCCTCTCTTTATAACTGGGTTTCCATTCTGACCTGGCGACTCACTACACTACTGGCCATTAAAATCGCTACACCAAGAAGAAATGCAGATGATAAACGGGTATTCATGGGACAAATATATTATACTAGAACTGACATGTGATTACATTTTCACGCACTTTCGGTGCATAGATCCTGAGAAATCACTACCCAGAACAACGACCTCTGCTCGTAATAACGGCCTTGGTACGCCTGCGCATTGAGTGAAACACAGCTTGGATGACGTGTACAAGTACAGCTGCCCATGCAGCTTCAACACGATACCACAATTCATCAAGAGTAGTGACTGGCGTATTGTGACGAGCCAGATGCTTGGCCACCATTGACCAAACGTTTTCAATTGGTGAGAAATGTGGAGACTGTGCTGGGCAGAGCAGCAGTCGAACATTTTCTGTATCCACAAAGGCCCGTACAGGACCTGCAACATGCGGTCGTGCATTATCCTGCTGAAATGTAGGGTTTGGCAGGGATCGAATGAAGGGTTGAGCCACGGGTCGTAACACATCTGAAATGTAACATCCACTGTTCAAACTGCTGTCAATGCGAACAAGAGGTGTCCGAGACGTGTAACCAATGGCACTCCATAACATCACGCCGGGTGATACGCCAGTATGGAGATGACGAACACACGCATCCAATGTGTGTTCATCGCGATGTCGCCAAACACGGATGCGACCATCACGATGCTGTAAACAGAACCTGGATTCATCCAAAAAAGTGTTTCGCCATTCATGGACCGAGGTTCGTCGTCGAGTACACCATCGTAGGCGCTCCTGTCTGTGATGTAGCGTCAAGGGTAACCACAGCCATAGTCTCCGAGCTGATAGTCCATGCTGCTGCAAACGTCGTCGAACTGTTCGTACAGATGGTTGTTGTCTTGCAAACGTCCCCATCTGTTGACTCATGGATCGAGACGTGGCTGCACGATCCGTTACAGCCATTCGGATAGGATGCCTGTCGTGTCGACTGCTAGTAATACGAGGCCGTTGGGATTCAGCACGGCGTTCCGTATTACCCTCCTGAACCCACCGATTCCATATTCTGCTAACAATCATTGGATCTCGACCAACGCGAGCAGCAATGTCGCGATACGATAAACCGTAATCGCGATAGGCTACAATCCGACCTTTATCAAAGTCGGAAACGTGATGGTACGCATCTCTCCTCCTTACACGAGGCATCACAACAGAGTTTCACCTGGCAACGCCGGTCAACTGCTGTTTGTGTATGAGAAATCGGTTGGAAACTTACCTCATATCAGCACGTTGTAGGTGTCGCCACCGGCGCCAACGTTGTGTAAATCCTCTGAAAAGCTAATCATTTGCATATCACAGCATCGTCTTCCTGTCGGTTAAATTTCGCGTCTGTAGCACGTCATCTTCGTGGTGTAGCAATTGTAATTGCCAGTAGTGTAGTTTTCAACTCTTACGGGTTCGATTCCCGGCTGGGCCGGAGATTTTCTCCGCTCAGGAACTGGACGTTGTGTTGTCCTAATCATCATCATTTCATCGCCATCGACGCGGAAGTCTTGTAAGTCGCGTTAAATAGAATGTCTTGCACCCAGCGAACGGTCTACCGGCCAGGAGGCCCTACTCACACGACATTTACGTTTATAGTTGTTTCTCCACGCCGGAGACACCTGTAGCACCGTCCAATGTAGCGGGAGTCTGCATTGTGCCACTGCCAGGGAGCTCTCCTCGGCTGCTGGACTGGAACGGGGTGCACCCTGCCTCGTAATGCAAACTGAGCAGCTACTACAATTACAAATGGCGGCTCCGAGATCTGTGAAGCTGATAGCGATGTTCCTGCCACACTCAGCTTTCCACAGCTTCCGAATGATAGAGGATGGCTCGGCGGCCGGTTAGCACAGCGCGGTTGACTTCGCCTGATATGCTTGCTGATAAGTGGACAGCGAAAGCTACCCAGGTGTCACTACTACCCGTTTGAGAGGTGGTCACAGTAATGTTTCTCGTTGGCGTAGTGAGCGTACGGCAGCCGGATACTTTAGACTTGGCGGAGCCACGTACCCAGTTAATTTTAACGCCGAGGCCCACGAGAAATACAGGCCACGGTGCGTACGTCACAGCACGTGACACTAAAGGTCCGCCGGCTGGTGTGGCCGAGCAGTTGTAGTCGCTTCAGTCTGGAACCGCGCGACCGCTACGATCGCAGGTTCGAATCCTGCCTCGGGCATGGATGTGTGTGATGTCCTTAGGTTAGTTAGGTTTAAGTAGTTCTAAGTTCTCGGGGACTGATTGTATCCTCCCCCTCATTTATCGACCTTCATGACAGACAAAATTAAACCGCTTGCAGCTAATGGATATTTGGGAAAAGCAATCGTTACCCGAAGTTAATCTGTCGGTAAAGAAGGAGGAAAGGATTACATCTAAATCAAAAGAAAAATGCAAATGAAACTGGTGGAAATTAATTTTGAAAAGTGGTTAAGTTAATAAAGAAAGTAAATGTGCGGTCGTTATGTTAACAATTAACTGGCGTTAATTAGATATTTGAGATCTGGGGAAAATTACCGTCGCCTGTCCTATGGACAACTACTATAACAACTGAAAATGAAAGATTAATGCACATACCATTAGCACTAAAAGCGTGGCAGGTGAAGGTTGACACTTGTGTGAGAACTGAATGTTTGTCAGATGTAATAAATTTCGCTACACTCTGACTTAATTTAGCAAAAGACTTAATAAAACCGGAAAATTGAAAGTTAATTTGGTGACTGAAATTAATAGTGAGCTTTGTTTCTGAAGCACTACGAAATTAAATTAAATAAGGTTAGTCTTGGGTTACCTCAACAATCATCTCAAAAGCAACCTAAATCTACGCAATTTAGAAATAAGAGATTTAACTTTGAACTTGAATTAAATGATTTTCAGGAATTAACAATAGTAAAATTTAGTACATACGAAGCTTAGCTGCAGTCACAGGGAAGCTAAAATACGGTAACAAAATTTGTGCTTGTGTAATCTAAATATTGTGGCCAGCTATGAATACCTTAACTGAACTTTGAAATTAAAGCAGTGAAATGGAATGATATTACTTTAATGCTGGCGTTTGAATTTCAACATGCTCATTTCGAAAAAGGAAGGGACCCTGCTTGGCAATGCAATTGGGACAATGCGCAACAAAGGTTCATGCTAAGTTGCTGCATTTTAGTGATGCTAATGGAATAGTTTGAAAAGCTTAGTTCTGCCGTACAGTTTTAAAACTTTACGTGCTTTTAGTCTTTCTTGTTGGTGGATTGAAGGTTTGAAGTCGTCGACCGAGGAGGTGGCGACAATCACTTATTGTCGGTCGCAGCAGTTGCAGAAGCTGGATGTTGGCGCGCCTTCTTCTCGACACGGTCACCAGGCGAAACGGGCTCTTGATGTGTGCCTGCTAATGTTTGCCGTCCGTGACACCGTGTTAGAAACTACCATAACAAGTCGAGCGCAATTACATGCTGCCCAACCCCAGAAGCGCGGCAACTCGCGGGAGTGTCACACAACACACCTGCTCCACTGCACCACCCCAGCCAGACTCTGCTCTGCACGCGCTCCACGTGGCAGAGTTAACACTACCAAAGATTCTAAACACTTTGGTTCTCCATACGACCTATCGATGTAATCGTTCAATAGCATAGTTTTCCCTAGGCAAGACCCAGCGTAAAAATACAAATAATATTTACAAAACAAACCAATTATACATCGACATAAATGTATAAATATATATCGGGTGATCAAAAAGTCAGTATAAATTTGAAAACTGAATAAATCACGGAATAATGTAGATAGAGTGTTACAAATTGACACACATGCATGGAATGACATGGGGTTTTATTAGAACCAAAAGTAATACAAACGTTCAAAAAATGTCCAACAGATGGCGCTTCATCTGATCAAAATAGCAATAATTAGCATAACAAAGTAAGGCAAAGCAAAGATGATGTTCTTTCCAGGAAATGCTGAATACGTCCACCATCATTCCTCAACAACAGCTGCAGTCGAGGAATAATGTTGCGAACAGCACTGAAAAGCATGTCCGGAGTTACGGTAAGCCATTGGCGTCGGATGTTGTGTTTCAGCATCTCTAGAGATGTCGGTCGATCACGATACACTTGCGACTGCAGGTAACCCCAAAGCCAATAATTGCACGGACTGAGGTCTGGGGACCTGGGAGGCCAAGCATGACGAAAGTGGCGGATGAGTACACGATCATCACCAAACGACACACGCAAGAGATCTTTGATGCATCTAGCAACATGGGGAGGAGCGCCATCCTGCATAAACATCGTACGTTCCAGCAGGCGTTTATCTGCCAGGCTCGGAATGATGCGATTCTGTAACATATCGGCGTACCTCTCACCCGTCACGGTAGCAGTTTTGCTGTCCAGCGCCGTCTGTCGGACATTTTGTGAACTTTTTTTTTTTCTAATAAAACCGCATGTCATTCCAAGCATGTGTGTCATTTTGTACCTCTCTATGTACATTATTCTGTGATTTATTCATTTTTCAAATTTATACTGACTTTTTGTTCACCCTGTATGTACAAATAGTAAAACAATTACAATATATAAAGACACAGAAAAGTCATATCTTCAGGTAACAAAATAAGGAAAAATTTTATAGTACAATAGATGGAAATAGGAGGATGCGCATTTTCGGCGTTACATGATGACCTCAGATGTTAAGTCCCATACTGCTTGGAGCTACAGGTCTTACGAGTGTCAGCAGCTGGCGGCGGCGGGGAGTAATTATTTCAGACAAGTTTAATAATTATTAACTGGTCGTTTAAATGCGGATAAGTCTCGATAGCACACGACAGAATTAAGACCTACAGTGGGTACCCTTTGAATTGAATATTGTTTTCCCGTGGGCCGTGCACGGACAAGCCTACTAGTGTGACGTCACAAGTCCGTTGCAGAGCCCGCACACCTCTCCGCAGCGTGACGACGCGTCTGTTGCTGGCTGGCTGTCAGTCACACACGGTGACTGGCGACGCGACCTTCCCCACTGTGCGCCGGCACGGCGGTGTCCCGTTTCTCGGTCAGGGCCGGCGCAGGCGCCGCGTCTACAGTCTAGTCTTACGACACCCACCGTCCCCCGTCCACCGTAGCTCAGGGACACCTGCGCGGGACTTCCTGCTCTCCTTCCGGTACAGCGCCGCTACACTGCTAGGGTCCCCTCACCTTTACCAGTAGCTTGTGAGTAGAACCACACACTTCACTTACTAAAATGTCTTTCCTTATTATGACTGCCATCATTGGTAACAAAATATGATAAATTAAAAGTTTAAAAAGTATTTCTAAGATAACACTCACCAAATTTCTTGAAACTCACAAAAGAAGGTTCTGCGCCGCTATTACAATCTATGCCTAATCAGGGAGCCAGCTAACAGCTTGGTTGAAAAATATTTTACAGGTGTTATAAATTGTAGTCGACAGGCGGCGATAGTGTTGGGGATGCAGGCTTCATATTTTATTTTGTTACTAATTATTATTGGTGTTTTGCCCTTAAAGAGCGCAGTTGGGCTAAACTAGATGGCCAATTTCTTTTGCTGCCTTCCTTGCTGTCCAAACTTCCCTCATTCGCTCGCTGTGTTTCTTTTTCCGATCCTCTTGTAACGTCCCCTTAGAAAAATTATTGAATTACTGTGCTGATAAACACCTTATGTTATTTGATTTTCAAACAGCTGAGCAAAAGTGAACGTACTCAGACATTCACTAAAGTGACACACAATATTTTTTTAGCGCAACGCAATCTGAATTTCAATAATCCGTACAAAACAATGGCCCTGACTAACAATAACCGCCGGCCGAAGTGGCCGTGCGGTTAAAGGCGCTGCAGTCTGGAACCGCAAGACCGCTACGGTCGCAGGTTCGAATCCTGCCTCGGGCATGGATGTTTGTGATGTCCTTAGGTTAGTTAGGTTTAACTAGTTCTAAGTTCTAGGGGACTAATGACCTCAGCAGTTGAGTCCCATAGTGCTCAGAGCCATTTGAACCATTTTAACAATAACCTATACCTTTCATGAATTACTTACCTCACAAAAATCTTCGTTACTCGAACTACTGCAATACAGCGAGCTCCAATATTGCCAGCTAAATAAAAGATTCTAACTACTGAAGGCACTAACTACTGACAGGCATAGTTAGCAAATGAAAGTTTTTGATAGAGAACAAACAATGTATTTACCTTAATAGCGTTCAAAAGTCATATAATTTGTGACATCCAACCAAACAAATTTCCTTTTTCTGACGGACACACTTCCAGATCGTCCGCTCAAAACTCTGGCATCTCTCTCTTCACTCCACCACTGCTGGCGGCTCACCTCCAACCGCGCAACGCTACGCGCTGTCCACATCCAACTGCCCAGCACTACACAAGCGAATATTCCAACAATGAGTCCAGCCAGCCACAGACTGCAAGTCTCTGATTTTCATACAGAGCGCTACGTGGCGTTACCAACATAAAAACCTAAACAGCCTATTTACAAAAGTTACAAAAAAGTGTTTTTAAAGTAACACTCATCAAATTTCTTGAAACTCATAAAAGAAGGTTCTGTGCCAGTATTACAATCTATGCCTAATCCGGGAGCCAGCTAACAGCTTGGTTCAAAAAAATTTTGCAAGTGTTGTAAGCTGTAATCGACAGGCGGCGATAGTGTTGGGGACGCAGGCTTCATATTTTATTTTGTTACTTATTATTATTATTGGTGTTTTGCCCTTAAAGAGCGCAGTTGCACTAAACTACATGGCGAATTTCTTTTGCTGCCCAAACTTCCCTCATTCGCTCGCTGTGTTTCTGTTTCCGGTCCTCTGTCCATGCTTCTTGTGGGCTTCGTGTCTTCGGCATCATCTTTATCGCCTTTTCGGTTGCCCATATTTCTTTCATCTTCCGGCTGTGATCTTGCTCGCGTTCTTCGGTCCATTTCACGCCTGTTCGTTGGTCACAGTGTATCTCATGTAGTTTACTTTTCTTAATGATGTTTCTGAATTTTATTCTGTCGTTTATTGTGTCTTCTTTGATGTTGAGTTGGTTCAGGTCGTTTTCTACCTCTGCCACCCATTTGTTGTTTCTGGTGGTTACCCAGTCAAAGATCTGTTTGGTCAATCTGTGCGATGGCACCCTGTATAGGTGTCCATAGAACTGTAGTCTGCGTTTTTTATTTTCTGTGATTGTCTCCGTATGTTTGCTTGGTTCCTCTGTAGGTTTCTTGATCCAAATTCCATTGTTGTTAGTTGCGCCAAATATGTTCCTAAGTATTTTCCGTTCTACTTTTTCTAGTTGTCTGATACGTGTATGCCCTAGGATTAGTGTGGTCTCTGCTGCATACAGTGCTTCGGGGAGCACCACCGTGTCGTAATGGCGTAATTTGGCTTTTTCTGAGAGAGACTTCTTGTTCTAATGATTCCACACTACTTTGTATGCCTTGTCCAGTTTAGTCTTTCTTTCTTCGTTTGGGTCTCTGTTATGTTCGCTCATTTGTAGTGTTCCACCGAGGTATTTGAAGTTTGCCGTTTTGTAAATCGTGCCGTACTTTGTGTTCAGAGATGAGTTTCTTTGTGCTCATAAACTGTGTCCTTTCGTAAGAGATCTGTAGTCCAGTTTTGGAAGCGATTTAGTTTTTCAATAGCGTATTTTGTTTCGTTTATAACTTTCGTGACAATCGCCAAATCGTCTGCAAAAGCCAAGCATTTAATTTGTAGGTTTCCTAAGGTTATCCCCTGTTGCGATATTTCCCATTCTTTTATTACCTTATCTAACACTAGATTGAAAAGGACAGGTGAGAGGCCATCGCCTTATCGGACACCTGCGCGAATTTCAAAGGGCTCTAATAGTTCCCCGCATAACTTTACTTTGGAGATCGTGTTGGTCAAGGTTTGCTCTATGATAGCCCGTGTTTTCTTGTCTACTTTGTATTCAGCTAGAATTTTGAAGAGAGTTTTCCCGTCTATAGAGTCGTACGCATTTTTGAACTCGACAAAGGTAATGATCAGGTTCTGTTTGTGTTGTAAAATCATTTTCAGGTTGCAAATTTGTTCCGCACAAGAACGCCCTTTACGGAAACCTGCTTGGTATTCCCCAATCAAGTGGTCGGTCTGGCATTCTAGTCTACTTAGTAAAGCTTTAAAGAGGATCTTGTATGTGACCGGTAGCACGGATATTCCTCTGTAGTTGTTCGGGTCGGTCTTGTCACCTTTTCTGTGTAGTGGGTGTATCAGGGCAGTTTTCCAGTCGTCAGAAATTTTCATGGTCTCCCAGATATCTTCCAAGATCCTGTGGATGTCTTTGATAAGTTCTGGGTCTTGTAACTTCCAGATTTTTGCGATGATGTCTTCTCCGGGTGCTCTACGATTCTTGAGTGACTTGATTATTTCTTTAACTTCTTCTATAGTTGGAGGTTCACTATCTGGATTGCACGTGCTCCTTTCTGTCATCATTTCTTCCATAGGGGGGTCCGTGTTGAGGAGTTTTTCAAAGTACTTTGCCAGAATGTCACAATTGTTTTTGGTACTGGTTTCTAGGGTTCCATCCGGTATTCTGAAGCACAAGTTGGGTGGTTGATATCCGGTCATATTTTCTCTGAACGTTCTGTAGAAAATTCTTGTATTGTTCTTTGTGAAGTCCGATTCGATCTCCGTCAGTCGCCGTTTATCATACTGTCCTTTTTCACTGCGAAGGATTTTGCTTGATTGTTTCTGTGTTTTCAGGAAGTTCATCCAATTCTCTGGGGATTTATGGCTACAAAATTTTTTGCGTGCACTGATTCGTTGGTCAGTAGCTTGGTCAAATGTGTGGTTCCACCAACGGTGTTTCCTTGTGCGTTGGGCTTGTGCTAGTTTCATGGCTTCTCGGATTCTTCCTGAAAGTTGTGTCCAGTCTGTGTTTTCTCTATTTTAATTTTGTCTAATATTTGTGTCTGGTTTGAAGTAAGGTATTCTGGATCTGGTCTAACAATTTTGTTCTTCTGGAGCTTTCTCTTGGGCAAAAGACGAATCCTGATCTGTATTAGGTGGTGGTCTGACTCGAAGTAGCCTTTACGTGTGTCTATGTTCAAAATTTCTTTTTGTGCGCCTTTCTGGACTATTACGTTGTCGATTTGTAGTTCTTGCTTTCCGCTGGTGAATTTCCATGTGGTAAGTTTCCGTGTTGGTTTCTTGAATTTTGTTGACATAATGGCGAGGTCGTGGCTTTTTCAAAAGTTTATCATGTTTTTTTCCATTTCTGTTTGTGTCCTTGCGTGGAGTATGTTTTCCTGTGGTATGTCTGTATATTTTTTCTTTTCCGAGTTTAGCGTTGAATGTCCCAGTATTATTTTGACTCTATGTGCAGGAATTTTCCTGATAGTTTCTTCCATTGTTGTCCATTTTGTTATTACTTAAACAAATCGTCTTGAAAGCATAAACATTCAAAGTCAAATTGAGTATATTTCGATGCTGCTCAAATCGCTCCAATTAGACCCTATGGAGTTCTCCAAATTAACAACAAGTGTTTAATAAACTCAGTAATATCTATACAACAGTTGCATAAACTTTAGTATTAAGTATATTTTTTACATAAACATGATGTATGAATGACAAAAGTTCTGGTTACGCTAATCTGATAAATGAAAAGCAGTGCCCTGGAGCTGATTTCAAAAATATTTTAATATAATTAGAATTTTTCATCCTTTGTATTATATTTTGTAAGTTTACGGATTTTAATACGTTGTCCGATTGTGTTTCAGTTCACAGGAGACAGCTTTTTATTTATCAGATGCGCATAATTATATCAGTTTTTATAGTCACTACATTATGTTTATGTTAACAATGTACAGTATTTAATTCTAAAGTTCGTGCTGTATGGATACTAGTGTGTCGCGGATTTAAGAAATGCTTGTTTTTAGTTTGAAGAACTACACACGGGTCAACTGGCGCCATCTGCACGGATAATTTGACAAGTATGGAATTATTCTCATTTGAATAATGTTTTATAATCTAACTCAGAGAGTTTATGTTTTAAATCATCCTATCAATACGAAGAGGCTTACATATACGGGGTGGTCCATTGATCGTGACCGGGCCAAATATCTCACGGAATAAGCGTCAAACGAAAAAACTACACAGAACGAAACTTGTCTAGCTTGAAGGGGGAAACCAGATGGCGCTGCCATAGGTCAAACGGATATCAACTGCGTTTTTTTAAATAGGAACCGCCATTTTTTAGTACATATTCGTGTAGTACGTAAAGAAATATGAATGTTTTAGTTGGACCACTTTTTTCGCTTTGTGATAGATGGCGCTGTAATAGTCACAAACATATGGCTCACAATTTCAGACGAACAGTTGGTAACAGGTAGGATTTTTAAATTAAAATACAGAACGTAGGTACCTTTGAACATTTTATTGCGGTCGTTCCAACGTGATACATGTACCTTTGTTAACTTATCGTTTCTGAGAACGCATGCTGTTACAGCGTGATTACCTGTAAACACCACATTAATGCAATAAATGCTCAAAATGATGTCTGTCAACCTCAATGCATTTGGCAATACGTGTAACGACATTCCTCTCAACAGGGAGTAGTTCGCCTTCCGTAATGTTAGCACATGCATCGACAATGTGCTGACGCATGTCAGGCGTTGTCGGTGGATCACGACAGCAAATATCCTTCAACTTTCCCCGCAGAAAGAAATCCGGGGACGTGAGATGCGGTGAACGTGCGGGCCATGATATGGTGCTGCGACGACCAATCCACCTGTCATGAAATACACTCCTGGAAATTGAAATAAGAACACCGTGAATTCATTGTCCCAGGAAGGGGAAACTTTATTGACACATTCCTGGGGTCAGATACATCACATGATCACACTGACAGAACCACAGGCACATAGACACAGGCAACAGAGCATGCACAATATCGGCACTAGTACAGTGTATATCCACCTTTCGCAGCAATGCAGGCTGCTATTCTCCCATGGAGACGATCGTAGAGATGCTGGATGTAGTCCTGTAGAACGGCTTGCCATGCCATTTCCACCTGGCGCCTCAGTTGGACCAGCGTTCGTGCTGGACGTGCAGACCGCGTGAGAAGACGCTTCATCCAGTCCCAAACATGCTCAATGGGGGACAGATCCGGAGATCTTGCTGGCCAGGGTAGTTGACTTACACCTTCTAGAGCACGTTGGGTGGCACGGGATACATGTGGACGTGCATTGTCCTGTTGGAACAGCAAGTTCCCTTGCCGGTCTAGGAATGGTAGAACGATGGGTTCGATGACGGTTTGGATGTACCGTGCACTATTCAGTGTCCCCTCGACGATCACCAGTGGTGTACGGCCAGTGTAGGAGATCGCTCCCCACACCATGATGCCGGGTGTTGGCCCTGTGTGCCTCGGTCGTATGCAGTCCTGATTGTGGCGCTCACCTGCACGGCGCCAAACACGCATACGACCATCATTGGCACCAAGGCAGAAGCGACTCTCATCGCTGAAGACGACACGTCTCCATTCGTCCCTCCATTCACGCCTGTCGCGACACCACTGGAGGCGGGCTGCACGATGTTGGGGCGTGAGCGGAAGACGGCCTAACGGTGTGCGGGACCGTAGCCCAGCTTCATGGAGACGGTTGCGAATGGTCCTCGCCGATACCCCAGGAGCAACAGTGTCCTTAATTTGCTGGGAGGTGGCGGTGCGGTCCCCTACGGCACTGCGTAGGATCCTACGGTCTTGGCGTGCATCCGTGCGTCGCTGCGGTCCGGTCCCAGGTCGACGGGCACGTGCACCTTCCGCCGGCCACTGGCGACAACATCGATGTACTGTGGAGACCTCACGCCCCACGTGTTGAGCAATTCGGCGGTACGTCCACCCGGCCTCCCGCATGCCCACTATACGCCCTCGCTCAAAGTCCGTCAACTGCACATACGGTTCACGTCCACGCTGTCGCGGCCTGCTACCAGTGTTAAAGACTGCGATGGAGCTCCGTATGCCACGGCAAACTGGCTGACACTGACGGCGGCGGTGCACAAATGCTGCGCAGCTAGCGCCATTCGACGGCCAACACCGCAGTTCCTGGTGTGTCCGCTGTGCCGTGCGTGTGATCATTGCTTGTACAGCCCTCTCGCAGTGTCCGGAGCAAGTATGGTGGGTCTGACACACCGGTGTCAATGTGTTCTTTTTTCCATTTCCAGGAGTGTATGCTATTCAATACCGCTTCAACCGCACGCGAGCTACGTGCCGGACATCCATCATGTTGGAAGTACATCGCCATTCTGCCATGCAGAGAAACATCTTGTAGTAACATCGGTAGAACATTACTTGGGAAATCGGCATACATTGCACCATTTAGATTGCCATCGATAAAATGGGAGTCATTTATCCTTCCTCCCATAATGCCGCACTGTACATTAACCCGCCAAGGCCGCTGATGTTCCACTTGTCGCAGCCATCGTGGATTTTCCGTTGCCCAATAGTGCATATTATGCGTCACTAGAGGGCTAAACGGCCGAGTCCCCGATTTCGCCAGCTGGTACAGGCCTCTCAGCCAATGATAATCAGCAGCATTCCGACCATCCGTTTGCTGCTCCTGCTTACGACGCTTCTTCAAAATGGTTCAAATGGCGCTGCGCACTATGGAACTTAACATCTGAGGTCATCAGTCCCCTAGAACTTACAAGGGAACCTCCCCATCGCACCCCCCTTAGATTTAGTTATAAATTGACACAGTGGATAGGCCTTGAAAAACTGAACACAGGTCAATCGATAAAACAGGAAGAAGTTGTGTGGAACTATGAAAAAATAAGCAAATTATACAAACTGAGTAGTCCAAGTGTAAGATATGCAACATCAAGGAGTGTGTAAGCTGAGGAGCGCCGTGGTCCCGTGGTTAGAGTGAATAACTGCGGAACGAGAGGTCCTTGGTTCGAGTCCTACCTCGAGTAAAAATTTTACTTACTTTATTTTCGCAAAGTTACGATCTGACCGTTCATTCATTGACGTCTCTGTTCACTGTAATAAGTTTAGTGTCTGTGTTTTGCGACCGCACCTCAAAACCGTGCGATTAGTAGACGAAAGGACGTGCCTCTCCAATAGGAACCGAAAACATTTGATCGCAAATTCATAGGTCAACCGATTCCTCCATAGGAAAACACGTCTGAAATATTCTATACGACACTGGTGACGGCATGTGCTTCACATTTGAGGAATATGTTGTCGACCCACCTAACTTGCACACTTGGCGAATGGGTAAAAAGTTTCTTCTACCTTGCCCGATTTAGGTTTTCTTGTGGATGTGATAATCACTCCCAAAAAAGTGATGAAAACATAAGAGTTTGTCACATAAACGGCAACAAATGAATGCAAGTTTCACAGTCGCACTGTTTTCCCTGTGCTCTGTCAAAACATACGTTTTTAACGTTTTCACGTTTTTCCGTGTGTAGACCGTCAAATCCTGCATGTGTCCAAGCAAATCTGAACATGTCCTGGAATTTTGGAGAGCGAAGTTGATCTTGTCTGAGTGCATGAACTTTGATAATTGTCTGAAAATAAAAAATTAAAACTTTTCACTCGAGGGAGGATTGAACCAGGGACCTTCCGTCCCGTAGCTGCTCGCGGTAACCACGGGATCACGGTGCTCATCAGTGTAGATGTACCTTGATGTGGCTTATCTTGGACACGGACTACTCAGTTTGTATATTTTGCTTATTTTTTCATAGTTCCACACAACTTCTTCCTGTTTTCTCGATTGATCTGTGTTCAGTTTTTCATGGCCTATCCCTGTGCCAACATATAACTAAATCTGAGGGGGGTGCGATGGGGAGGTTCCCTTGTTAGAACTACTTAAACCTAACTCGCCTAAAGACATCACACACATCCATGCGCGAGGCAGGATTCGAACGTGCGACCGTAACCGTCACGCAGTTCCGGACTGAAGCGCGTAGAACCGCTCGGCCACCGCGGCCGGCCATCGTTAGTGTAGTCACCTTAAAAGTCAGTCTAGTTGGCTCCGAGTACCAACCATTCAGGAGAACTATGGCAACCACAGGTAATCAGCTTTATGCCGAACAAAGACGCTCTTCTCGTTGCAAGCGGAAGCTGGGCGATATGACTGAAGCAGCTAACACGGATGATGTACGAGTGGCCAGCAGATGATGCGAGCCTGCAGCTGTGGTGAGACCCGTTACTGCCCGACTCCCACAATGGGGGTCGCATGTTTGGTAGGTCTCTCAGGGGTGATCTAATTCCTGCTGGATGGCGAAGGCGATAAACGCCACGAGTCGCTGTCCCGGATGGCAGGGGACACAGTTCGCCATGTCGAGGCCTACGTATTGACGTCTATCTGAACAGCAATCACTGCACCAGAGAGATTACACCAGACGAAGAACACTTCCTCGTAAAAGCACAGGGCGCATCTAAACAGAACAATGTGCTGCAAAATGCACACTACACTGCACTAGACACAGTTTAGGGTGTAAATCTGAACGTATCACTAGATGTAAACTACTATCCCGAAAACAGCAGTCTATGGTAGTGCTTATGCCTGGCCTAAACGTCTTAAAATTTCAATATTCCATTCTCAACGCCGATTTATAACACGACAGTCGGCGCAGAAATAATATTAGACCGAAATGAAAGACGTTCCTCAAGTATTGCAATTCATGCGGAGCTTCACTTTTACCAGGTGTGTGAACGCGCGATCTTACAGTTTTTCGTCACTCAGAGTGTCTGTACACAGCCAGCCGACGCGCCTCGCTGCTACTTTCAGATTACATCATGACGCATTTCACCGCAGAGCCGCCGAAATACAACGTCGGTGAAAAACTTTCAGCTAATGGACGACACAGCAGCTTCGTATTTGTATGTCCATCCTTTCAGCAGGAGGTCTCTGGGACGAACGCCGTTTACTGTCGTGACAAAAAATAAAAACACCTACAGCCGTCCCTATGAGTTTACTTTATTTTGTCGCTACCAGCTTCAACCCTTCATTGCGTCATCTTCAGGCCTGTATGCATAAAACATTAAAGATAGCACTATCAACTTATCAATCAAGTTACATAGAAACAGATTAAAACAGAATGACAACAATGGCAAATGAATTTACACCGAACATTTGTCACATAACTAAAATGTACCATCACGAATTTCCGCTCAATACATTGTACAATTATACTATCTATTAAAAATTTCTTTAATTACTATTCACGATTTTTATTTGACAGTCTAACATGCATTATCTGCCCAACTCTAAAATAACTTACTGTAAGACAAAATAACTGTAAAAGATGGTGAATGGAAGGAAACAATACCTCACAAAGAAGTAAAAAGAAGGAACATGACCTATGTGTCGTGTCAAAGTATAAAATTATTATCTCTACACAGATGAGGGGCATACACTATGTCATATCTACAAAATGAGCGTCCAAGACGTGGTATAAACCGAATGTAGGCCTCACATATACAGAACGTATGAAAGACGGCCACAAGGAAACTGTTCTTGATGCAAACATTCATATGCGAATGCATCATATATCGTGTACTGCCATGAAACAATCAGACACAGGAATAATAAGTAGCGCGCAAGGATGCAGTTTATAATAAAGGATGACACAACAATATATATGAAAAAACCAGAAAAGCTTACTGAGTAGCACACCGCTCCAAAAGTACTCTTGGGTGTTAAACATAAGTCATCACGAGGAAATAACTGAACCATAGTTAAGAATAAATACATTGTAACTCGTTCAAAGTTAGGTCTTTCGATGACATTAAAACCAAAATCTATTACATGCCAGCAATTAGAAAATTTCCAGTCATTCAAATCGTGTCAAAGTCAAGCCACATTATTAATTGACCAGTGAGGAGGGCTAACACCAAGCTCCTAATTAAAACGTAAGTAACTGTAATTTTTCCGTCACATATATGCTTAACGAGTGACAGCTATCTGTATGTTGGCAATATTTTCACTATTGCAACAAAAATGCTGGCCATGCCACGAGTCGTACGTAGTGGAACTTAAGGTAATGTAACGCAAATTTCCTCGTGATGACTTATGTTTAACACCCAAGAGTACTCTTTGAGCGGTGTGCTACTCAGTAAGTTTTTCTGGTTTTTTCATATATATTGTTGTCATCCTTCATGATACACTGCATCCTTTCGGGCTACTTAGTATCCCTGTGTGTGATCGTTTCATGGCAGTACACGATATATGATGCATTCGCATATGAATGTTTGCATGTATGTATCTGTTCTCTCTGTCAAATGTTCGATGTGAATTCATTTGTAGAGTCTTGCCATTGTTCTCATTCTGTTTTAATCTGTTTCTATGTGACTTGATTGATAAGGTGATAATGCTATCTTTAATGTTTCATGCATACAGGCCTGAAGATGACGCAATGAAGCGTTGAAACTGGTAGCGACAAAATGAAATAAAATCATAAGGACGGCTGTTGGCTTTTTTTCTACAACAGCTTCGGGGTTTCTTGTAGATGGTGTCCCACAAATGTTGCTAAAAACTTCGAGTGGTCGTAGAGGGTGACGTGGGGATCAAACCGAGGACAGGAACCCGAGTCCGGTAACGTCTTCAACGTCATCCTGCGACGGACGCTACGGAGCGTCGGAGTTACAGGCGCCGGCGCCTTTCCGCCAGGACAAACCTTCAGCAGCAAACGTCGCTTTTCAAGTTGACGGAGTGTAGGCTGAACGTCTCTCGCAGTGTTGTTTGTTATTCAGTCATCGTGACGATTGCCGGCCGAAGTGGCCGTGAAGTTAAAGGCGCTGCAGTCTGGAACCGCAAGACCGCTACGGTCGCAGGTTCGAATCCTGCCTCGGGCATGGATGTTTGTGATGTCCTTAGGTTAGTTAGGTTTAACGAGTTCTAAGTTCTAGGGGACTGATGACCTCAGATGTTAAGTCCCATAGTGCTCAGAGCCATTTGAACCATTTCTAATGCCGAACAGTGTATTTGTGGGCAAACAATATATTTTTGGGCAATCTGTTTCGATGTTCTTTATACGTATGAATTCAACAGAACGTCAGGAGTGCCAGTTAGAAAACCCTGTTAGACGGTCTGCATGTCCGGCAGACTTGGACTGCTGGGAACCAGTGGTGTCCTTCGGTTTCCGGAATATGGGTTCCTATTGCTGGTCGCATGTTGCAGGGCATTGTTCAGTTTAGATGCGCCCTGTGCGTTTACGAGGAAGTGTTCTTCGTTCGGTGTAACTTGTATGGTGCAGTGATTGCTGTTCAGATCGACGTCAATGCGTAGGCGTCGAGACCCTGCCGTCCGGAACAGCGACTGCTGGCGTTTATGGCCTATGCTATCCAGCACAGATTACATCACCCCTGAGAGATGTAACAAACATGCAAACACCACTGGGTAAATTGGCTACCAATGGCACTCGTCCGAATACACTCTCACTACAGCTGTAGACGGATACCCTTTGCTGGCCACTCATATATCCTAGCCGTGCTCGCTACAGTAGTCGCATCGTCCAGTTTTCCCTTGCGGGGAGAATAGCGTTTTTGTTCGGCATAAAGCCGATTAGCTCTGATTCCCGTAGGCCTCGTGAATAGCTCGTACTGGGAGCCAACTGGGCTGGCTTTCAGGGTGAGTAGACAAAAGTAGTAAAGGAGTTTTGCTATTTGGGGAGCAAAATAAGTAGAGAGGATATAAAATGTAGACTGGCAATGGCAAGGAAAGCGTTTCTGAAGAAGAGAAATTTGTTAACATCGAGTATAGATTTAAGTGTCAGGAAGTCTTTTCTGAAAGTATTTGTATGGATTGTAGCCATGTATGGAAGTGAAACATGGACGGTAAATAGTTTGGACAAGAAGAGAATAGAAGCTTTCGAAATGTGGTGCTACAGAAGAATGCTGAAGATTAGATGGGTAGATCACATAACTAATGAGGAGGTACTGAATAGGATTGGGGAAAAGAGGAGTTTGTGGCACAACTTGACAAGAAGAAGGGACCGGTTGGTAGGACATGTTCTGAGGCATCAAGGGATCACAAATTTAGCATTGGAGGGCAGCGTCGAGGGTAAAAATCGTAGAGGGAGACCAAGAGATGAATACACTAAGCAGATTCAGAAGGATGTAGGTTGGAGTAGGTACTGGGAGATGAAGAAGCTTGCACAGTATAGAGTAGCATGGAGAGCTGCATCAAACCAGTCTCAGGACTGACGACCACAACAACAACAGACAATAGATGGTAGTTATCACCAAAACAACCGGTTTCCGGTTATATCGTTTTTTTTCCACGACCGGTTTTCGGTTTTTTTTCCTATTATATCCTTAATAAATGTAGAAACCGAAAAATTATTGAAAAATTTCGACATACTCACTTTCAAGAAACATAGAATCAAAATTTTAAATTAAGTAGGCAAATAGAAGAAAACTTAGTCCGTCCACCGTTCGCTCCTTTTCTCGAAGAGTCATTGAATGCTGCAAAAAAAATCACCAGTATTCTCAGGATCAAATGTAATTCTTTGAAACTCTGCTCAGAAATCACATTGT
Organism: Schistocerca nitens; assembly: GCF_023898315.1. NCBI lineage: Eukaryota > Metazoa > Arthropoda > Insecta > Orthoptera > Acrididae > Schistocerca > Schistocerca nitens. The sequence continues at coordinate 14,660,043 of NC_064622.1, forward strand.
AACCGACGAGCGTACGACTTTTTAGGCATAGGGCGAGCCAGTGATAGAAGATGAAATTTAAGGTTGAAGAACTCTGTTTTTCGTGTTAGCCTATTCGTTTTCAAGGGCTACAAGCAGATGAAGGCGTATTACGTTGACACAAACATCAGACTACGAATCAGTTTTTAAGTTTTTAATTTATTACCGTTACCGTAATTTCCTCGCTGTTTTGTTATTTCATAGAAATGGCGTACAAACCTTTAATCTTTGTACATTGCTGCTACAGCCACGCCTTTTTGAACTCGACAAAGGTAATGATCAGGTTCTGTTTGTGTTGTAAAATCATTTTCAGGTTGCAAATTTGTTCCGCACAAGAACGCCCTTTACGGAAGCCTGCTTGGTATTCCCCAATCAAGTGGTCGGTCTGGCATTCTGCTTAGTAAAGCTTTAAAGAGGATCTTGTCTGTGACCGGTCGCACGGATATTCCTCTGTAGTTGTTCGGGTCGGTCTTGTCACCTTTTCTGTGTAGTGGGTGTATCAGGGCAGTTTTCCAGTCGTCAGGAATTTTCATGGTCTCCCAGATATCTTCCAAGATCCTGTGGATGTCTTTGGTAAGTTCTGGGTCTTGTAACTTCCAGATTTTTGCGATGATGACGTCTTCTCCGGGTGCTCTACGATTCTTGAGTGACTTGATTATTTCTTTAACTTCTTCTATAGTTGGAGGTTCACTATCTGGATTGCACGTGCTCCTTTCTGTCATTTCTTCCATAGGGGGGTCCGTGTTGAGGAGTTTTTCAAAGTACTTTGCCAGAATGTCACAATTGTTTTTGGTACTGGTTTCTAGGGTTCCATCCGGTATTCTGAAGCACAAGTTGGGTGGTTGATATCCAGTCATATTTTCTCTGAACGTTCTGTAGAAAATTCTTGTATTGTCCTTCGTGAAGTCCGATTCGATCTCCGTCAGTCGCCGTTTATCATACTGTCCTTTTTCACTGCGAAGGATTTTGCTTGATTGTTTCTGTGTTTTCAGGAAGTTCATCCAATTCTCTGGGGATTTATGGCTACAAAATTTTTTGCGTGCACTGATTCGTTGGTCAGTAGCTTGGTCAAATGTGTGGTTCCACCAACGGTGTTTCCTTGTGCGTGGGGCTTGTGCTAGTTTCATGGCTTCTCGGATTCTTCCTGAAAGTTGTGTCCAGTCTGTCGTTTTCTCTATTTTAATTTTGTCTAATATTTGTGTCTGGTTTGAAGTAAGGTATTCTGGATCTGGTCTAACAATTTTGTTCTTCTGGAGCTTTTTCTTGGGCAAAAGACGAATCCTGATCTGTATTAGGTGGTGGTCTGACTCGAAGTAGCCTTTACGTGTGTCTATGTTCAAAATTTCTTTTTGTGCGCCTTTCTGGACTATTAAGTTGTCGATTTGTAGTTCTTGCTTTCCGCTGGTGAATTTCCATGTGGTAAGTTTCCGTGTTGGTTTCTTGAATTTTGTTAACATAATGGCGAGGTCGTGGCTTTTTCAAAAGTTTATCATGTTTTTTCCATTTCTGTTTGTGTCCTTGCGTGGAGTATGTTTTCCTGTGGTATGTCTGTATATCTTTTCTTTTCCGGGTTCAGCGTTGAATGTCCCTGTATTATTTTGACTCTATGTGCAGGAATTTTCCTGATAGTTTCTTCCATTGTCGTCCATTTTGTTATTTACGTACAAGGATTTTTGCCTATTCATACTTAAAGAAAAACAAATCGTCTTGAAAGCATAAACATTCAAAGTCAAATTGAGTATATTTCGTTGCTGTTCAAATCGCTCCAATTAGACCCTATGGAGTTCTCCAAATTAACAAGAAGTGTTTAATAAACTCAGTAATATCTATACAACAGTTGCATAAACTTTAGTATTAAGTATATTTTTTACATAAACATGATGTATGAATGACAAAAGTTCTGGTTACGCTAATCTGATAAATGAAAAGCAGTGCCCTGGAGCTGATTTCAAAAATATTTTAATATAATTAGAATTTTTCATCCTTTGTATTATATTTTGTAAGTTTACGGATTTTAATACGTTGTCCGATTGTGTTTCAGTTCACAGGAGACAGCTTTTTATTTATCAGATGCGCATAATTATATCAGTTTTTATAGTCACTACATTATGTTTATGTTAACAATGTACAGTATTTAATTCTAAAGTTCGTGCTGTATGGATGCTAGTGTGTCGCGGATTTAATAAATGCGTGTTTTTAGTTTGAAGAACTACACACGGGTCAACTGGCGCCATCTGCACGAATAATTTGACAAGTATGGAATTAATCTCATTTGAATAATGTTTTATAATCTAACTCAGAGAGTTTATGTTTTAAATCATTCTATCAATACGAAGAGGCTTATATATACGGGGTGGTCCATTGATCGTGACCGGGCCAAATATCTCACGAAATAAGCGTCAAACGAAAAAACTACACAGAACGAAACTTGTCTAGCTTGAAGGGGGAAACCAGATGGCGCTGCCGTAGGTCAAACGGATATCAACTGCGTTTTTTTAAATAGGAACCGCCATTTTTAGTACATATTCGTGTAGTACGTAAAGAAATATGAATGTTTTAGTTGGACCACTTTTTTCGCTTTGTGATAGATGGCGCTGTAATAGTCACAAACATATGGCTCACAATTTCAGACGAACAGTTGGTAACAGGTAGGATTTTTAAATTAAAATACAGAACGTAGGTACCTTTGAACATTTTATTGCGGTCGTTCCAGCGTGATACACATACCTTTGTGAACTTGTCATTTCTGAGAACGCATGCTGTTACAGCGTGATTACCTGTAAACACCACATTAATGCAATAAATGCTCAAAATGATGTCTGTCAACCTCAATGCATTTGGCAATACGTGTAACGACATTCCTCTCAACAGGGAGTAGTTCGCCTTCCGTAATGTTAGCACATGCATCGACAATGTGCTGACGCATGTCAGGCGTTGTCGGTGGATCACGACAGCAAATATCCTTCAACTTTCCCCACAGAAAGAAATCCGGGGACGTGAGATGCGGTGAACGTGCGGGCCATGATATGGAGCTGCGACGACCAATCCACCTGTCATGAAATATGCTATTCAATACCGCTTCAACCGCACGCGAGCTACGTGCCGGACATCCATCATGTTGGAAGTACATCGCCATTCTGCCATGCAGAGAAACACCTTGTAGTAACATCGGTAGAACATTACTTGGGAAATCGGCATACATTGCTCCATTTAGATTGCCATCGATAAAATGGGAGTCAGTTATCCTTCCTCCCATAATGCCGCACTGTACATTAACCCGCCAAGGCCGCTGATGTTCCACTTGTCGCAGCCATCGTGGATTTTCCGTTGCCCAATACTGCATACTATGCGTCACTAGAGGGCTAAACGGCCGAGTCCCCGATTTCGCCAGCTGGTACAGGCCTCTCAGCCAATGACAATCAGCAGCATTCCGACCATCCGTTTGCTGCTCCTGCTTACGACGCTTCTTCAAAATGGTTCAAATGGAGCTGAGCACTATGGAACTTAACATCTGAGGTCATCAGTCCCCTAGAACTTACAAGGGAACCTCCCCATCGCACCCCCCTCAGATTTAGTTATAAATTGACACAGTGGATAGGCCTTGAAAAACTGAACACAGGTGAATCGATAAAACAGGAAGAAGTTGTGTGGAACTATGAAAAAATAAGCAAATTATACAAACTGAGTAGTCCAAGTGTAAGATATGCGACATCAAGGACTGTGTAAGCTGAGGAGCGCCGTGGTCCCGTGGTTAGAGTGAGTAACTGCGGAACGAGAGGTCCTTGGTTCGAGTCCTCCCTCGAGTAAAAATTTTACTTACTTTATTTTCGCAAAGTTACGATCTGACCGTTCATTCATTGACGTCTCTGTTCACTGTAATAAGTTTAGTGTCTGTGTTTTGCGACCGCACCTCAAAACCGTGCGATTAGTAGACGAAAGGACGTGCCTCTCCAATAGGAACCGAAAACATTTGATCGCAAATTCATAGGTCAACCGATTCCTCCATAGGAAAACACGTCTGAAATATTCTATACGACACTGGTGACGGCATGTGCTTCACATTACAGGAATATGTTGTCGACCCACCTAACTTGCACACTTGGCGAATGGGTAAAAAGTTTCTTCTACCTTGCCCGATTTAGGTTTTCTTGTGGATGTGATAATCACTCCCAAAAAAGTGATGAAAACATAAGAGTTTGTCACATAAACGGCAACAAATGAATGCAAGTTTCACAGTCGCACAGTTTTCCCTGTGCTCTGTCAAAACATACGTTTTTAACGTTTTCACGTTTTTCCGTGTGTAGACCGTCAAATACTGCATGTGTCCAAGCAAATCTGAACATGTCCTGGAATTTTGGAGAGCGAAGTTGATCATGTCTGAGTGCATGAACTTTGATAATTGTCTGAAAATAAAAAATTAAAACTTTTCACTTGAGGGAGGATTGAACCAGGGACCTTCCGTTCCGTAGCTGCTCGCGGTAACCACGGGACCACGGTGCTCATCAGTGTAGATGTACCTTGATGTGGCTTATCTTGGACACGGACTACTCAGTTTGTATATTTTGCTTATTTTTTCATAGTTCCACACAACTTCTTCCTGTTTTCTCGATTGATCTGTGTTCAGTTTTTCATGGCCTATCCCTGTGCCAACATATAACTAAATCTAAGGGGGGTGCGATGGGGAGGTTCCCTTGTTAGAACTACTTAAACCTAACTAGACTAAAGACATCACACACATCCATGCGCGAGGCAGGATTCGAACGTGCGACCGTAACCGTCACGCAGTTCCGGACTGAAGCGCGTAGAACCGCTCGGCCACCGCGGCCGGCCATCGTTAGTGTAGTCACCTTAAAAGTCAGTCTAGTTGGCTCCGAGTACCAACCATTCAGGAGAACTATGGCAACCACAGGTAATCAGCTTTATGCCAAACAAAGACGCTCTTCTCGTTGCAAGCGGAAATTGGGCGATATGACTGAAGCAGCTAACACGGCTGGGATATACGACTGGCCAGCAGATGATGCGAGCCTGCAGCTGTGGTGAGACCCGTTACTGCCCGACTCCCACAATGGGGGTCGCATGTTTGGTAGGTCTCTCAGGGGTCATCTAATTCCTGCTGGATGGCGAAGGCGATAAACGCCACGAGTCGCTGTCCCGGATGGCAGGGGACACAGTTCGCCATGTCGAGGCCTACGTATTGACGTCTATCTGAACAGCAACCGCTGCACCAGAGAGATTACACCAGACGAAGAACACTTCCTCGTAAAGGCACAGGGCGCATCTAAACAGAACAATGTGCTGCAAAATGCACACTACACTGCACTAGACACAGTTCAGGGTGTAAATCTGAACGTATCACTAGATGTAAACTACTATCCCGAAAACAGCAGTCTAAGGTAGTGCTTACGCCTGGCCTAAACGTCTTAAAATTTCAATATTCCATTCTCAACGCCGATTTATAACACGACAGTCGGCGCAGAAATAATATTAGACCGAAATGAAAGACGTTCCTCAAGTATTGCAATTCATGCGGAGCTTCACTTTTACCAGGTGTGTGAACGCGCGATCTTACAGTTTTTCGTCACTCAGAGTGTCTGTACACAGCCAGCCGACGCGCCTCGCTGCTACTTTCAGATTACATCATGACGCATTTCACCGCAGAGCCGCCGAAATACAACGTCGGTGAAAAACTTTCAGCTAATGGACGACACAGCAGCTTCGTATTTGTATGTCCATCCTTTCAGCAGGAGGTCTCTGGGACGAACGCCGTTTACTGTCGTGACAAAAAATAAAAACACCTACAGCCGTCCCTATGAGTTTACTTTATTTTGTCGCTACCAGCTTCAACCCTTCATTGCGTCATCTTCAGGCCTGTATGCATAAAACATTAAAGATAGCACTATCAACTTATCAATCAAGTTACATAGAAACAGATTAAAACAGAATGACAACAATGGCAAATGAATTTACACCGAACATTTGACAGAAAGTACAGATACATCCATTGTCACATAACTAAAATGTACCATCACGAATTTCCACTCAATACATTGTACAATTATACTATCTATTAAAAATTTCTTTAACTATTCACGATTTTTATTTGACAGTCGAACATGCATTATCTGCCCAACTCTAAAATAACTTACTGTAAGACAAAATAACTGTAAAAGATGGTGAATGGAAGAAAACAATACCTCACAAAGAAGTAAAAAGAAGGAACATGACCTATGTGTCGTGTCAAAGTATAAAATTATTATCTGTACACAGATGAGGGGCATACACTATGTCATATCTATAAAATGAGCGTCCAAGACGTGGTATAAACCGAATGTAGACACCACATATACAGAACGTATGAAAGACGGCCACAAGGAAACTGTTCTTCATGCAAACATTCACATGCGAATGCATCATATATCGTGTACTGCCATGAAACAATCAGACACAGGGATAATAAGTAGGCCGCAAGGATGCAGTTTATAATAAAGGATGACACAACAATATATATGAAAAAACCAGAAAAGCTTACTGAGTAGCACACCGCTCCAAAAGTACTCTTGGGTGTTAAACATAAGTCATCACGAGGAAATAACTGAACCATAGTTAAGAATAAATACATTGTAACTAGTTCAAAGTTAGGTCTTTCGATGACATTAAAACCAAAATCCATTACATGCCAGCAATTAGAAAATTTCCAGTCATTCAAATCGTGTCAAAGTCAAGCCACATTATTAATTGACCAGTGAGGAGGGCTAACACCAAGCTCCTAATTAAAACGTAAGTAACTGTAATTTTTGCGTCAGATGTATGCTTAACGAGTGACAGCTATCTGTATGTTGGCAATATTTTCACTATTACAACGAAAATGCTGGCAATGCCACGAGTCGTACATAGTGGAACTTAAGGTAATGTAACGCAAATTTCCTCGTGATGACTTATGTTTAATACCCAAGAGTACTCTTTGAGCGGTGTGCTACTCAGTAAGTTTTTCTGGTTTTTTCATATATATTGTTGTCATCCTTCATGATACACTGCATCCTTGCAGGCTACTTAGTATCCCTGTGTGTGATTGTTTCATGGCAGTACACAATATATGATGCATTCGCATATGATTGTTTGCATGTATGTATCTGTTCTCTCTGTCAAATGTTCGATGTGAATTTATTTGTAGAGTCTTGCCATTGTTCTCATTCTGTTTTAATCTGTTTCTATGTGACTTGATTGATAAGGTGATAATGCTATCTTTAATGTTTTATGCATACAGGCCTGAAGATGACGCAATGAAGCGTTGAAACTGGTAGCGACAAAATAAAATAAAATCATACGGACGGCTGTTGGCTTTTTTTCTACAACAGCTTCGGGGTTTCTTGTAGATGGTGTCCCACAAATGTTGCTAAAAACTTCGAGTGGTCGTAGAGGGTGACATGGGGATCAAACCAAGGACAGGAACCCGAGTCCGGTTGAGAGGTGGCATGAGCCCCCTCTCATATTTCTATCTTATGATTCTCCTCTCTAGTTGCATGCGGTGGAGGGTTGTTATTCCTTCACACGCGGACTTCCCATGCAGCGTCTCTCGTCACCCGGGTGGTCCAGTGACAGGCGGGCTCTTCTGACTTTGAAAGGGTAGGCCGACAGGCGTGAGGGGTCGAGTGAATGCTTTCCGGACGCCGGCATTGTCAGGAGACGCGCCCGTTTGGGGCCGGAAGTGGCGGCTGGGCTGGAGGTTCCGTTGTTTCACAGAAGCTTAGCGAAAACACTTTCTGGCGGGCTACCAGCGAGGCGTGGGAATGACTTATGTACCCAGGCAGCTGTGGCGGGAAAATTCCCGCGCTTTCTGCAAAATAGTAACTGTGATTGGCTTGCTCAGGGCATAGCTCCGTGACGTAGCAAAATCAGCACAGAAATTGGCGCCAAGAATCTCCATTGGTGGAATGGTAGTGCTCCGGCAAATGGAGTGGAATTTCCGCCGGTTTTCGAGTTGCTGATTGGAACGTAACCACGGCCACGGTCGTGGGGGCGGGAATGTTGTGTGTTCGGCCTGTACGGGTGCCCTGGGTGGTCGGCAGTCGCCTTTCGGTCGAGGACGTCGAAGCAACCAGCCCTCGCCTGCGGTACGCCAGATCGTGTTCTGGCAGTTAAGAAGACAGTTTGGTAATGTATGTCCGCTGCACCGGCAGACAGGGATTTTCCTAGGTGATAATCAGAGCTCAGCAGAGCGCGCCTGTTCGTCTTTTTCTAACTTTGTTCTGTCTTGAGTAGCAGCAATTACTGTTGGGTTAGCTGTGTGTCTCTCTTGAGATTTGAGTGGCAAGGAATTGGCTCCACATACCACTTCGTCTTAAACCTCACGATCTAGTTTAGGGACAACTTCACCTTTACAGTGTTTGTATGAATCTCCAATGTGAGCCAATTTGATGTATTATAAATATTTCCTGTGTTTCTTTTACTATTCTGTGTTTAGTCTTAATAAATCATATTGTTATTTTGGACAGAACTTTCATTCTGTTAATCGATAGAGCAACCCTATCATTCCTCACTATGATAATGAAACCTTTGTTTATTTAACTTATTTATCAAATTATGTTATTGCAGGTGCCAAACTCTCTTCTACTTCACTGGCAGGGTTGATTAGAGTCAGTTCGCGTATTTTTTTATCCTTGTGCAACAGCAAAAGTCGGAGTTAGAATAGGGGGGGCTTAGAGCATGATTTACATATGTGGATTCTAGTAGAATTTAGTGATAAATACACTGCTAGCCCCGGCACCTCGCACGGTAACGTCATCAACGTCATCCAGCGACGGACGCTACGGAGCGTCGGAGTTACAGGCGCCGGCGCCTTTCCGCCAGGACAAACCTTCAGCAGCAAACGTCGCTTTTCAAGTTCACGGAGTGTAGGCTGAACGTCTCTCGCAGTGTTGTTTGTTATTCAGTCATCGTGACGATTGCCGGCCGAAGTGGCCGTGCGGTTAAAGGCGCTGCAGTCTGGAACCGCAAGACCGCTACGGTCGCAGGTTCGAATCCTGCCTCGGGCATGGATGTTTGTGATGTCCTTAGGTTAGTTAGGTTTAACTCGTTCTAAGTTCTAGGGGACTAATGACCTCAGAAGTTGAGTCCCATAGTGCTCAGAGCCATTTGAACCATTTGAACCATCGTGACGATTGCCACGATCGCCAATGGAGGAGACGGAATGTCTTGCGTAGACAGTCCTTGTCTCCTGTGAATGAGATGCTGTGTTGCTTTGGTCGATGATACTTTCCGACACGGGTTTCCATCTGCGGCTTATTTTCATCATCTACACCGGAAAACATTGGAGACTTTAGAGCGTACGAGAGTCTTTGTGGACGTACCCATGTGCAGATCCTCTGAGGGGAACGCACGTTGCCAAATCGTATTCGACGACATCATCATACAGGTCCGGCACCTGTCCTGGTGGCATGCGGTGCCATTGGGAACACAACAGGGCCTTTGGTATGCACAGACGGTAACTGGAACAGTGTCCTTCACACTTACCACGTGCAAGGCGTAGTTGCCTGTACCTTATTTTCGACGTCTCCGTAGCGCTATCTTTCAACAAGATAACGCACCACCTCATGTTGCCGCTGTTGTCCTCACCTACCTTGGTACAGAGAATGATCGACTACAGCTCCGACCAACACGTTCTCGACGCCCCTCACCCATTGAAAACGCCTGACTTTGTGCTGAACAGAAACCGGCACGACACTGCCCACTATCCAGTGAGACTGATGGACCGTGGCGTAGAGATCGGACTGACTGACGTCTCATCGTGTTGGTCAACACAGGTCAGTCCGACTTGATGGCCATACGGATTGAGCCACTGTTGATGATGGACGTGCCAGCTCTGCGCACTCAACTTTGCTCCCCAGTATCCCGCAAATCACCTGAAAATGTAATCGTGTATTGTTCCTACTATGTATACTACTGTAAACGCAGAATAAGTACAATTTTGGCTGTTTGCTATCACTGTTGTTTCTACAATTGTAACGCCGAGCCGGCCATTGTGGCCGAGCGGTTCTAGGCCCTTCAGTCCGGAACCGCGCTGTTGCTACGGTCGCAGGTTCGATTCCTGCCTCGGGCATGGATGTGTGTGATGTCCTTAGGTTAGTTAGGTTTAAGTAGTTCAAAATCTAGGGCACTGATGACCTCAGATGTTAAGTCCCATAGTGCTCAGAGCCATTTGAACCATTTGTAATGCCGAACAGTGCATTTGTGGGCAAACAGTATATTTTTGGGCAATCTGTTTCGATGTTCTTTATATATATGAATTCAACAGAACGTCAGGAGTGCCAGTTAGAAAACCCTGTTAGACGGTCTGCATGTCCGGCAGACGTGGACTCCTGGGAACCAGTGGTGTCCTTCGGTTTCCGGAATATGGGTTCCTATTGCTGGTCGCATGTTGCAGGACATTGTTCAGTTTAGATGCGCCCTGTGCGTTTACGAGGAAGTGTTCTTCGTTCGGTGTAACTTGTATGGTGCAGTGATTGCTGTTCAGATCGACGTCAATGCGTAGGCGTCGAGACCCTGCCGTCCGGAACAGCGACTGCTGGCGTTTATGGCCTATGCTATCCAGCACAGATTACATCACCCCTGAGAGATGTAACAAACATGCAAACACCACTGGGTAAATTGGCTACCAATGGCACTCGTCCGAATACACTCTCACTACAGCTGTAGACGGATACCCTTTGCTGGCCACTCATATATCCTAGCCGTGCTCGCTACAGTAGTCCCATCGTCCAGTTTTCCCTTGCGGGGAGAATAGCGTTTTTGTTCGGTATAAAGCCGATTAGCTCTGATTCCCGTAGGCCTCGTGAATAGCTCGTACTGGGAGCCAACTGGGCTGGCTCTCAGGGTGAGTAGACAATAGATGGTAGTTATCACCAAAACAACCGGTTTCCGGTTATATCGTTTTTTTTGCACGACCGGTTTTCGGTTTTTTTGTTCCTATTATATCCTTAATAAATGTAGAAACCGAAAAATTATTGAAAAATTTCGACACACTCAGTTTCAAGAAACATTCAATCAAAATTTTAAATTAAGTAGGCAAAAAGAAAAAAACTTAGTCCGTCCACAGTTGGCTCCTTTTCTCGAAGAGTCATTGAATGCTGCAAAAAAAATCACCAGTATTCTCAGGATCAAATGTAATTCTTTGAAACTCTGCTCAGAAATCACATTGTAACCGACGAGCGTACGACTTTTTAGGCATAGGACGAGCCAGTGATAGATGAAATTTAAGGTTGAAGAACTCTGTTTTTCGTGTTAGCCTATTCGTTTTCAAGGGCTACAAGCAGATGAAGGCGTATTACGTTGACACAAACATCAGACTACGAATCAGTTTTTAAGTTTTTAATTTATTACCGTTACCGCAATTTCCTCGCTGTTTTGTTATTTCATAGAAATGGCGTACAAATCTTTAATCTTTGTACATTGCTGCTACAGCCACTTCGTGAAAATGTTTCCAGCGTAGGGTGGGTGCCATTCCGCAATGCAACGGATGTCTGGCGATGACTGGGAGAAACCACCGTACAGACGAGGTTGGGGGAAGCCCTGCACACCGTACGTACACGCGTATCTTGAGCCACGACAGACGGCTGCAGGGACATTATTGTCTCAGGTACGCTGTACCAAATCTCCTGCCATGTGTATCTTGCTCGTTTATGTCGCCATTGTTATTAAAATAGCACAGATCACTTTTCAAAATTTTTTATGATAACGCAATACTTAAAAGCAATGAAAGCCTTACGAACAAAAATTATTCGTTTCTTTTTTAAAAAAAAGTTTAGTTCAAACGAAAAATTTGAGCATTGCTGCTATGGATAATTGACATTTTTTTGACTCGGGTACTAGTAACAAATAAAAAACATCTCTTATAACGCAGACCAAAAAAATACCGAAAGCTACCGATTATTCGGAACTAATATGCGAGTGTGGATTTTCCCCATACCCAGTCCCGCGCCCTCCACTGCTGCCTCTGCCACCTGCACATGAGGAGTCACAGTATATATATATATATATATATATATATATATATATATATATATATATATATATATATATATGGGTGTGTGGCCACTTATCACGGTGTAACTACATATTTTTATTTTTATAATATTTTATGATTTTGGTTGGGGTGGATTTAAATATTGTGGGCTAGCATGAGACTTTTAATTAATATATACCGCGATAACACTCGTACGGACATCGGTTGCCCCGAAGCACGTACGATATAATATTTTTTAAACACAACGCGCGATTCACCGCCTTCTAATAAATAGTTCGCGTGAGCGCTGCTATTTAGAAAAGAAAATATGCGTATTCTTACGCAAACTGTAATTATTAATATGGGTCTCAGGGGTTACTGTTTATGTACCAAACCACACAAAGATTAACTGAGATATTGCGGAATGTAATGATTTTCAATATTTCTTGTTCATTATTTGCAAGGCAAAACTGGAGAGAACCTCATCTGCTGTTAGGAGGCCAAAATGAAACATACTGAACTCATTGAGTGCTGTGAATTTTAATAAATAAAATTTATCACTACGCTTTTTAACTTTGAAATTAATGAAATATCAGAATTGAGAAGTCCCTCGCATTTACGTTTAATATTATGACACTAAATTTTAATTAAACAATACAGTGAGCGTAAACGCCGACTAAATCCTGCTAGGGCAAATGAGCTCCCTGCACTACCAAGTTCTGTAAAAATTACGTTAATCATAATTAATGGTTGCGATCATGAGAGGTAACAACTAAGTCAATAATACACACTTTTCAATAACAAGCATAATTATATTTTAGTAAATTACAACCAAACTTACAGCCCGCATCTCGTGGTCGTGCGGTAGCGTTCTCGCTTCCCACGCCCGGGTTCCCGGGTTCGATTCCCGGCGGGGTCAGGGATTTTCTCTGCCTCGTGATGGCTGGGTGTTGTGTGCTGTCCTTAGGTTAGTTAGGTTTAAGTAGTTCTAAGTTCTAGGGGACTTATGACCACAGCAGTTGAGTCCCATAGTGCTCAGAGCCATTTGAACCATTTTGAACCAAACTTACATTAAATATTATCCACCGCTACAATGGCGGCCTACCTCTAGACGAAACAGAAACAGGAGCGCTCTGAATAAAGCAATAGTCTCTGGTCATTTTCATTTTACAATCAAATGAACACCCTTAGCTGCTTACAGGCGTTGACATACGTCAACGGGGACAGATGAAAATGTGTGCTCCGACCGGGACTCGAACCCGGGATGTCCTGCTTACATGGCAGACGCTCTATCTATCTTTTTTTTTTCATTTTGTTCTTTGTTGATCGTCGTGTTTAGTCGTTGTGGACGTCACATGACATCCGTTAAAGTTCGTTTTGTGGATCCTTGCACAGTTTTTTTATTACAGAGGCCAACCAGCTCTCTGACCGAACACGCTGAGCTACCGTGCTGGCTAAAAAAGGTTTAGTTCGTTGCGTTTGGTCTTGGCAGACGTCACAATATATCCCTTCAAGTTGTACGTTCATACCTTGACTCAGTTTTTTTTTTTTAATTATTTTATCACAGAGAGCATGCAGCCCTCTGACCGAACACGCTGAGCTACCGTGCCGGCATTTGAGCCACCGAGGACACAGAGCATAGCGCGACTGCAGGGATTTATCTCTGGCACGCCTCCCGCGAAACCCACATTCTCAACGTATTGTCCCGCACTACATTCGTAGTGCCCCCGCCCATTATACTCATTACTCGCAGCGCGCTGCCGATTCCAGTAAGAGTTCGGGCACTGTTTGTGCATTCGCATAGAAGGAGAAGATGTTCAAGTGGCCGGTGAGCCTTTAACTATATGTTTACTAAGATGGTATCTGTTCTTTCGGATATGTCCGAAAGAACAGATACCATCTTAGTAAATACACTCCTGGAAATTGAAATAAGAACACCGTGAATTCATTGTCCCAGGAAGGGGAAACTTTATTGACACATTCCTGGGGTCAGATACATCACATGATCACACTGACAGAACCACAGGCACATAGACACAGGCAACAGAGCATGCACAATGTCGGCACTAGTACAGTGTATATCCACCTTTCGCAGCAATGCAGGCTGCTATTCTCCCATGGAGACGATCGTAGAGATGCTGGATGTAGTCCTGTGGAACGGCTTGCCATGCCATTTCCACCTGGCGCCTCAGTTGGACCAGCGTTCGTGCTGGACGTGCAGACCGCGTGAGGCGACGCTTCATCCAGTCCCAAACATGCTCAATGGGGGACAGATCCGGAGATCTTGCTGGCCAGGGTAGTTGACTTACACCTTCTAGAGCACGTTGGGTGGCACGGGATACATGCGGACGTGCATTGTCCTGTTGGAACAGCAAGTTCCCTTGCCGGTCTAGGAATGGTAGAACGATGGGTTCGATGACGGTTTGGATGTACCGTGCACTATTCAGTGTCCCCTCGACGATCACCAGTGGTGTACGGCCAGTGTAGGAGATCGCTCCCCACACCATGATGCCGGGTGTTGGCCCTGTGTGCCTCGGTCGTATGCAGTCCTGATTGTGGCGCTCACCTGCACGGCGCCAAACACGCATACGACCATCATTGGCACCAAGGCAGAAGCGACTCTCATCGCTGAAGACGACACGTCTCCATTCGTCCCTCCATTCACGCCTGTCGCGACACCACTGGAGGCGGGCTGCACGATGTTGGGGCGTGAGCGGAAGACGGCCTAACGGTGTGCGGGACCGTAGCCCAGCTTCATGGAGACGGTTGCGAATGGTCCTCGCCGATACCCCAGGAGCAACAGTGTCCCTAATTTGCCGGGAAGTGGCGGTGCGGTCCCCTACGGCACTGCGTAGGATCCTACGGTCTTGGCGTGCGTCGCTGCGGTCCGGTCCCAGGTCGACGGGCACGTGCACCTTCCGCCGACCACTGGCGTCAACATCGATGTACTGTGGAGACCTCTCGCCCCACGTGTTGAGCAATTCGGCGGTACGTCCACCCGGCCTCCCGCATGCCCACTATACGCCCTCGCTCAAAGTCCGTCAACTGCACATACGGTTCACGTCCACGCTGTCGCGGCATGCTACCAGTGTTAAAGACTGCGATGGAGCTCCGTATGCCACGGCAAACTGGCTGACACTGACGGCGGCGGTGCACAAATGCTGCTCAGCTAGCGCCATTCGACGGCCAACACCGCGGTTCCTGGTGTGTCCGCTGTGCCGTGCGTGTGATCATTGCTTGTACAGCCCTCTCGCAGTGTCCGGAGCAAGTATGGTGGGTCTGACACACCGGTGTCAATGTGTTCTTTTTTCCATTTCCAGGAGTGTACATCGCGCACACGTACACAATCTAGAAATAACTTATAGTTGACAAGTGGCACAACGGAAACTTCCTTTCCCTTTCTCCAAATGTCCATTCATGTGACGTACCGTCACAGCCGACGCCGCGTTTCGGCCTCGCGCTTCTGTTTCATCATCAGCAACGCAAACACTGCGCGGGACTACACCACACTGGCGACAGTTGACGCAGCTGGCAGGCCGGCTATATAGCGGGCCCTGAGCCACGCGAGCCAATGAAAAGCGTCGGCCGGCCCTGGCCGCCCAAACACTCGGCGCGTCGCCCGCCCACACACACACACACACACACACACACACACGCACACACACAAGGCTCTCCTCTCCTCTCCTCTCCTGCGGCTGCTCGTTACCTCCGGCAGCCGCCGCCGGCTCGGCCTTGGCGTTTCGCAAGTAGCGGCTGTGGCGGCCGGCTGGCGTGCCGTGCTCTGTCTGCAGGTGTTCTGACCAACACCCACTCTGTCACTGTTCTGCGTTACAGAGGGTGAACAGTGATGCTGAAACTATTCTCAGATGCTTTCTCAAAGAACGTAAACTAAAAATAGTAAAAAATTTAATGGGCTGCAGTTGTCAAGGTGCATTCCAGCTGTACAATGTTATGCTGCTACCGTGTTTTCTAATTTCAAGCACCACTACTTTCAGGCAAAGAATATCCAATCACGACGTAGAAACCGTAAAAAAGTTTACACAGACGCACCACTATAGCAATCTTAACGGGGTCAGTAATCTGGTAGTAATAAACCGAGGGCTGAGAGACAATCGGGAGCTGACTCACTAGTAGTGTTCACGTTAAACACGGATAGTTTGGTCCTAGCATCGAAAGCAGAGCCACGCGGTGTGGAGTTCAGTCCAATGAGCGGCCTTCAGTGGAGGCTTTCCTAATAAAACACGCAGCCTCGAAGAGCGAGCGATCCACATACACTGCCGGAAAGAAAGGATTAGTGCACCCTTTTAGAGGTTTGCAAATCACTCAAGATATATTCTTGCAGCAATGTGTAAGGGGTACTTGAAATGGTTACATTTACAGGTTCTGAGGTACCATGCATCGACCCACGCTGAAACACCCATATTAGTACGTGGTGTAGGCTTCGCAGGCTGCAATGCAGGCACAGATTCGGGCATCCAAGTTGAACATACAGGTGGCGAGTTCTGTCCTGGGGTACTTCACGCCACGTCTGCTCGGACTGTTCAGCAGTTCTGTAAGAGTTGTTCAAAAATGGCTCTGCGCACTATGGGACTTAACTTCTCAGGTCATCAGTCCCCTAGAACTTAGAACTACTTAAACTTAACTAACGTAAGGACGTCACACACATCCATGTCCGAGGCAGGAGTCGAACCTGCGACCATAGCGGTTGCGCGGTTCCCGACTGTAGCGCCTAGAACCGCTCGGCCACCCCGGCCGGCAAGAGTTGTTGGTTGACGAGTTGCAAGAGTCACTTCTCAACCCATCGTATCCCACGTGTGCTCTAGTGGAGATCAGGATGGCCGGAGAAGTTACTCCACGTATTGCAGAGCACGTTTAGTTTCACAGGTAATGTCTGGGCCAGCATTATCCTGCTTGCTGTTGCAAGAATGGCTAAAGAATGAGTCTAGCAACATTCTGCATGTACCGAGCACTGGTTAGCGTGCCCTCTAGAAACATGAAAGGTGAACGAGAGTTGTAGCTTATCGCACCGCAGGCCAGTGTTTGTAGCACGAGTGCACTCTACATCTACATCCATACTCCGCAAGCCACCTGACGGTGTGTGGCGGTGGGTACCTTGAGTACCTCTATCGGTTCTCCCTTCTATTCCAGTCTCGTCTTGTTCGTGGAAAGAAGGATTGTCGGTATGCTTCTGTGTGGGCTCTAATCTCTCTGATTTTATCCTCACGGTCTCTTCGCGAGATATACGTAGGAGGGAGCAATATACTGCTGGACTCTTCGGTGAAGGTATGTTCTCGAAACTTTAACAAAAGCCCGTACCGAGCCACTGAGCGTCTCTCCTGCAGAGTCTTGCACTGGAGTTCATCTATCATCTCCGTAACGCTTTCGCGATTACTAAATGATCCTGTAAGGAAGCGCGCTGCTCTCCGTTGGATCTTCTCTATCTCTTCTATCAACCCAATCTGGTACGGATCCCACACTGCTGAGCAGTATTCAAGCAGTGGGCGAACAAGCGTACTGTAACCTATTTCCTTTGTTTTCGGATTGCATTTCCTTAGGATTCTTCCAATGAATCTCAGTCTGGCATCTGCTTTACCGACGATCAACTTTGTATGATCATTCCATTTTAAATTACTCCTAATGCGTACTCCCTGATAATTTATGGAATTAACTGCTTCCAGTTGCTGACCTGCTATATTGTATCTCAATGATATGGGATCTTTCTTTCTGTCTTCACAGCACATTACACTTGTCTACATTGAGATTCAATTGCCGTTCCCTGCACCATGGGTCAATTCGCTGCAGATCCTCCTGCATTTCAGTACAATTTTTCAATGTTACAACGTCTCGATACACCACAGCATCATCTGCAAAAAGCCTCAGTGAACTTCCGATGTCATCCACAAGGTCATTTATGTACGAGGTGTGGCTAGAAAAAAACCGGACTAGTACTGGTGAAACAATAAAACGAATGCAATAAGGCTGAAAGTCGCGTGGCCTGTCACGTGACTCTCGCTCCGCCTACTGCTCGAGTTTCATCTGCCTCCTGCACTCAGTCTGCCCGTGGCGTCTGTTTTAAGTAGTTTACGTTTTGTCTGTGCGTCGGAAAATGTTGAGTGTACAGAAAGAACAGCGTGTTAACATCAAAGTTTGTTTCAAACTAGGAAAATCTGCAAGTAAAACGTTTGTAATGTTACAACAAGTGTACGGCGATGATTGTTTATCGCGAACACAAGTGTTTGAGTGGTTTAAATGATTTAAAGATGGCCGCGAAGACACCAGTGATGACACTCGCACTGGCAGACCATTGTCAGCAAAAACTGACATCAAAGGGATTGTGCACATTGATTGGGTACCAGAGGGACAAACAGTGAATCAGCATTACTACATTAGCGTCCTGGCTACCCTACGTGAGCGAGTACGGAGAAAACGGAACGATTTGTGGAGAAAAAAGTCATGGATCCTTCACCAAGACAATGCCTCAGCTCACAGTGCGTTGTCAGTGAAGACGTTTTTGGCAAAACACAACATTCCCATCTTAGATCATCCACCCTACTCACCTGATTTGGCCCCCTGTGACTTTTTTCTTTTCCCTAAAGTCAAGTCAGCTTTGAAAGGAACTAGATTTGAGACTGTTGAAGCAGTAAAGGAAAAAGCGACGGAAGTAATGTATGGACTTACCGAAAATGAACTGCAGCATTGCTATGAACAGTGGAAAATTCGTATGGAGCGGTGTAGAGACCGAGGAGGAGAGTACATTGAAGGAGATAACATGAAATTGTAAATAATTGTAAATAAATGTTTTTTCCAGCATCAGTCCGGTTTTTTTCTAGCCGCACCTCGTATATTGTGAATTACAACGGTCCTATGACACTCGCCTGCGGCACACCTGAAATCACTCTTACTTCGGAAGACTTCTCTCCATTGAGAATGACATGTTGCGTTCTGTTATCTAGGAACTCTTCAATCCAATCACACAATTGGTCTGATAGTCCATATGCTCTTACTTTGTTCATTAAACGACTTTTGGAACGCTACGCTCTTATAGAGACCTACGGTACACCGCTGCAAGAAGGGGGGCAAGTTCCTTCGCGTACTCTGTGTAAAATCGAACTGGTATCCCATCAGGTCCAGCGGCGTTTCCTCTTTTGAGCTATTTTAATTGTTTCTCTATTCCTCTGCCGTCTATTTCGATATCTACCATTTTGTCATCTGTACGACAATCTAGAGAAGGAACTACAGTGCAGTCTTCCTCTGTGAAACAGCTTTGGAAAAAGACATTCAGTGTCTACAAGACAGTACGCAACAGCTCTACATCGTATGTGCAGACGACCATCACTTCAGTGAAGGCAGGATCTGCTTTCATCGCTGAAAGCCACGACGTGTCGTTCCCTCTCCCATTTGGCCCTCTGACGGCACCTGTTGAGCCGTGGAATTCGATGCAGCGGCGTCAGTGGAAAACGGGCTAGAGGTGTGCGTAGCCGCGGTTAGTCCCACTGCCAACAATCGGTTCCCAACAGTTCTCATTGACCCATCTGGGCTCGCAAGCCATCTTTCCTGTACGATGTGCCACTGCTGCACTTACAGTACGACCATCCTGGTGTGTGTGAGTGCGTGCGTGCGTGTGTGTGAACGTCCAGAACCTCGTCTACAGGTGTGACAATGTTCCCGTGAACACCGACACCAGAATCATTGCACAATTGACTTGGCACGTCCAGCTTGTATGGTAAGTCTCCGAAAGGGCCACCCTGCCTCTCGGAAGGCCACAATTTGAGCCCTTGCAAACTCGCTCGGTTAACTGTAGAAAGCACGAGTGCGTCTCTGTTGCATGGTTACCTGCTTGCTTTACACGTTTGCACCTCACTGAACCTTTTGGCTCTCAGTATTACCTATTAAAAGGTAGACACTTGTGGCGCTCTGCTAGCTGTGCCACTATGCTGCTCCCGGCCGACGTCGGAACCATTATCATCAGTACATCTACTGTCCCCCCAAGTGGCATATGCCGGCATCGAATCAAAATCGAGTTCGCCTTTCCAGTTGCACTAAGTTTTGCCGGCAGTGTATGTACGTTGACCTGCTAGACAAAATTTCGAAAAACAATTAATCTTAAAATACACACACAAAAATATTAAGGTGGTGCCACTCCGAAGGAATGATTCCATTATATCCTAAATCTCTACATGGATTATCACAGTTAATAGCGAAAACTGACACTTGTGAAAGTATACGGCGACAGAAGCAAAAACCGTCCAGTAATCACGGGTCCACAAGCCAGACGTTCGCCAAATCACTGTGGGTGTGTGGTTTCTCTTTCTTCTGTTATCGCACGCTTTCACTCTTGTCAGTTCTCGCTATTCATAATCATACGTCCTCTCTAAATACACTGAAGAGCCGCAGAAACTAGAACACCTGCCTAATATCGTGTAGAGGCCCCCGCAAGCACGCGCAAGTGCCGCAACACGACGTGGCATGGACTGGACTAATGTCTGAAGTACTGCTGGAGGCAATTGACACCACGAATCGTGCAGGGTTGTTCATAAATCCGTAACAGTACGGAGGGGTGGAGATCTCTCCTGAACACCACGTCACAAGGCGTCCCAGATATCCTCAATAATGTTCATGTCTGCGAAGTTTAGTGCCCAGCGAAAGTGTTTAAACTCAGAAGAGAGATCCTGGAGTAACTATGTAGCAATTCTGGAAGTGTGGGGTGTCGCATTATCCTGCTGGAATTGTCCAAGTCCGTCAAAATGAATGCACAATGGATATGGATGGATGCGGGTGATCAGACAGGATGCTTACGTAACTGTCACTTGTCAGAGTGGTATCTAGACGTGTCAAGGGCCCCATCTGACTGCAACTGCACACGCTCCACAACATTACAGAGCCTCTAGCAGCTTGAACAGTCCCTACTGACATGCGGGGTCCATGAATTCATGAGGTTGTCTCCATATCTGTACTCGTCCATCTGATCGATATTCCAGGCAACGTGTTTCCAGTCATCAACAGTCCAATGTCGGTGTTGACGGGCCCAGGCGGGGCCTAAAGCTTTGTGTCGTGCAGTCATCAAGGGCACACGAGTCGGCCTTCTGCTCCGATAGCCCACATCGATGGCATTTCGTCGAATGGTTCACACGCTGACACTTATTGATGGCCCAGCACTGAAATCTGCAGCAGTTTGCGGAAGGGTTGCACTTCTGTCACGTTGAAAGATTCTTTTCAGTCGTCGCTGGTCGCGATCTCACAGGATCTTTTTCCAGCCGCATCTATGTCGCAGATTTTAGGTTTTACCGGATTCCTGATATTCACGGTACACTTGTGAAATGATCGTACAGGAAAATCCGCACTTCATCGCTACCTCGGAGATGCTGTGTTCCATCGGTCGTGCGCCGACTATAACACCACGTTCAAACTCACTGAAATTTTGATAACCTGCCATTGTAGCAGCAGTAACCGGTCTAACAACTGCGCCAGACACTTGTTGCGTTGTATAGGCGTTGCCGACCGCAGCTCTGCATTCTGCCTGTTTACATCTCTCTATATTTCATTTCGCATGCCTATACAAGTTTCTATGGCGTTTCAGTGTTGTAAATCAGAGCAGTGTACACAGTTTAAACATCCTGGCTCTCACATCACCTGCAAGCCTTATTTCTGGCCACACAGGATCCTGTGTGCAAATCTACGACTGTTGATCATACAAGACAAAATAAAACAGTTATCTGTGCCTGTTACACAATTATTGATCTCCGCATTGCGTTTCTAGATTTCGTGCGCTCGTCGTCATATGCATTCTATTGTTCACGTGTCTATTTTTGCTCGCTGCAGCCAGCAGTCTACTTTTTGTATTCTATTTTGGATTCGTTCCAGTGAGCTGCGTACTCCAAGGTACTGTTGAATAAGTTAATACGTTATTAAATGAAACAACACGTTTACTGTTACCAGTCACTGTTTATTTATCTCCATGACGCGTTTGAAAGGTTTAAACCTCCATCAAGTGGATTTACATTCGTTAGTATGACATTTGCGTGTGTGTGTGTTGTTTTATGATTTTTGGAGGACCTTGTGGCACTGTCTAGTGGAGAAAGAAAACACTATTTCAGAACATGGTTTTGGGTTTCTTTTGACAAAAAATTAAACGAGTATCTAACGCTAAACATAAAATAAGTAAAATAAAGTACCTCCAGTGGTCACATGTTCCTTTCACTGTCTTAACACATCACACGTATACCGTCATATTTTATAAACACACATGGCGTCGGAAACTACTGGGTGCATGAATCGTATAGCAGAAGAGAAAACATTATCACAAAGTACAAAGAATATATGTCCTAACAACATTATTCAGAATAAATTTTAAAGGATTTGGAGGTGTCGATTTGAGGTGTCGAATACATTTGTTGGAATAAATACTTCAGGTGGTATATGAATCCGATTTTGATAAGTTAAAATAGCATAATCTTAATACTCGTTTATACAATCAGGTGAAGTATTACTAACTGTAAGTACAATAAGCATATTGGCTACAGTGTTAAAATTATACACAAATAACAATTTTGGTTGGGATTCATAGATAGATATGAAAGGCTGGAGGCAGAGGGGGAGGAAGAGAGAGGGAGGGAGAGGGTGGGAAGAGTGATTGTATGTGAGCGAACTTTACACGGAAAGGTGTCTTCAGTTTATATTTGTTACATGTAACAACTGCCTAAAGGTTGGGGTAATACATTGGTTAATGTTTAAAAGTATGCAGATGGCTGTGGAATTTGTGCCAGTAGTTGATGAACATATAGTTTGAAGCTGACAAGCGGTACAAGCTGTTGGTGTGGTGATATATCTGTAAATGGGGTAAACCTCTTGTGCACCTGGCGGCTGTATAACTAAATATTTATGGTAAATATTAGTGTGTGTGTGTGTGTGTGCTTTGCAGTTTTAATGACGTAGACGGTTGCTGAAAACAGAGATGGAACTATTGTAAATTTTGTCATTTATGTCATTTAATACGGATTCAGGTTGTTTTGTTTGGGGTTTGTATATTTGGAGTGTTTCAAGGATATCTAGTTTTCTGCCTTTTGGTTGAATGTGTAAGATGCTGATACTTGTGTTGCAGGTGGGTGGCTGTTGCTGATGTGTGATGTTTTTTGTTTTTTAGTGCTGCCATGTGTTCCTTGAACCTAATCTCAAACGCTCTGCCTGTCTGGCTTCTGTAGAAGCCGTCACAGTCCAAACATTCTATTTTGTACACACCTGTGTGTGATGAAGTGCATTTCCTGTGCTGATGTTGTTGGGTAACTTCTGTCTAATTTTGTCGTCTGTGGTAAAGGACATGCTTATGCCTTTTCGTTTGAAGACATTGGCAATCTGATATGAAAAGTTACCTAAAAAGGGGATTGTGTGGAAGATCTTATTTTCTTTTTGTTTTTTTGTGTTGTGATTGCGTTGCCATTATTACGACAGTGAAAGAAACCTGTGACCACTGGAGGTACTTTATTTTAATTATTTTATATTTACCGTTAGATACACGTTTAATTTTTTGTCGAAACCCAAAATCATGTACTGAAATACTGTTTTGTTTCTCCACTAGACAGTGCCACAATTTCCTCCATAAAATCGTAACACACACACACACACACACACACACACACACACACGTCAAACTGATGATGGAGCTTTAAACCTTTGAAACGCATCGTGGAGATAAATAAACAGTGACTGGTAACTTGTTGTTTCATTTAATGTCAATAACAGTCACGGTAAAGCCAACTTAAAATGTTCGCATTTAAAGTTAATACACTATTCCACATTATGTGACTGATAGTCAATTGAATAATGCGTGTTTGTACCAGACGCTGCGGCTACTCGTTCAGTGGCTGTGTGGTGCACAGGAAGGAATGGTCGGTGTTTTTAGCGCCTGAAATGTCGTTTCGTCATGATCTGTAGAAAGAAGTGCTTGGTTCCGGCAGGCCTTTTATGTTACCTCAGTCACCGGAAATTGGATCGTTCCGACAACTCTCCACTTAAATCGGCTTTGAAGGGCTTCCGCAAGGTTGAATCAATATATCCGGCCTGTCGTTGACAACGCACTTCACTCTGAGGGTTCTCCGTGCGTCCGTGCGTGCGTGCGTGAGTCCTTGTGTGTGTGTGTGTGTGTGTGTGTGTGTGTGTGTGTGTGTGTGTGTGAAAAGAAGAGGATGAGAGAGAGAGCATGTGTGAATGAAAAGAAGAGTGTCAGAGAGAGGGTGTCTGTGTGTGAATGGAAAGAGAAACTGGTACGCCACCCAGATGGTTGGATTTACTTCGTACCGATACACTTGTTGTCCCAGAAGGATGTGAATCATAATGCTGCAAAATAAAGATGGGACCTCCAGAAATAAGACTGCAGACAAAATCTGCGTTTCTTTGGAAGGAATCATTTACACATAAGCGCTAACTATGATTTTTTTTAACAAGACACACCTGTAAATAGTGAATTTTGTTCTATAATTACAAGACCCATTTCACAACATCTGTAACTATGCCTTCATCTATAATCCGTGTGTGGCGATACATCGTGTACCGCTATCACTTCCCTTTTCCAGTCGCGAATGGTACGAGGCAAGAATGATTCTGGTTCGAATCTGTCTGATTTTACGTTCGAGATCTTTTAGCGAGATGTACGTAGAACGAAGCCGTATATTGGTTGACTCTTCTAGCAAAGTACGGTCTCAGAACTATATTAGTAACAAATCACGGTGACGCACGTCGCCTCCCTTACAGCGAAGTGGGCTGACAAGGGAACCTCCCCATCGCACCCCCCTCAGATTTAGTTATAAGTTGGCACAGTGGATAGGCCTTGAAAAACTGAACACAGATCAATTGAGAAAACAGGAAGAAGTTGTGTGGAACTGTGAAAAAATAAGCAAAATATAGAAACTGAGTAGTTCATGGGAAGATAGGCGACATCAAGGACTCTAAGAACACAGGAGCGCCGTGGTCTCGTGGTAACGTGAGCAGCTGCAGAACGAGAGGTCCTTGGTTCAAATCCTCCATCGAATGAAAAGTTTAATTTTTTTATTTTCAGTTTATGTGACAAACTATTGTGTTTTCATCACTTTTTTGGGAGTGATTATCACATCCACAAGAAAACCTAAATCGGGCAAGGTAGAAGAATCTTTTTACCCATTCGCCAAGTATACAAGTTAGGTGGGTCGACAACATGTTCCTGTCATGTGACGCACATGCCGTTACCAGTGTCGTATAGAATATATCAGATGTGTTTTCCTGTGGAGGAATCGGTTGACCTATGACCTTGCGATCAAATGTTTTCGGTTCCCATTGGATAGGCACGTCCTTTCGTCTACTAATCGCACGGTTTTGCGATGCGGTCGCAAGACACAGACACTAAACTTATTACAGTGAACAGAGACGTCAATGAACGAACGGACAGATAATAACGATGTAAAAATAAAGAAAGTAAAATTCTCACTGGAGGGAAGACTTGAACCAACGACCTTTCGTTCTCCAGCTGCTCACGCTACCACGAGACCACGGCGCTCCTGAGCTTACATTGTCCACGATGTTGCCTATGTAGCCCATGGACTACTCAGTTTGTATATTTTGCTTATTTTTTCACAGTTCCACGCAACTTCTTCCTGTTTTCTCAATTGATCTGTGTTCAGTTTATCAATGCCTATCCACTGTGCCAACTTATAACTAAATCTGAGGGGGGTGCGATGGGGAGGTTCCCTTGTGAGAATCTGTGCGCTGCCCTGGTTCCTCTCACGATCCTACCAGCTACGATAGAGTCTCTGAATGAATAACTTATTTTTAATGCGTCACCCAAGTTGCTTTTGTGCACGATTTTATAGGCAAAGTGCTTCAACTACGTGATAATAGTCATAGCTTTCTTTTGACAAAGCATGTCATTGTAAGCTCTCGTTTATAGATTTTTTGTGGTATTTTTCACGTTGTGTATTCTCTGTTTTAGTGTCTTCCCATTTGCTGCCGAAGTGGTCACTGTGAGGCTGCTTAACGTTCGTCCGGTACCTACAGCCAGGTTAGTGGAGACTTTTTTATATCATCATTTTGTGAGATTTTCATATCTCCACGACTGATTTTATACGAGACACTTGTCCAGATATGATGGAGCTTCTCGCTCCAGTTTTCTGAACATTACTATGAAGGTGCGCTACATGTGATTGGTTCGCGCTCCTAGCTAGCCCTGATGTTTTTTGTTTTGTCTGCAACAGAGGAAGCCTCAGCAAATGAAGTTCGTGAGCCTACTGCTTTTATATCATTCCGTAGCTGCTACTAAGCACAGCTGCAAGGATATCTAGAAAGGACGGCTTCCTGTAAGTCCTAAATAGATCACAGATGGAACAAATTTAAATCTGAAATATTGTAATACTGTCTCTCGCTTACATTTTATCACGTAGTTGTAAATTCAGATCGTGAACTCCGAGAAACATGTGATTTGCAATGACAAAAACGACTATGCAGCAAAACTGCTGCATTGATTCAGGATCATGAATGGATTTTCAGATACCGATAGCGATCGTTCTTGAACCATCTATTATGTTCCAGTATTATCCTCGATAAATATTACGGAGTGTCCCCTCGGTGGTGAATCCGGAATTTCATTATCACACATTAATTCAACTGAGTTTGGGGCAAGACCTCCGGAAACTGTATGAAATAAACCAATTCATAAATAGTAAAGGGAATGGTTGCCGTTTTCGATTGGTTGGTTGCTTGGTCGGTTGTTCAGTTAGCTGGTAGAGTGGTGAGTTAATATTCTATGGGTGATCAGAAAATTGGCCTTCAGTATGCTTACATAGAACAGCCAGAGGGTGGTTAAAATGGCCTCGAAGATATATGAAAAATACTGGAACTGTTACATTTAAGCGTGCACGACAAGACACATATGCACATATTTGGGGCAAAATATCTATAAATAGCGGATTAAAATGCATTCGAATGGAAAACTAGTAAACAGAAACTATAAGGTTTAGAAAGAGAGAGAGAGAGAGAGATTGGGGGGCAGGGGGTGGAGGGGAGGGTACGATATAATTATTTTCATAGAGTCCATTGTGGGTATGGGCTTTTCAGTCCGTGCTACTTAAGACACTCGATTCTGAAGCGCATTGATACCTGATGATCAGATTACATTGAAAACCATTTTCCATTAAGTGACGTCAGGCAGATGTTAGTAGTGCTCCGTGCGTCTGTGAAAAGATTTACGCGCGAAGCATACAACTACTACCACTTTCATATCTTAGCAACAGATCTGGCAGAGAATCCGAGAAGATTCTGGTCCTATGTAAAAGCGCTTAGTAGGTCTAAGGTTTTTCCATCCAGTCACTTGTTGACCAGTATGGTGTGGCAGTTGAAGAGAGCAAGATGAAAGCCGAAGTTTTAGATTTCACGTTCAAGAAATTGTTCACGCAGGAGAATCGTACAAACTGGACGTGACGTTGCAGAGCAATATGAAATGGAACTATAACACCACAACTCTGTGGATGATCATACATTTTCTACGTGTTTTACGAAGTTTGTGTAATTAGTTGTGCTGAATATTATTCTTCTAAATACGTTGTCTAGTTACAAAAGCTATTTCTTATTTAAGAAAGAGAATACGCATGGTATGTTAACGTTTTGTAAGTAGACACCACAGTCTAACATAACAGTCGCGACACTCACTGCTGTGAAAGTTGTTGCCTTTTGACAGATGGAGCGACACTAGCGCTCAAGGCGGCGGGTAAGGTGAACGTCAGACGCGTCGTAAGCATTATGTTTGTTTACATAAATTTACTACATAATTTCCGAATTATTCGAGTTAGTTTCTTGCCTCCAAGAGTTTGTGTAGTATCAGAAGGCATATATGTTTCTAAAAACGATTCTAAAATAAGCGCAAGTATGGACAAAAATCATGAATAGAGTGGCAAGCTACAACACATTCGTGAAGAAACACTTGTGACATTTGACAGAATTGCAGCTTACCACGTTGATATCAAAACAATATAAACACACAGATTCACATGTAAGAAGCACAGACATGTACCTCTACATGCAAAAGCGATTGACAGCTCGTTTATCGTTCTATAGGCCTACTGTGTGTGTCATTGTCGCCTGTTGCCACAAGTACATCCTTCATCTCTGTATTATTCTAAGTGGGACAAGCAACTGCCAAATAGTGGGAGAAATATGCTGAAAACATTATAATGAGCTGATTACATTACATTTCACGAAAAACCAAATATTTGAATAATTTTCAAACAATCTGTCTGTAGGCACTTTCCTTGTCCCGTAATAGCTTCGCTCGATCTGCACATTCTGGCACTTCACACGCTTTTGTAAGACACGAACAGCTGCACTTAATCTAACCACTTCATCGCCAAAGCAGGTCTGTGTTGATGTTCACACGAATCTGGCACTGATACATGGAGAGTTGAACTGGCTGCTTCTGTGTCATAGGCCTGTTTTACAGCTTTAGATTGACTGTCGAATCTTTGTGGCAGTTTCCTCTTCATCGTCAGTTGAGGTGGCTTCTTTGGAATGTCAAACAGTGTGGGTACTGCATTCCACACGAGTTTGTTATTGTCTGCGTTCATGAACTGGTTTTTTTCGAAATGTAGTGGGCAAAACCTAATATTATTGTACAGGTAAACTGAGTCTTTCTTCATAAGGTCTTCTCGTCTGCTATTAACTAGCCATTTTCTGCTCCTAAAACGAAACATTCATCATTTATACACATATAGTTAGCAAGTGAATCCTGACGATACAGTTTAGTATCATGATGGTATATACCCCTCAGGATCCTTAGGAAACCTAAAAAAAAGATAGCTGTTGTGTCTTCTTCCTGTTGTTGTTGCAATTTGTTGCACTACAAACGCTCCCGATGGTAAAAACCATTGTATAAATCAAAATAAACAATCACTATTTGCTTTCACGATCGCGCCGAAGTCACAGTTCAACCTACCGGCCGCTCGGAGCGCTGCTGGCGCTGTAGGCAACAAAATCGTGGCGAAGTGTCGCGACTGTTACGTTAGACTGTGGTAGACACGCTGGCCTAGTCAGGGAAAAGCTATTGTCAAAGAGTATAATAAATTATAAGTGCATTATCGCTGGGCGCGCGAGCGCGTCAAAGAAGTGGCAGTTCGGAGTCGCGAGTAGACGATTGGTGTCGTTGGTTGTGTGTATTCACCGGTGTGGCTATGCAAAAGTGTGGAGACAAAAAGTCTGTTTCCGAAGTGGGAAGCAGCGAAAACTGAAATGCTTGTTTTCGCGGATGTTTAATATGGGCATTTATTGGGCGCAGTACAAATGCAGCAAGAGTAATTCACATAACATCACGAGTGCTGTGGGCCCTTGTTGTTGGCCATGGTATGGCAAGAAGATCAGCCTGTGCCCTATTTTACCGCTAAATGAAGCCACTCGACAAACCAACGGCATCATGAAGTGATGTAAGATCTAGACTTTTTATAACTAGAAATGTAACAGGCTGAGCAGCGTAGTTGGAATTTTATTGCTTAAATAACATTGTTTTTGTGAATATTGTCACGTAAATAACTTTCCAAGTAGTATCCATCCTATCTCTTTGTACGAACCGAGATAATCAGAATATGAAACAAAAATGAAGTGAACGTTAAGTTATAAGATTATCAAATGATAGTTTTTTCCAACTTTTGGAGAATTACATAATAATGAAATCTTTGGCTGCAGTATGAAAAATGACAAAAATAGAATGACGAAAAAGCCAGTATTAATTCATTCGCTAAAAATAGAGTAACTTTCATATTAAAGAAATGGTAGTAAACGTAACTTGGCCACTGAATTTCATTGTCAAACCACAGTTCTAATTTATAACTTGTGGCATAAATTATAACTTTTATTACAAAAAAATATCACAGAAACTGCTAGGTAAATGACTGTCCCTACCAATGAGTGAATTCAAACAATCTTTCTGCTTGCTACAATTACGACAGTCAGTATTACGGTGAGTAACGTAACAAAACGGTGACTAACGTAACAAAAAGTTTATGTCCACAGCCAATAAACAATATTAACTGATCTTTGAAAATTAATATAATATGTTGTATGTGTTTGCTATTTGATTATTATTTGACTACTGTGACATGTGTCGTGTGAAGTACTTGAAAGTGTGTGTTAGATACTGTTCCTACGTCGTGACGCCAATAACTATTCTTACGTAAGACTGCTTATGAGTATAAAGTTCAGTTTCGATTTAATTATTTTTCTTCCGGTGACGAACTGGTTATTTTCGTTAATGACACACTCTGAAAACCTTTTTTCCAAATTTTCCACTAACTGCTGTTAATTAAAAACTAGTTTACATAATAAAAATATATAAAATTAACCGAACTTTGTTTCTAATCGTCACTGCTAAAATACTGAGCAGAGGCGATTCGGTTATAATTTCATCTACTTCCCTCGGTTTTGCATTATTCTTCGGAGTAGATGCCTTTTTCCCAGAGATTAGGATCTTTAGGTACACGGTCGTATAGAAAAGGCTAATTAGCCGAAGAGGTAGGAGGGTTATAGAACGAGCATGTGATAGCTGTGGTAGGGAAGGTAAATGGTTGACTTCGGCTTATAGGGAGCATTCTAGGGAACTGTGGTTCATCTGTAAAGGGGACCGATTATAGCACTCTGGTGCGATCTGTTCTTGAGTACTGGTCGAGTGTTTGGGATCCATACGAGGTCGGATTGAAAGAAGTTATCGAAGCAATTCAGAGGCGAGCTGTTAGATTTATTACTGGTACATACGAACAACACGCAAGTGTTACTGAGGCACTTCGGGAACTTCGGCAATCCCTGGTGGGAATGCGACGTTTTTTACGAGGAACGCTGTTGAGAAAATTTAGTGAACCGGCATTTGAAGCTGAGTGCAGGGCTGTTCCGTTGCCTCCGATACACCCGTATATTGAGCGTAACATATAGATAGTCGTTTTTCCCTCGCTCTGTTTGCGACTGCAACAGGAAAGGAAATGACTAGCAGAGGTAGATGGTACCCACCGCCATGCGCCATAAAGTGGACTGTGCAGTATCATGTAGGTGTAGATTAATTTAACATCAAAATAATTTTCTTGATATGCTGTACAGAGAAACTGACGTTATTCCTGGAATAAAACTTATATTTGCTCCTCAAACCACTAACACTCCTTCAGTCGAGAAGCTCTGCATCGTGGCGTTATCGTGAATGTGAGATGCAGAACAGTTCAGTGACGCAACACAGATGGCCTAGCCGCTCTGTAAAAATTTAAAAAAGTAAAAAGAGAAGGAAAATTGTTGCTGGAATTCTGCAAGAGGAATGGGCTGGCGATCGCAAATTCCTGGTACAAGAAGAGAAGTAGCCACAAAATAACTTGGTACAGTGGAGACTGGTCCCAAACTTCAGTAGTAGACTATGTACTAGTGGACAGGCAGATGATGAGCAGCCTTACAGATGTTAAGGTCATTCCATCTGAGGCCTTAGACAGTGACCATCGGCTGTTGGTAGCCACCCTGAGAGAGAAAAAAGATAGGAGGGCAACAGATATACAGGAGAAAAGGTTGAAGACATGGATGCTGAAAGAGGATGAACGGAGGACCCAGTACCAGACACTGATCAGGAAGAAGCTGCCAAAGGAAGATCAGAGAACAGTGGAAGAAGAATGGGGAGATTTTAAGAGGGCTCTAGTTGAGGCAGCTGAGACTGTGTGCGGAAGAACTAGCACAAAGAGGAGAAGTAAGGAAACCCCATGGTGGAACAACATATGTAAAGAGGCAGTACTTCGAAAGAACAAAGCCTTCAGAGAATGGTTCCAGACCCGAACAGAGGAAGCTAGGGTAAAATATAAGGAAAGCAAGAAAGCGGCACAGACCATAGTAAGGGCGGAGAAGAAGAAGTGGATGGAAAAATGGACAAGAATGTTAGAAGAGGACAGTGAAGGGAACAAAAAAGTACTTTACACCATGGTAAGGAATAAGAGGAACGACAGAAGCGAGTGCCTGAGGATCATGGATAATAATGGAAGAGTTGTGGAGGAAATGCATGAGCTCAAAAAGACTTGGAAGGAGTACTGTGAAGATCTGTTGAATGCCGCCAAGCGGGTAACTAACAGCGATGGAGAGCCTAAGGCAGCAGACGATTATAATAGTGGGGAAATTGATGATCTAACTTGGAATGAAGTGGAAGAAGCCATAAAGAGGATGAAAGGGGGCAAGGCACCAGGTTGGGACAAAGTAACAGTGGATATGATACGAGCAGCAGGAGATGTAGGAACCCAGTGGCTATACAGAGTGCTGAGGGTGGTGTGGAAGGAGAACAGAATTCCTGAGGATTGGAAGAAAGGAATTATAGTCCCGATCTTCAAGAAAGGGGATAAAAGGAGATGTGAGAACTACAGAGGAATCACCCTGCTATGCCACTGTGGAAAAATCTATGAAAAGATCCTGGAGAAGAGAATAAGAAGCAGTATTTAAAGTAGACTGCAAGAGGAGCAGTACGGTTTCAGACCGGGAAGATCAACAACGGACCTCATATTTGCGGTAAGGCAACTGCAGGAAAGGCACTATGAGTACGGGAAGGACTTAATCATGGCCTTTTTAGATATTGAGAAGGCGTGTGACAGTATCTGTAGGGACAAGCTCTGGGATGTGCTGAACGCAAAAGGGATAGATGAAGAGATAACACGAAAAGTCAGAAGAATGTATGAGGGAAGTGAGAGTTGTGTGAAAGTGGGGAGGGAACGTACTGCATGGTTCAAGCTGGAAAATGGGCTGCGACAGGGAAGTGCACTTTCGCCTTTATTGTTTATTATTGTTATGGATGAAATCCTACAGCAAGTACCAGATGCAACTGGAGATCATAAAATGAAAGCAGTGCTTTTTGCCGATGACGTGATGTTATGGGGAAATTGCGAGAAGGAGGTGCAAGAGCAGTTAGATGTATGGGAGGCAACGGCAGCACAATATGGAATGCATTTCTCTGCAAAGAAAAGTGAAATAATTGTCACAACAAGGAAGAAGAATAGGCCAAATGTGGATATAACTTGTGGAGGGGAAAAACTACAAGTGGTAGAGAACTTCAAGTACCTGGGAAGCATGATTGAAAGTAAGGGGGGAAACGCAATGGAAATAAATGAAAGGTGCAGAAAAGCGGGGCAGTTCTACAAATGCATTAGGGGGCTTATTTGGAGCAAGGAGGTGCCACAGAAATCCAAGGGAATTATATACCGAACCTACTTTGTCCCCATATTGGCATACGGAAGTGAGACATGGGTAATGCACAAAAGCGACAAAAGTAGAATACAGGCTAGTGAAATGAAGTTCCAGAGGAGCAGGTTGAGTGTAACAAGACTGGACAGATTGCGAAATGTGTATGTGAGGGAAAGACTAAAGGAGGAACCAGTACAGGACAGGATAGAAAAATCAAGACTGCAGTGGTATGGACACATGAAGAGAATGGATGAGGGAAGAATTCCAAAGAGGATGTTTGATCTGCAACTGGAGGGGAAGAGGCCCAGAGGAAGACCAAGAGATAGATGGGTGAAGGGAGTGAAGGAATGTGTGACGAGAAGAGGAGAGAACTGGACGAAGGTGGAAGAGGGGGAATGGTGGAAAGACAGAACACGATGGAGATGCTTGTGTTCCCGACAGACCCAGCCAGTGGCTGGAAACTGTCCAAGATATGATGAAAAAGATGCTCCTCCCCATCAACTCAGGACGAATCAACGACTCTTTGCAAAGACTGAAAGGGAAACAGAGAGCATGTCAGCTGTCAAGCTTCAGGTTAGCGAGCTGCACGTCCCACTCACAGTGTTGGTAGCACGACGTCTTGACATACGAGTAGCCAGTAAGTTGTTCTCCATCACCAGACAGCAGGTTGTATCACTCGTAATTTGCTGCCTTACGCCTCCATTCCCCACTGACGTAGGAGCTTTCGTTTCAAAAGCGAAATGACAACGGTCAGGAGGCTGTCGTATTTTGCCACAGTATCACTTTGGATACTGTGCCAGCTTTTACATTCCTCGGTATTTCCACTAGCGGCCACGTTTACGTCAAGACAACAGTGACCTAAGCTCATAAAATTTTGGAACGTGCAATGTCACTGGGTAATAGCTCTCCAGGTGTTTGCTTTTAAGACGTCTGTGTACAGCACCTTCAGTGTGTAAACGCTCTTTTAAATTTCAACAAGTACGCGGATAAGGTCACATGAAGAGAGAGACGCGGCGAACGCCCCTAAGAAATGACGCGATTGTGAAAGCAAGAGCAGTTTCCTTTTGTGCAGCTTGTGACGACGTGACGTATTTCTGTAATAATTATGCACTGGAGGTTTCGTTTCCGCCGTGGTTTTTAAGGACGCGAGAATCAACCGACAAATTAACTTTCTTCTATCGCTCCGTACTTCAGGTTTTATGTCTTCGGCGCCACGTTTTCTTGTTACGGACATTTGCGTCACTGACGACTACTTTTTGGAATCCCAACAAGCTCTGCAATTACGAGCTTCTGGTGCTCCGTTCGTGTTGTTTCCGCTTTCCCTGTGTGTGGTGTAAGTCTTCGATATGCTGCCTCTTGAAACACCGAACACTTTCGCTACATTGATTACGGTATCACCCACCACACGAGCACCAATAATTTTCCCACGTTCGAATTCACTTAGCTACGACATAATACATTCGTACCTACACAGAACGCTGGTCTCTGCTTCTGCAGAACATCGTGTTACCGTTGTGGTGAGATAAAGACTATGTCACTTCCAGGAAATACTGTCATCCTGATAACACTTATCGCCAACATCTGAGGCGCCCTTTAGCAGGAAGTGAAGAAAATTGAATAAAAAGATGTCGCCAGGTTATGCTGCAACGTGATAACGTACAGTCCAGGCTTCAAAAAATAGACGGAAAAAGTTTCTGAAAGATCATCAGCAGACAATCTAACGCGCTCGTACTGGTACAACCAGCTTTTCCACTCCCCGGCCAGTAATCTCCGAGAGACTTCCTACAATAACGAATTTGCCTTTCAGACTTGTCTTACAGGATCTTTCAGTGTAAACAAGAGGATTTCTTTTACTGTGGAAATCGTCGGAGAACACACAACGTACTATTCATTAATTTCTGTATATTTTGCACCTCAAGTAATAACAAACACTCAAAAAAATTCTACAAAACTTGTGTGTTAATCATATGCAATAGTATTTAATGTGAATTTTCTCATTGATATTTCACCCCACACGTCCCTTCTCATCTGTCTGTGGCAGCACTATTGTTGCTTTACTACTCACATCGAAAGACAAAAAAAAAACTAGTTAAATTAAGTAACGTTTATGATTTAAAACGTGGATGACTTTATTTTTGGAAGTGGTCCGCCTGGAGAAAAACAGAACTTTCTCTTTTATTTCCCATTCACGTCTCGGTTCATCAGTGGGTTTCTATTTCCTTGGTTGTTGCCGCATGCTGTGGTTTTCCAAGAAACTGGTAACAAGAAAATAAAAAACCTACTGATGATGCTATAACTTCAGAGAAACGTGAATGATAAACAAAAGAAAAGACAAAACTGTGTTTTGCTCAAGGCGAATCACTTCCAAAATTAGATCTATTGGCAAAGCAAACATGGACAGAAGAACTTGAACTTCAAGATGACTGATGACTTTCTGTGAGATTGTTAAAAGATAGATACCGGTTTTCTTGCTAGTAAGCGATACGCCCGATAAACCCGCTGGGCAGAACAGGTAATTAGGATTGTGGAAAGAGCCAAATAAGGTTGGGGTCAGTTTCACCTTCTAACTGTAATTTATTGTAATTTAATAACACTTTTACAGCCAAAGCGGCACATAGCCGGACCTTTACCGAATGCAACACTTTCACGGCTGAAGGCCTCCAAACAAGAAATCTTAAAAAATCAACAAGACAAAAATCCAATTAAGAAGCAATAAAATAATTTAAAAAATATCACAGCAAAGCAGATAGAAGAAACATATGCAAGGTGCAGCACCAAAGGCTCAAGGCCACCATTAAGATTCAAAATTTTAGAATATATTACATAGACATTTAAAGGCAGAAGGCTACAATGATTAAAAACAAGAAATCTTAGAATTCAACAAGATAAAAATGCAATCAAAAGGCAAATAAAATATATTAAAAAAACATATCACAGCTAAGAGGAAAGCCTCAAGGCAAAGCAGATAGAACAAACATATGCAATGTGCAATACCAATGGCTGAAGGCCACAATTAAGTTTCAAAATTTTAAAATATATTACCATAATCTTTTAAAGACAGAAGTCTCCAATGTTTAACCTTGAAAGATAAACTTAAAAATTAATTTTGGAAAATTTTTAAGAAAAAAGAAAAAATAACCATAAGCCTTGTAAGGTGTCAGGCAAATCCAACACCTTCCATGAAAACCCTGACATGATAAGCAAATCCAGCAGTATGTCACATAGCTCCGAATAAATCGTGACATTAAATTAACCAACGTAATATGAGTAACGAGTGAGCAAATGGAATACCACAGACTAACACAATAATGCCTAAATGCATGTCATACCTTCCCACCGTGAGACAGACGCAGTTCCGAGGGGAGAAACGAGAACAGAAGCCTAGAGCAGAACCGTGTTAAGCTAGAAGGCTCTACGATCAGGGACAGACACCCACGCTGCCAGCCAACCGCCAGGACCACCCCCCAGACCATGTTAAAAGATAGAGCCCTCCAGAAGAACAGTATAGATCTTACGATAGCACTAAAAGGGCCACACCAGCTGAAAGTTTTAGTGAGAGACTTTTTCGCGTCTCTGTTACATTGCAAACGTTAAAAACATTGCCCCACCACGAAAAGTATAACGTTTCTCATTGGATAGACAGAATTTTTGTAGGCGGCGCTTAAGGTTAACATTGAGACCCTGATTGGTCACATGAAAACACAGCCAGATAGTTTTTTTTTTAAACTAACTTCGGTAAATTGTAGTAAGGAGAAGTTAGGAGAGAGTTGCTTCCGAGACGGCGAGGTGAGTGGAGCTGCGCCGACCGCCACCCCCTGACGAACACTGACAAGGTAATGAACGCACGCGATGCCGCATTTCTGAGCGCATAAGGCTTCACTCAGAACTGCAGAAGTCTCATCTGTTACATCCCCTTTTTACGTAATACCGTGTCGATCGTCAATTGAAGCTCATTGTATTCACATTTGCTACGTAAGTTAAAATCTGAAACGCGATGATTTTTCTGTTATATAATTATTGAGAAGCCACATCAGCCACTGTAATTTACGACAAGTTAGATAAGTAATTAAAGATAATTGAGGGTCACTGTAGACCATTTTGATAGTTTTCTCTTTTGTGAAACTTAATTTAAACCTAGGTTATAGATGTGATATGGCATAGGTCATCCTTCGACCCATTTTAGAACTTGGAAACTCACTCAGGGAATATTCGTTCACATTTTTGTTGAACGCAGTTGGTTTTTATCATCCTGTATTAAAATATTTCCTTTTATCAATAGTGCAATTTATAAACAATGTTTTGTGCGTAGATTAAAATTTCCAATGGTAAACTTAACTGCTTTTTCGACGTTATTTTACCAGCTGACTAAAAATAGGAAAGCCTTGAACCCCTTCCACTAAATTTAGTTAGTATTAAGATTCTTTTACAGGGAGTGGGGTGGAGCTGACGCTGAAATCATTAAGTATTTGGTTATATCGTCGCTAGTCTCACTGAACTCTTCTGAACTCTACATGTCATGTGTGGTCTGGCGTCTCCTTACCAGCAACAGGTCCCAGGTTCAAACTAGTCAATTCCCTAAAAAAACACGCTCAGAGCGTCGTTGCGCGAAAGTGGTAGGGAGACACGACTTAGAACAACAGACACCACGCAGAATGTTAGAGCCTTAAATTTTAAGCAACAGAAAACATATAATTAAACACCGGTGGCACTCAGAAGGCCTCCATGGAGGCCAATCTGTCCTCGTACACTTAGGTGAGACAGGTGGTGAGCCCAACTATGCTTGATCCGTCTGAACCCAACCAGGGGACAGCCACGGACCGACCGACACAACGACTTGCTTCCCATCGATCAGTACATGAGAACTCAAACAGAAAAGGTTACAATCGTGATAATCCACAATGGAGTATGTATTAGCTGTCAAAATTACACACCATGTTGGACAGCGACAACAGATGAGGAAAGGACACTGCCTGAAAGTACGTTAGTGACCAGCGCAGGTAACCAGAACACTAACGGCAACAAGGCAGAAAATTCCGCTGGTGCAATTGAATTCTAGTCAACCAGAATAGTTAATTGCACCGCATGGCGGATAAATTTCAGCAGTAGAAACAGTCGGTGTTGCTCACAGGAAAATCTCCCCAACAGCAAACCACCGAAACGGATCACCACAACGTGAATAGACGTGGCTTGGGTAGTTGAAGCCACTGCTCAACTTTGACGTCCTGGGTCGGTGAACCACGAAGCTCGTAGCGATCGGACAGCTCCTCCACACACGCTCAGACACTGCGCAGGGACCGCCAGCGGACCCAGCCGACTGCACCGCGCGGAGATAACTTCCCTCGTCCTCAACAACCGAGCGACTACTCTCAGAATGCCGACAACATCTAAAATAGTCGTCAGTGGAAATAATGCCGACTACACACACAACCTAACAAACACTTGCACGAAGACCTGAACGATAGCCAACAGTAACTAAGCACGCACGAAGACAAATCGGGAGTGACGCACACGCACACGCACACGCACACACAGCCGACTCATGAACGATCGCCGAGCCAAAACGCGTCGTCCAGTAGGACGACCGACCGACGATCCACCAAGACCGTGGCCCGGCTCAAGTGATGCATGGCGGCAGTGGTCTGGTGAGCCATGTCGACGCAGACCTCACTGCTGCTCCAACCCGACTGCACTAGTGCCGCATTGCAAACTCCCCAACTGGCAGGTCCGGACTGTGCCCCAGACGCGTTCCCACTGACTGGCGGAGCCGAACTCCCAACCGGACCTGGCTTAGGACAGACAGCGACTGGGAAGTAATAGCAGTCGAGCAAAGATACTACGAGAGGGGAAATATTGATACACGCTGCTAGCGCCGCTCACGGTCACCTGAGTGACAGTAGTAATTGAAATTGACGTAGTGAGGTGGAAGTACGTTAAAAACAGGGTGTAAAATACATGATGGCGGAACACAAGCCACGCACGGCTCAGTAAGGATAACATAAATAAAACAGATGTCTTTAATTGATGTCTGGCAATGTTGCTGATGTGTGCTGTACCCTATTTGGAACATGCAGGGAGTAGGAACGTATGAGAAATGAAATTCTTTGACTGAGAAAGAAGTGAGTTGTAAGTGTTGACGATTTCTATGAGGGAGTGTTTTCGTCACGAGGTGGTGTTAAAGCCATTTGGAAGGACTGGGAACGAATGGATTTCGTTGTCAGATAAAGTGATGTCATTTACGCTCCTTTGCGAGGGGAGACAGAGAGAGAGAGAGAGAGAGACAGAGAGACAGAGAGAGAGAGAGAGACAGAGAGACAGAGAGAGAGAGAGAGAGAGAGAGAGAGAGAGAGACAGACAGACAGAGAGAGAGAGAGAGAGAGACAGAGAGAGAATAGGTGGAAACGAGCGACGTTTGTAAGATACGGTTGGTGAATATATTCCGGCTGTAACACAGTTATGCTGCTCCACTGAAGTGATCGGCGACTCGTCACTGACGCGTATCGCTTGTCACCCAAACAACGTGATTTCAGCAAGAGTCTGCGTAGACATAGCTCTAAGGTTGCGGGGAGAAGAGCTGGTGCAAGCGCGGCAGAGAGCGAGCGATGAGAATCAGAGACGAAACGATTTGCTTGCCGGTGTCACAGGAGACCCAGAAATTCCATTTTGGGAGTTAACACAGGGCTTGAGCGGGCTGGGACATGGTGGGTAATGACGATAGTATGGTGCAGCGACCTTGCCGTAAGATTGTATACATATGTCGGATTAAAGCTTCATTGGTGCGGAAGCTAGCGGAAGGATGTAATCAGGGTATTTGGCCGATTAGTGGGTTCGGAGTATTTTGCAGTTTTTGCTATATGGTTAGGAAGTGGAGTTTCCATATTACTTTTCGGACGAAGGTTCTTCCGACGTACTCCAGTGTGATGGTTAACTGAATAGACTGCTTCTAAATGATGAGTCAGAAAGCACGGCGGCGAGAGATGCGAGCAGTCGGCCGTAAAATTATTGTAATGTGAAGGAAAATGTGATAATACACTACTGCGATTAAAATAGCTACACCACGACGATAACATGCTACAGACGCGAAATTTAACCGACAGGAAGAAGTTGCCGTGATATGCAAATGATTAGCTCTTCAAAGCATTCACACGAGGTTGGCACCGGTGGCGACACCTACAACGTGCTGACATGAAGAAAGTTAGCAACCGATTTCTCATACACAAAGAGCAGTTGACCGGCGTTGCCTGGTGAAACGTTCTGGCGATGCCTCGTGCAAGGAGGAGAAATGCGTACCATCACGTTTCAGACTTGGATAAAGGTCGGATTGTAGGCTATCGCGAGTGCGGTTTATCCTATCGCGACATTGCTGCTTGCGTTGGTCGAGATCCAATGACTGTTAGCAGAATATGGAGTCGGTGGGTTCAGGAGGCTAATACGGAACGCTGTGCTGGATCCCAACGGCCTCGTATCACTAGCAGTCGAGATGACAGGCATCTTATCCGCGTGGCTGTAACGGATCGTGCAGTCACGTCTCGATCCCTGAGTCAACAGATGGGGACCTTTGCAAGACAACAACCATCTGCACGAACAGTTCGACGACGTTTGCAGCAGGCAGCATGGACTATCAGCTCGGACACCATGGTTGCTGTTACCCTTGACACTGCATCACAGAGAGGAGTGCCTGCGATGGTGTACTCGACGACGAACCTGGGTGCACGAATGGCAAAACGTCATGTTTTCGGAGAAATCCAGGTTCTGTTTACAGCAGCATGATGGTCGCATCCGTGTTTGGCAACATCGCGTTGAACGCACATTGGAAGCGTGTATTCGTCATCGCCATACTGGCTTATCACCCGGCGTGATGGTATGGGGTGGCATTTGTTACACGTCTCGGTCACCTTTTGTTCGCATTGACGGCACTTTGAACAGTGGACGTTACATTTCAGATGAGTTACCACCCGTGGCTCCACCCTTCATTCGATCCCTGCGAAATCCTACATTTCAGCAGGATAATGCACGACCGCATGTTGCAGGTCCTGTACCGGCCATTCTGGATACAAAGAATGTTCGACTGCTGCCCTGGCCAGCACATTCTCCAGATCTCGCACCAATTGAAAACGTCTGGTCAATGGTGGCCAAGCAACTGGCTCGTCACAATACGCCAGTCATTACTCTCGATGAACTGTGGTATCGTATTGTAGCTGCATGGGCAGCTGTACCTGTACACGCCATCCAAGCTCTGTTTGACACAATGCCCAGGCGTATCAAGGCCGTTATTACGGCCAGAGGTGGTTGTTCTGGGTACTGATTTCTCAGGATCTATGCACCCAAACCGCGTGAAGATGTGATCACATGTCAGTTCTAGTATAATATATTTGTCCAATAAATACCCGTTTATCATCTGCATTTCTTCTTGATGTAGCAATTCTAATGGCCAGTAGTGTATAAAACAGTAAATGTGAGAGTGGCTTGTGAGTGAATTCGAAATGGCAGGCCACTCTCTTCTCACAAAGAGTGGAGCTTGGTTGCGGTTCCGTTTATCGGTAAGAAAAAGTTTACAAACGTCAATAAAACCGAAGTAAGAGTCGCGATGGCCGGGGTAGCGACTCGGCAGTACTCGGCCACGAGAGGCAGAGCCGTCCGCACCTTACAATGCACCAGCGCCAGATAAGAACAGCCGCGTCCGCACTCTGTCCATTACTCACAAGGGAACCTCCCCATCGCACCCCCCTCAGATTTACCTATAAGTTGGCACAGTGGATAGGCCTTGAAAAACTGAACACAGATCAATCGAGAAAACAGGAAGAAATTGTGTGGAACTATGAAAAAATAAGCAAAATATACAAACTGAGTAGTCCATGGGCAACATATGCAACATCAAGGAGAACGTGAGCTGAGGAGCGCCGTGGTCCCGTGGTAGCGTGAGCAGTTCCAGAAAGAGAGGTCCTTGGTTCAAGTCTTCCCACGAGTGAAAATTTTACTTTCTTTATTTTTGCATAGTTATTATCTGTCCGTTCGTTCATTGACGTCTCTGTTCACTGTAATAAGTTTAGTGTCTGTGTTTTGCGACCGCATCGCAAAACCGTGCGATTAGTAGACGAAAGGACGTGCCTCTCCAATGGGAACCGAAAACATTTGATCCAGGAAAACACGTTTGATATATTCTATACGACACTGGTGACGGCATGTGCGTCACATGACAAGAATATGTTGTCGACCCACCTAACTTGCACACTTGGCGAATGGGTAAAAAGATTCTTCTACCTTGCCCGATTTAGGTTTTCTTGTGGATGTGATAATCACTCCCAAAAAAGTGATGAAAACATAAGAGTGTGTCACATAAACTGCAACAAATTAATGCAACAGTTTCACAGTCGCACAGTTTTCTCTGTGCTCTGTCAAAACATATGTTTTTAACGTTTTCAAAATTTTCCGTGTGTAGACCGTCAAATCCTGCGTATGTCCAAGCAAATCTGAATGTGTCCTGGAATTTTGGAGAGCGAAGTTGATTATATGTGAGTGCCTGAACTTTGATAATTGTCTGAAAATAAAAAATTAAAATTTTCTTCCGAGGGAAGACTTGAGCCAAGGACCTAGCATTTCGCAGCCGCACACGCTAACCACGGGACCACGGCACACATGTGTTTATACCGATCTGTATGTTACCTATCTTACACATGGACTACTCAGTTTGTATATTTTGCTTGTTTTTTCATAGTTCCACACAACTTCTTCCCGTTTTCTCGATTGATCTGTGTTCAGTTTCTCAAGGCCTATCCAGTGTGCCAAATTATAACTAAATCTGAGGGGGGTGCGATGGGGAGGTTCCCTTGTCAGAGGAAAGGTGAGGTAACGGCGCGGTGTAACAAAGAAACGTAACGGCTGCCTTCTACAGGTGGGTGAACGCAAAGGACGCGATTGCAGTTTAGTCACAGTGCACGAGTTATTGGCGGCCGGGGAAATACCGCACCGTCAGACCGACACCAGTTATGGTCGCACGCTGTCGTTGCACTGCAGGCCTGTACCGGCCACGAACTGCAGCAAAACAGAGCGCAGTCCGCACCGGCGTCCCCGATTTCAGACAACAAAGGTAGGACACCTCTGTGTGTTGCTTCTACTATCACCTGGACAACTTTGTAGGTTGCTATCAGCAGGTAAGGCGCAAGGAGGCAGTACAGACTGAAAATATTCTAAAAGGCGATTTCGTATCCTACGGTAACCACTGTCGCTACTTCGAGTATTACGTCAGTGAAATACTCCTGACAGCTGCTGTTTCTTTCATCTCAAATTAATTTATCGTCTTCACAAGGTTAAGCTTTGTTGTAAGGTACACGCCATTCATTTCGTCACAAGCGTCCCAGTTTCGGATGAAGCCGTTCAACAAAAACTCGGAGTATCATTTAGAAGAAAGAGTGACCTGCAAGAAAAATGGTAGTAATAGAACATTCAGATTATTCGTGACTTTTTCTGCTTTGATGGATTCGTCTAGAAGTTTGAAGAAGGAGGGCTGGTAAAGGCAGGAGATTAGGATTTTGGAAACGGCCAAATAAGGTTGGGGTCAATTTCACCTTAAAATTGTAATTTATTGTAACTGAATAACACATTTACGACCAAAGCGACACATAGTCGAACACAGAACTACGAGTTT
Source organism: Schistocerca nitens (assembly GCF_023898315.1). Lineage (NCBI taxonomy): Eukaryota > Metazoa > Arthropoda > Insecta > Orthoptera > Acrididae > Schistocerca > Schistocerca nitens. The sequence goes on from NC_064622.1 coordinate 14,703,887, forward strand.
CAAACTCCAAATCTTTCATGGCTGAAGGCCTCCAAACAAGAAATCTTAAAAATTAAGAAGGTAAATTTCAAGTGACTTAAAATAGGTAGTTACAATTACCAATAACATATATATATATATATATATATATATATATATATATATATATATATATATATATATATATCACAGCTAGGCTGAAAGCCTCAAGGCAAGGGTGGTCAGACAAACATAAACAAGATGCAATACAAACGGCTGAAGGCCCACAATAAAATTTTCAAGATTTTAAAGTAACATACCATAACGTTTCAAAGGCAGAAGGCCGCACTGTTTAAGCTTCAAAGGTAATTTTAAGAATAAGGTTCCAAGGCTGAAGGCCTGCAATTAATTTTCCAAAATTTAAAAAAAATATAACCATAAGCCTTAAGTTTTAAGTAGCTGAAATCTGACTAAAATAAAAGACAACAGAACGGCAGTAACCTTTCAGCAAATATCCACTTGCCGGAATCCAACATACCTACATAAAACACAGTAAAACCAAGAATTTTTCTTTTATCATTTGCTATGATAGATTATAAACAGACAATTGAACACTGGTCAGAGTCCCAGTAAAGACAACAGCATTCAGAAGCCTCTAGGAGCGGTCGGTCTGCCCTCGTTCACTTAGGTGAGACAGGTGGTGAGCCCAACTACAGTTGATCCGTCGGAACCCAACCAGGGGGCAGCCACGGACCGACCGACAAACGACTTGCTTGCCGCCAATCGCTACATGAGAATTCAAACACAAAATGCTACGGGCGTGATTATCCACAATCAAATATGTATATGTATATGTATTAAGCTGTCAAAACTACACACCGTGTTGGACAGCGACAACAGGTGAGGAAAGGACACTGCCTGAAAGTACGTTACTGACCAGGGCAGGTAACAGGAACACTAACGGCCACAAGGCAGAAAATTCCGCTGGTGTACTTAAATTGTAGTCAACCAAGATAGTTAATTCCACTGCATGGCTGCTAAATTTCAGCAATACAAACACTTGGTGTTCCTCACCGGAAAACCTCCCCAACAGCGAACCACCGAAACGAACCACACAACATGAATGGACGTGGCTTGGGTACTTGAAACTGCACCACGCAGAGATAACTCCTCTCAGAATGCCGACAACATCTAAAATAGTCGTCAGTGGAAATAATGACAACTACGCACACAACCTGACAAACACTTGCACGAAGACCTGAACGGTACCCAACAGTAACTAAGCACGCACGAAGACAAATCGGGAGTGACGCACAAGCACACACGCACACACACACACACACACACACACACACACACACACACACACACACACACACACAGCCTACTCATGAACGATCGCCGAGCCAAAACGCGTCGTCCAGTAGAACGACCGACTGACGATCCACCAAGACCGTGGCCCGGCTCAAGTGATGCGTGGCGGCAGTGGTCTGGTGAGCCATGTCGACGCAGACCTCACTGCTGCTCCAACCCGACTGCACTAGTGCCGCATTGCAAACTCCCCAGCTGGCAGGTCCGGACTATGCCCCAGACGCGTTACAACCGACTGGCAGCCCGAACTCGCGACCCGAACTCCCTTACGACAGACCGCGACCAGGAAGTAATAGCAGTCCAGCAAAGATACTACTACAGGGGATATATCGATACGCGCTTGTCACGGTCAGGCAAAGCAGCAACTCAGTAGTAATTTAAATTATCGTAGTGAGATGGTAAAATACATGATGGCGGGAACACGAGCCACGCACGGCTCAGAGGGATCCTAAAATTGCTTCAGCATATACCTGAAATCACGTAAAATTACCTCGTATTAAATCACATGAAATTATCTCGTACTTACTCAGAAGATTATGTATGGCCATCACTGAATTCTCTAGTTTTCTGTACCTGACGTGCCGCTAGCATAAGGCACAGCACTGGGAAACGGTTCAGACAGACGGTCGTACGTCGCAGCTGCCACATGGTGTGGGCAGTACGTTTGCCGGACAACGTGTTAGTTACCGTCTTTGACGCGCAGGGTGGAGTGTCGGCTCTTGTCAGTGACGCTCGATTGCAAACCTGGCATGCTTTGCTGTTGTGACTGAATGCAGATCCGCCTCAGTCAGTGTCTAGCGAAGACTGAGAAGGGAACTGCAGGTGGTGGACATCTGAAGTCGAGTACCACATAAAATGCCGCTGATCACAGCGACACAACGCGTAAAGTGGACAGCAGCTGACTGGTGGCGCGTAGTGTGGCCCGACTAATCACGCTTTCGCCACTTTTCAAACGATTCACTGACAACACAGTGAGGTGTTCAAATGGTTCAAATGGCTCTGAGCACTATGGGACTTAACTTCTGAGGTCATCAGTCCCCTAGAACGTAGAACTACTTAAACCTAACCAACCTAAGGACAGCACACACATCCATGCCCGAGGCAGGATTCGAACCAGCGACCGTAGCAGCAGCGTGGTTCTGGACTGAAGTGCCTAGAACCGCTCGGTCACAACGGCCAGCACAGTCAGGTGTTTAAGGCTCAGTGCATTTAAGGGTGTGGTTGAGGCATGAGATGATTCAATCGTATTTGAGGGTGTCTTGCGTACCGTGGCTTGAGTCCACATGTCCTGTGACCCTCGGACATAATGATAATGCTGTGATCACTCTTGTGTTTCAAGACGAGAAAAGTCCAGTTAATGAGGCTAAACACACACATTTTTGGTTAACGAACACTTAGACACTGTACCGCACGTCAGCTGGCCTGTTAAATCACTCGATATTAACCTGACATCAGAATACTTTGTCCTGTTTGGAGCAGTGGGTGAATGTAGCAATCAACTTCCCTACAATATGGTACCACTGCAGTATCTAATGATCATTCAGTACCTTCCTTCAGTTGGATGTAGCATGGTTTACATGAAGAGAGCTGTAGGATCCCTACCTTGCCAAATTTTGGCTCTTAACGAAGTTACATAGTACCACTGTGACGTCTCCTCTGAGTGACTGATTCTTTAGTCTTGTGTGCTTATGTAGAACTGCACAGTCGCCGTTCTCTGTGCCATAAGCAGACATTGGCTCAACTGGAGCAAAACTGAAGAATGATGTTGCAATCTCTCTGTTGTGGCGTAACAAGACAGCCACGCCACTCGAAAGTAGCCGAAAGGCACGCGTTAACTCACGCAGGCTAGTAGATAGGTCTGAAACAGGATACGTAATGAATGCTATAAAGAAAAGTACGTAGCTCCTGGAATACTTAACTTTAATCCATCCTTGTGGTACATCGCTCTTGACGATACAAGTGAGACTCTTTAGATACAAGCTATGTAATGCTAACGGCGCCTTGCTAGGTCATAGCCATTGACTTAGCTGAAGGCTATTCTAACTATCTGCTCTGCAAATGAGCGAGGCTTCGTCAGTGTGCATCGCCAGCTACGTCGTCCGTACAACTGGGGCGAGTGCTAGTAAGTCTCTCGAGACCTGCCGTGTGGTGGCGCTCGGTCTGCGATCACTGTCAGTGGCGACACGCGGGTCCGACATGTACTAATGGACCGCGGCCGATTTAAAGCTACCACCTAGCAAGTGTGGTGTCTGGCGGTGACACCACACTCTCCAAGTAAAAAGATGTGTTATGGCACTTTGCAAACTGAAAGTACATAAATGTGAAGAGGAGTATCATCTAGAGACAGACATCTAGATGACAGATTTGGGATTCCCAATCACTCACCTCATTGAGTGACGAGCGGTATATGCCAGGGATCAGAAATGGGGCTTGTATGAGTCTAATGCTGCGGGCTGCATACTTCAGAAATGAAGGCGCCGCTGTTACGTCAGTGCTAGCGGGCTTCCTCCGTTCCCGCTGTAGTTCAGCCAGTGTGTGCAGTCAGAGAACTGTGACGCTGCGGTCGCTTCATAGTCGTCGACTCGTTCTCTCTTACTGAAGTGTGCGAAAGTATAAGACTAGTTGCGACTTAATATGGAAGATGACTACATGATGTTTCTGCTGTGAAGTGGCACTGTCAAGGCGAAATGAGCAATTTTCAGAAACTGATAGCCTTTACAGACGCTACGTCTTGGGAGTCAGTGGAGGGTACGAGACGAAAATTAACTGACACAAAGTACGCAACTGCAAATGTGTTCCATTATAAGTGCAGTGATATCGGGAATATGTTTCACGTTATACTTCTTGCTTCAGATGACAAACATGCAAATATCAGCCAATGCAAACAAAATGGTTGTACGCTGGTTTACTCCACCTCTACCGTGAGCAATAAATACGGGCCGCATCAAACGAAAACAGTACGCAGGGCAACGGCTCTGTTATGCCTTTGCAACAAAAAAAGGGGAGCTATTTCTCTACTGAGTTGGTCACTCCAGCTGGCGTTCATGGTTTAATAGCGAGTAGTGTAGCTTGTCAGTCGTTAATGTAATTTGTTTTAATAATTAATCACCAGTTGGAGAATGCACTTCATCATCATATCATGTTTTCAGGTTTTACAAATAACTTTACAGGTAGGTTAACCCAGATAAAGAACATTGTACGTAATGTGAAGGACTATCAAACAATTTGAAATCAGAGATGGTAAAATAGTGTACATTAAACTGAGTGAAAGTCGAAATCCGCAGTAGGTGATTACTGTGTTTTTCCCTGTATGGCGACTAGTTTCATACCCTGGAGGTTCAAATGGCTCTGAGCACTATGGGACTCAACATCTTAGGTCATAAGTCCCCTAGAACTTACAACTACTTAAACCTAACTAACCTAAGGACATCACACACACCCATGCCCGAGGCAGGATTCGAACCTGCGACCGTAGCAGTCCCGCGGTTCCGGACTGCAGCGCCAGAACCGCTAGACCACCGCGGCCGGCATACCCTGGAGGTATATCGTCAGGTCAAGTAAAACTAATATTTCACTTTCCACGACTTCCAAGGTGCAAGTGCGCATAAAAACATATCACCCCCGGTAAAACCGTGGATGAAACGGCAAATGGGCATCCGATCCGAACCGTACATGATCACGGAGTTTTGGAGATGTTTTATTGATCATGCACGGTTTGGATCGGATGCCCATCTGCCGTTTCATCCACCATTTTACCGAGGAGTGACATTTTTTATACGCACTTGCACCTTGGAAGTCATGGCACATGAAGTATTAGTTTTATATGACCTGAAGACATACCTACAGGTTATGAAACCAGTCGACATACAGGGTAAAACACAATGGCCAGCCATTGTGGATTTGGACTTTAACACAGTTTAATAAAGACTATTTTACTATCTGTGATTTTAAATTGTTTTCTGGTATTGTCATTACAGATTTCATAACACCTTCAAAGTCAACATTATTGTTAAACATCCTCTGAATAGATATTAAATATTAAAATAAATTTACAGCAGTCTTCGAAAAAGCTTTTTCTATATGAATGTTTGAATAAACAGCAATACTCAGTGCTAACCAATCAATCGTTATATTGGTATTACCTGCTTCTGTGATTTACAGAGGTTGGACATTTTGTGACATTTCAACATACGTTTGAGACCTGGCTATAGAACTGAAATCATGATTGTGTGAAATGCGTCTATAGCAATTTATGGGTTTAATGGTGAAAGTTTATTTAAAAACTGTTGCTTATGTAGCGGGAATGCCGCAACCCCGCAGTCATACTTGGGAACTCGTGCACTCGCGAACTTCTGCAGCCGGCCGGAGTGGCCGAGCGGTTCTAGGCGCTACAGTCTGGAACCGCGCGACTGCTATGGTCGCGGGTTCGAATCCTGCCTCGGGCATGGATGTGTGTGATGTCCTTAGGTTAGTTAGGTTTAAGTAGTTCTAAGTTCTAGGGGACTGATGACCTCAGATGTTAAGTCCCATAGTGCTCAGAGCCATTTGTAAGGTGTCAGGCAAATCCAACACCTTCCATGAAAACCCTGACATGATAAGCAAATCCAGTAGTATGTCACATAGCTCCGAATAAATCGTGACATTAAATTAACCAAAGTAATACGAGTAACGAGTGAGCAAATGGAATACCACAGACTAACACAAGAACGCCTAAATGCATGTGATACCTTCCCACCATGAGACAGACGCAGTTCCGAGGGGAGAAACGAGAACAGAAGCCGAGAGCAGAGTCGTGTAGGCTAGGAGGCCCTACGATATGGGACAGACACTCACGTTGCCAGCCGACCGCCAAGACCACCCCCAGCCCATGTTAAAAGATAGAGCCTTCCAGAAGAACAGTATAGATCTTATGATAACACTAAAAGGACCACACCAGCTGAAAGTTTTAATGTGAGACTATACGCATCTCTGTTACGTAGCAAACATTAAAAACATTGGCCCACCACAAAAAGTATAACGCTTCTCATTGGATGGACAGAATTGTTGTAGGTGGAGCTTAAACTTAACATTGAGATGCTGATTGGTCAGTTGAAAACACAGCCAGATACCTTTTCTTGAACCAACTTCGGCTAAATTGTAGTAAATCTGATGGTGTTCACATTTGCTACTTGAAGTAAAAATCTGAAACGCGATGATTTTTCTGTTATATAATTATTGAGAAGCCACATCAGCCACTGTAATTTACGACAAGTTAGATAAGTAATTAAAGATAATTGATGGTCACTGTCGACAATTTTGATAGTTTTCTCTTTCGTGAAACTTAATCTAAACCTTGATTATAGATGTGATACGAGGTGTGGCTAGAAAAAAACCGGACTAGTACTGGTGAAACAATAAAACGAATGCAATGAGGCTGAAAGTCGCGTGGCCTGTCACGTGACTCTCGCTCCGCCTACTGCTCGAGTTTCATCTGCCTCCTGCACTCAGTCTGCCCGTGGCGTCTGTTTTAAGTAGTTGACGTTTTGTCTGTGCGTCGGAAAATGTTGAGTGTACAGAAAGAACAGCATGTTAACATCAAATTTTGTTTCAAACTAGGAAAATCTGCAAGTGAAACGTTTGTAATGTTACAACAAGTGTACGGCGATGATTGTTTATCGCGAACACAAGTGTTTGAGTGGTTTAAACGATTTAAAGATGGCCGCGAAGACACCAGTGATGACACTCGCACTGGCAGACCATTGTCAGCAAAAACTGATGCAAACATTGAAAAAATCGGTAAACTTGTTCCACAAGATCGCCGTTTAACAATCAGAGCAGTGTCTGAGTTAACAGGAGTTGACAAGGAAAGTGTTAGGCAGATTCTTCATGAAAGTTTCAACATGAACAAAGTGTGTTCAAAAATGGTTCCAAAGTGTCTCACAATTGAACAGAAGGAACGCCGAAGAATGATTTGTTCTGACATCCTGGAAAACATTGAAAGTGATCCCACCTTCTTACAAAATGTTATTACTTGCGATGAATCGTGGTTTTTTACTTACGATCCCGAAACTAAACGCCAATCGATGCATTGGAAAACTCCTGGTTCTCCACGACAAAAAAAAGCACGAATGTCAAAATCGAAATTCAAGGCAATGATGATTTTTTTTTTTGACATCAAAGGGATTGTGCACATTGATTGGGTACCAGAGGGACAAACAGTGAATCAGCATTACTACATTAGCGTCCTGGCTACCCTACGTGAGCGAGTACGGAGAAAACGGAACGATTTGTGGAGAAAAAAGTCATGGATCCTTCACCAAGACAATGCCCCAGCTCACAGTGCGTTGTCAGTGAAGACGTTTTTGGCAAAACACAACATTCCCATCTTAGATCATCCACCCTACTCACCTGATTTGGCCCCCTGTGACTTTTTTCTTTTCCCTAAAGTCAAGTCAGCTTTGAAAGGAACTAGATTTGAGACTGTTGAAGCAGTAAAAGAAAAAGCGACGGAAGTAATGTATGGACTTGCCGAAAATGATCTGCAGCATTGCTATGAACAGTGGAAAATTCGTATGGAGCGGTGTAGAGACCGAGGAGGAGAGTACATTGAAGGAGATAACATGAAATTGTAAATAATTGTAAATAAATGTTTTTTCCAGCATCAGTCCGGTTTTTTTCTAGCCGCACCTCGTATTTCATAGGTCATCCTTCGATCCATTGTAGAACTTGGAAACCCATTCAGGGAATATTTGTTCACATTTTTGTTGAACGCAGTTGGTTTTTATCATGCTGTATTAAAATATTTCCTTTTATCAATAGTGCAATTTATAAACAATGTTTTGTGGGTAGAATAAAATTTCCAATGGTAAACTTAACTGCTTTTTCGACGTTATTTTACCAGCTAACTAAAAATATGAAAGCCTTGAACCCCTTCCACTAAATTTAGTTAGTATTAAGATTCTTTTACAGGGAGTGCAGTGTAGCTGACGCTGAAATCATTATTTGATTTTATATCATCGCTAGTCTCACTGAACTCTTCTGAACTCTACATGTCATGTGTGGTCTGGCGTCTCCTTACCGGCAACAGGTCCCAGGTTCAAATTAGTCAATTCCCTAAAAAAACACGCTCAGAGCGCCGTTGTGCGAAAGTGGCAGGGAGACACGACTTATAACAGACACCACGCAGAATGTTAGATGATGACCACAGCAGTTAAGTCGCATAGTGCTCAGATCCATTTGAACCATTTTTTTTGAACTCGTGTATGAGCGAGTCGAGCCCAGCCCCCTAATTCTACCCGACACAGCAGACTGTGGTGACGAGTAGGCCGCGGCAGAGACTCACCACTGGAGTCTACCGGCACACACCGGCGGCGACTCCGGAGGTGACGTCACAGGACTCACTGGCAAGTTTAAAGCGAGTATACGGATCTGCGTTCTCGTCCTCAGCAGCACACCCTCGGCTGGTCGCCTCGCATACTCACAATCGCCACGAAGCCGTCTCCTAGTTGTACTCGATGATAGGAAACGTTCACTGAGCTAAGTGCAAAGCACATTTGAGATAATGTGGAGGACAGAATTTCTTCACGTAGATATCGCAAATTGCAGGCCGTATTCACCCAATGCCGAACCTTCTGGACGGCGTCCTTTCACGGTTAATCCATTAATAAAGTGCTCCTGAGTAGTTGCCGCCTGGTAGCCCGAATGGTGGACAATTTCAACTCTGGGATATTTTACCCGTGATGATGCCATCAGTATTAAGCCAAACAGTAGAGCTGCATGCCCTCGGAAAATACGACGTCTGTAGTTTCCCCTCGGTTTCAGACGTGCCGTAGTAGCAACGTAGCAATGCTATGTTGGTTGATGCTACAAGACCAAATCCCCGGGTTCGATTCCCGGCGGGGTCAGGGATTTTCTCTGCCTCGTGATGACTGGGTGTTCTGTGATGTCCTTAGGTTAGTTAGGTTTAAGTAGTTCTAAGTTCTAGGGGACTGATGACCATAGATGTTAAGTCCCATAGTGCTCAGAGCCATTTTGAAGACCAAATCAGTTAACTAACTAGACTTTTCCGTAACACGTTCTCGGGCTTCCAGCCACGTCAAGTGGTTGAAATGCCACGAGGTTTCGACCAGGCACTTTCTAGCCACTGTCACGTGGCGTGACTGCCAGTGGCCAGCCGGTACGCCCTTATATAGGCTACATCTGCTACCAACTGTGACGTCAATGGTGCTCGCGGCATCGCCGTACCCATGTGCGTTTGCCCTCTTCAGCCTCGCGACCGCTCAATCGCACACCGCACATACCTGCAGGCCGCTGTCCCTGTTAAGTGTGTTGTCGGTGACTTTTACTTCGATGGCTTTTACTTCGATGACTTCTTTAATAACCCAGTCCCAGAAGCCGTTAGTGCGAGCCACGACGGAGCTTCCGTCACATTAAAGAAACGGTGTAATTAAAGAAGCCATCGAAGTAAAAATGACGGACAGCACCCTTAATGGAGGCGGCGACTCGCAGAGAAGCGCGGCGTGGGATTCAGTAAACACGTAGTCAACGTATGCCCACATATGACGATGCCGCGAACACCAGTGACGTCACAGCCTACTGCTGTAGTATATAAGAACGTACCAACACTCCGTCCGCAGTCACATCACTTGTGCGTGGCCAAGCAGTGCTTGTCGAATGCTCGTGGCATCTTAACCACTTGAAGCGGATGGAGGTCCGAGGTCATTTTATTCAGTGTTACAACTGCGAGACTCACCATTTTTATACGCAGGTTGTTACCCGTGCAACTACTGAGAAGGCTGCTGCCTCTCTTCACGAACGTACTGCCGACCATCGGCTCAAGTCCAGTCCGGCACCAGCAATGGAGGATGACTCTTTGACACTACCAGCTTTTCGTGTAGGCAAAATTTCAGATAAACCGTTGAACAAACGTCGCCCGAACATTCCGAGACAAATGCTAATAGGCAATACATCAGCAACTGACCACGAAAGTGTAAACACTTCTGAACATTGGGGCAGTCTTGCCTCTACAGAAGTAACCCTCTGGAGTCATTGCACCTGTTACGTGGCTGCGTGTATCTTTGAGACACGCAAACCATCCCACATGGTCCATCATTCGTGGGGGCAGCAGCCACGACAGAGATGATGTTGAGAGGTGTTGCTACAGGAGAAAGCTGAAGACTACGTGGGTAGATCGGATAACTAATCAAAAGGTAGTCAATCGAATCATTTGGAACACAGATGTATGGTATGGTACAATTTGGTTAAAAAACGGGATCAATTGTCTGCGCATGCCCTGAGACAATTTGTTAATGGAGCGAGTCGCGGGGGGGGGGGGGGGGGGGCTTAAAATTGTAGACTGAGACAAAGGCTGGACAGAGATGGAGACACTTGACCTCAAGGGACAAGCAAGATTAGGTTATAACGTACTGTCAACATGGAGGCCATTAGAGACGGCGCACAAGCTTGGATTGTTGCCTGGAGCGATTTAGGGAAATCACGGAAAACCTGAACCTAGATGACAAATGTTGGTGGTGTTAGGACAGCAACCAGCCACAAATTTACTTTCAGTTCCTTTATTTAAAGGGTACCGTTACTGGTTTCGAATCGTTGTGATTCATCCTCAGACGGTTTACACATTTTCTTTATGACATGTGGTGTGTTTTTTACAGATTAATTATCGTGAAATAAGGAGAGTCTTTGAATAAAGGAACTGAAAGTAAATTTGTGGCTGGTTGCTGTCCTAACACCATCAACATTTGCCTTCAAACAACAGCCACGGTCTCCATCATGTCATCATATGAAAAAATTGCATGAATATAGATGACCAGATAGGGATGTGAACCGATGTCCTCCCAAATGCGAGTCCATTGTGCTGACCGCGGCCACTCCTCGTTCGCTACTTTGAGAGGCACCCACATGCCTTGCTCATACTGTGGCATCAAGCAGTCAGGCGTGCAAGATGAGTGGTCTGCCAAGCGAGTGGATTCATTCTTAATTTATCGAGTAACATGAACTCTCGTACTGCCGGCCGCGGTGGTCTCGCGGTTCTGGCGCTGCAGTCCGGAACCGCAGGACTGCTACGGTCGCAGGTTCGAATCCTGCCTCGGGCATGGGTGTGTGTGATGTCCTTAGGTTAGTTAGGTTTAAGTAGTTCTAAGTTCTAGGGGACTTATGACCTAAGATGTTGAGTCCCATAGTGCTCAGAGCCATTTGAACTCTCGTACTCACACTTAAGTTACAAGTTATCCTCCTATATGATTAATACGCAACGGAAACACGCATCTGACTATCAGTAATTTACAGAACTCTGACTGTACACTACGCACTGGCAATACCACATTTTCTTTCTTTTTTTTTATTTAACGGCTTTAGTCAACACGTGGCCACCACACTGAATATGAATGGCGCACACATTATAAATTCGGGACATTATGACAACATACCATTCGAAGGAAAAGTCCACCAATCTTTTTCTTTTCACTATCTTATTTATTCCGATAAATTCTCTAACCTAAACACACAAAATTTATAACCTACAACAATAACACATGAGAAATTCCGCCCAGTGGACATGGCTTTACATTGGTGAATCTCTATATTATGGTCTCGTAATTATTTAACGCTACAGTGCACTTTCTGGATAGGATGGTGGATCTTTTATTATTTCTCACACTTCGACTCTCACAATCATCATCACGAAACTATCCTCCAGACCGAGCAGTACAGAAGGAACAAGCATAACCCACTAATCTTTTGAAACTACCTTGCTACTCTCCCATGCAAACCACACATACCCAAATTACATGACATACACCACACTACGACATGAAATACAAAACACTAAATAGTCACAACATTATCACTTTCAGCTTTCCCACTTCAATTAGTATTTATCCCAGTTTCACACGACACTGCCCCACTTTGTATTTCTACTTTCCTACTATGAACTCTGGAGATATTTGCACGTCTTCCTGTGCAATGCAAGCCAAGTGGCGTTGCTGGATAGACGGCCGACTCACCTTGCTTCTCTCTCAGAGTTTGAATGTAGCGTCACACGGAATCATATCACGCGAAGTAATATTAAGAACGTATTCATCACACACGCGAGTCCTCAACTGATACCATGGACGAGTACTTCTCTTTATCCTTGGTCTCATACACAGATTGAGACCCACACAGTACTCACCACGTGGAAGTACTCGTCTCTAATTTCAAGTCCTGGACACGCCATTTCTTAAATATTTCCAACTTATAGTACACACGCTAGTAATTCAGCTTAACTTAAGCACACAGAAGTATTTCAGCTTATTGCTACACATGGTTTCATTGTGACCGTTGGCCACTTCCGAAGATTACTATGATCCCCTTAATATTACCTGCCTGAAATTTAATTCTCCCCACAAAAGTCCCTGAAATAGAGAAATTATTATTTCAAACTACTCTTAAATATTCCACATGCATACCATGTCTCCAATCTTTTGTCATTACGGAGCACAACAAAAAAGGTCTTAACAGCACAAGATCCAGCGGCAGAGTGCTGAAACATGGCCGTTCTCTAGGTCATCTCGCACCTCTGTCGAGGTGGGGGAAGACCATGCTACCGTATTGGTCAGCCACATTTCAGGCGCTCAAAGCTCAGGTAAATTTCATCTCTTTGGTCCCACCAAAGGTGGCCAAAGGATCGTCTCAAAGATGATCATATATTCACATTCACTATCTGCGGTTAGCAGACGACCGTACATTCATTCATTTCACAGATCTCACCAAACTGGATGTAGGGATTTATTTTATGGGAGTGCACATGTGATCAATTAAATAAATAAATTGTCATTCTTTCCCACACTGGTATGCGGCTTCGCTGTATTAATTGAAATTGAGTTATTTTACAAAAAAAATGTGTTGTTCTGACAAAAATAATGAAGTATGTTGTACCTATTTTCAATGTCGGGCGGTACTGTACCCTTTCAACTTGAACAGAGCTGCATCAAAACAGCCTACAGACTCGACAGAACAACGACAAGACATAAAAACAACATTGTCCTTACTGACACCTCAGAAGTTTTCTTACAGTCAGCGACATAATACAGCTGACGTAACATTAGCACTTTGATACGGATAGTGAATTTACGAATTGGCTAAAAATTTGTATAACCGACTGCAACATTTTGGTTCTCCGATATGAACGTCGTTACTGAAGTCAACAGGACACAGTGCAATATTAACAGATTTTGCAACAGAGCGTTTCTGGAATTGCAGACGAAGAAGCTGTAGTTGGTGTTCTGTTGGTGTGAGCCGGCTTTTTGTGGCCGAGCGGTTCTAGGCGCTTCAGTCTGGAACCGCGCGACCGCTACGGTCGCAGGTTCGAATCCTGCCTCGGGCATGGATGTGCGTGTTGTCCTTAGGTTAGTTAGGTTTAAGTACTTCTTAGGGGACTGATGACCTCAGAAGTTAAGTTCCATAGTGCTCAGAGCCATTTGAACCATTTTTTTGTTGATGTGATGCAGATGTTGCTTGAAGTAACCGATATTGTAGCTCACGAATGCGGCGTTGGTTCTGAATGTCCTTCAACTTCGGCGGTTTTTGCATCAGTGCCAGACTGGTATCGGATGGTATATGCTACGTTTTACATCACGGGGACTCCTCCCATTCGTTGATCCACCCTTCCTGGCTTAACCTAGTAGCAAATCAGTAGCTATGAGTCCACAATGAAAACCTTGTCCGTGGTCAGTGACGTAGTAAGCCGAAATTTGTAGCGTTTGGTTTTCCTTAATGTCGTAGTCTGCTATTTTCCATCAGACGCTGACGTCATCATGGAACAATGCTAGCTGAAAGGCATTTGCTGCCAGTGGGCATTGATTTATATCAATGGGGCAAGTTGAAAATTTGTGCTGGACTGGGTTCCGAATGCAGGCCTGCTTGTGCTGGACTAGTATTCGAACCCAGGTGTCCTGCTTACTAGGCAGACGCTCTGACCTTATGCCATCCTAACACACAGTGGTCATCGCGATAGTATGTAGTACCCTAGCACGCCTTCCGTCACGCCCAAATTCTCGTCCACACACTACTGATGTAGTGGCCCTCTCATTAGCCTCTTTACTTGCGGCATCTCGGACATGTCCAAAACAACAGACACCACACATGTATGTATATAATTAAGGCGACCACGCCAATGATCCCTTCAGTGCAGATGGACACTAAGCTCGAACTTTTGTGAGGATTGGCGAGATGCCGCGAGTAATGAGGCTAATCAGCAGGGGCACTACATCAGTAGTGTGTGGTATAAGTTGAGGATTTCGGTCCGACAGTCATGTGGTCACCACTATGTCCAGGTGGCGTAGTCGTCAGCGCATCTGCCTGGTAAGCAGTGAGACCCGGGTTCGAGTCCCAGTCTGGCACAAATTTTCAACTTGCGCCATTGATATAAGTGAGTGCTAATGTGTTTAACTTCTTTGTACATTGATTAATAGTGGCTGCAGGACCAAAACAGCTGTCTGTTCGCCGGCTTTGTGGCCGAGCGGTTCTAGGCGCTACAGTCTGGAACCGCGCGACCGCTGCCTCGGGCATGGATGTGTGTGATGTCCTTAGGTTAGTTAGGTTTAAGTAGTTCTAGGGGACTGATGACCTCAGAAGTTGTCCCATAGTGCTCAGAGCCATTTTAGCAAGCTGTCCGTTCTTGCGGTCATGTCTGGGAGAACAGACACCGCATATACAATGCCAGCAGTTGCCGTACGTAGTACGCGGCTGGATTATTTCGACCTCTGCCATATAACACAGGCACTGATCTGTATGCGCTACTGTTGTGGTCGGTTGTTCCACCTGTTGGAGATCGTAGGGGAGACTGTAGCGTGGTCCGTGGTTTGGCTGTTAACAATAGTTACTTTCGGTGGAAACGTGGATGTCGATTTGTTTGTGGGAATAAGAGGCCAGTAAGGAAGGAATTTCGTATCCTCCTTCACCCAACGACTGAGCGGTAAATTTTGGATGACGCTCCTGCAGTTGGAGAGGTAGCTTATTAGGCTAGTCAGAGTGCCTGGGTCCATAAAAGTGAGACGTGACGAGGCTTGAGCAGGTAAAGACGTTGCGCTGGTAGATAACACAAGAGCGGTGAACTCCCTGCTCTGACACGCTTCTCACGACGTAAGTATGTACACTCGCAAATTTCACCACAACCAGGGGGAATGTACCTGTTTCTGTCGTAACAGTACGCTAGCTTGTTACTTACTCCTCTTTTGTTCTCGGACTTTTTCCCCCTCATTAATAGACCTGGGAATAACTGTGACTCCTTCTGACTGCATAGCCTCACTCTGACAAACGGAGCAACGTTATAGTGGCGTCTAGCAGTCACGTGAGGTAGGGTTATTGTGGTGTGCGTACTGTAAGACCTTCGGTACACACACCATCAAATTATTTGACTTGTCTCTCTAACGAAGTAGGCGAGTGTCAGCAATATGTCTCGTGGTCTTATCGTGGCGTGTTTATCTTCTGCCTTTAGGTCAGACGATAGAAATGCCACTTGCACGCTTAGAGTAGCAGATTGACGGTGACCAACTTTAAACAGAACTTGATTAATTTTCACACACATTTATTAAAATAATAACAAGCATAAACATTACTTAACTTGATTCTGGAAGCTATTTACAACTGACAATCTGAAGTTCCTTTGGTCTTGGTACATTAATCTTATTCTCACATATCTCTGATACTTGACAAAGTGTCTACACATTTATCTTCATGGCTATGTGCAGGAATATGGTAATCTTATTAGGCGCAGACTGAAACTTGACTATAGACTGGTTCAGACAAATGCAGACTCGTACAGACTGGTGCAGACAAATGCAGACTGACTGATAGGAGGTCTGTACACTCGTTATAATACCTCGCGCGTTCAGGTATCACTGCACGAGTGTGATCCGCGAGGAGAAAAGGTTCTACGTTAGCAGCAATCTCATTGGCTGCGTTACATATTAATACGCGGATCGGCGGAAGCAGAATTCGGTCCGTCTCTAAGGCAGCGCCATCTCGTAGTCCGGAGACGGACGAGCGCTGCGCCTGCGCTGTTGTGCTTAGCGGGGCGCGCTCTAGTGGTAAAGTTGTGTACGCGCTGACTACGAGGAACTATGTACACAACAGTTACATAAAAATTTTATAGTGTCTGTCTTCAAGAGCAGTCCAGTTAAAGTTTTTCAGACTTGTGATGACACTCTCCTCTGCGTAAAGCAAAACTGTCACCATTTGTACTCCCTTTCTTCGTATTCGTTGAGTATCCCGGTGTTATTTGGTGCAGGTGCTTCTAGGATGTCATACGACTGTTTTGTATCCATTCTCCTTTCTCGACTTATCGTATTTTCCCAGTATCATACCAATGAACTGAAGTCCGCTACCTGTTTCACCTACGGCTAAGGTTATACGATCTTTCTATTTAATATTGTGGGAGTATATTCTTAACACGGTCTGTCTGGGAGCGGTCTGTAGTGTCAACACCGACTCAAAGGAAGGCCTCGGCGCTTGTTTGTGACGTCACGTCAGCTAGGCACGGCGAACGCCAGGTCTGTTGCAGGCATACTCATAATGTTTGTGTCTTCCTCCCTGATATAGGAAAATGTGAAACTATTAGCGGTAGTTGACCAACACACATTGTTCTGAGAGATTTCTGCAATCAATTAATTGTGCAATTCATTACACTTCTTAACAAATAGTGTACTCCTGAACTTAAATTTCCACCTATTTTAAGGATTGACATACAAAAACAACTCCATGGTCCAGCAGCAACAGAATTCGTGCTTCTTTACCTTATTTGTAAATCTGAGGAAGTTACGTTTGTACTGGGTTGCTTTTACAAGAAACTGTGAACATATTGGTGCTCTTCTTTAGGTATCTTGGTTGACTATGGGGTGAGGAGCACTGAATGTTAATGAAATATCTTGCGATTGTACACGTTGGGGGAGGGGATGGTGGACAGAAGAAGAGGCAAAAGATACTTGTTTTATCTAATAAAATTCTTTTATCTTATATAGTTTTTCCTTTCAGTTGCAAGAGGGGAATATTTATCTTTGCTAATATGCATGTTTAAAAAAGTTTAAGCTCAGCAGTATTTTCGATGTACGAAGCTATTTTGTTTTCTGTTTAGAATTCCTTTCGTTGAAAACGACTGTAATCTAATGACTGGCAACAGTTGGACATTTACACATGTAAATTAGTTCACATTTCCAGTGACGATGTCAAACGAAGATAAATAAATAAATAAATCAAAGAAACGAGTTCATTGTAAGGGGGTTGTGGTAAGTTTCGATAACAAAATGGATCAAGTAAATATAGTTACTTGAATGTAAAATTTCCGAAGCTTCCAATGGGGCAAAGCGTCTTCTCATATTGATCTACATTTGTTTCGACAGGATTCAGTAATACAGAACTGTGATCTTCATTTGTAGCTTTATGATAGTAAGAAAATCTTTCATCTAAATAAAACTGCAGAATCCAAAACATTTTGTCCAAAAATAAGATATTTACGAGGTGCATTCAAGTTCTAAGGCCTCCGATTTTTTTTCTAATTAACTACTCACCCGAAATCGATGAAACTGGTGTTACTTCTCGACTTAATCGCCCTGCAGACGTACACATTTTTCACAACGCTGACGCCATGATTCCATGGCAGCGGCGAAGGTTTCTTTAGGAGTCTGTTTTGACCACTGGAAAATCGCTGAGGCAATAGCAGCATGGCTGGTGAATTTGCGGCCACGGAGAGTGTCTTTCATTGTTGGAAAAAGCCGAAAGTAACTAGGAGCCAGCTCAGGTGAGTAGGGAGCATGAGGAATCACTTCAAAGTTATCATGAAGAAACTGTTGCGTAACGTTAGCTCGATGTGCGGGTGCGTTGTCTTTGTGAAACAGCACACGCGCAGCCCTTCCCGGACGTTTTTGTTGCAGTGCAGGAAGGAATTTGTTCTTCAAAACATTTTCGTAGGATGCACCTGTTACCGTAGTGCCCTTTGGAACGCAATGGGTAAGGATTACGCCCTCGCTGTCCCAGAACATGGACACCATCATTTTTTCAGCACTGGCGGTTACCCGAAATTTTTTTGGTGGCGTGTGTGCTGTGTACTTCCATTGAGCTGACTGGCGCTTTGTTTCTGGATTGAAAAATGGCATCCACGTCTCATCCATTGTCACAACCGACGAAAAGAAAGTCCCATTCATGCTGTCGTTGCGCGTCAACATTGCTTGGCAACATGCCACACGGGCAGCCGTGTGGTCGTCCGTCAGCATTCGTGGCACCCACCTGGATGACACTTTTCACATTTTCAGGTCGTCATGCAGGATTGTGTGCACAGAACCCACAGAAATGCCAACTCTGGAGGCGATCTGTTCAACAGTCATTCGGCGATCCCCCAAAACAATTCTCTCCACTTTCTCGATCATGTCGTCAGACCGTCCGCAGCTCGTGGTCTTGTGGTAGCGTTCTCGCTTCCCGCGCCCGGGTTCCCGGGTTCGATTCCCGGCGAGGTCAGGGATTTTCTCTGCCTCGTGATGGCTCAAATGGCTCTGAGCACTATGGGACTTAACATCTGTGGTCATCAGTCCCCTAGAACTTAGAACTACTTGAGAGGTGGCATGAGCCCCCTCTCATATTTCTATCTTACGATTTTCCTCTCTAATCGCATGCGGTGAAAAGTTGCTATTCCTTCACACGCGGACTTCCCACGCAGCGTCTCTCGTCACCCAGGTGGTCCGGTGACAGGTGGGCTCTGCGGATCTCGAGAGGGTTAAGCCGATGGGTGTGAGGCAGTCGAGAGAATGCTTTCCAGACGCCAACATTGTCAAAAGACACGCCCGGAGGGGCGTGAAGTAGTGGCTGGGCTAGAGGTTCCGTTACTTCGCAGAAACTTAGCGAAAACACTTTCTGGCGGGCTACCAGCGAGGCGTGGGAATGACTTGTGTACCCAGGCAGTTGTGGCGGGAAAATTCCCGCGCTTTCTGCAAAATAGTAACTGTGATTGGCTTGCTCAGGGCATAGCTCCGTGACGTAGCAAAATCAGCGCAGAAATTGGCGCCAAGAATCTCCATTGGTGGAATGGTAGTGCTCCGGCAATGGAGTGGAATTTTCCGCCGGTCTTCGAGTTGCTGATTGGAACGTTTAACCATGGCCACTGTCATGGGGGCGCGAATGTTCGGTGTTCGGCATGCTAGGGGTGCTCTAGGTAATCGGCTCTCGCCTTTCGGTCGAGGACGTCGAAGCAACCAGCCATCACCTCCGGTACGCCAGATCGTGTTCTGGCAGTTAAGAAGACAGTTTGGTAATGTATGTCCGCAGCACCGGCAGATAGGGATTTTCTTAGGTGATAATCAGAGCTCAGCAGAGCGCGCCTGTTCGTCTTTTTCTAACTTTGTTCTGTCTTGAGTAGCAGCAATTAATGTTGGGTTAGCTGTGTGTCTCTCTTAAGATTTGAGTGGCAAGGAATTGGCTCCACATACCACTTCGTCTTAAACCTCACAATCTAGTTTAGGGACAACTTCACCTTTACAGTGTTTGTATGAGTATCCAATTTGAGCCAGTTTGATGTATTGTAAATGTTTCATGTGTTTTTGTTTATTATTTTGTGTTTAGTCTTAATAAATCATATTGTTATTTTGGACAGAACTTTCATCCTCTTAATCGGTAGAGCAACCCTATCATTCCTCACTATGTTAATGAAACCTTCGTTTATTTAACTTATTTATCAAATTAAATTATTGCAGGTGCCAAACTCTCTTCTGCTCCACTGGCAGGGTTGATTAGAGTCAGTTCGCGTATTTTTTTTAAATCCTTGTGCAACCGCAAAAGTCGGAGCTAGAATAGGGGGGGCTTAGAGCATCATTTACATATGTAGATTCTAGAAGAATTTAGTGTTAAATACACTGCTAGCCCCGGCACCTCGCATACTTAAACCTAACTAACCTAAGGACATGACACACATCAATGCCCGAGGCAGGATTCGAACCTGCGACCGTAGCAGTCGCGCAGTTCCGGACTAAGCGCCTAGAACCGCTAGACCACTGCGGCCGGCCCTGCCTCGTGATGACTGGGGGTTGTGTGATGTCCTTAGGTTAATTAGGTTTAAGTAGTTCTAAGTTCTAGGGGACTGATGACTATAGATGTTAAGTCCTATAGTGCTCAGAGCCATGTCGTCAGACCGGCTTGTGTGAGCCCGAGGTTGTTTCGGTTTGTTGTCACACGATGTTCTGCTTTCATTAAACTGTCGCACCCACGAACGCACTTTCGACACATCCATAACTCCATCACCACATGTCTCCTTCAACTGTCGATGAATTTCAATTGGTTTCACACCACGCAAATTCAGAAAACGAATGATTGCACGCTGTTCAAGTAAGGAAAACGTCGCCATTTTAAGTATTTAAAACAGTTCTCATTCTCGCCGCTGGCGGTAAAATTCCATCTGCCGTACGGTGCTGCCATCTCTGGGACGTATTGACAATGAACGCGGCCTCATTTTAAAACAATGCGCATGTTTCTATTCTTTCCAGTCCGTGATAGACTGGGGGCAGTGAACAGCCGCTAGCGCACTGGAAACACTTGAGGAGACACTATGTGGAGATCAAGTGGAAGACGGTCGCTACAATACTCTAACTTTTAAAGGGACTTTACATTTCGAGAGATCTGAATGTGCTCCAGTGCAGGAAACTAAACTTTATCACTTGTATTACGGAATTGAGGACAGAGTATGAGTTTCTACCCGTCACCTCACGTGCATTAATTTGCAAATGATAATGTTAACTCTGAACTGTTCTGATTTGGTGAATATTTCGTGTATTGTGATTACGAAGTGGACTTAGTTTTCGTGTGTCTTCGATAGCTATTTAGTTTGGGGATTTTGCTACCACTCTCATAACGCTCTCAATATGATGCTACTGCACTTGATAGGGGTATTTTCTGTCCGTATTTTAATTGAATACAATAGGATCACTCCCCTTTTATTTCAGATGTCCTTTTCTAAATAAACGTTATTCTGCATAATTTTGTCTCGTCTACATGAATTACAGACATTAGAGTAGAATGCTTGTTATTAAATTATTCATTTAACTTTTATTTTGTATTTCTGTGCATTTTATTAATTTACATTTCTAGCGAATGCATAGACTATTTGATTACAGGATCACAGCTGCAGTTTATTATTTACAGCGAATTAACTGCGGCTCATGAAAGCAGACGTGCGCGGCTAGGCCCTATACATCGAGCCATTTTTTTTCAAACAAAGCCGTGCATAGCCCCAGTACCTTAAGCACGAGAAACCTCGGGTAAAGACGCAGCTGGTTTTCTCGTATGGGATGCTGTTTAGAGGACCAACTACACACCACAAAACCACTACGTACACTCGCAGTTTGTGCGTAGTATTGTACTTCCACATTTGACATGCCAATGTGTGGGGATCTTCATAGTAGTGGGAAATGCATATGCAGTTTGAAATAATTTGTAACACTCATGGATGCTATGTCGTAAGGACTGAAAAGCATAAGATCCGATGATGGCAACATGGCTCTGTCTACACCGGTAATTCAATAAAATGCTCTTTTAGTAACATTAAGTTGCAAACTTTTGTCAAGTTACCATATCCCTAGAAACTGTTACACTCAGGAATTTATGCGACTTGTCTCATTGCAGTCGTGTCTCACTGATATTACACTTATACGATACTACGCCTAAGCGTTCAGTGAGGCTCGCAGTTTTACATATCTCAATATTTTAAGGGGGTAGGACGTCAAACGGACCGACTTGGAGCAGGAGAGGCACCACAGGACATTTTAATTTCTACTGTCTATACTTTTACAAATAAATTCATAAAACTTTGTCAGCATGACCAGGAAGGATTGAGGACTCACCCTCATAGCAGTGGAAGTTCAAGAACGTAGCAAAATACTTTTTTTTACATGTGAAATTTCAACATTTTTTCACTTACTACTGTGTGAATTTGTTGCTATAGCTACACTTTTCTTCCTAAGTAAGAGATACAAACAATACTTACAGGTGTATGACAGTTGGCAATCTCTGCATCACTTTGAAAACTTACTCAGATCTAATTGAAGACCTGTGCAGCTTTTTCCACGCAGTATAGATAAATGCATCATCTGCGAAAACTCTGAGGTAACTATTACAGAACGCAGCATGTCATTCTCAATGGAGAGAAGTCTTCCGAAGTATGATTTCAGGTGTGCCGCATGGGAGTTTCGTAGGACCGTTGCTATTCACAATGTATATAAATGACCTTGTGGATAACATCGGAAGTTCGCTGAGGACTTTTGCGGATGATGCTGTAGTATATCGAGAGGTTCTAACAATGGAGAATTGTACTGAAATGCAGGAGGATCTGCAACGAATTGACGCATGGTGCAGGGAATGGCAATTGAATCTCAGTGTAATGCGCTGCGAATGCATAGAAAGAAAGATCCTTTATCATTTAGCTTCAATATAGCAGGTCAGCAACTGGAAGCAGTTAATTACATAAATTATCTGGGAGTAGGCATTAGGAGTGATTTAAAATGGAGTGATCATATAAAATTAATCGTCGGTAAAGCAGATGCCAGACTGAGATTCATTGGTAGAATCCTAAGGAAATGCAGTCCGAAAACAAAGGAAGTAGGTTACAGTACGCTTGTTCGCCCATTTTTTTTTAATACTGCACACCGGTGTGGGATCCGTACCAGAGAGGGTTGATAGAAGAGACAGAGGAGATCCAACAGAGAGCAGCGCGCTTCGTTACAGGATCATTTAGTAATCGCGAAAGCGTTACAGAGATGATAGATAAACTCCAGTGGAAGACTCTGCAAGAGAGACGCTCAGTAGCTCGATACGAGCTTTTATTGAAGTTTCGAGAACATACCTCAAGCAGTATATTGCTCCCTCCTACGTATATCTCGCGAAAAGACCATGAGGATAAAATCAGAGAGATTAGAGCCCACACAGAGGCATACCGACAATCCTTCTTTCCACGAACAATACGAGACTGGACTAGAAGGGAGAACCGATAGAGGTAGTCAAGGTACCCTCCGCCACACACCGTCAGGTGGTTTGCGGAGTATGGATGTAGATGTAGATGTAGATGTAGATGTGGAGATCAAGTGATAGACAGACTTACCTGAGGTAATGGGTGATATTCGGTCGTTTCGGTGACAGAGTGGTGAACGCTCGTTACAATACTCTAACTTTTAAAGGGACTTTACATTTGGAGAGATCTGAATGTGCTTCAGTGCAGGAAACTGAACTTTATCACTTGTATTACGGAATTCAGGATAGACAGAGTATGAGTTTCTACCCGTTACCTCACGTGTATTAATTTGTAAATGATAATGTTGAACTGTCAACTGCTCTGAGTTGATGAATGTTTCGTGTATTGTGATTACGAAATGGACTTAGTTTTCGTGTATCTTCGATAGCTATTTAGTTTGGGGATTTTGCTATCATTCTCGTAACGCTCTCAATATGAAGCTACTGCACTTGATAGGGGTATTTTCTGTCCGTATTTTAATTGAATATAATAGGATCACTTCCCTTTTATTTCAGATTTTCTTTTCTCAATAAACATTATTCTACATAATTTTCTCTCGTCTACATGAATTACAGACATTAGAGTAGAACGCTTGTTGTTAAATTATTCGTTTAACTTTTATTTTGTATTTCTGTGTATTTAATTAATTCAGAACTTTAGTGAATGCATAGACTATTTGACTGCAGAATCACAGCTGCAGGTTATTGTTCGCAACGAATTAACTGCGGCGCGTGAAAGCAGATTTGCGCGGATGGACCCTAAGACTACATCAAGCGATTTTTTTTTCAAACACAGTCGTGCATAGCCCCAGTACCTAAATCAGGAGAAACCGCGGGTAAAGACGCAGCTGGTTTGCTCGTATGGGATGCTGTTCAGAGGAGCAACTGCAGATCACAAAACCACTACGTCGTAAGGATTGAAAAGCATAAGATCCGATGATGGCAGCCTAACTCTGTCTCCACCGGTAACTGAATCAAATGATCTCAACTTGCAAACTTTTCTTAAGTTACCATATCCCTAGAAACTGTTGCACCCAGGAATTTATGCGAGTAATCTCATTCCAGTTGTCTCACTCATACGATACTACGCCTCTGCGTTTAGCGACGGTCGCAGTTTTACCTATCCCAACAATGTAAATAAGTTGCCAATCTCTGCATCACTTTGAAAACTTATTCACATCTAATTGAATACCTGTGCAGCTTTTTCCACACAGTACTTCGTTATAGATAAATGCATCATCTGCGAAAATTCGGAGGTAACTATTAATATTGTGTGCAGGATCATTAATATCCAATATGAACAACAAAGGTCCCAGCACAGATCCCTGGGGCACAGCTGAAGCCACTTCTACATCTGTCGATGACTGTCCATCCAAGATAAGATGTTGCGTCCCCCCCCGCCGAGAAATCCTCGAGCCACTCACGAAGTTTGCTTGGTACACCATACAATCGTACTTACGTTAATAAATGTTGGTGTGGTGCTAATTCAAATGCTCTTCAGAGAGAAACACTGCATCTGTCTTATCAACGGGTTTCAGGATGTCAAGTGAGAAAAGAGTGAGATGTGTTTGAAGTGATGGACGTCTTCGGACTCCACGCCAGTCCGCATGGCGCACGTCATTCTGTTCGAGATACCGCACTACCTTTGAGGTCACATCGTGTTCTGAGACTCTACTGGAGATGACCGTCAGTTCTGTCTCTCCACCATAGTCGGTGCACAGCGGAAGACTTTAGGGTGCGCCACAGACCAGGACCAGACAGTCTCGGCGTGGTGCCACAGTCGCCTCGTAGACGCCCCACATACAAGGAACTACTTTACGTTTCCGCTACAAGACATTCAAATAGCCCACTCGTCCGCCAATAGCTACGCCTGCCACTACATAGAGTGCTGAAACGCGAACTATTTGATGCATGCGGCAAATGGACAGCAGTCGCCCATTATATACCGAGCGCCAGATTTAAGGGCCGCACGCCGACACTCGGCCAGTTCCGGTTTATTTCAGACACCTTCCAGTTCCAGTTGACACCAGTTTCTTACACTCGCCGACCAGCTCCACCGTCGGACAGTTAACACCGAATGTCGAAGATTTATCGAAGTTTTAGTCAAAGTGTTTATCAGTTCAGAGACACAACTTTAAGCAGTCTCTAATTGCAGTCCAAACTGAACTTCACTTAGATTAGGTAGCAATCATCTACTGCCTTAGGTAGGGGTAGGTCCAGTACTTAACATTACTGCCACGACTTCTAACAAAGAAGAAATTGAGTATATTTACAGAGCCCTGCCGGCCCCGGCTTATGCGTTGGTTTAAACCTTGACTGTTACTCTGCGTTTGGTTTCCCGTGGTTATTGCGGTTATGCCGTGGTTCTTCCTCTTTCTACGCGTGGCAGCAGCGATGCGTATCGATATTCGCACCTTCTACTATCTTTGGTCTGTTGCTTATAGCCGGTTGGTGTGGAGCAGCCAGGAAATCTCCGCGCGATGCAGTGGACCGGGCCCTTTGGCGGTCTCTATACAGTGTCGGAGTGTGTGGGAGCTGTTCCGATTGCTACGGGGTCGTGGCTCGCCGACCCAGGACATTCGAGTTGAGTGGTGATTTAATTACCGAAGCCAGACTGTTCACATTGTGCCGATGGTTTTCATGGCTGGCTGTTGGGGGTGAGCAACAGCGAGTGTTCGAGTTGACGAAAGTTTGGCCACCATCCGGTGGAAGAACTGTATTTTGATTATTTGAAGTCCAAGTGCACCAGCGGAATTTTCTGTCTTGTGGCCGTTAGCGCTGCGGTTACTTGCCCTAGCTGCTGACGTAAAATTCAGTCAGTCTCCTTTCCTCATCGTGTTGCCGCTGTCCAACACATGTGTGTACAGGGTTATTACAAATGATTGAAGCGATTTCACAACTCTACAATAACTTTATTATTTGAGATATTTTCACAATGCTTTGCACACACATACAAAAACTCAAAAAGTTTTTTTAGGCATTCACAAATGTTCGATATGTGCCCCTTTAGTGATTCGGCAGACATCAAGCCGATAATCAAGTTCCTCGCACACTCGGCGCAGCATGTCCCCATCAATGAGTTCGAAAGCATCGTTGATGCGAGCTCGCCGTTCTGGCACGTTTCTTGATAGAGGAGGTTTAAACACTGAATCTTTCACAAAACCCCACAGAAAGAAATCGCATGGGGTTAAGTCGGGAGAGCATGGAGGCCATGACATGAATTGCTGATCATGATCTCCACCACGACCGATCCATCGGTTTTCCAATCTCCTGTTTAAGAAATGTCTAACATCATGATGGAAGTGCGGTGGAGCACCATCCTGTTGAAAGATGAAGTCGGCGCTGTCGGTCTCCAGTTGTGGCATGAGCCAATTTTCCAGCATGTCCAGATACACGTGTCCTGCAACGTTTTTTTTCGCAGATAAAAAAGGGACCGTAAACGTTAAACCGTGAGATTGCACAAAACACGTTAATTTTTGGTGAATTGCGAATTTGCTGCACGGATGCGTGAGGATTCTCTACCGCCCAGATTCGCACATTGTGTCTGTTCACTTCACCATTAAGAAAAAATGTTGCTTCATCACTGAAAACAAGTTTCGCACTGAACGCATCCTCTTCCATGAGCTGTTGCAACCGCGCCGACAATTCAAAGCGTTTGACTTTGTCATCGGGTGTCAGAGCTTGTAGCAATTGTAAACAGTAAGGCTTCTGCTTTAGCCTTTTCCGTAAGATTTTCCAAACCGTGTACGTTTAGCTCCCTGCTTGCTTTATTCGTCGACTTCCGCGGGCTACGCGTGAAACTTGCCCGCACGCGTTCAACCGTTTCTTCGCTCACTGCAGGCCGACCCATTGATTTCCCCTTACAGAGGCATCCAGAAGCTTTAAACTGCGCATACCATCGCCGAATGGAGTTAGCAGTTGGTGGATCTTTGTTGAACTTCGTCCTGAAGTGTCGTTGCACTGTTATGACTGACTGATGTGAGTGCATTTCAAGCACGACATACGCTTTCTCGGCTCCTGTCGCCATTTTGTTTCACTGCGCTTTCGCGCGCTCTGGCGGCAGAAACCTGAAGTGCGGCTTCAGCCGAACAAAACTTTGAGTTTTTCTACGTATCTGTAGTGTGTCGTGACCATATGTCAATGAATGGAGCCACAGTGAATTTATGAAATTGCTTCAATCATTTGTAATAGCCCTGTAGTTTTGACAGCTTGTGCATACTTAGTTGTCAGCGGCTACGCCTTTTATGTTTTGGCTTTGGAGTTCATTGTGTACTGGTCGGGTGGAAAGAAAGTCGTCTTGTCGGTGGGTCCGTTGACTATCTCTTGGTTGGGTTGCCGGCGGATCGGATATCGTTGGGCCGACTACCTGTCTCCTCTAAGCGAACATTAATATTTCAAGTGCAGACCGATCCCCGGAAACAACTGACCGCCGCTGGCTGTACTGCCTTTTCTTATTGGTGTTTGATTGTGTATTTTAATGGCTTATAGCCGATGGTTTGAATTCGTGTGCTTTTAGTTGAGTTTTAAATAATGGGCCTTCAGCCGCTTTAAAATTGAACCTTACTTGTCAAGTATTGCATTGTTTGGGCCGTCAGCCTCTGTAAAATATTGTTTAAAGGTAAAACTTTGTGCCTTCTGCCAACTAAAAATTATTTTAGTTGTTTTAAGTAATCGGCCTTCAGCCGTATTTAAATTAAAGTTCTCGTCTTTCAAGTATCAGACTGTGGGGGGCCTTCAGCCTAATTGAAGATAAGACCTTCTGCCTTGTGTGTGTGTTTTTTTTTAATCTATTTCACCTGCAGTCTTAAACCATGGGCCTTCAGCCGTCTTTAAATTAAACTTGTTTGCTTTTCAAGTGTTGGATTCGTTGGGCCTCCAGCCAAGTTACAGAACTTACTTAGTGAGGCCTTCTGCCTTCTAAATATTCTGTTTTGAGTCTGAATTTTAAGTTAATGGCTTTCAGCCGTTTTTAAGTGGTTGTACCCTTAAGGCATAAGATAGTATGGACTATTCAGCCGATAACTAAGTTAAAATTTTTTTTGCTGTATTGTTTGGACAACTACATAAAGTTATATGTGTTTGAGTGTAACTGACAGCCCCCTTTTGGCCCCTTTCCACAATTCCAACTACATCTTCTGTCCTGCGGACTTAAGCAGGGCGTCTCGTTCACCGCTAATTTATTTTAATAAGTGAGTTTTTTTCTTTCTAATGTGTCTGCCGCATACTAAATCATGTATCAAACAAGTTGTATTAGATGAACTACAATGGATTATGCGAGGAACATCCTGAACAGTTTGGGTGCTTAGTATGGCACTGTTAATTGAAGAAGATTAGGAATTCAACAAACGTACATTTGTAAGCTTCACAGATGATGTTAAACTTTTCGACTCTGTGGTTATACATAAGCCACGGCAAATTATGGAGGAGCAAGCAGTCCGAGCCAATCTGTTAAATGCTGTTAAAAATCTTTATCGCAAAACAAACGCGGAAGAGCAGGTAAATGGGCAAAAGAGAAAGCAAGTAACTATGAACCAAGATATCAGGCAAGTGTGTCCACTAATAAGGCGAAGAGACTGCTTTGCTCTAAAATATAATAAAGGCTAACTCACGGTTCGCAGAGGAGGAGATTAGTGTTTAACGTCCCGTCGACAACGAGGTCATCTTAGACGGAGTACGAGCGCGGATTAGGGGACGACGGAGAAGGAAATCGTCCGTGCCTTTCGAAAGCAACCATCCCTGAATTTGCCTGAAGCGATTTCGGGAAACAATGGAAAACCTAAATCAGGATGGCCGGACGCGGGATTGAACCGTCGTCCTCCCGAATGCGAGTCCAGTGTGCTAACCACTGCGCCACCTCGCTCCGTACTACGCGTTGAAGATGACACAGAGATGGTAACAGAATCAGAAGATGTTTATGAAAGATAGTCCAAGAGCCGTGCCAAAAAACGATAACGTATACACTGCACAACAGAATAAAAGGATCACTTTGTCGAAAGCTTCTAATTGTCTCAAGTTGTCAACATATACGAAGAAAGGCCAGAGCTGAGTGAGAAGTTCTTGCGACGTCTAAAGCGGCTTAATTATATCTCATTCGCACCATATTTCACCAAAATTCTGCTCAACGCCGCCATGTACGTGTCGCACTATGGAAAGATCGGCCCAGCCCCGCTTACTCACGTTTCACCCCTTCTTTTGACGTCTCTGCGATGGAGGTCAGAGGCACGACGCCCATCGTTGAAATCACGCTGTTTTATTACAGGTGGCAGAGGAAAGCGTTTCAGACACACCACCGCTTAAAACAGACACGAAAAGACTGACGGGGTGGCATAAAGGACGTCAACTAAACCACCCCTTTCCTTGCGACGGTGATTTCGCAGTAAAAAACGACAGTTTGGAAAAATTGATCCTTAAATTCTTTTGAGTGGTGAAATTTTTTTTTATGTCTACATAAAAGCAAGAAACCGGCACTTACTGAGAAACAATTGACATTAGTCAGTCACAACGAGAGATTAACTTTTGGAACAGGTTAATTTCAATACCACCGTTATACTTTAAGTTCAATTACCTCCAGAGGGATTGACTGCAAAATTTAATCATTCTCTAGTTTACGCGCCACAGTTAAAAGAGCCTTAGCTACCAAAGGTAGGGTTAAAAATGTCATGGAATCGTGACAGAGTGTTGGCCCCTGGCAGGAACAGAAAAACGAAGAATCCAGACAATAGAAATGTGGTTTCTACCGTCGACTTAACGGTACACAAAAAATAGTGTACAGTTGTAAACCTGCAGGGAAACGTAGCACAAGAATACCACTGAAGAAACGAATCCTGTTCTACATGATGACTGAAATATCGTACAATGCCATTGATGGTTCTTATAGAAAAAAAAATCATTAATGATTGACGTATCGTTGACTCCACAGAGTCTGCTTCGTTTATGTACAGACATTCATAGATTTCTTTAAGTGTCTGTATTTTTCAAGAGGTGAGTCATAAATGTAGATAATTAATACTCAAAATAGTAAAAGCGAGGAAGAAATACAAGATAAGCCGTGTGAATCCGTTTGAGGTAACAAGAAACGAAGTGTACCTGGGGATGGTGTTTCAACAGATGTGACTAAAACTGAAGGAAAAGTAAAGCAAAATAGATGCGAAATTACTTGCGAAATGTTTGCAAAAGAAGACCGGGATAATGCTGCTCCCGTTCAGCTTCACAGAAGAAAGAGGCAGACAAGACTTAAAAAGAAAAAGGTACAGACGTCAGCCTCTCTTCGTAATGTACATGACGCTCACTACATTTATTGCTAACAACATAGGAAAAATACTGACTTGTATTTAAGCAGAGGAAGAACCTGATGATGTAAGTGGTACAGTGCAATGGATCAACTAGAAGCCGTGATCTAAATCATGAAGCGATGTAATGAGTGTGGATTATCGTTTTGTCTGGAATTAAAGGAGGTAAGGAAAGCGTTTGAATAGCTTTCAACAAAAATCCGTACCAACAGCGCTGCGATAATACCGAACTCACCCAACCTATTTTAGTACAGTGAAGGACGTACGCGCCAGTGCAGTGGGAAAATAGGTATTGAAATATAGTCAGGGCATGTGATTTCGCGCGACCAAAGTTATTCTCACGATCCTTAGAAGGAGCAGTAGCTTCCAGGTTCCTAGACCGACAAAAAGCTGCACTAACAGGGTGAGCATAAAACCTCTGTCTCATTACAAACATTTACTTCTAAGAAAATGTGACAGGGACAGCTACAACAATTGTTGCAGATGGTGGCTTAACTCACAAAGTTTTACTATGGTTACACTTCCACATACGCTGCGTTTGCTACTCGTACATCGCCTAGGCGGCACTCGAGTTTCTCTCTACGTGTTTTTCCCGGGTTCGATTCCCGGCGGGGTCAGGGATTTTCTCTGCCTCGTGATGACTGAGTGTTGTGTGATGTCCTTAGGTTAGTTAGGTTTAAGTAGTTCTAAGTTATAGGGCACTGATGACCATAGATGTTAAGTCCCATAGTGCTCAGAGCCATTTGAACCATTTTCTTCTCCACGTGTTTGCCAACGGCTGGTTCCGTCACCGCTTCTACAGCATCTCGCATTCGTTCCTTAAGATTTTGCACCTGACGGAATGGTAGGCTGAACATTTTATCCTTAAGGTAACTCCACAAAAAAGTCAAGAGCAGATACGTCTGCCATGATGTTGGACCGGTTCTGCCTATCCATGTCTCAGGAATGGTTTCATCCAAGAAATGGACAATAAATGACGTCCAGTGTGACGTTGCATGATCGCGTTGCAATACTACCCACGGTTGAAATACCGGCAACTGTGGTGCAACGTAAAGTTCCATCAGGTCCAGGTAAACAGTTGCCGCAATGGCAGGCTCACAAGGGCAACATCAGAGCTGTTAATCACGGATTATGATGAGTCTTGTGTGTGTTGTGGGGAGCTGTATCCTGATTATCTGGCTGTCAGCTTTTCGTGCGACAGCACCCAGTTTCCGAGAAAATCGGCGTTTTATGCTCTCCTTCCGTACCCGCAACGGCGTTGCCGTCTCGACTAGGAGATCATAGTCCAGCGGCAAGGGCTCACAGCTGCCACAGTCCCGGTACGAATTCAGACCCCGCCCGCGTACCTTTCTTTTCAGTTTCGTCGTACGTTATATGTAGGGCCCGGATTTTAAGTCATATTTTTTTTCTGAACTATAGGGTGAATTTTAGAACAATTTATACACAAATCTAGGCATTTTAGTGTCGAAAAATTTATTTTGATTGTGCATATAAAGTCATATTTCAACAAATTGTATTAATAGGTCATGTTGCGGCTAACTTTTAATATAATAGGTCATATTTCCGTCAACTTTTGCCAAAAATGCATGTACCGTTTTTCTCGTATCTTACGGGACACACGAATAAGAAAATGAATATGTTGCTCACGAGACAATATTTAACGTGCTATTACGAAAGATAAATAGATAAGTTAGTACACAGCTTTATTTATCAGGACTGTAGCAGAAAATCGGTGTAGCACAACAGTCGTTTCGCGAACATAAAACATTGTTGCGCAGAGTCGACAATACGCTCTCAGAGCCAACAAAGGCGGCTTCTGCCGTATAATCATCGCAGTCGCACAGGTGTTCCCAGTAACCAGTTTGAATACAGCCTTTGTCTCGTTCAACATGCCTACAGCAAAGTGCTCCGACAGCGTGAAGATGCGAGGATATGTTCGAGAATTTGGAGAGAAGTTCTTTAGTACTGATGGGAAAATATTATTTTGTAAACTGTGTGAAGTTAAAGTTAGTGCAGAAAAGCTCTTTAATGTGCAACAACACTGTAATACCGCTAAACAAAGCAACTGAGTGAAACGAAGTGCTGAAAATAACAGCAGGCAAACGCTGTTATTTGAACAGACAGGTCACTCGTCAACAGTGCAATCATTCTGCAAGGATTTGTGTGGGATGATGGTGTCCTGCAACATCCCATTGGAAAAGCTGAAGAATCCACTCTCCAGACGGTTCTTGGAGAAGTACACAACACATCCAGTTCCAGATGAATCTACACTGAGAAAGAACTATTTACCCGTATGCTACAATGATGTGCTCAACAAAATACGATTTACTATTGCTGAGAAAAAGATCTGGCTGTCGATAGATGAAACTACGGATATTAGTGGGCGATATATTGCAAATGTTGTTGTTGGTGTTCTAAAAGTTCATGGCCCTGGAGATATGTTCCTACTAACGTGTGAAGCTCTTGATAGAGCAAACAATTCGACGATTGCTATATTGTTTGACAACTCTCTGAAGCTACTGTGGCCAGATGGTGTGAAAAGAGACAACGTTTTGTGCTTGTAACAGATGGTGCTTCATATATGGCTAAAGCAGGCAACGGGCTTCACATTCTCTACTCCAGTTGTAAGATGGCAAGAACTGTGCCCCTTACTTGAAGTAATTAAAGATCACCTAACTCACGTTCAGCGAACAGTAGGGCTGAACAAAAATGACTGACAAGGCACAATGCATCTTGTATGGACGTATTGGAATAATTAATGTCGGGTGATGGTTTTAAAGTAATTCACACGACATCAAAAACTTTGTGGAAACGCGTCGATTTACTGGAAGCTAGTTTATCCCAGGGAAGTGTACAGAGTTGACCGTGGCCGGGTAGGGAGCGGCGAAGGGAAGAAACAATAGGCAGCTCAGGGCAGCTCAAGCTCTGAGAAAGCAGTAACGGGGCGTGGCCTCCAGCTGTCTCAAGATGAGTGACAGTGAGTGGGTGTTGACCCCATGCTGGTGTACCGGGAAGCAGACGGAGAACTTGTACGCCTGTTGATAAATGTCTGTCGTCCCGTTTGCAGTAAAACATGCGAGAAAACTGCGCAAAGCTATGGTGGAGTGGTGACTATAGCAAATTCACGCTGAATTCACGGTCCACAGAGTCTGAAGTAAATCAGGTGACGAGTGACAGAATGAAATACGCCGCTCTCCAATGGGAACGTAGGACCGAGGAATTTGAAGTACTCTCCTGGGAGTCAGAATTCCGGAAAAACTGGTGTTTTGTGCAGACGCTAACCTTGATGGGTGGCCTGGGAGGAGCTAAATAGCAGAAGTTGAGAGGAAGGGAAATTTTATGGGAATTTGTTCACTTCCCAGAGCAGGCATTGGTCGGCACTGGGAAGCGACGCATAATTAACGCGACTTGCGCTGCAATTGGCGTAAGTGATTTTTCTGGAGGGGAAACTGAGGCGAAGAGCAGACTGGGAGAAGCCTCAGTAGAGGTCTTCCGTTCCCAGCTTGCCTAGAGTGCGGACGTGGCGTTCTTCACTCAGCTTGCCTGAGAGAGAGTGAGCACCTCTGCAGTTTAGGACTTAGCAAACGGAACGATTGAGCTTGGAGATAGAACGTTTTCGTTCAGCTATGTACTGAGCAAGATAGCCAGAAGTGAATAGACGAGCGCAGCCTTGCAGCATCACGAGGTCGGCCGACGTCCGCATAACGACGCCGCTCCGCCACGCTGTATTCGGTGATATTGCGCCTGCTCCGGCCACTGATTAATTTGTTGGATCACGTCGGCAAAGTTTCCACGAGGTTTTCATGAGCCGTGTATTGTAGAATTCTTCTCGCACTTCGCATTACGCCTGGGTCAGTCTATAGGAATTACTTTTGAGTTACCGCGCTTTACTCCACTCAAACGCAATTTATTACCACTGCCTGTTAGGAGAGTCATGTAATGTGACGATTGAAGGTCGTGAGTTAAAATAAATCTGTGCTAATCGACTGCATCTGTTTTCAATCAAGTAGCTGAAATCCCAAGTCACTCTCTTAATTAATTATATGTTCAGCATTGGCATCTGGTGTTCAATAGCTGAATATAATATCAATGTGCACCCCTTTTTAATTAAAAGGGATCGATTCTGAATCAAATAATGTCAACAGTGCCACCGCAGTTCAATCAGGAGTCACAGGGCCTCATTACTTTCTTTGCGTTATCCGACATTGCGGCAGTTTTGCACTCTTTGTTGATCTGTTAGTCAATTACCTGGGATGAGAACACACCAAAACCAGATAAGTGACGGGTGGGGTGTTACAAAGTATGGTGTACGCCACTTGCCTTGCACAGAGTTGCCGAAGAGGTGCGATCAAATTACTCTGACGTGGACAAATTAATTTCCTGTGGCAAGAAAATCTATGTGAAGGCTCCGCTACGGGTGCAGAAATTCAAGGAACAAGCACCTTCAACGCCCCTCCCACCTAAACCTGTTCTTACACGATGGAGTTCTCGGCTTAATGCTGCCGAGTATTCCTTCAGCAACTACACCCAAATAAAGGCAATCTTTTGTGAGCTTGATAGCGATGAATCAAGTGCTATCAAAATTGTGAAAGAAATTTTTACAGATACATTTTCTCGAAACTTGGCATACAGGAACGCCAATTTTTCAGTGATATCAAAAGCCATCGAACGACTGAAAGCTGTTGGCACTCAGCTATGTGAGGCCCTGAGTATTGTGCAACATGTGCAGAGTGAGTCGGGTCGAGCTCGTGGTCATGTGGCTGACAAAGTGAAAACCAAATTGCAGAGTGTTCTCCAACGGAATCCTGGATATTCTACACTGTGCAAAATTAGTCTTTCAGGGAATGCCGCAACATTTGAAGATACTGAAACAAAGCTGAACTCCAGTAACCTGTCTGCCTTCAAATACGCTCCAGTGACGTCTTGTGAAGTGGAGAGGAGCTTTTCCAGGTACAAAACTATCCTCAGCGACAACCGTAGATCTTTAACAATGGAAAACCTGAAAATGTACCTTGTGATCCAGTGCAACTATGCAGATACTGAAGATTGACGTACGGTATTAAATAATGTGAAACGCTTTAAATACTATGTAAAAATAAAAACATTGTTTTACTGTTTCGATAGATCATCTTTTCACTGTACTTTGTGTTTAGAAAATAAAACATTCAGACATTCAAAAAATACGTGCAAATTACCCACAAACCCTACAGAGAGAAAGAACTGTACTTACAATATTTTGAGAAGTGAATTTTGTATTACTTTATGGTGAATAAAAAATTAAATAAACAAACAAGAATGCTTTAAATAAACTTCTATTAAGTCATATTTTATTTTTAAGGTCATATTTATGTAAGTTTTAGGTCATACATCCTTGCATATTTCACTGTTTTTTTAGGTAATTAAAATCCGGGCCCTAGTTATATGTCACTCAAAATTATTAAAAAAAGTTTATTTTCGCCGTAGCAATCTCACTAATAAATCAAACATTACAGCACACTTTCTTCAAATGTGCATTTCGTTTGTTGCGGATTAGATTATAGCGTTGTCTTAATCGCTATCGCTTACATCACTTGCTGTGCTAGAACAGATTTCCCGATGGTAATTGTCACAGAAGCGATCGAAACACAAATTCGTACAACACCGAACGCATTTAATGAGAGCAACTGCCTTACAGGCACACGTATTTTTCAGAAGCGACACAAGGAGACCACGTTCGACTAACTTCAGTGCGAACCATGCTTATTAAATCATTCCTGTGAAAGCAGGGGCGTGAAATCGATGCAGCATTAAAGATTTATGGAATCGTCCCTCGAAGCGATTTGTCTGTTAGTGTTTAGTAAGTCGGCATCCTTTTGAATTTTTTTCGTGAACATTTTAACCTGCCAATAGAAAATAAAGATCTCTTGCGTGCCAAAGTGGATTTCTTTTGGATGGGATAATTTTTACGATGAAGGTACACGTTTCGCTTTCATCTGCAAAGATTTTATCGTAAAGTGTCTGATCTGTCTGCGCTCCCCAAGAATCAATAATGAAAGAAATTTTCCTCGTCCTGCGTGCGGAAGAATGATGAATTTTAAAAACTCTTCCAGCGGTATTTTCGTGAACTTTCGTGATTACCTGCAGGTCACAATCATAGTTTTTAATTTATGACTCAACTCTTTTTTTTGAACAATCCGACGAAATTACCCGGATGGTTGTCGTTCACATAAGAACACGTAAGGGAATACCTTGCCCGACGCAGTTGTACTACACCGTGCTGTAAAGGAATGATTAATCTTGTTCAAACATTTTTGGTACATAGGGCTGGGTTTCTCTCCTTTTTCCACCACGCAGAAAAAAGAAAAAAAATACGCGGGCTGAATTTGAACTCATGCCGCAACCATAGTAGTAGTAGTTGCGTGGGTGGTGCTGGTCGTGAACGTCAGTTGCTGCGCTATGCTCTCTCGGTCGAAACAGGACCAAGTTGCGGGTACAGGCCGTACGCATAAGACTTCAAAAACCGATTTCCTCGGAATATAGGGGCCGTCGCATGGAAAGCCGCTAGCCAGGAGCTCAGGACAGGTTCGACAGGTTCCTCTACAAGATACATAAGACTCAGCAAAGTTCGTAATTAACAGGTCTGATGGTCCACTTGTCAGTGAAAACGATAAGACAAACAATAGTGTTGTGCATTAATCCACACCACACCATTCACTTTCGGGTCGTCCTCTACCTGTTGTATCACGATATGTGGGTTCTCCAACACCCTTATCCGGATATTCCGCTTGTTCATTTATTGCGGTATGTGAAAAGTCGCTTCATCGGGAAATCAAACTTCATTGAGGTAGTCACTGTCTGCATCGTTTCGTCCCAGCAAACG
This sequence comes from Schistocerca nitens, assembly GCF_023898315.1. Classification (NCBI taxonomy): domain Eukaryota; kingdom Metazoa; phylum Arthropoda; class Insecta; order Orthoptera; family Acrididae; genus Schistocerca; species Schistocerca nitens. The sequence continues at coordinate 14,741,375 of NC_064622.1, forward strand.
CGCCACGTCTGGGCGTGTCGCCTGGCCACAGAGCTTGCTGAAGTTGCGCTTTGTACGCACGGAAATGCAGCTGTTTGCGTAAAACATTCACCGCAGTGCTGTGTGGTCTGCCCGTTTCTCTAGAAACACGTCGCGTCCACTTCCACGGACTGGGGGGTTTAAACGCCGCACGAGCCGTACCAGCAGCAGCGTCGGCTCCCTGTCTCCGTGTCCGCCGCTTCTTGCGTGTCGCCAACACCGCCAGTCTCCTCTCGTAGCGTCCTGTGGCGCTCTTGTCGCCTGGCGGATCTCGACAGCAGGCACTTCAGAACCGTCGCTGAACTGTATTACGTGACCGTGTTTCATGAGACCGTAAAAGGCACGGCGCTTTCTCTACATCTACATTTATACTCCGCAAGCCACCCAACGGTGTGTGGCGGAGGGCACTTTTACGTGCCACTGTCATTACCTCCCTTTCTGTTCCAGTCGTGTATGGTTCGCGGGAAGAAAGACTGTCGGAAAGCCTCCGTGCGCGCTCGAATCTCTCTAACTTTACATTCGTGATCTCCTCGGGAGGTAGAAGTAGGGGGAAGCAATATATTCGATACCTCATCCAGAAACGCACCCTCTCGAAACCTGGCGAGCAAGCTACATCGCGATGCAGAGCGCTCTTGCAGAGTCTGCCACTTGAGTTTGCTAAACATCTCCGTAACGTTATCACGGTTACCAAATAACCCTGTGACGAAACGCGCCGATCTTCTTTGGATCTTCTCTATCTCCTCCGTCAACCTGATCTGGTGCGGATCCCACACTGATGAGCAATACTCAAGTATAGGTCGAACGAGTGTTTTGTAAGCCACCTCCTTTGTTGATGAACTACATTTTCTAAGGACTCTCCCAATGAATCTCAACCAACAGTTTTATATGATCATTCCACTTCAAATAGTTCCGCACGCATACTCCCAGATATTTTACAGAAGTAACTGCTACCAGTGTTTGTTCCGCTATCATATGATCATACAATAAAGGATCCTTCTTTCTATGTATTCGCAATACGTTACATTTGTCTATGTTAAGGGTCAGTTGCCACTCCCTGCACCAAGTGCCTATTCGCTGCAGATCTTCCTGCATTTCGCTACAATTTCCTAATGCTGCAGCTTCTCTGTATACTACAGCATCATCCGCGAAAAGCCACATGGAACTTCCGACACTATCTACTAGGTCATTTATATATATAGTGAAAAGCAATGGTCCCATAACACTCCCCTGTGGAACGCCAGAGGTTACTTTAACGTCTGTAGACGTCTCTCCATTGAGAACAACATGCAGCGTTCCGTTTGCTAAAAACTCTTCAATCCAGCCACACAGCTGGTCTGATATACCGTAGGCTCTTACTTTATCAGGCGACAGTGCGGAACTGTATCGAACGCCTTCCGGAAGTCAAGGAAAATAGCATCTACCTGGGAGCCTGTATCTAATATTTTCTGGGTCTCATGAACAAATAAAGCAATTTGGGTCTTACACGATCGCTGTTTCCGGAATCCATGTTGATTCCTACAGAGTACATTCTGGGTTTCCAGAAACGACATGATACGCGAGCAAAAAACATGTTCTAAAATTCTGCAACCTGCGTAGACCCCACTGTGACACCAGCTCTCCTACGCTGCGCTACCTATAATAAGAGTAAAGAAATCATATGATGTCAGGGCAACTATACAAATGTATGCATAAGACCTTCATCAGTTAACCTACTGTTTGCAACGAACCCCTTGGTGTGTCTAGTATAGTTCCTTAGAAATAGCCGGCCCGGGTGGCCGAGCGGTTCTAGGCGCTACAGTCTAGCCGCTACGGTCGCAAGTTCGAATCCTGGCTCGGGCATGGATGTGTGTGATGTCCTTAGGTTAGTTAGGTTTAAGTAGTTCTAAGTTCTAGGGGACTGATGACCTCAGAAGTTAAATCCCATAGTGCTCAGAGCCATTTTGAGCCTTAGACATAAATTTTTGTAATCGGAGAAAGATCTTTGCTCACCATGTATCAATGGGACATGTCTGAGTCACCTCCATTTCGCTGACAGCGTGCACCGTTTGCATCAAATTTAGTTAACCTAAACGAAAAAAATTTGAAATTTGGCTTGAAAATTATGATAAGTATAAAATACTGCGAAACCATAAAACGTAAAACAAGTTAGAACGAATTAACATAGAACTAGTGCAGACGGTGAGCTTATATGGCTTGGTTTCAACGTAAATTTTACTTAAGTACGCCATTTGTATCAGGATGATGTTTAAGTCCAAGTACATGATGTAATAGGCATGATATCAATATAAGTAGGTTGGAACTTAAATAGTGGCAACCCTGCTGTGGAGACACTATGCAGTGGAATGTACTATTGTCGCTGATAGCACACGTTGCTGACATGCCTACCTTACCTGCGAGCAAACGGGCTCGCCCGTCCCACGTCACCGGCGTGCGCACAGTCGAGGGAAACACAGTCACCTGTGAGCGAGCGGTCTAACGTAGCGGTGTACCACTGTGTTTTCCAAACAAGAGCAACGGAGTTGGACCTAGATTGAATGTGCCAGAGATCTAACACCACGACAGTGTCATCAAGGTCTTCAAGAGGCGTGCGACACTTTCTGCGCAACCCATCCATCATTTTGCAAGACAATGCGCGGGCCCATACAGCGCAAGTTGTGGCTGCTCTGTTCGGTCGATGGGACTGGGAAGTACTGTACCATCCCCCATACTCCCCGGACTTGAGTCCTTGTGACTTTGATTTGGTTCCGAAGATGAAGGAACCACTTCGTGACATTCGATTCAGAACTGTTCCAGAGATTCGACAGGCAGTAGACCGCTCCATTCGCACCATCGACAGAACAGGCTGTCCTAACGGTATACTACGCCTTCCAAATCGCTCGAAATGGGTTCTACACAACGCTGGTGACTACTTTGCAGGACAGTAGCAGGTGCAAACATGAAACTCTTTTGTATCGGTTCTGAATAAATACACTCCTGGAAATGGAAAAAAGAACACATTGACACCGGTGTGTCAGACCCACCATACTTGCTCCGGACACTGCGAGAGGGCTGTACAAGCAATGATCACACGCACGGCACAGCGGACACACCAGGAACCGCGGTGTTGGCCGTCGAATGGTGCTAGCTGCGCAGCATTTGTGCACCGCCGCCGTCAGTGTCAGCCAGTTTGCCGTGGCATACGGAGCTCCATCGCAGTCTTTAACACTGGTAGCATGCCGCGACAGCGTGGACGTGAACCGTATGTGCAGTTGACGGACTTTGAGCGAGGGCGTATAGTGGGCATGCGGGAGGCCGGGTGGACGTACCGCCGAATTGCTCAACACGTGGGGCGTGAGGTCTCCACAGTACATCGATGTTGTCGCCAGTGGTCGGCGGAAGGTGCACGTGCCCGTCGACCTGGGACCGGACCGCAGCGACGCACGGATGCACGCCAAGACCGTAGGATCCTACGCAGTGCCGTAGGGGACCGCACCGCCACTTCCCAGCAAATTAGGGACACTGTTGCTCCTGGGGTATCGGCGAGGACCATTCGCAACCGTCTCCATGAAGCTGGGCTACGGTCCCGCACACCGTTAGGCCGTCTTCCGCTCACGCCCCAACATCGTGCAGCCCGCCTCCAGTGGTGTCGCGACAGGCGTGAATGGAGGGACGAATGGAGACGTGTCGTCTTCAGCGATGAGAGTCGCTTCTGCCTTGGTGCCAATGATGGTCGTATGCGTGTTTGGCGCCGTGCAGGTGAGCGCCACAATCAGGACTGCATACGACCGAGGCACACAGGGCCAACACTCGGCATCATGGTGTGGGGAGCGATCTCCTACACTGGCCGTACACCACTGGTGATCGTCGAGGGGACACTGAATAGTGCACGGTACATCCAAACCGTCATCGAACCCATCGTTCTACCATTCCTAGACCGGCAAGGGAACTTGCTGTTCCAACAGGACAATGCACGTCCGCATGTATCCCGTGCCACCCAACGTGCTCTAGAAGGTGTAAGTCAACTACCCTGGCCAGCAAGATCTCCGGATCTGTCCCCCATTGAGCATGTTTGGGACTGGATGAAGCGTCCTCTCACGCGGTCTGCACGTCCAGCACGAACGCTGGTCCAACTGAGGCGCCAGGTGGAAATGGCATGGCAAGCCGTTCCACAGGACTACATCCAGCATCTCTACGATCGTCTCCATGGGAGAATAGCAGCCTGCATTGCTGCGAAAGGTGGATATACACTGTACTAGTGCCGACATTGTGCATGCTCTGTTGCCTGTGTCTATGTGCCTGTGGTTCTGTCAGTGTGATCATGTGATGTATCTGACCCCAGGAATGTGTCAATAAAGTTTCCCCTTGCTGGGACAATGAATTCACGGTGTTCTTATTTCAATTTCCAGGAGTGTAGTTGCCACTATTTAAGTTGCAACCATCGTATCTAGATTACAGGTAACAAGCGTTCCATTTTCCTCTAGTAGACAATGTCATTTTCAAATTCTGAAAAAAATTTCCTTGTTTTTCTAAACCTGGAAAACCAAAAATTCTATAAAAGGCATACCTTAGTTTTAAGTGAAAGTTCTTTACTGTTTCTTATTTCTACTTACATCACAAGCTGCTCCAGCCACTATGCAAATATCGGTATGGGCAAGCAACAGCCGGTTTTCAAGTGCACCTTCATATCTCACTACGCCTTCCTTAATTTCACTGACAAAAATATCATCATCATTTAGTTTTAACATTTCATTACAATTTACTTCAAAGAACTGTCGGCACTCACCTTTAGACTCTCAACACATCTCACTTCCATAACAGTATTGTAAACATCACCGCCTTCAGAAAAGTTATTACTGACATCATTATTTTCACTTTGTTCCCCCGCCTGCAACATCATTACAGCTATTCACACCCTGCTGTACGACATTAGACAATACGTGAGAAGAGTCACAATACGTGAGAACTTCATGGATGAATATAATTCGAAACCGTAATGCGTGGAAAGATCTAGACAGGACCTTTATACGGCTGTGGATATCAGATGAGTCATGGTGATATTGGCCATGATGATGATGCTGACTGTGTTAGTATTATGATGATATCTCTCTATAGAGAAGGGACGCTAAAATGAAGGTGACCGTTATCTGGCGACATTTCACCCCCACTTTGTTCCCACTCGGTGATATTGCGTGAAACGGAATGTGTTGGTGTCTTATCAGCACTCTCGAGAGAAAATCGTCGCTCATCTGTCAAAGCCCCTGACTCTCACTTCTCGTGGATTCCATTCGTAAGTGATCATCCTACATGTTTCCTTCTGCAGAGCCCGCATCTCGTGGTCGTGCGGTAGTGTTCTCGCTTCCCACGCCCGGGTTCCCGGGTTCGATTCCCGGCGGGGTCAGGGATTTTCTCTGCCTCGTGATGGCTGGGTGTTGTGTGATGTCCTTAGGTTAGTTAGGTTTAAGTAGTTCTAAGTTCTAGGGGACTGATGACCATAGATGTTAAGTCCCATAGTGCTCAGAGCCATTTGAACCATTTGAACCTTCTGCAGAACCGTGTAAATATTCTGCACAGTACCAGTTTCCTAGCATACAAGCGCCTGCAAGAGGACTTTGCCGAACCAGTGATAGCAGTAGAAATGCTGACGGTTAAAGGCTTACACACACACGAAGAGAGAGAGAGAGAGAGAGAGAGAGAGAGAGAGAGAGAGAGAGAGAGACGTGGGGGGGGGGAGGGGCGGGGGGAGGAGGAGCATTACAGATTCTTCAGTGAACCAAGAGAAACATTATTCTCTCGTGGGATAAGGATTGTGAGGAATTATCAACCGATTCTGTGACCAGACTAGCACACACACAGTAAAAAAAATATTAAGACGCTGCACCACGTCACCTATTAGGCTTTCGTGTGGAATGCAAAAATATAAAATGCTAGTTGTCGTCAGCGCGTTCTCAGATGGAGCCGTTCAAAAATTTTGTCTACTGCGTTTATTTCAGCTGGCCGGTGTGGCCAAACGGTTCTAGGCGCTTCAGTCTGGAACCGCGCTACCGCAACGGTCGCAGGTTCGAATCCTGCCTCGGGCATGGATGTGTGTGATGTCCTTAGGTTAGCTAGGTTTCAGAAGTTCTAAGTTCTAGAGGACTGATGACCTCAGATATTAACTCCCACAGTGCTCAGAGCCATTTTTGAACTCTTCCTTCATAGCATATGCAGCTCTCTCGCAGACTTAAAAACACACACAGTGCGAAATCCCGAATATAGCAGCGATAAAGTACAGTGGGCGGAATATGATCTCCAAAAGTCCAGTACGTGGAAAATGATGTACAACTCGTGCAGAAACCAGAGTCTGTTCGTTATAAGACTCGGAGGACATGAAAGGGGAGCAGTGGTTCAGAAGGAAGTGAGACAGGGTTGTAGCATGTTCGAAATTATATGCCGAGAAAGCAGTAAAGGAGACCACGGAGAAATTTGGAAAGAGAAGTAACAATTCAGGGACAAGCAATAAAAACGTTCAGGTTTGCCGATGACATTGTCATTCTGCCAGAGTCGCAAAGGACTTAGATCAATTGAACAGTGTGGATAATGCCTTGACAAGAGTAAAACAAAGCTAATGGAATGTTGTCAAAAGTAATATGACGATGCTGGGAGAATTAGGTTAGGAAATGAGACAGCAAAAGTATAAAGTGAGTTTTCCTGTTTAGGTGGAGAGATAACTGACGATAGTCCAGGAATTTAAGGTACAGAATGACGATAGGAGGAAAGCGGTTGCGTAAAAGAGTACGTGATTCGTATCAGCTGTAAACTAAAATGTTAGAAAGCTTTTTGTAAAGATATTTGCATAGAATGTAGTCTCTCATGTAAGTTAAACGTGGGCGGTAATCATAACTGCAACAGGAGAAAAGAAGCTTTTGGATTGTGCTGTTAAAGAAGAACGCTGAAGGTTAAGTGAGTAGAAAGGGCAAATGGCTTAGAACTCTTGAATAAGATCCGGGAGAAAATAAATTAATTATCGTACAACTTGACCGAAAGAGGGAATCTGTTGACAGAACACAAGCAGAGGCAAGAAGGAATAGATAATTTGATAGTAGGAGAAAATACGGAAGGTAAAAGCTGCAGTAGTCAGGCTCAAATGCACGTAGGCTGCAACAGTTACGCATAGATGAAGAGCCTTCCGAAGGATACAGTAGGGTGGAGCGGCGTCAAACCAGTCTTCGGACCAAAGGCCACAACAACAACAACAACAACAACCCTCTGCACCCTCCGCTTTACACACCGAGGTATCTATTGGAGGATAGACACACCTAGAGACGTAGATACAGGAGAAGACGATCTGTATGGCGGTCTCATATTATTGCGATTTCTGAGACAGGTTTCCATTTTATGTTAGGATATCTATTAACCTGTATGTTCGATAGACTGTCGTAGTTCTGAAACAATTTCGTGCATCGTTATTTGAACGATGATCCGTAGTATAACCTGCCCTCTGTAAAAGGATTCCCGTAAATAACATTGGCAACGAGTACGGACTTATCTTCCTGTTTACAAACAACGCAGTGTGTCACCTTTTTATAGTTACGACAAGCCAGCAGTCCCTGTGTGCTGTCCGCCACAAGTAGCAGGAGTGTAGCGCCCTACACCTCACGTAACTGCCAGTGTTTCCTTCTACACGCCTACCTCTACCCCCCCCCCCCGCCTCCCCCCCGAGGCAGCCGTAACACTAACAATTAAGGCAAACGCCGGGATGGTTCGTTTCAGAAAGACATGGCCGACTTCCTTTCCGAGTATGGCTCTGAGCACTATGGGACTCAACTGCTGTGGTCATAAGTCCCCTAGAACTTAGAACTACTTAAACCTAACTAACCTAAGGACAGCACACAACACCCAGCCATCACGAGGCAGAGAAAAATCCCTGACCCCGCCGGGAATCGAACCCGGGAACCCGGGCGTGGGAAGCGAGAACGCTACCGCACGACCACGAGATGCGGGCCTTTCCGAGTATCACCCTATGGTCCATCTCCAATGATCTTGTCGTCGACGACACGTCAGTCTGTAATCTTCCATATTTTTTTAGTCCTTCTCGTCCCTCTCCAAGATATTACCTGTCCCTTCTCAGCAGTTATTCGTCGTGGGCCAATTTGAGCTGGTACTTAGCATGTAGTGAACCAGGATTCGGTTTCGTTTTGAGTTAGTAAGCTCTTTGCAGAAGTTGAGTATTGTGTATAACTCGTATGAACCCATCCCACGTCGCATAGGAGTTGTAGTACATGGAAGTGGGGGCAGGGGGGGGGGGGGGGAGGCCAAGAGTCCACTAAGAACAATTTGCTTCATTTCGCAGATGATCGTATTATTTTGTCCAACCCGTGTGTTATATTCAGTACGTCACAGGAAATAGAATAGCCTCAGTCAGCTTCGTATTGTTAGCGGATATATAGCGCGTCGTATTGACGTGTGCAACAGCAAAGACAACAAAATACACACATGGAATAAATATGTAGCTACGCTGCCGCGCGCTAATTCAAGCTCGCCGGTGTGTGTGTGTGTGTGCGCTGTGCGCGCGTGTCAGTGCAGTGGTGTGCGACGTTTGTGTAGTTCCGCGCCCAGCCTCTAGAGGCGCTGTGTTTTCTAGCTTTTATATACGTTCTGTTTATTATTATTATTATTCCTTGTTTTTTTTAGTTAGTTAGTAGTTCCGTGCCTCCTGACTTGTGTGGACGAGTACTGTTTTCTCTCCTAGCTACGGAAGTTTCCGAGGATTAAGGATCCTCTGTATAGGCCGGAAGCAAATTTTATAGCTCCGATCTGTCCATGCATGCCAGGCGTCGTCAGATACGCGCTCGCAATAAAGTTATTGTTGCTCAACTGAAGGTCTTCATTCTTCCGAATCACGTTAAGCAAAGGTCGGACAGCCGCCAGTTTAGCTGAACCCGACAAGTGGTGACCCCGACGTGATTCAAGCAGAGACCGACGTGATTCAAGCAGAGACCGACGTGATTAAGAAGAAGCAGCCGTGAGCTACGCAAGTAACGAGCACATAATGACCGAACAGCAGGCCGTCTCCAGGATTGCAGTCCGTTTGCCGCCGTTCTGGCCCGACAACCCGGTACTCTGGTTCGCGCAGGCAGAGGCAAGTTTTAGCTGCGCTGGAATAACGGTCGAAGCAACTAAATTTGCGCTGATTGTGAGCCAACTCGACCAACGTTATGCAGCCGAGGTGCAGGACATAATCACAGCACCGCCCGAGGCTGGAGCTTATGCCAGGCTAAAATCAGAGTTGATTCGACGGGTGGCCGCGTCACAAGAGGACCGGGTACGTCTGGTTCTGACACAGGAAGAAATTGGCGACAGGAAGCCTTCTCAATACGCCATCTACGCAGCGAAGTTGACACCGTTACTGTGCCAGACAGTCTGCTCAGAACGCTGTGGAGCAGTAGGTTGCCGCCGCAAATAAAAGCCATAATCTCCTCACAAACGGACATGCCGCTGGATGACGCGGCGCAGCTAGCGGACCGGATTCAGGACGCGACCACACCGGCTCCGGTCAGCGCAGTCGCGGCGTTGGACAACAGTGCAAACAGCACCGCGTCTGTAGCACGAGCCGATCATGATTCTCTCGCTGCCAAGGTTGAGCTTTTGTGCGCCCAGGTCAGTGCGCTGCTGGCACGTGACGACGACAATAATAGAAGCAGCCGATACAGACGGCGGCGTTCCAGAAGCAGATCTTCCGGCGGTACTACCACTCCGCAAGGCGAGGTACCGTTGTGCTGGTACCACCGACGATTCGGCGATCAGGCAAGGAAGTGCACATCGCCATGCTCGCACCCAAACGCCACCGGCGGTCGACAATAGGCGCAACCGACTGCCAGTTATCCTCCAAGCGCCTGTTCGTTACCGATAGCAGTTCCGGCGTTAAGTTTTTAATTGACACTGGGTCGGACCTGAGTGTCATACCACGAACAGCCATACATCGTTGCCGGCCGCCAACTGCCTTCCGTCTGACGGCTGCCAACAATTCTTCCATCGCAACATACGGCACACAGAGGATGGAGCTTAATCTCGGCCTACGTCGCGCGTACGAGTGGAATTTTACAGTGGCTGACGTCACGGAGCCGATCGTCGGGGCTGATCTCCTCGCGCACTACCACCTGCTGCCGGACGTCGCGAACGCACGCTCGGTAGACAGCGTCACTGGCTTAGCAGTCACGGGTTTCCGTCGCAACACCGCAACGCGCAGTGCCAAGTTGGTCCATGCTACGGAGGGTGAGTACACTGAATTACTGCTTAACTATCCGAACTCGACCAGGCCGCCCGGCGCTCCCAGGTTCGTACCACACGACACAGTGCATCACATTCAAACGACTGATGGTCCCCCAGTAGCATGCCGACCTAGGCGTCTCGCTCCGGACCGATTGAAGACAGCGAAGGCAGAATTTGACGCCACGATACGCGAGGGCATAATGCGGCCATCTAAGAGCCCGTGGTCCCCCGCATTACATCTTGTTCCGAAGAAGGGTGGAGCTCGGCGCCCATGCGGTGACTACCGTGCGCTTAACGCGCGAACAGTGCCTGACAGATATCCCGTTCCGTTACTGAGGGATTATAATCACGCTTTACATGGTGCCACAGTGTTCACAGTTCTGGACTGCGCTAAAGCGTATACACAGATTCCGGTGGCCAATGACGACATTCCAAAGACTGCAATAATAACGCCTTTCGGTTTATTTGAAAGCAAATTTATGACTTTCGGTTTACGCAACGCCGCTCAGACCTGGCAAATGTTTATAGACTCGGTTCTCCAGGGGCTGCCGTTCTGTTTCGCCTACCTGGACGACGCGTTAGTGTTCTCTGCTGACCACGATCAACACCGACAACATCTGCGAGAGATTTTCGAGCGATTGGAGCGTTACGGTGTCGTCTCGAACGTGGACAAGTGTGTTTTTGGGCAGTCAGAGGTGACATTTCTTGGCCATAAGATTTCTGCTGAAGGCTCTCTTGCTCTGTCCGAGAAGGTGGACGCTATCCTGCAGCTACCCCGACCAACTACGATCAAAGAATTACGTCGTTTTTTGGGGATGCTCAATTTTTATCGACGACACCTTCCTCACGCTGCGGAGCTGCAGGAACCTTTGACGGCGGCATTATCAGGCCCTAAAGTAAATAGCAAGTTTCTGATACAGTGGACAGAGGACATGTGTTCTGCGCTCGAGGCGACAAAGAGGAGCATGGCCGACGCGGCGCTTCTCGCACACCCACGGCTCAACGCGCCATTAGCAATTGTGGTAGATGCGAGCCAGACGGCTCCTTTATTGTATGATTATATGATAGCGGAACAGACACTGGTAGCAGTTACTTCTGTAAAATATCTGGGAGTATGCGTGCGGAACGATTTGAAGTGGAATGATGATATAAAATTAATTGTTGGTAAGGCGGGTACCAGGTTGAGATTCATTGGGAGAGTGCTTAGAAAATGTAGTCCAGCAACAAAGGAGGTGGCTTACAAAACACTCGTTCGACCTATACTTGAGTATTCCTCATCAGTGTGGGATCCGTACCAGATCGGGTTGACGGAGGAGATAGAGAAGATCCAAAGAAGAGCGGCGCGTTTCGTCACAGGGTTATTTGGTAACCGTGATAGCGTTACGGAGATGTTTAATAAACTCAAGTGGCAGACTCTGCAAGAGAGGCGCTCTGCATCGCGATGTAGCTTGCTCGCTAGGTTTCGAGAGGGTGCGTTTCTGGATGAGGTATCGAGTATATTGCTTCCCCCTACTTATACCTCCCGAGGAGATCACGAATGTAAAATTAGAGAGATTAGAGCGCGCACGGAGGCTTTCAGACAGTCGTTCTTCCCGCGAAGCATACGCGACTGGAACAGGAAAGGGAGGTAATGACAGTGGCACGTAAAGTGCCCTCCGCCACACACCGTTGGGTGGCTTGCGGAGTATGAATGTAGATGTAGATGTAGATGTAGGTGCCGCGTTACAACAATGGTCCGACAACGCATGGCAGCCACTGGCGTATTATTCCCACAAGCTTTCGCCTGCACAGAGAAAATGGAGCACATATGACCGTTAGCTCCTGGCAGTATACCAGGGAGTGAAATATTTTCGCCCCCAAGTGGAAGCGCGAACTTTCACGATATATACAGACCACAAGCCACTCACGTTCGCCTTCCGTCGGAATAGTGTCAACTGCTCTCGCCGTCAATTTCATCACCTTGTGTTCGTGGCCCAGTTTACTACCGACATTAGACATATTTCTGGGATCGACAACATTGTTGCGGATTGCCTTTCACGGATCAGCAGTGTTTCCAGTACCATAGACTTTCCTGCACTGGCACAGGCACAGAGAGGCGACGAAGAACTCCTTGCCTATGTTAAAGACACGGCTTCCGCATTGCAACTGAAACTCGTTGATGTTCCGGGGGAAGATACACAGCTATTCTGCGACGTTTCTCGCGGCCGACCTCGTCCCTTTCTGACGCCGGCTTTTAGAAGACAAGCCTTTGATATACGAGGGCAGTTCAATAAGTAATGCAACACATTTTTTTTCTGAAACAGGGGTTGTTTTATTCAGCATTGAAATATACCAGGTTATTCCCCAATCTTTTAGCTACACAACACTATTTTTCAACGTAATCTCCATTCAATGCTACGGCCTTACGCCACCTTGAAATGAGGACCTGTATGCCAGCACGGTACCATTCCACTGGTCGATGTCGGAGCCAACGTTGTACTGCATCAATAACTTCTTCATCATCCGCGTAGTGCCTCCCACGGATTGCGTCCTTCATTGGGCCAAACATATGGAAATCCGACGGTGCGAGATCGGGGCTGTACGGTGCATGAGGAAGAACAGTCCACTGAAGTTTTGTGAGCTCCTCTCGGGTGCGAAGACTTGTGTGAGGTCTTGCGTTGTCAAGAAGAAGGAGAAGTTCGTTCAGATTTTTGTGCCTACGAACACGCTGAAGTCGTTTCTTCAATATCTGAAGAGTAGCACAATACACTTCAGAGTTGATCGTTTGACCATGGGGAAGGACATCGAACAGAATAACCCCTTCAGCGTCCCAGAAGACTGTAACCATGACTTTACCGGCTGAGGGTATGGCTTTAAACTTTTTTTTGGTAGGGGAGAGGGTGTGGCGCCACTCCATTGATTGCCGTTTTGTTTCAGGTTCGAAGTGATGAACCCATGTTTCATCGCCTGTAACAATCTTTGACAAGAAATTGTCACCCTCAGCCACATGACGAGCAAGCAATTCCGCACAGATGGTTCTCCTTTGCTCTTTATGGTGTTCGGTTAGACAACGAGGGACCCAGCGGGAACAAACCTTTGAATATCCCAACTGGTGAACAATTGTGACAGCACTACCAACAGAGGTGTCAAGTTGAGCACGGAGTTGTTTGATGGTGATCCGTCGATCATCTCGAACGAGTGTGTTCGCACGCTCCGCCATTGCAGGAGTCACAGCTGTGCACGGCCGGCCCGCACGCGGGAGATCAGACAGTCTTGCTTGACCTTGCGGCGATGATGACACACGCTTTGCCCAACGACTCACCGTGCTTTTGTCCACTGCCAGATCACCGTAGACATTCTGCAAGCGCCTATGAATATCTGAGATGCCCTGGTTTTCCGCCAAAAGAAACTCGATCACTGCCCGTTGTTTGCAACGCACATCCGTTACAGACGCCATTTTAACAGCTCCGTACAGCGCTGCCACCTGTCGGAAGTCAATGAAACTACACGAGACGAAGCGGGAATGTTTGAAAATATTCCACAAGAAATTTCCGGTTTTTTCAACCAAAATTGGTCGAGAAAAAAAATGTGTTGCATTACTTATTGAACTGCCCTCGTAGTACATGGATTGTCCCATCCAGGGGTACGCCCGACATTCCGCCTAGTATCGCAACGTTTCGTGTGGCCGGGCATGCAAAAAGACTGCCGCGAGTGGGTACAATCTTGTCTTCAGTGCCAACGCTGCAAGATTAACCGCCATGTACACGCACCGATGGGCGATTTTCCGGATACCACCGCCCGCTTTGCCCACGTTCATTTAGATGTAGTCGGACCACTTCCACCTTCGAACGGGCAAAGATATCTGTTTACAATGCTCGACCGTTTTACGCGGTGGCCGGAGGCAGTGCCGGTGGATAATATCACAGCAGACACATTAGACACAGACGTCATGGCAAGCCGGCCACTTTCGTGCACCAGGACCTGGAACAGTGTCGTCACGTCATGCTCCGCACTGAGGGCGCTAAACCGCCTCTACAAGCTCCTTATTCTGGTCCATGTGCTACGGCGCAGTGCCCACACCGTGGATATCCTAGTGAACGGCAAAACCACGACTGTTGCGTTGAATCGGGTTAAACCTGTGTATGTTTTTCCTGACACCCCACTAGCGGCACCTCGTCGTAGGCGTCCACCTACCGCTGTTCCAGACACTGACGCCACATCTTCGGCGCCGGGTCTTCAACATCCGCCGCCCAACGCAGCACAACATCCGCCTCCTGACGTTGTTCCTCCTCCTCCGACGAGGACGACCCGTTCTGGACGTCGGGTGCACTTTCCGGCGCGGTATCTAGACGCCGACGCTCCGCTTCCGCCCGGGGGGCTGATGCAGCGACGCTGCCGCGCGCTAATTCAAGCTCGCCGGTGTGTGTGTGTGTGCTGTGCGCGTGTGTCAGTGCAGTGGTGTGCGACGTTTGTGTAGTTCCGCGCCCAGCCTCTAGAGGCGCTGTGTTTTCCAGCTTTTATATACGTTCTGTTTATTATTATTATTATTCCTTGTTTTTTGAGTTAGTTAGTAGTTCCGTGCCTCCTGACTTGTGTGGACGAGTACTGTTTTCTCTCCTAGCTACGGAAGTTTCCGAGGTTTAAGGATCCTCTGTATAGGCCGGAAGCAAATTGTATAGCTCCGATCTGTCCATGCATGCCGGGCGTCGTCAGATACGCGCTCGCAATAAAGTTATTGTTGCTCAACTGAAGGTCTTCATTCTTCCGAATCACGTTAAGCAAAGGTCGGACAGCCGCCAGTTTTGCTGAACCCGACAAATAATTCGGCTGCGTAACTGAAATCAGTGTTGACGCATAATGTAACATAATTTGCTCTGAAGGCTTGAATGATTGAATTTGACGACGCTGAAGCTAATTTATTCATTTCATTCGGCTAGTCTGACCACAGTGGTATGTGAGTCGTGCGTAATATGGAGAGCGGGTAAGGTACGCTTGTGACAGCGAGATTAGCAGAATTATTGCCGACGTGCGCGGGAACTTGGCACTTGGAGCAGCGCGTGTTCACGATCTATTTACACCAGGACGTTCGTAATAAGACACATACATTTGAAACCAAAAAAAAGAAACCAACAAGGAATTATCCGAAGGGGACGGAAATTGGTAGATACGGGGGTAATCCCAAAAGTAAGGTCTCCTATTTTTTTATATGTACATAGACATGTTTATTTCTACAATGGTTTACGTCAGTTTACAGCTTGAACATTTAGCTATTTTTCGACGTAATCACCATTTCTGTCGATGCATTTTTGTAGACACAGTGGCAGTTTTTGTATGCCCATATCATATCATCTCTCGGCCATGCTGTTCAGAACGTTATAAACCTCTTCTTTCACCTCGTCGTCGGAGCTGAATCCCTTTCCGGCCAAACGTTCTTTTAACCTAGGGTACAGGTGATAGTGACTGGGCGCCAAGTCAGGACTACAGGGTGGGTGGGTGATTATGTTCCTCTGAAAGTGTTGCAGGAGATGGCTCTGAGCACTATGGGACTCAACTGCTGAGGTCATTAGTCCCCTAGAACTTAGAACTACACTCCTGGAAATTGAAATAAGAACACCGTGAATTCATTGTCCCAGGAAGGGGAAACTTTATTGACACATTCCTGGGGTCAGATACATCACATGATCACACTGACAGAACCACAGGCACATAGACACAGGCAACAGAGCATGCACAATGTCGGCACTAGTACAGTGTATATCCACCTTTCGCAGCAATGCAGGCTGCTATTCTCCCATGGAGACGATCGTAGAGATGCTGGATGTAGTCCTGTGGAACGGCTTGCCATGCCATTTCCACCTGGCGCCTCAGTTGACCCGCGTTCGTGCTGGACGTGCAGACCGCGTGAGACGACACTTCATCCAGTCCCAAACATGCTCAATGGGGGACAGATCCGGAGATCTTGCTGGCCAGGGTAGTTGACTTACACCTTCTAGAGCACGTTGGGTGGCACGGGATACATGCGGACGTGCATTGTCCTGTTGGAACAGCAAGTTCCCTTGCCGGTCTAGGAATGGTAAAACGATGGGTTCGATGACGGTTTGGATGTACCGTGCACTATTCAGTGTCCCCTCGACGATCACCAGTGGTGTACGGCCAGTGTAGCAGATCGCTCACCACACCATGATGCCGGGTGTTGGCCCTGTGTGCCTCGGTCGTATGCAGTCCTGATTGTGGCGCTCACCTGCACGGCGCCAAACACGCATACGACCATCATTGGCACCAAGGCAGAAGCGACTCTCATCGCTGAAGACGACACGTCTCCATTCGTCCCTCCATTCACGCCTGTCGCGACACCACTGGAGGCGGGCTGCACGATGTTGGGGCGTGAGCGGAAGACGGCCTAACGGTGTGCGGGACCGTAGCCCAGCTTCATGGAGACGGTTGCGAATGGTCCTCGCCGATACCCCAGGAGCAACGGTGTCCCTAATTTGCTGGGAAGTGGCGGTGCGGACCCCTACGGCACTGCGTAGGATCCTACGGTCTTGGCGTGCATCCGTGCGTCGCTGCGGTCCGGTCCCAGGTCGACGGGCACGTGCACCTTCCGCCGACCACTGGCGACAACATCGATGTACTGTGGAGACCTCACGCCCCACGTGTTGAGCAATTCGGCGGTACGTCCACCCGGCCTCCCGCATGCCCACTATACGCCCTCGCTCAAAGTCCGTCAACTGCACATACGGTTCACGTCCACGCTGTCGCGGCATGCTACCAGTGTTAAAGACTGCGATGGAGCTCCGTATGCCACGGCAAACTGGCTGACACTGACGGCGGCGGTGCACAAATGCTGCGCAGCTAGCGCCATTCGACGGCCAACACCGCGGTTCCTGGTGTGTGCGCTGTGCCGTGCGTGTGATCATTGCTTGTACAGCCCTCTCGCAGTGTCCGGAGCAAGTATGGTGGGTCTGACACACCGGTGTCAATGTGTTCTTTTTTCCATTTCCAGGAGTGTAGTTAAACCTAACTAACCTAAGGACATCACAAACATCCATGCCCGAGGCAGGATTCGAACCTGCGACCGTAGCGGTCTTGCGGTACCAGACTGCAGCGCCTTTAACCGCACGGCCACTTCGGCCGGCGGTCATCAGTCCCCTAGACTTAGAACTACTTAAACCTAACTAACCTAAGGACATCACAGACATCCATGGCCGAGGCAGGATTCGAAGCTGCGACCGTAGCAGCAGCGCGGTTGCGAACTGAAGCGCCTAGAACCACTCGGCCACAACGAGCGGCTCCCATAAATCCTCTCAGTTAATCAACCAACCGTACTGCTCGCGACGTTCACAATTGGGAGAGTTTCGGCGACCTTTCTGGCCAATTACGGTTTGGCAAGCACGAAGACAAGCAGAAGAAACTCTCACTGTGTGCGGGCGGGCATTATCTTGCTGAAATGTATGGCCAGGGTGGCCTGACATGAAGAGCAACAAAACGTAGCGCAGAGTATCGTCTACGTACCGCTGTGCTATGAGGCTGCCGCGAATGACAACCAAAGGACTCTTCTTATGAAGAGAAGTGGCTATGCAGACCACCACTCCACCGCAGACCATCATCACTCCTGCTTGTTGCGGCGTATGCCGGGTAACAGGTTGGTATCCCACCGCTATCCAGAGCGTCTCCAGGCACGACCTGGCTGGTCACTGTGGTTCCTTTTGAAGTGGCACTCATCACTGAAGACATTTCAGATCCACTCCAGTCAGTGAGATTCCAGACCGAATGTGCCTCGCAACACTGGAAACAGGCTGCTTGTAGCTCATACTCCTTGTTGTGAGCCGCCTGTTAATGGTCCTCATGCTGAATGAAGCACCAGTATCACGTCGGATCGATGATAGTGACGAGTAGGGGCCTCTGACAACTGCTCGCTCCTGACTTTCTGTCGTCTCTGTAGGTCGACCGCTTCTTCCTTCACGTTGTTTTCGGCTGCGCTCCCCTTCAAATGCCGATCAGCTCACCAGTTACTCCACGCAACGTCTTTGAGCCTAACTACACTCCCGCCTCAAATGCTGACGTCTGCATATATTGTTCAGACGTCTGTCTGCGAGGCATAATTACCGTCCAACTGGACAGAAGGAATCAAATTCAAGAAGACTAAGCCCTGGTGTCGACTTGAGTATTGGAACAACGTTAATACCACCCCAAAGTACCGTTATCCAAGATGGCTGCGACGACAAGATGGCGGCTGTGACGTCAATCAAGATGGCGGATTTTGGCGGGAAGTTTGAATTTTGGCAGGAAAGTGCCACGCCCCCTCGCCAAGAAAAATGGCGCTAAGTTCAAATTCCAGCACGATAATGCACCACACCACTCTTATCTCTACTAAACAAAGAAAATAGCGAGAGAAAAGTACTTCTCTTTATTATTTAACCGATCTCAAGCAGGCGTGTTCGCCACTGGGTCTGGACTCCAACTGGCTTAGTTCATATCAGTGCCACCAGAGGGCACTCTCCTGATGTCAGGTGACGACGCAAGTACCGTTATACACGATGGCTGCACACAGTGTATCCACCACGAGCTCCAGAGCACAACTGACTTAGTTCATATCGACACCACCAGAGAGCGCTACCGTGACGTCGGGTGATGACGCAACATCGTCTGCTCTCTCTCTCTCTCTCTCTCTCTCCTGGGCGTTATAACCGGACACATGCCACGTCATCGGCCCGCTAGCGAGCGGCCGCTAACGTCACAGCCTCAAGCCCGCACCAAACTCGCGCTGGAGATAGTCTTCTGTAAATATGCTAACGAATTTAACTGAACACGTCACGCCAACATCGCCCATCTAACCTATCAGTTATCTAAGTACTTAATTCCAATTCATATTCAATGTGAATTTACAATTTCAATATTCAATGATCAAATAACAAGTTCCACAGTTTCCCACTGTGGTCACAGTGTCCGTTCATGACCTAGCACCCCTGACCCCTAGAATGCTGCACTCGTATTGGCTACTACATTAGTAACGTGATTCGACTTCATAGAACCTAGGACTTGGAATCAATTTTCGCGAAAGCCACACCCACCTGGACTTGGAATCAAATAGTTAAAGTCTCCACCACGATCCTCAACCGACCTCCACATCCCCCTACAAGCCCATGTTGTTGGGCTATCGTCCACTAACGTGTACTAATGTGCATAGTGTATGGCTTAATCCAAGATGGTGGGGCTAGGTCATGAACCGATAGCTGCATGTTGTGTGAGCAAAGTATAAAAGAGAAATCAAACGAAAACGAGACAGTAAACACCATTGATGTTGATACATTTATCCCATTGTCAGACAAGATGGGTAATGTCTTTATGGAAAAATGTCTGCGTTTGCCTGCGGAACTGTGTTTACACCCAGGCGAGCACCTTTTGGTGTAAAGGAAATAAACGGCCACTAATGTCTTACTTCAGGGCTCCGAAAATGTGGAAATCGCGTGGGGGGGGGGGGCGGTCAGGACTGTATGAATGATGTATAAGGCATTCTTAGCACACCTTTTGCAGCGTTCTGGAAACAACTTAGGCAACATGTGGGCAGGTGTTTCGACGACAGTGCAAAAGTTTCGCTGGGAAGCCTTCATACATCTTCCACACAGTCCTGGTCTCCCCATGTTAGCCGCGTGGAGTGGCCGTGCGTTTGAGGCGCCATGTCGCGGACCGCGCGGCCCCTCCCGCCGGAGGTTCTAGTCCTCCCTCGGGCATGGATGTGTGTGTTGTTCTTAGCATAAGTTAGTTTAAATTAGTTTAAGTACTGTGTAAGCCTAGGGACCGATGACCTCAGCAGTTGGGTCCATTAGGCATTCACACACATTTGAACATTATCCCCATGCTCGACATCTGAATAGGCGCGACGCCACTATTCGACGATGTTGGCAGGAATAAGTTAACCAGGGTCGAACACAGCTCAGGAAGAAAGTGGTCGACCTAGAGAGCCGACACAACGTTAGGACTGAGGAATCATCATGGAGGCAATCAGAGCCCCTGATTCATCGTTACCATCGATCCGACGTGCAACTGGTGCCTCAGTTGCCACAAGGACCGTTAATAGGCGGCTCAAAGAGAGGGGGCCGGGGTCACAGCGACCCCTGCGCCAACTGCTACTGACCTCCGTACACCGCCTGGCTCGTTCTATATGGTGTCGGGCACATTGGGCGTGGTATCTCATTGGCTTGACTAGAATTGTCTTCAGTGATTGAGATCCGATGACGAGCGAAGACAGAATTTGGCACCACATCCTCATCGTTCAGGAGAACATCCAAAAACTCTGTCAATTAACGCCAAACAGTTACTGTTTGTACGAGGGCAGTTCAATAAGTAATGCAACACATTTTTTTTCTGAAACAGGGGTTGTTTTATTCAGCACTGAAATACACTAGGTTATTCCCCAATCTTTTAGCTACACAACACTATTTTTCAACGTAATCTCCATTCAATGCTACGGCCTTACGCCACCTTGAAATGAGGGCCTGCACGGTACCATTCCACTGGTCGATGTCGGAGCCAACGTCGTACTGCATCAATAACTTCTTCATCATCCGCGTAGTGCCTCCCACGGATTGCGTCCTTCATTGGGCCAAACATATGGAAATCCGACGGTGCGAGATCGGGGCTGTACGGTGCATGAGGAAGAACAGTCCACTGAAGTTTTGTGAGCTCCTCTCGGGTGCGAAGACTTGTGTGAGGGCTTGCGTTGTCATGAAGAAGGAGAAGTTCGTTCTGATTTTTGTGCCTACGAACACGCTGAAGTCGTTTCTTCAATTTCTGAAGAGTAGCACAATACACTTCAGAGTTGATCGTTTGACCATGGGGAAGGACATCGAACAGAATAACCCCTTCAGCGTCCCAGAAGACTGTAACCGTGACTTTACCGGCTGAGGGTATGGCTTTAAACTTTTTCTTGGTAGGGGAGTGGGTGTGGCGCCACTCCATTGATTGCTGTTTTGTTTCAGGTTCGAAGTGATGAACCCATGTTTCATCGCCTGTAACAATCTTTGACAAGAAATTGTCACCCTCAGCCACATGACGAGCAAGCAATTCCGCACAGATGGTTCTCCTTTGCTCTTTATGGTGTTCGGTTAGACAACGAGGGACGCAGCGGGAACAAACCTTTGAATATCCCAACTGGTGAACAATTGTGACAGCACTACCAACAGAGATGTCAAGTTGAGCCCTGAGTTGTTTGATGGTGATCCGTCGATCATCTCGAACGAGTGTGTTCGCACGCACCGCCATTGCAGGAGTCACAGCTGTGCACGGCCAGCCCGCACGCGGGAGATCAGACAGTCTTGCTTGACCTTGCGGCGATGATGACACACGCTTTGCCCAACGACTCACCGTGCTTTTGTCCGCTGCCAGATCACCGTAGACATTCTGCAAGCGCCTATGAATATCTGAGATGCCCTGGTTTTCCGCCAAAAGAAACTCGATCACTGCCCGTTGTTTGCAACGCACATCCGTTACAGACGCCATTTTAACAGCTCCGTACAGC
The DNA here is from genome assembly GCF_023898315.1 of Schistocerca nitens. Lineage (NCBI taxonomy): Eukaryota > Metazoa > Arthropoda > Insecta > Orthoptera > Acrididae > Schistocerca > Schistocerca nitens. The sequence goes on from NC_064622.1 coordinate 14,763,117, forward strand.
GCTGCCACCTGTCGGAAGTCAATGAAACTATACGAGACGAAGCGGGAATGTTTGAAAATATTCCACAAGAAATTTCCGGTTTTTTCAACCAAGATTGGTCGAGAAAAAAAATGTATTGCATTACTTATTGAACTGCCCTAGTATAAGTGCCGGAGGTGGAACAGCGCGTTATTTTGCTCAATCTGTGAAGCTCTTACACTTGGAAATTTGTGGTAAGGCCTTATGGGACCAAACTGCTGAGGTCATCGGTCCGTAATCTTACGCACCACTTAACCTAGCTTAAACTAACTTACGCTTAGGACGAGATACACACACCCATACCGGAGGGAGGACTCGAACCTCCGACGGGGAGGAGCCGCGCGAACCGTGACAAGACGCCTGAGACCGCGCGGCTACCCCGCGCAACCTCTTACACTTGAATAAGTCATTCAGTTTTGCAGAAATTGTAAGCATTTGTTTGTCTGTACGTGTACAGTACATCACACCTGCCGATTACCATCCCATTCTGATAATTCCTTCGCGCCAAGTCGGTTTTAATTTTTTGTCTTAGAGTGCATTACTTCCTCCCACATATCTCACGAAAGGATCATTGTGACGAAATTGGAGATATTATAGAGCTAATTCGGATGCTTATCGACAGTCATTTTCCCCATGCGCCACTCGCGACTGGAGCAGGTTGGAGTATCAGTTGCTGGTACCAGGGGTGGCACCGCTGGCTAGCTCAGCATTCACCCACGTGTAGGCGAGTGTCGTGGAGCGTCTGAACAGATCAGTAACAGGCCAAATGCGAATGGGTGTTAATCTTCGCAGCTCATACAAATGGATGGGTATCCTCCCGGAAATAATTGCGCAGTATAATCGAACCAAACATAGCACAATAAAAGTGAGACCAATCGATGTTTGCCGGCCGCAGTGGCAGAGCGGTTCTAGGCGCTACGGTCGCAGGTTCGAATCCTGCGTTGGGCATGGATGTGTGTGATGTCCTTAGGTTAGTTGGGTTTACGTAGTTCTAGGGGACTGATGACCTCAGAAGATAAGTCCCATAGTGCTCAGAGCCATTTGAACCATTTCGAACCATTTGAACCAATCGATTTTTGTAATAATAGACTCATGGATACGGTATACTATCGTATTAAAATGCTGGATCCAAGTAAACAGAAATTTAGTGCTGGTAATTCGGTACATATCGACAACCGCAAGGCAGCATTTGAGAAGGCATGCCTCCCAATCTGGTCGTGTGAGATATTCACAGTTTCCAAATGCAGAGAACTTACATCGTAAAGGATAGCTGTAGCACTGAAATTTCAGGATGCTTTTACACTGAGAAAATGCAAAATGAAGGCCTCAGAACCACATTTGTTTATCAAAGAACGTGTCGTAACATGTTGAGAGAATAGAGCACTAGTTAAATGGCTTGGTTTCCGTGCAACACAAAACAGCTGGACTGACGCTGGCGATTTGCTGTGTAATGGAGAGCACAGTAGCACAACCAGCACAGTAGCATAACATGAAGGATAGGGGACACATTTTAGAAGCTGCTGGTATTCTCGACAAACTTCCAGTCGAGTTGCACATTCCGGCGTATAATTACCGCGGACCTGGTACAAAATTTCAAACACGTTTGGCTCGCGGTGATAAGGGAATTGGGCTGCTTGACAAGGTGTGTTTGGAACACGACCTTACATACGCAAAACGCAAAGATATCGCAGGACGTCACACTGCACATCGAATTTTAGCTGATGAAACCAAGGCAGTATGTGTGAGAAAGTATATTGGTATAGGACAGCGCATTGCAGCACGTCTACTTGATAAAACCATGCGTGATTAAATTTAGTTGGGCTTAGAGGTTATGAACTTGAGGCAAGTTATGAACGCTGCATGTCGTGCACTGAATAAGAAGAAGAAGAAGAAGAAAAAGACAACAATGAGGAAGAAAAACCAGGGCAGAGGTGTTAAAAAAACTGTATCCTGACAGCGATGTAAGCAGCAAAAGGTGCCCTGAAGCGTTAAGGACCTGTTAAAGCACACCAGGTTCCGCCTATGCCCAAGATATCAGGTGCTATTATCCCCTTCCTCCTTTCTTCCCTCGCAGGTCTCTCAGCGAGGGGTTCACTGGCTGGTGCTACTGTGGCTTTTGCCAGAACAGTAAAGAAAGCACAGAACTGCCAGCAGCAGCTAGAGACAGCAACAAGACATAACCGCATGATGGAACCAGCAGCCATCGGAAATGGGCTATACGCGAAACCATTCAAGAAAGGACTAGCCTTCTTAATTAAAAAGAAACCCCTTAGCTATCCTACCGGAAAGATGGCTTAGGCCGGTATTACACTATCAAATTTCTTTGTCAAAGATTTGATCAAAGATGTGATCCAATATTCCGTCCAATATATTTGACAAAGATCTTTGACGTAGCACTAGAAGGGGTACTACACTGTCATCAAATTTTTCGTCAAAGTTCAAGATGGCTGACATCAACTTGTTATTAACTGCAGCAGTTGTACGTACCCCAATTGCATTGTGTGCACATGCGGAAAAGAAGTGGGGGAAAAATGGAACCATACATACGAGGTTGACAGTCTTAAAAGTCCTGGGATTACAACTTGATAATAAATTCAGTTGGTAGGAGCACACCACAGAACTGCAGAAAGGCCTTAACAAATCTGTATTTGCAATTCGAGTGTTAGCAGACATAGGCAACATAAAAATGAAAAAGCTTGCATACTTTGCCTACTTTCATTCCATAATGTCATATGGGATAATATTTTGGGGTAAATCTTGAAGTCAAACAAAAGTTTTCAGAGTCCTAAAACGTGTAATACGTATCATTTGTGGAGTAAATTCACGGACGTCCTACAGAAACCTCTTCAAAGAACTGGATATACTAACTACTGCCTCTCAGTATATTTACTTCTTAATGAAATTTGTCAATAGAAACAAATGGTGTATTGTATTTATTCATATTATTAGTATTGTTATTTCAGCTTTAAAAAATCGACATGTTCCACATCCACGAGGATCTCAGCACGGATCTATGGAACGAAAAACTAATCTAATCTGGGTGAAGCCGTGGGTTTTACGACGACACGATAAAAGCATTCAACAAAACTTGTTACGTGAGCTTACAGTGGAAGACGTCAAGTCGTACATCAATTACTTAAGAATGGATGAGCATACATTCCTGTATGTGCTCAATGAAGTGTATCCTCATATCACAAAGCACAATATTCACTTAAGAACTGCTACATCTTCAGAAGACAGGCTCACTGTAACACTCCGATTCCTTGCTACAGGTGAGGGTTATGTTAGGTTAGGTCAGGTCAGGTCAGGTCTCCAATCTTCTTAATCTATTTTTGTATTCAGGGTGCCTCACGTTGTAAAGCGTCTCATCAGCTTCAGACATCTTTATTAATTTTGTAGTTGTCGGCACACACCAATTGTATTTACTGGCAATGGTTATAAAAACACCACAGACGACAGAACGCTGCAGCGATGCTAGCGCTCCATGTGGTAACATGTCACATTGCAGTGAACAGAAGACAAGCGGTTTCTTTGATCAAATATACAGCGAGGCCCTAGATTTGATCAAATATTGGACGACATTTGACAAAGTCCCTATTACACCATCAAATATCTTTGACAAAGATATTGAACAAAAAAATTTGATAGTGTAATACCGGCCTTACAAATACAGATCTGCTCAAGTTTGTTAGGAAAAAGTTTAGCATTCCGAGATTCCGTGTATTTTTGCGGGGTCCATCACCGAAGACTATATGGAAATCCGGAGAATGTAGAATTGTGAAATTAGATGTTGCTGGGGGACCAGAGATCCGTTGGGCGGCTTATGTTAAGAAAAATACAAATAACATCTACTATTTCGAATCATTTGGAGACCTACAGCCACCAGAAGACTTAAAATAATATTTCTCCGTCAGCAGATGTGTGTTGCGCAATTTTCGTCACTACCAGGACTTTAATGCTTCCTTGTTTGGACATCTGTGCATCATGTTCCTCCTAACGTTTACGAAGAAGGATATATAAGGAACTGCATTAAACACCCGCCCATCAGTTGAGGTTCAGGTGTTATGTCGTATACTCTGACTTTAAAAGAACGATCGGCAGTATTAAGCGCGAATTACTTCGAACCGACTGATTCAAGGAACGAGCAGTGGAGTATTGTGCTGATTGAAGAGGAGACTTACAACAGTATTGAGAATATGGCAGAGGCCAACGATAAACTTCACTCGAAATTAATAGTTGGAAAGAAATTATGAAAACAGAACCTGCTGCACGCGATATTGACGGTTGAAACGACGTTTTAAAACTGTCAGGAAAAGGAATTGAGATACGTACCAACATCAATACACATAAATGTTAAAGGAGGACTCCGAGTGCAGCGACTGACTTTAACCAGAAAGGTTCAACAGGACGCTACTGGGCTGCACGCGCGAGGTAATGGGCGACTTGTGGTGCTCTGAAAATATTCCAAGTTGGGAGTTGGCGTGGCCGCACAGGCCGATTGCCGGGCAAGGGGCTCGTCGGCGGCCGTGTGGTGCCGGACATTGGCCGGAGCAAGAGGGGTATCACGAAATGGTTCAAATGGCTGTGAGCACAGTGGGACTCAACTTCTGAGGTCATCAGTCCCCTAGAACTTAGAACTAGTTAAACCTAACTAACCTAAGGACATCATACACATCCATGCCCGAGGCAGGATTCGAACCTGCGACTGTAGCGGTCGCGCGGTTCCAGACTGTAGCGCCTAGAACCGCTTGGCCACTTCGGCTGGCAGAGGGGTAGCCCCAGCGCGTGGTCCAGGCCGACCGCGTGGCTGGGAATTCCGTGTTGACGCTGTATCGCAGAATGGGCTTTGTGACGATGGAGATTTGTATGCCGCGGAGTGCGAAAGATGGCAGATTTTGTGAAACCATAACGGCAGACATTTCACAGTTCATCTAGAAGTTAACAATAGCCAGAGAATCGTGATACCTTACAAAGAAATATGTACATTACCATTATTTACATGACGATTCTGATAGTGTAATCAGCTTTTCAATATCTTTATTAGTTTAAAGTTTAGTATCTGACTGCAAATTATACAAGTAACCCCCAGTAACGACTTTTCCAAAATATAAACGGTTCATCCGATTCTGTCGATCGACGTGTCTTTAGAAAGCTATTAGTGTAAACGTAAAGTGGTATGAATTACAGGCATGTAACCTGAATAGTACATGAGTTATTGGAGGTCAAAGTGGCCGATTAGTATCGATCGCGTCAGGCCCTAAGTACTCCACAGTTAGACGAGAAAACAGTAGCAGCATGCTTATAAACATATTTGTCTACGTCTTTGTTTATATCCGATATATACTACTCATGAAGAAATTGGTCAAATATTTACTGTGTTTTAGTAAGCACAGAGACATTAGGCTACTGGCCTGCTATTGTTTCCAGTCATTTGATATATGTTTATTCAATTTCTTTATGCATCTAATAATGTGTGTCACAGCGTGTTTATGGTCCAGCTGTAGGAATATTTATTTAATTTAAAGTTATTTAAATGTAAATCCCGTATTTCGAATGTGTTTCAGTGTGTTTGTGAGTGTGCGTTGGCTTGGAGAAATGGCAAGAGCGCTCTAACCAATCACAGCGCTCGTTAATGGGGAGACAGGGTGAAAGTGGGGAAGGCGCGACGGAGAGTCGCAGCAACTGCTTGGAGAGTGGAGCAGTTTGCGCGTGACGCGGGGGATAGAAATATTTCGGAGTGCCGACTTGTGTACTTGTAGCATTTCCGTGGCTTCTGCAGTAAAGACGTAGAACGCGTTTAGAAGTGAATATCCCGCGAGATGTGTTGTTCATAACAAATTACGTGAAGTAGTAATCTATTGTTTCCCTGTTATTGAACTTATATTTTATTTAATTGCTGGACCATCGACACCAATAAGTGTTTTACAGTAATAAATGGCATTCTTAAAGGTATTTCTGTTATCGTACTTATCATTTAAAGTCGTTAAAATAATAACTCCAGATTTTCTTTAATTTCAATCTTTCATTTATAAATTTATATGTTACATTCATAATTCCCAGTTGCCGAGTGATAGGAACCTTCGACCATTCGATTCATGTGCGTATTCTATTATATACTGTAGACTCAGCAGCATTTGGCTTGCGATGCGGCAACTACGTATTCCAGACCCTAGACAACGAAACCAGCCATAAGTTTTAATATTTCAAATCTGAGTCTGAGGGTACTTAGTTGAGGGCCACACACTTCACCTTTTTTTTTTTTTTTTTTTTTTTTTTTTGAAAGCCCGCACCCGAAAGGACAGGTTGTGAAGAAAACTCCTAATAAATTCTACACATTTGCTCCCTCTGCGGATGTACTCTCTGTCAGTACAATCCGTGTCGAGTGTAACTTTGCAACCAACTCTTATTTCAACAATAGATTGATTCATACAATTTACGGGTTTCTCCTATCAGTTGGAACAGGCTGTAAAATCGTTGAGATCGCTACCTACGCTGTTTGAGTCTCAGTAACAGTTGAGACACTGCACTGTCTGGAGGTGCGTATTGTGGACCAGGGTAGACAACTTGTTGACTGTCGTGCCCAGGAAATCACTGCACGACCACATCTAAAGCTGAACCAGCAGCCACCTGGAATGTGGAGAAACCCAGAAGCGGCGGCGGTGGCCTTCAGCCAGCCGAGACCTTTAACTAGCTGGACCAGAGAGTCGGTGGCCAGCTTAACCAGTCAGGGATCACAGCAACCCCGTACCCAGTATTTTCAACGAAGACAGGAAGGGCGTGAGGTATAAAACCAACGTGCACAACACACAGCGCCGCTCTTCACAACAGAACAGCAAGGTGACAGATTACACGTGCAAACTGCGAGCTTCACAAAGCAGTAGGTCTGAAATCTTGCACTGGTGCCATTCGATATGTAAGTAGGCTGTTTAGGATTTAAGTTGGTAACGCCATGTAGCGCTCTATATGAAAATCACTGACTGTGCTGTGTGAAGGCTGTGGTTGGTTTGCATTGTTGCAGTATTGCTATTGTAGTGTTGGGCAGTTGGCTGTTACCAGCGCGTAGCGTTGCGCAGTTGGAGGTGAGCCGCCAGCAGTGGTGGATGTGGGGAGAGAGGTGGCGGAGTTTTGAGAGCGGATGATCTGGACGTGTGTCCATCAGAGATAGTAAATTTTTAAGACTGGATGTCATGAACTGCTACGTATATTATGACTTTTGAACACTATTAAGGTAAATACATTGTTTGTTCTTTATCAAAATCTTTCATTTGCTAACTATGCCTATCAGTAGTTAGTGACTTCAGTAGTCAGAATCTTTTATTTAGCTGGCAGTATTGGCGCTCGCTGTATTGCAGTAGTTCGAGTAACGAAGATTTTTGTGAGGTAAGTGATTTGTGAAAGGTATAGGTTATTGTTAGTCAGGGCCATTCTTTCGTGGGGATTATTGAAAGTCAGATTGCGTTGCGCCAAAAATATTGTGTGTCAGTCAAGTGTTGATCAGAATAGGTGAAGAGCGAAATGTCTGAGTACGTTCAGTTCTGCTCAGCTGTTTGAAAATCAGGTAATGTAAGAGGTTTTCTATGTGCATAGTAATTCATTAAGTTTTCTAAGGGGACGTTTCAGATGTAATTAGTTCGTGGAATATGATGAGTGTATTATAGGACAGGACTATTTCTCTCGTAAACCTTATGCATCAACCATATTTAACAAGAACGATGAAATTAGGATTGTCATCCAATACCAAGATGCTTTAACGTTCCCTTGCAGGACTTCCGCGTATGTTTATGGATCATTTACAAAAAGGGATGGTGCTGCTGCAGTGGCATCCAATCTTAAATGTGTTGCTTTAGCTGTCTTCTTTCACGAGATACGATATGAATTTAATGGCGTCCAGGCAATATAGGCATAACATCAACACTTAAAATGTATGTCTCTGCTTCTCCCTCGCATTCGAACGATTTATAAAATACTGGATATTCATAGATGAGCCAGTAGATAGAACAGTGGAAGAGTACTACAGATTTACATATATTCTCTAAAACTGTTTATGCGATCTTTGGGGACATGGGGTAAATTGTTCTGAATGCCAAACAGGCAGTTATTCTGGTACAGAGTGCAACACATAACAACTCACACATCAAGGAGCTCAAGAGGAGAAAGAGATCACGATTAATATAAGATGGAAAATGTCACATATCACAGTATCTGATGAAGAGCATCTGAAGCTTTTAAAAGTTCTGAATGCCAGTGTATTTCTGTCGTTATCTTTCTGTTCATGGAAGACTTTCTAGTATCCAGTATTACCGAGTGCAGGCAGATAAACGTGCTCCACTAAAAGCTCCGCTCAACAGGAGACACTCAGGTTCATCATATTTTCGTTTCAGACCAATAGAAGACGGAATACAGCAAATGATTCCGCCAAATGTGACAACCGTAGCTTAACTAATGCCAGAGTCTACGTCTACTCCGAATTCTACCCATAGGATAATTTACACCTTCAGTGGGATGAAAATGCATGCAGTCACATGTATGTGAGGTTTCATGCATCACACTATGAGGAAGGCTGTCTATTCGGTCCACAGAAATTCAAGAAGCTGGCGCCAATCATCGTAATGGAGTGCTCAAAATAGAACGAGATCATTAAATCTGGATCTATAGACATACGAATTGAATTTGAATCTTGGACAAATTTCACAGAACATGCCGCAGCGTATTCTCTAGTACTACATGAATGTGTAAGTATCGCCCGCTCACCAGTGGAGTGCAATGAGCTGTACAAATGAACAGGTGCTGCGCCATACCCAAAGCACTTCACAATGGTGTCTCCAGGTCTAAACACCATTGCAGACGCTCGGGGATCCTGTGATGATGAGCATACACTGTTTATATTTAAAAAAAAATGGCTCTGAGCACTATGGGACTTAACATCTATGGTCATCAGTCCCCTAGAACTTAGAACTACTTAAACCTAACTAACCTAAGGACAGCACACAACACCCAGCCATCACGAGGCAGAGAAAATCCCTGACCCCGCCGGGAATCGAACCCGGGAACCCGGGCGTGGGAAGCGAGAACGCTACCGCACGACCACGAAATGCGGGCGTTTATATTTAAAGATGTTGCATTCGTAGCCTACACAGAAGATGCCGGAATAATAGAGACTCCTCAGCAAAGATTGCTTCACCGAAGTCTTTCAGGGATGTGAGTTGTGCTAAAACATGGAGAGATGCAAAGTGATTAACACGTTTCTACCATGGATTTCACTGGGATCATCCTGGTACAGCCTATAAACATATGGTGACGTCGCTTCGATTATTCGATCACACGGATACAATCACTTACGTCAAAGGTTAGGAGATCACATGGGCACGTCGAATCTGCTATTCGAGACCTGAAATTCTACGGCTTCCTGCTCTCCATAAACTCCAGAAGAAGAAGTTGTTGAAAATAGCACTATCTTCTTCTTCAAATGTGAAATTACTTTCAAGTTGGATGAAAAATAAATGATTTTTTTTACCTCACAATCTGTGTATGATTTCTCTATATGCTGTTCCCACTTTGGTAGTATACATTTTTGCCCAGGCACTATGCCTACGGTTTTCTTCAGTTACTTGTGATATAATTTGACATGTTTGCTACACGCCTCGAAGCAGACACGGTCATGTGCTCTTGCTCACATAAGCCCATTCATGCTGCACAACAGGCTTAATCCCATGCTACCATTCTATATATTTTGTTATCTTCCATATTGAACTCCACGTTCATGTTCAAAACTAATGTCATTTGTGTCTTGCACATCCTTTATGTCTACAGTTAGGAAAAGTTCTTTGTAAATAACGACAATAAAGATGTATCGAAACGCAACTTTTCATTTATTCTATTCTGACAGATACAGTTTGGTTATTGAGATACAATATGGTTCTAATATTCAAAACAGATACTTTTTATATAATAACAAAAAAATTCACTGGTTGGTGTATTACAGTTTTCAGTTATATAAATTTATGCTAAAAACTAATGCAGAGGTACTTCCAGTCTTACAGTACAACAGTCCAAATAGTACACAGTTATATGGTTGTCATACAACAACAATTTTGAAGGACTGTGAAGTATGTTGCATATATACACCTACACTGAATAACTAATCTTACCTGGACAGTAGCAGCAAGTGAAACTTATAAAAACTATTCTATTCACATGACATGCAAGGTGAGTATATATAATCAAATAAATATTTACATGGTGCACACACACACACACACACACACACACACACACACACGCACACACACACGCACACACACACACACACACACATACAGTTACTTACACTATGATAAAAAGGTCATACTATTCCGGAACATTTACCCCCAGTCTCTTTCTCTCCCTCGCACTAAGAGTTTCCCCACCCTCTCGCTCAATAAGTGAATAGTGTGAGTACAGGAGAGTTTCATCACAAATGACCCTTCTATCATTATTAGGCGACAGGCCAACGTTAGATTGCAGTATAGTCTACACCTCGCGTCTTCTCGATCGAATACATAGAGAGAAACGATCATGATAATAAAATGAGGGAAATCAGAGCTCGCCCAGAAAGATATAGGTGTTCGTTTTTTCCATGTGCTGTTCGAGAGTGGAATAATAGAGAATTGTTGTGAAGGTGGTTCGTTGAGCCCTCTGCCAGGCAATGAAGTGTGATTTGCAGAGTATCCATATACATGTAGATGTAGTATTATATGCTGTGGCTGCAGTGGAGCACTGAAAATACTGTCATACAGGTACTACAAATAGTTTTCAGTCGAGAGCGCTCTCAATGCCGCACAATGCACATCCTTAGCCCGCCTCTAGATGGCACCTTGAGATGTGCAATATGCATCCGTTTTTGGTCGCAGGCCTACAAAACCGCACAGTCGGCGACTCATTCGCCTCGTCTTTCATTAGGCTGATAACCTTCTTGCTCTTTGGAACAATACCATAAGGATTATCAGCCGTGTATGAAGAAGTGTCATATTCTTCAGTATGGCGCCTCATTACTTCATATGGTTTGAAGTTCTTCACCCAACAGATGAAGCTATCTGTATCTGGTATGAAGTAATTTAAGACCAGGGAAATAAGGTTTCGCAAAATCACAATGAAAGCAGTACATGTGGAAGTTGGCTAGGTTTAGTATGCACAACCCCACATAGAGAGGTTTTTCAGAACTTTACTACAACCTGCGCCATCTCCACAGCAACGAAGCTCTCATTGGATATTGAGACCCATTTAAATTTTGACCTGGAAACACATTTCCTTACGACCCAACGGCCATGCCATTCGTTTCTAACCAAAGTTTCACGATGTTCCCACAAATTCTCCAGTGTTTTACCGAAAATTGTATTATTCATTCATTTATAAAAATCTTTCTCAAAGTCGCACTTCCCAGAAGCTCTGTGTCTCGTATTCCAATCAATATACTCCTTCAACCAGGAGGACTGCTTGAAGGAGATAGTCCAGGTGATTCCAACGAGCCTCATCCCTAATCTGAGATGTTGCTGGAGTTTTTCAAGCTCAGTGAGAAGCCAAGCTGCAGGACTATTCCTGACATAAGATTTGTATTGGTTAAGACTTGAATCATGGGATGATGCAACTTGGTACTCTGCCGTGTATGGTACGTGTTTTTCTGTGAAGACAGTATGTGAGGCTGTAGGGCCATCTTGACAGTGGCTCACGGGAGTAAGGAGGCACTCAAAGTCGGCAAACACCACAAGCTGGATCGCTCCTGATGGTGAGCATTTTTAAACTTTATGAATTTGTTTTCCTCAGTAGGCATAATAATACATACTGGGTCCTTGGAAGCGCAACCTAGTAGATGCTTTACTAATAACTTGTCCGAGGAAAAACCATTGAGACACCTTAAGCAAATACACTGTTTATGCATGTGTTTACTAATCTGGGAGGAAATGAGTCGGAACATGTCGTTGATCCAAAAATAATGGTGTCTGTCTCCAACAGAGAATAGCAGCATGTTATGCTCAGTGCAAAATTTTGAGAAATGGCGGGATCCGACTACTGTGGTTATCCTGCTTGTTCTGCTCATCTGACTTGAGTTTCTCCAGGCCATAAATATGAACCATTGTTCCGGTATACTATGCCTAAAATTTAGGTATGCCCTGGATTTTAAGAGAGGGAACTCAATACCATGGAAGTTACAGCACTAATGCATGTCAAGGTATCCAACATGTCCAGATGTAAGCTGTGTAGGATCCCAGTAACTGTAATTTCTTTCACAAGCCAGGATTAACCATGCAAAAGAAGCCTAGTAGGTTTTATTTTCGACGTTAATATGTGCCTTCTTATCAACCATATACACTCCTGGATATTGAAATAAGAACACCGTGAATTCATTGTCCCAGGAAGGGGAAACTTTATTGACACATTCCTGGGGTCAGATACATCACATGATCACACTGACAGAACCACAGGCACATAGACACAGGCAACAGAGCATGCACAATGTCGGCACTAGTACAGTGTATATCCACCTTTCGCAGCAATGCAGGCTGCTATTCTCCCATGGAGACGATCGTAGAGATGCTGGATGTAGTCCTGTGGAACGGCTTGCCATGCCATTTCCACCTGCCGCCTCAGTTGGACCAGCGTTCGTGCTGGACGTGCAGACCGCGTGAGACGACGCTTCATCCAGTCCCAAACATGCTCAATGGGGGACAGATCCGGAGATCTTGCTGGCCAGGGTAGTTGACTTACACCTTCTAGAGCACGTTGGGTGGCACGGGATACATGCGGACGTGCATTGTCCTGTTGGAACAGCAAGTTCCCTTGCCGGTCTAGGAATGGTAGAACGATGGGTTCGATGACGGTTTGGATGTACCGTGCACTATTCAGTGTCCCCTCGACGATCACCAGTGGTGTACGGCCAGTGTAGGAGATCGCTCCCCACACCATGATGCCGGGTGTTGGCCCTGTGTGCCTCGGTCGTGTGCAGTCCTGATTGTGGCGCTCACCTGCACGGCGCCAAACACGCATACGACCATCATTGGCACCAAGGCAGAAGCGACTCTCATCGCTGAAGACGACACGTCTCCATTCGTCCCTCCATTCACGCCTGTCGCGACACCACTGGAGGCGGGCTGCACGATGTTGGGGCGTGAGCGGAAGACGGCCTAACGGTGTGCGGGACCGTAGCCCAGCTTCATGGAGACGGTTGCGAATGGTCCTCGCCGATACCCCAGGAGCAACAGTGTCCCTAATTTGCTGGGAAGTGGCGGTGCGGTCCCCTACGGCACTGCGTAGGATCCTACGGTCTTGGCGTGCATCCGTGCGTCGCTGCGGTCCGGTCCCAGGTCGACGGGCACGTGCACCTTCCGCCGACCACTGGCGACAACATCGATGTACTGTGGAGACCTCACGCCCCACGTGTTGAGCAATTCGGCGGTACGTCCACCCGGCCTCCCGCATGCCCACTATACGCCCTCGCTCAAAGTCCGTCAACTGCACATACGGTTCACGTCCACGCTGTCGCGGCATGCTACCAGTGTTAAAGACTGCGATGGAGCTCCGTATGCCACGGCAAACTGGCTGACACTGACGGCGGCGGTGCACAAATGCTGCGCAGCTAGCGCCATTCGACGGCCAACACCGCGGTTCCTGGTGTGTCCGCTGTGCCGTGCGTGTGATCATTGCTTGTAAAGCACTCTCGCAGTGTCCGGAGCAAGTATGGTGGGTCTGACACACCGGTGTCAATGTGTTCTTTTTTCCATTTCTAGGAGTGTAGTTAGGGAGATCGATATAGGTGGGCCCTCCATTTACTGGATCATAGGCATGTGTGTGTCAAGGTGAAGTATTTGCCTGAGTGCTTTAGCTGTCCCTCTAATTTCCATCTCAGAAAACTGGTCCAGTATAGCACTCAAGGTGAACTCACAAAAACACTCGGCCATTGATGTGATCCACGATACCATGCCATGCCCCGCCCCATCCCCCCCCCCCCCCACCCCACACACACACACACACAGTGAAGGCTTCTCTCGTCAATGCCAGAGACCTGTTTGTGGGGATGTGACAGTTTGATGCACAAGACAGCACTGCATTTAATGGCGGGATACTGCGGATGATTAACAACCCTGAGGAGCACCGTTTCTAGATCAGGAAGGCACGCTTTCAGAAACCCTACAGGGTCTCTACGTTCTCGATCTTAGTGAACGAGATTCGCTCCTCAGAGGTGTCTAGAATCACCAAGTATTCTAATTGTGGTATGGTGTTACTAACGTGAAGACCTTCACTAAAAAGCAGGGGAAGGGAAGTGCCACTAGCCACAAGACTCCTACTATTACTGTAATTACAAGTAGTTGATGGCGATGCTGCTGCTGGCTGCAACGAGGAGCAGGGAGGTGCATGTGTCATGCAGTTCAGGCGAGAAAGTGGGGTAGGAGGAGATGGTTCATTGCTCCAGTTTGGGCAACTGTGGAGATGGTTATTGCCACAAGTTTGAGCCAGTTGTCAGATTCAGGGTGGCCCATTGGCGTTAGAGTGCACCTTGTGAGGAGGCAGTGGCAATGGAGGGAGGGGTGGCAGTCACCTTCACTGCAGCTGCTTGCACGGGCAGCTCGTCATCGAGTGATGAGGTCCATCTCACACAGTGGAGAGTGCAGCACAGGACCTCGTCGACATGGCTGTTTCTTCACCACTTCTGGAAGCCACGCTATGGTGTTATCTGGGGATTACGATTGTTCCACAGGTGCAAGTGCTGGAAAGAGAATAATGAGAAATAATTACAATCTTTCAGACATCACCTGTTGCTGCAAGGAAAGAAAGAACACGGATTGTATGGATGCAATGTGAGTGTGTATAAAAAAAATTACCTATATCGCTCTGGCTCCATGACATATCCCTCATGTCATTTGGCATCTCCTCCAGTGATGCAGCTTACTCTCCATCTCCTCCACCCACTCAAGCATCTCCTTGCCTGAACCACCGTGGAGCCATTGATTGAGCTCTCCAAAATCACCTACAACAGCAACATATTTATTTAATAAAATAAAAGTACTCACACAACTAAGAAATTTTTTTCGGAATATACACTTACACAATAGCTGTGATGTAGATGGTATCACAACCTCTGTCCCTTCCTGCTACTGAACCTCAAAATCATCTACAACAACAAAGAATATACATAGACATCATATTTCATATACAATGAAATTTTTTTAAGAAAGAGAATAATATGTCGAACAGCAACATATTACGCATACACACTACCAGAAAGAAGAAAATGTATATACTTCTGATGTTCATGATGCTGCTGTTTCCCCTTGGCTGACACCAAAATCTGAACAAATGTAATGATACCGAAATCTGATCACCATGTGATTTCATACTGAGAATTTTTTTACGAAAATATACACTGCAAAATGCGACCTCATGCTATGAATTAAATATGTGCTTACCTGGTAATTCTCCTTGTCTCGGGTGGGTGGCACTGCCACTGGTGCTGCTGGTAGTACCACTTGGAAAACGCTTCAGCTTGCAAGCAAACTAACACAGAAACATCTGAACCGATGATGAAACTAATGAAACAGTGGAATATAGCAGAATGAGGATGAGTGTGGTGGAGGTAGGGTTTATTTTCCTTCACTGGTTCAGCACTAGCAAATAGTAATGCAGTATTCTGGGGAGGGATGAAAATCTCCGTTTGTGTATTTTGAGACACTGGTGCATGCATGTGTTCACACAAACGGGTAGCAATCACTAGACTTGAAGTGGGTCTGGAATTTCAAGGTCATAGCTCTGCCACCACCTGATGCTTTGTTGGGGGCTGTGAGAACAACAGACAGTCCCTCAGGCAGGTAGGCACACACATCCATTCAGACCGGTATCGACAGACGTGGCAGCTGCCTGTGATGCCTCCGAGAACAGTTTCCCAGCAGGTGCAGGCCTGATAATTATCCTACAGACTTCCACAGCAAACAGAGCTTGGTGCTCTGCCTGGCCCCTAGTGGCACATGGCAGACAGATGTGACCTGACCTCAGCAATGTGCAGACGTGCACACCCAGCACCCAGATGACAGACACATGTGAGGAAAACCCAAAGCAGCAACTAATATGCCACACTTCATTCCATTCCTTGGTGCTTACAGTTATTGCATCATGGGAAGTGTGGGATGGGGAGCGCAGACATGTACTCTACCCAAGTGGGGGGGGGGGGGGGGGCAGTGAACACTGTCTCCTGCCAACTGATTAAATTAAGAAAATGCCAACTGAGTTCAACAGTTATTGACAGTGATTTGAATTCCACATTGTGAGATCTGTCCTCCCCAACACTGACTGAGTCTTTTTGCAGTCAATTTCCGGATGGGGGAGGAGATTGGAAGTGGCAAAGGGATGGAAGTAGAAGGACAAAGAGAGAGCTGCTGCATTCTGTTTGTGTGCATTTCCCACATCAGCGGCAGGTGTGCACTCAGGGGCAAACCTATTATTGTCCGTTGATTGACAGCTACTTAACCTATAGTTCTGCTAAAAGGATCCTTCCTTTTGATTCACAGGTCCTTAACCTGTTGTTCTCCCACCCCCAGCCCCTCCCACTCCCCTCACCCCTCAGGAATCCTCCAACCCACCCCCTCCCCCTCGCTACTACAGGTACACTTCCAGGTCTGAGTTATTGGAATAGCCCCTCCCACTCTTATCAGTTTGATTGACTACTTAATTAAATTGATCAATTAATTAACCCATCACCCTCTGGTAACCCCCCTGCCCTCCTACCCTCCCTCCCAGAAATTGTTGGAAAAAACACTCAGTTGATCGGTTATTTGGAGGTAATTCCATTGCAGTGTATGGAATATTTTTTAAATAATTTAGACAATGTGTGGAATATCTTTATTTAAAAAATTTATGGGGTATATTTTTTTTTTTTATAAGAGAAGCAGTTTGTGGGGCTTGGATTTCACTTGCTCATCATTCTCTGCTGTTTGGAAATATGCAGGTCTTCTGAGAAGTAATCACATCGATCACATTTCTTTTTTTATTCCGATTGTGCAAGGAATACCGTCACTAAACACACATCACACGTAATTACACGCAGTTGAAAATCTTTTGATCGTGAAGCAGGCCCTGCCTGCTGTCCCCCGTCCACTGGACCACGCAGGACGCTGCCGCACACGCTCCCAGCAGTCGGGAGCCACCAGCAGCTCCCGCGAAGTGATGTTGCAGCCGTCAGCTGCTGAACCGTGTGCAGGTGTCAGTTTGGACCCCGCAAGGATGAGGCAGCGGCATCTCTTTCATACATGACACCTGAGAAATACCTGTCAAAATGCACGTTCACACAGGCACCGTTGCTACCACAATGACGCATCGCCAACAAATGTTAGCTTACTGACTCGCCATCACAGGTGCATCTAAAAGGTTCTCAGTGTTATACAGTCGTCACATGTCTATGTAAAAAAGAGCCAAGTCTTCCTCTCAGAAATCTTAAAGTGTCACAGAAATAGTTAATGGTCTCTTTTGTAGGAGCTTGTCTGGATGGAAATTCTTGCCCTAACAGGAGCTGTTTACAAAAGTAGCACAGAATAACACTGAATGCACTCTTCCTGATGATCCTAAAGGGACAGCCAGTCCGTCACATGTGGCCCATGACAGTGGCTGCAGAAGCGCTTGTCAGCCAGAGAGAGACCAGCCGGCCGTGGACGATCGCCCACCCCAGGAGGACCTAAATGGAATTACACCTATCGTGCAACACTAATTGTGTTATTGGAGCAGGAGGCACATGACCGTGCCTGCTTCCAAAGATATATGTATAGCAGACATGTCTTAAATCGATGTAGTTACCTCCCATAAGACCTGCATCTTTCCATACAGCAGATAATGATGAGCAAGTGAAATGCAAGCCCCACAAACTGATTTTTTAATACAAAAACAATATACTTATGATTTTCCCTTTGGCAGCTCCTTCCTCTCCACCACAGAGCCACCAGTTTCCATATATTCCATACATTGCCTTGACTCCCATAAATTCTTTATTTAAACAATATTCCACACATTGTCTAAATTGTTCAAACAATTTTCCATTCACTGCAATGGAATTTCCTCCAAATGACCGATCAACTGAGTCTTTTTCCCACCAATTTCTGGGAGGGAGGGAGGGTGGAGGGGAGGGGGTTTACCAGAGGGGGAGATGTTAATAAATTAACCAATTTAATTAAATAGTCAATCAAATTGATAAGAGTGGGAGGGGCTATTCCAATATCTCAGACCTGAAAGTGTACCTGTAGCAGAGAGGGAGAGGGGTGGGTTGGAGGTTTCTTGAGGGGTGAGGGGAGTGGTAGGGGGTGGGGGAACAACAGGTTAAGGACCTGTCAATCAAAAGGGAGGATCATTTTAGGAGAACAATAGGTTAAGTACCTGTCAATCAAAGGAGAGCAATAGCTTTGCTCCTGAGTGCATACCTGCCCCTGATGTAGGCAACCTGCACTAACAAAATGCGCCAGCTCTCTCTTTATCCTTCTACTGATGGACAAGGCTGGGATTTCCCAGGAGGGGGAGGGGGTCACTAATTGATCCATTTAATTAATTATTCGATTTATTTGTTTTGAAAAGTGTGCTTGTATTGGCGATGGCCAGGAGTTTTTCCAGAGGGGTGAGGGAGGAGGAGGAGAGGGGGGGGTTTCAGGATGACAGGTTATCGCCAGAGGGTCATAAATCAACCCCCAGGGGTCAGAAGTCAATTAGCTTAACAATAGGGTAAGGGGAGAGGAGGGGGACAATTTGTCCCTGAATGTATGCTTGCCCCTGAATGTATGCATCTCCGCAAACAAAGTGGTGTAGAACTGTCTCTAACCCACTACTGAAGGAGTGATGGTGGGAGAGAGAAAGTGGCAGTGAAAGAGAGAGAGAGATGGACGAAGACAATAGCAGTGGAAGAGAAAGAGAGGGGAGACAGCAAAAATGAAAAACACAGTTGAGTGGAGACCAAGATTAGGCGTGGGTGATCAGAATGCTCTCAAACCGGCGAACTTTAACAATTAGGTACAGGGGAAGGCGCAGTTTGGTCTGAAATTTTAAAGATGTGGGTGTGGGGGAAAATATAATTGGGACCCACACGAATTTTTGAGCTGAGGACGTACGGTGGAGACAGTGGCAGCGGGGAAGAAAGACAAAAGGAGACAGTATAAGTGAGGGAAGAGACTGTGGCAGTATGACATACTGTAAAGTCAGTAGGAGAAAAAGGAGAGATACATACGTAGACAGTTGCAGCGAGAGGGAGATGACTATGAACGCTTAATTACAAAGACAGACTGGATAAAAGTGTTTAGACTGGTCTGTGAGTAAAGAGCGTGTATATGTTGACATTCAAAATGTTTGATGCGGCAGGCGGAATTAGGATTGAGGCACTTGGTTCCCCGCTTCTCTAACGTTCTTTTAAAGAGGAACATATTGGTGTTTCTCGTGTTCCGAGAGGCGCATGTTTGCACTGATATTTACGTTATTATAATCTGTCTCTTAACATGCGGAGACTTCCTGGACTAATCTGACTCCACCAACCAGTGATCGATGAGAACGGCATGGCCACAGAAGCATCTCTCGTTTAATTACAAAGATCGACCAAACAGAAGAACATAAATTAAACTGGCAGGAGCAACTGTAACGGTTGGAAGAAACAAGGATTCTAAACATGGCCACACAATATAAGGTAAAAGGAAAGAGGGACATGGAACGGCCATTTAAAAGATGGAACTGAGACGAGAAGAGGTGGAAAGGCCTAATCTGTCAAAGGATGAGGAGGAGGAAAGAAGAAGAAACGTTTTTCTGCAAATAAAACCTCAAATCATGTTGTACGACATTAACATACAGTCTCAGTTTAACGAAGTCATCCCCTGTACAATGTATCCACTGTCTACACAGTGTATTAACTTTCTTTTTACTTATTCAATCAAGCACGGTGCTATACATGCATTTTGTACTGAAGGAGCGGCGGCCTGCTGACTTTCTCAGAAACTGATCAACACCTGTTAGCGACAACGCCGAAGGCACAGTTCCTGTCGTATATCAGATTGTGAGACGACAGCACTGTCGTATAGAAAAATAAGGCAGAAAGTTGTTCACACCCATGTATTGAACCTTTCGTCTGGCCCACTTGCTGATCAACTACACTGCTGGCCATCGTAAATGCAACACCCTGAAGGAAGCATCCGAATCAAGTGAAATTTACACCATGGGTTTGCAGCGATGAGATATGCAACTGATTAGAATTTCAGCGCAGACGCACATCACGCGCGCCTGTGGCGCCACCTCATAGCGCCATTTAACGCTTGGCGATTTCGACGAGTATACGTTCGGCACGTGTGTCTACCTTGTGGTTGTTTCACAAGACGATCAGTTATGCCTCGTAGACAACAGCGAACATCTTTTGATCAAGTATCCGAGTTCGACAGAGGAAGGATAGTGGCTTACCGAGATTGTGGATTACCATACAGAGAAATCGCTAGTCGTGTTGGACGAAACCAAACAACTGTAATGCGGATATGTGACCGTTGGATGCAGGAGGGTACGACGGACCGACGTGGTCGATCGCATTCACCTCGGTGCACCACTGCACGTGCTGATAGGCAAATTGTGCGCATGGCAGTGACGGATCGCTCAGTGACATCCCGAACCGTAGCACAGCACATTGCGTCTGTAACGCATCATCCAGTGTCTGCGCGTACCATTCGACGCCGTTTACAGCAGAGTGGTCTGTCCGCAAGACGTCCATTGCTTCGTCTACCATTTACGCAGAATCACAGACGTCTCCGTCGCCAATGGTGTGATGACAGACGGATGTGGACGGCAGAATGGAATGACGTTGTCTTTACTGACGAGGCACGCTTCTGTCTGCAGCACCACGATGGTCGGATTCGAGTGTGGAGACACCGTGGAGAGAGGATGCTGGACAGCTGCATTATGCACCGCCACACTGGTCTTGCACCGGGTATTATGGTATGGGGAGGTATTGGATATTACTCTCGCACGCCTCTAGTACGCATTGCCGGTACTTTAAATAGCCGGCGCTACATATCCGAGGTGCTGGAGCCAGTTGTCCTTCCTTACCTTCAGGGCTCGGCCACAGCCATATTTCAACAGGATAATGCGCGACCACACGTGGCATGCATTGTCCAAAGGTTCTTCGTCAATAACCAGATTGAATTGCTTCCCTGGCCGGCTCGCTCTCCGGATCTTTTGCCGATAGAAAACATGTGGTCCATGGTTGCTCAACGAGTGACCCAGATTACATCCCCAGCTGCCACACCAGATGATCTTTGGCAACGTGTGGAAGCTGCTTGGGCTGCTGTACCCCAGGAACACATCCAACGTCTCTTTGACTGAATGCCGAGACGTGTGGCAGCGGTGATCTCCAACAATGGCGGCTACTCTGGCTACTGATTCTGGCAGGAACCACATGTCACAGACGTCTGTACACGTAATCATCCGATACTTGGTCAACATGTTATCTACAAAATAAATCTTATTGTGCTACCTCTTGTCTTTCTTGGTGTTGCATTTACGGTGGCCAGCAGTGTATATTTTTCACTAAGCACAAGCAAACTGCGCTCCGCTTAGAGACTTACGTAGTCTGCGAATCTCTTCAAATGTAAACCAGTAATTAAGATGTTCTACTGAGTTTATTCAGCGCCCACAATATTGGGTTAGAAAAAAAAATGGTTCAAATGGCTCTGAGCACTATGGGACTTAACATCTGTGGTCATCAGTCCCCTAGACCTTAGAACTACTTAAACCTAACTAACCTAAGGACATCATACACATCCATGCCCGAGGCAGGATTCGAACCTGCGACCGTAGCAGTCGCGCGGTTCCGGACTGAGCGCCTAGAACCGCTAGACCACCGCGGCCGGCTATATTGGGTTAGAACATGGGGGTGTTGCATTCAACTTCACACTTACGGATATACTGTCTAGTTTCATTTTATTTGTTTTCGTGATAGTTACTACTTCACCACCTATAATTTGATAACACATCTACAGACAACACCAGAGGCAGATAACGGAATCATTACTGTTTTGACTTCAGGTTTGCTGTTTCCGGTATTTAGAGCATGCGACTGTTAAGTTTGTAAAACTGCCGTCTTCTCGACTGCACGCACACACACACACACACACACACACACACACACACACATAAGTGTTCATTCTCTTTTGCAGTGCTCTTGTGCTTGTTGGCGTTTTTTCTGCCTCAAATCACTGCACAAGAGTCTAGTTTCTTGGAATTTCCCTTGATAACTCTTTCTTTAGCATTTGTCGCGGCGATATCGTTTCTTGTGATACCCGTGTGTCCTTTGACCAAGGTGAATCTTACGTCAATGTTGAAACTTGTTGCGCTTTAAATCGTCCTCAGAGCATCGCATAAATCGTGATGGGCAGGTCTCTTTGCGGAATGGTATTTCTGATCGCCTTGGAACACCTTTGGATCATGTTAAGTTCACTAGCTTTTAGAAACTGTTTATTATGGCGAAAGCCGCCGCTCGTCAGATGTTTCTACAATGGCGGAGGGCACGACGAGTCTGCGAAAGCGATAACGCCCCCCCCCCCCCCTTCCCTCCCTTCGTCACCCGTCCCCACAGTGCATTACATCAGTTCGTGACACTCGACGTCTGTTATGGAACCAGAGGCGTTTCACGTCAGAGATCTTACCTCCAGCAGACGCTCTTTGATTGGTCCTCGCAACACTACCTCACTCGCTACGAGACATAGCGCGTATAGAAGTTGTTTCAGTTTCCATTTATGTTCTCAGTGTGATCGTTTCGAGACAGTCTCTCAGCTGGCTTCGTCATAGGTGCCTCCAACCAAGCTGCACGGTTTTGACGACCGGTAAGAAAGTACCAGCTGACAGACTTACGTCAGAAGATTTCACGCTGAAACACAAGTTGCACTGTCCGCTGTTTCCTAGAAGTAGACGCTTTGGTTTATATCTTATTAGCCTCTCACCTGCTATCTGATGGATGATAGGTCACTGTGAGGTGCTTGGATATTACTGAGAACGTCTTTTTAACTGATTGTTTATCAGTTACTTGGTTCAAATGGCTCTGAGCACTATGGGACTCAACTGCTGTGGTCATAAGTCCCCTAGAACTTAGAACTACTTAAACCTAACTAACCTAAGGACAGCACACAACACCCAGCCATCACGAGGCAGAGAAAATCCCTGACCCCGCCGGGAATCGAACCCGGGAACCCGGGCGTGGGAAGCGAGAACGCTACCGCACGACCACGAGATGCGGGCTATCAGTTACTTGCTTGTGATCATATTACGTTAACACTTCGGAGGCTGTCATTAATTGTTCTGCTTGTAAGCCATGAGTGTACAGACACTTCCGATTAGAAACGGTAGGGTAAGCGGTTTCCCCTTCTTGCTCCGGCAGATGGATGCTGCGCCTGAATCTAGCGCGAAGGCTACAGAATTTCGAGAGGTTAAAGAGAATCACGCAAAGTAATCAGTTAAAGTTACAGTGCTCTGTAAGCACGGATTTATTAATGGCCAGGGCAGATTTTTGGCAGAAAATCATTGGTGTTACGGGTCGCGAAAGTTGTACGTAGATTACGCGAAGTTCCATTTCGTACAGTCTTTAGTTCAGACTCGACGCGTTCGAGGACATATATAGCGTGCTTCACGATTTACATTACACATTTCTAGAGGTTGTAGAGGGGACGTAGTGCATCAAGTTTGCCGGCCGCGGTGGTCTAGCGGTTCTGGCGCTGCAGTCCGGAACCGCGGGACTGCTACGGTCGCAGGTTCGAATCCTGCCTCGGGCATGGGTGTGTGTGATGTCCTTAGGTTAGTTAGGTTTAAGTAGTTCTAAGTTCTAGGGGACTTATGACCTAAGATGTTGAGTCCCATAGTGCTCAGAGCCATTTGAACCATTTTTTTTGCATCAAGTTTTGCACAGGAACCCATGTCCGGAAACGTCACCCAGTGACGCTACACAAAAAAATGGCTCAAATGGCTCTGAGCACTATGGGACTTAACTTCTGAGGTCATCGGTCCCCTAGAACTTAGAACTACTTAAACCTAACTAACCTAAGGACATCACACACATACATGCCCGAGGCAGGATTCGAACCTGCGACCGTAGCAGTCGCGTGGTTCCAGACTGAAGCGCCTAGAACCGCTCGACCATATCGGCCGGCTGACGCAACACAGCGGCAAGTTACAGGCTCTGGTGGCTGTAAATGTATTTATGTACATGGTGTAACAAATGTTCTAGGATAATGGAGAAGGATAAATATATCAGTGTGAGGTAAGGCTCCCTGTACCAGAAACCAACGAGTCGAAAGTTATAAAAGCAAACCTTTCTGAAACGTCTGATTGGTTGGTTGGTTTGTGGGAGTAAAGGGACCAGACTGCTGCGGTCATCGGTCCCGAAACGTCTGACTGTGGAATATATGCACTACTGTTTTTGCTAAGATTCTAGGGTAGGCAACTTTCCAAGTTGGTAGTATGGACCTAGACAGGGAAAAAATGTCCAGTAAACGTTCACTCTAAAACGCATACCTGAGGAGCTGTGAACGTTTGTCTATCTCCGCTTCTGTGGAACACATCTTCTCTGTTGAACGGGTGGTCATAGCACGTAAGGTATGGATCTTAGAGCCCTTGTTTACTGGACATTTTTTCCTTGTTTTGATCAGCCCTACTGCCTCTGAAAGTTGCCTACCCCACAATCTTACCAATAACAATACCGGTACACGTATTCCACTGTCGAGGTATCAGAACGGCTTTCGCTTGTAACTTTCGACTCGTTCGTTTCCGGTACAGGGACCCTTGCCTCAAATTGATACGTTTATCTTTCTCCTTTTTCCTAGACTTTTTGTATCACCCTGTACATACATACATTTAGAGGCGCCAGCTGCTATATCTTTGACGCTTTGCGGTGCTGTCTTTGGAGGACGTCTCTGGACATGGTAAAACTTGATCTACTAATTCCCTCTGCAACCTCTAGAACTGTGTAACATACATATATATATATATATATATATATATACGAGGCTAAGTCAATTATTATCCGCGCTACAGTCTGGAACCACGCGACCGCTACAGTCGCAGGTTCGAATCCTGCCTCGGGAATGGGTGAGTGTGATGTCCTTAGGTTAGTTAGGTTTAAGTAGTTCTAAGTTCTAGGGGACTGATGACCTCAGAAGTTAAGTTCCATAGTGCTCAGGCCATTTGATTTATCCACAATTTAATTATATTTTTGTTTCTTTTGGTAGTACTGGCCGGCCGCGGTGGTCTAGCGGTTCTGGCGCTGCAGTCCGGAACCGCGGGACTGCTACGGTCGCAGGTTCGAATCCTGCCTCGGGCATGGGTGTGTGTGATGTCCTTAGGTTAGTTAGGTTTAAGTAGTTCTAAGTTCTAGGGGACTTATGACCTAAGATGTTGAGTCCCATAGTGCTCAGAGCCATTTTTTTTTTTTTTTTTTGGTAGTACTGTCGTTGTACCTTGATGACGCAAGCTTTTTTTATTTGTTGTTGTATCTTTGCAATTTTCAAGCTGCTAGGTTAGTTTCGTTATCGCCGCCGTGCTGTTAATCATGGCTGCTCCGCTGTGTATTTGCACCAAAGAAGAGCAACGTTCAGTGATCCGTTAATTGTGGTCGGAGGGTCCGAAATTCATCGAAGACTTTCGGTACAGTACGGGAACAGTGTTTTGCCACAACGGAGTGTCTACGAATGGATTGAAAAATTCCGAAATGGCCGACGAGTGTTACGCACGATGAAGGAGCCGGGCGGCCGTTTACCGCCACAAATGAAGAAACCATTGAGCGTTCACGTGAAATGATTCTCTTGTACAGACGATTAACTATTGACGAAGTGACACATCGTCTGCAAATTAGTCACGGTTCTGCCTACGAATTCATCCACAACTGACTTGGGCTTCATAAAGTTCATCTCGTGGTCGTGCGGTAGCGTTCTCGCTTCCCACGCCCGGGTTCCCGGGTTCGATTCCCGGCGGGGTCAGGGATTTTCTCTGCCTCGTGATGGCTGGGTGTTGTGTGCTGTCCTTAGGTTAGTTAGGTTTAAGTAGTTCTAAGTTCTAGGGGACTTATGACCACAGCAGTTGAGTCCCATAGTGCTCAGAGCCATTTGAACCATTTCATAAAGTTTGTGCAACATGGGACCCAAAACAACTCACACAGTTGCATAAACAAACGCGCTTGGACATCTGCAAAAAACATTTGGAGCGCTATGGTAAAGAAGGGGGCAACTTCTTAGACAGGATCATTACTGGTGACGAAACATGGCTCCATCTTTACGAGCCGGAGAGTAAGCGGGAGTATGGAATGGAAACATCAAAATTCGCCGTGGAAGAAAAAGTTCAAGACCCAACCGTCAGCAGGAAAATTGATGTTTACGGGTTTTTGGGACGCACAAGGTCCAGTACTAGAACGTTATGGGGCAAGGGGCCCAACAATAAACAGTGTAAGTTACAGTGAGATGCTTACTGCCAGGCTAAAGCCTGCAATTCGAAGCAAACGGCGTTGATTGCTGTCAAAATGTGTTGTGTTAGAACACGGCAATGCCAGTCCGCATACCGCTGCCCACACTCCTGAAACGCCCCAGAAACTCAAATCTGAAGTACTGGATCATCCGCCATATAGTCCCGATCTGGCCCTTTATGACTCTCACTTGTTCGGTCCACTCAAACAGGCATTAAGGGGCCGTCTATTTGCGTCGGACAAAGCAGTGAAAGAAGCGGTGCGTTCCTGGCTCGCAGCTCAACCGAGAACCTTCTTTTATGAGGGCATCAGGAAGCTTGTACAACGATGGACCAAGTGAGTTGAAACGCAAGGAGACTATGTCAAAAAATTGTGTTCTTGTATGTTTCCTATTCGATCACAATAATATTTTATAAGTACTTTGCGGATAATAGTTGATTTACTCTTGATATATCAGCAGGATGAATAAAACCAGGCTCACAAGGCAAATCTTTGAGATAGTAAACAAGAGGAAAAACAAGACAAAGTGGATCACTGAAACAGAAGAAGACATTAAAGAACTGGGAATCACGCAAGACAGCATGAACAATAGAGAATAGTTTAGAAACATCATAAAGAAAGTCACACTTAAACAAGAACACACGGAGAACAGAACGGGAAATAGATGGTCGGAAGAACGCAAGAGTGAACGTATGAAGAGAATTTGGGAAGAACGAAGAAAGAAGAATAAATCATGACTACTCAAGTTCAATCGCTCTCTTAAAAGCGAATAATCGTTGTGTGTGTGTACACATATTTCTTTTTGACAATATTACTATCATATTTTAGTTGATGGCACTGTTGACGTGGTATCATTACACGTGAGTATTTCTCCAGTAAGAGACTCGTGGCGACCGGTGCTTTGTTACAGAGTAATAATGTAATTGCCATTTACTTGGTTTGTAGCTGCCAGTTACCTTTATTCCTGCGGAAATACCTTGAAAACAATTAAAAAAGCCTGTAGTAGTGTGTCATAAAAACGTACAACACAAAAACGCAGAGTACTGCAACAATGCAAAGACGGAAAAGTGGTTGCCTTCACTGTGGGAAGAGCTCGGCTTAGCGTGCAGTTTGTGCCGCCCTTCCACTGCATATCTGTAAACTTACTAAGGGACCGCGTGTTCTCGTCATCGCTGACTTCGTCCAAGTTTGTGGCATGTGTAGGGTTGGCGGGAAGTGAAAGTAACAGAAGTGGGAGCTCCAGATGGGATGCCAGAGCGTTTAGAAAAGAAAATAGCGTCTTTGGCGCCGGTCAGGAAGCTCATGAGCCATTCGTGTTAGCGTGGATGCCATGGAGAGGGAAGAGTAGCGGCTGCTAATCCGAGCGTCGTGGGATCGAGACTGCCTGCAAATCATTTTTCAGTTTCGACGTTGCATACACAGCAAATATACCGAAGTAATTCTCAGGATATCGATTTCATTAATATTTCGATAAAAGGCATAGGAAAATTTGGGACTGCAAATAAATTTCCAGGAAGGGATTGTAAGGCGTACACGTTATCTTCGTATATAAAATTAGATACTTTTATTATTTTGCAATTGATGATTTACGCGTGCTGTGTAGTGTTCATTGTAAAAAAATTTCTTGCCGTGTTGCACACGTTATACTCGTAAAAGCCGTATTTTCACAATTACACGGTTGTATTAAAGTTCCTACATAAAAACAGATGTGGTTTACATTCATAAAAGATTCTCTCTCATCGGTCACTGACAGCAAACCAAGCACGAGCAAGTGCTGTACGTTTAAATTACAATCCCTTCTTGGAAAGTTATTTGCAGAGCCTTTGAGGACACTGTTAAAGTACTATTCCTCTCCGGTAAATTTATTTGCAAAGGCCACATTTTCGTTTGCATTTCCTCTTCACGGCTTTTATGAAAATATTAATAAACTAATATATCGAACATTACTTCGACTTATAAGCTGTGTAAAGGCTGAAAACAAAAAAAAAAGTTTCCTCACAGAGGCTCGACCTGTACTGTTGTAGTTTTATTTTCTGAAGGCTTCGCCACGAGGGGCGCCTACATCGGTCTCTAGAAGAGCGTAGCGTTACAAAGGATTGGAAAAGAGCACAGGTCATCCCCGTTTTCAAGAAGTGACGTCGAACAGATGTGTAGAACTATAGACCTATATCTCTACCGTCGATCAGTTGTAGAATTTTGCAACACGTATTGTGTTCGAGTATAATGACTTTTCTGGAGACTAGAAATCTACTCTCTAGGAATCAGCATGGGTTTCGAAAAAGACGGTCGTGTGAAACCCAGCTCGCGCTATTCGTCCACGAGACTCAGAGGGCCATAGACACGGGTTCCCAGGTAGATGCCGTGGTTCTTGACTTCCGCAAGTCGTTCGATACAGTTCCCCAAAGTCATTTAATGAACAAAGAGCATATGGACTATCAGACCAATTGTGTGATTGGATTGAAGAGTTCGTGGATAACAGAACGCAGCATGTCATTCTCAATGGAGAGAAGTCTTCCGAAGTAAGAGTGATTTCAGGTGTGCCGCAGGGGAGTGTCGTAGGACCGTTGCTATTCGCAATATACATAAATGACCTTGTGGATGACATCGGAAGTTCACTGAGGCTTTTTGCAGATGATGCTGTGGTGTATCGAGAGGTTGCAACAATGAAAAATTGTACTGAAATGCAGGAGGATCTGCAGCGAATTGGCCCATGGTGCAGGGAATGGCAATTGAATCTCAATGTAAACAAGTGTAATGTGCTGCGAATACATAGAAAGAAAGATCCCATATCATTTAGATACAATATAGCAGGTCAGCAACTGGAAGCAGTTAATTCCATGAATTATCTGGGAGTACGCATTAGGAGTGATTTAAAATGATATGATCATATAAAGTTGATTGTCGGTAAAGCAGATGCCAGACTGAGATTCATCGGAAGAATCCTAAGGAAATGCAATCCGAAAACAAAGGAAGTAGGTTACAGTAAGCTTGTTCGCCCACTGCTTGAATACTGCTCAGCAGTGTGGGATCCGTACCAGATAGGGTTGATAGAAGAGATAGAGAAGATCCAATGGAGAGCAGCGCGCTTCGTTACAGGATCATTTAGTAATCACGAAAGCGTTACGGAGATGATAGATAAACTGCAGTGGAAGACTCTGCAGGAGAGACGCTCAGTAGCTCGGTACGGGCTTTTGTTGAAGTTTCGAGAACATACCTTCACCGAGGAGTCAAGCAGTATATTGCTCCCTCCTACGTATATCTCGCGAAGAGACCATGAGTGGCGGGTTGGCGCGGTCTGCGTTTTAACCACACTGTTGAGGTACAGCCAACACCGCCGTGAGATCCGCACAGTACTGAGGGCGGAGAGTGGAGGGGGCGTTACTTTAGCCAGCAGCAGGCAGAGCGACTGAACGGAACAAGTTTACTTCCAGCCGAGGCCCAGAGCGCATACCGTGGACATTTGCAGTTGTGTCTAGGTATTTGCAACGAAAGACAGCTTCAAAGGTAAAGGAGGGTAATGAATCATACGAAATGCCACATGAGACAAGGAAATCCTTGTACCAGAATACCCAAACAATATCCCTGCACAGTCTCTGTAATTTTGTCGGTACAGTTCGGTATTCACTCTCCCACAGGTCGCAAGGTGGAGATCTCGGCTTGAGCTCCACACTCTTAACACGGAGCTTCTGGCTGGCTGGCTGTGCAGTCTCCCTGACTCCTACTGTACAATACCGGTACACCTAGCGGTTCCTGCAGCAGTCGCTTCAGTGCTTACAACAACACAGAAACAGAGGTAAATTGAGATAGAAATCAAACAGAACGCTGTCGCTCTCTAATCGCAGATCCGTTATACCAAAGTGCGCAGACGATATACCTGAACAACTTCCAGAAATGTTGTCGGTGTTGAGGTTGGCCCCCTACATGCACACCAGACAAAAAACTGGTGACCTCCGAGAGACATTAGCGCAGTACCATGTACGTCTGACATCGGCTGCAGTTCGGCGGCAGAGATCGTCCGCAAGGTTCTTCAGGTATGTCATATCTACCTGAAGCCACTCATTGGAGATTAGATGCCACAGAGCTAACAAACTGTGCAAATGTTGGTTGCCATCTTTCACACATTACTCTAAATACTACCAGACATTTTCTACAGTATATATGGGACTGGTTCCCAAATATGCGAGTGGCTCGAAGAC
Organism: Schistocerca nitens; assembly: GCF_023898315.1. Classification (NCBI taxonomy): domain Eukaryota; kingdom Metazoa; phylum Arthropoda; class Insecta; order Orthoptera; family Acrididae; genus Schistocerca; species Schistocerca nitens. Next base: position 14,793,795 of record NC_064622.1, read on the forward strand.
TTCTTAAGTAATAGAACCCAGTACGTTGTCCTCGATGGTGAGTGTTAATCAGAGGTGAGGGTATCATCTGGAGTGCCCCAGGGAAGTGTGGTAGGTCCGCTGTTGTTTTCTATCTACATAAATGATCTTTTGGATAGGGTGGATAGCAATGTGAGGCTGTTTGCTGATGATGCTGTGGTGTACGGGAAGGTGTCGTCGTTGGTTGATTGGTTGGTTTCGGGGAAGGAGACCAGACAGCGAGGTCATCGGTCTCATCGGATTAGGGAAGGATGGGGAAGGAATTCGGCCGTGCCCTTTCAGAGGAACCATCCCGGCATTTGCCTGGAGTGATTTAGGGAAATCACGGAAAACCTAAATCAGGATGGCCGGACGCGGGATTGAACCGTCGTCCTCCCGAATGCGAGTCCAGTGTCTAACCACTGCGCCACCTCGCTCGGTGTCGTCGTTGACTGACTGTAGGAGGATACAGGATGATGCTAGGATTTGTGATTGGTGTAAAGAACGGCAGCTAACTCTAAATATAGATAAATGTAAATTAATGCAGATGAATAGGAAAAAGAATCCCGTAATGTTTGAATACTCCATTAGTAGCGTAGCGCTTGACACAGTCACGTCGATTAAATATTTGGGCGTAACATTGCAGAGCGATATGAAGTGCATGTAATGCCAATTGTGGGGAAGGCGGATAGTCGTCTTCGGTTCATTGGTAGAATTTTGGGAAGATGTGGTTCATCTGTAAAGGAGACCGCTTATAAAACACTAACACGACCTATTCTTGAGTACTGCTCGAGCATTTGGGATCCCTATCAGGTCAGATTGAGGGTGGACATAGAAGCAATTCAGAGGCGGGCTGCTAGATTTGTTACTGGTAGGTTTGATCATCACGCGAGTGTTACGGAAATGCTTCAGGGACTCGTGTGGGAGTCTCTAGAGGAAAGGAGGCGTTCTTTTCGTGAATCGCTACTGAGGAAATTTAGAGAACCAGCATTTGAGGCAGACTGCAGTGCAATTTTACTGCCGCCAACTTACATTTCGCGGAAAGACCACAAAGATAAGAGAGATTAGGGTTCGTACAGAAGCATATAGGCAGCCATTTTTCCCTCGTTCTGTTTGGGAGTGGAACAGGGGGAGAAGATACTACACTCCTGGAAATTGAAATAAGAAGATCGTGAATTCATTGTCCCAGGAAGGGGAAACTTTATTGACACATTCCTGGGGTCAGATACATCACATGATCACACTGACAGAACCACAGGCACATAGACACAGGCAACAGAGCATGCACAATGTCGGCACTAGTACAGTGTATATCCACCTTTCGCAGCAATGCAGGCTGCTATTCTCCCATGGAGACGATCGTAGAGATGCTGGATGTAGTCCTGTGGAACGGCTTGCCATGCCATTTCCACCTGCCGCCTCAGTTGGACCAGCGTTCGTGCTGGACGTGCAGACCGCGTGAGACGACGCTTCATCCAGTCCCAAACATGCTCAATGGGGGACATATCCGGAGATCTTGCTGGCCAGGGTAGTTGACTTACACCTTCTAGAGCACGTTGGGTGGCACGGGATACATGCGGACGTGCATTGTCCTGTTGGAACAGCAAGTTCCCTTGCCGGTCTAGGAATGGTAGAACGATGGGTTCGATGACGGTTTGGATGTACCGTGCACTATTCAGTGTCCCCTCGACGATCACCAGTGGTGTACGGCCAGTGTAGGAGATCGCTCCCCACACCATGATGCCGGGTGTTGGCCCTGTGTGCCTCGGTCGTATGCAGTCCTGATTGTGGCGCTCACCTGCACGGCGCCAAACACGCATACGACCATCATTGGCACCAAGGCAGAGGCGACTCTCATCGCTGAAGACGACACGTCTCCATTCGTCCCTCCATTCACGCCTGTCGCGACACCACTGGAGGCGGGCTGCACGATGTTGGGGCGTGAGCGGAAGACGGCCTAACGGTGTGCGGGACCGTAGCCCAGCTTCATGGAGACGGTTGCGAATGGTCCTCGCCGATACCCCAGGAGCAACAGTGTCCCTAATTTGCTGGGAAGTGGCGGTGCGGTCCCCTACGGCACTGCGTAGGATCCTACGGTCTTGGCGTGCATCCGTGCGTCGCTGCGGTCCGGTCCCAGGTCGACGGGCACGTGCACCTTCCGCCGACCACTGGCGACAACATCGATGTACTGTGGAGACCTCACGCCCCACGTGTTGAGCAATTCGGCGGTACGTCCACCCGGCCTCCCGCATGCCCACTATACGCCCTCGCTCAAAGTCCGTCAACTGCACATACGGTTCACGTCCACGCTGTCGCGGCATGCTACCAGTGTTAAAGACTGCGATGGAGCTCCGTATGCCACGGCAAACTGGCTGACACTGACGGCGGCGGTGCACAAATGCTGCGCAGCTAGCGCCATTCGACGGCCAACACCGCGGTTCCTGGTGTGTCCGCTGTGCCGTGCGTGTGATCATTGCTTGTACAGCCCTCTCGCAGTGTCCGGAGCAAGTATGGTGGGTCTGACAGACCGGTGTCAATGTGTTCTTTTTTCCATTTCCAGGAGTGTAGTTGTGGTACGAGGTACCCTCCGCCACGGACCGTATGGTGGATTGTGGAGTATGTATATAGATGTAGATGTAGATGTATTGAGATCAGGTGATATAGTAGATCAATATAGTTGCAGAAGAAGGCCCAAATATTTCTCAAACCAGGAATGTCTGCCTACAAGTCCTGCGAACACCGTCATTGCCATTTCGGAAGACCAGTGTGTCAAAGCCGCACTCATCGTGAAAACTGAATGGGGCTGTGGGAATGGAAATGGATTAATAATTGCTCGAATAATTGGGAAAATTGATTGGAAAGAATAGTTGAGAACATTTTGAAAGTACTCTACGAACCTGAGCAGAATCTTTGGTAACCTTTAAAGGATAGCAGTGTCAACAGACCTTGAATATCATTACATTCAAGGTCAAGAAACATAAATATTAAATTAACAACAGCCTCAGTTGCAATGTTTACGTAGGTTTCAGTTGGGATAACCCAACCTTCCTCAGAATAAAAGGAACTACGATTTGTCCATAATTATGGACAAATTGGGTTATCCCAACTGAAACCTAGGTAAATCTAGGTGAACATTGCAACTGAGGCTGTTGTTGATTTAAAATTAATATTTATGCAGTTGCTGACAGGGCCACGAAATGTTGAAAATATCAATAAACATAATTTGCATGTACATACTGCTGCTTGCAGTAGCGTGCGTTACCAAATAATCACCCCAACCATTGACATTGTCGATTTGTGTATAAGTTCTTAAACACACGAAATACAATATTTGTAGTATAAGCAAAACCAAGTTCACTAGATGCCTTTCAAGTCTGAATCATTACCTTCACATTAACAGCACAGTGGTGGTAAGGTCATACGGGACCAAAGTGCTGAGGTTATCAAAAATGGCTCTGAACACTATGGGACTCAACTTCTGAGGTCATCAGTCCCCTAGAACTTAGAACTACTTAAACCTAACTAACCTAAGGAAATCACACACATCCATGCCCGAGGCAGGATTCGAACCTGCGGCAATAGCGGTCTGGCGGTTCCAAACTGAAGCGCCTAGAACCGCTCGGCCACACTGGCCGGCGCGGAGGTCATCGGTCCCTAGGCTTACACACTACGTAATGTAACTTAAACTAACTTATGTTAAGGATAACACACACACACACACACACACACACACACACACACACACACACTCCCTTGCCCCCGATGGAGTACTCGAGCCTCCGACGGGGAGAGCCGCGCGAACCGTGGCAAGACGCCCCTGACCGCGCGGCTACCCCGCGTGGCTTCACATCAACTCCATTGTGTTTAGTCTGGAGTGTGACATTGTCGATGCAGGCACAACAACTGTTGTTACATGTTGCTCTTTAAAGAAACTTTCGTACAAAATATTTACATTTATAAATGAGCTATTATTGTGAAATATTTTACATCGGTTTGCATAGAGCACAAGTCTGAGACACGTATCACTTAAAAAATGGTTCAAATGGCTCTGAGCACTATGTGACTCAACTGCTGTGGTCATAAGTCCCCTAGAACTTAGAACTACTTAAACCAAACTAACCTAAGGACATCACACACATCCATGCCCGAGGCAGGATTCGAACCTGCGACCGTAGCGGTCGTGCGGTTCCAGACTGTAGCGCCTTTAACCGCTCGGCCACTTCGGCCGGCCCGTATCACTTACTTGAAGCATTCTGTGTTGTTTATTTACGATACGTCTAAAGGTTCTAGTTTTACAGTACATTTGCAAGTAAAGTGGATGTATGCATTTATTTACGTATCTCACATGAAACTATGGGATGCTTACGCTAGTAGCTCTACGTAATCTGTAGCTTCTCGTCTGCAAACATCAAACCATATGTTATTTTTCTGTTTATTGTGCATTTCCGACAGAGAATCACTATGTATCGTGTTGTTTAGTATGTTACTTACAGTTTAGGATTTTATGGTGTTTTTACTTCCTTGTGTCGAGGTAACACATTTCTTGCTTACGCTTTCGCCGTTACACGTAATGTTACACATTCTGACCGGCTAATCGCTCACTTTTTCTAGCACGCAACTTTGGAGTTGAGCTGCCCGAATAAGGATATCTTGTTCCATTTTCTCCATGGAGCCTGCCATACAATTTCGTACCTCCCTACAGTGATTGCGTCAGTCTGGGTACACTAAATCGACACTTTACAGATATTTCCTCTCTATCAACTACGTCTGAAGTGCGTCATCACTCAGAGCAAATAAAAATGTGTTATTAACACACTTGACGTAAATTCCAAGATCCTTTAACCATCCTACTTTTCCGCGATTACGCGGATCACTAATAACAAATATAACCTGTTGTACACCTAAGATTGTCAAAATGGTTCACATGGCTCTGAGCCCTATGGGACTCAACATCTGTGGTCATAAGTCCCCTAGAACTTAGAACTACTTAAACCTAACTAACCTAAGGAATCACATCCATGCCCGAGGCAGTATTCGAACCTGCGACCGTAGCAGTCGCTCGGTTCCTGACTGAAGCGCCAGAACCGCTAGACCACCGCGGCCGGCCACCTAAGATTGTCGTTCTCACTGTGACGCAGTTGTTAATATACAGTGGCCAGATTCAACGATCAGTTACTTATCGTTCAGTGGAAATAACGAGCACTGCAGTCTCTCGTCTCGTATAATTACACAGATTTGTTGATCGACTAGGCAGAGTCGCGTCGATTTCCCCTAGGATGGTAACTCTGCTGGGTGTTGTTACACGATGATTTGGCTAACGACCTGGCAGTATTCAGACGTAACAAGCAACAACAGTTTTACGGCGACATTGGTCAAGGGCACATTGCTCTCCCGATCAGAAACGACAAACACGCCATTTTCAGGGCATCCTGGTTCACACTGACAATAATAAGAAGAGAGTCCAAGTAATACGGTGCGAGAAACATCACAGAAATACCTCCGACGTGCTCTACCCCTTACAACCTACACCCTACACCCCAACACACACACACACACACACACACACACACACACACACACACACACACACACGACACAGTGGGTCGCTGGTGCACTCCCCGCCGCTTTGCAGCTTTGGAGAGGGAGCAATGCTACGCACTCAATGCACTCGCGCACTCAGCTTTCATAGTGTCTGTGTTGCTCGGCTCGATGCACACGTGCAGCTTAAGTGCCGCTCTCACAAGGGAACCTCCCCATCACACCCCCCTCAGATTTACTTATAAGTTGGCACAGTGGATAGGCCTTGAAAAACTGAATACAGATCAATCCGGAAAACAGGAAGAAGTTGTGTGGAACTATGAAAAAAATAAGCAAAATATACAAACTGAGTAATCCATGCGGAAGACAGGCAACATCAAGGATGATCTGGTCTCAGTAGCGCCACGGTCCCGTGGTTAGCGTGAGCAGCTGCGGAACGAGAGGTCCTTGGTTCAAGTCTTCCCTCGCGTAAAAAGTTTAATTTTTTATTTTCAGACAATTATCAAAGTTGAGGTACTCACACATAATCAAGTTCTCTTCAAACTTCCAGGACATGTTCAGATTTGCTTGGACATATGCAGAATTTGACAGTCTACACACGGAAAAATTTGAAAACGTTAAAAACATATGTTTTGACAGAGCACAGGGAAAACTGAGCGACTGTGAAACTGTTGCATTCATTTGTTGCAGTTTATGTGACAAACTCTTATGTTTTCATCACTTTTTGGGGAGTGATTATGATATCCACAAGAAAACATAAATCGGGCAAGGTAGAAGAATCTTTTTACCCATTCGCCAAGTGTGTAAGTTAGGTGGGTCGACAACATATTCCTGTCATGTGACGCACATGCCGTCACCAGTGTCGTATAGAATATACCAGACGTGTTTTCCTGTGCAGGAATCGGTTGACCTATGACCTGCCGATCAAATGTTTTCGGTTCCCATTGGAGAGGCACGTCCTTTCGTCTACTAATCGCACGGTTTTGCGGTGCGGTCGCAAAACACAGACACTAAACTTATTACACTGAACAGAAACGTCAATGAACGAACGGACAGATCATACTTTGCGAAAGTAAAGAAAGTAAAAATTTTTTCTCGAGGGAAGACTTGAACCAATGACCTTTCGTTCCGCAGTAGCTCACGCTAACCACGGGACCACGCCGCGACTGAGCGCAGCATCTCCTTGATGTTGCCTATCTTGCGCATGGACTACTCAGTTTGTATATTTTGCTTATTTTATTCATAGTTCCACATAACTTCTTCCTGTTTTCTCGATTGATCTGTGTTCAGTTTCTCAAGGCCTATCCACTGTGCCAACTTATAACTAAATCTGAGGGGGGTGCGATGGGGAGGTTCCCTTGTCAGTAAAGGCCTTTCAAATGGTTCAAATACCCAGTGCCTGCAGTTCCTTTAGCACAGTTGGTTCGGAACAGTCGTCATAGACTGGTGTGAGTGGTACAGACACGTTAGTCGGTACACCGACAAACCGGACAGCATCGTCCACACGGTGTGTACGACAGCCGCTCTGCGTCAGCTTGTCACGTATCCGTGTAGAGCCACTTCAGCCGTTCGTGCCATACGACCGACTGGCGCGCGCGCACACGGACCACTTCACAGCCGTACATTACTTCAATGGTGCAACGTCTCCTTTTCCTGCCCTAACTCTCATTTGTGCTGGAACACTGTATTACTTGCATTACAGCATCGTTCACCGGCCAGGTGTGTTATCGGTTATCGGTTAGCATCTGGTGACGTCCTCATATCCGACACCGATAAGCTGATTCGTATGAGTATTCCGCAGGAATTTCTGCTTCTAAAGAGTAACGTTCAAAATGCTGCTCACTACAAATTCTGAGGGTGTCAGTGTTTTTATACTTGTATTCATTCTAAGACGGCTGCTTCTCTTCTGTCCAAAGTCCTCTTTTAACTTTCCTGTAGGCGGTATCTACCTTCCCCCTGGTGATACATTCTTCTCAGTTCTGATAGGTACTGGACTAGATTCTCCAGTACTGAACTGAACGTCAGCATTCCAAAAGCATTGCATTATAGGTTTCACTATGAATGGAAACCAAAGGTCTTTATCAAGACCTCACCTTGTGATTGTATCAATCAACATAGAAGGATTGTCTGTTGCCAAAGAAGAACTCCTGCAACATATTGCCAAGGAACCTAGGTGTGATATTTTATGTATACAAGAAACCCATCGAGATGACACCATGAGAAGACCAAAAATCCTTGGGATGAAACTGGCAGTTGAGCGACCCCATAGACAATATGGCAGTGCTATCTTTGTGAGGAACGATATAGCTGTTCTCTCTACCTCACTTACAGAATTCAACAATATTGAAATACTGTCTGTAGAACTGAATGGTTGTATTGTGTCGTCAATTTACAAACCCCCAGGAGCAGATTTCCAATTTTCACCTACAGACAACTACACCAATCAACAAGCTCACTTTATTGTTGGAGATTTCAATAGTCATAGCAGTGTTTGGGGTTATGTTGAGGACGACAGTAATGGTGAAGCAGTTTTGACTTGGGCTGATACCAACCATCTTAATCTTGTCCATGATAATAAACTCCCACCATCTTTTAACAGTGGGCGTTGGAAACGTGGGTATAACCCCGACTTAATTTTTGTTAGCGAGAACATAGCTCACCAATGCAGAAAAACTGTTCTAAATCCGATACCAAATACTCAACACCGCCCCATAGGCTGCCAAGTGTTTGCAGCCATTACTCCTAGAATCACATCATTCCGAAGGCGATACAATTTCAAGAAAGCAGACTGGCAGAAGTTTGCTGATCTCCTTGACTCAGAAGTTTCACGCATAGAACCCTCAGTTTCCAACTACGATGAGTTTGTAGAAGCCGTGAAAAGATGCTCAAGACTCTCAACTCCCAGAGGCTGTCGAGTTAACTACATACCTGGCTTGACAGAAGAATCCGTGAAGCATCTACATAACTATATCCAACTTTTCAATGATAATCCTTACAGCATTGAAACCTTAACTGCTGGCCAAAATTTATCCTCAGCCTTAGCCAAATCCAAAAAAGAACGATGGATAGAGTTACTCGAGAACCTTGATATGTCTAAAAGCAGTCAGAAAGCCTGGCAGTTGCTGCGACGCCTGAACAACGACCCTGTCCACAATCATGGCCATGCAAACATTGCACCAGATCAAATTGCTCATCATCTAGTTCAGAATGGAAGGGTCAATTGTTCTAAAGATAGAACAAAACTCAAAAGAGAACCTGAACGTGAAAACAACCATCTATCAAATGACTTCATCTTACAAGAACTCAGAACCGCAATTCAGAAATGCAAAAATGGTAAAGCGCCTGGTCTAGACGACCTAATGATTGAGCAAATTAAACATTTTGGTCCCATCACGGAAAGATGGCTTCTGCAATTCTATAATGGTTGTCTGAAGCGGAAACAGATCCCTGCCATCTGGAGGAAAACTAAAGTTATTCCCTTACTAAAACCTGGAAAGGGTGCAGCTGATCCCAAGAACTACCGACCGATTTCGCTCCTTTGCCATTTGTATAAAATCTATGAAAGAATGTTGCTAAATAGACTCACTCCCATTGTTGAAAAACAACTCATACCTCAACAAGCAGGTTTCCGACCTGGAAAGAATTGTACAGCACAAGTCCTTAATCTGACTGAACATATTGAAGAGGGATATGAAAAAGGATACATTTCCGGGGCTGTCTTCGTGGATCTCACAGCAGCATATGACACCATTCAACATCGACAATTATTGCACAAAGTCTACTACATCACTAGAGACATTAATTTCACCAGAACTGTGCAGACACTTTTGGAAAACCGGCGATTCTATGTGGAGTTCCAAGGAAGAAAGAGTAGATGGAGAAGTCAAAGGAATGGCTTGCCTCAGGGTAGTGTCCTTTCCCCCATATTGTTCAATATATTTACAAATGACCAGCCTCAACCTTCTCTTACAAAGAGTTTCATCTATGCAGATGATCTTGCCTTAGTCACACAAGCCAGAGATTTTGACACAGTAGAAAACCAGCTTACTGTTGCTCTCAAGGACCTATCTGAGTACTACAGAGTCAATAACTTAAGACCGAACCCTGCTAAAACTCAAGTTTGTGCCTTCCACCTACGCAATCGAGAGGCCTATAGAAAACTTACAGTGTTTTGGGAAGATCAAGAGCTTGAACATTGTTTCTACCCCAAATATCTGGGTGTCACCTTAGACCGAACGTTGACCTACAGAAAACACTGCACTAACACTAAGCAGAAAGTTGCTGCTCGTAACAACATCCTGCGGAAGCTCACTGGCAGCGTTTGGGGTGCAGATCCCAAACTACTAAGAACATCAGCCTTGGCCTTGTGTTATTCCGCAGCTGAATACGCATGTCCTGTATGGTACAAGTCATCTCATGCAAAGCAGGTTGATGTGGCCCTGAACGAAACCTGCAGGACAGTAACGGGATGCCTCAAAGCTACACCTATTGATAAACTCCATAAACTAGCAGGTATTGCTCCTCCAGACATAAGGCGTGAAGTCGCAGCCAAACTTGAGAGACATAAAGCAGATCATAACACCGATCACCTGCTACATGGATACCAGCCACCAATTAGTAGACTCAAATCTAGGAGGAGCTTCATGAGAACTACTACACCCCTCACCGGTCGGACTGGAGCAGCCAGACTATCTCAGTGGACAGCAAAATCTGACAGTAATGATTGGATGACTCCTTCTGAGACCCTTCCTCCTGGTGGAAATCAAGTCTGGACAGTGTGGAAGTCTCTAAATCGGCTCAGGAGTGGCGTCGGACGAACTAAGGACAATCTGTTTAAATGGGGCTTTATGAAGGAATCTTCCACCTTGTGTGACTGCGGAGAAGAACAGACAACCAAACATTTAATTAACTGTCCTAGATGTCCTGTATCATGTTCCACACAAGAGCTTGTTGATGTTTCAGACAATGCTGCTGCCGTTGCACAATTTTGGGCTAATACCGTTTAGTTTGTTCTTTTATGATTTGACCTGATTTGTTATATTGTGTATATTGTAAATATTGTTGTAATGTTTTTGACTCGAAATAAAATAAAAATAAAAGTTCTGATATTTCTTCTCTGCCATTCCTACTTGGCCATTTTGCACTTCCTGTCGATCTCATTTTTTAGATGCTTCTATTCCCTTTCGCCTGCTTCACTTACTGCATGTTTATATTTTCTCCTTTCATGATTTAAATTCAAGATCTCTTTTGTTATCCAAGGATTTCTACTAGGCCTTGTTGTTTTGCCTATTTGATCCTCTGGTGCCTTCACTATTTCATTTGTCAAAGCTACCCATTCTTCTTCTACTGTATTCCTTTCCCCTGTGCTAGTCAATCGTTCCCTAATACTCCCTCTGAAACTCTCAACAAATTCTGGTTATTTCAACTTACACAGGTCCCATCTCCTTAATTTCCTATCTTTTTTCAGTTTATTGAGTTTTAATCTGCAGTTCGTGACAAACAAATTGTGGTCAGAGCCCACATCTGACAGTGGAAATGTTTTAAAATTTAAAACTTGCTTTCTAAATCTCTGCCTTACCATCATAGAATCAGTCTGAAACGTTCCGGTGTCTTCAGGTCTCTTTCACGTATACAACCTTCTTTCATGACTCTTAAACCAAGTGTTAGCAATGATTAAATTAAGCTGCATGCAAAATTCTACCTTTTTCATTCCTTTCACCCAGTCCATACTCACCTACAGGTTTTTCTTTCCTTCGTTTTCCTACTAAATTTTTGTTCCAGTTACAAATCTGTATAATTTCTTTTATCTGGTTATGCATCTCTCCAATCCCCTCCTTATATGAGCAGCTACTCTATGTGATCAAAAGCATCCGGATACCCCCAAAAACATACGTTTTCCACAGTAAGTGCATTGTGCTGCCACCTACTGCCAGGTACTCCATATCAGCGACCTCAGTAGTCATTAGACGCCGAGCGGTCTGAGGCACTGCAGTCATGGACTGTGCGGCTGGTCCCGGCGGAGGTTCGAGTCCTCTCTCGGGCGTGTGTGTGTGTGTGTGTTTGTCCTTAGGATAATTTAGGTTAAGTAGTGTGTAAGCGTAGGGACTGATAACCTTAGCAGTTAAGTCCCATAATTTCACACACATTTGAACATTTTTGAACATCGTGACAGAGCAGAATAGGCGCTCCGCGGAACTCACGCACTTCGAACGTAGTTAGGTGATAGGGTGTCACTTGTGTCATACGTCTGTACGCGAGATTTCCACACTCATAAACATCCTTAGGACCACTGTTTCCGATGTAATAGTGAGGTGGAAACGTGAAGGGACACGTACAGCACAAATGCGTACAGGCCGACCTCGTCTATTGACTGACAGAGACCGTCGACAGTTGAAGACGGGTCGTAATGTGCAACAGGCAGACATGTATCCAGACCTTTACACAGGAATTCCAAACTGCATCAGGATCCACGGAAAGTACTATGACAGTTAGGCGGGAGCTGAGAAAACTTGGATTTCACGGTCGAGCCGTTGCTCATAAGCCACACATCACGCCGCTAAATGCCAAACGACGCCTCGCTTGATGTAAGGAGTGTAAACATAGGACGACTGAACAGCGGAAAAACGTTGTGTGGAGTGACGAATCACGGTACAGAATGTGGCGATCCGATGGCAGGGTGTGGGTATGGCGAATGCCCGGTGAAAGTCATCCGCAAGCGTGTGTATTGCCAACAGTAGAACAAAAGCAAACTGGTGCTTTTCATTTATTGCAACTAAAAATGTCGCGAAACCACCGGTAGTGCGAGTCTACAGGGACTACAACAAATACAGCTGCAGTGGATTAACGAGTTTTCATCCAGCTGTATGTCCGTCAGTTTTGTCCATTTGAACATGTGGATTTTACTGCTTGAAAATTCTGTAAAATATATACTAGTGGTACACATCACAGGATCTAGACAGGATGAAGTAATTAACACTGTATGCAATGCAAATGGATTAAATATACAATATATACAATATATTGTAGAACAAAAGCAAACTGGTGCTTTTCATTTATTATAATGTTGTTCTACCAAGAACCGACGGAGGATTCTGTTAATATTTTTAGTTGCATCTTCAGGTGCATCTCTGAATAAAAATTGCCAATATTATTATAAAAGAGAATAAGTAATGACGTAATCGGAATAAGTTGTTTGCGGATTGACTAATTTAGAGCCGCGCGGGATTAGCCGAGCGGTCTAAGGCGCTGCAGTCGTGGACTGTGCGGCTGGTCCCGGCGGAGGTTCGAGTCCTCCCTCGGGTATGGGTGTGTGTGTTTGTCCTTAGGATTATTTAGGTTAAGTAGTGTGTAAGGTTAGGGACTGATGACCTTAGCAGTCAAGTCCCATAAGACTTCACACACTTTTTTTTTACTAACTAGCTGACCCGACAGACTTCGTCCTGTCAAAAAGATTTGTAATATGGCAGTTTTTTTGCCTACGTATTTAAAAAAATTCTCCTGAACAGAACCGTCACCCTGGTGATGGGGCGTTGTGAATAAAAAATAATTAAATAAAACATATATAAGGATTTAAAAGTAAGTAATCGCTTTATTGTTAATCATGTGAATCATAATTATTATTATTATCATTGTAGTGCTTTGTGGTATACGATGTTTTTTGTTTGATTACCTGGCGCATAGATAAACAAATCTGATGGTTTCCCAACACGGGAACAGGCAACATACAATTGACCATGTGAGAAACATGGGTTTTCTAGATTAATACCACAAACACTTAATGATTGCCCCTGGGACTTGTTTATAGTCATAGCAAAAGCAAGCCGCACTGGAAACTGTAGTCGTTTAAACTCAAATGGCACATCAGTCGGAATCATTGGGATGCGCGGTATGAGAACATCTTCTCCTTTATACTTTCCTTTGAGTATAGTTGCTTCTATCACATTGTTTAGCAATTTTTTATCGCTAACCGTGTACCGTTGCAAAGACGCGGTTGGTTGATATTTCGCAACATTATAACCACCGATCCAACCTTTAATTGAAGATTGTGAGGTGGCAATCCTGGCAAATCCAGCGAGTTTAAAAATTCCGGTGGATAGTTGACTACATCATCTTGATTAGTAGCCGAGTCAACTGATTTATATATCCTCAATTCGCCTGTAATTTGTTCTTGAATTTTGAAATTTAATTCATTTACATCTATGTTTTTTGCAGCCAGTATAGCTCGTTCGCTCAACCAATCATGGTTTCTGTAATTTTGAGAAACATCTGGAAACACCTTCTGAATAAGTTCATCTTTTGATCGAGTTAACTGACAAAAACTTTGAGGAAAGTTAATGCAGCCAGTCAACATGTCTATAGGAAATTTGCCATTACCAATGTCAATGAGTTGTTTAGAGAATATGTTTCCAGATTGGTCATTTCGCAACTCGACACGCATATTCTTGCTTAAATGAAGTACTTTGACATGTTTCCACAAATTGGAGGACTTTAGACATGCATTGAGTTCATCAGCTGGCGTTGATCGTGGAATCACTGGCAATGTTTGACGAAAATCTCCTGCTAATAAAATCATTGCACCACCAAATCGGTTATTATTGCTCCGTAGATCTTTTAAGGTTCTGTCTAAAGCCTCCAAAGATTTTTTATGTGCCATCGTGCATTCATCCCAAACAATCAATTTACATTGCTGCAAAACCTTTGCCATTGCAGAGTTCTTCGAAACGTTGCAGGTTGGAGTTTCATTGCTTTGCATATTTAATGGCAATTTTAGTGCTGAATGGGCTGTTCGACCACCTTCAAGCAAAGTTGCTGCGATTCCCGACGAAGCGAGTGCAAGTGCAATTTTATTTTGTGAGCGAATTGTTGCTAATATTAATGAAATCAAAAAAGTTTTTCCTGTACCACCAGGTGCATCTAAGAAGTAAATCCCTCCAGTTTCATCATTTGTTACTTTCATAAGAGTTTCAAATACATACTTCTGTTGTTCAGTTAACAGCGGAAGATTTGTTTGAATTAATTCTTTCAAAGCGTTGAGATCATACAGTTTTTCTCGATGCAACTCTTGGTTAAAAGCGTCATGCATTGGACGATTGGGCGCGGTCAGGCCTAATTGAATTAATAGTTTGTTTGACATTATAAAGCACATGTCCTCAATTGAAATCAATGCTTCGTTGTAAATTTCTTCACTGATTTGTATATTTGGATTTCCCATTCTATTCCGTATTTGATACAAAATATCATCACACATATAATCTTTGTACTTGATCCACAAATCAATTGGGTTTGATGGGAAGCATGTAGATATGATTATAGAAAACAATGTTCGTATTTGATGAGCGTGTGATATTACAGCATCATTGAGAGTTTGCTCCCAATGAGCGTCATTTTCAAGCAATTGCAAACGTTGACAGGCTTCTCTGTAGGATCCACACAATTCACCATGAACAGTTCGTAACTGTTGGAATGATGTTGGGCCACGTACATTGACTAATAGCAGTCGTAAATAAAAACATTCATCATTGCTTGGATGTACTGAATAAATCCGGCCAATCGCATCGGTGGAATATACATCTGTATATCCTGGAACTGGTTTTCCTTGTTTCCGTCGTATAAATCTCCTTGAGGATTGATTCCAGGTGTAATATTTTGGCATTTCAGAATATAGCAATGTTTGTGCGAAATGATCGTTTTGGCATGTCTCAAAAAAACTGGTTAATGTAGTAGATGGTGGCTGAGCAGCTCTTTGTACTGCGTTCTGTGCTGTAAAATACACTCTTTGTCCATTTTCTACATGCACAGCTAAGTGAACAACAGAAGGGTGTCTCTCATGAATAGGAAAAGAAAATATTCGCCAAACTGCTTCATTACTACTGACATAGCGGCCCATTTGGTATTGGGTAACTTCATCATTGGAATTCTCTGCACCAATTCCAATCACAGCCATATCACTCCCTTTGGTTACATATTTGCAAATGTATTTAATAGGTTTCACTGAATGGCAAGATTCAACGTTGATGTGTGCTTTGAATGTCTTTGATAAAATGGGTGAATATGGAACAATCCAACGATTATCTATTTCAATATCTTGTTGATTTAATTTGACAATTGTTGATTTTCCATTGTCTGCTGTCGATCTGCGACGATACAATGGATAACCGTCATTACCAGTAATTGTTTCCGATATTAATGTCCGTGGATATCGTTTTGAACATTTACCATCCATCATACACGGTGAATTTTGATTAAGAGTTCCACAGGGACCATGTATCATGTTTTTGATAACTACCTCATGCAATCCAGGATCTACTTGTACATTAGGGATTTCAGCTGATATCACTGCATCAACTTCATTTGGCCTTATCTTTTCAACCAACCAAATCAAAATGTGTGCATGTGGCAATCCTCGTTTCTGCCACTCCACAGAATACATCCAGCAGCGTGTCTCACCAAACACATTATGTTTTACGATGAAATCCATTAAAAATTTCAACTTTTGTCTAAAGACTCTGGCTGTAATATCATGACGATCAATGGGTGATTGCCCAGGGAATAACTCCTGCTTGATTTCTATCCATTGCGGATTGCATGTAAATGTGATGAACAAATCTGCTGTACCATAATGACGAACATACGACATGGCATCTTGAGCATATTCGTGCATATGCCGAGGGCTTCCGATGTATGTTGCTGGAAGAATAGTCATCCGACCGACATTCTGTGCATTTCCATCAGTATTAATCGCATCTCGAAGGTGAATATACTCTTCAGATCGGAGTTTGGTTTGATTCAACCTGATGAATGTTAATCTCTCCGTTTCAATTTTTACATACATGTCAACAACATATTTGTGATATAATCGCCGACATTTCAATATGTGATTTTCTTCATTTTCCCGAATCATTAGGCGGTATGAATAATAGTTCATTGAACTGACTTTTTTGTTGGTTTCAGAACCTGTAAATAGATTTTCTTTTAATAACATTCAAATATAAAATTAAAATACATAATATAATGACTGAGATATTATCGCCATAGCTAAATTAATATTTTAGTTACCTGTAATGGGATTTATCATTTTTATTGAGAAATCGTAGCCATCTTCACCTTGCCAAAATATAATGGGATATTGCAGTGCATCATATGAGCAGTGTGTTTCCTTTATACGTTGTAATTGATCATTCCGACGATGTAAAACAATATCACGGGATTCCAAGTTTTCTCCAACTACAACGATAGCAACTTCATCAATAGTTGGTGCATTAAAACGTCTTGTATGTTGACCTGCAGGTGTTTTATCAGCTCTGATTAAAATTTTGTGATTATCGGATGGCATCAGATCCAGGGCAGTTTTAAACAATATAATCAATTGATTGTGTTGATGAAATAAAGTTTGTAATTGTTCTACAATAGACCTCTTTACTAAATTGTTATGTGCACAACGCAGATCAATATCTTGTGGTGAATTGCCCATAAAATAAATTTGCAGGAATTTGTTGTCGCTATCTGACACTGGTAACAGTGAACCTACTCTGTGATATATTTGCCCTTGTATCTGTAAATAAAATAAAATATTATGGTGTGGTATAAATTAATGGATTGTCAGTGATCAAACTTAAATAATATTTGATCTTAAAAAGTATATATTTAGTTTGAACTAATATCTATGTAATATAAAATATAATAAAAGTGTCACTGAAACTGAATCACCATATAATATGATGACTAAGTGATATATAAGTGATTAAGAAATTGAAGATTAGTGACACATCTTAACTTTTGTGACAGAAAATTTTGTTCGCTAAAATAATTATGAGTAACTGCTATAATACATACCTTGAAAGTTGGCATAAAATTTTCCCGAACTACATTTGTTGCCCCAAATGAAGTCATTTGAAAGCAATTGTTACATTGTTGGATATGTGTCAAAAAGTGTATAGAATCTGTTCCTATTCCTGAAACCAATGAGTACAATGGTTCTGGTGGTGGGTCCAATGGTATCAATTTCACTTTACCATTTGCGCAACACAATCCATTGGCTTCGTTTTTGTATTTTAATGCCTTACAGTGTGAGCAAACCGAGTTCATAGAACCAATAACAACACATTGGTAGTTACTGTAGTCAATTGACACATCGTAACTGAAAGCAGCTCGATTCAAACTTGCGCGATTATTAGTTGAATGTCTCGCTCGCGCTTCACGCGTTTGTGATATCCGAATTCTTTTACGTTCATTTCCGTCGTCACGTTCTTGTGCCGTACGATTAGATCGGTAATTAGCTTGGTTTGTAGCATTTCTGGTTCTTCTACCTAAATTGCTTCGTCGTATAGGAGGCATATGAAATATAAATTAGTTTTTCACTAATCACGAACTAAACAAACACTAACTAAGTAAACACTCTGCACAAAACACGAATTTGTTTCGTGTATCAGTTGACAAAAGCAAACTCAGTAGATTAGGTCACAGACAACTTTTTTTTTTTTTACATTTTATATGACTTGAAGTCAAATCCTTTTAAGCCGTACGAATTGTAACGCGATTTTTGTTTGACTGATGTAATGACGTGGAAACTGATGCATTTTATCTCGCGTGCCGAAACTAATACAAAAGAAACGCGAGTTTCGGAACGCGATATTAAACTTCTCCAACTATGTATTCTGTGCTCCAACACACACACGCACATTGTTTTGATAGATATGATCTTTGACGTTACGAACACACCTACATTGCTTAGACAACAGTGTGTGCTTGTAATTTAATATGAACTTTATACCATAGCAATAAAGCTCAAATTGACTACGTTTTAGTTACAAATCATTTGTATAGGAAAAAGAAAAGGGCTATTTTTAGGGTTTTTCCAGCAATAATTCTAATTTTTCTCGCCGTAAAAACCATCCTTGAACTTCAACGAACATTTTAAAAAAGGATTTGGCCAAATTGGTCGAGGCGTTGTTGAGTTATGCGCTTACCAACACATTTTGCGATTCATTTTAATATGAACTTTATACCATAGCAATAAAGCTCAAATTGACTACGTTTTAGTTACAAATCATTTGTATAGGAAAAAGAAAAGGGCTATTTTTAGGGTTTTTCCAGCAATAATTCTAATTTTTCTCGCCGTAAAAACCATCCTTGAACTTCAACGAACATTTTAAAAAAAGATTTGGCCAAATTGGTCGAGGCGTTGTTGAGTTATGCGCTTACCAACACATTTTGCGATTCATTTTTATATATTAGATTTAGAAAACTGAGCATGGATCAACCGGAGTATGAATCTCCTTAACGTTAAACGTAAAGTGGTTGCCTCTGTAAGGGGCTAGTTCTGCCTATCGGGTCTCAACATATACTGGTATGTTGCGGACTTACTTTACATTGCTGTTACATGTAGCTATTGCAGTTTACGACGGGCAAGGTGTAACGGTCGACGCTCACCCGCAATATCCTCAGCAGCTGTGAAAATTGAATCGTGCGTGACCGCCTTTAATGTCTATACTGTATTCAATTTACTTTGTTAATTAATCGGTTGTACAGTACGGGGAAGTGGGTTTCACGGTTCGCGTCGGCGTCGCTCCGAGCACGCTGCCAGACCCCTGTCTGCTCCCTCGGTCTGCTCACCGCTCGCACGCGACTCTAAAACAAGCCACTAGTTTCTGAAGAAGAGAAATTTGTTAACGTCGAGTATAGATTTGAGTGTCAGGAAGTCGTTTCTGAAAGTATTTGTATGGAGTGTAGCCATGTATGGAAGTGAAACATGGACGATAAGTAGTTTGGACAAGAAGAGAATAGAAGCTTTCGAAATGTGGTGCTACAGAAGAATGCTGAAGATTATATGGGTAGATCACATAACTAATGACGAGGTATTGAATAGAATCGGGGAGAAGAGGAGTTTGTGGCACAACTTGACTAGAAGAAGGGATCGGTTGGTATGACATGTTCTGAGGCATCTAGGGATCACCAATTTAGTATTGGAGGGCAGCGTGGAGGGTAAAAATCGTAGAGGGAGACCAAGAGATGAATACACTAAGCAGATTCAGAAATATGTAGGCTGCAGTAGGTACTGGGAGATGAAGAAGCTTGCACGGGCTAGAGTAGCATGGAGAGCTGCATCAAACCAGTCTCTAGACTGAAGACCACAACAACAATAACAACAACAACAGTTTCACACGGTCTGCATATTAATGGTTCAAAAATGGTTCAAATGGCTCTGAGCACTATGGGACTCAACTGCTGTGGTCATAAGTCCCCTAGAACTTAGAACTACTTAAACCTAACTAACCTAAGGACATCACACACATCCATGCCCGAGGCAGGATTCGAACCTGCGACCGTAGCAGTCGCACGGTTCCGGACTGCGCGCCTAGAACCGCGAGACCACCGCGGCCGGCGCATATTAATGTTATGGGACAGTCGACACAACCGTTTTCGTCAATTAAGGAGGTGTAATCGGCTCTCACCACAGTACCGCCAATGTACACTTCCACCTACATCATACTCCGCAAGCCACCTAATGGCGTGTGGGATTCAGCACTTCTGGTGCCACTAACTTAGGCCTCCAACCCTGTTCCACTCGCGAATAGCGAGTATGGCTCTAATTTCTCTAATTTTTTCCTCGTGGTCGTTAGGCGAGACGTAAATGGGAGGTAGTAATATGTTGTCCCCCACTTCCTGGAAAGCACTCTCTCGAAATTTGGATAGTAAACCTCTCGGAGATGCACAACGACTCTCTTTTACCGTCTGCCAGTGCAGTTTATTTAGCATCTCCGTAGCGCGATCTCGCCAGCTAAACGACCCCGTGACGAAACGTGCCGCTCTTCGTCGGATCTTCTCTGTCTCTTCTATCAGTCCTGCCTGATAGGGATCCCAGATAGGTGAACAATACTCAAGAATCGGGCAAACAAGCGCCGTCCGCAGCTCGTGGTCGCGCGGTAGCGTTCTCGCTTCCCACGCCCGGGTTCCCGGGTTCGATTCCCGGCGGGGTCAGGGATTTTCTCTGCCTCGTGATGACTGGGTGTTGTGTGATGTCCTCAGGTTAGTTAGGTTTAAGTAGTTCTAAGTTCTAGGGGACTGATGACCATCGATGTTAAGTCCCATGGTGCTCAGAGCCATTTGAACCAAACAAGCGCCTTATAAGCCACTTCTTTCGTGGATGAACTACATTTCCTTAAGATTCTTCCGTTGAATCTCAGTCTGGCAGCTGCTTCTCCCACTATTTGTTTTATGTAGTGTTCCACTTAAGGTCGCTCAGGACAGTTACTCCTAAATATATGACGGTAGATACTGTTTCCAGCGGCTTGTCATCAATCCTGTAGCTATACAGCAGTGGATTTCTTTTCCTATGTATGCGGAATATGTTACATTGATTTACGTTCAGGGTGAACTGCCAGAGCCTGCACCATTCATCAATTCTCTGGAGGTCATTCTGCAAATCGTTACTATCTTCTGTTGGTGCTACTTTGTTATAGACAACCGCATCATCTGCAAACAGCCTTACGGAGCATCCCACGCTTTCTGCTTGGTCTTGTGTATGCAACGCAGGTTAAGTGTGCCACTATTGACAACTGTTTCTCTTTTAATGCTACCAGCGCTGTGTTTTTGCTAAGTATTTTAATTACTATTTGTTCTAAATTATTTTAACACCTCCCACGCTCTTACTTTGATGTTTTTACTGTTTTTTCTTTTTCTTCTTTTAGCCTGGGGATGGCCTTAGCCTCCAATACATTTTATCGTAGACGCTCGCACATCCTCGATTCAGAAGGTTTAAATACATCGATTTAAATGTTGGATATGGCTTTATCTGGTTTAGATATAAACTTACTCTCTTGAATATAAGTAGACACAGACCTTGTCGCATTTACTTGTCCGTCTCTTAGCATGGCTGAATTTCTGATAGGTTCTTTTATTCCTTTGTATACAGTGAAGCACCTGAAGATGCAAATTTAATTTGCGAAAACGCTCGTATTCTCCAATAAAGAATTCTAACAGTGGGAGTGGTCTTGTTCATTCAAATAATTTTTTTTTTTTTGCTTTCAGAACCTCGAAATCCTACAATTTTCGTGCCATAACTATCACTGTATACATTACGCGAGGAAACCGAAAGCAAAATAGACCATCAGGACTTTTCATAACGATGAAAACGGATTTTCTACACAAGGGAATATACGAGTAATGCACAGTTGTACCGAAAGTAAGTGGGTAAAGACTTCCACTTAGATTATATGAGATAACAATCATTGCACACAGGCGTCATCTCCTCAGCGAATGTCGCGTTTCCCACAGTACAGTTCTGATTATCTCTTTATAATGCCCATCTTATCGGGCGTTGGAATTGAAGATGTGTCACTTCGAGTGCTGTAGACTTGTAATGGGAATTACCTCAGGCGTTATGCGTGTTGTCTTGCTCGTGTTGCAACATTCTGGCGAGAACCGCCTCGTGGAAAGAGGTGAAGACAACTGAAGGAACTTCCGTGTCTTCTGCTGGTCTCTTACAGCAAGTGTCCAGGAAAAAGGCACGCGCTGCGGAGCGAAAGTCGTCTTGCTGGTTTCTCGTTACAAGGCTGCATCACGTGGCGCGTATCTTTAAAAGAAAAAAGAAAAGGGGGTGGAGGACGGAAGATGGTTTCAGAGGAACAGGATCAAAACTATCTTCTGTCCTCAGGTTAAAGTCAGGAACATACTGGGCTCAATAGAGGACAACTTGAGTCTAAGAACTCGGGGTGTGTACGGCATTTCCCGTGAATGTGGAAAACGATATAGGGTAAGTCAGGGTGATATGGTGAATCGGGTGAAATGGTGAATTGCTTTGGTTCTTTACTGGTTAAACAGATGTCTCTGTATGTCTGCATCCCAACAGTCTCTGATCATCTGTGCAGTGTGCACGTGTTGAAAAGCAGCTCCGTTTTAAAAACCGTAAGTAGTTTGTACAAAACTGTTTTCGATGCTAAATAATTTTATATGCTACATGCATTTGTAGATGTTACTTCAGGTAGCGTAGTCCGCGGGGTATTTTTTGATATATTCTGCCTTCTTATGCTGCTTATGTACTACATAACCTAGATATCGTTGCGTCTAGTGTTTTGAACTTCTTGCCGTGCTATTCACCGTTTCACCCATAGCAAATGGGAGAAATGGTGAACTCGGGCAGGGGTGATACGGTGAAGGACTTTTCTTATGTGTAAAGTGTAAAGCTTTTATTTAGGTACCTCCCAACCAGGGTTTTGGACAAGTCATGAAATGTTAGCGTTTCCGATCCCATTCGAGTGTTATATTCTGTTTTACCCGACGTCTCAATTCAATCGTTAATTTCAAAATTAGTTTTTGTATACTTTTTGCGAGTACAGTTCGGTTTGTCAGTGATTAAAAAAGTAAATGATGACTAACTGAAAACCTCAGCTGCCGACAGGTGTTGTTGATATACCTCGATGTGGACAGCTGAAAATGTGTGCCCCGACCGGGACTCGAACCCGGGATCTCCTGCTTACATGGCAGACGCTCTATCCATCTTTTTTTTATTTTTTTTTATACCGTAGCGGTCGCGCGGTTCCAGACTGAAGCGCCTTTAACCGCTTTTTTTTATGGCAGACGCTCTATCCATCTTTTTTTTTTTACTGGTTTCTCCTTGTTGGCGAAGAAGCAATCTTTGAATCCATCTGAGCCACCGAGGACACAGATGAATAGCGCGACTGCAGGGACTTATCCCTTGCACGCTTCCCGTGAGACTCACATTCCCAACTGTCCACAATTCTACATATGTATTGTACCTTATAGACATTTGCATCACAGTAACTGTTCTTTCGAGAACAAGTTACTGTCTTCCTATATACAGTTAAAGGCTACCCAGCCATTGACCTTCGTCTATGCGAATGCGCACAGGTTGCCCAAACTCTTACGGGAATCGCCAAAGAGTGCGCGAGTAATGAGTGGTAATGAGTGCGATTGTTCCAGTCAAAGATGCCAACATTTTACAAAAGACAAAAAGGATCCAGCCGTGCTGATTGGACAGCGGAGCAACTTAACGATGCCGTAAAAGCGGTGCAAAATGGAATGAGCCTGAATAAATCCTCAAAGGAGTTTCACGTTCCATGGTCAACGATGAAGAGACGATTAGCAAACGGGTGCTATACGAAAAAGCCTTATTTTTATTTTGTTTAAATAAACAATTTCTTGTCTTCTACGAGGCCCAAATTTTTTGTCCACCATATCACCCTGTTTTACCCTATCGGACAGATGCAGCGTTGCGTCACACAACGCCTCTCTGAACACCTGGGAAGCGTTCGCCTCGGACAAAACGAAAAATCCGCGGCAACCTCAGTCAAGAACACACGTTTCAATCTGAACAAACCAAGGTACTGTGTAGAGCGAACGGCTTCTGAGGCTCGTATTATTAAAGAGGCAGTGGACATATGGGTCAGTGATAACCTGGTCAGCCGAGGTAGCGGCGTCAACACAACATTAGCAAGAACGTGACGAGAGCGCGCTGATGGAGACGGGTCGGTGGCGGCGGGTGGAATAAACAGGCCGCACTGAGACGAAACGCCGGTACCTCGGGCATGGATGTGTGTGACGTCCTTAGGTTAGTTATGTTTAACTAGTTCTAAGTTCTAGGTGACTAATGACCTCAGCAGTTGAGTGCCATAATGCTCAGAGCCATTTGAACCATTTTTTTTTTTTTTTTTTTTTTGCTTAGGTAAGGGGAGTGCAGTAGGTGGTATAGCACTTAGCAAAAAAATGGCTCTGAGCACTATGGGACTTAACATCTGAGGTCATCAGTCCCCTAGAACTACACTGCTGGCCACCGTAAATGCAACACCCTGAAGGAAGCATCCGAATCAAGTGAAATTTACACAATGAGTTTGCAGCGATGAGATATGCAACTGATTAGAATTTCAGCGCAGACGCACATCACGCGCGCCTGTGGCGCCACCTCATAGCGCCATTTAAGGCTTGGCGATTTCGACGAGTGTACGTTCGGCACGTGTGTTTACCTTGTGGTTCTTTCACAAGACGATCAGTTATGCCTCGTAGACAACAGCGAACATCTTTTGATCAAGTATCCGAGTTCGACAGAGCAAGGATAGTGGCTTACCGAGATTGTGGATTATCATACAGAGAAATCGCTAGTCGTGTTGGACGAAACCAAACAACTGTAATGCGGACATGTGACCGTTGGATGCAGGAGGGTACGACGGACCGACGTGGTCGATCGCATTCACCTCGGTGCACCACTGCACGTGCTGATAGGCAAATTGTGCGCATGGCAGTGACGGATCGCTCAGTGACATCCCGAACCGTAGCACAGCACATTGCGTCTGTAACGCATCATCCAGTGTCTGCGCGTACCATTCGACGCCGTTTACAGCAGAGTGGTCTGTCCGCAAGACGTCCATTGCTTCGTCTTCCATTGACGCAGAACCACAGACGTCTCCGTCGCCAATGGTGTGATGACAGACGGATGTGGACGGCAGAATGGAATGACGTTGCCTTTACTGACGAGGCACACTGCTGTCTGCAGCACCACGATGGTCGGATTCGAGTGTGGAGACACCGTGGAGAGAGGATGCTGGACAGCTGCATTATGCACCGCCACACTGGTCTTGCACCGGGTATTATGGTATGGGGCGGTATTGGATATTACTCTCGCACGCCTCTAGTACGCATTGCCGGTACTTTAAATAGCCGGCGCTACATATCCGAGGTGCTGGAGCCAGTTGTCCTTCCTTACCTTCAGGGCTCGGCCACAGCCATATTTCAACAGGATAATGCGCGACCACACGTGGCACCCATTGTCCAAAGGTTCTTCGTCAATAACCAGATTGAATTGCTTCCCTGGCCGGCTCGCTCTCCGGATCTTTCGCCGATAGAAAACATGTGGTCCACGGTTGCTCAACGAGTGACCCAGATTACATCCCCAGCTGCCACACCAGATGATCTTTGGCAACGTGTGGAGGCTGCTTGGGCTGCTGTACCCCAGGAACACATCCAACGTCTCTTTGACTCAATGCCGAGACGTGTGGCAGCGGTGATCTCCAACAATGGCGGCTACTCTGGCTACTGATTCTGGCAGGAACCACATGTCACAGACGTCTGTAAACGTAATCATTTGATACTTGGTCAACATGTTATCTACAAAATAAATTTTGTTGTGCTACCTCTTGCCTTTCTTGGTGTTGCATTTACGGTGGCCAGCAGTGTACTTAAACCTAACTAACCTAAAGACATCACACACATCCATGCTCGAGGCAGGATTCGAACCTGCGACCGTAGCGGTCGCGTGGTTGCAGACTGCAGCGCCTAGAACCGCTCGGTCACACTGGCCGGCAGCACTTAGCAGCCCCATCAGTCAAACAAATGAGTAATAGCTTGCACTGTACGTGCTTGAGCACTGTCCTGCAGAAAGTGCCATCCCTTCTGTCTCTAAGCTGGTCGTAGGTTGTGTTCCAAAAATGAACACCATAGCCGCAGAAGTGATGGCACTTTCTGCATGACCCGACCATCATTTTGCAGGACAATGCTCAAGCACGTACAGTGCGAGTTGTTACTGATTTGTTTGACTGATGGGGCTGCTAAGTGCTATACCTCCTACTGCACACCGGTGACTTAAACCCTCGTGAGTTCAACTAGATTTCTAAACTGAACGAAACACTTCACGGCATTCGCTTCAGAAGTGTTACAAATTCGTCGGGCAATAGACCGCGCCGCTCGAACTGTAAACACAACTGGCACTGCTAAGAGTATCCTACGAATTCCACATCGCTGGGTTATACACAATGCTGGTGGCTGCTTTGAAAGTCAGTAAAGCTTTGAAACACGTATCTGTTTTGTACGAGCTGTAAATAAATAGTTGCCATTATTAAAGTTCCAACTCTCGTATAAGAAACTGCCAAAGAAGATGAAATTGTTTACTAAAAAGCCTGTGTAAAACGGCAGATGAAAGATTCCTCATAAGTAATGCATAGTCCACACTCGATGATTGGTTAGAGGGTTCAGATTAGTAGCGAATAATGAAATGGGATAAGTACATCGCCTTGTCACATTACGATAGTGCAGTGCTTCTGCAAGAAGATCGTGTGCCAAATGTAGTGGATGGCAGTTCTGTCTTGCCGTTCTCTTGAGCTCAGCATCTGACTCTTCATGGGCGGATGATGATTTAATTTTTCAGTTGGACTGAAGGAGGGACATGAGGACGCGGGGAACAGCGTCATGTGTTAGCCGGCCTGGGGCCAGATCTCCGACCGGACAGTAGTCGGTGCGAGGGGCGTGCCAGAAACCTCGTGCTTCCGGAGTCATCAGCGGGAGTCCTTGATCTAAAAAAAAAAGCCCGTTTACCTCGAAGGACAGCGTCCAACTGCGACCAAACGAACCAGGCGGCGCAGTTCTTAAGGCACTGACTGCATATTCCGTCCGGCCTTGCTGATGTAGGTTTTACGTGGTTTCCCTGTCATTTCAGGCAAATACCGGAACGGTTACTCCATCCAGGTCACGGACGACCACCTGTTCAAAAAATGGCTCTGACCACTATGGGACTTAACATCCTAGGTCATCAGTCCCCTAGAACTTAGAACTACTTAAACCTAACTAACCTAAGGACATCACACACATCCATGCCTGAGGCAGGATTCGAACCTGCGACCGTAGCGGTGACGCGGTTCCAGACTGAAGCGCCTAGAACCGCTTGGCCACCACGGCCGGCCGACCACCTGTTGCATCCCCTTAAATCACACTTGTATCTTCTGTGTTTACGTATATTTTCAGATTTTTTTCGTTGTATAATACCATTTTTCACATAATCTAATATCATTTGTAAATGAATCGAATCAAAATGAATTAATATTTTTCAGTTTTCATTTCGTTTCACAAGTCCATTATTCTCAATAACAGCTTTTATTCATTCTGTTACGTGAATTTCCATTTATTAATGCATAATAATTTTATACGGACAGTATCCGCTTGTTTATGCGGAATATTATCGATGCTTTTTCCTGTCTTCATTTCTCCCTTATTCAGGAGCACATACCCCCAGCAGTCTTCACTCGTCTGCCTAGTAGTAGTGGTAGTAGTAGTAGTAGTAGTAGTAGGATCTTTATTCATCCGTAGATCTAGGACATGTCAAAGTATTTACAAATTTAGATCAATTTAAAATAAGCTAATTTGTATACACTTATATTTACAGACTTCTAGTTGGAGACAAAGTAAAACATAAAAGGAATTGGAATGTCATAAGTGCCCTTTGCAGTCTCCTGGTCTCCTGACATGAATGCTCCGTCGTCTTGCGGGTGGTTAAACTCGTTTGGTAACGCTCGTATTTTGTTCTTTAAGGCTGAGGACGTTATTGTCTCTGCTGCGATTTTCCATTTCTCATAGTCCTCACACTTCCCTCTTGGGCTCAAAAAGTCATTAACGTGAAAGACGTAAAAAAAAGTTCTGAGAAATGACCACGAAGTTGGCTCCCTTAAGCCCTCGTTAACAGACTCTCACCCACAAAATCGAGGAAAAAAGTAAATTACGTATAGAAATCAAATAATATTCGTGTTCGGTATTACGTGTCGTGTACTCCTGCCCCCCATGTCTAGTGTCTCAGCTCCTCATGTTCCGTTCTGCCCAAGTTGATTTGTTTCATCACTGGAAGAAGAAAGGGTCGTGTGATCGAGTACAAGCACGGTGCCGACTCGTCCGTGTGACGCCACTTCACACGCCCACGACTCTTACGTTCCTTTGCAAGTGCCCTTCTCGAATCTGTACAGACCCCATTCTGCAGCATTCCGCCTCGATGAAATACAATGAGCTCATTAGGAATTTCAGCTGCCACAAATGTCGCTACTGCCCGCAACACGTGCACCAAGTTTTTCTCATACTGTCAATCTAAAAGGGCACGGTTTTGGCAGAGTCAAAAGCCTAAATTTTCCACCACATTCAGCCCGTAGTCTTGAGTGCGCGGTATCCACAGCCAGCCGTGATTCATCTGTCAGCTGAGATCATATTGCTCAAACAGCACGACAGGAATACACACATACAATAAATTTTATTCGGCACGGTGCTGGAAAATATTTTTTACAACTGGACATTTTTCAAATTCCTGAAATTTCTCGATTATAAAACAGTGGCAAAAGAATTAATAGACGAGAAAGGTGCAAATACTCGTGGTGACAATGTGATGTTGAAATTACTCGTAATGATGAAGATCCTCAATCGAAAT
The DNA here is from genome assembly GCF_023898315.1 of Schistocerca nitens. Classification (NCBI taxonomy): domain Eukaryota; kingdom Metazoa; phylum Arthropoda; class Insecta; order Orthoptera; family Acrididae; genus Schistocerca; species Schistocerca nitens. The sequence goes on from NC_064622.1 coordinate 14,822,515, forward strand.
ACAGACCGAATGGGTAGTCAGGACATTTTAGAAAAGTGGATTCAACAGTCTCTCGTAAAACTGCGTTTGAGGAGCATATTTATTATAACTTAAAGAAAACTTATATGATATTGAAGATGCGTCATTGATCTACGTCTGAGAAGGTTCAAACTACGGGCTACAAAATTGTGAATTCATATGTATCAATTATTCTTGAGTTTACAGATGAAATAAATATCCGGCACTTGCACACAATAAGGAATTTTAGAGAAAATAATGTTGATAGTTATGTCCTTAGGAGGGTTTCACTTTACTTCGGGTTTATTCAGCCTTGTGGCGACTTCAGCCAACAACGAGCGAAATGAAATGAAATGATAGTATGGCATTTATTGGTCGGGATATCCCCTCCGGGGTTCGGTCGCCGTGTTGAAAGTGTTTTTAGTTGACGCCACTTGGGTGACTTGCGCGTCAGTGACGATCAAAATGATGATGGACACAACAGCCAGTCCCCTGCCGAGAATCGAACCCAGGCCCCTTGCGTGGTAGGCGGTAACGCTAAACTCTTGGATGAGTATATTCTACAAGAGCTTCTGTCTTCACCTTTCCACTCTAGTGCATGAATACACATACGCGAAAGAAAATTTGTTGTTATTGTTGTATAATATTTAGCCGAAACATATGCGCGCGGGGCGTGGCCAAGTGTGCGACCGCCAAGAGCAGACGTTGACGGTTTTGTCCATATTTCCAATTTCTCGGAGTAAATTAAGTAAGACTTAGACGCAACGGTTTGATAGTGTTGTTTTAATATCTACCTGCGTTGCCTAGGTAGATTCCTTGTATTTAAATTTCATACGTTATTATTTTTAGATGTATTGTGGTTTTATTTTATTTACTTAGCAGCTTTACTGTTTGATTAAATGATGATGGCGTCCTCTTGGGTAAAATATTCCGGAGGTAAAATAGTCCCCCATTCGGACCTCCGGGCGGGGACTACTCAAGAGGACGTCGTTATCAGGAGAAAGAAAACTGGCGTTCTATGGATCGGAGCGTGGAATGTCAGATCCCTTAATCGGGCAGGTAGGTTAGAAAATTTAAAAAGGGAAATGGATAGGTTAAAGTTAGATATAGTGCGAATTAGCGAAGTTCGGTGGCAGGAGGAACAAGATTTTTGGTCAGGTGAATACAGGGTTATAAATACAAAATCAAATAGGGGTAATGCAGGAGTGGGTTTAATAATGAATAAAAAAATAGGAGTGCGGGTTAGCTACTACAAACAGCATAGTGAACGCATTATTGTGGCCAAGATAGACACAAAGCCCATGCCTACTACAGTAGTACAAGTTTATATGCCAACTAGCTCTGCAGATGATGAAGAAATTGATGAAATGTATGACGAGATAAAAGAAATTATTCGGGTAGTGAAGGGAGACGAAAATTTAATAGTCATGGGTGACTGGAATTCGTCAGCAGGAAAAGGAAGAGAAGGAAACATAGTAGGAGAATATGGATTGGGGGGAAGAAATGAAGCCGCCTTGTAGAATTTTGCACAGAGCATGACTTAATCATAGCTAACACTTGGTTCAAGAATCGTAAAAGAAGGTTGTATACCTGGAAGAATCCTGGAGATACTAAAAGGTATCAGATAGATTATATAATGGTAAGACAGAGATTTAGGAACCAGGTTTTAAATTGTAAGACATTTCCAGGGGCAGATGTGGATTCTGACCACAATCTATTGGTTATGAACTGCAGATTGAAACTGAAGAAACTGCAAAAAGGTGGGAATTTAAGGAGTTGGGACCTGGATAAACTAAAAGAACCAGAGGTTGTAGAGAGTTTCAGGGGGAGCATAAGGGAACAATTGACAGGAATGGGGGAAAGAAATACAGTAGAAGAAGAATGGGTAGCTCTGAGGGATGAAGTAGTGAAGGCAGCAGACGATCAAGTAGGTAAAAAGACGAGGGCTAATAGAAATCCTTGGGTAACAGAAGAAATATTGAATTTAATTGATGAAAGGAGAAAATATAAAAATGCAGTAAATGAAGCAGGCAAAAAGGAATACAAACGTCTCAAAAATGAGATCGACAGGAAGTGCAAAATGGCTAAGCAGGGATGGCTAGAGGACAAATGTAAGGATGTAGAGGCTTGTCTACTAGGGGTAAGATAGATACTGCCTACAGGAAAATTAAAGAGACCTTTGGAGGGAAGAGAACCACTTGTATGAATATCAAGAGCTCAGATGGCAACCCAGTTCGAAGCAAAGAAGGGACGGCACAAATGTGGAAGGAGTATATAGAGGGTTTATACAAGGGCGATGTGCTTGAGGACAATATTATGGAAATGGAAGAGGATGTAGATGAAGACGAAATGGGAGATAAGATACTGCGTGAAGAGTTTGACAGAGCACTGAAAGACCTGAGTCGAAACAAGGCCCCGGGAGTAGACAACATTCCATTAGAACTACTGATGGCCTTGGGAGAACCAGTCCTGACAAAACTCTACTATCTCGTGAGCAAGATGTATGAGACAGGCGAAATACCCACAGACTTCAAGAAGAATATAATAATTCCAATCCCAAAGAAAGCAGGTGTTGACAGATGTGAAAATTACCGAACTATCAGTTTAATAAGTCACAGCTGTAAAATACTAACGCGAATTCTTTACAGACGAATGGAAAAACTGGTAGAAGCGGACCTCGGGGAAGATCAGTTTCGATTCCGTAGAAATGTTGGAACACGTGAGGCAATACTAACCTTACGACTTACCTTAGAAGAAAGATTAAGAAAAGGCAAACCTACGTTTCTAGCATTTGTAGACTTAGAGAAATCTTTTGACAACGTTAACTGGAATACTCTCTTTCAAATTCTGAAGGTGGCAGGGGTAAAATACAGGGAGCGAAAGGCTATTTACAATTTGTACAGAAACCAGATGGCAGTTATAACAGTCGAGGGGCATGAAAGGGAAGTAGTGGTTGGGAAGGGAGTGAGACAGGGTTGTAGCCTCTCCCCGATGTTATTCAATCTGTATATTGAGCAAGCAGTAAAGGAAACAAAAGAAACATTCGGAGTAGGTATTAAAATTCATGGAGAAGAAGTAAAAACTTTGAGGTTCGCCGATGACATTGTAATTCTGTCAGAGACAGCAAAGGACTTGGAAGAGCAGTTGAACGGAATGGACAGTGTCTTGAAAGGAGGATATAAGATGAACATCAACAAAAGCAAAACGAGGATAATGGAATGTAGTCAAATTAAATCGGGTGATGCTGAGGGAATTAGATTAGGAAATGAGACACTTAAAGTAGTAAAGGAGTTTTGCTATTTAGGGAGTAAAATAACTGATGATGGTCGAAGTAGAGAGGATATAAAATGTAGACTGGCAATGGCAAGGAAATCGTTTCTTAAGAAGAGAAATTTGTTAACGTCGAGTATAGACTTAAGTGTCAGGAAGTCGTTTCTGAAAGTATTTGTATGGAGTGTAGCCATGTATGGAAGTGAAACATGGACGATAACTAGTTTGGACAAGAAGAGAATAGAAGCTTTCGAAATGTGGTGCTACAGAAGAATGCTGAAGATTAGATGGGTAGATCACATAACTAATGAGGAGGTGTTGAATAGGATTGGGGAGAAGAGAAGTTTGTGGCACAACTTGACTAGAAGAAGGGATCGGTTGGTAGGACATGTTTTGAGGCATCAAGGGATCACAAATTTTGCATTGGAGGGCAGCGTGGAGGGTAAAAATCGTAGAGGGAGACCAAGAGATGAATACACTAAGCAGATTCAGAAGGATGTAGGTTGCAGTAGGTACTGGGAGATGAAGAAGCTTGCACAGGATAGAGTAGGATGGAGAGCTGCATCAAACCAGTCTCAGGACTGAAGACCACAACAACAACTTAGCAGTCCCCCGCTTGAATCTAAATATTATTACTTGTGGTACAGTTAAAGGCGCAAAACTTTTTTTTTGCTTTTTGGTTTGAGGTTTTTCCTGAATGTTTAATGTAAGTTTTATTTCATGTTTCTTTTCTATTTTACTAGTAGAAATGGTACGAACGACACACTACCGCCACATTCACGCAAAACAGTTTCCGGGACGAAGCACGAAATTGCGACGAGAGATCATTTTCATTTATGCGACTTACATTTTTCTTTTTTTAATTCACACATATATTCATTGACTATGGTTTAGTATATATTTATCTAATTTAGGTAACTTAAGCAATAAGCAGTGGCGATAATTATTAATGAACCTAGCCTTGTGCTCTTTCGGAATAGTCAGCCTAAACTGTTATGGAAAAATCATTTGTGTTAATACTGAATTGTAGACCTCAAAAAGAACTACAAAAAAGTCAGCGAGAGCATATGTTTGTCTTTTACAGTTGACTCACAGTCACCCTTTTTCTGCTCTGCAGGCGCTGAAACGGGCGACTTCAAAAGACGAACATCATCACTGTTAGTCAACCGTAAAAGATAAATGTAGTCGTGGGCTTTTATACAGATCTTTTTGAGCTCTACAATCTGATACTACATAACTTGATGTAGTTGTTATGTATACGTGGCGTACATCAAGAGAGACCGCTGACGGGAAACATTTTTACTTAATTTACCTGCTGAAATTTAAAAGGCCAAACAGGCTGCCATGGAACATAGCTAAGAACCATTCCGATTAAACTGGCTTTCAAATAAGGAAACTGTATTAAAATTGGACCTTTCGTTTGTAACCTACGATGCCACAAAGACAAATACACAGATACACACGTTAAACTTATAACACCCCTCTGTTGGGTCGGGGGTTAAGAAAGGCGACAGATGAGAATTTAACAGTCCATCGACATCGATGTCAGAGAGAGGGAGAGAGTACCGCTCTTTGAAAAGTACGGAGCCGGCCGCGGTGGTCTAGCGGTTCTAGGCGCTCAGTCCGGGTCCGCGCGACTGCCACGGTCGCAGGTTCGAATCCTGCCTCGGGCATGGATGTGTGTGATGTCCTTAGGTTAGTTAGGTTTAAGTAGTTCTAAGTTCTAGGGGACTGATGACCACAGCAGTTGAGTCCCATAGTGCTCAGAGCCATTTTTGAACCAAAGTACGGAATAGTGTTACGTCCGCGGCCTTGTCAAAGGAACTAGCCCAACATTCGCCTCAAATGCTTTAGAGGAAACCACAGAAAATCCATAACAACATGGCTGGAATTGGATTCGAACCGTGCTGCTCCACAATAACGGTGCGTATCTTAGACGCGGCGCCACTTCGTTCGCTGTAAAACATCGACAGTTAATCTGCTGCTAGTGCTGCGGCATCACGGTGGAGAATCTTATACTCCTGTTACGCACGTGATTGCGAAAACCAAACAATTACAGAATTAAAGATCAGGGATACTTACGGTTCAAAAGTCTGACATATTGCTTTGATCTTGAACCATGTTCTAATCGCAGACCATTATGGGGTGAAGAATAATTTCGAAGCATTGAGGAAAAGCGAAAGAGCAGCATATGTAGTAGCCTCCACTCGATGTGAACTGAGGGACTTGCCGACTTGTTCAAACGATTCAGCATCAGAAAGTGATTTTAATCATCCGCATCCAGTGACGCCTATGAGCTGAGGATGACATGGCGGCCGATCCGTACCGTCGGGCCTTCATGGCCTTTTCGGGAGGAGTTTAGTTTAGTTTAGTTTAGTTTTACTTTTAATAGAAACCATTGTATAACCACAAGTTTATATTTTTTGCGCGTTACCATGATGTGTTGTTATGATCTGTTACCAACCGTAGTGTCTACTGTATGTACTAGTGAAAATATCATAGGTAAACACTAACCAAGTTCTATTCTGACCGTCGGGTAAAATTACTTCCTTTTACCACAGCATATGTTATTTCCTTTCCCTAATGTTTCGGCGCAGACGTTAATGAAAGTTCATTCTTCTTTGATGAATTTGGTTTCGGTCTCCAGCAAAGCATCAAGTAATTCTGGTAACCGATATCAACCTAGAAAATCTGAAAATTGATCAATAAAAATCCATCAATGGCCGCGAAAACCTGCAGAATGTAACACAATTATACACACTAAAGCATGAGAATTACGTAGGCTCATTATAGCGCCGAAAATAAGCCCGGTAAGAACTAGTAAAGTTAACCTCTAAGAAACTGTAACTTAGAATCATGACGAAGTAACTTGTGACACGAAAATAGTTACCGTTAGAGTGCTAGATAGTAAGAAGTAGCGATGAACTCTAACGGTACGTCGGTGTTCAGATAATCGAAACACGAAACCTGACAGTGAATAATGGAGAAAGAAACCGGTCGTCTGAAGGAACAAACCAGGAATTAATCTACAATAAAGAGGAATTTGGTTACGTTCTTTGTTTTCGTGGCCTTTGATCGAGCTTCATGATTGTCACAGTCTCTCGAGAGACTCGTGTTACCATAATACACTGAGATGTCAAAAGTCGTGGGACACCTCCTAATATCGTGTCGGACCTCGCCTGCAGAAATATTGAGCCATAACTGAGAAAGTGTTTCCGGTGCAGGATTTTGTGCACGACCTCTCTATTATGTTTCATAAATGTTCGATGGGATTCATCAATCGCTCGACTTGTCCAGAATGTTCTTCAAACCAACTGCGGACAATTGCGGCCCGGTGACAGGGTGCATTGTCATCCATAAAAATTCCATCGTTCTTTGGGAACATGAAATCCATGAATGGCCGAACATAACCTTTTCCTATCAGTCACCGGTTCATTCGACGTAAACAGAGCCCACACCTCTTTGGAGCCACCACCATCTTGCACAGTGCCTTGTTGACAACCTGGGTCCGTGGCTTCGTGGAGTCTGCGCCATACTCGAACTCTACCATCGGCTCTTACCAACTGAAACTGGTCTGACCAGGCCACCGTGTTCCAGTCGTCTAGGATCCAACCAGTATCTTCAGGAGCCCAGGAGAGGCGCTGCAGGTGATGTCGTTAGCGGCTGGTCCCAGCGGAGGTTCGAGTCCTCCCTCGGGCATGGGTGTGTGTATTTGTCCTTAGGATAATTTAGGTTAAGTAGCATGTAAGCTTAGGGACTGATGACCTTAGCAGTTAAGTCCCATAAGATTTCACACTTTTTTTTTTTTTTTTTTTTTTTTTTTTTTTTTTTTTTTTTTTTTTGTTAACAAAGGCACTCGCGAACTTGGTCTGCTGCCACAGCCAGTTAAAGGGATACCATACAATGCTTCTATCCTTTTATTCATCTATCTTTTATCTGAATTAAAACTTTTTGTCCAAGATTATTACGGGATTTTTAAACTGAATGGCGCGAAGGATCGTAATGCACGCTGTGCACTGGTAGGCGGGTGAACCTGCTTCAAGTAACTGGGTGGCCTGAAACAGACCAGACCCAAAATTATTAAAATATGAGTGTAGATATAGTCAGCAACTCTGAAAAGTGGAAAAAAATTTATTTTTTCACAAAATGGCGGCTATCTGGAAAAAGTAGAAAAATCGACTTTTTTTGGGCATTCAAATGTAAATAAAAAATCAATATTTTGAAAATTGTTTTCAACTGTTAGAGGTTCCGACCATAGCCAGTTCAGTTCTCTACAAAATTAGCTAAGCGGCATCAAAATTGACCGAGTACTTTTTCGGCAATCCAAACGCCCAGCAAAAAATGTGATTTTTAGGAAATGGCGTTGAAAGCTTTGGAAAGGGTTTTCGTCTCTTTTTTCTGGTGGGGGGGGGGATTTACCACCACTCTGCGATCTCTGGATCATGCAGTACGCCTTCCTCGATCTCGTGAATGTAGTCCGCGTGCGCCGCTTCCTCCCGGGCCGCAGATGTGGTGTCTCAACTGGCCGCAGACGCTCCGTGCTCTGAACGTACAATGCGGTCCGCGTTCCGTCTTCTGTAGAATTCGAACGTCGTGTTGCCAAGTTTAATGCCTATTACATCCACCGTCTGTGCGCGTCCCATCAAGTCGGTGTTGAAGATAACTGTAGCCAAACTGTTTGCAATTTCGTCTATATCTTTACCGGAATAGAGTTTTGCGTGCTCGCGACACCACATCTTTCCAGTAAATTGTCATTCGATATACACTACTGGCCATTAACATTGCTACACCAGGAAGATGACGTGCTACAGACGCGAAATTTAACCGACAGGAAGAAGATGCTGTGATATACAAATGACTAGCTTTTCAGAGCAATCACACAAGGTTGGCGCCGGTGGCGACACCTACCGCGTGCTGACATGAGGAAAGTTTCCAACCGATTTCTCATACACAAACAGCAGTTGACCGGCGTTGCCTGGTGAAACGTTGTTGTGATGCTTCGTGTAAGGAGGAGAAATACGTACAATCACGTTGCCGACTTTGATAAAGGTCGGATTGTGGCCTATCGCGATTGCGGTTTATCGCGTCGCGACATTGCTGCTCGCGTTGGTCGAGATCCAATCATGTTAGCAGAATATGGAATCGGTTGGTTCAGAAGAGTAATACGGAACGCCGTGCTGGATCCCAACGGCCTCGTATCACTAGCAGTCGAGATGACAGGCATCTTATCCGGATGGCTGTAACGGATCGTGCTGCCACTTCTCGGTCCCTGAGTCAACAGATGGGGACGTTTGCAAGAAAACAGCCATCTGCACGAACAGTTCGACGACGTTTGCAGCAGCACGCACTATCAGCTCGGAGACCATGGCTGCGGTTACCCTCGACGCTGCATCACAGACAGGAGCGCCTGCGATAGTGTACTCAACGACGAACCTGGGTGCACGAATGGCAAAACGTCATTTTTTTTCGGATGAATCCACGTTCTGTTCACAGCATCACGATGGTCGTACCCGTGTTTGGCGACATCGCGGTGAAAGCACATTGGAAGCGTGTATTCGTCATCGTCATACTGGCGTATCACCCGGCGTGATGGTATGGGGTGCCATTGGTTACACGTCTCGCTCACCTCTCGTTCGCATTGACGGCACTTTGAACAGTGGACATTATATTTCAGATGTGTTATGACCCGTGGCTCTACCCTTCATTCGATCCCTGCGAAACCCTACATTTTAGCAGGATAATGCACGACCGCATGTTGTAGGTCCTGTACGGGCTTTTCTGGATACAGAAAATGTTCGACTGCTGCCCTGGCCAGCACATTCACCAGATCTCTCACCAACTGAAAGCGTCTGGTCAATGGTGGCCGAGCAGCTGGCTCATCACAATACGCCAGTCACTACTCTTGACGAACTGTGGTATCGTGTTGAAGCTGCATGGGCAGCTGTACCTGTACACGCCATCCAAGCTCTGTTTGACTCAATGCCCAGGCGTATCAAGGCCGTTATTACGGCCAGAGGTGGTTGTTCTGGGTACTGATTTCTCATTATCTATGCACTCAAATTGCATGAAAATGTAATCACATGTCAGTTCTAGTACAATATATTTGTCCAATGATTACCCGTTTATCATCTGCATTTCTTCTTGGTGTAGCAACTTTAACGGCCAGTAGTGTACATATCTGTCTGCCTCTGAGTGCCGTGCGTCGGCGCTCGGCGACGTGCAACTGCCGGTCCGATGATCGTCTATTTCGACTATGTGCAACAGTTTACGGGCAAAACGTTTTCGCCCAGAGGTTTCGAAAAATGCAATAAAAATCGATTTTTTTTTTAACTTGTGCATCAGAACACCCCTTCAATGCCAAATTTCGCTTCACTGTCATAATGGATACGTTCGTCGTACGCCCCACATTGATTTCTGCGGTTATTTCGCGCACTGTTGCATGTCTGTTAGCACCGGCAACCCCACGAAAATGGCGCCGCCCTCGATCGTTAAGTGAAGGCCGTCAGCCACTGCGTTGTCCATTCTCGGCAGACTCCTCACACTGTGGATCTCGGAATACTGAATTTCCGAACGATTTCCGAAATGGATTGTCCCATGCGTCTAGCCCCAACCACGATTCCGCGTCCAAAATCTGTTAACTCCCGTCGTACGGCCGTAGTCACGTTAGGTGCCTCTTCACGTGCGACTCACCTGAGGACACATGACAGCTCCACCATCGCACTGCCCTTTTATACCTTGTGTACGAGATACTGCCGCCGTCTGCACATGTACATATCGCTATCCCATAACTTTTTGTCGCCTCATAGGAATCTAATGTTCCACTGGAGAAGGAAAACATATGTCACGGTGTCTGTATCCAGACCTGAATACTACGCTTGTAGGACACGAATTGAGTGTTTCAATCACAAGCCACATCGTTTCATGTAGAGTCACAGAAAAGGCAAAGCCGTTGCGTCGGTTGCGTCTCACTGCAGACACAGCACTGGGAAGAAGTTCGGAGGTGCCGTGTCCCTCGCAAACAGACGAAAGTTTATAAAGGACGCCTGAGATTTCTCATTCAAGTGCACGAATTCCACCTTTCTTACCGCTGTGTATTAAGAAAACCGGCAGTTTAAAGTTTCACACACGTTCGCGTAGAGTTGTCAGTGCTAACAGAGAAGCAACACCGCGCGAAATAACCGCAGAAATCAATGTGGGACGTACGACGAACGTATCCGTTATGACAGTGAAGCGAAATTTGGCATTGAAGGGGTGTTCTGATGCACAAGCTTAAAAAAAATTGACTTTTATTGCATATTTCGAAAACCTTATATTGTGGAGAACATGTGGGCGAAAGCGTTTTGCCCGCGTACTGTTAGATATAGTCGAAATACACTGATAGAAGTCTCAACGAGGGAAACAGAAATGTCTTGGAGTGCCAGTAAAAAAACTGTAGTTTCTAGGTAAGAAATGTACTCATTTGGCAACATAATACCCCAGAATGAGATTTTCACTCTGCAGCGGAGTGTGCGCTGATATGAAACTTCCTGGCAGATTAAACCTGTGTGCCGGACCGAGAGTCGAACTCGGGACCTTTGCCTTTCGCGGGCAAGTGCTCTACCAACTGAGCTACCCAAGCACGACTCACGCCCCGTCCTCATAGCTTTACTTCTGCCAGTACCTCGTCTCCTACCTTTGGTAGCTCAGTTGGTAGAGCACTTGCCCGCGAAAGGCAAAGGTCCCGAGTTCGAGTCTCGGTCTGGCACACAGTTTTAATCTGCCAGGAAGTTTCAACATAATTCCCTTTTAGGTCAAGAACACACTGTGTGTAGTTTTTCGGGCGAGTAGGTTCCATCCTTGAGGTGCGATCTCAGAAGTTCTTCAAAATACTCTTCCCCTGCTGACAAAATGTCTTCAGTACGTTTACCAGCCACAAAAGGAGTTCAATAGAAAGTCTGGTGAAAAGCGTAGATGTTCCTGCAAATTCAAATCCCGCCGTCTGATCCACGTCCAAATCACGTTTTGGCAATACGAATTCGTTTAGGAGTCAAGGCCTGTTTCAGAATTTGGTTTTCATTCAGTTGGTCGAAAAGACTTGCGCAGTATCGATCAGTTATTATACAGGGTGGTCCATTGATAGTGACCGGGCCAAATATCTCACGAAATAAGCATCAAACGAAAAAACTACAAAGAACGAAACTGGTCTGGCTTGAATGGGGAAACCAGATGGCGCTATGCTTGGTGCGCTAGATGGCGCTGCCATAGGTCAAACGGATATCAACTGCGTTTTTTAAAAATAGGAAGCCCCATTTTTATTACGTATTCGTGTACTACGTAAAGAAATATGAATGTTTTAGTTGGACCAATTTTTCCGCTTTGTGATAGATGGCGCTGTAATAGTCTAGAACGTATAAGTACGTCGTATCACGTAACATTCCGCCAGTGCGGACGGTATTTGCTTCGTGATACATTACCCGTGTTAAAATGGACCGTTTACCAACTGTGGAAAAGGTCGATATCGTGTTGATGTAAGGCTATTGTGATAAAAATGCCCAACGGGCGTGTGCTGTATATGCTGCTCGGTATCCTGGACGACATCATCCAAGTGTCCGGACCGTTCGCCGGATAGTTACGTTATTTAAGGGAACAGAAAGTGTTCAGCCACTTGTGAAACGTTAACCACGACCTGCAACAAATGATGATGCCCAAGTAGGTGTTTTAGCTGCTGCCGCGGCCAATCCGCACATGAGTACCAGACAAATTGAACGAGAATCAGGAATCTCAGAAACGTCGGTGTTGAGAATGCTACATCAACATCGATTGCACCCGCACCATGTTTCTATGCACCAGGAATTGCATGGCGACGACTTTGAACGTCGTCTACAGTTCTGCCACTGGGCACATGAGACATTACGGGACGATGACAGATTTTTTGCGCGCGTTCTATTTAGCGACGAAGCGTCATTCACCAATAGCGGTAACGTAAACCGGCATAATATGCACTATTGGACAACGGAAAATCCACGATGGCTGCGACAAGTGGAACATCAGCGACCTTGGCGGGTTAATGTATGATGCGGCATTATGGGAGGAAGGATAATTGGCCCCTATTTTATGGATGGCAATCTAAATGGTGCAATGTATGCTGATTTTCTACGTGATGTTCTACCGATGTTACTACAAGTTGTTTCACATGACAGAATGGCGATGTACTTCCAACATAATGGATGTCCGGCACATAGCTCGCGTGCGGTTGAAGCGGTATTGAATAGCATATTTCATGATATGTGGATTGGTCGTCGAAGCACCATACCATGGCCCGCACGTTCACCCGGATTTCTTTCTGTGGAGAAAGTTGAAGGATATTTGCTATCGTGATCCACCGACAACGCCTGACAACATGCGTCAGCGCGTTGTCAATGCATGTGCGAACATTACGGAAGGCGAACTACTCGCTGTTGAGAGGAATGCCGTTACACGTATTGCCAAATGCATTAAGGTTGATGGACATCATTTTGAGCATTTATTGCATTTATGTGGTATTTACAGGTAATCACGGTGTAACAACATGCGTTCTCAGAAATGATAAGTTCACAAAGGTACATGTATCACATTGGAACAACCGAAATAAAATGTTCAAACGTACCTACGTTCTGTATTTTAATTTAAAAAACCTACCTGTTACCAACTGTTGGTCTAAAATTGTGAGCCATATGTTTGTGACTATTACAGCGCCATCTATCACAAAGCGAGAAAAGTGGTCCAACTAAAACATTCATATTTCTTTACGTACTACACGAATATGTAATAAAAAATGGGGCTTCCTATTTAAAAAAACGCAGTTGATATCCGTTTGACCTATGGCAGCGCCATCTAGCGGGCCAACCATAGCGCCATCTGGTTTCCCCCTTCAAGCTAGACAAGTTTCGTTCTTTGTAGTTCTTTCGTTTGACGCTTATTTCGTGAGATATTTGGCCCGGTCACGATCAGTGGACCACCCTGTATTCAAACTAAGTTCCCGATTTTAGATCCCACATAACTGAGCGGTGCACGGCTCGTGTTCATGGCATTTATTGTTTGTCATGTTCTGTTACGGTACTGTCGCCTTGTTTCCTTATGCCATTTACTGGCGTCACTAACTTCCTGCCCTAGTTGCCCTTGAGCGGCAGCAGCAGCGCGTACGGATAAGTGCACTGTCGTACCATCTCTGGAGCGACCGACAGTATTTCCGGGTCGTCGTGTGTCTGGCAGTCAGTTCGGGACGGACCAGCAGTGCAGTCGGGACGCAGCAGCAGTGAAGTCGGGGGACGGAGCGCCGGTGAGGCGCGAACAGCCAGGACTCGCCGACCTTGGCGACACACATTAATTGTCCGACGGAGGAAGATTGGAGCAGGATAAATGTAATATAATGCGCATACATAGGGGCAGAAATCCATTCCAGTACGATTATGCCATAGGTGGTAAATCATTGGAAGCGGTAACGACCGTAAAATACTTAGGAGTTACTATCCGGAGCGATCTGAAGTGGAATGATCACATAAAACAAATAGTGGGAAAAGCAGGCGCCAGGTTGAGATTCATAGGAAGAATTCTAAGAAAATGTGACTCATCGACGAAAGAAGTACCTTACAAAACGCTTGTTCGTCCGATTCTTGAGTATTGCTCATCAGTATGGGACCCTTACCAGGTTGGATTAATAGAAGAGATAGACATGATCGAGCGAAAAGCAGCGCGATTCGTCATGGGGACATTTAGTCAGCGCGAGAGCGTTACGGAGATGCTGAACAAGCTCCTGTGGCGGACACTTCAAGAAAGGCGTTACGCAATACGGAGAGGTTTATTATCGAAATTACGAGAGAGCACATTCCGGGAAGAGATGGGCAACATATTACTACCGCCCACATATATCTCGCGTAATGATCACAACGAAAAGATCCGAGAAATTAGAGCAAATACGGAGACTTACAAGCAGTCGTTCTTCCCACGCACAATTCGTGAATGGAACAGGGAAGGGGGGATCAGATAGTGGTACAATAAGTACCCTCCGCCACACACCGTAAGGTGGCTCGCGGAGTATAGATGTAGATGTAGATGTAGACGACCATTGGTTGGTCGTTCGATTGGTCGTCTCATCGACCGACGTATATTTGGTCCTTTCACCCCTTCCGGGCATGGGCAGTCGGTCTGTTGGCAAGCACCAACAAGGAAGTCTCCGTCGCGCATACTGTGTCCGGGGCCGCTGGCGGTGTGCACGCGTGGTTGGACTGTGAGGTGCTGTTTGAGGGTGCTACGAAGTTCGTCGCCCACCGATCTTGGACACGAAACTTGAGTCCCCACTTAACCTACTGTCGAGCCTCAATTTCTTCGTTTGATCCTGGTTGTCGCTTTTGGGACATTCCCGCGACCAACAACGTGTGCGTAATCAAGTCGGCTAAATTTCCAGCCGTCTTCCTGTGGAGTTGAACTTAATTTATTCCCTGTTAAGCAAGTTGACCAGCGGTATCTTCTGCCTTGTGACCGTTGACGTTCCGCCGGCCGGTGTAGCCGTGCGGTTATAGGCGCTTCAGTCTGGAACCGCGTGACCGCTACGGTCGCAGGTTCGAATCCTGCCTCGGGTATGGATGTGTCTGGTGTCCTTAGGTTAGTTATGTTTAAGTAGTTCTAAGTTCTAGGGGACTGATGACAACAGATGTTAAGTCCCATAGTGCTCAGAGCCATTTTCAACCGTTGACGTTCCGGTTACCTGCCCTGGTCGTTGATGTAATTTTCGACAGCGTATTTTCCTCGTCATGTTGTTGCTGTCCAGCGAGGCGTGTAGTTCGACAGCTGTGGTGTTGTTGGTCGTTGTGGGCGCCAATATTCTGTGTGTCGTTGTGTTGAAATCTAGTGGTCGTTTTACTGGTTGCGTGGAACTGATTTTGTTGACTGGTCGGTCAGCTGTCGGTCGGTTGGGTTGCCTTCAGATGAAGAAGTCGTTGGACAGGCTGCCCGTCTCACCTAAACAGGCGTTAGTGTTACAGTCTCAGGCTGACCCTTGGAAACTTCTGAGTGCCGTTCCTGTTTGGGTTTTACTTATTTGGTTTATGTCTGGCCTTCAGCTGAGCATCAACATCTCTTAACTAAATGTTCTTGTCTTGCCCTTAAGGCATAAGATTGTTATGGTTTTCTATGGGGTCTTCAGACGAATTTTGCATGAAATGTTTTAAGATAAGGCCTTCCGCCTTTTGATTGAAACTCTTCTTATTGCTTATTATGCGGCCTCCAGCCAAGTTCCATTAAAATTAAATTGCTAAGGCCTTCAGCCTGTTTAGATTGAAGATTTGGAAAATATTTTTGGGTGAAACCTCCAGAAGAACCTTGTATTTCAATTTCTTGCTTAGGCCTTGTGTCTTGGATTTTGAGTGTGGCCTTCAGCCGATCTAAAGTGAATCAAAGGAGGTCGATTAAAGTGTTGAGTGTTTTGCATCCTTTTTGTAATATTGTGTGTCGCTAAATAAACTTTGTATGTTGAGTGCAACTGATAGCAACTTATTTTGGCCCCTTTCCACAACCTAATCCGCTCTGTCTATATATATATAGTGTGTGTGTGTGTGTGTGTGTGTCGCGACCAGCTTCCTGATGAAAGTCTCACTGATATGGACCCATAAAACATGTAGCAGCACAACAGCAACTGCATACGTTGTAGAACGATCTGAACGTTGCTGAAAAATCCATAACACATAGACTTTTGATGTTCTACAGTTGTTTATGATGGTTCACAAAGCTATGTCATACTCAGGTCTCCACGTAAACGGTAATCTATTCTTTCTTCTGATACGCCTGTGACATGACTGTTTCCTTACATCTTTAATGGCTGGTCGTCCAATTTCTCACTGTACTCTTTCTATGGTTTTTTTTTCATTTATTCATTTGTACTTACGCTTTTGGCACTATCTTCAAATGGACCATCCTAAACGAAAAGAACAAACTCGTTTGAATTAAACCACCCATTCCTTAAAGATAGAAAATGAAAAAAATTGACTCTCCAAAAACCTTTGTACGAATTTACGTTCAAAACACGAAATTCTGTGAGAGCACAGTAACTTAGTTTATCCATTTGAACAGTCCTGAGACTGGTTTGATGCAGCTCTCCATGCTACTCTATCCTGTGCAAGCTTCTTCATCTCGCAGTACCTACTGCAACCTACATCCTTCTGAATCTACTTAGTGTATTCATCTCTTGGTCTCCCTCTATGATTTTTACCCTCCACGCTGCCCACCAATACTAAATTGGTGATCCCTTGATGCCTCAGAATATGCCCTACCAACCGATCTCTTCTTCTAGTCAAGTTGTGCCACAAATTTCTCTTCTCCCCATTTCTATTCAATACCTCCATATCAGTTACGTGATCTTCAGCATTCTTCTGTAGCACCGCATTTCGAAAGCATCTATTCTCTTCTTGTCTAAACTATTTATCGTCCACGTTTCACTTCCATACATGCCTACACTCCATACAAATATTTTCAGAAACTACTTCCTCACACTTAAATCTATACTCGATGTTAACAAATTTCTCTTCTTCAGAAACGCTTTCCTTGCCATTGCCAGTCTACATTTTATATACTCTCTACTTCGACCATCATCAGTTATTTTGCTCCCCAAATAGGAAAACTTATTTACTACTTTAACCGTCTCATTTCCTAATCTAATTCCCGCAGCATCACCCGATTTAACTCGACTACATTCCATTATCCTCATTTTGCTTTTGTTGATGTTCATCTTATAACCTCCTTTCCAAGTCCTTTCCTGCCTCTGACAGAATTACGATGTCATCGGCGAACCTCAAAGTTTTCATTTCTTCTCCGTCGATTTTAAATCCTACCCCGAATTTCTCTTTTGTTTCCTTTACTGCTTGCTCAATATACAGATTGAATAACATCGGGGAGAGGCTTCAACCCTGTCTCACTCCCTTCCCAACCACTGCTTCCCTTTCATAACCCTCAACTCTTACAACCGCCATCTGGTTTCTGTAAAAATTGTAAATAGCCTTTCGCTCCCTGTATTTTATCCCTGCCACCTTCAGAATTTTAAACAGAGTATTCCAGTCAATATTGTCAAAAGCTTTCTCTAAGTCTACAAATGCTAGAAACGTAGGCTTGCCTTTCCTTAATCTATTTTGTATGATAATTCGTAGGGTCAGTATTGCCTCACGTGTTGCAACATTTCTACTGAATCCAAACTGATCTTCCCTGAGGTCCACTTCTACCAGTTTTTCCATTCGTCTGTAAAGAATTCGCGTTAGTATTTTGCAGCTGTGGCTTATTGAACTGATAGTTCGGTAATTTTCACATCTGTCAACACCTGCTTTCTTTGCGAATGAAATTATTATATTCTTCTTGAAGTCTAAGGGTGTTTCGCCTGTTTCGTACATCTTGCTCACCAAATGGTAGAGTTTTGTCAGGACTGGCTCTCCCAAGGCCGTCAGTAGTTCTAATGGAATGTTGTCTACTCCCGGGGCCTTGTTTCGACTCAGGTCTTTCAGTGCTCTGTCAGACTCTTCACGCAGTATCATATATCCCGTTTCATCTTCTTCTACCTCCTCTTCCATTTCCATAATATTTTCCTCAAGAACATCGCCCTTATATAGACACTCTATATACTCCTTCCACCTTTCTGCTTTCCCTTCTTTGCTTTGAACTGGGTTTCCATCTGAGCTCTTGATATTCATACAAGTGGTTCTTTTTCCTCCAAAGGTCTCTTTAATTTTCCTGTAGGCAGTATCTATCTTACCAGTAGTGATACATGCTTCTACATACACAAACGATAAGTCTACTTAAAAAAAAATCAAAACAAATCCGTTCCACCGGTCAAGTAGAAATTTTCCCTCGCATTATTCCGCAACGTGGAGAAACGTAATAAAAACAAAGTTTTATTTCTATCAACGCCATGTTTCTCATACTGCGATGTTGACATAACATGCAATTCCCGAGGGAGTAATTCAGTGACTGTAATTGAAGCTGCTTCTCGGTAGCGGAATATCTCAGTTATGCTTTGGACGCCCCTGTGTTTTCTGCGTGTTAATCTTCTGCGTAGCTGATCTTCGTAACGTGCTATTCATCGCCGCTGGCAGCTGCTGCATCACACACACACACACACACACACACACACACACACACACATATCTTGACCTGCTGCCAAGTTGACTGCCGGGGCTAAGGCGACGTATCTGTGCTTCGATTGGTGGACGCCAGCGGCCACTTCTGTGAAGGTCAGAGTCAGAGCTGTAGCGCGATATCTTAATGTCTCCGCTAATCTGCACTTTCTATTGAATGAATGGAAGACGGCGAACAGAACACTACTCGCCTTCTCGAGCATGCGTAATGAAAGGATTGAGAGGCAGCCAAGGTATGCACTGATACTTCTTTCGCTCATTATTAATACAATGCGAGGAATCGCCATAAAATAACGTGACTATGGCTAGAGGACAAATGTAAGGATGTAGAGGCTTATCTCACTAGGAGCAAGATAGATACTGCCAACTGGAAAATTAAAGAGACCTTTCGAGAAAAGAGAGCCACTTGCATGAATATCAAGAGCTCAGATGGAAACCCAGTTCTAAGCAAAGAAGGGAAAGCAGAAAGGTGGAAGGAGTATATAGAGGGTTTATACAAGGGCGATGTTCTTGAGGACAATATTATAGAAATGGAAGAGGAAGTACATGAAGATGAAATGGGAGATATGATACTGTGTAAAGAGTTTGACAGAGCACTGAAAGACCTTAGTCGAAACAAGGCCCCTGGAGTAGACAACATTCCATTAGAACTACTGATGGCCTTGGGAGAGCCAGTCCTGACAAAATTCTACCATCTGGTGAGCAAGATGTATGAGACAGGCGAAATACCCTCAGACTTCAAGAAGAACATAATAATTCCAATCCCACAGAAAGCAGGTGTTGACAAATGCGAAAATTCCCGAACTATCAGTTTAATAAGTCACAGCTGCAAAATACTAACGCGAATTCTTTACAGACGAATGGAAAAACTGGCAGAAGCCGACCTCGGGGAAGATCAGTTTGGATTCCATAGAAATGTTGGAATACGTGAGGTAAAGCTGACCTTACGACTTATCTTAGAAGAAAGATTTAGGGAAGGCAAACCTACGTTTCTAGGATTTGTAGACTTAGAGAAATCTTTTGACAATGTTGACTGGAATACTCTCTTTCAAATTCTGAAGGTGACACGGGTAAAATACAGGGAGCGAAAGGTTATTTACAATTTGTACAGAAACCAGATGGCAGTTATAATAGTTGCGGGGCACGAAAGAGAGGTAATGGTTGGGAAGGGAGTGAGACAGGGTTGTAGCCTCTCCCCGATGTTATTCAATCTGTATATTGAGCAAGCAGTAAAGGAAACAAAAGAAAAATTCGGACTAGGTATTAAAATCCATGGAGAAAAAATAAAAACTTTGAGGTTCGCCGATGACATTGTAATTCTGTCAGAGACAGCAAAGGACTTGGAGGAGCAGTTGAACGGAATAGACAGTGTCTTGAAAGGAGGGTATAAGATGAACATCAACAAAAGCAAAACGAGGATAATGGAATGTAGTCAAATTAAATCGGGTGATGCTGAGGGAATTAGATTAGGAAATGAGACACTTAAAGTAGTAAAGGAGTTTTGCTATTTAGGGAGTAAAATAACTGATGATGGTCGAAGTAGAGAGGATATAAAATGTAGACTGGCAATGGCAAGGAAAGCGTTTCTGAAGAAGAGAAATTTGTTAACATCGAGTACAGATTTAAGCGTCAGGAAGTAGTTTCTGAAAGTATTTGTATGGAGTGTAGCCATGTATGGAAGTGAAACATGGACGATAAATAGTTTGGACAAGAAGAGAATAGAGGCTTTCGAAATGTGGTGCTACAGAAGAATGCTGAAGATTAGATGGGTAGATCACGTAACTAATGAGGAGGTATTGAATAGAATTGGGGAGAAGAGGAGTTTGTGGCACAACTTGACAAGAAGAAGGGACCGGTTGGTTGGACATGTTCTGAGGCATCAGGGGATCACAAATGTAGCATTTGAGGGCAGCGTGGAGGGTAAAAATCGTAGAGGGAGACCAAGAGATGAATACACTAAGCAGATTCAGAAGGATGTAGGTTGCAGTAGGTACTGGGAGATGAAGAAGCTTGCACAGGATAGGATAGCATGGAGAGCTGCATCAAACCAGTCTCAGGACTGAAGATCACAACAACAACATTGGTGAAAAACATTTAATGCAAAAACATACTTATTTAGGTAGTCACCCTCAATACTCTATCCCTACAACGCCCCATGCAAATTTCCCATTGATGGAAACGGTGCTCGAAGTCTTCCTCTGTGAGGTTTTCCATGACGCGTGCCGCTTTTTCTTTCACTGCTTCAACGGACTGAAATCGTGATCCTTTTAGTGCAGATTTCGCCTTCACGAATACATAAGTCACATGGCGCTATGTCAGGCTCACAAGGCGGGTCGCCGAATAATGGGACGCCGCACAGCGAAGATCCAACGAAGAGCGGCGCCTTTCGTCACGGCATCGTTTAGACGGCGCGAGAGCGTTGCGGAGACGATCACCAAACTCCACTGGCAGACGTTACAGGAGAGGCGTTGTGCATCGCGGAGATGTTGCCATTGAAATTTCGAGAGAGCGCTTTTCCAGGAAGAGTCGGATAACATTTTCCTTCATTCCGCATACATCTCTCGTCATGACCACGAAGGAAAAATTCGAGAAATTAGAGCTGTGCTGCAGAGGCCTTACCGACAGTCACTCTTTCCACACGCCATTCGCTAATAGAACAGGGAAGGGTGGGTCTGTTAGTGGTAGAAAAAGCACCCCCCGCCACACATCATCATGTTGCTTGCGGAGTATGATCTAGATGTACAGGAAAATGTCTAGTTCACCCTCGAGTATGCAGAAAACAAACCCATACCTGTTCTTGAGATGAAAATACCAGAAGAGAACCAGTACCGCCAGTCTAGCAACGACGCAGATGAATCATTGGGACCTCAAAATAGTACGTGAACAACTCACATTTAAGAAGTGTACCACACAATTATCGCACTGTAACATCTGATGCAAAACTATCTTGAGATCATGAAGGCTAAGTGTGATTCGTAACAAAACAAAGAGACACAGAGCCTTGATAACAGAAGACACCACTGGACATCGGTTTCTGGCCACCCACTGAACCCCTTCCCCTCCCAAAAACTCCAGCAGCCAACAAAGTACAGAACAGTTTTAGTTTAATTTAGATTATCAAACAATGGAAAATCCCGGATGGAATGTAACAAGAGAAAGATAGTTGCCAGTCACCATATAGCGGGGATGCTGGGTCACGATAGGACCAACAAAAAGATTCGCACAATTACAGCTTTCGGCCATTAAGGTCTTTGTCAGCAATAGACGCACATACACACACTGGTTTCAGTTGTCTGCAGACGTGTGTGCAAGTTGCGTTTTCGTGAGTGTATGTGTGCTCGCGTGTGTGTATGTGTGTCTATTTCTGACAAAGGCCTTAATGGCCGGAAGCTATAATTGGGTGAATCTTTTTGTTGTGCCTATCGCGACCCGGCATCTCTGCTATATGGTGACTGGCAACTTTCCTTATCTAATATTGTTAATTTAGATTATGATATTTCATCTTCAGGTGACAGTTTTTTGTATGTTATCACCAGACGAAACTACAGTCGTCCCGCCGTTGACAGTGTGTTCTTTGATTGCTCTGGGAGATGGCTCGTTGGAAATACAACACATGAAATGTTAGTTCACTTTACAACACGAATGCATAAGGTGATTTACTTAACTTGATACAATCCTTTACCACAGGAGTGCTTGATAATTTACCACTGTCATTAAGTATTAAGGCGTCACTTGAAGCACTAATTACGAAACTTTTGCCACAGTGGATACACCGATTCCCGTGAGATCACCGAAGTTAAGCGCTGTTGGGCGTGGCCGGCACTTGGATGGGTGACCATCCAGCCGCCATGCGCTGTTGCCATTTTTCGGGGTGCACTCAGCCTCGTGATGCCAATTGAGGAGCTACTCGACCGAATAGTAGCGGCTTCGGTGAAGAATACCATCATAACGACCGGGAGAGCGGTGTGCTGACCCCACGCCCCTCCTATCCGCATCCTCCTCTGAGGATGACACGGCGGTCGGATGGTCCCGGTAGGCCACACGTGGCCTGAAGACGGAGTGCTCTCTTGAAGTACAATGTTCAACATCTACAAAAGTACATTTTCATCTGAGGCTTTAATAACTCTTTGTACCCACTCGATGATGTTTACTGATTCAGCTGAGGTCACCAACTGGCGCAGAACACTTCCACGCCCGGCCCTATATTGACCTCTGTGCGAGGTCGCTGCTGTGCTGGGAAAGAGGGCGTTGCAGATTACAGTGGGACGTCACTGATGTCTTGTGATGTCGATGCGCGCTGCCGATGTTGGTGTGGCGCCGCGGTCTTTGGACGATGCCGCACTGTATTCCACTGAATTGACGTCTGTGTTCTTGCAGATCTTGCTACGTCTGCCGCACCAGTCGCCATCGTGTTGGTTACGGCCTGAAGATGGACTAAATTATAGATCGAAAACGGTTGACAACCAAAATAAACATCTATTGCTATCGAGACTGCTTTCTACATCTACATCTACATTCATACTCCGCAAGCCACCCAACGGTGTGTGGCGGAGGGCACTTCACGTCAGTTTCAGTATTTTACACCGATAGCTGTTCACTTTCCATTGAGAGAATGCTTTCTAAAATTTTACCTTCAATTTATCGCGTTAATCAAGATTCCGTTCTTCATCCAACTCAACATCATTAAATTTATCAGTCCCACTTTCTGAACAAAGTTTTCTGTTCGTTTCAAGTGCCTTATCTCTTGCTCGCAGCGACATCAGCTAAGATTAGCGTTGGTGTCTGCTGTCGTATTTTTATTTCCATTAAAAAAGTTTATTTCACGGTGTTACAGTCTATTCCGCGTAGAAGTAAAACTAAAGTGTTCATTGCTTGTACGCCTGCTTCCCACTTTCCTTCACACGTGCTTCTCTTTCTTGCTACTCGTATTTCTCCTAGTCCGTTTCCACAGGTGTTTTAAAAAACTTAGTTGTCTGTTTGTTTCAGTCCCATTCGTCTCAGGGCTCAGAACATCTTATTCTGCCTTACGTGGTCCACAATTACTAGGAGAGATTTTCAGTTATTTTTCTTTGCTTTGTTATGCGCAAAGATTGATTTGATTACCTGGTAACGTTCTTTGAAACGAAAGCGTTATTCGTCCAGTTCATCTGCAAGTTTTCTTTGTATTCTTGTATATCTTATTCTGGGCAATAGTTCACAACCGTGACACTTCGGACTGAACGTAGAACAGTTTTGACGTATATACGCTCTTACTTCCTCGGTTCTTTTCTAGAAATATCATGCTAATTTACGATTTTCATATAGCATGAGGATATGTTATATAAAACTAGTAGCCAAAGAGTATATCTATATTGGATGACTGTGCGGATTTGCCTGACACGAAAATTTGTTTGCTCTATGAGCGAAAGACCAGCACGACGAAGAAAACAAACATTTTCAGTACGTCGCGCCTTGCAGCTCTCAGACTTTGAAGAATAGAATTGTAATCAGACAGTACTACGCAATACTCTGGAGGCTTCTAAAAATATAATAGGGATACCTCAAGACGTACTTAAGCACTACTAAACAAGTGATGGCAGTTTTGTGAAAGCATAGGGGGCAGAAGATCCTGCGAATTTATGTCACCTGACTGCATTTTGCAGTCTCTCGGAGCATATGCAACATTTCTGCATCCTCAGTTGAAATCACATTTCATTGTTGGCAAGGTCTTAATGGCACAAACGAGACTGAACACGTCGCAGCAGTTTCTTCGACAAGGACTTGCGAGGCATGTACCCAAATGTAACACTGCGTTAACAGTACCTTTGCACGTGCGAGCGTCTGTAGGCTCTGCAGAATGTGGAATATGTGTTTAGATATAGAAATACTATTGTCCAGCGTCGGTCTTTGTTAACAGCAGAAGTTTACTATAAACATAAAAACACAATGTCACAATTATAATGTTTATAAACAATGTTTACTGATGCAGAAGTAGTTGATGTTAACAAAAATGTGTGTTGAACAATTGTCTTTGACTGAAACTGGCTACACAATAAAGAATAAATTGAACAGCAGCTTGAGGTGTTACATGACGTCATGTCTACAATTTTTCAGAGCTGTGGGACACAACAAAAACATATTTCACACTTGGAACGTTCCGGCACGCTCCCTCCCACAGCTGCAAGAGGTCCTGCAGGCAGCGTGCGCCCAGGACTCGTCGAGGACTTGGAAGCACGGCCGCCAGCTCGCGTACACCAGCTGAGGGCGCTGCAGTAGCTGGTTGGGCTGCTCTCGATACGAACAGAGGGCCGCAACGCCTTCTGGCAGGGTGCCTCATCACCAGCCACTCACCATCTTCCCACTCTCTACATTTCAAAATTCTGTCACTCCATACAGCCCAGACGAACACGGAACGTTGCTGCTCGTGTTTCCAGCGTTACAAAAGTGCTGTCTTTTCGATACTTCGGGCTCATATTCGCCCGAGACCACTTTTTCCAATAACAGCGGTATCACAGCTGAGAGAAGGAGCGGATACGTCACAGATAAGGACTTTGATTGCATTTTATCTTGGGGATCTTGATGAGGTCCAATTACGAGATACGATACTTCTGCGGCTTTCCATCAGCAGAAAAGGTCAAGGGCATCGTTTTCCCCCTTTTTTTCCTTCGTTCCAATGATTATTTGTCCCAGATGATTTCCACCCAATTGACGAATTAGGAAAAAAGGAATAAGACATGCAGTGGACACTGTTTGTCAGACAATGATATACATTAAGAAGGCAATCATAAAATTCCTCCTCTTCACTGAATGAGTGTAATCGTTAAAACACCTGATTATTTTTCCAGAGCAGCAGGGATCTAGAATACAGTTACACAGGATAACACTGCCAGCAATTCTCTGACCCGCACCCAATTGCAAATGACAGTAATTCACATGAGCACCTCCGGTATCGAAAAAGGAGATTAATCGAAACTAACAGAGCATCAGGTCATAAAGAAAACCCTTTTGAATTATTATAATTGTAATAATAATAATAGTTATTATTTCTTTCCTTTCTCAGACGTTATGTCTGGTCAAAAATGGAAAGTGACGCGGACATTGATCAAGCGTGACTTCCTTTTAACTGTGCGGTATATGTTACATTCCATTTAGGAACTTTCGGGTAATTGAACATGTATCAATAATTACAGATTTCTGTAGTTGTATATATAAGTTTGGATGTAGCTGTATTGCATTGATGTACTGGTGGATATTGTGTGGTATGACTCCTGTAGTTGATACTATAATTGGTATAATGTCAACTTTAGCCTGATGCCACATGTCCTTGACTTCCTCAGCCAGTTGGATGTATTTTTCAATTTTTTCTCCTGTTTTCTTATGTATATTTGTTGTATTGGGTATGGACATTTCGATTAGTTGTGTTAATTTCTTCTTTTTATTGATGAGTATGATGTCAGATTTGTTATGTGGTGTTGTTTTATCTGTTATAATGGTTCTGTTCCACTATAATTTGTATTCATCATTCTCCAGTACATTTTGTGGTGCATACTTGTATGTGGGAACGTGTTGTTTTATTAGATTATGTTGTATCGGAAGTTGTTGATGTATTATTTTTCCTACATTGTCATGTCTTCTGGGGTATTCTGTGTTTGCTAGTATTGTACATCCGCTTGTGATGTGATCTACCGTTTCTATTTGTTGTTTGCAAGGTCTGCATTTATCTGTTGTGGTATTGGGATATTTAATAATATGCTTGCTGTAATATCTGGTGTTTATTGTTTGATCCTGTATTGCAATCATGAATCCTTCCGTCTCACTTTATATATTGCCTTTTCTTAGCCATGTGTTGGATGCGTCTTGATCGATGTGTGGCTGTGTTAGATGATACGGGTGCTTGCCATGTAGTGTTTTCTTCTTCCAATTTACTTTCTTCGTATCTGTTGATGTTATGTGATCTAAAGGGTTGTAGAAGTGGTTATGAAATTGCAGTGGTGTAGCCGATGTATTTATATGAGTGATTGATTTGTGTATTTTGCTAGTTTCTGCCCGTTCTAGAAACAATTTTCTTAAATTGTCTACCTGTGCATAATGTAGGTTTTTTTTATGTCGATAAATCCCCTTCCTCCTTCCTTTCTGCTTAATGTGAATCTTTCTGTTGCTGAATGTATGTGATGTGTTCTATATTTGTGGCATTGTGATCGTGTAAGTGTATTGAGTGCTTCTAGGTCTGTGTTACTCCATTTCACTACTCCAAATGAGTAGGTCAATATTTGTATAGCATAAGTATTTATAGCTTTTGTCTTGTTTCTTGCTGTCAATTCTGTTTTCAGTATTTTTGTTAGTCTTTGTCTATATTTTTCTTTTAGTTCTTCTTTAATATTTGTATTATCTATTCCTATTTTTTGTCTGTATCCTAGATATTTATAGGCATCTGTTTTTTCCATCGCTTCTATGCAGTCGCTGTGGTTATCCAATATGTAATCTTCTTGTTTGGTGTTTTCCCTTGACTATGCTATTTTTCTTACATTTGTCTGTTCCAAAAGCCATATTTATATCATTGCTGAATACTTTTGTTATCTTTATTAATTGGTTGAGTTGTTGATTTCTTGCTGCCGGTAGTTTTAGATCATCCATGTATAGCAAATGTGTGATTTTGTGTGGGTATGTTCCAGTAATATTGTATCCATAATTTGTATTATTTAGCATGTTGGATAGTGGGTTCAGAGAAAGGCAGAGCCAGAAAGGCCTCGGAGATGCTGTGTCCCATCGCTCGTGCGCCGACTATGACACAACGTTCATACTCACTTTAACCTCAACAACCTGCCATTGCAGCAGCAGTAACCGGTGTAACAACTTCGGCAGACACTCGTTGTCTTGTATAGGTGCTACCGACGCAGTGCCGTATTCTGCTTGTTCACGTATCTCTGTATTTGAATAGGCATGCCTATACCAGTTTCTGTGGCGCTTCGCCAGAATTACCTCATTGGTGCCTCTACCTTTCCTAAAGCCGAACTAATCGACATTTAACGAACTCTCAATTTTCTTTTCCGTTTTTCTGTATATTATTCTTGTCAGCAACTTGGATGCATGAGCTGTTAAGCTGATTGTTCCAGTCTCGCACTTACCTTTTGGTATCTTCGGAATAGTTAGGATGATGTTTTTCCGAAAGCCAGATGGTATGACGGCAGTCTGATAGATTGTATACAGGAATTTGAATAGCCCTTGGGTTGCCACTTCGCTCAATCATTTTAGAAATTCCCATAAAATAGTAGCTATCCCTTCTGCCTTACTTGACCTTAAGTCTTCCTCATGAATACTGTGGTAAAGTACATTGCGCAGTTATCCCTTTAACCAGTTCTTGGTAATCTCTGACGTAACGACTGGCTTCGCGTTACAGGAAAAGACTGCAGGACACTTACTTCTGCTTACAAGAACTGAATTGTTGTTGTTGTAGTCTTCAGTCCAGAGACTGGTTTGACGCAGCTCTCCATGCTACTCTATCCTGTGCAAGCTTCTTCATCCCCCAGTACCTACTGCAACCTACATCCTTCTGAATCTGCTTAGTGTATTCATCTCTTGGGCTCCCTCTACGATTTTTACCCTCCACGCTGCCCGTCAATACTAAACTGGTGATCCCTTGATCCTCAGAATATGTCCTACCAACGGATCCCTTCTTCTACTCAAGTTGTGCCACAAACTCCTCTTCTCCCCAATTCTATTCAATACCTCCTCATTAGTTATGTGATCTACCCATCTAATCTTCAGCATTCTTCTGTAGCACCACATTTCGAAAGCTTGTATTCTCTTCTTGTCGAAACTATTTATCGTCCAATTTTCACCTCATAAAAATACTTTCAGAAAAGACTTCCTGACACCTACATCTATACTGGATGTTAACAAATTTCTGTTCTTCAGAAAGGCTTTCCTTGCCATTGCCAGTCTACATTTTATATCCTCCCTACTTCGACCATCATCAGTTATTTTGCTCCCAAATAGCAACAGTCATCTACTACTTTAAGTGTCTCATTTTCCTAATCCAATTCCCTCAGCATCACCGTATTTAATTTATCTACATTCCATCATCCTCGTTTTGCTTTTGTTGATGTTCATCTTATACCCTGCTTTCAAGACACTGTCCATTCCGTTCAACTGCTCTTCCAAGTCCTTTGCTGTCTCTGACAGAATTACAATGTCATCGGCGAACCTCAAAGTTTTTATTTCTTCTCCATGGATTTTAATTCCTACTCCGAATTTTTCTTTTGTTTCCTTTAGTGCTTGTTCAATAAACAGATTGAATAACATCGGGGATAGGCTACAACCCTGTCTCACTCCCTCCCCAACCACTGCTTCCCTTTCATGCCCCCTCGACTCTTATAACTGCCGTCTGGTTTCTGTACAAATTGTAAATAACCTTTCGCTCCCTGTATTTTACCCCTGCCACCTTCAGAATTTGAAAGAGAGTATTCCAGTCAACATTGTCAAAAGATTTCTCTAAGTCTACAAATGCTAGAAACGTAGGTTTGCCTTTCCTTAAGCTATTTTCTGAATTTCTATTTTCCAAGCTATTTTCTAAGATAAGTCGTAGGGTCAGTATTGACTCACGTGTTCCAACATTTCTACGGAATCCAGAAGTGAATTAAAGAGCAATATCTGTTACTACTGCCTGCTGGAAGATCGTAGAGAATATTCAAAGTTGTCGGAAGAAAACTCGCTGCTGTCTTATTATCAGCTCAGATTCAGGAAAAACAGCTCGTGTGAAACATAGTTTGCTGTACTGACACACGATATTTTGCCCTCCATGCGTGGTTAGCAGTATATCATGTGAGAAAATGGCAAGTCGAGGTTCGCACTAGCGATGCTTCCCAAAACCATCCTGATATGGGGACATAAGCTTCAAGTCTCAAGAAAGTTTAATATATTCGAACTGAGAATATGTTCAAGGATTCTGCAGCATACCGAAGTTAGCGATATTGGTCCGTAATTTTGCGTGAG
Organism: Schistocerca nitens; assembly: GCF_023898315.1. Lineage (NCBI taxonomy): Eukaryota > Metazoa > Arthropoda > Insecta > Orthoptera > Acrididae > Schistocerca > Schistocerca nitens. The sequence goes on from NC_064622.1 coordinate 14,851,884, forward strand.
AATATGTTCCGTGTAGAAGCGACATCGGCTTGGAGAGATGCAGGCGCTGCTGCACCAGCGACGTCTCCTCTGCCAGCACCTCCCGGAGCTCGGGTTGATGCAGCTGTTGCCCACGTGGCCTCTCCTTGAACGAAGTTCGTGAACTTCATCTTGTGTGATTTCGCATGTGATGAGGAAGTGGCTTCTTGTCTTGATGACGGGTCATCATGAGTTACACTGCCCGTGTTGAATGCATCCTCAATGTTTAGCTTCACGTGCACAAAACTGCCGTCGCAATGCAGCAGATCTTTGTTAGGGTTATTACCTACATCTACATACATACTCCGCAATCCACCATGCGGTGCGTGGCGGGGGGTACCTCGTACCACAACTAGCATCTTCTCTCCCTGTTCCACTCCCAAACAGAACGAGGGAAAAATGACTGCCCATATGCCTCTGTACGAGCCCTAATCTCCCTTATCTTATCTTTGTGGTCTTTCTGCGAAATATAAGTTGGCGGCAGTAAAATTCCACTGCAGTCAGCCTCAAATGCTGGTTCTCTAAATTTCCTCAGTAGCGATTCACGAAAAGAACGCCTCCTTTCCTCCAGAGACTCCCACCCGAGTTTCTGAAGCATTTCTGTAACACTCGCGTGATGGTCGAACCTACCAGTAACAAATCTAGCAGTCCGCCTCTGAACTGCTTCTATGTCCTCCTTCAATCCGACCTGATAGGGATCCCAAACGCTCGAGCAGTACTCAAGAATAAGTCGTGTTATTGTTTTATAAGCGGTTTCCTTTACAGGTGAACCACATCTTCCCAAAATTCTACCAATGAACCGAAGACGACTATCCGCCTTCCCCACATCTGCCATTACATGCTTGTCGCACTTCATATCGCTCTGCAATGTTACGCCCAAATATTTAATCGACGTGACTGTGTCAAGCGTTACACTACTAATGGAGTATTCAAACATTACGGGATTCTTTTTCCTATTCATCTGCATTAATTTACATTTATTTATATTTAGAGTTAGCTGCCATTCTTTACACCAATTACAAATCCTGTCCAAGTCATCTTGTATCCTCCTACAGTGACTCAACGACGACACCTTCCCGTACACCACAGAATCATCAGCAAACAGCCGCACATTGCTATCCACCTTATCCAAAAGATCATTTATGTAGACAGAAAACAACAGCGGACCTACCACACTTCCCTGGGGCACTCCAGATGATACCCTCACCTCCCATGAACACTCACCATCGAGGACCACGTACTGGGTTCTATTACTTAAGAAGTCTTCGAGCCACTCACATATTTGGGAACCAATCCCATATGCTCGTACCTTAGGAGTCTGCAGTGGGGCACCGAGTCTAACGCTTTCCGGAAGTCAAGGAATATAGCATCCGTCTGATACCCTTCATCCATGGTTCGCAAGATATCATGTGAAAAAAGGGCGAGTTGCGTTTAGCAGGAGCGATGCTTTCTAAAGAAGTGCTGATGCATGGACAGCAACTTCTCTGTCTCAAGGACATCATTATATTCGAACTGAGAATATGTTTGAGAATCCTGCAACAAACCCATTTAAGAGACTGTGTTCTAAGTTCCTCTGCAACTGCTGTCTCTAGTCTCTTCTGCAACATCGTGTTGTCTATGATTCATGAAGTAGGGATGCTGCTTCTCAATAAACTCTGCAGTAATCGGTACTGGAATATCGTCAAAACGTGAAGCTTCTCTCCCTGGCTGTATAATCCCAAGTTGCTGACTTCTGGCTAAGGCACGACACCCATTCCTGGCTGCTATCGACGGGGACTTGTGCTCCCGTTTCCTGTGCAACATACCTTCTGTCGTTATTGGGGTGTGTGATCGTGAGGGACGGCAGAGCACGCTCTGCAACGTGGTCCCAACCTGGCCAGAAGGCCGGTAAGGAGTTCTTTGTCGTAGGCCGCTCCATTACTCCACCAGTGCGGTTCGCACATGCTGGATGGTTGTCAGTCCATCTAGACTTGCTGCAATACGTTCCGCAACGCATCCATCACGTACCCGTTAGGACTCAAGTCGGGGGAACGGACGGGCCAGTCCATTCGGCGAATACCCTCTCGTTACGAGAGGTCCTCCACCTGCACTGTAGGATACAATCGCGCGTTGTCATCCATGAAAATGAAATGAGGGCTGAATGCACCCCTGGAAATACGCACATGTGAAAGGAGTAGCGTGCCACAATGACGTTGCCCAGTGAGTGTACTGTGTTAGAAGATCCGGAGGCCAATATACCCATGCAACATTACCCCTCACCACACCATAATACCTGGACCACGAAAACGGTCATGTTCGACTATGTTCCTGGTGCATTACATGTTTACAAAATGGCTCTGAGCACTATGGGACTTAACAGCTATGGTCATCAGTCCCCTAGAACTTAGAACTACTTAAACCTAACTAACCTACGGACATCACACAACACCCAGTCATCACGAGGCAGACATGTTTACACCTCTCTTCGTCCAGCACTGTCGAACATGGTGAGCCTTCCGTCGCTTTCTTTGTGCCATCTCTTATTTCACATCGTGGTTTTTTTTGTTTACCATACTGCCACCTCGTTATGTTAGTTTCAATTTCTGTTGTCGCTGAGTTGCCGCCTTGCCTCCCCATGAGCGGTAGCAGCTGCGCTTATCGATATAAGCCCTGGCGTATTATCTTTGCTGACTGGCATTACTTCTCGATTGTCGTGTGTTCGGGGTTAGTTCGGATCTGCCAGTGAGTTGGGAGGAGCTAGCAGTGCAGTTCGGACCTGGCAGTGGTTGACTTAGGACGCGGCAGAAGTTCAGTCGGGGCGCGGCTGCAGTGAGGTCCTGACAGCCACGACTCGCCCGGCGGTTGCCGGCGACCACCTTGGTTGGTCGTCGGTCGGTCGTCTTGTCGGACGACGTGTATGTTGGCCGGCGATCTCTTATGGGTTGCCTGCTTGTGCCTACTCGTGATTCGTCCATGTTACTGCACAGTCGCTGCCGTTAGTATTGTCCAGTCCTTCGTGCAAGTGTTCGTGAAACTGTGTGTAGCTTGTGATGTCGACTGCTCAGTTATTTTAGTGCTGACTCCGTGCTGATGTGTGGCAGTCGGCTGGTTGGCGTGGAGCAGCCAGGAAATATCTGGGGGGTGTAGTTTGGCCGGGCCCGCTGGCGGTCTCTACGCAGTGTCGGAGTGTGTGGGGCTGTTCCCATTGCTACGAGGTCCGTGGATCACCGACCCTGGACACGAAAGTTGAGTTTGGATTTAATTTACCAGCAAGTCAAGACTGTTCGCATTGTGCCGTTTGGTTCCCGTTGTTGGCTGTTGGGACATTCCCGCGAGCAACAATTTGTGTGTTCGAGTTAGCGAAGGTTTAGCCACCGTCCGGTGGAGTCTAACTGTATTTGGTTATTTGCAATTGAAGTGCACCAGCGGAATTTTCTGCTTTGTGACCGTTAACGTCCCGGTTACCTGCCCTGGCCTTGGACCTAAATTTAGGCAGTGTCCTTTCCTCACCGTGTTGTCGCTGTCCAGCACGGTGTGTAGTTTGACAGCTTGGTTGTGGGCTTCCATGCCTCTTACATTTGCATTGAACTCCCGGTTGTGTGCGGGTCGAGTGGAGCGCAAGTCACCTTGTCGGTGGGTCAGTTGACTGTCTGTTGGTTGGGTTGTCGGCGGATCGAGAATGGTCGGGCCGACTGCCTGTCTCACCTAAGTGAGCGTTAGTATTCAAGTGCTGGCCGACCCCCGAAACTTCTGAGCGCCGTTAGCTGCACTGCCTTTTCTTGTTATCTGTTGTGTGTATTAGTATGGCTCATAGCCGATGGTTTTGAATTAAAGTTGAATTGTTTTCACTGGTGTTTTAAGTCATGGGTCTTCAGCCGTTTTAAAATTAAAGTTCCTTGCTTGTCAAGTGTTGGATTTTTTGAGGCCTTCAGCCTAATTTAAGATAAGGCTTTGTTGTTTACATTTATTTTATCTGGAGTTTTATGTCATGGAGCTTTCAGCCGTTTTTAAATTAAGGATCTTTGTCTTTCGAGCATCAGACTGTTTGGGGCCTTCAGCCTAATTGAAGATAAGGCCTTCTGCCTTGTGCTCTTTTATTTAATTTTACCTTAAGTCTTAAATCATCGACCTTCAGCCGTCTTTAAATTAAGGTTGTTGGTTTTCAACTGTTAGGTTTTTGGGCCTTGAGCCAGATTATAGAACTTACTTAATGTGAGGCCTTCTGCCTTCTAAATATTCTTTTTGGCGTGTGAATTTTGAGTTAATGGCTTTTAGCTTTTTATAAAATTAAAGTGGTTGTGCCCTTAAGGCATAAGATAGTGTGGCGTTTTCAGCCGATAACTAAGTTCAAGAATTTGTACTGTAATGTTTGATCAAATAAATAAAGTTATATGTGTTCGAGTGTAACTGACAGCCGCTCATTTTGGCCCCTTTCCACAATTCCAACTACCTGTCCTGTCCTGTCCTGCAGGTTTAGCAGGGCGTCTCACATGGTCTTTCGGTGGTGCAGGTGTTATGGTATGGGAGGCATAATCTTGTATGGGCAGTACTCACCTCCAAATGTCTGCACACCGTACATTCACCAGTCAGTGTTGTTACGTCACTGTACCCCCGTCCTCATGTGGGTGTTTTCGAGGGTCCGTTCGGCCCTGATTTCATTTTCATGGATGACAGTGCTCGACCATATCAAACAGCACAGGTGGAATAGCAATTGGAACGAGAGGATACTCGGCGAATGGACTGGCCTTCGCTTTACGTCGTCTCATTGTCACTGTAGGCTTGCACCATGGGAAGCAAGGAGAAGATGTTGTTTGGTGGCCGGTATCTTCTTTCTCTAACACAATTGCACATATTGTTAACAGAGTTCTTCATTCACATAAAGAAGCAGCTACTTAAGATAGTCCACGTGTTGTGGTACAGGCTCTCCATGATAGTCCACGTTAGCCTCACTGCTGGTGAAGTACAAAGTCCCACTGAGTACACTACTCTGGTCGCTAGGTACTGTCAGAGGTAGAGCTAACTGGAGCTGAGACTCCCTCCGGGCTGCGACGTGACTCGCTGAATGGTAGGCTGCTGCTGACTAGGCCCTCCGCTGAACGGCGCCGATCTAAATACTGGCGGCTGAGGGGGCATTGTCGGCGCGTTTCTTGCGAGTCTGTCTTTGGCCTCTATCGATCTCCTTGCAACCTCTTTGCCGCACGGTGTGCTGGCGCCAGCTTGCACCAACAGAGTTCCCATTTCCCCGACTTGAATCCCATCGAGCACATATGGGATGCATTGCTGAGTTGACAAGCAGAGTGTCCAGTGACCTTCCAGCAGTTGTCTGCTGGTGAGGGTGATGGAATATCCTACCACAAAGACTCCCAACAAACCCTGTGCCGAGTATGGGAGCACGTTGCAGAACATGCATTGCCACCAGTGCTGCTCACAGACCCTGTGAAGAATAATCTCCCACCTTCAGTAATGTCCAGCGAAGCGTAATAAATTGTGGTGACTTTGGTGTAATTATGTCTTTGAATGGGTCATTTCTCGTGGAAATTTCTTTAGATTACCTCCTGTACTATACTGCAGCAGTACTGCCTATGTGTGGTCCACATTCCATCGAGCTTTGTTTCTTGGCACTGTCACATCATCCCAAAGTTACTATCGTCCTTAACTTTTGCACACTAGTGTGCGCAAACTTGCTAAGACTGCAGCGCTATGTAAACCGAAACATCTTTGCGCCATCTGATCTAGGTGGCAATGTTAATGGATATCGTCGGTAATTGTTAAGAAATTTCCCTTCTCAGACGTTATTAGTCTGTGGGTTTCAGGTGCCGCCTGTTATTAAGTCGGGGTGTCTTCCGGAGAGAGTCGTAAGGGCCGTTGCCAGTAGATCTCCTCGTAGCGGAAACATGTGGGCAAGCCGACATAGAGGCGATACCCACTGAGCAGTGAAGAAGGCATCCCAGTTCTAGACAACTCGTGCTAGGGTACTATATGCTTACATTCCCAGCCCAGGAAAATATTAAAGCAAGCCGGCGAGTACGCTGACGTGACAAAGGTCGTGGCATACCTCCTAACATCGTGTAGGACCTCCTTTCGCCCACTGTAGTGCAGCAACTGGACGTGGCGTGGTCTCACCAAGTCCTTGGAAGTCCCCTGCAGTGATACTGAGCCTTACTGCCAGTATTATTAAAATCCATGGAGAAGAAATAAAAACTTTAAGGTTCGCCAATGACATTGTAATTCTGTCAGAGACAGCAAAGGACTTGGAAGAGTGGTTGAACGGAATGGATAGTGTCTTGAAAGGAGGATATAAGACGAACATCAACAAAAGCAAAATGAGGATAATGAAATGTAGTCGAATTAAGTCGGGTGATGCTGAGGGAATTAGATTACGAAATGACAGACACAAAGTAGTAAATGAGTTTTGCTATTTGGGGAGCAAAATAACTGATGATGGTCGAAGTAGAGAGGATATAAAATGTACACTGGCAATGGCAAGGAAAGAGTTTCTGAAGAAGAGAAATTTGTTAACATCGAATATAGATTTAAGTGTCAGGAAGTCGTTTCTGAAAGTATTTGTAAGGAGGGTAGCCATGTATGGAAGTGAAACATGGACGATAAATAGTTTGGACAAGAAGAGAATAGAAGCTATCGAAATGTGGTGCTACAGAAGAATGCTGAAGATTAGATGGGTAGATCACATAACTAATGAGGAGGTATTGAACAGAATTGGGCAGAAGAGAAGTTTGTGGCACAACTTGACAAGAAGAAGGGACCGGTTGGTAGGACATGTTCTGAGGCATCGAGGGATGACAAATTTAGCATTGGAGGGCAGCGTGGAGGGTAAAAATCGTAGAGGGAGACCAAGAGATGAATACACTAAGCAGATTCAGAAGGATGTAGGTTGCAGTAGGTACTGGGAGATGAAGAAGCTTGCACAGGATAGAGTAGCATGGAGAGCTGCATCAAACCAGTCTCAGGCCTGAAGACCACAACAACAACAGGAACAACAACAACTGCCACTATAGGCGTCCATAACTGCGAAAGTGTTGCCGGTGCACGATTTTCCGCACAAAGTGACCTCTCGGCTATGTCCCATAAATGTTCGATGGGATTCACGTAAGACGATTTTGGTGACCACATCATTCCCTCGAACTGTCCCAAATTTCTTTGAACCAATCGCGAACAATTGCTCGGGGGATAGTTCCATATTTGTGTGACAACATGAATTCCATGAATGGCTGCAAACGAACTCCAAGTAGCCGAACATAACCATTTCCAGACAGTGAACCGTTGACTTTGATCAGACCACCCAGTAGATTCCATGTAAACATAGCTCTCACCATTATTGACCCACCACCAGTTTGCCTTGTTGACAACTTGGGTCTATCGTTTCGTGAAGTCTGCGACACCCCCGAACCCTACCATCAGCTCCTACCAACTGAAACTGGAATTTATTTGACCAGGCCACCGTTTTCCAGTCGTCTAGGATCCAATTGATACGGTCACGACGTCAGGAGAGGCGCTGCAGGCGATGTCGTGCTGTTATTGAAGCCACTCGCGTCGGTCGTCTGCTGCCATAGCGCATTTCCAATTACTGTCCTAATGGATACGTTCGTCGTACATTCCACATTCATTTCTGCGGGAATTTCGCGCAATGTTGCTTGTATTTTAGCACTGGCAACTCTATGCAAACGCCGCTGCTCTCGATCGTTACGTGAAGGACGACGGCCACCGCGTTGTCCATTGTGTGAGAGGTACTGTTCGAAATTTTGTATTCTCTGCACACTCTTGACACTGTGGATCTCAAATATTGAATTCCCTGAGGATTTCCGAAATGAAATGTCCCATGCATCGAGCTCCAACTATCACCCGCGTTCAGTCTGTTAATTGCCCTCGTGCGGCCACAATCACGCCGGAAATCTTTTCACATGAACCACCTAAGTACAAATGACAGCCCAGCCGATGCACTGTCGTTTTATACCTTGTGTACGTGACACTCCCGCCGTCTGTATCTGTCCATACCGCTACCCCATGACTTTTGTCACATGAGAGTTCAACTGGCTCTAAGCACTGTGGGACTTGACATCTGAGGTCATCAGTCCCCTAGACTTAGAACTACTTAAACCTAACTAACCTAAGGACATCACACACATCCATGCCCGAGGCAGGATTCGAACCTGTGACCGTACCAGCAGCGCGATTCCAGGCTAAAGCCCCTAGAACTGCTCGGCCACAGCGGCCGGTCACATGAGTGTACATCCTCTTCAAAATTCCACTTCCAATAATAGGCACACAGATGAGTCATTGAATATTTTCTTACTGCGACTTTATAAAGCGTATCAGTTTTAGTATGGGAGCTGTTCCATCAGCTTCTAGTTGCGCAGTTTTGGCCAAAGAAAGAATCAACTGACTACAGGGTTCGTTCTCCTGAGTACATGTGGTTATCTCCGTCCTTGATAAACGTGAAGTATTCTCAAGGGTACTTAAAATAAACACGAAAAAGCACTGCAAAATCTGAAATAGTTTGGTTGTTGACTAGAAGTGTCAGATGAGGACAGTTGTAGTACATAGACGCCTCAGCCAGTGAGAGCATTGCACTGCCTGAGAGAAGCTGCGGATCCATGTCCTTAAGACGTATACTTACCGTTCACCGTCTTCCCTGGACGTTTGTGCCATCATAAAAGAAGCACCATGTATTCCATGACTTTTTTTTTTTATAATTAAAGAACCGCACAAGCGCGAACATTACTTCCCCTCGGAGGGTTCCGTTCAAACTCAATTACGCATGTAGACCGTCCATCAGTTATTTTTGATGAATGGATTGGCTGGTATCAAAATACGGACATAAATGGCTGCTTGTTTTGATTGTACTGACTTAGAAGCTTAAATGTTTTTAGACCGGCGAGGGATAAAGACCTCAGAAACTGGCATAAATTTCATCCTGTTACGTCTACCAGTTTCTGAAAACGGGGGTCCTAACAGTCAGAGAGAAGGACGACAAAGTGATAATACAGGCCTCAGGGTTCCATTCGTACCAACCGTGGCGCAGGTCTCTAAAAAGTCGCGCGGAGTGTCAAATACCGGCATGATACGTGTTCTGAGGGCAAAAGACGTGTTACAGGCTAAATTTCTCGGCAGATTTGTCAATTTTTATGGACAAGACATCATGAGCGATGGAATAGAAAGGAAACGGGTTACCTTGTTTACAAACAACCATAGTAACGTTGAGGATGAAGTTCGAGGTGCGTGATCGTCTGTCACCACTGAGGATTTGATGCAAGAAGTCGAAAAACTAATAAAAAGTAGACACTTTACGATTTCGTCCTTATGCAAAGTGTTTCCTCTGTTTACAAGACCTGCTCATTATGGAAAATTGGAAATTTATGGTAAGGTTATATGGGACCAAACTACTGTGGTCATCGGTCCCTAAGCTTACACACTACTTATCCTAACTTAAACTGACTTACACTAAAGCCGACACACACACACACACACACACACAGACACACGCCCGATGGAGGACTCGAACCTCCGACGAGGGGAGCCGCCAGGACTGTGACAAGGCTCCTCAGACCGCACGGCTACCCCGGGCGGCTGCTGCTTACAGTAGGCTTGAACTAGCCGAAGTTGTTCACATGTCGAACACCGAAGTAGCCAGTACGAGGGCTATCCACAAAATACATTACGTTTTGGAATTAAAAATAAATAAAGTATTGGAAATTTTTTTTATTATATACAGATGAAAGCCACACTTAAATACTACTTTTCTACATAGTTGCCATTTAAATTAAGGCACTTATCGTAGCGATGGACGAGCTTGGAAATTCCTTCGTCGTAAAATTAGGCCACCTGCGTCTTCAACCACGTGGTTACCTCTTCTTGAAGCTGTGCGTCGTCATCAAAACGCTGCGTAGCCAACCACTTCTTCATTGCTGGGAATAAGTGGAAGTCGCTCGGTACCAGGTCGGGACTGTACGGCGGATGAGGAAACAACTCCCACTTAAAAGATTCGAGAACTTCACGAGTGGCATTTGTCGTGTGGGCCCGGGCGTTGTCGTGAATCAGCAAGATCTTTGAGCCCAACTTTCCCCTGCGCTTGTTTTGTATTGCTCTTCTGAGGTTGTGTAGAGTTTAGCAATACCTTTGAGAGTTTATTGTAGTGCCTCTTTCCAGGAAATCCACAAAAATCACACCTTTTCTGTCCCAAAAGACAGTCATTACATGGTTGAAGGCGCAGGCGGCCGAATTTTACGACGGAGGAATTTCCAAGCTCGTCCATCGCTGCGATAAGTGCCTTAATTTAAATGGCAACTATGTAGAAATGTAGTATTTCAGTGTGGCTTTCATCTGTATATAATAAAAAAAATGTCCAATACTTTTTTTTAAATTCCAAAACGTAATGTACTTTGTGGATAGCCCTCGTATATCAGGTGACGGATTCACAACTTTTTTCTGCATCTGGAGAAAGCATTTCGGTGTTGAGCACAAAGACAACGATGATGGCCTCACAACGGCCATTCGTCAGTTGCTACGAAAATGGGCGAAAGGTTTTTATGAGAATTTAATTCAGATATAGATTGATCGTTACATCAGTGCCTTAATATGATGCAAGCTACGATGAAAAGTAAATTGCAGAACAGGCTTTCATGGGATAATGAAACTGATTTTAAAATGCGCTTTTGTGTGTTTAATATAAAAACACGGTACCTACTGAAGTGACACTCTTCGTATTTCAACTGTTCATGTGCCGTGTTTTACGTGACAAATATGGAGAGTTAGCATGCCACTTGTCTAAACATACATGTGGAAAACCGCGTAAAAACCACGCCGTGGCTGACTGGTGCACCAAAAGATACGACGACTTGATTCTGGTGGGGGGGGGGGGGGGGTACTTCATTCGAGGCTAGCTTCATTGATTTCCTGACTCGTAACTGACTTTCTGCCTTTGCCGTACCTTTCCTTTCGTATTAGAACAATAACTTTAGTTGAGGAAAACTCATTAATGGTGTAGCTACCAAAATTACATTTCAGGAGATTGTAATAGCCACAACATAAAGCGTCGTCGAAAATGACATTAATCCGGCTATTTACCGTTTTGAGAAATTTACGAAATACCACCTATTCCGAAAAGTCAAAATACGAAGGCTATTCGGAAAGTAAGGTCGGATCAGCCGCGAAATGGAAACCACAGTGAAAATCAGGAAGGTTTTATTTGTAACACTTAGGTACGCTTTTCAGCTACTTCTCTACATAGTCGCCGCTCCGACTTAGACATCTGTCGTAGTGCTGTACCAGCTTTCCAATACCTTCGTCACAGAAGGCAGCCTCCTGTTCTTTCCACCACTTCTCTGCGGTTGTCTGCAGTTCGTTGTCTATGCCAAAAAGTCGTCTTCATAGCCATCAATTCATGTGAACAGAGATGAACGTGAGAGAGAGCCAAGTCGGGGCCGTGTGGTGGATGATCAAATACACCAGTGTCCAAAATTAAAGCAATAAAGTGCTATTTCCCCGTCCTGTGTGTAATTCACGATATAATCATAAAAACTGTCAATAGATATGGTTATTTGGCTGCAAGCGTACGACACTACCGCCTTAGTACTGCACGGCAACTGGCGTCAGATCTCGCAGCATCCACTGGACGTGTTGTATCGAGGCAAACGGAGTACAGAAGGCTTCGCCAGAGTGGCCTCTATTGCCAGAAGTGTGCTGTGTGTGTGCCTCTGGCGTGTCTTCACAGAAGGAAATGTCTAGAGTGGAGCCGTCATTATGCCACCTGGACGGTCGAACGGTGGGCCAATGTTCTTTTCACAGATGAGTCCCAATTTGGTCTGGACAGTGATTCTCGACGATTCGCATCTGGAAGGCTCATGGAATACGATTTCGGGAGCCAAACATTGTGGAAAGGGACCATGATTCTAATGGTGTGGGCAGAGATTATGTTGACCACTCGAACACCTCTTCATGAAATTTTACGGGTGAACCAGCAAGATTTCATTGCTATCAGGTACCGTAAGATCACGGGGTCTCATGTGCGGCTGTTGCGAGGTCCAGACAGCTCAGACTTTGTACTGATGGACGATAATGCTCAATCATAGAGCAGAGATAGTTAATGTTTTTATGGGAACACAGATACTTGCGCGCATGGCGTGGAACGCTCGCTCTATTTGAATCCCATAGAGCATGTCTGGGATGCACTAGGGTGATGGGTTGCATCACATCAGGGTCCACCAACCAGTCTCTAAGGCTTGTGAGCAGCTCTGCAGGAAGAATGGGCGTCATTGCCCCAGCAGTGTCTCACGAAGAAGGAAATGCATGATAGATACGTTATGTGGGGTTGCATGAAATCAGGCGAAACCTCGCAGCGTGCACCTGTACTTTGCGGTAGTCGCTATCGTTTTGGGCATCTTTATGTGCTCACTGTGTGCTTCGTGTGACATAGCACGAGAAACGGGCTTAGTAGAGAGACTGCCCAGCACACCTGCGCAACGCTTCATCGGATTTTCACTGTGCTTTGCATTTCGTAACCTACCAGGCCTTACTTTCCGAATAGTTCTCGTGTAAATTCTGTTTAGTGACGTTCGTGCATAGTATCGCTGCCGAGACCGACTTTCCGTTCGCATGCAGATTGCAGAAAACTGTTAACTGTCGTACACGAGTAGAAACGCCGTCTACGTTATCTCGCGGCTAAGCCTTAAGCAGAGCTGAATGACGCAACTGGGCAATAGCTGCGACGCGACAGCCGCCTGTGCCGATTACGACGGCGAAAATACACAACGGCTTGTCTGACGTGCGGAAACTACTTGCTGGCGGGCAGGCGTCATTGTCCTGTCCTGTCCTGTCTCGGGACAGACTCGCTTTCCTTGTGTGCGCACTCTGCAACCCGGGAGCGAGGTACTCACTTGCTGTGACGTCACTGTCTCGATCCTCATATGGGTAAGTGCATGCTGGCAGCAGTGCGTATGGTCGGAAATTTTTGTAACTGAAATACATATAAAAGTGTCCAAAATGAGGTAAAATATTTTCGTCGGTGACGAGGCCTGTCGAAAAGACTCGTTAGAAAATAGATTTGGTTTCCAAAGAAAGCTAGGTGCTGACAGTGCGAATATCGCTGCATTATCACGGTTATAAAATACGGCTAAGAATTAATTGCAGGAGAATGGGAAGATCGTTTGAACCCCGTCTCGAGGAACATCAGTTTGAGTTCCGGAGAAATGTGCGAACACACGAGGCAGTACTGACCCTACGACTTATTTTCGAAGAGTCACTGAAGGAAGACAAACTTACATTTATAGCGTTTATACATTCAGAGACAATTTTGAAAGTATTTAGTGCAATTCATTCTTGGATGTACTGAAGGTAGCGCGGATGAAATACAGTAAGCGAAACGATATCTACAACTTCTACAGAATCTAGATTGTAGTTGTAAAGAGTCAAAGGACATGAAAGGGAAGCAGTTGTTGAGAAGCGAGTGAGATAGGGTTTTAGCGTCTGTTATTGAATTGCACATGAGCGAGCAATAAATAAAACTGAGGAGAAACATGGAAAGGGTATTAACGTTTATGGAAAAGAAATAAAAACTTTAGTGACAGATGATGGTGTTTGTTGTTGTGGCCTTCTTTAATAAAATCAACAGCACCAGTACCAGATGAGAAACCTATAAGATTCCGCAAATATTATGCGAAAGAACTTGCTCCCCTTCTAGCAGTAATTTATCGTAGATCGCTAGAGGAACCAAAGGTATCTACTGACTGGAGAAAAGCGCAGGTAATTCCCGTTTTCCAGAATGGCCGCAGGACAGACGCACACGATTATAGGACCTATATCGTTGACGTCACCCAGTTGCGGAGTTATGGTACATGTTTTATGGTCTAGAATTACGACATTTTAGAAGAACGAAAATCTTTATGATCAATAATTAAGTTTTTGGGGAACGAAAATCTCCCCTATAAAAATCAACATGGATTCATGCGAAGTTCAACACAACGGCGCTCAGCTTGACACCTTGTTCCTAGACTTCAGGAAAGCAATTCAGACCGTCCCGTGGTGCCGTTTGGTGGAAAAAAAAAAGAAACAGCTTATCGAGTATGGGACCAGATCTGCGACTGGACTCAAGACTTTCTTAAAGATAGAGCTCAAGAAGTCGCTCTCAACGTAACAAAACCGATGTAAAGATAATTTCCAGAGTACCCCAAGGAAGTGTGACAGGATCGGTACTGTTTACAGTATATATAAATCATCTAATAGAAAGGGCCGGAAGTTCTTTAAGACTGTTCTCATATGATGCGGTTGCCTATAACAAAGTAGAAAAGCCAGAAGACAGTATCGATTTGACGAATGACCTGCAGAGGGTTGATGAATGGTGCAAACTCTGGCAGTTGACCCCGAACGTAAATAAATGTAACATACTGCGCATACATAGGAAAAGAAATCCACTACTAAACTACTGGCCATTAAAATTGCTACACCAAGAAGAAGTGCAGATGATAACGGGTATTCATTGGACAAATATATTATACTAGAACACGTGTGATTACATTTTCACGCAGTTTCGGTGCACAGAACCTGAGAAATCAGTACCCAGAACAACCACCTCTGGCCGTAATAACGGCCTTGATACGCCTGGTCGTTGAGTCAAACGGAGCTTGGGTGGCGTGTACAGGTACAGCTGCCCATGCACCTTCAATACGATACCACAGTTCATCAAGAGTAGTGACTGGCGTATTGTGACGAGGCAGTTGCTCGGCCACCATTGACCAGACATTTTCAGTTCGTGAGACATCTGGAGAATGTACTGGCCAGGGCAGCAGTCGGACATTTTCTGTATCCAAAAAGGCCCGTACAGGACCTGCAAAATACGGTCGTGCATTATCCTGCTGAAATGTAGGGTTTCGCAGGGATCGAATGAAGGGTAGAGCCACTGGTCGTAACACATCTGAAATGTAACGTCCACTGTTCAAAGTGCCGTCAATGCGAACAAGAGGTGACCGAGACGTGTAACCAATGGCACCCCATACCATCACGCCGGGTGATACGCCAGTATGGCGATGACGAATACACGCTTCCAATGTGCGTCCACCGCGATGTCGGCAAACACGGATGCGACCATCATGATGCTGTAAACAGAACCTGGATTCATCCGAAAAAATGACGTTTTGCCATTCGTGCACCCAGGTTCGTCGTTGAGTACACCATCGCAGGCGCTCCTGTCTGTGATGCAGCGTCAAGGGTAACCGCAGCCATGGTCTCCGAGCTGATAGTCCTTGCTGCTGTAAACGTCGTAGAACTGTTCGTGCAGATGGTTGTGGTCTTGCGAACGTCCCCATGTACTGGCTCAGGGATCGAGACGTGGCTGCACGATCCGTTACAGCCATGCGGATAAGATGCCTGTCATCTCGACTGCTAGTGATACGAGGCCGTTGGGATCCAGCACGGCGTTCCGTATTACCCTCCTGAACCCACCGATTCCATATTCTGCTAACGGTCATTGGATCTCAACCAGTGCGAGCAGCAATGTCGCGATACGATAAACCGCAATCGCGATAGGCTACAACACGACCTTTATCAAAGTCGGAAACGTGATGGTACGCATTTCTCCTCCTTACACGAGGCATCACAACAACGTTTCACCAGGGAACGCCGGTCAACTGCTGTTTTTGTATGAGAAGTCGGTTGGAAACTTTCCTCATGTCAGCACGTTGTAGGTGTTGCCACCGGCGCCAACTTTGTGTGAATGCTCCGAAAAGCTAATGATTTGCATATCACAGCATCTTCTTCCTGTTGGTAAAACTTCGTGTCTGTAGCACGTCATCTTCGTGGTCTAGCAATTTTAATGCACAGTAGTGTATACAACCACACGATTGACGAGAAACTGCTGGAAACAGTATCTATCGTAAAATATCTAGGAGTAACTATCTTGTGCGACCTTAAGTGGAATGACTTTATGAAACAAATAGTGGGAAAAGCAGATGCCAGACATATTCATAGGAAGTTTTTTATAAAAATATAATTCGACCACGAAGGAAGTGTCTCATAAGGCGCTTGTTCGACCAATCTTTAAGAATTGTTTACCTGTGTGGGATCCCTACCAGGTATGACTGATAGAAGAGATAGAGAAGATCCAGCGAAGAGCGGCGAGTTTCGTCACGGGATCGTTTAGCCGCTGCGAGAGCGTTACGGAGATGCTAAACAAACCCCATTGGCAGGCGTTACAAGAGAGGTTTGCTATTGAAATTTCGGGATATCGCTTTCCCAGGGAGAGTCGTACAACATATTACTTCCTCCCCCATACATCTCCGTATTCACCACGAGGAGAAAATTCGAGAAATTAGAGCTAATACAGCGGCTTACGGATAATCATTCTTCCTGCTCGCCATTCCCGAATGGAACAGGGATGGAGGAGGGGGGGGGGTCTGTTATAGTTAGCAAAAGTAAACCCCGCCACACATCATAATGTGGCTTGGGGAGCACGATATAGGTGTAGATCAAAATATCCAGTTCACCCTTGAGTATGAAGAAAGCTGCTGTGTTGGCAGAAGAGCCAACACCGTATTGCTAGAGGAGGCCGAAATGCACGCGTTTAATTACACGCAGACTGGCGCGAGGTCTGGAACAGTTAAGGGAATTAATAGTAGCAAATAAAGTACGTCGTTGATATAATACTTAACTTTAATCCACAATTGGTGTACATCGCTCTTGACGGTACATGTTATAATCTCAGTATCAAATGCTATGGCGCCTTGCTAGGTCGTAGCAAATGACGTAGCTGAAGGCTATGCTATCGTCTCGGCAAATGAGAGCGTAGTTGTCAGAGATCCATCTCTGGCAAAGTCGGCTGTACAACTGGGGCGAGTGCCAGGACGTCTCTGTAGACCTGCCGTGTGGTGGCGCTCGGTCTGCAATCCTGACAGTGGCGACACGCGGGTCCGACGTATACTAACGGACCGCGGCCGATTTAAAGGCTACCACCTAGCAAGTGTGGTGTCTTGCGGTGACACCACAAAAGCAATCCTATACCTGTTCTTGACATGAAAATACCAAAAGAGAACCAGCAGGTGTTGAACAGCAGCAACGCCAGTGCACCAACGATGCAGATTAAGCTGTGGGACCTCAAAACCGTACGTGAAGAACTCACATGTAAGAATTGTGCCACACAATTATCGCAGTGCAACAACTGTTGCAAAACTATCTTCATCCCTCAGAGGCTGCGGTGTCATTCATAACAGGCAACGAGACACAGATCCGCGATAGCAGAAGACACCACTGGACATCGTTTTCTGGCCACCCACTGAACCCCTCCCCCTCGCAAACACTCCAGAAGCGAGCAAAGAACAGAACAGTTCTTTATTAATTTAGATTAATACCTTTTAAGTGTCAGTTTTCTATATGATATTATAGCCCCACCACTAATATTGTAATTTAGTATGCATTTACCTAAATAACAGGAACCCTGTCTCTATGTTGCGACGTATAACCCTCTTACTAAATTTAGTTTACTTTCCAAATAATGTACAGTATGGGAGGATAGACCTGTTACTAGGAAAAACTAATCAACAGACTTACCCATTTTACAGGATTTCACCGTGTGTTGTGTCTAATTGTTAAGTAAAACAGACTATTCAATTCTTTTCCTAAGATCTTACACAGCGGTTAGAAAGAAACGCAGTATGAATAGTATTATATTGAAGCTAGGACAACTCAGTTCCAAGTTCAGTTCGTGGTTTAAAATACGTACTAATGGTCACCAACCTATCCAGGCAATGAAACATGAGGTATTGGAAAAACAGTAGTATGAATTTTGCCTGCTTTCTTGCTACTGTTTAAGTTGCTTCTTCAAATAAATATTACTCACGTAAACTATTTTGGACTACACCCTTATACATTACGTTTTTAAAAGACAAAAAGTCCAGTAGATAACTTCAAGGAAGCTAAAAAAAAATTTGGCCGGGGGAGACCTTCAGAAAAGCACTTTCCATAATCAACAAACTTAAATACTAAAATTCTTAGATACTAAAGCACACACTTTTTATGCTGCACATTTCACTTCAAGAAAATCTCTTTTATTACTGGAATGTACTTGCAAAAGCTATTATTCTTTGAACTAATCTGTATAGTCATTTAACAGATTCTAGTAACTAGGTTTCACTCTGGTTGAATTTTACTTGAGCAAACTTTTGCTATAACACTTCGCAATAGAGAAAACTTTCTCATTATTTACACAAAAACAATTTAAATGGTGCCTCTTTATATTAACTTGGCACTTCATAAGTCTATAAAACAGGATACTCGGATTAATGAAGCACCAGGAAGGAACCTTATGTAGGTGTATGAACAGGATGAAATAACAGGTTGAACCAGTTTCTTTAAAATTCAAGAATGATTAGTAGCTGGCCGCTGTGGCCGAGCAGTTCTAGGCCCTTCAGTCCGGATCCGCGCTGCTGCTACGGTCGCAGGTTCGAATCTTGCCTCGGACTTGGATGTGTGTGTGCTGTCCTTAGGTTAGTTAGGTTTAAGTAGTTCTAATTCTAGGGGACTGATGACCTCTGACGTTAAGTCCGATAGTGCTTACAGCCATTTGAGCCAATGATTAGTAAAACACAGTTTCAATTAATGGGCCACCCTGTACAAAAGTAAAAATACAAAAAAATCTGATCTGTTGGCTGTAGTCTTGGGTGTGGCGAGCAGTTACGACGGCTAGTCTACCCACAGTATGGCCTGGAAGTATCTTGCTGTATGGGCTCAGTTTCTCTTCTTGGAATCGTTCAATTTTACATACAGTAGCCCAACAACTCGTAGCTACGCCGTAAGCCGTTTGCAGTCTTCAACCGAGGCATTTTTCTGCAAATTTGCAGGCAAAGCTTCTCCTGCTCCGAAATGGTGTTGCCTCAACCACTTCTGCCTACAGACTGTGTGACTTACTTCCCACGCTTGCTCTAGGTAGCGCACCAATTCGCCCTTGCCACCTTTTCCACTCCCGAGAGCCACTTCCGTTCCAAACAAAAGCACACTGGCTTTTACGTAACACCTATTTCTTACATTATTTCTATTCATAACACCTATTTCTTACATCTTTCCTAAGTGTGACGATTACTTACAGTTGCCAAATTTACATCAACATGAACAGTTTACACACATAAGTATTTTTAAACACAAATGTCATCAGAAAATTATTTAACGTAATAAACAATTTACGTAGTATTTTACATACATTACTCACATACAATGCAAAGAACTTCAATCTCCAGTATAGTACACTTTACTTTACGTATACAGAAAATATAGTACCAATATGCGAAAATTTTAAAACAAAAAATTATAAAATACATAGACGAACCATAAACAGATAGCTTTATAATATGACCATACGAAACTACTACGTCAGGCTATCAACTATGGGTTCTTTGATTGCTGTGGGAGATGACTCATTGGAAATACAACATATGAAATATTACTTCACGTTATCACATAAATGTTGTAGTGTTGATTCATTAAGTGGTTCTGAAAGCGGTGCTGACATTCAAGACAATAAAAGCGGGTTAAAAGCCGTGAGCTATCTGGGGAAGTTAACCTTTCGTTACTGAGCAACTGTTTCACTAGGTATCCAGTCTAGGTTACCAAATTCCCAACCAGACTAACATTAATTATAATCTTTTAATAGTCGTCTTACGACAACCGGTGATATATATAAAGAGAATTCAAATAAAAAGAAATAAATCAGTTTATATTCGGACATTTGTTTTAACATTGATCATTGTTCCGTTAAAATTTCAGCACATTAAACTTGATTCATAACTAAACTGGTGCCTTATTTAGGATTGTGAAAATGTGAGTTTGTAATCTTACGGAACACATCAAATATGGAGCCAAGATTGGGAGACTGCATACAACACTGCATTCATAAAATAACACGTGAAAAAAAATGGTTCAAATGGCTCTGAGCACTATGGGACTCAACTGCTGTGGTCATAAGTCCCCTAGAACTTAGAACTACTTAAACCTAACTAACCTAAGGACATCACACACATCCATGCCCGAGGCAGGATTCGAACCTGCGACCGTAGCGGTCATGCGGTTCCAGACTGTAGCGCCTAGAACCGCTCGGCCATAACACGTGAAGAACGTTGAAACATATGCAAGAGGAAATTAACCGCAACCAACCGATTCAATTTTCACCCAAAGAAGTTATGTTCGTAGCGCAATCCTGTCCGCCATGAACATACCACACACTGGTATACTAAATTCATACTAACTCTCTGTGAAATCTTCCCGAAAAGAATAGAGGGCTACTTTGATGATTACACCATATGCTTCACGTGGTCAACTTGGTTTACACAAAGAGTGTAACTCCACAATAATTTTGATAATTAAAATAAATTACATCGAAACGCAATTTAAGTAAAACCTCAAACTGGTTACTATCGTCTTACTATTAACCTGATGGGTCAAACAATTGTATAAGCATGTGATACTGGTCTCACAAAGTACACCCCACGTGGTTTGAACACAAAGAAAAGTTGCTACAGTGAAAAATATTGTCAAGACGAGACGTTATAATCTCATGCACATTCGCATTTAAGATTGATGATCTTAGAGTTACAGATCCTCAACACATGGTTCCACTTTGCTCACAAAGTAGTGACTAAGCAACTACTGGAAGATATTCTGAACTTCACACTCGAATTACACTGCGTTGCAATTTAAGATAACATCAGATATTTTAGATCCAAACCTGAAACAAA
The DNA here is from genome assembly GCF_023898315.1 of Schistocerca nitens. Taxonomy (NCBI): domain Eukaryota; kingdom Metazoa; phylum Arthropoda; class Insecta; order Orthoptera; family Acrididae; genus Schistocerca; species Schistocerca nitens. The sequence continues at coordinate 14,872,607 of NC_064622.1, forward strand.
GGTGATTAATTTTTCAGTTAGGCTGAACTTAAGAAATCCATTGTCCTGCGGACTTAGCAGACACGCGCTTAGCCGGAGATCTTACCACTTCAGACGCTTGCCGCGGACAGACTGCCCTGGGCCCCTACCGAGGGTGCTTCACAGATACAAACGGAAGTGACCAGAGAGGCAGCTTCCTATACCAACATGACAAGGGATGGACAGGACCATACTAAGAATAGAAACCTCTTTGCTTTTAGAGAGCGTAGCTACCTGTTCCGACGTTGGTCCTACTGTTCTCTAACAGACAGGCTTGTCTGCTGCCATCAAGCATGCAACTAGAAATACATTTGCACATTCATTCTTTCACACAGAATGGAAGGGGGATGACAGTATCTTATCATATACAGTATACAAAAGAAAGCGGATGTAGGTTCTGTGTGACATGAATTACATATAAACTGTGTTTTAATGTGTAGTAGTGTGACAGATCGTTCTTGATTATGTGTAAGAGTAACACGTTCCACTGCTCAGTCTCCTCCCAGATAGTCAGAAACACCACAGTAAATTTAGAAGTGGAATGAATGACGTAAATGACAACAGATTTAAGAAATTAACATGAAAGGAATCCAGCAGAGACCTTACAATGTATAAGAAGATTTACTTAACTTGACACACTCCTTTGCCACAGCAGTGCTTGCTAATTTACAACTGTCATTGACTATTAAAGCATCACTTGATGCACTAATAAACAAACTCTTCTCTTGAAGTACAACGCTCAACATTTACGGAAGTAGACGTTCATCTGAGCCTTTAATAACTCTTTATTTCTACTCGATACTGACTGCTTCAGCTGAGGTCACGAACTAACACTTCCACGCTCGGTCCTATATTGACCTCGGTGCGAGGTCACTGCTGTGTTGGGAGAGAGAGGGCGCTGCGGATTGCAGCGAGACATCGATGACGTTTTGTGGTATCGATGTTGGCTGGCGACGGTGTGGCGCCGCCATCTTTAGACGATACCGCACTGTATTCCACTGACTGAGTTGACGCCCGTGCACTTACTGATCTTGCTATGGCTGTTGCCACCAGTCGCCATTGTGGTGGTTACGGCCTGAAGATGGTTTAAATTATAGATCAAAAACGGCTGCCAACCAAAGTAAACCTCTATTGCGGTCGAGACTGCTTTACTCAGTTTCAATATTTTACACCGATAGCTGTTCACTTCCAATTGAAAGAATGGTTTCTAAAATTTTGTCTTCAGTTTATCACGTTAATCAAGATTCCGTTCTTCATCCAACTCAACTTCATTAAATTTATCAGTCCCACTTCTGGGCAAAGTTTTCTGCTCAAGTCGTTTCAAGTGCCTTATCTCTTGCTTGCTGCGACGTCGGTTAAGATTAGCGTCGTACTTTTATATCCCTTAAAAATGTTTATTTCACTGCCTTATAGTCTTCTCCGCGTAGAACTAAAGCCAAAGTGTTGGCTGCTTGTACATCTATCCCGTACTTTCCTTGACACGTATTTCGCTTTTTTTTTTATTTCTCGCCGGCCAGTGTGGCCAAGCGGTTCTAGGCGCTACACTCTGGAACCGCCCGACCGCTACGGTCGCAGGTTTGAATCCTGCCTCGGGCATGGATGTGTGTGATGTCCTTAGGTTAGTTAGATTTAAGTAGTTCTAAGTTCTAGGGGACTGATGACCTGAGTAGTTAAGTCCCATAGTGCTCAGAGCCATTTGAACCACTTTTTATTTCTCCTAGTTCGTTTCCGCTGGCGTCTTAAACAATTTGGTTGTCTGTCTGTTTCAGTCCCATTCGTCTTATTCTGCCTTATATGGTCGGAGACACTCTCTCGACCCAGAAATACTAAGAGATTTTCATTAGTTTTCTTTCCTTTGCAGTGTTCGAAACCTGAATTGCTTACCTGGTACCCTTTCCTGAAACGAAAGTGTTATTCGCATCTGCAAGTTTTGTTTCTGTTCTTCTGTATCATATTTTGGGCAATAGTTTACAAACGTGACACGTGGGACTGACGTAGAACAGTTTTCACGTATATTTGCTCTTACTTCCTCTGTGTTTTTCTAGAAATATTGTAGTAGTTTCACGATTTTCATATAGCAAGAGGATATGTGTTGTACATGTAGTGTTTGCCTACTGGTTTTATATTGAGTGACGCTGTGGATTTGCCTGATGCGAAAATTTGTTTGCTTTATGGGCGAAAGACGAAGGAAACAAACATTTTCAGCACGTCTCGTCTTGAAGCTATCAAACATGAAGAACAGACATTTTTATGCTGCTATTTACTGACCAACTGTCAAGTTTCGCGTTCTTTGCGATTTTCGCAAGCCACCTATTATAGAGAATTAAATTTGATATGAGCGGATTATCGTATATGGATGATAAAGGAACCAGTGATAATGTGGTTCATATCGTAGTTACGCATTTTGTATTCGGGATATGTTTAGTGTGGACAGTTCTAAGATCTGCGTTTAAAGCTATCACGATTGTTGTTACACGTTTCATTCATCATCCAGCATGATGTGACCCAACTGACAACGATATTTCATACACAGTGGAGAATTGGTTCTCATTGCATTACGTGGTGTGTCAAGCTAGCTTATTTATCGCAGGAGTTATGGTAATTTTGACAGATGTTGATGCGAAAAGAATTTTATTATAAGGTCATATGTAATCTCTGATGTATTCAATTTGGAAAATAAGTAGCAGCTTTGGTGCTGAACATTTAAAAATGCCTTGCTTCATCAAAGAAGAAATAATTTCGCAGTCAACAAGTAGCCTACGCGGTTTATGTTCTTTTCAAAGTTGATAGCATCGTCTACGCAAAGGATGCAAATTTCAAATACCAAGCATTGTAACTGTGTAGTTTTCGAAACTGCTGGAGGCAGAACATTACAGTACAAAGGTGGCTGCCTTCCTAGAAAGCTTGTGGTGTTACCGAGAGGAAGTAATCGTTATCTGGAAAACACCATTACAGATGCTGAAACACGAATTCAGCGTGTGGCTGAAGTGAAAACATCCCGATTGGAAGCCATCAGACAGATTCTACCCGCTCCTACGAAAACAATGGCGGGCGTGTTGAGGGACTTGGGCCGTTTTGTTCCGGCCTGTAGCTGTCGTATTTATACCGCAACGATATCTCGCTGTGCGTGACGCGTGCTCCCAGCCTCCTGCTAAACAGGCGGCTCTAGCGGCATCGATCCGTATCTCTCTTACCCGTTCAGGTTTCCAGGATTAGATTAAATTGTAAGCGTTGCTACATCCATTGCTGCAACAAGTTTGTGGATGTATAGCAACGTGAGAAACGCTCAGTACAGAATACATAATCCAACAAGAAACGGTATGCTTCGAGATAATGTTCATTCCATATATTCTAAATAAAGCTGACCTCAAACAAGACGAGTGAGACCCAAAATACGTATCTTTCATTTACAAATTAATACACATATTGTCACAAAGATGTAAATGGACAGAACTTGAAGTGGGTAAAATAATTCGTAGTATTTATTGGCACAAATTAGAATAAAAATTCGAACTTGGTGAGGTGACGCTGTGGTCAGCTCTATGGACTCGGATTCGGGACTTTGAAAGGGCACGGTCGACTTCCTTCCCCATACTTGGCACAGTACGAGCTTGTACCCCGTCTCTGAGGACCTTGATGTCGACGTGACGTTAAACTCGATCTTCCTCCCTCTTTCCTTCGGGTTCAGGCAGACAACAGTACAGATCCATGTCTGGCCAGTCAGGTTTAGGTATCCAGTGATTTCCCTAAACCGCTTAAGGGGGGGTAGGACGTCAAACGGGCCGACTTGGAGCAGGAGAGGCACCACAGGACATTTTAATTTGTACTGTCTACACTTTTACAAATAAATTCATAAAACTTTGTCAGCATAACCAGGAAGGATTCAGGATTCATACTCATAGCAGTGGAAGCTCAAAAACGTAACAAAACACATTTTTTTCACATGTGAAATTTCATCATTTTTTCACTTATTACTGGATTCATTTGTTGCTATAAGTACACTTTTCTTCCTAAGTAAGAGACATTCTTCGATGACTTTTGCACAGCATACAAACCATAGTTACGGGTGTATGAAACTCTAGAAGTTATTTAATTTATGAAAAAAATGAATGAACTGTTACAATTTAAACTTCATGTTTAGAAAAAAATCAAGTTTTATAGTTAATTATCTCAATTTTTGCCACAGTTTTGTAATAGATTTGGAAAATTCTAGAGTTTCATACACCTGTAACTACTGTTTGTATGCTATGAAAAATTCATCGAAGAATCTCTCTTACTTAGGAAGAAAAGTGTACCTTGTAAGAGGTCCGAGCAGATGTAATTTCGATGTATTGCTCACGCGCTGCCTGCGAATGCAAGGTATAAGAGAATCTCAGACCAGAGAGCAGTGTTGACTGCAGTAGGAACTGTGTAACAGTAGCAGCAGGGGTAAGTAGTTGCTAGCGAGCAGTCTGGTGTATCGTGTTGGCTGGGCCGGTCGTGGTGCAGCGATGGCGGAGCCTGAGCATTATTGTATAAGGTAAAAAGCAGCCTCGCGCATATGTAGTATTGTTATCTCAAGTCCCATGTAAATGTTTTAAAAATCTCCCAATAGTAATCTTTCTCATAAAAAATAACTTTTAACAACCATTCATTTCAATTTAAAGAATTACTAATTTCTCCAATCCACGACCATCCCGATTATTGCAAAAGAAAAATCAGTTGTTTCCTTTCATAAATGACAAATCTATCGGCCAGCATTGCACAGGGCTGTGCCAAAAAAATTATTGTAAGAACAGATATATATGCGTTATCCGGCGACTTCATTGAGGTAAGAATTTTTCTCTTTTTTATTCAGAATGATCTTTCAGGGCCATGACGCAGAACTGCTGACGTCCAAAATTTACCAGGTTAAATTCACAATCAATTATTAAAAAGTTATACGTGAGCGACAATTTAATTGAGAGGTTAGTTACATTGTATTATTACCAGGTTACTGAATTTATTTTTTGTTGGGACGTTACACTGAATGTGAACGACTACACTGAATGTGAACGACATAATTATATTTTTACCGTTGAGAGGTTAAGGAATTTTTCTGTTTTGAGGTTACACTAAATGAGGATATTATTTATAGTATTTATTTTATTTTGTGGGGAGGTTACAACCTATAGCGACAAATGAATCCAGTAATAAGTGAAAGAATGATGAAATTTCACATGTAAAAAAAAGGTATTTTGCTACGTTTTTTAACTTCCACTGCGATGAGTGTGAGTCCTTAATCCTTCCTGGTCATGGCGACAAAGTTTTATGAATTTATTTGCAAAAGTATACACAGTAGAAATTAAAATGTCCTGTGGTGACTCTCCTGCTCCAAGTCGGCCCGTTTGACGTGCAACCCCCCCTTAAGATAAATGCTTGAACGGTTCCCTTGAAACGGCACGGCCAATTTCCTCCTCCATTCTTCATTAATACTGGCTTGCGCTCCGTCGCTGATGACCTCGTTGCAGATGGGACGCTAAACACTCATCTTCCTCCCTTCTTCCGTCATCTTCATCAGAAACAACTGACTGCCGTCATGCTGCTGTAAACAATTCAGAAAATTTCTCTGTAGTCTCTCCACGTAGATAACCTGGTCCCATATGCCACTAACATAACATCCGCTGTCCCTGTGACACAGTCTGGTCTTTACGGCCTGTATGATGGCGGTATATTCAGATTAATCCCGTGTATGTTGAGCACTGTTGTCATCAGCGACTGGCGTGGCACGAGGAGTAGACATTGCCTCTCAACTGTTGAGGTCCGTCGGAATTTGGAAATTTGTGGCAAGTTCCCATGGGTCCAAACTGCTAAGGTCATCGTCCCTAGGCTTACACACTACTTAATCTTACTTAAACTAACTTAGGCTAAGGACAAGACACACACCCATGCCCGAGGGAGGACTCGAACCACCGACGGGGGTAGCCGCACGAACCGTGGCAAGGCGTCCTAGACCGCATGGCCACCACGTGCGGTAGGTTCGTCGAAGAACCAACCATTTCAAGATATATGATACAGGCGAAATACTCTCATTGTGAGACTTCAGCACATAATTTTTTCATTATTAGATACTAAAACATGCAGAAGTAAATTCAGGGGTGCCCCAGGGAAATGTGTTTGAATCAAGCATTTTACTGATCTGACAGACAATGCTGACGCCAGACTGTTTTGGAGACAATAGGGTTGTCCGTAAGGGAGTAGAACCGAAAAAATCTTGGGCGTCACAGTTACCGACAGGAAGGAGGCCACTGGAATCACGCTGGAACCTCCACTCCAGGCGAAACGTGCTAACTTCAGATGCTAGGGCTAATCTCGATACAGGAGATGGTCGAAATAGTTCGGCGGGGTGGTGCGAAAAACGTGCTCCTTGCGTATTCAGCAAATTCTGCCCAAGAGAAAGCTTCTTCATCACATATTCGTATTGGAACGCCGTCTTTATACTCACAGTTAATAACACCTACTAACATTGTTAGTTTCTATTATGTACGTCGTTCACTGAGATTGTAAGTGACGCACTTCGTAACAGCGTTTAGACACAACCGCTTCACAACTGTTCAAGTAATAACATAGCCCGCCAACGGGTGCTACTAACAAACATCGTCCGCCCCCGGTAGCTGAGTGGTTAGCGCGACAGAATGTCAATCCTCAGGGCCCGGGTTCGATTCCCTGCTGGGTCGGAGATTTTCTCCGTTCAGGGACTGGGTGTTGTGTTGTCCTAATCATCATCATTTCATCCCCATCGACGCGCAAGTCGCCGACGTGGCGTCAAATCGAAAGACTTGGACCAGGCGAACGATCTACCCGACGGGAGGCCCTAGTCACACGACGTTTTTACCGACTAACAATGACGACACTGATTTGTCACAAACCGTTAATAGTTTTCAATTCATCAGGTAAAGTCCAAATAATACCAGCCTGCTTTTCCTTATTCTTTTCGTTTTTTTATATTTTTATTTACTTCATCAATGCTTGTTAGTTTCTAACAAGGGAACCTCCCCATCGCACCCCCCTCAGATTTAGTTATAAGTTGGCACAGTGGATAGGCCTTGAAAAACTGAACACACATCAATCGAGAAAACAGGAAGAACTTGTGTGGAACTATGAAAAAAATAAGCAAAATATACAAACTGAATAATCCATTCGGAATATGGGCACCATCAAGGAGAATATGAGTTGAGGAGCACCGTGGTCCTGTGGTTAGCGTGAGCAACTGTGGAACGAAAGGTCCTTGGTTCATGTCTTCCTTCGAGTGAAAAGTTTTTTTTTTATTTTCAGACAATTATCAAAGTTCAAGCACTCACACATAATCAACTTCACTCTCCAAAATTCCAGGACATGTTCAGATTTGCTTGGATATATGCAGGATTTGACGGTGTACACACGGAAAAATTTGAAAACGTTAAAAACATGTTTTGACAGAGCACAGAGAAAACTGTACGACTGTGAAACTGTTGCATTCATTTGTTGCAGTTTATGTGACAAACTCTTATGTTTTCATCACTTTTTTTGGAGTGATTATCACATCCACGAGAAAACCTAAATCGGGCAAGGTAGAAGAATCTTTTTACCCGTTTGCCAAGTGTACAAGTTAGGTGGGTCGACAACATATTCTTGTCATGTGACGCACATGCCGTCACCAGTGTCGTATAGAATATATCAGACGTGTTTTCCTGTGGAGGACTCGGTTGACCTATGACCTTGCGATCAAATGTTTTCGGTTCCCATTGGAGAGGCACGTCCTTTCGTCTACTAATCGCACGGTTTTGCGGTGCGGTCGCAAAACACAGACACTAAACTTATTACAGTGAACAGAGACAGACGTCAATGAACGAACGAAAAGAAAGAAAGTAAAATTTACACTCGAGGGAAGACTTGAACCATGGACCTCTCGTTCCGCAGCTGCTCACGCTAACCACGGGACCACGGCACTCCTGAGCGCAAATTATCCTCGATGTTCCTATGTTGCACATGGACTACTCAGTTTGTATATTTTGTTTATTTTTTTCATAGTTCCACACAACTTCTTCCTGTTTTCTCGATTGACCTGTGTTCAGTTTTTCAAGGCCTATCCATTGTGCCAACTTATAACTAAACCTGAGGGGGGTTCCCTTGTAAGCATCTTTGCTTCTCATTAGATCTTAAATTTTCATCTCACTTCGTCTCTCTTATATTTATAATTTGTCCAATTTATAATCCAGTGCAAAACATAATGCTTAGAGGCATTCTGGTTTTACTGCCATGTTCTAATACATATTTTTGCATTTCTTGATCATCACATTTTATTTTCAAGATATATATATATATATATATATATATATATATATATATATATATATATATATATATAGAAGATTGCAAATGCTCTTTTCACTTTGTCCCTTAGTTATGGGCAGATATTTCCAAACCATTTTCTTGAATTAGCTAGTTGAAAGTTTTGAAATTTTATGTTTGACCTTTGTCAGTCTCTACAAAATTTTGGTGCATAATTTTATTATTTGGTGATAACTTTTATTTTCTTTGCAGGGAGTCTCAACCCTATTTCACCTGACCTGCATTTCTGCATCTGCTAGAATTTCAGGTAGTTAATAAATTTCCTCATTAAATTTTAAGCTGTTTCCTTGGATACAGTTTTTCTTTCTTACCAGTTTTATTGGTGACACTTAATTCCTGATGTTTCAAATTCACACTTGGTGCCGCGCGGTATTAGCCGAGCGGTCTAAGGCGCTGCAGTCATGCACTGTGCGGCTGGTTCCGGCGGAGGTTCGAGTCCTCCCTCGGGCATGGGTGTGTATGTTTGTCCTTAGGGTAATTTAGGTTAAGTAGTGTGTAAGCTTAGGGACTGATGACCTTAGCAGTTAAGTCCCATAGGATTTCACACACATAAAAAAAAACAGACACATTTTCACTCTTGGTCGTCCATTCTCTTTCCTTTGTAGAGCCAGCTAGTGTCTTGCCTTCAAAGTGATGATACCATCAATGGATGTTATTACCGCTTTGACTGTAGTGGAACTTGATACGGAACATACGTTGCATTGTAACAACAGATTCACTCTCCACAAACTGTAAAACACAATAAGCTTTCTGTTCACTGGTCGCTATCTTTGCTACGAGAGCTTTCGAACGGAAGACAAAGGAATAGTGCATGTACATGCACGCAGGTGTACAAACAAAACTGTTTGAGGTGTTGTTTCATTTCATGTATTATTCATAACTATAAGTTGAATGCAGGAAAAGCTAAAAATTCTTAAAACCTCGATATTCATTTCGTAACGCACGGTATTCTTTCAATTTTTCCTTCAAAATTCTTACTGTTTTTTTCTAAAACACCATTGGAAACCATCACCTTGTCTTACTCTTACCTTTATTTTAAAGAGATTAGAAATTTAGTCCATAAACCTAACTTTTGAGACTGCATCTGAAAACGTTTCACGCATTAGGTTTGTCTATTGTTTTGTGTTATCGTGTAATACGAGTTGCTACCTAAAATTTCCGAGAATTTTAATATTGTGGACAAACAATCTGCAGTACAAACCCCCACCGCTAGGCGCCACTGGTTCTGACTTTCATCTGCCGGTCTGCAGGTGGCGTCATTTTGAGTGCAAGGGTGTGAACGCTGTTGCTCATTTCTTTACACCGTGTGCTGTAGTGTGTGGGAATTTCTAAATGGCTGACGTGAAGGAACAAAACTTAAGTTTCGTTTTAAACTCTGGGACCATCTAATACAAAAAAAACCACCACCCAAAAAAGATGGAGACTGATCTTGAGATCCTTACAATAGAGAAGAACAACCACATACAAAAAAGCAGTAATACAGGGAAAGAGAGTCCTCAATGAAAATACAACACTGTGCAACAAAACACTGTTTGGAACACTCAGTGAACTATACAACAAAGGTGACTCCCTACAAAAAACATAACACCCCTCTTTCCATCTCCCCCCCCCTCTCTCTCTCTCTCTCTCTCTCACACACACACACACACACACACACACACACACACACACACACACACATTCATTCAAAATCAGCGCCATAAAACACACAAGACCAACGATGAACAAGTGAGCAGCGACAATAACATGACACATCTCACTGAGTGTATTGCCAGAAGTGTGTGCTCAGATCACATTTCGCCACATTTTGAGTAAGTGCATGTGAGGTGAAGTAGTGAGCGGAAATTTATGAAGAACTGAGTGAAAGCAATCCACAAAATAGTAGCTGACTTAGACACCAACTAGGGACACGAAACAGGAGGGAAAATGTAAGGACAGAAACGTACATATCCTCTAACCTCGAAACAGCTCTCCACAAATACGCAATAATTTTTCTTCAAGGATACTTTGCAGATGACATAGTGTCAAAAAAACGACGAAAACGACCACTAAAATCGATGTTTAATAGTACAGTTCAATTACCGAAGTAATTTTAAGGTGAGTGTCCAAACAAAACGAAGCAAATTGCAAATATTGTATTTCTTAGGCATACAGTAGTTAAATCATTACAAATGTGATATTATACTTCACAGGAAATAAAAATTTAACCCACAGAAGATGACACATTGGTGTCGAAACATGTCTGGGGAAATATGAAAATAAAGTAATTGTGTTTGCGTAAGGTTGATTCCCAAATAACACAGTTTTCCCAGGAAACTTCAGCTGAAACCTACCTCACGCTGAGGGATGCCTTGAGCGAAGCAAGAACTTTCGAATAGTTCAAGCGATTTAAAGATGGCCGGCATTCTGTGGAGGATGAGAGAGACTCGGTTCGAGCGCCATCGCGCGCAGCTCCGGAAACGACCGCCAGAGTGCGTGAACTGAAGTGAGTCCCGAGGACAGACGGCGGACGATCCCTGGCGTTTCTGAAACCATCGGCACTTCCTACGGTACACGTCAGCGGACACTGGCTGATCGATTGAACATGAGGCGAATTGTAGCGAAGTTCGTTTCTCGTCTTTCGAACGCCGACCAACGATACTATTGGGTCCAGGTGTGCACTGGGCTTCAAGCAACATTTCGAGACGATCCAGATTTCCTGTCGAGGGACATAACTGTCGATGAAACATAGGTGAACGATTAACACCATGAAATAAAGCAGCGGTCCTTGTAGTAGAAGATACCACCCTCTCCGCGGCCAAAAAAATACGCAAGTTCGCAGCGACTTGAAGTCAGTGCTCTATTTTTATGGAATTGTCCGGAATTTCTGGTTAGACAGTCACTGAAATTCTATTGCTGTCTGTTGAGGAGGCTGTGGGAATACGTTAGGCTCAAACGGCCTTAGAGGTGCGAAAACAAAGACCGGGGTTATTGCACAGCCCACCTGCCCGCGCCTCGCTGTGAGCTAAAAACAGCATCACAACCCGCCTTCTTGCGTGACAGAACGCCTTCCGATTTCTTCCTACGCCTGAAAATAAAGTCGAAGCGTAAAGGGCTGCGTTTTGACTCCGTAGAAGAGTCTGAAGCAGAACCATTGAACAACTGCTTTCAACGAGGGGGAAAATCGCTGGAAGCGTTTCGTACAAGTACTACTTTAGGGGACTGCTTTGGAGGTGACAGCAGAAATTAAGATGTAAGGCAAGATTTATGATTTTTAAGATTATATTCTCGTTAATTTCGAGTACCATCTGGTACGGAGTTACAACTGAGGCGTTGAGGTAAAAAAAGTCATCATTTTTGGGGTGTATGAGCTATTACTGTAGTTGTTATTTTCACACCATTCGCATCTGTTGGTTCCAAAATGAGATCTGTTCAACGACTTTTTTTCCCTGTCTAAACTAGTGCCGAAATTTCTTTTCGTGCTGGAAGAGGAGTTGTCACAGAGGCAGGAAGAACTTGAGGCGTGATAGCAGCACTGTAGTGGGATGCAGTAAACAAAGTATTGGAGTACCGTGTTCAGTCTAAATGGGTTTCTGGTTCACCCAGTAGCAGTGCAGCGGTGAAGTACGAGTTTCCTCTGCTCAAGACTGGGATAGCCCTTCCTTTTCATAACGTGCTGAGACCATACACGGACGTCATTCCTCTGAAACCTGAGGAACTACACGCTGTGCATGATACACGCTGTGGCTTTGAACTTTCCATAGTATTTTGATAATATTCTGAAGAAATGTGCCGTTAATAAAGAGACTCGTGGAGCGGAAGACAGTGAACCTGTAAGTGAAGCTTGGGACAGTGACCAAGAGTGACAAGTTTGTGGTCATGTGTATGTCAAAATAAGCAGGGTTGTTTAATAAGTAAAAAATGTGGAATTAACTCTCCTCTGCTACAAGCCAAGGCAGTAAAAAGGATATTGCGCTCCACTGTATTGTCTGTTTTGATATGTATTGTTTAGTTACGAATGTTTTTACGGATAAAATGAATGTGTATGAACATGTTGAAATGATTAGAAAGAATATTTTACTTGAAAATCTATTATTTCTATTAGTTACACTATATTCGTGGTAAAATGAGTGTTGTTCAAATCAAAAATGGGATACGTCAGTCATTTTCCCTTACCATTTTCTATTATTTTGCTTTATTGTATGATTACAGATTTCCGTATGAGATTATATTCCTCCTTATGAGCATGTGGGAGTAATTATAAGGTTTGGGAATAATACTACTCAAGATTATAAAGGTTTTTTTTCAATACATTGAAAGGGTATAGTAGCGCTCGACATTGAAAATAGGTACAACATTCTTCGTTATTCTTGTCAGAACAACATATTTTCTGTAATAATAACTCAATTTCACTTAATACACCGAAGCCGGATACCAGTGTAGGAAAGAAGGACAATTTATTTATTTAATTGATCACATGTGCACTCCCACAAAATAAATCCCTACATCCAGTTTGGTGAGATCTGCGAAATGAATGAATGTATGGTCGTCTGCTAACCGCAGATAGTGAATGTGCAATATATGACCATCTTTTAGACGGTCCTTTGGTCACCTTCGGTGGAACCAAAGAGATGAAATTTACCTGAGCTTTGAGCGCCTGAAATGTGGTTGACCAATACGGTAACATGCTGCGCCCCCACCTAAACAGAGGTGCGAGATGACCTGAAGAACGGCCAATTTCAGCACTCTGCCGCTGGATCTAGTGTTGGTAAGACCTGTCTTAGGTGTGCTCCGTAAAGACAAAAGAGTGGAGATATGGTATGAATGTGAAGTACTTAAGAGTAGTTTAGAATAATAATTTCTCTATTTCAGGAACTTTTGTGGGGAGAATTAAATGACAGGCAGGTAATATTAAGGGGATCGTAGTAATCTTCGGAAGTGACCAACGGTCACAATGAAACCACGTGTAGCAATAAGTTGAAATACTTCCGAGTGCTTAAGTTAAGCTGAATTACTAGCGTGTGTACTATAAGTTGGAAATATTTAAGAAATGGCGTGTGCAGGACTTGAAATTAGAGACGAGTACTTCCATGTGGTGAGTACTGTGTGAGTCTCAATCTGTGTATGAGACAAAGGATAAAGAGAAGTACTCGTCCATGGTATCAGTTGAGGACTCACGTGTGTGACGAATATGTTCTTAACATTACTTTGCGTGTTATGTTTCCGTGTGACGCTTGATTCAAACTCTAAAACTCTGAGAGAGAAGCAAGGTGAGTCAGCCGTCTATCCAGCAACGCAACTTGGCTTGCATTGCGCAGGAAGACGTGCATATATCCTCCAGAGTTCGTAGTAGGAAAGAAAAGTTACGAAGTGGGGCAGTGTCGTGTGAAACTGGGATGAATACTAATTGAAGTGGGAAAGCTGAAAGTGATGTGATTCTAACGTTGTGACTATTCTTTGTGTTGTATTGTATGTTGACAGTGTGATGTATTTCATGAAATTTAAGTATGTGGGGTTGGCATGGGAGAGTAACAAGATTGTTTCAGAGGCAGTGGGTTATGCATGTTCCTTTTTGTACCACTCGGTCTGAAGGAAATTTTCGTGATGATGGGTGTGAGAGTCGAAGTGTGAGATATAGCAAAAGATCCACCATCCTATCCAGAAAGTGCACTGTAGCGTTAAATAGTTACGAGACCATAAGATAGAGAATCACCAATGTAAAGCCATGCCCACTGGGCGGAATTTCTCATGTGTTATTGTTGTAGATTATAGAATTTGTGTGTTTAGGTTATAGAATTTATCGGAATAAATAAGCTAGTGAAAAGAAAAAGATTGGTGGCCTTTTCCTTCGAATAGTATGTTTCATGACACCCAGAATTTATAATGTGTGCGCTATTCATATTCAGTGCGATGGCCACGTGTTGATCAAAGCCGTTAAATAAGAAAGAAAATGTGGTATTGCCAGTGCGAAGTGAACAGTCAGAGTTCTGTAAATTACTGATAGTCAGATGTGCTTTTCCGTTGCGTAATATTCATACAGGAGGGTAATTTGTAATTTAATTGTGAGTACGAGAGTTCATGTTACTCGATAAATAAGAATGAATCCACTCGCTTAGCAGACCACTCATCTTGCAGGCCTGACTGCTTGATGCCACAGTATAAGCAAGGCATGTGGGTGCCTCTGAACATATCCAAACTACTGTGCAGTGGCATGTCCCTCATTTGATCTCAAGACCTCAGTTGCTGGTGGGTCATAATTTCATCAGCAGTAATTTTAAATCTCCGTGTTACTGTAATCATTCAGTGATTTCACAGCTCACTCCGGCACACTCTCTGGGACGCGTCTTTACACTGAGGCACTTGTGGGAAGTTCAGCACTGCGTCCAGTAGTGTTCTGTCGTGAAGAAAGTCCCGGGATGGCGGACCACCAGTAGAGTAGCGGTCGGTAACTGTAGCTCCGTGGTCCCCTCCCCTCCCCGCCCCTCCAGAGGAAACCGCACATCCGCGTCCAGACCAGCCGTTGAGGGCCTCAGGGAGTTGAGTAGCACGGCACAATATCGATTCGAGGTCAACGGAGCGCCCAGTTCGCTTCTGTGTACAGCGCAGCTACCAAACGAGTACCCAATAGACTTTCATCAAGATTCTAACGTATATAACGTAATTATTATTTTGAACTGGGATAGTACTTGTCACATGAAATATTTTTATACACGGCAGTAGCATATTTTGGTTTTAATTATTTTTGAGTAGTTTTCTTTTTCTGCCTATTTCGGTGCTGTGCTGATTGTCGTTGTCAATGTCGGTTGTTGTGTCATCCACCACGAGCATTCTGCCGGTACGTCTGCCGGACCGCACTATAACCTCCAGACCGTTACTGGTGCTCTAACAACAGTCAGCTCGTTTACTGCCTGACCTGTTCTAGTTTTTGCATCTTCATGTATCAGATCTATAGAATCAACTGCCGACGTGAATTCCTCCAAGTTTATGTCGGGTACAGGAATCATTTTTTTCCTAACTCCAGGAGGCAGTTTTGCATTAAGGATCCGGAGAATGTCAAGAGCATCCCCAACACTCGAGCGGTACTTGACAATCGGTCGCAGTACTGTTCTACACGCAGCCTTCTTTATAGGTGAGCTGCACTTCCCTAGAATTCTCCAGTAATCCGAAGTCGACCATTCGCCTTTCGTGTAACTGACCTCACGTGACCGTTGCATTTTACGAGTATATCGCTTTGCAACGTCATGCCTAGATATTTAATCGACATGCCTGTGTCAAGCAGAACACCACTAACGGTGTAATCAGAAACTACTGGACTTCTTTGCATTAACTTAGAATTTTCCAAATTTAGAGGAATCAGCCATTCATCAGAAGAAATAGAACTTTGACATATCTTTTCCAGGCGGATAACAGCACGTGTATACAGAGCATTAAAAAAAAAATACCTATTAGAAAGTATTACGTAGCCAAATCTATCGATCGCTGCGTCACGGCTCAGTTTTTAGAGGAACGAGTACATTGTCTAATTTATATTCACTGTCACCAGATGTCGGTCTTCTATTTTCTTGGTTACCGCCGAATGCTGCAAAATGGTTACCCCGCAACAAAAATCATTTTGTGTTCTCGAGTTTGCGAAGTGTGATTCTGTGAATACGTTGCAAAGACGTTTGAAGTTGAAGTACCAAACTGAAACTCCGAGTGGATGGAACATTCGCAGATCGTATCGACAGTGTGTAGACACATGACATGTGTGTCCTCGCCGACCTTGTGTGTCCGACGAACACGTCGCACGAATCCAAACCGCTTTCCAATGCACTGCTACAAAACCAACGCTTCGTGCCAGTCGGGAGTTAAAATAGCCTACAACAACAGTTAGGCGTATTTTGAACCATGAGTTGGTTACGAAGCAGTGCAAATTACTGCTGTTACGGGTTCCACACCGTGACGACAAACGCAAACGCGTGGCATTTTCTGACGAGCTTCAGAGAATGATAACTCTATCGCACAACGTATCGTGTTCAGCGGGAAAGTAAACAAACACAACGTTCGAATTTGGTGTGTCAGAACCCACATTCACATAATGAACATGTACGACATTCCCCTAGAGTCAACGCGTTTTGTGCGATATCCCAGTCATCTGTGAATGAAACACGGATAATGGTCAGCAGTATCGTGCCGCGTAACAAAATTGGTTGTTTCCGAGACTGAACGAGGACAACCTCGTTTTTCAACAAGACGCGGCACCCTCTCACTGGAATCACAAGTGCGTGACTGTCTCAGTGAAACTCTAGCGAGCCGCGGGATTGGTCATCAAACAGCCGGCGACTTACCACTTCTCAGATGACGTGCACGGTAAGCGGATTTGACGTCCTGACACTTCGGCCCGTGATGTTTCATTAAGGACAACGTTTGCGCATAGACCCTTGAAGAATTGAAGAACCGTACTGCCATAACATCAGTGACGACGGACATGCTTACACGAGTAGTGGACATCTGAATAGGTTTTTACGTGTCCCGAGTTTGATAGTTAGTAAATATATGCGTTCGAAATACGTATATTCTTTTTGAAACACCCTGTATTTTAAGACATGCGTAACACGAATGCCCACTTTTGTTTATTCACCACCTGGTTTCAGTCCAAGAGCATACTCATAGTACTGCACTACTGTGCAAAATACAGAAGAAAAATGAAACAAAACGCAGTGACAAATATGACGTGCAGGGTCGAAAATTACGACGCCTGACATGTAGCGTTGGGTTTGTAGTAGCATTTTGACCTAAGTGTGTTCTTACGAATCTTACGTTGTAATT
This sequence comes from Schistocerca nitens, assembly GCF_023898315.1. Taxonomy (NCBI): domain Eukaryota; kingdom Metazoa; phylum Arthropoda; class Insecta; order Orthoptera; family Acrididae; genus Schistocerca; species Schistocerca nitens. Next base: position 14,889,761 of record NC_064622.1, read on the forward strand.
TTCGACCTGGCAGGACATCTTCGTCACTGAGTTTTATTTCATTTTTGTTTTTTATTTTGTGCAGTAGTACAGTACCGTGAGCATGGTCTTGGACTGAAACCGGATGGTGAATAAAATAAAAGTCAGGATTCGTGTTACGCAGCTCTTAAAATAGAAATTTGTCGAACTCATGGCGTAGCTTTCTACAGTCACTGAACGATGATACTTTTCCGTACACTACAGCGTCATCAGCAGTCACAAATTCCTGTTCACCTACACGTCAGATCTTTTGATGTACACAGAAAATCAGAGCTGTCCCGTCACACTTCCCTGGGGCACTCCTGTCGATACTCCAGTCTCTGATGAACAGGACTGCATACTCAGTTGTATATCTAGGAAGTCTTGGAGTCAGTCACCCATCTGTGAACGTATTCCGTACGCTCGGATCTTCGTTAAACTCTGGCGAGTGACACTGCGTCAAACGCTTTGCGGACGTCTGGGAATATGGGAACTGACTGTCGAACTTCATCCATGGTTAGCAGGGTACCTCGTGAGAAAAGGGCAGGCTGGGTTTCGCACGAGTGATGCTTTATAAAACCGTGCTGATTTGTGAACAGAAGGTATTCTGCCTCAAGAAAATTTATTATGTTAGAACTTGGAAAAGAGGGCCTACTCAAGAATTCCGCAGCAAATATTAAGTGGAACAGAGTTATGTTGACTAATGCGATTACTGAAAGTGAGATAAATGTCGAACGAAGATAAGCAAGTTGACTCGATAAAAAAAAAGCGTGTTAATTAAGCAGTTTAGGGAAAGCTAAGCTACCAAGAATCTATGAAGGAAATTGTGACGGATTCATTTGGGTCGAATTTTTTAACATGAGCAATCTCGCGCACATGGTAAGGAACGGTGATTTATTTAAGCTTCAGCAATTTTCCTCGGCAGTATCTGAGAATGAAAAATCAGTACTGTAAAGACAGTGAGGAGCGTGACTGCAGTGACTGTATTTACAACTGCTTATGGGTGATTATTCAGCACAACTCGGGACATTATACTATCAGTTAAACTACATGCTGTCAGTTACGTGAAAAGACCGAACTGGCGGCGTGGGTTACGGACAGCACTTCTTCAACCCTCAGTTAACAAACGCCAGGCAACGGCGTTCGGATCACGGATTTACTTCAATCTCTACACTTTTAGTAGTCCATTAGGACAACACAATGTGAGAGTAACAAGGAGTACGACGTAGGCGAATTCCAGAAAATCGCAAGAGAAGTATTCCGTGTCATGCTCCGTAGTTTGTGGGTCGCTGTTCGAGTCCCGTTCTTTTTTTTTGTATTTTAACATATTTTTTCAACGGTAGTGACATTATTTCTAACATATTACGTTTGAAAGTTAACATGATGAAAAGACATGTGTATCTGGATGAACTATCACTGAATTTGCGACGTTATTTTGCTGTTTACTAATTTTTATTATTGCAAGAAATATTGTGCTGCTTTTATTTCTTTAGGCACGTTAAAAATTTTATGAAGCGCCTTCAAACTTGTTCATATTTGATTGACAAAGAACGAGAAATTACTTCTCGTGAAGATGCTATTGAAATACAATGTAATCGTACAGCGCTAATTTTTGGCACCGATATTACGCATGGCTTGCACCCAGCTTGTCAAAAATGGTTCAAATGGCTCTGAGCACTATGGGACTTAATTTCTGAGGTCATCAGTCCCCTAGAACTTAGAACTACTTAAACATAACTAACCTAAGGACATCACACACATCCGTGCCCGAGGTAGGATTCGAACCTGCGATCGTAGCGGTCGCGCGGTTCCAGACTGTAGCGCCTAGAACCGCTCGGCCACCCCGGCCGGCTCCCAGCTTGTCGGAAGGAAGAGAAATTTTACAAAATGTCAACGAGCTTTGTATTTCCACAGAATATCTGAAGATTTCTTGTACATTCGGGAAAATTACATTCATTCGGATGTAGTAGATGCCTATTTAATTTATGTTCTCCTTGTACGTATGAAAAATATGATCCTACAACTTGCAGTGTCGAAAGCACGTTCGACGATTAATTGTACATCAGCCTCATGTTCTGGCGTATTGTAACTCAGTGTATTATTGCATAAAGTTACTTGTTTGTGAAGCTCTTTCTCTTAAATAAATCATCCAAATTTTCTGCAATTGTAATCATTTGTTTGTCTGTAAATGATGTCACATTTACCGATTTCCGTCCCATTCCGATAATTCCTTCGTTGTGCGTCGTAATTTTTTTCGTTTCATTGTACCTCAGTTCGGGTGGTCCCTTCTGCTATTCTCCACTTTACAAGTGCAAATTGAGTGGGGGAAAATTATATTTCAGACTAAAAGCTTCGGCCGATGAAGGAGTTTATGATTAAACAGGGATGAAGGCATAGGAAGTGCCATAGTAAAACAGTAGTACAAAAAATGGCTCTGAGCACTATGGGACTTAACTTCTGAGGTCATCAGTCCCTAGAACTTAGAACTACTTGAACCTAACTAACCTAAGGACATCACACACATCCATGCCCGAGGCAGGATTCAAAAATGCGACCGTTGTGGTCGCGCGGTTCCAGAATGTAGCGCCTAGAACCGCTCGGCCACTCCGGCCGGCAACAGTAGTACAGCTCGCTAACACCAGTACAATGCTATTGACCTGGACACTCCTTCATAAATCTGGTATGGGATGCGGCTGCTCGTTATATTGTAAATAGATTGCTTTGTACGAAAAGTGCTTTGTAAATTATAGTCTAAGACACTACGCAATAAAGGTTGGTTTTGATGCAACGTAACACATTTTCGGCTACTACATAAAATTGCTTGAAGTTATCCGTCCATTTTCGTATCGATCTTTTACATGTATTTACATTATCAGCTAGAACCTTCGTATTTGGTTTCATTTTTATGAATTGTCACCGTATTTACTAACGTGAACCGCAAGTCAAAAGCAACTCTTATTCGCAGTGGTGCAACAGGTTTTGCGGCAGTCCTGCAGAGCTAAATATGACGGCACTGCCCTTCTTAATTTTCAAGTGGAACAGGTCTGGGTAGAGTCAGAACGTCGATTTGACTCCGGACGCCAACGTCCAACATCACTGCCTTCTCTCGTTTCGGCTCTTGAGGGAGACTGGGCCGCCATGTCTCCACAAACATTCAGACACCGTAGTGAAAGTTTCCCACCAGAATTCAGTCCGTCCTAGAGGCTAAGAGTGAACACACTGCATATTAACGGTCAGCAGCAGGTGCCTAGATGCTTTCGATCATACAGTGCAGTGGTCGACCAACTGGTGCGAGCGGCCCGCGGTTCTCTGTACACACTGAAGTGGTGAAAGTAACGGGATAGCGGTATGGACACATACAGGTGGAGGTACACGAGGAATAAAAGGGCAGTGCGTTTATGGAGCTGTCATTTGAACTCAGGTGGTCCCACGTGAGAAGGTGGCCGACGTGATTTTTGCCTGATGGCGGTAATTAACAGACACTGAACGCGGGATGGTATTTGGAGCCAGAAGCTTGGGTCATTCCATTTCTGAAATCTCTGGGGAATTCAATATTTCGAGATCGACAGTGTGAAGAGTGTGCCGAGAATACCACATTTCAGGCTTCACCTTCCACTTAAGGGGGGGTAGGACGTCAAACGGGCCGACTTGGAGCACGAGAGGCACCGCAGGACGTTTTAATTTCTACTGTCTATACTTTTACAAATAAATTCATAAAACTTTAACAGCATGACCAGGAAGGATTCACAATACACACTCACAACATTGGAAGTTCTAAAACACAACCAAATAATTTTCTTTATATGTGAAATTTCATCTTTTTTTTCACTTACTAATGGCAGCATTTGTTGCTATAGGTACGTTTTTCTTCATAAGTAAGAGAGATTCTTCGATGAATTTTGCACAGCATACAAACCATACGTAAAGGTGTATGAAACTCTAAAATTTTCCACATATATTAAAAACTGTGGTAAAAATTGAGGTAATTAACTATAAAATTTGTGTTTTTCCTAAGCATGAAGTTTAAAATATAACAGCTTCTTCGTTTTTTCATAAATTAAATAAATTCTAGAGTTTCATACACTTGTAAGTATGGTATGTATGCTGTGCAAAATTCATGGAAGAATCTCTCTAACTTATGAAGAAAAGTGTACCTATAGCAACAAATGCTGCTATTAGTAAGTGAAAAAAATGATGAAATTTCACATGTAAAACAAAAATCATTTTGTTATGTTTTGGAAGTTCCACTGAAATGAGTGTGAATCCTGAATCCTTCCTGGTGATGCTGACGAAGTTTTATGACTTTATTTGTAAAAGTATAGACAGTGGAAATTAAAATGTCCTGTGATACCTCTTCTGCTCCAAGTCGTCCCGTTTGACGTCCTACCCCCCTTAACGACCGAGAGCAACGGCGTTCACGTAGGATTGTCAGAGCTAACAGACAAGCACCAGTGCGTGTAGTAACCGCGGACATAAGTAAGGGACGTACCACGGATGTACGCGTTAGGGCAGTGCGGCGAAACGTGTTGTTAATGGGCTGTGGCGGCAGAGGACCGAGGCGAGCGGCTTCGCTGAAAGCGCGACATCGCTTGCAGCAACTCGGCGTTCGAACTCTGTTGATTGCGTCGTGCGCCCGTAATGACGTCAGCGACCTTCTCACGTGATTCACCTGAGTACAAATGACAGCGCCGGCCGGGGTGTCCGAGCGGTTCTAGGCGCTTCAGTCTGGAGCCGCGCGACCGCTACGGTCGCAGCTTCGAATCCTCCCTGCCTCGGGCGTGGATGTGTGTGATGTCCTTAGTTTAGTTAGGTTTAAGTAGTTCTAAGTTCTATGGTACTGATGACCTCAGCAGTTAAGTCCCGTAGTGCTCAGAGTCATTTGAACCATTTGAACAAATGACAGCTGCCCCAAACGCACTGCCGTTTTATGTCTTGTGTACCGCCATCTGTATGTCTCCATACCTCCTGGGCTTGTCACGATAGCACTTGCGCCCTAGACGACTGGAAAACAATGGCCTGGTCAGATGAGTCCCTATTGCAGTTGGTAAGACCTGATGGTAGGGTTCGAGCGTGGCGCACACCCCACCAAGCCATGGGGCCAAGTTGTCAACAAGGCACTGTGTGAGCTCGTGGTGACTCCATAACCGTGTAGGCTCTGTTTACATGGAATAGACTGGGTCCTCACGTCCAACTGAACCGATCATAGACTGGAAATGCTGATGTTCGGCTACTTGCATACCATTTGCAGCCATTCATGGACTTCATGTTCCCAAACAACGATGGAATTTTTATTGATGTCAGCACGGCATGTCACCGGGCTACAACTGTTAGCGATTGGTTTGCAGAGCACTCCAGACAATTCCAGCGAATTATTTGGCCACGCAGATCGTCCGACATGAATCCCATCGAACGTTTATGGGACGCAATCGAGAGGTCAGTTCGTGCACGACGTACTGCACCGGCAACACTTCCGCAGTTAAGGACGGCTGTAGAGGCAGAATGGCTCAGTATATCTGCAGGGGACTTCCCAGAACTTGGTGAGTCCACGCCGTGTCCAGCTGCTGCACTACAGCGGTCAAAAGGAGGTCTGGCATGATGTTAGGAGGCGTCCCTTGACTTTTGTCGCCTCAGTATACGTATAAGAGTAAGAGCCGAATCCAAAAACGTCAACTAAAATTACGAAGTTATGTGTATCGTTTCCTTTCTTATTTACAAACGAAAATACTTCCAGAAATAGAAGCATTTTAAGATGCGCTTAATTTTAGTTGACGCTGGAGAATTGGGGCTTGAGTTTAGCAAACTTGACCGTTACCTCACAAGGGACAGTTCCCCTCGCCCCCCCCCATCCCCGCCCCCTCCCCCTGATTTAGTAGTAACAGAACCCAGTCAATAGCCCGTAAAAAACTGAACGCAGATCAAGCATCAAAACAGGAAGAAGGTGTACTGAGCTGTACAAAAAATCGAAATAGAGACAGTGAACGCTCAAAGCATAAGAAATGCAAAAAAGAGTAGCCGGGAACGAAAATGGCGTCGTTGTTAAGTAGGTAGCTCAACGTCTTTGGCCAGAGCGTCAGCTGCCCACGAGTTCTGTCTAAAAAGTATCCGAGCTTTCATTTTCCCGCGCAAAATACAGACGATAGGGCGGAGCCACTGTACACAGTAGAGGAAGAGACCTCTATGCGCATGCGTGAATTTTGTTCCCGCCTTCCAGCGCGTCAGTCGCTGACTGTTGGTCACTGAGTGAGGTGCTACACAACGTGTTCGACGGATTACCGATTCTCTCAAGATAACTGAACGTGTTGAGCAAAGATACTGCATCAAATGTTGTCAAAAGCTTGGTGATTCTCAAAGCGAAGGTGTTTGGAGAAGATGCGATGGGTGTAACACAAATTAAGGAGTGGTGCAACCGATTCAAAAATGGCTGCACATCTGCGGAGAGTGACCAGCGTTCTGGCAGCCCCCAAACTGCTCGGAGCGCAGTTGTTGAGAACGTGCAAAATTCGGTCATGGTAGATCGTCGTTTGACCGTGCAGGACATTGCCCAAGAAATTGGAGTGAGTAAAGATTCTGCACATGCATTTTTGCATGATTATTTGAACATGCGCCTAGTGGCTGCTAAATTCGTGCCCAAGTTATTGTCGCCGGAACAAAAAGACCTCCGTTTTGACTTTGCACAGGACCTTCTGGACAGCACCAACATTGATCCTCGGTTTCTGAACAATGCGATATAACTGGAAATGACTCATGGGTGTACAGATACGACCCAGAAACAAAAAGAAAATCGTCGCAGTGGAAGTATCCCGACTCTTCAAGGCCGAAGAAAGTGCGGCAGGTGTGAAGCAAAAGCAACGTGATGCTGACTGTCTTCTTTGATGTCTGTGGAATTGTGCATCACGAATACGCACCAGAAGGACAAACAGTGACAAAGGAGTACTATCAAGATGTTCTCCAGCGACTCCGTGACTCACTTCAGCGCAAAATACCAGACATGTGGACGGCGAAAAACTGGCAACTGCATCACGACAACGCCCCCGCACATTCATTCCACTTGATCCAAAATTTCTTGGCCAAACATGGAATTACAGCCGTTCGCCAACCTCCCTACTCTCCAGACATGGCTCCTTGCGTCTTCTGGTCGTTTCCAAAATTGAGGAGGCCACTGAAGGGATCCCGTTTTGAGAGAAGAGAAGAGATAATACGGAACACGACGACGGAGCTGAACACCATTCCAAAAGAGGACTTCCAGAGGTGTTTCTGGCAGTGGAAGGATCTGTGGGATAAGAGTGTGCAAGCAAGCACAAGGGGCCTACTTTGAAGCGTATTAGGGAACAAAGTGAGAAAACGAGATTTAAAAAAAAAGTGGTTACATGTTGGAGTGCCGCGGGAGCGGGGCGTGTTCAAACCTCGGTCGTGCTAATATATATTTGTTCAGCACAAATAGAATAAGACGAGCGACATGCCGTGAGCTATCTTTGTACAACAGTGTTGCCGCCTTCAGATATATATTCATATATTTGCTGTTCGCTTTATTCATATATGTGTCTGTGTCGTGGTGTAACGTCCGTTTGCAACAGCGAGGTGTAAGGCAGGGACCTATAATGGCAGTTGATACTGCGCAACTGCTCTGTCAGTGGCCGCAAACGTTTGATGACAAGGCGACAAGTCAACCGAATACTCCACCGGAAAATACGTAACACGTCTGGTGTGTTACACGCGGCATTAGTAAGAGTTCCTGTATCATATGACACGAATATCCTATCGACGCACCTAATTTATACGCCTGGTGAGTGAGTGAGGTACGCCTCCTCGTCCGACATAGCTGTCCGTTGGAATGTGAATGTGATCACTCCCAAGGAAATGATGAAAACGTTATAGTTTGTCACATAATGTCCAACAAATGAACGCGACATTTTTACAATCACACAATTTCTCCGTGCTCTGTCAAAACACATGTTTTCAACGTGTTTGAAGTTGCGTTCCGTTTCAGAAGTCTCGACTCTTGCATTCCTTTGTCGTAACATACTTCACACCGCTTTATTTGTTGTTCCCGTTTCTGTCAGACGTCTATGTGGTATCTCGCCTGCACTCACTATTCATCACATTTACTTGCGACGGTAACGTATTCGTACCAGATGACTTCTATAACCAATGTATATGGTTCAAATGGCTCTGAGCACTATGGGACTTCAACAGCTGAGGTCATCAGTCCCCTAGAACGTAGAACTACTTAAACCTAACTAACCTAAGGACATCACACACATCCATGCCCGAGGCAGGATTCGAACCTGCGACCGTAGCGGTCGCGCTGTTCCACACTGACGAGCCTAGAACCGCTCGGCCACTCCGCCCGGCACCAATGTATAGTACAAGGGTCACTCCAAAAGAAATGCACACTATTTTTTTTTAAATCCATCTTTTATTCTACGTGTTTGAAAGGTTTACAGTATGTAGATACATCCTTTAAGAACAATATTTTCATTTCTCCACATAATTTCCATCCCTCTCAACTGGCTTACGCCATGTTCGAACCATCGCCTGTATACCCACACGGTAAAATTCTGGACCAACCTGTTGGAGTCACTGTTTGGCAGCGTGCACAAGGGAGTCATCATCTTCAAACCTTGTTCCATGAAGAGAAACTTTCAGTTTCCCAAAGAGATGACAGTCACATGGAGCCAGGTCAGGATTGTAAGGCGGGTGTTTCAGTGTTGTGCATCCGAGTTTTGTGATCGCTTCCATGGTTTTTTGACTGACATGTGGCCGTGCATTGTCGTGCAACAGCAAAACATCCTGCTATTGTCGATGTGGTCGAACACGACTCAGTCGAGCTTGAAGTTTCTTCAGTGTCGTCACATATGCATCAGAATTTATGGTGGTTCCACTTGGTATGATGACCACAAGCAAGAGTCCTTCGGAATCGAAAAACACCGTAGCCATAACTTTTCCAGCAGAATGTGTGGTTTTGATTTTTTTTTCTTTGGTGAATTTGCATGACGCCACTCCATTGATTGCCTCTTCGTCTCTGGTGAAAAATGATGGAGCCATGTTTCATCACCTGTCACAATTCTTCCAAGAAATTCATCTCCACCACTCTCGTACTGTTCCAAAAGTTCGCTGCATACCGTTTTTCTTGTTTCTTTGTGACCCACTGTCAGCATCCTGGGAACCCACCTGGCAGAAACCTTTTTTTAACGCCAACACTTTCAGTATGCTGCAAACACTTCCTGCCCCTATCCCAACGTAGCGTGACAATTCGTTCACTGTGATGCGTCTGTCAGCAGTCACCAATTCGTTAACTCTCTGCACACTGTCTGGAGTGTGTGAAGTACGAGGCCTGCCGCTGCGAGGAAAATCCTCAATATTGCCGTGCCCGCTTTCATCACGTAACCTGCTTGCCCACCGACTAACTGTTCTGCGATCGACGGCAGCATCTCCATACACCTTTTTCAACCCCTTGTGGATGTTTCCCATACTCACGATTTCACAGCACAGGAATTCTATGACAGCACATTGCTTCTGACGAACGTCAAGTGTAGCAGCCATCTTGAAGACATGCTGTGACGGCGCCACTCACGGGAACAGGTTGAACTAAGTTTGAAAGCCGGCCGAGGTGGCCGTGCGGTTCTAGGGGCTACAGTCTGGAAGCGCGTGACCGCTACGGTCGCAGGTTCGAATCCTACCTCGGGCATGGATGTGTGTTATTTCCTTAGGTTAGTTAGGTTTAAGTAGTTCTAAGTTCTAGGGGACTGATGACCTTAGAAGTTAAGTCCCATAGTGCTCAGAGCCATTTAAGTTTCAAAACAAGCGGGAAGGATGTATCTACACACTGTAAAACTTTCACACATGCAGAATGAAAACTGTATTTTTACAAAAATAGTGTGCATTTCTTTTGGAGTGACCCTTGTATAGCAAGTGATAAGATTACACAAAGAGAGCAAACATTTCAGTGACCGGACGGACAGTTCATAATGCGGTGTGGGGGGGGGGGGGGGGGGGGGGGAAAGAAAGTAACGGGAGTTTCGAAGACGGCTCGCTCGGTTGGCAGTCAAGACCATGACCACTTACCCACGACACCGTTGCAGATTGCTCTATATTGCACTTCCTGGGCTCCGAGCGTTCACTTTTTTTTTACGCCTTCTTCCTGTTTCCACGTTTGATGTGACTTCAGTTTCCACTGGGCCATCTTACCACAAAATATGAGGGGGGGAGGGGGGGGGGCGTGGTGGGAAGTTTCCCTTGTCGGTCGCAGTCGGGTAGGTACCGCGGCCACTGCGGTATTAGAGGAAGTGAGAGGAGGGAACGTTTCGTTGTTTGTCTTCCGGTGGGGATAACTGAAGTGCGTCTGCGCCCGGTACCGACCAGCTGCTACAGCACACATTACAAATGAAATTAAGATGGGTTCCTGAATGCGCAGCACGGGGACGGTAATCTTGAAACGCGATACGTATTTGTGGCAAGAAATATGAAATTAAGAGTGTTACGATGAAACGCAGCCAGTAGCGGAAAAATGACAATAGTGAAGATTTGTGATCGTGTGTATATACACTCCTGGAAATGGAAAAAAGAACACATTGACACCGGTGTGTCAGACCCACCATACTTGCTCCGGACACTGTGAGAGGGCTGTACAAGCAATGATCACACGCACGGCACAGCGGACACACCAGGAACCGCGGTGTTGGCCGTCGAATGGCGCTAGCTGCGCAGCATTTGTGCACCGCCGCCGTCAGTGTCAGCCAGTTTGCCGTGGCATACGGAGCTCCATCGCAGTCTTTAACACTGGTAGCATGCCGCGACAGCGTGGACGTGAACCGTATGTGCAGTTGACGGACTTTGAGCGAGGGCGTATAGTGGGCATGCGGGAGGCCGGGTGGACGTACCGCCGAATTGCTCAACACGTGGGGCGTGAGGTCTCCACAGTACATCGATGTTGTCGCCAGTGGTCGGCGGAAGGTGCACGTGCCCGTCGACCTGGGACCGGACCGCAGCGACGCACGGATGCACGCCAAGACCGTAGGATCCTACGCAGTGCCGTAGGGGACCGCACCGCCACTTCCCAGCAAATTAGGGACACTGTTGCTCCTGGGGTATCGGCGAGGACCATTCGCAACCGTCTCCATGAAGCTGGGCTACGGTCCCGCACACCGTTAGGCCGTCTTCCGCTCACGCCCCAACATCGTGCAGCCCGCCTCCAGTGGTGTCGCGACAGGCGTGAATGGAGGGACGAATGGAGACGTGTCGTCTTCAGCGATGAGAGTCGCTTCTGCCTTGGTGCCAATGATGGTCGTATGCGTGTTTGGCGCCGTGCAGGTGAGCGCCACAATCAGGACTGCATACGACCGAGGCACACAGGGCCAACACCCGGCATCATGGTGTGGGGAGCGATCTCCTACACTGGCCGTACACCACTGGTGATCGTCGAGGGGACACTGAATAGTGCACGGTACATCCAAACCGTCATCGAACCCATCGTTCTACTATTCCTAGACCGGCAAGGGAACTTGCTGTTCCAACAGGACAATGCACGTCCTCATGTATCCCGTGCCACCCAACGTGCTCTAGAAGGTGTAAGTCAACTACCCTGGCCAGCAAGATCTCCGGATCTGTCCCCCATTGAGCGTGTTTGGGACTGGATGAAGCGTCGTCTCACGCGGTCTGCACGTCCGGCACGAACGCTGGTCCAACTGAGGCGCCAGCTGGAAATGGCATGGCAAGCCGTTCCACAGGACTACATCCAGCATCTCTACGATCGTCTCCATGGGAGAATAGCAGCCTTCATTGCTGCGAAAGGTCGATATACACTGTACTAGTGCCGACATTGTGCATGCTCTGTTGCCTGTGTCTATGTGCCTGTGGTTCTGTCAGTGTGATTATGTGATGTATCTGACCCCAGGAATGTGTCAATAAAGTTTCCCCTTCCTGGGACAATGAATTCACGGTGTTCTTATTTCAATTTCCAGGAGTGTAGATGGGAGTCAGTATAAGTACAGTTGCCGTCACTCATCGATCTACCGGCCACACAGACAACACGACAACAGGTCGTCAGGCAACAACAGTGTCACAGGCTTGGTGCCACCGTCAGCAACGTCAGCGTGTGAAACAGAAGAGTAGTCACGAAGTGTTCCGATTGGCACCGACCTTTAACGATCAGTACTTGACCTGAGGGGGGGGGGGGGCGGGGGGCGATGGCGATCGACTTACGGTAGGTCTACTACAGGGCTCATAAACATAGTACTCTATTAAGGCTAGGGGTTAATAATAGACAGGTACACACTTGCAGCCCACCATGCAACCTCATAGTGTCAGTCATTATTGGCTCTTGAGCAGAAAAGTTTGATTATATTTGGTATTTGTATTGTATTGGACTGCGGTCTAGAAACGACGGAGAGACTTCGTCCCCACCGTAGCCCTCAGTGGTTCACAACCCCACAACAGGCTACAGCAGTCCACTCACTTACACCGAACCCACGGTTATTGTGCGGTTCGGCCCCCAGTGGACCCCCTGGGAACGTCTCACAGCAGACGAGTGTAAACCCAAATGTTTGCGTGGTAGAGATGGTGGTGTGTGTAACTGAGGCGGAATAAGGGGAACCAGCCTAATCCGCAGGGCGGATTCGCCTTCCCGCCCTGAAAGCAGTGCGTTAGACCGCACGGCTAACCGGGCGGGCACATTTTGTATACCGTACATCTGCAGTAGTTGAGAATATGATGATGTTCCACGTTTCAGATTTCTTTGTATAAAAGTCAACGTCCCGACTGACTCACTCACTGAGTCCTATGGTTCAATTGGCTCTAAGCACTATGGGACTTAACATCTGAGGCCATAAGTACCCTAGACTTAGAACCACGTAAACCTAACTAACCTAAGGACAGCACACACATCCATGCCCGAGGCAGGATTCGAACCTTGAACCATAGCAGCCGCGTCATCATCGCCCAGCCCAGACCGCTAAATATGCAAACATGAAATTTGGAGAGGGCGTTCATCTTATACTGTAGGCGTAGTTTGAGAAAGAATTTTTTGATATTCCACACCGAAGTGGGTGAAAGGTTTTTTGAAAATATGTCGCTATTAAGACAATTTTGAAGCTAGATGTACGAATATTGGTAATTGGTTCCTCGGTCAGAAATACGTGCGTCAGCATTTCAGGAAATTATAGCCCCGGGGGGGGGGGGGGGGAGGGGAGAAATAGTGGATGTTGGATTTTTTTGTAAATATACCATTATTGAAGGACTACTAAACTATTTTTAAACTTACATCAATGAACATTGGTATTTGACTTCTTAGCTATAAATTAAAAAAAAAGGGTTTATGGAAATTCAACCCCTCAGGGGGTGAAATAGGGGCTGAGATGTTTTATAAAAATATTGGACTATGCAAGCATTGTTGAAGCTAAATCTGTGGAAACTGTGGAAATTTGTATTTGGCTTCTATGTTACAAATAAAAAATGAGCATGTCACTGTTTCTGGAAATTCAACCCCTCATCATCATCATCATCATCATCATCTTGGACAGTTTCCAGCCTTTGGCTGGGTCTCTATGGAACAAAGGCCTCCGTCTCTAATGACCTCGTTGTCGACGGGACGTTAAACACTAACCACCACCAACAAAGGCCTCTCCATCGTCTTCTGTCTTTCCACCATCTCTCCATCTTCACCTTAGTCCAGTCTCCTCCTTCCTTCTGGATGCATTCCTCTACTCCTTTCAGCCATCTGTCTCTCGGTCTTCCTCTTGGTCTCTTTCCTTCCAGTTTCATCTCGTGCATCCTTCTGGGTATCCTCTTCTCCTCCATTCTCTTAATGTGTCCATACCATCTCAGCCTTGATTTCTCTATTTCCTCCTGTAATGGTTCCACCTTCAGTAACTCTCTGATCCTATCATTTCTTAACTTGTCTCTCTTTGTCACTCCAATACTGTTTCTCAAGAATTTCATCTCACTAGGTTGTACTTTCATAACCCAGGTTTCTGATGCATATGTCAGGATAGGGACATAGAATGACTGGTATATAATCTTTTTATTGATTTGGGGTATATCCTTGCTCCATGTCAGGCTTCTGGCACTCTTCTGCAATACTTCTGCTTTTCTGCCCCACTCGTTTATTTCTGTCGTTTTTTCCATCTTACTGTATCAGGCTTCCTAGGTACTTCAAACTCTCCATTCTCCTCAATCGTTCCCCACCAATTTTTATTGCCGTTGTTCCTCTCTCCTTTCTTGTTGTGATAATCATCTCACTCTTACTTATACTAAATTTCATCCCATATTCTTGTACTGTTCGTTCCCATACGTCCAACTGCTCTTCTACTTCCTCTTCCTTATTCCCCCAAATCATCAGATCATCTGCAAATACCATAGCTTTCATATTCCTTTCACCAATTACTTGTGCTACTGTACTCATTACATCATCCATCACTACAATGAAGAGCAATGGTGGAAATGCACTTCCTTTCCTCAAGCCATTCTTCTGTTCAATCCAAGCTGATCTCTCTCCTCCCACTTTCACACAGCTCACACTTCCGTGGTACATTTCCTTTATCTTCCAAATAATCTGTTTTGCTACTTCTCTGTTCTCCATGGCTTTCCACAATTTCGCTTCTACGTAAACTATCATACGCTTTTTCAATGTCCAGGAAGGTCATTAGTAGATCTATTCCATGTTCATAGTGCTGTTCCTGCGGTTGTCTTACAGCAAAAATTAATCCGCCGTGGACCTTCCTGTTCTGAAGCCATGTTGCTCTTGTCTCATTCTTCCTTCTAATTTTGCCCCAGTTTGTGCTTCCAAAATTTTCTCAAAAATCTTTCCACAATGACTCATCACTGTTATCCCCCGATAGTTCTTACACTCGTTTCTATTTCCCTTCTTAAAGATCAGGACAATTATTCCCTTCTTCCAGTCTTCTGGGATCATCTTCTGTCTCCACGCAATTTTCATTAGTCGATATAGCCATTGCATCCCCAACTCTCCTGCTGCTCTAACCATCTCTACACTTAGCTCATCCAGACCTGGTGACTTCTCTCCCTTCATCTTGCCCAATGCCTTTTCCACATCTCCCCATGTAAAGTCTTTTTTTCTATTTGCTTTTCCTCCTCTTTTTTCCCATCAGCTTGTTCCTCCTCATCCAGGTCTCCATTTGGGTTCAGGATTTCTTCAAAATACTCCTTCCACATATTCTTAAGTTCCTCCTTATTGTCTATATCTGGTCCACTTTTGTTCACCATTCGAGCATAATCTGTCATACCGTTCTTCCTCATACTTTTAATCATTCCATATAACACCTTTTATGAACCTTCACTATCCTCCATCATTCTGGTCCACTGTTCCATCCACTTTAGTCTTTCCTCCGCCACCACTCTTTTTGCTTCTTTCTTTCTTGCCTGGTACTCTTCTCTTGTCTCTGCTCTTCTCTTCTGGAACCATACCCTAAAGGCTCTATTCTTCTTCTGTACTATATCCTTTACTTTATCATTCCACCAGGGTGTTCCTTCCATCTCTTTTTGTTGTTTGTCCTCCCACATATTGCTTCCGCCGCACTTACTAATGTTCCCTTGAATCTACCCCATTCCTCTTGTACCGTTTTTGGTTCATCTTTTGGAATGCTTTCCTTTGTTACTTGTAGATACTGCAACCTGCTTTCTTCCTCCTTCAACTTCCATTCCCTTATACGCTTTCCTGGTTTTCTGTCCCTTTATTATCCTTAGTCCCTCTGAGGTTCATTACCAGCAAACGGTGGTCGCTATCCAAGGCCTCTGATGGTATTACCTTAAAGTCAGTGATGTTCCTATTCATCTCACTGACGTACAGGAAGTAGTCAAATATCGACTTCCTCTTAAAGTCTTGACTGTACCAGGTAATGTTGTGGCTCTCTCTTTTCCTGAACCAAGAATTCCCAACCAGCAAGCCATTCCTTTGACAGAACTCGAATAGTCTTTCACCATCCTCATTTCGGCAGCCCCAACCCTCTGGTCCAAGCACACTTTCACAGCCTTGTCTTTCTCTTCCAACGTGTGCATTTAAGTCTCCCATTAGTATCATATTCTTCGTTCCCATCTGCTTTCTGCATTTCCTCTTCAAACTCTTGCTTCTCCTCAGAAGTGCAACTCGCCTGCGGCACATACACTTGTATTACCTCTATGGTCGTCCCCTTGAGTGATAGTTTGGTCTTCATCATCCTATCACTTATTCTCTTCACTTCCTCTTTTAATCCATGTCTTACTACTATTCCGACTCCATTTTTCCTTCCCTCCTCATTTCCACTTGAGTACAGTCGGTAGCCTTTCCCCAGTTCTCTCCTTCCTTCTCCTTTCCATCTCGTTTCAGCTAACCCCAATAGGTCTAACTTCCTTCTTTCCATCGTGTCTACCATCTCCTCCTCCTTTCCAGTCAATGTTTGTATATTTAATGTTCCAAATGTTAGTGCTTGTTTATCGCCAGTTCGTCGTCGATTAAATCCGTCCTTTCCGAGGCCCGTTCTAGTTTTGAAAGTAGAAATCATAATCCACTACTGGCTTGTTGGGCCTATCGTAGCATCACCAGAGCCCCGTTAGCTATCACCTTTCAGGTTTCCTGTGGGACCTACACAGCTACCATAGCGGTCGCGGGGCACACACAGTCCCCACTATACCTCTCTCCTACAGGCAATCCACTGCTTCATTCCGTTGCCCGTCTCTCACGACTTGGACGAGGGGTTGGACTTGTGGCGTCCCCCCTAAGAGGGTGAAATAGGAGGTGAACGCTTTACGAAAATATTTCGTTTCGAAAGGATTTTTAAAGTTGAAGCTCTGAAAATTAGTGTTTGGCTTTTCGGTAAAAAATTAAAAGAAATTAGCACTCTTTTTGGATATTCAACCACCAAGCGTGTGAAATAAGGTGAGAGCGATTCAGTGACTCATCGTTGCCCAGCGCAAACTGCTAAGGATAGAAACTTGAAATTTGGTGAGGGTGTGAATTTTATGTTGTAGGTGCCGTTTAAAAAGCGATTATTCGAAATTCCAGCCCTAAGCTTGTGAAGTAATGAGTGAAAGTTTTGTGAAAATAATTCATTATTAATGAACTACTAAAGCATTTTCAAAGCTAATTGTATTAAAATTGGTATCTCACTTGTTGGTTATGTGTGTTAGAGGATGGAAGTTTCTATGCAATTGTCTCGACAAGAGCGCAAAATGTGTGATTGACAGAAACTTTGGACTCCAGCTAACAGCATCGCTTTTTGGTCAGAAGCACATTGGGAAAAGATCAGGCTTATATTTGCTTAATTACCGCGAAAAGTTTGGAAGGTGTTGCGATTTGTGAACGACATAAAAATTCGATTAGAGAAACACAAAACAAAAGCCATGCAGGCTGTATAGTCTGTCGGTAAACTGAAGAGCGAGCGAGCGAGTCCCCACTCTGCCAACCCAGTTACGTCACAGGGCGCTTCTACAGGCCGTTTCACAACGTAGTGCCGGTTGCCGCGGCGCGCGATTTAAATCTGTGGCGACGTCGTGTACAGATAAGTCACGGCTGCGTTTATTTTTAGACAAATGCATTAGGACCATAAGGAATGCAAAAAAAAAACGATAGCTTCTTTCGAAACAGAACGGTAGAGTAAATAATATTAGTATAAGCACTGAAGTCAGTATTCTACTACAAACATAGAACCGAATGCCTGTTCATGTGAATATATGTTCCTCTATTGCTATTCGTAAAACGAACCGCACATAATGCAATCAATCTGTAGAATTTAAGGCTTGTTCTTACTTTGTCTTTCTATTGAAAGCTAGAAGATTTTTTTTGAAGGATTGTATTGAAGCTTAACAATTCTTGCAACATGAAGAGTGACAAAAAAGTAGTGCAAATCGGACTAACACACAAAATTATAAATTTCTGCTTACTTTTTAAACACTGTCTTCGTAAACATGTCTCAAAAGTATTTGTACATGCATATTGGCTATTTACTCTGTTGTCAGTTGTCAAAAACGTTACATGTGTTTTGGTACCATCAATGATTATTTGTTTGGTATAAAAATAGAATAGAGAATCTGTATTAAATTTTGTTGTAAGAATGGAATAAAATGTATGAAATTTTTAGAAATGTTGAATATTGCTTTTGGTGAGCCTGTTATGAGTAAACCAAGGGCATACAAGTGGCATAAACATTTCATAGTGGGTCTTAAAGGGCAGCAGTTTTACAAGTATGGATGAGATTAAAAATGCACAGTTAGAAGACCTACAAACTATCCCGAAGAAAAAGTTCCTATAGTGTTTCGGGAATTGGAAAAAGCACTGGCGTAAGTGTGTAGTATGTAATGGGGAATATTTTGAAGAGTGTAACATTGCTGTAGACTAACAAAGTTCTTACTAAAAAACATAAGTTATTATGTAAGCGCATCTCTTATGTCAAGCTTTCTGCTTAGAGGTCCAGAGTCGGGGTATGTGTTTCGAATGAAATTTCAGCAGTGTTTAGAATAGCTATTGCGCACATGTTTTAAGCAATATGTCTTAGAATCGGGTGAATAGTGACCGAGATAGAGATTTAGTGTTCCATCAGCATCAAAGGCTTTACGTAATTTGAAACTGTCTATAACGATGGGTTTCCTCACAAAATTATTAGTTTTCCTTCATGGCAATTCCAGTAAACCATGCGGCTTATTTCCGCGTTCTTTCTTTATGCATCCTATTGGGCGAGGCTGACGTTTGCGTAAATTGCAGCCGTTTGGGTGGGAGTGGTAATATTAGCTAACAGTTCTTTACGCTTTGCCTCTTTAACATACGCTGTACTAACATTAGAGACGATCGAACGCTCGTAACTCCGCAAATACCTCCTTTTCTTCGTTTTCTGCACATTTTCTTGCAGTGCTAGACGATTATCCATCACTTCCGGATATCGAAGTATATCAGTAAGTGTACAAAGTTAACTGACACTAGCAACTAAGATCCCACGAACAGAAACGACGTATATCACTGCACGCCGATCTACACCGCTAGACAGGTAACGGGCAACGGATTTTGGGTGCCCCTGTAGTCCGGTGGCAGCGTTCTTCCGGGAAAGGCCACTTCCCCCACCAAAAGTGCTGCTCGCTCTTGAGTTTACACACAGACTATACAGTGCACGCGAGCGTAGCAGTGGCCGGTAAGCTGGTTAGCAGCACGTGGCTTGCCGGCCGGAGTGGCCGAGCGGTTCTAGGCGCTGCAGTCTGGAACCGCGCGACCGCTACGGTCGCAGGTTCGAGTCCTGCCTCGGGCATGGGTGTGTGTGATGTCCTTAGGTTAGTTAGGTTTAAGTAGTTCTAAGTTCTAGGGGACTGATGACCTCAGCAGTTAAGTCCCATAGTGCTCAGATCCAGTACGTGGCTTCCGTATTCTCGAGTGAGGCTACGCGCCGCCGCGCCGCTCCAGCCGGCGCCCCGTGGTTGGCCGGAGGGAGGCCTGACCCGCCGCTCCAGCGGGCGAGCTGTGCCAAGTGTCGCGCCGCGGTGCCACGACGGCTCCGCCGCTATTTATACGTCCTGAGGACAGGGCCGGGCGGCCAGGCGGCCGGCAGGGACGGGAATAGACGGGCGGGTCGGGCCCGCGCCGCTGCCCGCCGTGACCTCCGACCGCCGCCGCGCCGCCTCTCACAAAGCGGGCAGAGGCGGAGGCGGAGGCCCTTCCTGTGTCTCTCCACAGCCTGCGGCCCAGAGACTCTGCCGTGACTCACTCACTGTCTGACTGCCAGCAGCTCAGCTCGCCCACCACTCCCTGAAACACGCGGTTATTAAAAAAGGATGCCGCGAAATTAAAGCCGATTTCAACTCGTTCGCCTTCTCGGCGAGCTGAACCAACGTATCGACACACGAACCGTGCACTCGAACGTTCAGCGTGCCGTCTTTCTGACGTCACGGCATGGAAAAAGGACATCGGGGACTCTTTGCGAACGTGCAGAGCAATACTTAAGCATGTCAGATGTTTTGAACGTGAGTTTCACTATAATGAGATCGAAGAACGCCACCTACCACACATCAGTACAGAGTCGCGAGACGCCATATTGGCTTTCAGTTCGAGCCTGTACGTATGCAGGTTGGTCCTTTGACCGTGACCGAGCCAAATATCTCACGAAATAAGCGTCAAACGAAAAAACGACAAAGAACGAAACTTGTCTAGCTCGAAGGGGGAAACCAGATGGCGCTATGGTTGACCCGCTAGATGGCGCTGCCATACGTCAAACGGATATCAGCTGCTTTTTTTAAAATAGGAACCCCCATTTTTATTACATATTCGTGTAGTACGTAAATAAACATGAATGTTTTAGTTGGACCACTTTTTTTGCTTTGTGACAGATGGGGCTGTAATAGTCACAAACATATGGCTCACATTTTTAGGAAGAACACTTAGTAACAGGTCGGTTTTTTTTATTAAAATACAGAACCTAGGTACGTTTGAACATTTTATTTCGGTTGTTCCAATGTGATACATCTACCTTTGTGAACTTATCATTTCTGAGAACGCATGCTGTTACAGCGTGATTACCTGTAAATACCACATTAATGCAATAAATGCTCAAAATGATGTCCGTCAATCTCAATGCATTTCGCAATACGTGTAACGACATGCCTCTCAACAGCGAGTAGTTCGCCTTCCGTAATGTTCGCACATGCATTGACAATGCGCTGACGCATGTTGTCGGGCGTTGTCGGTGGATCGCGACAGCAAATATCCTTCAACTTTCCCCACAGAAAGAAATCCGGGGACGTCAGATCCGGTGAACGTGCGGGCCATGGTATGATGCTTCGACGACCAATCCACCTGTCATGAAATATGCTGTTCAATACCGCTTCAACCGCACGCGAGCTATGTGCCGGACATCCATCATGTCGGAAGTACACCGCCAATCTCTCATGCAGTGAAACATCTTGTAGTAACATCGGTAGAACATTACGTAGGAAATCAGCATACATTGCACCATTTAGATTGCCGTAGATAAGATGGGGGCCAATTATCCTTCCTCCCACAATGCCGCACCATACATTAGCCCGCCAAGGTCGCTGATGTTACACTTGTCGCAGACATCGTGGATTTCCCGTTCCCAATAGTGCATATTATGCCGGTTTACGTTACCGCTGTTGGTGAATGACGATTCGTCGCTAAATAGAACGCGTGCAAAATATCTGTCATCGTCCTGTAATTTCTCTTGTGCCCAGTGGCAGAACTATACACATCGTTCAAAGTCGTCGCCATGCAATTCCTGCTGCATAGAAATATGGTACGGGTGCAATCGATGTCGATGTAGCATTCTCAACACCGACGTTTTGAGATTCCCGATTCTCGCGCAGTTTGTCTGCTACTGATGTGCGGATTAGCCGCGACAGCAGCTACAACACCTACTTGGGCATCATCATTTGTTGCAGGTCGTGGTTGACGTTTCACATGTGGCTGAACACTTCCTGTTTCCTTAAATAACGTAACTATCCGGCGAACGGTCCGGACACTTGGATGATGTCGTCCAGGATACCGAGCAGCATACATAGCACACGTCCGTCGCGCATTTTGATCACAATAGCCATACATCAACACTATATGGACTTTTTCCGCAATTGGTAAACGGTCCATTTTAACACGGGTAATGTATCACAAAGCAAATACTGTCCGCACTGGCGGAATGTTACGTGATACCACGTACTTATACTTCTGTGATTATTACAGCGCCATTTATCACAAAGCGAAAAAAGTGGCCCAACTAAAACATTCATATTTCTTCACGTACTACACGTAAATGTAATAAAAAATGGGGGTTCCTATTTTTTAAACAAACGCAGTTGATATCCGTTTGACCTATGGCAGCGCCATCTACCGGGTGAACAATAGCGCCATCTGTTTCCCCCTTCAAGCTAGACGAGTTTCGTTCTTTGTAGTTTTTTCGTTTGACGCTTATTTCGTGAGATATTTGGCCCGGTCACGATCAATGGACCACCCTGTATATCTTATTTCCGAGCACCACCAGATGAAGCATCTCTGAAACTCATCGTTAATTGCAGGACTTGTGATAAAACGTCGGGAAGTATCGTATGAGTGGTTAAAAAAATTATTGTTACTTGCATATTACGAAAGTATGCGTTTCAAGGCGACGGCACATTCAGGATGCATCAAAAAGACATTGTTCTTTGTGCAACATGCTACGATTAAATGTCATTTGGTAACACATCTACAACCAAAGCTTTCACCGGAGGGTAAGATGCAAAGTACTGTCGTGGCTCACTGACGGTAGCTGTAGCGTAATCAGTAGAGAGGCAGATTTGGAAAAAAAAAGGATGCTTTGTTGCTGATTCACGTTCCACTATATCCAATTTTTTGTATAGGTTCCGATACCTTCTTGTCAGTTATACAGAAGTATGTTCTATAACATTCCGTGTTATCTAATCTTAGGGCAGGCGCGCCTGTTCTTGGCACACGAGCAGGCGCGCGTTTTAAAATTAACAACATTGACATTTGTCAGTAAAAACAAGCATGTGTTAAACAATCTGTAATGTTTATTGAAGAAAGCAGTTCACTTCCACTATCTTTACCATTTATAACAAAAGTTTTTGCTCTTTTAGCTCGTTCAATAATAACTGAGCCAATTATTCTGACATATGTTCACTTTCATAAAACATTTCACAGGCTTGTTTTGCAAATCAAACTGCCTTTTCCTGCTGCTAGTTACTTTATTTATCACATACGCGTTTCGCCTTCTCCTGTTCTAAGGCATCATCAGTGGGATGCATAACGATACAGTTTTGTTAGTTATAGACTATCAAACAGTTCACTTCGCGATTATTTGTAAAAAAACTGTACGATGAAATAGTTGTATCGAGTGACAAAAGAACAATAGTCCACCACAAAAAAGAGTGAGAAACATGGTGAACAGTGTGTGGATGGCGAGAACACAAAGACGTGAATATATGGCAGTGTTAAAAGTGGTAGTGCGACCTGCAGACCAGATGTGAGGAAACGCAGATCAACAAATCGTAAGTAATTACTTTATTTTTACAATAAATCGCAAAGTGAACTGTTTGATAATCTATAACTAACAAAACTATATCGTTATACATCCCACTGATGATGCCTTAGAACAAGAGAAGGCGAAACGCTTATGGGATAAATAAAGTAACTAGCACCAGGAAAAGGCAGTTTGATTTGAAAAACAAGTATTTATATGCTTGCTGTGGAGGATGGACACACAAACAGATTTATTAATTCACAGGCTGTTCACAAGCTAAGTTATACATGTATCACATTTAACTGATGCCCCAAAGGATACGCGCCCCGCATTTTTCGCTGGAGGTTCAGGGTCCTGATCTTCGGAAGTCGATGCTTCAGCACGAAACTGCATAAGAAATACGGTGAGGTCCGCTGGCAATGATTTGAGATGAGTTCTAGATTGAGTTGTTCTTTCATAAGACCTTTCGTTTGCTTCTTGACACAAATACTTCTACGCGAAGTTCTCTCTCCCTAGTGTAGGAAAACAATATTTGTGAATTAATTCCAGCAATGTTCAAAAAAATTAAAAGAATAGTCAATTCTTGAAACTAAGTAACAGGCACACATCTTACCTATTGTCAGATTGTAGTCAGCTATTATGTGAGGTTTGTGTGTTTCTTCATCAACTGTCACTGTGTCACGCATAGTGGATAGAAGTATGACAGACGGTTTTTACAAGGAAAAAATTAAACTAGTCTTATCCTGCTGAAATCCAAACATTGCGCGTCCAATTTGTCTTGTTTTGTTTGAGAGAATTTCTGGAGGAATTTCAGATCGGTTCTTCCTTATTGTGCCAATGCAAGCGATTTTCTTCGGCAGTAAATATTCAGAAAGGAGGTAGCTTGTGTACCAAGCGTGAGTTATGGGGTTCCTGGTGGAGTTTTCTATAGGCACCACAAGTTTCTTCACTATATACTCAGGAGTATTAAACATCCCTGCAATAAAATGTTTTTGTATCACATAGTACAAACATTGTAATCCCATATTTAGCTGGTTTGCTGGTTACTTACTGAATCTATCCACAGCGGCCTCTGAAAGGGATTCACTCAGGCTGTAAGTAATTTGACGGTTAGCAACTAAAGCGTCTGATACTGTGCGAACTGCAGTCAACTTATCACTTTTTCTCCCGTCATTCCTCGTTTCCATGTCATCAAAGGGTACACAGCATAGAAGAAACAGAAACCTTTTGTAACTCATAGCAGTCCTAAGAAGGTGCATTCCTGTTCCATCTGCCGTCCAGAGTTCCAGTACATTTTCCAGACGAAAAAAAATTCCCAAATACTCACATTATTTCGTGTCGTGATGTCACTTTATTATCTCTTTTGCGCAAGAATTGATGTGCCCCACGCTGTCTATTCATGTATGTGCTTGTATAGCTCACGATTTCATCCGTAACGTGAAGGTCAGTTATTTTCAAAGAAGCACTAACTTCCATTAGTTATATCCATCACATTTCTCTTTTGACTGGTAGAATTTGCCCAAGGTTTTTGTCTTGGTTTTTCACGTTTAGCACACTCACTTTTACGCCAGCGTATAGCTTTGTCTTTTCCAGTAAACTACTCCCACACATCTGCTGTCTCTTCGAGACTATCACCACCCTCACCTTCAAGTTCAGATTCATAGTCTCATTCCCCATATTCATTGTTTTCATCATTCAAATCTACTTCACTTTCCTCCAGGTCCGAAAAGTCTGGATAGACTTCATCATCACGTTCTACGAGCAGATTGCGAATTTTCTCGTCTGATACATTCTTTGAACTCAAATAAAACATCAAAAGAAATAAAATGAGTAAATGAATTCAGATGTCAGTATAACCAAATTAATCTTGTCCATCTACACAAAATAAAAAGCAACGAATAAGTATAGTTAACTTTTTATTACATTTATGTCTGTTTATTGACTGCTGGAACAAAGCTTGCAGCAGCAGGCGCGCGCCGTACTTTTTACAACATTCACATCTCGTTGCTTACAATTCAGAAAACAAACTGAGAAAGCTAACCAAAGGAGCTGAAGCCCATTTAACATTGTCGAGAAAACATCAGCAGTGGAATACATGGAAGCGAAGAACAATACCAGAAGGTTAAGGCTTCGATTAGGCATAAAAACCATCGGTGTTGTACTTTTTAGAACAGCGCACCCGCTAGAGGGCTAAATGTAAGTGCGATCTTTCCATTGAATTTTTTTGCATTGGGTTAAGCTACACGACTGCTTGCGTTACTTGCAGTAATATATTCTGAGCTCGTCCAAATGGCGCGACGTTTCGTCGACTGTCCCTCCCGTCATCTTCTGGCACAGTCTGGGGCTGCGTGTACCCGAGAGAGGAGCGTCCGCGCTAGAATACCCCTCGCGGTCGGTCGGCGCCCAACCAACTCGTCACGCACAGCTATACTCCTATACTCTGGCGATTTGCAGTGCCTTGGCGACAGCTGCCTTAAAAGGAGAAAACCGCCAAAGAGAGAAGCAGGTGCCAACTACAACCACGTCCGCGAACTGCAGTGTCCTCCGGACTTGCTTCCCCTCTATGGAACCTATGTCAATGACGTCCTGTGATCAAGCCAGCCCACGGGACGGACACCTGGGATCAAACATTTCTCAATGAGATAATCTGAATCGTTCTTCCTGAGTTAGGAAGCCTTGTACTCTTCTCAAAAATAACCAAGAAACGAGCAGAAAAACAATCATATAACGCTCAGCGGCATGTGACTGCCGTGTCATAATATGCAGGGTGTTTCGAAATCTATGCATCAAATGTCTAGGAGTGACAGACCACGTCATTGGGATCAACTTGTAAGTAGGCTGTTTAGGTTTTTATGTTGGTAACGCCACGTAGCGCTCTGTATGAAAATCACTGACGACTGTGCTGTGTGCAGTCTGTGGCTGGTTGGCATTGTTGAAATATTCTCTATTGTAGTGTTGGGCACTTGGATGTGAACAGCGCGTAGCGTTGCGCAGTTGGTGAGCCGCCAGCAGTGGTGAATGTGGGGAGTGACATGGCGGAGTTTTGAGCGCGGATGATCTGCACGTGTGTCCACCTGTTGTTGTTGTTGTTGTTGTTGTGGTCTTCAGTCCTGAGACTGGTTTGATGCAGCTCTCCATGCTAATCTATCCTGTGCAATCTCCTTCATCTCCCAGTACCTACTGCAACCTACATCCTTCTGAATCTCCTTAGTGTATTCATCTCTTGGTCTCCCTCTACCATTTTTACCCTCCACGCTGCCCTCCAGTGCTAAATTTGTGATCCCTTGATGCCCCAGGACATGTCCTACCAACCGATCCCTTCTTCTAGTCAAGTTGTGCCACAAACTTCTCTTCTCCCCAATCCTATTTAATACCTTCCCATTGCCAGTCTACATTTTATATCCTCTCTACTTCGACCATCATCAGTTATTTTGCTCCCCAAACAGCAAAACTCCTTTACTACTTTAAGTGTCTCATTTCCTAACCTAATTCCCTCACCATTACCCGACATAATTCCACTACATTCCATTATCCTCGTTTTGCTTTTGTTGATGTTCATCTTATATCCTCCTTTCAAGACACTGTCCATTCCGTTCAACTACTCTTCCAAGTCGTTTGCTGTCTCTGACAGAATTACAATGTCATCGGTGAACTTCAAAGTTTTTATTTCTTCTCCATGGATTTTAATACCTACTCCAAATTTTTCTTTTGTTTCCTTTACTGCTTGCTCAATATACAGATTGAATAACATCGTGGATAGGCTACAACCCTGTCTAACTCCCTTCCCAACCACTGCCCTTTCATGTCCCTCGGCTCTTATAACTGCCATCTGGTTTCTGTACAAATTGTAAATAGCTTTTCGCTCCCTGTATTTTACCCCTGCCACCTTTAGAATTTGAAAGAGAGTGTTCCAGTCAACATGGTCAAAAGCTTTCTCTAAGTCTACAAATGCTAGAAACGTATGTTTGCCTTTCCTTAATCTTTCTTCTAAGATAAGTCGTAAGGTCAGTATTGCCTCACGTGTTCCAACATTTCTACGGAATCCAAACTGATCTTCCCCGAGGTCGGCTTCTACCAGTTTTTCCATTCGTCTGTAAACAATTTGCGTTAGTATTTTGCAGCTGTGACTTATTAAACTGATAGTTCGGTAATTTTCACATATGTCAACACCTGCTTTTTGGGATTGGAATTATTATATTCTTCTTGACGTCTGAGGGTATTTCGCCTGTCTCGTACATCTTGCTCACCAGATGGTAGAGTTTTGTCAGGACTGGCTCTCCCAAGGCCGTCAGTAGTTCTAATGGAATGTAGCCTACTCCCGGGGCCTTGTTTCGACTCAGGTCTTTCAGTGCTCTGTCAAACTCTTCACGCAGTATCGTATCTCCCATTTCATCTTCATCTACATCCTCTTCCTCTTCCATTTCCATAATATTGTCCTCAAGTACATCGCCCTTGTATAGACCCTCTATATACTCCTTCCACCTTCCTGCTTTCCCCTCTTTGCGTAGAACTGGGTTTCCATCTGAGCTCTTGATTTTCATACAAGTGGCTCTCTTTTCTCCAAAGGTCTCTTTAATTTTTCTGTAGGCTGTATCTATCTTACCCCCAGTGAAATAAGCCTCTACATCCTTACATTTGTCCTCTAGCCATGCCTGCTTAGCCATTTTGCACTTCCTGTCGATCTCATTTTTGAGACGTTTGTATTCCTTTTTGCCTGCTTCATTTACTGTGTCCATCAGAGACAGTAAATTTGTAAGACTGGATGTCATGAACTGATATATATATTATGACTTTTGAACACTATTAAGGTAAATACATTGTTGGTTCTCTATCAAAATCTTTCATTTGATAACTATGGTTATCAGTAGTTTGCGCCTTCAGTAGTCAGAATCTTTTACTTAGCTGGCAGTAGTGGCGCTCGCTGTATTGCAGTAGTTCGAGTAACGAAGATTTTTGTGAGGTACGTGATTCATGAAAGGTATAGGTTATTGTTAGTCAGGGCCATTCTTTTGCAGGGATTTTTGAAAGTCAGATTGCGTTGTGCGAAAAATATTGTGTGTCAGTTTAGTGTTGATCAGAATAAGTAAAGAGAGAAATGTCTGAGTACGTTCAGTTTTGCTCAGCTGTTTGAAAATCAAATAACGTAAGGGATTTATCAGCACAATAATTCACTAATTTTTCTAAGGGGACGTTTGAAACTTTTGTAAGAGATGGAACGTTCACTGCCACTTTCTAGTGGCGCTAGAGATCTTATTTTTAATTCGTCAGCGCTGGGACAACGAGATTTCAACAGACTAGCGGGGTCTACTGCAGGTGCTGCATCTGCATGCTTCCTGCACCAGTAACCTGAAAGAGTGACTTTGAAGACGAAAACCTTCGGAATTACAGTCTCTAAGTCGAGAAATAATCTTAGAAGCGAGTCAGGAACTTTACTTTTGCTGAGGCTACGACTTTTCACACGAAGCAGGTGACTTCATCATACGCAATGCTCACTACATATGGACGCCCTTCCGCCTCAGTGGTAAAACCAATAATAAGAGAGATATCATCGCCAGGAAATGTTACCGAACACCTTGATGTTTGACGCAAAGACTTTGACACATCCTCCTCTCATTCCCCCGCCCCCTGTGTGTGTGTGTGAGAGAGAGAGAGAGAGAGAGAGATAAAAGAGAGAGAGAGAGAGAGAGAGAGAGAGAGAGAGAGAGAGGATGAGAGAGAGAGAGAGAGAGAGAGAGAGAGACTCTCTGAGATACCGGTTGCCAGTTGTTATTATGTTTATTTAACGACCTGTAGGTTCTGAACGTACGTCACACTCCTCTCAGTCGCCTATATGCTGCAGTGAATCAGGATTCAAACCTGGATTTCCCATTTGCCTCTACCTGTCGCCTCATACATTCAACTATCCACAGGATGCTCATGGTAGTTGCTTGAAGCTGCTGTCAGACAATGTATCCAGTATTTTAATAAGCAACTAGTGTTTTCCCTACAACTTCACTTGCACACGTTTTCAACACGTATGTTGCACGCACTTCTCCTCCTCTATCTCTTTGTCCACCTCCTCCTTCGCACTCTCTCTGTCCACATCCTCCTCCCCTACTCTCCGTCCACATCTTCCTCCCCACCGCTCACTCCATCCACTATCCGACACCTCCTCACACCTCTCCCTGTCATGTCCCCATCTTCCCCTCTCCATCTCCTCCAGCTCTTCTCTCCCTATACATCTCCTCCTCCACCCTCTCTCTGTTTCTTCCCTCCTTCCCCTCTGCCCTTCACCTCCAACCCTCTCTGACCATCATCACATCCTCTTCTCTCTGCTGTGCCCTTCTCTGCATATCTCTGCCCATTTCCCCTTCTTCCATCTCTCTCTTCATGCTCCTCCTCCTCCTCTTCCTCCTCCTCTGTCCATCTCCTCCTCTATCCATCTCTACCTTCTGCCATGCATTTCCATTCGGAAGTGTAACACGTACACAACAGGTCGAGGAACCAGGGCGACATTACTCCAACACAACAAGACTGTTGTGCAAAGCAGCCTACACATATGGGACTGGAAAATTCCTATCTTACTCCTGACATGTAGGCTGCCATGCAAAGTAGGACAACGAGGCAGCCGCTTCTATTCCCACAGAACAACATTTTGTGCAGGGCAACCTGTATATCAGGAGTTAAAAAAACGTGGTTGTTGTATAGGAACTAGATAATCATTAACCCCTTAGTATTGATGCTCGAAAAGTATGCTGTTCATGTACCAAATCTGGTTGAAAATGATCCAAGGATTTGAGAGGAGATTCCATAGATTGATTCATACTTAAAACAAATTTTCATCTACTACTACTACTACTACTACTGTATGGTTATCGAATTTAAGCTATCCTTTACTAACTCTGTGACTGATCTGCCGGAGTTTAGTGGTTCATAGAAATATCCCAGTGTTAAATCAAGTCCACTAATCTCACTTTTTCTTAGTCACATGACCTCACAGTTGTTTTCATTTTTGGCCGAGCGGTTAAAGGCGCTACAGTCTGGAACCGCACGACCGCTACGATCGCAGGTTCGAATCCTGCCTCGGGCATGGATGTGTGTGATTTCCGTAGGTTAGTTAGGTTTAAGTAGTTCTAAGTTCTAGGGGACGTATGGTTCAAATGGCTCTGAGCACTATGGGACTCAACATCTTAGGTCATAAGTCCCCTAGAACTTAGAACTACTTAAACCTAACTAACCTAAGGACATCACACACACACCCATGCCCGAGGCGGGATTCGAACCCGCGACCGTAGCAGTCCCGCGGCTCCGGACTGCAGCGCCAGAACCGCTAGACCACCGCGGCCGGCTAGGGGACGTATGACCACAGCAGTTGAGTCCCATAGTGCTCAGAGCCATTTGAACCATTTTTTGTATTCATTTTGGATCTCACTAGACCTAATGCCTGCATTTGGCATTATAAACACTGCTCCTACAGGAGATGGTAATCTGTCTTTACTATAAATGATTTATGTGTTGTTGAGAATTTCTCTCCGCTCTTGGTCAAGCTTCAAGCATCTCTCAGTTGCTAGTTTCCTGTGTCTGTGACTGCCTCTTGCAAAAGATGTAAGTTCTGGAACTTCTAAAATGAAACTTATTTGTCTTCAGCAACATGAGTGTCTGTCTCCAGTGAATAGTGCAATGTGACCTACTCAGAGTGGATTTACCAATCTCCACTGTTTAGCGTAGGTCAACCAATCTCGTCACAGTAATGTCAAAGTATGTGGCTCAGACAAACCACTCGGTTCCAGAACAGAGGGCCCTAATCAGCCCTCAAATCGATGCTGTAAGCAGATATCTGGTGAGTGGTTCTAGCTGTCTTCACTACTTCCACCAATCGCCAGTAGGAGCTGAGAATAGTGTCAGAGAGACTTCAGATGAAGATGTCATTGGTGCTGATGTGGATGATGACCTGCAGCCCTCTGGAGCCTGTACTCTCAATTACTTCCAGGATAGTTTCTTCCACTTGGTGGACAATTATCGCCAGGATACGCAGCAACACACATTTGGACTGTTTCCCTCCCTAACAGAGTCCATATTGCGACTGCTGTTGGAAGTGCCTACCACTAACAGCCCCTCTGGTCCCATCGGAGTATGCCCCAACCAAGACAACAAAGGAGAGACCACTGCTCAAGCAGGAGAAGCAAAGTCCACTGGCTCTGTCTCACTATCAGCAGGAGTACAGGACCAGCCTCTGAGCCACTAGCCACATACAGTCTTCCTTACAAAACAGCTCCAGAACTGGGTATGAGCGAGCTACAGCCCGATTTCCACTGACTGACTGGTGCCAATTTGGGGGTTCTCCATGGACATTATTGGCAGGAATAAGGGCAGGCAATAGGAGACCACGCTGCCACTCCAGCGCAATTCACAATGACCCTAACAACTCAGTCCACATATCCATATGTGGATAACTATTTCATATATGAAGACTAGTAGATGAATTAGGCGTACTACGAAGCCGTGATGCAAAAAAACTAAACCAAGAGGAAAGCACAAACTTTGGGCTCCATCAACTGTGACAGTTGCTTTATTAATTAAATGGCAATCACTCCACATGTGTATTATACAACTACAGCTGTTAGGGGTGCTGTAATGTTGTTGCATTAATTTGTTCTGAAAGCGGTGCTGATATTCAAGACCATAAAAGTGGGTTAAAAGCTGTGAGCTACCTGAGGAAGTTAACCTTGCATTACTGCGCAACTGTTTCACCAGGTATCCAGTCTAGCTTACCAAATTCCCAACCAGACTAACATTAATTATAATCTTTTAGTACTCATCTTACAATAACCGGTGATATATATATATATATATATATATATATATATATATATATATATATTCCTGGAAATGGAAAAAAGAACACGTTGACACCGGTGTGTCAGACCCACCATACTTGCTCCGGACACTGCGAGAGGGCTGTACAAGCAATGATCACACGCACGGCACAGCGGACACACCAGGAACCACGGTGTTGGCCGTCGAATGGCGCTAGCTGCGCAGCATTTGTGCACCGCCGCCGTCAGTGTCAGACAGTTTGCCGTGGCATACGGAGCTCCATCGCAGTCTTTAACACTGGTAGCATGCCGCGACAGCGTGGACGTGAACCGTATGTGCAGTTGGCGGACTTTGAGCGAGGGCGTATAGTGGGCATGCGGGAGGCCGGGTGGACGTACCGCCGAATTGCTCAACACGTGGGGCGTGAGGTCTCCACAGTACATCGATGTTGTCGCCAGTGGTCGGCGGAAGGTGCACGTGGCCGTCGACCTGGGACCGGACCGCAGCGACGCACGGATGCACGCCAAGACCGTAGGATCCTACGCAGTGCCGTAGGGGACCGCACCGCCACTTCCCAGCAAATTAGGGACACTGTTGCGCCTGGGGTATCGGCGAGGACCATTCGCAACCGTCTCCATGAAGCTGGGCTACGGTCCCGCACACCGTTAGGCCGTCTTCCGCTCACGCCCCAACATCGTGCAGCCCGCCTCCAGTGGTGTCGCGACAGGCGTGAATGGAGGGACGAATGGAGACGTGTCGTCTTCAGCGATGAGAGTCGCTTCTGCCTTGGTGCCAATGATGGTCGTATGCGTGTTTGGCGCCGTGCAGGTGAGCGCCACAATCAGGACTGCATACGACCGAGGCACACAGGGCCAACACCCGGCATCATGGTGTGGGGAGCGATCTCCTACACTGGCCGTACACCACTGGTGATCGTCGAGGGGACACTGAATAGTGCACGGTACATCCAAACCGTCATCGAACCCATCGTTCTACCATTCCTAGACCGGCTAGGGAACTTGCTGTTCCAACAGGACAATGCACGTCCGCATGTATCCCGTGCCACCCAACGTGCTCTAGAAGGTGTAAGTCAACTACGCTGGCCAGCAAGATCTCCGGATCTGTCCCCCATTGAGCATGTTTGGGACTGGATGAAGCGTCGTCTCACGCGGTCTGCACGTCCAGCACGAACGCTGGTCCAACTGAGGCGCCAGGTGGAAATGGCATGGCAAGCCGTTCCACAGGACTACATCCAGCATCTCTACGATCGTCTTCATGGGAGAATAGCAGCCTGCATTGCTGCGAAAGGTGGATATACACTGTACTAGTGCCGACATTGTGCATGCTCTGTTTCCTGTGTCTATGTGCCTGTGGTTCTGTCAGTGTGATCATGTGATGTATCTGACCCCAGGAATGTGTCAATAAAGTTTCCCCTTCCTGGGACAATGAATTCACGGTGTTCTTATTTCAATTTCCAGGAGTATATATATATAAAGACTAAATAAAAAGAAATAAATCATTTTATATTTGGACATTTATTTTAACATTGATCATTGTTCCGTTAAAATTTCAGCATATCAAACTTGATTCATAACTAAGCTGGTGCCTTATTTAGGATTGTGAAAATGTGAGTTTGTAATCTTACGGAATACATCAAATAGGGAGCCAAGATTGGGAGACTACATACAACACTGCATTCATAAAATAACACACGAAGAGCGTTGAAACATATCCAAGAGGAAATTAATCACAACCAACCGATTCAATTTTCACCCAAAGAAGTTACGTTCGTAGCGCAATCCTGTCCGTCATGAAATTACCACACACTGGTATACTAATTTGATACTAACTCTGTGTGAAATCTTCCCGAAAAGAATAGCTGAGGACTACTTTGATGCTTACACCACATGCTTCACGTGGTCAACTTGGTTTACACAAAGAGTGTAACTCCACAATAATTTTGATAATTAAAATAAATTACATCGAAACGTAGTTTACAAAAGAAAAACCTCGAACTGGTTACTATCATCTAACTGTTAACCTGATGGGTCAAACAATTGCATAAGCACGTGGTACTGGTCTCACAAAGTACACTTCACGTGGGTTGAACATAAAGAAAAGTTGCTATATTGAAAAATATTGTCAAGACTAGACGTTATAATCTCACGCACATTCGCATTTGAGATTGATGATCTGAGTTAGGGTTACTGATCAACACGTGGTTCCACTTTACTCTCAAAGTAGTGACAAAGCAACTACCGGAAGATATTATGAACTTCACACCCGAATTACACTGCGTTGCAATTTAAGATAACATTGGATATTTTAGAGGTAAACCTGAAATAAAGGTGATTAAATTTTCAGTTAGGCTGAACTTAAGAAATCCATTGTCCTACGGCCTTAGCAGACACGCGCTTAGCCGGAGATCTTACCATTTCAGACGCTCGCCAAGGACAGACTGACTTGGACCCCTACGGAGGGTGCTTAACAGATAGAAACGGAAGGGGCCAGAGAGGCAGCTTCCTATACCAACATGACAAGGGACGGACAGGACCATACTAAGAATAGAAACCTCTCTGCGTTTAGAAAGCGTAGCTACCTGTTCCGACGTTGGTCCTACTGTTCTCTAGCAGACAGGCTTGTCTGCTACCATCAAGCACGCAACTAGAAATACATTTGCTCATTCCTCCTCTCACACAGAAGGGAAGGGGGATGACAGTATCTTATCATATACAGTATATAAAAGAAAGCGGATGTAGGTTCTGTATGAGACTGTGTGATATGAATTACATATAAACTGTGTTTTAAAGTGTAGTAGTGTGACAGATCGTTCTTGTTTGTGTGTAAAACTAACACGTTTCACTGCTCAGTCTCCTCCCAGATAGTCAGAAACACCACAGTAAATTTAGAAGAGGAATTTATGCCGTAAATGACAACAGATTTAAGAAATCAAACATGAAAGGAATCCAACAGAGACCTTTCAATGCCTTACCCAACAGTACGTTGTTCCACATGCTACATCGCACACATACAAAAGTTGGTTCAGATTGCTTCTCATGTCAGGGTCTTACTTACATGTTAAAACTTCGCTGTCTCGATTCTCACTCTGTTTGCGTCCTTTCAATACTTAATAATTCAGGAGGCGAAATATAGTCCGATTACTTCCCATTGGCACACAAGGTCACTGTCAAATATTAAATCCTGTCAAAGGGGCAGCATGGCAGGGTGCAATCCCTAGTATTAGTATCCCTCTGTAGTTCTATATCTGACTTTTCACGTGACAGAGCTAGTAGCCAGTAGTGTTAGAACTTCCCTTCACTACCAAAGTCAGTATTCCTTGATGCTTCGGGATGTTTTCTATAAACTAATCCGTTCCTTTAGTCAAGTTGTGTCATACATTTAATTTCTCCCTACTCGAGTCAGTACCTCTTCAGTGCAACTATTATTTACCTATTTAATCTTCTGTAGTCTTCTGTGGGACCACATTTGAAAAGTTTGTATTCTCATCTTGTCTATGATCTTCATCTTCCGCGCTAAACATCTGTACATGGGTACAGTTCAGTCAAATGTTTTCAAACAAGACTTCGTAACACTTAAATTTACATTTAGGTTTGAGCAATTTTTCTTTTTCAGAAACATTTCTCTTGTTATTGTCAGTCTGTATTCAAAAATGGTTCAAATGGCTCTGAGCACTATGGGACTTAACATCTGTGGTCATCAGTCCCCTAGAACTTAGAACTAATTAAACCTAACTAACCTAAGGACACCACACACATCCATGCCCGAGGCTGAATTCGAACCTGCAACCGCAGCGGTCACTCGGTGCCAGACTGAAGCGCCTAGAACCGCGCGGCCACACCGGCCGGCTGTGTCAGTCTGTATTTTACATCCTCTTCACTGCAGCCATCGCCAGTTAGTTTTCTCCGATAGTAGCAAAAAGTCTACTGCTAACTTAATACCGTCACCCACCATCTACAGAAGTCTTCTTAAAGTAGTTGTATTCTGCACGTTTCGATCAATTGGATAAACTGGTATGTTGTGTGGTGAAAGAAAAATTGTTGTGGACTGTTTATACTCATTGGAAATACAATCAATATTTCTGAATGTTTATGACAAATTTGCTCCTTAGTTTACATCTAAGAAGAAGTCAGCTCAGTGAGAAGCTGTGTGTCGCATTGTGGAGCGAACGCTTATCAAAAGCAAATACCTATTTTGTTCTCGAGGGGGGGACAGTTGTAGAAACAGCCTACTACCCAACCACGATATTGTTGCACTTTGCCGTTATCGAGAACACGCGGTGACGCTCCAGTAACAAAGTGCAATGGTGGCTGAGGAAAAGGCATCGATCGCATTGTCAGGTCGGCTGTGCACGGATTGCCTACCCGCTCACACGCTGACGCACGAGGAGCTGGGCAAAGTGTCCTCACTATTAATTGCGATAACATTGTGGTCGACCAGTGCGACAGTCTAATGAGTACAGAATATGGATTGAGGGTAAATCGAAGAAAGACGAAAGTAACGAGAAGTATCAAAATGAGAACAGCGAGAAACTTAACACCAGTATTTATGGCCACGAGATACATGAAGTTAAGGAATTCTGCTACGTAGGTTGCAAAATAACCTATGACGGACGGATCAAGGCAGGCATAAAAGGCAGACTAGCTCTGGCAAAAAGGGCATTCCTGGCCAAGAGATGTCTACTATTATCAAACGTTGGCCTTAATCTGAGGAAGAAATTTCTGAGAACGTACGTCTGGAGCACAGCAATTAATGGTAGTGATATAGGGACTGTGGGAAAACCGGAACCGAAGAGAAGCGAAGCATTTGAGGTGTGGTGCTACAGACGAATGTTGAAAATTAAGTGGGCTGATAAAGTAAGAATTAGGAGGTTCTGCGCAGAACAAGACAGCAAAAGAATGTATGGATAACACAGGGACAGGATGTAGGACATATCTTCAGACATCAAGGAATAACTTCCGTGGTACTAGAGGGAGCTGTAGAGGGCAAAAGTTGTAGAGGAAGACGGAGACTGGAATACATCCAGCAAATAATTTAGGACGTAGGTTGCAAGTGCTACTCTGAGGTGAAGAGGTTGAACAAGAGAGGTATTCAAACCAGTCAAAAGACTGATGCGTGAATAAAAAATTGCCGGCCCAGACGTTACTGTGGGTTACACATAGACACACCAGAAACGCAGGACCGAAGCAGGTGGCAACAGGTCAGAGAGGTCGAAACGCGTTTCAAATGGTTCAAATGGCTCTGAGCACTATGGGACTTAAATTCTGAAGTCATCAGTCCCTTAGAACTTAGAACTACTTAAACCTAACTAACCTAAGGACATCACACACATCCATGCCCGAGGCAGGATTCGAACTTGCTGACCGTAGCGGTCACTGTAGCGCCTAGAACCGCTCGGTCACCCCGGCCAGAAGCGGGGTTCGTCTTCCGGAGAGGGTGAGGGCTTGAAGATAATCACGGGTGTCACAAGCGTAATTAAAAGAATATGAGCGGAGCTGTAACTATTTTGATAAAGCAGTCGACCGCATAAGCCACAAGGCATTGAGAAGCGTGTGTACATGTGAACAATTTTGCAGCACGATTCGCGTTGTAATGTATGAAGCAACAGATATGTGGTGGCGTAATCAGATCTATTACAATAATCAATGGAACAAGTTGGTCTGTAATTATGTATTCTCTTTGCTTGTGTAATGGAGTTACTGCTAATAGCTATTCACTGAGAAATTCCGTGGAGAAAAATTAGCAGTCTGTTTTCTTTCAGACGAAATAAACATACAGATCAATGAGAACTGGGTTTCTTAAAGTTTCTTGAGTGTGTTACCAGTTACAGTAAGTCCAACAACGAGGAACGTCAAGAAGTCTATAATAATGGCGACAAGAGGTGCAGAGAAATGCATCGTGTCTGATGCGATGAAAATGTTTGACGTTTATTTTACAGGATAGCTGCAAATGGATTTTATCTCAGAGTAAACTGTAGGACCAGAGGGTATAAGGCAGCATCCACAGAAGTGCTACTGTGGATAGCTAAACATACTGCAAAGAGTAAAGTGCATGCATAATGTGTAACCACCAAACGTATGAGGCATGGCGCACGTAATTGCATTTCTAGCAGCAACGGCATGTACGAGGGGGAGTTGGAAAACAAGTTTCCCCTCTCGACTGTGGGCAGAGCTGTGTGATATGGGCGAAAGACGACACGACAGGTGAATCGGCACGTGCAAGACACCGATATAGCGCTGGGTAGAGGTCGACAGCGGTCAAGCAGATGGCGCTGTCGCAGTGGCTGCGCGAAGCGGAGGCCAGCCGCTCGGCGTTTTCCCGGAGCTGTGGAGAGAAGGTGCGTTTTGGAGTCGTGGCCAAAGGCGGAAGTGAGAGCTGTTATCCGCTATGAATGGTCACGTGGAGTATCAGGCACAGAAATTCAAAGCCGCCTTGTTGAGGTGTATGGGTGAGGTGTGATGTCGAGCCAAATGGTGCGGGGATGGTGCCAGCAATTCAGTGATGGACGTCAGCAAGTGCAGGACCCGCCGAGACCTGGACGGACGCGCACGGCCACTACAGATGCAAATGTCAGCAAGGGGGATGACGTGATTAAAGCGAACCGGCATATCACCATCGATGGAGTAGCGGCAGAACTTGGAACCTGACATGAGCGAGCTCTCAAGATCATCCACGACATTCTTCGATACAGGAAGGTGTCAGCACGATGGGTGCCCCGCCAACTGACCCCGACACACATGGAACAACGCATGGTGTTCAGCCTGGAACAGCTCGTGCGTTACCATGAATCTGGCAACGACTTCTGTTTTGGATTGTGACGGGGGTCCACCATTACACGCCCGAGTCGAAGGCCGCATCCATGGAGTGGAAACATCCGTCATCACCTGTCCGAAAGAAGTTCAAAAGCACTCCGTCTGCAGGTAAAGTGCTACTCACCGTTTTCTGGAACGCCAAAGGAGTTTTGCTGCTTGCTTTCTGGAGGATGTAAGCATCAATGCTGCCCAGTACTGTGTGACTCTGTCGAAATTGAAAGAGGTGATTCGGAAAAAGCGGCCCGGCCTTCTCAGATCTGGCGATCTGCTGTTGGATGACAATGCGAGACCAAACACGGCGACGGCAACGCAAAACCATATCGCAGCTCTTGGTTGGGAGCGCCTACACCATCCACCTTATAGTCCGGATCTCGCACCAAGCGACTTCCATCCGTTTCCACATTTGAAGAAGACTCTCGGCGGAAGACGCTTTGGCAGCAATGCTGACGTCAAACAAGCCCTTCGACGCTTTTTCCGTATGCAACGCCCTGATATTTTCCTGGAAGGTTTTCTTGAAGCGACTTGACAAATGTCTAAATGTACTTGGAAATTATGTAGAAAAATAGAGATGTCTTATTTTTAATCTATCATTCTATTTTTTTTCCCTTTCACAGGCAACTCTGACCACAGTCGAAAGGAGAAACTTATTTTCCAACTCCTCGTAGAACGTAAACGATGGTAAGGTGACGAAA
Organism: Schistocerca nitens; assembly: GCF_023898315.1. Classification (NCBI taxonomy): domain Eukaryota; kingdom Metazoa; phylum Arthropoda; class Insecta; order Orthoptera; family Acrididae; genus Schistocerca; species Schistocerca nitens. The sequence goes on from NC_064622.1 coordinate 14,929,007, forward strand.
TATGTGAAGTACCTGACATGGTTTCCATGTCAAATCTTCACTCTGCAGCGGAGTGTGAGGTGATCTGAAACTTTTTACTGGCTGATTAAAACTGTGTGGCGGGCCGGGAGTCGAAACAGGGACGTCTTCTTTTGGCGGGAAGTGCTCTACGCGCCCTCACATTTTGTCTTCCGCCAGGACCTCTTCTTCCATTTTCCGAACTTCAAAGAAGTTCTGCTGCATGCTTCGCAGCGCTCTTGGAAGAAAGGACATTGCGGAGAAGTGGCTTGCTCGCGAAAGGTAAAAGTCCTTGGTTCGAGTTTCAGTCCGTCACACAATTTCAACCTGCCAGGAAGCTTGACGTCACTTGGTATTGCAGAATGATGTACTTTTGATTAGAAACAACACATTTCAGTACGGAACTAAAGCAGTCCTTCAAGTCGGGTGCCAGGACGCATACATCATTCGTTCTATATCAGCGCAATACGCAACTTCATCTTGGATTCAAAACTGAAAAAATAACATGCTTGAAAGACTCTTGTAGACTAATACCGGTTGAAGACCCGTCGATAAAGTGCGTGACGCTGCATGTAGGTAACTTTTACGACGCTGGAGTAAAGTAGCTCATTGGCAAGGCTCACAAATGCCAGCAACGTAAGTGGTGAGCACATGGAAGAGTAATTAAATGTATGTGCTAAAAACATATCAGGGTATTGTGAAAAGACAATGTTTCCGGAATATCTTCTGCGGTTTGTCTTTTCGCTTTCAAGATAACGTTCGCAGTTTCTGACAAACGTCACAGACGATTTTCTGTCCCACCTGCAGAGTAAGAAATTTTTGACTCTCTGCCTAAATTTCCGGCTGCCACACCGTAGTGGTAGCTTATCGATTTATCTTCATCACCCTCTTGTTGACAGTTTCGCTAGTGCGTGTCCCTAAGAGATGGTGCGAGATTACGTCGGTAGTGAACTGCCGATAAAGTTTATCAGATAATACGCTAAGACGGCTTGCAGAAAGATTACGCACACTGAATTATGTGCCGGTGTTGCAACATAGCCAGGTATCTGACAGTCGGAAACACGTGGTACGCCTTGGTCGCCGTAGAAGAAGATTCTTGACCTCTTAGAAGCTCACATCTTCATAGTAACAGTCGGAGGGGAAAAGTTGGCCACCGACTCAGTCAGAGGTGCTGCAGTTTCAAACACATTCGCATCTCGTTATGGCTGTGGAATATTAGGCTGTGCTCGAAATTCTGATTTCTGCACTGCCATCGGTCCAGTCACACCGCGATCCAATGACTGCTGCTTAATTTTCAACTGTCAGATGCACACAGCAGCAGCTGGCAGAATGGTATCAATCAATATTATTCTCTAACACCGAAGCCAAATAAAATCCATAGACGGCTTTGATCGTGATTAAGAATTCCAATGGACTTGGGTATCATTTCTCGTAGATCGAAGGTGTTTGCTTCTACAGGTCAGCGAATATGTGTCGGATTGCAAATCTAGCGGTTCCAGATTAGATTCTTGTTCGATCGCGATATTTTTCTCTATCACTAATCATGACTTTCGGCTTTGAAAATAGTTTGGTTGCATAGAAAATGTCGGCTTGCAACGTCCCGATTCTGTGAACCTCCTATGCCACATATAGTAAATCGATTCGTAAATCAATGGAAGGTGAGAATATGTCACCAACAACAGCATAATGTTTTCATTCTGCGATTCTGTATCTCACCTGTTATTTCGGCCTTCGACAAGTTTCATGTGCAAAGAGTGCAACACAAACAAGTCCGAGGGAAATGACGTGGTGAGAGAACAGGCTAGCCGAAACTTCCCGCTGGCCTCAAAATTATTCATTTTGCAGTGGAATATACGTTAAAGTAACAAGATCAGAACCTTATGAAAGTCACCTCTTCTACACAAACTTTGCTCCTTCCTATCACCGACATCGATTCACTGACTGTAATTAGTGTTTTGTTCTGTGACTCAGTCGAAAACAGGCGGTTTCGCGTAACATAACATAAAATGTTGTGTCGCATTATTTCAAATGGTTCAAATGGCTCTGAGCACTATGGGACTCAACTACTGAGGTCATTAGTCCCCTAGAACTTAGAACTAGTTAAACCTAACTACCCTAAGGCCATCACACACATCCATGCCCGAGGCAGGATTCGAACCTGCGACCGTAGCGGTCTTGCGGTTCCAGACTGCAGCGCCTAGAACCGCACGGCCACTTCGGCCAGCCGCATTATTTCAAAAAATAGTTTTCTGGTCCTAATCTTTCCAGCAAATTTTAGTTAGATTGCACGGCTTGGTTTCGTAACGTCTGTTGCAACTATTAGCTACCCCTTTAAATATAATCTCTAACTATTATTCCTGTTTTAAAGAAATATTTTTAATTTTAAGTTACACGAACAGTTTCTAATGCTGTTTCTTTCGACTAAATTTTCAGGTTAATAAGAAATTCACAGCGCATAGTAGGTAGAAAATAATCTGTAGAAACATGTCTGGATGAAATATCGATAAATTAATAGTATCTTGCATAAGGCACAATTTTGGTTTTATCGGAATTCGCTTATTTGTCATTCTGTTGAAAGTGAGCTATTAAACAGGGGGAAGTCTATTTTAGGAGACAAACTAATAGTGACAAACGCCAACTAAGGAACGGACAGAAATGTTCTCCATCACGATATGATTCGAGCAGAGAAAATGAGCGTGGCGTAACATTAGCGAGAGCACACTGTAACACCAACGCAGACCTGCGTCACGATCTGAGCGTATAGGTTCATTCCCACCACTGCCAAGATTTTAATTTCTACGTCATTTCCGAAATCTAAATCGTATCAGCTTCCATTTAGAAAGTAGCGCTGTTGTTGTTGTAGTTATTGTTGTTGTGGTCTTCAATCCAGAGACTGGTTTGATGCAGCTCTCCATGCTACTCTATCCTGTGCAAGCGTCTTCATCTCCCAGTACCTACTGCAGCCTACATCCTTCTGAATCTGCTTAGTGTATCCCTCTACGATTTTACCCTCCACGCTGCCCTCCAGTACTAAATTGGTGATCCCTTGATGCCTCAGAACAGGTCCTAACAACCGATACCTACTTTTAGTCAGGTTGCGCCACAATTTCCTCTTCTCCCCAATTGTATTCAGTACCTCCTCATTAGTTACGTTATCTACCAAACTAATCTTCAGCATTCTTCTGTAGCACCACATATCGAAAGCCTCTATTCTCTTCTTGTCTAAACTATTTAGCGTCCATGTTTCACTTCCGTACATGGCTACACTCCATACAAATACACTCCTGGAAATTGAAATAAGAACATCGTGAGTTCATTGTCCCAGGAAGGGGAAACTTTATTGACACATTCCTGGGGTCAGATACATCACATGATCACACTGACAGAACCACAGGCACATAGACACAGGCAACAGAGCATGCACAATGTCGGCACTAGTACAGTGTATATCCACCTTTCGCAGCAATGCAGGCTGCTATTCTCCCATGGAGACGATCGTAGAGATGCTGGATGTAGTCCTGTGGAACGGCTTGCCATGCCATTTCCACCTGGCGCCTCAGTTGGACCAGCGTTCGTGCCGGACGTGCAGACCGCGTGAGACGACGCTTCATCCAGTCCCAAACATGCTCAATGGGGGACAGATCCGGAGATCTTGCTGGCCAGGGTAGTTGACTTACACCTTCTAGAGCACGTTGGGTGGCACGGGATACATGCGGACGTGCATTGTCCTGTTGGAACAGCAAGTTCCCTTGCCGGTCTAGGAATGGTAGAACGATGGGTTCGATGACGGTTTGGATGTACCGTGCACTATTCAGTGTCCCCTCGACGATCACCAGTGGTGTACGGCCAATGTAGGAGATCGCTCCCCACACCATGATGCCGGGTGTTGGCCCTGTGTGCCTCGGTCGTATGCAGTCCTGATTGTGGCGCTCAGCTGCACGGAGCCAAACACGCATACGACCATCATTGGCACCAAGGCAGAAGCGACTCTCATCGCTGAAGACGACACGTCTCCATTCGTCCCTCCATTCACGCCTGTCGCAACACCACTTGAGGCGGGCTGCACGATGTTGGGGCGTGAGCGGAAGACGGCCTAACGGTGTGCGGGACCGTAGCCCAGCTTCATGGAGACGGTTGCGAATGGTCCTCGCCGATACCCCAGGAGCAACAGTGTCCCTAATTTGCTGGGAAGTGGCGGTGCGGTCCCCTACGGCACTGCGTAGGATCCTACGGTCTTGGCGTGCATCCGTGCGTCGCTGCGGTCCGGTCCCAGGTCGACGGGCACGTGCGCCTTCCGCCGACCACTGGCGACAACATCGATGTACTGTGGAGACCTCACGTCCCACGTGTTGAGCAATTCGGCGGTACGTCCACCCGGCCTCCCGCATGCCCACTATACGCCCTCGCTCAAAGTCCGTCAACTGCACATACGGTTCACGTCCACGCTGTCGCGGCATGCTACCAGTGTTAAAGACTGCGATGGAGCTCCGTATGCCACGGCAAACTGGCTGACACTGACGGCGGCGGTGCACAAATGCTGCGCAGCTAGCGCCATTCGACGGCCAACACCGCGGTTCCTGGTGTGTCCGCTGTGCCGTGCGTGTTATCATTGCTTGTACAGCCCTCTCGCAGTGTCCGGAGCAAGTATGGTGGATCTGACACACCGGGGTCAATGTGTTCTTTTTTCCATTTCCAGGAGTGTACATTCAGAAAAGACTTCCTGACTCTTATATCTATACTCGAAGTTAACAAGTTTCTCTTCTTCAGAAACGCTTTTCTTACCATTACCAGTCTACATTTTATATCCTCTCTACTTCGAGCGTCATCAGTTATTTTGCTCCCCAAATAGCAACAGTCATCTACTACTTTAAGTGTCTCATTTTCCTAATCTAATTCCCTCAGCATCACCTTATTTAATTTATCTACATTCCATCATCCTCGTTTTGCTTCTGTTGATGTTCATCTTATATTCTCCTTTCAAGACACTATCCATTCCGTTCAACTGCTCCTGCAGATCCTTTGCTGTCTCTGACAGAATTACAATGCCATTGGCAAACCTCAAAGTATTTATTTCTTCTCCATGGATTTGAATCCCTACTCCGAATTCTCCTTTTGTTTCCTTTACTGAATGCTCAATATAACGTAGCGTTACGGTGCCAGAACCATGCACTGACGAGCCATTTTGTCACTAGATGACATTGCGAGGGTTCCGTAGTCTCTGGGAAATACGTTTCATAACAGTTGTCAGCCACTAAATTACTATGACTGGTTTCGACGATTTTGTGCTTCAGATGGCTGCACTGCACTTACAGGACGAACTATTAATCCGTTTTCGGTGTGATTACAATGCCATGATGCTAATAAAAATGGGCCACTATTTCGGACAACAAACATCTTTTGGGTCGCCGTTAAGGTGACATTGACTCACTTATCACTGAAGTGTGTGCTTGTACCGTTACAGTGATGAATTATTCGAGAGACTGGGTTTCTATTAGCACGTGGACAGTGAGAAGTCTATTTTGTCTCTAACACCACAAGTTCCAGTGTACACAGATGAAGTTCCAAAGTACGTGGATGGCACTGTAAACAAGGAACAACTGATGAAGGACGGCTTCATCGGCAGAGAAAATGCTAACACGGGACGAAGGCTGCGGCGTAGATAATAATCTGTAGCCTTTGCAGAAGTATCAGTTCGGAAATCACCTTGAGCGATTCATGGAAACTACGGAACACCTGAATCCATATCGCCGAACGGGGATTTGAACGCCGTACCCCTCGGGTGTGCGTCCGGCGCTGCAGCTACTGTGCCGTGGTGACTGTCGGTGAGACGCTGACGCCTGTGTTGTGGCTTCAGGCTCGCTACGTTCCCACGAGAACACCATCCCCACGGCTACTGCCTGTCACAAGGCTACTCTTAATTGCGCCGTATACTGATACGGCCCTCCGATGAGCGTCTGTATGAGCTATACGTACAATAAATCATTCTCAAGTGTCGAATATGGCTTCACAATTGGCAGGTAATCCATCAACGGTATTTCGCAAACAAGCTTTTCCTGTGCCGCAAAGTTCCAAGGCCATGATGAATGTTTCGACTTCGGTGTCCCAAAGACAGATCCAAACGATAAAGCTTCCTCTAACAGAACAATCTATTGATTGATTGTCCGATAAGTTCAGCAAAAATGTCACTCACTCACAGCTAATTTCGCGAAATTCTGTCTTCACTCTTCTGAGACTGACGGTCCGTTCTCTTTGTTTATTCTACATGACCATAGTACAGTCTTTTTCTCGCGTGGTATTGAGTGGCCTGTATACGTATTACCCCAAATCCTGACCGCGATGAATGGCTGACAGCTCTTATGAAACGTATTTACCGACAGACTACGGATCCCTCGCACTGTCATCTAGTGAATTCTGCTCTAGCGTTCGGGTGAAACAGCATACTGGTGGTAATATTTGCTATGTTGGCACGGAGCAACAGCAAGCGACCGCAGTATAGTAAGTAAGATCACCGCACAGTATGTTGGTCACACCCATAAAGAGTAGGCGGGCCGCTTTGGAGCGCTTTTGGTGATCTAGAGACGATACCATGCGCTCACGTTACTTTAGCTGTATTGAAACGTCCCCTTTTAATAATTTTACAGGACTGTGCTTATACTGACACACAATATTTTGTTAGCGCAACGCAATCTGACTTTCAAAATTCCCTACAAAAGAATGGCCCTGACTAACATTAAACTATACCTTTCACAAATCACTTACCTCACAAAAATCTTCGCTGCTGAAGCTACTGCAATACAGCGAGCGCCACTACTGCCAGCTAAATAAAAGATTCAAACTATGGAAGGCACTAACTACTGATAGGGATAGTTAGCAAATGAAAGATATTAATAGAGAACAAAGAATGTATTTACCTTGATATCATCATATATATAGCAGTTCATGACAAATTACAAAACTCCGCCATCTCTCTCCCCACATCCACCACTGCTGGCGGCTCACCTCCAACTGCGCAACGCTATGCGCTGTTCACAGCCAGCTGCCTAACACTACAATGGCGAGTATTACAACAATGCAAAGCAGCCACAGACTGCACACAGCACAGCCAGTGATTTTCATACAGAGGTGGCGTTACCAATAAAAAAACCTAAACAGCCTACTTACATAGCCCCCATGCTACCCACAAAAAAATTTTACAAATGGTTTTGGGCACTGGGCGATACATATTTGTTAAAATTTTTCATAATCGTAATTACAATAACAAAGAAATCAAATGCACACACTTATTGATACAATGTTGGTCAAAAGCTAAAATTTTCTCACAGTCTATAAAGACAGTCCTGATCATTCATCACATTGCAGTGTTTTTCTCAAAGTCTGAGCAGTAAAAGAAAATGCACACGGAAGTAGTGGATTTCCATGCAGTCTTGAAGAAGTAGTGTTGTCCTTCCAACGGAAAGACAGTGCTGACTCTACATGCAGACAGGTAATGGGCCACAACAGAGTAAACCCACAGCGGAGTCAGTCGAAATTTTGAAGAGTATTGGTGGGTAGGTCATCACAGAGCAGACCCACTGTAGTCCTGGTAGAGATTACGGTATTGGTGGGCCACCAGAGGCGCAGACCCACTGCAGTCCTTGTAGAAATAATGGTACTGGTGAGTCAGCAAAGACGCAGACCCACTGTAGTCCTTGTAGAGATGGCCAGCAGCCATCTGTTGTGAGTGTGCAGGTGCACGATCACCATTGAAGAGTCTTGCGGATAATATAGCAAGTCCATAACCACCACTTGTGCACTGACAAAGTTTTTGGAATTGTCCTTAGAACCAGCAATGCTGTTATCCAGTCCCTTGCTGAATTATTATCACACGTGCAAACACTAACAGTCCCTACTTCTCACATATTGTCCATATACTATGACCAACAGAAATGTGTGCAGTGAAATGAATGCTTACAAGTTACTTAGTTTGATAAACTGGTGTCAATTACAATTTTATAACATGAGAATACAATTACAAAGGTACAAAATACATCATTAAAAACATAACAATACAGATAACATTTGTAGTAATATGGGCTTTACAAAAGAATAGAAATAACATATACATCAGTGTCACAGGAATTATGACATAAGTACATACATGAAAGATCAGAATAACTTTTGGAATATCAACTTCACACATGAGCATTAAAACAAAACAGAACAAATAATGTTTAAACATCTTTACAAAGTAAATAACTTATTATTAATGCAAATTATATTTGAGGATAACAGTATTCCTCATCATAGTGAATGTAGCTTAGTATTAGAAGAAGAAAAAATTCTATGAAACTACACAGAGACAGGAAGAAAACAAATACACAAGGGTACACAAACACATAGTGGGATAACACAAAAGGAAAGGACAGGGTTTGTTTTACTGCAGTATTTTGCATGGAGATCTCCCTTCGTTCATCATTATTCCCAAAAGTCCTATCTAAGCCTGTTTTCTGTATTCTGTTCACATCCTCTGTCAAAAATAGTTTTTCTCCACTGTACAGTATCCCTTTTTTTTTTTTGCCAAACCATTTTCTGATAGCTTCTCAATGCATTTCTTATAAATTCATCATAGTTAGTTTCTTATATAGTCTACCCCCTCTTAAGCTAACTTAAATCTACTGAGCTCAGATATATATACCAAGGGACGAGGCAATGCAGCATCACATAAAACAATTAATATAAACAGCAATGAAAAAAAACGCAGATTTGCGAAGCAAGCAACATTACGAAATTAGCAAAGCAATTGTAATATTACAACTAATCTAAGGCAATGTGCAGCAAACAATAAAAATAAATCATTAGTAAAACTGGCTTAACAGAATAATACAAAGTCAAATTCAATAACACTATGCCTGGCAAACAGCAGCAACTTATACCTAAACATGACATAGCTCAAGCAGAAAAAATATTGCACTAAAAATGGCCATGTCTAATACCTATGTCACATCTTAACACTAGAGTGATGCATCACGATAACTTACACTAGCAGATAAGTTACCAAATCGTAAAGAAATTGTTTATGCAATTCCTGTGAAGGGAAATGTCTTTTTATGCTCCCTCATTTTTTGGAAATATATCACAAAACTATTATTTACTGGATCTGGAGACAGAAAATATTTATATTAGTACATCTATAAAATTTTATTTTAACCAGTGCTGCAGTGCAGCTAGAAACTAGATATTAAACAAAATGAGTAAATAAATACATAAAGCAAGCCATATGGCATTTCTCTAAATTCTCGTAGATAGACACTGGTCCTAATCAGGTGTGCAGATGTAAGAATGTTTCCAAGCTATTATTAGCGTGTCGTATTTACGATGCTTTCTACAAATGAATGTCAATAGCGAGGATAATGGCCTCCCCTTTTTTTTTTTTTTGCCACCTGCGCCACACACTAATGGCTTTTTCTCAAGGCGGCTGGCACACCTGGCCGCTCACAACGCATTACGTGCAGGTGGTCACTTAACTTTTGTACGGAAATATTTACAACACCAGTTTCCGCTACAGTGACGGTCTCATATAAAAATATTTCACAGGTCAAGAATCTGGGTTACAAATCTGTAGAAACAAAATCCTATAAATATAACAGCGTCCAAAAAATTTTCGCCAGCATTGTGATACTTTACGCATATACACACATTTCATAACTCTTAAAGTACGATTCTTAGTTTCCAACAACCTTTTTCACAAACCATAGTCCCTAACTTCTATTCATTATTCATATACATATAAACACGTAATCACATTCCTTATATAGCATCAGCTTATTGATCATAAACATACCGCAACAACATAATACACATAGTCGTCATAAAAATAACATCATAACACCTCAGTCAACTCTCAAAATCGTCGTAGCTTCCTCCAATAATATCAAAACTTAAAAAAAATTCTCTGCTCATGTCAAAAGTGTCATCTACCTCAAACGTACTTTAAAATCATGCTCCCTTACCAAATATATCATTCAAAGCTCTCATAGTATCACAATGGATCTGAAAAAATATGAACAGTTCACAAAGTACAAACAACATACAATTTCGTAAGTGTGAAGTTATCCAACTGTGTAATTGCGTAAACATCTGTCACTGACGTAGTAAAGAGAATGTTTATTTCTCTGTCAAATAATCAGATAGCTGTGTAATTTATGTGTTGGAGAAATATGGTACCGATGTGTAAAGTTGTATAAGCAAATACCATATTAGCTAGGGTTCCTTGTGGTTGCCACACACATGGTACACAAAGTAAGCGTGTACCCCCCTGAGGATTAATGTAATTATACCCTCAGGTGTTACAGATTACAGCAATGGAATGAAATGTATCACGGAAAACTTTCTTTGTAATTCAAAACTCTTTAAAAATAAATATTTTAAGTACAAAATTAATCACTCAAATACGTGTACTGTAGCGCTAAACTGTGCGTCTTGTTGCAACATAATCTCTGTGGAAGTGTCGTAGTTATCGTCCTCCGAAAGCTAAGTTCTGCAGAAGCCAATGTACTTACCTCATGATAAACAAAAGTGAAATGCTTTGCGTATAGATATCGTAGTTATTATGCTTATTGGCGTGATGAAGAAAGTACTGTACAGTAACGTATTGTTGTGCCACGAAAAAGGCTGTCTCATTGTAGCTATACCACAAAAGTTGCTACTAAAACATGTTTTACTTTCCAGAATAATGCAGAAAAATTGTGCAGATATAAAACAGATACACCGCAAAAGCAACATTGTATATTGTCACTCATTAGTATCGTCTATGTTATTTTTCCCTGAGCCAGCGGGCGCACGTGGCTGCCTCCGGTGCGAGTCATTGTCTGTCTCTTTGTTGGCGCATGCCGTTAATGGGATTAGGAGACCTAACTTCTACAAATTCACTCTGACGAGAAGGCCCTGCCCTGTTTAAATCCCGCCAGTTCTGATGCAATTCAGGTCTGTCGTTACGAATATATCGTCTGTCGTCATGTCGGTAGGTTCCGTAGTTTCTTCCTTGTCCGTCACGTGGTGGAGAATTTCTCCCTGAATCGTAACTGCGCGCTGAACTGTTGCGTCTGAAATTATTCTGTCTCCCTTGATAATAATAGTTCTGATTCCCATATTGTCTGTTTCTATGGTTATTTCTGTCATATTCATTACTACGGAAATGCGATCTTTCTCTGTATCTATTATTGTGCCAGCGGTTGTCATAAGGGTGGTGTCTGTTTTGGTCACGATTTGTGTTGTGAGAATAGCCTTGTCGTGTCCAGTTATTATTTCTTTCATCGCGGAATTGCGATGGATGTGACCTGTAATTGTTGTGTTCCTGTTTCCGCATTCCGCGATTGGCAGTGCCAATTTCTAATTCTTGTAACAGTCCCTGAAAAGCTTCAATGTCGTCTTTGCAACGTCCTGCTAAAATAATATGTCGTAAATGTTCAGGCAATTTCATTAAGCAAATGCGGATGAGTTCTGAAGGGCTGTATGGGTTTGACAGGTACTGATTCTTGTGCAACATGTCTTCAAAATATTTCATAAGACTGGACAATTCAGATTGTTCGAAACGTTTCATCATTATGATGCTATGTTTTACTCGGTCTTGTGTAGTTTGAGACCAATATGCTGAGAGGAAGGCATGATAAAAATCTCCTTCACTGTGACAATCGTGAATGACCAATCGCATTCTTACAGCTGGTTCATTCTCCAAGTAGCCACACATAAATTCTAATCTGTGCTGCAATGACCAGTTGGGAGGAAAACAATGAGAGAATTGATGGAGCCACGCTTGTGGATGAATGTCGTTGCCAGAATTCTTAAACGTTTTGAATTTACGTGTAGTAATGAACAGCTTATAGTCAAAATCATCGTGTCGGCGAGTAGCATATCGGTCATTGTTACGTCGTGTCGGCGGTTCCATCTCAAAATTCTGTGTGCCTTGCCAATTTCTTTCATAATTTCCGAAGTGTCCTGTGTTATTATTTTGTGGCTGTTCCGTATTTCTATGTCCCTCTTCCTGTACTGGAGCGCGAGTGTCCTCTGAAATATGTAATTCTTGTATTACCTGCGTCAACTGATCTTGTACTTCCCGGATTTCTCTTTTGTACTGTGTATTGATTTGATTTTGATTTTGTTTGAATTTTCTAATTTGTTCATACTCTTCTGTGTCAGTGAAGGCTACAGGTCTTGTGTCATTCAGATCATCATCTACCTTTGTAGATAAGTTAGTGACCTGATCCGAAAGTTCGGCTACTTTCTCCGATAGTGAACACATTTCCTCAGTGTGTTTTTCTGAACCAAGTTTCAGAGTGTCCATTTGTGTTGAAATCGAATCTACTGTGTCCTTCAAGTTTTCCTGAGTTTTTGCAAGTTGCGTAACCGAATCGGTAGATGCAACTGAGTCAAATTTAGCTTGCAAGGTCTCATGATTTTCATGAACAGTAGTTTGCAGTTCTTTTATGGCTGCTTCGTGATTCTGTAGTGCATTTTCATGACGCGAAAAAATAGGTTGGAAATGCTCACAAATTTGTGTTTTTACGTCACTACAGACTTTTTGACATTTCGATTCAATGTGATGTAACTCAGTAGTTAAATCCTCGCGTGTTTGTTCAAGAGTTTGCTCCAATGAGTCTAACTTTTGAAGATTTTGTTCCATTGCGTCTAACTTTTGAAGATTTTGTCCTATTTGTTTCTGATTTTGTTCAAGTGTTGTGTCTAACTTTTTAAGATTTTGTTCCACTGTGTCTAACTTTTGAAGATTTTGTTCCATTATGTCTAACTTTTGAAGCTTTTGTCCCATTTGTTGCATTAATTGTAATAACAGTGCACTGGTGTCTGAAACATGTTCCTCAGTGCTTTTCGGCAGTGAATTTGCACCGGAAACGTTCACATTTTGACAAGCAGAAAATGTGTCTTGACTTATTTGCGAAAACAGTGAGGATCCAAAACCTGAATCTACAATATTTGCGAGATTGTTTCCTGTCATTTCAGATTCCTGAGGCGAGCTGTTGCCGACCGATCGATCGATAATGCTTCCCTGTTCTCTAATTGTTTCACTGTCTACACCATTGTTTGCCACCCGCTCCATTTCCCTATGCGCAATTACCAAATTACTACTTTGAACATTAGTTAATTCATTACTCTGCGGCGCTAACACACTGCTTTCTTCTTCACTGTCATTTCTCAATTTAGTTTGGAGCCTAGTATTACGTTTTTCACACGCCATTATTGTCACAGTATTTCACACGACAACACAGAAAAGCACAATTTGAAGAGTAAAAATAAGAAAACACATTAACATAACACTGAAAATAATATCTAGTTAATTGCAGCTGCGAAATACTTGGTGCAAATCTACATGCGTGCCACACCTGTTTTACTGTACAACAATGAAAGACTGCAACTACAAAGGAAATTCTCTACAATTACGTGCTAGCAATAAACAAAAGCTACACCAATTACACAAACTACAAGAAAAAATCAGAAGATTCCAGTGAGGTATCCTGGCAGGGTCGCCATATGAAACGTCCCCTTTTAATAATTTTACAGGACTGTGCTTATACTGACACACAATATTTTGTTAGCGCAACGCAATCTGACTTTCAAAATTCCCTACAGAAGAATGGCCCTGACTAACATTAAACTATACCTTTCACAAATCACTTACCTCACAAAAATCTTCGCTGCTGAAGCTACTGCAATACAGCGAGCGCCACTACTGCCAGCTAAATAAAAGATTCAAACTATGGAAGGCACTAACTACTGATAGGGATAGTTAGCAAATGAAAGATATTAATAGAGAACAAAGAATGTATTTACCTTGATATCATCATATATATAGCAGTTCATGACAAATTACAAAACTCCGCCATCTCTCTCCCCACATCCACCACTGCTGGCGGCTCACCTCCAACTGCCCAACGCTATGCGCTGTTCACAGCCAGCTGCCTAACACTACAATGGCGAGTATTACAACAATGCAAAGCAGCCACAGACTGCACACAGCACAGCCAGTGATTTTCATACAGAGGTGGCGTTACCAATAAAAAAACCTAAACAGCCTACTTACAGTATGTTTGTACCACTCGGTTTTGTGGAACGAGTACACAATACGGGTCGAAGTGACGCGTGACAGAGTGGCAGAAAACAGCTGCAGTTTCGTGTGCCCGTGACCACACCGTAAATGAAGGCCTCATTTTTTGACCCATCTGTTGCCGACAAACTGCGAAATCCGCTGTTTTACCGGATGTCTAGGCGACATACCCTAAGGTGACAAAAGTCTCGACGTGGCATGGAATCAGCAAGTCGTTGGAAGTCCCCTCCAGAAATATTGACACGTGCTGCCTCTATAGCTGTCCATAAAGGCGAAAGTGTTGTCGGTGCAGGATTTTGTGCACGAACTGGCCCGTCAATTCTTTCCCATAAATGCTCGATGCGATTCATATCTCAGGATCTGGGTGGCCAAAATATTCACTCGAATTGTCCAGAATGTTCTTCAAACCAGTTGCGAACAACTGTGACCCAGTCACATGGCGCATTGTCATTGTGAGTTAACGAACATTGCGCTCTCATTTAAATATATGGACGAAAGAGCCAGCCTTCAGGAACTGTGAAAAGAACCCTGTCGTCCAAGACCGGATGGCACAGAGCACGCAGATTCGCCACGAGATGGGGAAACTCGCAGGCGCCTACTGTCTATTGGGGCCTAAGCGCTGTAGTGTGCGAGTGAACAGACGAGAACCTACGCTACAGCCAAACCCAGTAGAAGGCTTTTGTGGCCAAGGAGACGTAGCAGTGTTAAATATGGCGGACATATGATCGGCCATAAAGGGAAACATTTATGAAACTATTTAATTCTGTAGTAGTGCAGGGAATGAAACCATAGTAATTTTAATCTGCCATCCACCATAAAATTTCATGCTCATCCCAATAAAACTTGAATATTGATCAAATCTATAACAGTTTTGGATTTACTGTTAAAGTGAAACTAACAAGTTTTGTAACAAAGACCTGAATACCAAAATCTGAACGCTTTGGTCGATCTTAACTATCGATATTTCATACGGAAGCGCATCATTAAAATAACAAATGTTGTAAATATCAACTATGTAACTTTATTTGTTTAAAAGATACAGTAAATATAAATTATCAGTATTTTCAGTTAATTATGAGATCATCGTTTTTTCCACACAAAACACATTGAACGCTTATAGCATGACACCTTATTGAATCATTAGGTAAGAAATTATTTCTTGTGAAGTTTAGTGCATAATAGTTACTTTTGTTCCGTATTTATTTATCACAAAGCTCAAATGGATCAAATGGCTCTGAGCACCATGCGACTTAACTTCTGAGGTCATCAGTCGCCTAGAACTTAGAACTAATTAAACCTAACTAACCTAAGGACATCACACACATCCATGCCCGAGGCAGGATTCGAACCTGCGACCGTAGCGGTCGCGCGGTTCCAGACTGAAGCGCCTAGAACCGCTCGGCCACCCCGGCCGGCTTATCAGAAAGCACATTGGTGCAAGGCTACTGGCTGTGACATTCAAAAGTTAAGAAGTGAATTGTGTTGCCTTTATGTAAAAGAATTTAACGTTTGTTATGTAATGGATGCTATTGTTAGTTTATTTGGAACGTGAAAGTGGTCAAGCATTGATTATTTAAATATGGAGAATGTAAAATAATGTAGAATAAGCTGTAGCCAATGAGATGGACGCCTTCAGGAAAGGGAACTGCCCTAGTCAATTGAGCGAGGAGGTTCGGCGCATGGGAAAACGTGGTCGGAGGCGGGCAGAGGGCAGTTCTGGTCGAGACACTAAAGGGCACAGTTCCGACTGAGACGAGAAAGCGGACGGTCAGTCTTTAGGTAGCTAGGAAGTGAAATGACTTTGAAAATCCCGCGTTGTGTGGAATCGCGGCAGTCAGTCGCTGAGCTTTGAGCAGCCGCTCGCCTGCTGTGAACTCCAACTTTACGTGTGGAGTATCGGACTTGTGTTTCGCGATGAGATTGTGAATGATGGAACTGTGTCAAATGGATAACAGTAACTCTAAATACGACGACTTTCGCTATTAGTTTGCTTTCTGAATAAACATTATTCTAACCAAATCGCAACTGTGTGGCCTACATCATTTGTGGGTCGTTAATTTAATTCCCGATATTATTATTACTGTTATTATATATTATGTTAACTTTGTATTTCGCAAACTTGCCATCAGCCAGACAATTTAACCAAAGGGTCACAAGTGTCTAATTTAGGGCGTGTAAGGCGACACGTGCGGCTCAACCCGTGGACGAGTTTGAGCAAGGACATTTCGACGAAGAGGAACTGTATGTGAGCCCGAACATCTGTGAGATGTTAGCTTGCATCATCCATAAAAACTAAACGATGTTTGGGAGCATGAAGTCCGTTAATGGCTGCAAATGATCTTCCTGTAGCCAAACATAACCATTTGCAGCCAATGATCGGTTCAGTTGGACCAGAGGAACCAGTTAGTTCTATGCAAACACAACTCTGACCATTATGGAACAACCACCACCAGCAACTTTCACAGTGCCTCGGTAACAACTTCTTGGGATCTGCGCCACACTCTAAGTCCAACGTCGTCTGTTACCAACTGGAATCTGGACTCGTCTGGCCAGGGCATGTTTTCCCACTCGTCTGGAGTCCAACAGATGTGGTCACGAGCCCAACAGAGACGCTGCAGACGATGTCGTGTTACTCGCACCGGTCGTCATTAACGCCAGATTTCGCCGCACTGTCATAACGGATACGTTCGTCGTACGTACCACGTTGATTTCTGCCGTTATTTCGCACAGTGTTGATTGTCTGTTAGCACTCACAACTCTTCGCAAACGACGCTGTTCTCGGGCGTTAACTGGAGGCAGTCGGCCATTGCGTTGTCCATGGTGAGAGGTAATGCCCGTTATTTGGTCTTCTCAGCACACTTTTGACAGTGTAGATATCGGAATATTGAATTCCCTGACGATGTTGTTGTGGTCTTCAGTCCTGAGACTGGTTTGATGCAGCTCTTCATGATACTCCAACTTGTGCAAGCTTCGCCATCTCCCAGAACCTACTGCAACCTACGTCCCACGCGTCTACCCCCAACTACCATTCGGCGTTCAAAGTGTGTTAATTCGAGTCGTGCGGCCGTAACCATGTCGGTCACCTTCTCACATGAGCCACCTGAGTACAAATGACAGCTGCGCCAATGAACCACCCTTTTATATTTTGCGAACGCGATACTACTGCCATCTGTATAGATGCATATCGCTATCGCATGACTTTTGTTAGCTAACTATACAGAACAAAAATCATTAGGCAGGATATGAAATGGATCTTATGTAACAATATGTCTAGCATTTAATAGGATGCCTGTTACGTTTAAAACGAAGAATGAAAGAAAGATAATTTGAATATTTTGACAGTTACAAGATCCACATAGATAATTGTTGGAACAGTTTCAGTTCGGTTGAACTTCAGTTCTCACACTGACACAGTCGCTAAAATGCAGGCTGCATGTTATGCATGTGAAATTGTTGTAGTTGATGATGGTGCAAACGCACTGAAACAAAGAATTTATAAAGAGCTACTGATAATGAGGAGTAATTCTTCGTAAGGAAATAATAAGGGACTTGAATCCTGTCTACCGGGAAAAAGACGAATATTTGTGCACATAACAATAAGTGCCAGCAACTCAGGTGTTTGTGTGTAACATGAAAACTTATTTGCAATTCAAAAAGACTTTCTGCAATGGATAAAGTATAAAAGAAGTACAGTTTGGAAGTAAGTAAAAAGTAAAAGTCTAGATTCAGTTATTGTTTATTGTCGGTTTGTAATAACTTTTAATAAATGTTTTTACAATTGTTTATTACACATTAGTAATTGTTAAAAACCCTTTAGAACACGTCTACTTCAGAATCAGTCGATTTTTAGACACCCACACACACACAATTGTGATAATTTTCATGTTTTATTTTGCCTTTCATTAACTAAATAAATTTATAGTTTCAACATGTTATTTTGTTGTAATTTCATACTTTGTATCTATTTTGCATTATATTACATATCTACGGATTTTATACATTTCAAAGAAAAATTACTACATTAAAACTACACTACTGGCCATTAAATTTGCTACACCACGAAGATGACGTGCTACAGACGCGAAATTTAACCGACAAGAAGAAGATGTTGTGATATGCAAATGATTTGCTTTTCAGAGCATTCACACAAGGTTGGCGCCGGTGGCGACACCTACATCGTGCTGACTTGAGGAAACTTTCCAACTGATTTCTCATACACAAACAGCAGTTGACCGGCGTTTCCTGGTGAAACGTTGTTGTGATGCCTCGTGCAAGAAGCAGAACTGCGTACCGTCACGTATCCGACTTTGATAAAGGTCGGATTCTAGGCTATCGCGATTGCGCTTTATCGTATCGCGACATTGCTGCTCGCGTTGGTCGAGATCCAATGACTGTTAGCAGAATATAGAATCGGTGGGTTCAGGAGGGTAATACGGAACGCCGTGCTGGATCCCAACGGCCTCGTATCACTAGCAGTCGAGATGACAGGCATCTTATCCGCATGGCTGTAACGGATCGTGCAGCCACGTCTCGATCCCTGAGTCAACAGATGGGGACGTTTGCAAGACAACAACCATCTGCACGAACAGTTCGACGACGTTTGCAGCAGCATAGAGTATCAGCTCGGAGACCGTGGCTGCGGTTACCCTTGACTCTGCATCACAGACAGGAGCGCCTGCGATGGTGTACACAACGACGAACCTGGGTGCACGAATGGCAAAACTTCATTTTTTCGTATGAATCTAGGTTCTGTTTATAGCATCATGATGGTCGCATCCGTGTTTGGCGACATCGCGATGAACGCACATTAGAAGCGTGTATTCGCCATACTTGCGTATCACCCGGCGTTATGGTATGGGGTGCCATTGGTTA
Source organism: Schistocerca nitens (assembly GCF_023898315.1). Classification (NCBI taxonomy): domain Eukaryota; kingdom Metazoa; phylum Arthropoda; class Insecta; order Orthoptera; family Acrididae; genus Schistocerca; species Schistocerca nitens. The sequence goes on from NC_064622.1 coordinate 14,947,971, forward strand.
CACGTCTCGGTCATCTCTTATTCGCACTTTGAACAATGGACGTTACATTTCAGAGTGTTACGACCCGTGGCTCTACCCTCCATTCGATGCCTGCGAAACTCTACATTTCAGCAGGATAATGCACTACCGGATGTTGCAGGTCCTGTACAGGCCTTTCTGGATACAGAAAATGTTCGACTGCTGCCCTGGCCAACACGTTCTCCAGATCTCTCACGAACTGAAAACGTCTGGTTAATGGTGGCCGAGGAACTGTCTCGTCACAATACGCCAGTCACTACTCCTGATGAACTGTGGTATCGTGTTGAGGCTGCAAGGGCAGCTGTACCTGTACACGCCATCCAAGCTCTGTTTGACTCAATGCCGAGGCATGTCAAGGCCCTAATTACGGCCAGAGGTGGTTGTTCTGATTTCTCAGGATCTATGCACCCAAATTGCGTGGGAATGTAATCACATGTCAGTTCTAGTATAATATACACTCCTGGAAATTGAAATAAGAACACCGTGAATTCATTGTCCCAGGAAGGGGAAACTTTATTGACACATTCCTGGGGTCAGATACATCACATGATCACACTGACAGAACCACAGGCACATATACACAGGCAACAGAGCATGCACAATGTCGGCACTAGTACAGTGTATATCCACCTTTCGCAGCAATGCAGGCTGCTATTCTCCCATGGAGACGATCGTAAAGATGCTGGATGTAGTCCTGTGGAACGGCTTGCCATGCCATTTCCACCTGGCGCCTCAGTTGGACCAGCGTTCGTGCTGGACGTGCAGACCGCGTGAGACGACGCTTCATCCAGTCCCAAACATGCTCAATGGGGGACAGATCCGGAGATCTTGCTGGCCAGGGTAGTTGACTTACACCTTCTAGAGCACGTTGGGTGGCACGGGATACATGCGGACGTGCATTGTCCTGTTGGAACAGCAAGTTCCCTTGCCGGTCTAGGAATGGTAGAACGATGGGTTCGATGACGGTTTGGATGTACCGTGCACTATTCAGTATCCCCTCGACGATCACCAGTGGTGTACGGCCAGTGTAGGAGATCGCTCCCCACACCATGATGCCGGGTGTTGGCCCTGTGTGCCTCGGTCGTATGCAGTCCTGATTGTGGCGCTCACCTGCACGGCGCCAAACACGCATACGATCATCATTGGCACCAAGGCAGAAGCGACTCTCATCGCTGAAGACGACACGTCTCCATTCGTCCCTCCATTCACGCCTGTCGCGACACGACTGGAGGCGGGCTGCACGATGTTGGAGCGTGAGCGGAAGACGGCCTAACGGTGTGCGGGACCGTAGCCCAGCTTCATGGAGACGGTTGCGAATGGTCCTCGCCGATACCCCAGGAGCAACAGTGTCCCTAATTTGCTGGGAAGTGGCGGTGCGGTCCCCTACGGCACTGCGTAGGATCCTACGGTCTTGGCGTGCATCCGTGCGTCGCTGCGGTCCGGTCCCAGGTCGACGGGCACGTGCACCTTCCGCCGACCACTGGCGACAACATCGATGTACTGTGGAGACCTCACGCCCCACGTGTTGAGCAATTCGGCGGTACGTCCACCCGACCTCCCGCATGCCCACTATACGCCCTCGCTCAAAGTCCGTCAACTGCACATACGGTACACGTCCACGCTGTCGCGGCATGCTACCAGTGTTAAAGACTGCGATGGAGCTCCGTATGCCACGGCAAACTGGCTGACACTGACGGCGGCGGTGCACAAATGCTGCGCAGCTAGCGCCATTCGACGGCCAACACCGCGGTTCCTGGCGTGTCCGCTGTGCCGTGCGTGTGATCATTGCTTGTACAGCCCTCTCGCAGTGTCCGGAGCAAGTATGGTGGGTCTGACACACCGGTGTCAATGTGTTCTTTTTTCCATTTCCAGGAGTGTATTTATTCAATGAATACCCGTTTATCATCTGAATTTATTCTTGGTGTAGCAATTTTAATGTCCAGTAGTGTAATTTAAACATCTTGACAAAACGTTCTAGGTATTCTACATATTGCCTACGTATACAGTCCCTTGAGTTGACACTTTGGCAACAATATGTCTACGTGGACAGTGCAGCGTGCATAACAGGAATGGTGCTGCACTCACAGTGTCGTAACACGATGTAGGAAGAGTGGTCCTAAAACGAACCTAACCGACAAGGACTGGAGAGGAATGTGACGGCTCATCAACGACAGTCTGTCTCGAACCGCACCTGATTGCTGCTGTCAGTGAACGCAGGCACATCTCGGCCAGCCTGCGAGCTCACGTTACGAAGGACACAGAGTCGGCTACCTCACAGAAGGACGCTGCTCACAGTGGCACGTCAGACGGACGCCTGCCCAGAAACAGGGCAGGAGCAGACTGCGGGCGTTTAGCGCGGCCCGCCAGCGTGCGATTTTCCCTCTCTCTTCAAACAGTGCAAGGGGTTGAGTGCACTAAAGGCTGAATGAGGCGTTTAGCGTGCAGTGTGTCGAGATCGCACTTAATGCCGGGGCTGTTCCTGTGAAGTTTTAGAGGGTTTTCCATGCCGTAACTTGGGCCAGTTTATTAGATGAAACGTGACGTTTATTTCAACTTTTTTGGTGATCGAGCGTCACCCTTCCTTCTACAGCTTCAAGGCGAATGTTGTGTGGACACTTCCGCCTCACAAGGCGACGACAGCCGTCTTCACACCCCACTGAATCATCCTATCTGTACCCCATACAAACTGTCTGAGACTGTTTGGAAGAGCAGGTCAAACATAACAGTCATTATCCCCGAAATTTGTTAGTTCTGCAGGAAATAATCATCAATATTACCTTTAGCAGCTTAACCTGTGCCTGAATAAAACTTGTCGACTACCTTCCTCGATGAATAGTAGCTGTTTTGAAGGTCAGAGATGGTGTACACTTCGTGCGATGCACTTAGTATGCAGTCATGTTTCCACATTACAATTTATCAGTATCCAGTTGTGTATCACCATCATCCATTATAAGCTTGAGAGTGGTTGTGAAGTAGTGATGAACTGGTGGTCTCATCTCAATTCGAAACTAGGTCACTAGACACAGATCAGAAAAGGAGCGAGTGCGAGTCTGATGTTGAGGGCTGCATACCTTAGAAATAAAGGTGCTACAGTTAAGTCCGTGATACCCCAATATATATATACACTCCTGGAAATGGAAAAAAGAACACATTGACACCGGTGTGTCAGACCCACCATACTTGCTCCGGACACTGCGAGAGGGCTGTACAAGCAATGATCACACGCACGGCACAGCGGACACACCAGGAACCGCGGTGTTGGCCGTCGAATGGCGCTAGCTGCGCAGCATTTGTGCACCGCCGCCGTCAGTGTCAGCCAGTTTGCCGTGGCATACGGAGCTCCATCGCAGTCTTTAACACTGGTAGCATGCCGCGACAGCGTGGACGTGAACCGTATGTGCAGTTGACGGACTTTGAGCGAGGGCGTATAGTGGGCATGCGGGAGGCCGGGTGGACGTACCGCCGAATTGCTCAACACGTGGGGCGTGAGGTCTCCACAGTACATCGATGTTGTCGCCAGTGGTCGGCGGAAGGTGCACGTGCCCGTCGACCTGGGACCGGACTGCAGAGACGCACGGATGCACGCCAAGACCGTAGGATCCTACGCAGTGCCGCAGGGGACCGCACCGCCACTTCCCAGCAAATTAGGGACACTGTTGCTCCTGAGGTATCGGCGAGGACCATTCGCAACCGTCTCCATGAAGCTGGGCTACGGTCCCGCACACCGTTAGGCCGTCTTCCGCTCACGCCCCAACATCGTGCAGCCCGCCTCCAGTGGTGTCGCGACAGGCGTGAATGGAGGGACGAATGGAGACGTGTCGTCTTCAGCGATGAGAGTCGCTTCTGCCTTGGTGCCAATGATGGTCGTATGCGTGTTTGGCGCCGTGCAGGTGAGCGCCACAATCAGGACTGCATACGACCGAGGCACACAGGGCCAACACCCGGCATCATGGTGTGGGGAGCGATCTCCTACACTGGCCGTACACCACTGGTGATCGTCGAGGGGACACTGAATAGTGCACGGTACATCCAAACCGTCATCGAACCCATCGTTCTACCATTCCTAGACCGGCAAGGGAACTTGCTGTTCCAACAGGACAATGCACGTCCGCATGTATCCCGTGCCACCCAACGTGCTCTAGAAGGTGTAAGTCAACTACCCTGGCCAGCAAGATCTCCGGATCTGTCCCCCATTGAGCATGTTTGGGACTGGATGAAGCGTCGTCTCACGCGGTCTGCACGTCCAGCACGAACGCTGGTCCAACTGAGGCGCCAGGTGGAAATGGCATGGCAAGCCGTTCCACAGGACTACATCCAGCATCTCTACGATCGTCTCCATGGGAGAATAGCAGCCTGCATTGCTGCGAAAGGTGGATATACACTGTACTAGTGCCGACATTGTGCATGCTCTGTTGCCTGCGTCTATGTGCCTGTGGTTCTGTCAGTGTGATCATGTGATGTATCTGACCCCAGGAATGTGTCAATAAAGTTTCCCCTTCCTGGGACAATGAATTCACGGTGTTCTTATTTCAATTTCCAGGAGTATATATATATATATATATATATATATATATATATATATATATATATATATATATATATATATAATGTGTGTGTGTTTTTCCTTGACGTCTTCAAAGTTGTCAAAGTGGTGTCCTTTCATGGACCTTTTCATTCGTAGAATAAGATAAAGTCGCACGGAGCCAGGTTAGGCAAGTTAAGTGCGTGGGGCAGCGAAAACATGCCATTTTCAGCCAAAAACTGTCTAACAGAGATAGCTGTGTGTGCAGGTGCGTTGTCGTGGTGGGAAAACCAGTTCCCCAATATTTTCATCGATTCGGGCAGTTGTTGGACGTTCAGAATGATGTGTATCATCAAGCGACAGGTCGCCATTTTTAAATCGAGCAAATCACTCGTACATTTAAGTTTTTCCCACATTGTCGTCTCGGTAAGCTCTTTCCAACACTAAAACAGTTTCAGCTGCATTTTTACCGAGCAGAAAACTAAACGTCACAGCTGCACATTGTTCACGTAAACGTGCCATCATAAAAAACTAGACAAGGACAAAGCAGCGCTAGCAGAACCAACCACTGCAGATGAACAGAACAAGCCAGATCGACAATACAATGGCTATGAGTTGTGCTATACACAGCTAGCAGCAGAAACGTGTACTACATGAGCTCAGCCCACGCCAATGTTATTCCAGTTTCTGTGTGGGTACCCTCCCATAAGGAACATTGCTTCATTATTCAGAATAACACATCGACACAACATCGACGACATATGGAAGTTTGGCTCTGGGCATGAGTCGTGCTCGGATAGCCATATGGTAAGGTGACTGCTTGTGATATGTGGGAAATACGATCCGGCACAAAGTTCCACTGTCTTCATTTCATTTATGGCTGACTGTTGTCTGTATTCGCAACTGCAAGTACATTTCATGTATATGTAATTGAAGTGAGGGCGACCAACTGATCACTTCAGGTCGAATGCACATTACGCTCCAACTGTTACGGATCGGCGAAATGCCGTGAGTAATGGGGATAATCGGCAGGTGGCACTACATGAGTAGTGTGTGGGTAGGTTGAGGATTTGTATCTGACAAAAGGCGCGCTAAGGTAGTCGGCGCAGTTGTGCTGACCGCTCTGTCCGGACAGCACAGTGGTCAGCACATCTCCGTAATAAGCAGGAGACCCGGACTCGGATCCCAGTCGAACACAAAGGTTTAATTTTTCTTCTTCATTTAAATCAATGCCTACTGGCAGCTAATGCTGTAAGGTGGCAGAATAAATGGTCAGATTCACACCCTACATGAGAGCTTTATACATCGCAATCAGAAGGTGAATATGACACATAACGTAATTCGGCGGTTATGAGAATATTTGCCTTTCAGTCTTCCTTTCTTTGTTTCTTTCTCGGGGCCTTTGACTCGCTCCAACACCGGGTCGGCTTGGTTAGTACAGATTTGGCAGTGTTGATTGCAGAGGGTGGCCGGATGCCCTTCCTGACGCCACCCCGAACACCCTGGCACGGAATTAGTGTAGCCCAGCTGTCTGCATCTAGTGTAAGTCATGAAAGAGTGCAAACATTTTCAAATGTCTGTGAGTCGTGTAACCGAGGCGGAACTTGAGGACCAGCCTGGTATTCACCTAGCGGGATGTGGAAAACCGCCTAAAAACCACATCCAGGCTGGCCAGCATACCGGCCCTCGTCATTAATCCACTGGACGGATTCGATCCGGGGCCGGCGCGCCTACCCGAGTCCAGGAAGCAGCGCGTAGCCGCTCTTTTTTTTTAAGTAACAATAATATTTTATTTATTCATTTAATTTTAATGTCCCAAAAGAAAAATCATATATAAAAAAGAAGGGAAATAAATATAGGGCCGAAGTGACATCCTCGTCACTTCACTGGGAGTAAATCCTATCCCTCGAAACAACGTAAACCTGGGACTCCCCACCGCTTCGGGGGGTTATGAAACATGCTGCCTAGAAAGTTCGCAAAATGCGTTTTATATTTAGAGTGGCGTCTGATGATTTCGTGTTGTTCTAGTAGATAATGCCAATAGTCCATGACCGATATCAAGGTCCGCGAGAGCACGTAGTGCGATGCATGTCCTCCAATCCATCGGATTGCCGATGTTTTTTTTTTATGAGGGGAAAAAGACAGGGTCAGGGAAAAATAAAGCGTCCGTCGTGATCGTTGATTCGTCGGTGTATCGGAGGAGGGCCATGATGCGTTGCGTCAGCCGCCAAACATCCTTTGCCTCACCGCACTGCAGAGAGTGTTCGTCGGTGTCCTGCATGCCACATCTAAGGCAGAGCGGGGAATCCACCATGCGAATGTCGTACAATCGTTGGCGGTTGACTGTCTTTCGGTTGATTAATGTATACCATGACGATCGCGCTGCTGTGGTGAGGAGTGGTGTGTGGACAGCTCGCCAAATCTGTCGCCAGTTTCGTGTTGGGTATTTAAGTTCGACAACATTGCTGCCATGATGACGCCGCAAGTATCGATATATCTCACGGGTAGTGGGGATTCTGGTAGAAGGTATCTGTAACTGAACATAACTAAAATCAACAAAAAATCGCGCGACGTGAGAAAACGAGGGCGAGATGGTGCCTACTGCTACCTGTGGTTCAAAGGACGTGGGAAGAAGCACATCCAGGATGGCCGACGTGATGGCGTGTTGCCGCTGGTTCCAAGTTCGTAGCGTCGCTCGCAGGTATAGAGCTAGAGCCTTGTTCCGCACATCCGTGAGGTTAAGTTCTCCAGAATGGTGTGGGAGAGTTAAAGTCTCGTATTTGATCTTAAACAACATTCCTTGGCTGACATAGTATCCAAAGGCCGCCATTAATCTGTCAGCGATACCATGTGGCATTGGCAGTACCTGTGCCAAGTGCGGCAGTCGCGAGGACAGGTGAACATTAGTGTAGTCCACCCTTTGGAGCAGGTCGTGCGTTCGGAGTGAATTGTTGTGTATGTGCAATCGGACGTTCTGGAGGAGACGTCGATAGCTCGCCGCCGCTGATTGCCGTAGCGATCGGGTGAACAAGACACCTAAGCATCGCAAGATGTCCACCGTCGTAAACGGACTTCGCAGAGCGTCCAGCCCTCGACCGATGTGCATGACCTTGGTTTTATTCGTGTTGACCCTGCTTGCCGCAGCTACCCCGTACGTAGTAAGAAGGGTAACCACCTGACTGACTTCGTTCTCCGACCGGACGAGTATCATCAAGTCGTCGGCATATGCACGACACGTGAAGGAGCTCGCACGGAGTCGGACGCCTGTTAGAGTCCGTCTAAGAGTCTGCATCAATGGTTCGAGCGCTATTGTAAACAGTATCATCGACAAGGGACATCCTTGCCTAACTGAGCTGCGAACAGGAATCGTTCCTACCTCCCTGCCATTGACTCTCACGTCGAAGAAGCGCCGCGAAGGAGGCGCATGAGGACGGTAATAAAATCCTGTGGTATCGCCATGCGTCTCATGGTCGAGTCAAGGAAATCATGGTTGATCCTGTCAAAGGCACGATCAAAATCCACCGATACGAACGCCGCTCGCATGCGACAAGCTTCCGTCAGGGAAATTACGTCACGGTATTCGCCGAGGATAGAATGTATGTTGCTCCGAACCCCTAGACAAGCCTGGTCTGGTGGTATTGTCTTGGATATTACAATCTTGAGCCTTGCCGCCAACATTCGCGCAAAGATCTTATAGTCAGTATTGAGCATCGTGAGCGGTCTAAATTGATGGACGCTGTCACTCGCTGTCGATTTCGGTATTGGTATAAGCAGTCCCGCCATGAACTGCGACGGAACGTCCGTGTCAGGGCTCAATAATAAATTAAACTTTTCACTCGAGGGAAGACTTGAACCTAGAGCCTCTCGTTCCGTAGCTGCTCTTGCTAACCACGGGACCACGGCGCTCCTTTTTAAATGGTTCAAATGGCTCTGAGCACTATGGGTCTCAACAGCTGTGGTCATAAGTCCCCCAGAACTCAGAACTACTTAAACCTAACTAACCTAAGGACATCACATACATCCATGCCCGAGGCAGGATTCGAACCTGCGACCGTAGCAGTCTTAAATTTTTCACTCGAGGGAAGACTTGAACCAAGGACCTCTCGTTCCGCAGCTGCTCACGCTAACCACGGGACCACGGCGCTGCGGTAGCTCTCGGCTACGCTGGCGGCTCAATATTTGCCTTTCAGTATGTAATGTAAAAAGGGATGACAGTCAATCAATGGTAATTAACACACCGTTCCTACAGAATGCATGTCTTTGAGCGGAAAGTGGAACAAGTAACACAAGTCGTGTTTAGTTTGAAAAGCCAGGCGGACAACGGCGTAGTGAAGGCGCGCTGCAGTGGTTACAATGGAAACCACTTAAAGGGGTGGCAGGAGGAAGGCCAGCGACCCCGACCAGGTGATTCAGGAGGGAGGACCGCGTGCAGCGGCACGTCTGCACAAGGGACAGAGAAAAAGCCTTAGAATGCTGCGTTTCGGAATTCCAACGGGATACGAACAAATTCGATCACGTGTCCAGCAAGTGCGACACATGGAGAGGTCAATGTACTTTAGACATCTAGAACAAGCACAAAACGTCGGATTGGCGGAAACGCACTGTGAAGGAGAAAAATACTGAAGTTCCGACGCAGTTTGATAGAAGGGGCATTGCGATTGTTAGAGATTTTACACAAAATAAGAGGAACACTCCTATTGGTCGAAAAAAGCCATGATGTGAAGAACGAATGAACCCAAGTGGGGGAGGAAGTTCTGCCATGAGTAGGACAAGAGAGAAATTTTGGGGACTCTTCTCTGAACTGGCGTCAAAGTGCAGAATGGAGCACTTATTACTCTGTATGACACAGAGAGGAAATTTGTGTAGACACCGTTCACAGCGGCTGCAATCCAGCTAGAGATTAGCTGTAGCAACGTTTAGCAACAACTGTGGAGAAAAGAACCAGCGAAATTAGTTAATTGTTCTTGTGAGAACTGAGAGGACACTATAAGATCCACGCTGCTCCAACCATGTGAGTGTATATCGCCATGTACTAAGATTAGGGCTGAGTACATGTTTTCTCGCATATTGAGAAACATAGGGAAAGTTTCTGCTGGAAAGTTCAGCAAAGACCAGATTAGTCTTGTAGGAGTTTCAGCGGGAGAGAGTGGCCTTGCAGTCGCCAGCTCGTCACAGCTTAAGGTAAATACTACGTGCAGAGGCGTAAACTTTGTTGGTTCACCAGCTTGCGTCCACTGTAAACTCGAAAGGCCTTGGGTAATCTTGCGCTCAAATTTGTCACATAACTAATCATCCACTGTAGATTTGATTGTCATCCTAAACAGTACCGAACTTTGAACCGGAATCGAACGATTTTCGTAGTACTGACCAACATCATAACGTAGGTGTAGGAGCAATTTTGTAAAGAAACTTCCAATTAAACTTTGACATTATTGTGCTTAGGATTGATGTTCTTTCAGAGAGTTAATATTTAATAGTGTTGTGTATATGATTATTTCACTTTTTGATGTTGGCGAGATGCGTTATCCATTGCGTTGTCTTTATGTCGTCGAGTTGAAAACTGTGTAAAAGCTGTAATCTTTGTGCTAAAATTGGCGACATTAAACTTGTAATTTCAACTTACACAGTTGTTCTCAATTCTAGAATAAGCACCCCCGTTACAGTGTCATTAACTCCCTTGTGTCCGTGCTAGATTGCTTGCCTTCCTTCCTTCCTTCCCACTGTAGTTCTGCGAGTCTTAACGAGTCTGCCAACAGTGGCAGAGCGACCACGTCCTACTCTATTACTAAAGCGTGCAGGGGTATAACACAAGTCGTAACTTGGCACAGAAGTGGAGTCTACGGTCTCGCTCTTGTAATGTATAGCACCTACAGGGCAAAATGATCGATTGCGAGGATCAGACGGCCTCTAACGAAGCGTGTGTTATGTGAGGCTGTGAAGTGTTTAAGACGAAAATTAGGTGACGCAGTGTATACAACTGCACATGTGCACCATTACAGGAAAAGTCATGTATGAAAGAACTTCTTCGATGCTGTAATCTACCCTACAGATCAAAACCATACAAAGCTCGTTCAGTGCAGACAAAATGGTTGAATTCTTGCTTTTTCTACGTCCACCACTAGAGAACATAAGGGCTCCATCAAACGTAAACAGGATACACAGCAACATCTCTGTTATGTCCCCGCAATCAAAAAGCGCCATGACTTAACAGAAACGCTAATATTAACAAATGGTTCAAATGTCTCCGAGCACTATGGGACTTAATTTCTGAGGTCATCAGTCGCCTAGAACTTAGAACTAATTAAACCTAACTAACCTAAGGACATCACACACGTCCATGCCCGAGGCAGGATTCGAACCTGCGAACGTAGCGGTCGCCCGGCTCCAGACTGTAGCGCCTAGAACCGCTCGGCCACTCCGGCCGGCTCGCGCTATTTGTGTACTCTTTTTTATTCATGGCAACTTGCTTTTAGGGGCTAACAGCGAGTTGTGAGAGAAACCATCATCCATTTATGTAACTTTTTTGGGGACGGCTGTAAATCAATTTTAATAATTAATCGCCATTTACAGAATGCACTCTTCGCCCAATGCTCTGCCGGTTTCTATTTGTTGCCTACTTCCGCTCTTCGAGGGACTGGGTACTGTGAGTACGTACGTTGAGGGCGTCTCCATGTGTTAATCGATGTGACAGTGCAAAACTACCTGAACACTGCTTTAACGCAGCAAATTCGGGCGTCCATAATTTATCAATTAACAGCTGTTTGTGGTTTTATCCAGTTTACGCGAATTTCAACGGCTGCGACTCCCCTTATCACAAATTTGAATTTTTACAGAATACACGTCATCCTCGTTTTCCCTTTTCTTGCACTTTCGTCACAGACTCAGTAACGTGTCAAAAGTGTATGTACGTCCATGTAATTCTTAGACGTTTCCTGTAGAAATTAAATAATAAAATTTACAGCAGTCTTCGAAAAATTTTGGACGTGTACATATGGTACATAGATTCATACATACATGTAGATAGATACACATGCACAGATATACAGGGTGAAGCGAAATTCGCGCATTCGGGCTTTGCAGCGCGGCTCCTCACATGCCAGAGATAAAAAAATGTCTGTCACAAAATTTCGTCCGGCGAGTACATCCGGCAGAAAAAGGACGGTAAAGAGTGGCAGTCTGGCAACACTGTAACCACATGTATAGTAACTACCTCTGTCAAGACATTTCATTTTCGCTGTACAGTAGCGGGTAGTGTTTTCGGTTAACATGGAGGAGGTCGAGCGTTCGATCCTCGGTTCAAGCATATGTTTTTTATTTGGTAAATGGAGTCCAGGTAGTACGGTTTCCGCATCTTAATCGTCAACAGCGATTGCAGCGGGTCCTTTGGAAAACATACGCACTTACATACTACAATCGTAGAAATGGAAGGTTGGTCAGCTTTGAAAGAAGCGCTTTCCACGTCTTGGGCTCGAATTTATTCGCACCACTTCATCTACTAGACGCGAAACCTGTTCTCTTTGTACCTTCCTCTAATGTTCACGTAGATTAGTATCAACTATTATTCTTGCCTCGTTCAGGTCCATTACATTTCGCTAGGGCCTTACGTTATCAGTAGGACTAGGAACATGCTTTGCAAATAATGTCCCAACTCGGTTACTACACTCCTGGAAATGGAAAAAAGAACACATTGACACCGGTGTGTCAGACCCACCATACTTGCTCCGGACACTGCGAGAGGGCTGTACAAGCAGTGATCACACGCACGGCACAGCGGACACACCAGGAACCGCGGTGTTGGCCGTCGAATGGCGCTAGCTGCGCAGCATTTGTGCACCGCCGCCGTCGGTGTCAGCCAGTTTGCCGTGGCATACGGAGCTCCATCGCAGTCTTTAACACTGGTAGCATGCCGCGACAGCGTGGACGTGAACCGTATGTGCAGTTGACGGACTTTGAGCGAGGGCGAATAGTGGGCATGCGGGAGGCCGGGTGGACGTACCGCCGAATTGCTCAACACGTGGGGCGTGAGGTCTCCACAGTACATCGATGTTGTCGCCAGTGGTCGGCGGAAGGTGCACGTGCCCGTCGACCTGGGACCGGACCGCAGAGACGCACGGATGCACGCCAAGACCGTAGGATCCTACGCAGTGCCGTAGGGGACCGCACCGCCACTTCCCAGCAAATTAGGGACACTGTTGCTCCTGGGGTATCGGCGAGGACCATTCGCAACCGTCTCCATGAAGCTGGGCTACGGTCCCGCACACCGTTAGGCCGTCTTCCGCTCACGCCCCAACATCGTGCAGCCCGCCTCCAGTGGTGTCGCGACAGGCGTGAATGGAGGGACGAATGGAGACGTGTCGTCTTCAGCGATGAGAGTCGCTTCTGCCTTGGTGCCAATGATGGTCGTATGCGTGTTTGGCGCCGTGCAGGTGAGCGCCACAATCAGGACTGCATACGACCGAGGCACACAGGGCCAACACCCGGCATCATGGTGTGGGGAGCGATCTCCTACACTGGCCGTACACCACTGGTGATTGTCGAGGGGACACTGAATAGTGCACGGTACATCCAAACCGTCATCGAACCCATCGTTCTACCATTCCTAGACCGGCAAGGGAACTTGCTGTTCCAACAGGACAATGCACGTCCGCATGTATCCCGTGCCACCCAACGTGCTCTAGAAGGTGCAAGTCAACTACCCTGGCCAGCAAGATCTCTGGATCTGTCCCCAATTGAGCATGTTTGGGACTGGATGAAGCGTCGTCTCACGCGGTCTGCACGTCCAGCACGAACGCTGGTCCAACTGAGGCGCCAGGTGGAAATGGCATGGCAAGCCGTTCCACAGGACTACATCCAGCATCTCTACGATCGTCTCCATGGGAGAATAGCAGCCTGCATTGCTGCGAAAGGTGGATATACACTGTACTAGTGCCGATATTGTGCATGCTCTGTTGCCTGTGTCTATGTGCCTGTGGTTCTGTCAGTGTGATCATGTGATGTATCTGGCCCCAGGAATGTGTCAATAAAGTTTCCCCTTCCTGGGACAATGAATTCACGGTGTTCTTATTTCAATTTCCAGGAGTGTATTTTTATGTGTTATCACCATGGTCCCATTAATTGTTTCAGCTGTCTATTTCTTATTTGTCTAACCACATATCTGTTGTGTGCAGCATTAAAAAATGTTGTAAATTTAGGATACATGTGACATAAGAAACGGTATATATTACAGTATGAAAAAATGTCAGACTGAAATTAGCAAAAAAAAAATTTCCCCACCCCAGCGTTGAACCCTCGACATCCTGCATGCTAACCCAAAACTGTATCCACTATACCAGCTGCACAGCATAAGTAATTTATGCTCTCTGATGGACTTACCCTTCATGTGGCTGCAGTGTTGCCAGATTGCCACTCTTTAGCGTCCTTTTTCTGTCAGATGTACTCGCCGGACGAAATTTTGTGGGACATTTTTTTTTATCGCTGTCATGTCAGGAGTCGTGCTGCGAAGCTAGAGTGCGCGAATTTCGCTTCACCCTGTATTTACGTAAATATTTAGACACACACACACAAGGGTTCAGGAAAATGTAGACACTATTTGATAGTCAATATTAGTGAAACAAAATGACATACCGTTATAATTCTTACATAGGGAGAAGGTTCAAAGTGACCACCATCAGCAGCCAAACAACGTCGATGCCGCTGAATTGTTGACCGGACTGTGGCTGTCAGCGTTGCCGGTGTGATAGCCGCAGAGGACCTTGGATGGTTTCTCGTAGCTCGTTCAGTGTAGCTGGTTGGCTTTTGTCGATAAACTTCAGGTCCCCCATATGTAGAAGTGAAGAAGCGTATGGTCTGGAGACCGGGGCGGGTACTCAACAGCTCCTCTTCGACCTATCCACTGACCAAGTAGATTTTCATCTGACACCGCTATAGTGGTGAGAAGGAGCGCCATCTTGTTGTAGGTAAAATGTTTCATTTCCAAACATCACTCAGATGACAAGTAAAATCGATGTTTGCAGCATACGATGACATATCTCGCCAGTTACGGTACCTTCAAAGAAGAATGGGCCAATCAAATCGCGCGATGACAGATCACATCACACGTTAACACCCGGTAGATTAGCATATTCGTCCACGTGAGCGTGAGGATTTTCAGGGGTCCGTTACTTGCAGTTGTGGCGGTTTACAGTATCGTTCAGTTTGAATTGCGCCTCGTCAGACCAGATAACCATCCCTACAAACGATTCATCCTCGCGAAGCACTACTTCAAACCACTTGCAGTACTGCATCGTTCGATCCGGGTCGTCCTCGTTCATATAGTGCAGCGATCTCGGAATGTACACTTTCCTCTTTGCAGCCTGCAGAATTCGCCGTACGCTTGATTGGCTTACCCTACTTTCACGTGCACCCTGCTTCACAGAGTTTTGAGGTGACCTAGTAAAAAGCTGCAACACAGTTGCGCTTAAAAATGGACTTTCTGATGTTTTTGGTCGATCAAACCTTTCCCTGTGCACAACCTGATCAGTACCGCTGGTTTCAAATTTATCCCGAATACGATAAATTGTTGTACGTGTTGGTGGCGGAGTTCTGCACACATTACGCCATAGCTGTTTTACCTCCATCATGTTTTCACACTTCCAGTAGCACTTCAGTACGGCCTTGTGCTGCTCAGACGGCCATCTTGCTTCATTCAGTGCTGCACTGTCCTCTGCTGGCAAACGCGCGCCAACGTCGAGAAAACAATGGACTACGCTGCCGCGAAAAATTGCAACGATATGTTATTTTCTTCCAAAGATATTAACTATCAAAGAATGTCTAAATTTTTCTGGACCCCTATGTATTTAAAACAATTCCAAGTCATGCCCTGGATCGAAAAAGGATTGAGAAAGGGATCATATAAGTCAATCAGACTCGTACAGGTCAAAAATTTTCAAACGGAAGGTACTGCCACAGAATAAATTGAACACCAGACCAGCGACAAAGTGGACTGAAGAAGGCAAAAGACACCACGGAGAAAAAATGAGAGCTGCTTGGAAGCTCCAAACATCGAAACATAACAGCGTTGCGTGATCGGGTAGGGTCCAGTCGCACGTAATAGTGTATATACTAGAGAATCCGGCAGTGCTTCACAATTGCTAAACGTGTATGAGAATTGGTATACGTCCTAATTTCCTTCTTCCCCCTCCCCCTACATCTGTCTCCTCCTCCTCCTCCTCCTCCTCCCCCTCCCCCTCCCCAACTCTCTCTGTCGATGTTCTACGTCCCCCTCTCTATGTCCATCCCCCCGACCCCCGTGCCAATTCCCTCTACCAACTTTTCACTGAAGCTGAAACTTGTTTATTGTTACACTCAACAAAGCTTTGAGTGAGAACTGAACTCGCTTAAAAATAAATGGGTAAATCGATCGGGATGACGTGGTGTACGGAGTACGACAGAGCTGTAAGCTGTTGCTGGATCTGTGAGGATAGCAGCTCCAGGGACAGTATCTGCACAGTTTTAATCTGCAAATGGGTAGGACTGCAAAGTTTCGGACGATTCAGATTCTGTAGGAGTACTGTAATCACAAGACCATAAGCCATAAGTAAAACTTTCCCGTTTGCTGTTAGAACTGACTCCGAGCAAGAAAACAACAAGCACATAGTTGTGTATACAACTTTCGTTTAAAATTATGTATATGGAGAAAGAATATACGTATATTGAAGAAACAATTTATCTAGTGGTCGAAATGCCCTGCTGTCGTAGTTAAAACTGACCGTTAGAAAGAAAATGAAACCGCACATTTTCATAGCACAGCACATTCTTTCTCGCTGTTGATCATAACAGAAAATCTGAACACTTGTTTAGATACAGTATCTCCATCTGAGTGTGTACTTGAGTATCATGTAAAAAAATCAAGAACATAAGAGATGTTTACCAACAACTTTCTCTTTTTATGTATCATGTATATTAAAAATATGTAGCCTGTGTCCGTCCAAAGATTTATTAGGGTATCATGCCAAAGATTTATTAGGGTATCATGCAATAATTTGCAGTAAATCGGTGAAGAACTTTTCGAAATTTTTGCTAACAACTTTTCCTTTTTACACATTTTATTTTCATATGCTACATACATTACAAAAATATGTAGCCTACGTCCGTCCAAGATTTATTAGGGTATCAAGCAAAAATTTGCAGTCAGTCGGTCCAGAACTTTTCGAAATTTTTGCTAACGGCTTTTCCTCTTTACACATTTTGTATTTATATAGGACATATCTTTAAAAAATATCTGGCTGTGTTCGTCCGAACGTTTGCTATAGAATTCCGCAAAATTGTAAGTGATTTGGTCAAGTACTCTTCGACATTTTCGGTAAGAACGTTAAACAACGACTTTTCTTTATGTATATTAACAAAACATTGTAGCTCATGTCAGTGTGAACGTTTATTGGAGTATCGTGCGAAAATTTGTAAGTACATCGGTCTAGATCTAAGGAGAAGTTAGAGAGCGCAAACCGCCAAAGAAAATTCTAGAAATTTGTGGTAAGTTCTAGTGGAGCCAAACTGCCTAACTCGTCGGTCCCTAGGCTTAGACACTACTCAATCTAACAACTTACTTACGCTAAGGACAACACCCACACCCATACCCGAGGGCGGACTCGAACCTCCGACTTGGCGGAGTCGTGCGAACCGTGGCAAGGCTGCCAAGACCGAGCGGCTACCCAGCGCGGCCCACCAGAACAAGACAAAATTATTAACTAGAAATACTGTGCATAAATCATATAAAATTCTGAGAACAAATTAAACCCCTATAGAAGAGGTGTGGAGACAGTATCAGAAACAGAATACAGAGGTGTCAGAAGGCAGGCAGTGCGTACGGGCGATGGCTGCCTTCAGGTAAGATGCGCCTGATGACGGTCTCAACCACGTGGGGGACGTTTCTGGGCACACGCTGAAACAAGTACTGAACGTCAAAATTGCAGAAAAAACACCTGCTGCTCTGCTGCTACAGTTGAGAATATTTACCTATGTGTTCGACTGTGCAGTTCAGAGTTACAGGTACGCCGGATAACTGTTTGAAAATTACTGGTCTGATGAATGTCAACTCGTTAACTTACGGAAACAGTCGATTTATTAAACGTTCATTTTGCTAAGAAAGCAAACAAAATACCACACTTTTTTCTATGCCAACTAGGCAAACGAATTGCCAACCTGACATCCAGAAAGAATCTAGCAGGCGACTACAACTGAGGGATGCCTGGTTCAAAAGAGAGTTGGCAC
Organism: Schistocerca nitens; assembly: GCF_023898315.1. Classification (NCBI taxonomy): domain Eukaryota; kingdom Metazoa; phylum Arthropoda; class Insecta; order Orthoptera; family Acrididae; genus Schistocerca; species Schistocerca nitens. Next base: position 14,965,759 of record NC_064622.1, read on the forward strand.
CCACTCTTCGCTCTGCGTGATTGTAAAGCGCCTACTGTGAAACAAACCGAACTATATGTTGGGCGCAGTCGATATTTAACTAGAATATTGCGTAAATTTAGATTTACATAGAACGCAAAATACCCAAGACTGGCGGCTAAGTTTCACGGAAGCTCGAAATTTAATGTGGATGTCAATGCGAGATGCTTTTAATAGTTTCCGCAATGAAACATTGTCTCAAAATGTGGTAGCAAATCCAAAGAAATTCTGGTCGTATGTAAAGCACACCAGGGGCAAAAAACAGTCAATACCGTCACTGCGCGACAGCGGTGGAAATGTTACCGATAGTGGTGCCACTAAAGCGGAGTTCTAAATACAGTTTCCCGTAACTCCTTCACGAAAGAACACGAAGTAAATATTACAGAATACGAAACCAGAACAGCTGTTAGCATGAGTGACATTAAAGTAGATATCTTAAGTGTTTCGAAACAACTCAAATCAGTTAAGAAAGTTAAGTCCTCCGGTCCAGATGTTATAGCAATCAGATTCCTTTCAGAGTAAGCAGACACAATAGCGCCTTTCTTAGCAATCATATACAACTGCTCACTTGACGAAAGGTCTGTTCCTAAAGACTGGAAAGTAGCACAGGCCACACCAATATTCAAGAAAGGAAATAGGAATAACCCCATTGAATTACAGACCCATGTAACTGACCTCAATTTGCAGTAGGATTTCGGAGCATATACTGTACTCGAACATTATTAATCACCTTGAAGAAAATGACTTATTGATACATTACCAACACGCATTCAGAAAATATCGTTCTTGTACTACGCAGCTAGCTCTTTATTCCCATGAAGTAATGAGTGCTGTCGACAAGGGATCTCAGATCGATTCTATATTCCTAGATTTCCAGAAGGCTTTTGATACCGTTCCTCACAAGCCACTATTAATGAAATTGCGTGCATATGGAGTGTCGTCTCAGTTGTGTGACTGGATTCGTGATTTCCACTCAGAGGTCGCAGTTCGTAGTGATAGACGGTAAATCATCGAGTAGAACAGAAGTGAATTCTGGCGTTCCGCCTGTCATAGGCCCTCTGCTGTTACTGATTTACATAAATGATCTAGGTGATAATCTGAGCAGCCCCCTTAGATCGTTTGCAGATGACTCTGTAATATACCGTCTAGTAAAATCATCAGACGATCAATTCCAATTACAAAATGATCTAGAGAGAATTTCTGTATGGTGCGAAAAGTGGAAATTGGCACTCAACAAAGGAAAGTGGAGGTCATCCACATGGGTACTAAAAGAAATCCGGTAAATTTTGGGTATACGATAAATCGGACAAATCTAAGGGCTGTCAATTCGACTAAATACCTAGGAATTACAGTTACGAGCAACTTAAATTGGAAAGACCACATAGATAATATTGTGGGGAAGGCGAAACAAAGACTGCACTTTTTTGGCAGAACACTTAGAAGATGCGTCAAACCCACTAAAGAGACAGCCTACATTACACTTGTCCGTCCTATGCTGGAATATTGCTGCGCGGTGTGGGATCCTTACCAGGTAGGACTGACGGAGGACATCTAAAAAGTACAAAGAAGGGCAGCTCGTTTCGTGTTATCGCGCAATAGGGGTGAGAGTGTCACTGATATGATACGCGAGTTGGGGTGGCAGTCACTGAAACAAAGGCGGTCTTCTTTGCGGCGAGATCTATTTACGAAATTTCAATCACCAACTTTCTCTTCCGAATGCGGAAATATTTTGTTGACAATCCACCTACGTAGGGAGAAACGATCATCTTAATAAAATAAGAGAGATTAGAGCTCGAAGGGAAATATTTAGGTGTTCCTTTTTCTCATGCGCCATTAGAGAGTGGAATGGTAGAGAAGTAGTATGAAAATGGTTCGATGAACCCTCTGCCAGGCACTTAAGTGTGAATTGCAGAGTAACCATGTAGATATAGATGATGAGCATATTCCAGTCTGTAGGAGTCAGTCAGTTAACGATCTACAGGGTGGTCCATTGATAGTGACCGGGCCAAATATCTCACGAAATAAGCATCAAACGAAAAATCTACAAAGAACGAAACTCGTGAAGGGGGTTCCTATTTTAAACAAACCCAGTTGATATCCGTTTGACCTATGGCAGCGCCATATAGCGGGCGAACCATAACGCCATCTGGTTTCCCCTTCAAGCTAGACGAATTTCGTTCTTTGTAGTTTTTTCGTTTGACGCTTATTTCGTGAGATATTTGGCCCGGTCACGATCAATGGACCACTCTCTGTATAAATGCGAGTCTTCTACACTCATGGAAATGGAAAAAAGAACACATTGACACCGGTGTGTCAGACCCACCATACTTGCTCCGGACACTGCGAGAGGGCTGTACAAGCAATGATCACACGCACGGCACAGCGGACACACCAGGAACCGCGGTGTTGGCCGTCGAATGGCGCTAGCTGCGCAGCATTTGTGCACCGCCGCCGTCAGTGTCAGCCAGTTTGCCGTGGCATACGGAGCTCCATCGCAGTCTTTAACACTGGTAGCATGCCGCGACAGCGTGGACGTGAACCGTATGTGCAGTTGACGGACTTTGAGCGAGGGCGTATAGTGGGCATGCGGGAGGCCGGGTGGACGTACCGCCGAATTGCTCAACACGTGGGGCGTGAGGTCTCCACAGTACATCGATGTTGTCGCCAGTGGTCGGCGGAAGGTGCACGTGCCCGTCGACCTGGGACCGGACCGCAGCGACGCACGGATGCACGCCAAGACCGTAGGATCCTACGCAGTGCCGTAGGGGACCGCACCGCCACTTCCCAGCAAATTAGGGACACTGTTGCTCCTGGGGTATCGGCGAGGACCATTCGCAACCGTCTCCATGAAGCTGGGCTACGGTCCCGCACACCGTTAGGCCGTCTTCCGCTCACGCCCCAACATCGTGCAGCCCGCCTCCAGTGGTGTCGCGACAGGCGTGAATGGAGGGACGAATGGACACGTGTCGTCTTCAGCGATGAGAGTCGCTTCTGCCTTGGTGCCAATGATGGTCGTATGCGTGTTTGGCGCCGTGCAGGTGAGCGCCACAATCAGGACTGCATACGACCGAGGCACACAGGGCCAACACCCGGCATCATGGTGTGGGGAGCGATCTCCTACACTGGCCGTACACCACTGGTGATCGTCGAGGGGACACTGAATAGTGCACGGTACATCCAAACCGTCATCGAACCCATCGTTCTACCATTCCTAGACCGGCAAGGGATCTTGCTGTTCCAACAGGACAATGCAGGTCCGCATGTATCCCGTGCCACCCAACGTGCTCTAGAAGGTGTAAGTCAACTACCCTGGCCAGCAAGATCTCCGGATCTGTCCCCCATTGAGCATGTTTGGGACTGGATGAAGCGTCGTCTCACGCGGTCTGCACGTCCAGCACGCACGCTGGTCCAACTGAGGCGCCAGGTGGAAATGGCATGGCAAGCCGTTCCACAGGACTACATCCAGCATCTCTACGATCGTCTCCATGGGAGAATAGCAGCCTGCATTGCTGCGAAAGGTGGATATACACTGTACTAGTGCCGACATTGTGCATGCTCTGTTGCCTGTGTCTATGTGCCTGTGGTTCTGTCAGTGTGATCATGTGATGTATCTGACCCCAGGAATGTGTCAATAAAGTTTCCCCTTCCTGGGACAATGAATTCACGGTGTTCTTATTTCAATTTCCAGGAGTGTATTAGGCCTGAAGGTCAGCAGGTAACTGATACTGAATCACACACTAGCAGCGAAAGTGAGAGACCAGTGTTCTGATATACAGATGGCGCTGGATTCGCATGTGAATGAATTACATTCAGCACAAAACCAAAAAGTACCGTACTTACAACACGGCTGTCGAGGACAAGACAAGTGCCATAACCCGATTTCCCAGAAACTTCGCTGAGTGGAAGAGGAGTCAAAATAAGCAAACACGTGTCTCCGCTTATCCGCAGATACCCGACTACTTCCGAGAGAACGACGGTCAAAGTTTTTAACGAACTTCAGATGTCTTTTAGTGAGCAAAGCGCTGGCGCATCGGCTAGTAGCGCGGTCTCACACGCTTGCACCCCCTGTTCGAAACACGGATTTTATTTTTTCTTCCTTTGTTGAGTTTCGATTCCCCCAGAAGGGGGCGGGCTGGCAGCAGCTTAGTATGCCGCTCTTCAGCCTACAGGATTTGTTTTAAAAAGATGAAGATAATAAATAAAACAACAGGCGATAAAATCGGAGACTCAAATGGTAACATGGCGAAAAAATCGTGGAACTTAAAACATAGAACAAAGGGATGATGATGATGATGCAAATTTTTTTTTCACGGATTTTATTTTTGTTTTTCATTTATCTACCCCTGTCCGTAGAAGCCTACTACAAGAACGTCTTCCAATTTGTACTGAAATAACGTTGTCCTCATTCGTCCACTAATTGTACGGATGAGAATGAATGAAGAAGACAAAAAGAATGAGAAAATTATTTCAGATCGTTTCCGGTGAAATTCCTGTGGTGTATCTTGATGCACAATCAATTGAAAGCATCAGTTTTCTGTAAATTCGTCCTTTGTGGGATGATTGCCGCGAAACTGTTGCCAACTCGTGAAATCTTCACGTTTCTTTCCCCAGTGAGGTTCATACGAACTTATGTCACTGCGGGAAATTTGCCTTCGCACGACGCTGGTGGTGTTAAGAATTGCTATCTTTCAAATGTTTCTGGGATCAGTATCATCCAAAGAAATGCACCAAATCTTCCTGAAGAATAAAATATAAGAATTAATATAAGAATCGATATAAGAATGAAACACAATAATATGGAATGAAAAAAGACTGTAACCCCTGAAAATATCATACACACATATATTATATAATAAATATTTGACATTTATTGTGAAAACCAGTTGTAATTTTACAACCCGTGGTCTAGGGGTAGCGTCTTTGATTCATAATCAAAACGTCTTCGGTCCCGGGTTCGATCCCCGCCACTGCCTAAATTTTGATAAATAATCAGCATTGGCGGCCGAAGACTTCCGGCATAAGAAGTCAGCCTCATTCTGCCAACGGCCTTGTCAAAGAGGGCGGAGGAGCGGATAGAGGTTCAGGGCACTCTCTTGTCCTAGGGGTGGGAAATTTCCCCTAAAGGCGAAAGAATCAGGATGAAGAAGGCAATGGAAACCACTGCATTAAAGACACGTAACGTGTATCCACAGGACATGTGTCCTGTAATTGAAGAAGTGTCATGATGATCTCTCCATTGGCAAAAGATTCCGGAATAGTCCCCCATTCGGATCTCCGGGAGGGGACTGCCAAGGGGGAGGTTACCATGAGAAAAAGATTGAATAATCAACGAAAGGATAACGTTCTACGAGTCGGGGCGTGGAACGTCAGAAGCTTGAACGTGGTAGAGAAACTAGAAAATCTGAAAAGGGAAATGCAAAGGCTCAATCTAGATATAGTAGTGGTCAGTGAAGTGAAGTGGAAGGAAGACAAGGATTTCTGGTCAGATGAGTATCGGGTAATACCAACAGCAGAAGAAAATGTATAACAGGTGTAGGATTCGTTATGAATAGGAAGGTAGGACAGAGGGTGTGTTACTGTGAACAGTTCAGTGACCGGGTTGTTCTAATCAGAATCGACAGCAGACCAACACCGACAACGATAGTTCAGGTATACATGCCGACGTCGCAAGCTGAAGATGAACAGATAGAGAAAGTGTATGAGGATATTGAAAGGGTAATGCAGTATGTAAAGGGGGACGAAAATCTAATAGTCATGGGCGACTGGAATGCAGTTGTAGGGGAAGGAGTAGAAGAAAGGGTTACAGGAGAAAATGAGCTTGGGACGAGGAATGAAAGAGGATAAAGACTAATTGAGTTCTGTAACAAGTTTCAGCTAGTAATAGCGAATACCCTGTTCAAGAATCACAAGAGGAGGAGGTATACTTGGAAAAGGCCGGGAGATACGGGAAGATTTCAATTAGATTACATCATCGTCAGACAGAGATTCCGAAATCAGATACGGGATTGTAAGGCGTACCCAGGAGCAGATATAGACTCAGATCACAATATAGTAGTGATGAAGAGTAGGCTGAAGTTCAAGACATTAGTCAGGAAGAATCAATACGTAAAGAAGTGGGATACGGAAGTACTAAGGAATGACGAGATACGTCTGAAGTTCTCTAACGCTATAGATACAGCAATAAGGAACAGCGCAGTAGGCAGTACAGTTGAAGAGGAATGGACATCTCTAAAAAGGGCCATCACAGAAGTTTGTAAGGAAAACATAGGTACAAAGAAGGTAGCTGCGAAGAAACCATGGGTAACAGAAGAAATACTTCAGTTGATTGATGAAAGGAGGAAGTACAAACATGTTCCGGGAAAATCAGGAATACAGAAATACAAGTCGCTGAGGAATGAAATAAATAGGAAGTGCAGGGAAGCTAAGACGAAATGGCTGCAGGAAAAATGTGAAGACATCGAAAAAGATATGATTGTCGGAAGGACAGACTCAGCATACAGGAAAGTCAAAACAACATTTGGTGACATTAAAAGCAACGGTGGTAACATTAAGAGTGCAACGGGAATTCCACTGTTAAATGCAGAGGAGAGAGCAGATAGGTGGAAAGAATACATTGAAAGCCTCTATGAGGGTGAAGATTTGCCTGATGTGATAGAAGAAGAAACAGGAGTCGATTTAGAAGAGATAGGGGATCCAGTATTAGAATCGGAATTTAAAAGAGCTTTGGAGGACTTACGGTCAAATAAGGCAGAAGGGATAGATAACATTCCATCAGAATTTCTAAAATCATTGGGGGAAGTGGCAACAAAACGACTATTCACGTTGGTGTGTAGAATATATGAGTCTGGCGACATACCATCTGACTTTCGGAAAAGCATCATCCACACAATTCCGAAGACGGCAGGAGCTGGTAAGTGCGAGAATTATCGCACAATCAGCTTAGCAGCTCATGCATCGAAGCTGCTTACAAGAATTCTTCTGAATGGAAAAAAAAATTGAGAATGCGCTAGGTGACGATCAGTTTGGCTTTAGGAAAAGTAAAGGGATGAGAGAGGCAATTCTGACGTTACGGCTAATAATGGAAGCAAGGCTAAAGAAAAATCAAGATACTTTCATAGGATTAGTCGACTTGGAAAAAGCGTTCGACAATATAAAATGGTGCAAGCTGTTCGAGATTCTGCAAACAGTAGGGGTAAGCTATAGGGAGAGACGGGTCATATACAATATGTACAACAACCAAGAGGGAATAATAAGAGTGGACGATCAAGAACGAAGTGCTCGTATTAGGAAGGGTGTAAGACAAGGCTGTAGCCTTTCGCCCCTACTCTTCAATCTGTACATCGAAGAAGCAATGATGGAAATAAAAGAAAGGTTCAGGAGTGGAATTAAAATACAAGGTGAAAGGATATCAATGATACGATTCGCTGATGACATTGCTATCCTGAGTGAAAGAAAAGAAGAATTAAATGATCTGCTGAACGGTAGGAACAGTCTAATGAGTACACAATATGGTTTGAGAGTAAATCGGAGAAAGACGAAGGTAATGAGAAGTAGTAGAAATGAGAACAGCGAGAAACTTAACATCAGGATTGATGGTCACGAAGTCAATGAAGTTAAGGAATACTGCTACCTAGGCAGTAAAATAACCAATGACGGACGGAGCAAGGAGGACATCAAAAGCAGACTCGCTATGGCAAAAAAGGCATTTCTGGCCAAGAGAAGTCTACTAATATCAAATACCGGTCTTAATTTGAGGAAGAAATTTCTGAGGATGTACGTCTGGAGTACAGCATTGTATGGTAGTGAAACATGGACTGTGGGAAAACCGGAACAGAAGAGAATCAAAGCATTTGAGATGTAGTGCTATAGACGAATGTTGAAAATTAGGTGGACTGATAAGGTAAGGAATGAGGAGGTTCTACGCAGAATCGGAGAGGAAAGGAATATGTGGAAAACACTGATAAGGAGAAGGGACAGGATGATAGGACATCTGCTAAGACATGAGGGAATGACTTCCATGGTACTAGAGGGAGCTGTAGAAGGCAAAAACTGTAGAGGAAGACAGAGATTGGAATACGTCAAGCAAATAATTGAGGACGTAGGTTGCAAGTGCTACTCTGAGATGAAGAGGCTAGCACAGGAAAGGAATTCGTGGCCGGCCGCATCAAACCAGTCAGTAGACTGATGACAAAAAAAAAGGCTCCCTTGTTCCCCCAACGTGATAAGAAGCATGTGTGAAGTAACCTTCTGTGGACACGGGTAGACAAATGGAAAAAATTAGTAAATGCAATAAATAAAAACAGTAATTCGGTTTCGAACTCGGGACGCGGAACTGACATGCCGCGAGGCCGGCCGCTTTGCTACTTTTTCAGGTGAGATTATCTCGCGCTGAAAGGCATTCAAATTACATCGAAGACTCTGACCGTCGTTTTCTCAAAAAGTATTGGCTATCTACGGATAATCCGTGGATCGTGTTCGTTGATTTTGCCTCCTCTTTCATTGAGCGAAATTTCTGGGATATCTGGTTATGGCACAATCTTCGTGAGAGCTTGGATGGTAGTTGCATCACGTCATCAGTGAAACTAAGGGTAGAAGCAGGGAAAGTAAACTGTACAATGAACGAAGTATGAAGTGCGTCCTGTGCGTACTGCGTTGGAAACGGTAGGACACGTGATTGTGCTGTAGTGCAAAGTGTGCGTAAGTAACTGGAAGTAGGGTGGTGCTGTGATGACTCGAGACGTGCCACGATGCACGATAAACGGAGGGTCTTTTACACTACATTTGTACACGTATCGCAGTGTAGTGGCAACAGCTGCAGAAGGTATAGGTGTAGCTGCAGAGTTCCAAGATGTGATCAGTCGCTGCAGGTAAAGGGAAGACATTGGTAGAAAAACATTGTTTTCTGTTTTTTTTTTCTGTTGATCTGACATGTTCATTTCAGTTCCTACCGCTCTTTGTTTGATATTTCCTTTTTTAGCACTATTTTTAAACGTACATTACGTAAAACTATTGTCTTTGTTATAACGGTGTGAGAGTATTACATTGTGGAAGACATTCAATGTAACGCACGTATTTCACTACTTTCATTAGACACAGCGCAAAAGCAGGTTTATAGAGAGCTAAACGGCTAGTTTGATAAGCACAAGTCATGCAGTTTGCTCACTGTGTTGGACATCAGCATAGTGGACATTTTCCTGTAATTTCAGTAATGATAACAAAACCAGTTTCGATACCAAATGGTGTCATCTTCAGGTCCCAAGCGCAACCTGCCATCCACAACCTTTTTCATGTACAATGAACAGAATCGTAAGCAGCGGATTCCGTACCTTCCGTGGCAATAACAAGCCTAGCATGGTCAGACAATGATGCGCTTGTTATTGCCACGGAAGGTACGGAATCCAGTTAGTTTTGACCCGCTGCATACGATTCTGTTCGTTGTACATGAAAACGGTTATGGATGGCGGGTTACGCTTGGGGCCTGAAGATGACACCATTTGGTGTCGAAACTGGCAGCACGTTTTAAGAAGAATGCATGACATTGCATTCAAATACAGCCGCTGGTTTTGTTGTCGTTATTCAAGTACTTAGTACCCGGGTACAGTCCCACTTTCCTTGATGGATTACCAGAGAGATTTTCCTGTGAGGGCACAGCAAGCGTATGATCTAGATAGTTCCAGTGAAGAGCGCGAATCACCTGCGACTCCAGGATGGTCACCCACGACTCCAGGATGGTCACCCATTTGACCGGATTACTGATGCGGCTGGTCTGCTGCCAGTAATACTGAAGCAGTCAAGGTAGTGACGTTGTCAAAGTTGTATCGAAGAGGGCAAAATGGATCTGTTACAGATAATTTTCTAAAGGTGAGGATGAAAGACATACAGAAATCTAATGTTTTAAACATATCGCGGTCTATTATCCAGCAACAGAACCTATTTTGGTTTCTTATTCTCTTGGTTTTAGGAAAAATCTCCGGAAGTTTATATCTTTATTTATTTAATACCATCGATGGCTGCTTAGTAACGCCATTTGGAGAACATTTTTCAACTAAGGGACACGATGTTACACTGCACTTCTCTCAATACATGGGATACCTGCTTTGAATGTGTTGCAAGTTACGCTTACTTTGCGTTCTTCAGCGATCAGGCACCAATTTTCACACGCAGCACTGCACTTTTCAACGAACAATGGTGTTTTTAAATCTCAGCCGCCATTTTTGTTCTTGCTATCATAGCACCAGGAGAGGCAGGGTCGCCGAACAGCAATTATAAGCAGCATGCCACTCCACCTACGTTTTCCATTTGTAATCCCAATCACGTCAACAATTTTTATTTACTTTATCTGCACTCCAACGTGCGATAAGCGCAGAGCTGGAGATGCACAGTTCCTTATCAGTGTATTACGTGGCGATTTACTGGATTATATGCGAGCTCTCTCTGCGGCATCTCTGGCGACGGAAAGTGAGTCAACGTGAGTCAGTGAGATGCGTCCACAGCATCGGGACATCAACCTCGGTGAATCCTTTGCGGCGTAGCTGCGTCGAGTTTCATCCTCTTTCTCGCGTTTTCATCCGAAAGTAAGATGGACGTTACACAGCTCTGAGATGCTTACCCATGAAACACTGTGTGGGGCCTCCAGTAAAAAACTGCTTCTTAACTTAGTTCTACAGTTGCCATCACTTGGCAAAGTGGACCTTATTGCCATCCTTTCAACTAAAAAAACTGGGATAGAACGTGGAATCTTCGGATGTAGGACGCGTTGGAAGTCCAAAAGTGGTGCTCTCATTTTCCTGCTAAGCGGCTCAATTGCGCCACCAGTTATCATGTCAGGTTGTGTCCTGTTACTGTATTACTCACAACTCGTCGAAATGCCACGCTGTCCTTGCGAATTTTAGGCAGACGGTATAGGCTGGGAGAGACGGGCGCCTTTGTACTGTCTCTACGCCAAAGTAACTGGTAGCGTGCTATACTTCAAGAGCTCCGACGTCCATCGCTCTATTCTGACAGTGGAGTCTTTAATCAGTATGCGAATTATAGAACTATGCAACAGCTGGTTCATCTCGGTTTAGTACATCGGTCTAGATATGACGACAGCTGCGGTTCCTTTATCTGGCGGTAAGGTCTGAAGGCAGGGATAAAATACAGGGAGGGAAAGGCTTTTACAATTTGTACACAAACCATATGCCAGTTATAAGAGTTGAGGGCATGAAAGGAAAGCAGAGGTTGAGAAGGGAGTGAGACAGGATTGTAGCCTATCCCCGATGTTATACAATCGGTATATTGAGCAAGCAATAAAGGAAACAGAAGAAAAATTTGGAGTAGGAATTAAAATCCATGGAGAAGAAATAAAAATTTTGTGATTTGTCGATGACATTCCAATTCTGTCAGACACAGCAAAGGGCTTGGAAGAGCAGTTCAACGGAAACGACAGTGAATTGAAAGAAAGGTATAACATGAACTACAACAAAAGCAAAACGAGGATAATGGAATGTAGTCGAATTAAATTAGTGACGCTGAGGGAATTAGATTAGGAAATGAGACACTTAAAATGGTAGATGAGTTTTGCTATTTGGGGAGCAAAATAACTGACGATGGTCTAAGTAGAGCGGATATAAAACGCAGACAGGCTATGGCAAGGAAAGAATTTCTGAAGAAGAGAAATTTGTTAACACCGAGTATAGATTTATGTGTCAGTAAGTTTTTCTGAAACTATTTGTATGGAGTGTAGCCATGTATGGAAGTGAAACATGGATGGTAAATATTTTTTTTACAAGAAAATAGTTTACGAAATGTGGTGCTACAGGAAAAATGCTGAGATTAGATTGGTGGATCACGTAAGTAATGAGGAGGCGCTGAATAGAATTGGGGAGAAGAGGAATTTGTGGCACAACTTGACTAGAAGAAGGGATCGGCTGGTAGGACATGTTGTGGAGACATCAAGGGATCACAAATTTATCATTGGGAGGGCAGCGTGGAGGGTAAAAATCGTTGATGGAGACCAGGAGATGAATACACGAAACAGATTGAGAAGGATGTAGGTTTCAGGGAGATGAAGAAGCCTGCACAGGGTAGAGTAGCATGGAGAGCTGCATCGCACCAGTCTTTGGACTGAGGACCACAATAAAAAAGTCTGAATAATCACATACGCATGGAAGCGCTGACTTCTTTGCGGAGCACGGTCTGTCTCTCGTCGGATCTCCTCGGCATTGTCCGCCGTGGGCAGTTACAGGATTCCCTCTTCGACAAAGCCAACGATGGCCAGACGGGGCGGGTGATGTCCTCGAGGTGGACGTGAAGTTCAGCGCCTTTGTCAAAGACCGAAACGTCTGGCATCAGGCAGAGGGTTTTCCGTTAGATTGTACGCCGCTGTCCATCCACGACGTTAGTCTTGTAATTCCTTGGTCTTTCAGTGTCTCTTTACTATTTAACCGTAAAAAAATTGGTCTTTTTGTTCTTATACTCTGTTCAGGTGAGAGGGCCATTTCTGTCCACGTTGATACTACTTCAATTTTAGAAATATCTACTTCTCTCCACATACCGTCATTATTAAATCTATCCAGCCTCTTGCAGCATTTCATGGGTCTCAGGAATATCGTTTCTGATCCCTGTATCTTACTGCGATGTTTAGTATTCATTACCCAAGTGCTCTACCTGTAAATCGAAACTAGTACAACCTTCACTGTGTAAAATTTCATTCAGATAGCGTTCTTCTGATTGTTCCATAAATGGCCTGCTACTTATTCTTCTCATTGTAGATATCAATACCAGTATCGTAAGTTACATGGTAGGCAACATTCTGAAAGTCATATAAATACTCATTATGTTTACTATCTTCGTTTATTTTTGCTTGGACTGGTTATTTGCATTGTCTGTTGTCCTGGTCTGCACAAAAGACCGACACTATGACTTTTGAAGGCAAACAGCCTGTCCGAACAAAAAGAACCCTATATAACAACCTACTGATCAGGCGTCTCACTTCGACACTTTGCCGGCCACGTGACCTATGACACTGAGCCCTGTATCGATCTACGACTGAGTAAGGAAACATGGGACAAGCGCAGGTGTGGGAAGGTGCCAGACTCGCCGCTGATCCAGTCTAGAGGACACTGGTGACGTTTTTTCAGGGTATCATATCGCACCACAAAAGTCACAAAGACAAATAAACTGCGTGCGATAACCTGGCCATAATACTGCCGTTGTGAGTGCCGTTGTTTGAGCGGACGCGACAGAACATGGTGCCCCCTCAGAAGCAGGGAGACGCTATACTGTTATGAATGCAAAACCTTGCGCGAGTCGTGCAGGTGCAACGCCTGATAAAAAAGTGCAGGTCAGGAGGAAACGAAATCATACTTCCGGGTTGAGAGGATATGTCATGTTACAAATGTAATGTATTGCGAATACACAGAAAGAAGGATCCTTTATTGTATGATTATATGATAGCGGAACAAACACTGGTAGCAGTTACTTCTGTAAAATATCTGGGAGTATGCGTGCGGAACGATTTGAAGTGGAATGATCATATAAAATTAATTGTTGGTAAGGCGGGTACCAGGTTGAGATTCATTGGGAGAGTGCTTAGAAAATGTAGTCCATCAACAAAGGAGGTGGCTTACAAAACACTCGTTCGACCTATACTTGAGTATTGCTCATGAGTGTGGGATCCGTACCAGATCGGGTTGACGGAGGAGATAGAGAAGATCCAAAGAAGAGCGGCGCGTTTCGTCACAGGGTTATTTGGTAACCGTGTTAGCGTTACGGAGATGTTTAGCGAACTCAAGTGGCAGACTCTGCAAGAGAGGCGCTCTGCATCGCGGTGTAGCTTGCTCGCCAGGTTTCGAGAGGGTGCGTTTCTGGATGAGGTATCGAATATATTGCTTCCCCCTACTTATACCTCCCGAGGAGATCACGAATGTAAAATTAGAGAGATCAGAGCGCGCACGGAGGCTTTCAGACAGTCGTTCTTCCCGCGAACCATACGCGACTGGAACAGGAAAGGGAGGTAATGACAGTGGCACGTAGGGTGCCCTCCGCCACACACCGTTGGGTGGCTTGCGGAGTATAAATGTAGATGTAGATGTAGATGTACCTCAGAGATTACAAAATCAAGTCATGTTTATGATCCGTGCTCTCTCCCAACTTTGCGTTTTCGTGAACTTCGCTGTCTATCTGTGTTTGGTTTCCCGCCCTTGTCGCGGTTACGTTGTGGTTCTTCTTCCCTCTACATGTGGCAGCAGTGATGTGTCTGGATATCTGCGCCGTGTACCATATTTGGTTTGGTGCATACAGTTTCCGGCAAGGGGGTGTGGAGTCAGTCGATCGGTTGTTGAGGACGAGGGAAGTTGATCTCCGCGCGGTGCAGTCGGCTGGGTCAGCTGGCGGTCCCTGCGCAGTGTCGGAACGTGTGTGGAGGAGCTAGCTGTCCGATCGCTACGAGCTTCGTGGTTAACCGACCCAGGACGTCAAAGTTGAGCAGTGGCTTCAACTACCCAAGCCACGTCTATTCACGTTGTGGTGGTTCGCTTCGGTGGTTTGCTGTTGGGGAGGTTTTCCGGTGAGCAACACCGAGTGGTTCTACAGCTGAGATTTAGCCGCCATGCGGTGCAATTAACTACACTCCTGGAAATTGAAATAAGAACACCGTGAATTCATTGTCCCAGGAAGGGGAAACTTTATTGACACATTCCTGGGGTCAGATACATCACATGATCACACTGACAGAACCACAGGCACATAGACACAGGCAACAGAGCATGCACAATGTCGGCACTAGTACAGTGTATATCCACCTTTCGCAGCAATGCAGGCTGCTATTCTCCCATGGAGACGATCGTAGAGATGCTGGATGTAGTCCTGTGGAACGGCTTGCCATGCCATTTCCACCTGGCGCCTCAGTTGGACCAGCGTTCGTGCTGGACGTGCAGACCGCGTGAGACGACGCTTCATCCAGTCCCAAACATGCTCAATGGGGGACAGATCCGGAGATCTTGCTGGCCAGGGTAGTTGACTTACACCTTCTAGAGCACGTTGGGTGGCACGGGATACATGCGGACGTGCATTGTCCTGTTGGAACAGCAAGTTCCCTTGCCGGTCTAGGAATGGTAGAACGATGGGTTCGATGACGGTTTGGATGTACCGTGCACTATTCAGTGTCCCCTCGACGATCACCAGTGGTGTACGGCCAGTGTAGGAGATCGCTCCCCACACCATGATGCCGGGTGTTGGCCCTGTGTGCCTCGGTCGTATGCAGTCCTGATTGTGGCGCTCACCTGCACGGCGCCAAACACGCATACGACCATCATTGGCACCAAGGCAGAAGCGACTCTCATCGCTGAAGACGACACGTCTCCATTCGTCCCTCCATTCACGCCTGTCGCGACACCACTGGAGGCGGGCTGCACGATGTTGGGGCGTGAGCGGAAGACGGCCTAACGGTGTGCGGGACCGTAGCCCAGCTTCACGGAGACGGTTGCGAATGGTCCACGCCGATACCCCAGGAGCAACAGTGTCCCTAATTTGCTGGGAAGTGGCGGTGCGGTCCCCTTCGGCACTGCGTAGGATCCTACGGTCTTGGCGTGCATCCGTGCGTCGCTGCGGTCCGGTCCCAGGTCGACGGGCACGTGCACCTTCCGCCGACCACTGGCGACAACATCGATGTACTGTGGAGACCTCACGCCCCACGTGTTGAGCAATTCGGCGGTACGTCCACCCGGCCTCCCGCATGCCCACTATACGCCCTCGCTCAAAGTCCGTCAACTGCACATACGGTTCACGTCCACGCTGTCGCGGCATGTTACCAGTGTTAAAGACTGCGATGGAGCTCCGTATGCCACGGCAAACTGGCTGACACTGACGGCGGCGGTGCACAAATGCTGCGCAGCTAGCGCCATTCGACGGCCAACACCGCGGTTCCTGGTGTGTCCGCTGTGCCGTGCGTGTGATCTTTGCTTCTACAGCCCTCTCGCAGTGTCCGGAGCAAGTATGGTGGGTCTGACACACCGGTGTCAATGTGTTCTTTTTTCCATTTCCAGGAGTGTATTTTGATCGAATACGATTTGAGTACACCAGGGGAATTTTCTGTCTTGTGGCCGTTAGTGTCCTGGTTACCTGGCCTGGGCACTGACATAAATTCAGGCAGTGTTCTTTTCAGCGAGTTAACTATTACCGTGTTTCAAATTCAAGTGCACCAGAGGAATTTTCTGACTAGTCGCCGTTAGTGTTCCAGTTACCTGCCCTCGCCACTAACGTAATTTCAGGCAGCGTCCTTTCCCCACCTGCTGTCGCTGTCCAACATGGTGTGTAATTTTGACAGCTAATACGTACTCCATTGTGGATTATCACGTTTGTAACATTGCCAGTTGGGGTTCTCATGTACTGATAACTGTGACGCAGGTGAGGTCTGTGGACCGTATCTGATGTGTGACGGGACAACAGCTCGTTTCCTTCCTAATCTTCCAATACTTTTCTGCCCGTAACACGTTTTGATGGGCATGGAGCATATTATTACCAAGAAAAAACTTAACTTCCTTTCTTGATACCAGCATTAAAATCTGCTTTCGCAGGACAGAGCGGATCAGGTTATGGTTGTGGAGGGGGCCGTAATCGGTTTCTGTTAGTTGCACAAAACACACAAACCTTTATTTTCCTAAGAACCATTTAATTACACATTGCCTTAAAAGTATCAAATTAAAACAACATGGCTGAAGGCCTAGTTAATAAAACTTGCTATACCTCCTGGCCTGAAGACCCAAAACGTCACGAAAAACAAGAATGGCTGAAGACCTGAACACAAGTTATAAAAATTGCTTTAAAGAATACAAGCGGCTGAAGACCGTACTTTAAAAAAAAATACTTCACGTAAATTCTCAGCTGAAGACCACACACAAGACATTGAACTACTTAGGGCTTAGGGCTTAGGGCTTAGCACCTGGATACCAAATATTTCAGATAGAGCAATATTTTTTTAAAAAAATTTAGCTTTAAGCAAATCAGCTTTTAAAATTTTAATTTAAGATGGCTGAAGGCCATATGTTAAAAATATTTCATGTAAAAGTTCGGCTGAAGGCCACGCACTGGACATTGGAAAACTCAGGACTTAGGGCCTGGATAACAAGAGTTTCAAATAGAGCAAACTTTCAAAATTTTAGTTACGTATTAAACAAATCAATCTTAAAACTTTAATTTAAGTCGGCTGAAGACCTTATCTTAAAATTAAAACAAACTAAGTTAACAGACAGCTGAAAGGCCTCACACAGTACATCAGAGTAAAACGAAAATCACAATCTAAAACCAACAGAACAGTGGTGCTCAGAAGTGTTCCAAGGGTCGGCCTGAGGAGGCAGCCAACGGAACTTCACAGCAAACATAAACATAAGCCAAAGCCTTGCAGACAAACAAAAATTACGCGAAGCGAAATGTAGTGTGAGGAAGGCTATGCGAGAGGCGTTCAATGAATTCGAAAGTAAAGTTCTATGTACTGACTTGGCAGAAAATTCTAAGAAATTCTGGTCTTAAGTCAAAGCGGTAGGTGGATCAAAACAAAATGTCCAGACACTCTGTGACCAAAATAGTACTGAAACAGAGGATGACAGACTAAAGGCCGAAATACTAAACGTCTTTTTCCAAAGCTGTTTCACAGAGGAAGACTGCACTCTAGTTCCTTCTCTAGATTGTCGCACAGATGACAAAATGGTAGATATCGAAATAGACGACAGAGGGATAGAGAAACAATTAAAATCGCTCAAAAGAGGAAAGGCCGCTGGACCTGATGGGATACCAGTTCTATTTTACACAGAGTACGCGAAGGAACTTGCCCCCCTTCTTGCAGCAGTGTACCGTAGGTCTCTAGAAGAGCGTACCGTTGCAAAGGATTGGAAAAGGGCACAGGTCATCCCCGTTTTCAAGAAGGGACGTCGAACAGATGTGCAGAACTATAGACCTATATCTCTAACGTCGATCAGTTGTAGAATTTTGGAACACGTATTATGTTCGAGTATAATGACTTTCCTGGAGACTAGAAATCTACTCTGTAGGAATCAGCATGGGTTTCGAAAAAGACGGTCGTGTGAAACCCAGCTCGCGCTATTCGTCCACGAGACTCAGAAGGCCATGGACACAGGTTCCCAGGTAGATGCTATGTTTCTTGACTTCCGCCAGGCGTTTGATACAGTTCCCCACAGTCGTTTAATGAACAAAGTAAGAGCATATGGGCTATCAGACCAATTGTGTGACTGGATTGAAGAGTTCCTAGATAACAGAACGCAGCATGTCATTCTCAATGGAGAGAAGTCTTCCGAAGTAAGAGTGATTTCAGGTGTGCCGCAGGGGAGTGTCGTAGGACCGTTGAAATTCACAATATATATAAATGACCTTGTGGATGACATCGGAAGTTCACTGAGGCTTTTTGCAGATGATGCTGTGGTGTATCGAGAGGTTGTAACAATGGAAAATTGCACTGAAATGCAGGAGGATCTGCAGCGAATTGACGCATGGTGCAGGGAATGGCAATTGAATCTCAATGTAGACAAGTGTAATGTGCTGCGAATACATAGAAAGATAGATCCCTTATCATTTAGCTACAAAATAGCAGGTCAGCAACTGGAAGCAGTTAATTCCATAAATTATCTGGGAGTACGCATGAGGAGTGATTTAAAATGGAATGATCATATTAAGTTGATCGTCGGTAAAGCAGATGCCAGACTGAGATTCATTGGAAGAATCCTAAGGAAATGCAATCCGAAAACAAAGGAAGTAGGTTACAGTACGCTTGTTCGCCCACTGCTTGAATGCTGCTCAGTGGTGTGGCATCCGTACCAGATAGGGTTGATAGAAGAGATAAAGAAGATCCAACGGAGAGCAGCGCGCTTCGTTACAGGATCATTTAGTAATCGCGAAAGCGTTACGGAGATGATAGATAAACTCCAGTGGAAGACTCTGCAGGAGAGACGCTCAGTAGCTCGGTACGGGCTTTTGTTAAAGTTTCGAGAACATACCTTCACCGAGGAGTCAAGCAGTATATTGCTCCCTCCTACGTATATCTCGCGAAGAGACCATGAGGATAAAATCAGAGAGATTAGAGCCCACAGAGAAGCATACAGACAATCCTTGTTTCCACGAACAATACGAGACTGGAATAGAAGGGAGAACCGATAGAGGTACTCAGGGTACCATCCGCCACACACCGTCAGGTGGCTTGCGGAGTATGGATGTAGATGTAGATGTAGAGTAGGTTAAATAATCGGATAGCAACCCGACCCAGGGACGGCTGAACGACCGACCAACAACGTAATCAGTTCCCTTCCGCCCGACCAACAGTGCGACAACCGAAAATATCAGCCGAGGACGAAGATACCAGCAGCACTACATCTTCAAAATTGGCGTTTAAAAACAGCCGAAGCACAACAACCACTCTTAAGAAAAAAACATGAAAAAACAACTAAAAGGCTGTCAAACACGACGTGCCACACAGCATCAACATGGCGAGGAAAACACTGCCAGAAAACTACGCTAATGACCAGGGCAGGTAACTGGAGCACTTCACTGATAAGTAACGACCAATTTAATAGTTAAAGACCATACAGGAAGACGGTTGCAAAATTTCGCCCACTCGAACACACACAGTTGCTGCTAGCCGGAATGGCCCAGGTAGCAACAACCAGCAATGAACGAAGAGATGTCACAGCAGTTGAGGTTTCATAACAGGTTAACTGATGACTCAGCTTCAGTGTCCAGGTTCGGTGGGCAATGAACTTTGTAGCTCTCGCAGCTAGCGCCTCACCATCTGACCGCGTGTGCACGCCGCCAGCGGTCCCCGCCTGACCTCGCACCGTCGACACTTCCTCGCTGCTCTGTCCCAACCGACCGACTGCCACTGACTGTGGAGCAACGAGGACGAATCACAAGTCGACACACACGGAGAACCTAGAAGCGGTCGGCGACCAGTTACGTGTCGTTCAATTTGACGACCAACCGAACGACCAACCAAGGTCGTCCCCACTTAAGTCATGTGTGTCGGCAATGGTCGGGCGGGTCATGGCTGTCCAGACCTCACTGCTGCTCCTTCGCCACTGAACTCCCGACACACGACGACCCGGGAATACTAGCGGTCGCTCCAAAGAGAGTACGACAGTGCTGCCACTCACAGGCAGGCAAGCCAGCAACTTGGTGACGCCAGTCAATCAAATAAGAAACGGAACGGCAGTACCGCAAAGACAAGATGACAAGCATACACACTTCTTGACAACATTTTCGTCGTGCGTTTCAGTGCTGTACGTTCTCACAAAGGAGGGATGCAGTCAGTGGTTCGGCTTTCTCACAGTTGTAATACGTACATGGTTGCAACAAAGAACTTCAGGAGCGTGTTGAATATTACACGGGAGCCTGCAGGTCACCAGATTGTGCGTACACAGCGATCTGTGGATAGTCTCGTCATTTTGTTTATTTTTTTGTGATCATCTAACATTCCGATTGCTGCACCGAATCTCGTTTCATTGAAAAGGAATCGGTACTGTACTACACCACACTATACTAATATTATAAATGCGAAAGTAACTCTGTTATGATTTCACGGCTAGCCCGCTGACCCATTTTTTTTTTTTTTCACGACTCTACTGCTGAACCGGTTCCGACGGTATTTAGCATAGAGATAGCTTGAACCCTGGGGAAGACTATAGACTTCCATAGAGAGTTGTATCTTTTGGAGTATTAGTGACATTTGTAAATGCGGTATGTGAGAGTGGGATACAGGCGAGGCTCGGCGACTCTTAGTGTCTGCAAATTATTCCGTGACAGTGCGTATCCTATGTTGCTGTGTGCGTGGTTTATGGTTCTGAAATCCTACACCACGTGGCATAGCTGGAGAGTTTTGATGGAGATACAACAGTGAAACCGAACGGTAAGCCCGAGAACCACATTTAGAACTACGATTATAAGCATCGCAAACGTAAGTCTGATTTAGCTCATAGTTCTGAGAGGGCTCAAGCTGCAAAAGTTACTCGAACCCGGCAAACCTTGGAGCAGCCTCATGTCCGCCGGAACTTGAGTGCAGAACGCCAGGCGGCCTCAAGAACCACAGAGACGTCAGAACAGTCACAGGGACGTCGCTTTGTAGACGCTGAGCGACACGCGCCCATCACAGCTTCGAAGGCGCTCGAACACCCACAACGGCGGCGTCATTTGAAAGGCTGTACGACAAACACAGAGTCGTACCTTTACATGTGGAACGTGGGACGATTTTATTGAGGCTACATTTAATTATGGCTGTTAAGTGACTATGTTAATCAGAAACCAGTAATCATAGGCGGCTGCATGAAAACTGTAGGCACCATAAAGTATTACACCGGAAATGACAAACGGTTGGAATGTAATGCTCTGGTGGCAAAATGTCACATCCAGTACTAGGTGAGCCACAGGAACGCCTAAAAACTCTGCTTCTGCACTAGTGTTATTAATATAGGGACCGTTAGATATACTTAGAAAATATAATGCATGTTTTGAGATTAGATATAAAGCAAAATAACAGAAACGCATTCATTATGTACTTACATTCTGACACTGCATACATTTTTATACATACATATCCACACCACTATGTACGCAGACATATTGTAAAATTACTGGCTTGCTTACCATCACTCATCCTAAAAATTGCTGATATGCCAGCGAATCAGAGCGTAACAGATGACAATAATAATAATAATAATAATAATAATAATAATAATAATGGTCGTTTTACGTGCATGATGACGTATAATCGAGATATAACAAGAAATCGTAATGAAATGATAGACACATTCATCCCACTATCGCACTCAAGTCATACCGAGCTCCACCTGCTTTGAATAACGTACGCAGTATTTGCAACATGCGTGTCAGTATATTGACAAATGAATGAGTGTTCACCTTATCACAAAACCTTATTATACATCAATTACACCTCGATACGAATCTGACATAACGATTACTACTACTACTACTACTACTACTACTATTGCTAGTACTATTAATCTTGCTCTGAATAAACTGTTTTCAGGACATGGAAACTGGTGCTTTTTTGTATTAATGGAGGGTACAAAGATGCCCCGCCGTGCAATTTTTGTGGTACCTGTGCGAACTACGCAGCACTTAGTTGAAGAGTGTTCACTACCGAAATTTCCTGGAGGAGTCAGTGAATTACATTTGGTGACACCAATATCTGTGGGCTAGTAAAGAGACCTAAATGTTGAACTAAAAATATCCTACGATTTTTTTTGTTCGTGTTCCGTGTATTTAACCATTTACATACGTGTAAAGTCCTGGTATAGGAAAGTAAAATTGCCATGTAAACCATACAGGTAATAATAATAATAATAATAATAATAATAATAATAATAGTAAACCCCGTGGAGGCCCGGGAAAAGAATAGGCCTCCGGTATGTTCTGCCAGTCGTAAAAGGCGACGAAAAGAACAAACCACTAATAGGGCTAACCCCCCTTTTAGTGTGATTACTTGGTTCAGGACAGAACTAAAGAAGCCTCGGACAAGCGCCGTCATGGTCGGGGACGGCGCTTGAACCCTATGCCCGCCCACAATGGTAATGACACTGCTAGCCAACTGGAAAATGATTTAAATCCAAATAGAGGTGTTTTGCAGGATATGCTTCCTGCAACCACCCTAGAAGGAAAACAAAGACAGAGGATGAGATGGTCAGATGAAGTTAATCGACACCTCATGTTCTGTTATTACCAAGCAACAAACCTAGGAACCAACACAACTGGATACAGATCACAAGTATACACAACATTTATTACCAGATACCCAGAATTAAAATTTTTAACAGAACAACGTCTAGCTGATCAGATTCGTGTAATAATAAAAAATAACAGGATACCCCAGTCAGAATTAGAAAACATCAAACAACAAGTACAACAAATACTGGAACAAAATAATGTGCAATTAGAAGAAAAAGAAGAAAATACAGTAATGGACTCAAACATCCCAGAGCAAACAAACAAAGAACAACATGCATCAATTAAACAATCAGAGGAAAATGAAATTTTAAGACAGCCACCAGCACAAGCACAAATAGAACACGAAGTGACACACATGTTAGATATAGAAGAAAAATTTCAGTTGACATATATAGAATACAAAGACACAAATACAGACATTAGACCATTCTTGCATAGACCACCAAATAGCCCACAAGTCGAAACAACAATAAAAACTATCAACACAATCATACACAACAAAATAAATGAATACACAACTATGGAAGAGTTACAACTACTGGTTTATGTAGGAGCACTCACTACACTAAATATACACACTAGGCAGATATCAGAACCAACCAACACACAGAAGAAACCCACAGAACCAGCATGGCAACACAGGCTACAGATCAGAATAGAAAAACTGAGAAAAGACATCGGACAGTTAACACAATTTATAAGAAATGAAATATCAGACAAAAAACGAAAAAGGTTAGGTAAAATCTCACAACAAGAAGCAATAGAGCAATTAGATGAAAAGAAGCAAAAATTACAAGCTTTGGCGAAACGACTTAGAAGATACAAAAAAAGTGAAAATAGAAGGAAACAAAACCAAACATTCAACACAAACCAAAAGAAATTTTACCAAACAATAGATAACACACACATAAAAATAGACAATCCACCAAACATAAGAGACATGGAACACTTCTGGAGCAGCATATGGTCAAACCCGGTACAACATAATAGACATGCACGGTGGATACAAGCAGAAACAGATACATACAAGATGATACCACAAATGCCTGAAGTGATAATTTTGTAACATGAAGTCACCCGAGCAATTAATTCTACGCACAATTGGAAAGCCCCTGGAAATGATAAAATAGCAAATTTCTGGCTAAAGAAGTTCACCTCAACACATTCACATCTAACTAAATTATTTAACAGTTACATTGCAGACCCATACATATTCCCTGATACACTTACACATGGAATAACTTATCTGAAACCTAAAGATCAAGCAGACATAGCAAACCCAGCTAAATATCGCCCCATAACATGCCCACCAACAATCTACAAAATATTAACTTCAGTCATTACACAGAAATTAATGACACATACAACACAGAACAAAATTATAAATGAAGAACAAAAAGGCTGCTGCAAAGGAGCACGAGGATGTAAAGAGCAACTGATAATAGATGCAGAGGTGACATATCAAGCTAAAACTAAACAAAGGTCTCTACACTACGCATACATTGATTACCAAAAAGCTTTTGATAGTGTACCCCACTCATGGTTACTACAAATATTGGAAATATACAAAGTAGATCCTAAATTGATACAGTTCCTAAACATAGTAATGAAAAACTGGAAAACCACACTTAATATCCAAACAAATTCAGATAATATCACATCACAGCCAATACAGATTAAGCGTGGAATATACCAAGGAGACTCATTAAGTCCTTTCTGGTTCTGCCTTGCTCTGAACCCACTATCCAACATGCTAAATAATACAAATTATGGATACAATATTACTGGAACATACCCACACAAAATCACACATTTGCTATACATGGATGATCTAAAACTACTGGCAGCAACAAATCAACAACTCAACCAATTACTAAAGATAACAGAAGTATTCAGCAATGATATAAGTATGGCGTTTGGAACAGACAAATGTAAGAAAAATAGCATAGTCAAGGGAAAACACACTAAACAAGAAGATTACATATTGGTTAACCACAGCGACTGCATAGAAGCGATGGAAAAAACAGATGTCTATAAATATCTAGGATACAGACAAAAAATAGGAATAGATAATACAAAGATTAAAGAAGAACTAAAAGAAAAATATAGACAAAGACTAACAAAAATACTGAAAACAGAATTGACAGCAAGAAACAAGACAAAAGCTATAAATACTTATGCCATACCAATATTGACCTACTCATTTGGAGTAGTGAAATGGAGTAACACAGACCTAGAAGCACTCAATACACTTACACGATCACAATGCCACAAATATAGAATACATCACATACATTCAGCAACAGAAAGATTCACATTAAGCAGAAAGGAAGGAGGAAGGGGATTTATCGACATAAAAAACCTACACTATGGACAGGTAGACAATTTAAGAAAATTCTTTCTAGAACGAGCAGAAACTAGCAAAATACACAAGGCAATCACTCATATAAATACATCGGCTACACCACTGCAACTTCATAACCACTTCTACAACCCTTTAGATCACATAACATCAACAAATACGAAGAAAGTAAATTGGAAAAAGAAAACACTACATGGCAAGCACCCGTATCATCTAACACAGCCACACATCGATCAAGACGCATCCAACACATGGCTAAGAAAAGGCAATATATACAGTGAGACAGAAGGATTCATGATTGCAATACAGGATCAAACAATAAACACTAGGTATTACAGCAAGCATATTATTAAAGATCCCAATACCACAACAGATAAATGCAGACTTTGTAAACAACAAATAGAAACAGTAGATCACATCACAAGCGGATGTACAATACTAGCAAATACAGAATACCCCAGAAGACATGACAATGTCGCAAAAATAATACATCAACAGCTTGCCTTACAACATAAACTTATAAAACAACACGTTCCTACATACAAGTATGCACCACAAAATGTACTGGAGAATGATGAATACAAATTATACTGGAACAGAACCATTATAACAGATAAAACAACGCCACATAACAAACCTGACATCATACTCACCAATAAAAAGAAGAAATTAACACAATTAATCGAAATATCCATACCCAATACAACAAATATACAAAAGAAAACAGGAGAAAAAATTGAAAAATACATCCAACTGGCTGAGGAAGTCAAAGACATGTGGCATCAGGATAAAGTTGACATCATACCAATTATACTATCAACTACAGGAGTCATACCACACAATATCCACCAATACATCAATGCAATACAGCTACATCCAAACATATATATACAATTACAGAAATCCGTAATTATTGATACATGTTCAATTACCCGAAAGTTCCTAAATGCAATATAACATGTACCGTACAGCAAAAAGGAAGTGACGCTTGATAAAGGTCCGCGTCACTCCATTCTTAACCAGACTTCTAAAAAGTCTGAGAAAGTAAAGAAATAATAGTAATAGTCGTAAAAGGCGACGAAAAGAACAAACCACTAATAGGGCTAACCCCCCTTTTAGTGTGATTAGTTGGTTTAGGACAGAACTAAAGAAGCCTCGGACAAGCGCCGTCATGGTCGGGGACGACGCTTGAACCCTATGCCCGCCCACAATGATAACGACACTGCTAGCCAACTGGAAAATGATTTAAATCCAAATAGAGGTGTTTTGCAGGATATGCTTCCTGCAACCACCCTAGAACGAAAACAAAGACAGAGGATGAGATGGTCAGATGAAGTTAATCGACACCTCATGTTCTGTTATTACCAAGCAACAAACCTAGGAACCAACACAACTGGATACAGATCACAAGTATACACAACATTTATTACCAGATACCCAGAATTAAAATTTTTAACAGAACAACGACTAGCTGATCAGATCCGAGTAATAATCAAAAATAACAGGATACCCCAGTCAGAATTAGAAAACATCAAACAACAAGTACAACAAATACTGGAACAAAATAATGTGCAATCAGAAGAAGAAGAAAATACAGTAATGGACTCAAACATCCCAGAGCAAACAAACAAAGAACAACACGCATCAATTAAACACTCAGAGGAAAACGAAATCTTAAGACAGCCACCAGAACAAGCACAAATAGAACACGAAGTGACACACATGTTAGATATAGAAGAAAAATTTCAGCTAACATATATAGAATACAAAGACACAAATACAGACATTAGACCAAATGGTTCAAATGGCTCTGAGCACTATGGGACTCAACTGCTGTGGTCATAAGTCCCCTAGAACTTAGAACTACTTAAACCTAACTAACCTAAGGACAGCACACAACACCCTGCCATCACGAGGCAGAGAAAATCCCTGACCCCGCCGGGAATCGAACCCGGGAACCCGGGCGTGGGAAGCGAGAACGCTACCGCACGACCACGAGATGCGGGCTAGACATTAGACCATTCTTGCATAGACCACCAAATAACCCACAAGTCTAAACAACAATAAAAACTATCAACACAATCATACACAACAAAATAAATGAAAACATAACTATGGAAGAGTTACAACTACTGGTTTATATAGGAGCACTCACTACACTAAATATACACACTAGGCAGAGATCAGAACCAACCAACACACAGAAGAAACCCACAAAACCAGCATGGCAACACACAGAAGAAACCCACAAAACCAGCATGGCAACACAGGCTACAGATCAAAATAGAAAAACTGAGAAAAGACATCGGACAGCTAACACAATTTATAAGAAATGAAATCTCGGAAGAAAAACGAAAAAGGTTAGGTAAAATCTCACAACAAGAAGCGACAGAGCAATTAGACGAAAAGAAGCAGAAATTACAAGCATTAGCCAAACGACTCAGAGGATACAAAGAAAGTGAAAATAGAAGGAAACAAAACCAAACATTCAATACAAACCAAAAGAAATTTTACCAGACAATATATAACACACACATTAAAATAAACAATCCACCAAACATAACAGACATGGAACACTTCTGGAGCAACATATGGTCAAACCCGGTACAACATAACAGGTATGCACGGTGGATACAAGCAGAAACAGACACATACAAGATGATAACCACAAATGCCTGAAGTGATAATTTTGCAACATGAAGTCACCCAAGCAATTAATTCTACTCACAATTGGAAAGCCCCTGGAAATGATTAGCAAATTTCTGGTTAAAGAAATTCACCTCAACACATTCACATCTAACTAAATTATTCAACAGTTACATTGCAGACCCATACACATTCCCTGATACACTTACACACGGAATAACTTATCTGAAACCTAAAGATCAAGCAGACACAGCGAACCCACCTAAATATCGCCCCATAACATGCCTACCAACAATATACAAAATATTAACTTCAGTCATTAAACAGAAATTAATGACACATACAACACAGAACAAAATTATAAATGAAGAACAAAAAGGCTGTTGCAAAGGAGCACGAGGATGTAAAGAGCAAATGATAATAGATGCAGAGGTGACATATCAAGCTAAAACTAAACAAAGGTCGATACACGCGAATGTCCATTTGTTCGGGAATCGACAGTCTTGGAACCCATCGCGCACAAACACTTGTCATGCGTAATTTTTCTGTCACCAACGTATGGGTGGCACGCAATGAAATGTTCAGCATTTCAGAAAGTGGTCTTAAGGTAATTCGTCGATACTCTCTCACAATGACAGCAGCAGTGTTCGTGATTGTCTCCCCTCTTGAAACATTTTAAATCACCTTCGAGCTGTGCTGTAAGGAAGAACAGACTCTCCATAGGCCTCCTGTAACATTGTGTAGGCCTCAGCTGAAGATTTGTCGAGACGAAAGCAGAATTTCAAAGCCGCATATTGCTCCTCGCGTCTTACCTCCATGGCAGCGGTAGGCGATACTGAACATGTCTGACCCTGCCTGCCTCTCACAGGCGGGAACCAGGAGTCCCAACAATGAAACTACCACGGCGTGTTTGTTGCACATTAAGCTAACAGAACATCATAAGATTAAATT
The DNA here is from genome assembly GCF_023898315.1 of Schistocerca nitens. Taxonomy (NCBI): domain Eukaryota; kingdom Metazoa; phylum Arthropoda; class Insecta; order Orthoptera; family Acrididae; genus Schistocerca; species Schistocerca nitens. The sequence goes on from NC_064622.1 coordinate 14,994,458, forward strand.
TTAGCGCGAGAAATTATGACCATAAAAATTGTGATCATTCTTTATCGAACAGCTCTCGTAGATACATTCACCCCACTATCGCACTGGAGTCATACCGAGCTGTAACTGCTTTGAATAACGTACACACTATTTGCAACATGCGTATCAGTATATTGACAAATGAATGTTCATCTTATCATTAAACCTTATTATACATCTATTACACCTCACTACGAATCTGACATAACGATTATTACTACTGCTACTACTATTGCTAGTACTATTAATCATGCTCTGAATAAAGTCTTTTCAGGACATGGAAAGTGATGCTTTTTTGTATAAATGGAGGGTACAAAAATGCCCCGCCAAGCAGGTTTTGTGGTAGCTGTGCGAACTACGCAGCATTCAGTTGAAGAGTGTTTACTACCGAAATTTCCTGGTGGACTCAGTGAATTACATTTGATGACTCCAATATCTGTGGGCTAGTAAAGAGAACTAAATATTGAACTAAAAATATCTTGCGGGCATTTTTGTTCATGTTTTGTGAGTTTAACCATTTACATACGTGTAAAGTCTTGGTATAGGAAAGTAAAATTCCCATGTAAACCATACAAGTAATAATAATAATAATAATAATAATAGTTTCTCCCAAAAGAAAATAATTCGCTGTATGGATAGACTACAGCTGTTTGATGGAAGAGCAGAAAAATGTTTGAGGACACTCAAACGCAGTAAGGACGCAAGGATAGTCAGACATGCAGACACACAGACCTAGTCCAGAATGAGATTTTGACTCTGCAGCGGAGTGTGCGCTGATATGAAACATCCTGGTGGCAGAGCATCTGTAAAGTTTGGAAGGTAGGAGACGAGGTACCGGCAGAAGCAAAGCTGTGAGGACGGGGCGTGAGTCGTGCTTGGGTAACTCAGTTGGTAGAGCACTTGCCCGCGAAAGGCAAAGATCCCGAGTTCGAGTCTGGGTCCGGCACACAGTTTTAATCTGCCTGGAACGGGTCGAGTCGACGCCGAGGCGCGGCGGCTGGCTCTCGCGTGTGGTGTCCAGCTGCCTCCTAACACTTTCAGCCTCGATTTCCCAGAAACACTTGAGCAGCCCATCTTACTTGAGCAACATTCGTTACCTACAGGGTGTTTCAAAAATGACCGGTATATTTCAAACGGCAATAAAAACTAAACGAGCAGCGATAGAAATACACCGTTTGTTGCAATATGCTTGGGACAACAGTACATTTTCAGGCGGACAAACTTTCGAAATTACAGTAGTTACAATTTTCAACAACAGATGGCGCTGCGGTCTGGGGAACTCTATAGTACGATATTTTCCACATATCCACCATGCGTAGCAATAATATGGCGTAGTCTCTGAATGAAATTACCCGAAACCTTTGACAAAGTGTCTGGCCGAATGGCTTCACATGCAGATGAGATGTACTGCTTTAGCTGTTCAATTGTTTCTGGATTCTGGCGGTACACCTGGTCTTTCAAGTGTCCCCACAGAAAGAAGTCACAGGGGTTCATGTCTGGCGAATAGGGAGACCAATCCACGCCTCCTCCTGTATGTTTCGGATAGCCCAAAGCAATCACACGATCATCGAAATATTCATTCAGGAAATTAAAGACGTCGGCCGTGCGATGTGGCCGGGCACCATCTTGCATAAACCACGAGGTGTTCGCAGTGTCGTCTAAGGCAGTTTGTACAGCCACAAATTCGCGAAGAATGTCCAGATAGCGTGATGCAGTAATCGTTTCGGATCTGAAAAATGGGCCAATGATTCCTTTGGAAGAAATGGCGGCCCAGACCAGTACTTTTTGAGGATGCAGGGACGATGGGACTGCAACATGGGGCTTTTCGGTTCCCCATATGCGCCAGTTCTGTTTATTGACGAAGCCGTCCAGGTAAAAATAAGCTTCGTCAGTAAACCAAACGCTGCCCACATACATATCGCCGTCATCAATCCTGTGCACTATATCGTTAGCGAATGTCTCTCGTGCAGCAATGGTAGCGGCGCTGAGGGGTTGCCGCGTTTGAATTTTGTATGGATAGAGGTGTAAACTCTGGCGCATGAGACGATACGTGGACGTTGGCGTCATTTGGACCGCAGCTGCAACACGGCGAACGGAAACCCGAGGCCGCTGTCGGGTCACCTGCTGCACTAGCTGTGCGTTGCCCTCTGTGGTTGCCGTATGCGGTCGCCCTACCTTTCCAGCACGTTCATCCGTTGCGTTCCCAGTCCGTTGAAATTTTTCAAACAGATCCTTTATTGTATCGCTTTTCGGTCCTTTGGTTACATTCAACCTCCGTTGAAAACTTCGTCTTGTTGCAACAACACTGTGTTCTAGGCGGTGGAATTCCAACACGAGAAAAATCCTCTGTTCTGAGGAATAAACCATGTTGTCTACAGCACACTTGCACGTTGTGAACAGCACACGCTTACAGCAGAAAGACGACGTACAGAATGGCGCACCCACAGACTGCGTTGTCTTCTATATCTTTCACATCACTTGCAGCGCCATCTGTTGTTGAAAATTGTAAGTACTGTAATTTCGAAAGTTTGTCCGCCTGAAAATGTACTGTTGTCCCAAGCATATTGCAAAAAACGGTGTATTTCTATCGCTGCTCGTTTAGTTTTTATTGCCGTTTCAAATATACCGGTCATTTTTGAAACACCCTGTATAAGTACGTACGCAGTAGTGCGAAAGATGACGTGTGCTTCCCGTGTAAAGTAAGTTGTCGCAGCACACAAGGGTGCCTGCCCATTCGTTTGTACAGGGTGTTTCTGCTAAGAGTCCTGAGGCGCATTTTCTCCGGTGTTTCGGCAGATATTTGCAACGTTATTATATCGCGGGATTTTACGTAATCATACACAGAGCGGTCCGGAATTAGTCTAGTCCGATACTCGCTTAATCGATGTGAATCAACAGGGGCAGCAAAACACGAGGGGAGCGGCCTTCCCGCAGTTGTGACACCGGTCCCCTTCAGATCACCGAAGTAAAGCGCTGTCGGGCTGGGCTAGCACTTGGATGGGTGACCATCCGGTATGCCGACCGCTGTTTGCAAGCGGGGTGCACTCAGCCCTTGTGGGGCAAACTGAGGAGCTACTTGATTGAGAAGTAGCGGCTCCGGTCTCGTAAACTGACATACAGCCCGGAGAGCCGTGTGTGCTGACCCCATGTCCCTCTGTATCAGCATCCGGTGACGCGGCGCCCGATCGGTACCGTTGCGCCTTCAAGGCCTGCTCGGACGGTGTTTGTTTTTAGTGAAACACGAAGAGTAACCAGCAGTCTTGCACCCGCGACAGCACCGCCTTGGCCTGCGCTGGCTGCTACCGTCGAAGTTCAAAAAATGTTCAAATGTGTGTGAAATCTTATGGGACTTAACTCCTAAAGTCATCAGTCCCTAAGCTTACACAATACTTAACGTAAATCAGCCTAAGGACAAACACGCACACCCATGCCCGAGGGAGGACTCGAACCTCCGCCGGGACCAGCCGCACAGTCCATCTACCGCCCAAGTGTGCAGCGCTAGTCACTCGCTGCTGGATTTCTGTTCATTCTTCGTGTTCTACTGTGCCTGTTAATTGGCTTCGATTAAACGAATATGGGACTCGACTCATTCGGGAGCACTCTCTCGAATAGGGACACAAAATTTCGATTTAATTTTTTTGTAACGGGAAACGAACCGACACTTTCCGTCGAAGCTGCGAGTCGTATGAAAGACTTGACGAGCAGCATTTGTTTGGGCTGATTGCAACTAGGCGTTGCAAAACAGACATTGCAAAAATCTGCAGAAACATCAGAGAAAATACACCTGACGGCGCATAACAGAGACAGCTGATGTACAAGTAGACTTTTTTTTTCTTTTCCTCGTGGTCTCAACAACAGTCTCCCTTTACTTACGTAACAATCTTCGTGTGTGTGTGTGTGTCTGTGTGTGTGTGTGTGTGAGAGAGAGAGAGAGAGAGAGAGAGAGAGAGAGAGAGAGAGAGAGAACTGGATATGTAGGTAACTGGGCTCAAAGCCGCGCGATGTGACATCAGCAGCACACGGTGACAGGCACCTTATCTGCATAACAGTGGCGGAACATAAAAGTCCGCCTGCAGCGTCGTCGCAGAACGACTCTACCCTGCTGCACCGTTCTGCCAGCACTTTCACAGGCGGCCGCGCTCCACCGCTCCACCGCGCACACAAACACTGTGTGCAGAGTCGTGCCTTTGTGCAGGACACTGCCGGCACCCACCGGAAGACGCTTCTCAGTTTTAATGGGCTCCTCCGTACAGACGGTGGCGTGACGATTACCGACAAGTTGTCTGTTCTGATAAGATTAAGTGGCGCCAGTTTCTGGGGCGCCACTGGGTACTGTGTACGATCGCGGCTGCTTCGAACTGCAGGCGCTCTCGACAGTGATATTAATATTGTAGAGTCCGAAGGGGCGACCTCTCTCTATTGCATTCCAGAGCGTCACTGCTGCTCCTCGTGTACGAATCAAAGTATCCCTCCCTTCACAAAACAGCATTGCAAGTAACATCACTTCTCCACATAATCTCCCTCAGCCTCTACGCTCTTGATCCGCCTGTAGGCACACATCGTACGCCTGCCCTGGGAGAGGCTATGTGGCACCTTGTGTACAGCACATCCGCTCTCACGTCTCCACAACTTCGCTACCCGATAGGAACTCGCAAACCAGTTTCAGTTGTGTCAGCACCGTACTGTGGCAGCCGCAGCAGTTCAAACCCAAGACCACACTGGATTATTTTCCGAACTATAAGAGGGCGGGCGTTATCTCTAAGCAAAAACACTCCTTGTGGAAGCTTGTCTCTGCCGTCCTACTGCACCATATACTTACTGCAAATGCAGGCGTGTCATCTCCCCGTAGCCGCAACCCTCGGATTAAAACTTGACGTACTACTTTCCCGAACGCCCTGCGGTAGCTAGTAACCGAGCCTCAAAACATCATGCTCAGGCTAACCTAAAGTCGTCATAGCCAACCTGACATCAAGACTGCGCACTGATATCATCTATTTTAGGAATATCAACTGTATTATTTGTTGTGTTGGCAGACGAGCCAACACCGTGTTACAACTGGAGGCCGAAATGCACGCGTTTTAGCTCACGCAGGCTGGCGTGACGAGGGAAGGACTATACTGACGTGAGGTCTGGAACGTGACAAGGAATTACAATTCAGAAAGCGGACGTAATTAGTTTGATACTTAACTTTAATCCATTAATGATGAACGTCGCTCTTGACGGTACATGATTCACAATAATATCTGTTCAGATTATAGTAACTGAATTTGGTGCCTTGCTAGGTCGTAGCAAATGACGTAACTGAAGGCCTTGCTAAACTGTCGTCTCTGCAAATGAGAGCGTATGTATACAGTGAACCATCGCTAGCAAATTCGGCTGTACAACTGGTGCGAGTGCTAGGGAGGCTCTCTAGACTAGACCTGCCGTGTGGCGGCGTTCGGTCTGCAATCACTGATAGTGGCGACACGCGGGTCCGACGTATACTAACGGACCGCGGCCGATTTAAAGGCTACCACCTAGCAAGTGTGGTGTCTGGCGGTGACACCACATTATTATCACCTTTTAATTATTTCTAACTAAGACGCTCTTTAAAAAACTTGTACAGGTGGAAAGCAGTTACACTCTTTTCTGGCCCGCCCCTCTTTGGAGTAATGAAATGAAAGTAAAGAGAAAGATGTTTACAGTTTTAAATTTTTAGGGACTCATATTGATCAGAACTTGAAGCCACCTCTGAGGAATCTTCTTAAATGTCTTAAGCTCTGCAGCTTTTACACAACGCGTACTGAAAATGTCAAAAATTTGACTTTCTGTCTGCATCGCTGTTCCCTAATTTCTTATGGCACCATATTCTCGGAAAATTCAACATTGAGGAAAGACGTGCTTCTTCCATAGTTGAGTATAATGAGGATAATATGTACAGTTTCTTGCAGACAGCTCTTTGAACAGTTAGGCATACTAACCACAGCCGCACAGTACATTGGTCGCCTACAATCAGTCACAGTTGGAAAACAACAGTAACATTAATAAATGTAGGGCGTCCCAAAAATGTATACATTGTTTTATGACTGTAATACTAATATTTATTAAGATACGAAAAAATTTCAAAATTGAAAATAATATAAACAAATGTAGGAACCAGCCATTTGCCGAAAGTGTTCAAAATGTTGGCCATTGTCGTCCACACACAGCTGATAATGCTGACCGATGCAACCCAACACGATGCTAATCGTTGAAGTTGGTATTCTGCCAGATTCTTTTTCAGTGACTGCTTTAAAATCATAGACTGTAGTTGGTCTTGTGCTATAAACACTGTGCATCACATGACCCCCCCCCCCCCCCCCATAGAAAAAAATCCGTAGAGGTTAAGTCCGGTGAGAGTGGAGCGTACCCGTTACTGCCTCTTCGTCTTATCCATCTGCCCTACAAGTTTCTGAAAGATACAACCGCCATTTGGCTGTACAGCAGGTTTCATTCCACAACCTACATTTCGGCCTTAGCCATTTTCAAGTCAAGTTTAAAAATCATTAGACTTAAGTAGAAGTCATCGTCAAAATATGTATCTTCGGTTATATCAACCAATTTTGCATGACTAATTCACTTTATATGGTTGTGGAATAAAATGGACAACGAAATCACAGGTTTAAATTTCGCTACACTGTTAACCTGTAAACCAACAACCATATGAAGTGAGTAAGTTACGGTAATTGCCAGTAAATTAACCTATTACACAGATGTTCTCGCATTTACTTTTGACAAAGTTGGTTTATCTAAGCGAAGATACACATTTTGACGATGATTTGTTATTTACTCAGATCTAACGATTTTTGATGCTTGTAACACTTACAAATGAATAAAACCAGTTGTGCAGTCAAGTGGCGGTTACGTCCTTCTAAAAATTATATATGACTGTGGTTCCACACCACAGTAAAATCATTAATTGTCCCATAGGTGTTCCTAAAATACCGAAACATCTCTTCGATTCATGTCACGGCGTATTCCTGTTGTACATTCGGGTACTTTCACCAGTCACTGTACGCTGAAAAAAGAAAAGACCAATCAAGCCAAATGCTGATAAACCACACCACACTTTCGGTAGTGTTCCACACACAGGTGTTCCACTGTCACGTGAGTATTCCCAGTAAGTACAACAGTGACGATTAATTCAACCATTCATCTTAAAAGTGATTTCGTTTCTCCAAACAAACTTGTATGGGAATTGTGCTAATCCTGCTTGATACCCCACAAAAAATTCAATTCTCCGCTCATGATCGTTCTCAGTCAGAATGTGGAGTAATCGAGGAACAAAACTTTTCCATTGGACACGCTTGAAAGTGCTACGTATGCTCGTTTTTGAACTCCTCTCCCACGAGCCCCGCAAGCTTTCTAGGAGACTGCTGCGACCTTTCGATGACTTTTTTTCCTCTTGTGTGGTCGCTGGACTATAGTGGTCTATCGTAGTGCTTCTTGTGGGCATGGTGGAGAGTTCCATCTTCCTCAAACTTACCTCGCTGCTGAGTCACGTCGGTGCATCTCGCTGAAACTTCATTCTGAAATGTCTTTGCACTTCACTTACTTTCTCAGACTTCCAGTAGCACTTCATTCTGAACTATCTTTCCTCGAGCTCCAGCCTGCCTTCTTCAGCCATAGTTCAAACCGCAACACCTGAAAAATAAAAGAAAATATTATAGTAATGAACTGTAAAAAGTGTACGCATTCTTCCGGGAAACCCTGTATGATACTAGAAGGAGAAATGACTGACGCTATCTTTTACTCAACCTTAGTGTGGCACAGAATGGGTGGAGTGAGGCACGTAAAGAACTTCCTAGATGATAAACTGACTTCAAACGCAAACTGAAATCATATCTGTTTCACAACTCCTGCTCCACAGAAGGATTTATGAGCGTGTTTGTGTGTGTGTATATATTTCTTGGTATGTTTGTTTGTAGAGAGAGAAAGACTGAACATAATTAAATATTAATCCCTGTAATAGCTTAAGACGATTATGTAAATGGTCAGTATTTTATATATTTTTCGCTAGCAAACTGTGGTATAAATGTAAAACTTGCTGCTTCGCTTCGACATTATAACGAGAGATATGTGGAACATGCAAGTAACTTAACTAAAGTAAAGGGACCGTTCCTCCATCTGCAACAGTATCATTGACAAATGGCCAGCTGACTTCAAACGTGGTCGCACTTGCCTTGAAAGTGACTTTAAAACTGCAACCACTGATGAAAATATCGAAAAAGTGTACAATGTACTATTGGGCGATCAGTGATTGAAGATGTATGAAACGCCTGATGCTGTCCACACGGCAGAAGAGAAACAGTTCAAAAAATGTTGCAAATGGCTCTGAGCACTATGCGACTTAACTTCTGAGGTCATCAGTCGCCTAGAACTTAGAACTAATTAAACCTAACTAACCTAAGGTCATCACACACATCCATGCCCGAGGCAGGATTCGAACCTGCGACCGTAGCGGTCGCTCGGCTCCAGACTGCAGCGCCTAGAACCAAACGGCCACTACGGCCGGCAGAGAAACAGTACCAGACGTCGTACTGTAGGGAAGCAGCCTACTCACGCTGTAGTAAATTCACATCAGTCTTTCCATTGTGTGCCAGCCAGTCTGCTGTAACTAGCTCTGACGTCATAAATGTTGCGCAATACTTTAAAAATCAAGCAAATAACCTAAAATGTTTCTAGCATGTCAGGAGTAATACTAAATTAATGTTTGTGGAAAATCAGTTTGTGGAATATCAGTTAGCCATTTTCGAAATTTGGACGTTTTTCTGTAAAAATCATTGGCGCAACAGAAAAGAGCTAGAGACTTAATAATTGATAATTAGATTCCTTTTTCATAAATATTTAATAAAAACAATACTTTGGATTTCACAAATTAAAATTTTAGTGGAAATTCATGATTTTCTGGTTTTCGTCTCAAAACTTAAGGAAGCAAGATAGATTAAGTAGGGTAATAAATAAGGCTAGGATTTTTATATTTAAGTAGAATGGAGATCCGCTATCACCATAAGGATGTGAGAAGTGAAACGTCCCTTTTGACATATTTTTAGCGCAACGCAATCTGACTTTCAAGATTCCCTACAAAAGAATGGCCCTGACTAACATTAAACTATACCTTTCACAAATCACTTACCTCACAAAAATCTTCGCTGCTCAAGCTACTGCAATACAGCGAGCGCCACTACTGCCAGCTAAATAAAAGATACAAACTATGGAAGGCACTAACCACTGATAGGGATAGTTAGCAAATGAAAGATATTAATAGAGAACAAACAATGTATTTACCTTGATATCATCATATATATAGCAGTTCATGACAAATTTCAAAACTCCGCCATCTCTCTCCCCACATCCACCACTGCTGGCGGCTCACCTCCAACTGCCCAACGCTACGCGCTGTTCACAGCCAGCTGCCTAACACTACAATGGCGAGTATTACAACAGTGCAAAGCAGCCACAGACTGCACACAGCACAGCCAGTGATTTTTTTATACAGAGGTGGCGTTACCAATAAAAAAACCTAAACAGCCTACTTACATAGCCCCCATGCTCCCCACAAAAAATTTTACAAATTTTGTTGGGCACTGGCCAATACATATTTGTTAAAATTTTTTTTCACAATTACAATAACAAAGAAATCAAATGCACACACTTATTGATACAATGTTGGTCAAAAGCTAAACTTTCTCACAGTCCATAAAGACAGTCCTAATCGTTCATCAAGTTAAAATATCAGTGTTTTTCTCAATTCTGAGCAGTAAAAGAAAATGCACACGGAAGTAGTTGATTTCCATGCAGTCTTGAAGAAGTAGTGTTGTCCTTCCAACGGAAAGACAGTGCTGACAGGTAATGGGCCACAACAGAGCAAACCCACAGCGGAGTCAATCGAAGTTTTGAAGAATATCGTTTGGTAGGTCATCACAGAGCAGACCCACTGTAGTCCTGGTAGAGATTACGGTATTGGTGGGCCACCAGAGGCGCAGACCCACTGCAGTCCTTGTGGAAATAATGGTATTGATGGATCATCAAAGAGGTAGACCCACTGTAGTCCTTGTGGAGATAATGGTACTGGTGGGTCATCAAGGATGCAAACCCACTGTAGTCCTTGTAGAGATGGCCAGCAGCCATCTGTTGTGACTGTGCAGGTGCACAATCACCATTGAAGAGTCTTGCGGCTAATATAGCAAGTCCATAAACCACCACTTGTCCACTCACAAAGTTTTTGGAATTGTCCTCAGAACCAGCAATGCTGTTATCCAGTCCCTTGCTGAATTATTAACACACGTGCAAACACTAACAGTCCCTACTTGTCACATATTGTCCATATAGTATGACCAACAGAAACGTGTGCAGTGAAATGGAACTTACAAGTTACTTAATTTGATGACCTGCTGTCAATTACAATTTTATAACATAAGAATACAATTACAAAGGTACAAAATACATAATTAAAAACATAACAATACAGAGAACATTTGTAGTACAGGCTTTACAAAAGAATCGAAATAACATATACATCAGTGTTACAAAAATAATGACGTAAGTACATACATAAAAGATCAGAATAGCTTTTGAAACATCAACTTTACACATGAGCATTAAAACAGAACAGAATTACTAATGTCTAACATCTTTACAAAGTAAATAACATATTATTAATGCAAATTATATTTGAGGATAACAGTATTCCTCATCATAGTGAATGTAGCTTAGTATTAGAAGAGAAAAAAAATTCTATGAAACTACACAGAGACAGGAAGAAAACAAATACACAAGCGTGCACAAACACATAGGGGGATGACACAAAAGGAAAGGACAGGGTTTGTTTTACTGCAGTATTTTGCATGGAGATCTCCCTTCGTTCATCATTATTCCCAAAAGTCCTATCTAAGCCTGTTTTCTGTATTCTGTTCACATCCTCTGTCAAAAATAGTTTTTCTCCACTGTACAGTATCCTTTTTTTTTTTTTTGCCAAACCATTTTCTGATAGCTTCTCAATGCATTTCTTATAAATTCATCATAGTTAGTTTCTTATATTGTCTACCCCCTCTTAAGCTAACTTAAATCTACTGAGCTCAGATATATATACCAAGGGACGAGGCAATGCAGCATCACATAAAACAATTAATATAAACAGCAATGAAAAAAAACGCAGATTTGCGAAGCAAGCAGCATTAAGAAATTAGCAAAGCAATTGTAATGTTACAACTAATCTAAGGCAATGTGCAGCAAACAATAAAAATAATTCATTAGTAAAACTGGCTTAACAGAATAATACAAAGTCAAATTCAATAACACTATGCCTGGCAAACAGCAGCAACTTATACCTTAACATGACATAGCTCAAGCAGAAAACTAATCTAAGGCAATGTGCAGCAAACAATAAAAATAATTCATTAGTAAAACTGGCTTAACAGAATAATACAAAGTCAAATTCAATAACACTATGCCTGGCAAACAGCAGCAACTTATACCTTAACATGACATAGCTCAAGCAGAAAAAATATTACACTAAAGACAACAATGCATATAAGGGAAATGTATAATCACATCTTAATGTCTAAGTAATTAAAGTGGTGCACCACAAGAAGTTATTCTACCAAAAAAAATTACCCAGTAGTTGAAAAGAAAATTCCGTATGCAATTCCTGTGAAGGGAAATATCTTTTTATGCTCTCTCATTTTTTTTGGAAATATATCACAAAACTATTATTTACTGGATCTGGAGACAGAAAATATTTATATTAGTACATCTATAAAATTTTATTTTAACCAGTGCTGCAGTGCAGCTAGAAACTAGATATTAAACAAAATGAGTAAATAAATACATAAAGCAAGCCATATGGCATTTCTCTCAACTAGCACGACAATACCCGTGAAATGTTGTGATGCTTTCTACAAAGGAACGTCAATAGTGAGGATAATGGCCTCCCCCTTTTTTTTCTACCTGCGCCGCTGGAAGGCTAATGGCTTTTTTTTCGGGCGGCTGTCGCACCTGGCCGATCACAACGAATTACTTCACGGTCACTTACCTTTCTTAACGAAATATTTACGACAGCAGTTTTCGCTACAGCGACAGTCTCATATAAAAATTTCAGAGGTCGAGAATTTACGTTGCAAATGTGTAGAAACAAAATCCTATGAATATAACAGTGTCCAAGAAATTTTCGCCGTCATTGTGATACATTCACGCATTTACACACATTTCATAACTCTTAAAGTACGATTCTTGGTTTCCAACATCCTTTTTCACAAGTCAAGAGTCCCTAACTTCTATCCATTATTCATATACATATAAACACGTAATCACATTCCTTATATAGCATCAGCTTATTGATCATAAACATACCTCAACAGCATAATACACATCGTCGTCGTAAAAATAACATCATAACATCTCAGTCAATTCTCAATTCCTCCAATAATTTCAAAACCTAAAAAAATTCTCTGCTCATTTCAATAGTGTCATCTACCTCAAACGTACTTTAAATATTATGATCCCATACCAAATATATCATTCAAAGCTCTCATAATATCACAATGGGTCCGCAAAAATATGAACAGTTCACAAAGTACAGACAAAATACAATTTCATAAGTGTGAAGTTACCCAACTGTGTAATTGCGTAAACATGTGTCACTGATGTAGTAAAAAAATGTTTATCTCTGTCAAATAATCAGATAGCTGTGTAATTATGCGTTAGAGAAATATGGTACCGATGTGTAAAGTTGTGTAAGCAAATACCATATTAGCTAGGGCTCCTTGGTACACAAAGTAAGCGTGTACCCCCCTGAGGATTAATGTAATTATATCCTCAGGTGTTACAGATTACAGCAATGGAATGAAATGTATCACGGAAAACTTTCTTTATAATTCAAAAATCTTTAAAAAATAAACGTTTTAAGTACAAAATTAATCACTCAAATACGTGTACTGTAGCGCTAAACTGTGCGTCTTGTTGTAAGATAATCTCTGTGTAAGTGTCGTAGTTATCGTCCTCCTAAAGCTAAGTTCTGCAGAAGTCAATGTACTTACCTCATGATAAACAAAAGTGAAATGCTTTGCGTATAGATATCTTAGTTATTACGCTTATTGTTGTGATGAAGAACGTACTGTGCTGTAACGTATTGTTGTGCTACAGAAAAGGCTGTCTCCTTGTAGCTATACCACAAAAATTACTACTAAAACATGTTTTACTTTCCTGAAGAATTCAGAAAAACTGTGCAGATATAAAACAGATACACCGCAAAAGCAACAAGGTAAATTGTGTCACATATTAGTAGCGTCGTGATATTGTAGTGTAGCTGTCAAATAAACTAACCACTGTGTCATCTGGTATCTCTCAGAAAGCACCTTGAATCCAAAATGTATTTTCAAGTGAACCAAAATGTTGCATTAAAATCTCATTAGCAGTACTAGTATGTGTCCTAAGTATGTAAGCCTGATAGTCGTTGCGTAATCGTGCAGCTAACAAGCAAGAATGTACAAATACAACACTGTGTCGTCTGTTCACAATAACAATGCATTCGTAATTTCTTTTTAAAAATGTTCCCTAGGTTCTAGACTGGATGTTTAACTTCAAACATTGTTGTATGTTAACAGTTACTTAAGTCTAAAAAAGCATACTAGTAATGTAAAGTGAAAAATTTTATGGCAAAGACAAAGTTAAAAAGCAGATTATTTTTCAATAAACGGTTTTACATGTGAAGGGTGGTGCAATCCTTTACTCTTCGTAGTACTGAGAGTTTGAACAATGCAATTATCATGCGGTATACGTCGTTAAAGAATACTGGAATTTTTCTCAAGGTTAGCGTCTATGTTATTTTTCTTGGAGCCAGCCGGCGCAGGTGTCTGCCTGCGGTGCGGGTCATTGTCTGTTTCTTTGTTGGCGCGCGTCGTTAATGGGATTCGGAGACCGAACTTCTACAAATTCGCCTTGCCGAGAGGGCCCTGCCGTGTTTAAATCCCGCCAGTTCTGATGCAATTCAGGTCTGTCGTTACGAATATATCGTCTGTCGTCATGTCGGTAGGTTCCGTAGTTTCTTCCTTGTCCGTCACGTGGTGGAGAATTTCTCCCTGAATCGTAACTGTGCGCCGAACTGTTGCGTCTGAAGTTATTCTGCCTCCCTTGATAATAATTGTTTTGGTTCCCATATTGTCTGTTTCTCTGATTGTCTCTGTGATAGTCATTGCCGCGGAGAGGTGATCTTTCCCTGTAATTATTACTACTCTGCCAACGGTTGTCATACGGGTGGTGTCTGTTTTGGTCACGATTTGTGTTGTGAGAATAGCCTTGTCGCGTCCAGTTATTATTTCTTTCATCGCGGAATTGCGACGGATGTGATCTGTAATTGTTGTGCTCGTGCATTCCGCGATTGTCAGTGTCAATTTCCAGTTCTTGTAAGAGTCCTTGAAATGCTTCAATGTCGTCTTTGCAACGTCCTGCCAAAATAATATGTCGTAAATGTTCAGGCAGTTTGATTAAGCAAATGCGGATGAGTTCTGAGGGGCTGTATGGGTTTGACAGGTACTGATTCTTGTGCAACATGTCTTCAAAATATTTCACAAGACTGGAGAATTCAGATTGTTCGAAATGTTTCATCATTATGATGCCATGTTTTACTCGGTCTTGTGTGGCTTGAGACCAATATGCTGAGAGGAAGGCATGGTAAAATTCTCCTTCACTGTGGCAATCGTGAATGACCGATCGCATTCTTACAGCTGGTTCATTCTCTAAGTAGCCACACATAAATTCTAATCTGTGTTCTAACGACCAGTTGGGAGGAAAACAATGAGAGAATTGATGAAGCCACGCTTGTGGATGAATGTCGTTGGCAGAATTCTTAAACGTTTTGAATTTACGTGTAGTAATGAACAGCTTATAGTCAAAATCATCGTGTCGGCGAGTAGCATATCGGTCATTGTTACGTCGTGTCGGCGGTTCCATCTCAAAATTCGGTGCACATTGCCAATTTCTTTCATAATTTCCGAAGTGCCCTGTGTTATTATTTTGTGGTTGTTCCGTATTTCTATTTCCCTCTTCCCGTGTTGGAGCGCGAGTGTCCTCTGAAATACGTAATTCTTGTATTACCTGTGTCAGCTGATCTTGTACTTCCCGGATTTCTCTTTGGTGTTGATTCAGATTTTGTTTCAGTTTCCTAATTTGTTCGCACTCTTCTGTGTCATTAAAGACTACCGGTTTTGTGTCATTCAGATTATCATCTACCTTCGTAGATAAATTAGTGAACTGATCCGAAAGTTCGGCTACTTTCTCCGATAGTGAACACATTTGCTCACTGTGTTTTTCTGAATCAAGTTTCAGAGTATCTACTGTGTCCTTTAAGTTTTCCTGAGTTTTTGCAAGTTGCGTAACCGAATCGGTAGATGCAACTGAGTCAAATTTAGCTTGCAAGGTCTCATGATTTTCATGAACAATGGTTTGCAGTTCTTTTATGGCTGCTTCGTGATTCTGTAATGCATTTTCATGCCGCGAAAAAATAGGTTGAAAATGCTCACAAATTTGTGTTTTTACATCATTACAGACTTTTTGACATTTCGATTCAATATTATGTAACTCGGTAGTTAAATCTTCACGTGTTTGTTCAAGCTTATTTTCCACTGAGTCTAACTTTTGAAGCTTTTGTTCCATTGCGTCTAACTGTTGCTGTGTTTGACTCTGATTTTGTTCCATTTGTTTCTGATTTTGTTCTATTGTGTCTAATTTTTCAAGCTTTTGTCCCATTTGTTGCATTAATTGTAATAACAATGCACTGGTGTCTGAAACACGTTCCTCAGTGCTTTTCGGCAGTGAAGTTGCACCGGCAACATTCACATTTTGACAAGCAGAAAATGTGTCTTGACTTATTTGAGAAAACGGTGAGGACCCAAATCCTGAATCCACAGCATTTCCGAGATTGTTTCCTGTCATTTCGGATTCCTGAGGCGAGCTGTCGCCGACCGATCGATCGATAATGCTTCCCTGCTCACTATTTGTTTCACTGTCTACGCCATTGTTTGCCGCCCGCTCCATTTCCCTATGCACAGTTACCAAATTACTACTTTGAATATTAGTTAATTCATTACACGGTGGCGCTAACACACTGCTTTCGTCTTCACTGTCATTTCTCAATTTACTTTGGAGCCTAGTGTTACGTTTTTCACACGCCATTATTGTCACAGTATTTCACACGACAACACAGAAAAACACAATTTGAAGAGCAAAAATAAGAGAACACATTAACATAACACTGAAAATAATATCTAGTTAATTGCAGCTGCGAAATACTTGGTGCAAATCTACATGCATGCCACAACTGTTTTACTGTACAACAATGAAAAACTACAACTACAATGGAAATTCTCTCTATAATTACGCGCTGGCAATAAACAAAAGCTACACTAATTACACAAACTACAAGAAAAAATCAGAAGATTCCAGTGGGGTATCCTCGGCTAAGGGTCGACATATGAAACGTCCCCTTTGAACAATTTATACATGACTGTGCTTAAACTTACATACAATATTTTTAGCGCAACGCAATCTGACTTTCAAGATTCCCTACAAAAGAATGGCCCTGACTAACATTAAACTATACCTTTCACAAATCACTTACCTCACAAAAATCTTCGCTGCTCAAGCTACTGCAATACAGCGAGCGCCACTACTGCCAGCTAAATAAAAGATACAAACTATGGAAGGCACTAACCACTGATAGGGATAGTTAGCAAATGAAAGATATTAATAGAGAACAAACGATGTATTTACCTTGATATCATCATATATATATAGCAGTTCATGACAAATTATAAAACTCCGCCATCTCTCTCCCCACATCCACCACTGCTGGCGGCTCACCTCCAACTGCCCAACGCTACACGCTGTTCACAGCCAGCTGCCTAACACTACAATGGCGAGTATTACAACAATGCAAAGCAGCCACAGACTGCACACAGCACAGCCAGTGATTTTTTTATACAGAGGTGGCGTTACCAATAAAAAAACCTAAACAGCCTACTTACAGAAGTTTCATTTGAATACCTATAAAACTATAGCGATAGCGTATCTCCAAAGGGCCAGTTCAGAGCTCGTCTACTGCGTGCAGTGTAATTAAATTAATTCTCTCGCCCAAAATAGTTAACTTAGCCACGTCAAATTTTTATTATGATTACTTACCTGTGTGCTGAATGCACATTTAAATTGAGAGCTTCATCGGCCATCAGCAAAAGAAGCTATGATTTATTCAATAACTTACTGTGGTGCATTACTAGCGCAGCGGCTAGTCGGGAGAGCCGATTTGATTAGCCGTCCGCACCGCGGCTTTATATATAAGAACGCTGCGCGAGGAAGAAAGGCCCCAGTTCTCTCCAGACGCTGAATAGCACGCCATCTGTGTCGGGAGTCGCGTCGCGTCGGTATCATTGCTACAAACAGCCTCGGATGCCGTATTAAGTTACTCGGAATACACGTAACCATGAAATCATTTTCGAGTGAAGTGTTAATTCTGCCGGCCGCGGTCGTCTAGCGGTTCAGGCGCTCAGTCCGGAACTGCGCGACTGCTACGGTCGCAGGTTCGAATCCTGCCTCGGGCATGGATGTGTGTGATGTTCTTAGGTTAGTTAGGTTTAAGTAGTTCTAAGTTCTAGGGGACTGATGACCACAGATGTTAAGTCCCATAGTGCTCAGAGCCATTTGAACCATTTGTTAATTCTGGGTTGACTTTAATTATCGATCTTCAGTTTGCGTATTGTCGTATTTTCACGTGCCGCCGCGGGACAAACATTCTACCATTATTTAGCGTGGCGTTTGATGAACCTAATCATCAAATTATGGCGAGCATTCATTTAAATATTTAACTTGGACAGTTATAGTGGCATCAGCGCATTAGACTCTGAACTGCTCTGTTAGTTAGATTGTGTGGATACTTTTGTTTTCATCTGTGACTTTCAGAATACAGAACGTTTTTTTTTTTTTCACGACCGTTTTTGATTATAAATCCCGGACAATCTCCTAATTCCTCAGAGCTATAAGCTGTAACTATAAGTGTATTCTCAGATGAAGTGGGCACTAGGAATTCTAATTACAGGCTTCACGTTTCGCTAATCACTTTCTGGTTGCCAATATTGTAGTTAGAGAGCCAGTGTTGAGAACGGCGAAAGACAGCATAAACAACAGCATAAGTAATAGAAACATTAATATAACAACAATTTCTGCACCAGCCGCCCCACATATGGTTAATCGGCCGGGAAATGCAGTGTTTCTACATTCAAACAAACATTTATACAACAGCGAAATAAATTCTAACTGCCGCCCCACAGTACGTGTACAATTTACCGTGGGAAACTCTTGTGCGGCATCGAAGACGAGTTTCTCAGAAATGTTTGAACCGTTTTAAAAATAACGCGACTGCTTTTGTCCGCCAGTTTGTTATCCTGGATGGTGTGTGCGCGCACTTCACGCCGCGCGCAAAACGGCAACCGAAGTAACTGACCCAAAAGGCGACTGCGTCGAAAGAAGAGCTTCTTTCACTGCCGGGTTATTTCCACCTTGTCCCTGGAATAGTTTTTAATAGAAACAGTGTCGTGGCATAAAATATTGCAACGCTTCAGGCACTACTGTAGCCGGCCTTCATCAGGATTCCTATAATTTCTTACGTGGGTAGACTACAGACTCTGGCACTGAGACTAGACGGGACGTCGGTAAATTGGAAAACGTGCGTTGCTGTTACACAGCGACACAACTAGTAGGAGAACACGGGCTACTGTGCAAAGGCAGCCGACAGATGGGGAGCAGGTGCAGACAAGTCGCCGACGCAGAACCTTGGCGGAACGACAGAGAGCAACGGACGTGGGGCTATAAGAGGGAACTGCGCATACTCGCACCTCGCAGGACTTTGATCACAAATCTGGAGGAAAGTCAAATGCAAGGAGCAATTTTCGCCGTCGCAAACGCTTTGCTTTCAAGGCATTTTTTGATGGCGATTTACTACTATTAATTACTGTCATATTAGGAAGCAGTACGTACTAACCATATGACAGAAAGCACATAATAAACTAAAACTATTAACTGGCCGACCATGGGGATTGCGTACCTCTACCAATCTCTTCAACCCCCTCCCCCAAAGCCTTGTCCTAGCCATCCTCTCCAGTGGCAGCGTCACCTGGACATCCGCTCCATCCAGTTTTATCTCCCTCCAGATCTATGTACGCCACGCATTCCGTCCCGTTTTGCGCAAACCGCCTATCCCCCCCCCCCCCTGCCTTACCAAATCATCAAGCATCCTTTCCTCTTCATCCCCACTGTAAAACAGTGTCAATCCTTCGTGGGGGACCACAGTCACGTAGAATTTAGTGAAAGTAATTTCCTCCGTTTGAGTGTTAATTGTTCATTATTTTACACAATAATGATTTCGGCTTTATAGCCATTCCTAAGTGCATGTTGAACTCAAAATTAATAAAGCGTACCTATCATAAAATGCAGGGCTTAGGAACAAGAAGTCATTACGTATTTGAAAACTGTAATCACGTGTTAAAACGTATCTGACCCCTCTGTGACATGTCTCTGTCGAAAAAACATATTACTGGTGTTGTAGATCTGTTGTAGTATTACAAGATATGAGTAAATATCGAAAATGCATAATATTGCTGACACCGTGCACAGTGAAAAAACCATTAAAACACAGTATGCCGTACTTAATAGCCAGTGACGAACGCAGGTACAAAGGAATATATTGGCTGTTAGAAACGTGTGTTAATGGTTTTTCCACAGTGCACGGTGTCAGCCATATTAGTATCTTCGATGTGTACTCATATCCTGTAATACGATAATTGATCTATAAGACCATTAATATGTCTTTTCGACGATCACAAGTGAGAAAGAGGGTCAGACATATTTTAACATGTAAGTAATGTTTTCAAGTACGTAACGACCTCGTGTTCCTATGTCCTGCATTCTGTGGTATGTAGCCTTTATTAATTTTCAGCTCAAAATTCACTCGAGAATGGCTATAAAGCCGGAATCATCATTGTGTAAAATGAATGAACAATTAACAGTCAAATGGCGGAAATTTGTTTCAAAAAATTTTGTTAATCCTGTAGGTCCCAAAATTTCAACACCTAAATTCCCATCGTAACCCCCTAATTTGGCATTCTAACTCGCTGCTGGATGGGTACCAATACAACCGACCGATCCTACACATAATAGCCTTCACATCCTCTCCCAACGCATTTTCGACTGCCTTCCCCTCCCAGACAATGGTACAAACCCTGAACTTTATCCTTTTCTGTCACATCGAACCCACTCCTATCTATCATTTCCGTCACTAAGACCCCCTTCTCCTTTTACATCCTATGGCTTCCTTCCCTCTCCATAACCATCCCCCACTTTGCACATTAGATACATCTATCCCAAAAGCAGTGTCACCTGTCACTCAGTCCTACACACTGCACATCCCCACACATCAACCAACCTACTCCATTGCTACCTCACGTCTCACAGTACCACTTAACCCTCCAAATTCTAACTGATCGTCTCCCAGTGAAGATCCGGCTACATTTATTTGCACTGAATGAAGTGCTTCATCCGCATTACGAAGAAGGAAGGTATTATACTATTAAATTATTTAAATATAGCTTTGGATCTGAGGTAATGTAATCGCAAAAAAGGAAAAATAAAGCTGTCCTATCCTAGGCTTATTGCGCATCACTTCAGCTAGAGACGGCCGACCGGGAGTGAAACCTGAAACCTGTGATTCAGCGCATCGCGATAACACCTGCTGAGTCATTTACTTGTTCATCCTTATCCTATGCAAGCTACGCCTCTAATTACCTCGTCGTACTTTCTTTCTTGGTTCGTTTTACGAAGCTTTGTCGGCACCTGTCATACATTCGACAGTTTTATGTTCTATGTCACTTGTTGAACGCTTCTAGAATTTTCTGCAGGGCTGTGGGTTTCTCGGTAGAGCACTCGGCCATTACGACGCGTCACGCTCATGGCGCATTGGCACCCGTGCGGCGCTTGCCTGTTGATTGGAACAGTCACGCACTGCTGGTCTGTTATCAACACACATTCGATGTAAGCTGTGTTGTTAGTGCGACTCGGCGGCGATTCCGTGCACATATGTGCCCTGTTACTACACTGTCCGACAGGGTCGTTACAAATACATCACGTTCCATGATGATTCTCTTTGCAGTACAGAACCTGGCACAGCTGACGTCTTTCTCGGGGGTTCACTGTTGATTGGGTGTTCCACTTAGGGAACTTTCTGACGATAGGAGAGTATCTAACAGTTTTTTTACCCGATCCTACGAGGCCAACGAAAAGAGATCGGAGGGCATCAGTAAGAAAGTGTGACCGTGCACACCTGTGCACTGGTTGTGACCACTGAAGGCGAGCAACGTCTCAACACTCAAAGTGATCGGTAGTCTCAAGACGCAAAGGAATTAAGGACATTAGCTGCCACTGGGCATCGATTTATATAACGGGGTCAGTTGAAAATTTGGGCCCGATCGGAATTCGAACCCAGGGCTGCTGTTTACTGTGCAGATGCGCTGACCGTTATGTTATCTGGACAAAGTGCTCACCACAACCTCACCGACTACCCTTGCAAGCATTCCCTCAGATCCAAATGTTAAATTTATGTACCACAACGACTGATGTAGTGCCCCTGCTCATTAGGTTCAACAGTCGCGGCATCTCGCCGATTTCTGTAAAAATCAAGCTTGGTGTGCATCTGCGCTGAAGAAATGACTGGCCGTCATTTCCGTAATTATATACACTGAAGAGCCAAAGAAACTGGTACACCTGCCTAAATCGTGTAGGTCCCCCGCGAGCACGCAGAAGTGCCGCAACACGAAGTGGCATGGACTCGACTAATGTCTGGAGTACTGCCGGAGGGAACTGACATCATGAATCCTTTACGGCTGTCCGTAAATCCGTAAGCGTACGAGGGGCTGATCTCTTCTGAACAGCACGTTGCAAGGCATCCCAGACATGCTCAATAATGTTCGTGTCTGAGGAGTTTGGTGGGCATCGGAAGTGTTTAAACTCAGAAGAGGGTTCCTGGAGACACTCTGTAGCAATTCTGGACGTGAGGAGTGTCGCATTGTCCTGCTGGCATTTCCCAAGTTCGTCGGAATTCACAATGGACACAAATAGATTCAGGTGATCAGACAGGATGCTTACGTACGTGTCACCTGTCAGAGTCGTATCTAGACGTATCAGGGGTCCCATATCACTCCAAGTGCACACACGCCACACCATTACAGAGCCTCCACCAGCTTGAACAGTCCCCTGCTGACACGCAGGGTCCATGGATCCATGAGGTTATCTACTTACCCGTACAAGTCCATCCGCCCGATACAATTTGAAACGAGACTCGTCCGACCAGGCAACATGTTCCCAGTCATCAACTGTCGAATGTCGGTGTTGACGGGCCCAGGCAAGGCGTAAAGCTGTGTGTCGTGCTGCCAATCTTTGGACCACTTGCAAATCTTACCAAGATCTGACTCAACATTTGTCCAGCGGTTTTTAGACAGTACTCCATTATAGATAACTGCAAAAAGTCTGAGGCTGCTATAAATATTGTACGCAAGGTCATTAATATACACTCCTGGAAATTGAAATAAGAACACCTTGAATTCATTGTCCCAGGAAGGGGAAACTTTATTGACACATTCCTGGGGTCAGATACATCACATGATCACACTGACAGAACCACAGGCACATAGACTCAGGCAACAGAGCATGCACAATGTCGGCACTAGTACAGTGTATATCCACCTTTCGCAGCTATGCAGGCTGCTATTCTCCCATGGAGACGATCGTAGAGATGCTGGATGTAGTCCTGTGGAACGGCTTGCCATGCCATTTCCACCTGGCGCCTCAGTTGGACCAGCGTTCGTGCTGGACGTGCAGACCGCGTGAGACGACACTTCATCCAGTCCCAAACATGCTCAATGGGGGACAGATCCGGAGATCTTGCTGGCCAGGGTAGTTGACTTACACCTTCTAGAGCACGTTGGGTGGCACGGGATGCATGCGGACGTGCATTGTCCTGTTGGAACAGCAAGTTCCATTGCCGGTCTAGGAATGGTAGAACGATGGGTTCGATGACGGTTTGGATGTACCGTGCACTATTCAGTGTCCCCTCGACGATCACCAGTGGTGTACGGCCAGTGTAGGAGATCGCTCCCCACACCATGATGCCGGGTGTTGGCCCTGTGTGCCTCGGTCGTATGCAGTCCTGATTGTGGCGCTCACCTGCACGGCGCCAAACACGCATACGACCATCATTGGCACCAAGGCAGAAGCGACTCTCATCGCTGAAGACGACACGTCTCCATTCGTCCCTCCATTCACGCCTGTCGCGACACCACTGGAGGCGGGCTGCACGATGTTGGGGCGTGAGCGGAAGACGGCCTAACGGTGTGCGGGACCGTAGCCCAGCTTCATGGAGACGGTTGCGAATGGTCCTCGCCGATACCCCAGGAGCAACAGTGTCCCTAATTTGCTGGGAAGTGGCGGTGCGGTCCCCTACGGCACTGCGTAGGATCCTACGGTCTTGGCGTGCATCCGTGCGTCGCTGCGGTCCGGTCCCAGGTCGACGGGCACGTGCACCTTCCGCCGACCACTGGCGACAACATCGATGTACTGTGGAGACCTCACGCCCCACGTGTTGAGCAATTCGGCGGTACGTCCACCCGGCCTCCCGCATGCCCACTATACGCCCTCTCTCAAAGTCCGTCAACTGCACATACGGTTCACGTCCACGCTGTCGCGGCATGCTACCAGTGTTAAAGACTGCGATGGAGCTCCGTATGCCACGGCAAACTGGCTGACACCGACGGCGGCGGTGCACAAATGCTGCGCAGCTAGCGCCATTCGACGGCCAACACCGCGGTTCCTGGTGTGTCCGCTGTGCCGTGCGTGTGATCATTGCTTGTACAGCCATCTCGCAGTGTCCGGAGCAAGTATGAGGGGTCTGACACACCGGTGTCAATGTGTTCTTTTTTCCATTTCCAGGAGTGTACAACTCGAACAGCAAGTGTCCTGATACACTTCTCTGGGACACTCCCGAAATTACTTCCAGATCTGTCGGTGACTCTTCATTCAAAATAACTTCCTCCGTCTTCCCTACGAAAAAAATCCTGAATACTGTCATAAATTTCCCTCGATACCCCATACGATCGTACTTCTGATATTGAGCCTAAGTGTGGTACCGGGTCAAATGCTTTTCGGAAATCAAGAAATACTGCTTCTACCTGACTGCCTTGATCCAAAGCTTTCACTATGTCATGTGACAAAAGTGCAAGTTTGGTTCCACATGATCGATGTTTTCGGAATCCATTCTGTTTGGCACGAAGGAGGTCATGCTGTTCCAGATACATCTTTACATTTGAACTCAGAATATTTTGAAGAATCTATAACAAATGGATATCACAGATATGGACTGTAGTTGTGTGTTTCTTTCTTCAGCTACTGGGCATGGTTTTTTTGTTCGAGGGATCAGCGGTTGATTATATTTGACAGAGGGGCTAACTGAGCCACATATTCAGTAAATAATCTGAAGGGATTCCGTCAGGCCCTGGAGCTTTCAACAACTGCAGCTTTCTCAACGTCACTGACACTAATATCTGTTTCACTCATCTTTTCAGTGGTACGACAATTAAGATGGGGCGGTACTCCTGCGATTATTTTTTTTTAAACCAACATTTGAAAATGGAGTTAAGCATTTCTACTTTTGCTTTGCTACCCAAAATTTCAGTTCCTCTCTCGCTCTCTCTGCCATGAGTGCCTGCACACTGACATTAGTGGCGTTAACAGCTATTACACATTACCAGCATCTCTGTGCTTTTTGTGAAAGATCTTTCCATACTATCCTGCGCCGGTGGTCACCGATGGCTTCGCGCATGCCTTCCCTAATGACGACCTTACGTGTTCGTTCCATTTCATTTGGTTCTGCAACGTTTCGCTTAAATATTTAACAGACTTAAGGGGCTCCGGAACGCCCTATACTTGCAATGTTAAAATAACGCTTATAAATTACATCTTTCCTCACAAAGTATTTGAGGTAGGAAGTTGAACTTTTTACAGATTATTTATTGGAACATGGGCTACAACTTAACACAGGGATTTTACAAAATTTTAGTTCAGTTATTAAGGATGATTTTTTTCAATTGTAATGAAAATTCACAACATTTTTTGCAATTTTTTATTTATATATTCAAAAATATACAGTTTTTTGGAAAAAGGCTGTGTTAAATTATGCAGAAGGTACTGTGTAACATTTACGGAAAGTTTGAAACAAATATGTTTGGAAGATCCTTAGAACACATGTAATTAGTATGAGAAAATAAAAGTTTTGGGAATCGAGCGACAAAGATTGGATTAACTTTTTAGTGCATTCCACCATATTTACACCAACTGTCTTCTTCTTTGGGACACAAGCTATGTTGGGGATTTTCATCATCTTTATTGTTTACAGTAATAACACATACCTTTGGCTTTCCAACATTTCTCCTTTTCTTAAAAGCCATCAGAGGATTTCTAATAACTTTACTTTTACTCATTGTTATACTTCAACAAAACAGAGACTCAAGAAACAGAACTAATTACGAATATTTTCGAGATAACGACAAAGTAAATAAACATGAAACAATCGACAATCACACCAGCGATATATATTGAACCATCACAGGTTAGCCACAACACATACTTTATCTCACATCACTAAAATGTACCTGATGAACACGGACGTTAATAATAACACCATTTGACAGCAGTTTAACAGCGCCACAGTGGGTCACGACCATGTAGAACACATTTCAAAAAAAGTTTAAAAATAGTTGTAGTCTTCGGAATTGAATAAATTATATATCTATTAAAAGGTAATAGTTTGCAGATTCAGAAAACGCAAAAAAGTAAAAATTGAACTTTTCATGATTTGAGCCTTTCCGGAGCCCCTTATGTATCTCAAGTTTTTGCTACTGATGTGCATTAACTTACGTTTTTCTACACCTACAGCAAGCTGCCCTGCGTCACACGTAACAGCAATTGTCCAACTCATACTATATGCTCCTCCAGTCACTAGATCACACCTTCCCGTGCACGACGGCATCATCAGCAAACAATCGCAGACTGCTGCTCATGCCGTCTGCGAGATTGTTTGTGTATATAGAGAAAAAAAACCGTCCTGTCCCACTTCCCTGGCGATTCCCTCGTCTCTGATGAACATTCGGCGTCCGGGACAACGTACTGGGTTCTCTTGCTTAAGAACTCTTCTGCTGGCTTACATACCTACACCGTGTGCCCGGACAGTCGTTAATAATCTTCAGTGGAGTGCCGTGTCAGACGTTTTCCGGAAATCTGCAGCAATATGAAATGTGTCTGTTCCCTTCATCCGTGGCTTGCAAGACATCGTGAAAGGAAAGGCCAAGTTGAGTTTCTCAGGTGAAACACAACTAGCTCTTTATTCACATGAAGTGTTGAGTGCTATTGACAAGGGATTCCAGATCGATTCCCGTTTCTGGATTTCCGGAAGGCTTTTGACACTGTACCACACAAGCGGCTTGTAGTGAAATTGTGTGCTTATGGAATATCGTCTCAGTTATGTAACTGGATTTGTGATTTCCTATCAGAGACGTCACAGTTCGTAGTAATTGACGGAAAGTGATCAAGTAAAACAGAAGTGATTTCTGGCGTTCCACAAGGTAGTGTTTCAGGCACTTTACTGTTCCTCATCTGTATAAACGATTTGGGAGACAATCTTAGGTTGTTTACAGATGTCGCTGTCGTTTATCGACTAATAAAGTCATCAGAAGTTCAAAACAAATTGCAAAACGATTTAGAAAAGATATCAGAATGGTGCGCATATTGGCAATTGACGCTAAATATCGAAAAGTGTGAGGTCACCCACATGAGTGGTAAAAGGAATTCGTTAAACTTCGGTTACACTGTAAATAAGTCTAATCTAAAAGTCGTAAATTCAACTAAATACCTACGAATTACAATTACGAACAATTTAAATTGGAAAGAAGACATAGAGAATGTTGTGGGGAAGGCTAACCGCAGACAGCATCTTATTGGCAGGACACTTAGATAAAGTAACCAGATCTAGTAAACAGACTGCCTACACTACGCTTGTCCGTACTCTTTCGGAGTGTTGCTGCGCGATGTGGGATCGTTACCAGATAGGATTCACGGAGTACATCGAAAAAGTTCAAAGAAGGGCAGCACGTTTTGTATTATCGCGAAATATGGGAGAGAGTGCCACAGAAATAGTACAGGATTTGGGCTGGACATGATTAAAAGAAAGGCGATTTTCGTTGCGACAGGATCTTCTCACGAAATTCCAATCACCAACTTTCTCCTCCGAATGCGAAAATATTTTATTGTCACCGACCTACATAGGGAGAAACGATTACTGTGATAAAATAAGGGAAATCAGAGCTCGTACGGAAAGATGTAGGTGTTCGTTCTTTCCATGCTCTATACGAGATTGGAATAATAGAGAATTGTGAAGGTGGTCCGATGAGCCCTCTGCCAGGCACTAAAATGTGATTTGCAGAGTATCCATGTAGACATGTAGACATTTAGGTGCGATACTTCCTAAACGCGCCCATATTTTCCACAGGAGTTTTTCTGTCTCAAGGAAATTTATACATTCGAACTTGCTTTACGCACAAGAACTCTCTAACAAACCGATGTTAAAGATGTGGGATCTGGACAAAAAGATGGAAACGCCGCGAGAAATGGAAAGTAAAACGTAAACGCAGATGCAGGCAAGTCAGCGGCTGCGTTATTCCATCTGGCCACAGACGGCACCCGTGCAACGTCCTCGAGTACGTTTCATGTGTCAGTCATGGACAAAACAGTGTTCTGTGTAGTTGTGAGTGCGTTAAGCCAGAGGTAAGTGAGTTTCACCGTGGGCGCACTGTTTGTGCTCGTATGCTGGGAGCTTGCAGTAACCAAGGTAGGCGAACCGTTTGGTGTTTCAAGAGGCACCGCATCGGAGAGTTTTACCGCATACAGGGAGTGTGGAGAAACATCATGCGCTAAGTACCTAGGTGGACGAAACTGCGTGTTGAATCATCATGACAGACGGCCACTGGAGAGTATTTTGACGAAAAGTAAACAGAACGACAGCTGCAAGAGTCACTGCAGAGCGGAATACTTCTTGCAGCGGTGTACCGTAGGTCTCTAGAAGAGCGTAGCGTTCCAAAAGATTGGAAAAGGGCACAGGTCATCCCCGTTTTCAAGAAGGGGCGTCGAACAGAACTATA
Organism: Schistocerca nitens; assembly: GCF_023898315.1. NCBI lineage: Eukaryota > Metazoa > Arthropoda > Insecta > Orthoptera > Acrididae > Schistocerca > Schistocerca nitens. The sequence goes on from NC_064622.1 coordinate 15,022,774, forward strand.
GACCTATATCTCTAACGTCGATCAGTTGTAGAATTTTGGAGCACGTATTATGTTCGACTATAATGACATTTCTGAAGACTAGAAATCTACTCTGTAGGAATCAGCATCGGTTTCGAGAAAAACGATCGTGTGAAACCCAGCTCGCGCTATTCGTCCACGAGACTCAGAAGGCCATGGACACGGGTTCCCAGGTAGATGCTATGTTTCTTGACTTCCGCCAGGCGTTTGATACAGTTCCCCAGAGTCGTTTAATGAACAAAGTAAGAGCATATGGGCTATCAGACCAATTGTGTGACTGGATTGAAGAGTTCCTAGATAACAGAACGCAGCATGTCATTCTCAATGGAGAGAAGTCTTCCGAAGTAATAGTGATTTCAGGTGTGCCGCAGGGGAGTGTCGTAGGACCGTTGAAATTCACAATATATATAAATGACCTTGTGGATAACATCGGAAGTTCACTGAGGCTTTTTGCGGATGATGCTGTAGTATATCGAGAGGTTGTAACAATGGAAAACTGTGCTGAAATGCAAGAGGATCTGCAACGAATTGACACATGGTGCAGGGAATGGCAATTGAATCTCAATGTAGACAAGTGTAATGTGCTGCGAATACAAAGAAAGAAAGATCCTTTATCATTTAGCTACAATATGGCAGGTCAGCAACTGGAAGCAGTTACTTCCATAAATTATCTGGGAGTGGGCATTAGGAGTGATTTAAAATGGAATGACCATATAAAATTAATTGTCGGTAAAGCAGATGCCACACTGAGATTCATTAGAAGAATCCTAAGGAAATGCAGTCCGAAAACAAAGTAAGTAGGTTATAGTACACTTGTTCGCCCACTGCTTGAATATTGCTCACTGGTGTGGGATCCGTACCAGATAGGGTTGATAGAAGAGAGAGAGAAGATCCAACGGAGAGCAGCGCGCTTCGTTACAGGATCATTTAGTAACCGCGAAAACATTACGGAGACGATAGGTAAAGTCCAGTGGAAGACTCTGCATGAGAGACGCTCAGTAGCTCGGTACGGGCTTTTGTTGAAGTTTCGAGAACATACCTTCGCCGACGAGTCAAGCAGTATATTGCTCCCTCCTACGTATATCTCGCGAAGAGACCATGATGATAAAATCAGAGAGGTTAGAGCCCACACAGAGGCATACCGACAATCTTTCTTTCCACGAACAATACGAGACTAGAATAGAAGGGAGAACCGATAGATGTACTCAAGATACCCTCCGCCACACACCGTCAGGTGGCTTGCGTAGTATGGATGTAGATGTAGATGTCGCTCTCGCGGTGCATGTCGACGCCAAAAGTACACGAAGGGAGTCCGATAAGTAGTGAATCAAAGGGAAAATTGGTATTCTGAAACTACTCGTGAGTGATGCAAGTGTCTGTGGCAGGAAAACGTGCTGTCAACACCACAAACCCACGACTGTGGGGCAATGAAGGAGTCATTTGGTCGGGTGAGTGTTGCTTCGCCCTGTTTCCAACTTATGGCCGAGTTTGCGTACCAACAGTGAAACATGGCTGGGGTTCCTTGATGGTTTGGGTAGCAATATCCTGGTTTTCTATGGGATCCGTGGGTATTCCTCAACGCCTGTTTACTGCCAACAAATTATGTGACATTTTTAGGTGATCAGGTCCACCCCATGATACAGTGTTTGTTCCGCAACGGTGATGCCGTGATCCAAGACGACAGGATCCGTGTCCACACATCTCGCAACGTCCAGGAGTGGTTTTGTGAGGATGAAGATATATTCCCACACCTCCTCTGGGCATCACAGTCGCTAGATGTCAGTACTTTCAGCCATCGTGGTCCACTTTGCAGAGGAGGGTGCATGATCGCTATTCACCTCGCCCCCCCCCCCCCTCAATAGTTACGTGAACTTTCCACTACTTTGCAGGAAGATCGGTACAAGACAGGACCTGTGTTTATCCACTTGCCAGATTACTATAAGCTGATTTGAATGTCAACGGTTTTCCAACGCTGTATTAGGCTGACAATGCGTTGCGTCTTTGCTCTTCCCACATTTTTGTCCATTCCCTGTATTGGCGTACAATTTTGCGGGTCCGTTCCTTTACGTTTCTCATACACGGTGCTTAAAAAGGAATATGCGGATTTTAAGGCATTGTAGCATTGATTACATTCGACTTACAAAAATGGTTCAAATGGCTCTGAGCACTATGGGACTCAACTGCTGTGGTCATCAGTCCCCTAGAACTTAGAACTACTTAAACCTAACTAACCTAAGGACATTACAGACATCCATGCCCGAGGCAGGATTCGAACCTGCGGCCGTAGCAGTCGCACGGTTCCGGACTGCGCGCCTAGAACCGCGAGACCACCGCGGCCGGCTGCGACTTACAGTTATAAATAATACATTAAATGATAGAGCAATGCAAACAGTTTTTCTTACAAGTGTTCGATCTAGATCTACATCTACATGGATACTCTGCAAATCACATTTAAGTGCCTGGCAGAGGGTACATCGAACCACTTTCACAATTCTCTATTATTCCAATCTCGTACAGCGCGTGGAAGGAACGAACACCTGTATCATTCCGTACGAGCTCTGATTGCCCTTATTTTATCGTGGTGATCGTTTCTCCCTATGTAGGTCGGTGTCAACAAAATATTTTCGCATTCGGAGGAGAAAGGTGGTGATTGGAATTTTGTGAGAAGATTCCGTCGCTACGAAAAACGCCTTCTTTTAATGATTTCCAGTCCAAATTCTGTATCATTTCTGTAACACTCTCTCCCATATTACGCGATAATACAAAACGTGCTGCCTTTCTTTGAACTTTTTCCATATACCCCGTCAGTCCTATCTGGTAATGAGCCCACACCGCGCAGCAGTATTCCTTAGTAGGTCTGCTAAATTTTCTAAGTGTCCTGCCAATAAAACGCAGCCTTTGGTTAGCCTTCCCCACAACATTTTCTATGTGTTCTTTCCAATTTAAACTGTTCGTAATTGTAATACCTAGGTATTTAATTGAATTTACGGTTTTTAGATTAGACTGATTTATCGTGTAACCGAAGTTTAACGAGTTCCTTTTAGCACTCATGTGGATGCCCTCACACTTTTCGTTATTTAGGTTCAACTGCCAATTTTCGTACCATACAGATGTCTTTCCAAAATCTGTTTTACAATTTGTTTTGATCTTCTGATGACTTTTATAACACTACCTTGGGCAACGCGAGAAATCACTTCTGTTTTCTCGATGACTTTCCGTCAATTACTACGAACTGTGACCTCTCTGACAGGAAATCACAAATCCAGTCACATAACTGAGACGATATTCCGTAAGCAGGCAATTTCACTACAAGCCGCTTGTGTGGTACAGTCTCAAAACAGTTCCGGAGATCCAGAAATACGGAATCGATCTGAAATCCCTTGTCAGTAGCACTCAACACTTCACGTGAATAAAGACCTAGTTGTGTTTCACAGGAACGACGTTTTCTAAACCAATGTTGACTGTGTGTCAATAGACAGTTTTGTTTCAAATGGTTGAAATGGCTCGGAGTAGTACGGGACTTAACATCTGAGGTCATCAGTCCCCTAGAACTTAGAACTAGTTAAACCTAACTAACCTAAGCACATCACACACATCCATGACCGAGGCAGGATTCGAACCTGCGACCGTAGCAGTCGCGTGGTTCCGGACTGAAGCGCCTAGAACCGCTCGGCCTCCGCGGCCGGCCCTAGACAGTTTCCTTTGAGGTAATTCATAATGTTTGAACACGATATATGTTCCAAAATCCTGCTGCATATCGACGTTAACGGTATGGGCCTGTAATTTGGTGGGTTAGACCTACTACCTTTCTTGAATTTTGGTGTGACCTGTGCAACTTTGAAGTCTTGGAGTACGGATCTTTCGTCGAGCGCCATTTATCATGTATCGAACGGATAAGCGATATCTTCCAACACCTTGATCGATGTGTTTGGAGTAATAGTGCCAATAAAGCTGTTTCTAAAGTCGGGTTTATCAGCTGGTGGTGGAGGCACGCGCACACGATCTTTTATGACCCCCAAAGGCGTGTGACGTGGAGATCGTGTAAAAACAAACTCTGTCACCTGGTCCCTTGCGGCCAATCCAGCGGTCGGCTACAACGCCGTTCAACCAATCTCGTACCTAACAATGTTCTATGGTTCAGCTTCCTCCAGTTGAGGAAAGTGCGGTACTTCCAGCGCAACAAGGTAACAAACACCAGTTACAGTTGCTTCGCTGAAGAAGAATGGCCAATAACCTTTCAGTCGCAATACGGCAAAAAGAAAACATTCAGTTTAGGAGAGGCTCGTTGCAACTGTATCATCTCGTGGGGATTTGCTGACCCCCAGATGCGCGCGTTGTGCGCGTCCATATTTCCACTGGGTGAAATGTCGGTTTGTAACTGAATGCGACACGACCCAGTCCTCATCACGCAGGAACATATCGCCTGCAAAGTTGGCACGTAAACCGTAGTGTGTAGGCTTTACAGTTTGCACCAACAGCAAACGATAACGACGTGGTTGTGGGCGTCTGCTGAAAGATCTCCACACAGAGGTCACTTTAACTGCTAATTCACGACTAGCCTTCAGAACTGATTTCTTGGAGCTTCGCGTGAAAGACTCTCATTCGTTCAGCACGTGCTGCAGTCACTATTGCTCGTTCCGTACTCTTCCCTTTGCGCACAGGTATACAAACAAAACTGTTTTGATTTGAAACTTCCTGGCAGATTAAAACTGTGTGCCGGACCGAGACTCGAACTCGGGATCTTTGCCTTTCGCGGGCAAGTGCTCTACCGTCTGAGCTACCCAAGCACGACTCGCGCCCCGTCCTCAGAGCTTTACTTCTGCCAGTACCTCGTATCCTACCTTCCAAACACCTTTCTTCCAGCAGTGCTAGTTCTGCAAGGTCTACAGGAGAGCTTCCGTGACGTTTGGAAGGTAGGAGACGAGGTACTGGCAGAAGTAAAGCTGTGAGGACGGGGCGCGAGTCGTGCTTGGGTAGCTCAGATGGTCAGCCGGCACCGTAGCTCAGCGTGTTCGGTCACAGCGTTAGCTACCCTCTGTAACAAAAAACTGAGTGAATGGATCAACGAAGAACCTAAATGGGTGCCACCGGACGCCCGCCTCAAACAAATTGAACGAACAAAGTACGATGAACAAAAAAAAATAGTTGAGCACTTGCCCGCGAAAGGCAAAGGTGCCGAGTCTCCGTCCGGCATACAGTTTTAATTTGCCAGGAAGTTTAGTATCAGCGCACACTCCGCTGGAGAGTGAAAATTTCATTCTGTTTTGAGCTGCTCTTGCATTTATTATATAATTTATAATTGTCAGTAATAAATGTTTATAAAGCGTTGTAAGGTAGCTATAATTTCCCACCTTACAAGCACCCATCCACATACTTTGCCGTGATCTACAAACACAACTAGGTATCAATTGATAGGTTGTACATCGTATATGGGAATACATAAAGGAAACTGACATTGTCACGTACGCGTTGTAAATAATTGTTAACGCTTATTGCATGAAAGGTGACGGAGTGTCTTCAAAAAGGCGTAATGAATGATTGCCTATACTAGTAGAGGTTGGAACGCCAGTGGAGATGAAACGGCAGGCGGAAGTCAAACCCTGGATGGAAGGTTCAAATGGCTCTGAGCACTATGGGACTTAACATCTATGGTCATCAGTTCCCTAGAACTTAGAACTACTTAAAACTAACTAACCTAAGGACATCACACACATCCATGCCCGAGGCAGGATTCGAACCTGCGACCGTAGCAGTCCCGCGGTTCCGGACTGAGCGCCTAGAACCGCTAGACCACCGCGGCCGGTCCTGGATGGAAGGCCCACGCAGGTGTGTTGGTCCTGCGTAAACACAGGACGTAGCTAGACGGACGTTGTGACATCTGACCATGAAGACACAATATAGGGGCGACCGGCCGCTATCGGCCGCTATTGTAGTAGGGCCGGAAGGATTACCGGATAATACTTCCGAACTCTGCAAATTTTGGACGCAGGTGCGAGGAAAGAAGAAGCAGCACCTCGGAAACCACGCAGGCTGGGTTATTTCCAAGGATTTTTACTCAGAAGCGTACGATTGTACGGGTATAGGTTTTCCCTCGCAAACTTTCCGCGCTGGACGAGAAAAGACTAAAATATGGTTGGTCGGCGTTCGGAAGAATCTGTAGAGAGGGAGAATATTCCGTGGTTTCGTTAATATGATTCATTTTCGGAATTACGATGGTGGGGAGCTGAGCCCTGCTGATAGGCCAGCAGTGGAGAAACGAGGTCTTCTGTTGTGAGCGCCCGTGTGTGACGGTCGCTCGATATCAGCTGTGTCGGTACAGACAGACTTGCTGTCTTTGCTCTCATTACAGTTTATAGTTAAAGCAGTTAGGATCTGTACTGTTGCGAAACTATACGATTCCACACTTCACCTCCGGGTTGGAAGTCATCGTTGAGTACGCAGCATTCAGTAATTGAGAGCACTTCCCCTGCCTATACTTACGTTGAGACGTTATCTGAACTCCGTCCTTGTGGCTGGGAGTTCGCGTTTCTCGTCTGTAAAACACAGAGAGGAGAAGACATTATTAGAGTATATTACTTAGAGGACCGGCTCCTGACATCCTAGCGTTTGAAAGAGTTTATTTGTGGCTGGAGTTCTTCCATTGTCACAGACGAGTACGAGAACCATCACTTTGATGCCCCGGAAGCAATACATACAGTGATATCACAAGTTGCTTCAGCTTACTAGGGCTATAAGCTAAACAGCTGTGATCACGTTAGTTTATTTCCACTGAGGTTCCACACCACCGTAGATCATCTTTGAAAGTAGTGTCTTCTAGTGTTTGGTACGTAGATGATGTCAGTCATTTCGCGTTATTGAAATTAGATCGCGCAGTCATAATAATGGGCAGAGTTGGGCAATTGATTAGTAATTTTTACGCAGGAAATATAAACTTTGTAATATAAAGGTATTTTTAATCTATAATAAATACATAAGCAGGAACAACGTTTATCATTTACTAGTATTAGTTGGCTCAATCATTCATTTATGTTTAGGTTGTAATTTATAGAATTAAGAGATCCTAAGATATGCTTCAGGGGGTAGTCAGACAGGGCAAAAATCTTCATTTTGGCGTTTATTATTTTCCGTTGCGCACATTTATTTTACACCCGCCTGGAGTAGCATCTTGGAGTGTTAGAACGCACACGTTCAATTTGAAACAGCCTGTGTACACGAGTCAGCTGCTCGTTCTTCCCGTCGCATGTCAGGCAGTCCACGCTGTGAGCCGCAGCTGAGGGCAACCAGCAGCACCTGGGGTCCCCACAGCGCCACCGTAGAAAGCTGCCGGCTATCGTGTCAGGGACGACGCCGCCCGACTCCCGGCGGTGCCACGCTTGCTTCCGGACGCTTTCCCCCGCCCGCCTCTCGCTTTCCTCCGCATGTGCTGTGTGTGGGCGTGCGCCGCGTCGTTGGCGACACTGACGTAAACGTGAGGTGCGAGACAATGGCCGACATTACAAAACCCTCTCCCTGTCACCGACACTGCGCCTTGTAAAAGTGTCGCGATTCTTGCGATCTCTCAGGTTTCGTCGGGGTCATTCTCTGCGGTAAGCTCTCGTGTGTTCCTCCGATCCGTTGCTTCCAGTTTCCTGGACGATATTTCGATTAGCGGCTCAGCCGTGTCGTTCGGCGTACTCGACGCCAGGACCGCGAGCAGACTCTGCAGTGTCGCCGCTGTTTACGGCCAACGATTCGACTCCCAGTGTCCGCTGCTGCTTTCAGTGCTCATTTGTTTCCAGAGATCGCACTAACGTTTACTTTTGTTTATATACGGTTCATCAGGTACATGCAACGAATATGGTACCACTTAACATTAGGATTTTATAGTGTTTTCTACCTTATATTGCGACATCTACGTTTTCTTATAGTTTGGAGATAGCAACTTTTACATATGACATTGTCCCAAAGATATTAATCAAAGATAGTCTTGTCCTCTACATTACGAGGTAACGTGCTATCGAGATATTATACCATATCAGCAAAATATTCTTTTAAAGATCTTTGACCAGCTTCTCAATATTTTGTATAAGTAATACTTAAAATTCCTTATCTGACGTATCGCTCTGTATACAATTTGTATTTGGATGTTTGCTTTTAAAGTCTTGTGTGACACATTCTATTCACGAAACACACTACACATTTTAAGTAACGACTAACGCAATGTGGCGACTTAAACCATTTTAATCCTTGTAAGTATTCATGTTACTTTGCACTTTTTCGTAAAAAAACACTGCATACCGCATATAATTATTTGTATCTTTGTGCAGCATCCGTGAAGATGGTCCAAACCTGAAACCGGTAGAATTTGGGTTTAAAATAAAAGAAACAGCTGATGGTTCAAACATGCATTTTATACATTACTTAACGGTTGTTGGCAATCATCTTCCAAAAATGTTGAGCACTAATATTCCGTGAAACGCACGTTCTCTCCACGTTTCCCAGCTCTGATACAGGAAATGGCCAGCGAGTTTGTAATAAATTTAATAAAAAAATTGCTCTGAGCACTATGGGACTTAACATCTGAGGTCATCAGCCACCTAGAACTTGGAACTACTTAAACCTAACTAACCTAAGGACATCACACACATCCATGCCCGAGATAGGATTCGAACCTGCGACCGTAGCGGTCGCGCGGTTCCAGACTGAAGCGCCTAGAACCGCTCGGTCACAACGGCCGGCAAAATTGATCCATGATACCAACTCTTGTTCAAACTGAAATCTCGGTTTATTTGGTTTTCTGATTTTTGAAAGTCGTCTTAATTGCGCCGACACAGAAATTTGGCATTTATACTCGTTGTATTTTATTTCGTGGCTGTACATGAGGGAGTTCTCGGCGACATCTGCAACTCAGCTGAATACCTGTCGTGATTCTTGCTTGGTGCAACTCAGAACAACTTTACAGGCACGGAGAAATCACGATGTCATATTTGAAAATCAATATCCGGTTGGCCAGTTGACGTATCATAGCACGCGGATGACAAATTTATTTCGAAGAAAACACACATCGTACAATCAAGAGCAGTTTAATTCCACAGCATCCCCTTGCTCTGAGAAGACAGTAGCGACACGTGGTGTGTCATATCTGCCGGGGTCCCAGTTCTCTGGCAGATCCACATACGTCACCCATCGTCGTGCTGACATTGCGAGTTCTTCGAGATGGGCGCGCGAGCATTTTCGAGTGGTTTTCGAGTAAGTCGAGTAAGTCAGTGGGTCGCCATTGGAGACAGGCAGAATCTCGAGTGGAAAATAGTTTTACCTGACATTAGGAAATATTAAAGGTGAAATAAACGTCGCCGATAGACAAGCAGTAGAAGTGGAATGAGAGAAAGAGCGCTGATTGCAGAAACGAAGGGAAAAGACGGCAGTAAGATTTTATTAAGAAAGTTGCATTCGGGTTTAAGCGGCTCTTCCGGTAAAGGTTAACAGTCACCTGCGTACGATCAGAAACAGTAATTGCCCGTTACAAAGTTTCATCTAAGCTATAATAGTTTCCATGCGGTAATTTCTAGAATGAGACTAACCTCAGTGAAATACTACTGTAAAAGTAATGCCGAGTGTGACTATGGACCGAATATTGTTGGACACGAAATTTTTCTCTGAAGAACAGCGTCTGTGTTTGCACACTTTCCTCCTCCTTAATTACAGCATAAAATCCAAGTTCATCGAACTATCTGTGAAATAGCGATATAATCAGGCTTAATTAAAATCGAAACAGGTACCATGTCATAGCTCTTATCCTTCCCTTGTTGACCTGTATGCTAAATGTGAGTTCTTCACCCCCCCCCCCCTCTCCCCCGCAGAAATAACTTCTTTCCGATCGTCTTTAATTGAATTTCCTACCGCTAATATTGATCGAAAAACAGCAAATTGCGTCCGAGCATGGACAACGAAAGCACTGAGCAGCAACGCCGAGGGAAGCCCACAACTCAGAGAAATTGATCGAATTTTCTCATTTTTAGAGTCCTGAAGGGCGATCTGTTTTAATTGTAAAAACCTTTCAACAACCAAGATCGCATAAAATATTTCTTTATAAAGAAACATTTTATGCGATCTTCACTCGAACACTAAAATTTTCGTCCAAGGTCCCTCAACCCATGGGACACAATTTTGAGAGTGTTACATTGACTTCCTGAAGGTACAAATCGCCTACAGGACTCAACATGCTCGGAAATGGATGCACATGATTGGAAAGTGGGTCGCTGCATCGTTCCCCAGTGGGATACGTTGGTAGAATTACCAGAGGCCGTACTTTGTACCTTGTAAACATCCCTCCCCCCCCCCCCCCACACACACCGAATCACCTCATGTCGGGATGGTTGATGGTTGCTTTGAAAGGGCACGGCCGACTTCCTTCCCCATCCTTCCCTAATCCGATGGGGCCGATGACCTCGCTTGTTTGGTCCCCTCCCCGATATCAACCAACCCAACCGAAACACCTCCACCACCTATCTGGATAGAGACATGATGACAAGCGGGATGCCTAACTTCGTGTACTTCCAACGTACTAGTGGTCATGCGAAAACCGACTTGAGCTTATCTTACATGGCACGCTGAAGCCATGGAACAAAACCGTCATTCAGGCCCAGTATTTCTTGACTCCCAAAAAGCATGTGACTTAGTATCACACCAAAGCTTACTAGCGAAAGTACGATCATATAACAGGAGCCGCGTTGTACGGGTAGCATCCTGGGCCACGATATAAATCCAGACACTGCTTAAGTTTCGAATAAAAATCGTCAGCAATGGCGGCCGAAGGCTTGTGGATAAGTCACCCTCGTTACGCCAACAGCCTTGTCAAAGAAGGACGGAGGAGCGGAGAGCAATGGTCAACGGTAAAAGGATGCAAAAGGCAATGAAACCAGTGCATGAAAGACACATAATATGTTTCCTCAGGACATGTCGCCTGTAATTGGAAAAAAATTTATGATGATCCCTCCACTGCCAAAAGATTCCAAATTAGTCCCTTATTCAGATCTCCGGGAGAGGACTGCCAAAGGCGAGGTGTCTGTGAGAAAGAGATGGAATGACCAAGGAAAGGGTAATGATATACAGGTTGGTGTGTGCAATGTCAGAAGTTCGAATATTTTAGGGAAGCTAAAAAATCTGAAAAGCGAAATGTAAAAGCTAAATGTCGGTATAGTAATGAAGGAAAATGCAAAGAAGATAAGGACTTCGAGGCGGACGAGTATAGAGTAAAAACAGCAGCAGAAAATGGTATAACGGGAGTAGGGTTCGTTATGAATGGGAAGGTGGACAAAGAGCGTGTTACTGCGAACAGTTCAGTGATCGAGTTGTTCTTATCAGAATCGACAGCAACCCGTCGCCGACAACAATACTTCAGATATGAAGCTGAAGAGACAGAGAAAGTGTATGAGGATAATTCAGTTTGTAATGAGCAATGAAAATCTAATAATCATGGAGGACTGGAATGCGGTTGAATTGGAAGTAGCAGAAGATAGGCTTACGGGACAACATGGGCATGGTACTAATAGTGAATATTCTATTCAAGAATTGCAAGAGGTAAAAAAGAAAAAAGAAAGACAGAAAGATGTAAAGATTGCTGGTGGATTATATCACAGTCACACAGTGTTTCCGAAGTCTGATTTTGGATTGTGAGGCCTGCCGGCCGCGGTGGTCTAGCGGTTCTAGGCGCTCAGTCCGGAACCGCGCGACTGCTACGGTCGCAGGTTGGAATCCTGCCTCGGGCATGGATGTGTGTGATGTCCTTAGGTTAGTTAGGTTTAAGTAGTTCTAAGTTCTAGGGGACTGATGACCACAGCAGTTAAGTCCCATAGTGCTCAGAGCCATTTGAACCATTTTTTGATTGTGAGGCCTATCCAGAAGCAGATATAGACTCGGAGCACGATTTAGTAATGATGAAGAGTAGACTGCCGTTTAAGAGAATCGTCCGGAAGAATCATTGTGGAAGGAAGTGGTATACAGAAGTACTGAGAAATGGTGGGATGTATTTGAAGTTCTCTGAGGCTATGAATACTGCGATGAGGAATGCCACAGTTGGCAGTCCTGTTACTGAGGTGTGGATATCTCTAAAAGGAAGAGTCAGAGGTGTTGGACAGAAAAACATAGGGGGTACAGGAAAGATAACAGTAAAGAAACTTTGGATAACGGAAGAAATGCTCAGTTTGTCAACGAAAGAAGGATGTATAAAAATGATCAGCAAAAGACAGGAATACACCAAGTCGCTTAGTATAAAAAAAAAAGAGGAAATGCAGGGTAGACAAGGCGAATTTTCTGCAGGATAAGTGTGAAGAAATCTAAAAAGGTATGATCGTCAGAAGGACTGACTCAGCATACAGAAAAGTCAAAACAACACTTTGGCGAGATTAAAAGCAAGGTCGGAAACATTAAGAGTGTAACGGGAACTACGCTGTTAAAAGCAGAGCACAGGGCACACCGGTGGAAAGGCTGCTACGAGTGCGAGGCATTGTCTGATGATGTGACAGAAGAAGAAACTGGAGTCGATAAGGAAGAGATAGGGGATGCACCATTAGAGTTAGAATTTAAAAGAGCTTTGGAAGACGTGAGATCAAACAAGGCAGAAGGGACAGATAACATTTCATCGGAATTTCTAAAGTAATTGGGGGAAGCGGGAACCCAACGACTATTCAAGTCGGTGTGCAGAATCTAAGAGACTGGCGATATAAGACTTTCATATAAGACTTTCACAAAAATGTGACCCACAAAATGAAGAGCAAATAAGTGCGACAAGTATCGGACAATCAGCTGAACAGCTCATGCATCCAAGTTGCTGACAAGAATAGAATAATGGAAAAGAAGACTGACGACGTGTTAGAGGACGATCGGTTAGGCTTTAGGAAGAGTCAGTGCAGCATAGAGACAGTCATGACGTTGCACTTGATAATGGGTGCAATAGGGAAGAAAAATGAAGACACGTTCATAAGATCTGTCGATTTCAAAAAGGCTTTCGACAATGTGAAATGGCTCAAAGTGTTCGAAATTCTGAGGAAAATAGGAGGAAACTATAGGGAAAGACGCGTAATACACAATATGTACGGGAACCAACGTAGAATAATAAGACAGGAAGGCCAAGAGCAAAGTGCTCGGATTAAAAATGGTGTAAGATAGGGATGCAATATTTCGTCCCTAGTGTTCAAACTATACATCGAGGAAGCAATGACGAAAATAAATGCTCAAGAGTGGGTTAAAAGTCAGGGTGGATGGATATCAGTGAGAAGAATGGTTCAAATGGCTCTGAACACTATGGGACTCAACTGCTGAGGTCATTAGTCCCCTAGAACTTAGAACTAGTTAAACCTAACTAACCTAAGGACATCACAAACATCCATGCCCGAGGCAGGATTCGAACCTGCGACCGTAGCGGTCTTGCGGTTCCAGACTGCAGCGCCTTTAACCGCACGGCCACTTCGGCCGGCCTCAGTGAGAAGATTCACTGATGACATTCCTATCCTCAGTGAAGATGAAGAGGAATTAAAAAATCTGTTAAATGGAACAAACAGCCTAATGACTAAAGTATATGGATTGAGAATAAATCTAAGCAGGACGAAAATAATGAGAAGTAGATAAATGAGAATAGTGACAGGCTTAATACCGAAATTGGCGATCACAACGTAGACGAATTTAAGGAACTCTGCTATCTTGGAAAGAAAATAATCTGTGACAGATGAAGTAAGGAGTACATAAAAAGCAGCACAGGTAAAGAGGGCATTGCTGGCCAAAAAAGTTTACTAGTATCAAACGTAGGTCTTAATTTGAGGAAGAAAGTGCTGAAAATGTACGTTTCGAGCACAGTACTGTAGGGTAGTGAATCATGGACTGTGGGAAAAATCTGAACAGCAAAGAATGGAAGCATTTTAAATGTGGTGCTTCAGAAGAATGTTCAAATTAGGTGGAATTATAAGTTAAGAATGAGGAAGTGGTTCGCAGAATCGTCGAAAAAAATACATGTGGAAAAAAAACACTCACAAAAAGAAGGGGATGGATAATAGGACATGTGTTGAGACATCAGGGAATAACTTCTGTGGCACAAGAGGAAGCTTAGATGTTATAAACTGTAATGGAAGACAGAGATGGGAATACACTCAACAATTAATTTAGCGCGTAGAGTGCAAGAGCTAATCCGAGAGGAAGAGATGGGCAGAAGAGAGGAATGCCTGGCAGGCTCCGTCAAACGGGTCACAAAACTACTGGAAAAAAAAAATCATATGATACATCAGATGAAACCTGTGTCTCGATTATGGACTTCCTGGTAGATGGATAAGAAATGGTTACCTTGCATGGAGAATCATCGAGAGATGTTAGAGAAGCTTCAAATGTGCCCTAGGCAAGCGCATTGGGAACCTTGCTGTTTATGTTGCATATTAATGTATATCAACACGAATTGTTACCTCACACTTTTTGCGAGTTATTTATAATGATGTACAGTCAGTAAAACACCACACAATTATTTGTTCCAGTGACAGTGTAGTGCAGGACAACACTCCTGTGTAAAGTGTACTGCTGGACGAATGCATCTGTGTGCAGTGTATTGGTGGATGGATGGCCCTGTGTACAGTGTATTGGAGGATTAACTCTCCCGTGTACAGTGTATTGCTGGACTAACGCTGGTGTGTACAGTATACTGCGGGACTACCGCTCGTGTTTACAGTGTACTGCGGGAATAAGGTTCGTGTGTACAATGTTTTGCTGAAATGACACTCTTGTGCACAGTTTATTGCTGGACTAATGCATCTGCGCACAGTATATTACGGGAGTAACGCTACTGAAAGAGAGGACATCGCGGAGAAATGTCTCAGCCGGAACCTGTCGGCTGTTATTGACGTAGCTCCTTCACTCTACAGCGGAATGTACATTGTTTTGCAGCTTTCTCACATCTCAGACCGTAATTTCGTTACACAGTGTCCCGCTGACGTTACACACAGTAGCAGCTGACACTGTTACTCGCGCTTCTAGCTGGCGGCGCTTTCACTGCTAGTACCGTAGTAGGCTGGCCTGGACTGCCCTCACTCCAGCCCGCCTCTGTGCGCCGCTGTCCAGCGCTGTGCGGCCACTGTCGCTGCACGAGCCACTCTGCCAGCCTGACACGAAGCAGCACACTTTACCAGGTGCGATGGTTTCTCCCTCCCCGAAAGAAAACGTAACTTCGCTCGTAATTAAAATTTATAGCCGATGTTTGACGCTGCAGAAATCTATACCATTTCTCACTTTCAGAATTGTAACGTGATTTTTGCGGGATGTAGTGACTTTTTAAGCGACTTTAATATGGATGATCTACGAGGTGCATTCAAGTTCTAAGGCCTCCGATTTTTTTCCTAATTAACTACTCACCCGAAATCGATTAAACTGGCGTTACTTCTCGACGTAATCGCCCTGCAGACGTACACATTTTTCACAACGCTGACGCCATGATTCCATGGCAGCGGCGAAGGCTTCTTTAGGAGTCTGTTTTGACCACTGGAAAATCGCTGAGGCAATAGCAGCATGGCTGGTGAATGTGCGGCCACGGAGTGTGTCTTTCATTGTTGGAAAAAGCCAAAAGTCACTAGGAGCCAGGTCAGGTGAGTAGGGAGCATGGGGAATCACTTCAAAGTTGTTATCACGAAGAAACTGTTGCGTAACGTTAGCTCGATGTGCGGGTGCGTTGTCTTGGTGAAACAGCACACGCGCAGCCCTTCCCGGACGTTTTTGTTGCAGTGCAGGAAGGAATTTGTTCTTCAAAACATTTTCGTAGGATGCACCTGTTACCGTAGTGCCCTTTGGAACGCAATGGGTAAGGATTACGCCCTCACTGTCCCAGAACATGGACACCATCATTTTTTCAGCACTGGCGGTTACCCGAAATTTTTTTGGTGGCGGTGAATCTGTGTGCTTCCATTGAGCTGACTGGCGCTTTGTTTCTGGATTGAAAAATGGCATCCACGTCTCATCCATTGTCACAACCGACGAAAAGAAAGTCCCATTCATAATGTCGTTGCGCGTCAACATTGCTCGGCAACATGCCACATGGGCAGCCATGTGGTCGTCCGTCAGCATTCGTGGCACCCACCTGGATGACACTTTTCACATTTTCAGGTCGTCATGCAGGATTGTGTGCACAGAACCCACAGAAATGCCAACTCTGGAGGTGATCTGTTCAACAGTCATTCGGCAATCCCCCAAAACAATTCTCTCTACTTTCTCGATCATGTCGTCAGACCGGCTTGTACGAGCCCGAGGTTGTTTCGGTTTGTTGTCACACGATTTCTGCCTTCATTAAACTGTCGCACCCACGAACGCACTTTCGACACATCCATAACTCCATCACCACATGTCTCCTTCAACTGTCGATGAATTTCAGTTGGTTTCACACCACGCAAATTCAGAAAACGAATGATTGCACGCTGTTCAAGTAAGGAAAACGTCGCCATTTTAAGTATTTAAAACAGTTCTCATTCTCGCCGCTGGCGGTAAAATTCCATCTGCCGTACGATGCTGCCATCTCTGGGACGTATTGACAATGAACGCGGTCTCATTTTAAAACAATGCCCATGTTTCTATCTCTTTCCAGTCTGGAGAAAAAAAATCGGAGGCCTTACACCTTAAATGCACCTTGTATTAATCCTCAGTTGGCCGGCCGAAGTGGCCGTGCGGTTAAAGGCGCTGCAGTCTAGAACCGCAAGACCGCTACGGTCGCAGGTTCGAATCCTGCCTCGGGCATGGATGTTTGTGATGTCCTTAGGTTAGTTAGGTTTAACTAGTTCTAAGTTCTAGGGGACTAATGACCTCAGCAGTTGAGTCCCATAGTGATCAGAGCCATGTGAACAATTTTTTGAATCCTCAGTTGATATTAATACAATACTAACGATTTTTGCGGTTACGTCCATCTTTGTACAGCTGAATAAAGCAATATTTGTTTCAAAATGGTCCAAATCGCTCTAACAAGGGAACCTCCCCATCGCACCCCCCTCAGATTTAGTTATAAGTTGGCACAGTGGATAGGCCTTGAAAAACTGAACACAGATCAATCCAGAAAACAGGAAGATGTTGTGAGGAACTATGAAAAAAATAAGCAAAATATACAACCTCAGTAGTCCATGTGCAAGATAGGCAACATCAAGGATAGCGTGAGCTCAGGAGCGCCGTGGTCCCGTGATTAGCGTGAGCAGGTGCGGAACAAGAGGTCCTCGGTTCAAGTTTTCACTCGAGTGAAAAGTTTATTTTCGCAAAGTTATGATCTGTCCGTTCGTTTATTGACGTCTCTGTTCACTGTAATAAGTTTAGTGTCTGTGTTTTGCGACCGCACCGCAAAACTGTGCCATTAGTAGACGAAATGACGTGCCTCTCCAATGGGAACCGAAAATATTTGATCGCAAGGTCATAGGTCAACCGATTCCTCCACAGGAAAACACGTCTGATATATTCTATACGACACTGGTGACGGTATGTGCGTCCCGTTCTCTCTTTTAATTTACTTAATTCATTTTATAAATTTTACCCCATAACTCATTATCTGATGGTTTACTCTTGAAGATCTCCTCTCGTTGTCTTGTATCACAATATTTTCATTGTTACAGTTTACATCAGGTGATGGAACTTTAACACGTTCCCAAACCGGTCGTGTAGACAATAAAAGATTGTTGATTCAGCAACTATTGTGCGGTTTCTTCGCCATACAAACTAGACTTAACACAGTTGCAGCTGCCCCATAAGAAGAACCCCTTGAGTTATTTATTAAACGTAATCAGCGTTATTCGAAACGCTAGAAAGACCCATCACAGACACCAGCTTCGTGCACATTGTGGGAAAAACTATTGTTTAGCAATAATGAGTCTCTGCAAAACTGAAATAATATGTTTGGGCCACTACTTACAGTACTTAGGCCACGTAATTTGCGTACTGAAACCGACAGAGTAACAACGGTGTTCCCAATAAGTGCACTGTTTTCACTACAGGGGAGCAGTGAGGAATGCGTTGAACTAATTACGGGTAAGCGGAACAGACAGTCGCCCGCCGACTTGCGCTGACTATCTCAAACTTAATTACAAATTACCAGAGCTCACGCTAAAAACTGAAAAGCATTGTGTCATAAACTTGTAGGGATTAAACCTCTGGGTACAACGAAATTTTCCGCGATATTCCATTGACTATGACTCCTAGTAACTCATTCAGACACACCGGTTAATGAAGCTTACTGTGCGTTGCTCTTAGCCTAACAAACTAAAAATCCTAAACTACGACATTCGACAAGAGAAAATCAGCACTTCGGAGTATATGAATGTGTTAAACATTAAATTAGGGTCGGAAAAATTTACAGAAGCGCGATGAAACTGGTTGACAAACACACAGTAAAGAGGCACTGTTGCTGATCTGAAAATTAGCGAAAGGAAAATGCAACATGATCGAAAGCAGCAACAAATGAGCTGAACTGTCATGAGCCCTAATAAAAAACCAACAGGTACCAGACTTTGAATGTATTCTAGTTGTCCAACTACGTATTTCTGTGAGCGGCCGAAGTCGACAAACGAGATTTGGAGGTAGTTTGCTAATCATGTGCACCAAATAACCTCTGTGAATGTCCGAAGGAACAATGCACCGTTCTCCTTAACAACACGGGCTCTGCAGTACTGTACACAGTGGGACTGGGTCGGTGGCGCCAGAGATGGGTTGATAACCGAGGGCTGAACCGGTGAAGTCGAAAATATGCCGAGCACCGCGCATGCGCCGAGGTGGGGGCGGCGCCCCGCCTATCTGCTGACGTCGCCAAGTTAACCAACAAATGACTCGCGCCGCTCGCTCGTGTTGCAAGAGTGGATTTTGCGCCTTAGTGTCTTCTTAATCTGCTTGTTATTATCTGCATTGTTTGCGAGATATTCTACGAAGATTGAATGAGGACTTAGTATTTATCCCAAGAATGATCTCCAAAAACGCAGACCAAATATCTGAAACAAAAAGTTGCGTAAGTTTTAAAATTCCTACAGGATCAAAAATCCTAGACCTTGAACAAATAACTAACACGGAAGATTTTGTAAGTGAAGTAAAAAGTCCCTCTGCTATTTGGCATGTCAAAAGCGATGACTGTAGCAACAAAGTGGTGGGAACGAATGCGTGGCAAGAAATTATAACGAAGATTGTGCCTGATTTCAATGAGAAGAGCATGGATGAAAAAAAAATTGGTAAATTGTATGTTCCTTTTTAAAGTTTAACACCGTACTTTTCGGACCATAAAAGACTAGCGAAATTTAGTCGCTACCTCTGTAGGATGCTAGGATGGTAGTAACCTTCAAGCACATTTGCATCTCTCCCCCCTTTTCTTTTGCGTTTACCAGTATCAAGTGTACCGTTATGCAGTCTTAAACCGATAAGTAGGGACAAAACGTATGAGCGTGGAAATCATGAACTCATCCCTACAGGGTGAATGAGGAGAAATCTAGAACAATACTTATATTTAAAAATGTTCATAACAAAATTAAGGGTGCGCCTTATCGCCGTCTTAAGGCGTTCCGCATTATGGTCGAAAAAATAGAGTTAAAATATTATTGTTAATTGCAGTTATTTACGCGTATGTGGCTAGTACAGTAATGAATTTTATTTATTTATTATAATATTATTGAAGTATAAATTCCTGACACTCTAGAATTTTAATTGTAAGTTCCAATCAGTTCGGTGAAAACAATAATGTGACTTCTTACAGTGAACATAGTAATAATTGCACAATGCACGTCAGAAATACAGTGCCAGATGAACAATGAGGCCTAACCACATTAACGTTCACGTAACACTTCTAGTAATTACATGTTTTGCAGCTGCCAATGCACTTCACCTTCCCGGCTACCAAAGTAGTTTGCAATATTTCCTCCGCGTACTGAACAAGGTGACATGTCCTGCAATCCCTGAATAGTTAACGCATCCTCAATCGACATACGAGTATAAAACAATCCTTTCTCCAGCCGATAATGTAGCAGTGGATGTAAGTGTAATAAACGTTTTGTTTTCATTCTCCTCCTCCTCCTCCTCCTCCTCCTCTCTTCTTCCTGCTTAGAAGTACTAACAAAAGTTCCTCCTCGCTCGAGTCCATTTCACTAACTAATCAGTTGGCAACACTGCACTGTCAGACACCGGGGATCCAGCAGTGTTCACCACAATTACCGGCGACCCTCACCAGTGTCCCAGTGTGAAACGGGCCTAAGAACATAAATAGATAAGAAACCATTTTTGATTCACTTACATCTACATGGATACTCTGCAAATCACACTTAAGAGCCTGGTCGAGGGTTCATCGAACCTCCTTCACAATAATTCTCTGTTATTCCAATCTCGAACAGCTCGCGGAGAAAACTAACACCTATATTTTTCCTTGCTGGCTCTGATTTCCCTTATTTTGTTACGATGATCGTTTCTCCCTATGTAGGTCGGCGTCAACAAAATATTTTCGCATTCGGAGGAAAAAGTTGGTGACTGAAATTTCGTGAGAAGATTCCGCCGCAACGAAAAACTCCTTTGTTTTAATGATGTCCAGCACAAATCCTGTTCATTTCAGTGACTCACAACCCTAAATCCTCTCCCCTATTTCGCGATAATCCAAAACGTGCTGTCCTTCTTTGAACTCTTCCGATATACTCCGTCACTCCCATCGTATAAGGATCCGAAACCGCACAACAGTACTCCAAGAGAGGACGGACAAGCGTCGTGTAGGCAGTCTGTTTACGAGATCTGGTTAAATTTTCTAAGTGTCCTGCCAATAAAACGCTATCTCTGGTTAGCCTTCCCCCACAACATTTTCTGTGTGTTCCTTCCAATTTAAGTTGTTCGTAATTGTAATTCCTAGGTATTTAGTTGAATTTACGGCCTTTAGATTTGACTGATTTATCATGAAACCGAAGTTAGCGGATTCCTTTTAGCAGTCATGTGGCTGACGTCACACTTTTCATTATTTGGCATCAATTGCCAATTTTCGCACCATTGAGATACGTTTCCTAAAACGTTTCCCAATTCGTTTTGATCTTCTGCTGACTTTATTACTCGATAAACGACGGCGTCATCTGCAAACAGCCCAAGACGGCTGCTCCGATTGCCTCCTAAATCATTTATGTAGATAAGGAATAGAAGACGGCCTACAGCACTACCTTAGGGAACGCCAGAAATTACTTCTGTTTTACTCAGTGACTTTACGTCAGTTACTACGAACTTTGATGCCTCTGACAGGAAATCGCAAATCCACTCACATAACTGAGACGATATTCGATAAGCACGGAATTTCACTACAAGCCGCTTGTGTGCAAATTGTCTCAGCACTGAAAAGTCGGCCCTTCTGAAGCAGAAAAATACCTAGTACTTTGGAAGAAACCAAGTGACATAGGCTAAAGTAAAAAAGTATTTAAACAGAGTGAAGCGATGAGTGAAAATTTGTACCAACGCCACGATTCGAGCCGGGGTCCTTCCACAGCTACAGAGACACGCCTCCTTGCTCACTGCAAATCCCATTCACGCCTCATTCCACCCTGTATCCCCCCTAAACTGCAACAGCGTTGTTGAGGCTCTCCAACTGTAATGGAACAGATACTGAGCATCGAACGAAACAGGGGATCCTGCCTGAAACCCAGGCCTAGGTACCGTAATCAAATAAAATTATATGGTTCCAGAAACCTTATCAACTCCCAGATGTCTATGATGGGTCAAATGGCTCTGAGCACTGTGGGACTTGACATCTGCGGTCATCAGTCCCCTAGAACTTAGAACTACTTAAACCTAACTAACCTAAGGACATCACACACACATCCATGCCCGAGGCAGGATTCGAACCTGCGACCGTAGCAATCAC
Organism: Schistocerca nitens; assembly: GCF_023898315.1. Classification (NCBI taxonomy): domain Eukaryota; kingdom Metazoa; phylum Arthropoda; class Insecta; order Orthoptera; family Acrididae; genus Schistocerca; species Schistocerca nitens. The sequence continues at coordinate 15,044,627 of NC_064622.1, forward strand.
ACGGTTCCAGACTGAAGCGCCTAGAACCGCACGGCCACACCGGCCGGCTGTCTATGATGTATGTATGAAGATTGAAGCGACGATTGAAAATGAGTACCAAGATCGGGACTCGTAAGCCGTCGGAGTTTAGGGGAAATACTAAGTGGGCTTAGGCGTGAATGAGAATTTGGACTCAGGAGGGAGGCGTGCGAGGGTAGTCCCTGCAGCTGAACAAAGCCACTGTGTCAGGATGGCGTAGTGCTTAGCACACCTGCCTACTGAGCAGGGTCCGAGCGAGGTGGCGCAGCCGTCAACACACTGGACTCACACTGGGGACGACGACACTTCAAACCCGCGTCCGGCCATCCTGATTTAAGGTTTTCCGTGATTCTCTAAACCGCTTCAGTCAAACGCCGGGATGGTTCCTTTGAAAGAGCATGGCCGATTTCCTTCGCCATCCTGCTCTAATCCGAGCTTGCGCTCCCTCTCTAATGACCTCGTTCTCGAAGGGACATTAAACACCAACCTCTGTCTCCCTCCTACTGAGCACGAGACCAGGGTTCGAATCCCAGCCTTGATGCAAATTTTCATTCAGCGTTTCACCCTGCGTGTATACATCTTACACTACTGGCCATTGAAATTGCTGCACCACGAAGATGACGTGCTACAGACGCGAAATTTAACAGAGAGGAAGAAGATGCTGTGACTACGAATGATTAGCTTTTCAGAGCATTCACACAAGGTTGACGCCGGTGGCGACACCTATAACGTGCTGACATGAGGAAAGTTTCCAACCGATTTCTCATACGCAAACAGCAAAAAATGGTTCAAATGGCTCTGAGTACTATGGGACTCAACTTCTGAGGTCATCAGTCCCCTAGAACTTAGAACTACTTAAACCTAACTAACCTAGGGACATCACACACAGCCATGCCCGAGGCAGGATTCGAACCTGCGACAGTAGCGGTCTAGCGGCTCCAGACTGTAGCGCCTAGAACCGAACGGCCACGCCGGCCGGGTCGCAAACAGCAGCTGACCGGCGTTGCCTGGTGAAACGATATTGTGATGCCTCGTGTAAAGAGGAGAAATGCATACCATCACGTTTCCGAACTTCATAATGGTCGGATTGCAGCCTATCGCGATTGCGGTTTATCGTAGCGCCACATTGCTGCTCGCGTTGGTGGAAATCCAATGACTGTTAGCAGAATATGGAATCGGTGGGTTCAGGAGGGTAATACGGAACGCCGTACTGGATCCCAACGACCTCGTATCACTAGCAATCGAGGTGACAGGCATCTTATCTGCATGGCTGTAACGTTTCGTGCAGCCACGTCTCGATCCCTGAGTCAACAGCTGCGGACGTTTGCAAGACAACAACCATCTGCACGAACAGTTCGACGGCGTTTGCAGCAGTATGGACTATCAGCTCGGAGACCGTGCCTGCGGTTACCCTTGACGCTGCATCACAGACAGGAGCGCCTGCGATGGTGTACTCGACGACGAACCTGGGTGCACGAATGGGAAAACGTCATTTTTTCGGATGAATCCAGGTTCTGTTTACAGCATCATGACGGTCGCATCCGTGTTTGGCGACATCGCGGTGAACGCACATTGCAAGCGTGTATTCGTCATCGCCATACTGGCGTATCACCCGGCGTGATGGTATGGGGTGCCATTGGTTACACGTCTCGGTCACGTCTTGTTCGCATTGACGGCACTTTGAACAGTGGACGTTACATTTCAGTTGTGTTACGACCCGTGGCTATACCCTTCATTCGATCGCTGCGAAACGCTACATTTCAGCAGGATAATGCACGACCGTATGTTGCAGGTCCTGTACGGGCCTTTCTGGATACAGAAAATGTTCGACTGCTGCCCTGGCCAGCACATTCTCCAGATCTCTCACCAACTCAAAACGTCTTGTCAATGGTGGCCGAGCAACTGGCTCGTCACAATACGGCAGTCACTACTCTTGATGAACTGTGGTATCGTGTTGAAGCTGCATGGGCAGGTGTACCTGTACACGCCACCCAAGCTCTGTTTGACTCAATGCCCAGGCGTATCAAGGCCGTTATTACGGCCAGAGGTGGTTGTTCTGGGTACTGATTTCTCAGGATCTACGCACCCAAATTGGGTGAAAATGTAATCACATGTCAGTTCTAGTATAATATATTTTTCCAATGAATACCCGTTTATCATCTTCATTTCTTCTTGGTGTAGCAATTTTAATGGCCAGTAGTGTAGATGCCTGAGACCTGAAAAGGTCTCAGGAACTATATCTTTTTTGCCGGCCGCGGTGGTCTAGCGGTTCTAGGCGCTCAGTCCGGAGCCGCGCGACTGCTACGGTCGCAGGTTCGAATCCCGCTTCGGGCATGGGTGTGTGTGATGTCCTTAGGTTAGTTAGGTTTAAGTAGTTCTAAGTTCTAGGGGACTGATGACCATAGATGTTAAGTCCCATAGTGCTCAGAGCCATTTGAACCATTTTGAACTATATCTTTTCATTTGATTAAAATAGAAAACCTTGTGTCTGCTGCCCCGTTAATATTATTTGATGTGTTTATATTTACGTATTTTCTAGATCAAATAGCTGTTGATGATTTAATGTGCTTGACCGACAGTTTTTTATATTCTTTCAGTGCTCAACAGTGAGGATAATTTACCATAACATCCAATACGAGTTTCGATTGTAGCATTAGTTGTTTGGTTGGCTGATTTTTATGAGGGGACCAAACAGCGAGGTCATCGGTCTCATCGGATTAGGGAAGGATGGGGAAGGAAGTCGGAAGTGCCCTTTCAAAGGAACCACCTCGGCATTTGCGTGAAGCAAATTCACGAATCACGGGAAACTTAAATTAGAATGGCCGGACACAGGTTTGAACCGTCGTCTTCCTGAATGAGAGTCCAGTGTGGTAACCACTGCGCCACCTCGCTCTAGCGTTAGTAAATCCTACACTGTGTCGCAAAAGTCCCCGTGCCGCTAGGTCAAAACGGTGTTCGTAAACTGGACTTCATGGCTCAGCAGGTTAGTCGAGATGGGACAGGGTGCCTCATTGTTCGCCTACCCAGGAGTACACGCGTGCGGCCGTTTGAACACGGGCATTGGCATCTTCGTAGAAGGGGGTATCTGCGGCATACTCGCGATGAACATGCAGAAGAAAGGACAACACTTGCCCATGGAATATGCTGTTCACCCTAGTATGAGTGAGTCAAGGTACGGCACCATATACGCCCACAAAACGCCACAGAACCACCTCCGGCATGAACTGCACCCTGCAGACTCGAGGCCTCGCTGGGCTCGGCTCACGACCGGCCCTCAGATGTCGAGTCGCGAGTCCTCCTTGGGCGGCTCAGCTCTGTCGGCAGCGAAAGGCAAGGGTACCGATTTCGAATCCCGCTCCGGCAAGGGTACCGATTTCGAATCCCGCTCCGGCACACTGTTCTAATTTGCCACGAAGGTCCAAATAAGCGCGCACACTCGTTTTACAAATGTCTATCACCTTGCAGGTGGAATAACAGGACTTGGTTCCACTTTTTAAATTGTTCACACTCCATAGAATCACTTGTATTGTTTTGGTGCCAGCACAGTCTGAAAACGATACGCAGTGAAAGCAGGAGAGGAGTCGTAAGTGATATCTCTGATAACAGCATCACAGTCTACATCTACATCCATACTCCGCAAGCCACCTGACGGTGTGTGGCGGAGGGTACTTTGAGTACCTCTATCGGTTTTCCCTTCTATTCCAGTCTCGTATTGTTAGTGGAAAGAAAGATTGTCGTTATGCCTCTGTGTGGGCTCTAATCTCTATGATTTTATCCTAATGGTCTCTTCGCAATATACTGCTTGACTCCTCGGTGAAGGTATGTTCTCGAAACTTGAACAAAAGCCTGTACCGAGCTACTGAGCGTCTCTCATGCAGAGTCTTCCACTGGAGTTTATCTATCATCTCTGTAACGCTTTCGCGATTACTAAATGATCCTGTAACGAAGTGCGCTGATCTCCGTTGGATCGCCTCTGTGTCTTCTATCAACCCCACCTGGTACGGATCCCACAGCGGTGTGCAGTATTCAAAAAAATGGGCGAACAAGTGTACTGTAACATACTTCCTTTGTTTACGGATTGTATTTCCTTAGGATTCTTCCAATGAATCTCAGTCTGGCATCTGATTTACCAACGATCAACTTTATATGGTCATTCCATTTTAAATCACTCCTAATGCCTACTCCTCGATAATTTATGGAAGTAACTGCTTTCAATTGCTGACCTGCTATATTGTAGCTAAATGATAAAGGATCTTTCTTTTTATGTATTCGCAGAACATTACACTTGTCTGTTATGAGATTCAATTGCCATTCTCTGCACCATGCGTCAATTCGTTGCAAATCCTCCTGAATTTCAGTACAGTTTTCCATTGTTATAACCTCTCGATATACTACAGCATCATACACAAAAAGCCTCAGTGAACTTTCGATGTTATTCACAAGGTCACTTATATATATTGTGAATAGCAACGGTCCTACGACACTCCACTGCGGCACACCTGAAATCACTCTTACTTCGGAAGACTTTTCTCCATTGAGAATGATACGCTGCGTTCTGTGATCTAGGAACTCTTCAATCCAGTCAGTGAGAACAAGTAAGAAACAAGCAACGAACGTGAACCGGAAAACAGCTTGCAGTACTGAGAACTTGGCGTTCTGGACACGAACAAAATGGCACACATCTGAACCAGTGTTTGAGTCTGGACATACATTTTAGGTCTTAAAATAAGTGAAGTCTACAACATGAGACTGGCAGGAAGTGCAAACTTAGAAAGCAAGAACGCCGAGATAGGAAACCCAAGGTTGTAGACACATACTTGACTATGTGAGGGAGAGATATAGAGTATTGGAAAGCTAAACAGACTTTTTGCAGAAAACGGAAGCACCTGTAAGAATATTAAGAGATGAAATGGCAAGCCAGTGATAAGGAAACACGGGAAAGCAGGAAAGTGTGAAGAATTCACAGAGGTTATGTACAAGTAAAACAAACCTGCAGACGGTACTACAGAAAGTGAAGAGGAACTAAGAGAAGACGAGATGGGAGATGTGATACTGCGAGAATAATTTGGCAAAGCTCTGGAAGACCAAAACCAAAACAAGTGCCTTGCAGTAGACGACGTTCCCTGTGAATTACCGAGAGCCTTTAGAGAACCATCCATGACAAAAATAAACCACCTTGTAAGCAATCTTGTAAGCGACAGGCGAAATGACTTCCAGGCGCGCAGTCCGGAACCGCGCGACTGCTACGGTCGCAGGTTCGAATCCTGCGTCGGGCATGGATGTGTGTTCTGTCCTTAGGTTAGTTAGGTTTAAGTAGTTCTAAGTTCTAGGGGACTGATGACCACAGCTGTTAAGTCCCATAGTGCTCAGAGCCATTGAGGCGAAATGACCTCAGATTTCAAGAAGAATTAAATAATTCCCGTTCACAAGAAGGCAGGTGCTGACAGGTTTGAATATTACCGAACCATCAGTTTAATAAGTCATGTTTGCAAAATACTGACACAATTATTTACGGAAGACTACAAAAGCTAGTAGTAGCTGACTTTGGGGAACATCAGTTGGCGTCCCCAAGAACTGTGAGAACATGCCAGGTCATACTGATCATGCTGTCGGTTTTAGAAGACGGACTGGAGAATGGAAGATCTACGTTTACTCCGTGGTGTTATTCAGTGTGTGTGTTGAGCAAACAGTAAAGGAAATCAAAGATAAATTTGGAAAGGCAATGAAAGTTTGAGGAGATGAAATAAAAACTTTGAGGTTTATTCATAACATCGTAATTCAATCAGACGAATTGGAAGAGAGTTGAACGGAATAAACTGTGTCTTGAAAAGAGTATATAAGATGAAAATCAACAAAGTTAAACTAGGGTAATGGTGGATCTGGGAAATGACACATTGAAAGTGTGTGTGTGTGTGTGTGTGTGTGTGTGTGTGTGTGTGTGTGTATTGTGTATTAAACCGGGGACCTGGAAACGACGGAGAGGCTCCGTCCCGCCGTAGTCCTCAGTGGTTCACAACCAGCCACAACAGGCCACAGCAGTCCACTCATCCCACCGCCGGCCCACACCGAACCCAGGGTTGTTGTGCGGTTCGGCCCCCAGTGGACCCCCCCCCCCCCCTCCCCCTCCCGGGAACGTCTCATACCAGACTAGAGTAAACCCAAATGTTTGCGTGGTAGAGTAATCGCCGACATAGTGTAACTGAGGCGGAATTATCTACTCATTCTCTCAGTGACCACACCGGCACCGAAACGGAAGATAACAGAGAGAAGGCTGAAATACTGAATTCGGTTTTCCGAAGTTGTTTCACCGTGGAAGATCGTAACACTACCCCTCCTTTCAATCGTCGCGCGAACGTCGAAATGGCAGATATTGAGATAACCGATCGCGGAATTGAAAAGCACCTACAATCGCTTAGTAGCGAAAAGGCATCAGGACCAGATGAGATACCTATAAGATCCTATAAAGATTGTGTGAAAGAACTTGCTCCCCTTATAGCAGTAATTTATCGTAGATCGCTTGAGCAACGAAAGGTACCTAATGACTGGAAAAAAGCGCAGGTCATTCCCGTTTTTAAGAAAGGCCGTAAGGCAGATGCACACAATTATATACCTATATCGTTAACATCAGTCTGTTGTAGAATTACAGAACATGTTTTATGTTCAAGAATTATGACGTCCTTGGAAAATGGGCAGCTCATCTATAAAAATCAACATGGATTCCGCAAACAGAGATACCCCGAAGCTTAACTCGCTCTGTTCCTCCATGAGATCCACAGAGCAGTGGACAACGGCGCTCAGGCTGATGTCGTGTTCCTTGATTTCAGTGAGGCATTTGACAACCCAACCCCTCCGCCACACAGCATTAGGTGGCTTGCGGAGTATGACGTAGATGTAGATGAGGGGAACCAGCCTGTATTCGCCGAGGCAGATGGAAAACCGCCTTAAAAACCATCCACAGCCTGGCCGACTCACCGGACCTCGACACTTATCCGCCGGGCGGATTCGTGTCGGGAATCAGCACGCCTTGGAACTCTGGAAGCAGCGCGTTAGACTGCATGGCTAGCCGGGTGGGCACACTAAAAGTAGTAGATGAGTTTTGCTATTTGGGCAGTAAAATAACTGATGGTGGTCGAAGTAGAGAGGATATAAAATTCAGACTGGCAATAGTAAGGAAAGCGTTTCTCAAGAAGAGAAATTTGTTAACATCGAGTATAGATTTAAGTGTCAGGAAGTCTTTTATAAAAGTATTTGTATAGAGTGTAGCCATCTGTGGATGTGAAACATGGACGATAAACAGTTTAGACAAGAAGAGAATAGAAACTCTTGAAATGTGATGGTACAGAAGAATGCTGAAGATCAGATGGGTAGATCACGTAACAAATGACGAGGTTGTGAATAGAATTGGGGAGAAGAAGAATTTGTGGCACAACTTGACTGGAAGAAGGGATCACTTGGCAGGACACATTGTGAGACGTAAAGGAATCGTCGATTTAGTATTGGAGGGAAAGGCGGGGAGGGTTTGTAAAGAGAGAGGGGGAGACCAAGAAACGAATACAGTAAGCAGATACAGAAGGATGTAAGATGCAGAAGTTATTCAGAGATGAAGTCTTTTACAGGATAGAGTAGCATGGAGAGCTGCATCAGGTCAGTCTTGCCCGGCTGGTGTGGCCGAGCGGTTCTAGGCGCTTCAGTCTGGAACCGCGCGACCGCTACGGTCGCAGGTTCGAATCCTGCCTCGGGCATGGATGTGTGTGATGTCCTTATGTTAGTTAGGTTTAAGTAGTTCTAAGTTCTAGGGGACTGATGACCACAGCAGTTGAGTCCCATAGTGCTCAGAGCCATTTGAGTCAGACTTGGGACTGAAGACCGTAACAGCAGCAGCAGCAGCAGCAGCAGCAGCAGCAGCAGCAACAACAACAACAACAACAACCGGTACCGTGAGTCAATGGGAAACGTCTGTTCCCAGACAAGACACGAAGTGCATACTATCGACATTTGCACTGTTATGGACATATTTTCAGTGGGATGCAAGTAAAAGTAAACGGACCGCGAAAAATGAAACAAATTGTAGTTCCTCTGTAAAGATCCACCAAAACACACAGAAAATATTTTTTGAATGAGGACTCCATCAGGAGTCCAATGCTGACCATCCTTGCGTTATTAGATCTCAGAAAATGTCCCTGAGTAACCGAAACTTTTTCGGCGGTGTCCGGGTCCACCCAGCACACTCCGCTGAAACATCTGCGATAGTGCGACTGCACTCACGCGTCTTGGCAGAAGGGAGTGATTAAAAGAAACAGAATATGAATTTGTTGTTAGAACTGCAGTTACTCGCTTTATTCGCGTCGTTCAAATATTATTAGACAGGTCCTCTTCATCTGAGTGTTTCTAAGTCACAAACGAGACAGTACAGCCTGAAATGTAAGGCACGTGTTATTTATCAGTGACTTAGCCGATAATGTCAGTTACAGTCTCAAATATGTAAATATGGTGCGACTATCTCTGAGGAAGTGTTAACCAATAAAAACTTAAGTAATATTTAGGCAAGTTTTTACAAAATATAAGTCTTCTGTAAAGACAGGCAATTAGCTGTTCAAGTACAGTCGTACATTTGAGTATGCGAAAACGAAGTGTGTTGGCGTGACAATACACGAATAAACTCGTCGGAGTAAAGTGAAACTCTCATATGCTTTCACTCTTAGGCAAAGCAAAAGAGATGCTTCATTTCATCAATAGGAAACCGATAAAATGCCGTCTGTCTACGAATGATACTTATTTGTGCAGACGGATTGAAATACCGTTAAAGTGTCGGTGATCGGCACACAGAGGAAGAACTGGCTGTGTCATTCGCCGATGGAAGGCCAAAACTATAAATGAAGAATAGGAATATCTATGGAGGGAGGACGGTGTTCTGTGACGTCACCAGCAGCAAAAGCGAGTCCAAGACAATAGGACTGTCACATGACCGCGCTACAACGCTTTGTGTTTACATTTAGCGCTAAGATTGGAAGAGGGTTCACTGCACCACCTTTAAGGTATTTTTCAACAGTTCGAGTCTCCAAGAGCTCACGGGGGAAATGAACACTTAAATATTGCCGTGTGAACTCTTATTACTATTATTTTATTACAATGATCATTTCTACGTGTGTAGGTGGGCGCCAACAAAATATTTTCGCATTCGGAGAAGAAAGTTGGTAATTGAAATATCGTGAGAAGATCACGCGGCAACGAAGGACACCTTTGTTTTAATGACTGCCTCCCCAATTCGCTTATCATCCCCGTCGCACTCTCTCCCCTATTTCGCGGTAATACAAAATGAGCTGCCCTTCTTTAACATTTTCAGCGCCCTCTGTCAAAAAAATGGCTCTGAGCACTATGGGACTTAACTTCTGAGGTCATCAGTCCCCTAGAACTTAGAACTACTTACACCTAACTAACCTAAGAACATCACACACATCCATGCCCGAGGCAGGATTCGAACCTGTGACCGTAGCGGTCACGCGGTTCCAGACTGTAGCGCCTAGAACCGCTCGGCCACTCCGGCCGGCCGCCCTCTGTCAGTACTGCTTGACGTAAATCCAACACCGCCCAGTAATAGTTCAGCAGAGGACGGACAAATGTAACGTAGACACTCTCTTTAGCAGATCTGTTACATCGTCAATGTGTTCTGCAAATAAATCACAGTCTTTGGTTTGGTTTCCCCACAACATTATCTATGCGCACGTTCGAATTTAAGTTGTTCCCAATTGTAATACCTAACTATTTAGTTGAATTCACATCATTTAGATTTGTGTGATTTAACGTGTAACAGAAATTTAGCGGATTCCTTGCAGTACACATGTGGATGACTTCATACTTCTAGTTATTTAGAGTCAATTCCCCCTTTCACGCCATACAGATATCTTGTCTAAATCGTTTCGCAATTTCATTTTGATCATCTGATGAAACGACATCACCTGCAAACAAACTAAGAGGGCTGCTCAGATTGTCTCCTAAATTGTTTATATATATAAAGAACAACAGAGCGCTTATAACATTTCGCTGGGGAACGCTAACTACTACTTCTGTTTTACTCGAAGACTTTCCGTCAGTTACTACGAATTATGATCTTTCTGACAGGAAATCACGAATTCAGTCACACAAGTGAGACGTTATTCCGTAGGCACGCAATTTTATTAGGAACGGTGACAAAAGCCTCCTAGACATCTAAAAATATGGAATCAATTTGATATCCCCTGTCGATAAATCTATTTACTTCTTGAGAATAAAGACTTCGTTGTGTTGCACAAGAGCGATATTTCCTAAATCGTGTTGGCTGTTTGTCAATAAATCGTTTTCTTAGAGGTGATTCATAATGCTCCAACAGAGTATATATTCCAAAATCCTACTGCAAATCGACATTAGTGATATTCGTGTCTAACTGACGTGACCTGTGCAACTTTCCAGTCTTTGGATACGAATCTTTCGACTAGCGAGCGGCTGTATGTGACTGCTAAGTATGGAGCTAATGCATCAGCAAACTCCGAAAGGAATCTGACTGATCTACAGTCTGGACCGGAAGGCTTGCCGTTATTAAAAGGTTTAAGCTGCTTCGTTGCACTAAGTTAGTCACTTTGGCAGTTGTTCTTGACTCTAATTCTGGAATAGTTACTTCCTCTTCTTTGGTGAGTTTATTATTTGGTGAATTACACTAGTCGAGGCGTATTGTGTGTTGAAAAATATCGAGATACGAAGCAATAAAGAGTTAACATCTTAGAGGTAGTTGATGTGACTGTATGGCCATATACTGTAGTGTGCCAAAACATTACAACCACCGCCCACCGCATACACTTAATACCGTGAATGCCGCCTGCATGGTTGCGGGAAAGCGACGCGGTAAGGAAGGTGTATCAGCGCAGCAGAGGTGAATGGGGAATCGCTGCAGCGACAACAGGAGTCTCACGAGGGGAAATACACCTACACGGCAGACTCTGACGAAGGCCGGCGGAGTGTTATGGTGCGTTGCATGAGAACGAGCAATCTCGCTAACAACGGGGGTGGTCAGCTGTTCGCATGCCACTGTTGTGAGCGGCTGTGAGCAGTGGTTGCAAGGACGTTGAAACCCCGCCGTAGGGGACAACGTGTTGGACGTTCAGCACCCACACGTGGAAGGGCGGCGCAAAACCTCCTCTCTGCTCTTCTCTCGGGTGTTCGGGTTATTATTGTTTTGCTGTTGGTTTTGTATTTAGCAGTGTAAATACGTACATGAACATCCCATATACAGATGGGCGATTTTCTCTTATTATTTTGTTATGCCATATGTTATTAAAAATACGAGTATTACAGTGTAGAATATATTCCTCTGCGTTTTTGCTCTTATTAGAGGAACAAAGGCGCGATATTAACTAAACACGTGTTGGTATGAAGTGTCACTTCATTCACTCTGCCGACCAGAGTGGCCGAGCGGTTTGCCGGCACGGTAGCTCAGCGTGTTCGGTCAGAGGGAAATGGGCCCTCTGTAATAAAAAACTGAGTGAATGGATCAATAATGAACTTCGATGGGCGTCAGGTGACGTCCGCCAAGAACAATTGCAACGAACTAAAACGAACAAAATCAGACTAAAAAAAAAACCGGTTCTAGGCGCTACAGTCTGGAACCGCGTGATCGCTACGGTCGCAGATTCGAGTCCTGCCTCGGGCATGGATGTGTGTGATGTCCTTAGGTTAGTTAGGTGTAAGTAGTTCTAAGTTCTAGGGGACTGATGACCTCAGCAGTTAAGTCCCATAGTGCTCAAAGCCATTTGAACCATTTTTTCATTCACTCTTCCTAACATTTTAGCGCTATTTTGGGGACAGCATACTCTGCAGCATGATAATACGAATATTGCCGTAAAATGAAACATATAAAATTACGCAAATAACACCATATTAAAATAAAACCGTAAGATTCTAGCCCGCTCGGCTAGCCACGCGGGCCGGCCGGTGTGGCCGAGCGGTTCTAGGCGCTTCAGTCTGGAATCGTGCGACCGCTACGGTCGCAGGTTCGAATCCTACCTCGGGCATGGATGTGTGTGATGTCCGTAGGTTAGTTAGGTCTAAGTAGTTCTACATTCTAGGGGACTGATGACCTCAGATGTTAAGTCCCATAGTGTTCAGAGCCATTTGAACCATTTAGCCGCGCGGTCTGACGCGCTGCTTCCCGAGCGGGAATGCGTGCCGGTCCCCGGCACGAATCCGCCCGGCGGATTAATATCGAGGTCCGGCGTGCCGCCCAGCCTGTGGATGGTTTTTAAGCCGGTTTTCCATCTGCCTCGACGAATGCGGGCTGGTTCCCCTTATTCCGCCTCAGTTACACTGTGTCGTCGATTACTGCGCGAACACTGTCTCCACGTACGCGTACACCATAATTACTCCACCACGCAAAAATTTGGGGTTACACTCGTGTGGTATGAGACATTCCCGGGAGAGGGGGGGGGGGGGGGGGGGGGGAAGGTCCACTGGCGGCCGAGTCGCACAATAACCCTGACCACTGCGGGCTACGGTGGGATGAAGCCTCTACGTCGTTTCTAGGTCCCCGGTTCAACGTACAAAACACACACAAACCGTAACATAATTAAGTGGATTTCCAAAGAGTGTCTTCCTGCGGCGTTAGGAACTGGTCCGAAAATATAATCGGCTGATCGGGACTATCCATAAAGTGGTGCAGTGTCACTGTTCACTTTCACGAATCAAGTAACTTTTAACAGGCTTACAAACCGAAAGCTAGTTTAAAAGGCGTTGTCATACATACGCTGTGTTCATTCACTACATACAGCACTCTATTCATTACACTAATTACTTGTAGCTTCTGGTGGAGTAGCATGTGCCTCTTTTTCATGTCCCAAAGGCACTGGTTCGAGCAGTGTGTTTACAGCAATTTTCAGTGAGCCTTTTTCGCGACAAAGCGCCTCTGGTTTTGAATGTTCATATTTTCATTGCATTCCCGCTGCGGAGGTCGCTGCAACCTCTGACCTTGTCTTGTAGCATGCAACATGGGTAGGACAATCGATAGTTTTTCTAAATACATTAACTTCTTCTATTGTTGCTATATATTTAGGATAGCATGAGCTTCTGCAGTCGCTCAGAGTCCTCCAAAAGTGTGCCAGCTATTCGTTTGAATTGTTAGTCGTTATTTGCATAAGACACACTGGAACACCACCAACTGGACCTCATACTGTTGTGTACATAGTTCCGCGTCGTCAGCGCGTACAAAACTTTCCCACTAGAGCGCGCCCCGCTAAGCACAACAGCGCAGGCGCAGCGCTCGTCCGTCTCCGCACTACGAGATGGCGCTGTCTTAGTGACGGACCGAATTCTGCTTCTGCCGATCCGCGTATTAATATGTAACGCAGCCAATGAGATTGCTGCTAACGTAGAACCTTTTCTCCTCGCGGATCACACTCGCGCAGTGGTACCTGAACGCGCGAGGTATTATAACGAGTGTACAGACCTCCGATTAGTCAGTCTGCATTTGTCTGCATTAGTCTGTACCAGTCTATAGTCAAGTTTCAGTGTGCGCCTAATAAGATTATCATATTCCTGTACATAGCCATGAAGAGAAATGTATAGACACTTTGTCAAGTATCAGAGATATGTGAGAATAAGATTAACGTACCAAGACCAAAGGAACTTCAGATTGTCAATTGTAAACAGCATCCAGAATCAAGTTACATAATATCTATGTTTTTTTTTATTATTTTAATGAATGTGTGTGAAAATTAATCAAGTTCTGTTTAAAGTTGGTCTCTGTCGATCTGCTACTCTAAGTGTGCAAGTGGCATTTCTATCGTCTGACCTAACGGCAGAAGATAAACACGCCACGATAAGACCACGAGACATATTGCTGACACTCGCCTACTTCGTTAGAGCGACAAGTCAAATAATCTGATGGTGTGTGTACCGAAGATCTTACAGTACGCACACCACACATACTTTAAGGAGAAAGATGCGCACTTGCAAGATATCAGCCGAGAAACCGCCCCCTGTGAAAATTTGGGTCATACTACCGACAAGCGTGCAGCTACGGCCTTATGAATGTACTGCTTTCACACATTTGCTCGCACCGGTTGTTTGTCACTATCCGCCTCACTTCGGCCATAGGGGAGTGCTGGCTTCGCGCATGCGCAGATCGAGGTTCGGCTGCTGCTGGCTAGGGAGCCTTAAGGGGCTTCCCCTCTCTTTCAGGCAGAACGGGCGCCGACCTGTGGCGGAAATGACGACAGAGTTCAGTCTGCGATTCAGTGCTGGTGCGGGCAGATTTTTTTCGGAGCACACCGTCCAGCGCGGACTGTTGGATTTGAGACTCGGCAGCAGACGACCAGCGACATCGTCAGTTACCAGTTTCACGGGGTCATCGAGACCACACCGCACATCAACAGAAGCGGGTCGCCTGGTCGGATGCACCCCGTTTCTTGTTAAAGCAGGTTGGCGGTCGTGTCCGAGCACAACGCCATCCAAGTGTCAAGGATGCAGGCCGGTGGCGGCAGCGTTGTGTTGTGGGGGACATTCACCTGGGCTTCAACGGGACCTGTGGCAGTAACCGATGGCACCGTAACCACTGTGGTCTACGGGAGTAGCTTACAATTGGTTCGCCTCTTACTTTAAGAACAGAAAGCAGAAGGTAATTCTCCGCAATATTGAGAGTGGTAGTGATGTTCAGTCCCAATGGGACACTGTTAAGTGGGGCGTTCCCCAAGGGTCGGTGCTGGGGCCACTGCTGTTTCTTATTTATATAAATGATATGCCTTCTAGTATTACAGGTGATTCAAAAATATTTCTGTTTGCTGATGACACCAGCTTGGTAGTGAAGGATCTTGTGTGTAATATTGAAACAGTATCAAATAATGTAGTTCATGAAATACGTTCGTGGCTTGTGGAAAATAATTTGATGCTAAGTCACAGTAAGACTCAGTTTTTACAGTTTCTCACTCACAATTCAACAAGAACCGATATTTTGATCAGACAGAATGGGCATATTATAAGCGAGACCGAACAGTTAAAGTTCCTAAGCGTTCGGATAGATAGTAAGCTGTTGTGGAAAGCCTATGTTCAGGATCTTGTTCAGAAACTAAATGCTGCTTTATTTACCATTAGAACAGTGTCTGAAACACGAAAAGTAGTCTACTTCGCATATTTTCATACGCTTATGTCGTATGGTATTATTTTTTGGGGTAATTCTTCTGATTCAAAAAGGGGATTTTTGGCTCAAAAACGGGCTGTTCGAGCTAAGTGTGGTGTAAGTTCGAGAACCTCTTGTTGACCCCTATTCAATAGTCTGGGAATTCTGACATTGCCCTCACAGTATATATTTTCTTTAATGTCGTTTGTTGTTAGCAATATTAGCTCATTCCCAAGAGTTAGCAGCTTTCATTCAGTTAATACTAGGCAGAAACAAATCTGCATGTGGAATGCACTTCCTTCACTCTTGTGCAGAAAGGAGTGCAGTATTCTGCTGCATCCATTTTCAATAAGCTACCACAAGAACTCAAAAATCTTAACTGTAGCCCAAACACTTTTAAGTCTAAACTGAAGAGTTTCCTCATGACTCACTCCTTCTAATCTGTCTAGGAGCTCCTGGAAGAGCTGGAAAATTAAGTAAATTCCAGTGTTACATTGTTGATTTTCTTTATTTAAACTTACGAATTGTCGCCTGAATATGTTACTTATATTGCATTTTATCTGTTTCTACTATCGTGCTATAATTTCATGTATTGACTCGTACAATGACCATGGACACTTCTCCTTAATCTTGTCCCACGGAACAATAAATAAATAAAAACATTATTGGCACACCACCTACGTCCCTTCATGCTCGATGTCCTGCTCGACAGCCATGGCAACTTCCAGAATGCTAGCTGCCCGTGTCGCGAGGCCACAATCGTGTCATTCTGGTTTGAGGATCGTGGTAGTGAACTCACGTTCATCTCTTGGCCACCAACTTTGCCCGATCTGAACACGATGGAACATATCAAGGACGCTATCGGGCGCCAACTTCGAACCTGCAAACCAACGGCTTGTAGTGTATGGGTATAGCGTGACCCGTGCGTAGACGCTTGGTGCCGCATACCCTCGGAAACTCACCAAGCATTTGTCGAATCCATGGTACACAGAATCGCCGCCACAGGTGGACCAACAGGCTACTAATCAGACGGTCATAAGATGCTGTCTCATGTTGTACACTACTGGCCATTAACCCAGCTACACAAAGAAGAAATGCAGATGATAAACGGGTATTCATTGGACAAATATATTATACTAGAACTGACATGTGATTACATTTTCACGCAGTTTGGGTGCATAGATCCTGAGAAATCAGTACCCAGCCGCCCGAAGTGGCCGAGCGGTTCTAGGCGCTACATCTGGAGCCGCGCGACCGCTACGGTCGCAGGTTCGAATCCTGCCTGGGGCATGGATGTGTGTGATGTCCTTAGATTAGTTAGGTTCAAGTAGTTCTAAGTTCTAGGGGACTGATGACCACAGTAGTTAAGTCCCATAGTGCTCAGAGCCATTTGAACCAAATCAGTACCCAGAACAACCACCTCTGGCCGTAATAACGGCCTCGATACCCCCGGGCATTGAGTCAAACAGAGCTTGGATGGCGTGTACACGTCCAGTTGCCCATGCAGCTACAACACGATACCACAGTTCATCAAGAGTAGTGACTGGCGTATTGTGACGAGCCAGTTGCTCGGCCACCATTAACCAGACGTTTTCAATTGGTGAGAGATCTGGAGAATGTGCTGGCAAGGGCAGCAGTCGAACATTTACTGTATCCAGAAAGGCCCGTACAGGACCTGCAACTTGCGGTCGTGCATTATCCTGCTGAAATGTAGGGTTTCGTAGGGAGCGAATGAAGGGTAGAGCCACGGGTGGTAACCCATCTGAAATGTAACGTCCACTGTTCAAAGTGCCGTCAATGCGAACAAGACGTGACCGAGACGTGTAACCAATGGCACCCCATACCATCACGCCGGGTGATACGCCAGTATGGCGATGACGAATACGCGCTTCCAATGTGCGTTCACCGCGATGTCACCAAACACGGATGCGACCATCATGATACTGTAAACACAACCTGGATTCATCCGAAAAAATTACGTTTCCGATTCGTGCACCCAGGTTCGCCGTTGAGTACACCATTGCAGGCGCTTCTGTCTGTGATGCAGCGTCAAGGGTAACCGCAGACACGGTCTCCGAGCTGATAGTCCATGCTGCTGCAAACGTCGTCGAACTGGTCGTGCAGATGGTTGTCGTATTGCAAACGTCCCCATCTGTTGACTCAGGGATCGAGACGTGGCTGCACGATCCGTTACAGCCATGCGGATAAGATGCCTGTTATCTCGACTGCTAGTGATACGAGGCCGTTGGGATCCAGTACGGCGTTCCGTCTTACCCTCCTGAACCCACCGATTCCATCTTCTGCTAACAGTCATTGGATCTCGACCAACGCGAGCAGCAATGTCGCGATACGATAAACCGCAATCGCGATAGGCTACAATCCGACCATTATGAAAGTGGGAAACGTGATGGTACGCATTTCTCCTCCTTGCACGAGGCATCACAACAACGTTTCACCAGGCAACGCCGGTCAACTGCTATTTGTGTATGAGAAATCGGTTGGGAACTTTCCTCATGTCAGCACGTTGTAAGTGTCGCCACCGGCGCCAACCTTGTGTGAATGCTCTGAAAAGCTAATGATTTGCATATCACAGCATCTTGTTCCTGTCGGTTAAATTTCGCGTCTGTGGCTCATCATCTTCGCGGTGTAGCAATTTTAATGGCCAGTAGTGTATTTATGAGACAAGTTCTAGATAAAGTCGGTTGTGTGAGGGTGTTCTTCTAGTTACTTCATTGAAGGGTGATTCAAAAGTCATGTCCCATAGACAAACAGGGTGAACAAGAACTCCACCGACAAATTTCCAGAGATGGTACTAGGGAACAATAAAAACGTCCAGTAAACATGAGCTCTAAAATGCATTTCTTAAGCGCTGTGAGCACTTGCTCGGTAGAATAGATGTGTTTCACAGTAACGAAGATATACAAGGGCTCACAACTAGTGCATTGTAGAGCCCATATTTACTGGTCATTATTTTCGTGTTTTACTCCGTTTAGAGCCGTTGACATGGCGAAAAAATTGCCTCAAATAAAAGACATTAGAGTGCTGACTGCACTGAGCAGAAAGCTGAAACAAGCTCACGCGGTTCTGTGGAGTGTCCGAGGTTTCAGTTTCGAAAAACTGATCTAGGGAAAAGGTTAAACGTCCCAAACATGACTGATGAACATTTATTCAGTATACAGCGTAGTGTGTAAATAATTAGCACTACTTACAATGAAATATGAAGGAATTTTATCATTTCCGATGAAAATTTTAGAATTTCCTTATAAGTCCGGAATGTGTAAATTTAAAGTTGCCTGTTTTAATTTCAGTGCCTACAAGCAAAAGTATTTGCTATAAAGAGTTCTTATGGGTTTAATAATCTTTCTTGATATTTTTAACTTTCATGTGTCGTAACACAGTCGAAAAGTTGTCCACTTTCTATGATAACTTTGCCATTGGCGTTTGCAGTTGTTTTAATGTATAAATGTTTTCTAATTTCGTCAGAATACTCATATCACTTTACGGAAGAATGTTTTGATACGGAGAAATCTGCTAGTGCGTGTGTCGGGAGTTGGATTTCTCCTGTATTTATTCAACTCTCAATTTTTCAGGTGATACTCTGTAATGTAGTGGACACTTATGTCAAAAAGGCGGCAAATACATACGGGTACCGTAAAATATTATTATAGGTGTGCCGGTTATAAAGAGAAGAAAAGTAAAAAATTGGACAAACTGACTTGCTGCATGCTTCAACTCGATGTCTTTCAGTACCGGTACACTTCCTGCTTGACGTACGAGGAAGCCATATTGTAACGACGCCGCAGCATAATTGATTGAAACAGGCTTGTCAGTACAATCAAGTGCAGTACAAAACCTAAAAGTTAGTTTCTTAATCCCATCTTTTCCAACAATGTACAAAAAAATAGTCACATCTGATTTGTTGCGCTAGCTACAAAATAGTGAAATGACCTGACATTTATCTCTGCAAAGTTTTCAGTCAAATTCATTGCGGATATCCGATGGGTAACAAGGTGTCTATGAAACGTGTGTACAGAAATCGACGGTGCTTTTGTACGATAGTTGTGTACTAGACATCCAAAATCTGCAGAGCTCTTACGGGCAAACCTTACGTCATAGCGAGGTCACTTGACAATGTATGCTGACAGAAATTCTGATTTAAGCATCTGAATGATCACACAATAGATATTTCTTCGGATCAGCATCAGATTTTAACAATGGAGTGTACGTACGTAGGGGAAGGTAACGCGAGTGCTAACAAGGAAGCATAAAGTGTCACGAAAATGCTCAAAGTGTGAACAAGCGTACACCACAATAATGACACGCTGGTTTCTGATGAATGGCTACTTAGAAAATTCCGATTTCCAGTTGTTAGTGTATAATCCATGTTGCAGAGCATAGAAACAGAATGTAGATTTTGAGAACAATAAAGTTTGATACAGAATAGTTGTCAAACAGAGGATGAGTTAAAATTCGGGATACTTACAGTGTGCCGAACACCGAAAGCCACAGCTTAAAACCCGAAATTCATCAGCATGTGCCGTATGTAATTCAGAATACCGGTAAGTGTGTAAGTCGGTTAATAGACTTGCTCGGTTTCTTTTTCAAGTTTGAAAATTATTTTGCTGCGGTTTCGAATTACAGTAGTTATGATCCTACCAGCGACATTCTGAACGTTCGGTGTTAGTTTTTATTGCCCATGTTCATCACGTTGCGTCCTATGACTATCCATGCAGATGTACCGTTAGTGTGTTGCGAGTTCGCTCCGCAGTACGTGGGTTCCGCAATCTTTTTGACGTAGTTCGTTCATTCTCCACAGGTGACGACGCTGTAGCTCTTGTTCTGCCAACCAACGCTTGCAGTTGGAGTTCGGCGGCGCGGCAGGGAACATCGGCGGGAGGAAGCAGCAGAAGCAAGCGGGGGTATGGGGAACCATCACAGCCACGATGTCCTCCTGCAAAATTCTCTCCCAAGGAACAACTCTGGATCTGATCTTCACGACAAGACCCCGACGCAATTAGTGCCCATTGACAAATTAGCTAAGGTAAAGCTCAAGGAAGTGCTTCAAACAGCTGTTTCTTTGTTTGCGAATACTCTCTCGCTAGTGGTTTGGTTTCAAACGTAACGGCTTTGTTACCCATGCGTCTCGTGTGTTTTTCCCGTCATATAGATAATAGTTTTTAACGCGACCCACAACACTGAAGATGAATGTGAAGGTATAAACGTGAGTGTGAAGTGAATGATTTCTGCGACGTGTGAAATGTGGCCTTAGTGGGACAACAGCTGTGGGACGCTTGATTACGTGGGAGAAAGTTTCTAATTTGTTTCGTGCTGGGTGAGGAATAACGCGTTGGTTTACGGCGTGTGCTTTTGAATCCAGCTCAAGGCTACGCAAGAGAGTTGTACCTACTTCGTGGTTATTAGATGTGCACAACTGAATTGTGCTAACGAATGTCGTTTTTAATTTTAATTTTTTTTTTTAATTTTTAGATTCTTGCCCAGAAGAGTTTAGAAGAAGATTCGGTGCAAGGAATTACGAGCCGAATATTCACTGTAAGTTAACATTTTTCTCAATGAAATATATTTGTGTTGTATGTAATTATTTTTTTTTTCGCCTTTTTTCATCCCGTGTCCCAAGCGTGTTTTGTTTTGTTGTCAAGTTTGTGTAATGTTTTTTGTAGAGCTGCTTGTTTTGCACTGCGACTGCAACAACAACATAATACCATACTACTAGCAGCGCTAGACACTTAGCTTGCAGTGAAAGCATTTATTTCATTTTTAAAACACCAGTCGCTACGTCTCTTTAATTGTAATGTCTGTACTTTTTTCTGTTTTTAAATTTAGAAATATGTGTTCCCGCGGTATCCAGATTTATCCCAACGGCTGTTCTTGTTCTTCCATTCCTCCGCTGGCCCACAAAAACATGAGTGGCTTAGCCAAACAACATTCAAACAACAGGCCGAAAGATTTCTTGGCGTTCTGGCTGATGAGCGACAGATTGAGATATATGTCAAGGTGAGTAACTTCTAATTTATGTAAAGACCTAAGTGTTTTAAATTGCATGCCAAGTGTGTTGTCTGTATGATCGATATAATTTTTAATGTAAATTAAATACTCAGTACAAGCAAAAAAAAAAACACGAGATTGAATGCTACTTAATAACTAGACAGACAGGATTTCAATTCCTGTTTAAGAAGTTGGCTTGTTTGACTCATTATTGTCGCTAGTATCAGATACCAAGTGGTTTCCCAACGTCAAACTCCCTTTTCCCAATATTACACTACGGAAATTTCTAGTGACATGTTTACTTGCAGTTGCCTCAAACTATTGTTAGAAATTTCTGTGTGGTTCTGTAATTATAAGCCATTATTACTTCTATTTTGTGTGTCAGTAAACCACTTATCTTTTGTAAAGCTCATATTAATATAATTTTAATAGCCACTATATTTATGTTTAATCAGCAAAGGAACCATGTTTCTTTGAGCCGTTTTGGAAATGGCTTTGATCATTTGAAATTTTATATAGTCTAATCAAGACAATAAAATAGTATGAGGAGAAGTGCCCTAACCATTCCAAGGTAAAGTTAAAACCTTTTCAAGTGGATGGTAAAGGTTGTGGACTCAATCAGGAGTGACCAAACATTGAGATAAAAAATTTGATGAAAGAAAACACCCCATAGTTCCCTATGTGGTGAAATATAATCCTGTCGTGATACACATTTTATGTTCATGCTTGTTATGTGTAACTAACATTTTCAGTGAAATGAATTTTGTTCTTTTGAAGTGCAGATGTATTCATCCGATGACAGTGAGGTGACACAAGAAAATTTTAGAGATCTGCTTATGGCTGCATATCGTTTAGCGATGGATCATTATCCTGAAGGCTCTGTTACGTGCAAGAGACTCTACCACACCTTGCAGGCTGTTATTGATTCTGCTGTAAGTTGCTGGTATTTATGACAGTTAGCAGATTTATCTTACACAATACAATGTTTTTGTTTTTACTTTACAGTTTGGCTATCAATAAAGAAAAATCTATTGTAGGTGGTGTGAATTTATCCAGTTATGCATTTCAACTGAAATTAGATGTTGGTAAACAGAGATCACATTAAAAATGACTGTGTGTGTTGGGGGGTGGGGGGGGGGGGGGAAGATGTTGAAAAGTTGTGTTTTTTGAGTAATGGTATTTACTGCTACAAATTTTGTAACATTTCTTAAAGCAAGTACTTGATGTTTTCAAAATTTTCCTCACTTCACTCAATAATTAATGCTATCCATGCTTATGCAACCTAAATTTAATCTACTAATTAGTGAGGAAGCTGATACTCAGGGGAAAAACACTGCTGCCCCTCACTTTGATTAGTTATATAGCTGCTGTTTATCTGCTATTGGTAATCTTAACATTTATTTGATGACTATTGTATTTGAAAAGAATATTTCCCTATATCTAACAGTGGAAACTCCAGGTTGGAATATAACCAAAATTAGGAAAAGACTAGATTGCTATTCACCTATAGATGACCTGTCGAGTTGGAGACACACACAACAAAAAGACTGATACACATTATAGCCTTCCGCCAAAGCCCTCCTCACCAAAGAACATGCACAATTCACAGAAGCAAGCACACTTGCTGGTGGTAGTGGACATGTGTGCATGAGGTATACTTGCTTTTGTGTTTGTGTGTGTGTGTGTGTGTGTGTGTGTGTGTGTGTGTGTGTGTGTGTTTCTTTGCTGAGGAAGGCTTTGGCCAAAGGCTGCAATGTGTAACAGTCTTTTTGTTGTGCCTGTCTGCAGCTCAACTTGGCATCTTGTGAGTAGTGCTCTATCCTTTTTCTAATATTGTTTACCTATATCTGTAAATACTCTCCTATTTTCTGTACAATATTACTTGCTGTACAGATTTACAGTGAGCCATGCTACTTGTCAAGTTACTAATAAAACTTTTCAGTCCTTGAATTTAAACATTCAGATAATTTTAAACATGTTTTTAATTTTCTTTTGATTTGCAAGGGATTCCATATTTTTTGCTTTGTTAGGTGTGAGCTTGTTCAGAATCTTCCTTCCAGAGTACGTAATTGCACTATGAATCCTAAAGAGAGAGACAATGTCTTCATAGCTTGTATTCAATATATCATCATTAAAAGAGAAATTGTGTTCGTATGTCATTCATTGTTGGGAGTGAGGGTAGTCTATTCAGATCACAGATAACCAAAGAGTTTGTACCATTAATATCAGTTTAAAAAGCTTATGTTGCTTGCTGACAATCATTGGGACTCAGCTGCTGTTCCTATTACTCATGAAGGTTATTGCCTACTTTCATTAGAAGTGCTAACAATGATAAATTATATCCAAAGAGAATACCTATAGTTCAGTTGGTGTAGGCTACTCCCTGACAGTTAACAGTGGGCTGGGTACAGCAGCTTAGTGTAACATTATTTTGTAAACTATGTCAAAGCCTCAGTGTTGTCACAATTCTGTAGACGACATTTCTTTTTGTCTGCAGTCATTATTGCTTAGCAGTAAAGAGCAGTGCTGCGAGCTGTCGGGAATCTTCTTACTCTGTTTTGGTTATACAGATTGGCAATATCTTAAGGTTGTAGTAACTATTTAGTGTGTTTGACGTGAATCAGCAGATGATCAGCAGTTTTTATGCATGTTCTGTATGTCGTATTGTGTGCCATTAGAAAGGATGATATGTCATGTGTACGTGTTACTGACACATAAACTACATAAGCTAGTGTACTTTTTTAATTTGCTGCAGTATGCACACTAATATCTGCCAAAGTACTATCATTTAGTCACATGTTGTGCATATTGAAAATATTATTTTGAGTTTCATGTTAATGATAATTTGTTCCATTTTTCTTTCTGTTGAAAAGTTCCATCGTAAGAAGACACTGTCGGTGACATACCTGACGCACTGGATACAACAGCACTGTCCTCGCCTGACTGTGGGGCTGTTCCGCTTCGTGGTGCACGTCCTCAGTACAGCTTACAGGTCCCTGGGTCAAGACAACAATGGACCAGCGGTTAGTTGTCATTCACCATTGTAAGTCAAGGATATGAAAGTGAGCAACTTGAGGTACTGTAAGAAGTGTGTAGGGCTTTTAAAGTAAATTGATGTTATCAAGAACTTTCCTTTCTTATGCTGTTGCTTTAAAGGGTTTTTTGCTTTTGTGCTTATAGTTGTTGCATAGAGGATCATAAAGGTTTCAACTTATGATGAAATTTGTAATTCTAACTTTTCCATTTCTGTATCTGTTAGAACAAATGCATGGTGACAGTTGTCTTCATTCCTTCTCTTCATTGTTATTGTTAATTATTAACCCTTAACTACTATGGATGGTCTCTCAGACCACTACAGTTTTTTTGTCTTGTGATGTTTCACACACCCCTATGAGGTGAAGTAGACTCATATGTACCTTCCTACTGGATGGCAAGCTACATGTGCTCGAAATCTGGGATTGTCATTTCAATTTGTTTCTTATTTTTGGACCTTGAGAGGTGTCTCAGATGTACCATAGTGTTTGCGTGTTGCGTTTTTATTGATTGTTACCGTTTCTCTGTGGTGAGGAAGTTTAAGACATTCTATGCAACGTTTTCTGTGCGAGACAGAGGCAGGCATTCAAGAACGCCTTGGTGAATCCTCAGATGAAGATTTTGATGGCAGTAATAATGTTTTTGAGTATTTAGTGATCACGATACTAACTGGGAGAAGAAAACTGAAAGTGATGAAGGTGTCATAGGTGGTGGTGTTGGTGGTGGTGGTGGTGGTGGTGGAGGAGGAGGAGAAGAGGAGGCTATCTGAGAGAACCCTCCGTAGCAATTGTGTTCCTGTCAACATCCACTGTACCTGGTTAAATATGTGGCCATAACTTTTGCATTTAATTTGCATGTGTATAGAATCTCTAGCAGTGTTTTAAAAACTATTAATATACTTGTTTTCTGTTGTTCAAATGTCTCTAGGAAATTAAACCACAGTATGTCTGTGAATGTAATGCAATGTTTTGTTACAAAAGTAGTAGTATAAAACCAGTTAAGAAACACTGTGATTGAATGTAATAACACTGGTATTACCAAGGGCAAGCACACTTTGTTAGCTGCTGTAAGTTTTGCTGATTGTAGCATGTGACAGTGTGTGTAGTAGTGGGAGGGGGAGGGAAAGGCTGGTTGTGAGAGGCAACAGGATATACAATGCAGTATATTCTCAAAAATATATTATTATGACTTTGAGTTCCTAATTATTGTCAACAGTTTTCTGATCAAGAATTGTTGAGCACAGTCATTCTGTTCATGATATGAGCTGTTTTAGGAAGTATAAATGTTCTGAAATAATTGTTAAAGTGCGGTCATAAGATTTTGAAATTATTGTAGCAAATCAGTATTGGCAGTGTAAAACTATTGTCCATTTTTTTGCACCTATACCTTATCATTGGTGCTGCAGAAGTTAATGGGTCAGTGCTTTAGTGGTTAATGAATGGCGATTGAAGCAACATTTCAGGTAGTACGTGTAGTATAAATGGTAAAAATAATTCTTTGGCATTTTTGTTGCTTTCATTTGGTCCTTTACAATGGTAAAAGCTGCAGTGTCTATTGACGCAACTGCAAAATATTCCAAAGAAAATGAGTTTCAGCCAAAACTGCCCATTGTAAGATCTATAAGAATACAGTGGTTACTTTATAGAAAGAGCAAAGAAACAGATGTAAAATGATGTTGGTTGAATGCAGGTGTTTTGTTTGGAATTTTGGTGACTGCCAATAAATGACCATCTAAAAGTGGTCTCATCACATACACACAAAAATCAGTGTTGCACAGTCCAGTCACAGTAATGTGAACCCGCCTAGGTTTGACGTCAACATGCAATAACCATTTGTAGATGTGTAATCGTCGTCGTCCAGAAAGTGAGTGATTTAAGTGACATCCAGAATGTCGTGATCATTACCCTTTGGGCCAAGTATAAGGTGGAAACCTTTCCAAAACAGCTGAGTTTGTAAACTGTTCACATGCCGCCATGGTTAAGTGTGCTATGCATAGTAAAATGGCACTATCAAAAACCGGCGCCAAGCACTGTAGTGCATCGTGAGTCACGGAGGACAAGAATGAACGTTGTCTGAAGGATGTATACCGGTGAATAGATGAGCAACCGTTGAGCAACTGACTGCGTATATGAACCAAGCGGCTACCAACAGTGTCTTCTCAATGACATTTCAGTGAACATTGTTGTGAATGCTCCCCCACATCAGGCACCCCGGTTGACGGCTAGTCATCGGTGGCAGCGGTTGAAATCTGTTAGCCAGTGCCTCGACTGGACTTCCGGTGAGTGGTGACAGGTAGCCTTTTCAGATGAATCACATTTGCGTTCTATTGGACAGATGGCCGTTGTTGTGTAAGGCATGAAATGTTTAGAAGCAGACACTCTGCAATAACTGTTGGAAATATCCATGTCAGGAGAGGGAGCATTATCACATGGGGAGTGTTTTCATGGCATTCCCTAGATGATATCATTCTGGTAGGCTTAATGGATCAACACAAGTATGCATCTATTTGTTTCCCCTCACCATGATAGCATCTACCAGGAGGACTGGGCAGTGTGTCACACAGCTCTGTTATGTGCATTGTTCAGAGATCACAAGGATGAATTTACCATACTCCCCTGGCCACTAAACTCACCTGATTTAAACCCAGTTGAGAATCTGTGGGACCACCTCGATCCTGCTACTTGCACTGTGGATCCTCGCCCAAGAAACCTAGCCCAGCTGGCCACGGCACTGTAGTTAGCGTGGCTCCACATCCCTGTCGGGACCAACCGGAATCTCATTGACTCTCTTCCAGCACATCTCGCAGTGGTCTGTACTGCAAAAGATGGTTATTCAGGCTTTTGACAGGTGGTGACATTAATGTGACTGGACAGTGTAGACCCAATTGTTCTGGACGGCTCATGTTGGAGGGTGCCACAGGGAAGTGTGATGTGGCTGCTTTTGTTCTCAAGCTATATACATAAATGATCTAACAGACGGGGTGACCAGCAATTTATGGCTGTTAGCTGGTGACGCTGTGGTGTACGGGAAGATGTCGTCGTCAAGTGACTGTAGGAGGATACAGGATGACTTAGACAACATTCTGTATGATGTGACGAATGTCAGATTTCTCTAAGTGTGAAGTTTTGTAAATTAAAATCATATGAGTAGGAAAAACGGTATTTAAGTAGAGCAGAATGGAGTTAGCAGCACTTAATTGTTTGTACATGGATTGTTTATATCTATAAGTTCGATGGTATTCTTACATACTTCAGAGTAGAAGTGAACAGTAGGTTATTATTTATCTGTTTTTGTTGTAAGAGTCTGTGTATTGTTAGATTGTTTGTGTTTAGTTGTGTTCAATTACTTGGGTTAATATTTCACTACCTGTAGTTTAGACCATAATCAATGATGGATGCGCTTGTGTGTGGATGCAGGTGAAAATGGCCACTGTCCGTAAGTCACTGGAAGTGTTGTTGGCCTCGTTTGACAGTCTTCAAGCTACTGGTTTGAGATGGTATAGGGGCATCTGAGATGAATGCTTTACTTATTCTGGAGCCTACAACATTGCTGCTGGATCTTCAGTTTTGCACATCGTGGCCAGTACCTAACGGCAATTGATGAATAGTGAAGGGATCACAAATATCTGGGTTGAAAGCGAAAGTGGCTACTGGCCACTTTGCTGTCCCATTACTACATCTTTTTTTAAAATGTGTGAGGTATTGCCTGCTGCTGAAAGTACATTTGAGGCAGCACAGGATGCCTTACCTCTTGGTACTGTGGCCAACCTTCCTGAGAGGCCCAGACAAGTGCAGAGGGTGGGATTGCTTGTCATTGGGAGCTCCAGTGTTAGGTGATTGATGGAATGCCCCAAGAAAGTAACTGGCAGGTCAGGGAAAAAAAGCACTGGGTCTCATCCGAGATGTGGAGGTGGCTCTGCTGGCAGCAATTGAACACATTGGGTGCAAATCATGGCTCATGTCGGCAAGAAGGATACGTTCCACCTGGGTTCAGAGACCATCCTGCGTTCTTAAAGGCGGCTAGCTGATTTGGTGAAGAAATTTAGACTCGCCTTTGGGGTGGGAGCAGAGTTGTTGGTTCACAGCACCATTCTCAGAACCAATTGTGATCCTCTAGTTTGGAAGAAAGTGGAAGGTCTAAACCAGAGGCTCTGACGAATCTGCGATGGTATCGGATGCAAATTTCTTGCCCTCCTGGTTCTGATGGAGAGTTGTAGGGTCCCTTAATAGGCCATGTAAACACTACATGCAGAAAGCGATTACTAGGTTGACGGAGCATGTGTGGGATGCAAACGTGGGTTTTTGGTATAGAGAAATCTGTCCATAGGCCCAGTAGGATGTGTTCTGATTCCAGATGGGGTAGCAGTCATCTTGGAACTATCTCGCTTATAAACAGAAAAGTGCCCATGTAGTACTAGGGACAGAAAGTTGGCTGAAACCAGATGTCAACAGGAATGAAATTCTAAATTTTGATTGGAATTCATATTGCCGAGTGCTGGTGGTGGAGGCTTGTTTATAGCTGTGAAAAACACAGTATCGTCTAGTGAGATTAGTAGAGATTTCAAACGCAAAATAATTTAGATGAAGACAAGTGTTAAAGGTTGATCAAACGTAATCATCGGATGCTTTTATAGACTTCCTGCCTCAGGAGTTATGGTGGAACAGATGAGGGGAAACTTGGAGAACATTACATGTAAACTTCTTGGTTGTTTTGTGGGATTAGGTGGAGTCTTCCACTTACGAGCCATAGCTTGAGATATTAGTGTTTTGGGTTGCTAGCAGGGACAGGGAATTGTGTGATAGTGTTTTCAATGTCTTATCCTAAAATTATCTGAATCAGAGTACCAGCTCATGACAGTAACATCTTAAATCTGCTGGGGACACAGACCTGAACTTTCTGACACAGTTAGCGTAGGACAGGGAATCTGCAGCCATGAGGCCATTATAGTCACTTAATATGGCTGTGAATATGAATAAAAAGAAAGATGGGAAGATCTTTCTGCTTAGCAAGAGGGACAAGAGAGAGATGTCAGATTGTGTGGGTGGTCGACTCAAAAATTTCATCCCCAGCACTAACAACATCGAGTATCAGTGGACAAAGATCAAAGCATTGTTCAATACAATCTAGACAGTTATGTGCCAAGCAAAGTTGTGAGGAGTGGAAAAGATCCATCATGGTTTGACAGCCATCTTAGAAAGCTGCTACGAAAACGAAAAGAGCTTCACTGCGAAGCCAAAATTCGCGTAAGGAATGCTGTGCGAGAAATGTTGAGCAATTCAAAAGTAAAATTTTCTCTAGTGATTTGACAGAAAGCGCTAAGAAGTTTTGGTCCTCTAGTTAAATCTGTAAATGATTGGAGGCATCTGTCTGGATGTTCTGTGACCATGATGGCATTGAAACAGAGGTAACAGAAAAGGCAGAAATCCTAAATGCCTATTTCCAAAACTGTTTCACAGAGGAAGATCACACTGTAGTGCCTCATGTAAACTGTCACACGAACGACAAAATTGGCTGATATTGAAATGTGTGTCCATGGGACAGAAAAGCAACACTTGAGAGAGGAAAGGCTGCTGGATGCCTAAAATTCTGCACAGAGCATGTGAGAGACCTTGCCTCCCTGGTACCGTAGGTCTTTGGAGGAACGAAGTGTTCCTGATGATTTGAAAAAGGTGCAGTTCATCCCTGTTGTCAGGAAGGGTAGCAAAATGCAGGAAGACTTGCAGAGGATCTGTGCTTGGTGCAGCTAGTGGCAGTTGAGTTGACCTCAACATAAAGAAATGTAACATACTACATAAGACAGTAAGACCCTTCACTGGATGTTTACGTGGTTACAGAACAGTCACTGGAGGAAGTTACTTCCTTAAATTATCTAGGAGTTTGTGTGGAGACCCCCCCCTCCCCCTCCCCATATGAACCATAGACCTTGCCGTTGATGGGGAGGCTTGTGTGCCTCAGCGATACAGATAGCCGTACCGTAGGTGCAACCACAATGGAGGGGTATCTGTTGAGACGCCAGACAAACGTGTGGTTCCTGAAGAGAGGCAGCAGCCTTTCCAGTAGTTGCAGGGGCAACAGTCGGGATGGTTGACTGATCTGGCCTTGTAACACTAGCCAAAACGGCCTTGCTGTGCTTGTGCTGGTACTGCAAACGGCTGAAAGCAAGAGGAAACTAAAGCCGTAATTTTTCCCGAGGGCATGCAGCTTTACTGTATGGTTAAATGATGATGGCGTGCTCTTGGGTAAAATATTATGGAGGTAAATTAGTCCCCCATTCGGATCTCCGGGCGGGGTCTACTCAGGAGGACGTCATTATCAGGAGAAAGAAAACTGGCGTTCTATGGATTGGAGTGTGGAATGTCAGATCCCTTAATTGGGCAGATAGGTTAGAAAATTTAAAAAGGGAAATGCATAAGTTAAAGTTGGGTATAGTGGAAATTAGCGAAGTTTGGTGGCAGGAGGAACAAGACTTTTGGTCAGGTGAATACAGAGTTATAAATACAAAATCAAATGTGGGTAATGCAGGAGTAGGTTTAATAGTGAATAAAGAAATAAGAGTGCAGGTAAACTACTACAAACAGCATAGTGAGCGCATTATTGTGGCCAAGATAGACACGAAGCCCACGCCTACCACAGTAGTACAAGTTTATATGCCAACTAGCTCTGCAGATGACGACGAAATTGAAGAAATGTGTGACGAGATAAAAGAAATTACTCAGATAGTGAAGCGAAGTGAAAATTTAATAGTCATGCGTAACTGGAGTTAGACAGTAGGAAAAGGAAGAGAAGGAAACGCAGTAGGTGAATATGGATTGGGGGTAAGAAATGAAAGAGGAAGCCGCCTGGTAGATTTTTGCACAGAGCATAACTTAATCATAGCTTACACTTGGTTCAAGAATCATAAAGCCTGGAGATACTGACAGGTTTCATATAGATTATATAATGGTAAGACAGAGATTTAGGAACCAAGTTTTAAATTGTAAGACATTTCCAGGGGCAGATGTGGACGTGACCAAAATCTATTGGTTATGAATTGTAGGTTAAAACTGAAGAAATTGCAAAAAGGTGGGAATTTAAGGAGATGGGACCTGGATAAAGTGACTAAACCAGAGGTACAGAGTTTATAAGGGAACAATTGACAAGAATGGGGGAAAGAAATACAGTAGAAGAAGAATTGGTAGCTTTTGAGGGATGAAGTAGTGAAGGCAGCAGAGGATCAAGTAGGTAAAAAGATGAGGGCAAGTAGAAATCCTTGGGTGACAGAAGAAATATTGAATTTAATTGATGAAAGGAGAAAATACAAAAATCGTAGAGGGAGACCAAGAGATGAATACACTAAACAGATTCAGAAGGATGTAGGCAGCAGTACGTACTGGGAGATGAAGCAGCTTGCACATTGTAGAGTAGCATGGAGAGCTGCATCAAAACAGTCTCAGGACTGAAGACAACAACAACAACAACAACAACATGTGTGTGGAGGACAGTTTAAAGTGGAATGGGCACAGAAATTTAATCATAGGAAAGACATGTCAGACTGAGATCCATCTGAAGAATCTTCAGGAAATTGAATCCATCAACAAAGTGAGTTGGCTTACAAAACGGTCATTTGATAATAGTTGAATATTTCTCATTGGTTGGCATTTGTACCAGATAGGATTGCTAAAGGAAATAGGGAAGACCCAAAAGAGAGTAGTGTGTTTTGTTGCAGTTTCGTTTAGTAAGCACAAGTGTCTCAGAGGTGATCAACGATCTGCAGTGGCAGAAGCTGCAAGAGACATTCTTCATAGTTATGTGGTTTACAGTTAAAGTTCTGAGAGTGTAAGTTCCTAGAAGAGTCAACTAACATATTGCTTCCTTCTCTATATATCTCATGAAGAGACTGAAGCTAAAAATAGAGAGATTTGAGCCCACATGAAGGCTTACCAGCAACTGTTCTTCCTGCTAATTATTGGTGATTGGAATGGGAAAGAAAGGAAGTGGCAGTGATTACAATGTACCTCCTGCTGTGCACCACAAAGTTATTTGCAGGATGTAAATGTAGGTGGAGAATACAGTGTTAGTAGTGTGCTACTTGACACACCTCATGTGGATTAAATATTGTCGTGTGACATTGCAAAACAATATAAAATGGATCGTGTTAATAAGGCCGTTTGTAGGGGATGCGATTGATCAACTTCAGTTTATTGGAAGAACTCTAGGAAAGTGTAGCTCATCTGCAAGGGAGGCCATATATGGAACACTACTGCGACTAATGCTCAACCGATGGAGATTTCCACTGGGTCATTTTAAAGGAAGACACTGAAACAATTTAGAGGTGTACTGGTAGATTCGTTATCGGTACATTCGAGCAACACACTAGTATTACGAAACTGTTTTATGATCTGACATGGGGAATCACTAGACGGAAGAAGGCATTCTTTTCGCAAAATTCTATTGAGTAAGTTTAGAGCACCACCATATTATGTAATGGATTGCAGAACAATTGTACTGCCACAGTCGTACATCTCACCTAAGGACTTTGAAGACAAGATATGCTCGTGCAGAAGCATGTAGACAGTTGTTTTTCCTCCACTCCATTTGTGGTTAGAGCTAGAAAGGGATTTACAGAAAGTGGTACAAGATACTCTCTCTCCCCCCCCATGCATTGTATGGTGGCTCGTACACTGTGTAAGTAGATATAAAATTGGTGGAACCCTCTCAACCTGCATCTACTGGCAATACTTATATATAAATCTCTCTATTTTGAGATAATTTTATTTTTCTTTCACTGTATCATTTTACGACTGTAACACATCCCTCTCATTTTTTCTCTTTCTCTCTCTCTCTCTCTCTCTCTCTCTCTCTCTCTCTCTCTCTCTCTCTCTCTCTTTAACTTGTCTGGGTGTTTCCTCTTATCCTCTTTTCTTTGCAGTGTATTTTACCTCTTTGGGTATCTGATCTAGTGTAGTTTTTCACAATGACTTTAGCACACATTGCTTTGGGGCAAATAAAGCATGACAGCACCTACATTTGTGTTGTAAATAATTGAAACCTACAATATTCTGCGATCACTTTTTATTGCCTGGAAATTGTTAATCACTTATTTATACACTTATGAACTGAATAATTTGAAGTTCTCCTTTGCAGTGTTCAAAATTTTCACTAATTGTTATTCCCCCCGCCCCGCCCTGTGTGAATTTTGCTGTTCTTTAAATGGTTCTTGTTTGATGATTCTGTATGTGTCATTCTGCTTTTGGGCAATGTGTTTTCATGTCACAAGACAATGATTTAATTTCTGTCTCTTTTGCTGCATGCTGCTTGCAATGATAATGGATACCAGGAAGAGGTGAAGTATTAACAGTGTAGCATGATACACATTTTTTGTCGCCAAGTCTTTGTTTTGAAAATGATTTTGGAGATGTGAAAACTAAAAACATCTTTACTTTGCAGGAAAAGAAAGTTAAAAATAAATAAAAATCCAGGAATTATCATAAATTGTGTAAGGTAATCACCATAAAGAGTAGGGCCAATTTCCTTCCTCATTCTGATCTTGCTTTCTGTCACAATTGGCCTATCTGACAATTCCACATTAAATCTCAATCTGCCTACCTTAAAAAAAAAATAAAAAATAAAGTTGTCATGTGGTGGTACTGACGTTCATTGCTAGTA
Organism: Schistocerca nitens; assembly: GCF_023898315.1. Lineage (NCBI taxonomy): Eukaryota > Metazoa > Arthropoda > Insecta > Orthoptera > Acrididae > Schistocerca > Schistocerca nitens. The sequence continues at coordinate 15,078,462 of NC_064622.1, forward strand.
GAGTCCTTGAAATAACTAGCTTTCGGCCTTAACATTTGGAAAGACATAATGTTTACACTGACATTTGACAAACCTGTCATTTGTTCCCAGAATTAACTTTCACTCTGCACCGATTCAAAAAATCATGAAATTGTCTGCCAGACTGGGATTCAGATATCTCGCACCTATACGTTTCGCATATAAGTGCTTTACTGAATGATGTACCCGAGCACAACTCACCCTGGCAGTTTTACTTCTGCCAGTTTTAATCTGCTGGGAAGTTCCAAATCAGTGCACACTCTGCTGCTGAGTGAAAATTCGTTCTGGAAACTGCCCCCATAGGCTGTATCCAAGCTATTTTCCTGGCAATATCCTTTCCTTTGGGAGTAGTAGTAATGCAAGGTATGCGGAAGAACGTCCATGAAGTTTGGAACGTTGGAGAAGAGGTGCTGGTGGAAGTAAAATGGTATGGGCAGGTCATGCTTGGATGGCTGTCGGTAGAGCACTTGCCCGTAAAATGGCAAAGGTACCGGTGCAGCACAGAGATTTAATCCACTAGGATGCTTTTGTCATTTGTTTTTGCAAGTGCATGTATAATTGCAGTTCCCAGATTTTTGTAGCAACCACCAAGTTAGTACCTGAAAATATAAGCTCCTATTGGCCAAGTCATACAACTACCTTACCCTGAGGTACAACATTGGCTCGTATCCAGGGATATCTCAATATACACATTGTGCTGTGGACCTCAAGAACACACACATCAGAGAAAAACTGATTGAGAGCTACACTTTACCCACATTTCTATAGTTTCCTCAATTCTAGATGCAGCAAGCAGTCTCGAGGATGTGCTACCTGCTGTGGGAGTAACTGAGAGTTAACTTTTATGTTGGAAGAATAGCTATCCTATTGTCTTGGTGAAGTAATGAGTAGTATGTGCCATTAATTTTGTTAGACCTACTGTTGAACGGTCTCTGGCACTTTGCATAAAAGACGGCCAAGGTACCAGGTTTCAGTGCATGCGAATTGAGGTCAAAGTGTGGAGCACTTCAATTCCAAATCAAACATGTATCGCGATTTGTCACAAGTCACAGTGGTGACCTGTTCTGACCTAAACTGCCATTTGCCTAGCTGGAATATAGATACAGAATTACGTATTTCAGTTTAGGTAGACCACACAAATTGCAGTCAATCTTTGGCCAAGCCAATCGGCCTCCCCCATCTTCTTTGAACCACATATTCTTCTCCAGCTGTTCCCGTTGTCCTCGTATCCTTTGTAATCTTGTCAGTCCATCTCAGCTGTGGTCTTCCCCTTCCCACTTCAGTCTCCTCAAATTAATAACAGCCACAGTGCCAAACAATTTTTACAACTACTTCAGTTTACATTTATTTGTTGTTTTCTAGTCATCTCCATCCTTCACTGGTCTAAAAATCTGTTTCAGGACAACATTCTCAAATTCAGGAATTTTCTTTCCACCTTTTGTGTCGGAGCCTGCTCTTTGCTCCTTAGAAGACGATAGGTTGTATTACTGTCCTGCAGGTCCTAATCTTGGTGGATCTCACAAGGGAACCTCTCCATCGCACCCCCCTCAGATTTAGTTATAAGCTGGCGCAGTGGATAGGCCTTGAAAAACTGAACACATATCAACTGAGAAAACAGGAAGAAGTTGTGTGGAACTGTGAAAAAATAAGCAAAATATACAAACTGAGTAGTTTATTGGAAGATAGGCAACATCAAGGACACTGGGAACAATGTAGAGCCGTGGTAACGTGAGCAGCTGCGGAACGAAAGGTCCTTGGTTCAAATCTCCCATAGAGTGAAAAGATTAGTTTTTTATTTTCAGTTTATGTGACAAACTCTTATGTTTTCATCACTTTTTTGGGAGTAATTATCACATCCACAAGAAAACCTTAATCGGGCAAGGTAGAAGAATCTTTTTTACCCATTGGCCAAATGTACAAGTTAGGTGGGTCGACAACATATTCCTGTCATGTGACGCACATGCCGTCACCAGTGTCGTATAGAATATATCAGATGTGTTTTCCTGTGGAGGAATTGGTTGACCTATGACCTTGCGATCAAATGTTATCGGTTCCCATTGGAGAGGCACGTCCTTTCGTCTACTAATCGCACGGTTTTGCGATGCAGTCGCAAAACACAGACACTAAACTTATTACAGTGAACAGAGACGTCAGTGAACGAACGGACAGATAATAACTATGCAAAAATAAAGAAAGTAAAATTTTCACTCGATGGAAGACTTGAACCAAGGACCTCTCGTTCCGCAGCTGCTCACGCTACCACGGGACCACGGTGCTCCTGAGCTCACATTGTCCATGATGTTACCTATGTGTCCCACGGACTACTCAGTTTGTATATTTTGCTTATTTTTTCACAGTTCCACACAACTTCTTCCTGTTTTCTCAATTTATCTGTGTTCAGTTTATCAAGGCCTATCCACTGCGCCAACTTATAACTAAATCTGAGGGGGTGCGATGGGGAGGTTCCCTTGTCAGTAGAAACCAGGACTTGAGCAACTTACTGAGCACAAACCTTGACATGTTCCCTGCTTGGATTCTTGCTATTATTTCCTGGTGTAACGCATTCATTCCACTGAGTACTGGCCCAGAAAAAAATTTAACTCTCTTACCCTTTCAAAGATTTTTGCCATCCACATCTCAAGGTATGTCATCTTTCTCCCTACTCACTACGAGGTATTTGGTCTTATACATATTCTCTTTCAAGTCTGCTTTCACTGCTTCTTCCATTAACATTCTTGCCATCTGAACGAGATTTTGCTCATTCTGTGCTATTAATTAATCATCATCATCATTATTTGCATAGGCCCAGTGTGTTGAATGCCCTATGCCATTGAATTCCTATCTCCAGGCTTATTACCTTTCTCACTGCTCTTTTCGGGGACTGGATTAAACGGGGGTGGGGGCAGATATTTCCCCTGTCGCACTTCATTCCTCGCCTTGAACTTCTGCAACATCTTTCCATTCACTTTCACTGTGCATGTTGTCTCTTGTATACATTTGAGTTAGGTTTATTAGTTTTCTGTGCCCTATCAAGCTTTTACCATATTGCTTGCCTGCACACACTACCATATGCTTTTTGGAAGCCAACAAAAGACAGCGATGATCTCTGTGAAATTCCCAGCTCTGGCATCTGCCTTCTTATATGTAGCTGGTCTGTGGTTGATTTTCCCTTTTTAAACGCTGCTTGTAGGAATCCAAATACCTCCTTGATGTATAGTGTTAGCCACTTCAGCTGCTCAGAATCTTATAAGCTGTAAATAGTAAGGTAATTCTTCTGTAGCTGCTGCATCTCATTGGGTCACCTTTCTTAATTACTGAGCAGGTGATAGACTGTTTCCATTCTGCCGGTATCCTTTCCCTCCTCCAAATTAAACAGATTAGGTTTTACGCTCTTGTTTTTTAGGATCTCTCTTCCCTCTTTCAGCATCTGCACGGGTACGGTGTCTCTTCCTGGTGCCTTTCCTCTCATTATCCATTCTTGAAGTACCTGACTGTCTTCTTGTATTGTGTACTATTCAGTCCTTTTCTGCAAGTGCTCTTTGTTTATGTATTTTTGCTTTTCGATTCTGAAGACAGCGCCATAAAATCTTCACAGGAACCTCTCTGTGTGGCATGGAAAACAGTCTTATAAAGTAATATTACTGACTGCAGTGAGCAGGGAAACTTTAGTGTCGGAAACTGGAAAATTGTCACCTGGTGAGTCACGGTTTCTTTGTCAACACTACACTACTGTCAGTCTACAAATCGACTGAAAATTACGTGTCAATCTTGACAATAAAGGCAACTTCATAACCTCGCTGCATGGAAAATGATGAATGTTAATGTGGACTGAGAAAGTACCTATGTTGTGTGTGCCATCACCTTACAGGTGGACAGTTAAATGGGCTTACTGGTAGGTCATGTGGATCCATTTGTACTTCCATGATAAGCGGTTAAGAGGCTACCCTGTGAAAGTATCTTCATCACTGCATAACTGCTGCAACCCCATCCACTTGGACCCAATGACTGGAGTGAAGCCTTGTTCTCTGCATACAAATTTCTCCTTGTTTCACCTGGTTAATGTTACCACATTAAGAAAATGAATACAGTAGTATGCTGCTTTAGTTTTTAGACGTAGTTCTCAAGAGCTTCTTTCTTTGTGCTTCCCTTGCTCAGTTTTGTTTTCTTTTTAAATGTGACTAAATCATACACATGGAGTTGTAATGGTACGCTTGACCATTGCTTTCTTATTTGTTTGACTGGTTCATTAAATTTAATTTATTGTCTGTACAGGAGCTGGACTTGAGTACCCCAGTGCTGGAACGAGAAATAAGCTTTGCACCTAAAGATGACGAAGAAGAAATGCTTCCAGTGTCAGAGGTGTGGCTGTTGTCACTGACATTGCCTGCAGTATTCACTCGCCCATCACCTCACCACTCTCCCGCTTCGTCCGCCAACGGCCTTTCTTCGCAGCAATTCATCGCCAAAATGGTGAGGAAACATTTAGCTCGTCTTTATGGAAGCGTGTGAATTTTCAGACTCTGCTGTCATTGGGAAATACTACAGTAAAATATATACCTGCTCTTCCTAGTGAGATCTCAAGTTGAGTTTCTCTTGTAGCTTGGCTGTATCTGTCCGTCCCATTGGGTCCTGCTGTACAACAGCAGCCAACATGGACTTGGAGCCAACAGGTCAGAATACAAAGCACTTCACACAGTGTTTGCCACTGTGTGTGTCTCATGCTTGTATTAGTTCTCTCTCTCTCTCTCTCTCTCTCTCTCTCTCTCTCTCTCTCTGGTGCTCACTTGTGAATGTTTATAACTTTGCTGTTTAGACCATTAGTTGCTGGTATGCTTCTTTGCTTTTCAAGTTGTTTGTTAGATTAACATAGCTGAAAAGGGATTCTTCTTCTTCTTTTCTCTCTCTCTCTCTCATCCATCTATCTATCTATCTATATCTGTTTATCTGCACTGTATTGAATGTTACTTTTTTTTAATTTTTTGCATAAAAAGGAGAATTCACTTCAGCAGAATGTAGAATTACAAGGAGACTGAATGTTAGGCCAGAGCTTACCTTCTGGAGCCAAAGTTCATATACTGCCACCAGACTCATTTAAAAGTAATCTGTTCCTAGCTTTTGGAATTGTGTGTTCCTTCCCTGACCAACGCTTTTACATCCTAGAGGAAGGAATAGTTTCTTTTACTTTTGTATTTATCAGAGGCACTGAAATTTTTCATATAGAAGGGCCAGCGATTCTATCTCCATGTAATTTTAGAAATTTGTTTCGTTTTCTTTTGACTTGCCTATCTCATTAGAATTATATTAGACTGTGGGTGTGATCACCTTGTGCATCATAGTCTGTTTGTGGTCCCTTTGGCCATGTATTTTCATTGCCACTATCTGTTTAGGGCATTAATCTTTCTAAATTCGTGAATTAAATAGATGAACATTATAGCAGTGTGACTACTGTGCTATTTTCTCCCTACTTGTAAAAACAGATGTGTGACAGATGGTGACTGGACTAAGCATTTGTGTGAATGAAAATTTTTGAAGGGACTAAGCATTTGTGTGAATGAAAATTTTTGAAGATAAAATTCACATTGACTAATGGCTTCTTTGTGTAAAGGATTTGCAATTACTTTGGTTCTAGTGCCTAACTTACTTTTATTAAGCATGTGCATTGAGCATTATTATAATAAGTACCTTTTTCCTATCAAACATGTCCTGCCTTGGAGGTAAGTAATGATGCATGGTATTCAAAAAATCTGGATCTGTTTTTAAGAATTGAAACCCTTGAGAAGTGTCCTATTGGCATTGCTTACAGTATTGTGTTTACACTTCAATAGTGGTAAGTAGGGGTTGCAATGATACGTCTGTAGCACTATTTAGTAGTTACACATTAATAGTGAATCACAGTTTGTAGTTTTCTTTGCCTGTTTGTCAGCGGTGGTTTAAACAGCATTTTGATTGAAATGTCATTTGTCCTAATGAACAATATTTTAGTTAGTGTTTGTTGTAGTTATTGCTATCACTGACTGAATTTTTTTGTACTGTTGTGTCCATAGTTGCTAAGATCAGCTTGGACTTCCCTCCATGCAATGCTCTTCCTTGAAATAAAACAAAATGTATTCAAATCTGAAAGGGATGTTGTTTATTTGCCTGTCTGTTGAGTGTCCCCACATTATATTTTCTAGTATCAGCAAAGCACAAATTGAATATACGAGGGCAGTTCAATAGGTAATGCAACACATTTTTTTTCTCGGCCAATTTTGGTTGAAAAAACCGGAAATTTCTTGTGGAATATTTTCAAACATTCCCGCTTCGTCTCGTATAGTTTCATTGACTTCCGACAGGTGGCAGCGCTGTACGGAGCTGTTAAAATGGCGTCTGTAACGGATGTGCATTGCAAACAACGGGCAGTGATCGAGTTTCTTTTGGCGGAAAACCAGGGCATCTCAGATATTCATAGGCGCTTGCAGAATGTCTACCGTGATCTGGCAGTGGACAAAAGCACGGTGAGTCGTTGGGCAAAGCGTGTGTCATCATCGCCGCAAGGTCAAGCAAGACTGTCTGATCTCCCGCGTGCGGGCCGGCCGTGCACAGCGGTGACTCCTGCAATGGCGGAGCGTGCGAACACACTCGTTCGAGATGATCGACGGATCACCATCAAACAACTCAGTGCTCAACTTGACATCTCTGTTGGTAGTGCTGTCACAATTGTTCACCAGTTGGGATATTCAAAGGTTTGTTCCCGCTGGGTCCCTCGTTGTCTAACCGAACACCATAAAGAGCAAAGGAGAACCATCTGTGCGGAATTGCTTGCTCGTCATGTGGCTGAGGGTGACAATTTCTTGTCAAAGATTGTTACAGGCGATGAAACATGGGTTCATCACTTCGAACCTGAAACAAAACAGCAATCAATGGAGTGGCGCCACACCCACTCCCCTACCAAGAAAAAGTTTAAAGCCATACCCTCAGCCGGTAAAGTCATGGTTACAGTCTTCTGGGACGCTGAAGGGGTTATTCTGTTCGATGTCCTTCCCCATGGTCAAACGATCAACTCTGAAGTGTATTGTGCTACTCTCAGAAATTGAAGAAACGACTTCAGCGTAGGCACAAAAATCAGAACGAACTTCTCCTTCTTCATGACAACGCAAGACCTCACACAAGTCTTCGCACCCGAGAGGAGCTCACAAAACTTCAGTGGACTGTTCTTCCTCATGCACCCTACAGCCCCGATCTCGCACTGTCGGATTTCCACATGTTTGGCCCAATGAAGGACGCAATCCGTGGGACGCACTACGCGGATGATGAAGAAGTTATTGATGCAGTACGACGTTGGCTCCGACATCGACCAGTGGAATGGTACCGTGCAGGCATACAGGCCCTCATTTCAAGGTGGCGTAAGGCCGTAGCATTGAATGGAGATTACGTTGAAAAATAGTGTTGTGTAGCTAAAAGATTGGGGAATAACCTGGTGTATTTCAATGCTGAATAAAACAACCCCTGTTTCAGAAAAAAAGTGTTGCATTACTTATTGAACTGCCCTCGTAGACCAAAATACAAGGGGGCGAAGAAAATAAATGAATAAAGTATATACGGCTTAAACTTACGGATTTAATCAGCTCCAAAAAATTAACCATTCTTGATTACAATGCTTCAGCTGATACTTTATTTGAGAATTAAACATTTGCTGAGAGGTGGTGTTGACTGTAATTTATTATTTCAAATTTTTCTTGTTGAAAGTTGAAATTGACTGTAATTTATTATTTCAAATTTTTCTTGTTGAAAGTTGAAATTTCTCTTAAAGACTGAAAATTTTTATGCTGTTGAACGTTCAAATTGAGGGGCAGCACTTGTATCCCAATTGTTCTTATGTAGTGAGATGTGAAATATAGATGTTGAAAGAAAATGTAAGTATCTGATGAATGAATTTTATACCCTATGGAAGGAAAAAAAAAATTGCTATGATGTGGTTAAAAAACTAGAATTGCATTCAGGACTGAAGTTCAAATCCCTGCCAACTAACTCAGATCTAGATTTTTTGTGGATGCCTTTGAAAAACACACAGCCAGGACTTCACAAATATTGTCATGCCTACTCCTGTCTCTGATTGTGGTTACAGACTGATCTGTAGAGAAGCTTGAGGTCTAGGTTAGTTCAGAAGGTGACAATTGAGAGTTTTCTGACAGAAAATCCTAAAAAAAGTTTTAGTCTTACATTAATTTAGCAAATGCGGACTGAAGTTGTGTGTCCAGATGCACTGTGGCCATAATGACAGAGAAAAGGCCAAAATGTTAAAACTAATTTTTCGAAACCATTTCAGTGAGGGAGATGGTACTTCAGTTCCTCTTGTAAGTTGTTAATCAAAAGTCAAAATGACAAAGAAGAAATTGAGCATGAGATATAAAATAAACTGTAGGAGTCCATATAGATTTGGGGGGGGGGGGGGGGGGGGAGAACTCTGTGAAACCCAGCTTGCTCTGTTCCTCGTTGAGACACAGAGAAAAGTAGATATTGGCATCCAGGTTGATCCCATGTCAGTTGACATCCAGAAGGAGGTAACTTAAAAAGTCCTCAGTCAGCTTATACTTGAACGTTGCTTTTCAGTCTAGGATCCATACCATACTGGATTGATAGAGAAAATAGAAAATATCCAAAGAACAGCCATACATTTTGTTACAGGTTTGTTTAGGAAGCACAGAAGACCAACCATGACTTTTGTCTTCGCAAATTCAACCTTTTGCCTCAAACTGTTTGTACCAGGCATAAATGGAAACTATGCCAGGGCGTGATTCGTGAAAGTGTGGTTGAAATTCTCGTGGGAGCTACTGTTACTGATTCCCTTTTAGAAACTGAAGAACACACCAGCTCTTCGGTTATGGTGTACTCGCCATTTACTACACTAGCGCTCTCTGGGGCCCGCAAAGTGCAACAAATGACTTTTGCCCATACATAAAAAAAACTTCCAGAAACACTACTGACAGGTCAAAGTGTAAAGTGAATAAATTGTAGTGTTTTGTTTCTGTGAATTCTTGAAAGCATCAAATTTTTCGTGCTCATTCTGTTTTGCCACCTCCTACATATCTATTGCAAAAATGACTGTGATGTTAGTATTAGAGAGATTTCAGCTCACTGGAGGTTTTCCAACAAGCTGTCTTTCTGCGGACCTTTAGTGACTGGAACAGAAAAGGGGGGGGGGGGGGGGGGGGAACGATAGTGGTACACAAAGTACTCTCCTAGACCCAGCATAAAGTGGCTTTCGGCACGTGGATGCAGTGTAGCCCAAGGCTTATGTTAGTTGTTGCCTACGTTTGCCCAACTATATTTTTAGTATATGTACTTGTGGTAATAAGTGAAGCCTGCTTGGCAGTTGGGTCAGCCATTCCTAATTTCAGAAAGAAAGCAACAGAGGTGTCATTGGTTGCATTTGTTTAATGTACTTTTCTTTATAAATAACTAAACTTGCAGGATAACCTCTTAGAAGCTGTATTATTTAACAAAGAAATTTCTGCTAAATATTTTGGTGGATGTTAAATACATGTACCTCAATTATAAGTGACTGGGGTTGGGGGAAGCACTTAACATGACTCGTAACCAACACCAATTTCCTTCCCTTGGTCCTAGCTGAGTGTGTCCTCCAATCCTACTGGCTTTGTGATTGGCAATATGTTTATGGTAATCATACTTCTTTTTGTGGTATACTATAGTATTATTTAAGCTTTTCAAAAGAAAGGAATGACCTCTCAGAAAGTACAATTTTGGGTGATTTTAAATCCCATAAAATATGAAAAAGATGCTGTGTCATTGTTGCTCTTGAAACAGTATGGAAATATAAACTGCATAGGTCTGTAGCTGCAAACTGTCCTTTTCATCAGGTTCATGCATCACGTGCTGGGCTATAAAGGGCCGACGCTGATTTTCGTGCGTGGTGAGCAGGATACGCAGTTCTGCCTGTCGGCCAGCAGCGAGTGGCGGGAGTCCCACCAGTACTGGGGGGATGAAGACTGCGTCCTCCTGCAGATGCTTCCTCGTTACCACGTTGTGGAAAGTGAGCAAATATACTGTTCTTTGTCTTTATTTATTTCGTAGTCCAGTAAAAGAAGTAGTGAAGTAGTCTTGCACATTGATAGGGAAGATTTATTGCAAGTTACAGGTTAGCTTGCTGTAGCTAAAAAATTGTGACTTTTTTCATTTCATTATCTATTAGAAGGTCATGTCCAGAGTATACCGTGTGTGGGGTTCACACCTGTACATGTTGTTAAATAGTAATTTGCTGATGGTATTTTTCCTAATTCAACCATTTTGGTTGTAGAGTAAGAGTAATATTCACAGTTGGCGTGTTAACAGCTCATTTGGCATTCGCTGTTCTCTGATCAATGTTCTTTCAACTCAGAAAGAAGTGAAATACATAATTATAAAGCTATTTGACAGTAGAAACATAGAAATGAAATATCTAGTGGCAGTAACAAATACAGTTGAAAGTTGTTTCTCATTGACAACTCTTCCATTTCATAGGTAAATTCTTGAGTAAGTTGTAACATATCTGTGAATGGCCAGGCAGCCTATCTTTTTAAATGCATTTGTGTGTAGTTGTTCTTAAAATTGAACATACTATTTTAGTATGTTTGTCATGAACATGGTGTATAGAACTCATGACTACATTGATCTGAGAAATGGCTCAAACAGAAACATAATTGTACCATTAGGAGTGTTGATGATGAGAGAGTTGAATTGAGTGAACAATGGGTGGTGGTTTACTTACCTCAGTACATCATTCTGTTAAAATTAGCAGCTGCGCATGAGCTTTTTACTGACATCCGTGAATTCCTTTTTCTCTACTTAGCACAGCTGATGTACATTTTTATTAGCCTTTCTTAATAAAGCATCTTGACTGTCAGTATTTATGGGCTATACTTTAAGAATGTAGAAATGTGGTCAGTAGAAGCTATCTTAGCACAGTAAACAAAGAGCAGAGACGATCAAATGGGGAGGGGGGGGGGGGGGGGGAGAATGCATATAATTGCAAATTTTTGTACTGTGCTAGTAGGAAGTGCTACAGAGAACATCCTGAAAATCCTGACCCAGTGACAGTGTGAACAAGGGGTTGGGATGGCATTTGAATGGCACTTTTCGTTTTTCCTTAGTTAACTCGAAAACCATCGCTTCTAGAAAAAGTGTTCCCAAATACTAAATTAAATTTCCCAGAAAAAGAAAGTCCTGTTCACTTTTTCTTTAGGACTAATAGTTTTCACCGAGCGAGGTGGCGCAATGGTTAGCACACTGGACTCGCATTCAGGGGGACGACAGTTCAATCCTGCGTCCGGCCATCCTGATTTAGGTTTACCGTGATTTCCCTAAATCGCTCCAGGCAAATGCCCGGATGGTTCCTTTGAAAGGGCACGGCCGTATTCCTTCCCTAATCCATTGAGACTGATGACCTCGCTGTTTGGTCTCTTCCCCCAAACAACCAACCAACCTAATAGTTTTCACTTTGCAAGAGATGGAAAATCACAGATAATTAAAAAGTGTTTAAATTGTATAAAATTAATGTTCATTTTGAAATGAAATGAGCTAAGAACAAAAACTAGCACTACATCATCTTCCTTGTTTCCTATCCTGCTATCCCTCCCCGTCACCTCCCCTCACCTTTTCTGTAGCCCTCACATGATATGGCTGCTCTCCTCGGTAAGTCCATAACACCCAGAAATGTCTGTCTGTGCATGTGCGCGAGTGTGCCTCCATATGTTCAATGAGTAAGAACAAATTACAAATTGTGGCTGAATGTAGTGGTGCCTGAAAAGTTATATTCTTATTTTGCACTTCCTTTCATTTGTAATAAACCTAGTACATTTTTAATTTTAGTTAGAGATTACCTACTCTCCTGCAATCTTACTTTTTGTAAGAAATCATCCATCTTCTTCTTCTTCTTCTTCTTCTTCTTCTTCATCTTCACCTGTTCCGATCGCCTGGCTTGGTATATTTAGAACACAAACCTCTCAGTCTTTCCATCCTCCCACCAGGTTTCTCTCCCCACTCTGTCCAGTCTTCTCCTCCCTTCGTCACACATTCCTTCACTTCAACCATGCGTCATCTATCTCTTTGTCTTCATCTAGATCTCTTCCTTGCATTGTCATTTCGTGGGCCTGTCTTGATATCCTGCCAACTCCCATTTTGCAGCATGCCCTTACTACCTTAATCTCGTCTTATCTGTGGCCTCTTGCATAGGCTTGCTTTTTTTCTGCTGTCTCATTCCTTACTCCATGAAGTTTGCTAAGTTTTATTCTGGTTTGGAATTTCATCTCGCAAGCCCATATCCTGTTCGTCTGTCTTTTCTTAGCACCCACATTTCTGATGCGTATGTGAGCACTGGAACACAGTACACTTAGTATATTGTTCACTTATTTTTTGGCAGCGCATCCTTGCTTCAGATAAGACTTCTTACATTCTGCAGGAAACAGTAGCTCACCTCACCTTTTCGTTTACCTCGTTATTGTTCCTCTGATGATTTGCTGTTACGCTACCCGAGCCTGAAATTTTCCACTTTCTTGGTTACTTAATACTTACATGTGTTGCTACTCACCTTTTAATCTTTGTCACCCTCACTTCACACTTATTTACATTAAATTTCAAGCCATATTGTCCCACCACTTCCTACCATACTTTTATCATTCCTTGTGCCTGTCCTTCTCAATGTCCCCACACTATTAAATTATCTGCAAATGTCGTTGCTTGGTTGTTTTCATTTCCTATTTGCAGAGCTGTCCCTCTCATTACCTCATGCATAGTGGTGATGGAAGTAGATGAGATAGAGTGCTCCCTTGTTTTAGCCCATTTTTCTGTTCATACCAGTCTGTCTTGTCTCCTCTTCCTCCTTCTCCTTTCACACAACTTACACTTCCATGATAAATTTCCTTTATTCTCCTCAAGCTCAGCTTTTGAATCTCCCTTTTTTAACATTTCTCAGCTACTCTTTTCACATTATCATATGCCTTCTTAGAGTCCAGGAACGCCATTACTAAATCCTTACCATATTTGGCTCACCTTGTTACATTTATGACATTATAATACCCGACGGGCGGCCCTAGTCACATGACATTTTTATTTAGCAGCTGTACAGGATGATGACTGCTCCAGTTTCTGATAACTCACTTGTGCGTTAATAGTGAAAACTGTGTGGGTAATGTATCAGTTCAACCCATCAGCTTCTGTTGCTACAACACATCTTGCGGTTTATCATTGGTGCTGGAAGGTCACGTGTTTGTAGGCTGTGAGACAGAATGAACAACACACTCGTGTTGCATATTGTATTGACAAATTATTGAAAACCCTGATAAAGACCTGATAGAGAAATGCCAAATACGCTATGAATACTGATAGACTGTAGGTAATACAATTATGCAAAGTCTCTGTTCTATGGATCTGCAGGCATTCTATGCAAATGACTGTGAAGTGCATGGCAGAGAGTGCTTTCCACTGTACCAAGTGTTGAGAGTTTCTTTCCATTCCTTTTGTCTGGGAAGAATGAATGCTTTATTTTCTCTGCATGTGTTGCTATTATGAATCTTGTCTTCCTGCTTCTTATGTGAATGATATGTAGGGGATAAGATATATTCCCAGATTACTCATTTAATACTGCTTCCTGAAACTTCGTGAGTGGTCTTTTGTGTGACATTTCACTTCCGTCTTCAGCTGTCTGCCAGTTCAGGTTCTTCAGCATTTCAGTGATACTCTCCCATTGGACACATAACCTTGTGACCTATTGTGCTGTCTTTATGAATGTTAAAATGCTGTTTTTGTAGTATTTGGTCGTAGAGATCACTTGGACTTGAGCATTAATCTTTAAGATGATAAGCCCAAGTTACTTATAAGCAATGTCCTTTGCAAACTGACTGCCAGTAAATGAAAAGTCATTTCATACACCCAGCATTTGTACAAATTCAGTGATTGCAATTATGGCTAATTACTTTTGTAGTCATAGACTATCAAGTTTGCATTCTGAGAAGTACACAAGTTTAAATATCTGAACATTTGAAGCAAGCTGCTATTTGTGAACCACTTAGAAATCTGTTGCTTGAGGCTTTCCCGACGGACATGTTGTATATATGGTTCTCGGACGAGACGTCGGATGTCATAGTGAAATCTCCACAATATTTCGTCAGCACAACTGGCCGACATCTTCAGGTGCGACGAACACACTGCTAAGGCAGGACCAGGGCTCCCCATTTATGCCAGTTTTAGGCAGGAAGTGCGCATGCGTGGAGGCGCCAAATTCGATGGCCAATAGCGACGATATCAACTGATAGCTGGAAGGACAGTAACGCCACCTACAGGATGAAGAACCAAATACTTCGGCGCACGCGCGGAGGCTGCCGCCGCTGCTCTGCACTGCCATCGGCAGCCCCAGCGACCTCTGTCGGAAGCCGCAAGCAGTACTGCGCGTCCACGTAGGCGCCTTGATTATCCTCCCGTTGTCAACAGAATATTTATGTTGCTGGCGTATCGTCGTCCGTCTTATGACCAAAAGTATTCCTCTCTGCTCGAAGCGACTTCAATATGGCCAGTGCTGGATCCCATGCTGAACTAAGCTGAAAGCCCGTGTCTCTGTTTACAAGATTCGTCGAGCTGCGTATTTCCACTGCTTCCTTAATAACACTGTCCCAGTACGAATTCGTCGATGCGAGAATTTTTGTATGTAGGTAATTCATAGAATGGCCTGTACTGAGACAATGCTCGGCCACTGCAGACTTTTCTGGTTGCTCCAGACAAGTGTAGCGTCGGTGTTCAGTGCATCTCTCTTCTACAGTGCGACAAGTTTGTCCGATGTACGACATGCCGCAGCTACAAGGAATCTCGTAAACACCGGGTCTTCTTAGGCCAAGGCTGTCCTTAGATGAGCCCAAGAGAGCTCTGAGTTTTGCCGGCAAAAACAGGAACCTAACACACATCCCTGGGACACACTTGAAGTTATTTCTACACCTTCCAGTGAATCTCCGCCCTAGATAAGATGCTGAGACACCCTGCTGAGAAGTTGTCAATCCAATCACAAATTTGACACCCGATGTAATTGTGCTTTTGTTGGTTGGTGGTGGTACGGTATCAAGTCAAATGCTTTTTGGAAATTGAGAAATATTTCTCCTACGAGATTACGTTAATCTGTGGATTTCAGAATGTTATTTGAGAAAAATGCGAGTTGGGTATCAGAATTCATGCTGGCTGGCATAGAGGAGGTCATTTTGTTTGAGATACTTCATATATAAGCTCAGTATATGCTCAAAGATTATACAACAGGTGGACGGACAATATTGAACGTTGGTTTTTGCATGTCACTACTTCTGAACTTCTCATAGAGTGGGCTGTTCCAGCCAGAGTGCCTCCCCACAGGAACAGGTCAGTTGCAGTGGGCAAATTGGTTACATGTGGACAGCCAGGTGACCAGGCCATAGCCTACTCTATGCAGCTGCCCTGGCCAAGAGCCCACTGGCGGGGGTGGAGGGAGGACTTGCACACGGCAGAATGTGTGCGGTATGTCCACCGGGCGGGTAGCTTACACGAACTGCACCTTGGTACTGTCCAGCTGAGGGGCTCCCTTGTCCTGTTTTAGCAGTGTTGGAACAGCATGTTGTAGGTAGTTGTGGCCTGTGCTTTCTTGCAGCTGCAGGCAATTTTATTTGTTTGTTCGAGGGATCCATGGTACGTCAAGGTTAACAGTGGAGTAAAGGAGGAAATGGAGCTGAGCACTGAAACACTATGAACAGACCAGTTATAGTCAGTGTGCTGATAAATTAATCAGATTTACCCATGTTGTGAATTGTCCACTGCGTATCAGTGTGAATGCAGGTAGTTGAAGAAAGATGTGTGTACTACTCAGTTGTTTTTGGATGGTGACAGCATACAGATTCACACCTTTATCACTGCGTCAGCAGTAATTACTTGTCTTGCGCCTACGACAGCACACATTGAAACTGATGCTGTCTTTGGTGAGTCAGCCAGAACCGTTAAGGGACTTTTTACTCAGATATATTTAACCTGTAGGTATGAATGGGGGCAATGTGGTGTTTGAGTGAGAGCAAATTCTGCCTTTTGCATCAATGATGGTCATCACTGACCAGGAATGTCGGCTACCAGAGCCTACGTAGGACTGTCTCAGCGTTTTATGGTGTGGGTAATCCTAGTCTACAGTTGATGTACATTTTAGGTGTATAATCAGGGAGTACTGGCCAGTGCAGGAGACATCCAGATCATTATCCAGCTCATTTTGTTGATATTACTCCTTGGCCAGCAGGGTAACCTTACCTGTTCCCCTTGAGCGTGTGTGGGACATGAAGGAAATAAGACTTTCTGGGGCTGCAGTGTCGTTAAACATTCTCTCCCCTACCCTCCCCCATACTCCCCTTGCCCAGTTGAATCAGTTTGTGAAAGTAGCATCTCGTAAATGCTGTGTCAGAACACATCAAACTTGCGTATGACCATCTTTGTGGTGTTAAAGGACTAGAATGTAGTTGTAAGAGGCTATCCAGATAGTGTCAAAGACAATCAATGATATACACAGGAATATGCACTTACAATTAAGTGTAGAATTGTTATAATGTGAATAAGGCCTTGTACATAAGTCAGTTGTAGGAATCGACCACCAGACTGAGATTCTTCAGAAAAACCCATCAGAAGTACTATCCACTCATGGAGAAGGTAACGTACAGAACCGTCTTTCGACCGATACTCTTCAGTCTGCGATCTTTACCAGATAGGACTGATAGACGAAGTGGAGTGGATTCTAAGAGCAGCAGCATCTTTTCTCACAGATTTGTTTAGTAAATGATAAGCATCACAGAGATGGTCATTAAACTGCAGTGACAGAGATTACGAGAGAGCCGTTGTGCTCACAATGTGGTTTACTATTAAAATCGTCAGAGAATAAGTTTCTATGAGTGTGACTGCTACTACATTGCTTCCTCATACATACATACATTCCATGAAGAGACAATGAAGGTAAATTACAGGCATTAGAACTCAAATGCTCGCTTACCAAGAGTCATTCTTCCCACGCACCATTTTCGATTGGAACAGGAACGGGAAGAGCTGACGGTGGTATATAATGTTCCTTGTGGTGCACAATGTAAGATGGCTTGTCCAGTATAAATGTAGATGTAGGCAAGAGGTTAGTAAAATAATTAATGCGTGCACCACTTTCACATCCCATACTTTTCTCTGTGCGTGTGCGCGTGTGCTTGCTATTCTATAGCTTCCATTTCATGATTATGCATTTCACATTTCCACTGTGTAATTTTTTTTCTTAAATGGTGGTGTACATTTCAGTAGCTTCAAAAGTTTTATTTTGCAGTATAATAGAAATGTGATGGCATAATTGGCATGCATCTATAAATCTTTTCTCCTGTGCACTGTCAGTTGCTAATACACTAGACTTTCACTAATCCGGCGCACATCCAAAAACACGTGCACAATTTTATATACTGTATTTAAAATTATAGCTTTCGTTACAGTTCGGAATCATGCCTTCTAAAAGGAAACGTGTTACGCTAAACTTCAAGCAGAAACTTGAAGTTTTAGATAACTTAAATTGAGGTTCTTTGCAGAAAGCCATTGCTGCTGAGTTCAATGCTGGACGAGCAACTATTTATGACATCAAAAAGATTTGACATTATTCAACACAAATGGATAGTGAGTTGGGAAAACGGAAGGTTATACGAAAGAGTGAGAATGAAGAATTGGACATAGCTGTTTATAGATGGTTCATACAACAACACAGTAAAGGAATTCCAGTTAGTGTCCCAATTATAAAGGAAAAAGCAGCTGCATTTAACAAAGAACTTGGCGATAGTAACTTGTTTGCAGCGAGCGAAGGTTGGCTATCAAACTGGAAAAAATGACATGGCATTCGGCAGCTGACAGTCACCGGGGAAGGTCGCTCAGCTAATGATAAGGATGCTGATGAGTTTGTAAGCAAGATACCAAAGGAAATGGAGGAAGAAGATTTAACTGCTGATGCCTTGTATTATGCTGATGAAACGGGACTCTTTTACAAGATGCTTCATTCAGAAACATTAGCTGCCAAGAACAAGAAGGAAGCTCATGCTTACAAGCAACAGAAACAGCGTGTAACATTAATGGCATGTTGTAATGCAAATGGGAGAGACAAACTACCACTTATGGTGATTGGAAAATCCCAAGGACCACATTGTTTTCAACACACTGACATAATTACTCTACCTGTGCAGTATTGCGCTCAGAAGAAAGTGTGAATGGACAGACAAATATTCTCTTGGTGGTTCCGTGAAACATTTGTACCAGCAGTGAGAAAAGAGCTAAAGAAAAAAAAAAAAAAAAGCTTCTACTGAAAGCTATCCTTATAATCGACAATGCTCCCAGTCATTCTTCAGATGTTTCTCTAAAGTCTGATGGTATACAAGCACTCTTTCTCCCACCCAATGTGACAGCCCTAATTCAGCCCATGGACCATGGAATTTTGGTATCAATTAAACGTCATTATCGACATTTACTTCTCGTCTCCTTGCTGAACAAAAGTGAAAATTACTCTTTCGAGACTGTTGAAGGCATGCAAAGCAATTAACATATGTGATGTTGTTTTCCAAGCAACTGAAGCCTGGGATAAAGTGCAGAGCACTACTATAATGCAGAGCTGGAGAAAATTGTGGCCATCCATTGACACTGAGTTGGATCCAGTAGTGAGTGACAGCGATGAGCCAGTCTATCCAGAATTATCAATTACTTTGCACACTGACATGTTCCACAACCTTCCAGGAGGAGAAGAAATTGATGTTACTAACTGGCTGAATGAGGAAAATTGTGATATGGATCAAACTTTAACAGATGAAGAAATAATCAAAGGCATGCAAGAAAATGATGAAAGTGATTAAGGCGAGGACACAGGAGGAGACAGCATGAAGATTTCTCACACTGCGGGTGCTGAAGCTGCCGAGGTCTTCCTGGAGTACATTACACAACAAGCAGTGACATGCAGTACCGATGTAATGCTTGTAAAGTGGTTGCGTGATAAAGCATGCCACCATCCCGTATCATCATTGCAACAGTTAAAAATTAGCGGCATGTTTCATAGTGAGTGATATGACTGTATAATTATGTACAGTATAAACTCAAGGACTAAGATTTCTTTGAAAATTAATGTATTTTTGGATTTAATAAAATATATCCTCCATGTTTTAAAATTGTATCCTTTGGTTCAATGAAGTACAGTACACTATATCCCCTAAGTTTTCAAAATAAATTTCAGACAGTCAATAATCTGGCACTTCTGCTAATCCGGCACCCATATGTGCCAGGAATGGCGGAATTAGTGAGAGTCTAGTGTAGTCATAGGGCCAGTTGTGTAAAGTATTTGATCTTAGATTGACACAGAAATTGACCTCAGGTCAAGCTTAACTTGGAAATCTACATTGTGTAAATACACTGCATGATTAAAAGTACCCGGACACCTGGCTGAAAATGACTTTCATAGCGCCCTCCATTGGTAATGCTGGAATGTAAGATGGTGTTGGCCTATGGCCTTCATGTCAGCTTCCACTCTCACAGGCATATGTTCAATCGGGTGCTGGAAGGTTTCTTGGGGAATGGCAGCCCATTCTTCATGGAGTGCTGCACTGAGGAGAGGTATCGATGTTGGTCAGTGAGGCCTCGCATGAAACTGGTGTTACGAAACCTCCCAAAGGTGTTCAGTAGGATTCAGGTCAGGACTCTGTGCAGGCCAGTCCATTACAGGGATGTTATTGTCGTGTACTGGAGGCATTCAAAACGTTGTTGTTGTTCCTCTAGAGCAGTCTTATTCACTCGTATTTCTCTGCTTTGTGAATTTTATCTGTCTGTAAATTTCCTAGTTGCCAGAGATCTTGGATTCGGCTTTTCATGTTCTTATTGTTGTGTATCAGCATCCATAGGTCAGCATTACAGAATAGTTAACTCTATAGGTATTTATCTTATCGTGTTAGAGCTGTCTCTTTTGTTAAACATGTTCATTGATTTTAATAAACAGGCAGGTGGCAGCTCTTATTCTTTACTAATTTCATCTTTTATCTTCCCATTTTAACAGGTGCTCAAACCTAAGTATTTGAATTTGGCTATCTTATCTATAGGTTTATTGAAATAACTTTGACAGGTGACAGTGTCAGAGCTCGGCATTGCCGGATCACTTGTGTCACTGCATGCAAAACAAAACTGTCCTATCAAGTTGTTTTCCTCTTCATTATAGGAACATTCAACTCTGAAGGAGCTTAAAATTAACACCCCAAAATTCTGAGCAGATACAGACAGTGCACATCGTCATTATGTATGATCTCTTGAATTTTTGCTGCTTTAGTTTCCAAATAATACAGATACAGATAACATTTCATATCTTTCAGATTCATGTTAACTGATTCTTCTATTGCTTCTTTGTAGAAAAACGTAACAACTTGAAAGTACTATATTGCATGTGTTCTGCATGATTGATCCTGCAGAGAATATGCGACTGAACTTTCCATTTGTCATTCAGTTTCATACGATATAAACTAGGTATCAGTCTTAAAAATGATGATATAATTTTTCTAGATTCTCTTATTCTTGATTATACTTTTAGTCTCAAGTTATTTTAAAAGAACCAATGGTACTAAACGTTTTATGAACTTGACTGATTAATTTTATTTTTCTTGAAGAATGAGTGATAAACCTTATAACATACTTAATTTTGATATTGTTGCAGAGGGTCCCAAACTTCTGTACCTGAACACCTCAATACGGGGCTATCCAGTAGCACTGCGAGCAGGGCAAGATCCCCGGAAACCCAGCCTCGAGGTTGATATAGATTTCTCTGTTGTCAAATTTTGTGACATCCCATACAGCCTCCTTGATGTTGAGGTGTGGGGCTGTGGACCTCAGCAATCTAGGTAAGCTATTACTGCTAGTTCAGAATATGAATTTTTATTTGTTTTTAATTTTTTGGGGGGGGGGTCAAATTATGAAAATTATAAGCATAAAATTAGTGCCAAATTTCCAGCTATGTAGCCAAATGTACAGTACCAACCACTGAAAACGTTTATATTGACAGGTCTAGGAAACAAAATCATATTACGAAACTAATAGTCAGTGGCATCTGAGATCTTGGCACACATTTCTGAATGCTAAGTGTTGTGAATTAGTGAAGTTCGGTGGCAGGAGGAACAAGACTTCTGGTCAGGTGACTACAGGGTTATAAACACAAAATCAAATAGGGGTAATGCAGGAGTAGGTTTAATAATGAATAGGAAAATAGGAACGCGGGTAAGCTACTACAAACAGCATAGTGAACGCATTATTGTGGACAAAATAGATACGAAGCCCACACCTACTACAGTATTACAAATTTATATGCCAACTAGCTCTGCAGATGACGAAGAAATTGAAGAAATGTATGATGAAATAAAAGAAATTATTCAGATTGTGAAGGGAGACGAAAATTTAATAGTCATGGGTGACTGGAATTCGAGTGTAGGAAAAGGGAGAGAAGGAAACATAGTAGGTGAATATGGATTGGGGCTAAGAAATGAAAGAGGAAGCCGCCTGTTAGAATTTTGCACAGAGCACAACATAATCATAGCTAACACTTGGTTTAAGAATCATGAAAGAAGGTTGTATACATGGAAGAACCCTGGAGATACTAAAAGGTTTCAGATAGAGTATATAATGGTAAGACAGAGATTTAGGAACCAGGTTTTAAATTGTAAGACATTTCCAGGGGCAGATGTGGACTCTGACCACAACTATTGGTTATGACCTGTAGATTAAAACTGAAGAAACTGCAAAAAGGTGGGAATTTAAGGAGATGGGACCTTGATAAACTGAAAGAACCAGAGGTTGTACAGAGTTTCAGGGAGAGCATAAGGGAACAATTGACAGGAATGGGGGAAAGAACTACAGTAGAAGAAGAATGGGTAGCTTTGAGGGATGAAGTAGCGAAGGCAGCAGAGGATCAAGTAGGTAAAAAGACGAGGGCTAGTAGAAATCCTTGGGTAATAGAAGAAAAATTGAATTTAATTGATGAAAGGAGAAAATATAAAAATGCAGTAAATGAAGCAGGCAAAAAGGAATACAAACGTCTCAAAAATGAGATCGACAGGAAGTGCAAAATTGCTAAGCAGGGATGGCTAGAGGACAAATGTAAGGATGTAGTGGCTTATCTCACTAGGGGTAAGATAGATACTGCCTACAGGAAAATTAAAGAGACCTTTGGAGATAACAGAACGACTTGTATGAATATCAAGAGCTCAGATGGAAACCCAGTTCTAAGCAAAGAAGGGAAAGCAGAAAGGTGGAAGGAGTATATAGAGGGTCTATACAAGGGCGATGTACTTGAGGGCAATGTTATAGAAATGGAAGAGGATGTAGATGAAGATGAAATGGGAGATATGATACTGCGTGAAGAGTTTGACAGAGCACTGAAAGACCTGAGTCGAAACAAGGCCCCCGGAGTAGACAACATTCCATTGGAACTACTGACGGCCTTGGGAGAGCCAGTCCTGACAAAACTCTACCATCTGGTGAGCAAGATGTATGAAACAGGCGAAATACCCTCAGACTTCAAGAAGAATATAATAATTCCAATCCCAAAGAAAGCAGGTGTTGACAGATGTGAAAATTACCGAATTATCAGTTTAATAAGTCACAGCTGCAAAATACTAACACGAATTCTTTACAGACGAATGGAAAAACTACTAGAAGCGGACCTCGGGGAAGATCAGTTTGGATTCCGTAGAAACACTGGAACACGTGAGGCAATACTGACCTTACGACTTATCTTAGAAGGAAGATTAAGGAAAGGCAAACCTACGTTTCTAGCATTTGTAGACTTAGAGAGAGCTTTTGACAATGTTGACTGGAATACTCTCTTTCAAATTCTAAAGGTGGCAGGGGTAAAATACAGGGAGCGAAAGGCTATTTACAATTTGTACAGAAACCAGATGGCAGTTATAAGAGTCGACGGACATGAAAGGGAAGCAGTGGTTGGGAAGGGAGTAAGACAGGGTTGTAGCCTCTCCCCGATGTTGTTCAATCTGTATATTGAGCATGCAGTAAAGGAAACAAAAGAAAAATTCGGAGTAGGTATTAAAATTCATGGAGAAGAAATAAAAACTTTGAGGTTCGCCGATGACATTGTAATTCTGTCAGAGACAGCAAAGGACTTGGAAGAGCAGTTGGATGGAATGGACAGTGTCTTGAAAGGAGGATATAAGATGACATCAACAAAAGCAAAACGATGATAATGGAATGTAGTCGAATTAAGTCGGGTGATGCTCAGGGAATTAGATTAGGAAATGAGACACTTAAAGTAGTAAAGGAGTTTTGCTATTTGGGGAGCAAAATAACTGATGATGGTCGAAGTAGAGAGGATATAAAATGTAGACTGGCAATGGCAAGGAAAGCGTTTCTGAAGAAGAGAAATTTGTTAACATCGAGTATAGATTTAAGTGTCAGGAAGTCGTTTCTCAAAGTTTTTGTATGGAGTGTAGCCATGTATGGAAGTGAAACATGGACGATAAATAGTTTGGACAAGAAGAGAATAGAAGCTTTCGAAATGTGGTGCTACAGAAGAATGCTGAAGATTAGATGGGTAGATCACATAACTAATGAGGAAGTATTGAATAGGATTGGGGAGAAGAGAAGTTTGTGGCACAACTTGACCAGAAGAAGGGATCGGTTGGTAGGACATGTTCTGAGGCATCAGGGGATCACCAATTTAGTATTGGAGGGCAGCGTGGAGGGTAAAAATCGTAGAGGGAGACCAAGAGATGAATACACTAAGCAGATTCAGAAGGATGTAGGTTGCAGTAGGTACTGGGAGATGAAAAAGCTTGCACAGGATAGAGTAGCATGGAGAGCTGCATCAAACCAGTCTCAGGACTGAAGACCACAACAACAACAACAACAACTAGTGTTGATGCTTATTAGGACTTGGAATTTGTTTCAAGGTACGTTGCAGAATATTGAAGAAAGTCATAGAGACTTTCAAACAAAACAAAATTTACAAGAAGAGGCTAGTGAAATGAGAACAACAAAATAAAGACTTCTTGGTGTATGCAGAAAAGGGAAGTGGGGATTATTAGAACCATATGAGAAATAGCAAATAGTTTTGAGAGTAAATGATACCCTAGTAACAGATGTTTGTAGTGTGACAAAGCTCTTTAACAAGCAGTTTACATCTGTAATGGAGAAGATGGGGTTGTCAGACTCAGTGGCCGCAGACCTGAAATTGGAGTCTGAACTTTCCAAGTAATTTCAGTAACAGGGATATGAGCCTCCCTACACGAGAAGTTATGTTTACCATAAAATATTTAAAATAAAATTTCGTAGTTATTGTGAAATATCACCAGAGGTGTTTGAAGTGTGTTCTTATGAGTTTAACAACCTCCTAAATTATCTTTGTAACCAGTCATGTATTACTTTAACATGTCTTCGAATATCTGAGGTATGCTGATGTTAACCTGCTGAATAAGAAAAGGGATGAAGAAATATGGGACATGTGCAGAATGTAAGTGCCAGTTGCGTTCAGAGAGAGTAAAATACTGGATGTGTGCATGTGATACTAGAAAGAATGTGTGAGGCAATAATGTGAAGTGGTTTGTGTTGGGATCACAGTGATTATTATACAGCACTGCGAGAAAGTGGCTGCACTAACATTATCTTACACCAGCTGCAAGCTACAGGAAGCTGTTTGAGTTACGTATGCATGAGAGCCTAAGCCTCTAAGAGATCCACTGTCAACCGAAGTGCGTGTAGTGCCAGGCAATTCACTGAAGGTGGCACCATTGTATCTGACAAAGACCATGGTGACTGACCACTACTGGTGACACCAGACATAACGGAAAATGTTCAGCAAGCAGTCTCGCAGAATGTGAGGTGAACTGCCCCAGAATTAACTGTTGCACAAATTGTCACCTCATTGTCTGGTTTTCATCAAAAGAGTGAAAGATTGCTGCCAAGGCCAACAAAAGATGAACTCAAAACTAAGCATCTGGCTGCAACCGTCATTCTTCTAGCAGTATGAAGAGTTTCTCGTCCATATTGTCATCAGGAATAAAATGTGGATGTTGTTGTGTCTAGTTCATACAGTCTAGACACAATGAGTGTAGCTAGGTGCACGCTAAACTAACGCAGACGGGCTTGAAGTTCTGGAACATGAGACTTATTAATGAATAAGAAGAAAAGTACGTAGCGTTTTAATACTTATCTTTAATTCTCTTGTTGGAATACATCTCTCTTGAATATTAGTAAGCTATAAGCACTGATACAAATGGCGCCTTGCTAGGTAGTAGCTATGGACTAAGCTGAAGGCTATTCTATCTGTCTCTCGGCAAATGAGAGGAAGACTTCGTTGGCTGGTCGCAAGCAATGTCGTCCGTACAACTGGGGCGAGGTCTAGTCCGTGTCTTGTGACCTGCCATGTGGTGGCGCTAGGTTTGCGATTACACAGTGGCGACACGCGGGTCCGACATGTACTACAGGACCGCGGCCGATTTAAGTTACCACCTAGCAAGTGTGGTGTCTAGCGGTGACACCACAGATGTTGCCTGTCCTGCTAGAAACGAGGTTGCATTGGGACCAAAGTAGTTCACCTGTGGAGACTAAATTCAGCTGGACAGTTCTGTCAGAAGTCATATGTACTACCTTTTGGGATCAACATAAATGCCCTTATTAGGTTTTTATTGTGAGGAGTGTCTGTAAATGCTGAATGGTATTGCCAGGTATTGCTAAAACCGCAAAAGGCAATCCAGAATGAGGAAGTTTGGGATGCTGAGTGGAGGCTTCATGATTTTGCAGTACAGTGCGCTACCTCGAGCATCCCACACCACGCGGAATCGGTTACTTCAGTTGGGATGGAAAGTCTTAAGCATGCACTTGCCAGTCCTGACATCAACCCAAGTGACTTCGGGATCTTGAAGGAGTTCCTGACAGGAAAACATTCCCACGAAGTACAGACAGTTTTCTTTCATGGCTGTCAGACTTAATTTTTGGATAAGATTTCTGCCATCCAACTTTACTCCAATTCCACTTTTGCCAACATTCTCAGGAACTATAGAAAATGATAGTAAATAAGTAGCTTCTTAAGTCTTTGATTGCAGTAAATATTTTCAAACTCAACATTATTGAGAATGTTATTTACATACACAGGTTAATGTTTTCAATTCACTAGAAAATATACGCTGCATGACAAGGAGTGCGAAATACCCAGAAGGAGAGGAGGAAATGATACGATGCTTCTCAGGTTGAGGATATGTGATGTCAAATCAGTGGTTATAAGATATTCATAGAGAATGTGGCAGTATGAGCTCACTTACCATGTTTTTCTGCCTCTGGTCTAGATGCTGGCACTGTTCAGTTGGGAAGGGTCTCATAAAGCCATTGTATCCTTTCTTGAGGTAAGCTGTCCTGTAACTATTGGTAACTGGTCCTTGACATCCTGGATACTGGTGACATCTACATATACATCTGCACTCCACAAACTATCATGATGTGCACGGCAGGGGGTACGCCCCACTGTGCCAATTAAGATTTCTTCTGTTCCATTCACATATAGAATGCAGGAAAAATTATTGTTTGAATGTCTCTCTGTGTGCAGTAATTATTCTAATCTTCTCAAGATCCCTATGTGAGTGATATTTAGGGGGTTGGAGTTTATCCCTAGAGCCATCATTTAAAGTCAGTTCTTAAAATTCTGTTAATAGACTTTCTCGGGATAGGCATGGACTGTATCCAAGAACCTTCCATCTCGGTTTCTTCAACATCCCTATGACTCTTTCCAGTGGATCAAACAAGCCTGTGACCATTCACACTGCCCTTAGCTGTATACAGTCAATATCCCCTGTTAGTTCTATTTGGTACAGTCCCACACAATTGAGCAGTATTCTAGAACTGGTCGCACAAGTGATTTGTAAGCAATCTTCTTTGTATATTGATTGCAGTTCCCCAGTATGCTGCCAATAAACCGAAATCTACCACCTGCTTTACCCACAACTGAACGTATTTGAACATCCCATCTCATATCCCCACAAAGTGGTACACCTAGGTATTTGTATGAGTTGGCCGATTCCAACAGTAACTCATTGATATTATAGGCACAGGACACTACGTTTTTTTCATTTTGCGAAGTGCACAATTTTACATTTTTGAACAATTAAAGCAAGTTGCCAATCTTTGCACCACTTCGAAATCTTATCAACATTGGACTCAATATTTATGCAGCTCTTTCAGATAGTACTTCATTATAGATAACTGGATCAACTGCAAAAAGCCTGATTTTATTATCAGTATTATCTGCAAGGTCATTAATATACAACATCAACAGCAAGGGACCCAACACACTTCTCTGGGGCATATCCAAAGTTACTTCTACATCTAACGATGACTCCCCATCCAACATAACATGCTGCATCCTCCCTACCAAAAAGTCCTCAATCCAGTCACAAATTTCACTTGATCCTCCAGATAATCATACTTTTGACAATGAGTGTAGGTGTGGTGCTGAGTCAAACGCTTTATTGAGATCAAGACATACCTGATAGCCTTGATCCAATGCTTTCAGTATGTCATGTGAGAAAAGTGTGAGTTGGATTTCACTTGATCGATGTTTTCCAAATCTACACTGGTTGGCATTGAGGAGGTTATTCTGTTCAAGATATCTCATTATGTTTGAGCTCAGAATGTGTTTTAAGATTCTACAACAAATCAATGTCAACAATACTGGACGGTAGTTTTGTGGATCACTTCCACTACCCTTCTTGTAGGTGGTTGTGACATGTGCATTTCTCAAGGAACTGTGCACGGTTTTTTGGTCAAGGGATCTACAATAGATTATAGTTACAAGAGGGGCAACTCAGTCGCAAATTCAATATAGAATCTGACATTCCATTGGGCCCTGGAAATTTTTCAGTTTTAACTATTTCAGTTGTTTCTCAACACCACTGGCACTAAAATATATTTCATTTATCTTTTCAGTGGTACGAGGATTAAATAGGGGCAGGTCTCCTGAGTTTTCCTTTGTAAAGCAACATTTGAAAACAGAGTTAAGCATTTCAGCTTTTGCTTCGCTACCCTCTATTTCATTTCCTGTCGGATTTGCTGGGGACTGGACACTTAAATCTGGTGCTACTAACAGCCTTTACGTATGACCAGAATTTCTTTGGGTTCCATGAAAGATCACTTGACAGTATTCTGCTACAGTAGTCATTGAAGACATCATGCATTGCTCTCTTGACAGCCAAACACATTTCATTCAGCATCTGTCTATAGCCCTATGCTATGTTTTACACCTATTGTGCAGTAACCTCTGGTTCTTTAGAAGTTTCTTTACAGTGCCTATGTACGGTGAAGGTTTCCTCCCTTTATGAACTGTTCTGCTGAGTCTTATCTACCCATTGCATGGTCAGCTATTCTTCTAAACTTGAGCCAGAATTCTTCTGCATGCTCCTGCCATGTTCTGAAAGTTTAAAGTTCCTGACTGAGATGTGACACTACTCATTTCTTATCTAGTTTACTTAACATACGTATCTTTCTTCTTGTGTTAGCTGTCCTTTGTACTTTAGTAATCATTGTTGCCACAACCGCATCATGGTCACTGATACCAGTTTCTATATGGACATTCTCAAAGAGGTAAGGTCTATTTGTTGCAGTTTGATCCAATATTATTTCCATCATGAGTGGTGTCCTTTCTACCTGCTCTAGGTAGTTTTCAGAGAAGCATTCGGTAAAATTTCACAGGCTGTCTTATCACACCTGCCACTAACAAAACTATAATTTTCCCATTAAAATTTTGGACATTGAAGCCGGCACTGACAGTTACAATATGATTGTGGGACTTATGTACATGTGAACTGAGGTTATGTCTAAAGTTTTTGGTCACATCGGGAGATGAGTCTTGTGGGCGAAAGAAGGATCCAATTATTATTTTATACCCACCCCTGCTGCTGAGTCTTGCCCAAACACTCTTCACATGCAGCTTCAATTTCTACCTCGGTGGATTTGCGTTTCTTGTCTACTGCAACAAATACTCCACTTCCATTTCCCATTTGCTTATCCTTTCAATATATACTTGAATTTTTCCTAAAAATTTCAGTGCTATCAGTTTCAGGCTTCAACCAGCTTTTTGTACCTAGTGTTAAGCGAGTTTCACTGCTTTTCATTAATGCTCCAAACTCTGGCACCTTGTTGTGAATGCTTCAACAATTATCATTAGGATTTTAATACTCTCACCAGTGGTAGGCATTTCTTTTGATCTTACACTGATACTTCTGGGTTTCCTACAGCTATCATTATCTAGATTGGATGGAGAGTCGTCTAATCTAAAACTAAAAAAAAATAATTAAAAAAAACACCTTGTGTGCACCCCACACAGTCAGCTACCTGAGCAGCAACCTCTGGTGTGTAGTGCACACCTGACCCATTTAGGGTGACACTACAGTTCTCAACCCTATCACACAAATCCAAGAAGTCACAGCCTAGCTTGTCACAGAACTTTCACAAGTCTGTGGTCCAGTCCTTCCAGGATCAGTTCTGGGGACAGTGCTGCAAATTGTTGTAGTGTTACAGTGTTGACGTCTGAGCTGGTCCCACAGACATTCTGTCAGAGACAGTTCCAGTGATAGTGCTGGCCAAGGGGGTATCCCAACATCATGCAGTTTGCACACGTGCTGCATGTGGACGAACATTGTCTTGTTGAAAAACAGCACTTTACAGTTGCACGAGAGGTAACACGAGAACGCAGGATGTCCCTGATGGACTGTCGTGCCATCTGAGTACTCGCAACCTCCAACAGCCGTGACCTGAAGTCGTACCAGACGGTTCCCCTCACTGTGACATAGGAAAAACACCACACCACATTGGAGCAGGTGGACCTTTCCCTGCGCCACCACCGTACTTACCAATGATTGTCATCTGGGGTGGTGCAGAATGTGCTTCATCACTGAACACAGTGCAATGCCGTTCCTCAGCAGCGTCCCAGTCGTGACACCACTCCAAATGCCGTTGTTTGTGCTGTGGTGTTAATGGAGGTTTATGTATGGGCCGATAGCCCCTAGTCTGGCTGCCACTGGTCTTTGATGGTTCAGGAATGCACAGAATGTTGCAGGGAGTCAACTACTTGTTTTTGAATGGCAAGTGCAGATGTGAAGGGGTTACAATGTGCGTGGTACACACTACAGCATTCCTACCTAGGGGTGGTCAGAAGTGAGTGAATGGACCTTGAGAACGAATATGCCTGCGTCCACATACCTATTCAGTCCGACATTGGGCTACTGTTA
Organism: Schistocerca nitens; assembly: GCF_023898315.1. Lineage (NCBI taxonomy): Eukaryota > Metazoa > Arthropoda > Insecta > Orthoptera > Acrididae > Schistocerca > Schistocerca nitens. Next base: position 15,108,755 of record NC_064622.1, read on the forward strand.
AATCTGAGTGCCTTTCAAATATGGGTATTTTATAATTTGGCTAGCTGGCCAAATTGGGACCCCTTTCAAACATCTTTCAGGTGCTGATACTGATTTCTCATACGAGTATGTGGCATCTTCGTGTACTTCGTAACGATCACTTGATATCTGATGCTGTTCGCAGCCCTTATATACTCTACTGTGCCTGGTAACAGCACTGAACATGAACAACACTAATGCACTCTGATGATTGTTCTATCAGTCATGTAGAATTGCAACTCTAATCATTTACAAGCCCGGTGGTGATCTGTATGTGTACAAAGTTATATTGACATCTGACCATGTCTTCTGGCTGGTTCACTTTTTTATGCTAGACAATTTATTGAAAATACATGTGTAGTGTATGAGCTGCAACAACCACCATCTCATGTAACAACATTTTGATGTCCCTGAGAATTCTGTGAAGTGGTCAGTGTAGTACCACTTAAAGAAGTCCGCAGCTCGTGGTCTCGCGGTCGCATTCTCGCTTCCTGAGCACGGGGTCCTGGGTTTTATTCCTGGCGGGGTCAGGGATTTTCACCTGCCTCGAGACAACTGGGTGTTAGTGTTGTCCTCATCATTTCATCATCATTCATGAAAGTGGCGAGACTGGACTGAGCAAAGGTTGGGAATTTTTACAGGCACTGATAACCGCGGAGTAAGAGCCCCACAAACCAAACATCATCATTGTCATCAACTACTAACAGAAAATTAAAGAGTGTCAATAGGAATGAGTTCCTTATCAAGCTATCAATCCTCACTTGATTGGGAACTTGTTATACATGGTGTTCCACAAGGTTTGATCTTGTCCTTATTTTCTCGTGTATGTTAATGACCTTCCATCAGTAACAGCACAAGATGTTAGTTTTGTTGGCAGATGATACAAACATTGCAATAAATAACAAATAAAACTACTGCTTCAGAACTGAAGCTACCATATACGTGAGATAACAAAAAAAAAAAAAGGAAATATTGAGAAAGTTTTATACAGCAGACTGAGTCATTGAAGTTGGATCTACATGTAAAAGTAAAATAAAAAAAAAAATTGAAAAATTTATGGATATGAGCTATTTAGCTGTAGTCTTTTTTTCCCCTAGTTGTGGGCAGTTCACAACAATTACACATGCTGTGCAAAACTGAATGGTTCCTTGTTTTTCTCCTTGACTCAGAGTGCCTCCTGAGATGTTAACACCCTGTAAGCGTTTGCATTGGGCATCCAGTTGACAGTGCGCATGGACCACTTGAGCGCATGTGCGTCTACTGCAAGTGTGTGTGTTTGACCACCACCAGGTACACAGAGCATTAAGTTTTTGTGTGACAGGATTCCATTCGGAATTTAATTGAAGCTGCCGTCTTGATTTGTAAGAAACTCAGTCCTATTTCCTCTAATTCATTGACAATGTAGCTACAAAAGTGAACCACAATTTTTGATTCATTGTATTTTATGAAATGGACAGTAGAATAGTGTTCAGCAATAGTGGTATTATGCGCTTGGAGAAGCAAATACGCCACTGATGTTCTGCAATGTGATCCTGTACAGTGCTTGTCATGTGCTCTGTATAAGATTTGCCACATTTACGTGGAATTGTGAAACACCTTCCGTGCGCATCTTGCTGTGCGCAAGTCATATTTAACAGATCCCAGAAGTGCCAAGATTTTGGAAAGAGGAGGACAGATTGCTTTAACTTTGTCTTCTTAACATTCTTCCCATTTTCACCAAAAAATTTCCAATATGTGGTAGATAAGCAGTATTTAGAAGACCTGATCCTATTCTAGTACTGTCATTTGTATGTCTGTGGTGCTCACTGTACTTGCCGAGACAAATATCCATTGTTCAGACAAAACTGGAACATCTGCAGACTGTGTTCCTGAACAACAGATATTTACCTCGGTAGAGAGAACTACAAATATACAAATGTCAGAACAAGCAAGAAGATGAGACCTTCAGAACAACTGCTTATCTACCATGTATTGGAAATGTTTCAGCAAAAATATGCAGCATATTAAGAAGACATGAAATTAAAGTAATCTTCAATACTCCTTCCAAAATCTCGGCACAATTGGGACCAGTTAAAGATGACTTGTTGCAAAGGCAAGTGTTTACAGGATTCCGTGCAAATGAGGCAAATTTTATGTAGGGCAAAAGACTCGCACTGTGCAGGACTGCATTGTACATCAGCAGCAGCATATCGCTTTCTGCAAATCAATAACTCTATCACCAAATACTGTATTTCCACTGGTAATTTTATGAAATGCAGTGAAACAAAAATTTTGCCCCATCGCCAAACTCTTGGAACTCCATAATCAAGGGACCAGTGGAAATAAGACTGTCAGAGTCCCTTACTAATCAAGGTGGCAGCTTCCACATGGAATCCTGGCATACAAAGAATTTGTGCTATGTGTAGCCAGTGTCATTCTGTGATTTTACTGGATGAAGTAAATTGATTTGATATAAATGAGGTGAGCTTTCATTGTTGATGGTGTACGACACAGCACACCATCTTGCTACAGGAGCATCCGCGCTCAAGCATCGCATGCACAATGCCCACAGGACACAACACGAATGTCCTGATGGGGTATTAAAATACATGAGCTCAATGCATTTTTATCAGTGTTCAGCTGAAGATGGCCAGGAGATTATGCGCCGAAATATAGTGTTAGGAAGTTGCAGACATCCGCAGTTTGCCCGAATTTTGTGGAACAACTTTAAAACAATTTGTGCTGTTTTCTGTCTGCAAATGTCACTGCCGCAGATTGAAAGTTCTCACATTCACATTCTTTGATTGATGCATCTGACAGGTTTTGACAGCTACAGTCTTCTGTTACTTGGTTTTTAAGTGTGGCAGTGTACACTGGACGGAAAAGAACATAGTTGCTCTTCAACTTAATTTAACTATTAAGTGTGATTTGTATTTATACTGTGTGCTACAAGCTGACTTACACTACAGGTCAGAGACGGAATGAAATTTTCCAGAATCTGTAATTACCATTGTCTTATTCATTTCTGCACTCTGTTCAATAAATGGTTGCCTTTCTTTATGTTATTCTGTGTATTCCCTCCATTACTTAATAGATTTTTTTCTCATGAATATTACAATTACAAAGTTCCGACATTTATGTTTGTCTAACAATATGTTAGATATTTCCAAGCTCAATCTGAAGATTTTGAAGATATTCCCTTGATAAAGGTATCAAGAATGTGAAAGCTACATACTTGGGAAATTTAACTCTGTGACTCCTCCTTAGCAGCCCCCTCAGGAATTTTAGATATGCTGGCAGAAATATTCAATAGATGTATAAATGGCAAGGAACTGGCAAATGAATGATAAAAATCAATTATTCAGGGTGTATACGACCTGGGAGATCCGGGAAAAACCCGGGAATTTTTTCATCCGGGAGAAAGCCGGGAAATACCTGGGAATTTTTTTAGAATTCCAGGAATTTTTTGTTTTAGTTTTCAGTTAAATTTTTGTCATTTTGACTGGTAATAATAATATTCAAACAAAGGATATTACTGTATCCCGCTACTGCAGAATAATACTGCAGCAATAAACCATGAACGAGAGAAAAAAACTAAAATAAAACTTAAGGTGCAAAGGAAATGTGTTATGTACAACAAGAAAACACAGTGCTCATACAAGCATCTGCCAACAGCAAAATGTGTCAGAGGCTTTAGGAAGACTATGCAATGCTTCATAACAACAAATTGCCTCCGATGAGCGTGATGTCGCAACTGTTTACATTAGATTTGTGTGAGCAGTTGCGTGCGGGCCCATGCGCGTGCGCAGTTGCGTCACGTGTGTTTAGTACCTTTTCCCGCTTCTGGCTACTAAAGTGTGTCTGTTAGCTATATATCAATAGCAGCAAGATGCTATTCGGAAAAATTTTACTGTCGCGCGCAAGCTGCCATATTCACTAGGACCGAACTGGGGTATCTGCCCCGGGCAGCGTTTTCAGTCAAGCATTAATCGCCTTGCAGAACAATTAAGTTATTTTTGTTTGTTTGTTAAAGAAAATTGGATTTTATTAATCTTTCCCGCTGAGGCAGTCAATTTATTTGTAACGAAATGTTTAATTCCACACTATTGGCTAGTTTCAACTGTTCTACAAAATTCCGATGCTCTTGGAATAATCTCTGATGTCTTTTTTTCTTTTATGACGTAACGTAAGTTTTTAATGTTTTACACATACGAACATACGGGCTTCTTGCGTCATCGTAGCTGCGCAATCGGTGTGACGCCTGTAATTGGCGCTCTCTGGCAACTGCTGAAACGAACCTCTTTCTAACAGGTCGCAGGAAAATATTGCGAATGATTGAGAAAAGCGTTACTTTCAAAGTAAACTTCCTTTTACCCAAGATGAACTATGTGCGATGAATTTCTTTAATCACAGAGCGTTTGATTCTCATTTAAAAATCAACTCTTTGAGGATGACCATTTAGAAAAATTTCGAGCCCAGATCATACATTTATGTCGTTATTAAAAATTTTACTGGCACATTTGTGTGATGTATCTTAAAGTGTAACACGTACAAAGATGATCAACGTTATACGTGAAAGTTAAGCTTCTCTTGCAGCTTATTAATCGTTGATATCAATATCGTATGTGAAAGCTTTGCTTTTCTTGTAGCAACACTATGTATATTAATTTAAACCATTAACTTCCCTATTTGTGTGTACGCGCTACTTAACAGTGATAATGCTATTGGCTGACGACATGACGTGTCCTTTGCTTTGAATATCCGCTGTATCGGCTGGTGAGATCACGTGACTTGAACTATGACTGGCTTACAAAAGCGTGTTGCAATCTCTATAAATTGATAAGTTTTACAGTTCCGAGGAAAAGTATACTGTCACTTAACACGGAAAAAAGTGTATTTTCATCCGAGAGAAAGTATATTTTTAACTGGGAAATGCGGGAGAAATCCGGGAATTTTTTTCCTTGTCCACGTATATACCCTGTTATTTCATCCAAATTTAAAACAGGAAGCCAGTGCGACTGTGCAAATGATAGAGGAATTAGTTCTATTTGTACAAGGGTTTGTTGAAAACTAATGCCTCTAAATTTTTCATGTGAAATTTTTTTTAAATTTTAATGTTTTTAAATAAAACAAATGTTATTAATGTGCTACATCATTATTTTTCATGCCTGTCGATAGAGGTCTCCCAATTGTAGCATGTAACTTATATGTCAGTGCGTGAGAAACAGTGTACTGTAATCAAATTTCGAATTCAAAGAGTTTGTCCACATGTGGAGCACCCTCTCCTTCATTATGACAATGCTAGACCACACACGGGCACCGTATCATCTGCAAGAATCAGATGCCTTGGATTCACTGTCATCCATTGCCCTTGTACGGCCCCGACTTGGCCCCCATACACTTTTCATCTGTTTCCAGAACTTAAAGAATCCCTTCAAGGACTTCACTTTGATAGCATTGAAGCTGTGCAAGTAGAAATGAGGTTGTGGCGCCATCAGCAAAGCCAAAAATTCTACAGCGGTGGTATCAACAAACTGGTCTCTCATTGTGAGAAATGTGTCCATCGCCAGGATGACTATGTTGAGAGATAAACATGTTGACTGAAAGTAAAGATGTAGGGTGTTAATAATGTTTTTTAAAGTTTTCATATAAAAAACCCGGGGGCATTACTTTGCAGCACACCCTTGTACAACAGCCTGATTGTATAGTAAAGAAATAAAGCATAAAACAGAAGCACATACAATGGAGTCGTAGGAGCAAAATACATTTAGAGTGGGACGTTCATGTACAAATGGCATATTTAATCTTTTAAACACCTCATTCATAAGAGTTTAGAATAGGGGATGATGATTGATTAAACATTCATCGATCTGCAGGAGGCATGTGATACAAGTAAGTTATGTGTAGCAATGTAGAATTTTGGTATCGGTAATGAGAAATTAAGAAAATAAGGCTTAACTTAAAAATTAGGGTTGAACATAATTGTTGGAGTAGGTGACAAAATTTCCCAAGAATTCTCCATAAATTACTGTTAAGACAAGGGTGCTCGTGAGAACTGCCTTCTTTAAGTATACTTAAAGTAGACTTTTTTTTAATGAAGTGTCATGGCATGGGAGTCCCTGTAGGATAAGAAATGTTGTGTACTGTACTCTTCGCCAACGGCCAGGTCGTGATAGGAGGAGACAGATGACTCCAGTTACATGTAAAGGGAACTGGATGAAGGATACTCAAAATGGAGCCTGACAGTGAACACAAAAAAGATCGGATACGTTGTACTGGGTGAAGATGAATGAGAGCACTTTAATGTAGGGTCCTGTAAAATTAAAAATGTCTTTGCATTTAAATACTTGGGCATCATTTTTGCAACCAATTGAAGCAGCACACAAGATGTCACTAGTAAAATTGGGCAAGGAAAACAAGTAATTGGCGAACTTAACTCCTTGCTATGGAGTGACAAAATAAGAGAAAATGGTCTTGCTGTACAAGTCAGTCACATAGAGCATCACAGTGTGTTGTGCTGAAATATGGTACATAACAAAAAAGAAAATATATTGATGTTCCTTGCAGTAGATTTTTGGTGAAGATTATGTTGCATCTCCAGACTGAAACACACCACAAATGGGAGAACACTGGAAGTTACAGAAGAAAAGAATGCTGTTCTTGACTTGGATGGCCACCTGTAACGAACGGATAGTATCTGGTGACCAGAAATATTCTGTGAATCGACACAAACTGAGTGAAGAAAATGTGGAAGACCACCTTGAAGATGGATTCAATGGACTCAAGGGGCTTCAGGAAGAAAATTGGACAGATAGGCAATTGAGAAACTGAAGACTGTGGATGTCATAGATGTGTGTGTGTGTGTGTGTGTGTGTGTGTGTGTGTGTGTGTGTGTGTGTGTGTGTGTGTGTTTGAGAGAGAGAGAGAGAGAGAGAGAGAGAGAGAGAGAGAGAAAGAAAGAGAGAGAGTGAGAGAGAGGGGGGGGGGGGGGAGATACAGCCTATCTTAGCCTGTAAAATAAATGTTTCACATTTACTCTACAGCTTAATTATTTATAAAATTCACACTCTTATTTAGAATGAGAATTTATACAGAACAGTATTCTTTAGTTAATTCTACATAGCAATTTCATCATATTCTGCAATCTCTGTAATTAACTTTGTTTTCTTGCAGGGAGTCTCAGTTGGAAATTAAGAAGTGGCAGGTCAAACAGGCAGAAAAGCAACGTGTTGTGAAACTGAGTGCCGCCGAATGGGTGGACCATCCAGACCGCTACCTGCTTGAACTGGCGGGGCGTACGTGCTACAACAATAAGGCTAGCTAGCCCTAGTCATTTTTAGTGCTAATTGACTGTGTTTTAAGTGCTGGAGCTTCTCTGTTTAGTCCTGTGATGCACACGGAAGTAGTACTGGAGCTTGTGGTCGGTGAGCTGGTCTCTTGTTCCTAATCACATGCTAAATTTGTAAAAGACCTGTTAATATGCTCTGCTGTGCTTGTAGAGTAACTGCGTAAATCATTCCATTGGTTTTGTTGCCCCAGTCAGACTATAATGTTCACAAGGATATTCTACCTACTGTATGATGGCACTTACGTATTTTCTGTGTGTGTGTGTGTGTGTGTGTGTGTGTGTGTGTGTGTGTGAGTGAGTGTGTGTGTGTGTGTGTGTGTGAGTGTGCGTGCGTGCGTGCGTGCGCGCAACAGGAACATCATGCTGAATTTTTACAGTCAATTGCACATACTGATCACTTTCTTTATGTATTTCGACAAATTATTTCCTTCCTGGACTAGTGAACATGTAAATCAAGAAAAATGGTTAGGAAGGTAAATATTTTTGCAGGTTAGGACCCGTGATGAGTGTGAAAATATTTTATATATGGTATAAATATATTTTTTTAAATTATGTTAATTAGCTTGGACACACCACACTTATAGCACAAAAGTTCTGGTCAGTTTGAAATACATTACAAGCCTAAGAATCTGAGAATCAATGTAAAATAGCTTTTTACTACTGTGCATATTACAGGGCTAAATATAGGCAACAACAGAATTAAATTTTCTGTTATCTGTACTTGATACTGCAGAACCAGAAGTGCTCTTGCAAGAAGCTGCCTTGTTACTTGTGGCATTTAAAATTCTCGTTGATAATGTATTTTGAGACTGTGGTTTTGATACTGGTGTCACCGAGGAGGAATAGTTTCGGAAAAGAGTTCTGCTTGCAGTTGTGAAATGTAGTACCGAGTTTATTTAGACATAGGTAACAAAATAATACATGGTTTTACTGGTGCTATGTCTGTGCATGACAGTGACCATAAATTGCTGGATGGGACATATTTTTTAGATCTGTGTCTCATTTCTACAAAATTTACTATCATAATAGTTAGGGGCATTTTGACAATAAGTTCTATATACAAATCTGTGTATAGATTGTCAATGTAACAGGTAATGTTAATAAAACATTTTTCTGAAATTTTAAATGTTTGCTTGGATAAGCCATGTTGTTTGAAGTTGCACACTAATAAGTAAATGTGTAGGCAACATAAAGAATTAGTAGACACAGATCTTATCTAGTTTTGAAATGCTATGTATACTGTTGTAATCCTCAGTGCAGAGTAATTAGAATGTTTTTAAAAATAAATTGTTCAGTCATGGCTCATACTTTTTAATGCTCGAACATTTCAGAATGTTTTAAACTTGTTCATGTTTAATTTTATATTTGTATATTGACACTGTAGTCTTAAGAGTTCTAACAGACAATTTTTCTATGTCATTCATATAAAAAAATTGTCACTTCTTATCAAACAACATGTTTCAGGAGTAGCTTTCTATTTCAATTCTGTTGTGTATGAGATTATGGCACTGGTTACCTATTTGATTTAAATATAAAAATTGTCAGGTCTTCCCAAAAGCAATGTGGCTGTTTTGTGCCTTTTTTTAGTATTAGTGTAATTATTTCACATTGCCTGTAAACATATTTATTTTTTTCTTTAATTTTGTGGACTGTAATTTTCTTTTACAGTTTCACCAAGAACATGGACAGAATTATATTTTTGTTTAGTGTATGTAACAGTTCATGCCTTCATTTTCTGGCAGTAGTTTTCCCCACCTGCAGAAAAGTATGTCAGTTTTCACCAACACATCATAATTATTATTTATGTATAGTGATATATATAAGTTTAAATCTAGGTGCCTTAAGAGTTTCTTTAGCAAATATATTACTATTGTAGAAAAATCTTGTATGCAGAATACACTTGGACTGAGCTGCAGTGATGTTGGGTGTGCTTTTACCAGTCACATTGAGGTGGCAAATGCGTTAATTCTTTTGCGACAATGAATTCTGCGTGTGTGACTGCATTAACATGGTTGGTTGATAATGTGATTCACAAGAGCTGATATATTCTTCAGACTTCTTGAAAATTTCCAAATGTACTTTGTAGCTTCGTTTAATGTGACATTTGGCTCTCAGAAAGAGACCTGTTAAGAACACAGTAATGTTCTTGGCACCATGCAAGAAGCTCCTTAGTTGTTGAAACAAATATGTTGTTGCCTCAAGATACTGAATTGGCCTTGAAAGGAAGTGGAAAGCTAAGAATGAGGCCCTAAAATGCAACCATGAAAGGCAGAAGCAACAGAAAAGCAGACAGCAAAAAGATACAGCACTAAAGGAAAGTTTCATAAAATGATAAAGACATAGCAACTAAGAATCATATTCTAATGTTTTTCAAAAAATGTCAGTGTAGTGAATCAGTTTCATAGTTCATTTACTATAATTTGGGCCACCCACTGTCTGTGCCTATATGGTTGTCATTGTCGCAACTGAGCAACCTGGTCAGTGGTTGTGACAGCATTCTGACCTAGCATGTTGTTTTATGTACAGTAGTTGCAGTCTTGTGAGCTGTACACCAAGCAACAATCTGCTGCATGTGCTCTGCTCCAACTTTGTTGTCACTGAATTTGTCAATTATATTGGCTTATTATCACACAATCTGTGTACTGTGATTATAGGGTGCTTACTTCTCAGATCTCATTAACTGGATTTTAATGTTTCAATATTGGTCTGTATGTGAACATCAAAATCCAATTTTCAGGGCTATTAATGACTGTATAATTGTCAGCAAATTGCTTTTATTGTTGCTGTGAATACCATGTGATAACTCCTATCATCCAGTGTGATGGTGGTGATGACGGTGATGATGATGATGTAGTGATAGTGGACCTCTGAAATCGCCATTTATGGGCATATTCTAAATTGATTGGCTGAATCGTCCCTGTGGGATGCCAATCATGGATAAGGTTGCTCATTCATTGAGTGCAAATATTTTGTCATTATGTTTGTATCTATGACTATTTAAGTTCAAAATATATGTTTGAAATTCATTGTTGCACTAGGTACATGATTTGTGTAATTCTCAGAAACTAGAGCTGAAAGCAGCATCCCATATAGCTCTTTGTGAATGTGTAGTAGTAATTTTGTAAATAGATGCCAAGCATCTTTGTTGGTAGCTAATCTCATAGCTGTATGTTTTGCAGTACATAGCTCCACAGAATAATGTTTCTGTTTTTAATTTTGGAGGATAGATTCCCTTTAAATTGACATACATTCCAAGTAACAAGTGACCAGAGTGTGTAAAAAATGTGGTACTTAACTGGGTGGTTTCTATAAGATTTCTGTACATGCCCACAAAGTTCCTGTGCTTTTAAAGCAAGGCTTAAGTTCTTGTATGAATAAGTTCATATTATTGTTTCACTGGTAGAGGATCCCTATGTTTGAAAATTATGGTACTTAAAGATTTTGAAGGACACGAAGAATGGCTGTTATTTCGTACAATTGAATCTAAGCACATTCATCTCTCATGTGATTCAGTTATTTCTGTTTAAGAAGTAAAGTTATCTTGATGTGATACCTAATACTTATGTGTTATCCAATGTTACTTATTGTTCATGATAAATTTCTATTAAGTTTTTTTTTTTTTTTTTTTCCTATGGAGATGCTGACGTACAGCCGTTGTGAAAATTTTGATGTTACTAGAGAGGCAATACATTGTCATAGAAAACCAAAATGATCTTTGAGGATTCAGTTTTATATCCTCTTCTAAGGAGAAGGCTGGAAGAAGACATAAGCATTATATCTTTGTTATATGAAAGAAATATCGCATTCCTCTCCTTACATATTATGTGATACATATCTGCTCTCCCCATTAAAAGGAGTTGTTCATATACTAACCAAGAAAATTATAGTTTTTAGTTTCATTTTGTAGTGTTTTGTGACTGCCTCATATCAGAATTGAATTTTCAGTGTTGCAGAAAATTTCTATATTACCTTTTTAACTTCATACTTGTTTTTTCTCTTTTGTTTTTGGAATGATGAAATTTTCAATTAAGTACAGTTTACTTCTTATGATGATGCCATTATAGAATTTAGTATTCTTCTGTCCCTATCCCTACTAGTAGGTGGACTTAGTTATCAGCCTGTGTGTGTTGTTCTGTGTAAAACAGCAGAATATAGGCAGATCAAGCCTGCATTTCAGGAACACACAAGTGAATGTAGTTTCTTTAAGAGGAACTACTTATTTCATCTTTGTTGAATGTAACATAATAAATGATGATTCTCAAACAGTTCTTTGGTGAGTGAAGAAAGTACATTGCCACTCATGAGAGGTATTGAATGTGAGATAAGGGATCAATAGTTCGTATAAATTTTGTAATTTCCTTTCCTGAGTCATTACAAAGGAAAGACACAACAACCAAAAAATATCAGTCTGATTTTATCAGCTCTGTGGTTAGCAAGCATATTGGGCTTGATGTAAAGCTTACAAAATACTCTCTCTTACAAAAATAGTAAAATATTCTTCCAGTAGGCTTGTGGTAATGATGCTCATTGAAGTCCAGTAATCATTATTGGTTAAGGATGCTCAAATATGGTTGAATAGTTTTGGAGTTCTGAGTGATCTGTTCTACACTGGTAACCTTCAGTATTTACTGCATATTCTCATAACTCCAGTATGTAATTTTCCTTATCACAGTTACAGCTACCAACAGTTGTAGAATGAATCTCTTCCAGCTTTCATTTTTGTACATCTTAGTAATAGATAAACATATTGTTTTAGGTACTATTTTTGTGCGTTGTCAACATTCCAAAGTTTGTATTGGGAGGTGCATGAAGCTATTTTTGGCATGTACTTGGCTATTTGTACTTAACAACTTTTTAATTTTTCAATACTATTTTAAGTGGTAAGATTAAATCTACACTAAGGGTAAAAAGACATTTTTATTATTTATGGATAAGTATCAAATGACAACTGTAGTAGCAATAATTTGCTGATGTTGAGCAAAATGAATTGATTAAACTGGATGTTATTTGCCAAACTAAAATTATTGTGAAGAAAGTCAGTGTACTTAAATTGTGACCAAATAAATATTTCACTACATAAAATGGAATACATTATTTTACACTTTCTATTTCCTGTTCTTACACCTTTGCTATAATAATGTCTGCATTTGAGATTATAATATGGGTAGATAGAAAATCTACTAACCATGTGGTGGCAGGGGATTTTTTATCTGTCCATTTTACATTCTCAAATACTGATTACTTTTTGTTGATGTATTAGCTCTTGTGGCCAGTAATCCCCCATATTTAACCCCTTTTGTCAGTCTTATCTTTTCAAACTGCCATCTGATTTCAACCTTCTGTGCTAGTTCATTCATTTATTTATCTGTAACACCTACGATTAAGCAACATCTTGCCCTTATCTTTTCTAGTACTGATTTCTGCACACTTTGGTTGGTCCAGTGTTGTTTATGAACTTTCATATAACAGTTTGTTTAGTATCTCCGCCAGTGGACGTCCTGATGGAGACAGATGAACTGGCGTGGGTAGAACAGCTGAGAAATTTAGGACCCTTCCACAGAGGGCGCACCCATTGTGTCATATGGGCAGACTCACTGATGTCAGTGTTTGTGAGTGGCAGGAAGCAGTGGGCAGTGCTCTTGCAGAGTTAGACCGCCGCAGACCTCGCATAGCGCTCATGCCGAGAGTTGTCATGTGCACAGTCGTTAGCAACCCGCAGCAGCCACATGCTGTGTTATTGTTGTGCACATATCTCCTTGGGTACGGTTGCACCACTTCCTCTAGTTCAATTTGCACGGCGAGTTAGTTCAATTCACATTGTTCTTGTTCCCCCAGTTGCTACATCGTCACTGTTGGCCTGAGTTGCTGCAGATACTAAACTTCATTTACAGTTTACACTGCAGGACCATCTCCTGATCATCTTTTATAGATTCATTTAGGAAACAGACGACACTTTTCTTTCCTCATCACCTTGTTTCTATACAATTCTTTCACAGTGTTGTGCGTTTGTTTTTAGCCAAATCGCTCTGATCCATTGTTACTGCCATTCTGCATTATTTGGTTTCACAATTGTAGTAGATTCCATTTTCCCTCTACATTGGCTCTGTCTGGGGGCTTTTGTCCATTTCCACATGTTTTTCACAAACTTTCCCTGTCAAGATTTTCTGTTTTAATTTTTTTCTGTCATGTCTTCCACTTTTACATGAGGAACTTGCCTCTTCTCACACACTTAATGCCTCTTTTTAGCTCTTGTATATTCTCATGATTTTCATTCAGATTTGTCTCTTTTCTTTTTTTTTCTTCCAATCTTTTTCCTTGTTTGTCTTCCTTTTTTTCCTCCATTTTCTCATTATCCAGCCCCCATATGTTTTTCACCACTCCTATCATCTCTGATACTCTAAATATTTGGTCCTTTTGAAAACATGGTTTTGCACTGTAAACAGGTCCCATATTCTGTTACTTATAATCTGCTTGTCTGTGGGAATTTCAATCCAAAGCCTAGCTTTGAAAGTCCATGATTTTGGACATAATCTCGCTGTTCACCAACCCCTTTTACAGTTTCAAATAAAGCAGTTTCTTGCACTTACACTGCTAATCTGTTGTCTATCATCTCATCTCCCAATTTTCACTCCACTAGACATCCCATCTATTGTAAAGTCCTAAATTCATCTGTGACTTGTGTTTCCTTAGTTGGTATCACATACCGAAACAACTAGAAACTGCAACAACAGGCCAGATCTCCTCTCAAAAAGCTATCCTACCTTCTCCAAAATGACCTAAACAGTGGTGTTCACATCCCTGTCTCACTCTAGCTCACAAATCAGCCACTCCATCAACAACCAGTCCTCTCCTACAGACAGATCTCAGCCAACTTTAACATCTCTCAGCCTTCACCACTGCCTCCCAGAGTGGTGTCAGCTCCGAGACACAAGAACAGCCGCAACACTACTGTGTTCTAAGCCTCTCGAATTACCAGTATTATCCAAAGGTTTCACTTTGTCATAAAACTGTAGGTAATTATGCTGCTTTGGTTATGGACCTTTGCAACATATTCTTAGAATATTTTCAACAGTGCACCTGACACTGAACCTTGACTTAATCACTTCCCACCAGGATCCAAACTTAATCCGACACCACTACCTCAAAATCTCTCCTTGCCAGCTTTCTAATAATTCCTATCATTGAGCGTTGCTTCAGTACCCTAATAACCTGTTCCCTTCAGAATTAAAGGCACTTTGCTCCCTAAAATCTGATGACTCCATCTTTATCCACCCGGCGGATGCTGTGGTACTTGACCAACAGGAGTAACTACATGAGGGTCTATGCCCACTTTCTGACACTTCTGTATACAGTGTGTGCATCAGCAGGGTGTATACAACCTGGAACAGCCGGGAGACCTGGGAATTTTTCCATCCAGGAATTTTTTAGAATTCCGGGAATAATTCATTGTTTTAATTTTTTGTAATTTTGACTGGTAAGAAACAATAACAAAGGATATTACTGAATCCCACTACTGCAGAATAATACTGCAGCAGTAAACCATGAACTACGAAAAAAATACGAAAATAAAACTTAAATTGCAAAGGAAATGCGCCATATACAACAAAACACAGTGCTCATACAAGAGTCTCCCAACAGCAAAATGTGTGAAAGGCATTATAGTCCAGTCAAATTGCAGATATACCTTGCAAAAGGTGGGGTAGATGATTTTATTTTTTTAACTCGTTCATATTGTTGGAAAGGTTACAAAACCAAGTTTTGCCAACAAAATTTCTCTTGGGGAAAACTTTGTACAGTCAAAAAACTTCGAAATTTTCGGGCTTTTTTCAGTTTTTTCAAAATATGTTTCATTTGCTCCTATTGCTTAACATCTATTTTCTTTTTTAAAGAGTGCAAAATTCTCTACAAATTTGATTATTACTATTTTTTTCTACTCCCAGTATCTTAAGGCACTACAGTGCGTCAAAAAATACCAATTTTTCAAATTTTGAGCATAGTGGCAAGATACCTTATTTTTGAACACTATTTTTTCTGTTTGTGTAGTATAAATACATTATACATCATGCTATATGTTGGAATTTACCACCTCACTTTCAGGTATTCAATTTCTCTGTATGCAACATGAGGATTGCTGGGCACCCAACTATTGTGATTCTTACATCACTACCTGAAGTTCACTATGGGCCACCTCAGCCCTGGTATTTGTAAAAGTATAAATATAAAAATACATCATTAAAACAGACACACACAATAAATTGTCTCAGGAAACTGAACTATTATTAGTGCAATAGGCAACCTAATTAGGTAGGTAATTATTCTTGTGTATAAAGGCCACATAGTTGACATTAAAAATAAATAGCTTTATTACAATTAAAATGCATTGTCAGTTACTAAAAAATGTTGACAGTTCTGCGTGTGTAATACTTGTAATATCGCACTTGAGACAGGTATGAGCATCACTTCCAACGTTTTGATGGGCCAGGTTCCTCAGTGTCATCAGAAATACCTTGAGTTACGGATTCAGGGTCTGTACATAGAGTTGATCGCAGATTGACGTCTTCTTTAAACAGCGAGTCAGCCTCAGCAAGTTCGTTGATTTCATCAGCGGTTTCCTCAACATCCTCCATAACATCTTCTTCACTGTCTTCATATAAAAATTTTGGCACATTTTCACAGTTGACCCCAATACATTTCTTGCAAATTGAAAACATTTCAAACCCGCTTTTCTGCAGGAGCACACTCCGCCACAGTTCAGCTTGCATGAGCATGAAACAATGTGAAGAAGTGCTTCAGGTGCTGGATCTTGGCTCATTATAACGGGTATTGGACCGTGGTCACTGTGATTCCAGCCCCATTTCTCAGGAGGTTCCCAGTTTCCCATCCAACTTTGGACTTGGTAAGTCCGCAACGAATGATGTTGTGCAGCATCTTGTGTATGTGGCAACCGTGCAAGATTCAGTTTGCTTTTTGTGGCAGACTTGACGAATAGCTGGTACCGCAAATGGTCTAGTGTGTGGGAACTGCTGACACCTCCACTATACAATGCGATAGTAACCTGTTCTCCTGCTGTTATTATTTCTTCACGGGTAGCATGTGGTTTATTGCACGTGCAAAGCGCTGAGGTTAGGTGTTCATTTTTCGCAACAATATTGCAGCACTTAATTTTTCCTTGACCAAAAAAAGCGGATGTTGCATCACATCCGCTGAGGCGTGAGTGAACAGAATATATTCACTGTCAAACTTGTAAGATGCACTGGAAAAACACTTGTCTTCTGCATTTCCTCTTCCTGGCTTTAAGAAAAATAAGTTTTCAATGCCTTGCCCCAAACCGGTCATGAGCAAAAGCAGGTCAACATCTTCTCCTACAATGACAACACTTCCAAAATCTTTGGTTCTTGAAATGGCAGATGTTACAATCATAACGTCAACATCTTCTTGTGCAAGGCTTTGAAGCTGTTTAGCTATCACCACATCGTCACCATATTTCTGGAGAAGGTGAGCCTTGACAGTTCGAATATCAGGACGAGGTGATGCGGGTATTTGCTCTAACAGATCGTCCATAGAAAACTGACATTCTTCCGTATTGGTTTCCAGGTAGGCAAATATAGCCTTCATCTACTTGTGTTGCAGATCGGTAACCTCGATTCTGTCCAGTAGCTGAAACACGGTGAAAGAACTTTCTGTAGCAAAATCTGTGGTATCACCCATCTGCAGCAACCAAATCATTTACATTTTGAATCCGCTCTATCACTTGTTGACCAAATTCATCACCACGTCGTTTAGCCTGTTTAATACTGTCGATTGCACTTCCAATTTCATTACTTTGTAAACAAAATTTCGTTTTGCATATGGCAATCTTAACTGCTTGGTTAAAAAGTCATCAGAATTCCCTTTTGCAAATAAGAAGCATTTCTCTTTGAAATTGAACTGACCTTTTTCCTGCGACCGACGTAGCACGCCTGTTGGTTCCTGAGGATGTCTGAGGCTAGCTGCTATCATTCTCTCATTAATGTACTTCTTGTAGCATGCTTCATGCAACATCACTTCACTGAACGTTTTCAAAAAACGGGCGTGGGCAGACTCCCTGCGTTTAGCACTACAATCGATAAGTGTGCTCAGTCCTTTCTTTTTCACAAATGGCTCTGAGCACTATGGGACTTAACATCTATGGTCATCAGTTCCCTAGAACTTAGAACTACTTAAACCTAACTTTTTGACACGCTGTAGCGCCTTAGATACTGGGAATAGAAAAAAATGGTAAGAATCAAATTTGTAGAGAATTTTGTGCTCTTTAAAAAAGAAAATAGACGTTAAAGTGATAGGAGCAAATGAAACTGAGATATATTGAAAAAACTGAAAAAAGTCCGAAATTTTCTAAGCTTTTTGACTGCAGAAAGTTTTCCCAAGAGAAATTTTGTTGGCAAAACTTGGTTTTGTAACCTTTCCAACAATATGAACGAGTTAAAAAAATAAAATCTTCTACCCACCTTTTGCAAGGTACAGGCTTTTTTTCTGACAGTTTCGCTGGACTATTAGGGAGACTATGCAATGCTTCATAACAACAAATTGTCTCCAATGAGCGTGACATCACAACTGTTTACATTTAGATTCGTTTTAGCTGTTACGAGTGGGCTCATGCACATGCGCAGTTGAGTCCCGGGTGAGTAGTACCTTCTCCCACTTGTGACTACAGAAATGTGGTTGTTGGCTGTGTAAGCAGTCACAGCACAATTCATATTCTTGAAGAAAAAAAAAACCTTGTTTCACAAAGCGTCCAGCGCACGTTGGTCTATTGCTATCGATTATTCATATGATTTTGAAACGCATCCCTGTTGGTTTTTGAACACATTCTAAGCCGATTTTTGATTGAATCATAAGTTGATTTTTGAATGTGTGCATAGTGTACGTGATGTCTCTCTCAGGGGAATCCTCGTCGTATCTAGAAATAAACTTTCCTGCAGGCAGAAGGGGATGGGGCTATACGAGCTGAGCGGAGTAAAGCCAAACAGGTGAATGCCAATCACTGACTGAGTATGTGGTTGATTGGATTTGCGAATGACCAGTGTTGTTATAATTACTAGTGAAATCCGTAGATTCAAACTACCAGAGTGGAAATGAACGTCTAACAGGTAAGAAAGATTACGTATTATCTCCTCGATGTAACCAAGAAAATGAAATTTTGACAAATTTTTGGTCAGATTGCTACATTAGTAAGGGCCAGTTGCACAGTCCCCAGTTAGCAGGTGCTTAAGTTGTATTCTGGAAGTAGCGCAGAAGACGCATTGTACGAATATATAAAAACGCCTGACCAGAGAATAATCGTGCTATAACTAAACTGGTGATTCTGGCAGGGTTAGTGAAGTTAACCTGCAAAAAAGTTTTGACAGTGACAGGAATAGTTCCCCAATTAGTGATGACAAAATTGTTTGTTAGAATGAGGAAGGAGAAGAAACAGGGGCATCACACAAGTTATGGAAGAATATGATGATTCCAAATTTATATAAAAATTTCATACTACTACGTTTTGATCTTATGCTTGAGAAACTGGAGCGTATGAATGAAATGTGATACTAACATACAGCTTTTTGCTTGTAGTGGGCCTAATAGGCATTTGATATCGGTACTTCGTGAATTATATTATGTCGTGTTATAAAAATGACCATTTGTGCCAAAACAGCCTGTTATGTGTGTTACAATTACTGCAATATTAGAACGCCTATTTTGTTTTATCTAGCAGACCGTGACAAAATAGATGTAATCAGTTTGAGAAACCATATTAGTCTTGGGTACTATATGTATTAACAGCTTTTGCAGTATTAGATGACGACATTTTGATTTTTCATGTAGCAAAATGTTTGATGAGCTTTGTTGAAGTAATATATTCTTTTGCAGAAAGGAAAGCACGCCATGTAAAGCTGTAGCAAGTTTAGAGGAAAAAATCTGCTAGAAGCTAAGGATTGAAGAAAAGTGTACTGTCTTGCTTGTCTCTTGTCTTTACTGGTTTTATATATTCTATATTTAGTTTTGTCAAACAAAAGAGATAGTTACTGCCTAATAGTCAATAAAGAGTGCAAATTTTCGGAGCTCTTGTTCTCCCGATTACAAATAATCCCATCAAGTATTATTAGCAGAAGAGGCACCACAGAACATGTTAATTTCCACTGTCCTGAATATAGTTTGATGGCATCCATTAAAAAATATATGAGTTTCAATTCCACAGAGTGAAATTGAGTGACGTGCGATAGAAGAATGCTGTGCGAAGAAGTGTGGCACTGCACTTTGGCACACTTAAGACCAAATAACATGCCTTACATTTCCTCGAGCACATATGTTTTATGTATCAGACTCTTCAGAAAGATGTGTGCTACAAATGAACATATTTTTGAAAATTCGATTTTTCAAATTTATTTTTGACATCCTATCTCAAACGCTTGATGGAGTATTGCCCAGGTGCAGAAATATCTTAGATCCGGAGCTGATGCACAGAGCAGTCTGAATTATAGTGGGGAAGTGTGTAGTCTCCACGTGACTCGTGTTTATATTTAGTGATTTTGCTGTTTCCTCTTCATTTACTGCTCTCTCGTCAAATGAAAACAAAGCTGATTACTGTGGCTGGGAGCTATTGAGTGGATTAAAATACATTCACATAATTACGGAAGGCTAAAATATGTTTCAGATTTTATTTTATTTCCACTTTTCTGACAGTCGAGCATTAATCGCCTTGCAGAACAATGAAGTTATTTTTGTCCATTTGCTAAAGTAATTTGGCTTTTATTAATCTTTTCCTCTGAGGCAGTCAATGTATTTGAAACAAAGTGTTTAATTCCACACTATTGGCTAGTTTCAGATGCTCACTGCATTTCAAGCACACGTTTTCATCTTCTAGCAAGTATGACATTGTTGTTGTGGTCTTCAGTCCAGAGATTGGTTTGATGCAGCTCTCCATGCTACTCTATCCTGTGCAAGCTTCTTCATCTCCCAGTACCTACTGCAGCCTACATCCTTCTCAATCTGCTTATTGTATTCATCTCTTTGTCTCCCGTTACGATTTTTACCCTCCACGCTGCCCTCCAATACTAAATTGGTGATCCCTTGATGTCCTACCAACCAATCCCTTCTTCTAGTCAACTTGTGCCACAAATTTCTCTTCTCCCCAATTCTATTGAATACAGTTTTGTGGTCTACCCATCTAATATTCAGCATTCTTCTGTTGCACCACATTTTGAAAGCTCCTATTCTCTTCTTGTCTAAACTATTTAACGTCCACATTTCACTTCCATACATGGCTACACTCCATACAAATACTTTCAGAAACTATTTCCTGACACTTAAATCTATACTCGATGTTAACAAATTTCTCTTCTTCAGAAACGCTTTCCTTGCCATTGCCAGTCTACATTTTATATCCTCTCTACTTCGACCATCATCAGTTATTTTGCTCCCCAAATAGCAAAACAAATTTACTACTTTAAGTGTGTCATTTTCTAATCTAATTCCCTGAGCATCACCTGATTTAATTCAACTACATTCCCTTATCCTTGTTTTACTTTTGTTGATGTTCATCTTATATCCTCCTTTCAAGACACTGTCCATTCCGTTCACCTGCTCTTCCAGGTCCTTTGCTGTCTGACAGAATTATATCATCGGCGAACCTCAAAGAGTTTTTATTTCTTCTCCATGGATTTTAATTCTTACTCTGAATTTTTCTCTTGTTTCTTTTACTGCTTGTTCAATGTACAGATTGAATAACATCGGGGACGGGCTTCAACCATGTATGGCATTGTGCCATAATAAAGAACCAAACATGAGACAATACAGTACTCATACTCCAAGAAAATTTCATCCCGAAAACCACACTGAAAAGCTTAATGTCTAGTCAAGGCCTACGTTGTTGGGAATCTGGACATACAAATGTGCACTTAAAGTATGCAATTTAAATGTGCACATTGTAGTATGGTTCACGAAATTCTGATGCATTTGCAGTATCCTCTGATGTCTTGTTTCTTTTATGACATAATGTAAGTTCTTTTAATGTTTTACATGTATGAACATACGGGCTTCCTGCATCATCGTAAGTGTGCAAGTGCGGTGGTGCCTGTTATCTGGCACTCTCTGACAACTGTTGGAACGAACCTGTATGAAAAGTGTTACTTTAAGAGTCAATTTCCTTTTACACAAGTTGGACTGTGTGTGAGAATGTACAATGAATTTAAATCACAGTGTGTTGGACTCTCATTTAAAAATCAACCCTTTGGTAATGAGCCATTTGGAGGAAGTTTAAGCCCAGAAGATCAGACATCTATGTTGTTTTTATGAGCAAATTGACGTAGTACTACGGGATGCCCTCTCTCCTCTCTGGTAACTAACTACTTTGTGGGAAACTTCGATGGCAAGTTACTGGACTTGGCTAAAAGTTTTGCTGGCACATTTGTGTGGTATATCCTAAAATGTAACACGCGCAAAAAAGATCAACATTATATACGAAAGCTTAGCTTCTCTTGCAATGTGTGAAAGCTTTGCTTTTCTAGTAGGAACACTACGTATATTCATTTAAAACATGAACTTTTCCTAATTTGTGTATTCTCGCTACTTAACAGTGATGTTGCTATTGGCTGAGTGCATCACGTGTCCAATGGTCTGAATATCGGCTGGCGAGATCACGTGACATGAGCTATGACTGGCTTACGAAAGCGCATTGCAATCTTGATTCCAATGGTTCGGAAAGTAGCATGCGGTGTTAGGTGGAATACGAATTTATGCTTTTGTAATACGAAAACATGCAGCGTACGTGTTGCTGCCCATCAAAGATCTTCCCAAAACATATTTTTTTTCCCCCTGAGTTTCCTTTTCTAAAGTGCTGGGAAATTCTACGCCAGTGTATAAAAACATAACCATTCAAGGGATTGATAAGTTTTACAATTCCGAGGGAAAATCTACTGTAATTTAACACTAAAAGAGTGTGTTTTCACTTAGGAGGAACCGTATTTTTAACCAGGAAAAGTCCGGGAATCTTTTTTTCTCGTCCGTGTATACACCCTGATCAAGATCCAACTGACTTACAGTCCCTCCTTAAAATCTCAGTACCCTCACAAGAATTAACATCTGAATCCGTAGAACTTCCTACCAACCCAAATCATAAACACTCACCTTTTTCCTAGAATCCACAAACCCAACAACTCTGGCTGTGCCAACGTTGCTGACTTCAAGTCACCCATTGAACGTATGTCTGTCGTGATTGATCAGCACCTGCAATGTATAGAACAAAGACACCCGTCCAGTATTAACAAAAAATTACTGCCTGAGAAGGAGCTACTGGCTCCAAGAGCTAGCACATATCTAAACACCCTGTGCTTCCCCCCTCCCCCCCCCTCCCCCGCTCTACAAGCAAGGCCTCACAGCCTCCGATGCTGTCCCTAGCAGCCCACTATCCTGTCCCTGCACTTTCCCACAGGCAGCACCAGCACCTCCCCCTGCCCATAGCTTGTGATCCACCCCCCTACCTGCCACACTTCTCTTCTTTACCCCTACTTAGCCATCACAGCGAAGGTGACCGACTGCTCACCTCAGTTGCAGTTGGGCCTTAGCAACCAGAGAAGACAGTGGTCATGTGTGTGTGTGTGTGTGTGAGACTTATGCAAGTGTGTGTCTTGTTTTCTCTCTGTTTGAAGGAGGACTTAGTTCAGTAGGTAGTATCTAGCAGTCTTTATAATGTGAATATGTGCCAGTTATCTGGTAAAACCTAAAAACTGAAGATGCAGAGTAAGACCATGAACCACTTCAGTATTTTAGGCTACTAAATGATGAGAATATTAATAACTTTATGGAAAAACTGTAAGGTGCAAAGCTAGAATAGTGTTAAACATACTCCCAGAAATGTTGAGTATACCTCTACCAAATTTATCAGCAGTCGCTGAAATTTTTACTGCTTCCTAATCACTGATTAATGATGTATTAAAACACAGTTAAGGTGATGGCACGAAAGTGGTTGACGCCTCATTTGCAGAAACAAAGATTGGTAACTAAGCTATATTATGAGAGAGAGCATATAAAACAGCCTATGTTTGCCTCAAATGGCAATACAGGTCAAAAATTAGAGTAGCCAAATTTAGGTCAAATATGGTGATGACATTGAAAACTCATCATGGATGTAATGCTGCAAGAATGTCATTAACATAGAATTATACAGAAGTAGACACACTGAAAAAACTATAAACAATATCCATACTACTATAGATTAATCTCTCTCTTGCATGTGCTACTCAGATTCTGTTACATTTTACAAGGATATTGATAACTTGTACATGGAAAGAAGCAGAAGTAAACAAATAAATGGCAAAACTGACCTGTTCCAAGTCTAAAGACATTAACTGCCCATAAAATTTTGTGATAAAAAAATGTGTGGTATTTAATATTAAACTCTCTTTGCATTTTAGTACATTGTGTCCATAATTAAATTTCCAGTTTCAAAATTCTGTAGAAAGAGAACCACTGCTCAGAATGAGGTCAAATTTGAACACCATGTTATTGACACGGGGGAAAACGCCATGGAACAAAAAAAGTTTAATGAAAATTGTAGCAGTACATGGCATGGTAAGCATCAGAATATGCACGCCAACAGATGTGTGGCACATGGCTATTCCTCAGTTTGCATCAGACACACCTAACATGACTCTCTGCATGTATGATCCCGTGCTGCTGGTAAAGCTCTTTTACAAGAATGGTTACTGTGTGCCAGTAGCTCTGAACAAATTCCGGACACTCAAAAGAGGCACTGCTCTGATATCTACTAAAGATCTGGAGAAAATTATTACAAAATTCAGAGAGACAGGTTCAACAAAGTAGGAAATGATAGATTGCCACTTACTGTAAGGAAGACAAGTTAAGTTGCAGACAGTCACAATAAGACACTCTCATATAGCTTTCAGCCACAGCATTTGTCAGTAAAGAGGACACACACACACACACACACACACACACACACACACACACACACACACACACAAGCACACCTCATGCATACACGACCACCAACTCCAGCATCTCAGGTTGAAATGCCAGAGATAGGTTCTTTTGAAGTGTAAAGTGGTAGAGTGATGAAAGCAATTGATCTGACGTCTGTTAAAGATGTGACCACACCATTGCAGGACGGGTTGAGCAGTGGCAGTGGCACACAAACATGCAGTGCTCAGGGAATCGCCTGAAAATTAGACGTGCCTACGAGCACAGTGCATAAAATCCCATGAAATAGCGTGCATGGCTGTTATACAAAATCAGGCATGTTCAGAAGTTGCACGCAACTGACCTGCAAGCAAAACAAATGTTCACTCTGAAAATTCTTGCTCACATAGTAGTGGAAAATGAATGGCTATGGAACATTTCTGTGGACAGATTGGGCCCATTTCCATCTCTAAGGACATGGCAATAGAAAGACTTGTAGAATACTAGCAACAGAAAATTTGCATGCTTATCAACGGCTACCAGTTCATTCTGCAAAGGCGATTGTGTGGTGCGGGCTGACTGCACCATTTTTCATAGCGCAGTATTTTTCCAAGGAGATGGGTACTGCAGGTGCTGTTACCTGTAACACCACTGGTAAACGCTGCGAGAGTCTTGCATACTGATGTTCCAATGCTTCAACTGCGTGGATATGTAGGTAGGATTATTTTTGTGCAAGATGGCGCTCCTCCGTACATTGCGTAGCCAGTGAGCCAGCTGCTGCAGAGGAATTTCAGAAATGCTAGAATTATTAGTTGTCATTTCCCTGCATTGTAGCCATCCATGTCACCTGATGTTAATCCGTGTGGCTTTTGGATGTTGTGTTCATTGCTCCAATTACAAAAATAAGGAATTGAAGGCATGCATTGCCCAATTCATTCTGAATGTAAACACCAAGACACTCAGATCTGTTATGGAATGTGCTGTTTCTTGAGTTCAGCTTCTGGCAGAAAGTAGTGGACAGCATATTGAACATGTCTTTTGCAAGTCTCATGACACTAAGAAACCAATGTCATTTTGCTTTGTATGCGGTTTTTGGTTCCAGGACAATTGAAAACTAATGTCATTTTACTTTTTATGTGTTTATGGCCTCAGGCCAATTTTCCCGTCTGATGTATGACTTTGCGATGGCAGATGGGCTTACCTAACAGTTCCATAACTATTGACAGCCAAACTTTGCAGCCCTGCATGTCGTGATGTAATGTGAAACTCAAACTATAGCCACTGTACTCTGATTCATCTCCCATTTCTAGCCGACCCCATTTACCTTAAGATGCCTACTGCGCCATTTATTGGTAAAATGTTCAGAGTCCCCCCACTCACCCCCTCCTTGCATCAATAATATACTTAATATGCTGTTCAAATTTGATGATGTCATTCTGAGCAGTGGTTTTCTTTCTGCAGCGTTTTGAAGCTAAAGGCTTTAATTGTGGTCATCCCGTAAATTGGATCTTTGTTCATGGCTATTATCTAGAATCTCTGAAAAAGACAATGACTATTCCCCTAAATAAAAAGGATGAAAAATTGTGTGCTAACAGTTGACATCAGTTTTCTCTGGTTCCTGGATTTTCCAAACAATTGAAAACTTTATATAACATTAAACATGTTTGCATTTGTTGAATAATAATATCAATTTTGGCAAAATGTGTTAAACATTCTAGATCACAGTCCATACGAAACACAGTATTAATACTTGGAGACAGTAATGCATGAATTGGCAAAGAACACCAGCAGAGATAAATAGTAGGAAAATCCCCTGCACATAAAAGTATCAACAAAAATGGAGAAAGACTCATGAGCCTGCACAGACAGCATAACATAGTACTAAAATCTACATTCTTCAAAAAAACTTCCTAGAAAACAAACAACATCAGTATCACCGAACCTAATTTGTGATGAAAAATAACTCGGTCACACTTCTGTAAGTACACACTCTGCAATGGAGCTACTCAATGTAAAAGTTGTCAAGAGAGCCAGTTTAGGTCTGTCATTGAATTAAAGATTAGATCAATATTTAGGAACAAGAACCAATACCAGTCCAAAAAGTTTGACATACAGAAGTTATCTAGAGAAAATGATTACAAAATGCAGTTGGAAAAAGAATACCAAAATGTTGGGAACAATTTTATAAAGACATTATTCAGATTGCAGAAGAAATTATTCCTCTTAAAAGAAAGAAATTAAAATATGCATGGTAGAATGATGACTGTGTGAGTTACTTACAGACATACAATGAGCTCGGAATAACTGGAACGCAAATAAAAATGATAAAAACAGGAAAAAATTTATAGAAGTAAGGAAATGTGCATCAAAAGCTCTCTAAAAGATCAGAGTATAACACATAAGAGACCAAGTAACATCAAATGAGTCAAATAGTAAGCAGAATAACACAAGGAACTCTCATAAAACATTCACAAATAATTTAAATAAGTACACACGACCAAGTTTACAGTTTATAGATCCAAAAACACAGAAGACAGTATATAATAACACAGAGAACTGTAGAATATTTGTGGACTACTACAAAGGACTACACAACTCTGATCCACCAAAAGAAGAATTTCATTTTTATAATGTAATCCAAACACAACCAGACTAAAAGCCACCAACAGTGGAGGAAATTTGAGAAATCATAAAACAACTTAAAAATAACAAAGCACCGGGAAAAGACTATATATTAGCTGTATTGTGGCAACACACTGCTGACAAACTTATTCTGTATCTAACAGAAATCATTAATGAAATTTGGACTACAGGCAGCTTATCAACACAATGGACGTTGGCACTAATACATCAACTACATAAAAATGGAAAGAAAACTGATCCTAACAGTTAAAGAGGGATCTACCTCTTGCCAGTGACATGTAAGATTTTGTCCATGCTACTTTAATGAGGGCTTAAGGAATAGTCGACCTACAACTAGGAGATTATCGAGCAAGATTTAGGAAGGCAAGGTCTTGTGTAGAGCAAACACGAAATCTAAAGAACATGATAGCAATGAGGTAAATCAGAAACTTGAAATACATGATAACTTTTACAGATTTTAAAAAGGTGTATAGCTCAGTTGATAGAACTGCACTAAATAACACTATAAATGAATTCTGACTTGACAATAACACAACAGGAATAATCAAATGAACTTTAACAAAAAAAACATTGAAAGTAAAATTTATGGTGAACTGTCAGAACATTTTGAAATAAAATCGGAAGTGAGACAGGGAAATGATTTATCACTCCTACTTTACAACTGTGAATCAGTGAAGGTAGCAACAGAATGGAGAAAATCCATCAAAACTAAAGGTGTTCAACTAGGAATAAACCAAACAGAATCACCATAAATTGTCTAGCTTTTGCAGATGACTGGGCATTAATTACTGACTGACTGGATAAAGCCAAAGAATAAATCACAGAACTGCAGAATCAGACAGACAAAAATGCAACTAAAAATATTATTTGGAAAAAAACACATCGTGACAAATCTCAATGATGTCCCTCCAAATCTTAAAAATCATAACAACACAATACCTAACACTGTTTTAAACAAACACCAGAGAAAAAGATAGCCATAGAAAACAGAAACATAAGATGGAAAGAACATTACAAATGTCAAAAAACATATAGAACAATAAAGATGGAACATAAAAATAAGACACTATCAGATAGTGGTAAGGCCTGAAACACCGTAGCTATCAGAAACATTTAAAGTGACAATATTTGAGATCTTGGGAAAACTGGGAAAAGCTGAAAGAAGCATTCTAAGGAAAATACTGGGACCCAGAAGTATAGCAATGTTGAACACAAATTAAGATCCAAGACCTCTATTTGAAAATGGAAGAGCTAACTGATGTAATGAGGAAAAGGAGACTACAGTTTTATGGACACTCATACTGAATGGATAACAACAAACTAACCCAACAGATCTTCAACATAGTAAACACCTGAGAATCGAAATTCACATGGTTCAACAAAACTGAAAAAGACACGAAAATCACTGTAATGAGAATTCACATAATAGGTGAAAGAATATTTTTTAGAGAAGCAACACAAAAGGAAGGATTTCAGGAAAGAAAGAGGTTTGCGAAAGGAAGAAAATGGGCCCAGGAAGAAGGATGAAGGAAGGCTGGGAGCAATGAAAATTAGACACAAGGGAGGGGGAGGAATGGCGAGGTAGGAGCAGGGGGAGATGCTGTAGTGCTTACCATATGAGTATGGATGTTCATGGTAGGGACAGTATAGTGGACTGCTAAGTGCCATGTCATGAGGCTGTGCTGGGGAGAGACAAGGGTGGTGGGAGAAGTAGAGAAGGGGAAATAGGTTTTTTGGTATGGTGGAAGCCACGGGTAGGGCTGGAGTGGGAGCAGAGAAGGGGTGGAACCAGGTGGGGTGGTCACAGGGACTAGCAACCATTGTGACTGAAGGGATGGAGGGGGGGGGGGAGGATTATGCGAATGAAGGGTACATTGCAGGGAGGGTTCCCATCTGCAGTTTACCCAGATTGGAAAAGCTGGTGTTGGTGGGAAGAACCCACTTGGCACAGGCTGTGAAGCAGTTACTAAACTCAAGCACGTCATGTTGGTCAGCATGCTCAGCAACTGGGTGGTCCAGCTGTCTGTGATGGTGTGGGAGTCATTTGTGACAAGAACCTAGTAGGTGGTTGTGGTAGAATGAGTGGGATAGTTTTTGCATCTCCGTCTACTGGAGTGATATGAGCCACAGGGTGTGGGTTGGGAGCACCCGTGATGTGGGGGACAGACATGGATATTGTGTAGGTTTGATGGGGATGGAATACCATTGTGGGATGGGTGAGGAGCATGATGAAAAATAGTCAAATCTTGGTGAAGAACTAGACTCTGTCGTTCCAGTACTGTGTGGTACTGAGTCATGTGGTAGGGCACTCTCCTTTTGGTCGGTCATTGGGTACTTGCGGGATGGTAGATGACTGGGAAGACAAGAGAAAGGAGATCTGTTTGTGAACAATGTGGTGAGGCTAAATTTGATCTGTAGAGACCCCAGTGAGAGCCTTTGCACATTTGGAGGAGGACTGCTCATCACTACAGATGTGACAACAGTTGATGGCTACACTTCAATTGGAATGGATTGTAGCTGTCAAAGTAGATTTACTGATGAAGCCCTTCTTGAAGGTGGCATGTTGGACTGAGAAGGATCAGGTGAAGTGAATGGGTGGAAGGTGTTGGTGAAGTGAATGGGTGGAAGGTGTTGAACTTCTGGAAGAATGTGAATAAGGTGCCCTCACCCTCAGTCCAGATCATGAAGATGTCAACAGTGAATCTGAACCAGTTGAGAGGTTTCCAATTCTGGGTGGCTAGGAAGGTTCCTTTTGACGCCCCACGGATAGGTTGGCACAGTATGGTGCCGCGCAAGTGCCCATTGCTGTACCGTGGGCTTGTTTGTCAGTGATGCCTTCAAAGCAAGAGTAATTGTGGGTAAGGGTATATATAGATGGTCATACTGACGAGGAAGGATGTTGTAGGTTTGGAGTCAGTTGGGCATTGCGAAGAAGTTCATGGACATTGGTATGTTTGTGTAGAGGCAGGTGGCACTGACTGTAATGGGAAGGGCACCGAGCTATAGCTTGTGGAGGAAATGATTAGCGTCTTTTATAAAGAAGGCAGGCTAAGGTTAATAGGCCAACACCATCGGTCAGCAAGGACAGAGATTCTCTCTGTGGGGTTGCAGTAACCACCCAGAATAGGTTGCCACGGTTGCTGGAGTTTATGTAGTTTGGGAAGCATATAGAAGGTAGGAGAACCTGGTGTGATGAGCACGGAGATGAGGTGAATGAGGTTCAGCACACACACACACACACACACACACACGCGGACAGGTGTCACAAACAAATCTCCGTGGCAATATCCTCCTATCACCTTCTCATTAATTCATTTCCTACTTCCAAAAAACTGTGAAGGACCCTCCTCAACTAGAAGCACCCATATTGGGATTACCTCAATACTTTACTCTGTTAAGGCTCTGAGTTTCTCAAGTGAAGCCCTGAAACGAGCTCCTCTTTCTTTGATATCCTCCATTCACCACCCACTGTTGTCTTCCATCACCCTTCTAACCTGCGTAACATCCTGCTAAAATTTTATGACATTTCCCAATCATAAACTCTAACTCTACCCATACTGTTGTCCCCACTACAAAATCTGCACCATGCACCCATCTACTGCCATCTATGCCAGCTACATTACTGGTAAATCCTAAAATACCAAAGCCAGAACAAGTTGCAAAACAACACATATTATCTGTCAACTAACTTGTCCCATTGCACAAAGTTTTATGAAGGTATTACCAGCACTAAACTGGCTGAGCATATGAAGTGGTAAACAAGAACTGTCCGTTGAGGTGACACCCGGTACCCAGTTGTTGAACGTGCTCTCCACAGCATGACTCAGTGGGCCTCAGTGCCTGCTGCTGTTAAACCTTGCTTGCTGTTTTGATCCTCCTACCCAAAGCTGGCTCTGTGTTTTCACTGTACCACTCTCGCTCTTTCCCAATCCATCCCACTCTCCTCCCTGACAAAGCAGGCAATAGCTTCAAAAGCCAAAAAGTGTATCTCTTTCACTTTCATTCATATTCATCGGCAATCTGTAATTTTGTCTACTCGATGTATGTGCTAGCGAGCAGTTCTCTCTCATAATTTAATAGTTTTCTCAGATGAATTTTCTTTCAGCTCAAAATATACAAGCTTAAAGTAGTCACATGTTATTTATCTGTTCAGTCCAGTTAACACATGACAAATTTGTTGTTTAGTTCCTAGTATTCATATCTTCACTGCACTGTGGGGTAATTATCCTGAGTACATAAAAAGCTTTATGTGGCACAAGAATACCATTAGGCCTCTGTATGGAATTTCATAAACTCATATATTGTTTAGGTCTTACTCTAAACAGTTAAATATATATACGGCTGTATTCATTCATTCATAGTTCCAGTCAAGAATGAGAACCCTCAGTGATGTGGAACAACTTGAGGTATACATTAAAATAAGCCAAAATCATCATCACAATGTAATCTGTATATTGTATTAATAATAACTATCACTATTCTTTGTAGGCACCTTGAACATAAACTCATTACTAAAAATTGGTAAACAAAAAGAACTTGAAATTCTCTTAGATAAGCTTGAAATACAAATTTTAGCAGTTCAAGAAACAAGATTTTTGGATGAAAATGGTACAGAAACCAAAAACCATACCATTTTTTAGGGTAAACAAGCAATAAAAATCATGAAAGGCATGCCAATACTTGGTTCCGCTTTCTATGTTCATAAAAATTTAGTAGATAACAATACAGAATTCAGATCCAGTTCAGAAAGACTATCTCTTCTCAGGGTTAAATGCAAAAATAAACAGTATACCTTTGTTAATTGTCATGCTCCAATCAATGATGACAATAGAAAAATCCAAGTAAAGTAGAAGCATTCTGGGAATTTCTAGAAGGAGAAATATCAAAAATTCCAAAATCAAATGTTGTTATACTAATGGGGGATTTTAATGCACAAATAGGGAGGGAAAAATCATTTATAAAAAAATAGTAGGATATTATGCAGCTCATAAAAGAACAAACAAAAATGGCACAAGACTAATCAGTCTTTCTAGAACATTTCAGTTGAAGGTAATGTCAACCTTCTTAAAAAAATTACCAAAGAAGGCAAAAACATGGATCTCTCTACATCCAATGCTAGGGGAGTTCCAGTTAGATCATGTGGCTATTTCTGAATGCAATTTTAAAGAAATCATGAATGTAAAAGTAGCAAGAAACAGGGAATTTGATTCTTATCATTACCTGACTAAGATTAAACTGAAACTTCTCCCCAATAAAAGCCAAAAGAGACAGCAAAAATTAATTAAATGTAATACAGACAGGCTCAACAATATCAAAGAGGCAATAAAAAATTTTCAGGAAGAAATTAAAGGAACTAAATCAGGGAAATGGGAAGAAATATTGAAAGAAATCAACAGGACATTAAAAAAAAAAAAAAAAAAAAAAAAACGTATTTGGAACAACAAAAATGAAGAAGAAAGTCTGGTGGAATGAAATCTGTGAAGAAGCAGTTACAGAAAGAACAAATCAGTCAAAGAAATGGAAATGTTCTGGGAAGCCTGAACACCTTGATGCATTTAGAATGCAAAGGAAAGAAACAGCAAGAATAATAAAGAGTGCTAAAAGATCTTTTGGAAAATCACAACTTCTTGACATACAAAACAACTTTGTAAAAAATAACTCCCAGAATATCTATCAGATGTTTAAAAGTCATCTAAAGGGCTACCAAGCTCCAAGTATTTGCTTCACAGATGAAAATGGTACAGTAGGCTTAAGCAGCAGCCAGAATGGTGAAATACTAAGAAAGTACTTTGAAAAATTATTGAACTGTGAATAACCAAACTGTACACTAGAATTCCCAGATCTCCATGAAAATACAGAAGCAGATCCACCACCTACAGATGAAGAAATTAAAAAAGCAATAAGTACCCTGAAAAACAACAAAGCCAGTGGAGAAGACTCAATTATAGCTGAACTTATTAAATGGTCTCAACCAAAAGTTATAACTAACCGTCAGCTCATGTTTGCAGAAATATGGGAAACTGAAAAGATATCAGAAGACTGGAAAGTGGCTCTCATCCATCCCTTGCACAAGAAAGGTGATAAGCAAAACGTAAATAACTACAGAGGTATATCTTTGTTGCCAGTGGATTATAAAATATTTTCAACAATACTACTAAACAAGGTAGAAGCAACACTTGATAGCCAATTGGGAGAGTATCAGAGTGGATTTAGAAAGGGCAGATCTTGCTCAGAACAGATTTTCAACCTAAAGTCCGTAATTTGTTACAGACTTACAAACTCCAAAGATATAGTTATAACTTTTATAGATTTTAAAAAGGCATTTGACTCAGTTGATAGAGAAACACAAGATAAAGTGATCAGAGAATTTGGCATCAAATCTAAATTAGCAAACCTTATTCGTGAAACACTCACAGACACCAATCAAACGAAAAGTTTCACAGTGAAATATCGAAGGCATTCAACATAATAGTGGGTGTAAGGCAAGGTGATGGCCTGTCTCCACTCCTCTTTAACTGCGCACTGGAGAAAATAGTAAGAGAATGGAAACAAAAACTAAAAGAAGAGAAGCTATCACCAATCAGACTGGGAACTAAAAACAAAGGTATGATTTTGCTATTCTTTCTGAAAACCTAACAAATGCTGGAATACAAATCAATCTTTCAGAAGAAATAGCCAACAAAGTAGGTTTAAGAATATCTGTAGAAAAAAAACAAAATTTATGACAAATATAAAAAATGCTCTGGAATCCCTAGCAACAGATATTGGCCAGATAAAGAGGGTAAATAAATTTAAATATTTGGGAGAAATTATCCAAGAAAATGGCTTAGAAAAACTTGCTATAGAAGAAAGAATACATAAAATGGGGAGAGCTTATGGAATAACTAGGAATGTCTACAACAAAAGGTGTCTGCCTAAAAATTTGAAGATACAGCACTACAACACAGTAGTAAAACCAGAATGTCTTTATGCAAGTGAATATTTAGTACTGAACTACAAATTACACAAACTTGAAGTCCTAGAAAGAAAAATCATTCGAAAAATACTTGAACCACCAAAAAATACAGAAGTATGGAAATTAAGAAGCAATGAAGAAGTTTATCGCAACATGAAAAACATAAATGAAACACTACAAAAGAGGCGACAGCTATTTTTTGGACACTTATACAGAATGAACAGCAACAGGTTAACCAAACAGATTTTTAAATATCTTTCGGACAAGAAGTCAACAATAGCCTGGATACAAGAAGTTAGGAAAGATTTGGAAAGACACAACATAAGTGAAAAAGATGCAACAGAAAGAGAGTTTCAATAGGAAAATGTTAAAAATGGAAGGATTCCAAGGCAGAAGGAGAAGAAGAGAGGGTCAAAATGGTCCGAAGAGAGAAAAAGGATACATAGTGAAAAGATGAAAGAATACTGGAGGAAAAAGAAAGAACAACAAAGAAGGAAGCATTGAAATTAGTGTGTGGTCCTTAGATAACCCAAACAAAGAAAGAAAGAAAGAAGAAGAACCATCACTATTCGTGTTGATACGTTGGGTCTCCAGCCAGAACATATCATAATCTCCAGGTGAGTAACCCATCGCAATAAGTCGCTGGTGAGGTAGTGTGACGGGTTATTCACCTGAAGTTGGCGAACAGGTGGACTGCTGAAATATTGTCTCTAGATGACGATATGTTCTGGTTGGACACCTGACATGAGTATGAACATTTAATACGCCAGGAAAGTTTACGGAGCCATTCATGCTTATGCTGTCTGAATTTAATCATGTAAATCAAGGAGACTGTCACTTTGAAGAAGCTACTGTCACCTCAGTTTTACTGTATAGTTGCTGTTTATCTGCTACTAGTTGTTTAATATTCATTTGGCTGTATTGGTATGTTTCAAAGTAATAATTTTTTATGTTTGTAAATAAATAGTTCTGTTTGCAGTATGTTACTACCTGACATGCAGCTCAATACCAGAACTTTTCAACCCATGAATTTACATATTCAGATCATTTGTAGAAAGACTGGCTAGCAAGCTATGTTTTTAGTTTTCTTTTAAATCAGTAGGACTTCCCAGTTTCCTGCTTTATGTCAGATAGAACCCTGTTGAATAACTTACCACCAGAGTAAATAACTTCATTATGAGTCCTGGTCATAGAAACAAAGCCTGCATGGAAATTATCTGCTTGTCTTGTTATGTGCCTCTGAATATTACATTTCAGCTGAAACTAATTTTTATTATTGGTAACAAAAACCATTACAGAATGAGTGTGTTTGGACATGAAAGTAAGAATTCCAAAATCCTCAAAAAAACTTTTGCAAGATATGTGTGTATCTACTTTACACAGTATTCTTACTGCTCATTTCTTGTGAATAAGTGCTACAATTACTTTAGGTACACTGCCCCACAAGACAACACCTACAGGTTACATTATTTATAATACTACTTGCCCTGCTTTCAGTACATTATGTTTTTCTTCTTGTATAGCGTGCTTTTACAAATTTATATGAAGTGTTTCTTATTAAGAATGTGCAGTTCCATATTAAGAAGACTATGCATAATAATGAAATCATTACCATAGAGTGATACATCTCATTCCTTGAATGAGAAATATCATGTCCTTAAATATGTATGTCAGAGAAAAGATTGTTGTGACAGAGTAGTCGATAAGTGGTAGCACCCCACTGTTAGGAGGTGTTTCAAATTGTAGGTGCTGATACCAGAGGTAATGATCCAATGACTGTACGTAAGTGGACAGTAGTGAGAACGAACCTCGCTGCTGAGATGGGGATAGGAGTTCCATGGAGCAGGCAGTGCAGAGGCAAGAGCTCCATGAAATCTAAGAATGCAAAATGCCAGGGATAATAAATGTATTCAGAGAGGCAGTATGTGAGTTGGTAGCTGTCTTCATTTATCATGTACTGAGTTGTAATTTTGAAGATATTATAAGAAGGTGAATTGCATCTCACTTCTTATTTACATGGTGGTGTGAATGAGAATGAGAAGTTAATTTTCAGCAGCTTTATATGCAGCCTGTAAGGAGGCTAAGTCTGAGCCAGGTTGGAGGAAGAGGGCACATGGATTCAGGGCACATGGATCCAAGGAAGGGAGGACAGATACCACTTTATGGGAATAGAGGTACGGTGAAGTATAACAAAACAGCACGCAGCCCAAGCCAACCTGAAACACTTCATGATTGCATCTTTCTATCTGGTGTGATAAAAATTAACAGGAATTTTTTCGTAAGGTGTCTTTATTTATTCATCAGCATCAACTTGTCCCCTTCAAAGTAATTCCCCTCAGATATAAAACACTTGTGATGGGACTTTGTCCAATTTGGAAGTGCTTATGGACCTCACTTTTTGTTATGGCATTCAGCTCCTTCAGTGATTTTGTTTTTATCTCATCAGTGGTGGCAAAACAACCTCCTTTCATGTTTCCTTCCAGCCTTGGGAATAGAAAGACATTGCAGGGGACTGTGTCTGGCAAATATGGTGGCTTAGGCAACATAACTAGTTTGTTCCTTGCCAAAAAATCATGAACAAGCATTGATGTGTGAGTGGGAACATTATCGTGATGCAATTTCCAGAGTGGCTTAGCCACAATTCTGGTTGTTTTCTTCTGACTGCTCCATGCAAAAGGCAACTTTAAGGTGGTATTCCTTATTGACCGTATGACCATAAGGCAGGAACTCATGATGTTCTATCCCATTGTAATCAAAGAAAACAGTAAGAAGAAACCTTCAAATGTGCTCAAACTTGTCAAATTTTTTTCAGTCTTGGCTCTTGAGGCACTTTCAATTGGGGTGATTGGGCCTTGGTTTCAACATCAGAGCCATATACCTATGTTTTATCACCTGTTTTAATCTGCTTTGGAAGTCCTGAATCATTGTCCACTTCACTCAGCTGTTCCTGAGTGATGTCTGTGTGACATCAGGTTTGGTTGAATTTTCAGAACAAACTTTACTGCTACACATTTCATGCCCAAAACTTCTAAAAGAATTTCCTTGGCATAAGGCAAAGGATATGCCAACACCATCAGCAAGCTCTCTGATGATGATTCGGTGATTTTCCGGAACTATTTTTTTTACTTCTTTAACATTGTCGTCAGTAATTGATGTGCTAGGGCGACCAGGGTGGTTGTCATCGACGTCTTCTCGATCCTCTCTGAAAAGTTTATAACACTCATAATCTCTTGTCTTACTCATAGCAGGTTCACTAAGAGCTGCAGTCAACATTTTGAATGTTGTGCTGCAATTTATTCCATTTTTCAAGAATAATTTAATGCAAATTCTTTTATCTTTCTTTTTCATAAGTAAAGATTCCCCGAGCACACAAAGACATACATAACCTTTTCAACTGTCGACAATAAACTAAATACTCAAAACAGCTGAAAATGTAAATGTACACCAGGAACATGTGTACCAACAAGATAAAAAAAAAGTTTTGAAAATCAGATGTATAAACCCTGAAATTAAAAAATTCCCATTACTTTTTGATAACACCTCATATATCCATTTGTTCTTTGATAATGTATATTTTAGTAAACGATATATAGTGCTATACAACATGTCAGTATTTAAACATATCTTTCTAACCTCTCAATCTCTATTGTAAAAGTTTTTTTCCTTCTTCTTCTTCTTAAAAATGTATGAATAAATAAATAAACTGTCATGAAAGATGAGGCAACTGTCGGTAATCAAGAAAATGTGTTAAAATCAAGCAGTTTAAACATGAAGAAGAAGACTGGGCTTGTGCAGTTTACAGAACAAGACATGTGCAAATCCCCAGCTTTTTGAGTAAGAGCTGAGATATTTCAGTTTTATGCCTCTGTATCCTGGTGCAGGAAAACTGGGAAATAACACACTAAAAATTTTGGGAGCATAGTGCTTTTAAAAGGGATAGTTACAAATTGAAATTTTCTTAGGAATAGTAAGCATAATAATGTATGTGATAAAATATTTTATTACTATAGCCAAAAATTTGATTTTATATTCACTTACAGTTCATTTACAGTAGCAACATATAAATATTTATGTGACTGAACAATTTTTTTTTTCCAACTGCTACATTTGCAGTCTTCACATGAGCCCCATAATTACAAATGAGCCTTTTCACAAGTATTATATAATAGGGCAATGCAAAATGAATGAGAGAAGACTCACAAACACACAAAACTGTTTTAACTATCAAAAAGTGAAATGCGAACTGTTTTACTTGTCATTTTACAGTTTATTTCGTATGACCAATTTGAACTGAAGTTGAATTCATGCTATTTAAAAATATTATTTGCAATAATTTATTCTTATCAAAAATGGAGGCAGTGGTCGTCATTTAGCACACTTTCGCTTCTTTCCAAAATGGCATTATTTTATATACAAGGTAGTAAAATTCAGTATATTGCACGTTTTGGTAATATTTATATTAAATTTGTATTGAAATTTATGTTGTGACTTCTTTGCAAAACATTCCAAGAATCTATTGACCGATATGGCACCCTGGGAGCTTCTGTTCTTGAGTAGAGGTACTAGTATGTACAATTCAAAGTAACAGCTGAACCATCAGTTGGAATTCTTTACTTAATTAACCCTACAGTGAATGCTTTCTGTGTGTGGACAGCCAAGGAACAGCCAGCCACCGAAGAAAGCCAAAGCTGCATCTTCCATAAAAAGTATTTCACAGTATATTCTTCTTTCTTAATTCCTTTTTGTCTAGCTTGATTTACATTTAAACTTTCATAATTTCTAATATGGAGGACTACTGCTCACGAGCATGTGACACTCTAGTTTCAGATGCTAGTGTTTTGTGTACAACTGCTGCCAGCCTCAGAGACACAACAGTGTTGTGTGAATTGCTTTAGCGGCCCTTGCTGGTTGAATATCAAGTTATAACGTCAGTTTGTTTATTTGTTTTGAAGTGAGTGATTGTCTAGCAGGTGGTCCATTACAAGCAGTACCTTTGGCCCACTGGAAAAGAAGTTTTACATGGGATGGAGTTTGTCTCTCTACCTTTTGTAGATACTTTGTACTAAGCACGCAGAAAATTAGACCAACAGTACACTGATTTCAGTAGCAGGAACAGCATGACAAAAAGTTCATTTTACACTTTGGATAAACATGTGATAACCTTTGCAATACTCTATTATTAACATCATTAATGTACAATAAGGACTTACTGTGATAGTAAATCTACATATTGTCTGAAAAGGTATGTTTACAAATTTTTCTCCTTTATCAGTAAACATAATGTCAAATTATACGTTGGTGATATAAGACAAAACTCATTAGAGCAAATGGGGGTTTGTTTGCAATACAATCCATAAACTGTTTATTTACATACAAGAAATGAGATACCTAGCTTTGGAAGTTTCTGAGTTGAATCAAATAGGATTCCATTATTATATACACTTTTACAGACATTGGCTGTACAGTTCAGTTCCTCTGTATTCTATTCATTTATTGAAATGTAGAGGCACAAACTTGCTTGTTAAAAAAAGAAGAAAAATGTTTTCACAACCGACACTTCACAAATTTCTGTTTTTCCATGTACCGTTCATTCGGAAAGACTTAAACATGACTGTTACCTAGAGTAACACAAAAATCACAGTGTAGCATGAGGCAGTGGACTCCAGCACTCGTTGCGTGATGCTGGCGAGCCCGTGCCTTCGTCGCTGTACGGTTCGGTCTTCTCGTGCCGATACAGGGAGACCGGAGAGGATCGCTGCTGTGGCTGAGGTGACGGCTGATGGTACTCGGGAGCTGGGGCCGTCGTGGGCTCGTCTGCTATGAGCGGCAGGAACTCTGTTCCCTGGAAGACATTTCAATTTTTATTCTGCCTTTTTTATTTTGTTTAGGACTGAAGTTTTGAAATCTCATTTGAGACTGAGCAAAAGTAGGCTTGTGATGTAACATACTAATGAAGTAATGTTTGAGGAAACAGAAAAAGCAGTCAAGAAAGGGTGGGTATGTGTGGGGTAACTCTCTTCTAACCTCCAAGCTCTACAAACATTCCCATACATACCAAGCTGTAATAGTATTCTTGGAAGAGAGATTGGTTAGGCACATCTCAGGGGTCTCTCCCAGAGTAAATTTTTAACTCTGAAGTAGGTAGTGCCTTTGTGAAACATTCTGACGGGTGAGTACTATATGCCATACTGGGACTTAAACCTGGACCTTTTCCTTTTGTTGGTACTGCTCTGACCCACTGAGCTATCAAAGGATGACTCCTTTCTTCAAGATATTTTAGTCCAGTGCAGTACACAGCAGAGTTGTGCTGAATTTGTGACAGCAAGGTTACTCAAGAGAGCCAATGATCTGATTCCCAGTCCCACTCTGGAGACAGTTTTAATTTGTTAGGCAGTTATGAAACTATGCACTGGGAAAGTTCTTTTGATTGGCCACTGTTTATGAAAAGTTTTTAGTTTCACACTCCTTTGTATTACGTGCATCAACTTTAATTGTTAGATTAGTTCTGTATTATACAGCATGGTGTTTCTGTTTTTGTTGATGCCACTGTGTGAAGAAAGAAGAGATTGTTTTGGTGATATACTGTTCCTGAAAATCACTAAGTGAGTTACGGATCTCACTGTGTTTGTCAGACACGTCATTCTTCTGAGGCAAGCTGTGCTGTAAGTGGCCCTTGATATCCTGGATACTGGGAGAGAGATGATGTCTGAGCTGTTCCCATATATGTTTCACCAGGAACACATGTAGGTATGTTGCTGTTCATAGGAGTACTTCAACATCACACAGACAGTTCATAGAGACATGCCATGCACGGAGGAGCCGTGTCCTTTTGGAAAATGGTACGACAACAGTGTCGTATGAGATATAGTGCGTGAGGATGTGTGATATCCCTGAGGTAATGTGGTGCCATCAGAGTTATCTCGTTCACTATCAGCTGTCCCCTGAAGTTGTACCAGATGGTTTCCCACAAACATGATGCCAGAAGTAAAACTAATACGACTGTCAAAAACAGTGAAAGGATGTAACCTCTTCCCAGGTAGTCGGCATAGTTCCCAACAACAGTCGCACAGGGTAGTGCAGAACCGTGACTCATCGCTGAATATATTCCAATGCCATTCAGTAGCAGTCTGGTTATGGTACCACTCCGAACACAACCGTTTGTATTGTGGTGTTAATGGGAGTCTACACACACAGGATGCTAATTCCATAGTCTGGCTGCTACAAGTCTTGAACCAGTGATGCTAGATGACACAGAGTGTTGCAGGGAGTCCATTACACAGTGTTGGACAGTAGGTGCAGATGTGAAGGGGTTACAATGAGCTCAGTGCACAATATTGCAATCCGTCCTCGTGGTGCTCAGATTATTCCGTAGGAACCTTGACAAAAAGTGTGCCTGCTCTCACATCTCCGTGCAGTCCGACATCGGGTCACTGTCACACCCGAATGCCCCACAAATCAGGATACTGCATGATCTGGCCAGCCAGCCAAATGGAGCCCCACAGTGAGGCCCTTCTCAAACTCTTTCAGGTGCTGATAATGCTGTCTCATACAAGTACACAGCATCCCTGTGTCCCTCACAATGAGCACTCAACATCTAATGCTGTTCACACCTGTTATATATGCTACCGGGCCTGCTAACAACATTAATGCACTCTGGTGGAAGTTCTGCCCGTCACAGAGAATTACATCTTTAACCATTTACATACCCACCAATGGAGTACAGGTTTACAAAATTTCATGCACATCTGACTGTGTCTTGTAGGTGTGTCACTGTTTTTGTCAGTCAGTGCACATCAGCACTTTGCATGAGCATGACCACCTCAGCATCAGCAGCAGCTGCAACAGCAGCTCTTTGAAATCCATTGCTAGACAGATGCCTCCAACTGACTTTTACAAGCTTTATGGTCCTCAGTTATGTGCGTACATGCTCGTCCATTTTTCCTAACATCACTAGACACCCATTTTCCATTAATCATCATCTCATGTTCATTTTCCATTAAATCATCACCTCAGCCTCTTCCTAACTATTTGGATCCAGCAAAGAACTTCGTTGCTCCATCCAGCGTTTGTTCGTGTCCCACCCAAGTAAGTTTTATTTTTGTTAGTCACAGTTACACTGCAGTCCACTGCCTGGTCCGTTTGCTAGTCTCCTGTCTCAAAAAACATGTGTTCCTTCAGTAGCTGCTGAGCTACTATAAGATACCGAATTTTTTCCATTAAAAGTTCATGCCTCACTGTCATATGTCAAAACTGGTTGATTGAAATCTTTATGTTTCATACACATCAGAATTGTACATTTGAAAATACTAGTTAAAAAAAAATCGTCCTTTTTATTCTTGTTATTTCTTTACCTCGGCCATTATTGCACACATAAATTAATTTAAATGCAGGTGCACTCAACTGAAGCACACACTGATTGTTCAGTTGAGGTTACTATGAAATGACTGAAACGTCTCCAGTATGTTTGTGGAAACTCACTAAATGAAATTTTTTTAAAAAAATATGTTGTAATTTAGTTACTTCATTAGTCAGAAAGTACAAGCTTCCACATAAAACAGATAAAAAAGCCCCTTGACCTTGAGTGATATAACTACACTTTTTTAAAGAAGAAATTAACTTCACTGGACACTCTGAATCGCTGTTCATTGTGGCTCACCTGCACTCACTCAGTTACTCATTCATCATGTTCTGTAGATCCCATCAAGAAGGAAA
Source organism: Schistocerca nitens (assembly GCF_023898315.1). Taxonomy (NCBI): domain Eukaryota; kingdom Metazoa; phylum Arthropoda; class Insecta; order Orthoptera; family Acrididae; genus Schistocerca; species Schistocerca nitens. Next base: position 15,151,348 of record NC_064622.1, read on the forward strand.
ACCTCCACAGGTGTAGAATGAATCAACACATAAATCAAAAAAAAAAAAAAAAAAAAAAAAAGAAGTAAATCATAGAAACTAAATTGTATACTGTATTAATGAACCACTTAATGTACTCGTGCTTATAGCACCTAAATTAGAAGTAAAGATGCTACTTGGAAAAAGTTGGTGGCTCCTCAGGCATATTAAATAGCTATTGGTTATCTCCTATTAATAGCTTAATATTTCTTATTTATGGATTTGTCTGTCACTTCTTGGTAGAACAATTCCATACTTAAGGTTGCATAACAGGTAAACTGTTTTTGTTCCACTGATTTTTGTTTATTCCTAACTAGTTTTCAGGTTATTGAGCCATCTTAAGGAAACAGCTGACTTGTGTCCACAGCAGGTACTAGTTCTTAGATAACCAGACATTGTAAGCAAAGATAGAAACCACTTGTGCAGAATGTTGTGCGCCAAACTTGCTTTTTAACAATGCAAATCACACTTCCTGGCAGATTAAAAGTGTGTGCCAGACCGAGACTCGAACTCAGTACCTTTGTCTTTCGTGGGCAAGTGCTCTACCATCTGAGCTACCCGAGCACATCTCATGCCCCATCCTCACAGCTTTACTTCTGCCAATATCTTGTCTCCTACCTTGCAAACTTCACAGAAGCTCTCCTGCGAACCTTGCAGAACTAGCGCTCCTGGAAGAAAGGATATTGCGGTAACATGGCTTAGCCACAGCCTGGGGGATGTTTTCAGAATTAGATTTTCACCCTGCAGTAAAGTGTGCGCTGATATGAAACTTCCTGGCAGATTAAAACTGTGTGCTGGACCGAGACCCGAACTTGGGGCCTTTGCCTTTCGCAGGCAAGTGCTCTGTCATCTGAGCTACCCAAGCATGACTCACGCCCCATCAAAATCTCATTATGTAAATCACACTTTATGCAATGGACAATATTAATGCAGTAAATAATAAAACTAAAAAATATTTTAGTATTACATAATACATGGCTATAAAGCCAAAGTTTGTGAGATCATGACATCGGTTGAGAAACTGTCAAACTGAGTGCTGTTCATATATGTTGTACACCAAACACGTTTTTTAACATTGTAAATTACATTTTACAAAATTGATAATATTGAACAGAATAAATAATTAAAACAGACAGTATTGCATATTAATATTTACTTGATTATATTCTTTTTTTTTTTCAAAGAATACTGTTACTTATGTATGTAACTATAAAACCTGTTTACAGCATGCTACCACTTGTCATCCAGGTTTACAACAAACTTGGCTGTTGTCATGTAGATAACACATTGTTTTAATCATTGAATCTAGATACAGTCTTCAGATAACCTCACTACCTGCTCTTTGTACAAGTTAAGTTTTTATTTCTCTTTCGAACTGGTTTGTTGATTTTAGATTGGAGCTTGTTGAATATCTTCACACCAGAGCACAAAAGTCCACTCTAAACAGCAGACAAAGCAACAAACTCTACATTAAAATTATTTTTGTGTCTCATGTTGTAATCCTGTAAATCATAGCTCAGGTGAAAGAGGAGTAAATGTTTTGAGAAGTGAGTAAGGATTCCAAAATTCTTAAAGAAGCAGAAAAGAAAAAAACATTTATCCTTTATGAATGTGGAACGTTGTGACCGTTATGAATAAAGGTTTCCAGAAGTTACTGCAACCAGTTGTCAGTTGTTTTATTCTTCAACTTTAATTTACCACAACCGGTTCTGAATCGCCTAGCGATTCGTCATCAGATGACATATATTTATTGTATGTTAGCAGCATTGCAGAATTATTAGTATCCACAAAACCCCCATAATGCTGCAAACATACAATAACTATGTACCATCTGACGAATCACAAGGCAATTCGAAACCGGTCATTAAAAAATAAAAATTGAAGAACAAATCAAAAGGCAACTGGTTGCTGTAATTTCTGAAACCTTTCTTAAAGAGACCTCTGCTTGCCTGAAATTGCGTAACATGAGAAGTTGTGCAATTAAAACTTAAACTGTTTGCTGTGAACAAGTCTGAGGGCTGTTCAGCTTTCATCTGAGCTGTGTCTGGTAAACTGAATTTGGATGTTTGACTAGTATACTTCCGTCATCAGTAAACATAAAATTTCGTTAACCAATCTCTCATGTGACTGGAAGATAATGTATGTGGGTTAGGAATAAAAATAAGCACAGGACCAAACCTGTGATGTCCCACACATAATATCCTCCATTTCTAATGTCTGTTTCATGCTTGTGACACAGTTTAATAATTATTTCTCTTTTGGAGTTACGACTCCTTCCATGCAAGAGGGATGCAGTTAATGCCACTTTAGTTGGCTAAAAATGGGAAGGACTCAGACATGGTCAACCGATTCAGCTCATGTTTGAGCATGTCAGTTTTGTATCACCTAAAATGAAATTCATGATGTGCAGTGAACTCAAAACTGATGACATCAATAGACAAGTTAAAACAGAGCATTTTTCATAATCATATATGGGGGCCACAAATGCATATTTTTCTGAGAGGTCGAGAAAAGTATCTTTTATGGCTTCAGCTTCAGTTCCTGAAAGGTTAAGGCTCTTCGACAAAAGTGGTTTTTGCTGAGCTACTGAGGCAACTCGCTGAAGAGCAAAGGACCTGTATTTCATTCACACATGCGGTCTGCAGTTTTATTTTCATATTTATTTTTCCCGTATCAGAATCGATGGAACAGAAGAGTTAATAAACTAACGAAATCAATAAGGAATAATAATAAGGTAAGTCAATCAATTTCTCAAACAATGTAGATTAGTGAAGAATTTATATTTCAGTCCTTGTTATTCTACAACTGCTGTTTTCGTCACTCTGACACATATCTTTAGAGTCCTTTAAACAAGGCTTTATAATTGCAATTAATTTCTGTAAATCCAGTGGAAATCGAACAGCTGTACGAACATAGTAACAATCCATCATCATGATCGATTTTCAGTTTGCGTGCATAAAAATATGTGTCGTATGCATCAAAATTAATTTCATAAAATATTTTTAAAACCAAATCTGTTTTCCACTGAATCATGGGAAGCAACACTGAATTGCTCAAAGATCATATTCATCAACTGTTGTCAGTGCTATGAATATATTTGATTCAAATGATTATGTGGTAAGTACTGTTCTTCTAGCTGCTCAATGGAATGTGAGGATATATACCAGAGTGAGTAAAAGAGTGACTGTAAAATGAGCAGAACTAAAATTTTTATTCTTTACTAATCCAAGGTGTTTGAGAAGTTTTGTTTATATACTTTGTTATTATTCCTTGCCGATTGATTTACATTATTAAAACTCCTATTCCCACCAATTCTGATACAAAGAAAAATATAGATGAAAAAAGACTGGAGATTGTTTGTAGGAACATAGTTCCTCCAGTTCCCAGCCAGTTGCCTTGGTTACTCAGCCAGCGTCACTTTTGTCGAATGGCGTTAAACTTATGGGTACATGACTAGAAGCCATAGAAGGTTCTTTTCTGGATTTCTTGGAAAATATGAGTTTGTGTGGTGATGAAAAGTATTCAATTTTCACTGTTTTGTTGATCTTGTTCATTTTCAGTTGACAGCCTATCATGAACATTATGGGTTATTTTCCTGAAAGTGGGAGGAGGGTTTTGAGTAAAAATGTCTTACAGTCCTTCATTTTATGTAGGGCACAAGCAACACCCCAAACATGAGTCAAATTTGTTGGCCATGTCTGAAGCCTTCCCCTTGTAAGTATAATTTTGTGTTCCATATCATCAAAACCTTTGGCAAAGTCACAAAATATATTAATAGGATAATTTTTCTTGTTTAGCTCTGTCAGTTCTACATTTTTATTCAGTTTTTTTAATTGTTAGAAAACAGAAACATTTATGGAATGTGTTTATGATGTCAAAGGAAACTACTGTAAAGCTGAGAAACCCTATCAATTTTTTTTCTTTTCTACCATACTTATTTTACAACCATTTTAGGAGTAAATAACAATGTCTCAGTTAACAAATACTTCAAAATAGCAATACGTGTACTTATTATTGGACAAAATGTTATTATAAATGATATATTTCTGTGCGATTAGGTTGTATATTGCACCACCTCTGCTAAATACTGAGTTATACTAAATTCGGTTTCAATTAATTATTCTCTAACAATGCTTAAAGATGTTTACCTACATGTATTTAAAGAAATTTTATTTAAATATCCAAAAATATTCCCAACATTTTCTACCATACTTATTTTACAACCATTTTAGGAGTAAATAACAATGTCTCAGTTAACAAATACTTCAAAATAGCAATACGTGTACTTATTATTGGACAAAATGTTATTATAAATGATATATTTCTGTGCGATTAGGTTGTATATTGCACCACCTCTGCTAAATACTGAGTTATACTAAATTCGGTTTCAATTAATTATTCTCTAACAATGCTTAAAAATGTTTACCTACATGTATTTAAAGAAATTTTATTTAAATATCCAAAAATATTCCCAACATTAACAGTAAGCTTCAAGGGATTGCATCTTACTCTTAGTCAAATTTTACTAAATAATTTAATGATTAATGTATGTTTGATTTTATTCTCACCTGATAGTGCTGGTGGTAAGGTGACCCTTGGCCTGCCAGGTCCATTGTTCCTAGATGGTGCCAAGTAGCATATCCCGTTGACGGTGGGGGAGGTGGTGGTGGTGTCCCCAGGGAGTGAGTGGGTGGTGGTGTTGAGCTTCCAGGCACCGACCACGCCCCACTGCTTCCAATGTTTGCTGAAGGTGAGCTCATCGGCTGTGGTGATGTGATTGACCACGCAAAACTTGTCGGTGGGCTGAACATGCTTGCAGTTGTCGACTGTGGCTCAGAGTAGGTGACTGCCACAGAAGAATAATCGTTTGTCGTGAAGCAGTCAGTCATCCTACATTTACTTATCAGCACATAAATTTGATTATTTTAGTAGAACTTCTGGACGTTAGTGAATGTATGCATGGATGATAAAATGAGTTTTCTTAAAGTCATTTTAATTTTTAAATAAATCTCTACTGCTACTATAAACCTAAATCTTAGCAAAAAATAACTGCTGTGTTTGGTTGTCTGGGAAAATTTCTGAGCAGCTGCAACAATTTATAGTTGACTTCCTTTCTAATGTACTACTTATGTTGCTTCTACTCCCTTGTATCCTGTCTCCCTAGCTTATCACATCATCATTGCTCTAGTTCAGTCTGTGTTACACTGCCATTTTGGTTATAAATTTACCTGCAACAATTAATTCTGTGTAACCAAAATTTGTTTCCATCCTCCTTGAATGTAATTTTTTCATTCTATCTTCATGTTTGTTACTTATTTCTCTTTCATATATGGTGATTTTATGAGATGCTTTTTACTAAGACACAATTCAACATTTTAAGTGAAGTAGGTAGTCTTTTATGAATGGCAATGGGTTCTAACAAGTCTGGTGTAAGGCAAACAATGTTTTGTTGTATCTCAGTATTTTTAAATGTTTACTACACTTATCTCAAACTGTTTTAGTTTATCTGATGGTAATCACACTAATGTGTGTACCCAAAGAATCAAATACAGTAAAATAATCAAAATCTACAAACGAAAATATTGTGGAATATGTTCTTAGGTATGGTACTATTCAGGTACATGGAATAGTGACCATTCCAAAATAGGTCAATGATTATAATTGGCAAAGGAAATTTTACTTTATTCGTGAAAGATTTATATTGTCAACACAATAGAAGCATATACAGTTATGTGAAATGAACAGTAATAAATGAGAAGGAAGAGAATACATGTAGGTAAATGTCTTTAAGCATCATTAGAGAATAATGAATTGAAACTGAATTTAGTATCTGTTTTTAAGGATAATATCCTACTCTCGTGCATGTGACATGATCTCAAGTCAAAGGGTGTAAGGTCCTTATGGAAACACATGAATTATTATTTCAATGACCAATATGTTTATCTATGTAGTAACAAGCTGAGTATTAACATTGAAACAAGCACTAGCATATGATTAAATAAGTGTTTGTCATCACTCCAATTTTGATTTGTTACTTCATTTCTGCTTTTGAAGCAGACAGTAGGGTGAAGTGTGTGATGTATAATGACTCACTAGATTCGAGGGTAACTGCACTACTAATTAAATATGTTACTGAGGATAGCGCAATTAAGGCTGAATATCAAAAAATCATTATGTGCATATGATTACATTAGAGTCAGAGATTTGAATGTTCCCAAGGTATCTAATTCCTGCCATTGGGATCAGGGCAAGATAATTCTGGGAAATGCTTGTACCATCTCATGGCACCTCTGCCAGCAAGTTCAGCTCACAACCAACTGAAGGCAAAAGTCATATGGCTCTTGAGGATGAACTGCTGAGAGTGAAAGATGAATGCTTGGGAGTGCAGTATATAACTGTGATAGTCTGGCCAAAGTATGGTATCACATACAGAAGAGTTGCAGGTATTTCAGGTATAGGACCAAAGATTGGGGTTAAAATGCCCACATTGTAAAAAATTCACCATTAGCAAACCCAACAAGAAGTCTTGGAATAAATGCAACTATTATAATGTAAGAAAAGATAGCATGGATGTAAATTTGTAACTTGGACTGTGTAAAGTGCAACTAAACAGACAAAGATAACCAATTAATGTTGCTTTTGAAATTAACAGTCGTCATCTACATGACACATCTCTGCAGGGATTAAGTTGATTATCTACTCAATAGATATGTGCAGTGGATGTGAATGGCAGCTAGAAACTGGTGTACTGAAGAAGAGTATCACATATATTGGGATAGAATTTAAGATAGTAAGCAACAGAATAACATATCACACACTGCAACATAAATGGTTCAATGTTGCCCAATCACTGTCATGACCTTCCCAAGAACAAAGATGAAGATGAAAAGGATGACTTTATAAAATGTGGGAGAGCGTCATATCATCTTTATCAAAGAAGAAGAAGAGAGTTTTTTTTTATATCAGAGTGAGGAAAGAAGAAATGTTCGAAAAAACAACAAAGGGAAAAAATAAGTACAATGGTTTACTTCTCTCACAAGCACTGTTTACCCATAGATTCCCCTCTCAAGCATTGTGATTGTTTCTGTCTTTCCCTTTATATTACATTTTAGAGACTAATCATTTGAAAAGTCACTCATAATTCCCCAAAACAGTCAATTTTGTAGATACGAGGGTAACCTCTAATAGATAAATTTATACAATATTACAACATATTTAAACATCTGCTTCAGATGGTTCCACTATTACCTGCATCCTACAGTTGGGTCCATTCATTCCATGATTCATTCATTCATTGCCTTCCACACATTCCATCAAGGAGAATCTACAGGATTATTGGATGAGGCAAGCTATACATTGATAAAAGACAAGCAAACCATAGAAATTTGATCTGTATACTGTATTAAAACTGCTTAGTGACATTCATGGATGTGCCATCTGAATTTAATCAAATGTATTAGAAAGAAAATAGCATCTTCTTGTATACTATAGAGTTGTTGTTTATCTGTTATTACTAGCTTAATGTACATGTGCTTGTTTGAAGAGTATTCTGAACAATTAGAACAAATGAATTGGCCACACAGATCACCCAACATGGATCCCACCGACCACATATGCGGCATAATCGAGAAGTCAGTTTGTGCAAAAAATCGTGCACCAGCAACACTTTTGTAGTTGTGGATGGCTATAGAGGCAACATGGTTCAATATTTCTGCAGGGAGCTTCCAATGAGCTGTTGAATCCATGTCAACTAAACTGCTGCACTGTGCTGAGAAAAAGTAGGTGTGACACGGTGTTAGGAGCTATCCTACAAGTTTTGTCACCTCAGTGTATAAATTATTACAATGGTATTTTTCAAAGAAATTTATTTTTTAGGGTTCGATAACTCAATCAGTAAAAAAGGGGCCACTATAAGACCACTTTCTTGTCCACCTACGTCTGTCAGCATCCCTTTTTCTCTGAAGCTGGTTGATGTATGTCACATACTAAGTTCTACTGTCCCTTGGCAGTGTGAAAAATTTAAGCTTCTAAGTCAATACAGTCAAAAGATACAGCTATTTGTGTTGCATATATTGATACTTGAAAACTCACTCATCAAAACTTACAGGGTACTTCCTGTTAACTTAGAATCATGAAATTTGACAAGAAGCAAGGTTTCACAGTACCAGTAAAGGAAAAAAATCTGAAAAATTTGAATTTGTAACTATATCACATAAAATATTTTTGCCATTTGTTGTTCACCTGTCTGTCTGTCTGTCTGTCCCTTTTCCTGAGGAACAGGTACAGGCATCAAGTTCAAATTTATATCACATACTGCAGTCTACAGCCCCTTAGATGTGTAAAAAAAAGTTAAGCTTCTAAGTAAATGAAATCAAAAGGTATGGCCATACATCTCACATATCTTGATACTCACAAAATGAATTGTGGAAACCTAGAATTGAAATATCTTTATATACATCTTGGGGATCATGGTCTATCAGTAAGGCATGCACCTGGAAACTGCATAGGATTTAGCCTCAGTGTGACTACAGTTTTTCCTGTCTTTATTTTAAACTAGCCTTCCCATCTCAGTGAGGTGAGAAGTCACCAGAAACTATGAGTGGTTCAGACTTAATGTTAAACTGTTGGTGCCATTTCTCCTGTTGGATGACTGGGGTAGGTTAGGGACACACAAGCTGCTGAAGTGGCGTCCAGTAGAAGTACCTGCACCAGGCCAGTGAGGCACATGAAATCATTATTATTATCTACACACATAATTAAGTTTGTCAACAAGAAAGTCCAGGAATGCCACAATAACATTTGTCAACTCCAAGGAGGCCTATGACTCCACGGATAGAGAAACACTCTTTGTCCCACTGGAAGAACTGAAGGTCAACAACAAGACCAGAAAGCTAATCCAGGAAACATTAACAAGTACAACATTCAAAGTGAAGTTTATGGGAGAGATCTCAGAGCCATTCGAAATCAAGACAGGAGTGAGACAGGGAGATGGCCTGTCCCCCATTCTGTTTAACTCTGTTATGGAGAAAATAATTGGGACATGGGATAAAGGAGTCAGTGGGGTAAAGGTGGGGAGACAGAAGGATAGAACCATCAACATAAAATGTCTGACTTTAGCTAATGATATAGCTGTCATAACAAACAGAAAAGAAGCCAAAGATGCTCTAGAGACAACACGAAACCTGAGCCAAAACAGGACTACAAATCTCATATGAAAAAATGCTGTGCATGAAGACAAAATCCTACAGACAGACCCACTGGTAATGAAGTATGGAAAGATAACACAAGTAGAAAGTTTCATATGCCTGGGAGAGATTACACAGAAAACAAGGCTGCACTCAACATCCAATGAAGAAACGCTCGCCAAACTACAAAAATCATACACACTTACATGGAACCATTACAACAAAAGAAGTGTTTCCTTCAATACCAAATTAAGTCACTATAGTGGAGTAGTCTTACCAGAGGCCTTGTATACCTCAAAAACAACAGTAATCAAGGGAAGAACGAAAATGAAGGAGACGGAAAAAAAGAGAGGAAAATACTGAGAATGATCTATGGGCAAACGTAGAGAGAGGAGATCTGTATACAGAGACTAATAAAAGAACTTTACAAACAGACAGACAATTACAAACAACATCAGGAAAAAAGGGCAAAGCTCTTCAGATATATACATATGATGAATGAAAACAGACTGACCAAGAAGATTTTTAGTATAGTGACAACTATTACAGTGAAAACCAACTGGATAAAGGAAATTGTGGAAGACCTCATGAAACTGAACGTCTTCAACAAGAAATGACAGACAGGGAGAAATACGTACACAAAATCAGAGAACAGAAGTTTCAGCAAACACCCAAAACGAAGAAAACAGGAAAGAAGTGACCAGAACAGAGGAAGAAGGAACACAGTGAATATATGAGATATTTTTGAGAATAAAAAAGAAAGAGACAGAAAAAAATACCATGAGAATTGATTGTGCTTTAATGCTCACCTTGTGGAGGAATTAACGATAATACTAATACTACTACTACTACTACTACTAATAATAATAATAATAATAATAAAGTTTGAACTGAATCCTCAGAGTAAGAGTCCTACTTGCACTTCTCCTGTTTTTTACATCTCCAAATGCCGAGTTCTGTTTATGGTACATTAATAACTGTCATACAGCTTTTTAACAAATACTGCTGCTTGCCCGTTAGCTAAAGAATGTTTCATTCCACACACTCAAATAATTTTTAGAAACAGTGTCTAATGAGGTACATTTTTAATTTTTTGTTGAGTTGTTCCCAATTTCTTGCTTTGTGTAGGATGAGAGTTGTGGAATATCTCCCTGCCAGAGTGCACATCTTCATCCTGAACACTCGGGAAGGAGGCAAAGTTTACATCAGAATTATGTCTGTGTCATATATTGTGACTGCATAACTCGCAGTACAACTCAAACTGATTTTTGTTATCGGAAATAAAAACTATTATGGGCTATATGTCTTGGGAAATGAGTGTAAGAATTCCAAGATCCTTAAAAGTCCTCTGCAAGTTTTTCATAACATTCTTACTTCTTGCTTCTGCTGAATACATAATTTATTTTTCAGTACTGACTCAGAAGACAATTCCAGAAGACAACATGGGGGGACAATACATACAGTAGGGCAATGCTCTTGCCTATAGGTCAGCACAATAAGAGATGCTTCCAAGAATATAAAATACTGAACTGAGCTTCTTGATTAGTTTATCTATGTGTTGACTCAATTTTGAGTTGTTATCCAGGTGAATCCCAAGGACTTTTATTCTGTGGTACTACTGGTCACTATTGCTGGTTTGAAATTTGATAATGTGAGTCTTTGTGATTTTAACAGTTAAGTCGTTAGCTGTGAAACAGTTGGAAGCCTGTTCACCTGTTACCTGTGCTGTGTCTGTTAAAGATGTGTTTAGACTCTTGATTATATGATTGTGTCATCAGCAAACAGTTTTTGAAACACCTTTTAAAGTCACTGAAAGATCATTTATGCATGCTGGAAACGAGTGGGCCAAGTACTTAACCTTGTGGCACTTCACATGTTATATTCATCCATTCTGAAGCTAGTTCCAAGCCAGTGACACAGTCTGCTAATGACACCCTTTGCTTTCTCTGCCAAAGGTAAGACTCCTTTCAAACAAGAGGGACGCTATAAGTGCATCAACATTTTAGTTTGCCAAGTATAATTTTGTGATTCACACGCAAAGGCATGCCACCACCATGATAACTTTTTTCTTATTTAGTTGTGCTAGCATTTCATTTGTGAGATCTTGTATTATTGTTTTCTCTGTGGAAAAGCCTTTATGAAAGTTACATTGAGAGAAAGTTAAATAATTCTGCTCATTATATGAGTCAGTATTCTATCTATATTTAAGTCTGTCAGGAATTATGCCCACAATCACATTTACACATTATCAGTATTGTAACAACAATGCACAAATGTGGCAAAACAACAGGAGGTCGTATTTGAAAAATAATGTTTAAGACCTTATTATGTACTGCTAGAGAACAAGCTACCACTCAAAACTGATAGTGGTAAATAAAATATAAAGAAGCAGCTCTGGTGGATCATTATTACGTTAGAATACATTTCATACAAGTTCTTTACTTTGTTCTAGTCTGAGCCAAGTAAAGAATGTGATTCTTGACAGCTCTGCTATGACCTTTACCGCCATAATTAAGATTTTGTCACTGATTTATCTTCCTTTTCACTGTTAACCATATATTATGTTGTAAATGTCTTTGTGATTTTAATTTTTTATATCTTGTTGCTGAACTTGTATTTATATGTACACATATTTTCCCTGTGTCAGTCACTGTGGCATAAATATCATTGTATTTTTGATATAACATTTCCCCACATCACACCTCACTTGTGTGTTTCATAATAACATGATATGAAAGAATAGTTGCTACAAACCGTATAGCAGAGATGCTGAGTTGCAGATCGCCACAATGAAAAGACTGCCAAAATAAGTAAGCTTTTGGCCAAAAAGGCCTTCATTGAAATTAGACAACATGCCCAAACACATACATGCAAACACAACTCACATGTCTTACCACAGTAATTGACTGCCGAGGCCATGATCATGTGTGCGTGAGTTGCATTTGCATGAATTTATGTGTATGTGCATGTTGTGTAATTGTGATGAAGGCCTTTTTGGTCAAAGCGTACTTGCTCAACACTCGTTTTGTTGTACCTATCTGCGACTCAGCGTCTCCATTGTATGGTGAGTAACAACTATCCTTTTCATAATAAGTCATTAGTCCATCCTCCATTGTTTCATTGTAACATGTTTGTTTTTTGGTCCAAATCAAAATATTTTCTATAATAAGGTTTTAGGATTTGTAATATGTTGAGATTTCATTTGGCAGTTTACTTCACAGGCATACTCACCATGTGGGGGAGGAGGTGTGGATGACAGGGGCTTGTTGGTGCGATGTTGCTGTACTGTAGGATACGGAGAAGTTCGCGGGTTCCGCAATGTTGCGTGATGCCTGTCACATGGGGATGATAGTGGAGAATAAACTGGCTGCGGCAACAACCAGGAACTGTCTGCAATACCAAGAGCGGAAACTGTTTAAATTTCAAGTGTACATCCACTTCTACATCTATACTCTGCAAACCACTGTGAAGTACATGGCAGAGGGTACGTCCCATTGTACCAGTTAGTAGGGTTTCTTCCCATTCTATTTACATATGGAGTGTAGGGTGGGTGATCAGTTAAAAGCCTCCTTGGATGCTGTAATTAATTGCATTTTGTCCTCATGATTCCTATGGGAGCAGCATTTAGGGGGTTGTAGCATATTCCTAAAGTCAGCATTTATTAAAGTAGCTTCTTGAGAATTTCTAAGTAGGCTTTCTCAGGACAGTTTACTTCTGTCTTCAAGAGTCTCAACAATCTCCCATGGATTAAACATACCCGTGATCATTTGTGTTGCCCTTCTCTGTATATGTTCAATATCCTTTGTTAATCCTATTTGGTATTGCTCCCAAACACTTGGGCAATATTCTAGTATGAGCCACACGAGTGATTTGCAAACAATCTCCTTTGTAGACTGATTACATTACATTTAATATCTCTACAAAATGTTACACCCAGGTATTTGTATGAGTTGAGTGATTCCAATTGCAACTCATTGATGTTATAGTCATAAGATACTGCACTTTTTGTTTTGTTTTGTGAAGTACACAATTTTACACTTCTGAATATTTAAAGCAAGTTGCCAATATTTGCACCACTTTTAAATCTTATTAAGATCTGACAGAATACCTGTACAGCTTGTTTCAAGACAATACTTCATCATAGATAAATGAATAATCTGCAAAAATTCCAAGGTCACAATTAATATTGTCCATAAGGTCAGTAATGTATAAGAGCCAGCAAGGTTTCCAACACATTTCCCTGGGGCACATCCAAAGTTGCTTCTACATCTGTCAATGATATTCCATCCAAGATATCTTGCTGCGTCCTCATACCAAAAAATCCTTTATCCAGTCACAAATTTCACTTGATACCCCATACAATTATACGTTTGATAATAAACATAGATATATTACAGAGCCAAATACTTTTTGGAAACTGAGAAATACTGCATCTAACTGACTGCTTATCAAAAATAAAAGAATCCTAAAAGAGGGTAACATCCTTGCCCTAAGAAATAAATTAGCTATAGAGGACTGGGATCTGTTTTACCAGACTGAAGGATCTGAAAACAAATGGGCCAAATTCTATCATACTATGCTAAGACACTTTGACAGATGCTGCCCTGTTAAGAAAATACAAAGAGTGTTCACCCATAACCAAAGTGCAAAAACCAACAGACTGATACTTCCAGCAAATATGATAAAACTCAGGCAAAACATCCAGGACCTGGATGTGTTACACAAGTCAACAAACTTGCAGGTTTTTAAGGCCAAGTACAACGAAGCCAAGAAAATCTTTAAGAAAGAGCTTTCAAATCTAAGAAAACAGATATACAGCAGTGAAATAGCTCAATCAGACAATATAGCCAAGACCTCATGGAGAATTGTAAATCAATTTCGCAAAGCCACACCGAAGCCAGAAACTGAAATTGTAAATATAAGCCATGAAGGAAACACAATTAAAGATCCTAATAAAGACTGTAATGTTTTCAGTAAATACTTTATATCTGCAGTTGTTAGTCCAGTTAATAACACAATTGTTGAGTAGTGAGGTAAAGCTCTGCCCCTTTGAAGAGCCACCTTTTGAATTCAAACAAGTAAGTGAAAAAGAAATAGGCAGGATAATAAATAACCTAAAGAATAAGTTCTCATCTGGATGGGATGGTTGGAGTAGTATCGTGATTAAAAAATGTAATAAGGAATTAGTTAAAATAATCACCCACCTGGTAAACTGCAGTATCAGAGAACATACATTTCTAAATGTATTGAAATGGAGCACAGTTAAACCAGTGCATAAAAAAGGATCCAAGGAAGAGGTTTCAAATTTCAGGCCCATATCATTAATACCTGTCTTCAGCAAAGTATTTGAAGTTGTGCTGCTGACACAACTTAGTGACTATTTCTTGAAAAATAAGTTCCTAACAGAGACAGAACACGGATTCCGAAAAGATCATAATACTATCACAGCAATTACGGAATTTCTCTACATAACGTATGGTGCCCTTGATCAAGGAATGCAAACAGCTGGCATATTTCTAGACCTTACTAAAGCCTTTGACTCAGTAAACCATGAGTCACTTTTAAGTAAACTTGAGTCACACAATGTAAATGCTGCATCCATGCAATTGCTGGCTACATATTTATTTAACCACAAGCAGTGTACAAAGCCGACTTACAAAATCAATAATCAGATCATTAATTTCCAGTCAAAATATGAGACAGTCACACAAGGTGTACCCCAGGGCTCAATTTTGGGCCCTTTCCTTTTCCTAGTGTACATAAATGATATAGAGCAACCTTTCAACTCCCAATTGGTAACCTATGCAGATGATACCTCACTGTTATTTCTTGGTAAACAAAATGATGAGTTAACGTTGGTAGCAACTGAGGGACTACGTCAAATAACTACTTATTTCCAAGATAAATGTTTGAAAGTTAATATCAGTAAACCTCAGTTATTGCCATTTAAACTTACAAACTCACACCAAACCTCTATCAGTAACATAGGTAGAATTGAAGTAGTGGACACAGAAGGCTGCAGATTTCTAGGTATTCACCTAGATGAAAATCTAAGATGGGTAAACCATATCAAATTTTTATGCAATAAAATCAGCAGTTCATTACATCTAATCAGCCAGTTATCAAAAGTAGTTCCACATCAGACATTAAAAACAATTTATTATGGAACCATTATTGCACAGATTAATTACGGGATAGAGATATGGGGTTGTGCTGCCGACATACATATGAACAGAATATTAACCCTACAGAAAAGAGCAATCAGAATTATCCATGGATTAGGGTATAGAGATTCATGCAGGGAAATCTTTGTTCATCATAAATACCTCACAGTCTACTCACTGTATCTTTACAAATTAATTATATTTTTTGTGACACATCAAAACAAAGCAACAAAGTGCTCTGATATGCATGCCTATAATACATGAAATAAAGACTGCTACTACAGACAAAGAACAAAATTAAAAACAACAGACCATAGTCCATGCATTAGTGGTCAAATATGGTACAACAGATTACCGAGCTCTATAATGTGCCACAAAGGAAACTTATTCAAAGTGAAACTGAAATATTTCTTGATTGACAAGTGTTTATATTCTTTAAGTGAATATTAATATTAAACTAAAATAAATTATTGTATATATATATAGTTGTGTAAAATCTGAATATTTGTAATAGGTACGATGTAACACCCAATATTGTGCCTTATTAGGTACAATGGTACATTTGTATCATGTATACATAATCACATATGTATATATGACTGTACTAAACTTGTAAAAAAATGCTATGACGTTTGCAAAGGACACCAGTTGGTGCCTCCACGCAAAAAAAAAAAAAAAAAAAAAAAAAAAATATATATATATATATATATATATATATATATATATATATATATATATATATATATATATATATATATAATAAACTGACCGCTTTGATGCAAGGCTTTTGGTATGTAATGTGAGAAAAGTGGGAGTTGTGTTTCACATGATTAATGTTTTAGGAATCCATGCTCGTTGGCATAGAGGAGGTCATTCTGTTCAAAATATCTCATTACATTTACACTCAAAATATGTTCTAAGATTCTACAACAAACTGATGTCAGGGATACTGGATGGTAGTTTTGTGGGTCACTTCTTCTACCCTTCTTGTAGATGGGCGAGATCTATGCTTTCTTCCACCTACTGGATAAGGTCTTTATTTTGAGGGATTTATGATAGATTACAGTTAAAAGAGAGGATAACATGGCCACAAATTCAGTACTGAATCTGATAGGGATTCCACCAGCCCCTGGTGCTTTAATAATTTCAGCTGTTTCTCAATGCTGCCAACAATGATACCTATTTCACTCATCTTCTCAGTGGTACAAGAATTAAATTGGGGCGGTGCTTCTGAGTTTTCCTTTGTAAAGGAACATTTGAGAACAGAGTTAATCATTCCTGCTTTTGCTTTGCTATCTTCAGTTTCAGTTCCAGTTTCATAACAGTGATAACTATGAAACTTCCTGGCAGATTAAAACTGTGTGCCCGACCGAGACTCGAACTCGGGACCTTTGCCTTTCACGGGCAAGAGCACTTGCCTGCGAAAGGCAAAGGTCCCGAGTTCGAGTCTCGGTCGGGCACACAGTTTTAATCTGCCAGGAAGTTTCATATCAGCGCACACTCCGCTGCAGAGTGAAAATCTCATTCTGGAAACATCCCCCAGGCTGTGGGTAAGCCATGTCTCCACAGTATCCTTTCTTTCAGGAGTGCTAGTTCTGCAAGGTTCGCAGGAGAGCTTCTGTAAAGTTTGGAAGGTAGGAGACGAGACACTGGCAGAAGTAAAGCTGTGAGACCGGGCGTGAGTTGTGCTTCGGTAGCTCAGATGGTAGAGCACTTGCCCGCAAAAGGCAAAGGTCCCGAGTTCGAGTCTTGGTCGGGCACACAGTTTTAATCTGCCAGGAAGTTTCATATCAGCGCACACTCCGCTGCAGAGTGAAAATCTCATTCCAGTGATAACTATGGTACCACTAACAGCCTTGACATATGGCCAGAATCTCTTTGGGTTTTGTGAAAGGTCTTTTGACAGTATTCTGGTATGGTAGTCATTGAAGGCTTCAAACATTGCTCTCTTGACAGCTAAATGTATTTCATTCAGCATCTATCTATAACCCTATGCTTTGTTTTACATCTATTATTCAGTAACCTCTGTTTATTTAGAAGTTCCTTAACAGTGACTTGATACCATGGAGGCCCTTCCATTGTGACCTGTTGCACTGGGTACATATCTATTCAATGCATAGTCAACTATTGGTTATTTGGGATAATGAAGGAATAAGAGTAAGAAAGAATACCTTATAATAGTACTTTACACTTGAATTTAAGAGTTTACTTATTCAATTTTTTGCCCTTGTGGTTATAAGGATTACACCCGAGCATTAGTTGTCAAAAATAAAATGAGATGGACTTTTGTACCGCCAAACCTATACTTTTTTGTTCTTTGTTTCTGAGAACTACAGCACAGCAGTGTACTCCTACTGCAGATTAAAAAAAAAAATAAATGAAATGAAATAAAAGAAGTTTAAAGTTGTTGAGCACGGAGTCATATTTACAAATTAATTTATGGTGTGAATGTAAAATGAATCATTTCACATAATTTACGTTTATCATGCAAAATGATCCATGGAACACAAAACTAACTAAAGCATGGGGTTCATGATTATATAAGGATGTTTCTGTTATTAAAATATTTGAGAAAGATTTGAATTTATGAGAAGGGCCCTTAATTGGGCACTATTTACTCATCTCCATTTTCTAAATGGATGTTACTGCTCCCAATTTTAATTTTTTGGAAAATACACCTTGAGAGCTGTCGGCTGACTGCAAAGACAGCAGGATAGTGTGTTTGCCTGTGCACTTCTCCCACTATCCTGCCTCCTCATCCCCTCCCCCCTACCCCTCATTTTTGCATTCACCAAATGAGAATCAGTTTTTATTTGTTTTCATCAAGGTACTTGCTGCCTTACTGCACGATTTTGCACTGATACCTAATATTTCATTTTATAACTTTGCGACATCATGTCTGCTGATTGATGTTTGTGAAATGGTGAAATTGTGTAGGCATACTCTATTGTTATCCTTATTAAATGTAAAAGCTATTTATTTCAAGATTCTGAAAAGAATCTGATCCTGTGTAAATAGATTGTTCCAAATTAGTTTTGATATGTTGTAGAATAATGGAGATACTAAACTCAGTTGAAAATGTGGAAAGTTGAAATGTACAATTTCTTTCATTCATTGTACTTTGTGAGAAAATGGAAACTTTCTTTTGAAAATATATTTAATTTCTTTCTATTTGTCAATGATAATGTCAGCAATAGAGTTCAAACATGCAAAATTAAGTCATTACAAATTAAAGAAAACTTACATTGAGGGTACTGCGTCTGCTGAGTTTGAGGATATCCTTGCATGAATTCTCTTTGATAAATGTTATCAGGTCGTTCCTTTGCATCCAGAAATGCTTTAGCAAAGGGATTATACTTTATTTTTAATGATGTTACCTGAAATAATAATTAAAAAGAATACAGTACAATGTACGGAAATATGTCTATCACTCTTCATTTTAATGAGAGTGTGGTAAATCAAGTTATCAGTTAATAACAAGAAAGAATAACAAGGAACTAAGACTCTCAAAAACATTGAAAGCCAAAGGTTTTATATAATGTCTCTGATAATAGAGTATGGTGCCATATTTTCAGAAATTTTTTAAAAAGCTTTTACAAAATCTTTTAACTGTCTATATCACAAGCAATACAAAAAATTAAATTTGATATCTAGATTTGGTTGTTCACATAACTATCCTCAGAGCTGGAAGAACAAGCACAAACAAAAATCGCAATCATGGTTAAGAAATTGTGTCACTTCATACAGCAAGGTTAGACTGAATTGTCTGTATATCTTGATACATTCTCATATAAGAGAAATCTTCAATAGAGGCTGGCTATATTAACAAAATAAAAAAAGAGTGATTCTAAACAATGTTTATTGAAATTGATCCTGCTTCCATAAGGATTTTAACAGGTCACAAACACGTTTGATTTTTTTTCCATACTTGCACCTTTTATCTTACTATTTTTACACATTACATTTTGTAACAATGAATTGTAAAAATTTTATACTCAAGCACAATTTTAATAATCACAGTTTAGAATTACTCTTTTGTATCTTGTCGGTATAGCCAGCACTTTATTGAAGTTGTGTCTTATACAAGAATGTACCAAGGTATACAGGTGAAGTGGTGTAAACTTACAGTATATGTAGACATGTCTGTACCATGATTGAAATTTTCTGTTTTTGGGGGTGGTTGTGTGAACAACCAAAACAAGTTACCAAATTTAATGTTGTATATTGGGTGCAATCTAGACACATAAAATATTCTGTATGAAAAAAAATTTGAAAATACTTCAGATTGCTTCCTCCATTTCCTGATAACATCAGGTATTACTATAATGAGAAATAAAATAAAAAGGTAGCAAATAGCATGAAGTTCACTACACATAAAAGTTGTTTAAATTATGCAGCCTGTAGCTGAAAACTTGTACATGAAATTTAAGCCTACATCAATGATGTGGCACTGATGGTGCAAAACTCTGTCCTACTTACGCAGAAAACATAAAGAAAGAAATGAAATAGATTTATGGGAGTGGGAGACATTGCTGCTGAAACTGTTGTTGGTCTGCACAACAAATAATTCTTTTTTACTGGTTTAATATTCCATCTGATGGAGCAGCAGTTGTCACACAAGATCATGGAAAAGCCGGCTATGTCTTTATCCAAACTCCTACCAGCATTCAGCTGACGTGATCACTCTGCACCTTACCATTAGTGTACCTAACTGTGATGTGATGCCATTTTGCTCATGGTTCATGTTACATGATTCCAGTGAGCTCTGGAAAATACTGATGACATGGTATCAATACAATATTTATGCTACAATGTTTTTCTTTTTCTGTGAAGTCTGTGTAGAAGAGAGGAGAAGAAAAGAGGATAGGGTAATGATTTTTGCATGCTCAATCTAACAGTTTTTCAATATATTGTTTCAAGTATTTATCTATAACAAGAAACTACACTCTATTCCATTAGAATCATGTAGATGAGTGTTGATCTTACAGAGTTGATATGCGTAAAGCAAAGGCAAGCTGTGACTTCTCAGGCAAGTTTTTTAACTTTTACCGATGAACGTTCTTTAGTTATCTTAAAAATATGGTTCATACTTTGGTGATAACAAAAAATATAGCAGTATATATTAACAATCCTTACACATAAATATTACAGTGTTATACTTTGCATTTCCTTAGATATGAAGGATAGAAACAAGTGTAACTTCAGGTGTGCCCCAGGGTAGCGTAATAGGTCTGCTGCTTTTTACGATTTACATAAACGTTCTGGTATTGACAGCGGCATTAAACTGTTTGCCGATGATGCTGTCGTCTACAGGAAAGTAGTATTACACGAAAGTTGTGAACAAATCAGTGAGGATTTGCAGAAAATAAATGCATGGTGTAATGACTGGCAGTTATCTCTCAATATTAGTAAGTCCTACTGTGTATAACAAGGCGAAAATCCTCATTAACATATGAGTACAAAATAAATGCCCTGTCTTTGGAAGTGGTAACATCCGTCAAGTATCTGGGTGTGACTATTCGAAATGATCTCAAATGGAATAATCAGATTATGCAAGTAAGAGGTAAGGCAAACTCTAGATTGCGGTTTATTGGTAGAATCCTGAAGCGATACAGTCCTCCAACAAAGGAAATAGCTTACAATACGTTAGTTCATCCAGTCTTAGAGTACTGTTCATCTGTATTGGACCCTTACCAGTTGGGTCTGATTCAAGAGATTGAGAATGTCCAAAGAAAAGAGCGGCAAGATTTGTGACTGATACATTTAGCCACTGCGAGAGTGTTAGAAATCTCATAGAAAGTTTGAAGTGGAACATACTTGCAGGTAGACAGCACGCCAAACGGAAGGGGCTGCTCATTAAATTCCGAAATCCAATCTTCACTGAGGATGTAGAGCATATATTACTACCACCAACTATCAAATCACACAATGATCACCATTCATAGGTAAGGGAAATTAGAGCTTGTACTGAGGCGTTCAGACAGTCGTTTTCCCTCGCGCAATCTGCGAGTGAAACAGAGGGGTTGAAATATGACTTTGGTGTGAATTGTGCCCTCTGCCACACACCGCTTGGTGGCTAGTGGAGTATATATGTAGATGTAGATAGTAGGAAAAAAGGGATCTGTAGGAAATACTTGATAGAACTCCTGACCTGTTTCAAATACATGTCACAAAGAGGTTACACAATATTTGAAACTATTTAGGCACATAAAATGCTACCATACCCTCTGCAGAAATACTTCAAATACAGAAAAACGCCGGCCGAAGTGGCCGTGCGGTTAAAGGCGCTGCAGTCTGGAACCGCAAGACCGCTACGGTCGCAGGTTCGAATCCTGCCTCGGGCATGGATGTTTGTGATGTCCTTAGGTTAGTTTGGTTTAACTAGTTCTAAGTTCTAGGGGACTAATGACCTCAGCAGTTGAGTCCCATAGTGCTCAGAGCCATTTGAACCATTTGAACAGAAAAACGGTCTCTATACAAAACAAACATAAATGAAGTAGTTATCCCAAAAATATACTAACACCTTCACACTCACCTCTTCATTTTGGTAAGCAGTAACAGCAATGAATTGTGTCTCTGGGAAAGGGTATGTAAGAACCCTGCGTTGCTCTGATCCAACCTTTACTAGGTGAACTCTAGGCTCATATTTGTGGAGAGAGTTCAACATTATCTGCTACAAAATAAATGCAACAAAACAATTAAGTGTAGCAGTATATTTTTATTTACAGTGCTTATTATGTATAAGAATAGTAGTAAGTGAACTTAAAAATCACAAGCATTGTTCCCATAACAATTATTTAGTTAAGAAAACATTATTTAGCTAGCGTGATACAGTCAAGTGAAAAGCTACACGTTTCTGACAGCATTGTAAAATACTGAATTGCCATATTTAAACTTTGTTCAGTGCTGAAGACTCGTGAAAAGTGCAAAATGCTTAAAAAAAATGAAGCTGTAAAGTAGAAAAAACTACACATGCACAAGCATTGATGACAGTAATACAAGTGCAGAGTTGGCAAGAAGATTCAGGCACTCTGCGTATAATTTTTACGAGAGCTATGTGCAACTGAGCATAGTGGAATTAAGTTTATGCTTGAGACAATTAACTGGCAACATCCCTTCATCTGTTGCAACAATGGGTGGAGGTAGCATTTGAAACTATATTACTACTACTATTACGTGGAATTGTACTGGAGCTAAATGTGACAATATACATTTCTAAGCACACGGCTAATACTCCTATGTAATTGTGCACCGTATGTTGGTTTGAGCCTGGGTTTAAGACTTCTCTTGGTAATTTCTTCTGCTTGCTTCCCCCTCTGCCTATGAAGAAGAATCTGCCCCATTAAAAATTATTTTTAATATCAGGCCACGAATTGAAACCTACAGAAGTACTGTATACAATGATCGGGCAGAACATTATTTCCACCTATCGAATAGCCGGTATGCCCACCTTTGGCACGGATAACAGTGGCAACGCATCTTGGCGTGGAAGCAACGAGACCTCGATAGGTCACTGGAGGGGAGTTGGCACCACATCTGCACACACAAGTCAACTAATTCCCCTAAATTCTGGGATAAGGGTCCGGGGGGATGGGGGGTTGGGGGGGTAGGGGGGCGATGAGCTCTGACGCAACATTCAGTAACATCCCAGTTGTATTTGATCAGGTTCAGACCTGGTGAGCTTGGGGGTCATCATGTCAATCGGAACTCGCCACTGTGTTCCTCGAACCACTCCATCACACTCCTGGCCTTGTGACATGACACATTATTTTGTTGAAAAATGCCACTGCCATGGGGAGACATGATTGTCATGAGGGGGTGTATGTGATCTGTAGCCAGTGTACGATACTCCTTAGCCGTCACGGTTCCTCGCACAAGCTCCACCGGATCCACGTATGCCGACATGAATGTTCTGCAGAGCATAATGGAGAGGCCACCAGCCTGTCTCCATCCCACAATACAGGTGTCCAGCAGCTTTTCCACTGGAAGACAACGGATTCGTGCCCTCCCATAGGCACGATGAAAAAGTTATCAGGATTTATCAGACTGCCCGACACACTGTCACTGCACTAACATCCAGTGTCACTGGTCACATGCCTATTTCAGTCATTGTTTCTGATGTTGTGGTGTTAACATTGGCACACGCATCGGGTCTCGGATGTAGAGCCCCGTCATTAGGAGTGTTCGTTGCACTGTTTCCAGACACCCATGAATCTACGCAGCATCAAAGTCTGATGTTAGCTCTGCCACATTACACCACCTATCCTGTTTTACCAGTCTGCCCAGCCTACAATGTCCGACATCTGTAAAGAGGGATGGCCGCCCAACCCCACAACATCTGGACGTTGTTCCAGCTCGGTTTTGCCACGTGTTGAAGACACTCACCACAGCACTCCTCAGAAGTCTGACAACTCATTCAGTTTCTGAAATGCTCGTGCTGAGCCTCCAGTCCATCATAGTCTGCCCTCGGTCAAGCTCAGACAGACTGCGTGTCCTCCTCATTTTACATGCTGACATCATGCTCACTGATACTGGTACGAATACTGTATGCACCATACATTTATCTGACTAGCAGTTGTTCCTCACCAGGTGACACTGCTGTCACCTGGCTGGATTTGTATTGGTAGCAAGTCAGTGGTCATAATGTTCTGGCTGACCAATGTACGCTACTCATCTATAAATTATCACATGGAGATCTCATATATATTGCAATCAAATTTTACATATAAATACTTGAAATTAGGTGACTCAGTGAGCTTTCCCCTCCCTAAACTATACTCATACTTCCCTGTATTTCCTGTAGCAGAAACCAACCAATAGTCTGTTACCTACACAATCATCTCATTCTGTTGTAAACTGTGATGTTTGGAAACTGTCTACAGTGATATCAGAATGGTCACCAGTACCTTTGTCAGTTGTGTGTATTATAAACAATAATCACCATTTCCTCTGGTATTCCCGAATATTTCAATTTTCTCTGAGATTTATTTACCTATCCTTGTGCTCTGGGATCTACATTACAGAACTGTCTCTACCAGAAGCACCTCTCTTTGCTCAGTTTCAACATAATGTGATTTCTGCATCAAGAATCCATGATGAACTCAGTTAACTACCTTTGACAGGTCCACGTTGGTTCAGTACAGTAGCCCTTCCCCCTTTCCATCTAATATGCTTGCCACATACTGAACAGATTATTTAACACTGTAAAACATGTGAACAGAACGTTGTTCATATGGGACTACTGCTTTGCAACATTCTGTAACTCTATACTTTTCACTCATTCATCTTACCACACATGGATTACCTTTCACATCACTGTAATGTAGTTTCTTACATGATTATGTGAAAAGTTCATCCTTATCACCACTGCCAGTATGTAATGGAGAAAAAAGTTTACTGCATATCACAAAAATATCCAAAATTTCAATGTCATAATTGATTAAGAGAAATCACTAAGTAGTTTTAAACAGGTTTCGAGACAGTGTCATACAATCTTGGTAGTGGTACATAGATTTTTTTTCTTCAATATGGTAGCTCACAACATTTAGTAAGGGAAAAAGTGGGTAATTTTAGGAAACTTTAGTATCTACAGTAAGAATGAAGATGGACATATTCATGATGAGACAGTTAAGCTAAACAATAATAAACTCCAGTTGCAATTTCCAAATAAAGTAAGGTTACATAATCGCTGTATATCTAATATGTGTAAGATCCTAACACTTTAAGTAAGAATACTAGTAACGATAAGAAAACCACATAAATGGTTAACATCATGTCAGAAGTAGAAATGCAAATACAGTGAGATATTTATTTGTATTACTGTTATTAACAATAAAATATGCCACTATAATGATTGGGAAAGATAACCAATTACACAAAGAAATGAGCAGAGCAGCAAGCAATGAAATGTCATTTATGAATATTTGAATTAGTTCATTACATTTCTACCATCAACAAAGAAAAAAAAATACTCATGCAACTCATCAGTGTTACTAGATGACTTCACACAAACCATCCCTTACCTGTCCATTTCCATCTGTCTTGTTTGTGAGCTTAACCTTTGCAAATGAAATGGGCTCTTTCATCCAGTGAGCACCAAAGTTGGGTGATTCTGGGTGAATGTATATGGGATTTGGAGGTGGCACCTCTGCCTTCCCCCCTGGTACCCATTCACCATTCACATACTTCCATCTGAAACAGTTGAGACTCTGTGAGTACTTACCCATGAACACTGGTTTAATTTCCTTCTGTAGTTATCAGTCTCACATTGATGTGTAAGGAAATATTTATATTAAAAGTTTGCATCTCCAGCAATTAGATTTTAACAGTGTACCTGACATACACTATGTGATCAAAAGTATCCGAACACCTGGCTGAAAATGATTTACAAGTTCGTGATGCCCTCCATTGGTAATGCTGGAATTCAGTATGGTGTTGGCCCACCCTGAGAGTTGATGACAGCTTCCACTCTCGTAGGCATACGTTCAGTCAGGTGCTGGAAGGTTTCTTGGGGAACGGCAGCCCATTCTTCATGGAGTACTGCACTGAGGAGAGGTATTGATGTCGGTCGGTGAGGCCCGGCACGGAGTTGGTGTTCCAAAACATCCCAAAGGTGTTCTATAGGATTCAGGTCAGGACTCTGTGCAGGCCAGTCCATTACAGGGATGTTAGTGTCATGTAACCACTCCACCACAGGCCGTGCATTATGAACAGGTGTTTGATTGCCAGTCCCAAATTGCTCTTCGACAGTGGGGAACAAGAGGGTGCTTAAAACATCAATGTAGGCCCGTGCTGCGATAGTGCCATGCAAAAAAACAAGGGGTGCGAATCCTCTCCATGAAAAGCACGACCACACCATAACACCACCGCCTCCAAATTTTACTGTTGGCACTACACACACTGACAGATGATGTTCATCAGGCATTTGCCATACCCACACCCCGCCATCAGATTGTCACACTGTGTACCATGATTCATCACTCCACACAACGTTTTTCTAATGTTCAAATGCCCAATATTTACGCTCCTTACACCAAGTGAGGCGTCATTTGGCATTTACCGGCATGATGTGTGGCTTATGAGCAGCTCCTCGACCTGTTTTCTCACCTCCCACCTAACTGTCATATTACTTGCAGTGGATCCTGATGCAGTTTGGAATTCCTGTGTGATTGTCTGCCTATTACACGCTACGGCCCTCTTCAACTGTCGGCAGTCTCTGTTAGTCAACAGATGAGGTCGGCCTGTACGCTTTTGTGCTGTAGGTGTCCCTTCACGTTTCCACTTCACTATCACATCAGAAACAGTGGACCTAGGAATGTTTAGGAGTGTGGAAATCTCACGTACAGATGTATGACACAAGTGACATCCAATCACCTGACCATGTTCGACGTCTGTAAGTTCCACAGAGTGCCCGATTCTGCTCTCTCACAATGTCTAATGACTACTGAGGTCACTGATACAGAATACGTGGCAGTAGGTGGCAGCACAATGCACCTAATATGAAAAATGTATGTTTTTGGTAGTGTCCGGATACTTTTGATCACATTTGGTTGATTTGAATGACAACAATGTGAAATTCACAGAGCACATGACATAACAGAAAATCCATTTGTATAGGCAGATTTGGATGAATGTTTCTTGTAATATGCCCTCCTAGCAAATTACAGTACATCGTCACCATATGATAAGCGAGAGGAAGGATAACATGCCTCTTTCTGTAATGAAAACTCAGAACTGTGACTTGTTTCCGTTGCAATCTCTTAAATTAACATACTATTTTCTGCTATGGAGAAATAATTCTATTAAATGTCACAAAAGTATATTTAGTACATCAAAATGTTATGATCTGCAAATTAATGGTACTGGCATAGTCACAGAAAATGCTAAATGGGGAATTATTTATTCTTCATGATATTTTCCACACCGCAACATACTTTTGAGCAGAAGTACATGGTCTGTCATACATTTGTAAATGATCTGTGTGCAAGCGTATATAAGTTATAATCAAATGTTGGAAGAAATGACACAGAATTGTTCCACCAGAGTTACTATGTGTAGCCAGCATCAGATAGTAGCATATGAACTAATTACAAGTTTCTGATGAGGTAGACCTGCAGTGATGAACATATTTGTGATGTTATATGTTGTTCATATTTAGTGTAATGCAATGACTACAGAACACATGTGTAAAAGTAAGTGGATAACTTGATGGACCACAGTCTGCTTCTATTACTGCTCAGCTAATCAAACTTAGATAAAGATAAACCAAATGGTATCTGCACAACATATTTCTATTACAAGAACAGTAGCACATTTCCAGTGACATGTTTTTTCACCATAGCACTGTGCTTTTCAATGCACTTGCTCCATAACTGCACAAGCTTTCTGATACCCTCACAAAAAGTTTTTCAGTGGAGCAGCAAGCCAAGTATGCATCACTTTCTTCAACTATTCACTGAAGATACATCAATGGCCTCTCAAACCATGTCTGAGTGGATCAAATAAATGGAAATCTGAGGACCTCAGATAATGACTGTGCATCATACAACACCTAAACGTGCATATTCTGAACAGTTTGAACAGTGTGGATGGCACTATATGGATGCAAATTGTCATGCTAAAAGAAAAATAAGGTCGTGTGACAACAAACCTTGTTGTTTTTTTCAAACTCATTAAGGCAGAGTCTGTGGGTGCAGGCAAGCAGTGAGTGGGCGTCTCCACTAGCTGATCGAGCACACTACTTCATGCTGCCACCAGCTGAAAGTGATTTTGAGGGTCTGCCATAGAATATGCAAGCAGACCACTCCAAGAATGTCAAAGAAGTAGTAAATACATGAAAGAGACTGGTTGATTTTGGAAAGTCCAGATTAAGAGTCACTGTAATGTAGCTATGAATTGTAACTGTGTGAGTTTATGGAAGAAGATACAGTACTTAAAGCAAAGTCACTGTTGGAAATAATTACATAGCTAAAGATAGCAGAAACCTTGCTCTTTCAGTGAAGCACTTGCACTTCAGAAAAGAAGTAACTGAGCATGGCAAGAAGTCAAATTGGAACTGACTAACAGGGCCTGCTTGTAACTAACTGTCAATCCAGCGTTAACATACTGTACATTCAACCAGCCGAAGAGAAGGCAGCGTTACACACAGTGTTAAGTACATTGGAGCACAGAAGCACCAGGAAACATGATAAAGTCACAATGTGATACATTTCCATTACATACTTTGACCTCTGGCCCCTGGTTCAAAGTGATGAACTAATGTTTAATTTTCACTGATTCATTTCCAAAACATTTCAGTGGTCCAGTAGCTGCTGAGGGACCCTCGAACAGCTTGTGCTCTTCATTGAGTTGTTCTGGGAGTCATGTTACACAGACTTTACAAAAATTGGGCCTGTTATGGATGATGTCATATGTAGAATGATGATTAGTGTACACTTAGTTTGCCATTTTATCAGTAATCACTTCTCGGTTTTTCAGAATCGGGTCTTGGGCTTGTGCAATGTTGGCATCAGCAATGGATGTGGGTGAATGTCCTTCACACTTCTTTGGTGACTTTTGAACTGTTCAATCCACAGGTAAACACTTCATATGGTGAACAATTATCCCTGTTCTGAGCTGAAAGTCGTCTACAGAGTTCAGCATCTGGTATATCTTCAGACCACAAAAATGGATTGTAGAATAGTGTTATTCGTGGGTGAAAATGGAGAGTGACTCAGTGTGACAATGCTGAAACCTGCCACAAGGGAAGAGAACAACGTCATCCAATGGATGGCATTCTAAGTCTTGTTGCCAGCTTAAAGTTGGTAAGTGGAGACACTTATTGATTCACCCCAGTATATTCTGCTAGTTATCAAATTCAAAAATCAACCAAGTTTAGTGGAGATGGCAGCAAGCTTTCATCCAGTCTTCACTCTTCCCATGAGTCCTTCCCTTCCTGAGTCACCGCTTCTGTGACCTTGAGGAAGGAAGGTGTCAGTTTTATGTGTACCACTAATTTGAATGTTTGATCAGAGTATATAGCACTGTCTGTTTCCAAATGGTGACAGGATTTGCTGTGCAAGCCGTGAAATGAGCATTCTTCTGCAGAGGATCATCAGGAACTTAGGATCAACTGACTACAATAAGCACTAGAATGTGGACCAGGGGGTGTGGATAGATGACAGGTATTTTGGTACCATTACCACTATAGTGTAAATGTTGATGGCACTGAAGCCAAGTGTTTCCTATGTTCTGAACTGCATTATCATGTGTCTTAATAAAACATCAGATTGATAATTATGGTAAATCAGTGTATATTATCAGCACTCACAGCTGTAGCAATAAGGGAATTTCAGAGACTTGGATTTGTTATACGTTTTGCGCATTACATTAAAACACCTAATCACATAGCAGGAGCAATATTTTAGCATTCTTTGGACATCAGTAAATATGGATATGGTCACTTGTCAATTCACATGTCAAATGACCCTCAGGAATCAAAATCAACAAACAATGGACTTGTGAGAATAGCAAGTTGACTGTATCAAGGTCACAGATTACCTTATAGTTAAATAATACTTTATAAAATGCTTCCATTGATTTTTTGTCATTGATGATATTCTATTAGCCTTAAATATAAATCTTTAATTAGTTTGTGTCATTTATTCTAGTCTTTTCTGATGATTACTTGACACTGTCAAATTATTAATTGCATAAATCTACATGCAATATAACATGCAGAATGTCTGAGCCAAAGATGAGATGACAGTTAGGTTCTAATGATCAGTGTACAACACTGGAACTGTACTGAGGAGGTATAATGTGGAAGCAATGTGAATATCCTGATGAATATCTGTTACTTCTTACCTGTGGGGATCAATCTGCACAAATTCTAGCAGCACCGTGTACATGGCTGCGGGGTCTAGACCGGAAGCAGTTACCTTCACCACAGGGAACATCCTCCTGGAAAAAAAGCCAAAAATTTCTGTTCACTGGTGATGGTTATTTTGTTGCTAGCTTACTCAAATCATGACTCAAATGTAATTTTTTAAGAAAGCTAACTATAATGTTTGATTCCAGTGCACTGCAAATATCACTTACTATATAAACCAGGGAAATGTAAATGCACTTAGACGGAAGTGAATGTTTCTCCTTTACAGTATCTGTAGTACAGAGATTTTGGCTATGGGATGGCTCTCACTGAATTGTGAGGCGATTCAGTATACGGTGATTGAAATGATTCTCATAAACTGTACAGACAAAATATCATCATGATCTCCCTACTGTGGGACTGAACATGTCTATATCAAACACACATACTCACACTCACACTCACTCACTCTCTCTCTCTCTCTCTCTCTCTCTCTCTCTCTCTCTCTCTCTCTCTCTCTGTAAAGCAGCATTGTGCCATCTTTGTGTGAACTCTAGGCTGAAAACAGATTCATCCAAAAGCCAGTGAAGTTTTCAGTCTTGTTTGTATGCCTAGTGATGACTCAATGCCTCTGCTATTCGGTGAGTTTACTCCTAAATCCTTTACATCCTGTCGGAGCTTTACATGTCATGTATATATTAAACAAGTGCATGTGGAGTGGTATGAAATGTGTATCAAGAAGAACATTGTTCAGGTGAGTTACTGAACTGCAACAGGTGCCACAATGTATGGTAATCGAATGCAAGCCAGTTATAGTTGGGTGTTATTGAACCGTAAGCAGTTAGAAAAGTAGTTAAGAGTTCATAGACATCCACAAAGTGGGGGAGGAGGGCAGGAGGAGGCACTTGTTTGGCCCCCACTACTCCGTCTGGAGTCTGGAGATCTGGAGTACACAGTTTTCCAGTCATTACACAATCCTCATTCACATCTAGAAGTGATTTCCCGTGATTCCACTAAACCCGTCATTCAGCCAACTGTAGCTTTAGCTTTACATGTCTTGTAGCATGACACATCTCAAAACTGATCAACTCATTTATATGGAAATTTTCGCGAGCTGGTCCCCTTCCCCCCTCCCTGTAAATGCCCATGTCAGAGTGCTAAGTAAATGTGCAGGAGATGAGAATATTTGTGTATTCATCATTTGCACTAGAAACAAATACTGAGTTGAATAAAAAGTTTTCATTTAACTGTGTGCACTAAAAGTTTTAGTGTCTGGAATTCAAAGTGGTAGCGAGTGACGTAGGTCATAGTGGTTCAGCTCTTGCTGCCCTGTACTAGTGTATTACACCTGCCATTGCTCCCAGTATGGTGAATTACGCAGATGCCATTATTCATGCAGCCTGGCGCATCATAATTCAACAATAGACTCGTGAATCACAATTCAACAATTGGTTCTAAGGTGTCGGTACGCATTTGTATTGTGTGTGTGTGTGTGTGTGTGTGTGTGTGTGTGTGTGCGCGCGCGCAATAATTGAGACTTCTGTATATTGAAAGATGTATTCAAAATGGGTTCAAAGAATGCTCACTACAGACCACAAGATTTAAAGATCACCATTTCATCTGGATGTTAGAGCAGTTTGAGGACAATGGAGAGACTTGTCTGTCATTTTGTTACAGATGACGAAACCTGGGTGCATCACTCAGAGCTGGAAACGAAAAAGCAATCACCAGAAAAGAAGAAATTCGAGGCAGCTCATGATGACAGTTTTTTGGGATAGTGATTGTGTCATTCTCGTGAATGTGCTGCTAAAAGAATCGTGGCGCCTCTGGCATGGAGTGCCATGTCTTTGGACCTGATGACCTTGGACTCTACTTCTGGCTAGCACATTCTGCACGCTGTGTTCGTGCAGCCATATTGTATTCGCCTTGTTCAGTGTCTAAATAAATGTTAATTCGACTGCAATCCGTAATATCCACAGTCAACTATTAATTGAGAGTCATATATAACGATTGTGACACACTCAGGATCCATTTCCGAGGTGTTCAGTGTGACAAGAATCCATAAGAAACGTTGCTCATGACAATGCACACCCATACATGAGTCTCAGAATCCAGGAACACATCGCTAAATTGGGTCGGGCATCACTGCCTCATCCACCCAACAGCCCAGACCTGGCACCTCGGACTTCCATCTGTTTGGGACACTTGAAGATTGTCTACATGGGATGCACTTTGAAGATGATGAGGGCGTAATTCCTAAAGTGAAAGCGTGACCACAGGCGTAGGACGAGAGCTTTCACAAACGATGTATACATGCTCTTACAGACAACGCTGGTCTAAGGCCGTAGAACAGTGTGTAGAAAAACAGTACACGTAAAAGAAAATTAGACTGGCACAGTCACCAAATGGTTGCACTTAAGAATAAATATGAGCTGAGAAAACATTGTAAGGCAATATTTGTCGAAGGGCTGTTGTGCCAGTTCAATGTCGTGGAAAAAAAAAAAAAGTCGGAGAATAAACAATTTTTGATTTTTTCCACCTTCAAAATTCATTCTCGATTGGGAAACATCACAAGCAAAGGTAGCGGCTTCCAAACCTGAGGGTAAAGGCAAAGGGGCGCTCGTTATCACATTTTGTGTATGCGTGTAGGGACAGAGGGACAGCTGGCGGATACTTGATGCCTGTACGTTGTGTGGCGTTCGCAGGCGGTGCAGCTGTTTATATTGTTAGAGATTTGCAGGCGACAGGCGTCCGGTGCTGAGACTGGCAGTTCACTACAAACACAAATAAATGTCAAGACACAAAGGAATTAATGACATTCAGCTGCTAGTGGACACTGATTTATATAAATGGGGCACTTGAAAACCGGGATTCGAACCCACGTCTCCTGCTTACTAGGCAGATGCTCTGACCTCTACGCCATCCGGACACAGTGGTCATCGCAACTGCGCGGACTAGCCTAGCACGCTTCCCGTCAGACCCAAGTTCTGAAATTATACACACACTGCTGACGTAGTGTCCCCTGCCCAATATTGTCATTACTCGCGGCGTTTCGCCGATTCCTTTAAGAGTTCGAGAGTGGCGTGCTTCTGCTTCTGCACTGAGGGATCATCGGCCAGCCCCGCCTTAATAATGTACACTGGAATCTTAACAGGCATGGTAACTACTAAAATGTTAATAATTAAAACTAGCTTAGCTATGAGAATCCTTCCGATTTAATGAAATTCAGGATTTAAGGTTCACAAGTGTTGTGCAGGATATGCACTTAAACGGTTTCATCACTTGACTGTGCTCTATATTTACAAAAAATTAAATGAGTTATAGGTTATAAACAGGGCCCGCATTTTAATGACAAGTCATATTTTTTGCTGAACTACAGGGTGAAACTTAGAACAATTTATACACAAATCTAGGCATTTTAGTGTCGAAAAATGTATTTTGATTGTGCATACAAAGTCATATTCCAACACAAATTTTAGTAATAGGTCATATTGCGGCTAACTTTTAATATAATAGGTCATATTTCCGTCAACTTTTGCAAAAAATGCATATACCGTTTTCTCGTATCTTACGGGACACACGAATAAGAAAATGAATATGTTGCTCACGAGACAATATTTAACGTTGTGTTATGAAAGATAAACAGATAAATTAGTACACAGCTTTATTTATCAGGACTGTAGCAGAAAATCGGTGTACCACAACAGTCGTTTCGCGAACATAAAACATTGTTGCGCAAAGACGACAATACGCTCTCAGAGCCAACAAACGCGGCTTCTGCCGTATAATCATCGCAGTCGCACAGGTGTTCCCAGTAACCAGTTTGAATACAGCCTTTGCCTTGTGTTCAACATGCCTAAAGCAAAGTGCTCCGACAGCGTTAAGTTGCGAGTATATGTTCGAGACTCTGGAGAGAAGTTCTTTAGTACTGATGGGAAAATATTGTTTTGTAAACTGTGTGAAGTTAAAGTTAGTACAGAAAAGCGCTTTAATGTGCAACAACACTGTAATACCGCTAAACAAAGCAACTGAGTGAAACGAAGTGCTGAAAATAACAGCAGGCAAACGCTGTTATTTGAACAGACCGGTCAATCGTCAACCGTGCAATCATTCTGCAAGGATTTGTGTGATTATGATGGTGTCCTGCAACATCCCATTGGAAAAGCTCAAGAATCCACGCTTCAGACGGTTTTTGGAGAAGTACACAACACATCCAGTTCCAGATGAATCTACACTGAGAAAGAACTATTTATC
The DNA here is from genome assembly GCF_023898315.1 of Schistocerca nitens. NCBI lineage: Eukaryota > Metazoa > Arthropoda > Insecta > Orthoptera > Acrididae > Schistocerca > Schistocerca nitens. The sequence goes on from NC_064622.1 coordinate 15,185,817, forward strand.
CGTATGCTACAATGATGTGCTCAACAAAATACGATTTACTATTGCTGAGAAAAAGATCTGGCTGTCGATAGATGAAGCTACGGATATTAGTGGGCGATATATTGCAAATGTTGTTGTTGGTGTTCTAAAAGTTCATGGCCCTGGAGATATGTTCCTACTAACGTGTGAAGCTCTTGATAGAGCAAACAATTCTACGATTGCTATATTGTTTGACAACTCTCTGAAGCTACTGTGGCCAGATGGTGTGAAAAGAGACAACGTTTTGTGCTTGCAACAGATGGTGCTTCATATATGGCTAAAGCAGCCAAAGGGCTTTAGATTCTCTACCCCAGTATGGTTTACGCCACTTGCCTTGCACATGTGTTGCACAGAGTTGCCGAAGAGGTGCGATCAAATTACCCTGACGTGGACAAATTAATTTTCTGTGACAAGAAAATCTATATGAAGGCTCCGCTACAGGTGCAAAAATTCAAGGAACAAGCACCTTGAACGCCCCTCCCACATAAACCTGTTCTTAAACGATGGGGTTCTTGGCTTAACGCTCCAACTACACCCAAATAAAGACAATCTTCTGTGGGCTTGATAGCGATGAATCAAGTGCTATCAATATTGTGAAAGAAGTTTTTACAGATACATTGTCTCGAAACTTATCACACATCAACGCCAATTTTTCAGTGAAATCAAAAGCCATCAAACGACTGGAAGCTGTTGGCACTCAGCTATGTGAGGCCCTGAGTATTGTGCATCATGTGTAGAATGAGTTGGGTCGAGCTCGTGGTCATGTGGCTGACAAAGTGAAAACCAAATTGCAAAGTGTTCTCGAATGGAATCCTGGATATTCTACACTGTGCAAAATTAGTGACAATCTTTCAGGGAATGCCGCAACATTTGAAGATACTGAAACAAAGCTGAACTCCAGTGACCTGGCTCCTTCCAAATACGCTCCAGTGGCGTCTTGTGAAGTGGAGAGGAGCTTTTCCAGGTACAAAACTATCCTCAGCGACAACCGTAGATTTTTGATAATGGAAAACCTGAAAATGCACCTTGTGATCCAATGCAACTTTGCAGATGCTGAAGATTGACCTACGGTATTGAATAACGTGAAACGCTTTAAATACTATGTAGAAATAAAAAGATTGTTTTACTGTTTCGATAGATGATCTTTTCTCTGTACTTTATGTTTAGAAAATAAAACCTTCAGACATTAAAAAAATAGGTGCAAATCAGCCACAAACCCTACAGTAAGAAAGAACTAAACTTACAATATTTTGAGAACTTAATTTTGTATTACTTTATGGTGAATAAAAATTAAATAAACAAACAAGAATGCTTTATGTAAACTTCTATTAGGTCATATTTTATTTTGAAGGTCATATTTATGTAAGTTTTAGGTTATAAATGCTTGCGTATTTCACTGTTTTTAGGCAATTAAAATCCGGGCCCTAGTTATAAATGCTGAGGGTTTTCCGCTCTACACACTTTACAGGGATATCTTTTCTTTGCTTTTTGATGAGCAAATTCATCAATAATATCTTCAAAATTCAATTTTGAAACCATATCTTGTTCCGCTGACGGCACAGCAAGAGAACACACCCATTCTTGCGAGATGCTGCCTCTGATATACGGTAACTGTTGACGAGCTTTAAACGTGAATAACACCTTTCAGCGGAGGTGACAGTCGCTGTCACGGGGTTTCCTATGTCAGTCGTGTATTTTAATATTAACTTAGGAATTTTCATGTCCTCGGAAACCATTTCTCTGAACACTTTAATTTCTGTCGAAGGTCTGATGCAACAATGTCTTTTGAACATTCACCAATCATGTTTACACTTACACCTTTCTCAAGGTTTTTACATAGTATTTTCAGTTCTTCGTCCTGTACGTATTTTAAAATTTCTGGAGAAAAGAAAAATCCGTACTTTTCGGAATAATTACCTAACTGGCAGAACCTTTCTTTCAAACTTTTTAATACTGTGTCAACGAGAGGGTAGAAAAAATCGGTTTTGTATTTCTGCTCTGAAGGCTGCGCTCTGCAAATCATATTGTCACCTTCATAATCAAATTGCTTCGCCTTCTTGCCAATTCTCCTTTCTCCAAATTTTGGTTCAATTTGTAAACTTGCAGCTCATCAGTTGGACCCCTAAGAATTTTGAAGTTTCCGCTCTAATAACTAGGGTGGAAACTTCAAAATTGTTAGGGGTCCATATTGATGACAATTTAAATGGGAAAAAACACATTTGGAGCTCCTAAAACAACTTAGTTCAGCCACAATTGTACTTAGAATCATTGCCAATCTTGGGGAGCGCAAATCAGTAAGTTGCATATTGTCATTCAACAATACCATGTGGGATAATGTCCTGGACTAATTAATTTTTAACATCTTGTAGAAATCTGTTGGGAATTCTGACTACTGCTTCACAGTATATTTATTCCCTCATGAAGTTCGTTGTAAATAACCCACTACAGTTCAAGAGGAACAATGAGGTATATAATTACAGTACCTGAAGGAAAAATGATATTCATTACTCTACATTAAGGTTATCTTCAGCACAAAAATGGGTGCACAGTGCTGCAACAAAAGTTTTGATCACTTACCCAGTGATATACTTGTAAAATGTCTGACAGCGAAGTAAAATTTGATAACAAACTGAGAAAATTTCTCCTTGACAACTCCTAATCTGTAGAAGAATTTCTATTGTAGTAATGTCTAAAAGGTGGTGGGTGGATATTACTAACTCACACCTATATATTTTTTTCTTTTTGCATAAAAAAAATAGAAATGTTCAGAATGTAACATATGTACAAATTAATTTACGATGTGAATGTATAATGCCTCGTTCCACATCATTACAATCTATCGTGGAAAATGATCCATGGAACATGTTACTAAGTAACTAGCTGTCTCTTTTGCTGTTATCTGTGCATTAATAAAACCTTCATGGATATTTTCAATCAACTGAACTAGACTTTCGAGGGATTTTGTTGCCACTTTCACGTCCATGTTTTCTGCTTGAAGTGCCTTACTTGCTGCGTTAATGGCAAAGAGAAGGTCATACCACATGACGATGCCAACAACAAATCGAAGCTTTCTAATTCGTTCACAGCAAGCGCGTGTGCCTCGCTCTCGGTTTTCGACTCAACAGTGCTGTTGCTCACCTCAAGAAGGTCATCTCCGATTTCCCTTGGCTGGTACCTTATAGCTTTGGCACTCTCCAGCCTACTTTCCCATCAAGTATCTGGAAACTTCTTCACTATTAATGTTGGTACCATGTTAATAAGATTTTCCGTCTCTGAGTGGATGCACTGAAAACAACGTATATTCTTTGAATTACACAAAAAAAAAACGTGAGTGCTTTGCTGTAGGTTTTGCCGCATCTGATAATGTAAGAGTAAGACTGTGCCTTGCACATGCCTTATGAAATGCTCTTGGAATGCGCTTTAGGATTCTGACCTGAGCTCCACTTAGATAAACTTTCATATTTGCGCCATTATCGTAACTCTGGTCTCACCAATCATGAATATCGACTCCTAGTTGATCTAGATTCGACAAAAAGGTTTCAGTCAAACTTCCTCCTGTTGTTGAAGTGATATTCAGAAAGTCGAGGAAGTGTTCTTTAACAGTCACTGCGTCTTGTGATGAATTTACAAACCTAACATCCAATATGGAACGAGGTATTCTGCCTTATGTAAGACACCTTTTTCCCGTTTTGTTTCACCCAGACATATTTCAGGCCTTTTTGGGCTATCTTCATTGGGTTATTTATTATTTTTGAACTGTAAAATTGTTGTAACATATTAACATTTAGCGAAAGGATTCTAAGACACGCTGCGTAACAGAACTAAAGAATCACTTTTTCGAATACACTTAATTGTTTTCAATAGTTAACCGGTATTCAAGCAACAACAGACTTTTCCAATGAAATAACGCCATGTTTAAGGGCCATCGATAGCTGTTGAAACGAGATTTGTACAGATTCCTATAAACCAGAAGGAAGTTTTCGAAACATGGCTGTGACGTTCAGAATAGGATTCACAACCGTTGTAAGTACTGTGGAGTTGACAACCAAAGCATTGTGGGATTGCCTCCAGCCACTCCACATGCTTGTGTCTTTTTGTAAATACTGTAAATGATTTATATGACATACAGAATCTTCTTGCTGCAATCGGTAATGTTGATAGAAAACACGTTCGTCTAAAATGCGCAGCAAATTTTGGTACAATGTTTTATACTTATAAAAATTTTTATTCAATTGTATTGCACGCAGTTGCAGTTCCTCGGGGGAAATCCATTATAATCGATGTTGGGGAATATGGGAAGCAAAGACACTCTCCTACTGTATTTCACTTGATGCACCAAGGGGAGCTATACTGCCAGAGTCTCCACTAACGAAGACATCAGTTGTGTTGCGTTTTGTACTCATTGGAGATAAGGCATATTCATACTTGAGGCATTTTATCAAATTTAGAGTTATTGGTTTTTCAGTGTATGGAATGAATATTTCAATAAACATTTTGCAGACTACGGTGATTAATAGAATGTGCTTTTGGAATAACGAGTGTTAAGTGGAGCTTATTTTGGAAGCCAACAGAAACTTCACCAGAATTTGCTGACGATATTGTGAAATGTACATTTTCTCCACAAACCTGTCATTGACCTACAGGATCCCTGTGTATCGATGAGCGACATACAGTGATCTATGCCAGGCATTTATCAGACAGGACGAAACTTTAACGAACCTTCAAATGAAGCTGTCCAAATGAGACTGTTTTGAAAACTTCTCCTCAGACCTTCAAACACGATTTTCATTTGTGTATCATCAGTCTTTCATCAACTTTATTATTGCGTCTCATTTTATGACAAGGAAAGAAATAAGAGATTAATGAAATGCATTCCGTATGTAATAGCCTGTAATTCTGCTGCCTCTTCAACACATAACTTGTCCAAAATGAATCAAATGTGATAGTAGTTGTTTCGTTGGCACCGTAAAGGACACAGAGTCGAAAGAGTTGCTGTCGAGGCTTCCGCTGATGCCATTTTCTCGAGACTACAACAAAGGAAACAAGCTCTCGCAACAGTACTGCTGCATGTAATAGCGGCACCCGAATGCTGCCGACCGCAGACGGAGTCACCCGAACGGCCTGGTCGCTTCTCTGCTGTTTGATTCGCTCAGCGCCGCCACCGCCATCTCGCCCACTGGCCAGCACTGTTTTGTTTCGCCAGCGCTGCTCTGGCCTTGCCGCGCCGCGCCACTAGAACTGCTAGCGTTGTGCCACCATCCAGTGCCGTAATCTCCTGTGGCTGCGTGGATAAAATCAAAATATTTATCCAGTAGAAGATTAAATTCGGAATAATTTGTTAAGATGATGAAGGAACGTCTTACAGAAATGTCTTTAGGGGCATAGCGATTCTTAAACTTGTGTGTCAACATACTAGGGGTCCTCCGAAGGCGCCCCTGATTTCAAAATTAAATATATCGAAAACTAAAATCGATAGACGAGTGCAACAAATGGTGTGTTTATTGTGAAATCTGTACGAGTTTCATACAAAAGTTATACAGAACTTCATAATTCAAAAAGCTGCTAACTGATGGCGCTGTAATGAACAATGCGTAGTGCCTATAAAAAGTGAGCTGCAATTCAGAGCTATCAGCTCCAAAAACGTGAAAGCAGGTTAGCGCACCATAGGAAGAGGTTGGAATCATGTGTTCTGTCGATCAACGTGTTTTTCTGCTATTTTAAGACCACAGGTTAGAACACAGTCCTACGGCAACAAGGCGTACTTTTAAAAACACGATTTTCTGGCGCTGCAGTCCGGAACCGCGGGACTGCTACGGTCGCAGGTTCGAATCCTGCCTCGGGCATGGGTGTGTGTGATGTCCTTAGGTTAGTTAGGTTTAATTAGTTCTAAGTTCTAGGGGACTTATGACCTAAGATGTTGAGTCCCATAGTGCTCAGAGCCATTTGAGCCATAAAAACACGATTTGATCTTCCAAAAGGACCCGGTGCGAAAACCGTTCGCCTGTCCTTTGCCAAATTCCAACGGCTAGGCAGCGTAGCTGATGATCTAGCTCGGGATGTTGGTCCCAGGCGAACTATAGTTACTCCTGAAAATGTCGTCACGGTTTCTGAAATTTTTCAGCACAAAAAAAGGTTCAAATGGCTCTGAGCACTATGGGACTTAACTTCTGAGGTCATCAGTCCCCTAGAACTTAGAACTACTTAAACCTCACTAACCTAAGGACATCACACACATCCATGGCCGAGGCAGGCTTCGAACCTGCGACCGTAGATGTCGCGCGGTTCCAGACTGTAGCGCGTAGAACCGCTCGGCCACCCCGGCCGGCTAGAAAACACATAATTAGTTTATAATTCACTCAGAACTAGTACTACTACAACTACTGCTACTAGACATTGAACTGTCGAACCACTAGCATTTTTATCGTAAACTTCGCAAATCTGGCAATCTATGTTCATTGGATTAGAGTTGTTCGCATTTACAAACGACTGCTTTACGCCGAGCAAGAGGAGGCTCAAATGGCTCTGAGCACTATGGGACGTAACTTTTGAGGTCATCAGTCCCCTAGAACTTAGAACTACTTAAACCTAACTAACCTAAGGACATGACACACATCCATGCCCGAGGCAGGATTCGAACCTGCGACCGTAGTGGTCGCGCGGTTCCAGACTGTAGCGCCTAGAACCGCTTGGCCACACTGGCCGGCTTTTCAGCACAGTCCAACAAAACCCATCCGAAGCATTGCAGCAGAGACTGGTTTGAAGCGTTCCGGCTCACAGAAAATACCGAGAGAGAGCCTAAAAACGTTTCCATTCAAAGTCCAAAGCCGTGCTCTGAGACAGATGGCTGACTTTGCGAACCAGCTACTCACAGTGACTGATAATGGAGGATTTGGTGTTGGCTGCTTCTGGTTCAGCGATGTGGCACATTCCCATTGAATGAGGTCGCAAAAATAAACAAAACGGCTATTTTAGGGTTCCGAAAATCCCAATTTGTGTGAAGCGAACTGATTGTATTCTCCGAAAGTTACTGTTTGGACTGTGGATGCAGCAGAGGGGTGATTTGCTGTGGCTGTGTGCTCCTGTAATGATTTGTGGTTCCTGTCTGGATGAGCAGAGGGTGGTATAATAGGTGGGTGGCCGGTTTCCTCTCACTACAACACAGAATGCACAAGTGGTTAAGATACACTTTATTGCAGGAAACAATTGAGTACTTAAATTGAATTATGTGCAATGTGAAGTTCTGTGTCCGTATGACAACTATATACAATGACTAACGTACCCTCACAGCTAGCTGAGGTGCTAGGTGACGACTATCACTGTGGAAGACTAGAGCACAGTGCGACGTATTGAGGTGAAATGCGAACTGAGTCCCGATGCGACGTACTGAGGTACTGAGACAGAGAGATTGAGACAGCTCGGTCGGCGGCGGCCTACCCAGGGGAGGAGGGGGGGGGGGGGTTATCTGCGCGTACCCTGGGGGCGTGTCTCGGTCTTCTCTTGCCATGGGCGGCGCCTAGTTCAGTGCCTGCTACACAATGTTTCCTAGTGTCGACCGGTATGCCGGCAAAGGCGTACGCCAGCACAGTATTGACCCTTTTTTCATGCTAGAAACGTTGACTGGTGAAAGTTACTTTGCAGTTTTGGAGCAACTTGTCACCGCACAGCTAGTATTGGAGGAATGATCAGGCAGCGAGTGGCTCATCCAAGATAGGACCAAACGACAGCGCACCCGACAAATGTTTCTCTTTCTTGATGAATACTTCGGGGACAGTGCCATTGCGCTAGACTATTGCAAATTTACTGGCGCAGGTATGGACTGGCCTCCATATCCGTCCGATGTGACTACTTGTGACTGCTTTTGGTGGGGCGCACTGACAGATCAAACTTTATTCCAGAAATTCAACTTGACTGTAATTGGTGTAGACGAACTGTCTAAAGCGACATACGAAGATTTGTGCAGGACTGTGACTCGAGCAGCAATTTCCCGCTTATCATGACTGGTCGCTTTGCCACTTAAACTATCCGAGCACGCTCCCCGGACTAAACCAAACTTTCGTATGTGACACATCTATCTACTTTTTTCCATAGAATCTGGGAATATATTTACTTGTTTACTGTATCCAGTGCTTTTCCGTAATCAATAGAAACATTGTAAATTGGGGAATTACGTTTTGTTAGCTGTCCCGAGTGTATCAGTTTGTGCACGATCTACCTTTCCGGGAACGATTCTGAGCATCAGTCACGATTGATTCTGCTATCTCGCCTTCGGATTATGTTGGCAAGGATATTATATGCTATGCACAGTTGGCTTATCATCCTTACGTGTGCAGGTTGTCGGATTTACCTTCACCACCCTAAATAACTTTTTGTCTAACTTTTACGGTGTGCAATAGTTAGCGTACCAATAAGACGTTATGTCGAAATCGTGCTGGGGCACGGAACTTGCGACTTACCTGACAACTTCAACTCCGGAGTGCTGCACGAGCGAGTGGGGTGCTCGTTATACATTAATCAAACTCTCCGAAGCATGGGCACCTGTATTGCAACGCAAATACTGTCGCAGCGAGAGAACAAATTAGACACGCAACTAACTAACTATATTTATTATTTACGAGTCGACTGGTTGGGATAGGTTGTATAACAACCGCGTTCATAAATGAAAAGCAAGAATGCACTGAAGTATGCTGGTTTATTGTGGACAAAGTTGTACATGAACCAAAGGAAATCACTACTACTCAATTAGAATGGTGGGAATAATCATTTGTATGAATATCGTTGGCAAAGAGTGGCTCACTGGAAGCTTAATTGTATCTGAATGTACCAATAACACATTGGAGCATATGTCGAACCTAACTGGAAGACTGCTTGGGAAGAGCAGCAAATTTTCTTAATCCGCACCGCTCGCAAATGCAAAGTAATCGAGCCCAAGACTCGCGAAATAAGACAAGTATCCGAGCGACCTAAGTTGCGCTGCAAATCTTGCGAATTGTGAGCTGCTCAGAGAACCGACAGCGCTAACAGTGAATCGCAAAATTTACTGGGAACTGTGCGAAAATGCGCACCGACGCGCAAGTCAGCAAAGAATGCAAAATGGCTGAGATGGCGGCCGAGAATGGCTGCCGGCGATGAGATGTCACGACAGGGTTTCAGGCGCCCCCTGCACAGCAGGTCGCGAAACGGAGTCCTCCTCTCTTCCTAGCTCCCTACCTCTCGAAAAATTCAGTCTTGTGGGGAGGATCTCCAGGTTTCACCAAAGTGGCCAGCGAGAATTTTGTTTTCTTCTCCGGAATATAGGGGAACACTGCACAGATTTACCACTCTTGGCTCACTGAATGCATTTTATTATGCGGAACGTTAGTATTGACTCCTCGCAGCCAGGTTCCACTCGTTGGTCGCGTCCTTGGCGCGAGAGCGAGGTCTGGGACCAGATCCACGTGACTGGATAACCAGAGTCTGGGGGGGAAGGCAACGAGTCTTCCCGCGGTATTCTAAGTTCTGTGTAGCGGAAGGTGAATCCTCACACACGGCAGTTCTCTGGGGGCTAGTAGGCGACTACTTTCAAACGAGGAAATCGCGTCTGTGACCTTAATACAGACGTTTCACTCTCCTCCCGTCACACCAGAGCCTCCGTGACAGACCTCTCACGGTGACGCCGGAACCGTTCTGCAGTCACTCTGTCCGTCCGCTTTCCACCGAGCCAAACTGAAAGCTTCCTCCACAGATAGCCAGCCTTGCGCCGTCCTCGAATATAATGAGAAATGAGCAAATAAAAAGATACACATCGCATAGTGATACGTGACAGCTAGGTCACAAAAACCAGCATAGTCCTCTAATTGGGAAGGTATCAAGAATGGTGTGCCACAGGGTTCAGTCTTGGCTCCCTTATTGTTCTTAATATATATTAACGACTTGCCACTCTATGTTCATGAAGATGCAAACTTCGTTCTTTTTGCTGATGATACAAGTATATTAATCACACCCAAAAAGCAAGAATCAGCTGAGGAAATTGCAAATAATGTCTTTCAGAAAATTAGTAAGTGGTTCTCTGCAAATGGGTTCTCACTGAATTTTGAGAAAACACAGTTTTTACAATTCTGTACACTAAATGGCATAACACCTTCGATAAATATAGACTATGAACGGAAGTCTGTTGCTAAGGTAGAATACTCAAAATTTCTGGGTGTGTGCATTGATGAGAAATTGAATTGGAAGAAACACATCTGCTGAAACGGTTAGGTTCAGCTACTTATGCTATTAGGGTTATTGCAAATTTTGGTGATAAACATATCAGTAAATTAGCCTACTATGCCTATTTTCATTCACTGCTTTCATATGGCATCATATTTTGGGGCAATTCGTTATTAAGAGCGAAAGTATTCATTACACAAAAGCGTGTAATCTGAATAATAGCTGGAGCCCACCCAAGATCACCTTGCAGACATTTATTTAAGGAACCCGGGATATTCACAGGACCTCCACAATACATATATTCACTTATGAAATTTGTCATTAATAACCCATCTCAATACAAAAATAACAGCGAAGTGCATAGCTACAACACTAGAAGAAAGGATGATCTTCACTATTCTGGATTAAATCTTACTTTGGCACAGAAAGGGGTGAATTAGGCTGCATAAAAATCTTTGCTCATTTGCCAAATAGTATTAAAAGTCTGACAGATGGCCAACCAACATTTAAAAGCAAATTAAAAGAATTTCTGAACGACAACTCCTTCTACTCAATAGATGAATTCTTAGATATGAAATAGTAACTGTAAAAACTTAATTAATTAACTAATTAATTAGTTATTTTTTTTAAAGAAAACTTATGTTAAAGTAACTCGTTCCACATCATTACGAAATGTCGTATTTATGATGTATGGAACAAGGATTAATGTATGTATATGTATGTATCGTCACAAAGTAAAATTAAAATAAAAAAAAAATGGTAACGGCCGTGCCGAGGCGGATACACTGGTTCCCGTGAGCTCATCGAAGCGTCTGGTGTGACCGCTACTTGGATGGGCAACTGTCCGCGTGCCGCGCGTGCTGTTGACAATATTCCCTCTGCCTTTGCGGCAGAGTGGACAGGAGGGGTGGAGGCGTGATATCCCAGATAACTAGTCTTTGCACCCATGTCCTGCACTCAGTTCCAAACCCCTCCCCATTGCGTCACGAAGTGGCGGCGTGCACCAACACCATTGATGGTGATCCGTCCGTTGGAAGGGGACGTTAATCTCGATGGGCCCCCTCGGTGCTCTTCGAGAGGAGCAGGCTGTGTGCCGGCAGAGGGTTTCACCCGTTCTCTTCCCTCATCGTCTCCAACACGAACACGACACTACACTGACCGCACACCCATTACAGTAACCCACCCTTAACAGCTACACTTCCACACACAGCTCGTACTTGGAGAAGGAAAGGTGACTGCGGGCGCGAAAGACAGGAAGAACCTTTCTAATTAAGTGGATTAACCTACCCTTCGGGATTTCCTAGCCATTCGTGCCATACGCATTTACTATCAAGTAAATGTTTAGCTACCTGCAGGACGTTAAACAACATGACAGCCTAGCTTGCAACTTTGTTCGTTACGAAGATACGGACAACACTACGTCTTTTTTAAATAGCATTCTTTACTCTGTATTAGACAACGCGCTTAAGCCCTTCAGGCACTGTACTGTTCACGGGAACATGACGATATTAAGGAAGCAGGACTCTGGTGTCCTGTACTGGCACACAGTAGAGTTACCTGGAGTAATGTATCTCATCCAATCGCTGGCGCTGAAAGTACACACACGGAAGAACGCTGCAGAACAGAATTAAAGGACCAGTTTTTCGGAACCCCGTAATTGTCTTCCATTCTGACGCAGAAGTTTAAAATTTGTCTCAAAGGTGCGTACAACCTCCCCCTGTAACGGTCCAAATGCGTGGCGCTATGGAGCTCAGCTCACGGACTCGCCGACGCGAGATGTCGATACGTGTGGAAAAAAAAGGCGACAGCTCAGAAGCTCATGTGACGTGCAAAGTGGGCTGATGACGTCACATTGGCACCAAATTGCACCACAATTCTGCCCAACACCACCGCGGACGTGTCACAAAATGGGAACGTCGTCACATCTCCTCTTAGCAGCATTACTCCCATTCTGTCGACACCTCTGCGGTGGAGGCCATAACCGGACACCTGCCGTTGAAATGACACGGTTTCCTCGTGGGTGGCCGAGTAGAAGAATTCAGACACACCGCCGTTCACAGTCGACACGAAAAGGCCTCAGGAGGTGGCAATCAATGAAAGCACTCCTTCTCTTGGAGTGTCTTGTGGTCGACAACGACAGTTCACAATGCGATGAGCAACGAGAGTACGTTCTTGACAATGTTTGACGCTGCTGGCACAAACCGATGTTTCAGCCCCCACTAAGGACGTTATGGGGCTGCATCTCTGTTGAAAATGATCGCACCCCTTTGGAGTTCAGCGCAACCATAACTTTTGCTCTTGTGCATAGGATAGATCCAATAGGGACCGTTCAGAATCATTCGACGAAATTTGATCGTGATCCGAAGCAGCTGAGTGTGCTTATGCCTTTTGAGCGCCCCCTGTGGCGTAGTCACGGTAAGGATGGCAGTTATCGCTAAAACGCTTCGGCTTTATCTGCTCTTTTTTTGCTTCTCTTTTCTTTCCACGCCACTTTTTCCCATCACTACATCATGGAGGGGTTCAACATTGACATATCAGTGAATAAAACGGCGAAGACTCTCTCGAAGGACCCCCCCCCCTTCCCAATCGCACCCCAGTTTACCAATACCCACGGTTGGCATCTGCCGACATTTATTGACGCTTTTAAAAATATGCCTATACAGAGAAATCCTGCAAAGTAGCCCTAGCCACCTTCGGATAGGCAACCGCTTGACACACCTGCGGCGCCAGTTGCCTGCCTGCAGGTGCTCAGGCCTACTGCACAGGTGTTCTCTGTATAGGCACATTTTTGAAATTGTCAGTAAATGTCGGCGGGTCCCACCGACGGTACTGCCCAACTGGGGGTCTTAGAGGCAGCCTTTGCCATTTAATTCACACATCTGTCCATAGTGATCACACCACAGGAGGGCCTGAAACTGTCGCACTCAAAAACAAAAACCATAAGTATAAGATGCTTTGGATGGCGCCCAAACTGCGTCGATGGTTTTGAAAGGTCCCTGTTGGTTTCAACCTGTACACGAGAGCAAAAGTTATGGTCACACAAAGTCATGCAGTCACGTTCAATAGGGATGCAGGTCCAAAATGTCCTTATAGAGGGGTTGAAACATTCTGGTGTTTCAGCAGCGTCAAACGTTATCAAGAACGTCGTCCTCTTGGTCATGACATTGCAAAGTGTCGTTTTCGACCACGAAATCTGTAAGAATCAACGAGCCAAGAAAACGGCTGGTTTCATTGACGCCTTTTACACCACACACTGAGGACTTCTCGTGTCAGTTCTGAACGGCCGTGTGTCTAAAATATTTCTCTCGGCCACCTGTAAAAAAACCACTTGATTTCGATGGTGGGTGTCGCGGTTGTGACCCCCACTGCACAGGTGTCAAAAGAAGGGCAGAAATGTGGGAAAGAGGGGGTCTGACGACCCCCCCCCCCCAATCGTGTAACACGTCCACGGTGGCGTTGGGCATAATTGTGGTGCAATTTGGTGCCAGTGTGACGTCATTAACCCACTTTACACGTCACATTAACTACAGAGCTCTGGCCTTTTTTTTCGGATGTGTCGTCACCTTGTGTTCTGAAGCGTCGCGCAGAATGGGGTTGCTTTCACAGGGCGCCGCGCTTTTGCGCCATTTTAGAAAGAGGCTGTAGGCACTTTTTGGCCAAATTTCATACTACTTCTTCGCAATCGAAGGCAATTAAGGGGTTTCAGAAAAGTGATCCTATAGGTCTGTTTTCCAGTACTCAAGGAAAATGGACACTTATCACTCATCTTCAGTTGAAGGTTTGCGTGGGCACAATGTACAGCGAGGAAGAGAAGGTAGAAATGCTAATCATCTACGGAGAACGTAGGTCAGCAGAACAGTCACTGCAATAATGTTTTGTTGTTTAGAATATGCGTGAATGTATTACAGTGCTGCACTAGTTTTAAACGAGAAGTTGTGTACAGAGGAGGCAATCCTTGACTAAAAACTGCATCATCGTTATTTTTCTTTTGTTTTCAACTGAGGGAGGTTCACGAAATGACCGGTGTGAGTTTTCGTCGTCCTTCCAACAAGTGCACGAGTTACGTTACCGGGTTACCTGCACTGTGTCCTGGTACAGGAGAGAGAAAGCCACTTTTGTGTCATGTTGTTAATAACGCCGTGCACGCGTGAATGGTGCACTGTGATAACGTTTTCGAAGACAATTTGTGGAGACGAAATGGATTGCCTAATAAACATGTATACAGTGTTTTTTAATTGTAATGGTGTTCATATCTTCGTATCGAACAAAGTTACACGAAAGGCAATCATAGTGGTTAATGTCACCCTGCTAGCTTTTTTAATTTTTTATTTTGCCTCTGGACAAAAAGTTTGCGGTGAAGATAACTGATACACAAAGAGTAAAGTTAAAGAGTAGATAGTATTAACCATTCCAAAAAGTTCTTTCCCCCTGTCACCTGAGAAATACTTTAGTGTCATTTAATAGCTGTTACAAAACACTCACGATCTCCAACTCTGCGAGGCGTGTCGCTGTGTTTGTGTACCTCCCAGGTGACGATCGGCCGTGTGGCCGGCACCTCGCCTCAGACAAACGCCGGCGCCTTTTAAGAGGCGGCCTCTAACGCGGTGATTGGTTCACATCTGACCGCGGTGGACTCTGACAATTTGAGGGGTTACCACGTCGCGGTTAGCGGTCAGTTAGGACGCTTCTCGCCTCACAGCGGCCTCGTTAGACCAGACCCGCGTGGGAAAAAAAGCGACGAAAATAGAGGATAAAGCGAGCGGGCGGCCGACCACGCCCCTCCCACGGAGGGCTCGCTGTCTGTCCGTGTCTGGAAGAGGCACAGCGGGCCCCGCGTTTCCCAACGAGCTACGCGCGTCTTCTTGGCAAACATCTCCAGACTGCGTGTGGGCGCTGGGATGGAGGTCACCGGGACCGGGGGAAGTCTCCAGGGGGCACCAGTTTCTCGTAGCAGGCTGGTTTCGTACAGCTTCTAACGCTACCGTCCGGTTAACCTTTAACTCACGAAGTGACTCTTCTGTAACGTACACTTCGAGGTGTGATCTCTGGGTGGCCTATGTTTAAATCGAGACTTGAGGCGCAAATCATTTGAAATTTTTAATTTGTATTGTTGTCGTTGTTGTGGTCTTCAGTCCTGAGACTGGTTTGATGCAGCTCTCCATGCTACTCTATCCTGTGCAAGCTTCTTCATCTCCCAGTACTTTCTGCAGCCTACATCCTTCTGAATCTGTTTAGTGCATTCATCTCTTGGTCTCCCTCTACGATTTTTACCCTCCACGCTGCCCTCCAATGCTACATTTGTGATCCCCTGATGCCTCAGAACATGTCCTACCAACCGATGTCTTCTTATGGTCAAGTTGTGCCACAAACTCCTCTTCTCGCCAATTCTATTGAATACCTCGTCATTAGTCATGTGATCTACACTTCTAATCTTCAGCATTCTTTTGTAGCACCACATTTCGAAAGCTTCTATTCTCTTCTTGTCCAAACTATTTATCGTCCATGTTTCACTTCCATACATGGCTACACTCCATACAAATACTTTCAGAAACGACTTCCTGACACTTAAATCAATACTCGATGTTAACAAATTTCTCTTCTTCAGGAACGCTTTCCTTGCCATTGCCAGTCTACATTTTATATCCTCTCTACTTCGACCATCATTATTTATTTCGCTCCCCAAATAGCAAAACTCCTTTACTACTTTAAGTACCTCATTTGCTAATCTAATTCCCTCAGCATCACCCTACTTCATTCGACTACTTTCCATTACCCTCGTTTTGCTTTTGTTGACGTTCATCTTATATCCTTCTTTCAAGACACTGTCCATTCCGTTAATTTATATTGTGTAACATTTATTACAAAGTTATCTAAGTGTTGTTTAGATGCCTCTTGTTTATTTTATTGCACTAAATAAAGTCCGCAGCATTTTACTATTTATCATACGAAAAACATACTTTTGTGTGGTCATTTAAATCATACACACAAATGAACATTTAGAAAGCTAAATTTTACATTCTTAAAAATTATACTACCTATGTAGCAAGTAAATTTCCATATAAAACTAAATTCTAGGGTTTAAATTTGCACATATAAATTCCACTCGGTAGGTATAAAAAGCAAGTGTCCAAAATTGACATTCCTTGCTGGGATCTACATTTGTCTTATCACCACTCACAACACGTTTGATTTCAACGAACACTTTAAATATTTTGTTGGAGAAACAGACAGATCGCCGTCTAAATCTCCTGGAGGCCTTCCTCTGAATGGTGCTCATGTTCGATAGCAGAACTGTGCTCACTGGCTCTCGTAAATTCGTCGTCTTCTTCGTGTGTGTCTCGATGTACGCCACTGGCACCATCCTCCATCCACCGGCTACTAATTTCATCAAACTGGGGAAAGTTACAACCGACAAGTTCTCGCGAACACATTTTCTGGCTTAGTTCAAATGGCTCTGAGCACTATGGGACTTAACATCTATGGTCATCAGTCCCCTAGAACTTAGAACTACTTAAACCTAACTAACCTAAGGACATCACACAACACCCAGCCATCACGAGGCAGAGAAAATCCCTGACCCCGCCGGGAATCGAACCCGGGAACCCGGGCGTGGGAAGCGAGAACGCTACCGCACGACCACGAGATGCGGGCGACACATTTTCTGCTAGACCCTACTGTGATGAGGAAAACAGGTACGCAGTTCACGAGGCGTGGTCTAGCAGACCCCAACATCTGTCAGTAACACGCGTCAACAAAAAAACAAAGAAACGTGTTTTCGCGCGGTCTGAGATACCACAAGTCGAAGTTTCACAGTCATTATTCGAAATTTGCAAAAAGTTAAAAATTATCATTTTTAGGTGATCTCATGGGAAGAAGGCGACGAACGTCGGCGTGACCTTATAAGCACCAGCATGGTGATGCAGAATTAAACAGATTTTTTTTTTAACAAAAGTTACTTGGCTTTTTTTTTTGATGGTCGAGACAGTTGTTACTTCAGTAATAACTTCATCATTAACAACTCAACGGCAGTTTACTTTGTATCTCCTGTTTTATCGCTTGAATTAGCACCACATTTAACTGGGACCGTTCGTCCTTGCACCCCAAGTAGCCGCGCGCGCTAAGGCGCCCATCTTCCGGAACACAGGGAGGCGCGCCGGCCGCGCATTAACGCTGGGGGTCGGTGTGCAGGCCGGTCCGGCTGTGATTTTTAGGCGGTTTCCCACATCACACTATGCTAATACTGGACTGGTAACTACGTCACACCTCAAATACACGGTTCGCAAACATTTACAGCACGTTCTCACACTCGCACAGGAGGTAGCATTAGACGCAGACAGATGGGGTTACCAAAATCCCATCCCGGAGAGGAAGTGATGACGTCAAGAAGGCTATCCAGTCATCTGTCACCGCTAACAATGCCAAATTCGACATAACATGCCGATCGCGTGGACGCACGGGATACGGCCAGGCAGACGAAGAACAAGAAGAAGAAGATAGCCACATTACAAGAAACTCTCCATAATTATACGAAGTTAAAATTATACATTGCGTGCTGACGAGTAGAAAACACAAAAAAAAGGTTCAAATGGCTCTGAGCACTATGGGACTTAGCTTCTGAGGTCATCAGTCCCCTAGAACTTAGAACTACTTAAAACTAACTAACCTAAGGACATCACACACATCTACGGCCAAGGCAAGATTCGAACCTGCGACCGTAGCGGTCGCGCGCTTCCAGACTGTAGCGCCTAGAACCGCTCGGCCACCCCGGCCGGCTAGAAAACACATAATTCGTTTATAATTCACTCAGAACTAGTACTACAACAACTACTGCTACTAGACATTGAACTGTCGAACCACTAGCATTTTTATCGTAAACTTGACAAATCTGGCAATCTACACTCCTGGAAATTGAAATAAGAACACAGTGAATTCATTGTCCCAGGAAGGGGAAACTTTATTGACACATTCCTGGGGTCAGATCCATCACATGATCACACTGACAGAACCACAGGCACATAGACACAGGCAACAGAGCATGCACAATGTCGGCACTAGTACAGTGTATATCCACCTTTCGCAGCAATGCAGGCTGCTATTCTCCCATGGAGACGATCGTAGAGATGCTGGATGTAGTCCTGTGGAACGGCTTGCCATGCCATTTCCACCTGGCGCCTCAGTTGGACCAGCGTTCGTGCTGGACGTGCAGACCGCGTGAGACGACGCTTCATCCAGTCCCAAACATGCTCATTGGGGGACAGATCCGGAGATCTTGCTGGCCAGGGTAGTTGACTTACACCTTCTAGAGCACGTTGGGTGGCACGGGATACATGCGGACGTGCATTGTCCTGTTGGAACAGCAAGTTCCCTTGCCGGTCTAGGAATGGTAGAACGATGGGTTCGATGACGGTTTGGATGTACCGTGCACTATTCAGTGTCCCCTCGACGATCACCAGTGGTGTACGGCCAGTGTAGGAGATCGCTCCCCACGCCATGATGCCGGGTGTTGGCCCTGTGTGCCTCGGTCGTATGCAGTCCTGATTGTGGCGCTCACCTGCACGGTGCCAAACACGCATACGACCATCATTGGCACCAAGGCAGAAGCGACTCTCATCGCTGAAGACGACACGTCTCCATTCGTCCCTCCATTCACGCCTGTCGCGACACCACTGGAGGCGGGCTGCACGATGTTGGGGCGTGAGCGGAAGACGGCCTAACGGTGTGCGGGACCGTAGCCCAGCTTCATGGAGACGGTTGCGAATGGTCCTCGCCGATACCCCAGGAGCAACAGTGTCCCTAATTTGCTGGGAAGTGGCGGTGCGGTCCCCTACGGCACTGCGTAGGATCCTACGGTCTTGGCGTGCATCCGTGCGTCGCTGCGGTCCGGTCCCAGGTCGACAGGCACGTGCACCTTCCGCCGACCACTGGCGACAACATCGATGTACTGTGGAGACCTCACGCCCCACGTGTTGAGCAACTCGGCGGTACGTCCACCCGGCCTCCCGCATGCCCACTATACGCCCTCGCTCAAAGTCCGTCAACTGCACATACGGTTCACGTCCACGCTGTCGCGGCATGCTACCAGTGTTAAAGACTGCGATGGAGCTCCGTATGCCACGGCAAACTGGCAGACACTGACGGCGGCGGTGCACAAATGCTGCGCAGCTAGCGCCATTCGACGGCCAACACCGCGGTTCCTGGTGTGTCCGCTGTGCCGTGCGTGTGATCATTGCTTGTACAGCCCTCTCGCAGTGTCCGGAGCAAGTATGGTGGGTCTGACACACCGGTGTCAATGTGTTCTTTTTTCCATTTCCAGGAGTGTATGTTCATTGGATTAGAGTTCTTCGCATTCACAAAACGAATTACAGATCTAATCTCTCAGGCGGCGAGATTTTCCATCAACTTCGTCGTTCTAAACAAGCACTACACAGTGTGGACAACACACAGAGAACTCATGAGGGTGTCTTCTTCTCCCTGATTCGAAGCAACTACCGCTCATCAACAGAACTGCAACTGTAGCGCCGTCGAGGAAACATTACTAGGTGCCCTCAGTAACTAATGAAATATATGTGTTTTCTCTGCCACTTTCGGTTGAAAAAATGCAGAAATTCTTGTGGGACACTGTGGAATATTCCCACTTCAGCCCCTATAGTTTCATGAAGTTCCCATACGTGGCAGTGTTACACTGGGTGTTCAAAAAGTCTCTCCGCAGTGCCGTATGATTGTTAGCTCCACGTGCCGTTTGCCGCAGTGAATATACCGAAATGAAACTCGCTGTGCGTTTATTGTTTCGTTGAGAAATATGGGACCTACAATCCGACGTCTAGAAATTGCAGCCCAAACTCCTATTTTCACATAATGGAGTGGTTCCTCATGCATACACAATGGATTTTGCAGTACTCCACATACGAGAATTTTGCGAGTTCATGTACCCGGATAAATGAAACCACGCCTCATCAGTGAAAAACGTTTCATTAAGAATATGGAGTGTAGCCATGTATGGAACTGAAACGTGGACGATAAATAGTTTAGACAAGAAGAGAATAGAAGCTTTCGAAATGTGGTGCTACAGAAGAATGCTGAAGATTAGATGGATAGATCACACAACTAATGAGGAGGTATTGAATAGAATTGGGGAGAAGAGGAGCTTGTGGCGCAACTTGACTAGAAGAAGGGATCGGTTGGTAGGACATGTGTTGAGTCATCAAGGGATCACAAATTTAGCAGCGTGGAGGGTAAAAATCGTAGAGGGAGACCAAGAGATAAATACACTAAGCAGATTCAGAAGGCTGTAGGCTGCACTAGGTACTGGGAGATGAAGAAGCTTGCACAGGATAGAGTAGCATGGAGAGCTGCATCAAACCAGTCTCAGGACTGAAGACGATAACAACAACCACAAGAATATCCCTTCCATTTTGTTGAGCGAAATTTTTGAACCATTGACAATAATGCAGTTTCTTGCCATGATCAGTATTTTTCAGTTCTTGCACGACTGTCACTTTGTATGGGAACAGTTCTAATTTTTTTTTCTTTTACAGCTGTGCGGGCCGTTCCAACACTGACATCGATTTCCTGGGCGAGTTTTCTTACTGACTTCTTCGGACTCGTGGACATTTTATCGGAAATATCGACTAGTTTATCCTCAGACAAAACGCTAGGACGACCACTTCTCGGTGCATCTGTCACTGAACCCATACTTCGAAATTTGTTAATCAAATCTCGCACAGTATCGCGAGTGTTGTCTCCGGGAAAACTGAATTAAATGTTTGACGAACTGAAACTGTGCATTTACCGCCACTTGTTCGACTAAAAACAAACGTTCTTCAATGGTTTGCATTTTAACACTGACAAAAATGAAACAAACGAACAAAGGAACTAAACAACCGTTCACCTCAACACGTATCGACACACACCAACGATACTACTGACGCTGCCAGAGATAAACGAAACAGTGGAATGTAGGGAGAGTCCACTTGAAGGCAAGTAACCCAGGCAGGCGAAAAATCATACGGCACGCGCGGCTAACAATCATACGGCACTGCGGAGAGACTTTTTGAACACCCCGTACATAAACTTTCAAAATGTCATCCGTAACGGAGGTAGGTTCCAGTAGAGAGCTGTCACTCAGTTTCTTTTGGCGGAGAAACAGAGCAACGCAGATATTCATAGGCGCTTGCACAGTGCCTACGGAGACCTGGCAGTGAACAAAAGCACAGTGAGTCGTTGGGCGAGGCGTGTCATTATCGTGACAAGGTCGCTCAAGCCTTTCCGATATCCCGCGCGCCGGTCGGTCGCTCACAGCTGTGACTCCTTCATTGTTGGAACGTGCGGACACTCTCATCCGAGGTGATGGCACTTTCCGACGTTCATCTGCCTGGTTCAATGAAGGATACACTCCACGGGAAGCAGTACATGGATGGTGGGGATGTTATTGATGCACCAACACGTTGGCTCCGAGGTCGGCCAGTAGAGCGGTAGCACCCAGTAACGTGGCGTGAGGGCCGTGGCACTGAACGCAGATTACGTTGAGAAACAGGGGTTTGTAGCCAAAAGGGTGGGGAATAATACGGTGTATTGGGTACCTGAATAAAACCAACTCGCTTTCAGAAAAAAAAGTGTTTCATTACTTATTGAACGACCCTCTTACAAACGGAACTTATTTTCTGGAAGTTCCTCCCGTAAATAAATCCAACGGGGTTGTGGATGCTCAACGCCTTCGTTGATTATATGAAGGCATTTGATATGGTGGTTAGGGAGAAGTCACGGAGCATGTTTTAACGAAAATGTGTGGCTGCCCAAATACTCAATTCAAGCTGAACAATGTTTGTATGCAAAGGCAAAAATTGTTTTAGATCTGGGGCATAGGAAGA
The DNA here is from genome assembly GCF_023898315.1 of Schistocerca nitens. NCBI lineage: Eukaryota > Metazoa > Arthropoda > Insecta > Orthoptera > Acrididae > Schistocerca > Schistocerca nitens. Next base: position 15,207,890 of record NC_064622.1, read on the forward strand.
AATTGTAATCAATCCCGAAGTACGCCAATGATGCAGTCCCTCTCTTCCTCCCTCCCCCCCCCTCCTCTCTCTCTCTCTCTCTCATTATATGAAGTAATTTGGAACTGGAAGAAACACAGTGGAATGAAACTGAATAACAAAATTCACATACATAAATACTATGCTTTTCGTAATTCTGCTTCTGTGTGGGTCCGCAGCCTCCAGTAATTTTATGGAAGAAAGCATTGCCCGTAGTAGGTTGTATTGTTTTTACTTTTTTAGCACCCGTGCACAGACAATCTACCTTCCGTACCAATAATAAATATGTAAAACAGTCATCTCTGCCTGTTTATCTTTGAAGAAGTTAATCTCTAAAACTACAGGAAAGATTTTTATGGGGTTTTCACTCGTAACTTCAGCGCAGTCAGGAGCACCGCATAGGCTATACGAGGACTATTTAGAAAATTTCGTAACTTTGTCGACAAAATTTTTCTACGATTACCTTTCACTTATTGTGCATGGCCTCGTTCGAAATACTCCCCTCTAGCCGGCCAGTATGGCCGTGCGGTTCTAGGCGCTTCAGTCTGGAACCGCGTGACCGCTACGGTCGCAGGTTCGAATCCTGCCTCGGGCATGGATGTGTGTGATGTCCTTAGGTTAGTGCCGTTGGTGCCGTTTGCACTGCTGGAAACAGTCTTGGTACGCCTCTAGCTGGATCGCGCGAAGCGCCGTCAAGGACTTTCTTTTATCTCGTCTATCGTTGCAAATCTTCGTCCTTTCAACGGGGTTTTCAACTTTTGAAATAAAAAAAATGTCCGTAGTGGCCAGGTCTGGAGAGTACAGAGGATGAGGCAGTACAATGATTTCGTTTTTTGTGCAATAGTCACGCACCGGCCGGCCGCTGTGGCGGAGCGGTTCTAGGCGCTTCAGTCTGGAAACACGCTGCTGCTACGGTCGCAGGTTCGAATCCTGCCTCGGGCATAGATGTGTGTGATGTCCTTAGGTTAGTTATGTTTAAGTAGTTCTAAGTCTAGGGGACTGATGTCCTCAGATGTTAGGTCCCATAGTGCTCAGAGCCATTTGAACCATTTTTAGTCTCTCACCAACAGGGATGAATGTACGGGTGCATTATCGTGATGCAAAAGCCCTGAATTATATCGTCACATTTCAGACCGTTGCCTTCTCACATTTTCTCGCACGCGTCACAACACGTCTCTATAGTACCATCGATTAACAGTTTTCTCCTGTGGCACGAATTCATAATGAACTAACCCTTCAAAGTCAAAGAAAACTATCAGCATGGCTTTGACATTTGACCTGACTTGAAGAGCTTTTTTTGGTCTTGGAGAACCTTTCCCGACCAATTCTGGAGATTGAGTCTTGGTCTCAACGTCATAACCGTAGACCCACGCCTCATCACCAGTTGGGATTCTCTTACGGAACATCTGTTTTCATTTGCGCGATCCAAAGGCTCTTCACAGATTGCGAGCCGAAAGTCTTTCTGGTCTTGACTCATGAGCTATGGGACAAATGGGACAAACTTTGCGGCAACACGGTGCATTCCAATATGCTATGTCAGAATTTCATGACCTGATCCAACTGGAATGTTGTATTCATCTGCAATGTCTTCGATTGGCACGCACAATGTCGTTGGCGTTTCTGACATGAGCGTCGTCGATAGACGTCGAAGGCCACCCTCAACGAGGGTCATCTTTAACTTCCGTTCGGCCATAATTTTAAACCGTGTGAACCATTCCTCACAGCGAGTACGGCGTAAGCGCTCACCACCGTAGGCTTCCTGCGTCATTTGGTGTGTCTCTGTAACGGTTTTCTTGAGTTTGCAGCAAAATTTCATGCAAACGCGTTGCTCCTCTAACTCTCCCACCTAGAAATTCGCAAACTGAGCGTCGCAACAAACTGCTCACTGCAGCACCGAACAATAACTAACAGAGATACTCCAACGAAACTTGGCAGATACGCATTAAACGTAGGCGTGCGCAGGGATGCCAACGGCATTTCGCTCCAACACACCATTGGCGCTAAATTACGAATTTTCCGCAATTTTCTGAACACACCTCGTATTTCATCAAAATCGGATCCGGAGAAACGGTATTCATTGATATCATAAAAATTTATGTATGTATGTTACACATCTTTCATTTACTGTGGAACGGGATATGTAAGGGGAAATTGCCCTATTATCGGATACCTTTTTTTAAATTGATTACCAATGAATTAGCAGTCTTTAAATCATGGCAAATGGGCTATATTATAACTAGGGAATATTTAAATATCAGATTAGTGGATAAGTTCGTAGCGTTTTTGTTTTTCCTGTTGGTATTCCGGTTATATGAATTTATGTATCGTCTTTTTCATTTGTCGTTCAGTGTTGCTATTTGAGTTTACATATTGTCATTTTGTCATTTGGAGGTAGTGAGTGGAGCTGTGGACACTAGAAAATGGGGAGCCACGCGGACGAATAAGAGCGTTTTGCACATAGTCCTCTGTTTGAGTTCAGTAGAGAGGTAACAGCAGTGGACACATTTGTGCCACGTATGGGGATAATGCCGCTGGATAGAGCACACCCAGAGAATGGTTTTCTACTTTAAGGGAGATCGTTTTCACATTAGTGACTCTCCACGTCCAGGGGGACATTCACAGTTTGGTGAATATCGTTTAAACGCATTAATCCGCAATGATCCAGGTCAGTGTACTCGGGAACTGGCAGATGTGATGAACTCTGATCATTCCGCCATCTTGCGACATTTGAATGGAATGAGGGAGGTTCAAATATCGGATGCATGGTTACCGCAAGGTCTAAGTCAAAGTCACGAAAATCAGCAACTACACTTAAAACAAATTTATTTTTGCCGACTAACAGGTTTTAAATAGAAATTCGTGAACGGAATAGAAGGAGTTGTCCAGGAGAATTGATTTTAAGTTAGATTTAAAACTTGCTTTGCTACCTGTTGGACATTTTATGTTAATGAGCAACTGATCAAAAATTTTTGTTGCTGCATATTAAACTCGTTTCTGAGCCACTGACAGCTTTAATAATGGAGAATCAAGGTCATTTTGCCCTTTCGTGTTGTAGATATGGACATCACTGTACTTCTCAAATTATTTTGCAATATTTATGACGAATTTCATTAGAGAAAATATGTATTGTGATGGCGCAGTTAAAAGCCTAGATCCTTGACCAGTTCTTACATAACGTCCGTGGGCGAACACCACATATGATTCTTAATGCGCACTTTTGTGCAGTCAGTACTTTTTTTTAAGTGTCGAGTTACACCATAAGCAGTACTGATTGCATATTCGCTAGATATGTCAGCAGCCGGCCGTTGTGGCCGAGCGGTTCTAGGCGCTTCAGTCCGGAACCGCGCGACCGCTACGGTCGCAGCTTCGAATCCTGCCTCGGGCATGGATGTGTGTGATGTCCTTAGGTTAGTTAGGTTTAAGTAGTACTAAGTCTAGGAGACTGATGACCTCAGAGGTTAAGTCCCATAGTGCTCAGAGCCATTTGAACCATATGTCAGCAGATTAACTCCTTTGTTTGCCGGCCGGTGTGGTCGAGTGGATCTAGGCGCTACAGTCTGGAACCGCGCGACCGCTACGGTCGCAGGTTCGAATCCTGCCTCGGGCATGGATGTGTGTGATGTTCTTAGGTTAGTTAGGTTTAAGTAGTTCTAAGTCTAGGGGACTGATGACCTCAGGTGTTATGTCCCATAGTGCTCAGAGCCATTTTTGAACTCCTTTGTTTGCAACAATAGCTGTTATACGAAGAGTAAAAGAGATGAAGTTAATTGTTTGACCAGCTCAGTAATCAACCTCTTACAGTTCAAGTTTTCATCAATATGTACAGCCAAAAATTTGGAGCATTCTGCCATATTTACTGACTCCTGCTCAATGCTACATCAATTGTTGGTATGACTCTGTTTGTTCAACAGAATTGAATATACACTCCTGGAAATGGAAAAAAGAACACATTGACACCGGTGTGTCAGACCCACCATACTTACTCCGGACACTGCGAGAGGGCTGTACAAGCAATGATCACACGCACGGCACAGCGGACACACCAGGAACCGCGGTGTTGGCCGTCGAATGGCGCTAGCTGCGCAGCATTTGTGCACCGCCGCCGTCAGTGTCTGCCAGTTTGCCGTGGCATACGGAGCTCCATCGCAGTCTTTAACACTGGTAGCATGCCGCGACAGCGTGGACGTGAACCGTATGTGCAGTTGACGGACTTTGAGCGAGGGCGTATAGTGGGCATGCGGGAGGCCGGGTGGACGTACCGCCGAATTGCTCGACACGTGGGGCGTGAGGTCTCCACAGTACATCGATGTTGTCGCCAGTGGTCGGCGGAAGGTGCACGTGCCCGTCGACCTGGGACCGGACCGCAGCGACGCACGGATGCACGCCAAGACCGTAGGATCCTACGCAGTGCCGTAGGGGACCGCACCGCCACTTCCCAGCAAATTAGGGACACTGTTGCTCCTGGGGTATCGGCGAGGACCATTCGCAACCGTCTCCATGAAGCTGGGCTACGGTCCCGCACACCGTTAGGCCGTCTTCCGCTCATGCCCCAACATCGTGCAGCCCGCCTCCAGTGGTGTTGCGACAGGCGTGAATGGAGGGACGAATGGAGACGTGTCGTCTTCAGCGATGAGAGTCGCTTCTGCCTTGGTGCCAATGATGGTCGTATGCGTGTTTGGCGCCGTGCAGGTGAGCGCCACAATCAGGACTGCATACGACCGAGGCACACAGGGCCAACACCCGGCATCATGGCGTGGGGAGCGATCTCCTACACTGGCCGTACACCACTGGTGATCGTCGAGGGGACACTGAATAGTGCACGGTACATCCAAACCGTCATCGAACCCATCGTTCTACCATTCCTAGACCGGCAAGGGAACTTGCTGTTCCAACAGGACAATGCACGTCCGCATGTATCCCGTGCCACCCAACGTGCTCTAGAAGGTGTAAGTCAACTACCCTGGCCAGCAAGATCTCCGGATCTGTCCCCCATTGAGCATGTTTGGGACTGGATGAAGCGTCGTCTCACGCGGTCTGCACGTCCAGCACGAACGCTGGTCCAACTGAGGCGCCAGGTGGAAATGGCATGGCAAGCCGTTCAACAGGACTACATCCAGCATCTCTACGATCGTCTCCATGGGAGAATAGCAGTCTGCATTGCTGCGAAAGGTGGATATACACTGTACTAGTGCCGACATTGTGCATGCTCTGTTGCCTGTGTCTATGTGCCTGTGGTTCTGTCAGTGTGATCATGTGATGTATCTGACCCCAGGAATGTGTCAATAAAGTTTCCCCTTCCTGGGACAATGAATTCACGGTGTTCTTATTTCAATTTCTAGGAGTGTAGTTTGTTTTTTCAAAATTTAGGGAGAGTCTGTTTTCTGAGAACCACTTTATAATTCCCCGGAAAATATAATTTACCATGTCTTCTGTTCCTTTCTTTCTAATAGGATTTATTACGACACTAGTCTTTTCTGTAAGAACTACCAATTCTGCTTGTTGAATGTGAAATAGAAGGTCACTCACATAATAAATGAGAGTGGACCCTCAGCTGAACACTGTGGGACTCTCTCATGACTTCTCCCAAGTCACTAAAAGTTTCTACCCTTCCGATGTTGGTTGAATTATTCAGCACAGCCACCTGCATGCTGTTTGATAAATATGATTCAAACCAGCGGTGCACAAAGCCATCATTTCCAATAAACTTTAGTTTTCTAATCTGAGAGTAACATGATCTATACAACTGGAAATATAAAAAAATACCAACTAGCAATATTTTATTATTTCAGGCTTGTATTAATTGATGACTGAATGCATAAATAGCATTCTCGTTTGAGCAACCCATCTCAAATACAAGCTGTGATATACTAAATAAATTGTTTCCACTTAAGTGTACGACTACTCTTGAGTACATTACTTGTTCGAATGTTTTGGAAAGAAATGTCAGGAAGGACAATGGAGATAATTTTTGAGGCTGTCTCGTGACCTTTCTTATGAAATGGTTTAATAATTGCATATTTTAATCTGCCTGGAAAAATTCTCACCGCCAGTGATGCACTGTATACATCACGCTGGAATAACTTTCGGCATTCTGTTTTAAATTCCATCAGCACCACATGAGCTTGTGTTTTCTTAGAATTTTTATAACTGTATTAATTTCAGTCTAGGATGTGGGTGGTACTTTCAGTCGCTTAAAGTTCTGTGGCATGACAGTTTCAATATATACTCTTGCTTCTTCAACTGAATCATTTAATACTATTTTTGCTGCTAAATGTAGAAAGTGGTTGGTAAAACTACACTACTGGCCATTAAAATTGCTACACCACGAATTGCTACAGATGCGAAATTTAACCGACAGGAAGAAGATGCTGTGATATGCAAATCATTAGCTTTTCAGAGCATTCACAAAAGGTTGGCGCCGGTGGCGACACCTACAACGTGCTGACACGAGGAAAGTTTCCAACCGATTTCTCATACACAAACAGCAGTTGACCGGCGTTGCCTGGTGAAACGTTGTTGTGATGCCTCGTGTAAGGAGGAGAAATGCCTACCATCACGTTTCCGACTTTGATAAAGGCCGCATTGTAGCCTATCGCGATTGCGGTTTATCGTATCGCGACATTGCTGCTCGCGTTGGTCGAGATCCGATGACTGTTAGCAGAACATGGAATTGGTGGGTTCAGGAGGGTAATACGGAACGCCGTGCTGGATCCCAACGGCCTCGTATGACTAGCAGTCGGGATGACAGGCATCTTATTCGCATGGCTGTAACCGATCGTGCAGCCACGTCTCGATCTCTGGGTCAACAGATGGGGACGTTTGCACGAACAGTTCGACGACGTTTGCAGCAGCGTGGACTATCAGCTCGGAAACCATGGCAGCGGTTACCCTCGACGCTGCATCACAGACAGGAGCGCCTGCGATGGTGTACTCAACGACGAACCTGGGTGCACGAATGGCAAAACGTCATTTTTTCAGATGAATCCAGGTTCTGTTTACAGCATCATGATGGTCGCATCCGTGTTTGACGACATCGCGGTGAACGCACATTGGAAGCGTGTATTCGTCATCGCCATACTGGCGTATCACCCGGCGTGATGGTATGGGGTGCCATTGGTTACACGTCTAGGTCACCTCTTGTTCGCATTGACGGCAGTTTGAACAGATGTCTTACGACCCGTGGCTCTACCCTTCATTCGAGCCCTGCGAAACCCTACATTTCAGCAGGATAATGCACGACCGCATGTTGCAGGTCCTGTACGGGCCTTTCTGGATACAGAGAATGTTCGACTGCTGCCCTGGACAGCACATTCTCCAGATCTCTCACCAATTGAAAACGTCTGGTGGATGGTGGCCGAGCAACTGGCTCGTCACAATACGCCAGTCACTACTCTTGATGAACTGTGGTATCGTGTTGAAGCTGCATGGTCAGCTGTAGCTGTACACGCAATCCAAGCTCTGTTTGACTCAATGCCCAGGCGTATCAAGCCCGTTATTACGGCCAGAGGTGGTTGTTCTCGATAGTGATTTCTCATGATCTATGCACCCAAATTGCGTGAAAATGTAATCGCATGTCAGTTCTAGTATAATATATTTGTCCAATGAATACTCGTTTATCGTCTGCATATCTTCTTGGTGTAGCAATTTTAATGGCCAGTAGTGTACTTGCATCTTTTGAATTGTCTGTCATTTAGTTTAATTGTTATCCTGCACAAAGATTTTTATGTGTGCTGCATGTTCATCGTACTAGACCGATACAGCTCGAGAGTGGCCCTGATCATTTTAAGACACAGTGTGAAGCGAACGTCACGCGGCAGGCAGAAGTAAAACTTGCCGAAAAAGAGGCGACTGTGTTTTTCCTCCTGGGGACGAGACGCAGTGCTGTTACACAACGTTTGTTCTGGCCGCGCTACATCTTAGTTTGCAAGACGTGTCGCCAGTCGCCATTCATTGAGGAAAAACGTGGCGGACGTTTGTGTGTTTAAGAAATTTGCCTGACGCCGGTGTAGCCGTGTCGTGTTTGGGAAAGTTGCTCCGACGGCAAACTGAAGCGCAGTCTCTGAGTAACACCAAATATTTGAACAGTGCTGTGCGGGCCGCCGCCATGCTGATCAGGTAGTCGGCCGGACCACATCTCTGCGACGGAGGAAATATGCAGCGCAGCACTGCTTCAGTTCTGAAGTCTTATGCACCGCAACGCACCTCTTTAACCGTAACCCACCTCCCCCCCCCCCCACCCTTCCCCATCATCATCATCAGTTTTCTGCTGTATTAACAGGTCTTTTGCTTCTCCATTTTCTGCGATCCTTGTTAAGGCTGCTGTATGTTGCACCGTCCATCACGTCATCCAGTATCAGAAATCTCTTCCTTCCTCGCTTCCTTTTCCCTTCTACATAACCTTCTAAAGCTGTTTTTATCAGTCCGTCATTCTTTCTTAATATATGCCCAATCCAATTTCTTTTTCTTCTCTTTATTATTAATGAACAAAGTAAGAGCATATGAACTATCAGATCAATTGTGTGATTGGTTTGAAGAGTTCCTAGATAACAGAACGCAGCATGTCATTCTCAGTGGAGAGAAATCTTCCGAAGTGATTTCAGGTGTGCCGCAGGGGAGTGTCGTAGGACCGTTGCTATTCACAATATACATAAATAACCGTGTGGATAACATCGGAAGTTCACTGAGGCTTTTGCGGATGATGCTGTAGTATAACGAGAGGTTGTAACAATGGAAAATTGTACCGAAATGCAGGAGGATCTGCAGCGAATTGACGCATGGTGCAGGGAATGGCAATTGAATCTCAATGTAGACAAGTGTAATGTGCTGCTAATACATAGAAAGAAAGGTCCCTTATCATTTAGCTACAATATAGCAGGTCAGCAACTGGAAGCAGTTAATTCCGTAAATTATCTGGGAGTACGCATTAGGAGTGATTTAAAATGGAATGATCATATAAAGTTTATCGTCGGTAAAGCAGATGCCAGACTTAGATTCATTGGAAGAATCCTAAGGAAATGCAATCCGAGAAAAAGGGAAGTAGGTTACCGCACGCTTGTTCGCCCACTGCTTGAATATTGCTCACCAGTATGGGATCCGTATCAGATAGGGTTGATAGAAGAGATAGAGAAGATCCAACAGAAAGCAACGCGCTTCGTTACAGGATCATTTAGTAATCGCGAAAGCGTTACGGAGATGATAGATAAACTCCAGTGGAAGACTCTGCAAGAGAGACGCTCAGTAGCTCGGTACGGGCTTTTGTTGAAGTTTCGAGAACATACCGTCACCGAAGAGTCAAGCAGTATATTGCTACCTCCTACGTATATCTCGCGAAGAGACCATGAGGATAAAATCAGAGAGATTAGAGCCCACACAGAGGCATACCGACACTCCTTCTTTCCACGAACAATACGAGACTGGATTAGAAGGGAGAACCGATAGAGGTACTCAAAGTACCCTCCGCCACACACCGTCCGGTGGCTTGCGGAATATGGATGTAGATATAGATGTAGATGTACTAACTGTCTTTTCTCTCCCACTCTTCTCAGTCCCTCTTCATTTTTTACTCTGTTCATCCAACTTATTCTTTCCTTCCTCCGTCATGTTCACAACTCAAAAGCCCCCACCCTTTCTCTGTCTTTCTTCTCCAAAGTCCATGTTTCGGCGCCATACAGAAGAAAATTCCATACAAAACATGTTACGAGTCTTTTCCTCAGTTCTATGTCCAGGCTGCTGCCTGCTGCAGAAAATTCTCCTTTTCTTAAGAAATGCCTCTTTTTTCTGAGCTGCCCTTCCAGTCGGTGTCAATCTTGCTTCCAAGATACTTAAAATTTTGCACCTGTTCTAATATTTCTCCACTCAGCATAATTTTTATTTCTTTAGTTCCTTATTATTTATAGTGCCAATACTTTTGTTTTCTTTGTGTTAATTTTCTTTCCACATTTTTTTCCGTTAGCTTCAATGGTGTCCACTAAATCCTGTAATTCTTTTTCCCCTGTGGCTAGAATGACCATTTCATCAGCAAACCTCAAACACCCTACTCTTCTTCCTCCAGTTTCTACTCCTTTGTCATCTAATGAGCATTGGTCAATCATATTTTCCAAGCACAGGTTGAAAAGGGTAGGTGACAGACAGCATCCTTGTCTTAGTCCTTTTCCTAGTCCTATCTAGTTTGAACTTTCTCCTCTCACTTTAACTGAGGCTTTTTGATTCAGATATAATGAGTTTACAAGTCTTCTTGTTTTCCAGTCCACGCTCTTTTCTCTCATTATAGTCGCCAGCTTGTCCCAAGCCACATTGTCAAATGCCTTTTCTAGATCGATGAAGCACACATGTATAGGTCTCTTCCTTTTTCAATAAGCCTTTCTCCCAAGATTCGTAGGAACCCTATTGCATCTCTGGTGCCCGTATTCCGTCTGAAACCAAACTGCTCCTCGGCAAAATTCTCCTCCATTACTTTTTCAAGTCTCTTATTAATTATCCTTAACATCACTGTGGCTGCATGTGAAATGAGGCTGATTTCGTGTGCTCACTGCATTTCTTGGTTCCTTGTTTTTTTCGGTAATGGAGTCATTACTATTGTCAGAAAGTCCTCAGGCCATTCAACACTGTCATATATTTTATTACATAATCTCAATATTTCTCTTATTCCATCTTGGTTCAAGCATTTTAATATTTCTCCCGGTGTCATATCTGTACCTACTGCTTTGTCATTTTTCATTGCAGCTATGGCAGACTTTACTTCTTCCATTATGATGGTTGGTCCTTTCTCGTCATCACTTTCACTGTTCAGTGATTCAAATTCCTGAGTTTCTGGTTTGCGATCTGTGTCATATAGCTCTTTCAGATATTCTTCCCGTCTCTGGAGGACATCGTCACGATCTTTGTGCACTACCTCTTCGTCTTTACTCAAAATTTCCATAGTAGCACTTCGTGCTCTGTTTCGATCCCATGTCATAGTCTTTACTCTGTTGTATAGTAAGTCGTATCTTCCCTTCCTGTCCAATTCTTCGATTGCCTCACATTCCCATTTTGGCCATTTTTCCTAGCCTGCCCCGTTTCTCTTCGCAGTTCATTATTTATCCTTCGGTACATCTTTCTTGCATCTTCAGTGTTCTTGTTTTTAAATTCTCTTCTCTCCTCCACCTTGGAAATCATTTCTTGTGTGACCCATGGTTTTTTTGACCTTTTCCCTTTTACATATCCTATATTTTGCTGTCCTGCTTTAATGATTCCTTCTTTCAGCATATTCCAGCACTCGTTGACATTATCAGGTGGTTCTTTGTCTTGTAATGTGTTTAGAAACGCAAGTGACAGCATTTCTTTGTTGGATCTTATCTTCTCTAGATCCTACTTCATCACCGTGGTCGCCTTCTTCAGTTTTTTTCATTCTTATTTCTATTTCTGCCATAAGTGAGTTGTGGTCCCTACCAATATCTGCACCTGGTAATGTGTGCACCTTCTTGATTCCATTCATGTATCTTTCTTCTACCAGTATAAAATCGATTTGGTTTCTGTATTTATCCCCTGGTGATTCCCAAGTGTAGTGCCTCCACTTGTGGTTCTTGAACCATGTGTTTGCCGCTATCAGCTGCCTTTCCCTACAGAAGTCAATTAGCCATTCACCTCTATCATTTCTCTTTCCAAGACCATGACTGCCTACTATGTTTCCCTCTTTCCCTTTTCGCACAATGGCGTTCCAGTCTCCCATCACTATTTTGCACCATTTTTTATTTTCGTCCATTATTCTCTCTATTACATTGTGCGTTTCCTCTACAGTTTGGTCATCATGTTCTAAAGTTTGCATATACACCTGGACAATTTGTAAATCTTTTTGTGCTCTTTTCAGCCTTACACCAATAACCTGGTCGGTTTCATAGTCTACATATTCCACAGATTTAGACAATTCCTTTGTCTTAAGCATTCCTACTCCATTCATTCTTTGTACTTCTCATCCTGAGTGACTCTAACTCTCCACATCCATTCCATTTTACCTCAGCAACTCCTACGAGGTCCATATGATTCTTTTCCATCTCTCTTGTAAGGTTTTCTAGTTTTTTCTGCTCGAAGCAGAGTTCTAACATTCCAGGTGCCAATTCTCGTTTTGATTTTTTGCCTCCTTTCAAGTTGTCCCCCCTGTAGATCCGAATGGGGGACTATTTTACCTCCGGACACTGATTTAATATGAGATGATGCCATTTTTGTCTATAAAATGGAGACTGCATTATGCAGGGAAGACAATCTGCGGTGGTATTCCGTTGCCTTCCGCAGTTCTGGAGGCCGCCCCTAACGTGGGATACAGATGCCTTTTGCAGCTGCCCTCTCCGGGTCAGACGCTGCATGAGAAGTATAGGTTGCAAAATGAAAGACCCCTAGCCCTTGAAACCCAATAGCGGCAGGGTCGGAAAAGAACAAGAGCTGGCCGAGGATGGTCAAATAGGAAAGATAAAAGTTAGGAGCCTGGCATAAGTAAGTGGAAGCAATGCCAGGACTCAGCTCGGAGCCCCGTGGTCGCCAGCCACGTACTCACTAGGTGTGACTCCCTCTCCGCAGAGCCATAACAATTACGTGTTCATTTTTGGTAACTTGTGACAAAACTTAACACTGAGAAACCTTTCTTTTACAAAATACTGTTCTGCAATTCAGTTTTCTAAGATATGATTTGTTATAATCAAAAGAATAAAACCACAACATTTAATATACCGACGGAAAAATTCGCACACAAAAAAGATTAATGTAGAATAATGAAATTTCGTGACTACATTTGTCTAGGTAACATATTTAACAGTTTAATATTGTAAGATCACAGGTTAATGTAAGCGCGAGATAATCAACTGCAAATGTTAAATGCTGGTACACAAATAACTGGCGTAACCGCCAGAATGTTGAATGTAAGCATGCAGATGTGCATGAGTTGTGTTGTACAGGCGCCGCATGTCAGTTTGTGGGATAGCGTTCTACGCCTCTTGCACCTGGGTGGTCAATACACGGACAGTTAATGCCGTTTGTGGATGACGTTGGAACTGTCGTCTGGCAACATCCCAATTGTGCTCGACCGGAGACGGGTCTTGTGATCAGAGAAGGCCAAGGCAACATATCGACACTCAGTGGAGCATATTGGGTTACAACTGCGGTATGTGGGCGAGCGTTATCCTGCTGGAAAATACCCACTGGAATGCTGTTCAGGAATGGCAGCACAACAGGTCGAATTACAAGAGTGAGGGCAAATTTGCCGTCAGGATGCGTGGGGTAACCACCAAGATTGTTCCTGCTATCATACGAAACAGCAGCCCAGACCATAACAGCAGGTGTACATCTAGTGTGTATAGCACGTAGACATGTCTCCTTCCCAACACTCTGACATCACTGGCAGTGAGGCAAAACCAGCTTTCACCTGAAAACCCAACAGACCTCCATCCTGCCCTCCTATGACCACTGAAGTCGCAAATGGCCGAGGTTTAGGGTCGGTGGAATGTACACCACAGGGTGTCTCGGAGCTGTCCTTGAAGTAAGCGATCCGTAACAGTTTATTGTGTCAGCATGGTGCCAACTGCTGCCCAAAGCGCTGCTGCAGATGCAGTACGATGCCCCACAGCCAATAACTGAACACGATGGTGTTCCCCTTCGGTAGTGGCATGTGGTCGTCCAGGGGCCCTATTCATCTACATCTACATCTACATGATTATTCTGCAATTCACATTTAAGTGCTTGGCAGAGGGTTCATCGAACCACAATCATACTATCTCCCTACCATTCCACTCCAGAACAGCGCGCGGGAAAAACGAACACCTAAACCTTTCTGTTCGAGCTCTGATTTCTCTTATTTTATTTTGATGATCATTCGTACCTATGTAGGTTGGGCTCAACAAAGTATTCTCGCCTTCGGAAGAGAAAGTTGGTGACTGAAATTTCGTAAATAGATCTCGCCGCGACGAAAAACGTCTTTGCTTTAATGACTTCCATCCCAACTCGCGTATCATTTCTGCCACACTCTCTCCCCTATTACGTGATAATACAAAACGAACTGCCCTTTTTTGCACGCTTTCGATGTCCTCCGTCAATCCCACCTGGTAAGGATCCCACACCGCGCTGCAATATTCTAACAGAGGACGAACGAGTGTAGTGTAAGCTGTCTCTTTAGTGGACTTGTTGCATCTTCTAAGTGTCCTGCCAATGAAACGCAACCTTTGGCTCGCCTTCCCCACAATATTATCTATGTGGTCTTTCCAACTGAAGTTGTTCGTAATTTTAACACCCAGGTACTTAGTTGAATTGACAACCTTGAGAATTGTACTATTTACCGAGTAATCGAATTCCAACGGATTTCTTTTAGAACTCATGTGTATCACCTCACACTTTTCGTTATTTAGCGTCAACTGCCACCTGCCACACCATACAGCAATCTTTTCCATATCGCTTTGCAACTGATACTGGTCTTCGGATGACCTTACTAGACGGTAAATTACAGCATCATCTACGAACAACCTAAGAGAACTGCTCAGATTGTCATCCAGGTCATTTATATAGATCAGGAACAGCAGAGGTCCCAGGACGCTTCCCTGGGGAACACCTGATATCATTTCAGTTTTACTCGATGATTTGCCGTCTATTACTACGAACTGCGACCTTCCTGACAGGAAATCACGAATCCAGTCGCACAACTGAGACGATACCCCATAGGCCCGCAGCTTGATTAGAAGTCGCTTGTGAGGAACGGTGCCAAAAGCTTTCCGGAAATCTAGAAATACGGAATCAACTTGAGATCCCTTGTCAATAGTGGCCATTACTTCGTACGAATAAAGAGCTAGCTGCGTTGCACAAGAACGATGTATCTTTCCGCCGTTTTGCCGATCGGTTCGGTAAGCGAGCGCACCAAACGGTCTTGTTTTCGAAGGAGAGTCCCAACATTATTCTATAAGCGTTTCGGAAGCGATACCGAAAGATCCTAGCGAACCGAAACGCTGTTCTCATCTCTCCTCACGCCAAGCAATCAAAAGCAATCTGTCTCAGATTCGCGCATGCGCACTGCAGCACGAACTCGAATTGGCTAACAGCCGATACAGACACAGTATTCTTCACAGTACCGAAAAGTGTGGTTAGAGTACGTAATGCTGTTCAAATTTCGCTGCCCATGTGCTTCCATGAATGCATGATAACGATAGAATATTGACTGTGTTCTGGAAACTGTCATAAATGTCACATTGTGTCCTTTTATTCTCATTCACATCGACGTCCTCTTTTGGATTTTACATTTCGGAATATGAGTTAGGAATGGAGTATAGTACCACATTGTATAAATACGAGGGTAGTTTGAAAAGTTCTCGGAATGGAACGGAAAAAAGTGCTTACTTCACTGAAACTTTTTTTTTAATTTTTCGATGTAGTCCCCTTGTAGATTAATGCACTTGGTCTAACGATGTTCCAGTGCCTTGATCCCATCTCGAAAATGGGTTTCCCTCAGACTTGCAAAATAGTTGTCAACCTCAGGTATCAATTCTTCGTTTGAAGTGCTCTTACTTAGTCCACCAGGCCGGCCGAAGTGGCCGTGCGGTTAAAGGCGCTGCAGTCTGGAACCGCAAGACCGCTACGGTCGCAGGTTCGAATCCTGCCTCGGGCATGGATGTTTGTGATGTCCTTAGGTTAGTTAGGTTTAACTAGTTCTAAGTTCTAGGGGACTAATGACCTCAGCAGTTGAGTCCCATAGTGCTCAGAGCCATTTGAACCATTTGAACTTAGTCCACCAAGAAAAATTTTCAGTTTTGGGAAGAAATAGAAGTCTGACGGAGCCATCAGGTGAAAAAGGTGGGTGTGACAACAGTTCATACCTTAGTTCGTGTAATTTTGCCATGGCGACGGCACATGTGTGTGGGCGCGTATAAGAGTCGCGGAACCCATCTTGTATATAATTTTTTCATTTCTAATTCTGCATTTAAAATGCGATATACTCTTTCTGATGACACCTGACAAGCGTGAGCAATTTCAGTCACTTTCAATTGGCGGTCCTCCATGACCATTTTGTGCACTTTTGCAATGATTTCTGGAGCAGTGACACATCTTGGCCGACCACTGCACGGATCATCATCTAAGCTCCCCCGACCACATTTAAATTAATTTGTCCACTTGACAACAGTTGAATATGAAGGAGCAGAGTCCCCCAGTGTATTCTGGAAAGCGGCATGAATGTCCTTTGCTTTCATACTTTTATTTACGAAGTACTTAATCACTGCTCGAATCTCTATTTTTTCCATCTTCGCAAATCACTACGCGGGAACAACAACAGAGCCACGTCACCGCCACAGCTCTCTTCCAAGACCTCTGGTGTGGCACGTGTTTACAGGCAACAGTCCAATGAATATCACGTGAACAACTCGCTGCCTTCGTACATCTATAGAAACACCCAAAAATTCATTTTTTCTGTTTTCCGTCGGTTCTTAGTTGCTTCAAAATTCATGGAGGTACGTTCCCTATATGCAACTAATTGAAGGCAGTTTGTTTATTGTCATAGGCTTTTCGCTTCTTTTATTCGTGAAGATACTTCGCAAATAAAAGAAGCGAAATGTGTGTGGAAATAAACAAACTGCCTTCAATTAGTTGCATAGACGGAACACATTTCTCGAACCCGAAAGATTGTTTAAGAGAGTGTCAAAGAAAGCATAGAATGTGGTTGTAGCTCGCTCCTAGAGATCCAAATGATGAAGCAGCCTACTTCCTTACATGATACATCAACGATTTGGTTCATAAAAACAAAATTTAAGAAAACGCCTTTTCGAGAGCGTGTGTCGAGTGCAGCTATAAAAGTTCGTTGTAGTTTATAACATGCATCTGATGAATCAAAATGTTTCATATATGGTGGTTCAGTCTAAAAATATTGTGGCGGGAATCTTTCGTTTCTGTCTACTGTTGTTAAGGATTCGATCAGAGATAAATACTTGTGACAAGCTAGAGTAAAAAGACGCAGTAATACCTGTCTGGCCACACTCTCGGAAATCGCTACGTATTCGGAAAAAATGTTGAATTATTTGTGACAACAAAAATATAAATGTCGCTGTCAGTTGTTTCAAGTACAGCAATTTCATCTTTCAGTTCTTAAACATATGGAAGTCACGAAATCGAAGATACTCGTTACTGAGAAAGCGCGCTCGTACGTGTGGCCGTGGTGGCCGAGCGGTTCTAGGCGCTTCAGTCCGGAAGCACGCAGCTGCTACGGTCGCAGGCTCGAATCGTTCCTCGGGCATGGATGTGTGCGATGTCCTTAGGTTAGTTAGGTTTAAGTAGTTCTAAGTCTAGGGGACTGATGACCCCAGAAGTTAAGTCCCATAGTGCTCAGAGCCATTTGAATCATTTTTTTCTTACGTGTAAATAACAACAAATATTTCCGAAAAATGCTCAACTTTGACGATTGACGAAGTCTCTGAATATGTTAGAAACACGAAGAGGAAAAAAATGCTGTCGTACGCAGCGGCATCCGAACCTACGACCTTCGACACATCAGCGTCTGCAGGGCTTTACTCCACATAATTACACTCGAGAGAGAGGCAGGCTGACTTCGTTGCCCAATGATGCGGGCGTAAGCCGTAAATGGATGAAATTTTGGAAGGTTTCCTCTGTCAGGCTTCCCAAAATTCCTTTGCTTTGTTACTTAAAGGTTTTAAACCCGTTTCGATAGTTAATAAGTAAACCATTCACGGAAAAAAATTCTCGAGGGCACTAGTAACTTCAGCTAACGTTCATGTGATATACGCAAGCAGATCCGACCTTTGAAATTTAATGATTTTTTAAACTCTTAATCAGGTAAAAATAACAGGTATTTTGTGAGAATATTGACCAAAACTGTTTTTTCATGTTATAATCACTCACAGTAACAACAATACCGACCACATTTCTAAAAAAGGAAAATAGTCTATTATGAACTCACTTTCCATCCAGACGTGTCCTGGTGACTCTTCAGTAACACGATCACTAAATCTGAAGCTAAAACCGCTCAATATGTTTAAAATAACAAATTCTAGGTGTAAATAAAACACACCGAACCGAACGAGAGGGCCATGGCGAAATCCAAAACCTCTCGGTACAGTTGTCGAAAAATCGGCAGGAGTACCGATCGATAACAGGTCTCAGAAGCTTACTGAATGGGAACTTGGGAAAAAGAACCAAAAATAGTGTCACTACCGAGGCTAACCTATTGTACCGATCGGCATGAACGATGCAGAATAGGGCCCCAGAGCCCAGTCTTCTTGCCACTGTACATTCTCGTGGCCATTGCTACCAGCAGTCAGTCATGTATAGGGGCTAAATTCCTGCCAAGTCTTTCCGCAATATCGCAGAAGGAACATCCAGCTTCTTGTAGCCCTATTACGGACTCGCAACCTGTGATTGTACAGGTACGAGCAGCCCATAGTGGCTCGCCTTCAATTATTCCTTTTTACATATTTTCTGACTAAAGCCCTGCTGCCCTGTTAATTATTTTATATGTGACATGTAAGTACTGCCTCTGTCTTTTTTTATTGTTAGTCAGTACTTACACTTTTTATGTAAAAATGTCTTTTCCTAAAAATTTGTAATTACGTTATAGGCCATTTTAATTGCTTTGATTCAGATGAAGGCACTCTTAGACTAAGTGTTGAAACCTGGTCAATAAGACTAAAAATAATAGTGACCGAGGGTTCATTTGTTTCAATTTTAGGGTATTTTATGGCTTGTAACTATGGACAGATAGCAGGCGTACGTTCATGGTCTGGAAGAGTAAGGCAATTGAAATTGTGTTGGGAGAGAACGTGAAGAGTTTGGAGGTGAAGAGAAGGTGGGACGTGGCGATAAAGGCAGCGGCAGCATGACGGGATTGCCAAGGATGGGAGAGAGTACAGTGTGGTAGGACTCCCGTGGGAGGTGTGGGGCGAGGCGAAGGTGTTTTCGTCTTCGATGTGCTGCGGGAAATCTACGAGGTGGTACAAGATTCGATAGGGAGAAGGTAACCGCATAGGGGAAACGATGCAGGGATCATGTCGTTCTAGGGAGCGATACAACTTCAGACGGGCGGAAGTCCACGATACATTGGCATAGGTAAGGATGCGGACGATGAACTCATGGCGGTCGCAAGATATAATCGCGATGATCCACCGGTTAGTAGTTTTGCTCTAATGTGGGCTTTCTTTTCGACGGTTAGCAGGCGAGCATTTAAGCTCAAATTTTCATCGAGTGGTAGTCCAAGGTATTTTTAAGTTTAAGTAAGGTGGACGAGCCGACGACTGCGGACTGCCAGATAAAGGTGCGTCGGATGTCTTCCGAGTGCTTGCTTGGCTCGATACAACCTGTAAGTTTGTCGACAGTTCACATTTGCCTCTCTGCGCGTGAAAATCGTGTGCGCTGGTTCCATCACAGGGCACAAGGCCGTTTCGCTAGAGTTGAGCGAATGTGCTCGTAGGCCTGTAAACCAGGACTGGCACATCACGCCACGTTCACTGCATCGGGAGAGCTCCACGAGTTGAACACTCACGCTGGGCACCTATACGCTGCTCAGGTTTGTCTATAAAGATTTTTACCCTGCAGGGCAGCGTGCACTGAATTGAAACCTCCCGGCAGATCAAAACATTGTGCTGGACTGGGGCTTGAACGTTTGCCTCTCACAAGCGAGTGCTCTTACCCACTGAGATAGCCACCCACGAATCTCCCTTCCCCGCTTAACTCCCCCCCCCCCCCCCCTTACTCCTGCCCACAGCTCTGTCCTTTCTCATGTCGTCACACGGTAAGAGCATTGCGTAACGCCAGTTGCGGATTGTAAGAAAGACAGTATCATGTTCCAGATTTATTACAGTCTCGCTTCGCACAAATGGTATATAACGACTTTTAATTTCCCACCAAGCCTAGTCAGATCATGTGTTTGAAGAGAAAGAAAAAGACGGATAGTAAAATACCAAAGCCGTGCGGGATGGCCGAGCGGTTCTAGGCGCTACAAACCGCGCGACCTCTCCGGTCGCAGGTTCGAATCCTGCCTCGGGCATGGATGTGTGTGATGTCCTTAGGTTAGTTAGGTTTAAGTAGTTCTAAGTTCTAGGGGACTGATGACCCCAGAAGTTAAGTCCCATAGTGCTCAGAGCCATTTGAACCATTTCAAAATACTAAGAAGCTAAATTACAAAATCAAACTAACTTCCGCATTTGAATACGTTATAAGTATGTGTCAAAGTACAATTGAACATGCCACGTGAGGCGTATGTGATTATTAGAACTGAAGGCCACAGTTCACAAAGCATGAAGTTGGTGCCTATAGAATATATTCCGAGTATAAAACTGATTGCGAGATGTTGCCTTCTCAAATTGAAAACTAGTAAAATTACGTAGCTACTGCTGCAGGTCTTCAACGGTCTCGTCGCACTGGGTTTGTAACGTTCCCTGGCATTTTCACAATTTATTTGTAACATATACGCCGATCTGGGCAAGTTATATATATATATATATATATATATATATATATATATATATATATATATATATATATATATATCTTAATATTACTGAATGTGGTATGAAATATGTTTGTTATTTTTATTATATTTTTTTGTAACATTTCTCTGTATTAGGATAGGAAATTTCTATATTTATTATGTGAATGTAAAAGTGTCAGTATTTGCGGTATCAGCGATATTTGCTAGAAATCGATTTACAAAGAAATGTTAATAATCGTAATAGTCGTGCCGTTGTTTATCTTTGGCATGTGGAGACTCTCTGTCGTTGTATGGACAGAGCAGCTAGTTGTGTAGACAGAGCCGCTAGAGTGAGGAAGGGTCAGGTGTGGACAGAGCCGCTAGTGTGTGGAAGAGCAGCTAGTTGTGTGGACAGAGCCGCTAGAGTGAGGAAGGGTCAGTTGTGGACAGAGCAGCTGAAGTGAGGAAGAAGTGAGGAAGTGTTAATCCTTGATCGCTCTAGCAGACGCGATGTGCAGCTACGCTCGCGCCCATTAGACGCGCCTGATTCATTAACCCGCATTGTGGGCACTAAAGGTTGTGTATGCATCGTGGTTATCCAGCAGAGTTAAGATGTACTTCTTTTGTATCTGTCGGGACTTTGCCGCCTTTAATCAAAGCGTACGAATTAATGTGAGTTGACTTGTTGTTTGGGCTAAATATATTAGTATTCATTAAAAGTGTGAATTATTTATGTAAATGAGCATGCCCACGTCATCTATAAATCACATGCGTAATGTAGTAGGTTTGATCAGTGATAAATGTCGGCTTGGCAATAATTAAGACATTTTCTGTTAATTAAAATATTCTTGTGTTCTATGGCTAGTGCCGGGATAAAAGTCAGTAAAAATATTTCACAAAAAGAAAAACCCACTGCATTCTGGAAAGTGTATGCCAAGGCCGAATGATTTAAGAGACTCAGTTCTTATCCAGATAGTACTATCCAATTAATATGAGTGCACGTAATAATTTCCTTTAAATGTACGTAATCCTTAAGAAAGTAAAATTTGTTTTTTTATTACCACACGTAATGAAGAGAGTGGTTCTACAACAAAGTTCGCACTAAGGCAAATTAACTTTTAAGCAGGAAATAAAATTATTATTTCCTTTTTTTTTATTTCTACGAAATTTCAAATCATTCATTCCAGGAATATCATTAAAATGGCACCCAGCGTGAGGCTCGATTCAATTTTAAGAGAATATCATTAAAGGTTCACGGCTTTCCGTCAGATCACCCAAGTTAAGCAACCTTGGGCGTGGCTAGTGGTTTGGTGGGTGACCGTCAGGGCGCAGCACGCCCTGTCGGCGGCGTTCCTTTTGCCTTTACGGAGGAATGGCGGTGGGCGCAGAGTCCCTGACGACCAGTCTTCGCGCCTAACGTCCTGGACTCAACTCCAAACCTCTCCAAAGTGTTTGACGAAGCGAGGGTATGTGACACTCTTCAAGGTGATCCGTCCGTCAGACGTTCATTAGAAGCGTGTTAGACGACGTGGGGCCACAGACTTGATCCGTGGAAAGGTGGTCACCATGGCGGCAAGTGTGCACTGAACAGGTCGGTAACAAGACACAGATAATTTACAGTTATGCTAGTGTGAGGCAGCAAAAGTAGGGAGACGAGACGTCGTAATAGAGGAGAAAATTAACTGACAGAACATTTGTTATAGTAATTGATTTATTCATGTAACAGCGTTTCGTATCTTTTTAAACAGACTATCTGATGATGACTTACTAAAGAACTGAAACCTGTTATGACATCATTTATGTAATCATAGGTTGAGAAATACGATAAAAAAATTCAAAATGATTCGAGATAGCGCTCAGCAGCTTAGTTAGAGAATTCTAGCAATGTGTTATCGAATGGAAATGCAGAACTAAAAGAACGGAAGAAAACTGCTCAATAATTTCATGCAGTTCCTCTGGGTATTTAATTTTGCTATCAATACAAATGTTCATTTTTCGTAAGCAACGACATTAGGGCGCGAGTTGCCAATAATGTTTGAGCAACGTACAATCATTTGCAAACTGTTCGTTGTATCCGTGCCGCATGGTAACTCCAGCAAAGTCAAGTGTCTTCCAAGGCATCTATTGTTGTTGTTGTTGTTGTGGTCTTCAGTCCTGAGACTGGTTTGATGCAGCTCTCCATGCTACTCTATCCTGTGCAAGCTTCTTCATCTCCCAGTACCTACTGCAACCTACATCCTTCTGAATCTGCTTAGTGTATTCATCTCTTGGTTCCCCCTACGATTTTTACCCTCCACGATGCCCTCCAATACTAAATTGGTGATCCCTTGATGCCTCAGAACATGTCCTACCAACCGATCCCTTCTTCTGGTCAAGTTGTGCCACAAACTCCTCCCCAATCCTATTCAGTACCTCCTCATTAGTTATGTGATCTACCCATCTAATCTTCAGCATTCTTCTGTAGCACCACATTTCGAAAGCTTCTATTCTCTTCTTGTCCAAACTATTTACCGTCCATGTTTCACTTCCATACATGGCTACACTCCATACAAATACTTTCAGAAACGACTTCCTGACACTTAAATCTATACTCGATGTTAACAAATTTCTCTTCTTCAGAAACGCTTTCCTTGCCATTGCCAGTCTACATTTTATTTCCTCTCTACTTCGACCATCATCGGTTATTTTGCTCCCCAAATAGCAAAACTCTTTTACTACTTTAAGTGTCTCATTTCCTAATCTAATACCCTCAACATCACCCGACTTAATTCGACTACATTCCATTATCCTCGTTTTGCTTTTGTTGATGTTCATCTTATATCCTCCCTTCAAGACACCATCCATTCCGTGTAACTGCTCTTCCAAGTCCTTTGCTGTCTCTGACAGAATTACAATGTCGTCGGCAAACCTCAAAGTTTTTATTTCTTCTCCAAGGATTTTAATACCTACTCCGAATTTTTCTTTTGTTTCCTTTACTGCTTGCTCAATATACAGATTGAATAACATCGGGGAGAGGCTACAACCCTGTCTTACTCCCTTCCCAACAGCTGCTTCCCTTTCATGTCCCTCGACTCTTATAACTGCCATCTGGTTTCTGTACAAATTGTAAGTAGCCTTTCGCTCCCTGTATTTTACCCCTGCCACCTTTAGAAATCAAAAGTGTAACCTACTATGGGAGCCATTTCTGTATACCCAAATGGTTCAAATGGCTCTGAGCACTATGGGAGTTAACATCTGAGGTCATCAGTCCCATAGACTTAGAACTACTTGAACCTAACTAACCTAAAGACATCACGCACACCCATGCCCGAGGCAGGATTCGAACCTGCGATCATAGCAGCAGCGCAGTTGCGGACTCAAGCGCCTAGAACCGCTCGGTCACAGCGGCAGGCTGTGCATACCCAGACACTGGCTGAACATACCACTCAGTTACATGCAACCTTATTCTAATGTCACGCACTATTGAGTGGATTATTTCTTAACTAGAGGGGACAAAGAAGGTGTTAAAAGGGTTTGGTACGAACTGTGAAAGCATATGTTTTCTTGAAGTTCGTGTCAACAAGGTTCTAATGATACGGATGTGTGTATACTGTTGAATGTTGGATGTAAAACAGCCACACAGCCTGGCAATGTTAACGCGCCGCGTGGAACAGCCAAACAGGCACCTTACACGCTGCACGCAGAGGAACAGGAGTCGGCTTCTTTAAACCAGTGTTTACTTTAGCTCGCAATAAACGCACGTACCATACGCTAGTGGATGTTTTTCATTATTCGTTTTCTGCGCTTGTCATGCGAGGCAACAAACAGGATCTGGTTTTCAGATTGCCGGTTGTTCCTCACAACAAACACTGAAGAGCCAAAGAAACTGGTACACCTGCCAAATATCGTGTAGGGCCCCCGCGATCACGCAGAAGTGCCGCAACACGACGTGGCAAGGACTCCACTAACGTCTGAAGTAGTGCTGGAGGGGACTAATGCCATGACCCCTGCAGGGCTGTCCATAAATCCGTAAGAGCATGACGGAGTGGAGATCTCTTCTGAACAGCACGTTGCAAGGCATTGAAGATATGCTCAATAATGTTCATGTCTGCGGAGTCTGGTGGCCAGCGGAAGTGTTTAAACTCAGAAGACTGTTTCTAGAGCCACTCCGTAGCAATTCTGGACGTGTGAGGTGTCGCATTGTCCTGCTGGAATTGCCCAAGTCCGTCGGAATGCACAATGGACATGAATGGGTGCAGGTGATAAGACAATATGCTTACGTAGTTGTCGCGTGTGAGAGTAGTATCTAGACGTATCAGGAGTCCCACATCACTCCAGCTGCAGACGCCCCACACCATTACAGAGCCTCCACCAGCTTAAACAGTTCCTTGCTGACATGTAGTGTCTACGGATTCATGAGGTTGTCTCCATCCGCTCGATACAATTCGAAACGAGAATCGTCCGACCAAGCACTGTGTTTCCAGTCATCAACAGTCCAATGTCAGTGTTGACGGGACCAGGCGAGGCGTGAAGCTTTGTGTCGTGCAGTCATCAAGCGTACACGAGTGAGCCTTCCGCTCCGAAGGCCTATTTCGATGATGTTTCTTGACTGGTTAGCACGCGGACACTTGTTGATGGCCCAGCATTGAAATCTGCAGCAATTTGCGAAAGGGTTGCGCTTCTGTCACGTTGAACGATTCTCTTCAGTTGCCGTTCTTCCTGTTCTTGCAGGATCTTTTTCCGGCTGCAGTGATGCCGGAGACCTGATGTTTTACCGGATTCCTCATATTCACAGTTCAGTCGTGAAATGGTCGAACGGGAAAATCTCCACTTCGTCGCTATCTCCGAGATGCTGTGTCCCACCTCTCGTGCGCCGACTACAACACCACGTTCAAACTCATTCAAATCTTGATAACTTGCCTTTGCAGCAGTAGTAACCGATCTAAGAACTGCGCCAGACACTTGTTGTCTTATATAGGCGTTGCCGACCGCAGCGCCGTTTTCTGCCTGTTTACATACCTCTGTATTTGAATAGGAGCATACCTACAGCAGTTTCTTTGGCGCTTCAGTGTACGAGGGTTGGAACTTTAATAGTGGCAACTATTTATTTACAGTTCGTACAAAATAGGTACGTGTTTCAAAGCTTTACTACCCTTCAAAGTAGTCAGCAGCATTCAGTATAACCCGTTGCCAGCGATGTGGAAGTCGTAGTATACTCTTAGCAGTGCCAGTTGGTAATAGGCTGTTCAGGTTTTTATGTTGGTAACGCCACGTAGCGCTCTGTATGAAAATCACTGACTGTGCTGTGTGCAGTCTGTGGCTGGTTGGCATTGTTGGAATATTTGCTATTGTAGTGTTGGGCAGTTGGATGTGAACAGCGCGTAGCGTTGCGCAGTTGGAGGTGAGCCGCCAGCAGTGGTGGATGTGGGGAGAGAGATAGCGGAGTTCTGAGAGCGGACGATCTGGACGTGTGTCCGTGAGAAAAAGGAAATTTGTAAGACTAGATGTCATGAACTTGATATATATATTATGACTTTTGAACACTATTAAGGTAAATACATTGTTTGTTCTCCATCAAAATCTTTCATTTGCTAACAATGCCTATCAGTAGTTAGTGCCTTCAGTAGTTTGAATCTTTTATGTAGCTGGCAATATTGGCGCTCGCTGTATTGCAGTAGTTCGAGTAACGAAGATTTTTGTGGGGTGAGTGATTCATATACCGAGCGAGGTGGCGCAGTGGTTAGCACACTGGACTCGCATTCGGGAGGACGACGGTTCAATCCCGCGTCCGGCCATCCTGATTTAGGTTTTCCGTGATTTCCCTAAATCGCTCCAGGCAAATGCCGGGATGGTTC
The DNA here is from genome assembly GCF_023898315.1 of Schistocerca nitens. Lineage (NCBI taxonomy): Eukaryota > Metazoa > Arthropoda > Insecta > Orthoptera > Acrididae > Schistocerca > Schistocerca nitens. Next base: position 15,234,158 of record NC_064622.1, read on the forward strand.
GTTTCAAAGGGCACGGCCGACTTCCTTCCCCGTCCTTCCCTAATCCGATGAGGCCGATGACCTCGTAGTTTGGTCTCTTCCCCCGAGCCAATCAACCAACCTAAGTGATTCATGAAAAGTATAGGTTATTGTTAGTCAGGGCCATTCTTTTGTAGGCATTTTTGAAAGTCAGATTGCGTTGCGCTAAAAATATTGTGTGTCAGTTTAGTGTTGATCAGAATAAGTAAAGAGAGATATGTCTGAGTACGTTCAGTTTTGCTCATCTGTTTGAAAATCAAATAACGTAAGAGGTTTATCAGCACAGTAATACATAATTTTCCAAAGGGGACGTTTCAAGTTGTGTTGACAGTTCGAGCGGCGCGTTCTATTGCCAGACGAATTTGTAGCAGTTCTGAAGCGAGTGCCGTGAAGTGTTTTCTTCAGTTTAGAAATCGAGTAGGACTCATGAGGGCTTAAGTCAGGGGAGTGCAGTAGGCGGTATAGCACTTAGCAGCCCATAAGTCAAATAAATCAGTAACAGCTTGCACTGTACGTGCTTGAGCATTGTGCTGCAAAATGATGGCCAGGTCCTGCAGAAAGTGTCATCACTTCTGCCTCTATACTGTTCATTTTTGGAACACAACCTACGACACAAGCTTAGACACAGAAGTGATAACACTTTCTGCAGGACCTGGCCATCATTTTGCAGGACAATGCTGAAGCACATACAGTGCAAGCTGTTACTGATTTGTTTGACTGATGGGGCTGCTATGTGCTATACCACCTACTGCACTCCCCTGAGTAAGTTCAACTCGATTTCTAAACTGAAGAAAACACTTCACGGCATTCGCTTCAGAACTGCTACAAATTCGTCGGGCAATAGACCGCGCCGCTCGAACTGTCAACACAACTGGCACTTCTAAGAGTATCCTACGACTTCCACATCGCTGGCAACGGCTTATACACAATAGTGGTGACTGCTTTGAAGGTCAGTAAAATTTTGAAATACGTATCTATTTTGTACGAATTGTAAATAAATAGTTGCCACTATTAAAGTACGAACCCTCGTATAATGTATGTAGCTATCTGCAGACTGCTGGCTTACTGGAAAGTCCGGGAAGACCGACAGAAGACCGTCGCTTCCGTCAGCGACGATATTAAACGAAACAGATTAGAAATCTATATTTTGGTCGCTTGCTTGGAGACTAACACACCAGCAGTCTGCCCGAGGATTTCCACACCTACAATAACACTTCCACCAACACGTATGTGGTGGCCACCCCTGCCAGACAGACAACCCTCGCAGCACCTTTGTGTTCCGTGTTGCATGCCCCACAGGTAAGGCCGTGAGCAGCCGAAGCCCTAGCGGCTGTTCACAGGGGACACTTACAGCGGATGGAGTACTTTGCCACACCCAGCACGGACGCCCGCCAGAGACTACCATGATATCATCCAGTCATGAGAGCGAACGGGCGAGGAACTCGTTATCTCCAACTGTGACAGTGAATTTCGCGGGTCCAATGTAGCAATCTGCGTGGTGTTATGGACTGCGGCCCAGGTGCTGTAGTTTAGTTGCAGTTGTGCTCTGGATCGAGCTGCAGATGCAGCTACGATGTTAGCAACAATTTCCGTACACTATTTGGAGACACTTTTCTGGCATACGAGGGGAGTTTGAAAAGTCCGTGCGAAGTCTGAGAGATGGCACCACCGGCGGGTATCGAGGTCATGTTTACCTAGTAGCATCTTTGGAAAGAACACACAGGAAATTTCAGCCATATTTGGGTTTGGCATTCGTGTGAATCAAGGAAGTCGAGTGATTGTCAAAAAAATGGACGAAAAAGAATTTCGTGTGGTGATTAAACATTACATTACGAAACGAAAAACGCCTCAGGAGACTAAAGAGAAGCTTGATAAACATTACGGTGACTCTGCAGCTTCGATTAGAACAGTTTATAAGTGCTTTCAAAATTTTCAGAATGGCCAAATGGGCACAAGTGATGCTGAACGTTCTGGACGCCCTGTGGAGGTTGCGACTCCAGAAATCACTGAGAAAACCCGTGATACAGTTATGGATGACGGAAGAGTTAAGGTGCGTGAGATTGGATAGTGCTGTGGGCATCTCGAATGAACGGGTAGATAATATTTTGGATAAACGTTTGGACATGACAAACCTATCCGCAAGATGGGTTCTGCGATTGCTCATGTTTGAAGAAACACGGAATCGTGTGAAGTGTTGCAAGGATGGTTTGCAGCAGTTCAGGAAGAATCCGCAGGTCTTGAACCTCGTTTCGTCACTGTGGATGAAACATGGACACATTACTATACTCTTGAGACCAAACAACAATCTAAACAGAGCGTTACCAAGGGAGAATCTGCACCAAAAAAGGCGAAGACCATTCCTTCTGCCGGAAAGGTTATGGCGACTGTCTTTTGGGATTTGCAAGGGATAATCCTCATCGACTACTTGGAAAATGGTAAAACCGTGCATATCATTCATCGTTGTTGGACCGTTTGGAAACCGAGCTGCAAGAAAAACGCCGGCGATTGGACCGCAAAAAAGTTCTTTTCCTTGACGACAATGGACCAGCACACACCTCAGCAGTTGTGGTCGCAAAATTAATGGAAATGGGATTCCAACTCGTTGCACGTCCTCCCTATTCTCCAGACTTGGCTCCCTCTGACTACTATTTGTTCCCCAATTTGAAGAAATGGCTGGCGGGACAAGGACTTTATTCAAACGAGAAGGTGACTGCAGCAACTAATAGCCATTTCCCAGACTTGGGCAATTCCTATTATTCGGAAGCGATCAACGAATTAGAACAACATTGGACGAAGTGTGTAAGTCTAAAAGCAGACTATGACGAAAAATAAAAAAAGGTTTACCCCAAATACGTAAGTAGTTTTTATTTTTGCACGGACTTTTCAAACGCCCCTCGTATGTCATATTAGTAAAGAGCCTTGTTATTGGAACCACGACAGGCATAGTGCAGCATCAGAGATATGGGCTTAGCCCCTGGAGGATATTTACTACTGGAAGCGACAACTTGTCATGCACTAAGATTTTTTCTGTATTGAATTCTTGTTACCAGAGTTCATGTCAAGGTATTTTGCGAGTTATACTAAATAAGTGTTCCTGACTTGGACCAACTCACTTGTCTAGTAGTTTCGGAATGCTACACTGCTGCGGTAGAAAGCACGTCAGAATAGGTGACTACAGTGGTAACTGAGGGTGCTGTTGGTAATGAAGTGACCCATAGCTCAAGGTGTTCTGAGAGTACGTGAAATGTATTCGGAGTTGCGAGTACTAAGAGCTACCAGTAATGTAAGGGAATGACGAAAATGAAACTTTGTGGCGCATCGGGTCTCGAACCCGGATTTCCCGCTTTAAGCGAGCGGTCGTCTTAAACGCTTTGCCTATCCGTGCACAGCTCACGGCCAGACGCAAACTTCCTTGTGTCGTCGTTCCCGCGTCACAACCTGTACTCGTACACAGACTACGTAGTTCCCGTACAGGGGAGGACGTTTTAATCACAATCGCTGTCTGGTATTGGGGTATAAATATGATATTGCAGTGTCTGTGTTGTTAGTGCTCCTTCGGGGATGCGTGCGTGTCCGAAGGAACACTGCAGCATTCTTCTTAACAACGCAGACACTGCAGTATCGTATAGTTCTGAAAATGTGTGGCTTAGGAATGTGGAAGGTGTTGCGGGTGCTAAGGAGTTTGTCTGTTTGAAAATCAAGTTTCATAGCGAACTATGACTATTGTCTGTGTTTGGTAGGATTTCTCGGTTCCTCGGCAAGCGAATTGGTACCTCTAATGACGCCGCTGTGCGAAGCGTATTGATAAACTTTTAACTACCACGTCGAAAAAATCATGCTACGAGTATTAAACTAGGTGCTGGTGTTAGCTCTTCTCTACATGCTGGCCCTTTAATACGACACATTTTTTTCACCGGTGGATGATCTGACAGACGTTGCTTATAGAAGCCTGCATGTAGACTGTTCAGGAAGGAGACAGTTACTGTGTGCCGTGTCAGATGGGGAAGGGGAGAAGCGGCAAGTGTGGCTGCAGCATGGTCTGGGACGTTGTCGTGGAGCACAGTCACCCTGGACAGCTCACCGCGGCGCTTCGTCTTGACAGCCTCTCGTAATTTCGTCAGCAGTTTTTGCTAGTCCGCCCCTGTGACGGACGGTCTCTTACGGGCATAATCTGTCAGCAGTGCAGCGTGGCAGTCCCAAAAAGCAGTCAGCATCACCTTGTCCGATGATACACCCAGCACTCGCCTACGGGAATTAAGGGACACAAAAGTAAAATGCGTTGGCCTCACACAGGTGCCTCGCTTTGTGGAACTCGGAGGGCGCAGAACTTTGTCAGATTCAAAATACTGTGCCACATGTTGAAAACTGATCCACGACTAATTTTTACTTTTCCTCGAATGTGGTGCACCCGTCTTGGAGCATTAGGTCCTGCACTTGTGTTACGACTGACGATACTTCAGAAGGACACAAGGCCTGCCACTCGGTTCTCCGTCATCGAGATTCGACCGACTACACCGCAAGCTTCCCTGTCACCTAAACACTTTGCAATGCGACGCTGCGTTATTGCCTTACACTTCCAGCAGCTCTACACGATTTGCTGCAGCGCTGTTTCTCTTTTCAGAAAATGAATTACAGCACGATACTTTACTTTGCTAACGATCTACACCGTCTCGTTTTGGTCCCTCTAGCGGCGTGCTACCTTAGTGCTACGTTAGTGCTACCTTAGTGCGGCGCACGGATCTCAGTGTACAGCCTCTTCACTCCTGACAATAAATAAATAAATAAATGAAAAAATTAAAAAAATAAAAAAATCGCAAAAATTTTATTTCCTTATTTTCCAGGAAACTAATAAAGAAGCATGACACTAAACGCAAATGATTTTTTTTTTTATGTTTCACTAAGGCGTAAATGGACGCCCACATACGCTGAGGTGACAAAAATCATGGGTTAGCGACATGCACGTACACTTGTCTTTATATATTGTAATTGTTTTAATATTTGTGTGTATATATATATATATATATATATATATATATATATATATATATATATATATGCGTTTATGTCGATGTATAATTGGTTTGTTTTGTAAATATTATTTGTATTTTACGCTGGGTCTTGCCTACGGAAAACTATGCTATCGAACGAATACATCGATAGGTCGTGTGAAGAACGACAGTGTGTAGGATCTTTGGGAGTGTTAACTCTGCCGCGTGGAGCGCGGGCAGAGAGAGAGAGGGTCTGGTTGGAGTAGTGCGATTGAGCAGGTATGTTGTGTGACGCTCCCGCTTTGACGCTTTCGGGGTTTGGCAGCATGTAATTGCGATCGACTGGCTATGGTAGTTTCTAGTACGGTGTCGCGGACGGGAAGCATTAGCTGGCACACATCAAGAGCCCGTTTCGCCTGGTGACCGTGTCGAGAAGAAGGCGCGCCAGCATCCAGCTTCTGCAACAGCCACGGCCGACAATGAGTGACTGTCGCCACCTCCTCGATCGACGGCTTCAAACCTTCAGTCAACCAACAAGGAAGACTGGAAGCACGTAAAGTTTGAGAACTGTATGGCAGACCTCAGCTTTTAAAATTGTTGCATCACAAAATTACAGCAACTTAGCATGAACCTTTGTTGCTCATTGTCCCAATTGCATTGCCAAGCAGGGTCCCTTCCTTTTCCGAAATGAACCCGAGTGTCGTTGAAATTCAAACGCCAGCATTAAAATAATATAATTCAATTTCACTGCCTTAATTTCAAAGTTCAGTTAAATTATTCATAGCTGGCTACAATATTTAGATTACACAAGCACAAATTAAGAGTGCGAGTTTTGTTACCGTATTTTAGCTTACCTGTGACTGCAGCTCAGCTTGGTACGTACTAAATTTTACTATTGTTAATTGTTCAGAATCATTTAATACAAGTTCAAAGTTAAATCTCTTATTTCTAAATTGCGTAGAGTCAAGTTGCTCTTGAAATGATTGTTGAGGTAGCCCAAGACTAACCGTATTTTACTGAATTTCGATGTGCTTCAGAAACAAAGTTCACTATTAATTTCAGTCACTAAATTAACTTTCAATTTTCCGGTTTTATTAATTCTTTTGCTAAATTAAGTCAGAGTGTAGCGAAATTTATTACTTCTGACAAACTTTCAGTTTTCACACTACACGTGTCAACCTTCAGTTGCCACGCTCCTAGTGCTAATTATATGTGTAATAACCTTTCTTTTTCAGTTACTATAGTAATTGTCCATAGGACTGGCGACCGTAATTTGCCCCAAATCTCAAATATCTAATTACCGCTAGTTAATTGTTAACGTAACGGCCGCACATTTACTTTCTTTATTAAGTTTACCCCTTTTCAAAATTAATTTCCACCAGTTTCATTTGCATTTTTCCTCTCATTTAGATGTAACCCTTTCCTCCCTCTTTACCGACAGATTAACTTCGGTGACGATTGCTTTCCCAAATTTCCATTAGGTACACGTGGTTTGATTTTTCACTGTCATTAAGGTCGATAAGTGAGGCGGAGGTTACACCTGGTCCAGATTTCATTTGGAAAGAGCTAGTGGTAGGGTTCGAGTGTGGCGTAGACCCCAAGAAGCCATGGGCCCAAGCTGTCAAGAAGGCACTGTGCAAGCTGGTGGTGGTCGCTCCATGCTGGTGTGGGCTGTGTTTACATGCAACGGACTGGATCCTCTGGTCCAACTGAACCGATCATTGACTGAAAATTGTTATGTTCGGCTACTTGGAGACCATTTATAGCCATTCATTGACTTCATATGGGCAAACAACGAAGGAAATTTTGTCGATGACAATGCGCCATGTCACCGGGCGACAGTTGTTCGCGACTGGTTTGAAGACCACTCCCGACAGTTCGAGTGAATGACTTGGTCACCGAGATCGCTCGACGTCAACCCCATCCAATTTATGGGACATACTCGAGGGATCAGTTCGTGCACAAAGTGATGCTCTGGCAACACTTACGTTGTAATGGAGGCCTACAGAGGCACCATGGACCAATATTTCTGCAGGGGCTTCCAACGACTGCTCTACGCGGGGCCCATGCCAGAGGCAGGATTCGAACCTGCGACACGCGGTTCCAGACTGTAGCGCCTAGAACCGCTCGGCCACCCTGGTCGGCGGCAAGAGGAGGTGCGACGCTATATTAGGAGGTATCCCATGCCATGACTTTTGTCACCCCAGCGCAAGTGGACCTCATGTCTCACTTATGGTGAAAAGTGCTAGTGTTCGCTTTCATCGTCTTTCACCTTTATTCACAAAGAACATTTTATTCATCGATATACACTGAAGGGAGAAAATATAAAAATGCAGTAAATGAAGCAGGCAAAAAGGAATACAAACGTCTCAAAAATGAGATCGACAGGAAGTGCAAAATGGCTAAGCAGGGGTGGCTAGAGGACAAATGTAAGGATGTAGAGGCTTGTCTCACTAGGGGTAAGATAGATACTGCCTACAGGAAAATTAAAGAGACCTTTGGAAAAAAGAGAACCACTTGTATGAATATCAAGAACTCAGATAGCAACCCAGTTCTAAGCAAAGAAGGGAAGGCAGAAAGGTGGAAGGAGTGTATAGAGGGTTTATACAAGGGCGATGTGCTTGAGGACAATATTATGGAAATGGAAGAGGATGTAGATGAAGACGAAATGGGAGATAAGATACTGCGTGAAGAGTTTGACAGAGCACTGAAAGACCTGAGTCGAAACAAGGCGCCGGGAGTAGACAACATTCCATTAGATCTACTGATGGCCTTGGGAGAGCCAGTGCTGACAAAACTCTACCATCTGGTGAGCAAGATGTATGAGACAGGCGAAATACCCTCAGACTTCAAGAAGAATATAATAATTCCAATCCCAAAGAAAGCAGGTGTTGACAGATGTGAAAATTACCGAACTATCAGTTTAATAAGTCACAGCTGCAAAATACTAACGCGAATTCTTTACAGACGAATGGAAAAACTGGTAGAAGCGGACCTCGGGGAAGATCAGTTTGGATTCCGTAGAAATGTTGGAACACGTGAGGCAATACTAACCTTACGACTTATCTTAGAAGAAAGATTAAGAAAAGGCAAACCTACGTTTCTAGCATTTGTAGACTTAGAGAAAGCTTTTGACAATGTTAACTGGAATACTCTCTTTCAAATTCTTTAGGTGGCAGGAGTAAAATACAGGGAGCGAAAGGCTATTTACAATTTGTACAGAAACCAGATGGCAGTTATAAGAGTCGAGGGACATGAAAGGGAAGCAGTGGTTGGGAAAGGAGTGAGACAGGGTTGTAGCCTCTCCCCGATGTTATTCAATCTGTATATTGAGCAAGCAGTAAAGGAAACAAAAGAAAAATTCGGAGTAGGTATTAAAATTCATGGAGAAGAAGTAAAAACTTTGAGGTTCGCCGATGACATTGTAATTCTGTCAGAGACAGCAAAGGACTTGGAAGAGCAGTTGAACGGAATGGACAGTGTCTTGAAAGGAGGATATAAGATGAACATCAACAAAAGCAAAACGAGGATAATGGAATGTAGTCAAATTAAATCGGGTGATGCTGAGGGGATTAGTTTAGGAAATGAGACACTTAAAGTAGTAAAGGAGTTTTGCTATTTAGGGAGTAAAATAACTGATGATGGTCGAAGTAGAGAGGATATAAAATGTAGACTGGCAATGGCAAGGAAATCGTTTCTGAAGAAGAGAAATTTGTTAACGTCGAGTATAGACTTAAGTGTCAGGAAGTCGTTTCTGAAAGTATTTGTATGGAGTGTAGCCATGTATGGAAGTGAAACATGGACGATAACTAGTTTGGACAAGAAGAGAATAGAAGCTTTCGAAATGTGGTGCTACAGAAGAATGCTGAAGATAAGGTGGGTAGATCACGTAACTAATGGGGAGGTATTGAATAGGATTGGGGAGAAGAGAAGTTTGTGGCACAACTTGACTAGAAGAAGGGATCGGTTGGTAGGACATGTTTTGAGGCATCAAGGGATCACAAATTTAGCATTGGAGGGCAGCGTGGAGGGTAAAGATCGTAGAGGGAGACCAAGAGATGAATACACTAAGCAGATTCAGAAGGATGTAGGTTGCAGTAAATACTGGGAGATGAAGAAGCTTGTACAGGATAGAGTAGCATGGAGAGCTGCATCAAACCAGTCTCAGGACTGAAGACCACAGCAACAACATACACTGAAGAGCCAAAGAAACTGGTACACCTGCTTGATATCGTGTAGGGCCCCAGCCAGCACGCAGAAGTGCCGCAACACGACGCGGCATGGACTCGATTAAAATCTGAAGTAGTGCTGGAGGGAATCCACACCATCAATCCTGGAGGACTGTCCATAAATCCGTAAGAGTACGAGGCGGTGGAGATCTCTTCTAAACGGCGCGTTGTAATGCATCCCAGATATGCTCAATAATGTTCGTGTCTGGGGAGTTTGGAGGCCAGCTAAAGTGTTTAAACTCGGAAGGCTGTTCCTGGAGCCACTCTGTAGCAGTTCTCGAAGTGTAGGTTGTTCCATTGTGCTGCTGGAATTGCCCAAGTCCTTTGGAATCCACAATCGACATGAATGAATGCAGGTGATCAGACAGGATGCTTACGTATGTGTCACCTGTGAGAGTCGTATCTGGACGTAACAGGGGTCCCATATCAATCAACTGCACACGCCCGTCATGGTTACAGAGTCTCCACCAGCATGAGCAGTCCCCTGCTGACATGCAGGGTCCGCGGATTCATGAGGTTGTCTCCATACCCGTACACGTCCATCCGCTCGATACAATTTAGTCAATACAATTTGAAACGAGACTCATCCGACCTGGCAACATGTTTCCAGTCATCAAAGGTTCAATGACGCACACCGGCGAGGCGTAAAGCTTTGTGTCGTTCAGTCATCGAGGGTACACGAGTGGGCTTCGGTTCCAAAAGCCGATATCAATGATGTTTCATTGAATGGTTCGCACACTGACACTTGTTGATGACCCAGCATTGAAATCTGCAGCAATTTGCGGAAGGATTGCACTTCTGTCATGTTGAACGATTCTGTTCAGTCGTCGTTGGTCCCATTCTTGCAAGTTCTTTTTCCGGCCGCAGCGATGTTGGACATTTGATGTTTTAACGGATTTCTGATATTCACGTTACACTCGTGAAATGGTCCTACTGGAAAATCACCACGTCATTGCTACCTCGGAGATGCTGTGGCGCATCCCTCGTGCGCCGAATATAACACCACGTTCAAACGCGCCTAAATTTTTATAACCTGCCATTGTACTAGCAGTAACCGATTTAACAACTGCACCAGACACTTGTTGTCTCGTATAGGCGTTGCCGACCGGAGCGCCGTATTCTATATGTTTAGCAAATATATGATTTCCAATACAGATTTTTGTTGATGCTCTAAAACAACTTAGTAAATGCGAGAAAACATTAATCATAGAGTAATTTCTGGCAAATAATAAATAGCTACTGCAAGTAAATAAAACTTTGCGGTACGTATTATCACAAGCTTCTATTCAATTACTTTTCGCAACACACAAAGACATTCCACATTTAATGCACGTCTCTTATCTTGGAACTGCAGCCAGGTTTGCTGCGCTTTTAAGGCATTCCTTGCCTCCATAAATTTTGGTAGTTGAACGACATTGCAACATACAACTTCTGAAATTGGTTGCAGCACAGCCCTTCCTGGTTTTTTATTCACAGTTTCTACTCTTCAGTGTCACGGGATATCACTGTACAACGACGTCGTCTTCTCCTATGACGCGACATCTTAACATTCTTACTGTTTACCAACCAGTTTCATTAATCTCAGCAGAACAATCTTCTGTCAAAAACGAGAATTCACAGTATTCTTCACTGCTGTCGAAGAGCTTCTGACTGCTCATCACTCAGGAGTTAATATTTAATGCAAATCTTTAGAGGGTGGAAATAACCGTTATTTCAGTATTCCATTATCGAAGACCGAATTGAAATAAGTGAATATGCATTGTGACCTGAGGTTCACCTGCGAGGACCTTCAGAAAATCGGTTATTAGTGTTGAGCAGACGAAACACAGTTGCCTGATGCTCGTGTAATAATGAACTACTGGAGACTGTCAAATTCTTTGCCTATGTAGATAGTAAAATTACATCAGATGGAAGCTCAAGGAAGGATACTGTAAGCAGAATTCATCAGGCAAGAGCTGCTTGTAACAAGAGACGGATTCTTTTCACATCCAGCAGCATAGGCAGAAATCTCAGAGAAAACCTCACAAACATGTCTGTTTGAAGTGTGCTGCTGTACGGAAGTGAAACATGGACACTAGGAGAAGCGGAAAAACATAAAGCAACGGACTTCGAGATGTGGTGCTGCCGCATAATGCTCTAGATTTCCTGGGCAGCAAGAAGAGGCGCTCCGCAGAGTGGAGGAAGAGAAGCGTTATTGTCTCCTGAAGCAAACCGAACAAAGAAGGGACACGTGGGTCGGCTGTCTGCTGAGACACGGCGGTGTCATTAAAAGTATCATCCTAGGCGTAGTAGAAGGGAAAAATACAAGAGGCAGACCGAGAACAGAACGCATCAACCAGATCGTGGAGGATACCAGCTGCACACTGTATACCGCTCTCAAAAGCGAGGCCGAAGACAGAAAGGAATGGCGAAATCCTGCTAAACAACCTGCTCGTTGAAGACCTGAGAAGAAGACATACCTTGTCGATTTGTGGCAGTAGGCTAATCATCTTCTGCGCACGAGCAGCTGTGAACTGGGACACGAATCGTTTCTTGCAAGGTGCTCTGCCCTGGCTTTAAAAGTGAGAACTAGAAGGCCCGCGCTCATGGACCATTGGTTTACAAGCGGAAAAATACGCACATTTGTGGAGGACAAAAATAGTGAACGAAGGTCCACAGGTGTGGCTGGGGGAACGAAGGCAGTGGGAGGGCTGCAGGCATGTAGTTGCAAACCAGCAGAAATTCGATCAGGTAACTTTATTCCCCCCCCCCCCCCCCACCATGAACCATGGACCTTGCCGTTGGTGGGGAGGCTTGCGTGCCTCAGCGATACAGATGGCCGTACCGTAGGTGCAACCACAACGGAGGGGTATCTGTTGAGAGGCCAGACAAACGTGTGGTTCCTGAAGAGGGGCAGCAGCCTTTTCAGCAGTTGCAGGGGCAACAGTCTGGATCATTGACTGATCTGGCCTTGTAACATTAACCAAAACGGCCTCGCTGTGCTGGTACTGCGAACGGCTGAAAGCAAGGGGAAACTACGGCCGTAATTTTTCCCGAGGGCATGCAGCTTTACTGTATGATTAAATGATGATGGCGTCCTCTTGGGTAAAATATTCCGGAGGTAAAATAGTCCCCCATTCGGATCTCTGGGCGGGGACTTCTCAAGAGGATGTCGTTATCAGGAGAAATAAAACGGGGGTTCTACGGATCGGAGCGTGGAATGTCAGATCCCTTAATCGGGCAGGTAGGTTAGAAAATTTAAAAAGGGAAATGGATAGGTTAAAGTTAGATATAGTGGGAATTAGTGAAGTTCGGTGGCAGGAGGAACAAGACTTCTGGTCAGGTGACTACAGGGCTATCAACACAAAGTCAAATAGGGGTAATGCAGGAGTAGGTTTAATAATGAATAGGAAAATAGGAATGCGGGTAAGCTACTACAAACAGCATAGTGAACGCATTATTGTGGCCAAGATAGATACGAAGCCCACACCTACTACAGTAATACAAGTTTATATGCCAACTAGCTCTGCAGATGACGAAGAAATTGAAGAAATATATGATGAAATAAAAGAAATTATTCAGATAGTGAAGGGAGACGAAAATTTAATAGTCATGGGTGACTGGAATTCGAGTGTAGGAAAAGGGAGAGAAGGAAACGTAGTAGGTGAATATGGATTGGGGCTAAGAAATGAAAGAGGAAGCCGCCTGGTAGAATTTTGCACAGAGCACAACTTAATCATAGCTAACACTTGGTTTAAGAATCATGATAGAAGGTTGTATACATGGAAGAACCCTGGAGATACTAAAAGGTATCAGATAGATTATATAATGGTAAGACAGAGATTTAGGAACCAGGTTTTAAATTGTAAGACATTTCCAGGGGCAGATGTGGACTCTGACCATAATCTATTGGTTATGACCTGTAGATTAAAACTGAAGAAACTGCAAAAAGGTGGGAATTTAAGGAGATGGGACCTGGCTAAACTGAAAGAACCAGAGGCTGTACAGAGTTTCAGGGAGAGTATAAGGGAACAATTGACAGGAATGGGGGAAAGAAATACAGTAGAAGAGGAATGGGTAGCTTTGAGGGATGAAGTAGTGAAGGCAGCAGAGGATCAAATAGGTAAAAAGACGAGGGCTAGTAGAAATCCTTGGGTAACAGAAGAAATATTGAATTTAATTGATGAAAGGAGAAAATATAAAAATGCAGTATATGAAGCAGGCAAAAAGGAATACAAACGACTCAAAAATGAGATCGACAGGAAGTGCAAAATGGCTAAGCAGGCGTGGCTAGAGGACAAATGTAAGGATGTAGAGGCTTTTCTCACTAGGGGTAAGATAGATACTGCCTACAGGAAAATTAAAGAGACCTTTGGAGATAAGAGACCCACTTGTATGAACATCAAGAACTCAGATGGCAACCCAGTTCTAAGCAAAGAAGGGAAGGCAGAAAGGTGGAAGGAGTATATAGAGGGTTTATACAAGGGCGATGTGCTTGAGGACAATATTATGGAAATGGAAGAGGATGTAGATGAAGATGAAATGGGAGATACGATGCTGCGTGAAGAGCTTGACAGAGCACTGAAAGACCTGAGTCGAAACAAGGCCCCCGGAGTAGACAACATTCCATTGGAACTACTGACGGCCTTGGGAGAGCCAGTCCTGACAAAAATCTACCATCTGGTGAGCAAGATGTATGAAACAGGTGAAATACCCTCATACAGGGAGCGAAAGGCTATTTACAATTTGTACAGAAACCAGATGGCAGTTATAAGAGTCGAGGGACATGAAAGGGAAGCAGCGGTTGGGAAGGGAGTAAGACAGGGTTGTAGGCTCTCCCCGATGTTACTCAATCTGTATATTGAGCAAGCAGTAGATGAAACAAAAGAAAAATTCGGAGTAGGTATTAAAATCCATGGAGAAGAAATAAAAACTTTGAGGTTCACCGATTACATTGTAATTCTGTCAGAGACAGCAAAGGACTTGGAAGAGCAGTTGAACGGAATGGATGGTGTCTTGAAGGGAGGATATAAGATGAACATCAACACAAGCAAAACGAGGATAATGGAATGTAGTCGAATTAAGTCGGGGGTATTAGATTAGGAAATGAGACACTTAAAGTAGTAAAGGAGTTTTGCTAATTGGGGAGCAAAATAACCGATGATGGTCGAAGTAGAGAGGATATAAAATGTAGACTGGCAATGACAAGGAAAGTGTTTCTGAAGAAGAGAAATTTGTTAACATCGAGTATAGATTTAAGTGTGAGGAAGTCATTTCTGAAAGTATGTGTATGGAGTGTAGCCATGTATGGAAGTGAAACATGGACGGTAAATAGTTTGGACAAGAAGAGAATAGAAGCTTTCGAAATGTGGTGCTACAGAAGAATGCTGAAGATTAGATGGGTAGATCTCATAACTAATGAGGAGGTACTGAATAGGATTGGGGAGAAGAGGAGCTAGTGGCACAACTTGACCAGAAGAAGGGATCGGTTGGTAGGACATGTTCTGAGGGATCAAGGGATTACCAATTTAGTATTGGAGGGCATCGTGGAGGGTAAAAATCGTAGGGGGAGACCAAGAGATGAATACACTAAGCAGATTCATAAGGATGTAGGTTGCAGTAGGTACTGGGAGATGAAGAAGCTTGCACAGGATAGAGTAGCATGGAGAGCTGCATCAAACCAGTCTCAGGACTGAAGACCACAACAACAACAACAACAACTTTATTTCTTCGAGATGTTAATTAAAACCTCGTGAGCACATGTCGCACGCGAGTGGTTAAACCGTAACCTTGTTCCAGACTTGGACAGCTGGTCCTTGGAATCAAAGAAGCAAAGCTTATTTTGTCTTGACGTTGTACCCACGTTAGCCAGCACGTACGCCGAACAGCCCACTTTACCTTTCAGAGAATTGTGCCCGGCGACTCTCGCCACGAGACGGCGCAGCGTCGAATGTCGTGCGCGGAGCTTCTGGGAAGCCGGGCTGGCTGTGCGGCGACGCGCGCCGGCCTTACTCCGTGTGTGAGGAGTGGCTTCCGCCAGGCCGCCACGCCACAGACCAGCCTCGGCCGGCGCTGTTTGCTCGACGCCTGCCGTGGCTGTGGCTGCAGGCACTGACGGGGGGTCCAGTGCGCGCCGCCTCTTGCTTAACTCCTCTATTTACTACATTTTTAGCACTAACATCTGACTGTGTCCCAATTGTACCTTTCCTTTCACTTCACTGTCAATTTTATGACAGATTCACCGTTCAACTTTTGAAGGTTTTTATAGCTTAAAGTGAAGCCCTTTATCTTCATTTCTTTTTTTTCCACCATTTTTCTCACAATAATAACTTTTAGGACCAGTCGAAGCCCAATTTGTAACCCATTTGTTGTTGTTGTGGTCTTCACTCCTGACACTGGTTTGATGCAGCTTTACCATGCTACTCTATCCTGTGCAAGCTTCTTCATCTCCCAGTACTTACTGCAACCTACATCCTTCTGAATCTGCTTAGTGTATTCACCTCTTGGTCTCCCTCTACGATCTTTACCCTCCACGCTGCCCTCCAATGCTAAATTGGTGATCCCTTGATGCCTCAGAACATGCCCTAACAACCGGTCCCTTCTTCTTGTTAAGTTGTGCCACAAACTCCTCTTCTCCCCAATTCTATTCAATACCTCCTCATTAGTTATGTGATCTACCCATCTAAACTTCAGCATTCTTCTGTAGCACCACATTTAGAAAGCTTCTATTCTCTTCTTGTCTAAACTAGTTATCGTCCACGTTTCACTTCCATACATGGCTACACTCCATACAAATACTTTCAGAAACGACTTTCTAACAGTTAAATCAATACTCGATGTTAACAAATTTCTCTTCTTCAGAAAGCTTTCCTTGCCATTGCCAGTCTACATTTTATATCCTCTCTACTTCGACCATCATCAGTTATTTTGCTCCCCAAATAGCAAAACTCCTTTACTACTTTAAGTGTCTTTATTTCCTAATCTAATTCCCTCAGCATCAGCCGACTTAATTCTACTACATTCCATTATACTCGTTTTGCTTTTGTTGATGTTCATCTTATATCCTCCCTTCAAGACACTGTCCATTGCGTTCAACTGCTCTTCAAAGTCCTTTGCTGCCTCTGACAGTATTACAATGTCATCGGCGAACCTCAAAGTTTTTATTTCTTCCCCATGGATTTTAATACCTTCTCTGAATTTTTCTTTTATTTCCTTTACTGCTTGCTCAATATACAGATTGAATAACATCGGGGATAGGCTACAACCCTGTCTCACTCCCTTCCCAACCACTCCTTCCCTTTCATGTCCCTCGACTCTTATAACTGCCATCTGGTTTTTGTAAAATTGTAAATAGCCTTTCGCTCCCTGTATTTTACCCCTGCCGCCTTTAGAATTTGAAAGAGAGTATTCCAGTCAAAATTGTCAAAAGCTTTCTCTAAGTCTACAAATGCTAGAAATGTAGGTTTGCCTTTCCTTTATCTTTCTTCTAAGATAAGGCGTAGGGTCACTATTGCCTCACGAGTTCCATCATTTCTACGGAATCCAAACTCATCTTCCCCGAGGTCAGCTTCCATCAGTTTTTCCATTCGTCTGTAAAGAATTCGCGTTAGTATTTTGCAGCTGTGACTTATTAAACTAATAGTTCGGTAATTTTCACACCTGCCAACACCTGCTTTCTTTGAGATTGGAATTATTATATTCTTCTTGAAGTCTGAGGGTATTTCGCCTGTCTCATACATCTTGCTCACCAGATGGTAGAGTTTTTTCATGACTGGCTCTCTCAAGGCCGTCAGTAGTTCTAATGGAATGTTGTCTACTCTCGGGACCTTGTTTCGACTCAGGTCTTTCAGTGCTCTGTCAAACTCTTCACACAGTATTGTATCTACCATTTCATTTTCATCTACATCCTCTTCCATTTCCATAATATTGTCCTCAGTTTATCATCCATTTATCATCTCCTAACTGTCAGCGTACGATACAGCCGACACCAAACCCACCGTGGCTTAGTCATGAGATTCGCAAAATCCCGAGGGAACAAAGACTGTTGCAATCTCGATTCAAAAGATGACGCACAAATGACGACAGGCAAATGTTAGTAGAGATTTGTGCGTCTGTGTCAAGATCTATGCGCGAAGTATACACCAGATACCACTATCATACATTAACAAAATATCTGATCGAGAACCCGAGAAAATTCTGATCCTAGGAAAAATCGCTTAGCGGCTCTAAACTTTGTAACTTGCCCTCCTTCTAACAGCCGTGTACCGCAAGTCTCTAGAGGAACGGAAGGTTCCAAATGACTGGAAAAGAGCACAGGTAGTTCGAGTTTTCAAGAAGGGTCGTCGAGCAGATGCGCAAAACTATAGACCTATATCTCTGACGTCGATCTGTTGTAGAATTTTAGAACATGTTTTTTGCTCGCGCATCATGTCATTTCTGGAAACCCAGAATCTACTCTGTAGGAATCAACATGGATTGTGGAAACAGTGATCGTGTGAGACCCAACTCGCTTTATTTCTTCATGAGACGCAGAAAATATTAGATACAGGCTCCAGGTACATGCCAATTTCCTTGACTTCCGGAAGGCCATTGCTTTTCACTATATCTATAAATGACGAAGTAGATAGTGTCGGAAGTTCCATGCAGCTTTTCGCGGATGATGCTGTAGTATACAGACAAGTTGCAGCATTAGAAAATTGCAGCGAAATGCAGGAAGATCTGCAGCGGATAGGCACTTGGTGCAGGGAGTGGCAACTGACCCTTAACATAGACAAATGTAATGTATTGCGAATACATAGAAAGAAGGATCCTTTATTGTATGATTATATGATAGCGGAACAAAGACAGGAAGCAGTTACTTGTGTAAAATATCTGGGAGTATGCGTGCGGAACGATTTGAAGTGGAATGATCATATAAAATTAATTGTTGGTAAGGCGCGTGCCAGGTTGAGATTCATTGGGAGAGTGCTTAGATAATAGGTCCATCAACAAAGGAGGTGGCTTACAAAACACTCGTTCGACCTATACTTGAGTATTGCTCATCAGTGTGGGTTCGTACCAGGTCGGGTTGACAGAGGAGATAGAGAAGATCCAAAGAAGAGCGGAGGGTTTCGTCACAGGGTTATTTGGTAAGCGTGATAGCGTTACGGAGATGTTTAGCAAACTCAAGTGGCAGACTCTGCAAGAGAGGCGTTCTGCATCGCGGTGTAGCTTTCTGTCCAGGTTTCGAGAGGGTGCGTTTGTGGATGAGGTATCGAATGTATTGCTTCCCCCTACTTAAACCTCCCGAGGAGATCACGAATGTAAAATTAGAGAGATTCGAGCGCGCACGGAGGCTTTCCGGCAGTCGCTCTTCCCGCGAACCATACGCGAGTGGAACAGGAAAGGGAGGTAATGACAGTGGCACGTAAAGTGTCCTCCGCCACACACCGTTGGGTGGCTTGTGGAGTATAAATGTAGATGTAGATGTAGATGCAAAGGGTCACTCGTTCAGCGGTCTGGTGTGGGAGTTAGAGATAGCAAAGCGAAAGCCTAAGTTCTAAATTTCGCGTTTAAGAAAGCGTTCACGCAGCAGAATCGTACGAACATACCGTCATATGGACAACATAGTAAGAACCATCCCTGGCGTAGAGGAAAAACTGAAACAATTGAAAACAAGTAAGTCAGCAGGTCCGGATGGAATTTCAGCTAGATTTTACAAAATGTATTCTACTACGCTGGCCCCTTACCTACCTATCGCAGATACCTCGTCCAGCGCCAACTCCCAAGCAACTGGAAAAAAGTGCTGGTGACTCCTGTGTATAAAAAGGGCAAGAGGATGGACCCTTAAAATTGCAGACCAATATCCCGAACGTCGGTTTGCTGCAGAATCCTTGAACATATTGGAATATAACAAATTTTATTGAGGCCGAGGAGCTTAGGTCCAGGAATAACCATGGTTTTAGAAAGCATTGCTCTTGCGAAAATACTCAGTTTGCCCTTTCCTCATATGGATGAAGTGCAACAACCAGATTCCATATTCCTAGACTTCCGGAAAGCATCTGGCATGGCGCCTCAATGCAGGCTGTTAAGGAAAGTACGAGCATATGGAGCAAGTTTTCAGATATGTGAGTGGCTGGAAGACTTCTTAAGTAATCGAGTAGAACCCAATATATTGTCATCGACGGCGGGTGTTCATCAGAGACGAGGCTATCTCCAAGAGTGCCCCAGGGAAGTATGATAGGACTACTTTTATTCTCTATGTACATCAATGATTTGGCGGAGAGGGTGGGCAACAATTTGCGGTTGTTTGCTGATGATGTCGTGATGGATGGTAAGGTGTCGAAATTAAGTGACTGTAGGAAGATACGACATGGCTTACAGAAAATTTCTAGTTATTGGGGCTAGTTAATGGGGATGAGTAGGAAGATCAAACCTGTAATGTTTGGATACACTACAGGGTGATTCAAAAAGAATACCACAACTTTAGGAATTTAAAACTCTGCAACGACAAAAGGCAGAGCTAAGCACTATGTGTCGGCGAATTAAGGGAGCTATAAAGTTTCATTTAGTTGTACATTTGTTCGCTTGAGGCGGTGTTGACTAGGCGTCAGCGTCAGTTGATGCTAAGATGGCGACCGCTCAACAGAAAGCTTTTTGTGTTATTGAGTACGGCAGAAGTGAATCGACGACAGTTGTTCAGCGTGCATTTCGAACGATGTATGGTGTTAAACCTCCTGATAGGTGGTGTATTAAACGTTGGTATAAACAGTTTACAGAGGATGGGTGTTTGTGCAAAGGGAAAAGTTCTGGACGGCCAGGAACGAGTGATGAAAATGTAGCACGCATCCAGCAAGCATTTGTTCGCAGCCCAGGAAAATCGACTCGCAGAGCTAGCAGAGAGCTGCAAATTCCACAATCAACTGTATGGAGACTCCTACGAAAAAGGTTAGTTATGAAATATGAACGTCAACTACCCGAGGCGATGGATCGGCCGCCAGGCAGCCCGTGACAGAGCACTTCATCACTGGCCTCCAAGAAGCCCTGATCTTACCCCCTGCGATTTTTTCTTATGGAGGTATGTTAAGGATATGGTGTTTCGGCCACCTCTTCCAGCCACCATTGATGATTTGAAACGAGAAATAACAGCAGCTATCCAAACTGTTACGCCTGATATGCTACAGAGAGTGTGGAACGAGTTGGAGTATCGGGTTGATATTGCTCGAGTGTCTGGAGGGGGCCATATTGAACATCTCTGAACTTGTTTTTGAGTGAAAAAAAAACCTTTTTAAATACTCTTTGTAATGATGTATAACAGAAGGTTATATTATGTTTCTTTCATTAAATACACATTTTTAAAGTTGTGGTATTCTTTTTGAATCACCCTGTATTACTAGCGTCCTGATTGACACAGTAAAGTCGTGTAAAACTTTCTTTCTTTCTTTCACTGGTGCCGTGTCCCGCGCCTACACAGGGTCGGCATTGTTAGGAACGGATTTGGCAAGGTTAGTGGAAAGCGGTGGCCGGGTGCCCTTCCTGCCGCCACACTCCCCCCCCCCCCCCCCCCCCCCGGGACGGAATTAGTGTACCTCTGCTGCGTGCGTCGAGTGTAATTCATGGAATAGTGCGAGCGTGTTCAGATGTCTGCGAGTCGTGTAACTGAGGCGGAACGTGGGGACCAGCCCGGTATTCACCCAGCGGGTCGTGGAAAACCGCCTAAAAACCACATGCAGGCTGGCCGGTACACCGACCGACGGCGGTAATCCGCCGGGCGGATTCGATCTGGGGCCAGGAAGCAGCGCATTGGCGCTCTCAGCTGACCTGGCGGGTGCAGTCGAGTCGTGTCAATATCTGTTCTTAAAGTTGCTGAGCGATGTGAAATGGAACAAACGTGTGAGGACTGTGGCAGGGAAGGCGATGCTCGGTTTCGTTTCATTGGGAGAATTTCTGGAATACGTGACTCATCTGTTAAAGATAGCGCATATAAGGCGCTAGTGCGACCTCTTCAGTACTGGTCGGGTGTTTGGGATACGTACCAGGTGGGATTGAAGGAAAGCATCGAAGCAATTCAGAGGCTCGCTGCTAGATTTGTTACTGGTAGGTTTGAACAAGACGTAAGTGTTACAGAGGTGCTCTGGGAATTCAAATGGGAATGCATGGAGGGAAGGAGACGTTATTTTCGAGGAACACTTGAAAGGTCTCTGTTGGATTCCTTTCATGTTAATTTCTCAAATCTGTTGTCATTTACGGCATGCATTCCACTTCTAAATTTACTGTGGTGTTTCTGACTCTATCTGGGAGGAGACTGAGCAATGGAACGTGTTACTTTTACACATAATCAAGAACGATCTGTCACACTACTACACTTTAAAACACAGTTTATATGTAATTCATGTCACACAGTCTCATACGGAACCTACATCCACTTTCTGTTATATACTGTATATGATAAGATACTGTCATCCCCCTTCCCTTCTGTGTGAAAGGATGAATGAGCAAATGTATTTCTAGTTGAATGCTTGATGGTAGCAGACAAGCCTGTCTGCTAGAGAACAGTAGGACCGACGTCGCAACAGGTAGTTACGCTTTCTAAAAGCTAAGAGGTTTCTATTCTTAGTATGGTCCTGTCCGTCCCTTGTCATGTTGGTATAGAAAGCTGCCTCTCTGGTCACTTCCGTTTTGTATCTGTGAAGCACCCTCGGTAGGGGCCCACGAGAGTATGTCCGCGGCGAGCTTCTGAATTGGTAAGATCTCCGGCTAAGCGCGTCTCTGCTAAGTCCGTAGGACAATGGATTTCTTAAGTTAAGCCTAACTGGAAATTTAATCATCTTTGTTTCAGGTTTAGATCTAAAATACACTCCTGGAAATGGAAAAAAGAACACATTGACACCGGTGTGTCAGACCCACCATACTTTCTCCGGACACTGCGAGAGGGCTGTACAAGCAATGATCACACGCACGGCACAGCGGACACACCAGGAACCGCGGTGTTGGCCGTCGAATGGCGCTAGCTGCGCAGCATTTGTGCACCGCCGCCGTCAGTGTCAGCCAGTTTGCCGTGGCATACGGAGCTCCATCGCAGTCTTTAACACTGGTAGCATGCCGCGACAGCCTGGACGTGAACTGTATGTGCAGTTGACGGACTTTGAGCGAGGGCGTATAGTGGGCATGCGGGAGGCCGGGTGGACGTACCGCCGAATTGCTCAACACGTGGGGCGTGAGGTCTCCACAGTACATCGATGTTGTCGCCAGTGGTCGGCGGAAGGTGCACGTGCCCGTCGACCTGGGACCGGACCGCAGCGACGCACGGATGCACGCCAAGACCGTAGGATCCTACGCAGTGCCGTAGGGGAACGCACCGCCACATCCCAGCAAATTAGGGACACTGTTGCTCCTGGGGTATCGGCGAGCACCATTCGCAACCGTCTCCATGAAGCTGGGCTACGGTCCCGCACACCGTTAGGCCGTCTTCCGCTCACGCCCCAACATCGTGCAGCCCGCCTCCAGTGGTGTCGCGACAGGCGTGAATGGAGGGACGAATGGAGACGTGTCGTCTTCAGCGATGAGAGTCGCTTCTGCCTTGGTGCCAATGATGGTCGTATGCGTGTTTGGCGCCGTGCAGGTGAGCGCCACAATCAGGACTGCATACGACCGAGGCACACAGGGCCAACACCTGGCATCATGGTGTGGGGAGCGATCTCCTACACTGGCCGTACACCACTGGTGATCGTCGAGGGGACACTGAATAGTGCACGGTACATCCAAACCGTCATCGAACCCATCGTTCTACCATTCCTAGACCGGCAAGGGAACTTGCTGTTCCAACAGGACAATGCACGTCCGCATGTATCCCGTGCCACCCAACGTGCTCTAGAAGGTGTAAGTCAACTACCCTGGCCAGCAAGATCTCCGGATCTGTCCCCCATTGAGCATGTTTGGGACTGGATGAAGCGTCGTCTCACGCGGTCTGCACGTCCAGCACGAACGCTGGTCCAACTGAGGCGCCAGGTCGAAATGGCATGGCAAGCCGTTCCACAGGACTACATCCAGCATCTCTACGATCGTCTCCATGGGAGAATAGCAGCCTGCATTGCTGCGAAAGGTGGATATACACTGTAGTAGTGCCGACATTGTGCATGCTCTGTTGCCTGTGTCTATGTGCCTGTGGTTCTGTCAGTGTGATCATGTGATGTATCTGACCCCAGGAATGTGTCAATAAAGTTTCCCCTTCCTGGGACAATGAATTCACGGTGTTCTTATTTCAATTTCCAGGAGTGTATCTTATGTTATCTTAAATTGCAACACAGTGTAATTTGAGTGTGAAGTTCAGAATATCTTCCAGTAGTTGCTTTGTCACTACTTTGTGAGTAAAGCGGAACCACGTGTTGATGTTCCGTAACTCTAACTATGATCATCAATCTTAAATGCGAATGTACGTGAGATTATAACGTCTCGTCTTGACAATATTTTTCAATATAGCATCTTTTCTTTATGTTCAACCCATGTGGGGTGTACTTTGTGAGACCAGTACCACGTGCTTATACAATTGTTTGATCCATCAGGTTAATAGTAAGACGATAGTAACCAGTTCGATTTTTTTCATTTGTAATTTGTATTTCGATGCAATTTATTTTAATTATAAAAATTATTGTGGAGTTACACTCTTTGTGTAAACCAAGTTGATCACGTGAAGTATGTGGTGTAATCCTCAAAGTAGCCCTCAGCTATTCTTTTCGGGAAGCTTTCATAGAGCGTTAGTATGAATTTAGTATACCAGTGTGTGGTAATTTCATGACAGACAGAATTGCGCTACGAACGTAACTTCTCTGGATGAAAATTGAATCGGTTGGTTGTGGTTAATTTCCTCTTGCATATGTTTCAACGTTCTTCGTGTGTTATTTTATGAATGCAGTGTTGTATGCAGTCTCCCAATTTTGGCTCCACATTTGATGTGTTGCATAAGATTACAAACTCACATTTTCACAGTCCTATGTAAGGCAGCAGTTTAGTTATGAATCAAGTTTGATATGCTGAAATTTTAACGGAACAATGATCCATGTTAAAATAAATGTCCAAATATAAACTTATTTATTTCTTTTTATTTAAATTCTCTTTATATATATATATATATATATATATATATATATATATATATATATATATATATATATATATCACCGGTTGTCGTAAGATGATTATTAAAAGATTATAATTAATGTTAGTCTGGTTGGGAATTTGGTAAGCTAGACTGGATACCTGGTGAAACAGTTGCTCAGTAATGCATGGTTAACTTCCCCAGATAGCTCACAGCTTTTAACCCGCTTTTATTGTCTTGAATATCAGCACCGCTTTCAGAACAAATTAATGCATCAACATTACACACTGTTGAGAAAATGTAGCAACCGGAGTTAGTAGCTCACCGCAGAACGATTCTACTACCGCCAGCATACCTAGTGTCAGGCACCGCTACGACATCCTGGGACCTCATGTGTGGTTGTTATGAGGTGAGGTGCTGTGGCTCCAGACTTCGTGCTGGTGGACGATAACGCTCGACCTCATAGAGCACGGGTGGCTGATGCTTTCTTGGAAACGGGAGATACTGCACGTATGGCGTGGCCCGCTCGCTCTCCGATTTGAATCCCATGGAGCGTGTCTGGGATGCGCTAGGTGGATAGGTTTCATCATGTCAGCATCCGCCAACCACTCTCCGAGACTTGCGATCAGCTGTGTAGGAAGGATGGGCGTTAGTGCCTCAACATGAGGCTGATGACGTCATTCACAGCATGCCCCTCCGTTGGCAGGCCTATATTGGTGCCAGAAATGGTCGCACCCCATGCTGAGCACATTAACCAGTTGTCGAAGCATGGCACAATGACGGATTTGAGAAACGATATTTCTATTCGGCACCAGCTTTTGAGAGAATGGATGTAGCAGATTTCCTTGTCAGATGCATAGTACTTTATTGTTATTATTCAGCTAAACTTCCATAACTGCAGAAAGTAGGATGATGTGAACAGGAAGACGCCACGGAGTGATCTGTAGATATCTTGTAAAATATGTGATTTGTTCGAGGGGTATTTGACTGGTGGAACCCGGTACTCTATACTGGAGGGCGAATATTCCACAGAAACGAAAGTAACATCGGCTCTGTCCCATGGAAGAGAGACGGTGCGTCCACTGTTTACAATAAATAAACCCCTTGCCTACATGTCGTAAGGAGTCCCGCTGGGTTACACACACGATGCAGCAGCGCACTCAGACGGAAACGTTTTGATCGCCTCTTATACGTAAGAGATGCAGCGGGGACGATCAGGAGCAATATCACAGTATTCGTTGATAGTTGCAGACTCCGAAATAGAAATGAAAAGATTGTTGCAAGTCCTATCAGATACTCTTAAACTGTGGAAATTAAAAGTGAACAGACGGGAAACAAAAGCAATGGTTAGATGGAAAAATATGGCAGAAGTTAAAACGAATATAAACATTCCTGGCGTCAAAATTAATCAGATGAAACATATCTCAGCAGTATAATCACAGAGGTCAACAGGTGTTTAACAGAAGTGAAGAGAAGGACTGCATTGTCAAAAGAGATATTTACGACTAAGCAAAACTCTTCAACCCCGAAACATACGAATATAAATGATGTGCCAGGAGAAATGGTGAGTATTCAGGGATACAACAGAACGATCTGTCGAAGAAAAAAGTCTGCTAAACTCGGGCACTGAAATGCCTACCCTAAGACCTACGAGTACTTCATCTTCGATACGTGAAACAAATTTCATCTACTGCAAGTTCTTTGCTCTCCGTATTTTGGGAAGTGGTGCTTTGGACCAAAAGGAGAAAACATTGACAAGTAAATGTGGGCTCCAAAACGCCTACCATCAGAGCTATGAGCACTTGTTCTGTAGAAGAGTTGTGTTTGACAACAGTGAAGATGACGAAGTGCTGATAGCTCTTAAGGCATGCATCTTAGAGCCCATAGTTACTAGACTTAGTAGACGTTTCTGCTTCGACTGATAGTTGCTGTCGTACATCTGAGCACTGGCATTCCTCTTGGGACGGTCTGTACATATCGGAAAATCTTCTGCTAAATGATTTGTATGGAATGCACGACAGTGTGGACGTTAAAGTTGGACTGTGGGTAAACTGAAAAGGAATATAAACTGCTGAAATGTCGATACGGTGCTATATGACACGAGAGACCTGGACGGAACGAAAAACCAATCTGGAAGTATTCAGGGAAATCAAGGAGGAGAGAAGATTATTGAAGGAAATGGGAAAGAGAAAAATGGGATTTATTGGACATGCCATCAGTCACAACATCTTCACCCTTAATGTTCTTGAAGGGAAATGCTGGGAAAGAAAAGAAGGGGACGGCCTAGGAAGAAGTATCTTCAAGGCGTCGACAACAGGATAGGAGGTGACAACTACTTGGAGCTGAAGCGATCAGCCAGTGACAGAGGAGAGTGGTTGCGTCGATAAGGCATTATCCATCAGAACGTGTACATATGTATGTATGTATGATGTATGCATGTATGTATCTAATAAGTTGCGGCTCTCTTTAAATGTGCATAAATGTCAGACAATGGCCATAATGAAGAGGAAGAACTCGATAATGTCTGGTTACAACATTTTTTATGACCATCTTGGATTAACTCTAAGTAGGAACTGATAGGATGTGACACGTTCTCGTAACATTAGCATTACGTAAGGCGGGTGGAACAACTTGGTTTCGTCGGAAGGTTTCTGGGGAAATGAAACATGTACGAGGGTGGAACTTAAACAGTGGCAACTATTTATTCACAACCATACAAAAGAGTTACATGTTTGCACCCGTTACTGTCCTTCACAGTAGTCACCAGCGTTATGTAAAACCCGTTGCCAGCGATGTGGAAGGCGTAGTGTACCGTTAGCAGAGCCTGTTCTGTTGATGGTGCGAATGGAGCGGTCTAAAGTCATGGTGATTCTCGTGTACGACTGTGATGGTGTTATCCTAACGCATTACGTTCCTCCACGGCAGACCGTCAATGCACAGTATTACTGTTGGTTTCTGGAGTGAAACCTGCGACCAGCTCTGCGAAAGAAGCGTCGAAACTTTCTGTCCAACCCACCCACCATTTTGCACGACAATGCGGGGGCGCATACAGCGCAAGCTGTGGCTGCTCCGTTCGGTCGATGGGACTCGGAAGTACTGTAGCATCCAACATACTCCCCTGACTTAAGTCCTTGTGACTTTGACTTGATTCCGAAGATGAAGGAACCACTTCGTGACATTCACTTCAGAACTGTTCCAGAGATTCGACAGGCAGTAGACCGCTCCATTCGCACCATCAACAGAACAGGCTCTGCTAACGGTATACTACGCCTTCCACATCGCTGGCAACGGGTTCTACACAACGCTGGTGACTTCTTTGAAGTACAGTAAGAGGTACAAACATATAACTCTTTTGTATCGGTTGTGAATAAATAGTTGCCACTATGTAAGTTCCAACCCTCGCACGTAAAAGATATCACATGCAAGAAGCTAGTCTGCCCAATTCTAGAATGCTGTTACAGTGTTTGGAATTCTTACGAAGTAGGCATGACAACAGACGTTCAAAGAACGCACCACATCTAGGTAGGTAGCAGGAAGAGATAACTCATGCGAAAGTATAGCGGAAATATTAATGGAGATCGTTGGAAGATTAGATAACAACTTTCTAAAGCCAAGATCGGACAAATATTTCTTTATTTACAAACAACCGGTTTCGACAGACATTGCTGCCACCTTCAGTTCTTGAGAAATTTACGTTATAAAATGTATCCATTTTGAGGGTCACCTCACAGCAAGTTGTCGAGTAGATGGCGAAGACCCACCTCAAAATGAACATATTTTATAACACAAATTTTTGAAGAATCGAAGCTGGCAGCAAAGTTTGTCGAAAGCGGTTGTTTGTAAATAAA
The DNA here is from genome assembly GCF_023898315.1 of Schistocerca nitens. Classification (NCBI taxonomy): domain Eukaryota; kingdom Metazoa; phylum Arthropoda; class Insecta; order Orthoptera; family Acrididae; genus Schistocerca; species Schistocerca nitens. The sequence goes on from NC_064622.1 coordinate 15,262,293, forward strand.
GAAATATGTATGCGATCTTGGCTTTACAAAGTTTTTTTTAACAAGAAAAACAGATCGCTCCTTCTAATTTCTCAGCATGAGAAAATTCAGCCTTGGAAGATGACGGCGTAGTATTCTCGAAAACTTGTTGGGTAAATTTAACGAATGTGTATTGGAAGAAACCTGCGCGACTGTTACGTTTCCTCCAGTGTATGTTTCGCGTCGAGATCATGAAAATGAAAGAGATTTGGGTACATACATAGGCAAAGAGACAGACGTATTTTCTTCGCTCAGTATGCGAATGGAGTAAGAAGGCGTTCTCGACGCCGCGGTCTCCGACACGAGGAATGCTGCTGCCAGCTACATCAGTACGTTGATCTAGCCGATGCTTCTTGAGCTCTGACGTAGAAAAGTGTTGCGACAGTAGTGAGAGAAGCACCAAAGTTTCCTTAACGTGATTTCTGAATAGCGTGAAAAAAAAAAAAAAAAAAAAAACAAGAACATCAGCTTACGAAAGGGGTCAGTTCTCCATCTGGTGAGGTACGTCACCTGATTACTTTGTCACAGTTAGCAGCGTAAGCTGGAACGCCGTCCTGTAGTCTTCTTCTCACTGCAAATTTTTCGATTTTAAAAGTGAATCTTAATTGTAACTGTTTCCAGTAGGAGACTGAGCACTTTTTGTCCCACATAGAAGAAAACACATGGCTCCGAGGACGTCTGCATTCCGTGTTTCTTCGACTATTCATAATATAACACTCATGGCAGACAGAACATACCACCATACCACATAAATTTTTCGTTTACTTCCTGTCTCCTATACTTTCAGTACCACTCCGTATCCAAGTGACGAACTCATTAAGTGTAATTAGTAACAATTTATCGCTTTACGCAATTAGTGTTACACTCTTTGTATGTAAAAACCTTTTTCCTTGAATTTTCAATTGTTATACATTCTATAACTGGCAAAAACTACACACAACTTTCATTTTATGTCTTTTCCTGCTACTGTAATCACATGTGATTTTACGATTTTTGGGGTTTCTCTTGTACGAGGGTCACTCCAAAAGAAATGCACACTATTTTCGTAAAAATACAGTTTTCATTCTGCATGTGTGAAAGCTTGAAACTTTTACAGTATGTAGATATATCCTTCCGCCTTGTTTTCGAACTTAGTTCAACCTGTTCCCGTGAGTGGCGCCGTCACAGCATGTCTTCAAGATGGCTGCTACACTTGACGTTCGTCAGAAGCAACGTGCTGTCATAGAATTCCTGTGCTGTGAAAACGAGACAGTGGGAAACATCCACAAGAAGTTGAAAAAGGTGTATGGAGATGCTGCCGTCGATCGCAGTACAGTTAGTCGGTGGGCAAGCAGGTTACGTGATGAAAGCGGGCACGGCAATGTTGAGGATTGTCCTCGCAGCGGCAGGCCTCGAACTGCACACACTCCAGACAATGTGCAGAGAGTTAACGAATTGGTGACTGCTGACAGACGCATCACAGTGAACGAATTGTCACGCTACGTTGGGATAGGGGCAGGAAGTGTTTGCAGCATACTGAAAGTGTTGGCGTTAAAAAAGGTTCGTGCCAGGTGGGTTCCCAGGCTGTTGACAGTGGCTCACAAGGAAACAAGAAAAACGGTATGCAGCGAACTTTTGGAACAGTACGAGAGTGGTGGAGATGAATTTCTTGGAAGAATTGTGACAGGTGATGAAACATGGCTCCATCATTTTTCACCAGAGACGAAGAGGCAATCAATGGAGTGGCGTCATGCAAATTCACCAAAGAAAAAAAAATCAAAACCACACAATCTGCTGGAAAAGTTATGGCTACGGTGTTTTTCGATTCCGAAGGACTCTTGCTTGTGGTCATCATACCAAGTGGAACCACCATAAATTCTGATGCATATGTGATGACACTGAAGAAACTTGAAGCTCGACTGAGTCGTATTCGACCACATCGGCAAAAGCAGGATGTTTTGCTGTTGCACGACAATGCACGGCCACATGTCAGTCAAAAAACCATGGAAGCGATCACAAAACTCGGATGGACAACACTGAAACACCCGCCTTACAGTCCTGACCTGGCTCCATGTGACTATCATCTCTTTGGGAAACTGAAAGACTCTCTTCGTGGAACAAGGTTTGAAGATGATGACTCCCTTGTGCACGCTGCCAAACAGTGGCTCCAACAGGTTGGTCCAGAATTTTACCGTGCGGGTATACAGGCGCTGGTTCCAAGATGGCGTAAGGCAGTTGAGAGGGATGGAAATTATGTGGAGAAATGAAAATATTGTTCCTAAAGGGTGTATCTACACACTGTAAAACTTTCAAATATGTAGAATAAAACATGGATTTTTAAAAAAAATTGTGTGTATTTGTTTTGGAGTGACCCTCGTATATAAATGTTTCTGATGACGTTCGTTCAGAAATTTGAGCAATATCACACTGTGTCTCTACGCCTTGTTGTGTCCTCCATTGCACTCACCGGAGTCAATGAGTCGGCACGTAATAGAACTGTTCTCGTTGGTGGAATGTCCAGACAGCGAGAACCATCTGAATACGAGGTGCGGCTAGAAAAAAACCGGACTGATGCTGGAAAAAACATTTATTTACAATTATTTACAATTTCATGTTATCTCCTTCAATGTACTCTCCTCCTCGGTCTCTACACCGCTCCATACGAATTTTCCACTGTTCATAGCAATGCTGCAGATCATTTTCGGCAAGTCCATACATTACTTCCGTCGCTTTTTCTTTTACTGCTTCAACAGTCTCAAATCTAGTTCCTTTCAAAGCTGACTTGACTTTAGGGAAAAGAAAAAAGTCACAGGGGGACAAATCAGGTGAGTAGGGTGGATGATCTAAGATGGGAATGTTGTGTTTTGCCAAAAACGTCTTCACTGACAACGCACTGTGAGCTGGGGCATTGTCTTGGTGAAGGATCCATGTCTTTTTTCTCCACAAATCGTTCCGTTTTCTCCGTACTCGCTCACGTAGGGTAGCCAGGACGCTAATGTAGTAATGCTGATTCACTGTTTGTCCCTCTGGTACCCAATCAATGTGCACAATCCCTTTGATGTCAAAAAAAAAACAATCATCATTGCCTTGAATTTCGATTTTGACATTCGTGCTTTTTTTTGTCGTGGAGAACCAGGAGTTTTCCAATGCATCGATTGGCGTTTAGTTTCGGGATCGTAAGTAAAAAACCACGATTCATCGCAAGTAATAACATTTTGTAAGAAGGTGGGATCACTTTCAATGTTTTCCAGGATGTCAGAACAAATCATTCTTCGGCGTTCCTTCTGTTCAATTGTGAGGCACTTTGGAACCATTTTTGAACACACTTTGTTCATGATGAAACTTTCACGAAGAATCTGCCTAACACTCAACTCCTGTTAACTCAGACACTGCTCTGATTGTTAAACGGCGATCTTGTCGAACAAGTTTACCGATTTTTTCAATGTTTGCATCAGTTTTTGCTGACAGTGGTCTGCCAGTGCGAGTGTCATCACTGGTGTCTTCGCGGCCATCTTTAAATCGTTTAAACCACTCAAACACTTGTGTTCGCGATAAACAATCATCGCCGTACACTTGGTGTAATATTACAAACGATTCACTTGCAGATTTTCCTAGTTTGAAACAAAATTTGATGTGAACACGCTGTTCTTTCTGTACACTCAACATTTTCCGACGCACAGACAAAACGTCAACTACTTAAAACAGACGCCACAGGCAGACTGAGTGCAGGAGGCAGATGAAACTCGAGCAGTAGGCGGAGCGAGAGTCACGTGACAGGCCACGCGACTTTCAGCCTTTTTGCATTCGTTTTATTGTTTCACCAGTACTAGTCCGGTTTTTTTCTAGCCACACCTCGTGTGGCAGCTACACGAAGGCCTCAGTTTCGCTTGCATTCTGAGACTTGTTCTCGTACAGCAGTCTCTCTGAGTCGAGGAGTGAACGTTTAGAATTTTCACCGAGTACTGACGGTTGTCTGGACTGAAGATGTGATCTACATAAATTCTGGAACTGATTGTTTTCCTTTTGTACTCTTTAATTGTCTGCTCACCTCGCGACAGGGAGCCAGGAGTTCCACAGTGACTGCTGTGGTCCTGGGTCAGCTTTGGCCTCCTCTGTGAGGATTAGTTCAGTGTTGCCTCTTTTCTGGAGTGGACTTCCCCTGCTACAGCGCTGCCTTCAGTAAGCTTGCCGCTGCTTAATCTTCTCTGCATTACAGACGCGCAAGAATAGTGAGAACCGCTTGCTTCGGAGGTGATACGCCACCGATATACTAACACAGTGCGCTTCGCTGTACTACTTTTAAAGACGGTCAGACTCTGTACTGACGTTAAGTATCCTGTTCTAGATTGACTTTTCAGTTTCGCATGTTTCAAACAAAAATTATTTTTTGTATTTCAACTTTGCAGCACAGTCAGCAATCGTGATAATCTAATATATAAGAAACTATCAGCCTCGATTGCGGTAATGAAACGAACCTTTACCTAGGTTTCAGCCCAAATAATTAAGCCTTCTTCAGAAGATATAGCTGAATCTATAATTTGTGTAAGAGGGCATGGTCTAGAAATAAAACTAAAACAGTCTCACGCGTTATTTTTAGTAATAGGAAAAAAAATTAATCTTGATAATAGTCTTTATTCAGTGCGTGTCACCAATAAGAAGTATAACTATATCAACTGATAAAAACACCTACTCGACCATCTGTGTACAAGTTAAGCGAGATTATTGCATTATGGCGTTTACATACTACAGTTTCGCTGTTTTATGTCCTATGTCATCTTTCATTAATAACGATGGGTGCGTTATGCAGCGTTGGTTGGGAAAGGGCCGATGTATTCTAATAGTATAAGTCGCGGTAGTGTGTTAGAACTTATATAAATCCATGCATAGTTTCTTACATTTTAATCATAACCTAGTGCTGAGGCTTTATGTTTAAGATTTTCAACCTTTCTATAAGCTATTTGATTTAAGATATAACTACGTTGGTCCTTTATCTTTGACAGTCATTGTCTCAGTTAGACATGCGCAATGTTCCCCGCCATGTTGATTTGCAGCGCGTTGTCTAGTCGTACTTAGTTTCACGTGAGCTTCCGAGGCCCACGCACGGCGTCCATGGAGACGAGGCGCACGCCTGAGCTGAAGTTAAGTCTTGGTGTTGACTTAGTACTTACGTACCGCATTTTTAAAATGTGCCTACGCCTATTCAGGCTGCTTTAGTTTTATTTCCAGACCGTGCCCCCTTAGACAAATTATGGATTCAGTATATCTTATGAAGAAGGCTCAATTATTTGGGCTGAAACCAAGGTGAAGGTTGGTTTCACTACCGCAATTGAGGATGATAGTTTCATATATAATAAATTATTTTACAAAATTATTGACGTTTTCGTAGCCACTTGTCGTAGTACCTATTGGCTTTCGCCAAAAGATCGTTGGGCGACATTTGTCTGATGGAGGGTGAATCTTTGACAACGCCAGCGATTCGTGCTGGCGAAATGCCAGAAAAGAAATCGTTAAACAAGCGCCGCCCGAAAATTCTGAGACGAAAGCCAACAGGTAATGTGCCATAAATTCTTTTGCCTGGAACGGTAGTTTCGTGCGTTCTCTGGTCCGGGTCATGTTTTCTACACTTGAGGTTTCTACACGTTCGACAAGTTTCGTGAAGATCCATGGTTTACTCAGCAATCGACCCTACGCGTGTGGAATGTGCGCTACATAAAGCAACGTGCAGCGCGCGGGTGATCTTAGAGAGAACGTGGGGCGTGAATCACGGTGTGACGAAGGCGAATCTAATTGGTGCTAATACTCGGCGCTACGCATCAGTCACTAAGTGCGGCGATAAGCAGTACTAACAAACGTGGTGTTATGTGTGGTCCTATAAGAGGCGGCGAATAAAGTCTCTGAAGACTTAGTGAAAGTTTTCTTCACATTAAGGACACTCGTTCGCAGTAATTTCACGTCAGGTGATTTCCGAAATTTGATAGCATATCGACTGTTCGATTTTTTTTTTTTGTAGGTTAACTGCCTGTCAAACAAAATAAAACAGCTACAAGAGATGGCCGGACGTCAATGAAAATTCGTACACTTACACGATACCGGCGGGCATTCAAGTTATTAAGACTTGCAGTTCTGTGTGATAGATGGAACGTGCACCAGAGTGGATTAGAGTTGTTTGGTTCCCGTGTTGTTATGAGGTAGGATAGGGTATGTACACCGACGGACCAAAAATCGCAGCAGCAGAAAATAATTAATGTAGAGTAATGAAACTTCGGGACTACACTACTGGCCATTAAAATTGTCACACCAAGAGGAAATGCAGATGATAAACGGGTATTCATTGGACAAATATATTACACTAGAACTGACGTGTGATTACATTTTCACGCGATTTGGGTGCATAGATCCTGAGAAATCAGTACCCAGAACAACCACCTCTGGCCGTAATAACGGCCTTGATACGCCTGGACATTAAGTCAAACAGAGCTTGGATGGCGTGTACAGCTACAGCTGCCCATGCAGCTTCAACACGATACCACAGTTCATCAAGAGTAGTGACTGGCGTATTGTGACGAGCCAGTTGCTCGGCCACCATTGATCAGACGTTTTCCATTGGTGAGAGATCTGGAGAATGTGCTGGCCAGGGCAGCAGTCGAACATTTTCTGTATTCAGAAAGGCCCGTACAGGACCTGCAACATGCGGTCATGCATTATCCTGCTGAAATGTAGGGTTTCGCACGGATCGAATGAAGGGTAGAGCCACGGGTGGTAACACATCTGAAGTGTAATGTCCATTGTTCAAAGTGCCGTCAATGCGAACAAGAGGTGACCGAGACGTGTAACCAATGGCATCCCATAACATAACGCCGGGTGATACGGCAGTATGACGATGACGAATACACGCTTCCAATATGCGTTCACCGCGATGTCGCCAAACACGGATGCGACCATCGTGATGCTGTAAACAGAACCTGGACAGAACCAGAATGACGTTTAGCCATTCGCGCACCCAGGTTCGTCGTTGAGTACACCATCGCAGGCGCTCCTGTCTGTGATGCAGCGTCAAGGGTAACCACAGCCGTGGTCTCCGAGCTGATAGTGCGTGCTGCTGCATACGTCGTCGAACTGTCCGTGCAGATGGTTGTCGTCTTGCAAACGTCCCCATCTGTTGACTCAGCGATCGAGACGTGGCTGCACGATCCGTTACAGCCATGCGGATAAGATGCCTGTCATCTCGACTGCTAGTGATACGAGGCCGTTGGGATCCAGCACTGCGTTCCGTATTACCCTCCTGAACCCACCGATTCCATATTCTGCTAACAGTCATTGGATCTCGACCAACGCGAGCAGGAATGTCGCGATACGATAAACCGCAATCGCGATAGGCTACAATCCGACCTTTATCAAAGTCAGAAACGTGATGGTACGCATTTCTTATACGAGGCATGACAACAACGTTTCACCAGGCAACGCCGGTTAACGGCTGTTTGTGTATGAGAAATCGGTTGGGAACTTTCCTCATGTCAGCACGTTGTAGGTGTTACCACTGTCGCCAACCTTGTGTGAATGCTTTGAAAAGATAATCATTTGCATATCACAGCATCTTCTTCATGTCGGTTAAATTTCGCGTTGTAGCACGTCATCTTCGTGGTGTAGCAATTTTAACGGCCGGTAGTGTAAATTTGACTAGGTAGCATATTTAAGTGGTTAATATTGTAAGATCACGGATTAATGCAAGCGAGAGATAAGTCACTGCAAATGTGAAATGCTGCTACATTAGTGACCGCCGTAACCGCCAGAATGGAATGGAGTTCCATGTGTGTTGCACCTGATCGGTCAATACAGGGACGGTTAATGCTGTTTGTGGATAACGCTGGAGTTTCCGTCCGATGGTCTTCCATAAGTGCTCGATTGCAGACAGACCTGGTAATCGAGCAGGCCAAGCCAACACGTCGACACTCCGTAGAGAATGTTGAGTAAACAAAAGCAGTATGTGGGCGAGCGTTATCCTGTCGGAAAACGTCCTCCGTAATGCTGTTCTTCAGTGGCAGTACAACAGGTCGAATCGCCAGGTTGACGTACAGATGTGCAGTCGGGGTGCGTGGGACAAACAAGAGAGCGCTCCTGCTTTCGTACGCAATCCCACCCCAGACCATAACTACAGGTTTAGGTCCAGTGTGTCCAGCACGCAGACGGGTGATTATCAGACCCACAAATTGTCTCCTTGTAACCAATACACGGCCATCACTGCCACCGAGGTAGAAGTACACTACTCGCCATTAAAATAGCTACACGACGAAGATGACATGCTACAGACGAGAAATTTAACCGACAGGAAGAAGATGCTGTGATATGCAAATGATTACCTTTTCAGAGCATTCACACAAGGTTGCCGCTGGTGGTGACACCTGCAACGTCCTGACACGAGGAAAGTTTCCAACCGATTTCTCATACACAAACAGCAGTTGACCGGCGTTGCCTGGTGAAACGCTGTTGTGATGCCACGTGTAAGGAGGAGAAATGCATAGCATCACGTCTCCGACTTTGATAAAGGTCGGATTGTAGCATATCCCGTTCGCGGTTTATCGTTTTGCGACATTGCTGCTCGCGTTGGTCGAGATCCAATGACTGTTAGCAAAACATGGAGTCGGTGGGTTCAGGAGGGTAATACGGAACGGCGAGCTGGATCCCAACGGCCTCGTATCACTAGCAGTCGAGATGTCAGGCATCTTATCCGCATGGCTGTAACGGATCGTGCAGCCACGTCTCGATACCTGAGTCAACAGATGGGGACGTTTGCAAGACAACAACCGTCTGCACGAACAGTTCGACGGCGTTTGCAGCGGCATGGACTATCAGCTCGGAGACCACGTCTGCGGTTAACCTTGACGCTGCATCAGAGACAGGAGCGCCTGCGATGGTGTACTCGACGAGGAACCTGGGTGCACGAATGGCAAAACGTCATTTTTTCGGATGAATCGAAGTTCTCTTTACAGCATCATGCTGGTGGCATCTGTGTTTGGCGACATCGCGGTGAACGCAGATTGCAAGCGTGTATTCGTCATCGCCATACTGCCGTATCACCTGGCGTGATGGTATGCGATGCCATTGGTTACACGTCTCGGTCACCTCTTGTTCGCAATGACGGCACTTTGAACAGTGGACGTTACATTTCAAATGTGTTACGACCCGTGGCTGTACCCTTGCGAAACCCTACATTTCAGCAGGATAATGCAAGACCGCATGTTGCAGGTTCTGCACGGGTCTTTCTGGATGCAGAAAATGTTCGACTGCTGCCTGGCCAGCACATTCTCCAGATCTCTCACCAATTGAAAACGTCTGGTCAATGGTGGCCGAGCAACTGGCTCGTCACAATACGCCAGTCACTACTCTTGATGAACTGTGGTATCGTGTTGAAGCTGCATGGGCAGCTGTAGCTGTACACACCATCCAAGCTCTGTTTGACTCAATGCCCAGGCGTATCAAGGCCGTTATTACGGCCGGAGGTGGTTGTTCTGGGTACTTATTTCTCAGGATCTATGCACGCAAATTGCGTGAAAATGCAATCACATGTGAGTTCTAGTGTAATATATTTGTGCAGTGAATACCCGTTTATCATCTGCATTTGTTCTTGGTGTAGCAATTTTAATGGCCAGTACATACCAGATCTCGAGTCTAAACTCCAATAAGCTCTCGTTTGACACCACTGAAGACGCAAAGGGTGGTGATTTGGGGTCAGTAAAATGCACGCTACAGAACTTCTGCCCCGGAGGTGTCCTTGAAGTAACCCATTTGTCACAGTTCCTTGTGTCACTGTGATGCCAACTGCTGCTCTGATTGCTGTTGCGACAGTCGTACGCCGAACACGATAGCCTTCCCTCTCAGTAGTACCACATGGCCGTCCAGACTCCGGTCTTCTTGCGACCCAACATTCTCCTGCCACCGGTACCAGCAATCATCTGCATTGGCTGCATTCCTGCCACGTCTTTGTGCAGTATCGCAGAAGTTCGTTGCAAAGATCCAGCTTCTCGTAGCCCTATTACGCGACCTCGTTCAAACTAAGTGAGCTGTTGATTATGGTGTCTTAGTCGACTTACAGGCGTTCTTGATGAACGTCAACTCTGATCTCATAGGTTGAGAGGTGGCATGCCTTTAGATGCACACAGTGGGTTGCCCCCTCTCATATTTATATCTTATTCTGAGTAATTCGATTTGGGGAAGTATGGCCGAGTATTGTCGTTACAAGGCTAGTATTGAGAACGCAGAAGATATGAATCTTTTCCTCTCTAATTGCATGCGGTGAAAAGTCGCTATTCCTTCACATGCGGACTTCCCACGCAGCGTCTTTGGTCACCCGGGTGGTCCGGTGACAGGCGGGCTCTGCTGATATTGAAAGGGTTATGCCGATGGGTTTGAGGGAGTCGAGTGGATGCTTTCCAGACGCCGACATTGTCATAAGAGCAGGGGCGATACGCCCGCAGGGGCCTGATGGAGCGGCTGGGGCTAGAGATTCCTTTACTTCGCAGAAACGTCGTGAAAACACTTTCTGACGGGCTACCAGCGAGGTGTGGTAATGACTTGTGTTCCCAGGCAGTCTTGGCGGGCAAATTCCTGCGTTTTCTGTAAAATCATAACTGCGATTGGCTTTCTCAGGGGATAGCTACGTGACGTAGCAAAATCAGCGCAGAAATTGGCACCAAGTATCTCCATTGGTGGAATAGTAGTGTGTCGGCAATAGAGAGGAATTTTCCGCCGGTTTTCGAGTTGCTGATTGGCACGTTTTAACCACGGCCACTGTCGTGGGGGCGGGAATGTTCTGGGTTCGGCTCATATGGGTGCTCTTGAGAGAGGCGGCTCTCGCCTTTCAGTCAGAGTAGGTTACAAGACTGAGCTCTCGCTGCTCTGGACAGCCTGCCTTCCGTTGGCTGTGTAATATACTTTCATATAATTGTAACTGTTCGACAAAGTTGCTGAAGTTTCCACTTCAACGTAACTTTCCGAGTACAGCTGGCAATTGAGCGTTCTGCGTACAAGCGGCCTATGTTGTCCGTCTTGAACAGTTTTGGCTAAAGTTGACTGTATCGCAGTTACTGTGTGACTTCGCTTGTTAAAATCGATCACTGTACCGTCAGTGATTGTGTGATGAGCCTTCTTCGTCTCCCTCAGAGGCGCATTTGTATTGATAGGAAGTCTTTAGTCTGGAACAACCAGACCAGGATAATTTGTTTCGGGCTATACTCGCGACATTATCACCACCACGACGGGATGTCGAAGCAACCAGCCATCGCTTCTGATACGCCAGATCGTGTCCTTGCAGTTAAGAAGACAGCTTGGTAATGTATGTCCGCAGCACCGGCAGATTAGGGAATTTTGCTCTGTGATAATGAGCTCAGCAGAGCGCGCCTGTTCCCGTCTTTTCTAACGTGGTTCTGTCTTGGGTGTTCATTGTCTGAGTTCTCACTACTGCAACAGCAATTAATGTTGGGTTGGCTGGGTGTTTCTCTTAAGATTTGAGGTGCAAGGAATTGGCTCCACATACCACTTGGTCATAAATGCCACAAACAAGTTTATGGACAACTTCACCTTCACAGCATTTATTTGAGTATCCAATTTGATGTATTGTAAATGTTTCATGTGTTTTGTTTATTATTTTGAGTTTAGTCATAATAAATCAAATTGTTATTTTGGACAGAACTTTCATTCTGTTGATCGGTAGAGCAACCCTTTCATTTCTCACTACGTTAATGAAACTTTCCTTTATCAAATTAATTTACATCAAATTAAATTATTGCAGGTGCCAAACTCTTTTCTAATCCACTTGCAGGGTCGATTACAGTCAGTTCGCGTTTCTTCTTAATCCATGTGCAACAGCAAAAGTCGGAGTTAGAAAAGGGGGGGCTTAGAGCATCATTTCCACATCAAGATTCTAGAAGAATTTAGTGTTAAATACACTGCTAGCCCCGGCACCTCGCAAGGTAACTAAAGCTCACAACCGTAATAGCGTGTATTTGAAGCAAACCTGATTTGCATCCTCACGTGGCGCTACTACGACCACTCTTATGCGACTGGCGCGGAATCTGTACAGGCATCACGTCTGAGATGTCGAAACAGCCTACCAACTTTACGTCGCACAAGTCCTTCTTGGTGCTGCGACTTTTTTCCTTCAGTGTGTGCAAGGGACCTGATCAGTGTTGAGTGATCATTGACGGCGTTGTCAGCACCTGACACTGTTTGTAAGGTGCCCCACAGTCCGTCTCCACTCGGCCGGCAGATCGAATCGAGGGATCTAGATTTTTGCGGCATTCAGATGTGGCAGAACCCCGATGTTCGGCTGCACGGGAATGTGAGGGCCGGCATAACAGCGAAGCTTCTTGTCGACCACTTCAAGGCAGAATCGCCGTATTGTGTACCAAGCGCATCGTTACCCGTTCACATCTGCACCTGACGTTTGGTAACAGTTATGGCTTCGCTGCAACGTTTTCTGTCATCACAGGGAGTAGCAGCAGCCGAACTGGCGAATTACCGTCCCAAGAGTAGGGCACTGTTAGTACGACAATAAAAACGGCTACATTTGGAGTGGCGCTGCGACAGGAAAGCACGACCCGCTGACGAATGCCTGCACGCTGTGTTCAGCGCTGATTCACCTGTCTTACTGCCGCGCGGATCACCATCGTCGGCAGCGCGAATGTGGCAGCGACCTGAGGAGAACTCCTATTCTTTGAACGTTTCGGAGCGTCTCCGGAGTGTTACGCGTCACGGCGTGTCAAGCCGTCAGGTAAGTGATGTCAGTTCACAGCTGGTAGTGACTGGCGGAACTCTCATCGCTCAACAGTACAGCACACACGTCACACGTCCTCTTATGTTACCTCTCATGCGATAGATCTTCATCTATATCTACATTTATACACAGCAAGCCACCCAACGGTGTGTGGAGGAGAGCACTTTACGTGCCACTGTCATTACCTCCCTTTCCTGTTCCAGTCGCGTATTGTTCGCGGGAAGAACGACTGCCGGAAAGCCTCCGTGCGCGCTCGAATCTCTCAGATTTTACATTCGTGATATCCACGGGAGGTATAAGTAGGGGGAAGCAATATATTCGATACCTCATCCACAAACGCACCCTCTCGAAACCTGGACAGAAAGCTACACCGCGATGCAGAGATCCTCATTTGCAGAGTCTGCCACTTGAGTTCGCTAAATATCTCCGTAACGCTATCACGCTTACCAAATAACCCTGTGACGAAACGCGCCGCTCTTCTTTGGATCTTCTCTATCCTCTCTGTCAACCCGACCTGGTACGGATCCCACACTGATGAGCAATACTCAAGTATAGGTCGAACGAGTATTTTGTAAGCCACCTCGTTTGTTGATGGACTACATTTTCTAAAGACTCTCCCAATGAATCTCAACCTGGCATCCGCCTTACCAACAATTAATTTTATACGATCATTCCACTTCAAATCGTTCCGTACGCATACTCCCAGATATTTTACAGAAGTAACTGCTACCAGCGTTTGTTCCGCTATCACATAATCATACAATAAAGGAGCCTTCTTTGTATGTATTCGCAATACATTACATTTGTCTGTGTTAAGGGTCAGTTGCCACTCCCTGCACCAAGTGCCTATCCGCTGCAGATCTTCCTGCATTTCGCTGCAATTTTCTAATGCCGAAACTTGTCTGTATACTACAGCATCATCCGCGAAAAGCCTCATGCAACTTCCGACACTATCTACTAGGTCATTTACATATATTGTGAAAAGCAATGGTCCCATAACACTCCTCTGTGGCACGCCAGAGGTTACTTTAACATCTGTAGACGTTTCTCCAGTGAGAACAACATGCTCTGTTCTGTTTGCTAAAAACTCTTCAATCCAGCCACACAGCTGGTCTGATATTCCGCGGGTTCTTACTTTGTTTATCAGGCGACAGTGCGGAACTGTACCATGGTGCCACTTTTCGATAGGACAATACTCATCCGCACGTGGTACGTGTCTCTACGAATCGTCTGCGTGATGTTCAGGTACTCCCACGGCCAGCACGATAGCCAGATCTGTCTCCGACAGAGCACGTTTCGGACCGTTTCAAACGTCAGCTCTGTCTCAGCGCCGGCATTCTGAACATCGGGGACCAGTCACAAGAGCTGTGGGCCAGGCTGCCTCAGGCGGGAATAAATGGCTTTGTGATGCCCTTCCTAGCCGAATCTGTGCATGCATTGAGGTTAGAGGGATGCAACGTCATACCGATCGGTGGATTAATACTGCCAAGTCCTTTGCGAATTTAACTGGATTTTTTTAATCATTGAAATATCATGACTAGCCCGTCATCCCATGAAGTTTAATTCCGTTTCCCCCTTCCCTTCTGAGTGCTTTACTTTTTGTACTGTTATGGCGGAGCCAAGGTAGTCCCTGAAGGCCGACAACCCATATTACACCACAGAGGACGAGGCTGTCTACGTCAAAGGGGTACCAAAAACACCATGGTAAACACCGGCTATTTACATACAAGATAATGGAAACAGACATTCCGATCACTACTTCCTGCAGGGGGGAGCTCGAGCCACGGGCTGCAGGAAGTATCACTACGCCAAAACCTGATTGGCTGGAGACAGCTATTTAGGGGCTAGAACCATCACCGAAGTTCAGTTCACTCCGGATGCCGACCTCGTGTACTGCGACCGCTGAAGATTACATCTTCATCTCTGAATTGGACTTAAACTAGTGTGTGTGTGTTACCACGAACCTTTGTGGAAATTTAGAAGTGAACGCTTGTTTGCCTCAGTTAGGAGACTTTTACTGGCATCTTTATTGTTACCTTTCGTTTGTTGTTCTGTCATCAAACTTGAGGACATACATCAATAAAAGTTGTGTTTTGTGAAAACTTGCGAATTATCAGTCGCAACATGTACTACTGACGTAACTATCATTCTCTGGGGGGTCACTGTGACTGCGGCATGGGTATGCGGTGGCTGTGAACTACATTCACTCCAAGATACACCAGCGTTCTGTCTGGGATTCGGACAGTTAAAGGTGGTGTTGAAGTTTTTCGGTTACGAAGATGTTTATTCGCGAGAGAAGAGATGGACTGTTCATTTTTCGTATTTGTGATGATGTCAGGTGTTGGACAGGAACAACGATCTTTGTAGTTGTCAATGTTGTCACTCGGTGGACTTGCGTAGTTAGGCTCTACCACGAGTTGCTTAAATAAATGAAGGTGAATGATAGGATGGTTCCTTCATAAAGGAGACGGCGGATTTCCACTTCCAACCTCATCCTATTTCTGTTAGTGCTTCGTATGTAACGATCTCGTCACTTACAGGATGATAGACCCTACATTTCCAAGGTGTCACTTCCGCAGACGAGTGCTAAAGGGGTCTAGGTTCCTTGTCAAACGATAACATACTTTCTAATACTTTTTTAGTTCAGTCAAGACTCATTCGTGAGTCGACTACTTGGCAGCCAAAGATACACACTACTTTGTTATGGCTACTACCTTTGTAACACTGGCAGCCCAGGATACACTCAGTACGTTGTTCTGGCTTCTACCCCTGTAACATTGGCAGGCCGTGTCACACAGTACGTTCTTGCGGCCAGTACCCTGTAACGAACGGAGTGCGGTAATCATGTGACACATGCCAGCTTCACTAAGGGCTCTGCTTCCGATGGCCGGAGTAAGGGGAAACACTAATTGGAATGGGATCGCATCTCTGTTGCTGTTTTTCTGTGTACAAACCACACCTTCTTAGCATGCGTATCACGCTCTAGTCATACTTGGGCGAATTTTCGGGGTGCCGAACGAATAGTGAAAGACCGTTGTCACAAAATATGAACATTTGGGGTCGAATATTTAAACATCCCGCTACTTCAAATATTCGTCAGATAAATTATTTAAGTGTGTGTTTGACTAATGTGGGATGCCATATTTCGTTGGATGTTGGGTTTATATATGCAGTTACGGTGATTAGACAACCTTCTGGACTGGTGGTTGTATTTCTCGTGGCATCTGGCCGGGTGCTGCGCTGTCAGTTGTCGCTCTCGGGCACTTTGTGCGCCCTCCGCTGGAATAACGGTGCAGACAGCGAAAATGGCGGCACTTCTAGTACTGGGAAACATTCGAATATCATACAACAAACGGATATCGACAGTGGCCAGAGGAAAGGCATTACAAGGTAAACACTCATGGACGCTGGTTTGGTGCTTACATTGAAGAAAGGGCATTTGGTCTCCAAGAAAGGTGAGTGGGTTAACGTTGTATAACATTATTGTAATGTTATTGTGGTCTTCAATCCGAGGTGTTGTTCGACGTAGCTCTCCGTGCTACTCTGTCCTATGCAAGCCTCTTCATCTGCCGGCCGAAGTGGCCGTGCGGTTAAAGGCGCTGCAGTCTGGAACCGCAAGACCGCTACGGTCGCAGGTTCGAATCCTGCCTCGGGCATGGATGTTTGTGATGTCCTTAGGTTAGTTAGGTTTAACTAGTTCTAAGTTCTAGGGGACTAATGACCTCAGCAGTTGAGTCCCATAGTGCTCAGAGCCATTTGAACCATTTGAACCTCTTCATCTCTGAATAACCACAGCAACCTAAATCCATCCGAACCTGTTTACTGTATTAATCTCTTCCTCTCCCTCTATCTTTTTATCCCCCCCCCCCCCCACACACACACACTTACCTCTATTAGTATATTAGTGATGCCTTGACGTCTCAGAGTGTGTACTATGAACCGACCCCTCTTTTAGTCACGTTTTCGCCAGTTACAGCACTTGTGCATCAGTTATTCGGCTTACCCGTCTCAGTTTCAGTATTCTTGTGGAACAGCACGTTTCAGAGACTTCTATTCTCGTCTTGACTGAGCTGTTTACTTCCAATTTCCACTTTATTATAAGATTAGACTCCAGGCAATATGCAGTTTGCGTAGTATAACCGTTGATTTTATGCCCCGAGAAGAATTCAGCCAAATAGGCATGAAGGCCGCTAAATAGAATATAACCGCAGTCGAAAAGTATAACTAAACACCCATCAACGATGCGAATATTTTGCGGTTGAGACTGACACAATCGCAGGAACTCGTCCGTATTCACGAAATTTAACGAAATAACTTACATATGTTTCGAAATCTGGTGGCAATATCATTTCATTTGTGTTTTTGGCCTCGAGCCTGTAATGCTAGTAACAGCTTAAAACGGTACTATTGTAGTAAGAGCACAGTCGTTGGTTTTCCGGTATAAGTAATGTACTACAGTTGTTTCCTACTCATTTAATATATATGTAATCGAAAACCTGCTGGCAACGGGCACTACAGGGTTACGTACAGAAAACCAGTGACACCTATATCCAAAGCTGTAGAGATATATGTGCCATCATAAGAAAATAATATTGGCAAAAAAAGTCCGCTGTTGATCACAGTTCTAACAATTTTTGCGAAGAACAAGCACAAAAATTATAAACAAGTAGACGACAAATTGGTATGTCATTTTTTGGAACCACGCGTATTTTTCCCGCTTCTGTAAATTTGGTGAAGTGTTCCGTACTGTGTTATTCACTTGGTAGCTTCTGTTGCAGTGGCACAGTGGCCACAATTGAGGCAAAAGTCTACCTGTTTAGTTTTCCTGGAATAGTTTACCTGTTTTTAGTCCAGCATGTCTGTGACTTTCGATTAGATAAGATCCTTTGGGGCAGAGATATGTCCTGGCGATTTCGCATTCACCTGTTATTGAAGGACACTGCAGCTACATGAATGACTTCAACGGTTGGACGATCAGTGAGATTTGGTTCTGAAGCAGATCTCTTGTGCTCTCGGTTAGATTTACGAAAGACAAAGGCTTAATTGCTAATCGTCCTTACAATTCTAGAACAAGTAAAAAAATGTTGGGAAACTTATACCATTCCTCCTTAATTTAGTAGGCTCTAATTCCTTATTTGAATGGTTCTAGTGATTATTGGAATGTCACGTATCTAAGCTGTTTGCAGCCCACGTTCAGAAGTCGTGACAATCTGGTGACTGTAACGTGGCTAGCTTCAAATAGCAGCTTACTCTTAGAAATTCAATTGCCTGATACGCTCTGAAGACGAGAGGGCACTGCAGTGATGCAAGTTTGCAGTTGTGCTGACGAGCGCTACTACAGTAATGCGATATCAGATTTTGTGTCATTTTCTTCATCTTGATCAGAGTTTTTTTTCACCATATTTTCTGCCGTTGAACGTAAGTCAGTGCATTACAGTCACGAGAAATGCCTACATAACGTCTACAACCAGAATGTAACCTTTCCACAAAAAAAAAAAAAAAAAAAAAAAAAATTGCTTCAGGTAATCTAATATGTGGTCTAATCACGAAGTAGGCAGTAACCCTCTTCTTAACACACATCTGTCTAAAATGCTTTAAAGCAGTGTCTTATCCAATTTGGCTCCTTCACCGCATCGTGAGCCATATAACACAAGCTACCTGTTCAAGGCATTTTCCACACCTTCCCAAGCATTACAGTCTTCAACAGTAAGCACGTATTTTGTTGCGGGACGTTTTGAAAAATCATTCAATCACCCACCTTCCACCAGATCGTCGCATCGATCTCTTCGTATCCCGTGAAGTTCTGCGAAGATTTTCCTTGGTCCATCGATCATCAATTGACCCGGCTCCGTGTCCCGTCCACTTACATTTCACTTTCACTCAAATTGGTCACGAACACACCTCCAACTCCAGTCTGTTACCACATCCCTTTCTGTTTCACTACATCTTCTTGAAATTCCCGACACGCCACTAACATTTGATACCCGTGCAGCTCCCAGTCTTTTAATGGCTTTCGCATTTGAAGTTCACTTCTTACTGCCTTTGCTCGAAAGTGGAAAAAACTCATCAGCAATATAAAGACGGTTCAGATGTGTTCCACTAACACGTATTCTTTCTTTGTTTTTACAGTTTAGAAAAGTGAAAACTGCCTCTAGGAGAGGAGAGCAGTAGTTTTCATTACAGTGAATGTATCAGGTTGGTGATAAAGTTCGTAGCGTTTTTGTTTTCCATGCTGGTATTCCGGTTGCTATGGATTCCCATTTTTACTGCCATTTTTATTTGTAGTTCACTGTTACTATTTGGGTTTGCATATAGTCATTTTGTCATTTGCGGATAGTGAGTGAAGCTGTGAACGTTAGAAAATAGTGTGCCAAGTGGACAAAATTGGAGCACTTCCGATTCTTCTGCTTGGATTCAGTGCAGGGGTCACGGCAGCGTAGGCAGCCAAAAACATTTGCGCCCTGTATGGGGATAATGCCATCGAACAGTGCATGGGAAGAAAATGGTTTTCTTGTTTTAAGAAGGATCGTTTTGACGTTAGTGATTCTTCATGTTGAGAAAGACCTTCAGGGTTTGATGAAGATTGTTTAAACGTATAAATCCACAATGGTCCACGTCGTTGTACTCGAGAACTAGCAAATGTGGTGAAATGTGATAATTCCACCACCGTGCGACATGTGCATGCACTGGGGAAATTTCAAAAATCGCGTGAGCCATTACCGCCTTCTCTAGGCCAATATCACAAAAATCAGCGGTTAGCGATACGTGGATCACTGCTTGCTTCTCATCAACTGGATCGTGAACATTCCTATCCCGGATGGTTACTGGTGACGAGAGATGATGTATTTAAGCTAACACAAGGAAAAGAAATGGATGGTTGAGCCCAGACAAAGCACAGCTGTTCAGACATGCGGGCATCCACAGAAGATAATGTTATGTATCTGGTGGAACAGCGATGGTCCGGTGTACCCCGAGGTGTAACCATCACCGCTGACTTTACTGTCAACAAGAACAACGACCAGGAAGACTGTCTGAACTAATGCTACTCCAAGGTAGCGCCTACCCGGATCCTGCTAGAGCAGGGGTTCCCAACAAAATTTTCTCGAGGACCCCCTCATCCAACATGATTGGTACCTTGTCACAGTACCAAGTACCTAAAAAAGCCAAATCAAGAGTCTTTTTATACGTTTTCTATTTTTGGCACTTAGAAAAAACATTGACATACTCATTATTGAAAAAATATTGAGCTTAAAACTTTTTCAATTTAGCCATCATTGTTATTGCTAAATTTCTGATTATTGATCAAAATCTTTGTCTTCAAATCTGGGTGTTTAGTATAACAAACTCCTTAAAAAAATAAAAATTGAGTATGAACTGAAAATGACAGGAAAAATTTAAAACTGAATGTATTGGGCTTTCAAGTGTACTACACTTGAGATTGCATTGAGTAGATATGTGTGAAAAATAAGGAAACACTAATTTCATACAAGGTGTTATTTATTTGAAAAAATACAGTTACGACAGAGTACCCCATCAGTATACAGTTAGTTTTAATTTTCAGTTTTTAATTAGATGAGTTCAATCTGACCTTTGAGTCCATTATTTCTGAAATATTAGGTTCCAAACTTGAAACTTTCACTCTCAAATCCGACCGCATGTCGAGTCGAGTCCTATATTTGTTTTTCATGAAACACATGGAAGAAAATGCTTGCTCACACCAATATGTGGTTGCAAATGGAAGGATCTTTTTCATTGCCTTATCTCCAAGTTTCGTGTAGACCTTGCGTGCTGATGCCCAGAACTTTGTAATTTTATCACCAATGAAAATGTTTTTCATCCTACCACAGCTGGACAGATCCACAAGTTGATCTTGCTCTTGTTCAGTGAGGCCTTGGATTTCGTCTATTTCATCGCAGCTGAAGGGATTTGGAATCCATCTGTCGCCTGGGTCAGGTTCAGGGAAATACTCTCTAAAAGTGGTGGCTAGGCTGCGTAGATGCTCGGCTACATTGATCTTGATCTGGTCAGGTAAACTCTCCTCTGATGACTCCAAGAATCGTTTTAAACTAGAAAAGTTAGTGTTTCGTTTTCTATCCTTGACGCTCAGATCTGACACTTTTTGACCATAGCACTAACCTTATCCTCAACTTTGAACATGTCTACATTTTTTTTTCCGTGTAAACTCAACACATTCAAGCGGCTAGAGTGTGCTACTGTAAGTTGGCTCTAGGAGGACGCTAGACGCAGAAGTTAGCTTTCGCTGAGGCTCTGCTCATGCAGGAAGCGGCCAAAATGAAAGATCTGTTATCATACGAAATATATTTAATATATTTTTTATTCTAAAGCATCTTGCGGACCTCCTGACATAGCTCGCGGACCCCTGGGGGTACGCGGACCACCTGTTGTGAACCACTGTGCTAGAGTGACAAAACACACTACACATGAGTTGAGTTTGGGGAGTCATTCCGCGCGCACCTCATTCACCTGATCTTGCGGCCTCAGATTTTGAGCTTTTCCGCTGTCTGTCGAACAACGTTCAAGCAACTTCCTTTCAGGATGAAAATGCGCTCCGAAGATGGCTCGATGAATTCTTCCCGTCAAAATCAAGTGATTTTTTCAGTCGCACAATAGAAAAGTTACCGCAGTGTTGGCAAACTGTTGTAAACAGAGGAGAACATTATCAAATAATGTAGTTCATGATATAAGTTCGTGGCTTGTGGAAAATAATTTGATGCTAAATCACAGTAAGACTCAGTTCTTACAGTTTCTAACTCACAATTCAACAAGAACTGACATTTTAATCAGACAGAATGGGCATATTATAAGCGAGACGGAACAGTTCAAGTTCCTAGGCGTATGGATAGATAGTAAGCTGTTGTGGAAAGCCCATGTTCAGGATCTTGTTCAGGAACTAAATGCCGCTTTATTTACCATTAGAACAGTATCTGAAATAAGTGACATTTCAACACGAAAAGTAGTCTACTTCGCATATTTTCATACGCTAATGTCATATGGTATTATTTTTTGGGGTAATTCTTCTGATTCAAAAAGGGTATTTTTGGCTCAAAAACGGGCTGTTCGAGCTATGTGTGGTGTAAGTTCGAAAACCTCTTGTCGACCCCTATTCAATAGTCTGGGAATTTTGACATTGCCCTCACAGTATGTATTTTCTTTAATGTCGTTTGTTGTTAGCAGTATTAGCTTATTCCCAAGAGTTAGCAGCTTTCACTCAGTTAATACTAGGCAGAAATCAAATCTGCATGTGGAATGCACTTCCTTGACTCTTGTGCAGAAAGGAATGCAGTATTCTGCTGCATCCATTTTCAATAAGCTACCACAAGAACTCAAAAACCTTAGCAGTAGCCCTAACACTTTTAAGTCTAAACTGAAGAGTTTCCTCATGGCTTACTCCTTCTATTCTGTCGAGGAGCTCCTGGAAGAGCTAAAAAATTAAGCAAATTCCAGTGTTACATTCTTGATTTTCTTTATTTAAACTAACGACTTGTCGCCTGAATACGTTTCTTATATTTCATTTCATTCTGTTTCTACAATCGTGTTATAATTTCATGTATTGACTCGTTCCATGACCATGGAGACTTCTCCTAAATGTGGTCCCACGGAACAATAAATAAATAAATAAAAAGAAGAACATACTATTGATGACTAAGGTTTCAGTTACACGTATCTGTTGTTTTTATTAAACTTACTTAAAAACGCTATGAATTTATGCACCAACATTATACTTTTCTGGCCCCTCTTTAAATCTGAAGTGAAATTAAAGATGATCCGACAACAAATACAAACAGATGTGTCGAGGAACTGACTACATAAACATCGAAAATTTCTGCTAGTAGATGAAGAAATAATGAAGAAAATCTATTGATTCACGTGTCTCACTAACCGCTGCTAGTATTTAAAGTTGACAGTACTCCGGCTGACAGTGCGTCAGCTGGCTTCACTCTCACAATCTGCTGTGCGTGACTGTGAGACGTACGTGTGTAGGACAGTGTCGTATTTGTGTTGGTGGCTATGGAAGAGAAGGCAGGCGTGAAACTCGACGTCGGCGCACGCAGGGAGTCGTTTACATTCGACTCAGCGAGCTACACTGGACTCGGATTCGGCAGGTCGGCGGTTTACGGTTCAAACACGCGTCCGGTCATCCAGATTTACGTTTAGCGCGATTTCCCTGAATAGCTCCAGGCAGATGCCGAAATGGTTCCTTTGAAAGGGCACGACCGATTTCCTTCGCCATCCTTAAAAAACAATCCGAGGCTGTGCTCCGTCCCTAATGACTTCGATATCGAACGGGCGTTAAACCCTCACCTCGGTTCCTTCTCATTCGAACAGCGGCGCGCCGGCCGCCCAGTTTAAAGACCCCACGCTGCGAACGGATCGCAATCAGCAGCGCACCGAGTTCCGGTTCCTGGTTTGTTTATCAGCGCGTTCGTGACTTTGGCATCGTTTACACAGAGGTCGCTCCCCTAGTGGCTAACTGTCTTGCTTGTCCTCTACACGGCGGACCCAGTTTCGATACGCGACCCACCAAGCAGGAAGACGTCCCCCGAATCCAGACTGTGGAAGAAATTTTCGCCACCAGTATTTGTCCAGAGCCGGTGGTGTTCGTTATTCGGGATTAACAATGTTTGCGGCAGTGTGCTGGATTAAATTCCAAACCACTGACGACCGTATACGTACTGGTCAGCTTAGCCACGGGCGCTGTGTCATGTCATCCACCGTTGGTTCTGTTTGAACTGCAGTACGGTTAGTGGGGCCGAGGGGCACTGTTTCAGTTAGACCGATATTACACTATCATATTTCTTTGTCAAAGTTGATATGTCAAATAAATTTGATGGTGTAACACGAAGTTTGTCAAATCTCGCCTGTCGTCAAATAAATATGGTCAAATCTAGGGCCTCGCCGTAAACAAATGTTTCGTACTCTATATGGGCAATAAGAACTATTTTCATTTTTGAATAATTTAATTAATGGAATTAGTGTTCCAACAACTACAAAATTAATAAATAGTACGGCTCTTTTTTTTCATGAACTTGCTTCGACAAGCATGCTAGGGTATGGGAGAGGGGGGGGGGGTGTGAGTTGCATTGCACGCTGTTAATTGTGTGTTGATGGGCAGGTGGAATATGCTGCAGGCGACTTCACGTCCACAATCACGTTACAGCTGTCCGCCTCTACGTCTGGAAACATCCAGGCAGCTTTTCAACAAACCGGAATAGAGGATGTGGTCACACCATAAAGCAAAAAATTCTTTCTTAGCTTTCAATTCTACTTTGTCTATTTTTGAACTCTGGATGCCAAAAGTTAAAACGCACTTCATCTGTTTCGTACTTTTTATTAATTTTGTAATTGTTGGAACATTAATTCCATTAATTAAATTATTCAAAAATAAAAATAGTACTTATTGCCCATCTAGAGTACGAAACATTTATTTAGCTTCACATATTCCACTTTCAGTGCTTCGTAAATCGCTTCTCGCCGTTCTGGAATTATTTTGGTTAATGTGCAATGTGATATTTGAGTGCTGTGTTGTGAAGTAGAGTAGCTCTCTCATGTATCAAGAAATCGCGGTGTCACAGTCTGCCCGTCTTCTGCACTTGTAGCATTTCTCAAGAGAATATTCTGTTTTGTAGTTTGAGAAGGAACTTTACTGAGCAAACGCTGAAATACACTCTCATCGTTTCGTAAGTAATTTATACATAAAACTTGATGTCCTCCACATGTAGCTGTCGTAAGTTACTGAAAGCTTTTATTATCACGACTTAATAGCTATGGCTTTGCCGCGCGGGGTAGCCGTGCGGTCTGAGGCGCCTCGCCACGGTCCGTGCGGCTCACCCCGTCGAAGGTTCGAGTCCTCCCTTGGGCATGGGTGTGTGTGTCGTCCTTAGCGTAAGTTAGTTAAGCAGCGTGTAAACCTAGGGACCGATGACCTCAGCAGTTTGGTCCCATAGGAACTTACCACAAATTTCCAGTCTCCTATGGCTTCGTACAAGAATGTTTTCTTTTTTTCCACCGGTTTTCTTCCAAATTCACACACAATGTCACTGTGGTGCTAGCAGCTGCAGCGTATAATGACAAGTTGTTGTCCGCCATCTTGAAATTAGACGAAAACTGTGACGACAACGTAATTACCCCTTTTAAGCGCCACGTCAAAGATCTTTGTCAAAGAAATTTGCTGAATATTTGATCAGACTTCTTTGTCAAAGAAATATGATAGTGTAATACCGACCTTAGCAGTGTGCAGAGTGGGGCAGTAATGTGGGTGTGAGGCGCGTGGTCAAGGTATCGGTATCAATGAGACTCTAACACAGGGGAGACGGGAAACAGTAGGGTGAGTGACTCACACGTAACGTGTCTTATCTTGATTACCTCATATAGACGGACGACGTATCGCTGGCAATGGACTCACGTGTATGAAAGCTACGACTGCGGTTCCAAAAATTTGTGTGTGTGTGTGTCTTTTGTGAGCTAGAGGTCGCAGCGTCTGGTGTTTGATAATAAATTACAAAAGTGTCGTAAAACGTCAACTGTTATTATTCAGTATTCTCCACAGAAAAAAGGAAACGTCGTGACAGCATGACTGACTCCTCATCACGAAGCCCAAACCACTGCGAACAGAAACTTAGAGATTTGGAGACAGTGTTGACCTTATACCATAGGCGTCGTTTAAGGAGGGGTTTTTCGAAATTCCACCCCTAAGAGGGTGAAAATGTGATGAAAAGTGCAGGTATTAACGCAATTTTGGAGCTAGAACTACGAAAACTGGTATTTGGCTTCTCGGTCAGGAACAAAGAAACACTCCTTAGCATTTTTGGAAATTTAAGCCCTATAAGAGTGAAATAGTCAATGTATTTTTAATTTTTTAAATAATCGAGAAGTCAGTTCGCGCGCAAAATCCTGTATCGACAACACCTTTGCAACTGTGGACGGTTATACAGGCAGGGAGGGGCCTTCCATCCACTTGTTGAGTCCGTGCCACGTGGAACTGCTGCACTGTGTCGGGCAAAAGGAGTGCCGGCACGATATTGGGACACATCCCAAGACTTTTGTCAGCTCAGTGTGCGATGGTGTATTGTTTCCGTGCACATCTACAGGCTCAGCACGGTTAGTTTGTTGCAGCGTCGTTCTCCTCCACACGCAGGAAATGAATCCTCACGCGACACTTCGCTCTCCCTATGGGGCGCGCTGTTTCGCCTTGTCTCATTTGACGGCGTGCTACCGTAGTCTGGCGCGGGGATTTCGCTGTGTTCCAGCATTGCTGACATATAACTGGGAGTTAACGAAAAATTGCCTACGTAAGTTTGTTCTGCTCGAGATGATAATGGAAACAGTAGCGGAGAATGGAAGTACAGCTCGTACATCTGGGTGGTGGAACCCAGACTTACTAAACACCATTTTCAGGTAATCATTCACAAAAGAAAACGAACTAAATACTGCTGGATTCGGACCGAGAACAACTGCCAAGATGAGTAATTTAGAGCTAGATATCCTCGATGTAGCAAAGCAGCTTAAAACATTTAAGAAAGGCTTCCGGTCCAGTTGTATACCATTCAGGTGCCTCTCAAAGTATGCTGATACGATAGCTCCATGCTTAGCAACCACATACAATCGCTCGCTCGTACGAAGATCAGTACTCAAAGTCTGGAAAGTTGCGCAAGTCACACATATGCAAGAAGGCAAACAACACTGAACCCCTGAATTATTTGCCCATATCACTAACGGCGATTTGTAGTAGGTTTTTGGAACATATTCTGTGCTGGAACATTATGAATTATCTCGAAGGAAAAGATTTGTTGACAAATAGCCAATACGGATTCATAAGTAGTGCTCCTGTGAAACAGAAGTAGCTCTTTGTTCTCAGGAAGAAAGGACTGCTGTCGGCAGGAGATTACATATTTTTAGGTTTCCAGAAGGCCTTTGACACCTTATGTCACAAGCCAACTTCAATTAAATTGCGAGCCTATGGAGTATCGCCTCAGTTGTGTGACCGAGCGGTTGTAGGCGCTTCAGTCGGAACCGCGCTGCTGCTGTGATCGCAGGTTCGAATCCTGCCTCGGGCATGGATGTGTGTGATGTACTTAGGTTAGGTAGGTTTAAGTAGTTCTAAGTCTAGGGGACTGATGACCAC
Source organism: Schistocerca nitens (assembly GCF_023898315.1). NCBI lineage: Eukaryota > Metazoa > Arthropoda > Insecta > Orthoptera > Acrididae > Schistocerca > Schistocerca nitens. Next base: position 15,289,202 of record NC_064622.1, read on the forward strand.
AGATGTTAAGTCCCATAGTGCTCACAGCCATTCTAGGTAGTGTGACTGGATTCCTGATTTCCTGTCAGAGAAGTCACAGTTCGTAATAAGTGACGGGAAGTGATGGCGTAAAACAGAGGTAATATCTGGCGTTCCCCAACAAAGTGATATAGGCTCTCTGTTATTCCTGATCTACACTCCTGGAAATTGAAATAAGAACACCGTGAATTCATTTTCCCAGGAAGGGGAAACTTTATTGACACATTCCTGGGGTCAGATACATCACATGATCACACTGACAGAACCACAGGCACGTAGACACAGGCAACAGAGCATGCACAATGTCGGCACTAGTACAGTGTATATCCACCTTTCGCAGCAATGCAGGCTGCTATTCTCCCATGGAGACGATCGTAGAGATGCTGGATGTAGTCCTGTGGAACGGCTTGCCATGCCATTTCCACCTGGCGCCTCAGTTGGACCAGCGTTCGTGCTGGACGTGCAGACCGCGTGAGACGACGCTTCATCCAGTCCCAAACATGCTCAATGGGGGACAGATCCGGAGATCTTGCTGGCCAGGGTAGTTGACTTACACCTTCTAGAGCACGTTGGGTGGCACGGGATACATGCGGACGTGCATTGTCGTGTTGGAACAGCAAGTTCCCTTGCCGGTCTAGGAATGGTAGAACGATGGGTTCGATGACGGTTTGGATGTACCGTGCACTATTCAGTGTCCCCTCGACGATCACCAGTGGTGTACGGCCAGTGTAGGAGATCGCTCCCCACACCATGATGCCGGGTGTTGGCCCTGTGTGCCTCGGTCGTATGCAGTCCTGATTGTGGCGCTCACCTGCACGGCGCCAAACACGCAAACCACCATCATTGGCACCGAGGCAGAAGCGATTCTCATCGCTGAAGACGACACGTCTCCATTCGTCCCTCCATTCACGCCTGTCGCGACACCACTGGAGGCGGGCTGCACGATGTTGGGGCGTGAGCGGAAGACGGCCTAACGGTGTGCGGGACCGTAGCCCAGCTTCATGGAGACGGTTGCGAATGGTCCTCGCCGATACCCCAGGAGCAACAGTGTCCCTAAATTGCTGGGAAGTGGCGGTGCGGTCCCCTACGGCACTGCGTAGGATCCTACGGTCTTGGCGTGCATCCGTGCGTCGCTGCGGTCCGGTCCCAGGTGGACGGGCACGTGCACCTTCCGCCGTCCACTGGCGACAACATCGATGTACTGTGGAGACCTCACGCCCCACGTGTTGAGCAATTCGGCGGTACGTCCACCCGGTCTCCCGCATGCCCACTATACGCCCTCGCTCAAAGTCCGTCAACTGCACATACGGTTCACGTCCACGCTGTCGCGGCATGCTACCAGTGTTAAAGACTGCGATGGAGCTCCGTATGCCACGGCAAACTGGCTGACACTGACGGCGGCGGTGCACAAATGCTGCGCAGCTAGCGCCATTCGACGGCCAACACCGCGGTTCCTGGTGTGTCCGCTGTGCCGTGCGTGTGATCATTGCTTGTACAGCCCTCTCGCAGTGTCCGGAGCAAGGATGGTGGGTCTGACACACCGGTGTCAATGTGTTCTTTTTTCCATTTCCAGGAGTGTATATTAACGATTCAGGAGGCAATCTGAGAGGCTCTCTTAGAGTGTTTGGAGATGATGCTTTCACCTACCATCTTATGAAGCCATCAGATGGTTGAAACCAATTTTACAATGATTTGGAGGAGATATCAGTACGGCGCAAAAACTGTCAATTGACTCTAAATGATGAAAAGTGTTAAGTCATCCACATGAGCACTAGAATGCATCCCCTTACACGATGAATCGGACAAATCTGAAGGCTGCAGAATCAGCTAAATGCTTAGGGATTACAGTTACGAGTAAATGAATTGCAACGACTACGTAGGTAATATTGTGGGGAAGACAAAGCAAAGGCTGCGATTTATTGTGAGAACACTTACGAAATGTAACTGAGGCACTCGTTTCACTAGGGTAGTCCGCCATCTTCTACAGCATTGATGTGTGGTTTGGGATCAGCACGAGACAGGACTGACGGAGGACTCGAAAGAGTTGAAAGAGGGGCAGCTCGTCTCGTATTATCGCGAAATGAGAGTGCCATAGATGTGATACAGGAATTGGGGTGGCATTCTTTAAAACAAAGGCGTTCCTCTCTGCGGCAGAACCTCCCTGTGAAATTTCAATCACCGACTTTCTCTTGAGAGTGTGAAAATACTGTCGTGTCCTGACACACGACAGAAGGAAGACAGGGGTTTGACGTCAGTCTGCAATTTCCGCGTGGTGGGCAAATCCAGAGGGACAATTCCCAATGAAGGTAGGATGATGACTCGGATCAGCTCCAAACAGTGTCACAGGGCACCTGCGAAAGGCATCGATTCTGGAAGTCGACAGCAGTAGGCCCATGGAATTCGGAGATATGACTAACACCAGTTATTTGCGATCGGACTAACACACTGAAGGCTAATCGCATAAACATCAGAAAAAAGCAAAGGAGGCAGTTGGTTGCACAATAGAAGTGAGTGTCTGAAGGCACGGGTGTGAATGCTGACAGAAGTAGCGAATACTAGCAGCACGTTAAGTACAAACTTGAGAGCAGCACTCCACGTGAGGAGAACACACGTGTCAGAGCTTACCGACGGTGGCCACGAGCGGCGCGGAGTCGGCACCCCAGCTGAGAACTCCCTCTGAATACAAAAACATGGGTTTCTCAAAGAATCGTGGCGGCAAACCCTTACAGTCGGTCCACCAATCCACCGGCACTTTGCAAGCTTCGACCAATCTGGCGAGTTGCTCTGCACCCCCAGGGCGCCTCTGGCCAACCACATTTAGATTTCTCCCCTACTCCTTCTCGTTAGATATGGATGCGTCTGGATTTTACATTAACAAACTCAAAGTTTGGTATCAAAAGCGTCCATCAGAAAGCTGAACGTCACTGCCACTCGTATTACGGCCAGGAACAACAGTGTTTCACGTCACTTGGACCCGCCCTCTGCCGGTGGGTGTGGTTCAAAATGGCTCTGAGCACTATGCCACTTAACTTCTGAGGTCATCATGTAACGCCGGAAATGCATATCCTCCTATTTCCATCTATTGTACTATAATTTTTTCCTTGTTTTGTTACCTCAAGATATGACACTTCTGTGTCTTTGTATGTTGTAATTGTTTTACTATTTGTATATATATGCATTTATGTCGATGTATAATTGGTTTGTTTTGTGAATATTATTTGTATTTATACGCTGGGTCTGGCCTAGGGAATACATCGAGAGGACGTGTGGAGAACGAAAGTGTTTAGGATCTTTGGTAGTGTTAACTCTGTCGCGTGGAGCGCGGGCAGAGGGGGAGTCTGGCGGGAGTAGCGAGTGGAGCAGGTGTGTTGTGTGAAGCTCCCGCGAGTTGCCGCGCTTACGGGGTTTGGCAGCATGTAATTGCGCTCGACTTGCGATGATAGTTTCTGACATGGTGTCGCGGACCGGAAGCATTAGCTGACACACATCAAGAGCCCGTTTCGCCTGGTCGCCGTGTCGAGAAGAAGGCGCGCCAGCATCCAGCTTCTGCAACAGCGACGGCCGACAATGAGTGACTGTCGCCACCTCCTCGATCGACGACTTCAAACCTTCAATCAACCAACAAGGAAGACTGGAAGCACGTAAAGTTTTAGAACTGTATGCCAGACCCCAGCTTTTCAAACTTTTAAAATTGTTGCATCACAAAATTACAGCAACTTAGCATGAACCTTTGTTGCTCATTGTCCCAATTGCATTGCCAAGCAGGGTCCCTTCCTTTTCCGAAATAAGCCCGAGTGTCGTTGAAATTCAAACGCCAGCATCATTAGATTTCACTGCTTTAATTTCAAAGTTCAGTTAAGGTATTCATAGCTGGCTACGATATTTAGATTACACAAGCACAAATTAAGAGTGCGAGTTTTGTTACCGTATTTTAGCTTACCTGTGACTGCAGCTCAGCTTGGTACGTACTAAATTTTACTATTGTTAATTGTTCAGAATCATTTAATTCAAGTTCAAAGTTAAATCTCTTATTTCTAAATTGCGTAGATTCAAGTAGCTTTTGAAATGATTGTTAGGTAGTCCAAGACTAACCGTATTTTACTGAATTTCGATGTGCTTCAGAAAGAAAGCTCACTATTAACTTGTCACTAAATTAACTTTCGATTTTCCGGTTTTATTAATTCTTTTGCTAAATTAAGTCAGAGTGTAGCGAAATTTATTACTTCTGACAAACTTTCAGTTTTCACACTACACGTGTCAACCTTCAGTTGCCACGCTTCTAGTGCTAATTATATGTGTAATAACCTTTCTTTTTCAGTTACTATAGTAATTGTCCTTAGGACTGGCGACCGTAATTTCCCCCAAATCTCAAATATCTAATTACCGCTAGTTAATTGTTAACGTAACGGCCGCACATTTACTTTCTTTATTAAGTTTACCCCTTTTCAAAATTAATTTCCACCAGTTTCATTTGCATTTTTCCTTTCATTTAGATGTAACCCTTTCCTCCCTCTTTACCGACAGATTAACTTCGGTGACGATTGCTTTTCCCAAATTTCCATTAGATACACGCGGTTTAATTTTTCACTGTCATTAAGGTCGATAAGCGAGGGGGAGGTTACAATCAGTCGCCTAGAACTTAGAACTAATTAAACCTAACTAATCTAAGGACATCACACACATCCATGCCCGAGACAGGATTCGAACCTGCGACCGTAGCGGTCGCTCGGCTCCAGACTCTAGCGCCTAGGACCGCACGGCCACTCCGGCCGGCTCAGTGGGTGTGGGCTGCTGTAGTAGCCCTCTGACCTGTGTAAACCCACTGACATTGCAGTTCTCAGGAGCAAGTATCGAGCATGCTGCCTCGTGCCTTTTCGTGGCCATGTTCTACAGTGACGCCTTACAACAGTGTCTAGACCGTCGACAGAGTTGTCAGTTAACTCTCTGAAGTAAAACTTCTCCACTAGGACACGGCGTCTGCTATGCGCAGCGCTGTTGTGTTACCATTTATCCTTGGTAACCAGTCCGTCCCCGTTAGCTGAGAGCGCCGGCACGGTAGCTCAGCGTGTTCGGTCAGAGGGCTAGCTGCCCACTGTAATAAAAAAATTGAGTTGATGAATCAACAACGAAAAAAAAAAAGTGGTCAGCGCGGCGGAACGCGATGCCAAGGGGCCCGGGTTCAATTCCCGGCTGGGGCAGGAGATTTTCTCCGCTGAGGGACTGGTTGTTGTGTTGTCCTCATCATTTCATCCCCATCTCCGACGCGCAAGTCGCCCAATGTAGCGTCGAATGCACTCGGCGACCGAACTTCCCCGAATGGGGGACTCCCGGCCCACAATGCCGTACGCTCATTTCCATTTTTTCCTGGTAACCAAAAAGTTACCACTTTTTCCTGCTCTTTGCATTGTGTCTCTGATTTCCTACCTTGGAGTTTCCTTGATGGCTCCCAACAGTCTAAAGCAGGGATCCCCAGACTATTTTGGACAAGTGACCCCTTTTCCAAAATGAACTGTTACCTCAGACCCCCATGGCCAAATTACCTACTTTTAAGATCAACCCCCTTATTCATAACGGTCACTTTACTTCACTTAATTTAGCTATGTAACAACTTTGTAATCTCTTGAAATAAATGAGTACTTAAATGAGTTATTATCGTTCAAGCTCCAACGACTTTCAAAACGCAAATGAACTTTCAACCTAAGTGCAAACTCGTTAAATAGTAAAATATCGGGAACATTTTTGGACTTGATCATGAATTCGTTCGTGTTAAATCGCGTAAGCGTCAAATAGAGAGCAAGTGAAAACGCGCGTGAAAGACGTACGCTCGGACCCATTATCTTGCACAAACTTGTCCACACAGACTTGCCGAGTTTTTCATCTTGTACGAACTTGAGACTTTACATTACTACAACAATGCTATTTCCTACAAAAATATTAATCATTCTTAGTACACGTAACACAACATAAACAATACAGTACCTACCTATCTTGAAAGTTTTAAATAAGAACTTGTGTTAATTTAATAGGGGTCGATTTTTAGACCGCGTCGACCCCCAAAATCAGTTTTTGTTTATGTCGACCCCTAGCAAACCGATATCGACCCCAAGGGGTCGATATCGACCACTTCTGGAATCCCTGGTCTAAAGCGTGACAACGTGCAAGTCATTATGTCTTCGATATATGACAATATTTTCTTGGCGCTCATTTTCGTAGGGAGGAATAATCATCATAATAAAATAAGAGAAATCAGAGCTCACTCGGAAGGATCTAAGAGTCCGTTTGTCCTGCGTGCCGTTCGAGAGTGGACCGGTGGAGAGGTAACTTAAAGGTGATTCGACGAAACCTCTGCGGGTCGCTTCGCTGTGCACTGGAGAGCCTAATCGTGCAGATGTACTTTGAGCCACTCGTCCCGGACAGCAGACGTTCCGGCGGCGACGTAGACCAGCAGTGTGGCACGCGCCGGGAAGACGCACGTCGCGACCTCGGCTTCGCAAACGCGAGGTGCGTCCCCCGTCCTGCACGTCGCCGTCCGCTAGCGGCGGAGCGGCAACACCGCCGCCGACGTCAAACAGAGCGTGAGGCGCGCGCGTCCAAGGCCTGGAGGCTCCAGCCGCGCGCTGGACCTCGGGCGGCTGGAACCACACGGCACCGTACACGGGACGCGAGAGCAGCCGCTGCACCGTGGCGACACCTGGCGGAAGGCGTCCTCACACGCGGCGCGGAAGCGAACGTGGGCGGTAGGCCGCCTGACTCTGCTGACGTCACCACGCGGAACCTTACCTTGACGAGTAGTGGCGAGCGTGAAAGGCAAATTCAGAGTTTTGCGACGTCGGGAACAACACGGCCAATAAGACGCAAGACTGCGTTCTATTTCACAGGCTGTGTGAAAGTGACACAGCCTACGTTCAAAGAGCAGACGGCAAGATAATACTCCGAGTTAAACATCAAGAAATCAGCTCGACAGGGAACTCACATAAAGTCAACCTTATATATAGGGTGGTCCATTGAAAGTGACCGGGCCAAATATCTCACGAAATAAGCATCAACCGAGAAAACTACAACGAACCGAACTCGTCTAGGTTGGAGGGGGAAACTATGGTTGCCCCGCTAGATGGTGCTGCCATAGGGCAAACGGATATCAACTTCGTTTTCTTAAATAGGAATCCCTATTTTTTATTACATATTCGTGTAGTACGTAAAGAAATATGAATGTTTTAGTTGGACCACGTTTTTCGCATTGTGATAGATGGCGCTGTAATAGTCACAAACGTATAAGTACGTGGTTTCACGTAACATTCCGCCAGTGCGGACGGTATTTGCTACGTGATACATTACCCGTGTTAAAATGGACCGTTTGCCAATTGCGGAAAAGGTCGAAATCGTGTTGATGTATGGCTATTGTGATCAAAATGCCCAACGGGCGTGTGCTATGTATGCTGCTCGGTATCCTGGACGACATCATCCAAGTGTCCGTATCGTTCGCCGGATAGTTACGTTATTTAAGGAAACAGGAAGTGTTCAGCCACATGTGAAATGTCAACCACGATCTGCAACAAATGATTACGCCCAAGTAGGTGTTTTAGCTTCTGTCGCGGCTAATGCGCACATCAGTAGCAGACAAATTGCGCGAAAATCGGGAGTCTCAAAAACGTCGGTGCTGAGAATACTAAATCAACATCGATTGCACCCGTACCATATTTCTATGCACCAGGAATTCCATGGCGACGACTTTGAACGTCGTGTACAGTTCTGCCACTGGGTATAAGAGAAATTACGGGACGATGACAGATTTTTCGCACGCGTTCTATTTAGCGACGAAGCGTCATTCACCAACAGACGTAACGCGAAACCGGCATAATAAGCATTTTTGGGCAACGGAAAATCCACGATGGCTGCGACAAGCGGAACATCAGCGACCTTGGCGGGTTAATGTATGGTGCGGCATTGTGGGACGAAGCATAATTGGCCCCCATTTTATCGATGGCAATCTAAATGGTGCAATGTATGCTGACTTCCTACGTAATGTTCTACCGATGTTACTACAAGATGTTTCACTGCATGACTTCCAACATGATGGATGTCCGGCACATAGCTCGCGTGCGGTTGAAGCAGTACTGAATAGCATATTTCATGACAGGTGGATTGGTCGTCGAAGCAGCGTACCATGGCCCGCACGTTCACCGGATCCCACGTCCCCGGATTTATTTCTGTGGGGAAAGTTGAAGGATATTTGCTATCGCGATCCACCAACAACGGCTGACAACATGCGTCAGCGCATTGTCAATGCATGTGCGAACATTACGGGAGGCGAACTACTCGCTGTTGAGAGGCATGTCGTTACACATACTGCCAAATGCACTGAGGTTGACGGACATCATTTTGAGCATTTATCGCATTAATGTGGTAGTTACAGGTAATCACGCTGTAACAACATGCGTTATCAGAAATGATAAGTTCACAAAGGTACATGTATCACATTGGAACAACCGAAATAAAATGTTCAAACGTACCTACGTTCTGTATTTTTAAATTAAAAAACCTACCTGTTACCAACTGTTCGTCCTAAAAATGTGAGCCATATGTTTGTGACTATTACAGCGACATCTATCACAAAGCGAAAAAAGTTGTCCAACCAAAACATTCATATTTCTTTATGTACTACACGAAGATGTAATAAAAAAGGAGGTTCCTATTTAAAAAAACACAGTTGATATCCGTTTGACCTATGGCAGCGCCATCTAAAAAAATGGTTCAAATGGCTCTGAGCACTATGGGACTCAACTGCTGTGGTCATAAGTCCCCTAGAACTTAGAACTACTTAAACCTAACTAACCTAAGGACAGCACACAACACCCAGCCATCACGAGGCAGAGAAAATCCCTGACCCCGCCGGGAATCGAACCCGGGAACCCGGGCGTGGGAAGCGAGAACGCTACCGCACGACCACGAGATGCGGGCAGCGCCATCTAGAGGGCCAACCATAGCGCCATCTGATTTCCCCCACCAAGCAAGACAAGTTTCGTGCTTTGTAGTTTTTTCGTTTGACGCTTATTTTGTGAGATATTTGGCCCGGTCACGATCAGTAGACGACCCTGAATATATATATATATATGTGTGTGTGTGTGTGTGTGTGTGTGTGTGTGTGTGTGTGCGCATAATTCGCAGGTCTCACAAGGTGTGTGGCGGAGGGTCCCTTGTACCAAAAGCAGTTATTCGATTTCCCGTCCTATTCGGAAATGGAACGACAGAAAAAAGACTGTCTACATGCTTGCGTACGATTCCTTGGTTTCCTCTATGTACGAAGCGCGTGCAACACCTCTCTCTGACAACAGGTTGGTTTTATTCAGGATTCCAGTTCACCATATGATACTAGAAGGTATCAGATAGATTATATAATGGTAAGACAGATTTAGGAACCAGGTTTTAAATTTTAAGAGATTTCCAGGGGCAGATGTGGACTCTCTATTGGTTATGAACCGTAGATTAAAACTGAAATAACTGCAAAAAGGTGGGAATTTAAGGAGATGGGACCTGGATAAACTGATTAAACCAGAAGTTGTACAGAGTTTCAGGGAGAGCATAAGGGAACAATGGCCAGGAAAGGGGGAAAGAAATACAGTAGAAGAAAAATGGGTAGCTCTGAGGGATGAAGTAGTGAAGGCAGCAGAGGATCAAGTAGCTAAAAAGACGAGGGCTGGTAGAAATCCTTGGGTAACAGAAGAAATATTGAATTTAATTGATGAAAGGAGAAGATATAAAAACGCAGTAAATGAAGCAGGCAAAAGGGAATACAAACGTCTCAAAAATGAGATCGACAGGAAGTGCAAAATGGCTAAGCAGGGATGGCTAGAGGACAAATGTAAGGATGTAGAGGCTTATCTCACTAGGGTTAAGATAGATACTGCCTACAGGAAAATTAAAGAGACCTTTGGAGAAAAGAGAGCCACTTGTATGAATATCAAGAGCTCAGATGGAAACCCAGTTCTAAGCAAAGAAGGGAAAGCCGAAAGGTGGAAGGAGTATATAGAGGGTCTATACAAGGGCGATGTACGTGAGGACAATATTATGGAAATGGAAGAAGATGTAGATGAAGATGAAATAGGAGATACGATACTGCGTGATGAGTTTGACACAGCACTGAAAGACCTGAGTCGAAACATGGCCGCGGGAGTAGACAACATTCCATTGGAACTACTGACGGCCTTGGGAGAGCCAGTCCTGACAAAACTCTACTATCTGGTGAGCAAGATGTATGAGGCCAGCGAAATACCCTCAGACGTCAAGAAGAATATAATAATTCCAATCCCAAAGAAAGCAGGTGTTGACAGATGTGAAAATTACCGAACTATCAGTTTAATAAGTCACAGTTGCCAAATACTAACGCGAATTCTTTACAGACGAATGGAAAAACTGGTGGAAGCCGACCTGGGCGAAGATCAGTTTGGATTCCGCAGAAATGTTGGAACACGTGAGGCAATACTGACCCTACGACTTATCTTAGAAAATAGATTAAGGAAAGGCAAACATACGTTTCTAGCTTTTGTAGACTTAGATAAAGCTTTTGACAATGTTGACTGGAATACTCTGTTTCAAATTCTAAATGTGGCAGGGGTAAAATACAGGGAGCGAAAGGCTATTTACAATTTGTACAGAAACCAGATGTCAGTTATAAGAGTCGAGGGGCATCAAAGGGAAGCAGCGGTTGGGAAGGGAGTGAGACAGGTTTGTAGCCTCTCCCCGATGTTATTCAATCTGTATATTGAGCAAGCAGTAAAGGAAACAAACAAAAATTCGGAGTAGGTATTTAAATCCATGGAGAAGATATAAATACGTTGAGGTTCGCCAATGACATTGTAATTCTGTCAGAGACAGCGAAGGACTTGGAAGAGCAGTTGAACGGAATGGACAGTGTCCTGAGAGGAGTATATAAGATGAACATCAACAAAAGCAAAACGAGGATAATGGAATGTAGTCAGCTGATGCTGAGGGAATTAGATTAGGAAATGAGACACTTAAAGTAGTAAAGGAGTTTTGCTACTTGGGGAGCAAAATAACTGATGATGGTCGAAGTAGAGAGGATATAAAATGCAGACTGGCAATGGCAAGGAAAGCGTTTCTGAAGAAGAGAAATTTGCTAACATCGAGTATAGATTTAAGTGTCAGGAAGTCGTTTCTGAAAGTATTTGTATGGAGTGTAGCCACGTATGGAAGTGAAATATGGACGATAAATACACTCCTGGAAATTGAAATAAGAACATCGTGAATTCATTATCCCAGGAAGGGGAAACTTTATTGACACATTCCTGGGGTCAGATACATCACATGATCACACTGACAGAACCACAGGCACATAGACACAGGCAACAGAGCATGCACAATGTCGGCACTAGTACAGTGTATATCCACCTTTCGCAGCAATGCAGGCTGCTATTCTCCCATGGAGACGATCGTAGAGATGCTGGATGTAGTCCTGTGGAACGGCTTGCCATGCCATTTCCACCTGGCGCCTCAGTTGGACCAGCGTTCGTGCTGGACGTGCAGACCGCGTGAGACGACGCTTCATCCAGTCCCAAACATGCTCAATGGGGGACAGATCCGGAGATCTTGCTGGCCAGGGTAGTTGACTTACACCTTCTAGAGCACGTTGGGTGGCACGGGATACATGCGGACGTGCATTGTCCTGTTGGAACAGCAAGTTCCCTTGCCGGTCTAGGAATGGTAGAACGATGGGTTCGATGACGGTTTGGATGTACCGTGCACTATTCAGTGTCCCCTCGACGATCACCAGTGGTGTACGGCCAGTGTAGGAGATCGCTCCCCACACCATGATGCCGGGTGTTGGCCCTGTGTGCCTCGGTCGTATGCAGTCCTGATTGTGGCGCTCACCTGCACGGCGCCAAACACGCATACGACCATCATTGGCACCAAGGCAGAAGCGACTCTCATCGCTGAAGACGACACATCTCCATTCGTCCCTCCATTCACGCCTGTCGCGACACCACTGGAGGCGGGCTGCACGATGTTGGGGCGCGAGCGGAAGACGGCGTAACGGTGTGCGGGACCGTAGCCCAGCTTCATGGAGACGGTTGCGAATGGTCCTCGCCGATACCCCAGGAGCAACAGTGTCCCTAAATTGCTGGGAAGTGGCGGTGCGGTCCCCTACGGCACTGCGTAGGATCCTACGGTCTTGGCGTGCATCCGTGCGTCGCTGCGGTCCGGTCCCAGGTCGACGGGCACGTGCACCTTCCGCCGACCACTGGCGACAACATCGATGTACTGTGGAGACCTCACGCCCCACGTGTTGAGCAATTCGGCGGTACGTCCACCCGGCCTCCCGCATGCCCACTATACGCCCTCGCTCAAAGTCCGTCAACTGCACATACGGTTCACGTCCACGCTGTCGCGGCATGCTACCAGTGTTAAAGACTGCGATGGAGCTCCGTATGCCACGGCAAACTGGCTGACACTGACGGCGGCGGTGCACAAATGCTGCGCAGCTAGCGCCATTCGACGGCCAACACCGCGGTTCCTGGTGTGTCCGCTGTGCCGTGCGTGTGATCATTGCTTGTACAGCCCTCTCGCAGTGTCCGGAGCAAGTATGGTGGGTCTGACACACCGGTGTCAACGTGTTCTTTTTTCCATTTCCAGGAGTGTATTTGTATGGAGTGTAGCCACGTATGTAAGTGAAACATGGACGATAAATAGTTTGGACAAGAAGAGAATAGAAGCTTTCGAAATGTGGTGCTACAGAAGAATGCTGCAGATTAGATGGGTAGATCACATAACTAATGAGGAGGTGTTGAATAGAAGAGGAGTTTGGGGCACAACTTGACAAGAAGAAGGGACGGGCTGTAGGACATGTTCTGAGGCATCAAGGGATCACAAATTTAGCATTGGAGGGCAGCGTGGAGGGTAAAAATCGTAGAGGGAGACCAAGAGATGAATACACTTAGCAGATTCAGAAGGATGTAGGTTGCAGTAAATACTGGGAGATGAAGCTTGCACAGGATAGAGTAGCATGGAAAGTTGCATCAAACCAGTCTCAGGACTGAAGACAACAACAACAACATATTATTCCCCACACTTTCGCCTACAAAACCCTATTCTTCAACTTAATCTGCGTTCATCGGCCTTACACCACCTTACTGGGAGGACACGTATGCCCGCGTGGTACCATTCTAATGGTCGACGTGGGTGCCAAGTTCTTGCTGCATCAGCAGCCTCCCTCCATCGCCTAAGTACTGCTTCTCACGGAATGCACCCTTCATTGGGTCTAACAGATGGAACTCGGAAGTTGTCATATTCGGCCTGTAGGGTAGAAGAGGAAGAACACTCCAATCACGTTTTGTGAGCTCCTCTCGGGTGACTGATCCTACATATCGAGGATCCAACAGTTCGTTAGTTTGTGGAGTTACGTGGCATTAGATGTCAAGGAAAGGTTTTGTAATTCGCGTAAATAATGGGCCCTGATTTGCGTACGCGATGATGACGCTCGATAGCGACCAATCCTTAGGGTTTACATCAGGCAAATTTGGTTGCCGAGACATCAACGTGACTTCAATATAATGCTCATCAGCCCACTGTAGCACGGTTGTGGTTCCGAGACACGGACAGTAATACTGCTGAAAGAGGACAACGCCGTCGGGGAAGACTTCTGACAGGAACGGGTGCAGCTGTGAGCGTGTCTTCGATTACTAACACAGGTCCCGTGCAAGTCGCTTATCACAATGGATTTCCCCTTTTCAGCCTGGGGTGATACCCGTCCGCGTCTCCTCCGCTTACGTAGTTTTGTTACCGCGTCCCGCAACCGCAACGCCATCACGCGCCATCCAACGTCGGGGTGGCCAGTGGTCCTACTGTTTTCACTTATCAGACTATCTTCCGCAAGGTATGCCTGAATCGTAAGGCGTTACGTCACGTAGCGACTTCGTTGTCACACCATACTGCCGACTGTCATAATCACTGTTGACTCATTCGTACAGATCTGGTACGTTATTTGTATGACACTGATGTACGGTGGGTTAACAACAGTCGTCGTTCCCGCGCTGGGACTGGAATTTGAAGGAAAAGTGCAGTGCTATGCGAAGTACTCTCAGCCACACGTCATAAGATGACTCGCTGAGTACTGTTGTAGATTCAGCATAACATTGACATCTCCGTCCGATAGTCACGACTGGATCGACAGTATAAGAAACTCAGGACCCGAGACAGGACCCGAGACAAATACAGGGTGTCCGAAAAGTCTTTCCCTGATAACATAAATTGATAACTCAGGCTAGAAGTAAGATATAAATATGAAACTGGTGTCTAAGTGTTTTCAAACTATCAAAGTTTTTTTTTTTTTTGTATAAGATTCGCAGTACGTAAGTAGTGGATGAGGTGCAGTGCCGAAGAAGCCATGTTAACGAATCAGGAGAAGGCACAGTTGTGTCCTGTCATACCACGAGACACGATCACCAACTACAGTGCAGAGACACTTCCAGACAACATTTGGACGGAATTCACCTGATGTCAAGAGCATTAAAGCCTAGTATGACAGGTTCAAGAACACAGGATCGGTTGCTGACCTTCCGAGGTCTGGTCGACCAAGAACTTCAGTAGACAGGGTGGAAGCTGTAAGGCAGTCTTTTCTGCGAAGTCCGAAGAAATCGGTGCGGAGGGCCTCACGTGAATTACAGATGCCAAAAAGTTCTCTCCATGACATTTTACTCAAACGTTTATTGTTTCGTGCATACAAAGTGCAAATCGTTCAGGCCTTGTTGCCCAATGACAGTACATGTCGATATGACTTTGCGGTCGAAATGCTATCACGTATTGAGGACGATCATGGTTATCTCAGACGAATTGCGTTTTCCGACGAAGCGACCTTTTTTGTCAGTGGAGTAGTGAATCGCCATAATGTGCGCATTTGGGGTTCACAACCCCCTGGCGAGGTCATGGAGTGCACCAGAGGCAGTCCAAAGGTGAATTTTTTGTGCGCGCTACTGCACGATCGAATTCTCGGGCCATTCTTCTTCGCTGAGGGTACCATCCCATCTGCAGTGTATTTGGATATGTTGCAACTGTATGCTGTTCCTCAGCTGCTTCAGTATCACCCCGATGTCTTTGGGTTTGGACGTCCGTGCCCATCTCGATATGACCTTCCCTGGGCCACAGACTGGTCGTGATGGGCCAACGGTTTGGCCTCCACGCTCTCCTGACATAACCCCATTAGACTTCTTTTTATGGGGTTATGTCAAGGACGAGGTCTACCGAACACGTGTACCAGATCTTGAAACCCTGCGGCAACGGATAACCACAGTCGTTGAATCGATTCCTCCAGTGATGTTGGCTAATATGTGGACGGAAATTGAATATCGCCTAGATGTGTTACGTGCTACCAAGGGTGCTCATGTGGAAGTTTACTGATGTGTGAAAAACTTTGATAGTTTGTAAACAATTAGTCACTAGTTTCATATTTGTATCTTACTTCTAGCCTGAGTTATCAATTTATGTAGTCAAGGAAAGACTTTTCGGACACCCTGTATAATACAAATAAAGTCTGCTGGGACGCAGCACAGTATCAACTTAAGACGGAAAATCCACTTTGATACACAAGCAGAGTTTGCCAGCCAGTCAGTGTCCCCCTCCCCCCCAATCTAGAGCGGTGCAGGCGGCTGGCTGGCGCTGTGGAACGGCGATGGCGGTGCAGGGAGTCGACGCCCGATCTCCCCCAACACCTACTCTCCCCCACTACCACCGTCGGGGCGCACTCCAGCAACATGGAACTGGTGCGCTGGTGCTCCTTCGTGAGCGGTGACCCGCAGAGCCCCTAAGAGATTGCTCAGTACCGGTCACAGGCACTCGTCCAAAAGACGACGAGCAATGAAAGCTGTTTCTCGCCTCACACCTCGAGGAGATAGTGTCGTCTTCGCAAGGTGTGGAATCCGACCACGGCTGTCGGCGGAACATCGCGCGGTCGTAACTGCCAGCAGCTCTCTTGCGCTGGGCTCCGCTCGGCCATCACATATAGGCCTGTGAGACGTTAACTTTTACTGGCGAGTTGAATGTTCAAGTAACTTACGGGTTTGCTGCCGGGTGACGTCATCAAACAGCGCCGATATTTCGACAGGAGCACATCCTGCCATTCTCAAGGCACAAAGGCAAGGAGGAAGAAATGTGCAAGGAAATTGAATACCTCGGTTCACAGAGGAGAAACGAGGAAGATACCACACACAGAACAAGTGTCAGCACAAACAAAGATAACCAACATCAGAAATATCGATAGTTACTATTAATCAACAGGTGAGGTAGCACTAATTCTGTCCCTCTGTTTTTTGATGAGAGACAGAGCCGGAGTCCAAGCAGCATTTAAACAAAATTCACCATCTCTGTTAATAAGGTTGCTTGATAGTTTGATTTCAACAGCTTCCTCAATATATAACTATCGATATTTCTGATGTTGGTTATCTTTGTTTGTGTTGACACTTGTTCTCTGTGTGGTATCTTCCTCGTTTCTCCTCTGCGAACCGAGGTATTAAATTTCCTCGCACATTTCTTCCTCCTTGCATTTGTGCCTTGAGAATGGCAGGGTGTGGTCCTGTCGAAATATCGGCGGTGTTCGACGACGTCACCCGGCAGCAAATCCGTAAGTTATTTGAACACATATAGGTCTGTTTACTGCTGTGTTAGTGTTAGGCAGTACTGGTCGCTAGGCAGGCTTATGACGTGGACACAAATATACACTACTAGCGACCCCGACAACGCTTCGCAATTGCCCCCTCTATGCGCACTGCTCCCCCCCCCCCCCGTCTATGCCCCCCTCTCTGTCCATCTCCTCTTAACCTATTACCCCTCTCTCTGACGTTGAGGCTAGCTTGTTGTCTTTGTAAACACAACCCTGACAGGGAACTGAAGTCGATTAAAATGAATTACTAAACTAGTCGGGATCGTTGCTGTTCAGGCATGAGACGGAACTCACGAGCTGCTGGATCTGTGAGAACAGTAGCTTCCAAGTCTGGATCGTATAGTTTAAATCTGCGTATAGGTAGGATAAAAAGAAGTTTCGGGCGATTCAGATTCCGTAGTACTACTCTAATCACAAGCAGATTAGCCATTAAAAAACTTTCCTGTTTTTTTTTTTTTTTTTTTTTTTTTGGAAAACCGACTGCTAAGAAGAAAAGAAAGCAGCACATAGTTCTGTATACAAACTGTGTTTAAAATTGTGTGTAAAGAGGAAGAATATGTATTGAAGAAACAATGTGTCTAGTGATTTGCATGTCCCTCTGTCATACTTTAAGTATGACTGCAAGACATAAAACGAAAGAGCACATTTTCACAGCACAGCAGCACAGCATTTTCTTTCTCGTTCGCTCCTGGTAGTTGAGCTATCAGCGTGACGGAATGTCATGCCTAACGGTCCGGGTTCGATTCCCGGCTGGGTCGGAGATTTTATCCGCTCAGGGACTGGGTGTTGCTTAGTCCTTACCTTCATTATTTCCTCCCCATCGAGACGCAAGTCGCCGAAGTGGCGTCAACTCGAAAGACTTGCACCAGGCGAACGGTCTACCCGACGGGAGGCCCTAGCCACACGGCATTTCTATTATTTATTTTCTTTCTCGATATCGTTTGTAGCAGAAAACCTGTACATTTTTGTGTAAAAAATTTGCAACCTACACCATTTAAGTATTTTTTATTATGTAAAACGTTGAAGTAAGTCGGTCATGAACTTTTCGGGTTTCTTGTTAACAACGTTCTCCCTTTACATATTATTTATGTTTATATATCATATATATTACAAAAGTATACAGCCAGTGTCTGTCCAAATGCTGACTAGAGTATCGTGTAAAAATTTCAAGCACATCGGTGAAGAACGTGTCGACAGTTTTGCCAACAACTGCAAACAACGTCTTGCCTTTACGTAGTAGTACAGATGTCATCAAAAGCACCCGGATACCTGCCAGAGCACACTAACATGGGGTGTGTCCGTCCCTCGCCTTTATGGCGGCTTGAGTTCTGCCCCTGGGGACACTTGTAGTGAGGTGAGGTGTGTGGGTGTCCGCGGAGGCAGGGCGTCCAGTTCTCCCTGAGGAGACAGGTTGATGCCTCGTAATCTTTACTGCACTCAACAGCACCCGTTTTGTCAACAGAAATTAACGGTACCGTTTTGTGTAAAACTGCGCGTATCTCAGTTTCTGCAGAGGAGCTCATTTTACCCATATTATTTTCAGTTATTTTCACTGCTTTGTCCTAGTTTATCTGAGAAATTTGTATACAACCGGAAGACATAATTACGACAAACCCGAAAGGTTAGTCATCCGAGGATACTTACGTTCACGTAAAACAGCATTGTTCAGAATGATAATTGTAAATATTAATAGAATCATACTCCGCAATAACAGGTGAATTTCTACTTTTTTTTGAGTCATCACTCTTCTGACTGGTTTGATGTGGCCAGCCACGAATTTATCGCCTGTGCCAATCTTTGAGTAGCACTCGTAACCTACATCCTCAGTTATTTGGTGGATGTATTCCAATGTCTGTCTCCCTCTACAGTTTTTGCTCTCTACAGCTCCGTCTGTTACCATGGAAGTCATTCCGTCATGTCTTAACAGACGTCCTATGATTCTATCCCTTCTCCTTGCCAGTGTCTATCAGATATTCCTTTCCTATCTGAATCTCCGCAGAACCTCTTCATTCCCTACCTTATCTGTCCACCTAATTTTCAACATTCGTCTATAGCACCATATCTCAGATGCTTCGAATATCAACCTACCATCTTTCAAATTTATCTCTGACACATTTCTGTCTTTGGTAGTATGTTGGCGCCAAGTGTGGCGGACAGAATTGCTTCCCAGTTTGTACTAGTGCTTGTTTGAAAGTGTCTTTGGCTTGTGTATATGCAGCAACTCGAGTCTGTTTGTCTCTGTGAATCCAGTCTTGTTGCTAGAGCTTTCGTTTCCTCCTCATGTCTTGTTTTAGTCTCGCTAGTTCGTCCCTCCACTGCGTAGTTCTCCATTGAACGGCTGACGCCTTTCATACGGATTGTTCCTGCGCATATTGTAAAATAAGCGTGAGTCTGTGTGCTCTGTAATCTGTACTCCCTCTAATATTATGTAGGCTGCAATTTTGTACCATTTGTTTTAATTCATCCCAGTCTGCTCTGCGAAATGTGTAATGTTGTGTCTTCCTGTGACCGAGAACTGTCCGACTCCGAAGCCTTTCAGTAAGCCCGCTACCAGCAGTCACGAGCAAGTCCATTTTGCTGCCATCGTGGGTACCAAACCTACCGCTGTGTGGATTTTGATAAGGGTTTAGTCTAGCACTGGCAAGAGTTGCAAGCGAACAGGAAACCAGACCTTCTGCAGCACTACTTCTTGAGGACGCTACTCAATTGCCACGTGATGACGGCTTCATAACCCCAAAAGCAGTTCTGAAGGTAAACTGTTTGTGGGTGAAGTTCACGGTAGCTCCAGAACCACCCACTGCCAGTCAATGGTATTTTCGTTTGATGCTATCCTTAGTTCTCTATTTGTGCGCTGCAGTGGTCGTGTGATGCTAGCTGTTGTTCTATGAGGGCTATTTTTTATTTTGAACATCCGATCTGTCGTGAAATTAAAAGAACAGTACGCCCATCTATAGCGTCACGCCGCACTTTCCAGTTCTGAGTGCACATTGAGCACATAAATATGCCTACAACACAGTGTCTGCTGGTCCTGTCTGAGGTTCGAGTCCTCCCTCGGGGCATGGGTGTGTGTGTTTGTCCTTAGGGTAATTTAGGTTAAGTAGTGTGTAAGCTTATGGACTGATGACCTAAGCAGTTAAGTCCCATAAGATTTCACACACATTTGAACATTTTTGACTACAATGTCTCCCGGAAAGTGCGACGTCCTACTTTGGGGGTTTCGCCTTATTTCTTGGAATTCCTCACGTAACATTAACTGTCATGCGTTTCCTTCTTCGTGACGATTCTCGGCTGCACACGGAAGTGGCGACGAACACTCTCCTGTAGGGTTTTGGATGGGAAGTGTTTGATCAGCCACCATACAGAACGAACTTACCTGCCTCTAATTTTCATCTCTTCGCTCACACGAAGCACTGACTATCAGGACAGCATTTTGGCATAAACAACGACCTGCAGATCAGCGTAGGGAACTGGCTGTAATCACCTTCTATGGCGTGTGTATCGGGAATTTGGTACTATACTACGACAAACGTCAAAGTTGGAGAGACGAGTATTTAGAGAAGTGGCTGCAAGTTGTAGCTGTGTGTTGCAAATAAAACATTTCTGATTTTCATTGCGGTTTCATTCCGCGAGAGACCGGAGGTTGGGGGAAAAAAAACTTCCCTCACATAACGTTCGCGAGCTCTTCCGGGTATTCTCGAATGTTAACGAATGTTTTCGAAGGTTCTAGAATACTCTCGAATGTTCTAAAATTCAAATTAAAAACAGAGTACATCAAATTGGAGGATATAAAATGTAGACTGTCAATGGCAAGGAAAGCGTTTCTGAAGAAGAGAAATTAGTTAACATCGAGTATAGATATAAGTGTCAGGAAGTCGTTCTGGAAGTGTTTGTGTGGAGTGTAGCCATGTATGGAAGTGAAACGTGGACGATAAATAGTCTGGACAAGAAGAGAATAGAAGCTTTCGAAATGTGGTGCTACAGAAGAATGCGGAAGATTAGATGGGTAGATCACATAACTAATGAGGAGGTGTTGAATAGAATTGGGGAGAAGAGGAGCTTGTGGCACAACTTGACTACAAGAAGGGATCGATTGGTAGGACATCTTCTGAGGCATCAAGGGATCACTAATTTAGTATTGGAGAGCAGCGTGGAGGGTAAAAATCGTAGAGGGAGACCAAGAGATGAATACACTAAGCAGATTCAGAAGGATGTAGGTTGCAGTAGGTACTGGGAGATGAAGAAGCCTGCATAGGGTAGAGTAGCATGGAGAGCTGCATCAAACCAGTCTCTGGACTGAAGATCCCTACAAGAATTGATGCGTACTTCAGTAAAATCGTCTTAGCTAGTGAGCTGAACACTGCATCAAAGGCAGAGGAACAAGTGATTGAAAAAAATGTATCCGCTTATAGACAAAAACTACATAAAATGGTTGTGCGATCGAACAGTTTTAGAAATCAAAAATCACTTAGTTCAACAAACAAACCAGCGAATACAGAATCTGATAGCAGGGGAAAAAATGGTTAGATTTATTGATACAATGAGGAACCAATATGAATGCGTGAACTTCGCAACAGCATTCACTTGATATTACTGGTACGTCCTTGATAAAAAGCTTCCAAAGTTCACCACAGAAGTGTAAAAATTGAACGGAAAACAGAGAGGCTAGTCACTATAGATACCACGAATTCCTCTCATTTCAACTAACCTATGATTCAGCTTCAAAAGGCTCCAATGAACACTTGTGATTGTAAATAAAAAACATGGGTAACCATCAGTAGAAGGAAAAAGCACTCCAATTTGCAAAGTTTTACTTTTTATTCATTTGATGATTAGTTTCGGACCGATACCCATTTTCAAATCATCATAACAAAGTCGAAAATGGCATTTCTGAAGAGGTAAAAAAATGTTCAAATGTGTGTGAAATCTTATGGGACTTAACTGCTAAGGTCATCAGTCCCTAAGCTTTCACACTACTTAACCTAAATTATCCTAAGGACAAACACACACACACACACACACCCATGCCCGAGGGAGGACTCGAACCTCGCCGGGACCAGCCGCACAGTCCATGACTGCAGCGCCCTAGACCGCTCGGGTAATCCCGTGCGACCGAAGAGGTCAAAAATGTGCAATGAACATTTACAGGCACAAACTAGTCATCTAATGAATAAAAAGTAAAATTTCCCAAGTTGGACTGGTTTGTCGTTCTACCGATTAACAGTAGTTGCTGACCCAAGCTATCCCAGCATACTGGGTGTTCGTAAGGGCAACCATTCCAATGTAGAGGGAGTGTGTTTAAACGCATTTTGTTTCTCGTAGTACCTAGGGTGCCCAGGTGTTGGACTCGAAAGCAAAACAACAAATGTGGTTTATGACAACATATTTTCAATACGTTGGACGAGATGAGATGGCTTGGTTGAAATTTTTTTCACATCGAAAAAATAAATGCGAAGTAGGCGCATCTCAGCTGGTAAACAAATACTATTGGTACAAAGGCGTTTTGTTTCCTTTTAAACCTTAAATACGAGGTTATTCTTCCGACAATATACGTAAAAATCCACTAATATGAGAAATACAGCAACCTCATTTTCGGAGAATAGTCACATCTGCAGGTAGGCAACGCAGCTAGCGTATTGGCAACCGACACGTTTTTACTGCTGCGTACTGGGAAGACAGGAAGTGCATTAACCGTAGACGCGTTCGCGAGAGTGGGCGGCGTTCATTAAGCTAGCTAGCTGGAGTAGCCGCCACGAGGTGCGAACGGTTGGACGCGGGGCGCACCGGGCTGGAACGTGTGCCTGGAGCGGACTGGAGTGTGTCGGCGCCGCGCCTTCATTACGCACCCGCGGCCGCGTCACTGCTTGCAGAAGAGCTGAAGGACGGCCCGGCCCAGCTCAGCACAGCAAGACGCCGACAAAGCGCCGCGGCGCGGCCTTGTCCATCTGCCCATTCAGAACCCGGGGCGGCGCCGCGGCAGCTGAACAAATTTGCCGTCTCGCTGGAGTGGCGCAGAGCGCGGAAACGAAACGTCCGGAGGCGCTGGAAGCGGACGGTCGGCGGGCGCCGGACATCGAAACACTTGTCCGGCGACTGCCGAGTCTGCGGGTCGGCGGTGGAAGCCTTCATGACCGGCCGTCTCAGCTGCCGGTGAATCTTCCGCCTCGTACGGTCGTGGCCCATGAAACTTTTTCGCTGCCGACGTTTCGCCCAGAGCTGCGTTGGATATCTTCAGAGGCGCTATCCCCGTTCCGCTGCCTCTTGCTGTCTGGAGGTTCGGGCGTAGAGGAGCGACACAAATACGTACAGTCGTGGACAAAACGAGCCAGACCCCTCGCCTTTTCGTTATGCTGACCCGCACAGCTTTAAAGTCTGCTACACAGCATAACAGGCAAGGCGACGAAGTGCTACCAACATACTACGCACAGGCGCGAAATTGACGAACTACCCGAATTTTCTCAGACTGTTTTCAATCATGTGTATGACTATATTAATGCTGATTAGTGTGTTAAACACAACACGTAAATATAGGATGTAAATGAAAGAAGAAACGCTAATTACTATGAACTGTACTAGTAAAAATGAATTTCAGCTTATCGAGATAACATAACTGTTTTAGTAAGACAAAGTACCCCAGATTGTTACGAATTAGCAAAACGGGTTTTAAGGGCTGGGTAGACAGACAGTCAAGAAAGTGAGACTAGCAGGACTCCATTTTTACCGATTTAGGTGACGAAATCCTAACAACGAAAATAGCTACCACTGTTACAGAAGATGAGGGCCGTCCATACTATTTATTCGAAATGTTCTAGTTGCAGTCGATACATCAGCATATTACTCGTAGCTATGCTTTCGATACAAATCACGTTTACAGGAATGCAAATAAATTCCATTTGCCCACACAAGTGGTAATTCAAATCCCAGTATTAATGCCACAGCGTTTCAGAAGTGCGAGCATTCCCACTGCTAGGTAGCTTAAGGAACACCTAAATTTACTCGCTAATCACAGTATTTTGTTATTTCGATAAACATCCCGAATGATTGTCACATAAGCGGTGACATAAAGCTAGAAAATTCTTGTTTTCGAGTCCAGAAAGCTCTATGCAACAGAAACTGCAAATCATTTTGCCATTTTCATTGCGAAATGGCCGGCTTATTCAAGTCTGGGATAATAATAGAGGGCTGTTTGCCTGAGTTGTCTGCTAGCGTAGTGAAAGGTGTTTCTACTGCAAGGGAGGTCTCGTTTGTTTTCGGTTCTAATCTCGATGGAGGCAGATAGACTATCAGTAAAGCAATTTTAAGGAATTCTCGCACTCCCAATACGTTTTACTGCTACCTTTATTCTGTACCGGCGCTCTATGGATGTAAATATGAAGATCTTGTAGAATTTCATACTTGTTACTGATTACTTTTTCCGCTTCTGAATAATTGCATTAACTTACGTGTGGCACTGAATGATTTTTAACTGAATTTCGTTATAAATCTTCACGCATTGCTAAATTTGCACTCTTTCATGGTAGGTCAGCAACAGTAATCCAGTATGACTGGTCTGAACGTTGACACAGACCGTTTTGCAGCCGAATACGCATAATATTTTGCTAATTCGTAACGATCTGGGGTGCTTCGTCTTACTAAAAGAGTTATGTTATCTCGATAAGCTGAAATTCATTTTTATTAGGACAGTTCATACTAATTAGAATTTCTTTTTTTATTTACATCCTATATTTACGTGCTGTGTTTAACACACTAATCAGCATTAATATAGTCATACACATGATTGAAAACAGTCTGAGAAAAATCGGATAGTTCGTCAATTTCACGCCTGTGCATAGTACGTTGGTAGTACTTCGTCGCCTTGCCTGTTATGCTGTGTAGCAGACTTCAAAGCCGTGCGGGTCAGCATAACGAAAAGGGGCGGGGTCTCGCTCGTTTTGTCCACGGCTGCACCTTGGAAAAGAGTCGTGGCCGAAGTTTACACGTCACCGACAGACATAATCCTTGTCAGAGGTAGCTCTTCAGTATCCTCTGTCAAATATAAAACTTATCTATCGATTCTGTAGAGCCACTGTCCATATTCTATCAAGTTTTATGGCCTTTTTTTCTGTTAAAATTATCTCAAGGTTCGTACATTTCGACGGCTTCTGTGCTTTGCGGCCCTTCAGACGTGAATTCACGCTTCTCTTTGTATCTTCACACATCCATATTTAAACTGGATGAAGGTGGGACACAGCTGGTACAGTTTTTATTAAAATGAAATTCGTCCAGCTGTACTTAAGATTTTTTATTTACTTCGCTAGTAGTTTTGGCGTTGCGTCCACGCCATCCTCAGGCCACTTTGATGAAATCAGTTGTGTGTGGCTCAGTCTAGAAGCCCGCTGTGAGATCAACACGTGCCCCTCATGGATGGCGGGCAGTAACTAGTCTCTTGTAGTTCCAATGTAGATCTTTTCATACGTACACGGAGTTTAAACGTCCTCCTCTATTGACATACTGGTCTATATAAAATTCCGAGCAAGAGTGCGACGGCACACTAACAGGTGGGCTCATGCTACGAAGTTAAATGAAAACGTGACTAGATTTTGTAATCACTCGAATAACATGTCATACTGTCTCAAGCCACCAAGTTTCATTTCGTTTCATCTCTTTCTGAGCACCCTTTTTTCAGGCAGTGCAACCGATAATCGATGGGAAACCTTCCCGTATCTCCAGGTCTCTTGCACGTATACAGTCCCCTTTCATGACTCTTAAATAAAATATTAGCCACAATTAAATTATGTTCTGTGCAAAATTCTACCAGGTGGCTTCCTGCTTTCACTTCGTTTCCCCAGTCCATGTTCTTTTAGTACACTCTATGGAGTGGGGGTGGGTAGGGGGAGACGTGCCAAGAAGCAATCATTTGAATGGCACGGAAATCGGTAGATGTGACGTACATGTACTGACAAAGAAATGATTAAAATTTCAGAAAAATTGCACGATTTATTCAAGAGAAAGAGCATCACAAAATTGGCGTTTATGCAAGCAGTCATTGGGCTTGATATGGTTTGATACGGTTGTTGGATGTCCTTCTAAGGGACACCGTGCCAAATCCTGTCGACTGGCGCTTTAGATCGTCAAAATTCCGCTCTGGTCGGACGGCCCTGGCCATAATGCTCCAAACATTCTCAGTTGGGGAAAGATCCGGCGACTTTGGTGGCCAAGGCAGGGTTTGGGAACTACGAAGACAAGCAGGAGAGACACTCATCGCGTGAGGGAGTTATCTTGGTGAAATGTTAGCCCAGGATGGATTGCCGTGAAATGGTACAAAAGGGGAAAGTAGAATATCGTCGACGTACCGCTGTGGTGTAAGGGTGCTAAGGATGACCACGAAAGGGGTCCTGCCATGAAAAGATATGGCGCCCCAGACCATCACTGCTGGGTGTCACGTATTATGACGGGCGACATCCACCTTGGTATCCCTCCGCTGCCCGGAGCGTCTGCAGACACTTTTTCGCCTCAGAATCTCAATGACTGGTGTAGAATTGTCTTCACTGATGAGTCACGCATCGAATTGAGCCCCGATGAACAGTGCCACTGGCCAACAGTAGCAGACCATGCATTACAGTCCGTGGTGGTCACACACCCTACCGAGAACCGTGTCCCACCTTTTGTAATGTCCAGGAGACCATCATGGAGCGTGCTGATTTAGGTGTAATAATTGCCTTTGAGTAATAGCGCCACTTGTGTTGGTCTCATTGTGTATTTCTCTCAGTTACTTTCTGGTTTCAACGAGCTACGTTACTTGGCACTGGAGCGGATGGATCGTGTTCGGGGCAATCGATTTCTCCTCTGCTCCGATTCTCTTAGTGCCTTACAGTCATTACAGAATCTGTACCCAACTGAGGAGATGGTCCATCTGATATATGGCCAACTTTACTTGCTCCAACGGCGGGGTAAGGAGGTGTCCTTCTGCTGGGTGGCTGGTCATGTAGGAATATGGGGAAATGAACAGGCCGATCGGGCTGCCAAGGAGGCCTGCAGAGAGCAGGTCCAGTGTCCTGTTCCTTTGCCGTCTGTCATTTCTGCACTCCACGAGAAGTGCATGGAGTTGTGGGAGGAAGAATGGCTGGCGGCGACGGCCAATAAACTGCGGTTGGTGAAGTCACCAACTCGGCCGTGGCGTTCCTCTTGCCGGTTGCTCAGGCGGGAATAAGTGACCCTCACGCGTCTTCGGATCGGGCACTGTCCTCTCACACATAGCTTTCTATTACGGCGGGAGGATCCCCCGTTTTGTGATGCTTGTGGTGTGCACATCTCTGTCCGGCACATTTTAACAGACTGCATTTTATACCGTGATGCAAGGGCAGAAGCACGAGTTGATGGGGATCTGCCCTGTGTACTAGCTAATGATGAGACGTGTGTGTCTCGGGTTTTAAAGTTTTGTGATGTGTCTGGACTCTGGCCTAAAACTTTTAGGCTGGAGGTCTTAGTGTATAGCAGAGTGGCTGGTTCCTCCATTTCTTCCTTGCGGTCAGCCAGCCCCTTCCATCTGCTATATTGTTTTAGCTCCCTCTACCACTTTTTTCCTGTGTTGTCCATGTTTTACTGCTGGCGGCATGATTTGTCACACGCTTCGGTGTGAGTAGGGACATATTTTTCCGCGCTTGTTAGCTGTGTTTTACGTTGTGTTTTATCTTATTGTTCTGAGTCTCTTCTTGACACCTGTCTCAATCCGCTACTGAGCGGGCGCTGAAGACCTTGCCGTCGTGCAGTCATACAACCCTCTCCATCCATCCTTTACTTTTGGACACCAGTCTATTTGTTGATATAGCTTTCCTTAAGGGCCAAAAGAAAACTGATTGTGTTTTGTTGTGGTTAACATTCGTTTATTAAAAACAAATGTTTGATTTATTAGGACCGTTTCTGTGAATGTTAGTCAGCTGTTACCTGACGACGGCCTAATATGCCAAAAACCGCCATCTAATAAACAAACAGACAAACAAAACGCAGTTTGTTGGCGTTCCACCCTTAAATACGGAACTGTTCTACCAGATCGTGACGGAGGTCCGCGACAGCAAGGTACAGATTTGCTCTTGTGGCACTGTACGTGCAATCAGGAGACAGTTCGGAGAGGGTCGGAGAGCGGCAACTGACTTCTTCTTCTTCTCTCTCTCTCTCTCTCTCTCTCTCTCTCTCTCTCTCTCTCTCAAACACACACACAACAGAGACATACACAGCATAATCAGGTCAGAGTGTTATTTAAGGTGTAATCGCAACATCAAAATCGCTCTATCCCAAGAGAAAATGCAACGGAAATTACACTACTGGCCATTAAAATTGCTACACCAAGAAGAAATGCAGATGATAAACGGGTATTCATTGGATAAATATATTATACTAGAACTGACATGTGATTACATTTTCATGCAATTTGGGTGCATAGATCCTGAGAAATCAGTACCCAGAACAACCACCTCTGGCCGTAATAACGGCCATGATACGCCTGGGCATTGAGTCAAACAGAGCTTGGATGGCGTGTACAGGTACAGCTGCCCACGCTGCTCCAACACGATACCACAGTTCATCAACAGTAGTGACTGGCGTATTGTAACGAGCCAGTTGTTCGGCCACCATCGACCAGACGTTTTCACTTGGTGTGAGATCTGGAGAATGTGCTGGGCAGGGCAGCAGTCGAACATTTACTGTATCCAGAAACGCCCGTACAGGACCTGCAACATGCGGTCGTGCATTATCCAGCTCAAATGTAGGGTTTCGCAGGGATCGAATGAAGGGTAGAGCCACAGGTCGTAACAGATCTGAAATGTAACGTCCACTGTTCAAAGAGCCGTCAATGCGAACAAGAAGTAACCGAGAGGTGTAACCAATGGCACCCCATACCATAACGCCGGGTCATAGGCCAGTATGGCGATGACGAATACACGCTTCCAATGTGCGTTCACCGCGATCTCGCCAAACACGGACGCGACCATCATGATGCTGTAAACAGAACCTGGATTCATCCGAAAAAATGACGTTTTGCCATTCGTGCACCCAGGTTCGTCGTTGAGTACACCATCGCAGGCGCTCCTGTCTGTGATGCAGCGTCAAGGATAACCGCAGCCACGGTCTCCGAGCTGATAGGCCATGCTGCTGCAAACGTCGTCGAACTGTTCGTGCAGATGGTTGTTGTCTTGCAAACGTCCCCATCTGTTGACTCAGGGATCGAGACGTGGCTGCACGATCCGTTACAGCCATGCGGATAAGATGCCTGTCATCTCGACTGCTAGTGATACGAGGCCGTTGGGATCGAGCACGAAGTTCCGTATAACCTTCCTGAACCCACCGATTCCATATTCTGCTAACAGTTATTGGATCTCGACCAACGAGAGCAGCAGTGTCGCGATACGATAAACCGCAATCGCGATAGGCTACATACAATCCGACCTTTATCAAAGTCGGATACGTGATGGTACGCATTTCTCCTCCTTACACGAGGCATCACAACAACGTTTCACCAGGCAACGCCGGTCAACTGCTGTTTGTGTATGAGAAATCGGTTGGAAACTTTCCTCATGTCAGCACGTTGTAGGTGTCGCCACCGGCGCCAACCTTGTGTGAATGCTCTGAGAAGCTAATCATTTACATATCACAGCATCTTCTCCCTATCGGTTAAATTTGGCGTCTGTAGCACGTCATCTTCGTGGTGTAGCAATTCTAATGCCCAGTTGTGTATTACTTGTTGAACAGAGAAAAGCGCGTAGGTGCTGGGACAAGCCTCTGACCGTATAACCGTTTTAGGTGGTCGTGTGTACTGTAAGCGGGTGCGGTCTTGTTTGACAGGCAGGGAGGCGACTCGCTGCTCCAGCGGCTGGTGTCGCGAGACGCGTGTGCACCCGCAGTTTGCGCCCCACTACTGCAGGAGCGCAATTGTTGAACAAAGCGTCAGTCAGCTGCGAGCGGCGGGCGCCAACAATGGAAAAGCCGTGAGGGCACTGCAGGGGTTAGTGGCCCCACCTCACGTCTACTACATCGGTATCCAGAAACATCTCTGGATAAAAAAAAAAAAAAAGTTCAAATGGCTCTAAGCAATATGGGACTTAACATCTGAAATCATCAGTCCCCTAGACTTAGAACTACTTAAACCTAACTAACCTAAGGACATCACACACATCCATTCCCGAGGCAGGATTCGAAGCTGCGACCGTAGCAGCAGCGCGGTTCCGGAGTGAAGCTCCTAGAACCGCTCGGTCACATCGGCCGGCTGATGAAGTACAAACTTTTTCCCAACAAAAGTGTGCCTCGCTGTAGAGTGTAGAGAAACACGAGTAGGGCTACGGAACTCTACATGAGCGCTGACTGAGCGTTCAGTATGACGTGAACCCGCAGTCTGCAATTACGTTGCCCTAAGATACGTGTTCTGCAGGTTTCGTTAAGGTACTTGGTGCATGGTATTTGGTACACTGATTGTGAGTACTTTTTTGTTACTTGCCCCACGCAGCGAATCTACACTCCTGGAAATTGAAATAAGAACACCGTGAATTCATTGTCCCAGGAAGGGGAAACTTTATTGACACATTCCTGGGGTCAGATACATCACATGATCACACTGACAGAACCACAGGCACATAGACACAGGCAACAGAGCATGCACAATGTCGGCACTAGTACAGTGTATATCCACCTTTCGCAGCAATGCAGGCTGCTATTCTCCCATGGAGACGATCGTAGAGATGCTGGATGTAGTCCTGTGGAACGGCTTGCCATGCCATTTCCACCTGGCGCCTCAGTTGGACCAGCGTTCGTGCTGGACGTGCAGACCGCGTGAGACGACGCTTCATCCAGTCCCAAACATGCTCAATGGGGGACAGATCCGGAGATCTTGCTGGCCAGGGTAGTTGACTTACACCTTCTAGAGCACGTTGGGTGGCACGGGATACATGCGGACGTGCATTGTCCTGTTGGAACAGCAAGTTCCCTTGCCGGTCTAGGAATGGTAGAACGATGAGTTCGATGACGGTTTGGATGTACCGTGCACTATTCAGTGTCCCCTCGACGATCACCAGTGGTGTACGGCCAGTGTAGGAGATCGCTCCCCACACCATGATGCCGGGTGTTGGCCCTGTGTGCCTCGGTCGTATGCAGTCCTGATTGTGGCGCTCACCTGCACGGCGCCAAACACGCATACGACCATCATTGGCACCAAGGCAGAAGCGACTCTCATCGCTGAAGACGACACGTCTCCATTCGTCCCTCCATTCACGCCTGTCGCGACACCACTGGAGGCGGGCTGCACGATGTTGGTGCGTGAGCGGAAGACGGCCTAACGGTGTGCGGGACCGTAGCCCAGCTTCATGGAGACGGTTGCGAATGGTCCTCGCCGATACCCCAGGAGCAACAGTGTCCCTAATTTCCTGGGAAGTGGCGGTGCGGTCCCCTACGGCACTGCGTAGGATCCTACAGTCTTGGCGTGCATCCGTGCGTCGCTGCGGTCCGGTCCCAGGTCGACGGGCACGTGCACCTTCCGCCGACCACTGGCGAGAACATCGATGTACTGTGGAGACCTCACTCCCCACGTGTTGAGCAATTCGGCGGTACGTCCACCCGGCCTCCCGCATGCCCACTATACGCCCTCGCTCAAAGTCCGTCAACTGCACATACGGTTCACGTCCACGCTGTCGCGGCATGCTACCAGTGTTAAAGACTGCGATGGAGCTCCGTATGCCACGGCAAACTGGCTGACACTGACGGCGGCGGTGCACAAATGCTGCGCAGCTAGCGCCATTCGACGGCCAACACCGCGGTTCCTGGTGTGTCCGCTGTGCCGTGCGTGTGATCATTGCTTGTACAGCCCTCTCGCAGTGTCCGGAGCAAGTATGGTGGGTCTGACACACCGGTGTCAATGTGTTCTTTTTTCCATTTCCAGGAGTGTAATTCATCTAATGAGCGATTTGCTAAGCAAACCTCATAATTCAGGTTATAGTAATATTTTAGTGAAGCGAATTGCTACAGCTATCAGGAACCAGAGGAACTGCATTTCAGCCACCAGCTGTACGAATTATTCTTTACTCTTTACCTGTTTCGGTCGTAGGAAGACTATCAACGAAAATGAAATATGCAGTGTACACGCAAATCAGGGAAATAGGGTAACAAAAAGGTCAAGTAATTACGTGACAGTACTTATAAAGCCAGTTTATCAGATGGATAAACAATTCACTTCCCTTTAGCCGCGCGGGGTAGCCGCACGGTCTTGGCCGCCTTGCCACAGTTCGCGCGGGTCGCCCCTTCGGAGGTTCGAACCTCCCTCGGGCATGGGTGTGTGTGTTGTCCTTAGCGTACGTTAGTTTCAGTTAGTTTAAGTAGTGTGTAAGCCTAGGGACCAATCACCTCAGCAGTTTGGTCCCACAGGAACTTCGACAAATTGCCAATTTCCCTTTAGATGACTTGAAAGTCCTCGAAGTTACGGTCTTTACACAACCAAACGCAATGCACTGTGACTCTAAATAGCATAAAACTGGCCTCACAATAACTCACAACCGAGTATGAAAGAAATTATTGTGAGGACTGATCTCATATAAACAGAGAACGTCAATGAACACTTGATTTTATAGAACTTCAAAGCATACAATGCAAAGTACGTCCTATCATATTCGACACAGGTTATGTGCAAATATACTGAATACACAACGAGTAATCAGAGATATGAAAACAGTATCCGTATAGCTTAGAGAAACATCGTCTTACAGTGTATCAATGGTGTCAACAGTGTCAAGAGACAGGGTATTCCTGAAAACAAGATGAAATTACCACTTAAAGAGTAGGACATACGAGGCGTGTTTTTTTAAGTAAGTACCGTTTTGAAATAAAAAAATCGTGCTAAGATATCTCAATAATTTTATTTTTACACGAAAGCCTGTACCTTAATCTACGCGCTGACGCCATTACAGTCTGATTCTTCCTTGTTTACATTGTGTACTGAGTGTTTAAGATGCCTCCGATAATGGTGAGTCCCGCCGACTGTGAAGTACGGGCTGTTATAAGATTTCTTAGTGCTAAAAGCCTAAAAGCGATCGATATTCATCGTGAGATCTGTGCAGTTTACGGAGAAAACATTATGAGTGATGGGAAGGTAAGAAAGTGGTTGAGAGCATTTAAAGATGGCCGCACAAATGTGCGTGATGAAAACGGAGTGGGCGTCCTTCGGTCGTTAATGAAAGTTTGGTGCAGGAAGTGGACAATAAGGTGAGAAAAAACAGACGCGTTACGATTTCCTCCTTTTCCTAATGTTTCTCGTATTGTTTTGAATGGCATTGTGACCGAGCACTTAAATTACCGAAAATTGCGGGCACGTTGGGTACCGAAAATGTTGACAGATGCGCACAAAACCAAACTTTTAGACAGTGCATTGACTTTCCTTGAGCGGTACCACAACGACGGTGATGATTTCTTAAGCCAAATTGTTACAGGCGATGAAACATGGGTGGCCTACGTCACACCAGAACCAAAGCAACAGTCCATGGAAGTTGAGCGAGGGCATCGCTTTGCTGCAAGACAAAGCCCGTCCGCATGTGGCGAATCAGACCAAAGATCTCATCACATCTTTTCGATGGGAAACTCTAGACCGTCCTCCGTACAGCCCCGATCTTGCGCCCAGTGACTACCATCTGTTCCTGCACTTGAAGAAACACCTGGGCGGTCAGCGTCTTCAAGACGATGACGAAGTCAAAACAGTGGTGATGCAGTGATTAACAAGTCAGCCGGCAGACTTCTATGAGAAGGGTATTCAAAAACTGGTACAACGTTATGATACGTGCCTCAATATTGACTGAAATTATGTAGAAAAGTACATTAAGGTACAGGCTTTCATGTAAAAATAAAATTATTGAGATATCTTAGCACGTCTTTTTTTAATTCCAAAACGGTACTTACTTAAAAACACGCCTCGTACAAGTAATGGAATACCTAAAGCGTAATATAACAGTATTACATCCTATAAAGGCAAACGTCCCACCAGCTGTCTCCATTACTATTGTAAATCATAAACGTGTAGAGAAAACATTAGTGAACAGTGTGTCAGTAAGCACGACCGTAGACATCACAAAAAATGTTATGTATATAACACTTGCAGCTATGAGGCTATGTCGAAAATAAGCAAATACTACTGTTGTTGAACGTGAAAGTTGCTTAGTTGTTATTTATACTTCAGAAAAAATAATGCTCGACCTTTATGTCAATGGTGCCTGAGATTTATGTCATTTCCACTTCATTCCCTGTCAGAGGGGTCACAGTTCGTAGTAACAGACGGATAGTCATCGAGTAAAACACAAGTAATTTCTGGCGTTCCCCAAGGTAGTGTCATAGGCCCTCTGCTGTTCCTTACCTGTATAAAAGATTTAGAAGATAATCTGAGCAGCCGTCTTAGATTGTTTGCAGATGATGCTGCCGTTTATCGTCTAGGTAAGTCATCAGAAGATCTAAAAAATTTCTCCGTCAACTTTTGGAGTACTGCTGGGCGGCGTGGGATCCTTAACAGATGGGATTAACGGAGTACAGCGAGAGATAGGGGAGAGAGTGTGACGGACATGAGACAGGATTTGGAGTGGACAGCAGTAAAAGAAAGGCGTTCATCGTTGCGACGGAATCTTTTCACGAAATTTCAATCATCAACTTTCTCCTCCGAATGCGAAAATATTTTGTTGCCGCCGACCTACGTAGAGAGAAACTATCATCAAAATAGAATAAGGGAAATCAGAGGTGTTCGAGAGTGGAACAATAGAGAATTATTGTGAAGATGGTTGGATGAACCCTTTAGCCAGGCCCTTAAGTGTGATTTGCAGAGTAGCCATGTAGATGTGGACGTAGTGATCCCTCGATCAAGCGATATAGCGTCTGTAGTTTGAATGGTACCTGCATGTCATTCAGTTTCATACTACAATTGAATCTTGGATTGACTTTGTTTTTGTGTAGTATATGCTCTTATGGTTCGATTGAAAACATAGTTCTGATATTTTCATACCGGTGTTTGTCGGTGTACAAAATGTATCAACGTTTACTTAATGGTAAAATTGATATTCTGTCCATGATTATAGTGAGCGAGTGTAGTAACACAATAGGAATTTTATGTGAATGTATTGCGTTTGTATTACGTTAGTCAATGTTCATAATTTAAACGACTACTGCCCGACGTGTAGATTATGTACTTACATGGATATGGTGACTCTTCTTTCGGACATGTCCGAAAGAACAGACACCATTGATGACCTGCAGCTGTCTAGAACGAAATTAGAATTATATATTAATACCTTCAGCTGCTGACGGGCGTTGATGTATATCAACTACGAATGTAGTGTGTGGACATATAAGGTGAGAATGTGGGTCTCGCGGGAGGCGTGCGCGAGATAGTCCCTGCAGTCGCACTATCCTCTGTACCCTCGGTGGCTCAGATGGATAGATCGTCTGCCATGTAAGCAGGAGATCGGGGATTCGAGTCCCATTCGGGACACACATTTTCACCTGTCACCGTTGATGTACACCAACGCCCATCAGCAGCTGAAGGTATTAATATATAATTATAATTTTGTAGATTATAAGGTTATTGATTAGCATTTAAGGTATAATTTATAATAATACAATTTAATATTGTTGTCGTTCGTCAAAAAGTAACTGGTATCTGTTGATGTAACTTTACATATGCATTATACACAGCGTACGATTAAGTTATCGTGTTCTTAACGAGTGGGCTAATCTCAGTTTTGTATTGTATTGTATTGAACCGGGGACCTAGAAACGACGGAGAGGCTTCGTCCCCGCCGTAGCCCGCAGTGGTTCACAACCCCACAACAGGCCACGGCAGTCCACCCACCCCACCGCCGTCCTACACCGAACCCAGGGTGGTTGTGCGGTTCGTCCCCCAGTG
Organism: Schistocerca nitens; assembly: GCF_023898315.1. Classification (NCBI taxonomy): domain Eukaryota; kingdom Metazoa; phylum Arthropoda; class Insecta; order Orthoptera; family Acrididae; genus Schistocerca; species Schistocerca nitens. Next base: position 15,324,772 of record NC_064622.1, read on the forward strand.
GACCCCTCGAGAACGTCTCACACCAGTGTAACCCCAAAGTTCCCGTGCTAGAGTAATTATGGTGTACGCGTACCTGGAGAGAGCGTTTCCGCAGCAATCGCAGACATAGTGTAGCTGAGGCGGAATAAGGGGAATCAGCCCGCATTCGCCGAGGCAGATGGAAAATCCACGTAAAAACCGTCCACAGACTGGCCGGCTCACCGGACCTCGACACTAATCCGCCGGGCGGATTCGTGCCGGGGACCGGCACGCCTTCCCACCCGCAAAGTTGAGCGTTAGACCGCACGGCTAGGCGGGCGGGCAATCTCTGTTTACTTATTTTTGACATATCATTACAGCTGCAAGTGTTACACAGCCTGTTCTTATTAACGTTTAAAACCTCTGGAGTGACGTAGACGACGTTGAGACAAGTAATTTAATACGAGACACATGGGGTCGCAAGTGTCGAGAAATACCGCACAAGTGGGTGACAAATGTTGAAGTGTGACGTACCTCGCCGCACGCTCATGGGTGCATCTTATCGGTCTGTCGCAGCTGGTCATCCTATCGCACGTCAAGTTTTCACACTCTCGGCCCACGTGCACGACTTTAGCACGTGGAACTCAGCGTTCGAGTCCTGCGTCTGGCAGGCAGTATGTTTTACTGTGCGTTTGACAATTATACTGAAGCGCCAAAGAAAGTGGTATAGGCACGCGTATTCAAGTATAGATACACCGGGTGATCAAAAAGTCAGTATAAATTTGAAATTAATAAACCACGGAATAATGTAGATAGAGAGGTAAAAATTGACAAGCATGCTTGGAATGACATGGGGTTTTATTAGAACTAAAATGCAGGGTGGTGCTCCACCTCATATTGCTAGACGCGTGAAAGATCTCTTGCGCTCGTCGTTTGGTGATGATCGTGTGCTCAGCCGCCACTTTCGTCGGGCGCTAAAGACTACACTGTTGAGCGCCCATAACACCATATCCATCCATCCATCCACTTTCGTCATGCTTGGCCTCCCAGGTCCCCAGACCTCAGTCCGTGCGATTATTGGCTTTGGAGGTACCTCAAGTCGCAAGTGTACCGTGATCGACCGACATCTTTAGGGATGCTGAAAGACAACATCCGACGCCAATGCCTCACCATAACTCTGGACATGCTTTACAGTGCTGTTCACAACATTATTCCTCGACTACAGCTATTGTTGAGGATTGATGGTGGACATACTGAGCGTTTCCTGTAAAGAACGTCATCTTTGTTTTGTCTTACTTTGTTATGCTAATTATTGCTATTCTGATCAGATGAAGCGCCATCTATCGGACATTTTTTGAACTTTCGTATTTTTTTGGTTCTAACAAAACCCCATGTCATTCCAAGCATGTGTGTCAATTTGTACCTCTCTGTCTACATTATTCCGTGGTTTATTCAGTTTTCAAATTTATACTAACTTTTTGATCACCCGGTATGTAAACAGGCAGAATACGGCGCTGCGGTCGGCAACGCCTATCTAAGACAAGTGTCTATCGCAGTTGATAGATTGGCTACTGCTGCCACAGTGGCAGCTTATCAGGATTTAAGTGAGTCTGAACGTGGTGTTGTAGTCGGCGCACGAGCGACGGGTCACAGCATCTCCGAGGTAGCGATGAAGTGGGGATTTCCCCGTACCACTATTAAACGAATGTACCGTGAATATCAGGAATCCGGAAAAACATAAAATCTCCGACATCGCTGCGGCCGGAAAAAGATCCTGCAAGAAAGTAACCAACGACGACTGAAGAGAATCGTTGAGGGTGCAGAAGTGCAACGCTTCCGAAAATTGCTGCAGATTTCAATGCTGGGCCTTTAACAAGTGTCAGCGTGCGAACCATTCGAGGAAACGTCATCGATATGGGCTTTCGGAGCCGAAGAACAACTACTGTACCCTTGACGACTTCGCGACACAAAGCTTTACACATCGCCTGGGCCTGTCAACACCGACATCGCACTGTTGACGTGTTGCCTGGTCCGACGAGTCTCGTTTCAAACTGTATCGATCGGATGGAAGTGGACAGGTATGGAGACAACCTCACGAATCCGAGGACCCTGTATGTCAGCAGGGGACTGTTGAAACTGGTGGGGGCTCTGTAATCGCCTGGGGCGCGTGCAGTCGGAGTGATATGGGACCTCTGACACGTCTACATACGACTCTGACAAGTAACACGTACGTATCCTGTCTGATCGCCTGCATCCATTCATGCCCACTGTGCATTACGACGGACTTGGGCAATTCCAGCAGGACAATGCGACACCCCACACGTCCAGAATTGCTACAGAGTGGTTCCAGGAACACTCTTCTGAGTTCAGACACTTCCGCTGGCCTCCAATCTCCCCACTCACGAACGTTATTGAGCATATCTGGGACGCCTTGCAACATGCTGTTCGGAAGAGATGTCCATCCCCTCATACTGTTACGGATTCATGGACAGCCCTGCAGGATTCATGGTGACAGTTCATTCCAGCACTGCTTCAGACGTTATTCGAGTCCATGCCACGCCGTGTTGCGGCACTTCTTCGTGCTCACGTGGGCCCTGCTCGATATTAGGCAGGTGTACCAGTTTCTTTCGCTCTTCATCGTATGTGTTTACATTGTGGCCCGATGTAGTCGGGACCCCGTCCCGTCGTATGGCTGGGAAGAATCCGACCATCGTCCAGCAGCCCAGACGTAGCATTTCTTGTTGCACATAAAGAAGCACCTTGCCGGTCAGCGCTACGAAAAGACGAACATGTCTAAACGTCAGTATAAGACAGATTTGATTGAAGACACATTTCACACGCTGGTCGTACGATACGACAAGTGACTTAATGCGGTTACAAATTATGTTAAAAAGTAGAGTAACGTCCGCGTTTTGATGCAAAATAGTATTATTTTATTTTGAAACTGTACTTAGTTTAGAAATTGCGTCGTATTAGTAACAAAAGTATTCCTAAGCTGTAAGCTGCAGTGACGGGTGGCCCTGATTCCAATGCCTGCCAGGTACACTACTGGCCATTAAAACTGCTACACCAAGAAGAAATGCAGGTGATAAACGGGTATTCATTGGACAAATATATTATACTAGAAATGACATGTGATTACATTTTCACGCCTGAGAAATCAGTACCCAGAACAACCACCTCTGGCCGTAATAAGGGCATTGATACGCATGGGCATTGAGTCAAACAGAGCTTGGGTGGCGAGTACAGGTACAACTCTCCATCCAGCTTCAACACGATACCACAGTTCATCAAGAGTGGTGAATGGCGTATTGTGACCAGCCAGTTGTTCGGCCACCATTGACCAGACGTTTTCAATTGGTGAGAGATCTGGAGAATGTGCTGGCCAGGGCAGCAGTCGAACATTTTCTGTATCCAGAACGGCCCGTACAGGACCTGCAACAGCCGATCGTGCATTATCCTCCTGAACTGTAGCGTTTCGCAGGGATCGGATGAAGGCTAGAGCCACGGGTCGTAACACATCTGCAATGTAACGTGCACTGTTCAAAGTGCCGTCAATGCAAACAAGAGGTGACCGACACGTGTAACCAGTGGCACGCCATACCATCACGCCGGGTGATACGCCAGTATGGCGATGACGAATAAACGCTTCCAATGTGCTTTCACCGCGATGTCCTCAAACACGGATGCGACCATCATGCTGCTGTAAACAGAACCTGGATTTGTCCGAAAAAAATGACGTTTTGCCATTCGAGCACCCAGGTTCGTCGTTGAGTACACCATCGCAGGCGCTCCTGTCTGTGATGCAGCGTCAAGGGTAACCGCAGCCGTGGTCTCCGAGCTGATAGTGCGTGCTGCTGCAAACGTCGTCGAACTGTTCGTGCAGACGGTTGTTCTCTTACAAACGTCCCCATCTGTTGACTCAGGGATCGAGACGTGGCTGCACGATCCGTTACAGCCATGCGGATAAGATGTCTGTCATCTCGACTGCTAGTCATACGAGGCCGTTGGGATCCAGCACGGCGTTCCGTATTACCCTCCTGAACCCACCGATTCCATATTCTGTTAACAGTCATTGGATCTTGACCAACGCGAGCAGCAATGTCGCGTTACGATAAACCGCAATCGCGATAGGCTACAATCCGACCTTTATCAAAGACGGAAACGTGATGGTACGCATTTCTCCTCGTTACACGAGGCATCACAACAACGTTTCACCAGGCAACGCCGGTCAACTGCTGTTTGTGTATGAGAAATCGGTTGGAAACTTTCCTCATGTCAGCACGTTGTAGGTGTCGGCACCGGCGCCAACCTTGTGTGAATGCTCTGAAAAGCTAATCATTTGCGTATCACAGCATCTTCTTCCTGTCTGTTAAATTTCGCGTGTGTAGTACGTCATCTTCGTGGTGTAGCAATTTTAATGGCCAGTAGTGTAGTAACTGCGCGCTCGACGTGAAGTCGGCACCGCAGAGCGGAGAGTGACGATGTGCCGCGGTACTCGGTGCTGGCTGCCTGCGGCGACGAGTCGGTCACCGCTACGACAGCTGTCCGCAAACACGGCCGCCGTGTTTATCGAGCGTCAAGGCGAGCGCGCATACAGATGGCGGCTAGGCGGCGCGGCGTACTGCAGGCTCTGGCGTCGCATACCGAACCCCTCAGTGTCCGCCGCGTGTAGCGAGCCAGAGCGAGAGGGCAGACACTGCGTAATCTCTAGTGGATGCTACTGGGCGGCCATTCCGGCTCACGAAACATCGTCCCAGCCATAGGTCATCTATCAAACGGCTTCCTGGGGACGCAGAATTTTGATTTTCACCATTACATATAAGTACTGACCGAATTTTAAGAAATGGTGAATACCAGTCAGTCTTTAGACTAAACACATCCTGTCCGCCGGCCGAAGTGGCCGTGCGCTTAAAGGCACTGCAGTCTGGAACCGCAAGACCGCTACGGTCGCAGGTTCGAATCCTGCCTTGGGCATGGATGTTTGTGATGTCCTTAGGTTAGTTAGGTTTAACTAGTTCTAAGTTCTAGGGGACTAATGACCTCAGCAGTTGAGTCCTATAGTGCTCATAGCCATTTTTTGAACATCCTGTCCGCAACAAATTTTTAATTTAAAACTAATCCTTAGGCATCAATACTGTACGTACTTTTGTGGCTTTTAAAAAGCCCTGAGACTCAGTTGAATCTCTTTTCCAAATTTTAAAACAACACGGACTAGATAATAAAACTCCAACACTGATTAAGGAAACGTTAACCGACACTAGCTCTAATTTCATGGGAGAAATTTCTGAACCATTTGATACAGAGACTGGTGTTAGACAGGGAGATGGACTATCCCCATTACTGTTTAGTTATGTTTTGGAAAAGGTATTTACAGAATGGTGAGAGCAAAAGTCGAGTCAAAAATGTGGATCAATCAACCAAGTTGGGTAGAAGCAATATTACACTGGATTGCCTGGTCTTTGTAGATGACCTGGCAGTTTTAACTAGGAATATTACCACAGCTCAAAGTCAAATTGAAATTCTTAAAGAAGTTGCGGAAAAAGTAGGTCTGCAAATATCATTCGAAAAAACGGAATGTGTCACACGCAACAAGCAAGCACCAAAGTTTTTGAACACGAAATGCGGAAAAATAAAAAGGATTTCTCAGTTTAAGTACTTGGGGTATATAATACAAGAAAACGGTCTGGAAAAAACTGCAAATTAAGTTCGCTGTCAAAAGATGGCAACTGCATTCAGAGAAACACAAAATATTTATAATACAAAATTACTTTCTACATTCAGTAAACATAGCCATTACAGCAGTGTAACCAAACCTGAATGGCCGGCCTCTGTGATCGAGCGGTTCTAGGCGTTTCAGTCCGGAACCACGCGGCTGCTACGGTCGCACGTTCGAATCCTGCCTCGGGCATGTATCTGTGTGATGTCCTTAGGTTAGTTACCTTTGAGACCTCAGATGTTAAGTCCCATAGAGCTTACAGCCATTTTAACCATTTTTGGAACCTGATTATCTTAACGGAGCAGAAACTTTCATTTTAAATAGAAAGATGGGTATTGAAAAGATTCGAAAGAATGGAAGAAAGATTATTAGGAAAATATTAGGATCCAAAATTACTGATGGGGGATCTTATACTCTGAGAAGTAATAAGCAAATAGAAGAATACACAGACATGCATGGTGACAAGAGGAAACGAAGACTTAAATTTTATGTGCACATTAAAAGAATGGCACCCACTAGATTGACAAAATAAATAGTAGAACTGTACGAAAACAGAAGTAAGGCCAACACTGAGCCAGTTAAATGGATCGCTGCGTTTAAGGAGGATCTTAAAGCAGCCGGTATAACGGAGGCAGACGTTACAGACGAAAAGAGATTCAGACAAAAGATATTTGATTGGAATGTTGGTCAGAGGTAAATTAGAAAACTGACTGGAACACCGTGGTCTGATGAAAGAAAGAGACTCCATTCTGAAAGGATGAAACAAGTTTGGACAGAACTGAAGGCCAATCTTTGAAAGCGACGTATATTGAATGTACCTCGCGTTTTCCTATTGGGCCCATACGTGAGAAATAATAGTAATAATAAAATGCTATCATAGTCCACTCATTAAGGGCTGTAATCGAATGTGAAAGGTTTAACACAGTCACGCAAAGTATCACACAAAGTCTTCAGACGGTGAAACTCGCCACAAGCAAACTGCCCTGATTTTTCTTCGTCCAGTATTTCGGAATGAGAGCAATTAGCGACTTCACACACAATTACAAACCTTTACGAAACTTCTTTCTCGCTGATACTAGCAGAAAATGATAAAAGGAAGAAAAGGCGTATCTCTTATTACATCTTCGTTGTTCCGTGTGTCAAAACTGCTCCATAAGGTATCACGTTTTAATTCCTTACTTGTTCACTGTTCGCAACAAATTTTGCAGGCGGTATCCGCATATACATGGCGAAGAGAAAATACCGCACTTGGCAGGTCGGCATGTAATTCCTCATCCAGACTCAAGGGAACAGTTTGTAAGAAGGCTGTTTATGTTTTTATGTTGGTAACGCCGTGTAGCGCTCTATATGAAAATCACTGACTGTGCTGTGTGAAGGCCGTGGTTGGTTTGCATTGTTGGAGTAATATTCGCCATTGTAGTGTTGAGCAGTTGGCTGTTAACAGCGCGTAGCGTTGCGCAGTTGGAGGTGAGCCGCCAGCAGTGGTGGATGTGGGGAGTGGAATGGCAGAGTTTTGAGAGCGGATCATCTGGATCATCTGGACGTGTGTCCATCAGAGACAGTAAATTTGTAAGGCTGGATGTCATGAACTGATATACATATTATGACTTTTGAACACTATTAAGGTAAATACATTGTTTGTTCTCTATCAAAATCTTTCATTTGCTAACTATGCCTATCAGTAGTTAGTGCCTTCAGTAGTTTGAATCCTTTATTTAGCTGGCAGTAGTGGCGCTCGGTGTATTGCAGTAGTTCGAGTAACGAAGATTTTTGTGAGGTAAGTGATTTGTGAAAGGTATAGGTTAATGTTAGTCAGGGCCATTATTTGTAGGGGTTATTGAAAGTCAGATTGCGTTGCGCTAAAAATATTGTGTGTCAGTTTAGTGTAGATCAGAATAGGTAAAGAGCGAAATGTCTGAGTACGTTCAGTTCTGCTCAGCTGTTTGAAAATCAAATAATGTAAGAGGTTTATCTGCATAGTAATTCATTAAGTTTTATAAGGGGACGTTTCAAGTTTACCTAGCAAAATCAAATCCCCTGCGTTTTGAAAACACATGTATGAAAACGAGGCTGTCACATGGCGCAGCCCATCGGAATGTAGAGAGGAGTGTTCTACCAGCCTGCACTACCGTGCCAGCAGTCATAACTGAGTGGAGTGCTAGGACGTCAAAACCGTGCAGCTATGGTTCTAATCGTAATCGGACACCTTTTTCAGTTCTCACATGCCCGTTCCCTACTCCTCGTTCGTTTACAAGCAGGACATCATTTTATCACGTGACAATAGCCTATCACATGACAGTGGAATCCACTAAACTGCGCGCAATGCACAACAATGACTTGTCGTGTCAAGTTCATGTTAGGAGGCTTCTCGGTGCAGTGCACGAACGATGAATACGTCGATATGATTTTCGTGCTGGGTGCATCCGATAACCAAGCTGCCACCGCTCCTGCTACTGCAGCTCGGTATGTATACTGCAATGTACGACCAAAGGCGCCATCACGATAAAAATGTGTTATCGTCGCCTGGAGCAACATCTTCGCTAAACCGGCAATCTTCGTCCTCAAGTAATGGACAGACGTCGTCCGAGGACTGGACGTACTCGAAAAGCAGACGACACGATTCTTGAAATTGTTTACCGGCCACCTCGGCGCAGTACCCATGCATGATATTGCACGACAGTTCCAGATATCTCAAGGACTGGCAGTTGAACCGTTACACGATGAAGACCTGCTGCGTCCATATCATTACACGTTCACCCGACACCAGCAGCCTGAAGACCGCATACGACGAGTACAATTCTGTGAATGGCTTTAGCACCAAGTGAAAGATAAAGAACAAAAAAATGGCTCAAATGGCTCTGAGCACTATGGGACTCAACTGCTGTGGTTATCAGTCCCCTAGAACTTAGAACTACTTAAACCTAACTAACCAAAGGACATCACACACATCCATGCCCGAGGCAGGATTCGAACCTGCGACCGTAGCAGTCGCACGGTTCCGGACTGCGCGCCTAGAACCGCGAGACCACCGCGGCCGGCGATAAAGAACACTTTATAAATAATGTGATATGGACTGACGAATCTAGCTTCACTCGTGAAGGTATTTTCACCCTCCACAACAGCCATTCTTGTTCGGAACACAATCCACTTGTCGCCCATCAACGTGTCTTTCAGGCAAGCTTTAGCTTAAACCTGCAGTCTGGAATCGTGGGAGAAGTTCTTGGCCCTTACCTGCTGTCGACAAGTTGAGCACACACCTGTATCGTACGTTCGTCTGCAATACTTTTCCTGACGCATCAGAAAATGTTCCAGTTGGCGTTCGGGACAGCTATGGTTTCAGCTCTTTGGAATGGACGTGCGTAACTACTTAAATGTAGCGTTTCCAAGGGAAATGGACTGGTCGTAAAGGTCCAATGCACTGGTGTCCTGGTTCGTCGAAAATTAACGTAGCAGATTTTTATTTGTGGGGACACTTAAAGGAACAAGTTTGCAGTATGTCGCCCGTGGATGTACACCACCCAATAGCTCGCGCGCATGCCGCTTCGGCAATGGTGGATGCAGTTGACCTGCGTAGCGACCAGCAAAGTGTGATCCAGCGAGTGGCGAAGTGTTTGCAAACGCGAGGGGGTCGCTTCGAACATCTTCTCTAAAGTGAACGTTGTCCGTACGTGTCCGTGAAGATAAGCCTGGATGTCAAACGTACAAAATGGGATTACTGTGCGTAGCATTACGTGCCATCTAGTGTAGCTTAGCCGTTGTGTTTTTTGCACCTCACTGGATACAGACGATGTTACTTTCTATTGGCTCCATTTGTGTCATGAAAGAATCAAAGTGGTCGGTTAGTTTACGTCTGTAAGAAGTTCATGCTATGTCTTAATCTAATATATAAAAATGAATCGCAAAATGTGTTGGTAAGCGCATAACTCAACAACGCCTCGACCAATTTGGCCAAATCTTTTTTTAAAATGTTCGTTGAAGTTCAAGGATGGTTTTTACGGCGAGAAAAATTAGAATTATTGCTGGAAAAACCCTAAAAATAGCCCTTTTCTTTTTCCTATACAAATGATTTGTAACTAAAACGTAGTCAATTTGAGCTTTATTGCTATGGTATAAAGTTCATATTAAATTACAAGCACACACTGTTGTCTAAGCAATGTAGGTGTGTTCCTAACGTCAAAGATCATATCTATCAAAACAATGTGCGTGTGTGCGTTGGACCACAGAATACATAGTTGGAGAAGTTTAATATCGCGTTCCGAAACTCGCGTTTCTTTTGTATTAGTTTCGGCACGCGAGATAAAATGCATCAGTTTCCACGTCATTACATCAGTCAAACAAAAATCGCGTTACAATTCGTACGGCTTAAAAGGATTTGACTTCAAGTCATATAAAATGTAAAAAAAAAAAAAGTTGTCTGTGACCTAATCTACTGAGTTTGCTTTTGTCAACTGATACACGAAACAAATTCGTGTTTTGTGCAGAGTGTTTACTTAGTTAGTGTTTGTTTAGTTCGTGATTAGTGAAAAACTAATTTATATTTCATATGCCTCCTATACGACGAAGCAATTTAGGTAGAAGAACCAGAAATGCTACAAACCAAGCTAATTACCGATCTAATCGTACGGCACAAGAACGTGACGACGGAAATGAACGTGAAAGAATTCGGATATCACAAACGCGTGAAGCGCGAGCGAGACATTCAACTAATAATCGCGCAAGTTTGAATCGAGCTGCTTTCAGTTACGATGTGTCAACTGACTACAGTAACTACCAATGTGTTGTTATTGGTTCTATGAACTCGGTTTGCTCACACTGTAAGGCATTAAAATACAAAAACGAAGCCAATGGATTGTGTTGCGCAAATGGTAAAGTGAAATTGATACCATTGGACCCACCACCAGAACCATTGTACTCATTGGTTTCAGGAATAGGAACAGATTCTATACACTTTTTGACACATATCCAACAATATAACAATTGCTTTCAAATGACTTCATTTGGGGCAACAAATGTAGTTCGGGAAAATTTTATGCCAACTTTCAAGGTATGTATTATAGCAGTTACTCATAATTATTTTAGCGAACAAAATTTTCTGTCACAAAAGTTAAGATGTGTCACTAATCCTCAATTTCTTAATCACTTATATATCACTTAGTCATCATATTATATGGTGATTCAGTTTCAGTGACACTTTTATTATATTTTATATTACATAGATATTAGTTCAAACTAAATATATACTTTTTAAGATCAAATATTATTTAAGTTTGATCACTGACAATCCATTAATTTATACCACACCATATTATTTTATTTTATTTACAGATACAAGGGCAAATATATCACAGAGTAGGTTCACTGTTACCAGTGTCAGATAGCGACAACAAATTCCTGCAAATTTATTTTATGGGCAATTCACCACAAGAAATTGATCTGCGTTGTGCACATAACAATTTAGTAAAGAGGTCTATTGTAGAACAATTACAAACTTTATTTCATCAACACAATCAATTGATTATATTGTTTAAAACTGCCCTGGATCTGATGCCATCCGATAATCACAAAATTGTAATCAGAGCTGATAAAACATCTGCAGGTCAACATACAAGACGTTTTAATGCACCAACTATTGATGAAGTTGCTATCGTCGTAGTTGGAGAAAACTTGGAATCCCGTGATATTGTTTTACATCGTCGGAATGATCAATTACAACGTATAAAGGAAACACACCGCTCATATGATGCACTGCAATATCCCATTATATTTTGGCAAGGTGAAGATGGCTACGATTTCTCAATAAAAATGATAAATCCCATTACAGGTAACTAAAATATTAATTTAGCTATGGCGATAATATCTCAGTCATTATATTATGTATTTTAATTTTATATTTGAATGTTATTAAAAGAAAATCTATTTACAGGTTCTGAAACCAACAAAAAAGTCAGTTCAATGAACTATTATTCATACCGCCTAATGATTCGGGAAAATGAAGAAAATCACATATTGAAATGTCGGCGATTATATCACAAATATGTTGTTGACATGTATGTAAAAATTGAAACGGAGAGATTAACATTCATCAGGTTGAATCAAACCAAACTCCGATCTGAAGAGTATATTCACCTTCGAGATGCGATTAATACTGATGGAAATGCACAGAATGTCGGTCGGATGACTATTCTTCCAGCAACATACATCGGAAGCCCTCGGCATATGCACGAATATGCTCAAGATGCCATGTCGTATGTTCGTCATTATGGTACAGCAGATTTGTTCATCACATTTACATGCAATCCGCAATGGATAGAAATCAAGCAGGAGTTATTCCCTGGGCAATCACCCATTGATCGTCATGATATTACAGCCAGAGTCTTTAGACAAAAGTTGAAATCTTTAATGGATTTCATCGTAAAACATAATGTGTTTGGTGAGACACGCTGCTGGATGTATTCTGTGGAGTGGCAGAAACGAGGATTGCCACATGCACACATTTTGATTTGGTTGGTTGAAAAGATAAGGCCAAATGAAGTTGATGCAGTGATATCAGCTGAAATCCCTAATGTACAAGTAGATCCTGGATTGCATGAGGTAGTTATCAAAAACATGATACATGGTCCCTGTGGAACTCTTAATCAAAATTCACCGTGTATGATGGATGGTAAATGTTCAAAACGATATCCACGGACATTAATATCGGAAACAATTACTGGTAATGACGGTTATCCATTGTATCGTCGCAGATCGACAGCAGACAATGGAAAATCAACAATTGTCAAATTAAATCAACAAGATATTGAAATAGATAATCGTTGGATTGTTCCATATTCACCCATTTTATCAAAGACATTCAAAGCACACATCAACGTTGAATCTTGCCATTCAGTGAAATCTATTAAATACATTTGCAAATATGTAACCAAAGGGAGTGATATGGCTGTGATTGGAATTGGTGCAGAGAATTCCAATGATGAAGTTACCCAATACCAAATGGGCCGCTATGTCAGTAGTAATGAAGCAGTTTGGCGAATATTTTCTTTTCCTATTCATGAGAGACACCCTTCTGTTGTTCACTTAGCTGTGCATGTAGAAAATGGACAAAGAGTGTATTTTACAGCACAGAACGCAGTACAAAGAGCTGCTCAGCCACCATCTACTACATTAACCAGTTTTTTTGAGACATGCCAAAACGATCATTTCGCACAAACATTGCTATATTCTGAAATGCCAAAATATTATACCTGGAATCAATCCTCAAGGAGATTTATACGACGGAAACAAGGAAAACCAGTTCCAGGATATACAGATGTATATTCCACCGATGCGATTGGCCGGATTTATTCAGTACATCCAAGCAATGATGAATGTTTTTATTTACGACTGCTATTAGTCAATGTACGTGGCCCAACATCATTCCAACAGTTACGAACTGTTCATGGTGAATTGTGTGGATCCTACAGAGAAGCCTGTCAACGTTTGCAATTGCTTGAAAATGACGCTCATTGGGATCAAACTCTCAATGATGCTGTAATATCATCACACGCTCATCAAATACGAACATTGTTTTCTATAATCATATCTACATGCTTCCCATCAAACCCAATTGATTTGTGGATCAAGTACAAAGATTATATGTGTGATGATATTTTGTATCAAATACGGAATAGAATGGGAAATCCAAATATACAAATCAGTGAAGAAATTTACAATGAAGCATTGATTTCAATTGAGGACATGTGCTTTATAATGTCAAACAAACTATTAATTCAATTAGGCCTGACCGCGCCCAATCGTCCAATGCATGACGCTTTTAACCAAGAGTTGCATCGAGAAAAACTGTATGATCTCAACGCTTTGAAAGAATTAATTCAAACAAATCTTCCACTGTTAGCTGAACAACAGAAGTATGTATTTGAAACTCTTATGAAAGTAACAAATGATGAAACTGGAGGGATTTACTTCTTAGATGCACCTGGTGGTACAGGAAAAACTTTTTTGATTTCATTAATATTAGCAACAATTCGCTCACAAAATAAAATTGCACTTGCAATCGCTTCGTCGGGAATCGCAGAAACTTTGCTTGAAGGTGGTCGAACAGCCCATTCAGCACTAAAATTGCCATTAAATATGCAAAGCAATGAAACTCCAACCTGCAACGTTTCGAAGAACTCTGCAATGGCAAAGGTTTTGCAGCAATGTAAATTGATTGTTTGGGATGAATGCACGATGGCACATAAAAAATCTTTGGAGGCTTTAGACAGAACCTTAAAAGATCTACGGAGCAATAATAACCGATTTGGTGGTGCAATGATTTTATTAGCAGGAGATTTTCGTCAAACATTGCCAGTGATTCCACGATCAACGCCAGCTGATGAACTCAATGCATGTCTAAAGTCCTCCAATTTGTGGAAACATGTCAAAGTACTTCATTTAAGCAAGAATATGCGTGTCGAGTTGCGAAATGACCAATCTGGAAACATATTCTCTAAACAACTCATTGACATTGGTAATGGCAAATTTCCTATAGACATGTTGACTGGCTGCATTAACTTTCCTCAAAGTTTTTGTCAGTTAACTCGATCAAAAGATGAACTTATTCAGAAGGTGTTTCCAGATGTTTCTCAAAATTACAGAAACCATGATTGGTTGAGCGAACGAGCTATACTGGCTGCAAAAAACATAGATGTAAATGAATTAAATTTCAAAATTCAAGAACAAATTACAGGCGAATTGAGGATATATAAATCAGTTGATTCGGCTACTAATCAAGATGATGTAGTCAACTATCCACCGGAATTTTTAAACTCGCTGGATTTGCCAGGATTGCCACCTCACAATCTTCAATTAAAGGTTGGATCGGTGGTTATAATGTTGCGAAATATCAACCAACCGCGTCTTTGCAACGGTACACGGTTAGCGATAAAAAAATTACTAAACAATGTGATAGAAGCAACTATACTCAAAGGAAAGTATAAAGGAGAAGATGTTCTCATACCGCGCATCCCAATGATTCCGACTGATGTGCCATTTGAGTTTAAACGACTACAGTTTCCAGTGCGGCTTGCTTTTGCTATGACTATAAACAAGTCCCAGGGGCAATCATTAAGTGTTTGTGGTATTAATCTAGAAAACCAATGTTTCTCACATGGTCAATTGTATGTTGCCTGTTCCCGTGTTGGAAAACCATCAGATTTGTTTATCTATGCGCCAGGTAATCAAACAAAAAACATCGTATACCACAAAGCACTACAATGATAATAATAATAATTATGATTCACATGATTAACAATAAAGCGATTACTTACTTTTAAATCCTTATATATGTTTTATTTAATTATTTTTTATTCACAACGCCCCATCACCAGGGTGACGGTTCTGTTCAGGAGAATTTTTTTAAATACGTAGGCAAAAAAACTGCCATATTACAAATCTTTTTGACAGGACGAAGTCTGTCGGGTCAGCTAGTATTTAAATAAAGCTAACAGTAGGTTTGTTCGTATATAACTCATCTACTACCAGTCACGATTTTCTTAATTTTATTTTTCGCACGACTCGTTTCGGGAAATGATTCCCATTTTCAAGTGCGTTTTTTATGGTTGTCGTGCCATTTCTATGTGGTGACGTCGATGTGTGAGATTCTGCTTCATTTCGTTGATTTTACTGCAGTACATCAACATCACCACATAGAAAAAGGCTTAACGAACACAAAAAACGCACTTGGAAATGGGAATCGTTTCCCGAAACGCGGCGTGCGAAAAA
This sequence comes from Schistocerca nitens, assembly GCF_023898315.1. Classification (NCBI taxonomy): domain Eukaryota; kingdom Metazoa; phylum Arthropoda; class Insecta; order Orthoptera; family Acrididae; genus Schistocerca; species Schistocerca nitens. Next base: position 15,340,208 of record NC_064622.1, read on the forward strand.
TAAAATAAAGAAAATCGTGACTGGTAGCAGATGAGTTATTTGTAAACAAACCTATTGCTTTCACAGTCCCAGGCTCTCAGAACCATTTGTAATTGATCAAATCAAAGCTAACAGGAAGAAACACACAAGATTCCGCATCATTTCGGTGTCAGTTGGATACAATTTGCTGCTTTAACTGAAAAAAATACTTAGGCGCAGATGAGACTCGAACATCGGCGAGTCTGCATACCTGTTCTCCACGGCACTGCCTCGCCTCACTGGGCTCATGGGCCACCTCTGGTGCAGTGCAGAGTTGGTGCTACCTGTTCTTGGCGACGGTGCACGCAGCGTTTTTTTAAATCGCATTTCTATTAAACATACTGGTGGGACTAGGTTTTGCTAGAGACACTTTTTTCTTGAATTGGAATAACGAAAAGCATGCCGACCTCCAAGTGTACCTTTTTTCATTTTCCCCGTACAACTGTATTTACATGCAGAATTTTATCACTGTACTGTGGTACATCAGGAGATATGAAATCACAAACACTGACAAGCATGAAAAGTAGCTCTTGCGCAGCATAATAATTTTATTGCACATGTTCCTATTTTTTAAAAAAGCTTCTACCATGCGAGCTCGGAACAGAAGAAGCTAGTTCAGGGCCGATGTGCCAACCGGAATATCAACAAGGCATATACCATAGATGTCAGGGCATGAGGTACTGACACACAGCCTCAGGGAGAGTAAGGCCGAAACGCAAATGTTGCAGTGCTACAGAACAAGAGATTCTGAAGTAACACTGCCAGGGTGCTGCTACGAAGTCCAACCCAGGCAGAAACATCTGAGATCGGCGACCCAGAATAATTACTGAATAACCACAGCACGGCAAGGAACGCTGAGGGGTCAAATGTCCTCATGATACATCCAGAGCACCATGCATAGGCCCCGGCATTTCAAAAACACGGCTTTTTGAGCTATAAGGCACATTGATGTTGTGCTGCCATTCTGTCCGTGTCGGTAGAACCATAGACAATGACAGTCTATTGAGTTTCAGTCGAACCACGCCAAGCTGATTGACAGTGGCCTGCCTGTTAACTGCTGGCGGATTTCGGCACAGTGGTGCAGCCAACCCGGGCCACGTCTACCGTTCCTACCTGCTGGGATACCGCGGATAAGATGACTGACGTGCGGCTAATCCACCTACACCACACGTCATCGCAGATGACCTGCAAGCTCTCACCTCTACGCAGGCCAGACGCGACGTGCCCCTGGTCACCTAGTGTGCATCTGCTGCAGTCTTGGTTCATCCATATGGACGACCAGAGCCTAGTATTGACGACAACCGACACCCTGGACCACAATCGGCAGTCTCCACCCGAGCGCGCAGTGGGCTGTCTTGGACAGGGCTGAGGCAGAAGGCGCGCCGTAGTGCGGCGCGTTGGGCAGGCGACGCCTTCTCGCCCCCGTGCTGCTACCAGCATGACACGCGCCTGTGGCTAACTGAACTGCGGAGTGACGTCACGTCTCGCTTACAGCTCCTGCACTACAGGCTGAGCCGTCCGCCACGTTTTCCCCGTCTCTGACGATTCGGCAGTGTTTATCTTGTGGGTTGTTAACCTATTCACGCAACTTCTTCGGTATTTCTTATACAATATTTGATATTGCACGTATTAAGTGTATCAAACAGTAACTAACGTTTATAGACATATTTAGAGCACCGTTTCTATATTACACAAAAATTGGTCCAAATGGTTCACATAGCTCTGAGCACTATGGGACTTAAGTTCTGAGGTCATCAATCCCCTAGAACTTAGAACTACTTAAACCTAACTAACCTAAGAACATCACAAACATCCCTGCCTGAGGCAGGATTCGAACCTGCGACCGTAGCGGTCGCACGGTTCCAGACTGAAGCGCCTAGAACCACTCGGCCACTCCGGCCCGCACACAAAAACTGAAATATAATACTAGACAGCTATAGAAACGTAGGTTCTGAACTTGCTTGATAGTTTGTAAATGTTAAATGCAATGAGTTAAGAAATCGGAACCAATGTTGAACACAAAAATCGGAACCAATGTTGAACACAAAAATTTTGAAAACATATATGTATGGTGCAAAATTGGCAGTTGACCCTAAATAACGAAAAGTGTGAGGTCATCCACGTGAGTGCTAAAAGGAATCCGTAAAACTTCGATTACACGATAAATCAGTCAAATTTAAAGGCCGTAAATTCAACTAAATACCTAGGAATTACAATTACGAACAACTTAAATTGGAAAGACCACATAGAAAATGTTGTGGGGAAGGCTAACGAAAGGCTGCGTTTTATTGGCAGGACACTTAGAAACTGTAACAGATCTGCTAAGGAGACTGCCTACACGACGGTTGTCCGTCCTCTTTCAGAATACTGTTGCGTAGTGTGGGATCCTTATCAGATAGGAGTGACGGAGTACATCGAAAAAGTTCAAAGAAGGGCAGTACGTTTTGTACTATCGCGAAATAGGGGAAAGAGTGTCACTGAAATGATACAGGATTTGGGGTGGGCATAATTAAAACAAAGGCGTTTTTCGTTGCGGCGGAATCTTTTCAAGAAATTTCAATCCACAACTTTCTCCTCCAAATGCGAAAATATTTTGTTGACGCCAATCTACATAGGGAGGAACGATTACAACGATAAAATAAGGGAAATCAGAGCTCGTATGCATAGATATAGGTGTTCATTCTTTCCGCGCGCTATACGACATTGGAATAATAGATCATTGTGAAGGTGGTTCGATGAACCCTCTGCCAGGCACTTAAATGTGATTTGCAGAGTATCCATGGAGATGTATATGCAGAATTGCCGCCTAGGACGTACGGATAAATCTGCCGTAGCGGAACATCTTTACGAAGAGAGTCGTCGCGAGATAAAACTCACTGAGACGAGTGTCATGTCTAAAACATCGCATTACCACGCGCGTGTGTATAGAGAGGCTATTGAGATCTAGAAACAACACAATAGTTTTAACAGAACAGAGGAATGTGTTAAATTAGGCAAAATTTGAATGTCAACATCCTAACGTAAGAATGACGATCGATTGTTTTTAATCGAGAATGTTGGCAATACCAGCGATAATCTCGCAGCCGATGTCACGTGACAGACTGTGCTGCCCCCTACGCTGCCTCCACAATCTGCGTTCCCTCGTGTTCTAGTTGCAGTTCGCCATTTTACTTCTAAAGATGTCTCCCGCAGCCGGAGACGAAACGTTAGGAGGAAGTTTTATACATCGACTACGGCCTAACAGCCCGGAAGTTTTAAGCGTTGTTAGTACCAGCCGTGAAAGCTTACATTGTATGATCGGTACCAGTGTCTTCAAATATGGGTGTTATGACAACCTGTGGCTATTTGACAGTTTTGCCTGCATATAGCCACTTGTAAAAGAGATGTTTATTTTTTATTCAAAATGGTGTACTTTAAGAAATGCCGCATTTTCATTGTTCAGAAGTGGGGGAAAGTATAGTTTCATCTTAGAGTGAAACGAATTTTTATTAGTAGTTTCATCCACCATTTAATCAATATTCATTTTATATACTTCATGATAGATTTTTGTTGCTTGTTGAGTTGTGGTAAAAACTTAATTCTTTGAAGGTTATGTTACTTGTGCAGGTTGCCTCGCAATGAACGGTCCGCTATAAAAATGTCTAAATTATCACTCGTTATGCCATGCCTATATAGGAAACGAGGTTAAGTATTAGTCAGTTTGTGTATGTAGGTCTACGAGAAGAGAGGGTAAGTCAATTATTATCCGCAGTTTACTTATATTTTTGTTTATTTTGGTAGCACTGTCGTTTTACGTTGATGACGCAAGCTTTTTTTATTTGTTGTTGTATCTTTGCAATTTTCAAGCTGCTAGGTTAGTTTCGTTATCGCCGCCGTGCTGTTAATCATGGCTGCTCCGCCATCTACACTCCTGGAAATGAAAAAAAGAACACATTGACACCGGTGTGTCAGACCCACCATACTTGCTCCGGACACTGCGAGAGGGCTGTACAAGCAATGATCACACGCACGGCACAGCGGACACACCAGGAACCGCGGTGTTGGCCGTCGAATGGCGCTAGCTGCGCAGCATTTGTGCACCGCCGCCGTCAGTGTCAGCCAGTTTGCCGTGGCATACGGAGCTCCATCGCAGTCTTTAACACTGGTAACATGCCGCGACAGCGTGGACGTGAACCGTATGTGCAGTTGACGGACTTTGAGCGAGGGCGTATAGTGGGCATGCGGGAGGCCGGGTGGACGTACCGCCGAATGCTCAACACGTGGGGCGTGAGGTCTCCACAGTACATCGATGTTGTCGCCAGTGGTCGGCGGAAGGTGCACGTGCCCGTCGACCTGGGACCGGACCGCAGCGACGCACGGATGCACGCCAAGACCGTAGGATCCTACGCAGTGCCGTAGGGGACCGCACCGCCACTTCCCAGCAAATTAGGGACACTGTTGCTCCTGGGGTATCGGCGAGGACCATTCGCAACCGTCTCCATGAAGCTGGGCTACGGTCCCGCACACCGTTAGGCCGTCTTCCGCTCACGCCCCAACATCGTGCAGCCCGCCTCCAGTGGTGTCGCGACAGGCGTGAATGGAGGGACGAATGGAGACGTGTCGTCTTCAGCGATGAGAGTCGCTTCTGCCTTGGTGCCAATGATGGTCGTATGCGTGTTTGGCGCCGTGCAGGTGAGCGCCACAATCAGGACTGCATACGACCGAGGCACACAGGGCCAACACTCGGCATCATGGTGTGGGGAGCGATCTCCTACACTGGCCGTACACCACTGGTGATCGTCGAGGGGACACTGAATAGTGCACGGTACATCCAAACCGTCATCGAACCCATCGTTCTACCATTCCTAGACCGGCAAGGGAACTTGCTGTTCCAACAGGACAATCCACGTCCTCATGTATCCCGTGCCACCCAACGTGCTCTAGAAGGTGTAAGTCAACTACCCTGGCCAGCAAGATCACCGGATCTGTCCCCCATTGAGCATGTTTGGGACTGGATGAAGCGTCGTCTCACGCGGTCTGCACGTCCAGCACGAACGCTGGTCCAACTGAGGCGCCAGGTGGAAATGGCATGGCAAGCCGTTCCACAGGACTACATCCAGCATCTCTACGATCGTCTCCATGGGAGAATAGCAGCCTGCATTGCTGCGAAAGGTGGATATACACTGTACTAGTGCCGACATTGTGCATGTTCTGTTGCCTGTGTCTATGTGCCTGTGGTTCTGTCAGTGTGATCATGTGATGTATCTGACCCCAGGAATGTGTCAATAAAGTTTCCCCTTCCTGGGACAATGAATTCACGGTGTTCTTATTTCAATTTCCAGGAGTGTATTTGCACCAAAGAAGAGCAACGTTCAGTGATCCGTTTTTTGTGGTCGGAAGGCGTATCAGGGGCCGAAATTCATCGAAGACTTTCGGTACAGTATGGTAACAGTGTTTTGCCACAACGGAGTGTGTACGAATGGATTGAAAAATTCCGAAATGGTCGCACAAGCGTTACGTACGATGAAGGAGTCGGACGACCGTTTACCGCCACAAATGAAGAAACCATTGAGCGTTCACGTGAAATGATTCTCTTGGACAGACGATTAACTATTGACGAAGTGACACATCGTCTGCAAATTAGTCACGGTTCTGGTTACGAAATCATTCACAACAGTCTTAGGTTTCATAAAGATTGTGCAAAATGGGTCCCAAAACAACTCACACAGTTGCATAAGCAAACGCGCTTGGACATCTGCAAAAATACATTTGAGTCGCTATGGTAACGAAGGGGACAACTTCTTAGACCGGATCATTACTGGTGAAGAACATGGATCCATCATTACGAGCCGGAGAGTAAACGGCAGAGTATGGAATGGAAACATCCAAATTTGTCATGCAAGGAAAAGTTCAAGACCCAACTGTCTACAGGAAAACTAATGCTTACGGTTTTTTGGGACGCACAAGGTCCAGTCCTGGAACATTGTGAGGAAAGGGGCGCAACAATGAACAACGTACGTTACAGTGAGATGCTGCAATTTGAAGCAAACGCCGAGGACTGCTGTCAAAAGCTATTGCGCTGTTGCACGACAATGCACGTCCGCATACCGCTGCCCACACTGCTGAAACGCTCCAGAAACTAAAATTTGAAGTACTGGATCATCATCTATATAGTCCCGATCTCGCCTCTTCTGACTATCACTTGTTTGGTCCACTCAGACAGGCATTAAGGGGCCGTCGATTTGTCTCGGACGAAGCAGTGAAAGAAGGGGTGCATTTCTGGCTCGCAGCTCAACCGAGAACCTTCTTTAATGAGGGCATCAGGAAGCTTGTACAACGATGGACCAAGTGCACTGAAACGCAAGGAGACTATGTCGAAAAATGATGTTCTTGTAAATTTCCTATTTGATTACTATAAAATTTTATAATTAGTTTGAGGATAATAATTGACTTACCCTCGTATAAATATACGAAAAATATTTATCCCCACTTCTCCAATTGCGAAAATACCTCAGGAATCGAAATATTTTGAGACGAACTGCTTAAGTACAGTTTTCAACTGGGAAGAAACGCAGTTACATGCAACTGGTTTCATTTTTATAACTGTTTTTATTAACGTGTTTTTACAGTACACTACTGAGCGTCGGGTGGTTCCCAGTTGTCTCTCCGGCGGTCTACGGCCCATCTCGTTCTTGATTCAGTGTCACTTGGAAATCTAAACACGTGAAAACTATTTTTGCAATACAGCACACAGCTGAGCAACCAACCATATTCATGACAAGTTCTTCAATACATTTAATTATAAATGTCCACTCGCATCGTGACTCGTATGTAAACAAGTATGAATATCGTGTACTTTGGGGGAAACATGGCGGACCGTTCGGCTCAGGTTATAGGAGTCTCATCTGGCCGGCAAGGCATCAGAACTTTTTGGCGGCAGACGCGCTCGCGCGCGGCTGCCGGCTGCCGCTCTGAACACACACATATATGTGTACACTCAACACGATAAATAAATGTCGCTCCAGATATCCCTGTGTCGCTGGCACCTCTGAGCGTATACCGGACCACTCACACGCACTCCGTGCTCGGGCTCCAGGTCACGACACGATCCCAGCTATCTGGGTCACGACGCAAATTCTGCTTCAAATGAAGAGCAAATTACCCACATTATAAGTCATCCAGTTCCTCATAATGAGAGTTCTTAGCGACTTCCAACAAACTCTACACATAATTTCAAACCTACTCTGAACTTCTTCTCACTTAGGTGTTTAACGTCAAACATTTAGCACATTAACTCGTTCGTAATCGTAAGATTGAAGCTGTTTCATACATGGGAACTCGATTGTTTGAAGAATCGAGGATATACTGGGTTCAGTTAAAAGTCTTCGATAAGAGTGAAATGAAATAATACCAGCTGGATAGAACTGAGGATGCGTGTACTTCAAGGTTGTTCTTTAGCATGTACACTCTCGAACATCTATTTGGAAAATATGACTAAGTATTATCTGATAATGGACAAACGGGTACGAAACGGTGACCAGATAATAGGATGTCTGGAAGTTGCAAATAGTATCGTTCTTTTAGCTGGGTATGGGCAAGTGCTTCAAGAAATTTATGAGGGTTCGAAATTACTTGGACAGATTTTAAGATATGGAAAAAGTAAACAAAACAAAAGTAATGACAATAGGAGGAGGGAAAAGATTAAAAATAATGCTGAATTGGGGAGAAATTAGAACCTCTGTGCAAGATTTCAAAGAAGTTGGAAGTAGAACGAAAAGCAATTGCAGGTACGGCTTACACAATTGCAACAAAAAATTTGGAGTTCTTAAGAAGAGGAAGATTTTCTACAGCGATACGGAAATGGAATTAAAGGAAAGGCAGATGAATTACTTTGTCTTGAATCTTCTACTGTGCGACGCGGAAATACGGGCAATGAGGAAGGAGAACAAGAAGCTTTTGGACACTTGGAGGAGAATAAAAGAAAACAGTGATAATCAAAGTGGTACTGACGAGTGGCAGAAGGAAAGCTATCATTTGAGATAACTGACGGCAGAAAAAGAGTTTATACTGTGTACTGAGAAGTCTAATAAAATTTAAAAACCACTTTACGAGGACACGTGGAGGGAAAGTCAATGCAAGTGTGTAAGAAGACTCATATGGTGGGCGCTCTTCTTAACCGAGGTGAATAAAACAACCTGAAGTAGTTACTGGAGACAATAAGGACCTGTTCACAGAGCAAAAAAACTGGCGAGCATGGTTTACACGGTAACTGGAGTCGTAAGAAGCTCTTTAAGCGATCCAAGTAAAATAAAGAAATTTGTTTCAACTTTAAGAAAATCAGAAGTGGGAAATGAACAAATGAGGCATAAAAATAAAGTTGCAATCTTAACAGCATTATACGTTCAGTTAAGAGAAATTTTACTGCTTATATACTCCGACAATGCTGCAATTCTTCCTTTAACAACTGCTTAGTATGTATCTTATTTGTATACATTTATTTCATGTGGACAGTTCTTGACTTCTGTCTACTTATTATTCACTACACTGTGTTCTCAATGGCACAATCCACTCAATAATAGAATATTCACGCCCTGAATATCCTACGATAAGTATATCGATGTTTCAGTGCGTTCTATAGAGACGTTGACATGTCTCTAAATACCGTAAAACCAAACAGCATACTTTATACAGTAGTTCGTGATTTTTATTCGCAACGTAACCGTTTCAGACAGCGATTCAGAGGTGAGTATTTAGTTGGTACCATGTTGTTGTTGTGGTCTTCAGTTGAAGGCTGGTTCGATGCAGCTCTCCACGCTACTCTATCCCTTGGCTAGCCTCTTCATCTCCGAATTACTACTGCAACCTGTATCCATTTTGACATGCTTACCGTTTTGAAACTTTGTTCTCCATCTATAACTTTTATCTCCTCACACTTCCTTCCATTAATAAACTAACAATTCTTTCATGTCTCAGAAAGCGCCCTATCAACCAATCTCTCATTTTCAGCGTAATATATCGCCGAAACGTGTAGCCAAATAAAATAACAATTTGGACATTTAGATGGCTGGAAGGTGTTTAATTTGACATCTGTACTCAAAAGCTGAAGCTCCGCAACCATATGTGAAAAGATGGACCTGCAGAGAACCTCCTCTTTTATTCACGTTATGCCACAAATTTCTTTTCTCCTCAATTCAATTCAGTGCGTCCTTATTAATTACCCAATATACCCATGTAATCTTCAGCATTATTCTATAGCATCATATTTCAAAAGCTGGTACTCCCTTTTTATATGAGCTGCTTATCAGCCACGCATCATTTCCATGTAATGCCAAACTTCAGAGAAATACCTTAACAAAAGACTTTATAGCACAGTAGCAAACTACACTGGTTTCGCAAGGGAGCACTAAGTATGTACGGCGCGACTTCTTGTCTCACGCAGGGGTAAAAAAGAAAATGTCCTGATTGACAGACTGACTGAATAGCTCAACATCGCGCAGCCCAAACCGCTAAGGATAGAAACTTGAACTGTGGAGAGGGTGTGAATTTCATACTGTAGGCGTCGATTACGAAGGGATTTTTCGAAAATCCACCGCTAACGAGGTGAAATAGGGGATGACGGGGTTTTTTTTAGAAATATGTCGCTATTAAGGCAATTTGAAGCTAGAACACGAAAATTGTTATTTGGCTTCCCGGTTATAAATTAAGAAAGACGTGTTTCATCATTTTTCGAAATTTAAACCTTATCGGGATGAACTAAGAAATGAAATGCTTTATGAAAATACGTCGCTACTAAGGCAATTTTGAAGCTAGGATTACGAAAATTGGTATTTGGTTTTCCAGTCAGAAAAAAAGTGCTTCAGCATTTTTGGAAAGTCAACCCTTAAGGAAGTAGAACAGTAAGTCGAAGCTTTTTCGAAAATAAACCATTATTAAAGCACTACTTAAGAATTTTTAAAACTACCTATGTGAGAATCGATATTTTACTTCTCGGTTAAAAATAATAATGACAAAAAAACAGAAGTTTCAATGTTTTTGGGAATTCAACCCCTAGTTGAGTGAAATAGGGGATGGAAAATTTTCATAAAAATATTAAACTAGTATGAAACTTGCTGGCAGATTAAAACTATGTGCCGGACCGAGACTCGAACTCGGGACCTTTGCCTTCCGCGGGCAAGTGCTCTACCAACTGAGCTACCCAAGCACGACTCACGCCCCGTCCTCACAGCTCTACTTCTGCCAGTACCTCGTCTCCTACCTTCCAAACTTTACAGAAGCTCTCCTGCGAACCTTGCAGAACTAGCACTCCTGAAAGAAAGGATATTGCGGAGACATGGCTTAGCCACAGTCTGGGGGATGTTTCCAGAATGAGATTTTCACACTCCGCTGCTGAGTGAAAATCTCATTCATTAAACTAGTATTTGACTTCTCAAGAAATACGCATCAGAAAGTTTCTATGGAAATGCCACCACAAGAACTCAAAAGGCGAGACTGACAAAGACCTCTGACTCCAGCTACAACAATCGCTTTTAGGTCAGAAGTACATTCGGAAAAGATGGTGCTTCTATCGCCTTCTTTAGTGTGAAAAGTCTGGAATATGTCGCAATTCGTGAACAACGTAAAAATTTGACGGAAGAAAAAAAAAATCGGTGCAGACCATATAGTCTACGCGAGGGAATCAGCGGGCGCTAAGGACAAACTCTCTTGTGAATCAGACCTGTCTGTTGGTGAAAACTGTGTCAAAGTGCTTACAGCAGTTCCTGAGTTTAGCGTCCACGTACAGACAGAAAACAGCGGCGCGGCGAGGACTTGAGTTATATGTGTTGATGTTAACAGATTCCCCTACTTTAGAAATGCATTCTTGGGTTTGCGAGTCTATTTTTTATGTCGACTCTACTTCGGCCATCATCAATTACTCTGCTGCCCAAATAGCAAAAACCGTCCACTACTTTTGGTGCCTGATTTTCTTATCTAATTCCTATACAATCGCCTCATGTGATTCGACTACATCGATTACCCTTGTTTTATGGTTCAAATGGCTCTGAGCACTATGGGACTCCCAACTTCTGAGGTCATCAGTCCCCTAGACTTAGAACTACTTAAACCTAACGACATCACAAACAACCATGCCCGAGGCAGGATTCGAACCTGTGACCGTAGTAGCAGCGAGGTTCTGGACTGGAGCGCCTAGAACCACTCGGCCACCGCGGCCGGCACCCTTGTTTTAATTTGGTTGATATTCATTTTATATCCTGCTTTCAAGAGACTATCCAATCCGCTTAAGCGCTGTTCTAAGTCCTTTTTCGTCTCTGAGAGGCAATTACAGTTTCATCGGTGAAGCTCAAAGTTTTTATTTTTTCCCGACGAACTATAAGTCCTTTTCCAGTGTTAGTACGATAATCGTAATTTTACAGATAGGAGACAATATCCTACGCGTACTTCCTGTGAAATCAAACAGACATTTTTCTTAACTAGTTTGTGGAAACCGACAAAGATGTAAGTCAGGACGGCCGGGCAGGAATTGCAAACCTTTACCTTGTAAATGAGAGATATTTCAGCTTTTGATCAGGTATTTTGAAGGCGTGTCATCATTTCGGTACACAAACACACACACACACACACACACACACACACACACACACAAGCTTTGTAAAAGTTTAGGTAAAAAGAAAATTTCTTTTGGTATCACGTAATTAATAGAAAACATGTGGCGCAATCATTGGCTAGGAAGAAATGTAGTCGACGCAAAGCCTTGCTGACAAGCAGCGGTTCCAAGTGTTTTATATACAGCCACTGAAGCACAATGCGCTAATATATTATGATTTTTGGTCTTGTTTCAGTAACTTGTGAGATCAGATAGACAAAAACGTGCCACAATGAAATCTGAAACACTTGCTCGACCTGAGTTCCACAGTTGGCGACGGTGGCCCGAAGCCACGCGGACCACCACTGAGATCATAAAGTTTGACAGCATAGTCCACGGAAAGCAGCAACCTTATTCTATATTTTAAAAATGAACAGTCGAGATCGCGATAATATTTCTTTATTAACCGGTTTCGGCTTATGTACAAGACATCTTCATATTTTTTTTTGCTCTGCAAGGGTAGGAACATCAAAGTTAGAAACTGTACTATTACATATGGTCTTAAAATAAGATAAAAAGCTGTAGTAAAAATTACAAATAGTATTATTGTATGTGGCGTTAAAAATAGAGAAAGGTTACAGAGTTTACCCCTATGGCTCGTGACGGCGGCTTCTCGGATTTTTCGTGCACTAACGGCGCGTACAATAATACTGTCTGTAACTTTTACTACAGCTTTTCTGTATCTTATTTTAAGGCCATATGTAATAGTACAGTTTGTAGCTTTGCTGTTCCTATCCTTTAAGGGTCAAAAACTACTGAAGGTGGCAAGCCGAAACCGGTTAATAAATAAAATATGTTATTGCGATCTCGACTGTCCATTTTTTAAACACCACTGAGATAGTCAGACACCAGTTCTAAGTAGCCTGTTTATATGTTTGTATGTTGGCAGCGCTTTGGACTGCATTAATATCTCTGACAGCGTTGTGCGCCGTCTGTTAGAGACTCTGTCTGTTTTTGTTTTAGGGCGCAAAAAACAAGTGAGGTCATACGCGCCCAAATCAAAACTATAGAACGCAGACAATTAGAGACTCTGTGGCTGGTCGGACTGGCAGTTGGAAGTTAATAGTCAGCAGTGACGGAGGTTAGAAGTTAATACTTAGCAGTGTTGGACGTTAGGGGTTAGCGCGAGCGGACGGTCTGGACGTGTGCCCGTCATGGAGATTTAATACTAGTTGAACATGGATTGTAAAATGTGGATAATGGAATTATTGACAATTATATAAGTTTTCGAACTGGATGTCACGTGATCAAGGTCAAATCTGCTAAATACATTGCTTGCTCTGGAACAAAATCTTTCCTTTGCTAACCAAATGCGTATTAGTAGTTAGAGCCTACAGTAGTTTGAATCATTTTATTTAGCTGGCTGTAGTTGCTGCAATTGCTGTAGTTCGAGTTATGAAGATTCTCTTTGAGGTAAGATTGTTATGAAAAAGTGTAGGTTATTGTTAGGATTTCTGCTAACTCAGGGCCATTCTTTTGTGTTAATTATTTGAGCAGTCAGATTGCGTTATCCTTGTATATTGTACGTCAGTAATGAACAGAATAAGTTTGAGCTGTATTTGTCAGGGAAAATTCTGTAGGTTGTAATGGTACTTCAATTACGTAAGCATTACGGCACCACACCTCAACCTCTCGATACCAGCAATATTCTACTGTGTTTCTGTAGAACAGTTAACATATTTCTGTGACAACATTCAGATTTGATTTCATTAATGTAGAGACACTTTGATACATCGATATGTTTATATTGCAATGATATTATTCTTATGTGAATTCTTTCTTTTGTCACTATGATCTTTGACGTACTTGTAACTCTGATTTTTGGGCGCGTAAGCCGTCATTAGAGTCAAGTCTTGGGCGTCATGTTGAAAAGACGCAAATTGTAGTCAGTTTATGAAATGCGAACTTTAACAGTGAGGAAGATATTTTCAAGTATGTTTTATATTGTGAAGTGATGTTTCGTGAATTACGTGATATTGCACCAAAAGTAATAAAAAAGAAGTGTAACTTAAATTCGGAGTGCTGATTACTTTTTTTCATCACCATTGTCTTAACTTGCAAAAGTTTAATCTTCAAGAATGGTTTGTGAAACACATGTACAAAACTTTTGAATATCGCAGAATAACACCTAGGCCTCTTTGCATCCGAGCTTGGAATTACCACTACCTAGATTTTCGACGATTGAGCCATGAGTTCACAACGAGACCAGCGTGGGAAACACGAAAAGATGGGTGCCTAGTTCATCCACTATTTCATGAAATGGCTTTATTAACTGTGCTCTAATGACCCCTGCCACAGAACGTAACTTTGTTGTTGCCCGAAAATGCAGTATTTAGCAGCGTCAGCAACACTACAATCATAATTAAATTTTACCTTTGTTGTGGTAGGGTTGTTGGAAGGGCAGTGTTGAAATGATAAAGACAAGCACAGTGATAGTAAGTTCAGTTTCACTCAGCAGTTTTAGAAGGTTCAGTTGCATTACGCAATGTAAGTAAAAGCGTAGAAGTTTCACCTTCTCAGTTATTTCAGTTTAATGAAGTAATATACACTGCTGGCCACCGTAAATGCAACACCCTGAAGGAAGCATCCGAATCAAGTGAAATTTACACCATGGGTTTGCAGCGATGAGATATGCAACTGATTAGAATTTCAGCGCAGACCCACATCACGCGCGCCTGTGGCGCCACCTCATAGCGCCATTTAAGGCTTGGCGATTTCGACGAGTGTACGTTCGGCACGTGTGTTTACCTTGTGGTTGTTTCACAAGACGATCAGTTATGCCTCGTAGACAACAGCGAACATCGTTTGATCAAGTATCCGAGTTCGACAGACGAAGGATAGTGGCTTACCGAGATTGTGGATTATCATACAGAGAAATCGCTAGTCGTGTTGGGCGAAACCAAACAACTGTAATGCGGATATGTGACCGTTGGATGCAGGAGGGTACGACGGACCGATGTGGTCGATCGCATTCACCTCGGTGCACCACTGCACGTGCTGATAGGCAAATTGTGCGCATGGCAGTGACGGATCGCTCAGTGACATCCCGAACCATAGCACAGCACATTGCGTCTGTAACGCATCATCCAGTGTCTGCGCGTGCCATTCGACGCCGTTTACAGCAGAGTGGTCTGTCCGCAAGAGGTCCATTGCTTCGTCTACCATTGACGCAGAACCACAGACGTCTCCGTCGCCAATGGTGTGATGACAGACGGATGTGGACGGCAGAATGGAATGACGTTGTCTTTACTGACGAGGCACGCTTCTGTCTGCAGCACCACGATGGTCGGATTCGAGTGTGGAGACACCGTGGACAGAGGATGCTGGACAGCTGCATTACGCACCGCCACACTGGTCTTGCACCGGGTATTATGGTATGGGGCGGTATTGGATATTACTCTCGCACGCCTCTAGTACGCATTGCCGGTACTTTAAATAGCCGGCGCTACATATCCGAGGTGCTGGAGCCAGTTGTCCTTCCTTACCTTCAGGGCTCGGCCACAGCCATATTTCAACAGGATAATGCGCGACCACACGTGGCACGCATTGTCCAAAGGTTCTTCGTCAATAACCAGATTGAATTGCTTCCCTGGCCGGCTCGCTCTCCGGATCTTTCGCCGATAGAAAACATGTGGTCCACGGTTGCTCAACGAGTGACCCAGATTACATCCCCAGCTGCCACACCAGATGATCTTTGGCAACGTGTGGAAGCTGCTTGGGCTGCTGTACCCAAGGAACACATCCAACGTCTCTTTGACTCAATGCCGAGACGTGTGGCAGCGGTGATCTCCAACAATGGCGGCTACTGTGGCTACTGATTCTGGCAGGAACCACATGTCACAGACGTCTGCAAACGTAATCATCTGATACTCGGTCAACATGTTATCTACAAAATAAATCTTGTTGTGCTACCTCTTGTCTTTCTTGGTGTTGCATTTACGGTGGCCAGCAGTGTATATATAAGTTTGACAGTGAGAGTTACGTGGCCGCTGGCGCCGCCTACCTGCCGTTCTTGGTGACGATCATCTCGTTGGTGAGGCACTGGAACTTGGTCCAGAGCTCGCGGTCGTCCAGCGTGATGCTCAGGTCACGCTCCGAGGGGTCGCCCTTGCCGGCCACGCCCCTGCCGGCCAGCTCGGGCTCCACGGCGGACAGGATGTGCGACTGCGCCATGCTGCTGCTGCTGCTGCTGCTGCTACGTATGAGGCGACGGACACTGCTCAGCTCCCACCTGCAACCAACCACAGGCACGGCGGCATTATCACTGTGCACGGGGAGGCGTGCACGGGATGACGCTAGAGGGAAGCCAGCAAGTGTCACGACTACAGTATGCGTAATAATATAAAAGTCGGCAAAGCAGTGGGATATAGTACGGGAAATAATGTAAAAATCGCCAAAGAAGACAGATACGGAAGTACTTCTTAAGTAATAGAACCTAGTACGTTGTCCTCAGCGGTGAGTGTTCATGGGAGGTGAGGGTATCATCTGGAGTGCCCCAGGGAAGTGTGGTAGGTCCGCCGTTGTTTTCTATCTACATAAATGATCTTTTGGATAGGGTGGATAGCGATGTGCGGCTGTTTGCTGAAGATGCTGTGGTGTACGGGAAGGTGTCGTCGTTGACTGCCTGTAGGAGGATACAAGATGACTTGGACAGGATTTGTGACTGGTGTAAAGAATGGCAGCTAACTCTAAATATAGATAAATGTAAATTAATGCGGATGAATAGGAAAAAGAATCCCGTAATGTTTGAATACTCCATTAGTAGTTTAGCGCTTGACACACTCACGTCAGTTAAATATTTGGGCGTAACACTGCAGAACGATATGAAGTGGGACAAGCATGTAACGGCAGTTGTGGGGAAGGCGGATAGTCGTCTTCGTTTCATTGGTAGAATTTTGGGAAGATGTGGTTCATCTGTAAAGGAGACCGCTTATAAAACACTAATACGACCTATTCTTGAGTACTGCTCGAGCGTTTGGGATCCCTATCAGGTCGGATTGAGGGAGGACTTAGAAGCAATTCAGAGGCGGGCTGCTATATTTGTGCTACGGTCGCAGGTTCGAATCCTGCCTCGGGCATGGATGTGTGTGATGTCCTTAGTTTAGTTAGGTTTAAGTAGTTCTAAGTTCTAGGGGACTGATGACCTCAGATGTTAAGTCCCATAGTGCTCAGAGCCATTTGAACCATTTTGCTACATTTGCTACTGTTAGGTTTGCTCATCACGCGGGTGTTACGGAAAGGCTTCAGGAACTCGGGTGGGAGTCTCTAGAGGAAAGGAGGCGTTCTTTTCGTGAATCGCTACTGAGGAAATTTATAGAACCAGCATTTGAGGCTGACTGCAGTACAATTTTACTGCCGCCAACTTACAGAAAAATCAAATGTGTGTGAAATCTTATGGGACTTAACTGCTAAGGTCATCAGTCCCTAAGCTTACACACTACTTAACCTAAAATATCCTAAGGACAGACACACACAGCCATGCCCAAGGGAGGACTCGAACATCCGCCGGAACCAGCCGCATAGTCCGTGACTGCAGCGCCTGGCAGCGCTCGGCTAATCCCGCACGGCGCCAACTTACATTTCGCCGAAAGACCACAAAGATAAGAGAGATTAGGGGTCGTACAGAGGCATATAGGCAGTCATTTTCCCTCGTTCGGTTGGGGATGGAACAGGGAGAGAAGATCCTAGTTGTGGTACGAGGTACCCTCCGTAGAAATGAAGAGGTGCGCTTGAAATTTTCTAGTCATATACACTGAAGCTCCAAAGAAACTGGTATAGGCATGCGTATCCAAATACAGAGATATGTAAACAGGCAGAATACGGCGCTGCGGTCGGCAGCGGCCCCAAACAACATGTGTCTGACGCAGTTCGTAGATCGGTTACTGCTGCTACAATGGCAGGTTATTAAGATGTAGGGGAGTTTGAACGTGGTGTTACAGTCGGCGCAAGAGCAATGGGACACAGCGCCTCTGAGGTACCGATGAAGTGTGGATTTACCCGTACGACCACTTCAAGAGCCTACCGTGAATATCAGGAAACCGATAAGACATCAAATCTCCGACGTCGCTGCGGCCGGAAAATATCTTGCAAGAACTGGACAAACGACGACTGAAGAGAATCGTTCAACGTAACAGAAGTGCAACCCTTCCGCGAATTGCTGCAGATTTCAATGCTGCGCCTTCAACAAGTGTCAACGAGCGAACCGTTCAATGAAACATCATCATATGGGCTTTCGGAGCCGAATGCCACTCGTGTACCCTCGATGACCGTACGGCACGAAGCCTTACGCCTCGGCAGAGCCCGTCAACGCCGACATTGGACTGTTGATGACTGGAAACATGTTGCCTGGTCGAACGAGTCTCATTTCAAATTATATCTAGCGAATGAAGGTGTGCGGATATGGAGACAACCTCACTAATCCATGGACGCTGCATGTCAGCAGAGGACTGTTCATGTTGCTGGAGCTTCTGTAGTGGCGTGGAGCGTGTGCAACTGGAGTGATATGGGACCCTTGATACGTCTAGATACGACTCTGAGAGGTGGCACGTACGTAAGCATCCTGTCTGATGACCAGAATCCATTCATGTCGCTTTTGCATTCCGACGGACTTCGGCAATTCCAGCAGGACAATGCGAGACCCCACACGTCCAGAACGCTACAGAGTGGCTCCAGGAACACTCTTCTGAGTTTAAACACTTTCGATCGCCGCCAAACTCCCCAGACACGAACATTGTTGAGCATATCTGGGATGCCTTACAACGCGCTGTTGAGAAGAGATCTGCAACCCCTCGTACTTTTAAGGATTTATGGTTCAAAATGGTTCAAATGGCTCTGAGAACTATGGGACTTAACTTCTGAGGTCATCAGTCCCCTAGAACTTAGAACTACTTAAACCTAACTAACCTAAGGACATCACACACAGCCATGCCCGAGGCAGGATTCGAACCTGCGACCGTAGCGGTCGCTCGGTTCCAGACTGTAGCGCCTAGAACCGCTCGGCCACTCCGGCCGGCGGATTTATGGTCAGCCCTGCAGAATTCATGGTGTCAAATCCCTCCAGCATATTTCAGACATTAATAGAGTCCGTGCCACGTCCTGTTGCTAGACTTCTGCGTCCTCGCGGAGGCCCTACACGATATTAGGCAGAGTACCAGTTTATTTAGCTCTTCACTGTAGATACTACGATAATGAATAGCTCAGCAGGCAATCCAGTTGAAGACCAATGGCCATCTCTCAGTAGTTGGAGAGAAAAAAACGTAGGTACAAGGAAAGCAGCTGTGGGGAAACCGTGGCTAACATAAGAAATACTTCAGATGATTGACGAACTAAGAGAGTACGAAAATATTCAAGCAAATTCAAGAAAACCGAAATAAAGATCACTTAGGAATGAAATGAACAGGAAGTGCAGGGAAGCTAAGGCGAAGAGGCTGAATGAAAAACGTGAAGAAATCGAAAAAGAAATAGTTGTCGCGAGGACTGACTCAGCATGTAGAAAAGTCAAAACAACCTTCGCGAAATTAAAAGCAAGTTCGGTAACAGTAAGAGAACAAAGGGAATTTCACTATTAAATGCAAAAGAGAGAGCGGATGGATGCAAAGAGCAGATTGAAGCCCTCTATGAGTGGCAAGACTCGTCAGATGACGTGATATAAGAAGAAACAGGACACTTTATAGAAGAGATAGGGTATCCACTATTAGAAGCAGAATGTAAAAGAGCTCTGGATGACTTAAAATCGAATAAGGCAGAACGGATAGATAACTTTCCATTGGAATTTCTAAAGTCATTGGGGCAAGTGGCAACAAAACGATAATTCACGTTCGTGTGCAGAATGTACCTGGATGTATGGCGATATACCATCAACGTCGTCCACACAATTCCGGAGATTGCAACAGCTAACAAATGCGAGAATTATCGCTTAATCAGCTTAACAGCTCATGCATTCAAAATCCTGCCAAGAATAATATGGAGACGGGTGGAAAAGAAAATTGAAGATGTATTACATGACAATCACTTTGCTGTAGGAAAAGTAAAGGCACAAAAGATACAGTTCTGACGTGGTGGTTGATAATGGAAGCAAGATCGAGGAAAAATCAAGACACGTTCGTAGGATCTGTCGACCTGCAAATAGCGTTCGACATTGTGAAACGGTGCAAATTGTTCGGAATCCTGAGAAAAACAGGGGTAAGCTATGGGGGAAGACGTGTAATATGTACAGAAACCAAGAGGCAATAATAATAGTGGGAAACCAAGAATGAAGTACTCGATTTAAGAAGGGTGTAAGACAGGGATGTAGTCTTTCGCCCCTGCTGTTCAATCTAAGCAATTACGGAAACACAAGAAAGGTTCAGGACTGGAATTAAAATTCAAGGTGAAAGGATATCAATTATTAGAGTCGATGGTGACATTGTTATCTTCAGTGAAAGTAAAGAAAAATTACACGATCTGCTGAATGGAATGAACAGTGTAATGAGTACAAAATATGGATTGAGAGTAAATCGAGGAAAGATGAAAGTAATGAGAAGTAGCAGAAATGAGAACAGCGAGATACTTAAATCAGGATTAATGGCCACGAAGTAGATGAAGTTAAGGAATTCTGTTACCTAGGGAGCAAAATAACCAACGACGGTTGGAGCAAGGAAGACATAAAAAGCAGACCTACACTGGCAAAAAGGGCATTCCTGGCGAGGAGAAATCTACTAGTCTGAAACATAGGTCTTCGTTTGAGGAAGAAGTTTCTGATAATTTACTTTTTGAGCACAGCATTATACGGCAGTGAGACATGGACTGTTGGAAAACCGGAACACAGGAGAAGGGGAGCATTTGAGATGTAGTGCTACAGGCGTATGTCGAAAATTAGGTTCAATGATAAAAGGTAGTCCCGGGTTCGATTCCCGGCGGGGTCAGGGATTTTCTCTGCCTCGTGATGACTGGGTGTTGTGTGCTGTCCTTAGGTTAGTTAGGTTTAAGTAGTTCTAAGTTCTAGGGGACTGATGACCATAGCTTTTAAGTCCCATAGTGCTCAGAACCATTTGATAAAAGGTAGGGAATGAGTGAATGGAAGAGGGCAGGAATATGCGGAAAGCACTGACAAGAAAAAGGGACAGGATGACAGGACATCTGTCAAGGCATCAGGGAATTCTAGAGGGAGCTGCAGATGGTGAAAAACTGCAGAGGAAGACGGAGACTGGGATACATCCAGCAAATAATTGAGGGCTAAGGTTCCAAGGCTATTGTGAGACGAAAAGGTTGACACAGGAGAGGAACTCTTGGCGGTCTGCATGAAACCAGTCAGAATACGGATGACCAAAAATAAAAAATAAAAAATCTGACGAAATGTACTGCTCGAACAAGCAAAGTGTACGTCTGGTGACGAAGTCGGCACCGTAGCGTGTTGTTTGTTGTGGGAGGTGAATTCTTCAAGTTACTCACGTCGTTATGCAAACGTCAAAACTGCACAGTGTTTATTCACAATTACCTCTGTCGTTTCGGAAGATGACTGAGCGAAAACTGAAAGGCATACAGAGAACAATAGGCCTACATCAGTGTACAGAGCACCTCTCCGGATTTTTTTAATAAAAATGTATTGGATGCGAAAATATTGCGTCTTCTCTTTTAACAACCGTAATCTCGGCTGTGCGAAGCAACGTAGCGTCCCATGTGATTACAAAACAGCTGCAGATTGTCCTAGATTCTAGTGAGAGTAACCCTGTAAGTATGTTCAAAATGGTTCAAATGGCTCTGAGCACTATGGGACTTAACATCTGAGGTCATCAGTCCCCTAGAACTTAGAACTACTTAAACCTAACTAACCTAAGGACATCACACACTTCCATGCCAGCGGCAGGTTTCGAACCTGCGACAGTAGCAGTCGCGCGGTTCCGGACTGAAGCGCCTAGAACCGCTTAGCCACCGCTGCCGGCTGTAAGTATGCAAATGGCTTTATATAAGGAATACGTTTTTGCTCTTAATCTGTAATATAACAGACGATCAAAAAGAATCCTTTAAAGGGCGTTTTTACAGCGTATAAGCAAAGTAGAGCGACACCGAAGCGAATATATAAGCACTGACATGCGGGCCAGGGTGTTAGTCTGGCATTCGTGTTGTTCCGACGAGTGTGAGGTAAACGCGGAAATATGAACTACGGCGATGTTATTACCAAATTGTTCCGAACAGGAGCGACGTGCTGTCATTCTTTTCTCCGTTGCCGAAGGATGAAGACCGGTACACGTCCAACGGAGAATGAAGAATACGTGTGGGGCAGTTTGTCTGTTTTTGAATGGTGCGCCAAGTTACGTCCTTCGGACGGAAACTTTTTGATTGACCTCTATAGAATGGCATGTACAGCATTCTTGTAAATCTGATACACAGGTAAATAGAACTACTATCAACTCTATGAAAGCGTGCCTCAGTTTACACATGTAACATACCGTTACCTCCCGTCCTTTCTTGTACGCAATACCATTAGACAATAGCGCCGAACAGGACACATTTATCTCGCTATTCACCTGAACCGAGCGAGGTGGCGCAGTGGTTAGCACACTGGACTCGCATTCGGGAGGACGACGGTTCAATCCCGTCTCCGGCCACCCTGATTTAGATTTTCCGTGATTTCCCTCAATCGTTTCAGGCAAATGCCGGGATGGTTCCTTTGAAAGGGCACGGCCGATTTCCTTCCCAATCCTTCCCTAACCCGAGCTTGCGCTCCGTCTCTAATGACCTCGTTGTCGACGGGACGTTAAACACTAACCACCACCACCACTATTCACCTGAGACATATAATGTGAGCCAGCCGCTGTGGCCGAGCGGTTCTAGGCGCTTCAGTCCGTAACAGCGCTGCTGCTACGGTCGCAGGTTCGAATCCTGCCTCGGGCATGGGTGTGTGTGTTGTCCTTAGGTTAGTTAGGTTTAAGTAGTTCTAAGTCTAGGGGACTGATGACCTCAGATGTTAAGTCCCATAGTGCTCAAAACCATTTGAACCATCTATAATGTGATGTTCGCATGGCAATGGAAACGAAACTGATGTACAATAGTTCCTCAATAAGATAACTCTTTCAAAATAATAGAAGCTAATACCAAGAAAAAGGACGTAAGGTAACTGTCTTCTTCTTTGTGTGTACAACACATGTTTGATATCGTTGTTTCTACCTTTAAAATACACTGCTGGCCACCGTAAATGCAACACCCTGAAGGAAGCATCCGAATCAAGTGAAATTTACACCATGGGTTTGCAGCGATGAGATATGCAACTGATTAGAATTTCAGCGCAGACGCACATCACGCGCGCCTGTGGCGCCACCTCATAGCGCCATTTAAGGCTTGGCGATTTTGACGAGTGTACGTTCGGCACGTGTGTTTACCTTGTGGTTGTTTCACAAGACGATCAGTTATGCCTCATAGACAACAGCGAACATCGTTTGATCAAGTATCCGAGTTCGACAGAGGAAGGATAGTGGCTTACCGAGATTGTGGATTATCATACAGAGAAATCGCTAGTCGTGTTGGACGAAACCAAACAACTGTAATGCGGATATGTGACCGTTGGATGCAGGAGGGTACGACGGACCGACGTGGTCGACCGCATTCACCTCGGTGCACCACTGCACGTGCTGATAGGCAAATTGTGCGCATGGCAGTGACGGATCGCTCAGTGACATCCCGAACCATAGCACAGCACATTGCGTCTGTAACGCATCATCCAGTGTCTGCGCGTACCATTCGACGCCGTTTACAGCAGAGTGGTCTGTCCGCAAGACGTCCATTGCTTCGTCTACCATTGACGCAGAACCACAGACGTCTCCGTCGCCAATGGTGTGATGACAGACGGATGTGGACGGCAGAATGGAATGACGTTGTCTTTACTGACGAGGCACGCTTCTGTCTGCGGCACCACGATGGTCGGATTCGAGTGTGGAGACACCGTGGAGAGAGGATGCTGGACAGCTGCATTATGCACCGCCACACTGGTCTTGCACCGTGTATTATGGTATGGGGCGGTATTGGATATTACTCTCGCACGCCTCTAGTACGCATTGCCGGTACTTTAAATAGCCGGCGCTACATATCCGAGGTGCTGGAGCCAGTTGTCCTTCCTTACCTTCAGGGCTCGGCCACAGCCATATTTCAACAGGATAATGCGCGACCACACGTGGCACGCATTGCCCAAAGGTTCTTCGTCAATAACCAGATTGAATTGCTTCCCTGGCCGGCTCGCTCTTCGGATCTTTCGCCGATAGAAAACATGTGGTCCATGGTTGCTCAACGAGTGACCCAGATTACATCCCCAGCTGCCACACCAGATGATCTTTGGCAACGTGTGGAAGCTGCTTGGGCTGCTGTACCCCAGGAACACATCCAACGTCTCTTTGACTCAATGCCGAGACGTGTGGCAGCGGTGATCTCCAACAATGGCGGCTACTCTGGCTACTGATTCTGGCAGGAACCACATGTCACAGACGTCTGTAAACGTAATCATTTGATACTTGGTCAACATGTTATCTACAAAATAACTTTTGTTGTGCTACCTCTTGTCTTTCTTGGTGTTGCATTTACGGTGGCCAGCAGTGTATTTCAGGGCTTTGTTTCTGGTCGACGGTCGTAAATATCTCTGGTGAATTGAAGGATAATCACTATCATTCAGAGACGCATGGGATTAGCCGAGCGGTCTAAGGCGCTGCAGTCATGGACTGTGCGGCTGGTCCCGGCGTAGGTTCGAGTCATCCCTCGGACATGGGTGTGTGTCTTTTTGTCCTTAGGATACTTTAGGTTAAGTAGTGTGTAAGCGACTGATAGCAGTTAAGTCCCATAAGATCTCACACACATTTGAACATTTTTCTGAACTATCATTCAAAGTTTTTTTCTGAGCGGTGACAGAATGGGAGCACTTGACCACGGAGGTCGCGCCGTACGGTGACAGCCGGGACCTGACCTAGCTGGCGCGTTACTCCGTGAGAACATCGTGTCTCACGTGATGCGGTTGACTAATTTCAGTCCTTCATTTATATCGACCTCATAGTCGAAGGGATGTTAAACCATCATATCCCTTCCTTAAACTTAATTTTATGCGTCTTCGAGTGGCATGCAGGCGTATATAGTATAAGTACACTACGCAGCTTTGCAAAATCGTAACAATAACAAATGAAGACTCGCTCGCGCATGTATGTCTCGCCATTACAGGCGATAACTAGGGACCGTGATAAACAACCGCTGGAATCCCGCAACGTTATTGTACCTCCGGTTGGTGTTTGTTCTGCGTTTAACGAGACGGGGAAAACCGCCGCTTCTGGGTCCCGCTAACCAGGTTACCGGCTCTAACGAATCCCATTTTCGCTTCCCTCGTGTGGGAACGTGTCAGTGAACTTCCGAAGTGCTGCGTGTTCTGCGGAAGAAAACATTCGGCGATGCGAACGCCTCTATCGGTGGTCGGTCGGAAAGGGCAGTAAAAAAAAAAAAGAGTGGTCGTGCAGCGGGCAACTTACGGTGCAATTAATGACGCAGCTGATTACTGTCAATGAAACCCGCAATTGAATATTA
Organism: Schistocerca nitens; assembly: GCF_023898315.1. Lineage (NCBI taxonomy): Eukaryota > Metazoa > Arthropoda > Insecta > Orthoptera > Acrididae > Schistocerca > Schistocerca nitens. Next base: position 15,365,376 of record NC_064622.1, read on the forward strand.
TACAGACTGTAGCGTAAAAGGCACACACGCTTAATTCATCATCATCTCCATTTTTCCTGTTACCTAAGCAGGTCCTTTACGTCTCCTTTTCTGATGGCCCGCTCTACGCTTGTGTGCTGCCATGAAGCACATTGTCGAGCGTCTGACATCTGGTCCTCCATCGCCTTCTCTTTCCGTTCTCATATCCTTCTATAAACCCTTCTTACTTTCTTCATATACGTCCTATCCCTTTACTTTTCCTACTTTTTGTACATCCATTAAGTGCTTCTGCTCTACGACTCTTCTCGGCACCTCCATATTTTTCACCCTGTCTATCCAACTTTTCCGTCCTCCCTTATGTTTTCCATCTTTCATTCATGATTTTTAAAATAACTTTGGCTACTTGTCATATGGAAATGGGATGCCTACCGGGACTCCATTCACACCCACGTCTACGTCCAAGACGTCACCCTCCAATCTCCTGATGACATCTCCCGCACTGCTGCATTCCTGAACCACACTTTCGCGTCATTGGTCGGGAGGCCCCTTGCGGGTCAAGTCCGGCCGCCTTGGTGCAGGTCTCATTACATTCGACGCCACACTGGGCGACCTGCGCGCCGGATGGGCATGAAATGACGATGAAGACAGCACAACACCCAGTCCCTGAGCGGAGGAAATCCCCGACGCAGTCGGGAATCGAACCCGGGCCCGAAGGACGGCAATCCGTCACGCTGACCACTCAGCTATCCGGGCGGACGCTTGTCACACGAGAGTAACTGTTCTGTGCTCACTTTTCTGGATTCCTTGTTTCAGTGATGTTCGGATCATCATCAGTGTCTTGCTATTTGCCACTGTCAAGTGTTTTGTTGTCTAGCCTCAATATTTCTTTTATTGTTTGTTGGAGGAAACACTGTAGTATTTCTCCTAGCGTCGCACGTGCGGCTACAGATTTTCCGTTTTGTGTTGCATTTGTGGCGCACTTAACTTGTTCTATTACGATTGGTGGTAGTTCCTGATCATTTTACACACAGCATGTACCACGACCCCCCCCCCCTGCCCCCATGAACCAGAACCATGGACCTTGCCGTTGGTGGGGAGGCTTGCGTGCCTCAGCGATACAGATAGCCGTACCGTAGGTACAACCACAACGGAGGGGTATCTGTTGAGAGGCCAGACAAACGTGTGGTTCCTGAAGAGGGGCAGCAGCCTTTTCAGTAGTTGCAAGGGCAACAGTCTGGATGATTGACTGATCTGGCCTTGTAACAATAACCAAAACGGCCTTGCTGTGCTGGTACTGCGAACGGCTGAAAGCAAGTGGAAACTACAGCCGTAATTTTTCCCGAGGGCATGCAGCTTTACTGCATGATTAAATGATGATGGTGTCCTCTTGGGTAAAATATTCCGGAGGTAAAATAGTCCCCCATTCGGATCTCCGGGCGGGGACTACTCAAGTGGATGTCGTTATCAGGAGAAAGAAAACTGGCGTTCTACGGATCGGAGCGTGGAATGTCAGATCCCTTAATCGGGCAGGTAGGTTAGAAAATTTAAAAAGGGAAATGGATAAGTTAAAGTTAGATATAGTGGGAATTAGTGAAGATCGGTGGCAGGAGGAACAAGACTTCTGGTCAGGTGACTACAGGGTTATAAACACAAAGTCAAATAGGGGTAATGCAGGAGTAGGTTTAATAATGAATAGGAAAAAAAGAATGCGGGCAAGCTACTACAAACAGCATAGTGAACGCATTATTGTGGCCAAGATAGATACGAAGCCCACACCTACTACAGTAGTACAAATTTATATGCCAACTAGCTCTGCAGATGTCGAAGAAACTCAAGAAATGTATGATGAAATAAAAGAAATTATTCAGATAGTGAAGGGAGGCGAAAATTTAATAGTCATGGGTGACTGGAATTCGAGTGTAGGAAAAGGGAGAGAAGGAAACGTAGTAGGTGAATATGGATTGGGGCTAAGAAATGAAAGAGGAAGCCGCCTGGTAGAATTTTGCACAGAGCACAACTTAATCATAGCTAACACTTGGTTTAAGTATCATGATAGAAGGTTGTATACATGGAAGAACCCTGGAGATACTAAAAGGTATCAGATAGATTATATAATGGTAAGACAGAGATTTAGGAACCAGGTTTTAAATTGTAAGACATTTCCAGGGGCAGATGTGGACTCTGACCACAATCTATTGGTTATGACCTGTAGATTAAAACTGAAGAAACTGCAAAAGGTGGGAATTTAAGGAGATGGGACCTGGATAAACTGAAAGAACCAGAGGTTGTAGAGAGTTTCAGGGAGAGCATAAGGGAACAATTGACAGGAATGGGGGAAAGAAATACAGTAGAAGAAGAATGGGTAGCTCTGAGGGATGAAGTAGTGAAGGCAGCAGAGGATCAAGTAGGTAAAAAGACGAGGGCTAGTAGAAATCCTTGGGTAACAGAAGAAATATTGAATTTAATTGATGAAAGGAGAAATTATAAAAATGCAGTAAATGAAGCAGGCAAAAAGGAATACAAACGTCTCAAAAATGAGATCGACAGGAAGTGCAAAATGGCTAAGTAGGGATGGCTATAGGACAAATGTAAGGATGTAGAGGCTTTTCTCACTAGGGGTAAGATAGATACTGCCTACAGGAAAATTAAAGAGACCTTTGGAGATAAGAGAACCACTTCTATGAACATCAAGAGCTCAGAGGGAAACCCAGTTCTAAGCAAAGAAGGGAAAGCAGAAAGGTGGAAGGAGTATATAGAGGGTCTATACAAGGGCGATGTACTTGAGGACAATATTATGGAAATGGAAGAGGATGTAGATGAAGATGAAATGGGAGATACGATACTGCGTGAAGAGTTTGACAGAGCACTGAAAGACCTGAGTCGAAACAAGGCCCCCGGAGTAGACAACATTCCATTGGAACTACTGACGGCCTTGGGAGAGCCAGTCCTGACAAAACTCTACCATCTGGTGAGCAAGATGTATGAAACAGGTGAAATACCGTCGGACTTCAAGAAGAATATAATAATTCCAATCCCAAAGAAAGCAGGTGTTGAGAGATGTGAAAATTACCGGACAATCAGTTTAATAAGCCACAGCTGCAAAATACTAACACGAATTCTTTACAGACAAATGGAAAAACTAGTAGAAGCCGGCCTCGGGGAAGATCAGTTTGGATTCCGTAGAAATACTGGAACACGTGAGGCAATATTGACCTTACGACTTACCTTAGAAGAAAGATTAAGGAAAGGCAAACCTACGTTTCTAGGATTTGTAGACTTAGACAAAGCTTTTGACAATGTTGACTGGAATACTCTCTTTCAAATTCTAAAGGTGGCAGGGGTAAATACAGGGAGCGAAAGGCTATTTACAATTTGTACAGAAACCAGATGTCAGTTATAAGAGTCGAGGGACATGAGAGGGAGGCAGCGGTTGGAAAGGGAGTAAGACAGGGTTGTAGCCTCTCCCCGATGTTATTCAATCTGTATATTGAGCAAGGAGTAAAGGAAACAAAAGAAAAATTCGGAGTAGGTATTAAAATCCATGGAGAAGAAATAAAAACTTTGAGGTTCGCCGATGACATTGTAATTCTGTCAGAGACAGCAAAGGACTTGGAAGAGCAGTTGAACGGAATGGATGGTGTCTTGAAGGGAGGATATAAGATGAACATCAACAAAAGCAAAACGAGGATAATTAAGTCGGGTGATGTTGAGGGTATTAGATTAGGAAATGAGACACTTAAAGTAGTAAAGGAGTTTTGCTATTTGGGGAGCAAAATAACTGATGAAGGTCGAAGTAGAGAGGATATAAAATGTAGACTGGCAATGGCAAGGAAAGCGTTTCTGAAGAAGAGAAATTTGTTAACATCGAGTATAGATTTAAGTGTCAGGAAGTCATTTCTGAAAGTATTTGTATGGAGTGTAGCCATGTATGGAAGTGAAACATGGACGGTAAATAGTTTGGACAAGAAGAGAATAGAAGCTTTCGAAATGTGGTGCTACGGAAGAATGCTGAAGATTAGATGGGTAGATCACATAACTAATGAGGTGGTACTGAATAGGATTGGGGAGAAGAGGAGTTTGTGGCACAACTTGACCAGAAGAAGGGATCGGTTGGTAGGACATGTTCTGAGGCATCAAGGGATCACCAATTTAGTATTGGAGAGCATCGTGGAGGGTAAAAATCGTAGGGGGAGACCAAGAGATGAATACGCTAAGCAGATTAAGAAGGATGTAGGTTGCAGTAGGTACTGGGAGATGAAGAAGCTTGCACAGGATAGAGTAGCATGGAGAGCTGCATCAAACCAGTCTCAGGACTGAAGACAACAACAACAACAACAACATGTACCACGAAAAATGTTTCACATTCAGGGATATGACACGCTCGATCATTTGAAGTAATATCCTTGATATCGCTCTGAGCACTATGGGACTTAACATCTATGGTCATCAGTCCCCTAGAACTTAGAACTACTTAAACCTAACTAACCTAAGGACATCACACAACACGCAGCCATCACGAGGCAGAGAAAATCCCTGACCCCGCCGGGAATCGAACCCGGGAACCCGGGCGCCGGAAGCGAGAACGCTACCGCACGACCACGAGCTGCGGACGATCCTTGATATGGACATATTTTCTCCTCCGAATGGACCACATTTAACATACATGGAAGCAAATGTGATTATCATTTAACAGGTGACAAAATTCAAATCGTGTGGCATTGTCGCCAATGTGAAGATTGCCGGCCGGAGTGGCCGTGCGGTTCTAGGCGCTACAGTCTGGAACCGAGGGACCGCTACGGTCACAGGTTCGAATCCTGCCTCGGGCATGGATGTGTGTGATGTCCTTAGGTTAGTTAGGTTTAAGTAGTTCTAAGTTCTAGGCGACTGATGACCTCAGAGGTTAAGTCGCATAGTGCTCAGAGCCAATGTGAAGATTGTGGACACGATGTATGTGAAATGGGTACAAGTTTTCCGCACGAAATGTTCGCCTTACACGTGTGCGGCGTACACTGGCACGTGCAGGAAGTCGCCGCGTAGGTGGAGAGACCACGAGGGAGGCCCTCACACGAGAAGCACAACACGCTCTCGCAAGACTGCACAAATGCACCGCTGAAGTTGACACTGGGATACTCGAACGTTTTTTGTGAGCTGCACAACAGCTGTAATTGTAAGGTGTACGATAATACTTGAAGGTGAATGTGTCAAAATAAGATTTTTTCCCATTGATGCTTGTAAAACGCATGTTGTAGTGTTGTACCTGTGTAACTCTTGTACGGTTTTTATATGTTTCTGCCACTGTATATAATTAACCTTTACTTGCACTGGGACAAAGATGCATGAGCGCGCTGCACGAGTAGTGGATAAGATCCGTGACTCTGTGTTTCACGTAATTTGTGGTGCGCTTGCTTACCAGTCATTTGTGCAGTGCTGGGGCGCTCTTGTTACAGGCGTAGTAGCTAGCAGTCGAGGTTTAGAGACGGAGATCTGATATTTGAGAATCTGGCAGAAACTATCTGGAATACTTTACTATGGAGATGACAACATGTTTGTAGTGCTATTTTACTGATCGTACTGATTGTGAAGTTTTTTGGGGGAATATCTGAAGAATGAAATGTTTGTTTGCCAGGACTGTTAATTGAAGGAAATCTTTTTCTGTTAGAAAACGAATAATATTCATCATGTGTGTTAATTTGATCCATTTGTTTTCATTATATCTCAAGTTACTCAGGTTGAAAAGTCAGTAATTTCTGTAACGGGGGAGTTTCGTAAATGGTAGAGTCTTCTTATGTTGTACAGCATTTTCTATCAATAATCAGACTTTCATTTTTCAAGAACGATTTTCTTTAAAGTAAAACCGACCTCTGCCGTTCTCAGTAAAATTTAAAAATATTTTGTGGTGAGCGCCTTGGTTCTTATGCCACACGCAGCCACAGATTGCTTCTGACAAGCAGGGAAAAATTTAGTTTATTTTTCTTTAGCTGCTGCATCTGGCGATTCAACTCGGTTTCGAGAACATCGGTACACTAGACACAAAACAGTCTGCTCAGTATGATGTAAGTTACTCTTATTTCAGGGCAGATCTCACTTTGCCTTGTTGTGAGTAAACTGTACGTAGTCAGAACTTACAGGTGTTTTGCTAAGTAAGCAGATTAATATACAGTGAACAGTGCAGGTTGTCTTAAACAGTTCTTTCCTACCATGTTGAGCAGTATTTTATTTTTCGGATATTTCAAGTCACATTACAATTCTTCACTGACTACACAATTAGTTTCTTTTAGGATTTAATGAGATTCATTTTCAAATTCAGCACTCCACTAAGATTACAGTTCATATGCGCCACACAGGGCCAATCAGCAGTCTGTTTTGATCAGCAGTTTTCATGCGATATCTCAAGTACATGTTACACGAGGAGGTTTCTTTTTAGAAAAAAGGATATTCAGTATTCCACATACAGGTAAATTACATAGAAAGCTGTATTCAATAATAGACAAAATCAATAAGAGTGTACATTAATTGTACCACTCGGAAAAGAGCATAATTATGTCCATGTGAAGATTTTTGCATCAAATGACCGTTCCTGTCACATCCTTGTACACAGACAATATCTCATGTGACACCCTGTATAAAAACGAATGTGTGTGTGAGTTTTCCAGCTTTTGAACACCTAGAGAAATTTCAGCCAAACATGGTTAATATGACGCAGTACTGGGGCATAGCTGCCGTGCAGTTAAATAAACCTAAACAGTTATTTGTGGGGATATGTGTGGAAATGTGGTGGTAAGGAAGCCCAACTCTTAAACATGTTGAAAAAAATTTCAAGGAAACGTGGTACACATATGACTGCTACTTAACTAGGAATAAATTCTGTGCGTGTAATATTCCACTAGCGGCGTTATTCGTGCACGTGTGACCTGTAAGCATACCCCTGGAATAATTTCAACCAAACCTTGTAATCGGCGCAGTACCACGAGATAACTGCCGGTAGCTTACACACCCTTATTGCGACTTATTACCTGAAAAGAAACATACTACTCGGGTAAGACACCCAGTTGCCGTTTACCGTAAAGCACAAAGAGCTGGAATGCGGGGCATAAATGTGCGTCAGAGCAGGCTCGAACCCGCGCAGAGGATTAAGGGGGGTAGGACGTCAAACAGGCCGACTTCGAGAGGGAGAGGCACCACAGGACATTTTAATTTTCACTGTGTGTACTTTTACAAATAAATTCATAAAACTTTGTCAGCAGGACCAGGAAGGATTCAGGATTCACACTCATATCAGTGGAAGTTCAAAAACACGAAAAAATAATATTTTTTAAATGTGAAATTTCATGATTTTTTCCACTTACTGTTGGCTGCATTTGTTGCTATAGGTACACTTTTCTTCATAAGTAACAGAGATTCTTCGATGAATTTTGCACAGCTTACAAACCATACCTACAGGTGTATGAAACTCTAGAATTTATTTAATCTATGGAAAAATGAATGGACTGTTACGTTTTAAACTTCGTGTTCAGAGAAAACTCGAATTTTATAGTTAATTATCTCAATTTTTACCACAGTTTTTAACAGATTTGGGAAATTCTAGAGTTTCATACACCTGTAAGTATGATTTGTATGCTGTGCAAAATTCATCGAAGAATCTCTCTTACTTATGAAGAAAAGTGTACCTACAGCAACAAATGCAGCCAATACCAAGTGAAAAAATGATGAAATTTCACACGTAAAAAAATTTGTTTTGTTATGTTTTTGAACTTCCTCTGCTATGAGTGTGAATCCTGAATCCTTCCTGGTCAAGCTGACAAAGTTGTATGAATTTACTTGTAAAAGTATAGACAGTGTAAATTAAAATGTCCTGTGGTGACTCTCCTGCTCCAAATCGGCCCGTTTGACGTCCTACCCCCGTTAACGACCGTGGCCGGTCCGGAGCCGGTGTGCGGTTTTTAGGCGGTTTCCCACGCTCGTTTATGCAGACGCAGAGCTGGTCCCCACTTTCCGCGTCAGACAGTACGATAGACAAACAAATAAAATAAGACCAGACACAGCAGGCAAGTCACAGGATTCGGAGAATGCTGGCGCACACGCTTCTTTGCTTCAGTCGGCATCCGGTAGCAAAGTTAAACAAGTTTGCCAAATTCTGAATACAGCAGAGCCCGTACTAGACTGGATTGACGCTAACAAGAAAAATAATAAGAAGAATGGTGAAACATAGGCCTAACAGCATTAGGTATGAAGCAAATGGGCTCCAGGTAATCAACTAGTATTTCCTAAACGATTATACATAACGAAAAGCTAACACCGAACATTGGTTTTCGACGAGTGACAGTTCACAAAAAGGTGAGTATTTTGCATTAACATTAACACTTTGTCTCTTTGGTGTAAATACGCCGAAGCGCCAAAGGAACTCGTACAGGCAAGGATATCCAAATACAGAGATATGTAAACACGCAGAATACGGCGCTGCGGTCGGCAACACCTATAAAAGATAACAAGTGTCTTAGATCGGTTACTGCTGCTACAGTGGCAGCTTATCAAGATTTATGTGAGTCTGAACGTGGTGTTGTAGTGGGCGCACGAGCGATGGGACACAGCGTCTCCGAGGTAGCGTTGAAGTGGGGATTGTATCATACGACTATTAAACGAATGTACGGTGAATAGCAGGAATCCGGTAAAACACCAAATCTACGACATCACAGCGGCCGGTAAAAGATCTTGCAAGACCGGGACCAACGACGACTGAAGAGAACCGCTCAACGTGGCAGAAGTGCAACCCTCCCGCAAATTGCTGCAGATTTCAATGCTGGGCCATCAACAAGTGTCAGCGTGCGGACCATTCAACGAAACATTATATAGGCTTTTGGAACCGAAAGCCAACTCGTGTACCCTTGATGACTGCACTACACAAAGCTTTACGTCTCGCCTGGGCCCGTCAACACCGATATTGGACTGTTGATGACTGGAAACATGTTGTCTGGTAAGACGAGTCTCGTTTCAAATTGTATCGAGCGGATGGACGTGTACGGGTATGGAAGCAGGGGACTGATCAAGTTGGTGGAGGCTCTGTAATGGTCTGCATTTGGAGTGATACGTCTAGATACAACTCTGACGGGTGACACGTACGTAAGCACCTTGTCTGACCATCTGCATCCGTTCATGGCCATTGTGCATTCCGAGGGACTTGGGCAATTCCAGCAGGACAATGCGACACTCCACACGTTCAGAATTGTTGCAGAGTGGCTGCAGGGACACTCTTCTGAGTTTAAACACTTCCGCTGGCCTCCAAACTCCCCAGACATGAACATTACTGAGCATATCTTGGATGGTTGCAACGTGCTGTTCAGAAGAGATTTCCACCCCTTGTATTCTTACGGATTTATGGACAGCCCTGCAGTATTCATGGTGTCAGTTCCCTCCAGCACTACTTCAGACATTAGTCGAGCCCATGCCACGTCACGTTGCGGCACTTCTGTGTGTTCGAGAGGGCCATACACGGTATTAGGCAGGTGTACCAGCTTCTTTGGCTCTTCAGTGTAAATATAATAGAAGTGATGGTAAACTGATATAATTCTTGTAAACACACATTTCATCTTCTTCTTACTGTTATTACTCATTTTCCACTGGTAGGTCATATACGTGATCAAGTCCCAAAGGCGGTTGCTGCCGACGTTTCCCCGATCCTACAAAGTAGAGAAATCATCAACTCCGACCTGCCGCGTGCAATCAGCTCACGCCTGCAGACAGGCAACCCAATGGACACAGATTTGCAGCTGGGAGTACTGTCCCGCCTTTCTCGGCCAATTCGTGTGAGCGACTTCAATCAGTCCCACGTGCGGATTGATATTTGCCGCGTTACAGATATACCGAGAACCTGTAATGTGAGTTAAAAACTTGAAGAAATGTTCTGTCCACTAATATGTGTCTATTTTCTTTAGGTCTTAGAGATTTCCCACAGTCAGCTTCTGAAAACCGGAAGCATGAGGGGCATTCACAAAATAGTATGATCTGACAGAAATCGTGGGATAGCGAATACACATATACAGATGGCGGTAGTATCGTGTACGCGAGGTATAAAAGGGCAGTGCATTGGCGGAGCTGCGATTTCTATTCCGGTGATTCATCTACATCCATACTCCGCAAGCCACCTGACGGTGTGTGGCGGAGGTACTTTGAGTACCTCTATCGATTCTCCTTTCTATTCCAGTCTCGTACTGTTCGTGGAAAGAAAGATTGTCTGTATGCCTCTGTGTGGGCTCTAATCTCTCTGATTTTGTCCTCATCGTCTCTTCGCGAGATATACGTAGGAGGGAGCAATATACTGCTTGACTCCTCGGTGAAGGTATGTTCTCGAAACTTCAACATAGGCCCGTACCGAGCTACTGAGCGTCTCTCCTGCAGAGTGTTCCACTGCAGTTTATCTACCATCTCCGTAACGCTTTTGCGATTACTAAATGATCCTGTAACGAAGCGCGCTGCTCTCCGTTGGATCTTCTCTATCTCTTCTATCAACCCTACCTGGTACGGATCCCACACTGGTGAGCAATATTCAAGGAGTGGGTGAACAAATGTACTGTAACCTACTTACTTTGTTTTCGGATTGCATTTCCTTAGGATTCTTCCAATGACTTTCAGTCTGGCATCTGCTTTACCGACGATTAATTTTATATGGTCATTCCATTTTAGATCACTCCTAATGCCTACTCCCAGATAATTTATGGAATTAACTGCTTCCAGTTGCTGACGTGCTATATTGTAGCTAAATGATAAAGGATCTTTCTTTCTATGTATTCGCAGCACATTACACTTGTCTACATTGTGATTCAATTGCCATTCCCTGCACCATGCGTCAATTCGTTGCAGATCCTCCTGCATTTCAGTGCAATTTTCCATTGTTGCAACATGTCGATATACTACAGCATCATCCGCAAAAAGACTCAGTGAACTTCCGATGTCATCCACCAGGTCGTTTATGTATATTGTGAATAGCAACGGTCGTATGACACTCCCCTGCGGCACACCTGAAATCACTCTTACTTCGGAAGGCTTCTCTCTATTGAGAATGACATGCTGCGTTCTGTTACCTAGGAACTCTTTAATCTAATCACACAGTTGGTCTGATAGTCCATCTGAAAAGGTTTCCGACGTGATTATGGCCGTAAGATGGGAATCAACAGACTATGAACACGGAATGGTAGATGGAGCTAGACGCGTGGGACATTTTCCATTTCGGAAATAGTTAAGGAATTCAGTATTCCGGGATCGACAGTGTCAAGAGTGTGCCGAGAATACCACATTTCAGGAATTACCTCCCACCACTGACAACGAAGTGGCCGACGACCTTCATTTAAAGACCGAGTGCAGTGGTGTTTGCGTAGAGTTGTCAGTGCTAACAGACCAGCAACAGAGCTTGAGGTAACATCACAAATCAATGTGGGAGGTACGACGAACGTGCCCGTTAGGACAGAGCGGCGAAATTTGGCGTTAATGGGCTGTGAGAGCTGACGACAGAAGCGAGTGCCTTTGCTAACAGCACGACATCGCCTGCAGCGCGTCTCCTGGACTCGTGACCATAGCGGTTGGACCCTAGACAACTGGAAAACCGTCGCCTGGTCAGATGTGCCTCGATTTCAGTTTAAAATCCGATGGTAGGGCTCGAATGTCGCGCTGAGCCCACACAGCCATGGACTCAGGTTGCCAAGAAAGCACTGTGCATGTTGATGATGGCCCCATAATGATGTGAGCTGTGTTTAGGTGGAATGGACTGCGTCCTGTTGTCCAACTAAGCGAATCGCTGACGGGGAACGGTTTTGCCCGGCTACTTGGAGACCATTTGCAACTACACTCCTGGAAATTGAAATAAGAACACCGTAAATTAATTGTCCCAGGAAGGGGAAACTTTATTGACACATTCCTGGGGTCAGATACATCACATGATCACACTGACAGAACCACAGGCACATAGACACAGGCAACAGAGCATGCACAATGTCGGCACTAGTACAGTGTATATCCACCTTTCCCAGCAATGCAGGCTGCTATTCTCCCATGGAGACGATCGTAGAGATGCTGGATGTAGTCCTGTGGAACGGCTTGCCATGCCATTTCCACCTGGCGCCTCAGTTGGACCAGCGTTCGTGCTGGACGTGCAGACCGCGTGAGACGACGCTTCATCCAGTCCCAAACATGATCAATGGGGGACAGATCCGGAGATCTTGCTGGCCAGGGTAGTTGACTTACACCTTCTAGAGCACGTTGGGTGGCACGGGATACATGCGGACGTGCATTGTCCTGTTGGAACAGCAAGTTCCCTTGCCGGTCTAGGAATGGTAGAACGATGGGTTCGATGACGGTTTGGATGTACCGTGCACTATTCAGTGTCCCCTCGACGATCACCAGTGGTGTACGGCCAGTGTAGGAGATCGCTCCCCACACCATGATGCCGGGTGTTGGCCCTGTGTGCCTCGGTCGTATGCAGTCCTGATTGTGGTGCTCACCTGCACGGCGCCAAACACGCATACGACCATCATTGGCACCAAGGCAGAAGCGACTCTCATCGCTGAAGACGACACGTCTCCATTCGTCCCTCCATTCACGCCTGTCGCGACACCACTGGAGGCGGGCTGCACGATGTTGGGGCGTGAGCGGAAGACGGCCTAACGGTGTGCGGGACCGTAGCCCAGCTTCATGGAGACGGTTGCGAATGGTCCTCGCCGATACCCCAGGAGCAACAGTGTCCCTAATTTGCTGGGAAGTGGCGGTGCGGTCCCCTACGGCACTGCGTAGGATCCTACGGTCTTGGCGTGCATCCGTGCGTCGCTGCGGTCCGGTCCCAGGTCGACGGGCACGTGCACCTTCCGCCGACCACTGGCGACAACATCGATGTACTGTGGAGACCTCACGCCCCACGTGTTGAGCAATTCGGCGGTACGTCCACCCGGCCTCCCGCATGCCCACTATACGCCCTCGCTCAAAGTCCGTCAACTGCACATACGGTTCACGTCCACGCTGTCGCGGCATGCTACCAGTGTTAAAGACTGCGATGGAGCTCCGTATGCCACGGCAAACTGGCTGACACTGACGGCGGCGGTGTACAAATGCTGCGCAGCTAGCGCCATTCGACGGCCAACACCGCGGTTCCTGGTGTGTCCGCTGTGCCGTGCGTGTGATCATTGCTTGTACAGCCCTCTCGCAGTGTCCGGAGCAAGTATGGTGGGTCTGACACACCGGTGTCAATGTGTTCTTTTTTCCATTTCCAGGAGTGTATTCATGAACTTCATGTTCCGAAACAACAATACTACATGTCACTGGGCGAGTATTGTTTACAATTGGTTTCAATATGTGGTTTCAATTCCGAACAATTCGAGCCAATGATTTGGTTACCCAACTACTCCGACATGAATCCGATCTAACATTTATCGGACATAATCGAGAGGTCAGTCCGTACACAAAATCCTGCACTGGGGGGGGGGAATGATGACCTTCGCTGTTTAGTCCCCCTTAAACATCCCAACAACCACCACCACCTGCACTGGTAACACATTGGCAATCATGGACGGCTATTGGAGGCAGTATGACAAAACATTTATGGCCGGCCGGTGTGGCCGAGCGGTTCTAGGCGCTTCAGTCTGGAACCGCGCGACCGCTACGGTCGCAGGTTCGAATCCTGCCTCGGGCATGGATGTGTGTGATGTCCTTAGGTTAGTTAGGTTTAACTAGTTCTCAGTTCTAGGGGACTGATGACCTCCGATGTTAAGTCCCAAAGTGCTCAGACTCATATGAACCATATAACAACATTTATGCAGGGGACTGCCAACGACTTTTGAGTGGAAACGACTTTGGGTTGATGCCACGTCGAGTTGCTGCACTATGCCAGGAAAGAAGTGGTACGACACGATATTGGGAGGTATCCCATGATTTTTGTCACCTCAGTGTAAGGAACGCATTATTTTCCCAGGCCAAGTAACTATCGTCCAGATCAAAGTGACACAGATACACGACGTTATTTTTAAACATCAACAAGTCTCTGGAAACAACACTCGCAACGTTCTACCGATCGATCAGTTCCTCGAGGATTGAAATCCGCTCCTTGGATCCATTCGAAAACCTCGCTATTGGAAAATGGCCAATTACTGGGATTCAGTTCGTCGACTTCCTGGATGTTGTCGTCTGAGATCGATGTCGATGTATCAGCCACGTCTGTGCGCCCTCGACAAAGTTGTCCACAGCTGGTGGTCTCGCGGTCGCGTTCTCGCTTGCCGAGCACGGGGTCCCGGGATGACTGGGTCTTTCTATTGTTCTCATCATTTAATCATCATTTATGAAAGTGGCGAGACTGGACTGAGCAAAGGTTGGGAATTTGTCTGGGCGCTGATAACCGCGCAGTTGAGCGCCCCACAAACCGAACGTCGTCGTCATCATCATCATCATCATCATCGACAAAGTTGTTGGCATCGTTTCAGTTCAGCCGTACTCGAAATTAGTATTTGGTCCATATTCTGAAAGAATTTCACTGTCAATATGCGGGAAATACAGGGTGTTCATAAAATGTGTGAAATACTTGTAGGGATGTTACAGGGCAGGTTGTACTGAGACATAACTGTTAAGAAAGAAATTCGATACGTTGCGCCGTTTCCGAGTTACTTAGCATTGAAATTAGCCAATCAGATCGTCACGCGCGTAAATTCAAGTTTCAGCTAACGAGTCAAAGCCTCGTTGGGCAACACCGCCCCTGACAGGCCGCTTGAATGTGAGCGCGTGACGCCCCGATTGGCTAAATACAACGCTAAATAACTCGGAAACGGAGCAACGTATCGAATTTCTTTCTTAACAGTTATGTCTCAGTACAACCTGCCCTGTAACACCCCTACAAGCATTTCACACATTTTCTCACCACCCTGTATAGACGTTTCGTCAGAAGAATTGTATAGTCACGCCTACTGCAACTTTGGAGTACTTTCGAGTTGCCACACCATTTCAGTCGCACAGTGTGAGGCACCTGTTATCCGTCCCACAGTAGATCTGCGTCTGCATCAAACCCGGATGACGGTGTGCTACACCTTTTGTGCAATCATCTTAGGGCGGCACGACACGTGCAACTGCCTCCCACTCATGAATAATCCCGTGTAATGGTCAATGAGGGAGGTGTCGCTGAGATGAAGCTAGAGGCATCGTTGCATAAGTACGGGCTGCCGCCGCAATTCCTGTAAGACCGTGTGTGTGTGTGTGTGTTTGTGTGTGTGTGTGTGGCAGTTAGAGGGTATTCTACCATGACGGCAGGCAGCGCTAGCACGCAGGCACGCGGGCAACCCCTGGCTCAGCGGTGCGCCGCGTATTAGCACAGTTTCCAGGTAGCGTTCCAGCACTCCAGTTCAGCGCTGGCTTTCCAGCCGAGAAGGGGCGGGTGCTAATGGACGACTCCAGCGGCCGGCAACGTTCTGACGCCGGTCCAGTTCAACGTACCGCAGTCGTCCGCTCGCGATGCCGTTCACCAACCTACGTGTGGCGCCGAGTTTCGCATATAGAGGCTGCGTGGGAAAATCCACACGCTATTGTACCGTATGCCTCTCCCCCCCCCCTCTTCCCCTCCCTCGTCGTTATGCTGTCATATTCCGTTGACAGACGGTACGCGTGACGGAATATTCACTGCGCGCGTCTTTACCATCAGGAATATCGCCAGTTTCGGCGTCGTGGTCATTACGTGAAATATACAGGATGGTCCATTGATCGTGACCGGGCAAAATATCTCACAAAATAAGCGTCTAACGAAAAAACTACAAAGAACGAAACTTGTCTAGCTTGAAGGGGGAAACCAGATGGCGCTATGGTTGGCCCGCTAGATGGCGCTGCCATAGGTCAAACGGATATCAACTGCGTTTTTTTTTTAAATAGGATCCCCCCATTTTTATTACATATTCGTGTAGTACGTAAAGAAATATGAATGTTTTAGTTGGACCACTTTTTTTACTTTGTGATAGACGGCGCTCTAATAGTCACAAACATATAGGTCACAATTTTTGACGAACAGTTGGTAACATGTAGGTTTTTTAAATTAAAATAGACAACATTTTATTTCGGTTGTTCCAATGTGATACATGTACCTTTGTGAACTTATCATTTCTGAGAACACGTGCTGTTACAGCGTGATTACCTGCAAATACCATATTAATACAATAAATACTCAAAATTATGTCCGTCAACCTCAATGCATTTGGCAATACGTGTAACGACATTCCTCTCAGCAGCGAGTAGTTCGCGTCCCGTAATGCTCCCACATGCATTGACCATGCGCTGATGCATGTTGTCAGGCCTTGTCGGTGCATCACGATAGCAAATATCCTTCAACTTTCCCCACAGAAAGAAATCCGGGGACGTCAGATCCGGTGAACGTGCGGACCATGGTATGGTGCTTCGACGACCAATCCACCTGTCATGAAATATGCTATACACTACCGCTTCAACCGCACACGAGCTATGTGCCGGACATCCATCATGTTGGAACTACATCGCCATTCTGTCATGCAGTGAAACGTCTTGTAGTAACATCGGTAGAACATTACGTAGGAAATCAGCATACATTGCACCATTGAGATTGCCATCGATAAAATGGGGGCCAATTATCCTTCCTCCCATAATGCCGCACCATACATTAACCCGCCAAGGTCGCTGATGTTCCACTTGTCGCAGCCATCGTGGATTTTCCGGTGCCCAATAGTGCATATTATGCCACCCTGTATACTGGGGTTAGTAGCGTGATCACCTTGTCCAGACTCATGTCGACTGCCTGCAACTTGAAGGCACACAGATGCTTCTGTTTGAGTCCTGCGTCGCCGTACCAGTTTCGGCGCCTAACGGCAAGTCACGAGATTAACACTACTAGCAACGCAAATCCTGCAGCCCGCAGTCCAAACATCAGCCCTGTAAAGGTGAGTACCCATACGGTAAATAGTTTCTGTCTACACTGACACAAGGAGCGAAAGTTTAATCATAACCACTCCATCTATGCTTGCAATGCATGCAATACCGAGTTTACACTGTCGTGCTTTCAGCGGGGTAAGCTCCAGTTATGCGCAATTTTAAAAGTATTTCTTCATTAATACATTGCAGATTATCTCGTTGAATCACTGAAATTGGGTTCTATTTACATTCATTTCACGATCATTTATCTCTCCTGGTAATTTATTAATTCTTAGGCTGCAAAAATGTGAGAGCTGTTTCGTAAGTTAAGTAGAAAAGTTGTTAAAAAGCAAAAATTATTGTCACGGTTGGCTTTCTCGTCAGTTGGAGCGCTACCGTCGCTCTAACTGTGAGATGATAACGACTTGCACTGACATCAGTGTCGTTACGTTACGTCCTGACAACCGCAGTGGTCCCCTCACAACGAATAAACATACCCGCGCGGATTCCAGCCACGCAGTAGGTCTGCTACTACCTCGAAATAAAATACATAAAGGTGTTAAGAAATTGTATTAGTAGTAGCTATCAACAGGTCGTACAGGCACAGGAAAACCTTTCGATTCTAAAACTTTTTAGCATCGCCGTCAATATGTTTCGGGACAGAGCTGAGTTTGAAAAAAGAGCATCAAGTATGCTAGGGATAAATGGGGCTAATATGGGAGTTTTCATGGTCTGTTGTTTCACTTTTGATCAAAACCTGATACACAGAAACGCTAATGTGGGCCATAAATCAGTGAGGAAGAATAAACACAGACTGTCGCACATCCCGGTACAGACTGAAGCCAACCTATCTACATCTACATCTACATCTATACTCCGCGAGCCACCTTACGGTGTGTGGCGGAGGGTACTTATTGTACCACTATCTGATCTCCCCTTCTCTGTTCCATTCACGAATTGTGCGTGGGAAGAACGACTGCTTGTAAGTCTCCGTATTTGCTCTAATTTCTCGGATCTTTTCGTTGTGATCATTACGCGAGATATATGTGGGCGGTAGTAATATGTTGCCCATCTCTTCCCGGAATGTGCTCTCTCGTAATTTCGATAATAAACCTCTCCGTATTGCGTAACGCCTTTCTTGAAGTGTCCGCCACTGGAGCTTGTTCAGCATCTCCGTAACGCTCTCGCGCTGACTAAATGTCCCCATGACGAATCGCGCTGCTTTTCGCTGGATCATGTCTATCTCTTCTATTAATCCAACCTGGTAAGGGTCCCATACTGATGAGCAATACTCAAGAATCGGACGAACAAGCGTTTTGTAAGCTACTTCTTTCGTCGATGAGTCACATTTTCTTAGAATTCTTCCTATGAATCTCAACCTGGCGCCTGCTTTTCCCACTATTTGTTTTATGTGATCATTCCACTTCAGATCGCTCCGGATAGTAACTCCTAAGTATTTTACGGTCGTTACCGCTTCCAATGATTTACCACCTATGGCATAATCGTACTGGAATGGATTTCTGCCCCTATGTATGCGCATTATATTACATTTATCTACGTTTAGGGAAAGCTGCCAGCTGTCGCACCATTCATTAATCCTCTGCAGGTCTTCCTGGAGTACGTACGAGTCTTCTGATGTTGCTACTTTCTTGTAGACAACCGTGTCATCTGCAAATAGCCTCACGGAGCTTCCGATGTTGTCAACTAAGTCATTTATGTATATTGTAAACAATAAAGGTCCTATCACGCTTCCTTGCGGTACTCCCGAAATTACCTCTACATCTGCAGATTTTGAACCGTTAAGAATGACATGTTGTGTTCTTTCTTCTAGGAAATCCTGAATCCAATCACAAACCTGGTCCGATATTCCGTAAGCTCGTATTTTTTTCACTAAACGTAAGTGCGGAACCGTATCAAATGCCTTCCTGAAGTCCAGGAATACGACATCAATCTGCTCGCCAGTGTCTACGGCACTGTGAATTTCTTGGACAAATAGGGCGAGCTGAGTTTCACATGATCTCTGTTTGCGGAATCCATGTTGGTTATGATGAAGGAGATTTGTATTATCTAAGAACGTCATAATACGAGAACATAAAACATGTTCCATTATTCTACAACAGATTGACGTAAGCGAAATAGGCCTATAATTATTCGCATCTGATTTATGCCCCTTCTTGAAAATGGGAACGACCTGCGCTTTCTTCCAGTCGCTAGGTACTTTACGTTCTTCCAGAGATCTACGATAAATTGCTGATAGAAAGGGGGCAAGTTCTTTAGCATAATCACTGTAGAATCTTACGGGTATCTCGTCTGGTCCGGCTGCTTTTCCGCTACTAAGTGATAGCAGTTGTTTTTCAACAGAAAGGTTCTGTTAGTACAGAAAACTTCAATCTACATATTTCTGTATTTCTTGATGCAATAATTTACCAACTGGCGTGTGATTTGTAGAAGTTTATTTTATTTTATGAATTTACATTACACTGATGCCATCTTCAGGCCCCACTCGTCATAGTGGTAAAATCGCTATACACGGAAGGAGTCATATAACTGGATCCGTGAATCAATCGTCCTGCAACAGCTGTTGCAGGACAATTGATTCACGGTTTCAGTTATATGGCTCCTTCCGTGTATAGCGATTTTTATACTATGAGTGGGGTCTGAAGATGGCATCAATGTAATGTCGAAACTGGTAGCACATAGAACATAAAATAAAATAAACTTCTACAAATCACACGGCTCTTGGTCAATTATCGCATCAAGAAATTCATGCCAGCCGTCGTCCCACGATCCATAATGGATCAACGAAGATTGTTTCAGTATTAGCTCGGCTAATAGTGCAACTTGTTTCTCTTGTATAACTTCATTCCCAGATCTTATTCAACTGGCTTTCTAACTCTACCGCTGATGTAACTTGGTAAGGATCTCAGGCCGCCAGTCGACACTCAATAGTTGTTCGAAGGAGACTTCTGTGCCTGAACTCTTTCGATCGCGAATTAACCTGTTCACGAGTCTTTTAACACATGTGAGTCTTGTTTACGAATTCCTCCTCCGCAAAATGTTTGTCATCGTTCCACCTCTAACCGTTCTGGACAGAGAGTGCTAGTAGGCACTTAAAGGTTGCGACGAGAATTGCGCTCTAGCAAAGCTACATAAAACACGTAGTAAATGGTAGCGTTACGTTAGTACTGCTAGCATTTGTAGGGAAAGAAACATAAATGAACGTATAAGAGAGAAACTGGGAGTTAATCATTATCTTTGTTTCTTCAGTTTTTTTTCACATAATTGGAACCGTACATCATTTAGTGTTAGTCCACTGTGTATTGTACATCCTTACAAAGTACAAATTAATTTTATAAGTAATAAAAATTAGTGGATAGGATAAGTACTGCACTTTTATGTAACTAAAGCAATTAATTTCGATCGAAGTACAGTTTACATGCACAAATATTGTATATAATATATAATTATTATTGTTATTCTGTAGTCAATAAAACGTTTGTCATCATAATCAAAAAGGCTAGAGTTTCCCGTTGTTACTGATAAACGAGAAAACTGCTTATTAATAACAAAATATGTTTTATATGAGCTGGACGAAGTATTGAAGCGATGTATGATTGTTTTTGAGAGATGAAATTGCGTTTTCTAGCGCTAAATGAAAAATCTGCATTTTTGCTTTATTTTCCCCATAACATTCGTCTGTTACACGTTACAGATCAACGATTCTCGAATAAAACCTGAGCTAAGAATTGACAATTTCAGTTTTGCAGCAAACACAATTTATTTTTAAGCAACAGGCAGGAGGATAAGTATGTGGACCGCAAATGTTCCTAAAGGTAAGAGGCCCTTTACACATACTCGCCCAGTTTCTTGACGGTTCACTGCTTCCAGCTCTTAGGGGTATCTAGAAAGACACTGATCGCGTAGGTAAAGAAAATTATCTCTGAATGGGCAGTATTTAATCACGCACTGAGGATCCAAAGAAACTATTGTTGTTGTGGTCTTCAGTCCTGAGACTGGTTTGATGCAGCTCTAAAAAAAATGGCTCTGAGCACTATGCGACTCAACTTCTGAGGTCATCAGTCGCCTAGAACTTAGAACTAATTAAACCTAACTAACCTAAGGACATCACACACATCCATGCCCGAGGCAGGATTCGAACCTGCGACCGGAGCGGTCACGCGGTTCCAGACTGAAGCGCCTAGACCGCACGGCCACACCGGCCGGCGATGCAGCTCTCCATGCTACTCTATCCTGTGCAAGCTTCTTCATCTACCAGTACCTACTGCAACCTACATCCTTCTGAATCTGCTTAGTGTATTCATCTCTTGGTCTCCCTCTACGATTTTTACCCTCCACGCTGCCCTCAGACACTGAACTGGTGATCCCTTGATGCCTCAAAATATGGTCCTACCAAGCGATCCCTTTTTCTAGTCAAGTGGTGCCACAAATTTCTCTTCTCCCCAATTCTAGTCAATACCTCCTGATTAGCTACGTGGTGTCCGCGGCTCGTGGTCTTGCGATAGCGTTCTCGCTTCCCGCGTACGGGGTCCCCGGTTCGATTCCTGGCGGGATCAGGGATTTTTTTAACCTCGAGATGACTGGGTGTCTTTCATCCTCCTTCACTCACAAGTCACCGTCGTGGCGTTAAAGAACTTGTTGAGCGGCGGCCGAACCGCCCCGCGAGGGGTCTCCCGGCCACCAATGCCATACGCTCATTATTATTACTATTATTATTACTTATGTGATCTACCCACCTAATCTTCAGCATTCTTCTGTAGCACCACATTTCGAAAGCTTCTATTCTCTTCTTGTCCAAACTATTTATCGTCCATGTTTCACTTCCATACATGGCTACACTCCATACAAATACTTTCAGAAACGACTTCCTGACACTTAAATCTATACTCGATGTTAACTAATTTCTGTTCTTCAGAAACGCTTTCCTTGCCTTTGCCAGTCTACATTTTATATCTTCTTCACTTCGACAACCACCAGTTATTTTGCTCCCCAAATAGCAAAACTCCTTTACTACTTTAAGTGTCTCATTTCCTAATCTAATTCCCTCACCATCACCCGACTTAATTCGACTACATTCCATTATCCTCGTTTTGCTTTTGTTGATGTTCATCTTATATCCTCCTTCCAAGACACTGTCCATTGCATTCAACTGCTCTTCCAAGTCCTTTGCTGTCTCTCGCAGAATTACAATGTCATCGTCAAACCTCGATGTTTTTATTTCTTTTCCCTGGTCTTTAATTCCTACTCCAAACTTTTTCTTTTGTTTCCTTTACTGCTGGCTCAATTTACAGATTGCATAACATCGGGGAGAGGCTACAACCCTGCCTCACTCCCTTCCCAACCTCTGCTTCCCTCTCATGTCCCTCGACTCTTACAACTGCCATCTGGTTTCTGTACAAATTGTAAATAGTCTTTCGCTCCCTGTATTTTACCACTGCCACCGTCAGAAACTGCTATGCGTGCCTAATATGGCGTAGGGCCCCCGCGAGCTCGCAGAAGTTCCGCAACGAGACGTGGCTTTGTGCAGCGTTTAGCGGCAACAAGGTGGGGGCTGGCAGCACCGCCCTGAGGCTCCCAGTGCCCTCCTGATGGCTGGCAGGGGCGGTGCAGGCCGCTGGTTCGTATCCCAGCGCACGGGGCAGACGCACCGGCCACGCCCAGCAGACTTCACGCCGCGTCTTCTCGTGACAGCGGCCCAGACCGGCAAGAGAGGGAGTCCAGAGATTTCTTCGTGAGTTATCCAGATGAAGCCAGTCACTGCACTGACAGGTACATCATGTACAGCCAGCAAGTGGCGGGGACGACGAGTGCTGCGTTTCAGCGACTGTTCCAAAACAACGCACAGCGGCCGACATTACGGAGCGGCCCTCTCCGATTTCCTTCATACTTACAGCATTAGAAAGTCAGAGCTGAGACAACAAGTTCCTAAAACAGTACGACGTAATTAAAAAAAAAAAAAAAAAAAAAAAACTCGAAAAACTAGCCACTGAAGATTACAAGATTTCCGAGTCTTGTTAGGTACCAAACAATTGTCGTGTATTTAGACCTAATAGTTTGTCGATGGCTTATCGTGAAACATAATTGGGTATTAATCATGAAGTCGGTGACGACGTGCTCTTTTCTACTTTCTTCTAATTCCGAATGTACTGAGAAATGGAACTGTTGATTAGCAAATGTGGATAATAGTTTTTGAATAAAAAATCTTTTTATTTTAAATTAGTGTTTGCGTGAAAATTGGAATATTCATACTAAATTAAAATTTGGTATAAAAATTCGAAAAAGCAGATCGAAAATCAAACCCTTTTGTATTTCTAGACTTTTTATCTCATATATATATATATATATATATATATATATATATATATATATATATATATATATATATATAGGGTGTATAATAATTAATGGAGTAAACTTGTACAGTTGAAAGTACACGATACTAAGAAAAAAAGTCTCAGTAAACATAGGGTCGAAAATGCATATCTTAAGAACTATGAGCAATTTTTCATCCTCGATACTGTAGAGCCAATCTCTTCTACTGTAAGCTCTTTGCTTTCCATATTTTGGGAAGTGGTAGGGCGGACCAAAACAAGAAAAAAGGTCCGGTAAACATGTGCTCTAAAATACATAAGTTAAGAGCTATGAGCACTCTTCTGATGAACAAATGCTCATAACTTTTAAGGTGTGCATTTTAGAGAACATATATACTGGACATTTTTACTTGTTTTGGTCCGTATTATCGCTACCCAAAACACGGAAAGCAAAGAGCTTGCAGTAGAAGTGATTCGCTTCACAGTACGAGGATGAGAAATTCCTCGTAGCTCTTAAGGTGTGCATTTTCGACCCTACGTTTATTGAGACTTTCTTGCTTCTAGTATCGTGTATCGTGGACTTAATTATCATTGTGTCTCTCTCTCTCTCTCTCTCTCTATATATATAAATATATATATATATATATATATATATATATATATATATATATATATATATATATATATATATATATATACTACTGGCCATTAAAATTGCTACAGCGAGAAGAAATGCAGATGATAAACGGGTATTCATTGGAGAAATATAGGGTGGTCCAATGATCGTGACCGGCCCAAATATCTCATGAAATAAGCGTCAAACGAAAAACTACAAAGAACGAAACTTGACTAGCTTGAAGGGGGAAACCAGATGGCGCTATGGTTGGCCCGCTAGATGCCGCTGCTATAGGTCAAACGGATATCAACTGCGTTTTTTTAAAATAGGAACCCCCATTTTTTTATTACATATTCGTGTAGTACATAAAGAAATATGAATGTTTTAGATGGACCACTTTTTTCGCTTTGTGATAGATGGCGCTTGAATAGTCACAAACATATGGCTCACAATTTTAGACGAACAGTTGGTAACAGCTAGGTTTTTTAAATTAAAATAAAGAACGTAGTTACGATCGAACATTTTATTTGGGTTGTTCCAATGTGATACATGTACCTTTGTGAACTTATCATTTCTGAGAAGGCCTGCTGTTACAGCGTAATTACCTGTAAAAACCACATTACTGCAATAAATTCTCAAAATCGCGTCCGCCAACCTCAATGCATTTGGCAATACGTGTAATGACATTCCTCTCAACAGCGAGTAGTTCGCGTCCCGTAATGTTCGCACATGCATTTACAATGCGCTGACGCATGTTGTCAGGCGTTGTCGGTGGATCACGATGGCAAATATCCTTCAACTTCCCTTACAGAAAGAAATCCGGGGACGTCAGATCTGGTGAACGTACGGGCTTCGACGACCAATCCACCTGTCATGAAATATGCTATTCAATACCGCCTTAACCGCACGCGAGCTATGTGCCGGGCATCCATAATGTTGGAAGTACATCGCCATTCTGTCATGTAGTAACATCGGTAGAACACTACATAGGAAATCAGCATACATTGCACCATTTAGATTGCCATCGATAAAATGGGGGCCAATTCTCCTTCCTCCCATAATGCCACACAATACGTTAACCCGCCAAGGTCGCTGATGTTCCACCTGTCGCAGCCATCGTGGATTTTCCGTTGCCCAATAGTGCGTATTATGCCGGTTTACGTTACCGCTGTTGGTGAATGACGCTTCGTCGCTAAATAGAACGCGTGGAAAAAATCTGTCATCGTCCAGTAATTTCTCTTGTGCCCAGTGGCAGAACGGTACACGACGTTGAAAGTCGTCGCCATGCAATTCCTGGTGCGTAGGAATATGGTACGGGTGCAATCGATGTTGATTTAGCATTCTCAACACAGACGTTTTTGAGATTCCCGATTCTCGCGCAGTTTGTCTGCTACTGATGTGCGGATTAGCCGCGACAGCAGCTAAAACACCTACTTGGGCGTAATCATTTGTTGCAGATCGTGGTTGACGATTCACATGTGGCTGAACACTTCCTGTTTCCTTAAATAACGTAACTATCCAGCGAACGGTCCGGACATTTGTATGATGTCGTCCAGGATACCGAGCAGGTTACATAGCACACGCCCGTTGGGCATTTTGATCACAATAGCCATACATGAACACGATATCGACATTTTCCGCAATTGGTAAACGGTCCATTTTAACACGGGTAATGTATCACGTAGCAAATACAGTCCGTACTGGCGGAATGTTACGTGATACGACGTACTTATATGTTTGTAACTATTACAGCGCCATCTATCACAAAGTGAAAAAAGTGGTCCAACTAAAACATTCATATTTCTTTACGTACTCCACGAATATGGAATAAAAAATGGGGGTTCCTATTTTAAAAAACGTAGTTGATTTGCGTTTGACCTATGGCAGCGCCAAATAGCGGGCAACCATATCGCCATCTGGTTTCCCCCTTCAAGCTAGACAAGTTTCGTTCTTTGTAGTTTTTTCGTTTGACGCTTATTTCGTGAGATATTTGGCCCGGTCACTATCAATGGACGACCCTGTATATTATATTAGAACTGACATGTGATTAGATTTACACGCAATTTGGCTGCATCGATCCTGAGAAATCAGCACCCAGAACAACCACTTATGGCCGTAATAACAGCCTTGTCACGCTTGGGCATTGAGTGAAACAGAGCTCGGATGGCGTGCACATGTACAGCTGTCCATGCAGGTTCAACACGATACCACAGTTCATCAAGAGTAGTGACTGGGGTATTGTGACGAGCCAGTTGCTCGGCCACCATTGACCAGACGTTTTCAATTGGTGACACATCTGGAGAATGTGATAGCCAGGGCAGCAGTCGAACATATTCTGTATCGAGATAGGCGCGTACAGGACCTGTAAAATGCGTCCGTGCATTATCGTGCTGGAATGTAGGGTTTCGCAGGGATCGAATGAAGGGTAGAGCCACGGGTCGTAACACATCTGAAATGTAACGTGCACTGTTGAAAGTGTCGCCAATGCGAACAAGAGGTGACCGAGACGTGTAACCAATGGCACCCCATACCATCACGCCGGCTGATACGCCAGTACGGCGATGACGAATACACGCTTCGAATGTGCGCTCATCGCGATGTCGCCAAACACGGATGCGACCATCAGGACGCTGTAAACAGAACCTGGATTCATCCGAAAAAATGACGTTTTGCCATTCGTGCACCCAGGTTCGTCGTCGAGTACACCATCGCAGGCGCTGCTGTCTGTGATGAGTGAAACAGAGCTCGGATGGCGTGCACATGTACAGCTGTCCATGCAGGTTCAACACGATACCACAGTTCATCAAGAGTAGTGACTGGGGTATTGTGTCGAGCGAGTTGCTCGGCCACCATTGACCAGACGTTTTCAATTGGTGACACATCTGGAGAATGTGATAGCCGTGGTGTCCGAGCTGACAGTCCACGCTGCTGCAAACGTCGTCGAACTGTTCGTGCAGATGGTTGTTGTCTCGCAAACGTCCCCATCTGTTCACTCAGGGATCGAGACGTGGGTGCACGATCCGTTACAGCCACGCGGATGAGATGCCTGTCATCTCGACTGCTAGTGATACGAGGCCGTTGGGATCGAGCGCGGCGTTCCGTATTACCCTCCTGAACCCACCGATTCCGTATTCTGCTAACAGTCTTTGGATCTCGACCAACGCGAGCAGCAATGTCGCGATACGATAAACCGCAATCGCGATAGGCTACAATCCGACCTTTATCAAAGTCGGAAACGTGATGGTACGCTTTCTCCTCCTTACACGAGGCATCACAACAACGTTTCACCAGGCAACGCCGGTCGACTGCTGTTTGTGTATGAGAAATCGGTTGGAAACTTTCCTCATGTCAGCACGGTGTAGGTGTCGCCACCGGCGCCAACCTTGTGTGAATGCTCTGCAAAGCTAATCATTTGCGTTTCACGGCATCTTCTTCCTGTCGGTTAAATTTCGCGTCTGTAGCACGTCATCTTCGTGGTGTAGCAATTTTAATGGCCAGTAGTGTAATTACGCAACAGAAAGGCACAGCCGATGCGACAGACTGGCGCGGGTGTGGAGGTTTCTCTATCCGACGTCGGCGCAGACAGGGTGTGATGGGCGCTGGCCGCGCCTCGGAGCGCACAGTGAGTCAGTGGTGTGACGGGTCGGTGGTTGCGGTGCCAGGGACAGGCGGGCGGGTGTGCGGCGCTGTGCCTGGCCGGCTGGCAGACAGAGAGAGTAGAGTGTTTGCCGTGCCGGCCGGGGATGACGCGAGACCAGCGCCGCCTCCGCTCCCTAAAGCCCCTCTCACAAGGAGCAAGGTTTGCCGCAAGTTTGTGAGATGGCGCGCATGCCTGCCGGCTTGCGGGGAAAGGAGCCGGCTATCTTCCATGCCGAAGCTCTCCCACGGTGCAAGATCGGCAGCTAGTTGTGTTGTGATCGGCTGCATGTTGTATCGAACGAAGATGGCTGCTTCAGGTACAGATGTTCTGAGAAACCTGGCGTTATTAGCTGTTTTGGTGCTAAACGATGCAGAAATGCATGCTAATGAGAGAAGAAGAAAGAAAGAATGGTCGAAAAACTGGATTAAGAGAAGAAACGGTGGAGGTGTGCTCTCCATGTTTCATAAAGAGTTGAGGTTAGTTCGCCTTTGTTTGAAAAGTATCACCATTTCATTACTGTTTCACTTTATAAATATACCAATAATGACTGTTACCACCGAGCGAGGTGGCGCAGTGGTTAGACACTGGACTCGCATTCGGGAGGACGACGGTTCAATCCCGCGTCCGGCCATCCTGATTTAGGTTTTCCGTGATTTCCCTAAATCGCTCCAGGCAAATGCCGGGATGGTTCCTCTGAAAGGGCACGGCCGACTTCCTTCCGCATCCTTCCCTAATCCGATGAGACCGATGACCTCGCTGTGTGGTCTCCTTCCTCAAACAACCCAACTCAATGAGTTATATGCAACTTTATTTTATAGGATAGAAGATCGTACATCCTTTCCAAATTTTATACGAATGGATGTACATGGTCGAACAAGACACACGGCACTTGCAACTCTTTCGAGTGCTTCTGCACGCAAGTGTTTATTATAATAGTTTGCGCTTTTCACGACGTACAAACACTGTTCTTCCCTATAAGTAGATATCAATGCTTCAATCCCTTCCTTGGACCACTGCGGTGACATTATTTAATAATTATAAGAACTTCCTACCGCACCTCACAACAGCAGAAAAGCGACTATCAACAAAGGCTTCCCGCCCAAGCTTTCCGCGTCTGACGTCACAAACGAAACGTCTCCCGATTGGCCAACGCAGGTAGCACGCAGGGAACCTTGCAAGAAAAATAGCACCGGACCCATCCTGGAAATCCTACAAGGTTCCCAGCAAGGTAGCCCGCTAGCAGACGACGGAGGTGCGATGGCGTTCTCTTTAACTATCGACGCAGTTCTTTTCACAACTTAAAATCCGCATTAGAAATTACGTCACATGCAAATACTTGTCGAAGAAAGTAATGCAGTCTACAGCTTGTCGACGCTTAGGCTGTAGCAGCTGATAAAGATCATAAAAGATAAATTGAAACAATTATCTGCGACAGTCTCTTCCTATTTCCTACCACGACGCGCTTTGAGGTCTTACACTCTCATCTGCAGATGGATTACATTTTTGCTTGGTGTATGTAGCCAGATGCCTGTTTTGAGTTTCATTTTCGTAGAAATAAAGTATAATCAGCATTTGTTCACGTAATGTGGCACTATAATTGCTTAAAATTAGTTAAAATACGTTCCAGCCGAAAGAGAAGTCTACAGAAGTCTTCCGAAGTAAGAGTGATTTCAGGTGTGCAGCAGGGGAGTGTCATAGGACCGTTGCTATTCACAACATACATAAATGACCTTGTGGATGACATCGGAAGTTCACTGAGGATTTTTGCGGATGATGCTGTGGTATATCGAGAGCTTGTAACAATGGAAAATTGTACTGAAATGCAGGAGGATCTGCAACGAATTGACGCATGGTGCAGGGAATGGCAATTGAATCTCAATGTAGACAAGTGTAATGTGCTGCAAATACATAGAAAGAAAGATCCTTTATCATTTAGCTACAATATAGCACGTCAGCAACTGGAAGCTGTTAATTACATAAATTATCTGGGAGTACGCATTAGGAGTGATCTGAAATGGAATGATCATATAAAGTTGGTCGTCGGTAAAGCAGATGCCGGACTGAGATTCATTGGAAGAATCCTAAGGAAATGCAGTCCGAAAACAAAGGAAATAGATTACAGTGCGCTTGTTCGCCCATTGCTTGATTACTGCTGAGCAGTGTGGGATCCGTACCAGGTAGGGTTGATAGAAGAGATAGGGAAGATCCAACAGAGAGCAGCGGGCTTCGTTACAGGATCATTTAGTAATCGCGAAAGCGTTACGGAGATGATAGATAAACTCTAGTGGAAGACTCTGTAGGAGAGATGCTCAGTAGCTTAGCTCGGTACGGGCTTTTGTTGAAGTTTCGAGAACACATCTTCACCGAAGAGTCAAGCAGTATATTGCTCCCTCCTACGTATATCTCGCGAAGAGACCATGAGGAGATATTAGAGCCCACACAGAGGCATACCGACAATCTTTCTTTCAACGAACAATACGAGACTGGAATGGAAGGGAGAACCGATAGAGGTATTCAAGGTACCCTCCGCCACACACCGTCAGGTGGCTTGCGGAGTACGGATGTAGATGTAGATTCATTGAAAATATACACTGAAGAGCCAAAGAAACTGGTACACCTGCCTAATATCGTGTAGGGCCACCGCGAGCTCGCAGAAGTGCCAAAACACGACGTGGCGTGGACTCGACTAATGTCTGAAGTAGTGCTTGAGGGAGCTGACACCATGAGTGCGCAGGGGTGTCCATAAATCCGTAACAGTACGAGGGGTGGAGATCTCCTCTTAACAGCACGTTGAAAGGCTTCGCAGATATCCTCAATGATGTTCATTTCTGGTGAGTTTAGTGGCCAGTCGAAGTGTTCAACCTCAGAAGAGTGTTCCTGGAGCCACTCTGTAGCAATTCTCGGTGTGTGGGTTGTCGCATTGCCCTGCAGGAAATGTCCAAGTTCCTCGGAATGCACAATGGACATGAATGGAGCAGATGATCACATATAATGCTTACGTACCTGTTGTAAGTAGGCTGTTTACGTTTTTATATTGGTAACGCCATGTAGCGCTCTGTATGAAAATCTATGGTTGTGCTGTGTGCAGTCTGTGGCTGGTTGGCATTGTTGGAATATTCGGTATTGTAGTGTTGGGCAGCTGGATGTGAACAGCGCGTAGCGTTGCGCAGTTGGAGGTGAGCTGCCAGCAGTGGTGGATGTGGGGAGAGAGATGGCGGAGTTTCGAGAGCGGACTATCTGGAAGTGTGTCCATCAGAGACAGTAAATTTGTAAGACCGGATGTCATGAACTGATATATATATTATGGTTTTCGAACACTATTAAGGTAAATACATTGTTCTCCATCAAAATCATTCATTTGCTGACTATGCCTGTCAGTAGTTAGTGCCTTCAGTACTCAGAATCTTTTACTTAGATGGCAGTATTGGCACTCGCTGTATTGCAGTAGTTCGAGTAAAGAAGATTTTTGTGAGGTACGTGATTCACGAAAGGTATAGGTTATTGTTAGTCAGGGCCATTCTTTTGTAGGGATTATTGAAAGTGAAATTGCGTCGCGCTAAAAAAAAAAAAAAAAAAAAGAAAAAAAAAGTGTCAGTTTACTGCTGATCAGAATAAGTAAAGAGAGAAATGTCTGAGTATGTTCAGTTTTGCCCAGCTGTTTCAAAATCAAATAACGTAAGAGGTTTACCAGCATCGTCCTTCTTAATTTTTCTAAGGGGATGTTTCAGTGTCACCCATCAGAGTCGTATCTAGACGTATCATGGGTCCCATATCACTCCAACTGCACACGCCTCACACCACTGCAGAGCCTCCACCGGCTTCAACAGCCCCGTACTGACATGCAGGGTCCGTGGATTCATGACGTTGTCTCCACACCCGTACACGTCCATCCGCTCGACGCAATTTGAAACGAGACTCGTCCGACCAGGCAACATGTTTCCAGTCACCAACAGTCCAATGTCGATGTTGACGAGCCCAGGCGAGGCGTAAAGCTTTGTGTCGTGCTGTCATCAAGGGTGACCCTTCGGCTCCGAAAGCGCATACCGATGATGTTTCCTTGACTGGTTTGCACGCTGACACTTCTTGATGGCCCAGTACTGAAATCTGCAGCAATCTGTGGAAGGGTTGCACTTCCGTCGTTTTGAACGATTCTCTTCAGTCGTCGTTGGTCCCGTTCTTACAAAATATTCTTCCGGCAGCAGCGATGTCGGAGATTTGGTGTTTTATCGGATTCCTGATATTCGCGGTATACTCGTGAAATGGTCGTACGGGAAAATCTCCACTTCATTGCTTCCTCGGAGATGCTGTGTACCGTCGCTCGTGCGCCGACTATGACACCACGTTCAAACTCACTTAAATCTTGATAACCTGCCATTGTAGCAGCAGTAATCGATTTAACAACTGCGCCAGACACTTGTTGCCTTACATAGGCGTTGCCGCCAGCAGCGCCGTATTCTGCCTGTTTACATATCTATGTATCTGAATACGCATGCCTGTACCGGTTTCTTTGGCGCTTCAGTCTATTTTCTCCCATGACGCATTTCGAGTACTTACACTCTCATCTGCAGATGAATTACATTTTTGTAGCCACTTGTCTGTTTTGAGTGTCATTTCGGTACAAATACGGTCTAGTCAACACGTGTTAACGTAATACGGCACTACAACTAATTGAAATGACTTAAAATACGTTCCTGTCGAAAGAACTCTGACATTCATCACAAATATACGAGTACGTTCTCCTCTTCACATTTGACACATACACGAAATGATAGCATGAACAGTGTAGAGATTATACGTATGTAGAAGTGCAGCCCCTTATTGAGTCACAGAGCGATCTTTACAGGCTTACAGTGCGAATGAAAGATACGGATGGCAAACCTATAAATGTATAACGGCTTACAATCTTTTCGCTTAAGAATACCACTATTGTAAAAAATGAAAAATATTAAATATTAAAAACTTGGTAAGCTATATTTCAACATATTTAATTGTTAATGTTTCCGTTTGGTGATTTGTGTATTTGTTCATGATTTAAGTCATTGTAAAGGCGATACCAGTTAAAGTCCCTGTGAATAGTCTAGTATGCTTGTTGAATTTAACAAAGTTCAGTGCCACTGTCTCAGCTTTGTCAATGAGTGTCTGTTGCCCATGTTTTCTCTTATGAACAAATAATTTTTAGTTCTTCAAAGAGATTTAGGATGCGGCCTTTTTATGACTGTGCAGTACTATGAAATTATTGTCTATGTTGTCAACAGTGTCTCGTGTCTCGTCAGTGTGCGCAACTATGGAGATTTATTGCGGTGTTTTATCTAAACGTATTTGTATCTTCCTTAAATCTAGTTGGGGAACTTTGTGCGGTCTGACACACTTACTGTACTAACCACTGATTTCACTTTACCTTGTAGATGCCTGAGATGGGTAAGTTGTCTTTGCTGGACTGTATGTTGTGTCCCAGTGTATTACATAATTTATTGCTGGTGTAAAAAGCAACTCTTACATTATGTGGTCTCAGAACATTAGCAGTTTTCCGTCAAATGGCACCACAGTCGAGGATGTGTACTGGCTACATCCAGAAAACAAAACTGTAAAACGGTTAGTCACCTGAAGAGTAGGGTGCAAGCCCTCGAAACGCTTCGTGGGAGAAAACAAAAGGTGACTAACGCATACAGTTATTTTAATTTACCTTTTGTGCTATAAAAGGTCGCAGTTTCCTAAGCACAGCCCATCGTGAACGACATGAAGAAATAAGCATTTTTATTAGTTAAACTGCCGACTGTCTCGTGCTTTTCCCATTTAATGCTAAGTTCTTCTCGTTTTCCTAACTAGCACAGTCAAAGTCCTCTGTGATGTGTTCGGCACATCGCAGCCTCCGTATTTGAATACAGTTTTGCACTCCTACTGTTCGTTCCAGCGTCAAAGTTCGCTGACACTACCGGATGATGTAGCAGACGCCCCGTTAAGCTGCTCATCCAGCTGTTAAGCGTCTTCCATTGACTTCTCCTCACACACTCATTTTGGCACTTCTCCGTGCTTTATCTCTCAATAAAAGCCTTTAAAGCAAAGATCGCGTAAATATTTCTTTATATACAAACAACCGGTTTCGACACACTTTTTTTGTCATCTTCACGTCTGTTGGACTTCACGCCAAGATAACATATAGTTGATTATCTACATGACAGCTTGGTGTGAGGTCCAATTCTAAATGAACACATGTTACAAAAAAAAGTTTTGAAGGTACGTAAATGTGCAGTTCCATTTCTTGTAACGCCGAACTAGAACTTTTGTCTCAAATATTTCGTCATAATTCACGTACATGTTTATGTTACAGACCTGAAGATGGCAACAAAATCTGCCGAGACCGGTAGTTTATAGACAAAAAAATATTTTTGCGGTATTGGCTTTACGGAGTTTTTACCAAGCAAAACAGTTCGCTCCTTCTGATTTCTCAAAATGAGAAAATTCAGTTTATCTCTCGATTCAATTTTAACATCTTTGATGATACCCCATTCGACATTTTCGTCACATATTACCAGGTGGAAAAGCGACAAACAAAATCAGAAAAAAATTGTTTGGTTTAGTGTATAGTCAGACGTTTATTTTCGCTGTGGGTACCTGACTGCCTGTTTCGGTACCACTTACCATCATCAGGCCTGATCACTGTACACAGTTAAAATATTGTTTAAGAAATATTCACAAATATTTTTCTCTATGGTAGCTAAGGTACGGTGCAGAGTGCAATCTGAAAACATAGGCAGTCCTGGCGCCCAGTTCTCTTCCTGCCCCAACCACGTAGAGCGATGTATGGAAACACCAAAAACGCAACACATTACCATGCCTAATACGGTGGTGGCATTGTAGGTACAGGTCGGTATGATTTTCAAAGGAATCTTATGCCATTGTTCCTGCAAAATAGTGGCAAGTTGAGGTAACGATGGCGGAGGTGTATCACGCCCCCTGCTCTCCGAAAAGCAGACCACAAAGGCTAAATGCCGCGAGGAGTGGCCGCGCGGTTTAAGGCGCCATGTCACGGATTGCACGGCCGCTCCCACCACCGGTTCGAGTCCTCCCTGGGGCATGGGTGCTTGTGTGTGTTGTCCTTAACGCAAGTTAGTTTAAGTTAGGTTAACTAGTGTCTAAGTCTAGCGACCGATGACGTCAGCAGTTTCGTCCCATACGAACTTACCACAAATTTCCACTGCACAGATGCTCTTTGCGGTCAAATACACCAGCGTACCCTGCAGACTTTGCTGGGATTTGTATTTATGTCCAACCATCCATTTCTGGCGGTATCTGAATTTTTTGTTCAGCGTCTGTAAGTGTTCCGTATTCTGAAACTAAACGTCAATGCTGTACTGTGAGTAGATTCAAATTGCGGCCAGAAGTGGAAACAGTGGTGCCCGCAGTGTATATACGTTTTCTATTTCTTAAAAATGAGTCACAATATAAAAGACATGTAAAAACAGAAGTTACGTGTAATATGAAATGTAAGAAGATGGACGTTAAAAGATGCAGACTGAAACAGTCTCTACAGATCTAGATGGTAATCTCCGCCGCCGAACTCCCCAGTCTTTACCGCTGAACTTTCGATCTTTTACTCTACTGCCAATGTTTATCTGTACCTCTTTCGGGTACTCCTCTTACAGTGCAGCTTCCTTTTGCTGTTCCCACTCCAGGAGATAGCCTATACAATATCAGTTTTTTAGATTAGATTAGATTCAGTTTTCGTTCCATAGACCCAAAAAATGAGATGATCCTAGTTGGTGTGGAACATGTCAGAAAGTATAACATAAAAACATAAAACAATTTAATACAATACTTACTACCCTGATCATTTGTTAGGAAATTTTCGAAATAGGTTAATACAACGCAGTAATCTGGAACAGGAAATATTTACACAACTAACACGCTGTCAGAATGAAACACTGTTATGCAATATTAATAAATTTATCATATACAGAATACCTAATATTGACTGTTGTGACCAGGTGCTGTCAGAACTGAAATCTAACAGATATTTTTGCTTAAGCTCGCTTAACAGTCTCTGTTAACATATTCATCTATGGAGTAGAAGGAGTTGGCTATCAAAAAGTCTTTCAAAGTCTGTTTAAACCGTGTTTTATCTGAAACCAAGTTTTTGATGGTTGCTGGCAATTTATTGAAAATGTGTGTTCCTGAATGTTGGACCCCTTTATGGACCAAGGTAAATGATTTTAGGTCTTTCTGTAGATTGTTCTTATTCCTAGTATTGATACTATGTATTGAGCTATTGGTTGGAAATGCAGATGTATTTCTTGCAACACATTTCGTTAACGAAAAAATATACGGAGAGTTAGTGGTTAGAATACAAAGTTCTTTGAACAGGTTTCTACAAGACGTTCTTGAATTTACACCACAAATGATTCTTATCGCACGCTTTTGCGCCCTAAAAACTTTTGCGCGGTTTGATGAGTTGCCCCAGAATATAATCCCATATGGAAGTGAAACATGGACGATAAATAGTTTGGACAAGAAGAGAATAGAAGCTTTCGAAATGTGGTGCTACAGAAGAACGCTGAAGAATAGATGGGTAGATCACATAACTAATGAGGAAGTATTGAATAGGATTGGGGAGTAGAGAAGTTTGTGGCACAACTTGACCAGAAGAAGGGATCGGTTGGTAGGACATGTTCTGAGGCATCGAGGGATAACCAATTTAGTATTGGAGGGCAGCGTCGAGGGTAAAAATCGTAGAGGGAGACCAAGACATGAATACACTAAGCAGATTCAAAAGGATGTAGGTTGCAGTAGGTACTGGGAGATGAAGAAGCTTGCACAGGATAGAGTTGTATGGAGAGCTGCATCAAACCAGTCTCAGGACTGAAGACCACAACAACGATATAACATAATAGTATGAAAGTAAGCAAAGAATGAGAGTTTTTTGTATTTATATCTCCTACATCTGACATCATTCTCACTGCAAATACAGACTTGTTTAAGGCGCTTAAGCAATTCTGTGGTATGCCCTTCCCAACTGAATTTATTATTGAGCTGTAATACCAGAAATTTAACACCTCTTCGATCTATATGTCTGCATATGTAATACTCATGCTGGAAGGAAACCTCTTACAGGTTCTGAATTGCGTATAGTGTGAATTAGCTGTAAGGTACTTATTAATGTGAGGGAAAATTTGATTAGTAGCTATTTCTAAATCTGTACTTTACTTGCCACTTATTGCAATGTTTGTATAATCTGCAAACAAAACAAACTTAGCATCTGGCAATGTAACAGATGAGAGTTCATAAATGCATACAAGACAAAGCAGTGGAGCCAAGATGCTTGAGGAACACCTCATGTAATTAATTCCCAGTCAGATGGAGACTGACTGCTTACTGCGCAGGTATTTTGTGGCACCCTTTGTTTCGTGTTAGATGAGACTCAAACCATTTCGCAACATTGCCGGTGACACCATAATATTCTAATTTACTTAAGAGAATGCCGTGGTTCACACAGTCAAAGGCTATTGCCAGGTCATAGAAAATGCGAGTAGCCTCTAATTTAATATCTAATGAATTAGGCCGGCCGGGGTGGCCGAGCGGCTCTAGGCGCTACAGTCTGGAACCGCACGACCGCTACGGTTGCAGGTTCGAATCCTGCCTCGGGCATGGATGTGTGTGATGTCCTTACGTTAGTTAGGTTTAAGTAGTTCTAAGTTGTGGGGGACTGATGACCTCAGAAGTTAAGTCCCATAGTGCTCAGAGCCATTTCTAATGAATTAAATACATTCTCACTGTTTGTGTAAATAGCTTTCTCTATATCAGAAGCCTTAAGAAATCTAAACTGTGATTTGGATAATATATTAATGGACAATATATTATTTGCAGTCAGATGCTTAAGGAGACGCTTGAACACAACCTTTTCAAATATATTTGAGAAAGCCGGCAAAAGTATATGCAAATGTACGCTATTTACTGTAACATACACCAAAGTAAAGTACTTTTTAAATGAGTGGTGTAAAAACTGGTTACAAACGATAGTGGCTCTGTTTTTCAATTAACATGTGTTTTAAATGCATCCGTGTCACCATTGGAAATTAGGAATGTACTCTCTTCCATCCAGTACTCGTACCACTAGGATTAGGATATGAGTGTTGGATGTAAGTGGCACGAAAGGATAACATTCACTCCACGGCACGGTTGCATGAATTAGCACTGCGGTCCTTTTTTGAATTCTCTTAACATCAAAGCCCGTCGATGTTCTACACAACCACGATGTTATTCCGCTTGACTTGCGGCGCCCGCTATCGGAAACACGCGAGGCCTCGCAGTAAACACGTACAGTGGCGACGCACGCACCGAAATGCTTTCAGATCAGCTGCGCGCATACTATCGAGTGTTCCAGCGTGTCCTCGCCCAGTACCACGATAAAAACTCGCGATAAGCCGACCGAGACGCCCTCGCTCCAGACTGCAGTAATACTGGGGGTCTTCTAACAGCTTCTCAGGACGGCACGTTGCCTACTGGTTGCGGCTGTCACGGCTATGGTGGGCTGGTGGACTGCGAGACACAGCAGGGTGTGGACGAAGCGCGTTATGCGCCGCCGTCGGCAGCTCAACCGTGTTCACGTGGACGCTGCTGGCACAGGTAAACAGGAGGGAGGCTGGCAATGGTGGCGAAGGACAGTCAACTAGGAGTCGTTAAGCAGCACATAGCCACACTGCGCCGCCGTTGCCTCTGGCTGCCGGACATCGTTTCAGTAAAAGTCACTGTTGTTTTCGGTAAATAATACTATTATGACCACAGCAGTTGAGTCCCATAGTGCTCAGAGCCATTTGACCCATTTAATACTATTATTTACAGGCCACACATACTTGACTGCAATATTGATGGGCAGATCAACGTTTATAATGGTACACACCGTGTACAAACGCTGGATGGAATCGTAGCAACTCAGAATATACGTTTTATCATTTCCTTCTTCGATTCCATATTGCAATCGATTTTTAATTTTACGTATATTTACATTGCGATTCTTTACTGGGAACTAGAAACACCTCTGCACATCGGAGGAACGGTTGTCTCTCGAGGCAGCGACTTGCGTGTATTCAACGCACAGCACTAACCTTTACTTTACATATGTGATACACCTGAGTGGGTAAGTGGGCTTGACGATTGCGTGTCGATATGTTTTCAGGTTGTGCTCTATACCATGCGTTAGCTCTCATAGGGAAACAAATATTTCATAAATGTTTCTTAAACAGTGTTTTAACAGTAGCCGGCCGGTGTGGCCGAGCGGTTCTAGGCGCTTCAGTCTGGAACCGCGCGACCGTTACGGTCCCAGGTTCGAATCCTGCCTAGGGCATGGATGTGTGTGATGTCCTTAGGTTAGTTAGGTTTAAGTAGTTGTAAGTTCTAGGGGACTGATGACCTCAGAAGTAAGTCCCATAGTGCTCAGAGCCATTTGAACCATTTTTTAACAGTATACAGTAATTTTTTATCGTAAGATGGGCTGATGACCGTACTTGGTACTGAAGTAGTCAGGCCTTACCCAAAATAAAAGAGCGGCAAACGACTAAAGCGTTGAAACTTCCTGGCAGATTGAAACTGTGTACCGGACCGAGACTCCCACTCGGGACCTGACTAAAGCATTTTTTTTTTTTTTGCCATTACATTTGGAAATGCTTCCAGGTTCTCGTTCTTTGGGTGTCCGACGATCCTCGCTTCGCTTCTAAGCAATACTGCGTTGTGTGTATCGGACGTACAATTGGTGTGACTCGTTCCTCATTTCGATATTCACACCCGATCTCAGTGGAGCTACTTTGCTGAAGAAAGCATTCTTTGTTTGCAGCAATCTGCTTCTGATGCCTTCCTTTCTTCGGCCATCATCTGAAATTTTGCTCCTCATACAACAGAAATCCTTTGGTTCTTGCGCAGCCGTGCCGTTACAGAATTTGATGTTACGCACGTCCTTATCGACTTTTCTAACGCTCTCCACAACCTTCGACTTTGCTCTGATCATCCTTAAGCCGTATTTTGCACCGAGTAGCTGCTGCGTCTCTTCCGGCAGGCCTTTCCTGCATTTGTCCGTATGCGACCAGCAGGTCGGCACGTTTCGTCCGCGGACCCCAACACTGGCCCATCCACTGATCCCCGTGTACACTTTCCTGCTCTTCCAGTACGCCCTTTCGCTTCTTTCATTGCTTCTTCTAACATCACTGGCGGTAGACTGGGATCGTTACTTACACCCTTCTCAATACGGATTTGCCTCTTACACTTTCACTTTTACTACTCCTACTTCCGAATCGTCGATGTTTTGGATTATTAGCCTGTCTCTGTGCATCAACGTGAAACGTGCTACTTTCCTGGCACATTTAGCATATTTCTAATCAATAATGTCCTACGGAATAATTTTTTGGCGTAACTCATCACGTAGGAAGAAAGTATTGATTGCACAAAAGCGAACAATAAGAGTGATTGTGGTGTTCAGTCACGGGCGTCATGTAGATACCCCTTCAAGGAGCTAGGCATTGTAACTCCGCCGTCGCAATACATATTTTCTCTAACGAAAAATTAGTCAAAAGTAATCCATCAGAATTTGCAAAGACCAGTGACGTCCATGCCTACAATACTAAAGGGAGAAATGACCTTTATTGCCTATTGTTAAAGCTGTCAGTGGCTCAGAAAGGAGTTCAATATGCAGCAATAAAATGTTTTTATCTTTTGCCCAGTAACATAAAGTGTCTAACACGGAGCGACACAAATTTTAAATCTAACTTAAAATCATTTTTCTGCACATTTCCTATTCCACTGACAAATTTCTACAAAAAAACTGTGAGCCAGTATTAAAAAAAGTGTGGCTGCACCAATCAGACTGAAAATAATTTATGTTAACACTAATTACGTGTAGATATCCTGTAAACTGATTCGTCCCACATCATTTCGATAAAAGAATCTTTCAAATGCTCTGTGGAACATGTAACTAACTAACTAATGACGCCAGTTTTGTAATGTTTGTGAACATCTTATTCGCAAGTTCAGCCTTCAGTAGGGCCCATTTGAAAGTGTTGTGTTTACAATTATGACAGTAAAAATGTTAGCTGCTAATGACTCACCCCGTGCGTCAAGAGGGGGGCAAAAAATGAGTTCCGGGAGGTACAGAGATCACCATCCTACGAGACGTGTGTATTAAACTTCATAAAATGGATACCGTCGACAATCAAGAAGTCTTCAAAACAAACCATTACGTTGCACCATAAACGTAGAATGAACAATGGCGTGCCACAGTGATCACAAAGGTTCACACCATCAAGATCGAAGGCGAACTCCTTGGGAGATACAAACCGGGCAGCTAGGTATCCACTCTTAAGGAATGCATGTAGAATCTTGCTGCTGTCATAGGCTGATGAGAACTGGTGGAATGTGATGGCGCGCAGCCGAATGCGAAACAGTCTGTTGTGGAGCTTATAATGAAACTCAGTATCTCTTAAGGCACAGCTGCATATGCGATAATATGTATTATAGGCACGGGAAAAACAAACACCCAGAGACTGAAATTGTCCAGTGGTTCCACGTGGTATGAATTAGAATGTGAGACATACAATGAAGGCTTTCACAACCCGATGTTTCAATGTTTCAGCTGCCGAGAATTCTTCCGGGTTGTACGGCCGTGGTCCATGGAACTCTTCTATCCCTGACGTTTCGTCCAAAACTACGTTGGACAACTTCGGTGGTGCTCCTGGTTGTGCTGAGTCTTGCGGACTGAGTCGTTTTGGACGAAACGTCAGGGATAGAAGAGTTCCATGGAGCACGGCCATACAACCCGGAAGAATTCTTGGCAGTGTGTGAGCCACTTTTCAGGAGGGTTAATTTGATCTGAAAGAGTAAGATTTTTTACACGGAGACCAGAAGTCAAGCAAAAGCAAGTTATTTTGATCAGCTACTGACCAAAAGCAATCCTTACCACAGTTGTAGTTCTCGTATGCCCATTTTCCAACTTTTGCTTCGTGTGACATAAATATTCCCTACTACCCTTGCAAGATCACGTACACGAGAAAGAATCCTAGGGGGTAGAGCACCTCCAACTTCTCGCAGCACAATAAATAACTTTCCAAGCATTTTCCCATCCAGAGTAACAGTCGTCATGATTGTATACGAAT
This sequence comes from Schistocerca nitens, assembly GCF_023898315.1. Classification (NCBI taxonomy): domain Eukaryota; kingdom Metazoa; phylum Arthropoda; class Insecta; order Orthoptera; family Acrididae; genus Schistocerca; species Schistocerca nitens. The sequence goes on from NC_064622.1 coordinate 15,406,959, forward strand.
GCGTTAAGGCATTGATGTTAGTTGATCTTGATATAACTCTCTTGGTACCTGTAATTTCCTCGGTTAGTTTCACACGCCTTTCATCTTCAAATCCCGAATGGTCGGAATTAAAAACAGATTCCTTATTGAAAGATGGGATAAGTTTGTTTATCTCATCTACAAATTTTCGGGCCGATTCCATAGTTTTTTGTGCAACGTCAAGTTGACGCTTTGTTTGAAATGTAGCTAATGGTAAGCAGTGACAATTTACTAAACCAGAACCACACGTCAAGTTGACGCTTTGTTTGAAATGTAGTTACCTTACGTCTTCCAATTCTGCAGCGCTGTTTCAAGTTATGCTACCATTCATTGCTTGCCTTGAAGTCACTGTAGTATATGTCGCGTGCAAGTTGCTGTGCTTAACGTAGTAGCTCACTATCATGCACATCCTGTAAATTGTATCGAGCAAACGCGCAAACAACAGTTTTTGTAGGAAGTGATCCTTGTGCTTTTTTACTCACTGCATGTTCATTTTGCTGCGAACTTGTTCGAAATCTGTTCATAATTGCTTTTTAACTGTGCTACGGATGATCTTCCGGGTACGTAGCCGGCCGAAGTGGCCTTGCGGTTAAAGGCGCTGCAGTCTGGAACCGGAAGACCGCTACGGTCGCAGGTTCGAATCCTGCCTCGGGCATGGATGTTTGTGATGTCCTTAGGTTAGTTAGGTTTAACTAGTTCTAAGTTCTAGGGGACTAATGACCTCAGCAGTTGAGTCCAAAGTGCTCAGAGCCATTTCAACCATTTTCCGGGTACGTAATTATGTTTAGCACCCGCATCTTGGACAACGACTGTCCTTCACAATGTTTCACTGGAGACCGCTCCCTGTCGGACAACGATGATCAACTACATGACTCGACAGCTGTTTCAGTTTCACTTTCACTTCTTAAGCACATGTCGTCATAATTGCACCCCTGGTGTACATTGTCCGAACAGTCGAGCGTATACGACACCACACATTCCACTGACTCATCTTGCAAAAAAATGTTAAAATGTGTGTGAAATCGTATGGGATTTAACTGCTAAGGTCATCAGTCCCTAAGCTTACACACTACCTAACCTAAATTATCCTAAGGACAAACACACACACCCATGCCCGAGGGAGGACTCGAACCTCCGCCGAGACCAGCCGCACAGTCTATGACTGCACCGCCCTAGACCTCTCAGCTAATACCTATCTTGCAGAAACGCTAATATTTTATCTGTCACTTCTTGCTCACTCTGCGGAATTCCTTGCGTTCCATTCTGACGAAATGTCAACTTCGGCAACTGTTGCTGTAGAAATAGTGCAATGTTTGTTTCCTTTGTTCATCGTTGCTATCGCTCTTCTTCGCATCAACACCACTAGCACTGTTGTGAGTTACTCGCCGACTAAGCAGCTCAGCTACGCTCCGTGGCCTCATGCTGTGGTCACCATCGCACACCTCCACTCCCGCCCTCTGTTGCCATTAGCAGCCAATACTGTGGTTGCACAGCGTGGGGCGTCGAATGCCTTAAGGGGAGACGGAAGGCAAGTGGGCTTCAAAAATTCGATTTTTAGATTTTAGCATATTTGAAATGCCTGGTCCTTCCTACGTGAAACAGTTCATGTTTTATATAAATACGACAATTTTTTCGTGAGATATGGTGGTTTTCCTGACGCACGGTCTTTTCCCGAATGATCCTGACACTTGGTGCAAGTACAGGAGAGGTGCCGGATATGACCACAAACATTCTTTACCTGCATCAGTAATGAATGAAATTAAACCCATACTTAGAAACCTTTGTAAAGATACCCTGTTGAAGAAATGCCTGCATGGGAAAACCCAAGATTTAAATGATTATGTGAATTCTGTCATTTGGAACCGGTTACCGAAAACTGTATTTGTTCAGCTTACAACCCTCAAATTTGGTGTTTATGATGCCATTTTATGCTTCATGATGGTTTAATTAGAAAACTGGATGTTTTGGAAATACTGCAAAATCCTTGGTGCAAATAGATACAGAGAGAATCCGCAAAGCAGATATTGCTAGTTTAAAATGCGCAAAAGAAGTCAGACAGAAAAGAAGAGGGACCAAGAGAAGGAAAGAAGATCGGTATGATTCACATGATGCTCAGTATCGAGCAGGAAAATATTAGTGGTAAGTAATTCTCATCAATAACTATACTAGAATTGCAATATTAAAATTTAAATGGATTTTTCTCAAAACTACATTTTTTTTTACTTTCAGGTACCATTATTTGATAAACTAATGGGGTTAGGAACATGAAATTTGGTCAGTTTGTACTGCAGATGGTAATAAGTTATTACAAGTAAATTGAGAACCACCAAAGAATCAGAAACTGGTTTATAATAATTAATGTAGAAAAAAGTTAAATTTTACTAGTGAAAGAAAAAAAAAATTTTCTTCGAAACCATAAGAGGTATTGTGTTCATTTTACTTGTAAACCGAGGCATATATGTTATATACATGCAGTAAAAATGTTATTGTTTTATCACTTATAGTTCTTTTGAAAAGTGTATCTATTGAAAGGGTAAAATAGCATTGGTAGAATAGGGATAAAAATTGCATTCCTTCTCAACTTAAGCATTATTGGCCTTTTGCGACGTCGCACTCGAGGGATTCCTTGCAAGCCTACAAATCTAGAAAGGTGGTTCGGGTTTTCTTCAGTCTGTCTTCACTTATTTATTGCACTGTCAAAATCGCTTCTCTGATACATTCTCCTTTTATGCAGCCAAAATCACCAAACGTTTTTCTTCCTGCTCTCTTGTATATTATCCTGCTCAGCAATTTACAAGTCTGTCTTGTCCTACTCTTGCGATGTTTTTCACATTTATCCTAAGAGAACTGTAGGCTGTGCAAAGTAAAAGAAGAGTTTGGGAACTGACGTCTGGTTAACAATGCTAACAAGTCAGGTTACATGCTAGCTGGGAGCAAACAGAATGACTTGCGGTAAGGTTAATAAATAACTTAAAGTTGCAAACTATACAAACAGCTCGCAGTGTCGATAGCGGAATCCCGCTCGCCTGGAACTAGAGTCCTCCCTGTCTTAAACAAACCGTCATTCACAGAGACTCGCCATTAACGTAATTTGCTGAATAACGGTCCAGATAAAATTCCTACGATTTTTTATTCCTTTTTTTCACTAACGATCACATTAGCAAACGCCCTTGCAGAAAATGACAATTCATGTTTCAGCCTGCCAGTGCTGATGGAAATTCTATGCTCAGCATTAGGTGTCCTCTAGTGCAATCATTATGTCTACGACACTTTCATTTATGAGTGGAAAGTTGTTATATACCTCATGCAAACATGTGCCTAATTGTGCAGTTGTTACCATTCATTACCCGCCAGCGCCGCATTTTATCGGATACTTAGTACAAGTCATTTGACATACGACCGCTCACTTAATGCCCACTTACGGCATTTAGTGCCGGGTGGAGAAATAAGTTTGTAACTCGGAACCCAGTGAGCCGTATTTGTGGTGGCTGCTTTGATGTTCGACTTTCAGGTCCACTATTATTTTGCGTCTGTCCCTCAATAAGTGACGCTGACCGATCGGAGTGCAGTCCAGGGGGCGTACACGGCACTCTAAAGTCCCCCACATATCCTGAGTGCTATTTAAGTACCACCATGTCCACGAACGTTCAGGTCTGATTCGTTGTTCCACTGACACGGAGTGGCCCATATTCTTATGCGAAACAGCGCTGGCCAAAATTAGAGGAAAATTTGTGGTAAGGTCCTATGGGATCAAACTGCTGAGGTCATCGGTCCCTAGGCTTACACACTAATTAAACTAACTTAAACTAACAGTAAGGACAACACACACACTCATGCCCGAGGGAGGACTCGAACCTCCGACGGGGGAGGGGGAGTGGGGAGAGGGAACCGCGCGAACCGTGACGAGGCGCCCATAGCGCGAGCGGCTACCCGGTGACGCCAAAATCAGAGAAAACCGTCCTAAAGGCACCAGGCACGCCTAGAGACAAGTACCTGTTGACATGAGGGCAGTTTTACCTGTGTGGCTAATGGTCAGCAGTGGCAATTTCCTAAACCAGTACCATTCAATTCTCAAAAACGAAAGAGTTCGAAAAATAGGCCTTTGCATTGCAAAATCTGTGAAGCTCTGTTAACTACAAAGATTTTTTTGGCCCATTAACGTATTCATCGAGGATCAGGTCTAATTTTTCGGGAAAATCCTTAAGGTCAAAGTTGCAGTCAGCGGTTTACAGGAGCACAGCGCACGTTACCAATATGTTCCAAAAATCAGCGCGGGAAAATGTGATGATGCTTCAGGGGGTCATGTCTCGGATACTGTTGATAACAGATATAAAGGTTCAAGTGTTTTGGGTAGCTATCGGAAGAATGGGCATACTGCAGCTACCTTACGGAATAGGATCAAAATTGAAACGTTACATATTTCCTCCAGCCCAGGCAAATTGCGCAAATCGGATCGTTCGTTTGCATTAGGTGTGGCCTAGGGTGCACATTAGGCGGCTTATAAAAGCACCGTTTGCTCATGGGCAGTTCCCGAGAAAACTAAGAGAAACCATGATTTTCGGGTACCAAAAGTAATAATTTGGGGCAATGGCTGGTTCAAATGGCTCTGAGCACTATGGGACTCAACATCTTAGGTCATAAGTCCCCTAGAACTTAGAACTACTTAAACCTAACTAACCTAAGGACATCACACACACCCATGCCCGAGGCAGGATTCGAACCTGCGACCGTAGCAGTCCCGCGGTTCCGGACTGCAGCGCCAGAACCGCTAGACCACCGCGGTCGGCCAATGGCTAGTTCTATGATTTCAATCCGTGGCGATTCGTTGAAACTTTTATCACATATGTCCTACAGATGATGTTCTTTGGGAGCCTTGAAACTTGTTTCGATATCATTATCCGTTACCGAGATCCAGACGTTCAAAGGTACCGTACTTACGCATGTAATATTGGATCTGAGGCGCAAGCGCAGTTTAAACTGACATAAAACGTATATGGCAAGGATTCTAGGGTCATCTAAAGGATTCTGATGTCACCAGACTACGTTTTTAGTCATCATTCTTCACTAATAAAATTCTATGGAGTGATGTCTCTATATAATGGGTACTGCACACCTATACAAATACGCCCAACGTGGTGCTGCAGGGACAAAAAATGGGCTAAAGAGTGTTATAACATGCCTGAAAAGAACTTAAAATGATTGGCAAAAACAGGAAACACAACAAATTCAATAAAATATTTCTAATAACATTTGTACTCTTCTAACATACAAACTATAAGCCGTACGTTTTCGATGAATTTAGATCGTTGAGTAAACTATCCAGAAAAATGTAAAGCAAACGATTTTGTGTTAATTATGTATTGTGCATACTTATTTTTTGTGTTTGTGTGTCGAAGTAGGCAACTATATCAAAGTACATAAATAAACAGTCCAGACTTTACTGGCCTACAGAATTCGTTTTACATAAGCAGCAGACCCTGCTATAACGGGGGGAAAGAAGAAAACCAGCTGAATAGCTTTCCTCACAGAGCACAAAAAGGCGAATATTCTCGTCTATAACAAACTCCGACAGAAAAGTGGGGAGCCAGATCCCTCAATCCTGATTCCGCCTTCTTCATAAAAAATTTTGGCTTTCGTACATATTCACGTGTTTGTGCTGAAAGGAGAAGCAGAGAATAGTCACGGTGAAGAGAGAGAGACGTGGCCAATGGAGAGAAAGAGAGAGGAAACGTTGATGGCGGGAGAGAGAAAGTGGTAGTCAAAGAGAAATAGATGAAGTAGTACCAATGGGAGCCAAAGAGAGAGGCGACATTGACAGTCAGTGAGAGATGGTGGCCGTAAAAGAGGAAGAGAGCTGGAGATAGAAGCAGTGGGAGTAGAAGAGAGAGAGGAGACAGCGGAAATGAAAAATGCATATATGAGTGGAGCTCATACGCAGGGTTGGGGGATTTGGATCCTCCCAAATCTCCGAACTTTAAAACGTAGATATAGCGGAGGGCGCATTTTAGAGCGAGATTTTAAAGACATGGGTATAGGGGAAAAAATAAGTTGGACCCCCCTTCGAGAATGTTTGAGCTACTGACACATGATGGAGACAGCGGCACGAAAGAAGGACGAAAGGTGGCAGTGCGAGTGAAAGAGGAGACAGTGGTAGTGGGATATAGTGTAAATCAATGGGAGGAAAAGGAGACGGTGGGAGAGAGTATATAATGACGGGAAAAATCGCAATGCCAAAAAATAATTAGCGAAGATTAATGAAATTTCGGGAATACATTTGTGTGGGTAACATATTTAAGTGATTAACATTTCGCAAAGTCATAGGTTAATATAAGAGCGAGATAAGCCATTGCAAGTATGAAATGCTGGTACAAACCGGTGTAAGCGCCAGAGGTTTGAATGCAAGCATACATGCATTTTGTACGGGCGCCAGATGTCAGTTTGGGGAATGGTGTTCCACGCCTGTTGCACTTGGTCGGTCAGTACAGTGACGGCTAACCGTGTTTGTGCATGACGCTGGAGCGGTCATCCGATGATATTCCATGCGTCCCGAAGCGAGTGTGAATGCGGCCCAAGGTATGAGCACCTACCAGATGACCGGTAAAAAAAAATAATGTTACGATAAAATGAAAATTTTCAGTTAGAAAATCTCGCAACACGATGGCATTCTCTCATCGGTCAATCGCGTTGTCTCAGTCTCTGATTTTCTCTACCCCTCCACCCCGGCTAAAAATTGGTGTTAAGTACACCCATAATATAGGGTGTACATAAAGTCCGGTAACACTTTCAATTATTTATTGCACAAGAACCAAACATTGTACAGATATCATACATATGTCATTTTGAGAAGAAACCCTGGAAGTTTTTTTTTTTTTTTTTTTTTTTTGTTATACCAGCACAGCGTAGTTTGGGTAATTTGCCGACAGTCAGCGCTAGTCGCAAACATGGCGAGTTCAGGTGCGGAGCGAGCTTTTTGTGCGTTGGAGTTCGAAATGGCCTCCCCGATCACCAGATCTCACTCCGTGCGACATTTTTCTGTGGGGACACATTAAAGATCTGGTGTATGTACCGCCTCTGCACGTGATGTAGCAGAGCTGCGGGAGAGAATAGGGGAAGCGACTGCCACAGTCGACGATGCCATGCTGGGACGGGTATGGCGAGAATTCGATTACCGTGTTGATGTCTGCCGGGTAACTCATGGTTCGCATATAGAAACTTTCACAGTTTCTCTTCAAAATGCATTATGTATGACATGCGCACAATGTTTATTTCTGAGATCAAAAACAAGCTGGCAAACATTATCAGAGAAATCTTAACAGGCACAACATCCAAAGTGAAGATTGTGGAGAATTGTCCGAACCATTTGAATTCAAACAGGTGTGTGACAGGGCAATGGTTGTCACCAATACTATTTAACTCTGTCCTGGAGAAGATTGTGAGAATTTGGAATTCCCAACTTAGAAAATCGAGGGATTAGCCCAAAGAAGAAAATCGGGAGGAATCAAAGTCAACTGTTTGGCTTTCCCTGTTGATTTTGCAATACTTTCAGAGAGCTTAGAAGAATCGGCCATACAGATCAACGTACTAGAAAGGATCGCTGGCAAGACAGGACTTAGCATCTCGAAAGAGAAGACCGAATTTATGACAAGTGACAAACATGGACCAAAATTCCTTGAAACAGAGATTGGACGGACTGAGGAGGCAAAGGAATTCAAATACCTCGGTGACGCCATACAAGAGAACGGACTGGAGAAATCTGCTGTGGGAGGCCGGATCTCAAAAATGCAGAAAGCCTACCTATTAACTAAAAACATTTACAACGAAAAGTGCATCTCTTGGAATGCCAAAATAAAAATGGTTCAAATGGCTCTGAGCATTATGGGACTTAACATCTATGGTCATCAGTCCCCTAGAACTTAGAACTACTTAAATGTAACTAACCTAAGGACAGCACACAACACCCAGTCATCACGAGGCAGAGAAAATCCCTGACCCCGCCGGGAATCGAACCCGGGAACCCGGGAATGCCAAAATAAAGCACTACGCTGCTGTGGTAAAAACAGTGTGCCTGTATGCTGGCGAATGCCTCTCAATGAATTAAAAGTTGGAAAAGCTGGAGATACTATAAAGAAGAATATTACGGAAAATCACGGGTCCAAGCCAGGTTGAAACTGGCTGGAAACTTCGTAGCAACAACGAAATCTCCAAAAAGGTGGAGAAAATCTCGGAGACTGTGAAGAAGAGGAGGTTATCATTTCTACGACACCTGTACAGAATGGACAAAACCAGAGTAACCAAAAGGATATTCGACTGCCTGTGGAAAAAGCAGACAACAACGACGTGGATTAATGAAGCTCGCAGAGATCTGAAAAGGTTCAACATTCAGGAAGTAAAGATGTTAAAGAGGGATGCATTTCGGACCATAATTCGAAATTTGGAAGGACTTCAACTCGAAAGAACTAAGAAGGCTGGAAGAGCCTGGACGGATGAACAGAAGTAACAGCACAGCGTCCATATATTAAATGACCCGCCAGGTTAGCCGAGAGCGCTAACGCGCTGCTTCCTGGACTCGGGTAGGCACGCCGGCCCCGGATCGAATGTGCCTGGCGGATTAACGACTACGGCTCGTGTGCCGGCCAGCCTGGATGTGGTTTTTAGGCGGTTTTCCACATCCTCCTAGGTGAATAGCGGGCTGGTCCCCACGTTCCACCTCAGTTACACGACTCGCAGACATTTGAAACACATTCACACTCTTTCACGATTTACACTAGACGCAGACAGCGGGGGTACACTACTTCCGTCCTGGGGGGTATGGGGAGGCGGCAGGAAGGACATCCGGCCACCCCTTAACATTAACCGTGCCACTTCCGTACTTAACCCTGCCGACCTTGCGCACAATTCGAGATAAAGGCAGTAGCAAAGGAAACGAAAGAAAGTAGTAGTTACATTAATGGCATAAAGCGTTCGAGTTACAGTGTGGAGATTCTTTTCGATGTGGAATATTGAAGCTAAATAACATGCAAGTTACATATTTCAGAAAATAATTAGCAGGATTAGACTAGTACTCATTACAGAGACCCTAGGTAAAGCGGTTATGCCAGAAGGTCTAGTTTACATCAACGTAGGATCGTAAGCGAGCGAGCGGACGTTAGACCCCTTTTCGGATGACCTGTGAGGAATAACGGCAGATCTACCAAGGCATCTAGATCAATACTACTCAAGTTACTCAACGGTGTGTGGCGGAGGGTAATTCTGGTACTACTAAGTGACCCACGTCCCCTTTCCAGTCGCGAATCGCTCACGGAAACAATGATTGTCGGTAAGCCAGTGCATTAGATATAATTTCTCGAATTTTCTCGTTGCGGTCACTTCCGGAAATGCATGTGGGAGGAAGTAATGTACGATTCCCGGAAAGTACTGTCTCGAAATTTCAACAGTAAACCTCTCGGTGATGCACAACGCCTCCTCTGTAGGTCGTACCAGTGGAGTTTGTTGGGCGTGTCGTTAACGCTCTCGCGTCGACTGAACGATTCCGTCACGAAAAGCGCCACCCTCCGTTGGATCTTCTCTGTCTCTTCTATCACTCCCACCTGGTAAGGCCTTGTAAACCGAGATTAGCGGAACAAACGCTGGTAGCAGTTAGTTCTGTAAAATATCTGGGAGTATGCGTGCGGAACGATTTGAAGTGGAATGATCATATAAAATTAATTGTTGGTAAGGCGGGTGCCAGGTTGACATTCATTGGGAAAGTCCTTAGAAAATGTAGTCCATCAACAAAGGAGGTTGCTTACAAAACGCTCGTTCCACCTATACTTGAGTAATGCTCATCAGTGTAGGATCCGTACCAGGTCGCGTTGACTGAGGAGATAGAGAAGATCCAAATAAGAGCGGCGCGTTTCGTCATAGGGTTATTTGGTAAGCGTGATAGCGTTACGGAGATATTTAGCAAACTCAAGTGGCAGACTCTGCAAGAGAGGCGCTCTGCATCGAGGTGTAGTTTGCTGTCCAGGTTTCGAGAGGGTGCGTTTCTGGATGAGGTATCGAATATATTGCTTCCCCCTACTTATACCTCCCGAGGAGATCACGAATGTAAAATTAGAGAGATTAGAGCGCACACGGAGGCTTTCCGGCAGTCGTTCTTCCCGCGAACCGTACGCGACTGGAACAGGAAAGAGAGGTAATGACAATGGCACGTAAAGTGCCCTCCGCCACACACCTTTGGGTGGCTTGCGGAGTATAAATGTAGATGTAGATTCATTCTACGAATCTCAGTCTTGCATCTGCTAGTCCTACTATTTGTTTTATCTGGCCATTCCACTTGATGTCGCTTCAGATAGATCAAGATACACTCCTGGAAATGGAAAAAGGAACACATTGACACCGGTGTGTCAGACCCACCATACTTGCTCCGGACACTGCGAGAGGGCTGTGCAAGCAATGATCACACGCACGGCACAGCGGACACACCAGGAACCACGGTGTTGGCCGTCGAATGGCGCTAGCTGCGCAGCATTTGTGCACCGCCGCCGTCAGTGTCAGCCAGTTTACCGTGGCATACGGAGCTCCATCGCAGTCTTTAACACTGGTAGCATGCCGCGACAGCGTGGACGTGAACCGTATGTGCAGTTGACGGACTTTGAGCGAGGGCGTATAGTGGGCATGCGGGAGGCCGGGTGGACGTACCGCCGAATTGCTCAACACGTGGGGCGTGAGGTCTCCACAGTACATCGATGTTGTCGCCAGTGGTCGGCGGAAGGTGCACGTGCCCGTCGACCTGGGACCGGACCGCAGCGACGCACGGATGCACGCCAAGACCGTAGGATCCTACGCAGTGCCGTAGGGGACCGCACCGCCACTTCCCAGCAAATTAGGGACACTGTTGCTCCTGGGGTATCGGCGAGGACCATTCGCAACCGTCTCCATGAAGCTGGGCTACGGTCCCGCACACCGTTAGGCCGTCTTCCGCTCACGCCCCAACATCGTGCAGCCCGCCTCCAGTGGTGTCGCGACAGGCGTGAATGGAGGGACGAATGGAGACGTGTCGTCTTCAGCGATGAGAGTCGCTTCTGCCTTGGTGCCAATGATGGTCGTATGCGTGTTTGGCGCCGTGCAGGTGAGCGCCACAATCAGGACTGCATACGACCGAGGCACACAGGGCCAACACCCGGCATCATGGTGTGGGGAGCGATCTCCTACACTGGCCGTACACCACTGGTGATCGTCGAGGGGACACTGAATAGTGCACGGTACATCCAAACCGTCATCGAACCCATCGTTCTACCATTCCTAGACCGGCAAGGGAACTTGCTGTTCCAACAGGACAATGCACGTCCGCATGTATCCCGTGCCACCCAACGTGCTCTAGAAGGTGTAAGTCAACTACCCTGGCCAGCAAGATCTCCGGATCTGTCCCCCATTGAGCATGTTTGGGACTGGATGAAGCGTCGTCTCACGCGGTCTGCACGTCCAGCACGAACGCTGGTCCAACTGAGGCGCCAGGTGGAAATGGCATGGCAAGCCGTTCCACAGGACTACATCCAGCATCTCTACGATCGTCTCCATGGGAGATTAGCAGCCTGCATTACTGCGAAAGGTGGATATACACTGTACTAGTGCCGACATTGTGCATGCTCTGTTGCCTCTGTCTATGTGCCTGTGGTTCTGTCAGTGTGATCATGTGATGTATCTGACCCCAGGAATGTGTCAATAAAGTTTCCCCTTCCTGGGACAATGAATTCACGGTGTTCTTATTTCAATTTCCAGGAGTGTATTTTACGGTGGTTACTGTTCCCAGTATTTCGTCATCAACAGTGTAGTTGCACATTATTGACTTACTTGTCCTATGAGGGCACGGTATGTTGCATTTATTTCCGTTCACGGCCAACTGGCAGCCCCTGCATCATTCATCAATCCTCTGCAGGTGATTTTGCAAATCGATACTGTCTCCTGTCGTTGATCTTATAGAGAACAGAATCATCTGCGAACAGGCTTATAGAGCTCCCGACGCTTTCTGCTATGTCATTCGTATCTATCGTAAAGAGTAACGGTTCTATCACACTTCCTTGGGGTACTCACAAAATTACCTCTACAACTGTCAGTTTTGGTCCATCACGAGCGACGTGTTGGGGCCTGTGTAGAAGCAAGTCTTCAGTTAGTCACAGATCTGGTCCGATACTCAACAAGCTGGTATTTTTTTTTCACTAAACAGCAGTGCAGGACAATGTCAAATGCCTTCCTCACTTTGAGCGCCGTCGGATGACGAAGGGGTGTTTGTACCCCTCCCAATCACCGGCCTCTCGTGATGGTAGTCCTTATCCTTCTGAGCACACCTAGGAGTCCTTCCCCTCCCACGCGCAAGTTTAACGAGGAACAATTTGCCTGAGTTGCTGGCGGCGCCAGAGCAGCCGTGGCGCAGGAGTTTCTCCTCCTTTACAACTACTGCTGTGTGTGTCTCGTAGAGTCTGCAGGTGCCACAGTGCGCTGCTGCTATGACAACAGCGAAAAGGTGGAGAGACTGTTCCCCTAATACTTCCGCTCAGTCCCGCTCCACTGTACGCAAAACAATGAATTGCGCCACTCTGACATGCCTAACAAGGGAACCTCCCCATCGCACCCCCCTCAGATTCAGTTACAAGTTGGCACAGTGGATAGGCCTTGAAAAACTGAACACAGATAAATCGAGAAAACAGGAAGAACTTGTGTGGAACTATGAAAAAATAAGCAAAATATACAAACGGAGCAGTCCATGGGTAACATAGGCAACATCAAGGAGGATGTGAGCACAGGAGTGCCGTGGTCCCGTGGTTAGCGTGAGCAGCTGCCGAACGAGAAGTCCTTGGTTCAAGTCTTCCCTCGACTGAAAATTTTTTATTTTCAGACAATTATCAGAGTTCAGGCACTCACACATAATCAACTTCGCTCTCCAAAATTCCAGGACATGTTCAGATTTGCTTGGACATATGCAGGATTTGACGGTCTACACACGGAAACATTTGAAAACGTTAAAAACATATGTTTTGGCAGAGCACAGGGAAAACTGTGCGATTGTGAAACTGTTCCATTCATTTGTTGCAGTTTATGTGACTCACACTTATGTTTTCATCACTTTTTTGGAAGTGATTATCACATCCACAAGAAATCTAAATCGGGCAAGGTAGAAGAATCATTTTACCCATTCGCCAAGTGTGCAAGTTAGGTGGGTCGACAACATATTCTTGTCATGTGACGCACATGCCGTCACCTGTGTCGTGTAGAATATATCAGACGTGTCTTCCTGTGGAGGAATCGGTTGACCTATGACCTTGCGATCAAATGTTTTCGGTTCCCATTGGAGAGGCACGTCCTTTCGTCTACTAATCGCACGGTTTTGCGGTGCGGTCGCAACACACAGACACTGAACTTATTACAGTGATCAGAGACGTCAATGAACGAACGGACGAATCATAACTTTGCGAAAATAAAGTAAGTAAACTTTTCGCTCGAGGGAAGACTTGAACCAAGGACCTCTCGCTCCGCAGCTGTTCACGCTAACCACAGGACCACGGCGCGCCTGTTCTGATATCATCCTTGATGTTGCCTATGCTGCCCATGGACTACTCAGTTTGTATATTTTGCTTATTTTTTCATAGTTCCACACAACTTCTTCCTGTTTTCTCGATTGATCTGTGTTCAGTTTTTCAAGGCCTATCAACTGTACCAAATTATAACTAAATCTGAGGGGGGTGCGATGGGGAGGTTCCCTTGTAAGAACTCAGTGGGGAGTCGAGGAGATGCTTTCGCAACTAGGCGGCGGGGCCCGAGTACGGGACAGTACGAATCGGTTTCTCGCAACAGCAGAAAATTTCCGTGACGCCCCACCGGAGAGTCGTCGGCGGTGACGCAGTTTTATTTTTTTCTAAGCAGAGCGAGCGATGCGCGGTGGAGCCGCCTCCCCCGCACACACAATTACAGGTGGGTTAGCGGCCGGCCACTAAGCGGCGCTCGTTAATTGGCTCGTCCTCAGACACCAGAATAATCTGGTGCAGCTAATGAGTGTGGCCTCTGCCGCCGCCAGCGCTGAGGCAACCAGCCCGCGACACGGCGCAGCCTGCGACGGACTGGAGGAGAACGGCTGGAGGCGCGTCCGTCAAACTGGAGCGCTCGTACGCCGTTCCTTCCATTACGACCTGGAGTGTCGTCAACGGAATGTCTAATAAAGACGGAAAGTGCCTCCCTCAGATCCGTTCAAATGTCATCAGTCCCCTAGAACTTACAACTACTTAAACCTAACTAACCTAAGGACATCACACACATCCGTGCCCGAACGAGCGAGGTGGCGCAGTGGTTAGCACACTGGCCTCGCATTCGGGAGCGTGACGGTTCAATCCCGCCTCCGGCCATCCTGATTTAGGTTTTCCGTGATTTCTCTACATCGCTTCAGGCCAATGCCGGGATGGTTCCTTTGAAAGGGCACGGCCGACTTCCTTCCCCGTCCTTCCCTAGTCCGATGAGACCGATGCCCTCGCTGTTTGGTCTCCTCCCCCAAACAATCCAATCCAATCCAATCCATGCCCGAGGCAGGACTCGAACCTGCGACCGTAGCGGTCGCGCGGTTCCAGACTGCAGCGCCTAGAACCGCTCGGCCACCACGGCCGGCCCCTCAGATCCGTGCCGTACTCGATCTGACGGGCAGGCCATAGATTGGCTCACAGTGCGTATGTCTAGCCCGAGCTAGACAAAGGCGCTGTGCCTCTAGTGCCTTAGCTAAGTAATGACGAGAGAGGAGGGGTGAGTGGTGGTGTATCTTTAACTGGATCCTAGAATTGGTACGACTCGGTGTTCAAGATATACATAATACGTGCCCCCTGGTTGTAAGTGTACCATATCCATCAAGACCAAGCTCTGTGGTAGCCATACGAAGATTGCACTGTTGCCAATATTGGCTCTTTCACTGAAGCGTGCACCGTTAAGAGGTGTTCAATCATAATTCTGTGTTGATCAGGACGCCTGATCACTTTGACCTGGAGTGACAAGGACGCCACAGCACCCACAAGTCAACAGCTGTCCAACTCGGGGACAACGTCTCACGGCCACCATCGGTACACATACATCTGCCCCATCCTCACCTATGCCACTCTGACACGAACTTAATCTCCCGAATTTGATCGCTCCCTCCAAATCGCCTAAACACACGCACCGCTCCCTCACTTTCCGTATCCTACATCAGAGGTCTCCAAACATTTTAGCCCAAGGGCCACACTGGCTTTTCCACCAAGCCCCAAGGGCCGCGACCTACCTGCAGTTTGTCTAAGTTTCCTTGAGGGCTGATACCCCAGTACCGCTGGGAACTTCTCGGTACAGTTCAGAAGTTTTTGTGGCGCTTACCACTGCTGCCATTCTTTACGAGCTGTTACTGAGTGGCACTGCAGTACACATTGCGCAGTAAACTGTTTTTTGTTTGACCTTGAGCTGTGGACTTAATTTCATTTCAGTTACATTGGTTACTATATGATTTTTTCATAATGCGGGGCCACAATCATAATATACAGGGTGTTTCAAAAATGACCGGTATATTTGAAACGGCAATACAAACTAAACGAGCAGCGATAGAAATACACCGTTTGTTGCAATATGCTTGGGACAACAGTACATTTTCAGGCAGACAAACTTTCGAAATTACAGTGGTTACAATTGTCAACAACAGATGGCGCTGCGGTCTGGGAAACTCTATAGTACGATATTTTCCACATATCCACCATGCGTAGCAATAATATGGCGTAGTCTCTGAATGAAATTACCCGAAACCTTTGACAACGTGTCTGGCGGAATGGCTTCACATGCAGATGAGATGTACTGCTTCAGCTGTTCAATTGTTTATGGATTCTGGCGCTACACCTGGTCTTTCAAGTGTCCCCACAGAAAGAAGTCACAGGGGTTCATGTCTGGCGAATAGGGAGGCCAATCCACGCCGCCTCCTGTATGTTTCGGATAGCCCAAAGCAATCACACGATCATCGAAATATTCATTCAGGAAATTAAAGACGTCGGCCGTGCGATGTGGCCGGGCACCATCTTGCATAAACCACGAGGTGTTCGCAGTGTCGTCTAAGGCAGTTTGTAC
Source organism: Schistocerca nitens (assembly GCF_023898315.1). Classification (NCBI taxonomy): domain Eukaryota; kingdom Metazoa; phylum Arthropoda; class Insecta; order Orthoptera; family Acrididae; genus Schistocerca; species Schistocerca nitens. The sequence continues at coordinate 15,423,072 of NC_064622.1, forward strand.
CGCCACAAATTCACGAAGAATGTCCAGATAGCGTGATGCAGTAATCGTTTCGGATCTGAAAAATGGGCCAATGATTCCTTTGGAAGACATGGCGGCCCAGACCAGTACTTTTTTAGGATGCAGGGACGATGGGACTGCAACATGGGGCTTTTCGGTTCCCCATATGCGCCAGTTCTGTTTATTGACGAAGCCGTCCAGGTAAAAATAAGCTTCGTCAGTAAACCAAATGCTGCCCACATGCATATTGCCGTCATCAATCCTCTGCACTATATCGTTAGCGAATGTCTCTCGTGCAGCAATGGTAGCGGCGCTGAGGGGTTGCCGCGTTTGAATTTTGCATGGAAAGAGGTGTAAACTCTGGCGCATGAGACGATACGTGCACGTTGGCGTCATTTGGACCGCAGCTGCAACACGGCGAACGGAAACCCGAGGCCGCTGTTGGATCACCTGCTGCACTAGCTGCGCGTTGCCCTCTGTGGTTGCCGTACGCGGTCGCCCTACCTTTCCAGCACGTTCATCCGTCACGTTCCCAGTCCGTTGAAATTTTTCAAACAGATCCTTTATTGTATCGCTTTTCGGTCCTTTGGTTACATTAAACCTCCGTTGAAAACTTCGTCTTGTTGCAACAACACTGTGTTCTAGGCGGTGGAATTCCAACACCAGAAAAATCCTCTGTTCTAAGGAATAAACCATGTTGTCTACAGCACACGTGCACGTTGTGAACAGCACACGCTTACAGCAGAAAGACGACGTACAGAATGGCGCACCCACAGACTGCGTTGTCTTCTATATCTTTCACATCACTTGCAGCGCCATCTGTTGTTGAAAATTGTAACTACTGTAATTTCGAAAGTTTGTCCGCCTGAAAATGTACTGTTGTCCCAAGCATATTGCAACAAACGGTGTATTTCTATCGCTGCTCGTTTAGTTTTTATTGCCGTTTCAAATATACCGGTCATTTTTGAAACACCCTGTATATCTTTAAATTCAGTACCGCCATTAGACTGTTGTTTATTTACCGTGTTACATTTACACTTACACAAGCATGATTTCGGCTACAAAGTGCCATTATCAAGTGTTTTCTGAAAGCCGGTAAGACAATAACAGTGAAATACATAATAAATGATATAACCGTATAACAATCCATATTTGTAATGTTTACTTACAAGTGTTACAAATTGCCTAAGATGACTTTCATATATGGTATCTGATTCAGTTGTTAGCATTACTATGTCATCTTTACGTCATATAAATAAGACGTCACTATTATAACATGTAAATAAGATTTATAGCACCAAGATTACAGCCATATGTATCAATACCACGGTGTACTCATGTCTGTAATTGTATCTCATCAACCATTAACAAATAATATGATATCCCCACTTTTTATATTATGTTAAATTTAAATGTGCTGTTTAACTTGAAATCTTTTGATTCATTTATTTGCTTAAATGCTTTTATGTACATGACATGTTTCACAAACCTGTGTTGTTTGCACTTGTTCCTAAGTAATGTTCCAACACGTATAAGCCAGGAAGTTGTTTTTGAAATGATTACTCAAGACTGAAAAAATAGCACTAAACAGATTCTTAATGCGAAATAACGTTAGTTAAGCAGGTTAGTTTCTTACGTGTTTTCCGCTCGTTGTGCTAATGACTCGTAATGGGATGCGCTCGATAAGCAAGGTTCGAAGGTAATTAAAAAATAAAATACGGCGGGCCGGCTGCCACGCATGTCTGGCCCATTACCGCGGGCCGGATTGATGGCGTTCGCGGGCCGGTATTGGCCCGCGGGCCGTAGTTTGGAGACCCCTGTCCTACATCCTTCTTCCAACCAGATTCTGTACCAGCTCATACCTAGAACACCTTTGCACTTCCCGTCAGCTTGACTCCCAGCATCCTACAGGCTCCAACTAACATCTTGGAAAACAATCAACACCTTCCCTCCCCATTTTCCCAGCGAGATTTCCAAGTCTACCCCCACCGCAGACTATGGACACAGCACAGAAATCTTTTCTTCCATCTGAGCACGGCCTACCAGTCCCACTTTAAATATATGCTCCAACCTAGCTTTTCATTGCTCATCTGCCACCATACTCGTGTTCTAACACATACACGGCACCACCCATCAGGCGATTTCCACGCCCACTTTCCACAACTTTTTCCAGATAACATACTTCCCACAGCAGAACCGGTACATACAGTTACAGCAGCCGCACATTTCATCCTGATAATGAAAATAACGTACATCACATTTCTATCATCTTGTCGTAAACACTGTCGACTCTAAAATCGTAAATCATTTTATATTTTAAGCCCTTAAATTCTAAAACTACATGACTACTTTGAATTAACACTTAAATGTTTCGGAAAGGGTTCACAAAACAACTTTTACACAACTTCTCTACTGTTGCACTCTCGAACAGCAGGTGTGGAAAACGAACACTTAAAATATTTCCGTTCGAGTTCTCATTTATCTTATTTGATATCGGCGCTCATTTCTCCCTACGTATGTGGGAGGGGAGTCAACGAAATATATTGACATTCAGAGAAGTTTGGTGATGGAAATTTCGTGAAAACGGCTTTACCGCAACGAGAAACGCCTTGTTTAGCATGACTGCCACTCCCACTCGCATATCACATCCCTCACAATTTTTCACCTGCTTTGCGATTAACTAACGAGTTACCCCTCTTTGAACTTCTTCATTGTCCTCCGACAATCTGATCTAGTAAGAGCTGGCCGCGGTGGCCGAGCAGTTCTAGGCGCTTCAGTCCGGAACAGCGCTGCTGCTACGGTCGCAGGTTCGAATCCTGCCTCGGGCATGGATATGTGTGATGTCCTTAGGTTAGTTAGGTTTAAGTAATTCTAAGTCTAGGGGACTGATGATCTCAGATGTTAAGTCCCATAGTGCTTAAAACGATTTGAACCATCTAGTAAGGATGCCATACTTCGCACCAGTACCCCCGATAGGACGGACAAGGAAGGAGTAGGCAGACTATTTACTAGACTACATTATATTAATGCTAGATTACTAAACTCTCGTAACAATTACGATTACATTAGGGTAAAAAATACGGAACATTCTGTATTTAATTTGGTATGTGACATACCACTGGAAATCTAATAATTGTAATTAACTAAGGCGTAACATATAAATTATGAGTTGCTTTGAATAAATTTGTAGTAGTACAGTTGACGATGGTGTAGTAGCAATGTGACACTCTTCAGTGTTGTAGGGTTGAGTTTAAAAGCTAGGTAATCAAATGGCAGAAGAGAGACAATCTGGCCGGTGCCAATCTACTCCCAGTGGGGAAAATGTAAAAAAAGCAAAGAAACAGAAAAATAGAATCGCATAGTAGTTAACCCTGATGATGGCTGCCTGCAATGGTAACCGAAACGCCGGCTATTTAGTCGTGTCATAACGTGGTGACAAACCCAGAAGAATCTTACTTGAAATGAAATTGGTACAAAAGAAAACTTGTCGTGTATCACTCTTACGCGCCTCGTAGTACCTGAAACGGGGAGATACGAGAAACGCGGCAACAGGTGTCGGCCACGTGGCCGTGTTGACGCTGCCAGAGCGAGTGAGTGCAAGTGCCAGATTCCGGAGCCACGTGGCCGGCGTCAGCCACCGGCGGGTGCGATGTAAACAGAGCTTTATCGCCGCACTTAGGAGATCCATTGAGGCGCCGTTTGTTTCCGAGTTGGCGTCTGCGCGCGAAACGCGCGCGTACCGCCCAAAACCTCACCACACCTAGCGACGCGTCGGCCAGCTGAGCCGGCGCTGACTCGCTGTGGCGGGGCGCCACACAGACAGAGCCGTCCATCACCGCCCACTGCTGTGCCATACTGGAAACTGGGAAACTGTCGGCCCCCTCCAGACTTCTCAGCAGCAGCGGAAAGTGGGGATTAAATGTCACGCCAGCACCCACACAAACAAAACCCTCGTCTGTCCCGTTGTCACGTGTCCCAACGCATCGTGATCTAATCTCTTACTGGATTTCATCGCTCGCTCCAAATTGTCTCGAAACAAGCACTCCGCCCTCGTTTCCCTATCCTGCATCCTTCTTCCACCCTGATTTTGTACCAGCTCTTCGTCCTGAAATACCCGGAACACGTTTTGCTTCTCCCGTGAACTTGAGTCCCAACACCCTGTCGTCTGCCTCACCCTCGACATATCAGCGCGCTGCACTTTCCCTCCATCTTCGAGCGCCCCATGTCTTTCCACATCGTAATTTCAATCGACTCCCACTCCCAGATAATAAACTCATCCCTGAAATCTACCTGTCCTCCCAACCACACAAACGCTCAAGCCCGCCCTTTCCTTGCACATCTGGCATCCCATTCACGTACTCCTACATGCCAACCATCAGTTCGGTTGCACACAGACAGTCCACATCTTGAAACTTCCTGGCAGATTAAAACTGTGTGCCGGACCGAGACTCGAACTCGGGACCTGCAAGGTTCGCAGGAGAGCTTCTGTAAAGTTTGGAAGGTAGGAGACGAGGTACTGGCGGAAGTAAAGCTGTGAGGACGGGGTCTGAGTCGTGCTTGGGTAGTCCAGTTGGTAGAGCATTTGCCCGCGAAAGGCAAAGGTCCCGAGTTCGAGTCTCGGTCCGGCACACAGTTTTAATCTGCCAGGAAGTTTCATATCAGCGCACACTCCGCTTCAGAGTGAAAATCTCATTCTAGTCCACATCCTTGTTCGTATAACATACTGCTAACTCCAGAATTACAAGCTGCACTTACTACGAACACAATCATTTCATTCTCATAATGGAAATGGTGTCCATCACCTCAGTATCAATTTATCATAAGCATCATCTACCCTATACTGTTAAATAATTTTACATTTTAAGCTCTTTAAATTCTACGTCTACATGAGCACTCGGCAATTAAACGCTCGGTAGAGGGCTCGTCGGTATGCCTCCAGGCTGTTCCTTTACCGTTGCACTAGCGAACAGCACGCGCGAGAAGCGAGCAGCTACAGTTCTCCGTGCGAGCTCAGATTTATTTTGTAACGTGAGAGTCAAATATTTTCACATTCGGAGGAAAAAGTTGCCGACTCAAATTTCGTGAAAAGACCTACCCGCAACTACAAACGCCTTTGTTTTAATGATTGCAGCCGCGACTCGTGTATCACATCCTTGACACCCTCACCCCTACTGCGCGTTTAATAATAAACGAGCACCCCTCCTTTGAACTCTTTTCGATGTCCTGCGTCAATACTATCTAGTAACGATCGCATGGCGTGAAGGAATACTCCAGGAGGCACTCCCTTTAGCACTGGAAACTGTTGGCTCCCTCCCCAACGTCTCCAGCTCTTGGAAGGCAGCTAATCCTCTTTCTTTCTGTATATCGTCGACTCATCTTTCATTAGGTCGTGCTTTACGTCTTTCCTTATCACAAGGACTCCAACATTCAAACGCCTTATTACCTACAACATTCGTTATCTCGTCCCACAATACAGGGTGTTCCAGGACAATATATAGGGATGTGACAGGAACGATCATTCGAAGCAAAGAAGGTCTAGTTAAACATGGGCTCTAAAAAGCATGCCTTGAGAGCTGTGGGCACTTTTTGAGTTGAAGAGACGTGTTTCACAGTAGCGAAGACGAAGTAGTGCTTATAGCACCTACAGTATCCATTTTAGGGCTCATGCTTATTAGACTTTTTTGTTTCGAATGATCGTTCCTCTCATAGCCCTGAATATTGACCATTTCTCCTGGCATATCTTACACACCGACCCCATTTCTATTCAATTTTTGTAACATGCACTATATCACGTCCACGACTCTTACCTTTTCTATCATCCATTTGTTTATCCACTTTTCTCCAGTGGGAGACGATTAGCACTCGCGATGCTATTATTACAGGAACAATGGGCATCAACAGTAGTAAAAGGTAATCAACAAACCTAGGGAATTAGTTGTGCTTGGTCGAACTGATAGAGAGCCAGTACCAACTTCTTTAAATGACGAACTAAGAACGTTTATACACATATATCGTTTATTTTTCAGTCTCAGTTGCGCGTTTGCACAGTATCATTCGTTTCTAACTCCTTGGATGATATTCAGACCTACGTAGTAGTGTCTGTACTGGAACTACACTTCAGAATGCTGTTGTATTACAATGTATTCTGATGAGTAGTTCTGATACAGGCACGACGGATTGCTGAGGCAACTACATATGTTACATCTGAAGATGATCCAGGGAGATCGAAACAAGACGTAGGCGTACTATAAAAACATGCACCTGAGACTGGGCAATAAACTATATATATATATATATATATATATATATATATATATATATATATATATATATATATAGGGTGAGTCACCTAACGTTACCGCTGGATATATTTCGTAAACCACATCAAATACTGACGAATCGATTCCACAGACCGAACGTGAGGAGAGGGGCTAGTGTAATTGCTTAATACAAACCATAAAAAAAATGCACGGAAGTATGTTTTTTAACGCAAACCTACGTTTTTTTAAATGGAACCCCGTTAGTTTTGTTAGCACATCTGAACACATAAACAAATACGTAATCAGTGCCGTTTGTTGCATTGTAAACTGTTAATTACATCCGGAGATATTGTAACCTAAAGTTGACGCTTGAGTACCACTCCTCCGCTGTTCGGTAGGGATCCATAGGGAACGGTGATGGACCTTAGATACAGAAGAGACTGGAACAGCACATTACGTCCACATGCTAACACCTTTTTATTGATCTTTTTCACTGACGCACATGTACATTACCATGAGGGGTGAGGTACACGTACGCACGTGGTTTCCGTTTTCAATTACGGAGTGGAATAGAGTGTGTCCCGACATGTCAGGCCAATAGATGTTCAATGTGGTGGCCATCATTTGCTGCACACAATTGCAGTCTCTGGCGTAATGAATGTCGTACACGCCGCAGTACATCTGGTGTAATGTCGCCGCTGGCTGCCACAATACGTTGTTTCATATCCTCTGGAGTTGTAGGCACATCACGGTACACATTCTCCTTTAACGTACCCAACAGAAAGAAGTCCAGAGGTGTAAGATCAGGAGAACGGGCTGGCCAATTTATGCGTCCTCCACGTCCTTTGAAACGCCCGTGGAACGTGTACCTCACCCCTCATGGTAATGTACAAGTGCGTCAGTGAAAAAGACCAATAAGAAGGTGTTAGCATGTGGACGTAATGTGCTGTTCCAGTCTCTTCTGTACCTAAGGTCCATCACCGTTCCCTTTGGATCCCTACGAAATTCGGTGCTCTCCGATACACACGATCGAACAGCGGAGGAGTGGTACTCAAGCGTCTAGTTTAGGTTACAATATCTCCGGATGTAATTAACATTTTACATTGCAACAAACGGCACTGATTACGTATTTGTTTATATATTCAGATGTGCTAACAAAACTAACGGGGTTCCATTTAAAAAAACGTAGGTTTGTGTTAAAAAACATACTTCCGTGCATTTTTTTTATGGTTTGTATTAAGCAATTACACTAGCCCCTCTCCTCACGTTCGGTCTGTGGAATCGATTCGTCAGTATTTGATGTGGTTTACGAAATATATCCAGCGGTAATGTTAGGTGACTCACCCTATATATATATATATATATATATATATATATATATATATATATATATATATATACTTATCGCGAATGGACCCAGAAGGATCACGCAAAGCTTTCTGACGTCGTTTCTTCCATACTTCTTTCATTCGTTCTCCATGTTTTCTTTTTCTTTCTTCTGTCCATTTTGTTCCTGGTCTCTTTAGTGCTTCCTTCTCCGACAATACATTCCACTTTTCCACCTTATTTCTAAAAGTTTTTCTATCTTTGACATCTTTAAGTTCAATATTTGCTTTTTGTAAATCTAATTTTACTTGGCTAATCCATGGTGTTGTTGATTTGACTTTTTCTATGTAAGTGAGAATTCTGTTGGTGAGTCGTGTGGGGGGAAGTCTAGTGACATGTCCATAAAATTTTAATCTTCGCCTTCTTATGTCTGCTGCCAGGTTTGATATAGTTTCTATGGTTCTTCTTGATTGTATCCGGTATCCTTCTTCTGTTAATTTTGGACCTAAAATCTTTCTCATAATTTTTCGTTCTTCTTTTAGTATTTTTTCTAAATCACATTTTGTGTGGAGTGTGAGCGTTTCACTAGCATATAGTGCTGCTGGCTTAATTACTGCGCAGTAGTGTCTGATTTTTGTGTTCGAGGAGATGCATTTTTTATTGTATATTTCATGTGTCATACCATATGCTCTCTTCATTTTCCGTTGTCTGATCTTCTGTGCAACTTTCTCTCCTCCGGTTGGCTCCAAAATTTCACCTAGGTATTTAAAACGTTTTACTCTATTTATTTTTCCATATTTTGTGTTCAAACTGTGTGTATGGAATTTTGTACAGAAAAATTCTGTCTTTTGAAACGAAATTTGTAAACCTACTTTATCCGCGCATTCCTTAAGGATCTCTATTTGTTTGGTGGCGATTTCTTCATCATCTGCAAGTATGGCCAAGTCGTCCGCGAATGCTAAACAAGATATCTCCACGTTGTCTTTGGTTCTACCAAGATGGATTGGTTTCCAGTAGGATTGATTTTTTAATTCTTTTTCCCATTCCTTAATGACTTTATCCAGGACTATATTAAACAAAAGTGGAGATAGCCCGTCACCTTGACGTACTCCAGTTTTTATGAGAAAAGGTTCAGAGATTTCTCCCCTGAATTTAACTTTAGATACAGTGTCTGTCAGTGATTCTTTGATAAGCCTTAGTGTTTTGGAGTCAAGTCCAAGCTCCTCTAAAATGTTAAACAAAGATTGCCGGTCAATTGAGTCATAGGCTTTCTTAAAATCTACAAATGTACAAATTATGGGGGCATTTCTAATTGCTTTGTGTTTTAATATTGTCTTTAAATTAAATATTTGTTCTATGCATGAGCGACCGGGGCGGAAGCCTGCTTGATAATCACCAATTTGGCATTCCAGCTGCTCTTGTGTTCTTTTCAGCAGGCATGTTGAGAGAATTTTGTAGGTGACTTGTAAAAGTGAGATTCCCCTGTAGTTATTGACATTTGTTCTGTCTCCTTTTTTATGTAACGGGTGAATAAGGGCACATTTCCACTCCTCTGATAATTTTTCTGTTTCCCATATTTTTGTTATTATTTTTGTGAGCTCTTGCAACGTCTTTGGTCCTAGGTTTTTTAATAGCTCTGCAACAATGCCATCTTCGCCAGATGTTCTATTATTTTTTAAGTTTTTAATGTGACATTTGATTTCTTCCTGTGTTGGTGGTAATGAATCCGGTTGAGCGTTGGCACAGATTTCTTTGGGAAACCTTAAACTAGGTTCTGGGCAATTTAGTAGGTTAGAAAAATATTGAGCCAATACTTGACAGTTTTCCTGGTTTGTTAGGGCTAATTTACCATCTGGTTTTCTGAAACATAAATTTTGAGGGATATATCCTCGTATTTTATCTGCGAAAGTTCTGTAGAAGTCTCTTGTATTATAGTTTTGGAAATTTTCTTCTATGGCATCCAGTTGTGCCTTTGTGTACTTCCTTTTTGCTTGCCTAATAGATTTTGAACCTGTTTTCTAACCTCGTTAAATAAATGTAGACTTTCTTGTGATTTTTTACTGTTATATTCTTGAAATGCCTTTTTTTCTCCTTTCCAATGCATTTTCACAGTCTGAATCCCACCAAGGGTGTTTGAATATCTTTTTCAAGGGAATGGTTTCCTTAGCTATTCGCGTGATTTTAGAATGAAATTCTTCCCATGTGTTTGCCTTTTCCTTCTCCCATTCTTCTTTTACTTTAGATTCTTTAATCTTCTTGGTGTCATATTTCTGTTTTCTTCTGATGACTTCTTCGTGCTATATATATATATATATATATATATATATATATATATATATATATATATATATATATATATATATATGTGTGTGTGTGTGTGTGTGTGTGTGTGCGCATGTGTGTGTTGAAATATATATGTATATATGTGTGTGTGTTTAAATTTAGAAGAACATTTAGAACTCGAAAATGCACAAAATTTTTGGTTAAAGCTGAAAGAAGTTACAAGTCGCAGTGTCGGTATCTCCCAAGTAAAATAATAGCTGTAATGTTGCTATTCGGAGGGTACTACGGACACAGAGACTACTATACTCAAGCTACAAAACAGACTGCAGGCAAGCTCACAGAGAAAACTTAAAAGCAGTTTGTCCACCGATGATTTCCAATATCCTTCCGTCAGTTCATCGTCTTTCCTCGTCTCTTCGAATCAAGAAAACAACTTCGTAATTCCTCCCACCTCACATATGACGCTTACGTCCATTTCACTTTCGTGAGATTCGTAAAATTTTATTAGACGAAGATTAGGAATTTAATAGACAGTATGATATCTCTCGGAAATTTATCTCAGGGAATATTCAGACCCAATAGTTAAAATTTTCGGTTTCGCCGACTTTTCGATTGCCTCTTGACAATTAAATACATCGATTTTGCGATGTTTTCCATAATCCAATTGTTGATATTGCACAGAACTCCATTTGAAAGATCAAGAATTATTTCAAATATTTCAGAACGACATTTGCGACCGTCTTCAAAGTAATATTTTTAGAATCAACTTTGATATTTAGCGCCAAATCACTGACGTGTATAAAAAAAGCTTATTATTCACCATTTGATTAAAGAAAAGTAATCTCATTCTCAGGGAACGAGAGCAGAAGGCCAGTTGCAGGAATCATGTACCACCACTATAGGCAAGATCACAGTGGAGGTGGTTTGGCTTTGCCTTCCTCCGACCAGCTCTGAAGCGTCAAGCGTGCGTCTTTGTCCAGTGGATGACTGTGGCGGGTGCTTGTGCGTGCAGTGTGGTGTGGGGATTGTGTTGTTACGTGTGAAGGGAAGGGAGAGGATGGAACCCGGTGCCAGAACATAGACTACTCATAGCAGCAAGGGGACGGAGGAATTCAACGAGCTACCCGGAAGGACGGATCACCCACCAACAGTGTCGTCACATGCCCTAACTCCGTGAGGCACTGCAGGGAGCTTTGGAATTTAGTCCAGGAGATTGGCCTTCCCTTGTTGGCAAATACTGACACTGAAAATTTTTCGCCTCCGGGATTCGAACCGGGTTACGTCTAACTCGAGCGTCACCACACTGGCTGGCGTTAGCGACCTCGGCTACGGAGACTGTTTGATGAAAAAATTATTTTACCAAGTAAAGGAAATTTGACAGCGATGCGTCTGTCATCCGAATAACTAAACGTATTAAACGATTTAAAATTCGTTGCGATACTAATGAAATTTAAGCAACAAGCCTAACTCAAGTAATCTACGGTTCTCCGGCAGTACACAACGTGTTACGAAATATCCGTTACAGACTTCTAAAAATCGTACAGGGGAGTGAGTAAATTATATTTTGAATAGTAACCAATGTCCAGAAACGTACCGTTTCCGTTCTACGACGGTTTCAATTCAGACGTTTAACTCATCCAGGAATTAGGCGTGACTCAGTACAATAGTTAAGTAGCAATTCGAAAGGAAAGATAACGAAGTATACATTTATCACTTGAGCACATTTGTTTCTATTAACACTTAAACATTACGTGTTTACATTATTCCAAAACAGAAAAGAACCCACCATACTGTAGGTACAGAACAGTACTGATGTTTCCAGAATGAGATTCTCACTCTGCAGCGGAGTGTGCGCTAATATGAAACTTCCTGGCAGGTTAAAACTGTGTGCCGGACCGAGACTCGAACTCGAGACCTTTGCCTTTTGCGGGCAAGTGCTCTACCAACTGACCTACCCAAGCACGACTCACGCCCCGTCCTCACAGCTTTAATTCCGCCAGTACCTCGTCTCCTACCTTCCAAACTTTACAGAAGCTCTCCTGCGAACCTTGCAGACCTATCACTCCTGAAAGAAAGGATATAACGGAGACATGGCTTAGCCACAGCCTGGGGGATGTTTCCAAAATGAGAATTTCACTCTGCAGTGGAGTATGCGCTGATATGAAACTTCCTGGCAGATTAAAACTGTGTGCCGGAACGACACTCGAACTCGGGACCTTTGCCTTTCACGGGCAAGTGCTCTACCAACTGGACTACCCAAGCACGACTCAGACCCCGTCCTCACAGATTTACTTCTGCCAGTACCTCGTCTCCTACCTTCCAAACTTCACAGAAGCTCTCCTGCGAACTTTGCAGAATTAGCACTCCTGGAAGCAAGGATATTGCGGAGACATGGCTTAGGTGTGAGGATGGGGCGTGAGTCGTGCTTGGGTAGCTCAGTTGGTAGAGCATTTGCCCGCGAAAGGCAAAGGTCCCGAGTTCTAGTCTCGGTCCGGCACACAGTTTTGCCGGCCGAAGTGGCCGTGCGGTTAAAGGCGCTGCAGTCTGGAACCGCAAGACCGCTACGGTCGCAGGTTCGAATCCTGCCTCGGGCATGGATGTTTGTGATGGAGGAGGAGGAGATTAGTGTTTAACGTCCCGTCGACAACGAGGTCATTAGAGACGGAGCGCAAGCTCGGGCGAGGGAAGGATGGGGAAGGAAATCGGCCGTGCCCTTTCAAAGGAACCATCCCGGCATTTGCCTGAAGCGATTTAGGGAAATCACGGAAAACCTAAATCAGGATGGCCGGAGACGGGATTGAACCGTCGTCCTCCCGAATGCGAGTCCAGTGTGCTAACCACTGCACCACCTCGCTCGGTGATGTTTGTGATGTCCTTAGGTTAGTTAGGTTTAACTAGTTCTAAGTTCTAGGGGACTAATGACCTCAGCAGTTGAGTCCCATAGTGCTCAGAGCCATTTGAACCATTTGAGGCACACAGTTTTAATCTGCCAGGAAGTTTCAGTACTGATGTATTACAACAGCGGCTCGATGTGGCGACCACCAAAGTTGTTACAGACGTGGTACCTGTGAAGCGTGTTCTGGTACACACTCTCCATCTCACCTGTTGTGTCTTCAGTTTCTAGTGCAGCGGCCAGAACTCAGTCCAGCACATCTTCCTCTGTCCCTACAAGAGCCCCGTAAATTAAACTTTGCTTGAGACTCTACAAATAGCACTCCATAGGAGTTAAATCCGGCTATCGCTGTTGGACCACCTCGGCCTGTCCATCATTCCGCGTATCGTCTGTTGGGATGTCTCCGAACCGCACATGAGGAGCGAGGTGGTTCACCATCGCATTGAAACAACATTTCCGGACGCACAGTCAGTGGCACGGCCTCCAAGAAAGGATGCAATACGTTTTGTAGGAAGATCAAGTATGCAGGACCTGTTAGCTTGAGTGGACGGAGGTACTGTGCAATCACGTGACTATCCAGAATACCTACCCACACGTTAGTACCAAACCGCTGCTGAAATCCCTGAAAATGCGCGGCACGACGGTTTTCGTCTGCCCAGACACGGCTGTTTCGCGAATTCAGAACATAGTCCCTAGTGAACGTACATTCATCTGTGGACAGAACGTGCAACCAGGGGTGTGTCGATGTAGCGTTGCAGGAGCCACGTGCAGTGTGCAACGGGTTGTGGAAAACCGACTGCACCCACAGCGGGTACACTTTCTAAGTGGTATGGGCGTAACTGTCGCTCACGCAGAACACCCCAGATGATACTGTGACCAACACCCACTGCACGCGCTATTGTTCGTGTACTCGTTGAGGGGTTCTCTCCAACGCGATGCAGTACATCTTCCTGAAATTCGTGCGTGCGGCGTTGCCGTGGATCACCTCATTCCTGTTTCCTCACGGTAGAGGTACCTATTTCTCGGAACCGCTGCGTAAGTTGGGCAAAATGTTTGTGCGGTGGCGAGCTGCGTAGCGGAAAACGCTCGTGACACAGCCTAACAGCAGCTGATCCGTTACGTCGAGCTTCGCCACACACAAGGAGCGCGCCTGTGTATTCCGAAAACGTGTATCGAATCATGGTTACTGTATCGGATAAGAACAGGCATTGAATAGGTCTCGCAGCAAGACACACGATAAGTGACATCGGGTGACCGTCTGACGGACAACACGTCAAGCAAGTCTCAGATTTTTCTCTTTCCCTCAGCAGACGTGGACGCGTTACACATATTTATTGAACCATCGTAGAACGCAAACGATACGTTTCCAGGCATGGATTCCTATTCAAAAGATTATGTACTCACCCCTCTCTAGAAGTTTGTAATGGGAATTTCTGAACACCCTGTATACACAATTGTAACTTTAGCTATTTATTTTTTCTAAACAAAATTATTTTTCCTCTTACACGTGTAACGTAAAATATGAAAGAATGAAATAGTATGAGAGTTTACTCCTTTTAGATACGTTTGTGCAAATGTGGAACGTACTAAGCTAGAAATGTGTGATTTGGCTACGTGAACGATGTAAAATTCATCAACGCCATTTACGAAATCAAAAATGTTCAAATGTGTGTGAAATCTTATGGGACTTAACTGCTAAGGTCATCAGTCCCTAAGCTTACACACTACTTAACCTAAATTATCCTAAGGACAAACAGACACACCCATGCCCGAGGGAGGACCCGAACCTCTGCCGGGATCAGCCGCACAGTCCAGGACTGCAGCACCCTAGACCGCTCGGCTGCCATTTACGAAGTAAAAGCGCTATTCCAAGCGGAGAAAAGCGTATAACGTTGTCGGCGTCTGGATTTAAGTAAGGAAATTGAAAATAAATAAAGAATGAGTGCCTCGGACGTGTTGTTAAACAATTAAAAACTTGTATTGTACACTGGTAGTTGACGGCATCTGCTGAACGCTGCACCGTCAGAACAAACGTGTGAATGACGAAGCACTATCGTTTTCCTTGTGTTGTCTTCACGCATGTTTCCCTAGCTGATTTCAATGCGGGAGGTCTGCGTACTTGTGGTACCACAGCCTTGTACAGCGTACACGTCTGCTAACTCTAATACTAAAAACATTACAACATCACGAAGAAATAGCCCGAACAGATTATAAATTTGTAACGGAATTCGTTAGTTACAAAAGAGAGTTTCTGAATACAGCATGGTCCGTGTCGCCAGTTGGATTCTCCCCTACTGCTTCGTTTCAGCTGTGCAGCTGTTTTCCAGAGTGTGGTATGACCCGTCAAATGGACATACTTGGCCTACAGCTGATCATACATGACGAACAACCAACTGAACAGCTGTGACCTAACACACCCTTTAGAGGTGGCAGAGCGTCCTCACAGAATACTAAGAATACAAGACTGACGTGTGGTGCAAATGAAGGATTCCGTTAGTGCCACAAACCATGGCAGTACGCGCAGCTGTCAAAGTCGTTCACTTTAAAAGTTAATTAAAAGTGAGAGAGGCGTCTCGTTCGCCTTCTGAGTACACATTTTTGGAAACTTGGCTCTGACAGGTACTGAATTAAACCTAATATCCTCGCATTCGTGAACGTAACAGGTGTACCATCAGCTGTTGGGGACGGCCCCAATTCGTTGCAACTGATTCTACCGACGATATAACATCGTCACTATTCTGTAGCCGAATTAAATCCGATATTAACACGGCTCACGCCTATACTTCTCTCCCTGTTAATCTGAAATTCTACGTCTGTCTGACGCCTCGAAGTTAGCTGCAAAACTCACCGAAACATAAGTTATACTGTTTATTACTTTATTACAGATTAAATGTAGTGCTTTTTAGTTTACTGTAGGGGTAGCGTCATGAGGATGATGGCGTAAATTAATTGTTATGGAAGAAACGCGTCAGGACTGTGCGCTGGCGTTCTACTGGGGAGAACGCAGCGGGGAAGATAAAGAAGTGTCAGATGAGGCTCTTCTCTGCAGTTATGTAGTTGAGAAAAGAAAATAGTGGAACAGGGGAAAAAGAGGTGTGCCCTCCAGGCAGAAGTAGAAATGGAATATTTTGTATTGTATAGGCCGAAGGGAGAAACAGTAGGAGCTGCAAGGAGATGAGAGGTAACAGGAGAAAACCGTCAGAAACCACATTTCAGTAAAAGGAGAAAACCTCAGAAACAACATTTAAGTTTCCGTTTAGCAATCAGTTCGAGTTGTTACGTGGAAGAGGAGATGAGCCTCAACCAGTGTTTGATCTTAACAAGATGCAGCAGATTTTAAAGCTATGTCGGTGGGAAAGAGTCCCGCTGCTACGTAGCAGTCACGGGAGAAGTGTAAGCCAGTTGCTGCAGGAAAAGCTAGGCCTAGAACACCAGGACACAAGCACTGTGAAACCCAGCACCAAGCTTAGTCAGGTGACAAAGAACGTAGGGGCCTTGTGTAGAGATTTTGATGGCGCGGATAAGATACTTCCTGTAGGAGAAGCAGGGAACAGCCTAGCTAACAACTTAGAATATAGAATTAAATGTGAAGTGGAGAAAAATCGAGCAGCAACAGCACACTGACGTGTGGGGTTCCTCGAACTTTTTCAGCGACATGACCAGCCCTGGCTTAACACAGCTGTCACCTGTGTGAACAAAGAGCTCAGCTTTTGGCTGAAACAAAGTCTCATTTCTGTGCCGTCCCTATTGCTGCGATTGGAGGACGGAGCAACACTAATCATGGGCCTGCCTCTAAATACGAGGGGGAAGGAAAGATTACCTGAGCACCTTGTAGAAAGTGTAAGGGAGCAAGAAACACACAGGACTAAATGCCTGTGATTTCTCGAATCAAAGGGGCACATTTTTTATGTCACAATCAGGTTACAGGCGGAAAGCATTGAAAGAAATTGGAGAAATACAAGACCATTATACGTGTAACAGTTTCCACAAAAATAAAATTAATTTGTTTCGTCTCAACATTAGAGGGTAGAAAAGCAAGGTAGGGGTGAGCTTATTGTGTGCCTAGAAGATGTGAAAAAATCTGAAGGGAGAGCTGTCCTGTGCCTCTCTGAACAGCACGTGACCACAGGGATGGAGAAGTCATTTACGTATAGATTTAACATGGAAAAGTGACGATTTTCCACGTATGTAAAAGTTAGTCACAAAGTCAAAAATATTGAAAGAAATAGTTTTTATGTTGATCAGAATCTAGAACCATGTGCTTGTGAGACTATTTCTCTGCTAATTGTAACAGTCTGCAGATTCCCTCTAGCAAACTTTCAGCTGCTGATCAGAAATCTAGATGCATTATTGAGCTACCTGTCAGACAAGAAGAAAAATTTAGTAGTTTGTGTAGACTACTTGAAAGATACGGACAGGAAAAATTAACTAGAATTATTATTTGGGTTTTCCATTCTACTCTCAGTAGTCAGTTTTCCAACTCCTGTGCAGCAAGATAGTAGCACACTGACTGATTACATTTTTATAGACAGCGCTCAGGCTGAATCAATTAATGTGTTCCCAAATGCTAATGGACTGTCTGATCATGATACACAATTAAAGGAAATAAAGTGTGGCACCTTACAATCCGGACCAAGGCTCATGTAAAGCAGTGAGACTTATTAATGAAAACAGGATACAACGTTTTAAGAGTAAGCTAAAAGCGTGGTACGGGGTGAGGTACATGTAGAAAGAGAAGCTAATGTCAAATGTACTTTATTCCATAGCAAATTTGTGTCAATATTTGAAACTTGCTTTCCTGAAAAATTATCCGAAAGATCCATTTAAAAACAAGTAAGCTGTGGATAACTAAGGGAACTAAAATCTCATGTAAGTGGAAGAAGCAGATTTATGTAAAGGCTAGAATACGTCAAGTCTGACATTACTTGCGTACTACAAAAAATGTAGTCGAATTAAGTCGGGTGATGCTGAGGGAATTAGATTAGGAAATGAGACAAAGTAGTAGATGAGTTTTGCTATTTGGGGAGCAAAATAACTGATGACGGTCGAAGTAGAGAGGATATAAAATGTAGACTGGCAATGGCAAGGAAAGCGTTTCTGAAGAAGAGAAATTTGTTAACATCGAGTATAGATTTAAGTGTCAGGAAGTCGTTTCTGAAAGAAAATGTTTGTATGGAGTGTAGCCATGTATGGAAGTGAAACATGGACGATAACCAGTTTGGACAAGAAGAGAATAGATGCTTTTGAAATTTGGTGCTACAGAAGAATGCTGAAGATTAGATGCGTAGATCACATAACTAATGAGGAGGTACTGAATAGAATTGGGGAGGAGTTTGTGGCACAACTTGACAAGAAGAAGGGACCGGTTGGTAGGACATGTTCTGAGGCATCAAGGGATCACAAATTTAGTATTGGAGGGCAGCGTGGAGGGTAAAAATCGTAGAGGGAGACCAAGAAATGAATACACTAAGCAGATTCAGAAGGTTGTAGGTTGCAGTAGGTACTGGGAGATGAAGAAGCTTGCACAGGATAGAGTAGCATGGAGAGCTGCATCAAACCAGTCTCAGGACTGAAGACAACAACAACAACAACGAAAAATACTGTAGTATTTTAAAGAAATTAATTAAAATATCCAGAAGTATGTATGTCCTGACAGAAATAAATATTGCAGATAATAAGATTAAAACTACATGGGCTTCTGCCAAATGGGAGACAGGAGAGCCAGTCAGTGTACAAGATTCAGTAACAATTAAAGTAAATAACAATGTTGCCACTGATAATTCACAAGTTTGAAGGTACTTTTAACAGTCAGTTTCTAAACGTAGCACCAAATGTAGGAGTAAATTGTTCAGTTGAAGAAACAAGGGAATATATTAAAAATGTCATTCCACAAAACTTTAAGCAACTTCAAAAATAAATAAATAAATAAATAAATAAATAAAGGTCTTCTGGGTTTGATGATAACTCACTCAGAACTCTGAAAAGTTGTTCTAAATGAATAAGCATTATCCTTAGTGATATATGCAACACATCAGAGGTACAGAGAATTTTTCCAGACAGGTTAAAATATACAATTGTTAAACCACTTCGTAAGGAAGGTGACAAGGCAGACTTAAACAATTATCATCCAACTTCCTTACTGACTTCGTTTTCTAAAATCTTCGAAAAAGTTATATACTCAAGAGCAACCGCACATTTAAGTAGAAACAATTTACTTAGCATATAACAGTTTGGATTCCAGAAGGGCTGTTCGACTGAGAATGCTATTTATACATTCAGTCATCAAACAGTACAAGCCTTAAATAATAACATATCGCCAGTTTTTTGTGATCTTTCCAAGGCCTTCGACTGAGTGGATAACGGTACTCTCTTAGAAAAATTCAAGTTTTATGAAACTGATGACTTCAAACACTGCTGGTTAGAATCATACTTTACAATCAGAATGCAAAAGGCTGTGATGAATGACCTGGACAATATTGGGAAGGTAGAAAATTTTTAGCGACTGGGGTAAAATCACAAAGGAGCCCCATACGTTTCAGATTTGCTTCATTCCTATTGCTCATGTGTCTGAATGACCTCCCACTTAACATTCAACAAGCAAACTTGGTACTTTTTGCAGACGAGACTAGTGTAATAATAAATCCCATTAGAGATAAAGCAACAGAAGAGTTAGTAAATAATATTTTCCAAAGAATTATGAAACGGTTCTCTGAAAATTGACTCTCGCTAAATTTGAAAAAAAGAAAACACACTACATTCAGTTCTGTACAACAAGTAGAGTAACACTAATAAATGAAAAATGGCTTAGCCCAACGGCTGCGCCAACACCAATAAAATAACTTCAACACACATAAACCTGTATCGAACATAAGTAAAATTACATATGGCACCGTATCTCCTCTGCCATTTGTTAGTGTGTATGTAAGTAATATGTTATCACTTAGCTAATTCTGAAGTTTATGAGTAGATAGTAGCACTAGTCTAGATGTTATTTTGATCATTTTTAGGACTTCTGAAGAAGACTATATTATTATAGCACAAACCATGGTCAAGGTTTAAAATAAACATAAGTTAGCGCAACTGTGGGCTGTTTTTCATTCGAGACGATGTGTACATAGTCTGTCTCGTTCCGCACCATTTCGATAAAAGAATCGTTCAAATGATCTACGGAACGTGTAACTAACTGTCGTGATATCGTGTCCACACTTTGAACAGATGACAGATGTCCACTGTAGGCCAAATTAATCATCGGAATGTCTTTGTCATTAGCAGTATGGAAACGCCTGTAGGTCTTTTTTGTGACCGCCTTCTGCTTAGTAATCCAGTTCATTTTTCTGCTTGAAGTCAAGTATGTTTCGTTGTTTTCTTTGGAACTCTTCTTTTTAGTCGCCTATGGACGTTATTAATGGTGCCCGCAGTCATTCATTAGTACTGACTTCCTGGATCTAAGTCCTTCTCGCGAAAGTACTCCTCCTTGATTTAATTTCAATTACTGCTAACTTTGTATTCTGCAATACTCGTTTATAGGTACCGTATACTCTCTGTTGTGCAGATGCATAACATTTAAACTTGAGTGCTCGTAACCGCTGCTGATAGTAAAAACGGGTAAAGGCGCAAGAATGTCGTAATAAGCGACATGTGAGCACGTAATAAACAATAAATGCACTTAAGTCTACTGCCGTGGCACCTGGAAGAAGAGTCACCTTTTTTGTGGCGCCACGCTTCGACTCCTTGGATGCTGCCCGCATCTTTTCCTACCCTCTGCCACCCCTGAACGCCTGTTGCACCCAATGCGCTCGATGCTATCGCGTTGCACGTCTTATTTCGTATCGACGTACTAATCTGCCGTGTATGAGGCGCCACAACACTGTTCCACATACCGATCAGGAAAGCAAATACACGAAGTAAAGGTATCAGACAGTCCCGGCACCAAAATTAGCAGTCACATAACAGATCAGAATTTGCTGACCTGGAAGGTCAGCAGATCTACAGCATGTGACCTACAATTAAAGTTATTACCCATATGCATACCCGAACTTTCGAACGCTCTGTTTCAAGTATTGCGAACCCCTTATACTGCACGTCTTGCCTTGTACCAGACTTTATGACCAACACTTTGTTACAAGTTGAGTAGTCATTCAAACATAGAAAAACTGAGATATACTTCTAGGCCTGGGGTTCCCATACTCTCCCTCTGATGGAACACTTTGAGGATCCTGGAACTTTGATGGAACACCTTGTCATATTTTGTAGGGAAATAAAATTCAAAAAAAGGAGAGAAACTACTTCAATTTTAAATCATAACCAACAACACAGAAATCATAATTAAAAAAAAATGATTAGTATCGTTGGTTTGTCAAGAGAAAAAACGCTACCCTATTTTAATAAGAGTTTTTTGCGGAGCACTTGTTCACTTCCTGTCGAACACCTGTGTTCCGCGGAGCACAATTTGGCGAACCCTGTTCTAGGCAAAAATAAATTCACCGTTACTTCCCTATTTTCAGTTCTGGTCAGCTTAATTCTGATGCTTGCATCTTCAAGAAAGTATATGGTATTAATAATGCTATATGTTCTTAACAAAAATTAGTAATAGAAGACCTCACACTGAACCCTGAGGCAGGTCGGGAATGGTAGCCTTAACTCCGTGGTAAGAAGATGAGTCCTTATCAAATATAATGTAGGTGGGAAACTCGACTTTCTGCTTTCTTTTTGCTAAATTATTAATCACATCGCTGAAGCAGTATTCCACAGATCCACTGTATTTGAAAAACGTCATCGTATTCCGCGAAAAGTGGTTGTATTGTCTACTCTGTTTGGCGGCCGTCAATTTTAGGAACGTGATACTGAAAATGTGCGCCGAATATTTTATGCAGAAGTGGATGAAGCTGCATTCCTGTTTTGTTTTTGTCATTCACTTTCATGAACTGTGCAAGACGATGGCTTGTTAAAGGCATTGTTTGTACATTTTTAAACAATATCTGGTGTTAAATGATTGTTAGATAAGTAGTATAAAATAAACTGTATATTCGCAGACGGCACTTTCGTTAAAATGTACTGCAATTGTTGCCAAAATTATAATGTACACACGAGGACAGTTTAAACGCTACAACCATTATCGACCGCTTGTACATATATGCCAGTGGTCCTCCGTAATTCCAATAAATATCCTTTTCCCCCCTATTTTCACTTCTTAAGTTTATTAAATTTTTATACTTCGATGTGACATGTAATAGTGATTGTAATATTAGCTGTTAATTTTATTTATTTATTTATTTTTATTTTTTTTACCGCGCCTCTGTTAAGGTAACTTCCTACATTCGATTTCTAACAGCTTTGAAATGTAACAGTTACACCCTTATTAATGTAATGCCGTTCTGTTACGAACTTTTATATAATTGAAAGTTAAATGATACAGATTCTTCTATTCAGCGTTGAAATATCACAGATGTGCCTGGTGTCATAGACGTATGCTACTGTCACTAACCCCGACTAGCGACAAATACTGTTTCTCTTGTGACACGTTGTACTGTCAGAGGCAATTTGAGCATTGATGTTGTAGAGGAATGAGTAGAAAGTGACAAGATATATTACTCAGCTTCACTGTTTTATTGCAATGTGTATTTATCAATTTTGTCTTACTCTGTAGTATGCCACAGATATGATTATGTAACTCGGAACGCCTTATGAAAAGTTAAATAATAAAAATTTCGACGACCAAAGCAAGCGTATAGCCAACATGGTCGCAGATGTCGCCAAAGACGTCTTTGTCCATGATGGTGAAGAAACTACTTCCTTGACTTATTCCCAGAAGTACTTGGTGTGACCAGTACAGTATTCGTCTTGTCCTAGTGTCTTACAATGCTCTCAAAAGACCTTTGTAGTTTAGATTCATCAAATTCAAAGAATCGGTCACGCGCTCTTCAGTGTCTTTTCTTTTGAAACCATTTATTGTTCACGGTACCTCTAACACCAAGAACACTAATTTCTTTAAAATCATTGTATGAATTACATGCAAAATACTAGAACATCGTTCTTATATCAGTCTTGGGACGGATGAACGTTTTGCGTTGGGACTTCCAATACGCGTGTTGGTTTCGAAGTGCGTCATAGCAGAAAGCGAAAGATGGTCCTAGAGATAATCACGGACAAGCAACAATACAGATAGTGCGAGGCGAAAAGGCCATGTTAGACTACTTGTTTTTTCAACATTTAAACACTGAGCCCTGCTTACAATATGAGACAACGAAGCGCTTTACTGTTCACTGTGAATTCGTTATAAGGCTCTGTTTCACCTTAATGGTTCCTGTGAACTGCGACCAAGTCCGTGAAACTCTAATGCTCTGAAACTCACAGCGCGGAGCATAGTGCGAATATACAGTCTTCTCCTCAGCGTGTGTGACCAATTACCGACACTTGAACTCGTAATAGTTTCACGTCAAGCCAACCATTCCGGTTCCAGCTGGATGGCGTTTCGTCATACTGCAGGGGGTACTTCGCTGCATTTTGTGATTTCTTTGCCCGGTGGTATTATTAACCAAATGTGTTCGGTTCAACTTAGAAACACCGTCTCTAGTGAAATTAAACACGTGTGTACAGACTTTTCGAGCTACGGTCTGAAGCATTTCTGACAGACGTTGTCAGATACAAGATTACAAATATTAGTCAACTGGATGACTTCATTTTCAAACTATCAAGCGGAACATGATTGTCCGTATTTTACACACGGAAATTTTGGTAATCAAGTCAGTTTTCAAGCTACCTGGTTTAATCAAATGATATTAACGACTGTACAATTAAAGAGGTGCGCTTTTATGCCACATACCGTAACTACTGATTTTTGTAACTTCATATTGAATAACTCGGATCACGTAACAACTTCAGTATTCATCTCCTTTCTTCGCTGCTTGCTATTTTCCCTGTGCGGTTCTCGTCCATCTTCTTCTGATGTTGCCTTTTCATGATTTCTGATTTTATCTACCTCGTAAGTTTTCTAGATATGGTATTTTACTTGTTACAAAAGTTTCCTCTATTTATTTGCTACTTTTTGGCATTGTTTCTATGTGATTCTTTTGTTATTTCTGTAATCCGTGCTATTTTTTTCAAAAATGCAGCGAAGTCTGTTTCGTTAGTCTTTTTCATTCATTCGATGGAGGCGTAAAAGAAGATTAACCTTCGCTTTTCCATTTTTATTTAAAATGACTTAGCTATTTCTCATACAAATTTCACTTTAGATACGGTATTTGTTAGAGTTTCACGAATTATGTTTGCAATTTTTCTTTTAAGCAAATTCTATGATGGTTTTCATCATTTTTCACTGATTAAGATTTATTGAAATCAGTAAATTATACTATTTTAGGTCTTACAATTAACATACTGTGGCAAACAGCTGATTTTAAGCTAAAAATTTGTTTTGTGTAGGATATATCCTTTCGCAAACGTCCCTGATATTGTCCCAGTTGTTTGTCTATAGTTTATTTAACTCTGTTCAGGAGAGTGTTTGATAATAATATACCTCCTCTTAACCCAACGAATTAGAAACATCCTCCATTACGTTTCGAAAAAGTCTATTTTCCTGTTTCGCCTTCTCTGAAGTGACCATGTTTCATTTGTACAAAATGTTATGTTCATAATATATAGCGTTTCAGAAACCTCCTTACCTATGTTAGGCCAATGTGTCTAGTAGCAAATTTACATTTTTGCAAGATCTCTTCTTTGCCTATGACTACCTTCTCCTTACGGCAGCATACTTTGCCCGAAGTCTTGCACTACGGACTGCAGAATAAATGCATACACTAGGTTTTGCGCTAAGCTACAAATTTTGTTCGCTCTTATTATCACCAGAGAAACTCTGTGACAATGTACAGTACGGTGAAGTAATATGAAACCCCAAAGAAGCTGGATAACGAAATTCAAAGATGGATTAGTAATCTACGTTATGTATAAACATAATCTCGGAGTAATAAAAATGAAAAGCAATGAAGTTCCGTAAAACAAGGTGTAAACTGGTGTTGCTGTTATAGGTAAATAAAAAAATAATAATGGGTATAACATAGACCAAATGGGTACCAAAGAAAAAAAAATACCGTTTGTGTTACGGCGGTGAGAAGTGGACTTTTCAGGCAAAACCGCAAAAGCGGGTTCTGTAAAACGGATCAGGTGCTACTGGGGGAAATTATTTGCCCTGTGAATTTTGAAAAGCAGTGTGTGGAGTACCGCTGTGTGGAGATGCAAAACATGCGAAACGAGGGAAGAGAGAAGTTGGTCGATTGGCCTTGGAGACGCGGTGTTGCAGGGCGTTGTTGAAGATCGGATCGACTGACCGAGTACGGAATGAATGAACAGTTAGTGAGAAAAAGATGCGTGTTAAAGAGCATAACGGACAGGAGAGAGAGACGGCATATTACGTATCACGAAATGAGTCACTGCTGAAAGATAGTTGAAGGAATGTAGAAAGAACTGCATCAAACTGACGTTGCCGTTGTCGACACGAACAACGCAGCGACGCAGATAACAAACAACCGAAAATAGAAATCTCTCATTTGTGAACGATTACGGAAAGTAATCGCACTAAGTATGTAAGTAGACTGTTTAGGTGTTTATGTTGGAGACGCCATGTAGCGTTCTGTATTAACATCGCTGACTGCGCTGTGTGCAGTCTGTGGCTGGTTGGACTCATTGTTGGAATATTCGTTAGTGTAGTGTTGGGCAGTTGTTGGATGTGAACAACGCGTAGCATTGGGCAGTTGGAGGTGAGCCGCCAGCAGTGGTCGATGTGGAGAGAGGATGCCAGAGTTTTGGGATGTTAATGTGAGCGGACGATCTGGACGTGTAACGAATAATCCAACAATGAGTTCAGCCAGCCACAGACTACACACAGCACAGTCAGCGATTTTAATACAGAGCGCTACGTGGCGTCACCAACATAAAAACCTAAAAAGCCTACTTACAACCAGTTGAAATGAAAATCTAAATTGATCCGTCCTGCATCTACTTCCGCGTTTCGGACAATAAAAGACTGACTTCAGCAGAAATAGGTTGAAGGGCGCTGATGACATCGCCGTTTAGCACCTTAAGTCACTAATCATCGTCGCCATTATCATCATCAAATAGACTGATTTCACGAGTTACGTATTACGGTACTAAATCATTTGCCATTACGGCGCAACTTTCGCGCAAATAGAAAGCATTGGTCAGCAGCAACTACTTCTGTGGGTTCTGCGAGTTGTTATATCGAGTGTTATGAGATCTCGAAACTAACTTTCCAGTGGTTCCTGTACATGTTCAGCAATACTACGGGAGGGATGATGTACTGCAGGGCGGAAGATTTGTGCATTTTTTAGTCTCTCCCTTTTTCGTTACACTAGCGTTCGGAGTGCGGTAAAAACGAGTCCATATGTTTTCGAACTCCTCTATCTTGTTCCCACGGGCCTGCAGTGAGATATATAATGAAGGTGGAAGAACCTTACATTTAAGGAACTAACTTATCCAGTAACAAGATAGCTGCCCCCCCTCATGGAAATAATTAAGAAACGTGTCACTAGATTTCTAGAGACACGTTTCTTAATTCTTAATTATTTCCATCAATTCCTCTGACCTGCATTGGAGGGGGGGGGAGGGGGGGGGGAGGTCAGCAAATACCTCGACAGCAGCTAGCGTTTCTTGTATGCCGATTCTTTTGAGTGTGCACTTCAGCTTAGCGCTTCGTAATCGATGTGACGGAATCCTTCGATACATCACCAACGCTCTGCTCAGAAATACCCGCGCCGTACCCATCCGCAACGGACAGAAAGTCTAGACGCAACTCCAGTTCACATCTCACTAATACAGGGCAGGAGATCGGTCTTTCGTAGCGACCAGCATCTCGGCTAGACTTAGAGAAAGCTTTTGACAACGTTAACTGGAATACTCTCTTTCAAATTCTGAAGGTGGCAGGGGTAAAATACAGGGAGCGAAAGGCTATTTACAATTTGTACAGAAACCAGATGGCAGTTATAAGAGTCGATGGGCATGAAAGGGAAGCAGTGGTTGGGAAAGGAGTGAGACAGGGTTGTAGCCTCTCCACGATGTTATTCAATCTGTATATTGAGCAAGCAGTAAAGGAAACAAAAGAAAAATTCGGAGTAGGTATTAAAGTTCATGGAGAAGAAGAAAAAACTTTGAGGTTCGCCGATGACATTGTAATTCTGTCAGAGACAGCAAAGGACTTGGAAGAGCAGTTGAACGGAATGAACAGTGTCTTGAAAGGAGGATATAAGATGAACATCAACAAAAGCAAAACGAGGATAATGGAATGTAGTCAAATTAAATCGGGTGATGCTGAGGGGATTAGATTAGGAAATGAGACACTTAAAGTAGTAAAGGAGTTTTGCTATTTAGGGAGTAAAATAACTGATGATGGTCGAAGTAGAGAGGATATAAAATGTAGACTGGCAATGGCAAGGAAATCGTTTCTGAAGAAGAGAAATTTGTTAACATCGAGTATAGATTTAAGTGTGAGGAAGTCGTTTCTGAAAGTATTTGTATGGAGTGTAGCCATGTATGGAAGTGAAACATGGACGATAACCAGTTTGGACAAGAAGAGAATAGAAGCTTTCGAAATGTGGTGCTACAGAAGAAAACTGAAGATGAGGTGGGTAGATCACGTAACTAATGAGGAGGTATTGAATAGGATTGGGGAGAAGAGAAGTTTGTGGCACAACTTGGCTAGAAGAAGGGATCGGTTGGTAGGACATGTTTTGAGGCATCAAGGGACCACAAATTTAGCATTGGAGGGCAGCGTGGAGGGTAAAAATCGCAGAGGGAGACGAAGAGATGAATACACTACGCAGATTCAGAAGGATGTAGGTTGCAGTAGGTACTGGGAGATGAAGAAGCTTGCACAGGATAGAGTAGCATGGAGAGCTGCATCAAACCAGTCTCAGGACTGAAGACCACAACAACAACAGCATCTCGGCATTCAACAGAGCTAAGGAGCTGCGGACACTGGTTCATCCAGTAGCGGGCACCGGAACTTTTTGGCATTAGGGGCAATGGTCGGGAAGGGTGCAGCACACAGCCCACCACTTCCTGCCGTGGCCTGTTCCTCTACCGCACAGTGATGTTCACAGCACACTTCCGAGAAAAGTAAAAACGTAATGGGCAATGTTAGTGGACTTAGAGTGTAAGACCGTAACATCGAACGCACATGTTACCGGGCGATTCAGTAGCAGATACTACATCATCCTTGATATTTCAACTCAAATCTCAACAGAAAATCCATTGTTACTCCTGCGGAACTAAGAGCAACTCGCATGAATACTAACTAGACGAGACATTTCTTAAAATTAATGCCGTCACCAATCTGTGATTACTGCTTCATGGAAGACGACTCTATACAGATATTAATAGAATCTCATAAATACAATCTGTATATTGAGCAAGCAGTGAAGGAAACAAAAGAATAATTCGGAGTAGGTATTAAAATCCATGGAGAAGAAATAAAAACTTTGAGGTTCGCCGATGACATTGTAATTCTGTCAGAGACAGCAAAGGACTTGGAAGAGCAGTTGAACGGAATGGACAGTGTCTTGAAAGGAGGACATAAGATGAACATCAACAAAAGCAAAACGAGGATAATGGAATGTAGTCGAATTAAGTCGGGTGATGCTGAGGCAATTACATTAGGAAATGACACACTTAAAGTAGTAAAGGAGTTTTGCTATTTGGGGAGCAAAATAACTGATGATGAAGTAGAGAGGATATAAAATGTAGATTGGCAATGGCAAGGAAAGCGTTTCTGAAGAAGAGAAATTTGTTAACATCGAGTATAGATTTAAGTGTCATCATCCAAGAGTAGTATACAATAGACACTCTCTAAAAAGTCACCGATTACTTTTTGCCTACATATATATCGAAGCTTCATCAATAGGTCCGTTGCCAATTGTAATCACCATTTCATACAGCTCTGTAAGAAAGGATCTTCAAAATTTTATGAGTTTTTGTTATGTAACATTGGTAAACTTTTGTACATCTTCAGTTAGTTTTGATATTAAAATGTGTCTTCTATTGTAAGACTGAAGTCAGAATAATATACTTTTTAGACATACTAGCTGAAAAGGACCGGCATCGCATGGTTTTCATTTTCATTTGTTTCCTGCGAACATTCCAGATTACTCGAGAACATAGTAAAAATGACCATTCAAAAAATCATAAAAAAGTTAGTGTGGCAAGCTAAAAAGTACCTTCGAATGTTGAAAAGTACTCTCCAGTACTCTTAAATCCAGTGAAGTATTCAACAGTGCCCTAATTTCAAATAAAATACTCAGGCAATCACTTCTTCATAGGACACAGAGAACATTCCAAAACATTCGAGAACGTTAAAAAAATTCAGGAATTTTCTACAACATTCTAAAATACCGAAGATTCGAAACTATTTCAGGACACTCGAACACATTCGTTAACATTAAAAAAAATCCGTAAAAGCTAGACAACATAGATAAATTTTGAACTTTTTCCCTCAAAATATACACTGATGCGAAAGACCACCAGTCTTTAAATACACAAATTAAAAAGCTATACTAAACAGTCATATTCACAGCACAGTTGTATTTAATTAACTGTATTTCATATTTAATTAACTTATTCTGTCACAATACTTGCTTATGAACTACATCTGTCGTCTTGTTATTTCGTGAATAGATACATAAATTCTTTGGGGTGGCCACCCCTAGAGCAAGCTATATATAAATGACTGAGAAAAGCATCATCCTTTCAAATTAATACGACGACATGTTAACGTTCCTCTTTGTGCCTTATTTATAGTGATACCAACTACTAATATTGCTGGAAATTGCAGTCTCTAGAATTCAAATGGCAGTTCGGTAGATATGAGCGTAATCCTCTTTATCTTTTCCAGGTATTATTTTTGTTCCAATTATGCTATATTGTCTGATAAGTGTTCAAGAACATTGCTTGTTTTGGATTTTTAAATTAATATAGTCAACTACAGCTTTTTCATGTAACCAACCTAAATAATTTTGCTGAATGTTTGGAAAAACTTGATGTGTCGATTGATTTGGGCTGTTGACAATGTTAAGTTCAGTGTGGCTGGTTGTAATCAATGTGGTGAGTGCCTCCACTAATTTGTGAGAATTTTTCGACAAAATCTTTCGCTTCTTCCACATAGTAAAGCTGAACTCTCGTATTTGTTCTTAATTGTACTTTGCTCACTCAAGGGTAGAGAAACGATTTCTTAGAATATGCATTGATTTAATCGGCTGGAGTTAATGTTGGAAAAACGGGAAGCATTTGCCGAAAATGTCGTGAATGTGAAAGTAATGCACCTCGCATTAATTCCAGACTGCATGGAAGATCTAGAACAGTCTTAAATCTTCAGCAAGATTCTATATACATCTACATGGATACTTTGCGAATCACACTTAAGTGCCTGGCACTTTATACGACATTGTCCAACATTCTCGAACGTTCTAGAAAGAACATTCTGGCCAGTCTTGTCCACTTCGCCACTCGGTAAGCTGCTTGACCGTCTTCCCATAAGAAACAAGCGTTTCTTTATTTCTACCATTTTCGTAAGTCCAAGTTCAAAATTGTCTTAATAGGGACATATTTTGAAAAACTTTTCATCTCCTATTTCGCCCACTTAGGGATGGAATATCAAAAAATTCCTTCTTAAACCACGCCTACCGTGTAAGATCAACACCCTCGCCAACTTCCGACTTTCTGTCCTTAGTTGTTTGGGCTGGGCGATCGTGAGTCAGAAAGGACTTTGCCTTTAAATACGTGTATTGATTGATCGTCTAATACAATTCTTCTCTTATCTTTATACGCCTCGGTGTCATGTAGTACTTCGTATTTTGTAATTAATGCTGAAAAAGTCCTGACTGGGTGATCTGGTGTAGGATATATGTATATGGTCAAACGGAGTTTGCATGAATTACATAATAAGCAGAATCTAATCAAATTGCGTCATTGTGGAGTATGTCTCATTTTGCGATTCCCTGTCAGAGGGGTCACAGTTCGAAGTAACTGACGGAAAATCACCGAGTGAAATGGAAGTGATATCTCACGTTTCACAAGAAATTGCTGCAGGCCCTCTTCTGTTCCTGACCCATATGAACGATTCAGGAGGCAATCTGAGCAACCTTTTTAGGTTGTCTGCAGATGATGCTGTCGTTTACTGTCTAGTAAAGTCCTCAGAAGATCAGTACGAATTACAAAATGATTTACAGAAGGCGTCTGCATGGTACGAAAAAGGCAGTTGACCGTGATGAATAAAATGTGTGAGGTCTTGGACATGAGCACTAAAAAAAAAGCATTAAATTTCGGTTACTTGATGAATTATACAAATTTAAAAGTTGTCGATTGAACTAAATACCTAGGGGTTACAATTACGAACCACTTGAATTGGAACCATTGTATAGAAAGTATATAGGGAAATGCGAACGGGAGAATGCGTTTTATTGGCAGAGCACTTGTGAAGATGCGACAGATGTGCTAGAGAGACCGCCTGCGATACATTTGTCCGTGCTCTCCTGGCGTATTGCTGCGCGATACGGGATCCGCATCAGGCAAGATTGAAAAAGTTCAAAAAATGGCAGCTCGTTTTGTACTATCGCAAATAGGAGAGCGGATGTGATAGGCGAGTTGATATGGCAGTCATTAAAACGAACGCATATTTCGTTGCGGTGAGGTGTTTTCACGAAACGTCAATTACCTACTTACTCCCCTGAATGCGAAAATATTGTGTTGATGCCCACGTGCGTAAGCAGGAAAAAAATAACAGAAATCAGACGTCGCGCGGAAACATATAAGTGTTCGTTTCTCCCAGGTGCTATTCGAGGAACGAACGGTCTAGAAATAGCCTGAATGCGGTTGTATGAAGCCTTTGCGAAGATGTATGTAAATTGCAGAACATTCATGTAGATGCAGACTAAATCAGACCATAAGCGCATTAAAAAATAATTTAAAAAATGAAAAAAAGGTGTTTAGAGTTTAGTGGTTTAGGGAAAGCACGGAAAGCAATAGGGCGATTTGAGGCCTTCTGTCTCCGAAGACAACCCGGCATTCGAACCATCACATCAGCTCGCTCGGTTGGTATTGACGTATACAGCCATTAATTACACGAAGTGTTTCCTGTGTAAGTCGGTCGTAATTCCCGCTCACATAGTTAAGCATGAAACTGTCCCGTGCACAGCTACTTCGTCAGGAAGCGAAGTAACCGAGCTGCCGTTACTGCCGTGAAAGGTCGTTCGTATATTACTGGCAGGAAAGAGCTCGCAGCTGGACACGGTGAACGCACTGTCGAGTTTTGCAGCACGCGTTAGTGGCGATCAGCAGCGGCTGTTACACGTGTCACATGCATCTCTGCCGGTTGCGAACAAGGCAGGGAGTGACTGACGATGGTTGTACACGTTGCAGTGTTAACGCCGCGGTGGCCAGATATCGCGGTGCTGCACACAGGGGCCTCAATTCTCCCCAGCAGGTGGCGCCAGCTACGTCACCTGCGACGAGAGAGAGCTGCATGGCGGCCGCAGATTAATACGTCACTCAACGCGCACACACACACACACACACACACTCGCGCACGCAGAGATTCACACACATACGCTAGCAATGACGGCGAATTAAAAAAACAATTTCACCGGTGGCGCCGCGTGCCGTTACGGGGCCGGCTATTATTACCTGTTTCGCAGAGACGGTGCGCTAACCAGCAGCGCCAACTAACTACCACCCGGTCGTCATATCTCGCACCCCGCTGTCACTCGACCCGCCGAACAACTGACTGGCGACCGGCGGCGCGGAGAGAGAGCGGGCCCCGCGGCCGGTGGGCGGGGCTCCGGCGCGCCCGGCGACGGCCATTCGCCCGCGGCGCCACGCCCCCTGCCCCGCCATTGGCCGGCGGCCGGCGCAGGCGCAAATGATGATTGACGCAGCGCCATGCCGGGCAGGTGGCCGCGGGGGTGTTACGCTACTGGGCGACCTCTGCGCACACTCGCAGACCTGTGAACCGGGTCTTCCTCTCTCGCCCGCCGCCTCTTCTCCGGGCACTGCGAGACAATGGGACTAGATTCCACCTTCCAAGATTTCCGACATTACTAACAGCCTCACCTCCAGCCATACACTGTGAACCACCGAGACGTGCGGGGCCGAAGGTATTTCAGTTTCGGTTTCTTCCATTGACAGTACCGTGGCAGGATCGGTTTAAAGACAGGCGGTGCCGTTGCACTAATCATCCGTAACAATGTATGTTTACATGTATTTCTTTTAAACGTATTATTTTGCATCCTTAGAATAACTGAAAGTACCTTCTGACAGAATTGTGTTTCATTAATTTACAAATAATAAGTCGCGCCACCGCGTAATTAAAATAATAGTCGTCCTGAAGAAGACAGCTTCAAAATCGTTCGAAACGTCGGCGTATTAATTACTTTAATGTTTCATAGCGACGCAGCCTGAGAGGCCTACACAAAATGAATGTATCGACTTGAAACTGACATTCACCGCGGAAGCCTACGAACTTCTAATACTTGGGTCGTGTACACTTCGTGTTTATAATTAATCTTTCGGTACTTGTGTCAGAGTGGACAGAAAACTGGATAGCGTATAACTACCAAAATGTTTAGCAACGATGTGCAGACCGTCTGCTGCAGGATTTGCGTTGTTAGTAATGTTAGTTTCACGACTTGCCGTTAGGTGTCGGTAGCTGAACGGCGACTTAGGGTTGAAACACAAGCATATGTGTGCATCAGAGTTGCATTGCAGACAATCAACACGGGTCTGGACAAAGTGAGCAGGGCTTTAGTCGTGCAGCTGTTTTATCGAACGTCAACAATATCGCTGCTCCTGTTCGCGAGTATCGACGCATTAAGTGAACACGGGCAGGTCCTCTTTGCGCACTGGAGTTAAAGAACATGATTCCGAAGTTGAAATTACCTACTGATTTGGAAATTGCACCTGGGAAAGGCCGATTGCCAACTGCGCCACAATTTGTTTGAAGAAGTTACTGTTGCCTCGGCTGAGAAAGCTGAACGAAATGTCCGACCTTCAACCAGTTTTAAAGGCACATTTGCAGGATGGGCGTGGATATATAGCAAAAACGTATATATATATAAGTCCAGAATATAAATAAAGAATTACGTAAGAAATTAATTAGTACAAGCGGTTGTATCGATTGTGGCGTGCTACCGCTGAAACATTAGAATAATTATGCAGTTCAGTTGTCTTGCCGAGAATACGGCACCATTTTTGTTCTGCAACCTTCCTGACCGGACGCATTTCTGCCATCTCTGGAGATAATTCTTTGGCGCACCACCATCATTCTAGGAGACGCAATTTAACTAGGCGTATTCATAGTTCCACACAGCAACAGAGTTAGTGTGTTAATTTAATATAATATTTTGTGAATACAGCTCTAATATTTAACCTTGTGTTTCATTTATGTTACAAGCTATTGTTCCAATTAAACGGCGTCTTGGCAAGACTAAAGGTTCCGCGTTATAAATTGTACCAAATGTCCAGCACGAACTAAAGCTTTGGAATTATTCAAACTACAAAGTCCGATATTTTCAGAAAAATTACGGTCAATTTACAATGAACAAATCTTAGGCAAAAAGCCATTGTAGATAGTACAAAGTATCAGTATGAAATGGGAGGATCAGGTAAAATTCTTGTATGGTTGAAGAGCTGCGTTCGGGCACGTAAAATTTTACGCATTAAACACTGATCGTTACTGTCCCAGACGTACTGCATCACCTCTTTTCCTTGAAATGTCTACGTTCAGTACTTCGGCTAAAATTCGTTGTTGACAGACTTTAAAGGACGAACTGAATGGTAATGCCCCAGCGCCTGAAATCTGCTAGAAACGAAATACTCGCACAATTTCAACGACCGTTTCAATTCCGTAACATCAGATGGAAGACTAATAACATCACCAAACAAGCAAACGAACAAGTTTTATGTCTTTTCTTTAGAAAGGCTACACATCACCGGCTTGTATTTAATGTGGAATAAGAGTTTAAGAAACATTTTAAAAAGTATATCCAGAATTTGCAAATCAAAGACTAAAAATTATAACAAATATTTTAATCACTAGGGAAGAAACTAGTTTTAGGAAAGGAGGGCCACGCACAAATGCAATCTCCTCAATAAAGAAAATTAATGTAAAACAAAGAAAATTCAACAGCGAAATATATTCTGCATTTAATGATTTAGAAGAAGTCGTTGATAAGATTTGCAAGACAGTGCCGTAGGGAATTTGCAAATAATGAAGACACCCAAATAGTTTCATGAAAACTACCAGACCACCGTATGGAAAAATACCAGTTTGTGTACATAAAAATTAAAGGATAAGAGAACGGAGTTTTACAAATAAAGGATCATGACAGGGAGGCAGCCATTCAGAAACAGGGCTTACTATACACGTGGCTGACCTGTTTAAAACTTGGAAAAAGGTATTTCATCTGGCGATTTGTGTGCAAAAAATATTTCACTACATCCAGTACTCTACGCGGATGATGTGTACATGGTTCGAAAATTCGTGTCCACGAAAGAAAAACAATACAGTTTAAAGGGAACCAGCCAAGTAAAGAAAGTAATTATTGAAGAATAAAATTAATTAAGAAGCCAAACATTTAAAGTTTTTAGAATATTATATTTCGCCTGAGAATGATGTACCTTTGGATGAAATGGTTAGCTCAGTTTAAAGGTAGGGCCAATATTGTTGTATATTGGCAAAAGTCTCAAATACAAGATAGCTGTGGAATTGATCAACACAGTTACAGTATGAGTTTTTATGTATGGAAGCGAATGTAGAATAGAAAGGGAAACATAAAAAACCCATTTCAGACGACAGAAAGTAAATTTTTAAGAGACACTATACATATCGTGAGTCAGAAATGGAAACTGTATGGTAAAACAAGAATTTCAAAGTAGAATCACTTCGAAGTAAAATAAAAGCGTATAGCAGAAGATGATACCAACATTACAAACAATCCCTGCATATAAATTGTGAATAGCAGCCATTGACTTTACTCCAGACATAAAAAGAGATGTATGAAGACAGAAGAAGAAATGAACATCAGAACACGCTTTAACCTAGGATAATCAGTGAAGAGAAGAAGACGTGGAATTTCAAACTGGAAGATTGCGGACACTAGTATGACTGAAGAGAACTCAAAGAACTAAAATGTGGAAATTCTTGGCAGATTAAAACTGTGTGACGGTCCGAGATGCGAACTCTGGACCTTGGAAAGTAGGAGACGGGGTACTGACGGAAGTACTCCTGTGAGGAAAAGCCGCGAGTCGTCCTTGTGGAGCTCAATCGGTAGAGCGCTTGCCCGCAAAAGGCAAATGTCTCAAATTCTAATCTCGGTCCGGCACACAGCTTTGATCTGCCAGGAAGTTTCACATCGGCACACATTCCACTGTAGTGCGAAAATTTCATTCGGGAAACTGAAATATGTTTCGTGTGGTATGTATTTTTCATGTTTTACAGAAAATTTCATGTTATTTGTAAAAGTATGAAGAATGAAAATCTTAAGAAAGGAGCACAAATTTTAAAGTGTTTTTTGCATACGCTTAACAATAAGTTTTTAATGTTGCAACAGAAAACACTTTTATACAAGAAAATAATTTTTGCGTAATTAACTGTGAAAATTTTTATTTTTGGCTTGTTTTTGTTGTTCAAACACATCTTTTCGTCACCGTATACTCAGGTCCGCTTTTCTTGTCGTTTTGGTGTTCTTTAAGTAAAATCTTTGCAGATATATGAAAAGGGAGACGAATACCGAACACATCTTGTCTAGATTAACGTTTTTACGAGTGGCTCAAAGACAGAGTCCCACAATGAAGGAGCGGCAGACGAAACACAGGAAGCTCGGCGCTTCTGAGAAACCCAGTTCCCTACAGCGCTTGCAACAAGGGGAAATGCATTCTGAGCGCTTAAAACAACAAATCGAAGAGAAGGGAAATTTTTCTTTTCCGATTGTCTTTCAACTAACATTATTTGTCATCTGACACAATGTGTTCTGTGTGCTGTTGATCTTCCAAAATACGTTCGTTTCAATTAGAAATGGAAGAAAATAAGATTAACTTGATTCAACATTAAAATGGAATTTTCAGTTATACGCATTACTCTATTAAATAACTATTTCTTTCCCTGAGTGAGGGTCTATGAATCAGTACCAGTAAGATATGGTGATTTTTGGAAAAAGAAAAAGAAAAAAAAACAACACGAACGGCGTGCCTCGCTTTTACTATTATAGCTGTTCGATATAGTCCTACCTGCAAGAATCAGTTTATGCACTGTGAACAATAAAGGTTAACATCACTCAAGGATCAGGCATTGCGCCCGTTCGGGGTGGCCGACTGCCGCCCACAGTGCAGTACGAGGAGCGGCATGTGATCGTGGTACGTGTGATCAGCGTGTCTTCACCGGTCCCTCCACCCGCTACTGGCAGCAGGTGAATCCCGACGGAGCCGCTGCCGTTCAAGCGTAGAGTGAACGCCGCACCAGACCTGCCTACCTGAGGAATAAAATCTGCGGATGAGCCGAGAATCGAAGCCCGGTGCTTCTGTACAAATTGGCAGCGACGCTAACAATTTTTTTTTGTTCTGTATGTCTGTTTCTTCGTCATTTTTCATCATCAGTTCTGTGCGGGTGTCGCGTTACATCTCTCACACTCCATCGGTGAAAAGCTTACTCAGTTTTTTTTAAATTTTTATTACAGAGGGTTTAAATGAAACAATAAGTTCACTGTTACCAGTCACCGTTTTATTTATTTCCACGACGCGTTTCGAAGGTTTAAACCTCCATCATCGGGTGGATTTACATTATTTATTACATTTGTGTGTGTGTTGTGTTACGATTTTTGGAGGAACTTGTGGCACTGCCTAGTAGAGAAACGAGACACTATTTCAGAATATGGTTTAGGACAACTTTTGACGAAAAATTAAACTGATATCTAATGGTAAACATTAAATAAGTAAACTACAGTACCTTCAGTGATCACAGGTTCCTTTTGCTGTCGTAACACATCACATGTATACTGCCACATTTGTAAACAAATATGGCGTCTGGAATCAGCTGGGTGCAAAGTTCGTATAACAGAAGTGAAGACATAATCGCAAAGTGCAAAGAATATACATCATAACAATATTATTACAGAATAATTGCTTTAAGCATTTGGCGGTGTTTGTTTTGAGGAGTCAAATATATGTGTGTGTACTTCAGGTGGTATATAAATCCAATTCTGACAAGTTAGAACAGCAAACATTCGTACTCGTTTATACAATCAGGTGAAATGTTAAAATGGCTTAAACTTCATTCTTATTGATAACAATTAGGTGAAATGTTACAGACTATAATTACAATGATCATATTGGCTACAACAGTAAAATCATACATACATTACATTCTTTGATTGGGGTTAATAGACAGATGTGAAGTGAGGGGCTGGAGGCAGAAGGAGAGGTAGAGAGAGAGAAAAAGTGTGTGTGTGTGTGTGAGTGAAAGGGAGAGGGAGAGGGGGGGGAGAAGGGGGGGGGAGAGGGAGAGAGAGAGAGAGAGAGAGAGAGAGGAAAAAGTGATTATTGAGAGGAAACATTTACATGGCAAGGAGTCTTAAGATTGCATGTTGCATATAGTAGCTGCCTAAAGGTTGGAGTAATACATTGGTTAATGCTATGAAATATGCAGATAGATATACATTTGTGCCAGTAGTTGATGTACATACAGTTTTAAGCCGACAAGGGGTACAAGCTGTTGGTGTGATGAATTATCTGTGAATGAGGTCAATCTCTTGTACTCTTGGCAGCGGTCAATATTTATGGTAAATATTAGGTGTGTGTGTGTGTGTAAGTGTGTGTAAGTGTGCGTGTGTGTGTGTGTGTGTGTGTGTGTGTGTGTGTGTGTGTGTGTGTGAGTGTGTGTGTGTGTGTGTGTGTGTGTGTGTGTGTGTGCATTTTATGAGTGTAGGCAGTTGCTGAAAACGGAGATGATACTATTGTAAATATTGTCATTTTTGTCATTTAAGATAGATTCTGGTTGTTTCATTTGATGTTTGTATATTTGGAGTGTTTCAAGGATGTCTAGTTTTCTGCCTTTTGGTTGGATGTGTAGGATGCTAATACTTGTGTTGTTAACATGGTGTTTTGTTTCATGCAAGTGTGTAGCTATTGCTGATGTGTGATATTTTTTGTTTTTTAGTGCTGCCATGTGTTCCTTGAACCTAATCTCAAACGATCTGCCTGTCTGGCCTATGTAGAAGCAGTCACAGTCCAAACATTCAGTTTTGTACACACCTGTGTGATGAAGTGGGTTTCGTGTGCCGATGTTGTGGGGTAACTTCTGTCCAATCTTGTTGTCCGTTGTAAAGGGTATGCTTATGCCTTTCCGTTTGAAGACATTGGCAATGTGGTATGAAATGTTACCCAGAAAGGGGATTGTATGGAAGATGTTATTTTCTTTTTGTTTATTGTGTTGTGATTCCTTTGCCATTATTGAGTGTTTTAGGGTGTCTACTATGGAGCTGTTATAACAATTTTCAATAGCTGTTTGTTTTATTATTTCAATTTCTTTATCACATTTATCTTCTGAGAGTGGTAGTTGGATAGCTCTATTAATCATGTACCGGAATGCTGCCATTTTGTGTGCAGCGGGGTGGCAAGAGGAGTTGTGGATTGTGGTATGTGTTGTGGTAGGCTTCCGATAAATTTCAAATTGATGCCTATTATTCTTTATTGTAATGGTAAGGTCTAGGAAATTTATACTGTCGTCTTTTTGGTGTTCAACTGTGAATTTTATGTTTTCATGGGAGTTGTTGAAAAACTGATTCAACTCACTGATGTCATCTTTAGTGCCTTTGGTTAAAATGATGGTATCATCTACATATCTATAGTAGTAGATGATATTTTTGAGGAGGTGGTGATTGGAATTCAGGATTTTGTCTTCTAGGTTACTTATAAAAATTTCTGCTAGCAATCCGGAAAGATTTGAGCCCATTGCCAGACCATCTGTTTGTTGGTAGATTTTATTATTAAATTTAAAATAGTTGTGTGAAAGTGTGAATTCAAGCAGGTCCATTAGTTCATTAATGTCAGTTGAAGGGATATTTTTGTGTTTATGTAGGTTGGCATTAATTATCTGTAGTGTGGGGTCTATTGGCACAGAGGAATATAGGTTTTGTATGTCAAATGAGGCAAGTGTGGCTCCATCAGGTACTTGTATGTTTTTGACATATTGTGTAAATTCTGTTGTGTTTCTAAGTGTTCTCTCATTATTGAATGTGTATGCTTGTTTGAGAATTCTGAAGAGTATTTTATTGAGCTTGAATGTTGGGCTGTTCCTACAGTTCACAATGGGCCTGATGGGGGTCCCGTTTTTGTGGATCTTTGGCTGTGATCTAAGGCAAGGTGCTTGTGGGCTCATTGTTACAATGTTTCTTGCTTCTTGGGTGGTGAGTAGAAAGTTGATGTTGTTTGAAATGTGTTTAATCTCCTTTTGTATTCTGGCTGTTGGATCTTTATGTATTTCAGTTATGTTGCTGGTTTGGAAGAAGTCTAGAGTTTTTTCTATGTATGTTGTTCTGTCCATTACAACAGTTGTGTTGCCCTTGTCAGCTTTTACAATTATTGCATTATTCACGTTTAATTTACTCTTAATGGTACGTGTAAGGGCTTCTTCTCTTTTCTTGTATGCTGGGAAAGGTTTTGCAATCTCCTTTTCAATGATTTCGTTAATTTTGTGGCAGGCTGATATTCTGTCAGTTTGCTTCTTAAGGGCGATGGTCGAGATCTGTGTTGCACAAGTGATGAGCTTTTCTTGGTTCTTTTGATCCAGCGGAGCTTGAACATTGTGCTTTAAGCCTTTGCAGAGTAGTGCCTCTTCTTCTGCAGTGAATGTTATGTTCGTGTTGTTGAGGAAGGGTGCGTAAAATGTGTGGTTCTTTTGACTGTTTTGGTTCGGTTTGGGAGGTAGTTGTTGCTCTATAAGATTGGCTAGTTTTTTCTTCTGTGTAGTTTTCGTTTTCTGTACGATGAACTCGGTGTAGTCTTTGACTTTTTTGGTTATGGAATCATATTCTAATCTATGAAGCAACTTTCCCAACTGTAATTCTGCATTATAAAGCTGTGTATTGAACATTTGTTTTTTAATATAAAGTTCTTTCAGTTCATTTTTCACCAAATAAATAAAACGGTGACTGGTAACAGTGAACTTATTGTTTCATTTAATGTCAGTAACAGTCACGGTAAAGCCTAACCTAAAAATGTTCGCATTTAAACTTACAGAGGGTTTCAGTCTCCTGACTGAACACGCTGAGCTACCGTGTAGGCACCATGTGGCTATGAAGGCGAATTTAGTAAATAATATAAAATCAGAATGAGATTTTCACTCTGCAGCGGAGTGTGCGCTGATATGAAACTTCCTGGCAGATTAAAACTGTGTGCCCGACCGAGACTCAAACTCGGGACCTTTGCCTTTCGCGGGCAATTACTCTACCATCTGAGCTACCGAAGCACGACTCACGCCCGGTCTCACAGCTTTTACTTCTGCCAGTATCTCGTCTCCTACCTTCCAAAAGCTGTGAGACCGGGCGTGAGTCGTGCTTCGGTAGCTCAGATGGTAGAGTAATTGCCCGCGAAAGGCAAAGGTCCCGAGTTCGAGTCTCGGTCGGGCACAAAGTTTTAATCTGCCAGGAAGTTTCATATCAGCGCACACTCCGCTGCAGAGTGAAAATCTCATTCTGGAAACATCCCCCAGGCTGTGGCTAAGCCATGTCTCCGAAATATCCTTTCTTTCAGGAGTGCTAGTTCTGCAAGGCTCGCAGGAGGGCTTCTGTAAAGTTTGGAAGGTAGGAGACGAGATACTGTCAGAAGTAAAAGCTGTGAGACCGGGCGTGAGTCGTGCTTCGGTAGCTGAGATGGTAGAGTACTTGCCCGCGAAAGGGAAAGGTCCCGAGTTCGAGTCTCGGTTGGGCACACAGTTTTAATCTGCCAGGAAGTTTCAATATAAAATCAGTTTGCGGAAAGACGCGACCGACATCTATTGGAAGGGTTATATGAAATTTCTGATGCCCATTCTGATTTTTACAAAAATAATGGTTTTGTTTTAATTAAATAAGTTACAGGAACGAATACACAATGGGGAACGAGTGAAAGTTCACGATACCTAGGAAAATAATTTCAAAGAAGACAAAATACATCTGAAAATTTTATATCGGTTAGGGAATCATGAACACAGACACATTAAAGACAAATATAGATTAAGTTGGATGCGAGACAGCTTTCTAGGCATCGC
This sequence comes from Schistocerca nitens, assembly GCF_023898315.1. Classification (NCBI taxonomy): domain Eukaryota; kingdom Metazoa; phylum Arthropoda; class Insecta; order Orthoptera; family Acrididae; genus Schistocerca; species Schistocerca nitens. The sequence continues at coordinate 15,465,124 of NC_064622.1, forward strand.
AAACGATGAGTTGTTACGAAATCACCTGTCATCCGACTCCGCCCTTCCAAGAAGTCTTCACCTCACTACCTGCAGAAATCGATACTAAAGTCAAAAACGCTATAATTTGGGGTGTATGTGTTAAATTAAGAATGTTGCATGACAACACTCGTGACCGATTTACTTTTTGGCAAAGCTATTGTTCGTCCTCTTTGGAGTGTCATGGGAGGGGGAGGGGAGGGGGGGGGAAGAGTTGGGGGCGTGGAGGTGGGGGCGTAGGGGTGGAGAGAGGTGGCGGAGGTGGAGGAAGAGGGGGTAGAGAGACATAACATCGCTGTTGTTTTATTCGGCGTCACAGAGAAGCGCTAAGATCTCAGACACGCAAACCCCATGGCTATTTCGATTTTACCTTCTTATTGTATCCGTAAATAGTTCCGCAGTTACAGAAATATGTGTTCCTCGTCGTTTACGTATCTCCTACTCGTACAAAGCTGCTATGATTTGTGTTTATATCGCCGTAACTGTCACGGAGCATTCTATCCTTGTAAAAAAAAAAAAAAAAATGATGCTTTTAGAGTCATACTAGGGGCTGCGTAACATTCTATTTTACTCTCTCTCCTCCTACTCCTCCTCCTTCTTCTCTCTCCTTCTCCCCTTCTCTCTCTCTCGTTGTCTGTCAGCCTCTCTCTGTCTAACACGGTCGCACGCGATCAGAGTGTTGCGAGATCATGCCAACCGAATCTTAAGTGCTAATGGAAAGAGTTCTTACAAATTGTTTACTGGATAAAAATAGCATCACCGAGTAATAAAGACCTAATGCAACAGTGATTCGCTTTCAGACAGCGAATAACAAGAAGGCAGTGTGACCTTGTAGATACTTCTACAGTTTGGTATAGAAGTTCGAAGACAATGTCAAGTAATTGCACATAATACACTCCTGGAAATGGAAAAAAGAACACATTGACACCGGTGTGTCAGACCCACCATACATGCTCCGGACACTGCGAGAGGGCTGTACAAGCAATGATCACACGCACGGCACAGCGGACACACCAGGAACCGCGGTGTTGGCCGTCGAATGGCGCTAGCTGCGCAGCATTTGTGCACCGCCGCCGTCAGTGTCAGCCAGTTTGCCGTGGCATACGGAGCTCCATCGCAGTCTTTAACACTGGTAGCATGCCGCGACAGCGTGGACGTGAACCGTATGTGCAGTTGACGGACTTTGAGCGAGGGCGTATAGTGGGCATGCGGGAGGCCGGGTGGACGTACCGCCGAATTGCTCAACACGTGGGGCGTGAGGTCTCCACAGTACATCGATGTTGTCGCCAGAGGTCGGCGGAAGGTGCACGTGCCCGTCGACCTGGGACCGGACCGCAGCGACGCACGGATGCACGCCAAGACCGTAGGATCCTACGCAGTACCGTAGAGGACCGCACCGCCACTTCCCAGCAAATTAGGGACACTGTTGCTCCAGGGGTATCGGCGAGGACCATTAGCAACCGTCTCCATGAAGCTGGGCTACGGTCCCGCACACCGTTAGGCCGTCTTCCGCTCACGCCCCAACATCGTGCAGCCCGCCTCCAGTGGTGTCTCGACAGGCGTGAATGGAGGGACGAATGGAGACGTGTCGTCTTCAGCGATGAGAGTCGCTTCTGCCTTGGTGCCAATGATGGTCGTATGCGTGTTTGGCGCCGTGCAGGTGAGCGCCACAATCAGGACTGTATACGACCGAGGCACACAGGGCCAACACCCGGCATCATGGTGTGGGGAGCGATCTCCTACACTGGCCGTACACCACTGGTGATCGTCGAGGGGACACTGAATAGTGCACGGTACATCCAAACCGTCATCGAACCCATCGTTCTACCATTCCTAGACCGGCAACGGAACTTGCTGTTCCAACAGGACAATGCACTTCCGCATGTATCCCGTGCCACCCAACGTGCTCTAGAAGGTGTAAGTCAACTACCCTGGCCAGCAAGATCTCCGGATCTGTCCCCCATTGAGCATGTTTGGGACTGGATGAAGCGTCGTCTCACGCGGTCTGCACGTCCAGCACGAACGCTGGTCCAACTGAGGCGCCAGGTGGAAATGGCATGGCAAGCCGTTCCACAGGACTACATCCAGCATCTCTACGATCGTCTCCATGGGAGAATAGCAGCCTGCATTGCTGCGAAAGGTGCATATACACTGTACTAGTGCCGACATTGTGCATGCTCTGTTGCCTGTGTCTATGTGCCTGTGGTTCTGTCAGTGTGATCATGTGATGTATCTGACCCCAGGAATGTGTCAATAAAGTTTCCCCTTCCTGGGACAATGAATTCACGGTGTTCTTATTTCAATTTCCAGGAGTGTAGTATGTAAATGCAAAACGTATTACTAAGAAGACTGTGTAATTATTCCGGTCGGAAGTAAAATCAACACAGCTATAATTGGTTGACGATAAAATTGAAAGCTTTCATGAATGAGATCACCATTTCGCCATACCTTTATTTTGCGGAACGAGCCGTGGTGACTTCAACGCACGAACAGGAAAGAAACTTTTCTACTGAGAACTGTTTCCTGCCAAATGCGATCTGCAATCAAAAGAGAATTTTCTGTACATCACAGGCACACCCACTGTAATACGAGATTGTTTTCTTTGAAATTGATCTTCACGTGAAAGCTTAATAAGTCTTATCAAGGACGCTATTTGCAGTAACATTTTTATTTTAATTTTAGTTATTTACTTGCTGTTTTCTAAAGCATGTTACCTAGATAAAAGAACAGACGAAATGTTATACATAAATTGGAATGAATGTACCACATAATATTTTAACATGACTTCAAATGTATTAGTATAACTAAGCCTTATAGTGTCTAAGAGAAAAAATTTACATAAAAAGTCATAATTAAAAATAAATGTCTACATGCTAACCTTTGGGCATATTGTGCACAGGTACATGTTCATCTGGAAACCACAGCCGGCCGTTGTGACCTAGCGATTCTAGGTGCTTCATTCCGGAACCGCGCTGCTGCTACGGCCGCAGGTTCGAATCCTGTCTCGGGCATGGATGTGTGTGATGTCCATAGGTTAGTTAGGTTTAAGTAGTTCTAAGTTACTAGGGGACTGATGACCTCAGATGTTAAGTCGCATAGTGCTTAGAGCCATTTGCTGCTGTCGTTATGTTTTTTTTTTTTTTTTTTTTTCCACGCACCGGTTACTTAAGTCTTTCAAGAACTACTTACTACTTTCTTCTAATTTGGCCCTTGTGTTGGCAGATACTATAATTAGCAGATCACTTGTGTAGGTGATGCAGCATCTAGTGCTTGCTATACTCTGAAGCTGGTTCAGTAACGGCTTTATGCAAACATCCCAGAACTCTGGACCACAAAGAGAGTCCGGCGTGCAGTCTTTGGTTATATTTCTCACAATTTTCTTTCCGGAATATTCTAACAGCACCCTCCTGTAATCTCGTAGACTGTTATAGAGGCAGCTGGGACAGTACCACTGTTTCAGCGTTTTGAACAGAGTAGGCCACCACAAATCGTCAAACACCCCAGTTGTTTCACTCATTATGCGAGTGAAATACTGGTTGTGTGAGGTGTTCACAATATTCATTGCGTGATTTATCGCATCTTCGATGGATTTCTCTTTTCTGAAACCGAACTGCAGGGGGCTCACGCCTGTTACCTGTCTGTACCCCTCGGGCGATGGCACAGAAGCTTTTGCTATAGTTCGGCTACAGCATTTACCAAAGAAATAGCCTTGTACGATTTCGGTTATCTTTATTAGGGTCTTAACGGAACGTTGCAACAATCCAAAGAGGAATGACGTTTCCGGTAAAACAAGCATAAATGAAATTGTGCCTTCAAACGAACAGGCTTAGGAAATGAGTGTATATTGGCATTCAATTGCTAATATGCTTGCTTATAAGTTATTTTTAAACGTAGCAATATTGTTTTGTTTGTCGTCGTATGATTCTTCCTTTGTCTTCGACGTACTGTTCATTGGAACAGCAAACAGTCGTTCACCTGTACGGGATGTTTGGTAGACCTGTGAGAGCGTAAAGTTACAACTGGCGTGTTAGTACACGAATGGGTTATCCTCCTTTGCTCCTTCAAGGTAAGGAGCAATTCTAGCTACATTTTCTACCCAAACTATTGTGCAATGAATGTGGTTAAAACAATTTTATACCACTAGACTGCGTCTGACAAACAATCTTTACCTCCTCCCTCCGTCGTCACTCACTCACACACACACACACACACACACACACACACACACACACACACACACACACACACACACGCATTTCCCTGCATTAGCAAACTGACGATCCCTCGACGTCCCAGGATCTGTCCCGTCGACCAATCCCTTCTTTTAGGCAAATACAAATTGTAACATGAATTTATTTTTTCCTCGGTTGCAATAACTGATTCGTCAGTAGTTATTCGATCTACCTCTCCAATCTTCAGCGTTATTCTTTTGCATCACATTTCAATGTCTTTTACTATAGTCTGTTCTTATCTGAACAGTAACCTTCCACGTGTCGCTTCTGTACATGCCTGCTCCCCACACAAATACCTTCAGAAAAAAGACTGCCCTATACTTAAACTTATGTTCTTTCTCTTCTTTGGAAACATTTTTCTTGGTATTGCCAGTCCGCATTTTATACCCCTCTAGTTTGGCCATCATCTGTTCGTTCCCTGCCTCAAATAGCAAAACCAGACGATTGCTTCTACTATGTCAATCTGTAATCTAATTCCGTCAGTATCATCTGATTTAATTCGACTGCGTTGCATTGCCCCTGTTTTTATCCTGAAAGAATTATCTCAATCATCGCATAAGATTTTAAAATGCGTTTCTGAGCAGCTCACAACGAAGCAAAAAAATCTGTTATCCGTTTTTGTTTTACGCTTGGTCAGATTCAACGCTAGAGTCAGACGAAGTTTCTATATTTTTACAAATACTGTAAAAATGAGACAAAGAGATGACTGACATTATCTGGTAGTGAGTATTGATTACATCTATGGGGAAAGATGAACATTTGTGGCGGACGGGGTGCAAACCCACGTGTCCTGCTTACCAGCCAGATGCGCGGACCACTGCTCCATCTGGACACAGCGGTCTTCACAACTGCACGGACTGCCCTAGCACGCCATCCGTCAGACCCAAATACTCAACTCATCCACACACTCCTGTGCTGTACTACACCTTGGCCATTAGCCTCATTTCTCGCGGCGTTTCGTAGATCCCCGGAAGAGTTCGAGCTTGGTGTACATCTGCACTGAAGTGATCAATTGGACGTTCTTTAATTTTATATTGTGTCTTGATCACTTCAGTGCAGATGTACACCAAGCTCGAACTCTTCCGGGGATCTACGAAACGCCGCGAGAAATGAGGCTAATGGCCAAGGTGTAGTACAACACAGGAGTGTGTGGATAAGCTGAGAATCTGGGTCTGACGGGATGTCCAGATGGCGCAGTGGGCAGCGCATCTGAGAACGAGCTTGACCTCGGACGATCACTGTCCCACTGGCGTGTGGCAAAACTCATACTACGTCAGAAAAATGTCTAACTGACCTACAGACGCTGTGTGCAGACGTCGTTCCTCCTCAGTAAATCATGGACTGGTGCGTAGCTCTGAGAATAATTCGGAGTTACCTCCGCTGTAAGAGTTTGATGCTTCAGTTGAATAAGAGAAGCGAAAATCTAATGACCAGAATTTCCATTTTCGCTGCACGCAAACAGCGTGTGAGTAACATCACCAAAAGCAACGTCATCACACGTACAGTGAGGGGTATCCATTAAACTCATGTCTTCGATGTGGGAGGGACGATAATTTTCGCTGTCTCAGGCGGTTGATAATTGATTGTGATGAAACTTCTTCTTGCTGTGACTTCGTGGAATCTAGACTAGCTCAGAATATCTGTCTGGAAGAGTTTGTTATATCTTTTTAGATTGATTATGAAGTTCCAGACAGATTGTCCCCTTCGCAGTGTCTTTTCCTCTCCCTAGGCATAAAGGTTTGTGGAAGGAACCTTTTTATTTTATGAAAAGCATGTACACACACACTCACACTCACACACACACACACACACACACACACACTCTACTACATTTTACTTAGATCGCGTTTGCATGCTGTTGATATCCCATACTTTGAAATATCTTTGTCTATGACTGTTCGCGTAAGAAACTTTTGGACGCTATTTCACATTATACTCGCTGAAATTAGAAAATATAAAAAATTAATCGCCACTCATTATAGAAGCCCATCTTCTTCGTTATTGTCGAACTGGCAATTAGGGAAGAACTGACATATTAAGAAAGAAAAGGTACTGCTGAGATGATACTGTATGTTGCATGTTTAAGTTATAAATCTAATAATTAAGTGATATAATTTAACTCGACGACATAATGTAAAGCAATCTCAGTCACTGATAAATAGATGAAACATTTAAGCAAATAATCTTTGGAGATCTCAGCATGAAAGAAGTGAGAACAATGTAACATAATGTACGATATATTTGGTTTCTGTCTGTTTGGCTTTATGGTTGAGTCGGTATACAATCTTTTTTACTAAGGAGAATTTAAGAACCTGCAACTTCCAGGAAGTTACGCCGCCGAGTGCGAGTCTTATTTCGCCGGTGATGAGGGCGAAAGGATGATGAGGACAACACAACACACCCAGTCCACGAGCGGAGGAAAGCTCCAACCCGGACCCCGCTGCATGGGAGGCAAGCAAGTAACCACTCAGCTAAACAGGCGGACAACTTCGAGATAATTTTCAAAGAATAAATTTTTCTTTTTCGTACCACGAGAGTGAATTTGTTTCACACGGCATAACATTAGACAGAACGTATCATCATTTTGCTTGTCGATGCATGATGTAGTGCACTTGGTGATTATGCTATGATTTAATTATTTGTGTCTGTAATGATGCACTAAAACACATGCACTATTTTCTGTTCCACGAAACATATACTGACTGGCTGTGAGTGGACAGAGGAAAGGAAGCAACGAATACAAAGAATACAAATAGCAGGTTTATGCTATATTTCGGAACCTGGTGTGGGGAAAACTGTAAAACAATTACATTTGGCTCTGTTAGATTGTTTTTTCGTGTAGTCATGTTGTGACTCCACCACCATTGTTAAAAGTGAATGGTTCGCATAGTTAGTACTGTACTTAATTATTTTAATTCAAGAAAGAGCTGTTATTTTAAAGAAGAAGTTATTAAATCCAGGTTTTGGGAAAGAAAAAGGGATACATGTTAAACATGAATCCTACCGAAGACAATGTAATCGAATTGACTCCTGAATCTGAAGTAGCAACTGCTCAGGAAAATAAATCGACGAATCCATGAGGTGTATTACTCAGAAAATTGGAGATGGTGTCTTTGATGATTTCTGTCATATTAAATTGTGTAGGTGAATTTGCGAGCAAAGAAGATGCATTGTCTACAAAACTTCTACGAATTTCCAAACTATCTAAACAACAAGATATGATGTCTGAAAAGCAGGATACGATGTCTACAAGGCAAGACACTATTGTATTAGAGACAGCCGAACTTTCAACAAAGTATGATGCTTCGGCGAAGGTTGATGGATGAGGTAGCAGCGTTAAAATTAGCACACACTATCAGAGGAAATCAATGAAGTTAAGAAGACGCAGCCCCGATCCATCCGAAACTGCTTAGCAGCTGTCTCATAAAGTAGATGACATTGTTGCTGAAGAAGAGACATTGATAAATGATTAATTCCAATCCCCGAAGAAGACAGATGGTAATCGATTTTGCTTCTTGGGCATGTGAAAAGGATACACAGATCCATCAGTTAGCTGATGTGTACATCTAAGAAGCAACAGATAGAATTTCTAATGCGGTCGTGCTGGAAGCTAGTCGTTCTGATAGTCAAACTGAGGTCGAGCTCGTCAGGGAATGAGATTTCCAGATATTTTGTAGCCAAGGTTTGGACATAAATAATGTGGTTGAGAGGAAATGAAAACTCTTACTAATTTTGAATATAAATGAACAAGCTTTATTAGTGGAATTATATGCATTTTCTCATTCAGGATAATAGTTCATAATAATAAAAATTAATTATTATGTAAGAAGATTTATTAGGAGACAAGTCCAGTTTTATTATTTGTATCAGGTGTTCCGCCAAGAGAGTTGAAGACGTATTTGGAGTCTTTACGGGAAAAGTAGACGAAGAGTCTTCTGCGCCAGCCACGCTGTCAAGGAACGCCAGTGACCAGAACTTTATATCAATAATGTATATGCGTATGTATTGGAAAAAATACGATTATTATCGCGTTACCCAGAAGATCTCGTAACAAGATACTTACCATCTAATATGTGTTGCATTTAAAGGCCCAATAGATGCTTTAAAAAATCGGAATTGCCAAGTCGTGAATATTAGTAAAAACTAAGTTATTCTACAGATAAGAAGAATATGTAACAAGTCGGAGATTCGCGAACTATTCCGAGTTGAAGATTACAACGAGGTAACTTAAAATATAAACGAACCCTCGTAAGTTGCACAATAGACGGTGTGTGCAAACAGTACAGCCGATTCCATCATAACGCAATTCACAGTGTGATGTTGCGGATTGTGCAGTTCGTTATTTCTATAATGACGGAGGATAATTTAATACAGCGCGGACATTTTAAACTGTTTGTGCCAGACAAGGAAAAAGTCACCTGCTCACATTCATAAAAGCATTTTGTGGAGTAATTCCGTGGTCTTGGTCAGATACACAAAGAATACTATTTATCAGCGGTTTTATCCAGGATGGTGGAGTTTTAAGGACTACAGAGGTAAGGCAATATTGCAGGATACATGAGGAATCTGAAAGTTCTTTGAAACTTCCTGGCAGATTAGATAACATAGAGAAGGCCGAAATACTGAATTCAGTCTTCCGAAGCAGTTTCACCGCGGAAGATCGTAACACTGTCCCTCCTTTCAATTGTAGTGCGAACGTCGAAATGGCAAATATTGAGATAACCGATCGCTGAACTGAAAAGCAGCTACAGTCGCTTAGTAGCGGAAACGCTTCAGGACCAGATGAGATACCAGTAAGTTCTATAAAGATTATGCGAAAGAAATTGCTCCCCTTCTGGCAGTAATTTATCGTAGAGCGCTTGAGCAACGAAAGGTACCTAACGACTGGAAAAAAGCGCAGGTCATTCCCGTTTTTAAGAAAGGCCGTAAGGCAGATTCACAAAATTATAGACCCATATCGTTGACGACAATCTGTTGTAGAATTATGGAACATGTTTTATTCTCAATAATTATGACGTCCTTGGAAAATGAACAGCTCATCTATAAAAATCAACATGGATTCCGCAAACAGAGATACCCCGAAGCTTAACTCGCTCTGTTCCTCCATGAGATCCACAGAGCAGTGGACAACGGCGCTCAGGCTGATGTCGTGTCCCTTGATTTCAGTGAGGCGTTTGACACAGTCCCGCATTGACGTTTAATCAAAGGAATACGAGCTACGGAGTATCGGAGCAGACCTGCGATTGGATTCAAGACTTTCTTGCAGATAGAACTCAACACGTCGCTCTTAGCAGAACTAAATCGACAGATGTAAAGCTAACATCCGGAGTACTACAGGGAAGTGTGATAGGACCGTTGCTGCTCACAATATATATAAATGATCTAGTAGAAAGCGTCGGATGCTATTTAAGGCTATTCGCAGATGATGCAGTTGTTTATACCAAAGTAGCAACGCCAGAAAATAGTAAGAATTCGCAGAACGACCTGCAGAGAACTGATGAATGGCGCAGACTCTGTCAGTTGACCCTGAGCGTAAATACATGTAACACATTGCGTCTACATAGAAAAAGAAATCCACTACTGTATAGCTACACTATTGATGACAAACAGTCGGAGACCATATGTACAAGGGGTCACCGAACGTATTGGCAAAATTCTACGGAAAGCCGACATCAAACCAATTTTCCGAAGCAGAAACAAAATATCAGACATGCTCGGTTCTACCAAGGATGCAGTTGACAAACTACACACAGCTGGCGTGTATGAAATTGGTTGTGCGTGTGGATTAGTCTACATAGGTGAGACGGGACGTCCGATTAGCACAAGGCTCCCGGAACATGAAAGATATATCCGCCTGAAACAACACACTAAGTCAGCAGTGGCGGAACACCGAGTCGAGTGCGGGAAACCAATATTTTTTCAAGAAGCCCGCGTACTGGCGAAACAGCCTCTCACTTTCAAAAGAAAGATTAGAGAGGCGATAGAAATAGCCAAAAGACCCGCCAACATGAATAGAGAGGACGGGTACAAGCTTCCGAGGTCTTGGCTGCCTGCAATAGCAGGGCTACGGAGCGGCGGCAGAGCCGTGGCGGCCCATGCAGACACGCGGAGAGCCGCAGTAGTGATCGCGAGTACACAAAGCAATGGCACGCCGCAGTCGGCTTCTGGACGGCATGGAAACAGTGTGACGTCACAGCCATCACCTGTTCGCTATTCGTCCGTCTCCTCCAATGGGGTGGATTAATATAAAGACCAATAGAAAACAGCTATTTCAGCCAATGACAGATAATAAGGGAAACACCAATAAAGCATACCTTTCACCCCTCCTCCTCCTCCTTTTACAGCCAATCAAGTAACGACACGGTTTTCTCGTGCAGCTATTTAAGGAACCAAGTGTGTTCATTTAGCAGTTAACGTAAGGCCCTGATGAAGGCTAGCTGCAACGCTGGCCGAAACGTTGGCGCATTTTAAATTATGACGATGCGGTCTGATATCCTGAAGAATTTTATTGAAGGGTCGGAGACAGCGTCTGCCGTAAAATATCTAGGAGTAACTATCCAGAGCGACCTTAAGTCGAATGACCATATAAAACAGATAGTGGGAAAAGCAGACACAAGACTCAGATTCATCGGAAGAATCTTAAGGAAATGTAACTCACCCACGAAGGAAGTGGCTTATAAGGCGCTTGTTCGCCCGATTCTTGAGTACTGTTCATCTATCTGAGATCCCCATGTCATAGCGAGATGTGGCAAGAATACTTAAGTCAAAATTACCCATACACTACTGGGAAAAATTGATAAATGCATCACAATGAAAAATGAAGTCATCCATGTCCGTTCTATATTTTTTTGACTTAACGTATGAAGACATGAAAGCCATGTCACAGAAAGTGTGTTTTAATAACAACAACAATAATAACCACAATACAGAGCAAAACTACTGCACAAGTCACATAAGTGAGCATGAAGAGCTGTGGATGAGTGCAGTATTCATCAGAATAATAATACTAATAATAATGAGAGACATGACAATAATTTCAATGGAATAAACACAAAAGTTATGATAACCAGTATAACCCACGTTATGTGAATCACAGCAACAGTAATCATTGGCAGAGTCAGTCCCTAGCTGAATCGAAATTTGCATGGTACGATTACAGACGGGGACGTGGCAGACAGTGTGAATCAACCATCAGCTTAAATCCAGGAAAATTAAATGCGACACATTAGGTCTCAGAATTACGGCCAAGGCCAGGAAGGATTAGCCGAGCGGTCTAAGGCGCTGCAGTCATGGACTGTGCGGCTGGTCCCGGCGGAGGTTCGAGTCTTCCCTCGGGCATGTGTGTGTGTGTTTGTCCCTAGGATAATTTAGGTTAAGTAGTGTGTAAGCTTGGGGACTGATGACCTCAGCAGTTAAGTCCTATAAGATTCCACACACATCCACAATTACGGCCAAGGATTGGAGCAGGGGTAGTAACCAACCAATTCATTTTATTGAGTTCATAAGGGATGTGACATTCGAGACGAGCTTGTAGTTCGACATCACGAACTGTGGCAGTTGACGCAGAGCCGTTTCGAAATCCACATTAGAGGCATAAGTTGGAAATACTCCCACCACGACTGTTTCAGAAACAGATGCTGGCTCAGTTTGATCTCGACTGAGTTATACAGGGTGTTACAAAAACGTACGGCCAAATTTTCAGGAAACATTCCTCAGACACAAATATAGAAAAGATGTTATGTGGACATGTGTCCGGAAACGCTTAATTTCCATGTTAGAGCTCATTTTAATTTCGTCAGTATGTACTGTACTTCCTCCATTCACCGCCAGTTGGCCCAATTGACGGAAGGTAATGTTGACTTTGGTGCTCGTGTTGACATTGCTCTACAGTACTAGCATCAAGCACATCAGTACGTAGCATCAACAGGTTAGTGTTCATCACGAACGTGGTTTTGCAGTCAGTGCAATGTTTACAAATGCGGAGTTGGCAGATGGCCATTTGATGTATGGATTAGCACGGGGCAATAGCCGTGGCGCGGTACGTGTGTATCGAGACAGATTTCCAGAAAGAAGGTGTCCCGACAGGAAGACGTTCGAAGCAATTGATCGGCGTCTTAGGGAGCACGGAACATTCCAGCCTATGACTCGCGACTGGGGAAGACCTAGAACGACGAGGACACCTGCAATGGACGAGGCAATTCTTCGTGCAGTTGACGATAACCCTAATGTCAGCGTCAGAGAAGTTGCTGCTGTACAAGGTAACGTTGACCACGTGGAGAGAGCTACGGGAGAACCAGTTGTTTCCGTACCATGTACAGCGTGTGCAGGCACTATCAGCAGCTGATTGGCCTCCACGGGTACACTTCTGCGAATGGTTCATCCAACAATGTGTCAATCCTCATTTCAGTGCAAATGTTCTCTTTACGGATGAGGCTTCATTCCAACGTGATCAAATTGTAAATTTTCACAATCGGCATGTGTGGGCTGACGAGAATCCGCACGCAGTTGTGCAATCACGTCATCAACACAGATTTTCTGTGAACGTTTGGGCAGGCATTGTTGGTGATGTCTTGATTAGGCCCCATGCTCTTTCACCTACGCTCAATGGAGCACGTTATCATGATTTCGTACGGGATACTCTATCTGTGCTGCTAGAACATGTGCCTTTACAAGTACGACACAACATGTGGTTCATGCACGATGGAGCTCCTGCACATTTCAGTCGAAGTGTTCGTACGCTTCTCAACAACAGATTCGGTGACCGATGGATTGGTAGAGGCGGACCAATTCCGTGGCCTCCACGCTCTCCTAACCTCAACCCTCTTGACTTTCATTTATGGGGGATTTGAAATCTCTTGTCTACGCAACCCCGATACCAAATGTAGAGACTCTTCGTGCTCGTATTGTGGACGGCTGTGAAACAATACGCCATTCTCCAGGGCTGCATCAGCGCATCAGGGATTCCGTACGACGGAGGGTGGATGCATGTATCCTCGCTAACGGAGGACATTTTGAACATTTCCTGTAACAAAGTGTTTGAAGTCACGCTGGTACGTTCTGTTGCTGTGTGTTTCCATTCCATGATTAATGTGATTTGAAGAGAAGTAATAAAATGAGCTCTGACATGGAAAGTAAGCGTTTCCGGACACATGTCCACATAACATATTTTCTTTCTTTGTGTGTGAGGAATGTTTCCTGAAAGTTTGGCCGTACCTTTTTGTAACACCCTATAGAAACGAGCTTGTGAAGACATAGATGTTCCTATCCTTCCCATTAATAATTGTCTAGGAAAAATATCCACCAAAATAGGAATTTTGAAGTGGCAGGCTCACATATCAATTAAAACAGGAAACGTAGCGACTTCAGGCATGTTCCTAATAACAGATTATCTGGTTATGGACAGAAAAAAATGGTTCAAATGGCTCTGAGCACTATGGGACTTCATATCTGAGGTCATCAGTCCCCTAGAACTTAGAACTACTTAAACCTAACTAACTCAAGGACATTGCTAAGATAGTTGTGTACGTACTTATGTCCATAGTGAAATATGTGATGTAGATTTTAAAGAAGAGTTTTGTGTCAATGGGCATTCATAAGTAATGCACAAGAGTAGGTAAAGAGAGTGTCAATAATGAAAACTCCAGTTTCAAAATGCTGTAGAAAGAAAACCACTGTTCAGAATATCAGATTTGAACTGCATATTACTGACGTATGGGGCAATGTCAGGGAAAAAAAATTTTTTTTTGTTTTGAAAATGGCCAATAGAAAGCGCTGTGAGTCTCATAATATGGACACAAATATACGCGCAACACACGGCTGGTCCTGTTTGCATCCGAGATGCCCACCACGACTTATCCGATAAAGATTGCGAGCTGCTGGTAAAGCTCTTTTACAAGAATGGTGACTGTGCGACAGTAGCCCTGCGGAAGTTCTGGGCACTCAGGCGCGTGCAAAAAGGCATTAGTACGACGTCTGCTATGGGCCTGGAGAAAATTATTACAAAATTCGAAAACACAGGTTCTTTTGAAGCGCAATTTTTGCAACGGGAGGAAAGCGGTTGATGCGACGTCTGTCGAAGATGTGGCCAAGCATTGCAGGAGGGTAAAGCGATGGTGTACAGACATGAGTGCATGGAGAACTGCCCGCAAACTGGACGCGCCTGCGAGCACGGTCCATGAAATACTATGAAACATCCTGCGTTATAATCCATACAAAACGACATATGTTCCACAGTTAGGTTCTGCTGACCTACCAGTAAGGCAAACATTCGCTCTGGAAATTCTTTCCCACGTGGAAGTGAACGATGAAAGGCCATGGAACAGTCTGTGGACAGATGAAGTCCATTTACAAGGACATGTCAGTAGAATTGCCAAGTATGAGCAACGGAAAATCAACACGTACATGAACCGGTACCACTTAATTCTGTAAAGGTGATTATGGGGTGGGGGTTGATGACATCGGTCACCGTAGGGTCGTATTTTTTCGAAGAGGTGAGTGCTGCGGGTCCTGTTACCTCTACCGTGACCGGCGAACGCTGTGAGGGTCTTTCACAGACCGACTGCATTCGAACTCTGCAACAGCGTGGATGTGTGGGTAGGATCATTTGAATGCAAGACTGCGCTGCCCCGTGCATTGCACGGCAGCTACTGCAGAGGCATTTGGCAAATGCTACAGTTATCAGCCGTAATTTCCCTACAGCCTGGCCGTCCAGTTCACCTCATCTTAATCCGTGTGACTTCTGGCTGTGGGGTTATCTGAAAGGTGTCGTGTTCAGTGCTGCAATTGTGAATGTAGCTGAACTGAAGGCACGCATTACTCCGATTTCTTTGGAACATGCTATTTCTCGATTTCACCTCGTGGCAGAAAACAGCAGACAGCATTCTGAACATGCCTTGCACAAGACTCACGAATCAGAAACCGAAGTCATTTTGCTTTTTGTACGGTTTTCGGCCCCAGGACAATTAAAATCCGGTTTAAATTTGTTTCTGTGCGGATTTTGGCCTCAGCATTGTGAAAAACCGATTTTTGCCATATCGTGTGGTACGACATTGCCGTGGTGGATGGGCTTACCTAGCTGACAGAGCCACAACTCTGAATGCCGAACTTGTGCAGTGACGCACATCGAACAGAACGGATGGTCTAATGAGCATGTCAAACCACAGCCGTCGTATTGCGATTCGGCTCTCATCTGTAACCGACGGCATTTGCGTTAAGACGCTGGCAGCGCCCTCTACTCGTAAAATTTTCGTTGAATTTTTTTGTTCTACGACGTTTATCCCTGCGCCAATAACATGCTGCCAAACTTTGACGTAAGTCTGTGCAGTGGCTCTTTATCAACATGGTTTTGAAACTGGAACTTTATGGACAGCCTGAATAGTTGCCGACTGTGGACTCTAGATACTAGCATTTCTGTGTGTACTGTAGATATGCCTACATGCGTGTAGAATAGATTATATACAGAAGATGCAGAATGAGTTTTCATATTGGACAGTAATTAAATATGAGCTGATCATAAGAGTTAAATGTCACGTGAGCACAATAATATACTGTGCATTGAGAAAATGAAAAACATTTTCCACAAGAAAGACTAATAAAATTTAAAAAGAATAGTGTATTAAAATGGAATGAAAAGTAATGAAACCAATTATTCTGCAAGTACTACATAGATCGTTTCTGTGAATATATAACTATGAGGGGCAGTCAAATGAAAACCGAACACCAGCAACAGCGAGACTATGAAATGGTTATATTCAAAAGTAATCACCACACGCGTTGAGACATTTATCCCACGGGGAGAGGAGACGATCAGTTCCTGTTTCGTAGAACGCGGTCAGCTACCGACGGATACTCGACCGCACCCACCCTTGCAATTTCCCATCAGAGTGAAACCGACGTTCACGCATGTGTTTCTTCAGGTCGCCAAACATGTCAAAACCATACGGTGGGCTGTGCGGAGGATCTTGCAGTGTTTCCCAAGCAAATAGCTGAAGAGTGGCCCTCGTCCGATTGGCAGTGTGGGGGCGGGTGGGCGTTGTCGTGCAACAAGACGATTCAGTCCAACAACAGTCCTGGGCGTTTTGACTTTATGACGCATAACAGTTTCAGCGAAGTGTCTTCATAGAGCTGTGATTCTACGCTTGAGAAACTGGAAGAGCAGTGGGCCCCTGCAGTAGAAGAAGGTCACCGTGACGTTACCGCAACTTGAGTGAATAGCTTTGGATTTCCAGAATGGGTTTGGAAGGTAGGGGATGAGGTACTGGCAGAAGTAAAGCTGTGAGGACGGGGCGTGAGTCGTGCTTCGGTAGCTCAGTTGGTAGACCATTTGCCCGCGAAAGGCAAAGGTCCCGAGTTCGAGTGTCGGCCCGGCACACAGTTTTAATGTGCCAGGAAGTTTCAGCTTTGGATTTCTCTGACGGAATATATGTGGAATGCCGTTTGCCCTCGGGTTCGAAATGGTGGCACCACATTTCATCCAATGTGACGATACGGGGCAGAAAAGCACGCCGCCGGCCGGTCTGGCCGAGCAGTTCTAGGCGCTTCAGTCTGGAGCCGCGTGACCGCTACGGTCGCAGGTTCGAATCCTGCCTCGGGCATGGATGTGTGTGATGTCCTTAGGTTAGTTAGGTTTAAGTAGTTCTAAGTTCTAGGAGACCGATGACCTCAGATGTTAAGTCCCATAGGTCTCAGAGCCATTTGAACCAAAAGCACGTCCTTCCTCGTGGTTCCGTGGTAGATGACTCATACTCGACGCCATTCTGTGGATCTTTTGTCCATCAGTCAGGTGATGCGGCAACCACTGCGCGCCAAATTTTGCGATAATGCAAGTGGTCTCTCTCTGATGAGGGCGTGCACGGAGCAATGACTGAACGCGAACTTCATCCTCCGCAGATCTCAAGTCATCCCGGACAAGCCCGTCACCCCGCCCCGTCACGTCAGGGTTAACGTGGCTCGGTGGATCTGTACCGGGCGCGGATCGCTTTGCAGTTGTAAGTAGGCTGTTTGGGTTTTTATGTTGGTAACGCCATGTAGCACTCTATATGAAAATCGCTGACTGCTGTGTGCAGTCTGTGGCTGGTTTGCATTGTTGGAATTCGCTATTGCGGTGTTGGGCTGTTGGCTGTTACCAGCGCGTAGCGTTGTGCAGTTGGAGGTGAGCCGCCAGCAGTGGTGGATGTGGGGAGAGAGATGGCGGAGTTTTGAGAGCGGATGATATGGACGTGTGTCCATCGGAGACAGTAAATTTGTAAGACTGGATGTCACGAACTGATATATATTATGACTTTTGAACACTATTAAAGTAAATACATTCTTTGCTAACTATGCCTATCAGTAGTTAGTGCATTTAGTTAGAATCTTTTATTTAGCTGGCAGTAGTCGCGCTCGCTGTACTGCAGTAATTCGAGTAATGAAGATTTTTGTGAGGTAAGTGATTCATGAAAGGTATAGGCTATTGTTAGTCAGGGCCATTCTTTTGTAGGAATTATTAAAAGTCAGACTGCGTTGCGCTAAAAGTATTGTGTGTCAGTTTAGTGTTGATCAGAATAAGTAAAGAGAGAAATGTCTCAGTACGTTTAGTTTTGCTCAGCTGTTTGAAAATCAAATAATGTAAGAGGTTTATCAGCACAGTAATTCATAAATTTTTCCAAGGGGACGTTTCACAGTGACGTGCGCCCTTCCCAGAGTCTCCCCTAGCAGTTGTGGCCACACGTCAGGGGCAGGCAGTGTTCACCATACACAGCTGACACGGGGCGACGAATTTCGCGCACTGCAGCAGACTCAGCTACCACAAAACGGAGCACACCTCTCTGCTCTTCTTTGCTTGCCCCAGAGTCAGCGGCTGGAGGAACACGCTGGAGCAGTCCGCCAACAACCGAGGTCGTAACCCAACATCCGCGCGCACGTGTGGTGTGGCACGCACTGTGCCGTTCCCACACCACAGCGAAACGTAACAGCAGTGGGGCCGCCAGCACTGCGGACTGTGTGCTGTGGCGAATGTTCGGTTTTCATTTGACTGTCCTTTATATTTCAAGTACAGACAAAACAAGAAGGCCGGCCGAAGTGGCCGTGCGGTTAAAGGCGCTGCAGTCTGGAACCGCAAGACCGCTACGGCCGCAGGTTCGAATCCTGCCTCGGGCATGGCTGTTTGTGATGTCCTTAGGTTAGTTAGGTTTAACTAGTTCTAAGTTCTAGGGGACTAATGACCTCAGCAGTTGAGTCCCATAGTGCTCAGAGCCATTTGAACCAACCAAAACAAGAAGCTAGTCATACATGAGGGAAAGCAGTTAAGTAGACCTATGCAGCAGAGGCTGCTTCTAATCCAATAATTTTTTTTTCCTTTATTGTAATTTTAATCACCTCATACAAGGCGGGCTGGCAGCAGCATAATACGCTGCTCTTCAGCCTTAAAGGTTACAATAATACGATATAATACACAGACAATACAAAAAATGGCGGGCAAAGAAAGTAGATACAAAAAACAATAAACAAGAAGCCGTTCACATTGGACGATAAAAACACTAACACTTGTTGACACGGCGCACAAAACACGGAGAACGGCGACGGCACATGTGAACAGTTAAGTTGTAATTGCACGAAACACAAAACGAAGCACACACACTAGACACTGATGGCGCGCGAATGTTCACTATGCGTGTGCGAGTCCAGGGACCTGCCAAGAGAGGAGGAGGAGGAAGGGGAGTGGGAGGGGGAGAGGGGAGAGCAGAGATGCCACGGGCAGGGGAGAAAGGGGGGAGGGAGGAAGGGGAGGGGAAGCCTGGGGGAAGAGGAGTGGAGGGAGGGGATGGGGGAAAAGGAAAGAGAAGGGAAGGGAAGAGAAGGGAGGGAGGGAGGGAGGGTGCCTAAAGGAAAGGACACCGGAAATGGGGGGTGGGACAGGGTCAAAGTTGATAGGAGGGGTAGATGGAGGGGAGGAGGACATCATCAGGGAGGGGGAGCTGGCGGAAGCCACCTTGGAAGAGGGTAAGGAGAGTGGAGAGATGGAGACCAGGTGGGACGTGGGCATACAGGCGCGGCAGCGGGCGGGGGTGGGAGAGGATCGGGGAGACGAGCTGGTGACGAGGATCGAGTTTACGGGAGGTGTACAGAATCCGTATCCTTTCAAGGAAAAGGAGGAGGTGAGGGAAGGGGATGAGATCGTACAGGATCCGCGTAGGGGAGGGGAGACGGATGTGATAGGCGAGGCAGAGAGCATGGCGTTCAAGGATTTAGAGGGATTTATAAAAGGAAGGGGGGGCGGAGATCCAAGCCGGATGGGCATAACAAAGGATTGGGCGGATGAGGGATTTATAAGTGTGGAGGATGGTGGAGGGGTCCAGACCCCACGTACGGCCGGAGAGGAGCTTGAGGAGACTGAGTCGGGACCGTGCCTTGGCTTGGATTATCCGGAGATGGGGAGTCCAGGAGGTGACGCCAAGGTACTTAAGGGTGGGAGTGAGGGCGATAGGACGGCCATAGATGGTGATGTAGAAATCAAGGAGGCGGAAGGACGGGGTGGTTTTGCCTACAATGATCGCCTGGGCTTTGGAGGAATTGACCTTGAGCAACCACTGGTTGCACCAAGCGGTGAACCGGTCAAGATGGGATTGGAGAAGGTGTTGGGAGCGCTGCAGGGTGGGGGCAAGGGCAAGGAAGGCGGTGTCATCGGCAAACTGGAGAAGGTGGACGGGGGGTGACGGCGGCGGCATGTCCGCCGTGTACAAAAGGTACAGAAGGGGGGAGAGGACGGAGCCTTGGGGCACACCGGCAGAGGGGAAAAAGGTGTAGGAATCGGTGTTATGGATGGTGACAAAGGAAGGACGGCGGGAGAGAAAGGAGCCGATCAGACGGACATAGTTAATGGGAAGGGCGAAGGTTTGGAGCTTGAAGAGGAGACCGGAGTGCCATACGCGGTCATAGGCACGTTCGAGGTCCAGGGAGAGGAAGATTGCGGAGCGACGGGAATTAAGCTGTTCGGAAAGGAGATGAGTGAGGTGAAGGAGAAGGTCGTCGGAAGAGAAGGACGGCCGAAAGCCACACTGGATAACGGGAAGGAGGCGGTGCTGGCGGAGATGCTGGTGGATGCGGCGGGTGAGGATAGATTCCAGGACCTTTCTGAAGACTCCAATAATTTAAAAATAAGCGAAGTATCTGATGAGTTTTGAGGAATTCTGAGGCGGGTTTAAAACTTAGAACGGGTCTTTAAGTTTTTGTGCAGAGTGGATCTGCTGCTTAACATTTTTCTTTTTTAATTGGTTCTTATAACCAACCATATACAGGGTGGTCCATTGATAGTGACCGGGTCAAATATCTCACGGAATAAGCATCAAACGAAAAAACTACAAAGAACGAAACTCGTCTAGCTTGAAGGGGGAAACCAGATGGCGCTGTCGTTGGCCCGCTAGATGGCGCTGCCATAGGTCAAACGGATATCAACTCCGTTTTTTTTAAATAGGAACCCCCATATTTTTATTACACATTCGTGTAGTACGTCAAGAAATATAAATGTTTTAGTTGCACGACTTTTTTCGCTTTGTCACAGATGGCGCTGTAATAGTCACAAACGTATAAGTACGTGGTATCACATAACATTCCGCCAGTGCGGACGGTATTTGCTTCGTGATACATTACCCGTGTTCAAATGGACCGTTTACCAATTGCGAGAAAGGTCGATATCGTGTTGATGTATGGCTATTGTGATCAAAATCCCCAACGGGCGTGTGCTATGTATGCTGCTCGGTATCCTGGACATCATCCAAGTGTCCGGACCGTTCGCCGGATAGTTACGTTATTTAAGGAAACAGGAAGTGTTCAGCCACATGTGAAACGTCAACCACGACCTGCAACAAATGATGATGCCCAAATAGGTGTTTTCGCTCCTGTCGTGCCTAATCCGCACATCAGTAGCAGACAAATTGCGCGACAATCGGGAATCTCAAAAACGTCGGTGTTGAGAATGGTACATCAACATCGATTGCACCCGTACCATATTTCTATGCACCAGAAATTACATGGCGACGACTTTGAACGTCGTTTAGAGTTCCGTCACTGGGCACAAGAGAAATTACGGGACGATGACATATTTTTTGCACGCGTTCTATCTAGCGACGAAGCGTCATTCACCAACAGCGGTAACGTAAACCGGCATAATATGCACTATTGGGCAACGGAAAATCCACGATCGCTGCGAGAAGTGGAACATCAGCGACCTTGGCGGGTTAATGTATTGTGCGGCATTACGGGAGGAAGGATAATTGGCCCCCATTTTATCGATGGCAATCTAAATGGTCCAATGTATGCTGATTTCGTACGCAATGTTCTACCGATGTTACTACAAGATTTTACACTGCATGACAGAATGGCGATGTACTTCCAACATGATGGATGTCCGGCACATAGCTCGTGTACGGTTGAAGCGGTATTGAATAGCATATTTCGTGACAGGTGGATTGGTCGTTGAAGCACCATACCACGGCCCGCACGTTCACCGGATCTGACGTCCCCGGATTTCTTTATGTGGGGAAAGTTGAAGGATATTTATTATCGTGATCCACCGACAACGCCTGACACCATGCGTCAACGCATTGTCAATGCATGTGCGAACATTACGGAAGGCAAACTACTCGCGGTTGAGAGGAATGTCGTTACACGTATTGCCAAATGCATTGAGGCTGACGGACATCATTTTGAGCATTTATTGCATTAATGTGGTACGTACAGGTTATCACGCTGTAACAGCATGCGTTCTCAGAAATGATAAGTTCACAAAGGTACATGTATCACATTGGAACAACCGAAATAAAATGTTCAAACATACCTACGTTCTGCATTTTAATTTAAAAATCTACCTGTTACCAATTGTTCGTCTAAAATTGTGAGCCATATGTTTGTGACTATTACAGCGCCATCTATCACAAAGCGAAAAAAGTGGTCCAACTATAACAATCATATTTCTTTACGTACTACACGAATATGTAATAAAAATGGGGGTTCCTATTTTAAAAAAACGCAGTTGGTATCTGTTTGATCTATGGCAGCGCCATCTAGTGGGCCAACCATAGCGCCATCTAGTTTCCCCTTTCAAGCTAGACAAGTTTCGTTCTTAGTAGTTTTTTCGTTTGACGCTTATTTCGTGAGATATTTGGCCCGGTCACGATCAATGGACCACCCTGTATATCATGAACTTGATGCAAGTGTGCCTGGTGTGGAAGTGTATAAAGCAGTGTAACATGAAGCACTCTCTATTGTCTTCATCTGTGCATATGAACCAAGAACGACAGTCAAGGTGTAATCCCTGACGATGTGGAGCAGAGCTGGTGATACGTTTTTTTCCACGTTTTCAAGACATGGAATGGTTTCGGTGTATTGAGTGACTTTAGTCAATAAGAGGATTTCAAAGCAATTAGGATGGCAGACGTAGATGTCTTATAGTGGCTAAGTGATTTGAATATGAACACTGATATATTAGTCAGTTGAATCACGAGGATGTGATACGACATATTGACTGAACCGAATAACTAACGTCATATGTGGATAAAAGACGGAAATGCGAAGGCACTGGCGGCCGCGGTGACCGAGCGGTTCTAGGCGCTTCAGTCCGGAACCGCGCGTCTGCTACGGTCGCAGGTTCGAATCCTGCCTCGGGCATGGATGTGTGTGCAGTCCTTAGGTTAGGTTTAGGTAGTTCTAAGTTCTAGGGGACTGATGACCACAGATGTTAAGTCCCATAGTGCTCAGAGACATTTGAACTACACTCCTGGAAATTGAAATAAGAACACCGTGAATTCATTGTCCCAGGAAGGGGAAACTTTATTGACACATTCCTGGGGTCAGATACATCACATGATCACACTGACAGAACCACAGGCACATAGACACAGGCAACAGAGCATGCACAATGTCGGCACTAGTACAGTGTATATCCACCTTTCGCAGCAATGCAGGCTGCTATTCTCCCATGGAGACGATCGTAGAGATGCTGGATGTAGTCCTGTGGAACGGCTTGCCATGCCATTTCCACCTGGCGCCTCAGTTGGACCAGCGTTCGTGCTGGACGTGCAGACCGCGTGAGACGACGCTTCATCCAGTCCCAAACATGCTCAATGGGGGACAGATCCGGAGATCTTGCTGGCTAGGGTAGTTGACTTACACCTTCTAGAGCACGTTGGGTGGCACGGGATACATGCGGACGTGCATTGTCCTGTTGGAACAGCAAGTTCCCTTGCCGGTCTAGGAATGGTAGAACGATGGGTTCGATGACGGTTTGGATGTACCGTGCACTATTCAGTGTCCCCTCGACGATCACCAGTGGTGTACGGCCAGTGTAGGAGATCGCTCCCCACACCATGATGCCGGGTGTTGGCCCTGTGTGCCTCGGTCGTATGCAGTCCTGATTGTGGCGCTCACCTGCACGGCGCCAAACACGCATACGACCATCATTGGCACCAAGGCAGAAGCGACTCTCATCGCTGAAGACGACACGTCTCCATTCGTCCCTCCATTCACGCCTGTCGCGACACCACTGGAGGCGGGCTGCACGATGTTGGGGCGTGAGCGGAAGACGGCCTAACGGTGTGCGGGACCGTAGCCCAGCTTCATGGAGACGGTTGCGAATGGTTCTCGCCGATACCCCAGGAGCAACAGTGTCCCTAATTTGCTGGGAAGTGGCGGTGCGGTCCCCTACGGCACTGCGTAGGATCAAATGGCTCTGAGTACTATGGGACTCAACTGCTGAGGTCATAAGTCCCCTGCGTAGGATCCTACGGTCTTGGCGTGCATCCGTGCGTCGCTGCGGTCCGGTCCCAGGTCGACGGGCACGTGCACCTTCCGCCGACCACTGGCGACAACATCGATGTACTGTGGAGACCTCACGCCCCACGTGTTGAGCAATTCGGCGGTACGTCCACCCGGCCTCCCGCATGCCCACTATACGCCCTCGCTCAAAGTCCGTCAACTGCACATACGGTTCACGTCCACGCTGTCGCGGCACGCTACCAGTGTTAAAGACTGCGATGGAGCTCCGTATGCCACGGCAAACTGGCTGACAGTGAGGGCGGCGGTGCACAAATGCTGCGCAGCTAGCGCCATTCGACGGCCAACACCGCGGTTCCTGGTGTGTCCGCTGTGCCGTGCGTGTGATCATTGCTTGTACAGCCCTCTCGCAGTGTCCGGAGCAAGTATGGTGGGTCCGACACACCGGTGTCAATGTGTTCTTTTTTCCATTTCCAGGAGTGTATTTTTGTGAAGGCACTTGCCTTTAAGAAGCGACTTCGCCTTAACGGATGTGAACCTGGGTTGCGTATGTGTCGCAGTATGATCAGTCACGAACACGAATTCATTTGTCTGATGGAAGCAACATTTTACATCCCTCTCGTGGATACGAGTGCAAACGAGGTGGTGCTGGTAACCAAATCGTCATTGGCGCCGACTTAAAAATGTGTAAAAGATTTAAGCAGGCTGCAAGTAACCAACTATCAGGCAGTAAGCAAGTGTTCGTAGATGTTACAGATATTCTATTGTATTTAGAAACTGTGGCTAATTGTCCAAGGAAGTAATGTGTGTCCTGATGGTAGGAAAATCCTACCACACATTGTCACTCCCTATACCCACACGATTTCTTTAGTTAATACAGAATAGCTATGAAACTGTTACGAGACAGGAAACCTCTGCCTCCCATATGACAATTAATCGTTCTCTAGTTTTTCTTCTGAACAAGGTGTATGTGTTACGTGATTCTTTTATGCACTTGTTTTATGTGCAGCCATGTGGCACCTGATGGTCAGTCCAAGAGGGGCATCCTCCACCTTGCTGACGGCCTTAAGATGTGCCAACCCGTTACACCCTTGGCTAATACGTCAGTTAGCTGATCCAACCGCCTACGATAGAGGCCATCCGCATGAGAAAATGCCAAGCGATCACACTGTGATTCTAGAGAAGTACAACGAATTACCTTTGTAAAATGATTCGTCAAAGCAACAGCCGAGTAAACTGTATGTAAGTCAGATTCTGCACTCGAAAAACAAGCCGACCAAATAAAAAAGGTCTAGTCAGAATTTCTGGATACACTGTAACTGTTTTAGACGACGTGCAAAACATTTCAAAGATCCGTAACTCTCCATGAACAAAATCAACCAATTTACTAAAGAACTCTATCTACGTAACTGTTTGCACTTTAGCTGAAATTATTACGAAAGCAAATACTAATTCAATGTAACTTAGTAGACGTCTCGTGATGGTGAAGGACTTTTTCGCGGTTTTACACTCGTTACACGTGAACCTCGAACAAATCGTGAGTCGTAATTAATAAATTCTTCCAACGCAAAAGAGAAATCCAAACGTCATGAGGAGAAAAGCAACAGTGACAACGCTGATATCAGGCAATAGTTGAAGATCTAACAAAGTAGAAATGTAAAGAAATGGAACACAGACCCAAAGTGTGTTGTTGTGATCTTTCAGTCCAAAGACTAGTTTGATGCAGCTCTTCATGCTGCTCTATCCTGTCCAAGCACCTTCATCTCCAAATACCTAATGCAACCTACATCCTTGCGAATCTCCTTACTGTATTCATCTCTTGGTTCCACCAACAATTGTTACCGCCAACACGTCCCTCGCATAGTAAATTGGTGATCCCTTGATGTCTCAGAATGTGTCCTATCAACCGATCCCTTCCTCTAGTCAGGTTATGCAAGGTTATGCCACAGATTTCTCTTCTCCTCAATTCTGTTCAGTACCTCCTCAGTAGTTACGTGATCTACCCATCTAATCTTGAGTATTCTTCTAAGACACGACATTTCAAAAGCTTCTAAACTGCTTATCGTCCATTTTTCACTTCTGTACATCGCTATACTCCATACAAATACTTTCGGAAGAGGCTACCTAACACTTAAATCTGTATTCTATGTTAACAAACTTCTCTTCTTCAGAAAAGCTTTTCTTGTGATTGCCAGTCTCTCTACTTCCTAACGTAATATATGTAAATAAAACTTTATTCAATGTGCAAATCAAGAAGACAAATCGATGTCAACAAGCAATGTTCACGTCAACAGAATGTAACGTAACAAAAGTAAAACACACGTCGGCGACATGTGCTTGTGTCCCGCGCACGCGACGCAGTGGGGTACGGGCTAATTGTCTGCTGTGTGTGATGATATTCTTGAGTGAATATTCCTTTTTTTTCCGACCAGCACTCCCTTTCTCCAAGATCGCTGTTCGATGTAGCCTATGATCGTTCGGTAAGAATATTATAATATTTGAAGTAGCATGTAGTTAACGAGTTTCATGGTTAATATTCATAAAAGTAATAGATTCAAATTACGTAAAGCATGTACTGTGTGTAGTGTTTTTCGTGTTCTCATATTGCATGTGTTCGAGGACGCTGAATCAATGACGGCAAACTGGCAGCAACACGGTAACGGCAGCTTCGTTAGTTGGTCGCTGTGCGTGCCGAGCCGACAGCCATTCCACACCAGAGGACGACGTCGTTGGGCCAGCAGATTCGACACAGAATAAATTATAACATTGTTAATACGAAAAAGAACTTGTTACTATTGTAATTTTGTTCAGCTCATGTCTGTATTCCATTGAAGTCAGTCGTTGTACGGAAATGTACACCATATTGCGTGTATTGTTAAGAATTATCAGTAACCCAACGGAGAAGATCATTATTGCGAAAAGAAAAAAAATCTGCTGTTGAAGATTTTTATATTGGAAGCGTGCATGCTTGAAGTTGATTATAAAAACTGAATCAAGATACCAATCAGCTAAAAAGGAGAGATAAAGGGTTAAATAATACGCAACCAAGAAACATTTCTTGTTGCTTAAAAACGTGATTAATTTGTCCTCATGATTGTGAGTGAGGTTTTTTTTTAAAAAAATAGTGGGACTAAACTGAAAATTCTTGATAGTTTTTAATGTTTATTGAAAGTTTAATAGTGAAAAGTGAAATATTTTGACAGTTACGCGACGCGAATCAGAGATATGCTTTAACGCTATTGCGCGCTTGACTGTTTAGTAATATGCATCTCTGGTTGTCTTGACAGCATAAACTAACTTCAATATATGCGAATACGAAAAGTAGCTTCAAATTGATATTTCCAATAAGAATCTTCATGAGAGAGTAAAAGCTATTAGTGCTCGTCTTTCATTTCTAAAAATACGAAATTGCAAAATATAGAGAATAATTCTTCGCAAGAGACGAGATTAAATATTGGCCCAACCAATATAAGTGATAGCACTGCCGAGCTTATCTGTGGATACATTTCTGTAGCCAGTACGTTTCCAGGTGACTGCACTTGGTATGTTCCATACTGCCTAATCAGGTCGCAGGCTAGCTTTGACCCGCGAGACAGTGTTCACTCCAAAGTTAATAACTAAAAAACCCTGTTTCTACCTAATTACTTTCAGGTAGGATATCAAACACGGACCACTGGACTGGAAAGATCATGCGCTAAAGGTTCAATAATTCACCTTCAAATGGCTATTAGCATATGCCGTTGGTAACTAGCGTACCAACCAAATGAAAACACAGTTCAATGTGTACAGGAAGAAGCATACTCATAAAGACTATCGCTCTCACATTTGCACAGAAAATAATGGAGATTATTGGTAAGAAATTATCCTGACGAAGTCTGTCTTGTCCATTAAAAAATCTACCGCCTAGCTTAGCTACTGGCTCTACGAAGAATTGAGGTCTTTTTTTTTTTTTTTTTTTTTTTTTTTTTTTTTTTTTTTTTTAAGAAAGTCCATCGTCGATAAATACGGTAGACTCACGGAGAAAACAGAACGCTGCCTGAGACAGAAATCGACGCCCGCGGACGGGAAGCGCCCGTCGGGTTCACTCAGTCTTTCGCACGGCACTCAGTCACTTGGTTGTTCACGAAACATCACTAACTCCCGACTCCAGAAATGTGCCCTAAGAAACCACGTGCGCCCATTGCTTCACGGCTTTACATCTTCAATCCACGAGGGCTTCTGCCCGACTAGTAGGGACGGGAAAAACCGACCGGCTAAAACTGATAGCCGTATTTTAGTTCTGAATAACCGGTATTTTGCGGCATTTGTTTGGTCTAGATTATAACAGGCGTTTCTTTTATTTTTTACTATTAATCGAGGAAAAAACTGAGCTATCAATTAGCCATAGCAGCAGTGCTCAGATTTTTCGTTTTTAAATAAAGCTTTTTTAAAAAAAGGAGTAATTTATATCTGTAAAATTTACATAGGTTTGAAATACTGCGTTATTATAGAAAATGGGAAAAGCGATCAGTGTTGTTTTAATAACAACGCTGACAGGAACGAGAAAAAAATTCTTTCTTTCTTTCTTTCTCGGGCCTTTGTCCCGCTTCAACGCGGAGTGGGCGTTGTTATGACGGATTTGGCAGAGGGTGGCCGGATGTCCTTCGTGACGCCACCCAGAACCCCCCGGGACGGAAGAAGTGTACCCCAGCTGTCTGCGTCCAGTGTAAGTCATCAAAGAGTGCGAACGTTTTCAAATGTCTGTGAGTCGTGTAACTGAGAATTGGTACAGCGTTGCTGAGACAATAGTGTCCCTATTGCCCTTTGTCGTGGCTTAAGGTACTACGCGTGTACATGCAATGTGTAAGACTTGCACCCACCCGGCGTATACGCTAGTTTCTCGCCGTCACCTCCGGAGATCCGTTGTATTGCATAATGGCACCAACGCTAGTCTGGAAATATCTTTCCGACGTGACTTAGCACTGAAGTACAATGCTTCATTTCCTTTAAAACATTAAACATTTGCCTGACACTTCTAAAAAAAAAAAAAAAAAAGGATGAAATTGTGGTAAGAGTAATAAATTAAAAACTCAGAAACAGTTCGTTCATTGTGTACAAAACAAATAGAAAGTATCTGATCTGCTGTATGTATCTGCATAATATGCCTTTATCTGCTTCTGTCCCTTCAAAATGGAAAAATTAACAAGAAAAATAGAGTTCTTCAACGTCAGCTTCCACCCTTTAGCACTGACTATTCGTAATGCCAAAACACTCGCATGATCATCGATTACAACATGACTTTCGACGAGAGTTTCAAAAAATTAGAATCAATAGGAGAACACTGGTGTTTTTTTTGTTTTTATTTTTTGTATTCAACCACTTGTCACCGTTCGAAAAAAGCAGCGAACGGTGGAGGAACCAAATTTTCTGTTATTTACCTATTTAATTTAGTATTTTGTTTCTATGTATCCTGAAGCTGAGACAGTAAAAAATTTTTAATCTTCGTTAGATGTCTACGTTCATTACAGGAAAGAATAGCAATAAAAAACGGAAACTATTTTATTTCAATAATTAGTTTTTTTGAGCGGTTTTAACAGTCAGGTTAAACTGGCGTGGAAGACATCGATATAGCTGAAAACGGGTCGTTTCAGCTATAACTACCATCGTTAGCGATTACCTCCATTTTGTGAGCCTCCCATCGCTTCACGAAAATGTTTAAATTACTGTCCTTTCAACTGGTCAGAAAACAGGAGCAAAAAGTATGCGCTGTCCCTGGACACTCCCCTCTTCCTGTTTACAGCACTCGTGTCAGGTGCCGATCCCTGACAGGGCATATAGAGCCCTTTCTGTGACGACCGACATGGGGAAATTTCTGTCCCGGTAAAGCCAACCGTTTGGAAACGGAAAGCCCATCCTCTTCAGGCGGAACAAAACTCCCTTCCCCTGCGCCCCTTATGGGCTACAATCACTTTCAGCTCTGCGCGACCGACTGTTGCTGCACTCCCCCCCCCCCTCCCCCTCCGTTTAACCAGCAGTCTCTGCAGCTCCTTGCACGCCAGACCGCACTATATGTTACAGTCTTCTTCGCAGATTTTATTTAACGCATATTCCCCTCCATTCTTTTCATTGTAATATCTTGATAAAATTCTTTATTCTTAGCACGTAGTTCTGATTAACCATTTTATACATTTATGCTGCACATTGCCGTATTCATATTTATAATAATTACTTTACTTCATTTCGATCTTTTTATTTATCCTTTCTTTTATACTACATGGAATTAAAATAAATTCTGAAACATCTAAATATGCATCATGCTGATGTATTACTGTAAAAGTTGCGTATATCATTCAGCTGAGCGTTTATCACGCTAGTCGCTGCCAGTAAACAGCGCCCTCTACACAGGGCTTACCTACCGTTGTACCTAGTCGGCACACGGTCAGTCCAATGTCTGCTCTCTTAACAAGCTGCACCTGTCTAACAGTTTTTACTGTTTCCATGGATGACTTTATTCCTTATTTTCTATTGTTTGACTTGAGCTCCTTAGCTCGTCATGTATGTTTACGAGTTTAATGTCAAGTAATTTGTGTAAGCACCCATTTTTTTCATCTTTTCCTTTTCAATGTTGTCAAGTATCAAGTATTTTAGATGTACATTTCGTAATATACTTAAAACATTATAGCTGACTTTCCTTCTGAAGAAGATACTTCTAGTGCTACTGAAACCAGATCAACGTTTTTACATTAAAAAACGTGTCGTTTTTATGTTGAAAATTTATTTACGGTTGCTGCTGACAGCCATGCTTAAAGTTGTTTATTCGTTGGTTGGTTTTTGGGGGAAGAGACCAAACAGCGAGGTCATCGGTCTCATCGGATTAGGGAAGGAAGTCGGCCGTGCCCTTTCAGAGGAACCATCCCGGCATTTGCCTGGAGCGATTTAGGGAAATCACGGAAAACCTAAATCAGGATGGCCGGACGCGGGATTGAACCGTCGTCCTCCCGAATGCGAGTCCAGTGTGCTAACGACTGCGCCACCTCGCTCGGTAGTTGTTTATTTGATGGCTTAACATTCTGCATATGTCAGAAGAACAAGGCTGACTTAAATCAATCATGTGCCTGAGAGGATCTAGGAGAGGATGCAGGATCATTTAGTAATCGCGAAAGCGTTACGGAGATGATACATAAACTCCAGTGGAAGACTCTGCAAGAGAGACGCTCAGTAGCTCGGCACGGGCTTTTGTTGAAGTTTCGAGAACATACCTTCACCAAGGAGTCAAGCAGTATATTGTTCCGTCCTGCGTATATCTCGCGAAGAGATCATGAGGATAAAATCAGAGAGATTAGAGCCCACACAGAGGCATACCGACAATGTTTTTTTCCACGAACAATAGGAGACTGGAATAGAAGGGAGAACCGATAGACTTACTCGAAGTACCCCCCGCCACACACCGTCACGTGGCTTGCGGAGTATGGGTGTAGATGTAGATGCAGAAACAATACGGGAATTGAATCTGACAGCATGTCTGCATGATCGAACCTATTAAACAATCCACTAACCCGCGCGGCTGCTGATTTTGTCATGCCAGAGAAAAGCACGGGTCAGTGTTAATCAGACCCTATTTCGAAGTCAACCGAAGTTTCCCGTCAGGTCTCGTCGATTCACGGACAAGCATTTATATACCTTTAGGCGTCAAACAGTAGGCCTCTACTGGATAACCACTCTCAGCGTTCACTCACAATCTAATTATATTACTTTGGAAAGATTCCTTACTTAAAATCAAAAAGGTTAAGTACGCGTTTGTGGAAAGCAACAGGCGTTGTTCTTTCCACAGGTTGTGTCTGATAATGCGGCAGCGCACAGCAGCAGCAGAGTGTTCTTACGACAAGCAGGTCAATGTTTTGCACCTGTATAGTATGTTGCGCACGTGTGTCAACATGTCTGAAGCAAACTGAGTCAACATGCAGGAAGACGCTCCTAACTCCAAAACAAACTTGACTTAGCAGCTTAAGCAGAGCGCTGAGACCCCTAAAGTCCTGCACGCACTTGCTAGACGCCACATTAACACGCCGTGTTTCGTTATTTATGCTGTCTTTCAGTCCCAGTTTCTGTCTCCTTAGAAATAATGATAAGAGGGACTGTAGTGCCAAGCTCCACTGTCAACAGCGAATTACGAGAGAGGGGGGGAGGGTTAGGGGGGGGGGGAGTATGACGAGAAGGATGAGGTTCAGACAGCAAGTATTCCTCCAGAACAATGGGCGAATATTTAGCTGCTTTTTAAAAAGAAGCTTTGAAATGTTATTAAATATTACTCCATGATACGAAAGTAAACAAAATTTCTGAAATTGTTATCACACTTGGTAGTTGTTTCAAATTGTGAATCCATACCCTAAAGAGATGACGATAAAACTTTAGTTAATTAGACTAATGAAAATGAAGTACTTGGGAAGAAAAACTAATCCAGAAACTTCAGTGGTTAAGGAGTGCGCAAATTTCCATATAAATTTTAAGCATGATATGAGGGCGTCGAGAGATGACACGTAGGTGACAATGACCTCTATAAAGACATTTTTCCTGATTTTTTCGAGTTATTGTCTATGTGCACTAAAATATTACTAATTACACAAAGATGACTATTTCCAGTAAAACTAAGTCTCTGCAATAATTGTTCAAATACGATTAGTCATGTATACACCAAATGTGGCGTAAACTGCTGCACACGTTCCTGAGCTACGCTTGTATTTCACCATCTTTTGACCCCAACGCCCGCCCTTATTGGAGGTATGTGGGTCTTTTGGCCACACTACTTTTTTCCAGACAGTGAGTCGTAGGTGTACCAAGTATAGTTGAAGCCGATCTAGTGGTTTAAGAGGAGATCCCCGATCACCAGATCTCACTCCGCGTGACTTTTTTCTGTGGGGACACTTTAAAGATCTGGTGTTATGTACCGTCTCTACCACTTGATGTAGCAGAGCTCCGGCAGAGAATATGGGAAGCGACTACCAGAGTCGACGATGCTCTGCTGGGACGGGTATGGCAAGAACTCGATTACCGTATTGACTTCTGCCGGGTCACTCATGAGTCACATATCGAATGTTTGTAACAAAAACTTTCAGAGTTTCTCTTCGAAATGCAATATGTGTAACATCTGTACAAAGTTTAGTTCTTGTGCAATAAATAATAGAAAGTGTTCCCGGACTATATACATATATATATATATATATATATATATATATATATATATATATATATATGGCGCTACCATAGATCAAATGGATATCAACAGCTTTTTTTTAAATAGGAACCCCAATTTTTTATTACATATTCGTGTATTACGTAAATAAATATGAATCTTTTAGTTGGGCCACTTTTTTCGCTTTGTAACAGATGGCGTTGTAACAGTCACAAACATATAACTCACAATTTTTGACGAAAAGTTGGTAACAGGTAGGTTTTTTAAATGAAAATACAGGACGTAGGTACGTTTGAACATTTTATTTCGGTTGTTCCAATGCTTCGTCTTTGCAGTGTTCTGTAATTAAAATAGAAGATGAGGTTTCGGAGGAGGTGGACACGAGGTTATTATGCGACAAACAATTACCGTCGTGAGCGTCATCGAACGCGCAGATTTTCCCGATAGCCTATGTACTCGGTCTGAAACCTGTGCTATGCAGTTACTTCTATTGAATTTCCTTTTAATGTTGAGGTAAAGTACGGTGGTGGAGCTTTTACTGATTCCGCTGTGAGATTTGATGTGAAACGAAGGGTATTTTAAATCAGTTGTGCACGGAAAACGCACTGAGGTATCGAAAGTAATTTAAGGAAGTTTTGTAATACTGTTTAGTAGAAGAGTGGCGTACTGTTGCAGGCAAAAGTAGTGATCGTAAGCAAGGTAGTGATCTTAATCGCACGTTATTGAGTGATGCTAAAATGCAGGTTGAGAAAAGTTGATTGTTTGAGAACTCATTGTTGGCTGCATATCATAAGCATGATGCATTTCCTTTAGATATCGATAGTACCCCTTACATTAGGTGGAGGAATATTAAGCGTAATATGCGTTTTAAGTATGTTCATTATTTGAATTCAAAAAACAGTGTACCATCGGAGAAAGACTATACGGTTAATGATCTTAGTACTTTGGAAGATAGTTGTAAGTGTGAGGTTCCATATTCTTCTACAGCTAACCAACCTATCGTTGGTGTTACATTATCTAAATTCGAACCTCCATCCTCTGCTACGAATAGGTTTGTAATTAAGACGTTAATAGGCCATATGAAATTAAAAGTGTATGTTATGTTTTGCAAACGTTTACACGTAATTGCAGATATTGGTGCATATATTTAAAAAACTATTGTAATTTTGTTGTAATAAATTTCAGGTTGAACATACTGCAACAAAGTTTTTTGAACAGAACTGGTTATCCTTGACTGCCCATCCCAACATTATTTATGAAGAATTGGAACATCTCGATGATGGCTAAGTCTGTCGAAATTGGTTGTTCGTAACTAAAGAAATGTTTATGCGATTTTCGATTTAGAATGTTTTTACTAAGTGAAACAGATCGCTCCGTCTGATTTCTCAATGTGAGAAAATTCAACGATAAAGCTTAGTACAAAATGAAGTGTGCGTGTGGCATTACTGACAAGAACACCCCTCCAGCGGTTGTTCGGCTGCCTGGTGCAAATTTTTCTATTTTAGGCCACTTCGGCGGCTGGCGCGTCGGTAATGATGAAGGCGACACATACACACACACACACGCGCACAGACATACACACACACACACACACACACACACACACACACGCACGCACACACACACACTGGAACGGAGAAAATCTGCGACACGGCCGTGAATCGAACCCAGGACCCCATGATCGAGATTCACCAACGCCAACCACAGGACGACGAGCTGTTGACTACAAGAGAACAAATTTCTAGGTTAATTCATTCGTGGGGAAGAAAAACAGATGCACAATTAAACGACATGATTTTTCATGATGAAGAAGGATAATTACCGAGTAGTATTAAAGTGAATCCTACCAAATGCACTACGCTAGTGAAACCCTGCGATGTCTAGTTTTACTGTAGGGTAAGAATTTCATTAAAGAGCTTCAAAGAAACTATTACCTCACAGAGAGAGAAAAAGAAATCGCGCCTGCAAAGATGACTGCATTAAAATACATTCCATTGTACATCATCAGTTATCCTCACAAGTATTGACGAAATGATGCGCTATGCCTGGTATGCCGTGAGACTGCGATGAGAGCAAACCATTTGAGAACGTAAACCAAGTGTATTTTTCTATAGAAATTTTAAACCACCCACAAAATTGTAAAAATACGGTGTTTATAACGTGCGCAGTACACTGTGAAAATTGCTGCTTGCCCTGTTTTTACAATGAATATCACCCCAAAAAGTGTAAGTCAATTGTAAAATGGTAAAAGTTGTTAGAAGTTGAAGTCATCGGAGCATTTACATCTCTGATTAGTAATACTCCTTGTAAGACGTAAACTCTTTGGTATATGTATGTCGTGTGACTGGTAAATAAAATATGATGCTAGACTGCTAATCGCTGGTTACTATTGTGATTCACGACACAGGAATTGGTGCCGCAACCCGGGAAATTTCCACGATTGCTTCTGTGAAAATACGATTTTTAACGTATTTCAAACGGCAGTACTACGAGGAGCTCACTGCAATGTGTCGCGCCAAGCAACAAGCTCTGCGACGACAACCGCCTGCATACAACAGTTAAGTACAACCGAATTATCACGCCACATATTTTGTAGTGCCATTTGTAGAGGGAAACTGATTGCACTTGCCCCTCTATATTGCTATTGTAGCTGTTCGATTGGGGCTTTAACGGATTATCGGATCGTAAACGCTACGCCTGTAGATTGTTTATGACTGGTGCTGCCACCTCTTAGTTGTTTACCAAACTAGGTACTATCTTGATCCGCTTAGACGATTGCAGTCACTTCACGATGTCTGACACCGTCACTTCACGATGTCTGACACCGGCAAAACACTGATTGAACTATCAGTTACAACGCTTGAAAAGAGTACGGGCGAGGGCAAGAGCTAATATTACACGTATTTTGAACGAATTACACTACTTTAATTACACAACTACCATTGAAGATAGTGAATATTTCAAAGATAATGAATATTCCAAAGACCGATTGCAGAACTATGGTGAACACTAACAGATCTTGATGACAATATACACGATCTTCTCGATTAAGCTGCTGATGTGTTCAAATGTGATGAATACACATACGCTACCAAGCACGCTATTGTACGCGCGTCACGGGGAATACAAGGGAAACTTACGAATTCCATGGCTCCCACTATCTTCCGTGATAACCAACCTGTTACGACACTCACTTAAGTCGTTCCACCGCCTAATATCAGATTGCCCACTATAAATCTTGAGACGTTTTCTAGAAATGTTGATAACTGGATTAGTTTTGGGAACAATTCCAGCAATCGATTGATGCAGATCCTACGATATGCACTATTCATAAACACGTTTTTCAGCGTGGCTGCTAAGAAGGGGAACCAAAGTATTTACTTGATGGTATTGCTGCGATCTCTGAGACGTGAAGAAATCAAGAGAATCCTCACAATACGCTATGGCGATAAAAATAGAATTCTACAAACTAAGAATCTATTAACCCTTTGGGCGTCACATTTAGAAAAAAATTTGGGATTTTTTTTTTGTGATGAATATTTACTGTATATGTTGCACATATGCCATATCCATTGCAAAAGTTCTTTTGAAGCTATTGGTTAATAAATAAAATGATGATTGCAAATGGCATCATTAGAAATTACATAACAATTACTCAAAAAATGCATACATAACTGTATTGTAAACTGTATTCTTTCCCTTGTCCTTGAGGAACTACGTAAAGTTGGTTCCATAACCAAGAATTTCAGTATACACAGAATAAAATTAAATACAACAGTTATTGTTCACTCACAAATGCAGTAGCACAACTCACGACACTTCTCTGTTCTGCATTTCAAACAAACGGCGAGTCATGAAAGCAAACGCCACTGTGATCTGTTGGCCAAACTTGGAACTACGTGAAGCGATGCACAAACGGTATCATTGAAGCATTGGGAAGCTCAAAACAGCCAGGAATACTTAATGACGCCATTTGGAATCGCAGACGCAGAAAGGGTTAAACACATTCAGTTTCCGAATCCAGAATCCCCTAATCGTACATTTATGGAGTGCAACCGCCGCATCCAATCTTGGCGCGCGCTCGGTGATGTAAATGCTTATGGTCGCGTGCTAGCTCCAAAAATTCTCAGAGCTTTTCCTGATGACATCTGCCGACGCTGGCGCATACATGTCATGCAAACCGGTCTTTCAGAAGGGGACATACTTCATTTGGTGGAATTTATAGGGACGAAAATAGACGCAGCGCTTGCTTCGCAGAAGATCCGCTGTGACAATAAAATGTTGACTTACACTCTTACAGCTGCAGCCCTTCGTGTCTGCGCTAGTCAGAAACGAACATTACCAAAGGGCATTAAAAACTACGGTCCACTTTGCGTCTTTTGCGAAGTACGTGGCCATTTGGTCCGAGAATGTAATAAAGTTGCTGACCTCATTGAAAGAAAACATAAATTGAAAAATACTAACCGATGTTTTCTGTGCCTAAATAGAGGACATAAAATGGCGGATTGCGGGAAGAAGGGTAGGACATTTTGTGCTAACTGTAAAAAAGCCACATCACAAGTGGATAGTCATCGAAGGTACACCATGTAAGAAAGCAGCACAGAGCAGCGTCACTTCTATGAGTAAAATAGACGCAACTACACCCACCTTCACCCTCTTGCAAACTGCTCAGGTGCGCATCGTAGGACTGACAGGAATAGGTAGACTTGTTCGATGTCCGCTGGTCGATGGAAGCCAAGCATCCTTCATAGCAAAGTCGTTAACAGAAGATTTGAAATTTCCTGCCCTGGACAACGGCAACTTAGCGTGTGCACTTTCGAACCTCATACTGGCTCCTCACGATGGCGTAGCCTTGTCAGTTTCGAAATTAGAGGAATGTGGACTAATTCTACGACTTACATCAACACGTATGAAAGTGACAATTACCTCTAGCCTCAGTCCAGAGTTACACGAGATATTAAGAATACAACACATGTCTGCACACTACAGTTAGCTGATCCACAGACAGGTTCCCACGAAGATATGCCCATCGAGCTTTTAATTGGTAGTGATCATTATCGGAAGATTGTCACCAATGATTTACGATCCGTATTTCTAAATCCAACAAAAGTATCTCATTTTATACACAGTGTTGTAATGTACGCCTTATAATATCTTCCTGGAAATTTATTTCCAAATCCCAAATTGTACTTTGCCTTTTCATGCCTTTTATGAAAATATACTGAGGTGAGAAAAGTCATGTAATACCTTCTAAAGGCCCGCCCGGGTGGCCGTGCGGTCTAACACACGACTTTCCGGGCGGGAAGAAGCGCCTGGTCCCCGGCACGAATCCGCCCGGCGGATTTGTGTCGAGGTCCGGTGAACGGGCCAGTCTGTGGGTGGTTTTTAGGCGGTTTTCCATCTGCCTCGGCGAATGCGGCGACGTACGCGTACAGCACCATTACTCTACCACGCAAACTTAGGGTTTACACTCGTCTGGTGTGAGACGTTAGCTGGGGGATCCACCGGGGACCGAATCGCACAATAACCCTGGGTTGGGTGTGTGGCGGCGGAGGGGTGAAGTGGACTGCGGTAGTCGTCGTGGGGTTGCGGACCACTGCGGCTGCGGCGGGGACGAAGCCTCTCCGTCGTTTCTAGGTCCCCGGTTAACATACAATACAATACCTCCTAATATCATGTCGGACCTTCTTTGGCCAGCCGAGTGCAGCAACTCGACGTGGCATGGACTCGACAAGTGGCTGGAAGTCTGCTGCAGAAAAGCTGAGCCGTGTGCTGCTTCTGTAGCAAATAATTGCGAAAGTGTTGCCTGTGAAGGATGTTGTGCACTATCTGACCTCTCGAATATGTCCCATGAAAGTTCGATGGAACTCATGTCGGGCAATCTTGTTGGCCAAATAATTCTCTCATGTATCCAGTATATTCCTCAAACCAATCGGAACAGCTGTGGCCCGGTGACATGGCGCATTGTAGCCCACAACCGAAGTTCACGAATGGCTGCAAATGGTCTCAGAGTAGCCGAACGTAACCATTTCCAGTCAATTATTCCGATGTACAAGAAGACGTAGCCAATTCCACGTAAACACAGCCCACACCTTATGGAGCCACCGCCAGCTTGTACAGTGCCTTGTTGACAATTTGGATCCGTGGCTTCGGGGGGTCTGTGCCGCACTCGATCTTTACCACAAGCTCACAACAGAAATCGGTACTCATCTGACGAAGCCTCGGTTTTCCAGTCGTTTAGGGTCCAACCGTTATGGTCGACAGCCCAGGAGAGGCGCTGCAGGCAATCTCGTGCTGTTATCGAAGGCACTCGCGTCGTTCGTCTGCTGCCATAGCCGATTAACGCCATAATTCGCTGCACTGTCCTAACGGATTTTCGCTTCGTAAGCTCTTTTCTATTATTTATTTTGTTTTATTTTACTATTATTATTTGCGTAACAACGCATATACGAAAAGAGCCGCGAAATACTTTTTATTAATGCTGTGCCATGAATTTCTTTATGATCATTAATTTTCAACTGAACAGAATATATTGGGTTCTTATTGTTCTGTATCTGGCTTTCTATTAAAGGAACATTTTTCGTTACTGTAACTCACTATAAAATTCAGCATATCTTCCCTACTTATAGTTATTGAAAGGTTAATGAAAATTGCTTTGATATGAATACTGATGTTACAGTTCGCAATGATTGTTCATGAAAATAATTTTGCAGTGGATTTTTTGTTAACAGTAAAACACCAATAATTACCACGACTAGCACAAGAACATGAGACTATTGTCGGAGAAAAATACGTTTTTACTATAAGGTTTGCCAGACAAGAACTAAGCACAGCAAGATTCCTATCATGTTACGAAGGTAATTTATCTTTTTTCTACTGTTAGTAATATATTATCAGCAGCCCGCGTCAACCTGCAAAACACATCATAAAATCTGTTGCTCTGCTCTTCAAGTCCGAAAGCTGAAAGAAATAATTCTATTTCACTATTACCTTCCCGCTTCTTTGCGGTATGATAGATTTCATTTAATGCAGTTTGAATGCGCCGCGGCAGCGGCTCGTTCGTTCGTAGCGCAGCTCTGCACCACGGATAGTATTTAAATAACTGAAAATGTCTCAAAAGGATGGGATAATATGCCGAGCAAGCTATTACAAATAATAATGCAAGGTTTCATTAAATAACTCTATTCAAAACATTTAAATATGTTAACTATTACACACCTTTAAAATGAGTACGTAATGGCGTACATCTCTCAGTCTTGACAAAAGAAGGCTACGCTAGCGTACAACTCAACGTCACAGGCTATCCTACTCGCTTAACTCCAAGAAGAAGACAGAGACATTAATGTTCGTTCTGTATTATTTATACTAGTCACACATTCTCATCTTTGATATTTATCGTCTGTGGCGGTTTCAGTACTCGCCGACACAGATATTATCTAAAATAAATAATAAAAAAAAGTACACAATTCCATACAATAACAAAACATGATACACAATGTTCTTTCTTTTTATCACATAATATGTCTTTTGCTACGAGACGTTACAGGATACGTTCGTCGTACGTCCGACATTGATTTCAGATATTTCACGCAGTGTTGCTTGTCTGTTAGCACTGCCAGTTCTACGCAAACACCGCTGCTCTCGGTCGTTAAGCGAAGACAATCGGCCACTGAGTTGTCCATGGTGAGAGATGATGCCAGAAATTTTGTATTCTCTGCACACTCTTGACACTGTGGATCTCTGAATACTGAATTCTCCAACGATTTCCGAAGTGGTGTGTCTGATGTGTCTAGCACCAACTACCACTCTGCGTCCAAAGTCTGTTAATTCCAGTCGCTGGGCAATCGTCACGTCGCAAACCTTTCCACACGAATCACGTGAGTACAAACGACAGCTCCACTACTGCGCTGTTCTTTTACACCTTGTGTAGCCTGTACTACCGCCCTCTGTGTAAGTGCAAATCGCTGTCCCATGTCATTTGCCACCTCAGTGTATTAATAACACGACATATATAACATTATTCCACATTATTTGCACTGGAAGTAGCGTAAAGACTGAGGATGGGAAAAAGTTTCTGCATTTGGGACTCGACCTGTTATTTTATCTAAATTCTCCCACTTCTGTCCCTTTCGTTCCTTGCTAAGGCCTGCGTGTGCCACAAGCTTGGACGAAATTGGTGGTGACGCCCTTGTAACTGCTGTACCCTTAGGTTTATGTCTAGCAACTCTCTCGGAACTCGCAACGTATCCGCAAAAGAACAGCTCGTCTACAAAACGATTATGTAATCTCGTTTCAATCGCAGCAGTTTAATCTTTCGTTTCTGAATCAGACTGAAAGGAAAAAATAAAATTGGCTACGTCCGATTAGGACTCGCGATCTGAGGGTACCCCCCAAACTTATTCAGGTGTTGTACAGACAGACAGCTCGCGCACATCGGACATGCAGTATGTTTGCATGCACTGATGTTCGTCTGTTATGTTTTTTGACTTATGAGGAAAGTAATGTGTCTTATAATGG
Organism: Schistocerca nitens; assembly: GCF_023898315.1. Classification (NCBI taxonomy): domain Eukaryota; kingdom Metazoa; phylum Arthropoda; class Insecta; order Orthoptera; family Acrididae; genus Schistocerca; species Schistocerca nitens. The sequence goes on from NC_064622.1 coordinate 15,506,806, forward strand.
CAAAAAGATATTTTTATGTGATACAATTACAATTTAACATTTTTCAGATGTTTGTTGCTTAATTTGTACTGTGAAACCTTACTTCTTGCCATATTTCATGGTTCTACGTCAACGGCGATACCGTACAGGTTTCAATGAGTGAGTTTGCGAATATCGCGAATATCAAGATATGTGACATAAATGGCCGTATCTTTTGATTGCACTGACGGATAAGCTTAAATTTTTACACCGACAAGGGACTATGGATTTAAATTTGAATTTGATACGCCAAACCGTTCAAGAGATAAAGTGCTCTTTACCAATGGACATACAATGGGGACCGACGGATGAAAAATTACAAAAAAAAATATTTTTTTGGTAAATGTATAAAAAATTCTATGATTTAAAATAGAATTTGATTAGTAGGATTGGACTGAATACCCTGAAATGGTTATATAATTGCCAATTAACAATTTTCGGATTTGTTCTCCCTTTACTTGACCTGTAAAACCTTGCTTCTTATCAGATTTCATGATTGTAGGTCAACGGGAAGTACCCTACAGGTTTTGATGAGTGGCTTTTCGACATTTAAAATATGTGACATAAATGGCCGCATCTTTTGAGTGCATTGAAGCTTACAACAGGGTCGTAGGTCATAATATGTGACAAATTTGGACTTGATATATTCACGCGTTCCTGATTAAAAAGGCTCTTAACTGTCATACAGACAACAAAGCAATCCTATGAGGGTTCCATTTTTACACACGGAACACAGTACGGAACGGCGCCCTTCCCCCCCCCCCCCCCCCGCCCCCCTTCCCACACAAAAAAATAATAAATGACTGTAGTTGCTTTCATTAATGTTAATGTTGGTTCGTGTTAACATTAACATTAATGAAAACATATATATATATATATATATATATATATATATATATATATATATCCTGTTAACTCACCCGTTCCACATAATTTCGATAACAGAATAGTTCAAATTATCTATGGAACATGTAATTGATCATCTAACTAACCTTTGGTCACGTTTCATCATCGCCACTGGAAGTTTTCAGAACCTCTGCATCAAATCAACACGCATTTGGCCAAGCACTGAAGTGAACCTTGCCGTTTTTAGTTGAGCTTGAGCCTCTGCCAGCAGTTGCACTCTTCCGCTAGACTACACCAATATTCTGAGCTGGCTCTGCTTTCGCTAGTTCTCTGTTGAAATAAAAGAGGACACTTATGGAATATTCTTTGCTCGGTATTTGGCACTCTGATTTCTCTAGAACACAGAAAACGATCACAATTTTTTTAAAATTATGTTTTGAAAACACTCAACAAGACGGTCATCGTTTTCGCTTTATGCAGTACACGTGATCTGTGTAAGAAAACTTTATCTTCCAGCATTGTGTATTCAAACTTACAGTTTTCCAAATATTCGACGAGCGGTAAGCAGTGTGCTGAGAAAGTATGTACGTTGAAATTAACAGAGACATTAGCAGCTCTTACTTCGTCCCATTACCTCCAGTTGCCCTAGCTCTGCGTCCCTCTTGAACGATCTCTACTACACTTTTTCCTCTCACCACCTTCTTCGAGTGTTTTAACAAGACATTTCTGACGAACTACGAAAAATACACAGATCTGTGGGTTCCTAGAGTGTGGACTGAATCAGATTCTGATCGAGTGGTAGTCTTACATATCGGTCAAGGAGCGTTTGGTTTCGAAGCGAGTTTCCACGCTTGTGCAGGCAAACTCCGGACTAGTTCCACATCTCCTCCTCTGAATCATTTAAAATGGACGCTGAAAAGTACCTGATTCACAAACAGGCGTCACGTACGACTCCCCTATCTTACGTTAAGATTAAACAATAGCTGCGACAAGTTGGGCTTCCAGTAGTGGGATTAAATTAGTTTCTAAGTACTGGGTTTGCTGCCAAGGTGGGAAAAAATTCAGATTTAAATAAGTATCGGTCATCCGTCTACGGCCCGCTCTCCTTAGTCCGCAAAACAGAGAGAACTCGTTATTCTTCATGGCGTTTCCATAAAACACTTGACCACGAACTTCGGCTGTGCTATAGGTACCCTGCTTGCTGATGTTTGTGGATACGCAGAGTTGAAGCCATTTGCTGGGCCTACCCCTTCTGGAGCAGTCGAGCAGGCCGTGGAGGACTGCGAGGTGCCTGGCAGGGAGAGCGTTGCACCCGCGGCTCGGTTCGGCCTTCGGCTGCCTTTGTTTCCCACGGCCCGAGTTACGAGCGGCACGCACGCGTATGACCGCGGGAACTCACACACTGGCCAGTGACCGGGCTGTGGACTCTGCTTAGGAACACTGAAAGTTTAACAGTTACAGCTCCCACCCACACCGTAGCCGTTAGATACGGAACGTTACTGTGCACGCTGTTTTGACAGGGGCTGAAACACTGGGTGTAGACTTCACGACGGGAAGCTAAATTGTCACGTGCCTCACGTGTTGGCCGGAAAATGGTACGTGTCGTGGGACGCCAGTAGTCATACACACAGTGAAACTACTGGCATGCAAAAATGGTTCAAATGGCTCTGAGCACTATGGGACTTAACATCTAAGGTCATCAGTCCCCTAGAACTTAGAACTACTTAAACCTAACTAACCTAAGGACAGCACAGAACACCCAGTCATCACGAGGCAGAGAAAATCCCTGACCCCGCCGGGAATCGATCCCGGGAATCCGGGCGCGGGAAGCGAGAACGCTACCGCACGACCACGAGCGGCGAACTGTAGAAGGTCATTCTAAAGGTATACAGTATTCGTGTGTCCAGACATTTCTATTTGAGATAAAGGAACAAAAGTAGAGTTTAGAACATACACTCCTGGAAATTGAAATAAGAACACCGTGAATTCATTGTCCCAGGAAGGGGAAACTTTATTGACACATTCCTGGGGTCAGATACATCACATGATCACACTTACAGAACCACAGGCACATAGACACAGGCAACAGAGCATGCACAATGTCGGCACTAGTACAGTGTATATCCACCTTTCGCAGCAATGCAGGCTGCTATTCTCCCATGGAGACGATCGTAGAGATGCTGGATGTAGTCCTGTGGAACGGCTTGCCATGCCATTTCCACCTGGCGCCTCAGTTGGACCAGCGTTCGTGCCGGACGTGCAGACCGCGTGAGACGACGCTTCATCCAGTCCCAAACATGCTCAATGGGGGACAGATCCGGAGATCTTGCTGGCCAGGGTAGTTGACTTACACCTTCTAGAGCACGTTGGGTGGCACGGGATACTTGCGGACGTGCATTGTCCTGTTGGAACAGCAAGTTCCCTTGCCGGTCTAGGAATGGTAGAACGATGGGTTCGATGACGGTTTGGATGTACCGTGCACTATTCAGTGTCCCCTCGACGATCACCAGTGGTGTACGGCCAGTGTAGGAGATCGCTCCCCACACCATGATGCCGGGTGTTGGCCCTGTGTGCCTCGGTCGTATGCAGTCCTGATTGTGGCGCTCACCTGCACGGCGCCAAACACGCATACGACCATCATTGGCACCAAGGCAGAAGCGACTCTCATCGCTGAAGACGACACGTCTCCATTCGTCCCTCCATTCACGCCTGTCGCGACACCACTGGAGGCGGGCTGCACGATGTTGGGGCGTGAGCGGAAGACGGCCTAACGGTGTGCGGACCGTAGCCCAGCTTTATGGAGACGGTTGCGAATGGTCCTCGCCGATACCCCAGGAGAAATAGTGTCCCTAATTTGCTGGGAAGTGGCGGTGCGGTCCCCTACGGCACTGCGTAGGATCCTACGGTCTTGGCGTGCATCCGTGCGTCGCTGCGGTCCGGTCCCAGGTCGACGGGCACGTGCACCTTCCGCCGACCACTGGCGACAACATCGATGTACTGTGGAGACCTCACGCCCCACGTGTTGAGCAATTCGGCGGTACGTCCACCCGGCCTCCCGCATGCCCACTATACGCCCTCGCTCAAAGTCCGTCAACTGCACATACGGTTCACGTCCACGCTGTCGCGGCATGCTACCAGTGTTAAAGACTGCGATGGAGCTCCGTATGCCACGGCAAACTGGCTGACACTGACGGCGGCGGTGCGCAAATGCTGCGCAGCTAGCGCCATTCGACGGCCAACACCGCGGTTCCTGGTGTGTCCGCTGTGCCGTGCGTGTGATCATTGCTTGTACAGCCCTCTCGCAGTGTCCGGAGCAAGTATGGTGGGTCTGAGACACCGGTGTCAATGTGTTCTTTTTTCCATTTCCAGGAGTGTATTTTTAGATGTTCGCTATTTTTCTGCGTAGTCCCACTTCAAACTTAAACTTTTGTCGTAGCGCGTCGCGAGCTACCGAATGGTTACTACGTCCTCGGTTGCTGGCAAGTTGTCGAACCGGTCACTACCAACATATTTCTGTTCGTATTTGTTTTCGTAGAGATCTCCGTCCAAAAAACTCCTTGAACTAGGGAAAAAAGATGGTAATCACTCGAGCAGGACCACGGCTGTGCCATAAGATGGATGTTCAAAATCGTCAAAGCAGCAGAATGCAGGCGATGGTCTTGTCAAGAGTGACGACGTCTGATCGTTCTTCATCACGAGTATTAGTCCGCCCTTAAACAACGCGATGCACCATTCCGGGCGGAAGCATCATTCAACACTTTGGTTGACTGTCTGCAAATTTCGAAAGGGCGCAATTTTTTTCCGCCTGTCTGTCTGTCCAAAGGAAAAAAAAAATCCGAAAATGGTTAATTTGTTAGCCTATCACGCGAGAATAATTTTTTTGTCATTTGTTATCAGACGATCTGTCTGTCTATCTCTTACGACACCTTTTTATCAGGAACATTTAGGCGTATGAAGTTGAAGTTTATGTCATTACTAAGTCCCCTGATGGTTTAACAGATTTAAGCTTCTAAGACTTAGAATCTAAGTGAATGCAACCACAAGATAAGGCCATTTATGTCACATATTTTGATGCAAACTCTCTCACTGAAACCCATAGTGTAGTTCCCCTTAATGCTGAATCATGAAATTTCGAGAGAGGAAAGGTTCAAAGTACTAGTAAATGGAAAAAAATCAGAAAATTATTAACATATAATTATATTACGCAAAAAATTTTTCTTTTCCCATTTGTTGTTGTATTTATGGGTAATTGTAACGATGTCTTTTAAACAGATAACGGTCAATTATTTTTGTCACAGATCTTCTTACAATCTCAAAACAGACTTATTACACCCAACACTTCGGTATGCTAAATAATTGATTGTAATTATTTCCTCTTTTTGGAGTTACGTTATCTTGTAGATACATTATTGCACACCAAATCAAAAACAATGTATGAACATTCTCTCAGGGCTTGAAACCTTAGGGTTCTAATTTATGTGTAGTTATTAGTAACACACTGGTTTCTTAATTTTAGTTGCGTGAAGTAGATTTAGTTACAGCTTCCTCTGTAATGGTACATACGTGAAGAAAATAAATTACTCGAAAAATGAAAATAATGGTGGAAATGCTTTTATACATTAGTAAATGCATAAATTGAATAAGTTATTTTAATAATATCTGGGCTGGAAGGGCAAGGGCCGTGATTATCAAACATAGCTGAACCGGCCGTAATGGCGGGCAACAGTAGGGTAAGATCGCGACTAATAAAACTTTCAATAACTACAGGAAAGGACACAATTCTTCTATAAATAAAAGGTGGTTTCAATAGCAACAAACAACATTTTGCATTCTGAAAACGATTTAGATAAATTAACAATTATTACACTAATTACAGACTTCTTAATATGGAACGTAGGAGCCGAGCGGTCTAGGGCGCTGCAGTTATGGACTGTGCAGCTGTTCCCAGCGGAGGTTCGAGTCCTCCCTCGGACATGGGTGTGTGTGTGTTTGTCCTAAGGGTAGTTTAGGTTAAGTAGTGTGTAATCTTAGGGACTGATGACCTTAGCAGTTAAGTCCCATAAGATTTCACATACGTTTGAACATTTTTTGGAACGTAGGACGTATTTTCTAGGTCAGCTTTACTACTCGAAAAGGTACAATGGCTCCTCTTTTATCAGATGAATCAAAATTAACGGAGTACACAGGGTCGCCCATTGATAGTGACCGGGCGAAATATCTCACGAAATAAGCATCAAACGAACAAACTACAAGGAACGAAACTCGTCTAGCTTGAGGGGGGAACCAGATGGAGCTATGGTTGGCCCGCTAGATGGCGCTGCCATAGGTCAAACGGATATCAACTGCGTTTTTTAAAATAGGAAACCACATTTTTATTACATATTCGTGAAGTACGTAAAGAAATATGAATGTTTTAGTCGGACCACATTTTTCGCTTTGTGACAGATGGCGCTGTAATAGTCACAAACGTATAAGTACGTCGTATCACGTGACACTTCACCAGTGCGGACGGTATTTGCTTCGTGATACATTACCCGTGTTAAAATGGACCGTTTGCCAATTGCGGAAAAGGTCGATATCGTGTTGATGTATGGCTATTGTGATCAAAACGCAAAACGGGGGTGTGCTATGTATGCTGCTCGGTATCCTGGACATCATCCAAGTGTCCGGACCGTTCGCCGGATAGTTACGTTATTTAAGGAAACAGGAAGTGTTCAGCCACATGTGAAACGTCAACCACGACCTGCAACAAATGATGATGCCCAAGTAGGTGTTTTAGCTGCTGTCGCGGCTAATCCGCACATCAGTAGCAGACAAATTGTGCGAGAATCGGGAATCTCAAAAACGTCGGTGTTGAGAATGGTACATCAACATCGATTGCACCCGTACCATATTTCTATGCACCAGGAATTGCATGGCGAAGACTTTGAACGTCGTGTAGAGTTCTGCCACTGGGAACAAGAGAAATTACGGGACAATGACAGTTTTTTTTGCACGCGTTCTATTTAGCCACGAAGCGTCATTCACCAACAGCAGTAACGTAAACCGGCATAATATGCACTATTGGACAACGGAAAATCCACGATGGCTGCGACAAGTGGAACATCAGCGACCTTGGCGGGTTAATGTACGGTGCGGCGTTATGGGAGGAAGGATAATTGGCCCCCATATTATCGATGGCAATCTAAATGGTGCACTGTATGCTGATTTCCTACGTAATGTTCTACCGATGTTCCTACAAGATGTTTCACTGCATGACAGAATGGTGATGTACTTCCAACATGATGGATGTCCGGCACACAGCTCGCGTGCAATTGAACCGGTATTGAATAGCAGCGGTATTGAATAGCAGCGGTATTGAATAGTATATTTCATGACAGGTGGATTGGTCGTCGAAGCCCGCACGTTCACCGGATCTGACGTCCCCGGATTTCTTTGTGTGGGGAAAGTTGAAGGATATTTGCTATCGTGATCCACCGACAATGCCTGACAACATGCGTTAGCGCATTCTCAATGCATATGCGAACATTGCGGAAGGCGAACTACTCGCTGTTGAGAGGAATGTCGTTACACGTATTGCCAAATGCATTGAGGTTGACGGACATCATTTTGAGCATTTATTGCATTAATGTGGTATTTACAGGTAATCACGCTGCAACAGCATGCGTTCTCAGAAATGATAAGTTCACAAAGGTAAATGTATCACATCGGAACAGCCGAAAAAATAATGTTCAAACCGTCCTACGTTCTGTATTTTAATTTAAAAAACCTTCCTGTTACCAACTGTTCGTCTAAAATTGTGAGCCATATGTTTGTGACTATTACAGCGTCATCTATCACAAAGCGAAGATAGTGGTCCAACTATAACAATCATATTTCTTTACGTACTACACGAATATATAATAAAAATGGGGTTCCTATTTAAAAAAACACAGTTGATATCCGTTTGACCTATTGCAGCGTCGTCTAGCGGGCAAACCATAGCGCCATCTGGTTTCCCTCTTCAAGCTACACAAGTTTCTTTCTTTGTAGTTTTTTCGTTTGACGCTTATTTCATGAGATATTTGGCCTGGTCACGATCAATGGACCACCCTGTATATTGTCATTTTAATCATTATCTACACAATAAATCGTGCTTATTGTCTTTGTCCTTTTCACTCGATGATCTTCACATGAAAAAATGTCAATGTTTTTCGCATATTACAGAAAAATATAAAGTCCTTTTTTCAAATATATGGAACCGGCCAAACTAGATTTCAGGACGAACCACTTTCACCTAGGCCAGACTCGTTCATCCTGTTACCGATAGGATAAAACAGTTTAGCCTAGGTCAAATCAGTTTATCCTAATTAGAAGTTTGCTACGGTCGCAGGTTCGAATCCTGCCTCGGGCATGGGTGTGTGTGATGTCCTTAGGTTAGTTAGGTTTAAGTAGTTCTAAGTTCTAGGGGACTTATGACCTAAGATGTTGAGACCCATAGTGCTCAGAGCCATTTGAACAATTTTTTAGTTAGAATTTATATGCTTTAGGATAAACTGATACGTCCTAGTCTGAACTAATTTCACCTAGTTTGTATCTTCTATAAGCTGTTCAAAGTAAACTGAATGAATGAATAGAAATAAAACAGTCAATATGATTAATTAAAGTTAATTACTATCTAATCAGTAATTTCACAACTATCACTAGATGAACTTACATATATCCATATACAGAAATAGCCTTACCTGCAATTTGCTTATTTACTTATTTTTGCAAGGTTTACTTTGGTGGCACTTAGAATTACAGGGTACTTTGTTTTTCTTACAATTGCATTTGTCTGTTGTACAGTTTTTCATGCAACTGCGTTTTACGAAGCCTTACCCCGATCTAACAGAATATTTTGTGGCTGCAGTCCTTAAAGATATTTAATTATCCTGGTTAATATATCCCACATCTAAAAACTGCTGAATGCAGACGTCGAAATCAGTTCTAAAAAAATAAAAGAAGTTAAAACAAATATTTTTAATATTTTATTACAAAAAATTATGGAAATTTTAATGAAATTATACCTGCAATAATGTTTTTGAAGAACGCCATGTTTGGTGCCAACTTTGTAGAGGCCCTCATCAGTCTTCTGAAGTAGTACTCCAATTATGTTTCGAAGGTCACTTCTGCCTTTTGTCTACGTCTGGAATAGGTGTGGTTACGTTGTCTCCAATGTGAGCTGGTGGATGGGATTTGTCAGAGGAAGCTTTCATTATTCTAATTGTTTTTTAAATTTTCTGTCGCAATTTTTGTAGCATTTTGAATGTCGTTTGTGTCAATTTTCACAGTGTTACAAACTAGGCGAAACTAGTTCATCCTAAAATCGGGTTTGGCCGGCAACATATACACGGAAAAATCGCCAGGAGGCTGCATATTATACGACTTCAAACTTGAAATTAAAACATTCTGGAAAGTCCTGGAATGCGTGGGATCAATATGTTGCCAGTATCAATGTCGATATCAGTGGTGGTGGTGGTAAGTTCCTACGGGACCAAACTGCTGAGGTCATCGGTCCCTAGGCTTACACCCTACTTAATCTAGCTTAAACTAACTTACGCTAAGGGAAATACACACCACACGCTTATGCCCGAGGGAGGACTCGAACTTCCGACGGGGGGAGACGCGCGAACCGTGGCAAGGTGCCTGAGACCGCGTGGCTCGATAACACTCAAACATCGTCTAAATTCTCGTTTCCCGGAATGGAAGATATGTCTACATATACGTAGTGAAGTTTGTACGGAACCCTCAGTACGAGAGTCCTACTAGCACATGACGAGTTTTTTTGCGTACGTAAACCGTATTACACTACGGACCTGATCCTTGAGGGGACAATTAGTTTTGTCAAACATTTCAGAATCCTAGAAACAGCAAACAACCGTTCCCTTTCGCTGTTAGTGGCATACTAGCGCCGGAGATGAAAGAGGTCTGCGGAGGCAGAATGGCGCGTCTCTTCAAAGCAATACAGTATGTTCTCTGCTTTTACAACGACTCTCGCATCGGCCAGTTACCTGTAAGGGCAAACTTACAGGCCGTATCTCGTCGAAACAGGTACGGAACCAGGTTCACGACATGATTAGAAAAACGGAACGAGCAAACGAGTATAACATGAGAGGGAATCGCCCGATGTGCCCGAGTGTTGTGGGCGACAGCTATCGGGTTAAGTGACGCACTTTGGAATTTGCGAACTTTCTTTTTTTTTCACAATCACGCATCACCGCTCCCTGTCCGCCAGTATATGATCCGCCTGGTCTTGGTTTAGCTGTGGTTCTTCCTTCACTTTTCCACTTCACAATCACGTATACGAAGATCGTATGTGTCCTTTCGGACATGTCCGAAAGAACAGGTACCGTCGTTGAACATGCAGCTCTCTTAGAATGAAATGATAATTAAATCAAGACCCTAAGCTGTCGTCAGGCGTTGATATACATCAACGAGGACAATTGAAAATGTGTGCTCAGACCGGGACTCGAACCCGGGATCTCCTGCCTACATGGCAGACGTTCTATTCATCTGAGCCACCGAGGGCACAGAGGATAGTGCGACTGCAGGGATCGATCCCTTGTACCCTCCCCGTGAGACCCACATTCTCCCTTGTATGTCCACACACGACATTCGTAGTACCCTACGCATTACACTCATTACTCGCGGCTGACAATCTTACCGAGTCCCTTAAGAGTTCGGGCAATGGGTGTGCATCCAGCACGGTAAAAAAAGGTCAATGGCTGGTTAGCCTTAACTATATGAAGATGGTCCATTGACCTTCTTCTTTTGTGCTGGATGCACACGCAGTGCCCGAACTCTTACGGGAATCGGTAAGATGGTCTGCCGCGAGTAAAGAGTGTAATGGGCAGGGGCACTACGAATGTAGTGTGTGGACATTAAGTTGGGAATGTGAGTCTCACGGGGGAGGGTGCAAGGGATCAGTCCGTGCAGTCGCACTATCCTCTGTGCCCTCGGTGGCTCAGATGAATAGAGCGTCTGCCATGTAAGCAGGAGATCCCGGGTTCGAGTCCTGGTTGGGGCACACATCTTCAACTGTCCCAGTTGATGTATATCAACGCCTGTCGACAGCTTAGGGTCTTGATTTAATTATCATTTCATCACAATCACATGGTCAACAGTCGACGTGAGCAGCTTTAGAAGGGTTCAAATGTTCGTGACGGCCTTTGTACTCTGCCGGAATCGAACGACTGCTCCACGTTTGAAGACGCTGAGCGCTGCTGACCGGCGCATTCCGCTGCCACTGCTTCCCCGCTAACAGCACAGCACTCTTGGCCTCCTTTCATACAGGCGGGTGCGCCTCTCCTGACATCTGGTGGTCAGTTTGGCGTTACACCGAGGTATCAGGGTGCTTTCGATCACACAGTGTACACTGAGGTGAAAAACGTCACGGGGCACCTCCCAGTATCGTCTCGGACCTCCTTTTGCCCTGCGTAGTGAAGTAACCTGACGTGGCGAGGAAAGCCCCCTGCAGAAAAACTGAGTCAAGTTGTCTGTACAGCCCTCCATAGCTGTGAAAGTGTTGCCGGTGCAGGATTTTGTGCACGAACTGACCTCTGTATTATGTCTCATAAATATTCGATGGGGGTTCATGTAGGACCATCTGGGTGGCCAAATCATTCGCTCGAGTTGTTCGGAATGTTCTTCATACGAATCGCGAACAGTTGTGCCCTAGTGATATGGCGCAGTATCATCCATAAATACACATAGTTGTTTGGGGACATGAAATCCGTGAATGGCTGCAAATAGTCTCCACGTAGCCGAACGTAAGCATTTACAACCAAGGATCGTTTCGTTTGAACCAAAGGACTCAATGCATTCTATGCAAACATGGCTCACACCATTATGGAGAACAAGTCCGCAGCTCGTGGTCGTGCGGTAACGTTCTCGCTTCCCACGCCCGGGTTCCCGGGTTCGATTCCCGGCGGGGTCACTGATTTTCTCTGTCTCGTGATGACTGGGTGTTGTGTGCTGTCCTCAGGTTAGTTAGGTTTAAGTAGTTCTAAGTTGTAGGGGACTGATGACCATAGATGTTAAGTCCCATAGTGCTGTGAGCCATTTGAACCATTTGAACCATTATGGAGCCACCACCAGCTTGCGCAGTGCCTTGTTGACAAATTGGGTCCACGGCTTCTACACCACACTCGAACCCTGCCATCAGCTCAAATCGGGACTCGTCTGACCAGGCCGTGGCTTTTCAGTTGTCTAGGGTCCGACTGTTATGGTTGCAAGGGCAGGAGAGGCCCTGCAGTCCATGTCGCGTGCTGTTACCAAAGGCGCATCGGTCATCTGTTGTCATAGCCCACTAATACCACATTTCGCCGCAGTCTCCTAACGGATACCTTCGCCGTGCGTCCCACACTGATTTCTGAGGTTGTTTCACGCAGTGTTGCTTGTCTGTTAGCACTGACGACTCTCCGAAAACGTCGCTGCTCTCGGTCGCCAAGTGAATGTCGTCGACCACTGCCTTGACGATGGTGAAAGGTAATTCCTGATATGCGGTGTTCTCGGCACACTCTTGACACTGTAGATCTCAGAATACTGAATACCCTAACGATTTCCAAAGTGAAATATCCGTGCTTCTAGCTCCAATTAACCATTCCGCGTACAAATTCTGTTAATTACCGTCCTACTGCCATAATCACGCCGGAAGCCTTTCCATGTGAATCACCTAAGTAAAAATGACAACTCTGCCAATACACTGCCCTTTCGTCCCTTGTGTACGCCATACTGTATCTGTATATGTGTATATCGCTGTCCCATGAGTTTTGTTATCTCATAATACAGTAGAATGCAGATTTCCCCCACACTTCGGCCCTACCGTCCCCCTGACTCGTATCATCGACAGACTCGCCAGACCTGGCTCCTGCCCACAGCAGGTGCGCGAGCCGCTGGTCCAGCGACGCGCTGGCTCCTGCCGGACGCTCGCTCTGCCGGCGAGTAGGAGGAGGGAGTGGCGAGTAGCGGGACCACACGGGCTTCTCGCTGCGCGGCTCCGCTCGCTTCCAATTAAACGCCGCCGCCGCCGCCGCCCCCGCTGCCGACGCGACCACACAGGCCCCCGCGTGTCGGTGCCCCCGTTTCGGCCGCGCGGCTCGGCTTTTACACCGGCTTTCCGGGCCAGGCGGCAGGTGAGTGGCGGTGTTTACTGTTTGCCGCCGCCGCTGCTGCAGCCGCCCCAACCCTTCCTCCGGCCCCGGGCAGTCTGTATATACCTGACCCCGGAAGCGGGGAGCCCACCACCTCCGGCTCACCTCAACCCTTCCGCTGTGCACTCCCGCTGGGACGAGGCCGTTCTCGCCCGCCGTGTTCCGGAACGCGTTCCTGCTCCACTAGCTGTGAAGGGGTGACTGGGGAGGGGGATGCTGGCAGGTTAGTCCCTCATGTACTTCAAATTATAAAATGCGATACCAAATTTATAAAAGGTATTTTAAATACGTCTCGTCAACTACAAGAAAATTCCAAAAGCGCTTCGCTGTACTAATGTAAATGAAACACATTTAGAAACACATTTAGAATTTGATTTGCTTTCGAGATGTAAAATCAGTTCGCTACAAAATGTACTGAGAACATTAACTGTATGTTCCTTCGGCGCTTGGCACACGATAACAACACTTCCCAATGTTTCGAAAAACTATGTTTCACAAACCGCTGTCAGCTTCTTAGGCCATCGTCGGATAAGAACTGAACGTCGCAAATAGAGATAAAATGACGTGCGACTTACGCAGATATTATTGGTACACAAGATACAGGAATGATGGCATGTAGAGTGTTTGCGAAGGAAATATGTATAGTCACCACTATATTTGTTTTTTTTCTGAAATTTAGTCCAACTTTACCTCTTACTCTGTAAAAGTCTACGTACATTACTAAACTTTGTTCCCCACAAACTGTTATCTAACTTAAACTCGTATGCCAACCTTCGATTAAACAGACCCTAATTTGAACTGATCAGAATGCAACTTGTCTTTATATTAAATGCGCAACTGTCTGCCCCCGATTAGCCGGCACGGTAACTCAGCGTGTTCGGGCAGAGGATCTGCTGCCCTCTGCAATAAAAAAAACTGAGTTAATGGGTCAACGACGAACTGAAACGGGTGTCTTGCGACGTCCGCCCCGAGCAGATACAACGAACAAAATTAAATTTTCTTTTTTTTTAAAAAAAAAAGTGGTCAGCGTGACAGAATGTCAGTCCGAAGGGCCCGGGTTCGATTCCCGATTGGGCTGGAGATTTTCTCCGCTGAGGGACTGGGTGTTGTGTTGTCCTAATCGTCATCATTTCATCCCCATCGACGAGCAAGTCGCCGAAGTGGCTTCAAATCGAAAGACTTGCACCCGGCGAACGATCTACCCCACGAGAGGCTGTAGTCACACGACATTTACTAATGCGCAACCAACATTTCCGCTCACCTCGCATCTTGACAACATTTTTGCAGATTTCTCGAAAGCACGACAGCAGACAGCAAGCACGTAGCGGCGAAGTTACATTTCTATTTCTAAGTACATATTCGAACTGTTGCGAGTGGTGACGCGTGATGAGAAACAGGGGGTTGGGAGAGTAACTATTCCTATGAAATGATGTTCCAAGACAATGATTTGAGAATGAAGTGTACATTCAAAAGGACGGAGGAATACTTCGTGTGATCTTCACACATAACATAGGTCTGAACAGTACTATGCTTAACAAAGTGAAAAATGATTTACAGATGGTACAGTGTTACCAGAGGATTTCTATAAAACTCAAACAGATTAATCAATTAATATGTTAATGCATGACTCAGGGAGTGTGGAGGTCTTTGTCTCATCTCTGAGCAAGTTAAGTAGCTGACAATAATCATTCGTAGCTGCGCAGTGCTGCAGCCTTACCTCAAACTTCTTCTCTTCAAAAATAACAACATTATTCAAAATATATATCCTTTTCGCCCTCCATAATACTCATCCTTGCTGTCTTTTACAGTAAACCTTTCTTCGTCTAACAGATACAGTCACAAGTGAACACCGCACTACTGAATACGTGCATCGCCGTCCAAACTTCAACTGAGAGTGTTCAGACTGCCCAGAGACAAAGGCTGTGCCACCGCAAGACAGAAGATTGCTTAACAGCAACACAACTTGTTCTCTCACGTGCACATCGGCAACATACAGAATCAAAATGGCATGACCACCTTACAAGGTATTACAGTCTTTTACGTCGCACACAAATAGTTCAATTAATAAAAAAAAATAGGTCAGGTGCCATTAGGAACCGCATTCTGAGAGTTTCGTAAAAACTTGATTATCTATATAGACAGTCCATCCATTCTGGAAACAGAGAATATCGATGATTTTTGCCTGAAATCGACATTGATACCAGCAAGATGTCGTTCCGAGGGGTTCCAAGAATTTCGATAGTGTTTTATTTTTAAGTCTGCAGACGGATAACAAATGACACAAGAAATATTTTTTACGTGAGACGTAATTACGAATTAACAATTTTATGATTTTTTCGTCAGTTATGTTGTGGAACTTTGCTTCTTCCGGTTTTCATGATTCTAGGCCAAAGGGAAGTATCTCATAGATTTTGATGAGGAAGTTTGCCAGTATCAAAATACGCGACACAAATGGCCGTATCTTTTGACTGCATTGACTTAGAGCATCAATTTTTTTACAGCGCCAAGGGATCCTAGACCTTAGTATGTGGCACAAAGTTGAGGTTGATACGTCCACGTGTTCCTCGAAAAAGGGGTTTCCAACAGCCGGACAGACGCAGAGAGACACACAGACAGAGAGACGGAGAAGGTGGTTGTCCTATAACCGGCTGTCGTAAGGAAACCTAAAAAGAAACAAAGTTTCTTATGCGGAGATGTAGGATGTGTATTTAACGACTGATGATAAATAAAGTTGAATTTACCTACTATTTGTAACTAAAACTCAATTTCATTGAGGTAAAAAAATGACATCGATCCATTAACAACAAGTTGGCAGTCTTTGTCATATGTTTGTCGATTTCCAATATTTCCAATAGCATCGTGTTTCTGCTTTTCTGAACACAGTAATACTTCACTGTCTATGTGACGTGTGTGATTTTCTAGTAGAAGCATCTTCCTTGGTTAATCTCCACTTTCTAGCACGTTCGGGCAACTTTATTGACACAATCGTGCCAGACTCACCGACGTACACTTTTGCTCAGTGACTGGACGTGATTCTATACTCGCCAGTCTGTGCCAATGGTGAGCAGTTGCTTCACTACTGAATGGGTGTTGAAAGTTTTGATGCGCTATAGAAATTTGATTTTCACTTAACTGTATTTTGTGTGCGATTTCCTCTCACACCACGGAGTGTTATCCGCTTGCACATTTTTTGTGGCATACCATCGTCTGGCCCTGCTATTTTTTCCTTAGTCACATATCGCTTTGCTGCACTACATACATCTTGACGTGAAATACCACAACAATAGCACCGCCATTGTTACTTTGCGTACTTGTGCTTAAAAGTGTGTGTTTGTATTTTCGTGTGAGCGATGTTCCCAGTTTTTGCTTTTCACTTGATATAAGAGAATTCACTTCCTCTGTGGTTTGTTACATGTTTATCATACGTTTCATTATGTTACTATGTACTTATTTAGTAAGTAAATCAAAAACAGGAGTACGATGGACTTGAAGACATAAATGGGAAGTAGGTTGAGAAGGGATGGAGGGGGAGGTAAGGGGTTAAAGGAAAAAAAAAAAACCGAAACGCCCTTGGTGACAAAGAAATACCTGCAGTAATCAAAGTAAACTACGGACAATATGGCCACAGAAACGAAGAAGATCCTAAATATTTTACACTACTGGCCATTAAAATTGCTACACCAAGAAGAAATGCAGATGATAAAGGGGTATTCATTGGACAAATATATTATACTAGAACTGACATGTGATTACATTTTCACGCAACGTGGGTTCATAGATCCTGATAAATCAATACCCAGAACAACCACCTCTGGCCGTAATAACGGCCTTGATACGCCTGGGCATTGAGTCAAACAGAGCTTGGATAGTGTGTACAGGTACAGCTGCCCATGCAGCTTCAACACGATACCACGGTTCATCAAGAGTAGTGACTGGCGTATTGTGACGAGCCAGTTGCTCGGGCACCATTGACCAGACGTTTTCAATTGGTGAGAGATCTAGAGAATGTGCTGGCCAGGGCAGCAGTCGAACATTTTCTGTATCCAGAAAGGCCCGTACAGGACCTGCAACATCCGATCGTGCATTATCCTCCTGAAATGTAGGGTTTCACAGGGATCGAATGAAGGGTAGAGCCACGGGTCGTAACACATCTGAAATGTAAAGTCCACTGTTCAAAGTGCCGTCAATGCGAACAAGAGGTGACCGACACGTGTACCCAATGGCACCCCCTACCATCACGCCGGTGATACTCCAGTATGGGATGACGAATTCACGCCTCCAATGTGCGTTCTTCGCGATGTCACCAAACACGGATGCGACCATCATGATGCTGTAACCTGGATTCATCCGAAAAAATGACGTTTTGCCATTCGTGCACCCAGGTTCGTCGTCGAGTACACCATCGCAGGCGCTCCTGTCTGTGATGCAGCGTCAAGGGTAACTGCAGCCACGATCTCCGAGCTGATAGTCCATGCTGCTGCAAACGTCGTCGAACTGTTCGTGCGGATGGTTGTTGTCTTGCAAACGTCACCGTCTGTTGACTCAATGATCGAGACGTGGCGGCACGATCCGTTACAGCCATGCGGATAAGATGCCTGTCATCTCGACTGCTAGTGATACGAGGCCGTTGGGATCCAGCACGGCGTTCCGTATTACCCTCCTGAACCCACCGATTCCATATTCTGCTAACAGTCATTGGATCTCGACCAACGCGAGCAACAATATCGCGATACGATAAACCGCAATCGCGATAGGCTACAATGCGACCTTTATCAAAGTCGGAAACGTGATGGTTCGCATTTCACCTCCTTACACGAGGCATCACAACAACGTTTCACCAGGCAACGCCGGTCAACTGCTGTTTGTGTATGAGAAATGGGTTGGAAACTTTCCTCATTTCAGCACGTTGTAGGTGTCGCCAACCTTGTGTGAATGCTCTGAAAAGCTAATCATTTGCATATCACAGCATCTTCTTCCTGTCGGTTAAATTTCGCTTCTGTAGCACGTCATCTTCATGGTGTACCAATTTTAATGGCCAGAAGTGTACATGCCCAAGAACTTTTAACAGCCAATAAATGCGAAGGGATAACTACACTCCTGGAAATTGAAATAAGGACACCGTGAATTCATTGTCCCAGGAAGGGGAAACTTTATTGACACATTCCTGGGGTCAGATACATCACATGATCACACTGACAGAACCACAGGCACATAGACACAGGCAACAGAGCATGCACAATGTCCGCACTAGTACAGTGTATATCCACCTTTCGCAGCAATGCAGGCTGCTATTCTCCCATGGAGACGATCGTAGAGATGCTGGATGTAGTCCTGTGGAACGGCTTGCCATGCCATTTCCACCTGGCGCCTCAGTTGGACCAGCGTTCGTGCTGGACGTGCAGACCGCGTGAGACGACGCTTCATCCAGTCCCAAACATGCTCAATGGGGGACAGATCCGGAGATCTTGCTGGCCAGGGTAGTTGACTTACACCTTCTAGAGCACGTTGGGTGGCGCGGGATACATGCGGACGTGCATTGTCCTGTTGGAACAGCAAGTTCCCTTGCCGGTCTAGGAATGGTAGAACGATGGGTTCGATGACGGTTTGGATGTACCGTGCACTATTCAGTGTCCCCTCGACGATCACCAGTGGTGTACGGCCAGTGTAGGAGATCGCTCCCCACATCATGATGCCGGGTGTTGGCCCTGTGTGCCTCGGTCGTATGCAGTCCTGATTGTGGCGCTCACCTGCACGGCGCCAAACACGCATACGACCATCATTGGCACCAAGGCAGAAGCGACTCTCATCGCTGAAGACGACACGTCTCCATTCGTCCCTCCATTCACGCCTGTCGCGACACCACTGGAGGCGGGCTGCACGATGTTGGGGCGTGAGCGGAAGACGGCCTAACGGTGTGCGGGACCGTAGCCCAGCTTCATGGAGACGGTTGCGAATGGTCCTCGCCGATACCCCAGGAGCAACAGTGTCCCTAATTTGCTGGGAAGTGGCGGTGCGGTCCCCTACGGCACTGCGTAGGATCCTACGGTCTTGGCGTGCATCCGTGCGTCGCTGCGGTCCGGTCCCAGGTCGATGGGCACGTGCACCTTCCGCCGACCACTGGCGACAACATCGATGTACTGTGGAGACCTCACGCCCCACGTGTTGAGCAATTCGGCGGTACGTCCACCCGGCCTCCCGCATGCCCACTATACGCCCTCGCTCAAAGTCCGTCAACTGCACATACGGTTCACGTCCACGCTGTCGCGGCATGCTACCAGTGTTAAAGACTGCGATGGAGCTCCGTATGCCACGCCAAACTGGCTGACAATGACGGCGGCGGTGCACAAATGCTGCGCAGCTAGCACCATTCGACGGCCAACACCGTGGTTCCTGGTGTGTCCGCTGTGCCGTGCGTGTGATCATTGCTTGTACAGCCCTCTCGCAGTGTCCGGAGCAAGTATGGTGGGTCTGACACACCGGTGTCAATGTGTTCTTTTTTCCATTTCCAGGAGTGTACTTCCGAAATGAGACAGAATGTAAGAAATGCAATTGGCCAGGGTTCCACCAATGCACAATTCCTGCTACCAAACATACGTCACTTTCAACACTGTTACCGAGCGAGGTGGCGCAGTGGCATTCTGGAGGACGATGGTTCAAACAGGGGGCTGGCCACCCTGATTTAGGTTTTACGTGATTTCCCTTAACCGTTTCAGGCAAATGCCGGGATGGTTCCTTCACAAGGGTACGGTCGACTTCCTCCCTCATCCTTCCCTAATCTGAAGGGACCGATGACCTCCCTGTTTGGTGCCCTCCACCAAATCGATCAACCAACCAATCAACTCTGTTAGGTTTTATAAATGGCATACGTACGTTTTTTGTATAGAAATGAAAACTAGAGGTACAATTAGTGACAGCAGAAATGGTTTCATTGCTCTAAATCCCATACCTTCTGGAATACGTCGACTTTAAATAATGGAAACGGTGGCAGAGTTTCTGCCGTAATGCTGTAATGCGGGTTGCCTGCAGTGTCTTAAGACATGTTATCGGCAAGAATTGTTCGCGCGCTATTGCAGAAACTGTGGCGTCATTGGCATCATATAAAGTTCACGTATTCCGTAAGGTATGAGGCTCAGAACACTGAAAACAAGTCTGCTGTCACTAATTGTATTTCTAGTTTTCATTTACGAAGCAAAAAGAGAAATGCACCATAAAAAAGACAAACAAACATTGTTTTGTGTTGAAAGTGGTGTTTGGTTAAATTTGTGGATTGTGCATTCCTGCCCATTGTGTGAGCCCCCGACATACGTGCATCTCTGGTCGATTGCATTTTTCACATTTTGTTTCTTTTTGGAAGTTTATGATGTGGTAGAGTTGGATGGGACATTCTGTGTATAAGGACTGTCATAATGGTACTGTTAATAAATATCGATTGTGTGTGGCGCCCCTTATGTACTGAGAGTTTTGGGGAAAGGTGCGAACACGATGGCTCGAAAGGGCAGACTTGCGGACACCCCGAACTCGAGAAAGGCCATCCCTCATGCCGAAGGATTGGTACGCAGTCTACCTGGCAGCACACGTGGTTTCCGCAAATCTCCGGCAAACTCTGCTGTCCTCATATCTCCGTGTCCGCATTTCTCCGGGATTCTGTTGTTTTTTTTCAGTTTATGTTTTGTACTGTATGTCAGTTATTTACCTTTCAAGTCGTTAAAGTCAAAAAACAATTAGAAAGCCGGCCGTAGTGGCCGAGCGGTTCTAGGCGCTACAGTCTGGAACCGCGCGACAGCTACGGTCGCAGGTTCGAATCCTGCCTCGGGCATGGACGTGTGTGATGTCCTTAGGTTAGTTAGGTTTAAGTAGTTCTAAGTTCTAGGGGACCGATGACCGTAGAAGTTAAGTCCCATAGTGCTCAGAGCCATTTGAACCATTTTTGAACAATTAAAAAAGTACTGTACTAGTGTGGTGGGCGTACTGTAAGACCTTCGGTACACACACCATCAGATTATTTGACTTGTCGTTCTAACGAAGTAGGCGAGTGTCAGGAATATGTGTCGTGGTCTTATCGTGGCGTGTTTATCTTCTGCCGTTAGGTCAGACGATAGAAATGCCACTTGCACGCTTAGAGTACAGATTGACGATGACCAACTTTAAACAGAATTTGATTAATTTTCACACACATTTATTAAAATAATAAAAAACATAGAGCTTACGTAACTTGATTCTGGATGCTGTTTACAATTGACAATCTGAAGTTCCTTTGGTCTTGGTACGTTAATCTTATTCTCACATATCTCTGATACTTGACAAAGTGTCTATTCATTTATCTTCAGGGCTATGTACAGGAATACGGTAATCTTATTAGGCTCAGACTGAAACTTGACTATAGACTGGTACAGACTAATGCAGACTGGTACAGACTGGTGCAGACAGATGCAGACTGAGTAATCAGAGGTCTGTACACTCGTTATAATACCTCGCGCGTTCAGGTACCACTGCGCGAGTGTGATCCGCGAGGAGAAAAGGTTCTACGTTAGCAACAATCTCATTGGCTGCGTTACATATTAATACGCGGATCGGCAGAAGCAGAATTCGGTCCGTCTCTAAGACAGCGCCATCTCGTAGTGCGGAGACGGACGAGCGCTGCGCCTGCGCTGTTGTGCTTAGCGGGGCGCGCTCTAGTAGGAAAGTTGTGTACGCGCTGACTGCGCGGAACTATGTACACAACAACTAGTTTAGTAAAATTATTGACACTAGTTCCTAGAAATGCTCGTGGAGTGTGTCCAGGAGCGAGTGCCGAGTGATCCACTAGCGGACGTGGGCGAGAAGCGACCGGAGCTGGCGGAGCAGCAGTCGGACCCCTCCCCGAGTATTGGCATCGTTGCAGCCCGCCGCCGCGGCGCAGCATTCCACGGCCCGGAGCGCCGTCTGTGGCCGTGTAACTGTGTGTTGCCAGAGCCGAGCCGCCCGGCCGTGTTGTCGCGTCCACTTAGCGCCCCCTGGCTGCCCGGACAGCGCCTCGCTGCCTGCCCGCCTGCACTCTCCTACACTTGTACCCTGCCGCCGCTCCGCTTTCCCACCCGGCAGCAACACTAGTGTGAGGAAAATAACGTCGCCACGCCGGCCCGTGCGAAAGTGAAGCTGACAACGGCCTTCGCGTCCGACGCTCGCGTGACGTGTCGCAGTATCTACACTACTGGCCATTAAAATTGCTACACCACGAAGGTGACGTGCTACAGACGCGAAATTTAACATACAGGAAGAAGACGCTGTCATATGCAAATGATTAGCTTTTCAGAGCATTCACACAAGGTTGGCGCCAGTGGTGAGACCTACAACGTGCTGACATGAGGGAAGTTTCCGATCGATTTCTCATACAGAAACAGCAGTTGACCGGCGTTGCCTGGTGAAACGTTGTTGTGATGCCTCGTGTAAGGAGGAGAAATGCGTACCATTACGTTTCCGACTTTGATAAGGGTCGGATTGTAGCCTATCGCCATTGCGGTATATCGTATCGCAACATTGCTGCTCGCGTTGGTCGAGATCTAATGACTGTTAGCAGAATATGGAATCGGTGGGTTCAGGAGGGTAATACGGAACGATGTGCTGGATCCCAACAGCCTCTTATGACTAGCAGTCGGGATGACAGGCATCTTATCCGCATGGCTGTAACGGATCGTACAGTCACGTCTCGATCCCTGAGTCAACAGATGGGGACGTTTGCAAGACAACAACCATCTGCACGAACAGTTCGACGACATTTGCAGCAGCACGGACTATCAGCTCGGGGACCGTCGCTGCGGTTACCCTTGACGCTCCATCACAGACAGGAGCGCCTGCGCTGGTGTACTCGACGACGAACATCGGTGCACGAATGCCAAAACGCCATTTTCTCGGATGAATCCAGGTTCTGTTTACAGCAGCGTATATTCGTCATCGTCATACTGGCGTATCACTCGGCGTGATGGTATGGGATGCCATCGGTTACACGTCTCTGTCACCTCTTGTTCGCATTGACGGCACTTTGAACAGTGGACGTTACATTTCAGATGTGTTACGACCCGTGGCTCTACCCTTCAATTGATCCCTGCGAAACCCTACATTTCAGCAGGATAATGCACGACCGCATGTTGCAGGTCCTGTACGGGCCTTCCTGGATACAGAGAATGTTCGACTACTGCCCTGGCCAGCACATTCTCCAGATCTCTCACCAATTGAAAACGTCTGGTCAATGGTGGCCGAGCAACTGGCTCGTCACAATACGCCAGTCACTACTCTCGATGAACTGTGGTATCGTGTTGAAGCTGCATGGGCAGCTGTACCTGTACACGCCATCCAAGCTCTGTGTGACTGAACGCCTAGGCGTATCAAGGCCGTTATTACGGCCAGAGGTGGCTGTAGTGGGTACTGATTTCTCAGAATCTATGCACCCAAATTGGGTGAAAATGTAATCACGTGTCAGTTCTAGTATAATATGTTTGTCCAATGAATACCCGTTTATCATCTGCATTTCTTCTTGGGGTAGCAATTTTAATGGCCAGTAGTGTATAACACTTTAAGCGACGTAGCACGTCACGTCCGTTGTCGTAAACAGGGTCATAAACTGTCTCACGCACAGGATGAGCAGCTTTCTGCCACGGTTGGCTGATCACGCTGCAGCGTATCGAAAGATGTCGTCGTTGAGTGACTGTAGGGGGGTGCAGGACGACTTAAACACTCTTTCCATTTGAAATGATGAATGACAGCTTGCTGTAAATCTAGAAAAATGTAAATTCACGCGGATGTCTAGGATAAGCAATCCTATAATGTTCGGATAGAGCATTAGTAGTGTGCTGCTTTACACGGTCAGGTCTAGTAAACATCTGGGCATAACGTCGCAGAGTGATGTGAAATGCAACGAGCACGGAAGGAGGTGAGTAGGGAAGGGGAATGGTAGACTTCTGTTGGTTGGAAGAATTCTAGGAAAGTGCGGCTCATCTATCAAAGAGACTGCATATAGAACATCTGTGCGACCCCATCTGGATTATTCCCCGAGTGTAGAGCTCTAAAACTAACGCAGGTTAACGCAGAATATAGTAACTAAGTATAGATTAGTGTGTTTTTCCTACTACTTTTGAGCAATTGAGATGCTGCCTGCGGTACCTGTATGTTAGGTGTATTGCATATGTATTGGGCGTTACCCAATAACGATCGCTTTATTTACGTATGAGATCAGTGGCTTACCAGATTCCCAAAAAAACTGGAAGCGACGAACCTCTACAAACTGAGTGAGAGTAGATAAATCGCCAGGTAACCCATGGAACGTTTTTGTTCTATACATTTATCCTCCTGTCTGTTACTTAAGAGTAAATAGTATTTATAACAAAACTGATTTTGTCAGTGTTTAATTCAGGCTTTATTCAAGAAATTGTTCATTTGTAACGTCAAACAGAGAGATCTTGTAGTAAATATAGAGAATCGATACAGATTTATCGTATAGCTCTAGAAAATGCAATTTTTTCAATTAAAAAGAAGAAGATTCATCATACAGCTTTAGAAAAAGGAATTTCTTCGACGAAGATAGAAGACACCAAATAAAAAATATCAAACATCGCTTCAACACTTCGTCAAAGTTATGTCGCGTAGTTAATGTAGTCGGGTTTCAGGTTGAATTAAAGAACTTTCTGTTGGACTACTCCTTGAACCCCAATGTGTAGTATGTTCACAGAAACTCTTACATTTAACGTTTTACATTAACTTACAATTAGACCTCTAATACAGTAACGTGATATCTTTTCAGTGTATAGGAGTGAAATTAGACGTATACCTTCGGCTTCTTTCTACATCCCTGACAGCAGTCACTGTCCGTGGGACCAATGGAAGACCACTGATGTTACGTAAATATAAACCTCACATTTTTGTACCTTGACTTTGATTTAGAAAAGTGTTGGTGTGTGTGATGTGTAAGACAATTCTGATTGCTGATCAGGTTACTTATAATCGTATCGGTTCGGTCTCTGCGGTATTTCCGGTCATCGACTGGGCGTCGGCCTTTGTTTCCGGGCGCTACCTGGAGCGCGGCAGTGGCCTTGCTGGTCAGTGTCAAGCCACGCCGCAAAACTGTAGAGAGGCGCGCGGATTGTGGAACTGATGCGTAGAGGCTGTGCTGAATAATACACACAGTGTCGGAAAGGCAGAAAATTTT
Organism: Schistocerca nitens; assembly: GCF_023898315.1. NCBI lineage: Eukaryota > Metazoa > Arthropoda > Insecta > Orthoptera > Acrididae > Schistocerca > Schistocerca nitens. Next base: position 15,532,021 of record NC_064622.1, read on the forward strand.
AATGACTGGCGTAAAAATCACAAACGGAGTAACGCAGGGCTTAATTCTTGGTTCACTCCTATTCCTTATATATGTGAATGACTTTCCACTTAACATTCAAAACGCAAAATTAGTAATTTTCGCAGTCGAAACTAGTGTTATAATAAATTCCATTAGGGAGGAAAGAACAGAAGTGCTAATAAATGATATTTTGCAAAGAATTATTAAGTCGTTCTCTGAACATGGACTGTTCCTAAATTTTGAAGAAACACACTACATTTAGTTGTGTACAATAAGTGGAGTCACACCAACAACTAGTGTAGCACATCAGCAGGAATCAGTAAGTAGCGTAGAATGCTCCATACTTTTTGGTGTACATGTTGATTAAAAATTGAACTGGAATAAGCATATTACTCAGCTTCTCAAACAGTTAAGTTCAGCTACTTTTGCTCTTCATGTAATTGCTAATCTTGGAAACAAACGCGATAGCCTCCTGACATAATTTGCATATTTCCACTCAATAATGCACGGAATAATTTTCTAGGTTAACTCATCACTTAGAAAGAAAGTATTGCTTGTACAAAAGCGAGGAGTGAGAGCCGGTCTTTGTGCCCGATCGGTTCTAGGCGCTTCAGTCCTGAAACACGCAGCTGCTACGGTCACAATTTCGAATCCTGCCTTGGGCATGGATGTGTGTGATGTCCTTAGGTTTGTTAGGTTTAAGTAGTTCTAAGTTCTAGGGGACTGATGACCTCAGATTTTAAGTCCCATAGTGCTCAGAGCCAAGGAGTGAGAATAATATGTGGTGTTAACCCACAGACGTCATGTAGGTACCTCTTCAAGGATCTAGACGTATTAACTGCACCGTCACAATCCATATTTTCCCTTGAAACGTCCCCTTTGAACAATTATACAAGACTGTGCTTAAGCTGAAACACAATATTTTTAGCGCAACGCAATCTGACTTTGAATAATCCCTACAAAACAATGACCCTGACTAAATTAACGTATACGTTTCACAAATCACTTACCTCACAAAAATCTTGGTTACTCAAACTACTGCAATACAGCGAGCGCCACTACTGCCAGCTAAATAAAAGATTCAAACTACTGAAAGCACTAACTACTGATAGGCATAGTTAGCAAATGAAAGATTTTAATAGAGAACAAACAATGTATTTACCTTAATAGTCATAATATATATATATAGCAGTTCATGACAAATTTCAAAACTCCGCCATCTCTCTCCCCACATCCACCACTGCTGGCGGCTCACCTCCAACTGCGCAACGCTACGCGCTGTTCACATCCAGCTGGCGCTGCCCAACACTACAATGGCAGACAACAATGCAAACTAGACACAGACTGCACACAGCACAGCCAGTGATTTTCATACAGAGGTGGCGTTACCAATAAAAAAAACCTAAACAGCCTACTTACACCCTAACAAAATTCGTCATAAATAATCCATCACAGTTTGAGAAGAACCGTGATGTACATGCGTACAACACTAGGGGCAAAATGACGTTTATTGCCAATTATTGAAAGTGGTTCAAATGGCTCTAAGCACTATGGGACTTAACATCTGGGGTCATCAGTCCCCTAGAACTTAGAACTACTTAAACCTAACTAACCTAAGGACATCACACACATCCATGCCCGAGGCAGGATTCGAACCTGTGACCGTAGCAGCCGCGTGGTTCCGAACTGAAGCGCCTAGAACCGCACGGCCACCGCGGCCGGCTGCCAATTATTAAAGCTTTAAGAGACTCAGAGAGGAGTTCAGTATGCACAATAAAATTTTTTGATCATTTGCCTAATAACATAAAATGTCTGACAGATAAAGAAGCAACTTTTAAATGTAATTTAAAATCATTTCTCCTGGATAACTCATTCGAATGTATTGAGGAATTTCGATGTAAAACTGGTAACCAGTAAAAATATATAAAACACTTGTTTTTAAGTGTAGTTGCATGAGTAGGAATAAAATGATAATGTGTTCATCGATGTTAGCACTAATCATTTTTACATATCCTGTAAAATGACTCCTCGCACATCATTTCGATAAAAAAATCGTTTAAATGGTGCATGGAAAATGAGCTAACTAGCTGACCGCCTGCAGACAAACTGCCTGTTGGCCAACCGGCCGTTTGTCTATAGGCGGTCAGCTAGTTAGCTCATTTTCCATGGACTACTTCTATTCCAGGCTCTTTGGCCTACGTTTGTTTGATGATTTTTCTGAAGCACGAGTGGCTGGCACTGTCAGAGATTCGCCATCCATTGCTGGTGAAGGACTGGAGCCGAGCTCGCGGCCGCGGACTACGTGTACCTGGCACGCCAACGTCCGAGGGCTTCTCCGTGGTTATTTCCGGTGCGGTTCACCTCGTGCTACCTGCAACGGTGGTTCGCTGCAGCACGGGAATCCAGGATCCGTTCACCTTGAGGCTTTCTTCTTTCTTGCTGAAGCTGTTCTCGTGTTTGCGCGTTTCTATAGCTTCTCTGAACAAGCGGGTATTATAGTTTTTCTCCACAGCCAGAACTTCAGTGTCGGCAAATTTTACTACGTGGTCGGCCTCACACAGCGCGTGCTCTGCCACGGCCGATTCCTCTACCTGCCTCCAACCCGCAATGCAACTTATGTTCTGCGATTCTCGTGTTGACTGATCGTGCAGCATTCCAACATAAACTTTTCCACATGTGCATGCTATGCGTTACACCCCCGACATTACAAGTGGGTCCCCTTTTTTTCCTTTGTCGACCTGAGACACTCTGCGATCTTCTTTGTCGTTTTATAAATAGTCTTCACGCCGTGTTTGCGCAATGTACGGCCCATTCTGTCCATCGCTCTGGGAGTGTAACTGCCCGTGTGACCGCAGGTACTGGCAAAGGCTGTTTGTCGGATGTTTGTGCAGTGGAAGCCCAGGAGAGCGGCAGACAGCGGACCGCACGACGTGAGTCAGTGGCGCGTGTTCGCCTGCGGCTGGCCGTGTGTGACTGGCTGGTGGTGCCACAAAGCGTCACATTGTCTGTCCACCGTGTGTGGGAAAAACACGGGCTGCCTGGAGGGCCCGAGGGAATGCCACGGAGAGGTGAGCGGGAGCCGTTGCCCGCGTCACGGGGCTGAAGGAAAACACTGGCGCAAAGTCTGCAGACCTCCTCTGAAGTGCACAGCAGAGGGTACTTTCCACTGCGGGTCGTGTTGGGATTTCTTCTCGTTGTGTTCGAATATGAATTGTGGCGAGAATGACTGTTGCGTGATGTAGTGTCTAGTCCTGTCCACGCAATTCGCTGCCATGGTATATTGCTTCTACAGGCTGTCCCGAGGAGAGCTGACGTCCACCTTGAAGCGTTTGCCAGCAGTTTCGGTTTCTCAACATTCGCACGACGATCTCCCACGAGAGAGACAAACGAATGGTCGTCTCCTATGTACAGTTACTTCACCAGTTCTACATCTACTTAGATTCACCGCAAGCCGCCGTACGGTGCGTGGCGGAGGGTACCCTGTACCACTACTTGTCATTTCCTTTCCTATTCCACTCAAAAGTAGAGCGGGGGAAAAGCGACTGTCTGTATGCCTCCGTATGAGCCCTAATTTCTCGTATCTTATATTCGTGGTCCATATGCGCAATGTATATTAGCGGCAATGGAATCGTTCGGCAGTCATCTTCATATACCGGTTCTCGAAATTTTATCAATAGCGTTCCTCGAAAAGAGCGTCGCCTTCTCTCCAGGGATTCCCATAAAAAAAAAGAAAAGTCGTGTGATAAGGGCACCCCGTCGAGTAGACCATTCGCTGGGTGCAAGTCTTTCGATTTGACGCCACTTCGGTGACTTGCGCGTCGATGGGGATGAAATGAAGATGATTAGAACAACACAACGCCCAGTCCCTGAGCGGAGAAAGTCTCCGAACCAGCCGGGAATCGAACCAGAGCCCTTAAGATTGACGTTCTGTCGCGCTGACCACTCAGCTACCGGGGGCGGACCGCGATTGCCATTTGAGTTCCGAGGCAACTCAGTAACATTTGCGTGCTGTTAGAATCTGCCAGTATCAAATCTAGCAGCCCCCCTCTGAATTGCTTCGATGTCTTCCTTCAATCTGACCTGGTAGGGATCCGAAACACTCGAGCAGTATTCAAGAAAAGGTCACACCAGCGTCCAACATGCGGTCTCCTTTACACCATTCTTTCCGAAAATTCTCCCAACAAAGCGATGTCGACCATTTACCTTCGCCACCACAGTTCTCACTTGCTTGTTCCACCCCTTATCGCTTTTCAACGTTACGTCCAGATATTTAAACGACTTCACTGTGTTCAACAGGACACTAATAATACTGCATCCGAATATTACAGGTTTGATGTTTCTACTCATCCGCGTTAACTTACACCTGTCCACGTTTAGGGCTAGCTGCCATTCATCACACCAACTGAAAATTTTGTCAAAGTCGTCTTGTATCTACCTACAATCACTCAACGTCGAGAGCTCACCGTACACCACGGCATCACAAGCAAACAACCGCAGATTGCTATCCTCCCTGTCCGCCAAATCATTTATGTATAGAGGACAACAGCGGTCCTATCACACTTCACTGGGGCACTCCTGGCGATATTCTTGTCTCTGATGAACACTCACCGTCCAGGCCTACATACTAGGTTCTATTATTTAAGAAGTCTTCAAGCGACTCACGTATCTGTGAACTTACTCCATACGCTCGTACTTTCGTTAACAGCCTGCAATAGGGCACCGTGTCAAAGCTTTCCGGAAATCTAGAAACTGCTGTTGCCCTTCATCCACAGTTAGCAGGATATCACGTGAGGAAAGGGGAAGCTCAGTTTAGCACGAGCGATGCTTTGTAAAACTGAGTTGATTCGTGGAAATGAGCTTCTCAGCCTCAAGAAAGTTTATTACATTCTAACTGAGAGTATGTTGAAGGATTCTGCAGCAAACCGATGTTAGCGATATTGGTCTGTGATTTTGCGGGTCCGTTTTTTAGCCTTCCTATATACTGGCGCCACCTGTACTTTTTTGCAGTCGCTTGGGACTTCCCGCTGGGTGAGAGAGTCACGATAAATGAAAGCTAGGTAAGAGGCCAATGCGGCAGAGTACTCTTTTGTTCAGTGAGACCAACGTGTATTTGGAACGTGTCTTTGAGTTTTGTCTTTATTTTTTTCACTTAATCTGTTATCTAGTAGTAGCATAATGCGTGAGATCACCTGTGATTAGAAGCAAGGAAAACAACTGACGATGCTGTGTTTCGCACAGCAATGGCCTCTTTTACTTTACGAGCAAATCGATGCCGCAACCGCGTAACTTCTGTTTATCAAAACCATCTGTTGTTTCACATAAGGAGAAAACTGTTCTTTTAAACCGGCGCACCAACTGAATTTCAAGAGAGTTAATAAGCAACAATAGTTAGTACTTTACCTTACATTTGTTCTCGAACATTTTCAGTACATGTGTAATAACTGTACTGGCGGTTGGGAAGTCGTAAGGAATCCGTGGTCCCACGAGGAGTATTCGACACCCAGATCGATAGCAGACAGGACTCGATTGTCGAGCGCTGCAAGAGGAAGTGACATTAGTGTCGAGTGGAAGCAGTACTAGGAAGACTGACAAAAAAGTAAAAAAATGGCGGTCGAGCTGAGTACGGTGTCACTGGCGGATTTGCCGAGTGCGGAGTAATTTGTAAATTCACCGGAGTGTGACAAATGAGCGCGTCCCCTTATCGTCGTGAGATTGACCCTCATCAATACCGATTCCCGAGTGATATAAAATCAAAAGTGACAAGTGCCGAATTACGTGTTTCGCGTCAACCGCGTCGGCCAGCAACAACCGTGGATTGCAGTGAGGATTGTTGTGGATGTTAACCATCATCGTTGCGTGAGACCAAGTACTTAAAATCAGCAAGTAATAAAAGATATAACTGTAACCAAACGTGTAAGGGGAAGGTAGCAACTGCCTCAGAACTTGTATCTTCATAAAAAATACATATCAGTTTGTATATCGCAACCTTTGTGGTCTTTAATAATAGAAAAAACTTTCAATCATTAACTATTCCGTCGCACAACAGCGGCACTCTGTTGAAATACCCCCGAAACCACAGCAGAAAAACGGATGGCCTTTCATCCATTAAGCACACTGTCATATATTCATAATAATTAACTGTTTGGCGGCTTCGTTAAATCACACAAAACCCAATAAAGGATATAACGGGGGTGTTTGAAGGTGACCTGTCGTTTCGTCTCCCTTGCACTGACATACCAGCGCTCAGTGAGTGTGCTACAAGTTCGTGGCAAAATGCCTGTCTAAAACAATGCGTTACGTATGTCTCTAATACAGTGGCAAAGTGAAGTGTACAAGCCATTGTTACTTCTCATCACATGGCAAGCACAAGGATTTGCTATAATTCTCCTAAAAACGGATCTTCTGTGCTTCCCTAATAAACACGCTGTGTACGGATTCAGTGTTCTTCGTCCTATGATGGAAACTATAATTCAGTTTACTCCCTAACGATAACCACTGGCCAATGAAGAGTTCGTATATTTTGTAATCTCACTGATTTCGAAAAAATATTCAAATGTGTGTGAAATCTTATGGGACTTAAGTTCAAATTCAAATGGCTCTGAGCACATCTGTGGTCATCAGTCCCCTAGAACTTAGAACTACTTAAACCTAACTAACCTAAGGACATCACACACATCCATGCCCGAGGCAGGATTCGAACCTGCGACCGTAGCAGTCGCGCGGTTCCGGACTGCGCGCCTAGAACCGCTAGAACACCGCGGCCGGCGGGACTTAAGTGCTAAGGTCATCAGTCCCTAAGCTTACACACTAACTAACCTAAATTATCCTAAGGACCAAGACACACACCCATGCCCGAGGGAGGACTCGACCCTCCGCCGGGACCAGCCGCACGGTCCATGACTGCAGCATCCAGACCGTTCGGCTAATCCCGCGCGGCTCACTGATTTCGACTTCGATAATTTCATGTTGTTGTTGTGGCCTTCAGTCCTGAGACTGGTTTGATGCAGCTCTCCATGCTACTCTATCCTGTGCAAGCTTCTTCATCTCCCAGTACCTACTGCAGCCTACATCCTTCTGAATCAGCTTAGTGTATTCATCTCTTGGTCTCCCTCTACGATTTTTACCCTCCACGCTGCCCTCCAATGCTAAATTTGTGATCCCCTGATGATTCAGAATATGTCCTACCAACCGGTCGCTTCTTCTTGTCAAGTTGTTCCACAAACTCCTCTGCTCCCGAATTCTATTCAATACCTCCTCATTAGTTACTTGATCTACCCATCTAATCTTCAGCATTCTTCTGTAGCACCACATTTCGAAAGCTTATATTCTGCCTCGTGATGACTGGGTGTTGTGTGATGTCCTTAGGTTAGTTAGGTTTAAGTAGTTCTAAGTTCTAGGGTACTGATGACCATAGATGTTAAGTCCGATAGTGCCGAGAGCCATTTGAGCCATTTTTGAGCTTATATTCTCTTCTTGTCCAAACTATTTATCGTCAATGTTTCACTTCCATACATGGCTTACCCGTTCTGTTCATGCTGCTGCACTCATCACACTGGTTCCCATACTCATTTAATTCTATTCTGACGTATGAGTGAGTTTCCATCTGGTTTACCTCACTCTCTTGCCCCACTAATAGTAATGAGCAGGATGTTATAGTTTCGTAAATGATGGAGATACTGTTGCCTTTTTGTACGCTTACTGCAGTCTATTTCGTGATAGCCACGGATTGCCTAAGGCATCAGAGGTGATTGGATAATGGCGATAAGCAGGATTATACGCTTATCCCCAGCCGCATCTGCAGTCTGCAATAGACCTTACGGTGTGTGGCGTGGGGTATTTGACGCACCCTCCACATTACCTGTTCGAGAAAGGAGGTGTTTTTAATTTTCAAGGATAATCTCAGACAAAAGCTCATGCGGTCTGTATGCTCTGTAGCGTAGGCGGCCAATACGAGGCTGTCTGCCGGCTCTATAGACCGCAGGTGCCAGTACAAACTGTTCGTCTCGACTTCCCGTGCACCTCTGCGGTTCGTCGTAAACGGTTATCACTTAAGCCCTGCCTGCATGTTATTAAGAATTTTGTGATTCTGTACTACATGTTTACTGTTTATATTTCGGCGCCATCGAAACGGATAATGTCACTGCTGGGCATTTTGAAAATCGCGTTTGCGTTGCATTGCAGGACCTGCTATAACGTCACTGGTCAGAGTGAACGGACGGAATCGAGAATTGTGCTTTCTGCGAGTCGTTCCGCTCCTGCCGGTGTGACGGGCGCGCGCCAGCGGCGCAGGGGTCGGCCGCCCCACGTGACGAACTCATTACGGCCGGCGAGCGTTAATTACCGCCCGGCGCTGTGCAAACAGGCGGCCGGGCTGTCGGTCACGCCGGACCACAGCCGGCGGTGTCTCAACCGCGGTGGGCGGTGTGTGGCGCGGGCAGGTCTTCCCGGCGGCGGCTGGCGCGGCGCAGTGGAAACCGCCACGCACTCCGCTGGACGTTCCGCGTGCCACGTCGCAGACTCGTCTGTCCCCTGACCGCGTGTGGTGGAGCGTACTTCCGGCACCACTCACTAGAGTATGTCTGTAAACTCAAGAGCGAACAACGCTTTTGGTGGAGGAAGTGGCCTTTCCCGGAAGAACCCTGCCACTGGCCTACAGGGCCACCCAAAATCAGTTGCCCACACCTGCCCATCGGTGTAGATCGACGTGCTGTGGTATACGTTGTTTCTGTTCAGGGATCGTAGTTTCCAGTGTAAGTCAGTTAACTTCGTATACTCACTGTTATACTTAGGTTCAAAATGGTTCAAATGGGTCTGAGTACTATGGGACTTAACTTCTGAGGTCATCAGTCCTCTAGAACTTAGAACTATTTAAACCTAACCAACCTAAGGACATCACACACATCCATGCCCGAGGCAGGATTCGATCCTGCGACCGTAGCGGTCGCGCGGTTCCGGACTGAAGCACCTAGAACCGCTCGGCCACACTGGCCGGCTTTGATTTTCAAACAGCTGAGCAAAACTCAATGTACTTAAACAGTTTTCTCTTCACGTACTCTGATCATCAATGAACTGACACACAATATTTTTAGGACAACGCAATCTGAGTTTCAATAATCCCTACAAAAGCATGACCCTGACTAACAATAAACTATACCTTTCATAAATGATTTACCTCACAAAAAATCTTCCTTACTCGAACTACTGAAATACAGCGAACGCCAATACTGCCAGTTAAATAAAAGATTCTAACTACTGAAGGCACTAACTACTGATAGGCATAGTTTTGATAGAGAACAAACAATGTATTTACCTTAATAGTGTTAAAAATACCTCATATATATATATATATATATATATATATATATATATATGACATCCGTCTTTACAAATTTCCTTTTTATGGCGGACACACGTCCAGATCATACGCCTATAGTAACTTTTCAAAACTCTGGCCTCTCTCTCTCCACACCCACCACTGCTGACGGCTCACCTGCCGACCGCGGTGGTCTCGCGGTTCTAGGCGTGCAGTCCGGAACCGTGCGACTGCTACGGTCGCAGGTTCGATCCTGCCTCGGGCATGGATGTGTGTGATGTCCTTAGGTTGGTTAGGTTTAAGTAGTTCTAAGTTCTAGGGGACTTATGATCACAGCAGTTGAGTCCCATAGTGCTCAGAGCCATTTGAACCATTTTGAACGGCTCACCTCCAACTGCCAACCGCTACGTGCTGTTCACATCCAACTGCCCAACACTACACAAGCAAATAATTCAACAATGAGTCCAACCAGCCACAGACTGCACACAGCGCAGTCAGCGATTTTCATACAGAGCAGTACGTGGCGTTACCAACATAAAACCGTAAACCTACTTAATCTTCACACGCCCCATAAAAATTGCATACTCTTGACAACAAAGCCCGGCAATATTAGTTGGCAGTACTGCTATCGAAACGAATTGCGACCACATGTTCGGCAACAATGCCAGCTACTGTTGCTCGATAATTTTTGTAGGAATACATTTTCCCGCCACTAGTGTTTGCACGGGGTACACTACGGTCTCAAAATGGTCGAAAGCGAGCTGTAGAGTGCTTTCCACAGAGAAAAAAAGTAGAATGCAAAATAGAAACTGATTCCGCGGTTTCATTCTTTTTTAACCAAGCCAGTTGCATTCGAAACTTTAACTCGTGAAGTGACACAGAATAGAAGCCATTCGCAGAATATCGAAATACAATTTTGAATATCTCGTGTGAAACAGTTCGCCCGAAAACTGTCAAGATCAATAGCAATATAAGATAATTGGCATCAAATAAAAGGTATCAGATAGATTATATAATGGTAAGACAGAGATTTAGGAACCAGGTTTTAAATTGTAAGACATTTCCAGGGGCAGATGTGGACTCTGACCACAATCTATTGGTTATGACCTGTAGATTAAAACTGAAGAAATTGCAAAAAGATGGGAATTTAAGGAGATGGGACCTGGATAAACTGACTAAACCAGAGGTTGTACAGAGTTTCAGAGAGAACATAAGGGAACAATTGACAGGAATGGGGGAAAGAAATACAGTAGAAGAAGAATGGGTAGCTTTGAGGGATGAAGTAGTGAAGGCAGCAGAGGATCAAGTAGGTAAAAAGACGGGGGCTAGTAGAAATCCTTGGGTAACAGAAGAAATATTGAATTTAATTGATGAAAGGAGAAAATAGAAAAATGCAGTAAATGAAGCAGGCAAAAAGGAATACAAACGTCTCAAAAATGAGATCGACAGGAAGTGCAAAATGGCTAAGCAGGGATGGCTAGAGGACAAATGTAAGGATGTAGAGGCTTGTCTCACTAGGGGTAAGATAGATACTGCCTACAGGAAAATTAAAGAGACCTTTGGAGATAAGAGAACCACTTGTATGAACATCTAGAAATCAGATGGAAACCCAGTTCTAAGCAAAGAAAGGAAAGCAGAAAGGTGGAAGGAGTATATATAGGGTCTATGCAAGGGCGATGTACTTGAGGACAATATTATGGAAATGGAAGAGGATGTGGGTGAAGATGAAATGGGAGATACGATACTGCGTGAAGAGTTTGACAGAGGACTGAAAGACCTGAGTCGAAACAAGGCCTCCGCAGTAGACTACATTCCATTGGAACTACTGACGGCCTTGGGAGAGCTATACCTGACAAAACTCTATCATCTGGTGAGCAAGATGTATGAAACAGGCGAAATACCCTCAGACTTCAAGAAGAATATAATAATTCCAATCCAGAAGAAAGCAGGCGTTGACAGATGTGAAAATTACCGAACCATCAGTTTAATACGTCACGGCTGCAAAATACTAACGCGAATTCTTTACAGAAGAATGGAAAAACTGGTAGAAGCGGACCTCGGGGAAGATCAGTTTGGATTCCGTAGAAATATTGGAACACGTGACGCAATACTGATCCTACGACTTATCTTAGAAGCTAGATTAAAAAAAGGCAAACCTACGTTTCTAGCATTTGTATACTTAGAGAAACCTTTTGACAATGTTGACTGGAATACTCTCTTTCAAATTCTAAAGGTGGCAGGGGTAAAATACAGGGAGCGAAAGGCTATTTACAATTTGTACAGAAAGCAGATGGCAGTTATAAGAGTCAAGGGACACGAAAGGGAAGCAGTTGTTGGGAAGGGAGTAAGACAGGGTTGTAGCCTCTCCCCGATGTTATTCAATCTGTATATTGAGCAAGCAGTAAAGGAAACAATAGAAAAATTCGGAGTAGGTATTAAAATCCATGGAGAAGAAATAAAAACTTTGAGGTTCGCCGATGACATTGTAATTCTGTCAGAGACAGCAAAGGACTTGGAAAAGCAGTTGAACGGAATGGACAGTGTCTTGAAAGGAGGATATAAGATGAGCATCAACAAAAGCAAAACGAGGATAATGGAATGCAGTCGAATTAAGTCGGCTGATGCTGAGGGAATTAGATAGGAAACGAGACACTTAAAGTAGTGAAGGAGTTTTGCTATTTGGGGAGCAAAGTAACTGATGATGGTCGAAGTAGAGAGGATATAAAATGTAGACTGGCAATGGCAAGGAAAGCGTTTCTGAAGAAGAGAAGTTTGTTAACATCGAGTATAGATTTAAGTGTCAGGAAGTCATTTCTGAAAGTATTTGTATGGAGTGTAGCCATGTATGGAAGTGAAACATGGACGATAAATAGTTTGGACAAGAAGAGAATAGAAACTTTCGAAATGTGGTGCTACAGAAGAATGCTGAAGAATAGATGGGTAGATCACGTAACTAATGAGGAAGTATTGAATAGGGTTGGGGAGAAGAGAAGTTTGTGGCACAACGTGACCAGAAGAAAGGATCGGTTGGTAGGACATGTTCTGAGGCATCAAGGGATCACCAATTTAGTATGGGAGGGCAGCGTGGAGGGTAAAAATAGTAGAGGGTGACCGAGAGATGAATACACTAAGCAGATTCAGAAGGATGTAGGTTGCAGTAGGTACTGGGAGATGAAGAAGCTTGCACAGGATAGAGTAACATGGAGAGCTGCATCAAACCAGTCTCAGGACTGAAGACCACAACAACATAAGATAATGTATATCGCTTGCTGGCAGACTGACGATAACCCTGGCGATTAAAACAGTACGGAAGTTTGGTGAAGCGATTCCTTAAAGTTTATACCTACTTCTGATCGACATGCCAGGCATCTGCAGCCTTTTGGTGTAAGGACAACGATGCGTAAGTTGACGACCAGGCGTGAAGCAGAAAGATTTGCGCGAGGCGGCCGAGGAGCTCTAGATGTGATTTCCCAGCCAGTAATGCCACTTGACTGCAAGGACTCGAGGGACTAATTTGTGGCTGTGTTCACAGCCGTTGTTCGGCAGCCGCTGTGTGAATTCTTTTCACCAAAATGAAAATCAGTCGTCAGCTGCGCGGAAATTTTAATTTCACTTCACTCGTTTTAAAACTCACGGCCTTATTATTGCGTTGCATGGTGTCACAAATCTTAACACTAATATTCCAATGGAACAAAGGAGCCTTACTATCGAACACAATATCGCTAACTACAATAAACTGAATTCTGACAAAGTTAAAGATGTTATAACTCTTCTGAGAATTATTCGTAAGTGTAAATACGAGTACTTCAGTCTCGATGGTCGACTATACGATAGTAAGATACAGGTGTCACTGGGCGAGCTGCTTCGCTGTGTTTCCAGCTCACATCTCCATTAATCGTTCTGAGATCAGTTTGTTTAAATCTCGATCCGTTGTGGCTACGAACTGATGCAGTGGTGAGCACACTGTATTCGCACTCGGGATGACGACGGTTAAAATCCACATCCGGCCATCCAGATCTAGGATTTCCGTGATTTCCCAAGTCGATCAAGGCACATACCAGGACGGGTCCTTCGAAAATGGCGTGGCCGATTTCATTTCCCGTTCTTGAAATATTCAGGCTCCGTGTTCCGTCTCTGATGACCTCGAAGTCGACGGACTGTTAAACTCTAATCTTCTTTCCTTTTTTTCCGTTCTGACTAATAATGACTCATTATGTAGACGGAACGTCGATGATGCTATAATCATATAACAAGGCGAAGTGAATAGCATAAAATCATACCACCTAGTGATAGCCCGAATCGATACCACGGTAAAATTATATTTATTAGTTGGTGAATATTTCAACCAGCCACATATACTTTTTAAAAGTGTTATCTTAGTGCCATCATCTGTTTCGGACTACTACGTCCATCTTCACATGGCTAATATTTTCAGTTACGTACATATTTTGGTCAACATTATCTGGTCTGCCCCTATACTGCACATGAGGATTTGAATATTTAGTGCCACTTTATAAGCTGGTTCATGAATATTTGACGACTTGAAGCCATGGCTTCGTGAGGTCCACGCCACACTCGAATCCTACCATTAGCTATTAGCAACTGAAATCTGGACTCGTTGGACCATGCCATCGTTTTCCAGTGGTCCAGGGTCAAAGAGACATGGTCACGGGCCCAGGAGAGGCGCTGCACATGAATCTTTGAATATTTAGTGCCACTTTATAAGCAGCTTGCATATATCTAGATATAATGTAAAACAGTTGCATGTAAGTGAAAACAGATTGCCATCTACTGGAACGTATGTAAGTGAATATAACTTACCTCTGTTTTAGTTACCTCCCTTTGTATTTAACTTTACACAGAAGTGACAAAAGTCATGCGACAGCAATGTGCACATATAGAGATGGCCATAGCATCGTGCACACAAGGTGTAGAGGAAGGGCACTGCATTGGCGGAGCCGTCATTTGTATTCTACTCAGCTGATTCGTGTGAAAAGATTACTAACGTGATTGTAGCCGCACGACTCGAAATGACAGACGTTGAACGCAGACTGATAGTTGGAGTTAGGCGCATGGGACACTTAATTTTGGAAATCGTAATGGAATTCAAAATTCCCAGATCCACAGTGTCAAGAGTGTGCCGAGAATACCTAATGTCAGGCATTACCTCCCACTACGAACAACGCAGTGGTCGACGGTCTTCACTTAACGACCGAGAGCAGCGGCGTTTGTGTAGAGTTGTCAGTGCTAACAGACAAGCAACACTGCGTGAAATAACCGCAGAAATCAATGTGGTACTTGTCCTTAGCCTCTTCTTCAAAACCTTCACTGTTACCTGTGCTATCATCTGCATCTGTCCTAACAATCCCATCACCTATCATTTCCTCACCTATCTCGACCGTACCTTTTCCTCCTGTCTTATTGCCACTGACCTCAACATCTGTAGTAGATCCCCAGTAGAAGTCTGGCGATGGCGTCAGTTTACCAAATCCCAGCAAGGTGACATTGTCCCCATCCCACAGCACACCTGTCCTGAAACCAACACTACCTCTGACATTGTCATAGCATCTCCCAACCTCCTTGGATGCCTTACTGCAGATGTCTTTGATCCAATTGGAAGTGACCACCTACCTGACATCCTTACCACATCCTACACACTACCCTATTCCCATGAACACCATCTGTTCAAAAGTCGTCCATAACTACTCCCATGCCAAATGGAATGGTAATCAATAGATACCCAGATTGGAAGCGACTCCCTAACCTTCCAGCAATCCAATGATATCCTCCACGCCACAGCCTTCCTGCAACAGACCTCGTCAGATTCTGTCTCCACGTGTATCCTTACTAAAGCCATATATCCTCACTGCACTACTCTCCTACCACAAGCCGTAACCCTTCCCTGTGACTGCTGTCGCTTATACCACTCCTTCCTCCAGACTTATGAACAGGAAACACTCACACACCACCGGGAAGTACAGCGACGCATTTGAAATTTATTTAATGCCAAACAATGCCTACACTGGCGCCAAATATGCACCAGACTCAGTGCCACACTCCCAGTTAACTCTTTCAAGTACCGGAAAGAATTCCACCGACTTCAATTTTACATCCTATATCTCTGACATCTCCTCCAACCATGATGATCCTCGCTTTGACTACTTCTAATCCCCTACTGTCCATAAACGCACAAATACAACAGCTCCATCCCCAGCTTTCAGTACTACAACAACATACCGGAAACAGAATTGAAGATCCCAATCACAGCACAGGACCTAAGGCAAGTACTTCACAGGAAAGGCAACACATCTCCTGGCCACGACTGTATTACCTATCGTCACTTCAATGAATGCCCTGTCTCGTTTCTCATCTTTCTTGGAACCCTAAATACCGCAGACCACTATCCCGACCTCCAAAACCAAACTTTTCCTCGAACCAACCGAAACTCCCTCTGATGCGTCCTCATACCACCCTATCTGTGTCACCTCAGTGTTTAGCCAAGACTTGAAATCCGTCCTCTCCTGACACATCCACTGCCGTCCGCACCAACACCAACTTTGTCAACACTATCTGCTTCCTGTTACCCAGTATGGCTTCTGTTCCTCCTTCTCTGCTGATGATTAACTCCTGAACCTCACCCATCTTCTCCCCCATCAGCTCAACAACTGTTGACCTAGAGAAAGCATATGACCGTATAAGGCATCATAGTCTCCTTTTCAAACTTCAGACTTCTTCACTAACAATCAACTATGTTGACTTGATTGCATCTTTCTCTGTGTCAGTCTTAACAGCACCATTTCCTGTACTTCCAACCCCCCCCCCCCCACACCCTGTAGCAGTGCCTCATGGTTCCGTTCTCTCCCTTCTCCTGTATCTCTCTTACAATGCAGATATGCCCAAACCACCTCCTTCCAGCCACCTCCTTCAGTATGCTGGTGACACCACTTTCCTCACACTCTAGCCTACACTCCAGAAATCCCAGCGATCCCTCAAAAGTCCCGTCAATCAGTCTACCTCCTGTTGTAACCAATGGCTCCTTAAGATTCACCCCTCCAAAACCCAGGCAATAATCATAGGATGCTATACAATCCCATCCAGCTAACTATAACACTAAAATACCTTGAACTAACCTTCGAGTTTCAACTTAAGTGGAAACCTCGCCTACTAACTGCCAGCCGTAGTGGCCGAGTGGTTCTAGGCTCTTCAGTCTGGAACCCTGCGACCGCTACTGTCGCAGGTTCGAATCCTGCCTCAGGCATGGATGTGTGTGATGACCATAGGTTAGTTAGGTTGAAGTAGTTCTATGTTCTAGGGGACTGATGGCCTCAGATGTTAAGTCCCATAGTGCTCGGAGCCATTTGAACCATTTTCGCCAACTAACTAACCAACAGAAAGCCTACAATAGACTAAAGCTACTAACTGACCAAATATGGGGACTACACCCTTCCACTGTTCTTCACATGTTGCCTCATCCTTTGCTCTGCAAATGCTGCATAGATATCCGAAACTCCTATGTTCTATAAGTTCCTTCAGATCCTCTAACGCTGTGCTCTCTGCCTTGCTTTCTGTATCCACTTACCGTCTCCCTCAAGGATCCCTTATCAACTCATAACGTTCTCACCTCTCCTCATTCACACTGAACATCTCCAAATAACCTATGCCATCTGTAAACTCAACTCGAACAATCCTATTATGTCCCATGTCCTTTCCAGTCCTAGTGTGCTGCCGTACCTCTACCTACATATCCAGCCTACCCTTCACCAGCACACCCTCCACATCCTCTCCCAAAGAAATTTCAACTGTCTCCCTCTCCCAGACCACGAACCTAATCCCAACGTATACCCGTCCTACCAACTCCGAACCCATCCTACCCTACCCACTCTCCCCCAAGGGCACCCTCCTCCTCTTCTCACTATGCCACACCTTCTCCTTTTCCCCTTTCCTGTTGCATCCTCCACCCACTCTCCCTATCCAATCTATAGATCCAATAAAGAGTTACCCCTCTCTCCTTGTCTCCCAAAGCCACGCCTCTCCTGTCACTACCTCTTACCAGTCTTCAGTCCTCATTACCACCACTCTCCTCTTTCCCTAGATACCCACCCTTGTTTTCATCTACAAACTGTAGTCACAGGGCAGGTTCTTTTCGAGTTTTAGTTGAAGTTCAAGGTGCTCCGTCTTTAATTTTTAGTTTATCTTCTGTTGTGTTCAGTTTTTTCCGGTGTTTTCTTCTCAGTACTTAGCGTTCTTCGAGTTTTCTCAAGTGTTTTAACTGCACTGTCTGTCCACATTTTTATCTCTTTATAGAGACAGCATTATGTTGTTTATATTTTTCCTGTTCATATCACCTTTTCAAATTATTTTAAATTCATAGTATATATGTCTCCCTGCTGCTTGTTCTATATCAAAGTTAGTGTTAAGTTTTGCTGGATGAAGAGTGGGTTACCTATAGCACTGCCGGTCCACGCATCTCCACCCATGAGGGGCAGGGGGGGATGAAAAAACAATAAAGAAAAAAAGGCAAGCTGCAGTCTTCCCCAGCAGCAGCTGACTAGATCGTCTGAAGTACTGCCTAGCACTAGTTCACTTGTTGCTATCCTCCTTGTTGCATAGACTGGTACAGGTACTGCCTAGGCTTTGCACCAGAACCTGTTCGTCTGTGTAATTTGCTTTTGTCGCTGAGACTTCCCTCTGCGTGTTATTTGCGTCATCGAGACAGCTGCTGGTGTGTGTGTTTGTGTATTGTTCGTCATATTTTGTGGGGCATCGTCGTTGCCGCCTCTCCATCTCGCCGCCGCCGCCATCTCCACCTGCTTGTCATCGGTGCATCACCCCTGACATAGCTGCTTCCATCCCTGTCGCATCAGAAGCATCGTACACAACTCCACTACAGCCCCCACCGTCATCATCCCAGCGCCGCTTCGGCAGCCGCCTATCCCAATCAATGCCATTCATCACTGTCTGCCATCGCGAATGATCCCACAATATCTATCATTTATACCTGTCCTTCTACTGCTTCCACCGTGACCACATGGAGCGCGTCCTCTCAGCCACGCCCCTTCTCCTATCCGGCCTTTCCGGCAGTATCCTCTCCCACTGCTGCAGAAACCCATGCATCTGTCTTCGTCCCCAGTGCTCCTATATTTCCTCTTTGAGCCACGACTCAGTCAATCACGACATCTACCACTGCTGCACACGTAAGAGCCCGCTGTGCCACAGATGACATTACAATCATCACCTCTTCCAGCCTCCCTCACCAGCCAACGCATGCTGTGCTGAAGGACCTGCGCAGCTCTCAAGTAACCGTCACTGCAGATCGAACAAACATCCTTACATCAAGCAGTCTTTTTTTTTGTAAAAAAAAACCATCATCTCTCTCACCTCCACAGCAACAAAAGAACTTCGAAATCAAAAAATTCATACCAAGTCCCCACATCCAACAAATCATCCGAAGAAAGGACTCTGTATTTCTAAAGTCCTTGAAGCCCAACTTCCACACTGTCGTCTCTTCTAAAATCCTCACGTTACTTTTGGTTCCAGATCATTCTTAACTCCTCTCACCACAATACCCGATTCCAAACAATCAGGACCTCCGTGCCGCCCTCTCAGCGTCACCACTGAGATATTCAAAGCCGACCTTGACATCACGGGTGGAATCTGACAAGGGAACCTCCCCATCGCACCCCCCTCAGATTTAGTTATAAGTTGGCACAGTGGATAGGCCTTGAAAAACTGAACACAGATCAATCGAGAAAACAGGAAGAAGTTGTGTGGAACTATGAAAAAAATAAGCAAAATATACAAACTGAGTAGTGCATGCTCAAGATAAGCAACATCAAGGACACTGGCAGTCAAGGAGCGCCGTGTTCCCGTGGTTAGCGAGAGCAGCTACGGAATGAGAGGTCCTAGGTTCAAGTCTTCCCTCGAGTGAAAAGTTAATTTTTTATTTTCAGTTGATGTGACAAACTCTTATGTTTTCATCACTTTTTTGGAAGTGATTATCACATCCACAAGAAAACCTAAATCGGGCAAGGTAGAAGAATCTTTTTACCCATTCGCCAAGTGTACAAGTTAGATGGGTCGACAACATATTCCTGTCATGTGACGCACATGCCGTCACCAGTGTCGTATAGAATATATCAGACGTGTTTTCCCGTGGAGGAATCGGTTGACCTATGACCCTGCGACCAAATGTTTTCGGTTCCCATTGGAGAGGCACGTCCTTTCGTCTACTAATCTCACGGTTTTGCGGTGCGGATGCAAAACACAGACACTAAACTTATTGTAGTGAACAGAGACGTCAATGAACGAACGGACAGATCATAACTTTGCGAAAATAAAGAAAGTAAAATTTTCAGTTGAGGGAAGACTTGAACCAAGTACCCCTCGCTCCGCAGCTACTCACGCTAACCACGGGACCACGGCGCTCCTGCGCTTACAGTCTCCTTGATGTTGCCTATTTTGCACATGGACTACTCAGTTTGTATATTTTACTAATTTTTTTCACGGTTCCACACAACTTCTTCCTGTTTTCTCGATTGATCTGTGTTGAGTTTTTCAAGCCCTATCCACTGTGCGAACGTATAACTAAATCTGAGGGGGGTGCGATGGGGAGCTTCCCTTGTGAGTACATTTATTGTATTTCATACAGCTGTATATCGCAGCAGTTTCGGTTTCTTCACACATGCATGCATGTCTCAAGCTCGGGCATGGGTGTGTGTGTTTGTCCTTAGGATAATTTAGGTTAAGTAGTGTGTAAGCTTAGGGACTGATGGCCTCAGCAGTTAAGTCCCATAAGATTTCACAGACATTTGAACAAGTCTCAAGGTCACTGGGTAGTTGACCGTTAAACCCAGACACTGTAAGTGGTATTTATTATACTAGTTTTTACATTTAAATTGATTTAGAATTGTAGATGTAAAGAAACTACAGCTACCTTACATACAATTGGTTCAAGGTTATTTATATATGGTGTTTATAAATTAGTTATACAAGAGTAACCTTTAACTGGGAAAATGGTGCATTGGAGCAGTGTATCTTCAAATTTTATTTGCAAATGTCCAGTGTGTCTACCTTTTGAAACACGGCAAATATCCCATCTGTAATTATTTTCCTGCCAAACCCTGTAAGGCAAGTCTTGAGGTGTGGTGGGAACTGCTTGTGTTACGCGTCGTGGACGTTTCCCATTCTTCAGTGTAGCCTCGTACACAGAAGTCCATTGGGTTAAATTAGCTGGTCTCGGCGGCCACGATATTGTTCCACCACGTCGAATCGTAGTCGGTACATTCCTACAGAGATACGCGATGACTTCACGACGGCAATGTAGTGGCGTGCCATCTTGCAGCCATATTGTGTTGTAATTGAGGCATCAGATAATGTTCAGGCCTGTCCAGGTGCGACATGCCGGTTAAAGTTGACTCGCCAAAAAACAAAAGACCACAAATCTTGTTACAGCTTACAGTGGAGAATACGTTCGCGTCAGGCAAGTCCCATACACGTTCGACTATGTGACGTGGTTTGTGCTCAGTTACCACAGGTACAATGCTTCGTCAATGATTACAATTTTATTAAGAAAATCATCTCCAGTTTGCATTCTGTTAAACATTTATATTCAGATCTCAGCTCGCTTTGTCCGCAGCTCGTGGTCGTGCGGTAGCGTTCTCGCTTCCCGCGCCCGGGTTCCCGGGTTCGATTCCCGGCGGGCTCAGGGATTTTCTCTGCCTCGTGATGACTGGGTGTTGTGTCCTGTCCTTAGGTTAGTTAGGTTTAAGTAGTCCTAACTTTTAGAGGACTGATGACCATAGATGTTAAGTCCCAAAGTGCTCAGAGCCATTTGAGCCAAAGTTTCTCACTTTATGATAAAGCTTGGAACACTTCCAGTTTGTAGGACTGCAAAGACACGCGTTTGCGTAATACTATCCTCTCTGTAACACTAGGCGTATTCAGCTCTGAGCTGGCACGTACGAATATAGGACTGACGAAACTTGTTCCACTGCTGTGCCAGAGACTGCTGGCCGACCATGACCCAGCGCTCTGCGAGATACACTGCCAGTTTAGGTGAAACGACTGTAACAGTTAACAACAGTTTGACTTTGAGGCGGTGGTTTGCGATGTTCAGTCCAGACTTCTCTCTGCGGATTTGTATACCTGAAACGATAAACAACACTGCGCACGCTCTGCACCTAGCAGGAACGCCGGGAATAAAACTTGAAGATATACTGGGTTTAGTGCTGTGAAAACTTTCCCGTAAGTTATCTATGCTTTCCACAAATAAAGGTTACTTTCATAAACACCCTGTTACGGGTGTGCCAAAGTAGTAGTTTTTGCATATGAGTGCACAGTATTCCTTCACTTTCTTCTACATCGTTTTTGCTGTTCTACTGACGCGCTGAAGGGGTTTACAATACTACTCTCGGTTCATTTTTAAGGCTTGAACTGGTTTAGTATTTTGCATTAAATAAAGCTCTCTCCTCGTAGCGCAAGATACTTTGTTCACAGCTGTTGGCTTCCTTTGATACGTTTTTGCTACAGTTTTGTCTGACCCTTTTTCAATGAAACCGCGATCGTGATGTTGTAAGAATATGTTTATGGAAAAAATTTACGATCTGCTGTACGTTCTTGATAAACTCCTTTCCACGAATAGTGTAAATTAGCTCCTCATTCAAACGTGACAAAGGTAACGTGCCATTCTAAGCGAAGGAATTTCGTGAGTGGGTGGACCAAACGCAGGCGTGCTGTTCCCGCAGCTCGCGTTTAACACCTGCAGTGCCGTGGGAACCGGCGGCTCGCCCGCGCCTCGGACGAACTCTGCTCCGCTGCGGCTGCTGAGCCGCGGAAGAAGCAGCCGCTCCCGTGCCGGCGGCGAAGGCACCCCCCCCCCCCCCCCCCCACTTCAGGTCATTGTCTCGCCATTTTCCTTTGTTAACATACACTGGCGAAAAAAGCGCAAAACCAGAAAGTAATTCCTATAGAGTAGCGAAATTTCGGGAATACACTTGTCTAGGTAACATATTTAGTTGATTAACACTGCAAGATACCAAGCACGTTCGTAACAAGCCATCCCAAATGTGGTTTGTGGCACAATATCAACCGCTATAAGAGCCAGAATGTTGAGTGCAAGCATGCAAAAGTTCTACGCATGGCTTGGTTCAAATGGCTCTGAGCACTATGGGACTCAACTTCTGAGGTCATTAGTCCCCTAGAACTTAGAACTAGTTAAACCTAACTAACCTAAGGACATCACAAACATCCATGCCCGAGGCAGGATTCGAACCTGCGACCGTAGCGGTCTTGCGGTTCCAGACTGCAGCGCCTTTAACCGCACGGCCACTTCGGCCGGCCTTCTACGCATGTTGACCTGCGTCTGTCAATTCAGGGACGATTAATGCTATTTGTGGATGACGGTGGAGTTGTCGTCCGACGATATCCCAAATCTACATCTACATCTACATTTATACTCCGCAAGCCACCCAATGGTGTGTGGCGGAGGGCACTTTACGTGCCACTGTCATTACCTCCCTTTTCTGTTCCAGTCGCGTATGGTTCGCGGGAAGAACGACTGCCGGAAAGCCTCCGTGCGCGCTCGAATCTCTCTGATTTTACATTCGTGATCTCCTCGGGAGGTATAAGTAGGGGGAAGCAATATATTCGATACCTAATCCAGAAACGCACCCTCTCGAAACCAGGACAGCAAGCTACACCGCGATGCAGAGCGCCTCTCTTGCAGAGTCTGCCACTCGAGTTTGCTAAACATCTCCGTAACGCTATCACGGTTACCAAATAACCCTGTGACGAAACACGCCGCTCTTCTTTGGATCTTCTGTATCTCCTCTGTCAACCCGACCTGGTACGGATCCCACACTGATGAGCAATACTCAAGTATAGGTCGAACGAGTGTTTGGTAAGCCACCTCCTTTGTTGATGGACTACATTTTCTAAGGTCTCTCCCAATGAATCTCAACCTGGTACCCGCCTTACCAACAATTAATTTTATATGATCATTCCACTTCAAATCGTTCCGCACGCATACTCCAAGATATTTTACAGAAGTAACTGCTCCCAGTGTTTGTTCCGCAATCATATAGTCATATATTAGAGACGGATCTGGTGATCGAGCAGCCAAGGCAGCATGTCGACACTCTGTAGAGCATGGTGGGGGGTCAACGGAGGTGTCCGATCCCACCCGTCGGCTTTGACCCGTGACGTAAGGGTGTTGTGGTGTGTGACGTCATGACGGCGCGGAGTTTAGTTTATGAGTGTGTTGTGATTGTAGATGTCCTCTTGTTGGGGTTGGTGGTGTCCTCTGGTGGTGTGTGTATGGTCCGCGTGTTATGTGGTGTATTGGGTTCGTTTGGGAGCCCGTGCTTGAAGTGTCCATTTATCGCACATGAGTGTTATAGAAGAATGGAAATTATTTTCAGTAAGTTAATAATTAAAATTCCGTTGTGTTTATGTTATTGCGGTGTCGTTTGATGTTATTGGTTTCCTGTTTGTCGTGCGGTAAGTCATTTAATTCAATTTGTGGCTTCTTTTGTTTGGTATGGATATGACTTCTAAGTTTACTAGTGCGTGTCTGTGGGCAGAAATGAGGGACGACATGTCCGTCAATAAGTTTCTGTAACTTTTTGGGCTTATGGCGAAGATAGTGGAATGCGGCGTATGCAAGCAGAATATGTGACAGAGACAGAGACAGAGACAGAGAGAGAGAGAGAGAGAGAGATTGAGGTGTAGCGCCGGAACTTTTTTGTGTAGATGGTTTTTTTGGGTCTATTGTTTGCGTGTTATGATGTTCGGTGGGGTTTTTATGTGTTGTTGGGTTGGCGTTATTTACTACATGTGTTGGTGGTCGATGTTTTGGTATCGGCTGTTTATATATCTTAGGGGAAGTACTAGATTTCAATTTTTTTGATATGGTCAGTTGTATTTCAACTATATAGGTCATGGGAAGTGACCGATTGCAATTTGTCGTCGTAGCTATGTGTGTTTTGGTATCGTGAGCTCCTGTTGACCTATATAGGTCAAGGGAAGTGTCCAGTGTCAAATTCCAATTTTTGTTGTTTTAGGTGTTGGTTTTGTGATATCGACAGTTGCGGTTGAGCTATGTAGGTGAAGGGAAGTGACCGATTCCTGTCGATATTGTAAGTGTAGCGGAATTTGGGAATTTTGTGGTTTTTTTATATCGTCGTTTTGTGTGGTTTGGGATAGTAGTGTGTGTCTGTATGTGTTTAAATGTTTGCCCCCACCCAAAAAACCCCAATTTCCCACGCAGGTCCCGTTAGTTTGATTATATTTTTGGAGTCAGATGTGTTTGTTGGTTTTATATGTGTCTAAAATGGTTCAAATGGCTCTGAGCACTATGGGACTCAACTGCTGAGGTCATTAGTCCCCTAGAAGTTAGAACTAGTTAAATCTAACTAACCTAAGGACATCACAAACATCCATGCCCTAGGCAGGATTCGAACCTGCGACCGTAGCGGCTTGCGGTTCCAGACTGCAGCGCCTTTAACCGCACGGCCACTTCGGCCGGCTTTTTATATGTATTTTTGTATTTGTTGTACTGTTTGTGTAATGACGGCGTAGGCTCCATATGGGAGACATTGAGAATGGTCGTTTCCGGCACATTGGTGACGTTATGAATCAAAGTAGATGGGTGGATTCGGACGCTTTTGTAATCCCCATGTTGGGTTACAACAGCGGAATGGGAGCAAGTGTTATCCCGTTGGAAAACACCCCCTGGAACGCTGTTCATGAATGACAACCCAACAAATCGGATCACCAGAGTAACGTACAAATGTGCAAATGGCACCCCAGTCCATAACTCCATGAGTAAGTCAATGTGTCCAGCACGCAGGCAGGGTGGGTGCAGGCCCTCAACTGGCGGCTTTCTAACCAACTCACGGCCATCACTGAGACCGAGGCAGATCCAGCTTTCATAGGAAAACACAACAGACGTCCAGCCCGCCCTCCAGTGAGGTCTCGCTCGACAACACTGAAGTCGCAAGTGACGGTGGTTTGGAGTCAGTGGAGTGCACGCTTCACGGCTGTCCTTGAAGTAATCGACTTGTAACAAACAGTTGGTTGTGTCACAGTGGTACCAACTGCTGCTCAGATTGCTGCTGCAGATGCTGTACTGTGCGCAAGAGCCATCCTCCGCACACGATGGTGTTCCCCCTCGACAGAGCCACGTGGCAGTCCGGAGCCCGGCCTTACTGCCACCATAGATTCCCGTGGCCACAGCTACCAGGAGGCATGTACCGTGGCTACGTCCCTGCCAAGTCTTTCCGCAATATCGCAGAAGCGACACACAGCTTCTTGTAGCCCTATTACACGACCTCGTTCAAACTCAGTGCGGTGTTGATAATGGCGTCTTTGTCGCTTTAAGGGCACTCTTGACTTACACCAACTCACCACGTCCAGTCTCAAACGTAACTAAACCCACGACCCTCACAGCGTGTATGTAATGCAAATCTGATTTGCGTCCTCATACTGGCGCTACTGGCGCCCCTCTTAAGCGGCTGCCGACGAAATATGAACAGACGTAATCTTTCTTATGCAGAAACACGCCTACCGACTTTTGTTTATGCCGCACAACTCCTTCTCGGCATTGCGATGTTTTTTCGCGTCAGTGTTTTACCTCCCGTCCACGTGCAGCTCATACTAGTGTTTCATATCACCACTAGTGTGGCAAAAAGAAATTACCCTCTTAAGGACAGAGACAACGAAGACTAAGGTGATGAAGGCTAGTTAAAAGGTGACTAAGGTCTTCCTTAATGTAAGGATTGGTGGTATCCGCCACGTAAGCTATTGGACATTATAATATTTTTTGAAGGTTTTACCGGAACGGTCTTCACACTAATGCGATACATTACTTAACAGAATTGTAAAATTGTAAAAATCATTGTCGTAAAAATATAAGCTCGTGGACTTCTTGATATATTTTTTACCCTTTGCATTTGCTCCTTTGAAGATTAGGTGGGTTCTGTCGGGCATAATCTGCTAACTAGCTTGCCGAAATCTACTACTCACTCTAAACTCGTGGATTTAGCTCCGTTCACCACAAGCCTTTAGGTATTTTCATAAGATGCTTGCAAATGTCTATGCCCCATTTTCATTTCTGTCTTATTGATCGTGCAACGATATATCAGTATTTCTGCTTGTTCTTCTTGCGCAAGTAAAATTACTTTTACCAAATATTATGAATGAATTATGCACTGAGCCCTTAATGACAAGGAAAGGCGTCTTATTTATAAAATATGAGACCATAGTGTTTCAAAATCTGGAATAAGTACTATAATAACTTGGAAATGTGATCTCTATGTTCTGTCTCTCCTTCTTCCTGTCACATCCTTCGTTACCTTTGCCCCTCCTGGCCTTGGTCTGTTAAGATATATGTATCATTGTACATACATATAACTGCGATTAATTATTGATTTCTTTCAAGTAATTATTCTTCTTTATTAAATCTTAACAGTAATCTCTCTAATACGTTACAGACAGTTTCCACAGTGGAAATGCGTGTGAGTCTTGCTGTTTGAGCGCGAATAACCGGCTTGGGCGATATGTGTTTAGTCGCCATTGCGGCCATCTCGCCAAAAGAGCTACGAATTGTGTTAAATCCTTGCCTTAGAACCTGCATGCTGGAAATTTGTGGTAAGGTCTTATGGGACCAAACTGCTGAGGTCATCGGTCCATAAGCTTACACACTACTTAATCTAACTTAAACTAACTTACACTAAGGACAACAGACGCACACATGCCCGAGGGAGGATCGAAACTCCGCCATAGGGAGCCGCGCGGACCGTGACAAGACGCCTCAGACCGGGCGGAACCTGCATGCCATTTGATTTAAAAAAGTCAGATTGCCCAGTGCGAATCAGATTAATGCGCCTGACGTATTACGAATCTTCACGGTGGCGAAAACACGAAGCCAACACAGTTATTCCGAGACAATACTATTTCATGTCTTACAATTTTTAATCCGTAAGCCTTTCGTCAATTTAATTCGCCCGATTCTAATTACACCGAGTTAAACTGGTGACCGCATGTCCGATTATCACAGTAGATCATTAATATGCTATACATGTAATTTTGTTTCAGAACGTATCCATTTCACGGCTGCTTCTTTTTCATGTAATCCAACGAGATGCACATATTAATACTGACAAGTTCATAATCATCACAAGGGAACGAAATTTACTGGAAATTAACACCGAAACTGAAGGAAGGAATATAAAATGAAATAACACAATTAATAAATTCTTGCGAAGAAATGTTTGTTAGCGCCGACTACACGACGTAAGATAGTACAGTAGTCATTACGCATAGTTCTGCTTTCTGTACTTGTAAAATCTGCTCACTTGAGGCTTTAAGAGAAGAAAATTTAGTCATTGGTAAAATTTGTAATTATTATTTAATTACTGTATACTTTGTAAGAGAAGACCAGAGGATGGTGCGTATTGATAATAAGGCGCGCGCATCTTGTAGCAACGATTAACGTCTTGCAGAGAAGTATTTGCGCACAATACCATCTGTCAGCTGATGACTAACAGACTCGACTCTGTTGCGTGGTAATATAGTTATACCCGTCAGCAGTTCAGGATAATGACTTCTTCACATCCAGAAACTGAGTCTATTCACGTAACACAGGGTGAATTCGCCAGTGAAAATTTAAATAACGTTACAACTGCGGGAGATAAATTACGTCGCAGGCTACAGACGTGGCTGTTGCTGAACCTTCTAGTGTGGAACCAGATTCTATGACTTTATTTTACAAAACTAGATATCGTGGCTAGCTATACAGGGTGTTACAAAAAGGTACGGCCAAACTTTCAGGAAACATTCCTCACACACAAAGAAAGAAAATATGTTATGTGGACATGTGTCCGGAAACGGTTACTTTCCATGTTAGAGCTCATTTTATTACTTCTCTTCAAATCACATTAATCACGTTACCTTGTACAGCAGTCCGCAGCTCGTGGTCGTGCGGTAGCGTTCTCGGTTCCCACGCCCGGGTTCCCGGGTTCGATTCCCGGTGGGGTCAGGGATTTTCTCTGCCTCGTGATGACTGGGTGTTGTGTGGTGTCCTTAGGTTAGTTAGGTTTGTTCTAAGTTCTAGGGGACTGATGACCATAGCTGTAAAGTCCCATAGGGCTCTGATCCATTTGAACCATTTGAACCTTGTACAGCAGCATTCTCTGACGCTGACATTAGGGTTATCGTCAACTGCACGAAGAATTGCCTCGTCCATTGCAGGTGTCCTCGTCGTTCTAGGTCTTCCCCAGTCGCGAGTCATAGGCTGGAATGTTCCGTGCTCCCTAAGACGCCGATCAATTGCTTCGAACATCTTCCTGTCGGGACACCTTCGTTCTGTAAATCTGTCTCGATACAAACGTACCGCGCCACGGCTATTGCCCCGTGCTAATCCATACATCACATGGGCATCTGCCAACTCCGCATTTATAAACATTGCACTGACTGCAAAACCACGTTCGTGATAAACACTAACCTGTTGATGCTACGTACTGATGTGCTCGATGCTAGTACTGTAGAGCAATGAGTCGCATGTCAACACAAGCACCGAAGTCCACATTACCTTCCTTCAATTGGGCCAACTGGCGGTGAAGCGAGGAAGTACAGTACATACTGACGAAAGTAAAATGAGCTCTAACATGGAAATTAAGCGTTTCCGGACACATGTCCACATAAAATCTTTTCTTTATTTGTGTGTGAGGAATGTTTCCTGAAAGTTTGCCCGTACCTTTTTGTAGCACCCTGTATAGGTCACGGTTGCTAGTCACGTGAGTAACGAGTTGTGAGCTGATCTAGAAACCATAACTAATGAGAATTCGGTTAGAGGTTTTCTGAATCTGTAGAACTGATTGGGAACCTTAGTACTTTGCAACTATAAGATACTTTGCAAATCCATCCTCCAACACGTAGTAACCCAAGTAGAGGACCTCTCTCCTGATTATGAAAGAAAATTAAATGAATTTTTAAAGGAAAAGTACTAGCGAATTACAGAAAGATTAGAATCAGATTTACAGAAAGCCGAGCAGCAAACTGTTACCAAAATGTATGCCGAACAGAGAGCACTTCTGCACAGGCTGCTGAAGATGGATTAGGACTTACACGAAAAACTTTCACACAAGATTTGCGTAAATGGCAAGAAAATATCCAAAGTCACCTTAATGATCAGATAGGTAGCATAGAAATAGAATTAAACGCAGGAAAGCAACAGGTTAGGAATGACACGTCATTGGCACCTCGGGTCGCTGAGACATGTGACATTTATCATAGCCCAGTGCCCAATGAAAATACATATGCCAATGAAACACACTGTAGTGATCAGCTGCCACAAAACCACATAGGTAGGAGTATGGGGACAGAACCTGTTTCTTAGATTCGATTAGACGAAAACCTATTAAAACACAAACAGCTTAAAATGTTCACCTTTGTGTCAAGCAGTAATAATGACAATGACGAAAACTGCAATTGCAATTGCGGTGGGAGTTATTTCCCGCAGCTGCATGTTAAGGTTTGTCGGGGCGCTACTCGCAAAACGGAGACGTCAGTTCTGTGACGCAAGCAATGACACGACCCTGCGATATACAGGACACGCCGAGTGCGATCTGCCTTGTATCAACAAAATGACACTGACGGAAATCCAAATGGTTACTGTCCTCCTAATTATGACACAATATACTGAGTACGACATGTTACACGTTACACAAACAACGGAACACCAGAACTGGAACAGACTGGAACCGCGCGACCGCTACGGTCGCGGGTTCGAATCCTGCGTCGGGCATGGATGTGTGTGATGTCCTTAGATTAGTTAGGTTTAAGTAGTTCTAAGTTGTAGGGGACTGACGACCTCAGAAGTTAAGTCTCATAGTGCTCAGAGCCATATGAACCATTTGAACCAGAATTGGTGAAGGAAATTTAATCCCAAAGCAGTTATTTGTTAACATATCCCACTACCAAAAGGATTAAAGAATTTTTCTAACACCGAAACCTTAAGGAATAGTTTCCCCAAGAAAAATTAAGTAGCTAAAAAGTGAAAAGCAAACGATGCTCAGGAACAGAACTTCGTTATCTGCTCAGTGAGGCACCACTGATTGAATTCAAGCTATGACTGAACTAAGGTTATAAAAAATTTAAAAAAAACGGGTTGTTATTGTCTGACTGCTATGAAATGAAAGACATCTCATTTATATTCTGGTTCTATTTCCCTGTGTTAGTAATAATGTTATTTTATAAGTAACTATAGTTTCGAAGCTGTAAGAAAATCCGTGACAGTTGGCAGCACCGTTGCTAACTTTCAACTGCTTAGCGCTGACGACTGCAGGAGAAAACAGCAGCCGTGTACAGACCTGTGACAACACAGAGGCGTTGCCATGCACACACCTTTACAAAATCGCGTCACGTTGCTGGATGAGGTAAGCCCACTGCAGCTGTCGGGGACATCAGCTTACGCCGACCCAGCTATAGGACAAATCAGAGCTCGCACGGAAAGATATAGGTGTTCTTCTTTTCCACGAGCTGTTGAGAAGTGGAATAATAGAGAATTAGTATGAAGGTAGCTCGATGAACCGTCTGCCCGGCACTTATGCATAATTTGCAGAGTATCCATGTAGATATAGAGGTAGATTTGGACGTAAAAACGTAACGCGATTTTAGTCATCATAGTCACAGAGGGTGTGATGTACTCTTCCTAGAAGGATAAAACTAAAGAGCTCTATGCTGTCAAATTAAAACGACCATATCCTAGTGAAAATCTTGGCCACATCATGGTCTGATGAAATAATATGGAGATACTTCGGCTGGATAATGTAGCCTTCAGTCCTGTATGTAGTAAGTGATAAGAAACTTTTCACTTTGTGTTACCTGGTAAATAATGATGCTTCGTATGTTACACAAATGCTTCTGACTAAAATTTTGAATGAAGTACGGAATTTCGAACTGCACGAGATACATAGATTATTTTTCTTATTTGTACGAATTTTTGTGATTATGTATCGGGTTGTAGGGTTTCTCAATATGTTTACTGCAGATGCACGTAACAGAGACTTTATTGATCGATAATGTGTTCTCCTTCACTATTTACAACAATCTACAAAGCCGCGGTAACTTTTCGAGTCCGCGACTGTAGAAATGACAGTGGTTTTAAGCGAAGAACTCGTCGAGGCATATCCGGAGCACATTTTCATTCAGAAATAAAGTTCCTTGAAGGTTGCTGGATAGAGAGCGGAAGAGGTGAAAATCTGAGGGCGGACGATCGGGTGAATAAGGTGGGTGCGGAATGACTTGCCAACCTAACTCCTGTAAAGTCTTTTTGTGAGTCTATCGGAATGTGACCGTGAGTTATCGTGGAGTAGCATAACACCACACAGTCTACTTCCTCCTCTGTGTTCTTGCATTCCGTCTGCAAGACGTCTCAGCCGTTGACAATAACTGTCAGCAATAATGGTTACACTTGGAGGAAGCAACTCGTAGACACCCCACCGTCGCTGTTCCACTGGATGCGTAACGCTGTCTTTTGTGGCGGCGCGCAGGTCTGTGTACGGAAAGTTTTGTTTGGGCTAAGCCATTTCTTTCTTTTCCTTATGTCAGCATAAAGACACCGTTTCTGGTCATCAGTAACGATACATACAGGAATAGTCAGTGTTGTTCAGGAGCTAATTGCTGACGATCAAGTAGAGATGAACATTTGGCTATCTGCTGATTTTTGTGATATTGACTCACAGCATGCGGTATTCATACACATATTGAATTCAAATGTCGTACGGTGGTGGAATGATCACAATTCATTAAATTTGCCAGTTCTCGAGTACATTACTGACGTGGATCAAATGGTTCAAATGGCTCTGAGCACTATGGGACTTAACATCTGTGGTCGTCAGTCCCCTAGAACTTAGAACTACTTAAACCTAACCAACCTAAGTACATCACACACATCCATGCCCGAGGCAGGATTCGAACCTGCGACCGTAGCAGTCGCGCGGTTCCGGACTGAGCGCCTAGATTGACGTGAATCACTGTGGCTTAATGCATTTGAACGATGTTCATCAATTCCCAAAGGTCTTCGTGAACTTCTACATGGATACTCTGCAAATCACATTTAAGCGCCTGGCAGAGGGTAACTTCGAGAGCCGTAATATCAAAACTACCGTTCTTAGCCGGCCGGTGTGGCCGAGCGGTTCTAGGCGCCTCAGTCTGGAACCGCGCGACCGCTACGGTCGCAGGTTCGAATCCTGCCTCGGGCATGGATGTGTGTGATGTCCTTAGGTTAGTTAGGTTTAAGTAGTTCTAAGTTCTAGGGGACTGTTGATCTCAGATGTTAAGTCCCATAGTGCTCAGAGCCACAGCCTATCGTCATTAAAAGTAGAAAACTATTTTCTTGCTGTGCTCTGTCCAGTGGCATTATCCCCATACACGGCCTCATGTTTCTGGCTACCTCCGCTGCTGTCATCCGTCTACTGAACTCAGGCAGAAGGATATGTCGGAAATGTTCCCACTTCTCCACCTGGTTCTCTATTTTCCAGGGTTCACAGCTAGTCAAAACTGTGGTGTGCGCACTGTAAGACCTTCGGTACACACACCATCAGATTATTTGACATGTCGCTCTAGCGAAGTAGACGAGTGTCAGCAATATGTCTCGTGGTCTTATCGTGGCGTGTTTATCTTCTGCCGTTAGGTCAGACGATAGAAATGCCTCTTGCACGCTTAGAGTAGCAGATTGACGGTGACCAACTTTAAACAGAACTTGATTAATTTTCACACACATTTATTAAAATAATGAAACGCATAGAAATTACTTAACGTGATTCTGGATGCTGTTTACAACTGACAATCTGAGGTTCCTTTGGTCTTGGTACATTAATCTTATTCTCACATATCTCTGATACTTGACAAAAGTGTCTATTCATGGCTATGTACAGGAATACGATAATCTTATTAGGCGCAGACTGGAACTTGACTATAGACTAATGCAGACTAATGCAGACTGAGTAATCAGAGGTCTGTACACTCGTTATAATACCTCACACGTCCAGGTATCACTGCGCGAGTGTGATCCGCGAGGAGAAAAGATTCTTCGTTAGCAGCAATCTCATTGGCTGCGTTACATATTAATACGCGGATCGGCGGAAGCAGAATTTGGTCCGTCTCTATGGCAGCGCCATCTCGTAGTGCGGAGACGGACGAGCGCTGCCCCTGTGCTGCTGTGCTTAGCGGGGCGCGCTCTAGTGGGAAAGTTGTGTACGCGCTGACTACGCGGGACTATGTACACAACAAAAACTGACAGTGGCACACGAAGTACCCTCCAGCACACAGGGTAAGTCGGTCTGTGGAGTACATACGTAGGTAGATGTAAACTTGTATGACTGGAGCCGTGAGGGATTCCTCACATTACCTGCCTCAGTAGACGTTCCAGCTGTGTACATGCGGTGTCTTTATTGGCTTGACAGCTGCCGCCCAGTACCATCTGTAGCAAGGTGGCAGAAGGCAGAAGCGGAGGCGCGGACGGATCTCCCGGTCAGCCGGTGTGACCCCCCCACCCACCCACAGCTCGCCACCAGCTCGGCCCGGTAGCCGCCGTGTCGCGGTGGCAGCTGTCTCTCTCTCTCTCTCTCTCTTTCTCTCTCAGGTGGTGACGCGTGCTGCCGCCCCCGCTGCGGCGCGGGTCGAGGCTTTTACCGGAGGAATGCCGCCTGCTTTACTGCCTCCAATAAACCGCCGCCGCCCTGCCCTGCCCGGCGCTCGCCTCTTCCTTTTTCGCCCTTTCCTCTCCTCCCTTTATGGGGACGCGTCCCGCCGCCCGCCGCTCGCCGCCCTTTTAAGCCGACGCCCGCCACCGACCGCCCACACGCTGCGCCGTCGCGATGGAGCCGTCATCATCGCCCGCCGTAATTAGGCGCGATGCTCGCGCAGATAAGCCACGCACGGGGCAGGCCGCCTCGCTCACACACCTGGCACCTTCTGACGTCACGCACCAGCCGTATCGCTTTTTATAGGAAGTAATGACCTCATATTCCCACAGTCGACCTTTTACGGTCCAGTTAAGTGCTCGATACAAAATAGCAACAAAATCGACGTGCGTAATTCCGCTTATACCGCAAGGGTTATAGGACCGTTAGTGTTTACAATATACACTGAGGTGACTGAAGCCACAGGACACCTTCCAATATCGTGTCGGGCCTCCTTTTGCCCGGCGTAGCGCAACAACTCGACGTGGCGTAGACTCAACAAGCCTTTGGAAGTCTCCTACAGAAATATTGAGCCATGCTGCCTGTATGCCCGTCCATAATTGCGAATGTGTTGGCGGTGCAGGATTTTGGGCACGAACTAACTTGTCAGTTATGTCCCACAAATGTTTGACGGGTGTCCAGATCAACCGCTCGAATTGTCCACAATCTTCTTCAAACCAATCGCGAATAACTGTGGCCCATAGACATGCTGCACTTTCATCTATGAAAGCAGCAATCTTCTTAGGGAACATGAAGTCCACAAATGGCTCCAAATGGTCTCCAGGTAGCCGAGCACAACCATTCCCATTGAATGGTTGGTTCAACTTGTAAGAATTTGTTGCTAGCACACTCGAGCAGATGTAATTTTGATGGATTGCTCGCGCGCTGCTTGCGATATGTAAGCTGTAAGAGAATCTCAGACCAGAGAGCAGTGTTGTATGGAGTAGGAACTGTGTGGCAGTAGGAGTAAGTAGTAGCTAGCAGTCGTGTCTGGTGTATGGAGTTAGTTGGGCCGGTCGTGGTGAGCGATGGCGGTGCCTGAGCGTTGGAGTATAAGGTAAAAGCAGCCTCGCGTATATGTACTATTTTGATATCAAGTCCCATGTAAATGTTTTTAAAAAAAATCTCTTAATAATAATCTTTCTTATAAAAATTAACTTTTGACAATCATTCATCTCAATTTAAAGAATTTATTAATTTCTCCAATCTATGGTCATCCCGATTATTGCAAAGAAAAATCAGTTGTTCTTTTTATACATGACAAATCTATCGGCCAGCATTGCACTGAGCTGTGCCAGAAAAATTTCTTATAGGGACAGATATATATGCGTTATCCGGCGACTTAATTGAGGTAAGAATTTTCATTTTTATTTAGAATGATCATTCAGGGCCATGACGCAGCGCTGCCGACGTCCAAAATTTACCATTTTCAATTCACACTCAATTATTGAAAGGTTATAAGTGAGCCACAATTTCATTGAGAGATTAGTCGCATTGTATTATTGGTAGGTTACGGAATTCATTTATTGGGAGGTTACGCTGAATGTGAATGAAATAAATAATTATAAATGATGACTAACTGACAACCTAAGCTGCCGACAGGTGTTGTTGATATACCTCTCACGGGAAGCGTGCAAGGGATAAGTCCCTGCAGTCGCGCTATTCATCTGTGTCCTCGGTGGTTCAGATGGATAGAGCATGTAAGCAGGAGATCCCGGGTTCGAGTCCCGGTCGGGGCACACATTTTCAGCTGTCCACATCGAGGTATATCAACAACACCTGTCGGCAGCTTAGGTTGTCAGTTAGTCATAATTTATTCCAGGGTGAAGCTGCACGGTCATCAACAGTAACTGTTCTTTCGAAAACAAGTTACTGCCTTCGTATATATAAATAATTATATTGTTTTTACTATTGGGAGGTTACGGAAGTTTTTTTGTTGGGAGGTTACAAGCTGTACCAGAGGACCCACTCCATTCCATGCTAGCCGAGCTTACACCATTATGGAGTCACCACCAGCTTCCACAGTGCGTTGTTGACAACTCGGATCCACGCGTTTGCGGGGTCTGTGCCACCTTGGAACTGTACTAAGAGCTGCTACGAACTAAAATCGTCACTCGTCTCACCAGGCCACAGTTTCCCGGCGTCTAGGGTCCAACCGATATGGTCGCGAGTCCAGGGGAAGCGCTTCAGGAGATGTGCTGTTTGCCAACGGTCTTGCATCAATCGTCTGCTGCCATAACACATTAACAAAAATTTTGCTGAACTGTCCTAACGGATACTTTCGTCGCACGCCCCACATTGTTTTCTGCGGCTGTTTCGCGCAGTGTTGCTTGTCTGTTAGCACTGACAACTCTACGCAAAAGCTGCTGCTCGCGGTCGTTACGTGAAGGCCGTCTGCCACTGCGTTGTCTGTGGTAGTACCTGAAACTAGGCATCTGACACTGTGGATCTCGGAATATTCAATTCCCTAACGATTTTCGAAAGAAAACGCCCCATGCGTCTAACTGCAACTGCCATTCCGCATTCAAAGTCTGTTAATTGCCGTCGTGAAGCTATAATCACTTCGGAAACTCTTTCACATGATTCACGGGAGTGCCTATGACAGCTCCGACAGTGCAGTGCCCTTTTGTACCTTGTGCACGCGGAGCTACCGCCATCTGTATACGGGCATATCGCTTTTCGTTACCTGAGCGTACTTTGTCTAAGAATGTAAAAAAAAATAGCACCCAGAAGGGCAGGATAAAACGATAAGAAGCCTCAGTGGTTGAGAGGGTATGTGTTGTTATTTCAGTGACTACAAAATCGAGTACGAATCGAATTCACAAAGAACTTGTCAGTATGAGCCCACTTCACAGTATGATGCTGCAGCCCTCTGGCCTAGATGAATGCACTGACTCGGTTGGGAGGGGTGTCGTCATACCAGGTGTACCGGTATCAAATGAGCGTTTTTTTTTTTTGTGAAAATGAAACACTAATTTTGAATTGAAAAGTAAAAACATTTTATTAAAAGTACTTACCATTGCTTTCTGTACGTTTTGACCACATTTCTGGCAATTTGTGGACACCACGCCAATACAATTGTTCGTCTTTTGAAGCAAACCAATCAGGCACCCAATTTTCGACTTCTTCGTAGGAATCGAAGTGTTCCTCAGCCAATGCGTGTGCCATTGATGAAAACAGATGGTAGTCGGAAGGGGCCAAGTCTGGTGAATACGGCGGGTGGGGTAGCAGCTCTCAGCCATGTGTTTTGATTGTATCCTGAACCACTTTTGCTTTGTGTGCAGGTGCATTGTCGTGTAAAAAAATTACTTTGCCATGTCTTCTGGCCCATTCTGGTCTTTTTTCTATCAATGCATAATTCAAATTGATCATTTGTTGTCTTTAGTATTCGCAGTTTCACCGGGTTTTAGAAGCTCATGATACACCACACCTTTCTGATCCCACCAAACACAGAGCATTGTCTTCTTGCCGAATCGATCTGGTTCTGCAGTCGATGTTGATGGTTTTCCCGGATTAACCAATGATTTTTCCCGTTTAGGATTCTTAAAATAAATCCATTTTTCATCGCCAGTAACAATTCGATGCAAAACTGATTTTCTTTCATGTCTTTGAAGCAAAATTTGGCAAATGGTGTTTCATTCAATTCATTCAATTCATGTGGCACCCATTTTCCACACTTTTGGATCTTTCGCATAGCTTTCAAACGGTCAGAAATTGTTTGTTGTGCAACATTTAGCATTGCTGCCATTTGCTTCTAACACAAAGTATCATCTTCATCCAATATTGCTTGCAATTCGGCGTCTTCGAACTTTTTCGGTGGTCTTCCACGTTCTTAACTTATTACATCAAAATCATTATTTCTGAACCGTTGAAACCATATTTTGCATGTTGCTTCTGATAGAGCATGATCACCATATCCCTCGACAAGCATTCGAGGCGACTCTGCAGCACTTTTTTTCAAATGAAAACAAAAAATTAATGCTTTTCGAAAATCATGACTTTATGGTACAAAATTGGACATTGTTAACACGTCGGAAACATATGATGTTGTTTGTTCCATGACTTGATGTATACTAAATATCTTTGACAGATGTCATACGAACCAAACAAAACAAAAATTAAGGCTCGTTCACAACAAATGTTCGCTATCGACACATTTGTATCTTAACGCTCATTTCATACCGGTACACCTGCTAAAACCGTTGGGCAAGCTGGAGCCCACAACTGTTGTAACGGGAGCTCCGCATACCTGTACTCGATAATGGCACTGGAACGGAGCTGATGTCTTTGCTGACCTCGCACATGTTCTATCGGGGGAGATCTGTCGATGTTGATCGCCAAAGGAGCGCCTCAACATTACACAGGCAGTTCTCAGAGAAGCGTTGCACGAGTGGACGAGCATTGTGGTGCTGGAAGATGGCGTCATCATTCTGTTGTCTGAGAGGTAAATGTGGGACATCCGTGACGTACCGTTGTACTATCAGAGGTCCCCCAGTCACTACCGGCCGTGACCTCAAGTAATGTTCGATGGCTGTGCACACTGAGATGCCAGGAGCAACGCCACTGTGCACCTCCAGAACACCGGATGTGTGGTTCCTCTCCACAGGTTCCCGCAATGCTCGTTGGTCATTTGCGGCAGTGCAGAACCACGATTTGTCGTTGAATACACTGCGGCGTCATTCATCAGCAGGACATGCTTTCCGGTCACGGCACGAGTTATAACGCAGCTGTTTGCGTTGTGGTGTCAACGGCAGTCTCTGCCTGGGTCAGTACTTCGGTAGCCCGACTGCTGCTAGTGGGGGTCCAGCGGTGCAGGGTGACACACAGTGTTGAACCGTGTCTGTCGCTTGTTCTCGGAAGGCAGGCGCAGGTGTCGAGAGGGGTACGAAGTGTTCGGTTCACGAGGCGGCGATCCTCTCATATGGTACTCAGACGCGGTCCATCGGAACCTCGACGGCGAGTGTGCTTGCGCTCACGTTCCCATGTAGCCCAGCATCGAGTCCCTGTCACGTCCGTGTTCCCCATAAATCTGGATACTGGACGTCTCAACCTGCCAGCCAGGTGGAGACCAACAGTGGGGCACAATTCAAACTGTGTCAGGTGCTGATAACGCTGTATCTGATCATTCAAAATCTCGCGTTCTTCACACCGTTTGTATACTCTAGCATCCCTGGCAACAACACTAGACACGAACCACACTAAAACACTCTGATGGCAGATCTGCCAGGCACAGGGAATTGAAACTGTAATAGTCGGCATACCCGTCGATGGTGAGTACATGTACGAAGTTACATTGGCATTCGAGCGTGTATTATGGGTGCTTCAGTTCCTTTGTCAACCACTGTATGTTAAGATCTGGTGCACATATCGGATGCCGAGTGAGGCTTTTCGCAGAGTTCGTCGTCTCTATGAAAACTGCGAGGCCAGAAGGCTGAACATCTGCAGAGGACCGGCGAGTGGTGCAGGGGCTCGCATTCGACTGTGGACGTAAATACAGCGTGTGTAACATACTGTGTACAAATTCGTAACAGATCCACTACGCACTGAGGCATGATGTATCCAAGGTGGAGTTAGCAGCTATTTAAAGTCTAGGCTCAACTTAGTGTTACGACGGGCATTCAATAAGCAACGCAACACATTTATTCTGTCGGCCAATTTCAATTTAAAATATGCGAAATTTGTTGCGGAACGTAGTGGAATATTCCCGCTTCAGCTCCTGTAGTTTCATGAAGTTCCGATAGGTGGCGGCGCTATACTTACCCTTCAAAAAGACGTCGTAACGGAGATGCGTCGCAAGCAGAGAGCTGTCACTGAGTTTTCTTTCTGTGGGAAACTATCGCAGACACCCATGGGCGCTTGCAGAGTGTCTTCAGAGACCTGGCAGTAGACCAATGCACTGGGAGTCGTTGGACTAGGTGGCTGCCATCATCACAAGAAGGTGGCTCAAGCCTCTCCGATCTGCCGCATGCCGGCCGGCCGCCCACAGCTGTGACCCCTACAACGTTGGAACGTGCGGACACTCTCATTCTAGGTGATCAGAAACGGCAGTGCGGAACTAGACGTCTCTGTTGAACTGGACGTCTCTGTTGGTAGTGCTGAGAGACTCGCACACCAGGTGGGATACTGAAAGCTGAGTGCCCCTGGGTTCCTCGCCGCCCAACAGACGACCATAAAGAGCAGCCAAGGACCGTCTCTGCAGAATTGCTTGCGCGTCGCGAAGCTGATCGTGATAGTGTTTTGTCGAACATCGCCACAAAATGGCAATCAGTAAAGTACCGCCACGGCACCTCTCCTCCGAAGAAAAACTTCAAAGCCGCAGCCTCAGCTGGTAACGTCATGGCGACGGACTTTTGGGACCCTGAAAGGGTTAATCCTTTAGATGTCCTCCCTCACAGCGCAACGATCAAGTCTGCAAAGCACTGCGTTACCCTCGGGACACCGAAGCGTGTTCGTCGGCACAAAAATGAAAACGAACTTTTCGTTCGCCATGACACGCAACGCGTCACACAAGCCTGTGGGACCGAGGGCAACTCACAAAACTTCACTGGTCTGTTCTTCCTCATCCTCTCTACAGCCCACATATCGCACCTTACGACTTCCGTCTGTTCGGCCTAAGGAATGATGCGCTTCACGGGAAGCAGTACTTGGATGATGGAGACGTTACTGAAGCAGAAAGACGTTGGCCTCGACGTCGGCCAGTAGAGTGGTACCATGCGGGCATACGGGCCCTCCAAGTAAGGTGGCGTAAGGCCGTCGCATTGAACGGAGATTATGTTGGAAAATAGGGTTTTGTAGCCAAAAGAGCGGGGAATAATATAGTGTACTGGGATTCTGAAAAAAAAAAAACAACCTGGAACCTCCTGGCAGATAAAACTGATTGACTACGACTCGAACTCTGGACCTCTGCCTTTCGCAGGCATGTGCTCCACCGACGGAGCTACCAGAGCACGACTAAAGACCCTGTACGTCGGCTCCTTCTGTGTTGCCACCGCTGTGGAACTCTTTGCATTGGATTTCTGACTGTGTTTTCTTTGTGGCTGGTCGGACTCGTTGTTGGAAGTTACTCGCCAGTACTGTTGGGAAGTTGGAAGTTAGTCACCAGCAGTGATGGAAGTACTGTTGAGCAGTTGGAGGTGAACAGCCAGCAGTGATTCAAGAATACTCAGTATTGTAGAACACTCAGTGTAATGTAGTTTATTGAAACTGAACTACACCTCTCGAACAATCACTATATACACACAAAAACAAATAACTTGTCGACGACCATTCATCAAGAGCATCGGTGAGGTCCGTCGGAGCTGGTCCTAGCACAGCGAGGAATTGGCTGTACTGCTGCTGCGCTGGCCTTGTAAAGCCGGCGGAAGTCGAAGGAGTACTCCAACTTTCCCTGTGTCTGTGAGGCGACCTCTGCAGAAAAAGGTTCGCATTAGTCTCTAGCAAGTTCTGTTTGTTTTGAAGAATTGTTTTCCTCATGGTTGCGCCTGCAAGTGCTTGTGTATGCTATATGGTACACAGGGGTGTCTTGAGTGTAGTCTGCCTGGCAGGGGCCGTCTGTGCCAGACGTAACAGTGATGGATGTTAAATGTGAGAAGTTACCATTGATGGAGGGTAGAGGTCTGAAGTGTTAGCGTAGGCTAACGATCTGGAAGTATCCGACTTGGAGATTGAAAATTATTCATTATTATATATCTTTGTTATGGATGTCAATGAGGATTTATATCCATGTTTCAACTGGATGTCACATTATTAAGGTACAAAAATACATTATTTGGTTTGCAACAAAATCTTTCCTTTGCTAACTACATGCCTATTAGTAGTTAGTGGCTTTAGTAGTTAGAATGTTTTATTTAGCTGGCAGTATTGATGCTCGCTCTATTGCAGTAGTTCGCGTAATGAAAGTTTTTGTGAGATAAATGCTTAATAAAATGTATAGGTTATTGTTAAGATTTCTATTTAGTCAGAGCCATTCTTTTGAATTAATTATTTGAAGTCAGGTTGTGATTTTTTTGAGCAGTCAGATTGCGTTGCGCTAGAATATTGTGGGTCAGTGTTGACATGATAAGAAAAAGTAAAGAGAAAGTAGGGTCAGTACGTTCAGTTTTACTCAGCTGTTTCAGAATCAAATAACGTAGAAGTTTCATCTTCTGTCATTCTGCAATTTATGAACAGACACACTCATGTAAATAAAGAAGTTTCAACCCGTCGTCACAGCTTTACTTCCGCCAGTACCTCGTCTCCTAACTTCCAAACTTGAGCACTTGCCCGCAAAAAACAAAGATCCCGGATTCAACTCTCAGTCCATGACACAGTTTAAATCTGCCAGGAGGTTTCAGATCAGCGCACATTCCGCTGCATAGTGAATTTCACTCTGAAAACCAACCTGCTTTTAGAAAAAAAAAAAAAAAGTTTTACATGACTCACTGAACGGCCCTCGTACTTGTTATCAGACCATTTATTCTAACGTATGGCAAATTTTTGCATCTTTTAATTACATTTGTCGTATATTTAAACACTTGTTACCTAGTATTTTAAAACAGATTGTACATCTTCGTGTAATAACATAGACTGTTCCTTACGGCAAGCAAATATTGTTTCCAGCACAGAAATGTCAAAGTAATAACACCGAATTAAGATGTAAACTGCAAATCACTTAAAGTAAACGGGCCGTATTAGGTAAAAACTTTAGTAATTTAGAATAAAATAACAGAAGATAGGAAAGAA
Source organism: Schistocerca nitens (assembly GCF_023898315.1). Taxonomy (NCBI): domain Eukaryota; kingdom Metazoa; phylum Arthropoda; class Insecta; order Orthoptera; family Acrididae; genus Schistocerca; species Schistocerca nitens. The sequence continues at coordinate 15,574,798 of NC_064622.1, forward strand.
TAAGTAAGATGGTTCCCCGCCACAGTCAACGGTCGGAAGGGAAGGCTCTGACTTGCAGCTGGTCGTTGCCATTCGATTTGACGTCACAAGTTTTACACATAATTTTACTACATACGTTGTATTCAGGGTTAGCTTCGAAAATTAGTTACACTTTTTAAGTGACCCATAGGCAACAAAAGCCGGTCACTTTTATACATAAAATGTGGTGAATGCTCTTAATTAGGCACATTTTTAAAGCGACCTTCAGACAACGAATGCTATTACAAATTACTACGAAATACATTTTTAAGATCGTTATTGTAATACTTGTTGGTGCTAATTCATTAGGATGGGACTTGGCAGAACGCAGATCTATGAATGGGATCATCGAGCTATTCATTTATGACCAGCGTTGTCTTTATTCGTAGTTTTCTGTATACCGATGGTCGTGTTTGTATATATCTCTTTCTCTAATATTATTCAACGTATTTTTGTAGCAAACTTAGTGTTTTGTGTTACCTTGTTTTCTGTCTACTTCATGTTCTGCCTCTGTATCACTTCACGATGTTTCGTTTTCTGTATCATTACTGCCGCAATTCAGTGTGATGGTTCTGTCCAGTCTGTGTCCGAGTGTAGACGTCTTGTCCTTTGGGTACTCTTCTTGCAACATTCTCGGAATAGCGTCCGCTGTTCTGTCTTGGTCTGCCCATTGGTATGGATTCATAAAGGAGTTGTATATGTTGTGAATCATCCTTTGTCGTCTGTCCTATATATGCGAGGTGCAGTGTACTATTATTTTTATGTTGGTGCGTAAGTTCTTAGCGTTTTTGTTTTGCATGAAGATATTCCGCTTGCTATGGGTTTATTTATCAATTGTCATTTTATATTCATAATTCACTGTTGCTATACGAGTTAACATATTGTCCTTTTGTCATGATAGAGAATGGAACTGTGGACGCTATAAAATGGGGTGCCAAGTGGAGAAATCGTAAGATTTTCGACGTATTCCTCTGTATGGGATCAATAAGAGGGTGACAGCAGTGGAGGTAGCCAGAAACATTGGCTCCGTGTGTGGGCATAATGGTACTGCACAGAACACTGCAAGAAAATGGTTTTCCCTTTTTAAGGAGGATTATTTTGGCATTAGTGACTCTCCACATTCAGGAAGATCTTCGTGGGTTTAATCCACATTGTACTCGTGAACTGGCAAACGTGATGAACTCTGATCATTTCAACATCATGAGACATTTGCATGCAGTGGTGAAGGTTACAAAAATCGCTGTGTGGGTACCGCATGCTCTAAGCGAAAATCATAAAAATCAGCTGGTGGCCACAGGTGGATCTCAGCTGGTGGCCACAGGTGGATCTCTGCTTGCTCATCATGAGTTGGCTCGTGAACAACATTGACCGTTCCTGTCCCGTATTGTTACTTGTGACGAGAAATGCTATAACGCAAGGAAAAGAAAGGAATAGTTCAGCCCAAAAAAACAACTACTCCCCGTACAAAAATCCACAAAAGATGACGTTATGCATCTGGTGGAACAGCAACGGTGTGGAGCACTACGAATTGCTTCCCCTAGATGCGACTCTCACTTGCTGAGATTTATTGTTAACAACTGAGACGTCTTGCAGACGCAGTCCGAGAACAGCGTGCAGGAAGACTGCGTGAAGAAACGATAACGCCCGCCCGCATTCTGCTACTGGCCAAAAACGCTGTACAGGAGTCGGGATGGGAAGTCATTCCGCACTCAGCTTTTCCCTATTTCCGCTGTCTATCGAACAACCTTCAAGGAACTTCCTTTCCGGACGAAAATACGCTCCGAACATGGCTCGAAGAGTTCTTCACTTCAAAATTCTTGCAGAATCTAAAAGTTGCCTCAGCGTTGGGAGACGGTTGTAAATAGTGAAGGAGGATATATCATTGTGATTGAAATCTGTGTTACGTGTATCTGCTGTGTTTATTACACTCATAGAAAAACGCTACGAACCAAGCATCTACCCAAAACATGTTCATGGGTGACTGGATATTGAGAATTGGCCGGTATTACTATATCTGTGCTGTTAGGTTTCCTATAAATCTTGAAAGTATGAATACAGCCACTGATGTCTGTGGTTGGATCAGAATAATTTATGCAGTTACCACCAAACTCCATTGTGAGTTTTATATTGTTGTGTTTAGAATTTAGTTACTTGAGCAGTTTTTGAAGTTGTATGGTAATGCCTGTACATAAGCACAACACATCATCAACATACCTAAACCAGTATTCACCCTTGGAAGAGAGTGGATTATTTTCCAAAAGCTGTGTTTCAGAATTGTCCATGAAGATTTCAGCAATGATTGGACTCAGGGAGAATCTCATAGCTAGTCCATCCAACTATTTGTGTATCCTATCACTAAAACTAAATAATAATTTTATATTAGACAAGTTTCTGAACTAACCTTGTGTCATGTGTGACAACCGGGTTAATTCTGGATTTACCTAGGTAGTCTGTGAGAATGTCAACCAGTACAATTAAATGTGGCAACATAGCACAATTATACGTCATGTACTAGATGTTAATAAAACAAAAAGCAAAGGCTAGTCAACATATTTGGTTCAACAGTCAGCGTATCCAGAAGAATATCGGTCCGAACTATGCGTGTGTAAGAGTAAAATCGAAGACTGCTGCGTCTGAAAAGGAAGTAGACGTCGCACAAAAAACTTGGATCAAAGAAGAAATGAAATAATGATTCAGCACTTGTGATCAACTGAGCACATACGAATTCGGCCCTGTGACACCCAGCAATTGTTCGATATGTTGGACAGTGAAGTGAAACGGGAAGATATGCATACCATGTACCAAAAACGGAAGGATAAAATTAATAAATTTTTCAGTGGTAAACAACATTCAAAACATATTAAAAGGTTAAAATTTGCAGATCTTGTAACTAATCTTTCGGACTTGTAAACGACCAGTGAAGAGTTCAGTGTACTGGGAAAAGGTTTCAAATATGCTCCTCCACAAAGAGCCTCCGAAAAAAACTGGTAATAATAAAAAAAACCTAGAATGTCCATTAGGTGAGGACATCTCCACCAAACATCTCGTAGCCCATGAACTGCAGATACATAATCTCATGTCTATTGCCCACCTCGTGTCTAGTGCCCCACCAGCTACAGAACAGCAAGTATTAAACAATTTCAAAAAACAAGTTACTGATATTAATATCATAGCAGTCCTATCAAACAAAGGAAATGCTGTTATCTTAATGAACAAATTTGACTATGTTAACAAAGTGGAAGATTTCCTGAATGCCATCAACTTCCAACAGATAAAGAAAGACCTCACACGATCCTATAATGATAAAATTAGAAGCGTTTTCTAACTGTGTTAAAAGTATAATATGAGACTCAGATGCCTACTTCCTCACCAGCCTGAATCCAGTAGCTTCCACGCTTTATGGCCCTTCCATAACTCCGTAAAGATAATGTCACAATTTGTCCTGTGGTGCCTCCATTCTCAACTTCGTGTTATGAGCTAGCCAGAGAGTTAAATGACCTGATCAAGATCAAAACCAATTTCAAAGTTAGTCATGGCCTACGTAATTCAGCGTACTCAGTGATCAAGTTAAAAGACATGCAGATCCCACGTCGTTTCTTTTGATGTTAGCAACGTATTCGCTAATACAGCCATTCAGGAGTGTTTAAACATTCTCATATGCTTCATAGATAAATCAGGAGTTACTCCACTCGTCACAGATGACAAAAAAACAGCTACAGAAACCGGTTTATCACAAAATTATTTCCGTTTCAATGATAGGATATGCAAACAGTTGAATGGCCTAGCAATGGGATCCCCCCTCCGTCCCGTCCTTGTTGAAATCTTCATGGACAATTTTGAAACACAGTTTTTGGAAAATAATCCACTCTCTTCCAAGGTTGCATTCTGGTTTACGTATGTTGATAATGTACAACACAGGCACTACCAGACAACTTCTGAACTTTCTCAAGTAACGAAATTCTAAACACAACAGTACAAAATTCACATTGGAGTTGGGCAGTAACTGCATAAATTATTTGAATCTAACGATAGACATCAGTGACTGTATTCATACTTTCAAGATTTATAGGAAACTTGCCACCACATGTATAGTAATACCGATCAATTCTCAACGCCCAGTGACCTATAAACGTGTTTTCTTTCATTCTATGATACATCACCTAATATCCATCTCTGTGAATGAAGACGACTTCCAAATGGAATCAAATGCAATCAAACAAATAACATCAAACAGTGTACCTTAGTGGAGTCCATAATGTACAAAAAGCAGAAACAAATGATGTACTCTTTTCTTCACCCTATCCTTGCCCCGCCACCTTAAGTATGCAATACATGGTGAACAATTCCATGCTTAGGAAAAGTCTCGCTTGATGTAGACAGAAAGCTTGAATCCAGGAACGTAAATACATTGTTTTATGTGTACAACACTGTCGGACACTTCTTTTCCCAATGGTCGAGACAGCACTCCAACTTTTGGAAAGAGTGGAATGCATAAAATTAATTGTAACTGTGGCAAATTCTGTGTAGGTCAGTGCGGCAGGGCAGTGTGTACCCACTTGAAAGAACACCACAGAATCTGGAAACTTAGAAAAGGAGGTTCTACTTAAAGAAGGCCATAGTTAGAAGGTAAAACATGAAAGATTACATCACATCCTTAAAGGAAAGAAGATGAACAACCTTGAAAGAATGTAAATTAATAAACACATGTCCTTCAACCCAGGTTTAGTACTGAATCATCAGATACAACTCCTTTACTCGCCACTCCTAACTGCAGATACTACTCATAATCCCATCCAGGCCATGTTGTAATTACCCCTTTCACTCACATGCCCCTTTTCCTTTATTTCAGTTACTATAATTTCTCTCATTGTGTTTAAAATATTAATTTGTATAACCACAGCTGCTTCTCCATCTGCTTAATACCATTTTTATTTATCTTCTCTGTTTGTAATTTAGGATCAATTGAAAACAAGATTATTTTGTTCAACCACTTCTTTGGAATATACCAACGAAGTTTATTGTTCCGTTATGTTCTTCTATGTACAAGTCTTGTAATTTGTCTGTAGTTCATTAGTCAATGGGTCACACATTTTATCTTAGTTAAATAATCTTACATCACATTCACACTGAAATAATCCCACTTGTTTTATTCCTAATTTTAACATAAACATTAGTCATCTCTGGAAATGGAGATATTTTGTACATGCACTTGTTTAAAATCTTTGATCAAATAAAATTTCACTGCATCACATACTTCTCTTTGTACCTGATGATGGGTTAACAGCTGAAAACTGTTTCGTGTAACAGATAATAAATACAGTAGAATATCACATCAATGATGCATGTGTTTCATCGATAACTGTTCTTTATATTGATGGAGAAGGGTGAAGACAGATAGGAGGTGGTAGCAAGGAACAGGAACCGCAATAAGACAACAATATCTGACAGCTGGCAAAAATGACAAATGTGCATGCTGCCTCAGTTAAATAAGGAAGAGGCTCAGGTGGATGTACATGTAGTCAGCGATCAACAGACTTTCACCAGGAAACCAACTGTTTCATAAAGAGTAGAAAGTAGGAGTAAAGTTCTATTGCTAGGTAGTAGCCATGGAAGAGGTGTGGGCCAGATCTTGCAGGAAAAATTGGGTGACATGTACCAGGCCACAAGTTTTTTCAGGCCCAGTGCATGTCTTAGCCAAGTGGTAGAGGATGTAGGATCAATGTGCAAGTGTTTTACAAAGCAGGATCATTTTGTGCTACTGGGTGGAGTGGGAAGCAGCATTGATTGGGATCGGGGCTACAGTATTGAGTGTGACCTGGTAAAAATAGCATCTGCAACGAATGATCAGCCAATTGAACACCTCTGTCACGAGGGTCAATGTGGAGCTAGATCAGCTGCTTCGGGTGGCTACTTTGTCAGGCATAGGTTTGGTTCCTGTTGATGGTATTGGTAGGTGGGACTTCACAAGACATGTCGTGCAGTTCATTAGGAAAGGGAAGGGCAAATTGGTTGGGATGATAGCAAAATCTTTAAGGGGGGGTACTGAAACTCATGGGAGTACCTCTTTTTTAGGCTAAGATCAGTGTCCAATGATTCAATATTGAATGAAATTATGTCAAATGGTTCAACATTGAATGAAATTAAGCTTAATGAGAAGCTCAGACAGGCAGGTACTAGAGATGTTAAAATATCAGAACATTCTCATAAAAGTGCAATGAAAAATAATGTCAGCATGTCACAAGATTTTAATAAAAGCACAGTGAAAAATAATGTTAGTATGTTGCATCAGAATATCAGAGGATTAAAAAATAAAGTAGATGAGCTTCTAGTTTGTTTGGAACATTTGGAAACTGCTGTGCCAGTTTGAACATCGTATAGTCACAAATATGGAAACGCAAATGTAAGTCGATATAAGCTTCCAGCACATATACGAGGTGCATTCAAGTTCTAAGGCCTCCGATTTTTTTCTAATTAACTACTCACCCGAAATCGATGAAACTGGCGTTACTTCTCGACGTAATCGCCCTGCAGACGTACACATTTTTCACAACGCTGACGCCATGATTCCATGGCAGCGGCGAAGGCTTCTTTAGGAGTCAGTTTTGACCAGTGGAAAATCGCTGAGGCAATAGCAGCACGGCTGGTGAATGTGCGGCCACGGAGAGTGTCTTTCATTGTTGGAAAAAGCCAAAAGTCACTAGGAGCCAGGTCAGGTGAGTAGGGAGCATGAGGAATCACTTCAAAGTTGTTATCACGAAGAAACTGTTGCGTAACGTTAGCTCGATGTGCGGGTGCGTTGTCTTGGTGAAACAGCACACGCGCAGCCCTTCCCGGACGTTTTTGTTGCAGTGCAGGAAGGAATTTGTTCTTCAAAACATTTTCGTAGGATGCACCTGTTACCGTAGTGCCCTTTGGAACGCAATGGGTAAGGATTACGCCCTCGCTCTCCCAGAACATGGACACCATCATCTTTTCAGCACTGGCGGTTACCCGAAATTTTTTTGGTGGTGGTGAATCCGTGTGCTTCCATTGAGCTGACTGGCGCTTTGTTTCTGGATTGAAAAATGGCATCCACGTCTCATCCATTGTCACAACCGACGAAAAGAAAGTCCCATTCATGCTGTCATTGCGTGTCAACATTGCTTGGTAACATGCCACACGGGCAGCAATGTGGTCGTCCGTCAGCATTCGTGGCACCCACCTGGATGACACTTTTCGCATTTTCAGGTCGTCATGCAGGATTGTGTGCACAGAACCCACAGAAATGCCAACTCTGGAGGCGATCTGTTCAACAGTCATTCGGCGACCCCCCAAAACAATTCTCTCCACTTTCTCGATCATGCCGTCAGACCGGCTTGTGCGAGCCCGAGGTTGTTTCGGTTTGTTGTCACACGATGTTCTGCCTTCATTAAACTGTCGCACCCATGAACGCACTTTCGACACATCCATAACTCCATCACCACGTCTCCTTCAACTGTCGATGAATTTCAATTGGTTTCACACCACGCAAATTCAGAAAACGAATGATTGCACACTGTTCAAGTAAGGAAAACGTCGCCATTTTAAGTATTTAAAACAGTTCTCATTCTCGCCGCTGGCGGTAAAATTCCATCTGCCGTACGGTCCTGCCATCTCTGGGACGTATTGACAATGAACACGGCCTCATTTTAAAACAATGCGCATGTTTCTATCTCTTTCCAGTCCGGAGAAAAAAAATCGGAGGCCTTAGAACTTGAATGCACCTCGTAAGTAGAGACAGTATGGAGAGAGGATGAGTTGCCATGTATGTTAAAAAAAGTTTTAGTGTGAAAAACCTAGAAACTAAAAAATTTTGTGTAGAGCTAGCATGTAGAAGCAAGTGTGTGTGAGCTAAAACCACATAATGGTACTTTTATAATTTTAGCCATGTATATGTCACCATTAGCAAATTTTCAGTGATTTTTGATAAACTTGGATTCTTTGTTGTGCTAACTGTCAGACAGAGGGAATTTCAATGTAGATATTCTGAAAGAGTCTGATAGAAAGCTTGAACCTGAAGTATTACTTGGTTCTTTCAAATTGACATCAGTTATTGAGTTTCCTACATGGGCAATACAAAAAATCAGTACACTGACTTACAAAATTTTTATAGAGTGGGGTTGGTCTGTCCGATCATGATGCACAGCTAGCTACAGTATATGACATAGCTCCATACAGTAATGCAAAACATTCCTCCAAAATAGTGCATTCAATTAACTATATAACAACTGGAAATTTTAGGGAAAGCTTGCAACAGTTAGACTGGGATGAGGTGTACAGGGAACTTGATGCTAATTTAAAATTTAACCTATTTCTTGATATCTTTGTGAATATATTTGAAAACAATTTCCCTGAGGAAAAAGCGAAACATAATTGTAAGAAAAGGGATAAAAATGGAAATGTATCTTATAGCTAGAAGGAGTAATGGTCGAGAAACAATGAAACATTATAAAAACTACTGCACTGTATTTAGAAAAGTTATTAAAAACTGCAGAAGTCTTTGCATTATGTCTAAGTTTAGAATATCTGATAATAAAATTAAAACAATTTGCAATATTTTTAAAAGGGAAACAGGGCAACCAAGAGCACAGGAAGACTGTGTTTCTATCACACAAAATGAAAAGCTTTTTAACAATAAGTCAGAAGCAGAAAATATTTTTAATAATCTTTTTAAGTGTTGTAGAGTAACTAGGATCCACCTATTCACTGGCAAATGCAAGGCAGTATAGTAGCTCACTGAAACAGTGTGTTTTTCCAGATAGACTGAAATATGCTTTTGTTAAACCATTGCATAAAAAGGGTATAGACTTGATGGTAATAATTTTGCCCAATCTCACTTATGACAGCTTTATCCAAAATCCTTGAAAAAGTAATATATTCCAGAGTAGCATCACATATTTGTAAAAATGAAGTACTAACAAAATGTCAGTTTGGTTTTCAGAAACGCTCTTCAACAGAAAATGCTATATATGCTCTCACTGATCAAGTATTAAATTCGTTGAATAGCTGTACATTACCATCTGGGATATTTTGTGATCTCTCAAAGGCTTTTGACTGTATGAATCATGAAATTCTTCTAGATAAGGTTAAGTATTGTGGTATCAGTGGGACAGTGCACAAATGGTTTAATTCATATTTAACCGTAAGAATGTAGAAGGTTGAAACTAACAGTACAGATAGTCTGCAAAGATCAGCAGAGTCCTTTAACTGGGGAGCTATCAAGAATGGTGTCCCACAGGGCTCAGTCTTGTAGTCATTATTGTTCTCAATATATTAGGGTTAGAACTTTAATAGTCGCAACTATTTATTTACAGCTCGTACAAAATAGATAAGTGTTTCAAAGTTTTACTGACCTTCAAAGTAGTCAGTAGCATTGTGTATAACCCGTTGCCAGCGATGCAGAAGTCGTAGGACACTCTTAGCAGTGCCAGTTGTGTTGACAGTTCGAGCAGCGCGGTCTATTGCCTGACGAATTTGTAGCAGTTCTGAAGGGAATGCCGTGAAGTGTTTCCTTCAGTTTATAAATCGAGTTGAACTCACGAGGGCTTAAGTCAGGGGAGTGCAGTAGGTGGTATAGCACTTAGCAGCCCCATTAGTCAAACAAATTAATAACAGTTCAAACAAATTTCGGGCTTGCAGCCGGTCGTCGTTCAATACTTCGCGCGATATTTCAACTGGGCACCTGCCAGTCATCTTCAGGTGAGCCGTCGCAGACTGGTGATAAAGTTCTCCGCTCCGCAATATATAGCGTACTGTAACTATTCTGCGCATGCGTCGAAAACTTGATAGTTGAACCAACACTGCCCGCCGGCAGCGCCCTCGCTGGTGGAATAGCGGAACTCAGTCGCCCTCTGCGTTGCTGTTTGCCACGGCCGTCGACGCACTCTGTCGTCTTCGATTTGAGCAAATCCTGCAGATGATGGGATTCCATGCACTGTCCAGCTGGTAGCCGCTGTCACGGTTTAACAGATTTTCCGCCAGTCGTATTTCTACGGATTCTTTAATAATGGAGTCCCAGAAAGACGTTGCTGTAGACAAAATCATTGTTTTCTCATACTCCATTGAATGTCCAGTAGAAATACGATGTTCAGCAATAGCGGACTTGCTTGGCTGCAAAAGGCGGGTGTAACGTTGATGTTCAGTGCAGCGTTCTTTCACGGTGCGCGTGGTTCGACCTATGTAAGCCATACCACATTGGCACGGTATCTTGTAAATTCCAGCCTTTCGTAGTAACAGATTGTCCTTAACTGATCCCACAAGGTCCGCAATCTTCGATGGTGGGCGGAAAACCACTTTTACCTGAAATTTTCGCAGGATTCTCGCTATTTAAACGAAGTGTTGCCAACGAAAGGAAGAAAAGCTAAAGATTGTTCCGGCATGTTCTCCTCTTTATTCACTTCCTGCTTCTTACTTTTAACTGTTAGTGCCCTGTTAATCTGCCGGATGGAATACCCATTTTCGCTGAATACTGCCTTTAGATGGGCGAGTTCTTGAGATAAGCTATCTAGATCTGAGACAGTATGAGCTCTATGAACAAGCGTTTTAAGCAAACTCATAGTTTGCGATGGGTAATGGCAACTCGATGCTTGCAGGTACAAATCAGTATGAGTGGGTTTCCGGTAAACTGAATGCCCTAGAGAACCGTCATTCTTCCTTCGAACCAGGACATCCAAGAAAGGCAAACAACCATCTTTCTCTATTTCCATGGTGAACAGGATGTTGCTATGAATGGAGTTGAGGTGATGTAGAAACTCCATTAATTTATCTTCTCCATGAGGCCACACTATGAAAGTGTCATCCACATACCGCCAAAAAACTGTTGGCTTCAGGGCAGCTGATTCAAGCGCTCTCTCTTCAAAGTCCTCCATAAAAATGTTGGCGACCAAAGGAGAGAGGGGGCTACCCATGGCGACACCGTCAGTCTGTTCAAAATATTCTTGATTAAACATAAAATAAGTTGAGGAAAGTGCGTGCCTGGACAAAGCAGTGATATCAACAGGAAACATGTTACCAATCAGTGTCAAAGAATCTGCAAGAGGAACTTTTGTAAAAAGTGAGACCACATCAAAACTTACTAGAAGGTCTACACTGCTAAGACGAAGAGCCCCCAGTCTATTGATAAAATCAGCTGAGTTTCGTATGTGATGAGAGCACTTGCCTACGAAAGGTCTCAGTAAGGAAGCGAGATGTTTAGCTAAATCATATGTAGGAGCTCCAATGTTGCTCACTATTGGACGCAGAGGAAGACCCTCTTTATGAATCTTTGGAAGGCCATACAGTCTTGGAGGTACACAACCATGTGGTTTTAACCTCTTGATGGTCTCTTGCGGTAAGGAGGAGGAATTTAATAGTGCTGAAGTTTTTCGTTGCACACGTCCTGTAGGATCGTAATCAATCCTCCTATAGGTAGAGTCACTCAGCAGACCACACATCTTATCTTTATACACACCACGAGGTAACAAAACAGTAGCATTACCTTTGTCAGCTTTCAATACCACTACGTCAGGGTCCTCTCTCAGATTTCGTAATGCAGCCCTTTCTGCAGAGGTTAAATTACTGCGTTGAGTAGGAGCCTTCAACAGAGCACGGCAAGTTTCCCTTCTTATTTCGTCTGCGGCATCCAAAGTAAGACGTCGTACAGCTTCTTCAACACCACTCAAAATACATATTAATGGCGGTGCTGTAGGTGTAGGTGCAAAATTGAGTCCCTTGCTTAATACAGACAGCGTAGCGTCGTCCAAATTCTTCTCCGTGAGATTGACAACGGAACGTCGTACCATTATCCCTTCTGGCGACGGCTTCTGTGGCAACAGTCGATCAAAATTTGATATCTGCCGACAATTAGCATCACTGTGGATCCACTCGAACTTGGCCGAAGTCACTCCATCAACCCAGTCCCATGATACAGGACAAAGATACCTTGCAACCTTCAGATGTAACTGGTAAAGTTCTGCTGAAATAGCATCTAACCTTCGTCTTGTATAGCAAATCCTCTCCTTGACAATAGCATGACTAGCCTTCTCAGTAATCTTCCGTGCAGTAGCGGTCTTAATGAAATGAGTCACTCTAGCAAATTTAGGTATTATGCCATGGTCCCGACATCTCAATAAAAACGTTAATGAACTTAAAAGCTTTGCACTGTACGTGCTTGAGCATTGTCCTGCAAAATGGTGCACAGGTCCTGCAGAAAGTGTCATCACTTCTGTCTCTAAGCTGGTCGTAGGTTGTGTTCCAGAAATGAACATCCTGATGTAGATGTAGAATCTGGACTCCATGCATTTCAGATGCAGGTAACATTTTTTAGATACATCTACTGGCGAACGATGCCTCCCTGACTGGTTGTTAACTACGTTTCAGTTACTTGGTACACTCTGTTTCTCCAACTATTCTTTTCAGTCGATAAGTACACAGAATTTTCTTCTGCTATCCTAATGTAAATACTGTATGTTGGAAGTAATTTTAGTGACACATGAGCTATGATTAAGAACACATCATATTGCCTACAAAGTGCTTTCCGATACTGACAAACTGAAAACTTCGATTTTACGCATCTTGTGAGTGAAAAAAAGTTTGACTCGATTAAAAAGATGTTAAAAGAAAACTTACTCGCGTTTTATGAACATATAATCCAGTTAAGAATAAACGTAAAGGAAAACAAGCGGCGTTTTATTGAAGTTCGACCGCGGGACGTTCGTGACAGTAATGCTCTGCAGAACTGCGACTTGCAGTTCCGGCAGTAAGCAATGCGCCACATCTCACAGAATGTACCATTTCTACAACACTACACTTTTTTTGTTTATCTGTGATGTTCCCAGGCACGACGTTGAACCGCCCACAGTAATGAACAGTTCTACAGAGGCACAACAGAAATCTGAACTTGTAACACCAGAATAGTAAAAGGCTAGACTATTTTTTATGTGACTTTTTTGGGTCGTCAGGTATTTCTGACATATTTATCGTATTTATGATGTTTCGTGATTTTTTTATTTCTTGCATATGGCATATGAGAGCATAATCCTGTTGAACTAATTACTCCTTTCTTTTGTAACTAGCTACACACCTTTGTGTCGTCACGTCAGATTATGACAGGCTTGATGATATACATATATATCTGCATATCATCACCGTTGAATGACAAGTTTTTATGACGAAACTAGTCAGGGGGGCAGAATATGACTGACAAGACCATTAATCAATATATAGATGTTATTTTGTTGCTAACTGTGTATTTTAAAGAACAACATGATGTTGTTCTTGTTGTGGTCTTCAGTCCTGAGACTGGTTTGATGCAGCTCTCCATGCTACTCTATCCTGTGCAATCTTCTTCATCTCCCAATACGTACTGCAAACTACATCCTTCTGAATCTGTTTAGTGCATTCATCTTTTGGTCTCCCTCTACGATTTTTACCCTCCACGCTGCCCTCCAATATTAAACTGGTGATCCCTTGATGCCTCAGAACATGTCCTACGAACCGATCCCTTCTTCTTGTCAAGTTGTGCCACAAACTCCTCTTCTCCCCAATCCTATTCAATACCTCCTCATTAGTTACGTGATCTACCCATCTAATCTTCAGCATTCTTCTGTAGCACCACATTTCGAAAGCTTCTATTCTCTTCTTGTCCAAACTATTTATCGCCCACGTTTCACTTCCATACATGGCTACACTCCATACAAATACTTTTAGAAACGACTTCCTGACACTTAAATCAATGCTAGATGTTAACAAATTTCTCTTCTTCAGAAACGCTTTCCTTGCCATTGCCAGTCTACATTTTATATCCTCTCTACTTCGACCACCATCAGTAAAATACAAGGATCACCAAACGTCAAAAATATATCTGCTAAATGATGTGCCACTTCCTCTGCCCTCTTGCTTTGCAGTGCACGGAACAAAACAAATTTTGTCAAGTGGTCCTGATACACTATTATATACTTAAATCCACGATCTTCTTGAGTTTGCATGTCGATCAGATCAACTCGGCAACGACTGTTCGTTTCTGAATGAAGTATAGGTTTCGAAACATGGCCCCTTTTCTTAATGCTCCTTTTGCGCTGACAGGTTTCACACATAGACAGATAAATGTTTATCATCTCCACTGTTATGTTTGCATACTTTCTTGAAATTTCAACCTTTAATGTGTCTCGACCTCCGAAAATCCCTCCGACACATAAGCAGTACTTCACAGGCTCTTTTCTTCTTCCTGGTCCCACAAATATTAATGACCTTGAATCGGTTTAATCTTCTGTACTGCTTCTGTGTCTTTTTCTCAGCTCATTGTGCGTCTTCAATTTCGTCCACTAATTTACCGTAAGATTATTTTCTCTTTTGTCGTGTTCTTCAATCTGTAACATCCTTCTCACAAATTCCTCTTTCCATCGCCTTTCTTGTTGTAGATCTGCCATAATAAATACGTACAAGCTGATCTGCACTTGCTTAACCACTCGACCTTGTTTGTTGTGGTGGAAAACGCCCAGTGGCGGGCTATTGTTGGCCGCTGGAGCGCTGCTCAGACGGGGAGTTCAGGCGCCTAGCACTGTTCCCGGGCGTGTAATTCTTTCCGCGCATCTAGCGCTTATTGCAGCGGCGCGTATATGACGCGCTTATGTGCGATTGTTGTGGGGTTCGAAGGTTTTTACAGTAGTAATGCCGTTGCAGAATAAAACAAATTATTTATTACTAATTTTTATATAATGAGGAAGAGTTTTAGTAGTAGATCTAAAGGAAAGACAGTTCCTTGAAGAATATTTATTAGAAATGACTCTTTGTATGGTATAGGTCAAAGCATGGTATTGCATACAATCCAACATCGCAATCTTCACAATACACTCGTGTTTCTCTTATGTTTTTCCCGTGGTGATCTAGTTTGCAGCAACACTCGCCATTTTCATGTCGCCGCCTTCGTGTTTTCACTATCTGGAATGTGTTTGGATGTATGATCAATATTCCAATAAATACTGCATTGCACAATACAAAAATGCTGTTTTTTATTTCAATCAACACGTAATTGCTCTTAATTTTAATATTTGCCCGTAAATAAATTTAGTGAAAACTAGTTCTATCTAGTTTAGTTAGAACTTGTTCTTACTAGTTGAAACTAGCTGATACAAGTTACAATTAGAATTTACTGCTGCTCAAAAGCTAAAGTCATTTAAAACTAGTTTTAACTAGGCAAAACGCGTTTTAACGAAGTGGCTCAGTAATAACTAGTTTTATCTAGTAAGAACGCGTTCTAACTATTAACGGGTTTGGACTGTTATATATATATATATATATATAATTGTTTGAAAGAGTAAACTATGTGACAGCCAAGAAGAGCTGTGTTTTGCTACCTATTTCGACGTTAGGTTTTTAAATTGTCGCCAACTAGGAGAATGTGTTGAGGCAAGGACTTTAAGTGTCTCATTCAAATGGTTCAAATGGCTCTGAGCACTATGGGACTTAACATCTGTGGTCATCAGTCCCCTAGAACTTAGAACTACTTAAACCTAACTAAGGACATCACACACATCCATGCCCGAGGCAGGATTCGAACCTGCGACCGTAGCGGACACGCGATTCCAGACTGAAGCGCCTAGAACCGCTCGGCCACACCGGCCGGCCTTAAGTGTCTCATTTCCAAATATAATTACCTCAGCACCACCTCATTTCATTCGGCTGCATTCCGTTATCGTCGTTTTGCTTTTGTTGATGTTCATCTTATATCCTCCTTTCAAGACATTGTCCATTCCGTTCAACTGCTCTTCCAGGTCCTTTTTGTTGTCTCTGACAGAATTACAATGTCATCGGTGAACCTCAAAGTTTTTATTTCTTCTCCATGGATTTTAATTCCTTCTCCAAATTTTACTTTTGTTTCCTTTACTGCTGGCTCAATATACAGATTGAATAACATCGGGGAGAGGCTACAACCCTGTCTCACAACCTTCCCAACCACTGCTTCCCTTTCATGCCCCTCGACTCTTATAAGTGCCATCTGGTTTCTGTACAAATTGTAAATATACTTTCGCTCCCTGTATTTGACCCCTGCCACCTTCAGAATTTGGAAGAGAGTATTCCAGTCATCATTGTCAAAAGCTTTCTCTAATTCTACAAGTGCTAGAAACGTAGGTTTGCCTTTCCTTAATCTATTTTCTAAGATAAGTCGTAGAGTCAGTATTGCGTCTCGTGTTCCAGCATTTCTATGGAATTAAAGCTGACCTACCCGAAGGTCGGCTTCTACCAGTTCTTCCAGTCGTCTGTAAGGAATTCGTGTTAGTACTTTGCCGCCATGACTTACTAAACGGATAGTTCGATAATTCTAACATCTGTCGACACCTGCTTTCTTGGGGTTTGATATCATCACATTTTTCTTAAAGTCTGAGGGTATTTCACTTGTCTCATACATTTTGCTAACCAGATGGTAGAGTTCTGTCATGACTGGCTCTCCCAAGGCTATCAATAGTTCTAATGCAGTGTTGTCTACCTCTGGCGCCTTGTTTCGACTTAGGTCTTTCAGTGCTCTGTGAATTTTTTTACATGGTATCATATCTCCCATTTCACCTTCATCTACGTTCCAGTCCATTTCCATCATATTGCCCTCAAGTACATCGCCCTTGCATAGACCCTCTATATACTCCTTCCACCTTTCTGCTTTCCCCTCTTTGCTTAGGATTGGTTTTCCATCTGAGCTCTTGATATTCATACAGGTGGTTTTCTTTTCTCTAAAGGTCTCTTTAACTTTCTTGGAGGCATTACCTATCTTACCCCTAGTGATATATGCTTCAACATCCTCACATTTGTCCTCTAGCCATCCCTGCTCAGCCATTTTGCATTTCCTGTCGATCTCATTTTTGAGACGTTTGTATTTCTTTTCGCCTGCTTCATTTACTTCATTTTTATATTTTCTCCTTTCATCAATTAAATTCAATATCTCTTCTGTTACCGAAGGATTTCTACTAGCCCTCGTCTATTTACCTACTTGATACTATGTTGCCTTTACTATTTCATCTGTCAAAGCTACCTATTTTTCTTCTACTGTATTACATTTCCCTGTATTTGTCAATCTTTCCCTAATGCTCTCTCCGAAACTCTCTACAACCTCTGGTTCTGTCAGTTTATCCAGGTCCCATCTCCTTAAATTCTCACCTTTTTGCAGTTTCTTCATTTTTAATCTACAGTTCATAACCAATAGATTGTGGTCAGAGTCCACATCTGCCCCTGGAAATGTCTTACAATTTAAAACCTGGTTCCTAAATCTCTGTCTTATCATTATAAAATCTATCTGAAATCTTCCAGTGTTTCCAGGCCTCTTCCACGTATACAACCTTCTTTCATGATTCCTAAACCAAGTGTTAGCTATGACTAAGTTATGCTCTGTGCAAAACTCTCCCAGGCGGCTTCCTCTTTCATTTCTTACCCCTTTCCATATTCACCCACTACTTTTCCTTGTCTTCCTTTCCCTATTATCGCATTCCAGTCCCATATGACTATTAAATTTTCGTCTCCCTTAACTATCCGAATAATTTGTTTTATCGCATTATACAGTTATTGATTCTCTTCTTCATCTGCGGAGCTAGTTGGCATATTAACTTGTGCTACTGTGGTAGGCGTGGGCTTCGTGTCTACCTTGGCTACAACAATGCGTTCGCAATGCTGGTCGTAGTAGCTTATTTGGGCTCCTATTTTCTTTTTATTCATTAGTAAACCTACTCCTGAATTACCAATATATATATCTCTTCTTGGCTTTCTACTCACATTTTATACATTATCTACACCTTCACTGTCCGAAGAATTCACTATAGAAGGGCGTCCTCTTCTCCTAGCTATTGGCACATCTGAAGGTTCTCATTGTTTACCAGTCAGTCTCATCAAGGTCAGCAGAACAATCTTCAGTCAAAAACGAGAATTCGACTTTCTCTCAATCAGATTATCCCGCATTGATGAGATTAAAAGAAGCTTGTAACTGTTCATCAGTTAATATTTTATGCATTCTGTAGAGCGTAGAAATAACAATTATTTGTGCATCCCACTATCGAAGACTAAATGAAATTACTGTAGCCAATATGCAATTATCCAGGTACGAGGAACTTCAAGAAACGGGTTTTTTACGGGACAAATAATGATGGAAAGTCTACATGCGTGGGCCGAGGGAACAAAGAGGTTGACGTTTGTTAGAAACTTAATTTCATTCACTATGTAGCTACGAGAAATTGTTATTTTGTATTTCGAAGTCACGAGATGCTTTGAGAATATAACATGTCGGAAAACAAAAGTAAAACATATGGTGCTGGAAAGTGTCGTCTTTCGACGAGAACAGTGAAACTTCGATTTTACATATTTTCCGAATTTGCGACACATATTCTCAGTCCTTGCGTAAAACCTATCAGATCATCTGCGTAAAAAATTTAAGAAAAAGTGTAGGTATGTGTAAATATGGGTAGTTTGAAGTATTAATATGAGTGGTATCGCAGGACAATTTCATGGAGTACAAGTACCTATGGAGTGAGCATTCTGATGCACAGATCAAGAATTCTGTTCTCAACATCTGTTCTCATCACGTGATTTTGGGACGGCGCATTTTAGCCCGTATAGCCCTTGGCGTATTTTGGATGTTATTACTTTGCTACTCCAAACAAATTGCCTGCAACGGTACAGTGGAACTTCGTACACTCGTTTTACTGACATCGCAAGGATTTGATAGCAGGAACTTAGACTTGAAGAGCAATGATACTCCGCTTTTTCGCCACAGTATCGTAGCTCAAATTCCATTTTATTTACGTTCTTCCGGTAACGGGATAAGAAGTGGCACCCAACAATATTTTTTCACGTTTTCTGTTGCACTTATTCATACTGTCGAATCCCTGCTCTAACTAATTATGTGACCATGACACTGTAGACTGCGACGAAATCTCACGAAACAAAAAAAGAGAAACCACGTTTGGAACTACTAAACTGTTACAGTAAACACAGCAAATGATTTGGTCCACATGCTTGTCCATTGTGGTTTTTAGTTTTTCTTCATTTACTTTTCTGCTTTTCATAGACAAGTAAAATATCTACAACATTTCTTCGCCATCTCATCACGAAAGTAAAGCCATACACTACTGGCACAAAAAAGTAAAAGGTACAAGATAAATGCTCAAATTTTGGAGTAATAAAAGAAGTGACAGTCAACAACACTTTTTTGCGTTTTCTACTGCACTTAAATTGGAGGAAGGTAACCAGACTGTCGCGTATAAATTTTATCTGTATACGAACATTGCACCGGTATGTTTACACTGACTTGCAACTTACTCAAACGCTCTTGCAAATGTATCTAGGATTTGTCTCGTAACCACACGGATGTAAAATCGCAGAAATTATCTTAACAATGTTTTTCAACATACAAAGTGCCTCACATCAATATGAAATTTACAATTACACATTTGTTGTACATAACTATGTAAATTAACTTGTCCTCCTTTCACACATATCTCTGTTACATCAGTAGCAGCTACAATACTGCACTATAGCTGTTACTAAAGGTCAAACGTTCTGAGACGTACGTAAAACAGAGTGAATACATGTAATGTTCAAGTTTCGCTATTACCGCAAATTGCAGACAAGCAAATATCATTCCAAAATCACATGATTAGCACGGTTTGAATAAAATTGGAAATTTGTGGTAAGGTCTTATGGGACCAAACTGCTGAGGTCATCGGTCCCTAAGCTTACACACTACTTAAACTAACTTACGCTGAGGACGACACACACATCCCCATACCGAGGGAGGCTCGAACCTCCGACGGGGGCAGCCGCGCAGACCGTCACAAGACGTCCTAGACCGCGCGGCTATCCCGCGCAGCAGCACGGTCTCATGTTGAGAACATGCACAGCAGACTGCGCTCACTCCGTAGATGTAGATACTCTGTAGATGATTTGTGTACTACTCATTTGAGTAGTAGGCATCAATTCTTTGATGGGATAGGAACATCCCCATAGTGAAAGGTTGCGCAGGTGACGAAAATGCACAAGAAAGGAAATAGGAGCAATCTGCTGAATTACAGCTCCGTAGCAGTGACATCAATTCGGAGTAGGGTTTGGGAACATGTATAGCAGAGCAGAGAGGTGAAGTGCAGAGCGGGGGGATTCATTAGTCCGCCACTGTTACGGCTACCTGTAGCCGCGGGGCTAAAGTGCGTTGTCTCGGCGCGTCGCTGCCCGCTCTACTCCGCGGCAGCGCACGGGCCGGTGGGTCGGCGTTTAGTGCCCCTCCCCCCCCCCCCTTCCAACCCCGACACGTGTAGCGCGCGCCGCATCAAAAGCGCCGACGCTCTGTCAACAGCCTCCCATTGTCGGCGGGCCCTTTGTTCCGCAGACTCGCTGGCACCCGGCGCGGGGCGCACTCCCAGGTCCCCGGTTCCATTCCTGGGCTCGCCACTTTGCACTCATAAAAGATCTGTCTCAAGCCACGGCGCGTGGCGGAGGGTATTTGCTGTGCCACTGGACGGCCGTCCTCCCTGTTCATGCCTCGGTGGGAGAGCGGCCGTCAGCCGAGTCTTCCTATTAACAATTCTGTGCGGACGTGGATGTATCCAGTAACGAGTACTGTAAGAGATCAAACCAAAGCATACCCGTGTCGGAAACGTTTTATTTTCTTTTATGGTGCGTTTCGAGGTCTTACAGCCTGCTCTTCAGGAGGATCTGTGGATTACGTTACCGAATGAAACAAGTTTACTGTTAACAGTCACTGTTTATTTATATCCACAACGCGTTTCGAAGGTGTAAACCTCCGACATGAGGTAGAATAGATGTGTCATACTAAGGCGTATAATCCACCTGCGAAACGCGTTGTGGATATAAATAAACAGTGACTGGTAACAGTAAACTTGTTGGTTCATTACATCTCCAGAACAGCCATGGTGAACTTTAACATAAAATGTTCGCATTTAACGGATTGCATTACATTTCTATTTTTGCATGCAGCCAGTTCCCTGTTTGGACCGCTACGGTCGCAGGTTCGAATCCTGCCTCGGGTATTGATGTGTGTCATGTCTTTAGGTTAGTTACGTTTAAGTAGTTCTAAGTTCTAGGGGACTGATGACCACAGATGTTAAGTCCCATAGTGCTCAGAGCCATTTGAACCTATTTAAACCTGTTTGGAGTTTCATTTCGGTGCAAGAATATATAATCAACGCGTGTTAAGATTAGAGATTTTAAACGATAATGAAGCTACTTACAAATTCTAGCAGAAACGACGCAGAGGTTAGTCAGGAGTATACTGTTTCACCACCTGATGTCACACAAACACGAACCATGGAGATAAAAATATGGTTCAAATGGCTCTGAGCACTATGGGACTTAACATCTGAGGTCATCAGTCCCCTAGAACTTAGAACTACTTAAACCTAACTAACCTAAGGACATCACACACATCCATGCCCGAGGCAGGATTCGAAGCTGCGGCCGTAGCGGTCGCGCGGTTCCAGACTGAAGCCCCTAGAACCTCTCGGCCACACCAGCTGGCCCATGGAGATAAACCGTCCATAGAATTGTAGGTAGTGGGGAGGGGGGGGGGGCGGTGCGTGGCAATCACGACGATAAATAATCACTCGCAGTCCCGTCAGTTGCTATGAATACTTTCGCTCTCGCAGCGTATACACAATGCGTGTAGCACAGCTCGCGTACTACAGAGAACTGATCTGGCAAAGATGCAGTTGTTCTCGCTGCGATAGGGCAGCGATGTTGGTGGGGGTCAAGCCAGTGGTTCTACGTCCACCCAGACTGTACAGACTCAAAGATGATTCATTCCTAGCTTACACTGCGAACCAAAGATACAGATAACAAATACGAAAGTGCTTTGCGAATAAAAAGTTCCGAGGGTATTTGTGGATATCCGTAGTCATAGCTACTTCTGTTTGAACGTTAAAGGGCGGTACCAATATTATGATTTCCGTTGATTTCGATTACGTACGGTCACTATTGGGGGTTGGGTTGTTTGTGGGAGGAGACCAAACAGCAAGGTCATCGGTCTCATCGGATTAGGGAAGGACGGGGAAAGAAGTCGGCCGTGCCCTTTCGAAGGAACCGTCCCGGCATTTGCCGGGAGCGATTTAGGGAGATCACGGAAAATCTAAATCAGGATGGCCGGACGCGGTATTGAACCGTCGTCCTCCCCAATGCGAGTCCAGTGTGCTAGCCACTGCTCCGCCTCTCTCGGTCGGTCACTATTAATACTTAGTATTGTCTTAAACGACTATTATAACCCATTTGGAATGGAGCTCCACTATTTTGGGTGTAATCCACACCGGCCAGAAGGGGCTACACGTGTCGCTGGCGTCAGCAAAGGCTGAAGATGGGCGGCACGCGCTCCTTGCAGCTTTTCAGCACAATTACAGGTATTCTTACGCAGTCAAAATGTTCAAATGTGCGTGAGTTCCTATGGGACCAAACTGCTGAGTCATGGGTCCCTAGACTTACACACTACTTAAACTAACTTATGCTAAGAACAACACACACACCCTTGCCCGAGGGAGGACTCGAACCTCCGGTGGGAGCTGCTGCGCAATCCGGGACATGACGCATCAAACCGCACGGCCACTCCGCGCAGCCTTCGCAGTCGCTGAAAGCTGCCAGAAGCGAGGTGAAGGCTGTTCTGGCACACTACACCGTTAGTAACTTTGCTCGATATTCTAACACCCGCTTGTCTTTCACTTAAGTTATAAGTAACTTACGGTACACAGTCAGTGAATCTCTGAACAGTTGTCTTAAATATAAGGCGATTCAGATAGGACGTTCACTTGAACTATTTCATTATGCGTTTACAAAACCAGAATTCTATTTCATCGTAAATAAATTGTGGGAAAATCCTGAATAAATGAGGTATTGTTTCTTTTCATGCCAGCCGCTGTGGCCGAGCGGCTCTAGGCACTTCAGTCTGGAACCGCGCGACCGCTACGGTCGCAGGTTCGAATCCTGCCTCGGGCATGGATGTGTGTGCTGTCTTTAAGTTAGTTATGTTCAAGTAGTTGTATGTCTAGGGGACTGATGACCTCATATGTTAAGTCCCATAGTGCTCAGAGCCATTTGAACCATTTTTTCTTTTCATGGCGATGTTAATAACAGGCGTATCGGATATGAACTTCGCTTTTCCGACTGGATCTACAGTAATTTCTGCTCCCAGTGATGTAGTTCCAAAAGAGACGCATTAAGTGGCATTCCACTTTTTAATACCCAATCGGTAGTTTCGATGTAATCACAACATTTAGAACCTACGACTGATCAGTTCTGAAAGCGAAACTGTGTGAAACTCGTGCCGAGGAGCGTTAGAATGATGGGACGCTGCAGCTTGACGCAACTAAGAGGGTCTGCTTATAGAAGCGGAGTACTAGCGGGGGGAAAAAAATCTGTGGCGCTCAACCCGTGACCGGACTTCTCGCCTGGCTGCAGGCAGAGTGCGGCGCCACCAGGAGGGGGATGACAACGAATCCACCGCCCACGCCGCCTCTCATCCCCCCGGGAAAGATGCTCGGCACTCTGAGTCCACATGGGACCGTCCTGGTCTGACTGGAGCGAGGAAACGTACCCGCTCCTACCCGGGTTGAACACGGGGTCTCCAGGACAGAAGTGTAGCGCTGTGCCTGCTGGACCGCCGCCGCCACGGGTGCAAATGGGTTGGTTGGGTTGTTTGGGATAAGAGACCAGACAGCGAGGTCATCGGTCTCGTCGGGTTAGGGAAGGACGGGGAAGGAAGTCGGCCGTGCCCTTTCAAAGGAACCATCCCAACATTTGCCTGGAGCGAATTAGGGAAATCACGGAAAACCTAAATCAGGACGGCCGGACGCGGGATTGAACCGTCGTCCTCCGGAATGCGAGTCCAGTGTGCTAAACACTGCGCCACCTCGCTCGGTGCATGTGGTTGGACCGAGAGAGCAAGTGTAAGCAAAGGACGTGCCATATGAGGATTTTCGTCAGTTAACTACGGTAACAGTTTTGCTCCTCTTTCTGCTACAGATTTGAAAGAAAGGTACGTGCCGTAAGTTGAGTGGACTTGTAAAACAGGGAGTCCATACACATTATAAAAATGGATCAATGTATGCTCGAGCATGCATGATCCACATCTCCTGCTAAACCACTCGACCGGTTTCAACCAAACTCGATACACTTATTGCTCAGTGTCAGGCAACAATCGCTGTCGGGACAAGGACCACCTACGTATCAGGAGATACGACGTCATAAGAAATCAGATTCGTGAAAAACTACCTCATCATAAATGACATTTGAACTTACCTGGATCGCTTCTATGCTACTAACTGTATTCGCAATAAATTTCACAGGCAGTATTCACAGATGCCCTTCAATGCACCTACAAACGTATATCATGGTACCATACATATTTCAGGAGACATGAGGTCATAAACACTGAGATGCGTGAAAAACTGTCGCATTGTGCCTGACATTTAAATTTATTACTTCATTGCTACTAACTCCATTCCCAACACAGTTTGCCGTCAGTATCAACATATGCCGTTGAAGGTACCTATAAAATATAATCATTGTATGAACCATAGATCAGAAGATGTGATGTCAGAAAGACTGCCGCATCATGAATGAATCTGTAATACATTTATTCTTAACTGCTAAGAAACTCCTGCAGTGGAGTCAACTTAGGGAAACCCCTGACACCTGGCAGCGCTTTAGACAGCTGCGAAGCGCGAACCACTGTAGGCGAAAACGATAGCCGTCTGCAGAGCTGAGAAGTGATGTTGTTGCCCTGGAGACGTTTACAAAATCGCGTTCTGGACACGCGAAGCAGCTGTACTTATACATTTGTACGTATACGTATTTCTTGTATGACTGTTTCATAATTTCAAAGGTGTTTACACGAATACCCGGAAATCAAGTTTCTTGCTATCACACTACAAATACAGTTCATTTTTATCGTTTCTTATAGGAAATGGGCGAAATGAATACCCGGACAATACGGATTTGTCAGCTAGATGAGATATAAAAACTGATAAATAATAGGGTCACGTCATGAGTTTAATGCCACGATTCGCATTTATGTTTCAAAATTATACCAGAAACGGCAACAAAAATGAAATCAAAGAGGTTCAAATGGCTCTGAGCACTATGGGACTTAACATCTGAGGTCATCAGTCCCCTAGAACTTAGAACTACTTCAACCTGACTAACCTAAGGACATCACACACACCCATGCCCGAGGCAGGATTCGAACCTGCGACCGTAGCGGTTGCGCGGTTCCAGACTGAAGCGCCTAGAACCGCTAGGCCACAACGTCCGGCAAAAAGGAAATCGGAAAGGAATATGCTCATAAACACTTCGTTAAAATTCTCTTTATCTTAGCAAATGTTGAAAATACCCGCCGACTACTGTGACACAAGTTAGCAGTCGCTGATGGAATGTCTTCTGGACAGACTGAAAAGGTTCCTTCGCTTTCGTTCCAGATGCTGCATCTATGCGATGTTTCCAATCCTGTTGGGTCGTTGGAAGTTCTGCGTAGACAGCCCTTGTGAGTCTATACTAGAGCGGCGTAAAATCGGGCGAATGTGCAGTTCAACAGATACCGCCTTCACCTTCTGTCCAGCGACCAGGAACGAGGTGGGATAGATCTTTCTAGCCAACGGCGAATGGTGACCCAAGTACACATCGTACTGGTACCACAAGCGCATCTACGTACTTGTATTTGAAGAGACAAAGTCGTACCCCTTGTGATGACTGCCTCCACCGGATGTGTCCACAGGGTGACGATCCTGCTACCGATGGTGCGCTGTCCTCTGAAGCCCTGACACCTGACGGCGCAACGTCCTTCCCTGCAGCCGTCAGCGTCCACCTCCGGACGCCGACCTTCCCCCGCCTGCGTCTGATGCGGCTGCCTCCCTTTCTGTGTCTGACGCTACGTGTGGGTGAACCTCTGACAATGCTCCACTGAACTGGCTCAGTAAGGTGTCTGTCTCCTGGGTGGACATTTTGGAGGTGTACTGAACGATGGACCCCTCTTGGTGGGGTCGGTTCCCTCCACGTCACAGTGATGTGCCCTTGCACAGGAACTTAACAGAGAGTTCCCTGTGCTTCCCCCCGTCTCTGAACTGCCTGTCCTCCTGCCGATGGAGCTTTCCAGACATATCGCATAGCCACCGTCAATGTCAACACCATTCGCGCGCGTCAGGATCGTCAATGTCTGTGAGCCACCTGGTTCAGGTTGCCAGCGTGAACGTTCCTCTCTTGCCTCTTCGGCAGGCTGCGTTGATCATGGAAGGCGATTCCAGCTACACCCAGGCACCCAAAGACCAACTACGACGCCACTCTCTGTGCACGGCGCCAGTGACAATTCTCCAGCACCTCAGCCTGGTGGATTCTTGGCAGCATGTTTATGGCGATCGTCTGGTGTTCACGCATTTCACCGGCCATTCTTTCAGCCACCTCGATCGTGTTTACATCTCTCGCGATATTGCCCTTTGGGTGCAGGCTGCTGAAGTATGGCTGTTGGCTCAAATGGCTCTGAGCACTATGGGACTTAACATCTATGGTCATCAGTCCTCTAAAAGTTAGAACTACTTAAACCTAACTAACCTAAGGACATCACACAACACCCAGTCATCACGACGCAGAGAAAATCCCTGACCCCGCCGGGAATCGAACCCGGGAACCCGCGTATGGCTGTTGCCTTCTGTGACTGTGACGTATATATCTGCGCCATCAATCTCTGCCGCCAAAGGGTGTGGCGCGGCTGTGGACCGTGGAAACTGAACACGATAAACCTTACTTCAGCCGACTGACGGCAGCTCGTCGAGACCACGTGGGCAGCTTGTCGTCTACGCCGTGATGCCTGTCAGCCTGCCCCCTCATGGTGGGTGCTCTGTGCCATGGCTACCCTCCGCAAGGCCTCGATTGCTTGTGGAAGGGAGGTTGCGGTGTGGCGGCGACCAACTCAGGTGTTCACCATTCTCTGGGAATGTGCTATGATGCCGTACTCGCCAGAGCGCCGGGCGATGGTGCATAGTGCGAAGGCACAGCGCAGGTCTCTCTAACACCACCACCTTGAAGGAGCTATGGTCAGGGCGTGCGCACACGATGGTTTAGTGCATAGCACAGTGTCATAGCAGAACGATGCCACCATCGGAGGAATTTGATTAATATTCTCACGACCGATGATGGGCGCCGTTTTGATACCCTATGGGATGTAGGGTCTGCCTTCCATGCACATTATGTTATGCTGTACTCTGAAGAACGTCACCATCGTGACGACATTACGGCGTTCTCCAGACTCTCCTTTGGCTCGGTTCCATGGATGTGGCGATGGATCGGCTTGCCATGATGCTATCTAGGTGGGTTCTACGAACAAGTCGCTTGGCGCTGACCGTCTCCCACTGGAGTTTTATCGGACATTTCGTCCTTTCCTGACGCCAGTGTGGATGGAAATTTGTCAGAAAGTTGAGTCACCTTTCGTGCCGATTCCAGACGGTTTCCTCGACGATTTCCTCATTCCCATAGACAAGCCTCTGGGTACCTCAAGGATATGCGATTACCGCCTCTTGACGTTACTCAACAGCGACACTAAGATCTTTACCCGACTGTTGGGGCTGCGCGGCTTAAACGGTCGGCTCAGTCCGTGTTTTCCCACGATCTAACTTCCTTACGAGGTGCCAATAACATCCGCCCTACGCTCTGTAGCTACCGCGACATAATCGCTGTTGCTTACGCTCCTTGTATGCTTGGACTTTTGGCAGCTCTTGACTTCAACCAGGCGTTCGACCTGGTGGATCACGACTATCTGGATGGGATGCTCTGAAATATGGGGTACTTTGATACTACCGTCGACGTCGCAATGTGTGTCCTTCGTGGAGCTACGTCCCGTGTACTCTACAATGGCCGTCTTACTCCTCCCATCTCGATCCGTCGATCAGTGCGTCAAGGCTGCCCGCTCTCTGCGCTGTTGTATGCGAAGCCATGGAACCGTTGCTCTGCGGCCTCCGTCAACGCCTCTCTGGGGTGTCTCTCGGTGACCACGTATTCTGCTGCACTGCATATTCGGACTACCTCGTCATCGTTCTTCGTAGCGATCTCGAGTTCAGGGAGTCACTGGCATGTGTTACCATCTACGATGAAGCTTCTGTTAGCTGCCTTAACGTCCGCAAATCGAGCGCCATGACTACAGGTGCGGGGCTTCCTCCAGACAGCGCTGCTCCTTTGCGTGTAGCTGATACCGTCCGGTGGTTATGACTCGATCTCGCAAGTGATCTGCGGTGCACGATTGCCCCCGACTGCGGACGTCTACTTTCCCAACTACGTGCTGGACCCTTACATCATCATTTACGGGTACTCGGTCTCCTGCAACGGACACATTATGTAAATGTATATTAGGTGTCACGCATCCGTCACAGGGCACAGACACTTCCTATTCCGCGATGCATGGCCCGCCGCATGCTAGCGGCATTTGGTTCGTTCGTCACGGCTTGCTCAAAATGGTTCAAATGGCTCTAAGCACTGTGGGACTTAACATCTGAGGTCATCACTCCCCTAGAACCTAGAACTACTTAACCTGTAAGTGGGCTGTTTAGGTTTTTTATTGGTAACGCCACCTCTGTATGAAAATCACTGGCTGTGCTGTGTGCAGTCTGTGGCTGCTTTGCATTGTTGTCTGCCATTGTAGTGTTGGGCAGCGGCAGCTGGATGTTAACAGCGCGTAGCGTTGCGCAGTTGGAGGTGAGCCGCCAGCAGTGGTGGATGTGGGGAGAGAGATGGCGGAGTTTTGTAATTTGTCATGAACTGCTATATCCGAGTATATTATGACTATTAAGGTAAATACATTGTTTGTTCTCTATTAAAATCTTTCATTTGCTAACTAAGCCTATCAGTAGTTAGTACCTTCAGTAGTTTGAATCTTTTATTTAGCTGGCAGTAGTGGCGCTCGCTTTATTGCAGTAGCTCGAGTAACCAAGATTTTTGTGAGGTAAGTGATTTGTGAAACGTATAGGTTAATGTTAGTCAGGGCCATTCTTTTATATGGATTTTTGAAAGTCAGATAGCGTTGCGCTAAAAATATTGTGTGTCAGGTTAAGCACAGTCGTGTATAATTATTCAAAGGGGGCGTTTCAAACCTAACTAACCGAAGGACATCACACACACCCGTGCCCGAGGCAGGATTCGAACCTGCGACCGTAGCAGCCACGTGGTTCCGGACTGAAGCGCCTAGAACCGCTCGAGCCGGCTCACGGCTTGCTGTTCAAGATACGGTGCGAAGCCCTCACCCTCCCGCGGTGCAGGGGCGGTTTAGGTCTGTATCACGTGCCTGACACAGCCGTAGCCCATTTGATTGGCTCTCACATGACGTGGTGGTCCCGTAGTCCTGCGTGCCTTACCAGCCTATTGCTGGAGGCCCTTGCACCACACTCTTAGCACCTCTCCAACTCTAGGATGTCTCGCCGCCCTTCTTTTACTTCCGCCACTTTTTTCTCGACCTGAGCTACGTCCGTAGCGTGATACTGCCGGCGCACTTGACATCCGCGAAGGCGATCTATGGCTTTCTTCAGCAGCGCAGGTCACCGAATGTGGTTGAAGAGAAGCGGCGATCGGTGTGCGCTCCTTAACTTGACACTGAAGTCAAGTCTGCATGGTACCTTACTGTGAATGGGAAGTAATTATGCCAGTCACGCTTTCACGGGACGCACCTCGCAGACACCCCATTGTGTGTCGCCTGTGATGTTTTGGGCACAGACGAGCATCGCCTGGTGTGCGGATCGGCAAAACGTGTCTGGCTACTGGTGCGACGGATGTCGTCCATAATTACTCGTATGAGTCCTCATCGAGACCCACTCAACTGCCCATCTTTCCGGACGCGAGATACTTCGCGAAAGCGAAGACGAACTCTGTTAAGTAGATTTGTGGACATGCAGCTCACTACTTGTTTGCTGATGGTGAGAAAAGTATCCTTGATTTTTGGCAGTTTCTTAATGAACGCCATTGTGCAGTTGTCCACAATCTAAAATACAGACAATTTTTCTCCAATTTCCTTTGCAGTGTCTTCCTTAACCCACCCCAGAGCTGGGGTATTCCTGTCATGAAGAGTTGATTCCCGCCTCTTCCTATACCTAGAGCCGATATATTCTCTGGTCATCGGAATGTTCTTCTCGGAAGAACTATACGTCGACAGTGTCAAAGAGCCTGACGTCTTGCTGCGCCCTCCTGTTCGCGACGCAGGTACCCCGCTCTTTTCGGTGGTACTAATGTTCATAAAAAAAAGAGTTTTAACCCAGCACCTAGTACACTATCTAACGTATTACTCACAAACACGTCTTTCCTGTGCTCCGTAGTTCTGGAGTTACTTACGCCCGCTGGACGACAGCAGTTAATACGAACTGAATCGGTGCTTTGGATGATGCTCTATCGACACAGCGTTTGGTACCGATCTGACTGTATGACATCTGCAGGTGTGGGTGTGAGCAGCCCACTTGGGGCCATCGTCGACTTTGTTTTG
Organism: Schistocerca nitens; assembly: GCF_023898315.1. Lineage (NCBI taxonomy): Eukaryota > Metazoa > Arthropoda > Insecta > Orthoptera > Acrididae > Schistocerca > Schistocerca nitens. The sequence continues at coordinate 15,605,288 of NC_064622.1, forward strand.
GCTCGCAGACCACGCAGTTTCTTTGGGAAAATTGAAGCGCGTGAAATATCGGCTTTAACTCTGTTACCGATTGTCGAAGAAGAGAGGAAATAATCGAGGAGATTCTGGACTAGTCGATGGTTTGAACTGTGAATTGCTGATGCAAGGTCACTGCTTAGTGGTGTACAACGGTCTGCGATACATACTGGTAGAAGTTATTCACCAACTCAATTGAATTTTCATCCTATTTTCGATTTTAAATGGTATATAGTGAAGGTGTCTAATGTCAGTTTTTGCGAGCGTAATATTCATGTTCTCGATGTTGCACTGATTATCAACACTCTGAAGTAACGTACCTCATTACGCAGATGTGAAGTAACGTACCTCGTCACGTAGATTACAAGGTCGAGATTCGCTTTGTAATTTCATTCGAATGGAAGATGAGATTTTTTCTAAGCTGCTCACCATCATTTAAAACGGATATTTACCGGTAACATACAAAATATGTGCCAGTCCATAAACCTAGATTTAGATACATATATTTTACAGCAAGTTTAATAATAGTGAAAACTTTCAGTGTGTATCCTGTGGTTATGATTTGGGAAACCATTTCAGTCGTTGACCTTTGCAACGAGAGCAGCAGCGGATACATTATACAATGCTATCGATTGCGGTACACTTCCGACATAGCAACTAGACTTTCGTATATGGCATACACTGTCTGAAGACTGTATCTACAAATGCAATTATCTGATTTTTACTATGTAAATTGTGCCAGAAAGATGCTGCTTTGACAAACCATCATTGTGCCGTAGCACTCCAACGGTATACTTTCGTAGCACACAAGTTGTTGCCGTTGGTGACGCTCTTAAGTCCAAAGACCCGTTTGATGCAGCTCTCCATGTTACTCTATCCTGTGCAAGCATCCTCATCTCGAAATAACTACTGCCACCTACATCCTTCTGAATATGCTTAATGTATTCATCTCTTGGTCTCCCTCTAGGAATTTTACCCTCCACACTCCCCCCCCCCCCACCACCCCAGTTCTAAATTGGTGATCCCTTGATGCCTCAGAACGTGTCCTACCAACCGATCCCTTCTTCTAGTCAAATTGTGCCACAAATTCCTCTTGTCCCAAATTCTATTCAGTACCTCCTCATTAGTTACGTCAAGTACCCATCTAACCTTCAGCATTCTTGTGTAGCACCACATTTCAAAAGCTTTCATTTTCTTGTTGTGTAAACTGTTTATCGTCCATGTTTCACTTCCATACATCGCTACACTCGACACAAATACTTTCAGAAAGGACTTCCTGACACTAAAATCTATACTGGAACAAATTTCTCTTTTTCAGGGGCGATTTTCTTTCCATTGCCAGTCTACATTTTATATCCTCCCTGCTTCGACCATCATGAGTTATTCTGCTTCCCAAATAGAAAAACTCATCTACTACTGTAAGTGTCTCGTTTCCTAATGTAATTCCCTCTGCATCACCTGCAACACTAAAAACACGGACTACACGAAGCCTTTGTCTACCGATATTTAGTGTCCAGTCATTTTGTTATAAAAAATCGTAGCTAAACCGATGCGTTTTCGCGAGATCTTCAATTTGCTGATACTCTAAATAGTTTATATTCGTATCAGATATTATACAAGAAAGAAAACGCACGAACTACGATGTTGAACGTCATACAGTATGGCGGCTGGTGACTTGAAACGATTTCGCGTCTCACTGACCACACTCCTCTGCAGGAGGCAAAAAGGTAACGCGCCAGGTTCTCCGCTTCGCGACCCGCCGTGCGGCAGAACGTGGAAATGCGCGCCGTGGCGCCATCACGTGCTCGTCCGCGTGCGTTTCCTCGTCCCGTGAGAACACGCCTATAGCTCCAGCGAAACGGTGCTCAGTTCTCCGCTCCCCGTGTGTCCAGCCGAACGCCGAATTTTCTCGGAGGTCGGTCCGACATGTGAAGGCGTGAAGCATGCCTGCCTCCTCCCCCCACCTGGACGCTCTTCCGGCGCGTGACCCGCGTCGCGTCGGCGGTGAAACTCTGACGGAAGCACAACTGGTTGCAGCCGGTAGGCATTAGCCGTCGCCCACTGTGTGTCTCCCACCGGGGCACTTCCGAGGCAAGGCGTCACCACACACACACAACGTCTGGTGTCGTGTGCGTACAGCGGACACGAGAGCACAAAGTTAACAACGCATTTTTAACGAAATGTTTTCCGCACAGGAACACGGAAGTTAATGTGAGCAAGCGCTCTCCTCGTAACACAGAAACTAGCTATCAGAAGAAACTCAGGACCAGGGGTCTCTTCCTTGACCTGTCGGCACCTTTCAGTTAATTATAGTACCTGCCAACACAAGAGCTAAGTTAGGAGGAAATAAAAGGGCCATTGTTGAAGGACAAAGTAACTGGTGCGTAGAATACAAACTAACGACAGCAGCACATGAGACAGTTGATGTGTTACTAAAAGGGACATTATCAAGACCGAGAAATCTCACAATAGGGATAAATGAGCACCTGTGAAAAAGAAAGAAGCATGTAGGTACCTTTGTATGAGCAACGACGAAAAGCCAAATTTTGATGCATATAGAAATCGCCTGCCAGAGAGGCATTAAAATCCTGAACGAAATAGCAACAATTGGCCAAAGACGTTTTCAGCTACCACTAGGTTCAATAAAACGTTCCATTTTTCTTTTTTCTGGGGGGGGGGGGGGGGGTCATCAGTCTTTTCACTGGTTTGATGCTGCCCGCCACGAATTCCTCTCCTGTGCCAACATCTTCCTCTCAGAGTAGCACTTGCAACCTTCGTCCTCAGTTATTGGCTGGATGTATTCCAATCTCTGTCTTCCTCTACAGTGTTTGCTGTCTACAGCTGCCTCCAGCACCATGAAAGTCATTCCCTCATGTCTTAACAGATATCCTGTCGTCATTCCATTCAGCAGATCATGTAATTCTTCTTCACTTCCGCTCAGGATAGCAATGTCATCAGCGAGTCGTATCATTGATATCCTTTCACCTTCAGTTTTAAATCCACTCCTGAACCTTCCTTTTATTTCCATCATTGCTTCTTCGATGTACAGATTGAACGGTAGGGGCGAAAGACTACATCCCTGTATTTACACTCTTTTTAATCCGAGCACTTCTTTCTTGGTGGTCCACTCTTATTATTCCCTCTTGATTCTTGTACGTATTTGGTTCCTGTACATATTGTATACTACTCGTCTTTCCCTAGAGCTTACCCCTATTCTTGTCAGAAATTCGAACATCTTGCACCATTTTACATTGTCTAACGCTTTGTCCACGTCAACAAATCCTATGAAGGCGTCTTGATTTTGGTTTAGTCTTGTTTCCATTACCAACCCCAACAACAGAATTGCCTCTCTCGTGCCTTTACCTTTTCTAAAGCCGAAGTGATCGTCATCTAGCGCATCCTCAATTTTGTTTTCTACTCTTCTGTATATTATTCTTGTAAACAACTTGGATGCATGAACTGTTAAACTGATTGTGCGATAATTCTCGCACTTGTCAGCTCTTGCCGTCTTTGGAATTGTGTGGGTGATGCTTTTCCGAAAGTCAGACTCATACATTCTACACGCCAACGCGAATAGTCGTTTTTTTTTTTTTTTTTTTTTTTTGCCGCTTCCCCCAATGACTTTAGAAATTCTGATGGAATGTTATCTATACTTTCTGCCTTATTTGACGTTAAGTCCTCCAAAGTTCTTTTAAATTTTGATTCTAATACTGGATCCCCTATGTTTTCTAAATCGACTCATGTTTCTTCTTCTATTACATCAAACTTCCCTCTCATAAAGGCTATCAATCTATTCTTTCCACCTATCCGGTATCTCCTCTGCATTTAACAGTGGAATTCCTGTTGCACTCTTAATGTTACCACCCTTGTTTTTAATGCCACCGAATGTTGTTTTGACTTTCCTTAACGCTGAGTCTGTCCTTCCGACAATCATTTCTTTTTCGATTTCTTTCGTTTTTCATGCAGCCATTTCGTCTTAGCTTCCCTGCGCTTCCTATTTATTTCATTCCTCAGCGATATGTACTTCTGTATTCCTGAGTTTTCTGGAACATTTTTGTACTTCCTCCTTTCATCGGTCAACTCAATTATTTCTTCTGTTACCCATGGTTTCTTCGCAGTTACCTTCTGTGATGGCCCTTTTTAGAGATGTACAGTCCCCTTCAACTGTACTGCCTACTGAATAGGTCAGGTGTCCGCAATAGGCAGGAGGCGGATACACGGGTAGCAGGAGCTGTGTGGCGTGGACTGGGAGGTTTTTTAGGTTAGAGGGTCTCGGGGAAACACAAAAAGGGCTTCAGTCACCAAGGGTGCACGCCGAACACAGAAATAACTTAGATACAGTACCCATCGGTACAACAGTTGTAAATTGTCGTAGCTGTGTTGGGAAAGTACCAGAGCTCCAAGCGCTAATAGAAAGCACTGGTGCTCAAATCGTTATAGGCACTGAAAGATGACTAAAGCCGGATATAAGCTGAGCCGAAATTTTTACAAAGAACCTAACGGTGTTTCGAAAGATAGGTTAAAAACGGTTGGCGGTGGCGTGTTTGTTGCTGTTAGAAGTAGTTTATCCTGTCGCGAAACTGAATTAGAAAGTTCCTGTGAGTTAGTATGGTCAGAGGTCATTGTTGGCAACCGGAATAAAATAATAATTGGATCCTTTTACCGACTTGCCAATTCAGATGATACAGTTGCTGAAAGGTTCAAATAAAACTTGAGTTTGATTTCAAACACATACCCGATTCATACGGCTATAGTTGGTGGTCACTTTAATTTACCCTCGATATGTTGGCGAAAATACATGTTTAATTCCGGAGGTACGCATAAAACATCATCCGAAATTGTGCTAAACGTATTCTCTGAAAATTATTTCGAGCATTTAGTTCATGAGCCCACGCGAATAGTAAACAGATGTGAAAACACATTTGACCTCTTAGCACCAAATAATCCTGAGTTAATGACGAGCATCAAAACGGAGACAGGGATTAGTGAACACGGGGATGTTGTAGCGAGACTGAATATTGTGACCCACAAATTCTGCAAAATAAACGAAAAATATACCTATTCAAAAAAGGAGATAAAAATTCACTTGACGCCTTCCTGAGAGACAATCTCCACTCCTTCCAAATTAATAATCTTGACCAGATGTGGCTTGAATTCAGAGAAATAGTATCGGCAGTAATTGAGAGATTTATACCAAATAGATTAACAAACGACGGAGCTGGTCCTCCTTGGTACAGAAAACCAGTCAGAACACTGACGCAGAAACAAAGAAACAAACATGTCAAATTTAAGCAGAGGCAAAATCTCCAAGATTGACGATCTTTTACGGAAGCTCGAAATTTAGCACGGACGTCAATGCGAGAGGCCGATAACAGTTTCCACAACGAAACTTTGTCTTGAAACCTGGCAGAAAATGCAAAGAGATTATGTTCGTATGTGAAGTATGTTAGCGGCAAGAATCAGTCAATGCCTTCTCTGGGCGATGGCAATGGAGATACTATCGAAGACAGTGCTGCCAAAGCAGAGTTACTGAACACAGCCCTCCGAAATGCCTTCACAAAAGAAAATGAAGTAAATATTCCAGAATTCGAAACAAGAACAGCCGTCAACATGAATAACTTAGAAGTAAATATCCTCGGAGTAGTGAAGCAACTTAAATCACTTAATAAAAGCAATTCTTCTGGTCGAGACTGTATACCAATTAGCTTCCTTTCCGAGTATGCTCATGCATTAGCTCCATACTTAACAATCACATACAACCGTTCGCTCGACGAAAGATCTGTACCCAAAGACTGGAAATTTGCACAGGTCACACCAATATTCAAGAAAGGTAGTAGGAGTAATCCACTAAATTACAGGTCCATTTCGTTAACGTCGATATGCAGCATGATTTTGGAACATATATTGTGTTCGAGCATTATGAATTACGTCGAAGAAATCGGTCTATTGAGACGCAGTCAACATGGGTTTAGAAAACATCGTTCTTGTGAAACACAACTAGCTCTTTATTCGCATGAAGTGTTGAGTGCTACTGACAAGGGATTTCACATCGATTCCGTATTTCTGGATTTCCTGAAGGCTTTTGACACGTTCCACACAAGCGGCTAGGAGTGAAATTGCGTCCTTATGGAATATCGTCTGAGTTATGTGACTGGATTCGTGATTTCCTGTCAGAGAGGTCACAATTCGTATTAATTTACGGAAAGTCATCGAGTTAAACAGAAGTGATTTCTGGCGTTCCCCAAGGTAGTGTTATAGGCCCTTTGCAGTTAGTTGTCTATATAAACGATTTGGGAGACAATCGGAGCAGCCGTCTTAGGTTGTTTGCAGATGACACTGTTGTTTATCGACTAATAAAGTCGTCAGAGGAGCAAAACGGATTGCAAAACGATTTAGAAAATATATCTGAATGGTGCGAAAATTGTTAGTTGACCCTAAACAACGAAAAGTGTGAGGTCGTCCACCTGAGTGCTTAAAGGAATTCGTTAAACTTAGGTTACACGATAAATCAGTCAGATGTAAAGGCCATAAATTCAACTAAATACCTAGGAATTACAATTACGAGCAACTTAAATTGGAAGGAAAACATAGAAATTGTTGTGGGGAAGGCTAACCAAAGACTGTGTTTTATTTGCAGAACACTTAGAAAATGTAACAGATCTACTAAGGAGACTGCCTACATTACGGTTGTAGTCCTCTTTTAGAATACTGTGTGGGATCCTTAGCAGATAGGACTGACGGAGTACATCGAAAAAGTTCAAAGACGAGCAGCAAATTTTGTTTTATCGAGAAATAGGGGAGAGAGTGTCACTGAAATCATACAGGATTAGGGCTGGACATCATTAAAAGAAAGGCGGTTTTCGTTGCGACGGGATCTTCTCACAACATTCCAATCACCAACTTTCTCCTCCGAATGCGAAAATATTTTGTTGACACCGGGTTACATAGGGAGGAACGATCACCACGATAAAATAAGGGAAATCAGAGCTCGCACGGAAAGATATAGGTGTTCGTTCTTTGCGCGCGCTATACGAGATTGGAATAATAGAGAATTGTGAAGGTGGTTCGATGAACTCTCTGCCAGGCACTTAAATGTGATTTGCAGAGTATCCATGTAGTTGTAGATGTAGATGTATAAATTTGAGCATGTTAGATTTTATAGCAGAGAAAGGGTACATTATATGTGAAAAAAGTCGTTCTACCCAATCCCTTTTGAAGTTTCTATTTCAATTTTTAACAGTGTTACCATTTGTCCAGTCACTAATGCTAACCATTACCATAAACTTTCTCTCTTACTTGTCTTACTGGAGTATTCTCTTCCTCTGCGTCTTTTACCAAGCCGACTTTTGTATATTTTCTTTTGGTGCCTAGGCTTTGTCAGGTTGTGCTTCATCCATGCTTCTGAGTATCTTTAGTGTGAATGAACCTGGATAGGAGCCTAATCTCTGGAGGAAGTTAATTATGTCTACATTTTCACTGTTAAACACTATACAGGCATTACCAAGCAGCTATCTTCAGAACATTTGAGGACACCAATACTGGTTTTGGACATTGCACCAAATGAGGTGATTGTAGCTCTCATTCGTAGTTTGTGTGTTTCATGCGCATATTTATCTGCGAATTGGTTTTATAACATTTAAAACAACAAATAGCAAATCATGCTTATAGGTGTAAGGCTTTCCATTGGCTTCTGCTGAAGATGTTACCACCACAATATGTAACAGTGAAGAGCAGAGGACTCTCACCTGCGGAATGTTTATGGAAGAACATTATCCACACTGCTTACTGCATTGTTTTCTCAGTGTGTACATCGTCCCTGATGAATTTTCTGTAATGTGTGAATTTCTTTGTCTGTCAGTCTGTTAGCACATCCCAGTGGTTTTCGATCATCTAGTTTCTGCCACCACACAGGAGAGGTATAGGGTTTGTCACAGCATTCTAGATACAGCTGCAGATCGCTTCGACTGTGTGACCGAAAAATTAACAGAAGAAAAAGTCTAGTGTAGAAGAGAGAGACAGTGCATGGGGGCTTAATTACATAGAATGCAAATAATTCTAATTTTAGTAGCTGTCTGTCCGGTTACGCAGTCTCGTAACCGGTTGGCCCTGACTGGTATTAGTACGCAATCTGACTTCATAGAATAACAATAAGCAATGAAAGGAAATTTCCGTTAACACAATTGATTAATTAAGTCCCCAGCAACTATAAAAGCTACGAAACAACAAGGCACAAGTGTAACTGTTCTGTGTGTGGAAGTGTGATTCAACGTACACATCTGGCACGGTTCTTCCTCAATACGACAAGATGCTTTAAACGCCATTTACAATGAAGTAATTAAAAAAAACAGAAATACTATGATTGCACATAGAAACCAGAATTACACTCTAGTACATGAACACAAGCCAGATGCTTTGTTGACTGAACCTGTGATGGTTCAAATGGCTCTGAGCACTATGGGACTCAACTGCTGTGGTCATAAGTCCCCTAGAACTTAGAACTACTTAAACCTAACTAACCTAAGGACAGCACACAACACCCAGCCATCACGAGGCAGAGAAAATCCCTGACCCCGCCGGGAATCGAACCCGGGAACCCGGGCGTGGGAAGCGAGAACGCTACCGCACGACCACGAGATGCGGGCTGAACCTGTGACCAAGAGGCATTGTTAGTTAGGAAATTAAAAAAAAATAAAAAATGTTTTTTACCTTCATATATATTGACGAAAAATACACTCTGATCATTACAACATCTCCATTCGAACAACATCTGCTGTCTAGCCCATCAAAACAACTGCACACGACATGGCCTCAACTAGTACAGCTATCGACATCCTCTCAGCAAGCACTAACCACCACAACTTCTGAACAAGCCCTGCCAGTGGAGGCGGCGGAATAAAACTCTTTGGCGTAATCTCTGGCGCTGTGACTCGGTGTAGCCACCTTTCAACAGCATGGGGGAAGGCGGCGTAGCTGGTACAAACGGCCAAAGCAAATGTTTTAAAACATATTACTAGGCAGATTTCGGTTATGAAACTTTGAGGCGTTCTTAAAGCATCAGTCTAATAAATTAAGCAATAAAAAGTTCGCTATTTTGTCCAATACCTGCCCTTAAGTGTTTGTGCCATTGGTAAACGAATCTGTCTTAACCGGCGTTAAAGATACCAAGATGCTGGTCAGGGAGCGTCTTGACAGCAACCTCCTGAACGTCGGCGTCGTCTCTGTCGTGGCAAACGGCCAGGGGATTCTCTAACAGCGCGAAGAGATGAAACTCCCATGGTACGAGAATCGGTCTGTATGGAGGGCGTTCCAGTACAGCCCAGCGCAAACGCCGGACCCGATGACGCGTTATCGGAAGGCGCCTGTGGTGTGGCGTTTTCCCAAAGATCGCCTTCTGTGGCACAACAACTGGCAGCCTCCACGGCCTGAGCAAACAAATCTCTAGACTGTCTTCCGTGTCGCAAAAGACTGTGGCCGTAACTTTCTTCGTAAATACCGTGGCTCTGAACCTCTCACGGAGGCCGGGGAGAGGGCCGAATTGAGCCTCTGCGCACTGTTAATGCCTTCGTGCCAGGTGTCATCCCGATGTGGCCACGTTTCGTCCCCCTTGACAATGGAGCACCCACCGCTTGATACCTCATTAAGTGTTAGAGAGACAAACAGCCTCTCTTCGCTTGGCTTTATTCTCGCCTCAGAGCTGCCGTGATACCCAGCTAGAATAAGTGTTCCGATAGTCGAATTAGTAGTACACTTGAATCGATACTTCGAGGCGCTACACATTGTCACCAGAAGTGGACGTTCTTTGCCCATCTCGAAAGTCTGTTCTGCCTTTATCAAATTTCTGCTTCTTCAAAGACCACACCAATTTTTATGACATTGTACTCATTCCGCAGACATCCACCAACTGACGATGAACTGCAGCTGCAGACGTTTCCAGTAAATGAAAAATCCGTATTACATTATCCATTTCATTCGCCGACCGTGTATCCATCAATACCTCCACCTTGTTGAAACTGTATTTTGAAGCACAGTAGCACGGCTGTCTGCATATTTTGAAAGATTTGATGGTGTTTTCTATCTGGACATCCAATTTAATTCACACAGGGTATTTGTACATGTGTGAGATCTCTTATTACTATTGGGTCCCAGAATAAAAAAAATATTAAAGTTCTTCCTTGGCAGTGCCAGAGGCCAATTAGAATGGGTAAACAAATGGCTCTGAGCACTATGGGACTTAACTTCTGAGGTCATCAGTCCGCTAGATCTTAGAACTACTTAAACCTAACTAACCTAAGGACATAACATCACATCCATGCCCGAGGCAGGATTCGAACCTGTGACCGTAGCGGTCGTGCGGTTCCAGACTGTAGCGCCTAGAACCGCTCGGCCACCCCGGCCGGCCAGTGAGCAGAGCTGCAGGCCACTGAGCAGCGCTGAGTGCTGGCTGTAGAGCATTCCCGACATAACATCTGCTACATGAGCTTTTCCACTGCTGGCCGACACAGGGCATACCCTGGCTGGCTCACAGGGTTGCCGGCGATCTGAGAATACGACGCTCAGCTTGTTGTTAGTGAATGTGTAAACCAACAGTAATACTTTCACGCTAGCATATACAAAGTTCAAAACTTGGTGTGAAAAAAAATAAATCTCTGATTTCACCATCCAGATAGATGTTTTGAGAGTGCTTCCAAACATGGGCATAATTACCTATTGGGCTGTTAACATTGCATTTCTCTGTGGGGAAAAAGAAAAAGATCCTCCACTTTGTTTAAGTGCACTTGAAGAAATCGAAAGCAACAGTCTTAGCACACCATTCTCATAAGGTCACTTAGGAAAAATTAACAAAATATCAGGGTGGGCGGACCACCGTTTGGCCAGTGTCTTTTCTTAGTGTTTTCAGGTGGTTCTTCCTCGTCCTCACACCTCTTCCTGCTACTTTCCAACATTTTCCCATTTACTGTTCCTCTCTGCACCAAGTTAATTATACGCTGCCGGACGTTATGGCCGAGCGGTTCTAGGCGCTTCAGTCCGGAACCGAGCTGCTGCTACGGTCGCAGATTCGAATCCTGCCTCGGGCATGGGTGTGTGTGATGTCCTTAGGTTAGTTAGGTTTAAGTAGTTCTAAGTCTAGGGGACTGATGACCTCAGATGTTGAGTCCCATAGTGCTCAGAGCCAATTATACGCTGTGCCGTAGCATGCCGATACTTTTCGTGATTAAGATTCTCCAAATAACTCATTTTTCGTATGCCCTTCCTAATAAAACTCTGCTTGTAATTCACACGCCAAATTTCTAGCATTCTTCTTGTCTGGTTTCCCACGGTCCACCGTTTCTTGCCGCACAGTATCGTCGTCCCTGTCTGCATTTCGAGGAACTTCTCACATCAGTGTCCATTAATATAATATCAGTATAGGCGTTTCCTCTGAAGAATGCGACTTCACGTGCATCAGATTTTTATGATATATTCCTTGCATCATCAGTCCAACGTTTTCATAATGCTTAGAATTCCTTCGATTATTCTACTCCATCTTCCCCACATTTTATATCAAGCACTTCGCTATTCTGCTTCCTACGACTCCTTTTCACTTCCATTCTCAAGTTGTTTCTCTTATTCTGCTCAAAATTTGCTATGACATGGAAGAAAAGCAAACAGTAGACTGTAGGGTGCTACCCTGCCATGCGCACTTGTTCGTACGAATTTGTCTTTCTTGATCTTTCTCTTCTACAACCCTTGCGTCATTTATGTAGAGATTGCAGATCGGCCGATTTCGGTGATGCACTCGTGGTCAGGAGCGGGGTTCAAAACACTGTCCGTTTGTGCACGTTCAGATTTGTTCTTGCGTAAGGCATATGGCCTTTGAAAAGTGCATGGCGAACATCACTATACTTTCTCGTACGAACAGTGTGTGGACACCTCGTTGTCGACGCCATGTTAAACCTTTATCTCCCTTTTTTCCTTCATACGTACTGTAGAGTACTTGTTTACCTCTGCACTTCATGCCAGTTCGCCTGAACATTCTATTCCATCTTAACATTTTTGCGATGTCTGTAGCTCCTCAGTTTCTAAAGTGCAAAATTAGGACAGTTTTTTTGGTACATTATATTTTTCTAAAACCTTCCCCGTCTTTATCTTGTGTCCCTCATTGTTTTCTTCCTATAGTTCTCTATATTAATCCGCGAAGCATATTACAAACTGAGAAGCCCTATTGCTAATATGATGGTGTTTCTTGATCTTGATCTCGTGGTCTCTTCTTCAGAAACAGGATGAAAGCACTTTTCGTGGAAGGTCGCAAGTTTCAGTGTCACAGAGCTTTGGCATCAGATCAAGTGATATTTGACAGATTTCAGTAACACACAGAGTAGACTGCTGCTAATTTTTTGCGATGACAACTTTTAGTACTCTGTCAAACTCTAAATACATTACCCTTCCGCTCTAGTGAGACGCCACAGTACTTCAATTCAACATTTTACAAATCTTCGAAACATTCATCCCACAAGTAAGTCCTTCTTTCATACACTTACCAGAAGTTACCAACCTGCGTCACGTAGTTTCTCACTACTACATTTTACTTCAGTAGACCACGTTTAGTCTCCTTTTAGGATGTGACAATATTTCCTGAGACTTTTTATTCTTCACTTTGTTCACATTTCTGCATACTGCGCGATTTAATGCATTTTTACTTTGCAGTTTTATTTCTGAGAGCACTATATTGAATGTTCTCAGAGAGAAAATGCGTGGTCTGCGAAGGTAGGGAAATGAAATACGTAATTAAACACGTTTACCTGCACCCCGGCAGACGGTGGAGCTCGCGTCGGTTGGGTGGCTAGCGTGTCTCGACGAGACAGGTGGCTGTTTGGTTTGGTAAGACCACATCTGAGGGGTATCTGTGCAAAAGGCCCGAGCAGCATACGGTTCCTAAACGGGTGGTGCAGTAGTTGCAGGAGAAAGAGTGCTAACATGCCCTTGCTACTATGGTACTGAGAACGGCTGAAAGCAAAGGGAAGACTAAGGTCGTTATATTTCCGAGGACATGCAGTTCCAATACGTGCTTTAATGATGATGGCATCCTCTTTCGCAAAACATTCCAGAAATAAAATATTCTTCCCTTCTATTCCCAGGTGGAGACTGTTCAGCAGTATGTTGTCGCTGAGATAAACTACTGTTTTACAGTCGGAGCGTGGAATGTTACGTCTCTTAATCGGATAATTAGATAACAGCATTTAAAAAGAGAAATGATTTTAGTTAGATGTAGTGGAAATTAGTGAAGTTAGGAACTTCTAGTCAAGTAAGCATAGGTTTATCAACTCAAAATATGGATTACTCAGAAGAGAGTATGATAATGAATAAAAAAAATAGGAATGTCGATGGCTACTACGAACACCATGATGAATACATTATCGTAGCCAAGATAGATACAAAACAAACACCCATTACAATACTACAATTTTATATGCCGACTAGCTCCACAGACGATCAAGAGATTGCAAAAATGTATGAAGAGGTAGAAGAAATTATTCTTATCGTTAAGGGAGACGGAAATTTAACAGTGATGGGGGACTGAACATTGGGAATAGGAAAAGGAAGAGATGGAAGAATAGCTGGAGAATGTAACTTTGGGAAAATGGCTGAAAGGAGAGATTGCCTGATAGAAGTTTGCATAGAACAAAATTCGTATTTATAAAGGGCAATAAAAAGTTTGCATTCGAAGGCGATAAAGTCCAGAATCGGTACGCCTATCAGGCAAAATCGCCATCAGCACTGAGACATAAATGCCACCGATGCACCATCGTGAAGATACCCGTTTGGCAAAACACGTTGTCGTGCAGCGTGAAGAAGTCCGCAACTGCCTGCTGAACATTCTCGTCCGACAGGAATCACCGACCCTTGAAGACCTTTCTAAGGAACGGAAGGCGTCACAAAGATCAGGGCTACAGGGCGGCTGGTCGAGGGTCTGCCTCTTGAGTTGGCGCAACTTCTGCGTTCCGACATTTGCGATATGGGGACGTGTCGAATAGCGACCAGGACGGAACATGGCGCAACATTCCACAATGGTGGATTTCGAAAGGCATGCTGCATCGTACACGTTCTTCATTCTCCATTGTATGTCTACCATTGTTTGTCCTACGACAGCCAAGAAAGGAATATCAGCACGTCGGTCGTGTTTGGACGCATTTGGTAATAACGACGCTATAGTTCACGTTTCCGAATTTGCCAGAGTCACGTCGTTGAGACACAAGTACTCTCTTGCCTACATGTAGGTGCTTATATACCCGCATGACAGTCTCGGAACGTGGCGTGTGCGCTGCTGCAACGCCCTCAGAAGGAAGCTTTTTGATCACACCTTAAAGAAACCAGACCTTAAACTACGTAACATTTTCAGGGGCAGATGTGGCCTCTACTATAGTTTTGTTGCATATGAAGACTGAGGAAATGGAAAAAAAATAGGAAAAACAGTGGGATCTGGATAGTTCGAAAGACCCTAGGGTTATTGAGCGGGTAGTGATGGCAGGACAGAAAGAAGAAGCCAAAGAGACAAGACCGACAATAAATCCTTGGAAACACACGTGAAATTGAATTTATTTGACGAACAGAGAAAGAATTAATTAAAACAGAATAAAGAGAGCTAAACCTGAGATAAGAGAAAGTGCAGAATGTCAAGACAAGAAGAGCTAGAGGAAAAATGAAAAGCAATAGAACTATGTATCACAGTGGGAAAGATAGGGATATGAAAATTAAACGAACCTTTGTAGAAAAGATAATCAGTTGTATGAATGTCAACCTAAGATGGCAAGCCAGTGCTAAGCAATGAACGGAGGGCTGAAATGTCGAGAGAGTACACAGAACAACTCTACAAGAGAAACAAATGCGAAGGCGAATTTATGGAAAGCGAAGAAGAAGTAGATGAAGAAGAAAAGGGTAATATGATGCTACGATAAGAGATTGACAGAGCAGTGAAAGATCTAAATCGAATCAAGACAAATGAAGTAGCGACATTCCATCAGAATTATTGAGATCCTTGTGAGAATGTAGCCTACCATGACTAAACTATTCCATGCAGTAAGTAAGAGACGTGAGACAGGCAAAATAGCCTCAGACTTCAACAAGAACTTCATAATCCCAGGTTCAAAGTATGCAGGTACTTGAGAATATCGCGGAACTACCAGTTCAATAAGTCATGGCTGCAAAAAAACTGAGAAGTAGTGTTTATAAGAATGAAAAAAAATTGATAGAACCTGATTTCGGAAAATATCAGAATGGATTCTCGGGAAACGAAGGAACATGCGAGGTAGTGCAGACCCTCGACGCGTCACAGAGAACAGACTGAGGAAGGCCAAGCCTACATTTATATGAAGCTGGTATATGTAGATATATCATTGGTGATCTTGCAGCTCTAGATGAATGAAGTTATAATGCCTGTAAGCGACGAAAGGTCTAGATTTCATTGTAACTTCAAGCCTACATTTGTTCGAGGGTTGCCCAGAAAGTAGTGCACCGCATTTTTTTTTCAGCTGAAAACAATGCTACGAATACGAAACGTTACGTATGTATTATTTGAGGTCTCCTGAGTCAGCGTGCCAAGTTTCAGTCACACCCGACATACAGCGTGGCTGCAGGACAGTTTCGAAATGGCGTCTTTAGGTGATGTACGTTACAAGCAACATGCCGTCATTGATTTTCGCACTGCAGAGAAAGAAACTGTGGGGAATATTCACAAACGCTTGTGCAAAGCGTATGTGTCGACAGGATTACAGTTAGTCGCTGAGCACGGAGGGTGAGGTCATCAGAAGGCGGTTCGGTGGAGCTCCACGATTTGCAGCTTTCGGGGAGACCATCCACGGCTGTCACACCTGACTCACCTGACCTGACCCCCTCGGACTTCCACTTGTTTGGGCCATTAAAGGATGCCACTGGTGGAAGACATTTTGAGGAGGTGATTCACACGGTGAAACACTGGCTCCGCCACCAGGACGAGAATTGGTACCGACGCGGCATACACGCCCCTGTTTCGCGGTGGAGAAAGACCATGGAACTGGATGGAGATTGCAGTGGAAGGTGGGCGTGTAGGTAAAACACCATTCTTTCGTGTGTGTAATTCTCATTATGTTCAATAAGGAACTGTTGAAGAAAAAATTCAGTGCATAGCTTTCTGGGCAATCCTCGTAGCATTTGTGGAGTTAGAAAAATATTTTGACGAAGTCGACTGTAATACGCTCTTATATATTCTAAAGTTATTAGGAATAAAATGCAGGGAGCGAAAGGTTATCTACATCTTGTACATTTTTGTTTAATCATCAGTGTGCTGAATGATTTGATGCGGTCCACCACGAATTCCTCTCTTGTACATTCCTATCGTATAGATACTGTAGCTATTAAGGGTGGAACGACATGGGAGGAACTCAGGAGTTGAAAGGGAGTGAGGGAGGGTTACAGGCTATCCTGGTTAGATATCAGGGAAGGGAGGAAACAGAAACTGTGAGGTTTGGTAATGACATAGTAATTCAATCAGAGACGACAAAGAGCTTCGAAGATCAGTAAAATGAAATGGTTAGTGTCTTGAAAAGATTAACGTGAACAAAAGTAAAAGAGTGGCATTGGAATGTAGTCGTATTACATTCGGCAATGTTGAGCGAATTAGATTAGGAAATTAGACGTTAAAAGTCTATTCGCCAGCAAAATATGGCGAGGGAAAAAATAAAGGGAATGTAAAGTAGAAAGTGTCAATAGCAGGGATAGCATTTCTGAATAAGAGGATTTTGTTAACATCTAATATAACTGAAGTTTTAGCAGTGTTGTCTCAAGGTATTTCTCTGGAGTCTGGTGTTGTTCTGAAGTGAATCGTGACCGTTTAGAAGTTCAGATAAGGAGACAATAGAAGATTCTGAAATGTGGTGTTACACAACAATGTTGGAGACTAGGTGGGTAGGTCGCCCAAGTAATGAGGAGATACTGAATCGAATTCAGGAGAAAAGAAATTAATGGCGGAACTTGAGTAAAGGAAGGACATATTCTGTGTCATTAAGGACTCGTCGACTGGATATTGGAGGAAAGTGCGAGGGGGAGGGGGTGGTAAAAATGGTAGAAAGAGACCAAGACACTACGAGCAGATTGAGAGGAATGTTAGTTGCAGTAGTTATTTGGAGACGAAGAGGCTTGCGCAGGTTACACTAGTATGGAGAGCTGCATAAAATGAGTCTTCAGACGGAAGACCGCAACAAGAACGTCAGGAGATAATAGAGTGCAAGTAAGTGATGTAAACAAGATATAGCATTTGAGTATGTGTGAGAGAGAGGAGGGAAGGCAGCAGCTGTCAGGTTTTGAATATTTCTTGAACGTAATACACTCAGGAAAGATTTTTTTCCACCTGCAGTCCTAAGAATTCAAAACGGTCGACTTCACTGATTGTGTAACCACCTTGGAAGAGGAAAATATCGCATTTAGAAGAGTGAGTGTGAGAAACTGTATGTGTTGCGTATCGTTGCAGTTAAGCGTTGTTCTTTTATCTGAAAGCCACTCGGCAATGATAGCGACTGCTCCATTAGCTAGTTCATTTACGAGTCTGCGTGTTTCACGGTAATGCAGGCGTCTCCTACAAAGAGACGTGTATGTAGATGGAGGCGTAGTTCTATTTAGAGGCCGGCAGGTGGAGTTGATCGCAGCCTGCGGTTCTCATCCCCTCCCCCTTTCCTGCCCCACCACAGCGCTCGCAGACCCCGGCTGGAGAGAACAACGCCTGTCACTTGTAAGCAGTGGGACAGCTTCAGTGTTTCGAAACTTCAGGCGGAGGGTCAAACTGAAAGCCGCGAAGATCCGGTCGGTCAAGGTCAAACGCCGAAAAACTCTAGCGGAGCACCGACCGATACGAAACCGTGGACACCCCGCCCTTAACCTGGACCGAGACGGAGAAGTACCTGCGTGTGAGCACGGGGAGCGACACATCGAGGAGACGAGAGGGATGGGGTAGCGGTGTCTGCGTTGTGCTCGACCGCTGGGAGGGAACGCAGCCAGGGGTCAGTTGAGTCGCCTCCAGAGGGTGGAGCACAGAAGAGGTCCGTCAGCTGACAGGCGCCCACGGCTGTGGGCAGTCAGCGCTCCTGTCCTACCTGCAACGATTAAACGGAAGTGTAGAGGCGCCGCGAGAAATGCGCGCTTGAATGTGAATGGAGGTGCTGTCCAAGCCTAAGGGTTGCGCTGTTTCTATCTGACAACGGACGACACCTGTGCAGTGTCTGTAGCGCACTGTAAGAGTAACTCATGGTCAGAACTTGGCTCTCTGTGCTTGCGCTTAATGTCGGAGATAAGTGAATCTGAATGTGGCCGAATTGTTGGGTGGGTGCTCCTGTGAGGACAGGTTGTGAAGTCCTGTCGTTTCAGGAGGCACCGTCTCGAAGATTTTTAGCGCATACAGGGAAAGCAGAAAACATCTCCCAGTGAGCCATTACGCGGACGAAAGTGAGTGTTGAGTGATCGTGACACACGGCAACTGAAGTACCTGAGAGCACCAAAACAACACGAATGGAGCTCCATAAGCAGAGAACTGCACGGCGAGCTCAGATTGCAAAACGACACGTCAGTGATGCAAATGGCCGTAACAGCAAAACGTGGTGCCGAAGCCCTAGAAACCTGTTCGGTGGAACAATGGAAGAAGGTAATTTGAGCGGGTGAGTCTTGTTCCACACTGCTTCCAACTTCTGGCCGAGTTTACGTAGCAAGAGGGTAACGTGGTAGGGGGTTGGTGACTATTTGGGCAGCCACATCGTGCTACTCTATGGGCCACATGGTTATTCTACAATGTCGCATTCGTACCACGGACTGTATGACCATTTTGGCTTATCTGGTCCGTCCTATGGTACAATGTTCGTTGGCCAATAGTGATGCTGTGCTCCGAGGTGACAGGGCCGCTGTTCATACAGCTCGCATCGTCGAGGACTGGCTCTGTGAGCGAACTGTCGGATCTCCCGTCCCAGTTCTCAATATCATTGAGTCGTTTGTATGCTGCTTTGCAAAAATTTTGGGTTAAGTTCCTATGGGTCCAAACTACTGAGGTCATCATCCCTAGACTTACACACTACTTAATCTAACTTAAACTGTCTTACGCTAGGGACAACACACACACTCACGCCCGAGGGAGGACTCGACCCTCCAACGGGGGGAGCCGCACGGACCGTAGCAAGACGCCTCAAACCGGGCGGCTACCCCGCGCGGCTGCTTTGGAAAGGAGTGTCCATCACCGTCAGCTGAACTTGCCACTATTTTGCAGGAAGAATGGTATAATATTCCCGTGGAAACCGAGCACGACTTGTATCTATCCGTTCTGATATGACTGAAAGCCGTTGTGAACACCGACGGTTTCCCTACACTGTATCAGGCATCTAAATGCGTCGTGTTTCGTGTGTTCTCACATTGTTGCCCACCTCCCGTGTGTGACGAGGCACCAGCGGTGGCAGGCGTGGGCGCCCACAGCCGCCACACACCCGCCGCAGACGCCGCCGCCACCATATGGCCAGGCCTGATGCGGCGACACGGGAGAAACGATCCCGGCAACGGTGGAGGCTGTTGTTGTTGTGGTCTTCAGTCCTGAGACTGGTTTGATGCAGCTCTCCATCCTACTCTATCCTGCGCAAGCTTCTTCAAAATGGTTCAAATGGCTCTGAGCACTATGGGACTCAACATCTTAGGTCATCAGTCCCCTAGAACTTAGAACTAGTTAAACCTAACTAACCTAAAGACATCACACACATCCATGCAAGAGGCAGGATTCGAACCTGCGACCGTAGCAGCCCCGCGGTTCCGGACTGCAGCGCTAGAACCGCACGGCCACCGCGGCCGCCAAGCTTCTTCATCTCGCAGTTCCTACTGCAGCCTACATCCTTCTCAATCTGAATCTCTTGGTCTCCCTCTACGATTTTTACCCTGCACCCTGCTCTCCAGTACTAAATTGGTGATCCCTTGATGCCTCAGAACATGTCCTACCAACCGATCCCTTCTTCTAGTCAAGTTGTGCCACAAACTCATCAATTCTATGCAATACCTCCTCATTAGTTATGTGATCTACCCATCTAATCTTCAGCATTCTTCTGTAGCACCACATTTCGAAAGCTTCTTTTCTCTTCTTGTCTAAAATATTTATGGTCCATGTTTCACTTACATACATGGCTACACTCCATACAAATACTTTCAGAAACGATTTCGTGACACTTAAATCTATACTCGACGTTAAAAAATTTCTCTTCTTCAGAAGCGCTTTCCTTCCCATTGCCAGTCTACATTTTATATCCTCTCTACTTCGACCATCATCAGTTATTTTGCTCCCCGAATAGCAAAACTCCTTTACTACTTTAAGTGTCTCATTTCCTAATCTACTTCCCTCAGCATCACCCGACTTAATTCGACTACATTCCATTATCCTCGTTTTGCTTTTGTTGATGCTCATCTTATACCCTCCTTTCAAGACACAGTCCATTCCGTTCAACTTCTCTTCCAAGTCCTTTGCTGTCTCTGACAGAATTACAGTGTTATCGGCGAACCTCAACGTTTTTATTTCTTCTCCACGGATTTTAATACCCACTCCGAACGTTTCTTTTGTTTCCTTTACTGCTTGCTCAATATAGAGATTGAATACCATCGGGGATAGTCTACAACCCTGTCTCACTCCCTTCGCAACCACTGCTTCCCTTTCCTGTCCCTCGGCTCTTATAACTGCCATCCGGTTTCTGTCCAAATTGTAAACAGCCTTTTGCTCCCTGTATTTTACCCCTGCCACCTTCAGAAGGCTGCAATGACTAAAAGTGCAGCAGAACATCGAATACGACAGGAGTTGCAGAAAAGCGCGACTGCTATTGCACTGCTTCGGAAGAAGGCGTGCAAAGTGCCTTATGTGGGTAGAGAGGCTAGTGTTTCGTCATCAGGCCAGAATATAAAATTCATCGAAACCTGGCCAGTCCATGCGGCTGGTGTCTGGACGGAAACGCTTTTTGTAATAGCTGACTGGGTGGTTCGCAGAGGGGGTGGGGGGTGGAGATTAAACAGTACCCTGCACTACTACTGGTCCCGTTGCCGGGTTGCGTCCGCCGTCCGCTGCTGGACCGCGCGCCGCGGCTGCAGTGCTGCGGCGCTGGGGCGCTGATGGCCGAGTTAGCGTGCCGCCGGTTAGAGGCGCAGTCCTAACGCGCGCACCTGCTAACTGCCCGCTGCCCGGCCTAGCAGCCGCACGCCTCGCTCTGGGAGCCACCCTGCAGTCGGCACACCCTTCCAAGTCCACTACCGTGCACGGGGCGCCGACCTGTGCAGCACCGTGCACCACCTGCGCCCCACCATCCACCTGGACCGCACCATCTGCGTGTACCACACCACTTGCCTGCACACCACCGTGCATATATGCCGCCGGCCGCCTTCTGTATTGGTCGCTGCTAGGAGAGCTCATCCGCACAGTGCTCCAGTCACCTTGACAGCCTCCAACATATTCTGTCCCGAAGCAAAGTATGGAGAATGTAATCTGTGTACAATAAAGGCAATAAGAAGAGTAGAATGGCGGATCTTCAAAATTTCAGACCAATATCCTTAACATGGCAGTTATAAGAGTCGAGGGACATGAAAGGGAAGCAGTGCTTGGGAAGGGAGTGAGACAGGGTTGTAGACTATCCCCGATGCTATTCAATCTGTATATTGAGCAAGCAGTAAAGGAAACAAAAGAAAAGTTCGGAGTGGGTATTAAAATTCATGGAGAAGAAATAAAAACTTTGAGGATCGCCGATGACATTGTAATTCTGTCAGAGACAGCAAAGGACTTGGAAGAGCAGTTGAACGGAATGGACAGTGTCTTGAAAGGAGGATATAAGATGAACATCAACAAAAGCAAAACGAGGATAATGGAATGTAATCGAATTAAGTCGGGTGATGCTGGGGGAATTAGATTAGGAAACGAGACACTTAAAGTAGTAAAGGAGTTTTGCTATTTGGGGAGCAAAATAACTGATGATGGTCGAAGTAGAGAGGATATAAAATGTAGACTGGCAATGGCAAGGAAAGCGTTTCTGAAGAAGAGAAATTTGTTAACATCGAGTATAGATTTAAGTGTCACGAAGTCCTTTCTGGAAGTATTTATGTGGACTGTAGCCATGTATGGAAGTGAAACATGGACGATAAATAGTTTGGACAAGAAGAGAATAGAACCTTTTGAAATGTGGTGCTACAGAAGAATGCTGAAGATTAGATGGGTAGATCACATAACTAATGAGGAAGTATTGAATAGGATTGGGGAGAAGAGGAGTTTGTGGCACAACTTGACAAGAAGAAGGGACCGGTTGGTAGGACATATTCTGAGGCATCAAGGGATCACCAATTTAGTACTGGAGGGCAGCGTGGAGGGTAAAAATTGTAGAGGGAGACCAAGAGATGAGTACACTAAGCAGATTCAGAAGGATGTAGTTTGCAGTAGGTACTGGGAGATGAAGAGGCTTGCACAGGATAGAGTAGCATGGAGAGCTGCATCAAACCAGTCTCAGGACTGAAGACCACAACATCAACAACAACAACAACATCCTTAACATCGGTTTGTTGCAGGATTCTCGAACATATTCTGAGTTCGAATATAACGAATTTCCTTGAGACAGAGAAGTTGCTGTCCATGCATCAACACGGCTTTAGAAAGCATCGCTCCTGCGAAACGCAACTCGCCCTTTTTTCACATGATATCTTGCGAACGATGGATGAAGGGTATCAGACGGATGCCATATTCCTTGACTTCCGGAAAGCGTTTGACTCGGTGCCCCACTGCAGACTCCTAACTAAGGTACGAGCATATGGGATTGGTTCTCAAATATGTGAGTGGCTCGGAGACTTCTTAAGTAATAGAACCCAGTACGTTGTCCTCGATGGTGAGTGTTCATCGGAGGTGAGGGTATCATCTGGAGTGCCCCAAAGAAGTGTGGTAGGTCTGCTGTTGTTTTCTATCTACATAAATGATCTTTTGGATAGGGTGGATAGCAATGGGCGGCTGTTTGCTGACGATGCTGTGGTGTACGGGAAGGTGTCGTCGTTGAGTGACTGCAGGAGGATGCTGTGATTGCTGTCAGGAATGGGAGCTAACTCTAAATATAGATAAATGTAAATTAATGCAGATGAATAGGAAAAAGAATCCCGTAATGTTTGAATACTCCATTAGTAGTGTAACGCTTGACACAGTCACGTCGATTAAATATTTGAGCGTAACATTGCAGAGCGATATGAAGTGGGACAAGCATGTAATGTCAGTTGTGGGGAAGGCGGATAGTCGTCTTCGGTTCATTGGTAGAATTTTGGGAAGATGTGGTTCATCTGTAAAGGAGACCGCTTATAAAACACCGAATTGAGGGAGGACATAGAAGCAATTCAGAGGCGGGCTGCTAGATTTGTTACTGGTAGGTTTGATCATCAAGCGAGTATTACGGAAATGCTTCAGGAGCTCGGGTGGGAGTCTCTGGAGGAAAGGGGCGTTCTTTTCGTGAATCGCTACTGAGGAAATTTAGGGAACCAGCATTTGGGGCTGGCTGCAGTACAATTTTACTGCCGCCAACTTATATTTCGTGGAAAGACCACAAAGATAAGATAAGAGAGATTAGGGCTCGTACAGAGGCATATAGGCAGTCATTTTTCCCTCGTTCTGTTTGGGAGTGGAACACGGAGAGAAGATGCTAGTTGTGGTACGAGGTACCCTCCGCCACGCACCGTATGGTGGATTGCGGAGTATGTATGTAGATGTAGATCCTCGACTAAAAACAGCGTCGTCATTACTTCTCTTCTGCGGTGGTTCAAGGTTATCGTGTCGCTACTCAGGCAGAGCAACTCAACAGGCAGCGACATCCCGACAAGAACCGATCAACCCAGCGGCGTTTCCCCGTCTTGTTTTAGCGTTCCACGAAACCGACAGTTTCAACCAGAGACAACGCAATCGCCATACAAGTTGTACCGAGGGAGGCTGGAGACGTTTGGGGCACAACACATCGTTTAAAAGTACCGCAGCGCTGTCTTACATGCACCCGCGTCGTAAATAAGAAACCATTATTACGGCAACTGTTCTGCTGATTTACCACCTCCTTAGACGAGTATCATTTTTGCCTTGACTTCGTTTCGCATTTGACAGGACGATGGTCTAATCCGCGTCCAGCCATGTAGATTTAGTTGTTCCATGATTACCCTAAACTGCTCCAGGCAAATGCCAGGATGGTTCTTTGCAATGACATGACCGAGTTCCTTCTTTGCCCTTGAAACATTCCGAGCTCCTTCCTTTCTTCATCTCTTCGTCCTACTCACATCGATGTGACTTTTCCTGTGTTTCCATTTGTTTACTGTCAACTCCACGAAGTCGACGACTTAATATACCCCGGATACCTGGAACTGTGCGCTAGTAGTACAGGAGAGTGAAAGACAGTTTTGCGTTACGTTTTTAATAACGCCATGTTTACATGAATGATACACTGCGATGTGATTTTGAACGTGACCTAGGAGAGGACGCGTATTACCGTAAAAAAGTACAGGCTAATATTACAAAAGATGTATTGGTGTTCATATCTTCGTAAGGAAGATAGCAGCAACAACGGCAGTCATGTAGGTTACTCCAGCCCTGGTAGTTTAATCAGATTTGCTTGATCTGTTGCTTTTTTTTATTTTGCTTCTGTACAAAAAGTTGATTGGCGTGCTCAAGATAAAACGGTACACCCTCTACACATACAGGGAGATTTACAATTTCTGTTACATGCTTATCGAGGCTGTAGTCTATTAGTAACAAATAATCCTGAGCTAATAACGAGCGTCAAAACGGATGCAGGGTTTGGTGAACACATTCCTACATTAGTGAACACAGGGTTGCAGCAACGAGACTGAATACCGTAACTTCCAAATCCACGAAAAACAAATCTATCCAGAAAAGCAGACAAAAATTCGCTTGATGCCTTCCTGAGAGACAATCTCCACTCTTCCCAAAACAACAATGCAAGCGTAGACCAGATGTGGCTTGCTTAAAA
This sequence comes from Schistocerca nitens, assembly GCF_023898315.1. NCBI lineage: Eukaryota > Metazoa > Arthropoda > Insecta > Orthoptera > Acrididae > Schistocerca > Schistocerca nitens. The sequence continues at coordinate 15,630,298 of NC_064622.1, forward strand.
AGAAAAATAGTATCGACAGCAGCTGAGAGATTTATACTAAATAAATTAACAAACGACGGAGCGAAACGTTGTCTCGAAACCTGACAGCAAATCCAAAGAGATTCTGTTTGTGTATAAAGTACGCTAGCTGCAAGACAAAACCGATGCGCGATACCAATGGAAATACTATCGATGGCAGTGCTACTAAAGCAGAGCGACTAAACACAGCCTTCCTGAATTCCTTCACCAAAGAAGACGAGGCCGGCCGCTGTGGCCGAGCGGTTCTAGGCGCTTCATCTACATCTACATTTATACTCCGCAAGCCACCCAACGGTGTGTGACGGAGGGCACTTTACGTGCCACTGGCATTACCTCCCTTTCCCGTTCCAGTCGCCTATGGTTCGCGGGAAGAACGACTGCCGGAAAGCCTCCGTGCGCGCTCGAATCTCTCTAATTTTACATTCGTGATCTCTTCGGGAGGTATAAGTAGGGAGAAGAAATATATTTGATACCTCATCCAGAAACGCACCCTCTCGAAACCTGGACAGCAAGCTACGCCGCGATGCAGAGCGCCTCTCTTGCAGAGTCTGCCACTTGAGTTAGCTAAACATCTCCGTAACGCTATCACACTTACCAAATAACCCTGTGACGAAACGCACCGCTCTTCTTTGGATCTTCTCTATCTCCTCCGTCAACCCGATCTGGTACGGATCCCACACTGATGAGCAATACTCGAGTATAGGTCGAACGAGTGTTTTGTAAGCCACCTCCTTTGTTGATGGACTACATTTTCTAAGGGTCTCCCAATGAATCTCAACCTGGTACCTGCCTTACCAACAGTTATTTTATATGATCATTCCACTTCAAATCGTTCCGCACACATACTCCCAGATATTTTACAGAAGTAACTGCTACCAGTGTTTGTTCCGCTATTACATAATCATACAATAAAGGATCCTTCTTTCTATGTATTCGCAATACATTACATTTGTTTATGTTAAGGGACAGTTGCCACTCCCTGCACCAAGTGCCTATCCGCTGCAGATCTTCCTGCATTTCGCTACAATTTTCTACCGCTGCAACTTCTCTGTATACTACAGCATCATCCGCGAAAAGCCGCATGGAACTTCCGGCACTATCTACTAGGTCATTTATATATATATTCTGAAATGCAATGGTCCCATAACACTCCCCTGTGGCATGGCAGAGGTTACTTTAGCGTCTGTAGACGTCTCTCCATTGAGAACAACAGTCCGGAACCGCGCTGCTGCTACGGTCGCCGGTTCGAATCCTGCCTCGGGCATGGATGTGTGTGATGTCGAAAGGCTCGAAAGTTGTGCAGGTCACACCATTATTGAAGACAGGCAGGCCCATACCATTAACGTCGATATCCAGGAGAATTTTGGGACATATATTGTGTTCGAACATTACAAATTATCTCGAACAGAATCTTCTATTGACACACAGAAAACATCGTTGTTGTGAAAGTCTTTACTGACACTAAGTGATGAGTGGTACTGAGAAGAAATATCAGATCGATTCCGTATGTCTAGATTTCCAGAAATCTTTTGATGTTGTACCTCACAAGCGGCTTGTAATGAAACTGCGTGTTTATGGAATATCGTTACGTCACTGGATTCGTGGTTTCCTGTCAGAGAGGTCACAGTTGGTAGTAATCGACGGAGAGTGATCGAGTAAAACTGAAATGATTTCTGACGTTCTCCCAGGTAGTGTTACAGACCCTCTGTTGCTCCTCATCTATATAAATGATTTAGGAGACAATCTGAGCAACCGCCTTAGCTTGTTTGCAGATGATGCTGTCGTTTATCGTCTAGTAAAGTTATCACAAGATTAAAAAAAATGGCAAAACGATTTAGAAAAGATATCTGTATGGTGCAAAAATTGGGAACTGACTAGCAAATAACGGAAAATGTGAGGTCATCCACATGAGTGCTAAAAGGAATCCATTAAACTTCGGTTGCACGATAAATCAGTCTAATGTAAGGGGCGTTAATACCTATGAATTACAATTGCGAACAATTTAAGTTGGAAAGAACACTTGTTACGGGGAAGCTTACCAAAGACTGCGTTTTATTGGCTGAACAGTTAGTAGATGCAACAGATCTGCTACAGAGACTGCTTACATTACGCTTGTCCGCCCTCTTTTAAAATACTGCGGTGTCGGATCAACGAGGTACTTCGAGAAAGTCCAGTGAAGGGCAGCACGTTTTGTATTACCGAGCAATAGGGGAGAGAGTGTCACTGAAATGATACAGGGTTTGTGGTGGACATCGTTAAAACAAAGGCGTTTTTCGTTGCGGCGGGACCTTTTCATGAAATTTCAACCACCAACTTTCTTCTTCGAATACGAAAATATTTTGTTGACACCGACCTACGAAGGGAGGAACGATCAGCATAGTAAAATACAAGAAATGAGAACTAGCACGGAAAGATATAGGAGTCCGTTTTCTTCGCGCGCTGTTCGAGACTGGAATGACAGAGAATAATTGTGAGGTTGGTTCCATGAATCCCCTTCCAGGCACTTGAGTGTGATGTGCGTAGTAACCATAAAGATGTAGATGTAAAGGGCACTTAGTAGATAAACTTTTGATAAGAAAGTTCCCCACTACGTTTCGCTTTATGAAACTTAGCGCAGTTTACCTCCCACTCTATAAAAAGTACATGTATTACCAAAACAATGAACCCACAAACTGCTATCCAACTTAAAGTCTTATGCTGACCTTTGACTAAAGAGAACCTAATTTGAACTTAACTGTAATTGGTCTAGGTAAAACTTGCCTTTATATTAAACGCGCAATTGAAGTAAAAGAATCACCTGGTCCTAATCAAAATTTCCACTTAACCTTGCATGCTGACAACATTGTTACAGGTTTCTCGAAAGCACATAGCGAACAGGAAGCAGGCAACGGTTAAGCAAGGTTTCTATTTTAAATAAAATTTCCAAACGATATTCAAAGTGTAGCACGCCACATGGTGCAATGTGGTAATGCGTAATGATAAACCTTCTTTAAATCGTGGGATGGGGAGATCAACTGTTCCTATGAAATGATTTTACAAGTCAGCGATTTTAGAATGAAGTATGTGTTCAAAAAGACAGAGTAAATCTTCACGTAATCTTTACACCTAACATTGTTCTGAACAATACTGTGCTTAGAAAAATGAACAATGATGTAAAAGGTGTGCAACGTTAACAGAGAATTTCTCTAAAAACCGAAAAGCTTAATCAGTTGATATGTTACTGCACGAGTGAGGAAAGTGCGGTGGTCCCAAGCGAACAAAGTTAACTACCTGACAATAAACATTCCAACAAATTAGCTGCGCAGTGCTGCAGTCTTACCTCAAACCTATTTTCTCTAAATAAAATATCGTTATTCAAAATTTATGTTCTTTTCGTCTTTCAGTATAAACATCATATTCGTCCTTGCTGTCCTTTACAGTCAATCTTTCTTCCTCTAACAAATACAGTCACAAGTCAGCAGAGCACTACAGAATACATCCATCGCCTGCCACACGTCAACTAAGAATGCATCGGACTGCACAGAGGCAAAGACTATGCTTCCACAAGACCAAAAGTTGTTTAACAGTAACGTGACTTGCTCTCTCTCTCTCTCTGACGTGCACATCGATATCTTACAAAAACCAAACTGACATGCCCACCTTACAAATGTACATTCGTATGAGGAACAAGTTTGAAGATGGCATCTCTTTCAGGTCTCCCGCATCACGGCGGATGCAGAGGGCTCTGGCATGCACAGTGTCTGGAGCACTGGACGTCGGGACGCCCTCCACGTGGAGGGACGGGGCGTCGGGAGTGCGGCGCGCCAGTTCTGCTGCTCGCTGCTGACGCGCCAGCTTCTTCTCGTAGTCGGACGAATGTGACGAGGCCAACGAGAAAGAGAATTCTACTGGCGGTGAACAGTTCATATGCCTTCCTGTTTACACTGTTGTTATCTGCTATCAGACTAACAAATTTGAAGCCCACTCTTTCCACCATGCACGGAACATTACTGATCAAAAAGATTTCAGCTCTTCACTTGTCATATTAGCTACTGGTATAATTGCTACAACATCAACATATTTAGACAAAAGAGAAGAGACCATAAAAACCTGTGCTGTTTTGGCACACGTCTCAGGATGAGAAAAGCTACTCCCATGTATTGACCCAGATTTAAATGAAAGTTGTGGTTGCACATAAATCTCATCTAACAACAGAGACACTAACAACTGATGTTTTTCTGAATATGTCACCCTGTTTTCTACATAAGGACTTGTTTGAACTGATGAAGTGACTAACTGGTAATTCTGCAGGGTTCGTGGGTGGGGTAAAAACATTAAATCACATTTCCTCAAGGCATTGTAGGCACTGGCAGAATGTACATACTGGCAGCATGCCACTATCATGGTATTGTTGCCACAGTGTCTGCTGTTTTTTTGGGATTTGTGATACATGGAGTTATTTTACAATAAATTTCAGTTGTGCATTTTCATCATAATATGGGATAGTCTGCAAGCAATTGACAGCACAGTTTCATTTATCTGTAATACTAGGCAAAATTTCCCCTTTCTCAACCACTGACATTACATTTTCTAAAACGTTTATGGAAGTTAATTTCTTCACATCATTGATGGAGGCATTAATTGAAAAATGAATTCCTTCACTAACATTTACTCTAAAGCTTAAATCACTATTAACAGTGATGAATGCAGTAACACAAGGTATTCCCCTGTCTAATCCCAAAAGACGGATATGCAATTTTCCATCATCTCTAATCACAGACCACTTGTTGCTGCAAATTTTATGGCCTTCTAGAAATACAGAAATGTCATTGAGACACGAAAGTGAATTTTGTTGGAGGTGTAAGTTGTTTGATTCAATGCTGTCTTGAATAGCTTTTTTAAGATTATCATCTTCCACATCAGCAAGACGTCTCACTTTTGTAGTTGATTTAGAACAGTATGAGGGAGTGTTGGGAAAAATAGTTGGCACAGCATTTTCGGTGAGTTTTGGGATTATTCTGGGAAATTCTTTCAGTTGTCCTCTGTCCATAATTATGTCCACTCGTATTACACATGATTCATCGAAGTGTTTTACACAAATATTTGGCCGTTTTAGTTTGGTTAAGTCTGTTGGGGTATTTCGAAGCCACAATGCACGACGACTCTCGTCAGATGGTAAAGAAAATGTAGTCGTTCTCTGTGTATCGGAATCATAATTCGACCGACAGCCGAACACACTACATCGACGTAGCATTTCAAGAGTTCCAGATCTAGAAATAAAATGAAACCGTATTTAAATACGTTACCTCGAAGTAACAGTGAGGTGTAAGATCTCGAAATCACGTCAGGATAAACACACACAGACGGTTAAAATCTTCTAAAGTAGTAAACGCAGATGCATTTGAGGTTAACATACCTTGCTTACAATTATCAAATGGTTCAAATGGCTCTGAGCACTATGGGACTCAACTGCTGAGGTCATTAGTCCCCTAGAACTTAGAACTAGTTAAACCTAACTAACCTAAGGACATCACACACATCCATGCCCGAGGCAGGATTCGAACCTGCGACCGTAGCGGTCTCACGGCTCCAGACTGCAGCGCCAGAACCGCGCGGCCACTTCGGCCGGCTTACAATTATCAATGTTTCCCACACAACACCGTAAATATAACAAATTGTGGATGCATCACCACCACACATATACACACGTATTCTGTTGATGCACTTAGTTAAACTCCAATTTTGTAGTACGAAAAACAAACGCAGCAAATAGCAATGCTCTTTCACACACGTTGCTTCCACTAGCAAAACAAGACGCCGAGTGTGAAGTCACTTTCACGCGCCGAGGCCTGTATTTCTCGTTGGCCTCGGAGTGTGACATGTGACGTCATAATTACAACAGGGACTTCTCAGTTTGTGCACATACCGCGAAGCGGGAAGTTTAAAAGTAATCCCATCCCTCAACTTACTCCACATCCAAACAGCATATTTCCGGACATTGGTCGTCTATCAAGAACTTTATATATCAACAAGGAAACGTCACCAACTTGACCTTATATTGCTAAGGAGAAAAAAAGCGCACCAGCAAGATATTAGCCTGAGTAATTGACCCTGCGGGAAAATTTGGGCTGTAATTCTGACGGTAAATAAAACGTGTGGCTAGGGCCTCCCGTCGGGTAGACCGTTCGGCGGTTGCAAGTCTCTCGAGTTGACGCCACTTTGGCGACTTGCGCGTCGTTGGGTATGAAATGATGGTGATTAGGACAACACAACACCCAGTCCCTGACCGGAGGAAATCTCCGACCCAGCAGGGAATCGAACCCAGGCTCCTTTTTTTTCTTTCATTTTGTTTGATACAGTTCGTTGCGTTTGGTCTGGGCGGACGTCACAAGACATCCGTTCAAGTTCGCTTGTTGATCCTTCGATTCAATGTTTTTTTTATTACAGAGGCCGGCCCTTAGGACTGACATTCTGTCGTCCTGACCACTCAGCTACCGGGGGCAGTCATTCTGACGTTATGCATTCGTGACGCTGCGAACGTACAGCTTTTAAACGACGAGCAGAGCATTTGTATGTGACTCGCCTCGTCGCACTGCAGACAGCCGTTTATTATTACCAATCATGTATCTATGCCCTGTACACTGACTCAGCCCACATCATTTCGATAACAGATTTATTCAAACGACCTATGCAACCAACTATCACTTGCCGTAAATCAGAAGCATATCAACTTTTTCGACTATCGCACCCATTCTAAACAGCTGCAAGAGCGCTGACCTGTGCGCCTCACCAGCCACACAGGTGAACACACGGCCCGTGTCCGTGTCACGGGTGTGCTCGCGTTCGCTAGAACGGGGCAGACCTCGTATGTGCGACCTCTTTCCTCTTCATCTACTTTCTGATTCATTATTGTGGTTCGAGTACAGATGCACTCTAACAAAACTACGGTTCGGTAATTTTGGTACTCTACATAAATGACGTAGTAAGTGGTAGGTTTACCAGTAGTACTGGAAGAATTGGCTGGGAAAAAAAAATGAATATGTAAGAGAGAAAATAGGAGCCGACAACTTCTCTCGCCTTCTTCTTCTTTTTTGTTTCTCTTTTTGCGTAAATAGAATTGGACATCATTCACTTTTGGTCGGGGCCGGCCGCGGTGGTCTAGCGGTTCTAGGCGCTCAGTCAGGAACCGCGCGACTGCTACGGTCGCAGGTTCGAATCCTGCCTCGGGCATGGATGTGTGTGATGTCCTTAGGTTAGTTAGGTTTAAGTAGTTCTAAGTTCTAGGGGACTTATGACCACAGATGTTGAGTCCCATAGTGCTCAGAGCCATTTGAACCATTTGAACCACTTTTGGTCCATTGCGTATTTTAATCCTTACAGAGTATGAATTGCATTTTATAAATAATAACAATAAGCTGATCGCATAACTCCTGCGCTTTTAAGGAACCAAAGCAGTTTTCGTACCCGTAAGTCGTAGTCGCATCAACAGTACTTGGAACTATTACAGGAACTTCTTCGTCGTGATCAAACCCAAGAGCTTCTGTTATTATTGATAAATGCGAATGTTGGTTGTAAACTAACAGAAACATGTTTTACTTCTTTCGACGAAGTATTCAAGTGATGTTTGATGTATATTTGTTTTGGTTTTTTTTATTCTTTCTTTTACCTTTTTCTTGAGGAAATTGCGTTTTCTACTGCTGTATGATAAATCTCTGTTGTTTTCTTTATTTTTACTACAAAAACATCGCTCTGTTTCACCTTACCCATCAACAATTTTCGAAAAAAACTGAACTAAACACCGATAACTTCAGTTTTGCTGTAAATGTTTATTCTTAAGTAGTAAGTTTTGCGGTGATTTTATTTTTCCTTTTATCTTTTTATTGGGGAAATTGCGTTTCCTACTGATGTATGATAAATCTGTATTGTTTTCGTTATTTTTATTGCAACAACATCACTTTGTTTCACGCCACGCGGGGTAGCCGCGCGGTCTCGGGCGCCTTGCCACGGTTCGTGCGGCTGCCCCCGTCGGAGGTTCGAGTCCTCCCTCGGGCATGGGTGTGTAAGTTGTCCTTAGCGTAAGTTAGTTTCACTTGGATTAATTAGGGAGGAAGAACAGGGACCGATGACCTCAGCAGTTTGCTACCATAGGAACTTAGCACTCTGCTTCACGTTACACATCAATAATTTTCGAAAAAAACTGAATTAAACAGCGATAATTTTAGTTTGGCTGTAAATAATGTTTATTTTTAACTAACTGACAGGAGCACAACTAAGCAGAAGAAAAATCTTCTTTTTAGGGGGGGGGCGGTCTAGTAAGACACTGATCGCTACATAAAGAAAGCGATTATTACGAGATAACGCCCAACAGCTATCCAACATAACCGGCGTATAGGTAATGCTTGTATGACCTTAATTGGACAAAGCTACTGGGTAAACTACCGTAGACTGCGCTTCTTTATGGTAGTCTAAAGCAGTTTTACAACTCCAGTTTCGACACATGTTATATTGTTCAAGTCGCCTTCCACGACTCTGTCGTATGCCACACGAGATAAGGAACAAGTCCTCTATAACCTCGATGTATCTATTATTTTTGCTGTATGGGGGTGGTGTGTACAATGCTTTGTGTGACACAGGTCACAATCACCAGCTCACCAGAAGTATAATAGTAAACTTTCAACTGAACTCTATAATCGATTCCACCCCTCGCCCCGAGTCATAAGAAAGTCTAATGTCCATCTTTGAAGAAGTGCATAACAAAGCTTTCTGCACTTTTCTCAAACCGATGACGGTTGACGTTTAGGCAACAATAGATAACATTTTCACAGACGTCTTAGAAATCAACCAATCTGACTATTTCATTTGCTGTCAATATCAAAAGACAATTGCGCTTACACATACAACAAGCCAACACATTCCATGCAGGTGAGACACAATGTCTCTTTCAACGTATTATATTATGTTTCAGTACCGAAGATCAGCTGGCAGCGGTCGCGTTTGTCTAGTAAATAAAAAAAAAATGGCTCTGAGCACTATGGGACTCAACTGCTCAGGTCATTAGTCCCCTAGAACTTAGAACTAGTTAAACCTAACTAACCTAAGGACATCACAAACATCCATGCCCGAGGCAGGATTCGAACCTGCGACCGTAGCGGTCTTGCGGTTCCAGACTGCAGCGCCTTTAACCGCACGGCCACTTCGGCCGGCGTCTAGTAAGATATGTGTAAAATAAGTAATGGAGTTTCTCCGATTATCGTTCATCGCTAGAGAAAACGATGGTGACTAATGAAAAATAAGGTAGTGTAAGTGTAATATACTCTACTTCTCAGACGTATTACTTTGTACCGTGTGTAATTTCTATATTTGCCATCTTTTGCCCATAGACTGCGTAAGAACGTCTGCTCAGGCGTGTGCTAGCATGTCCTAGTCTTCAGCAGTGTCTTCAATTAGGCTCCTGTGTATCTCCACACAGTGGCTGATTAACTATTAATGGACGCCATAACAGATGTAGGATTTATCTACCCCTCATCCTGGTATATTGTCCAAAAGATCTTTCTTCATACATTCATTCTGATAGCTCTTCATCTGATACCTTACCTATCCAGTTAATTTTCAATATTACCACAGCCGCAGCCGCAGCCGCAGCCGCAGCCGCAGAGACTATTGGACATGCCAGCCACAGCAGGAGTCACTCTCTACACATACGATTTACTTTAGCTTTGGTTTGCACAGGCTTGCACAGAGATGTGAATTGTGTCTGTGTAATTAATTGTGTTCACTAATATTTTTCCCTAATCTCATTTTTTCCTATGAGGATTATTTAAACCAGTGGAGGCCATATTACGCTCTTCAGTTGTTAGTGGGCGTATTACGCTCTTCAGTTGTAGGCAACTGCTGTCCACCAGTGTAGCAGTGCATTGTCTCTGTTTACTAATGCAGCGATACACCTGGAGTGAGTACACTGATACGGTTGGTGCGTACTACGTAGCGTACCACAACGGACGAGCTGCACAGCGGATTTATCAACAACAATATCCTAATCGCCGTATCCCGCATCATACGACCTTTGCTGCTGTGTACCAACGTCTGCGTGAGACCGGGTCGTTTAGCAAATTACCTGGACAGAGACGCCGTCGCACGGTAAGAACGCTGCAATTTGAGGAAGCTGTCTTGCAGCATGTGGAGCGGGATCCTTCAATCAGCACTAGTGCAATTGCACGTAACATGGGAATGAATCAGAGAAATGTAAGAACAGTCCTTCGAGAGCAATTGTTACGTCCATTTCACTTACAGCGTGTCCACAACCTGGAACCAGTTGATTATCCACCCACAGCACAGTTTTCTCAGTGGTACCTGGAACAATGTGAAATGCATCCTACATTTCCATCCTCCGTGTTGTTTACCGATGAAGCAACGTTCGGGCGTGATGGAGTCTTCAACACGCACAATTCGCATGTTTGGAGTGAGGATAACCCGCATGCCATAGTTACTAGCGTTAATCAAGTGCGGTTCTTCGTTAATGTGTGGGTCGGTGTTGTTGGGGACTGTTTAATTGGGCCGTATCTGCTACCTAGGCCATTAAATGGCAGGCACTATTACAATTTTCTCGCCAGAATTGCTGGAAGACGTCCCGCTCCCTACAAGACAACGCATGTGGTTCCAACATGACGGGGAGCCGGCACATTTCAGTCGTCGATTCCTTGACCGACGGTTCCCAAAACAGTGGATTGACCGAGGTGATCCTGTACCACGGCCTGTTAGATCCCCAGATATGTCCCCTCTGGACTTTTTGTGTGGGGAGAGATGCGCAACCTTGTTTACGCAACTCCTGTTGCATCAGATGAGGATCTGGTTGCCCGGACAGTAGCAGCAGCAGGAACAATTCAGGATACACCTGCGGTTTTTGCCCGTGTCAGACAGAACATGATCCGACGGTGTAACCTTTGTTTACATGTCAATGGAGGTATTTTTGAAAATCTACTATAATTGAAATTGGGTTGTGTTAATGTGTTATCTATTGGTCATAAAAAATGGAAAAGTGTTTTTTGATTTAATTAATTTGCCGCCAGATAAATCTTCCTCTACCGATTTAAATACTCCTCATAAGAAAAAACGACATTAGGGAAAAATATTTGTTTTGATGTCCCCTACAACCTCCCAGAGTTTGTCGGTTTAAATACTTTTCACCCTGTATAAACCATTCATCATGAAACGTCCCCTTAGAAAAATTATAAATGCCTGTGCTGATAAACCTCTTAAATTATTTGATTTTCAAACAGCTGAGCAAAACTGAACGTACTCAGACATTACTCTCTTTAATTATTCTGATCAGCACTAAACTGACACACAATATTTTTAGCGCAGCTCAATCTTTCAAAAATCCCTACAAAAGAATGGCCCTGACTAACAATAACCAATTCCTTTCATGAATCACTTACCTCACAAAAATTTTCGTTACTCGAACTACTGCAATACAACGAGAGCCATTACTACCAGCTAAATAAAAGATTCTAACTACTGAAGGGACTAACTACTGATAGGCATAGTTAGCAAATGAAAGATTTTGATAAAGAACAAACAATGTATTTACCTTAATAGTGTTCAAAAATCAGTTCATGACATCCAGTCTTACAAATTTACTGTCTCTGAAGGACAGACGTCCAGATCATCCTCTCTCAAAACTCCGCCATCTCTCTCCCCACATCCACCACTGCTGGCGGCTCACCTCCAACTGCGCAAAGCTACGCGCTGTTAACAGCCAACTGCCCAACGCCACAATAGCAACTACTGCAACAATGCCAACCAGCCACAGACTGCACACAGCACAGTCAGTGATTTTCATACAGAGCGCTACGTGGCGTTACCAACATGAAAACCTAAACAGCCTACTTACAATCATAACAATAAACCTGATGTAAACAAACACAAACGCGATGATTTGTCAGATGCCGTAGCACACGTACAAATGGTTCAAATGGCTCTGAGCACTATGGGACTCAACTGCTGAGGTCATTAGTCCCCTAGAACTTAGAACTAGTTAAACCTAACTAACCTAAGGACATCACAAAGATCCATGCGCGAGGCAGGATTCGAACCTGCGACCGTAGCGGTCTTGCGGTTCCAGACTGCAGCGCCTTTAACCGCACGGCCACGTCGGCCGTAGCACACGTACACTGGTGTCGTTACGCTCTTAGAAGTGGGTCCCACTTATGTATTAGATATCTTATTACTAAGTTAAATTAAATGAAACATTAAGGTATTCAAATGTATTAACAACCATCAACGTTTTTCTTAAACACGCTTTAGCTACGTAGTTTGTATTTCAAAAATCGTGTACCGTAATAGCCTGTGCAGCGTTTTGCCCAGATTGTGACGCTGTTAACTCGCAGTATGAAAATGGCTAAGGCTTCTTCTTGTCCCGTAGTGGAAGACGGTTAAAAGGTACCGAGAAATAGGTTGTTCTTAATGTTTTTCATAAATTTATAGAGATAATCGGCTTTGAAGTTCTCCGAGGGACTGTATTACGTACAGTTGATTCACAACACCAAATAGGCTTTGTAGCGGAATCGATAACGAAATAGATCGATGAGCAAGAGCATGTCATGGTACGCTGCTTCAAGTCTCGTGTGCGTCATCTTTTTCCTCGTTCAATTTGAAATACCTACATCTGGTAATTGTAAAATTCATAATCATTTTTATGAATAATGCACGTCTTCTTGTTTCTAATTACGTATTGGACCCGAAATTCCAGTTTCCATTTCAAATAAAAATTCTTAATTATCGGTGTTTTATGAAAGTCTGTTCATAAAAGTTGTTTAAATCGAGAAAACATAACAATTTAATTTTTAAGGTAAAAATGAAAAACCAAATTCTCTTTATTTGGATTATGTCCATCGTTTTATACCACAGAGGTACATAAGTATCGTAGAAACATAAAGAATAACCATTTTCACAGCATGGAGCACATCATACAAATGCTGCATTATTACATTTGCTACGGATCTGGAGCCAAGCTGCAGGATTTGGCCCGAGAAGTAACAAGACTGTTCAACTGTCAGACGTACTGGAACTAAGGCACGCATCTTTCTCACACGTCACTGCCGAACGCTGGTGGGCTTTAGAACGGCTCGTTATAAAACGAGAGAGAATGCTGCGCCTGGTTGGCTTCGTCGATTCTGTTGTTGATAGGCACGTTATTAACGAAGCAGGTGACACTGCCAGAACTGAAATGTATTTATCGGATTCGGATAAGGAAGGAGCTACGAGATTTCCAGACGACTGACTGTAAGTAATACCTTCAGTAGCTTCAATATTTAACTATACGGTGAAATCCTTCAATACTCTCTTACGTTACACACAGCTTATGCAGAAAAATTACCCTGTGGTTACGTCAGAAAATTTCATCATTCTTGAAACTTTCTGGCAGATTAAAACTATGTGCCGGACCGAGACTCGAACTCGGGACCTTTGCTTCTCCTGAGCTTCTGTAAAGTTTGGAAGATAGGAGACGAGGTACTGACAGAAGTAAAGCTGTGAGGACGGGGCGTGAGTCGTGCATGGGTAGCTCAGTTGGTTTTTGCCGGCACGGTAGCTCAGCGTGTTCGGTCAAAGAGCCGGTTGGCCTCTGTAATAAAAAAATGAGTGGAAGGATCAACCACCGAACTTGAACAGGATGTCTTGCGACGTCCGCAACGACCAAACACAACGATCAACAACGAACAATATGAAAAAAAGTTGGTAGAGCACTTGCCCGCGAAAGGCAAAGGTCCCGAGTTCGAGTCTCGGTCCAGCACACAGTTTTAATCTGCCGGGAAGTTTCATATCAACGCACACTCCGCTGCAGAGAGAAAAATCTCATTCTTTCATCATTCTTGTTTTTAATTACAATAGTCCGTTAGCTAAAAACGAGAACGTGTTGCGGTTTTCGTCTAGTAGTCTAAGGAACGTATTTCGGGAGATTTGCAGCGTACTATTTCATTCTCGTTAAAAATTAAATGACGTTCGAAGCTGTATTGCACCTCTGCTCGTCTCGTTTTACGTGTGAACTGCAGCTGGCCACGTCACTGCAGGCTAGCTGCACCAGATGACTGGCCAGTGCTGTCCAAGTTAAATGTGCCGGTATTACCGCTAAGTCGATGTGCGCCTAACTCCCAGCACAAAACGCACCCTTATTATCGTACTCGACTGTCCTCGAGACAGCTTGGTTGCAGTCCCACGTGAAACGGAAATCCAATGAGGTTACAGCAAATCGGAAGAATACATAGTGCAATGTTGACATCAGGCTTAGTCTTATGACGAACGGATTGTAGCACTATTTTGCACCTCTGTTCTGGTTTCTGGTGTTGTACTACTCTTCATGAGTGTCACACTATAAATTCAATTCCGTCTGTATTCAATTGCGGCAATAGTTAATGGATTCACAAATAGCCAGTATGTGTAACTTAATTTTTGACGTGATCGTAAGTCGAACAAGGCTTAACCCCCTGCTCCCCACACGGCCTGCCAATCAACCACCCCATTTCCTCAGAAAGCGTATCTAAGCTGACTCGGATATCATATTGTTGTTTCCAAATGACACAGATATCACACGCAAAAGTGAGTCTCCTATCCTCATATGAGTACAATATTAGCAGCTGAATCCCTAGATTTCCGGATGAGACTGTATAATAATTTTTATTGCTATTATTAATGGCATGACACTATCGCAGTAATAAAAATTGATGTGTAGGTCATCTCTTACATTACAGTAAAAACTCGATTAACCGTCACTCTTTAAACCATCAGTTTCTGTTAACTGTCACTGCTGTAACGGCATGATAATACTGTAATAACAGAATGCAGTGACGCTTTCGCTTTGTTTATTTACTCTATTTTAGTGGGAAGTGAATGTACCCGCCCGCCGTAGAATGGTACATAAAATATGACCTTCAGTTGACGTGCTAACACATCTCCCGCTTTTCTTGTCTTTGTCTCACTTGTGAGTCAACAATTACCACTGGATCGGTTTCCAGTTGTTGCGAGAAGACTGTAATTGTCGCAATGTACCTAGCGGGCTGTGCCGTGTAACGTGTTTTCCACTCGAATAAGCTTTGTTGAATAATATTTTACACTACCGTATTTAGTGTAGGTGTGTGTGATACAATGACTTGATAAAATGTTGAAAAACGTAAACGTGTTGTTTACATTGAGTGTGTGACAGTTGACGAGATGGTCAATTTGTTACAAATCAGCACAAATTTGACGTCAGAAGAAGTATCAGAGTGGTTAGAGCGTGACAAAGTAGATGGGAGTTTTCAAATTTTGAGTGATGACGAAATTGTTGCCAGCGTGTGCCACCAAAGAAGAAGAAGAAGGAGCTGATGAAGACGAGTGTTCAAACCATGAAGAAAAACAAACTATTAGCCATTCAGAGGCCGAAAAAATGCTGTCCAAGTGTATAGAATGGTTTGAAAGTCAAGAAGAGGCTAATGCAACGCAGGCACTACTGCTCCGAAAAATACGAAATACTGCCGCAGTGAAAGCTCGAACATCAAAAAGGCAGAAGAAATTGACTGACTATTTCCAAGCTAGATAAAGTATTTCACCTGTAAGTTTATGTACAGTACAGTCAGTACATTACGCATTTTGGTACTTTTATACCTAATGTACGGATGTTTTTATCATGTAATAAATAGTTTTACTTGCTATTACAATCGTGTTTAATTTGTTTTCGCTCCGAAATATTATTGTATTACTGTGAGAGTGATATGTGTCTATACATAAAATAATTGATTGAGTTATGTTTTGGAAGAATATAGTGTTTCTGTTATCCGTCTATTCGTTCAACCGTCACGGCCACGGTCCCGAAGATGACTGTTAATCGAGTTTCCACTGTACTATCGTCATTTACGGAGGTTTTCGCGACCAATATGTTAAAGTTATTCGTAGCTTAAAGACGTCACAGTGCGTCTGACATACTGCTCTCCGAAGTAGTTCTGTTACCTGTATTGTGATTAGTTCGCCAGTGTACTTGATAAGCGTTTGTAAGGTCTTATGCAACATTTCATCACCGTATGAAGAAAGCAGAAGATGGGCGATTTATTTTACGCGGACATGAGTATGAATAATGAGCATTTCTCAGCTTGAAATTTTCACAGAGCTGATGTCAGATGTAAAAACACTGTAAACTAAGTAAGCTCAATCCTTCTTGTGCGTCTTCTTTGATTTCTTCGCGGTTTGAGGCGCCGCTGCCTTCTTGCCGGCGAACAGCCGCAATACAGCCCTGATTGCGATCCCCGCCGCTAGGAGCAGCACCGCGGCCGCGGCTACCAGCACGGCGACGACATCTACCAGGAAGTACTGGTACCAGGCGAGGTCCAGCGCCGCGGACCTGAGGTGTGGTGCCCCCTGGTGCCTGATCACGTACTCTGTCCAGTAGACAGCCTCGTCCAGCGGCTTCATCGGGCGGTCGTTGAAGATCCTGGATAGCCGCTGGGCGTTCTCGCGGTACCTGCGGATTTCAACCAAAATTACGTTCACGTCATTTCCACAGGTGCTCTGTAAAAATGAAATAACAGCACGATTCCTTTCTCTACAACGTTACACCGCGATATAGATTTCAGCGTAATTAGCTGCTCCAAATTCCAAATGTTGTTAGAGCAGCTAATTTTCCTCAAAGGGCTTCTCCAGAGAAATAGGAAAATGGAAATTTTTTTAATGAAGTTTGACATGGTATGCCATGCTTCAAAAATGACAAAACACAAAAAGGAGACCAAAGTTGGACGACTGCGCGACTGACAAATAGTAACATACCAGACAGATGCTACCGTTTTCCAGAAAGTTCCGGAAACTTCATAAAGTAAACAGTAAGAAATACCTTTATTTCTAAATAAAACTTCGTCGATCGACTGAAAGGATAGAGAAAGGAAGCGAGGCACTATTGCATATAACTCAATAAAATACTGCGTGTTTCAGCTAGAAGAAAATATTAAACTGTGTATGAATTTCAGTGTACAAGTAGTTCAAATAATTCGTTTTTGTACTTATTCTGTTGTAAAATTTTATTACCATGATGCATCACCAGTACCGTATTAAATCTGACTTCTGCAAATGCGATTAGTGCTTCTAGTAATCACATTATTCATGTCCTATAGTACAATTCTCGAGTTATTAAAACGATTTTGCGTACCATTTTGTAGCAGCAAAACAATTATCTGATGTAAATAGCTTCCATTTTTCAAAAGGAGCCATCAGGGAATACTACAAATGGGATCCTTGGGAAAATGCTACAGGTCTGAAAAGCATCTGTTACTTACGTACAAGTATCGGCAGTGTCTGCATCAGTCACCGTCGCAATTGTCCTCTTTTTATTTTCATTCTTCCCTTGGATGTAGATTCTCTTAAATTTCTTGCATTTCGTCTGAGATAGCTTCGCATTTTATTGTTCTTCTATTTGTTACATCAAATAGATTTTGTTTTACTCCGTCAATGTGTGTAATCTATAGAAAACACGAAGTTAACTGAACGAACAGTTCGCGGTTCATAGTAAGAGTTTCTCGGACCCCAAAAGGGACTCTACATGTGGTTTCTTTAGCACTTAATACAGGGTGTCCAGAAAAGGGCTCCCTGATTTCAAAATTAAATATCTCTAAAACAAAGTTCGATAGAGCAATGCAGTAAGCGGTATGTTTATTGTGAAAGCTGTAAGAAGTTTATACAGCAGTTTGATATGATAAGTTACAAAAGATGCTAACAGATGGCGCTGTACGCTGTACAGCTCATATCAGCATACATAAGTGAAATAATCGTATGAAAACAATCTTTGCAAACAATCACATCACAATGTTTCCAAAATGTTCACCATTGGCACTACAGAGGTGGCGCAAACGAAGAATGAAATTCGCCATCACATTTCGTAGTGTCTCAACCGAAATGGATTCACATGCCACAGAGATCGCCGATTCAAGCTCGTCCAGCGTGGCGGGATGCTTCGGGTAGACCATGTCTTTCACTGTGCCCTGCAAAAAAAAAAGTCACAGGGAGTCAAATCCGGCGAATATGGAGGCCAATCCATGCCTGCACCAGTAAATTTGGGATATTCCAAAGCAATGACTCGATTCCCGAAGTATTCCTCAAGAAAGCGAAACACTTGTTCGGTCCGATGTGGTCGGGCTCCATCTTGCATAAACCATTCAGTACCTGGTCGATCCTCCAACGCTTGGTGTGTGGCGACAAATTGTTCCAAAATTGCAACGTAACGTGCACCAGTGACCGTTTCTCGAATGAAAAAAGGGCCAATAATGCCTCTGCTGCATACTGCAGCCCACACAGTAACTTTAGGAGAATACAGGGGTTTCGCTTCACACCAATATGGCATTTCGGAAGCCCAAAATCGCCAGTTCTGCTTATTCACGTATCCATTCAGGTGGAAGTGTGCTTCATCTGTAAACCAGATGCAGCCAACATCAAATCCTTCACTATCAATCATTGTGAGCATCTGATTAGCAAAGGCAAACCGTTGTTACACAGCTCGTACGGGTATGGCCTGGTGCGTTTGAATTTTGAATGGAAACATGTGTAGGCTCTTTCTCAGTATTTTCTGCGTGCTGGAACGCTTCAAACCAGTATCAGATGCAATTCTACGGACGGATGACAATGGATTTCGCTGAATAATTCCAGAAACTGTGGCGATATTTTCAGGCGTAACTGCGGTTTGCTTGCGGCCAACATGCCCCACTAGATCATCAGTTACGCTGCCTGTTCGTTGAAATTTTGCGAAGAGCGTACGAATGGTTTTCGCATCGGGTCCTTTTGGAACATTAAATCGTGCTTGAAAACTTGGCCTTGTTGCCGTAGGACTCTCTTCTAACCTGTGGTGCTCTAGCACCAGAAAAACGCGATGTTCAATGGAGTACATGGTTTTAATCTCTTCCTTCGGTACGCTAACCTCCTTTCACGTTTCAATAGTGGAACTGATCGCTCTGGGCTTCGGATCACTATTTATACTAGACATTACGTATGGCAATTACAGCGCCATCTGTTAGCAGCTTTTGTAACTATTATTTCAAACTGCTGTATAAACTTCTTACAGCTTTCACAATAAACATACCGTTTACTGCATTCCTCTATCGATCTTAATTTTCGAGATATTTAATTTTGAAATCAGGGAGTCCTTTTCTGGACACCCTGTATTCCTTTCAAAGGCCTCTAAGGTCAATCATCGTCTGCACTCTTCGAAGGAGGGAGTCCATGAGGAGAGGGTGGTAAATCTCTAGTTCTCTGCCACCTTATGCAAGGCAGCCACGGCTACGTCCCGGAAGTCATCGCAGGTTCTTCGTGCAGCGCCAGTCCAGTTTCCTCGCAGGACCCAATTCGCCTGTGCCCTTATGTTTCCAGTGCGGCTGAGTCTGGTGCAGAGATATTCTGCTCCACAATCGACTCCTGCATCATAGCTGACATGTGTGTTGCAAACTGACCCCGCTCGATACCGATTACTTCCTCACAGTACACATATCACAATGACGGGATCATTATAATACCGATAATACAAGTATACTGGGTCGAAAGTTTGCTCTGTAGCCCAGCTACCCGAATCAGCCCCGAACCCTATAAGCCGACCCGGCAAACTCAGTAGCATATCGCTACTGCGCCACGTTTAAAGGAAGGATTTGGCAGTGATTTGTGTAAGACTTAATTAACCCGGACTCAACTTATTACACGTGAAAGCTAACTTCCCACAAGTTTTACTGAATTTTACCGAACCGCGAAATCGGAGTACTGTGACAGCGTCAAATGAACTCCCTCCACAACAGCAATGAAGCGGGTCACGTCTAGCAAGCGCTAAGCGAAGCTTCAAGTGATGTAAAGAGAGAGAGCACTGGAAATTGCATCAGTGGAAACGAGCCATTTGGAGTGATGATGAACCAGGCTGTACCCGGTGGCAACCCGTCGAAAGGCCTGTTCGAAGTTATCTGCCGTCGTGTGTAGTCGCAACAACGAAGTATCGAGGGGGTTGTGTTCCGTATGGTCTGTGTTTTACATGGCTACCATGTGGTCCCCGTATTGAAGTTAAGAAAACGCTAAATGAGGAAGTATGTTAACACAATTTACAGCATAGTGTACGGCAAACAGAGCGAGAACAGTTCGGAGAGGACGATTGTTTCTATCAGCTGTCATAAAGCGGAGTCTGTAAGGCAATGGCTTGTCGACAATGTCATTCCTGAAATGGACTGGCCTGCTAAGAGTCCCGACTTAAACCGAATGGTGCACCTTTGGGATGAGTTAGAATGTCGAGTTCGCTCCACACCCCAATGTCTGGTATCTGCTCTTGAGGAAGAATGTACTAAAATACGTCCATAGACGTTCAGACACGTCACTGGAAGTCTTGCCAGCGAGAGAAGGGAGGAAACACTCCGTATTAATAGCCACTGATATTTGTGCTGTTAGTTTTGGTCTGACACTGGTTACAGATAATCGTAGCCCACGTCGTTTCGTATAATCATGCACCACTGTCTTACTATTAACTAATTACGCACGGGAATGTTCTCATGCCTATAACGCAAGTTTCTTTTCGGGCCACTCTTAAGCAAAATGAAGCATGCGCCAAATTGTCTTTCATCCGATGTGCGTGGTCCAAAAGATTTGTATTTTGAATGCTTTTATGACGACTATTATCCGACATATTGTCAAGACGGAGTTCAGGAAGAGACTACCTGAACGACACATTATCGATATACGTTACAAGTGTTTATTCCATGTTTCAAAGTTAAATCTAGTGAACTGAATTGTTGAACAAGAGTAGTTTGAGTGGTCCGCAATCAGTATGCTAAAGTACAGCCAAATCGATGGCTGTACCTTGACCTTTACGAGAACTCTACATCTACATCTACATCTACATCCATACTCCGCAAGCCACCTGACGGTGTGTGGCAGAGGGTACCCTGAGTACCTCTATCGGTTCTCCCTTCTATTCCAGTCTCGTATTGTTCGTGGAAAGAAGGATTGTCGGTATGCTTCTGTGTAGGCTCTAATCTCTCTGATTTTATCCTCATGGTCTCTTCGCGGGATATACGTAGGAGGGAGCAATATACTGCTTGACTCTTCGGTGAAGGTATGTTCTCGAAACTTTAACAAAAGCCCGTACCGAGCTACTGAGCGTCTCTCCTGCAGAGTCTTCCACTGGAGTTTATCTATCATCTCCGTAACGCTTTCGCGATTACTAAGTGATCTTGTAACGAAGCGCGCTGCTCTCCGTTGGATCTTCTCTCTCTCTTCTATCAACCCTATTTGGTACGGATCCCACACTGCTGAGCAGTATTCAAGCAGAGGGCGAACAAGCGTACTGTAACCTACTTCCTTTGTTTTCGGATTGCATTTCCTTAGGATTCTTCCAATGAATCTCAGTCTGGCATCTGCTTTCCCAACGATCAACTTTATATGATCATTCCATTTTAAATCACTCCTAATGCGTACTCCCAGATAATTTATGGAATTAACTGCTTCCAGTTGCTGACCTGCTATATTGTAGCTATATGATAAGGGATATATCTTTCTATGTATTCGCAGCACATTACACTTGTCTACATTGAGATTCAATTGCCATTCCTTGCACCATGCGTCAATTCGCTGCAGATCCTCCTGCATTTCAGTACAATTTTCCAATGTTACAACCTGTCGATATACCACAGCATCATCCGCAAAAAGCCTCAGTGAACTTCCGATGTCATCCACAAGGTCATTTATGTATAATGTGAATAGCAACGGTCCTACGACACTCCCCTGCGGCACACCTGAAATCAATCTTACTTCGGAAGACTTCTCTCCATTGAGAATGACATGCTGCGTTCTGTTATCTAGGAACTCTTCAATCCAATCACACAATTGGTCTGATAGTCCATATGCTCTTTGTTCATTAAACGACTGTGGGGAACTGTATCGAACGCCTTGCGGAAGTCAAGAAACACGGCATCTACCTGGGAACCCGTGTCTATGGCCCTCTGAGTCTCGTGGACGAATAGCGCGAGCTGGGTTTCACACGATCGTCTTTTTCGAAACCCATGCTGATGCCTACAGAGTAGATTTCTAGTCTCCATAAAAGTCATTATACCCGAACATAATACGTGTTCCAAAATTCTACAACTGATCGACGTTAGAGATATAGGTCTATAGTTCTGCACATCTGTTCGACGTCCCTTCTTGAAAACGCGGATGACATGTGCCCTTTTCCAATCCTTTGGAACGCTACGCTCTTCTAGAGACCTACGGTACACCGCAGCAAGAAGGGGGGCAAGTTCCTTCGCGTAGTCTGTGTAAAATCGAACTGGTATCCCATCAGGTCCAGCGGCCTTTCGTCTTTTGAGCTATTTTAATTGTTTCTCTATCCCTCTGTCGTCTATTTAGATATCTACCATTTTGTCATCTGTGCGACAATCTAGAGAAGGAACTACATTGCAGTCTTCCTCTGTGAAACAGTTTTGGAAAAAGACATTTAGTATTTCGGCCTTTAGTCTGTCATCCTCTGTTTGAGTACCATTTTGGTCACAGAGTGTCTGGACATTTTGTTTTGATCCACCTACCGCTTTGACATAAGACCAAAATTTCTTAGGATTTTCTCCCAAGTCAGTACATAGAACTTTACTTTCGAATTCATTGAACGCCTCTCGCATAGCCCTCCTCACACTACATTTCGCTTCGCGTAATTTTTGTTTATCCGCAATGCTTTGGCTATGTTTATGTTTGCTGTGAAGTTCCCTTTGCTTCCGCAGCAGTTTTCTAACTCGGTTGTTGTACCACGGTGGCTCTTTTCCATCTCTTACGATCTTGCTTGGCACATACTCATCTAACGCATATTGTACGATGGTTTTGAACTTTGTCCACTGATCCTCAACACTATCTGTACTTGAGACAAAACTTTTGTGTTGAGCCGTCAGATACTCTGTAATCTGCTTTTTGTCACTTTTGCTAAACAGAAAAATCTTCCTACCTTTTTTAATATTTCTATTTACGGCTGAAATCATCGATTCAGTAACCGCTTTATGATCGCTGATTCCCTGTTCTGCGTTAACTGTTTCAAATAGTTCTGGGCTGTTTGTCACCAGAAGGTCTAATATGTTATCGCCACGAGTCGGTTCTCTGTTGAACTGCTCAAGGTAGTTTTCAGATAAAGCACTTAAAAAATTTCACTGGATTCTTTGCCCCTGCCACTCGTTATGAACGTTTGAGTCTCCCAGTCTATATCCGGTAAATTAAAATCTCCACCCAGAACTATAACATGGTCGGGAAATCTACTCGAAATATTTTCCAAATTATCCTTCAGGTGCTCAGCCACAACAGCTGCTGAGCCAGGGGGCCTATAGAGACATCCAATTACCATGTCTGAGCCTGCTTTAACCGTGACCTTCACCCAAATTATTTCGCATTTCGGATCTCCGTCAATTTCCTTCGATACTATTGCACTTCTTATCGCTATAATCACGCCTCCCCCCTCACTGTCCAGCCTGTCTCTGCGGTATACATTCCAGTCTGAGCCACATAACGATAAGAAGTCCTCACTTCTGCTACTCCTGATGTGTAGACTGTATAATCAGTCACTAAAATCTTCGCTTTTCCTGTGGACTTTGTTGGAATTAATTCATCATTAATGTAATTTGTAGATCACATTATTATTATTGTTGTTATTTGCAGAATTCATAGTCATACCGTATAGATGGGCTAATAACAAATGTTGCCGCGAATTTTGTCATACTCGCCACCAAACGTGACTCTCGTTGATATGTTGTCTAAAAACCAGAACTTCTACCCTGGAAAATTAACTGCACTGCATCAAACTAGAGGCATGTCCTCCACACAGGTCGCGTATCATATGGCAATGAAGGACAAAAGTCCGTTACAACTTAACACGGAATTGAACCACTTCCTGTTTGCGTACAAAGCCTACGGGTTGTCCATTAAGCTACAGTGACGACCAGCTATGATTTGCATTTTAGGATCCATGTGGTGTATCTATAGTGCAATAATTCGCTGCCAGACGATTAGTAAGAAAGAGAGCCACTGGAGTCGCACTTAGTCATAGCGAGGCTCTCGCGAAAGTCAGAGAAGACAGACAGATACGGTCTAACAGATGTCTTTGCTTTGCTCTTGAAGGGTTGTTTTTATATTATTTTTACTATTTCACCTTGTTATATATACATTGAGATTAGTTGCGCTTATGTATTTTGTTTTTTCTTTTGTATGTTTACGTATCTTTTGCGATGTATCATGCAATATTTTACCTCAAGTGTTTGCGAAATATGCCCGTCGTACAGCAGCTTCGACCAATCACAGCAGAATAGGTAGAATTTCCAATGGTAGAACATGTAGATTGGATAGTTTTGCGGTGGACAAACTTTGTTTGCATTTAAGAACTTATCATACTGCAGCAATCCAGAGCCACTGAAGTAGCTTGTTTGTTTATGTTGATTATTCTAATACCAGTGAGACTTTTATTTAATAAATTTGGGAAAGAGTAAAGATTTATATATTTTTCAGTTATCTCAGCATTAAATACTATTCGACTCATTAGCGAGCATTCAGGTTGCTTCGCCACTCTTTAAAATTATTCATCCGATTTCATTTCCATTTGAAAGATTTTGTTACATATTACTTTTCTGTATGAACTCCATCATTACTGATAGAAAGAATAATTAAGGGTGGATCCTGCCATCGCTGTACATGGCGAAGTACATGGCAAGACTTGAGAATTTTATACTTGAGTTATCTTTCCCTGTAATTGGAGAGCAGAAGTTAAGTGTTATTTAGTCAGTGACAGAGACACTTTTCGTATCCAGAATGAGATTTTCACTCTGCAGCGGAGTGTGCGCTGATATGAAACTTCCTGGCAGATTAAAACTGTGTGCCCGACCGAGACTCGAACTCGGGACCTTTGCCTTTCGCGGGCAAGTGCTCCACCATCTGAGCTACCGAAGCACGACTCACGCCCGGTCCTCACAGCTTTACTTCTGCCAGTACCTCGTCTCCTACCTTTCAAACTAGGGAAAGGTCCCGAGTTCGAGTCTCGGTCGGGCACACAGTTTTAATCTGCCAGGAAGTTTCACACTTTTCGTATGTTTGACAGTGACTATTCAAAATGAGGAACAGAGAAGAATAGACGAGATCTACTTTTTCAAGTAGTAGGGGATAAATCAGCAGGGAGTGCAAGGAAACCAGCAGGAAAGAAAGAGAAATGGCATCAGATACCAATAGGAACTATCTTAAGTAGAAGTGTATGACCTATACGATGCAAAATTTGTACAGACAGGTCGTAAGTGAAGTAACTGAGGAAGTGAAGCGAGGGTTTATAAAGGAACTTAATAAATTTTTTATTGATAAATGTAAAGATAATAATTCGACTCTCATGCCAATGATAAATTAGAAAAGTATTTAACACTGACGGACAAAAGAAGATTTACGCTCTTCGTTTATTGATTTTAGTAGTAGTTACATTACGTTGCTCTCATGTCCTGGTGATAAGACGTGTTGCGTAATTTTAAAGTGAAATTGTGTTATATAATGAAAGTTATTTATGAACACAGTGATTTTTCTCGTTTACGATACCATGGATCCCACGTCCTGTAACTCTGGGAGTTATTATCATTTTAATTTTGTGTGGAGAATTTAGATGGAGGCGTCGATCTTCATGGCGGCGCAGCTCCACAATAGAGGTGCTGAATGTGTTCGTCTCTTTCCCTTCGTGGCCGCCGACGTCAGTTTCTATATTTAGGTCACATCTGCCGCAACACTCAGAACCTGCGATCTTTCTTTTCGTTTGGTTACGAAGTCCGATTATTTTCCTTCTCAGGTGAATAAATGCATTTTAACCACAATTCTTTTTACCCAGGGCACGGAGAATGATAGTACTTGGAACGTACGTGCCTCTACCCCGATCGTACGATCGCATATGTTTGAGTGTGTACGGACGTAACTATACTTATGACCGATTTCCCTAAGAGCATTAATTCTTATTTTGAACCACTCACTCTCTAATGTACGTGCCCTCTTATTTAGTGTCGTCAATCGGGTGTATTCCTTCATAACATTACTGTTAATATTCAGTGGCTTAGTTTCCACAATTGACCTTTGCCTGTGTCGCAGCGGCGCTTCACGCGAAATATTTATTACTCGACAATCATACTAACTCTCACTTCAAAATCACGATACGGGCTGACTAAGTATCTAGCAAATTTAACGGGGCGGTTACAGATTGGAGGGCAAAGATAAATCAAAGAAGTAAGTGAGCAATTGGCAGAGTTCAAAAAGCTACGAGAAAAGTTTAAATTAGACTGAAAGTCAGAGGTTGAAGACGAGCTTCAAGAATAGCGAGGTAGATAAAAAGGAGGTAACATCTTTTAAAAATGAAATAATTTAAGAGGATACAGAGGATATTGAGGACAAATAAATTAAAGGAGAATTGAAAGTGAACAGGTAGAAGCAAAACTTGGAAAAACTGTTCAAAATCAAGTTCATGAATGTAGGCAAGGCAAGGATGAAGTTAAAATTTATTGTGGTCGTGTTATTGAAGAGCATGAGCGACACAGTAGAGAAGAGGTCGATGAAGTAATATAGAACGCTTCTTGAATACAGGACAGAGTGGAGTTACTTGAAAAGGAAGTTTAAGGAGAGGATATTGCAATTTTAGCTTATGGGAATATACATACAAATGGGAGCAGTTTGAGTAATATCAGGTTTGAAGGAAATGAGATGACGAAGATACCTAACGATATGACGGACAGGGTGAGCAGCAGTCTGCAGCTGTTTGCTGATGATGTGTGATGTACGGGAGAGTGACGTCGTTGAATATCTGTAGGAGGATACAAGATGAGTTAGAGAAAATTTCTACTTGATTTTGATGAACAGCAGCTAGGTCTCAATGTAGAAAAATGTAAGTTAAAGTAGATGAGTAGGTAAAACAAAACCGATAATATTCGAATGCAGTATTAGTTGTGTGCTGCTTGACACAGGCACATCGATTAATGACCTAGGCGTAACGTTGCAAAGCAATATGGAATATGAAATGGAACGAGCACGTACGGGTTGTTGTAGGAAAGGCAAATATGGTCGACCTCGGTTTATTGGGACAATTTTGGGAATGTGTTAGTTCATCTGTTAAGGAGACTGCATATAGTGCAGTATGCTAGCCATTGTCGAGTACTGTTCGAGTGTTTGCGACTTGTAGCAGGCTGGATTAAAGAAAGACATCGAAACAATTCAGAGGTAGGATGCTAGATTTGTTACTGGTAGGTTCGAACCACGCACAAGTCTTGCGGAGATTCTTTAGCAGCTCAAATGGAAATCCGTGGAGGGAAGGCGACGTTCTTTTCGCGATGTACTATTGAGTAAATTTATGGAACCGTCATTTGAAGCAGTCTGTAGAATGATAATACTGTCGCCAACAAAAATGTCGCGTGAGGACCAGAAGCTAAGGTTAGAGAGATGAGACAGGCATATAGACACCAGTGTTACCCTTCGCTCTATTTGCTAGTGGAACAGGAAAGGTAACGACCGGCAGTGGTACAGGGTACCCTCCGCCACGCACCTTATCGTGGCTTGCGGAGTATGTATGGAAATGTAGATGTACAAACAGCCTAACGTCGTTCGGGTGATGAAAAGCAAAAGGCTGCATTGGGCAGGTCACGCAGTGTGGAGGAAACACGGTAGTCCAAAATTAGAGTGGAATGTATCTCACCAGGCATCAGACAGTTGAGAAGATCTAGGAAGAGATAGACCGACTGAGTAAGAGAAGACTTGCTGCAACTGGAGTGTTGGAGAACTGGACAAAGACTGCAGAAGCCAGAAGCAGATTAACTGTGGCTGCATGCGTTGCTGTTGGCCTGATTGTGTAAAGAAAAGTAAAAAGTAGGTACCAGGTGATCAAAAAGTCAGTATAAATTTGAAAACTGAATAAATCACGGAATAATGTAGATAGAAAGGTACAAATTGACACACATGCTTGGAATGACATGGGGTTTTATTAGAACCAAAAAATACCAACGTTCAAAAAATGTCCGACAAATGGCGCTTCATGTGATCAGAATAGCAATAATTAGCATAACAAAGTAAGACAAAGCAAAGATGATGTTCTTTACAGGAAATGCTCAATATGTCCACCATCATTCCTCAACAACAGCTGTAGTCGAGGAATAATGTTGTGAACAGCACTGTAAAGCATGTCCGGAGTTATGGTGAGGCACTGTCGTCGGATGTTGTGTTTCAGCATCCCTAGAGATGTCGGTCGATCACGATACACTTGCGACTTCAGGTAACCCCAAAGCCAATAATCGTACGGACTGAGGTCTGGGGACCTGGGAGACCAAGCACGACGAAAGTGGTGGCTGAGCACACAATCATCACCAAACGACGCGCGCAAGAGATCGTTCACGCGTCTAGCAATGTGGGGTGGTTCTAATAAAACCCCATGTTATTCCAAGCACGTGTGTCAATTTTTACCTCTCTATCTACATTATTCCGTGGTTTATTAAGTTTTCAAATTTATACTGACTTTTTGATCACCCAGTACTTACAACAATAGAAATAATAGTAATGCCTCAACGGCCACATCACCTCTGTCACAAGAAAAGTGCGTGAAGATCTTCAGAGTGCTTTAGATTTAGTACTTGTAGAATGTATTACCTTGTCGATGTATGTATGCAGACTGAAGTGATGAATGGAAATTTGTACTGAGGCCAGTATTCGAAGCCGGGTCTCCTGCTCACTAGGCAGATCCGCTAACCACTACACCTTCCTGAATGGGTACTTGCATTGAGGAAGGAGGCATGCTGGTGTAGTCTAGGCAGCTGTACTGAGCCAGGGCGGCGCTGTGTTCAGCACAGCTGCCTAGTGAGCAGAAGACGCAGGTTTGAATCCTAGGCTTGGTACAAATTTTCATTCATCGCTTCAGTCTGCACATACATACATCATAGGTGTGAGACTTGGGAAGGTCCCTGGAACCGTACAGTCTGATGTGATAAACCGCGGTGTTACGGGTGGGTGGGTGGGTGAGCGGTCGGCTACCTGGGCTCGTTGAGCACCTGGTCGAGCGCCCACTGGACCGACTCGGCGGTGATGTTGCGCAGCTGCAGCAGCACGGCGAAGCCCTGCTGGACGGCCTGGATGGCGTTCAGCTCCTGCTCGGCGAACACGGGCAGCGCCACCACGGGCACGCCGCGCGCTATCGCCTCCTGCGTGCTCAGCAGGCCGCCGTGCGAGATGAACGCGCGCACGTTCTTGTGGGCTGCAACAGACAGTGTGGCCCCGTCGTGTACTGCCACCACCAACAGTCGTACAAAAAAAAAAAAATGCTGATTCGGCTACCTGCGTATTAGGCGTCACCGCTAAAGGCACATAAACACACTGGACCAAAAGTTGGCCACCCTCAAGAGGCTGCGGAGAACGAAGTCAGCTCGGAACACGCTAGCACTATGCTGTTTCGTCTTATGAACTTCCACCATCCCACTCGCTAGAGCCTGCATATTTGGAATGATAATATGAAGTACTAGAAAAACTCAAGAAATTACATGCCTTCGAGGTACGTCTTCCAGCAAGACATAAAACCTTTTATAATGCAGGAGACAAAGATACAAGTAGTTGTTCCTCGATACTGCAAATCTGCTTCCGGTTTCCGAAAGACGAGCGAGCTCTGAGCCACAGTGTCATCATGACAATGCGTTCAAATTCACATTATAGACTCTAAGAAAGAGTAAATATGCCCCACGGTAGAATTATCCCACTTGGACTGAACCACATAGAGGTGATGTACATGTATAGACTGTGGTGTCACCGCCAGACACCACACTTGCTAGGTGGTAGCTTAAATCGGCCGCGGTCCATTAGTACATGTAGGACCCGCGTGTCGCCACTGTCAGGATCGCAGACCGAGAGCCACCACAAGGCAGGTCTCGAGAGACGTACTAGCACTCGCCCCAGTTGTACGACGACGTTGCTAGCGACTACACTGACGAAGCCTTTCTCTCATTTGCCGAGAGACAGTTAGAATAGCCTTCAGCTAAGTTAATGGCTACGACCTAGCAAGGCGCCATTTGTACCATTGCATGTATTCAAGATAGTCTCACTTGTATCATCAAGAATGCTGTATACCAAAGGACGATATAAAAGTTAAGTGTTCTAGTAGCTACGTTCTTTTCTTTATCACATTCATTACGAATCCTGTTCCAGACCTAACGCCGGACGGCGTGAGTTGACGCGTGCCCTTTCGGCTACTTCACTGTGGACTGGCTGCCTTAACAGTCCACTACATAGACTGCTGGCATAAGCTGTCGCCAGCACACAGGTTAGCAAAGAGATTGCGAGAAAATCGGTAGTAGGCGCTGGATGAAACGCGCCTATCAGGAGAGGGGCCAAAGACAGACTTGCAAGGAACGCGCCGCCAACGACCTCTCCACTGCCAGTATTTAGATCCCCGCCACAGACAGCTGGGCCCAGTCGGTCACAGACAGTCAGCCCAGATGCAGTCGCAGTCGCAGTCAGTCTGAGTTACTAACTCAGTCACTATTCTAGTTCACGTCCGTCAGTTCACGTCACTGGCTACGACACTGTAATGTTTATAGTTGGACTTGTAGTTCACCAGCAGTCTATCGTGGACTATTACAGAAAAGCTTGTACCACAACACATGGATAGCTTAAAGATAAGTAGCTTTTTCTTCTGGTTAATAGAGAACCCTGTTAATACATGTGTGCAATTTGTGTTGTAGAAAGATAATACCGGCAACCAAACAACATCCTCTCCCTTGCCGACGCGCGGGGTAGCCGTCTTCCAACGATTCGCGAGGCTCCCCCCGTCGGAGGTTCGAGTCCTCCCTCGGGCATGGGTCTCTGTGTTGTCCTTAGCGTAAGTTAGTCTAAGTCAGATTAAGTAGTGTGTAGGCCTAGGGACCGATGACCTCACCAATTTGGTCCCACAGGAACATACCACAAATTTCCAAAAATTTCTCCCTTGCTTCCCCTGGTACAAGACTCTACAGTGTCAATGACGACACAAAAGTGGCGACGAGGATAATTCTGTGTAGATTGAAGTTAATCAACTTGGTAAACAATTTTGCTTGTTTCTCTAGTGATTTAGCTTCAGGCATGCCTATTTCTATTTGCTAATGTGTTGTTGTGTTCTTGCATGTATTCCAGGAGGGGAGCCACACAATCAATCAAATTTATCTTTTGAGAGGCTATACTTCCTTTTTTGCTATAACATATTTGTGTAAACCATGACTACCCCGCCCGGACCTCAGCCGCAGACGGCAATGTGATGGATGTGAGACGTGCGTCTCACTTTGAGAACCAACAAATTGATGCGTTGCTGACGACGGTACAAAAAACTCCTGGCTGTACAAGCAGCGCCGGTCGTACGACAGACGAAAACATCAGCCCAACAAGTGCCGCCGACCAGCATACCACAGTGCCGGTAATTTAACGGAACCGAAGAGGATTTATCAATCCAATAAATTTTACCAACATCTGTATACGTTAGGTTATTTTATTTCGAACGTTACCAGCTTCGGCACTTCATCTTGCCATCCTCAGGCCCCATGTGCTTTTTTCGTTATGCAACTGATTCATACGAAAGGGTGACACCAAGAGTTGGTGTCAGCCTTTTGTATGCATCAGCTGCATAACGAAAACATCATATGGGGCCTGAAGACGGCAAGATGAAGAGCCGAAACTGGTAACGTTCGAAATAAAATAAAATAACCTAAAGTATACGGCTGTTGGTAAAATTTATTGAATTGAGAAGTACGTACCAGCCGATGTCCCCTGGCCATAATTGACCGACAGAGACCAAAGAGGAATGTCTCGAATACCTGACACAGTTCCGAGCACATAGTGAAGTTCATCGAGTTCAAGGTACAGTGAAAGCTACAATATTTTCTTTCGATTGCGGGGTCCCAAGTGTTCAGGTTCATACAGAAACTATTCCCAACTGCGTCTCCCGACGAACTCTGTTATGACTAAGTTCAAAAAAATGGCGCTGAGCACTATGAGACTTAACATCTATGGCCATAAGTCGCCTAGAACTTAGAACTACTTAAACCTAACTAACCTAAGGACATCACACAACACCCAGTCATCACGAGGCAGAGAAAATCCCTGCCCCCGCCGGGAATCGAACCCGGGAACCCAGGCGCGGAAAGCGAGAACGCTACCGCACGACCACGAGCTGCGGACTAAGACTAAGTAATCACTGCATTAACTCAGTAGTACGACCAGCAAGTTCAAATAGCTGCAGCCAGATATCAGTTCTTTCGCTTGCAGAAAACTCCGGAAGAGGCGCACCGTCAACGGTACACAGAATTAACGGGCATGACTAGGAAGTGTAAATGTAAGTGTAGTCGTGGCAGCTTTTACAGTGATTTAATGATTAGGAATGCAAGAACATTCAGTGTCCCAGGTAGTAGAATATGGGAACAGATCCTTAAGTACCGTGATCCATCACTTCCTCAAGTACCGCAAATCTTCCAGCAACCTGATTCGGGTGCCATAGCGGCCTATTTGTCGGGTCGAGTCGCCCCAAGCAGCCACAACGACGAGCGCATACACAGTCGCGCGGAGAGCCACGCAGGCAGGTAAACAGACCTGTGAAGCAGAATGAGATTTTCACTCTGCAGCGGAATGTGCGCTGATATGAAACTTACTGGCAGATTAAAACTGTGTGCCGGACCGAGACTCGAACTCGGGACCTTTGCCTTTCGCGGGTAAGTGCTCTACCAACTGAGACGAGGTACTGGCAGAAGTAAAGCTGTGAGGACGGGGCGTGAGTCGTGCGTGGGCAGCTCAGTTGGTAGAGCACTTGCCCGCGAAAGGCAAAGGTCCCGAGTTCGAGTCTCGGTCCGGCACACAGTTTTAATCTGCCAGGAAGTTTCAGACCTGTGAACTTAGTAAAGTCTTGTCCTAGCTGTTTTGCTCGCCGAAAAAGGATTGCCCATCGCGTAATGCAACGTGTTACATGTGCGGAAAAAGAGGCCACGTCCAAGAATTTTTGTATGCAACGGCACAAAAACGCCAGTTTTGCCCGGTTCCAGAAAAAAACAGGCTCGTACACTTTGCGTGAACGTTGTGTTTTCCAAACCTACGACAAGTTCTGACAAAAATAAGATAAGGTTGTGCTTCATTCTCGCCCTAGGTCTGTGTTTCTAACAAACTATTTTGGCCGACCGCTGTGGCCGAGCGGTTCTAGGAGCTTCCATCCGGAACCGCGCTGCTGCTACGGTCGCAGGTTCTAATCCTGTCTCGGGCATGGATGTGAGTGATGTCCTTAGGTTAGTTAGGTTTAAGTAGTTCTAATTGTAGGGGACTGATGGCCGCAAATGTTAAGCCCCATAGTGCTTAGAGCCATTTGAACCATTTGAAATTCCAGTGCTTGGACCGCGTAGTTTGCCTGCCACTTACAGATCTCACACTAGGACAGTGAATTTTATTGTGTTGAAATTAAGAGACAGTGAGAACACTTTCGGTTTAAATTACAATGAAATGAATACCCTTAGCTGCATACAGGCGTTGATATAAGTCAACGGGGACAGTTGAAAATGTGTGCCCCGACCGGGACTTCGAACCCGGAATCTCCTGTTTACGTGGCAGACGCTCTATCCATCTGAGCCACCGAGGACACAGAGGATAGTGCGACTGCAGGGACTTATCTCTGGCACGCCTACCGTGAGACCCACATTCGCAACTTATTGTCCCGCACTATATTCATAGCGCCCCTGCCCATCATACTCATTACTCGCGACTGTACTTCCGATTCCCGCAAGAGTTCGGGCAGTGTTTATGCATCCGCACAGAAGAAGATGGTGAAATGGCCGGTGAGCCTTATATATATATATATATATATATATATATATATATATATATATATATATATATATATGAAGATGGTAACTGTTCTTTCGGACATGTCCGAAAAAACACGTACCATCTTCATATATATTTTCGCTTTAGATGCCTTTGATTTGTTTGCCCTTGGCATCCAAGGCAATGTACTTTCCATATCTGAATTTGCACAAAAATCTTGCTTAAAGAAGTTCCTGATCTATTTTCAGAAGGAATGGGAAAAGCTAATAACTTTGTAGCGCATGTTACATTGAAAGACGAGGCAAGTTTTTTCGGGCCTGCCTCTTTCCAGTTGCTTTAAGAGACAAAGTAGCCAGTGAACTGAAATAATTGCAAGATAATGGTCTAATTCCGGCAGTTCAGGCTAGTCGATAGGCAAATCCTCTCGTTTTGTTGCCTTGGCCTTGTGGTTGCATTGGCATTTGTGTTGACTTCAAGTCTACAGTGAACCTACACTCGGTAGTTGAAACTTACCCGTTACCTCGTCCTGAGGAACTCATGGAGGGGCTTGCTGCAGGACGTTACTATTCTAAGATAGATTTGCGTGATGCCTATTTGCAGATTTCATTGGATGAAGAATCATAGGAATTGTTAGTTGTAAATACACACTTGCGACTGTTCAAGTGTTTGCGTTTGCCCTTCGGCAGTACTTCTGCATCCGTCATTTTTCAAGGTTATTTGGAACGCTGGCTGCAAAAGTGCCATTTTGTTCAAAGTACCTTGACGATATTGTCATCTCAGGTCGTACACCAGAGGAACAAATTGCCAATTTGCGTGATCTTTTTCGAGTGTTGTCAGAAGCAGAACTCAATTATCGTCTCGAAAAGTGTGACTTTTTTCAAACTGAACTACAATACTTAGGTCATGTGATAAACAGTCAGAGTGTGCACCCCCTCCAATCTCATTTACTTGCAATCCAAGACCTGCCTGTTCCTCGCATTGTGTCTGAACTGCAGTCAGTACTAGACAAGATGACGTACTACATTCGGTTCATATCAAATGCCGCCCAGATAGCGGCTCCATTGCATCGCTCGCGTCGCAGAGAGACAGATGTTTATGCATTTTGACTCTGCCAAGCCAGTAGTTTTGCAAGTCGACGCTTCTTCCTACGGAATCGGCGCTGTGCTTTCGCACACAATTGGTGCAGAAAGCAGACCTATTGCTTTTGCCTCAGTGTTGTTAATTGAAACTCAGTGCAATTATTCTCAAACTGAATAAGAATCTCTTGTTATTGTGTATGGTGTGACAAAATTCCATCACTATTTGTATGGTCGCAAGTTCTATTTAGTGATAGATCACGAGCCTTTGCAGTCCTTGTTCCATCTGTCAAACCCGGTTCCTACAAGCACCGTCCAAAACTTGAAACATTGGGTTCTGTTGCTTTCGTAGTATCAGTATGAAGTTGTATACAGACCTACGGAAAAGCATGGCAATGCAGACGCCCTATCTCGCCTTCCCATTGGCCCAGGCTCGCATTTTGATTCATCTGCCGCATCTTGTTGCGAAATCGATGCGCAGGACTCTGAATTGCTGGAAGCTTTTCCCTTGCGTTACAGAAAAATAGCACATGCCGCGGAAGCAGACCCAGATCTCAAGATTTTGTTGCATTACATTCGCACGTCTCGGCCTCACTCACTGAACAGTGACCAGAACTCAGTTGTGCACCGATGATTTGCACGTCGGCATAGCCTTTCAGTTCAACAAGGTGCGATTCTAGTTCAAAATGACAGTGGACAGTCGCGTGTGCTTATTCCCAAAGTATTGTAAAAGGGTGTCTTGCGATTGCTCCACCAAGGACACTGGGGAATTGTTCGCGCTTAACAGTTAGCGCGGCGGCACTGTACTTGGCAGACCATGGACGCCGACATTGAACAGATGACGTCACTGTGTCTCGCATGAGCGGAAAACCAATCAGCTCCGCCACAGACATTCTCAGCTTGCCCTAAGACTGAATCGTCATTGCCAGTACACTTTGCAGGGCCGTTTTGGAACACTCGTTGACTCATAGTGGTAGACTCCTTTAGCAAGTTCCCATTTGCGGTGCCTATGACTTCTGCCACAACACGTAGCACCATTCAAGTGTTGTCCTCCATCTTTTGCATAGAAGGTTTGCCAGAAGTACTTGTGTCGGACAACAGACCACAGTCCACTTCACGTGGTTCTGAACAGTTTCGTTAACGAAATGGCATTCGTCATGTAACAAGTGCTCCATTTCACCAGCAGTCCAACGGAGAAGTGGAACGCTTCATACGCACTTTCAAACAACAGATGGCCGAGCTTCGCACCACCCACGCACGGGAACAGGTGCTGCAACTCTTTCTCGCCTCCTATCGCTCCCACCCACGAGACGGACCATCACCGGCGGAACTCCTGCATGGCCGCCGCCAGCGGATGCTGCTCCACTTGCTACACCCACCGCAGCGTCCGGCGCCGCCAATGGTCCGCTAGTATCGCTTTGCGCCGTAGATGTTGGTCTTTTCAGGGTTTATGGCTACTGTGGGAGCTGGGGAAGAGGCGTGATCTAGGAATGCATTGGCTCTTATATGTACTTGATTGCAGGTCCGGATCGTTTGCAGCGACGTCACCAGAACCAAAGTCGTGCATGTTATTTGCCCCATGAGTCTGCTGCTTTTCTTTCCCCACATACACGGCCTGACGGGACCGAGCGGCCTTCGCAGCCGCTCGTTGGTGCTCCCAGGGCACCCCAGGAGGAGCGGATGGACGATGAGCCCTCGCCTCCGCCCCCGCCACCCTGC
Organism: Schistocerca nitens; assembly: GCF_023898315.1. Classification (NCBI taxonomy): domain Eukaryota; kingdom Metazoa; phylum Arthropoda; class Insecta; order Orthoptera; family Acrididae; genus Schistocerca; species Schistocerca nitens. The sequence continues at coordinate 15,666,894 of NC_064622.1, forward strand.
TCACCGACCCAATGGATCTGGACCCGCCATCGCCGTCGCCCTCACCACCCCCAGGACGCGCCCTCAGGCTTGGATGTGTGCCCTGGCAGCACTTTTACAGACGATCTTCCTGTTGCCCCGCAAGCCAGATGGCAGGGTACATTTGGTACCACGCCATCCTCCACAGCTTCGTCCAGCGTCTTGCTTTCGTCCCCATTGTCGTCTGCAGCCCCCATACACGAAAACGGCGCGGTATTCGGGGGGGGGGATGTGCTGGTGTAAGCCGTCGCTAGCACACTTCAGCAAAGAGGTTGCGAGAAAATCGATAGTAGGCGCTGGATGAAACGCGCCTATCAGGAGACAGGCCAAAGAAAGACTCGCAAGCACTGTGCCGCCAACACCCTCTCGGCCGCAAGTACTTAGATCACCGCCGTGGACCGGAGGGCCCAGCCAGTCACAGACAGTCAGCGCAGCAGCAGTCGCAGTTGCAGTCACAGTCAGTCGCAGTTATTAGCTCAGTCACTACTCGAGTTGGCGTCTGTCAGTTTACGTGACCGGGTATGAGAGTGTAGTGTTTATAGTGGGACTTGTACTTCACCAGCAGTGAGGCTACTGTTACATCTACATCTACATTTATACTCCGCAAGCCACCCAACGGTGTGTGGCGGAGGGTACTTTACGTGCCACTGTCATTACTTCCCTTTTCTGTTCCAGTCGCGTATGTTTCGCGGGAAGAACGACTGTCTGAAAGCCTCCGTGCGCGCTCGAATCTCTCTAATTTTACTTTCGTGATCTCCTCGGGAGGTATAAGTAGGGGGAAGCAATATATTCGATACCTCATCCAGAAACGCACCCTCTCGAAACCTGGCAGGCAAGCTACACCGCGATGCAGAGCGCCTCTCTTGGCGAGTCTGCCACTTGAGTTTGCTAAACATCTCCGTAACGCTATCACAATTACCAAATAACCCTGTGACGAAACGCGCAGCTCTTCTTTGGATCTTCTCTATCTCCTCCGTCAACCCGATCTGGTACGGATCCCACACTGATGAGCAATACTCAAGTATAGGTTGAACGAGTGTTTCGTAAGCCACCTCCTTTGTTGATGGACAACATTTTTTAAGGACTCTCCCGATGAATCTCAACCTGGCAGCCGCGTTACCAACAATTAATTTTATATGATCATTCCACCTCAAATCGTTCCGCACGCATACTCCCAGATATTCTACAGAAGTAACTGCTACCAGTGTTTGTTCCGCTATCATAGCTTGTACCACAACACATAGACTATCTTAAAAATAAGTAGATTTCTCTTCTGGTTAGTGAAGAATCCTGTTAATAAATGTGTGCTGTTGTGTTATAGAAAGAGAATATTGGCCACCAAACGAATCCTCTCCCTTGCTTCTCCTGGTACAAGACTGTAGTGTCAGCGACGACGCAAAACAGACAAGCAAATGATTACAATTTCAGAAAAAATAGATGATTTATTCAAGAGACAGAGCTTCACGAGTAGAACAAGTCAATAAAGCTGGATCCATCCCTGGCCCTTAAGCAAGCAGTTATTCGGCTTGGCACTGATTGATAGAATTGTTGGGTGTCCTCCGGTGTGATATCGTACCAAATTCTCTCCAACTGGCTCTGCCATTAATACTCCAAATGTTCTCAATTGGGGAAAGATTCCATAATATTCTAGATGTTCTCAATTGGGAAGAGATCCTACGACCTTGCTGGCCACAAAAGGGTTTAGCAAGCACTAACAGAAGCAGCAGAGACTTTCGCCCTATGGGCGGGCATTACCTTGTTGGAAGATGAGTCTAGGATTACTTGCCATGAAGGGCAACAAAACGCAGCGTAGAATATCGTCTTCGTATCACTGTGCTGCTATGAAAAGAAATGGCATCCCAGACCACCATTCATTGTTCTTAGGCCGTATGGCGGATGACAGTCAGGTTGGTGTAGCACGAGTGCGTCTCCTGGCACCTCGTTGCTGGTCATCAGAGCTCAGTTCGAAGTGGGACTCATCGCTGGAGACGATTCTACTCCAGTCAATGAGATTCCATCCCGAAGATGTGTCTGCAGACGCCCCAGAGATATGTGGGATACCGACCTGACCTGCCGAGCGAGGTGGAATCCGCGTTTGGCCATCTTGATTTAGACGTTCCACGATTTCCCTAAATCGATCTAGGAAAATGCCGGAATGGTTTCTGTGAAAGGGCACAACTGATTTCTTTCCTCATCCTTGAATCAGTCCTAGCTCGTGCTCCGTCTCCAATGACCTCAAAGTCGACGGGACTTTAAACACCAATCTTTATTGTTTGGTTCCTTCCAACATAACTGTCAGGAGTGATGGTATGGGATGCCGTTTCGTTTCATAGCAGGACCACTTTGGTTGTTATCTGCGGGACCCTGACAGCACAGCAACGGAACTCTGTCAATTAATATGAAGCCGAATAACTGCTCGTGTAAGGGCCAGAGTTTGACCACCGCGTTATTGATTTTCTCAATTTGTGAAGTTCTTTCTCTTGAATAAATCATCCAGTTGCTCTGAAGTTGTAATCATTTTTTGTTTGTACATCCGGATAATTCCTTCGTGGTGCACCTTTTTTTGTCCTAGACTGTAATTCACTGCAAGTCCTGTGCACGGAATGATGCCAAAATAACTGTGCGGATTTTTCATAGCCGGCCGTGATGGCCGAGCGGTTGTTGGCGCTTCAGTCTGGAACCGAGCGACTGCTGCGGTCGCAGGTTCGAATCCTGCCTCGGGCATGGATGTGTGTGATGTCCTTAGGTTGGTTAGGTTTAAGTAGTTCTAAGTTCTAGGGGACTGATGACCTCAGATCTTAAGTCCCATAGTGCTCAGAGCCATTTGAACTATTTGATTTTTCATATATACATCTAAGGTCATCAGTCCCCTACAACTTGAAACTACTTAAACCTAACTAACCTAAAGCCATCACACACATCCATGCCCGAGGCAGGATTCGAACCTGCGACCGTAGCAGTCGCACGGTTCCGGACTGAAGTGCCTAGAACCGCTCGGCCACCGCGGCCGGCTGCGGATTTTTCGATCATACGACTATATACCACGATGGCAAGTAATTGTGAAGATCTGACCAAAAATTCCAGTATAACACGGCTGTCTTCAGATCACACACCCGACGAATTCAGAAGCTAAGCCGGCTGAAAGCATGAAACACAATGCCGGGTACCCGCTAGAAACTACTGTGCTCCATGGTAGGAAATCAGAAGCGTTTCCCATTGGCTGAAGACCCGAGCTGTCCCACCAAAGATACAAATGCGATTCAGTGGTGCCCCTTACAGATAATCCGAGGAATTTATCTCGCAAAGATAAATTTGCGATTTTAGAATGTAAAAATGTTGTGGAAAATAATGAAAGTGCAACTGAATAGGCGACTTTCAGGATAGCAGCCATGTAACAGAGCGTAAGAACGGTAAGTGTAAGATGATCGTAAGCGACAGCAACCGGAGATTACTGACGTTCCGATCAGTGAAAATCGCTTCCAGACACGACAGCAACTGTTTCTGTCAGTGAATGTGCGTCCGTCTCAACCGGTTTCTGAGCCTTCTTTGTAAAGGGAACCATATGCGGTGTACATTTGGCGTCGAGTATCTCACAAAATGCTCTTGCTGGCTGTGATACCTGAGACTGTAGTCTTCGGCAGGCCTAACAACACAGAAACTGGACGCTGTCTGAATGGGAGCGCGTAGTGGGGACCGACGGGTCGTGATTTCCCCTCTTTTCAAACGATGCGTGCTCTGAACTGCTCACTGGCCCAATGGGACACTCTGTGGAGGCTGCGGTAGAGGCCAGAGGGGGCTCCGTCGTGTGTCGCAGGTGTTTATCGTAACGCGAATTTGGCTCACTCTTTCAGGTTGCTGCGGACTTGTACCAGGAGCTTTATTCTAGCATCAGCTGAGTATCTGGCGTTGCCTGGGTATGTATTTATTACATTAGCTCATCTTCTGCTTCCACTTCTCTTTGTCCGTCTCCTCTGCCTGCTCTCTGTCCATCCGCTCCCCTCTCTCTCTCTGTCCATCTGCTACTCGCCCTCTCTCTGTCCATCTGGTTCTACCACCACTGTCCACATCACTTCCCCACTCCTTTTATTTAGGAAATTTTGGAAATTTGTGGTAATGTCTTATGGGACCAAACTGCTGAGCTCATCGGTCCCTAACCTTACGCACTACTTAATCTAACTTAAACTAACTTACGCTAAGGTCAACACACACACACCCATGCCCGAGGGAGGACTCGAACCTCCGACGAGGGAGCCGCGCGGACCGTAACAAGGCGCCTCAGACCGCGCGGCTACCCTGCGCGGCTCTCCCTTTATCTCTCCATCCGTGTGTCCATTTCCCTTTTCCTTTCTCTGTTTACTTCTTTCTCCCCATCTTTCCGACCATCTCCTCATCTGCTCTCTCCCAGTCGATCTCCTCCTCGCATCTCTCTCTGTCCATCTTCTCCTCTTTTCTTCCTCTGTCCACCTCCTCCTGTTTCCTGTTTGTATCCATTTCCCCTCCCCTTAATTGTATCCATCTCCACCTCACTAATATCTGTGTGCATTTCCTCGTTCCCCCACTCTGACCACATCTTCATCCGCCCTCCTATCTCCACGTTATCAGCTCCGTAGTTATAGGAGGCTGATGATTTCTAACCCAAAAGTTCTTGTTTCAAGATGCTAATACGTGTAGCTACGAAGTATGGTTGAAACTGTTCCAGGGGTTAAGGAGGATGTTTCTATCATTGCTTTGCCAGAGTACGAATATTGACGCAAGTGCCACATATATTTCACATACGTGTAACATAGTTCACATAGATTTGTGCTGGTATTCAGATGCATCTCTAGCGAATTAAGTCCTGCAGTTCCATTTTCACGCAGCTCTATCTCCATGACGTCATATCTCCTGTACAACACGCCTTATAGTGGTATAATTTTGCAGGTACATTTAGCCAAGTATTTGGATACCGTCTGGGAAATGTATTACGAATAAAATTAGTAGCACAGACGCGATGAATTAAAACGTCATGCATAATGCGGCATTTTTTCACGCATCTCAGTGTTTATGACGTCATATCTCCTGAAGTACATGTCTTACAGCGCTATAATTTTCTAGTTGCATTCAGTGGTACTGCGAATACTGTACGCAAAATGTGTGATGAATACAGTTAATAATAAAGAAGTAATATATTAAAACGTCATAGCCAATGCGACAGTTTCACTACATGAGCAGCGAAAACGTATAAGCGATGAGTTTTCTTCTTTCATTACTTTCTGGGGTTAGCACCGAGGAAAGATCTCTTACAGGTTTGAAATTATGTTTTGAGTTAGTTGCCAGTCACTAAGTAGTCTGATTCTTAAATTCTGGATGAATTAAGGCTGCGAATCCTCGCACCTTGAGCTGCACTAGTTTTCCGTCCCGCTACCTGCCCCTTGATAAGTACGTGTTTCATCCCCCCCCCCCCCCCCCCCCCCCCCACACACAGCAGTTCTCTCCAAACAGTAAGTGATATGTGTACCAAGTATGATTGAAATCGGTCCAGAGGTTTGACAAACACCCCCTCAATTCTTTCTTTCTTTTCTTTCTTTCTTTTGCTTGTGCCTTCTTCCCGCAGTGACGCAGGGTCGGTATGGTTAATCGGATTTGGCAAGGTTAATTTAAGAGGTGGCCGGATGTCCTTCCTGCCGCCACCCCCTACCGCCCGGAATGGAATTAGTGCACCCCAACTGTCTGCATCTAGTGTAATCTATGGAATAGTGTGAATGTGTTCAGATGTCTACGAGCCGTGTAACTGAGGTGGGGCGTGGGGACCAGCCCTGTATTAACCCAGGGGTGTGTGGAAAACCGCCTAAAAACCGCATCCAGGCTGGCCGGCGCTCCAGCCTCCGTCGTTAATCCGCCGGGCGGATTCGATCGGGGGCCGGCGCGCCTACCCGAGTCCAGGAAGCAGCGCATTAGCACTCTCGTCTAACCAGGCGACAAACACCCTCTCAATGTCGCCAGTTAAATCGTACGATTTTAATCACACACAGAATGTTCGGTAATACTGAGAAAAGGGTGTGAAACGTAGCAGTCTACTTCTCCGCAATGTGGCACCTCTAAAGGGATCTACAAGGCAGCTGAGCGATTGTGCACTCTATTAAGTGATGTCTCCTGAGGACCCATGCTATGCTTCAGGGTACAGGAATGAACATGATAAACGTAGCAGGAGATACCGTACACAGCTCCCGTGCAGACTGAAAGGAGTCTACAGCTACAGCTACGGACGGAGGCGCTGCGACTCACCGAGTATGTCGGACTGTGGCAGCCACTTGCCGGTCCTGACGTTGGGGGGCTGCCCCGGCAGCGAGTCGGCCTCCCACTTCCACAGCACCCGCTGCCGGAGCCTGGAGAAGACGTCCACGAAGGCCTGCCGCTTCTCGGCCGGCCAGTGCTTGCTCTTCACGTTCGACCCCATGCTGAAGTATATCACGCCGTCTGTCGCCTCGTCCAGAAACTTCTGCAAGTCCTGAAAACCCACCAAAAAAAAAAAGTCTTAAACATTCTCTCAAAGTCCTTGCGCTGCTCATTTGTTACTTAATCTGGAAGTCACAAGCGAAGAGTGGTTTAAAATAATGGTGATTTTATCAAGGCTGACAGGTACTAAATCGTACAGAACCTCCAAGAAAATGATACCTCTCTCTGGTTAGTAAGAGGACATCCTGGTGTAGAGGGCAATGGCCTAGTCGATACGGTAGTTTTGGAGGTATCTGTTCTAAGCACAGAGGCGCATATCAGTGATCCGCACTTGTTACCTAGTTAGTTACATGTTCCACACACCATTTGAACAGTTCTTTTATCGAAATGATGTGGAACGAGTCAGTTTACAGGATATGTATCTATGATTAGTGTCAACATTAATGAACACATTATTTTCAGTACTACTAAGTTTTTCTTTCTTTACTGGCTACCAGTCTTTAAGTAGAAATTCATCAGTGGAATAGAAGGAGTTGTCCAGGAGAAATGATTTCAAATTAGATTTAAAACTTGTTTCGCTACCTGCAACGCATTTTACGTTATTGAGCAAATGATTAAAAAATTTTGTTGGTGCACATTGAAGTCATTTCTGAACCGCTGACAGCTTCAACAGTGGCTACTAAAGGTCACTTTCTCTCTCCTGTTGTATGTATGTACGTCAATGTTCTTGTCAATTTGTCTTTGGTTATTTATGACCAGTTTCACTAGCGAATGTAACGTGTGGTACAAGATGGCGCAGTTAAAATGCCTAGCTCCGTGAAAAGGTACCTACACGACCTCTGTGGGTGAACGCCTCGCATTATTCTTACTGCTAGCTTTTGTGCAAATCAATACTTTCTTTCTAAGTGGTAAGTTAGCCCAAAAATTATTCGGTGCGGCATTACTGAGAGGAAACATGCAAAATATGTCAGTTGGTTGATACATTTGTCTCCAAGATCAGCGTTTGTAAACAGAGCAAAAGTAGCTGAACTTGACTGTTTGTAAAACTTACAAGGGGAGGTCGCCAATTGTGAAATTCAGATTCGATTCACACTGCGCATAATAAAAGCTCATGGCCAGAGGTGTAATGTGGCAAAGCACCAAGATGCACTTCTCAGCCGTTGTCGAGAAAATCGACAGTTAAAAGAAACCGTTGCGGTGAAATACTCTCTACGAATAATAATTTCCTACAGCGTCGTGGCGCAGCGGTAACCGCTCGGGTTCGTAATCCGAAGGTCGCCGGATCGAATCCCGCGCCATGCAATAATTTTTTTTATTATTAGTTTTTTGTAATTCTGCTTATGCATGTTGGTGAAGGCGGATCGCTCTCCAATTGTACCGCCTCCATTTTTCCGTTTTTTTAACAGGGTGTACCAAAGCTCTCCCGTCCGCACTGATTTTAGACGATGTTATAAGTTGCGCTAGGGACCGCATCTACCTTCTTTCGAAGTTAGCAGGCAACTACGCTGTTATGCGGCGGCTCGTTTCGGCCCATTCAACATCTGTCCTTCAAGTGTAACGAGCGAGTAACGGAGTTTCATACCTGCCGCAGCAAATTTGTGTTCGTGGGGTCTCTATTCTAATTCGAACGTTTGACTTACGCTATACGTATTCGTTTCGGAATATCGTTTCTACGTCTTCCGTTAACTATACGTGGTTAACATTATGAAGACAATTAATAACATTTGTGAAATACAACTTTGTTTGCGGAAAACATAATGATGTTCGAAGTCGCCAGTTTTTCCACGACAGACTTTCAACAACTTATTATATGCATAATTGTTGCAACTGATTGCCGGGAATTATATATATATATATATATATATATATATATATATATATATATATATATATATATATATATATATATATATATATTTGAATTACAAAAAACAAATACTAAAAAAAAGGGTTGCATGGCGCGAGATTCAATCCAGCGACCTTCGGATTACGAACCCGAGCGCTTACCACTGCGCCACGACGCTGTAGAAAACTATTAATCGTAGAGAGTATTTCACTGCAACGGTTTCTTTTAACTGTCGATTTTCTCGACAACGGCTGAGAAGTGCATCTTGGTGCTTTGCCACATTACACCTCTGGCCATGAGCTTTTATTATGCGCAGTATCAATCGAATCTGAATTTCACAATTGGCGGCCTCCCCTTGTTAGTAATATACTTCTTGCAATTCAAGTTTTCGTCAATATGTACACCCAAAGCTACAGAGCATCTACCTTATTTACTGACTGCTGTTCATGTGCTACATCAGTGGTTGGTATGGCTCGATTTGTTGTACAGAAATGAATGTAGTGTGTATATCAAAATTTATGAGAGCCCATTTTCAGTGAACCGCTTGATAATTCTTTGCAAAATATTTGCGAACTCTTCTCTTGCTTTCTCCCTAATGGTATTAATTATAACACTAGTATCGCCCACAAAAAATGAACCTTGTGGGACTACTTTGTTATTGCCTTGATGTACACCAGAGAAGTCATTTAGGAATGGGCAAACTGCTTCGAAACCATGGTTCATGGAGGAAATAGCCTGCCAGATTCTGGCATAGGACACTGATCAACAGCGAATGAGCAACTCTTAGACACAGCGATGTGTTTTGATTGTAGTACAGCTCATTTACAATTATCGGCACAATACGTTTTATCACAGCTTGTTTCAGATTTTGACAGAGGAACAGTGCTGAAATTTATGAATGATTTGTGTTGGCCGATAACGTTGTGAGTATTAACACTTTCCTTCGTTGCTGATGCTTTTAAGGGATGTACAGCTGCACCTGTAATCTGTCTGACATCCTTGAGTTCTCAGACTGAACTGTATTGATTATTATTTTATTTCACACTAAAAGTCGCTTGTCTCAATGTCAACTTTCAAAACTATCCTTTCTTCCGCGTTTTCTGGACTGTGATCATATTTCAAAGATATTCTGTAGCAAGTGATCGATTACTTAGTATATTGTAATCTTTGACTCGCTGAGAAGGTATGTCTCTGCTTTGGCGAGTAGTAGCAGGAGCCAATGGTAAGCCAGCATAGCCCCTTGCTCTCGTGTGTCCGTTTGAACCACACAAAGCTTGCTAATCTGTTCCTGTCTACGTTTCTGGGTCGTTAGTTAGTCAGCTGGTAGATCAAATTCACGATAAACTTTATTAGTGTAACGTGTCAACAGAACAAACATAGAAAACTAGTATACAACACAATAAAAAATATTTATGTGGCTGCAAACTGGGCATTTCCACTGTTTTGAAAAATAACTAATCATATCTACACAAGAATTACTCAGGGATGCAGAAGAAGGTGTTAAGGAGAAAGCTCTTTAATCTACATTTTAAAACTTTTCTGCTATCTGCCAGACGTTCTGTTTCCATTAGTAGACTGTCACAGAGTTTCGTAGCTGCATATTTCACCGACATCTGTGCCACCGTTAGATTCATTAAAGGAAAATGTAGATCATTTTTCCTTCTGGTGTTTCACTTGTCAATATCTTCGTTTTTCTCAAATTTAGATGGATTTTTGTTAACAAATTTCGTAAATGATAAAATCTGCTGTGAAGCTGTGGTTCATATTCCCAGCTGCTTAAAGAGATTTCTTTAAGTTGTATGTGTGTGAACTCCACACATGACTATTTACTTTCTTTTGTGCAATGAATACTTTTTTCTTATGCGAGGAGATACCCCACAATATTATGGCATAGGATATCAAAGAATGAAAATATGCCAAATATGCAAACTTCCTGACTTCTATATTCCCAAAGATGATAATTATTTACATGGCAAAAGTAATCGAACCTAAAAAATCGTTGTTACTACTGTAGGGTTTTTACACTTTAAGTTTCCATCAACATGCGCATCTAAGAACTTACTATTTACTACTCTATTATTTATTGTTGCTGTGCTAGGTAAATAGAAGGTGCTGTACTTTTGACAGTAAGAATCTGGGTAGTTGCGGTTTTTCAAAGTTTAAAGCTAGCCCATTTGTTCAAAACCATTCATTAACTTTCACAAAAACATCACTATTTCATCTGTTGATGCTTCTTTACTCAACTTCACAGTAATGGATTTATCATCACTTAACAGAACTAATTCTGCCTACTGATTTACATAAAATGGCAAATTTTTAACACCAAGCAAGTACAGTATAGGCCATGATGTAACCCTGTGGGACTCCCATTGTAATTTGTGATGTGGCGTCCCTCCTTGTATTACTCAAATAGCCTAAGGTAGCTTTGCGTATTCTGTTTCTGAAATAAGGTCTAAGCCAGACATTTACTAAAGTGTGTATTCCATAAAATGTTAACTTCTCTAAAAATTATTATGACTGACACAATCAGATGTCTTCGGTAAGTCACAAAGGGTATCATTTGGTGACGTTTTATCATTCAAAGACTCTACTATGTGCTCAGTAAGTGTGTAAGTAGCTGACAAAGTAGAAGGACCCTTTTGAAATCCGAACTATGATTTGCTACGTGTCCCATTACTAAACAGTACAATACTTTCCGAAAAGTTTTTGGAAATCATGTAAGTGACCAAGAACGTTACATATTTTAGGCCCGCAACATTTTAGTGACTCATTGGAGATCTTATCAAACCCACACGAACTCTTACTTTTTAGCGTCATGATGCTCTTCCTTATTTAAGATGGGGATGAGATATTGAATTTTAATTCAGTAAATGTCTTCTGTATTTCTTCTTTACTGTAGTGTTTTGCTTTCTCTTCTGAACAACTTGAAGCCAGTTTCTCACTTATTTTTAAAAAGTAATAATGAGTAAATGCCTATTACACTGAAATTCCTTATGCAATGCTCCCATCCTCTTTAACAGAAATAAAATCATCTTCTGTGGCTTCTTTTCCATCTCTCATTTAACAGTATTCCATAAAGATTTTATTTTTGTATCTGATTTGCCAGTTTCTGACAAGATGTGAGTACTCAATCATTTTTCACATATTTTCTTAAAATTCCTGGGTCGTTTCTTATTCTGGCTATTTTGCGCACGTCGTATTTTTTATTGTGAAAAGATTCTGATATCTGCAGTGATCCGAGGTTACTTTAATGAGTTGCCATTACCACTTTTAATTATCTGCTTAGAAAAACCACTTTCAAAAATGGATTGAAACTCATTAACAAATACGTTGAATTTGGAGTAAGCATTGGATTCATTGTAAACTTCAACTGAGTCAACATTGTTTAAGTTTTCTTTAAAATGTTCAAATGTTTTGGTGTTAATCAGCCTCGCTGTTTTCTTAGTGTGTTCCAAACTGTACATGGACCTAATTTATGTAATGTAACTACCTGTGCACTATGATATGACAACCTATTTACCACCATATACCTGCTTACCTTCTGTTTACAGGGAAATTTATGATTGGCACCTACTTGTAAGTGGCTAAAAGCACTTCTAGATTACTCTTCCTGTCAGTTTGCTTCAAGATTTTTACATTAAAAATTACCACAAATATAAACTCCATTCCTTATGTCGGTCACAGAGCATAATAACACATCAAAATGTTTCGTGACAGTTTCCTAGTTAGCAACTGAATACATGTATAATGTAACAACCGCATATATTATATTTCACAAGAGTAACTCCCAAGCACATGCTTCTACACCACATAACACTATTAAGGGGTAATTTTTTCAAAAGGCCTTGACTGGGCCAAATATTGAACTTCTGCATTGCAGTGGCAGACAGTTTCGAAACGCCCTGAGATTTAGCATGTGGCCAGCAGGCGCTAGTTGATCAGCATGGTGCCACTCAGCTGAGCAGTGTTGAAATGGTTGCCCGTCACACCAGGACCTTGTGATCAGTGTGTGGGTGTCTGTGTTCAGATATAGTACATCTTAAAAGTGTTCAACAAAGGTGCATAGGTGGCCCTAAGAATGGTGCCAAATTTGGGGACTTACAGGAACCCTTTGACATTTTACAATCAGATATGTGTCAATGTCGCACCTCCCCACGATCAAGAAGGACAGTGCGAAACAGGAGCTCTGAAACTATATAAACACCCTTTGTTGGTTTCTGCCACGTTCAAACTTCACCAAATGCCTTTGAACAGTCCATAGTGGTTCCACTCAGTATACCAGAGCAAAAATTGTTGTTCAGGTATACTACAAGGGTTTATGATACGTTCAGTGGGGTTGCAGGCCTTCAGTGTCCATAGAGAAGGGTTGAATCGACTAGGGGATGTCATCAATGTCAAAGGTTGTGGAGAACATCGTCCTGTTGCTCATGACATTGCGAACTGTAGTTTTGGACCACAAAATGTGTAGGAATCAACCCTCCAGACATGTAGTGTCCAAGGGGTTGCCTGCCTTCAGGCGCTGGAGGCGTCATTGAGCTGGATTGGTGTCAAAGTCTCTGGCACCTACATTTTCAATGTGCCCAATAAAGATGCGAGGGTGGCACAGATGATGTTGCCGAAATGGGAGATATTAGCGGGACCTTTCGCCGTTTTATTCACACACGTGAGAGTGTTGCACCTGTCCACGATCACACCACAGGGCAGCTTGAAACAGGGGAAGTGAAAATGCATAAACACCCTTCACTGGTTTCTGTCACGTTCAGATTTCGTCGAATTGTTTTGAACGGTCTCTAGTGGTTCCACACACTATACCGGAGCAATAATTGCTATCGCATTACACTCCACAGGTGTCAAATCACTCTCAGTGTGGTTGGAGCCCCACAATAGAGTAGGGTGGAAACGCCCAGGCGTGGCAGCAGCTTTGAACGTTGTCAAGTACGTCGCCTTGTGGCTCATTGCACTGCGAACTGTCGTTTTGGACTGCAAAATGTGTGGAAATCAACGCCCCAAGAGAAAGGGTGGTTTGATTAACACTCTCTATGCCCTCCCCTCCAGGCTTTTTTGTGTCGATTCTGAGGCGCGATGAGTGTGAAATGTTCTTCTCGGCCATCCATAAGAAAACGCATCATTTCAAGGCTGGGTTCTGACCTCCATGGCAGAGGCAAAGGCGTCGAAAGAAGGGGTGGAATGGGGCAAGAGGAGTTATGACACGTCCAAGATCGCGTTGGGCAAAGTGTTGGCGAAATGTGCTGCCAATACGACGCCATTAACCCACGCCACAGCTCACATGACTTCTCAGCTCTGGCCTTTTCTCTTCCACGTGTCGACACCTAGCTGTCTGAAGCGCCACTGAGTGCTAGGGTGAAGTGTTGCAGGGCGCCATGCTTTTGTACCATAGCGGAAGAAGGTAGCAAGCAACTTTGCGCTAAATTTCCAACTCATGCGTCATGGAATTCATTATAACGCTGCTGTAGACTTTTGGTCTCTCTGACGCCAACTTATGGGTGCCGTTGCTAGTCCATGAACAGGGGAAATTATCTGTGGGTTGATGGTGTTAGGACAGCAACCAGCCACAAATTTACTTTCAGTTCCTTTATTCAAAGGGTACCGTTACCGGTTTCGAATCGTTGTGATTCATCCTCAGACTGTTTACCTGCTTTCTTTATGACATGTAGTGTGTTTTTCACAGATTAATTGTCCTAAAATATAAATAATACATAATTATAAACACGCCACACACAGATGGTTGCGTTACAGATTTTCGTTGCATGTGACTTACGTGAAACGTCGGTTTCGAGTGTTTGTTTTCATAAAATTCGTCCAACAGATGCAAATGCATTCCCACTGCATTCTTATTGTTGCACACTTAACTTGTTCTCACTGAAGACTTAAGAGTTGTCACTGAGCCGATTTCTACCACGCACCACATGTTTTGATACACACAAAGAGCTTACAAACATATGTGTATCACAGATACTATGATATATCGTAACATATATATATATATATATATATATATATATATATATATATATATATATATAAACTGTACAGGTAAAATAGTATATTATTTAATTACATTTAGCATCATGAGAATTATAGTAACATATATAAAAACTTTGTAATTAATTTAGCAATATCAACTCAAAAATTCAATGTCTCTGTACTAGTGTAAAAGGCATTACATTTGTGTAAACGAATATATGATCCTTTCCAAACATAGGACATCATCGTCAAATGTTACGATATATCATAGTATCTGTGATACACATACGTTCTATGAAAACAAACACTCGAAACCGACGTTTCACGTCTCACATGCAACGAAAATCTGTAACGCAACCATCTGTGTGTGGCGTGTTTATAATTATGTATTATTTATATTTTAGGAAAATTAATCTGTAAAAAACACACCACATGTCATAAAGAAAGCATGTAAACCGTCTGAGGATGAATCACAACGATTCGAAACCGGTAACGGTACCCTTTGAATAAAGGAACTGAAAGTAAATTTGTGGCTGGTTGCAGTCCTAACACCATCAACATTTGTCTTCAAACAACAGCCACGGTCTCCATCATGTCATCATATGACAAAATTGCATTATCTGTGGGTATTGAGGAGTATTCAGCAGGAAGCCTGTACGTCGTGACCGGGATTCGGAAGTTGGGATCCTTAGTTCGAGCGCTGAGCGAGGCTAACACGGAACTTAAGATTCTCGCTGATTCCTTTCGACTTGGTCGTTTCCGGACCGCAGTCCCTTACCACAGATTGATACAGGTACCTATCTCCTCATCCTAGAAAGTTTGTGACGGCATCCTGAAATCACCCTGTATACACAGTAATGTTATTGTTTTGTTTGGCTCTTTAAAAAAACATGCAGAACTGCAAGTTAGCTTTAGCCTTCGAATTTTTCTTATCTTCCAAAAACTTCATTCTGTCACTACGGGTCTCTTGTCGTTCCAGTATGCACGCGTTTTTTAATTTCAGACTCCTTTCTGTCAGTTGTTTCGACGCGAACTTAGGAGTGTCCAGTTTCTGTCTGTACTGTGTCTGTGCAGTGGCCACTTGGCCAGCGGAGAATCTGAGTTACCTTCGGGAGACGCGTGCCAATCGCACTTTTTTTTCAGTCTCGTTTATGAGGTGGATTTGTGGATTTTCTTGGTAAGTCGTAAGTCATGCTGAATGTCCACAAAATCTCAGACGTCTTTTCTGTGCAGCGAAACTAAGTCATTTGTTCAGAGAGTCCAATTTTTTCGAATTTTTGAGCAGCCAGACACAGTCAACAGTTTCGGCCAATTTAATTCAGGCAATTGATGGTTGGTGATAATGTCACAGAAGGGTAGAGGGTTTGTGGGAGACGGACTATCTGGTAAAGGCGTAGCTTTCACAGCCATGTATTTTAACAAATTGTTTTACAGTACACAGTTGAGTAATACATTTTCAAGGTATTACTTCATCAGTGTTACCAACGATGCTACGCCGTTGTAGTCATTTTGGTCTGAACATTCCTCATCGAAGCCGATCAAGAAATATAGATGAAAGAGGACATTGTTCAATCTAGATCAGTTTCTTATACTAATCCGACGGATGCTGAGAATACATGAGGACAGTACATACGTTTGCGGATGGGGTCCGCCTTTAACAAAACACAATTTTCTTTTTTTATCCCAGACATGTTTCACTGCAGTTGCAGCATCATAAGTGGGCCTTTATTTTATGGCTGT
This sequence comes from Schistocerca nitens, assembly GCF_023898315.1. Lineage (NCBI taxonomy): Eukaryota > Metazoa > Arthropoda > Insecta > Orthoptera > Acrididae > Schistocerca > Schistocerca nitens. The sequence continues at coordinate 15,682,918 of NC_064622.1, forward strand.
TAAACACAGAACATGTTCTTTACTGTTTGTACACATGTAATTATTAGTTCTTAAAATCGTAATTACAAATTTTTTTAAGAACACTTGAAATTATGTATTCATAAGTTTTTACCATATGCTGCGGTTTTCCTGAGTTATAATTTTTTTATAGTGCCTATTTTCTTTCACAGTTTGTCATCTGCAACCGTATATAACTTAATGTAGACAAATTATTTAAGCAAAAATTACGATTTGGAAACTCTTGTGGCTATGCCTGAAGTTAATTAATTCTATGTGTGAGGTTGTGTGATGGATTGTATGTGTGTGTGTGTGTGTGTGTGTGTGTGTGTGTCTACATTACGCTTCACTTACGTCTCCTTTTTTTCCTCATCTTCTTCACTGTGGACTATATACTGAGCTGTCACTGACACTGTTTCACTGTCTGCCATCTTGTTTTTACACCTTCAACTGTTCCACTGTCCGCCATGTTTGTTTTTACAGCTGGTAAACAGTGAAACAGTGTCAGTGACAGCTCAGTATATAGTCCACAGTGAAGAAGATGAGGAAAAAAAGAAAACGTCAGTGAAACGTAATACAAAGACACACACACATCGCACATTGAACTAATTAACTTCAGGCATAGCCACAAGAGTTTCCAAATCGTAATTTTTGCTTAAATAATTTGTCTACATTAAGTTGTATTTGGTTGCAGATGAGAAACCGTGAAAGAAAATAGGCACTATAAAAAAATAATACCTGAGGAAACCTGCACCATGTGGTAAACAGTGTGAATACATAATTTTATGTGTTCTTCAAAAATTTGTAATTAATATTTTGAAAACTAATACACTACTGGCCATTAAAATTGCTACACCACGAACATGACGTGCTACAGACGCGAAATTTAACCGACAGGAAGAAGATGCTGTAATATGCAAACGATTAGCTTTTCAGAGCATTCACACAAGGTTGGCGCCGGTGGCGACAATCACAACGTGCTGACATGAGGAACGTTTCCAACAGATTTCTCATACACAAACAGCAGTTGACCGGCGTTGCCTGGTGAAACGTCGTTGTGATGCCTCGTGTAACGAGGAGAAATGTTGTGGCGTAACAAGCTAGCTACGCCACACTGAAGTAGCCGAAAGGGCACGCGTCAACTCACGCCGTCTTGCGTTAAGTCTGAAACAGGATACTCTATGAATGCTATAAAGAAAAGAACGGAGCTTCTCGTATACTTAACTTTATTCCCTCTTGTGGTACATCGCTATGGTTAATACAAGTGAGACTCTCTCCAGATATGGTTAACTGCGCCTTGCTAGGTCGTAGCCATGGACTGAGCTGAAGGCTATTCCAACTGTCTCTCGGCAATTGAGAGAAAGGATTCGTCAGTGTAGTCGCCAGCAACGTCGTCGTACAACTGGGGCGAGTGCTAGTACTTCTCTCGAGACCTGCCTTGTGGTGGCGCTCGGTCTGCGATCCTGACAGTGGCGACACGCGGGTCCGACATGTACTAATGGACCGCGGCCGATTTAAGCTACCACCTAGCAAGTGTGGTGTCTGGCGGTGACACCACAAGAAATGCGTACCATCACGTTTCCGACTTTGATAAAGGTCGGATTGTAGCCTATCGAGATTGCGGTTTATCGTACTGCGACATTGCTGCTCGCATTGGTCGAGATCCAATGACTGTTAGCAGAATATGGAATCGGTGGGTTCAGTAGGGTAATACGGAACGCCGTGCTGGATCCCAACGGCCTCTTACCACTAGCAGTCGAGATGACAGGCATCTTATCCGCATAGCTGTAACGGATCGTGCGGCCACGTTTCGATCCCTGAGTCAACAGATGGGGGCGTTTGCAAGACAACAACCATCTGCACGAACAGTTGGAGCAGCATGGACTGTCAGCTCGGAGACCACGGCTGCGGTTACCCTTGACGCTGCATCACAGGAGCGCCTGCGATGGTGTACTCCACGACGAACCTGGATGTACGAATGGCAAAACGTCATTTTATCGGTTGAATCCAGGTTCTGTTTACAGAATCATGATTGTGGCGTCCGTGTTTGGCGACATCGCGGTGAACGCACATTGGAGGCGTGTATTCGTCGTCGCCATACTGGCGTATCACCCGGGGTGATGGTATGGGGTGCCATTGGTTACACCTCGGTCACCTCTTGTTCGTATTGACGGCACTTTGAACAGTGGATCTGACATTTGAGATGTGTTATGACCCGTGTCTCTAGCCTACATTCGATCCCTGTGAAACCCTACATTTCAGCTGGATAATGCACGACCGCATGTTGCAGGTCCTGTACGGGTCTTTCTGGATACAGAAAATGTTGGACTGCTGCCCTGGCCAGCACATTCTTCAGATCTTTCACCTACTGAAAACGTCTGGTCAATGGTGGTCGTGCAACTGTCTCGTCACAATACGCCAGTCACTACTCTTAATGAACTGTGGTATCGTCTTGAAGCTGCATGGGCAGCTGTACTTGTACACGCCATCCAAACTGTGTTTGACTCAATGCCCAGGCGTATCAAGGCCGTTATTACGGCCAGAGGTGGTTGTTCTGGGTACTGATTTCTCAGGACCTATGCACCCAAATTGCGTGAGAATGTAACCACATGTCAGTTCTAGTATAATACGTTTGTCCAATGAATACCCGTTTATCATCTGCATTTCTTCTTGGTGTAGCAATTTTAATGGCCAGTAGTGTATTTACACGTGTACAAATAGTAAAGAACAGTCTTTATGTTTAACAGCCATAAAATAAAAGCCCATTGATGACGCTGCACCTGCAGTGAAACTTGTGTGGAGCAAAAAACAAAATTGTGTTTTGCTAAAGGTATACCCCATCCAAAAATATACATATTATTGAAGGAAACATGGAAAAAAGAGCTTCAACCTCAGGATGGGTACTTGGGGACAACCCGTTTCCTTACCTCTGGCAGCTTCTTGGGTTCCCTGACGTGCAGACCGCCGACTTCCTTCATGGCGGGCACTAGGGGCCTCGGACACCCGTGCGAGAAGTGGTAGTTGACCAGCAGCAGCGACGTACGCCTCTCGACCTCCGACAGGCTGGGCAGCGTGCTGTCGTTCATGTGGGTCCGGAAGAGGGCGTCCACTTTCGGCATATAGTAGAAGTTGCGAATCAAATTGAAAGTCAGGGAGTAAAATGTGTTGTCCACCCGCTCGAGAAAATTCATGGGCGTGCTGTAGCCGAGGAACGGGGAAGGGACGTACGCGTACGGCATGGGGTTCCCCACCATGTGGGCCATCCAGTCGAGCCCCATGAAGGTGCAGATGGCCACGACGGGCGCCCCGAACATGTGCGCGTAGCCCACGAGGCACTCCGACATCACCACCTCGAGCACGACCACGTCGAACTTCTTCCCGGATCTGTACAGCCGCTGCACGTTCTCGTCCTTCAGAAACAGGTCGCAGAAAGCCTGCCCGTACGTTGTGGCCTCTATCATTTCTACGAACTTGTTGCTGGTGCTCATCTCGAAGAAGTCTATCTCCTCTGAAAAAGAAAGAGAGAGCAAGTAGTGAGTGGACAAGTGTTGATATCAGTGGGTCCTTAACAGTACAGGGTGCTGGAAAAACGTATCGAGTATTTTGAGAGATGGCAATGATCATCGAAACATGTACACGTATCCTGTAATAAGACTACTGGTCAACAAGACCAGAAGTACGTCTTTTCGACGATGCCATGTCACAGACAGGTTAGACGTATTTTAACATTTTAAGATGCACTTGAGAATCGCTATAAAGCTCAAATCATGACTGTGTAGAATACCCGAACAATTAACAGTCAAATGGCGGAAATTTTTATCGAAAAAAAGTCCAGTAAACATACAGTAATTGATCAAAAGTATCCAGACGTTAGCGGACGTCAATAGTGGCTGTGTTGACCCTTCGCCTTTACAATAACTTGTATACTACTCGGAATACTTTTAATGAGATGTCTGAATGTCCGTGAGGGAAGAGCCGAAACCAGGGGGTCTATTCTGTTCGGCAGACTTTTCCAGCGTCTAACGGACACAGGCACCCTTGCACCTCGGATAACTTAATCGAAAGGCCCCCGGAACATAAAATCAATAAACAAGAGCCGGCCGAAGTGGCCGAGCGGTTCTAGGCGCATCAGTCTGGAACCGCTCGATCGCTACGGTCACAGGTTCGAATCCTGCCTCGGGCATGGATGTGTGTGATGTCCTTAGGTTAGTTAGGTTTAAGTAGTTCTAAGTTCTAGGGGACTGATGACCTCAGCAGTTAAGTCCCATAGTGCTCAGAGCCATTTGAACCATTCCGGCCGGCAATTTCACAAAGCTGCTCCAACTTCCAAACAGACAGAGGCTAGACTGTAGTTTGCTGAAACACATGCCGATTTTTACCCTCCACGCTGCCCTCCAATGCTAAATTTGTGACCCCTTGATGCCTCAGAACATGTCCTACCAACCGATCCCTTCTTCTTGTCAAGTTGTGCCACAAACTCCTCTTCTCCCCAATTCTATTCAATACCTCCTCATTAGTTATGTGATCTACCGACCTAATCTTCAGCATTCTTCTGTAGCACCACATTTCGAAAGCTTCTATTCTCTTCTTGTCCAAACTATTTATCGTCCATGTTTCACTTCCATACATGGCTACACTCCATACAAATACTTTCAGAAACGACTTCCTGACACTTAAATCTATACTCGATGTTAACAAATTTCTCTTCTTCAGAAATGCTTTCCTTGCCATTGCCAGTCTACATTTTATATCCTCTCTACTTCGACCATCATCAGTTATTTTGCTCCCCAAATAGCAAAACTCCTTTACTACTTTAAGTGTCTCATTTCCTAATCTAATTCCCTCAGCATCACCCGACTTAACTCGACTACATTCCATTATCCTCGTTTTGCTTTTGTTGATGTTCATCTTATACCCTTCTTTCAAGACACTGTCCATTCCGTTCAACTGCTCTTCCAAGTCCTTTGCTGTCTCTGACAGAATTACAATGTCATCGGCGAACCTCAAAGTTTTTATTTCTTCTCCACGGATTTTAATACCTACTCCGAACTTTTCTTTTGTTTTCTTCACTGCTTGCTCAATATAAAGATTGAATAACATCGGGGAGAGGCTACAGCCCTGTCTCACTCCCTTCCCAACCACTGCTTCCCTTTCATGTCCCTCGACATGTTCGTATCCATCTGCATTTAACATTTCATTAAGCGCAATAAGGGGACCGCACCCTAACGACGAAAACCAGCCTCCATACTGTAGCACCACCTCCTCCCAACTTCACTGTTGGCTCTAAATATCAGGACAGGTCACATTCTTCAGGAATTCGCCAAACCCAAACACTTCCATCCGCTTGCCACAGATGATGCTGTGGTGTATCGACAGGTTGTAACAATGGAAAATTGTACTGAAATGCAGGAGGATCTGCAGCGAATTGACGCATGGTGCAGGGAATGGCAATTGAATCTCATTGTAGACAAGTGTAATGTGCTGCGAATACATAGAAAGATAGATCCCTTATCATTTAGCTACAAAATAGCAGGTCAGCAACCGGAAGCAGTTAATTCCATAAATTATCTGGGAGTACGCATTAGGAGTGATTTAAAATGGAATGATCATATAAAGTTGGTCGTCGGTAAAGCAGATGCCAGACTGAGATTCATTGGAAGAATCCTAAGGAAATGCAATCCGAAAACAAAGGAGGTAGGTTACAGTACGCTTGTTCGCCCACTGCTTGAATACTGCTCAGCAGTGTGGGATCCGTACCAGATAGGGTTGATAGAAGAGATGGAGAAGATCCAACGGAGAGCAGCGCGCTTCGTTACAGGATCATTTAGTAATCGCGAAAGCGTTACGGAGATGATAGATAAACTCTAGTGGAAGACTCTGTAGGAGAGATGCTCAGTAGCTTAGCTCGGTACGGGCTTTTGTTAAAGTTTCGAGAACATACCTTCACCGAAGAGTCAAGCAGTATATTGCTCCCTCCTACGTATATCTCGCGAAGAGACCATGAGGATAAAATCAGAGATATTAGAGCCCGCACAGAGGCATATCGACAATCCTTCTTTCCACGAACAATACGAGACTGGAATAGAAGGGAGAACCGATAGAGGTACTCAGGGTACCCTCCGCCACACACCGTCAGGTGGCTTGCGGAGTATGGATGTAGATGTAGATGTATAGTGTGATTCAATTATACCTGATTCTTGTTAACTCCTTACGGACACTCATTGTGCTAGCCGGACAGCTGGCAGTCCTTTGATTCCCTCGGCTGATCTTTCCACTCCCATCGTAGAAAAGATCGAAGGCCACGCCACGGTCCTGCACCGATCCCCGTTCCGACACCAGTTTTCAATCTGTTACGAAATCTGAAAACTCGCCTTAATATATTTGAGGAGAGCAGCCGGCTGTTGGGCGTTGAGAACTTACCTTCGGTTTCGAAAGGGTTGGGTATGAGGATCTCGGTCCAGTTGCCCGCGGTGCCGCCTTGGCTGGAGGGGAACGTGGTGACGGCGGTGATGCGGTGGCCGCGCTGCTCCAGCGCCCTCAGGTACGTCTCGGCCAGCACCCACTGGCTGCGGCCCACCGACTGGAAGATGCCCAGCACCTCGGCCGCCTGGAGGCCTGGAGCCAGCGCCAGCAGCGAAGCCGCCAGCAGGAGGGCGTTCATCTGGAAGCACCAGGCCCCTCCGGTGTAAGTGAGGGCGCTGTCCGCCACGTACTGGGTCATTCTGGAACTGGTGCCTCACTGAAACTTCCTGGCAGAACTGGATCGGGACTTGAACTCGGGACCTTTGCCTTTAGCGGGCAAGTGCTCAACCAACAGACTTTTAGACATTCCCAAATAGCGTCTGACATAGAGAAGTATTTTACACATGTGTGACTAGATTCCAGTCGAAGAAATTTCACCATTATAAATCCACTGCCGCATGATAAACGTGTATGGAGACAATATACAGGGTGTTACAAAAAGGTACGCCCAAAACTTTCAGGAAACATTCCTCACACACAAAGAAAGAATATATGTTATGTGGACATGTGTCCGGAAACGCCTACTTTCCACGTTAGAGCTCATTTTATTACTTCTCTTCAAATCACATTAATCATGGAATGGAAACACACAGCAACAGAACGTAACAGCGTGACTTCAAACACTTTGTTACAGGAAATGTTCAAAATGTCCTCCGTTAGCGAGGATACATGCATCCACCCTCCGTCGCATGGAATCCCTGATGCGCTGATGCAGCCCTGGAGAATGGCTTATTGTATCACAGCCGTCCACAATACGAGCACGAAGAGTCTCTGCATTTGGTACCGGGGTTGCGTAGACAAGAGCTTTCAAATGTCCCCATAAATGAAAGTCAAGAGTGTTGAGGTCAGGAGAGCGTGTAGGCCACGGAATTGGTCCGCCTCTACCAATCCATCGGTCACCGAATCTGTTGTTGAGAAGCGTACGAACACTTCGACTGAAATGTGCAGGAGCTCCATCGTGCATGAACCACATGTTGTGTCGTACTTGTAAAGGCACATGTTCTAGCAGCACAGGTAGAGTATCCCGTATGAAATCATGATAACGTGCTCCATTGAGCGTAGGTGGAAGAACATGGGCCCCATCAAGACATCACCAACACTGCCTGCCCAAACGTTCACAGAAAATCTGTGTTGATGACGAGAGAACATTTGCACTGAAATGAGGATTGACACATTGTTGGATGAACCATTAGCAGAAGTGTACCTGTGGAGGCCAATCAGCTGCTGATAGTGCCTGCACACGCTGTACATGGTACGGAAACAACTGGTTCTCCCGTAGCACTCTCCATACAGTGACGTGGTCAACGTTACCTTGTACAGCAGCAACTTCTCTGACGCTGACATCAGGGTTATCGTCAACTGCACGAAGAATTGCCTCGTCCATTGCAGGTGTCCTCGTCGTTCTAGGTCTTCCTCAGTCGCGAGTCATAGGCTGGAATGTTCCGTGCTCCCTAAGACGCCGATCAATTGCTTCGAACGTCTTCCTGTCGGGACACCTTCGTTCTGGAAATCTGTCTCGATACAAACGTACCGCGCCACGGCTATTGCCCCGTGCTAATCCATACATCAAATGGGCATCTGCCAACCCCGCATTTGTAAACATTGCACTGACTGCAAAACCACGTTCGTGATGAACACTAACCTGTTGATGCTACGTACTGATGTGCTTGATGCTAGTACTGTAGAGCAATGAGTCGCATGTCAACACAAGCACCGAAGTCAACATTACCTGCCTTCAATTGGGCCAACTGGCGGTCAATCGAGGAAGTACAGTACATACTGACGAAACTAAAATGAGCTCTAACATGGATATAAAGCGTTTCCGTACCCATGTCCACATAACATATTTTCTTTATTTGTGTGTGAGGAATGTTTCCTGAAAGTTTGGCCGTACCTTTTTGTGCTACCCTGTATACTGCCTGGCAAAAAAAAGTGAACTACACACAAGACAGTGTAACTTCGCACATGTACGCAGCATCGGTTGGTGTGTGAATGATCAGCGCTACTATTGCCTGTGACTGGTAGTATGGCATACATGTGCGCATTAAAACTGTGTACCGGACCGAGACTCGAACTCGGGACCTTTGCCTTTCTCGGGCAAGTGCTCTTCCGGTAGAGCGTTTGCCCGCGAAAGGCAAAGGTCCCGAGTTCGAGTTTCGGTCTGGTACACAGTTTTAATCTGCCAGGAAGTTTCATATCAGCGCACACTCCGCTGCAGAGTGAAACTCTCATTCTAGTGCCTCGCTGTATTTTATTTTTAATTTACATGTTTGATACAGATTATGACGGTGTAGTACTAATGTCTGAACGCTCTCTTCTACCATGTCCTTACAGCGTGGCCGTAAAGAGAATGGTGGTTTGGGTTGAGGTCTTGGTGTTCGGTTGCTATTTCAGCCAGGCCCAAGGGGCGCGAAGTACTTAGTTTAGCCCGGACCAGTGGCCATGTATATACCCACTGGAACATCCGTCTTGCTGTAGCTCTGTGTTACTGAATACTAAGCAAGGTTTGAACGACGAATAGCAGGTGGCGCTCAGGCAAATTTTGCGAATCGATTAATTCCTTCTGCATGAGGTTTTAATTGAAAATATTGCTCAGCTAATAGCACCATTTCTATGTGCGCCCTTTCGGTTTTACAAGCAAAAACAGTCACCTTCGATCGGATTTTACGTAAAAAAAACAAAAAAACAAAAAAACACGTTTTGTGGGAGGTTTCTGAAGCGCGGCACTTCTTTACGAATCGGTTCAAATTTGCAATAAGTAGACACACGGATAAAGTCAAAATAAAATCCTTTCTATCCAATAATCTTTACCCGTTGTCGAGATACGGTGGTGTAAAGTCGAACTAAATGTACTACGTAGAATTCGTTCGTACGTGAGATAAATACACGGAAAATGAACCAAATAAATAAAAATGCATTATTATGATAAAATTAAAAACTCACTTTCAAACTGTAGTTTCATTTGGATTTTTCTGTCAAAAACCACATCTTTTGTGAGGTTCTTTTACGCGCTCCATTTCTGTATATCAAAGTTGTGTCAATCGATTCCAACTTCATAAGGAGGTAGACAAATATATGCAATTGATGGGCGTCCGCCGGCCGCTGGTGGCCGAGCGGTTCTGTCGCTACAGTCTGGAACCGCGCGGCCGCTACGGTCGCAGGTTCGAATCCTGCCTCGGGCATGGCTGTGTGTGATGTCCTTAGGTTAGTTAGGTTTAAGTAGTTCTAAGTTCTAGGGGACTGATGACCACAGCAGTTGAGTCCCATAGTGCTCAGAGCCATTTGAACCATTTTTGATGGGCGTCCTGTTATTTTGTGTTAGCTTTATCCGTTGCCACAATACAAGTAACTTCGTCCGAAAGAGAATAAGAAGACCTATACCATACCAGTCGTCGCCAGAGTCCACAAAAATCTATACCGACTGACAAGCCATGACAATGGCAAAATGTCAAAATTGTGATGGAGTAGGAGCTGTGAACCACAATGAAAAAGCACAAAAGAGGAGAGTATGTCGTGGGCGGAGTCTGGGATGTAAAAAGCGCCAATATGTCAAGATGTTTAGATTCAAACGCCTTTCAAGCTAACAGACAAGTCTAAAAGTTAGTTTCACTCTTTTACAGCCCTAACTTCGTCCAGGACATATTCGACTTTTTTGTGCTATGATAGGAGTATCTTTCGTTCCAGTCTCTTAATGTTTGGGCCTCTCACTTATGCCCTCCTAGTTTCGTTGTCCCGTGACAGATGGCAGCAACGCAGCGCAGGAACACCCTCAATTGGCGTCTGACATAGAGATGCATTTTACACATGTGTGACCAGATTCCTGTCGAAGATATTTCACCATTTTAAATCCATTGCCGCATGATAAATGTTTATGGAGACAATATATTGTAAGTAGGCTGTTTATGTTTTCTTATTGGCAACGTTACGTAGCGGTCTGTGTGAGAATCACTGGCTGTGCTGTGTGCAGTCTGTGGCTGGTTTGCATTGTTGTCTGCCATTGTAGTGTTGGGCAGCTGGCTGTGAACAGCTCGTAGCGTTGCGCAGTTGGAGGTGAGCCGCCAGCAGTGGTGGATGTGGGGAGAGAGTTGGCGGAGTTTTGAAATTTGTAAGACTGGATGTCATGAACTGCTATATACATTATGACTTTTGAAGACTATTGAGGTAAATACATTGTTTGTTCTCTATTAAAATCTTTCATTTGCTAACTATGCCTATCAGTAGATAGTGCCTTCAGTAGTTTGAATCTTTTGTTTAGCTGGCAGGAGTGGCGCTCGCTGTATTGCAATAGCTTCAGTAACGAAGATCTTTGTGAGGTAAGTGATTTGTGAAAGGTATAGGTTAATGTTAGTCAGGGCCATTCTTTTGTAGGGATTGTTGAAAGTCAGATTGCATTGCGCTAAAAAAGTATTGTGTGTCAGTTTAGTGTTGATCAGAATAAGTAAAGAGAGTAATGTCTGAGTACGTTCAGTTTTGCTCAGCTGTTTGAAAATCAAATAATGTAAGAGGTTTATCAGCACAGTAATTCATTAATTTTTCTAAGGGAACGTTTCAATATACTGCCTGGCCGAAGAAAGTGAACTACACAGAAGACAGTGTAACTTCGTACATGTACACAGCATCTGTGGATGTGTGAATGATTAGAGCTACTATTGTCTGTGACAGATGAAATGGCATACATGTGCACATTAGTGCTATTACAAGGCCTGTTAGGGTACTTAGCGAGTGTGAACAGCGTCAGATGTTGAGTGATCAGTGTGAAAGACACAAACTACTAATGCGAGACATCGTTATCAACACCTGACAGAGTTTAAAAGGGGTCTCAGTGTACATCTCCATTTGGCCAGCTGGCAGAATCTGGCAATGTCCAGGTGTGACAGTGACCTTATCTTGGACCGCATGGGAACATGAGGGCAGGCATAGTTGGCCACCAGGTACCGATCGACGACGTCTGACGACCACAAGGGAGCATCGCCGCGTTGTCCGCTAAGCACATCATAACCCCGTGACCCCAGAGCCTGCCATCCGAGAACAAGTAATGGACTCCTGCAACATTCTGTCTCGCGCCACACCACTGGACAGAAGCTGGCTGCAGCCAGTGCTACCGTCCAATGCGTACGCCGCTACCTAGGATGGCCGTCAATGCCGAGTACGATGAAGACATGAGGACAGCTGCGACCCTCCCAATTTTTTGGACAGACACAGGGGTGATACAGTTGGCGTTGTGGTGTGGGGGAGTCATTGGGTGTGATTTCAGCTCATGGCTGGGGGTTCCTGGTGGAATTATGAGCTATGCTATGTTGTGGACGGCATGCATAACCCTCCATGTGACATTATGTTATTGGCATTTTTCATCTGGACAACTCTCGTCCACACATGGCGTGTGTCTCTAGGAACTGCCTACATGGTGTCGAGGTACTCCTGTGGCCAGCAATATACTGTACCCAACATAACATGGCTGAGCGAGGGGGCGCAGTGGTTCGCACACTGGACTCGCATTCGGGAGGACGATGGTTCAGACCTGTGTCAAGCCATCCAGATTTAGGTTTTTCGCGAATTCTCTAAATCGCTCCAGGAAAATGCCGGCATAGTTCCTTTAAAAGGGCGTGGCCAATTTCCTTCCCCACAATCGGACCTCGTGCTCCATCTCTAATGACCTCGATGTCGGTGGGACGTTAAACCCAAACTTCCTTCCTTTATTCCTTCCTTCCAGTATAACATTTGTGGCACCAGCTCGGATGTGAACTCTGTCTATGGCGAAGCAAGCCACCTCTAATCAGACAAGGGAAATAACGTGCTGACTTTTCCCCAGTTGCATGGCCAAGGTCAGTCCAACAGATCGCCTGAGATATGCTGCGACCGGCCAGCAAAGAGAGTGCACCGTATACCTTTTTAAAACTTAAATGTTCAAATACTGTGTCAAAACTTGGTCGGATTACGTAATGCGGAATATTGCGAGTCTCAAAATCGTTCGCTAATTAGTTACTTCGAAAATCTACTTTTCGTAAAATATTAATGCCAGTCGCACTCGTGTGCGACTGGCGCCAAGTTTTAACAGACATCGTGTTTCAGATGTACAAACGCGCCTAACAGCTCCTTCTTGGTGTCGGGATTTTTTTCGTCAGTGTATTTCTTTGTTTCCAATACGTTATCATTTATGTTCTTTAGCTTAGATATTCCCTGATTTTGAAATATACGCCAAGCTTTATGTCTATTACGGCGACTGCTTGATAGACCCTGTTTTAGACATCTGATGCTTTATTGAGGTGTGCGCACAGCGGTCGACGCGTCACTCCTAACGCAGCACAGCCACACTTTGTCTTGAGGGTCGTTCTGTAGCTGGACCCACCCAATAAAGATTCACAGTCAAATTTCCAGACACTGACGCTGGACGTCGTAAAACATTTTCCCAACAACGCGGGTGAGCTTGCGGTGGCCATCGTCAAAGCTGTGGAACTGGCTGGTCCCAGTTGCTGGTCAGGTGTTCACGGCCGCAGCAGGCGGGCTGCCGCTCTTCCTAGGCAAACGTGGGTGGACGATGTGGAAACATGACAGTACACAGCTGAATATTGCTCAGTTTAACTGTGCGAGTGAGCTTTCCCCTTGTCTTATGGCGTCCGTGAAAGACATTTGTTTCGGAGTGACCCTCGTACTTAGATTGCGACCATAAAAGCTGTGATGTCACCACTACTTCTACATGACTGTGACACGTCTAAGTGCCCAAGTGCCAGACCTGGAGACTTCGGTGCTGCGAGCGGTGATGATTTGTCCTCGGTGGTAAGGTCGGTGCAAAACCAGAAACTTAAACTAAAAGCGAAAAAGTCTCAATAACTGTAGTACACGGCCAAAAATTAGTTCTACATTCCACGGACAACTGCCTCCTATTCTTCTCGACAATGTTCTAATACCACGACACGATAAAGGCAAAGCCTCCGTTCCAGATTGTATATTAAGTCAGGTTTCCTTCAGAGTATGCTGGTACAAGAGCTGCATACTTGCCAATCACATACAACCGCTCGCTTGACGGAAGATTCGTATCTAAAGACTCCAAAGTTGCACGTGTCATGCCAATACACAAGCATGGAAACAGGAATACTCAGCAGAATTACATTCCCATTGAAACGTTTCTTTTTATGTCTAAATAAAGTTAAGCCCCAAAACTAAAATAATTTATGTAAACCTACGTAAGAAACGCTGTATTTTTGTATTAATTCCGTGTATTTTCTTTAAATTGTCTTATAACGTAAATTTGTCAGTAATTCTTAAATGTGAGAGCGCATACACATGTTAAAATTAGCAACTATCCTTTTTAATTGTCAAATACTACATCAGACGCAGCACAAGCGGCGCCAACAATCAAATTTTATGCGATCAGCCGGTCCGGAAAGCAGCGAAGTCTCCCGAACATTTTTCCACTCAACAGGCTTCCAGAACAGGCAGAGACCGAGGAAAAATGACGGTAAAGTCGCCTTCAGTTGTCTCCTTGTATGTAAACACGAGCGGCTTCTGGTTAGCTTTCTCTCGATATCTCTCTTAATGATCGCTCTCTCGAATGGTTTTGCAACAGGCAGTTGTGCTTGAAAGATATTTTCAAGGTCAATAAAGTATTTAACCATGTAAAAGTATCGTCATTATATGAATAATTGTTATTGTTTACCGCTGTTTACTTCAATAACATTAGGTTTGCCTGCCAGCATTTCTGTGATACAGCTAGGAGAACTGCAAGACTACCGACATATCGTTTGCTGACCACTGCCGAATATCATTGATGTTGAATTCGTGCCAGCCACTCACTCGTGCGTCCCTCAGATCTGTTAAGTCGATCTGTGAACGCAGTTTCCAGGCGGCGCGTCTGCTCATAACGCGTAACATTAATCATCGCCATACGGCCAACAAATGATGTGCGCGGTCGGTCCAATCAACAGTATCAAACCAGCTTAGACAAAATCTTGAATTACTACTATTTTCTCTCTCTTAGTGATAAATTTATCTGTGCCGCGTGATAATTTAAACTTTTTCTTTACTTGGCTGCTTCTTTTAAATAACGACACTCCAGTTAATTTCCTCATGTCAAAATTTATTTTTCAATTAGCACTAAACTGTAGATTAAAACTGAAGAAATTGCAAAAAGGTGGGAAATTGAGGAGATGGGACCTAAATAAACTGAAAGAACCAGAGGTTGTAGAGAGCTTCAGGGAGAGCATTAGGAAAATTGACAAAAATGGGGGAAAGAAATACAGTAGACGAAGAATGGGTAGCTTTGATAGATGAAATAGTGAAGGCAGCAGAGGATCAAGTAGGTAAAAAGACGAGGGCTAATAGAAATCCTTGGGTAACAGAAGAGATATTGAATTTAACTGATGAAAGGAAAAACTATAAAAATGCAGTAAATGAAGCAGGCAAAAAGGAATACAAACGTCTCGAAAATGAGATCGACAGGAAGTGCAAAATGGCTACGCAGGGATGGCTAGAGGACAAATGTAAGGATGTAGAGGCTTATCTCACTAGGGGCACTAGGGGTAAGATAGATACTGCCTACAGGAAAATTAAAGAGACCTTTGGAGAAAAGAGAATCACATGCATGCATATCAAGAGCTCAGATGGAACAAGTTCGAAGCAAAGTAAGGAAAGCAAAAAGGTGTAAGGAGTATAAAGAGAGTCTATACAAGGGAGATGTACTTGAGAACAATATTACGGAAGTGGAAGAGGACATAGAGTAAGATGAAATGGGAGATATGATACTGCGTGAAGAGTTTGACAGAGAACTGAAAGTCGAAACAAGGCCCCGGGAGTAGACAACATTCCATTAGAACTCCTGACAGCCTTGGGAGAGCCAGTTCCTGACAAACCTCAACCATCTGGTGAGCAAGATGTATGAGACAGGCGAAATACCCTCACATTTCAAGAGGAATATAATAATTCCAATCTCAGAGAAAACAGATGTTGACAGATGTGAACATTACCGAACTATCAGTTTAATAAGCCACGGCTGCAAAATACTAACACAAGTTCTTCACAGACGAACGGAAAAAACTGGTAGAAGCCGACCTCGGGGAAGATCAGTTTGGATTCCGTAGAAATATCGGAACACGTGAGGCAATACTGACCCTACGACTTATCTTAGAAGAAAGATTAAGGAAATGCAAACCTACGTATCTAGCATATGTAGACTTAGAGAAAGCTTTTGACAATGTTGATTGGAATACTCTCTTTCAAATTCTGAAGGTGGCAGAGGTAAAATACAGGGAGCGAAAGGCTATTTACAATTTGTACAGAAAGCAGATGGCAGTTCTAAGAGTCGAGGGGTATGAAAGGGAAGCAGTGGTTGGGAAGGGAGTGAGACAGGGTTGTAGCCTATCCCCGACGTTATTCAATCTGTATATTGAGCAAGCAGTAAAGGAAACAAAAGAAAAATTCGGAGTAGGTACTAAAATCCATGGAGTAGAAACAAAAACTTTGAGGTTCGCCGATGACATTATAATTCTGTCAAGGACAGCAAAGGACCTGGAAGAGCAGTTGAACGAAATGGACAGTGTTTTGAAAGGAGGATATAATATGAACATCAACAAAAGCGAAACGAGGATAATGGAATGTAGTCGAATTAAAGCGGGTGATGCTGCGAGAATTAGATTAGGAAATGAGATGCGTAAAGTAGTAAAGGAGTTTTGTTATTTGGGGAACAAAATAACTGATGATGGTCGAAGTAGAGAGGATATAAAATGTAGACTGGCAATGGCAAGGAATGTGTTTCTGAAGAAGAGAAATTTGTTAACATCGAGCATAGATTTAAGTGTCAGGAAGTCGTTTCTGAAAGTATTTATATTGTGTGTAGCAATTTATGGAAGTGAAACATGGACGATAAATAGTTTGGACAAGAAGAGAATAGAAGCTTTCGAAATGTGGTGCTACAGAAGAATGCTGAAGATTAAATTGAATAGAATTGTGGAGAAGAGAAATTTGTGGCGCAACTTGACTAGAAGAAGGGATCGGTTGGTAGGACAAATTCTGATGCATCAAGCGATCACCAATTTAGTATTGGAGGGCAACGTGGGGGGTAAAAATCGTAGAGGGAGAACAAGAGGTGAATAGACTAAACAGATTCAGAAAGACGTAGGTTTCAGTAAGTACTGGGAGATGAAGAAGCTTGCGCAGGATAGAGTAGCATGGAGAGCTGCATCAAACCAGTCTCAGGACTGAAGACCACAACAACAAATACCACTAAAGAGCGCCACACAAAAGAAACAGAAAATAATAACTCACCTTATCACTAACGGCCATTTAGGAACATATGCCGTGTTCGAAAATTATGAATTGCCTCGAAGAGAACGATTTACTGACAAATGGCCAATACGCATTTAGAAAATATCGTTCTCGTGAAACTAGCTCTTTGTTCACAAAAAGAAATGAGCACTATCGATAGGGACGTCAAATTGATCACTACAACCTGTTTCTAACCAAACTGCGCGGCTACGGAGTATCTTCCAAGTCGTGCGACTGGATTGAGTATCTTCTAAGTCGTGCGACTGGATTCGTGATTTCCTGTCACAGTGGTCACAGTTCGTAGTAATTGACGTTAAGTCATCAATTAAAACCGATGTAATATCTGGCATTCACGAAGGTAGGATTATAGGACCTCTGCTGTTCCTAATCTATATAAACGATTTAGTGGACAATCTGAGCAGTTGTCTTAGGTTGTTCACAGATGATGCTGTCATTTACCGTCATGTAAAGTCAGCAGATGATCAAAACCAATTGCAAAAGATTTAGGCAAGATATCTGTGTGGTGAAAAAAGTGGCAGTTAGCTCTAAATAATGAAAAGTGTGAAGTCACCAACATGAGTACTAAAAGGAATCCGCTAAATTTCGGTTACACGATAAATCACATAAACGTAAAGGTTATGAATTCAACTAAGTACTTTGGGATTACGATTACGAATAACTTATACTGGAACCATTACATAGATAATGTTGTGGGGAAAGCAAACCAAAGACTACTATTTATTGGCAGAATAGTTAGAAAATGTAAAAGCTCGACCAAAGAGACTGCTTACACTAGGCTTGTCCACCCTCGCCTGGAGAACTGCTGTGAGGTATGGGATCCTTACCAGATAGGATTGATGGTGGGCATCGGAAAAAGGTGAAACTAGGCCAGCTTTTGTTGTATTATCACGAAACGGAGGAGAAAATACCGCGGATATGAATGCGAAGTGGCGTGCCAAACATTAAAACAAAGGCGTGTTTCGTTGCGGCACGATGCTCTCAAGAAATTTCAATCACCAATTTTCTTGTTTGACCGCGAGAGTATTTTGTAGCCGTCCACGTACATGGGATCAAATTATCACCATAATAAAATAAGAGAAATAAGAGCTCGCACAGAAAGATTTAAGTGTTCGTTTTTCCCGCGCGCAGTTCGAGAATGGAACAACACAGAAATAGCCTGGAGGTGGTTGGATGGACATTCTGTCTGGAACTTAATTGTGAACTGCAGAGCAGTCGCGTACGTGTGTGTGTAGGGAACAGTGGAGAACTTGGCTCTGACTGTGGATGAGCATAGCAGACCTCTGTTGCCGAACGATACGACGATGGCAGACAAAGAACACCATCGCCAACTTCGCTCTGAGGTAGCAGAGAACCATCTAAAAAATGACGCTATGATTCCGCTTACCCAGGAGGAAACGAAGCTGGCAGTAATGAAATTATAGAAGAATAAGATGGAATTAAGGCATAAGTGCCGCACCAGCTAGTGGACCAATTTGTAGCATATACAACAGCGTTGTTAAATGAACGCCTTTTGCGGAGTCGGATGCTCCGAATATGGGAAGTTTCGAATATCCTTGTATTGAAACAAGTGGAAGACAAAGACTAGAGACAACCGAAGTGTTACAGGGTGATTTGTGTGGCGAAGGCTCTAGCCAGAGGTACAGGAAAAGCTTCCGCCTTCCACAAACAGGTCGTAGATACAGGGTGTTTCAAAAATGACCGGTATATTTGAAACGGCAATAAAAACTAAACGAGCAACGATAGAAATACACCGTTTGTTGCAATATGCTTGGGACAACAGTACATTTTCAGGCAGACAAACTTTCGAAATTACAGTAGTTACAATTTTCAACAACAGATGGCGCTGCGGTCTGGGAAACTCTATAGTACGATATTTTCCACATATCCACCATGCGTAGCAATAATATGGCGTAGTCTCTGAATGAAACTACCCGAAACCTTTGACAACGTGTCTGGCGGAATGGCTTCACATGCAGATGAGATGTACTGCTTCAGCTGTTCAATTGTTTCTGGATTCTGGCGGTACACCTGGTCTTTCAAGTGTCCCCACAGAAAGAAGTCACAGGGGTTCATGTCTGGCGAATAGGGAGGCCAATCCACGCCGCCTCCTGTATGTTTCGGATAGCCCAAAGCAATCACACGATCATCGAAATATTCATTCAGGAAATTAAAGACGTCGGCCGTGCGATGTGACCGGGCACCATCTTGCATAAACCACGAGGTGTTCGCAGTGTCGTCTAAGGCAGTTTGTACCGCCACAAATTCACGAAGAATGTCCAGATAGCGTGATGCAGTAATCGTTTCGGATCTGAAAAATGGGCCAATGATTCCTTTGGAAGAAATGGCGGCCCAGACCAGTACTTTTTGAGGATGCAGGGACGATGGGACTGCAACATGGGGCTTTTCGGTTCCCCATATGCGCCAGTTCTGTTTATTGACGAAGCCGTCCAGGTAAAAATAAGCTTCGTCAGTAAACCAAATGCTGCCCACATGCATATCGCCGTCATCAATCCTGTGCACTATATCGTTAGCGAATGTCTCTCGTGCAGCAATGGTAGCGGCGCTGAGGGGTTGCCGCGTTTGAATTTTGTATGGATAGAGGTGTAAACTCTGGCGCATGAGACGATACGTGGACGTTGGCGTCATTTGGACCGCAGCTGCAACACGGCGAACGGAAACCCGAGGCCGCTGTCGGATCACCTGCTGCACTAGCTGCGCGTTGCCCTCTGTGGTTGCCGTACGCGGTCGCCCTACCTTTCCAGCACGTTCATCCGTCACGTTCCCAGTCCGTTGAAATTTTTCAAACAGATCCTTTATTGTATCGCTTTTCGGTCCTTTGGTTACATTAAACCTCCGTTGAAAACTTCGTCTTGCAACAACACTGTGTTCTAGGCGGTGGAATTGCAACACCAGAAAAATCCTCTGTTCTAAGGAATAAACCATGTTGTCCACAGCACACTTGCACGTTGTGAACAGCACACGCTTACAGCAGAAAGACGACGTACAGAATGGCGCACCCACAGACTGCGTTGTCGTCTATATCTTTCACATCACTTGCAGCGCCATCTGTTGTTGAAAATTGTAACTACTGTAATTTCGAAAGTTTGTCCGCCTGAAAATGTACTGTTGTCCCAAGCATATTGCAACAAACGGTGTATTTCTATCGCTGCTCGTTTAGGTTTTATTGCCGTTTCAAATATACCGGTCATTTTTGAAACACCCTGTATGAGCCCCTTGCAGTACGGTTGCAGGAAAGGGAAATCCACCGAGACTGCGATAGATCACGCAGTGCATACTGAGAACATCTCATACGACAAGTTTGTTACAGGCGTAAGAGTTGATACAGCTGGGGTGTGTGATAATTTATGGCGGCCTGCCCTGTTCCAAAGTCTGATACAGCTACTAGGGCCCTGGATCAGGGTTTTATTTCATGATTGCAAAACGTCATTTCATGGTTCTCGTCAGAATTGGGAGTAGAAAGAGATCGCACGGGGTGATGTCCGGGGAATACGGTGGCCGAGGCAACATAATCGTTCTGTTTTTTGCCGAAAAAAAAATACACAGAAGCATTGAGATGTGGACGAAAGAATTATCGTGAATGCAATTTGCACGCGTGGTTTTGCCACAATTCTGGTCGTTTTCTGCGGATTGCTGCACGAAAAAGGCGCATAGCTACCAGATAGCGTTCGTTATTGACCGTGCGACCATAAGGCAGGGACTCGTGATGCACTACCCCAATGTAATCAAAGAAAAAACTGAGGAGAATCTTCACATGTGATCGAATTTCTCCAATTTTTTTCGGCCTTGGCTCTTCAGGTAGTTTCTACTGGGACCAATGGGCCTTGGTTTCAACGCCATACCCGTATACCCACGTTTTATCACCTGTCCAAACCATCTTTAGAAGTTTTGGATTGTTGTAGATTTGATTCAGCAGTTCCTGAGCGACGTCTCCGCGACGACGTTTTTGGTGGAAATTCAACAATTTTGGAACAGATTTTGCTGCTACTTGTTTGATCCCCTTCACCCTCCCCACGTCCTATGCATCCTCGTTATTATCTAGGTTATCCACATTTCCTTTCAAGTATGTTTTAAATTGTTTATACATTTTCTAGTTCTTTCTCCTCTTAATAAGAAACAGAATTCACTACAATATTGGATCCTTTTGACTGTAAATAAACTGAAAACATTTTTACGAAACAGTAGTTTTCAGAATTTTAAAGTTCTTGAAGTTTTTAAAGTTTTAAGGTTTATTCAGTGGACACTGGCTTCAGATCTGTTGAGTTACCGTAACATATGCATATCATGTTCCACAAGCTTTAGCATAACTTATGGGCTTTATGTCAACTGTCGCTATCATATTCTACAGATTGCTTTTAAAAAAAAGTTTTTGTACTTTTTTACCCAATGTTCCTTGTTATCATTCGCGTATCCCACAAAAGACCACCAATCATTCGGTGGAGCCCGCGCAGCATCAGCACATGCTCGAGCCGTCTACGGGTAAGCTGTTTACTTCCCTGCCTTCAGTATGGCCAACGCAAGCTGCTGCGTACCATGTTCGCGATTGAGTAAAGACCGGAAAAGCGCTAAGTGCGGTTTTCAGGTTTTGCTTTTCCGTCAATAGCCTTCTACTTGACGGGTTTGCCCCAGGTAGAATATCCCTCCATTTTGTGGCAACAACTTCTTGGTTTTTCATTCTGGCCCAAAATTAGGTCTTAATAGTTTTTCATTTATTGTCTCCTACCAATGGGTCAGTATGGTATGGTTCAAATGCTTTCTGAGCACCATGGGACTTAACTTCTGAGGTCATCGGTCCCCTAGAACTTAGAACTACTTAAACCTAACTAACCTAAGGACATGATACACATCCATGCCCGAGGCAGGATTCGAACCTGCGACTGTAGCGGTCCCGCGCCTTTAACCGCTCGGCCACTCCGGCCGGCTGTATGGTATGATTTGTTTAGGACCCATCTACTGTATTGGAATCTGGCTGTTTTATTTTATGCAATACCGCCTTTTAGTGGTGTTTTGTTCTACTGGACAAAGAAAGGTGGGTGCAAAGATCCGAGCTATTCAGTTATGTGACTACTAACATTTTAATATTCTCATGTAAAAGTTTTTAATACCTTTCAAAATTTTTAAAAAATCTTAAAATAATTTACCATACCAGTGTATATCTGAGGCTGTTATTCCTTCTCGATTTACTGTTATACAGATTTTCACATGAACACATCGCTTTTAGAGACACAAAACCGGTTGTGATCCGATAATGGACTAAATACAGCAGAAGCGGCTTACACAACCAAAAAAGTTGCTTGCTATGAGCCAAAGGCTATGACATCATTATGCCCTATGATGGTGATTCGGCGGTTTTCGCTGGCCGCTGTGGCCGAGCGGTTCTAGGCACTTCAGTCCGGAACCGTGCTCCTGCTACGGTCGTTGGTTCGAATCCTGCTTCGGGGATGAATGTGTGCTATGCCCTTAGGTTAGTTAGTTTTAAGTAGTTCTAAGTTCTATGGGGACTAATGACTTCAGATGTTAAGTCCCATAGTGCTCAGAGCCATTTGAACCATTTTTTCGGCGGTTTTCCAGAACCTTCTTGTTTGCATCCTCCACACTGTCATCAGTAATTGACGTGCTAGGGCGTCGATGGCGGTCGTCGTCTTCAACGCCTTCTCGACCCTCATCATTTGCATCATTCAAAACTATTGTCTTACTCGTAGTATATCAGCCAAAAGCTAAAGTTAACCTGTCGAATGTACCGCTGCAGTTTATTCCGTTTTCCACGCAAAATTTAATGCAAATTCTTTGATCCACATTTTTCGAAATTAAAAATACGCCGAGCGCTCGAAAACAAGCATAACCTTTTCGATTGTCAACAATACACTCAATTTTCAAAACAGCTGAAATGCAAACACATGTCAGGAAAATGTGTATGAACAAGCTAACAAAAATTTAAAAATCGAATGTACAAAGCCTATCAAAGTAAAAAACTCCGTTCCTTTTTGATCACACCTCGTACACATACTAATGCTCAGATGTCAGTTGCGTTCTCAGCACTAACGGTGAAATGTGGAACCAGCGTGGTAGAAAATATCCCCAATTTGGTCTTTGGTTCCATAGCGTAACATATGAATACACTCATTATAGATTGTGTTAACTCCACATAAAGCTAATGGGCCAGAGCTTTGATCCCATGAGTGAGGTTCAAATGGTTCAAATCGTTCTAAGCACTATGAGACTTAACATCTGAGGTCGTCAGTCACCTAGACTTAGAACTTTCTGAATGTGAATAACACCTAACAAACAGCCTCACTAAACTTTACGAATATTTTAAGATATAGGGGCTTAGACCCAGTTTCTATAAAACAGAAGTATGTATTTTCCACCTCTCCAATCGCCTAGCATCAGGAAAGGTCCACCTACGGTTTGGCTGTCGTGGCATAGTCAGGTACAACGGTAAGCTAAAGTACCCCGATGTCACTTTAGACTCCTGATGTAAACACCTTTCGAACACAGCTAGGAAGGTGCTACAAACGCGGGTGAACGTGGCGGGGAAGTTGGCACGCAGTTCAGTGGGAGCTCAAATGGTACAAATGTCTCTGAGTACTATGGGACCTAACATCTGAGGTCATCAGTCCGCTAGAACTTAGAACTACTTAAACCTAACTAACCATTAGACATCACACACATCCATGCCCGAGGCAGGATTCGAACCTACGACCGTAGCAGCAGCGCGGTTCCCGACTGAAGTGCCTAGAACCGCTCGGTCACAGCGGCCGGCCATGAGTGAGGACCTTGAACTTTTGCTCGTATTCGTATTACGCCAGGGTACCACGAATTTGATGCTCGTACGAGTAGTCCTATAAAGCGTTTCTTTTTTTCTTCGTCTTCTACTTTTTATATCTACCTAGACATGTCTAACTCGTTTGGCACATCCATTCGAAAGGGATCACATACGGGCATAGAGTATGAGGCAAATCAGGGACAAACAGCGGCATTCATGATGATTACGCTGCCTGCATAGGCACTGGAATTTCTCCTAGTCTCTGCGTACGCAAAGTTGCATGACTCGTGTATCACACAATACTTAACTCTTTTTTGAATGACAACATTTTCACCATCGTCCCCCTTGCTTAATCTGAATCGCCAGATAACAATACTTAACGCTTTTTTGAATGACAACATTTTCACCATCGTCCCCCTTGCTTAATCTGAATCGCGAGATAACAATTTCGACCTCAGACCGATTTATCCGGTTGAAGATTTTTTACTAGAGCTATTGGTCACATTGAAACGGGCCAATCAGAGCCGTTTCACAAAAATGAGGGCTGCAAGTATGGACACACGAGAGATTTAACTCCACCTGCTACTTACCTAAGAAGACACCAAGTCTGTGGAGGAAAGACAAGGCTGTTATAAAGAGTTGTTTGTGTTCTCATAGCGTCTTTTCACACCTTTCTGCTGATTGGTTTTATGAATAGGTGATTGTACAGAATGAGTGATTTTATTTCAGAATTTCCAAGTGCTAGCTAGGTCTGCACTAAAGTGTACGAAACCCGCCAACTCAGCCAATGAAGGGACATAGCTGAGAGGTTGATCTGGTACACTAAATGAACTATGTAGTAAATGGTAGAATTATCGGCCGTATTGGTAGCGTTGGTAGGAAAAGAAACGTAAATGAATGTGTAAGAAGGAAAGTGGGAGCCGACGACTTTTGTTCTTTCTTTTGCACGTAATTAGAACCACACAACATTCAATGTTAGTCCATTATGCATTTCATATCCTTACAGAATACGATTGCAGTTTCTAAGTAATTATAATTATTCGATCGCGTAGCTTCTGCACTTTTATGGAACCAAGGCAATTACTTTTGATGCAAGGATAGTTTTATAGTCTTTTGCACTCAACAGAACGTTTTTCATGATCAAAAGTTTCCTGTTATTCATAAATGCGAAAGGTGTTTATCAATAACAAAAACACGTTTTATATAAGTTCAACGAAGTATTGATGTCTGATATAGCAGCGTTTTGCGATTCTTGTATTTCACATTTTTCTTGAGAAAATGGCGTTTTCTTTATTTTTTTTCTACAACCTCCCTCTCTTTCACGTTACAAATCAACAATTTTCGAATAAAACCTGAATTAAACATTGAGTTTCAATTTTGCTATAAGTATTGTCTGCTCTTAAGTAACAGACAGGAGGATAGCTATAGATAGAACAAAAATGTTCCGTAGGTTGGCCAGCCCTTTACACATGCTCACTCAGTTTCTCGATGCTTCATCACTTTCGGTTTTTAGGGGAGTCTAGTAAGACACTAATCGCATACGTGAAGAAAGTGACCGTTATGAGGGAATGCCTGACAGGTATGCAACACACCAAATCTACAAGTAATGCGTGGACGACCTTAACTGACCAAAGCCAGTAGGAAAACTAGTCCAGTCTAGGCTCCACGATAACCTATGGTAGTTTTACATCCCTAGCTCTGGCGCATTCAAGGAGTGGAATTGGTCTAACCTCTCCAACGACACTTCATATTATGCCCTCCCCCGTTACCGTCCAAACGGTGGGTGAGCATGGAGCAGACTTACTTTTCGGTAGGTCATGCACTCTTGAGCTCTTTAGTTGATTTCTGGATTTCGGTATTGCAATGTAGGTTATTAATTCTTAAAGGCGTTTCCTATATCTCTTTCAGCTGTCCTATATTAGGGAGAGTTACCTGCGTCCTTTTTTGTTCTCTTTGCCGTTTTGTGAATGCAGATAGTAAGTTGGCACGATGTGTTGATTTCTCGCAAGATGTGCTACATTTATTCCATCATAATTAACGTTGTTTAGTGAGATTTCAGACCATTATTCCCTGTGGGACTGAACTTCTCCTCAAACAGTCGAGTATTACCCGACCTCCGCGATCGTTCTTCGTCGCATCATGGCCCTTTATTTATTTATTTTTTTTCGAATGCTAAGATACTTGTGGATTCTGGAGATGGACGAATTGTCTTTGTTAAGACATGACCAAGCATTTTGTTTTCGTTAGCTATTGCATTACGCTGTTATTCTTCTTTCAGTACGTGAACCTTCATTCGGTATGAATACCTACATGACTATGGAATTTATGTCCATTGTCCAATTTGAAATTTGTAACAGTTTGTAGTGACACATATTACTAGCCCATACCTTCCCTCCTTGGTTTCTGAATAGATTCGTAGTAGGGCCTACAGGGTTTGTTAGAAATTAACGCCGTATTTTTCCTCACTTTGTGTTTGAATGATAGAAAGAACGTGTTACCTATGTCATTTCTCCCTTGTCTTCTGCTACTCACATTTGCATGACTACTTTGAAATTCATACTTAATTGCCTGACGCAGGGTCGTCGAACCACATCCACACTATTTCTCTACCATTCTACTTTCGAACAGCGCGAGAAAAACGAACACTTAAATCTTTCCGTGCGAGATCTGATTTCTCTCATTTCGTTACGATGACCACTTCTCCCTAGGCACATGACCCCCAAAAAATTTTTTTTCACATTCAATCGGAAACTGAAACTTCGTGAAAAGATCTTTCCGCAACGAAAAACCGCTTTTGTTTTTATAACTGCCACCCCAACTCGCGTATCGTATCCGTGACAGTCTCTCCCCTATTTCGTGACAATACAAAACGGGCTGCCCGTCTTTCAACTTTTTCCATGTTCTCCGCCAAACTTACCTGTTTAAGATCCCACAATGCACAGCAGCACTCTAGCAGAGAACGCACAACTGTAGCGCGGGACCAGTCTGTTTAGTGGATTTGTCGGGGGTTTTCCAAGTGTTCTGCCAATAAAACGCAATCTTTGGTTCACCTTCCCCACAATATTGTCTATGTGATCGTTCCAATTTAAGTTGTTCATAACTGCTATGCCTAGGTATTTTTTGAATTGAGAGACTTTAGATTCGGGTGGTTTATCGTGTAACCGAGCTTTAACGGATTCCTTTCAGTGCTCCTGTGGACGATTTCACACTTTCCAGTATTTAGGGCCAATTTCCACCATTTGCACCATACAGATGTCTAAATTATTTTGCAATTGGTTTTGATGTTCTGATGACTTTATACTAGGCAGTAATTGAGAACACCATCCGCAAAGAACCTAATGTGTGCTCAGATTGTCCCTAAACTACTTAGTTACATTAGGAACAGTAGAGAGCACGTAAGACCTCTTTGGGGAATCCAGATATCACTTCCGTTTTACCGGGTGACTTTCCGATAGTTTTTACGAACTACGTACGACCTTTCTCACCGGAAATCACGAATCGAGTCAGACAACTGAGTCGTTACTTCATTGCTGCTTTATACAGTAATTCCGGTTCCTGTTCCATTCCGTAGTCTGTCCCCGATCCCTCAACGGGAGATGTGTGTGTGTACCCTGAATAAGGTCATTTAAAGAATGTTCTGTTATCAGAACCCAACCCTAGATCTGTAGCGTCACCTTCCACTACAAACTTTCGTCAAGGTCCTAGTTATCCGTTGTGAAAGTTATTATCAGCGATACATATTACAGGCCATACTCCATACACTATGGTTGTATGATGAAGGTAAGCTTGGTAGGTACCGAATGTGTCTTGATCAGAGCGAGGTGGATAAACAGTCACGTTGGATTAGTGATCAGAATCTGTGACACAAAGATACTCTTTTAAAACACGCTCCTTTTTATCTGGCGTCACCACCTACAACTGTGTACACAGTCCATTTTCTTACACCCCAATTACAACGTTACTGAGTACCTTCAATATTTACTCTTACCCCTATTGCAAAGAACACGTCGAAAATGGAACCATATTCTCGTGTACATAAACATTTCATGCCATACACATATGCTTTTCAAGGAATGAAATATAACATTTAAGAAACGTCCCCTTAGAAAAATTATTTAATTACTGTGCTGATAAACCTCTTACATTATTTGATTTACAAAAACAGCTGAGCAAAACTGAACGTACTCAGACATTACTCTCTTTACTTATTCTGATCAACACTAAACTGACACACAATATTTTTAGCGCAACGCAATCTGACTTTTAATAATCCCTACAAAAGAATGGCCCTGACTAAATTAACGTATGCGTTTCACAAATCACTTACCTCACAAAAATCTTCGTTACTCGAACTACTGCAATACAGCGAGCGCCACTACTGCCAGCTAAATAAAAGATTCGAACTACTGAAGGCACTAACTACTGATAGGCATAGTTAGCAAATGAAAGATTTTGATAGAGAACAAACAATGTATTTACCTTAATAGTGTTCAAAAGTCATAATATATATATATCAGTCCATGGTATCCAATATTACAAATTTACTCTTTCTCATAGACACACGTCCAGATCGTCCGCTCTCAAAATTCCGCCATCTCTGTCCCTACATCCACCACTGCTGGCGGCTCACCTCCAACTGCGCAACGCTACGCGCTGTTCACATCCAACTGCCCAACACTACAAGGGCGAATATTGGCAACAATGCCGACCAGCCTCAGACTGCACACAGCACAGTCAGTGATTTTCATACAGAGCGCTACGTGGCGTTACCAATAAAAAAACCTAAACAGCCTACTTACACATTATCTTGAAAAATCTTTGGAAATAAGTGTCCTTTTGAGTCCACAAATACGCTCCAACAGCAACTGACAACCTCGGCTTGGACAGAGCATATGACAGTGTACACAAACATATAAAAATATAATCAGTACCAAAACTGTTCAAGAAATAGATATGCGCGTGGTTGTTCACTGCACAAAGTTTGCATCACACACACACATATATATCAATCGAGTACATGCAAAATATATCATTTGGCAACTGACACAATTACACCAAACTGGAAAATCGTAGGCATACTTCTAGCACAATCAACCCACCTCCGTAGCGTCTGTGTGTGTACGTACAGCAAGTGACTCTGCTCGCGTATTTTTAGAGCGCCGGTTCACTGGGCCACTGATAAAAGGCCAGAGACGCGCAACTTTTATACGGTGTCCACTCTGCGATAAGGGCGCGTTAACACAGCCGGAGGACGCCTTATCACACACTCGCGAGCACTGCGACGCGTCAGTTCGGAGACTCAAAACAGACGTCACCGCCTGTCATTACTTAAGAGGCCGCTAGGAGAAGTGGTGCTGAGGTTCCTCGTGTGCATTTCACACGCACTTGGGCCTATCTCTTTTGAACGACTCTAAAGAACGAGGCAGGTGTTATTCGCGCACGGGCTGTAATTTGTGTTATGCGAGGTGTGCTTGCAACGACAACAGTGCCTTTAACTGGTTGATTTCAAAGATAAAAAAGTTTGTATTGACCTTGGGTACCACACTGTGGACGTATGGCGAGTGCTGGGAACGTCAAGTTGCGGCGTGTGCGTACTTCGGCCAGCGTCTGCCCCGATAGCTGTTCGGTCAGAGGGTTACGTGCCTCTGTAATAAAAAAAATGAGTTAATCGATCATCAACGAACTTCAACGGATGTCTTAAGACGTCCGCCCCGAGCAGACGCAACGAACAATAGCGAACAAAATGAGATTAAAAAAAAGATAGCTGAGTGGTCAGCGTGACGGATTGCCGTCTTACGGGCTCGAGTTCGATTCCCGGCTGGGTCGGTGATTTTCTCCACTCAGGGACTGGGGGTTGTGTTGTCTTCACCATCATTTCATCCCCATCCGGCGCGCAGGTCGCCCAATGTGGCGTCGCATGTAATAAGACCTGCACCAAGGCGGCCGGACCTGCCCCGTAAAGAGGCATCACAGCCAATGACGCCAAACGCTCATTTCGATTTCCACTTCAGCCAAAGCTATTTCGCTTCGCGCCCTACTAGCGACTCCCTCGCAGTCACATCCGTTGCAGCTACTTTTTTATTTTCTGATGAATAAACTGGACAGCACCTTGTTCCAAAATTTCCGCATACTGCAATCAAAGCCATACAGAATCGAGTTTGCCCCTCTTGTTCCGTTTATCCACTTGCTTTCGTTTACCGTTTATCCACTCGCCATCACATAGTTGCTTTCACCGGCGGGAAACGAACACGTTATGTGACATCTCAGCTGCATATTTTTATTACCCTCGTGACGTGTATACATCATACACAGGAAAGAGCCAGAAGTGTCTAAACATGCATGTATGTAGGTTACCAAAACTGTTGCTTAAACCAGTATAAATCCAATTAGTGAACTGTGTTTTTCCACACAGATGGTAAGAATTCTCCGTTAAAATATGTAACATTTTTTCTAAGGCAGCAGCAGAGTAATCATGTAGTGCTGTGTTGGTTAAACATCTGTTAATTTTTACTCTAATTGTATGTAGGAGGCTACCTAGAGGTAACTCGAAATGCACTGTTGGTCAAATACCTGTACCGAAAACTACTTTTCTAGCTGAGAACGATGAAGTACCTAAAAACAAACTTGCAGACTGACACACGTTACAAGAGCACGTGGAATTTCACATTGTTCTTTGGCCACCTCACTGAGACTGTAGCAGATATATGCTCAAAATCTGCAGCAATCATCGAGCGACTGCAAGTTCTCTCAAAGTGGGATAGAACATCACATATGTCTTCCCTGCAGAAAGTACAGTTCTTCGTACTTACTGATATACAGTTTAACTTACATATTTCCAACTTCGTTACATATTTAACTCAGTGTCGTCATCACCTTCTATATAGTAACTTCCTAAGCTGTTATCCAATAGTCTTGCATATGTCTGATTTTACTGATATTGTCAGTTCAATTTAATTTTTATAAAAGCTGTTAAATTGTTTTATCACACTCTCATCTTCTCTTCTGTTGAGTGTAATTGTTTCACGTTGTCGACCTATTACGCAACATTCACGTACACAGACATACACAGTTTTTCGATGTTTAGTCTCACTGCTTGCTGGTGTGTTCCATTCACATTTATTTCAAATGTTCAAATGTGTGTGAAATCTTATGGGACTTAACTGCTAAGGTCATCAGTCCCTAAGCTTACACACTACTTCACATCAATTACCCTAAGGACAAACACACACACCCATGCCCCAGGGAGGACTCGAACCTTCGCCGGGACCAGCCGCACAGTCCATGACTGCAGCGCCTTAGAGCTCTCCGATAAACCCGCGCAGCACTTTTATTTACTGTTTAACATTTTGTATTGTCTTTCTATTGCACTGTCAAATGTCTTTTAATCTGTATTTGCATCACACTCTCCATGTTTGATATATTTTTCAATGCTGTTTAGCAGCACAGTATCCCCTTTGATGACAATAGTTAATTATAGTCTTAAAATGGCGTTGTAAGGAAAAAATCGGTTAACTAGATAAATTAATGTTGCAGAGAACACACAATTTTGGGCTTCTCATTTATATAACGAAAGAAAGAATTAATATGTTGTGTTACAAAATTGAAAATTTAAATTTGGCTGATGATGTTGGGAGAGTCACAGAGGGCGTAAGAAATCCGTAACAGCAGCGGGGAGCAGTTAACGGACAGCGGATTCAAAACGAAGTCGTAGTGTGTTGGCGGTGGGTGGAGCAGACAAATGGAAAACAAATATGCCAACCGTTGTTAACGTTGACTATACTAGAAAATTTTTCCAGCACAGAAATGTTTTGGACAGGAAGAAATAGATAACTGTATTACAACACGAGAAGGGAATTTACAAAACTTTTACAAAATGAAACAATGGAAAATCCACGATGGAATGTAACAATGTCTGGCTCCAGCTGCCAGAGTCTGCGGTCATGTGTGTGTGAGTTGCGTTTGCGTGAGTATATGTGTGTGTGTATGTTGTCTAATTCTGACAAAGTCCTTGTTGGCCGAAAGCTAATTGTGTGGCAGTCTTTTTGTTGTGCCTGTCTGCGACTAAGCATCTCCGCTATATTACAAAAGTAAGAAAGATAACAAAGGATTAACGGAAGGAAGGAAGGGAGAAAAGAAAGTTGCTGGCATATCCATAAGCAACTTGCAGTTCTGTCACCACGTGTTATCGGTTATTGTGCTTTGTTTGGGCCTTCATGTGTTCCTGCGTCTAGGCGTTGCTGTGAATGTTCTTCATCCTGCAACAAGTCGCTGCTCTCGTATCGACTATCACAGTAGCGTCACAGTGCAACTCTCGTTGCTTGATATTTCGCCTGCGTAAGTAACTTTTAGACCTTTAGTCACGACCACCTGACCGGCCTTGCAGCGAATTTGCAACCGTCATCGTCTCCGCGTGCCTGCTGACCCGATGTCAGGTGCTACAGTAGCAGATAAAACCAGGCGGCGGCCGGAAACCGGTTCTTACGGGCTTAGTCTCGCTCGTGCGAGCGGCAGGCGGAAGATAAGGCTGATCCCTCTGCAAGAGCCACGTGACCTGAAAGCGATTTTACAAGAGGAGGCGACTAAATTAGATGCACAAACCTGGATTTCGAAGGGTTCGTCAGGGTACAAGTCCAACTGCGCTCGTGTCGGCTTCTCCAACTTGTGCCGAAATCACGTCAGGCGAATGCCGTAGTGTTTTCCTACATCGGGTCTCGGATAAATTAGTTTCCCATTCAGCTGATACTTCGTCCCTTATCTACTGTCCCGTAATTCGACGGTACGGTAGGTCTATCCTCCTTTCCGTTATTATCGTCTGTCGTGCAGGAATTCGAATCGACGATTGGGGTCACTAACTTCATTGTTGCTCATTTTGTCTTCAGAGAAGTAGTCCGTATGTAACACACAGGACATAGCACAAGTGCAGGCCGGACTCTGCTTGTAGCAGAGTGTGGCAAGTTAAATGAACACACGACGCGTGCGCATTCGGTGTGTACTGGCGTAGCTCCTACAGAAGGTGGACAGACACCCTGTAACAAGCCGACAACGTTGTGCGAGGCCGAAGATTGAAGCCGGGAAAGTCGGTGCCGCGTGCACTGCCAAAATGTCACACAGCTAAATATTTTACTGTTGACTAATGTGTCAGGGTGGAATTCGAATGCAGCTGCAGTGTTAGTTTCACCTGCCGTAGATGGTAACAGGCGCTGTGTGCCAGCGGTTCCAAAACCGTCGCAAGCGGCCCACTTCTAGAACGCGTTTGCGTCGCGCTGGGGCGTGAACGCTGGTCGAGAATGGAAGACAGGATAAAAGTATGCGAAGTACCGGCCACAACGGGTTGGTCGATTATGTCATGTCGAAACCGGCACATTTTTTTTTTTTTTTTTAAGTCCTTGTGCCATTAGGTGGCTGGAAGTGTACTCACCTACATACTGCCCTATAGGGCGCGAGGCCTTGAACGGCTCCTCACGCACAGACATTCACTGACGTGACCAAAGTCTTGGGATACCGACAAGTAAATATACAGATGGCTGTAGTATCGCGTACACGAGGTATAAAAGGACAGTACATTGGTGGAAGTGCTATTTGTACTCAGGTGATTCGTGTGAGAAGGCTCTGCATCTACATCTACATAGATACTCAGCAAATCACATTTAAGAGCCTGGCAGAGGGTTCATCGAACCACCTTCTCAATTCTCTATTATTCCAATCTCGTATAGCGCGCGGAAAGAATGAACACCTATATCTTCCCGTACGAGCTCTGCTTTCCCTTATTTTATCTTCGTGATCGTTCCTCCCTATGATAGCCGGTGTCAACAAAGTATTTTCGCATTCGGAGGAGAAAGTTGGTGATCGGAATTTCGTGAGAAGATTCCGTTGCAACAAAAAACGCCTTTCTTTTAATGGTTTCCAGCCCAAATCCTGTATTATTTCTGTGACACTCTCTCTCATATTTCACGATAATACAAAACGTGCTGCCTTTCTTTGAAGTTTTTCGATGTACTCCGTCAGTCCTATCTGGTAAGGATCCCACACCGCGCAGCAGTATTCTAAAAGAGGACGAACAAGCGTAGTGTAGGCAGTCTCCTTACTAGGTCTGTTACACTTTCTAAGTGTCCTGCCAATAAAACGCAGCCTTTGGTTAGCCTTCCCCACAACATTTTCTATGTTTTCTTTCCCATTTAAGTTGTTCGTAATTGCAATACCTAGGTATTTAGTTGAATTTACGGCTTCTAGATTAGACTAATTTATCGTGTAACCGAAGTTTAACGAGTTACTTCTAGCACTCATGTGGATGACCTCACACTTTAAGTTATTTAGGGTCAACTGCCACTTTTCGCACCATTCAGATATTTTTTCTAAATCGTTTTGCAGTTTGTTTTGATCTTCTGATGACTTTATTAGTCGATAAACGACAGCGTAATCTGCAGACAACCGAAGACGGCTGCTCAGATTGTCCCCCAGATCGTTTGTATAGATAAGGAGCAGCAAAGGGCCTATAACACTACCTTCGGGAACGCCGGAAAACACTTCTGTTTTATTCGATGACTTTCCGTCAATTACTACGAACTGTGACCTCTCGGACAGGAAATCGGAAATCCAGTCACGTAAGTGAGACGATATTCCATAAGCATGCATTTTCACTACGAGCCGCTTGTGTGCTATAGTGACAAAAGCCTTCCGGAAGTCCAGGAATACGGAATCGATCTGAAATCCCTTGTCAATCTCAGCACTTCATGTGAATAAAGAGCTATTGTGTTTCACAGGAACGATGTTTTCTAAATCCATGTCGACTGTGTGTTAATAGACCATTTTCTTCGAGGTAATGCTTAATGTTCGAACACAATATGTGTTCCAAAATCTTGCTGCACATCGACTTTAACGATTAGGGCCTATAATTAAGTGGATTACTCCTACTACATTTCTTGAATATAGATGTGACGTGTGCAACCTTCCTGTCTTTGGGTACGGATGTTTCGTCGAACGAACGGTTGCATATGATTGTTAAGTATGGAGCTAATGCATCAGCATACTGTGAAAGGAACCTAACTAGTATACAGTTTGGACCAGAAGACTTGCTTTTATTGAGTGATTTGAGTTTCTTCACTACTCCGAGGATATTTACTTCTACGTTACTCATGTTGGCATCTGTTCTTGATTCGAATTCTGGAATATTTACGTCATCTTCTTTTGTGAAGGCATTTCGGAAGGCTGTGTTTAGTAACTCTGCTTTGGCAGCACTGTCTTCGATAGTATTTCCATTGCTGTCGGGCAGAGAAGGCATTTATTGTGTCTTGCCGCTAGCATACTTCACATACGACCAGAATCTCTTTGGATTTTCTGCCAGGTTTCGAAACAAAGTTTGGTTGTGGAAACTGTTATAGGTGTCTCGCATTGAACTCCGCGCTACATTTCGAGCTTCTGTAAAGGATCGCCGACCTTGGGGATTTTGCGTGTGTTTAAATGTGGTATGTTTGTTTCTTTGTTTCTGCAACAGTGTTCTAACCCGTTTTGTGTACCAAGGAGGACGAGCACCGTCGTTTCTCAGTTTATTTGGTATAAATCTCTCAATTGCTGCCGATACTATTTCTTTGAATTTAAGCCACATCTGGTCTACACTTATATTATTAATTTGAAATGAGTGGAGATTGTCTCTCAGGAAGACGTCAAGTGAATTTTTATCTGCATTTTTGAATAGGTATATTTTTCGCTTATTTTTCGAGGATTTGGGGATTACAATAATTAATATCGCTACGACAACACTGTGTTCACTAATCCTTATATCGGTTTTGATGCTCCGACGTGATTATGGCCCCACGACGGGAATTAAGACTGTGAACGCGGAATGGCAGTCGGAGCTAAACGAATGGGACATTCAACTCGGAAATCGTTAAGTACAGTAATTCAATATTCCGACAACCACAGTGTCAATAGCGTTCCGAGAACACCAAATTTCGAGCAATACCTTTCAAAACGGACAATGCAATGGCCGATGGCATTCACTTAACGACCTAGAGCAGCGGTAATTGTCGAGAGTTGTCAGTGCCAACAGACAAGAAACACTGTGTGAAATAACAGCAGAAATCAATTTGTCAGTACGACGAACGTATTCGTTAGGACAGAGCAGCGAAATATGGGATTAATGGTCTGTGGCAGCAGACGACCGACGCGAGTCCCTTTGCTAACAGCGCGACGTCGCCTGCAGCGCTTCTCCTGGACTCGTGAACAAATCGGTTGGAGCCTAGACGACTGGAAAACCGTCGCCTGGTCAAAAAATGGTTCAAATGGCTCTGAGCACTATGGGACTTAACATCTGAGGTCATCAGTCCCCTAGAACTTAGAACTGCTTAAACCTAACTAACCTACGGACACCACACACATCCATGCCCGAGGCAGGATTCGAACCTGCGACCGTAGCGGTCGCGAGGTTCCAGACTGTAGCGCCTAGAACCGCTCGGCCACCTTGGCCGGCGAGGCCTGGTCAGATGAGTCCAGATATCAGTCGGCAAGTGCTGATGGTAGGGATCGAGTGTCGCGCAAACCCCACGAAGCCACGGTCCCAAGTTGTCAAAAAAGAAAGCACTTTGCAAGCTGTGGTGTTCCATAATGGTGTGAACTGTGTTTACTCGAAATGGACTGAATCCTCTGATCCAACCGAACCGATCATTGACTGGCAGTGGTTACGTTCGGCTACTTGCAGTCTATATGAAGGCATTCATGGATTTTATGTCCCCAAACAGAGATGCAATTTGTATGGATGACAACGCGCCATGTCACCGGGCCACAGTTCTCAGCGATTGGTTTGAAGAACATTCTGGACAATTCGAGCGAATGATCACCCAACATAACCGAGAGGTCAGATAGTGCGCAAAATCCAGCACCAGGAACACTTTCTGAATTATGGACGCCTATAGAGGTAACCTGGCTCAGTATTTCTGCAGGGGACTTCCAACGACTTGTTGAGTGCACGCCACGTTGAGTTTCTGCTCTACTCAGGGCAAAAGGACGTCCGACACGATGTCCTAAGGCTTTTGTCAGCTCAGTGCATAACGCGCCACAATCCGACCGTAACTTCTCGACTTGGTAATTTCTCGGACACATTTGTTCACAATACCGACTCCCTTGGATTTGCTGGTTTAATATCCAGACGCAACAAGAAGGAAGAAAGGAAGTTTGTTTTTTACGTCCTATTTACATCTAAGAACGTTAGAGACGCATCTATGCTCAGATTTCTTACTGCTGGAGGGGAAGGTAAAAATTGGAAATTTGTAGTAAGGTCTTATGGAACCAAAATTGTGAGGTCATCGGTCCCTAAGCTTACGCACTACTTAATTTAACTTAAACTAGATTATCTATGGACGACACACACATCCATGCCCGAGGGAGGACTGGAACCTCCGACGCAGGCACCCTGTCGGGCCGCGAAAAGGCTCCTCAGACCGTGCGGATACCCCGCCCTGCGAGAGGGGAAGGTATGACCCTTTTAAGGAACCATGCTGCCATTTGCGTCGAGTGATTTGGATGACTGCATTAAACCGATATCTAGATTGCCGGCCATAGAATTGAAACTAGGTCTCTCGAACGCTCAATCCTCGTGGAGAGTGTACTGAATTAGTTTTATTCATATTTTGCCGCTAATAGAAATTGTACTTCTGCAGGTTTGTAGAACGAATTTGGAGATACTGGCATTTCGGCATGTACAATAGTTTTTACAGCTAAATCGTTGAAAAATAAAGACGTCGAGAGAGAAAAAAGAAAACTGTTACTGAATATTGCCTGTAATGTTCACACGTAAAACTTCTGAATACATCAATCTGTTTATTACTTACGCACTGTTGCAGTCGACATCTGACACGTTACGACTGTACCTGTTATCTCCCGAGTAGCTGCTCTCTAACCAGCAGTCCATACGAGCAAACTGACTGAGACTTTACCTGATGTTGCTCGTGCATTAGATCACTGCGGTATGCTCGACTCTGTTTAAAAGAATATCTCGATGAAGTCGTAGGCTCTATCTGCACACGTATTCTTTCATGCCCAGCAGATAACTCGCTGCAAATAATGACGTGAAGCTGTGATCCTGCAGTTAAACAGTCTGTTCATTGGCTAGAATTGTGAATTAATGAAATAAACAGACATACGAAATAAAAGGTAAATGAATAATTAATAAAAAGTGTTCTATTCTAACATGTGTAACTGATGCACACTGTTGTTGTTGTTGTGGTCTTCAGTCCTGAGACTGGTTTGATGCAGCTCTCCATGCTACTCTATCCTGTGCAAGCTCATTCATCTCCCAGTACTTACTGCAACCTGCATCCTTCTGAATCTGCTTAGTGTATTCATCTCTTGGTCTCCCTCTACGATTTGTACCCTCCACGCTGCCTTCCAATGCTAAATTTGTGATCCCTTGATGCCTCAAAACATGTCCTACCAACCGATCCCTTCTTCTACTCAAGTTGTGCCACAAAATCCTCTTCTCCCCAATCCTATTCAATACCTCCTCATTAGTTATGTGATCTACCCACCTTGTCTTCAGCATTCGTCTGTAGCACCACATTTCGAAAGCTTCTATTCTCTTCTTGTCCAAACTATTTATCGTCCACGTTTCACTTCCATACATGGCTACACTCCATACAAATACTTTCAGAAACGACTTCCTGACACTTAAATCTATACTCGATGTTAACAAATTTCTCTTCTTCAGAAACGCTTTCCTCGCCATTGCCAGTCTACATTTTATATCTTATCTACTTCGACCATCATCAGTTATTTTACTCCCTAAATAGCAAAACTCCTTTACTACTTTAAGTGTCTCATTTCCTAATCTAATCCCCTCAGCATCACCCGATTTAATTTGACTACATTCCATTATCCTCGGTTTGCTTTTGTTGATGTTCATCTTATATCCTCCTTTCAAGACACTGTCCATTCCGTTCAACTGCTCTTCCAAGTCCTTTGCTGTCTCTGACAGAATTACAATGTCATCGGCGAACTTCAAAGTTTTTACTTCTTCTCCATGAATTTTAATACCTACTCCGAATTTTTCTGTTGTTTCCTTTACTGCTTGCTCAATATACAGATTGAATAACATCGGGGAGAGGCTACAACCCTGTCTCACTCCTTTCCCAACCACTGCTTCCCTTTCATGCCCCTCGACTCTTATAACTGCCATCTGGTTTCTGTACAAATTGTAAATAGCCTTTCGCTCCTTGTATTTTACCCCTGCCACCTTCAGAATTTGAAACAGAGTATTCCAGTTAACGTTGTCAAAAGCTTTCTCTAAGTCTACAAATGCTAGTAACGTCGGTTTGCCTTTTCTTAATCTTTCTTCTAAGATAAGTCGTAAGGTTAGTATTGCCTCACGTGTTCCAACATTTCTACGGAATCCAAACTGATCTTCTCCGAGGTCCGCTTCTACCAGTTTTTCCATTCGTCTGTAAAGAATTCGCGTTAGTATTTTGCAGCTGTGACTTATTAAACTGATAGTTCGGTAATTTTCACATCTGTCAACACCTGCTTTCTTTGGGATTGGAATTATTATATTCTTCTTGAAGTCTGCGGGTATTTCGCCTGTCTCATACATCTTGCTCACCAGATGGTAGAGTTTTGTCATGACTGGCTCTCCCAAGGCCATCAGTAGTTCTAATGGAATGTTGTCTACTCCCGGGGCCTTGTTTCGACTCAGGTCTTTCAGTGCTCTGTCAACCTCTTCACGCAGTATCTTATCTCCCATTTCATCTTCATCTACATCCTCTTCCATTTCCATAATATTGTCCTCAAGTACATCGCCCTTGTATAAACCCTCTATATACTCCTTCCACCTTTCTGCCTTCCCTTCTTTGCTTAGAACTGGGTTGCCATCTGAGCTCTTGATATTCATACAAGTGGTTCTCTTCTCTCCAAAGGTCTCTTTAATTTTCCTGTAGGCAGTATCTATCTTACCCCTAGTGAGACAAGCCTCTACATCCTTACATTTGTCCTCTAGCCATCCTTGCTTAGCCATTTTGCGCTTCCTGTCGATCTCAATTTTGAGACGTTTGTATTCCTTATTGCCTGCTTCATTTACTGCATTTTTATATTTTCTCCTTTCGTCAATTAAATTCAATATTTCTTCTGTTACCCAAGGATTTATACTAGCCCTCGTCTTTTTACCTACTTGATCCTCTGCTGCCTTCACTACTTCATCCCTCAGAGCTACCCATTCTTCTTCTACTGTATTTCTTTCCCCCATTCCTGTCAATTGTTGCCTTATGCTCTCCCTGAAACTCTGTACAACCTCTGGTTCTTTCAGTTTATCCAGGTCCCATCTCCTTAAATCCCCACCTTTTTGCAGTTTCTTCAGTTTCAATCTGCAGTTCATAACCAATAGATTGTGGTCAGAATCCACATCTGCCCCTGGAAATGTCTTACAATTTAAAACATGGTTCCTAAATCTCTGTCTTACC
Organism: Schistocerca nitens; assembly: GCF_023898315.1. NCBI lineage: Eukaryota > Metazoa > Arthropoda > Insecta > Orthoptera > Acrididae > Schistocerca > Schistocerca nitens. The sequence continues at coordinate 15,722,938 of NC_064622.1, forward strand.
ATTATATAATCTATCTGATACACACTACAGCAGAGAATTATGTTGAGTTATGTTTATTCATGAAAGTCTGTCAAGTACTCGGGAAGTGGTCCTATGATAATTAAGTAAAATACAGAAAGGAAATTAATGTTATCAACGCAGGAGAGTAGCGTTGAGAGTGTTATGAGATTGGTAGCAGAATCCCCAAGCTAAATAGTCATCCAACATGCGCCGAATCTAAGTCCAATTCGCGCTCGCAGTACACGAAATATTCGCCAGCTCAAAGTAGTTCAGAGTTCTGCCTGACGATTTCCAAATTAAAACACACGAGATAACTATAGAAACTCAGTCTGTCTGCCCTCAATCTCGTTTTGAAGTCGGAAAAACTTAGAGTGCTGTAGCGGCCATTCGCCACCCACAGTCAGTCACCCAGACGCCTTAAATACGATACCACGGGCACGCCTGTCTTCTTCAAGAGCTCGTGTAAAGGTGTCTTCAAAAGTTAAAGGCTTCGTGGTGGCCGTTCACCGCTCAGAATCAATTACACCACTCGCCCGAAAAATGCGCTATATCACAGGCAGATCTGCCTTCTTCGAGAAGCAACGGATCGAAACAAGAACTGTCCAAAATCAGTCCCTTGAGCACACGACACGAAAAAAAAAGTGAAGAAAAGTCTGTCTCCGCTTGACTCCTATGGTGTTCTGCCACTGCCTGCTTTTCCATTGGTTGGAGGCCAACCTCACCGAAAATATGTCGTTCTTCAGTTCTGCAGACATAATTTGACTCATCTTAAAAACTGCACGCTCTTAACTAATGTAGTATAACAATATGAAAATAAAGAAACGTAAACGTACAGTGACACTTGGATCATCCAGAATAAATATAAATATTAGTTTGCTGATAAATAAATAAGCCAGCATTCTTGCGCAAATGCGCTCATGTTAGATGGCAGCAAATGGCCCTTAAATATTGTTTAAACAATTAATTAGGCCTGCTTTACGGAAGAGTCTTTTGGCACTCTTTACAATAGCAGTGTCAGCTAGCACGTGCGATTGGCCACTTCTTAAATTACTAAAGAGGCTAATGGTTGCAGAGTGATTTTTTAAAAGAATTTATTGAATTTTTTAACTAGCCCGTCGTACAACGCTTTCGAATTTTGGCCATTTTTATACCACATCTTCTCAGAGCTGAATATTTCGCACTGAATTGGTTGGTTCAAATGGCTCTAAGCTCTATGGGACTTGACATCTGAGGTCATCAGTCCCCTAGAACTTAGAACTACTTAAACCTAACTAACCTAAGGACATCACACACATCCATGCCCGAGGCAGGATTCGAACTTGCGACCGTAGCAGCCGCGTGGTTCCGGACTGAAGCGCCTAGAACCGCTCGGCCAACGCGTCCGGCCATACTGAACTGCCCAGGTATTCTGTAGTTAGTTTATTGTCACTTTTGCTCTCTTCCTTCAAATTGCTTGTAACACTTGTAGTCACTGTTGCTATAGTCGGCTTAAGGTCATTGATGCTCTCCTCTGCCTTAACTGATTTGGAAAGCACGGGACTGTTAGATACTTGGAAGTCTAAGCTATTGTGGAGATGAACCGATTAACTGTTGGAAGTAAGTTTCACACAAGACATTCTGAACATTCGAACTCTGATCCCTGTCTCTGGAAGCAGTTTTGATCGCATGACTCCCCTCTTACAGCTAGTAAATCGACGTATCCTGCCCCGGTTACAATAGCAGTATCAGGAAACCTACTCCCGAGTTTCTCCCAGTTTTCTCTGAACAGTTCTGTTGGTGACGGCTACCTTTTGGTGGAAGACAGCGGCTTCCAGAAACGCTCTGCGTAAATTAATGTGCCACGATAACAGAAATCGCCCATCACCAACAGAAGGAAAAAAATTGCGTTTCAGAGTGTTCCTTTTCTTCTTATCATAATAGAAGATACGACGTCGTAGGGAAGCCGTAATCACTGTCAGTGTAGAGCGAGGTGGCGCAGTGGTTAGACACTGGACTCGCATTCGGGAGGATGACGGTTCAATCCCGCGTCCGGCCATCCTGATTTAGGTTTTCCGTGATTTCCCTAAATCGCTACAGGCAAATGCCGGGATGGTTCCTTTCAAAGGGCACGGCCGACTTCCTTCCCCGTCCTTCCCTAATCCGATGAGACCGATGACCTCGCTGTCTGGTCTCCTTCCCCGAAACAACCAACCAACCAACCGTCAGTATAATGAAAATAACACCGCCTACGTTACATTTTTATTCAGATAACAGGATGTAACCTCATGCACATGCCATATTTATACACAGAATCATTCAACATCTCCAGTACTTTACTGTCTCAAACTCGTCTTGTTGACGAAAGCCCTGGTTTCGGATCTGCAGGCTAACTGTGCACTATGTCGAAACTGTCTACCTAAACAAAAACTAATGATATACCCAGTCAGTCTTATTTCGATTTTCAACTTGGGCGCGCCATCTCCGAAAGTCTGCGAATAAGTCAGCCGATTCTTCCGTACGTATTTGTAACAGCTTACGCTCTGGTTAATGTTCATTATAGTGAGTGATGTGAACAGCGTACAACATCAGCGAGACTCACCGAATAACTGTTACGCAATGTAATTTGCGTCATTTTGATAGTCGCCAGACAAAATTCAAGTTTCATATGAACAGATGCCGTTCTGTCACCTACAGCAGACATCAGATAGAGCGGCATCAAAGATTAAGTGCCTGTAACGGAACGTGCGCAGATTAATGCGGGCGATTAAATGACGGATTAATACTGTGCAGTGCAAGAGCGTGACGACCAGAAGGGCCTAACCCACTCAAGCTGAGGTGCCATAATGTTAAGACGGCGCCTGGTGTCGAAGCCACCGTTTCATCAGCCGGCTGCAACAGAAGTCGTGTAACGTTCCAGGCGTGAAGGAGTGGGATTCGAAACTTCCTTCGTTAAGTTCACACTCTCTGTCATCCCTCTCAACCGATTGCTTCTCTCGTATCGTAGCCGATACTAAACGGAAACATTGTCGCACAAATCTGATGCCATATGGGCAATACAAGAGCAGTTTTGTGAAAAAAGTTATCAAGGATTTCTTAAGCTCACCCATAAAAGGACAAATCGGTAACTGCATTCTATCTCTATAGGGTAGCACGGAATGTCCTTATTTTTAATGAGTGCTGCTAATCGCATCTTTAGGTTTAAAAGAAACTTTTTAAGAACGGTTCTTTTGACATTGCTGCTACTCTTGTATTATGTATTTTCTTGCACAGAAGACCTAAGCTGGATATCGTGCGTTCGTGTTCCCGTTGTTGTTTTAGGGGACAACAATATTATTTATCATATTTTTAAGTAATATGTGTCTGACAATTTGTTGCACGCACATCCTGACGTACTCCACCATGACGCTGGTTTTTGGTTGATGTCCCGATGATACCTGCGCGATTTCCAGGGCGAAGCAGAAGTTTCCATCCATAACTATAATAAAATGATAAACAGACCATAGAATTTATTCCTGGCATCCTTGTAATCACTGCCCTCACAAGAAACTGAACGATGTATAATATTACCAAAAGTACAAAGAAATTTTTTATTGTCACTGTATGCGAACATTATGTCAAAGTTGAGTACAAATAAAACTGTAAGAATTACGTGCCCTCGAATGTTAACAGTATGTACTTCTATGTAGTCCTATTTTATGATAGTGGGATCTTATTAATAACATGTTTTGCTTCCATAAAGAGACGAACTGTAGAGTGATGTCATTAAAGTACACAAATTATTTTTTTTTTTCAAGCTTAATTTTACTGCCCAAGCAATGAACGAAAGATTAATCGTGGAACAGGTGTCAGAACCTAGGCAGGAATGATTTTTAATTGCATAATTCCTACCTACATTGCAGGGAGATGTAATAAATCTCTTCACTTCCCCCTCCATCGCTGAATCTGATTGAGTAATATCTAACAATTCTTTTCCAATGAGCATTTTTGAGTAAAGACATGAAAAACCATACATTATATGAGAGCAATTAGCTGTGACCGTATTCTCAGTTCAGTTGTCTTCTTCTTTACGGAGAAGGAGACAAACGAGGAGACAACGAACATGAAGTTCAGTTTCTGACTGCCAAAAAATCAAACCACAGGCGCTATTGCAGTACTGAGAAAAAGGATTCATGCAAATGTATATAATACAAAGATGATCAAATAATAAAAGTCATCCAGATAAACATTGCATTTGGTATAGCGTAAAATTATTTAAATCAGATTTCCAAGTTTGTGCTCACAGATAACATTATCTGCCTCTATCTTGATATCGAAATTTCGTAATGCTGTGTGTCACTAAGCATATAAAGAGACATAGCATATAAAAATCAGACATTATGCCATAATAACAACAGAAAGGGAGTGCCAACTCTGTAAGTAAAACATTTCATACTGAGCACCCAAGATAAAAACGTATAGTCAATAACAAGTAAACGATTAACAGCAGACCAATATTTCACAGCTTGCCACAAAAAAAAAATTAAAAACTTATAAAAATTATTAAAAAGTAAATAAACAATTTGAAAAAAGTTAAAAAAATACACGCACAAAAGCTCTCTATGATACCATCACTTTCTGTTCCACCATTACCAACCCAGCACCCCCTGTAGCTCCCATAATCCCTCAGCCAGCCTTACAGTGACTGAGGTAGGCCATGTGCAGTTTGTAACACGTTTGTGTAGCGAAGTTAGTGATATGTAGACAAGGACATATGACGGTTTATCAACTGGAAACGTGTACTCTGTGCGTCTGTTGCCTACACAAGAACCAATGGAGACGGGAAACGAACGGAAAAATGAAAACCATAAACCACAAACATACATTTCTAAACAGTCCGTTAATTGAAATGTGTCGCCAGGAAGCACTGTACATCTCCTAACAAAATATGTATAACTGAATATTTTTATATTATAGTCTAGAGATGATGTGTCACATGTATAATTCAAACACGTTTTGTTAAAACATAAACATTCAGTTGCAAAAGACGTTACTGTTCACATTTACATGATAAACACACTCGTAATTGAAGTAGTAACTGCAGAGTGAAGGACGTAAATATTTACAAAAGAGAAAATAAGTGGAGGAAGATAAGACACGAAAAAATGAAGTAAGAAAACGAAATGTGGAACATTATAAGCTACGGTAACACAATGGGCAGTTGGTCGCTGAAATACAAAAAAATTGTTGCTAACTCAAGGATGAAGCTCTGCCTATTACAAATGGTATTGACGACGCAGAAAATAGAAAGATTCACATAATGTCGTGAGCGATGTAGCATGTAACAACAACAACAACAACAAAATAACATGTGTATTATTATGTAATATATGCCCATAAGACAACCTTCGAAGAAATTCCTCTTAATGAGTAAGACAGGAAAGTCATGTTTTTGTAAGTAACACTAAGCGATTCGTTGCTTTATGATATTGCGTGCATTCTTTCAGTATTGTGTAGTACTCTATGCACCCAATTCGTATTTCAGAATGAAATACCAATCGCGAGACATAAAATGAGGTAACATTATTACAACAGTTTATACTTCTTTTTTCATCCTGTTACCGAAAGACACTATAGCCGAGACGTTTCTTGTTCTGATAAATACTGCTATCTCTCTCTGACCTAAGTATTTCTTGGTAACCACAGCTCTACTACTGGAGTTCTGATGCCTTCAGCAAACAGCGGTACCAGAACCTCTCGTCTATCTATTAGAATTATAGTCTAATCAAGAGAATCCGACGCCGTGCAGTGCTGCTCCTGTAGTACACAAAGTGATTTCAATGCAATAGCGGTACCGATGATTTACATGGGAGCACGCCAAGACTTCTTCAGCGAGAATTCAAAGTCTCACACACATTGTGGACATTTTCAGATAAGGTACTCACACGTGCTGTCATCAGATAAGAATACGATGTATCAACGTCCACTTATCTAAACAAGGTTCGTCTCATCATACTCGATACTCACACTCTTGAAAATAGTAATACCGACTGTGCAATAGCCAAATAGACTACTTACTACTGATCGACGAGTTAAAGTTAAAGCTTTTGCTTACAAGATTCTTCTACTGTGTATCCTACTTACAGAAATAATTTGTTCTGCCTCTTGTTCTTCTCCTTTCTTTCTTTATGTGTTGCTTATTTGCCTGTTATATCCCCTTGTTCAGTGCCTCTGTTTACTGTGGTTATTTACTATGTGATCTTTCCACCTCTTGTTTAGGCTACCGTTGATCTTTTCCCTATTTGTCTATGTTTCTTTGCTATTTTAAACATTTTATTTTCGTTCATTTTTGTGACATAATCTATGCAACTATTTCTACAGTGTTTGACCTGTTAATTTCTGCTTCTAAGTCCACGTTCTTGTCTCACTGTTGTACTTCTTATCACATCATATGATCTACAGTCAGTTGCCCTTCTTAACAAACGCATTTCCACATATTGTATTCGTTCTGTATTTCCAATTTTTATTATCCTGGTTTCACTGTAGTGCACTATAGGTGGTGCAGACATTATTTTTAGAACTGTTTGAAAGCGGCTCGATCACTGCTAACATGTTTGAATTGTTGTGGTAGCTTATTGAACGTGGCTGCAGTAGAATACTGCACACCTTTCTGCACGAGAGTTAAGGAAGTGGGACTAAGTGAAAGCTGTCAATTCTTCGGGATAAGCTGATGTTGTTAATAAGAAACGACGGTAAAGAATATATGTATTGAGATGGCAATGTCAAAATACCCACATTAATGAACAGGGGTCGACAAGAGAGTTGTGAACTCACACCACTTATTGCCCAAACAGCCAGTCTCTGAACCAAAAATATCCATTTAGAATTTAGAATGGAAAGAGTTACCGCAAAATATAATATCATACAACATAAGCGAATGAATGCTAGAGGACATACCATTTATATAAATAAGGAACACGAATGGTCCCAACACTGATCCCTGAGGCACCCACCATTTGACCATACCCCACTCAGACCCCACATCACAGCCATTCTCAACACTGAGAAAAATGACCTTTTGCCATCTGTCATTAAAGTAAGAAGTGAACAATTATGAGCTACTCCCTGTATTCTGCAATGGTCCAACTTCTGGAGCAATATTTTGTGATCAACACAATCAAATGCCTTAGTTAAATCAAAAAATATGCCTAGCGTTCGAAACCTTTTGATTAATCCATCCAGTGCCTCACAGAGAAAAGCGAATATAGCATTTTCAGTTGTTACAAGACTTCTAAAGCTGAACTGTACATTTGATTGCAAATTATGTGATATAAAATGATCAATTATCCTTACATACACAGCCTTTTCAATAACTTTAGCAAACACTGATGGCATAGAAATAGGTCTAAAATTATCTAAATTATTCCTTTCTTCCTTTCTATAAAGCGGCTTCACTACTGAGTAATCGTTCAGTAAACTGACCATTCTTAAAGGAAAAATTACAAATATGGCTAAGTAAAGGGCTAACACGTGCAGCAAGGTACTATAATGTTCTGCTAGGCACTCCATGATATGCATGAAAGCCCTTAGTCTTCAGTGATTTTAATTATTAACTCAATCTCCCCCTTGTCAGTATCACAGGGGAGTATTTCAGACATCAGTCTCGGAAAGGCATTTTCCAAGAGACTTATATGATTTCCTGTAGAAACTAAGTTTTTATTTAACTCACCAGAAATGCTTAGAAAATGGTTGTTAAATCCTGCACATATATGTGAGTTATCAGCAACAGAAATTGTTTTGCTACGAATTGACTTTATATCGCCGACCTTGTGCTGCTGACCAGACACTTCCTTCACAACTGACCATATGGTTTTAATTTTATCCTGTGAATTAGCTATTGTATTTGCATACCACATACTGTTTGCCTTCCTAATAACAATACTGTTTATAATGGGCTACTGCAGCTTGGTTGTGACTACCTCTAACATTTTGATATAATTCCCGCTTTGTTCTACATGATATCCTTACCACACTAGTCAGCCACCAAGGCTGCCTTTTACTGCTAGTACCCCGTTTAGAACGTTCTAATGGAAATCAACTCTCAAAGAGCATGAGAAATGAGTTAAGGAAAGCATTATATTTGTCATCTGTGTTATCGGCACTATAAACATCCTGCCACACTTGCTCCTTGACGAGGTTGCAAATACTCTCCATTGCCGTTGGATTAGCTTTCCTACATGGTTTGTAATTACATGTGGCATTTGTTTGAGTACAAAAGCCTTTTAGTGTTAAAATTTGTGCATCATGCTCCGAAAGGCCATCCACGCTTTTACTAACAGAATGCGCATCTAGTAATGAAGAATGAAAGAAATATTGCCTATGGCTGTGCTACTGTTCCCCTGCACCCTAGTAGGAAAAAACACAGTCTGCATCAGATCATATGAATTTAGGAGATCTACCAACATCCTTTTTCTTCCACAATCATATAAAAAATTAGTAGTGAAGTCATTACATATAACTAACTTGTGGTACTTCCTATCAAGTGAACCATGAACCCTCTCTAGCTTGAGCAGAGAGTCTAAGCTAGGATACCTATAAACAACAACAATTACTAGTTTCACTAAATTCAATCAGCTGCCCCTGAACAACATTCAGATATCTGTTCGGTGCAGTGCCGTGCTACGTCTATTGACTCAAACGGAATACTGTTTCTCTTACATACATAGCCACTCCCCCACTCCACAAGGAACTCCTTGAAAAACAGCCAGATAATCTTTACCCTGGTAAAGGAAGCCTCTGAATTGGCAAATTATTTAAGTGGTGCTCCGTTATACCAATAACAGAGTCAACATCTATAAGCAGTTTACTAACTTTATGTCTAACACCTCTTATATTTTGATGAAACACACTAAGAAGTCCTTCTCTACTTGGAAACATGACCTCCTCTGAAGGTGAGCCTTTAGTTAGAGGGATTTCCTTTAAGCAGGTGTACCAGTCAGCTGACTTCAATCTAAAACAGGCGCAGCTCCAACACCAACTGCTACAGGAATTTTTCCATGAGTGATGCCCCCACCACCCACTCCACTGTCAGCTATAAGCTTTGCCAGCCTCCCCTTCCCATACCTATTGAGGTGCAGGCCATACCTGGTGAAACCCGATCTACTGATAGACCCAACTGGCACCACTGGGATGTGAGCCATGCCCTCTGCCATCGGTGCCTTCTAAAGGGCGATGTTAACACACCTAATGGCTGCATTAAGATGAGGCCGATCAAGACGCTGAAACAGTTGCACGAAGTGCACATTATTGCCACCACTTTGAGTAGCTATCTATACCAGGTCAGCACCTACATCTTATTCCCCGTCCCTGTCAAGTCTATTCCCTGCTCCACCCACAATCAGTGCCTGATCCTCTTTTGTGAAATTCCTACGTAACTCCCCTATGCTGTCATTCACCTGAGCCAATCCTGCACTAGGCTTCACAGTGCTGGTGACCTGATACTCACTCCCCAACGCTTCCTGCAGTTGCTGACCTGCACTGCACCTCTACTGTGCGAACTATCTAGCAGCAGAACCTTCTTCTTCCTGTTAGACTTTGCAACTGACCTAGGCCTCCTAACTGCTGAGGACTGCTGCAGGTCGTCTACATCTACAGCTACAAGAGGCTCCTCTCCACTCAACTCTGACAGCTAGTCAGATCTATTGCATGTACGCAATGTGTAACTGTCTGGACACCTCCTCCTCCGAGCTGCCTTCTTACCAACTGCCAGTTCCCATTCCCCAGCACCATTCACCCTCCTCAACCTATCTAGTTCCTCCTTAGCTCGCCGCGCGTGGTAGCCGCGCGGTCTCAGCGTCCTGCAAGATCCGCGCGGCTGCCCCCCCCCCCCTCCCCCCCCCCCCCCGTCGGAGATTCGAGTCCTCCCTCGGACATGGGTGTATGTGTTGTGTCCTGAGCGTAAGTTAGTTTAAGTTAGATTAAGTAGCGTGTAAGCTTAGGGACCGTTGACAGCAGTTTGGTCCCATAAGATCTTACCACAACTTTCGCGTATTATAACTAAACCAAGAGGGCTCAGATCTTACGCTCCTGCTCCTCTAAAGATTCTGCATTCCCAGGGGAGGATCTAGTTAGAATGCCCACTGGATTCCCCACTGCATTCCCCCCCCCCCCCCCCCCCCCCAATGAAAATACACTACTGGCCATTAAAATTTGCTACACTGCAAAGATGACGTGCTACAGACGCGAAATTTAACAGACAGGAAGAAGATGCTGTGATATGCAAATGATTAGCTTTTTAGAGCATTCACACAAGCTGGGTCCCGATAGAAAAGTTTCCAACCGATTTCTCATACACAAACAGCAGTTGACCGGCGTTGCCTGGTGAAACGTTGTTGTGATGCCTCGTCTAAGGAGGAGAAATGCGTACCATCACGTTTCTGACTTTGATAAAGATCGCGATTGCGGTTTATCGTATCGCGACATTGCTGCTCGCGTTGGAACGACGTGCTGGATCCCAATGGCCTCGTATCACTAGCAGTCGAGATGACAGGCATCTTATCCGCACGGCTGTAGCGGATCGTGCAGCCACGTCTCGGTCCCTGAGTCAACAGATGGGGACGTTTGCAAGACAACAACCATCTGCACGAACAGTTCGACGACGTTTGGAGCAGCATGGACTATCAGCGCAGAGACCATGGCTGCGGTTACCCTTGACGCTGCATTACAGTCAGGAGCGCCTGCGATGGTGTACTCAACGACGAACCTGGGTGCAAGAATGGCAAACCGTCATTTTCTCGGATGAATCCAGGTTCTGTTTACAGCATCCTGATGGTCGCATCCGTGTTTGACGCATCGCGGTGAACGCACATTGGAAGCGTGTATTATTCATCGCCATACTGGCGTATCATCCGGCATGATGGTATGAGGTGCCATTGGTTACACGTCTCGGTCACCTCTTGTTCGCACTGACTGCACTTGGAACGGTGGACGTTACATTTCAGATGTGTTACGACCCGTGGCTCTACCCTTCATTCGATCCCTGCGATACTCTACATTTCAGCAGGATAATGCACGACTGCATGTTGCAGGTCCTGTACGGGCCTTTCTGGATACAGACAATGTTCGACTGCTGCCCTGGCCAGCACATTCTTCAGATCTCTCACCAATTGAAAATGTTTGGTCAATGGTGGCCGAGCAACTGGCTCGTCACAATAAGCCAGTCACTACTCTTGATGAACTGTGGTATCGTGTTGAAGCTGCATGGGCAACTGTACCTGTACACGCCATCCACGATCTGTTTGACTCAATGCCCAGGCGTATCAAGGCCGTTATTACGGCCAGAGGTGGTTGTTCTGGGTATTGATTTCTCAGGATCTATGCACCCAAATTGCGTGAAAATGTAATCACATGTCAGTCCTAGTATAATATATTTGTCCAATGAATACCCGTTTATCATCTGCATTTTTTCTTGGTGTAGCAATTTTAATGGCCAGTAGTGTACTTTGAACAAATCCCACACCCTCACCCACTACTCACAAACCTACGACAAAGCCTACACTTCTCACTCATGGTAAATTTTAAAGTTACTGATAGAAACTAAATGTCTACGTTACTTAAGTTCAGTTACACCAGTAGAACTACTGTATTTGTAGAAGTAACAATAGTGGACCCGAAATTATCTCTCTATTAAGAAAGCAACAACTTTTATTAGTACTACTAACCCATGTCTAATACCAATACCACCAAAACTTCACACAATTTCTTAGCTAAAACCAAAAATTCAAGCGGCCACTGGAACACTCAACGAAGTTACAACAGTGAATGAAGATTTTACTGACATGAATGGTTCAAATGGCTCTGAGCACTATGCGACTTAACATCTGAGGTCATCAGTCCCCTAGAACTTAGAACTACTTAAACCTAACTAACCTAAGGACATCACACACATCCATGCCCGAGGCAGGATTCGAACCTGCGACCGTAGCGGTCACGCGGTTCCAGACTGAAGCGTCTATAACATATTTCACTACAAAAAATAACAAATTTCAGCTGAAAAGTACCGCACGAAATTTACTAAACGGCTTCAGCGCACAGAGAACTCTAAAAAACACAATGATCGAACGTTTCCAGAAGTTTATTAAACCGTTATCTCCACAAACAGCACGAAACACCGTTGATCCTTAATAACTGTATAACAATGCACAAATGACTTTGTCAGATCTTAAAAACAGTTACAGTTGCCACTGCACACCGCGAAATGTAAACGCACTGCTAATTGAACTGAACGATTCAAAACTACTAAATTTAATATTCGCCTACACTGCGCAAACAACTTTGACAGTACTTAGCTTTATAACCGGTACAGCTGGAACCGCACGCCACAAAATGCAAACACACTGCTGAGCCGTGAGACTTGGGTTCTCATTAATATAACTGAATCTTTATACTTTTCGGTATATCTTTTTCGTTTGAGAAGGAGATACTTCTCAGGAATCTGAATTGATTCCCTCTATTTTTCTCGTCGTTTACAAAACTTCCTTTGGACCATGTTGTGACGTCTAATAGCCATTACTTGTTTTTTTTTTTTTTTTTTTTTTTTTTTTATCGAAATTGTTAAGTTTAGCGCTTGGTAGTAATATTAGGTATGTATTTGGATTTTTGAAACGTATCCTCGCTGTAAGCTGCAAGAAGTAGGTAACCTGCAAAGAGCATTGTCAATAAATAATTCCGTTCGTTAAAGTTACGGAAGTGACAATCAACTTCTTTTAAGCACTGGGTTAAGGAATCATTAACATAGGAAAACAATAGACTAAATGAAATCGAGGAAGACTGAAAGAGAAATAACACGAGAAATTTCTACAGAATTTTTAGGCAAAATATAAAGGCATATCAGCCTCCAAATATTTGCTTTAAAAGAACAGACTTATCTTTGGAAACAAATAGTGAAGAAAGCTGCAAAATTTTGAAACGTTATTTTGATAATCGCTTTAACTGTGAGAAGCCTAAAGAAAAATTACTCATGAAGAAAACAGTATCAAACCCAGATTCAAAGCCGCCTTCAGTAACAGAGGTAGAAGAGATTATAAACAACCAAAAAACAAGAGCCCCTGGAGAAGAGGGGATTCTCAGAGATCTGAAACTCAAACACGAAACTGTCACAAAGGAAATCCATGAAATTCTTACATAAATGCGCAATATGGAGGAAAGTCCACAGGAATGAAGATGTGTGTTGATTTAGCCACTCCACAAAATGGGCGACAGGAGAGACCCCAATAACTACAGAGGTGTCTCGTTATTACCGCTCACCTACTAAATTTTCTCAAAGGCATTACTCAACTGCCTAGAACCACAGGTTGATATAAAGATAGGTCAATGGCAAGCAGGCTTCAGAAAAGGAAGGTCCTGTTTAAAACAAATTTGGAACCTGCAAACGCTCCTGAAGGTCAGACTTTAAGGAGGACTGCGTCTCCATAGACAGGCAGAGTCTCTTTGGAAGAATATGGGTTATACAGAAAAACACATGCGACAGACACTTACAGACACCACATCCAAAACAAAGTTTATGGGAGATATCTCAGACACATTCGAGTACATGCAGGGGTCAGACTAGGAGATGGACTCTCAGCGCTTTTGTTCAACTTGTCTTCGACAAAATTATCAAACAATAGGGAAAAAGGTAAAAGGAAATCGTTTAGAAAGAACATGTGCAGAAAGGACGATCATAAAATGCCCGGCATTTGTAGATAACCTGGCAATACTCATCAACAACTGACAACAAGTACTGGAATACTTACATAAAGGGTCTGCCAAAACATGTCTACAGATATCGTATAAGAAAACGCAATTCGTGGAAAGAAAAAACAATCACCAAGCCATGTACACAAAATATGGAAAGGTTCACTGAGCGGAAATATTCCAATATCTTGGTGAAGACATAGAAATAGGAGGATCAGCCAAGGCATCCAAAATACGAAGAACAGAAAAACGTCTGAAAGCATTGAAATTGACATGGACACGTTACCAATAAAATAAATATTTCAAGACAGGCACTACAGTACAGTTGTACTACCAGAAGCACTCTACGCATCAGAAACGACCACAGTCGGAGCATTAGGCATCACAAAGATACAAAAAATAGAACGTAAAATACACAGAAAAATTTTTGGGGCAGTACGCAGTGATGGTATATGTATGAAGAGACCAGCCAAAGAATGTCCGCCCCCGGTAGCTGAGTGGTCAGCGTGACAGACTGTCAATCCAAAGGGCCCGGGTTCGATTCCGGGCTGGGTCGGAGATTTTCTCCGCTCAGGGACTGGGTGTTGTGTTGTCATCATCATCATTTCATCCTCATAGACGCGCAAGTCGCCGAAGTGGCGTCAAATCGAAAGACTTGCACCAGGCGAACGGTCTACCCGACGGGAGGCCCTCGTCACACGACATTTCATTTCAGCCAAAGAATAATACGAACACACTGACAGGCTCACAGACATGATCAGAAAACACCAACTAAAGTTCTATGGACACATACATAGAATGAACGACAACAGACTCACAGTTATAATGGTTCTGAGCACTATGGGACTCAACTGCTGAGGTTATAAGTCCCCTAGAACTTAGAACTACTTAAACCTAACTAACCTAAGGACAACACAAACATCCATGCCCGAGGCAGGATTCGAACCTGCGACTGTAGCGGTCGCGCGGTGCCAGAGTGTAGCGCCAGAACCGCTCGGCCACCAGCAGCCGGCAGACTCACAGTGAGGATTTTTGATGTAGTAAACAGTTCAATCAAAACACCATTTGGTTCCAAGAAATAGAAGAGGACCTAAAGCAAGCAGGGATCAGTTCTGAAATGATAAATGAAAGTGAAAAATTCAGAAACCAAATTATGAAGAAATTTGAAGTAAAAGGAAAGGAAAAAAACGGGCAAAATATGGACAGAGCAAAGGAAACGCGAAGACAGCCAAAGAATAAAGAGGTTTTGGGAAGAGGAAAAGAAGAAGGAAACAGAAAAAGTGAATAATCACGTAACATTCAAATTAATCACTGACCTGGAGGCAAAAATGTGCAATGATAATCACAATAATAATAATAATTTACAAACATACTGAAAGTAATCGGAGGCAAACTGCGCCCTCATCGTTACTAGATTTTTTTGTTACTTTCTCCTTTGCTGCCGAAACAATTTTGAAGGATTGGTACAATTGTTGGATTATTCTTAGTGAACGCGGGGTATGCCTCTCCCGCTCAGTATTCCACAAAACATTGTCCTTTCTACATTGACAAAGGCTTTCACGTAATCAATAAGTAGATGTTTGTCTATTAAATTTTACAAGCTTAACAATTGTTTGTCTGATGACAAATGTGTCGTTTGTACAAGAGAATCATACTTGATCGGTCTTGTGTTCATATTGTTGCTTCCTAGTGTCTTCCAGATTTTCGTTTTTCGTAACACGTTCTATGGTTCTGTTATTTACATCTTGCTATATTTCGTTCTCTTCAGCTGTTCTAAATTTTCATTGGTACTTTTTGTCGAAAGCTTCTTATAATAATCTAATCTAACTTACATATCAATTCGTTATTTATCTTATCATTTCTATCTTCTTCTTCTTCTTCTTCTTCTTCTTCTTTCAATTCACCCGATTTTGGGATACGTTAAATCAATAAGCTGTTAATGTTCTGTGTCTTTCTATTAGTTCAGTATTGCTTCATTCTTCTTCAGAGATTTGAATCGTTAGTTCGGTTTTAATGCTGATGTTGACTTTAAACTTTTCTCTCTCGTCTTTGTTTTTTTTGTGAGGATAATTTATGTGATTTGGAGTTCTCTTTAGTCCTTCTCTTTTTCTTTAAAGCAATTTGGGTGGCTATTTTGTGACAGAAGTAGTCAAAATATTTTTTGGTAATCTATTTATGTTCATTCTCATGATGTGTCCATAAGAAATCAATTCTTGTTTCCCTCACTCTGTCTGCGAGTTTTTTGGTAGTTTGGTAAAGGAATTCATCTCTGATATGGATGAGTCTGTTGTTGTGGAGTCTGGAGGCTGAGGATTTGTCTTAATACAGAGGGTATTAGCAAAGTCTTGCAATACTACACAAGAAGTCGCAGGAGGCTGATTGTTGCTGTGTTCTGAGAACACTTCATACTTTCATTGTGGTCGCCGTGGCAGTTCTGTGGGCGCAATCGTTCACTAGCAGGGATAGTTTTAAGTTCTTGCTAAGTGAGATTGGGGCAGTTTTGCGGTACACTTCGCGCGTGGCTTAACGTAGACCAGTACTTTGAAGAAATAACTCTTGCACTCAGTGATGTCTGTCCACAACATACAACTACACTCCTGGAAATTGAAATAACAACACCGTGAATTCATTGTCCCAAGAAGGGGAAACTTTATTGACACATTCCTGGGGTCAGATACATCACATGATCACACTGACAGAACCATAGGCACATAGACACAGGCAACAGAGCATGCACAATGTCGGCACTAGTACAGTGTATATCCACCTTTCGCAGCAATGCAGGCTGCTATTCTCCCATGGAGACGATCGTAGAGATGCTGGATGTAGTCCTGTGGAACGGCTTGCCATGCCATTTCCACCTGGCGCCTCAGTTGGACCAGCGTTCGTGCTGGACGTGCAGACCGCGTGAGACGACGCTTCATCCAGTCCCAAACATGCTCAATGGGGGACAGATCCGAAGATCTTGCTGGCCAGGGTAGTTGACTTACACCTTCTAGAGCACGTTGGGTGGCACGGGATACATGCGGACGTGCATTGTCCTGTTGGAACAGCAAGTTCCCTTGCCGGTCTAGGAATGGTAGAACGATGGGTTCGATGACGGTTTGGATGTACCGTGCACTATTCAGTGTCCCCTCGACGATCACCAGTGGTGTACGGCCAGTGTAGGAGATCGCTCCCCACACCATGATGCCGGGTGTTGGCCCTGTGTGCCTCGGTCGTATGCAGTCCTGATTGTGGCGCTCACCTGCACGGCGCCAAACACGCATACGACCATCATTGGCACCAAGGCAGAAGCGACTCTCATCGCTGAAGACGACACGTCTCCATTCGTCCCTCCATTCACGCCTGTCGCGACACCACTGGAGGCGGGCTGCACGATGTTGGGGCGTGAGCGGAAGACGGCCTAACGGTGTGCGGGACCGTAGCCCAGCTTCATGGAGACGGTTGCGAATGGTCCTCGCCGATACCCCAGGAGCAACAGTGTCCCTAATTTGCTGGGAAGTGGCGGTGCGGTCCCCTACGGCACTGCGTAGGATCCTACGGTCTTGGCGTGCATCCGTGCGTCGCTGCGGTCCGGTCCCAGGTCGACGGGCACGTGCACCTTCCGCCGACCACTGGCGACAACATCGATGTACTGTGGAGACCTCACGCCCCACGTGTTGAGCAATTCGGCGGTACGTCCACCCGGCCTCCCGCATGCCCACTATACGCCCTCGCTCAAAGTCCGTCAACTGCACATACGGTTCACGTCCACGCTGTCGCGGCATGCTACCAGTGTTAAAGACTGCGATGGAGCTCCGTATGCCACGGCAAACTGGCTGACACTGACGGCGGCGGTGCACAAATGCTGCGCAGCTAGCGCCATTCGACGGCCAACACCGCGGTTCCTGGTGTGTCCGCTGTGCCGTGCGTGTGATCATTGCTTGTACAGCCCTCTCGCAGTGTCCGGAGCAAGTATGGTGCGTCTGACACACCGGTGTCAATGTGTTCTTCTTTCCATTTCCAGGAGTGTGTATTCAGGAAATGTCACTCTGGAGGACGCTAATAATCATCAGTGACGGAGGAAAACATTGATGCTGTGAGGAAAATGCTAGACGAAGACAGGCGAGTGACCTATAAGCAGATAAAGGATACATAAGGGCTAAATGCACAGCAATTTGCTCGATTCTGCATGATCATTTGCAAGTAAAGAAACATTGTTGTCTCTGAGTGCCGCATAGACTGACGGCAGAGCAGATAACACGACGAATGACTTGGAGCCGGGAGATGTTAAAAAAGTTTTCTAAGGGACAGTCACATTATGTGGATAACATCGCCACAGGTGACGAGATTTGGTACGACGTGCCGACTAAGATTCAAAACAAAGTTTTGGTCTTTGAAGATGACGACAAACTGGTAGTTGTCAGAAAATCCCGTTCAGTAAAGAAGAAAATGATTTATTTTTTTCAAATAGAGCGCAATTGTGGAGCTTGTTGTTTCGGATACACAGAAGACAGTCACATCTAAGTGGTACACTGGGCAGTGCCTGTCCAAAGTCGTCCAGTTTTTGAAGAACCTGCGACCCAAGTCAAGAATGGGCACTTGGTTCCTCCATCATGACAACGCTCCAGCTCACCGCGCCAAAGCATGAACCGAATATTTGTGGGGTACAGGACTGAAACATTTTGAGCATCCTCCTTACAGTCCAGACCTTGCTCCTCGTGACTTTTCACTGGTTCCGCACGTGAAAATGAAGCCGAAAGGAGTGCAGTTTTGAAGCGATGAGGACCTCCTTAGGGCTTGGGAGAGCCAGTGTGCCTTACTCCCGACAGGAACTTGGGAGAACTGGTTTAGGGATTGGTCTCGGAGGATGGAGAGGCGTATTTAGTGTGGCGGAAATGTTTCCGAAAAAATTAAATATATAAAGCTATATTGCAAAACTTTCCTAGTATCCTTCGGATCTTCCTTTCTGTGGTCTCCAGCCTGTCAACTGGGCCATGGCTGGTGATGGGCGGTATTTCGTATGCATACAGGGCTTCCAGCTGGATTACTTCTGACATGAATCTGTCCCAGCTGTCCTGCTTAACTGACCTGTAGAGTTGCTTCACTTCAGTTGTTAGTCTTTTATATTCATATTTGATTTCTGTTGTCTTGACTTGTAGCCATTTAAGGTATGCAACGTTTTTTCTTCAGTTACGAGGGTCGTCCACAAAGTAGGTTCCGTTTTTGTTTCTATCCGCGGCAGCGCTACGATCGCAGTTCCGAGCACGCGCGGCAGTTACTCTGACTCAAGGAGAAGACGTGTACGCCATTTTCAGATCGCTGCTGCCGACGTGTGTTTTGTAGTGCTTCTTTATAATGTCAGCCGTAATTTAAAATGCCGTCGCGTGTCAAATCAGATCTGTGATTCTTTTTCTAAATGCAAGGAATGTTAACCCAAAGAAAATTCATCGGCAAATCTGCGTGATTTACGGACAAAATATTATGACTGATTCAATGGTTAGTGTGTTGTTTTTCCCACGATGATGCCCGACCTAACACGGTGAATATGACCGAACAACCCTTACGGGAATTTCACTGGGACGCGTTTGATCATCCTCCGTACAGGCCGGACCTCGCTGCTAGCGACTTTCATCTCTTCTTACACCTGAAATCTGTCCTTGGTGGTCAACATTTCAACGATGATGGCGAGCTGAAAGAACATGTTATTACATGGTTGAATACAAAGGCGGCAACCTTCTATGAAGAAGGCATACAAAAACTTGTGCCACGCTATGACAAGTAACTACACAATTTCGGAAGCTATGTAGGAAAGTAGTTTAACAGTTGTAGATTTTTGTACAATAAATATTTTTTCTGTATCTGTACACGTTTGTTTTATATAACCAAACGGAACTTACTTTGTGGACGACCCTCGTAGTTTTGATGTTTGGTTAAGACCGATAAAAGTAGTCACAGAAAGCAGTGAAAAAACCTACCTGCTCAAAGAAACATTCATTAGAAAATTATACCTTGTCTGACTGAGTTGTTACGCATTCAGATAGCCTGGAAACGTTCCCATAGCCCAGCAGTGCTTCAGTCCACAGATGTGTCAACAAAGCCAGCCACAAGGCGTAAACAGGCTACACAACATGTGTTCACTACATTTCGACACGGTTAATCGGTGATCAAGAGTGCGACATCGACTTTTGTGTGAGAGAGTGCGCGCGAGCTCGGTGGAAAAGTGTAAGGCGAGCACACGCAGAACTTCCTTCATTGCCCTCGTGACATTAAGCAAGATAGATGCACAAGGTAGGCCACAACACGTATCAGGGACCTGACGCAGTAATTACGGTACTTAAGGAAACAAAAGTAGGCGGACTAGACCGCTGACCACTCGTAATAAAATGAACTCATTCGGTCATTACAGATGACGTCTCACAGCAAAACCTCTTGTCATTTCAGTACAAATACCCCAACCAGCTAGTTTTCAGGCATCTAATCAGTAGGGTCGGTGGCACTAGATTCTCTATTTAGTTTGTGTTGTAACATTTTATGTAAGACTATTCCAGTATTGTCACACGACAATACTGTTGGAATTGGCCAACTCATACAAATGCATGGGTTTAACACTTCGTAGGGATATATGAAATGGAATGATCACATAGGCTCAGTTGTCAGTAAAGCAGGTGGTAGACTTCTGTTTTCTGGTAGAATACTGGGAATCCGCAATCAGTCTACGAAGGAGATTTCTTACAAATCATTGGTGCGACCAATTCTAGAATACTGCACAAGCGTGTGGGACCGGTACCAAATAGGACTAAACAGGGGCTATTGAACGAGAAGGGCAGCATAGTGGTCACAGGATTGTGTAATCCATGGGAGAGTGTCACAGAGTTAGTGAAGGAACTGAACTGGAAGACTCTTGAAGATAGATGTAAACTGTAAGCTTTCAACATTGTATGGCCGGCGTCTTCATTAATTAAAACTTCCGGGCTGAATTGCCGTGGTCCATACATAAAACTGCTTCTCCTTCGTGACGTTTCGTTGCCTACTGCGGGCAACATCTTCCGAGGTGAGTCGGCGACTCACCGCAGTAGGCAACGAAACGTCAGGAAGGAGAATCAGTTTTATGTATGGACCACGGCAATTCAGCCCGGAAGTTTTAATTAATGATAGACGTAAACTATCCCGAGAAAGTCTGTGGAATATATTACAACGCCATAATATCGTTCACATAGGGATCGCGAGCATAAGATTAGAATCATTACTGCATGCAATCATTCTTTCTCTGCTCCGTAATTGGATGGAATGGGAAAAAACCCTAAAAATGGTTCAAATGGCTCTGAGCACTATGGGACTTAACATCTATGGTCATCAGTCCCCTAGAACTTAGAACTACTTAAACCTAACTAACCTAAGGACATCACACAACACCCAGCCATGAAGAAACCCTAATAAGTGGGTCAATGGGACGTACCCTCTGCCATGCACTTCACGGTGGTTTGCAGAGTGTAGATGTAGATATATGGAGAACGACGGACATCACCATATTTCATGCCCGCAGCTGCATTTTTTCTAGGTGACAACTCACTGTATGATAACACGTCACATGCACACTCACAACACTGCACTCTGTTCACTAACTCACACACACACACACACACACACACACACACACACACACACACACACACACGTTACACATACACAACACTTTTATTTTTGGTGGGACAACAACCTGAACGAAGGATGAGGTCCTAGAAATAAATTGATTCCAATTCCCATGCTCTGACGAAGGTTTTCGTCAGGTTTCACTTGGCTGTAAGGCGTATGCCGGAAAAGGTAAGTCCCTACCGTTTATTCCCAATTGGGATGACCCATTCGCCCCCTCTATCAGCTTGTTTGATAGTTGGCTGTATAGAAGCATGATTGTTAACGAGCTGGTTCCTGAACAGCCAGCTCCACTCCTAGGGGTCGAGAAGTGGAGAACGAAAAAATAAATAAATAAAATAGAAAAAGAAAAACTTTCGCATGTAGATAATGTAAGATGCACACTGTGAAGCTGTTATGAATTCGTGGGAATTAACTGTGCTGGATCGGAGCGCACTTTTGACTCTACAGTTGAGTGTATCAAATGGTTCAAATGGCTCTGAGCACTATGGGACTTAACATCTATGGTCATCAGTCCCCTAGAACTTAGAACTACTTAAACCTAACTAACCTAAGGACATCACACAACACCCAGCCATCACGAGGCAGAGAAAATCCCTGACCCCGCCGGGAATCGAACCCGGGAACCCGGGTGTGGGAAGCGAGAACGCTACCGCACGACCACGAGATGCGGGCTTTGAGTGTATCATGCAGAGACTCGCTACAACTTGGAAGAGGTTGACGACCGGATGTGTGACTAGCAGTTCTCTTATCTGCTAAGACATGTGACCACTCATCACGGGGTCGACTCACTGTTTCAATCAGACACTATCTGTTGCAAGATTACAGATAAGAGTGGATTCAAAAACCTGGTTCTTAAGTGCTAATGTACGCACTTTCTTCTAAAAAAGTTACCGGCGTTCTTCTAATCTTCCAGAACTTAAACTGAGGGTCACCGTTTCAAATACTGAAGTTGGTAACCAAACTGGTCCTCAGTATCACCTCAGAAGGTTTCGTGGTTTCCACATCTGAGGAACCTGAGAATTCGATCGCCTAAGTCCTCCATCATTTTGAAACGTGTTGCGCAAAGGACACATTGAGCAGATGAAGCTTGTTTGCCACAGTTTCACAGAGCTTTTGTGTTGTCCTGGCTTGTACAGGTGTGCTACACCATCATGCCTGAGGGCATTGAATGTAGTCCACCACGAATGCATTACACGATATTGTAGTATTACGATGCAAAGTTACCTCCGACATGCAAGCATGTCCAGAGGAACAGGCACTACGTCCACTACAGCTGTAGTGAAATACGTGAAACGTTTTCGCAGTTGCGAATATGAATCATCGGTTATACTGTGGAATCACGACAATGAAAATTTGTCACCGGATTTCCCGCTTATGGCGAGCGGTCACCTCACCATTTGGCTATCGGAACTTCCGAAATCTTGTCAACCATGTGTTTGCATATCATATTTCTCGAATTTATCCGCCGACAATGAGAAAGCGAATTTTAATTAAAATGTCTCCACTGTAAGGGAACACACGCAATGGATGTAAAAGAACATGATGTGGACACATGATTTACGACATACGGAAGTTTGGATCTGGCCGTGAGACTTGCTCGGATAGCCAAGATGGTAAGGCGACCGCTCGCGACCAGCGGGAAATCCGGGTTCTATACTCTGTTCATCATAAGAATAGACCTAATGTAAACATTGCGCCGTGTATTCTTCCGCGTTTCCTTGAATCTCACTGGATTTCGTTTCACGTGGAGCAGAAGCCAAGTTGTGACCAGTAGAGTCAAGTGCGATCGTAAGGATACGTTTTAAGCTGTGTTACACGCACACTGAGCGATAACGCGGGACAACAGCTTTATCGGCGCATTAAACTTGGACACCACTGGCCAGGCAGCAGTCCAACTAGCCTGCAATGATGTCAGTAGTTACAGTTCAGACGTAAAAAGAGACGAGCAAAGAAACAACACAACTTCGAACATCATTTAATTTTTAACGAGAATGAAATAATATTCGGCAAAACTTCAACATTACCGCGCGCTTCTTTGGTGACCAGACGAAATGCATAAAATGCTCTCGTTGTCACCTGACATAGCACTCTAATTGAAAACAAGAGTGATGAAAATTCCCAACACAAACACAGGGTAATTTTTCTGGGCGAGCCACGTGTGATGCAAAAGCATACTGCAGGGATTTCACCGTAGTGTTGAATACTAAAGCCACGGAAGGTATTATTTATAGCCAGTCGTCAGGTAATCCCTTAGCTCCATCCTTATACGAATCCGAGAAATATATTTCAGTGCTGGAACTGTCATCTGCTACGTTGATAACGAGTCGATCAACATCAGAATCCACGAAGCCACCCAGGCGCAGCATTTTCTCCTCTTCTTTTATGTCCCGCCTACGTCCGGGAGTGACATGTGAATAAGCTGCGTGTGTTAGTTCCAGTGCGTCTGCAGCTTAACAGTCTTGTTATTTCTCGAGCCAAATCCTTTAACTTCGCTCCAGATCAGTTCTGTTGGGTTCATATTGTAATGGTACAGTGGAAAATATAAAAATGCAGCACTTGTGGAGTGTGCTCGATGCTGTGTTTTTCATGTCTCTATGACACTTATCTACATCTGTGGTATAAAACAATGGACACAGTCCAAATAGAGAGTATTTACGTTTTCATTTCTGCCTAAAAATATTATATTGTGTTTTCTGAATTTAAGTAATGTAAGACGTTGTGGTCTCCTGACCTTCATTGCTTACATATTCCGCCCTCACAACCATATTCTGCACATCAAGACGCTTCATTCGAACCTGAACTCGATAAGATAAAGTCAATGTTGTATGAATTCAGGTAAACGATATGCAAATAACAAGTAAGCGCACCGGGGTTGAAATGCTCGAGGCTGGCGTACACACATACATTCCAGACACGACGGTCACAGGAGCTTTTAGTTCAAGAGAGGCAGACCACACACCGGGAGGTCGGTCCCTTCAGAGGACGAGTCAACCTCGACCGCCCATGGAGCAGACAGCGTGTGCCCGAGTGAAAGGGGGAACGACCCCGCTTAAAAGCAAATTCCGCTACATTGTGTGGGAGCATCCAACCTACACATTCTTTACATATAGCAAGCAGTTTTAGAGATTTTCACAGGGAGACAGCAAACGCCAAACGCCGATACTACAGATTTCCGGATTGGTCACCTTAAATGAAATGTCATTCCCCGTTTTAGAAGAGCAATGCTGATTGGCAGACGATATTTCTGACACATTGAGCTGAAGGAGTAATGGAAGAGACGGAAAGATATACCCCTTCACATCTGGAGTGGAGAGACGCCGTTCCGTTGTCGCTTTTAGAGCGAGGAACAAGTCTCTCCTCAGTACTTCACTGGGAGAGCACCTCTGTCGAGAGCAAATCCAAGTGCGACTCTGTATTGAGTCCTTGCGATTAAGCGTTGTTCATTGTGTTGGCCGACACACTTATTGTGCGGTGTGAATGGACAGAGTTAC
The DNA here is from genome assembly GCF_023898315.1 of Schistocerca nitens. Lineage (NCBI taxonomy): Eukaryota > Metazoa > Arthropoda > Insecta > Orthoptera > Acrididae > Schistocerca > Schistocerca nitens. The sequence goes on from NC_064622.1 coordinate 15,747,756, forward strand.
AGTTAAACGCCTGCTAGCGAATTTTTGAGTGGCATCGCGGTGGACTGATTATCTGACCAGTGTACCACGCCAATAGTTAGACTAGGGGCGAATAGGAATCCTTCATCAAGGCATAGGGAGAGTTTGATTGGCGAAGGTCAATCCAGATAGAAGGAAAGTTATCTTATTTGTCAGCAGCGAGCAGCGCAGACAGCAGTCATCGCAGCTTACGGTATTGTGCGCTACAGCTATTGTGAGCCCCATATTTCCTCCACAATAGTACACTTCACTGCATTTCACACGCGACAGCCATACCTAGCAACATTCTAAAGGATAATTATTCAAGTTGAGTAGGCGCGCATCTCAGCAATTCGGTGAAGTCAATAACAATCTTAAACTTTGTATAGAAATTTCATTAGCCAGTCCTATCCTTGAGAGGTAACTTCACATTCTGAAAAGAACCCGGAAATAACTTGTTGAGTTCATAACTAAAGGTGCGATTGTGATTTCTCAGAATTTTAGCAAAATAAATAATAATTTTTGTTAGTTTCATGTTTTTCTTACACTAACTAGCACTACTCCAGTACGCAAGTATCCGACTAGTTACGTAAGAAATTTTGTGAATTTTTGTGTCATTTCCTTACAGTGGACAACTCCAGAAGATATTTATTGCTGAAAGTTTTTCAGGCATTTCTCTTTAGAACGTTAGGAGCGTCTGTCTGACTTCTGCAGTAGTGTGGGGGTGGAAATTGCATCTTGCAGGAGCCAGAGGGTAAAGGGTACATCTCAGATTAATCCATAGCGCAGAATAACAGATCAACCCCACGCTCACAGTAACTTTATTAACACTCTTTCACAAAATATCAATAATTGAGAATTTATATTTGAAATGGAAACAGGAATTTCGCGTGCAACATGTAATTAAAAACAAGAAGACGTGCATTATTCATAAAAAATGATGAATTTTACAATTACGAGATGTAGGTAATTCAAATTGAACGAGGAAAAAAAATTGGCACGGGCGACACTTGTATCAGCGAACCATTTATTGCAATCAGGACTCAAGCTACTTCGCTACCGACTCCGCTATACACGAATGTGCAGGTGGGTTTCAACTGTCTGTAGTACAGTCCCTTTGAAAACTTCATAGCCCGGTATCTCTGTAAATTTATGATACTAATTAAGAACAACCTATTTCTCGGCACTTTTTGATCTTGTTCCACGCGCGTGTTTCACTACGGAACAGGAAGCAGCCTCTGTCATTTTCGTACTGCGTATTAACAACGCGACAATCGGAGCTCAACAGCGCACAGTCTGTCACTGTACACCATTTTTGAAATAAAAACTACGTAGCTAAAGCTTGATTAAGAAATACGTTGATGGCTGCTAATACATCTGAATATTTTAGTTTCATTTAACGTAACTTAGTATTAATACTTCTAAAACGGAAGTAGTACCTACTTCCAAGAGCACAACACCACCAGTGTACGTATGCTACAGCTTCTGAACATTCATCGCGTTTGTGATTGTTTACTATCAGGTTCATTTTTATGATGAACGGAGTATCGCAACTGCGAATACATTTCATGAATGCATTAGGTTGGCCACAGGAGCGTTTAGAACAAGCCCAGTTCCGAGCCTCTACGGTGAGGATTTTGAGCGAACATTTCCCCACCAAGGAGCAACTCCTCGTGATGCGCCATATTTCTTTCGTACCGGCAGGTGCTTGCATATCTAAACATTAGTAACTCGAACTGTTCTCTTTGACCAGACTATGTTGAGAGTGAATTGTGATAGTTACCACACGACAAGGTTTATTCAATGCTATAGGCAAGTGGAAGCAACACACAATCTCTGGAATATACTTTTACTACATTTAAGTGTGTAATGAGTGGCCGCTAGCCCACGATGAGAACACTTATTAATCGCGTCTCGTACCGGGGACCTGCAGGTCCACGACGCGAATCCGCCCTGCGAATTAGTGTTGAAGTCTGGTGTGCCGGCCAGTCTGCGGATGGTTTTCGAGGCGGTTTTCCATCTGCCTCGGCGAATGCAGGCTGGCTCCCTTATTCCGCCTCAGTTACACTATGTCGGCGATGGCTGCGCATACACTTTCTCCACGTACACGTACACCATAATTACTCTACCACGCAAACTTCGTGGTTATACTCGTCTGTTGTGAGACGTTCCCAGGGAGGTCCACTGGGGGCCAAACCGCCCAATAACCCTGTGTTCGGTGTGGCGCGGTGGTGGGGTGAGTGGACTGCAGTAGTTTGTTTTGGGGTTGTGAACCACTGAGGGCTACGGGAGGGACGAAGCCTCTCCGTCGTTTCTAGGTCCCCAGTTCAATACAATACAATACACACTGGAAAAGTCGATCTATTCAACCTGAGCAAGGTACCAGCGACGGCTTCACATTCACAGTCAAGTTTTTGAAAGTATAGAGTTTTACAACGTGAAAGGTTTTGCAACGAAGTGATGACAATCGTATTACTGGAGAAAAAGAAAAAAAAATGAAAGAATTATTCACCCATGGAGTAAATTTTCAGTAGCCCTTCGCGAGCAAATAGGCCATCTGGGATCCGAACAAAGCGTCATCGCCGGCCGATGTGGCCGTGCGGTTCTAGGCGCTTCAGTCTGGAACCGCGTGACCGCTACGGTCGCAGGTTCGAATCCTGCCTCGGGCATGGATGTGTGTAATGTCCTTAGGTTAGTTAGGTTTAAGTAGTTCTAGGTTCTAGGGGACTGATGACCACAGATGTTAAATCCCATAGTGCTCAGAGCCATTTCAACCAAAGCGTCATCTTTTAGAAATGAGGATGGCGAATTTTAAAGTTTTACGGAATGGGTGGAATAAATCACCGCTCTAGCTTCGTCAAGCCGAAATTCGTTTTAAATTTGACTGATTCTAGAAAAGAAGGCACTCATAGCGTGATTTTTCAGATATATGTTTGATTTTTTTATTTTAGACGATCGTCGCAATTTGACGTTGGTATTTCCAGATGGATCAAAACAGGGAAAATTCCTTGACTGCTCCACAGTTTTCTGTGATAGTGTCTTGGGGATCAGCCTACCACATATGTTTACTGTCTACCATGATGAGTTGTACCTACTTTGTTTTTCATCACCTCCCCTTACGGGTGCTTCAGCAAATACACGGAGCAGGAAGAAAATCGTGCAGAATATTCAGAATGCTCTTCTCCTGCTGCAAGAGTTGGTGGGCACTTTGGCAAATGGGGACGCAGGTAAATAGGGCTGGCATAATTGGACAGTGCACCATGGTCCTACAGACTGTGGATTCACCGCAGAGCTGGAAGGCCATGGACGCCTGCGAGGAAGAGTAGTTGGAGGTATGGCTGACGACTGCGCAAAGTGTCGTATAGTCAGCCGCCGCAGATTTCTTTACTGAAGGACGGAGTATTGTGTTGTCCGTACGTTCGTATCGTCAGAATTTACATTCCTCTATTGTGATGGCTGAATGGGCACTCGCCCCCCCCCCCTCCCCCGAAAATTATAATAATTCAACAAATAAAGTCGTTCAAAGTCAAGAGTTTCTCAGTAGAGTACCGGTAAAGATTGTACTGCATAAACAGAGGATCAAAGAAGCTAAAACAAGTCTCACCGCACGATTGCTGGAAGGAAATTTCTTAAAAACAGACGTAAAACATGTAGCATGAGTAATATCCCTTATTAAACTAAAGAACACGCTAAACGGAAACACGTTCGACACGATGTTATCCGAAAATGAAAGTTTTTTCCCCCCTCTTCTGGGTCTTTTGGAGGTAGTGAAGCCTTGGGAAGTACTTGCGGCTATGTTTTCCACATGTCTCCTTTATCGCTTTATTGTGTGACTCGAATAGCTAGGAGTTCCTGTAACCTTCTCAAGTACAGTTTTAATGAGATTTATACTTCCATGTTTGCCTCTTCTGACATAAATTTAATGGCACTGCATATAATCACACGTTCCTGACTGCGAAAAACTTTCGTTGCTCTACGGTGTGCGGAGACAACTAACTGTACCTCGCTGAACAGGAAATAGCGAGCAACTAGACCGTCGGCACCCGGATGTTTTGCGCACAACAACGTACTCCATCTCTATTCGTTTAATCGATTCCGACTTTCCCTGACCCATGAACTAAAAGCACGCAGATTTTCTCTGTCCTGCAATTTCTCCAGCAGAATTTAGAGTTCTAAACCACCGTTTCCGTGATGCCATCGATCGGTCTCATCCTTCGCCAGCCTCTTCTCCTCCTGCCTTCCATCTGCCCCAGCCTTAGCGTCTTTTACAGTGAATCATGCCTTCTCTTAGTGTGCCCAAAGTACGCCAGTTTTTGTTTCAGTATTAGATCTCTCAAGGAGCAGTCTGGTTTCATTTTCTGTAATACTGACCTCTTTGTGTTCCATTCAACCCTAAGCAGTTTCCTCCAACACGCCGTTCAGCCTTTATCATCTAAGTCCGACGTCTGTACATCACAAATGGAAAGGCCATACTTCTTACTTTACTGGTGTTCATCGTTAAATTTATGTTTCTATTCCTAAAACCACTGTCAAGGTTGGACATTGTCTTTCCACCTTTCGTGGTTGCAGACACCGAGCCTTAGCATTTCCCTATTTACATTTTCTAACTTCCCTGCCACGTTCAGACTTCTGACATTCCAAGCCCCGACTAGTAGAACGTTGGCCAGCCGGAGTGGCCGAGCGGTTCTAGGCGCTACAGTCTGGAACCGCGCGACCGCTCCGGTCGCAGGTTCGAATCCTGCCTCGGGCATGGATGTGTGTGATGTCCTTAGGTTAGTTAGGTTTAAGTAGTTCTAAGTTCTAGGGGACTGATGACCACAGCAGTTGAGTCCCATAGTGCTCAGAGGCATTTGAACCATTTTAACCACAGCAGTTAAGTACCATAGTGCTCAGAGCCATTTGAACCATTTAGTAGGACGTTGTCCTTTCGTTGCTTATTGAATCTTTTTCTCATGGTCAGCTCCCTTTTGGCACTCCCCTACCGCATATTCGAATGGAGAATCCTTTGCCAATGGCGATATCGTCACGATACTCTCTCAATTACAGGCGACATGACCTGTTGATACACGTCACGTGTCTTTAATGGAGTGGTTTCCTTTGCCTTCGGCATCTCATGCCGTTGATCATTGCTGATTCTTCCTCATTTAAAGGGGTTCCCACCAGAGCGGCAGAACAGTGTCCTCAACCTGTGTCCGCTGCACCGCTCTCTTTGACAAGGCCGTTGACTGAATGCCGGAAGTCTTCGATCGCCACTGCGAATGCTTTTTACTCAAAATTTAGGCGGCGGCGCGCTTCGAACCCGAGACCGAGAACGTTTTCATTACTAGTCAAAGAGGAATGGAAAGCCGTTGTGGAGCTACACAAAGAAAGAGAGAAACAAAGCAGTTGATATTAGACTGACAACACAGGTCAGTGACGTAATGGAAAGAGTGGACACCTTGAAATGGCAGTCGGCTGGTCATGTCGCTGGAAGAAAAGATGGCAGGTTGCCAAAACAAGTACGAGATATTACCCTTTATTGGAGCCACATTGGAACGATATAGTCGGCAATAATATTGGGCCCACTCGGTGCTTAAAATTACGGTGCCTTATAAATGCACATTTAGAAGGCATGGCTGGAGATCTGACATTCATATTATCTGCATGAAAGCTTCAGCGCGCAGTACTACATCATTTTACGCTTTGTGTAACAGCGGCGAGATCAGGCTGTGGCGGCCCTTCGTGTAAAGGAGAGTAGCTATCGGTCAATGCAGTGACACGGCGCCCTCGCCCGTCGTTCTCCGGAAGCTCTGAACGTGGAGCCTACAGCATGATCAGAGGTGTCTTCGTCGACAGAAGTAGAAATCAACTGAAATGAAGTTAGTTTGTTTGTGTGGCCAACTTCCGCAGCAGCTGTTAAAATCTGCCACTATTGATTATCCGTCCTGAGCTGACTGCAATTTAATTACAAATAATTGCACTAGACGCGTTTCGCTTTTATTTACAAAGCGTCGTTCGTGGTTATTCTGCAGTTGTTGTTGTTGTGGTCTTCAGCTCTCCATGCTACTCCATCCTGTGCAAGCTTCTTCATCTCCCAGTGCCTACTTCAACCTAAATCCTTCTGAATCTGCTTAGTGTATTCATCTCTTGGTCTCCCTGTACGATTTTTACCCTCCACGCTGCCCTCTAATGCTAAACTAGTGATCCCTTGATGCCTGAGAGTATGTCCTACCATCGATCGCTTCTCCTAATCAAGTTGTGCCACAAATTTCTCTCTCCCTAGTTCTATTCAATACCTCCTCATTAGTTATGTGATCTATCCATGGCTACCCATTCTGCAGATTGGATGGATATGTTTGTACGTTTCTGATTGTAGACACACTTTATAAACAAAACGCTGTTTTTAACCTAAAACAATCAAAAATGTACAAATTGTTTTTAATTAAATTGCAGTCAGCTCAAGACGGATAATCTATAGTAACAGGTGTATACAAGATTATGCTTTATGAACAAAACTCGAAAATAAAAAAGTATATAAAAATACAGTGAAATGTTCTGTGATTTGTCTAAAAGTAAGAAATCAGTAGATCAGAGAAACATTTGACGTCCCTTTGAATGATGCTCGAAATCATGTCCAGGAAATGAGTTCTGTGAAATGTTTCTCTAACATAATTCACTTATTACTTTCAGACAGATCGTTCTGAAACAAATCTATTGGGAGTTTATTTGCATTTCTGAAATTTCTACATAGTTTTGATGTCTCAAACGCTAAGCGACAATTGTGAATCGCTTATTATTCGCGCGCAGACTTTGCCCAGAGTAGGTGTGTCGCTGGAAGATGTGTTTGTTTCGTTATGGCTGCCTGGCAGAGAGGAGCGCGGAAGTTCTGTAGTTGGAGCAGCCGCCGAGCAGAGGACTTGTGCCAATGTAGTAGTAAAGTTAAGTGCATCTGTGTTTAAGTAAAATGATATGTGTTTGAATATTGTGAAACAGAGGAGTAAAATTTGATTGGTGCTTCAAAATAAAATGAGATGTAAGGATATTAAAGAGGAATGAAGCTAATATTTTTTATTTAGTGGCACTGCAGTCGCGCGTAGTGAGGGTTCATTCTTATATGAGACATCCATATCAGGGAACTTTAGATTTTTCATTAAAGATTGTGTAACTTTCCCTGTAAGGTATTTTTCTATGTTTATCAATTATTTCAAAAAAATGTGTGCCAAATCTTATGGGACTTAACTGCTAAGGTCATCAGTCCCTAAGCTTACACACTACTTAACCTAAGTTATCCTAAGGACAAACACACACACCCATGCCAGAGGGAGGACTCGAACCTCCACCGGGACCAGCCGCACAGTCCATGGCTGCAGCGCCACTAGACCGCTCGGCTAATCCCGCCCAGCGGCGCGGGCTATGACCGTCTTTTTGCCAAACTGAAGGAGCTTTAGGGTGGAACATAAATTTCATACAGTTATCAGATAGCTTAAAAACAGTTTGTTGAAGGAATACTTCACCTAACAGCATTGTCCACATCCTCGATCCAACTCATCTTTATTTAAAGGAATGTCTCACTCAGTGATGTGTATAAAACAGTTTACTTGTTTGTCCGTAGCACTGCACTAAGCTATCAGCAACTGTTGTTACCAACTAGCAGCTGGTGCACAGAGAGCAGCAAGCACCAAGTTCCCCAGCAGTTACATTACGAGGTAAGATATTTTCATTTCAGGATCAGTTTGCTACGAAAATTACCAGTGCACACAAGGGACCATTTGATGGACAGCATTATTAGGTAGTTCACTAACGCACCAGCGACCACTTTGTTTAATTGAAGAGATTAATAATAAAGTCCAGGATTTAATCAGTTTCCACATCTTTTAGAAAGATTATAAAACAGTGCCAAATTGTTGTATTCAGGCAGGCAGTTTCATTTGGTTTCTATTGCAGCTGGAAAAGCACAAGGTCGCCCAAAGGTGTTGTTGTTGTGGTCTTCAGTCCAGAGACTGGTTTGATGCAGCTCTCCATGCTACTCTATCCTGTGCAAGCTTCTTCATCTCCCAGTACCTACTGCAGCCTACATCCTTCTGAATCTGCTTAGTGTATTCATCTCTTGGTCTCCCTCTACGATTTTTACCCTCCACGCTGCCCTCCAATACTAAGTTGGTGATCCCTTCACGCCTCAGAACATGTCCTTCTTCTTGTCAAGTCCCCTCTTCTTGTCAAGTTGTGCAACAAACTCCTCTTCTCCCCAATTGTATTCAATACCTCCTCATTAGTTATGTGATCTACCCATCTAATCTTCGGCATTCTTCTGTAGCACCACATTTTGAAAGCTTCTATTCTCTTCTTGCCCAAACTATTTATCGTCCATGTTTCACTTCCATACATGGCTACACTCCATACAAATACTTTCAGAAATGACTTCCTGACACTTAAATCTATACTCGATGTTAACAAATTTCTCTTCTTCAGAAACGCTTTCCTTGCCATTGCCAGTCTACATTTTATATCCTCTCTACTTCGACCATCATCAGTTATTTTGCTCCCCAAATAGCAAAACTCCTTTACTACTTTAAGTGTCTCGTTTCCTAATCTAATTCCCTCAGCATCACCAGACGTAATTCGACTACATTCCATTATCCTCGTTTTGCTTTTGTTGATGTTCATCTTATATCCTCCTTTCAAGACACTGTCCATTCCGTTCAACTGCTCTTCCAAGTCCTTTGCTGTCTCTGACAGAATTACAATGTCATCGGCGAACCTCAACGTTTTTATTTCTTCTCCATGGATTTTAATACCTACTTTGAATTTTTTTTTGTTTCCTTTACTGCTTGCTCAATATACAGATTGAATAACATCGGGGAGAGGCTACAACCCTGTCTCACTCCCTTTCCAACCGCTGCTTCCCTTCATGCCCCTCGACTCTTATAACTGCCATCTGGTTTCTGTACAAATTGTAAATAGCCTTTCGCTCCCTGTATTTTACCCCTGCCACCTTTAGAATTTGAAATAGAGTATTCCAGTCAACATTGTCAAAAGCTTTCTATAAGTCTACAAATGCTAGAAATGTAGGTTTGCTTTTCCTTAATCTATTTTGTAAGATACGTCGTAGGGTCAGTATCGCCTCACATGTTCCAACATTTCTGCGGAATCCAAACTGATCTTCGCCGAGGTCGGCTTCTACCAGTTTTTCCATTCGTCTGTAAAGAATACGCGTTAGTATTTTGCAGCCGTGGCTTATTAAACTGATAGTTCGGTAATTTTCACATCTGACAACACCTGCTTTCTTTGGGATTGGAATTATTATATTTTCCTTGAAGTCTGAGGGTATTTCGCTTGTCTCATACATCTTGCTCACCAGATGGTAGAGTTTTGTCAGGACTGGCTCTCCCAAGGCTGTCAGTAGTTCTAATGGAATGTTGTCTACTCCCGGGGCCTTGTTTCGACTCAGGTCTTTCAGTTCTCTGTCAAACTCTTCACGCAGTATCGTATCTCCCATTTCAACTTCTTCTACATCCTCTTCCATTTCCATAATACTGTCCTCAAATCAAAAATGTACAAATTATTTTTAATTAAATTGCAGTCAGCTCAAGACGGATAACCTATAGTAACAGGTGTGTAAAGATCATGCTTTATGAACAAAACTCGAAAAAAAATAGTATTGAAAAATGCAGTGAAATGTTCTGTGATTTGTCTAAAATAAGAAATAAAGTAGATTAGAAAAACATTTGACGTGCCTTTGAATGATGTTCGAAATCATGTCCAGGAAATGATGTCTGTGAAATGTTTCTCTAACATATTTTACTTATTACTTTCAGACAGATGGTTGTGAAACAAGTCTATTGGAAATTTATTTGCATTTCTCGAATTTCTACATACTTTGGGTGTCTCAAATCCTAAGCGACAATTGTGAATCGCTTATTATTCGCGCGCAGAGTTTGGCTAGAATAGGTGTGTCGCTGGAAGATGTGTTTGGCTGCCTGGCAGCGAGGAGCGCGGAAGTTCTGTAGTTGGTGGAGCAGCCGCCGAGCAGAGGACTCGTGCCAATGTAGACGTAAAGTTAAGTGCATCTGCGTTTAAGCAAAATGATATGTGTTTGAATATTGTGAAACAGAGGAGTAAAATTTGATTGGTGCTTCAAAATAAAATTAGATGTAAGGACATTAAAAACAGAGTATGAAGAGGAATGAAGCTAATATTTTTCATTTAGTGCCACTGCAGTCGTTTGTAGTTAGGGTTGCCGCGCGAGATTAGCCGAGCGGTCTGGGTGCTGCAGTCATGGACTGTGCGGCGGAGGTTCGAGTTTTCCCTCGGGCATGTGTGTGTGTGTGTGTGTGTGTGTGTGTTTGTCCTTAGGATAATTTAGGTTAAGTAGTGTGTAAGCTTAGGGACTGATGACCTTAGCAGTTAAGTCCTATAAGATTTCACACACATCTGAACATCTGTAGTTAGGATTCATTCTTGAATGAGACATCATTATCAGGGAACTTAAGATTTTTCGTTAAAGACTGTGTAATAGCCGGCCGCGGTGGCCGAGAGGTTATACGTGCTTCAGTCCGGAACCGCGCGATTGCTACGGTCGCAAGTTCGAATCCTGCCATGATCATGGATGTGTGTGATGTCCTTAGGTTAGTTAGGTTTAAGTAGTTCTAAGTTCTAGGGGACTGATCACCTCCGATGTTAAGTCCCGTAGTGCTCAGAGCCATTTAGCCATTGTGTAATTTTCCCTGTATGGTATTTTTTTTATGTTTATCCATTATTTGGCTGAGTTAGTGAGAGTAAGAGTTTGATATCAATTTTGCCCTTTGTCAATGTTAATGAGTGTTGAACGTAAAATTCATACAGTTTAATAACATATCAGATAGCTTAAAAACAGAATGTTGAAGGTACTTCACTACACATCCTCGATCCAACTCATTTTTATTTAAAGGAATGTCTCACTCAGTGATGTGTATAAAACAGTTTACTTGTTTGTCTGTAGCACTGCACTAAGCTATCAGCAACTGTTGTTACCAACTAGCAGCTGGTGCACAGAGAGCAGCAAGCACCAAGTTCCCCAGCAGGTACATTACGAGGTAAGATATTTTCATTTCAGGATCAGTTTGCTACGAAAATTACCAGTGCACACAAGGGACCATTTGATGGACAGCATTATTAGGTAGTTCACTAACGCACCAGCGACCACTTTGTTTAATTGAAGAGATTAATAGTAAAGTCCAGGATTTAATCAGTTTCCACATCTTTTTAGAAAGATTATAAAACAGTGACAAATTGTTGTATTCAGGCAGGCAGTTTCATTTGGTTTCTATTGTAGCTGGAAAAGCACAAGGTCGCCCAAAGCTAAACAATAGTAAAGCTACAACCAATCAACCGAGCCAGTTCAAACTTTTTTTTTTTTTTTTTTTTATTTGTTCGCTGGTCTGCGACCGTCACTGCGTTAGGCGACAGCCGGCTGCTGCTGCCTGCTACTCACCGTTGTCTGCACGACTCAACAGCCCGACGTAGAACCTGGCCGCAGCAGACTGCCGGAGCAGAGACAGACTCACTGCTGAGGGCAGGAGAGCGCTGAGGGCCCGGCTGTGTGGGCTTCTTCCGGTGGCCTTGACCTGCTGACGTCACCGCCATTGGGTCAGAGGCCGCCGCAGGCTGGACGACCGTGGCGCGCGGGAGCTGGGGGAACGTCAGGCGTGTTCGGAAATTTCAGCACCGCAACGATACGTCGGGTAGCATTCATTTCACGCTAGGTGAGGGGAGCCCTACGTCATAGCGGCGTAGGTTCGCGTCACCGTGACGTAAATAACCTAAATCGACTACATGAGTACATATATCGATCTTTGCAGTTGTACCGATAACGTTAAAGGTAAATGTAAATGCATGTGTACAATCGAAGTGACAGTTGTGTGATATGCTTATCCGAGTTGAATGAATGTCTGAACGAAGGAACCATACCGAAAGTATAAAAATCGTGTGTACAGAAACGTGTGTGTATCATGAACCTAACGAATGTCTGAAGGAAGGAACCATAACGTTAAAAAAAAAAAAAGAAAAAGAAAACACTTTGTTTTTAATCCGATGAATCGTGCATAAATCGTGTGGACAGTAACGAGAAATAATTAATTATTAAGCTGCAATCCAAAGAAACTGGAATTTTATTGTGTTTCACGAACACAACGAATATCTGAATGAAGGAATCATAACCATAACGAAAGTCAAGAAAAGCGTCTAGTCATTTTTTTTAAATCCGATTAATCGTGCGTAAATCATGTGGATAAAAACGTGAAATAGGGAGAAATCAAAGTGTTTCGTATTTTTATAAAAGCCGATGAATTGTACAAAATTCATGTGGGCAGAAACGTTGTTCAGAACGACGTTCACGCGAGCAACACCGGACAAGAGGACAATGAAGCCGCACAAACAAATAGCAATGCAGATCAAAGAGGCACACAACAGTCGATGTGTACAGCATACACACAACAGTCGATCGGACAACTCGTGAAACATGATGACGCGTGCCTACGTCACTATGACGTAGGGCTCTCCTCACTTGGCGTGAAATGAATGCTACCCCGATACGTCAGGGTTTGGCTGTGCAAAAATTGCGACAAAGCACGAATTGGTGTGAATTGCAAGCCAAGACACTTTTAATTATTTTCCAATTCAATTCAATTTTTAAAACATTATGTACAAAACTGTAACAGTTAAGCTTTTTATTCTTGTAAATATGCGTTTCTGTATTTGTTTATTCAATTATGTGTACATTATCACTATGTGTTGCCGATGGCTAAATTGAGTACACACTCAAAAGCCAAATAATAAAAAAAAAGCACGTGTGACGTGACACGTCGGTACAGCGCGACACGCACGTTCCGCACGTCTCTCTCTGGTCCAGCGCATACTGAGACGCGTACAAATACTTTGCTTGCACCTGTTGGGGACACCCTGCGCAGACAGAAACGCAACGCGCACACCTTCTCATCGGTTTCAAAGGATTTTGCGGAAACTATTAAGTAAAAATATTTGATTTTTGTCTTGCTTGTAGCGCTGTACGTCAGCTTCGTGGCGGAGTGCCCATCATCTCGCTAACTGTCATACTTACCGTGATATACATATTTTAGTATGACGCTACGCATAGTTCGAAAAGTTTGCAATTTAAAATAGGGGTCGCTATGATTTTGCGTTCGGTGCGTATTACACCATATGGTGGTGCGTATGAAATTTAGCTAACATGTTGAATCTTTAGACTTGGGAGGAGGTCTCTGTCTCCGATTTCGAGAAAATGGATACTATGTAGCGCGCTCACTCCCGATCTCACACCCGCCATAATGAAATATTCACAACATCTCTCATATCTGCTTGACCGTTCGAGACACCGAAACGAGATTTTGGCAAATGATAGCACACAAGGAGGAGAATATTTTGCCAATTCGTAAACACACGGAACTTTCTTACCTATGGCGATATATCAGTAGTTCCTTTTCTATTTTTTTCACTCCAGTGACTGTAATTTTTTTAAGAATTATCGACAGCTAGTGAAACAAGCGTTTCCTAGTACGAAAATAAACACGACATTTTTTCCGTTATGTTACTGCAAACCGACGCTATGAGGTTTTTAGTAAGCTATTGCGCTCACTTGCGAGGTGCCGGGGTGGAGAAGAGTTTGTACTCCTTTAATTCTGACGAATTTCGCATGAGAACGAGACATGCACTCGACCCCCTCCTTACCTACCACCTAATGAGTTACGCGCACAACAGTAACGAAAGGAAATGATGGTGGACCCTGCTAGTTGGTAAAATAAGAAGCGTAGACTCACAATAATTTAATAAAAATCGTAAACTACTCAGAGAAAAAAAAAGAGAACTTTATCATAATAAACAATGCGAAATGGGATTCTGCGTGTATCTACGAAATGATATGCGGATTAAATATTACAATGAGATTTATTATACATCAGAACATAAAGGCACATGATTATCGACACAAAGAGTAGGTTAAAGGAAAGGGTATACTGAACTATTATGAGAATAAGAGTTGGCTCGAGAACAAGGGGCTCCTACTTTCCGTGATACAACAGATTGACGATAATGACTGGAGGTTCTAATGAACAAAATATTAAGCCGCGTGCACACTGAGACTGAAACATGTTTTCAAAACATGTTTCCGGTAGCTTGATGTGGACACCATTTGGAAACATGTTTCGAAACATGTTTGGAAACACAGAAACATCTATCTGTAGCAGTGTCGGTACAGATCAAAGGAAACAATGTTTCCGGCTAGCTACCACTTGTCACCGCTGCACGGCGCTAGCGTATGTGTGTGTGTGTCGTCAACTTTTTAGCGGTGTTCTGTTTACTGTCGTTTTCGTTTTCGCTTTGTTTTTGTAGAATAATGGAGTGGTCAAGGCAACAAATTGTCGATTTAATTGCAATGTACCAGGGGGAGGATTGTTTATGGAACGTCCGGAGCAAGGATTACAAAAATACCGTTAAAAAACACGATGCACTTGCAAAAATTGCAGCAGCTTTTGGCACGGACAAGGGAAGTTTTGAGAAGAAAATACGATCGCTCGTGGTTGCGTACAGGCGCGAGAAAAGAAAAATTATTGCCAGCAGACCATCTGGTAGTGGTGCAGACACTGCATATGACTCGAACTGGTTCGGCTACCGGCTGCTGCAGTTCTTGGACGATGTACATGAGGCAAAGGAGACAACAGATACTGTGGAAAATGAGGTACGAAAATTATGCTTGTTTGTCTTTATTTGTATTTTATAGCACACAGTCACATTCACCCATAGTTATTTTGCCACGGTACACTTCCTTGTGGGCTTAAAAAATAATTAGCAAATTCGTCTCGAATTTGTTTATTCGTGGAAGCAGCTATCCTTGGTATGCTCTGTGCTGAAATGAAAACTGATGCAGTGTCATCTCGTCTCCATGTGCCTGGAATCACTTCACCTGTTTGTAAATCGTAGGAATCGAAGCTTCCATGTGGGGTGTACTGGTTCCTTGCCGCAGCATTTCGCCTTAAAAAATTGTGGAGACATACAGCTGTAAGTGTGACAGTTTTTGCCTTTTCCGGTTGTAGCAACATAGATTTTCTAAACATACGAAAAACTGAAGCCATAATGCCGAAAGTGTTCTCAACAACCATTCTGGCCCTCGAAAGTCTGTAATTAAAAACTCTCTCTTTTGAACCTTTAACAGGTTTTCCCGGGTAGGGTTTGATAATGTTTTCCTGTAAGGGAAAAGCATCGTCTGCTACAAAAACATATGGTAGGGCCTTGGTGCCACCTGGTAAGCATTCGGCATGTGGCAAGTTAAGTTTCTTTTTGTTAATTAACTCATTTATGCTCGCGTTTTTGAACACACCACCATCTGATATTCTGCCTTGGCAGCCGATATCTGCGTACAAAAAGTTGTAGCTGGCATCGACGACAGCAAGCAGCACAATGCTGAATGAACCTTTATAATTATAATATTCACTTCCACTACCAACAGGGCACTGTAGCACGATATGTTTCCCGTCAATTGCTCCGACACAATGGGGGAACTGAAGAATTTGTGAGAATAAACATGCTTTTTCACTCCAGTCGTTTTCAGTCGCAGGTATCTGAAAGAAAGAAATTTGATTTTCAGGTTTTCGTACATTCGCCAGAGGGCACAAATGAGGATGAAGAGGTTGCAGCTGGACCTTCCTGTCCTCCACCACCAAAAATCAGAAGGATGATGGACGAGAAAAAAGACATGCAGCAACCCTTCAAGATTGCGTCTCAATTGCTAACTAAAGTGCTGCAAAAACAAGAAGACAAGGACGGTGAATGCAGTGCGTATGGGCAGTATGTGGCCTCAGTTTTAAGGAAATTGCCCGAGTTAGAACGAGCAAAAACAATGGCTTTGCTTAATAATGTACTAATGAAACAACATGTAGCGTATTTAGAAAGCGAGCAGTCGAAAAGGGGTATGAATGTAGCAGGGCCATCATCATCAAGTAACAATTCCCCTGTTACATTTACAAGCTATGTAAACAGTGACAACGCAGTTGAAGAAGTTGTGTTTGACGAATTATGTAACGTAATTGAGAAATAATAACACTTCGAAAATGTCCTTATTTAACGATGTTTTTCATTTACTTACCTTTACATAATCCTTCAGTACTTCCACCAGAGCTCCACATACTTCGGGTACTATTTTAGATATTGCTTGTTTCGAAATGCGAAATAAATACGCAAGGCTCTGAAATGAATCTCCTGTTGCCAGGAAACGAAGAGTAACTGCAAGCCTTTGGTTGACTGAAATAGCTTTCCTGAAATTCGTGTCTTTTTTTGAAACAAATGGTGATATCATATTTGCCAGATATTCAAAATCGGTAGGTGAGATCCGAGTGAAGTTGCGGAAGCCAGAGCCGTCTTCCATACTCAGCTCACGTAGCAGGTTATTTCCGCCAGTTCTTCTACAGAATGTTTTTCTCCACCAACGACGAGGACGCCTTTCATTTTGTTTGTGTAAACGTTCTAGCATTAATAATGCAGCTCCACATATCATTATTGTTTCTTCGACACCAGACATAACGCAGCAGCAGACGATACGAACACAATAACACAAGGGGCACTGCAGACGGCGTGAACACACGAGAAATGTTTGCCGCCAGTGTGGACGGAAACAGAGACCAGAAACAAAGTCGGAAACATTTGCGAAACATCGCAGAAAACAATGTTTCCGGCAGAAACATGTTTCCAGTGGCAGTGTGTACGCGGCTTTACTCTCCCGACTATATTGCAGTATCGCAATTAATAGTGAGAGCTCAAATGGGATCACATGGAGAAACAAGCAAGGTGGACTTGTAGCAAAGCGACCGCGCATGCTGTTGAGAACTTTAGTATAAAATTGATAGGTCCTACAATGCCGGAACTGCAGAATACTGTACCAGACCTGAAATCTGCAGCACGTCGCCGGTGGGCAGCGTCCTGATGATGCAGGCGCCGACTTCTGCTGTGCAGCAACTCTGTGTCAAACCCTGGCCGCGATGGCTGTCCGAGATTTCTAGGTACCGCCGAAAAAGTGCGACCAAGTCGCAAGAACGTCCGACTCCGTTGAAGATCAGACCGCGAGTGCCTTGCGCCCGCGCAGCGCAAGAGCGAAGCCAACATTGCTCAACTCCCTACTATCCTCGAAAACCGCGAATCAGCATTCAGTGCTGACACCAAAATTCCCCCACACTGTCTCAGAACATCATTCGCGCCAATAACGACTGTTCCTCAAATTCTGAGCAGGGCTTTATGACGTCAACTAGCCTCAATTCAAGTTGACCAGTCATGCCTCTGCTATTCAGCTGAGGGCACTGAACTTGCTGTTTGACCGGCTACAACAGGCATAGACCACCGGCCATGCGGGGCCAGACAGTCGTGGCCAGCAGGGCACAGTCCACAAGTATTCTCAGAATCGTGAGGACAATGCAGTCATTCGGTGCCAGCAGTCTTTGTTCCGGGCGCGCCGGAACGGTAAACACGTAAACTGCGACAACACTCATGAGGTCTCAGAACAAATACTTGCATTGCAATAATCTTATTCGGCCTGTTACCGCCGTCCAATGAAATAAACATTAATAAAATTGATGAAAATGAGAGGCGACAAGCAAACGAGGGCATGGACCCTCTCACACTGATTGCCAATCACTTGTTTAATGACGCACTCTGTTCAGAATGCCGTTGCAATAGCTGCTGTAAGATGAGTTTGTGCAACTTATACTGTGTTTTGGAGAAGGAAGTACAATTAAACCCATCAACAAGAGAAATGTGCCCTTTACCCATAAATGGTGATGCTTGTTCAAATGATAAAAGGTTAACAATTCACACAAAAACAAACTGCCAATTCTCTTCGAATATTAGTTGAATGCGCGTAACCAATGGTATTTTTAACGCTAAATGACTGGAATGGAAACTTACCAAAGGATTTTATTCCTTTCCTTGATCTGAGCAGTAATAAAATGCTGACGAGCGCTCCCTGCAGGGGGGATGGTGCCAGATGCTGGTTACTCACCTACGGCTTGTCAAACTGACAATGTGTGACTCGCGAATAACATAGTCGTTAACGAGAAAAATAAACAATCGATCTGTCGCACAACACAATGGTCAGTGTATTGTCAGCAGCTGAGAATAATGCGCGCGACAGGAGCGTGGAAGTTAGCCGTGTGTGCCTTGTGAGTTCACGTCGTTCGAAAAACATTGTCGTGAAAGTAGATCTGCCTTTGTCAGCAATACATTTCAACAAATTAAATATATGTAATCACCACACTCTTTCAGGATACTCATACTTTCATAATAATAGCATTTGTTTCATTTGTGTAAGTAATGGTGATAATGTGTATGCAACCACTGGAATACTTTCTCTCATTGCGGCTAGCCAATTAAAACGTAGTTATTCGTGAGGACTTCTCGACTGTTTCTAGCTTGCAGCGGAAATGTGATAAACACATGTACATAGCGTAATATCTCTTATTACATCCACATCCAAGTAACGATAGTGAAACTTACGTACTTCATACACTCCTGGAAATTGAAATAAGAACACCGTGAATTCATTGTCCCAGGAAGGGGAAACTTTATTGACACATTCCTGGGGTCAGATACATCACATGATCACACTGACAGAACCACAGGCACATAGACACAGGCAACAGAGCATGCACAATGTCGGCACTAGTACAGTGTATATCCACCTTTCGCAGCAATGCAGGCTGCTATTCTCCCATGGAGACGATCGTAGAGATGCTGGATGTAGTCCTGTGGAACGGCTTGCCATGCCATTTCCACCTGGCGCCTCAGTTGGACCAGCGTTCGTGCTGGACGTGCAGACCGCGTGAGACGACGCTTCATCCAGTCCCAAACATGCTCAATGGGGGACAGATCCGGAGATCTTGCTGGCCAGGGTAGTTGACTTACACCTTCTAGAGCACGTTGGGTGGCACGGGATACATGCGGACGTGCATTGTCCTGTTGGAACAGCAAGTTCCCTTGCCGGTCTAGGAGTGGTAGAACGATGGGTTCGATGACGGTTTGGATGTACCGTGCACTATTCAGTGTCCCCTCGACGATCACCAACGGTGTACGGCCAGTGTAGGAGATCGCTCCCCACACCATGATGCCGGGTGTTGGCCCTGTGTGCCTCGGTCGTATGCAGTCCTGATTGTGGCGCTCACCTGCACGGCGTCAAACACGCATACGACCATCATTGGCACCAAGGCAGAAGCGACTCTCATCGCTGAAGACGACACGTCTCCATTCGTCCCTCCATTCACGCCTGTCGCGACACCACTGGAGGCGGGCTGCACGATGTTGGGGCGTGAGCGGAAGACGGCCTAACGGTGTGCGGGACCGTAGCCCAGCTTCATGGAGACGGTTGCGAATGGTCCTCGCCGATACCCCAGGAGCAACAGTGTCCCTAATTTGCTGGGAAGTGGCGGTGCGGTCCCCTACGGCACTGCGTAGGATCCTACGGTCTTGGCGTGCATCCGTGCGTCGCTGCGGTCCGGTCCCAGGTCGACGGGCACGTGCACCTTCCGCCGACCACTGGCGACAACATCGATGTACTGTGGAGACCTCACGCCCCACGTGTTGAGCAATTCGGCGGTACGTCCACCCGGCCTCCCGCATGCCCACTACACGCCCTCGCTCAAAGTCCGTCAACTGCACATACGGTTCACGTCCACGCTGTCGCGGCATGCTACCAGTGTTAAAGACTGCGATGGAGCTCCGTATGCCACGGCAAACTGGCTGACACTGACGGCGGCGGTGCACAAATGCTGCGCAGCTAGCGCCATTCGACGGCCAACACCGCGGTTCCTGGTGTGTCCGCTGTGCCGTGCGTGTGATCATTGCTTGTACAGCCCTCTCGCAGTGTCCGGAGCAAGTATGGTGGGTCTGACACACCGGTGTCAATGTGTTCTTTTTTCCATTTCCAGGAGTGTATCTTGGACGCTTTTCACCAGAAGCACAAAGGAGTCATACCTGTGGAAATACCCGTTTTCGACATTTTGCAACTGATCGTAGAGATAAGTCAGCATAACAGGCAGCAAGTAGATAACCTTCTTTTACTTTTCTGCCTTGCGTCTACATCACTTGATTTTCTAATATTCTTTACTTCCTTATTCGCTACACTCACGATGAATCGTCTGTCCCTTCTTACAACCTGAAACATTCTGGAGGTAGAAGATATAATTCTAGTGGCTAATGGGTTACCAGTTATCGAACTGTGCATTGTTCTTGACAAAAGAAGAAACAAAACAAAAGAATTGCACAGATATATGTAACTGAAAACTATTATGTACTAACGAAACAGGATGCAGCGCTTAAACTGCGGAAAACGAAACACTTCTCGGTGATAATAAAATTCATTATACAGTAAGGCCGTATTTTTCGGATGGGCGATACTTCCACTGCCCGTATGCGCCATGCCGAAGTGAGCGTACGGCAGGACCGCCTTCCCGCTCCCCACCTCTCCCCTCCAGCGGTGCCCGCGCGACGCGTGGCGCGAGAAACTGTGCGGCAACCACAACGCCGCGCGACCTGGCTCAGGCGGGCGTCGCGTCCCCGTCGCGTCGCGTCCCCGTCGCGTCGCGTCCCCGTCGCGTCGCGCCCCGTCGCGTCGCGTCCCAATTTGGGCGGTTCCGTTTGAACCTGTGGAGTTACAAAAACGCGCGTTGCGCTGCGCCGCGCCACACGCCTCTCAGTTTGTGCGCCACGCCTGAAGTACCGCCAACGCTCCGCAGGTCTCATCGCCAGATATCTGTCGAGCGCTGGCTCTTGTGTGGTTCTGCCCTGCTTTGCCCGTTGCGGCTTAGTAAGAGTTTCACCATATGCAAGATAAGTTTACTTGTATTGCGGAGTTTGTCACTAAAAGCATGAACAGTCCATTCGTCATTTTGCTTCTTAGTTTGCCGAAAAATCGTTCAAGTTTAACACACATATCAGGTAAACTTTGTCACAGACTGTAAACGCGCACGGTATTATCGCTTTTACATCTCATCCATCTGTTTCTTCGAACGAAGACATTGCTCAGTGACATCCCGCATTCATAAACATTTCATAGCTTCAGCTAAATTTTGTTTACATTTTACCGGACGGATGTTACCAGCCAATATCATTTCAGAACGCAGTACTAGTGAACAAAGTGCGCCGACTTTGCTGATGGCGAGATTTCAGATTAACGCGATGAATAATGGTGCCTATTTAGTTCGTTATGTATGCAACGAATTATGGTAACAATGTACAATAACGAGAATTTCTATTGAAATTTCTTTTTATAAAGCGAAGTCCTATGAGAGAAAATTTTAACCTCTACAGCATTCAAAACTCTGAGAGATTTCTGGAGGATTACAGATCTGCTCAGGAGGGAAGGACTGTGTAGAATGTAGGTTATGCTAAGAATTTCAAATAATGGGCTGTTCGGCATGTTTACGAGGTACATAGTACAAAGTACTACTGGGACACGTGTCACAGAACGGCCTCTGTCTGTAGATGGCAGCTAATGAATTACGTGCCGCTCTTGAAACAGGGCTCAATACATCTGATTTGATCCATCACACATGGTTCTGAAAGCCTGCCGGTGTGGCCGAGCAGTTCTAAGCGCTACGGTCTGGAACCGCGCGACCGTTACGGTCGCAGCTTCGAATCCTGCCTCGGGCATGGATGTGTGTGATGTCCTTACGTTAGTTAGGTTTAAGTAGTTCTAAGTTCTAGGGGACTGATGTCCTCAGCGGTTAAGTCCCATAGTGCTCAGAGCCATTTTGAACTGTGAAAACAATAGGTTTGTTTATAAATAATTCTTCTGCTACCATTCATGATTTTCTTTATTTTATTTTTCGCACTACGCCTTTCGGGAAATATTTCCCATTTTCAAGTACGTTTTTTGTGTTTGTTATGCTATTTCCGTGTGATGTCGCTGTGGGAGAGTCTGCTACATTTCGATGACTTTACCGCAGTATATAAGAAACATGCGATTTTTAGTTGGTTGTCGATCTTTTTGTGAAGTTAGTGACGAAATTTAGGAGAATTTGTACTTACAGTTTTCTTATTCCATTTGTGCAGAGTCTCACACACACTAAACATCACACAAAACTTGCTGTACACTTTAAACATCGAAAATATCTTACATAAATAAAACAGTTACAAAGATGTTCCCACAAGTACTCAACAGACATAACATTATAGGTGTTCCACAGAGTATGATATGTTTTTGAGCAGAGGTTATTGACCTTAATAATTTGGATCATGATTTACTTATATCGATTTTACAATTGTGCTTATTTCTGTGTGTTACTATTTTTATGTAAGTATACTATTGAAACATCTGAAGAAATTCACTGATTCACTTTCAAGTTTTTGGTTTAATATTTTCTTCATATTTTCTGTAATGTGAATATATCTCTACTTCTTCTAGCAAATCTGTTTTATGTCCTTTATTTAGTCGGTGGAGTACTTTTGTAAGTAGGCTGCTTAGGTTTTTATGTTGGTAACGCCATGTAGCGCTCTATATGAAAATCACTGACTGTGCTGTGTGAAGTCTGTGGCTGGTCTGCATTGTTGCAGTATTGCTATTGTAGTGCTGGGCAGTTAGATGTTAACAGCGCGTAGCGTTGCGCAGTTGGAGGTGAACCGCGAGCAGTGGTGGATGTGGGGAGAGAGATGGCGGAGTTTTGAGAGCGGATGATCTGGACGTGAGTCCATCAGAGACAGTAAATTTGTAAGACTGGATGTCATGAACTGATATATTTTTATGTAAGTATACTATTGAAACATCTGAAGAAATTCACTGATTCACTTTCAAGTTTTTCGCTTAATATTTTCTTCATATTTTC
Organism: Schistocerca nitens; assembly: GCF_023898315.1. NCBI lineage: Eukaryota > Metazoa > Arthropoda > Insecta > Orthoptera > Acrididae > Schistocerca > Schistocerca nitens. The sequence continues at coordinate 15,770,579 of NC_064622.1, forward strand.
TGTAATGTGAATATATCTCCAGTTCTTCTAGCAGATCTGTTTTATGCCCGTTATTTAGTCGGTGGAGTACTTTTGTAAGTATATATATATATATATATATATATATATATATATATATATATATATATATATATATATATGGTAAATACATTGTTTGTTCTTTATCAAAATCTTTCATTTGCTAACTGTGCCTATCAGTAGTTAGTGCCTTCAGTAGTTTGAACCTTTTATTTAGCTGGCAGTATAGGCGCTCGCTGTATTGCAGTGGTTTGAGTAACGAAGTATTTTTGTGAGGTAAGTGATTCATGAAAGGTATAGGTTCTTGTTAGTCAGGGCCATTCTTTTGTAGGGATTATTAAAAGTCAGATTGCGTTGCGCTAAAAATATTGTGTGTCAGTTTAGTGTTGATCAGAATAAGTTGCTCAGCTGTTTGAAAAGCAAATAATGTAAGAGGTTTATCAGCACAATCATTCATACATTTTTCTAAGGGGACGTTTCACTTTGACATTTTGCTCTGTTTTTCCAAAAGGGCGTCCTGTATTATGTATGTGTGTTGCTATGGCTGATGTAGTGTATCTGTTGTATGTGTAGGCCTTAATGTCCTCTGTCTACCTGGTGTTCAAATTTCGGTCTGTTTGTCACGGGTAGAACACGGAGCATTCCTGGCATGTTACCTTGTATGTTCCAGAGTCTGAATATGGATCATGATTACACTTAATATGATGTATTAGTTTTTGTTGTAGTTTATTAGATGTAGAAAACCAGATTTTTATTTTGTGATTTTTGAAAATGTTTGCAATCTTCAGTGATACATTGCCAATGTTTGGGATACTAGATACACACTAGTTTTTCTCCTTTACTTCTGTGGTGCAGTTTGCACCTGGGCCTTTCTTCATTTTCTCTAGGATTGTGTCAACCATGGAAGCATTGTAACCATCTGAAACTGCATTCTTTCTTACTGTGTTTATTTCTCGTTGCATGTTTTCTTGGTTCAATGGTATTTTAGTTGCCCTGTGTAGCACTGACCTGTATGCTGCCTGTTTATGGATATTTGGGTGACACGTGGTTGCAGGGATTGTGGTGTCGGTCATCGTGTTTTATTATTGGGATGTCTTTCGCCGGTTTACTGAGTACATGACACCTGACCAACTGTGTAAAAATGAAAACGGACTGAATTAACATAACGAAATAGCTCAGTTTACTACATAAAGCTGTGCTTACAATTAAAAAAGTTGTCGATTATGTAGTTTTGAACTCTTGGGAATTCAGCCAGAGTATGTTACATGCCTCTACTCGAAGTGTTAGTTGCAATTTTAGTAGTTATTTAGAGACAGTTATAACTGTCGACAACACATCGCACTACTCAAAATAAGAAGTTAACTCCATGCTAGTAGGAGTGCCGTATGGTCTGTATGAACAAGAAATACTCGCTTTGGTAAAATAAGCGCAGTAACGTAGTATTTCATAACCGTGAATTCTAGATAGCTGGTCGTTCATATAACACCCGTTATTTCTTGCCCCCCCCCTCCTCCCCCGCCCCATCCTGGGCTGGAGAACCAGTTGCTGCTATGCCGCCAGTGGGTCCACACCCAGCACAATGGTGTACCCTGGGTATTGTGCTTTGCTAAGACCGACGCGTGTTCTTACCTTTCACATGGTCGTCAAAATAGTTGGCAGTATTAGGTGTGCTGTAATTGTCTCATTAAGTATTTTCTGTTGCACAGTCTTCGCTACACGTGTTCTCTCTGGAAGCACATTAGTTGAGAAGTCACTTTCGGTGAAAGCAGTCTTCTGCACTGAGGCAACGCTCCCCCTACTTACTCGTCTTGCCCATTTCTCTAAGTCTGCTTCTTTTTCTAGTGTACTGTTTATCAGGCAAAGTTCTCCTAAGAATTCCGCGTGTTCTCACGACACAAGCTGCGATACCTTTATATTTAGCATGTAGAATTTAAAATTCCTCTGAGTCAATTGGTGGTTAGTGGAAATGGAGATAGTAAACCAAATAGTTACTGCTAATACAGGGTGTTTCAAAAATGGCCGGTATATTTGGAACGGCAATAAAAACTAAACGAGCAGCGATAGAAATACACCGTTTGTTGCAATATGCTTGGGACAACAGTACATTTTCAGGCAGACAAACTTTCGAAATTACAGTAGTTACAATTTTCAACAACAGATGGCGCTGCGGTCTGGGAAACTCTATAGTACGATATTTTCCACATATCCACCATGCGTAGCAATAATATGGCATAGTCTCTGAACGAAATTACCCGAAACCTTTGACAACGTGTCTGGCGGAATGGCTTCACATGCAGATGAGATGTACTGCTTCAGCTGTTCAATTGTTTCTGGATTCTGGCGGTACATCTGGTCTTTCAAGTGTCCCCACAGAAAGAAGTCACAGGGGTTCATGTCTGGCGAATAGGGAGGCCAATCCACGCCGCCTCCTGTATGTTTCGGATAGCCCAAAGCAATCACACGATCATCGAAATATTAATTCAGGAAATTAAAGATGTCGGCCGTGCGATGTGGCCGGGCACCATCTTGCATAAACCACGAGGTGTTCGCAGTGTCGTCTAAGGCAGTTTGTACCGCCACAAATTCACGAAGAATGTCCAGATAGCGTGATGCAGTAATCGTTTCGGATCTGAAAAATGGGCCAATGATTCCTTTGGAAGACATGGCGGCCCAGACCAGTACTTTTTGAGGATGCAGGGACGATGGGACTGCAACATGGGGCTTTTCGGTTCCCCATATGCGCCAGTTCTGTTTATTCACGAAGCCGTCCAGGTAAAAATAAGCTTCGTCAGTAAACCAAATGCTGCCCACATGCATATTGCCGTCATCAATCCTGTGCACTATATCGTTAGCGAATGTCTCTCGTGCAGCAATGGTAGCGGCGCTGAGGGGTTGCCGCGTTTGAATTTTGTATGGATAGAGGTGTAAACTCTGGCGCATGAGACGATACGTGGACGTTGGCGTCATTAGGACCGCAGCTGCAACACGGCGAACGGAAACCCGAGGCCGCTGTTGGATCACCTGCTGCACTAGCTGCGCGTTGCCCTCTGTGGTTGCCGTACGCGGTCGCCCTACCTTTCCAGCACGTTCATCCGTCACGTTCCCAGTCCGTTGAAATTTTTCAAACAGATCCTTTATTGTATCGCTTTTCGGTCCTTTGGTTACATGAAACCTCCGTTGAAAACTTCGTCTTGTTGCAACAACACTGTGTTGTAGGCGGTGGAATTCCAACACCAGAAAAATCCTCTGTTCTAAGGAATAAACCATGTTGTCTACAGCACACTTGCACGTTGTGAACAGCACACGCTTACAGCAGAAAGACGACGTACAGAATGGCGCACCCACAGACTGCGTTGTCTTCTATATCTTTCACATCACTTGCAGCGCCATCTGTTGTTGAAAATTGTAACTACTGTAATTTCGAAAGTTTGTCCGCCTGAAAATGTACTGTTGTCCCAAGCATATTGCAGCAAACGGTGTATTTCTATCGCTGCTCGTTTATTTTTTATTGCCGTTTCAAATATACCGGTCATTTTTGAAACACCCTGTAGTTATGCGCCGATATTAATAGACGATTTGACTCAGAAAATAAAAAGAAAGAATGAACATACTAAACATATCAGAAAACAAGCGACATATTTATCCCATATTAAGCCAACATAGCACAAATGATTGCCAGTGTCTTTACATATTTACATGGTTAAACTAAGACAAAACTTTATATCACAGACTGTCCCCTTGTAACACTTTCATGCCGATATGCTCTTTGACCGTTTATTATTGTATATATAATTGCTTTTATCTTTATGTAAATTTATATGTACACAATGTATAAATTAATTTGTTTATTTTGCTGTATAATCAATTATGTGTATTATGTGAATATCACTGAGGGAATGTTAGGGAAACGTTACGTTTTTGTCAACGAATAAGGATCGTTGGAGTAGCGGAGTCTCTGGACACGGGAGGATGTTACATCAGAGCGCGCACTACACAGAGAGAGAACTCTGGTGTGAGACTTGGTGAAGTGCGGACGCATGGATGGCGTGCACTGTACCGGAGGAGTGGTTGTTTAGCGGCATGTGGCAAGTGACGAGCGTGGGCGGTGGAAATATTGGCTGCAGCAACATCAAGAACCCACCAATATCATTGCCTGTGTCTCCCGTACTCGCTAATTATCGTGGAAAGGAGCCAGCAGCAGCATCGTCGTCAGCAACTTCGTCACGGCGAGAATGGACTGAAGTAAGACTGCTGCGTCACAGCTTGTTGTCAACTAGTTTTGTAACGACGTTACTCATCTTTGTGGTGTTTTGCGAGTGAATAATTACCATATTTTTAATCAAAACTGTTTACCCGCGTTTTTGCCATTTTCCAAAATTCGTATGAAAATAGTAGACGTTATTGTGAGGTAGCGCCATTGTCACTTACAACAGTAGGTAACCATTAATCTAAGTGTTATCTTGTATGTTTTCAAAATTTCAGCTCTATTAGTTAATTATATTTCGAGTGCAAACTATTTTCTTTCTCCCTTTATTACGTAAATGTTTCAATTGTTTTTGCTAACGTGCGTGCAGCCCTCTGTCGGCACGCGTGTTCGAGTAATTATTGACGTTGACTGTTCGGCTCATTAATTCACCTACCGAACAGAAATTGTGCCCGATTGGGCTGGCGACCGTATTTCTTTTAGCTATAATTATTTCAGTAACTCTTATTATTCTGTTCCGATCCCCTTGGTACCCCTTCTCGTTGGCACAGTACGTGAATGATAGCACAAACCTTACGAACAACTATACTAAATTTTACAGTAATTAAGTAGGCGGAATAAGTTGTCCTAGAAGGCATCTTGTTGTTAACCTCCCCCTCATTTATCGACTTTATATTGAATCTTCGGAACGATAGCCTTTTCAAAATTTTATTCCAGTTGTTTAGGCACATGCTTACACTGTCATATATTTCTAACATTGCCGATAGAAGGGAAGGGGGAAGTTACACGTTCCACTCTCGAACGGCGCGCGGGAAAAACGAGCACTTACGTTTTCCTTTCCGAGCCCTGATTTCTCTTATTTTATCGTGATGATCATTTCTCCCTATGTAGGTTTTCGCAATCGGAGGAGAAAACTGAAATTTCATGAGAAGATCCCATCGCAACGCCTTTGTTTTAATGATTGCCACTCCAATTGACATATCATGTCTGTGGCACTATCTCGCCTATTTCGCGATAATACAAAACGAGCTGCCCTTCTTTGAACTTTGCCGATGCCGTCTGTCAATCCCACCTGATGCGGATCTCACACTGCACACCAGCATTCTGGAATAGGGCGGACAAGCGTGGTGCAAACAGTCTCTTTAGTAGACCTATTGCACCTTCTAAGTGTTCTGCCAGTGAATCGCAGTCTTTGGTTTGCTCTACCCACAACATTATCTATGTGATCGTTCCAACTATGGTTATCTGTAATTGTAATCCCTAAGTATTTAGTTGAATTTACAGCCTTCAGATTTGTGTGATGTATCGCATAGTCGAAATTTAGCAGATTTCTTTTAGGAATCATGTGAATAACTCCACACTTTTCTTTATTCAGAGTCAATTGCCACTTTTCACCGCACCACACTATCTTTCTGGTTTTCATATCAATTTCATATATGACAACAGCCGCTCGGCTTTAGCTAATGTAATTTACCACCATGCGATGTAACAAGGCCCACTCCTTCTGAAGAAGATATTTTTAGAAATATCGAAACCTAGATCAAGGGATAAATAAAACTTTGGTTTGCAGGCTGTTGGCTGATTTTTTTCCAATCTCTCGAAATTTTTTTCATTCTAACTAGCAGTATGTGTCCTCACAAACCACTCCATAATGCAGGAAAGTGCTGTAAAAGTGCGACGATTGTCATGGATACACCAACAAAGCTCCAATCGATGATTTTCTGTACTAGGTATTCCTTAATGAAGGTAGATAGTTACAGGCAGGGTAATTCGAATCCTATGCAAAGTTCTTTTAGTACAGTGGATAAACGAGAGAAATTTTGTTGTGTTCCACGTAAGTTGTGAAGTGCCATTACGAGTAGAACTTAAGCTGTGCCTACTTCCTTGCGTAGAAAGGGTGTGGTTTCTAGGTGGCCTAGTTGCAGGGCACTAAAGCGACTCGGGGCAAATGCCTAATACTTCTGCTCTGGAAGACCCTCCAAAGGCGACATCACATTTACAGCACACGGACACTGGGAAAAATTCCTGCGACGAACACGACACCGTTAGTCTTTCTTGGTCGATTTTCCTCTCCTTCCGAATGCAGTTTGAGCTGTAACTCTGCACAGACGCCGCATGACGGCTCTTATCGCACAACTGGCCACCAGGAGCGCGAGCAGCAGCGCCGCGACGACATCTAGCAGCAGGTACTGGAACCACGAGAGGTCCAGCGCGGCGGACCTGAGGTGTGGCGCCCCCTGGTGGCGGATCACGTACTCCGTCCAGTAGACCGCCTCGTCCAGTGGGTGAATCGGCCGGTCGTTGAAGATGCGGGACAGGTGTTGGGCTCTCTCACGGTACCTGCAAACGGTGGAGCCAGCGTCCATAAAAACACCTCCACAACAGTCACTATGTGGGCTCAACACGTCATTGGTACAGTTTGCTACTGCACCGAAAACCCCACAGCAAATCCTCAATACCAAGATCTTCAAAACTAATACTATAGATTTGGTGACGTATATAGGTCACACTCAAGGCAATTGATGGACCTTGCACCCACAGCAAAGAACCATTCCATTATGGGGCAGTACTGTTATAGATACAATGGTTATCTATGCCCTCCACCCTTCCACTATAAGTACTATCAAGTATTGCAACACATGTCGCTTAGCCACTTCGAAATGTATCATTTGTGTCTATTTCGTCATCATCACTATATTTGTTTTTTATTTCAACACTGATCACCGACACAGGGTGGAAACACGTAACTGATTGTAAACCACCTGAAGCCCGAAACTGGTCATGTGTTGAATAAAATCGCCTTATATTGAATTCCTCTCCTGTGCCAACGTTTTCATCTTAGAGAAGCAATGTATTCAGTTATCTGCTGTATGTATTCAAATCTCTGACTTCCTCTACATTTTTTACCCTCTACAGCTCCCTGAAGTACTATGGAACTCATTCCCTTCTTCTTGTCAATGTTTCCCGAATTTCCTTACTTTATCAACCAGTCACTGGTAGCGATTATCATTCCACACCACATAAAGAAACGCTCACAGAGTTGAACTGCATTTATTATGGATAAAATACATTTAAAATAAATACAGGTCTAAGACAAGGTGATGGCTTTTGTCCATTTTTCTTCGACTGTGTATCAGAAAATATACAAAGAATATGCAATGAAAAATAAGAAGATACTATGTACCAACAGCAAAACTGGGAAAAAAGAAACAGTGTGTTCAAGTAAACTGCCTCACAGTTGCAAATTTTAGGAGATGCAGAAATACAAAATAATATTTGGGGTTAGGTAGGCAATAGAGGAAGTAAAGGAATTCCGACAGAGAAAAGCCAATTCTCGCTGACATAAAAAGGCATTAAAATACAAGTAATTACAATGGACATCTGTCAAAGAGAATAAATAAAAACGCTGAACTATCTAAGAGAGGAAACTGAAAAAAAATATTAGAAAGATTTAGCGTAAATGGAAGGATACAGAAAACTGAAAGGACATACAAAAAAAATATATTTACGGGTGTACTTATACCAAAAAAACGCAAAAATAATGTATTTTAACCAAAACAGATCTACACAAGAGAATGCATAGAACTGAATTATAAATTAAACAAACTAGAAATATTAGAGGAAACACGAGGACATTTAAATGAAGATGCCTGAAAATTAAGAAGTAACGATGAAATACAACAAATATGGAAACTAACACAAAAAATGACGAAAAACAGGAAAGATTGGCTACAAAATAACTTTGTATTATTTCATGCATTATGTATGATTTTGCATGCTATATAACCACTATGGACCTTAAAGTTAAATATTCCCATCTCTAAATTGTCTGTATTACTTATTAAATTGCACATAACTCAGATATTGACACAATAAAGTTATGATTGTAGGTCATAGGTTAAAAGCTTTGGCTATGCAGTGTGTGTGAAAGTGTGTTCGCACATTACATATTTTTATTAGAGGTGAGTGTCATTTCATAGTTAAATATAGGAAATACAGACTATAAACGTACAGAGGGCCTTGCACAATAGTTCAATGGTAAATATTTCATTCTCTGTCAAAAATTGTTACTGTGCATAACCTCTAGTAGGCTAGAGTCATTTATAACAAGAGAGATAATTGTTGATCAATCTCATGGGCTATATTTTCATAATGCATAACATCATACATTATATTTGTCCCTACTAAAATGATGCTTGAGAACAATTTGGACGTGGAAATACTTAATGTGATAGTGTACTGTCACTTACACCAATAAGAGGTCTAATTAATTACGTTGTACCAGTAAATGAGACAGAATATTTGTTTTGCTTCTCACAGTATTTTAACTAAAATGTGTTTTTGGCAGTTAGAAGCCTGGCCATGTTAATTTCACGACACCACTCGCTCTCTACGGCTTAACTTAGATGAACTTTACCGATGCAACTGGTGAGCCAGTGCATAAACAATGTTTTGAAGTCAACAATGGAAACATAGTTGACAACACTTTCATCATTATTGCAACTTCAGATACTTTTCTAAGTATGTGATGTATTTTTGAGAAATAAATGAGATCGTTCCGATACTTTTGACACAGCTCAGGTGGGGCAACATTACAATTGGCTCTTTTATTTTAATGATGGCCACATTACTAGGCTCTGACTGGAGGAGAGGAAAAGGGGTATAGTACACATTGTGCAGTGTGTCTGTGTATGTGTCTGCGTGTGTGGTAGGCGGGGTAATCCTAGATGTTGTTTGTAACATCACAAATCTAAACAAATCAAAACTTTTTGACTAGGTGTTTCCATGTCCTCATATTCATACTAAATCCTTTTTCTTGTGCCTTAGACCTGCATCGGCAGAGCGTCGGTGTTGTTGTTAACGAATCTGGCATGGTTAGTTTAAGACGTTGGCGAGATGCTACCCTCGTAGCCATACTACTTACAGTATTAGGTATTACTTGGGGTAGCCACAGTTTTAGTCCAAACACGTTGTGAGCTTTCAAATTATAGTGCACACCACATCACAGGCGGGATGGGGGTAGGTATAATTTTGAACCATTCTCTCCATCCACCGACAGACGATCACACCCAGTTTCCTTCTACACTCCTGGAAATGGAAAAAAGAACACATTGACACCGGTGTGTCAGACCCACCATACTTGCTCCGGACACTGCGAGAGGGCTGTACAAGCAATGATCACACGCACGGCACAGCGGACACACCAGGAACCGCGGTGTTGGCCGTCGAATGGCGCTAGCTGCGCAGCATTTGTGCACCGCCGCCGTCAGTGTCAGCCAGTTTGCCGTGGCATACAGAGCTCCATCGCAGTCTCTAACACTGGTAGCACGCCGCGACAGCGTGGACGTGAACCGTATGTGCAGTTGACGGACTTTGAGCGAGGGCGTATAGTGGGCATGCGGGAGGCCGGGTGGACGTACCACCGAATTGCTCAACACGTGGGGCGTGAGGTCTCCACAGTACATCGATGTTGTCGCCAGTGGTCGGCGGAAGGTGCACGTGCCCGTCGACCTGGGACCGGACCGCAGCGACGCACGGATGCACGCCAAGACCGTAGGATCCTACGCAGTGCCGTAGGGGACCGCACCGCCACTTCCCAGCAAATTAGGGACACTGTTGCTCCTGGGGTATCGGCGAGGACCATTCGCAACCGTCTCCATGAAGCTGGGCTACGGTCCCGCACACCGTTAGGCCGTCTTCCGCTCACGCCCCAACATCGTGCAGCCCGCCTCCAGTGGTGTCGCGACAGGCGTGAATGGAGGGACGAATGGAGACGTGTCGTCTTCAGCAATGAGAGTCGCTTCTGCCTTGGTGCCAATGATGGTCGTATGCGTGTTTGGCGCCGTGCAGGTGAGCGCCACAATCAGGACTGCATACGACCGAGGCACACAGGGCCAACACCCGGCATCATGGTGTGGGGAGCGATCTCCTACACTGGCCGTACACCACTGGTGATCGTCGAGGGGACACTGAATAGTGCACGGTACATCCAAACCGTCATCGAACCCATCGTTCTACCATTCCTAGACCGGCAAGGGAACTTGCTGTTCCAACAGGACAATGCACGTCGGCATGTATCCCGTGCCACCCAACGTGCTCTAGAAGGTGTAAGTCAACTACCCTGGCCAGCAAGATCTCCGGATCTGTCCCCCATTGAGCATGTTTGGGACTGGATGAAGCGTCGTCTCACGCGGTCTGCACGTCCAGCACGAACGCTGGTCCAACTGAGGCGCCAGGTGGAAATGGCATGGCAAGCCGTTCCACAGGACTACATCCAGCATCTCTACGATCGTCTCCATGGGAGAATAGCAGCCTGCATTGCTGCGAAAGGTGGATATACACTGTACTAGTGCCGCAATTGTGTATGCTCTGTTGCCTGTGTCTATGTGCCTGTGGTTCTGTCAGTGTGATCATGTGATGTATCTGACCGCAGGAATGTGTCAATAAAGTTTCCCCTTCCTGGGACAATGAATTCACGGTGTTCTTATTTCAATTTCCAGGAGAGGTGTAACTGCTTTCCATGAGCTGTGGCCATACCTCAGTGGCACTGAAACTTTGTGACCTTGTAAGTTTTGGCTACAAGGAGGTGTGTCGCTCCTATCGCTCCTACCTTTCGTCTTGCAGAAGTAGACTGCTTTCCCTCCAGGCGCCTCTCTCCATAACCCCTCCCCATCTGACACTCTGTATCTTTGTATTTACCTAGCCCGCACTGCGATGTGACACACACACAGTGTCCACTGCTCACCTGGGGACGTTGAGCACCTCGCCGAGCGCCCACCCAATGGAGGCCTCGGTGACGTTCTGGAGCTCCAGCCTGACGGCGTAGCCCTGCTTGGCGGCGAGCACCACGTTGAGCTTCTGGTCCATGAAGACGGGCACGCCGACCAGCGGCACACCCCTCGCCATCGCCTCCTGCGTGCTGAGCAGTCCGCCGTGCGTTATGAACGCGCGCACGTTCTTGTGGGCTGCAACACGCCACGCCACGCCGCGCTAATTGTTGTACTTTAAGGGGCTCCTGAACGCCCTATACTTGCAATGTTAAAATAACGCTTATAAATTACATCTTTCCTCACAAAGTATTTGAGGTAGGAAGTTGAACTTTTTACAGATTATTTATTGGAATATGGGCTACAACTTAACACAGGGATTTTACAAAATTTTAGTTCTGTTATTAAAGATGATTTTTTTCAATTCTAATGAAAATTCACAACATTTTTTGCAATTTTTTATTTATATATTAAAAAATAAACAGTTTTTTGGAAAAAGGCTGTGTTAAATTATGCAGAAGGTACTGTGTAACATTTACTGAAAGTTTGAAACAAATATGTTTGGAAGATCCTTAGAAAACATGTAATTAGTATGAGAAAATAAAAGTTTTGGGAATCGAGCGACAAAGATTGGATTAACTTTTTAGTGCATTCCAGGTCCATAGGATGGATTATCTTCATCCTCTGCAAACTCCTCCTCCAGCTTCCTCTTCTTCCTCCTCCTGTTTACTCTTGCTTGTATTTCTAGACTCTTTACAGCACTGTCTGCAGCCCGAAGGCGTTCCTTGTCTAAAGCAAGCATCGCTCGTACCATGTTAGAACCTATCTTCATTCCCATATTTCTAAATACCTTGCACCTTACAATGTTGCCATCATTGAAAGTCGCAACAGCATCATACACACCAAAGTGAAGTGTTTCTATTCCAACAAATACAGTGTTGGGCATTCTCGACCATATAACACTATTTACACTTTCATTGGGGTTTTGAGTTTTTCCGTGAATACACTTTTTCAACAGTTCAGGTGCTGCTAAGTCTCTGAAAATAGGTTTTATCACCTCCATTATTGCATGAGGCAGACTATGCTTATGAGTGTACACTTCACCAGTTAGCAATCCTTTGTTATATTTACACCAACTGTCTTCTTCTTTGGGACACAAGCTATGTTGGGGATTTTCATCGTCTTTATTGTTTACAGTAATAACACATACCTTTGGCTTTCCAACATTTCTCCTTTTCTTAAAAGCCTTCAGAGGATTTCTAATAACTTTACTTTTACTCATTATTATACTTCAACAAAACAGAGACTCAAGAAACAGAATTAATTACGAATATTTTCGAGATAACGACAGAGTAAATAAACATGAAACAATCGTCAATCACACCAGCGATATATATTGAACCATCACAGGTTAGCCACAACACATACTTTATCTCACATCACTAAAATGTACCTGATGAACATGGACCTTAATAATAACACCATTTGACAGCAGTTTAACAGCGCCACAGTGGGTCACGCCCATGTAGAACACATTTCAAAAAAAATTTAAAAATAGTTGTAGTCTTCGGAATTGAATAAATTATATATCTATTAAAAGGTAATAGTCTGCAGATTCTGAAAACGCAAAAAAGTAAAAATTGAACTTTTCATGATTTTGAGCCTTTCCGGAGCCCCTTAAAGCACTCATACAAACAGGTACCTTACACACACTCGTGCACTTCGGTGCACTGTAATGAACACAAATCACTTGAATCAGTTGTAATCTTTTGGCCTATAGCTAATTGGCCCAGGGCGAGTTGTGATGTTGCAGAATATATGTCAAGCCCTACTGTTGAGTAGCATATCGCGTTCCGAGCTAAGACAGGACAGTTCACATGGGGGCAACGTCTCCACGTCTCAGGGGCTGTTTGTAGCACGGCCTTACGTGGTAGCGCAGTTTATTGTATGATTATATGATAGCGGAACAAACACTGGTAGCAGTTACTTCTGTAAAATATCTGGGAGTATGCGTGTGGAACGATTTGAAGCGGAATGATCATGTAAAATTAATTGTTGGTAAGCCGGGTGTCAGGTTGAGGTTCATTGGGAGAGTCCTTAGAAAATGTAGTCCATGAACAAAGGAGGTGGTTTACAAACCACTCGTTCGACCTATACTTGAGTATTGCTCATCAATATGGGATCCGTACCAGGTCGGGTTGACAGAGGAGATAGAGAAGATCCAAAGAAGAGCGGCGCATTTTGTTACAGTGTTATTTGGTAAGCGTGATAGCGTTACGGAGATGTTTAGCAAACTCAAGTGGCAGACTCTGCAAGAGAGGCGCTCTGCATCGCGGTGTAGCTTGCTCGCCAGGTTTCGAGAGGGTGCGTTTCTCGATGATGTATCGAATATTTTGCTTCCCCCTACTTATACCTCCCGAGGAGATCACGAATGTAAAATTAGAGAGATTCGAGCGCGCACGGAGGCTTTCCGACAGTCGTTCTTCCCACGAACGATACGCGACTGTAACAGGAAATGGAGGTAATGACAGTGGCACGTAAAGTGCCCTCCGCCACACAAAGTTGGGTGGCTTGCGGAGTATAAATGTAGATGTAGATGTAATTCCTGGCCTCTGATTCGTCAAAAACAAAAAAAAAAAAAAAACAAAAAAAAACAGGCACTGCACTGCAGCTGAAGAAGGACTTCCGCTGATGAGAGCTGTCATGACTGCCAACTCAGTGGTTCCGGAATTTCGCAGTCTGAAAGAGCGCAAATATCTGAGAACATTTATTGACGAGAAGTGTTGTCAAACTGTGCTCTGCATTACGATTAACGAGTTTCAGTTCGTGACTTGCGTTCCAGTTAGAAGTATAATGTTATGTAATCATTGCCGATTGTATTACAACCAGTGTGGTGACAAAAAGTGCAACGTTCAGTAAATTTCTAACATGTGTGAGACTTGTTCTGCTCTACCTTCCTACCACCGTTGTGCATTGACGCTCTGAGAGTATTTTGGGGAATTGATGTTGAACCTCTGGCCTGCAGGGAAGGAAGACACCGTCTCATGCAAGCAGAGTTCAGAAGAGAGCAGCAGTACGAGCTGCGATGTAATCAGACAATGATCTCAATGTCGGTTCCACTACACACCCTGTAAAAGAAACGTTAACGCTAACAGAACTTAGTGTACTGGTTCATGGCGTCACTACTTGTTAGCAAAGAGTAGTTTAAAGGGGTTTTTTCATTGTTAAGGTTTGTTTTTACACTCAGTATGAGAACATGATATAGCAATCATAATTATAATACATACATTATGCTAAAGCATTTATATGCTGGGTTTTCCCAAACTGTTAATATCAATTCCTAACTCCAGAATTCTTTAATAGTGAGCTGGTCGTTAACCGTACCTGTGGGTCTGTAGAATACAAACTAATTAAATACAAGTGGGGCCAGAGACATCAACTGCAATAAATTCACAATTAAAATAACCAAATAATGGGTGGGGTTGGTAAAGAGGAATTAAAAAGAAGTAAACAACTAAAACCATTCAATAACTTCAGAGCATAAAGTACTCTACAGTGGCTGAACAATTCTTTTCATTAAATTGGATATATCATCATTTTGCTTCAATTAAGGCCGACACTCGTGAATATGTTTAACTACAGGGCATAGATGAAAGTACGGCAAAAATACACGAGTCACCTTGCTCAAACACTCGACGATTTGCTGCAAGAGAAGAGAGGAGTTTTCTGTCTTCATTTTACCTGTATCATTGCTGGTGGTCACACGTTTTCTTTCTGGCCAGTCACAGTGTTCGTACTTGTTGTAACTCCACCCACCTGTAGCCTATCATAGGCGTCGTTACTTTCGTAGGGCAGAGTTTTATTTCTGCTACGTAATACCGAGACAGACAGCTTTTTTCCGTTTGGCTTTTAACGCAGGTGGCCACAGTGAGTCACCAATGTTTTACGTTGGGTTTTTCTGAACGTTTATCTGCCATTTCCAGCCGTGTTCCTGTTAAAGGCTTTCCAAATCATCGTCGTTAAAACGTAGATTTTTGGGTGTCGTCCAGGACCAAGGGCGGCTGTCGCCAGTGGTCTGCATAGTGGCTATAGCATCGCATTGTGTCCGCTTTATGTCCCGCTATGAAGGTTTCGTCCGAACATGGGACAGGCATTGCCTTTGCAAAATTCTCCTTCCTCAGAACTGTGTCTCTTAGCTTGTGTCTGGGAAATTACTTCTGTGCAATTCATAGTGTGACTGTTAGTGGCTTATATTCACGAAATGTCAGATAGCTTATTTGATTTGTATATCAATAAAATTTTGATGTAACTGTGTCTTGTGACATATTGATTTAACCGGAATTGTTTCAGGAATTGAATGGGAGGTGTGTTATTTGTCTGACACCTTATAAATTAATAGCAGCTCTTAAATGAATTTTCTTACTCATTACTGGAAAAGTAGTAGACCTTCACATTTCTCATCATAGTGCAGTGTCAAATCATAAACCGAAACACGATCGCGCATGACCTTCTGTGACATGAACATCAACTTTAGAACATGTAAAATAAGTAAGTAGACTGATGTGAAAAACTGAAGGACAAAAGTAACTTTCGTATGCTGTGTTGCTGCCATGTAACACAGCTCGACGAAACTTGGACCATTCATAAAAAAATCTACTACACTGTGTCACAGAAGCTAACTAAAATAAATATGCAATGAGACAAACACAAATGACACATTTATTCTAAGACAACTATTAGACTGCAGTCACCGCAATTCATGGTGGACCACTAAGAGTAAACTCGGTTCGAACAGGCCTCGGAAGGCCCAACGGTGTCTCCGACCGCGGTGTCATCCTCACTGTGCGGATATGTAGGGGCATGTGGTCAGCACACAGCTCTCCCGACTATTGTCAGCTTCAGTGACAGGAGACGCTACTGGTGACTCATGTAGCTCCTCAACTGGTCTCACAAGAACAGAGTGCAAAGAAAGGAGGAAGGAAGAGGGGGGGGGGGGGTCATCTTCCCATTCGACTAGGTATTTATTTCGTACTGGGCAAGAATGGGAAATGAAGTCCTAATTACCAGTTCAGTGTGTGAAGCCATTGTTGCTGCTTCTCGATGGATAGGAGAAGAAATTAAACCTCTCTGAGGTAAAACAACATGCGGTTAAGCTATCTCTGGGTTGAACGTTGAGTTTTATGGCTGTTTGTTTTTGCATGCACCATAGCAACTGTAGTAACAGTGGAGTCTACATTTGTTGTTAGCCGCATGTCGGACAAATACTGAGTATTAATTCGCAAGTGGGGAAAGTCGTCCAAGACTGAAGCGTTCATGAAAGTTGAATGTTTGTTCGAATCTCGTGAGATGGTTTCGTCACTACAATTCAGTAATAGTAACACCTCAATCCATTCTGCTTAATGAACTCTATCTGACCGATTACCAAATTATACTAATGATGAAACAATCCACAATCGACAAGGAGAGGAGTAGTGATAGACAAAGTGAGCTAAAAACCATATTATTTCTTCGGCAGACAGCCATTATGAGCTCAATACATAAGTATTAAGTCGGTTCATGCTGAGGGAATTAGATTAGGAAATGAGACACTTCAAGTAGTAAAGGAGTTTTGCTATTTGGGGAGCAAAATAACTGATGATGGTCGAAGTAGAGAGGATATGAAGTAGACTGGCAATGGCAAGAAAAGCGTTTCTGAAGAAGAAAAATTTGTTAACATCGAGTATAGATTTAAATCTCAGGAAGTCGTTTCTGAAAATATTTGCATGGAGTGTAGCCATGTATGGAAAGTGAAACGTGGACGATAAATACACTCCTGGAAATGGAAAAAAGAACACATTGACACCGGTGTGTCAGACCCACCATACTTGCTCCGGACACTGCGAGAGGGCTGTACAAGCAATGATCACACGCACGGCACAGCGGACACACCAGGAACCGCGGTGTTGGCCGTCGAATGGCGCTAGCTGCGCAGCATTTGTGCACCGCCGCCGTCAGTGTCAGCCAGTTTGCCGTGGCATACGGAGCTCCATCGCAGTCTTTAACACTGGTAGCATGCCGCGACAGCGTGGACGTGAACCGTATGTGCAGTTGACGGACTTTGAGCGAGGGCGTATAGTGGGCATGCGGGAGGCCGGGTGGACGTACCACCGAATTGCTCAACACGTGGGGCGTGAGGTCTCCACAGTACATCGATGTTGTCGCCAGTGGTCGGCGGAAGGTGCACGTGCCCGTCGACCTGGGACCGGACCGCAGCGACGCACGGATGCACGCCAAGACCGTAGGATCCTACGCAGTGCCGTAGGGGACCGCACCGCCACTTCCCAGCAAATTAGGGACACTGTTGCTCCTGGGGTATCGGCGAGGACCATTCGCAACCGTCTCCATGAAGCTGGGCTACGGTCCCGCACACCGTTAGGCCGTCTTCCGCTCACGCCCCAACATCGTGCAGCCCGCCTCCAGTGGTGTCGCGACAGGCGTGAATGGAGGGACGAATGGAGACGTGTCGTCTTCAGCGATGAGAGTCGCTTCTGCCTTGGTGCCAATGATGGTCGTATGCGTGTTTGGCGCCGTGCAGGTGAGCGCCACAATCAGGACTGCATACGACCGAGGCACACAGGGCCAACACCCGGCATCATGGTGTGGGGAGCGATCTCCTACACTGGCCGTACACCACTGGTGATCGTCGAGGGGACACTGAATAGTGCACGGTACATCCAAACCGTCATCGAACCCATCGTTCTACCATTCCTAGACCGGCAAGGGAACTTGCTGTTCCAACAGGACAATGCACGTCCGCATGTATCCCGTGCCACCCAACGTGCTCTAGAAAGTGTAAGTCAACTACCCTGGCCAGCAAGATCTCCGGATCTGTCCCCCATTGAGCATGTTTGGGACTGGATGAAGCGTCGTCTCACGCGGTCTGCACGTCCAGCACGAACGCTGGTCCAACTGAGGCGCCAGGTGGAAATGGCATGGCAAGCCGTTCGACAGGACTACATCCAGCATCTCTACGATCGTCTCCATGGGAGAATAGCAGCCTGCATTGCTGCGAAAGGTGGATATACACTGTACTAGTGCCGACATTGTGCATGCTCTGTTGCCTGTGTCTATGTGCCTGTGGTTCTGTCAGTGTGATCATGTGATGTATCTGACCCCAGGAATGTGTCAATAAAGTTTCCCCTTCCTGGGACAATGAATTCACGGTGTTCTTATTTAAATTTCCAGGAGTGTAGTTTGGACAAGAAGAGAATAGAAGCTTTCGAAATGTGGTGCTACAGAAGAATGCTGAAGATTAGATGGGTAGATCACATAACTAATGAGGAGGTATTGAACAGAATTGGGGAGAAGAGGAGCTTGTGGCACAACTTGACTAGAAGAAGCGATCGGTTAGTAGGACATGTTCTGAGACATCGAGGGATCACCAATTGGACAAGAAGAGAATAGAAGCTTTCGAAATGTGGTGCTACAGAAGAATGCTGAAGATTAGGTGGGTAGATCACATAACTAATGATTAGGTATTGAACAGAATTGGGGAGAAGAGGAGCTTGTGGCACAACTTGACTAGAAGAAGGGACCGGTTGGTAGGACATGTTCTGAGGCATCAAGGGATCAACCATTTAGTATTGGAGGGCAGCGTGGAGGGTAAAAATCGTAGAGGGAGACCAAGAGATGAATACACTAAGCAGATTCAGAAGGATGTAGGTTGCAGTAGGTACTGGGAGATGAAGAAGCTCGCACAGGACAGAGTAGAATGGAGAGCTGCATCAAACCAGTCTCAGGACTGAAGACCTCAACAACAACAACAACCTAAGGGCAAGTTGGATTTCAGTATTTAGTGAGACAATGAGTTAGAATTACTGTTGCGCTCTCCTTGTTACCCTAGCTACAAGTTTGAGATCAATAAACTGTAGTTTTGTTTGTTGACTCTTTCTCTGTAAGCCCTACAGCCTCGATTAATTCAAAGAACGACTTTAAACGAGTTGTTCATTAGGTGCTAATGTAAACTGATGGTTGTTGGGAAAGAAAGAAAAGGAAAGGTAAAAAAAGGAATGGAAAGGGAAGGAACGATTGATGTCAGCGGTATCAGGGCTTTATGCGGAATCACTGGCGATGAGCGAAAAGGTGTTCCAGACTGGGAATCGAACCTGGGATATTCTGCTTACTAGGCAGGTGTGTTAACCACTACACCACCCAGACACAGTGTTTACAAAGTAACTGCACGGCACGCTTCTTAACCGATCCACACTACCGCCTAGCACTAGCTGACCACAGTCCCTATCTGTGTCCTTTGTGCTCACTACTTAGGTAGAAAGCAATTGTCCATCCGCAGTGGAGGTGGTTGATTCATTGCCCATCTAGGAAAATAAACTATATGACTGTGTGGTGCTTGTTCCTTCAGACATGCCCAAAAAAACATACAGCACCCATTCATATTAGCAGTAATGGTCTGTTTCGAGTGAGGACCCAAATCAAATTGTAACGTTATGTGTGTTTACGTGAGCTAATCGCCCCCCCCCCCCCCTGGAATTGGTGCAAGGTGAGGCACACTTGTTTGTCAAGCCCTCTGGTTCCAGAGCCAGGGGTGCACTTGGGCTTGTCTAGCTAAGTGACATATGGGCGAGCCAGGTGCGAAGATGAACACTGTGGCCAGAAATGCGGAAAATCCCAGAAGGGGAAACTGGACAGTGGTCGCTCGCTTAGCAGAACGGGGAATGCTCCAGTAATGGCGGACTTTCAGATAATCTCGAAGATGGCTAAGTTACAACAGTTAGAAATTCGACAATAAATCACAGTTAAATAATAAAGCAAATCTGAGTACATTTGCAATCTCAGAAAAATGAGGGGCACCCACTGACATATTTTCAATATGTTTAAAAATACATAAGTTAATATTTTAGAATGACTAAATATTTACACAATGAACCTCTAAATTAGCAGCTTTTGAATGCGGCAGGCAGTTTCACCAAACGATAAATCAGATGATAGCATAGCACTATAGCTACCATCCCTGAAAGCTATGTATCTGTAACTATCTTATTTATTGATTCACGACATCTTTTATATCTTTTTCAGGATGAAAATGTCCTTCAGAATATCGTATCCTCCGCAATAACGCAGCAAATTATTGCAGCATGAATTCCTCAAATCTTGTCATACTTGTGTCTTTATTTAATGAGTATGTTACTATTTTTGCTAGATATTCATTTAACTATTGATTAAGTGTGTAATACAAGGTCATAGTAATTTAAGAAGTGATTTAGTTGGCAACAGCATTGAAAAGAGGGCCAAAAGACACCTCTGTCGAACAGACACTAATAAACTGTTTAAACTATATTTAACGACAGTCTGTTGTCATTTAACACACTTTGACAAGATTACTAGCTATTTATTTATGAACGAACCTTTATTTTCATTATTGTAAATGGTCTGATTATGAGAGAATGTTTACAATATTCCTTTATTTAAATATTGTTGTAAGATGAGTATATTAGTTTAGTGTACGCAATGATGAAGTTGTATCGTATCATGTCTGTAGGACTTAAGAAGCTCGCAGTGGACGAACGTCCTGGTGTCAAATGGAAAGAAACTTGTTTCAGGTGGTGCACTCAAGAAAGCGATTGTAGGCATTTTTGTCTAGTTCTGGAAGAAAGCAGACCTGCCTGTACTGACGTGCATGACTTGATCATATAGGTGACTGATTTTGGGAGCCACTACAGTCCGTTTTCTAACTGCATTTTCGAACTATTGAGAATAGTATGAGTTTCTACTGGTTATCTCACGTGTGTTAATTTGTAAATCATCATGTTGAACTCTGAACTACTTTGAGGCGGCCAATATTTCGTGTATTGTGATCACGAAATGGACTTAATTTTCGCGTATCTTTATAACTATTGCTGCTACCATTCACGCAATGCTGTCAACGCAAGTCTAGTGCATTTGATAAGGTTATTTTCTGTATGTGTTTTAACTGGATACCGTAAGACCACTTTTCATTCAGTTGAGATATACTTTCATGAATAAACACTACTCAGCATAATTCTGTCATTTACATCAATTACAGACGTTAGAATATAGCCCTTTTTATTAAATTATTCATTTCTCTTTTAAACAGTCCTCCCGGACGAACTTTCGCAACTGAGTATTTTAGCAGAGATTGAAAATACCGCTTCAGTTGTAAGGTTTTTCTTTATTTTTGTACCCGACATCAGGTGTGACACTGAAAATAAACGAGAGATCGAAGCTAATAATAATTTTTACACGAGAGAAAACAAAAAAGAATCACCATAAAACATTTTTAGAAAACAGCGGTCGGGCTAGGTGCGGTGAAACGTAAGTCAATGCCAAAGCGACAGCAGACATTACTACGGACGACTGCTAGGGTAAAGAAGTACGCAGTGAACACTTTGTGCTGTGACCCCGAGCGCCGCTGTGGCCGAGTGGAGGACGCGGCGTGCCATCAGCGAGCGCAGAGCACGGAGTACTTACTGTACGTGAAGGAGGAAGAAGCAGACTGGTGAACCATAGTACTGCCATCTGTTGGCGAGAAGAACAACGCGGGACTAACCTGCCCGGCCGTTCACAACCACCGAACGGATACAAGACGGATACAACAAGCAGCACTTCACGATTGGTGTCCTCCTTGACATGGAAAAAGCTTACGATAAGGTGTGGCGGCCCAACCTTATCGTCAAACTGCGTCGCACTACCCCCGTTGCGGATTGTTACATTTGACTCATAGACAGCTTTCTGCAGGACAGGAAACTGTATGTCCGAGTCGACGACAAAAACTCCGAAATGAAACTGATCTCCGCAGGAATTCCGCAGGGCTCTGTCATTTCGCCTCCGCTTTTCAACTTAAATATAAATGACATCCCAACAGTCCCCGTTGTTACGGCGAGTTTTTATGCGGACGATACGGCCTTTCTGACAACTGGACGACACTTGGACCAGCTAATCGCTAGGATGCAACGGAAACTTGCTGCAATGGAACGCTGGGCGCTGCAAAATAAGATAACGATCAACCCGACGAAGACGGCAGCCGTTCTGTTCACACGGAGGAAACCAGTTCTGAACGACAGACTCCAAATAGCTGACCAATTTATCCCATGGTCGCCGGGAGTGAAGTATCTCGGTGTCTACCTTGACAAAAAATTACTCTTTACGCAGCATATTGACGACAAGAAGACGGCAGACCAGAAGATGGCCAGGTCATTGATTCCGTTCCTGAAGAGTAAGGATCTCAACCCTAAGACTAAACTCCAATTACATAAGGCAACGGTGGAACCCACAATGCTATATGGCTCCACCTCGTGGGGCACGACGCTCGTCTCCAACTACAACAAACTCCAAGCGCTGCAAAACATTTGCTATCGATGGATCACAGGAGCTCCATGGTGGACAAGAAACGTCGACATCCGCACCGCACTTCACGAGACCACTATACAAGAGAAGGTCCGTGACAAGGCTCTACGAGATTTTGACAAAATTGATGCCCTTAGGGACGAAGTTCGACAATTAGAATCGGTAGGAACGGTAAACCCTGCAAGATGGTACAAGTATCGAGTACCGAAGTCAATAACGTTTCACCCCCCATAGGCAATCTGTCACAACACGAGGAAGCAGTCACACATAACAGCCTTGACACATTTCACCCTCCACAGGAGATAGACATCACCAAAGACAGCAGGCTAAAGGACCCATTGCGTGCCCAAGCCTAACTGATTGCGTAATCAATAACGTTTTTTCCTTTTATCCTTACATCCCATCCTAGAAGAATAAGTCATCAAGGATGATCTCTTCATATATATATATATATATATATATATATATATATATATATATATATATATATATATATATATATATATATAAACGTTCACAATTTGGATTTGTGATATTCGTGTAAAAGGAAGATCATTACGAAAAAGTTGCATGAACAGGGCTTAGAGTACATTATCAGAGGCAAAGTAACATGCCGAACAGGGGCAGTACTCTCGGGGTCAGAGCACACGAAGTGTTAGCGTCCTGCTGTTCGTTGTATAATTCTTTACCCAGGCAGTCGTCCGTAGTAATGTCTGGTGTCACTTTTTCACTGACTTAGGTACTACCGCACGTAGCCCGACCGCTGTTTTCTAAAATGTAATGTGGAACTTCTTTTTGTTTTCTGTTGTGTGCTAGTGCGTGTAAAATTATTAATAGCTTCAGTATCTTGTTATCACACCTGATAATGCGTACGTAATAGCAAGAAACCGGGCGTGGTCTAAGCACTGAAAAAAATGGAACCTTACAACAGAAGCGGTATTTTCAATTATCTTTTGTTTAATACATCTGATTATTTTATTAATTCGCAGTTCGGGCCAGTGCATAGACTGTTTGACCGCAGGATCACAGCTACAGGTAATAATTTGTAGCGAGTCAACTGCTAGAGATGAAAGCAGACGTGCGAGGCTCGACCCTACGACTTCATCGAGTGAGTCTTTTTACAGAGACCCGTGCATAGCCCAGTTACCCAAGGTACGAGCAACAGCAGGTAAAACCGCAAGTGCTTTGCTCGTATGGTTAGCACGCTTCTTTTGAGGAGCAGAAAACCATTAGGTAACGTCGCTGAGTGCACTTACAAACTTAGTAATACACTATTGTTGAACGGAAGTAGTAGTATTAGTAGTAGCAGTTGTACTAGGATCTTTATTCATCAGTAGATCTCTTTTTACAAGGATATAGGACGTGTCAAAGAATTTACAAGTTTAGACCAATTTCAAATAGGCTAATTCGTATACACATATATTTACAGACTTCTAGTAACA
Source organism: Schistocerca nitens (assembly GCF_023898315.1). NCBI lineage: Eukaryota > Metazoa > Arthropoda > Insecta > Orthoptera > Acrididae > Schistocerca > Schistocerca nitens. The sequence continues at coordinate 15,794,371 of NC_064622.1, forward strand.
GACAATCATTAGATTTACTCCTGGTATACAAAACTTTTTTTTTTTTACAAACAACTTATCAAATAATGTAATGCCACACTGGTCACTCATATCTCACTATTATTCACTGCACACGCTATACACACATTGTTTCATAACACTTCATTCCCTACACTCACTACACACACAAACACTCTCTGTCTCTGTCTCTGTCTCTGTCTCTCTCTCTCTCTCTCTCTCTCTCTCTCTCTCTCACACACACACACACACACACACACACACACACACACAAACACACAAACACACACACACACACACACACTCACTGGTGATATCTGGGCCATTTTCTGTACCACAACTTCCCATTTGGTATTCTGAAAAACTGAGTCAGCATCCCTCCATAATGAGTGAGATGTTCAGCTCAGAAAGAGGAAGAGGTGTTAGTGTTGTGCTATGCGTAGCTTGGGGGGTAAGTATTTCTAGAAAGGAGAAAAGAAGGAAAAAACATAAAGTGGAGGTGTTATGTGGAATGTTGCGTGTTTTATAATCGTTAGTATTATAATTATTTATTTGTATAACATTTTTTATCAAACCCCTACACAGTTTTATTTAAGTAATCCTTCAATGTATAAAATGTATTGCATAAAAGGTACTTTATAGCTGCCTTTTTAAATAAGTGTATTTTTGCTAATTTTTTAATCTCTTTTGATAATTTATTGTACAGTTTTATTCCTTGTAGAAAATGCTGTTTTGAGTTTTATTTTTATTTTTTCTTGGTAAATGTAAGTTGAGTCTATCTCTTGTTGTATGGTCATGGACAGAACTGTTTGTGCAGTAATTACCAATGTTATTTTTGATATGTACATTGACTGGTAAATGTATTCACATAGAGCAGTTAAAATCCCCAGTGTTTTGAACAGATCCTTACAATGAGCTCGACTAGTATTTTTGGTTTATTCTTATGGCTCTTTTCTGGAGTTTGAAAATTATGTTCATATTTCGTGCGTTTGTTCCCCTATAAAGAATGCCATAGCTAAGAATTGAGTGTACATATGAATAATACGTAACTAAAAGACAACATGTTACACACTGGTGATAGGATTCTAAGGACATAACATGCTGATGACATTCTGTTTGCAAGCACCTTTGTGTGTGCACACCACTTCAACTGAGAATCAATATTCATCCTAGAAATTTTGCATTTGTTACACAGTCTATAGAGGTGCCTTCTACATTTAATTTAACATTGTAATTTTTTCTCTTCAAACTGAAATTCATGGCATTAGTTTTCTTTATGTTCAATGTCACTTTATTGCTTATTGGCCAATCATAAACTTCATTGAGAGTTTCATCAAAAGTAAGTGCAACTGATGTAGCGTGTCTAAGGAACGAAATATGACTGCTTATACACTGCTGGCCACCGTAAATGCAACACCAAGAAAGACAAGAGGTAGCACAACAAAATTTATTTTGTAGATAACATGTTGACCAAGTATCAAATGATTACGTTTACAGACGTCTGTGACATGTGGTTCCTGCCAGAATCAGTAGCCAGAGTAGCCGCCATTGTTGGAGATCACCGCTGCCACACGTCTCGGCATTGAGTCAAAGAGACGTTGGATGTGTTTCTGGGGTACAGCACCCCAAGCAGCTTCCACACGTTGCCAAAGATCATCTGGTGTGGCAGCTGGGGATGTAATCTGGGTCACTCGTTGAGCAGCCATGGACCACATGTTTTCTATCGGCGAAAGATCCGGAGAGCGAGCCGGCCAGGGAAGCAATTCAATCTGGTTATTGACGAAGAACCTTTGGACAATGCGTGCCACGTGTGGTCGCCCATTATCCTGTTGAAATATGGCTGTGGCCGAGCCCTGAAGGTAAGGAAGGACAACTGGCTCCAGCACCTCGGATATGTAGCGCCGGCTATTTAAAGTACCGGCAATGCGTACTAGAGGCGTGCGAGAGTAATATCCAATACCGCCCCATACCATAATACCCGGTGCAAGACCAGTGTGGCGGTGCATAATGCAGCTGTCCAGCATCCTCTCTCCGCGGTGTCTCCACACTCGAATCCGACCATGATGGTGCAGCAGACAGAAGCGTGCCTCGTCAGTAAAGACAACGTCATTCCATTCTGCTGTCCACATCCGTCGGTCATCACACCATTGGCGACGGAGACGTCTGTGGTTCTGCGTCAATGGTAGACGAAGCAATGGACGTCTTGCGGACAGACCACTCTGCTGTAAACGGCGTCGAATGGTACGCGCAGACACTGGATGATGCGTTACAGACGCAATGTGCTGTGCTATGGTTCGGGATGTCACTGAGCGATCCGTCACTGCCATGCGCACAATTTGCCTATCAGCACGTGCAGTGATGCACCGAGGTGAATGCGATCGACCACGTCGGTCCGTCGTACCCTCCTGCATCCAACGGTCACATATCCGCATTACAGTTGTTTGGTTTCGTCCAACACGAATAGCGATTTCTCTGTATGATAATCCACAATCTCGGTAAGCCACTACCCTTCCCCTGTCGAACTCGGATACTTGATCAAAAGATGTTCGCTGTTGTCTACGAGGCATAACAGATTGTCTTGTGAAACAACCACAAGGTAAACACACGTGCCGAACGTACACTCGTCGAAATCGCCAAGCCTTAAATGGCGCTATGAGGTGGCGCCACAGGCGCGCGTGATGTGCGTCTGCGGTGAAATTCTAATCATTTGCATATCTCATCGCTGCAAACCCATGGTGTAAATTTCACTTGATTCGGATGCTTCCTTCAGGGTGTTGCATTTACGATGGCCAGCAGTGTAAATTCCGGCGTGTAGTTAACTATACTTCTATCCTCTCCATTTCTTATAAATTTCATACAATAAGTTATATGTTCATTTAATTGTAGCTGTTTATGACAGAACCATATCGCAAACACTATTACTATCTATGAGAAAAAGTACCACTACAGCTCTATCCTGAGAATGTCTTTGTTCTGTCACACGATTAGTTATAAAGATCCCACAGTAAATGCGTGAAGGAAATCAAATATTTTTTTGGCTGTGTTGGGACCTGAGAATGGAGGTAACGTGCCGCCCAAACTAATCTCATGATAGAATAGCATCAGCTGAACTCCCTCGTCCATGCAATAAGATGGGCATCCATAAAAAGCTGTCAGCATCTACTCCGGCTTTCCAGCGTTCCATGTTTCACTTCCATACAGTGCTGTGATGTAGGCGTAATCCATCACGAACTTCTTCCTGTTTTCCATATCAGCATTAGAGAGATCTTTTACTGATAAACTCTTCCCCCGTACCAGGCTGTTTCGGAGAACCTCCTTGCTTCGGCCATCTGCGTAATCCTGTTTTCTAGACAGAACGACTCCTTCACTCCTTCCAGTAACGCGTAGTTCCCAACTGTAATCCTGAGTGAGCGGTTGTTCTCCTTTCCATAGCTCATCACTATCTTCCTCTTGTCTTTGTTTACAGTTAGACCATATTCAGCGACAGGTATGTTGTCCACAGCTTCCAGTAGGTCATCCAAGTCTTTTGTAGGTTATTCGTTTGTATCTGTTCTTGTCCCAGTGTTGTAAGAATTGTCTACATCGTACTCCAGCTCACATTATCGATGTTTTTCTCCGGGTTCAGAATCGTTAGGAAAGTTTCCTGACTTTCTTCTCCAGTATACCTTCCTCTACTAAGCGCAACGTCAGAATTTTTAAAAATAAAGTCCCCGGTTTTTCAGCCTATTGAGTTTGAAATTACGCGACGTTTCGGTTGTCATCTAGCGAGGAAAGACAACGAGATATCAGAATTCCTTCTCCTTCCTGAAACCAATATGACGGTCAAGTACGACTTAAGTTTGTCTTTCTCTTCTTTAGTGGAACATTTTGGAGAGAAATTTACAACGGATAAGTGTCAGTCCCTGCAGTTCGGTTTGAAAGGGACTTTCGGACAACGGGAAAGGGAATTAAAAAGGGAACGTTTGTGACTTTGTGGGTGCTGGGAGCTTTCAGGATTTCCTGTATCGGTAAATGTTGTTTTGCTGTAAATGCCAAATTATTGTTTCTTTGTGCTAATGTTTGTATGAGGGGATATCAAATTTTAAGGAAAGTCTCCCAGTTCAGTTGTGAACTAAACAGTATTGCGTTGAGAGTTTAAATGTAGGGATATATTTAACTCTGTGCTGGTAACATTCCTTGTCCACATATCTGATATAGAATTTAATTCTGAGACACAGTAGCTCTTGCTGTAAGAAAACCTTTTCAAAAGTGTCCACTAAAATTTCAGATGGTACAGCACGAAGAGGGGCGCCCTTAGCTGAGCAGTTAGACCCGAAAAAGTGTTCTGAAACAGAAAATAACTCTGTTTTATACGTTTTTGAGCAAATATTGTTGTCATGTAATCCTACACTATTTATTTTGCGTCTCTGCAAAAAGAGATGTTAATATGTCTACACAGTTAGCTGTGGAAACATTTGTAAATACGGAAGTGACGTTAAATGATGGTAGTTTGGAATTGGGTGGGACCAGTATATCTTTGTCCGCAAAAGCAACGGCAATTTTGGGTTTAATTTTTGTTTCCTTTTCGACGATGTAAGTGAGTTCTCTCAATAGTAATACCTAAGGTGAAAGTGTGGTGTCACCGCTAGACACCACACTTGCTAGGTGGTAACTTAAATCGGCCGCGGTCCTGTAGTACATGTCGGACCCGCGTGTCGCCACTGTGTAATCGCAATCCGAGCGCCACCACATGGCAGGTCACAATACACGGACTAGACCTCGCCCAGTTGTACGGACGACATAGCTTGCGACCAGACCTACCAAGTCTTCCTCTCATTTGCCGAGAGACTGATAGAATAGCCTTCAGCTTATTCCATAGCTACTACCTAGCAAGGCGCCATTTGTATCAGTGCTTATAGCTTACTACTATTCAAGAGATGTATTCCAACAAGAGAATAAAGTTAAGTATCTTATTCCAGCTACGTACTTTTCTTCTTATTCATTAATAAGTCTCATGTTCCAGTACTTCGCGCCCGTCTGCGTTAGTTTAGCGTGCACTTTCAGCCACTTCGATCTACAAGGTGTTGGCCCAGCGGCCGACACATCACATGGCGACGAGAGAAAGTGTTTTTTCTGCTTTGGACTGATTTGTTCTTTTTCCCTTTTTGTGCTCTGATTTGCTTGTGTCATGGCTTCGCCACAATCTCCAGATGTACTGTCCGAATTTTTTCGCTTGCAGAATCAGCAGACGCAGGCGTTATTGGAAGCCCTTGGACAGCTCGTCCAGGGTCAACGTGCGCTGCAAACCGATGCGGCAGCCGCCGCTTCATCGCTACCGCAGCCACACAACGCTGTCGCACCGCCATTTAGGCCCTTTGAGGCCGAGTGCGAAACCTGGACTGAGTGGGCCAGCCAGTTCCAGTTTCATCTCGCCGCGTACAGAATACAAGGTAAAGAGCGGCAGCCGTTTTTGCTTTCTTGTGTCGGTGTGTCTACCTACCGTGTGATAGTGAAATTGTTTCCCCGACGCGACGTCGCAACTCTGTCCTACGAAGAAATTTTGTCTGCTTTAGATGCCTATTTCAAAGAAACAGTAAATGTAGTTGCAAAACGGTATACGTTCTTTCGTACAAAACGTACGGCCGGTCAGACTAATAGGGAGTGGGTTGCAACTTTGCAAGGCCTTACTAGAGACTGCGCGTTTGCCTGTGAATGTGGCCTCCCATATTCCGATACAATGGTGCGTGATGCAATAGCACAGAACGTTTCTGATGTTCGCATACGGGAACAGATTTTGAAACTCGTAAATCCCTCCCTTCAACAAGTGATAGACATATTGGATAGGCAAGACACACTTGACTTTGCTCAGGACTCATTTGAAACTTCGCCAGCAGTGTGTCACATTAATCAGCCCGCCGGGCCCGCTGCACGGGACGCTAAGCGGCCCTCGCGCCCGTCGCAGCCTCGCTCGCAAACACGTGCGCCGCGTAAGCAAGCAACTGCAGTGAAATCATGCCCGCGGTGTGCAACTAGACATTCGCGTGAAAATTGCCCGTCACGCCAAGCTATTTGCTTTTACTGTCAAAAGAAGGGACATGTTCAAAGTGTTTGCCAGAAAAAGCTTAGATCAGACAATCGCGATAATTCCAGGCCTTTTGCTTCGCGCCGGAATCGCACCCAGGACAATCAGGCTCGTGGACCTTCGCCCATGGACATTCATGTAGTTCATTCCCACCCGTCCAGTGACACGTTAGCTAACAGTGACTGTGTTCGTCCCACCCAAAGTGTGTGTCGACGTCGCAGGAAATCCCGTAAAGTCGCAAGTGCTTCTGTACCTGTATCAGTTCAAATTGCACGTGACAGTCGCTCTTGTCATCAGCAGGACAATAAACTTTTTGTGGACTTAGACTTTGAAGGCAAAGTGATACCCTTCCAGCTCGATACCGGAGCTGCAGTTTCATTGCTCAATCACGACACGTACAAACAACTGGGCAAACCGCCATTGCGTGCCGCAAATGTTAAGTTAACTAGTTACTCAGGACAGCCGATCCCTGTGTTAGGACAGTGCAGCCTTATTGCAACATACAAGGGACAACCAAAACTTGTATCATTTTACGTTCTTCGTTCTTCTAGTGCAGTGAACTTGTTTGGCTTAGATTTGTTTCAATTGTTTAATTTGTCTATAGTAAATCAGGTCCTATCAGTGAATCAGACTGTGCCTTCCGCCAGTGTTTCTAGTCTTTGTGAAGAATTTGCAGACATTTTTGCACCGGGCCTTGGTTGCGCTAAGAACTATGCAGCACATTTGGAATTGAAAGACAACGCGCAACCGAAATTTTTCAGAGCGCGCAATGTTCCCCACGCATTGCGTGATGAGGTCGCAAGAACATTGGCCGAGTTAGAATCTCAAGGTGTAATTGAACGTGTGCAGGCTTCTCTCTGGGCCTCACCCTTAGTAATTTTGCCAAAACCTTCCGGAAAACTGAGACTTTGTGTGGACTTCAAGGCCACTGTGAATCCACAACTTGTGACTGCTACTTTTCCTTTGCCCCGCCCGGAAGATCTTTTTGACAAACTGTGCCCGGGAAAATATTTTTCAAAATTGGACCTAGCAGATGCGTACTTGCAACTACCTGTGGACGAAGAATCCCAACGCGTCTTGGTGGTAAACACGCATCTTGGCTTGTATCGCTTCAAAAGACTGCCTTTCGGGTGTGCATCCGCCCCTGCTTTGTTTCAGCAATATTTACAAACTGTTTGTGCGTCGGTCCCTACTGCTGCGAACTATCTGGACGATATTGTGATCTCAGGACAGACAGAAGCAGAACATTTGCAAAATCTCCGAACATTATTTCAGGTGTTGCGTCAGAATGGTCTTCGCTTGAGACAGGACAAATGTGTGTTCTTTGCTCGGGACTTACCCTACCTGGGGCATGTCATAAATGCCCAAGGTATACCTCCGAGTCCAGAGCACCTCCGTGCCATACAGGACTTACCTGCTCCGCAAAATTTGAAACAGCTACAGAGTGTGTTGGGTAAAATAAATTATTATCATAAATTTTTGCGCAATGCTTCTTCCATTTCAGCTCCGCTTCATCGCTTACGCCGTAAAGGTGTTCCGTTCGTCTGGACGACGGAATGCGAACGCGCCTTTCGCCAGTTGAAATCGGCGTTACTTTCACATACGTGCCTTACGCCATTCGATCCCCGAAAACCTCTTTTGTTAATGGTAGATGCATCGGATTTCGGGATCGGTGCTGTGCTTGCGCACAAGGATGGCTCGCATGATCGCCCTATTGCCTTTGCGTCCAAATTGCTCTCATCTGCGCAAAGAAATTATTCACAGATCGAGAAAGAAGCTTTAGCTCTCGTGTTTGGTGTTACCAAGTTCCATGACTTCTTGTATGGTCGTCACTTTACCATCATCACAGACCACAAACCGTTGACATCGCTTTTTCATCCGAACAAGCCTGTACCTCCACGTACAGCGCAGAAATTCATTCGCTGGTCACTTTTTCTCTCGCAGTACCGCTACGATATCTTGTATCGGTCCACTGCTCAGCACGGCAACGCTGATGCGTTGTCCCGTTTGCCTGTTGCTGAGGATGAAGCATTCGATTCTTCCGAACTTGCTTGCATGTTCATTGATTCCGAAACCGATGACGTGGTCGCATCGTTTCCGATTGATTTTCGTCGTGTCGCTACAGCCACAGCTGCTGACCCTGTCCTTGCTACGGTTTTGCGTTTTGTTGCTACGCAATGGCCCTTGTCAAAGTCACGGATCGAGGATCCTTTGGTTCGCCGTTTTTTTGCTCACAAGGAGAGACTTTTTGTTCGACGTGGTGTTTTGTTGTTGCGTTCCGATAATGATCAATCCCGAGTCGTAGTCCCACGTTCGTTACAGTCATCTGTCTTAAAGCTTCTCCACCAAGGACATTGGGGTATAGTGCGTACGAAACAACTTGCTCGTCAGCACTGTACTTGGTTCGGAATCGATGCTGCGATTACAAATATGTGCTCCTCTTGCGTGGCGTGTGCCGAACAACAATCCGCACCGCCGCGGAAATTCTTTGCATGGCCGAAAGCCACTTCCCCTTGGCAACGCTTGCACATCGATTTTGCTGGTCCCTTCTGGAATGCTCGATGGTTGGTTGTGGTCGATGCTTTCAGTAATTTTCCTTTTGTTGTCCGGATGTCTTCCACGACGTCTTCTGCCACAATCCAAGCCTTGTCTGCTATCTTTTGCATTGAAGGTCTTCCGCAGACTATTGTTTCCGACAATGGCCCACAATTCATGTCCGCAGACTTTCAGTCATTCTGCACGGCCAATGGTATTCAACATCTGACATCCGCGCCGTTTTCGCCTCAGTCCAACGGTGCCGCGGAACGATTGGTCCGGACTTTCAAGTCACAGATGTTGAAATTGAAAGAGTCGCATTCTCGGGAGGACGCTTTGTTGCTCTTTTTGTCTTCGTATCGCTCTCAGCCCCGCGATGGTCGCTCGCCGGCTGAATTGCTCCATGGTCGTCCTCATCGTACCCTGATGTCTTTGCTGCATCCGCCGCATCAGGTTCCTGTGCAGCGGCAGACTCCTGCTTTTGCTCCTGGCGACGTTGTCTATTATCACACCTATCGCGGTTCACGGCGTTGGCTCGCAGGGCGCATTCTTCGCTGCCTCGGCCGCGCGATGTATTTGGTTTTGGGGGCCTCTGGTGAGGTGCGTCGGCATCTCAATCAGCTGCGCCTCTGTCGTCGCCTGGGTTCTGCCGCTCCCCGTCTGCTTTCAGCGACGGAGCCGTCAGGTCAGCGCCCTGGGGACCCATCTACTGGCTCGCCTCATCCCCAGGTGTTACCGACGCTGCCTTCCATTTTGCCCCATGGCGTCGCGCCGCCGCCGCAGCCGCCGCCGGCGCCGCCCGCAGTGGACGCGTCGCTGCAACCGCCTGGCGCCTCCCTGGGTCACGCGCCGCCGCTCGCTTCCCGTGACCAGCCGTCCTCCGCCATGGACCTCTTGCCCGCTCCGGACCAGATGTCGTCTTCGCCCGTCGGGTGCTCCGACCACATGGAGGTCGACCCTTCTGTCTCATTACGTGCGCATACACCTCATGTTGACGTGCACCCTGGACTAGGTTTGCAGGCGTTTCCTAGCTCCCCTCGGACCGAATGGCCGGGTGCGGGTGGCACAGCCTCGCCTGTTGTTAGGCTCCCCACCTCATCGCATACGTCAACATGGGGTCCTCCCCACGGCGGGCGGAAGCCTTATCTCACGACCGTTCGCCGATTTGCGGGGGAGGAATGTGGTGTCACCGCTAGACACCACACTTGCTAGGTGGTAACTTAAATCAGCCGCGGTCCTGTAGTACATGTCGGACCCGCGTGTCGCCACTGTGTAATCGCAATCCTAGCGCCACCACATGGCAGGTCACAATACACGGACTAGACCTCGCCCAGTTGTACGGACGACATAGCTTGCGACCAGACCTACCAAGTCTTCCTCTCATTTGCCGAGAGACTGATAGAATAGCCTTCAGCTTATTCCATAGCTACTACCTAGCAAGGCGCCATTTGTATCAGTGCTTATAGCTTACTACTATTCAAGAGATGTATTCCAACAAGAGAATAAAGTTAAGTATCTTATTCCAGCTACGTACTTTTCTTCTTATTCATTAATAAGTCTCATGTTCCAGTACTTCGCGCCCGTCTGCGTTAGTTTAGCGTGCACTTTCAGCCACTTCGATCTACAAGGTGTTGGCCCAGCGGCCGACACATCAGAAAGTAGCGACATTAATTTGTCGCCTGGCAGGTTTAAGAATCCGAAAGCCAGTTCATGATCAAATAATAGTTGCAGAATATCAAAAAAGGTGAAGCGACTTTAATATTGCTATCGTCTACCGTGTGTTGGTCTGTTCGTCGAATATGAAATAACCGTGCTGGCAGGCAGCCCAACAACTAACATAGAGTACGAATCTGCATGAAATTTACGTAATGAGAGTGAATTGCTACTTGCAGTACTGAAATTAAAGCATGGATTCTTGTTGCAACTAAATGGGTGACATGAACAGTATTCCTCGCAGTGTAAGAAAAATACAATGCAACATACAGATACTGAAGGTGCAAAAATGAATAACGCATGTAGGATAATTTTCCTTACTATGTTGATGTAGATTTTTAGAATGTCTGAATCTGCGCTAAACTTAGTGATTAACAAAAAGTAAACGTCGCTATTAGGTTACGCAGACATTATTAGTTTAGCTCTAATATTCTTTGTTTGCCAATCATACAGTGCTGCCACTAAATCTTGATGATTCGGGCATATATATTTTAAGATATCTTGCGGGCTGGAAGAAATTACTGCCTCTTCTCATGACTGCAGACCATAGCCATGCTTGTGAACGAATCAAATAAAAATATTTTATATTGCATTTTATATACACTTAGCATTTAATACACACATTGTTGATGCATTATTAAAAATTAAACGTCCTTTTTGTGTGACATCTAAAAAAGAGTACTCTCAAGCGAGACTGGAACAAATGCTGTTAAAAAAACTGAATAATGTCCAGACGTTGCTCTTCTGTTACAAAGATAATTTTAAAAGCCTATCTCTGCCGTTTTCTGCGGCAATGTACAAATTTCTTATTACTAATGAGGAAAAGTAAACATTCATACAAATTAATAACGAGAAAACATAAAAAGGTATGTTACTGGGATCTAGTTGTTTAGGTTTTACACAACTGCCAAGCACTACAGAGAAATCGGTTAACATTATCGTCTCCCTTCACCCATAAGCCGGAGTATTTCCTATGGCATCCACGTTTTTTTCCCTGCACTTTCAGCGTATGTAAGTTTTCCTGTCATGCCTTAATTATTTCCTAATTTGTTATATTGCACTACCCTTCTGCTTAACTGCTTTCCACACTTTTACTAAGGTCGCTGACCTGAGCCAGAGCTGATGCATTAAACATTACTGATACTGCACAATTGAATGAGCGCTTTGCTAAGTGAAAGTTTCTGGCAGATTAAAACTGTGCGCCAAACTGGGACTCGAATTCGAAACTTTTGCCTTTCACGGACAGGTGCTCTTGCCTAGGGAGCTATCCAAGCACGACCCCTGTCCCGCCCGCATAGTATTAGTTGTGCCAGAATCTCATCTCCTACTTTCCAGATCCCACACACGTTCTCTGGCATGCGGGTGTTGCACTGCTGGAAGAAATGATACTGCACAGAAACGGCTTAGCTGGAACTCAGGGGATCGTTTTTAGAATAAATTAGTACTGTACAGTGGAGTGAGCGCTAGACTGAAACTTCCTGGCAGACTAAAACCGAGTACAAGTTTAGAAGGTAGTGCCTGCCCGCAGTGGACTCCCAGCCCACCACGGGACTTTCAAATCGTCGCGTGCTCCGCTGCAGAGTGGGAGCTCCTTCCCGTCTACCTGGTAACTTCAGACGACGCAGTGCGCTGCTGCCAGGACGGTTTCCACATCACTCACCGAGGATGTCCGACTGCGGCAGCCACTTGCCTATCTTGACGTTCGGGGGCTGTCCAGGCAGGGAGTCGGCCTCCCACTTCCAGAGCACGCGCTGTTCCAGCCTGGAGAACACCCTCAGGAAGGCCTGCCGCTTCTCCTCGGGCCAGTCTCTGCTCTTCACGTTGGAGCCCATACTGAAGTACACGGCGCCGGCGTCTGCGCCGTCCAGAAACCGCTGGATGTCCTGCAACGTCCGGGGATTATCCTCTCAGTTGGTCACCTCTGTGGTGGATGCGATTGTCACAGATCAGCAATTGCTCTCGAACGAAATAACGAAAGTGGAACACTTCGCCACAAACTCTTTGATACCTACAGACCTGGGTTTGAAGGGAATTGCAGCTTTCATGACGATCAGTGAACAACTCCTTCAGTAACAAACGTTGCTTAGCGAATTAATGATACAATATGAACAAATAGTGAATGCAACACTTCACTCACAGGAAGAAATTCTTGCACCACACATAGTAAGTACAGTACAGTTTGCATAATATCTAAGGCTAATCCAAGCTGAATTAACAGGTGTAACGCTTCAATGACTCTAATGGAAGAAGATGCTTACATAACATTGAAAGTAATGGAACGAGATATACTTGTAAGCAATTGTGTGTCAGCCTACGTATTTAACATTCCATTAACTTAGAGTAGGAAGATACATAGGTATAAAATGTTATCCCGACCAGGCAAAGTGACAGTGGGCAAGGAACAGTACGTATATATACAGGCAGAGAATGATTATTTATAGGTATATAGCTCTAAGAATTTATATGCAATGGTATTAACTGACCAATTAAACTGTAAAGAAATGGCCAGAAGGGAGAAAATATCTAAGCATACTTTTGTGTTAATTTCGATGTGTTACCAAAACAACCGTAAGGTAGGTTATTATAAGTTCTTACCTTATAACTGTATTAAGAAAATAATTTATTTCATAGGTGTTTAAACACAACTGAAGTGCACCGACTGATTGTATGTAGTTCCTAAAGAGAAAGGTGTGATCGTATTGTGTAATACATACTCATATTCATCTCAATCAATGAAATATAAATAACTAAACTCCAGAAGAATTGTAGAGGGTGCAGATCTCATATGAATTCAGTCAAATGACCCAGACAAATTTCACTACAAGAGATGTAGTATCAAATGTACAGTTGAACACAGATTGTTGTCAGAAAGTGGAAACAATGATTAATGTCCCAATCATACGATGACAATTACCCTTGAAACACGTCCCATCAAATATAGATGACGTAAGAATAGATGAGAAGAGATTGGAAGAAGTTGACAAGTTAATGGTTAAGTAATAACTCGAAACGGAGGGAGATTATCTCTGAGTACTATGGGACTTGAAACGGAAGGAGAAGAAAGGGCCCAAACATATTCCACTGCGATATGTATAAGCTTAAATATAATTGAAATTGGATTTTTGTGTTGTTCCAAATTGCTTCAAGTTTTGTAGGATGAGATTTCTCGCCAACTGAACCATTTATTCCTGGTTTTGCTGCAACATACACTTATTTAAACAAATCACCTCGTGTTCCTAGTTTGGCAGATCACAGTCCCACTCACACATTGTTCTCTGTTCCTCGACAGCAACAGCAAACAACCAAGGAGGTTCTACTCCCCTCGACTGCGTTGAAAAGGTTAATTAGGGAAATACACAGCAAAACAGTGTGAGTGGCATGTGCGTGCTATTCTGTCATTCTGCGCAACGGATTAATCTGAGATGTACCCTTTACCCTCTGGCTCCTGCAAGATGCAATTTCCACCCCCACACTACTACAGAAGTCAGACAGACGCTCCTAACGTTCTAAAGAGAAATGCCTGAAAACCTTTCAGCAATAAATATCTTCTGGAGTCGTCCGCTGTAAGGAAATGACACAAAAATTCACAAAATTTCTTACGTAACTAGTCGGATACTTGCGTACTGGAGTAGTGCTAGTTAGTGTAGCAAAAACATGAAACTAACGAAAATTATTATTTATTTTGCTAAAATTCTGAGAAATCACAATCGCACCTTTAGTTATGAACTCAACAAGTTATTTCTGGGTTCTTCTCAGAATGTGAAGTTACCTCTCAAGGATAGAATTCGCTAATGAAATTTCTATACAAAGTTTAAGATTGTTATTTACTTGGCAGAATGTCTGAGAGCTGCACCTACTCGACTTGAATAATTATCCGTTAGAATGTTGCTAGGTACGGTCGAGGCTGTCGCGTGTGAAATGCAGTGAAGTGTACTGTTGTGGAGGAAATATGGGGCTCACAATAGCTGTAGCGCACAATACCGTAAGCTGCGATGACTGCTGTCTGCGCCGCTCGCTGCTGACAAATAAGATAACTCTCGTTCTATCTGGATTGACCTTCGCCAATCAAACTCTCCCTACGCCTTGATGAAGTCAAGGACTCCTATTCACCCCTAGTGTAATTATTAGTGTGGTACACCGGTCAGATAACCAGTCCACCGTGATGCCACTCAAAAATTCGCTCGCAGGCGTTTAACTATAACTCTGTCTAACTGTAACTCTGTCCGTTCACACCGCACAATGAGTGTGTCGGCCAACACAGTGAACAACGCTTAATCGTAAGGACTCAGTATAGAGTCGCACTCTGATTCGCTCTCGACAGAGGTGCTCTCCCAGCGAAGTACTGAGGAGAGACTCGTTCCTCGCTCTTTGAGTACACGTACGAGCGCGCACGCTTTCGTTACGTGTTCTCGCTCCAAGAGCGACAACGGAATGGCGCCTCTCCACGCCAGACGTGAAGGGGTATATCTTTCGGTCTCTTCCATTACTCCTTCAGCTCAAGGCGTCAGAAATATCGTCTGCCAATCAGCATTGCGCTTCTAAAACGGGAGAATGACGGGTCGTTTAAGGCGACCAATCCGGAAATCTGTAGCATCGGCGTTTGGCGTTTGCTGATTCCCTGTGAAAATCTCTGAAACTGTGTGCTATATTTGTAAAGAATGCGTAGGATGGGTGCTCCCACACAATGTAGCGGAATTTGCTTTTAAGCCGAACACGGGGTCATTCTTCCTTTCACTCCGGCAAATGATGTCCACTCCATGGGCGGTCGATGTTGACTCGTCTTCTGTAGGGACGCCCCCCCCCCCCCCCCCCAGCGAGCGGTTTGCGTCTCCCGAACTAAAAGCTCCTGTGACCGTCGTGTCTGGAATGTATGTGTGTACGGCAGCCTCGAGTATTTCAACCCCGGTGCGCACTTGTTATTTGTATATCGTTTACATGAATTCATACAACATTGACTTTATCTTATCGAGTTTGGGTTCGAATGAAGTGTCTTGATGTGTGGAATATGATTGTGAGGGTGGAATATGTAAACAATGAAGGTCAGGAGACCACAACGTCTTACAACTGTACTGTCGTCAACGTTCTGTTTGGCCCATGCCAACTTTGTACTGGTAGATTGGACCTGTGCAGGGACATGGAAGTACGCTGCATGTGCACGTCTCCCAGACTTACAGTGTTGCAGTCTTCACACAAGAAGTCTCAACAACGTCATTAGCCTCCACATAGTCACACAGTTCTTCTACTGTAGGAAATGCTTCTTTTTTTTTTTTTACTGAAAATAAATCCGCATAAAGTTCAAATTATAATCTATTCATCCCACAGACATGGAGATACTAGAGTATTGGTGTACTAGTTTTCAGTGAAGGCATTCTTGGTGCACCACATTCCATTTGAGTCAATGTATGAGGGCGTTTATTTTCCCTTGCTCCATTCACCATGGGTATATTCTGCCCTTTTGCCAAATGTCACTATCACTGGTGCCAATTCACTAGGATCTGCACTGTGTATTGAGTTGTGAAGTACATTGAACAGTCGGTTTCATTCTGGTCTGACAATATACATTGAGGTAATGAGTCACGGAATAGCGATAAGCGCATACAAAGGTGGCAGTAGTATCGCGTACACAGGGTACAGAAGGGCAGTGGATTGGCGGAGCTGTCACTAGAACTGAGGTGACTCGTGTGAAAAAGATTTTGTGGTGGGTATCGCCGCATGACGAGAATTAATAGACTTTGAATGCGGAATAGCATTTGGGAGGCCAATAGGACATTCCTTTTAGGAAATCGTTAGGGAATTCAGTATTCTGGGATCCACAGTTTCAATAGTGTGCCGAGAACACCACATTTCGGGCACCACCGATAGCGCAGTGGCCGGCGGCCTTCACTTAATGACCGAGAGCAGCGGCGTTTGCATAGTCAGTATTAACAGACAAGCCGGACCCCCTGAAATAACCGCAGCAATGAAGGTGGGAGCTACGAAGTTCTATTAGGACAGTGTGGCGAAATGTGGCGTTAATGGACTACGGCAGCGTACGACTGACGCGGGTGCCTCTGCTAACAGCACGACGTGGCCTGCAGCGACTAGGAAACAGCGGCCTCGTTGGATGAGTCTCGATTTCCGTTGATAAGAGCTGATGTTAGGTTCCAGTGCGGCGCAGACTCCAGGAATTCATGGAGCCAAGTTGTCAAGAAGGCAGTGTGGAAGCTGGGAGGGGCTCCACAACGGCGCAGGATACGTCTACATTAAATGGACTCGGTCCTGGTTACGTTCCACTACTTGGATACCGTTTTCAGCCGATCATGAACTCCATGTTCCCAAACAACTATGTCATATCACCGGTAAACAATTATTCGCGATAGATTTCAAGATCGTTCTGGACACTTCGAACGAAAAATTTGGCCACCCAGGTCACCTGACATGAATCCCACCTGACATTTATGGGACATAAAGGTCACTTCGTGCACAAAGTCCTGCAATGGCAGCACATCCACAATTGTCGACGGGTGAAGTGTCAGCACGGCTCAGTATTTCTGTAGGAAACTTCCAACCACTTGTTGAGTCCACGCCATGTCGAGTAGCTGCACTAATTCGGGCAAAAGGAGGTCCGAGACGATATTGGGAGGTGTCCCACGACTATTGTCTTCACACTGTAATCAGGATTAGCATTATACCCGTTCATGCGCTTATTGTTTAAATGGTTTTGTTCCGCTATGCCATAAACAAAAGTGAGGGAATTCATAAACGAAAAACAAAGTTACACGACCAAATACACTACTGGCCATTAAAATTGCTACACCAAGAAGAAATGCGGATGATAAACGGATACTTATTGGACAAATATATTATACTACAACTGACATGTGATTACATTTTCACGCAATTTGGGTGCATAGATCCTGAGAAATCAGTACCCAGAACAACCACCTCTGGCCGTAATAACGACCTTGATACGCCTGGGCATTGACTCAAACAGAGCTTGGATGGCATGTACAGGTACAGCTGCCCATGCAGCTTCAACACGATAGCACAGTTCATCACGAGTAGTGACTGGCGTATTGTGACGAGCCAGTTGCTCGGCCACCATTGACCAGACGTTTTCAATTGGTGTGAGATCTGGAGAATGTGCTGGGCAGGGCAGCAGTCGAACATTTTCTGTATCTAGAAAGGCCCGTACACGACCTGCAACATGCAGTCGCGCATTATCCTGCTGAAATGTAGGGTTTCGCAGGGATCGAATGAAGGGTAGAGCCACCGGGTCGTAACACATCTGAAATGTAACGTCCAGTGTTCAAAGTGCCGTCAATGCGAACAAGAGGTGACCGAGACGTGTAACCAATGGCACCCCATACCATCACGCCGGGTGATACGCCAGTCTGGCGATGACGAATACACGCTTCCGATGTGCGTTCACTGCGGTGTCGCCAGACACGGATGCGACCATCGTGATGCTGTAAACAGGACATGGATTCATCCGAAAAAAATGACGTTTTGCCATTCGTGCACCCAGGATCGTCGTTGAGTACAACATCGCAGGCACTCCTGTCTGTGATGCAGCGTCAAGGGTAACCACAGCCATGGTCTCCGAGCTGATAGTCCATCGTCGAACTGTTCGTGCAGATGGTTGTTGTCCCCATCTGTTGACTCAGGGATCGAGATGTGGCTGCACGATCCGTTACAGCCATGCGGATAAGATGCCTGTCATCTCGACTGCTAGTGATACGAGGCCTCTGGGACACAGCACGGCGTTCCGTATTACCGTCCTGAACCCACCAATTCCATATTCTGCTAACAGTCATTGGATCTCGACCAACGCGAGCAGCAATGTCGCGATACGATAAACCGCAATCGCGACAGGCTACAATCCGACCTTTATCAAAGTCGGAAACGTTATGGCACGCATTTCTCCACCTTACACGAGGCATCACAACAACATTTCACCAGGCAACGTCGGTCAACTGCTGTTTGTGTATGAGAAATCGGTGGGAAACTTTCCTCATGTCAGCATGTTGTAGGTAACGCCACCGGCGCCAACCTTGAGTGAATGCTCTGGAAAGCTAATCATTTGCATATCGCAGCATTTTCTTCCTGTCGGTTAAATTTCGCGTCTGTAGCACGTCATCTTCGTGGTGTAGCAATTTTAATGGCCAGTAGTGTAATTTGGCCTTCGGTATTGGTTGACAAGAAGCAGGGCTAATAATAGACCAAAGGTTTCCAATACCTTCGTTGCAAAGCTTCCAGACATTTAAATAATGGCTTGGAAGACTTTCTTCGGCGGCGTTTCTTTTCACTGTCTGGACATATTCGTCGCCCAGTGTTGATTCAAAGAGGTCGGAATATCTTTTCTGCTTCTAGCAGTATGGTAAAAAAAAAATGGTGCTGGATTCGTTTACTAGCGGATGTGCCTCATAGCAGGCGATTTATTCCATCCAAAGCACTGCAATGGGCAGCGCATCAAGAAAACCATTCAGTTGTGCTTGCTTTGTAGCTGGCAATATTACTGAGCTGAAGTGGGGACAAATTCGCCATGGTGTGCACAACATGCTATTGTTTAAATAATTTTTTCAAGCGTCTCTGGTTCTTAAGCGATCAACCAATTCTAACGGTGTCATGAAAAACTTGAGTTCGAAGAAAAAAACTGAGCCCTAAACGTCTGCAACAAACATTGTGCGACTGTGTCCTGCACTTGGACTGGAACCAAAATCGTGTGCAAGGTGCGGAGCTGGTTAAAATGGCTGATACCTGGTTTACAGAGTCGCTTTGGATTTTGGTGTTTATTGTCAGCGCTTTCCTTGTGACTGATCTTCAATGGCTGTTTTAAAAGTTTCTGAATGTGTCACAAGTATCCTCTCCAGAATTTCTGAGATATTACGAGTCTTGGCAAACGTTGGTATCCTTTTTGAACACACTCACTTGTCTTCGTTCACTCGTTCAGAATCGTTTCTCTGTGTTGATGTATTCCGTCTGCACTGCGACACCACGTAGTGATAACTTGAGGCCACGTACAGCGCAGTCTCTGTGGGGGTGGCAAGCTTCGTCCACATGGTGTGAGGTCCATAACAAAATGGAGCATCAAGTATGAACTGACATCAAAACAGGAATGACTTATAATTCGACCTAAAGCAATTTTGCTGTAGAATGAGACGAAAATATGAAGTAAAGGAATAAAGGAGTCTTGAAAAGAGCAGAACGGGTTGGGGAAAGAGCACTAAATGCTGGGCTAAGACAACAGAAATAACTGGTTTAAACTGTCTGTATTCTATAGTGTTGACACTAGGCAAGACGTCTGTTTAGACAACTACTTCCGATTGCAGCTAAGTGGTATGGGTCGTTCATGATAACTTACCTCAGGAAGAGCCTTCGGCGATTTTATGTGCAGACCTCCAACTTCCACCATGTTTGGCACCAGTGGTCTTGGACATCCATGCGTGAAGTGGTAATTAATTAATGACAGAGATACTTGCTTTTCGATCTCTGACAACTTGGGCAATTCCGTGTCGTTCAGGTACATTTGTGCAATGGCGTCAAGCCTTGGTAGATAGTGTAATTGCCGAACAATACTTGGAATTACACCAGCCAAGGTGTTCTGTACCCGTTCAAGGAAGTTCATGTGTGTTGTAAGTTCAAGGAAAATGTTGGGAACGTAGGCATACGGGGTGGGATTGCCCACCATGTCGGCCATCCAGTCAGTCCCTGCGAAGGTGGACAGCACGACCATGGGCGCTCTGAACTTGTGCGCCAGCACCAGCAGGCACTCGGTGAAGAAGGGCTCCAGCACGACGACGTCGAACTTCTTTCCAGATCTGTAAAGATTTTGTACGTTTTCGTCCCCCAGAAGCGAGTGACACATTGCATCTCCAGAGTCAAAAAATATCTTCAGCGTTCCGAGGAAACCTGACGGTAGTATTTCGAAGGCGTTGAAGTCACCTGCAAAATAGAAACCATCAGTCAAGCCAGGAAAAACTGATTCACTCTAGCAAACATGAGGGATGTTCAGCAAAGACTGGCACTCATTTTCTAAAATTTTTATTTCAGAAGTTGACAAATTCAAACTTTGTTTTCTTCTGTATGCTTGCCACTGAATGTGTTGCATATGTTCCACTGCCACTCCTGAAAGACACAATGAAGGTTGTTCTTTAACAAATAATGCAAGTTATGCTCTAACGCTTTCGCTGTCATTGTTTCATTATAAGTAGATAAGAAGTGTAGGTTCTAGTGCAGTTTCCATTTTCTAGCTCACTCACTCGCTTCACTCTCTTCTTCACTAGAAAACGAAAACTTACCTAGAACCCACACTTTATATCTACTATAATCCACTTTTCAGGTCTAACTCACTTAATTTCATTTCAATTACTTACAAAAATTAATAATAATGAATATTTCTTTGTACCACATTCACGAATTTTCTGAATAATTATTTTTCTCATACAATAGGTGAATGTAAGAAAATAAAATTTAATATTGTTTTAAATGTGAACCTAACAAAATAAATAAAATGAATTATTGTGAATGCAAAAAAGTAAATAGATTCACTATCAAAAAGTCCAAAATTTTCACTTTGTGAATTCAGTATCATTCCATCATTATTTCAATTTTTATTTTTCTTCATTCCTTTATATTTCAGTTTCATCTGTTCATTTTCAGTTAATTGAAAATCACAAACAGTAATTAATTCAGAATGTGTATCTGGTAAAATAATCTTAAACTCATTATTAAGCTCAATAGAAATATTTTCTCCATATCTAGTACATAAATATTCACAAAAAAATGGTTCAAATGGCTCTGAGCACTATGGGACTTAACTTCTGAGGTCATTAGTCCCCTAGAACTTAGAACTACTTAAACCTAACTAACCTAAGGACATCACACACATCCATGCCCGAGGCAGGATTCGAACCTGCGACCGTAGCGGTCGCGCGGTTCCAGACTGTAGCGCCTAGAACCACTCGGCCACTCCGGCCGGCAAATATTCACATCCAGTAACATTATATACAACATTTATCTCTAACTCAGTTACTTTTTTATCTCTTTCGAGACACTTATGCTGTGGAGTTTCTTGATTAGTCTCTATTTGTATAGATAAATTATTATTAGATATTTTTACAGTGACTTAAGTCTCAGACTGGACACAGTCCACAGACTGCTCTAGCAGTGGCTTTGTAATTTAGATATGGTAACGTGTCTATTTTATTTTCCAAAACATATCTTTTGCCATCATGAGGGCTCCATGATTTCGTGTTTATTTTAACTGTGTGTATTTGGTGCTTTTCACTTTGAATCATATTAATTCTTCTGAACTGTTCTCTATTGTTAAACAAACAATCTTTATGATCTTCTAAGCTGATTCTATTTTTGACAATATATTCCTTAACTCCTTTAGATTTTGTATCTATTTTATAAACAACTTTATAAGCATACATTTTTGCTTTTAAACAATAAATTTCTTCCATTATTTTTCCATTGCATTCATCTTTCATTTTTCATTCAACTTTCTTGTTAATTTGTGGAATATCATAAATATTATTTTCAGGACAATCACTAGTGTCAAATATATCAATCATCGATTTCATACCTTCATAAAAATCTTCAGTTTGTAAACTATTGATATGTCTGTATCTTGATAACACAATTCCATATTTTTTACATATTTCGGTTTCATTAGTCTATGGTCAAAATCATACATCAGTTCTTTAGATAAATCAAGTATATTCCTACTGAAATAGATGTGTTTATTAAGTGTGAATTTTGTCCTATTCATATAAATAGCAGCAAGATTTTCATTAAATATAGTTCTTGCTTTAAAGTTTGGCTTTGCTATTAATTTATCACATTTTTCTCCACCTGAAACTAATTTTATGTACACACTATTTTTAATACTTTCCATTGTCTAGCCAAAGAATGTATTATTCATAGTTTATAAGCTCTTTTTCAGAATCACTTTTGGCTCTAGTTCTCATTACTGTATTTAAATCTATGTACTTCCTCAACCAATCCAGTTGCTTAAATTTTAAAACCCTATGTATTTTTGGTAATTTCATTCATAGAGACAGATACTGTTTAAAGTTTCTAAGGTCAACTACATAATTAATGTTGGTTTCTTAAGTAGTCAACAATTCGATTTCTTTAGTTCCAGCTACAATTTTATTTTCAGGAGTGAGCGGTAAATCTTTAGGTAAATCATGGAGTTATTTTGGATACTCTAAATCTGCTTCAAAAATATCATTTTATCAGTATGTGAAATTCCATTTATCTTTTACTATCAAAAGAATCTGGATTATCCCATTCACGTTCCCCAAAAGGTAAATACTAACCCATAGGATAACCATATAATTTATTTGCATCTAAATATCTAGATAATTTGATATATTTTTAATTCAAAATCCTTCACATATTTATCGTTTGCTTTAAAATATCTTTTACAACACTGTGATATTCCTCCTCTTATTCCCTTTTCAAGCATTAAAATCATATCATAATCATATAATGATTCATGTGGTTGTTTAGATATTATCAGCATTGAATCCCTGGTGCCAAGATTATCCTGGCGCAGCAAAATACCAAGATGGATCAAAGTTAAATGCTCTTATACAAGTTTTCCTAAAATGTTCTAATACATCAGCCAGTAACAATACATCAGTTTTAATATATAGATCATGACATTCACCTAGATTCTTAATAGTAAATTTTTCCAAACTATTTTTGCATGTTTATAATCTTCATCACTTATTTCACAATCATTCAGTTTATGATATAATTCTTCTGTTCCTGGTAATGATGTCTCTTCAATTTTTTTCTAATAATCCATGTAATCATGTGAGTTGTGTTGGGTTGTTTGGATGAAGAGACAAAACAGTGAGGTCATCGATCTCATCCGATTAGGGAAGGATGGGGAAGGAAGTCGGCCTTACCCTTTCAAAGGAACTATCCTGGCATTTGCCTGGAGTGGAAAACCTAAATCAGGAAGGCCAGATGCAGGAATGAACCGTCGTCTTCCTGAATACGAGTTCAGTGTTCTAACCAATGCGCCACCACACTCGATGTTAATTGTATGGATATTGTGAGGTAACAGGCGAGTTGTGACACCCTGAAAATATCCTAAGTTCGGAGTTGGCGTGGGTGCACGTCGCTCGGGAAGCCTGGGCTCATCAGCGAATGTGTGTAGTACCGTACGTTAGCAAGAGCAAGAGGGGTAGTCCCAGCACGTGGTCCAGACCACGTGGCTGGGAATTCCATGTTAACACTTTCTTGTGGAAGATGCTTTGTGTTGATGAAGGAGATTTGTATGCTGGGTTTGCCAAAGATGATGGACTTTGTGAAACCATAATAGCAGACATTTCACAGTTTGTATAGAAATTAACAGTAGCCAGATGAATCATGAAATCTCAAAAAGAAACATGTACATAACCATTATTTGCACGACGATTCTGATGGTGTAATCAGATTTTCAATATCTTTATTAGTTTATAGTTTAGTATCTGACGATAAATTATACAAGTAATACCCAGCAAAGAATTTCCAAAATCTAAGGGGTTCATCAGATTTTGTCGATCGACATGTCTTTAGAAAGCTATTAGTGTAAACCTAAATTGGCATACTTTACAGGCACATAACTTGAATAGTACACATGTTGTTGGAGGTCAAAGTGGCTGATTACTATCTATCACTTCACGCTGTAAGAACTCCACAGTTACACGAAAACACGATAGCAGCATACTTATAAATATATCTATTTGTCTATGTCTTTGTTATATCTGATTTATACTATTCATGAAGAAATTGGTTAAATATTTACTGTGTTTTAGAAAGCAAAAAGGGACATTAGGCTACTGGCCTACCTATTGTTGCTATTCCTTTGATATTTGTTTATTTAATTTGTTTATGTACTTAATAATGTTCGTTAGAGCGTGTTTATGCTCCAGTCATAGGAATGTTTATTTAATTTAATGCTATTTAAACGTAAATCCAGTATTTCGAATGTGTTTCATTATGTTTGTGAGCGTGCGTTGGCTTGGAGACAGGGCAGGAGTGCTCTAGCCAATCACAGCGATCGTTTCCAAGAGGGACATGTGGGACATGTGGAGAGACATATGAAGGTTGGGGAGGAGCATCATTTCCAGAGAGGATACGAGGCAGTTCTGAACAGCGCAGCGTGAGGGACAGTCTCACAGGACATGGGGAGTTCTGAACAGTATGGCGTCATGGACGCACAGTCGCAGGAAAGACTTGGGGAGTTGAGGAATTTGCATGTCTTCGTGGGAGATTTTTATTTTGGAGTGCTGACTTGTGCTCTTGTGTCATTTCTGTGGCTTCTGCAGTGAAGACATAGTATGCATTTAGAAGTGAATATCTCGTGAGCTATGTTGTTGTTCATAACTAATTGCGAGCAGTAGGAATCTATTGCTTCCCTGTTCTTCAACTTACATTTTATTTAATTGCTTGACCATCGACACCAATAAGTGTTTTGCAGCAATAAACGGCGTTCTGCAAGATACTTCTGCTATAGTACTCATCATTTAAAGTCGTTAAGATAGTACCTGCATATTTTATTTAATTGCAATCGTTCATTTATAAAGTACTATGTTGCATTAAAAATTCGCAATTGAATAGTGATAAGAAGCTTCAACCATTCGATTCATGTGTCTATTCCTATTGTATACTGTAGGCTCAGCATTATTTGACTTGTAATGTGGCAACTACATACCCCATCCCATAGACAACGAAACCAGCCAAAACTTCTATTATTTCAACTCTGAGTCAGAGGATACATAGATGAGGACCACCACCACATCATTTCATTTTGTAATTTGATAGCCCACAATATGTACCATTTCTCATTACTAAATAAAATAACTCTTGAAACTTCCTGGCAGATTAAAACTGTGTGCCCGACCGAGACTCGAACTCGGGACCTTTGCCTTTCACAGGCAAGTGCTCTACCAACTGAGCTACCAAAGCATGACTCATACCCGGTACCCACAGCTTTACTTCTGCCAGTATCTCGTCTCCTACCTTCCAAACTTTACAGAAGTCCTCCTGTGAACCTTCAGGGAAAAATGTTGTAATGTTTTTCCTTTGATGTCTTTTCAAATTTGATGAAAGTTTCTCAAATGAAGAAACCACAAAATTAAAAAAGTCAATAAATCTCATTTTTAAACTTACTATTTCTTACCAAAACCAATATATCTGTCTTCATTGTTCAGAATGAAATATGTTTCTTTCCTGTCATAACCAAGTTCTCTCACAAACATATGTGAATCATATCCTGAAAAATTATGTAAATAAATTGGTACAAAATTCGAATCTCTTAACTTTAAATTTTATTCATTACATAATGAATTTATGTATTTTCCAGTTAAATGATCATGATGACTAAGCTTTTAAATTTTTTATGAATAATGACAGTTACACAATATAAATTTTTTCAAGCTTGGATATCTTGATTGTCTTTCATGAGTTACTGGTTTCTCTTCAGCTTCAGAATAAGTCCTTCAATTTCTTCAATATCTTTTTTTTTTTATATTTTCAATAAATCGTTTATGACAATTTGATCTTTATAGTGTTCATTTACATATTTTATATCATAACAGAATTCACTTTGCTTCATGTTTTTGATATTTCAATGTATATGGCTTTTCTGGATTACTTTGAAGGGGAGAGCACACCTTCAGTGTGTGATTCGGTTGACAGTTGTCAATCTTCAATAGTAAACATTCAAAATCAATATAAATAACAACTGGAACTTCCTGTAAACGTTAATAATTTTTAAAACTTACATGTGAACCTTTCTCTAGGGATTCTACTTTTAAACACGTATCACAAATGAATTTGACATGAAATAAGGCTAGATAACAACAGTGTGAATTATTCCCTTTCTTGAAATAAAGGAGAGTTACAAGTTTCTCTTTCTTATTTTTCGTTATTTTTAATGGATACACTTCATATTTTTCATCAAATGAATACCCATTGACAAATGCATTAAATTTCTTTTCAATTTTTGAATACAATAAACTGCTGCAGACCATTCAAAATTTTCAGTTTTCTGATCAAGATCAACATTTTTATGTTTCTTGACTCTTTCTAAATTTTTATCTACAGGATATAATGCAGATTTATAGTCCACAGAAAACATTTTTCATCATTACTTTTCACATTAATACAAGCTATTTATCTTTTATAATATCTGGGAATTCGATTTAAGATTATCATCTCACTGGAATATATATCTTAATTCCTAGTTCTAAACCAATGGTTCTATTTAATGTCCATCCTGACCCATGTGCTTGAAAATCACCCATTCTGGATAAAGTATTTTGTTTACCAATCTCTCTTTCATTTGTGATCCTATATTTTTCTGTTTGGAACCAAATTCCATAATATTTCTGTTTGTCTGCATATGGGATTCACAAAAGTCTTAAAGTAATTTTCAGTCCACAATGTATTCTTAGATTATTTTTTTTACAATTTTCATAATGTTCAGTTTTACTGCAGTTAAGAAATGATTAGCTTCAAATGAGTTTATATTATTTTTACAAATTTATAGTATGTAAACTGTTTTCAAATGCAGAATCAAGTAGATAATCTCTAACTGTTCTTCTGTCTCTTGGTTTCTCAAATAAATTACTAAAAAGGGGAGATAATACTTCATTATTATTTCCAGTTTTTTGTTCTGCAAACACGTAAGCAGAAAATGGGAATATATTTTTCAGTGCTTTGTCTTCTTTAGTTTCGAAAACATCATCATTTTTAATTTTACAATAAGGTAATTCTTTCCATAGGCTTTCTCTCAGCACATATAGATTTGTGACTTAATGTCTTTTAATAACAGTATTAGATCAGCTTTATTTACTTCACTACATCCTCTTAAATTATCTCTTTTACAATAATCCTGAAGTTGAGCAACTGTGAATTGCTCCATTTGGCCTCTCTATTTGTAGAAAATAAAATTCGTTATATTTGTAAAAATTAAATTTTCAAAAATTGATCAGAAGGAATTCTTATTTAATATATATTTATAATTATGTACGAAAAGACTGACTTTTCTTATTTTTTTCATATTCTAAAACACATTTTTTACATTTATTTTGTGTTTATCTTAATGTGTTGGATTGGCATAGAACCAATCGAAATTTTTCAACTCTTGACAAGCCTCATATTTCTTTGATGCTGTATCAGTTACCTGTTTTCCTTCATTTTCCACTGACAGTAACGTTTTTGAACATTCTTCAATTGTAATTCGTGGAAAATGGTTTTTATAATAATTTGTAGACTTGTTTTTTCCACATAAACATTCTTCGATTACTGTTGTAATTTTTACAGGCTGTTCATTTACTCATTGTCTACATGTTGTTCTATATCATCTTTTGTATATTTGTGTGAAGTAAAATTAATTGATTTCTCAATAGTACAATATTTACAAAATTTGGATTTGACATCCAAATACTGCTCTGCTTGTCATTGAACCTGCTCCTTTTATACAGAAAAATTCTCTGATTTTTCTGTTGTACCTTTTAATACATTTATTACATTATGCAATAATGTTGGACATTTAATACCAAATAAAGATAAATCAGCTATAACAACGTATCATCCTTGAAAAAAATACAACAGTCCATTAATGTATCTGAGTTCAGAATTAATTCTGGTAGGTAACCCTATAAATTGTAAAGGTATAGCTCATCGTGATTTAAATGTAAAATTACATTCATCTAATTCCACCTAGAAATGTTCATTAAAGAATAAAAATATTCTGCCTGTATAAGTGTTGATTATAGCATTTAATAAAAAGTTTTAACGTAATCCTGTATTGGATATTGACTTTGGATATCCCAGAATTAATTGTAATATTTGTAAACCTGTCATGTATATCATATTAAGAACAAATAATACATCTTCACCACTTGGTCTTTAAAACAATCCATCTTCTTTTTGTAAATCTTGAGGTAAAAGTTTTAACCAATTAGTTATTAACTGTGAATTCATATCATCACCTATCTATACACACTTCTGATAAAAAATATATGAAACTCCATTCATAATTAATAAGCGATAAAATTTATTAGTTTAATATAGTGCTTTAACAGATTCCTTTAAATTAACTGTTGGTACAACTTGTGTCGATTTTGGTACAGTCGTTTGTGTTGATATTTTTTACCATATAAACTTTGAATACACTCAATAACATCTTGAAATAACTCTAAATTTCAAGTATTATATAATGGATACATTATTGATTCATAAACATCTGAATGATATAAACCTAATGAGTGTCCAATTTCGTGTTCTAAAACTGCAAATAAATTTGTTTCATATTTTGGTGTACTTTCATCAATTTCCATGTACCAAATCTGACCTTTAAACATATGTATCTCTACATGATCATTATTCTTATTTGAAAAAATACATGACCTAACACATTGCCTTTTCCATTTAGAGTCTTTGGACATTGATGACCAGATATTTTGTGTGAATGTACTCATCTTTTACTTGTAAATAAAATATCAGGATGATTAACATTACAAGAAAACTAAATATTAATACATTTTATGTAACTACCGAATAAAACCAAATAAATCTTTTTCACTGCATCTAGGTCTGTTCATAAAATTTAAAGTTTATTCACTTAACTCACCAGTTACATCAAAATTGTTGTTGTTGTTGTTGTGGTCTTCAGTCCTGAGACTGGTTTGATGCAGCTCTCCATGCTACTCTATCCTGTGCAAGCTTCTTCATCTCCCAGTACCTACTGCAACCTACATCCTTCTGAATCTGCTTAGTGTATTCATCTCTTGGTCTCCCCCTACGATTTTTACCCTCCATGCTGCCCTCCAATACTAAATTGGTGATCCCTTGATGCCTCAGAACATGTCCTACCAACCGATCCCTTCTTCTGGTCAAGTTGTGCCACAAACTCCTCTTCTCCCCAATCCTATTCAGTACCTCCTCATTAGTTATGTGATCTACCCATCTAATCTTCAGCATTCTTCTGTAGCACCACATTTCGAAAGCTTCTATTCTCTTCTTGTCCAAACTATTTACCGTCCATGTTTCACTTTCCATACATGGCTACACTCCATACAAATACTTTCAGAAATGACTTCCAGATACTTAAATCTATACTCGATGTTAACAAATTTCTCTTCTTCAGAAACGCTTTCCTTGCCATTGCCAGTCTACATTTTTTATCCTCTCTACTTCGACCATCATCAGTTATTTTGCTCCCCAAATAGCAAAACTCCTTTACTACTTCAAGTGTCTCATTTGCTAATCTAATACCCTCAACATCACCCGACTTAATTCGACTACATTCCATTAATCTCGTTTTGCTTTTGTTGATGTTCATCTTATATCCTCCCTTCAAGACACCATCCATTCCGTTCAACTGCTCTTCCAAGTCCTTTGCTGTCTCTGACAGAATTACAATGTCATCGGCGAACCTCAAAGTTTTTATTTTTTCTCCATGGATTTTAATACCTACTCCGAATTTTTCTTTTGTTTCCTTTACTGCTTGGTCAATGCACAGATTGAATAACATCGGGGAGAGGCTACAACCCTGTCTTACTCCCTTCCCAACCACTGCTTCCCTTTCATGTCCCTCGACTCTTATAACTGCCATCTGGTTTCTGTACAAATTGTAAATAGCCTTTCGCTCCCTGTATTTTCCCCTGCCACCTTTAGAATTTGAAAGAGAGTATTCCAGTCAACATTGTCAAAAGCTTTCTCTAAGTCCACAAATGCTAGAAAAGTAGGTTTGCTTTTCCTTAATCTTTCTTCTAAGATA
Organism: Schistocerca nitens; assembly: GCF_023898315.1. Lineage (NCBI taxonomy): Eukaryota > Metazoa > Arthropoda > Insecta > Orthoptera > Acrididae > Schistocerca > Schistocerca nitens. The sequence goes on from NC_064622.1 coordinate 15,824,451, forward strand.
AGTCGTAAGGTCAGTATTGCCTCACGTGTTCCAGTATTTCTACGGAATCCAAACTGATCTTTCCCGAGGTCGGCTTCTACTAGTTTTTCCATTCGTCTGTAAAGAATTCGTGTTAGTATTTTGCAGCTGTGGCTTATTAAACTGATTGTTCGGTAATTCTCACATCTGTCAACACCTGCTTTCTTTGGGATTGGAATTATTATATTCTTCTTGAAGTCTGAGGGTATTTCGCCTGTTTCATACATCTTGCTCACCAGATGATAGAGTTTTGTCAGGACTGGCTCTCCCAAGGCCGTCAGTAGTTCCAATGGAATGTTGTCTACTCCGGGGGCGTTGTTTCGACTCAGGTCTTTCAGTGCTCTGTCAAACTCTTCACGCAGTATCTTATCTCCCATTTCATCTTCATCTACATCCTCTTCCATTTCCATAATATTGTCCTCAAGTACATCGCCCTTGTATAGACCCTCAATATACTCCTTCCACCTTTCTGCTTTCCCTTCTTTGCTTAGAACTGGGTTTCCATCTGAACTCTTGATGTTCATACAAGTGGTTCTCTTATCTCCAAAGGTCTCTTTAATTTTCCTGTAGGCAGTATCTATCTTACCCCTAGTGAGATAAGCCTCTACATCCTTTCATTTGTCCTCTAGCCATCCCTGCTTAGCCATTTTGCACTTCCTGTCGATCTCATTTTTGAGACATTTGTATTCCTTTTTGCCTGCTTCATTTACTGCATTTTTATATTTTCTCCTTTCATCAATTAAATTCAATATTTCTTCTGTTACCCAAGGATTTCTACTAGCCCTCGTCTTTTTACCTACTTGATCCTCTGCTGCCTTCACTACTTCATCCCTCAAAGCTACCCATTCTTCTTCTACTGTATTTCTTTCCCCCATTCCTGTCAATTGTTCCCTTATGCTCTCCCTGAAACCTCTGGTTCTTTCAGTTTATCCAGGTCCCATCTCCTTAAATTCCCACCTTTTTGCAGTTTCTTCAGTTTTAATCTACGGGTCATAACCAATAGATTGTGGTCAGAGTCCACATCTGCCCCTGGAAATGTCTTACAATTTAAAACCTGGTTCCTAAATCTCTGTCTTACCATTATATAATCTATCTGATACCTTTTAGTATCTCCAGGGTTCTTCCATGTATACAACCTTCTATCATGATTATTAAACCAAGTGTTGGCTATGATTAAGTTGTGCTCTGTGCAAAATTCTACCAGGCGGCTTCCTCTTTCATTTCTTAGCCCCAATCTATATTCACTTACTACGTTTCCTTCTTTCCCTTTTCCTACACTCGAATTCCAGTCACCCATGACTATTAAATTTTCGTCTCCCTTCACTATCTGAATAATTTCTTTTATTTCCTCATACATTTCTTCAATTTCTTCGTCATCTGCAGAGCTAGTTGGCATATAAACTTGTACTACTGTAGTAGGTGTGGGCTTCGTATCTATCTTGGCCACAATAATGTGTTCACTATGCTGTTTGTAGTAGCTTACCCGCGTTCCTATTTTCCTATTCATTATTAAACCTACTCCTGCATTACCCCTATTTGATTTTGTGTTTTTAACCCTGTAGTCACCTGACCAGAAGTCTTGTTCCTCCTGCCACCGAACTTCACTAATTCCCACTATATCTAACTTTAACCTATCCATTTCCCTTTTCAAATTTTCTAACCTACCTGCCCGATTAAGGGATCTGACATTCCACACTCCGATCCGTAGAACGCCAGTTTTCTTTCTCCTGACAACGACATCCTCTTGAGTAGTCCCCGCCCGGAGATCCGAATGGGGGACTATTTTACCTCCGGAATATTTTACCCAAGAGGACGCCATCATCATTTAATCATACAGTAAAGCTGCATACCCTCTTCAGCTGTTCGCAGTACCAGCACAGCAAGGCCGTTTTGGTTATTGTTACAAGGCCAGATCAGTCAATCATCCAGACTGTTGCCCTTGCAACTACTGAAAAGGCTGCTGCCCCTCTTCAGGAACCACACGTTTGTCTGGCCTCTCAACAGATACCCCTCCGTTGTGGTTGCACCTACGGTACGGCTATCTGTATCACTGAGGCACGCAAGCCTCCCCACCAACAGCAAGGTCCATGGTTCATGGGGGGGGGGGTTCAAAATTGTGTGTTAGGTGAAATGTCGATTCTCTTAATAAATCATCACTCACTTCATCCTGGCATCTACCAAAGCAGTCCTTAGACTGTGTGTGGGTATCTAAGTAACCACAATCATATTGAATTGCTTTATTCTTATCATATGGCTGCAGGCATACAGCTGGCACTACCAAAACTACTGTTATCGCACTAAAAAATAGCAGAAATGCATTTATATACAGTTAAAATGTTGCAAGATTTATTTACACCCAAGCATCTTCATCATTATCAGCATAAGCTTCATCAACTATTATTAAAGCATAATAAATTTGATTTGTAATAGACTTTTCATTATATCTTCTACTCATTGGGCACTTAATTTGTCTTTTTAACCATTCATCGATACATTCTTTATGAGAAATATGATTGCAGCTTGTTGAAGTGGCAACTTCTGACACCGAGTGTATCACAATGACCAAATGTAGTGGGGAGAGGTAGAAAGCACCATATTAAAACTTGTCCGAGCTTTTCAAATGATTGATTTGTTTCCACTACAGTGCCCTGTTTACCATTGGCTGTGTCACAGGGTCCTGCAATGCTGAGGACACCGCCCCAGCGACCCAGTGCAATGCGCTGCTGTGTGTCGTCCTTGTATGCCAGCGGAGCTGTGTCGTCATCAGGGTGCCGGCAGTCGACTCAGCGTTCGGAGTCCCTGCTGACTCAGCGCCGCTTGGTGTGAGCCACGGGCGGCCAGCTGCGTCCTTCTCTCTGGTGTGTCTGAGATCACGGCGACCGCAAGCACCTGCGTCCGAATCTGTGGCCCTTGCCCCAGGATGCCTCTGGCATGCGTTGGGAGCCAAAACGACTGCCTGCGGTAGTGAGCTGAAGAGAGGCCTGCCACTGGCTGGCTGGTATGGACCCCACATTGGCCTCAGACGGTCGAACCAGCGACCTGCCGTGGGCTGGAACACTGACGCCCCATCTGCTGCTGTGTGTAGCTGGCAGTGTTACGTGCCCAGCCGTCTAGGAGAGCTGCCACACTTGAATGAACCTCGTTAGAAACCCACACCTATTTATATTCGGCTATGGGCCTCTGTTTTGCTAACGCAATGCTCTGAGTCACGTACTCATAATACCTAGGTAGGGCAGTGGGCCCCCTCTGCCTGTAACTTGCGCCATGCAGACCGCTGTGTTTACTCTTTTCAGCGGGTCTATGGCTCTGTGGCCTCCATTCTACTTTGCAACCACTGGTAGTGTAACGTATGGTCAACAGGCCCGTGCCTAGCTGTAGCCTGTGCGCTCCAAAATATTGCACCCAAACTGACTTCTCCTATCCCAGAAGGTAGTGCCCCTACATTGTTTTTATAAATCGATAATTTTCATTACTTAAGGATATACGACATTCATATTTTTTAGAGTTTTCCATCAGTATTTCATAAGGTTTAACTATTTTTTGTATAAAAGATTCAGATAGTTTCTTATATTTTAAAATTATTTTCCATCTAACTTTATCTTTAAATCCCATTACATATTTCTTCAGACAAGTCTTGTTCACTTGATGTATTTTACGAATCTAATTTATCTTGAAATTCTGTCATAAAACCAGTACAGCTGTGGCTGTGTAACATTCAATTACATGACTCCTGAAATTGATGCTGGCAGATGGAAGGTTGGTTCTATTATCTTACACTTAGTTCCATTGATTAAAATTCCGCTCCCCTCGAGCTCTATACGTTTCGCTTCTGCAGATATTCCCTGCTCAAAAAAAAAAAACTTGCTACTACCACCAAATTCTCGTAGGTGGAGAAGATCCAACTCATCCTGACCTGTTACAACCTCAGTTTTGGTTCCACAATGTCCCTTGGACAGTCTATTCCTTTCCCCCAGCTAAAAATACCTGCACCGTGCAAGTGTCCCATATTTGTAGCTTCATAGATTTTACTCCAACATTCATTATTTTTTATCCAAGCCCAACACCGATTGTGTGACTTCTTCAACCCTTAAATTTACATTATATGAACTGGTGCAATAAACACAATTTTCCCGACCCAGCACTGTCGATAACTAAAAATTTAAACAGAAAATCGTACGACTCTGACATCTTTCAACACATATTTATTACGACTTTGCCGCAAAACTTACTCCGACGCATTTATTTCTCCAGAACTGCGTTTGATTTCTCCTCCAACAACACTCCACATATGTCAGACGCTACACTTCCTCTTTCAGTGACATGAGGACTGGTATCACCATCACCCTTCCTCCATCTTCAAAAAGACTGCTGCCCCTAGCAGGCTTACAATACTCGAAAACACATGTAAAACACAATGCCTAATTAATCTATGCAAACTCAATGATACATGACATGAAAACAAAAAAACTACAAATACTCTACTACTTTCTAGATCGCAAAGCATACGTTACTTCATGCAGTACTCTATATTCCTGGTTTTCTCTGTGCTTAGCACCTCTCTTCACTCTCTCTTTCTTCCTCATTCCTTCCTGTGACATGCGTGGAATCACATCCGGGTATCCCTTAAATGGCCGTAACCACCGAATGTGTACAATCGTTGCTCTAGTTGGTAGCTGAAGATTAACGTTAATGGGGGTTGTGGTTTCAACAACTTGGTATCGCCCTTGATACCTTGTGAGGAAATTCTTCGTTTTCCCTTTTTGCGTATAGGGGCTGGGCGGCATTACCTATTACCCCACTCTATACTATGGTAAACTTCCTTTCTGCTTTACTGCATCTTCCTGCCTTTCTAAAGCCTTAGTATTTGCCTTTTGTACCCATTTCCAAACATCCCGAATTGTCCTTCAAATTAACGTACAGATTCACTTGTCCTTCCTTTCTGTAGCCTCACCAAATCAAACGGTGACAGCATTTTCGCTCGTACACTACCTCATATGGAGACAAATCGGTATTTGTATGGATTGCATGGTATGTGCATACACAGTTCTTCAGATACTCGTCCCACTGACGGTGATGAGAATCCACATAAAAACTCAGCATCTTCCTGATTGTTCTGTGTACTCGTTCTGTCATTCCATTGACCTGTGGATGCAATGTGCTAGTCCTCAACTTCTTTACGTTCAACAATTTACACAGGTTATTCATTAAATCCGACATGCAGTTGGACCCTTGGTCAGCAATTATTGTCTCCAGTACACCAAACTTCAAAATCCAGTTGTTTGCTAATGCTTACATTACCATTGCCGCCTGTTGATTTGGCATAGCCACCATCTCCACATACCTCGAAAAATGGTCTATTATTGACAGAACGAATCTGTTCCCCGATGGAGTTCACCTGAAAAGTCCTAAGACATCGATCCCCAACAAAGAAAATCGACATCTCGCTTCTGGCAATCGTTGTAGCTGTATCTGTCTCCGGCTCAAATCTGCTCTCTGCACACATGGTATACAGTTCTTGACATACTGATCCACATCTGCTTTCCTGCCTCTCCACCAATACCTCTCTGCCACTTTCCTCTTTGTCGCTTTACACCCTCCATGACCAGATAACAAGTGATCATGTGCTTCCTTTAAAGCCCTATCCCTCAACTTCTCTGACACTACTACCCTTGGCCCTAACTTTGTTTCCCTGCACAGAAGACCGTTGCACATATTAAACTGTGGCTGTGTCCAATACAATTTACAATCGTTGTCTGCACCCTGTAATTCTTGCCATACTGCTAGATCATAACCTAGGACTTCTACTTTTTCCACCTTCCTGCTTAGTGCATCCTCATTACCGTGCTTCTTCTCAGGCTTGTGCACCACCTCGTAGTCGAATTCACTAAGCCTCACAGCCCATCTAGCGAGTCTAGTGGACGTTTCCTTCAACCCCAACAACCACTTCAATGCAGCATTATCTGTCACTAGCCGAAATCTTCTCCCATGTAAATAACATTTAAAATATGTGATTCCATAGATTACGTTAAGCATCTCCCTCTCAGTTGCTGAGTAATTCGTCTCTGCTGCATTCAACTGCATAGACGCACAGGCTTCAGGATGTTCTTTTCCATCAATTTCCTAACTAAGAACACACCCTAATGCTTGGTTCTATGCATCACAAGCTAGTGTAAACTCCTTTTCTAAATCTGGAAACACAAGACCCGGAATTGATGGTAACACTTCTTTCAGTTTGTCAAACGCTTTCTTACACTCTTCTGTCCACTCAAATTTCGCACCCTTCCGTAATAATCGCGTCAACGGCTGTGCTAAATCTGCAAAACCCTTCACGAACTTTCGATAGAAATTGCAAATTACGATGAATGACTGTACTTCCTTAACTGTTTTCGGTTCCAGAAAATCCCTTACAGCCTGTACCAACCTCGGTTCTGTTCGCACTCCGACCTTACTGATAATATGACACAAATATTTTACTTCTTCTCATGCAAAATGACACTTCTCCAGTCTCAACGTCAATCGAGTTGCTCTTAGCCTCATAAAGATTCCCTTAACTGCTGTTTATGTTGCTCCATACTACCTGAAACGATTATAATGTCATCCAAATAGACAAGACGCTGCCGTGGTTTCAAACCCCTCAAGACACTGTCTAGCAACCTCTGAAACGTTCTGATGTACTGGTAATGGCCTCCAGGAGTAGAGAACACTGTTTTTGGACGATCCTCTGGAGCCACCTATAACTGATGATAACCACTTGTCAAATTCATCGTAGAAAAGTACTGGCACTGATCTAAGTGATCCAAAGTCTCTGATATGTTTGGAATGGAGTATGCGTCCGTTACTGTTTGATTATTGAGGTATCGATAGTCACAACAGAACCTGTATTTCTTAGTTCCATTCATATTTTTTTAGGCAAATGCCCGCTCCCCAGCAACTATTACTATGCTCTGTTATACCGTCCGCAAGCTGCTGATCAATGAACTCCTCCACAATCGGCTGCAAATACCTCGGTATTCTGTATGGTGTACGGGAAACAGGTGTTTCATTCCCTGTTGGTATCCTATGTTGAACTAATGGAGTTGCTGGTAACGGCCCTTGTGGAAAAAACAACTCCTTAAATTCCCACAATAATTCTTCCATATGATCTCTTTCTCCTCCATTCAAATGCTTAATTTTGTCCCCCAAAGCAGTTCTATCGGCAGTTAGTGGTTGATCGCTTCGCCTACATCTCGAACACAGGTCTTCATCATCTAGAACACCCAAATTTGCTACTAAAACTCCTTTCCTGAAATTCGCGTCTACAGCGTTAAAATTATCCACATTCACGGGAACTACTCGCCTGTCATTCCCCTCTGGTACGTGTACAACACTACGTTTCACAAAACAACCCAGTGAACCCAAAACTTCATTATCCTGCAATGGTTCAATAACACATACCGTACCTACAGGTAGATTTGACTCCACACTTAACCAAAGTGACTTCCTGGTGCCACTAAACACACACTCATGCGAATTAAGCCTTAATACTAATGTACGCGGTTCAATTCGTTTGTTCATTACGTTGAACGCCCCTCGCGACAGCTCTGCATTGAGAACAGATTCCCCTAGCTAAGATAAGATTCCACCAAGTTCCACAATTCGTTGTCCAAGGTCAATTTTGGCATGATGTTGACGCAAGAAATCTACTCCTAGAATCATGTCGTAGCCCTCGCTTACCCATGGTACTACCTCCAGGCATGCATTAAATCGGACTTTCTCTATTCGAAAGTCAGCTGTCTCCGACCCCAAAGGTGTGACTTCCTTATTCCCCACTCCACCCAACCTATAACGTGGTGGGTCTAGCTTCCTTCGTCCCATTATATTCCTAGTAGCCACTGACACTTGCGCCCCTGTGTCCAACAAAATCTTAAACTTTTTAGTTCCTACAGATCCTACCACTGAACATTTCACCTCTCCATATTTATCCGTAGCATTGAAATTAAACGGGAGCTCCATTAGGTGGGTCTTGGAACCCCTCTGCCGTTTAATGCTTGTCCACTCTCTCCTATCTCCACTTCTCCATCCTCCCCACTGCCGATTTCCACCCCTTCCTTTACTCCTCGGTGACGGGGTACATTGACTTTGCACATGTCCCATACTACCACACTTAAAACATTTCAAACCCGCTGTAAACACTGTTTGCCTTACACGTACCCCTGTTGCCACATCTATTTCCTCACATTGGTTCAAATGGTTCAAATGGCTCTGAGCACTATGGGACTAAACATCTGTGGTCATCAGTCCCCTAGAACATAGAACTACTTAAACCTAACTAACCTAAGAACATCACACACATCCATGCCCGAGGCAGGATTCGAACCTGCGACCGTAGCAGTCGCGCGGTTCCGGACTGAGCGCCTAGAACCGCGAGACGACCGCGGCGGCCGGCTTCCTCACATTGAAACCGAGCGGGGTGGCGCAGTGGTTAGCACACTGGACTCGCATTCGGGAGGACGACGGTTCAATCCCGCGTCTGGCCATCCTGATTTAGGTTTTCCGTGATTTCCCTAAATCGCTCCAGGCAAATGCCGGGATGGTTCCTTTGAAAGGGCACGGCCGACTTCCTTCCTTAATCCGATGAGACTGATAACCTCGCTATTTGGTCTCTTCCCCCCAACCAATCCAATCCTCACATCGAATTGCCAGCTGAATGGCCGAATACAATTCTTCCAGAGTTCCTTCACGCACTTTCCGTGACATATGCGCCGGTAACCTTCTCAAAATTACATCAAGTGCTCTTTGTTCGGCCTCCTGCAACGGAACACTATTCGCTTCATCACTCTCACCCAACTCGTAAGTATACTCACTTATTTCCCTTATCCTGTCCTCAAATTTCTCCATCGTCTCCCCCTGTCTCTTTCACATTGTACTTAACCCTCCCTAAAGTACCGAGCGTTATTCTGTTGTTTGCACCTTTGTAAAAACCCTTCCTATAACTGCTTAAACTTCCCTGCCTTCAGCCGGCCTCAGTGGCCGAGCGGTTCTAGGCGCTACAGTCTGGAACCACGCGACCGCTACAGTCGCAGGTTCGAATCCTGCCTCGGGCATGGATGTGTTTGATGTCCTTAGGTTAGTTATGTTTAGGTAGTTCTACGTTCTAGGGGACTGATGACCTCAGCAGTTAAGACCCATAGTGCTCAGAGCCATTTTTTGTCCTGCCTTCCTTAAGGCCTCGGAACACCTTACATATGTTTCCGCTTCACCTGTTAATCTAATCTTGGCTATATTTAACAACTGCTCATCAGACCAACCATTCATCACCACTGAAACCTCCAATCCTCCACGCACGAACGCACATCCTCAGATGCCTTAACAGAAAACGGAATAATCAAACTCGCAGCAGCTATTTCCTGCACCCTAGGCAGTAACGACCGATCAGATGCGGTTTCCCGCTCATTTATAGATGTTAATTCATTTCTCAACTGCGTATTGTCTGTTGTCCATTTTGCCACTTTTTCCAACAAAATCCGTACCGCTTCTGGTTCCGACACACCTCGCATCCCTGACTCTGCCATTGTATTGCTATCATTCCCACTTAGTCCCGAAACAAACCATTTAAGTATACGAATAACCCAACTCCCTACACCTCAGTATCAACATGGTAACATCATACTCAAACCAATACAAAAGTAATTAAATGCCACAAAAAATAATAACTCTTACTGCCCCAAATGCACTAACAGTTATTCTGGCAAAAACAATTAATGTGCCTACACAAAAATGTCCAACACTCAAAAGAAAACTGGTCAAAACTCACCACATCTTGTGACCGTAATGCAGGCGGTGGGCTCAAACGTCGTACTGAGCAGATGAAATCCGCTATTCTGACACCAAATGAAGTAGAGAGAGGTAGAAAGCACTGTATTAAGACTCGTCCAAGCTTTCCAAATGATTTATTTGTTTCCACTACAGTGCCCCGTTCACCTCGGTCTGCATCACAGGGTCCTGCAATGCTGAGGCCACCGCTCCAGCGACCCAGTGCAACACGCTGCTGTGTATCAGACTTGTACGCCAGCGGAGTTGTGGTGTTGTCAGGGTGCCGGCATTTGACTCAGCGATTGGCGTCCGTGCTGACTCAGCACCACATGGTGTGAACTGCAGGTGGCCAGCTGTGTCCTTATTACTGGCGTGGCTGAGATCGCGGCGACCACAAGTGCTCACGATCCGGCTTCCAAATATGCAGCCATCGCCCCAGGATGCCTCCAACATGTGTTGGGAGCTAAGACGACTGCTCGCAGTAGCAAGCCTAACAGTGGCCCTCCACTGGCTGGCTGGCTACCGACAATGTGTCGGCCTTAGAGGGTCCAACAGTGAGCTGCCGTGGACTGGAACGTTAGTGCCCCATCTGCTGCTGCATGTAGCTGGTGGTTTGACATGCCCTGACATCCAGGAGAGCTGCCACACGTGAATGAATCTCGTTACAAACCCACACCTATTTATACATGGCTGTGCACCTGTTTTGCTAACGCACTGCTCTGAGTCATGTACTCGTAACACCTAGGTAGCTCAGTGGGCCTCTTCTGCCTGTAACTAGCACCTTGCAGATGGCTGCGTTTACTCTTTTCAGCGGGTCTATGGCCCTATGGCCTCCATTCTACTTTGCAACCACTGGTAGCATAACTTACTGTCAACAGGCCCATGCCTGGCTGCACTCCAAAATATTGCACCAAAACTGACTTTTCCTGTCCCAAACGGTAGTGCTGCTATATAGTTTTTATAAATAGATCATTTTCATTACTTAAGGATTTAGGACATTCAAATTTTTTGATTGTTCCATCAGTATTTCATAAGGTTTGATTATTTTTTGTATAAAAGATTCAGATAGTTCCTGATATTTTAAAATTATTTCGCAACTAACTTTATCTTTAAATTCCATTATATATTTCTTCAGACAATTCTTGTTCATTGTTGAGGCTAACAATTATTGTTCACCTGATGTATTTTCTGAATCTAATTTATCTTGAACTTCTCTCATAAAACCTTTAGATAATGTTAGATTACATAGCATTTCTTTGAAATGTATTTTATCCTGAAAATCTCTAATAAAATCTTCAGATAATTTTTGACACCTTGATATGTGATTCCAATTTAGTTTATCTTGAAATTCTCTTATAAATTTTTTGGCTATATTATAACATCTCGAAATTAATTATTTCTATTCAAATTCACTAATTGGATTTTTCTTTTTAATATAATCAACACTATTACACCATATGTTTCATTTGTTAAATAGAAGTCACATAATTGTTTTTAATTCATCCACTTCATTGCAATGGCAAGAGCTCATGCTTGGCTTGCTAATATTATTATTCATTTCTTCATTAAGATTATGATTATTAATGAGATCATGCACTGAAGATGAACTAATCTCAAGCAACTGATCAATAAATTGTTGTTTCTTAAGTTTAATGTACCCTTTAAGTAATAATTCTTTTGGTCTAGCTTTCAGTTCACTGACTTTCAGACTATTTAAGCTCACCACTTCGTAGAAATAATTTTTATTAGATCAATAAAAAAATTAAAATTCAAAAAAGTATCATTTTCCTCTTAAAAATTAATCCAGTCTTCGAACAAAGAAATGCATTAATTACAAATGACAGTTTAAGTTTTCCATATGTAATACCAGAGAGGTAAAATTTCCCATCTGAAAATTTTAAACAGATTTGAAAAGATTGTAATGATTACTAAGCCAACAGCTACACTTACATGCAGATATCAATTTCATTAATGAACTGGGATTGTATTCATTAATTTTTAAATTAAAAAATTAAAAGTCTAATAAATTTTTTTTCTCTTGAATGTAATGAATTATAGATCTAATCAACAAGCTTACTTATAATAATAATCAAGTGTGTATGATTATTGATGAAAAGAATAATTCAAGGTATTACAAAAATCAAGTTACTGATTTTTAGGATATGTTCAACAAAGGAAAGCAATTCAAGACCATCTAAATATTTACAAAACAAAAAAAAATCAATGAACCAGGTCTATATTCCTTAGTTATGAGATCTAAAATGCTCTTACCAGAAAATTTTCAAGATTGGGCTTATGAAGAAGAATTAGAAAATATGGAGACTGTAACATTAAAAAAGAAGTAATATCTTTTTATAAAGATAAGATAAATCACAAAAATTATTGCATAGAACAACCAGAAAAAATAATTAAAAAATGAAGAATGCAATAAAATATATGGGGAACGAATAGAAAATTTAAGATAAATGGTTCATATTGCTTCATAGATAATATACGAACTAAATGAAGAAATAAATAAGTTATTACCTCATGTTGTCCCTCAAACAGTGAAAATTTTAGACCGACTTCCGTTTTTTGAAATTATTTGACAATGATTGCGAGTACACTTGCTACGTTATCATAGCTCAGAGAAAAAATGTATGAAAACAGTTATATAGGATCGAAGATAGACATCCAAATTGTAAAGAAATGTTATTACTTCATTCCAATTCCTTTTCAGTAAATTTATATCAATGAATGAATGAAGTTTTAAGAATTATTTGTTTTCATAATTATTTTAATATTTTAAATGATTACACTCAGGAGCAATTGATTAATGATATAATAAATCTACATATGGCAAATTGGGTTTATATTTTCAGCAAGTGGTGTCCCACTCTCTAAAAATTAAAGGATACTAAAACCAGAGGTGCAGAGTAGCACCTCTGAAAAATTTAAACAAATGGTATTTTATTATTTTACAGAGGAATCCAAATGCCCTGCGAAAATTTTGAACTTAATTCATTACGGAATTTCAGAAAGGATTTTCTCCCCTCCTGCATATCTTAAACTTTATCCATTATTGATATTGAAAGGTCTCAGATGGAGAATCCTGGAAATACAAAGCAGATGAAATTTTATATATTATTTATGACTATTTTCAAGTGTGTAAATATTTACCTACCTGTAATAATATCAATTTTCAATGCATCAAATATTTGATAACATACAAAAACATCAAATAATTTAAACAAAAGTCAGCAATCGAATATTATGATACTGAAATATGACAAGGAAAACCTAATTTTATTAAAAATTAAAAAACTAATAAAAATTATTTTTAATAAATGGTGGCAATTCCATTGATATCTAATTCAGAAACATACATCATTACATGACTTAAGACTTCAGACTGCAACAATTTATTTGAATTTATTCAGAATAATACAGGATTGTTTATAACAATAAAGACGTTTTTGTTATAAATGACAAAGAGAGTAATCTGTGGTAAAGCCAAATATGTTACAGAGTTACTGGAGCATAAATATACTGATGATGCAATTCGAAGACATATAGATATCGATGATAAACTAAAATATGAATATATATCTAGAATCAACAAATTACTGGGTCTAATTCATAATGAAAAAAATAACTATATTTATCAACAAATCTTGACTGTAAAAGTTGATATTTAAATCAAATTTGCCTCTTGCTGAAATGTTTACTAAATTGGTAACTAAAGAAGTTTTACCAACCATTAGAAAACATGGTCAACACAAATTTAGAACAACAAATTGAAGATTTACAAATTGGTCAAGAAATGGCTATGTGTGTTCTGAAGAAAAGAAGAGAAGAATCTGAAAACTTCATGAGAAATATTAAATTATCAGAGAAATACAACCATATGTAGTTACATAAGATATTAATTTTGAGACATATGTTCGTTCTTGTAAAATTAATTGATGATGAATCTGAATACTATTATTATGTCATTAGAATACAAAGATGAAATTTTACAAACACAATTATGTGGAATTATAGAGAGATATCCAGATTGTGAAGAAATGTTAAGACTTGCATATGATCCTAACTCAATAAATTTATATGAAAGAATGAAAGAAAATTTAAGGATTGTCTGTCATCAGTTATTTCAATATTTGGATGACTACACTCAAGAACAATTGATAATTGATATAAATAATCTTCATGAGACTGAAGTAATGTAATTTTAAATACCACAGTAAATAACTTACAATTGCTTTTTAAGTATTCATAAACAATACGAATTTCTTCTCCATTAAGATTGTGCAAATAATTCATATCAGTGAACTGAGTTATGAATTTAGATACTATATTTTCATTGTCATCCGGATAACATACGGAGAGAAAAAATGGAGAGATAATTTTCTCATTGGTAGTGTTTGGTAAATTTATATATATAAATTTTAGAAGATATTTTTTAATTTAGGTAGCTGATGAAGATGATGAAAATAAGTAGAACAAGGGACTTCAAACATGCAAATTAATTATTTCTCAATAAAAGTAAGTTTTCAATTACTTTTTTGTAATTAAATTTTATATAACATTCATAACTATTCTTATGTACATTTAATAAGTAAAAGTCACCAAATCCAATATTTGATTCCAACAACTCAAATTTAAAATCCTCAAATGGTTCTGACATTGAATTGTTTTTGTTAACTTTTATCTGAATATTAAAATATACTTGGATGTAGCCCAAGGACTGCTTTAGTTGCAGCTTATCTTCTTTAATAAAACACTAACCGGAACGAATATTATAATTAGTATCAAACTGATTTAAAGTTTCAATGAAGGCTTCCATTTATATATAAATTTTTTATAAGATAATATTATATTGCGACAGCTAAAGCAGTCCAAAGACTGCTTCTTTATTTACCAAACTGTTATATGTATCATCAGATCCTAACCTTTTAACATATACTTTATTATCTTTCCTTTTAAGAACTTTTCCAAGAAGGTATACATGAGGATAGGTTTTTTCCTATTATTCATACTTATAAAAATTTTGTTTTACTTCATCACCATTTAAATCTTTCAATTTATATGCGGTTGTAGAAGACACAGTCTGAAGACTGCTTTCGCTGTCCCCAAAATGAATAACATCTTGGACTTCAAAAATTTCTGTTGTTCAATTGGCTGCATTTCCTTTTTCAAAAGTCCCTTATGTTTACTGATTCTAACTTTAGTTCCTTTTTAAAATTTATTTCTATCTTGGTTTGTAATTTCTTTCATTAACTGCTGTTGGTTTCGTTTTATAATTGAATGTTTTGTGTTTGTCAGCTAATTTCGAGACTAAATCAACTCATGTCATCCTTGAAGGAAATTTTTTCCAAGTCTTTTCTTGCAATGCTCTGTTAAACATTTTAACAACAGATGCTTTTAATTTGGTAAAAGTTGAGTAATGATTAATATTATACTTTTCATCAATTCTTGAACATCTTTATTATAAAATTTTTTTCCATTATCTATTTGTAAATATTTTGGATTGTGGCCTTCTCTAAATATTTTTGCAAAAGCATAAACTACATTTTTACCTTTTTATCTTTAACTGGAATATCCCAAATTTTGAACAAACATCTGTTACAGTTAATAAATATTTATATCCTTTCTTTATTTTTGGAATTACTTTCAGATTACCTGAGTCCATTTCAACTAAATCAGCTTGCCATAGATCATCCATTCCAAAAGAAATTACATTTCTTTGTTTAAAATTTTTCTCATTGGTTTATGTAATTCATTCACAATTTCTTCACAAATATTAAATTTTTTAAATGAATTTACTATTTTTAGTTTTACATACTGTACAAAGACCCTCAATTCTTTGTCTTCCATTTTCAGTTGTTACTCTGTGAGGGTTATGTGTTTCAGCAAACTTTTTTCAGTTCAATGAGTAGATATGGGTTTCCATTTATGTAGGATAAATGCTTACTAACGTTTTAATTATTTCACCAAATACAATTAACTTTACATCAACTGGCACAGTTTTTACTTTATCCTTGAATCTTATAGTTTGAAAATTTGATTTTTGTACAATGATTAATTGATTATTATTATTTATTTCATATAGTTTATCAGATACACTTACTGTAAAACAAAAATCGTCAAATTCCAATCCCTGATTATATTCTTACCAACAATTATAATTCTCTTAATTCTGAAATCATATTCAAAATTGTATATTTTTTGTTCATCTCCAGCCATAAACGTAAATTGAATTATCTGTCTATCATATACTAAATTTTCCGGTCTATTACATCCCTCTGAAGCAGATGTAAGATTTGTATGCATGCTTTTTATTTTTTTCATCAAGATTTTTTATAGTGTT
Organism: Schistocerca nitens; assembly: GCF_023898315.1. Taxonomy (NCBI): domain Eukaryota; kingdom Metazoa; phylum Arthropoda; class Insecta; order Orthoptera; family Acrididae; genus Schistocerca; species Schistocerca nitens. Next base: position 15,840,610 of record NC_064622.1, read on the forward strand.
AAAAGTATCTTCATGAATTTGTGGTGGCATGTCTGAATAAAATATTCTCAGTTTTGAATATCAGCTGATTATTGAATGCTTTTAATATTATTTATGTACATTGTAAATTTTACACTGTACTTCATTTGATGACTTGATGTTTTTCCGGAAACTTAGTAATGATTAACACTAGTGAAGTGAAACACTGTTTTACATAAGAATATGTGTAGAACAGGTCAATGTATTCAGTTTACAAAATAGGTACCTTAGCAGATTTATTATATAGTATTGCAGTTTTTATTTGTAGTGCAGTACACTCCACTTTTGACAGAAGTTATCTGAAAACATATATTTATGTCCCTGCTTCAAAATTTGTCCAAAAAGTTAGGATTGTAGTTTATTAAGTTTGTAGCTCGCCTAGCTACTGCCTTATGGCCATCTTTAGTAAATTCGTGTTAGTTAACGATGGGAAATTAGAATTGCAATTCATAAACAGACATTGCAAGGAAAAGGGTTACCACACAGTGATGAAGAAAAGATCTGGCAACATCGTCGCAGAGTATTTATAACACTGTCGCAGAAGGTGGAGCAGGGGTGGCAACAACTAGAACACGTGGCGCACTGCTATCAGTACAGCTGACTGAATACACCATTGTCGGAGTTTCTACATTACAGATCTGTAGCTTGTAGGAGAACGTGTGACTTGGTCTTAATTAATAGCGGCCACAGTGAACGATCCAGGTGATTTTCGGAATGATTATGAAAGGCTGCAAAAATTATGCTAAACAGAGTATTTATGCGAAATATCATTCGTTAGGCGAATCAATTTCCTGCATTTTCTTTTATTCATTGCGCGAATCCCTCGTTATGTGAGGTGCACGGTAAATAAGGTTGCACTGTAGTAAAGGAAATTATGGCGTGTGGGACACCGTGCACGACACACCCGTGACCGCAGGTCGAATTGGTGGTGTTCGGAGATGCCTGCTCTAGGGAAACCAGCGTTCTATGTCCAGCAGTGTGGCTTACCTGCAGCAGTGTAAGGGTTGGCAATGAGTATCTCTGTCCAGTTGCCGTCCGTCCGGCTGGAGGGAAAGGTGGTGACGGTGGTGACTTGGTGGCCCCGCTGCTCTAGCGTCCTCAGGAAGGTCTCGGCCAGCCCCCACTGGCTGCGGCCGACCGACTGGAACAGCCCCAACACCCGGGCAGCCTCCAGCTGACCCGGCGGCACCACCAGACACAGAAAAGCGCACAGCGACCACGCGGGCACCATCTGGAATTTCACACCAGACTTCAGTGAGCTCGCTAATTCCAGAACGGACGAACCCGAGATACCGCTGATTCTTTTCTAATCCAGCGATTTATCTCATCCTGCCAGTTGCGTCATTCTACTTTTACGAAGGCTTTAAATGGGAACATTTTTAGGTTAGGCTTTACCGTGACTGATACTGACATTAAATGAAACAAGTTTACTGTTACCAGTCACCGTTTTATTTATTTCCACGACGCGTTTCGAAGGTTTAAACCTCCATCATCGGGTAGATTTACATTAGTTAGTATTACATATGTGTGTGTGTTGTGTTACGATTTTTGGAGGAACTTGTGGCACTGCCTAGTGGAAAAACAAGACACTATTTCAGAATATGGTTTAGGATTACTTTTGACAAAAAAGTGAACTAATATCTAATGGTAAACATTAAATAAGTAAACTAGAGTACCTCCAGTGGTCATAGGTTCCTTTTGCTGTCGTAACACATCACATGTATACTGCCACATTTGTAAACATATATGACGTCTGGAATCAGTTGGGTGCAAGGCTCGTATAGCAGAAGAGAAGACATAATCGCAAAGTGCAAAGAATATTCATCGTAACAACATTATTACAGAATAATTGTTTAAAGCATTTGGAGGTGTTTGTTTTGAGGTGTCGAATATATGTGTGTGTACTTCAGGTGGTATATAAATCCAATTCTGACAAGTTAAAACAGCTAAACATTCGTACTCGTTTATAAAATCAGGTGAAATGTTAAAACGGCTTAAAGTTCATACTTGTTAATAACAATTAGGTGAAATGTTACAGGCTTGAATTACAATGATCATATTGGCTACAGCAGTGAAATCATACATAGACGACACTCTTTGATTGGGATTAATAAACAAATGTGAGGGGCTGGAGGCAGAAGGAGAGGAAGAGAGAGAGAGAAAGTGTGTGTCTGTGAGAGAGGGAAGGAGGGAGAGGGAGAGAGAGAGAGAGAGAGAGAGAGAGAGAGAGAGGAAAGAGTGATTGTATGAGAGGAAACATTTACATGGCAAGGAGTCTTAAGATTACATGTTGCATATATTAGCTGCCTAAAGGTTGGGGTAATACATTAACCAATGTAACAGTAAACTTGTTGTTTCATTTAATTTTACGAAGGCTTTTTTCTTTCCTTTTTTTTTTCTTCCGATGTCCAGAGAAGCTTTGTGGACGTGTGTTGCAGTACGCCCGTCTACACTGGCATGTCGCACTTTTCAGTTCTGAGCACACAGTAAGCACCTGAAGATGACAGTAAAATAACGTCTCCAGTAATCAGCGCAATAAAAGTAAGAAACAGAGTAGAGAAACAGTTGAATGACGCTCGAAATCATGTACAGGAAATGAGGCACGTGAAATGTTTGTCTAAGATATTTTAGTTCTTATTTTTAGACAAAACATTTGACAAACGTTTGCCTGATGTTTCCGTTCGCTCACGTGTGACAGTCAGTGGGTTAAGCGACGGCCGGCAGCTGCCCGCTACTCACCGTTGCCCGCACGCCTCGACAGCCGGCTGTGGACCGCGGCGGCAGCACACTGGCGGGGCAGGGACAGAGAGCGCTGAAGGCCCAGCTGTACGGGTTTCTTCCGGCGGCCTCGACCCGCTGACGTCACCGCCACTGGGCCAGAAACCGCCGCCGGCTCGAGACCACGCAGTGGGACGTAGGAGCGCCAGAGCTGGGGAACGTCAGGCGTCTTTGGAAACTGCGGCAGCTGAACGACACGTGAGAGGTTTTACGACTACAGCCGCTGATAAGGCGCGGTAGGTCTCGTCGCCTGACACTGTGTGGTTCCAACCTGCTTTCTCCGTTGCGTGGTTGTAAAAGTTTTACCATGTGCAGGGTGTGGCGACATAAATAAAAAAAATTTAATTTTTTTTTTAAAGAGGAAAATTATGGATATGGAACTGTAACTTCCGAATTTTTGACGGGATTTTTTACGGATTGTATTGACCGGCTTGAATGCAGACAAATTCAGTGCTGCGTGAAATTTGCCTGTAATATAATTTAGAAGTCTGATTAATTACATTTTTGAATTCTACGTCATTGTTGATTAAATCAGAGTTCTCACCTTTGACGTAGAATTAGTCCTTCTGCGACAATATTAATTCATTAGTCGCCATCGATGTTCTTCTCTTTGTTGACCGTGTGTATCTTCCTGAGTCGGCATCGGTGGAAACCAACGAATACAATGCTACGTCGCTTCAAATAATTCTCATAAAACTTCGATACTTCTCACTATTTTTTATTCACAAGACAATAAGACTTGCTCTGCTCGTCGCACTAACCATAAATACTAACAAGATGGCTGCCTTTCCGCACACATCAGAAATTACGTCTATGCTCTACAAGGTAACAATCGAAAGTGTCTCATAACTGCTTCTTGGAGTATGAAACAAAATAGAATCCAATATGAACATTACAGAGATTATATTCTACATCCCTCTCAATTTAATCTTTGGCGCAGCCATTAAGGTATTGTATGTCTCTGCGTCGGAATGTGTCATTACAAGGGTTAGTTTGCTTGTATCATGACGTTTCTCACTAAAACGATGAACAGTTCACACGACATCTTGCTTTTCAATTAGTCGTGCAGTCGTTCAGGTTTAACAAAGGTATCAGACGAAGAGGCAAATTCTCTGTCACGTATTTCAAAAGTGCACAGTGTTAACGCTTTTAGATCTGAACCATCTGTTTTTCAAACGAAGAAAGGTTAGTGGCATTAGGTATTCACAAAATTCTCATATCTTCAGCCAAACTTTGTGATTTACCGGATGTATATTACCAGCCAATTTCAGTTTGGAACACACTATCAGTGAAGTAAAGTGCCCACACTTTGCTGATGGCGAGATTTCAGATTAACACGATGAATAATGGTGAGGTTTCTAGTTCCCTCCGATTTCACGAATTACCGTATAACATGTACAATAACGAGAATTTCTAGCGAATACTTTTTTTTTAAAAAAAAGCAGGTTCAGTGAGAGAAAATTTAAGCTCTATAATATTCCGCACTGTGAGACATTTCTGGAGGATTGCAGATCTCCTAAGGAGGGAACCACTGTGTAGAATTATGATTATACTGAGAATTTTAAATACTGAGCTGTTCGAGACTCTTTCGATATTAGGAGTGATTTAAAATGGAATGGCCATATAAAGTTGATCGTCGGTAAAGCAGATGCCAGACAGATTCATTGGAAGAATCCTAAGGAAATGCAATCCGAAAACAAAGGAAGTAGGTTACAGTACGCTTGTTTGCACACTGTTTGAATACTGCTCAGCAGTGTGGGATCCGTACCAGATAGGGTTGATAGAAGAGATAGAGAAGATCCAACGGAGAGCAGCGCGCTTCGTTACAGGATCATTTAGTAATCGCGAAAGCGCTACGGAGATGACAGATAAACTCCAGTGGAAGACTCTGCAGGAGAGACGCTCAGTAGCTCGGTACGGGCTTTTGTTGAAGTTTCGAGAACATACCTTCAACGAGGAGTCAAGCAGTACATTGCTCCCTCCTACGTATATCTCGCGAAGAGACCATGAGGATAAAATCAGAGAGATAGAGCCCACACAGAGACATACCGACAATCTTTCTTTCCACGAACAATACGAGACTGGAATAGAAGGGAGAACCGATAGAGGTACTCATGGTGCCCTCCGCCACACACCGTCAGGTGGCTTGCGGAGTATGGATATACACTCCTGGAAATTGAAATAAGAACACCGTGAATTCATTGTCCCAGGAAGGGGAAACTTTATTGACACATTCCTGGGGTCAGATACATCACATGATCACACTGACAGAACCACAGGCACATAGACACAGGCAACAGAGCATGCACAATGTCGGCACTAGTACAGTGTATATCCACCTTTCGCAGCAATGCAGGCTGCTATTCTCTCCTGGAGACGATCGTAGAGATGCTGGATGTAGTCCTGTGGAACGGCTTGCCATGCCATTTCCACCTGGCGCCTCAGTTGGACCAGCGTTCGTGCTGGACGTGCAGACCGCGTGAGACGACGCTTCATCCAGTCCCAAACATGCTCAATGGGGGACAGATCCGGAGATCTTGCTGGCCAGGGTAGTTGACTTACACCTTCTAGAGCACGTTGGGTGGCACGGGATACATGCGGACGTGCATTGTCCTGTTGGAACTGCAAGTTCCCTTGCCGGTCTAGGAATGGTAGAACGATGGGTTCGATGACGGTTTGGATGTACCGTGCACTATTCAGTGTCCCCTCGACGATCACCAGTGGTGTACGGCCAGTGTAGGAGATCGCTCCCCACACCATGATGCCGGGTGTTGGCCCTGTGTGCCTCGGTCGTATGCAGTCCTGATTGTGGCGCTCACCTGCACGGCGCCAAACACGCATACGACCTCATTGGCACCAAGGCAGAAGCGACTCTCATCGCTGAAGACGACACGTCTCCATTCGTCCCTCCATTCACGCCTGTCGCGACACCACTGGAGGCGGGCTGCACGATGTTGGGGCGTGAGCGGAAGACGGCCTAACGGTGTGCGGGACCGTAGCCCAGCTTCATGGAGACGGTTGCGAATGGTCCTCGCCGATACCCCAGGAGCAACAGTGTCCCTAATTTGCTGGGAAGTGGCGGTGCGGTCCCCTACGGCACTGCGTAGGATCCTACGGTCTTGGCGTGCATCCGTGCGTCGCTGCGGTCCGGTCCCAGGTCGACGGGCACGTGCACCTTCCGCCGACCACTGGCGACAACATCGATGTACTGTGGAGACCTCACGCCCCCCCGTGTTGAGCAATTCGGCGGTACGTCCACCCGGCCTCCCGCATGCCCACTATACGCTCTCGCTCAAAGTCCGTCAACTGCACATACGGTTCACGTCCACGCTGTCGCGGCATGCTACCAGTGTTAAAGACTGCGATGGAGCTCCGTATGCCACGGCAAACTGGCTGACACTGACGGCGGCGGTGCACAAATGCTGCGCAGCTAGCGCCATTCGACGGCCAACACCGCGGGTCCTGGTGTGTCCGCTGTGCCGTGCGTGTGATCATTGCTTGTACAGCCCTCTCGCAGTGTCCGGAGCAAGTATGGTGGGTCTGACACACCGGTGTCAATGTGTTCTTTTTTCCATTTCCAGGAGTGTAGATATAGATGTAGAAGTGCTACTCGTACACGGGACACGCCAAGTCACCAAAGGGCCTCTGTCTGTAGACGGCAGGTAATTAATTATGTGCTGCTCTTGAAACAGGACTCAACACTTATCGAGGCGTCTTTCACCTGTTTACTGAGTACGTGACAACTGCCCAACTCTGTAAAAATGAAAACGAGCTCAGTTAATATATCGAAAGAAATTAGTTTACTAGATGAGGCTCTACTTTATATTAAAAAAAACTACCAATTAGGTCGTTTAGACCTCTTTGGAATTATTAGGCCATAGTACGTTTGTAAGTAGGCTGTTTAGGTTTTTATGTTCGTAACGCCACGTAGCGCTCTGTATGAAAATCACTGACAGTGCTGTTTGCAGTCTGTGGCTCGTTGGCATTGTTGGAATATTCGCTATTGTAGTGTCGGGCAGTTGGACGTGAACAGCGCGTAGCATTGGGCAGTTGGAGGTGAGCCGCCAGCAGTGGTGGATGTGGGGAGAGAGATGCCAGAGTTTTGAGCGGACGGTCTCGACGCGTGTCCGCCAGAAAAAGGATACTTGTTTAATTGGATGTCACAATATACAGGTTGGTCCATTGTTCGTGACCGGGCCAAATATCTCACGAATTAAGCGTCAACCGAAAAAACTACAAAGAACGAAACTTGTTTGGCTTGAAGGGTTAAACCAGACGGCGCTATGGTTGGCCCGCTAGATGGCGCTGCCATAGGTCAAACGGATATCAACTGCGTTTTTTTAAATAGGAACCCCCATTTTTATTACATATTCGTGTAGTACGTAAAGAAATATTAATGTTTTAGTTGGACCACTTTTTTCGCTTTGTGATAGATGGCGCTGTAATAGTCACAAACGTATAAATACGTGGTATCACGATATCCGTCTCTGAAAGTATTTGTATGGAGTGTAGCCATGTATGGAAGTGAAACATGGACGATAAATAGTTTGGACAAGAAGAGAATAGAAGCTTTCGAAATGTGGTTCTACAGAAGAATGCTGAAGATTAGGTGGGTAGATCACATAACTAATGATGAAGATGGCCCGGTCACGATCAATGGACCACCCTGTATATATAATGATTTTTGAATGCTATTAAGGTAAATACATTGTTTGTTCTCTATTAAAATCTTTCGTTTGCTAACTGTGCCTATCAGTAGTTAGTGCCTTCAGTAGATGGAATCCTTTATTTAGCTGGCAGTATTGGCGCCCGCTGTATTGCAGTAGTTCGAATATCGAAGATTTTTGTGAGGTAAGTGATTCATGAAAGGTATAGGTTCTTGTTAGTCAGGGCTATTTTTTTAGGGATTATTCAAAGTCAGATTGCGTTGCACGAAAAATATTGTGTCAGTTTAGTGATGATCAGAATAAGTACAGAGAAAACGGTTTGAATACGTTAAGTTTTGCTCAGCTTTTTGAAAATCAAATAACGTAGAAGTTTTTCAGCACTGTTATTCATAATTTTTCTAAGGGGACGTTTCGTATTTCTTAATTTTTCAAAGGGGAAGTTACATATATCGACACTTCGCCGAGGATACCTCACTGGAATCTTCTGATTTTTTCTTGTAGTTTGTGTAATTAGTGTAATTATTGTTTATTGCTAGTGCGTAATTGTAGAGAGAATCTCCTTTGTAGTTGTAGTTTTTCAGTGTTGTACTGTGAAACTGTTGTGGCATGCATGTAGATTTGCACCAAGTATTTCGCAGCCGCGCTTTCAATTAATTGCATGTTATTTTCAGTGCTAGTTTAATGTGTTTTCTTATTTTGCTCTTCAAATTGTGCTTTTCTCTGTTATCGTGTGAAATATTGTGACAATTATGGCGTGTGGAAAACATAATACTAGGCTCCAAAGTAAACTGAGAAATGACAATGAAGACGAGAGTATTGTGTTAGCGCCACCGTGTAATGAATTAGCAAATATTCAAAATAGTAATTTGGTGATTGTGCATAGGGAAATGGACCAGACAATAAGTAATGGTGTAGACAGTGAAACAGCTAGTGAACAGGGTAGTATTGTCTATCGATCGGTCGGCAACAGCTCGCCCCAGGAATCCGAAATGACAGGACACAACCTTGCAAATGCTGTAAATTTAGGTTTTGCGTTATTAGCCGTTTCTCAATCAAGACAAGACACATTTTCTTCTTTTCAAAATGCGAATGTTGCCGGTACAAATGCACTGCCGAAAAGTACAGAGGAACATGTTTCAGACATCAGTGCATTGTTTTAAAAATTAATGCAACAAATGGGACAACAGCTTCAAAAGATAGACGCAATGCAACAACATCAAAGACAATCACAGCAGCAAATGGAACAAAATCAGGAACGGACACAGCAACAGCTATAAAAGTTAGACACAATGAAGCAAAATCCTCAAAAGTTAGACACAACGCTTGAAAAACACGCGAAGGTTTAACTACTGAGTCATATAACATCGAATCTAAATGTCAAAAAGTCTGTAAAAACACAAATTTCTGAGCATTTTCAACGTATTTTTTCCCGTCATGAAAATGCATTATAGAATCACGAAGCAGCCATAAAAGAACTGCAAACTATTGTTAATGAAAATCACGACACCTTGCAAACTAAAATTGACTCAGTTGCATCTACCGATTCGGTTATGCAACTTGCAAAAACTCAGGAAAACTTACAGGACACAGTAGATACGCTTTCGGCACAAACGGACGCTCTCAAACTTCGTTCAGAAAAACACACGGATGATATCAGCTCACTATCGAAAAAATTAGTCGAACTTTCGGATCAGCTAAATAATTTATCTACGAAGGTAGATGATGATCTGACTGACGCAAAATCGGTAGCCTTTACCGACACAGAAGAGTACGAACAAATTAGGAAATTGAAACAAAATCAGAATCAAATTACTATGCAACATAAAAGAGAAATCCGGGAAGTACAAGATCAGTTGGCACAAGTAATGCAAGAATTACATATTTCAGCGGACACTCGCACTCCAATACGGGAAGAGGGGCTTGGAAATACGGAAAAGCCACAAAATAATAACACAGGGCATTTCGGAAATTATGAAAGAAATTGGCAAGGTGCACCGAATTTTGAGATGGAAACGCCGACACGACGTAACAATGACCGATATGCGACTCGCCGTCATGATGACTGACTATCAACTGTTCATTACTACACATAAATTCAAAACATTTAAGAATTCTGGCAACGACATTCATCCACAAGTATGGCTTCATCAATTCTCTCATTGTTTTCCTCCCAACTGTTCATTAGAGTAGAGATTAGAATTTATGTGTGGCTACTTAGAGAATGAACCAGCTGTAAGAATGCGATCGGTCTTTCGCGATTGTCACAGTGAAGGAGAATTTTATCATGCCTTCCTCTCAGCACATTGGTCTCGAGCTACTCAAAATCGAGTAAAACATACCATCATAATGATGAAACATTTCGAGCAATCTGAATTTTCCAGTCCAGTAAAATGTTTTGGAGACATGTTGCACAAAAATCAGTATTTGACAAATCCGTACAGCCCCTCAGAACTTATTCACATTTGCTTAAATTAAATTGCCTGAACATTTACGGCGTATTATTTTGGTAGGACGTTGCAAAGACGACATTGAAGCTTTTCAGGGACTCTTACAAGAATTAGAAATTGACACAGACAATAGCGGGACGCGAAACCAGGAGAACAACAATTACAGGTCACATCCCTCACAATTCCGGGACGTCAGAAATAATAACTGGACACGACAAGGCTATTCTTACAACGCAAATCGTGACCGAAACAGACACCACCTGTATGACAACCATTGGCTGAGTAATAATAATTACAGGGAAAGATCACCTCTCCGCGGTAATGACTATAACAGAGACAATCAGAGAAACAGATAATGTGGGAACCAAAATAATTATTATCAGGGGAGACAGAATAACTTCAGAAGCAACTGTCCACAACGCAGTTACGATTCAGGGAGAAATTCTCCGCCACTTAACTGACAAGAAAGAAATTACAGAAACTACCAACATGACGACAGACGATATAGTCATAACGACAGACCTGAATTTCATCAGAACTTGTGGGATTCAAACAGGGCACGTCCCTCTCCGAAAGTTGAAAGTGTAGAGGTTAGATCGCCAAATCCCAATAACGACGCGAGACAACAAAGAGACAGTAGTAGACAATGACTCACACCGTTGGTAGCCACAAGACGTACTTATGAAACTGACGACGCAGCTGCCGTGGCTATTAACTACGTAAAAATGGAAGACATTACGGACATCTTACTCCAGGAATACGACGTAGAATAGAACAACATTTCATATCACTTAATTCACATTACAGTAAATGACGTAAAATTTACGGCAGCACTTGACTCTGGCAGTCCCATTTCAGTAATTAATGAAACAGCTTTTAGCAAATGCAACAAATCGAACCATTGCCTCAAACTTCCTTTACGCAAGATTAAACTACAAGGTGCAATTTTTGGAAAAAGTGTAGATGTACGCCAACAAACCAACATAGAATTCTTTTGTCAAAACCACAGATTCTCTATGAACTTTCTTAATGTTCCATTGTTGTGGACGGAAATTATATTGGGAGTAGACTTTTTGAATGAATAAAAAGCAATCTTAAACTTTCACGATGCTGAAATAAGTTTAGAGAAAGAAGGTAAGTCAATAGCTTTGAAATTTGAAGATTGGCTCTCAAACCATGATGAGGAAATTAATCGGCCTTACCTCTTGTTAGCCAACAGTTAGGAATTTTCTATGGAACTTGACATTATCAATCACTCAGCAAGTACTGGGTTGGGTTGTTTGGGGGAAGAGACCAAACAGCTAGGTCATCGGTCTCATTGGATTAAGGAAGGAGGAGGAGGAGGAGATTAGTGTTTAACGTCCCGTCGACAACGAGGTCATTAGAGACGGAGCACAAGCTCGGGTGAGGGAAGGATGAAGGAAATCGGTCGTGCCCTTTCAAAGGAACCATCCCGGCATTTGCCTGGAGCGATTTAGGGAAATCACGGAAAACCTAAATCAGGATGGCCGGACGCGTGATTGAACCGTCGTCCTCCAGTGTGGTAACCACTGCGCCACCTCGCTCGGTCAGCAAGTATTGACAGGGATGATATCAACGACGTATTTGATACTAATGACTTAATTCAGAATAAAATTCAAACAATTGAGAACTGTAATGACATTGATGGGCAGGACCTTTTTGACATTTTACAAGCACATTCCACAGTTTTTACTCACAAAACAGGAACAATCAAGGTATTCAATACCAGTTTCGTGTTCGTGAGCATACTAAATTTTGTGCTAGACCATACGTAATTCCGGCACGTTATAGGGACCGTGCTAGAACAGAAATACGATCTATGCTTGACAAGGGCATTATTGAACGTGCAGTAATCTGACACAACAGTCCTTCGAATGATTTGCTATTTTAACAATATGGAAAAGAGAATTCGGAGAGTCTTGTCTATTTGTAAACTTTTTCAAAAGGCTAAACCATCTACCATCTCACATCGTGCTCCATTGTTTCCTATCATTCCTCCTAAATTAAAAGAATTTGCTGCTGTTGGTCTCTTGGGACCCCTTGTCAGATCATCGAATGGATTTTCGTACATTCTAGTCGCTATTGAACTAACTTCAAAATTTCTTTCTTTCATTGTGTTACGTAAAGCCACTGGACTGTCTGTATCCAACGCCTTAGTTAAAAATTTCTTACGTGAAGTTGGACACGTTGCTAAAGACATTTCAGATAACGGACCACAACTCAGATCTGCTGTTTCGTCACGCGTGCTTCGGAATCATAAAATCAAACCTGTTTTTATTTCATTGTACTCACCACACTGTAACCCGTCTGAACAGATTATGAAAGAAATCAATAATCTTTGAAGACTTTATTGTCACAGACTTTACTGTCATAGAAAGCACCAGTATTAGGACAGATATTTACACTTATTTCAAAACGTGCTCAATGAAATGCCTCATGACTCCACTGCTTTACCACTTACTCTTGTACTAAAGAATGAAGAACCACCAAACAGAATCAGAGAACTTGTACCTTTTCCAAATTCACGTAGACTTCTACACAAAGACATAATTGATTTGCCTATTAAAAATATAAATTCTGCTGCAGACAAAAGGAGAAAACTACACTGTAAAGCAAATGCAAAGAAACTATATACTGGTCAGAAAGTTCTCATTAAAGCTCATTCATTGTTACAGAAGAAGAAACAGTTGATTCACAAATTCTTTCTGATTTACAATGGACCTTACAGAATCCGACATATACCACATGATAATTGCGTTGAAGTTGAAACTCTGCGTACTAGAAAGAGTAAAGTTTATACCACATTTCACATGTAAAACCATTTATTGAGAGATAATCTGCTTTTTAACTTAGTCTTTGCCATAAAATTTCTCACTTCACGTTACTAGCACGCTTCGTCACACTTAGAAACTGTTAACATTTAACAATGTTTTGAAGTTAACTATCCAGGCGAGAACCTAGGGAACTTATTTAGAAAGTAATTACGAATGTATTGTTATAACGAACAGATGACACAGTGTTATTGTGTGTACATTCTTGCTTGTTCGTTGCATGATTACGCAACGACTATAAGGCTTACATATTTGGAACATATACTGCTAATGAGACTTTATTGCAACATTTTGGCTTACTTGAAAAGACATTCTGGATTTAAAGTACTTTCTGAGAGATACCAGATGACACAGTGGTTAGTGTATTGGACAACTACACGATTTTATCACGACGCTGTTAACGAGTAACACAATTTACATTATTGCTTTTGCGCAGTATCTGTTCATATCTGTACGGTTTTTCTGAATTCTTCTGGAAAGTAAAACATCTTTTGAAACGTCCCCTTTTGAAAAATTATGTACGACTGTGCTTATACTGACATACAATATTTTTAGCGCAACGCAATCTGACTTTCAAAAATCCCTACAAAAGAATGGCCCTGACTAACATTAACCTATACCTTTCACAAATCACTTACCTCACAAAAATCTTCGTTATCAAGCTACTGCAATACAGCGAGCGCCACTACTGCCAGCTAAATAAAAGATTCAAACTACTGAAGGCACTAACTACTGATAGGCATAGTTAGCAAATGAAAGATTTTAATAGAGAACAAACAATGTATTTACCTTAATAGTCATAATATATATAGCAGTTCATGACATCCAGTCTTACAAATTTCAAAACTCTGCCATTTCTCTCCCCACATCCACCACTGCTGGCGGCTCACCTCCAACTGCGCAACGCTACGCGCTGTTAACAGCCAACTGCCCAACGCTACAATGGCAGACAACAATGCAAACTAGCCACAGACTGCACACAGCACAGCCAGTCATTTTTCATACAGAGCGCTACGTGGCGTTACCAATAAGAAAACCTAAACAGCCTACTTACAAAGCCTCCATGCTCCCCACAAAAAATTTTACAAATTGTTTTGGGCACTGGCCAATACAGATTTGAAAAAAATTTTCATAATTACAGTAAGAAAGATATCAAATGCACATACTTATTAATACAATGTTGGTCAAAAGCTAAAATTTTCTCACAGTCCATAAAGACAGTCCTGATCATTCATCACAGTAAAACTGCCGTTTCTTTTCTCAAAGTCTGAGCAGTAAAAGACAATGCACACGGAAGTAGTGGATTTCCATGCAGTCTTGAAGAAGTAGTGTTGTCCTTCCAACAGAAAGACAATGCTGACTCTTGACATGCAGACAGGTAATGGGTCACAACAGAGTAAACCCACAGCATAGTCATTCGAAGTTTTGAAGAATATTGGTAGGTAGGTCATCACAGAGTAGACCCACTGCAGTCCTTGTAGAAATAATGGTATTGGTGGGCCATCAAAGGTGCAGACCCACTGTAGTCCTTGTAGAGACGGCCAGAAACCATCTGTTGCGACTGTGCAGGTGCACAATCACCATCGAAGAGTCTTGCGGACAATATAGCAAGTCCATAAACCACCATTTGTGTACTCACAAAACTTTTTGGAATGCCCATAGAACCAGCAATGCTGTTATCCATTCCCCTTGCTGAATTATCAACACACGTGCAAACACTAACAGTCCCTACTTCTCACATATTGTCCATATACTATGAGCAACAGAAACGTGTGCATTGATATGTAACTTACAAGTTACTTAATTTGATGAACTGGTGTCAATTACAATTTTATAACATAAGAATACAATAACAAAGGTACAAAATACATCATTAAAGAACATAACAATACAGATAACATTTGTAGTACAGGCTTTGCAAAAGAATAGAAATAAATATGCACATCAGTGTTACAGGAATTATGACATAAGTAAATACATAAAAGATCAGAATAACTTTTGAAACATGAACTTCACACATGAGCATTAAAACAAAACAGAATAAATAATGTCTAAACATCTTTACAAAGTAAATAACATAGTATTTGAAAAATTCTACAACATAAATATTATTAGCCAAACACTTACAGACAGGAAAAAGTTAAATACACAAGGGTACATAAACACATAGCGGAATAATACAAAAGGAAAGGACAGGGTTCGTTTTCAGTGTGACATTTGGTACTGCAGTCCAACCCAAAACTTCATTCCATAGATCTTTCGTCTTATTTCAACATTTGTTTCCACCAAAAAGATCCTATCCAAGCATGCTTTCTGTATTTATATGTTCACATATTTCTTACCTCATTATTTATTTTCCATTATCTTACCTCATCATTTATTTCCAAGAAAATCCTACCTAAACCTGTTGTCCCTAAACCCTACTTTTTTGTTCATATCCTCTTTCAAAATACATTTTTGGCCAAACCATTTTCTTATAGCCTCTCAATCCATTCTTTCCCTATTCTCCATAGTCAATTTCTTATATAGTCTACTCCTCTCAAGCTAACTTAAATCTACTGAGCTCAGATGCTAAACTAAGGGACGAGGCAATGCAGCAGCATAAAACAATTAATACAAACAGCAATGAAAAAAATGGAAATTGTCAAAGCAAGCTGCAATAAATCTAAATTACCAAGCAATGCAACATTACAACTAATATGAGCCAATGTGCAGCAGCAAGAAAAATAAATCAGTAGTAAAACTAGCTTAACAGAGTAATACAAAGTGAAATTTAGTAGCACTATGCCTGGCAAACAGCAGCAGCAAATGCAATAACTTATATCTAAACATGACAAAGCTCAATCAGAAAAAATATTACACTAAAGATGGCCATGTCTAATACCTATGTCACATCTTAATACTAGAGTGATGCATCACGATAAGTTACTGTAGCAGACAAGTTACCAAATCGTTTAAAAAATTATTTATGCACTTCCTGTGAAGGGAAATGTCTATTTGTGCTCTCTTTTCTAAGAAAGTACATCATAGATGTATTCTTTCCTGGGTCTGTAGACAGGAAATAGTGATATTAGTACATCTATTAAATTTTATAATAACCAATGCTGCCGTGCAGCTAGAAACTAGATATTAAACGACATGAGCAAATATATATAGCCTATATAGAGCAATGCATGAAACATCATTCACTAGGCAAATGGTGTCTCCAAAGGCAAAAGAATCTCTCAACTAGAAAGACAATAAATGTAAAATGTTTCCCATCATTTCATTAGGCATTTCAGTAAATATCATAAATTAAGAGCTCCACAGTATAATCACATGTTTTCAAGTTTGAGCGTGTCGTATTTGCGATGCTTTCTACAAAGGAGTGTCAATAGCGAGGATAATGGCCTCCCTTTTTTTTCTACCTGTGCCTCTGAAAAGGCACACACTAATGGCTTTTTCCCCATTCTTGGTTTCCAACAACCTTTTTCACAAATCAGTGTCCCTAACCACTACTCATTATTCCTTACCTTATTACACATATACATATTCGTAGACATTCTTCAATATTTCATCATAATAAATACGTAGCATAATCAAATTCCTCATATAGCATCATCTCATTGATCATAAACATACCTCAACAGCATAATACACATCGTCGTCATAATAATAACATCATAACAGATCAATCACATCTCAAAATCGTTGTAGCTTTCTGAATATTTTAAAACCTACAAAAAATTCTCTGCTCGTTTCAAAGGTGTCATCTACCTCAAACGTAATTTAAAGATCATGATCCCATACCAAATACATCATTCAAAGCTCTCATAGTATCACAATGGTTATGAAAAAATATGAAGAGCTCACAAAGTACAGACAAAATACAATTTCATAAGTGTGAAGTTATCCAACGGTGTAATTACGTAAACATCTGTCACTGATGTAGTAAAATAAATATTTGTCTCTCTCAGTCAAATGATCAGATAGCTGTGTAATTCTGTGTTAGAGAAATATCGTACCGATGTGTAAAGTTGTATAAGCAAATACCATATGAGCTAGGGCTCCTTGTGCTTGCCACACACATGGTACACAAAGTAAGCATGTACCCCCCTGAGGATTAATGTAATTATACCCTCAGGTGTTACAGATTACAGCAATAGAATGAAATGTATCACGGAAAACTTTCTTTGTAATTCAAAAATCTTTAAAAGTAAATGTCTTAAGTACAAAATTAATCACTCAAATGCGTGTCCTGTTGCGCTAAACTGTGCTCTTTTTGTAAGATAATCTCTGTGGAAGTGTAGTTATCGTCCTCCGAAAGCTAAGTTCTGCAGAAGTCAATGTACTTACCTCATGATAAACAAAAGTGAAATGCTTTGCGTATAGATATCGTGGTTATTACGTACCTTACCGTGATCAAGAAAGTACTGTAATGTAACGTATTGTTGTGCTACGGAAAAGGCTGTCTCATTGTAGCTATACCACAAAAGTTACTACTAAAACATGTTTTACTTTCCACAATAATACATAAAACTGGGCAGACATAAAACAGAAACACCGCAAAAGCAACGTTGTAAATTGTCACTCATTAGTAGCGTCGTGATAAAATCGTGTAGCTGTCACATAAACTAACCACTGTGTCATCTGGTATCTCACAGAAAGTACTTTAAATCCAGAATGTATTTTCAAGTAAACCAAAACGTTGCATTAAAATCTCATTAGCAGTACTGGTAAATGTTCTAAGTATGTGAGCCTTATAGTCGTTACGTAATCGTGCAACTAACAAGCAAGAATGTTCACACAATAACACTGTGTCGTCTGTTCACAATAACAATGCATTCGTAATTTCTGTTTAAATAAGTTCTCTTGGTTCTTGACTGTATATTTAACTTCAAACATTGCTGCATGTTAACAGATTCTAAGTCTGACAAAGCATACTAGTAACGTAAAGTGAAAAATTTTGTAGCAAAGACTAAGTTAAAAAGGAGATTATCTTTCAATAAACGGTTTTACATGTGAAATGTGGTGTAAACCTTTACTCTTCCTAGTATGCAGAGTTTCAACTTGAACGCAATAATCATGCGGTATATGGTACATCGGTAAAGAATGCTAAAATTAGCGTCTATGTAATTTTTCCCTGAGCCAGCCGGCGCACGTGGCTGCCTGCAGTGCGAGTCATTGTCTGTCTCTTTGTTGACGCGTGTCGTTATTGAGATTTGGAGACCTAACTTCTACAAATTCACCTTGTCGAGAGGGCCCTGCCTTGTTTGAATTTCGCCAGTTCTGATGCAATTCAGGTCTGTCATTACGATCATATCGTCTGTCGTCATGTCGGTAGATTCCACAGTTTCTTTCTTGTCGGTCACGTGGTGGAGAATTTCTTCCGGAATCGTAACTGCGCGCTGGACCGTTATGTCTAAAGTTATTCTGTCTCCCTTGATAATTATTTTGGTTCCCATATTGTCTGTTGCTCTGATTGTCTCTGTGATAGTCACTACTGCGGAGAGGTGATCTTTCCCTGTAATTATTATTACTCTGCCAGTGGTTACATACGGGTGGTGTCTGTTTTGGTCACGATTTATGTTGTAAGAATAGCCTTGTCGTGTCCAGTTATTATTTCTTTCATCGCGGAATTGCGACGGATGTGACCTGTAATTCTTGTGTTCCTGTTTTCGCGTTCCGCGATTGTCAGTGTCAATTTCTAATTCTTGTGAGAGTCCCTGAAAAGCTTCAATGTCGTCTTTGCAACGTCCTGCCAAAATAATATGTCGTAAATGTTCAGGTAATTTGATTAAGCAAATGCGGATGAGTTCTGAGGGGCTGTATGGGTTTGACAGATACTGATTCTTGTGCAACATGTGTTCAAAATATTTGACAAGACTGGAAAATTCAGATTGTTCAAAGTGTTTCATTATCATGATGCTATGTTTTACTCGGTCTTGTGTAGCTTGAGACCAATATGCTGAGAGGAACGCATGGTAAAATTCTTCTTCACTGTGACAATCGAGAATGACCGATCGCATTCTTACAGCTGGTTCATTCTCTAAGTAGCCACACATAAATTCTAATCTGTGCTCTAATGACCAGTTGGGAGGAAAACAATGAGAGAATTGATGAAGCCACGCTTGTGGATGAATGTCGTTGCCAGAATTCTTAAATGTTTTGAATTTATGTGTAGTAATGAACAGCTTATAGTCAAAATAATCATGTCGGCGAGTCGCATGTCGGTCATTGTTACGTCGTTTCGGCGGTTCCATCTCAAAATTCGGTGTACCTTGCCAATTTCTTTCATAATTTCCGAAGAGCCCTGAGTTATTATTTTGTGGCTGTTCCGTATTTCTATGTCCCTCTTCCCGTGTTGGAGCGCGAGTGTCCTCTGAAATATGTAATTATTGTATTACTTGTGCCAACTGATCTTGTACTTCCCGGATTTCTCTTTTGTGTTGCGTATTAATTTGATTCTGATTTTGTTTGAATTTCTTAATTTGTTCAAACTCTTCTGTGTCAGTGATGGCTACAGGTCTTGTGTCATTGAGATCATCATCTACCTTTGTAGATAAGTTAGTGAACTGATCTGAAAGTTCGGCTACTTTACCCGTTAGTGAAATTATTTCCTCTGTGTGTTTTTCTGAATCAAGTTTCAGAGTGTCCATTTGTGTTGAAATCGTATCTACTGTGTCCTTTAAGTTTTCCTGAGTTTTTGCAAGTTGCGTAACCGAATCGGTGGATGCAACTGAGTCAATTTTAGCTTGAAGGTGTCGTGATTTTCATGAACAATAGTTTGCAGTTCTTTTATGGCTGCTTCGTGAATCTGTAATGCATTTTCATGACGCGAAAAAGTAGGTTGAAAATGCTCACAAATTTGTGTTTTTACGTCATTACAGACTTTTTGACATTTCGATTCAATGTTATGTAACTCAGTAGTTAAATCTTCACGTGTTTGTTCAAGCGTGGTGTCTAACTTCCGAAGATTTTGTTCCATTGTGTCTAACCTTTGAAGATTTTGTTCCATTGTGTCTAACTTTTGAAGCTTTTGCTGTGTTTGTCTCTGATTTTGTTCCATTGTGTCTAACTTTTGAAGCTTTTGTCCCATTTGTTGCATTAATTGTAATAACAATGCACTGGTGGCTGAAACATGTTCCTCAGTGCTTTTCGGCAGTGAATTTGCACCGGCAACTTTCACATTTTGACAAGCGGAAAATGTGTCTTGACTCATTTGAGAAAACGGTGAGAACCCAAAACCTGAGTCTACAGCATTTTCAATATTGTGTTCTGTCATTCCCGATTCCTGAGGCGAGCTGTTGCCGACCGATCGATCGATAATGCTTCCCTGTTCACTACCTGTTTCACTGTCTACACCATTATGTGACGCCCGCTCCATTTCCCTATGCACAGTTACCAAATTACTACTTTGAATGTCAATTAATTCATTACACAGTGGTGCTGATAAGCTACACTCGTCGTCACTATTATTTCTCAGTTTACGTTGGAGCCCAGTGTTACGTTTTTCACACACCATTTTTGTCACAATATTTCACACGATAACACAGAAAAGCACAATTTGAAGACCAAAAATAAGAGAACACATTAACATAGCGCTGAAAATAATATCTAGTTAATTGCAAGCGCAGCTGCGAAATACTTGGTGCAAATCTACATGCATGCCACAACTGTTTTACTGTACAACAGTGAAAGACTGCAACTACAAAGGAGATTCTCTCTACAATTAAGCGCTAGCAATAAACAAAAGCTACACTAATTACACAAACTATAAGAAAAAATCAGAAGATTCCAGTGAGGTATCCTCGGCTAAGGGTCGACATATGAAACGTCCCCTTTTGAAAAATTATATACGACTGTGCTTATACTGACACACAATATTTTTAGCGCAACGCAATCTGACTTTCAAAAATCCCTACAAAAGAATGGCCCTGACTAACATTAACCTATACCTTTCACGAATCACTTACCTCAGAAAAATCTTCGTTACTCAAGCTACTGCAATACAGCGAGCGCCACTACTGCCAGCTAAATAAAAGATTCAAACTACTGAAGGCACTAACTACTAATAGGCAAAGTTAGCAAATGAAAGATTTTAATAGAGAACAAACAATGTATTTACCTTAACAGTCATAATATATATAGCAGTTCATGACATCCAGTCTTACAAATTTCAAAACTCTGCCATTTCTCTCCCCACATCCACCACTGCTGGCGGCTCACCTCCAACTGCGCAACGCTACGCGCTGTTAACAGCCAACTGCCCAACGCTACAATGGCAGACAACAATGCAAACTAGCCACAGACTGCACACAGCACAGCCAGTCATTTTTCATACAGAGCGCTACGTGGCGTTACCAATAAGAAAACCTAAACAGCCTACTTACAGTTTTTAGTGAAGTAGTAACTTTTGTGGCCTAGCTACAATGAGACAGCCTTTTCCGTAGCACAACAATACATTACAGTAGAGTACTTTCTCGATCACGGCAATAAGCGTAATAACTACGATATCTAAATTTTTGTACTTGGAACATTTTTAGACAGATTCTTGAATTACAAAGATACAAAGAAGGTTTTCGGTGAGACGTTTCATTCCGTTGCTGTAATCTGTAACACCTGAGTTTATACTTACGTTAATCCTAGGAGCCCTAGCTAATATAGTATTTGCTTATACAACTTTACACATCGGTACCATATTTCTCTAACACAGAATTACACAGCTATCTGATTATTTAATAGAGAGACAAACATTTTTTTACTACGTCAGTGACACATATTTACGTAATTAAACAGTTAGATTACTTCACACCTATCAAATTGTGCCTTTTCTGCATTTTGGGAACTGTTCATATTTACTTGAGAAACCACTGTGATACTAAGAGAGCATTTTTTTAAGGCTTTGAGATTACTGAAGAAAGCTACGACGTTTCTGAGATTTGACTCAGGTGTTATGATGTTATTACTGCGATGACGATGTGTATTGTGACGTCGAGGTGTGGTTGTGATCAATATGAAGGGTGAGTGCGTGCGTGAATGTGAGTACCACTATGCTGACAGAAATTTTTACACGCTGCTATTCATGAGATTTCGTTTCTACACACTTCTAACGTAAATTTTCAACCTGTGAATCTTTTTTTATTTTATAGGAGACTGTCACTGGTCTGGAGAGCCAGTTGCTGCCATGCCTTCAGTGGGTCCACACCCCCGCACCATAACTGCACCCTCAGTGTTGTGCATTGCTAAGGCGAAATTCGTCGTCTTTATATGCCAGGTTTCGTACAAGTCGCATTTCCACCGCTTCTTAAACACACACAACTGGCGCAGCCTGCTGCACCTCAGCACTGGTTTGGAAGTGACATTCTGTGAGTGCGGCTTTCAGCACAGGGGACAGCTGAAAGGTCAGCACCAGCGATCAACCATTTGACGAGATATGGTCTCCACACTACACACGGTCCACGGTCTGTAGGCGTTCGTGGATGACGGTCACACCAGATAATAGCATGCGTTTCCACTGGCGACCACGTCGTCAGTACACGTCCGCTGAAGCTCTCTCCTCTCCGGGGCTCTGTGCACTGACTCACTTCTCCACTGAAGCCGCTTCCGTCGTTGAACCAGCAACGGGTGTGGATTCGTATTGTAAGTAGGCTGTTTATGTTTTCTTATTGGCAACGTTACGTAGCGCTCTGTATGATGATCACTGGCTGTGCTGTGTGCAGTCTGTGGCTAGTTTGCATTGTTGTCTGCCATTGTAGTGTTGGGCAGCGGCAGCTGGATGTGAACAGCGCGTAGCGTTGCGCAGTTGGAGGTGAGCCGCCAGCAGTGGTGGATGTGGGGAGAGAGATGGCGGAGTTTTGAAATTTTTAAAACTGGATGTCATGAACGGATATGTATATTGTGAGTTTTCAACATTATTAAGGTAAATACATTGTTTGTTCTCTATTAAAATCTTTCATTTGCTAACTATTCCTATCAGTAGTTAGTGCCTTCAGTAGTTTGAATCTTTTATTTAGCTGGCAGTAGTGGCGCTCGCTGTATTGCAGTAGTTCCAGTAACGAAGATTTTTGTGAGGTAAGTGATTTGTGAAAGGTATTGGTTAATGTTAGTCAGGGCCATTCTTTTGTAGGGATTTTTTTTGAAAGTCAGATTGCGTTGCGCTAAAAAAATATTGTGTGTCAGTATAAGCACAGTCCTGTATAATTGTTCAAAGGGGACGTTTCAGTATAGCGTTTGTTTGTGTCATCTGTTGTACCATCTTCTCTTTCAAAAACGATGACGAAACTTAAATTCGGAACATCCCTCCTAATTTTAACTCGATACCTCTCCACAGGGTGTCACGAAGCGAGATCATGTGACACTGTTGTTGGTTACCCGCCCTTCGTATGGGGCATTAATCTCAGCGGCCGCACTTAATACTGTTCAAGAACAAGGGGTTTCCCCCTCTCCCTTCTCTCATCAGCGTCATCATCATCATCATCATCACATCATCATCAAACACAAACATAGCACTATCCTATAAACCTGTCCATTACACTAATTTACATTCCACAAAAACACATACGACATATGTCACATATCGATATGGAAAGGTGCCATTTCACAACGACGAACACCCACGGGTTACCCAGTCAAAAATGACATACAGCTTTTATATATCAAGGCCATGTCGGCTGATGTGACAAAACCAGATTAGTCAGTCATCTTAAACTGCTGAAAAGGCTGGTGCCCTTATGAGAAAGCACAGGTTTGTCTAACCTTCAGCAGATACCTCTCTATTGTGGTTGCACCTAAAGGCACAGTCTGCTTTTGGCAGTCACAGCGGACAGTCACGTGAGCATGTTTCTGTTCTTCATTTCCTGATACTATGAGGTTCTCGAGTGTGTTCGTTTCGTGAACGTTTTGAGTTGGTGATCATGCGTGACAAGTATTGTTTACGTGTATCTTCAGTATTTCAATAATGTTAAGTTAACATACAGCTGCAGCGGCAACGGACGCCGGAGACAATACGGTAAAACGTGAATTTTCGAAGGACAATAAGCAGCCAGTACCCTTCGAAATCCAGCAATGTGTAACTATCTATCTCAGACTTACTAGAGATCAAGTATACAATTGAATAGTACCGAGTCTGTTGTAGTGGTCTCCAGTCCTGAGACTGGTTTGATGCAGCTCTCCATGCTACTCTATCCTGTGCAAGCTTCTTCATCTACCAGTACCTACTCCAACGTACATCCTTCTGAATCTACTTATTGTATTCTCATCTCTTGGTCTCCCTTTACAATTTTTACCCTCCACGCTGCCCTCCAGTACTAAATTGGTGATTCCTTGATGCATCAGAACATGTCCTACCAACCGATCCCTTCTTCTAGTCAAGTTGTGCCACAAATTTCCCTTCTCCCCAGTCCTATTCAATATTTCCTCATTAATTATGTGATCTACCCATCTAATCTTCAGCATTCTTCTGTAGCACCATATTTCGAAAGCTTCTATTCTCTTCTTGTCTAAACAATTTATCGTACATGTTTCACTTCCATACATGGCTACACTCCATACAAATACTTTCAGAAACGGCTTCCTGACACTTAAATCAATACTCGATGTTAACAAATTTCTCTTCTTCAGAAACGCTTTCCTTGCCATTGCCAGTGTACATTTTATATTCTCTCTACTTCGACCATCATCAGTTATTTTGCTCCCCAAATAGCAAAACTCCTTTACTACTTTAAGTGTCTCATTTCCTAATCTAATACCCTCAACATCACCCGACTTAATTCGACTACATTCCATTATCCTCGTTTTGCTTTTGTTGATTTTCATCTTATACCCTCCTTTCATGACTCTGTCCATTCCGTTCAACTGCTCTTCCAAGTTCTTTGCTGTCTCTGACAGAATTACAATGTCATCGGCGAACCTCAAAGTTTTTATTTCTTCTCCATGGATTTTAGTACCTACTCCGAATTTTTCGTTTGTTTCCTTCACTGCTTGCTCAATATACAGATTGAATAACATCGGGGATAGGCTACAACCCTGTCTCACTCCCTTCCCAACCACTGCTTCTCTTTCATGCCCCTCGACTCTTATAACTGCCATCTGGTTTCTGTACAAATTGTAAATAGCTTTTCACTCCCTGCATTTTACCCCTGCACCTTCAGAATTTGAAAGAGAGTATTCCAGTCAGCATTGTCAAAAGACCGAGTCTATGAAGTTAGTACCATTTCAGAATTTTCTGAACAGTCCCGAACAACTCGTTCGTAAATTAGGTTAGAAATTTTTTAAAAATAAACCGAGTCTATGATTTATTTTAAAATTTTTTCTAACCTAGCTTACGAACGAGTTGTTCGGGACTGTTCAGAAAATTCTGAAATGGTTTCTGGACTTGCGGCCAAGTTTTTTGTCAGTGTGGTAAAAGGCAACTTTAATAACGTGTGTTAAATGTACCAATGGAAGTGACGAACGACATTTTAAGACAAAAATTACTACCTTATGCTGACATTCGTGGCATTCCGAACGCGGTATGGGCTGTCGACTGTTTTTTCCCGTTCCCAATGGTACACAATGAGTGAAAATCGAGGTAAAAAAGCAAATGCCATTAGTGATAAGTGTAGAGGGCTATCAGGCCTCTGTAACGTTTTTGGGGCAACTCCCAGCGAGTTTCTTATGGAGCGAGCCCGACCATGTTAGCAAGACTGGCCAAGATAAAAATTTCCTATGGAAAGTTATGTTACGAAACGTCAGCTTCTATTTTATGATCTGGTCGCGAAAACTAGATGTAGACAATATCGTCCCAGCTGGGAACAAAGAGGACTATTTTCGTGATCCACTAATTCAATCAGTTTATCACAACACAGTCAAGGAAGCAGTGTTTCAAACGAGTAACCACCGTCACCAGCAAGCTGCTTGTAGAGAATCGATCTGACATTGGCAACAGGAAAACGGTTCCAGCAGAAACTGCTGAGAATCCGTCTAGCCGCATAGCTAAGGCTAACAGAGCAGGTAACACAAGCAGTCTTAAAACACGAAATCATGATCCACATGACGCTCCAGACTCAAAAGCGAGCGTGGATTGGCAAAGTGCAAAAGCCAATCTCGCTACTTCCTAGATGCAGGCAAATCAAACCGTAGCACTGCATGCAGAATCTGTAGGAAAAAGTGTGGAAGAATGTTCATTCCACAGAAACAGTCACAGAGCAAGTTCAGTCAGCGGAGTAGCTATAAATGGAAACATCTGAAAACCGCGATGTGTGACTGCATATTGACACGCAGAACCAACAAAGGAAGAGAAGCACTGAAGAAGCGGCAGCGAGGGGTAGCTGCACGGTTTAGGGCGCCTTGTCACGGTTTGATTAAGTAGTGGGTAGGACTAGGGACCGATGACCTCAGCACATTGGTCCCATAAGACCTTGCCACAAATTTCCACTGAAGAAGCGCACGAATAAATAGGACAAGAACTCTCAGCAGTGTTAAGTATTGACCTTGGTAAGGGTGCTGTGGAAGATCCTGTCAGAATTCCCCCCCCCTCCCCCCTCCCGTCCCCACACAGAGTACAACATACCTAGGTAGAAGCAGGAAGGCGGAAAGAAATCATCGAAATGTGGAGGCAGCTCGAAGTAGCCGTAAAAAGAGAAAATGAGACGCCAAACGAAATGTGATCACAAAACATAAACGTAAAACAAAGACAGGAACCGATTATCTAGAAACAGACACGATCAAGGAGTGACAACGGCGTTGCAAAACTATAATTCCTCCACTTTCAACGTTAGTATAATCTCGTCTCGGTCAAAACTGGTATAACTTCAAAAAAATTTGTATGCAGCTCAAACAGACGAAGCGCTGCTACAGGAAGTTCCTACAGACAATCTCGACTCAGTTTCTCTTTACATTGTAATATGTAAGGGAATGGAAAACGCTAGCACAGTTATATCGTACACCAGCTATAGAAACAGGGAGGTTATTAAACCGAAGGCCGTTAGCAATTTCCACAGCAGGCATACATCTCGTAAATGTACACGTCCCGTCTATAAAACCATGGGGGCTCAGCGCTTTAAACACAAAGTTATGCCCGTTTTGCGAATGACGTTGAACAATGTTATGGTGGGAGGATATTTCTATTACATTATTAACTGGAGAGATCAAACGTCAATTTATAAAACGTGCACAGAGCTGGAGCATGCGGCCGGAAAACGAAATATGCGGGATATCTGGGAGGTTACGAACGGTGACGTAACCAGCACCCCGGCACTTAGAACTAATACGATCTATGTCTGACGGGACGCAGCTGTTAATATCATGTCTGCTGAAATATCGGCGGTCAACTTTCCGCATTACTGTGCCTACATAACCAGAATTAATTTGGCAAACCATCAGACAGGTTACCGGAGGGGCTATTGGAAACTAAGTACCAAATTATTCAGCGACACAGAATTGAAAGTGATGGTGTTAGGAACATGCACGGCGTCCATAAGAAATATTAGGAAATATCCAGTGGCGGATTTACATGTAGCCAGACTAGGGACGAGCCTGGGGGAGGCACCTTAAGGGGGGCGGCATTTTTTGCTCTGTACTCATTTTAACCTTTTACGTATTAAAATAACTGCGTTTACGAACTAAAAAAATTTTAATATTGTCAAACAACTTGCCAGTTTAAATAAGCTAGGAACTAAATTCGACAGTACAAGCTTGGAAATATATATAATTTATTTGGTGACTGAATGGAAATCTAACATTGGGTTTCTGTTTGGTATCATCTCCATGATTGTTGAAAATATTTTGAAGTAAGCTGTCAGGACGGCACTCTACAGTGCAATGTTTGAAACATTATTATTCCGAGAATGTTGTCGGCTTCTACTTAACCCTACCACATTTTCCTTGTGAAAATTCCGGGACCCCTGAAAAGCTGTGATAAACTAATCAGCAGTTGTGATTCCTGAGTTTCTCCCGGCGTATTTGATAATCAAAATATCCACGGGTGTAATGCCGGTCTACAGTGTCCAACGGCAGTACACCCGTGGATATTTTGATAATCAGCAGTTTCTTAAATACTGTATCATGTGTGGGCCTCAGTATGTAAAACCCGACTCTACTTAAATTTCTTGTAGAAATTACGGGGAAGTATCAAGTCTCAAGTATCAAGTCCATTTCTGTAATTTTCAATATCTGAGCTTTGATTTAATGACACCCATTTAACAAAAAATTTTGATACTGCGAATGTTTTACATTTTTAAACACATGTTTGTACGAAAAGAACATAAACAGAATATCTAACAACGTGTGAAGTACACTTCACAACAGTTTAAATATTTTTATTTATTTTCTTAGTTACTTGTTTTCGCGAAAAAAGAAGAAGAAAGCAACTTTCGTTTGACGCATTTATTGTGCTGCAGCCTGCACAATATCGAAGTTCCCACTCTGTGCAATCGAATAGTACTTGGCATTGCAAATTTTATATTAAACTTCTTAACTAAGCTTTTTCTCTTCGAGGAAAGGTTATTTTTATTTTTATTGGAACAAAAGGTGCATTTGCATGTAGAAATAACAGCAGTGTTCACATAAATGACAACACACCACATTAACGACGAACAAGAGTGCTTAATCCTTGCAGTCTGTCTTCTCTGCCTACAGAAACCGCTAAAATGTTATACTGTAAGAATAAGTGGGATGAGAGTCGATCCAGCACACCTCACTGCAAGAAATTGCAAAAATTATTTGCTTTTTAAATCAGAAAGACAGTGTCATTAATGTTTAGAACATATTTGCGTCCCAGCTAAAACTGCGGCGATGCAGGAAACACAAGCCAAAAAAGGGACTCTCCCATTTTCTTTACGAGACGAATTCCAGCCGGCAGGTGTGCTTCTACTGTTCACTGACAGCAGAGAAACAGGCGACAATGGAATTAAATTATTCTGCATTGTCGTTCTTCCATAGCATAGGTACGTCGAGTAATCCGAGTTGGTCAGTTCATCGCTCCGTGTTTGAAAGAAAAATCTTTGTGCTCGTGTGCCGCATTTAAAATAAAAAGCTTTGTGCTCATGTGCGATGTAGTACGATTGGAACTGGATACAGTCTTTCTTACTTTCCTTTTACACATTTGTTTCTTTTTTTTTTTTTGACTGTTGTTTGACAATTTTGTAAGGGCCTTAACATGAATAACAATGAAAAAAAGCAAACGTGCAAAATTAAGTGGGGCAGTATTTCGGAAATTAGCAAAGGAAAGGCGATGACGAGAAGCCAATGTTCTAAAAACGCTTGGCAGAGTAGATAAATTTTTCGCAAATAATGTTGCTGGACTTCGAGTTCAAGTAGTACGGATGACATTTCTGGCACTGCAGCTGTTGTAAAAGAAGTAAATACAGACGAAACACAAGTTAAAAATGAAGAAAAGCAAATTGTTCCTGATTTCAAGGTTCACGAAAAACTAAGTGTCGAGTCAGACACTACAAAAAGAAATGACCTCGTTAGTGACGATCTTGCAGAATGGTGTGTGAATGAATCAACAGTCGACATTCTCTAACAACGTGGTGTTAATCAAAATTGTAACGGTGATTTTCCTAAGTCAACCTCAATAGGCGATAAAACTAGATATTTGAACAAAAATCTACTTTACCCTAAACTTTCAAATGATGAATCAACTTTGCAATATTTTCTAGTATACTTCTGTAGCATCGGTGCTGTTTTTTGTGCACCATGTAAATTGTTCGGAATTAAGGCCACGATTGCTACCAATGGTATTGCAGATTGGAAAAATATTTCTAATATTTTATCTCATCATGAGAATTCATGTGAACACAAAAATTCTGAGTTATCACTCTTAAGAGGAAAGAAGTCACTTGGAACAATTGATAACCATTTCGAGTCATATGTTGAGAGAGAAAAATGTACTGGCCCAGTGTGTTGAAAAGAGTGTTTGCAGCAGTGAAGAAGCTAACAAGTCGTGGACTTCCCGTACGTGGACAGTTGAAAGATTGCATTCACTACATAATGGTCAATTTATGATGTCTCTTGAACTTACAGCCGAGTATGATCCGTATCTCGCAGAGCACATTGAACGAAATGGAAATCCAGGGCAGGGACATACAAGTTATCTTTCTCCAACAATCTGTGATGAAAAGAGAGAGCTTCTTTCTGAACTAATAAAAAGAATTATCATAAGTGAAATAAAACAGGCCAAATATTTCTCTTGAATAGAAGATTCTACTGGGGACATTTCACATGCTGATCAATTATCCTTCATATTAAGATATGTGAACGAGAATTGTGAACCTGCTGAAGGTTTCCTTCTGTTTTTACCAAACCTGGGTCACAAGTCCGAAAACTTAGCTGAGGCCGTACTAACAAGTCCTGTCTATAAATTCCATTGATATTACTGACTCTAGAGGCCAGTCATATGACAACGCAAGCAATATGTCAGGGACCTACACTGGTTTGCAGGCACGCATTACAGAACGAAATCCGAAAGCGCACTATGTGCCTTGCGCAGCACATTCTTTGAATTTAGTCGGCACTAGTGCTGCAAGCTGTTGTCGGGAAGCGTGTTCATTGCTTCTACACAGCAATGGGATAAACTTCTTTCTTTCATGAAACCAGGAAGCAAAACGGTAAAAATTTTATCAAGAACACCTTCGTCAGCAGGAGAGGAAGCGTGTATGAGTTCATATGAAAACTGGGAGGGGATTATAAAATCCCTCACACATATTGCCAACAATAGATTTGAAAAACCACTTGTGCGAAATGAGGCTACAGCTTTATTGAATCAACTCAGCAGACTAGAAACAGTATTCATGATGACAGCTTGGAAGGACATACTCCAGAGATTTAATAGTGTACCGGTAAATCAGAAACTGCAAAGTGTAAATACTGACACTAAAATAGTGCATGATCACTTGTAGGATTTATTGCATCTATTCGTGGCATGTTCGGCTATTATGAAAATAAACCCATGGAGATTGTGACTGATGTAGACTATGAATGCACCTGGAAAAGATCACCAAAACGCAAACTTCATGATGACGAAGAAGCGGACTTTGAAGAAGTTTTTCTGGGTGAAATGGAAAAATTTACAATTGAAACATTTCTCCCAGTACTCGACAACTTGTACGCCGAATGAGTGAGGAGGAAGGAAACCTATAGAACACTGTTGGAGTCCTTCACAGTTTTCAGTAACCTTAAGAACAGTTCACCTGACGATATTGCTGAACGTTCAGCGAAACTCCAAGCGTCATATGACACAGATTTAGAGCCTTCCTTCCCTAATAATGGGTACATTTCGCGTAACTTTTGAAATCTTCTGAGGTTAGTGATAAATCAATCGAAATGAGTAAATTTTTACGAAAAGAGAGCTTACAGGCCGTGTTTCCGAATGTTGACATTGCTCTTAGAATATTTCTATGTATGGCACTTACAAACAGTTCAGCCGAACGCTCGTTTTCGGCTCTTACGAGATTGAAATCGTCCCTACGTTCTACGTTGTCTGAGGAGAGACTGAACGCCTTGTCTATTCTTCACATCGAAGCCGACCTCCTAACTCATAATCGTCTGAATTATGAAGACATGATCAACGAGTTTTCTGCTGTCAAAGCCAGAGGCAAACTTTGCTGACTGGTGCGTTTGTTTGTTTATTCATATTAGCTTCAAAAATTTAAGACTATAATGTGATTTTTATTGCAACTTAGGGCACAATCATTGGATTTACAAACTAAGTATTACCTTTTTATTTTACAATTGACGATGGCAGAACGCGGAACTAAATCTCGTTTCCGTGCAGACGTGACCGAAAGCACCCGACAGCACTACGCAATACCCGAATGACCCAGGTTGCTCGGTGCTGTACAGTCAACTCATACTGATACTGTGGTATATTACAACTGATGCGTATTCTTGGCGTCTGTTGAAATGTATAGTTATCGCAGAAATATACGTTATATGAGACTACGCTCAGATGAAAAAGTGTTAATAAATAACGTAGTTCAGACCTGTCGACAACTATGTAAAAGCTTTGCTAATACAGTTAGAAAGAGCTATGGTCAGAACAGTAGCTGCAGTACAAAACTGTTCAGCCCTTCCAAGGCTTGAAGGTTCTGTGTACACTTATTATGCAGCATCTAGCTACATAGGCTCTAATGTTTTTCGCGTAACTATTAGATTATAAAACAAATTCCATATTTCCACACTAGTCGGTAAAATTATGTAATAGCAAATCCAGTTCTGTGTTTATTCGTCTGTAGAGGGCGAGTCAAAAGTACTTGGACACCTTCATAAGTTGGAAGATTAAAGGGAAAATTGAAATGTGATGATGGGAATATAGGTTTGGCGTGGGGCCTCAACTTTTGGAGTGAATGTCATTCATGGCCGGCATCTTGAAATCCGCCATTTTGGATTCAAGTCCTTTTCTTTAAATGGGAAGGGAGAGTGTATGACACATGAAATAACACTCGCTTGAGCTCTGAGTGGTGTAATTTGTGTTTGCCTATCTTGTACAGTTTAGATGTTAATGTTCAAAGTTACCTTGATACCGACTCATGTCTCTCTTTGTTCCAGGTGATCTACAATGGGAAGATCAGAAGATCGAAAATATCCTTATGTGGGGAACGCAGCTACCGAACAACAGCAGCTGACTACAACAGACGGCACCCAGACAGCACAGCACGGTGGCTCACGTCATCACCAAATCCCGGGAGACGGGCTCTGTTCACGATAGGGCACGTAGTGGGCGACCAAGGACTGCCACCAATGAGGAAACTGCAACTGCGGTTGTTGCGTCGTTTGTGAAAAGTCCTAAACGAAGTACCCGTCGTGTGGCCCTAGCATTTGGAATAAGCCAAACCTCCGTTGTCCGGATATTGCGCACCAATAGGTGACATCCTTACAAGCTGCAGATGCAACATAGACCTAACTAGGATGACCCTGATCGCCAGTTGGAGTTCTGCCTGTGGGCTACTGAACAACACGAACTAGATCCTTCGTTTGCCAAGGACATACTGTTCAGCGACGAGGAGTATTTCAGTTTGAACGGGGAAGTTAATCGACATAATTGTCGATACTGGAGTGACGCAAACCCGAACTGGGTTGCCCCAATCCCAGAACATAGTCCAGCGAAGGTGATGGTGTAGTGTGGCATATGGGACAGCCGCATCATTGGGCCATTTTTCATTTACGACACCTTAACTGCACCACAGTATCTGATGCTGCTGCAGGACCTTGTGTTCCCTTCCACACTGAACGCTGACGGCATTTTCCCATCTTATTTTCAGTACGATGGAGCCCCACCACACTATGGCACTGGTGTCCGTGAATGGTTGGAGGAACAACTGCCAGGGAAGTGGATTGGTCGGCGTGGTCCCGTGGAGTGGCCGCCCAGATCCTCTGACTTAACGCCGCTTGATTTTTATCTATGGGGACATCTTAAACAGACAGTGTATGCTGAGAGCATCCGTGAGTTGAGACACCTGGAGGAACGCATACAACACGCCTGTCACCAAATTGCAGGAGACACTCTCCTCCGCGTGCAGTCAGATTGGTTGCGGCGACTACAGTTGTACATTGTACGGGATGGACAACACGTAGAACATGTGTTGTAGCAGTTGGTATGTAGGTAATTTCCCAAATTTTGAACATTAATAACCTCTAAACTGTACAAGATAGACAAAAACAAATTACACCACTAAATTCCAGAGCTCAAGCGAGTGTTATTTGATGTGTCATACACCCCCCTTCCCATTTAAAGAAAAGGACTTGAATCCCAAATGGCGGATTTCAAGATGGCAGCCATGAATGACATCCATTCCAAAAGTTGCGGCCCCACATCAAACCTATGTTCCCATCATCACATTTCAATTTTCCCTTTCATCTCCCAGTGTATGACACGTTCGCTTCAATTTTTAGATCGTAACACAACTTTTTTTATTTTCAATTGTTTCGTGTAAAAGAACATATTAGAAGTGAATGTATAACAAAAAACCGGTGTCTCCTACACGCTCTGCTGAATTCTTAATCCATGAAGAAAAAGTTACCTTCCTTGTGTTCGTTTCTGAAGTCTTACGACAGAAGAATGTGTTAACACAATGCAGTTTTAAGTTTGTCTTATCCGCTGCCACGTGCAGTTCAGGAACCATATTACATTTTGATTGAGCGCGACAAGAACGCTGACGCGTCTTTCAGAACAACGAATAGCAGAGCACGGAAACAGCTCACAGCGCTCCCACCCAAAACGGCAGTTGTGAAGTGATTGGGTAATAGTTATTACTTAAAACATTTTTTTGGGGGGGGGGGCGCATATAATATGGCGTGCTTCGGGGCGCAAAATTTTTAAATCCGCCACTGGAAATACCCCATCAAACTGCTGTAGCGGGTGGAGCATGCGGAACCGAAACTGAAGACGCTTCTCAGAAAATGGCTCTGAGCACTATGCGACTTAACTTCTGAGGTCATCAGTCGGCTAAAACTTAGAACTAATTAAACCTAACTAACCTAAGGACATCCATGCCCGAGGCAGGATTCGAACCTGCGACCGTAGCGGTACGCTTCTCAGACAGTAGGGTTGTAACATGGAGTGGGTGGGAGAAGAGCACTGAAGACTTCCTTGCGTTAGAGAACTCTGCCAACATAGAGACGAAATAGCCAGTGATGGTATGTGAATAAAACAAATCAAAGCACAAATAAAAAAACAAACATAAAACACGGAATTACACAATCTTTCTGTGAATTATATGGAAGCAGATGAGAACTATGAAGCTTCGATTCTGCTGGCATAAGTGACGCAGAAAACAGGGCCCTCGCTGACGAATTCACAGAAGAAGAAGTGATTGAAGCACAAGTCCGAGGGGAAAATCGCCAGGTTCACTTGACGCCTTCCTCAGAGGCAATCTCCACTCTTTCCAAATTAACGATGTAAGTGTAGACTAGATGTGGCTTGAATTCAAAGAAACATTATCGCCAGCAACTGAGAGATTTATACCCAAAAAATTAAAAAACGACGGAGCTGACCCCCGTGGTAAACAACACGGATCAGAACATTCTTGCAGAAACAACAACAAAAAACATCCAGAATGAGATTTTCACTCTGCAGCGGAGTGTGCGCTGTTATGAAACTTCCTGGCAGATTAAAACTGTGTGCCCGACCGAGACTCCAGTTCGAGTCTCGGTCGGGCACACAGTTTTAATCTGCCAGGAAGTTTCAACAAAAAACATGCCAAATTTAAGCAGAGGTAAATTCGCCAAGATTGGCGATCTTTTACAGAAGCTCGAAACTTAGTGCGGACTTCAATTCGAGATGCTTACAATAGTTTCCACAACGAAATTTTGTCTCTAAACCTGGCACAAAATGCAAAGAGATTCTGGTCGTATGTGAAGTGTGTTAGCGGCAAGAAACAATCAATGCCTTCTCTGCGCGATAGCAATGGAGATACTATCGAATACAGTGCTTCCAAAGCAGAGTTACTAAACAAAGTCTTCCGAAATGCCTTCACAAAAGAAGACGAAGTAAATATTCCAGAATTCGAATCGAGAACAGCTGCCAACATGAGTAACTTAGAAGTAAATATCCTCGGAGTAGTGAAGCAACTTAAATCCCTTAGTAAAAGCAAGTCTTCTAGGACAGACTGTATACCAATTAGGTTCTTTCCGGAGTATGCTGATGCATTAGCTCCATACTTAACAATCATATGCAACCGTTCGCTCGACGATAGGTCCGTACCAAAAGATTGGAAAGTTGCGCAGGTCACACCAATATTCAACAAACGTAGTAGGAGTAGTCCATTTAATTATAGGCCCATATCGTTAACGTCCATATGCAGCAGGATTTTGGAACATATAATCTGTTCGAACATTATGATTTACCTCGAAGAAAACGGTATATTGACCGAGAGTCAATTTGGATTTAGAAAACATCGTTCTTGCGAAACACAACTAGCTCAAAAATGTTCAAATGTGTGTGAAATCTTATGGGACTTAACTGCTAAGGTCATCAGTCCCTAAGCTTCACACTACTTAACCTAAATTATCCTAAAGATAAACACACACACCCCTGCCCGAGGGAGGACTCGAACCTCCGCCAGGACCAGCCGCACAACAACTAGCTCTTTACTCTCATGAAGTGTTGACTGCTATCGATAAGGGATTTCAAATTGATTCCGTATTTCTGGATTTCCAGAAGGATTTTGACACTGTACTACACAGGCGGCTTGTAGTGAAATTGCGTGCTTGTGGAATATCGTCCCAGTTACGTGTCTGGATTCGTGATTTGTTGGCAGAGAGGTCACAGTTCGTAGTCATCGAGTAAAACAGAAGTGGTTTCTGCTGCTTCTCATCTGTATACACGATTTAGGAGGCAATCTGAGCAGCCGCCTTCGGTTGTTTGCAGATGATGTTGTCGTTTATCGACTAGTAAAGTCATCAGAAGATCAAAACAAATTGCAAAACGATTTAGGAAAGATATCTGTACGGAGCGAGAAATTGGCAATTGACGCTAAATAATATAAAGTTTGAGGTCATCCACATGCATACTAAAAGGAATCAGTTAAACTGATTACACGATAAATCAGTCAAATCTAAGGGCCGTAAATTCAACTAAATACCTAGGAATTACAAAGACGAATAACTTAAATTGAAAGAAACACGTAGAAAATGTTGTGGGGAAGGCTAACCGAAGACTGCGTTTTATTGGCAGGGCACTTAGAAAATGTAACAGATCTACTACAGAGACTGCCTACACTACGCTAGTCCGTCCTCTTTTTAGAATACTACTGACTAGATAGGAGGACTGACGGAGTGTACATCGAGAAGGTTCAATGAAGGGCAGCACGTTTTTTACTATCGTGAAATAGAGGAGAGAGTGTCACTGAAATGATACCGAATATGGGGTGGACATAATTAAAACAAAGGCGTTTTTCGTTGCGGCAGAATCTTCTCACGACATTTCAATGGCCAATTTTCTCCTCCTAATGCGAAAATATTTTGTTAACGCCGACCTACATGGGGAGAAACGATCACCACAATAAAATAAGGGAAGTCAGAGCTCGCACGGAAATATACAGGTGTTCGTTTTTTCCGCGCGCTGTACGAGATTGGAATAATAAAGTATTATTGTGAAGGTGGTTCGATGGAACCGTATGCCAGGCACTTACATGTGATTTGCAGAGTATCCGTGTAGATGGATATGTATAGACGGATTGCCAACAGAACTGTACTTTACTCACTGGGACATCCTAAAGGACGAACTTGTTGACGTATTCAGCGCCACATGGAACATCCGACAATTCACTACAAATATCCAGGAAGGAAATGGCTCTGAGCACTATGGGACTCAACATCTTAGGTCATAAGTCCCCTAGAACGTAGAACTACTTAAACCTAACTAACCTAAGGACACCACACACACCCATGCCCGAGGCAGGATTCGAACCTGCGACCGTAGCAGTCCCGCGGTTCCGGACTGCAGCGCCAGAACCGCTAGACCACCGCGGCCGGCCTCCAGGAAGGACTAATAGTTTTAGTGCCGAACAAATTTCCACCAACGAGCATAGAACCTTTGAGGCCAATAACTTTGACGAACACAGGTTAAAAAGTTCTGTCCCGAAATATTAACTCCACATTAAAGCAGGAAATGAGAAACTTGTTAAGAAAATACGAGACATACTCAGTACTCCGACAGATTGTCATAGACACAGTGAACAGTTTCTGTAACATAACTAGCAGTAACGGACATCTGCAAATTTAAAGCCTCCATGATATCTGTTGACTTTTCTAATGCATTTGACGAGGTCTCCCATAGATTCCCAATGAAGAAGGTGGAGGCATTTAGAATTAGTAATAAAATTAGACAGGTCGTGAAACACTTGTGGAACGGGGCAAAATCATAACAAACGATTAAAGCGCATGTAACACGATACTCTGACCTTAAGCGATCAGGGCGACAGGGTTGTCCACTGTCAAAGGCTCTTTACTCAGTTGCGGTGGAACCATTGTTGAGGAAAATGAACAGTGTGATTCCGGCTTTAACGTTGTTAGGGGAAGAGCTTGTGTGCCCGGCATGCGCCGAAGACCTGAGAGTAGTTGTTTCGGCAAAGGGTAATATAGCGACCGTCAGAAGTATTCTTGGGAGCTACTGCCGAGCTACTGGAGCCATTATTAACTGTAACAAATCCAGACTAATGAACTATTGCCTTGGTTCACGGTTAGACGAACAACAGTGGATTCCTGTAGCGACGAAGATCCGAAGTTACGGATCGACCTCGTATGTCACCTCCATATCGCCAATCCGAGGAAATAGACTCATGGTTGACCACAAGAGTTTCACCTTACCTTGCGAGAACCCGTACACAATGTTATGAAAACGACAAAAGCAAACTCGCAAAATCTGGCAAGTGGCCTTAAGAGTCGCTGCTACCTCTGTAAGCCATATAGCATCTGTTAGCGCTGGAAAAATACATGCAAACCATGGCTTCTTGGAAACGGCAACAATTGAGAAAAGCTACGTACGTTAGAGCGATAAAATGTGCACTGCAAGGAAATGGCCACTTTACAACATCTCCAAACATAATCCAGAACAACTGGCTTCTTATAAACTGGGCTGAGGTCTGTGTAATACCTTTTTTATTTTATCTCGCAATATGAATATTTTCTTTTCCTCATTAGTAATAAGAAATTGACACATCGCCACAGAAGACGGCAAGGATAGGCTTTTAAGACAATTTTTGTAACACAAGAACAATGCCCGGACCGGAGAATATTCTATTTTTTTCAACAACTTTTGTTTCATTGTCGCTTGAGAGTACTTATGATTTAGATTTCATACAAAAAGGACGTATAATTTTTACTTGTGTGTCAACATCCTGTGTAGTAAATTCTATGTGTGATAAAAATGCAAAAGGAAAAAATTTATATTCCAGTACTAGTTATCGTAAACGAAGAATAGTTTTATTTATTACGTCATCACTGTTCACAAGCTTGACTTTCACTTGCAGTCATGAGGAGAGGCATTAATTCCTTCCATCCTGCAAGATACATAAAAATATAAAAATATACATGTACTGATCATCAAGATTTAATTGACGGATTGTACGATCGGCAACCACAGAAAACAGAGGTAACGTCAGCGTAACATGAAAAGAAATCTCATCTACAGAAAGTAACTTTCCTTTACAAATTACAAACTGATTACGTGTGTAAAGTTGCTTGACGGTACCATTTTTATTTGCCAGTTTATAGAAGTCGGAGTCTTCTATTCCAACAACAACCGCTAACACATTTAGGCTATCTGTACGACCACGGTCGACATCAGGGACTTGTATTCGTACATTATCACCAATTTGAGCAGCAGGAAATTGTTTTTGTGAGGTTCGTAACATCTTTGTTGTTTGCAGTAGAAGATTTTCTTTCGCGGCCGCTCTTTTCGTAGAAATCAACTCGTATTTTTCAGGCAGAATTTGATGTGAAGAGGTTGTAGGTTGTAGGTCCTCTTCAATATTTTTCTTTGGAATATGGTTTTCCGTACGACCACAGCTCAAATTTTTTTTATAAACATTAACAGTTTCTTCAAGCTGTTCTTCGGTTTCAGAAGTATTGGCATTTCCCCCGAGTTGTTCTTCAGTTTCAATATTTGCGATTTGTTCGCCAGGCAAAAAATACGATGCTGTGCCTCTTTTTGCTTTAACGCCAAACATGGCTTCATAAGGACTTAGGCGTATTCCTTCGTGGTGTGTAGTGTTCTTGGCAAATTGAACAAAGGATAAACCATCTGACCATTTATTTGTATCGTTATCGTTCATCCATGCAGTTAGCATATTGTGTATATACTGATTGGCCCTTTCAACTGAGCCTTGTGTTTGACTGTGACGAGGCTTTCCATGAACTATTTTAATATCTTTCCACATAGCGCATATTTCGGATACGACTTGATTACTAAATTCTTTACCATTATCTGATTGCAATATTGCTGGTGCACCAAACGTTAAAAATATTGAAAGAACGTGATGCGCTACTTCTTCAGCTCTGTTAGTTTTCAAAGGTCGTAGCTGGACAAACGTAGTTAAATGATCTTGTTACACCATTATGAACTTATATCCGCCATCTCTGTTTGACTGCAGATCTGTCAGATCAACTTGACGTCTTGAGTTTAATTCAGAACTAACCATTGGCTTCACAACAATACCTTTATTAGGCGCACAGTGTTTCATTTGACACTGTTTGCATAAATTTCAATACAACATTACAACTTCATATGTAATATTTTTGTATTTAACTTGCAACTCTTTAAGTATGCGTGTTCTTCCTCCGTGGCCTATTCTGATGTGAGTTTCATATAGTATACTGTACAATTCTTCATTGGTAACATAATACTGTATGTTCGTTTCCCCTAGTTTTAATGGTACAATTAACTTCTCTTCATCATTAATTTTTAAAGCATCAAAACGTTTTAATCGTCTGTAATCCAAAGGTGTGTTGCATTTAATTTTAGCAGAAACCACTTCAGAAAGTGTTTTAGAATACTTTTCTTGAGAAAAATAAAGACCATTGTCTTCTCGTTTACCCGCAATTAAAGAATTTAACTTTTCAGGAAAAAGATCACGATTTACTGCAGTATCCATTTAGTATAAATTAGGGTATCGGAAAAAATTAAGAAAACGTTGCTCGCTTTATCAAAGCTTGCATAAGACTGACAAAGCTGACTGACTTCGAGCAGAACAAAGGATTTGGTGGGAGAGAGGCAGTCGCTTGTTTTTTGATTCTTCTGTTTTGGACCTCCACCAGAGCATATCTGTGATTGTGACACACACCGGAGAGGGTCCGAATGTACATCAATGTAATAAAATATTCGACCTTTCACCGACGTATCTGGTATCTGTTGACATTCACCGGTGAAAGTCGACATTCTCCAATTTTGGTCATTCACAGTAACACACACACAACACACACACACACACACACAATATATATATATATATATATATATATATATATATATATATATATATGTGTGTGTGTGTGTGTGTGTGTGTGTGTGTGTGTGTGTGTGTAGTAATCATAACAACTGCCTTTTTGCTAAGCACCAAGTTTGCTGCAAAATACGGTCTGTGTGACTTCAGTATTGATGCGATGCATTGTATTTTTCTTAACTTGCGAGGAAGACTGTTCATGGCACCAAATTTAATTTCAGCAAGAATCCATGCTTTAATTCCAGTACTGCAAGTAGTAATTATGTCTCATTGCGTAAATTTCATGCCAGTTCATACCCTTTGTGTTAGCTGTTGGGCTGCCTCGCAGCATGGTTATTCCAAAGTCGACCAACAGAACTACCATAGGTCTTGAAAAAGTGTTTGTAACAATCAACTAACAACAGATA
This sequence comes from Schistocerca nitens, assembly GCF_023898315.1. Taxonomy (NCBI): domain Eukaryota; kingdom Metazoa; phylum Arthropoda; class Insecta; order Orthoptera; family Acrididae; genus Schistocerca; species Schistocerca nitens. The sequence goes on from NC_064622.1 coordinate 15,881,681, forward strand.
CTAGGTCTACATGGTAATAATTTGTCGATGAAACCATTCCAGTACTACATATTGTCCAATTAACTGTGTAAACTGCAACAAAGAAAACGTATTAACACACAGTTTCACATGCTGCGCAACCAACGATGTATAGCAGTGGTTTCGAGGATGACTTGCTATCATACTAAGAATGGCGATACAGCTCGTTCATGTAGAACAGGTACTACAACCAGATGTAAAGCCATTTCCAATCACAGAACAAGAAATAGTTATTGGTCAGTTTGTTCAATATGCAATGAGCCTGGACAATCCCGAGCTCTTGGAATCTGAATATGGACGCGCAACACTGCGTGAAGGACTGCGATAGAAACGAAAATATAAATACGTATTTGCTAACCAAGCAAGGCCAAGATATTCTTGTACTTAGTACTGTAACCATTGATTTACTTGTATTTTTTTCGATATCTTTCAGTAATGTAATATTCAGCCATTAGTGTGAATACATATGTAACTTTATATACATACTATGATACGATGTAATGTAAACGAAAATACTGTATTTTTGGTATTAAATACTAAACCTGAAATACTGTATACTTATCAAAATTTTTGTAACCCAGAAATTTTACTTGTCAGTTCAGTTCTGTAAGTTCATTTCTGATGATACACAAGTACTAATGTAGCAAAAAAAAGAAAAAAACGGAACAAGAAGAAGAAAAGATAATAGTCATATTACATGCTCTGAGATAACATACGACTGAATATCAATGACAATCTCAATACATTCTTAGTTATTGTAATAAATCCTACTTTGAAGGATACATTACTCTGTTGATGCTGAATGTCTGGAGGCCACTTGTGACACATGTTCGTAATAAAATGTAATGTAATACATGGCGTTTCAAAACTAACTACAACTTTTATTTGTCGTCACATAAGAAGTTAGTAACATAAGAGAAGGAATTTATTTACCCCTCCAAAAGTATTTCGACTTTATGTTCCGCATGATCTTAAGACTGTATTGTAATGGTAATTGTTACAAAAAGAGTTCAATGCATTATGCACATGTGCCACACGGAAAATACACATAAAATTTTCGTCTGGAGCACATCTGATCCACTTAGTGTGACGAAACTTGTACGAGATGATCCTGTGGTGAATGTGCGAATTGTGTGAGTTGATCATATCTATGGCCTTTCTTTTATAATAAAACTATGAATTCTATGAGACCAAAAGGGGTACATCCATATTGCACAGGATAAAAAATTGGTTCTTAGTCTGTGCCTAAAAATAAGCTAAAAAAGGTCATATACTTTGGGTCCTTTCGATGCTAAATATAATACTAGATACTTCATAAAAGATGGAGTCAAGTTCACAAGACTGTATTATCATCCACACGAATAAACAGAAAGACTTGGGGTGAATTTTTAACTTACATGCACGACTACAAAGTTTTTATTTTGAAAAGAACCATCTGATATTCCAAAGGCCAGTTTCTTACTGCAGTGTTTCCCCCGACCTCTCTGAGACCATTACAAAATGGTTCAAATGGCTCTAAGCACTATAGGACTTAACGTCTGTGGTCATCAGTCCCCTAGACTTAGACCTACTTAAACCTAACTAACCTAAGGACATCACACACATCCATGCCCGAGGCAGGATTCGAACCTGCGACCGTAGCAGCAGTGCGGTTCGGGACTGAAGCGCCTAGAACCGCTCGGCCACAGCGGCTGGCAGACCGTTTCACCTGAGTGCAGATACTAAATTTTGTAGGTTTTTTGTCAAACCACGAACAAATGAGTCAACGAAACAGTTAGTGCTGCTTATTTCTACCACTCTTCTTTATAGAATGATAAAGCAATTCTCAGTGCATTGTGAGAATTACCTAAAACAAAGGAAAACAACGAAAGTTAATTATGCACATTGTGGGTAATGACTTGTTATAAGACATTATTCTCCGCCACCCCCCCCACCCCCCCCCCACCCTAGCAACACTTGCTTCATCCACATCATAGACCCCCATTTGAAATCAACCACATTAACACGTGTATGCAATATTTACGCCTACTGTTAATATATCACTTGATTGCTAGATTCCTTCCTTCTGAACTGGTGGAAATCGAAAGAATTCAGACTGCCATTATTTTGTGTCTGACTACTGCCACTAATAATAATAATAATAGAACCCGTGGAGGCCCAGGAAAAGAATAGGCCTCCGGTATGTTCCGCCAGTCGTAAAAGGCGACGAAAAGAACAAACCACTAATAGGGCTAACCCCCCTTTTAGTGTGATTAGTTGATCCACGACAGAACTAAAGAAGCCTCGGACAAGCGCCGTCATGGTCGGGGACGACGCTTGAACCCTATGCCCGCTCACAATGGTAACAACACTGCTAGCCACCCGGCAAATGATTTAAATCCAAATAGAGGTGTTTTGCAGGACATGCTTCCTGCAACCACCCTAGAAGGAAAACAAAGACAGAGGATGAGATGGTCAAATGAAGTTAATCGACACCTCATGTTCTGTTATTACCAAGCAACAAACCTAGGAACCAACACAACTGGATACAGATCACAAGTATACACAACATTTATTACCAGATACCCAGAATTAAAATTTTTAACAGAACAACGACTAGCTGATCAGATCCGTGTAATAATCAAAAATAACAGGATACCCCAGTCAGAATAAGAAAACATCAAACAACAAGTACAACAAATACTGGAACAAAATAATGTGCAATCAGAAGAAGAAGAAAATATAGTAATGGACTCTAACATCCCAGAGCAAACAAACAAAGAACAACACGCATAAATTAAACAATCAGAGGAAAACGAAATCTTAAGACAGCCACCAGAACAAGCACAAATAGAACACGAAGTGACACACATGTTAGATATAGAAGAAAAATTTCAGCTGACATATATAGAATACAAAGACACAAATACAGACATTAGACCATTCTTGCAAAGAGCGCCAAATAACCCACAAGTCGAAACAACAGTAAAAACTATCAACACAATCATACACAACAAAATAAATGAAAACACAACTATGGAAGAGTTACAACTACTGGTTTATATAGGAGCACTCACTACACTAAATATACACACTAGGCAGAGATCAGAACCAACCAACACACAGAAGAAACCCACAAAACCAGCATGGCAACACAGGCTACAGATCAGAATAGAAAAACTGAGAAAGGACATCGTACAGCTAACACAATTTATAAGAAATGAAATGTCAGAAAAAAAAGGAAAAAGGTTAGGTAAAATCTCACAACAAGAAGCGATAGAGCAATTAGATGAAAAGAAGCAGAAATTACAAGCATTGGCCAAACGACTTAGAAGATACAAAAAAAGTGAAAATAGAAGGAAACAAAACCAAACATTCAACACAAACCAAAAGAAATTTTACCAGACAATAGATAACACACACATTAAAATAGACAATCCACCAAACATAACAGACATGGAACACTTCTGGAGCAACATATGGTCAAACCCGGTACAACATAACAGGCATGCACGGTGGATACAAGCAGAAACAGACACATACAAGATGATACCACAAATGCCTGAAGTGATAATTTTGCAACATGAAGTCACCCAAGCAATTAATTCTACTCACAATTGGAAAGCCCCTGGAAAAGGTAAAATAGCAAATTACTGGCTTATGAAGTTCACCTCAACACATTCACATCTAACTAAATTATTTAACAGTTACATTGCAGACCCATACACATTCCCTGATACACTTACACATGGAATAACTTATCTGAAACCTAAAGATCAAGCAGACACAGCAAACCCAGCAAAATATCGCCCCATAACATGCCTACCAACAATATACAAAATATTAACTTCAGTCATTACACAGAAATTAATGACACATACAACACAGAACAAAATTATAAATGAAGAACAAAAAGCCTGTTGCAAAGGAGCACGAGGATGTAAAGAGCAACTGATAATAGATGCAGAGGTGACATATCAAGCTAAAACTAAACAAAGGTCGCTACACTATGCATACATAGATTACCAAAAAGCTTTTGATAGTGTACCCCACTCATGGTTACTACAAATATTGGAAATATACAAAGTGGATCCTAAATTGATACAGTTCCTAAACATAGTAATGAAAAATTGGAAAACCACACTTAATATCCAAACAAATTCAAATAATATCACATCACAGCCAATACAGATTAAGCGTGGAATATACCAAGGAGACTAATTAAGTCCTTTCTGGTTCTGCCTTGCTCTGAACCCACTATCCAACATGCTAAATAATACAAATTATGGATACAATATTACTGGAACATACCCACACAAAATCACACATTTGCTATACATGGATGATCTAAAACTACTGGCAGCAACAAATCAACAACTCAACCAATTACTAAAGATAACAGAAATATTCAGCAATGATATAAATATGGCTTTTGGAACAGACAAATGTAAGAAAAATAGCATAGTCAAGGGAAAACACACTAAACAAGAAGATTACATACTGGATAACCACAGCGACTGCATAGAAGCGATGGAAAAAACAGATGCCTATAAATATCTAGGATAGAGACAAAAAATAGGAATAGATAATACAAATACTAAAGAAGAACTAAAAGAAAAATATAGACAAAGACTAACAAAAATAAACAGAATTGACAGCAAGAAACAAGACAAAAGCCATAAATACTTATGCTATACCAATATTGACCTACTCATTTGGAGTAGTGAAATGGAGTAACACAGACCTAGAAGCACTCAATACACATACACGATCACAATGCCACAAATATAGAATACATCACATACATTCAGCAACAGAAAGATTCACATTAAGCAGAAAGGAAGGAGGAAGGGGATTTATCGACATAAAAAACCTACATTATGGACAGGTAGACAATTTAAGAAAATTCTTTCTAGAACGACCAGAAACTAGCAAAATACACAAAGCAATCACTCATATAAATACATCGGCTACACCACTGCAATTTCATAACCACTTCTACAACCCTTTAGATCACATAACATCAACAGACACAAAGAAAGTAAATTGGAAAAAGAAAACACTACATGGCAAGCACCCGTATCATCTAACACAGCCACACATCGATCAAGACGCATCCAACACATGGCTAAGAAAAGGCAATATATACAGTGAGAGGGAAGGATTCATGATTGCAATACAGGATCAAACAATAAACACCAGATATTACAGCAAGCATATTATTAAGGATCCCAATATCACAACAGATAAATGCAGACTTTGCAAACAACAAATAGAAACAGTAGATCACATCACAAGCGGATGTACAATACTAGCAAATACAGAATACCCCAGAAGACATGACAATGTAGCAAAAATAATACATCAACAGCTTGCCTTACAACATAAACTTATAAAACAACACGTTCCCACATACAAGTATGCACCACAAAGTGTACTGGAGGATGATGAAATCAATTTATACTGGAACAGAACCATTATAACAGATAAAACAACACCACATAACAAACCTGACATCATACTGACCAATAAAAAGAAGAAATTAACACAACTAATCGAAATATCCATACCCAATAGAACAAATATACAAAAGAAAACAGGAGAAAAAATTGAAAAATACATCCAACTGGCTAAGGAAGTCAAGGACACGTGGCATCAGGATAAAGTTGACATTATACCAATTATACTATCAACTACAGGAGTCATACCACACAATATCCACCAGTACATCAATGCAATACAGCTACATCCAAACTTATACATACAACTACAGAAATCTGTAATTATTGATACATGTTCAATTACCCGAAAGTTCCTAAATGCAATATAACACGTACCGTACAGTTAAAAGGAATTGACGCTTGATCAAGGTCCGCGTCACTTTCCATTTTTAACCAGACTTAACGTCTGAGAAAGTAAAGAAATAATAATAGTAACAGCAATAAAATAATAACAACAATAATAATGATAATGCGGTTTTTGGTCCTGCAGCAATATAGTAGCCATTGCGTGGTTACTGGTATCAATTAATTTATTTATTATCGCAAAACGAATGACGAAGAAATAGCTGGTCTATTGCGGTAACTACTAACATTCGGAGAAGGCATTTTCAGAACATTTTTTAAGCGTATGTGATGTGCAGAGGGGTCCAAAAACATGTATCCACTGTTGAAAGTCCGTAACTTGCAAACTAACTGACGGAGTTGTCTAATTTTTGGTGAAAGTGTAGCTTAAAGTCCAACTTAAAGATATCACTGTAGGTGTTCGAAATGGTCACCATTAACATCGACACACAAACGATGCCGCCGAACTGCAGCACGAACTGCTGACAGTAACGTGTTCAGTTGGATATTTGCACATGAATGGATGGATTCTCGGAGTTCATCCAATGTGCGTGGCTTTTGTCGATAAACGACGTCCTTTAGTGTTCCCCACAGCTAAAAGTCCAGAGGAGTTAGGTCTGGGAAACGTGGTGGACACTCCACAGCACCTCTACGGCCTGTCCATCTCCCTGGTAGATTTTCGTCGAGATACGCCCTAACACGATTTTGGTAGTGGGCTGGCGCACCATCTTGTTGAAAGTAAACTCTTCCGTCTCCATACAAGTCTCGGATGGCAGGAAAAATGGATGTCTGAACCTTCTGAAGGTACACCTCACCGGTAACTGTGCCGTCAAAGAAGAATGGCCCAATCAAGCCCCAGTAAGACAACCCACAGCACACATTTACTCTTGGCAAATTCACGGCTTTGTCTACATGGACGTCCGGATTTTCGGCGGCCCAGTGGATGCAATTGTGGCGATTTACTCTACCATTGACTTTGAACTGTGCCTCATCAGACCACACAATCATCTCTGTAACCTCTTCATCGTTGCGCACTATGTTAGTAAACCAGTCGCAGTAAGTATTCCATTCTAAGATCTGGGTCGTCCTCGTTAATTGCGTGTATCACACTGTCCCACAGACTTCTGTGGTGAGCGAGTGAACTGTTGTAACACACGACGGGAGTTAGCTGGATTTGTTACTGTTACAGGTCGTTCAGATCGTTGTTTGTGTACATCTTTAACACAGCCTTCGGCTTCAAATTTGTCTCGAATGCGACGAATCGTTAAACGTGTCGGTGGCTCTGTTTGATACTCATTTCGCCATTGCCGTTGAACCTCATTAATGTTTTCGTACTTAAAATACCACTTCAGAACTGACTTCCTTGAATGTAAGCCTTGCGCCAGCCATGGTTCCAAGATGGCCGCCGAGTAAGTGACGCCAGAAACCATTTCCAGAAAGATAAGTGATTTAGACAGTAATATAATTTAGTTTAACGCCGACAACAAATTAAATACGTGCATTAGTGTATCGTTTAGTCTTGCCATTAAAGGTTTCACTTTTCTTTGCGTATTTTTTCAGAAAACACAAAAAGATCGTAACTTCGCGAAGTCGCGCTTAGGCTTAAATTTTGTAAACGTGTTTGTTTCTTGTTTCACGGTAATTTAACTAGTTTCTCGGTAACAAATAAGTAAACTACCGCAAATAGCGTTTAACTTCATTGTTTTAATACAGATTTCAGAAAAACAGCGTAACTTTATATCAGAAACTTGCCTATATACATTTGTTTATAGGCCTAATTCTCGTAACGTTTTTGGAGAATCAAAGTTAAAGTATCTCGTTTAATTGTCCTTTTTTTTCATTCCATCGAGTGAAATATATAATAAATAGCGTATACCTTCATTGTTTTAATACAGATCTCAGAAAAACAGCGGAATTTTAAATCAGAAACTTGCTTATATACATTTGTGAATAGGCTTAATTCTTGTAACGTCTTTTTTGATTTTCGGTAATTTAATTGATTTATTCTAGCTAAAGTATTATTTTTGCCATGAGTGAGAAGTGCCTGACTTGCCGTAGAATTGTTAGTTCCGGGGTTTGGTGTGATGGATGTAGTAGTTTTTTTCACTGGGGGGACTGCAGTGGCGTGGGTGTTGGGAAAGTGGATCAGGCTCATCAGTGGTTATGTAGGATTTGCAGCAGAGATAGGAAGATAGTGGAACAGGAGGGGAAAATTGCTGCCCTTCAGGCTGAGCTAGATCAGGCTAGGGAAGATCTGGACAGGTTAAGGAGGGAGAAGGGCAAAGAGAGGTGGGAAGTGGCAACAGGTAGCAGAAGGAACAGGCCTAGAACTAAGTCTGACAGTTTTGTGGTGAATGTCAAAAATAAGTTTGACCTGTTGCTTCAGTTAGAAACTGATGAGCCTCAAGCAGAGGTAGGTGTAGACAGGACACAACAAACTTTCAATAGGAAATTGAAAAAGAATGTAGGAAAGTTATCGAAAAGGAAGAAAGTTTTGTTGTTAGGCAGTTCTCATGCCAGAGGTGTAGGCCAACTTCTGCAGGAGGAATTAGGACCAGAATACCAGGTCACAAATTTTTTCAAACCAAGTGCTAGTCTGGATCAGGTGACAGAGGATTTAGGTTCACTCTGTAAAGGATTTACCAGGGAAGACACCGTGGTTATTGTGGGAGGGCCAGGGAACAGCATTGACAGAGATCCTGGGTACAGTATAGAGTGTGACCTGGTAAAGATTGCGTCGGCATCGAGACACACCAATGTTGAATTTGTATCTGTCCTGAGACGTCATGACCGGCCTCATTTGGACTCTTCTGTTGGGAGAGTTAATTTGGAGTTGGAATGGCTGCTTGGGTCGGGTGCGGGGGCTCATATTGGTGTGGTTCCTGTTGATTATCTCAGTAGGTGGGACTATACCAGGCACGGCCTACATCTCAACAGGAAAGGGAAGGGGAAACTGGCTGGGGTAATAGCAGGAAATTTAAGGGGGGGAGGCACTGCCATGAATGGTAAAATACCAGTGGTTACAGGTGTTGGAGCAGCACCTTTTTTAGGATAGGTAAGACAGAAAGATGTCAAGTTCTACGAGAGGTCAGGATTGAAACAAATCTTCAGTTTAGGAAAGAAATTAAACAGCACAATTCTAGCACATTGGATCACCAATCACAGCTATCAATTATAAATTTTCACCAATCACCAGAAATTTTATTTCCACCAAGTTGTAGCTCAGTCCTAGGTAATTGCATTGATGAATTAAAGTCACCCAACCCAGTTGACATAATCTGCCTCTCTGAACACCGTGTGACCACTGGTATAGGAACTAGGCCTAAGCACAATGAGAAACTCAGACAGGAGAGTACTGCAAATGTTAGAATAAGGAAAGGTTCTCATAAAGGTATAATTAAAAATAATGTAAGTATATTTCATCAAAATATTGGGAGTTTAAAGAATAAAGTAGATGAGCTTCTGGTTTGTTTAGAAGATTTAGAAGCTGAGAATGAAATAGATATACTATGCCTGTCTAAGCATCACATTGTTACTGATATGGATAAGGTAAATGTAAGTGGATATAAGCTCTCTGCACATGTAATGAGAGAAAATATGGAGAAAGGAGGAGTTGCCATATATGTCAAAAGTTATCATTGTGCAAAAAGTATAGAAAAATGGCTCTGAGCACTATGGGACTCAACATCTTAGGTCATAAGTCCCCTAGAACTTAGAACTACTTAAACCTAACTAACCTAAGGACATCACACACACCCATGCCCGAGGCAGGATTCGAACCTGCGACCGTAGCAGTCCCGCGGTTCCGGACTGCAGCGCCAGAACCGCTAGACCACCGCGGCCGGCAAAGTATAGAAACAAAAAAGTTTTGTGTAGAGAAACATATAGAAGCATGTGCCTGTGAGCTTAAATTAAATAAAGGCACATTTATAATTGTAACTGTATATAGGTCCCCATCAGGAAATTTTCATCTATTTCTGAAAAATTTGGACTCCTTGTTGTGCTATCTGTCAGACAGGGGGAAGCAAATTATTATTTGTGGGGACTTCAATGTAGATTCTCTGAAAGAGGGTAATAGGAAAAATGACCTTGAAGTATTACTCGGTTCTTTCAATTTGACACCCGTTATTGATTTTCCTACTCGGGTGGTAAAGGATAGCAGCTCACTGATAGATAACTTCTTTATAGACCAAGATAAGTTTAACCAGATAAATGCTCAGCCTGTTGAGAATGGTCTTTCTGATCATGGTGCACAGCTAGTTACAATATATGACATAGCTCCATTCAGCAATACTAAACAGTCCTCCAAAGTGGTACGTTCAGTCAACGATTTAACAATTGCAAATTTCAGGGAAAGCCTACAGCAGTTAGACTGGGATGAGGTGTACCATGAACCTGATGCCAATTTAAAATATAATTTATTTCATGACATTTTTGTAAATGCATTTGAAAACTGCTTCCCCAAGAAAATAGTTAAATATACTCGTAAGAAACCTTGTAAGAAACCATGGCTTACTAAGGGTATAAAAATATCTTGTAACCGCAAAAGGGAAATGTATCTGACAGCAAGAAAGAGTAGTGACCCAGAAACTATCAAAAATTATAAAAACTACTGTGTTATATTAAGAAAAGTTATTAAAAAATCCAGGAGTATGTGTATCATGTCTGAAATCAGCAACTCTGATAATAAAATTAAAACAATTTGGAATATTATTAAAAGAGAAACAGGTCGACCAAGAGCAGAGGAAGACAGTATTACCATCAAATTGAATGAAAACTTTACGAACAAAAAGTCAGAAGTTGAAAATATTTTTAATAATCATTTTCTAAATGTTGTGGATATAGTAGGATCCAGGTGTTCATTAGAAGATGCTAGGCTGTTAATGGAAGAGGCCATACCTATGCAATTTGATACAATTGAAATCTCACCCACTTCTCCCTTTGAAATTAGGAAAATAATAAACTTGCTTAAAAGCAAAAACTCACATGGAATTGATGGCATTTCCAGCAAAATACTAAAAGCTTGTTCTCAACAGATAAGTAAGATTCTCAGCCACCTGTGTAATAGCTCTCTGGAACAGGGCATTTTCCCTCATAGACTGAAATATGCTATTGTTATACCTTTGCATAAAAAGGGGGATAGATCTGATGTCAACAATTACCGTCCAATCTCCCTTCTAACAGCTTTATCCAAAATTTTTGAGAAAGTAATGTATTCAAGAGTAGCTTCACATATCTGTAAAAATGAAGTACTAACAAAATGTCAGTTTGGTTTTCAGAAAGGTTTTTCAACAGAAAATGCCATATATGCTTTCACCAGTAAAATTTTGAATGATCTGAATAACCGAACACCACCCATTGGGATTTTTTGTGATCTCTCAAAGGCTTTTGATTGTGTAAATCATGAAATTCTGCTAGACAAGCTCAAGTATTGTGGCATGAGTGGGACAGTGCACAAATGGTTTAATTCGTACCTAACTGGAAGAGTGCAGAAAGTTGAAATAAGTAGTTCTCGTAACATGCAAAGATCAGCACATTCCTCAAACTGGGGAACTATCAAGAATGGGGTTCCACAAGGGTCAGTCTTGGGTCCTTTGTTGTTCTTATTATATATTAATGACTTGCCATTCTATATTCATGAAGAGGCAAAGTTAGTTCTCTTTGCTGATGATACAAGTATAGTAATCACACCTGACAAACAAGAATTAACTGATGAAATTGTCAATACTGTCTTTCAGAAAATTACTAAGTGGTTCCTTGTAAACGGACTCTCACTGAATTTTGATAAGACACAGTACATACAGTTCTGTACAGTGAATGGTATGACGCCATTAATAAATATAGACCTTAATCAGAAGCATATAGCTAAGGTAGAATATTCCAAATTTTTAGGTGTGTCCATTGATGAGAGATTAAATTGGAAGAAACACATTGATGATCTGCTGAAACGTTTGAGTTCAGCTACTTATGCAATAAGGGTCATTGCAAATTTTGGTGATAAACATCTTAGTAAATTAGCTTACTACGCCTATTTTCACTCATTGCTTTCATATGGCATCATATTTTGGGGTAATTCATCACTGAGGAATAAAGTATTCATTGCACAAAAGCGTGTAATCAGAATAATAGCTGGAGTCCACCCAAGATCATCCTGCAGACATTTATTTAAGGATCTAGGGATATTCACAGTAGCTTCTCAGTATATATACTCTCTTATGAAATTTGTTATTAACAACCAAACCCAATTCAAAAGTAATAGCAGTGTGCATAACTACAATACTAGGAGAAAGGATGATCTTCACTATTCAAGATTAAATCTAACTTTGGCACAGAAAGGGGTGAATTATACTGGCACTAAAGTCTTTGGTCACTTACCAAATAGTATCAAAAGTCTGACAGATAACCAACAAGTATTTAAGAAGAAATTAAAAGAATTTCTGAATGACAACTCCTTCTACTCCATAGAGGAATTTTTAGATATAAATTAAGAAAAAAAAGAAAAAATATTAAAAAAATAAAAATAAAAAATAAAGAAAAACAAAAAACACAAAAAAATAAAGTTGTTATATTAACTTAAGTATGTTGTTAAATTAACCTAATTATGTCATGTATTGGAAAATTCGACTCGTTCCACATCATTACGAAATATCGTATTCATGATCCATGGAACTAGTATTAATCTAATCTAATCTAATCTAATCTAATCTAATCTAATCATGTTTACTCGAGTAACTAGGTGCAACTAAGAAGAAAACACTGACTATCTGGCGACTGTCATCTGACAAAACAAAACAACGCAATACAACGCTTGTGTGGCGATTGCCGGAACTACAAACTCTTACACTACCAAAGATGAGACAACTCTGTCAATTAGTTTGCCAGTTATGTACTTTTAAACAGTGGATCCATTTTTTTGGACCCCTCTGTATACATCTCGGATTTACTGACATAGGTGTGTGCTTCAAAGGAAAATGTGTATGTGTAGTGGGTGGGCTACGTAAGGAGGGCGTTCATCATAAATTCATTTGACAATCTGTAGCCCGTACACCACTGTGTCACACGTTATTGCTAGTATTTGAAAAAGAATAAGTAATTATTGGTAACTGATGTAATCAATATTACAGTTTTACGAAATCGCGACAATAGTAATGATCTTTTAAAAATAAATTAATTTCGTGGCGGAAAGACAACTGAACCGTTATACTTGTATTTCTACCCCTCAGGGGGGTAATACTCAAAGTTGGGCAACCACTGCATCATTTGCGTGTACCGACAACCCCGAGCTGCTTTCCGCAATGACGTGTAGAACTAAAGTTTTATGTTTCACAAACGTTTAGTGACCCCTCCACCGGAGACATGACAAACATCCAGCCGACAGTCGGATCAGTTACACACCTTTGCGAGTGCTTGTGTCTACAATCACTACATGGTCTGCTGCTGCTGTTATGCGTCGTCGCCGTTCACCGAAAGTCGCAGGAAGGCGAGGCACACAGACGCAGTCTTTCATTACCCCACTGCCAAATACAAGACAAGAGGTCACCTAGCTGGAGAACAGGCGAGCTTGGACGCCAATGGTGCAGTCCAAGTCCCTCAAGTCCGTTTCACACGAGGGTCTTTCCGGTCAGAATCGACTACTCGAAGTGCGTGCGCCTTTCGTGCCCTCTTGTAAATGAGCGAGCAACCCAGGCGCGTCAGTGTCTGTAACGTCAATGATGTACAGATTGTGCCGAGTGCGGAATTCTATTTCCGAGTATGCTGCACTCTGCGCATGCGCAAGGACAAGGGACTTTGGCGCCGTCTGCTAACATAGGAAGCGATAACCTTCCTTGGTCGAGCTCACTCGTATTATACACTCCTGGAAATGGAAAAAAGAACACATTGACACCGGTGTGTCAGACCCACCATACTTGCTCCGGACACTGCGAGAGGGCTGTACAAGCAATGATCACACGCACGGCACAGCGGACACACCAGGAACCGCGGTGTTGGCCGTCGAATGGCGCTAGCTGCGCAGAATTTGTGCACCGCCGCCGTCAGTGTCAGCCAGTTTGCCGTGGCATACGGAGCTCCATCGCAGTCTTTAACACTGGTAGCATGCCGCGACAGCGTGGACGTGAACCGTATGTGCAGTTGACGGACTTTGAGCGAGGTCGTATAGTGGGCATGCGGGAGGCCGGGTGGACGTACCGCCGAATTGCTCAACACGTGGGGCGTGAGGTCTCCACAGTACATCGATGTTGTCGCCAGTGGTCGGCGGAAGGTGCACGTGCCCGTCGACCTGGGACCGGACCGCAGCGACGCACGGATGCACGCCAAGACCGTAGGATCCTACGCAGTGCCGTAGGGGACCGCACCGCCACTTCCCAGCAAATTAGGGACACTGTTGTTCCTGGGGTATCGGCGAGGACCATTCGCAACCGTCTCCATGAAGCTGGGCTACGGTCCCGCACACCGTTAGGCCGTCTTCCGCTCACGCCCCAACATCGTGCAGCCCGCCTCCAGTGGTGTCGCGACAGGCGTGAATGGAGGGACGAATGGAGACGTGTCGTCTTCAGCGATGAGAGTCGCTTCTGCCTTGGTGCCAATGATGGTCGTATGCGTGTTTGGCACCGTGCAGGTGAGCGCCACAATCAGGACTGCATACGACCGAGGCACACAGGGCCAACACCCGGCATCATGGTGTGGGGAGCGATCTCCTACACTGGCCGTACACCACTGGTGATCGTCGAGGGGACACTGAATAGTGCACGGTACATCCAAACCGTCATCGAACCCATCGTTCTACCATTCCTAGACCTGCAAGGGAACTTGCTTTTCCAACAGGACAATGCACGTCCGCATGTATCCCGTGCCACCCAACGTGCTCTAGAAGGTGTAAGTCAACTACCGTGGCCAGCAAGATCTCCGGATCTGTCCCCCATTGAGCATGTTTGGGACTGGATGAAGCGTCGTCTCACGCGGTCTGCACGTCCAGCACGAACGCTGGTCCAACTGAGGCGCCAGGTGGAAATGGCATGGCAAGCCGTTCCACAGGACTACATCCAGCATCTCTACGATCGTCTCCATGGGAGAATAGCAGCCTGCATTGCTGCGAAAGGTGGATATACACTGTACTAGTGCCGACATTGTGCATCTCTGTTGCCTGTGTCTATGTGCCTGTGGTTCTGTCAGTGTGATCATGTGATGTATCTGACCCCAGGAATGTGTCAATAAAGTTTCCCCTTCCTGGGACAATGAATTCACGGTGTTCTTATTTCAATTTCCAGGAGTGTAGATATTGATTTTGTGTTTTTGTATCTTCTTAATCTTTGCAGAGCTGTTTGTTTTCTTTTCGTGGCACAATGAAAAGCTGCATAAGATTCTGAAGTTTTTCCTATCTACTAATGTTCTCCTACAAGACAGACGATATATGTCAATGTACAAAGCATTCAGGTTTTACAGAGAAAAAAACCTACACAATGCATAAATAAGAATGTAAACAGATAAATGTGTTTCACTGAAATGAAATGATCGTATGGCAGGAGGCCCCTTTCGGGGAAGTTCGGCCGCAGGGTGGAAATCTTATTACTGTCGACGGGACATTGGATGACTTGGCGTGCCGGTAATGAGAATGACAACACAACACCCAGTCCACGGGCGGTGAAAAATCTCCAAACCGGCCGGGAATCGAACCCGGGCCGATTGCATGTGAGGCAAGCACGTTACCACTTTTGTTTTATTCATTTTGTTCGATATTGCTCGTAGTGTTTGGTCTGGGCGGACTTCACAAGACATCCGTTCAAGTGGATAGTTGATTCTTTGACTCAGTTTTTTTATTACAGAGAGCATGCAGCCCTCTGACCGAACACGCTGAGCTACCGTGCCGGCTAATCTTCTGTGTATCATTCCAATTTTTAGTATATGTACCGCCGAAGCGAGTACGCCACTCAGCTAAGTAGGCAGACTGTTTTACTGAAAATTATTTCAGCTGTGAAAAACTGGGAATTATTGGACGAGAAGAATAATTCCCGTTGTTATTTAGCAGTTTACAAGAAAACAAGATACAAAGGATCTATTTACTGCGTTCTACATATTGGCTAAAATGGCTCTGAGCACTATGGGACTCAACTGCTGAGGTCATTAGTCCCCTAGAACTCAGAACTAGTTAAACCTAACTAACCTAAGGACATCACAAACATCCATGCCCGAGGCAGGATTCGAACCTGCGACCGTAGCGATCTTGCGGTTCCAGACTGCAGCGCCTTTAACCGCACGGCCACTTCGGCCGGCTCTACATATTGTCTGATGTGTTTGCAAGTACGTATTTTCCTAATAAAAATGTATATGTTCTTAAATGTTTGGATGATACTTTTCCTGTTCTTCCTGTTCTCATGAGTGTAGATGGTTTACCGCACGACCGTTGCCAAGAATTTCCGCTATCAATTCTGATTTGGTCATTAATAATCTATATTGTCATTGTTTGTTCCTACGTTTTGTTTCTACATTTCTAGTTTTGCGTAAAAAGAACAGTCCCTCCTCCCTCATAACCTCTTTCACCGTACTCAGAGACTGCACAGCAGACAGCTCCCACAACATCGGCAGTTTTCGCGCCGAAAACGACTACTAAAAACAGACGAGGCTGAGTGCGGAAAAAAAAAACGCCAGGGGCTCTGCAGTAGGCGCAATTGCCTCGAGTAGCCAACCGAGACAAGACAGTCGATTGTCTAAAAGGGGCTTTCTGTTGTGCTCACAGTGGCACCGACAACAGCTGACAGACGCCGTCGCCAGAGGTCGCCCGATAATGGCCGACATGGTGCTCAAATTGTGTCCGATCCCGTTCGTCAGATTTCGGCGGGGTACAGGTGGTTAGTCTAGGTTAGAATCTTCCTTTGTATGAAGTACCGTAGGTTTGATCTTAAGCAAGGGTGGGTTGGATAGCACGACGCGCCTCTTCTTGGCGATGAGCACTACAGTGCGGCTTTTGCTATTTAAAAACATGCCGAATGCACGTGAATGAGCTACATCTGTCTCAAGAAGAACGTGGCGAGTACTGCAGACTCTGCCGTCAGTTATCGGAATAACCCGGCAAGTCTTAAGAATATATAAGATAACAGGAGAGGTGTTCCGCTACGTTCGTGGCGACTCTGAAAAGTAATTTTGAAAACACTTCACTTTGCTGTTTTTGTTTGAAGCTGTGCAGACATGTCAGTTAGCGTTCTATGAATGTTAATTTAGAGAGATCCGCTTCAGTTGTACAATTAGTTAACCAAACCGCGACCCGTTTCGGGATTTTAACATCCCATCTTCATGTGTATGAAATCGTTGTATTTTGTTACGCCTGACACGCGGTGGGGCCAGTCAGTGGCAGGTGTTGCTAGTGTGCGGCTGCCCAGCGGCGGGCACTGACTCACCTGACCAAATACAGTGATTTCATACACCTGAAGATGAGATTTTAATATCCCGAAAACGGTCGTGGTTTCAATAAATAATTAGTGCAACTGAAGCAGAGCTCTCTAAATTAATTATCTTGCCTCTCATTTTCGGATGTCCTATGCACCAAATGTTGTTCAACGAATGTTATTAAACGAGTGTGTGAAAGACAAACGTAAAGTTTAGAATAAAATGTTCTGAACACCTTAGGCATTGAAAAGCGGTGTTGGAAACCATATAACAGAATCAGAACCCTGCTGGCATAAAAACGCCAATAAGGAGTAAAATTAATTTGTATTGATATGAACGTGGCCGGCCGGTGTGGCCGAGTGGTTCTAGGCGCTACAGTCTGGAACCGAGCGACCGCTACGGTCGCAGGTTCGAATCCTGTGATGTGAGACCTTAACTTTTCCCGGCGAATTGATGTTCAAATAACTTACGGGTTTGCTGCCGGGTGACGTCGTCGAACACCGCCGATATTTCGACAGGAGCACACCCTGCCATTCTCAAGGCACAACTGCAAGGAGGAAGCAATGTGCAAGGGAATTTAATACCTCGGATCACAGAGGAGAAACAAGGAAGATACCACACACAGAACAAGTAACCGCAGAGTCAACACACAACCAAAGATAACCAACATCAGAAATATCGATAGTTACTATTAATCAACAGTTGAGGTAGCACTAATTCTGTCCCTCTGTTTCTTGATAAGAGACAGAGCCGGATTCCAAGCAGCATTTCAACAAAATCCACCATCTCTGTTTATAATGTCGCTTGATAGTTTGATTTCAACAGCTTCCTTAATGACACTACCCCAATAGCTGCACTTGCAAGCCAGAATCTCCGTGTTGTTGTATTCCATTGTATTGAACGTAAACATCACACACACTTACAACAGCCGAGCAAATCCGCTATTGCATAACATTGCCTTGACACCGGTCATCCTATGGAATACAACAACACGGAGCTTCTGGCTTGCACGTCCAGCTATTGGGATAGTGTCATTAAGGAAGCTGTTGAAATCAAACTAACAAGCGACGTTATAAACAGAGATGGTGCATTTTGTTGAAATGCTGCTTGGAATCCGGTTCTGTCTCTCATCAAAAAACAGAGGGACAGAATTAGTGCTACCTCACCTGTTGATTAATAGTAACTATCGATATTTCTGATGTTGGTTATCTTTGGTTGTGTGTTGACTCTGTGGTTACTGGTCCTGTGTGTGGTATCTTCCTTGTTCCTCCTCTGTGAACTGAGGTATTAAATTCCTTGCACGTTGCTTCTTCCTCCTTGCAGTTGTGCCTTGAGAATGGCAGGGTGTGCTCCTGTCGAAATATCGGCGGTGTTCGACGACGTCACCCGGCAGCAATCCAGTATGTTATTTGAACAGCCGATTATGATAATCCTCAGTACACCACAAACTCACCCTTTCTTGGACTAAACTCAGTTTCTGAAAGCACGTATGCCGTCATCTTGCCTGAAGAAAATGAACTGATTTGAATTTCAGCGATTGTCGTCCAAAGTCTGTACATGCGGACGACGAGATCGGCTACACCATTGCTCGTAGTGGCGTAATGATCTGGAAAGATCGGCCGTCTTTGGCCGATGTCGGTGGTCGGCGGAATCCAGCGATATCGATGCCACTGTGGTCACAGCCTTAATACTGATCCGTCATACAGCTGGCTCATTGCCAGGAAATGTGTGGAGTTACCACTGAAGCAACGAGTTTCGCCGTACGTTAACAACCGGTCGCTTGAAACGGCTGGTGGTACCGACGAATGCTTCCAGCTAGGGCAATGCGGTGCCCTATCCATAAGGTAAATCATACCACACACTTGTAACTGAATTCCAGTGTTTGAAATGGGAGTCGCAATGCGCCTGTAATCGCTGTGTTATCGCCCTCTGGGATAGACGCACGTTGTGTACCGATCGATTGAGTGCAGCCGGCACGGTAGCTCAGCGTGTTCTGTCAGAGAGCTGGTTGGCCTCTGTAATAAAAAACTGAGCGGAAGGATCAACCACCGAACTTGAACAGGATGTCTTGCGACGTCCGCGACGACCAAACACAAAAAAAAAAAAAAAAAAAAAAAAAAAAGTGAGGGAGCTGCGACACGCAGACTCCTACCGGCAATCACGTGAACTGGCAATCCACAACAGATGCAGCGGTGAATTTTTTGTTTTGCTGTTTAAACTAAATTTTGACTCGAGGTTTCTATCCTGATTACGCCCTGTGCCGACGCGTGTGACTGGTAGCGCAAAGTTTTTACTCTTCTCCCAATCGCGTATGGGTAGGTCGTTGCACCGCGAATATACAGGGTCCGGCATAAAAAACTCCCCGATTACAAAGTAACGTGCAGCGGACAGTAGAAGGAGCAGAGTGGTGGAGGGCGCGTCGTTAAGTAGCTGCCTACGTGCCGTTTTCAGTGTACCCCATGGCGTGGTCTGGTGAACATCGTGCCTTCGTAGTGGAAGATTTTATTCAAAATGGCGAATCGCCTATTAATACTCAACGTGCTTTTCGCGTTCGCTTTGCGCTCGGACGACGGGACCCTGTTCTCGATAAGAAAACAATTTATTCTTGGGTTGCTAACTTTCGTGAGACAGGTTCCGCATTAAAAAGGAAACCACCTGGACGACCACGGACTGCAACAGGCCCCGGAAATGTTGATGCAGTTAGAGCTTCAGTTCAACAATCTCCTCGACGATCCGCTAAAAAGCATGCGGCAGCATTACGGATATCTGATCGAAGTGTGAGAAGAATCTTGCATCGAGATCTTAAAATGCATCCTTACAAAATTGTAACTACGCAGGAACTGAGTGAACGAGACTGTGGTGTCCGTGTAAGTTTGTGCCAAGACCTTCTTCGGAACATTCGTCCCAACGATATTGTGATTTTTTCTGATGAAGCACACTTTCACCTTGCCGGAACAGTGAACAGCCAAAATTGCAGGTCCTGGTGTGAACACAATCCCCAAGAACTTCATCAACGACCACTTCATAGCCCTAAAGTAACAGTATGGTGTGCTGTTTACAATTCCGGAGTGATCGGTCCTTACTTTTTCGAAGAAAATGACAGGAATTTAACCGTCAACAGTGAACGCTATTGTGCCATGCTCCGCGACTTTCTCCAACCGCAACTAAGGGAGCTTTTTGGTGAAATAGAGAACGTGTGGTTCCAGCAAGATGGCGCTACAGCCCACACAGCGCGGCAGTCACTGGCATTGGTGAAGGAAATGTTTCCTGGACATGTGATCTCGTTGCGTGGAGACATTGGCTGGCCCCCACGATCGCCGGACTTAACGCCCTGTGATTTCTTTCTTTGGGGCTATTTAAAAGCAAAAGTTTATGAACAACGTCCACAATCTTTACGAGCCCTGAAAGAAGCAATTACACAAGAGGTTGAAGCTATTCCACCTGAAATGACTCAAAGAGTAATGAATAACTTCAGGGAAAGACTCAATCAGTGTGTCGACAGTGCAGGAAGCCATTTAAGGGATGTTTTATTTAAAAAGTAAGACCATAAGAGTATTTTCTAAAATGGCATAATATGTACTTTTATTTAGTATAAATAAAATTGTTCTACCTTATTTGGTTTTGTTTTTATTAGCTTTCCTTAAAGGGGAGGTTTTTCTGCCGGACCTTGTACAACTACGCAGGGCTGCCAACTCACATCGCTCAGCGCGCGCTGCGCACCTGGACCGCTCGCGGCACAGTGTGTGACTGACTCTGAGAAGCAGAGCTGTTGGTACCTCCACGGTTCGGCAGGCGGCGGGCGCGACCCCCATTTGGCACAAAAGCAGGGCTGCCAACCCGGTACCTTTCTCGGCGCTGCACGAAGGACGACTGCGCAGTAATCGACTGCTGGTAGAGGAACGGTTGGCAGTGATGCATTGCGTCAGCTCGGCCGCGCTTAGCTGATCACAGACAAGGGACTGTGTGGCGGCGAGGATACCAGGGCGTCCATTTCCTCTCTCTTTCCATTTCCCCCACTCGTCACAGCGCCATCAGCTGGATGCCATTACGTAACGGACGTAACGCCCCAGTCATCCAAATAGAAGGCAAACAGTTTGTGTGTCGGACAACAGCATCGGCGCCGAGGGTCGTGAACTGTTTCTCGAGACGGTATTGGTCACTATTACTCAGCAGTTCACTTCTAGCTGACACGCACAACGTATGGTCGCTCTGTGTGATATTTTTCTCAAGTCCCTCATTTAATTTGTGTTCATAGAACGAAATGCTTTTCACAATATACAAGTGCACCTACTGTACATCCGCAGTCAACGAACATTCTCTGCCAGCGGATGGAAGAGGATACTTCCCATTCCGAAACAAGTTAGGA
This sequence comes from Schistocerca nitens, assembly GCF_023898315.1. Taxonomy (NCBI): domain Eukaryota; kingdom Metazoa; phylum Arthropoda; class Insecta; order Orthoptera; family Acrididae; genus Schistocerca; species Schistocerca nitens. Next base: position 15,903,266 of record NC_064622.1, read on the forward strand.
TTTCTTCCAGTTTCGCTCACGTATGGAGTGCGCTGTGTTATTGGCCTAATTTTGTCTTCGCTCTCCCTATGAGGGCCACACGTACACGGCCGAAATGGATTCCTAGATTCTTTTAGGATACGTCTCACGAATGTTTTGTAAACATTCTCTTTCGTAGATTGGCTATATTTTCCCAGTAACCAACAAACAACCGAATACTGCCACCTGTATTACGTACGACAGAGCCAATGTGATAATTCCATTTCACACCGTCATAAATTGTTATTATGGGTTAACTCAATCCAGTTGGAACTAGCTGATACTGCAGTCATAAGGTAGTTCATTTCTGTGTTTTACGTAATACACAACTGTACCCAACTGAACGTCACTAACTGATGTTGTAACCATAGGATACTTCGTTTCTTTGTTACGCGGTATGCAAAACTGTACCCTTCTGAACATTTAAAGCACGTTGCCAATCTTGGCACCAATTTGAATTCTTGTCAAGGTCTGTATTAAATTTTGTGCCTCTTTATTTAGAGTGTATTTCATTTCAGATAACAGCACCGGTTGCAAAATGTCTGAAGTTGCGATTAAGATTCTGTTACGGGCCATTAATACACAATATTAAACAAAAGGGTCCCAACAACACCCTCCGAGAACATCTGAAGTGACTTTTACATTTGTCAATCACCCTCCATGCACGGTACCCTGCTCTCTGTCCCTACCAACAAATCCTCAATCCAGTCATGCCCCATATGATCGCAGCTGGAATTATACTGCGTCTTTTTCTGAAATTACAAAAAATATTTCGGAAACGTAGGGGTTTTGCAAATGTGAAAAACTATTCCAAGGTACAACATGGTAATGTACCTACGAACAAATATTCTATTCTGATTTAAAACTGCTGCAGTACTGTATTGAACAGTCTGTGTGTTATGTTATTACTCTATCACATACCAAAGTGAAATCGAACTAAGAAGAAATATAATCGGAAAAAAAATGGTTCAAATGGCTCTGAGCAGTATGGGACTTAACATCTGAGGTCATCAGTCTCTAGAACTTAGAACTACTTAAACCTAACTAACCTAAGGACATCACACACACCTATGCCCGAGGCAGGATTCGAACCTGCGTCCGTAGCAGTCGCGCCGTTCCGGACTGAAGCGCCTAGAACCGCGAGACCACCGCGGCCGGCTATAATCGGAAACCAATTACAGTCTTGAAACAGAAGCTTTGAGCAAATAAAACAAATTTCCATTTTCAAGCCAGAGAAAATTGTTAAGACATTAAAGAAATCCAGTTCATTTGCAAATACCACGTATTCCATTGTACAGAGACCTTCTGGTTCAAGGTACAAGATGGTGCACGACTGACGAAGCGTGGCTTACCCGTCTGTACGACATGTTACTAATTTTTTTAAAAAAATACATAATTTTACTTGCCATAAACCTCCATTACTAAAGAATTAACGGTATCTTCAAAATAATTTGAATGTACACTGAGGTGTCAAAAGTCATGGGACACCTCCTAAACCGAGCGAGGTGGCGCAGTGGTTAGACACTGGATTCGCATTCGGGAGGACGACGGTTCCGTCCCGCGTCCGGCCATCCTGATTTAGGTTTTCCATGATTTCCCTAAATCGCTCTAGGAAAATGCTGGGATGGTTCCTTTGAAAGGGCACGGCCGACTTCCTTCCCCATCCTTCCCTAACCCGACGAGACCGATGACCTCGCTGTTTGGTCTCTTCCCCCAAACAACCCAACCCCAACACCTCCTGATATCGTGTCGGCTCTCCTTTTGCTCGACGGAGTGCGGCAACTCGACGTAGCATGGGCTCAACAAGATTTGAAAGTCCCCTGCAGAAATATTGAGGCATGCTGTCTCTACAGCCGTCCATAACTGTTGAAATGTTGCCGGAGAAGGAGTTTTTGCACGAACTGACTCTCGTTTATGTCCTATAAATGTTCGGTGGGATCCTTGTCGGGTGATCTGGGTGGCCAAGTCTTTCGCTCGGGTTGTACAGAATTTTCTTCAGACCAGTGGCGAGAACTGTGGCCCACTGATGTGGCGTACTGTCATCCATAAAAATTCCATGGCTTTTTCGGAACAAAAGTCCATGAATACGAGGTGTGGCTAGAAAAAAACCGGACTAGTACTGGTGAAACAATAAAACGAATGCAATAAGGCTGAAAGTCGCGTGGCCTGTGACGTGACTCTCGCTCCGCCTACTGCTCGAGTTTCATCTGCCTCCTGCACTCAGTCTGCCCGTGGCGTCTGTTTTAAGTAGTTGACGTTTTGTCTGTGCGTCGGAAAATGTTGAGTGTACAGAAAGAACAGCGTGTTAACATCAAATTTTGTTTCAAACTAGGAAAATCTGCAAGTGAAACGTTTGTAATGTTACAACAAGTGTACGGCGATGATTGTTTATCGCGAACACAAGTGTTTGAGTGGTTTAAACGATTTAAAGATGGCCGCGAAGACACCAGTGATGACGCTCGCACTGGCAGACCATTGTCAGTAAAAACTGATGCAAACATTGAAACAATCGGTAAACTTGTTCGACACTTTCCTTGTCAACTCCTGTTAACTCAGACACAGCTCTGATTGTTAAACGGCGATCTTGTCGAACAAGTTTACCGATTTTTTCAATGTTTGCATCAGTTTTTGCTGACAGTGGTCTGCCAGTGCGAGTGTCATCACTGGTGTCTTCGCGGCAATCTTTAAATCGTTTAAACCACTCAAACACTTGTGTTCGCGATAAACAATCATCGCCGTACACTTGTTGTAACATTACAAACGTTTCACTTGCAGATTTTCCTAGTTTGAAACAAAATTTGATGTTAACACGCTGTTCTTTCTGTACACTCAACATTTTCCGACGCACAGACAAAACGTCAACTACTTAAAACAGACGCCACGGGCAGACTGAGTGCAGGAGGCAGATGAAACTCGAGCAGTAGGCGGAGCGAGAGTCACGTCACAGGCCACGCGACTTTCAGCCTTATTGCATTCGTTTTATTGTTTCACCAGTACTAGTCCGGTTTTTTTCCAGCCACACCTCGTAGCTGCACATGGTCTCCAAGTAACCAGACATAACTATTTCTAGTCAATGATCGGTTAAGTTGGACTAAGAGACCCAGTCCACTCCATGGAAACACAGCCCACACCATTGTGGAGCCACCACCCGCTTGCTCAGTGCCTTGTTGACAACTTGGGTCCATGTCGGCGTTGACTCTCAGGCACTCTCGCACCCAACGATCAGCTCTCACCAACTGCAGTCGGGACTCATCTGACCAGGCCACGGTTTCACTGTCGTCTAGGATCCAACCGATATGGTCTCGAGTCCAGGAGAGGCGCTGCAGGCGATGTCGCGCTGTCAGCAAAGACACTCACGCCGGCCCATTAACGCCACATTCCGCCTACACTGTCGTAACAGGTACCGTTTGTCGGACGTCCCACGTTGATTTATGCGGTTATTTCACGCAGTGTTGCTTGTCTGTTAGCACTGACATTACGCAAGCGCCACTGCTCTGGGTAGTTTAGTGAATGCCATTGGCCACTGTTTTGTCCGTGGTGAAAGGTAATGCCCGAAATGTGGCATTCTCGGCGCACTCTTGACACTATGGATCTCGGAGTATCGAATTCCCTGCCAATTTCCGAAAGGGATTGTCCCACGCGTGTAGCTCCGACTACCATGCCGCGTTCAAAGTCTGCCAGTTCAGCATTGTCAGCTGCAGACGTCAGAGTCGGTTCACCTGCTCACAGCTGGCCATGCAACGCAACAAGAGTCAACCACGCTGAACGCTAAAGGAGACACGGCTGCCGCACCACACTGTTACGTGTGTAGTAACAAGAAGCTCTATAAAATATGTAACTCTCTGATATTGTTTTCCTGAGCCTGCACACTCGCCATGACTCACAGCTGCAAACCAGCCCTGCACAGAAGTGGCTCTTCAACCTCTGCCACTTCATTTGGTGTCAGATATGGTTATTTACGAGTAAGCTCATTTGATATTCTGACGTACTGTTCACAGCCAAATGTGGAATAACAATTCCAGGCCTTGGCAGTGTTGAAACTGCCTGGCCTAGCCTGCAAGAGCGCACACGTTTCCACTGCATCGACATGATTGTGGTGCTCTTCCTGGACTGCCTCGCAATGCATAAACTTCCCTGCTGCTGCAACTGGCATCCCGAAGTCTTGATGGCTACCTTGTGCTTATGGCTTCCTCAGTTACTGTGAGTCAGCTGCTATTTTCCACAGTAACACCCAAGTAGTAATGGTGCTACGTTAGTAATGAAAGTAGCGATGAAAGTTGAGGGAGAGTGTCTGAATCGTACGTTTGGGATGAGTCTATGGTGCAGTAGGTTGTGTCTGAGGAGGAAGTATATAACTGTATGGGATGTTGTAACTGAAAGCTTCATTTACTTCACCCAAACTTCTGGTAGAAGAAAAGTGGCTTTACTGCTAAAGTTCTTTAAAGGTGGCAGATTGCGCACTGTGACTATCAACTTAAACAGTTGGACAGATTGGAGACAAGACAATAAGATATAACGAGTAACATTGATTGAGAGTGCTTCAGAAGTTAAGAGGGTATGTGATGTTGCTTAAGTGATAACAATGTCGATTCAAATTTACAAAGATCTTGGCGGTATTAGCAAGGTGTCAGTATGATGTTCCAACCTCTCCGTCCAAGTTGCATGCAGTGATTCAGTTGGTAGGATGTCATACAACCCTTGTATCCTCTACTGGAGCGAGCTGTCCCACAACTATTATAACTAGCCCTTGATATCCTCGACAGAGACACTGGGACAGAATTGAGGTCCAAGCTAGTCCCACACATGTTCTAGCAGACCCGGGGACCTTACTGGCCACGGATGTACCTCAGCCTCACACAGATAGTCAATAATTCAACAACAGTCTTAATCGAATTTATTATTGTTATAATACCGCCAACCGGTTTCAACCCGACGTAGGGGTCACCTTCTGGGCGTTTACACCATTGGTCGACTGCTGGTGGTGTCACTCCTGTTGTAAGTAGGTTGTTTAGGTTTATATGTTGGTAACGCAATGTAGCGCTCTATACGAAAATCACTGACTGTGCTGTGTGAAGGCTGTGGTTGGTTTGTATTGTTGGAGTAATATTCGCCACTGTAGGGTTGGGCAGTTGGCTGTTAACAGCGAGTAGCGTTGAGCAGTTGGAGGTGAGCCGCCAGCAGTGGTGGATGTGGGGAGAGAAATGGCGGAGTTTTGAGAGCGGATGATCTGGACGTGTGTCCATCAGAGACACAGTAAATTTGTAAGACTGGATGTCATGAACTGCTACATATATTATGACTTTTGAACACTTTTAAGGTAAATACATTGTTTGTTCTCTGTCAAAATCTTTCATTTGCTAACTATGCCTATCAGTAGTTAGTGCCTTCAGCAGTTTGAATCTTTTATTTAGCTGGTAGTAGTGGCGCTCGCTGTCCTGCAGTAGTTCGAGTAACGAAGATTTTTGTGAGGTAAGTGATTTGTGAAAGGTATAGGTTACTGTTAGTCAGCGGCATTATTTGTAGGGATTATTGAAACTCAGATTGCATTGCGCTAAAAATATTGTGTGTCAGTTTAGTGTTGATCAGAATATGTAAAGAGCGAAATGTCTGAGTACGTTCAGTTCTGCTCAGCTGTTTGAAAATCAAATAATGTAAGAGGTTTATCTGCATAGTAATTCATTAAGTTTTCTAAGGGGACGTTTCACTGTCTACATAACGGCAGGAAACTATCTAATCATACTAATCGCTGCTTCTCTCCAAAACCATGTTGTCCAAAAATCACACAGATAGGTTGTAAAGGTAGGCTCCATGTTTGGATGACCACTGACCTGTTGAAAAGTGGTACCGTCATACTGCAGCATGTGACGTGAAACATGAGGAGGCAGGGTGTCCGTGATGCATCACTGTGCAGTCAGAGTACCTCAATGACTACGAGGCGTGGCGCCTAAAGTCATACCAGGTGTCCCCCCCCCCCCCCTCAATCCATGATACCAGGAGTAACACTGTAACACTACGGTGTCTCTCCAAAACACTGGCAGAAAGGGACCTCTCCGCACATCGTGACACATCCGCTGACATGTAGCTGGATAGTGAGCGGAACGGTAGCGTGGTCTCATAGACCGCCTAACCCATGGGATCATCACAAGGGTGAAAGAGTTGTAAGGGGTCCTTGATCCCTTATTCAGCGTTATTGTGAACTCGTACATGTAACGAATGTACGCAAAAATCCATTATAGAAATCTAAGAACCGACAGGACTGTGTCTTTAATGTTGTTGCTCAGTTGTTAAAATGGCGGGAGAGAAATCAATGAGGCAATGACGAAAACAACAGTTGAACAAATAACCAGTTACCGTGAGTAAACCGTAAGTGAAGAGTAATAATTACACGAACGGGCGAGGAAATGTACTGTCTGTTTTAGCATGAATATAAAAGAGAGTTGTAGAGCAGAATATAAACGAAAGTTACAGCAGTGTTTGGATCAAACACGCTGCCTACTGTTGGACGGTATGTTGACTGGATCACACCGTTGGACAGGTGTATGTATTATCAGAATGGCGTGTAACAATTAATACTTGAATTTGTCTGGTGTATGTGGAGATTAAGAGTGGGTAAATTTTAAGTGCTTCTTATTTGGTGTGCAAAAGGAATATATTTCTCTCTGTTTTGAAAACGTCACAATGTCTCTAACTGTGATGCAACCTATAATTCAATCAACAGTCGTATGGAGTCCTAATACTATTGAGACACCTCTGTCATCAGGTCAGTTATCACTAGCCATTAGACACGACAATAAACACTAAGTTTAGGCTACTTTCATACATTTGGCAATAAAAAATCAGCAGTGTTACAGAGTGCATAATTATTCTGTCGAGTCATGATAGTGAAAGAGACAGTATTCTGTGTTTTTGCCAATGGCATGAATGGCTTAAGAATATTTGGTGATGAAGGAAATTTTGACTGCATTGCCTTCAGATGCTGTCTATATGTAGGGTATGAATGGCTGCAAAAATTGGCTGTGGATCATGATTGAAGGCATCAGTGTTGCTTAAGTGGGTGGGTGGATCATCAGGGATAACAAGTGGGCGAGATTTTACAGTCGTGAGTTGATTAATCATTGTTAGATCCTATATTTGCATAAACGGGTTTTATTAGGTTGACTGGGAAGTGTTCGTATTACTTACATACAACATATAAAAAATAAGACAACCATCAGTCTCTCTTGGTGGACTTGCTACTAGTCCTCTTAGCTTTGGATCCGCCATCAGTCCGCTTCAGTAGCCGCAGTCCCGCACTGAAAGCTGCTCTGGTGACGAGGAGAGCCAGCAGTGCTGCGGCGAGCAGCGCCGCGACGACATCTAGCAGCAAGTACTGGTACCAGGCGAGGTCGAGCGCCGCGGACCTGAGGTGTGGTGCCCCCTGGTGCCTGATCACGTACTCTGTCCAGTAGACAGCCTCGTCCAGCGGCTTCATCGGGCGGTCGTTGAAGATGCGGGACAGGCGCCGGGCGTTCTCTCGGTACCTGCACACCGAGAATCAACAGGTACAGAAACTACAGGTCTTGAAATTAACTACAGCCATTGTTACCGCAATATAGATGATTTAGATAATGGAATATTTATACTTCAGTAGGCATCACATACAGACAGTAAATCATACCCTGTTGTCAGTAACAGCTGTACTCCTCCAGAGAAAGGATACTTACGCTTGTATGCAAATTATGTTTCTATATTTACGTATGTTGTATACTTTCAGGTTACTGACCTCTGGGCTAGCATGTCCTAGTCTTCAGCTGTCCCTTCACTTCGACTCCTGTGTATCTCCACACAGTGGCCTATTAACTATACTCCTGGAAATTGAAATAAGAACACCGTGAATTCATTGTCCCAGGAAGGGGAAACTTTATTGACACATTCCTGGGGTCAGATACATCACATGATCACACTGACAGAACCACAGGCACATAGACACAGGCAACAGAGCATGCACAATGTCGGCACTAGTACAGTGTATATCCACCTTTCGCAGCAATGCAGGCTGCTATTCTCCCATGGAGACGATCGTAGAAATGCTGGATGTAGTCCTGTGGAACGGCTTGCCATGCCATTTCCACCTGGCGCCTCAGTTGGACCAGCGTTCGTGCTGGACGTGCAGACCGCGTGAGACGACGCTTCATCCAGTCCCAAACATGCTCAATGGGGGACAGATCCGGAGATCTTGCTGGCCAGGGTAGTTGACTTACACCTTCTAGAGCACGTTGGGTGGCACGGGATACATGCGGACGTGCATTGTCCTGTTGGAACAGCAAGTTCCCTTGCCGGTCTAGGAATGGTAGAACGATGGGTTCGATGACGGTTTGGATGTACCGTGCACTATTCAGTGTCCCCTCGACGATCACCAGTGGTGTACGGCCAGTGTAGGAGATCGCTCCCCACACCATGATGCCGGGTGTTGGCCCTGTGTACCTCGGTCGTATGCAGTCCTGATTGTGGCGCTCACCTGCACGGCGCCAAACACGCATACGACCATCATTGGCACCAAGGCAGAAGCGACTCTCATCGCTGAAGACGACACGTCTCCATTCGTCCCTCCATTCACGCCTGTCGCGACACCACTGGAGGCGGGCTGCACGATGTTGGGGCGTGAGCGGAAGACGGCCTAACGGTGTGCGGGACCGTAGCCCAGCTTCATGGAGACGGTTGCGAATGGTCCTCGCCGATACCCCAGGAGCAACAGTGTCCCTAATTTGCTGGGAAGTGGCGGTGCGGTCCCCTACGGCACTGCGTAGGATCCTACGGTCTTGACGTGCATCCGTGCGTCGCTGCGGTCCGGTCCCAGGTCGACGGGCACGTGCACCTTCCGCCGACCACTGGCGACAACATCGATGTACTGTGGAGACCTCACGCCCCTCGTGTTGAGCAATTCGGCGGTACGTCCACCCGGCCTCCCGCATGCCCACTATACGCTCTCGCTCAAAGTCCGTCAACTGCACATACGGTTCACGTCCACGCTGTCGCGGCATGCTACCCGTGTTAAAGACTGCGATGGAGCTCCGTATGCCACGGCAAACTGGCTGAAACTGACGGCGGCGGTGCACAAATGCTGCGCAGCTAGCGCCATTCGACGGCCAACACCGGGGTTCCTGGTGTGTCCGCTGTGCCGTGCGTGTGATCATTGCTTGTACAGCCCTCTCGCAGTGTCCGGAGCAAGTATGGTGGGTCTGACACACCGGTGTCAATGTGTTCTTTTTTCCATTTCCAGGAGTGTATTAATGGATGCCATAACAGACGTATGATTTTTCTACCCCTTATCCTGGTATGTGGGCCCAAAGATCTTTCTTCATGCATTCATTCTGATAGCTCTTCATTTGATACCTTACCTATACAGTTAATTTTCAATATTACCATAGCCGCAGCGACTATTGGACGTGCCAGGTACAGCAGGGGTTACTCTCTACAAATATGATTTACTTTAGTTTTGGTTTGCACAAGCTTGTACAGAGAAGTGAATTGTGTCTGTATAATGTTCACTAGTGTATACTAACTTATACGACGGTTTTGCATAAGTTTTACTGCATATATATATATATATATATATATATATATATATATATATATATATATATATATATATATTTATATGTGTGTGTGTCATTTTGAAGAGAAACCCTGAAAGTTTTCTTTTTTTCATGTTTATCGCCACAGTGTAGTTTAGTGATTTGCCGATAGTCAGCGCTAGCCGCAAACATGGCGAGTTCAGGTGCGGAGTGAGCTTTCTGTGTGTTGGAGTTCGACAACAAGTGTGCTACAGCTGTTCAACGGGTGTTTAGCAATGGCTGATGCCTCAAATGCAATCGGACTCTCCGTTCATCTTTCAGCAGGATGGGGCTTCATCCCATTTTCATCGTGAAGTTCGTAGGTATCTGAAAACGGAGCTGCCGCATCGACGGATCGGCCGTGCTACAGAAGGGGACAGCTGTTTCATGAAATTGCCGCCCCGATCACCAGATCTCACTCCGTGTGACTTTTTTCTGTGGGGACACATTAAAGATCTGGTGTATGTACCGCCTCTACCACGTGATGTAGCAGAGCTCCGGCGGAGAACACGGGAAGCGACTGCGACAGTCGACGATTACATGCTGGGACGGGTATGGTAAGAAATCGATTACCGTATTGACGTCTGCCAGGTCACTCAAGGTTCCCATGTCGAATGTTTGTAAAAAAAGGCTTCAGAATTTCTGTTCAAAATGCTACATGTATGACATCCATACAATGTTTAATTCTTGTGCAGTAAATAAGTTCAAATGGCTCTGAGCACTATGGGACTTAACATCTATGGTCATCAGTCCCCTAGTACTTAGAACTACTTAAACCTAACTAACCTAAGGACATCACACAACACCCAGCCATCACGAGGCAGAAAAAATCCCTGACCCCGCCGGGAATCGAACCCGGGAACCCGGGCGTGTGATGCGAGAACGCTACCGCACGACCACGAGATGCGGGCAGTAAATAAGTGAAAGTGTTCCCGGACTTTACGTGCACGATATATATCGTGATGTAATAAAGTATCATACAAACATGTTGCATACGTCGAACTGACAATATCTCAATTGCAGATAGATAAAATTGATTTATCTCGAAGACTAAGTGTAGAATTAGTTTGCCAAGGAAGAAGAATGATAAGACGTTGACTACTGAATTTTGATGGGGAAATCAGTAAGACATTATCTGGAACTCTAGGCGAAGATGATGCCTCTTATTTTAAGGCAAAGATTGATATGTTAGAGGGACAACAAAAACAGCTGTTGTGGTTAACGAGAGAGCATTCACAATAGAAAAAACGACGCTAACAAGTTTCAATCGGACATTACCTTCCATAGCGAGAAGTAAAAGGCTCTGTCAGCATGTAATACAGTCCAAGAATTGCGCTGTTAGAAACTAACAGAAAGCTGTTATATTGATAACCATTAATGAGCAGCTAATTCAGCTTCCGTTTGTCTTTAACGACCTTGATTGGGAGTATGATTTGCTGAATACAGCAATTGTAAATGTGCAGAAAGGTATTCTGGAACCGCATAGAAGTAATCCTGTGCAAGGAGTCAAATATTTGGAACTAATAAAAGACGACATTAAACATAAGAGATTCCCAATGGGATGTTTGGTCAATAAACGATATTCACTGCTTAAAGTAATAGATCTTGATGTCTTCATTGCTGGTAATATTTTAAGTTGCACAATAAATATTCCCGTTGCAGACAGCAGTGCCTTTGAAACTTATTAAATATGGCCACTTCCTGTTGAAGTCTGTGCAAGGATACATTTATTTATATATATAACCTCAGAGATGGAAATACTATTAATAGATGATGATAAAAACAATATGTAAAGCTGAGTAATGACCAGTTACTATGAAAAAAAGACAGAACAAAGTCACAGAGTATAGAAGCAAACGTTTGTTCTTTTGTCTCCATACGATCACAAGATGTGCGAAGCAAAGATTTTACAGTCTGTTACACAGACACCCAAAGATTTTACTCGGAAGTGTTTAGTGATAAATGAAAGAATCTGGAAGCAGATAAGGGGTAATGAGTGGTTATTTGTAGTACCAGAAGATGATTAGATTAGATTAGTACTTGTTCCATAGATCATGACTACGACACTTCGTAATGATGTGGAATGTGTCAGGTTAATAAAAGGAAGGTAAGTGACCAAAGACTTGTGGCAGCACAATTTATCCCCTTCTGAGCCAAAGTTAGATTTAACCTTGAGCAGTGAAGATCATCATTTCTCTTAGTGTTGTAGCCATGTACACTGCTATTACTTTTGAATTCGTTCAGATTGTTAATAACAAATTTCGTAAGTGAATATATATGTTGTGAGGCTACAGTGAAGATCCCTAGCTCTTTAAATAAGTGTCTGCAGGATGATCTTCGATGAGCTTCAGCAATTATTGTGATTACACGCCTTTGTGCAATGAACACTCTTATACTCAATGATGAGTTACCCCAGAATATGATGCCATAAGAAAGCAGAGAATGAAAATAGGCGTGGTAAGCTAAATTACTGAGACGTATATCGCCCAAATTAGCAATAAACCCTAATAGCATAAGTAGCTGAACACAAACGTTTCAGCAGATCTTCAGTGTGTTTTTCCCGTTCAACCCCTCATCAATGCATACACCTAGAAATTTTGAATATTCTACCTTAGCTACCGATTTCTGATCGAAGTCTATATTTATTAATGGTGTGATTCCATTTACTGTATGGAACTGTATATACTGTGTTTTGTCAAAGTTTAATGAGAGCCCATTTGCAGAGAACCACTTAATGATTTTCTGAAAAACATGTTCAAAATTTCATTAGTTAATTCATGTCTGTTGGGTGTGATAGCTATACTTGCACCATCGGCAAAAAGCAGCAGCTTCACATCTTCATGAATATAGAATGGCAAGTCATTAATATATATTAAAAACAGCTGAGGACCCACGACCGAACCTTGCGGCATCCCATTCTTGATTGTTCCCCAGTTTAAAAAATCACCAGATTTTTGCATATTATGTGAACTGCTTATTTCAGCTTTCTGCACTCTTCCAGTTAGGTATGATTTAAACAATTTGAGCGCTGTCCCATACATACCACAGTACTTGAACTTATCTAGAAGTATCCCATGATTTACACAATCAAAAACCTTTGAGAGATCACAAAAAATCCCAATGGGTGACTTCCGGTTACTCAGAGCATCTAATATTTCATTAGTGAAAGTATATATAGCATTTTCCGTTGAAAAATCTTTCTAGAAACCAAACTGACATTTTGTTAAAAAAATGGCTGTGAGCACTACGGGACTAAACTGCTGTGGTCATCAGTCCCCTAGAACTTAGAACTACTTAAACCTAACTAACCTAAGGACACCACACACGTCCATGCCCGAGGCAGGATTCGAACCTGCGACCGTAGCGGTCGCGCGGTTCCAGACTGTAGCGCCTAGAGCCGTTCGGCCATTTCGGCCGGCTTATGTTAAAACTTTATTTTTACAAAGGTGTGAAGCTACTGCACAATACATTACTTTTTCAGGAATTTTGGATAAGGCAGTCAGAAGAGAGATTGGGTGGTAGTTGTTGACATCAGACGTATCCCCTTTTTTATGCAATGGTTTAACAATGGCATACTTCAGTCTATCTGGGAAAATACCCTGCTTCAGAGAGCTATTACATTTGGGAACAACCTTTTATTATCCTGCTGGAAATGCCATCAATTCCATGTGAGATTTTATTCTTGAGAGAGTTTATTATCTTCCTAATTTCAGGAGAGGTGGGTGGAATTTCAGTTGTATCAAATTGTATGGATAAGGCCTCTTCCATTTACTGCCTTGCTTCTTCTAATGAACATTTAGATCCTATTTTCTCTACACCATTTAAAAAGTGATTATTCAAAATGTTTTCGACTTCCAACTTGTTGTTTGCCAAGTTTCCATTCGCTTTGATGGTAATGCTGTCATCCCGTACACTTGTTTGCCCTGTCTCCCTTGAAATAATATTCCAAGTTGTTTTGATTTTGTTACCAGAGGTATTAATCTCAGACATGAAGCACATGCTTCTGGACTTTTTAATAACCTTTCTTAATGTAGCACAGTAGTTTTTATAATATTTGGCTGTTTCTGGGTCATTACTCTTTCTTGTTGTTAGATACAGTTCCCTTTTGTGGTTACAAGATATTTTTATTACTTTAGTAAACCAAGGCTTTTGCATGGTTTCTTATAATTAGATTTAACTACTTTCTTGGGGAAACAGTTTTCATATTCTCTTACAAATGTATCACGAAATAAGTTATATTTTAAATTAGCATCGGGTCCCTTGTACACCTCATCCCAGTGTAACTGCGGAAGATTTTCCCGGAAATTTCTAATTGTTGAGTCATTAATTGAATGCACAACTTTGGAGGATAGTTTTGAATTACTGAATCTAGCTATGTCATATACTTTAACTAGCTGAGCACCATGATCAGTAAGTCCATTCTCAACAGGACAAGATTTATGTTTTTAAGCTTATCTTGGTCTATAAAACTGTTATCTACCAATGTGCTGATGTCCATTACTACCCGAGTAGGAAAATCAATGACAGATGTCAAATTGAAAGAACCGAGTAAGACTTCCACGTCATTCTTCGTATTACACCCTTTCAGTGAATCAACATTGAAATGCCCACAAATAATAATTTGCTTTCCCCTGTCGGACAGGTGTTACATTGTTATGCAGTGATAGTGAACCCACTGATGTAGTTATTTGTGGTAAGGCAAACTGAAATTTCTGGATAAGTGTAGAGGATATGTTGCCCAATAACTGATATAAGCAGAAATTATTATTAGAAGAAACATGACAAATATTGATGTAGTTCCAAGCTTGAAAATGTATACATGTATAAGTATATTGTTAACCAAGAAAACAGGAATATAATTGAATGCACTTTGAATTTACTTGATGAGCATGTGAAAAAGACAGATGACTTAAATGCAGCAGTTCATAAATTGGACGAGTTGTAGAATGACATTTTGGACTGTTTTTAGTGGGTTTTCATTAAGTTGTGTGCCCATTTGGAGTTACGTAGGGTTAAGTATAGTAATTCTGAATGTGATTCTGTGTATTTCTCGACAGATTAAATGTTGTAGAGATTTGACCTTTTCAGGCTTTCCCGACCGATCTGTCGCAAACGCACTTCGCGCGTTTGTCGCCATATCATATTGTGCAAATTCCACCATGTTTCGTCGATACAACTGTTCAACGTCTTAACGGGGTGGTAGATGCTGTTTTAGCAATTTCATCTTTGGCTCTGTCAATATCATCGTTTACTATTGTACCTTAAACGTACTTTAACGTAAGTTTAAGTGCTATAGTACAGCCAGTTTAAACATGCGCTCTAGGCTACGACTGTGCTGTCTGACGCTTCTGTGGTTTAAGGCTAAGTTAAATCTGAGCAGTGCGTTGTGTAGAGTCATGAATCGTAAGTTCCTGTTTCTTCTATTTTAATCCAATGGCAGTCATTGCTGGATTCCAGGTGGCGCTTAGATGGATGCCTGCATCCAGTTGATAAGCTTGCCCGCCTTACGGATATGTACGGCCTCCCTAAGAACCCACTCCCAGGAAGATGACGCTGGGGATAGAATTTCAGTCTTCTCCTTAGACATAGGATACTCAGTGTCCAGGCAATGCTCCGCTATCATCTACATCTACGTCTACATTTATACTCCGCAAGCCACCCGACGGTGTGTGGCGGAGGGCACTTTACGTGCCATTGTCATTACCTCCCTTTCCTGTTCCAGTCGCGTATCGTTCGCGGGAAGAACGACTTCCGGAAAGCCTCCGTGCGCGCTCGAATCTCTCTAATTTTACATTCGTGATCTCCTCGGGAGGTATAAGTAGGGGGAAGCAATATATTCGATACGTCATCCACAAACGCACCCTCTCGCAACCTGGACAGCAAGCTACACCGCGATGCAGAGCGCCTCTCTTGCAGAGTCTGTCACTTGAGTTTGCTAAACATCTCCGTGACGCTATCACACTTACCAAATAACCCTGTGACGAAACGCGCCGCTCTTCTTTGGATGTTCTCTATCTCCTCCGTCAACCCGATCTGGTACGGATCCCACACTGATGAGCAATACTCGAGTATAGGTCGAACGAGTGTTTTGTAAGCCACCTCCTTTGTTGATGGACTACATTTTCTAAGCACTCTCCCAATGAATCTCAACCTGGTACCCGCCTTACCAACAATTAATTTTATATGATCATTCCATTTCAAATCGTTCCGTACGCATACTCCAGATATTTTACAGAAGTAACTGCTACCAGTGTTTGTTCCGCTGTCATATAATCATACAATAAAGGATCCTTCTTTCTATGTATTCGCAATACATTACATTTGTCTATGTTAAGGGTCCGTTGCCATTCACTGCACCAAGTGCCTATCCGCTGCAGATCTTCCTGCATTTCGCTGCAATTTTCTAATGCTGCAACTTCTCTGTATACTACAGCATCATCCACGAAAAGCCGCATGGAACTTCCGACACTATCTACTAGGTCATTGATATATATTGTAAAAAGCAATGTTCCCATAACACTCCCCTGTGGCACGCCAGAGGTTATTCTAACGTCTGTAGACGTCTCTCCATTGATAACAACATGCTGCGTTCTGTTTGCTAAAAACTCTTCAATCCAGCCACACAGCTGGTCTGATATTCCGTAGGCTCTTACTTTGTTTATAAGGCAACAGCGCGGAACTGTATCTAACGCCTTCCGGAAGTCGAGGAAAATGGCATCTACCTGGGATCCTGTATCTAATATTTTCTGGGTCTCGTGAACAAATAAAGCGAGTTGGGTCTCACTCGATCGCTGTTTCTGGATTCCATGTTGATTCCTACAGAGTAGATTTTGGGTTTCCAGAAATGATATGATACGCGAGCAAAAAACATGTTGTAAAATTCTGCAACAGATCGATGTCAGAGATATAAGGCTATAGTTTTGCGCATCTGCTCGACGACTCTTCTTGAAAACTGATGTATCAGGTTGGCCCAGGCGTGTATGACGACTGTGTTCAACACAACGCTCTTGCACGGTTCCGCATGTCTGCCCAATACAAGATTTTCCACATTAGCATGGTCTCTTGTAAACGCCATGTATCCTAAAGCCAGAATTTTCTTTGATTGAACGCAACAAATTCCTCAGTTTTGCTGGTGGTCGACAAACACACTACGTGTCGTGTCTCTTGAGGATTTTTCTATTCTTAAAGATATATCACCAAAATAGGGCAAAAACGCAGTTGCAATGTGTGCTTCCGCATCTTCATTAACATCCCTGCTTGGAACGGAATGCATGGCGTATCTGTCTGTCAAAATAGCTGTCTTGTTGGAACACCGTTCTTAGCTACTGTAGCTCACCAGGCAGACTGTCGGTATCTGAGACCACATGTGGTCTACATACCAAAGAGCATAAGACAGTGCTGCGTTGGGCAGCTTGTGGCCTGTAAATATAACTGTGTGTGAGTTGCTTTGCAGTAGGCACTATGTCCCAGTGTAACGTCTACTTTTCTTCTAACCGTGACATCCAGGAATGGTAAGATACCATCTTCTTCCACTTCCATGGTGAACTGTATGTTCAGTTGGAGCGAGCTGAAATTCGAGGGAAACTTGACAAGAAAAGACATTATGATAATAGTTGCTTTGTTCAAATGTATGCATTAAAAGAAGTAGCATATTCGTGAAGTGTTCATGATAAAATGATATTGTTTGTGACAAAAAAGAGATCATGATGTGTTTACCATAAAGGTTGCTTTGTGCAAACAAGAATTAAAAGAAATAGAAACCATCATGTATTTCTTATAAAAGATTTGTTTTGTGCAAATATGTGTATTACAAATGGTGTATTCATAAAGTGTTTGTGAGAAAGTGGTGACGTATATAGTCCTCGATAAGTAGAAGATTATCATGTGTGTATAGTAAGCGAGATGCTTTGTTCAAAAGTATGCATAGTAAAGAAATTGCGTACGTGGATATAAAGAGTCATGTTGAAAGGAATATGTGATTAATTGTGTCCATAGGATAAATATTTTACAGGATTGATGGTGAACTGAAGAAGTGAATGTGTATGGTAAAATACATAAGTATAAATGAAGGAAGAGAACTGCTTGCAAAGGAAAAATGTAAATAAAGTAAAAGTTCATGAGGCACATACTAACACACCTGACAGAAAATTTTGTTTCTTACACGCTCATTGAGTCTTAGTTATTTTCCCACCGAGTTTCCCTGTCTGAAAATATTTCCGCCTTGTATCCTCAGGCATCAGGCCACTCCACTACTATAGACAGTATCAGCTACCATCCGGATCCACTCACAGGACACTACAGAATGTTGCACATGTCCAAGAGGCTTGAAGACACCAGAAACTTTAATATTGACTAAATGATGGTGGGAGGGTGATATCAGAACCAGATGTGAAGGCTGACCACGATTTATTCCTTATGAATTACTAACTAAAACTGAAGAGATTGCAAAACCATAGGAAATTAAGGGGATGACACCAGAAATAATGAAAGAAGCATTGTTGAGAGTTTCGAAGGGAGCATTACACAAAGATATACTGAAACTGGGGAAAGGAATACAGTAGAAGACAAACGGATAGGTTTGTAGAGAAATAGTAAGGCAGTAGAGCAGTAGAGCATTACATTACATTAATACTTGTTCCATAGATCAAGAATTCGACATTCTGTAATGATGTGGAACATCTCAATTTGTAATAAGTTTTTTACACAATATGATTTTTTTTTACAGTTACTACTTCACATTTATTTAGTAGAAGGAGTTTCATTCAGAAATTCTTTTAATTTGTTTTTGAATGTTGGTTGGCTGTCTGCCATACTTTAAACGCTAGTTGTTAAATGACCAAAGACTTTTGTGGCAGCAAAATTCACCCCTTTCGATGCTAAAGTCAGATTTAACCCACAATAGTGAAGTTCAGCCTTTCTTCTAGTGTTGTAGCTATGTACTTTGCTATTATTTTAGAACTAGGATCGATTATTAATAACAAATTTCATAAGTGAATATATGTGTTCTGATGGTACTGTGAATATCCACAGTTTCTTAAATAAGTGTCTGCAAAGTGATCTTGGGTGGTTTTCTATTATTATTCAGATTACACACTTTTGTGCAATGAATAGTTTTTCTCTTAATGATGAATTACCATTAAATATGATGCCATATGAAAGCAGTGAATGAATATAGGCGCAGTAGACTAATTTACTGATATTTTTATCGCCAAAGTTGCAATAACCCTAATAGCATAAGTAGGTGTGAATTCAGCAGATCATCAACATGTTTCTTCGAATTCAATTTCTAATCATTCCACACACTCAAAAATTTTGAATGTTCTTCCTTAGCAACAGACTTGTTTTGAAAGTCTATATTTGTCAATGGTGTTATGTCATCTAAGGTACAGAACTGTATATACCGTGTTTTCTCAAACTTTAGTGAGTGTCGATTTGCAGAGAACCACCTAATAATTTTCTCAAAGACATCATCTTCAATTTTCTCAGATAATTCCTGTTTGTTAGGTGTGACTACTATACTTGTATCTACAGCAAATAGAACTAGCTTTACATCTTCATGAATATAGAGTGGAAAGTCATTAATTGTATATTAAGAACAATAAATAACCCAAAACTGACCTCAGTGGTACACCATTCTTCATACCTCCCCAGTTACAGGACTCTGCTAATTTTTGCAGAGTATTTGTACTGTTAATTTCAACCTTCTGCATTCTTCCATTTAAATATGAATTAAACCGTTTGTGTACTGTCCTACTCATACCACTACGCTTAAACTTATCTAGAAGAATTTCATGATTCTCTCAGTCAAAACCCTTCGAGCGATCAGAAAATATCCCAGTTGGTGGTGTTCGGTTATTCATGGCATTTAGTACTTGATCTGTGGAAACCAAATATAGCACTTTCTGTTGAAAAGACTTCCTGAAAACAGAACTGACGATATGTTACTACTTCATTTTTACAAACATGTGAAGCTACTCTGGGATACATAACTTTTTCAAGAATTTTGGAAAAAATTTTTAGAAGCGAGATTGGGCGATAGTTGTACCATAAGATCTATCCCCATTTTTGTGCAATGGTTTAACAATAGCATATTTCACTCTATCCAAAAAATGCCCTGTTTAAATGAGCTACTACATATGTGGCTGAGAATCCTACTTATCTGTTAGGAACAAGCTTTTAGTACTCTGTTCGAAGGCTTTTACTTCTGAGTGGACTTATTATTTTCCTAATTTCAGTAGGAGAGGTGGTTTGAATTTCAGTTTTATCAGATTGCATGTACAGTAGTTTTATCAGGTTGCATATACAGCCTTGCATTTTCTAACGCACAGCTGGATGCCTTTATCTCCACAACAATTAAAAATGATTATGAAAATATCTCCTGCTTCTGACCTTTTGTTAACAAACTTTTCGTTGATAGAAATACAGTCTTCCTGTGCTCTCGGTTGCCCTGTTTCCATTTTTAACAATATTCCAAATAGTTTTCATTTTATTATCGGAGGTGCTAATCCCAGACATAATGCAGATATTCCTGAACTTTTTAATAACTTTTCTCAATACAGTGCAGTAGTTTTTAAAATGTATGACTGTTTCTGGATCATTACTCCTTCTAGCTAAAAGATACGTTTCCCTTTTCTGTTTACAAGATATTTTTATCCTTTTATTAAGACAAACGTCTTTGTCATTTGTGGCCTATAGTGCTGAAGAACCTCTAAATATATGAGATGGTGTGGAAGAAGTAAAAAGTTCCGACGACGCAGTCTCCGACGCAATGTGTCTCGAAGTATCACATGATCTATTCTTACCAGTGGTGCTGTAAAATACTTACCGAAAATAACTGCATTTGCTGCGTATCTATGCCTCATTATCCCCGAATTAATTGCAATGAAAGTGAATTGGGGAACTTTTTATGAGGCAAATCTTAGGCATCGGCAAGTAGGGTGGAACTCGTGGAAAAGGAAGGAGCAAGTTAACAAATTTGCGATGGTCAAACGTATGAAAAAGATAATACGATGTTTCAAATAGACGACATAGATATGATTCTCAGTAATGGATAAATAAAAAGCGTGAGATGAAACCATTTAACATCCACACCGGACATTGTATTTCAAAGACATTTCAAAATAAGACTACAAGGCTCTGAAACATGATCGTGTGAGTGGTCAGTCTCTTGGTAAGTCACTTGTATTTACCAATGGTTAAATAAGAAGCGTGTAGCGATTATAACGTGTTTCAGCTATGCCAAAAATGGGGAAAAAAGGCATAACAATCACAATGGTAACTGCAAATGCAAAATGCAACGCGAAAAGGAACACAGTTCTGCATAAACTTAAAGCACGTGTGAATTACAATCACATTAATGCTATCAGAATACTCGCCACCTGCTGTGATCTCATCGCATTGGTGACTGTTGTCTTTTGAATGCACCCACCTCGAAAATACAAGTGTCCAATGACGTCAGTTCCATGTTCTGCTAGGAAGCAGTGTGCTTTGTGCAGAGCTCCAAGGAGTTCCAACAGAAACGTAAGTGTCCAGCCCACTGATTGGCTATCACGAATCAAAGCTTCTGCGTGCGTCCCAGAGATAACTCGCAATTGATATGCAAAGATGCAATGCTCTAGCAGACAGAGTCCACTGGGATCGGATCGTCTTTGTGTTGACAACTTACTTAGGCATGGCAAGCGAGTATGTAACATGAACGTTCGAATGAAATCGGGTGTCCTTCAAGGTGAGGAAAATTAGGAAACGAGATACTGAATGTAGTACCAGCGTGGTTTGACAAGTCTAGTGAACTTTCATAAAAAAAATGGAACATCTTCCTCTCGCCTTGACTGATATCTTTGATTATCGCAGGGACCATACACAGAATTTCAACAGTGCACAGCATGCAATTCATTGTTGACAGCCGTCTGAAGTGGTGAGTGAGTCGACTGCGATTAAAAATGGAGAAGTCGTGTTTCTTGCTGCTATTAAACATTATCATTCGAAGAGTTTGACGGCTGCACACATCGAAACAGATTTTGATGAACTTCACGTGAACGCTACACCACTATTGCAGACCATTTACTTCTGGATTAATGAATTTAAACGTGGTCGGAGAAGTAACAAGACGAAGCAGACTCTGGCTATCCAACTGAGGTAACCACAAAGGAATCTGTTGACAGAATGCATGATATGATTATGGAAAACCCACGAATAATAACTCGTGATATTAATAATTTTTACTTATGGACCGTCTGACAGCAACTGAATAAAACACAATTTTAGTGCCATACGCGTTTCGCCTTTATTTTCTGCAAGGCATCATCAGTGGCAGGTTGCGTGGACAATTTCCTACATATTACGCTCCTGTTGCATTTTTGGTGTTGTTCTTCTTCTTATGAACGCCAATTTGCAGTTTTTTTCCCCATTCCACAACACTACGCACTGAACGCTTGTTTTAAAGCAATGTTTTGGTTTCTGTTGCCGACTTGGACAGTCGGCAACAGAAACCAAAACATGAAACTTTGGCTTTCTGGGAGGATATTGTCATTCAGTGAGAAAGTGTTAGTTGTAATCGGCGAATATTCTACAGAAATGAAACTGCCTGGCGGATTAAAACTGTGTGCAGGACCGAGAGTCGAACTCGAGACCTTTGCCTTTCGCGGGCAAGTGCTCTACCGACTAAGCTACCCAAGCACGACTCACGACCCGTCCTCACAGCTTCAATTCTGCCAGTACCTCGTCTCCTACCTTCCAAACTTCACAAAAGCTCTTCTGCGAACCTTGCAGAACTAGCACTCCTGGAAGAAAGAATATTGCGGAGACATGACTTAGTCACAGCCTGGGGGATATTTCCAGAATGAGATTTTCACTCTGCTGCGGAGTGTGCGCTGATATGAAACTTCCTGGTAGATTAAAACTGTATTGAGTTCGCGTCTCGGTCGGACACACAGTTTTAATCTGCCAGAAAGTTTCATATGAGCGCACACTCCGCAGCAGAGTGAAAATCTCATTTTGGTATATTCTGCAGAGTTTGACAGAACCTACTTTTCAAATGGGATGAAAACGCTGGCGTATGGCTGGACCAAGTCTACATCGCTCAGAGCAGTCAACGTCGGAAGTTAAGTACGTTGTTTCCGAAACAAACATTTTCCTGTCATTTTTGCTAACTGTTCAGCGAAATAGCTCAAGGTAGTCGATGTAGAGAAGCAGTAAAATACAGACTGACAACAGTAAGCAGTGCATATCAGAAAAAGAAAACTTTGTAACAGCGAACAAAATATAAAGACTGCTTCCCTGTAAAAGTATTTGTCTCGAGTTCAGCCTCTTATAGAAATAAAATGAGGATGGAGAGCGCTTAACACAAGTTAGAAGCTTTTTGTACAATTTAGGAATGATGGAAAGTATGTGCATATTGGGGTGGGGTGGGGGGGGGGGGGAGGGACAGAAATCTGGAGTGTGATCATAGCTTGACTATAGTAACCGTACTAAAACTGATGGGGACTCCAGTAGTCATGCAGCTATGAAGGGTGTTCCACAGGATGGATCTGGCTGGAGATCTGCTTCAAAGACCGCAACAACAACACTGACAGTAAGTCAGATGAGTTCTTTGCCAACAATTTTCTGTTAGCAAAAAGCCTCATCTCTGCGCATTTTTAAGTGGCCACTGCCCCAAAAATCACGATACTGCAGGCACGAGCGCAATAATATATTTCTGGTGTATTTTCACAGAACCTCCGGATCTACAAGTGCATACCTTCAGAAAGGCAAATGTCTCCTGCGTTGTGCAAACACGATTGGCTGTAAGATGTGCTTATGCTTGACCAAGAAAGACTATAGTCTTCCTCCTATCCTAACCAGACTGGGGATTGCTTTGCTTGGAGACCGCCGGTTTACCTGGGGACGCCGAGCACCTCGGCGAGCGCCGAGCGCAGAGAGTCCTCGGTGATGTTGCTCGTGGCCAGCGTGACAGCGTAGCCCTGCCTCTGCGCCTGCGCCATGTTGAGAAGCTGGTCGCCATACACTGGGATCCCCACCAGCGGCACTCCGTGGCTGAGGGCCTCCTGGTTGCTTAGGAGACCGCCGTGCGTTATGAACGCCCGCACATTCTTGTGGGCTGCAACATAAGGAGAGCAAGGCGTGGCCACAGCTACAGTACACAACTGAAACACTGCGCTCGTATGTCCTAGTAAAGAACTAGTATCTCAGCATCATTCCAAACCCACTGAGCCAACATACGTCTGAGGACACCCATCGCAGTTCGATCCAAAACTATCAGTCAGGTAAGTAATAGCGTCCATTGGAAAAGCCTTCCACTAAGTTCTGAAGGGAGGTGTTTGTTTCCATTCTTGGTGAACTACTGTGAGCAAGGGTTTCCTGTACATTGAATGATTAGCATAACCACCCGTAGCTCAATTATCTAGATTATATCAATTGCGTCAAAGTACACAGACTATAACCCATTCACTACATTACTTTCTTCTCTGACCTACGGAAGACATCAGAATCCCTCCTGTTCCTAAATCACAACAAATATACTCATTAAATCGCTTCGATCCATCAGCATTACGGCAGTCTTTGAATCCATCCTTCAAACGCATTGGACAATACTTCTGTCCCCCAATCACCTGCCATGACCTTCGCCTCAAGTTTTCCTCTTTCGACCAACTTGTAAATGTAGTTTGTCTCTCATACCAATAACATGAGACGCGTGAGCCCTTTGTATCTCTAGACATAAAAAAAGCCTATGAATGTGCACGTCTATTCAGTGTGCAGACTTCTGAGGGTGTCTAAGAACCAGAAAGGTTTTCAGTTATGGTGGTGTTGCGAGATGTTGTTTAGGATGCGATAGTTGGTTTTGGCCTTGCGAAGATAACACTACAGAACAATAAAATTTCTTTTCTTTCTCCCATATTTTTTTAAATTTATTTCCATCATACGGGCACTTTGAAAATGTTATTTCAGAATGAGTTTTGTAAATTTAATTCTTGGTACAATTATGTTTCACTTAGATAATGTAGTTAGTAAAATAATATTGCCATTTCCATTTATCCTGATGTCTTATGCTTTCTTATCTGTTAACATTTTGTTTGAATTCATTTTCCGTGAACAGAATAATGTGAAGTTGTAGTCCTGTATAACACTATAAGTCAATGTAATCAGACTCCTTGAAAGTGTAATGTGAAGCGAGATGTATTAGCGGTATGGAGCCATATCGATAGGTCGACAGAGGAAGGCACCAAGAGAAAGTCTGAAGCGAGAAGAACATACGAGAGAGGGGGTTACTGTCGCGCCGTGCGTTTGCTTCTACACATTGTGTTCCTCGCCTGTGGGAAAACACCAGTCTTTGGACAGTGCTACGTTTATGATCTCGATGTGTGCCGCGATTAAAGTACTGGTGAGTTTATGTGTCACTTTGCTCATTAGACAAAACTGTGTTTTGACTCCTCAAACACGAAACTTTGATGTAATGGAAATGAGCGTTGGGCGTCATTGGCCGGGAGGCCCCTTACGGCGCAGGTCCGGCCGCCTTGGTGCAGGTCTTACTACATTCGATGCCACACTGGGAGACTTGCGCGCCGGATGGGGGTGAAATGATGATGAAGACAACACAACACCCGGTCCATGAGTGGAGAAAATCACCGACCCCGTCGGGAACCGAACCCGGGCCCCTAAGATCGCAATCCGTCACGCAGACCACTCAGCTATTGGGGCGGACAAACTTTGGTGTGAAGACCGGTAAGCTACGTGCACGTCATAAAGATGCTGTCTTAGACTGTAGACAACATAGACTGGTTGACGCGTACCACAGACTGTTAAACCAAGCAGAAAATATGGGAACACACTTTCTTGTCGTTTATTGACACAGAGAACTCTGAGTGTGAATGTACGGTGCGCTGATGGCCCCGTGATTGAAGTGATAATATTGTGTGCGAGATGGTTTGTTCGGCTCATACCTGTAGAATTAACTTGATTTACTTTCGAACTCCAGACAGATATACTGTGAAAAGCGCACAGTAAGACATTGATCTGAAAACTGTGGCTAAGCTGAGTAACAAATATCATGACGTCACGTTGTGTCACATGTCAATAAAAAAACTCGTTGTATAGAAACAACGGTAACTTTCCTTGGTCTTTCATTTTACGTAATTGTAAAATGTTATATTGTAATACTATTCTGATCTCTTTTCAGTAACATTCAGAGCATAATCATAATAATTTTGCAAACTCATTAACTTATGACGCAATCCTTATTATTGCAAATAATAGCTCTCAATATGAATCACATATAAGTTAAACAGTTTTACCCCTTTTCATTCGCTGTTAATTGCCAATGTATCTTGACTTATGTAGTTGGAAATGCCGTGTGACTAGGGCCTCCCGTCGGGTAGGCCGTTCGCCTGTTGCAAGGCTTTCGAGTTGACGCCACTTCGGCGACTTGCGCGTCGATGGGGATGAAATGATGATGATAAGGACAACACAACATCCAGTCCCTGAGCGGAGGAAATCCCCGACCCAGCCAGGAATCGAACCTGGGCCGTTAGGAATGACATTCCGTTGCGGTGACCACTCAGCTAGCAGGGGCGGACACTTATGTAGTTTGTAAGTGCTGATCTGCATTTGCTTGTTTTATTGTTTTGCATTTGATCTCGTAGGAACTATTGTCCTGTGCTGATAAAGTTTGTGTGCTGTGCAGTATCTTCCATTACATCAGCGGGCCGTAGTACGACTGAGATGTTCAGTTTTCTTAGGCGAATATGTTATCAATGGTAATCTATTCGACTGGGGCTAATGGATGATCAGTCGCAAGTTTTAGTTATTGTGCAATTACTCGCATGCGAGAGTGAGATCTTCAGTTAAATTGAGGAAAAAGTGGGTTACTCTTGGTTTCAGTTACGTTAAACTTTCCGGACGCGAAATATTAGGGGAGACGGATCGAGGTATTGTCAGTCCGAGTAGTTGAACATGGTCGATTCTAGCTCAGTCGATATTCATGAAGGTACTGTTTCGGATAATACAGCTACATTTTGTGATACGCTCTGATCCTTTATCTTCACAGGCTGTGTAGAAGCAGTGAATTTTTCCGGGAGCGAGTGAAGGTAATAAATCTAAGAAAATGTACTTACTGCAGTCCAGGATTTACACTGGGACCTTCCAGGAAGGATGTAATTATAGTAAATGAGTCAAATGCTAATTGTACGCCACCAGCCAGATCATACTCATTGGGTTCAGGCAGTCAAGTGGTATTCCTTGAACACACCCAAGCATGAGGCACATAAGGGCACACCTATGAGGACTTCATCACCATCTATGTACGGTTTATTGATGTTCAAATGTGAGGCACATAAGGACACTTCAGCAGGTCTGACATCTGCTTTATAGCATCACAACCTACTTTATGGTCTATTGATGATTAACTGCCCAAGAAGGTACTTCATGAGAAGATTCATGAACAGTAGCATTGGGAAAAACATGGAAGCAGCCCATAGGAAGGAAGCTAAGCACTATAATAATGGGATCGAGTTCATGTGAGAAATTTTGCCAAATATTGTGAAGTTGGGGGGAAGCTCATGAGGGAAGCTCTTGCAACAATTTTGGCGGCCTTCCCAGATCCTTAAACGTATAGCTCTGGTGACCATTGTCTTAAAGAATATTGTAACAGGAAGGGAGTGTTGAGCTCATATTTCTCAGTTAGATAATGAATACCATGTTGTATAATAACTGTTTTTAAGTGGAGGTCCCTCCATCCCTGCACTAACATGGTGACCATCACAAAAGATGTACTGTCACATCTGCTTCTTTTAATTGCATGAATCTAGGTCTCACAAGATCTGGGGAATGCGATGTTGTCAGTACAGCTGGGCATGATTACCCATTAATACAGACCCATGCGGAAAACTAGATGGAGTAGACGAAAACAGTTGGAGAATAGCAGGTTTAAGAGTGCAGGGAAAAAAAAGCGTCAGGTAAGTGGCTTGGGAAAAAAGAACCTCCGTGACAGTTAGGACATGTAGTTATAGAAGTAGTGATTTTCATCTATCTGCGACAGATCAAGCAAGGGTAGTTCATGTTAGAAGTGGATATTATGCAGCTTGATACCATTATAAATTGATCTGTTCATCACAAAGAGGTCAGTCCGAATCTGTGCAACAGCACAATATGCTGCTCGGCGTCGTCTCTGCCGCACTTTGTCAGCGACTTGGTTTGATAGCAGGCCTGGGCGACCCTAGCTTCTGCACCGTCTTGATACAGCTGAGGGCTGTGGTAGGTCCCTGCTCATCACCACGCCAGGCACTGCGGCTTTACTGGTGCAGCTTGCTGGAAGGGCTAACTACTTGGAGCAGCATCTGCTGTACAGTTCAGCCATTGGCACTAAGCTACTCTATGTTCAGTTCAGCGTGCAGCAGCCTGTCTCAGAAGGTGGCAGCAGCTGCTACGTTAATGGCCTGTTCATCTGCTTCTGTCTTCTTGTCAGGGCCCTCCCCAGTGGCTCCTTGCGTATCTGCAATTGCGAAGGGGTGGTTGTGTGCTGTGCAGAGCCTTTTTCACCATCCATGGGAATGATGACTCTCTACAAGGAACACAGACCTGTTCATCTTATCGGAAGTGGTACGGAAGTTCTGCACACATCTGTCATAGTTGGCAGTAAACCTCCTCTTTTTCCACAACAAGGACACCTGCAAATGAAGCCCCCTCTACCGCCATGACGGGTTTGAGGGCTGCAGTTGCTTCACTGACTACCTCACTACCTCATGTATTGTGGCATAATTGTAATTCATCGCCTGCTGCTGCGTCTTCCTTGGAACAGGCAGTTTCTCCCATGCTCCTACCTGTGCCCGTCTCACCCACCATTGACAGAAAATTCTGGCTGCCCACAGGAGGAGGAATTGGCCAACATTTCCTATGCTGCTGCCCTAGTCAGGGTGCGACCCCTCCATCAGCCTGCTTGCGTCTTGAGAAAGCGAGGCAGCCTCACCAGTTGGCGACATGGGGCCCAGCACTTCCAGAACACTTTGGCGACTCTTCTGTGCCATGGTAGCAGGTGCTACTGTCATGCTCGCCTGAGCACTTAAGGCGCCCTGTGGAACTACGACAATGTGTGTTGACATGACCTTCCTGTTGGCACCTGTAACACTGGGGCTTTCAGTCCATTCCTGGTGGAAGAGCTTCCACCTGCACACGTACATGTAGAAGCTTTGGCAGTTCGACGGTGTCGCTGCTGTTGGTGACGACTGGTATAGTGATGGTGAAAACTGTTGGCCTCTTCCTGTTCTTCTGGTTGTATAGCCTGATTGCTATATCCCAGAAGCCAGCATGCGGCAGCCCTTCTAAGACTGCGTTCTCACTGCAGATTCAATACGATACCCTGAGCAGAGCCTTGATAGCATTCTCTCGTTGCTTTGGAGTCGTTGTATTCTGTGCAGGCGTCTCTATGATGTGGGCGACTACAGCGCTCTCAAGTGGCCTGCAGTCGGCCATGCTCGCTGCTTGCAACTCTATTGGGGCGTCAGAGTCAACAGACTCGATGCCGACATTGTGCTTGCTGCAGCTGGCTGTCTCCTCATACAGTTCTGTCCATCCAGTATCTCTGCATTGGATGCACAGAGGAGGGACAGGTGTATGGTCGTCTTCTGTATTCTGCTGATCAGGAAACTCGCTGAGTAGCACGACCGAGGGCATCTCGATTGCTTCAGCTTTATTCTATGTGCTTTGTTTGCCCATGCTGTGGCACAAAAACAGGACTCATTATATTGTGTCGTAAGAATCGTTATGTGAGCATTCAAGAGAAGTTGGAATGTTAAATTTAGCTTCCCTGTATTTCAGGAACCACTGTAGCCATTCACATGAAACTTTTATAGGATGTTAAACTGTATGTTCTGAGCCTACTGAAGTACAATAATTGTATTTCAGCCATTGATTTTGTAAATACCTTTTTTTAATTACATGGTTAAAATTTTGTGTACTTTTTTGTACGTTATCCTAAATAATTTTAGTTATACATAACATTATGTTCTTGTTTTAGTTCAGTAGACTCATGGTATGTTATTACTCCCTGAAAATTTGAGTACTCTACTCGAAGTGGTTTCTAAGATTTAGGGGAAAATGCAACAGGAAATATAAATTTTCAGGAACGGCTTCTAAAGTTTCAAAAGACTGTAAATCAATATATGCTTAATTTTTTGTTTTTAGTCACTCAGAAACACCCTGCACCATACTGTGTATCTTCCTCTTGATCTTTTCTTCTTTCTGGGCTCCTTAGTGGCGGACTGTGCTGCATACTCTGCTTTATCAATGCGAACTTTGTCCATCCATTCAAGTTCTCTTACGCAGTTTGTTCCAGGATTAATTCCCATATGCTGTAGCACTTTCACCCTACCAATGTTGTCATCATTAAAAGCAATAACAGCATCAATGACCCTCCACATTAGTGTCTTCATTCCAACAAAAATATTTTTTGGTAAGTGAGTCCATATAAGATTATTGAATGACTCCTTGGGATTTTGAGTCTAACCACACAGACACTTCTTCAGTAATTCAGGATTTGCCAGGTCTCTGTAAATAGGTTTTTATGATCTCTATAACTGCTGCTGGAATGGATTGTTTATGGCTGTATGAACTGTTTGAGTACTGGCCATTGCGGTAATTGCACCATCAATCAGGTCCAGGAGGGCAAAGGTGGTGTACTGGTTTTTCATCAGTTGACAGTCTGTATAAGAAGGTAGCCCATACTTTCTGCTTCATTTACAACAAATCCTTGGTGTTATTTGTAATGGCCATCCCATTGTTCATCAATCATTTTTTCTGTCAGCCTGCCTCTTATGGTTTTACCATCAGAAAGTTTCTTGTCTCTCAAACTTTCCTTCAGTTTCCTCAACCTGGTCCCCATCCTCTTCTGGACATGACTAATACAAACACGTAATTTAACCTTTGTAACACAGCAATCCACAGCCTTCTATATAAAAAATTACCGATTTTATTAGATCTTGAAGTAATACACATAAAAATTTTAACATTTTCAACCGGTGTAGATTATATTTTAAAAAATGAAGTAAAATACTACCCATGTGAGTTTATAAGTGATATATATATATATATACGGGTTTTTAAGTGATATATATATATATATATATATATATATGTGTGTGTGTGTGTGTGTGTGTGTGTGTGTGTGTGAGTTTATAAGTGATATATATATATATATATCACTTATAAATTCACATGGGTATTATTTTACTTTATCTTTTTAAACATAATCTACACCAGTTGAAAATGTTAAAATTTTTATGTGTATTACTTCAAGAACTAATAAAATCGGTAACTTTACAGACACACACACACACACACACACACACACACACACACACACACATATATATATATATATATATATATATATATATATATATATATATATATATTATTCAGAAAATTGCAAATTTTATAATGAGACAAAAATCGGAAAATGTGAAAAAAAATTCCATTCAAAATCCCCTCAATGGATACATTTTTAGAAACTTTCTTTGTGTTTTTATATTGGACATACATAATATCTTATTACACAAGGAATCTGACATGTATCAGCATTACTGCAAGATGACCCTCTCTTTTGAAAAAAAGATGAGAGAGGGGCAACTAGTTTGGATGGGGTAGATTATTCCATCGCAATCACAGAAACAGCAGCCTGAGGTAGGCCCTTGGAGGCCAGTGGCACAGTGGCAGGACAGCACAAGAGGGGCAGCAGCACAGACTGCTGCTGCTGGTGCCTGCAGAATTCATGTGGTTTGGGTACATGGGGAGTGCCTGTGCTCTGTACTCTTGTGTTGTGCCTGTATTGATCAGCCGAAACAGTGTTATTTAATTGGCTGTTCTCTTTATTGACAAAGCTAGCATCGGGTCGGATCACGGTGTGAAGTGCCAGTGCGTAACGTGAAAAACATAAGTTTATTCACTTGATACATTTGTAATGCCTCTAAGACAGATTTTCTGTTGAAGTTGGTCACTTGTCATACTGCTTCTATTTGTTTCACATTACATTGTTGCCAGAAGTTTAGCCTTTGTGCATAATTTACTCTTACATTATTTTTGTTGTTTGGTAATGCTAAGCACAGTTCTTTGTTTACAAAGGAATCCTGAATAGAGCTCAGTTTCGATGTGCAATAAAGCCGTGTTAACTACAGGAATACATATATATATATCTGCTCACCACAGTCCTCAGCCACTTCCACTACATAGCCTAATGCTGCTGCAAAATCTTAAGTTATTAAAGTGGACAGTTCTGGTGCAGCACTGTAGCGGAATTATTCCAGTACATACTCAAAATGCCAAAAAAATTACTGGAATAGTTCTCCTTGACATAGACCTAAATCAGACATTAATAATTGTAATCTTTGGAAACTGACTGAGATATTCTGTAGATGAACAAGTTTAAAATTCATAATCCTACAAAAAACACAGCTGAAAATAGATTTCCTAAATAATGAATATTTTCGAATTTCACCAGTGTTGTGTGTGTGTGTTTTTTTTTTTCATTCGTTAACTACATTGAGGTGACATAACTCATAGAATACCTCCCAACATCATTAGGCCTCCCGTTGCCCGTTGCCCGGCGTAGTGCAGTAACTCGACGTAAAGTATCCTCAACAATTCGTTGTAAGACTCCTGGAGAAACATTGACCCATGCTCCGTCTAGAGCCGTCCACAATTGCGAAAGTGCTGCGAGCACAGTATTTTGTGGACGAGCTGACCTCTCTATCACACCCCACAGATGTTTAATGGGATTCGTGTCGGGTGATCTGGATAGTCAAATCATTGGCTGGAATTGTCTTCAATCTTCTTCAAACCAACTACAAACGACTGTGGCCGGGTTATATGACGTAGTTTTTTGGGAACATGAAGTCCATCAGTAGCTACAAACGGTCTCCAACTAGCCAGATATAACCATTTCCAGTCTACGATCGGTTCAGTTGGACTAGAGCACTCAGCCTATGCCGTGTAAACACAGCCCATACCATAACTGAGTCACCACCAGCTCGCACAGTGCCTTGTTGACAGCTTGGGTCCATGGCTTCGTGGGGTCTGCACCACACTCGAACCCAACTGTCATCTCTTGCCAACTGAAATCGGGACTCACTTGACGACGCCACTGTTTCCTAGTCGTCTAGGGTCCAACCAATATGGTCACGAGGCCAGGAGAGGTCGTGCTGTTAGCAAAGGCACCCGCGTTGGTCGTCTGCTGCCACAGCCCATTAACGCCATATTTCGCCGCACTGTCCTCGCGGATACATTGATTTCTGCGGTTATTTTATGCAGTGATGCTTGTCTGCTAGCACTGACAACTCTACGCAAATGCCTCTACTCTCGGTCGTTAAGGGAAGGTCGTCAGCCCCTGCGTTGTCAGTGGTGAGAGGTAACGGCTGAAATTTGGTATTCTCGGAACACTCTTGACACTGTGGATCTCCGCTTTTATACCTTGTATACGCAATAGCGCCACCATCTGTATATGGGCATATCTCTATGCAATGACGTTTTTCACCTCAGTCTATAAAACATTCTGCCAAGAACCAATGGCAAATTCAATTAATACAGTTTGTGTGAACAGCAAAAGATGGTGTCTTGTCAAGCCCACAGCCGCTGGACGTGTTATCTCTTCAACGAAACAAGATAGCGCTGATCTGAGACTTTCTCACGAAATGTAAAGATTTTAGGGTAGAGTCCCCGTTTTGGCAAGAAGGTTTAACCGGCCAGGAAGTTTCAGACCAACGCACACTCCACTGCAGACTGTGAAGACTCATTCAGGAAACAGTAACGCTCTCCGGTGGTCGTCCTACAGCTCTCGTCTTTCACATACTCGTACTCTCCTATGGTAGTACGTCCGTGTAGTGACAACTATATCCCACATTGCCTCTTTTTAACAAAAGAGTCCATTATAATAGGTTTGTTGCCACAATAGTGGGTTGCGGGACCAGTTTGTGAGCGCATGGCTGTGGGGATTGCGAAGTTGTGAAAAATACTCTCCTCGTGTTTCGTTTGGATGTAATAATTAACCGGATGCTGTTAATTGATGGTTAGTAGAAAGTAGGCATGGTGGTTACGGCTTTTCGGTCACACATGTTTCTTTTGTCTTCTTCATTGTAACCTGACTGTTAAAACCGCGCAAGATAACCAATATAAGAAATAATTGATTTTCACTTTTTATTGCTGTTATTTCCAATAAACATAGATGTCGAAAAATGACTGAAAAATTCTGAGACTCGGGAAACTTTTGCTTTATAAATTTCAATGTAATCCAAAAAACTGACAAATAACAACCACAGTTCGATGCTCTTCTCGAAAAATAATAAGGAGCTGCATACTAAAAATGATCACCAGTATTCTCTTACAGATCACAATTTTTTGGAACTCTGCTCAAAAATCGTCTTGTATTCAAGGAGGCCACCACTATTTGCATTCGTACTTGTAGGTGTATTTCTTTATTCATTCTCTAAATGGTGATTTAGTACATAGTTTGTACAAAAGGTGTAGGACAAGTCAGGTTTGATATAATACATACATGTCTATAGATACTGTGGTTCAGAAAAATCATGCAATACCGGATGAATATTGGCAACATAAATATAAAAAAAATAGATGATTGATACAATAGTATGATTAAGAAGATGTGGTCAATTAAACTATATTTTCTTGGTGCTCTAAAAACTCAGAAACAGGTAGAAGCAGTAATCAAGCAAGTACTCTTTCACTTTCAGTTTGAACTAATGTAAGTTTTGCATCTGTTTTAGAGAGGATGGCATGTGGTTATACAACAACTCCTCCCCTACAAATGTTTGTACTTACTGTACTGATATGCACGTAATGCTTCCGTCTAGTATCATGAGAGCGAAAATCAGTTCCGCTTAATTTGTTTAAAATATCCTTACTTTTATGGAGATTAGTACTTCATAGATAAGTAAACACCGAAGGGGGAGTATATTAAGACTTTTAAATATTGGTCTACAGCAGTCTCTGTATTTAGCATGTATTATAATTCCAACAGTCTTTTATTTTATTGCCTAAATGTTTTTCTGCTGCATATGGAGTTCCCACAAGGTATTCTTACAGAATATAGAAGTGTATTTAACTTTTCGTTTATTCTTGTGTGTCTCCCGTTTCAGGTTATAATGGATATGCATACCTAAAAGTCATGATTGTTACGATTACTCAGTTCGAAAGGGTGAAACCAGAGGTTGGAGAACCATGTTTATCACATTAAGTTATCTGTCTCCAAGGGCTGCAATCAAATAAATGCATATTATGTAGACATAGCCACCAGCTCACCTCCTTTATATTTTTATTTCATACTAAGAATGAATGAATGAATGAATGAGTGGATTGAAGTCAGTCTCGACTACAACAGCAAAGATGGTGGATGTGCAAGAGAAGGGCGCAGCAAGAGCGACAGCGAAAGATCAAAAGTTGCTGTGTTTCCTGCACCGTCACTTTTGGATGGTATCGTTTTTCTACTCTGAAGCAGCCACATAATTAAGGGTTCGGTTACTACCCCGCGTTTATAGTATGTCCACAAAAGTGTAGGTATATCAGCCAAATTTCCTTTTTATTCCAAGGAACATTGTTGACTTTTTCCAATTACACGATGCTGCAAGTTTGTTGTGTATTAGCCAGTTTTTAACCTTCTAAACAAATTGAGCATTGTACTCCATTGCTAATGCATTCAGTACAGTACTTTAAGTGTGTATGCGCCTATTCCAATACATCACACACATTAAATTTCTAATGAAACACACTTAAAAACCAAAAAAATTTATCGATTTTGAATGTAGGGAACATAATTCTTGACCAGTCAATGTCACTGCCAAGTTTTTCAATTAATCTAAACAGTCTGCATAAACAAAGCATAATTTTTTTCGGAAAGAAAACGTATCAAATGATTTGGCTACATGTAAGAAATAATATAGATTAGAGAAACATTTGATGCACCTTATTTGCTGTATATCTTTTACATCATCATTCAAAGACACGTCAAGCGTTTCTCTGATCTAGTTCATTTCTTACTTTTAGACAAATCATTTCACAAAACATTTGACCATTTTGTTTTCTTTTTTTTCTGAGTTTTATTCCGAAGGCATGATCTTATTGGCATCTTGTTTGCCTTCCTTGCATCTTCTGCTCCGGATATGTCCTTACTTTAGTGCTTCATCCAAAGGAAGCCTTTTCGACAGTTGAATATTACATCAATACATCTCTTTATGCGCAAAATAACTAGGACTTGAAGAGATGAACTTTTCGACATTTCAATTGCAGCTGTTAGCGAAATGTTTCAATGTTCCCTCAACTCACAAACGTTTTCTTAATTGCCCTGACCACTTTCAAGCAATTACATAATTTTTTTGCAAAACCAGACCTCACGCTTGTCAATTTGATACCTTACGTGCTCATTTCCGTCTTCGTTTGGCTATAAAAATTCGGACAAAAACCTATGTTGTAGTTTGTAGCGAAATTTGTTTTCGATCCACTCAGACGTTTGCCCCGTATATTAATCATAGAAGAACACGTACATCTTTGTTTCGTATCGTCTGTGGAAACCTCGTTTCGAAATTTTGAACCGCTTACGAAATACGACGATTTTTACAACCAGTGATTCACACTGCACACGGACGGAATTGGGCACACAGCGTGCCACGTGTTTGCCAGATATAAAATCCAAAATCGCGAGAACAAACAGAGACACCTGTCTGATATCGACTTGAAATGCAATTTTGGTACGTTGGCTACGTTTCGTACACAGAAACGTATCACCTAGTGGCGTTGCAGTGCTTCTTATGTCCGTGCTTGCTATGAAAATAGGATGAGGAATTTCTCCTTACACAAGACCCCTTTTCAGTTTCTCTTTACCCAGACATGCTTCAGCACTTTTTGCGCTATCTTCAGTGAGTTATTTTATTCTTACGGTAAAATTGTTGTTACATATTAACATTTAGAGAAAATTTCTGTATAAATATTTACAATTGTGAATGAATAATTGTTGTAAAATATTATACATCATTTGTTCAGTTCACAGTTGATATATGTATTAACGACGTGATACACTGTATGTTGTTTGTTACACTATATCTTAAGTTCTATTAACACCTTGGTTGGCAAAACAGTGGATGTATGCATTAGTTTACATACAACAACAAATTTTACTCTCAAAAAGATGGACTACCCATGGGATCCCCAACCAGTGGTCTCCTAGCTGACATTTTCCTCCACCATATAGAAAAACAAGTCATTGAGAAAATAGTAATACCAAAACAGCACAAACTAATATATTGAGACAGATATGCAAATGATATAATTTGTTTAATAGATGAGCCACAGACTCGCATAGAACATTTCATAACAATTTAAACTTCACCCACCCACAAATACAGTTAATTGTTGAAACACAAACAGACAGAAAATTTCTTAGATTTCACCATACACAAGAGAAACAATAAACATAAATTCACAATCTACAGGAAACCCACCATCAGCAGCACCATTATTCATAACCAATCCAATCACCCAATAGCTCACAAAGAAACCAGTATCACATATTTACTACACAGACTGAACAAAACACCCAGGAACAAACATGATTACACACAAGAACTGCACAGAATAAAACAAATTGCACAGGAGACTGGATGTGATGAAGGAGAGTAGATAAAAAGATAACAAAATACAAAACAAAAAAACACACATACAAAACACACACACACAGACACACACACACAACACAATACACCACAAATCAGCAGACAGTGAGCAACAAATGGCACATAATGATTACACCAACACTCACACTCAGGGTGGGTAATATACTACAGAAACAAGGACTCAACATAGCATACAGAAAAACACAATACAAAGCAGACTTGGGAGAAATACCAACAACACTGACAAATACAGCCAATCTGGTATTTACCATCTTATTTGCAACTGCTGTCAATCTGTATATGCGAGTCAAACATGCAGGAATTTCAGAACCAGGTATACAGAACACCTCAGAGCACTGAAAAGCAATAGCTCACACTCAACATTCGCAGATGACATGTTAGCACACGATTACCATCCAACAAACATTGAAACTGACTTACAGATCCTCAAAACTAGTAGCAGCTTATACAAAAATTAACTATAGATGAAAACTATCACATTCAAAAGTCAATAGCCCAATGAAAGAAAGTACTAAATGAATACACATCACTGTGCAATAAAACTCTTTGTCACAATTGAAGAACTACACGAATAACACCCACACCAAACCAACTCATGAGAAAAAAAATACACTCATTCTCTCTCTCTTCTGCCCCAGTCCTGAACACACACACACACACACACACACACACACACACACACACACAAACCAAACACCACAAACGCCAATTACACTTCTAACTTGCTCGCCTCATCCAGACAAACATGCCACGAAACAAATGAACACTACACAGCTATAACAACACGTAATGACGGCGAAAACTCCGCCCATGTTTGAAAATTCGTAGAAAGTGTGTTATCAAACGGCCATAAGTCACAGGCATCAAAGTATTCACCTCGCCAAAACATATGAG
Source organism: Schistocerca nitens (assembly GCF_023898315.1). Classification (NCBI taxonomy): domain Eukaryota; kingdom Metazoa; phylum Arthropoda; class Insecta; order Orthoptera; family Acrididae; genus Schistocerca; species Schistocerca nitens. The sequence continues at coordinate 15,941,448 of NC_064622.1, forward strand.
AAAACAGTACAACATCAAAGGCGTAAGTTAAACACAAAAAACGTGTTATACACTCATTTACGTTCGTAAAGGCATAACAAACAGAAAATAAGTATTACGTTTTGCTGTTTGCAGATGACAAGTTGTAGATTGTGTAGCAGACTAGCTACCAACAAAATGGCTCTGAGCACTATGGGACATAACATCTGAGGTCATGAGTCCCCTAGAACTTAGAACTACTTAAACCTAACTAACCTAAGGACATGACACACATCCATGCCCCAGGCAGGATTCGAACCTGCGACAGTAGCTGTCGCACGGTTCCGGACTGAAGCGCCTAGAACCGCTCAGCCACCGCGGCCGGCAGCTACCAACATAAATACCCAATAGCTTCATGTAAGGTAGGTAAACTAATGCCTACATCTACACTAACTAGAACTTTAGACGTTATGGAATAAACATACAGTGCATCAGGTCGTTAATTCATATCTCAACTGGGAACTGTAAACAAATGGTGTATAATGTTATGCAACAGTTATTCATTCACAATTTTAAACATTTTGTGCCAAACGTTTCTGTAAATGTTAATATGTAACAACAATTTTACATTAAGAAAATAAAATAGCCTCTGAAGATAGCGGGAAAAGTGCTGAAATATCTCTAGGTGAAACGAAACTGAAAAGGTGTCTTGCATATGGTGGGATTCCTCATCCTACAGAAATGTATGACAAAATGGACTACACACAGAATCTGCGCAATTCTTTATTATCTCTGCGAACTAGAAAATAATTCGCGCAGTAGTTTACTAAGTTTCGCGCAGCACAGTAACTACGACAAATAACGAAAAGAAATTCTGCCCTTCATCGAGCAAAGACATCATGCTCTAAGATGCAAGAAAAGAAAATTTTTTCGCCACGTCGTTCTCTTAAAATCGGACGATAAGTATTCCATAACACCCAGCACATTTGCTCGAGCACTTCACAGAGAAGATTGTTGTCACTATCACTCGTGTTGTAGTGACAAACTTCGAATGCGTTTGAATTCAAACGTCACTAGTTACAGCAAACAACAAGCAGCAGTACAGATATCATCCTAGGACACTGCCATAGCTAAAACTTGCAGTCGTATTTTGTCTCCCGAAGCAGTTGTGTAGGACGTGGCCTTAATGTATAACTGAGAAATAAGTTCAAAAAATAAAACAGCCTCCCCCAACAAATTTCTTGTAACGTCTTCTGTGTACCTTATAGGGAGTCAGCAGAGTGGATAAAGAGTTGGCGTGACGCAGACACGGCACTCACCCAGTATGTCGGACTGCGGCAGCCACTTGCCCGTCTTAACATTCGGCGGTTGCTCGGGCATGGAGTCCGTTTCCCATTTCCACAGCACTCGCTGCTTCAGCTGCGAAAACACCTTCAGGAAAGCTGAGCGTTTTTCCTCTGGCCAATGGGCACTTTTCACGTTGGAGCCCATACTGAAGTATATCGCTCCGTCTGTGGCCTCGTCCAAAAACTTCTGTATGTCCTGCGGAAGAGGAAAAATACGAAAAACATTTACACAACTAATAGAATATTTTTTAAGATTTAATATTGGCTGTAATTACATTCTAGTTCTGTATTTAATATGACACATGCGCTCCCTGGATCGTTTCCTGTACCAGGCAACACAAATGTATAGGTTGTTCATTGCAGGAAAGTTGTTGCTATACAATAAATAGACTTATCCAGAAGTATTCAACATTCTTAATAGTGGAAGCACTCAGTCGTAGGAATACTATTGCTACTGGTAGTAGCGTGATAATCATGAGCTCTGAATCAATTTTTGTATTGGCCGTACAATGATCTTTATACAGTGGGTAGTTCTCAACTAGCTATATGCTTAAGAGAGCAACGATGAACCGACAAACATCTTACGTTTAATGAAGTGGCGCGTAATGCATCAGCTAAGGACTGTCGGCGGATGGCTCCTGTCTCTTGCACATGCAGCAGCCTTGTAAACTTGTTGTAAACGAAACGTAGCAAGGAGTAAGTTTTCTTCATTGATCCTACACTATCACCGTCTGAACAAAGATTAATTGTCCACATTTTGATCAAATCTGGAATGTGTTGTCGAATGTACGTCTCCAGCACAATTAGTGGCACAGATTAGGAGCACGCCAGTTATCACGGGATGTACGGAAACAGTGCCAGATGCGTGTATCTGACGTAACGACTTGTTTACTTTCCATCCAGATACTGACTTATGCGTCAGTAGTAAGTAACAGCGGTCGCTACGATGGCGAGCTTTCCCTATACTCTTCGTATATTGCTTCTTAACACATCTTGCAACGTCATTCAACATCAGCGTTACCAAGTTAAGAGCAGTTTGAGGGAGCATGAATGATAGTAGTCTCAGTAACGCTGCAAAGTGTATAACAGCTCTGTACGTACTTTGTGCCAAATATGACGTTAACATACAATAAGTGTTACCCTCTGGGAGGAATTTTGAAGTTTGACCGTGTGTTTACCTAATGGACAGAAGGTGTCGAATATGAATTTCGTATAAATGGCAGTTAGTAGAAAGGATTTAATTTTGGATGCTAAGAAAGTAATGAAGTTCTCGTGAATTTAAATATAATTTTGCAACATGGACTTTCATTCTTTTCCTCTTTGTAAAGTGCAAAGAACACACACACGACTGTCAGACGAACTGAACAGTGTATAGCAGTAGTTATCATTTGCATAAACTAGCAATCACAGAAAGATAATTACTCCTGTTAATAATAAGCAGTATCTCAATCATAAACCATCAGCACCAAAAAGTTATCACAGACATCACGACACTAAGTGAAGGATGACAAGACTCCTGGTTTAACTAACACACAAACATCACAAATGCATTAAAATAACACTGTACAAACACTTTTTTACCTTTTCTCATTTGTGGAAATACTTCAGATTTCTTTAGCAAAATCAATATTTAATTTAACTTCCTCATAATAGAAAAGAATATAGTGGGGCCCATAAACTATCATTTACTCTACAGGCAAATTCTATGACTATTTCAGAGACAAATCGCATTACACCTACACGGATTTCTAACTCCACTTGAATTTGTTTGTATTTCAATACTATATAGCAATTCATTCAACTGTTATTCTGAAATAAAACTTCAGTAATTGGTTCATGGTAATAGTCAAAGGAATATTAAATTTCCTGTAAGTCAAATTATGTGCCATTTTCATTACCTGTGAAGCAGGTGGTTTAACTAGCAACATTTGTACACTTAAACACTGAAACTTTAGCGCGTTAAAATTAGAAACAATTCATTGGTTATTCAGGAACAGGATACCCGGTCTTTGGCACGTTTAGGATAGGACCCTAAAGCGATTTTATAGTCAGGACAGTTTCAAGTTCACACACTTGTTTTTATCACTTGAATTATTATTGAAAAAGAACACACACAAACACACTGGTCCATACTGAGATACATATCTGATTTCCTGAAGTTGGCGGAGCAGTGGCGCATCAGTGGTGGCAAACACGTGGCGGCTACCTGGTCTCACTTCTTGCAGTTTAAGGCTCTTTTCACATTTCTTCTTGGTGATATATTAATCATTTTTTAGCCATTCCCTAATACAAGAGCACAATATTACAGCTGAAACCACATCCGAGGCAATTTCAACATAAATCGGCTTCTGAATGCCTCACTTGGCACGTACGGTGTTGACTCTACAACAGCTGGCCACGGACTGCGTAATGTGCACTCCCTCTCTCTCTCTCTGTTGCCGCCCAGATTGACTGCCAAATTCACCTTTTCCCACGCACCAAGCCCCTTCTGCAGCGGAGGGGGTTTCCCGAACCTTTTCCTTTATATAGTACAACTCCCCTAAGTACGAAACAGTATTCAAAGTACAATTTCTCTATTATGAGCTTACATATTTTATGCAGTTTCATTATTTTAAAACATTATTAAATATTTACAATATATACTTCACAAACTTCCACTTCCCTCTGACAATTCAAAGATCTTAACTACACTCCTGGAAATGGAAAAAAGAACACATTGACACCGGTGTGTCAGACCCACCATACTTGCTCCGGACACTGCGAGAGGGCTGTACAAGCAATGATCACACGCACGGCACAGCGGACACACCAGGAACCGCGGTGTTGGCCGTCGAATGGCGCTAGCTGCGCAGCATTTGTGCACCGCCGCCGTCAGTGTCAGCCAGTTTGCCGTGGCATACGGAGCTCCATCGCAGTCTTTAACACTGGTAGCATGCCGCGACAGCGTGGACGTGAACCGTATGTGCAGTTGACGGACTTTGAGCGAGGGCGTATAGTGGGCATGCGGGAGGCCGGGTGGACGTACCGCCGAATTGCTCAACACGTGGGGCGTCAGGTCTCCACAGTACATCGATGTTGTCGCCAGTGGTCGGCGGAAGGTGCACGTGCCCGTCGACCTGGGACCGGACCGCAGCGACGCACGGATGCACGCCAAGACCGTAGGATCCTACGCAGTGCCGTAGGGGACCGCACTGCCACTTCCCAGCAAATTAGGGACACTGTTGCTCCTGGGGTATCGGCGAGGACTATTCGCAACCGTCTCCATGAAGCTGGGCTACGGTCCCGCACAGCGTTAGGCCGTCTTCCGCTCACGCCCCAACATCGTGCAGCCCGCCTCCAGTGGTGTCGCGACAGGCGTGAATGGAGGGACGAATGGAGACGTGTCGTCTTCAGCGATGAGAGTCGCTTCTGCCTTGGTGCCAATGATGGTTGTATGCGTGTTTGGCGCCGTGCAGGTGAGCGCCATAATCAGGACTGCATACGACCGAGGCACACAGGGCCAACACCCGGCATCATGGTGTGGGGAGCGATCTCCTACACTGGCCGTACACCACTGGTGATCGTCGAGGGGACACTGAATAGTGCACGGTACATCCAAACCGTCATCGAACCCATCGTTCTACCATTCCTAGTCCAGCAAGGGAACTTGCTGTTCCAACAGGACAATGCACGTCCGCATGTATCCCGTGCCACCCAACGTGCTCTAGAAGGTGTAAGTCAACTACCCTGGCCAGCAAGATCTCCGGATCTGTCCCCCATTGAGCATGTTTGGGACTGGATGAAGCGTCGTCTCACGCGGTCTGCACGTCCAGCACGAACGCTGGTCCAACTGAGGCTCCAGGTGGAAATGGCATGGCAAGCCGTTCCACAGGACTACATCCAGCATCTCTACGATCGTCTCCATGGGAGAATAGCAGCCTGCATTGCTGTGAAAGGTGGATATACACTGTACTAGTGCCGACATTGTGCATGCTCTGTTGCCTGTGTCTATGTGCCTGTGGTTCTGTCAGTGTGATCATGTGATGTATCTGACCCCAGGTATGTGTCAATAAAGTTTCCCCTTCCTGGGACAATGAATTCACGGTGTTCTTATTTCAATTTCCAGGAGTGTAGTACAGAACAATCACTTCAAAGTTACATACACATAATTATACTGTATAAACTACTTACAATCGATAATGGTGTTACAAGTGTTGTAATGAGTCTTGTAAATATTTATCTGTATGTGAATTTTTGCTGTTTTATCGCCAGAGGTTACGATTTTATTCTTCTATAGCACATTTCGAGTCAGTTTCTTTCGGGGCGCCTAACTCTATCAACGACAACCTTTTGATCCTAGTTGTATACATGTTTCACTATCAATATATCCCAAGAAATCGACATGAAGATGGTTAGTGTATGATTATGAAACTCCAAGTATACAATCGGGTGACAAAATTAAAAATCAAATGGTTCAAATGGCTGTGAGCACTATTGGACTTAACATCTGAGCTCTACAGTCGCCTAGAACTTAGAACTAATTAAACCTAACTAACCTAAGGACATCACACACATCCATGCCAGAGGCAGGATTCGAACCTGTGACCGTAGCGGTTTAGCAGTTCCAGACTGAAGCGCCTACAGCCGCTCGGCCACTCCGGCCCGCGACAAAAGACATGGGACAGCGATGTGCACATACACAGATGGAGATATAAAATGGTAGTGCGCTGGCTGAGCTGTCACTTGTACTCACATGAAAAAGTTTCTGGCATGATTACAGCTGCACAAAGGGAACCAACAGACTTTCAACAGGATGTGGTAGTTTTGAACTGGTTAATATTTTTCAAATCTGACACACTATTTGCAGACATTATTTTTATGGTTCCTCCTTGGTTTATAAAAACCAGTGGACTAAAAATTTTCTACTTTCTGTTATTTGATAACTGTAAATTACAACCTATGATATGTTAGTATTGGGACTACCTATGTTCTCGCGAACTCTACATTGTTGCCAGATGTATCCAAGTGAGCGGCGATTACGTCATGGAAGATGGCGGCGTGTAGACTTGCCTAAAGCACATGACATCATCCAAGTCAGTGGCTGTGACGTCATTCAAGATGGCGGATTTTGGGCTACCTGCACTAACCTAACACCCCTCCCCTCCCAAAGATCAATGGTGGGAAGTTCAAATTCCAACACCAGGTTAATGCATCACACCTCTAACCTAAGAAAACAGCGGGAAGATAGGTCATTTGGGATACCCCCACTAACTGAATCCACCCAACCACCATCTCTTCCTAGGAACTGGCGCTAAGGTTGAAATTTAGTGCTAAAGATAGGTAAATTGGGCTATCTCTACTAACCTAATAAAATCGCAGGAAGACTGGTCACTTGGGCTGTCTCCACTAAGCTAAGTCACCTGACTGACACCTCCTCCTAGAAACTGGAGCCAAGTTTGAATTTTGGTGGTAAAGAAAGGTCACTTGGGGTTTCTCTACCAACCTAACGTAATTGCAGGAAACAAACATCACCTCCACTAACATAAGTCACCTGGCCACCACCTGTTCCTAGGGATTGCTGGGAAAAGGGCTCAGCCTGCACTGGGTTGGTGGAGAGAGGAAGCAGTGTACTTATTCTTCTAATAATTTCCGGGTATGCAGCCGGATCCCGTCGACATTCTGCCACGATATTTCGGCCCAGAGACGTCCGGCCATCATAAGGTGAGTACACAACTACTGAAGAGCCCAGGTGCAGTCGCGGTATTTATGCCGAATCTCGCGCAAGCGAAATGTACTGGCATCCTACAGCGCATGCGTCAGGTGTTGACATGCACAGCATAGCCGAGTTGTACGTGCTGCCCTCGGTGGTGAAAATAAAGGTTCATCTAGTCATTGAGTATCGAATGACACTGTCGATTCCGCTGTGTACTTATTAATTTTGGAACAATCTATATACATAGTGATACAGAAAACACGCTCTGATGTGCCACACAGCATACAGACTTGAAAACCACTCCTAAATAACTCATGTGTAAAGCTCTGCACACGCACTTGCTAATTGTAAACTGTCAAAATAACGCATTGCACAGTCTACAGACCTGCAAACCACTCGTAAATAATGCAATACATTTATGTCCAGAGAGCCAAACAACTCGTAAATTGTCAGAATAATAATCCATCTAAAAGACTCTGAAAAACGTGTTTGCTAATTGTCAACTGTCGAAACCAGGCATCAGTCTTTATTTAAACAATTAGAGACAGCATCACCATCCAGTGTGTTTGGCAGGAGGTCTGCACTCCAGCTGACCTAGTACACAGTGCCACCACCAGATGGCACTGTCGTCCATTCCATGACAAAATAACTCCTAAATAACTCATGTGTAATGCTCTGCACACGCACTTGCTAATTGTAAACTGTCAAAATAACGCATTGCACAGTCTACAGACCTGCAAACCACTCGTAAATAATGCAATACATTTATGTCCAGAGAGCCAAACAACTTGTAAATTGTGAGAATAATAATCCATCTAAAAGACTCTGAAAAACATGCTTGCTAATCGTCAACTGTCGAAACCAGGCATCAGTCTTTATTTAAACAATTAGAGATAGCATCACCATCCAGTGTGTTTGGCAGGAGGTCTGCACTCCAGCTGATTTAGTACACAGTGCCACCACCAGAGGGCACTGTCGTCTATTCCATGACAATCCAAGATGGCAGCCATGACATCAGCTGACAACGCAAGTACCATTATCCAAGATGGTGGCGAACAGTATGTTCACCATGAGGTCTAGACCTAGTACACAGTGCCACAACCAGAGAATGCTGTCGTCCATTCTGTGATGTAATCCAAGATGGTGAGGTGAAATGGCGACAAAAGTACCTTGCCTGTGATGGACATAAGTCTTTATTTTGCAGATAGCCTCCCCACCACGAGATCTAAACTGACCTAGTACACAATACTGCCACCAGAGGGTACTGTCATCCCTCCTGTGACATAATCCAAGATAGTACTCTGGAGGTGGAAAATGGCGCGAAACTGACTCAGCCTGCACTGGGCTGCTGGGGAGAGTAATTTTGAAACATTTTATTTAGGGAGTATATTTATCACAATGACACAAAACACTCGCTCTGATCTGCTTGGGGTCACAATACACAGTCAGCAGACCTGTAAACTACTTCTCAATAACGCTCTCCAGACATGCAGTACAGACACGCAAACTCCTCCTAAATAATTCAGTACACTGATGTGCAGGCACGAAATCAACTCGTAAACTGTCCAAATAACACATAACACAGCCTACAGACACACTCACAAAAGAATCAAACGGACACGCAATCAACACATGCAAGCACCCTCTGCCACTCTCTGTCCACTAGACCGCACAGGAGGTTACAGGCAGCCCCAGCAAAGTGACGCGCCCATCAGCTGTCAAACTACACACAGGTGCCATCAAGCATGAGGCGGCGACATCCCTTTCATACTTGATACCTGAGAAATTCCTCTGGAAATATGTGTTCACCTAGGCATTGTTACTGACGCAACGGGGTGGAGGAGCAGCTGCACCAGGGGCATGCAAGCTGTCACGGCCGAGAGCTGCCACTGGACACAGGTGATAGTTGTCTCTATTTTTGGGTATCCAGTCAGTGTTATACAGACTCAGAGAACTCCAAGGCGCGCTCACGCAGCTACAATATGCGGGACACCTCCGGGCAGCACGTGTCTTTACCATTGACGACACAGTTGCACAGGGCGCATTGTTCCTAGTGTGGCATTAGAGACGTGTCTAACCATACTTAACTGCCCAGCATGACTGACGCAACACCGTGCATAGGTACATACCGTCGCTTGCGTGTCTAGGTGTCTAGCAATGTTCCCAGTGTTATACTGAAGCCACATGCCTATCTAAAATAATAACCGAGTCGACCTCGTGGAAGTTGTATAGTGTCTCAGAAATAGTTAACGCTCGCTTTTATTATGTGGCAGCTTGTATGCATTGAAATTCTTGCCCTAACAGAACCTGTTTATGAAAATAGCGCAGAATGACGTCAAATGTGGTCTCCCTCGCGAACCTAAGGTGGTACCCTGTCACTTGTTACCATTCTGCTTTCAACACACACAAACGTTCCCACCGCTATGTAGAGGCTCCTATATCACAGCACAAAGGATGTGAATGAACCAAGAATTATGGTTGGCTCTTATCGAATTTACCCGCCGAATTACTGATGCCACCGGCATCGAATCACCAGCCACATTTTCTTTCTTTCTGCAGACAGGACTTTCAGCAGTAAAATTATTTTGCACAGATCGCTAAATTGCATTGACAGGTTTACTGTTAACGATCGCAAGTAGACAGTGCTTTAATCCACATACATCCATCAACAGGGTATATTTCCGATACTTTGCTCATTGTTGAATGTCTTTCAACTGAGACCACGATCGTAACATTTAGTTGTAATATATATATATATATATATACACACACACACACACGCATATATATATATATATATATATATATATATATATATATATATATGTGTGTGTGTGTGTGTGTGTGTGTGTGTGTGTGTGTGTGTGTGTGTGAGCAATTTCTTAGGATGATTGATTCTACCTGTGCGTGCTCGGCCTGCAGTGCTGGTGACCTGTGAGGGGGTGATTCAAATTTCCCTCTAACGAATGGAGCTGTCAGAATACAGAGGCCTGTTGGAGTGTAGGAATGTGTATGAATTAAGGTTTTGTCCTCTAGACTACCGAATACCAAACTAATACTTAGTATGTGTTGGATAGCTTTTGTGATTCCGTGGCAATCTGAGAATGAATATGGAGGTGGGTTCGCGCTGGACCATCATTCCCTTCCATGTAAATTGTTCAGTTGACTGCTTCTGCACATTTCACGCTTTTATATAGTTGAGAAAAGTTCGACTGTGGGGTGTGCATCTACCATGTGGAAGACACGTTTGCCGGTTCTCTAGACATAAGAAACACCTTAGTTGACCTCGTAAATTATAGGTATGATTTGGAATCTGTTACATCACTCAGATCAGTATTCACTGGTGGAAATATCATTTTTCGTCTGTTTGTTTCTAGTTACTCAGTGGTTTAGACCACGCTCCACCTAGCTAAGGTTTCAGGTTTGCATAGAAAGAATTCTCAGTCTATATCTTCGAAATTATGTTGCATGAGCGATCGGTATGATACTGCAGTGTGCAAACCATGCGAAATTAGGTATGTTGTTGTAATCCCAGAGTCTGGAGATGGGTGCAGAAACACGAGCAAGCAGTCAGGTCTGAACCAGAAACAGCAAAGTGGTTGTACCAGGGGGGGGGGGGACGAGCCAGTCTTTGCATAACAGTTCTGAGAGTGACTTAGATCCACTGACGGCTTTCTCATGTAAAAGGGATGACTTTGTATGGCAGAAGATATGAATTGTATGTTTACTACATCGACATGGTACATGGTGATATACTGCTGGGTTCGAGATCAGTTTCATGCTCTAGTATTCAAGCTCCTTTCCTTAGAGGGAGAGCAGTGTAATTGTGTAAGAGTCTTTCCATATTTGACGACATATATGGCAATTTGCGAGGTGTAGTTGTCAGTGTAATATGGTGATTAGTGTAAAATAGTTTATTGCCACTGAATGTCACATCTGTAGAAAGGAATAAAAGGTGGATGGTGCTTCCCTAGGACTAAGGAGCATCGTGATGTGTAGCCAGTGTGAGTGTGGGCATACCATATTTTTTTTTGGGTGCTGTACAGATGTAAATGATAACTGCACTGTTTGTGTAAAATGCGTATATATTGAATTTTAAAGTTACTTTGGCTTTCATTGTGTAAAATGTGTATATATTACATTTAAAGTTAGTTTGGTTTATGTTGTGGATTGACTAGAGAGGATGACTGTGTCCTATCATGAGGGACGTATAAATTCGACACATTGATAACCGTGAGGGTATGAGAAAGATCTTTTATGTGGAAAATTATGTGCACTATAGATACTGAGATTCGTTCCAGAAACACAGTCATCAAGAGGAGACATTACCTGTACATCGATCAGTGTCAGACTAGCAGCAATTGTAATATTTAATTGTAGTTACACTGGTAAATATGTTCCTGGCTTCCAATATTCTTGTGAGTCTCATATGTATTTGATGATCTGTAGACAACTTTGTGGGTTTAACTGTCAATGCAATTTAGCAATCCGTGCAAAATAATTTTACTGCTGACTGTCCTGTCTGCAGAAAGAAAGAAAATGTGGATGGTGCTTCGATGCCGGTGGCATCAGTAATTCGGCGGGTAAGTTCGATAAGAGCCAATCCTTTGTGCTGTGATATAGGAGCCTCTACATAGTGGGGGGAACGTTTGTGTGTGTTGAAAGCAGGAATGGTAACACGTGACGGACAAGTCCATGAGGAAGACTGCATTCGACGTCATTCTGCGCTATTTTCGTAAACAGGTTCTGTTAGGGCAAGAATTTCAATGCATACAAGCTGACACATAAAGAAAGCGAGCATTAACTAGTTCTGGAACACTATACAATTTCCGCGAGGTCGACTCGGTTATTATTTTACATAGCCATGTGGCTTCAGTATAACATTGGGAATACACAGTGTTGCGTCAGTCACGCTAGGCGCGCTCTGTGCAACTCTGTCATCAATGGTAAAGACACGTGCTGCCCGGAGGTGTCTTGCGTATGGTAGCTGCGTGAGCACATCAGTGTACTGCATTATTTAGGAGGGGTTTGCATGTCTGTGCTGAAATTATTTCGGTAAATTAGACATCCCTAAATAAAATGTTTCAAAATAAATAGAGTACACTCCTTCCTTACTCTCCCCAGCAGCCCAGTGCAGGCTGAGTCATTTTCGCGCCATTTTCCCCCTCCAGACCTCCAATTTGGATTATGTCACAGGACAGATGACAGTACCCTCTAGTGGCAGTACTGTATACTAGGTCAGTTGGACTCTAGATCTCATGGTGGAGAGGCTGCCTGCAAAATAAAGACTTACGTCCATCACAGGTAGAGTCCTTTTCGTGCCATTTCACCCAATATCTTGGATTACGTCATGGAATGGACGACAGCATTCTGTTAGTGGTTGTGTGTAATAGGTCTAGACCTTGTGATGAACACACTGTTTGCCGCCATCTTGGATAATGGTTCATGCATCATCAGGTGACGTCATGGCAGCCACCTTGGTATGTCATGGAACAGACGACAGCGCCCTCCGGTGGTGGTGCTGCGTACTAGGTCAGTTGGAGTGCAGACCTCCTGCTGAACGCATTGGATGGTGGTGCTGTCTGTAATTGTTTAAATAAAGACTGATCCCTGATTTCGACAGCTGACGATTAGCAAGCACGTTTGCAGAATCTTTTAGATAAATAATTATTTTGACAATTTACGAGTTGTTTGGCTCTCTGGATGTAAATGTATTGCATTATTTACGAGTGGTTTGTAGAACTGTAGGCTGTGCAATACGTTATTTCGACAGTTTACAATTAGCAAGTGCGTGTGCAGAGCATTATACATGAGTTATCTAGGAGTAGTTTGCAGGTCTGTATGCCGTGTTGGATGTCAGAACGTGTGTTCTGTATCACTGTGATAATAAATTGTTCCAAAACAAATAAAGTAGACTCCTTCCTCTCTCCACCAGCTCAGTGCAGGCTGTCCTTTTCCCAGCAATCCTTAGGAAGAGGTGGCGGCTGGGTGACTTCGGTTAGTGAAGGCAGCCTAAATGACTTATCTTCTTGCAATTTTCTTTGGTTAGTAGAGATAGCCCAATTGACCTATATTTACCACTAAAATTCAACCTTGGCACCAGTTCCTAGGAAGAGGTATTGGTTGGGTGACTTAGGTTAGTCGGGGTTGAACAAGTGACCTATCCTCCCGTGATTTTCTTAGGTTAGTAAAGGTGTGATGCATTATCCTGCTGTTGGAATTTGAAATTCCCGCCATTTTTCTGTGGGAGGGGATGGGAGGGGGGTTGGGTTAGTGGAGGTAGCCCAATTGACCTGTCTTCCCGCTAAAATCCGCCATCTTGAATGACGTTATAGCCGCCATCTTGGATGATGTCATATGCTGTTGCCAAATGTAGACATCGCCATCTTGGATACATCTGGCACCAGTGCAGAGTGCGCCAGAACATAGGTTGTCCCAATACTTACGTTTACTGTGTTTCTTCACTTAATGCACTGTTTCTGGTAGTAATGTTTACTTCTCCGATTTTCGGATGCTGACAAAACGACTAACACGTGGAATAACAAATATTTTCTTAACGTATAACATGTTAGCCGACTATAAAAAGATATGTGTTTCGATATTGTGCTGAAACTGCGTTTTGTTTGTGTTTCATGGTATATATGAGAACAAGAAAGTATAATGGAAACAATCCTTTTGTATTCACTGGTGCTGAGTGACTCTTGTTGATTGGTCACATTTATGGTACTGTGGGTACATTTCATAGACAAAGATTTCTTATAATTACATACTCGTAAATTCATTTTCAAGTAGCATTCGAATAATTCTTGGAACTTATTGGTGCGGGATGATATTGAGAAGTCCACTGCTAAAATTAGGATTTTTCTGATTTTACATACGTGTTAGTTCTACTTGCTGGGAACTAATATTCATGTTACTCGGTTTTTCTTTGCGGATTCTCACTCCAGTACAATTATTAAGTAAACTGCCTTTATTTTCAATGTGTTTTGTGTTTTGATATGGATGTCACTCAGTCTCGTTTTGTCACAGTAGTTTTAAGGCGGGCTGTCTGGAAGGTGAGATATTTATGAATACATAGATAACAGAAGCTGGTGCCATCAACTTTGAGCACCACAAAAAAGTGGCTCTGAGCACTATGGGACTTAACATCTGAGGTCATCAGAACTTAGAACTGCTTAAACCTAACTAATCTAAGACATCACACACATCCATGCCTGAGGCACGATTCGAACCTGCGACCGTAGCGGTCGCGCGGTTCCAGACTGAAGCGCCTAGAACCTGAGCATCACAGTTGCGGCTACAAGTACTTGGTTGGAGGCGAACGCTTGAAATATATCATTATGAGAACACAAGTGACACTTCACCGTGTAACTGTGTTCATTTGTGCCTTATTCATGGGGACCATGAGCTTGAAACATGGGTAGAATAATAATTCTGTCATATAGTGAGGTGAAATCTTTTAACTTATCTTTGATAATGAAAAATACTATAATTTTTTGTCTGTATATACTAATCATAACTTTCTGCTACTATAATTTATGTTGTGTGGCTTCGTGGTCAGCTTTATGACAAACGAGGTGACATTTGATCGACTGTTTGCAATGCACAGGTGCCAGTGTGACTGAGTCATTCTGGAGTAGAACCAGTTTGTGAACTGATTAGGCCTACCTTCTGTTGTGACCAGACGAAACTAGTTTCATTTGACCATAACTGTGGGTTGTTTGATTGCTATGGGAGAAGCCCAATCAAACTAGAACACATTAAATATTCACTTTACTACATGAATTAATAAAATAGTTACTTAACTTTGACACATTTCTTTGTCACAGGATTGCTTGTTGATTTAAAACTGTCATGGACCAGCAGAGCATCACTTGGTGCACTAATTAACAAACTGTTCTCTTGAGGCACAATGCTCAACATTAGTAACAGTACAGTTTCATGTGCACCTTTAATACTTGTTGTTCCTACGCGATAGTGTTGACTGCTGTAGCTGAGGTCTCGAATTGGGCTGAGCTCTTGCTGGCTGAGACTACAGTGACCTCAGGGTGAGGACGCTGCTGTTGCTGAGATGGGAGAGAGGGGCGGGGGGGCGGGGGGGGCGTGGTCTTCTGGAATGCCTCCCATTGGTTGCTATGGACTGCAACGAGCCCTCGCTATTGTCTGTGGTATTGATTCGCATTGGCGATTTTTGGTGTCGCTCCATGCTCTCTGGACAGTATCACTCCTTCCATACTCCATTTTGAGATTCTGACGAAAATGAAGTGTTAACCTGCACCACAAAAAGCTGTATTGCTATATAAGTCATCACACCGAACAGGACTTGCAGACACTAACAGAGTATGCAGCAGTTACCAGTATTGACTAGTTTTGTCACGGCTCGCAATCCAAACGGTTTTAATATTCTGAGAGACCTTGGTCCGCTTAGGCCTTTTAAGATCTATCAAATTCTACTGGGAGTATCGTATCTGTCATCTCACATTCACCCACTCCTTCTTCTGTTTTTATAGTTTTGCACTAAAGTTTTTTTTTAACCTTTTATAGATCCACTACATTCCCTCCACCTAACAGCTTTCTCTTCTTTGTTTACTACTGTCTTCCTGTCCTAGCTGTTGATATTCAAACAAAAGGTTCCTTTTCTCCAAAGGTCTTTTAATTTTCGCTTCGGCTGCATCTAGCTTTCTCCTGGTCATGCAGGCTTCTGTGATCTCTGAGGGGTCGTCTCTGCTGTTTATCCTTATTAAGCAAAACTTCATGACAAAAAGTAAAATATCGTGACGAAGTTACAAACACTGGAGCGCTTATTCCGCCAGAGCAGGGCTCAAATACTTCCACCTCTGCAGCTGGGTGGTCAGCGGAGAACTCAGGTTCGATTCCAGGTACAGCCACAGAATTTTTTCTCGGTGGAACGACTGGAATGGCGAGCGTTCAGCCTCGTGATGCCAATTGAGGAGCCACTTGTTTGAGAAGTCGACTTGGTGTGGAAAGCCGGCAACAGCCGTGAGAGCGGTGTAATGGCACCACACCCCTCCATGCTGCGACCGAATGACGCCATTTGGCCGAGGACGATATGGCGTTCGGTCGATGTTAAATGGGCCGTCAGTGCCAGTAGACGAAGGTTAGCTTTTAGGCTTAAAAACCTGTCTATTGTTCATTATTTACATGCTCTGTGCAGTTACCGATCCTTTGGCCAAATTGCTTTAATCATTCATTGAGCTACAGAGTAAGTGATTCTGTTCAACTCCATGTGTCATAAATTTCTCCACCTCTAGTAAACCATGAAGTTTACAAATACTACACTTTTACATTCTGGAAAGAGTAGAGGAATCTGTTTTTAAAAAAGTATTGGAAGGGGCAACCAGTAACACTGAGAATGTACAGTACAAGTAAAATTGTGACTACCTGAAATAGTCAGCACTGAGACAGCGATTTGTAAATTTAAATCTCGTACATTTTATTAAATTCTTTATTTGTCCAAGATGCGTTGACACTTTGGCCAAATGAAGATTTTCATAAGACTGCCGCATATGAGGGGCATTCAATAAGTATTGCAACATTTTCTTTCTGAAAGAAGGTGGTTTCATTGAGATTCCAATACACCATCTTATTTCCCAGGCTTTTGGCTACAAGACCATATTTTTTAACATAATCTCCGTCCAATGCGAAGTCCTTACACCACCTTTCTGGGAGGGTATGTATGCCCAAATGGCACCACTCTGTTGGTCGACATTGGAGGTTCCCATGGAGTGGGCCCTTCGCTGGGACAAGTGGGTAGAAGTCGGAAGGCGCAAGATCTGGCGTGTAGGGTGGATGAGGAGGAACAGTGCACTGAGGTTTCGTGAGCTCCTCTCATCTGCGCGGACTTCTGCGAGGCCTTGCACTGTCATGGAGAAGGAGAAGTTCGCTTGCACTGTTACGGCCCAGGGTAGCTTCCCTGGCATACACTACAAGTTCGTCCAACTTCTACCTCGGCGGTTCCCAAAAGCTAAACTGGTTGTCTCTATGACCAGTAAATTTCCATCTGGGGGTAAATGCCGAGCGAACTGTGGCAGACATGGGAGCTACTGCAGCATGAGCGAATGACTGGGTCCCTGAGTCTGCAAGCGAAGCATAATTACATCGTAGAAGTCAAGAGATATTGTCACACTAGTCACAAAGCAGAGTTTTTGGAAAAAAACGACATTTTGTCTAAGGAGTGAGTGATTGATTCTCTTGTAAAAATATTTTGTTTATTTATAGACACAATCACATGTTTATGACACAGTCATAACCGGTTTCGGCCATACAGTGACCATCTTCAGATGCTATAACAATACAAAAGAAAATTTATATTAAAACCTAAAAAATGAATGCAATATTTAACCACGGTTATTAGTAATATAACTGAATTTATGCGAAATACATGTAGTTCATACCTAAAGGCGGCATACACTCAAGACAGATTCATGCCTTGTTAAACTAGCTATAAAATGTAAAACACCGGTCTTATATAGATATAAAAATTTGTTAGATTTTGTTCACCGTCTTTGCGCTAGATGCGCGCGTCCTCTATAAGATAGTCATAATTTTTCAAAAGTCTAAAATGTACAAATTTGCTATTAATATTTAGGTCAAATGTACATAAAATTTAAGGTTACAGAACAGATCGTTAAATCAGTAAAATAACATTTCAGAACAAGGAGAAAACATTGCTGTAGACGAAAATAGTAGTAGCACTTGTAGAGTGTATTTGTGACGCCGGATGGCGCTGTATTTCCGGCTTTTCCTAGATATGACGGTTCATAACAAAAATGGTAGACATGCGTTCCAAATACTTAGGAAACCGACGGTACGGACGTGATTATCAATGCCCACTCCAATCATCCACTACGTCAGAAACATGCATATTTTTATTGAATGTTACACACAATAGTAAAACTTCCATTATGTCAAATGGAAGTGAAAAAAGAACTTGACATATTAAGACAGGTCGGCCTTGCAAATGATTATGACCCAAATATAGTTAACTCCATACATAGCAAAATTAAGAAGAAGATAAAAGGGAACGAGAAACGGCAGGTAAAACCGACAACAGAGAAGGATAAGTACGCCACTATCAAATATATAGGCAAAACATCAGATAAAATCGAACATATATTCCGAAGAAACGGGGTTAAAGTTGCATTTAGGACTTTCGATAATTTAGAAAGACTAGTGCGTCATAATTTGCCACGGAAAAGTAATAAATATAGTAAATCGAGGGTCTACAAAATATCATGTCAAGAATGCGAAAAAAGCTATATCGGACAGACAGGCAGGTCCTTTGATGTAAGGTTTAAAGAACACACGTACCCCAGTAATAAGACAGCGCTAGGCTTACATATGCAAGAGGAGGGTAATAATATTGGTAACATCGACGAACAGCTCCAAATTCTACATGAAGTTACAAAAAGTATACGATTAGACATTTTTGAGCAAATGGAGATTTATGTTACGAGACGCAGAGAACCTGACTAAATCCTCAATGAACAGAATGGACTTGCAACAGACGCATACTTCAACATTTACGACGATCTGTTCATCAGAGCGATTCGTTTTTACGACATACGTGCTTCAGCTGAGGACGGAGCCTTCCGGCGGCAGAGTATTGCTCTGTCTAGTGCGGGCGTAGCAGAGGTCAACAACCTTTAAGGCTGAGGAGCGTGCCATCCACCTGCAGCAGAGCACTACACAAGTCGACGTGCCCGTGTCGTCCCTGCCGTACTAATGGACAACGGCAGAAACAGGCAATAGCCGGAAATACAGCGACATCGGGCGTCGGAAATACGCACTATGAGTGCTACTACTATTTTCGTCTATAGCAATGTTTTCTCCTTGTTCTGAAATGTTATTTTACTGATTTAACGATCTGTTCTGTAACCTTAAATTTTATGTACATTTGACCTAAATATTAATAGCAAATTTGTACATTTTAGGCTTTTGAAAAATTATGAATATCTTATAGAGGACGCGCGCATCTAGAGCAAAGACGGTGAACAAAATCTAACAAATTTTTATATCTACAGGGTGTTACAAAAAGGTACGGCCAAACTTTCAAGAAACATTCCTCACACACAAAGAAAAGAAAATATGTTATCTGGACATGTGTCCGGGAAAGCTTACTTTCCACCTTAGAGCTCATTTTATTACTTCTCTTCAAATCACATTAATCATGGAATGGAAACACACAGCAACACAACGTACCAGCGTGACTTCAAACACTTTGTTACAGGAAATGTTCAAAATCTCCTCCGTTAGCGAGGATACATGCATCCACCCTCCGTCGCATGGAATCCCTGATGCGCTGATGCAGCCCTGGAGAATGGCGTATTGTATCACAGCCATCCACAATACGAGCACGAAGAGTCTCTACATTTGGTACGGGGGTTGCGTAGACAAGAGCTTTCAAATGCCCCCATAAATGAATTGGTCCGCCTCTACCAATCCATCGGTCACCGAATCTGTTGTTGAGAAGCGTACGAACACTTTGACTGAAATGTGCAGGAGCTCCATCGTGCATGAACCACATGTTGTGTCGTACTTGTAAAGGTACATGTTCTAGCATCACAGGTAGAGTATCCCGTATGAAATGTTGATAACGTGCTCCATTGAGCGTAGGTGGAAGAACGAAACTAAAATGAGCTCTAACATGGAAATTAAGCATTTCTGGACACATGTCCACAGAACATCTTTTCTTTATTTGTCTGTGAGGAATGTTTCCTGAAAGTTTGGCCATACCTTTTTGTAACACCCTGTATATAAGACCGGTGTTTTACATATTATAGCTAGTTTAACAAGGCATGAATCTGTGTTCAGTGTATTAGAGATGGGGGATCCGCTCCTAAACTGATTCATAGAGTTGAATCTTTCAAAGGAGTGAACAATCAATAATTGAGAAAAAAGGAATGGTAGCTCCAAACGTTTCCCACAGCAGAGAGAGAGAGAGAGAGAGAGAGAGAGAGAGAGAGACGGAGCATATCAGCGGGGCCTCTGCTGGTCAGAGCACACTACACGCCACACAACACAGCCAGCGCCGGCCTCTGCCCTGCTTCTACCTTGGCTGCCTGCATTGTGCAGTGCCCCATTGGATTTTATGTTTAACATATGCCGTGCCGTCTCTGTGCTTCCTCTGCCGCGTTCAGTGTCTGGTGCACCTCAACTTTGCATCGCACTCCGTCGGCGATCGTTTCAGTCGCACGTCCTGCCCTCTGGGCGGTTGATGCGAGCAACAAGACAGAGAGCCTTCTAGTGGAGAACATAAGAACTACTTGCAACGACCTGCTCGCAAGAGAACGGACGATTTGTCTCGGAGCGGGTGACAGGTGGCCGTTCACCGCTCCCCCCACCCTCGGAACTCGCCCGCTCAACGCTCACCCCACCATTCTCGACTCTAGCCAGAGCGTTGCGCAAAGCAACTCAGGTGTCACTCTGGTCTCTGCGGTCTTAGCTCACGCAGTAATATAGCTCGCGGTTCGACCTGCTTGACTCAGCGCCTCTGCATCGGAGTTTGTCTCTACTGGATATTGTTCTTCGTAGTAATACCGCTATGTATATTACATTATTATGTTATGTACACATCATTTGTGTTTATTTTATTTTTATTTGTTTAAACTGATCAGATTAGGTTCCTGACAACTCCTCTTACTATAGGATTTTTATTACGGACACTCGAATTTACGCTTTAATTACGAGCGAACCGATAAATGTATCGTAAAATGTGATACACCAATATTTTCCTTGTTTTATTCTGCATAAGGCTATATGCAGCACTTTAGTCTTATAGCCAAATTTATATATATATTTTTCTTATTCTGGTACGGATTTTGCGATTTTAGGCGTCTTCAGAAGGAAACGTTCACTTTAAAAATATATGGCTTGCGATGTATTTGTACGAGGTTAATGAAATTTTAATACATTATAGCCAAATATATTGTTAATTTAAATCTCAAGTTACAACATTTTCCGATCACCCAAAAAACCACGATAGTGCAAAATAAATCAATAATCAAAAACTTCGTCATATCGTGGAAATTTCAACAAACAATACAAAATTCTCACTCATTATCTGTGTCACTTCAAAATAGGATCAAATAAGATAAAAATACAGGTATAGTACTGGAATAAACCAAGTTTAAAAGGCAATGTGCCTTTCATTTATTTTCTATTGTGAATGAGTGGTGAGTCATGAAAAAGAGCTAGTTCATTTCAGGGAGTGAACAGTTCTGATCCGATCTCTGAAAAGAACAGTTTTGCCCATCTCTACAGTGTATGCCGCTTTTAGGTATGAACTATATGTTAGATTACTAATAAGTGTGGTTAAATATTGCACTTATTTTTTAGGTTTTAATATAAATTTTCTTTTGTATTGTTATAGCATCTGAAGATGGTCATTGTATGGCCGAAACCGGTCATACTGTGTCATATACATGTGATTCTGTCTATAAATAAGCAAAAAAAATTTACAAAGCAGACAGCGAGTTAAGACCAGGTCACATGACGTCATAGCCATCCCCACCGCTGCAGAGAACACGGGAAACGCCAACGTAAGTACGTCACCTGTCCTAACTAAAGTCTGGTTGCTGACTGCCCAGACCATAGTCTCAGCCCTTGTGTCCGTTGTAGCTATCCAGTGAGAGGGGAGGCTACGGAGGTCGACTCTCGCCACACCGCGCTGTCTTCGATCGTCTATGGAGCCATGAATCTGGCTGGAAGGACGCTGCTGATGCACTATAAACTTCCGACGCAGCAGTCATGGAGCTCAGAGGCCTCCGTCACTCTGCAGGCCCCTTGGAGACTTCTCCTGTGTGACCTGGACGCCGTCCGTCATCCGCCTTCGATGGAAGGGGGGGGGGGGTTACTGCTGCTGGTCATCCTCTTCCTGTGGCAGACACCGATGCTGCTGGCAACTGTCCACTAAATGGCAGCTGAGGGCATACCCCTGCGAGTCAGAGAGTATTTATGTGCCAGAATGAGATTTTTACTCTGCAGCGGAGTGTGCGCTGATATGAAACTTCCTGGCAGATTAAAACTGTGTGCCGGACCGAGACTCGAACTCGGGACCTTTGCCTTTTTGGTAGGTAGGAGACGAGGTACTGGCAGAAGTAAAGCTGTGAGGAGGGGCATGAGTCGTGCTTGGGTAGCTCAGTTGGTAGAGCACTTGCGCGCGAAAGGCAAAGGTCCCGAGTTCGAGTCTCCGTCCGGCACACAGTTTTAATCTGCCAGGAAGTTTCAGTATATAGGTGGACCTGGGGCGGTGACTGTCGAGTGCAAATCTTCGAAGTTAACAAGAAGACTCTCGAGATCGATACTGGAGTAGGGGGCCACCGCCCGACGCTTTGCTGGATTGGCGGAACCGCAAGTCCAGTGCGTAACAGCCCTGTTTTGTTAGTGAGGCCACTGGTCTGCGGGCCTGGATGTAGCGTGGCGCTTCCAAGACAATCCTGTATTGCGTTATTGCCACTGATGTTTCCTTGGCGCTTTCCGCGTGGCTAGATCCTGATCACTGCATCCTGCCTGACTCTCTCCTGACGACTATAGGAGTCTGGAATAGCACTGCTGTAGCATTTTTGTGAGGAAAAACACGCTGAAGTTGTTTCTTCAGTTCCCCGAAAGTGGCACATTACACTTTAGTGTTGATCATGGCACCATGAGGGTGGGTAGCAAATAGAATAATCCCTTCACAGTCCCAGAAGACGGCTGCCATGACTTTACCATCTCATGGTGTGGCTGGGAACTTTTTCTTCAGAGCAGAGGTGCGTCATTTCATGGAGGCTTGTCTTCTTAGCGTAAGTTACTTTAAGTTAGATTAAGTAGCGTGTAAGCCTAGGGACCGATAACCTCAGCAGTTTGGTCCCATAGGAACTTACCAGCACCACCATGGACTGCCATTTCCTGTTCGAAGTCAGAGACTCATGTTCCATGGTCTGTGACGATGCTCGACAAAAAATTGTCACAGTCGGCTTCGTAACGCACAGGCAATTTCGCACAGATGGTCCACCAGTGCTCCTTGTCCTCTTCTGTCAGGAGGCCAGGAATCGAGTTGGCACACACCATTGAGAGTGTCTCTCCAGTAAGAGCGTGCACACGTTTCAACATTGTAGGAGTGACAGCCGTGTGCGGTCGGCTGGTAAGCGGGAGATGGGACAGGTTTGCGCGACCTCCGTGCAATGATGACAGACGCCTCGCCCAACGACTCACCTTGCTTTTGTTCACGGCTACGTCTCCGTAGACATTCTGCAAGCGGCTGTGACTATCTGTGATGCTCTGGTTTTATGCCGAAAGAAACTCAAAAACAGCTCTCTGCTTGAAAAGTACCTCAGTTAGAGACGCTATTTTGAAGGCTACGGCCGGCCGCTGTGGCCGAGCGGTTCTAGGCACTTCAGTCTGGAACCGCGCGACCGCTACGGTCGCAGGTTCGAATCCTGCCTCGGGCATGGCTCTGTGTGATGTCCTTAGGTTAGTTAGGTTTAAGTAGTTCTAAGTTCCAGGGGACTGATGACCTCAGATGTTAAGTCCTGTAGTGCTCAGAGCCATTTTCAAGGCTACGTACAGTGATGCCACCTATCGGAACTTCAGGAAACTATAGGAACTGAAGCGGGAACATTCTACGATGTCCGACAAAAAATTCTGCATTTTTTACAACAGAAATCGATTGATAAAAAAAATGTGTTGCGTTACTTATTGAACATCCCACGTATTACTAAAATTATAAACATTCATGAAGCAACATATGCAGATCCGCTATGTTTCAATCTTTCCTGTTAATACTGTGACATCTTACCTGTGGTAGCTGCTTAGGCTTCCCGACATGCATCCCTCCAACTTCGACCATGTTGGGTACGAGGGGACGTGGGCTTCCGTGAGTGAAATGGTAATTAACTAAGAGAAGTGAAGTTCGTCTTTCGATTTCTGACAGAGACGGCAGTGAAGGATCTCTCAGATACGTTTGTAAAATAGAATCTAGTCGAGGTATGTATAAAATATGACGCAGCACGTTGTGTCCAATCCCAACAACTGTGTTCACTAGCCGTTCAAGAATATTCATGTGCGTGCCGAATGTGAGGAACGCAGTCGGAACGTAGGCGTACGGGTTTGGATTCCCCACCATCCAGGCCATCCAGTCCAGACCTCCAAAACTCGTCAGCACGATCACAGGCGCTTTCAGGCCGTGAGCGTATCCGTGTAAACATTCTGTGAAGATATTCTCTAGAATAATGACGTCGAACTTTTTTCCCGACTTGTACAGACTCTGTACGTTTTCATCTTTCAGAAATCCGTGGCACATTTTTTCTGAGAACTCGAGGTATTGTTTTGCCCACTCTAAAACACCAGTAGCGGCCTCGTCGAATACGTTGAGATTATCTGAAAGGAGAAGGAAACAGAAACACAGTTAAGTCCCGCATCGTAGACCACGCAGCCACTCGAGAAGTGTGGCTTTAAATACGGGCTGGTTGACTCGTTTTAAAAGTCGCATTTATTATCCTTAACGAGAAGAAATAGAAATGAAGTGTCTTTTTGAAAATATGTCGCTACGAAGACAATTTTGAAGCCAGATCTACGAAAACTGGTATATGGTTTCTCGGTCAGAAATAAAGAAATAAGACTTTCAGCCAGTGTTGGAAAATCAACCTGTAATGGGGTGAAATAGGGAATGAACTGTCTTATGAAATATTTGATTATAAACGCATTTTCAAGACTAAATCTACGAAAATTTGCATTTGACCTCTCAGTTAGAAATAAAAAATAAATTTGTCACTGTTTTTCGAAATTCAATTCTTATGAGGGTGAAATACCGGATGTAAGTTTGTGGAAATGTTTCTTAGGCAAGCAGTTTTAAAGCTAACTCTATGAAAATTTGTATTTGGCTTCTCTGTTCGAAATAAAACAATACCTACTTCACTATTTTTGGAAATTAATCTCGTAAGGGGGTAAAATGGGAGGGTGCAATGTTTTATGACAACATTCCATTGCGTAAGCATTTTTAAAACTAAATCTATGAAAATTTTTATTTGACTTCTCAGTTACAAATGAAAGAAATTCGTGTTTCCCTGTTTCGGGAAATTCAACCCTCAAGGGGGTGAAATAGGGCCAGACTACTTCATTCACTCATCATCGTCCATCCGAAAACTCTAACTATAGAAACTTGAAATTTTGAGGTGTGTGCATCTTATACTGGAGATATCGTTTAAGAAGAGACTGTTCGAAATTACACTTCTAAGGGGATGAAAGGTTTTTGAAAATATGTCGCTATAAAGGCAGTTTTCAAGACAGAAAGACGGAAGCTGGTATTCAGTTTCTCAGCTAGAAATAAAAAGAAAGTAATTCAGCATTTTTGGAACTTCACCCATTAAGGAGGTAAAGTAGTTGATGGAAGTTTTTTGGAGATAAATCATTTTTAAAGAGCCACTAAAGCATTTTTAAAGTTACATCTATAGAAATTGCTATTTGTCTTCTTAGTCATAAATAAAAATATAAGTGTTTTATTGTTTCTGGAAATTCACCCCCTAAGGGAGTGAAATATGGAATGGAAAGTTTTATGATTATTTCGTTGTGAAAACGTTTTCAAAGCTAAATATATGAATATCTGTATTTGGATTCCATGTTGGAAATGTAAAAAATACGTTTTCCCTGTTTTTGGACATTCAACCCTTTATTGGGTGAAATACGGGCTGCGAACGTTCAAGAAAATGTTTCGTTACATTAAAAAAATTTTAAAAGTACATCCATGAAAACGGGTACTTCACTTCGCGGTTAGACACAAAGATATACGTGTTAAGGGATGAAACTTCCTGTGGAAATATCACCACAATGACGCAAAGGCACGATTAACAAAGAACTTGAACTCCAGCTACCAGAATCGATTTTCGAGCAAAAGTGCATAAGAACCCAAACAGGGTTATGGGTACCAGAAGCACTGCTATTGATAACATTTTCATAGATATACCACACTAGCAAATCATAGTATAAATCCAATATTTAATGGCCTTTCAGTTCATGATGCCCAGTTGCTTGCATCTAAAATAGTGGGGTCTGATTCAGTTAATAACAAGAAGTGGGAAACTATACGAATAATAAATGAAACAGGAATTGAAGGTATAAAAATCTGTTTGAGGAATGCAGACTGGAAAGATGATAAATGAAAAATGTAACTATTTCTCTAATATGGTCATAGGTCACATTGAAAACTGCTGCGCTAAGAAAGTAATCAAAGCAAATATATTAAATGTTTCAAAACCTTGGATTACAAATATAATAAAAGTATCTTGCAAAACAAAAAGAAGACTGTACTTAATGTCAAGGGTAAACGATGACTATAGAGCTCACTCACATTACAAATTATATTGTAAAATTTTAAACAAAGTAATCAGAACCTCCAAATGTATTTATTTTCAAGAAAAAATAAATGCTTCTAATAACAAGATAAAAACTATATGGAACATAGTAAAAAATGAAATAGGAAAAACTAATCAAGCAAATGAGGAAATTATTTTAAATGTAAGTGAGTTGATTTGAGATACCTCCAAAATTGCAGACACTTTCAACAACTTTTTCCTTTCTGTAGGAGACAACTTAGGTTTGCATAGTTCCTCAGAAGACAGTTTAAAATATTTAAAAAATGCATTTCCACAGACGTTTGACAAAATTCAACTACACTCCTGGAAATTGAAATAAGAACACCGTGAATTCATTGTCCCAGGAAGGGGAAACTTTATTGACACATTCCTGGGGTCAGATACATCACATGATCACACTGACAGAACCACAGGCACATAGACACAGGCAACAGAGCATGCACAATGTCGCCACTAGTACAGTGTATATCCACCTTTCGCAGCAATGCAGGCTGCTATTCTCCCATGGAGACGATCGTAGAGATGCTGGATGTAGTCCTGTGGAACGGCTTGCCATGCCATTTCCACCTGGCGCCTCAGTTGGACCAGCGTTCGTGCTGGACGTGCAGACCGCGTGAGACGACGCTTCATCCAGTCCCAAACATGCTCAATGGGGGACAGATCCGGAGATCTTGCTGGCCAGGGTAGTTGACTTACACCTTCTAGAGCACGTTGGGTGGCACGGGATACATGCGGACGTGCATTGTCCTGTTGGAACAGCAAGTTCCCTTGCCGGTCTAGGAATGGTAGAACGATGGGTTCGATGACGGTTTGGATGTACCGTGCACTATTCAGTGTCCCCTCGACGATCACCAGTGGTGTACGGCCAGTGTAGGAGATCGCTCCCCACACCATGATGCCGGGTGTTGGCCCTGTGTGCCTCGGTCGTATGCAGTCCTGATTGTGGCGCTCACCTGCACGGCGCCAAACACGCATACGACCATCATTGGCACCAAGGCAGAAGCGACTCTCATCGCTGAAGACGACACGTCTCCATTCGTCCCTCCATTCACGCCTGTCGCGACACCACTGGAGGCGGGCTGCACGATGTTGGGGCGCGAGCGGAAGACGGCCTAACGGTGTGCGGGACCGTAGCCCAGCTTCATGGAGACGTTTGCGAATGGTCCTAGCCGATACCCCAGGAGCAACAGTGTCCCTAATTTGCTGGGAAGTGGCGGTGCGGTCCCCTACGGCACTGCGTAGGATCCTACGGTCTTGGCGTGCATCCGTGCGTCGCTGCGGTCCGGTCCCAGGTCGACGGGCACGTGCACCTTCCGCCGACCACTGGTGACAACATCGATGTACTGTGGAGACCTCACGCCCCACGTGTTGAGCAATTCGGCGGTACGTCCACCCGGCCTCCCGCATGCCCACTATACGCCCTCGCTCAAAGTCCGTCAACTGCACATACGGTTCACGTCCACGCTGTCGCGGCATGCTACCAGTGTTAAAGACTGCGATGGAGCTCCGTATGCCACGGCAAACTGGCTGACACTGACGGCGGCGGTGCACAAATGCTGCGCAGCTAGCGCCATTCGACGGCCAACACCGCGGTTCCTGGTGTGTCCGCTGTGCCGTGCGTGTGATCATTGCTTGTACAGCCCTCTCGCAGTGTCCGGAGCAAGTATGGTGGGTCTGACACATCGGTGTCAATGTGTTCTTTTTTCCATTTCCAGGAGTGTATTAATGACCTTCCATATGCAGTGTCACAAAATGCAAATTTTGTCTTATTTGCACATGATACTAGTATTGGTATAAAAAACAGTACCCATGATCTCACTGAGCAATCAGCTAATGAAATATTTGTAAGTATCAATGGGTGGTTCACAGCAAATGGATTTAACAAGACCCAGTACATACAGTTTAGTACCTCACGAAGAATATGTGACCCTATAAGTATAATGTATTCAAGCAATGAAATTAAAGCCGTAGACAGTGTCAAATTTTTAGGGCTGCAAATTGACCACAACCCAAATTGGAAAACTCACACTCTAGACTTAATGAAACGCCTTAGTTCAGCTACATTTGCAGTATGCATGATATCAGAAATTGGTGATTTAAAAATGAGAAAGTTAGTTTATTCGGCCTACTTCCATTCACTAATGAGCTATGGAATCATCCTTTGGGGAAACTCCTCTCACAAAGACATCATTTTCAAAATTCAGAAACGAGTCATTAGAATTATATCTGGTGTCAGTCCCAGATCATCATGAAGAGACCTCTTTAAGAAACTTGGTATTCTAACTACTACTTCTCAGTACGTATACTCACTGACTCATTTGTCATTTCCAACATTTCTCTTTTTACACAAAATAGTGCAAAACATAATTTTAATACCAGAACCAAAAACAGTTTGTATAAGCACTATAAAAGCTTAACATTAGTACAAAAAGGAGTCAAATACATGGGTACTCATATATTCAGTAACTCATCAGAGCATATCAAAGGTATTGTAAGTGATAAAGATCGGTTTCAGAGTGGATTAAAGAACTTCCTGTTGGCCAATTCCTTCTACTCCATCGATGAATATCTTCACAAGGATTATAGCTCAAAACTCTGTCTGCATAAGAATTGTACAGTTTCCATGTATCTGTGTAAAAATGTATCTTAAAAAAAACTTTGACTCTTTCCACATCCCAGAGACTCCTCCAAGGGACCCATGGAACACGATAAATGTAATGTAATGTAAATATTTAGTTGCAAGAGAAGCTTCACGAACACAATTGCAACTTAACGTCATTCTGTGTCGGCGCAAATTTAACCACCTTGTGGCTAAACAAGCGCTGTATCGCTTGAGAGATGGAGGCGAGCGAGTGTGCCGGGGCTTAGCCCAGTTCACTGTGACTACTGCCAGCTCACCATAACGCGTCTGTGCGTAGAGCACAAGCATTGCACCATAAATTAAGAACGAAATTAAAAGTTAAAGTTGCTTTTTCGAACTTTTTCAGCATATGCTTTAGTGTAATAACGTTTAAACTGTCAAGAATCAGATTGATTAGGTCAATATTTTACCTAAAAAAAATGTCGTGTGACTAGGGCCTCCCGTCGGGTAGACCGTTCGCCGGGTGCAAGTCTTTCGATTTGACGCCACTCCGGCGACTTGCGAGTCGATGTGGATGAAATGATGATGATTAGGACAACACAACACCCAGTCCCTGAGCGAAGAAAAACTCCGACCCAGGTGGGAATCGAGCCCAGGCCCTTACGATTGACATTCCGTCACGCTGACCACTCAGCTACCGGGGGCGGACGTATTTTACCTAAATACATCGTTTTAAGAAAAAAAATGAATGGCGCTAAATAATAAAGCTAAGAAGCCAGAAATTGGTCATAATGTGCAGATGTATGTCAAAATTAACTGATGCAAGTTTCAACGTGATTAAAGCAATAATTTGGTCAGAATCCACGTTTTTAAGAAAAATTGAAGGCACTAAATATTACACTTAGGAATATCAAAATTTGTATGGCGCTTCAGTTCAACATTTGACCCTATTAAGCTACTTCTAATAGTTTTCAAGTAATTTACTGAAAACTAAATTTGGAACAAAAGTGTCCTTATTTGTAGTAGATTAAGCACCTCTAATATAAATGCTAGAAAGTTTTGGTTACAGCACGTGATGAAACCTACACTACTGGCCATTAAAATTTCTACTCCAAGAAGAAATGCAGATGATAAACGGGTATTCATTGGACACATATATTATACTACAACTGACATGTGACTACATTTTCACGCAATTTGGGTGCATAGATCCTGAGAAATCTGTACCCAGAACAACCACCCCTGGCCGTAATAACGGTCTTGATACGCCTGGACATTGAGTCAAACAGAGCTTGGATGGCGTGTACAGGTACAGCTGCCCATGCAGCATCAACACGATACCACAGTTCATCAAGAGTAGTGACTGGCGTATTGTGACGAGCCAGTTGCTCGGCCACCATTGACAAGACGTTTTCAACTGCTGAAAGATCTGGAGAATGTGCTGGCCAGGGCAGCAGTCGAACATTTTCTGTATCCAGAGAGGCCCGTACAGGATCTGCAACATGTGGTCGTGCATTATCCTGCTGAAATGTAGGGTTTCGCAACGATCGAATGAAGGGTAGAGCCACGGGTCGTAATACATCTGAAATGTAACTTCCACTGTTCAAAGTGCCGTCAATGCGAACAGGAGGTGACCGAGACGTGTAACCAATGGCACCCATACCATCAAGCCGGGTGATACGTCAGTATGGCGATGACGAATACACACTTCCAATGTGCGTTCACTGCAATGTCGCCAAACATGGATGCGACCATCATGATGCTGTAAACAGAACCTGGATTCATCCGAAAAAATGACGTTTTGCCATTCGTGCACCCAGGTCCGTCGTTGAGTACACCATCGCAATCGCTCGTGTCCGTGATGCAGCGTCAAGGGTAACCGCAGCCACGGTCTCCGAGCTGATAGTCCGTGCTGCTGCAAGCGTCGTCGAACTGTTCGTGCAGATGGTTGTTGCCTTGCCAACGTCCCCATCTGTTGACTCAGGGATCGAGACGTGGCTGCACGATCCGTTACAGCCATGCGGATAAGATGCCTGTCATCTCGACTGCTAGTGATACGAGGCCGTTGGGATCCAGCACGGTGTTCCGTATTTCCTTCCTGAACCCACCGATTCTGTATTCTACTAACAGTCATTGGATCACGACCAACGCGAGCAGCAATGTCGCGATACGATAAAGCTCAATCGCGATAGGGTACAGTCCGACCTTTATGAAAGTCGGAAACGTGATGGTACGCATTTCTCCTCCTTACACGAGGCATCACAACAACGTTTCACCAGGCAACGCCGGTCAACTGCTGTTTGTGTATGAGAAATCGGTTGCAAACTTTCCTCATGTCAGCACGTAGGTGTTGCCACCGGCGCCAACCTTGTGTGAATGCTCTGAAAAGCTAATCATTTGCATATCACAGCATCTTCTTCCTGTCGGTTAAATTTCGCGTCTGTAGCGCGTCATCTTCGTGGTGCAGCAATTTTAATGGCCAGTAGTGTAAAATTTCACTCCTTGCAGTTATTTTCGTCTAGGCCCCAGTACACTTAAAGCTTAGCCTTATGCTTAACATTTGACATATTTCTCATATTCATTGAATGGTACATGAACACAAAAATTGTTTTAACGATATTGGCTTACATTGCCGGTGACAGCGGAATTTCTAGTAATAAACTAGTGAGTACAACAAAAGAGACGGACTAGTTTGTGGTGTTGTATTTCCTGATTTTTTAAAAATCATCTACAACTAAGTCACGGACAAACAACCTTTTACAAAACTTTGATGAGATTCACTTTTCTCTCACTCCAAGTTGGGTCGACTTTGGGGAAATAGTATTGCTGTGCTGCGATGTGGTGCTTTTATTGGAAAATTTGGCGACACCTACAACGTGATGACATGAGGGAAGTTTCCAACCGATTTCTCATACACAAACAGCAGTTGACCAGCGTTGCCTGGTGAAACGTTGTTGTGATGCCTCGTGTAAGGAGAAGAAATGCGTAACGTCACGTTTCCGACTTAGATAAAGGTCGGATTGTAGCCTATGGTTATTGCGGTTTATCGTATCGCGACATTGCTGCTCGCATTGGTCGAGAGCCAATGACTGTTAGTAGAATATGGAATCGGTGGGTTCAGGAGGGTAATACGGAACGCCGTGCTGGATCACAACGGCCTCGTATCACTAGCAGTCGAGATGACAGGCATCTTATCCGCATGGCTGTAACGGATCGTGCAGCCACGTTTCGATCCCTGAGTCAACAGATGGGGACGTTGGCAAGGCAACAACCATCTGGACGAACAGTTCGACGACGTTTGCAGCAGCATGGACTATCAGCTCGGAGACCGTGGCTGCGGTTACCCTTGACGCTGCATCACGGACACGAGCGATTGCGATGGTGTACTCAACGACGGACCTGGGTGCACGAATGGCAAAACGTCATTTTTTCGGATGAATCCAGGTTCTGTTTACAGCATCATGATGGTCGCATCCATGTTTGGCGACATTGCAGTGAACGCACATTGGAAGCGTGTATTCGTCATCACCATACTGGCGTATCACCCGGCGTGATGGTATGGGTGCCATTGGTTAGACGTCTCGGTTACCTCCTGTTCGCATTGACGGCACTTTGAACAGTGGAAGTTACATTTCAGATGTGTTACGACCCATGGCTCTACCCTTCATTCGATCCCTGCGAAACCCTACATTTTAGCAGAATAATGCACAACTGCATGTTGCAGGTCCTGTACGGGCCTCTCTGGATACAGAAAATGTTCGACTGCTGCCCTGGCCAGCACATTCTCCAGATCTTTCAGCAGTTGAAAACGTCTTGTCAATGGTGGCCGAGCAACTGGCTCGTCACAATACGCCAGTCACTACTCTTGATGAACTGTGGTATCGTGTTGATGCTGCATGGGCAGCTGTACCTGTACACGCCATCCAAGCTCTGTTTGACTCAATGTCCAGGCGTATCAAGACCGTTATTACGGCCAGGGGTGGTTGTGCTGGGTACAGATTTCTCAGGATCTATGCACCCAAATTGCGTGAAAATGTAGTCACATGTCAGTTGTAGTATAATATATGTGTCCAATGAATACCCGTTTATCATCTGCATTTCTTCTTGGTGTAGAAATTTTAATGGCCAGTAGCGTAATAACATGCAAGACTCACGTAAACGATTTTAAGCAATGTGATCTGTAAATGACGACGTTCGTCGGATGTAAAATATTTGTACTTTGATTATCATTGAGCAAAAGGTTATTTTAATAGTTATCGCCATCGACGTTTCATACAGCCGAGTGTGAAACCGGCCTACTATACCAAAATCAGATAAGTAAACAGAAATTTAAAGTCAGTATGGGGAAAACCTGTGAGGTTACAATGGCAAAAAATGGTTCAAATGGCTCTGAGCACTATGGGACTTAACGTCTAAGGTCATCAGTACCCTAGAACTTAGAACTACTTAAACCTAACTAACCTAAGGACATCACACACATCCATGCCCAAGGCAGGATTCGAACCTACGACCGTAGCGGCCGTACATCTGAATTCCAACCAGAGATCTTCCCCATTCAACTCACAAGAGATGAATGTTTGCTGGTGGCTGCTCAGGTGGTTTCTAATCATTTTCTTGACGCATTTACGGGGCAATATGGCTTCGCTATCTTTTCGTCCATCTGCGACAAGTCTTTCTATAACAGAGTTGTACTCGCTGATTCTATGCTTTCGCTGAAACGGTAATTTCGTGAGTCTTCGTTGTCAGAGATCCAAAAAGTATTGTTCGTGAGTATGTTTTCATCCCAACTGATCGAATGAAATACTTTTCTGGAAAACCCCTTTCATACAACGTCACAAGATTCTTTCTGTCCCCCCTCCCCTCAAATTCTAAACGGATGCCTCTCCTAGTCTACACAATGGATATCGAAAGCTCCCCAGAAACACTGACCGGAAAACATGACCACACCAAAAATTAATTTATGTAGAGTAATGAAATTTCTGGAATACATTTGTGTAGGTGACATATTTAAGTGATAAACATGATTACAGGTCAATGTAGGCACCAGACAAGGAAGTGAAATTTGTGAAATACAGGTACAAAAAATAACCTATGTGAGCGCCAGGAAGTTGAACGCAAGCATGGAAAAGTGCATCCACTGCGCTGCACGGGTGCCGGATGTCAGTTTGTGGAATGGAAGTCCACGCCTGTTGCACTTGGTCTGTCAGGAAAAGGACGGTTAATTCTGGAGTTTTAGTCCCATAATGTCACACATCTGCTCGACTGGAGACAGATGTGGTGATCGAGAGGCCAAGACAACATGACGGCTCTCTGTAGAGCATGTTGACTCACAACAGCGGTATGCCCTTGGAAAACACCCACTTGACTTCTGTTGATGAATGGCAGCACAACAGATCGAGTCATCAGACTTACAGATTCGCAGTCAGGGTGTGTTGGATAACCATGCTCCCGCTGTCATTCGAAACCACACCATAGACCATAACTCCAGGTGTGGGTCCAGTGTGTCCCGCACGCAGACAGGTTGGTTGCAGGCCCTCAATTGGGCTCCTTGTAACCAACAGACGGCCACCACTGGCAACGAGGCAGAACCGGCGTTCATCA
This sequence comes from Schistocerca nitens, assembly GCF_023898315.1. Lineage (NCBI taxonomy): Eukaryota > Metazoa > Arthropoda > Insecta > Orthoptera > Acrididae > Schistocerca > Schistocerca nitens. The sequence continues at coordinate 15,975,996 of NC_064622.1, forward strand.
GGAAACACAGCAGACCTCCACCCTGCCCTCCTGTGAGCTCTCGCTTGACACCACTGGAGTCGCAGATGGAGATGGTTTGGGGTCAGTAGGATGCATGCTGTAGGGCGTCTTGTTCGGAGCTGCCCTTGGAGTAACCGATTTGTTACAGTTGTGCCAACTGCTGCTGAAATTACTGCTGCAGATGCAGTACTATGCGCCAGAGCCGTACCCTGGACACGATGGTCTTCCCTGTCAGTGGTGCAACGTGGCCTTTCAGAGACCGTACATTCTCCTGACACTGCTGCCGGCAATCATGTACAGTGGCCACATTCCTGCCAAGTCTTTCCGCAGTACCGCAGAAGGAACATCCAGCTTCTTGTAGCCCTATTACACGTCCTCGTTCAAACTCAGTGAGTTGTTGCGAATGTCGTTTTTGTCCCGTTAAAGGCATTCTTGACTAACATCGACTGACCATGTCCAATCTCAAAGATAAATAAAGCTCACGATCGTTGCAGTGTGTATTGAAAGGAAACCCTATTTGTAAACACATAGTGGCGCTGCTAGCGCTAGTTGTGCGACTGGCGCGAAATTTGAACGGACGTCTTCTTTCAGATGTAGAAACACAGCTACCAACTTTCCCTTACGTCCACAAATCCTTCTTGGCGTTGCTATTTTTTTCCCTATCAGAATATTTTTGACATGGTCAGGAATATAAGCGCAGTTCTCCATGCTTCTTCTGAAGCGTTCCACCACTTAGGTCCTAGACGTGAGGGGACCACAGCGACATTCGAACACTTGTCTTTACAAATCAACACCACTGTCATTTACATGCGATGAACACTTCAAAGGCCTAAAATTATTGTTCAACCAGGCAGTATTAGAAAGCTAGAGGAGCTTGTCTCTGTGGCATTTTATGAAGGTCGTGGAGAACCAAATTCGAAAGTGTAGTGCACAGATATGGAAGGTAGATAATCTTGCGCAGAAATAGCGTTACTACCAGGAGGAAGGAGGTAACGCGTCAGGCTTGTAAATCTGATTGCTTTGTTAACATTTTCTTCCCACAACCAGGACTAACGAAAAGGTTCCAGTGATAAGTATGTTGCTTTACCGTCTTCATTGATAGGGTTCGGTATGAGGATCTCGGTCCAGTTGCCCGCGGTGCCGCCCTGACTGGAGGGGAAGGTGGTGACGGCGGTGATGCGGTGGCCCCGCCGCTCCAGCGCCCTCAGGTACGTCTCCGCCAGCACCCACTGGCTGCGGCCTCCAGACTGGAACAGGCCCAGCACCTCTGCCGCCTCCAGAGCTGGCACCAGCAACCCCGACACCACAAACAGTAGCAGTAGGGGTGCCCTTACCTGTAATGTGAAAAACAAGTTAATGACAGGCAACGAAGTGCAGTAAATTTGTAATAAATACACAACCAGGAACCACTGGCTCATATGAAGTCATCATCATCATAATCATCATCATCATCATCAGTGTTCTGCCTAAAGGCAGGTTTCCACATGGTAGTTCTCCAGGCTGTCCGGTCTTCTGCCATCCTCTTCAGGTCTGCATAATTTCCTCTTCCCTTTATGTCGTCTATCACCTTGTATCTCCTTCCTCTCAGTCTTCTCCCACAAACCAGTCCTTCCAAAGCATCTACTAGCAAGCACTCCCTTCTCAATGAATGTCCCAACCAGTTCTTTTTCCTTTCTCTTACAACCTTCAGCAGGCATCTTCTCTCACCAACCCTTTCCAATACTCTTTCATTACTCACTCTTTCCATCCAGCTTATTCTCTCCATTCTCCTCCACATCCACATCTCAAATGCTTCTAACCTTTTTCCATCCTCTCGTCTCAGTGTCCATGTTTCTGCCCCATATAGTGCCACACTCCAGACAAAACATTTGCCAAGCCTTTTCCTTAGTCCTTTATCTAATTTTCCACATAAGAGTCTCCTCTTTCTGTTGAATGCCTCCTTCGCTATGGCAATTCGAGTTTTCACCTCCTGGTGACATCTCAAGTCTTCAGTTATTGTGCTTCTGAGATATTTAAATTGACTTACTTGGCTAATGGTTGATTGTCCTATTTTAATATGAAGTGGAGTTGTACAATTTGTGGAACCCTGTAAAAGCAACAGGTGAACAAGATCACAACAGAACAGTGCGCTTGTATGTCAAGCAATACTCTCTCTTGTATGCCCAGAAAAAGCAGTTACACCCTAAACTCAGTTACTGAAGAAATGCCTAACAAAGTGAAGCGAGCATGCAGCTGCTGATATTGGCTGTCTACATGAGAGGTGTATATCAAGGGGGCAGAAGAATTTTCTCCAGAAAATTAGTTTGTCTCACTGCACAAGCAAAGGACCAAAGCCAGTTCTGGCACACCCTGCATTGCTGTCAGATCTCCCCCACTCCCCAGACAGTGTTAAGGTCACCCCACCCCATTCTCCACCCTTCTACATAAATTACTTAATGTATAAATGGCGGGAAATTTAGAAATGTTAGATGGGTTTTCTCCCATTGGCTGTGGGTGCTGGCACAGTTAGCAAAGCTGCCAAATTTCTGGGACCTTTATCAAGTAATGTACTACATCACTACTATAATTTATAACCTTCATCTTTATGATCTATTACCTGATTAGTACAACTTAAGAGCCAAAAATGGTTGCCAGATGTTTTCTTTATCGCTATAATTTATTACCCAACGTATTACCCTCATAGCTCCCGTCCACCAAGATTGTGGAACTACTTAACTATGACAGGAAATTCGAAAATTATGCGAAATCCTAGATACCTTGCTTGTTATTGGGGAAAACTCAAAATTCAATTATTCCACTTAAGCTCGCTTGTTGCGAGTGTAAAATGGCGGGAAATTTAAAAAATAAACCAAGATAGTGAACTGCATTTATTTTTTGAACCAATGGTGTACTATGTTTTACAACCAGCACTGTCAGACATGTGGCAGGAGCTTTCATATACATTTAAATATAGCCATGAGTTGCAGTTGTGTTGAAAGTGTGTGTTTAACATTAATAAAGTTGTATGTGTAAATGTTTCAACCATTGTGCAAATGTTTCAAAACATCGCCAACGTGTCTCAAGCTACTGGATAGTCTGCAGCAATGATCGCAGCTGAAAGTGACCGTACTGATAGTACTCAAGTCAGAGAAGCTCCCATTTGCTCGTACATCCCAGAGGCCATAAGCCACAATGCAGTCACGCAGTGTGAGGAAGGAGGCTGACATTCGTGGGTGTTCAGACGGTTATTTACCTGCAGCTGTGGCCCTCAGAAACTGACTCTATCCAGTGCTCCTGCTACCCAAACCATTCGCTCCAACACATCACCACTTCGTGTTAAGAAGACAGCTATATATCGCATGAAAAGTGATGTACTGCAGACAGTGATAAATTCTGCAGTGGGCACATCACACAAGACTTTTCAGCACAGCGAAGCTCTGATTTCTTTTATTTTGGCATGCATTTCATAGAGAAGACTTTTGGACCATTCGCTGTTTATCGTTTTTATCCTATATAAATCAGTCATTAAGAAAGAGGTTGTTGGTTTCACAATTAAACCTAATCATCATTTCCTACAGATGAATTCAATTTCACCTTCTATTGTTTAGAGGTACTGGAAACCTATCAATGCATTGAATGGTTCCTGTTCATTTCTTTCTCTTCCTTTCGAAACAAACGAATAATATCATGGTGTCGATGTACTGAGAAACATTTGTACGTGATGTGATGGTCTTTGTGTATTCTTATGGTCCCAGTGGACACACTACTGAACACTATTAACTTAAGCATTCATTCATATACCAGTGATGAATACTGGAACAATGTAAAAGAGGCCATCCTCACAGCTGCAAATAATAACCTGCTGAGAACTAAGAAATGCAGCAAGAAATGGTTCGATGAAGAGTATGAAGAAGCTGAAGACAAGGTTATGAAACTACGGAAAAAAAATGGTTGCAAACGAATAAGAATCCTGAAAAAGAACTTGCTTACTGGCAGGCTCAAACGCAGGCAAGAAAAAGAAACCATTCCTAAAACAACAGATTGAACCCATGAACATCATCAAAATAACAACATCCGGAAAATGTTTGGTACAATCAACAAAATTAGAAATGTTTTAATTACAAAACGAAGGTGATGAAGGATTTAAATGGCAGTATGATGATTGAACGAAGAAACATTTTAGCGACTAGCAAGGAGCATTTTTACAACCTACTGAATTGTTCTGATCCAGAAGCATCAATTACTATTTCCAGCAACAGTCACAACTGTGAGGATATTCCAGAACCCGCATATGAGGAGGTGGTAGAGTGTATCAAACGCCTTAAAAATGGTAAAGCAACTGGCAGTGGCTGCATCCTAGCTTAGATACTAAAATGTGGAGGAGAAGCATTGCACAGACGTTCAGTTCATCTTATGCAGATAATGTAGAAAACTGAGAGCATTCCAAGAGAGTGGAGAGAATCATCAATAGTGCCTGTATATAAAGAAGCAGACAGGGATGATCTCAGAAACTATAGAGAAATGTCATTAGTCAATATCATTAGGTTGTAATATCTTATCTTGTTTATTGCTATGCTGCTTAAAACCATATGCAGAAAATATAATTGGGGATTATCAAAATGGCTTCTGCAAAAACAGATGCACCACTGACAACATATTTGCAATCAAATCAATAAATGAAGAAGTTTGGGAATAAAAACAAAAAATACATTATCTGTTCATCGATTTCATGAAAGCTTATGACTCTATCCATAGACAAAGCTCGTGGAATGTAATGACTGAATTGGGTTTCCCAATTAAATTGATAAATCTCTGCAAAGTATGCATGGATGAAAATACAAGCAGAGTTTTACTAAATGGATTAAAGTCTGACCATTTTAAAAATAAAACTGGGTTCAGACAAGGAGATGCTTTGTCCCCCCTTCTCTCCAATATATCTTGAGAAAGAGTTGGGAGGAAATTCAAACTGCTACCTGCTGGGATCCTCCAAGAAAGCAAATTTAGCGTGTTTGCATACGCAAATGACATAGTGCGCATTGGAAACAGCGAAATAGAGATTAGGCAATTATTTGTGGAGCTTGCAACAGAAGCATCAAGACTTGGCCTGAAAGTAAATGACGAGAAAACGAAATACATGATAGTTAAATATGTAGAGATCAATAGGATAACCAATCACATCTAATAGTTCGTGAACACAAATTCGAGCGTGTTGAACAGTTCAAATTTCTGGGATAAGAGATAGATGACCAAAATCAGAGACAGGTAGAAATAAAATCGAGACTGCAAAATACTAACCTAGCCTATTATGCAATACAAAATCTCAAAGGGTCCAATCTGCTGACAAGGAAAACTGTAATAAAGTTATATATAATAGAATCATCAGACAGTTCTAATCTATGGGGCAGAAGCATGGACCCTAACGACAACAGACACCACCATTTACAAGTGTTTGAGAATAAAGTTTATAGAAAAATGTTTGGTCCATATTGTGTCAATGAATCACAATGCCGGAAGAGAAGACGCAACATTGAAATCCACGAGCTATCACAACAACCAACGGTAGTAAACATAATAATTGCTAGGAGACTGCAATGGGCTGGACATCTGATGAGAATAAAAGAAGATCAGATTGTGTTAAGAATATTTAGGGAGAAGCCATATGGTAAAAGACCGAGAGGGAGATCCAGGAGCACTTGATGCAATGAAATTGATTGCATATGCGAAAGATTGGTAATAAGTAACTGGAAAGAGGCAGCACAAGACAGGAGCATATGGAGGAATCATGTGAGATCGGCAAAGGAGCTTCGAGTCCCTTACAAGCCTACTACTACCTACTACTACTACTACTACTACTATTACTATTACCTCATATACTACTCGAATCACTGGATGATGAAGTGTATGAAGTAAATTCTCAGGGTCATATTTATCTAAAAAAAAAAAAAACGCCCCACAGGTACTGGGTTTCGCCACAAAGGCATCACTGGCTGACCGAAGTAGTGCAGTCTGGAGTGGCTGGCTGTGCGCTCCTGACTTCAAGCGTCACTACGCATCTGGAAGACAAAGGAGAGGAACCACAGTAGCACCACCACTCCCACAGAGGCTGCCAACCCCTCCAGCCTGACCCCATGCCGAGGGCTGACTCTTCTTCATCCTTAGCGAAAGGAGGATCCCAGAGGAGATGAGTCAGTGTAGAAGATGGGGATTTGACAAGGCTGGGACACGTTAGCCAGATTTCTGACTGTCTGGTTGTAAGCGATCCGTGATCCCACCAACATAGATGCTAGTATCCGACGCCCAGGTCGATAGTAGACATGAGTCGATTGTCGAGTGCTGCAGTAGCCAGTGAGACGAGTGTCGAGTGAGTAGTAGTGCGGGAGAGACGGGCAAGAATGGCGGTAGAGTTAGTTGTAAGCGGTAAAATTCACCGGAGTATGACGAGTGAGCCCCCGTGGGGTTGACCCTCACTAATACCGATTCGCGAGTGATATGAAACAGGAAGTGACAGGTGCCGAATTACGTGTTTCGCGTCAACCGCGTCGCCCAGCAGCAGCCATGGATTGCAGTGAGGATTGTCGTGGATGTTAACCATCAGCATTGCGTGTGACGAAGTACTGAAAATCAGCAACCAATAAAAGATATAACCGAAATCAGACGTGTAAGGCGAAGGTAGCAACTGCCTCAGAATTTGTGTGTTAGTAGGAAATATATATCAGTTTGTACGTCGCAACCATTGCGGTCCTTAATAATAGACAAACTTTCAATCATTCCACTATTCAGTCTCAGAACAGCCGCACTCGGTTGAAATACCCCCGAAACCATAGCAGAAAAACCGATGGCCTTTCATCCATGGAGCACACGGTCATGTAATCATAATAATTAACTGTTTGGCGGCTTCGATAAATTACACAAAACCCAGTAAAGGAATTTAAACGGCGGTGTTTCATGGCACAGGGGTCACCCAGAGAGTTGTTTGAACATGCACGTACGCAATTTGCATGCTCGGTTCTCATCTCTGCATTATATTATGTATAACATTTTTTTTTCTACAAAGATCAAATCACTTTCTTTAACAAGTGCACCTTAAGCTGTAAGTTAGCAAGTGGTGGTGAAAAGTAACCGGCATGTGTTTTGGGGAACCTTGCATGTGATTCCATGGGAGGAAGAGAACTTCGCTCTTGCAAAACGATGTTACATGAACTTTGAGAACCTGCATACAAACAAGACAATGTGGAGTGCATCTAAATTAGCACCGAATCGTCAAAATACACACTGAACTTAAAAAAGAAAATCATGGCTTGTAAAAGATAAAAAAAATGTATAAACAAAACCATTACCACAGATCCATAAACCTACGTTTTCTATGTATTATTAAAACACACACACACACGCAAAAAGGGAAACAATCAACAAAAGGATATTCTTTGTGTTTTACGTGCTTTCTTTTGAGTAAGTGTAGAATAATACTGCAAGCCGCTTGTTGTCATATTATTGTTCCTTTGTAGGAGGCATGGTAGTTTGGCCTGACTACCTGTCTCACAGAAATGAATTTGCAAAATTTCTCACATAGATAATTACCGACCTTTTGAGTGCAGTGGACTAGTTAACTCGTCATGCAGTCCTGCTCCGCAGATGCTGAAGATGTGTTTGGATGTGGTGTCTTTGTTTTATTTAAGCGCTATTGATGTGTTTACACATACTGTTCTGCCGACTGCCCAACCACTGTGGACGGGTTACTTCTATATCTTGGTTAATAAAAAAGGTTCAAGTATTTACCACACAACATACATGCCATTTTGCTTGCTGTAACCTGTAAAAATTCTCGTTTCAGTATCTTCAGCTGTTTATGAAATATGACGATTGTTATGACCGAATGATTGCTGATGTGCATGGGACAGAATTGGGCATGCTGTGCGTGACTGTCAGACGGCTTTAAAAGCCAACGACTGGAGAATGAAATGTGGCATCGTTCTTCTCTCAATTTTAAATAAAATTTGGATATCTTATCTACTTTTCTTGCACAACATTGCATGATCTAAAATCAACCAAACACAAAAAATTTACGTAATGGGTTTTTACGTCTGAAAACTCTTAAAAATTTCTTGCAATGCTTTACTTAATTTGCTGTAGCTCAGTAAGTATGACAGATAATGAAAAGAAATTCAATCCTTTATTGAGCGAATATATTATAATGTAAGATGGGCAAACTTCAATTTTTTTACCAAATAGTTTTCTTAAAATTGGATGATGGATATTCCACAATGGTCAGAACACGCTGTCGGCACGCAACGCTGCGAGCACGTATGTAGCAGTCAAATTGTTAAACGCGACACGTCACTCACGCTATTAGATGTGTAACACTTGCATGCTGCCTTACGATGTGTGGCACAGAGTACTTTCATCATTTAAAACTCACCACATCTCCGTTTGTGAATAACACGTTGAAGCATAATTGTCTGTAAACCTCTGTATTAGTTCAAAGTTCTTGGATAATCTCATTCTACTCATTTCATGAGATCTGTGTGGGAGGTAGTAGTGTTATGCAGAAGGTTACTCCCGAATTTTTTTCAACAGTCCCCTGCTCCATGGTACGCAACGCCGCTCTTTTAGTGATGCTTTTACATGCATTTTGCTTTGATGTAATTATTCCACTTCACACTGCTCCAGATGTGGTCTTCCTGGTATTTTAACGCTGTTACTGTTTCCAGTGATTTCTCATCAATACTGTAATCCTGTGGTATAATGAGGCTCGCTTCGCCTATTTACGTGCAGTAGGATACATTTACCTATGCCTAGACCCAACTCCCAGTTCGTATACAATCACTAGAGCCTTCTGGCGTTGCTGTCTTCTTGTTACACACAACCACATCACCTGTAAGTAGCCTCTTTGAACTTACACTGTTAAAATTAAAATTCAAAACAGTCTTGATCGCAAAAATAAAAAAATTGCGATCAAGACTGTTTGAAATTTTAATTTTAACGGATTTTAAGATCGCTGACTATGTTTTGAAAAATTTTAAAAGTTTTACTTGCACTGTTATCCAGTAGATCATTTATATTGGTACGGTTGCTTTGCAGGGCAGCCACGAACTATCTATCATGTAACGCGATTTTACTCACAAAAACAGATTTTAGTCATACTTTGTGTATTATGTTAAGGAACATGCTTGTCTTTTGCACACTTACTATTAGTCTACATCATATATCATCTATTTAATGAAGAAATTTAGCGGTGTATATGAATTAAAGTGACAGTTATTTTGCAGTTTGAGAGCTACGTTGCATTTTTGCATACTACAAAGGCCAGATCTATTTCCAACGTTTTGGATAATTGCGATGCCATACACGAATCACTGACCAACTGATGAGGATCCTGCATTACAAAACAAATGCTGTGTGGAATTCTGGGTCACACATCCATCACCTGGACCCTTCTTTTTCTTGGGCGTTTGACCCTCATTGGCGTAGGGTCAGCATGGTTATTAACGGATTTCGCACGATTAATTTAAGAGGGTCGGCAGATGCCCTTTCTGTCACCACTGTGCTACCCACAGGCATGCAATGTGGCTACCCCAATTGTCTGCGCGTATTGTTATTCACGTGGAAGTGGGCGAAAATTTTCTAAATGTCTGTGAATCGTGTAAATGACACGAGAATTGGGAACCGGCCCAGTATCCTCCTAAAGGGATATGGTGACCACTTAAAAACCACACGGATGCGGGCTGGCACACTGACCTTCATTGTCAATCTGCTTGGCAGGTTTGATACAGGTCCGGCGCAGTTCCCTGCCCTGGAGGTGGCGCTTTAACACGTGCTGCTATCTGGGTAGGCAGGAAAACTAGTGGAATACGATCCATCTTACACACTATGCAGCGCATTTAAGACAGAGTTTCAATAATCGAAGTAAGTCACCCCCCCGGCTTATTATTTACAGAGCATTGTCTCCCTGCCAATGGCTCCTTCCCTTATAGAAGCTGTAGCGACGCCATTTTTAAAGAAAGAGGCGAACACTGATTTATTTTTGTTGAGATCGTGCATTTAACATTGGTATGTAAACGGCTACGCAATTATAATTTGCAGCAGAGTATTATTCTACTGCATGCGTGTAAAGTGTTCAAAGCATGATTTTACTGCGAGCAGAACAACTTGCTACAGAATTACCGTAACATAGCGATGTATAGAAGAATCTGCCACAATTCCCTAACAGAGAATATTATCTACAATCCTCATAAAATCTGTAATATGAATCAATTTTCATTCACTGAATCAGTGAATCAATTCACTGACTTCGAGTTTGACCTGATGAAGATTTCTTTTAATGCATGGTTCTGATGTCTTAACAATTTGTTGATACCACTTTCTGTCATGTACATTTACAGAATATGGAGAAAATTATTAGCATCCTATACGAGAGTTGGAACTTAAGTACTGGTAACTGTTGTTGTTGTGGTCTTCAGTCCTGAGACTGGTTCGATGCAGCTCTCAATGCTACCCTATCCTGTGCAAGCTTCTTCATCTCCCAGTACCTACTGCAACCTACATCTGTTGTGGCGTAACAAGACAGCTACGCCACACTGAAGTAGCCGAAAGGCACACGTTAATCTCACGTAGGCTAGAGAGAGGTCTGAAACAGGATACGTAATGAATGGTAGCAAGAAAAGTACGTAGCTGCTATAATACTTAACTTTTAATCCATCATTTGTATACAGCATTCATTGATGATACAAGTGAGACTCTATCTTGAAATGGTTAATGGCGCCTTGCTAGGTCGTAGCCATTGACTTAGCTGAAGGCTATTCTAACTGTCTCTCGGCAAATGAGAGAAAGGCTTCGTCAGTGTAGTCGCTAGCAAAGTCGTCGTACAACTGGGTCGAGTGTTAGTCCGTCTCTCGAGACCTGCCGTGTGGTGGCGCTCGGTCTACGATCCTGACAGTGGCGACACGCGGATCCGACATGTACTAATGGACCGCGGCCGATTTAAGCTACCACCTAGCAAGTGTGGTGTCTGGCGGTGACACCACATTCCTCCCCCGCAAATCGGCGAACGGTCGTGTTATAAGGCTTCCGCCCGCCGTGGGGAGGACCCCATGTTGACGTATGCAATGAGGTGGGGAGCCTAACAACAGGCGAGGCTGTGCCACCCGCACCCGGCCATTCGGTCCGAGGGGAGCTAGGAAACGCCTGGAAACCTAGTCCAGGGTGCACGTCAACATGCGGTGGATGCGCCCGTAAAGAGACAGGAGGGGCCGAAGGGTCGACCTCCATTGCGTCGGGGTATCCGACGCGCGATGACGCCATGTGGTCTGGAGCGGGCAAGAGTTCCATGGCGGAGGACAGCTGGTCACGGGAAGCGATCGGCGGCGCGTGACCCAGGGAGGCACTTGGCGGCTGCAGCGAAGCGTCCACTGCGGGCGGCGCCGGCGGCGGCTGCGGCGGCGGCGCGACGCCATGGGGCAAAATGGAAGGCATCGTCGGTAACACCTGGGGATGAGGCGAGCCAGTAGATGGGTCCCCAGGGCGCTGACCGGACGGCACCGTCGCTGAAAGCAGACGGGGAGCGGCAGAACCCGTGCAACGACAGAGGCGCAGCTGATTGAGATGCCGACGCACCTCACCAGAGGCCCCCAAAACCAAATACATAGCGCGGCCGAGGCAGCGAAGAATGCGCCCTGCGAGCCAACGCCGTGAACCGCGATAGTTGCGATAGAATACAACGTCGCCTGGAGCAAAAGCAGGAGTCTGCCGCTGCACAGGAACCGAATGCGGCGGATGCAGCAAAGACATCAAGGTTCGATGAGGGCGACCATGGAGCAACTCAGCTGGTGAGCGACCATCCCGGGGCTGAGAGCGAGACGAGGACAAAAAGAGCAATAACGCGTCCTCCCGAGAATGCGACTCTTTCAACTTCAACATCTGTGACTTGAAAGTCCGGACCAATCGTTCAGTGGCACCGTTTGACTGAGGCGAAAACGGCGCGGATGTCAGATGTTGAATACCATTGGCCTTGCAGAATGACTGAAATTCTGCTGACATAATTGTGGGCCATTGTCGGAAACAATAGTCTGTGGTAGACCTTCAATGCAAAAGATAGTGGTCACAAGTTGTGGATTCACAGTTGCCTTGAAGTCCACGCAAAGTCTCAATTTTCCGGAAGGTTTTTGCAAAATTACTAAGGGTGATGCCCAGAGAGAAGCCTGCACACGGTCAATGACACCTTGCGATTCTAAATCGTGAAATGTTCTTGCGACCTCATCACGCAATGCGTGGGGAACATTGCGCGCTCTGAAAAATTTCGGTTGCGCGTGTACTTTCAGTTCCAAATGTGCTGCATAGTTCTTAGCGCAACCAAGGCCTGGTGCAAAAAGTCTGCAAATTCCTCACATAGACTAGAAACACTGGCTGAAGGCACAGTCTGGTTCACTGATAGGACCTGATTTACGATAGACAAGTTAAACAACTGAAATAAATCTAAACCAAACAAGTTCACTGCAGAAGAAGAACGAAGGACGTAAAATGACACAAGTTTTGTTTGTCCCTTGTACGTTGCAAGAAGGCTGCACTGTCCTAACACAGGGATATGCTGTCCTGAATAACTAGTGAGCTGAACATTTGCGGCACGCAACGGAGGTGCGCCCAGTTGTTTGTACGTGGCGTGATTGAGCAATGAAACTGCAGCTCCGGTATCGAGCTGGAATGGTATCACTTTGCCTTCAAAGTCCAAGTCTACAAAAAGTTTATTGTCCTGCCGACGACAAGAGCGACTTTGTCGTGCAATTTGAACGGATACAGGTACTGAAGCACTTGCGACTGTACGGGATTTCCGGCGACGTCGACGCACACTTTGTGTGGGACGAACACAGTCACTGTTAGAGAAAGCGGCACTGGACAGGGTGGAATTAACTACATGAATGTCCATGGGCGAAGGTTCACGAGCCTGAGTATTCTTGGTTCGATTCCGGCGCGAAGCAAAGGGCCTGGAATTGTTGTGATTGTCTGATCTGAGCTTTTTCTGGCAAACACTTTGAACATGTCCTTTCTTATGACAGTAAAAGCAAAGAGCTTGGCGTAACAGGCAATTGTCACGCGAATGTCTAGTTGCACACCGCGGGCATGATTTCAGAACTGCATTGGCATGCTTACGCGGCACACATGGAGAGCTAGGTGGCAGCTGCGCGGACGGGCACGAGGGCTGTTTAACGGTCCGTGCAGCGCGCCCGACGGGCCGGTTAATGTGACACACTGCTGGCGAAGTTTCAAATGATTCCTGAGCAAAGTCAAGGGTGTCTTGCCTATCCAATATGTCTATCACTTGTTGAAGGGAGGGATTAACTAAAAATCTGTTCCCGTATACGAACATCAGAAACGTTCTGTGCTATTGCATCATGCACCATTGTATCTGAATAAGGGAGTCCACATTCACACTCAAAAGCACAATCCCTAGTAAGTCCTTGCAATGTTGCAACCCACTCCCTATTAGTCTGTCCGGCCATACGTTTTGTACGAAAGAACGTATATCGTTTCGCAACTACATTAACTGTTTCTTTGAAATAGGCATCTAAAGCAGACAAAATTTCGTCGTAGGACAGAGTTGCTACGTCGCGTTGGCGAAACAATTTCACTATCACACGGTAGGTGGACACACCTACACACGAAAGCAAAAACGGCTGCCGCTCATTACCTTGAATTCTGTAGGCGGCGAGATGGAATCCAAATTGGCGTGACCACTCCGTCCATGATTCCTGGGCTGGGTCATAGTGCCGGAACGGGGGTGCAACTGCATGTTGTGGCTGCGGTAGCGGTGAAGCGGCGGCGGCCGCATCGGTGTGCATTGCACGCTGACCCTGGACGAGCTGTCCAAGGGTATCCAATAATGCCTGCGTCTGCTGATTCTGCAAGCGATAAAATTCGGACAGTACATCTGGAGAATGTGGCGAAGCCATGACACAAGCAAATTAATACAAAACGAACGCTAAAGTCCATTTTGAGACTCGTCGCCAACTGTTGTGGCGTAACAAGACAGCTACGCCACACTGAAGTAGCCGAAAGGCACGCGTTATTCTCACGTAGGCTAGAGAGAGGTCTGAAACAGGGTACGTAATGAATGGTAGCAAGAAAAGTACGTAGCTGCTATAATACTTAACTTTTAATCCATCATTTGTATACAGCATTCATTGATGATACAAGTGAGACTCTATCTTGAAATCGTTAATGGCGCCTTGCTAGGTCGTAGCCATTGACTTAGCTGAAGGCTATTCTAACTGTCTCTCGGCAAATGAGAGAAAAGCTTCGTCAGTGTAGTCGCTAACAAAGTCGTCGTACAACTGGGTCGAGTGCTAGTCCGTGTGGTGGCGCTCGGTCTACGATCCTGACAGTGGCGACATGCGGATCCGACATGTACTAATGGACCGCGGCCGATTTAAGCTACCACCTACAAGTGTGGTGTCTGGCGGTAACACCACAACATCCTTCTGAATCTGCTTAGTGTATTAATCTCTTGGTCTTCCTCTACGATTTTTACCCTCCACGCTGCCCTCCAATGCTAAATTGGCGATCCCTTGATGCCTCAGAACATGTCCTACCAACTGGTCCCTTCTTATTGTCAAGTTGTACCACAAACTCCTCTTCCCCCCCAATTCTATTCAATACCTCCTCATTACTTATGTGATCTACCCATCTAATCTTCACCATTCTTCTGTAGCACCACATTTCGAAAGCTTCTATTCTCTTCTTGTCCAAACCATTTATCGTCCATGTTTCACTTCCATACATGGCTACACTCCATACAAATACTTTCAGAAAAGACTTACTGACACTTTAATCTATACTCGATGTTAACAAATTTCTCTTCTTCAGAAACGCTTTCCTTGCCATTGCCAGTCTACATTTTATGTCCTCTCTAGGTCGACCATCATCAGTTATTTTGCTCCCCAAATAGCAAAACTCCTTCACTACTTTAAGTATCTCATTTCCTAATCTAATTCCCTCAGCATCACCCGACTTAATTCGACTACATTCCATTATCCTCGTTTTGCTTTTGTTGATGTTCATGTTATACCCTCCTTTTAAGACACTGTCCATACCGTTCAACTGCTCTTCCAAGTCCTTTGCTGTCTCTGACAGAATTACAATGTCATCGGCGAACCTCAAAGTTTTTATTTCTTCTCCATGGATTTTAATTTCTACTCCAAATTTTTCTTTTGTTTCCTTCACTGCTTGCTCAATATACAGATTGAATAACCTCGGGGACATGCTACAACCCTGTCTCACTCCCTTCCCAACCACTGCTTCCCTTTCATGTCCCTCGACTCTCATAACTGCCATCTGATTTCTGTACAAATTGTAAATAGCCTTTAGCTCCCTGTATTTTACCCCTGCCACCGTTAGAATTTGAAAGAGAGTATTCCACTCAAAATTGTCAAAAGCTTTCTCTAAGTCTACAAATGCTAGAAACATAGGATTGCCTTTCCTTAATCTATCTTCTAACGTAAGTCGTAAGGTCAGTATTGGTAGTGGTGGTGGTTAGTGTTTAACGTCCCGTCGACAACGAGGTCATTAGAGACGGAGCGCAAGCTCGGGTTAGCGAAGGATTGGGAAGGAAATCGGCCGTGCCCTTTGAAAGAAACCATCCCGGCATTTGGCTGAAACGATTTAGGGAAATCACTGAAAACCTAAATCAGGATGGTCGGAGACGGGATTGAACCGTCGTCCTCCCGAATGCGAGTCCAGTGTGCTAACCACTGCGCCAACTCGCTCGGTGGTTAGTATTGCCTTACGTGTTCCAACATTTCTACGGAATCCAAACTGATCTTCCCCGAGGTCGGCTTCTACCAGTTTTTCCATTCGTCTGTAAAGAATTCGCGTTAGTATTTCGCAACCGTGATTTATTAAACTGATAGTTCGGTAATTTTCACGTGTCAACAGCTGCTTTATTTGGGATTGGAATTATTATATTCTTCTTGAAGTCTCAGGGTATTTCGCCTGTCTCATACATCTTGCTCACCAGATGGTAGAGTTTTGTCAGGACTGGCTCTCCCAAGGCCGTCAGTAGTTCTAAGGGAATGTTGTCTACTCCCGGGGCCTTGTTTCGACTCCGGTCTTTCAGTGCTCTGTCAAACTCTTCATGCAGTATCTTATCTCATCTACATGATGAAGATGAAATGGGAGATATGATACTGCATGAAGAGTTTGACAGAGCACTGAAAGACCTGAGTCGAAACAAGGCCCCGGGAGTAGACAACATTCCCTTAGAACTACTGACGGCCTTGGTAACTATTTACTTACAAATTATACGAAACAGACACATCTTTCGAAGTTTTATGTCCTTCAAAGTAGTCACCGGTACTGTCCATAACGCGTTGCAGCGATGTGAAAGTCGTAGGATCCTATTAGCAGTACCAGTTGTAGACAAATAGTTGCCGCTATTAACGTTCCCACCCTCTTATTTAAGGCCTACACAATGTAATTAAATAAAAGTACATTTTCTATTATGAATGACATAGTACTAGTAATGTTTGTCACCAGAAATATAGTTTGGCCATTCTTTTATTATCGAGCCACAAATAAGGGAACAGCAGTTCGTTTCTGTGCAGTCCAAAAGCATCCACTGGATACCGACCAGCACAGCGTCGCGAAACGGCATCTCCAGTGAAAAGAGCGGGCAACGCCACACTCCAGGAAGACGGAGTGCTCACAGCCTCCTGTCAATGCTGACTCGACCAGCCACTCGTCGATAGCCGCTCCAGTTCGGTTGCAGACTTCGAGACCAGCAATACTAATACTAAGACTTTACTAAGCCTGCATTCTGCGAGTAGTAATAGTGTGTAAAGTAATTGCATGTAGGAGGTAGAGGAAGCACATTAAGCCACTTCATTACGAGAAGTTAAGTTACGGAAATTTTGGAAATCTGTGGTAAGGTCTAATGGGACCTACTGCTGAGGTCATCGGTCCCTAAGCTTACACACTACACAGTCTAATTTAAACTCACGCTAAGGACAACGCACACACTCAAGCCCAACGGATGACTCGAACCTCCAACGGGGGAAGCGCATGGACCGTGACAAGCGCCTTAGACCGCGCGGCTAAAGTTATGTTTCTTTCATTTTTTTAAAAAAAAACGTTGTATTAATTATAAAATTTTATGTACAGATCATTCTTGCCACCGTCCATCGGAATTTCTCTTCTTCCTTGTTTGTGTCAGTGCTGACTCGTGAATTTCAATCTATTGTTTCTTAACAATCAGTCAGACGGAACACACATACCATGCGCAAGTGCAAAGCACCAATAATGCAGGAGGTATCGAAACACAGCATGCACTAGTGGTAGTGGTAGAAAGGGATGGTGCGTTCAGGGCCAGAATAAATCGAGTGGGTTCGTGTAGCAGGGAACTGAAATCGCGCCGTTGCCACAGACTGAGCAAAACTTCTGTAAGAGGCGACAGGGCAGTACATTGTCTTACATTGGCCTACCACTCAGTATTAAACGCACGGTAAATATCACAGTAAATCAATAATTATTACCTTTATAACCATTCATCTTAGAGAATGATTGTTCCTCTTATGAATGTTGCAGTTCCAGTGACTGTTTCACGTGTAAAGAAACTGGTTCTCTACATTTGCAAAAGAAAAATCTTTTAAATAATAAAACATTACCTATACAGGGTATCTGACTACCCCTGTTAGTCATGGACGAAGAAAAAAAAAATTGGCATAGCCTTTGTCAGAACGTGCAGAATCTTATGTGGGGCCAATAAGACGTCAATTTTAATCTAAATATGGTATGCCAATGTTTACATAATAAAAAAATAAATTAGGTAATTTAGCACAATTATTATGTATATGCGATTAATCACTTAAACAGGGGCCAAATGAACAATTAAAGTCAATATAATTCCACTAAACCTGCAGAAGTAAAAAAAAAAAAAAATATTGTAGGGGCCTATATAGACATCGCGCATCTGCTAGATGCCCACGAAATACGTAATTTTGTTTTGAAGCTGACAGCCATTGAGAAAATAGGTGCAAAAACACTATTGGTCAGTTTTCAAGCAGTAATGGCGGACAGGATCAGTTGGTAATATACGTAATTTTATGTGAGCTAATTTTACTGCACAAAAATAAAATATGTACTCCCTCCAAAAGCAGTTACACACAAACATTAAAATAAAATTATGATGAGCAGCAAAATGTCTGAGAAGAATTTTGCAAGAAAATTATTAATTGAACTTTAATTTGGCGGTTTTCAACACTGTCAACAAGACGAAATAATGGTAAAAATATTTATTGGAACTAAACAAAATTGAACATTGATATTGTGACATTATTTTTAAAATAGATAATTTAACTGAAGTTGTCTTTAATTTTGAAATGAGAGAGAGCGTAATAATTTTCTTTTAATGTCTGAACTGTTGCTGCAGGCAATTCGATGGCGTCATTGGTGGTCCGCGCGGACGATGTGTGAAGTGAATCCTGGTTCGTGGCGTGAAGATAATGATGGATCCTCCTGTTTCATTAATATTCCAGTTACGGCGGTGGTCCACGTCTCCGTTGTAGTCGAATCAGCTGGCAGCACTGACGCAATAATAATAGTTCCAGTGTGTGCGTTGTCGTTACGCGCGCGACGTTTTATTATGAAAAGTTTATTAATCACGCGGCGCGAGTAGGTCGGAATTATGCAATGTCTTTAGTATTTACGATATATAGCCGGTTAATGCCAATACTTTGCACAGTTCTTTCACCGTGTTGCCACAGGAAAATAGTCACATGTGTTTATCACTATAGCAGTCCGTTAAACATCAGTTCAATTTACGTCGTCGTCTTTAAGACAGTTTGGATGATATAACAAATGCTTCTTGATCAAATCACAGCACTGTTCTTTTACTTCACATTTCGGTTTGTTCCACTTTCACGCAATTCTAACAGTTAATGTCTCCACACGACAATGGTGTCTGGTTCACGGCTAATTGTCACAAGTTCACACAGTATGTAAAATCGTCACCGCAAAGACTCGATATACTTTTCAGGTTTTACTGTTCACTTAATAATGCACGATCTCCTATTAACATAGAGGACGCACTGTAATTAATTGTTCCTCCGCGTAACACCGTCTTTCACGCCGAACTTTGCAACGTTTGTCCACCCACGAACCGACCACGATACCACAATAACTCGCACGCTCTCTATCGATAGTCCTTCGCTCTCTCTCTGACACAGTGCTTCTCCTAGCCCAGCCAAAGATATACAAAGCATATAAAATCAGAACATTCATATTCGTACAAGATAACATACAAAACAGTAGCAAAATGAATGAAGGAACAATGTGACGTATTAACAAATAAAGAATAGTTGAAATAAATGATACGTACGTACTATGACAAGGTAATGCACAAAAGAAAAAAAAATATCGACTTTATGGAAAAGCAATGTCTTTACAAAAAAAAAATGGTTCAAATGGCTCTGAGCACTATGGGACTTAACATCTGAGGTCATCACTCCCCTAGAACTTAGAACTACTTAAACCTAACTAACCTAAGGACATCACACACATCCATACCCCAGGCAGGATTCGAACCTGCGACCGTAGCAGTCGCGCGGTTCCGGACTGAAGCGCCTAGAACCGCTCGGCCACCGCGGCCGGCCCGATGTTTTACTCACGGCATATGTGATACACTTCCTATTCAGAACAATGGTCTGCAGTCTTGATTTGGACAGTAGCAGAAATAAATGAGGATAACTAATTTCATTAAAGCTGACACAAAAGATGAATCCGATTTTTTCAGGAGAATGGATTTAATTTATGATGAACAAACTTCAATTTCTTTCACAAAATGTAGAGATAACTGGTGGATGTCGATGTCTTGTTGTAACGATTCTTCGGCCTGTATTCGGATGGGCTTCTGGTGGGAAATGAAGAAACAAGTCTGCCTTCTGGCTGTAGTCGTAAACTCCTGAGTAGCAGGTGCATACACAGCAGAGGCTTAAATCAAGGTGCGCCATGTACTTTCAGCTTTCAGAATCCAACTGTCATGGCAGCAGGTAGCTGAAGTTTGGCAATTTATGGAACAGCCAGTACGGTGGGAACAGCCAGTACGGTAGTCTGCTGAAATTTCACTTGGCTAATGACTGTAATTATTAAACAGCACTAACCCCTTGCCTACAAGTAAGGGGTTAGTGCGACCTTGGAATGGAAACATTTTCATCGCCATTACACCGGGTGAAGCGAAATTCACGCACTCGGGCATCGCAGCGCGACTCCTCACGTGGCAACGATAACAAAATATCTCTCACCAAATTTTGGCCGGTGAGTACATCCGCAGAAAACGGCCGTTAAAAAGTGGCAATCTGGCAGCGCTGTAACCAAATGTATGGTAAGTGTCTCTGTCAGCACCTTTCAGTCGTGCTGTACAGTTGGAGCAGTGGATAAAGTTTTGGGTTAGCATTATAGCGTCCCCAGCGCTGTATTACGAAAAGACTTAAAAAACGGTATTTATAAAGAAGAGCCATTTGAAATTTGAATAATAAGTGGACACTAGCCGCTCAGGCGAACATACATTTTTCTCTATATTATAATAATTTCTCTGTGTAAGTTTCGAGGGCAAAGAAATATAACAAAATGATCTAAAGAGACGACAAGATACGCTCTTTTGTTAATTTTTTAGTCGTCTTCACTTCTTCTCTTGTCTTGATTGCGTGTAGACAGACATCTTGCGAGTGATGGCAAATATAAGCATATTTGTTCTAATTAAGCAGATAATATATTGATTTAATATTATTGTTCTCTTTTAATTTGTAAGAGGTGATCCCGATTTCATGTCTGCCTTCCTTGAATTAACCTGCATTCGAGTAATTTACAGTTCAACAATGGCAGCGGCCGATGCAGCCAACGACGCCATTACGTGGCGATATTTACTTATAAAATTTATCGGAAGCGAAATACTCGCCCGCTATTAACATAATATACATTTTTCCCCACAGCCGCCCGACGTTGCAGAAAATACTTTAAGTTCTTATTTTCAGTACTACATCCGAGATCCAGAGCCAGGACTCCGACTACAATGTAGTGGTTAACGGAGGTAAGAAAAAATACTCTCGCGAGTGTGTGGGCCGCAATTGTAATCAATAACTAAAGATTTTTTGCTTTAAAGTGAATTGACTAGCCGAGGAAATTAATATGAAAAGTTTATTCCATTGTTCAACTTATATGCTCATGTTTTAAGATTCAGCCAGTCTAACTTTTATTAACGTAACAAATAATTTAAGATTAATATTGTTAAAAAGGAGAACTTCACGCAAGCATGTAATCGTAAATCAAAATTGAATGAAATATCATGTTTATTAAGGCCCACCACGTAAGTCGGCAAGAATCAAAATAATAATAATAATAATATATTAAATTACGACGGCCGACGGACGCGAGAGCATGCACGACATCGAGGGTTCGATCCTGTGATAGGGCGCATATTTTATTTGCTAATTTCATTCGGTATCCTAAACTTACAACATTTTGCAACGCTGAACATTACAAATACGTGGTTAGTCAAATTAGAAACAGACAGTTGAAACAAATGACCTGTTACAGGACAAAATAACTACAAAAACTATATCAATTTCGAGATGCTAAAGATGATAGCGCAGTACAATAACACAACATCTTCTTGTGATTTATACTACATGTAATACGAGCACACAGACGTCGCACATTAGTAACCAGTGACTATAATAATGTCCATATTAATGACCGCATGACCTTCACAACAGAATACGTTGTCCTCAGAACAACAGATGCTCAAAGTGACCTCCCTGCACGTCCAAACATTGCGGCAACAGCCGGATCTTACAGCTCTGGACCCTTGAACACACGCCATCAATTCTTTCACATTCGTCGGCGGAATAGAGTACACGTGATCCTTCAGGTGTCCCTACAGGAAGAACTCCAGGGGATGTAGGTCAGGTGAACGCGGTGGCCATACAACTGAACCTCCATGTCCGACGCATTTTCCTGGAAATGTTCTGTCCAAATACTGTCGCACATTAATTCCAGAGTGTGGAGGTGCACCATCCTGTTGGAACCATATTCTCTGCAGAACATGTAGTGGAACATATTCCAGCGCATAAGGCAGATTGTTTGATAGGAATACATGATACCATCGCGCAGCTAACCCGTCAGGCAACACGTAAAGGCCACAACACCTGTCGCCCAATATTCCGGCCCAGACGTTGATACCAAATCGAACTTGATACCCATGATCGCAGGTGACTTGCGGGTTAACCTCACACCAATGATGGGCATTGTGCAGACTGATGACACCCTCACGAGTGAATGCTTCTTCATCCAACCATATTATGGTGTTCACAAAGCCATCGTTGGCTTCCTGTTCTTGTTGGAACCATTCACAGAATTGCATTCTCTGATGGCGATCTGCAGGATGCAGGTGTTGCTTGAAAGCATAACGATAGGGGTGCAGCCCATGCTAGTGCAGCAAGTTAACGACCGTGCGTTGCGAGACACGCAGGTGCCTTGCTACGCTACGTGTGCGTCGCTAAGGTTCTTGGTGTATGACCTCCAGAATAGCTTCCTCAGTAGCTGGAGTACAGCGAGTCCGTGGATGACCTCTGTCATGCGATGGTGGGAGGAGAGAACCTGACTCCCGAAGGTGCAGCTCCAGACGACGAAACGCATTTTTATCTGGATAGCATTGGCGAGGATACCTAACAGCATATTCACGAGCAATACCAGCCCGGTTATCAGATTCACCAAGGACCAGAAGCGTATCCAAATATTCATCGTTTGTGTATGCCATACATCTGCCACACTGGTTTAGAGGTTTACAATGAGAAAATTCCTTACGTCTATACATCGGTAGCTCCGTGAGGCTATTTGCAGATGACACGGTTGTCTACAAGAAAGTAGCAACATCAGAAGACTCGTACGTACTCCAGGAAGACATGCAGAGGATTAATGAATGGTGCGACAGCTGGCAGCTTTCCCTAAACGTAGATAAATGTAATATAATGCGCATACATAGGGGCAGAAATCCATTCCAGTACGATTATGCCATAGGTGGTAAATCATTGGAAGCGGTAACGACCGTAAAATACTTAGGAGTTACTATCCGGAGCGATCTGAAGTGGAATGATCACACAAAACAAATAGTGGGAAAAGCAGGCGCCAGGTTGAGATTCATAGGAAGAATTCTAAGAAAATGTGACTCATCGACGAAAGAAGTAGCTTACAAAACGCTTGTTCGTCCGATTCTTGAGTATTGCTCATCAGTATGGGACCCTTACCAGGTTGGATTAATAGAAGAGATAGACATGATCCAGCGAAAAGCAGCGCGATTCGTCATGGGGACATTTAGTCAGCGCGAGAGCGTTACGGAGATGCTGAACAAGCTCCAGTGGCGGACACTTCAAGAAAGGCGTTACGCAATACGGAGAGGTTTATTATCGAAATTACGAGAGAGCACATTCCGGGAAGAGATGGGCAACATATTACTACCGCCCACATATATCTCGCGTAATGATCACAACGAAAAGATCCGAGAAATTAGAGCAAATACGGAGACTTACAAGCAGTCGTTCTTCCCACGCACAATTCGTGAATGGAACAGGGAAGGGGGGATCAGATAGTGGTACAATAAGTACCCTCCGCCACACACCGTAAGGTGGCTCGCGGAGTATAGATGTAGATGTAGATGTAGATGTACATTGGAGTCGCCGCTCGCAACTAGTCCCTGTCTGGCGGACAGAGCATACAGTATAAACACGCCGTCAGTCCTGCGGGCTGTTCCACCTAACACGCATTACACCTTTGACAAATATTGCTCTGCATGATTCATCGCGACAGCACTAACTGTGAAATGTTTGGTTTCGAATTGCACTGCTTCCCTAACGGTAACAGACATGATGTTTCCACAATCCCATCGATAGAAGAATAATAATAATAAAACATTGAGATACATACTAAACAACGTGCGGTTATCTGACTCAATGTTGAAAGGCATAATTAGTGGGACCATGGTGATAACACATACAAATAGTAACCGAGTTTGGACAAGATTCACAAAGCACGTTCCCAGTCCTATTGGTAACGCAAGGCACTAACGAAATGTAATGGACCTGAATGAGGCAACAATAATAGTTGGTACTAATCGATGGGACCACTGGGCAACGGCCTTGCCGCCGTGGATACACCGTTTCCCGTGAGATCACCGAAGTTAAGCGCTGTCGGGCGTGGCCGGCACTTGAATGGGTGACCATCCGGGCTGCCATGCGCTGTTGCCATTTTTCGGTGTGCACTCAGCCTCGTGATGCCAATTGAGGAGCTACTCGACCGAACAGTAGCGGCTTCGGTCAAAGAAAACCAGCATAAAGACTGGGAGAGCGATGTGCCGACCACACGCCCCTCCTACCTTCATTCTCAACTGAGGATGACACGGCGGTCGGATGATCCCGATGGGCCCCTTGTGGCCTGAAGACGGAGTGCTTTTTATGGGACCATTGGAGGAGGGTACAAAGAAAACATCCAGTAGATTAAATGGTGCGAATAAATTCACGCCCACGACGTGGAAAGGGCTTCTTTCAAAGCTGACCAATCTTCCATTTCTACCATTGTAGTATATAAGTGCAGATGTTTTCTAGAGGATCTGCTGCAATCGCTGTTGATTTTTGATGCCTGATACCGTACCACCTGGACTACATTTACCAAATAAAAAAAACATATACCTCAACCCAGGATCGAACTATCGACCTTGTGCACGCTAACTCAAAACTCTATCCACTGCACCAACTGTACGGCAGATTACCATGTGCTGACAGAGATAATTATCGTACATGTGGTAACAGTGTTGCCAGATTGCCATTCTTTAACGTCCTTTTACTGCGGATGTACTCGCCGCACGAAATTTTGTGACAAACATTTTTTATCGCTGGTATGTGAGTAATCGCGCTGCGAAGCCCGAATTTCGCTTTATCCTGTATATACGGCAGGTCGAATTGTCTGGCGTAGCGGTAACAAATTATATACGGAAATATCCCTGGTGAATGAGTCTATCTATCAGTGAAAACTGCACCAATATCGCCACAGCAGTTCCTGAGGTTAGCCTTTATACACAGACAGAAAGACACTCCGGGGAACTGTAATTTTTTGGTACGTAACGAAGATATGTGCACTGACTGATCAAAAATACCCGAAAGCTTATTATCTTCGTAAATTAATATATACTGTGTCGGCTTTTCGCCTTTATAAGATCTCTAACTCTCCTGGGAATACTCTTAGTGAGGGATGTGGTTGTGTGCACAAGAATGGCAGCTCATTCTCCCTCAAGATATGAAACCAGAGGAAGCTTTCTGTCAGCAAGACAATGCTCTCTCTCTTGTGGACTTCAGTCCCGGGAGTGGTTTGATGCAGCTCTCCATGCTTTTTCATCTTCCAGTACTTACTGCAACTTACATCCTTATGTATCTGGTTAGTGTATTCAATGCACCCTGTCATAAAGCAGCCTGTGTGGAACAATGGTTTGTAGAGAACGACATTCCTGAAGTGGTCTGGCCCACCCAGAATCCCGGCCCATGGGAATGTCTTTGAGATCAATCAGAACGTCGACGTCATTCTAGACCACAAAGGTCCAAAATTTTAAGCACGAGGGTATAGAGCTGAGTATCGTGGAGATAGTGACAGTGGAAGAGAATGACAAAAGGATACAGTGTATGTGAGAGAGGAACCACTGGCAGTGGGATGCACTGTAAATCTCAACGGGAGAAAAGGAGAGAGTGCGGGAGACACGAGCATAAACAGTGGCAGTCAGAGGGAGTGAAAGCTGAAGTACGAAGAGAGACTGGGAAAAAGAATTTAGAATACGTCCGCACGCCAAAATGTTTGGTGAGGAAGATGGCAAGAGAGTTGACGCAGCCGTTTCCCCACTTCTCTGTCAGAGTCTTTTAAAGAGGAACGCATCCGCCTTTCTGTGCTCCGACTGGAGCATTTTTCCGCTGACTCATATTGCTTCGTCTACGCAAAACTTGTTTCTCTTTAGCTCTTCGTCTTTCAGTCTGACCCGTTAGCGTTCTTCTTCGAGACTTAGCCTAAAACAATATAGTTCCCAGATAATAAGGGAAGTCGTAGCTATTCAAAATGCAGAAATTGAAAATTAGAACTTTAGTTGAAATTTTGTGGTAGCAGTGGCAAATGAATACAAATTCAGTTCCGTTTACTCTTAGACAAAAGTAAGCGAAAACACGACGCCAGTAAACATGGTTATGTGCAGTCTGTGTTGCTCTGAAGGCGTCTTTACTGTGACGTTTTGTTTTCCTCTGCTGAAAACATCAACAGCCTAGCAATTAAGGCACTGTAGTTGCCAAGCATCCGTGTGTTACGTCAGCTGAACAATCCGCAACATTCAAATATGAGCGTCCGTAGAATGAGATTTCGTGAAACGTTATTACTTTCGCACGTCGTTTCTACCATAGCACGTTATCGGTAAGCGAAGTAGAACCTGGTAGCAGCGTAAAAGGAAGAGGCAAACTTTTCTAATGTGTATGTCTGTTTCCTTTTACCTCTCTTAACGGCTACGTACACAAATTGTTTATTTGTGCACATTTACGGCAAAGCAGCTTTATATATGTGTTTCGTTGACCTCCTTTATGATTAATATTAAAAACTGGTCTTCAATTTTCAATGTTTACGTATTAGTATTATGATTTTTCCTGTTACCAGTCCCGACAAATGATACTATTAAATTTTATTTTTTGCAGAGCGCGTTCTTCAGGCATTAGGAGTATACAAGGCACAAATTATACAGCAATTCTACTTACTCAAATCAAATCCACACATTTATGATAACTGAAATGCATTGAACAGTCCGCTCATAAAAAGCAGTGTTAGATGAAGGGCAACACTCTTCAATTTTAATTAACTGTAGTTTAATTTAATAATTAATTTTTTATAGCTACCAGTTACTACACACGCAAAATCTGAAGAAGAAGGCCGGCCGTGGTGGACGAGCGGTTCTAGGCGTTTCAGTCCGGAACTGCACGACTGCTACGGTCGCAGGTTCGAATCCTGCCTCGGGCATGGATGTGTGTGATGTCCTTCCGTTGGTTAGGTTTAAGTAGTTCTAAGTCTAGGGGACTGATGACCTCAGATAAGTCCCATAGCGCTCAGAGCCATTTGAACCATTTTTTGAAGAAGAAGAAAAACAAACACGTATCGCTTCGCCATCTAACAATGGCTCTGAGCACTATGAGACTTAACATCTATGGTAATCAGTCCCCTAGAACTTAGAACTACTTAAACCTAACTAACCTAAGGACATCACGAGGCAGAGAAAATCCCTGACCCCGCCGGGAATCGAACCCGGAACCCGGGCGCGGGAAGCGAGAACACTACCGCACGACCGCTAACAAAATAAGATGTAGCACTAACATCTATTTACACCGATAGCAGTAAAACACATTCCACTGAGTTCCTTCCATCCTGGGAACATAACGAAGAAAAGAAAAAAGTCTCAATCGAATATGTCGTTCCTATCTTCAGTTGTAATCGTCAGTGCGTACAAAAATTATTATTTTTTTTTAGCGTCCAGAAATTTCCTTCCTGATAATTTTTCCATAACGAACAAAATAAAATAAAAATTACTGATGTCCACTGTCCGAATCGTGATTTATGCTCTTGAGTTCATTCAAAAATCCCATAGAATAAAGTACTTTCAGGTTTTCCAGAATTTTACATTATTCCGGGCAAACTTTCCAGTTTGTCTTCCCCTAAATTCTTATTCGGACTACTACGAACTTTTTTATTAAAAAATTGGCCAAATCGGTCTAGCAGTTCTCAGTTGATGTGATTACCAACGAACAGCATTATAGATAACTTTCACTCACTTTCATATAAACAACACTATACGCAGACGTTTGGTATATACACATTCCGTCCCCAGGGCTAATCCCTGAAACTAACCATGCAAAATCTGTTACTCACCATGCCGAACCCGCGCAGATGCGTGACAAGGGCACGAAGAAAAGAAGAAGAAGAAGATTAAAATACGTTTCCTGTATCTTTCTACCGCATTTTACTACTCAGGCTCCTCGAGATCTAACACGCGACCTTTCTCAAATTACGTACGCGTTCCCACCACTTCAACTTCCACCAGAATCACTTTTGAGTACATTAAACGCAATCAGCCGGTAAGACGGAGCCAGTTTGACTGCACTAGTTTTCGCAAGCGTCAGGCGCCGTGGGCTGTGCCAACTTACTTCCATTGTGTCTGCAAATTACTCTGTCCTCTTCAGCCCACGAATCTCGAGTTGTACTGAGGCATCGCTACCGTTTAGTGAACCGTTTGGCCAGACAACTGACCTCACCAGATAGGCGAGCTCTGACCCGAACCACTCCAGATACGCGGGGGCACAGATAGCGAAACTGTCTCTGCCGTGGCATCCAAACAGTAGGCTCTGTGGTTTCATGCGATGCACTCGAAAGAGTCTTCCTGAGCGCTCCTCTAGAGATGTAAAAGTTCATTGTTGGTTTCGTTGTACAGTGCACTGCGACGGTCGACCTAAATTTAAAAAGTGTGTACAGGGTTGCCCACTGATCGTGACCGGGCCAAATATATCACGAAATAAGCATCAAACGAAAAAACTACAAAGAACGAAACTTGTCTAGCTTGAAGGAGGAAACCAGATGGCGCTATGGTTGGCGAGCTAGATGGCGCTGCCATACGTCAAACGGATATTAACTGCGTTTTTTAAAATAGGAACCCCCATATTTTTATTACATATTCGTGTAGTACGTAAAGAAATATGAATGTTTTAGTTGGACCACTTTTTTCACTTTGTAATAGATGGCGCTGTAATAGTCACAAACATATAAGTACGTGGTATCACGTAACATTCGGTCAGTGTTGACGGTATTTGCTTCGTGATACATTACCCGTGTTAAAATGGACCCTTTACCAATTGCGGAAAAGGTTGATATCGTGTTGATGTATGGCTAGTGTGATCAAGATGCCGAACGGGCGTGTGCTGTGTATGCTGCTCGGTATCCTGGACCACATCATCCAAGTGTCCGGACCGTTCCCCGGATAGTTACGTTGTTTAAGGAAACAGGAAGCGTTCAGCCACATGTGACATGTCAGCCACGACCTGCAACAAATGACGATGCCCAAGTAAGTGTTGTAACTGCTGGCGGCTAATCCGCACATCAGCAGCAGACAAATTGCGCGAGTATCGGGAATCTCAAAAACGTCGGTGTTGAGATACACCAACATCGACTGCACCCGTACCATATTTCTATGCACCAGGAATTGCATGGCTACGACTCTGAACGTCGTGTACAGTTGTGCCACTGGACACAAGAGAAATTACGGGACGATGACAGATTTTTTGCAGGCGTTCTATTTAGCGACGAAACGTCATTCACCAACAGTGGCAACGTTAACCGGCATAATATGCACTATTGGGCAAAGGAAAATCCACGATCGCTGCGACAAGTGGAACATCAGCGACCTTGGCGGGTTAATGTATGGTGCGCCATTATGGGAGGAAGGATAATTGGCCCCCATTTTATCGATGGCAATCTAAATGGTGCAGTGTATGCTGGTTTCCTACGTAATGTTCTACCGATGTTACTAAAAGATGTTTCACTGCATGACAGAACGGCGATGTACTTCCAACATGGTGGATGAACGGTACATAGCTCGCGTGCGGTTGAAGCGGTATTGAATATCATATTTCATGGCAGGTGGATTGGTCGTCGAAGCACCATACCATGGCCCGCACGTTCACCGGATCTGACGTCCCCGGATTTCTTTCTGTGGGAAAAATTGAAGGATATTTGCTATCGTGATTCACAGACAACGCCTGAGAAGATGCGTCAGCGCGTTGTCAATGCATGTGCGAACATTACGGAAGGCGAACTATTCGCTGTCGAGAGGAATGTAGTTACACGTATTGCCAAATGCATTGAGGTTGACGGACATCATTTTGAGCATTTATTGCATTAATGTGGTATTTACAGGTAATCATGCTGTAACAGCATGTGTTCTCAGAAATGAAAAGTTCACAAAGGTACATGTATCACATTGGAACAACCGAAATAAAATGTTGAAACGTACCTGCGTTCTGAATTTTAATATAAAAATCTACCTGTTACCAAATGTTAGTCTAAAATTGTGAGCCATATGTTTGTGACTATTACAGCGCCATCTATCACAAAGCGAAAAAAGTGGTCCAACTGAAACATTCATATTTGTTTACGTACTACACGACTATGTAATAAAAAATGGGGGTTCCTATTTAAAAAAACACAGTTGATATCCGTTTGACCTATGGCAGCGCCGTCTAGTGGGCCAACCATAGAGCCATCTGGTTTCCCCATTCAAGCTAGACAAGTTTCGTTCTTTGTAGTTTTTTCGTTTGACGCTTATTTCGTGAGATATTTGGCCCGGTCGTTGTCAATGGACCACCCTGTATAATCTTGTGATCAAGTGGTGACCTAATCCCGTTATGTTGCACTCTGCCATTACACAATCATGCAAAAGCAGGATCAAGAGAATTAAATACATTTACTACAAGTATAAACAATGAGGTGACGAAAGTCGTGCTATAGCGATATGGACACATGCAGATGGCGGTAGTATCGCGCGAACACGGTAAAAACCGGCGGTGTACTGGGGGATGTGTCATTTGGACTCAGGCGATTCATGTGAAAAGGTTTTCGACTACATTACACCGCACGATGGGACTTAGCAGACTCTGAACGCGGAATCGTAGTTGGAGCTAGGCGCATGGGACATTCCATTTCGGAAATCGTTAGGAAATTCAATACTCCGAGGTCCACAGCGTCAAGAGTGTGCCGAGAATACCAAATTTCTGGCGTTACCTCTCACCACGGACAAGACAATGGCAGACGGCCTTCGCCTAAGGACCGAGAGCAGCAGCGTTTAGGTAGAGCTGTCAGTGATAACAGACAAGCAACAGTGCGTGAAATAACGGCAGAAATGAATGTGGGACGTATGACGAACGCATCCGTTAGGACACTTCTGCGAAATGGAGCGTTGATGGGCTGTGGCAGCAGACGACCGACGCGAGCGCCTTTGCTAACAGCGCGAGATCCCTTGCAGCGCCTTCCTTGGGCTCGCGACCATATCCGTTGGACTCTAGGCGACTGGAAAACTGTGGCCTGGTCACGTGAGTCCCGATTTCAGCTTATAAGAGCTGATGATAGGGTTCGAATGTAGCGCACCCCCACAGAGGTACGGACGCAAGTTGTCAACAAGGCACTGTGCAAGCTGGTGGTGCCTACATACAGGTGTGGACTGTGTTTACAAGGAATGTACCGCGTCCTCTGGTACAACTGCACAGATCACTGACTGGAAAAGATTATCTTTGGCTACTTCGAGACCATTTGCAACCATGTTCACAAATAAGGATGGAATTTTTATGGATATAGTGCGCCATGTCACCGGCCACATTCGTTCGTGATTGGTTTGAAGAACATTCTCGATAGTTCGAGCGAATGACTTGGCCACCGAAATCATTGGACATGAATCCCATCGAAAATTTACTGGATACAATCGACAGATCAGTTCGTGCACAAAATCCTGCACCAGTATAACTTTGTCAATTATGGACGGCTGGAGAGGCAGCAACGCTCAGTATTTCCGCAGGCGGCTTCCAAGGGCTTGTTGGGTCCATGCCACGTCGATTTGCTGCACTACTCCGGCAAAAAGAGGTTCGACACGACTTTAGGATGTATTGCACGAAATTTTGTCACCTCAGTTTATTGTTGTTGAATAATAAGTACCCTGACGCAAAAATGCACTCCAGTCTCTCAAAATGAACCGACGCGCCCACCGTAAACCGACCAGTCCCGAACACGGGTATACCGGCAGCTAGATTTTAATACAGAGCCTTCTGTGTTAGCGGACCAGTCAGAACAAAGCACGTCTATGATAGGTTCGCGCGCACGTCGTGAAATGGCGGTCTGGAAATTTGCCCACTTCGGAATTTTGTTTGTTTATTAATTGATAAATCAGAATCACTGGATAGTGGAGAACCAGCTACTGAATAGAAGCATATGTGACAACTACTGGCATTCGGGAGGGCGACGGTTCAGTCCCGCGTCCGGCCATCCTGATTTAGGTTTTCCGTGATTACCCTAAATCGCTTCAGGCAAATGACGGGATGGTTCCTTTGAAAGGACACGGCCGACTTCCTTCGCCGTCCTTCTCTAATCCGATGGGACGGATGGCCTCGCCGTTTGGTCTCTTCCACCAGATGAGCGCAACCCAACCCAGAGAGTGTGCCAAGCTATTTATGGAATTTGTGTGGTTTTAGTTTATGCCAAAGATGGCACACAAATGTTTATTATAATTTGTCATTGTCATTTTACTTATTTGTCCATTTTTGCATGCCACCAGTTTATACTGCAAGCCCAGAAATGTCACAAACGTAATTACACGAGTTGTATGATTTTAGTTCATGCCCAGAAAGGGCACACAACGTTTCATTGCACTGCTTTCATTCCTTTAAAGTTTAATTTTTCTGGTGCATTAATTTAAGATTGTACTTTTCGTGTTGAATCGAACGGTAAATGTATCTTTCTCCATTAGTTAGCAAAAAAGTGCGCTACAATTATGACTCCGTACATGTGATTTGCTTAACATCTTACTTGTGGTGGTGTAGGGAAGCAGCCTACTCACGCCGTAGTAAATTCACATCAGTCTTTCCATTGTGTGCCAGCCAGTCCGTTGTAACTAGCTCTGACGTCATAAATGTTGCGCAATACTTTAAAAATCAAGCAAATTACCTAAAACGTTTCTAGCATGTCAGGAGTAATACTAAATCAACATGTGTTGAATGTCAGTTTAATAACTTTAACCATTTTCGAAATTTGGACCTTTTTCTGTAAAAATCATTGGCGCAACATAAAAGAGCTAGAGACTTAAAAATTTATATTTACATTCCTTTTCCATAATAATGTAATAGAAACAGTACTTTGGATCTCACAAATTAAGATTTTTGTTGAAATTCATAATTTTCTGGTTTTCGTCTTAAAAATTAAGGAAGCAAGATAGATTAAGTAGGCTAATAAATAAGGCTAGGATGTTTATATTTAAGTAGAATGGAGATCCGCTATAACCATAAAGATGTGAGAAGTTTCATTTGAATAACTATAAAACTATAGCGATAGCGTATCTCCAGAGGGCAAGTTCAGAGCTCGTCTACTGCGTGCAATGTAATTAAATGAATTCTCTCGCCCAAAATATTTAACTTAGCCACGTCAAACTTTTATTATGGTTACTTACCTGTGTGTTAAATGCGGATTTAAATTGAGAGCTTCATCTGCCATCAGCAAAAGAAGCTATGATTTATTCGGTAACTTGAAGTGGTGCATTACTAGCCCAGCGGCTAGTCGGGAGAGCCGATTTGATCAGGCGTTCCCTTAGCCGTCCGCACCGCGGCTTTATATATAAGAATGCTGCACGAGGAAGCAAGGCCCCAGTTCTCTCCAGACGCTGAATAGCACACCATCTGTGTCGGGAGTCGCGTCGCATCGGTATCATTGCTATAAACAGCCTCGGATGCCGTATTAAGTTACTCGGGTTACGCGTAACCATGAAATCATTTTCGAGTGAAGTGTTAATTCTGGAATGATTTTAATTATCTAGCTTCAGTTTGCGTATGTCGTATTTTCACATGCCATCGTGGGACACACATTCTACCATTATTTAGCGTGGCGTTTGATGAACATTATCATCAAATTATGGCGAGCATTCACTTAAACATTTAATTTGGACAGTTATAGTTGCATCAGCGCATTAGACTCTGAACTGCTCTGTTAGTCAGATTGTGTGGATTCTTTTTTTTTTTCATCTTTGATCGTTTTTTGATTATGAATCCCAGACAATCTCCTAATTCCTTAGAGCTATAAGCTGTAGCTATAAGTGTATTTCTCAGATGAAGTGGGCACTAGGAATTCTAATTACAGGCTTCACGTTTTGCTAATCACTTTCTGGTTGCCAAAATTGTAGTTAGAGATCCAATGTTGAGAACGGCAAAACAACAGCATAAATAATAGGAACAGTTATATAACAGTTAATTCCACCCGCCGCCCCACATATGGTAAAACGGCAGGGAATTGCATCTTTTCTACATTACATTCAACATTACAATAAATATCAACATTTATTTTCCACCCGCCGCCCCACATATGGTTAATCGGCCGTGAAGTGTTTCTACATTCTACAAAATTTTCAACCACCATAAATTTTCTAACCGCCGCCCCACATATGGTGCATCGGCCGGGAAAATAAAGAAATTGAGTAAAAGTGAAAGTGATTTTTAAATATTCGGATTCGGGAGTGAAATGCGACACGCAACTGAGTAATAGAACAGTGAAAGTGTTACGTGTGCATGTGGACGACGCAATTGGATCAACAACGCATCTGGATTGACGGAGCTGGCACTGAGTCTAGCGGCGCTGCCGGCGCAGTCGTCCGTCGGAGCAGCCGGAGCCGCACCTGCAGTTGTGGGTCACGTAAACACACAACAGCCGTTGGAGTGCCATCTGCAGTTCAACGCGTTGCGTCGCATCAGTAATCGTGGTACGCCGCGCAGGCAACGCCATACGTCATGCAGAAGGAACAAAGTTAAGTGAAAAGCTGTTAAAACTTTTACTAACCTGCACTAAAAGACTGTCGGAAATGGAACTGCCAGAAGAAACCAAGGTTAAACTTAAATCAGAGCCTATGTCTGTTGAAGGAACTGTAAATCCAGACAACGGTTCAAGTGTAAATATGCATGAAAGTAGTAATGTTAAAGTGAAATATGAAGTATTGTCTCCTGACAGTAGTGTGGAAAGGGGCAATGATTCAGTAATACAGACCCCTGTAGTAAAGCAGAAAGCAGAAATTGTTAATTTATTGGATGATAGTTTATCTGATGAGTTAAAAACGAAACAGTCATCACAGATGGTAGAGTTTAAACAGGAGAAGTTATATATGACTGATCAATCAGAAGTTTCATTGAGTTTTGATGATTCTGGTATTGGAGCTAGTTTTTTGTCACCCAAAGATGCTGGGGCTATTGATTTAAATGTTATATTACAAGCAATAGCTGCCACCGGTTGCAAAATGTCTCAAGTTGCGATTAAGATTCTGTTACGGGCCATTAATACACAATATTAAACAAAAGAGTCCCAACAATATCCTCCGGGAACATCTGAAGTGACTTTTACATCTTTCAATCACCCTCATGCACTGTACCCTACTCTCTGTCCCTACCAACAAATCCTCAGTCCAGTCATGCCCCATATGATCGCAGTTGGAATTATTCTGCGTCTTTTTCAGAAATTACAAAAATTATTTCGGAAACGTAGGGGTTTCGCAAATGTGAAAAACTATTCCAAGGTACAACATGGTAATGTACCTACGAACAAATACTCTATTCTGATTTAAAACTGCTGCAGTACTGTATTGAACAGTCTGTGTGTTATGTTATTACTCTATCACATACCAAAGTGAAAACAAACTAAGAAGAAATATAATCGGAAAAAAATGGTTCAAATGGCTCTGAGCAGTATGGGACTTAACATCTGAGGTCATCAGTCTCTAGAACTTAGAACTACTTAAACCTAACTAACCTAAGGACATCACACACATCTATGCCCGAGGCAGGATTCGAACCTGCGTCCGTAGAAGTCGCGCGGTTCCGGACTGAAGCGCCTAGAACCGCTCGGCCACCACGGCCGGCTATAATCGGAAACCAATTACAATCTTGAAACAGAAGCTTTGAGCAAATAAAACAAATTTCCGTTTTCAAGCCAGAGAAAATTGTTAAGACATTAAAGAAATCCAGTTCATTTGCAAATACCACGTATTCCATTGTACAGAGATCTTCTGGTTCAAGGTACAAGATGGTGCACGACTGACGAAGCGTGCCTTACCCGTCTGTACGACATGTTACTAATTTTAAAAAAATACATAATTTTACTTGCCATAAACCGCCATTACTAAAGAATTAACGGTATCTTCAAAATAATTTGAATGAACACTGAGGTGTCAAAAGTCATGGGACACCTCCTAAACCGAGCGAGGTGGCGCAGTGGTTAGCACACTGGATTCGCATCCGGGAGGACGACGGTTCAATCCCGCGTCCGGCCATCCTGATTTAGGTTTTCTGTGATTTTCCTAAAACGCTCTAGGCAAATGCTGGGATGGTTCCTTTGAAAGGGCACGGCCGACTTCCTTCCCCATCCTTCCCTAACCCGATGAGACCGATGACCTTGCTGTTTGGCCTCTTCCCCCAAACAACCCAACCCCAACACCTCCTAATATCGTGTCGGCTCTCCTTTTGCTCGACGGAGTGCGGCAACTCGACGTAGCATGCGCTCAACAAGATTTGAAACTCCCCTGCAGAAATATTGAGGCATGCTGTCTCTACAGCCGTCCATAACTGCGGAAATGTTGCCGGAGCAGGTGTTTTTGCACGAACTGACTCTCGTTTATGTCCTATAAATGTTCGGTGGGATCCTTATCGGGTAATCTGGGTGGTCAAATCTTTCGCTCGGGTTGTACAGAATTTTCTTCAGACCAGTGGCGAGAACTGTGGCCCACTGATGTGGCGTACTGTCATCCATAAAAATTCCATGGCTTTTTCGGAACAAAAGTCCATGAATAGTTGCACATGGTCCCCAAGCAACCAGACATAACTATTTGTAGTCAATGATCGGTTAGGTTGGACTAAGAGACGCAGTCCACTCCATGGAAACACAGCCCACACCATTATGCAGCCACCAGCCGCGTGCTCAGTGCCTCTTGACAACTTGGGTGCATGTCGGCGTTGTCTCTCAGGCACTCTCCCACCCAACGATCAGCTCTTACCAACTGCAGTCGGGACTCATCTGACCAGGCCACGGTTTCACTGTTGTCTAGGATCCAACCGATACGGTCTCGAGTCCAGGAGATGCGCTGCAGGCGATGTCGCGCTGTCAGCAAAGACACTCACGCCGGCCCATTAACGCCACATTCCGCCTACACTGTCGTAACAGGTACCGTTTGTCGGACGTCCCACGTTGATTTATGCGGTTATTTCACGCAGTGTTGCTTGTCTGTTAGCACTGACATTACGCAAGCGCCACTGCTCTGGGTAGTTTAGTGAATGCCATTGGCCACTGTTTCGTCCGTGGTGAAAGGTAATTCCCGAAATGTGGCATTCTCGGCGCACTCTTGACACTATGGATCTCGGAGTATCCAATTACCTCCCAATTTCCGAAAGGGATTGTCCCACGCGTGTAGCTCCGAATACCATGCCGCGTTCAAAGTCTGTCAGTTCAGCATTCTCAGTTGCAGACGTGAGAGTCGGCTCACCTGCTCACAGCTGGCCATGCAACGCAACAAGAGTCAACCACGCTGAACGCTAAAGGAGACATGGCTGCCGCACCACACTGTTATATGTGTAGTAACAAGAAGCTCTATAAAATATGTACCTCTCTGATATTGTTTTCCTGAGCCTGCACACTCGCCATGAGCTAACTGCTGCAAACCAACCCTGCACAGAAGTGGCTCTTCAAGCTGTGCCACTTCATTTGGTGTCAGATATGGTTATTTACGAGTAAGCTCATTTGATGTTCTGACATATTGTTCACAGCCAAATGTGGAATAACAATTCCAGGCCTTGGCAGTGTTGAAACTGCCTGGCGCAGCCTGCAAGGGCGCACACGTTTCCACTGCATCGGCATGATTGTGGTGCTCTTTCTGGACTGCCTCGCAATGCATAAACTTCCCTGCTGCTGCAACTGGCATCCTGAAGTCTTGATGGCTACCTTGTGCTTATGGCTTCCTCAGTTACTGTGAGTCAGCTGCTATTTTCCACAGTAACACCCAAGTAGTAATGGTGCTACGTTAGTAATGAAAGTAGCGATGAAAGTTGAGGGAGAGTGTCTGAATCATACGTTTGGGACGAGTCTATGGTGTAGTAGGTTGTGTCTGAAGAGGAGGTATATAACAGTAAGGAATGGTGTAACTGAAAGCTTCAGTTAGTTCACCCAAACTTCTGGTAGAAGAAAAGTGGTTTTACTGCTAAAGTTCTTTAAAGGTGGCAGATTGCACACTGTGACTATCAACTTAAACAGTTGACACAACGTTGCTAGGACAGAAATGTGACAAGACAATATGATATAACGAATAACATTGATTAAGAGTGCTTCAAGCGTTAAGAGGGTATGTGATGTTGCTTCAGTGATAACAAGGTCGATTCAAATTCACAAAGATCTTGGCGGTATTAGCCAGTTGTTAGTATGACGTTCCAACCTCTCCGTCCAAGTTGCATGCAGTGATTCATTCGGTAGGATGCCATACAACCCTTGTATCCACTCCTGGAGCGAGTTCTCCCACAACTATTATAACTAGCCCTTGATATCCTCGACAGATAGACTGGGGTAGAATTGAGGTCCAAGATAGCCCCACACATGCTCTAGCAGAGACAGATCTTGGGACGTTACTGGCCACGGATGTACCTCAGCCTCAGACAGATAGGTTGTAGACACCCTGCCTCCACATGTTTTACATGTGGAGGCAGGGTGTCCGTACCCTCAATCACTACCAGGCGTGGCCTGAAGTCATACCAGGTGCCCCCCCTCCAAATCCGAGCCTCTCCAAAACAGTGGGAGAAAGGGACCTGTCCGCACATCGTGACATATCCGTTGACATGTAGCTGGATAGTGAGCGGGATGGTAGCGTGGTTTGATAGACTGTGTAACCCACACAAGTGTGGAAGTGTTATAAGGGGTCCTTGATCCCTTATTCAGCGTTATTGTGAACTTGTACATGTAACGAATGTACGCAGACATCCATTATCGAAATCTAGGAAGCGACAGTACTGTGTGGTTAATGTTGTTGTTCAGTTGTTAAAATTGTGGGAGAGAAGTCAGTGAGGCAATGACAAAAACGACAGCTGAACAAATAACCGGTTACCGTGAGCAGACCGTAAGCAAAGAGTAATAATTACACGAACTGGCGAGGAAGTGTATTGTCTGTTTAGCATGAATATAAAATAGAGTTGTGGAGCAGAATATAAATGAAAGTTACAGCAGTGTTTGGATCAACCACGATACCTGCTGTTAGACTGTCATGTCGACTGGATCACGCTGTTGGACAGGTGTGTGTATTAGCAGAGCGGCATATGCCAATTAATATTTGAATTTGTCTGGTGTATGTGGAGATTAAGAGTGGGTAAATTTAAAGTGTCTCTTATTTGGTGTGCAAAAGGAATATATATCTCTCTAATTTGAAAACTTAACAATGTCTCTAACTGTGTTGCAACCTATAATTCAATCAATAGTCGTATGGAACCATGATACTATTGAAACGCCTCTGTCGTCAGGCCAGTTATCACTAGCCATTAGGCACGATAATAAACACAAAATGTCGGCTACTTTCATACATTTGGCAATCAAAAATCAGCAGTATTACAGAGTCCATAAATATTCTGTGGAAGCATGATAGTGAAAGATACAGTATTCTGTCACTGGCATGAATGGCTTCAGAGTATTTGGTGACGAAGGAAATTTTGACTGCATTGCCTTCAGACGCTGTCTATATGTAGGGTATGAATGGCTACAAAAATTAGCTGTGGATCATGGTTGAGGGCATCAGTGTTGCTTAAGTGGGTGGGTGGATCATCAGGGATAACAAGTGGGCGAGGTTTTACAGTCGTGAGTTGATTAATCATTGTTAGATCCTATATTTGTATAAACACGTTTTATTAGGTTGACTGGGGAGTGTTCGTATTACTTATATCCAACATATAAATAATAAGGCAACTATCAGTCTCTCTTGGTGGACTTGCTGCTGGTCCTCTTAGCTTTGGATCCGCCAGCAGTCCGCTTCAGTAGCCGCAGTCCGGCCCTGATTGCGATCCCCGCCGCTAGGAGCAGCACCGCGGCTGCGGCTACCAGCACGGCGACGACATCTAGCAGCAAGTACTGGTACCAGGCGAGGTCCAGCGCCGCGGACCTGAGGTGTGGCGCCCCCTGGTGCCTGATCACGTACTCTGTCCAGTAGACAGCCTCGTCCAGCGGCTTCACCGGCCGGTCGTTGAAGATCCTGGACAACCGCTGGGCTTTCTCTCGGTACCTGCACACCGAGAATCAACAGATAGAGAAACTACAGCTCTTGAAATTAACTACAGCTATTGTTACTGGAATACAGATGATTTAGATAACAGAATATTTATACTTCAGTAGGCATCACATACAGACAGTAAATCATACACTGTTGTCACTAACGGCTATACTTCTCCAGAGAAAGGATGCTTACGCTTGTATACAAATTATGTTTCTATATTTACGTATGTTGTATACTTTCAGGTTACTGACCTTTGGCTAGTATGTCCCAGTCTTCAGCTGTCCCTTCTATTCGGCTCCTGTATATCCCCACACAGTGGCCTATTAACTATTAATGGACGCCATAACAGATGAATGATTTATCAACCCCTTATCCTGGTATGTGGTCCAAAAGACCTTTCTTCATGCATTCATTCTCATAACTCTTCATTTGATACCTATCGAGTTAATTTTCAATATTGCCATAGCCACAGCCGCAGAGACTATTGGATATGCCAGCCACAGCAGGAGTTACTCTCTACACATACAATGTACTTTAGTTTTGGTTTGCACGGCTTGTACGGGGAAGTGAATTGTGTCTGTGTAATTAATTGTGTTCACTAGTGTATACTAACTTATTCGACGGTTTTGCATAAGTTTTACTGCATATTGAGGGACTGATTGAGGGACCATGTGTGTTTCGAGGATGCAGGCTGAACTTCAGCATCGACATCAACGACACATTTACCCACGGCAACGGATGGTTAACTGTAGCCATTGTACGTGGAGGTAGCGGGGTTCCATCAGTTGCAGGCCTCGAGAGTTTCGTCGATCGCGATATCATCGCCTACCGAACCTACCATATTGGAGAATTGGCAAATAAAGACTTCGGAAAATCTGTCTATACCTCACCTTCCCCATTATCCCTTTATACTAGAAGTAGACGTAAGATATCTGTTAATGAATCTGTGTATATATGGTCTAAAGGCAAAGGTGTATGTGAATATGTAAAGTTCGTTGGAGATTGTACTTTGTATTTTCACAAATAAATTGATCTGTAGCGTAGCTTAAAAACGGATAAGTTTTACTGCATATATATATATATGCCATCTGCAGTTCAACGCGTTGCGTCGCATCAGTAATCGTGGTACGCCGCGCAGGCAACGCCATACGTCATGCAGAAGGAACAAAGTTAAGTGAAAAGCTGTTAAAACTTTTACTAACCTGCACTAAAAGACTGTCGGAAATGGAACTGCCAGAAGAAACCAAGGTTAAACTTAAATCAGAGCCTATGTCTGTTGAAGGAACTGTAAATCCAGACAACGGTTCAAGTGTAAATATGCATGAAAGTAGTAATGTTAAAGTGAAATATGAAGTATTGTCTCCTGACAGTAGTGTGGAAAGGGGCAATGATTCAGTAATACAGACCCCTGTAGTAAAGCAGAAAGCAGAAATTGTTAATTTATTGGATGATAGTTTATCTGATGAGTTAAAAACGAAACAGTCATCACAGATGGTAGAGTTTAAACAGGAGAAGTTATATATGACTGATCAATCAGAAGTTTCATTGAGTTTTGATGATTCTGGTATTGGAGCTAGTTTTTTGTCACCCAAAGATGCTGGGGCTATTGATTTAAATGTTATATTACAAGCAATAGCTGCCACCGGTTGCAAAATGTCTCAAGTTGCGATTAAGATTCTGTTACGGGCCATTAATACACAATATTAAACAAAAGAGTCCCAACAATATCCTCCGGGAACATCTGAAGTGACTTTTACATCTTTCAATCACCCTCATGCACTGTACCCTACTCTCTGTCCCTACCAACAAATCCTCAGTCCAGTCATGCCCCATATGATCGCAGTTGGAATTATTCTGCGTCTTTTTCAGAAATTACAAAAATTATTTCGGAAACGTAGGGGTTTCGCAAATGTGAAAAACTATTCCAAGGTACAACATGGTAATGTACCTACGAACAAATACTCTATTCTGATTTAAAACTGCTGCAGTACTGTATTGAACAGTCTGTGTGTTATGTTATTACTCTATCACATACCAAAGTGAAAACAAACTAAGAAGAAATATAATCGGAAAAAAATGGTTCAAATGGCTCTGAGCAGTATGGGACTTAACATCTGAGGTCATCAGTCTCTAGAACTTAGAACTACTTAAACCTAACTAACCTAAGGACATCACACACATCTATGCCCGAGGCAGGATTCGAACCTGCGTCCGTAGAAGTCGCGCGGTTCCGGACTGAAGCGCCTAGAACCGCTCGGCCACCACGGCCGGCTATAATCGGAAACCAATTACAATCTTGAAACAGAAGCTTTGAGCAAATAAAACAAATTTCCGTTTTCAAGCCAGAGAAAATTGTTAAGACATTAAAGAAATCCAGTTCATTTGCAAATACCACGTATTCCATTGTACAGAGATCTTCTGGTTCAAGGTACAAGATGGTGCACGACTGACGAAGCGTGCCTTACCCGTCTGTACGACATGTTACTAATTTTAAAAAAATACATAATTTTACTTGCCATAAACCGCCATTACTAAAGAATTAACGGTATCTTCAAAATAATTTGAATGAACACTGAGGTGTCAAAAGTCATGGGACACCTCCTAAACCGAGCGAGGTGGCGCAGTGGTTAGCACACTGGATTCGCATCCGGGAGGACGACGGTTCAATCCCGCGTCCGGCCATCCTGATTTAGGTTTTCTGTGATTTTCCTAAAACGCTCTAGGCAAATGCTGGGATGGTTCCTTTGAAAGGGCACGGCCGACTTCCTTCCCCATCCTTCCCTAACCCGATGAGACCGATGACCTTGCTGTTTGGCCTCTTCCCCCAAACAACCCAACCCCAACACCTCCTAATATCGTGTCGGCTCTCCTTTTGCTCGACGGAGTGCGGCAACTCGACGTAGCATGCGCTCAACAAGATTTGAAACTCCCCTGCAGAAATATTGAGGCATGCTGTCTCTACAGCCGTCCATAACTGCGGAAATGTTGCCGGAGCAGGTGTTTTTGCACGAACTGACTCTCGTTTATGTCCTATAAATGTTCGGTGGGATCCTTATCGGGTAATCTGGGTGGTCAAATCTTTCGCTCGGGTTGTACAGAATTTTCTTCAGACCAGTGGCGAGAACTGTGGCCCACTGATGTGGCGTACTGTCATCCATAAAAATTCCATGGCTTTTTCGGAACAAAAGTCCATGAATAGTTGCACATGGTCCCCAAGCAACCAGACATAACTATTTGTAGTCAATGATCGGTTAGGTTGGACTAAGAGACGCAGTCCACTCCATGGAAACACAGCCCACACCATTATGCAGCCACCAGCCGCGTGCTCAGTGCCTCTTGACAACTTGGGTGCATGTCGGCGTTGTCTCTCAGGCACTCTCCCACCCAACGATCAGCTCTTACCAACTGCAGTCGGGACTCATCTGACCAGGCCACGGTTTCACTGTTGTCTAGGATCCAACCGATACGGTCTCGAGTCCAGGAGATGCGCTGCAGGCGATGTCGCGCTGTCAGCAAAGACACTCACGCCGGCCCATTAACGCCACATTCCGCCTACACTGTCGTAACAGGTACCGTTTGTCGGACGTCCCACGTTGATTTATGCGGTTATTTCACGCAGTGTTGCTTGTCTGTTAGCACTGACATTACGCAAGCGCCACTGCTCTGGGTAGTTTAGTGAATGCCATTGGCCACTGTTTCGTCCGTGGTGAAAGGTAATTCCCGAAATGTGGCATTCTCGGCGCACTCTTGACACTATGGATCTCGGAGTATCCAATTACCTCCCAATTTCCGAAAGGGATTGTCCCACGCGTGTAGCTCCGAATACCATGCCGCGTTCAAAGTCTGTCAGTTCAGCATTCTCAGTTGCAGACGTGAGAGTCGGCTCACCTGCTCACAGCTGGCCATGCAACGCAACAAGAGTCAACCACGCTGAACGCTAAAGGAGACATGGCTGCCGCACCACACTGTTAT
This sequence comes from Schistocerca nitens, assembly GCF_023898315.1. Taxonomy (NCBI): domain Eukaryota; kingdom Metazoa; phylum Arthropoda; class Insecta; order Orthoptera; family Acrididae; genus Schistocerca; species Schistocerca nitens. The sequence continues at coordinate 16,020,064 of NC_064622.1, forward strand.
ATGTGTAGTAACAAGAAGCTCTATAAAATATGTACCTCTCTGATATTGTTTTCCTGAGCCTGCACACTCGCCATGAGCTAACTGCTGCAAACCAACCCTGCACAGAAGTGGCTCTTCAAGCTGTGCCACTTCATTTGGTGTCAGATATGGTTATTTACGAGTAAGCTCATTTGATGTTCTGACATATTGTTCACAGCCAAATGTGGAATAACAATTCCAGGCCTTGGCAGTGTTGAAACTGCCTGGCGCAGCCTGCAAGGGCGCACACGTTTCCACTGCATCGGCATGATTGTGGTGCTCTTTCTGGACTGCCTCGCAATGCATAAACTTCCCTGCTGCTGCAACTGGCATCCTGAAGTCTTGATGGCTACCTTGTGCTTATGGCTTCCTCAGTTACTGTGAGTCAGCTGCTATTTTCCACAGTAACACCCAAGTAGTAATGGTGCTACGTTAGTAATGAAAGTAGCGATGAAAGTTGAGGGAGAGTGTCTGAATCATACGTTTGGGACGAGTCTATGGTGTAGTAGGTTGTGTCTGAAGAGGAGGTATATAACAGTAAGGAATGGTGTAACTGAAAGCTTCAGTTAGTTCACCCAAACTTCTGGTAGAAGAAAAGTGGTTTTACTGCTAAAGTTCTTTAAAGGTGGCAGATTGCACACTGTGACTATCAACTTAAACAGTTGACACAACGTTGCTAGGACAGAAATGTGACAAGACAATATGATATAACGAATAACATTGATTAAGAGTGCTTCAAGCGTTAAGAGGGTATGTGATGTTGCTTCAGTGATAACAAGGTCGATTCAAATTCACAAAGATCTTGGCGGTATTAGCCAGTTGTTAGTATGACGTTCCAACCTCTCCGTCCAAGTTGCATGCAGTGATTCATTCGGTAGGATGCCATACAACCCTTGTATCCACTCCTGGAGCGAGTTCTCCCACAACTATTATAACTAGCCCTTGATATCCTCGACAGATAGACTGGGGTAGAATTGAGGTCCAAGATAGCCCCACACATGCTCTAGCAGAGACAGATCTTGGGACGTTACTGGCCACGGATGTACCTCAGCCTCAGACAGATAGGTTGTAGACACCCTGCCTCCACATGTTTTACATGTGGAGGCAGGGTGTCCGTACCCTCAATCACTACCAGGCGTGGCCTGAAGTCATACCAGGTGCCCCCCCTCCAAATCCGAGCCTCTCCAAAACAGTGGGAGAAAGGGACCTGTCCGCACATCGTGACATATCCGTTGACATGTAGCTGGATAGTGAGCGGGATGGTAGCGTGGTTTGATAGACTGTGTAACCCACACAAGTGTGGAAGTGTTATAAGGGGTCCTTGATCCCTTATTCAGCGTTATTGTGAACTTGTACATGTAACGAATGTACGCAGACATCCATTATCGAAATCTAGGAAGCGACAGTACTGTGTGGTTAATGTTGTTGTTCAGTTGTTAAAATTGTGGGAGAGAAGTCAGTGAGGCAATGACAAAAACGACAGCTGAACAAATAACCGGTTACCGTGAGCAGACCGTAAGCAAAGAGTAATAATTACACGAACTGGCGAGGAAGTGTATTGTCTGTTTAGCATGAATATAAAATAGAGTTGTGGAGCAGAATATAAATGAAAGTTACAGCAGTGTTTGGATCAACCACGATACCTGCTGTTAGACTGTCATGTCGACTGGATCACGCTGTTGGACAGGTGTGTGTATTAGCAGAGCGGCATATGCCAATTAATATTTGAATTTGTCTGGTGTATGTGGAGATTAAGAGTGGGTAAATTTAAAGTGTCTCTTATTTGGTGTGCAAAAGGAATATATATCTCTCTAATTTGAAAACTTAACAATGTCTCTAACTGTGTTGCAACCTATAATTCAATCAATAGTCGTATGGAACCATGATACTATTGAAACGCCTCTGTCGTCAGGCCAGTTATCACTAGCCATTAGGCACGATAATAAACACAAAATGTCGGCTACTTTCATACATTTGGCAATCAAAAATCAGCAGTATTACAGAGTCCATAAATATTCTGTGGAAGCATGATAGTGAAAGATACAGTATTCTGTCACTGGCATGAATGGCTTCAGAGTATTTGGTGACGAAGGAAATTTTGACTGCATTGCCTTCAGACGCTGTCTATATGTAGGGTATGAATGGCTACAAAAATTAGCTGTGGATCATGGTTGAGGGCATCAGTGTTGCTTAAGTGGGTGGGTGGATCATCAGGGATAACAAGTGGGCGAGGTTTTACAGTCGTGAGTTGATTAATCATTGTTAGATCCTATATTTGTATAAACACGTTTTATTAGGTTGACTGGGGAGTGTTCGTATTACTTATATCCAACATATAAATAATAAGGCAACTATCAGTCTCTCTTGGTGGACTTGCTGCTGGTCCTCTTAGCTTTGGATCCGCCAGCAGTCCGCTTCAGTAGCCGCAGTCCGGCCCTGATTGCGATCCCCGCCGCTAGGAGCAGCACCGCGGCTGCGGCTACCAGCACGGCGACGACATCTAGCAGCAAGTACTGGTACCAGGCGAGGTCCAGCGCCGCGGACCTGAGGTGTGGCGCCCCCTGGTGCCTGATCACGTACTCTGTCCAGTAGACAGCCTCGTCCAGCGGCTTCACCGGCCGGTCGTTGAAGATCCTGGACAACCGCTGGGCTTTCTCTCGGTACCTGCACACCGAGAATCAACAGATAGAGAAACTACAGCTCTTGAAATTAACTACAGCTATTGTTACTGGAATACAGATGATTTAGATAACAGAATATTTATACTTCAGTAGGCATCACATACAGACAGTAAATCATACACTGTTGTCACTAACGGCTATACTTCTCCAGAGAAAGGATGCTTACGCTTGTATACAAATTATGTTTCTATATTTACGTATGTTGTATACTTTCAGGTTACTGACCTTTGGCTAGTATGTCCCAGTCTTCAGCTGTCCCTTCTATTCGGCTCCTGTATATCCCCACACAGTGGCCTATTAACTGTTAATGGACGCCATAACAGATGAATGATTTATCAACCCCTTATCCTGGTATGTGGTCCAAAAGACCTTTCTTCATGCATTCATTCTCATAACTCTTCATTTGATACCTATCGAGTTAATTTTCAATATTGCCATAGCCACAGCCGCAGAGACTATTGGATATGCCAGCCACAGCAGGAGTTACTCTCTACACATACAATGTACTTTAGTTTTGGTTTGCACGGCTTGTACGGGGAAGTGAATTGTGTCTGTGTAATTAATTGTGTTCACTAGTGTATACTAACTTATTCGACGGTTTTGCATAAGTTTTACTGCATATTGAGGGACTGATTGAGGGACCATGTGTGTTTCGAGGATGCAGGCTGAACTTCAGCATCGACATCAACGACACATTTACCCACGGCAACGGATGGTTAACTGTAGCCATTGTACGTGGAGGTAGCGGGGTTCCATCAGTTGCAGGCCTCGAGAGTTTCGTCGATCGCGATATCATCGCCTACCGAACCTACCATATTGGAGAATTGGCAAATAAAGACTTCGGAAAATCTGTCTATACCTCACCTTCCCCATTATCCCTTTATACTAGAAGTAGACGTAAGATATCTGTTAATGAATCTGTGTATATATGGTCTAAAGGCAAAGGTGTATGTGAATATGTAAAGTTCGTTGGAGATTGTACTTTGTATTTTCACAAATAAATTGATCTGTAGCGTAGCTTAAAAACGGATAAGTTTTACTGCATATATATATATATATATATATATATATATATATATATATATATATATATATATATAGTTTTACTGCATATATATATATATATATATATATATATATATATATATATATATATATGCAGTAAAACTTATGCAAAACCGTCGAATAAGTTATATATATATATATATATATATATATATATATATATATATATATATATATATGCAGTAAAACTTATGCAAAACCGTCGAATAAGTTAGTATACACTAGTGAACACAATTAATTACACAGACACAATTCACTTCCCTGTACAAGCCGTGCAAACAGGGTGAAAATTATTTAAACCGACAAACTCTGGGAGGTTGTAGGGGACATCAAAACAAATATTTTTCCCTAATGTCATTTTTTCCAAGGAGGATTATTTAACCCGGTGGAAGCCGTATTACGCTCTTCAGTTGTTAGAGGGCGTATTACGCTCTTCAGCTGTAGGCAACTGCTGTCCACCAGTGTAGTAGTGCATTGTCTCCGTTTACTAATGGAGCGATACACCTGGAGTGAGTACAATGATATGGTTGGCGCGTACTAAGTAGCGCACCACAACGGACGAGCTGCACAGCGGGTTTATCAATAATATCCCAATCACCGTATCCCGCATCATACGAGCTTTGCTGCTGTGAACCAACGTCTGCGTGAGACCGGGTCATTTAGCAGATTACCTGGACAGCGACACCGTCGCACGGCAAGAACGCTCCAATTTGAGGAAGCTGTCTTGCAGCATGTGGAGCGGGATCCTTCAATCAGCACTCGTGCAATTGCACGTAACGTGGGGACGAATCAGACGAATGTAAAAACAGTCCTTTGAGAGCCATTGTTACTTCCATTTCACTTACTGCGTGTCCACAACCTAGAACCAGTTGATTATCCACCCAGAGCACAACTTTTGCAGTGGTACCTGGAACAGTGTGAAATACATCCTACATTTCCATCCTCTATGTTGTTTGGCGATGAAACAACCTTCGGGCGTGATGGAGTCTTCAACATGCACAATTCGCTTGTTTGGAGTGAGGATAACCCACATGCCACAGTTACTAGCACTCATCAAGTGCGGTTCTTCGTTAATGGGTGGGTTGCTGTTGTTGGGGACTGTTTGATTGGGCAGTATCTGCCACGTAGGCCATTAAATGGCAGGGGCTATTACAAGTTTCTCTCCAGAGCATTGCCAGAATAGCTGGCAGACGTCCCGCTCCCTACAAGAGAACGCATGTGGTTCCAACATGACGGGGCTCCGGCACATTTCAGTCATCGTGTGCTTCGATTTCTAGACCGACGGTTCCCAGAAACGTGAATTGGCAGAGGTGGTCCTGTACCATGGACTGCTCGATACCCAGATATGACTCCTCTGGACTTTTTTGTGTGGTGAGAGATGCGCAACCTTGTTTACGCAACTCCTGTTGCATCAGAAGAGGATCTGTTTGCCAGGATAGAAGCAGCATCAGGAACAATTCAGGATACTTCTGGGGTTTTTGCCCGTGTCAGACAGAACATGATCCAATGGTGTATCTTTGTTTACGTGTCAATGGAGGCATTTTTGAAAATCTACTGTAATTGAAATTGGGTTATGTTAATGTGTTGTCTCTTGGTTTAATTAATTTGCCGCCAGAGAAATCTTCCTCTACTGGTTTAAATACTCCTCATAGGAAAAAATGACATTAGGGAAAAATATTTGCTTTGATGTCCCCTACAACCTCACAGAGTTTGTCGGTTTAAATACTTTTCATCCTGTATATAAAAGTACGGGGACACTTTCAGTTATTTTTTGGACAAGAACAAAACATTGTACAGATATCACACATATGTCATTTTGAAGAGAAACCCTGAAAGTTTTTTTTTTTCTTGTTTATCGCCACAGTGTAGTTTAGTGATTTGCCGATAATTAGCGCTAGTCGCAACATGACGAGTTCAGAGGCGGAGTGAGCTTTCTGTGTGTTGGAGTTCGACAACAGCAAGTGTGCTACAGCTGTTCAACGGATGTTTAGAACCAAGTACGGTAAGAAGCCACCAACAAGGAAGGCCATTCCCCACTGGCGCAACAAAGCCGATACGACGGGTTGCTTGTGCCCGACAAAAAGAAGCGGACGTCCCAGTGTGAGTGAAGTGAATATGGAACGTGTAAAAGAGACATACGTAAGGAATCCAAAGAAATTGGTGTGTCGTGCATCCCATGACCTCGAAATGGCTCCAATGACAGTGTGAAAGGTCCTGCGACAGAAGCTGTCTGTGAAACCATTCAAATTGGAGCTAGTGGAGAAACTCATTGACGATGACAAAGACAAGCGTTTTGAGTTTTATTCGCAGTTGCAACAATTGAATGAGGATGGGGATGGCATTGTCGATCGCTTAATTTACAGCGATGAAGCCACTTTTCACACTAATGGGAAAGTGAACAGGCATAATTGTTGAATCTGGCGTACAAAGCATCCACACGAATGCATTGAATTTGAGCGTGCTTCCCCAAAGGTAAATATTTTTTGCGCCTTTTCACGTCGAAAACTGCATGGACCATTCTTCTTCGCCGAGAGCACTGTCACTGGATATTCCTACTTGGACATATTCCAGCACTGGCTTATGCCTCAAATGAAATAGGACTCTCCGTTCATCTTTCAGCAAGATGGGGCCCCACTCCATTCTCATCATGAAGTTCGTAGGTACTTGAAAACGGACCTGCCGCATAGACGGATCGGCCGTGCTACAGAAGGGGACAGCTGTTTCAAGAAATTGCCGCCCCGATTACCAGATCTCACTCTGTGTGACTTTTTTCTGTGGGGACACATTAAAGACCTGGTGTATGTACCGCCTCTACCACGTGATGTAGCAGAGCTCCGGTAGAGAATACGGGAAGCGGCTGCCACAGTCGACGATGCCATGCTGGGACGGGTATGGCAAGAATTCTATTACTGTATTGACATCTGCCGGGTCACTCATGGATCGCACATCGAATGTTTGTAAAAAAAATTTCAGAGTTTCTTTTCAAAATGCAATATGTATGACATCAGTACAATGTTTAATTATTGTGCAATAAATAATTGAAAGTGTTCCCGGACTTTACGTGCCCCATATATATCGTGAGGTAATAAAGTATCATACAAACACGTTGCATACGTCCAACTGACAATATGTCAATGGCAGATAGAGAAATCTCCAAGACTAAATGTAGAATTAGTTTGCCAAGGAAGAAGAATGATAAGACGTTGGCTACTGAATTTTGATGGGGAAATCAGTAAGATATTATTTGGAACTGTAGGTGAAGACGATGCCTCTTATTTTGAGGCAAAGATTGATATGTTACAGGGACAACACAAACAGCTGTTGTGGTTAACGAGAGAGTATTCACAATAGAAAAAGGGACGCTAACAAGTTTCAATCGGACATTACCTTCCATAGTGAGAAGTGAAAGGCTCTGTCAGCATGTAAGTAGAATTCTATGTACCGTCTTGACAGAAAATCCTAGGAAGTTCTGGTCTTACGTTAAGTCAGTAAGTGGCTCGAAACAGCATATCCAGACACTCCGGGATGATGATGGCATTGAAACAGAGGATGACACGCGTAAAGCTGAAATACTAAACACCTTTTTCCAAAGCTGTTTCACAGAGGAAGACCGCACTGCAGTTCCTTCTCTAAATCCTCGCACAAACGAAAAAATGGCTGACATCGAAATAAGTGTCCAAGGAATAGGAAAGCAACTGGAATCACTCAACAGAGGAAACTCCACTGGACCTGACGGGATACCAATTCGATTCTACAGCCGTGTACCGCAAGTCTCTAGAGGAACGGAAGGTTCCAAATGATTGGAAAAAAGCACAGGTAGTCCCAGTCTTCAAGAAGGGTCGTCGAGCAGATGCGCAAAACTATAGACCTATATCTCTGACGTCGATCTGTTGTAGAATTTTAGAACATGTTTTTTGCTCCAGTATCATGTCGTTTTTGGAAACCCAGAATCTACTATGTAGGAATCAACATGGATTCCGGAAACAGCGATCGTGTGAGACCCAACTCGCTTTATTTGTTCATGAGACCCAGAAAATATTAGATACAGGCTCCCAGGTAGATGCCATTTTCCTTGACTTCCGGAAGGCGTTCGATACAGTTCCGCACTGTCGCCTGATAAACAAAGTAAGAGCCTACGGAATATCAGACCAGCTGTGTGGCTGGATTGAAGAGTTTTTAGCAAACAGAACACAGCATGTTGTTCTCAATGGAGAAACGTCTACAGACGTTAAAGTAACTTCTGGCGTGCCACAGGGGAGTGTTATGGGAACATTGCTTTTCACAATATATATAAATGACCTAGTAGATAGTGTCGGAAGTTCCATGCGGCTTTTCGCGGATGATGCTGTAGTATACAGAGAAGTTGCAGCATTAGAAAATTGTAGCGAAATGCAGGAAGATCTGCAGCGGATAGGCACTTGGTGCAGGGAGTGGCAACTGACCCTTAACATAGACAAATGTAATGTATCGCGAATACATAGAAAGAAGGATCCTTTTTGTATGATTATATGATAGAGGAACAAACACTGGTAGCAGTTACTTCTGTAAAATATCTGGGAGTGTGTGTGCGGAACGATTTGAAGTGGAATGATCATATAAAATTAATTGTTGGTAAGGCGGGTACGAGGTTGAGATTCATTGGGAGAGTCCTTAGAAAATGTAGTCCATCAACAAAGGAGGTGGCTTACAAAACACTCGTTCTACCTATACTTGAGTATTGCTCATCAGTGTGGGATCCGTACCAGATCGGGTTGACGGAGGAGATAGAGAAGATCCAAAGAAGAGCGGTGCGTTTCGTCACAGGGTTATTTGGTAACCGTGATAGCATTACGGAGATGTTTAACAAACTCAAGTGGCAGACTCTGCAAGAGAGGCGCTCTGCATCGCGGTGTAGCTTGCTCGCCAGGTTTCGAGAGGGTGCGTTTCTGGATGAGGTATCAAATATATAGCTTCCCCCTACTTATACCTCCCGAGTAGATCACGAATGTAAAATTAGAGAGATTAGAGCGCGCACGGAGGCTTTCAGACAGTCGTTCTTCCCGCGAACGATACGCGACTGGAACAAGAAAGGGAGGTAATGACAGTGGCACGTAAAGTGCCCTCCGCCACACACCGTTGGGTGGCTTGCGGAGTATAAATGTAGATGTAAATGTAGATGTAATACAGTTCAAGAATTGCGCTGTTAGAAACTAACAGAAAGCTGTTATATTGATAACCATTAATTAGCAGCTAATTTAGCTTCCATGTGTCTTTAATCAGCTTGATTGGTAGTATGATTTGCTGAATACAGCAACTGTAAATGTGCAGAAAGGTATTCTGGAACCGCACAGAAGTAATCCTGTGTAAGGAGTCAAATATTTGGGGTTAATAAAAGACGACATTAAGCATAAGAGATTCCCAATAGGATGTATGGTCAATAAACGATATTCACTGCTTAAAGTAATAGATCTTGATATATTCATTGCTGGTGTAAGTAGGCTGTTTATGTTTTCTTATTGGCAATGTTACGTAGCGCTCTCTATGAAAATCACTGGCTGTGCTGTGTGCAGTCTGTGGCTAGTTTGCATTGTTGTCTGCCATTGTAGTGTTGGGCAGCGGCAGCTGGATGTTAACAGCGCGTAGCGTTGCGCAGTTGGAGGTGAGCCGGCAGCAGTGGTGGATGTGGGGAGAGAGATGGCGGAGTTTTGAAATTTGTAAGACTCGATGTCATGAACTGATATATATATTATGACTACTAAGGTAAATACATTGTTTGTTCTCTATTAAAATCTTTCATTTGCTAACTATGCCTATCGGTAGTTAGTGCCTTCCGTAGTTTGAATCTTTTATTTAGCTGGCAGTAGTGGCGCTCGCTGTATTGCAGTAGTTCGAGTAACGAAGATTTTTGTGAGGTAACTGATTTGTGAAACGTATAGGTTAATGTTAGTCATGGCCATTCTTTGTAGGGATTTTTGAAAGTCAGTTTGCGTTGCGCTAAAAATATTGTGTGTCAGTTTAAGCACAGTCGTGTATAATTTTCTAAAGGGGACGTTTCATATGTCGACCCTTAGCCGAGGATACCTCACTGGAATCTTCTGATTTTTTATTGTAGTTTGTGTAATTAGTGTAGCTTTTGTTTATTGCTAGCGCGTAATTGTAGAGAAAATCTCCTTTGTAGTTGCAGTCTTTCATTGTTGTACAGTAAAACAGTTGTGGCATGCATGTAGATTTGCACCAAGTATTTCGCAGCTGCAATTAACTAGATATTATTTTCAGTGTTATGTTGATGTGTTCTCTTATTTTTGCTCTCCAAATTGTGCTTTTGTGTGTTATCGTGTGAAGTATTGTGACAATAATGGCGTGTGAAAAACGTAATACTAGGCTCCAAAGTAAACTAAGAAATGACAGTGAAGACGAAAGCAGTGTGTTAGCGCCACCATGTAATGAATTAACTAATATTCAAAGTAGTAATTTGGTAACTGTGTATAGGGAAATGGAGCGGGCGTCAAATAATGGTGTAGACAGTGAAACAGGTAGTGAACAGGGAAGCATTATCGATCGATCGGTCGGCAACAGCTCGCCTCAGGAATCGGGAATGACAGAACACAATATTGCAAATACTGTAGACTCAGGTTTTGGGTTCTCACCGTTTTCTCAAATGAGTCAAGACACATTTTCCGCTTGTCAAAATGTGAATGTTGCCGGTGCAAATTCACTGCCGAAAAGCACTGAGGAACATGTTTCAGACACCAGTGCATTGTTATTACAATTAATGCAACAAATGGGACAAAGGCTACAAAATTTAGACACAATGGAACAAAATCTTCAAAAGTTAGACACAACGCTTGAACAAAATCAGAAACAAATGGGACAAAATCTTCAAAAGTTAGACACAATGGAACAAAATCTTCAAAAGTTAGACACAATGGAACAACACCAGAGACAAACACAGCAACAGTTAGACGCAATGGAACAAAAGCTTCAAAAGTTAGACTCAGTGGAACATAAGCTTGAACAAACACGTGAAGATTTAACTACTGAGTTACATAACATTGAATCGAAATGTCAAAAAGTCTGTAATGACGTAAAAACACAAATTTGTGAGCATTTTCAACCCATTTTTTGGCGGCATGAAAATGCATTACAGAATCACGAAGCAGCCATAAAAGACCTGCAAACTATTGTTCACGAAAATCATGAGACCTTGCAAGCTAAAATTGACTCAGTTGCATCTACCGATTCGGTTACGCAACTTGCAAAATCTCAGGAAAACTTAAAGGATACAGTAGATACTCTGAAAATTGGTTCAGAAAGACACATGGAGGAAATAAGTTCATTATCAGAGAAAGTAGTTGAACTTTCGGATTAGCTAAATACACTCCTGGAAATTGAAATAAGAACACCGTGAATTCATTGTCCCAGGAAGGGGAAACTTTATTGACACATTCCTGGGGTCAGATACATCACATGATCACACTGACAGAACCACAGGCACATAGACACAGGCAACAGAGCATGCACAATGTCGGCACTAGTACAGTGTATATCCACCTTTCGCAGCAATGCAGGCTGCTATTCTCCCATGGAGACGATCGTAGAGATGCTGGATGTAGTCCTGTGGAACGGCTTGCCATGCCATTTCCACCTGGCGCCTCAGTTGGACCAGCGTTCGTGCTGGACGTGCAGACCGCGTGAGACGACGCTTCATCCAGTCCCAAACATGCTCAATGGGGGACAGATCCGGAGATCTTGCTGGCCAGGGTAGTTGACTTACACCTTCTAGAGCACGTTGGGTGGCACGGGATACATGTGGACGTGCATTGTCCTGTTGGAAGAGCAAGTTCCCTTTCCGGTCTAGGAATGGTAGAACGATGGGTTCGATGACGGTTTGGATGTACCGTGCACTATTCAGTGTCCCCTCGACGATCACCAGTGGTGTACGGCCAGTGTAGGAGATCGCTCCCCACACCATGATGCCGGGTGTTGGCCCTGTGTGCCTCGGTCGTATGCAGTCCTGATTGTGGCGCTCACCTGCACGGCGCCAAACACGCATACGACCATCATTGGCACCAAGGCAGAAGCGACTCTCATCGCTGAAGACGACACGTCTCCATTCGTCCCTCCATTCACGCCTGTCGCGACACCACTGGAGGCGGGCTGCACGATGTTGGGGCGTGAGCGGAAGACGGCCTAACGGTGTGCGGGACCGTAGCCCAGCTTCATGGAGACGGTTGCGAATGGTCCTCGCCGATACCCCAGGAGCAACAGTGTCCCTAATTCGCTGGGAAGTGGCGGTGCGGTCCCCTACGGCACTGCCTAGGATCCTACGGTCTTGGCGTGCATCCGTGCGTCGCTGCGGTCCGGTCCCAGGTCGACGGGCACGTGCACCTCCCGCCGACCACTGGCGACAACATCGATGTACTGTGGAGACCTCACGCCCCACGTGTTGAGCAATTCGGCGGTACGTCCACCCGGCCTCCCGCATGCCCACTATACGCCCTCGCTCAAAGTCCGTCAACTGCACATACGGTTCACGTCCACGCTGTCGCGGCATGCTACCAGTGTTAAAGACTGCGATGGAGCTCCGTATGCCACGGCAAACTGGCTGACACTGACGGCGGCGGTGCACAAATGCTGCGCAGCTAGCGCCATTCGACGGCCAACACCGCGGTTCCTGGTGTGTTCGCTGTGCCGTGCGTGTGATCATTGCTTGTACAGCCCTCTCGCAGTGTCCGGAGCAAGTATGGTGGGTCTGACACACCGGTGTCAATGTGTTCTTTTTTCCATTTCCAGGAGTGTATATGAACATATAAATACAGAAAGCATGCTTGGATTGGATGTTTTGGTGAAAACAAATGTTGAAATAAGACGAAAGATCGATGGAATGAAGTTTTGGGTTGGACTGCACTACCAAATGTTACACTGAAAACGAACCCTGTCCTTTCCATTGTGTTATCCCCCTATGTGTTTGTGTACTATTGTATATTTGCGTTATTCCTGTCTTTATGTGTTTAGCTAATAAGAGTTATGTTGTAGAATTTTTCTAATAATATGTTATTTACTTTGTAAAGATGTTTAGACATTATTTATTCTGTTTTTTTTAATGCTCATGTGTGAAGTTGATGTTTCAGAAGTTATTGTGATATTTTTTCATAATTCTTGTAACACTGATGTATATGTTTATTTCTATTCTTTTGTAAAGTTTGTGTTACTACAAATATTATCTGTATTGTTATGTTCTTTAATGATGTATTTTGTACCTTTGTAATTGTATTCTTATGTTATAAAATTGTAATTGACACCAGTTCATCAAATTAAGTAACTTGTGAGTTACATTTCACTGCACACGTTTCTGTTGGTCATAGTATATGGACAATATGTGAGAAGTAGGGACTGACAGTGTTTGCACGTGTGTTAATAATTCAGCAAGGGACTCGTTAACAGCATTGCTGGTTCTAAGGACAATTAGAAAAAAAACTTTGTGAGTGCACAAGTGGTGGTTTATGGACTTGCTACATTATCCGCAAGACTCTTCAATGGTGATTGTGCACCTGCACAGTCACAACAGATGGCTGCTGGCCATCTCTACAAGGACTACAGTTGGTCTGCATATTTGATGACCCCCCAATACCATTATTTCTACAAGGACTGCAGTGGGTCTGCACCTCTGGTGGTCCACCAATACCGTAGTCTCTACCAGGACTACAGTGGGTCTGCTCTGTGATGACCTACCTACCAATATTCTTAAAAACGTCGAATGACTCTGCTGTGGGTTTGCTCTGTTGTGGCCCATTACCTGTCAGCATGTCAAGAGTCAGCACTGTCTTTCCGTTGGAAGGGTAACACTACTTCTTCAAGACTGCATGGAAATCCACTACTTCCATGTGCTTTTTCTTTTACTGCTCAGACTTTTAGAAAAACACTGATATTTTACTGTGATGAACGATCAGGACTGTCTTTATGGACTGTGAGAAAATTTTAGCTTTTGACCAACATTGTTTCAATAAGTGTGTGCATTTGATTTCTTTGTTATTGTAATTATGGAAAATTTTATGAAATCATTATTGGCCACTGCCCAACACAATTTGTAAAATTTTTTGTGGGGAGCAGGGGGGCTATGTAAGTAGGCTGTTTATGTTTTCTTATTGGCAATGTTACGTAGCGCTCTCTATGAAAATCACTGGCTGTGCTGTGTGCAGTCTGTGGCTAGTTTGCATTGTTGTCTGCCATTGTAGTGTTGGGCAGCGGCAGCTGGATATTAACAGCGCGTAGCGTTGCGCAGTTGGAGGTGAGCCGGCAGCAGTGGTGGATGTGGGGAGAGAGATGGCGGAGTTTTGAAATTTGTAAGACTCGATGTCATGAACTGATATATATATATTATGACTACTAAGGTAAATACATTGTTTGTTCTCTATTAAAATCTTTCATTTGCTAACTATGCCTATCGGTAGTTAGTGCCTTCCGTAGTTTGAATCTTTTATTTAGCTGGCAGTAGTGGCGCTCGCTGTATTGCAGTAGTTCGAGTAACGAAGATTTTTGTGATGTAACTGATATGTGAAACGTATAGGTTAATGTTAGTCAGGGCCATTCTTTGTAGGGATTTTTGAAAGTCAGATTGCGTTACGCTAAAAATATTGTGTGTCAGTTTAAGCACAGTCGTGTATAATTGTTCGAAGGGGACGTGTCACTGGTTATATTTGAAGTTGCACAATAAATATTCCCATTGCAGATAGCAGTGCCTTTGAAACGTATTAAATTTGGCCACTTCATGTTGAAGTTTGTGCAAGGAAACATTTATTTACTTATATAACCCTAGAGATGGAAATACTATTAATAGATGATGATAAATGACAATATGTAAAGCTGAGTAATGACCAGTTACTATGTAAACAGACAGATCAAAGTCACAGAGTGTGGAAGCAGACGTTTCTTCTTTTGTCTACATAGGACCACAAGAGGTGTGAAGCAAAGATATTACAGTCTGTTACGCAGACACCCAAAGATTTTACCCGGAAGTATTTAGTGTTCAATGATAGAATCTGGAAACAGATAAGGGGTAATGAGTGGTTATTTGCAGCACCAAAGATGATTAGATTAGATTAGTACTTGCTCCATAGATCATGTATACGACACTTCGTAATGATGTGGAATATGTCAGATTAATAAAAGGTGTCTATGCAAGTTATTACAATACACAAAATATTACATGACACTTAATATTTATAATTTTTTGTGGGGGGGATGGGGAAATTACTCTCTTACTATATCCAAAAATTCATCTAATGAGTAGCAGGAGTTGCCATTCAGAAATTCTTTTAATTTCCTTTTAAATGCTATATGGCTATCTGTCAGATTTTTGATGCTATTCGGTAAGTGACTAAAGACTCTTGTGGCAGCATAGTTTACCCCCTTCTTAGCCAAAGTTAGAGTTAACCTTGAGTAGTGAAGATCATCCTTTGTCCTAGTGTTGTAGCATGTAAATTGCTATTACTTTTGATTTCGTTCGGATTGTTAATAACAAATTTCATAAGTGAATATGTATATTGTGAGGCTACAGTGAAGATCCCTAGCTCTTTAAATAAGTGTCTGCAGGATGATCTTGGATGAGCTCCAGCAATTATTCTGATTATACACTTTTGTGCAATGAACACTCTTTTACTTAATGATGAATTACCCCAGAATATGATACCATAAGAAAGCAGAGAATGAAAATAGGCAATGTAAGCTAATTTGCAATGACCCTAATAGCATGAGTAGCTGAACTCAAACGTTTCAGCAGATCTTCAGTATGTTTTTCCCGTTCAACCCCTCATCAATGCATACACCTAGAAATTTAGAATATTCTAACTTAGCTACCGATTTCTGATTGAAATCTATATTTAGTTATGGTGTCATTCCATTTACTGTGTGGAACTGTATATACTGCATTTTGTCAAAGTTTAATGAGAGCCCATTTGCAGAGAACCACTTAATGATTTTCCTGAAAACATTGTTTAAAATTTCATCAGTTAATTCTTGTCTGTTGGGTGTGATAGCTATACTTGCATCATCGGCAAAAAGTACCAGCTTTGCATCTTCGTGAATATAGAATGGCAAGTCATTAATATATATTAAGAACAGCAGAGGACCCAAGACCGAACCTTGTGGCACCCCATTCTTGATTGTTCCCCAGTTTTAGAAATCACCAGTGTTTTGCATATTATGTGAACTGCTTATTTCAACTTTCTGCACTCTTCCAGTTAGGTATGATTTAAACCACTTGAGCGCTGTCCCATTCATACCATAGTACACGAGCTTATCTAGAAGTATTCCACGATTTACACAATCAAAAGCCTTTGATAGATAACAAAAAATCTCAACGGGTGAGTTCCGGTTACTCAGAGCATTTAATATTTCACTAGGGAAAGTATATATAGCATTCTCCGTTGAAAAACCTTTCTGGAAACCAAACTGACAGTTTGTTAAAACTTTATTTTTACAGAGGTGTGAAGTTACTGTACAATACATGACTTTTTCAGGAATTTTGGATAAGGCAGTCAGAAGAGAGATTGGGTGGTAGTTGTTGATTTTGTGGCGGCGTTCGTAGCGACAAACAATTCGCTGTAGAAACGGCTTACGAAGTCACCGCCACACTTTTAATAGCGGGCGGACCGGTCCGCTGGAACAGTGAACAGAGAGATGAAAACCCAAACACTCTGATTAAATAAAAGTCGGTACTTATCTTTATTAACGAAGATACAGAAACACAGTAGTGAACTCCGTGTCTACAGAAGTCTGTCTAGTTCGAGTCGGAGCGGCTATGTCAGCGTCGGCTGACGACAAACAACAACTCTGCTGCGATGAACACACAACTGACTAGCAAGTACACAATTCGGTGGCGAGTATACAACTGAGCGGCGAATACAGAACTGTCCTAGATCTCGCGACTCCAGCGCTTAAGAAACCAGAAGCCAGCGGTGGCGCGCGCAGACTTGCGGCGATTTCCTGTCTCGCTGGCGCTGCTTTTGCGGACGGCGTCCGGACTTTGATGCTGCCAACCTTTTGGCAGCGGGCTCGGGTGGCATTACTGGCTAGGATATAACAGTTGACATCAGACGTATCCCCATTTTTATGCAGTGGTTTAACAATGGTATACTTCAGTCTATCTGGGAAAATACCTTGCTTCAGAGAGCTATTACATATGTGGCTTAGAATCCCACTTATCTCTTGGGAACAACCTTTTATTATCCTGCTGGAAATGCCATCAACTCCATGTGAGCTTTTATTCTTGAGAGAGTTTATTATCTTCCTAATTTCAGGAGAGGTGGGTGGAATTTCAATTGTATCAAATTGTGTGGATAAGGCGTCTTCCATTAACTGCCTTGCTTCTTCTAATGAACATTTAGATCCTATTTTCTCTACAACATTTAAAAAGTGATTATTCAAAACGTTTTCGACTTCCAAATTGTTGTTTGTCAAGTTTCCATTCGCTTTGATAGTAATGCCGTCATCCTGTATTCTTGGTTGCCCTGTCTCCCTTGAAATAATGTTCCAAGTTGTTTTGATTTTGTTACCAGAGGTATTAATCTCAGACATGAAGCACATGTTTCTGGACTTTTTAATAACCTTTCTTAATGTAGCACAGTAGTTTTTATAATATTTGGATGTTTCGGGGTCATTACCCTTTCTTGTTGTTAGATACAGTTCCCTTTTGTGGTTACAAGATATTTTTATTACTTTAGTAAACCAAGGCTTTTTGCATGGTTTCTTATAATTAGATTTAACTACTTTCTTGGGGAAACAGTTTTCATATTCTCTTACAAATGTATCACGAAATAAGTTATATTTTAAATTAGCATCGGGTCCCTTGTACAACTCATCCCAGTCTAACTGCGGAAGATTTTCCCTGAAATTTCTAATTGTTGAGTCATTAATTGAATACACAACTTTGGAGGGTAGTTTTGAATTACTGAATCTAGCTATGTCATATACTTTAACTAGCTGAGCACCATGATCAGAAAGGCCATTCTCAACAGGACAAGATTTATGTTTTTAAACTTATCTTGGTTTATAAAACGGTTATCTATCAATGTGTTGCTGTCCTTTACTACCCGAGTAGGAAAATCAATGACAGATGTCAAATTGAAAGAACCGAGTAAGACTTCCACGTCATTCTTCGTATTACACTCTTTCAGTGAATCAACATTGAAATGCCCACAAATAATAATTTGCTTTCCCCTATCGGACAGGTGTTACAGTGTTATGCAGTGATAGTGAACCCACTGATGTAATTATTTGTGGTAAGGCAAACTGAAATTTCTGGATAAGTGTAGAGGATATGGTGCCCAGTAACTGATATAAGCAGAAACTATTATTAGAAGAAACATGACAAATATTGATGTAGTTCCAAGCTTGAAAATGTATACATGTATAAGTATATTGTTAACCAAGAAAACAGGAATATAATTGAATGCACTTTGAATTTACTTGATGAGCATGTGAATTTTCATTAAGTTGTGTGCCCATTTGGAGTTACGAAGGGTTAAGTATAGTAATTCTGAACGTGATTCTGTGTATTTCTCGACAGATTAAATGTTGTAGAGATTTGACCTTTTCAGGCTTTCCCGACCGATCTGTCGCAAATGCACTTCGCGCGTTTGTCGCCATATCATATTGTGCAAATTCCACAATGTTTCGTCGATACAACTGTTCAACGTCTTAACGGGGTGGTAGATGCTGTTTTAGCAATTTCATCTTTGGCTCTGTCAATATCATCGTTTACTATTGTACCTTAAACGTACTTTAAACGTAAGTTTAAGTACTATAGTACAGCCAGTTTAAACATGCGCTCTAGGCTACGACTGTGCTGTCTGACACTTCTGTGGTTAAAGGCTAAGTTAAATCTGAGCAGTGCGTTGGGTAGAGTCATGAATCGTAAGTTCCTGTTTCTTCTGTTTTAATTCAATGGCAGTCATTGCTGGATTCCAGGTGGCGCTTAGTTGGATGCCTGCATCCAGTTGATAAGATTGCCCGCCTTACGGATATGTACGGCCTCCATAAGAACCAACTCCCGGGAAGATGACGCTGGGGATAGAATTTCAGTCTTCTCCTTAGACATACGATAATCGGTGTCCAGGCAATGCTCCGCTATCATCTACATCTACGTCTACATTTATACTCCGCAAGCCACCCAACGGTGTGTGGCGGAGGGCATTTTACGTGCCACTGTCATTACCTCCCTTTCCTGTTCCAGTCGCGTATCGTTCGCGGGAAGAACGACTGCCGGAAAGCCTCCGTGCGCGCTCGAATCTCTCTAATTTTACATTCGTGATCTCCTCGGGAGGTATAAGTAGGGGGAAGCAATATATTCGATACCTCATCCACAAACGCACCCTCTCGCAACCTGGACAGCAAGCTACACCGCGATGCAGAGCGCCTCTCTTGCAGAGTCTGCCACTTGAGTTTGCTAAACATCTCCGTAACGCTATCACACTTACCAAATAACCCTGTGACGAAACGCGCCGCTCTTCTTTGGATCTTCTCTATCTCCTCTGTCAACCCGACCTGGTACGGATCCCACACTGATGAGCAATACTCGAGTATAGGTCGAACGAGTGTTTTGTAAGCCACCTCCTTTGTTGATGGACTACATTTTCTAACGACTCTCCCAATGAATCTCAACCTGGTGCCCGCCTTACCAACAATTAATTTTATATGATCATTCCACGTACGCATACTCCAGATATTTTACAGAAGTAACTGCTACCAGTGTTTGTTCCGCTGTCATATAATCATACAATAAAGGATCCTTCTTTCTATGTATTCGCAATACATTACATTTGTCTATGTTAAGGGTCCGTTGCCATTCACTGCACCAAGTGCCTATCCGCTGCAGATCTTCCTGCATTTCGCTGCAATTTTCTAATGCTGCAACTTCTCTGTATACTACAGCATCATCCACGAAAAACCGCATGGAACTTCCGACACTATCTACTAGGTCATTTATATATATTGTAAAAAGCAATGTTCCCATAACACTCCCCTGTGGCACGCCAGAGGTTATTCTAACGTCTGTAGACGTCTCTCCATTGATAACAACATGCTGTGTTCTGTTTACTAAAAACTCTTCAATCCAGCCACACAGCTGGTCTGATATTCCGTAGGCTCTTACTTTGTTTATAAGGCAACAGCGCGGAACTGTATCGAACGTCTTCCGGAAGTCGAGGAAAATGGCATCTACCTGGGATCCCGTATCTAATATTTTCTGGGTCTCATGAACAAATAAAGCGAGTTGGGTCTCACTCGATCGCTGTTTCCGGATTCCATGTTGATTCCTACAGAGTAGATTTTGGGTTTCCAGAAATGACATGATACGCGAGCAAAAAACATGTTGTAAAATTCTGCAACAGATCGATGTCAGAGATATAAGGCTATAGTTTTGCGCATCTGCTCGACGACCCTTCTTGAAAACTGATGTATCAGGTTGGCCCAGGCGTGTATGACGACTGTGTTCAACACAACGCTCTTGCACGGTTCCGCATGTCTGCCCAATACAAGATTTTCCACATTAGCATGGTCTCTTGTAATCGCCACGTATCCTAAAGCCAGAATTTTCTTTGACTGAACGCAACAAATTCCTCAATTTTGCTGGTGGTCGACAAACACACTACGTGTCGTGTCTCTTGAGGATTTTTCTATTCTTAAAGATATATCGCCAAAATAGGGCAAAAACGCAGTTGCAATGTGTGCCTCCGCATCTTCATTAACATCCCTGCTTGGAACGGAATCCATGGCATATCTGTCTGTCAAAATAGCTGTCTTGTTGGAACACCGTTCTTAGCTGCTGTAGCTCACCAGTCAGACTGTCGGTATCTGAGACCACATGTGGTCTACATACCAAAGAGCATAAGACACTGCTGTGTTGGGCAGCTTGTGGCCTGCAGATGTAACTGTGTGTGAGTCGCTTTGAGGTAGGCATTATGTCCCTGTGTAACGTCTACTTTTCTTCTAACCGTGACATCCAGGAATGGTAAGATACCATCTTTTTCCACGTCCATGATGAACTGTATGTTCGGTTGGAGCGAGTTGAAATTCGGGGGAAACTTGACAAGAAAAGACATTATGATTATAGTTGCTTTGTTCAAATGTATGCATTAAAAGAAGTAGCATATTCGTTAAGTGTTCATGATAAAATGATATTGTTTGTGACAAAAAAAGAGATCATGATATGTTTACCATAAAGGTTGCTTTGTGCAAACATGAATTAAAAGAAATAGAAACCATCATGTATTCCTTATAAAAGATTTGTTTCGTGCAAATATGTGTATTACAAATGGTGTATTCATAAAGTGTTTGTGAGAAAGTGGTGACGCATATGGTCCTCGATAAGTAGAAGATTATCATGTGTGTATAGTAAGCGATATGCTTTGTTCAAAGGTGTGCATAGTAAAGAAATTCCGTACGTGAATATAAAGAGTCACGTTGAAAGGAATATGTGATTAATTGTGTCCATAGGATAAATATTTTACAGGATTGATGATGAACTGAAGAAGTGAATGTGTATGGTAAAATACATAAGTATAAATGAAGGAAGAGAACTGCTTGCAAAGGAAAAATGAAAATAAAGTAAAAGTTCATGAGGCACATACTAACACAGCTGACAGAAAATTTTGTTTCTTACACGCTCATTGAGTCTTAGTTATTTTCCCACCGAGTTTCCCTGTCTGAAAATATTTCCGCCTTGTATCCTCAGGCATCAGGCCGCTCCACTACTATAGACAGTATCAGCTACCATCTGGATCCACTCACAGGACACTACAGAATGTTGCACATGTCCAAGAGGCTTGAAGACACCAGAAAGTTTAATATTGACTAAATGATGGTGGGAGGGTGATATCAGAACCAGATGTGAACGCTGACCACGATTTATTCCTTATGAATTACTAACTAAAACTGAAGAGATTGCAAAACCATAGGAAATTAAGGGGATGACACCAGAAATAATGAAAGAAGCAGAGATTGTTGAGAGTTTCGAAGGGAGCATTACACAAAGATATACTGTAACTGGGGAAAGGAATACAGTAGAAGACGAACGGATAGGTTTGTAGAGAAATATTAAGGCAGTAGAGCATTACATTACATTAATACTTGTTCCATAGATCAAGAATTCGACATTCTGTAATGATGTGGAACATCTCAATTTGTAATAAGTTTTTTACACAATATGATTTTTTTTTACAGTTACTACTTCACATTTATTTAGTAGAAGGAGTTTCATTCAGAAATTCTTTTAATTTGTTTTTGAATGTTGGTTGGCTGTCTGCCATACTTTAAACGCTAGTTGTTAAATGACCAAAGACTTTTGTGGCAGCAAAATTCACCCCTTTCGATGCTAAAGTCAGATTTAACCCACAATAGTGAAGTTCAGCCTTTCTTCTAGTGTTGTAGCTATGTACTTTGCTATTATTTTAAAACTAGGATCGATTATTAATAACAAATTTCATAAGTGAATATATGTGTTCTGATGGTACTGTGAATATCCACAGTTTCTTAAATAAGTGTCTGCAAAGTGATCTTGGGTGGTTTTCTATTATTATTCAGATTACACACTTTTGTGCAATAAATAGTTTTTCTCTTAATGATAAATTACCATTAAATATGATGCCATATGAAAGCAGTGAATGAATATAGGCGCAGTAGACTAATTTACTGATATTTTTATCGCCAAAGTGGCAATAACCCTAATAGCATAAGTAGGTGTGAATTCAGCAGATCATCAACATGTTTCTTCGAATTCAATTTCTAATCATTCCACACACTCAAAAATTTTGAATGTTCTTCCTTAGCAACAGACTTGTTTTGAAAGTCTATATTTGTCAATGGTGTTATGTCATCTAAGGTACAGAACTGTATATACCGTGTTTTCTCAAAATTTAGTGAGTGTCGATTTGCAGAGAACCACCTAATAATTTTCTCAAAGACATCATCTTCAATTTTCTCAGATAATTCCTGTTTGTTAGGTGTGACTACTATACTTGTATCTACAGCAAATAGAACTAGCTTTACATCTTCATGAATATAGAGTGGAAAGTCATTAATTGTATATTAAGAACAATAAATAACCCAAAACTGACCTCAGTGGTACACCATTCTTCATACCTCCCCAGTTAGAGGACTCTGCTAATTTTTGCAGAGTATTTGTACTGTTAATTTCAACCTTCTGCATTCTTCCATTTAAATATGAATTAAACCGTTTGTGTACTGTCCTACTCATACCACTACGCTTAAACTTATCTAGAAGAATTTCATGATTCTCTCAGTCAAAACCCTTCGAGCGATCAGAAAATATCCCAGTTGGTGGTGTTCGGTTATTCATGGCATTTAGTACTTGATCTGTGGAAACCAAATGTAGCACTTTCTGTTGAAAAGACTTCCTGAAAACAGAACTGACGATATGTTACTACTTCATTTTTACAAACATGTGAAGCTACTCAGGGATACATAACTTTTTCAAGAATTTTGGAAAAAATTGTTAGAAGCGAGATTGGGCGATAGTTGTACCATCAGATCTATCCCCATTTTTGTGCAATGGTTTAACAATAGCATATTTCACTCTATCCAAAAAATGCCCTGTTTCAGTGAGCTACTACATATGTGGCTGAGAATCCTACTTATCTGTTAGGAACAAGCTTTTAGTACTCTGTTCGAAAGCTTTTACTTCTGAGTGGACTTATTATTTTCCTAATTTCAGTAGGAGAGGTGGTTTGAATTTCAGTTTTATCAGATTGCATGTACAGTAGTTTTATCAGGTTGCATATACAGCCTTGCATTTTCTAACGCACAGCTGGATGCCTTTATCTCCACAAGAATTAAAAATGATTATGAAAATATCTCCTGCTTCTGACCTTTTGTTAACAAACTTTTCGTTGATAGAAATACAGTCTTCCTGTGCTCTCGGTTGCCCTGTTTCCATTTTTAACAATATTCCAAATAGTTTTCATTTTATTATCGGAGGTGCTAATCCCAGACATAATGCAGATATTCCTGAACTTTTTAATAACTTTTCTCAATACAGTGCAGTAGTTTTTAAAATGTATGACTGTTTCTGGATCATTACTCCTTCTAGCTAAAAGATACGTTTCCCTTTTCTGTTTACAAGATATTTTTATCCTTTTACTAAGACAAACGTCTTTGTCATTTGTGGCATATAGTGCTTAAGAACCTCTAAATATATGAGATGGTGTGGAAGAAGTAAAAAGTTCCGACGACGCAGTCTCCGACGCAATGTGTCTCGAAGTATCACATGATCTATTCTTACCAGTGGTGCTGTAAAATACTTACCGAAAATAACTGCATTTGCTGCGTATCTATGCCTCATTATCCCCGAATTAATTGCAATGAAAGTGAATTGGGGAACTTTTTATGAGGCAAATCTTAGGCATCGGCAAGTAGGGTGGAACTCGTGGAAAAGGAAGGTGCAAGTTAACAAATTTGCGATGGTAAAACGTATGAAAAATATAATACGATGTTTCAAATAGACGACATAGATATGATTCTCAGTAATGGATAAATAAAAAGCGTGAGATCAAACCATTTAACATCCACACCGGACATTGTATTTCAAAGACATTTCAAAATAAGACTACAAGGCTCTGAAACATGATCTTGTGAGTGGTCAGTCTCTTGGTAAGTCACTTGTATTTACCAATGGTTAAATAAGAAGCGTGTAGCGATTATAACGTGTTTCAGCTATGCCAAAAATGGGGAAAAAAGGCATAACAATCACAATGGTAACTGCAAATGCAAAATGCAACGCGAAAAGGAACACAGTTCTGCATAAACTTAAAGCACGTGTGAATTACAATCACATTAATGCTATCAGAATACTCGCCACCTGCTGTGATCTCATCGCATTGGTGACTGTTGTCTTTTGAATGCACCCACCTCGAAAATACAAGTGTCCAATGACGTCAGTTCCATGTTCTGCTAGGAAGCAGTGTGCTTTGTGCAGAGCTCCAAGGAGTTCCAACAGAAACGTAAGTGTCCAGCCCACTGATTGGCTGTCACGAATCAAAGCTTCTGCGTGCGTCCCAGAGATAACTGGCGGTTCATATGCAAAGATGCAATGCTCTAGCAGACAGAGTCCACTGGGAGCGGATCGTCTTTGTGTTGACAACTTACTTAGGCATGGCAAGCGAGTATGTAACATGAGCGTTCGAGTGAAATCGGGTGTCCTTCAAGGTGAGGAAAATTAGGAAACGAGATACTGAATGTAGTACCAGCGTGGTTTGACAAGTCTAGTGAACTTTCATAAAAAAAATGGAACATCTTCCTCTCGCCTTCACTGATATCTTTGATTACCCCAGGGACCATACACAGAATTTCAACAGTGCACAGCATGCAATTCATTGTTGACAGCCGTCTGAAGTGGTGAGTGAGTCGACTGCGATTAAAAATGGAGAAGTCGTGTTTCTTGCTGCTATTAAACATTATCATTCGAAGAGTTTGACGGCTGCACACATCGAAACAGATTTTGATGAACTTCACGCGAACGCTACACCACTATTGCAGACCATTTACTTCTGGATTAATGAATTTAAACGTGGTCGGAGAAGTAACAAGACGAAGCAGACTCTGGCTATCCAACTGAGGTAACCACAAAGGAATCTGTTGACAGAATGCATGATATGATTATGGAAAACCCACGAATAATAACTCGTGATATTAATAATTTTTACTTATGGACCGTCTGACAGCAACTGAATAAAACACAATTTTAGTGCCATACGCGTTTCGGCTTTATTTTCTGCAAGGCATCATCAGTGGCAGGTTGCGTGGACAATTTCCTACATATTACGCTCCTGTTGCATATTTGGTGTTGTTCTTCTTCTTATGAACGCCAATTTGCAGTTTTTTCCCCATTCCACAACACTATGCACTGAACGCTTGTTTTAAAGCAATGTTTTGGTTTCTGTTGCCGACTTGGACAGTCGTCAACAGAAACCAAAACATGAAACTTTGGCTTTCTGGGAGGATATTGTCATTCAGTGAGAAAGTGTTAGTTGCAATCGGCGAATATTCTACAGAAATGAAACTGCCTGGCGGATTAAAACTGTGTGCAGGACCGAGAGTCGAACTCGAGACCTTTGCCTTTCGCGGGCAAGTGCTCTACCGACTAAGCTACCCAAGCACGACTCACGACCCGTCCTCACAGCTTGAATTCTGCCAGTACCTCGTCTCCTACCTTCCACACTTCACAAAAGCTCTTCTGCGAACCTTGCAGAACTAGCACTCCTGGAAGAAAGAATATTGCGGAGACATGACTTAGCCACAGCCTGGGGGATATTTCCAGAATGAGATTTTCACTCTGCTGCGGAGTGTGCGCTGATATGAAACTTCCTGGTAGATTAAAACTGTATTGAGTTCGCGTCTCGGTCGGACACACAGTTTTAATCTGCCAGAAAGTTTCATATGAGCGCACACTCCGCAGCAGAGTGAAAATCTCATTTTGGTATATTCTGCAGAGTTTGACAGAACCTACTTTTCAAATGGGATGAAAACGCTGGCGTATGGCTGGACCAAGTCTACATCGCTCAGAGCAGTCAACGTCGGAAGTTAAGTGCGTTGTTTGCGAAACAAACATTTTCCTGTCTTTTTTGCTAACTGTTCAGCGAAATAGCTCAAGGTAGTCGATGTAGAGAAGCAGTAAAATACAGACTGACAACAGTAAGCAGTGCATATCAGAAAAAGAAAACTTTGTAACAGCGAACAAAATATAAAGACTGCTTCCCTGTAAAAGTATTTGTCTCGAGTTCAGCCTCTTATAGAAATAAAATGAGGATGGAGAGCGCTTAACACAAGTTAGAAGCTTTTTGTACAATTTAGGAATGGTGGAAAGGATGTGCATATGGGGGTGGGGGGGAGGGACAGAAATCTGGAGTGTGATCATAGCTTGACTATAGTAACCGGACTAAAACTGATGTGGACTCCAGTAGTCATGCAGCTGTGAAGGGTGTTCCACAGGATGGATCTGGCTGGAGATCTGCTTCAAAGACCGCAACAACAACAGTGACAGTAAGTCAGATGAGTTCATTGCCAACAATTTTCTGTTGGCAAAAAGCCTAAACTCTGCGCATTTTTGAGTGGCCACTGCCCCAAAAATCACGATACTGCAGGCACGAGCGCAATAGTATATTTCTGGTGTTTTTTCACTGAAAATCCGGGTCTACAAGTGCATACCTTCAGAAAGGCAAATGTCTCCTGCGTTGTGCAAACACGATTGGCTGTAAAATGTGCTTATGCTTGACCAAGAAAGATTAGTCTTCCTCCTATCCTAACCAGAGTGGGGATTGCTTTGCATGGAGACCGCCGGTTTACCTGGGGACGGTGAGCACCTCGGCGAGCGCCCAGCGCAGAGAGTCCTCGGTGATGTTGCTCGTGGCCAGCGTGACAGCGTAGCCCTGCCTCTGCGCCTGCGCCATGTTGAGCAGCTGGTCGCCATACACTGGGATCCCCACCAGCGGCACTCCGTGGGTGAAGGCCTCCTGGTTGCTCAGGAGACCACCGTGTGTTATGAACGCCCGCACATTTTTGTGGGCTGCAACATAAGGAAAGCAAGGCGTGGCCATAGCTACAGTACTCAACTGAAACACTGCACTCGTATGTCTACATCTACATCTACATCCATACTCCGCAACCCACCTGACGGTGTGTGGCGGAGGGTACCCTGAGTACCTCTATCGGTTCTCCCTTCTATTCCAGTCTCGTATTGTTCGTGGAAAGAAGGATTGTCTGTATGCTTCTGTGTGGGCTCTAATCTCTCTGATTTTATCCTCACGGTATCTTCGCGAGATATACGTAGGAGGGAGCAATATACTGCTTGACTCTTCGGTGAAGGTATGTTCTCGAAACTTTAAGAAAAGCCCGTACCGAACTACTGAGCGTCTCTCCCGCAGAGTCTTCCACTGGAGTTTATCTATCATCTCCGTAACTAAATGATCCTGTAACGAAGCGCGCTGCTCTCCGTTGGATCTTCCCTCTCTCTTCTATCAACCCTATCTGGTGCGGATCCCACACCGCTGAGCAGTATTCAAGCAGTGGGCGAACAAGCGTACTGCAACCTACTTCCTTTGTTTTCGGATTGCATTTCCTTAGGATTCTTCCAATGAATCTCAGTCTGGCATCTGCTTTACCGACGATCAACTTTATATGATCATTCCATTTTAATCACTCCTAATGCGTACTCCCAGATAATTTATGGAATTAACTGCTTCCAGTTGCTGACCTGCTATTTTGTAGCTAAATGGTAAGGGATCTATCTTTCTATGTATTCGCAGCACATTACACTTGTCTACATTGAGATTCAATTGACATTCCCTGCACCATGCGTCAATTCGCTGCAGATCCTCCTGCATTTCAGTAAAATTTTCCATTGTTACAACCTCTCGATACACCACAGCATCATCTGCAAAAAGCGTCAGTGAACTTCCGATGTCATCCACCAGGTCATTTATGTATGTTGTGAACAGCAACGGTCCCATGACACTCCCCTGTGGCACACCTGAAATCACTCTTACTTCGGAAGACTTCTCTCCATTGAGAATGACATGCTGCGTTCTGTTATCTAGGAACTCTTCAATCCAATCACACAATTGGTCTGATAGTCCGTATGCTCTTACTTTGTTCATTAAACGACTGTGGGGAACTGTATCGAACGCCTTGCGGAAGTCAAGAAACACGGCATCTACCTGTGAACCCGTGTCTATGGCCCTCTGAGTCTCGTGGACGAATAGCGCGAGCTGGGTTTCACACGACCGTCTTTTTCGAAACCCATGCTGATTCCTACAGAGTAGATTTCTAGTCTCCAGAAAAGTCATTATACTCGAACATAACACGTGTTCCAAAGTTCTACAACTGATCGACGTTAGAGATATAGGTCTATAGTTCTGCACATCTGTTCGACGTCCCTTCTTGAAAACGGGGATGACCTGTGCCCTTTTCCAATCCTTTGGAACGCTACGCTCTTCTAGAGACCTACGGTACACCGCTGCAAGAAGGGGGGCAAGTTCCTTCGCGTACTCTGTGTAAAATCGAACTGGTATCCCATCAGGTCCTAGTAAAGAACTAGTATCTTAGCATCATTCCAAACACACTGAGCCTACATGCGTCTGAGGACACCCAGCACTGTTCGATCCAAAAATATCAGTGAGGTAAGTAATAGCGTTCATTGGAGAAGTCTTCCACTAAGTTCTGAAGGGAGGTGTTTGTTTCAATTCTTGGTGAAATACTGTGAGCAATGGTTTTCAGTACACTGGACGAATAGCGTATCGAATTACCTAGATTATATCAGTTGGGTCCAAGTACATGGACTATAACCCATTCACCACATTACTTTCTACCCTGACCTATGGAAGACATCAGAAGCCCTCCTGTTCCTAAATCCCAACAAACATACTCATTAAATCGCTTCGATCCATCAGCTTTACGGCAGTCTTCAGTGAAACCTTTGAATCCATCCTCCAAACACATTGGACAATACTTCTATTCCCCAATCACCTGCCATGACCTTCGTCTCAAGTTTTCCTCTTTGAACCAACTTGTAAAGGAACCGCAAGACCGCTACGGTCGCAGGTTCGAATCCTGCCTCGGGCATGGATGTTTGTGATGTCCTTAGGTTAGTTAGGTTTAACTAGTTCTAAGTTCTAGGGGACTAATGACCTCAGCAGTTGAGTCCCATAGTGCTCAGAGCCATTTGAACCATTTTGAACCAACTTGTAAATGTAGTTTGCCTCTCATACCAATAACATGAGACACGTGAGCCCTCTGTATCTCTAGACATAAAAAAAGCCTATGACTGTGCATGGCTATTCAGTGGGCAGACTTCTGAGGGTGTCTAAGAACCACAAAAGTTTTCAGTTATGGTGGTGTTGCGAGATGTTGTTTAGGATGTGAAAGTTTGTTTTGGCCTTGTGAAGATAACACTACACTTTTTTTTGTTTTGTGCTTTATTTTCATCATACGAGCACTTTGAAAATGTTATTTCAGAATAAGTTTTGTAAATTTAATTCTTGGTACAATTATGTTTCGTTTACATAATGTAGTTACTACGAATAATTTCGCCATTTCCATTTATCCTGATGTATTATGCTCTCTTATCTGTTAAAGGGGGGTGAGACGTCAAATGGGCCAACTTGGAGCAGGAGAGGCACCACAGGACATTTTAATTTCTACTGTCTATACTTTAACAAATAAATTCATAAAACTTTCTCAGCATCACCAGGAAGGATTCAGGATTCACACTCACAACAGTGGAAGTGCAAAAACATAACAAACTAATTTTTTTTAGATATGAAATTTCATCATTTTTTCACTTCCTGTTGGCTGCATTTGTTGCTATAGGTAAATTTTTCTTCACAAGTAAGAGAAATTTTTTGATGAATTTTGCACAGCATACAAACCATACTTACAGGTGTGTGAAACTCTAGAATTTTCCAAATCTATTCAAAACTGTGGTAAAAATTGAGATAATTAACTACAAAATTGGATTTTTTTCTAAACACGAAGTTTAAAACGTAACAGCTCATTCATTTTTTCATAAATTAAATAGATTCTAGAGTTTCAGACACCTATAAGTATGGTTTGTATGCTGTGCAAAAGCCATCGAACAGTCTCTCTTACTTATGAAGAAAAGTGTACCTATAGCAACAAATGCAGCCAATACTAAGTGAAAAAATGATGAAATTTCACATGTAAAAAAAACTATTTTGTTATGTTTTTGCACTTCCACTGCTATGTGTGTGAATCCTGAATCCTTCCTGGACATGCTGACAAAGTTTTATGAATTAATTGTAAAAGTATAGACAGTGGAAATTAAAATGTCCTGTGGTGCCTCTCCTGCTCCAAGTCGGCCCGTTTGACCTCAACATTTTGCTTGAATTCATTTTCTATGATAGACCCGTGGTCTAGGGGTAGCCGGCACGGTAGCTCAGCGTGTTCGGTCAGAGGGTTAGCAGCCCTCTGTAATAAAAAAACTGAGCTAATCGATCAACAACGAACTTAAACGGATGTCTTACGACGTCCGCCCCGAGCTGATGCAACGAACAAAAGCGACCAAAATGAGATTTAAAAAAAAAAAAAAAAAAAAAAAATGGGTAGCGTGTTTGATTCATAATCAAAATGTCTTCGGTCCCGAGTTCGATCCCCGCCACTGCCTAAATTTTGATAAACAATCAGCATTGGCGGCCGAAGACTTCCGGCACAAGAAGTCAGCCTCATTCTGCCAACGACCTTGTCAAAAAGGGCGGACGAGCGGATAGAGGTTCAGGGCATTCTCTTGTCCTATGGGTGGGAAATTGCCCCTAAAGGCGGAAGAATCAGCAATGATCAACGGCATGAGGATGCAGAAGGCAATGGAAACCACTGCATTAAAGACACGTAACGTGTATCCACAGGACATGTGGCCTGTAATGGAAGAAGTATCATGATGATCTCTCCATTGGCAAAAGATTCCGGAATAGTCCCCCATTCGGATCTCCGGGAGGGGACTGCCAAGGGGGAGGTTACCATGAGAAAAAGATTGAATAATCAACGAAAGGATAACGTTCTACGAGTCGGGGCGTGGAATGTCAGAAGCTTGAACGTGGTAGGGAAACTAGAAAATCTGAAAACGGAAATGCAAAGGCTCAATCTAGATGTAGTAGGGGTCAGTGAAGTGAAGTGGAAGGAAGACAAGGATTTCTGGTCAGATGAGTATCGGGTAATATCAACAGCAGCAGAAAATGGTATAACAGGTGTAGGATTCGTTATGAATAGGAAGGTAGGGCAGAGGGTTTGTTACTGTGAACAGTTCAGTGACCGGGTTGTTCTAATCAGAATCGACAACAGACCAACACCGACAACGATAGTTCAGGTATACATGCCGACGTCGCAAGCTGAAGATGAACAGATAGAGAAAGTGTATGAGGATATTGAAAGGGTAATGCAGTTTGTAAAAGGTGACAAAAATCTAATAGTCATGGGCGACTGGAATGCAGTTGTAGGGGAAGGAGTAGAAGAAAAGGTTACAGGAGAATATGGGCTTGGGACAAGGAATGAAAGAGGAGAAAGACTAATTGAGTTCTGTAACAAGTTTCAGCTAGTAATAGCGAATACCCTGTTCAAGAATCACAAGAGGAGGAGGTATACTAGGAAAAGGCCGGGAGATACGGGAAGATTTCAATTAGATTACATCATGGTCAGACAGAGATTCCGAAATCAGATACTGGATTGTAAGGCGTACCCAGGAGCAGATATAGACTCAGATCACAATATAGTAGTGATGAAGAGTAGGCTGAAGTTCAAGACATTAGTCAGGAAGAATCAATACGCAAAGAAGTGGGACACGGAAGTACTAAGGAATGACGAGATACGTCTGAAGTTCTCTAACGCTATAGATACAGCAATAAGGAATAGCGCAGTAGGCAGTACAGTTGAAGAGGAATGGACATCTCTAAAAAGGGCCATCACAGAATTTGGGAAGGAAAACATAGGTACAAAGAAGGTAGCTGCGAAGAAACCATTGGTAACAGAAGAAATATTTCAGTTGATTGATGAAAGAAGGAAGTACAAACATGTTCCGGGAAAATCAGGAATACAGAAATACAAGTCGCTGAGGAATGAAATAAACAGGAAGTGCAGGGAAGCTAAGACGAAATGGCTGTAGGAAAAATGTGAAGACATCGAAAAAGATATGATTGTCGGAAAGACAGACTCAGCATACAGGAAAGTCAAAACAACCTTTGCTGACATTAAAAGCAACGGTGGTAACATTAAGAGTGCAACGGGAATTCCACTGTTAAATGCAGAGGAGAGCGCAGATAGGTAAAAAGAATACATTGA
Organism: Schistocerca nitens; assembly: GCF_023898315.1. Lineage (NCBI taxonomy): Eukaryota > Metazoa > Arthropoda > Insecta > Orthoptera > Acrididae > Schistocerca > Schistocerca nitens. Next base: position 16,052,661 of record NC_064622.1, read on the forward strand.
AAGCCTCTGTGATGGTGAAGATTTGTCTGATGTGATAGAAGAAGAAACAGGAGTCGATTTAGAAGAGATAGGGGATCCAGTATTAGAATCGGAATTTAAAAGAGCTTTGGAGCACTTACGGTCAAATAAGGTAGAAGGGATAGATAACATTCCATAAAAATTTCTAAAATCATTGGGGGAAGTGGCAACAAAACGACTATTCACGTTGGTGTGTAGAATATATGAGTCTGGCGACATACCATCTGACTTTCGGAAAAGCATCATCCACACAATTCCGAAGACGGCAAGAGCTGACAAGTGCGAGAATTATCGCACAATCAGCTTAACAGCTCATGCATCGAAGCTGCTTACAAGAATAATATACAGAAGAATGGAAAAGAAAATTGAGAATGCGCTAGGTGACGATCAGTTTGGCTTTAGGAAAAGTAAAGGGACGAGAGAGGCAATTCTGACGTTACGGCTAATAATGGAAGCAAGGCTAAAGAAAAATCAAGACACTTTCATAGGATTTGTCGACCTGGAAAAAGCGTTCGACAATATAAAATGGTGCAAGCTGTCCGAGATTCTGAAAAAAGTAGGGGTAAGTTATAGGGAGAGACGGGTCATATACAATATGTACAACAACCAAGAGGCAATAATAAGAGTGGACGATCAAGAACGAAGTGCTCGTATTAAGAAGGGTGTAAGACAAGGCTGTAGCCTTTCGCCCCTACTGTTCAATCTATACATCGAGGAAGCAATGATGGAAATAAAAGAAAGGTTCAGGAGTGGAATTAAAATACAAGGTGAAAGGATATCAATGATACGATTCGCTGATGACATTGCTATCCTGAGTGAAAGTGAAGAAGAATTAAATGATCTGCTGAACGGAATGAACAGTCTAATGAGTACACAGTATGGTTTGAGAGTAAATCGGAGAAAGACAAAGGTAATGAGAAGTAGTAGAAATGAGAACAGCGAGAAACTTAACATCAGGATTGATGGTCACGAAGTCAATGAAGTTAAGGAATTCTGCTACCTAGGCAGTAAAATAACCAATGACGGACGGAGCAAGGAGGACATCAAAAGCAGACTCGCTATGGCAAAGAAAGGCATTTCTGGCCAAGAGAAGTCTACTAATATCAAATACCGGCCTTAATTTGAGGAAGAAATTTCTGAGGATGTACGTCTGGAGTACAGCATTGTATGGTAGTGAAACATGGACTGTGGGAAAACCGGAACAGAAGAGAATCGAAGCATTTGAGATGTGGTGCTATAGACGAATGTTGAAAATTAGTTGGACTGATAAGGTAAGGAATGAGGAGGTTCTACGCAGAATCGGAGAGGAAAGGAATATGTGGAAAACACTGATAAGGAGAAGGGACAGGATGATAGGACATCTGCTAAGACATGAGGGAATGAGTTCCATGGTACTAGAGGGAGCTGTAGAGGGCAAAAACTGTAGAGGAAGACAGAGATTGGAATACGTCAAGCAAATAATTGAGGACGTAGGTTGCAAGTGCTACTCTGAGATGAAGAGGTTAGCACAGGAAAGGAATTCGTGGCGGGCCGCATCAAACCAGTCAGTAGACTGATGACCAAAAGAAAAAAAAATGAACAGAATAATGTGAGGTTATGTCCTGTATAACACTATAAGTCAATGTAATCAGAATCCTTGAAAGCGGAATGTGAAGCGAGATGTATCAGCGGTATGGAGCCATATCGATAGGTCGACAGAGGAAGGCACCAAGAGAAAGCCTGGAGCGAGAAGAACATATGAGAGTGGGGGTTACTGTCGCGCCGTGCGTTTGATTTTACATATTGTGCTCCTGGCCGGTGGTAAAATACCAGTCTTTGGACAGTGCTACGTTTATGATCTCGTTGTGTGGCACGATTAAAGCACTGGTGACTTTACAAGTCGCGTTGCTCATTAGCCAAAACTGTGTTTCGACCCATCAAACATGAAACTTCGATGTAATGGAAGTGAGCCTCTGGCGTCGCTGGCCGGGAGGCCCCTTACGGGGCAGGTCCGGCCGCCTTGGTGCAGGTCTCACTACATTCGACGCCACACTGGGCGACCTGCGCGCCGGATGTGGATGAAATAATGATGAATACAACACAACACCCAGTCCCTGAGCGGAGAAAATCCACGACCCAGCCGGGAATGGAACCCGGACCTGTAGGACGGCAATCCGTCACGCTGACCACTCACCTATCGGGGCGGACAAACTTTGATGTGAAGACCGGTAAGCTATGTGCACGCCATAAAGATGCAGTCTTCGATTGTAGACAACATGGACTGGTTGACGCGTACCACGGACTGTTAAACCAAGCAGAAAATATGGAAACACACTTTCTTGTCGTTTATTGACACGAAGAACTCTAACAGTGAATGTACGGTGCGCTGATCGCCGCGAGATTGAAGTGATAATATTGTGTGCGAGATGGATTGTTCGGTTCATACCTGTAGAATTAACTTGATTACTTTCGAACTCCAGACGGGTATACTGTGAAAAGTGCACAGTAAGGCACAGATCTGAAAACTGTGGCTAAGCTGTATAACAAATATCGTGACGTCAGGTTACGTCACGTGTCAATAAAAACCTCGTTGTATAGAAACAAAGGTAACTTTCCTTGGTCATTCATTTTATGTAATTGTAAAATGTTATATTGTAATGCTTTTCTAAGCTCTTTCCAGTAACATTCAGAGCTTTAGTTAAAACTTGGTTTCGTTCACTGAATTGTTTTTTTCCATAATCATAATAATTTTGCAAACTCATTAACTTACGACGCAGTCCTTATTGTTGCAAATAATTGTTCTCAATATGAATGAGATAAAAGTTAAACAGTTTTATCCATTTTCATTCGCTGCCATTTGGCTATGGTGTCCCATCGGGTAGGCCGTTTGCCTGTTGCAAGTCTTTCGAGTTGACGCCACTTCGGCGACTATCGCGTCGATGGGGATGAAAGGATGATAATTAGGACAACACAACACCCAGTCCCTGAGCGGAGGAAATCCCTGACCTAGCCAGGAATTGAACCCGGGCCGTTGCACTGACCACTCAGCTACCAGGGGCGGTCACTTATGTAGTTTGTGTTGATCTGTATTTGCTTCTTTTATTGTTTTGCATTTGATCTCGTAGAAAATATTGTGCTTTACTGATGAAGTTTGTGCACTGTGCATTATCTGCCATTACACCAACAGGCCGTAGTACGACTGAGATGTTCAGTTTTCTTAGGCGAATATGTTATCAATGGTAATTATTCGACTGCGACTAATGGGTGATCAGTCGTAAGCTGTAGTTATTGGGCAATTACTCGCATGCGAGAGTGAGATCTTCAGTTAAATTGACGAAAAAGTAGGTTAGTTGGTTTCAGTTACCTTAAAACTTCCAGACGCAAAAAACTAGGGGAGACAGATTGAGGTATTGTCAGTCTGAGTAGTTGAACATGGTCGGTTCTTGCTCAGGCGATATTCGTGAAGGTACTGTTTCGGATAATAGAGACACATTTTGAGATACGCTCTGATCCTATATCTTCACAGGCTATGTAGAAGGAGTGAATTTTTCCGATAGCGAGTGAAGGTAATAAATCTAAGAAAATCTTGTACTTACTGCAGTCTAGGATTTACACTTGGCCTTCCAGAAGGATGTAATTATGTAGTAAATGAGTCAAATGCTAATTGTACGCCACCAGCGAGATCATGCTCGTTGGGTTCAGGCAGTCAAGTGTATGAGGCCAAGCATGAGGCACATAAAGGCACATCTATGAGGAGTTCATCACCATCTATGTATGGTCTATTGATGTTCAAACGTGAGGCATGTAAGGACACTCCAGCAGGTATGACGTTTGCTTTATAGTGGAATTCATCATGAACTAATTTATGGCCTATTTATCATTTACTGCCCAAGAAGGTACTTCATGAAAAGATTCATGATAAGTAGCTTTGGGAAAAACATGGAAGCAGCCCACAGGAAGGAAGCTAAGCACTATAATAATGGGATCGAGTTGATGTGAGGAATTTTGCCAAATGTAGTAAAGTTGGGGAGAAGCTGATGAGGGAAGCTCTTGCGACAATTTTGGCGGCCTTACCAGATCCTTGAATGTATAACTCTGGTGACCATTATTTTAAAGAATAATGCAACAGGACAGGAGTGTTGAGCTCATATTTCTTAGTTAGATAATGAATACAATGTTGTATAATAACTTTTTTTTTAAGTGGAGCCCCTCCATCCCCACACTAACATGGTGACTATCACAAAAGATGTACTGTCACATCTGCTTTTTTTAATTGTATGAATCTAGGACTCACAAGATGTGGGGAATGCGATGTTGTCAGTACAGCTGGGCATGATTACCCATTAATACAGGCCCATGTGGAAAACTGGATGGAGTAGACGAAAACAGTTGGAGTATAGCAGGTTTAAGAGTGCAGGGAAAAAAAGTGTCAGGCAAGTGCCTTGGGGAAAAAGAACCTCCATGACAGTTAGGACAGATCAAGCAAGGGTATGTTCTGTTAGAAGTGGACATTATGCAGCTTGATATCATTATAAAGTGATCTGTTCATCACAAAGAGGTCAGTCCGCATATGCTGCTCGGCGTCGTCTCTGCTTCACTTTGTCAGCGACTTGGTTTGAGAGCAGGCCTGGGCGACCCCAGCTTCTGCACTGTGTTAATGCAGCTGAGGGCTGTGGTAGGTCCCCGCTCATCACCAGGCCAGGCACTGGGGCTTTACTGGCGCAGCTTGCTGGTAGGGCTAACTGCTTGCAGCAACATCTACTGCACGGTTCAGCCATTCGCACTAAGCTCCTCGATGTTCAGTTCAGCCTGCAGCAGACTGTCTCAGAAGGTGGCAGCAGCTGCTACGTTCATGGCCTGTTCGTCAGCTTCTGTCTTCTTGTCAGGGGCCACCCCAGTGGCTCCTTGCGTATCTGCAATTGCGAAGGGGTGGTTGTGTGCTGTGCAGAGCCTTTTTTCTCCATCCATGGGAATGATGACTCTCTACAAGGAACACAGACCTGTTCATGTTATCGGAAGTGGTACGGAAGTTCTGCACACATCTGTCACAGTTGGCAGTAAACCTCCTCTTTTTCCACAACAAGGACACCTGCAAATGGAGCCCTCTCTACCACCATGACGGGTTTGAGGGCTGCAGTTGCTTCACTGACTACTTTGCTACCTCATGCATTGTGGCATAATTGTCATTCATCGCCTGCTGGTGCATCTTGTTTGGAACAGGCAGTTTCTCCAATCCTCCCACCTGTGGCCGTCTCCCCCAACACTGACAAAAAATTCTGGCTGCCCACAGGAGGAGGAACTGGCCAACAGTTCCCCTGTCTGCTGCCCTAGTCAGGGCTGCGACCCCTCCATCAGCCTGCTTGCGGCTTGACACAGCCAGGCAGCCCCACCAGTTGGCGACATGGGGCCCACCACTTCCAGAACACTTTGACGACTCTTCTGTGCCATGGCCGCAGATGCTGCTGTCGTGCTCGCCTGAGCACTTAGGCACCCTGTGGCATTGCAACAGTGTTTGTTGATGTGACCTATCTGCTGTCACCTGTAGCACTGAGACTTACAGTCCATTCCTGGTGGAAGAGCTTCCATCTGCACATGTAAATGCAGAAGCTTTGGCAGTTCGACAGTGTCGCTGCTGTTGGTGACGTCTGTTATAGTAGTGATGAAAACTGTTGGTCTCTTCCTGTTCGTCTGGTTGTATAGCTTGGTTGCTATATCCCAGAAGCCGGTATGAGGCAGCCCTTCTGAGACTGCTTTCTCATTGCAGATCCAATACAATACCCTGAGCAGTGCCTTGGTAGCCTTCTCTCGCTGCTTTGGTTCAAATGGCTCTGAGCACTATGGGACTTAACATCTGAGGTCATCAGTCCCCTAGAACTTAGAACTACTTAAACCTAACTAACCTAAGGACATCACACACATCCTTGCCCGAGGCAGGAATCGAATCTGCGACCGTAGCGGTCTCGCGAGAACCGCACAGCCACTCCGGCCGGCTCGCTGCTTTGGAGTCGTCGTATTCTATGCAGACGTCTCTATGACGTGGGCGACTACAGCGCTCTCAAGTGGCCTGCAGTCGGCCATGCTCGCTGCCTGCAGCTTGATTGGGGCGTCAGATTCAACATACTCGATGCCAACATCGTGCTTGCTGTAGCTGGCTATCTCGTCATACAGTTCTGTCCATCCAGTATCTCTACATTGGATGTACAGAGGAGGGACGGGTGTATGGTCTTATTTTATCTTCTTCTGATCAGGAAACTCGCTGAGTAGCACGGCCGAGGGCATCTCGATAGCTTCAGTTTCATTCTATCTGCTTTGTTTGTCTGTGCTGTGGCAGAAAAACACGACTTATTACATTGTGCTGTAAGAATGGTTATGTGAGCATTCAAGAGGAGTTGGAGTGCCCTATCCTGACAATGTTAAATTTAATGACTTGGCTTCCCTGTATTTCAGGAACCACTCTGGTCATTGATATGAAATTTTTGTAGGATATTAATGTTCTGAGCCTGCTGAACTACAATAATTGCATTTCAGCCACTAATTTCAGGAATACAATTTTTTAATTACATGGTTAAAATTTCGTGTACTTGTTTGTACGTTATCCTAAATAATTTTCATTATACGTAACATTATGTTGTTCTTTTAGTTCAGTAGACTCATGACATGCATGTTATTACTCCCTGAAAATTTGAGTACTCCAAGTGGTTTCTGAGATTTAGGGGAAAATGCAAGAGAAAATGTATATTTTCAGGAACTGCTTCTAATGTTTCAAAATACTGTAAATCACTTAATATATGCTAATTTTTTTATTTTTAGTCACTAAGAAATACCCTGCACCGTACTGTATAATATCCTCTTGATCTTTTCCCAAGTTTTTTCTTCTTTCTCGACTCCTTAGTGGCCAACTGTGTTGCATACTCTGCTTTATTAGTGCGAACCTTGTCCATCCATTCAGGTTCTCTTATGCAGTTTGCTCCACGATTAATTCCCATATGCTGTAGCACTTTCACCCTACCAATGTCACCACCATTAAAAGCAATTACAGCATCACTTTAGTGTCTTCATTCCAGCAAAAACATTTTTTGATAAGCGAGTCCATATAAGATTATTGAACAACACATTGAGATTTTGAGTCTGACCATGCAGACACTTCTTCAGTAATTCAGTATTTTCCAAGTCTCTGTACATAAGTTTTATGATATCCATGACTGCTGCTGGGATGGAATGTTTATGGCTGTATGAACTGCTTGAGTACTGGCCATTGCAGTAATTGCACCATGAATCAGGTCCAGGAGGCCAAGGTGGTATACTGGTCTTTCATCAGTTGGCAGTTTCTGGAAGAAGGTAGCCCATACTGCCTGCTTCATTTTCAACAAATCCCCAGTGTTATTTCTAATGGCCATCCTATAATACTGCTGTAGTTCATCAACCATTTTGTCTGTCAGCCTGCTTGTTATAGTTTTACCATGAGAAAGTTTCTTGTCTCTGAAATTTTGCTTCAACTTCCTCAACCTGGTGCCCATCCTCTTCTGACCAATACGAACACGTAATTTAACCTTTATAACACAGCAATCCACAGCCTTCTATATAAAAAAACTGCCGATTTTATTAGATCTTAATACACACAAAAATTTTCAAATTTTTAATTGGTGTAGATTATATTTAAAAAAATAAAATAAAATACTTCCCATGTAAGTTTATAAGTGATTTTATATATATATATATATATATATATATATATATATATATATATATATTATTCGGAAAATTGCAAATTTTATAATGAGATAAAAATGCGAAAGTGTAAAAAAAATTTCCATTCTAACTCCCCTCTATGCATGGCTTTTTAGAAATTTTCTTTGTGCTTTTATATTGGAGAAACAGAATATTTTCTTCAACAAGGAATCTGACGTGTTAGCGTTACAGCAACATGACGCTCGCTCCTTTTTTTTTTTTTTTAAATGGGGGAGAGGCAACTAGTTTGCACTGTGTGGTGTATATATTGATCAGCTGAAACACTGTTATTTAAGAGGCTGTTCTCTTTATTGACAAAGCTCACTTCGGGTCGGCTCACAGTGCACAGTGCCATGTGTTTAACGTGAAATGTTTAAGTTTGTTCACTTGATACATTTGTAGTGCCTCTAAGACAGAGTTTCCGTTGAAGTTGGTCACTGGACATATTTCACATTACATTGTCGCCAGAAGTGTAGCCTTAGTGCGTAATTTACTCTTACCTTATTTTTGTTGTTTATTAATGCAAGGTACAGTTCTTTGTTTACAAAGGAATACTGAATGGAGCTCAGTTTCGTTATGCAATGAAACAGTGTTAACTACAGGAATATATTTGCTCCCTCACCATAGTCCTCAGTCACTTCCACTACACAGCCTAATGCTGCTGCAAAATCTTAAGTTATTGAAGTGGACAGTTCTGGTGCAGCACTGTAGCGGAATTATTCCAGTACATACTCAAAATGCCAAAAAAAATTACTGGAATAGTTCTCCTTGACGTAGTCCTAAATCAGACATTAATAATTGTCATCTTTGGAAACTGACTGAGATATTCTGTAGATGAACAAGTTTAAAATTCATGATCCTACAGAAAACACAGCTGAAAATAGGTTTCTTAAATAATGAATATTTTCGAATTTCACCAGTGTCGTGTGTTTTTTCACTCGTAATCTACACTGAGGTGACATAACTCATAGAATACCTCCCAACATCATTAGGCCTCCCGTTGCCCGCCATAATGCAGCATCTCGATGTAGTGTATCGTCAACAAGTCGTTGTAAGTCTCCTGCAGAAACATTGACCCATGCCCCGTCTACAGCCGTCCACAACTGCGAAAGTGCTGCTGGCGCAGTGTTTTGTGGACGAGCTGGCCTCTCGACTACGCCCCACAGACGTTTAATGGGATTCATGTTGGGTGATCTGGATAGCCAAATCATTGGTTGGAATTGTCTACAATCTTCTTCAAACCAACTACAAACAACTGTGGCCAGGTTATACGACGTTTTTTGGGAACATGAAGCCCATCAGTGGCTACAAATGGTCTCCAGCTAGCCAAATATAACATTTTCCAGTCTATGATCGGTACAGTTGGACTAGAGCACTCAGTCCATTCCATGTAAAAGCCCATACCATTACCGAGTCACCACCAGCTAGCACAGTGCCTTGTTGACAACTTGGCTCCATGGCTTCGTGGGGTCTGCACCACACTAGAACCCAACTGTCAGCTCTTGCCAACTGAAATCGAGACTTATCTGACCACGCCACGGTTTTCTAGTCGTCTAGGGTCCAACCAACATGGCCACGAGCCCAGGAGAGGTTATGCTGTCAGCAAAGGCACCCACATTGGTCGTCTGCTGCCACAGCCCATTAACGCCATATTTCGCCACACTCTCCTCATGGATTCATTCGAAGTATGTCCCACATTGACTTCTGTGGTTATTTCATGCAGTGACGCTTGTCTGCTAGCACTGACAACTCTACTCAAATGGCTCTACTCTCAGTCGTTAAGGGAAGGCCGTCAGCCCCTGCGTTGTCAGTGCTTTGATTAGATTAGATTAGATTTGCTTTCATTCCAACTGATCCGTACTGAGGAGGTCCTCCAGGATGTAGAACATGTCACAAAAACAACAATACATGACAAATATTTACAACTAAAACAAATAAACTAATGTACCATTCCAAGTCCCAAGTGGAATGATCGTCATTTTTAATGAACACTATATTAAAGAGTTATTTTACAAATACTAATGCACTGAATTTAAAATAAAAAAGTTTATTTATTTATTTATAAGGTAATAAATGTGTAATACAACTACTGTAATAATTATTTACAATGAACACATTACTGAACTGAAGTTACATTGTGTATATATATATATATATATATATATATATATATATATATATATATATATATACAATGTAACTTCAGTTCAGTAATGTGTTCATTGTAAATAATTATTACAGTATATCAGTTGGTTTTACTGAGAAATTCATCATTGGAGTAGAAGGAGTTGGCCACCAATAAATCCTTTAGGCTTCTCTTAAACTGAATTTCATTGGTTGTCAAGCTTTTTATGGCTGCTGGCAAGTTATTGAAAATGTGTGTTCTTGAATAATGCACACCTTTTTGTACAAGATTAAGTGACTTTAAATCCCTGTGAAGATTATTCTTATTTCTAGTATTGATTCCATGAATGGAGCTGTTGGTTTGAAAAAGTGATATATGTTTAATGACAAATTTCATTAAGGAATAAATATATTGGGAAGCAGTAGTTAGTATCCCTAGTTCCCTAAACAGGCTTCTGCAGGTTGTTCTTGAGTTCACACCACATATAACTCTTAATTTTTGTGCCCAGAAAACTTTAGCTTGGCTTGATGAATTACCCCAAAAAATAATCCTGTATGACATTATGGAATGAAAGTAAGCATAGTATGCCAGCTTTTTCATTTTTACATCCCCTATGTCTGACACAATTCGCATTGCAAATAGAGATTTGTTAAGACGCTTCAGCAGTTCTGTGGTGTGCTCCTCCCAGTTTAATTTATTATCAAGCTGTAATCCCAAGAATTTAACACTGTCCATTTCTTCTATCTGCTTCTATCTGCTTGTGATCGTATGTTAGGCATATACTCGTGGGACACCCCTTACAAGTTCTGAACTGCATGTAGTGTGGTTTTTCAAAGTTTAGTGTCAAAGAATTGGCTAGGAACCAGTGATTAATGTCCACAAATATTTTATTAGTTGATCTTTCTAAGACTACACTTGATTTGCTATTTATTGCAATTTTTGTATCATCAGCAAACAAAACGAACTTGGCATCTGGTAATGTTACTGATGAAAGGTCATTGATATACACAAGAAAAAGTAACGGCCCCAAAATGGAACCTTGTGGGACCCCACATGTAATTAGTTCCCAGTTGAATGATGCCTGATAGCTCGATACATGTCTCTTTCCTAATAAGACCCTTTGTCTCCTGCCAGAGATGTAAGATTTGAAGCATTTTGTAGCGTTTCCTGTTACACCACAATATTTTAATCTACTTAAAAGGATATTGTGATTTACACAGTCAAATGCCTTTGACAGAGAGGTAACGACTGAAATTTGGTATTCTCGGCACACTCTTGACGCTGTGGATCTCAGAATACTGCCCTTTTATACCTTGTATACGTGATAGCGCCACCATCTGTATTTGGGCATATCTCTATCCAATGACTCTTTTCACCTCGGTCTATAAAACATTCTGCCAAGAACCAATGGAAAAGTCAATTAATACAGTTTGCGTGGACAGCAAAAGTTGCTGTCTTGTCAAGCCCACAGCCGCTCGGCATGTTATCTCTTCGACGCAACAAGGTAGCGCTGATTTGAGACTTTCCCACGAAATTTAAAGATTGTAGGGTAGTCCCCGTCTTGGCAAGAAGTTTCAGATCAACGCACACTCCACACCGCAGATCGAAGACTCATTCTGGAAACAGTACCGTGCTTCGATGGTCGTCCTACGAGTCACAGAGAACAGTAGCTCTCGTCTTCCACATACTCGTACTCTCCTACGGTAGTACATCCGTGTAGTGACAACGACATCCCACCTTGCCTTCCGACTGCTTCGCCTCTTTTAAGCAAAAGAGTCTATTATAATAGGTTTGTTGCCACAATAGTGGGCTGCCGGACCGGTTTGTGAGTGCATGGCTGTGGGGATTGCGAAGAGAAACGTCGTCCTCAAAAGGAAAGAGTCTTATGAAAAATCTCCTGAAGATCCTCTGCTCGTGTTTCGTTTGGATGTAACAATTAACAGCATGCTGTTAATTGGTGGTTAGCAGAGAGTAGGCATGGTGGTTATGGCTTTTCGGTTACAGCTGTTTCTTTTGTCTTCTTCATTGTAACCTGACTGTTAAAACCACTCAAGGTAACCAATATCTGAAATGATTGATTTTCACTTTTTATTGCTGTTATTTCCAATAAAAACAGATGTCGTAAAAAAACAAAAATTCTGAGACTGCGACAACTTTTGCCTTATAAATTTCAGTGTAATTCAGAATCAAAAGATCAGCTAAAATTGAGAAATAAAAGTAAACTTACTACAGCCACAGTTCGCTGCTCTTCTCGAAAAATAATGAGATGAATACTAAAAATGATCCCCAGTATTCTCTTACCGATTGTAATTTTTTGAAACTTTGCTAAAAAATCGTGTTGCATTCAAGGATGGCACGACTATTTGTATTTGTATTTCTTTATTCATTCTGTAAATGGTGATTTAGTACATAGTTTGTGCAAAAGATGTAGGGCAAGTCAGGTTTTATATAGCATATAAAAGTCTATAGACACTGTGCTTTAGAAAAATCATGCAATACCGGTTGAATATTGGCAACATAATTATAAAAACAATTAAATGATTGAAAGAATAGTATGATTAAGAAAATGTGGTCAATTAAACTATATTTCCTTGGTGCTCTAAAGACTCAGGAGCAGAATAGAAGCAGTGGTCAAGCAAGTAATCTTTCACTTTCAGTTTGAACTTATGTAAGTTTTGCATCTATTTATTATGCATGTAATGCTTCTGTCTAGTATCATGAGAGTCCAAATCAGTTCTGCTTGATTTATTCTAATATGCTTACTTTTATGAAGATTAGTACTTCATAGATATGTAAACACAGAAGGGACAGTATATTAAGACTTTTAAATATTGGTCTACAGCAGTCACTGTATTTAGCATGTATTATAATTCCAACAATCTTTTATTTTGTTGCCTAAATGTTTTTCTACTGCATATGGAGTTCCCCCAAAGTATTCTTACAGAATATAGAAGTGTATTTAACTTTTTATTTACATTATTCTTGTGTGTCAGATTATAATCGATAAGCATGCCTAAAAATCTGGGTATTACGAGTACTAAGTACTAAAGGGTGGAAACAGAGGCGGGAGAAGCCGGTTTATCACGTTAAGTTATCTGTCTGTAAGGGATACAGTCAGATAAAGGCATATTATGTAGACGTAGCCACCAGCTCACCTACTTTATATTTTTATTTTATATTATGAATGAATGAGTGAATGAATGAGTGGATTGAAGTCAGTCTCGATGTCAACAGCAAAGGTGGTAAAGGTGCAAGAGACGGGTGCAGCAAGAGTGAGAGCGAAAGATCAAAAGTTGCTGTGTTTCATGCACCGTCACTTTTGGATGGTATCGTTTTTTTTACTCTGAAGCAGCCACATAATTAAGGGTTCGGTTACTACCCCGCGTTTATAGTACGTCAACAAAAGTGTAGGTATATCAGCCAAATTTCCTTTCTCTTCCAAGGAACGTTGTTGTCGTTTTCCGATTACATGATGCCGCAAGTTTGTTGTGTTTTATCCAGTTTTTAACCTTCTAAACAAATTGAGCATTGTACTTCGCTGCTATTGCACTTAGTACAGTACTTTAAGTGTGTATGCACCTATCCCAATACATCACACACATTAAATTTCTAATGAAACACACTGAACAACCAAAAAATTTTATCGATATTTGAATGTAAGGAACATAATTCTTGACCAGTCAGTGTCAGTGCCAAGTGTTTAAATTACTCTAAGCAGTTTTCATAAATGAAGCATAAATTTTTTCGAAAAGAAAAATATCAAATGAGATGGCTACAAGTAAGAAATAAAATAGATTAGAGAAATTTTGATGCACCTCATTTGCTGTATATCATCTACATCATCAATCAAAGACACGTCAAACGTTTCTCTCCTCTAGTTCCTTTCTTACGTTTAGCAAATCGTTTCACAAATCATTTGACCAATTTGTTTTCATTTTTTTTTTCAAGTTTTATTCCAAAGGCATGATCTTGTAGGAATCTTGTTTGCCTTCCTAGCATCATCTGTTCCGGAAATGTCCTTAGTTTACTGCTTCATCCGAAGGAAGCCTTTTCGTCAGTTAAATATTACACCAATATATATCTTTATGCGCAAAATAACTAGGACTTGAAGAGATGAACTTTTCTACATTTCAAATGAAGTTGTTAGCGAAATATTTCAATGTTCCCTCAACTCACTAACTTTTTCTTAATTGCCCTGACCACTTTCAAGCAATTAAATATTTTTTTTTTTGTAAAATCGGACCTCATGCTTGTCAATTTGATACCCTTTTTGCTCATTTCAGTCTTCGTTTGGCAATAAAAATTCGGACAAAAAACCGTGTTGTAGTTCGTAGCGAGATTTGTTTCCGATCCACTCAGACACTTTCCCCGTGTATTAATCATAGACGAATAGGTACTTCTTTGCTTCGTAACATCTGTGAAAACCTCGTTTCGAAATTTTGGACCGCTTGCGAAATACGATATAAAACCCAAAATATCGAGAACAAAGAGACACACCTGCCTCACATCGACTTGAAATGCAATTTTGATATGCTGGCTACATTTCGCACACAGAAAGGTATCATCTTGTGGTGTTGCAGTGCTTTTTATGTCCGTGCTTGCTATGAAAATAGGATGAGGGATCCGCCCTATAGAAGACCCCTTTTCATTTTCGCTTTACCCAGACATGCCCCAGCACTTTTTGCGCTATCTTCAGCGAGTTATTTTATTATCTTATGGTAAAATTGTTGTTACATATTAACATTTACAGAAACTTTCGGTATATAATATTTACAATTGTGAATGAATAATTGTTGTAAGATATTATACATCATTTATTTACAGTTCACAGTTGATATATTTATTAACGACGTGAAACACTGCATGTTGTTCACTACATTATGTCTAAAGTTCTAGTTACACCTTGTTTGGCAAAAGAGTGGATGTATGTATTAGTTTACATACAACAACAAATTTTACTCTCAAAAAGATGGATTACCCATGGGATCCCCAATCAGGGGCCTCCTAGCTGACATATAGAAAAACAAGTCTTTGACAAAATAGTAATACCAAAACAGCACAGACTAATATGTTGAGACAGATATGTAAATGATATAATTTGTTTTATAGATGAGCCACAGACTCGCATAGAACAACTTCATGACAACTTAAACTTCACCCACCCACAAATACAGTTAACAATTAGAATACAAACAGACAGAAAATTTTCTAGATTTCGGCATACACAAGAGAAACAATAAATATGAATTCACAATCTACAGGAAACCCACAATCACCAGCACCATTATTCATGACCAGTCCAATCACCCAATTACTCATAAAGAAGCCACCATCAGATATTTACTACATAGACTGAACAATACAGCAATGAACAAACATGATTACACACAGAACTGAACAGAATAAAACAAATTGCACAGGAGAATGGATACGCTGCAAAGAGAGTAGATAAAGAACAAAATAGAAAACAAAGCAACACATAACCATGAAACACACACACACACACACACACACACACACACACACACACACACATACATACATACATACACAAAACACAATAAACAAAAAATCAGCAGACAGTGAGCAACAAATGGCACATAATGACTTACAACAACATTCACAAGCAGGGTGGTTAATATACTAAAGAAACAAGGACTCAATATAGCATACAGAACCAACAACACAATACAAAGCAGACTTGGAAGAAGTACCACCACCACTGACAAATACTATATACCATCTTATTTGCAACTGCTGTCAATCTGTATATGTGAGTCAAACATGCAAGAATTACAGAACCAGGTACACAGAACACTTCAGAGCACTGAAAAGCAATATCTCGCACTCAGCATTCGCAGATCACCTGTTAGCACACAATCACCACCCAACAAACAGTGAAACTGACTTACAGATCCTTAAAACTAGTATCAACTTATACAAAAAATTAACTGTAGAAGAAAACAATCACATCCAAAAGTCAATAGCCCAATGAAAGAAAGTACTAAATGAATACACATCACTGTGAAATAAAACTCTAGTTGTCACAATTGAAGAACTACACGAATCACACCGACACCAAACCAATTCACGAGAAAAAAAAAATACATCTCTCTCTCTCTCGCTGCCCCAGTCCTGTACACACACACACACACACACACACACACACACACACACACAAAACAAACACCACAAACGCCAAATGCACTTCAAACTTGCGCGCCTCATCCACACAAGCATACCACTAAACAAATGAACACTACACAGCTATGACAATACGTAATGACGGCGAAAACTCCGCCCATGTTTGAAAATTCGTAGAAAGTATGTTGTCAAATGACCATAAGTCACAGACATCAACGTATTCACATCGCCAAAACATATGAGGAAACAGTACATCAAAGGCGTAAGTTACACACAAAAAAATGTTATACACTCATTTCCGTTCGTAAAGGCATAACTAACAGATAATAAGTATTGCGTTTTGCTGTTTGCAGATGGCAAGTTGTAGATTGTGTAGCAGACTAGCCACCAAGATAAATACCCAATAGTTTCATGTAGTGTATGTAAACTAATGCATACATCCCCTCTAACTAGAACTTTAGACATTATGTAATAAACATACAGTGCATCAGGTCGTTAATACATATCTCAACTGGAAACTGTAAACAAATGGTGTATAATGTTTTACAACAGTTCTTCATTCACAACTGTAAACATTTTGTACCAAATATTTCTGTAAATATTGAAATGTAACAACAATTTTACAGTAAGAAAACAAAATAACCCACTGAAGATAACGGAAAAAGTACTGAAATATGTCTGAGTGAAACGAAACCGAAACGTATGACAAAATAAACTATACGCAAAGTCTACACAATGCCTTTTTACCTCTGCTAACTAGAAAATAATTCGCGCAGTCGCTTCGTCAGTTTCGTGCAGCACAGTAACTACGACAAATAACGAAAAGAAATTCTGCCCTTCATCGAGCAAAGACATCATGCTCTAAGATGCAAGAAAAGAAAATTTTTTCGCCACGTCGTTCTCTTAAAATCGGACGATAAGTATTCCATAACACCCAGCACATTTGCTCGAGCACTTCACAGAGAAGATTGATGTCACTATCACTCGTGTTGTAGTGACAAACTTCGAATGCGTTTGAATTCAAACGTCACTAGTTACAGCAAACAACAAGCAGCAGTACAGATATCATCCTAGGACACTGCCATAGCTAAAACTTGCAGTCGTATTTTGTCTCCCGAAGCAGTTGTGTAGGACGTGGCCTTAATGTATAACTGAGAAATAAGTTCAAAAAATAAAACAGCCTCCCCCAACAAATTTCCTGTAACGTCTTCTGCGTACCTAATAGGGAGTCAGCAGAGTGGATAAAGAGACGGTGTGACGCGCACACGTCACTCACCCAGTATGTCGGACTGCGGCAGCCACTTGCCCGTCTTCACATTCGGTGGTTGCCCGGTCATCGAGTCCGTCTCCCATTTCCACAGCACTCGTTGCTTCAGCTGGGAAAACACCTTCAGGAAAACTGAGCGTTTTTCCTCTGGCCAATGAGCACTTTTCACGTTGGAACCCATACTGAAGTATATCGCTCCGTCTGTGGCTTCATCCAAAAACTTCTGTATGTCCTGAGGAAGAGGAAAAATACGAAAAACATTTACACAACTAGTAGAATATTTCTTAAGATTTAATATTGGCTGTAATTACATTTTAGTTCTGTATTTAATATGACACATGTGCTCCCTGGATCGTTGTTCAATGCAGGAAAGTTATTGCTCGTATATAATAAATAGACCTATCCAGAAGTATTCAACATTCTTAATAGTGGAAGCACTCAACCGTAGGAATACTACTGCTACTGGTAGTAACGTGATCATCATGAGCTCTGAATCAATTCTTGTATTGGCCGTACAATGATCTTTATACAGTGGATAGTTCTCAACTAGCTGTATACTTAAGAGAGCAACGAGGAACCGACAAACACCTTACATGTAATGAAGTGACGCGTAATGCATCAGCTAAGCACTGTCGGCGCATGGCTCCCATCTCTTGCACATGCAGCAGCCTTGTAAACTTGTTGTAAACGAAACGTAGCAAGGAGTACTTTTTCTTAATTCGTCCTAACTATCACCGTCTGAACAGAGATTAATTGTCCACATTTTGATCAAATTTTGAACTATGTTGTCGAATGTACGTCTCCAGCACAATTAGTGGCACAGATTAGGAGCACGCCAGTTATCACGGGATGTACGGAAACAGTGCCAGATGCGTGTGTCTGACGTAACGACTTGTTTACTTTCCATCCAGCCGAGCGGTTCTAAGCTCTACAGTCTGGAGCCGCGCGACCGCTACGGTCGCAGGTTCGAATCCTGCCTCGGGCATGGATGTGTGTGATGTCCTTAGGTTAGTTAGGTTTAACTAGTTCTGAGTTATAGGGGACTGATGACCAAAGATAACAAAGAAAAAAAAAGGAAAAAAATAAAGAAAAAAAACACAATAAAATAAAGTTGTTATATTAACTTAAGTATGTTGTTAGATTAACCTAATTATGTCATGTATTGGAAAATTCGACTCGTTCCACATCATTACGAAATATCGTATTCATGATCCATGGAACTAGTATTAATCTAATCTAATCTAATCTAATCTAAGTCCCATAGTGCTCAGAGCCATTTGAACCACTTGAACCTTTCCATCCAGATACTGACTTATGCGTCAGCAGTAAGTAACAGCGGTCGCTACGATGGCGAGCTTTCCCTATACTCTTTGTATATTGCTTCTTAACACATCTTGTAACGTCATACAACATCAGTGTAACAAATTTAAGAGTAGTTTGAGGGAGCATGAATGGTAGTAGTCTCAGTAACACCGCAAAATGCATAACACTTCCGTACATACTTTGTGCCAAATATGGCGTAAACATACATTAAGTGTTACCCTCTGGGAGGAATTTTGAAGTTTGACTGTGTCTTTAGCTAATAGACAGAGGGAATGATTTTCGTATAAATGGCAATTAGTAGAAAAACTTTAATTTTGGATGCTAAGAAAGTAATGAAGTTCTCGTGAATGAAATAATAAACAGTCGCCAGCCTAATAATTTGAAACATTAAGTTCAAAGAATTTAAATTTTATTTTGCAAAAGGGACTTTCATTCTTTTTCTCTTTGTAAAGTACAATGAACACACACGATTACCAGACAAACTTAACAGTGCATAGCAGTAATTATCATTTGCATAAGTTAGCAATCACAGAAAGACAAGTGGCCCTTTACTCCTGTTAATAATAATCAGTATCTCAATCATTAACCATTTCAGCACCAAAAAGTTATCACAGACATCACGAGACTATGTGAAGCATGACAAGACTCCTGGTTTAACTAACACACAAACATCACAAATGCAATAAAATAACAAGGTACAAACACTTTTTTACCATCTCTCATTAATGGAAATACTTCAGTTTTCTTTAGCAAAAGCAATATTTAATTTAACTTTCTCATAATAGAAAAGAATATAGTGGGGCCAATACAATGTCATTTACTACAGAGGCAAATTCCGTAAGTATTTCAGAGACACATTGCATTACACTAATATGGATTTCTAACCCCACTTGAATCTGTTTGTATTTCAATACTATATAGCAATTCACTCAAATGTTATTCTCAAATAAAACTTCAGAAATTGGTTCATGGTAATAGTCAAAGCAAAATCAAATCTCCTGTAAGTCAAATGATGTGCCATTTTCATTACCTGTGAAACATGTGGTTTACCTAGCAACATTTATACACTTTAACACTGAAGCTTTGGCACATTCAAATTAGAAACAATTCAGTGGTTATTCAGGAACAGGATACTTTGTCTTTTGCACGATTAGGATAGGATCTTAAAGTGATTTTATAGTGAGGACAATTTCAAAGTTCACACATATGTTATTATCTCTTGAATTATTATTGAAAAAGCAGACCCACAAACATACTAAGATACATATCTGATTTCATTAAGTTGGCGGAGCAGTGGCGCAATAGTGGTGGCAAGCACGTGGCAGCTATCTAGTCTCACTTCTTGCAGGTTAAGGCTCTTTTCAAATTTCTTCTTGGCGACATATTAATCATTTTTGAGCCATTCCGTAATAAAAGAGCACCATATTACAACCGAAACCACATCCTAGGCAATTTCAACATAAATCGGCTTCCGAATGACGCTTGGCACCCAAGTTATTGACTGTACAACAGCTGGCCACTGACTGCATAATGTGCTCTCTCTCTCTCTCTCTCTCTCTCTTGCCGTCCAGATTGACCGTCAAATCCACCTCTTCCCACGCACCAAGCTCCTTCCGCAGCGGAGGGGGTTCCCTATACCTTTTCCTTTATATAATACAGCTCCCCTAAGTATGAACCAGTATTCAAAGTACAATTTCTCTTTTATGAGCATACATATTTTATGAAGTTTCATTATTTTTAAACATTATTACATCTTTACACTATATACTTCACAAACTTCCACTTCCCTCTGATAATTCAAAGACCTCAACTAGTACAGAACAATCAATTCAAAGTTACATACACATAATTATACTGTATAAACTACTTATAATCGATAATGGTGTTACAAGTGTTGTAACGTGTCTTGTAAATACTTATCTGTATGTGAATTTTAGCTGCTTTATCGCCAGAGGTTACGATTTTATTGTTCAAGAGCACATTTCAAGTCAGTTTCTTTCAGGGCGCCTAACTCTATCAACAACAACCTTTCGATCCTGGTTGTATACATGTTTCACTGCCTATATATCCCAAGAGATCGACACGAAGAAGGTTAGCATATGATTATGAAACTCCAAGTATACAATGGGGTGACAAAAGTCGTGGGACAGCGATGTGCACATACACAGCTGGAGGCATAAAATGGCAGCGCATTGGCTGAGCTGTCACTTGCACTCAGGTGGTTCACGTGGAAAGGTTTCCGGCAATATAATGGCCGCATGAAAGGAACCAACAGACTTTCAATGCGATGTTGCTGATTTGAATTGCTTAATACTTTTCAAGTCTGACAAACAATTTGCAGACATTATTTTTGTGTTTTCTCCTTGATTTTTAGAAACCAGTGAACTGAAACTTTTCATCTTTCTGTTATTTGATAACTGTAATTTATAACTTACAATAAGTTAGTATTGGGACAACCTATGTTCTCGCACACTCTGCATTGTTTCAGATATATCCAAGATAGCGGCGATGACATCATCTGAGATGGCGGCGTGTAGACTTGGCAACAGTGCATCATGTCATCCAAGTCAGCGGCTGTGACGTCATTCAACATGGCGGATTTTGGTAGGAAGATAGGTCGTCTGGGCTACCCCCACTAACCGAAGTCACCCGATCGCCACTTCTTCCTAGGAACTGGCGCCAAGGTTGAATTTTGGTGGTAAAGTCACTTGGCGTTTCTCTACCAACCTAAGAAAATTGCAGGAAACAAAGCTCAACTCCGCTAACCTAAGTCACCCAGCCACCAACTGTTACTAGAGATTGCTAGGAAAAGGGCTCAGCCGGCACTGGGCTGGTGGAGAGAGGAAGGAGTGTACTTATTTATTTTGGAACAATCTATATTCATAGTGATACAGAAAACTTGCGCTGATGTGCCACACAGCAGACAGACTTGCAAACCACTCCTAAATAACTCATGTGTAATGCTCTGCACACGCACTTGCTAATTGTAAATTGTCAAAATAACGCATTGCACAGTCTACAGACCTGCAAACCACTTGTAAATAATGCAATACGTTTATGTCCAGAGAGCCAAACAACTCGTAAATTGTCAAAATAATAATCCATCTAAAAAAACATGCTTGCTATTCGTCAACTGTCGAAACCAGGCATCAGTCTTTATTTAAACAATTAGAGACAGCACCACCATCCAGTCTGTTTGCCCGGAAGTCTGCACTCCAGCTGACCTAGTACACAGTGCCACAATCAGAGGGCACTGTCGTACATTCCGTGACAACCCAAGATGGCAGCCATGACATCAGCTGACAATGCAAGTGCCATTATCCAAGATGGTGGCGAACATTGTGTTCACCACGAGGTCTAGACCAGAGAATGCTGTCGTCCATTCCATGACGTAATCCAAGATGGTGGGGTGAAATGACAATAAAACTACCTTGCCTGTGATGGACATAAATCTTTATTTTGCAGATAGCCTCTCCACCACGAGATCTAGAGTCAAACTGACCTAGTACACAATACTGCCACCAGAGGGTACTGTCATCCCTCCTGTGAAATAATCCAAGATAGTAGTCTAGAGGCGGAAAATGGCGCGAAACTGACTCAGCCTGTGCTGGGCTGCTGGGGAGAGTAATTTTGAAACATTTTATTTAGGGAGTATATTTATCACAATGACACAAAGCACTCACCCTGATGTGCTTGGGGTCACAATACACAGTCAGCAGACCTGTAAACTAATTCTCAAAAACGCTCTCCAGACATGCAGACAACTCCTAATTTATCGAAACAATTTCAGTACAGACATCCAAACTCCTCCTAAATAATGCAGTACACTGATGTGCAGACACGAAATCAACTAGTAAACTGTCCAAATAACACATAACACACCCTACAGACCCACTCACAACATAATCCAACAGACACGCAATCAACACGTGCAAGCACACTCAATCACCCCCTGTCCACTAGACCGCACAGGAGGCTACAGGCAGCGCCAGCAAAGTGATGCAGCTGTCAGTTGTCAAACTACACACAGGTGCCCTCAAGCATCAAGGGGCGACATCCATTTCATACTTGATACCTGAGAAATTCCTCTGGAAATACGTGTTCACCTAGGCACCATTGCTGACACGACCGTGTGGAGGAGCAGCTGCACCAGGGGCATGCAAGCTGTCACGGCCGCGAGCTGCCACTGGACGCAGGTGATAGTTGTCTCTATTTTTGGCTATACAGTCCGTGTTATACAGACTCAGAGAACTCCAAGGTGCGCTCACGCAGCTACAATATGCGGGACACCTCCGGGCAGCACGTGTCTTTACCATTGATGACAGAGTTGCACAGGGCACATTGTTCCTATTGTGACATTAGAGATGTGTCTAACCGTACTTAATTGCCCAGCGTGACTGACGCAACACTGTGCGTAGGTACATACCATCGCTTACGTGTCTAGCAATGTTCCCAATGTTATACTGAAGCCACATGGCTATCTAAAATAATAACCGACTCGACCTTGTGGAAATTGTATAGTGTCTCAGAAATAGTTAACGCTCGCTTTCATTATGTGTCAGCCTGTATGCATTGAAATTCTTGCCCTAAAAGAACCTGTTCACGAAAATAGCGCAGAATAACGTCGAATGCAGTCTTCCTCGCGGACCTAAGGTGGTACCCTGTCCATCACATGTTACCATTCTGCTTACAACACACATAAACGTTCCCACCACTATGTAGAGGCTCCTATATCACAGTACAAAGGATGTTAATGAACGAAGAATTATGGCTGGCTCTTATCGAATTTACCCACCGAATTACTGATGCCACCGGCATCGAAGCACCATCCACATTTTCTTTCTTTATGCAGACAGGACTTTCAGCACTAAAATTATTTTGCACAGATCGCTAAATTGCATTGACAGGTTTACCATTAACGATCACAAGTAGACAGTGCTTTAATCCACATACAGCCATCAACAGGGTATATTTCCAATACTTCGCACATTGTCGTATGTCATTCAACTGAGACCGCGATCATAACATTTAGTTGTAAGTACAGGGATGAAACATAAATGCGACCAATTTCTTAGGATGATTGATTCTACCTGTGCGTGCTTGGCCTGCAGCGCCAGTGACCTGTGAGGGGTTGATTAACGTTTCCCTATAACGGTAAGAGCTGTCAGAATGGAGAGTTCGTTGGAGTGTAGGAATGTATATGAATTAAGGTGTTGTCCTCTAGACCACCGAATAGCGAACTAATACTTAGTATGTGTTGGATAGCATTCGTGACTCCATGGATATTTGAGAATGAATATGGAGATGCATTTGTGCTGGACCATTATTCCCTCCCATATAAATTGTTTGGTTGACTGCTTCTGCACATTTTGGGCCTTTATTTAGTTGAGAGAAGATCGAATGTGGTGTGTGCATTTGGCATATGGGATACACGTTTGCCTGTTCTCTAGACATCGGAAAAAACTTAGTTGTCTTGTAAATTATAGGGATAATTTGGAATCTGTTACATCAGGCAGATCGGTATTCGTGGGTGGAAATAGCATTTTTCATCTGTTTGTTTCTAGTTACTCAGTGGTCTAAGGCACACCCCACCTAGCTAAAGTTTTGAGTTTGTATGGAAATAATTCTCAGTTTATATCTTCGAAATTATGTTGCATGAGTGATTGGTAGGATACTGTTGTGTGCGAACCATGCGGAATTAGATATGTACTTGAACGTGTTGTTTGTACCGAGGGATGTGGGGGGGGGGGGGGGGGAGAACGAGCCAGTCTTTGCATAACAGTTCTCCGAGTGACTTCGATCCACTGACGGCTTTCTGATGTAAAAGGGATGATTTTGTATGGCAGAGCATATGAACTGCATGTTTACTACATTGACAAGGTACACGGTAATATACTGCTGGGTTGGAGATCGGTTTCACGCTCTAATATTCAAGCTCCTGTCGTCAGTGGGAGAGCAGTGTCATTGTGAAAGAGTCTTTCCATATTTGATGACATATATGGCAAATTGCATGGTTTAGTTGTCAGTGTAATATGGCGATCAGTGAAGAGTAGTTTATTGCCGCTGAATGTCACGTCTGTAGAAAGGAAGAAAAGTCAGATGGTGCTTCCCTAGGACTGAGGAGCTTCGTGACATATAGCTGGTGTGAGTGTGGGCACACCATAATTTTTCTGGGTGCTGTACTGATATAAAAGGAAACTGTACTGTTTGTGTAAAATGTGTATATGTTGTGCTGTAAAGTTACTGTGGCTTACGTTGTGTAAAATGTGTATATATTACATTGTAAAGTTACTGTGGTTTATGTTGTGGCATGACAAGACAGGATGACTGTGTCCTATCGTGAGGGACGTATAGATTCAGCACATCAATAACTGCGAGCGTATGAGAGAGATTTTTTATGTGGAAAATTATGTGCACTATAGATACTGACATTCGTTCCAGAAGCACAGTCATCAAGAGCAGTCATTACCTGTACATCGATCGGTGTCAGACTGTAGCAGCAATCGTAATATTTAATTGTAGCTACACTGGTAAATATGTTACTGGCTTCCAATATTCTTGTGAGTCTCATATGTACGAGGGTCACTCCAAAAGAATTTCACACTTTTTTTTTAATATCCATGTTTTATTCTACACGTCTGAAAGTTTTACAGTGTTTAGATACATCCTTTAGGAATAATATTTTCATTTCTCCACATAATTTCCATCCCTCTCAACTGCCTTACACCATCTTGGAACCAGCACCTGTATACCCGCATGCTAAAATTCTGGACCAACCTGTTGGAGCCACTGTTTGGCAGCATACACAAGGGAGTCATCATCTTCAAACCTTGTTCCACGAAGAGAGTCTTTCAGTTTCCCAAAGAGATGATAGTCACATAGAGCCAGGTCAGGACTGTAAGGCGGGTGTTCCAGTGTTGTCCATCCAAGTTTTTTGATCGCTTCCATGGTTTTTTGACTGACATGTGGCTGTGCATTGTCGTGCAACAGCAAAACATCCTGCTTTTGCCGATGTGGTCGAACACGACTCAGTCGAGCTTGAAGTTTCTTCAGTGTTGTCACATATGCAACAGAATTTATGGTGGTTCCACTTCGCATGATGTCCACAAGCAAGAGTCCTTCGGAATCGAAAAACACCATAGCCATAACTCTTCCAGCAGAAGGTGTGGCTTTGAATTTTTTTTCTTGGGTGAATTTGCATGATGCCACTCCATTGATTGCCTCTTTGTATCTGGTGAAAAATGACGGAGCCATATTTCATCACCTTCCACAATTCTTCCAAGAAATTCATCTTCACCATTCTCGTACTGTTCCAAAAGTTCGCTGCTTACCCTTTTTCTTGTTTCTTTGTGAGCCACTGTCAACATCCTGGGAACCCACCTGGCACAAACCTTTTTTAAGGCCAACACTTTCAGTATTCTGCAAACACTTCCTTCCCCTATCCCAATGTAACATGACAATTCGTTCACTGTGATGCGTCTGTCAGCAGTCACCATTTCGTTAACTCTCTGCACATTGTCTGGAGTGTGTGGAGATCGAGGCCTGCCGCTGCGAGGACAATCCTCAATATTGCCGTGCCCGCTTTCATCACGTAACCTGCTTGCCCACCGACTAACTGTACTGCGATAGACAGCAGCATCTCCGTACACCTCTTTCAACCTCTTGTGGATGTTTCCTACTGTCCCGTTTTCAGAATACAGGAATTCTATGACAGCACGTTGCTTCTGACGAACGTCAAGTGTAGCAGCCATCTTGAAGACATGCTGTGATGGCGCCACTCACGGGAACAGGTTGAACTAGGTTTGAAAACAAGCGGGAAGGATGTATCTACACACTGTAAAACTTTCACACATGCAGAATGAAAACTGTATTTTTACAAAAATAGTGTGCATTTCTTTTGGTGTGACCCTCGTATTTGATGATCTGTAGACAAATTCGCGGGTTTAACTGTCAGTGCAATTTAGCGATCTGTGCAAAATAATTTTACTGCTGAAAGTCCTGTCTGCAGAAAGATAGAAAAGGTGGATGGTGCTTCGATACCGGCGGCATCGGTAATTCGCCGGGTAAATTCGATAAGAGCCAATCATAATGCTCGGTCCATTCATTCTTTGTGCTTTGATATAGGAGCCTCTACATAGCGGTGGGAGCGTTTGTGTGTGTTGAAAGCAGGAATGGTAACATGTTAAATGGCTCTCAGCACTATGGGACTTAACATCTGAGGTCATCAGTCCCCTAGAACTTAGAACTACTTAAGCCTAACTAACCTAAGGACATCACACACAGCCATGCCCGAGGCAATATTCGAACCTGCGACCATAGCAGTTGCACAGTTCCAAAACTGAAGCGCCTGGAACCGCTCCGCCACCTCGGCTGGCAGGTGCTGTTAGGGCAAGAGTTCCAAGGCATACAAGCTGACACATAAAGAAAGCGAGTGTTAACTATTTCTGGAACACTATACAATTTCCCCGAGGTCGACTCGGTTATTATTTTAGATAGCCATGTGGCTTCAGTATAACATTGGTAACATTGCTAGATGCACAAGCAAAGGAATGTAGCTACGCACGGCGTTGCGTCAGTCACGCTGGGCAGCTAAGTATGGTTAGATGCGTCTCTCATGTCATGCTAGGAACAATGCGCCCTGTGCTACTCTGTCATCAACAGTAAAGACACCTGCTGCCCGGAGGTGAATCGCTTGTGGTAACTTCGTGAGTGTGCCTTGAAGTTCTGTTAACATCAGTATAATACTGACCGTATATACGAAAATAGAGAAAACTTTCAGCTGCGTCCGGTGGCGGTTCGCAACTGTGATGGCGCTCGCCCTTGGAGCGGCTGCGCCCCCACCCGGTCTCATCAGCAACGGTGGCGAGGTGAACACGTATTTCAAGGGGAATTTCTCAGGTATCAAGTATGAAAGGGATGTCGCTGCCTCATGCTTGAGGGCACCTGTGTGTAGTTTGACAGCTGATGGCCGGGTCACTTTGCTGGGGCTGCCTGTAACCTCCTGTGCAGTCTAGTGGACACGGGGTGGTGGAGGGTGCTTGCGCATGTTGATTGTGTGCTGAAATTATTTCGGTAAATTAGGAATTATCTGCGTGTCTGGAGAGCATTATTTAGAAGTAGTTTACAGGTCTGCAAACTGTGTATTGTGACCCCAAGCACATCAGGGCGAGTGTTTTGTGTCATTGTGCTAAATATACTCCATCCCTAAATAAAATGTTTCAAAATAAATAGAGTACAATCCTTCCTTACTGTCCCCAGCAGCCCAGCGCAGGCTGAGTCATTTTCGCGACATTTTCCCCCTCCAGACCACCATCTTGGATTATGTCACAGGGGGGTGACAGTACCCACTGATGGCAGTACTTTGTACTAGGTCAGTTGGACTCTATATCTCATGGTAGGGAGGCTGCCTGCAAAATAAAGACTTACGTCCATCACAGGCAGAGTCCTTTTCCTGACATTTCACCCCACCATCTTGGATTACGTCACGGAATGGACGACAGGGCTCTCTGCTGGTGGTACAGTGTACTAGGACAGTTGGACTGCAGATCTCCTCGCGAACACACTGGATGGTGGTACTGTACTGTCTCTGTAATTGTTTAAATAAATACTGGTGCATGATTTCGACAGCTGACAATTGGCAAGCATGTTTGCAGGGTCTTTTAGATGGATAATTATTTTAACAATTTACGAGTTGTTATGCTCTCTGGACGTAAATGTATTGCATTATTTACAAGTGGTTTGCAGGTCTGTAGGCTGTGCAATGCGTTATTTGACAGTTTACAAATAGCAAGTGCGTGTGCAGAGCATTATACATGAGTTATTTAGGAGTAGTTTGGAGGTCTGTATGCTGTGTGGCATGTCAGAGCGTATGTTTTGTATCACTGTGATAATAAATTGTTCCAAAATTAATAAAGTACACTCCTTCCTCTTTTCACCAGCCCAGTGCATTCTGAGTCCTTTTCCCAGCAGTCCTTCAGAAGAGGTGGCGGCCAGGTGACATAGGTTAGTGGAGGTGAGCTTTGTTTCCTGCAATTTTCTTAGGTTGGTAGAGAAACCACAAGTGACCTTTGCTTACCACCAAAATTCAAACTTGGCGCCACTTCCTAAGAGGAGGTGGCGGTCGGGTGACATAGGTTAGTGAAGGCAGCCCAAGTGACCTTTCTTCCCGCAGTTTTCTTAGGTTTGTAGAGATAGCCCAAATGACCTTTCTTTACCACCAAAATTCAACCTTGGCGCCAGATCCTACGATGAGGTAGCGGTTGGGTGACTTAGGTTAGTGGGGGTAGCCCTAGTAACCTATCTTCCCGTGATTTGTTAGGTTAGTAGAGGTGTTACGCATTATCCTGTTGTTGGAATTTGAACTTCCCACCATTTTTCTTTGGGAGGGCGGGGAGGGGAGGAGAGGGGAGGGGATGGGGTTAAGTTAGTGGAGGTAGCCCAACTGACCTATCTTCCCACCAAAATCCGCCATCTTGATTGACGACACAGCCGCCATCTTGGATGACGTCATGCACTCTTGCCAAGTCTACACACCGCCATCTTGGATACATCTGGCAACAACGCAGAGTGCACCAGAAGATAGCTTGTTCCAATACTTACGTTTAATGCACTGTTTCTGGAAGTAACATTTACTTCTACGACGTTAACTTACATTTTCGGATGCTGATAAAACGACTGACACGTGGAACAACAAATACTTCCTTAATGTGTAACATGTTTACCGACTAGCAAAAATATGTGTTTCGATATTGTGCTGAAACTGCGTTTTGTTTGTGTTTCATGCTGTATATGGGAGTAAGAAAGTACCATGGAAACAATCCTTTTGTATTCACTGGTGCTGAGTAACACTTGTAGATTGGTCACGTTTATAGTACTGTGGGTACCTTTCATAGTCAAAGATTTCCTATAATTACATACTCGTAAATTCATTTTCAAGTGTCATTCGAATAATTCTTGGAACTTATTGGTGTGGAAAGATATTAAGAAGTCCACTGCTAAAATTAGGATTTTTCTCCTTTTACATTTGTGTTAGTTCTGCTTGCTGAGAACTAATATTCATGTTACTCGGTTTTTCTTTGCGAGTTCTCACTGGAGTCACAATTGTTTGTTTTCGATTTGTTTTGTGTTTTGATATGGATGTCACTCAGTCTCGTTTTGTCACAGTAGTTTTTAGGCTGACTGTCTAGAAGGTGAGATATATTTATGAAAACATAGATAACAGAAGCTGGTGCCATCAACTTTGAGCATAGCAGTTGCGGCAAGTAGTACTCGGTTACAGGCGAACGCTTGCAATATATCATAATGAGAACACAAGTGACACTTTACCGTGTAGCTGTGTTCATTTGTGCCTTATTCATGGGGACCATGAACTTAAAACATGGGTAGGATAATAATTCTGTCACATAGTGAGGTGATATCTTTTAACTTATCTTTGATAATGAAAAATACTATATTTTTTGTCTGTATATACTAATCATAACTTTCTTCTACGATTATTTATGTTGTGTCGCTTCGTCGTCCGCTTTATGACAAACGATGTGACATTTGACAGACTGTTTGCAATTTAATATGTACAGGTGCCAGCGTGACTGAGTCATTGTGGAATAGAACCAGTTCGTGAACTGATTAGGCCTACCTCCTGTTGTGACCAGACGAAACTAGTTTCATCTGACCATAACTCTGGATTCTTTGATTGCTATGGGAGAAGCCTAATCAAACTAGAACACATAAAATATTCACTTTATTAAATGAATGAATAAAATAGTTACTTAACTTTGACACATTTCTTTGTCACAGGATTGCTTGTTGATTTAAAACTGTCATGGACTAGCAGAGCATCACTTGGTGCACTAATTAACAAACTGTTCTCTTGAGGTACAATGCTCAACATCAGTAACAGTACAATTTCATCTGCAACTTTAATTCTTGTTGGTCCTACGGGATAATGTTGACTGCTGTGACTGAGGTCTCAAATTGGGATGAGCTCTTGCTGGCTCGAGACTATATCGACGTAAGGGTGAGGGCGCTGCTGTTCCTGAGATGGGGGCGTGGTCTTCTGGAATGCCTCCCATTGGTTGCTACGGACTGCAACGAGCCCTCGCTGTTGTCTGTGGTATTGATTCACATCGGCGATTTTTAGTGTGGGTCCATGCTCTCTGGACAGTACCACTCCTTCCAAATCCCATATTGAGATTTGGACGAAAATGGTGTTAACCTACACCACAAAAAGCTGTATTGCTACATAAGTCATCACACCGAACAGAACTTGCAGACACTAACAGAGTATGCAGCAGTTACCAGTATTGACTAGTTTTGTCATGGCTCGCAATCCAAACGGTTTTAATACTCTGAGAGACCTTGGTCGGCTTAGGCCTTTGGGGATCCATCAAATTCTTCTAGGAGATCCGTAACTGCCAGCTTCTGTTCACCCACTCCTCCTGTTTTTATAGTTTAGCACTCAAATTCTTTTAACCTTTTATAGATCCACTATATTCCCTGTAGATTGAAACTGAAGAAACTGCAAGAAGGTGGGAATTTAAGGAGATGGGACCTGGATAAACTGACTAAACTAGAGGTTGTACAGAGTTTCAGGGAGAGCATAAGGGAACAATTGACAGGAATGGGGGAAAGAAATACAGTAGAAGAAGAATGGGTAGCTCTGAGGGATGAAGTAGTGAAGGCAGCAGAGGATAAAGTAGGTAAAAAGACAAGGGCTAGTAGAAATCCTTGGGTAACAGAAGAAATATTGAATTTAATTGATGAAAGGAGAAAATATAAAAACGCACTAAATGAAGTAGGCAAAAAGGAATACAAACGTCTCAAAAATGAGACTGACAGGAAGTGCAAAATGGCTAAGCAGGGATGGCTAGAGGACAAATGTAAGGAAGTAGAGGCTTATCTAACTAGGGCTAAGATAGATACTGCCTACAGGAAAATTAAAGAGACCTTTGGAAAAAAGAGAACCACTTGACTGAATATCAAGAGCTCAGATGGAAACCCAGTTCTAAGCAAAGAAGGGAAAGCAGAAAGGTGGAAGGAGTGTATAGAGGGTCTATACAAGGGCGATGTACTTGAAGACAATATTATGGAAGTGGAAGAGGATGTAGATGAAGATGAAATGGGAGATAGGATACTGCGTGAAGACTTTGACAGAGCACTGAAAGACCTGAGCCGAAACAAGGCCCCGGGAGTAGACAACATTCCATTACAACTACTGACGGCCTTGGGAGAGCCAGTCCTGCAGTCCTGACAAAACTCTACCATCTGGTGAGCAAGATGTATGAGACAGGTGAAATACCCTCAGACTTCAAGAAGAATATAATAATTCCAATTCTAATGAAAGCAGGTGTTGACAGATGTGAAAATTACCGAACTATCAGTTTAATAAGTCATAGCTGCAAAATACTAACGCGAATTCTTTACAGACGAATGGAAAAACTGGTAGACGCCGACCTCGGCAAAGATCAGTTTGGATTCCACAGAAATGTTGGAACACGTGAGGCAATACTGACCCTACGACTTGTCTTACAAAATAGATTAAGGAAAGGCAAACCTACGTTTCTAGCATTTGTAGACTTAGAGAAAGCTTTCGACAATGTTGACTGGAATACTCTCTTTCAAATTCTAAAGATGGCAGGGGTAAAATACAGGGAGCGAAAGGCTATTTACAATTTGTACAGAAACCGGATGGAAGTTATAAGAGTCGAGGGGCATGAAATGGAAGCAGCGGTTGGGAAGGGAGTGAGACAGGGCTGTAGCCTGTCCCCGATGTTACTCAATCTGTATATTGAGCAAGCAGTAAAGGAAACAAAAGAAAAATTCAGAGTAGGTATTAAAATCCATGGAGAAGAAATAAAAATGTTGAGGTTCGCCGATGACATTGTAATTCTGTCAGAGACAGCAAAGGACTTGGAAGAGCAGTTGAACGGAATGGAGAGTGTCTTGAAAGGAGGGTATAAGATGAACATCAACAAAAGCAAAACGAGGATAATGGAATGTAGTCGAATTAAGTCGGGTGATGCTGAGGCAATTAGATTAGGAAATGAGGCACTTAAAGTAGTAAAGGAACTTTGCTATTTGGGGAGCAAAATAACTGATGATGTCCGAAGCAGAGAGGATATAAAATGTAGACTGGCAATGGCAAGGAAAGCGTTTCTGAAGAAGATAAATTTGTTAACATCGAGTATAGATTTAAGTGCCAGGAAGTCGTTTCTGGAAGTATTTGTATGGAGTGTAGCCGTGTATGGAAGTGAAACATGGACGATAAATAGTTTGGACAAGAAGAGAATAGAAGCTTTTGAAATGTGGTGCTACAGAAGAATGCTGAAGATTAAACGGGAAGATCACATAATTAATGAGGAGGTACTGAACAGAATTGGGGAGAAGAGGAGTTTGTGGCACAACTTGAGAAGAAGAAGGGACCGGTTGGTAGGACATGTTCTGAGGCATCAAGGGATCACAAATTTAGCATTGGAGGGCATCGTGGAGGGTAAAAATCGTAGAGGGATACCAATAGATGAATACACTAAGCAGATTCAGAAGGATGTAGGGTGCAGTAGGTACTGGGAGATGAAGAAGCTTGCACAGGATAGAGTAGCATGGAGAGCTGCATCAAACCCGTCTCTGGACTGAAGACAACAACAAAAACAACAACATATTCCCTCAGCCTTACAGCTTTCCTTTCTTTGTTTACTACTGTCTTCCTGTCCTAGCTGTTGATATTCAAACAAATAGTTTTCTTTTCTCCAAAGGTCTTTTGATTTTCGCTTCAGCTCTATCTATCTTTCCCCTAGGCACGCAGGCTTTTGTGATGCCTCAGGGGTCGTTTCTGCTGTTTATCCTTATTAAGCAAATCACCCCATATAAGTAAGAGACTTCATGAAAAAAAAGTAGAATATCGTGACGAAGTTTCAAACACTGGAACGCTTATTCTGCAAGAGCAGGCCTCAAATATTTCCACCGCTATAGCTGGGTGGTCAGCAGAGAACTCGGGTTTGATTCCAGGTACAGCCACGGACTTTTTTCTTGGTGGAACGACTGGAATGGCGAGTGTTCAGCCTCGTGATGTCAATTGAGGCGCCACTTTTATGAGAAGTCGACTTTGGTCTGGAAAGCCGGCAACAGCCGGGAGAGCGGTGTACTCTCACCACACCCCTCCATGCTACAACCGAATGACGCCATTTGGCTGAGGACGATATGGCGTTCGGTCGATGTTGAATGGGCCGTCAGTGCCAGTAGACGAAGCGTAGCTTTTAGGTTCAAACACCTGTCTGTTGTTCATTATTTACATGCTCCGTGCAGTTACCGATCCTTTGGCCAAATTGCTTTAATCATTCATTGTGCTATAGAGTATGTGATTCTGTTCAACTCCATGTGTCATAAATTTCTCCACCTCTACTAACCATGAAGTTTCCAAGTACTACACTTTTACATTCAGGACAGAGTAGAGGAATCAGTTTTAAATAAAGTATTTGAAGAGGCAACCAGTAACACTGAGAATATATAGTATAAGTAAAATTGTGACTACCTGAAATAGTCACCACTGAGATAGCGATTTGTAAATTTGAATCTCGTACGTTTTATTAAATTCTTTGTGTGTTCAAGATACACTGAGACCTTGGCCAACTAAAGATTTTCATAAGACTGCCACGTATGTGGGGCATTCAATAAGTAATGCAACATTTTCTTTCTGAAAGAAGGTAGTTTCATTGGGATTCCAATACACTATCTTATTTCCCAGTCTTTTGGCTACAAGACCATATTTTTTAACATAATCTCCGTCCAATGCGACGGCCTTACGCCACCTTTCTGGGAGGGCATGTATGCCGACATGGACCACTCTGTTGGTCGACATTGGAGATTCCCGTGGAGTGGACCTTTCACTGGACCAAATAGGTGGAAGTCGGAAGGCGCAAGATCTGGCGTGTAGGGTGGATGAGGAGGAACAGTGCACTGAGGTTTCGTGAGCTCCTCTCATCTGCGCGGACTTCTGCGAGGCCTTGCATTGTCACGGAGAAGGAGAAGTTCGCTAGCACTGTTACGGCCCAGGGTAGCTTCCCTGGCATACAATACGAGTTCGTCCAAGTTCTACCTCGGCGGCTCCCAAAAGCCAGACTGGCTGCCTCAGTGACCAGTAGATTGCCAGCTGGGGGTAAATGCCGAGCGAACTGTGGCAGACATGGAAGCTGCTGCAGCATGAGCGAATGACTGGGTCCCCGAGTCTGCGAGCGAAGCGTAACGACATCGTGGGAGTCAAGAGATATTGTCACACTAGTCACAAAGCAGAGTTTTTGGAAAAAACGACATTTTGTCTAAGGAGTGCGTGATTGATTCTCTTGTAAAAATTTTTCATTTTATAGACAGAATCACATGTTTATGACACAGTCATAACCGGTTTCGGCCATACAATGACCATCTTCAAATGCTATAATAACACAAAAGAAAATTTATATTAAAACCTAAAAAATAAATGCAATATTTAACCACGTTTATTAGTATTCTAGCTGAATTTTTGCGAAATACATATATTTCATACCTAAAGGCGGCATACACTCAACACAGATTCATGCCTTGTCAAACTAGCTATAAAATGTAAAACACCGGTCTTACATAGATATAAAAATTTGTTAAATTTTGTTCACCGTCTTTGCGCTAGATGCGCGCGTCCTCTATAAGATAGTCATAATTTTTCAAAAGCCTAAAATGTACAAATTTACTATTAATATTTAGGTCAAATGTACATAAAATTTAAGGTTACAGAACAGATCGTTAAATCAGTAAACTAACATTTCAGAATAAGGAGAAAACATTGCTATAGACTATGACTATCTTATAGAGGACGCGCGCATCTAGCGCAAAGACAGTGAACAAAATCTAACAAATTTTTATATCTATATAAGACCGGTGTTTTACATTTTATAGCTAGTTTAACAAGGCATGAATCTGTCTTGAGCGTATGCCGCCTTTAGGTATGAACTACATGTATTTCGCATAAATTCAATTATATTACTAATAAGCGTGGTTAAATGTTGCATTCATTTTTTAGGTTTTAATGTAAATTTTCTTTTGTATAGTTATAGCATCTGAAGATGGTCATTGTATGGCCGAAACCGGTTATGACTGTGTCATAAACATGTGATTGTGTCTATAAATAAACAAAAAATTTTTTACAAAGCAGAGTGTCCTAAGGAGGCCTAGGTACAACGCAACAATAAGTAATCAGGTGCTGAACTAGCAGAAAGAGCCTCTGAGAGGTGAAGCTGCGAAACCCTGAAGTCACTATGGCAGCTGACAGCGAGGTAAGACCAGGTCACGTGACGCCATAATCATCCCCACCGCTGCAGAGAGCGTGGGAAGCGCCAACGTAAGTACGTCACCCAGCTTAACTAAAGTCTGGTTGCTGAGTGCAGATTGCTGACTGCCCAGACCTTAGTCTCAGCCCTTGTGTCAGTTGCAGCTCTCCAGTGAAAGGGGAGGTTACGGAGTTCGACCCTCGGCACACCTCGCTGTCTTCGAACGTCTGTGGAGGCACGAATCTGGCCGGAAGGACGCTGCTGATGCACTATCAACTTCCGACGCGGCAGTCATGGGGCGCAGAGGCCTCCATCACTCTGCAGGCCCCTTGGAGGCTTCTCCTGTGTGACCTGGACGCCGTCCGACATCCGGCGGGGGGGGGTTACTGCTGCTGGTCATCCTTCCTGTGGCAGACACCGACGCTGCCGGCAGCTGTCCACTAAATGGCGGCTGAGGGCATACCCCTGCGAGTCAGAGAGTATTTATGTGCCAGAATGAGATTTTCACTCTGCAGCGGAGTGTGCGCTGATATGAAACTTCCTCGCAGATTAAAACTGTGTGCCGGACCGAGACTCGAACTCGGGACCTTTGCCTTTTTGGTAGGTAGGAGACGAGGTACTGGCAGAAGTAAAGCTGTGAGGAGGGGCGTGAGTCGTGCTTGGGTAGCTCAGTTGGTAGAGCACTTGCCCGCGAAAGGCAAAGGTCCCGAGTTCGAGTCTCGGTCCGGCACACAGTTTTAATTTGCCAGGGAGTTTCAGTATATAGGTGGACCTGGGGCGGTGACCATCGAGTGCAAATCTTCGAAGTTAACAACTCTCGAGATCGATACTGGAGTCGGGGGCCACAGCCCGACGCTTCGCTGGATTGGCGGAACCGCAAGTCCAGTGCGTAACAGCCGTCTTTTGTTAGTGAGGCCACTGGTCTGCGGGCCTGGATGTAGCGTGGCGCTTTCCAATCCTGTATTGCGTTATTGTCGCTGATGTTTCCTTGGCGCTTTCCGCGTGGCTAGATCCTGATCACTGCATCCTGCCTGACTTTCTCCTGATGACTATAGGAGTCTGGAATAGCACTGCTATGGCATTTTTGTGGGGAAAAACACGCTGAAGTTGTTTCTTCAGTTCGCCGAAAGTAGCACATTATACTTTAGTGTTGATCATGGCACCATGAGGGTCGATAGCAAATAGAATAATCCCTTCACAGTCCCAGAAGACGGTTGCCACGACTTTACCATCTCATGGTGTGGCTGGGAACTTTTTCTTCAGAGCAGAGGTGCGTCATTTCATGGAGACTCCCACCCCGTCGGAGGTTCGAGTCCTCCCTCAGGACTTGTTCTTAGCGTAAGTAACTTTAAGTTAAATTAAGTAGCGTGGTAGCCTAGCGACCGATAACCTCAGCACTTTGATCCCATTGTGTCCCGTAGGAACTTACCAGCGCCACGATGGACCGCCATTTACTGTTCGAAGTGAGAGACTCATGTTCCATGGTCTGTGACGATGCTCGACAAAAAATTGTCACAGTCAGCTTCGTAACGCACAGGCTATTCCGCACATGCGGTCCACCAATTCTCCTTGTCCTGTCACGAGTGTGTCAGCACTACCAATAATAGATGTACATTTCAGCAGCGCGGTTTTTGATTGTCATATAGCGATCACCTCCAGTAACAGCGTGAACACGTTTCAACATTGTAGGAGTCACAGCCGCGTGCCGCCGGCTGGCAAGCTGGGGATGGGACAGGTTTGCGCGGCCTCCTTGCAATGATGACAGACGCCTCGCCCAACGACTCACCTTGCTTTTGTTCACCGCTACGTCTCCGTAGACATTCTGCAAGCGGCTGTGACTATCTGTGATGCTCTGGTTTTATGCCGAAAGAAACTCAAAAACAGCTCTCTGCTTGAAAAGTACCTCAGTTAGAGACGCTATTTTGAAGGCTACGGCCGGCCGCTGTGGCCGAGCGGTTCTACGCACTTGTCTGGAACCGCGCGACCGCTACGGTCGCAGGTTCGAATCCTGCCTCGGGCATGGCTGTGTGTGATGTCCTTAGGTTAGTTAGGTTTAAGTAGTTCTAAGTTCCAGGGGACTGATGACCTCAGATGTTAAGTCCCGTAGTGCTCAGAGCCATTTTGAAGGCTACGTACAGTGATGCCACCTATCGGAACTTCAGGAAACTATAGGAACTGAAGCGGGAACATTCTACGATGTCCGACAAAAAATTCTGCATTTTTTACAACAGAAATCGATTGATAAAAAAATGTGTTGCGTTACTTATTGAACATCCCACCTATTACTAAAATTATAAACATTCATGAAACAACATATGCAGATCCGCTAAGTTTCAATCTTTCCTGTTAATACTGTGACATCTTACCTGTGGTAGCTGCTTAGGCTTCCCGACATGCATCCCTCCAACTTCGACCATGTTGGGTACGAGGGGACGTGGGCTTCCGTGAGTGAAATGGTAATTAACTAAGAGAAGTGAAGTTCGTCTTTCGATTTCTGACAGAGACGGCAGTGAAGGATCTCTCAGATACGTTTGTAAAATAGAATCTAGTCGAGGTATGTATAAAATATGACGCAGCACGTTGTGTCCAATCCCAACAACTGTGTTCACTAGCCGTTCAAGAAAATTCATGTGCGTGCCGAATGTGAGGAACGCAGTCGGAACGTAGGCGTACGGGTTTGGACTCCCCACCATCCAGGCCATCCAGTCCAGACCTCCAAAACTCGTCAGCACGATCACAGGCGCTTTCAGGCCGTGAGCGTATCCGTGTAAACATTCTGTGAAGATATTCTCTAGAATAATGACGTCGAACTTTTTTCCTGACTTGTACAGACTCTGTACGTTTTCATCTTTCAGAAATCCGTGGCACATTTTTTCAGAGAACTCGAGGTATTGTTTTGCCCACTCTAAAACACCAGTAGCGGCCTCGTCGAATACGTTGAGATTATCTGAAAGGAGAAGGAAACAGAAACACCGTAAGTCGTGCATCGTCGCTCACGCAGCCACGCGAGAAGTGTAGCTTTAAACACGGGCTGGTTCACTCGTTTTAAAAGACGTATTATCCTTAAGGAGAAGAAACAGAAGATGAAGTGTCTTTTTCAAAATATGTCGCTACTATTACAATTTGGATTGGGGGTAAGAAATGAAAGAGGAAGCCGTCTGTTACAATTTTGCACAGAGCATAACTTAATCATAGCTAACACTTGGTTCAAGAATCATAAAAGAAGGTTGTATACATGGAAGAATCCCGGAGATACTAAAAGGTATCAGATAGATTATCTAATGGTAAGACAGAGATTTAGGAACCAGGTTTTAAATTGTAAGACATTTCCAGGGGCAGATGTGGACTCTGACCACAATCTATTGGTTATGAACTGCAGATTAAAATTGAAGGAACTGCAAAAAGGTGGGAATTTAAGGAGATGGGACCTGGATAAACTGACTAAACCAGAGGTTGTGCAGAGTTTCAGGGAGAGCATAAGAGAACAATTGACAGCAGTGCGGGAAAGAAGTACAGTAGAAGAAGAATGGGTGGTTGTGAGAGATGAAGTAGTGAAAGCAGCAGAGCATAAAGTAGGTAAAAAGACGAGGGCTGATAGAAATCCTTGGGTAACAGAAGAATTATTGACTTTTAATTGATGAAAGGAGGATACATAAAAACACAGTAATTGAAGCAGGCAAAAAGGAATACAAACGTCTCAAAAATGAGATCGACAGGAAGTGCAAAATGGCTAAGCAGGCATGGCTAGAGGACAAATGTAAGGATATAGAGGCTTATCTCACTAGGGGTAAGATAGATATTGCCTACAGGAAAATTAAAGAGACCTTTGGAGAAAAGAGAACCACTTGTATGAATATCAAGACCTCAGATGGAAACCCTGTCCTAGCCAAAGAAGGGAAAGCAGAAAGGTGGAAGGAGTATATATAGGGTCTATACAAGGGCGATGTTCTTGAGGACAATATTATAGATACGGAAGAGGATGTAGATGAAGATGAAATGGGAGATACGATACTGCGTGAAGAGTTTGACAGTGCACTGAAAGACCTGAGTCGAAACAAGGCCCCCGGAGTAGACAACATTCCATTAGAACTACTGACAGACTTGGGAGAGCCAGTCCTGACAAAACTCTACCATCTGGTGATCAAAATGTATGAGACAGGTGAAATAACCTCAGACTTCAAGAAGAATATAATAATCCCAATCCCAAAGAAAGCAGGTGTTGGCAGATGTGAAAATTACCGAACTATCAGTTTAATAAGTCACAGCTGCAAAATACTAACGAGAATTCTTTACAGACGAATGGAAAAACTGATAGAAGCCGACATTGGGGAAGATCAGTTTGGATTCCGTAGAAATATTGGAACACGTGAGGCAATACTGACCTTACGACTTAGAAGAAAGATTAAGGAAAGGCAAACCTACGTTTCTAGCATTTGTAGATTTAGAAAAAGCTTTTGACAATGTTGACTGGAACACTCTCTTTCAAATTCTAAAGGTGGTAGGGATAAAATACAGGGAGCGAAAGGCTATTTACAATTTGTACAGAAACCAGATGGCAGTTATAAGAGTCGAGGGACATGAAAGGGAAGCAGTGGTTGGGAAGGGAGTGAGACAGGGTTGTAGCCTCTCCCCAATGTTATACAATCTGTATATTGAGCAAGCAGTAAAGGAAACAAAAGAAAAATTCAGAGTAGGTATCAAAATCCATGGAGAAGAAGTAAAAACTTTGAGGTTCGCCGATGACATTGTAATTCTGTCAGAGACAGCAAAGGACTTGGAAGAGCAGTTGAACGGGATGGACAGTGTCTTGAAAGGAGGATATAAGATGAACATCAACAAAAGCAAAACGAGGATAATGGAATGTAGTCGAATTAAGTCGGGTTCTGCTGAGGGAATTAGATTAGGAAATGAGACACTTAAAGTAGTAAAGGAGTTTTGCTATTTGGGGAGCAAAGTAACTGATGATGGTCGAAGTAGAGAAGATATAAAATGTAGACTGGCAATGGCAAGGAAAGCGTTTCTGAAGAAGAGAAATTTGTTAACATCGAGTATTGATATAAGTGTCAGGAAGTCGTTTCTGAAAGTATTTGTATGGAGTGTAGCCATGTATGGAAGTGAAACGTGGACAATAAATAGTTTGGACAGGAAGAGAATAGAAGCTTTCGAAATGTGGTGCTACAGAAGAATGCTGAAGATTAGATTGGTAGATCATATGGTTCAAATGGCTCTGAGCACTATGGGACTCAACTGCTGAGGTCATTAGTCCCCTAGAACTTAGAACTAGTTAAACCTAACTAACCTAAGGACATCACAAACATCCATGCCAGAGGCAGGATTCGAACCTGCGACCGTAGCGGTCTTGCGGTTCCAGACTGCAGCGCCTTTAACCGCACGACCACTTCGGCCGGCTGGTAGATCACATAACTAATGAGGAGGTATTGAATAGAATTGGGGAGAAGAGGAGTTTGTGGCACAACTTGACGAGAAGAAGGGATCGGTTGGTAGGACATGTTCTGAGGCATGAAGGGATCACATATTTAGCATTGGAGGGCAGCGTGGAGGGTAAAAATCGTAGAGGGAGACCAAGAGATGAATACACCAAGCAGATTCAGAAGGATGTAGGTTGCAGGAGGTACTGGGAGATGAAGAAGCTTGCACAGGATAGGGTAGCATGGAGAGCTGCATCAAACCAGTCTCAGGACTGAAGACCACAACAACAACAAGAAGACAATTTTGAACCCAGACCTATGAAAATTCGTATATTGTTTCTCGGTCAGAAATAAAGAAATACTTCAGCCAGTTTTGGAAAATCAACCCGTAATGTGGTAAAATAGGGAATGAAGTGTCTTAGAAATATTTAATTATAAACGCATTTTCAAGACGAAAACCTATGAAAATTTGCATTTGACCTCTCAGTTAGAAATAAAAAATAAATTTGTCACTGTTTTTCGAAATTCAATTCCTATGGGGGTGAAATT
This sequence comes from Schistocerca nitens, assembly GCF_023898315.1. Classification (NCBI taxonomy): domain Eukaryota; kingdom Metazoa; phylum Arthropoda; class Insecta; order Orthoptera; family Acrididae; genus Schistocerca; species Schistocerca nitens. Next base: position 16,094,514 of record NC_064622.1, read on the forward strand.
CTGGATGTACGTTTGTGGAAATGTTTCTTAGCCAAGCAGTTTTAAAGCTAAATCTATGAAAATTTGTATTTGGCTTCTCTGTTGGAAATAAAATAATACCTACTTCACTATTTTCGGAAATTAATCTCGTAAGGGGGTGAAATGGGAGGGTGAAATTTTTTATGAAAACATTCCATTGCGTAAGCATTTTTAAAACTAAATCTATGAAAATTTTTATTTGTCTTCTCAGTTACAAATGAAAGAAATTCGTGTCTCCCTGTTTTGGAAAATTCAACCCTCAAGGGGGTGAAATAGGGCCAGACTACTTCATTCACTCATCATCGTCCACCCGAAAACTCTAACTATAGAAACTTGAAATTTTGAGGCGTGTGCATCTTATACTGTAGATATCGTTTAAGAAGAGACTGTTCGAAATTCCACTTCTAAGGGGATGAAAGGTTTTTGAAAATATGTCGCTATAAAGGCAGTTTTCAAGACAGAAAGACGGAAGCTGGTATTCAGTTTCTCAGCTAGAAATAAAAAGAAAGTAATTCAGCATTTTTGGAACTTCAACCATTAAGGAGGTAAAGTAGTGGATGGAAGTTTTTTGGAGATAAATCATTTTTAAAGAGCCACTTAAGCATTTTTAAAGTTACATCTATGGAAATTGCTATTTATCTTCTTGGTCATAAATAAAAATATAAGTGTTTTACTGTTTCTGGAAATTCACCCCCTAAGGGAGTGAAATATGGAATGGAAAGTTTTATGAAATTATTTCGTTGTGAAAATGTTTTCAAAGCTAAATATATATTTGGATTCCGTGTTGGAAATGCAAAAAATACGTTTTCCCTGTTTTTGGAAATTCAACCCTTTATTGGGTGAAAAACGGGCTGCGAACGTTCAAGAAAATGTTTCGTTACATTAAAAAAATTTTAAAACTACATCCATGAAAACGGGTACTTCACTTCTCGGTTAGACACAAAGATATATGTGATAAGGGATGAAACTTCCTGTGGAAATATCACCACAATGACGCAAAGGCACGATTAACATAGAACTTGAACTCCAGCTACCAGAATCGATTTTCGAGCAAAAGTGCGTAAGAACCCAACCAGGGTTATGGGTACCAGAAGCACTGCTATTGATAACATTTTCATAGATACTACCACACTAGCAAATCATAGTATAAATCCAATATTTAATGGCCTTTCAGTTCATGATGCCCAGTTGCTTACATCTAAAATAGTGGGGTCTGATTCAGTTAATAACAAGAAGTGGGAAACTTTACGAATAATAAATGAAACAGGAATTGAAGGTATAAAAATCTGTTTGAGGAATGCAGACTGGAAAGATGATAAATGAACAATATAACTATTTCTCTAATATGGTCATAGGTCACATTGAAAACTGCTGCCCTAAGAAAGTAATCAAAGCAAATACATTAAATGTTTCAAAACCTTGGATTACAAATATAAGAAAAGTATCTTGCAAAACAAAAAGAAGACTGTACTTAATGTCAAGGGAAAACGATGACTATAGAGCTTACTCACATTACAAATTATATTGTAAAATTTTAAACAAAGTAATCAGAACCTCCAAATGTATTTATTTTCAAGAAAAAATAAATGCTTCTAATAACAAGATAAAAACTATATGGAACATAGTAAAAAGTGAAATAGGAAAAACTAATCAAGCAAATGAGGAAATTATTTTAAATGTAAATGAGTTGATTTGAGATACCTCCAAAATTGCAGACACTTTCAACAACTTTGTCCTTTCTGTAGGAGACAACTTCGGTTTGCATAGTTCCTCAGAAGACAGTTTAAAATATTTAAAAAATGCATTTCCACAGAAGTTTGACAAAATTCAACTATATCCTACCACACAGAAAGAGATTTCTGATATTACTAGCTCTCTTAAAAACATATGTTGCAATGAAATCAGCACTATCATAATTAAATGTTGCTCCTCAGAACTTTGTAACATACTGAGTTACTTATGTAATGAATCCCTCTAGTGTCGTGTTTCCAGATAGGCTTAAATATGCTATTGTCAAACAATTAAACAATTACACAAAAAAGGAGACAAATCATCAGTGGGAAACTTCTGTCCCATTTCAAGAGTGGCAATATTTTCAAAAGTGTTTGAAAGGGTTATGTACAATAGACTTTATAAACACTTAGTACAGAAAAATATTCTCCTTCACTATCAGTTTGGATTTCGGAAAGAATTGTCAAGTGATCAAGCTATATTCACTTTTGCAGATGTTATATTAAAATTAATAAATCAAAAGTTATTACCACGTGGAATATTCTGTGATCTGGCTAAAGCTTTGATAGTGTTAAGCATGATACCCATATACAAAAGTTAAAATATTATGGGGTAACAGGAGTAGCAGGCTCATGGTTCTCATGCTATCTTTTTAATAGAAAACAGTATCAGGCTTACCACATAACAACAGTCATTCAAAATATGAAACCACCAGCCAATGGGTGCCCCAGGGCTCTATTTTAGGTCCCTTGTTGTTCCTGTGATATATTAATGACCTTCCATATGCAGTGTCACAAAATGCAAATTTTGTCTTATTTGCACATGATACTAGTATTGGTATAAAAAACAGTACCCATGATCTCACTGAGCAATCAGCTAATGAAATATTTGTAAGTATCAATGGGTGGTTCACAGCAAATGGATTTGACAAGACCCAGTACATACAGTGTAGTACCTCACGAAGAATACATGACCCTATAAGTATAATATATTCAAACAATGAAATTAAAGCTGTAGACAGTGTCAAATTTTTAGGGCTGCAAATTGACCACAACCTAAATTGGAAAACTCACGCTTTAGACTTAATGAAACGCTTTACTTCAGCTACATTTGCAGTATGCATGATAGCAGAAATCGGTGATTTAAAAATGAGAAAGTTAGTTTATTCGGCCTACTTCCATTCACTAATGAGTTATGGAATCATCTTTTGGCGAAACTCCTGTCACAAAGACAACATTTTCAAAATCCAGAAACGAGTCACTAGAATTATATCTGGTGTCAGTCTTAGATCATCATGCAGAGACCTCCTTAAGAAACTTTGTATTCTAAATTCTCAGTAATATACTCATTGATATCCTTTGTCATTTCCAACATTTCTCTTTTTACACAAAATAGTGCAAAACATAATTTTAATACCAGAACCAAAAACAATCTGTATAAGCACTATAAAAACTTAACATTAGTACAAAAAGGAGTCAAATACATTGGTACTCATATATTCAGTAACTCATCAGAGCATATCAAAGGTATTGTAAGTGATAAAGGTCGGTTTCAGAGTGGATTAAAGAACTTCCTGTTGGCCAATTCCTTCTACTCCATCGACGAATATCTTCACAAGGATTATAGCTCATAACTCTGTCTGCATTAGAATTGGACAATATCCACGTATCTGAATAAAAAAAGTATCTTAAAAAAAAGATTTGACCCTTTCCACATCCCAGAGACTCCTCTCCAAGGGATCCATGGAAAACGATAAATGTAATGTAATGTAAATATTTAGTTGCAAGAGAAGCTTCACGAACACAATTGCAACTTAACGTCGTTCTGTGTCGACGAAAATTTAACCACCTTGTGGCGAAACAGGCGCTGTATCGCTTGAGAGATAGAGGCGAGCGAGTGTGCCGAGACTTAGCCCAGTTCACTGTTACTGGTGCCACCTCACCATAACGCGTCTGTGCGTAGACTACAAGTATTGCACCATAAATTAAGAACGAAATTAAAAGTTAAAGTTGCTTTTTCGAACTTTGTCAGCATATGCTTTAGTGTAATAATGTTGAAACTGTCAAGAATCAGATTGATTAGGTCAATATTTTACCTAAAAAAAAATGTCGTGTGACTAGGGCCTCCCGTCGGGTAGATCGTTCGCCGGGTGCAAGTCTTTTGATTTGACGCCACGTCGGCAACTTGCGCGTCGATGTGGATGAAGTGATGATGATTAGGACAACACAACACCCAGTCCCTGAGCGCAGAAAAACTCCGACCCAGCTGGTAATCGAGCCCGGGCCCTTAGGATTGACATTCTGTCACGCTGACCACTAAGCTACCGGGGGCGGACGTTGTAACGCCGGAAATGCATATCCTTCAATTTCCATCTATTGCACTGCAAATTTTTTTCCTTATTTTGTTACCTGAAGATATAACATTTCTGTGTCTTTGTATATTGTAATTGTTTTACTATTTGTATATGTTTATGCATTTATGTCGATGTATAATTGGTTTGTTTTGTAAATATTATTTGTATTTTTACGCTGGGTCTGGCGTAGGGAAAACTATGCCATCGAACGATTACATCGACAGGTCGTGTGGAGAACGAAAGTGTTTAGGATCTTTGGTAGTGTTAACTCTGTCGCGTGGAGCGCGGGCAGAGGGGAGTCTGGCTGGAGTAGCAGTGGAGCAGGTGTGTTGTGTGAAGCTCCCGCGAGTTGCCGCGCTTTCGGGGTTTGGCAGCATGTAATTGTGCTCGACTTGCGATGATAGTTTCTGACATGGTGTCGCGGACGGGAAGCATTAGCTGGCGCACATCAAGAGCCCGTTTCGTCTGGTGACCGTGTCGAGAAGAAGGGGCGCCAACATCCAGCTGCTGCAACAGCGACGGCCGACAATGAGTGACTGTCGCCACCTCCTCGATCGACGGCTTCAAACCTTCAATCAACCAACAAGGAAGACTGGAAGCACGTAAAGTTTTAGAACTGTATGGCAGACCTGAGATTTTCAAACTTTTAAAATTGTTGCATCACAAAATTACAGCAACTTAGCATGAACGTTTGTTGCTCATTGTCCCAATTGCATTACCAAGCAGGGTCCCTTCCTTTTCCGGAATGAACCCGAGTGTCGAAATTCAAACGCCAGCATCATTCGATTTCACTGCTTTAATTTCAAAGTTCAGTTAAGGTATTCATAGCTGGCTACAATATTTAGATTACACAAGCACAAATTAAGAGTGCGAGTTTTGTTACCGTATTTTAGTTACCTGTGACTGCAGCTCAGCTTGGTACGTACTAAATTTTACTATTGTTAATTGTTCAGAATCATTTAATTCAAGTTCAAAGTTAAATCTCTTATTTCTAAATTGCGTAGATTCAAGTAGCTTTTGAAATGATTGTTGAGGTAGTCCAGGACTAACCGTATTTTACTGAATTTCGATGTGCTTCAGAAACTAAGCTCACTATTAACTTCAGTCACTAAATTAACTTTCGATTTTCCGGTTTTATTAATTCTTTTGCTAAATTAAGTCAGAGTGTAGCGAAATTTATTACTTCTGACAAACTGTCAGTTTTCACACTACACGTGTCAACCTTCAGTTGCCACGCTTCTAGTGCTAATTATATGTGTAATAACCTTTCTTTTTCAGTTACTATAGTAATTTTCCTTAGGACTGGCGACCGTAATTTCCCCCAAATCTCAAATATCTAATTACCGCTAGTTAATTGTTAACGTAACAGCCGCACATTTACTTTCTTTAGTAACTTTACCCCTTTTCAAAATTAACTTCCACCAGTTTCATTTGCATTTTTCCTTTCATTTAGATGTAACCCTTTCCTCCCTCTTTACCGACAAATTGACTTCGGTGACGATTGCTTTTCCCAAATTTCCATTAGGTACACGCGGTTTAATTTTTCACTGTCATTAAGGTCGATAAGTGAGGGGGAGGTTACAACGTATTTTACCTAAATACATCGTTTCAAGAAAAAAATGAATAGCGCTAAATAATAAAGCTAAGAAGCCAGAAATTTCTCATAATGTGCAGATGTATGTCAAAATTAACTGGTACAAGTCTCAACGTGATTAAAGCAATAATTTGGTCAGAATCCACGTTTTTAAGAAAAATTGAAGGCACTAAATATTAGACTTAGGAATATGAAAATTTGTATGGCGCTTCAGTTCAACATTTGACCCCATTAAGCTACCTCTAATAGTTTTCAAGTAATTTACTGAAAACTAAATTTGGAACAAAAATGTCCTTATTTGTAGTAGATTAAGTACCTGTTATATAAATGCTAGAAAGTTTTGGTTACAGCACGTGATGAAACCTACACTACTGGCCATTAAAATTGCTACACCAAGAAGAAGTGCAGATGATAAACGGGTATTCATTGGACAAATATATTATACTAGAACTGACATGTGATTACATTTTCACGTAATTTGGGTGCACAGATCCTGAGAAATCAGTACCTAGAACAACCACATCTAGCCGTAATAACGGCCTTGATACGGCTGGACATTGAGTCAAACAGAGCTTGGATGACGTGTGCAGGTACAGCTGCCTATGCAGCTTCAACACGATACCACAGTTCATCAAGAGTAGTGACTGGCGTATTGTGACGAGCCAGTTGCTCGGCCAGCATTGACCAGACGTTTTCAGCTGGTGAGAGATCTGGAGAATGTACTGGCCAGGGCAGCAGTCGAACATTTTCTGTATCCAGAAAGGCCCGTACAGGACCTGAAACATGCGGTCGTGGATTATCCTGCTGAAATGTAGGGTTTCGCAAGGATCGAATGAAGAGTAGAGCCACGGGTCGTAATATATCTGAAATGTAACTTCCACTGTTCAAAGTGCCGTCAATGCGAACAGGAGGTGACCGAGACGTGTAACCAATGGCACCCCATACCATCACGCCGGGTGTTACGCCAGTATGGCGATGACGAAGACACGCTTCCAATGTGCGTTCACTGCAATGTCGCCAAACATGGTTGCGATCATGATGATGTTGTAAACAGAACCTGGATTCATCCGAAAAAATGACGTTTTGCCATTCGTGCACCCAGGTCCGTCGTTGAGTACACCATCGCAGGCGCTCCTGTCTGTGATGCAGCGTCAAGGGTAACCGCAGCCGTGGTCTCCCAGCTGATAGTCCATGCTGCTGCAAACGTCATCGAACTGTTCGTGCAGATGGTTGTTGCCTTGCCAACGTCCCCATCTGTTGACTCAGGGATCGAGATGTGGCTGCACGATCCGTTACAGCCATGCGGATAAGATGGCTGTCATCTCGACTGCTAGTGATACTAGGCCGTTGGGATCCAGCACGGCGTTCCGTATTTCCTTCCTGAACCCACCGATTCTGTATGCTGCTAACAGTCATTGCATCACGACCAACGCGAGCAGCAATGTCGCGATACGATAAACCTCAATCGCGATAGGCTACATTCCGACCTTTATCAAAGTCGGAAACGTGATGGTACGCATTTCTCCTCCTTAAACGAGGCATCACAACAACGTTTCACCAGGCAACACCGGTCAACTGCTGTTTGTGTATGAGAAGTCGGTTGCAAACTTTTCTCATGTCAGCACGTAGGTGTCGCCACCGGCGCCAACCTTGTGTGAATGCTCTGAAAAGCTAATCATTTGCATATCACAGCATCCTCTTCCTGTCGGTTAAATTTCGCGTCTGTAGCACGTCATCTTCGTGGTGTAGCAATTTTAATGGCCAGTAGTGTATTAAATAACACAGCTATAATAAGTTTTAGGACCTTGATGTTAATAACAACCAGTAGGTCTCTTAAAGCTGTAGTTCATGTTCTACTGTCAGTTCTGATCTAAATATTCTGGAAGGCAAAGTTTTAATGCTGGCGAGCTAAAACTTTTTCTGTTATTTTAACTAACTTACCTACATTCATAAAAAAATTATGAAGATTCTAAATTGATTCATAAGATTGTTATTAAATATTGTGTGTTCCAGAAAGACGCCATTTAGAGGCTGCTACCGTGGGCATAGGGTGGATGACAGCAGGTGTTCCCTTGGCCGCCCGCTGCGCCACATGTATAAATACGGCCCGAGAGGCAAGACGAGGCTTCACTTCGCACCCAGCCACTGTAAGATCCGCGTGAGTCAAACGCTGGGGTGCGCGCTGCCTCGGATGATGGGATGACGTTAGAGACAGGCAGTTACAAAACGTATATTTTCAGTAATAATAGAAAGTGAACTCACGAGGACTGTACACCGTCGTGGATCGCTTACATTTCGCAGAAGTAACTGTTAGTGTGTCGTGTGTAATGTTAACAAATCCGCGTGGCAACTGGTGACAATTATTTTCCACTTTGTGGCGAGCATTTATTCTGATTATCAGAAGTCAGGGCGAAAGACAATTTAGTACGAACTTACTGTAGAGGTCGCCTCTGAACTGCTCATAGTGCTGTTTAGGATAGAAATATTTCCTGTCAATATGAATATAATGAAATGTTGTGCGTGTGGAACTTAATCGCGTATATGTATCAATTAGAACTCAAAATCTTGATTTATAATAATAGTCCTGATCCCGCTGAGCAAATAGAGAATAGAAACATTTCTTTCAGTGGGCTGGACAAGAATGTGGACTTGCAGACTGGAAACTATGACCAGTATGTTCTGCATCGCTTCCTGGCTGACCACAGAAATAATTGCATGGCTCTCGTAAAAAACGGCGAACAATACTTACAACACTTGTAATGACTAATGATTATTACCGTCATTAAAATGACAATGAACCCGCTGCCCCAGAACCAGCAAGATTTCAATGGTGTGTGAATAAACTTGTTGAAACCATTTACCAGCGACATCAGAAAAACCTGCATAGGCAATATACACTGAAGAGCCAAAGAAAATGGCACACCTGACTAATATCGTGTAGAGCCGACTAATGTCTGAAGTAGTGCTGGAGGGAATGGACAGCATGAATCCTCCAGAGCTGTCCTAAATCCGTAAGAGTACAAGAGAGTGGAGATTTCTTCTGAACAGTACCTTGCAAGGCATCCCAGATACGCACAATAATGTTCATATTTTGGGAGTTTGGTGGCCAGCGCAAGTGTTTAAACTCAGAAGAGTGTTCCTGGAACCACTCTGCTAGCAATTCTGGACGTGTGGGTCGCCCCATTGTCCTGCTGGAATTTCCAAAGTCCGTCGGAATGCACAATGAACATGAATGGATGCAGGTGATCACACAGGGTGCTTACGTACATGTCACCTGCCAGAATCGTATCTAGACGTATCAGGTGTCCCATATCAATCCAATTGCAAATTCCCCACACCATTAAGGAGCCTGCGCTAGCTTGAACAGTCCCCTGCTGATATGCAGGGTCCATGGATTCACAAGCTTGACTCCATACCCGTACACGTCCATCCGCTCGATACAATTTGAAATGAGGCTCGTCCGACCAGGCAACATGTTTCCAGTCATCAGCAGTCGAATGTTGGTATATGTGACTGTAGGCTTTCCCGGCGTAAACTGTTGATGAAGATTTCTCGGGTCTCGAGCCGGGTGGTAGCGTTGATATCTCGCGACGTTTCGGGAAGTGTCATACTACCCATCTTATGGCGAAGTGTCGAGATTCGCGGAGAGCGGGCTATTTATATGCGCGGTCACCCCCCCATCACTGGACCTCGGGAGACTGCGGTGGACCGGCGGCGTGCGCCCGGTGGTGGGGATGGCGGTCGCCCCCGGCGGCCGGGTTCGGTTCTCGGTGTGAGCATCCTGTCTGCGTCCGAGGCGGAGGACGTTGACGGTTGCGCTCCCGACGGATTGCCGCCATCGCAGGTATCCATGCTGCGCTGAGTTGGTATCCCTCGTCTCTGTTGACCAGATTGTCGTGAATCCTTATTTCTATGGATTCTTTGATAACGTTTTCCCAGAAGCCAGATGCTCGGCACAGTACCTTCGTGTTTTCAGAGTTGATGGCGAGTTCTTCATTTACACTGTGTTCTGCTATGGCTAGTTTTTCTGTGTGACCTAGTCGCACACATCTGGACGCTGCCACAATCGCAGTCCTCAGAAAAGGACTGAATTTCTCCCCCGCCGGCCGGAGTGGCCGAGCGGTTCTAGGCTCTACAGTCTGGAACAGCGCGACCGCTACGGTCGCTGGTTCGAAACCTGCCTCGGGCATGGATGTGTGTGATGTCCTTAGGTTAGTTACGTTTAAGTAGTTCTAAGTTCTAGGGGACTGATGACCTCAGAAGTTAAGTCCAATAGTGCTCAGAGCCACTTGAACCATTTTTTTTTCCTCTCCCGTCCCCAGAACGTGGAAGAAGCAGTACGAGGGCTTCCAAAGGAGGAAGCAGGGAAGTCAGACGGGAAACCTGCAGAATAATCGACAGATCTCTATTACCTAAAAGTAACGTATCTGCGGAAGAACGAGCAACTCTCCGGTCCCTTAGAGATGACCCTGATATAACGATCCTACCAGCGGACAAAGGGAACGCTCCAGTGCTATTAAGCACTGCCGAGTGCAAGCAGAAAATAAACCTGATGCTACAAGACGAGGCCTACAAGAGGCTGGAGAATGTATGTGATCAGCGGTGTATAATATCTGAAACAGTCGTTAATTATTCGTTGGAGTGTGGGTAGCTGTGGCCATATCTATTTTCTCGATGAATGGTTGCCGCAGTCGTATGTCAGGGAGAAAGCTCATTAAAGTTGAAATAGGTATCCAGTCTCAGAGTCGAGATAGTAGTATTTAATCTGACCCAAAGGCTATAAGCCAAAATTTTCCGATAAAAGCACCACATCGCAGCACAGCAATACTATTTCCCCAAAGTCGACCCAAGTTAGAATGAGAGAAGAGTGAACCTCATCAAAGTTTTGTAAAAGGTTGTTTGTCCGTGACTTAATTGTAGATGATTTTTAAAAAATCAGAAAATACAACACCACAAACTAGTCCCTCTCTTTTGTTGTACTCACTTGTTTATTACTAGAAATTCCGCTGTCACCGGCAAAGTAAGCCAATATCGTTAAAAGAATGTTTGTGTTCAAGTACCATTCAATCAATATGACAAATATGTCAAATGTTAAGCATAAGGCTAAGCTTTAACTGTACTGGGGCCTAGACGAAAATAATTGCAAGGAGTGAAATTTTAGTTACATGCAAGACCCACGTAAACGATTTCAAGCAATCTGATCTGTAAATGACGACGTCCGTCTGAAGTAAAATATTTGTACTTTGATTAGCATTGAGCAAAAGGTTATTTTAATAGTTAACGCCATCGACGTTTCATACAGCCGAGTATGAAACCGGCCTACTATACGAAAATCAGATAAGTGAACAGAAATTTAAAGTCAGTATGAGGAAAACCTGTGAGGTTACAATGACAACATGGCGCAAATTTTGGAAGACGTTATTTTGGATGAATCTTGTAATCCTGAAATGGAAGAGGCGACATGTGAGAGTAGTACCCCAGTTATTGCAGAGGTTTTCAGACCACCCAGTACCCACAGAGCGGAGGGGAAACATATCAAAATATGGCGTGAAACCGGCTCTGTCGCAGGTAACTCGAGACTGACATCAACCGCAGCTCCGGCATCGTTCAGCCACAATCCAGAGGGAAGTACGTGTCGCATTTACCATGAAACTCACGTCAGCCATACATCAATAATGAGAAGTTTGGCCACATGTAAACTGAAGGCTTAGGAAACGTAAATGTTAGAACATCTCACCTAGAAAGATCCAGATCACCAAGTTCAGTTTTCAGAATCGGTGATACACATGTTGGACGAAAACAGTCGTTTATCCTGTGACCTACTATTTACAGATCTGGCCAACTTCTGTATGAACTGAGAGGCAAATAAACAGAATAACAAACACTGCTCAGATGTGAAGCACCGCTGGATCAGTCCAACGAAGGTAGTGGGTGCGTCGAAAGTGATCGTTTGGTGTCGACTATGGGGTTCCCGTATTGTTTGTTCCTTCTTCAGTCAGGGTTCACTAACAGGAGTCCATTGTCTGCAGTTGTCGGATGACGTCACTGCTGTATCAAGAGGGGTCATTTCCAATTTTGGAGCCACACCTCTGTATGGGATAGCTGTCCAAGCGCACCTGAACAGCCAGTTTTTCTAGAGATTTACAGGTCGTAGTGATCCTGTGGAGTGGCACACCGACCCCAAGGATCTAAGTCCATGAGATTTTTATCTGGGGAGAAGTGAAGGCGGTTGTGTAAGCCGTGAAGATCAGAAACCTCGCACACCTCAGGGATCAAACTCCTGATGCTTGTGATGACATTCCAGCACACGTGTTGGCTACAGTCTATAAGAAGTGGGTGAAGTGGACGACAACGACCTTGCAAATTAATGGACAACAACATGTTGAGCAAATCCTGTAGCCTCTACATATCATCATCAGCATTTGCCTCTCCCTGTACAGAATGTTGAACTGTCGACATCTTAAGAAACCTTTATTGTCACCTCACATTTTATTAACTGACAAGCAATTAACTGTTTTGTGAAGGTAAATGAATATTTACATCCACCCTAAACGGAACCCCATTTTGTGTAGAAGATTGATGAGGAACAGCAAGGGTAAGGAAACGACATTGTTTGAAAGAATGTTGTACTCATTGGTAAACTACGAGAAACATGTAAAGAAATCGACAGAAAGCCTAGAGTTCGAAGTAGCAACCCTAAACCCGACGGAAGTAACGCAAGAGCAGCGCCAGTAGCGTCAAAACAGTGAAAGGGAGCCGGCCGATGTGGACGTGCGGTTCTAGGCGCTTCAGTCCGGAACCGCGCTGCTGCTACGGTCGTAGGTTCGAATCCTGCCTCGGGCATGGATGTGTGTGCTGTCCTTAGGTTAGTTAGGTTGAAGTAGTTCTAAGTTCTAGGGGACTGATGACCTCAGATATTAAGTCCCATAGTGCTCAGAGCCATTTGGATTTGAGTGAAAGGGATGTTTAGGACGTCGAGTGTGCTGGAGGTGAAACGACGGCAAATGGCGTGACTGCGCTGTGGAAATACTGAAACAACAAACATTGTTTTGGACAGAATAGTGAGGGCATGAGATCGTATTGACTATAAAATAAGAGAATTATCGAACAAGATTTACACTCCTGGAAATGGAAAAAAGAACACATTGACACCGGTGTGTCAGACCCACCATACTTGCTCCGGACACTGCGAGAGGGCTGTACAAGCAATGATCACACGCACGGCACAGCGGACACACCAGGAACCGCTGTGTTGGCCGTCGAATGGCGCTAGCTGCGCAGCATTTGTGCACCGCCGCCGGCATTGTCAGCCAGTTTGCCGTGGCATACGGAGCTCCATCACAGTCTTTAACACTGGTAGCATGCCGCGACAGCGTGGACGTGAACCGTATGTGCAGTTGACGGACTTTGAGCGAGGGCGTATAGTGGGCATGCGGGAGGCCGGGTGGACGTACCGCCGAATTGCTCAACACGTGGGGCGTCAGGTCTCCACAGTACATCGATGTTGTCGCCAGTGGTCGGCGGAAGGTGCACGTGCCCGTCGACCTGGGACCGGACCGCAGCGACGCACGGATGCACGCCAAGACCGTAGGATCCTACGCAGTGCCGTAGGGGACCGCACCGCCACTTCCCAGCAAATTAGGGACACTGTTGCTCCTGGGATATCGGCGAGGACCATTCGCAACCGTCTCCATGTAGCTGGGCTACGGTCCCACACACCGTTAGGCCGTCTTCCGCTCACGCCCCAACATCGTGCAGCCCGCCTCCAGTGGTGTCGCGACAGGCGTGAATGGAGGGACGAATGGAGACGTGTCGTCTTCAGCGATGAGAGTCGCTTCTGCCTTGGTGCCAATGATGGTCGTATGCGTGTTTGGCGCCGTGCAGGTGAGCGCCACAATCAGGACTGCATACGACCGAGGCACACAGGGCCAACACCCGGCATCATGGTGTGGGGAGCGATCTCCTACACTGGCCGTACACCACTGGTGATCGTCGAGGGGACACTGAATAGTGCACGGTACATCCAAACCGTCATCGAAACCATCGTTCTACCATTCCTAGACCGGCAAGGGAACTTGCTGTTCCAACAGGACAATGCACGTCCGCATGTATCCCGTGCCACCCAACGTGCTCTAGAAGGTGTAAGTCAACTACCCTGGCCAGCAAGATCTCCGGATCTGTCCCCCATTGAGCATGTTTGGGACTGGATGAAGCGTCGTCTCACGCGGTCTGCACGTCCAGCACGAACGCTGGTCCAACTGAGGCGCCAGGTGGAAATGGCATGGCAAGCCATTCCACAGGACTACATCCAGCATCTCTACGATCGTCTCCATGGGAGAATAGCAGCCTGCATTGCTGCGAAAGGTGGATATACACTGTACTAGTGCCGACATTGTGCATGCTCTGTTGCCTGTGTCTATGTGCCTGTGGTTCTGTCAGTGTGATCATGTGATGTATCTGACCCCAGGAATGTGTCAATAAAGTTTCCCCTTCCTGGGACAATGAATTCACGGTATTCTTATTTCAATTTCCAGGAGTGTATATGAAGAAAGTGGTGAACAGAGTGAAGCAATGCGGTGCAGTCAATGGTAATGTATTATGGCAACTAGTGCAGAAAACAAACTGGAAATAATCGATCAGAACTCAAAAGGTACGCTTGTGGGTCCATTATTGCATTTGATCACCTAAGAATCAACATAAAAAAACAATGACGGACTCAACATGATCTCACCATTATCTTAAAGAAAACACAGAGGACATTATACGAATGTGTAGCAGAATACTGCTTTAACGTGGAAGATACATAAGAACAAGAGTTTCCAGATGAAGACACGGGAGTTCCAATGAGCGAGAGTAAAGTTATTATGTCGCAGGTTCTTTCACTAGCATTTCACTGCGGTCAAATTAAATCGTACGGACAGACATAAAAAGTCAGTTATGATAGCAAACAATTAAAAATTTAACGTTGAAAAGTCAGAAAAGATCAAAAATTCAGTTCAGGCTCGCTACTTGACTTCCCGTGCCAGTATTGTAATGGATACAAACAGTGTAAACAGTTACAACGAAATGGCATTTAACAGTGTGACAAACACGAGAAGTAATGAAGCCATGCTCAAATGAAAGACAGATTTTTTTTTTTCTCGTGTAGTTCTTCACTGTCTTGTGTGTTACACGAATCACTTTTCATTTAGAACTACGAGTTGCATCCACGATGGCGACTCCCGTACTAGCCGGTTACATAGCCTCCCATCTTTTTCCCTCTCCCGTTTCGCACATCTTAACCTTAAATTAATGTCTAATCACAGCTATCGACCACCCTGTAGAATATAACAAGAGACCGTCTGTCCCGAGTCCTTTCGTCTATCGAGCTTTCAGGCTGTTTGTCAACACGCCCTCACTTATTCCTATTTTTATCAGCCTCGCATCCCTATAACAATTGAATGTAACATATGCGTTGTGATCTTATTCTGTAAATCAGTTTCGAAAGACAGAATCTTGACTTTACAACCTTCTGTCCCGATGTTATCATGGCCAGTGACTATTTGGAGAGAGCAGATCGTTCCATTTACCGATTTTTAGAATGGCCAAAATTTTTAGTGTTTTTTGACATCTCAGTAAGTATAATCATGCAATCAAATTTATCGAATTGTCCTTACCCTGGTATTGAGTTTGCTCTGCTTTTGTCCGTCAACAAGAATTCTGCTTAGTTGGAATTTGCTGTATAGCTCTCTAGGTTGGTTGCAGGCCCTCAATTGGGCTCCTTGTAACCAACACACGGCCATCACTGGCAACGAGGCAGAACCGGCGTTCATCAGGAAACACAGCAGACCTCCACCCTGCCCTCCTGTGAGCTCTCGCTTGACACCACTGGAGTCGCAAATGGATATGGTTTGAGGTCAGTAGGGCGTCTGGTTCTGAGCTGCCCTTGAAGTAACCGATTTGTTACAGTTCCTTGTATCACTGTTGTGCCAACTGCCGCTGAATTACTGCTGCAGAGGCAGTACGATGCGCCAGAGCCGTACCCTGGACACGATGGTCTTCCCTGTCAGTGGTACCACGTGGCCATTGAGAGACCGTACATTCTCCTGACACTGCTGCCAGCAATCATGTACAGTGGCTACATTCCTGCCAAGTCTTTCCGCAGTACCGCAAAAGAAACATCCAGCTTCTTGCAGCCGTATTACATGTCGTCGTTCAGACTCGGTGAATTGTTGATAATGGTGTCTTTGTCGCATTAAAGGCATTCTTGACAAACATCGACTCACCATGTCCAATCTCAAAGATACCTAAAGCTCACGATTGTTGCAGCGTGTATCGAAAGGAAACCCTATCTGCAAACTGCTAGTCCTAGTTGTGCGACTGGCACGAAATATGAATGGACGTCTTCTTTCAGATGTACAAACACCGCTACCAACTTTCGCTTACGTCCACAACTCTTTCTTGGTGTTGCGATTTTTTCCCTATCAGAGTATTTTTGACATGATCAGGCGTATAAGCGCAGTTCTCCAGGCTTCTTCTGAAGCGTTCCACCACTTAGGTCCTAGACGTGAGGGGACAACAGCGACATTCAAACACTTGTCTTCAACACCAATGTCATTTACTTGAGACGAACACTTCAAAGGCCTAAAATAATTGTTCAACCAGGCAGTATTAGAAAGCTAGAGGAGCTTGTCTTGAGGCATGTTTATGAAGATCGTGGAGAACCAAATTCGAAACTGTAGTGCACAGCTATGGAAGGTAGATAATCTTGCGCAGAAATAGCGTTACTACTAGGAGTACGGAGGTAACGCGTCAGGCTCGTAAATCTGATTGCTTTGATAACATTTTCTTCCCACAACCAGGACTAACGAAAAGGTTCCAGTGATAAGTATGTTGCTTTACCGTCTTCATTGATAGGGTTCGGTATGAGGATCTCGGTCCAGTTGCCCGCGGTGCTGCCCTGACTGGACGGGAACGTGGTGACGGCGGTGATGCGGTGGCCCCGCCGCTCCAGCGCCCTCAGGTACGTCTCCGCCAGCACCCACTGGCTGCGGCCTCCAGACTGGAACAGGCCCAGCACCTCTGCCGCCTCCAGAGCTGGCACCAGCAACCCCGACTCCACAAACAGTAGCAGTAGGGTCGCCCTTACCTGTAACGTGAGAAACAAGTTAATGACAGGCAACGAAGTACAGTACATTTGTAATAAATACAGAACCAGGAACCACTGGCTCATATGAAGTCATCATCATAATCATCATCATCAGTGTTCTGCCTAAAGGCAGGTTTTCACATGGTAGTTCTCCAGGCTGTTCGGTCTTCTGCCATCCTCCTCAGGTCTGCATAATTTCCTCTTCCCTTTATGTCGTCTATCACCTTGTATCTCCTTCTTCCTCTCAGTCTTCTCCCACAAACCAATCCTTCCAAAGCATCTACTAGCAAGCACTCCCTTCTCAATGAATGTCCCATCCAGTTCTTTTTCCTTTCTCTTACAACCTTCAGCAGGCATCTTCTCTCACCAACCCTTTCCAGTACTCTTTCATTACTCACTCTTTCCATCCAGCTTATTCTCTCCATTCTCCTCCACATCCACATCTCAAATGCTTCTAACCTTTTTTCATCCTCTCGTCTCAGTGTCCATGTTTCTGCCCCATATAGTGCCACACTCCAGACAAAACATTTGCCAAGCCTTTTCCTTAGTCCTTTATCTAATTTTCCACATAAGAGTCTCCTCTTTCTGTTGAATGGCTCCTCCTGGTGACATCTCAAGTCTTCAGTTATTGTGATTCCGAGATATTTAAATTGACTTACTTGGCTAATGGTTGATTGTCCTATTTTAATATGAAGTGGAGTTGTACAATTTGTGGAACCCTGTAAAAGCAACAGGTGAACAAGATCACAACAGAACAGTGCGCTTGTATGTCAAGCAATACTCTCCCTTGTATGCCCAGAAAAAGCAGTTACACCCTAAACTGAGTTACTGAAGAAATGCCTAACAAAGTGAAGCGAGCATGCAGCTGCTGATATTGGCTGTCTACATGAGAGGTGTATATCAAGGGGGCAGAAGAATTTTCTCCAGAAAATGAGTTTGTCTCACTGCACAAGCAAAGGACCAAAGCCAGTTCTGGCACACCCTGCATTGCTGTCAGATCTCATCCCCTTCCCCAGACAAGGTTAAGGTCATCCCTCCCCCACCCCATTCTCCACCCTTCTACATAAATTACTTAATGTACAAATGGCGGGAAATTTAGAAATGTTAGATGGGTTTTCTCCCATTGGCTGTGGGTGCTGGCACAGTTAGCAAAGCTGCCAAATTTCTGGGACCTTTATCAAGTAATGTACTACATCACTACTATAATTTATAACCTTCATCTTTATGATCTATTACCTTATTAGTACAAGTTAAGAGCCATAAATGGTTGCCAGATGTTTTCTTTATCGCTATAATTTATTACCCAACGTATTACCCTCATAGCTCCCGTCCACCAAGATTGAAGAACTACTTAACTATGACAGGAAATTCGAAAATTATGCGAAATCCTAGATACCTTGCTTGTTAATGGGAAAAACTCAAAATTCAATTATTCCACTTAAGCTCGCTTGTTGCGAGTGTAAAATGGCGGGAAATTTCAAAAATAAACCAAGATAGTGAACTGCATTTATTTTTTGAACCAATGGTGTACTATGTTTTACAACCAGCACTGTCAGACATGTGGCAGGAGCTTTCATATACATTTAAATATAGCCATCAGTTGCAGTTGTGTTGAAAGTGTGTGTTTAAGATTAATAAAGTTGTATGTGTAAATGTTTCAACCATTGTGCAAATGTTTCAAAACATCGCCAACGTGTCTCAAGCCACTGGATAGTCTGCAGCAATGACCGCAGCTGAAAGTGACCGTACTGATAGTACTCAAGTCAGAGAAGCTCCCAGTTGCTCGTACATCCCAGAGGCCATAAGCCACAATGCAGTCACGCAGTGTGAGGAAGGAGGCTGACATGTGTGGGTGTTCAGACAGTTGTTCACCTGCAGCTGTAGCCCTCAGAAACTGACTCTATCCAGTGCTCCCGCTGCCCAAGCCATTCGCTCCAACACATCACCACTTCGTGTTAAGAAGACAGCTATATATCTCATGAAAAGTGATGCACTGCAGAGAGTGATAAATTCTGCAGTGGGCACATCACACAAGACTTTTCAGCGCAGTGAAGCTCTGATTTCTCTTATTTTGGCATGCATTTCATTGAGAAGACTTTTGGACCATTCGCTGTTTATCGTTTTTATCCCATATAAATCAGTCATTAAGAAAGAGGTTGTTGGTTTCACAATTAAACCTAATCATCATTTCCTACAGATGAATCCAATTTCACCTTCTACTGTTTAGAGGTACTGGAAATCTATCAATGCATTGAATGGTTCCTGTTCATTTCTTTCTCTCCCTTTCGAAACAAACGAATAATATCATGGTGTCGATGTACTGAGAAACATTTGTACGTGATGTGATGGTCTTTGTGTATTCTTATGGTCCCAGTGGACACACTACTGAACACTATTAACTTAAGCATTCATTCATATACCAGTGATGAATACTGGAACAATGTAAAAGAGGCCATCCGCACAGCTGCAAATAATAACCTGCTGAGAACTAAGAAATGCAGCAGGAAATGGTTCGATGAAGAGTATGAAGAAGCTGAAGACAAGGTTATGAAACTACGGAAAAAATGATTGCAAACAAATAAGAATCCTGAAAAAGAACTTGCTTACTGGCAGGCTCACACGCAGGCAAGAAAAAGAAACCATTCCTAAAACAACAGATTGAACCCATGAATATCATCAAAATAACAACATCCGGAAAATGTTTGGTACAATCAACAAAATTAGAAATGGTTTTAATTACAAAACGAAGGTGATGAAGGATTTAAATGGCAGTATGATGATTGAACGAAGAAACATTTTAGCGACTAGCAATGAGTATTTTTACAACCTACTGAATTGTTCTGATCCAGAAGCATCAATTACTACTTCCAGCAACAGTCACAACTGTGAGGAAATTCCAGAACCCGCATATGAGGAGGTGGTAGAGTGTATCGAACGCCTTAAAAATGGTAAAGCAACTGGCAGTGGCTGCATCCTAGCTTAGATACTAAAATGTGGAGGAGAAGCATTGCACAGACGTTCATTTCACCTTATACAGATAATGTAGAAAACTGAGAGCATTCCAAGAGAGTGGAGAGAATCATCAATAGTGCCTGTATATAGAAAAGGAGACAGGGATGATCTCAGAAACTATAGAGGAATGTCATTAGTCAATATCATTAGGTTGTAATATCTTATCTTGTTTATTGCTATGCTGCTTAAAACCATATGCAGAAAATATAATTGGGGATTATCAAAATGGCTTCTGCAAAAACAGGTCCACCACTGACAACATATTTGCAATCAAATCAATAAATGAAGAAGTTTGGGAATAAAAACAAAAAATACATTATCTGTTCATCGATTTCATGAAAGCTTATGACTCTATCCATAGACAATGCTCGTGGAATTTAATGACTGAATTGGGTTTCCCAATTAAATTGATAAATCTCTGCAAAGTATGCATGGATGAAAATACAAGCAGAGTTTTACTAAATGGATTAAAGTCTGACCATTTTAAAAATAAAACTGGGTTAAGACAAGGAGATGCTTTGTCCCCCCTTCTCTTCAATATATCTTGAGAAAGAGTTGGGAGGAAATTCAAACTGGTACCTGCTGGGATCCTCCAAGAAAGCAAATTTAGCGTGTTTGCATACGCAAATGACATAGTGCGCATTGGAAACAGTGAAATAGAGATTAGGCAATTATTTGTGGAGCTTGCAACAGAAGCATCAAGACTTGGCCTGAAAGTAAATGACGAGAAAACGAAATACATGATAGTTAAATATGTAGAGATCAATAGGATAACCAATCACATCTAATAGTTTGTGAACACAAATTCGAGCGTGTTGAACAGTTCAAATTTCTGGGATAAGAGATAGATGACCAAAATCAGAGACAGGTAGAAATAAAAGCGAGACTGCAAAATGCTAACCTAGCCTATTATGCAATACAAAATCTCTAAGGGTCCAATCTGCTGACTAGGAAAATTGTAATAAAGTTATATAATACAATCATCAGACAGTTCTAATCTATGGGGCAGAAGCATGGACCCTAACGACAACAGACACCACCATTTACAAGTGTTTGAGAATAAAGTTTATAGAAAAATGTTTGGTCCATATTGTGTCAATGAATCACAATGCCGGAAGAGAAGCAACATCGAAATCCACGAGCTATCACAACAACCAACGGTAGTAAACATAATAATTGCTAGGAGACTGCAATGGGCTGGACATCTGATGAGAATAAAAGAAGATCAAATTGTGTTAAGAATATTTAGGGAGAAGCCATATGGCAAAAGACCGAGAGGGAGATCCAGGAGCACTTGATGCAATGAAATTGATTGCATATGCGAAAGATTGGTAATAAGTAACCGGAAAGAGGCAACACAAGACAGGAGCATATGGAGGAATCATGTGAGATCGGCAAGGTAGCTTCGAGTCCCTTACAAGCCTACTACTACTATTACCTCATATGCTACTCGAATCACTGGATGCTGAAGTGTATGAAGTAAATTCTCATGGTCATATTTATCTAAAAAAAACACTCCACAGGTACTGGGTTTCGCCACAAAGGCATCACTGGCTGACCGAAGTAGTGCAGGCTGGAGTGGCTGGCTGTGCGTTCCTGACTTCAAGCGTCACTACGCATCTGAAAGACAAAGGAGAGGAACCACAGTAGTACCACCACTCCCACAGAGGCTGCCAACCCATCCAGCCTGACCCCATGCCGAGGGCTGAATCTTCTTCATCCTTAGCGAAAGAAAGATCTCAGAGGAGATGAGTCAGTGTAGAAGATGGGGATTTGACAATGCTGGGACACGTTAGCCAGATTTCTGACTGTCTGGTTGTAAGCGATCCGTGATCCCACCAACATAGATGCTAGTATCCGACGCCCAGGTCGATAGTAGACACGAGTCGATTGTCGAGTGCTGCAGTAGCCAGTGAAACTAGTGTCGAATGAGACGAGTGTCGAGTGAGTAGTAGTGCGTGAGAGACGGGCAAGAATGGTGGTCGAGTGAGTTGTAAGCGGTAAAATTCACCGGAGTATGACGAGTGAGCCCCCGTGGGGTTGACCCTCACTAATACCGATTCGCGAGTGATATGAAACAGGAAGTGACAAGTGCCGAATTACGTGTTTCGCGTCAACCGCGTCGGCCAGCAACAACCACGGATTGCAGTGAGGATTGTTGTGAATGTTAACCATCATCATTGCGTGTGACGAAGTACTGAAAATCATAAACCAATAAAAGATATAACCGTAATCAGACGTGTAAGGCGAAGGTAGCAACTGCCTCAGAATTTGTGTGTTAGTAGGAAATATATATCAGTTTGTATATCGCAACCATTGTGGTCCTTAATAATAGACAAACTTTCAATCATTCCACTATTCAGGCTCAGAACAGCCGCACTCGGTTGAAATACCCCCGAAACCATAGCAGAAAAACCGATGGCCTTTCATCCATGGAGTACACGGTCATGTAATCATAATAATTAACTGTTTGGCGACTTCGATAAATTACACAAAACCCAATAAAGGAATTTAAACGGCGGTGTTTCATGGCACAGGGGTCACCCAGAGAGTTGTTTGAACATGCACGTACGCAATTTGCATGCTCGGTTCTCATCTCTGCATTATATTATGTATAACATTTTTTTTTTCTACAAAGATGAAATCACTTTCTTTAACAAGTGTACCTTAAGCTGTAAGTTAGCAAGTGGTGGTGAAAAGTAACCGGCATGTGTTTTGGGGAACCTTGCATGTGATTCCATGGGAGGAAGAGAACTTCGCTCTTGCAAAACGATGTTACATAAACTTTGAGAACCTGCATACAAACAAGACAATGTGGAGTGCATCTAAATTACCACCGAATCGTCAAAATACACACTGAACTTAAAAAAGAAAATCATGGCTTGTAAAAGATAAAAAAACTGTATAAACAAAACCATTACCACAGATCCATAAACCTACGTTCTCTTCTTCCTTGTTTGTGTCAGTGCTGACTCGTGAATTTCAATCTATTGTTTCTTAACAATCAGTCAGACGGAACACACATACCATGCGCAAGTGCAAAGCACCAATAATGCAGGAGGTATCGAAACACAGCATGCACTAGTGGTAGTGGTAGAAAGGGATGGTGCGTTCAGGGCCAGAATAAATCGAGTGGGTTCGTGTAGCAGGGAACTGAAATCGCGCCGTTGCCACAGATTGAGCAAAACTTCTGTAAGAGGCGACAGGGCAGTACATTGTCTGACATTGGCCTACCACTCAGTATTAAACGCACGGTAAATATCACAGTAAATCAATAATAATTACCTTTATAACCATTCATCTTAGAGAATGATTGTTCCTCTTATGAATGTTGCAGTTCCAGTTACTGTTCCACGTGTAAAGAAACTGGTTCTATACATTTGCAAAAAAAAAAACCTTTTCAATAATAAAACATGACCGATACAAGGAATCTGACAACCCCTGTTAGTCATGGACGAAGAAAAAAAATTGGCATAGCCTTTGTCAGAACGTGCAGAATCTTATGTGGGGCCAATAAGACGTAAATTTTAATCTAAATATGGTATGCCAATGTTTACGTAATAAAAAAAAATTAGGTAATTTAGCACAATTATTATATATATGCGATTAATCACTTTAACGGGGGCCAAATGAACAATTAAAGTCAATATAATTCCACTAAACCTGCAAAAGTAAAAAAAAAAAAAATATTGTAGGGGCCTATATAGACATCGCGCATCTGCTAGATGCCCACGAAATACGTAATTTTGTTTTGAAGCTGACAGCCATTGAGAAAATAGGTGCAAAAACACTATTGGTCAGTTTTCGAGCAGTAATGGCGGACAGGATCAGTTGGTAATATACGTAATTTTATATCAGCTAATTTTACTGCACAAAAATAAAATATGTACTCCCTCCAAAAGCAGTTACACACAAACATTAAAATAAAATTATGATGAGCAGCAAAATGTCTGAGAAGAATTTTGAAAGAAAATTATTAATTGAACTTTAATTTGGCGGTTTTCAACACTGTCAACAAGACGAAATAATGGTAAAAATATTTATTGGAACTAAACAAAATTGAACATTGATATTGTGACATTATTTTTAAAATAGATAATTTAACTGAAATTATCCTTAATTTTGAAATGAGAGAGAGCGTAATAATTTTCTTTTAATGTCTTAACTGTCGCTGCAGGCAATGCGATGGCGTCAGCGGTGGTCCGCGCGAACGATGTGTGAAGTGAATCCTGGTACGTGGCGTGAAGATAATGATGGATCCTCCTGTTTCATTAATATTCCAGTTACGGCGGTGGTCCGTTGTAGTCGAATCAGCTGGCAGCACTGGCGCGATAATAATAGTTCCAGTGTGTGCGTTGTCGTTACGCGCGCGACGTTTTATTATGAAAAGTTTATTAATCACGCGGCGCGAGTAGGTCGGAATTATGCAATGTCTTTAGTATTTACGATATATAGCCGGTTAATGCCAATACTTCGCACAATTCTTTCACCGTGTTGCCACAGGAAAATAGTCACATGTGTTTATCACTATAGCAGTCCGTTAAACATCAGTTCAATTTACGTCGTCGTCTTTAAGACAGTTTGGATGATATAACATTTACTTCACATTTTGGTTTGTTCCACTTTCACGCAATTCTAACAGTTAATGTCTCCACACGACAATGGTGTCTGGTTCACGGCTAATTGTCACAAGTTCACACAGTATGTAAAATCGTCACCGCAAAGACTCGATATACTTTTCAGGTTTTACTGTTCACTTAATAATGCACGATCTCCTATTAACACAGAGGACGCACTGTAATTAATTGTTCCTCCGCGTAACACCGTCTTTCACGCCGAACTTTGCAACGTTTGTCCACCCATGAACCGACCACTATACCACAACAACTCGCACGCTCTCTATCGATAGTCGTTCGCTCTCTCTCTGACACAGTGCTTCTCCTAGCCTAGCCAAAGATATACAAAGCATATAAAATGAGAACATTCATATTCGTACAAGATAACATACAAAACAGTAGCAAAATGAATGAAGGAACAATGTGACGTATTAACAAATAAAGAATAGTTGAAATAAATGATACGTACGTACTATGACAAGGTAATGCACAAAAGAAAAAAAAATTATCGACTTTATGAGAAAGCAATGTCTTTACAAAAAAAAATGGTTCAAATGGCTCTGAGCACTATGGGACTTAACATCTGAGGTCATCACTCCCCTAGAACTTAGAACTACTTAAACCTAACTAACCTAAGGACATCATACACATCCAAGCTCGAGGCAGGATTCTAACCTGCGACCGTAGTAGTCGCGCTGTTCCGGACTGAAGCGCCTAGAACCGCTCGGCCACAGCGGCCGGCCCGATGTCTTTACTCACGGCATATGTGATACACTTCCTATTCAGAACAATGGTCTGCAGTCTTGATTTGGACAGTAGCAGAAATAAATGAGGATAACTAATTTCATTAAAGCTGACACAAAAGATGAATCCGATTTTTTCAGGAGAATGGATTTAATTTATGATGAACAAACTTCAATTTCTTTCACAAAATGTAGAGATAACTGGTGGATGTCGATGTCTTGTTGTAACGATTCTTCGGCCTGTATTCGGATGGGCTTCTGGTGGGAAATGAAGAAACAAGTCTGCCTTCTGTTTGTAGTCGTAAACTCCTGAGTAGCAGGTGCATACACAGCAGAGGCTTAAATCAAGGTGCGCCATGTACTTTCAGCTTTCAGAGTCCAACTGTCATGGCAGCAGGTAGCTGAAGTTTGGCAATTTACATGAAACTTTATGGAACAGCCAGTACGGTAGTCTGCTGAAATTTCACTTGGCTAA
The DNA here is from genome assembly GCF_023898315.1 of Schistocerca nitens. Lineage (NCBI taxonomy): Eukaryota > Metazoa > Arthropoda > Insecta > Orthoptera > Acrididae > Schistocerca > Schistocerca nitens. Next base: position 16,120,184 of record NC_064622.1, read on the forward strand.
TGACTGTAATTATTAAACAGCACTAACCCCTTGCCTACAAGTAAGGGGTTAGTGCGACCTTGGAATGGAAACATTTTCATCGCCATTACACCGGGTGAAGCGAAATTCACGCACTCGGGCATCGCAGCGCGACTCCTCACGTGGCAACGATAACAAAATATCTCTCACCAAATTTTGGCCGGTGAGTACATCCGCAGAAAACGGCCGTTAAAAAGTGGCAATCTGGCAACGCTGTAACCAAATGTATGGTAAGTGTCTCTGTCAGCACCTTTCAGTCGTGCTGTACAGTTGGAGCAGTGGATAAAGTTTTGGGTTAGCATTATAGCGTCCCCAGCGCTGTATTACGAAAAGACTTAAAAAACGGTATTTATAAAGAAGAGCCATTTGAAATTTGAATAATAAGTGGACACTAGCCGCTCAGGCGAACAAACATTTTTCTCTATATTATAATAATTTCTCTGTGTAAGTTTCGAGGGCAAAGAAATATAACAAAATGATCTAAAGAGACGACAAGATACGCTCTTTTGTTTATTTTTTAGTCGTCTTCACTTCTTCTCTTGTCTTGATTGCGTGTAGACGGACATCTTGCGAGTGATGGCAAATATAAGCATATTTGTTCTAATTAAGCAGATAATATATTGATTTAATATTATTGTTCTCTTTTAATTTGTAAGAGGTGATCCCGATTTCATGTCTGCCTTCCTTGAATTAACCTGCAAAAAAATGGTTCAAATGGCTCTGAGCACTATGGGACTCAACATCTTAGGTCATAAGTCCCCTAGAACTTAGAACTACTTAAACCTAACTAAACCTAAGGACATCACACACACCCATGCCCGAGGCAGGATTCGAACCTGCGACCGTAGCAGTCCCGCGGTTACGGACTGCAGCGCCAGAACCGCTAGACCACCGCGGCCGGCAATTAACCTGCATTCGAGTAATTTACAGTTCAACAATGGCAGCGGCCGATGCAGCCAACGACGCCATTACGTGGCGATATTTACTTATAAAATTTATCGGAAGCGAAATACTCGCCCGCTATTAACATAATATACATTTTTCCCCACAGCCGCCCGACGTTGCAGAAAATACTTTAAGTTCTTATTTTCAGTACTACATCCGAGATCCAGAGCCAGGACTCCGACTACAATGTAGTGGTTAACGGAGGTAAGAAAAAATACTCTCGCGAGTGTGTGGGCCGCAATTGTAATCAATAACTAAAGATTTTTTGCTTTAAAGTGAATTGACTAGCCGAGGAAATTAATATGAAAAGTTTATTCCATTGTTCAACTTATATGCTCATGTTTTAAGATTCAGCCAGTCTTACTTTTATTAACGTAACAAATAATTTAAGATTAATATTGTTAAAAGGGAGAACTTCACGCAAGCATGTAATCGTAAATCAAAATTGAATGAAATATTTTTATTAAGGCCCACCACGTAAGTCGGCAAGAATCAAAATAATAATAATAATAATAATAATAATATATTAAATTACGACGGCCGACGGACGCGAGAGCATGCACGACATCGAGGGTTCGATCCTGTGATAGGGCGCATATTTTATTTGCTAATGTCATTCGGTATCCTAAATTTACAACATTTTGCAACGCTGAACATAACAAATACGTGGTTAGTCAAATTAGAAACAGACAGTTGAAACAAATGACCTGTTACAGGACAAAATAACTACAAAAACTATATCAATTTCGAGATGCTAAAGATGATAGCGCAGTACAATAACACAACATCTTCTTGTCATTTATACTACACGTAATATGAGCACTCAGACGTCGCACATTAGCAACCAGTGACTATAATAATGTCCATATTAATGACCGCATGACCTTCACAACAGAATACGTTGTCCTCAGAACAACAGATGCTCAAAGTGACCTCCCTGCACGTCCAAACATTGCGGCAACAGCCGGATCTTACAGCTCTGGACCCTTGAACACACGCCATCAATTCTTTCACATTCGTCGGCGGAATAGAGTACACGTGATCCTTCAGGTGTCCCTACAGGAAGAACTCCAGGGGATGTAGGTCAGGTGAACGCGGTGGCCATGCAACTGAACCTCCATGTCCGACGCATTTTCCTGGAAATGTTCTGTCCAAATACTGTCGCACATTAATTCCAGAGTGTGGAGGTGCACCATCCTGTTGGAACCATATTCTCTGCAGAACATGTAGTGGAACATATTCCAGCGCATAAGGCAGATTGTTTGATAGGAATACATGATACCTTCGCGCAGTTAACCCGTCAGGCAACACGTAAAGGCCAAAAGACCTGTCGCCCAATATTCCGGCCCAGACGTTGATACCAAATCGAACTTGATACCCATGATCGCAGGTGACTTGCGGGTTAACCTCACACCAATGATGGGCATTGTGCAGACTGATGACACCCTCACGAGTGAATGCTTCTTCATCCAACCATATTATGGTGTTCACAAAGCCATCGTTGGCTTCCTGTTCTTGTTGGAACCATTCACAGAATTGCATTCTCTGATGGCGATCTGCAGGATGCAGGTGTTGCTTGAAAGCATAACGATAGGGGTGCAGCCCATGCTCGCGCAGCAAGTTAACGACCGTGCGTTGCGAGACACGCAGGTGCCTTGCTACGCTACGTGGTCGTCGCTAAGGTTCTTGGTGTATGACCTCCAGAATAGCTTCCTCAGTAGCTGGAGTCCGTGGATGACCTCTGTCATGCGATGGTGGGAGGAGAGAACCTGACTCCCGAAGGTGCAGCTCCAGACGACGAAACGCATTTTTATCTGGATAGCATTGGCGAGGATACCTAACAGCATATTCACGAGCAATACCAGCCCGGTTATCAAGGGCCAGAAGCCTATCCAAATATTCATCGTTTGTGTATGCCATACATCTGCCACACTGGTTTAGAGGTTTACAATGAGAAAATTCCTTACGTCTATACATGTACATTGGAGTCGCCGCTCGCAACTAGTCCCTGTCTGGCGGACAGAGCATACAGTATAAACACGCCGTCAGTCCTGCGGGCTGGTCCACCTAACACGCATTACACCTTTGACAAATATTGCTCTGCATGATTCATCGCGACAGCACTAACTGTGAAATGTTTGGTTTCGAATTGCACTGCTTCCCTAACGGTAACAGACATGATGTTTCCACAATCCCATCGATAGAATAATAATAATAATAAAACATTGAGATACATACTAAACAACATGCGGTTATCTGACTCAATGTTGAAAGGCATAATTAGTGGGACCATGGTGATAACACATACAAATAGTAACCGAGTTTGGACAAGATTCACAAAGCACGTTCCCAGTCCTATTGGTAACGTAAGGCACCAACGATATGTAATGGACCTGAATGAGGCAACAATAATAGTTGGTACTAATGTATGGGACCATTGGGCAACGGTCTTGCCGCAGTGGATACACCGGTTCCCGTGAGATCACCGAAGTTAAGCTCTGTCGGGCGTGGCCGGCACTTGGATGGGTGACCATCCGGGCCACCATGCGCTGCTGCCATTTTTCGGGGTGCACTCAGCCTCGTGATGCCAATTGAGGAGCTACTCGACCGAATAGTAGCGGCTCCGGTCAAAGAAAACCATCATAAAGACTGGGAGAGCGATGTGCTGACCACACGCCCCTCCTACCTTCATTCTCAACTGAGGATGACACGGCGGTCGGATGATCCCGATGGGCCCCTTGTGGCCTGAAGAGGGAGTGCTTTTTATGGGACCGTTGGGGGAGGGTACAAAGAAAACATCCAGTAGATGAAATGGTGCGAATAAATTTACGCCCACGACGTGGAAAGGGCTTCTTTCAAAGCTGACCAATCTTCCATTTCTACCATTGTAGTATATAAGTGCAGATGTTTTCTAGAGGACCCGCTGCAATCGCTGTTGACGATTTCTGATGCCTGATACCGTACCACCTGGACTACATTTACCAAATAAAACAACATATACGTCAACCCAGGATCGAACTATCGACCTCGTGCACGCTAACTCAAAACTCTATTCACTGCACCAACTGTACGGCAGATTAACATGTGCTGACAGAGATAATTACCATACATGTGGTAACAGTGTTGCCAATTTGCCACTCTTTAACGTCCTTTTACTGCGGATGTACTCGCCACACGAAATTTTGTGACAGACGTTTTTTATCGCTGGTATGTGAGTAATCGCGCTGCGAAGCCCGAATTTCGCTTTATCATGTATATACGGCAGGTCGAATTGGTGGCGTAGCGGTAACAAATTATATACGGGAATATTCCTGGTGAATCAGTCTATCTATCAGTGAAAACTGCACCAATATCGCCACAGCAGTTCCTGTTAGCCTTTACACACAGACAGAAAGACACTCTGGGGGACTGTACTTTTGTGGTACGTAACGAAGATGTGTGCACTGATTGATCAAAAGCCGGCCGGAGGGGCCGAGCGGTTCTAGGCGCTACAGTCTGGAACCGCGCAACCACCACGGTCGCAGGTTCGAATCCTGCCTCGGGCATGGATGTCTGTGATGTCTTCAGGTTACTTAGGTTGAAGTAGTTCTAAGTTCTAGGGGACTGATGACCTCATCAGTTAAGTCCCATAGTGCTAGAGCCATTTGAACCATTTGATTGATCAAAAATATCTGTGTCAGCTTTTCGCCTTTATGAGAGCTCGAACTCTCCTGGGAATATTTTCAGTGAGGGATGTGGTTGTCTGCACAAGAATGGCAGCCCATTATCCCTCAAGATCTGAAACCAGAGGAAACTTTGTGTCAGCAAGAAAATGCACCCTGTCATAAAGGAGCCTGTGTGGGACAAAGGTTTGTAGAGAATGACATTCCTGAAGTTTTCTGGCCCACCCAGAGCCCCGACCCATTGGAATGCCTTTGAGATCAATCAGAACGTCGACGTCATTCCAGACCACAGAGTCCAAAATTTTAAGCACGTGGGTATAGGTTCAAATGGCTCTGAGCACTATGGGACTCAACTGCTGAGGTCATTAGTCCCCTAGAACTTAGAACTAGTTAAACCTAACTAACCTAAGGACATCACACACATCCATGCCCGAGGCAGGATTCGAACCTGCGACCGTAGCGGTCTTGCGGTTCCAGACTGCAGCGCCTTTAACCGCACGGCCACTTCGGCCGGCCGCACGTGGGTATAGTACCGAGTATTGTGGAGGCAGTGACAGCGGAAAAGAATGACAAAAGGAGGCAGTGTAGGCGAGAGAGGAACCACTGGCAGTGGGATGCACTGTAAATCTCAACGGGAGAAAAGGTTCAAAATGGCTCTGAGCACTATGGGACTTACCATCTGAGGTCATCAGTCCCCTAGAACTTAGAACTACTTAAACCTAACTAACCTAAGGACAGCACACACATCCATGCCCGAGGCAGGATTCGATGCTGCGACCGTAGCGGTCGCGCGGTTCCAAACTGAAGCGCCTAGAACAGCTCGGCCACCCTGGTCGGCGGAGAAAAGGAGACAGTGGGGGAGAGAGACGAGCACAGACAGTGGCAGTCAGAGGGAGTGAAAGCTCAAGTACGAAGAGAGGCTGGGAAAAAGAATTTAGAATATGTCTGCACGCCAAAATGTTTGGTGAGGAAGATGACATGAGAGTTGAGGCAGCCGGTTGCCCACTTTCCTATCAGAGCCTTTTAAAGAGGAAGGTATCCGCCTTTCTGTGTCCGACGGGAGCATTTTTCCGCTGACTCATATTACTTCGTCTACGCAAAACTTGCTTCTCTTTAGCTCTTCGTCTTTCAGTCTGACCCGTTAGTGTTCTTCTTCGACGCTTAGCCTAAAACAATATACACTACTGGCCATTAAAATTGCTAAACCAAGAAGAAATGCAGATGATAAACGGATATTCATTGGACAAATATATTATACTAGATCTGACATGAGATTACATTTTCAAGCAATTTAGATGCATAGATCCTGAGAAATCAGTACCCAGAACAACCACCTCTGGCCGTAATAACGGCCTCGATACGCCTGGGCATTGAGTCAAACAGAGGTTGGATGGCGTGTACAGGTACAGCTACCCATGCAGCTTCAACACGATACCACAGTTCATCAAGAGTAGTGACTGGCGTATTGTGACGAGCCAGTTGCTCGGCCACCATTGACCAGACGTTTTCAATTGGGGAGAGGTCTGGAGAATATGCTGGCCAGGGCAGCAGTGGAACATTTTCTGTATCCAGAAAGGCCCCTACAGGACCTGCAACATGCGGTCGTGCATTATCCTGCTCAAATGTAGGGTTACGCACGCATCGAATGAAGGGTAGAGGCAAGGGTCGTAACACGTCTGAAATGTAACGTCCACTGTTCAAAGTGCCGTCATTGCGAACAAGAGGTGACCGAGACGTGTAACCAGTGGCACCCCATACCATCAAACCGGGTGATACGCCAGTATGGCGATGACGAATACACGCTTCCAGCGAGCGTTCACCGCGATGTCGCCAAACACGGATGCGACCATCATGATGCTGTAAACAGAACCTGGATTCATCCGAAAAAATGACGTTTCGCCATTCGTGCACCCAGGTTCGTCGTTGAGTACACCTTCTCAGGCGCTCCTGTCTGTAATGCAGCGTCAAGTGTAACCGCAGCCATAGTCCATGTTGCTGCAAACGTCGTCGAACTGTTCGTGCAGATGGTTGTTGTCTTGCAAACGTCCCCATCTGTTGACTCAGGGATCGAGACGTGTCTGCGCGATCCGTTACAGCCATGCGGGTAAGATGCCTGTCATCTCGACTGCTAGTGATACGAGGCCGTTGGGATCCAGCACGGCGTTCCGTATTACCCTCCTGAACCCACCGATTCCATACTCCGATAACAGTCATCGGATCTCGACCAACGCGAGCAACAATGTCGCGAAACGATAAACCGCAATCGCGATAGGCTACAACCCGACCTTTATCAAAGTCGCAAACGTGATGGTACGCATTTCTCCTCCTTAGACGAGGTATCACAACAACTTTTCACCAGGCAACGTCGGTCAACTGCTGTTTGTGTTTGAGAAATCGGTTGGAAACTTTACTCATGTCAGGAGGTTGTAGGTGTCGCCACCGGCGCCAACCCTGTGTGAATGCTCTGAAAAGCTAATCATTTGCATATCACAGCATCTTCTTCCTGTCGGTTAAATTTCGCGTCTGTAGCACGTAATCTTCGTGGTGTCGCAATTTTAATGGCCAATAGTGTAGTTCACGGATAATAAGGTAAATCGTAGCTGCTCGCATCTCGTGGTCGTGCGGTAGCGTTCTCGCTTCCCACGCCCGGGTTCCCGGGTTCGATTCCCGGCGGGGTCAGGGATTTTCTCTGCCTCGAGATGGCTGGGTGTTGTGTGCTGTCCTTAGGTTAGTTAGGTTTAAGTAGTTCTAAGTTCTAGGGGACTGATGACCATAGATGTTAAGTCCCATAGTGCTCAGAGCCATTTTTGAAATCGTAGCTATTCAAAATGCCAAAATTGATAATTAGAAGTTTACTTGAAATTTTGTGGTAGCAATGGCAAATGAATACATATTCAGTTCCGTTTACTCGACGCCAGTAAACATGGTTATGTACAGTATGTGTTGCTCTGAAGGCGTCTTTACTGCGACGTTTTGTTTTCCGCTGCTGAAACATTAACAGGCTAGCAATTAGGGCACTGAAGTTGTCAGGCTACGTCAGCTGAACAATCCGCAACGTTTAAATATGAACGTCCGTGGAACGCGATTTCCTGAAACGTTATTACATTTGCACATCGTTTCTACCATAGCACGTTATCGGTAAGAGAAGTAGAACCTGATAGCAGCGAAAGAGGAAGAGGCAAACTTTTCTAATGTGTATGTCTGTTTCCTTTTACCTCTCTTAACGGCTACGTACATAAATTATTTTTTTGAGCACATTTATGGCAAAGTATCATTATATATATGTGTTTCGTTGACCTCCTTTAGGAATAATATTAAAAACCGGTCTTCAACTTTCAATGTTTACGTATTACTATTATGATTTTTCCTGTTACCAGTCCCGACAAATGTTACTATTATATTTTATTTTTTGCAGACCGCGCTCTTCAGACATTAGGAGTATAGAAGACACAAACTATACAACAACTCTACTTACTTAATTCAAATCCATACATTTGTTGTTGTTGTCTTCAGTCTAGAGACTGGGTTGATGCAGCTCTCCATGCTACTCTATCCTGTGCAAGTTTCTTCATCTCGCAGTACCTACTGCAACCTACATCCGTCTGAATCTGCTTGGTGTATTCATCTCTTGGTCTCCCTCTACGATTTTTACCCTCCACGCTGCCCTCCAATGCTAAATTTGTGATCCCTGGATGCCTCAGAATAGGCCCTTCCTACCGATCCCTTCTTCTAGTCAAGTTGTGCCACAAACTCCTCTTCTTCCCAATTCTATTCAATATCTCCTTATTAGTTATGTGATCTACCCATCTAATCTTCAGAATTCTTCTGTAGCACCACATTTCGAAAGCTTCTATTCTCTTCTTGTCTAAACTATTTATCGTCCATGTTTCACTTCCATACATGGCTACACTCCATAAAAATACTTTCAGAAACGACTTTCTGACTCTTAAATCTATACTCGATGTTAACAACTTTCTCCTCTTCAGAAAAGCTTTCCTTGCCATTCCCAGTCTACATTTTATATCCTCTCTACTTCGACCACCATCAGTTATTTTGCTCCCCAAATAGCAAAACTCCTTTACTACTTTAAATGTCTCATTTCCTAATCTAATACCCTCAGCATCACCCGATTTAATTCGACGACATTCCATTATCCTCGTTTTGCTTTTGTTGATGTTCATCTTATATCCTCCTTTCAAGACACTGTCCATTCCGTTCAGCTGCTCGTCCAGGTCCTTTTCTGTCTCTGACAGAATTACAATGTCATCGGCGAACCTCAAAGTTTTTATTTCTTCTCCATGGATTTTAATTTCTACTCCGAATTTTTCTTTTGTTTTCTTTACTGCTTGGTCAATATACAGATTGAATAACATCGGGGATATGCTACAACCTTGTCACACTCCCTTCCCGACCACTGCTTCCCTTTCGTGCCCCTCGACTCTTATAACTGCCATCTGGTTTCTGTACAAATTGAAAAGAGCCTTTCGTTCCCTGTATTATACCCCTGCCACCTTCAGAATTTGAAAGAGAGTATTCCAGTGAAAATTGTCAAAAGTTTTCTCTAAGTCTAGAAATGCTACAACTAAAATTCACCGAACAGTCCGCTCATAAAAAGTGGTGTAAGCTGAAGGGCAACATTTTTTTAATTTGTAATTAACTGTAGTTTAATTTAATAAATTAAATTTTCTCAGCTACCAATTACTACACACGGAAAATCTGAAGAAGAAGAAAAACAAACACGTATCGCTTCGCTATCTAACAAAATAAAACTTAGCACTAACACATATTTAGACCGATAGCAGTAAAAGACATTCCACTGAGTTCCTTCCATCAGGGAGCATAACGAAGAAAAGAAAAAAGACTCAATCGAATATGTCGTTCCTATCTTCAGTTGTAATCCTCAATGCGTACAATAATTATTGTTTTTTTTTTAGTGTCCCGAATTTTTCTTCCTGATAATTTTTCCATTGCGAACAAAACAAAATAAAAATCACTCATGTACACCATTCTAATCGTGATTTATGCTCAAAAACTCCGTAGAAAAAAGTACTTTCAGATTTTCCAGATTCTTGAAGTATTCCGGCAAACATTTCAGCTTGTCTAATACGATCTTTTTTTTTAAAAAAAAAAATTGGCCAAATCGGTCTAGCCGTTCTCAGTAGATGTGCTTACCAACGAACAGCAATATAGATCACTTTCACTCACTTTCATATAAAGAACACTATACGCAGATGTTTGGTATATACACATTCCGTCCCCAGGGCTAATCCCTGAAACTAACCATGCAAAATCCGTTACTCACCATGCCGAACCCGCGCAGATGCGTGACAAGGGCACGAAGAAAAGAAGAAAAAGATTTAAATACGTTTCCTGTATCTTTCTACCGCATTTTACTACTCAGGTTTCTCGAGATCAAACACGCGACCTTTCTCAAGTTACGTACCCATACCTACCACCTCGGCTTCCACCGGAATCACTTTTGAGTACATTGAACGCAATCGGCCGGTGAGACGGAGCCATTTTGACTGCACTAGTTTTCGCAAGCGTCAGGCGCCGTGGGCTGTGCCAACTTACTTCCATTGTGTGTGCAAAATACTCCGTCCCTCTTCAGCCCACGAATCTCGAGTTGTACTGAGGCTTCGCTACCGTTCAGTGAACCGTTTGGCCTCGCGCGGCCAGACAACTGACCTCACCAGATAGGCGAGCTCTGACCTGAACCACTCCAGATACGCGGGGGCACAGATAGCGAAACTGTCTCTGCCGTGGCATCCCAACAGTAGGCTCTGTGGTTTCATGCGATGCACTCGAAAGAGTCTTCCTGAGCGCTCCTCTAGAAATTCAAAAGTTCATTGTTGGTTTCGTTGTACAGTACCACTGCGACGGTCGACCTAAATTTAAAAAGTGTGTATAGGGTGGTCCATTGATCGTGACCGGGCCAAATATCTCACAAAATAAGCGTCAAACGAAAAAACTACAAAGAACGAAACTTGTCTAGCTCGAAGGGGGAAACCAGATGGCGCTATGGTTGGCCCGCTAGATGGCGCTGCCATAGGTCAAACGGATATCAACTGCGTTTTTTAAAATAGGAACCCCATTTTTATTTCATATTCGTGTAGTACGCAAAGAAATATGTATGTTTCAGTTGGACCACTTTTTTCGCTTTGTGATATATGGCGCTGTAATAGTCACAAACATATGGCTCACAATTTTAGACGAACAGTTGGTTACAGGTAGGTCTTTTAAATTAAAATACAGAACGTAGGTACGTTTGAACATTTTATGTCGGTTGTTCCAATGTGATACACATACCTTTGTGAACTTATCATTTCTGAGAACGCATGCTGTTACAGCGTGATTACCTGTAAATACCACATTAATGCAATAAATGCTCAAAGTGATGTCCGTCAACCTCAATGCATTTGGCAATACGTGTAACGACATTCCTCTCAACAGCGAGTAGTTCCCCTTCCGTAATGTTCGCACATGCATTGACAATGCGCTGACGCATGTGGTCAGGCGTTGTCGTGGATCACGACAGCAAATATCCTTCAACTTTCCCCACAGAAAGAAATCCGGGAACGTCAGATCCGGTGAACGTGCGGGCCATGGTATGGTGCTTCGACGACCAAACCACCAGTCACGAAATATGCTATTCAATACCGCTTCAACTGCACGCGAACTATGTGCCGGACATCCATTATGTTGGAAGTACATCGCCGTTCTGTCATGCAGTGAAAGATCTTTTAGTAACATCGGTAGAACATTACGTAGGAAATCAGCATACATTGCACCATTTAAATTGCCATCGATGAAATGGGGGCCAATGATCCTTCCTCCCATAATGCCGCATCATACATTAACCCGTCAAGGTCGCTGATGTTCCACTTGTCGCAGCTATCGTGGATTTTCCGTTGCCCAATACTGCATGCATATTATGCCGGTTTACGTTACCGCTGTTGGTGAATGACGCTTCGTCGCTAAAAAGAACGCGTGCAAAAAAAAATCTGTCATCACTCCGTAATTTCTCTTGTGCCCAGTGGCAGAACTGTACACGACGTTCAGAGTCGTCGCCATGCAATTCCTGGTGCATAGAAATATGGTACGCTTTCAATCGATGTTGATGTAGCAATCTCAACACCGAGGTTTTTGAGAATCCCGATTCTCGCGCAATTTGTCTACTACTGATGTGCGGATTAGCCGCGACAGCAGCTAAAACACCTACTTGGGCATCATCATTTCTTGCAGGTCGTGGTTGAAGTTTCACATGTGGCTGAACACTTCCTGTTTCCTTAAATAACGTAACTACCCGGCGAACGGTCCGGACACTTGGATGTTGTCGTCCAGGATACCGAGCAGCGTACATAGCACGTGCTCGTTGGGCATTTTAACCACAATAGCCATACATCAACACGATATCGACCTTTTCCGCAATTGGTAAACGGTCCATTTTAACACGGGTAATGTATCACGAAGCAAATAGCGTGCGCACTGGAGGAACGTTACGTGATACCACGTACTTATACGTTTGTGACTATTACAGCGCCATCTGTCACAAAGCGAAAAAAGTGGTCCAACTAAAACATTCATATTTCTTTACGTACTACACGAATATGTCAAAAAATTGGAGGTTACTATATAAAAAAAAAACGCAGTTGATATCCGTTTGACCTATGGCAGCGCCATCTAGTTGGCTAACCATAGCGCCATCTGGTTTCCCCCTTCAAGTTAGATGAGTTTCGTTCTTTGTAGTTTTTTCGTTTGACGCTTATTTCGTGAGATATTTGGCCCGGTCACTATCAATGGACCACGCTGTATAATCTTGTGATCAAGTAGTGACCTAATCTCGTTATGTTGCACTCTACCCTTACACAAGCATGCAAATATCAGGATCAGGAGAAATAAATAAACATCACTGTCTGACATTAAATATATTTACTTCAAGTATAAACAATGAGGCGACGAAAGTCGTGCTATAGCGACATGCACACATGCAGATGGCGGTAGTACGGCGTACACAAGGCATAAAACGGCGGTGTACTGGCGGATCTGTCATTCGGACTCAGGTGGTTCATATGAAAAGGTTTTCGACTACATTACGCCGCAGATGGGACTTAGCAGACGCTGGACGCGAAGTCGTAGGTGGAGCTAGGCTCATGGGACATTCCGTTTCGGAAATCGTTAGGAAGTTCAATATTCCGAGGTCCACAGTGTCAATAGTACGCCAAGAATACTAAATTTCTGGCGTTACCCCTCACCACAGACAATACAATGGCCGACGGCCTTCGCCCACGGACCGAGAGCAGCAGCGTTTAGGTAGAGCTGTCAGTGATAACAGACAAGCAACAGTGCTTGAAATAGCGGCAGAAATTAATGTGGGGCGTACGACGAACGCATCCGTTAGGACAGTGCTGCGAAATATAGCGTTAATGGGCTGTGGCAGCAGTCGACCGACGCGAGTGCCTTTGCTAAGGCCATGTGCTACGTGAGCGACAGGAATGCTGTGCGAAAAGGAATGCTGTGCATGAAATTTACAAAGGGACGAATCTCCTTGGAGAATTTCATAAGTATCGTCAACTAGAAGATCACCGGACAAATTCTTCGAATACACGTGAATGAGCAGAGGAGCACTCGACTATCTCATCGATAAATTAAATGAGAATGTTTTTTTACATGATCAAGACCTTTTAACAGCCAATAAATGCGGAGGGATAACTATTACATGACTGACTACGCTAAATACAAATATAAGCCCACAAATTGATGCTGGTGAACAGCAGCTAGCTGTGGTCTAGTGGTAGCGGTTACAGTTCAGAATTACGTGTTTGGGAAAGGTCGTGCGTTCAATCTGTGGCTGCATTTATATTTTTACTGACTCAGTTACGATTCTGTATATGTATACTGGTTACACTGCATCGCTAAGTATATTTTTAAGGTCTTGCCAAAGAACTTGATCTTCACAGCTATCCCAGCATGTCACACGCGTTTAATTCCTAATAAATTACAATGAACCATGAAATTTTACAGATATTTGATGTTGCGAACGTAATTCATCAGCAGTCAGTGTTAAGGCCAAGCGTTTCAATTACTCTAAATAGTCTGTAAAAGTAAATCTTCCAAAATTTGTTAAAAGAAAGTCAAATTTTTTGTGTAATGATTTGTCTCAAAGTATGAAATAAAAAATATTAGGGAAACGTTTGGTGCACCTCATTTTCTATTCATGATTTCAAACATCATTCAAAGGCACGTAGAACGTTTCTCTGATCTACTTATTTCTTTTACACAAACCATTTCATAAAATATTCGACAGATTTCTTCCATTTTTGAATTTCAAGTTTTATTCAGAAAGCATGATCTTACTGACTTCTCATTTGCCTTCCTAAAGTACTTGATTCGAATGAAGCCTTTTTGACATTTAAATGCCGCACCAATGCATCTTTTCATGTGCAAAATAGCTAGGCCTTGAACAGATTAAATTTTTGACACTTCATTTACAGCAGCTGTTAGTGAAATATTTCAATTTTTCCTCTGCTTATTAAGTTTTCGTTCATTTCCCTGATTATTTTCAAGCAGTTAAATATTTTCATGCCAAACTAGACTTCATGCTGGTCACTTTCATGCCCCGTTTACCTGTTTCTCTCCCTTCGTTTGGCTATGAAAATTTGAACAAAACCTCATGGTGTAAGTTATAGGAAGTCTTGTTTTCGCTCAGCTCACGCATTTACAAAAACGTATCGAGTGTTAATCATATGATAAAACAGTCCTTTCTGCGTGCTGTCATTTACAAAATTCGTCATTTCGATATCTTGAAACTTTCATGAGATACGACGATTTTTACGACCACTTGATTCCCGACGCGCAAGAAAGGTTCGGACGCGCCGCGAGCGACCCGTCCACGGATATAACAACCAAGATCTCAACAACGAAAAGAGATATCATTCCGGTGTCAACTTTATATACAAGTTAGATACATTGATTACATTTCATACACAATAATGTATGGCCGTAAATGAACTACACGGAAAGTCTACACAATGTGATTTTACCTCTGCAAATTCTTAAAAATCTTGTGCTGCCATGTACTCAATTTCGTGCAGCACAGTAACTATGACAAATAGCGAAAGTAAATTCTGACCTTTATCATTTAAGGATATCAAACTATAGGTTGCGGAAGAATCAAATTTTTTTTTCACCGAATAGTTTTCTTAAAATCGGATGTTAAGTAATTCATAGCTGCCGTGTCGTCCACTCGACTGCTTTACCAAGAAGGAACGTGGCTGTTGCTCTGTGTCGCGTGTGCTGCAGTGACAAGATTCAAAGACGTTTGAATTCCAACGTCGGCAGTTGAAGCGGAAGACAGGCAGCGTCACAGATGTCGCTCATGTAGGACACTTCCGTAACCACACCTGCGGTTGTGTTTTGTCGCCTGCAGCTGTCGCGCGCTGTCGCTCGGTTCTGTCGCTCGGTTCTGTCGCTCACGTAGGACACGGCCTAACAGCACGACATCGCCTGCAGCGCCTCCCCTGGGCTCGCGACCACATCGGTTGGACGCTAGACGACTGGGAAACCGTACCCTGGTCAGGTGAGTCCCGATTTCAGTTGATAAGAGCTGACGGTAGGGTTCGAGTGTAGTGCAGGCCCCACAGAGGCACGGACACAACTTGTCAACGAGGCACTGTGCAAGCTGGTGGTGGCTCCATAGTGGTGTGGGCTGAGTTTACATGGAATGTACTGCGTCCTCTGGTACAACTGAACTTATCACTGACTGGATTATGTTTGGCTACTTCAAGACCATTTCCAACCATGTTCACAAATAAAGATGGAATTTTTATAGATACAGTGAAAGGGTTCTGTTGCCACCTTTCATTAGCCCAGTAGCCCATTTTCACTAGTATTTCTCTTTCCTTTCCTTGTTTCTCTTTTCTCATAACTCTCATAGTGGTGTGATTGAATGAATGTGGTTGTGTGTCACGTTTCTAGACGGTGGCGTAGTCTGCTGCAGAAAGTCTGCGATAGTCATACAGATTCAGCAGCAGTTGTACAGAATAGCCAACTCTCGCAGTGATCAAGTAGGCAAAGAGGTTTGCGCTACTTGTGAGAAATCCACCTGCGTCAGGCTGGTGGCGGAAATGGCATCTTTGGGTTTTCCGGGCCACGCGGAGTGTGCAGGAGGCTGGAGAAGGAAAAGGGAGGCAGTCTGCCGCCGGTACGGGAAGCGTCCACAGCTGTGCTCCAGTCGAAGAAGGGTGAGTTAGACTGACCACGTGGCGCGTTCTTACTTGGCGAGAGGAGAGCTGTTAGCTTTTGGTCTCGCTTTTCAACTCTGAAAGATTGCTTGCCTTGTCGCAGCAAGGAATACAAAACTTTGGCAGATTTTTCTTTTAGAAAATTTCTATAGCAGACTTGGATCCGCCGGAAGAGCGCCACACAAAGGTGTCGATAAGAAGTGAGCACTCGCTCCTGTATGAATGTCTGTTTGCCTTCAGCTGTGTCTCTATAAGCTTTTATTTTCCTAAATATCAATAGCTTTGCCTTCTCGTAAAATTTCCTTGCTTTATGTGACTTTCGTCCGTGGGGAGCCAACCACGTGGTTGAACATTAGAGTTTGTTGGGTTAGGCCAGCCGCAGTGGTATCGCGGTTCTAGGCGCTCAGTCCGGAACCGCGCGACTGCTACGGTCGCAGGTTCGAATCCTGCCTCGGGCATGGATGTGTGTGATGTCCTTAGGTTAGTTAGGTTTAAGTAGTTCTAAGTTCTAGGGGACTAATGACCACAGATGTTAAGTCCCATAGTGCTCAGAGCCATTTTTTGTTGGGTTACCGTCATCACTAACTGTCCTATCTCATGTTTGTTCTAAAGAATGTTAACTGTTCATGATTGTGTGATGTGATATTGTTGCAACTTGGCCACGATACCTAGAAATTGCGTCTCCACGAACCACGTGGGCACGCAGGTGTACTGCGAAACGTGTACCGTTTCACGAGTTATTGCGATCAGTTATCAGGCAACAGCAGTTGTATGAATGATTCACACCACTGATATTAGGTGTAGATTATAACGGTGAATGTGTCGATGCTTTTCTTTAATGTTTTAGGAATTAATGTTATCAGGAATTGTGTACATGCCTCACATCCATTTCTTAGGAATAAATGATTTTATCCACAATTTTCTCTTGTACTCCGAGGTTACTTTTTGCACCTAAGCCACTCACCTCATAGCTGTCCCGTTAGCACATCCAACGCGTTTCCTTTCGCAGAGGTCCACTGATTAGTTTCCGCTTTTATTTTAAAACAAATGCTTTAGATTAACTCTTATTTTCAGGTGTGTTGCTGGCAGCTGATCTTCTGCACAGTGTTCATGCATTTTCTATTTTATTTTAAATGTCTGATTCTCGTGAACAGTCCACGGGCAATACTATTAATTACATTGCATCCCATATGAACGACATCACAACGTATGCATTTTTATGAGTTTTTGGTCTGTGATCAAATTAATTTATTTTCCGATTCGGCCAAACCTTTGATTAGTTGTATGGTTACAATCGGTGGCGACCCTAATCTTCTCACGTTAATTTCACAATCAATAAGCATTTCCATTCCCAATAATAACGTAATAACCCGTAGAATCAGGTCAGTTACAACAGTGCCCCATGTCACCGGACACATCTGTTCGTGATTGGTTTGAAGAACATTCTGCACAGTTCGAGTGAATCACTTGGCCATCGAAATCGCTGGACATGAATCGCTGGACACAATCGAAAGATGCACCAGCGTAACTTTCTCAATTATCGACGGTTGTAGAGGCAGCGACGCTCAGTATTTCCGCAGGCGACTTCCAAGGGCTTGTTGGGTCCATTCCACGTCGATTTGATGCATTACTCCGCCAAATTAGGTTCGACACGCCATTAGGACGTATTGGACGAAATTTTGTCACCTCAATGTAGTACTATTGTTGTTGAATAATAAGTATCCTGACCCAAAAATGCACTCGAATCTCTCAAAATAAACCGTCGCGCCCACCGCACGCAGTTTGCGTGCTATTGTAATCCGACCAATCCTGAACACGGGTATACCGGCAGCCAGATTTGAATACAGCGCCAGAACAAAGCACGTCTATGATAGGTTCGCACGCACGTCGTAAAATGGCGGTCTGTAAATTTGCCCACTTCGGAATGTTGTGTATTTATTAGTTGATAAATCAGAATAACCGGATAGTGGAGAACCTGCTACTGAATGGAAGCATATGTGACTACTACTGGCATTCGGGAGGACGACGGTTCAATCCCGCGTCCGGCCATCCTGATTTAGGTTTTCCGTGATTTCCCTAAATCGTTTCAGGCAAGTGCCGAGATGGTTCCTTTCAAAGGGGACGGCCAACTTCCTTCCCCATCCTTCCCTAACCCTATGAGACCGATGACCTCGCTGTTTGGTCTCTTCCACCAGATGAGCGCAACCCAACCCAGACAGGGCGCCAAGCTATTTCTGCGATTTGTATGGTTTTAGTTTAAGCCGAAAGAGGGCACACAAATTTTTATTATAATTTTTCATTGTCATTTTACTTATTTGTCCATTTTTACATGCCGCCAATTCATACTGAGAGCCCAGAAATGTCGCAAATGTAATTATACGAGTTGATGATTTTAGTTCATGCTCAGAGTGGGCACACAACGTTTCAATGCACTGCTTTCATTCCTTTATAGCTTAATTTTTCTGGCACATTATTTTAAGATTGTACTTTTCGTGTTGAATCGAACCGTAAATGGATCTTTTTCCATTAGTCAGCAAAAAAGTGAGCTGCAATTATGACTCTGTGCATGCGATTTGCTTAACATGTTACTTGTGGTGGCGTTAAAAAATACTTAAAAATTTATAATTCTTTACTATTATTTAACTATTCCCCGGATATCGATATAGTTCACCACACAGTTCTGAAGTCACATTTTCATGCTGTTCAAGCATGTAAGCAAAGGCTCTGGTTCATATTGGACTCTTGTATGCTCTTCAGTAACCTATAATGTTTATTACGTGGCAGTACGGACTAATGTCACCTGTTGTTATATAGCATGTAACTGCATGGCTTTTATGTTTGCAATTAAAATAAGTTGTCAGCTGCCTTATATTGGTTCCTGATTCTCGTGTTTTGTAATTTTTAGCGCGAAAGGTGACTATGTAATAACTGAAATCTACATATAATGTAATAAAACGAGAGATTTCGCGATCGATTGCTGTTGTTTTCTCCATTCTCTACATTCAACGATCCCAGCTCACAAGGCGAACATATCGATTCCTAGCGGGTTTGCTTGCGTGGCCATCCTCCGCAGCAAACAGGTATATGGATTCCTGTCTGATTAATACGTTTGTGTGTTAGTACTGTTGCTGCAAATCGCGTCACTATTGTTGATCTAAGACAGTATTAGAAAACGGAACAACGTTTTATTTTACTCAGAAAACAGTAGACAACTTCTGCAGTTGAGAGGCTTATCAACCTGTTTCCACCTTTCTTGAACCTCATCACGTTGTAGGGTTTGCAGATAGTGTAGTGACGATGCTGGTAATCGACAATTTCGTGTTAAAAGTAATACCTCCATATTCATTACTAATAAAGATCCAGATCTGTGTGCACGTGTTCCATGTGACGACACGGCTCCTGTACTGTCGGCAGCTTGATGTCGTGGGACTGCAGTTCCACAGTGTGCACAAGTTGAAATACGCATTTATGAAGTATACCTTTATACACAAAGTCCTACTCCATTGTACTCGCCAAACAGATTCAGCTCACTGAGGGCAACGACACAGGTTTGGCCGGAATGATTCCGATTTTTGGAGTCATGTCCTTCTGTCCCCCTCGGGTTCTGCAGGGACGCCTGAATTTTCTAGTTTCTAGAAATCAGATTAGATTCTCGGTCATGCGCGATTTCAACTTATAACTTTTTATACTACTACCACTGTAAAAGTATTTATATTTCAGTATGGTATGCCTAACCTAACCTACCATGACGCAACGTATTACAGAATGCGTTCAAACGGCCTGCTTGATGAAGTCAGAGATCATCAGTAAGACGTTGTTACTGAGCTGCACCTGCTCAGCGGTAGCCGCAATGATTTGGTCGTTCTGCAGGACTTGTAGCACAGGTAACAGATTTTCCATTCACTTTGTGAGGATTGTAATCAACCCCGCGATGCACTACATTTTCATTTCCGAAGTTCAGGGGGAGTGAGTAACATATTCATAATAAAATGTCATAAATAATGTGATAAAACTCGGTTTTAATTAAATCAAATTTAGGAACACAAACACCCATACATTATTACTTTAAAAGAGGTACCACTTCATAACGAAGAGAGTGCCGAATTCTGTGACTTAAAAGGAACATATATCTGCTAAATCAAATTCATTCTACACGGAAGTATGCGGGCATGAACAACTGAGCATTAAAATCTGTGTGTATTTACCTAAGAAAGTGTACTGTCCTGTTTACAAGCTCTTAAGATCTATGTGTGGTGTCACCGCCAGACAACACACTTGCTAGGTGGTAGCCTTTAAATCGGCAGCGGTCCGTTAGTATACTTCGGACCCGCGTGTCGCCACTATCAGTGATTGCAGACCGAGCGCCGCCACACGGCAGGTCTAGTCTAGAGAGACTCCCTAGCACTCGCCCCAGTGGTACAGCCGACTTTGCTAGCGATAGTTCACTGTCTACATACGCTCTTATTTGCAGAGACGACAGTTTAGCATAGCCTTCAGCTACGTAATTTGCTACGACCTAGCAAGGCGCCATATTGAGTAACTATGAATGTATTCTGAACAGAAAATATTGTGAATCATCATTAATGGATTAAAGTTAAGTATCAAACTAATTACGTCTGCTTTCTGAATTCTAATTCCTTGTCATGTTCCAGATCTCACGTCAGTATAGTTCTTCCCTCCTCACGCCAGCCTGCGTGAGCTAAAACGCGTGCATTTCGGCGTCCTCTCGTAACACGGTGTTGGCTCTTCTGCCAACACAACACTGTTTGTCTGATAATTATTCAGTAACCATGAATGCGCCTATGTTGTTCGTTATTTTTGTTATATTATCATTTGCTGCCAATTATTCACTTCGTTCTAAGCTTTAATGATGTATAGCAATTACAGAGAATTGTCGCATTCAGAGCAGTGACCACATTTTTGGTACTCGAAGCTGGGACGGATTTCATAATTCGCCCGAACTTCGAGTACCAGAAATGTGGTCACCTTAACTCACGTCAAGTAATGTCCAAGCCTGATGTCGTGCACTCGCATTTCTTCATCAGAGATCTAGCGATCTGCGTCCATTGCACACGCGAAACCCGTTTCAGTTCATGCGGGAACCAAGGCAGAGGGCACGGTTCACAGTTTACTCACTTGTCTCTCTGCAATTCGCTTTGATACGGAGTACACATTAGTTTTAATGTTTTATACGCCTCCTCACACACGATTGCCAACCCACGCGTCACCGGCAGACGGGCGTCAACAGGTTTCAGTAGTGGAAACAGGCTCTCTACCAGGAGGGATTTGTGAAAATGCACTGAAACGTTTGTGTTCAGGTAAGCTAACTTATAATGTTTGATTACACTGACATTTAGTATTAAAGGTCATCGCCTACCGTTGAACGTTTGCATAGGGATAAAAATGCGGCCAATAACGAGACAAATTCCGAAACGGGGTTATTTTTTACACCTGAATTACAGATTTCTGTATTCAAGAGTAAAACTGTCATCAATGAAAGGTAAGTTGCAGATCGGTATTGTCTTTACCCTTAATGATCAGTGTGCGACGGTCGGCGGAATGGAGACGGGGCTGCAAATGCTTCTGCTCGCCGGCTTTCGTCGTCTAACTCGGGGATGATCTATCTACCCTTTCTGCCGCCAGACACGTGCGCTTAACACCTGTGCACAAATAGAATACTCTCGATACTGCTGACCGATAAGTACAAATGTTAAACAGAATAGTCTAGAAGGCCGACGGCAAATGACAAATGGAATGCGTGTGTTAAGTTCATTAACATTAACAAGTTTTTATTTATAACCAAGTACAGTTCACTGGTGGTACCTTCCAAACAGTTACATGCCCTTTTAACTATCACTGTTCTACAAAAAAAAATCTTTTTTCATATTCTGAAAAAAATCGTTGTGATCTTAGTTGTACTTCGAGTGCTGAATTCAAAACTGTTTTTAATTTTTTTTCTCTCAGAGATAATTTATGACTAATCACAATTTTATTTCTCTTTTCTGTTTCTGATACAGTGCAGCAAACATGAGGTGAAATTCGATAAACAAATTCACGTTTTTATGATATACATTCATCACATTAATGGAGGGTAAGGTCTAACATACAACACAGTAATCTTTGTGTATACGCTTTGTAGCACTTATTTGACATAAGTAATTATAGAAAATTGGTAAAAAAATGAGCCACTGTATTTTAATGCACATCACTCTTTTCGTCTTGTATTGTGAATTTCTTCTCTCGAATGATATTCCGGCAATAATCTGCTGACATAGAAGGTACCCGCTTTCCTTCATAACGCCTTTCTATGGCAGAAATGTCTTTAGGGATTCTATCGCCATTTTCATCCGATACGTCACAACAACTCTCTTTGACGTAGTCCAGATGAGAGTCCATCATATATGTACCTTCAAGCATCTTGAAATGCTTTGACCATGTCATTCACCATTGCTGTGTAGTTAGTAGCTCTTCTTCTTCTTCCAAGGAAGTTTTCTGTCACCACCTTGAAACAGTCCCATGCTGTCTTTTCTTTGTCAGTTAAACGTGCTTCAAAATTTGCATCTTTCTGCAGCTCTTCGATTTGTGGGCCCACAAATACACCTTCCTTTATTTTTGCAGCTGAAAGACGGGGCCATTTGTTAG
Source organism: Schistocerca nitens (assembly GCF_023898315.1). NCBI lineage: Eukaryota > Metazoa > Arthropoda > Insecta > Orthoptera > Acrididae > Schistocerca > Schistocerca nitens. Next base: position 16,142,694 of record NC_064622.1, read on the forward strand.
TTAGATATGCTAACCCACTGCCTGTTATATCCATGGCCTTTACGAATTGTTTCTTTAGGCCATGTTTGATGTGAAGCGGTGGAAGTAGTATGTCTTCTGGAGCTTCCAGACTTTCACGTTGTACATTCTTTTCACCAACTTTCCATCTCTGCCTAAGCCATTTCTTGTTCGCGTAGTGAGAATTTCTGTCTCGACTATCCCACTCGCACTTGGTGTAGCCTTGAAGCATTCCCAGTACCACTGCAATTGCTTTGAAATCTGCACACATTTTCCATTTGTATTCATTGTATTGTACGAATTGATAATTCTCTTTGGTCAGGCTGGCGTAAGCTACAGCAACAGAGGGTATTTTATTTCCGTTATGGAGCGAAACACTCTTGAGACTTGTTTTCGACGCATCTGTGAAAAGTCTCCATTCCTGTGAAATGTAGGTGTAGTTCAGCGCTTTCATTAGGCCAGCAACGTCACTGCAAAATGTCAGTGGTCCGGCAGTTCCAAAATAGGAAATAAAGGCATATTCTCTGTGCCTGAACACACTGATTTTAGTATTTTCGTGGAGTAGATTATACTCTTGTAATCTTGAACCAAGCATCTGCGTCTTTTGTTTACTTAGTACTAGATCACGTACTACATCATTTAAATCTGCTTGTGTTAACAAATGTGGCGATGACTCACTTGTGCAGTGATATAAAGAATCATCATCTGCGATTTCTTCAGTACTATTACTTAACTGTCACTCCGAATGTGACCTCAAGCTCTTGAAGGTGCTGGAGGGCTGTCAGAATGCTGCACTGGCATTCTCGTTGAAGGCATATCTGGCTAAACAATGTGCCTCTTCTATTTTTTGTTTGCAAAACCCTGAATTTTTGTTAGACAGAAATAATCAGTAACAACGTCCTTGGGCTCTCTCCACACCATGTGAAACGTCTCCTTAGAAAAATTATTAATGGCTGTGCTGGTAAAACTCTTACGTTGTTTGATTTTCAAACAGCTGAGCAAAACTGAGTGTACTCAGACATTTCTCTCTTTACTTATTCTGATCATCACTAAACTGACACACAATATATTTAGCGCAACGCAATCTGACTTTCAAAAATCCCTACAAAGGAATGGCCCTGACTAACAATAACCTACACCTTTCATGAATCAGTTACCTCACAAAAATCTTCGTTTCTCGAACTACTGCAATACAGCGAGCGCCAATACTGCCAGCTAAATAAAAGATTCTAACTACTGAAGGCACTAACTACTGATAGCATAGTTAGCAAATGAAAGATTTTAATAGAGAACAAACAATGTATTTACCTGAATAGCGTTTATATATATATATATATATATATATATATATATATATATATATATATATATTTGTGGGGAGCATGGGGGCTATGTAAGTAGGCTGCGTAGGTTTTTATGTTGGTAACGCCACGTCGTGCTCTGTATGAAAATCGCTGACTGTGCTGTGTGCAGTCTGTGGCTGGTTGGACTCACTGTTGGAATATTCACTTGTGTAGTGTTGGGCAGTTGGATGTGAACAGCACGTAGCGTTGGGCAGTTGGAGGTGAGCCGCCATCAGTGGTGGATGCGGAGAGAGAGATGCCAGAGTTTTGAGCGGACGATCTGGACGTGTGTCCGTCAGAATAAGGAAATTTGTTTAACCGGATGTCACAAAATTTTATATATATAAAATCGACATAATTGTCTATACTGGAGTGACGCAAACCCGAACTGGGTTGCCCCAATCCCAGAACATAGTCCAGCGAAGGTGATGGTGTGGTGTGGCATATGGGACAGCCGCATCATTTGGCCATTTTTCATTTACGACACCTTAACAGCACCACATTATCTGATGCTGCTGCAGGACCTTGTGTTCCCTTCCACACTGAACGCTGGTGGCATTTTCCCATCTTATTTTCAGTACGATGGAGCCCCACCACACTATGGCACTGGTGTCCGTGAATGGTTGGAGGAACAACCGCCAGGGAAGTGGATTGGTCGGCGTGGTCCCGTGGAGTGGCCGCCCAGATCCTCTGACTTAACGCCGCTTGATTTTTATCCATGGGGACATCTTAAACAGACAGTGTATGCTGAGAGCATCCGTGAGTTGAGACACCTGGAGGAACGCATACAACACGCCTGTCACCAAATTGCAGGAGACACTCTCCTCCGTGTGCAGTCAGATTGGTTGCGGCGACTACAGTTGTGCATTGTACGGGATGGACAACAAATAGAGGATGTGTTGTAGCAGTTGGTATGTAGGTAATTTCCCAAATTTTGAACATTAATAACCTCTAAACTGTACAAGATAGACAAAAACAAATTACACCACTAAATTCCAGAGCTCAAGCGAGTGTTATTTGATGTGTCATACACCCCCCTTCCCATTTAAAGAAAAGGACTTGAATCCAAAATGGCGGATTTCAAGATGGCAGCCATGAATGACATTCATTCCAAAAGTTGCGGCCCCACATCAAACCTATGTTCCCATCATCACATTTCAATTTTCCCTTTCATCTCCCAGTGTATGACACGTTCGCTTCAATTTTTAGATCGTAACACAACTTTTTTATTTTCATTTTCAATTGTTTCGTGTAAAAGAACATATTAAAAGTGAATGTATAACAAAAAACCGGTGTCTCCTACACGCTCTGCTGAATTCTTAATCCATGAAGAAAAAGTTACCTTCCTTGTGTTCGTTTCTGAGGTCTTACGACAGAAGAATGTGTTAACACAATGCAGTTTTAAGTTTGTCTTATCCGCTGCCACGTGCAGTTCAGGAACCATATTACATTTTGATTGAGCGCGGCAAGACCGCTGACGCGTCTTTCAGAACAACGAATAGCAGAGCACGGAAACAGCTCACAGCGCTCCCACCCAAAACGGCAGTTGTGAAGTGATTGGGTAATAGTTATTACTTAAAACATTTTTTTTTGGGGGGGGGGGGCGCATATAATATGGCGTGCTTCGGGGTGCAAAATTTTTAAATCCGCCACTGGAAATACCCCATCAAACTGCTGTAGCGGGTGGAGCATGCAGAACCGAAACTGAAGACGCTTCTCAGAAAATGGCTCTGAGCACTATGCGACTTAACTTCTGAGGTCATCAGTCGGCTAAAACTTAGAACTAGTTAAACCTAACTAACCTAAGGACATCCATGCCCGAGGCAGGATTCGAACCTGCGACCGTAGCGGTACGCTTCTCAGACAGTAGGTCTGTAACATGGAGTGGGTGGGAGAAGAGCACTGAAGACTTCCTTGCGTTAGAGAACTCTGCCAACATAGAGACGAAATAGCCAGTGATGGTATGTGAATAAAACAAATCAAAGCACAAATAAAAAAACAAACATAAAACACGGAATTACACAATCTTTCTGTGAATTATATGGAAGCAGATGAGAACTATGAAGCTTCGATTCTGCTGGCATAAGTGACGCAGAAAACAGGGCCCTCGCTGACGAATTCACAGAAGAAGTGATTGAAGCACAAGTCCGAGGGGAAAATCGCCAGGTTCACTTGACGCTTTCCTCAGAGGCAATCTCCACTCTTTCCAAATTAACGATGTAAGTGTAGACTAGACGTGGCTTGAATTCAAAGAAACATTATCGCCAGCAACTGAGAGATTTATACCCAAAAAATTAAAAAACGACGGAGCTGACCCCCGTGGTAAACAACACGGATCAGAACATTCTTGCAGAAACAACAACAAAAAACATCCAGAATGAGATTTTCACTCTGCAGCGGAGTGTGCGCTGTTATGAAACTTCCTGGCAGATTAAAACTGTGTGCCCGACAGACTCGAGTTCGAGCCTCGGTCGGGCACACAGTTTTAATCTGCCAGGAAGTTTCAACAAAAAACATGCCAAATTTAAGCAGAGGCAAAATCGCCAAGATTGGCGATCTTTTACAGAAGCTCGAAACTTAGTGCGGACTTCAATACGAGATGCTTACAATAGTTTCCACAACGAAATTTTGTCTCGAAACCTGGCACAAAATCCAAAGAGATTCTGGTCCTATGTGAAGTGTGTTAGCGGCAAGAAACAATCAATGCCTTCTCTGCGCGATAGCAATGGAGATACTATCGAAGACAGTGCTGCCAAAGCAGAGTCACTAAACACAGCCTTCCGAAATGCCTTCACAAAAGAAGACGAAGTAAATATTCCAGAATTCGAATCGAGAACAGCTGCCAACATGAGTAACTTAGAATTAAATATCCTCGGAGTAGTGAAGCAACTTAAATCCCTTAGTAAAAGCAAGTCTTCTAGGACAGACTGTATACCAATTAGGTTCTTTTCGGAGTATGCTGATGCATTAGCTCCGTACTTAACAATCATATGCAACCGTTCGCTCGACGATAGGTCCGTACCAAAAGATTGGAAAGTTGCGCAGGTCACACCAATATTCAACAAACGTTGTAGTAGTAGTCCACTTAATTACAGGCCCATATCGTTAACGTCCATATGCAGCAGGATTTTGGAACATATATTCTGTTCGAACATTATGATTTACTTCGAAGAAAACGGTATATTGACCGAGAGTCAATTTGGATTTAGAAAACATCGTTCTTGCGAAACACAACTAGCTCAAAAATGTTCAAATGTGTGTGAAATCTTGTGGGACTTAACTGCTAAGGTCATCAGTCCCTAAGCTTCACACTACTTAACCTAAATTATCTTAAGGACATCACACACACCCATGCCCGAGGGAGGACTCGAACCTCCGCCGGGACCAGCCGCACTACAACTAGCTCTTTACTCTCATGAAGTGTTGAGTGCTATCGACAAGGGATTTCAAATTGATTCCGTATTTCTGGATTTCCAGAAGGCTTTTGACACTGTACTACACAGGCGGCTTGTAGTGAAATTGCGTGCTTGTGGAATATCGTCCCAGTTACGTGTCTGGATTCGTGATTTGTTGGCAGAGAGGTCACAGTTCGTAGTCATCGAGTAAAACAGAAGTGGTTTCTGCTGCTTCTCATCTGTATACACGATTTAGGAGGCAATCTGAGCAGCCGCCTTCGGTTGTTTGCAGATGATGTTGTCGTTTATCGACTAGTAAAGTCATCAGAAGATCAAAACAAATTGAAAAACGGTTTAGAAAAGATATCTGTACGGTGCGAGAAATTGGCAATTGACGCTAAATAATATAAAGTTTGAGGTCATCCACATGCGTACTAAAAGGAATCAGTTAAACTGATTACACGATAAATCAGTCAAATCTAAGGGCCGTAAATTCAACTAAATACCTAGGAATTACAAAGACGAATAACTTAAATTGAAAGGAACACGTCGAAAATGTTGTGGGGAAGGCTAACCGAAGACTGCGTTTTACTGGCAGGGTACTTAGAAAATGTAACAGATCTACTACAGAGACTGCCTACACTCTTTTTAGAATACTACTGCGCGGTGTGGGATCCTAAGCAGATAGGAGGACTGACGGAGTGTACATCGAGAAGGTTCAATGAAGGGCAGCACGTTTTTTACCATCGCGAGATAGAGGAGAGAGTGTCACTGAAATGATACCGAATATGGGGTGGGCATAATTAAAACAAAGGCGTTTTTCGTTGCGGCATAATCTTCTCACGACATTTCAGTGGCCAATTTTCTCCTCCGAATTCGAAAATATTTTGTTGACGCCGACCTACACGGGGAGAAACGATCACCATAATAAAACAACTGAAATCAGAGCTCGCACGGAAAGATACAGGTGTTGCAAAATTGTTAAGGCTTTCGTGGCCACTTGTTGACAAACTGCCTATTGGCTTCAGTCTCGGGTTCTTCGGCCGACGTTCATCTAATGATTTTTCTGACGTTTCGCCAGCACGAGTGGCTGGCATTGTCAAAGCTTCACCCTCCATTGCCGGTGGTGAACTGGAGCCGAGCTCGCGGCCGCAGACTATATGTACCTGGCGCGCCAACGTCCGAGGTCTTCTCCGCGGTCATTTCCGGTGCGGTTCTCCTCTTGCTACCTGCGACGGTCGTTCGCTGCAGTACGGGAAGCCAGGATCCGTTTACCTTAGGGCTTTCCTCTTTCTTGTTGAAACCATTCGTGTGTTTTTGTATTTCTACAGCTTCTCTAAACAAGCGCGTGTGATAGTGCTTCTCTACAGCCAGAACTTCCGTGTCGGCGAATTTTCTTACGTGGCCGGTCTCACTCAGTGCGTGCTCTGCCACGGCCGATTTCTCCACCTGCCCCAACCTGCAATGTCGCTTATGCTCTTTGATCCTGGTGTTAATGGATCGTCCAGTCATTCCGACGTAAACTTTTCCGCAAGTGCATGGTATACGGTATATTCCCGACATTGCAAGTGGGTCTCTTTTCTCCTTCGCCGATCTAAGACACTCTTTGATCTTCCTTGTTGGTTTGAAAATCGTCTTTACGCCATGTTTGCGCAATATACGGCCGATTCTGTCCGTCACTCTGGGAATGTATGGCAGAAAGGCCGTACCCGACATTTCTTCTTCTGGTTCCTTACTTCGCCGAGTGTTTGGCTCTGTTACACTTCTAATGTAATTTGTGGAGTACCCATTGCTCCTCAGAACAGTTTTCAGGTGTTGCATTTCTCGTTTGAGGTGTTGCGGCTCACATATTCGTCCTGCTCTCGTTACGAGCGTACTAATCATGCCCCTTTTCTGGCTCGGGTGGTGGTTTGACAGTTTGTGCAGATATCGGTCCGTGTGTGTCGGGTTTCGATACACGCTGTGTCCCAGGTTTTCACCATCCCTTGTGACCAGCACATCTAGAAATAGCAGTTTCTTGTCTTTTTCTACTTCCATGGTAAATGTTATGTTGGCATGGAGGCTGTTCAAGTGCCTCAGGAAGTCACCGAGCTGTTCTTCACCATGGCTCCACACCACGAAAGTATCATCGACGTACCTGTACCACACCTTAGGTTTGCAAGTCGCCGAGTCCAGTGCCTGTGCTTCGAATTGTTCCATGAAGAAGTTGGCCACCACTGGACTGAGAGGACTACCCATGGCGACGCCTTCCAGCTGTTCGTAGAAATCACCATTCCACGTGAAATAGCTCGTGGTCAGACATGCATGGAAGAGCTTTTTGATGTCTTGCGGGAACATGGAACCGATGTGCTCCAGAGCGTCACTGAGTGTCACTTTCGCAAATAACGAAACAACATCAAAGCTGACCAGTATGTCGTTTGGTGCAAGTTTCAGTTCCTTCAGCTTCTCAATGAAATGTCCTGAGTCCTTAATGTATGTGTCGGTCTTCCCCACGTGTGGCTGGAGCACAGAGGCCAAGTGTTTTGTCAGTTTATACGTTGGTGAGCCAGGAGCGCTAACGATCGGTCTCAGTGGAACGTTGTTCTTATGGATCTTGGGAAATCCATACAGCCGAGGTGGTAGGGCTTCTGTGTTGCGCAGGCTTCTCTGTGTGTCCGCTGGCAGAGAAGACGCCTTGATTAATCGATTCGTATTCCGAGTGATACGCTGCGTCGGATCTGCACTTAGTTTTCGGTACGTCGTCGGATCTAATAGGTCTCGGATCTTTTGCTCATAATCTTCGGTCTTCATTACGACGGTCGCATTCCCCTTATCGGCAGGCAGTACCAATATACTCTTGTCGGCGTTGAGATTCTTAATGGCTTGTACCTCTTCTTTCTTCAGGTTGCAAGCGGGTGGTTTTGCTCGGCGCAGTATCCTGGCTGTTTCAGTGCGTATTTCCTCTGCCCTTTCACAAGGAAGGGTCCGAATGGCTGCTTCGGTGTTGGCAATGATGTCCTCCATAGGTATAGTTCTCGGGACGATAGCGAAATTCCCTCCTTTTTGAAGAACAGACACTTCCTCTTCGGTCAATTGTCGTTCAGTGAGGTTGACCACTGTGTGTGACATGTCGGGAATCGCCTTGTCGGTCTGCTTCCGGCATCATTCAAACTTTTTCTTCTGCCGCTCGGTGCAGCGCTCGAGTTCGTTCTGCATGCTCCTGTGAGTGATGCTGTCGATCTTGTCCCAGTCGTCTCGATGCATTCTGCTACTTAATTGATAGAAAATGTCCAGAAGTTCCTGATCCGTTCTTGCCAAGTCTCTCCGTGTTGCATGTATTCGCTCACGAAGAAAAGCTCGTTCCATTCTGTCGTAGATACGATGCGCTTGAGCGGTGGTGAATAGGCGCTTACATCTCAAGAACTTCGGTGTAGCACATTCATCTCGCCATCGTGACAGAAAGGCGAGAGAGGACATAAGTCGCGCTTTCTTCTTTCGTCGTTGGTCAAGGCGTCGGTACAATCTGCAAATCTCCTCCCCGTAGAGGCGTAATACAAAATTGTTAAGGCTTTCGTGGCCACTTGTTGACAAACTGCCTATTGGCTTCTGTCTCGGGTGCTTCGGCCGACGTTCATCTAATGATTTTTCTGATGTTTCGCCAGCACGAGTGGCTGGTATTGTCAAAGCTTCACCCTCCATTGCCGGTGGTGAACTGGAGGCGAGCTCGCGGCCGCAGACTATATGTACCTGGCGCGCCAACGTACGAGGGCTTCTCCGCGGTCATTTCCGGTGCGGTTCTCCTCTTGCTACCTGCGACGATCGTTCGCTGCAGTACGGGAAACCAGGATCCGTTTACCTTAAGGCTTTCCTCTTTCTTGTTGAAACTGTTCGCGTGTTTTTGTATTTCTACAGCTTCTCTAAACAAGCGCGTGTGATAGTGCTTCTCTACAGCCAGACAGCACAAACTGTCAAACCACCACCCGAGCCAGAAAAGGGGAATGATTAGTACGCTCGTAACGAGAGCAGGACGAATATGTGAGCCGCAACATCTCAAACGAGAAATGCAACACCTGAAAACTGTTCTGAGGAGCAATGGGTACTCCACAAATTACATTAGAAGTGTAACAGAGCCAAACACTAGGCGAAGTAAGGAACCAGAAGAAGAAATGTCGGGTACGGCCTTTCTGCCATACATTCCCAGAGTGACGGACAGAATCGGCCGTATATTGCGCAAACATGGCGTAAAGACGATTTTCAAACCAACAAGGAAGATCAAAGAGTGTCTTAGATCGGCGAAGGAGAAAAGAGACCCACTTGCAATGTCGGGAATATACCGTATACCATGCACTTGCGGAAAAGTTTACGTCGGAATGACTGGACGATCCATTAACACCAGGATCAAAGAGCATAAGCGACATTGCAGGTTGGGGCAGGTGGAGAAATCGGCCGTGGCAGAGCACGCACTGAGTGAGACCGGCCACGTAAGAAAATTCGCCGACACGGAAGTTCTGGCTGTAGAGAAGCACTATCACACGCGCTTGTTTAGAGAAGCTGTAGAAATACAAAAACACGCGAACAGTTTCAACAAGAAAGAGGAAAGCCCTAAGGTAAACGGATCCTGGCTTCCCGTACTGCAGCGAACGACCGTCGCAGGTAGCAAGAGGAGAACCGCACCGGAAATGACCGCGGAGAAGCCCTCGGACGTTGGCGCGCCAGGTACATATAGTCTGCGGCCGCGAGCTCGGCTCCAGTTCACCACCGGCAATGGAGGGTGAAGCTTTGACAATGCCAGCCACTCGTGCTGGCGAAACGTCAGAAAAATCATTAGATGAACGTCGGCCGAACAACCCGAGACAGAAGCCAATAGGCAGTTTGTCATACAGGTGTTGGTTTTTCCGCGTGCTGTACGAGATTGGGACAATAAAGAATTATTGTGAAGGTGGTTCGATGGAACCCTATGACAGGCACTTAAATGTGATTAGCACAGTATCCGTGTAGATGGATACCTATAGCCGGATTACCACCGGAATTCTACTTTGCTTACTGGGACATCCTAAAGGACGAACTTGTTGACGTATTCAGCGCCACATGGAACATCCGACAACTCTCTACAAATATCCAGGAAGGACTAATAGTTTTAGTACCGAACAAATATCTACCAACGGACATGGAACCTTTGAGGCCAATAACTGACGAACGCAGGTTAAAAAATTCTGGCCCGAAATGTTAACTCCAGACTGAAGCAGGAAATGAAAAACTTGTTAAGAAAATACCAGACATACTCAGTACTCGGACATATTGTGATAGACACACTGAACAGCTTCGTAACATAACTAGCAGTAACGGACATTTGCAAATTTAAAGTCTCCATTATTTCTGTTGACTTTGCTAAAGCATTTGACAATGTCTCCCATAGATTTCCCATGAAAACGGTGGAGGCATTTAAAATTAATAATACAATTAGACAGGTCATGAACACTTGTAGAACGGGGCAAAGTCATAACTAACGATTACTGCTCATGTAACACGATACTCTGACCTTAAGCGATCCGGGCGGCAGGGTTGTCCAGTGTCAACGACTCTTTACTCAGTTACGGTGGACCATTGTTGAGGAAAATGGATAGTGTGATTCCGAATTTAACGTTGTTAGGGGAAGAGCTTGTGTGCCCGGCATGCGCCGAAGATCTGAGAGGAGTTGTTTCTGCAAAGGGTAATAAAGCGGCCGTCACAAGTGTTCTTGAGAGCTACTGGAGCCATTATTAACTGTAACAAATCCCGAACAATGAACTGTTGCCTTGGTCGACGGTTAGACGAACGATAGTGGATTCCTGTAGCGACGAAGATCCGAAGTCTACGGATCGACCTCGAATGTCACATCCATGTTGCCAATCCGAGGAAATAGACTCAAGATTAAACACAAGGCTTTAACCTTACCTTGCGGGAACTCGTACAATGTTATGAAAACGACAAAAGCAGACTCGCAAAATCTGACGGGTGGCCTTAGAGTCGCTGCTATCCCTGTAAGACATATAGCATCTGTTAGCGCTGGAAAAATACATGCAAACATGGCTTCTTGAAGACGGCACCAATTGAGAGAAGCTACATGTTAGAGCGATAAAATGTGCACTGCAAGGAAATGGCCACTTTACAACGTCTCCAAACATGATACAGAACAAATGGCTTCTTGTAAACTGGGCTGAGGTCTGTGAATACGTTTTTTTATTTCATCTCACAATATGAATGTTTTCTTTTCCTCATTAGTAATAAGAAACCGACACATCGCCGCAGAAGACTGCAGGGATATGCTTTTAAGATAATTTTTGTAACAAAAGAACAATATCTGGACCGGAGAATATTCAATTTTTTTCAGCAACTTTTGTTTCATTTTCTCTTGAGAGTATGTAGGGAAGCACCCTACTCACGCCGTAATAAATTCAAATCAGTCTTTCCATTGTGTGCCAGCCAGTCCGCTGTAACTAGCTCTGACGTCACAAATGTTGCGCAATACTTTAAAAATCAAGTAAATAACCTAAAATGTTTCTAGCATGTCAGGAGTAATACCAAATTAATATGTGTTGAATATCAGTTCGATAACTTTAACTATTTTCGAAATTTAGACTTTTTCTGTAAAAATCATTGACGCAACAGAAAAGAGCTAGAGACTTAAAAATTTATATTTAGATTCCGTTGTCATAATTATTTAATAAAAACAGTCTTCTGGATCTCACAAATTAAGATTTTAGTTGAAATTCATGATTTTCTGGTTTTTGTCTTAAAAATTAAGGAAGCAAGGTAGATTAAGTAGGCTAATAAATAAGGCTAGGATGTTTAAATTTAAGTAGAAGGGAGATCCGCTATAATCATGAAGATGTGAGAAGTTTCAACTCAATAACTGTAAAACTATAGCGATAGCGTATCTCCAAAGGGCAGGTTCAGAGCTCGTCTACTGCGTGTAGTGTAATTAAATTAATTCTCTCGCCCAAAATAATTGACTTAGCCACATCAGCCTTTTATTATGATTACTTACGTGTGTGCTGATTGCACATTTAAATTGAGAGCTTCATCTGCCATCAGCAAAGGAAGCGATGATTTATTTAATAACTTAATGTGGTGCATTACTAGCCCAGCGGCTAGTCGGGAGAGCCGATTTGATCAGGCGTTCCCTTAGCCGTCCGCACCGCGGCTTTCTATATAAGAACGCTGCGCGAGGAAGCAAGGCCCCAGTTCTCTCCAGACGCTGGATAGCTCACCATCTGTGTCGGGAGTCGCGTCGCGTCGGTATCATTGCTAGAAACAGCCTCGGATGCCGTATTAAGTTACTCGGGTTACGCGTAACCATGAAATCATTTTCGAGTGAAGTGTTAAATCTGGGATGAGTTTAATTATATATCTTCAGTTTGCGTATGTCGTATTTTCACGTGCCGCCGCGGGACAGACATTCTACCATTATTTAGCGTGGCGTTTGGTGAACCTAAGCATCAAGTTATGGCGAGCATTCACTTAAACATTTAATTTGGACAGTTATAGTTGCATCAGCACATTAGACTCTGAACTGCTCAGTTAGTCAGATTGTGTGGATTCTTTTTTTTTTTTTCATCTGTGACATTCAGAATACAGAGAACTTTTTTTTTTCACGATCGTTTCTCATTATGAATCCCAGACAATCTCCTAATTCCTCAAAGCTATAAGCTGTAGCTATAAGTGTATTTCTCAGATGAAGTGGGCACTAGGAATTCTAATTACAGGCTTCACGTTTTGCTAATCACTTTCTGGTTGCCAAAATTGTAGTTAGAGAGCCAGTGTTGAGAACGGCAAAACAACAGCATAAATAATAGGAACATTTTAAACAACATAATTCCACCCACAGCCCTACATATGGTGCAAACGGCCGGGAAATGCATAATTTCTACAATAGCTACAAAACATTTTATATACAACTAACAAAACTAACTTCAACCAGCCGCCTCACAAGTACTTATGATTTAGATCTCATACAAAAAGGTCGTGTAATTTTTACTCGTGCGTCAACAGACTGTGTAGTAAATTCTATGTGTGATAAAAATGCAAAAGGAAAAAATGTGTATTACAGTAACAGTTATCATAGACGAAGAATAGTTTTATTTATTACGCCAGCACTGTTGACAAGCTTGACTTTCACTTGCAAACAAGAATTCATGCTTTAATTCCAGTAGTGCAAGTAGTAATAATGTCTCGTTGCGTAAATTTCATGCCGATTCATAGTTGTTGGGCTGCCTCACAGCACAGTTATTCCAAAATCGACCAACAGAACTAGTATAGGTCTTGAAAAAGTATTAGTAACAATCAACTAACACCAGATACTAGGTCTACAGGGCTATAATTTGTCGATGAAACCACTCCAGTTCGTAGTAAACTACATACTATACAATTAACTGTGTAAACTGCAACAAAGAAAACGTATTAACACACAGTTTCACATGCTGCGCAACCAACGATGTATAGCAGTGGCTTCGAGGATGACTTGCTATCATACTAAGAATGGCGATGCAATTCGTTCATGTAGAACAGGTACTACAACCAGATGTAAAGCCATTTCCAATCCCAAAACAAGAAATAGTTATTGGTCAGTTTGTTCAATATGCAATGAGCGTGGACAATCCAGAGCTCTTGGAATGAGAATATAGACGCGCAACACTGCGTGATGAACTGCAAAAGAAACGAAAATATGAAGACGTATTTTGCAATGAACACATAGTGCGTAGTGAGGCGATCACTCTGTTGTAGAAATAATTCAAAAGCCAAGATCGCTGTTTACTGGACAACCGGTTTCAACACACTAAAGGTGCCATCATCAGATCTGAATGTAGATCAACATTTATAAACCATTTGGATATAACGATACATGAGGCAGACCAGCTGATATAAAATCATCGCCCCAAATTTAAGAAACAAACCAGGAGAGAATTTTTAAATTTTTGTGACAATGATTTTATATCAGCTGGTCTGCCTCGTGTATCGTTACATCCAAATGGTTTATAAATGTTGATCTACATTCAGATCCGATGATGGCACCTTTAGTGTGTTGAAACCGGTTGTCCTGTAAACAGCGATCTTGGCTTTTGAATTATTTCTAAACACGTATTTGCTAACTAAGCAGAGCCAAGATATTCTTGTACTCAGTACTGCAACCATTCATTTACATGTTGTTTAATTGTTCTTTAAGAAATGTAATATTCAGCCATAAAGTAACAGTGAGAATACATATGTAACTCTATATACATACTATGATACAATGTAAAGTAAACGAACAGACTGCATTTTTGGTATTAAATTTTAAACCTGAAATATTGTATACTTATCAAAATTTTTGTAAACCAGAAATTTCATTTGTCAGTTCAGTTCTGTAATTTCATTTGTGATGATACACAAGTATTAATGTAGCACAAAAAGAAAAAAAAAGAAACAAGAAGAAGAAAAGGTAATAGTTGAATTAGATGCTTTCAGGAAACATACGACTGACTATTAATGAGAATCTCAATACATTTCTAGTTATTGTAATATATCCTACTCTGAAGGATACATTAATCTGTTGATGCTGAATGTCTGAAGGCCACTTGTGAGATGTGTTCATAATAAAATGTACTGTAATACACGGCGTTTCAAAACTAACTACAAGTTTTATTTGCTGTCACATAAGAAGTTAGTAACATATGAAAAGGAATTTGTTTACACCTTCAAAAGTGTTTTGAATTTATGTTCCATATGATATTAGCACTGTATTGTAATGACAACTGTTATAAAATAATGTCCAATGCACTTTGCACATGTGGTGCACTGAAAATAAACATAAAATTTTCTTCTGGAGCACATCTGATCCACTTCCTGTGAGGAAACTGGCACAAGATGACCCTGCAGTGAATGTGCGAATTGTGTGAGAGTTGATCATATTTATGGCCTTTCTTTTATAATAAAGCTACGAATTCTATGAGACCAGAAAGGGCACATCCATATTGCATAGGATGAAAAATTGGTTCTTTGTTTGTGCCTTAAATAAGCAAAAAAAGGTCATTTCGATGCTAAATATAATACTAGGTACTTCATAAAAGATGGAGTCTTCACAAGACTGTATTATCCTCCACACGAATAAAGACAAACACTTGGGGTGAATTTTTAACTTACATGCACGACTACAAAGTTTTTGTTTCCGCATGAACCATCCGATATTCCAAATGCCAGTTTCGTAGCGCAGTGTTTCCCCGACCTTTCTGAGACCGTTGCACCTGAATGCATTGACATATGTCCCTGTAACCCCACCTCCGCCCCCCCTCCTCCACCGCTCCCGCACCTTATTCAACATTAGAACCTAAGAAACTTTAGAATAAAAAATAATTTTCTTTGAATACGTTCACTTTCAAAATAAAAGATACTAAATTTTGCAGGTTTTCTGTTAAACCACGAATAAATGAGTCAGCGAGACAGTACTGCTTATTTCAATTTTTATAGAATGATTAAGCAGTTCTCAGTGCATTGTGAGTGTTTTCTAAAACAGTTCGGAAACGAAAGCTAACTATCCACATTGTTGGGTAATGACTTGTTACAAGACATTCTTCCTCGGCGCCGCACCTCACCCTAGCAACACTTGATTCATCCACATCCTACACCCCCATTTAAAATCAACTAAATTAACACGTATGCTCAATATTTAGGCCGACTGTTTGTATATCACTTGAATGCTAGACTCCTTCCTTCTGAACTGGTGCCGGCCGTGGTGGCCGAGCGGTTCTAGATGCTTCAGTCCGGAACCGCGCGACCGCTACGGTCGCAGGTTCGAATCCTGCCTTGGGCATGGATGTGTGTGATGTCCTTAGGTTAGGTTTAAGTAGTTCTACGTTCTAGGGGACTGATGACCTCAGATGTTAAGTTCCATAGTTCTCAGAGCCACTTGAACCATTTTTGAACCTGAAATGGCGGAAATCGAAAGAGTTCAGACTGCCAATACTTTGTGTCTGACGACTGCCACTAATAATAATAATAATAATAATAATAATAATCATCGTAACAGTATCAAAATAATAGTAACAATAATAATGATAACGCGATTTTGGTCCTACAGCAATATAGTAGCCATTACATGGCTACTGGTATCAATTAATTCGTTTATTATCGCAAAATGAATGACGAAGAAATAGCTGATCTATTGAGGTAACTACTAACATTCGGAAAAGGCATTTTCAGGACATTTTTTAAGCATACGTGGTGTGGCTAGAAAAAAACCGGACTAGTACTGGTGAAACAATAAAACGAATGCAATAAGGCTGAAAGTCACGTGGCCTGTCACGTGACTCTCGCTCCACCTACTGCTCGAGTTTCATCTGCCTCCTGCACTCAGTCTGCCCGTGGCGTCTGTTTTAAGTAGTTGACGTTTTGTCTGTGTGTCGGAAAATGTTGAGTGTACAGAAAGAACAGCGTGTTAACATCAAATTTTGTTTCAAACTAGGAAAATCTGCAAGTGAAACGTTTGTAATGTTACAACAAGTGTACGGCGATGATTGTTTATCGCGAACACAAGTGTTCGAGTGGTTTAAACGATTTAAAGATGGCCGCGAAGACACCAGTGATGACACTCGCACTGGCAAACCATTGTCAGCAAAAACTGATGCAAACATTGATTGGGTACCAGAGGGACAAACAGTGAATCAGCATTACTACATTAACGTCCTGGCTACCCTACGTGAGCGAGTACGGAGAAAACGGAACGATCTGTGGAGAAAAAAGTCATGGATCCTTCACCAAGACAATGCCCCAGCTCACAGTGAGTTGTCAGTGAAGACGTTTTTGGCAAAACACAACATTCCCATCTTAGATCATCCACCCTACTCACCTGATTTGGCCCCCTGTGACTTTTTTCTTTTCCCTAAAGTCAAGTCAGCTTTGAAAGGAACTAGATTTGAGACTGTTGAAGCAGTAAAAGAAAAAGCGACGGAAGTAATGTATGGACTTACCGAAAATGATCTCAGCATTGCTATGAACAGTGGAAAATTCGTATGGAGCGGTTTAGAGACCGAGGAGGAGAGTACATTGAAGGAGATAACATGAAATTGTAAACAATTGTAAATAAATGTTTTTTCCAGCATCAGTCCGGTTTTTTTCTAGCCGCACCTCGTATCTGATGTATACATCTCGGATGTACTGACATAGGAGTGTGCTTCAAAGTAAAATGTGTAAGTGTGGTGGGTGGGATACCTAAGGATGCCGTTCATCACAAATTCGTTTGACAATCTGTAGCCCGCACACCACTGTGTCACACGTTAATGCTAGTATTTGAAAAAGAATACGTAATTATTGGTAACTGATGTAATCAATATTACAGTCTTATGAAATAGCGACAATAGTAATGATACTCCAAGTCTGGCAACCACTGGCACATTTGCTTGCAAAGACAAACCCGAACTACTTTTCGCAGTGAAGTTTACATCCATATCTACATACATACTCCGCAATCCACCATACGGTGCGTGGCGGAGGGTACCTCGTACCACAACTAGCATCTTCTCTCCCTGTTCCACTCCCAAACAGAACGAGGGAAAAATGACTGCCTATATGCCTCTGTACGAGCCCTTATCTCTCTTATCTTATCTTTGTGGTCTTTCCGCGAAATGTAAGTTGGCGGCAGTAAAATTGTACTGCAGTCAGCCCTCAAATGCTGGTTCTCTAAATTTCCTCAGTAGCGATTCACGAAAAGAACGCCTCCTTTCCTCCAGAGACTCCCATCCGAGTTCCTGAAGCATTTCCGTAACACTCGCGTGATGATGAAACCTACCAGTAACAAATCTAGCAGCCCGCCTCTGAATTGCTTCTAAGTCCTCCCTCAATCCGACCTGATAGGGATCCCAAACGCTCGAGCAGTACTCAAGATTAGGTCGCACCAGCGTTCTATAAGCGGTCTCCTTTACAGATGAACCACATCTTCCCAAAATTCTACCAATGAACGGAAGACGACCATCCGCCTTCCCCACAACTGCCATTTCATGCCTGTCCTACTTCATATCGCTCTGCAATGTTACGCCCAAATATTTAATTGACGTGACTGTGTCAAGCGCTACACTACTAATGGAGTATTCAAACATTACGGCATTCTTTTTCGTATTCATTTGCATTAATTTACATTTATCTATATTTAGAGTTAGCTGCCATTCTTTACACCAATTACAAGTCCTGTCCAAGTCATCTTGTATCCTCCTAAAGCCAGTCAACGACGACACCTCCCCGTAAACCACAGCATCGTCAGCAAACAGCCCCACATTGCTATCCACCCTATCCAAAAGATCATTTATGTAGATAGAAAACAACAGCGGACCTACCACACTTCCCTGGGGCACTCCAGATGATACGCTCACCTCCGATGAACACTCACCATCGAGGACAACGTACTGGGTTTAGAACTAAAGTTTTAACTTATGTTTCACAAACGTTTAGTGACCCCTCCACCGGAGACATGACAGACATCCCGCCGACAGTCGGATCAGTTACACACCTTTGCGAGTACTTGTGATTTTTGATACATATCATCTGCTGCTGCTGTTATACGTCGTCGCCGTTCACCGAAACTCGCAGGAAGGCGAGGCGCACAGACGCAGTCTTTCTTCACTTTTTTTTTTTTTTTTTTTCATCAGTCTACTGACTGGTTTGATGCGGCCCGCCACGAATTCCTTTCCTGTGCTAACCTCTTCATCTCAGAGTAGCACTTGCAACCTACGTCCTCAATTATTTGCTTGACGTATTCCAATCTCTGTCTTCCTCTACAGTTTTTGCCCTCTACAGCTCCCTCTAGTACCATGGAAGTCATTCCCTCATGTCTTAGCAGATGTCCTATCATCCTGTCCCTTCTCCTTATCAGTGTTTTCCACATATTCCTTTCCTCTCCGATTCTGCATAGAACCTCCTCATTCCTTACCTTATCAGTCCACCTAATTTTCAACATTCGTCTATAGCACCACATGTCAAATGCTTCGATTCTCTTCTGTTCCGGTTTTCCCACAGTCCATGTTTCACTACTATACAATGCTGTACTCCAGACGTACATCCTCAGAAATTTCTTCCTCAAATTAATGCCGGTATTTGATATTAGTAGACTTCTCTTGGCCAGAAATGCCTTTTTTGCCATAGCGAGTCTGCTTTTGATGTCCTCCTTGCTCCGTCCGTCATTGGTTATTTTACTGCCTAGGTAGCAGAATTCCTTAAAATCATTGACTTCGTGACCATCAATCCTGATGTTAAGTTTCTCGCTGTTCTCATTTCTACTACTTCTCATTACCTTCGTATTTCTCCTATTTACTCTCAAACCATACTGTGTACTCATTAGACTGTTCATTCCGTTCAGCAGATCATTTAATTCTTCTTCACTTTCACTCAGGATAGCAATGTCATCAGCGAATCGTATCATTGATATCCCTTCACCTTGTATTTTAATTCCATTCCTGAACCTTTCTTTTATTTCCATCATTGCTTCCTCGATGTACAGATTGAAGAGTAGGGGCGAAAGGCTACAGCCTTGTCTTACACCCTTCTTAATACGAGCACCTCGTTCTTGATCGTCCACTCTTATTATTCCCTCTTGGTTGTTGTACATATTGTATATGACCCGTCTCTCCCTATAGCTTACCCCTACTTTTTTCAGAATCTCGGACAGCTTGCACCATTTTATATTGTCGAACGCTTTTTCCAGGTTGACAAATCCTATGAAAGTGTCTTGATTTTTCTTTAGCCTTGCTTCCAGTATTAACCGTAACGTCAGAATTGCCTCTCTCGTCCCTTTACTTTTCCTAAAGCCAAACTGATCGTCACCTAGCGCATTCTCATTTTCTTTTCCATTCTTCTGTATATTATTCTTGTAAGCAGCTTCGATGCATGAGCTGTTAAGCTGATTGTGCGATAATTCTCGCATTTGTCAGCTCTTGCCGTCTTCGGAATTGTGTGGATGATGCTTTTCCGAAAGTCAGATGGTATGTCGCCAGACTCATATATTCTACACACCAACGTGAATAGTCGTTTTGTTGCCACTTCCCCCAATGATTTTAGAAATTCTGATGGAATGTTATCTATCCCCTCTGCCTTATTTGACCGTAAGTCCTCCAAAGCTCTTTTAAATTCCGATTCTAATACTGTATACCCTATCTCTTCTAAATCGTCTCCTGTTTCTTCTTCTATCACATCAGACAAATCTTCACCATCATAGAGGCTTTCAGTGTATTCTTTCCACCTTTCTGCTCTCTCCTCTGCATTTAACAGTGGAATTCCCGTTGCACTCTTAATGTTACCACCGTTGCTTTTAATGTCAGCAAAGGTTGCTTCGGCTTTCCTGTATGCTGAGTCTGTCCTTCCGACAATCATATCTTTTTCGGTGTCTTCACATTTTTCCTGCAGCCATTTCGTCTTAGCTTCCCTGCACTTCCTATTTATTTCATTCCTCAGCGACTTGTATTTCTGTATTCCTGATTTTCCCAGAACATGTTTGTACTTCCTCCTTTCATCAATCAACTGAAGTATTTCTTCTGTTACCCATGGTTACTTCGCAGCTACCTTCTTTGTACCTATGTTTTCCTTCCCAACTTCTGTGATGGCCCTTTTTAGAGATGTCCATTCCTCTTCAACTCTACTGCCTACTGCGCTATTCCTTATTGCTGTATCTATAGCGTTAGAGAACTTCAGACGTACCTCGTCATTCCTTAGTACTTCCGTGTCCCACTTCTTTGCGTATTGATTCTTCCTGACTAATGTCTTCAACTTCAGCCTACCCTTCATCACTACTATATTGTGATTTGAGTCTATATCTGCTCCTGGGTACGCCTTACAATCCAGTATCTGATTTCGGAATCTCTGTCTGACCATGATGTAATCTAATTGAAATCTTCCCGTATCTCCCGGCCTTTTCCAAGTATACCTCCTCCTCTTGTGATTCTTGAACAGGGTATTCGCTATTAGTAGCTGAAACTTGTTACAGAACTCAATTAGTCTTTCTCCTCTTTCATTCCTTGTACCAATCCCATATTCTCCTGTAACCTTTTCTTCTACTCCTTCCCCTACAACTGCATTCCAGTCGCCCATGACTATTAGATTTTCGTCCCCCTTTACATACTGCATTACCCTTTCAATATCCTCATACACTTTCTCTATTTGTTCATCTTCAGCTTGCGACGTCGGCATGTATACCTGAACTATCGTTGTCGGTGTTGGTCTGCTGTCGCTTCTGATTAGAACAACCCGGTCACTGAACTGTTCACAGTAACACACCCTCTGCCCTACCTTCCTATTCATAACGAATCGTACACCTGTTATACCATTTTCTGCTGCTGCTTCTTCACCCCACTGCCAAATCCAGGACAGGAAGTCACCTAGCTTGAGAACAGGCCAGCTTCGAGGCCAATTGTGCAGTACATCACCCTCAAGTCTGTTTCACACGAGAGACTTCGGTCAGAATCGACTACTCGAAGTGCGTGCGCCTTTCGTGCCCCCGTGTAAACGAGCGAGCAACCGAGGCGCGTGTGTGTCTATGACGTCAATGATGTACAGATTATAACGAGTGCCGAGTTCTGTTTCCGAGTATGCTGCAGTCTGCGCATGCGCAAGGACGAGGGACTATGGCGCCGTCTGTTAACATAGGAAGCCATAACCTTCCTTGGTCGAGCTCACTCGTATTATAGATATTGATTTTGTGTTTTTGTATCTTCTTAATCTTTGCAGAGCTGTTTGTTTTCTTTTCGTGGCACAATGAAAAGCTGCATAAGGTTCTGAAGTTTTTCCTACCTACCAATGTTCTCCTACAAGAAGACGATATACGTCAAAGTAGAAAGCATTTAGGTTTTACAGAGAAAAAACCTACACAATGCATAAATAAGAATGTAAACAGATAAACGTGTTTCACTGAAATGAAATGAAATGGTCGTATGGCAGTGTTCGCCGGGAGGCCCCTTTCGGGGAAGTTCGGCCGCCAGGTGGAAGTCTTAATACAGTCGACGCCACATTGGACGACTTGGCGTGCCGGTCATGAGGATGACAACACAACAGCCCGTCCACGAGCGGCGAAAATCTCCAAAGAGGCCGGGAATCGAACTTGGGTCCGGTCCGCTGCATGGGAGGCAAGTACGTTATCAGTTTTTTTTTCTTTTTTTTCTTTTTTTTTCATTTTGTTCGTTCTTGTTCGTTGTATTTGGTCGTAGCGGACGTCACATGACATACGTTGAAGTTCGAAGTTCATCCTTTCACTCAGTTTTTTGTTACAGAGGTAAGCCAGCTCTCTGACCGAACGCTTTGAGCCACTGTCCCGGCTGACGAAGGGGACCGTCACCACTCAGCTAACCAGGCAGACTGCTTTACTGAAAACTATTTCAACAGCGAAAAATTCTGAATTATTGGACGAGAAAAATAATATCCGTTATCATTTGGCAGTTCACAAGAAAACAAGATGCAAAGGATCTGTTTACTGCGTTCTACGTAATGTCTGATGTGTTTGCAAGTACATATATTCTCCATAAAAGAATGTATGAATACTCTCTTTCAAATTCTGAAGGTGGCAGGGGTAAAATACAGGGAGCGAAAGGCTATTTACAATTTGTACAGAAACCAGACGACAGTTATAAGAGTCGAGGGACATGAAAGGGAAGCAGTGGTTGGGAAGGGAGTGAGACAGGGTTGTAGCCTATCCCCGATGTTATTCAATCTGTATATTGAGCAAGCAGTAAAGGAAACAAAAGAAAAATTCGGAGTAGGTATTAAAATTCATGGAGAAGAAGTAAAAACTTTGAGGTTCGCCGATGACATTGTAATTCTGTCAGAGACAGCAAAGGACTTGGAAGAGCACTTGAACGGAAAGGACAGTGTCTTGAAAGGAGGATATAAGATGAACATCAACAAAAGCAAAACGAGCATAATGGAATGTAGTCAAATTAAATCGGGTGATGCTGAGGGGATTAGATTAGGAAATGAGACACTTAAAATAGTAAAGGAGTTTTGCTATTTGGGGAGCAATATAACTGATGATGGTCGAAGTAGAGAGGATATAAAATGTAGACTGGCAATGGCAAGGAAATCATTTCTGAAGAAGAGAAATTTGTTAACATCGAGCGTAGATTTAAGTGTCAGGAAGTCGTTTCTGAAAGTATTTGTATGGAGTGTAGCCATGTATGGAAGTGAAACATGGACGATAAATAGTTTGGATAAGAAGAGAATAGAAGCTTTCGAAATGTAGTGCTACAGAAGAATGCTGAAGATAAGTTGGGTAGATCACGTAACTAATGAGGAGGTATTGAATAGGATTGGGGAGAAGAGAAGTTTGTGGCACAACTAGACTAGAAGAAGGGATCGGTTGGTAGGACATGTTTTGAGGCATCAAGGGATCACAAATTTAGCATTGGAGGGCAGCGTGGAGGGTAAAAATCGTAGAGGGAGACCAAGAGATGAATACACTAAGCAGATTCAGAAGGATGTAGGTTGCAGTAGGTACTGGGAGATGAAGAAGCTTGCGGCGGATAGAGTAGAATGGAGAGCTGCATCAAACCAGTCTCAGGACTGAAGACCACAACAAACAACATGTACTTAAATGTTTGTATGATACTTTTCCTGGTCTTCCTATTCTCAGGAGTGTAGAGAATTCACCGCACGGCCTTTGCCAAGAACTTCCACTATAAAAAAAAAAAAAATGGTTCATATGGCTCTGAGCACTATGGGACTTAACATCTGAGGTCATCAGTCCCCTAGACTTAGAACTACTTAAACCTAACTAACCTAAGGACATCACACACATCCATGCCCCAGGCAGGATTCGAACCTGCGACCGTAGCAGCAGCGCGGTTCCGGACTGAAGCGCCTAGAACCGCTCAGCCATCGCGACCGGCACCACTATCAATTCTGATTTGATCATTAATAAACTCTATTGTCATTGTTTGTTCCTACGTTTTGCTACTACATTTCTAGTTTACGTAAAAAGAATAGTCCCTCGTCCCTCATAACCTCTTTCACCGTACTCAGAGACTGCACAGCAGACAGCCCCCACAACATCGGCAGTTTTCGCGCCGAAAACGACCACTCAAAACAGACGAGGTTCAGTACGGGAAAAAAACCGCCAGGGGCGCTGCAGTAGGCGGACTTGTCTCGAGTAGCCAACCGAGACAAGAAAGTCGATTGTCTAAAAGAGGCTTTCTGTTATGTTCACAGTGGCACCGACAACAGTTGACAGACGCCGTCGCCAGAGATCGCCCGATTATGTGCGACATGTTGATCACATTGTGTCCGATCCCCATCGTCAGATGTCGGCGGCGTACAGGTTTGAATCTTCCTTTGTATGAAGTACCGTAGGTTTGATATTAACGATGGTTGGGTTGGTTAGCATGACGCCCCTCTTCTTGGAGATTAGTACTACAGTGCGGCTTTTGCTGTTTAAAAACATGCCGAAGGCACGTGAATGAGCTACATCTGTCTCAAGAAGAACGTGGCGAGTACTGCAGACTCTGCCCTCAGTTATCGGAATAACCAGGCAAGTCTTAAGAATATATGAGATAACGGGAGAGACGTTCCGTTACATTCGTGGCGACTCTGAAAAGTAATTTTGAAAACACTCCGTTTTGCTGTATTTATTTGAAGCTGTGCAGACATGTCAGTTAGCGTTCAATGAATGTTAATTTAGAGAGATCTGCTGCAGTTGTGCTAATTAGTTATTCAAACCGCGACCGGTTTCGGGCTTCTAAAATCTCATCTTCAGCTGTATGGAACCATTGTATTTGGTTACACATGACACGCGGTGGGGCCAGTCAGTGGCAGGTGTTCCTAGTGTGCGGCTGCCCAGCGGCGGGCACTGACTCACCTGACCAAATACAGTGATTTCATACACCTGAAGATGAGATTTTAATATCCCGAAACCGGTCGTGGTGTCAATAAATAATTAGTGCAACTGAAGCAGAGCTCTCTAAATTAATTATCTTGCCTCTCATTTTCGGATGTCCTATGCACCAAATCATGTTCAACGAATGTTTTTAAACGTGTGTGTGTGTGTGTGTGAAAGACAAACGTAAAGTTTAGAATAAAATGCTCTGAACACCTAAGGCACTGAAAAGAGGAAACACGTACATCACAGTTGGAAACCATGTAACAGAATCAGAACCCTGCTGGCATAAAAACGCGAATAAGGAGTAAAATTAATTTGTAGTGATACGAACGTATTCTTCCGCGGCCGTTGTCACAGTCAATAAAATTTTTCTGGGTTTGTGCGACCCATCGGCATAAGGATATCTGAACACGGAAGATATATCCGACGAAGACAACACACCAAAGTTAGCGGTGGCACAACAACAGGTTGAGTGCCGCAAACAGATTGATTTCGGTGACGTTCGCGTACTGGCGAAAGAGTCCCCTTACTTTCAGGATAAAGATTAGAGAGGCAACAGAAATAGTCAAGCGACTCACCAACATGAGCAGAGAAGGCGGTTACCGATTTGCGACGTCTTGGCTGCCACCAATAACAGCGTAACAGCGTTATGGGACGACAGCTCACGTGAACCAACACACACACACACACACACACACACACAGGTACACAGGAGTACTGCCACGCCTCGGCCGGCGCTAGAAATCAGGAAAACAACTCCGCGTCACAGCTGCCGCCTCTGGTCTTCTATTCGCCGATTTCCACCAGTCACGAGCAGTAATGCAAACACCAATCAGAAGGTCGGGTTTCCACCAATGAAGAGAAATAATAAAAACACCAATAACGAACTTCTATTGCCCTCCCCTTCATCTTTAACAGCCTATCAGAATAACAGCCACGTCTGCAGGTATGTAAGAAACGAAGTTTTCTCATTCAGCAATAAACAAAAATAGAACACTTAGAGGAAGGTCACTTGCAACAGTGGCAGAAACATCGCTAGTTTTACATACTGAAAATACAGTCACAAACCTAGAAAAAATGTATTGACTGTAATTTGTATAGACCTAATACCTTTCTACCACAAACCAAAAGCATCCACTACCATAACAATAAGCGTAAGAACGCCACCCTACTGACTTGAACAAATTATTTTTCGAGATTATGATTTATGCTTAAAATTTCCGTTAAAGATTTTACCTACTTCCGGTTTCCTACAAACCAGTGATTTCAATCCATAGATTCCGAACTAAACGCCGATTATGATGTGAGACCTTAACTTTTCCCGGCGAATTGATCTTCAAATAACTTACGGGTTTGCTGCCGGGTGACGTCGTCGACAGGAGCACACCCTGCCATTCTCAAGGCACAACTGCAAGGAGGAAGCAATGTGCAAGGGAATTTAATACCTCGGTTCACAGAGGAGAAACAAGGAAGATACCACACACAGGACAAGTAACTGCAGACTCAACACACAACCAAAGATAACCAACATCAGAAATATCGATAGTTACTATTAATCAACAGGTGAGGTAGCACTAATTCTGTCCCTCTGTTTCTTGATGAGAGACAGAACCGGATTCCAAGCAGCATTTCAACAAAATCCACCATCTCTGTTTATAACGTCGCTTGATAGTTTGATTTCAACAGCTTCCTTAATGACACTACCCCAATAGCTGCACTTGCAAGCCAGAATCTCCGTGTTGTTGTATTCCATTGTATTGAACGTAAACATCACACACACTTACAACAGCCGAGCAAATCCGCTATTGCATAACATTGCCTTGACACCGGTCATCATATGGAATACAACAACACGGAGCTTCTGGCTTGCACGTCCAGCTATTGGGATAGTGTCATTAAGGAAGCTGTTGAAATCAAACTAACAAGCGACGTTATAAACAGAGATGGTGCATTTTGTTGAAATGCTGCTTGGAATCCGGCTCTGTCTCTCATCAAAAAACAGAGGGACAGAATTAGTGCTACCTCACCTGTTTATTAATAGTAACTATCGATATTTCTGATGTTGGTTATCTTTGGTTGTGTGTTGACTCTGTGGTTACTGGTCCTGTGTGTGGTATCTTCCTTGTTTCTCCTCTGTGAACTGAGGTATTAAATTCCTTGCACGTTGCTTCCTCCTTGCAGTTGTGCCTTGAGAATGGCAGGGTGTGCTCCTGTCGAAATATCGGCGGTGTTCGACGACGTCACCCGGCAGCAATCCAGTATGTTATTTGAACAGCCGATTATGATAATCCTCAGTACACCACAAACTCACCCTTTCTTGGACTAAACTCAGTTTCTCAAAGCACGTATTCCGTCATCTCGCCTGAAGAAAATGAACTGATTTGAATTTCAGCGATTGTCGTCCAAAGTCTGCACATGCGGACGACGAGATCGGCTACAGCATTGCTCGTAGTGGCGTAATGATCTGAAAAGATCGGCCGTCTTTGGCCGATGTCGGTGGTCGGCGGAATCCAGCGATATCGATGCCACTGTGGCCACAGCCTTAATACTGATCCGTCATACAGCTAGCTCATTGCCAGGAAATGTGTGGAGTTACCACTGAAGCAACGAGTTTCGCCGTAAGTTAACAACCGGTCGCTTGAAACGGCTGGTGGTACCGACGAATGCTTCCAGCTAGGGCAATGCGGTGCCCTATCCATAAGCTAAATCATACCACACACTTGTAACTGAATTCCAGTGTTTGAAATGGGAGTCGCAATGCGCCTGTAATCGCTGTGTTATCGCCCTCTGGGATAGACACACGTTGTGTACCGATCGATTGAGTGCAGCCGGCACGGTAGCTCAGCGTGTTCTGTCAGAGAGCCGGTTGGCCTCTGTAATAAGAAACTGAGTGGAAGGATCAACCACCGAACTTGAACAGGATGTCTTGCGACGTCCGCAACGACCAAACACAACGATCAATAACGAACAAAATGCAAAAAAAAAAAAAAAAAAAAAAGTGAGGGAGCTGCGACATGCAGACTCCTATCGGCAATCACGCGAACTGGCAATCCACAACAGATGCACCGGTGAATTTTTTGTTTTGCTGTTTAAACTAAATTTTGACTCGAGGTTTCTATCCTGATTACGCCCTGTGCCGACGCGTGTGACTGGTAGCGCAACGTTTTTACTCTTCTCCCAATCGCGTATGGGTAGGTCGTTGCACCGCGAATATACAACTACGCAGGGCTGCCAACTCACATCGCTCAGCGCGCGCTGCGCACCTGGACCGCTCGCGGCACAGTG
This sequence comes from Schistocerca nitens, assembly GCF_023898315.1. Lineage (NCBI taxonomy): Eukaryota > Metazoa > Arthropoda > Insecta > Orthoptera > Acrididae > Schistocerca > Schistocerca nitens. The sequence continues at coordinate 16,170,548 of NC_064622.1, forward strand.
TGTGACTGACTCTGAGAAGCAGAGCTGTTGGTACCTCCACGGTTCGGCAGGCGGCGGGCGCGACCCCCATTTGGCACAAAAGCAGGGCTGCCAACCCGGTACCTTTCTCGGCACTGCACGAAGGACGACTGCGCAGTACTCGACTGCTGGTAGAGGAACGGTTGGCAGTGATGCATTGCGTCAGCTCGGCCGCGCTTAGCTAATCACAGACAAGGGACTGTGTGGCGGTGAGGATACCAGGGCGTCCATTTCCTCTCTCTTTCCATTTCCCCCACTCATCACAGCGCCATCAGCTGGATGCCATTACGTAAACGACGTAACGCCCTAGTCATCCAAATAGAAGGCAAACAGTTTGTGCGTCGGACAACAGCATCGGCGCCGAGGGTCGTGAACTGTTTCTCGAGACGGTATTCGTCACTATTACTCAGCAGTTCACTTCTAGCTGACACGCACAACGTATGGTCGCTCTGTGTGATATTTTTCTCAAGTCCCTCATTTAATTCGTGTTCATAGAACGAAATGGTTTTCACAATATACACTCCTGGAAATTGAAATAAGAACACCGTGAATTCATTGTCCCAGGAAGGGGAAACTTTACTGACACATTCCTGGGGTCAGATACATCACATGATCACACTGACAGACCCACAGGCACATAGACACAGGCAACAGAGCATGCACAATGTCGGCTCTAGTACAGTGTATATCCACCTTTCGCAGCAATGCAGGCTGCTATTCTCCCATGGAGACGATCGTAGAGATGCTGGATGTAGTCCTGTGGAACGGCTTGCCATGCCATTTCCACCTGGCGCCTCAGTTGGACCAGCGTTCGTGCTGGACGTGCAGACCGCGTGAGACGACGCTTCATCCAGTCCCAAACATGCTCAATGGGGGACAGATCCGGAGATCTTGCTGGCCAGGGTAGTTGACTTACACCTTCTAGAGCACGTTGGGTGGCACGGGATACATGCGGACGTGCATTGTCCTGTTGGAACAGCAAGTTCCCTTGCCGGTCTAGGAATGGTAGAACGATGGGTTCGATGACGGTTTGGATGTACCGTGCACTATTCAGTGTCCCCTCGACGATCACCAGTGGTGTACGGCCACGCCTGTCACGACACCACTGGAGGCGGGCTGCACGATGTTGGGGCGTGAGCGGAAGACGGCCTAACGGTGTGCGGGACCGTAGCCCAGCTTCATGGAGACGGTTGCGAATGGTCCTCGCCGATACCCCAGGAGCAACAGTGTCCCTAATTTGCTGGGAAGTGGCGGTGCGGTCCCCTACGGCACTGCGTAGGATCCTACGGTCTTGGCGTGCATCCGTGCGTCGCTGCGGTCCGGTCCCAGGTCGACGGGCACGTGCACCTTCCGCCGACCACTGGCGACAACATCGATGTACTGTGGAGACCTCACGCCCCACGTGTTGAGCAATTCGGCGGTACGTCCACCCGGCCTCCCGCATGCCCACTATACGCCCTCGCTCAAAGTCCGTCAACTGCACATACGGTTCACGTTCACGCTGTCGCGGCATGCTACCAGTGTTAAAGACTGCGATAGAGCTCCGTATGCCACGGCAAACTGGCTGACACTGACGGCGGCGGTGCACAAATGCTGCGCAGCTAGCGCCATTCGACGGCCAACACCGCGGTTCCTGGTGTGTCCGCTGTGCCGTGCGTGTGATCATTGCTTGTACAGCCCTCTCGCAGTGTCCGGAGCAAGTATGGTGGGTCTGACACACCGGTGTCAATGTGTTCTTTTTTCCATTTCCAGGAGTGTACAAGTGCACCTACTGTACATCCACAGTCAACGAACATTCTCTGCAAGCGGATGGAAGAGGGTACTTCCCATTCCGAAACAAGCTAGGATTTCTTCCAGTTCCGCTCACGTATGGAGTGCGCTGTGTTATTGGCCTAATTTTGTCTTCGCTCTCCGTATGAGGGCCACACGTACACGGCCGAAATGGATTCCTAGATTCTTTTAGGATACGTCTCACGAATGTTTTGTAAACATTCTCTTTCGTAGATTGGCTATATTTTCCCAGTAACCAACAAAGAACCGAATACTGCCACCTGTATTACGTACGACAGAGCCAATGTGATAATTCCATTTCACACCGTCATAAATTGTTATTATGGGTTAACTCAATCCAGTTGGAACTAGCTGATACTGCAGTCATAAGGTAGTTCATTTCTCTGTTTTACGTAATACACAACTGTACCCAACTGAACGTCACTAACTGATGTTGTAACCATAGGATACTTCGTTTCTCTGTTTCGCGGAATGCACAACTGTACCCTTCTGCACATTTAAAGCACGTTGCCAATCTTGGCACCAATTTGAATTCTTGTCAAGGTCTGTATTAAATTTTGTGCCTCTTCATTTAGAGTGTATTTCATTTCAGATAACACCACCGGTTGCAAAATGTCTCAAATTGCGATTAAGATTCTGTTACGGGCCATTAATACACAGTATTAAACAAAAGGGTCCCAACAACACCCTTAGGGAACATCTGAAGTGACTTCTACATCTGTCAATCACCCTCCATGCACTGTACCTTGCTCTCTGCCCCTACCAACCAATCCTCAGTCCAGTCATGCCCCATATGATCGCAGCTGGAATTATACTGCGCGTTTTTCTGAAATTACAAAAAATATTTCGGAAACGTAGGTGTTTTGCAAATGTGAAAAACTATTCCAAGGTACAACATGGTAACGTACCTACGAACAAATATTCTATTCTGATTTAAAACTGCTGCAGTACTGTATTGAACAGTCTGTGTGTTATGTTATTACTCTATCACATACCAAAGTGAAATCAAACTAAGAAGAAATATAATCGGAAAAAAATGGTTCAAATGGCTCTGAGGAGTATGGGACTTAACATCTGAGGTCATCAGTCTCTAGAACTTAGAACTACTTAAACCTAACTAACCTAAGGACATCACACACATCTATGCCCGAGGCAGGATTCGAACCTGCGTCCGTAGCAGTCGCGCGGTTCCGGACTGAAGCGCCTAGAACCGCTCGGCCACCGCGGCCGGCTATAATCGGAAACCAATTACAGTCTTGAAACAGAAGCTTTGAGCAAATAAAACAAATTTCCATTTTCAAGCCAGAGAAAATTGTGAAGACATTAAAGAAATCCAGTTCATTTGCAAATACCACGTATTCCATTGTACAGAGACCTTCTGGTTCAAGGTACAAGATGGTGCACGACTGACGAAGCGTGGCTTACCCGTCTGTACGACATGTTACTAATTTAAAAAAAATACATAATTTTACTTGTCATAAACCTCCATTACTAAAGAATTAACGGTATCTTCAAAATAATTTGAATGTACACTGAGGTGTCAAAAGTCATGGGACACCTCCTAAACCGAGCGAGGTGGCGCAGTGGTAGCACACTGGATTCGCATTCGGGAGGACGACGGTTCAATCCCGCGTCCGGCCATCCTGATTTAGGTTTTCCATGATTTCTCTAAATCGCTCTAGGCAAATGCTGGGATGGTTCCTTTGAAAGGGCACGGCCGACTTCCTTCCCCATCCTTCCCTAACCCGACGAGACCGATGACCTCGCTGTTTGGTCTCTTCCCCCAAACAACCCAACCCCAACACCTCCTAATACCGTGTCGGCTCTCCTTTTGCTCGACGGAGTGCGGCAACTCGACGTAGCATGGGCTCAACATGATTTGAAAGTCCCCTGCAGAAATATTGAGGCATGCTGTGTCTACAGCCGTCCGTAAGTGCTGAAATGTTGCCGGAGAAGGAGTTTTTGCACGAACTGACTCTCGTTTATGTCCAATAAATGTTCGATGGGATCCTTGTCGGGTGATCTGGGTGGCCAAGTCTTTCGCTCGGGTTGTCGACGATTTTCTTCAGACCAGTGGCGAGAACTGTGGCCCACTGATGTGGCGTACTGTCATCCATAAAAATTCCATGGCTTTTTCGGAACAAAAGTCCATGAATAGCTGCACATGGTCTCCAAGTAACCAGACATAACTATTTCTAGTCAATGATCGGTTAAGTTGGACTAAGAGACCCAGTCCACTCCATGGAAACACAGCCCACACCATTATGGAGCCACCACCCGCTTGCTCAGTGCCTTGTTGACAACTTGGGTGCATGTCGGCGTTGACTCTCAGGCACTCTCGCACCCAACGACCAGCTCTTACCAACTGCAATCGGGACTCATCTGACCAGGCCACGGTTTCACTGTCGTCTAGGATCCAACCGTTATGGTCACGAGTCCAGGGGAGCCGCTGCAGGCGATGTCGTGCTGTTAGCAAAGGCACTCACGCCGGCCCATTATAGTTGAATTCTCTTATCTTGGCGGCTCGCGCATGCCCGCCCAGACGCGGGGATTGCTGCGTTGACAGTTGCACACGACGCACGCGCCAAGAGAAACAGCGCCATAGTGCAGTGTAGTTCGCAAGCTTACGTTTAGGGGGGAGCGCGCAGTTTATGAAGTAAAGCCACCACGGCCGCATTAACGCTTTCGCTGCTACAGAGACGTGCTCCCCGCATTCCGCGCTGTGCGCGATTTTGTCACTGCACTAATCGCCTGTGCTGACACATGGTGTTTCCGACTGCTTTGACACACTTATAATTCGATTCCACAACAACTATTTGGCCCAAAAATTAGATTTTTACACATCTTCTTGACTGATACCTTCCCCCCACTCCCTTTGACTGACTGAAGTGCTTTAAAATAAAGCCAAACGCGCCCGGTGTAAATAAAACTTTTATTACAGTCGCGAAAGACGGAATATTTCTCAATATTACATACGACACCTATGTGGTACTTAAATTAAATGAGATATTGTTATACAGTAAATTTTATATGAAATTTAGATACCTTGTCCACATTTCATTCTCAACATTGTGGCAACTAAAATCGACCATACGGAAAGTATGCGCTATGGACTTTTACCTCTGCAAACTCTTCAAAATTTCGTGCAATGGTTTACTACATTTAATGCTGCACAATAACTGGGTTGAACATCGAAACAAAATTAAGTCATTTATGGGGGAAGGTATCAGTCAAGAAGATGTGTAAAAATCTAATTTTTGGGCCAAATAGTTTTTGTGAAATCGAGTGATAAGTGTGTCAAAGCAGTGGAAACACCATGTGTCTGCACAGGCGAGCAGTGCAGTGATGACAAAATCGCGCACAGCGCGGAATGCGGGGAGCACGTGACTGCAGCAGCGAAAGGGTTAATGAAGAGACAAAGCACTAGAAATTTCAAAAAACTGCATTCAAACGAATAAAATTCGTGAAGTAAGACACTTGGATATTGTTTTAAAATAAAAAAAAAATGTTTAGGATCGCCCAAGGTTTGAACTCGTTACCTATCGCCTTCTTATCCAACGCCTTAACCATTACGCTAACGCAGCTCGTCCTGCAATATCTCTCCATAAGGATTCTAACATGTCACGCAAAATTCTGACAAACACTGTTGGTATGCCTATGAATTACTCGCACTTCGTCGAAGTACAATAGGAAATAAACAATTACCGCTGTTCTTTATTGCGAAAAAGCGGTTCGTGAAATTGATACAAACACCTTTCCTTGCTATCGCCTGAATTAAGAGTCTTATTGCTTGTTTGGTTTAATTAATTAATAGAAAATGAAGCAATTGGCATAAAGAATGGTTTTTCCAAACTTTGAAAAAAGAAAGTCTGCTATCAAGACATTGCTTTTGTTCTATTACTTTATTTATGACTGAACGTTTCTAAAACTGAATACACTCGTCCGTGCTCTGTACTACAGTCGAGATCTGGCAACGTCGTTCTCTGTTCATTGGCTGACTGTATGTTTTGACGTCAGATGCGCAGAACGAACCTAAACTCGGCCGCCAAGATATATGACGCGCACTTTAACGCCACATTCCGCCTACACTGTCGTAACAGGTACCCTTTGTCGGACGTCCCACGGTGATTTATGCGGTTATTTCACGTAGTGTTGCTTGTCTGTTAGCACTAACATTACGCAAGCCCCACTGCTCTGGGTAGTTTAGTGAATGCCGTTGGCCACTGTTTTGTCCGTGGTGAAAGGTAATGCCCGAAATGTGGCATTCTCGGCGCACTCTTGACACTATGGATCTCGGAGTATCGAATTCCCTGCCAAGTTCCGAAAGGGATTGTCCCACGCGTGTAGCTCCGACTACCATGCCGCGTTCAAAGTCTGCCAGTTCAGCATTGTCAGCTGCAGACGTCAGAGTCGGTTCACCTGCTCACAGCTGGCCATGCAACGCAACAAGAGTCAACCACGCTGAACGCTAAAGGAGACATGGCTGCCGCACCACACTGTTACGTGTGTAGTAACAAGAAGCTCTATAAAATATGTAACTCTCTGATATTGTTTTCCTGAGCCTGCACACTCGCCATGACTCACAGCTGCAAACCAGCCCTGCACAGAAGTGGCTCTTCAACCTGTGCCACTTCATTTGGTGTCAGATATGGTTATTTACGAGTAAGCTCATTTGATGTTCTGACGTACTGTTCACAGCCAAATGTGGAATAACAATTCCAGGCCTTGGCAGTGTTGAAACTGCCTGGCCTAGCCTGCAAGAACGCACACGTTTCCACTGCATCGACAGGATTGTGGTGCTCTTCCTGGACTGCCTCGCAATGCATAAACTTCCCTGCTGCTGCAACTGGCATCCTGAAGTCTTGATGGCTACCTCAGTTACTGTGAGTCAGCTGCTATTTTCCATAGTAACACCCAAGTAGTAATGGTGCTACGTTAGTAATGAAAGTAGCGATGAAAGTTGAGGGAGAGTGTCTGAATCATACGTTTGGGATGAGTCTATGGTGCAGTAGGTTGTGTCTGAGGAGGAAGTATATAACTGTATGGAATGTTGTAACTGAAAGCTTCAGTTACTTCACCCAAACTTCTGGTAGAAGAAAAGTGGTTTTACTGCTAAAGTTCTTTAAAGGTGGCAGATTGCACACTGTGACTATCAACTTAAACAGTTGGACAGATTGGAGACAAGACAATAAGATATAACGAGTAACATTGATTGAGAGTGCTTCAGAAGTTAAGAGGGTATGTGATGTTGCTTAAGTGATAACAATGTCGATTAAAATTTACAAAGATCTTGGCGGTATTAGCAAGGTGTCAGTATGACGTTCCAACCTCTCCGTCCAAGTTGCATGCAGTGATTCAGTTGGTAGGATGTCATACAACCCTTGTATCCTCTACTGGAGCGAGCTGTCCCGCAACTATTATAACTAGCCCTTGATATCCTCGACAGAGACACTGGGACAGAATTGAGGTCCAAGCTAGTCCCACACATGTTCTAGCAGACCCGGGGACCTTACTGGCCACGGATGTACCTCAGCCTCACACAGATAGTCAATAATTCAACAACAGTCTTAATCGCATTTATTATTGTTATAATACCGCCAACCGGTTTCAACCCGACGTAGGGGTCACCTTCTGGGCGTTTACACCATTGGTCGACTGCTGGTGGTGTCACTCCTGTTGTAAGTAGGTTGTTTAGGTTTATATGTTGGTAACGCAATGTAGCGCTCTATACGAAAATCACTGACAGTGCTGTGTGAAGGCTGTGGTTGGTTTGTATTGTTGGAGTAATATTCGCCACTGTAGGGTTGGGCAGTTGGCTGTTAACAGCGAGTAGCGTTGAGCAGTTGGAGGTGAGCCGCCAGCAGTGGTGGATGTGGGGAGAGAAATGGCGGAGTTTTGAGAGCGGATGATCTGGACGTGTGTCCATCAGAGACACAGTAAATTTGTAAGACTGGATGTCATGAACTGCTACATATATTATGACTTTTGAACACTTTTAAGGTAAATACATTGTTTGTTCTCTGTCAAAATCTTTCATTTGCCAACTATGCCTATCAGTAGTTAGTGCCTTCAGCAGTTTGAATCTTTTATTTAGCTGGCAGTAGTGGCGCTCGCTGTACTGCAGTAGTTCGAGTAACGAAGATTTTTGTGAGGTAAGTGATTTGTGAAAGGTATAGGTTACTGTTAGTCAGGGGCATTATTTGTAGGGATTATTGAAACTCAGATTGCATTGCGCTAAAAATATTGTGAGTCAGTTTAGTGTTGATCAGAATATGTAAAGAGCGAAATGTCTGAGTACGTTCAGTTCTGCTCAGCTGTTTGAAAATCAAATAATGTAAGAGGTTTATCTGCATAGTAATTAAGTTTTCTAAGGGGACGTTTCACTGTCTACATAACGGCAGGAAACTATCTAATCATACTAATCGCTGCTTCTCTCCAAAACCATGTTGTCCAAAAATCACACAGATAGGTTGTAGAGGTAGGCTCCATGTTTGGATGACCACTGACCTGTTGAAAAGTGGTACCGTCATACTGCAGCGTGTGACGTGAAACATAAGGAGGCAGGGTGTCTGTGATGCATCACTGTGCAGTCAGAGTAACCTCGATGACTACGAGGCGTGGCGCCTGAAGTCATACCAGGTGTCCCCCCCCCCCCCCCAATCCACGATACCAGGAGTAACACTGTAACACTACCGTGTCTCTCCAAAACACTGGCAGAAAGGGACCTCTCCGCACATCGTGACACATCCGCTGACATGTAGCTGGATAGTGAGCGGAACGGTAGCGTGGTCTCATAGACCGCCTAACCCATGGGATCATCACAAGGGTGAAAGAGTTGTAAGGTGGTCCTTGATCCCTTATTCAGCGTTATTGTGAACTCGTACATGTAACGAATGTACATAAAAATCCATTATAGAAATCTAAGAACCGACAGGACTGTGTCTTTAATGTTGTTGCTCAGTTGTTAAAATGGCGGGAGAGAAATCAATGAGGCAATGACGAAAACAACAGTTGAACAAATAACCAGTTACCGTGAGTAAACCGTAAGTGAAGAGTAATAATTACACGAACGGGCGAGGAAATGTACTGTCTGTTTTAGCATGAATATAAAAGAGAGTTGTAGAGCAGAATATAAACGAAAGTTACAGCAGTGTTTGGATCAAACACGCTGCCTACTGTTGGACGGTATGTTGACTGGATCACACCGTTGGACAGGTGTGTGTATTATCAGAATGGCGTGTAACAATTAATACTTGAATTTGTCTGGTGTATGTGGAGATTAAGAGTGGGTAAATTTTAAGTGCTTCTTATTTGGTGTGCAAAAGGAATATATTTCTGTCTGTTTTGAAAACGTCACAATGTCTCTAACTGTGATGCAACCTATAATTCAATCAACAGTCGTATGGAGTCCTAATACTATTGAGACACCTCTGTCATCAGGTCAGTTATCACTTGCCATTAGACACGACAATAAACACTAAATTTAGGCTACTTTCATACATTTGGCAATAAAAAATCAGCAGTGTTACAGAGTGCATAATTATTCTGTCGAGTCATGATAGTGAAAGATACAGTATTCTGTGTTTTTGCCAATGGCATGAATGGCTTAAGAATATTTGGTGTTGAAGGAAATTTTGACTGCATTCCCTTCAGATGCTGTCTATATGTAGGGTATGAATGGCTGCAAAAATTGGCTGTGGATCATGATTGAAGGCATCAGTGTTGCTTAAGTGGGTGGGTGGATCATCAGGGATAACAAGTGTGCGAGAATTTACAGTCGTGAGTTGATTAATCATTGTTAGATCCTATATTTGTATAAACAGGTTTTATTAGGTTGACTGGGAAGTGTTCATATTACTTACATACAACATATAAATAATAAGACAACTATCAGTCCCTCTTGGTGGACTTGCTGCTGGTCCTCTTAGCTTTGGATCCGCCATCAGTCCGCTTCAGTAGCCGCAGTCCCGCCCTGAAAGCTGCTCTGGTGACGAGGAGAGCCAGCAGTGCTGCGGCGAGCAGCGCCGCGACGACATCTAGCAGCAAGTACTGGTACCAGGCGAGGTCGAGCGCCGCGGACCTGAGGTGTGGCGCCCCCTGGTGCCTGATCACGTACTCTGTCCAGTAGACAGCCTCGTCCAGCGGCTTCATCAGGCGGTCGTTGAAGATGCGGGACAGGCGCCGGGCGTTCTCTCGGTACCTGCACACCAAGCGTCAACAGGTACAGAAACTACAGGTCTTGAAATTAACTACAGCCATTGTTACTGGAATATAGATGATTTAGATAATGTAATATTTATACTTCAGTAGGCATCACATACAGAGAGTAAATCATACCCTGTTGTCAGTAACAGCTGTACTCCTCCAGAGAAAGGATACTTACGCTTGTATGCAAATTATGTTTCTATATTTACGTATGTTGTATACTTTCAGGTTACTGACCTTTGGGCTAGCATGTCCTAGTCTTCAGCTGTCCCTTCACTTCGACTCCTGTGTATCTCCACACAGTGGCCTATTAACTATTAATGGATGCCATAACAGACGTATGATTTTTCTACCCCTTATCCTGGTATGTGGGCCCAAAGATCTTTCTTCATGCATTCATTCTGATAGCTCTTCATTTAATACCTTACCTATCCAGTTAATTTTCAATATTACCATAGCCGCAGCGACTATTGGACGTGCCAGCTACAACAGGGATTACTCTCTACAAATACGATTTACTTTAGTTTTGGTTTGCACAAGCTTGTACAGAGAAGTGAATTGTGTCTGTATAATGTTCACTAGTGTATACTAACTTATACGACGGTTTTGCATAAGTTTTACTGCATATATATATATATATATATATATATATATATATATATATATATATATATATATATATGTCGCACATATGTCATTTTGAAGAGAAACCCTGAAAGTTTTCTTTTTTTCATGTTTATCGCCACAGTGTAGTTTAGTGATTTGCCGATAGTCAGCGCTAGCCGCAAACATGGCGAGTTCAGGTGCGGAGTGAGCTTTCTGTGTGTTGGAGTTCGACAACAAGTGTGCTACAGCTGTTCAACGGGTGTTTAGAACCAAGTACGATAAAAAGCCACCAACAAGGAAGGCCATTTTCCACTGACACAACAAATTCGATACGACGGGTTGCTTGTGCCCGGCAAAGAGAAGCGGACGTTCCAGTGTGACTGAAATGAATGTGGAGCGTGTACGAGAGACATTCGTAAGGAATCCAAAGAAATTAGTGTGTCGTGCATCCCATGACCTCGAAATGGCTCCAATGACAGTGTGGAAAGTCCTGCGACAGAAGCTGTTTGTGAAACCATTCAAATAGGAGCTAGTGCAGAAGCTCAGTGACGATGACAAAGACAAGCGTTTTGAGTTTTGTTCGCAGTTGCAACAATTGAATGAGGATGGGGATGAAATTTTCGATCGCTTAATTTTTAGCGATGAAGCCACTTTTCACACGAATAGGAAAGTGAGCAGGCATAATTGTCGAAACTGGGGTACAAAGTAACCACATGAATGCATTGAATTTGAGCGTGATTCCCCAAAAGTAAATGTTTTATGCGCCTTCTCACGTCGAAAACTGTACTGGCCATTCTTCTTGGCCGAGGGCACTGTCACTGGACATTCCTACTCGGACATGTTGCTCCAATGGCTGATGCCTCAAATGCAATCGGACTCTCCGTTCATCTTTCAGCAGGATGGGGCTTCATCCCATTTTCATCGTGAAGTTCGTAGGTATCCGAAAACGGAGCTGCCGCATCGACGGATCGGCCGTGCTACAGAAGGGGACAGCTGTTTCATGAAATTGCCGCCCCGATCACCAGATCTCACTCTGTGTGACATTTTTCTGTGGGGACATATTAAAGATCTGGTGTATGTACCGCCTCTACCACGTGATGTAGCAGAGCTCCGGCAGAGAACACGGGAAGCGACTGCGACAGTCGACGATTACATGCTGGGACGGGTATGGCAAGAATTCGATTACCGTATTGATGTCTGCCAGGTCACTCAAGGTTCCCATGTCGAATGTTTGTAAAAAAAAAAAAAAAAGCTTTAGAATTTCTGTTCAAAATGCTACATGTATGACATCCATACAATGTTTAATTCTTGTGCAGTAAATAAGTTCAAATGGCTCTGAGCACTATGGGAGTTAACATCTATGGTCATCAGTCCCCTAGAACCTAGAACTACTTAAACCTAACTAACCTAAGGACATCACACAACACCCAGCCATCACGAGGCAGAGAAAATCCCTGACCCCGCCGGGAATCGAACCCGGGAACCCGGGTGTGGGAAGCGAGAACGCTACCGCACGACCACGAGATGCGGGCAGTAAATAAGTGAAAGTGTTCCCGGACTTTGTGTGCACGATGATGTGTCGGCAGCTGGGCCAACACCTTGTAGATAGAGGTGGCTTAAACGGCACGCTAGACTAACGCAGACGGGCGTGAAGTACTGGAACAGGATACGTAATTAATGCTATGAAGAAAAGTACGTAGCTGGTATAATACTTATCTTTAATCAATCATTGTGGTACATCGCACAAAGGAGACTTTAATTACAATCACTGTAAGGCTAATGGCGCCTTGCTAGTTCGTAGCCATTAACTTAGCTGAAGGCTATTCTGTCTCTCGGCTAATGAGAGAGAAAGGCTTCGTACGTCTAGTCGCTAGCTATGTCGTCCGTACAACTGGGGCGAGTTCTCGTCAGTCTCTCGAGACCTGCCTTGTGGTGGCGCTAGGTTTGCGATCACACAGTGGCGACACGCGGGTCCGACATGTACTACAGGACCGCGGCCGATTTAAGCTACCACCTAGCAAGTGTGGTGTCTGGCTGTGACACCACACACGATATACATCGTGATGTAATAAAGTATCATACAAACATGTTGCATACGTCGAACTGACAATATGTCAATTGCAGATAGATAAAATAGATTTATCTCGAAGACTAAGTGTAGAATTAGTTTGCCAAGGAAGAAGAATGATAAGACGTTGACTACTGAATTTTGATGGGGAAATCGGTAAGACATTATCTGGAACTCTAGGCGAAGATGATGCCTCTTATTTTAAGGCAAAGATTGATATGTTAGAGGGACAACAAAAACAGCTGTTGTGGTTAACGAGAGAGCATTCACAATAGAAAAAACGACGCTAACAAGTTTCAATCGGACATTACCTTCCATAGCGAGAAGTAAAAGGCTCTGTCAGCATGTAATACAGTCCAAGAATTGCGCTGTTAGAAACTAACAGAAAGCTGTTATATTGATAACCATTAATGAGCAGCTAATTCAGCTTCCGTTTGTCTTTAACGACCTTGATTGGGAGTATGATTTGAGGAATACAGCAATTGTAAATGTGCAGAAAGGTATTCTGGAACCGCATAGAAGTAATCCTGTGCAAGGAGTCAAATATTTGGAACTAATAAAAGACGACATTAAACATAAGAGATTCCCAATGGGATGTTTGGTCAATAAACGATATTCACTGCTTAAAGTAATAGATCTTGATGTATTCATTGCTGGTAATATTTTAAGTTGCACAATAAATATTCCCGTTGTAGACAGCAGTGCCTTTGAAACTTATTAAATATGGCCACTTCCTGTTGAAGTCTGTGCAAGGATACATTTATTTATATATATAACCTCAGAGATGGAAATACTATTAATAGATGATGATAAAAGACAATATGTAAAGCTGAGTAATGACCAGTTACTATGAAAAAAGACAGATCAAAGTCACAGAGTACAGTAGCAAACGTTTGTTCTTTTGTCTCCATACGATCACAAGATGTGCGAAGCAAAGATGTTACAGTCTGTTACACAGACACCCAAAGATTTTACTCGGAAGTGTTTAGTGATAAACGAAAGAATCTGGAAGCAGATAAGGGGTAATGAGTGGTTATTTGTAGCACCAGAAGATGATTAGATTAGATTAGTACTTGTTCCATAGATCACGACTACGACACTTCGTAATGATGTGGAATGTGTCAGGTTAATAAAAAGACTCTGTGCAAGATATTACAATACACAAAATATTACATGACACTTAATATTTATATTTTTCGTGTGGGGGTGGGGAAATTACCCACTTACTATATTCAAAAATTCATCTAAAGAGTAGCAGGAGTTGCCATTCAGAAATTCTTTTAATTTCCTTTTAAGTGCTATATGGTTATCTGTCAGACTTTTGATGCCGTTAGGTAAGTGACCAAAGACTTGTGGCAGCACAATTTACCCCCTTCTGAGCCAAAGTTAGATTTAACCTTGAACAGTGAAGATCATCATTTCTCTTAGTGTTGTAGCCATGTACACTGCTATTACTTTAGAATTCCTTCAGATTGTTAATAACAAATTTCATAAGTGAATATATATGTTGTGAGGCTACAGTGAAGATCCCTAGCTCTTTAAATAAGTGTCTGCAGGATGATCTTCGATGAGCTTCAGTAATTATTCTGATTACACGCCTTTGTGCAATGAACACTCTTATACTCAATGATGAGTTACCCCAGAATATGATGCCATAAGAAAGCAGAGAATGAAAATAGGCATGGTAAGCTAATTTACTGAGATGTATATCGCCCAAATTTGCAATAAACCCTAATAGCATAAGTAGCTGAACTCAAACGTTTCAGCAGATCTTCAGTGTGTTTTTCCCGTTCAACCCCTCATCAATGCATACACCTAGAAATTTTGAATATTCTACCTTAGCTACCGATTTCTGATCGAAGTCTACATTTATTAATGGTGTGAATCCATTTACTGTATGGAACTGTATATACTGTGTTTTGTCAATGTTTAATGAGAGCCCATTTGCAGAGAACCACTTAATGATTTTCTGTAAAACATGTTCAAAATTTCATTAGTTAATTCATGTCTGTTGGGTGTGATAGCTATACTTGCACCATCGGCAAAAAGCAGCAGCTTCACATCTTCATGAATATAGAATGGCAAGTCATTAATATATATTAAGAACAGCAGAGGACCCACGACCGAACCTTGCGGCACCCCATTCTTGATTTTTCCCCAGTTTAACAAATCACCAGATTTTTGCATATTATGTGAACTGCTTATTTCAACTTTCTGCACTCTTCCAGTTAGGTATGATTTAAACAATTTGAGCGCTGACCCATTCATACCACAGTACTTGAGCTTATCTAGAAGTATTCCATGATTTACACAATCAAAAAACTTTGAGAGATCACAAAAAATCCCAATGGGTGACTTCCGGTTACTCAGAGCATTTAATATTTCATTAGTGAAAGTATATATAGCATTTTCCGTTGAAAAACCTTTCTAGAAACCAAACTGACATTTTGTTAAAAAAAAATGGCTGTGAGCACTACGGGACTAAACTGCTGTGGTCATCAGTCCCCTAGAACGTAGAACTATTTAAACCTAACTAACCTAAGGACACCACACACATCCTTGCCCGAGGCAGGATTCGAACCTGCGACCGTAGCGGTCGCGCGGTACCAGACTGTAGCGCCTAGAACCGTTCGGCCACTTCGGCCGGCTTATGTTAAAACTTTATTTTTACAAAGGTGTGAAGCTACTGCACAATACATTACTTTTTCAGGAATTTTGGATAGGGCTGTCAGAACAGAGATTGGGTGGTAGTTGTTGACATCAGACGTATCCCCTTTTTTATGCAGTGGTTTAACAATGGCATACTTCAGTATATCTGGGAAAATACCCTGCTTCAGAGAGCAATTACATATTTGGCTAAGAATCCCACTTTTCTCTTGGGAACAACCTTTTATTATCCTGCTGGAAATGCCATCAGTTCCATGTGAGCTTTTATTCTTGAGAGAGTTTATTATCTTCCTAATTTCAGAAGAGGTGGGTGGAACTTCAGTTGTATCAAATTGTATGGATAAGGCCTCTTCCATTTACTGCCTTGCTTCTTCTAATGAACATTTGGATCCTATTTTCTCTACAACATTTAAAAAGTGATCATTCAAAATGTTTTCGACTTCCAACTTGTTGTTTGCCAAGTTTCCATTCGCTTTGATGGTAATGCCGTCATCCTGTACTCTTGTTTGCCCTGTCTCCCTCGAAATAATATTCCAAGTTGTTTTGAGTTTGTTACCAGAGGTATTAATTTCAGACATGAAGCACATGTTTCTGGACTTTTTAATAACCTTTCTTAATGTAGCACAGTAGTTTTTATAATATTTGGCTGTTTCTGGGTCATTACTCTTTCTTGTTGTTAGATACAGTTCCCTTTTGTGGTTACAAGATATTTTTATTACTTTAGTAAACCAAGGCTTTTTGCGTGGTTTCTTATAATTAGATTTAACTACTTTCTTAGGGAAACAGTTTTCATATTCTCTTACAAATGTATCACGAAATAAGTTATACTTTAAATTAGCATCGGGTCCCTTGTACACCTCATCCCAGTCTAACTGCGGAAGATTTTCCCTGAAATTTCTAATTGTTGAGTCATTAATTGAATGCACAACTTTGGAGGATAGTTTTGATTTACTGAATCTAGCTATGTCATATACTTTAACTAGCTGAGCACCATGATCAGAAAGGCCATTCTCAACAGGACAAGATTTATGTTTTTAAGCTTGTCTTGGTCTATAAAACTGTTATTTATCAATGTGCTGCTGTCCTTTACTACCCGAGTAGGAAAATCAATGACAGATGTCAAATTGAAAGAACCGAGTAAGACTTCCACGTCATTCTTCGTATTACACTCTTTCAGTGAATCAACATTGAAATGCCCACAAATAATAATTTGCTTTCCCCTATCGGACAGGTGTTACACTGTTATGCAGTGATAGTGAACCCACTGATGTAGTTATTTGTGGTAAGGCAAACTGAAATTTCTGGATAAGTGTAGAGGATATGGTGCCCAATAACTGATATAAGCAGAAACTATTATTAGAAGAAACATGATAAATATTGATGTAGTTCCAAGCTTGAAAATGTATACATGTATAAGTATATTGTTAACCAAGAAAACAGGAATATAATTGAATGCACTTTGAATTTACTTGATGAGCATGTGAAAAGACAGATGACTTAAATGCAGCAGTTCATAAATTGGACGAGTTGTAGAATGACATTTTGTATGATCAAAGGACTGCTTTTAGTGGGTTTTCATTAAGTTGTGTGCCAATTTGGAGTTACGTAGGGTTAAGTATAGTAATTCTGAATGTGATTCTGTGTATTTCTCGACAGATTAAATGTTGTAGAGATTTGACCTTTTCAGGCTTTCCCGACCGATCTGTCGCAAACGCACTTCGCGCGTTTGTCGCCATATCATATTGTGCAAATTCCACAATTTTTCGTCGATACAACTGTTCAACGTCTTAACGGGGTGGTAGATGCTGTTTTAGCAATTTCATCTTTGGCTCTGTCAATATCATCGTTTACTATTGTACCTTAAACGTACTTTAAACGTAAGTTTAAGTACTATAGTACGGCCAGTTTAAACATGCGCTCTAGTCTACGACTGTGCTGTCTGACGCTTCGGTGGTTAGAGGCTAAGTTAAATCTGAGCAGTGCGTTGTGTAGAGTCATGAATCGTAAGTTCCTGTTTCTTCTATTTTAATTCAATGGCAGTCATTGCTGGATTCCAGGTGGCGCTTACTTGGATGCCTGCATCCAGTTGATAAGATTGTCCGCCTTACGGATATGTACTGCCTCCTTAAGAACCCACTCCCAGGAAGATGGCGCTGGCGATAGAATTTCAGTCTTCTCCTTAGACATACGATACTCGGTGTCCAGGCAATGCTCCGCTATCATCTACATCTACGTCTACATTTATACTCCGCAAGCCACCCAACGGTGTGTGGCGGAGGGCACTTTACGTGCCACTGTCATTACCTCCCTTTCCTGTTCCAGTCGCGTATCGTTCGCGGGAAGAACGACTGCCGGAAAGCCTCCGTGCGCGCTCGAATCTCTCTAATTTTACATTCGTGATCTCCTCGGGAGGTATAAGTAGGGGGAAGCAATATATTCGATACCTCATCCACAAACGCACCCTCTCGCAACCTGGACAGCAAGCTACACCGCGATGCAGAGCGCCTCTCTTGCAGAGTCTGCCACTTGAGTTTGCTAAACATCTCCGTAACGCTATCACACTTACCAAATAACCCTGTGACGAAACGCGCCGCTCTTCTTCGGATCTTCTCTATCTCCTCTGTCAACCCGACCTGGTACGGACCCCACACCGATGAGCAATACTCGAGTATAGGTCGAACGAGTGTTTTGTAAGCCACCTCCTTTGTTGGTGGACTACATTTTCTAAGGACTCTCCCAATGAATCTCAACCTGGCACCCGCCTTACCAACAATTAATTTTATATGATCATTCCACTTCAAATCGTTCCGTACGCATACTCCAGATATTTTACAGAAGTAACTGCTACCAGTGTTTGTTCCGCTGTCATATAATCATACAATAAAGGATCCTTCTTTCTATGTATTCGCAATACATTACATTTGTCTATGTTAAGGGTCCGTTGCTATTCACTGCACCAAGTGCCTATCCGCTGCAGATTTTCCTGTATTTCGCTGCAATTTTCTAATGCTGCAACTTCTCTGTATACTACAGCATCATCCACGAAAAGCCGTATGGAACTTCCGACACTATCTACTAGGTCATTTATATATATTGTAAAAAGCAATGTTCCCGTAACACTCCCCTGTGGCACACCAGAGGTTACTTTAACGTCTGTAGACGTCTCTCCATTGAGAACAACATGCTGTGTTCTGTTTACTAAAAACTCTTCAATCCAGCCACACAGATGGTCTGATATTCCGTAGGCTCTTACTTTGTTTATAAGGCAACAGCGCGGAACTGTATCTAACGCCTTCCGGAAGTCGAGGAAAATGGCATCTACCTGGGATCCTGTATCTAATATTTTCTGGGTCTCATGAACAAATAAAGCGAGTTGGGTCTCACTCGATCGCTGTTTCCGGAATCCATGTTGATTCCTACAGAGTAGATTCTGGGTTTCCAGAAATGACATGATACGCGAGCAAAAAACATGTTGTAAAATTCTACAACAGATCGATGTCAGAGATATAAGGCTATAGTTTTGCGCATCTGCTCGACGACTCTTCTTGAAAACTGATGTATCAGGTTGGCCCAGGCGTGTATGACGACTGTGTTCAACACAACGCTCTTGCACGGTTCCGCATGTCTGCCCAATACAAGATTTTCCACATTAGCATGGTCTCTTGTAAATTTTCTTTGATTGAACGCAACAAATTCCTCAATTTTGCTGGTGGTCGACAAACACACTACGTGTCGTGTCTCTTGAGGATTTTTCTATTCTTAAAGATATATCGCCAAAATAGGGCAAAAACGCAGTTGCAATGTGTGCCTCCGCATCTTCATTAACATCCCTGCTTGGAACGGAATCCATGGCATATCTGTCTGTCAAAATAGCTGTCTTGTTGGAACACCGTTCTTAGCTACTATAGCTCACCAGGCAGACTGTCGGTATCTGAGACCACATGTGGTCTACATACCAAAGAGCATAAGACACTGCTGCATTGGGCAGCTTGTGGCCTGCAGATATAACTGTGTGTGAGTTGCTTTGCGGTAGGCACTATGTCCCTGTGTAACGTCTACTTTTCTTCTAACCGTGACATCCAGGAATGGAAAGATACCATCTTTTTCCACTTCCATGATGAGCTGTATGTTCGGTTGGAGCGAGTTGAAATTCGGGGGAAACTTGACAAGAAAAGACTTTATGATTATAGTTGCTTTGTTCAGATGTATGCATTAAAAGAAGTAGCATATTCGTGAAGTGTTCATGATAAAATGATATTGTTTGTGAGAAAAAAGAGATCATGATGAGTTTACCATAAAGGTTGCTTTGTGCAAACAAGAATTAAAAGAAATAGAAACCATCATGTATTCCTTATAAAAGATTTGTTTTGCGCAAATATGTGTATTGCAAATGGTGTATTCATAAAGTGTTTGTGAGAAAGTGGTGACGTATATGGTCCTCGATAAGTAGAAGATTATCATGTGTGTATAGTAAGCGAGATGCTTTGTTCAAAAGTATGCATAGTAAAGAAATTGTGTACGTGAATATAAAGAGTCATGTTGAAAGGAATATGTGATTAATTGTGTCCATAGGATAAATATTTTACAGGATTGATGGTGAACTGAAGAAGTGAATGTGTATGGTAAAATACATAAGTATAAATGAAGGAAGAGAACTGCTTGCAAAGGAAAAATGTAAATAAAGTAAAAGTTCATGAGGCACATACTAACACAGCTCACAGAAAATTTTGTTTCTTACACGCTCATTGAGTCTTAGTTACTTTCCCAACCGAGTTTCCCTGTTTGAAAATATTTCCGCCTTGTATCCTCAGGCATCATGGCTATGATTTGGACGAGCCACTCCACTACTATAGACAGTATCAGCTACCATCCGGATCCACTCACAGGACACTACAGAATGTTGCACATGTCCAAGAGGCCTGAAACACCAGAAAGTTTAATATTGACTAAATGATGGTAGGAGGGTGATTTCAGAACCAGATTTTAAACTGTAACGCATTTGCAGACACAGATGTGAACGCTGACCACGATTTATTCCTTATGAATTACTAATTAAAATTGAAGAGATTGCAAAACCATAGGAAATTAGGGGTATGACACCAGAAATAATGAAAGAAGCAGAGATTGTTGAGAGTTTCGAAGGGAGCATTACACAAAGATGTACTGTAACTGGGGAAAGGAATACAGTAGAAGACGAACGGATAGGATTATAGAGAAATAGTAAGGCAGTAGAGCATCATTACATTACATTAATACTTGTTCCATAGATCAAGAATTATACATTCTGTAATAATGTGGAACATGTCAGTTTTTAATAAGTTTTTTACAGAATATGATTTTTTTTACAGTTACTACTTCATATTTATTGAGTAGAAGGAGTTTTATTCAGAAATTCTTTTAATTTGTTTTTGAATGTTGGTTGGCTGACTGTCATACTTTAAACGCTAGTTGTTAAACGACCAAAGACTTTTGTGGCAGCAAAATTCACCCCTTTCGATGCTAAAGTCAGATTTAACCCACAATAGTGAAGTTCAGCCTTTCTTCTATTGTTGTAGCTATGTACTTTGCTATTATTTTAGAATTATGATCGATTATTAATAACAAATTTCATAAGTGAATATATGTGTTCTGATGGTACTGTGAATATCCATAGTTTCTTAAATAAGTGTCTGCAAAGTGATCTTGGGTGGTTTTCTATTATTATTCAGACTACACACTTTTGTGCAATGAATAGTTTTTCTCTTAATGATGAATTACCCTTAAATATGATGCCATATGAAAGCAGTGAATGAAAATAGGCACAGCAGGCTAATTTACTGATATTTTTATCACCACAGTTGCAATAACACTAATAGCATTAGTAACTGTGAATTCAGCAGATCATCAATGTGTTTCTTCCAATTCAATTTCTAATCAGTCCCCACACTCAAAAATTTTGAATATTCTTCCTTAGCAACAGACTTGTTTTAAAAGTCTATATTTGTCAATGTTGCTGTGTCATCTAAGGTACAGAACTGTATATACCGTGTTTTCTCAAAATTTAGTGAGTGTCGATTTGCAGAGAGCCAAGTAATAATTTTCCGAAAGACATTGTCTTCAATTTCCTCAGCTAATTCCCGTATGTTGGATCTGAGTGCTATGCTTGTATCAACAGCAAAAAGAACTAGCTTTACATCTTCATGATTATAGAGTGGAAAGTCATTAATAGTATATTAAGAACTATAAGGGACCTGAGACTGACCTTAGTGGGCCACCATTCTTCATATCTCCCCAGTTAGAGGACTCTGTTGATTTTTTCAGACTATTTGTACTGTTAATTTCAACCTTCTGCATTCTTCCAGTTAAATATGAATTAAACTGTTTGTGCCCTGTCCCACTCATACCACCACACTTAAACTTATCTAGAAGAATTTCATGGCTCTCTCAGTCAAAACCCTTTGAGAGATCACAAAATATCCCCAGTGGGTGATGATCGGCTATTCATGGCATTTAATACTTGATCTGTGGAAACATATGTAGCACTTTCTGTTGAATAGACTTCTTGAAAACAGAACTGACGATATGTTACTACTTCATTTTTACAAGTATGTGAAGCTACTCTGGGATACATTACTTTTTCAAGAGTTTTGGATAAAATTGTCAGAAGCGAGATTGGGCGATAGTTGTACCATCAGATCTATCCCCATTTTTGTGCAATGGTTTAACAACAGCATATTTCACTCTATCCAGAAAAATGCCCTGTTTCTGTGAGCTACTACATAGGTGGCTGAGAATCCTACTTGTCTGTTGGGAACAAGCTTTTGGTACTCTGTTGGAAACCTTTTACTTCTGAGTGGATTTATTATTTTCCTAATATCAGTAGGAGAGGTGGTTTGAATTTCAGTTTTATCAGATTGCATATACAGCAGTTTTATCAGATTGCATATACAGCAGTTTTATCAGGTTGCATATACAGCCTTGCATTTTCTAACGCACAGCTGGATCCCTTTATCTCCACAACAATTAAAAATGATTATGAAAATATTTCCTGCTTCTGACCTTTTGTTAACAAACTTTTCGTTGAGTCTGATAGAAATACATTCTTCCTGTGCTCTCGGTTGTCCTGTTTTCATTTTTAACAATATTCCAAATAGTTTTCATTTTATTATCGGAGTTGCTAATCCCAGACATAATGCACATATTTCTGAACTTTTTAATAACTTTTCTCAATACAGTGCAGTAGTTTTTATAATGTATGACTGTTTCTGCATCATTACTCCTTCTAGCTACAAGATAATTTCCCTTTTCTGTTTACAAGATATTTTTATCCTTTTAGTAAGACAAACGTCTTTGTCATTTGTGTCCTACAGTGGTTAAGAACATCTAAATCTATGATATGGTGTGGAAGAAGTAATAAGTTCCGACGACGCAGTCTCCGTCGCGATGTGTCTCGAAGTATCACGTGATGTATTCTTACCAGTGGTGCTGTAAAACATTTATCGAAAATAATTGCAAATGCTGCGTATCTATGCTTCGTTACCCTTGAATTAATTGCAAAGAAAGTGAACTGGGAAACTTTTTGTGAGGCAAATCTTAGGCATCCGCAAGTAGGGTGGAACTCGTGACAAAGAAAGGTGTGCAAGTTAACAGATTTGCGATGGTCAAATGTATGAAAAATATAATACGATGTTTCAAATAGACAACATAGATATGATTCTCAGTCACGGATAAATACAAAGCGCCAGGTAAAACCTTTTAACACCCCCACCGGACATTGTAAGCTGGCCGGTGCTTCAGTCTGGAACAGCGCGATCGCTACGGTCGTAAGTTCGAATCCTGCCTCGGGCATGGATGTGTGTGATGTCCTTAGGTTAGTTAGGTTTAAGTGGTTCTGAGTTCTAGGGGACTGATGACCTCAGATGTTAAGTCCCATGGTGCTCAGAACCATTTGAATATTGTATTTCAAAGATATTTCAAAATATGACTCTGAAGGCTCTGAAACATGATCATGTGAGTGACACAATTTCTTGGTAAGTCACTTGTATTTACCAGTGGTTAAATATGAAGCGTGTAACGACTATCACGTGTTTCAGCGAGGTCAAAAGAGGGGAAAAAAGGCATAACAATCACAATGGTAATGCAAATGCAAAATGCAACGCGAAAAGGAACACAATTCTGCACAAACGTAAAGCAAGTGAGAATTACAATAACACTAATGGTATCAGCACACTCGTCACTTGATGCGATCTCATCGTATTGGTGACTGTTATCGTTTGAAAGCACCCATCTCGAAAATACAATTGTCCAATCACGTCAGTTCCATGTTCTGCCAGGAGCCAGTGTGCTTTGTGCAGAGCTCCAAGGAGTTCCAACAGAAACGAATTTCACAGTGCACAGCTTACAATTCATTGCTTACAGCCGTCTGAAGTGATGACTGTGTCGACTGCGATTAAAAATGGAGAAAATCGTGTTTCTTGCTGTTATTAAACATTTTCATTCGAAGAATTTGACGGCTGCACATATCAAAACAGATTTGGATGAACTTCACGCGAACGCGACACCCCTATTGGAGACCATTTACTTTTGGATTAATGAATTTAGACGTGATCGGAGAAGTAGCGAAGACGAAGCAGACTCCAGCTATCCAGCTGAGGTCACTACAAAGAAATCTGTTGACAGAATGCACGATATGTTATGCAAGACCCTCGAATAAAAATTCCTGGGACTGCTGAGACTACAGGCATTTCAACTAAGTGAGTGCATAATGCCCTGCACAGAGGACTGAGAAGCTCTGTGCGAGGTGGGTGCTGCGACAAAAGTGATCCAGCACAATATTTCAACACAAGGTCTGGCGATGTTTAACCGCAGACCGCAAGATTTTTTGCACCGATTTGTGACTTCTGATGAAACCTGAATGGATCATTACACAGCAGAGTCAAATTGGCAGTCAAAACAATGGGCAAAGGTTGGTGAAAGAACACCGACGAAGGTAAATGACATTTTCTCGTCTGGTAAGGTGATGGCCACTCTTTTCTGGGATTCCCAAGGAATAATCCTTACGTATTACCTGGCAAAAGGCAGAACTATAACTGAAATCTATTATGCTTTATTGTTGTGTCGCTTGAAACTTACGTTGCCTGGAAAAAGACCAAGGTCGGCAAGAAAAGAAGTGTTCTTTCGCTAGAAAAGCGCAGCATCCTACACATCAGCGATAACAATGGTGGAAGTGCAAGAAGTGGGTTTTGAATTGGTTCCCCACTCACCCTACTCACCAGACCTAGCCCCAAATGGCTTCTTGCTGTTCTCTAACATGAAACTTTGGCTTTCTGGGAGGATATTATCCTTCAGTGAGAAAGTGTTAGTTGCAATCGGCGAATATTCTGCAGAAATGAAACAGCCTGGCAGATTAAAACTGTGTGCAGGACCGAGAGTCGAACACGAGACCTTTGCCTTTTGCGGGCACGTGCCCTACCGACTGAGCTACCCAAGCACGACTCACGACCCGTCCTCACAACTTCATTTCTGCCAGTACCTCGTCTCCTAGCTTCCAAACTTCACAGAAGCTCTTCTGAGAACCTTGCAGAACTAGCACTCCTGGAAGAAAGGATACTGCGGAGACATGGCTTAGCCACAGCCTGGGGAATGTTTCCAGAATGAGAATTTCACTCTGCTGCGGAGTGCGCGCTGATATGAAACTTCCTGGCAGATTAAAACTGTATCGAGTTCGAGTCCCTGTCCGGCATACAGTTTTAATATGCCAGACAGTTTCATATCAGCGCACACTCCGCTGCAGAGTGAAAATCTCATTCTGGTATATTCTGCAGAGATTGACAGAACCTGGTTTTGAGATGGGATGAAAACGCTGGCGGATGGCTGGACCAAGTTTACATCGCTCAGAGCAGACAACGTTGGGAAATGAAGTGCGTTGTTTGCGAAACAAACATTCTTCCTGTCTTTTTTTATAACTGTTCAGCGAAATAGCTCAAGGTAGTCGATATAGAGAAGCAATAAAATACAGACTGACAACAGTAAGCAATCCATATCAGAAAAAGAAAAATTTGTAAGAGCGAATAAAATATAAAGACTGCTTCCCTGTAAAAGTATTGCTCTCGAGTTTAGCCTCTTATAGAAATAAAATGAGGCTGGAGAGCGCTTAACACAAGTTGAGAACAGAAGCTTTTTGTACAATTTAGTAATGGAGTAAAGTATGTGCATATGGGGGATGGGGGGAGGGCTAGAAATCTGGAGTGTGATCATAGCTTGACTATAGTAACTGGACTGAAACTGATGTGGACTCCAGTAGCCATGCAGCTGTGAAGGGTGTTCCACAGGATAGATCTGGCTGGAGATCTGCTTCAAAGACCGCAACAACAACAGTGACAGTAAGTCAGATGAGTTCATTGCCAACAATTTTCTGTTGGCAAAAAAGCCTCATCTCTGCGCATTTTTAAGTGGCCACTGCCCCAAAAATCACGATACTGCAGGCACGAGCGCAATAGTATATTTCTGGTGTATTTTCACAGAACCTCCGGATCTCCAAGGGGTACCTTCAGGAAGGCAAATGTCTCCTGCATTGTGCAAACATGATTGGCTGTAAGATGTGCTTATGCTTGACCAAGAAAGACTAGTCTTCCTCCTATCCTAACCAGAGTGGGGATCGCTTTGCTTGGAGACTGCCTGTTTACCTGGGGACGCCGAGCACCTCGGCGAGCGCCCAACCCAGAGAGTCCTCGGTGATGTTGCTCGTGGCCAGCGTGACAGCGTAGCCCTGCCTCTGGGCCTGCGCCATGTTGAGCAGCTGGTCGCCAAACACTGGGATCCCCACCAGCGGCACTCCGTGGCTGAGGGCCTCCTGGTTGCTCAGGAGACCACCGTGTGTTATGAACGCCCGCACATTCTTGTGGGCTGCAACATAAGGAAAGCAAGGCGTGGCCACGGCTACAGTACACAACTGAAATACTGCCGTCGTATGTCCTAGTAAAGAACTAGTATCTCAGCATGACTCCAAACCCACTGAGCCAACATAAGTCTGAGGACACCCAATGCTGTTCGATCCAAAAATAGCAGTCTGTAATTGGAGAAGCCGCTAAGTTCTGAAGGGAGGTGTTTGTTTCTATTCCTGGTGAACTACTGTGCGCAATGGTTTCCAGTACACTGGACGAATAGCGTAACCAATTATCTAGATTATATCAGCTGTGTCAAAGTACATAGACTATAATCCATTCAGTAATTACTTTCTTCCCTGACCTATGGAAGGCATCAGAATCCCTCCTGTTCCTAAATCACAGCAAACATACTCATTAAATCGCTTCGATTCATCAGCATTACGGCAGTCTTCAGTGAAGTCTTTGAATCCATCCTCCAAACACATTGGACAATACTTCTGTCCCCCAATCACCTGCCATGACATTCGTCTCAAGTTTTCCTCTTTGGACCAACTTGTAAATATCGTTTGCCTCTCATACCAATAACATGAGACACGTGAGCCCTTCATATCTCTGGACATAAAAAACCCTATGACTGTGCACGGCCTTTTCAGTGTGCAGACTTCTGAAGGCGTCTAAGAACCAGAAAGGTTTTCAGTTATGGTGGTGTTGCGAGATGCTGTTTAGGATGTGAAAGTTGGTTTTGGCCTTGTGAAGATAACACTACAGAAAAATAAAGTTTATTTTCTTTCTCCCGTATTTTTTAATTTTTTTGCTTTATTTTCATCATACGAGCACTTTGCAAATGTTATTTCAGAATAAGTTTTGTAAATTTAATTCTTGGTACAGTTATGTGTTGTTTACATAATGTAGTTACTACGAATAATATTGCCATTCCCATTTATTATGATGTCATATGCTTTCTTATGTGTTAACATTTTGTTTGAATTCATTTTCTATGAACAGAATAATGTGAAGTTGTAGTCCTGTATAATACTATAAGTCAATGTAATCAGACTCCTTGAAAGTGTAATTTGAAGTGAGATGTATTAGCGGTGTGGAGTCATTTCGATAGGTCGACAGAGGAAGGCACCAAGAGAAAGTCTGGAGCGAGAAGAACATACGAGAGTGGGGGTTACTGTCGCGCCGTGCGTTTGCTTCTACACATTGTGTTCCTGGCCAGTGGGAAAATACCGGTCTTTGGACAGTGCTACGTTTATAATCTCGATGTGTGCCGCGATTAAAGTAGTGGTGGGTTTACATGTCGCGTTGCTCATTAGCCAGAACTGTGTTTTGACTCATCAGACATGAAACTTTGATGTAATGGAAGTGAACGTTTGGCGTCATTGGCCGGGAGGCCCCTTACGGGGCAGGTCCGGCCGCCTTGGTGCAGGTCTTATTACATTCGACGCCACATTGGGCGACCTGCGCGCCGGATGGGGATGAAATGATGATGAAGACAACACAACACCCAGTCCCTGAGCGGAGAAAATCCCCGATCCAGCCGGAAATCGAACCCGGGCCCGTAGGACGGTAATCTGCCACGCTGACCACTCAGTTATCGGGGAGGACAAACTTTGATGTGAAGACCGGTAAGTTATGCGTACGCCATAAAGATGCCGTCTTAGATTGTAGACAACATAGACTGGTTAATGCGTACCACGGACTGTTAAACCAAGCAGAAAATATGGAAACACACTTTCTTGTCGTTTGTTGACACGATGAATTCTGACAGTGAATGTACGGTGCGCTGATCGCCGCGAGATTGAAGTGATAATATTGTGTGCGAGATGGATTGTTCGGTTCATACCTGTAGAATTAACTTGATTACTTTCGAACTCCAGACGGACATACTGTGAAAAGTGCACAGTAAGGCACAGATCTGAAAACTGTGGCTAAGCTGTGTAACAAATATCATGACGTCAGGTTACGTCACGTGTCAATAAAAAAACTCGTTGTATAGAAACAATGGTAACTTTCCTTGGTCATTCATTTTATGTAATTCTAAAATGTTATATTGTAATGCTCTTCCGATTTCTTTCCAGTAACATTCAGAGCTTTAGTCAAAACTTAGTTTTATTCACTGAATTATTTTTTTCCATAATCATAATCATTTTGCAAACTCATTAACTTACGATGCAGTCCTTATTATTGCAAATAATAGCTCTCAATATGAATGAGATAAAAGTTAAACAGTTATATACCTTTTCATTCGCTGTTAACTGCCAATGTATCTTGACTTATGTAGTTGGAAATGCCATTTGGCTAGGGTGTCCCATCGGGTAGACCGTTTGCCTGTTGCAAGTCTTTCGAGTTGACGCCACTTCGGCGACTTGAGTGTCGATGGGGATGAATTGATGATGATAAGAACAACACAACACCCAGTCCCTGAGCGGAGGAGATCCCCGACCCAGCCAGGAATCGAACCCGGGCCGTTGCGCTGACCACTCAGCTACCAGGGGCGGTCACTTATGTAGTTTGTAAATGTTTATCTGTATTTGCCTGTTTTATTGTTTTGCATTTGATCACGTAGGAACTATTGTGCTGTGCTGATGATGTTTGTGCGCTGTGCATTATCTGTCACTATATCAGCAGGCCGTAGTACGACTGAAATGTTCAGTATTCTTAGGCGAATATGTTATCAATGGTAATCTATTCGACTGGGACTAATGAATAATCAGTCGTAAGTTGTAGTTATTGGGCAATTACTCGCATGCGAGAGTGAGATCTTCAGTTAAATTGAGGAAAAAGTAGGTTACTCTTGGTTTCAGTTACCTTAAAACTTCTGGACGCGAAAAATTAGGGGAGACGGATCCAGGTATTGTCAGTCCGAGTAGTTGAACATGGTCGGTTTTACCTCAGTCGATATTCGTTTAGGTACTGTATCGGATAATACAGGTACATTTTGTGATACACTCTGATTCCTTATCTTCAGAGGCTGTGTAGAAGGAGTGAATTTTTCCGGGAGCGACTGAAGGTAATAAATCTAAGAAAATGTACTTACTGCAGTCTATAATTTACACTGGGACCTTCGAGGAAGGATGTAATTATATAGTAAATGAGTCTAATGCTAATTGTACGCCACCAGCCAGATAATACTCGTTGGGTTCAGGCAGTCGAGTGGATGAGGTTTTCCTTTGGAAACACCCAAGCATGAGGCACATAAGGGCACATCTATGAGGAGTTCATCACCGTTTATGCATGGTCTATTCATGTTCAAACGTGAGGCACATAAGGACACTCCAGTAGATATGATGTTTGCTTTATAGTCGAATTCATCATGAACTAATTTATGGTCTATTGATCATTTACCGCCCAACAAGGTACTTCATGAAAAGATTCATGAAAAGTAGCATTGGGAAAAACATGGAAGCAGCCCATAGGAAGGAAGCTAAGTACTATAACAGTGGGATCGAGTTCATGTGAGCAATTTGGCCAAATGTAGTAAAGTTGGGGAGAAGCTGATGAGGGAAGCTCTTGCGACAGTTTTGGCGGCCTTACCAGATCCTTAAGTGTATGACTCTGATGC
Organism: Schistocerca nitens; assembly: GCF_023898315.1. Taxonomy (NCBI): domain Eukaryota; kingdom Metazoa; phylum Arthropoda; class Insecta; order Orthoptera; family Acrididae; genus Schistocerca; species Schistocerca nitens. The sequence continues at coordinate 16,200,336 of NC_064622.1, forward strand.
CCTTTGTTTTAAAGAAGATTGCAACAGGGAGGGAGTGTTGAACTCATATTTCTCAGTTAGATAATGAATACAATTTTGTATAATGCCATTTTTTTTAAGTGGAGCCCCTCCATCCCTGCACTAACATAGTGACCATAACAAAAGATGTACTGCCACATCTGCCTTTTTTAATTGTATGAATCTAGGTCTCACAAGATGTGGAGAATGCGTTGTTGTCAGTACAGCTGGGCATGATTACCCATTAATACAGGCCCATGTGGAAAACTGGATGGAGTAGACGAAAACAGTTGGAGAATAGCAGGTTTAAGAGTGCAGGGAAAAAAGTGTCAGGTAAGTGCCTTGGGTAAAAAGAACCTCCATGACAGTTAGGACAGATCAAGCAAGGGTAGGTTATTTTAGAAATGGATATTATGCAGCTTGATACCATCGTAAACTGTTCTGTCAGTCCGAATCTGTGCGGCAGCAGAATATGCTGCTCGACGTCGTCTCTGCTGCACTTCGTCAGCGACTTGGTTTGAGAGCAGACCTGGATGACCACAGCTTCTGCACTGTGTTAATGCAGCTGGGGGCTGTGGTAGGTCCCCGCTCATCACCAGGCCAGGCACTGGGGCTTTGCTGGCGCAGCTTGCTGGTACGGCTAACTGCTTGGAGCAACATCTACTGCACGGTTCAACCATTGCCACTAAGCCCCTCGATGTTCAGTTCAGCCTGCAGCAGCCTGTCTCAGAAGGCGGTAGCAGCTGCTGCTGCGTTCATGGCCTGCTCGTCTTCTTCTGTCTTCTTGTCAGTGGCAACCCCAGCAGCATGTCTCAGAAGGCGGTAGCAGCTGCTGCTGCGTTCATGGCCTGCTCGTCTTCTTCTGTCTTCTTGTCAGTGGCAACCCCAGCAGCATGTCTCAGAAGGCGGTAGCAGCTGCTGCTGCGTTCATGGCCTGCTCGTCTTCTTCCGTCTTCTTGTCAGTGGCAACCCCAGCAGCCTGTCTCAGAAGGCGGTAGCAGCTGCTGCTACGTTCATGGCCTGTTCGTCTTCTTCTGTCTTCTTGTCAGTGGCAACCCCAGTGGCTCCTTGCGTATCTGCAATTGCGAATGGGGTTGTTGTGTGCTGTGCAGAGCCTTTTTTCTCCACCCATGGGAATGGTGACTGTCTACAAGGAGTGCTGGCCTGTTCATCTCATCGGAAGTTCTGCACACTGCTGTAGCAGTTGGCGGTAAACCTCCTCTTTTTCCACAGCAAGGACACCTACAAAAGAAGTCCTCTCTACCGCCATGACGGCTTTGACGGCTGCAGTTGCTTCACTGACTACTTTGCTACCTCATGCATTGTGGCATAATTGTCATTCATCGCCTGCTGCTGCATCTTGTTTGGAACAGGCAGTTTCTCCAATCCTCCCACCTGTGGCCGTCTCCCCCAACATTGACAAAAAATTCTGGCTGCCCACAGGAGGAGGAACTGGCCAACAGTTCCCCCGTCTGCTGCCTTAGTCAGGGCTGCGACCCCTCCATCAGCCTGCTTGCGGCTTGACACAGCCAGGCAGCCCCACCGGTTGGCGACATGGGGCCCACCACTTCCGGAACACTTTGACGACTCTTCTGTGCCATGGCCGGAGGTGCTGCTGTCGTGCTCGCCTGAGCACTTAAGGCACCCTATGGCATTGCAACAGTGTTTACTGATGTGACCTTTCTGCTGGCACCTGTAGCACTGAGACTTACAGTCCATTCCTGGTGGAAGAGCTTCCATCTGCACATGTAAATGCAGAAGCTTTGGCAGTTCGACAGTGTCGCTGCTGTTGGTGACGTCTGGTATAGTGGTGATGAAAACTGTTGGCCTCTTCCTGTTCGTCTGGTAGTATAGCTTGATTGCTATATCCCAGAAGCCGGCATGTGGCAGCCCTTCTGAGACTGTGTTCTCATTGCAGATCCAATACAATATCCTGAGCAGTTCCTCGGTAGCCTTCTCTCGCTGCTTTGGAGTCGTCGTATTCTATGCAGGCGTCTCTATGATGTGGGCGACTACAGCGCTCTCAAGTGGCCTGCAGTCGGCCATGCTCGCTGCTTGCAGCTCGATTGCGGCGTCAGATTCAACAAACTCGATGCCGATATTGTGCTTGCTGTAGTTGGCTATCTCGTCATACAGTTCTGTCTGTTCAGTATCTCTGCATTGGATGTACAGAGGAGGGACAGATGTATAGTAGTCTTCTGTCTTCTGCTGATGAGCAAACTCGCTGAGCAGAATAACCGAGGGCGTCTCAATTGCTTCAGCTTCTTTCTATCTGCTCTGTTTGCCCGTGCTGTGTAAAAGATACACGACTCATTATATTGTTGTAAGAATGGTCAAGTGAGCATTCAAGAAGAGTTGAAACGCCCTATCCCGACAACGTTAAATTTAGTGACTTGGCTTCCCTGTATTTCAGGAAGCACTGTACCCATTGACAAGAAGCTTTTGCAGGATATTAAACTGTATGTTCTGAGTGTACTGAACTACAATAATTGCATTTCAGCCACTGCTTTCGGAAATCCAATGTTTTATTTACACAGCTAAAATTTCGTGTACTCTTTTGTACGTTATCGTAAATAATTTTCATTATACGTGGCATTATGTTCTTCTTTTAGTTTAGTAGACTCAGGAGACATATGTTATTACTACCTGAAAATTTGAATACTCTACTCGTAGTGGTTTCTGAGATGTATGGGAAAATACAACAGAAAACGTAAATTTTCAGGAACGGCTTCGAAAGTTTCAAAAGACTGTAACTCAATATATGATTAATTTTGTATTTTTAGTCCCTCGGAAGCACTCTGCGCCATACTGTATATCATCTTCTTGATGTTTTCTCAAGTTTTTTCTTCTTTTCTTCTTTCTCGATTCCTTAGTGGCCAACTGTGCTGCATACTCTGCTTTATCAGTGCAAAACTTGTCCATGCATTCAGGTTCTCTTACGCAGTTTGCTCCACGATTAATTTCCCTATGCTGTAGCACTTTCACCCTACCAATGTTGTCATCATTAAAAGCAATAACAGCATCAGTGACCCCCCCCCCCCCACTTTAGTGTCTTCATTCCAACAAAAATACTTTTTGGTAAGCGATTCCTTATAAGATTATTGAACGACTCATTGGGATTTTGAGTCTGACCATGCAGACACTTCTTCAGTAATTAAGGATTTGCCAGGAATCTGTAAATAGGTTTTTATGATACCCATGACTGCTGCTGGAATGGAATGTTTATGGCTGTATGAACTGTTTGAGTACTGGCTATTGCCGTAATTGCACCATGAACGAGGTCCAGGAGGGCAAAGATGGTGTACTGGTTTTTCATCAGCTGGCAGTCTCTGGAAGAATATAGCCCATACTGCCTGCTTCATTTTCAACAAATCTTCGGTATTATTTGTAATGACCATCCCATAATACTGTTGTAGTTCATTAGTCATTCTGTCTGTCAGCCTGCCTCTTATGGTTTTACCATCAGAAAGTTTCTTGTCTCTCAAACTTTCCAACTTCCTCAACCTGGCGCCCATCCTCTTCTGGACATGATCAATACAAACACGTAATTTAACCTTTATAACACAGCAATCCACAGCCTTCTATTGTATATAAAAAATTACCGATTTTATTAGATCTTGAAGTAATGCACGTAAAAATTTTAACATTTTCAACCGGTGTAGATTATATTTAAAAAAATTAAGTAAAATACTTCCCATGTGAGTTTATAAGTGATATATATGTATATATATATAAATATATATATCTTTCATTTTATTCGGGAAACTGCAAATTTTATAATGAGATAAAAGTCGGAAAATGTGAAAAAAAGTTTCCGCTTCCAACTCTCCTCAATGGATGCATTTTTAGAAACCTTCTTTGTGTTTTTATATTGGACATACAGAATATTTTCCTGCACGAGAAATCTGACATGTGTTACCGTTACAGCAAGATGACCCTCTCTTTTTTTAAAAAAATGGGGGAGGGCATCTAGTTTGAATGGGGTAGATTATTCCACCACAATGACAGCAACAACAGCCTGTGGTAGGCCCTCGGCGGCCAGTGGCCATTGGCTCAGTGGCACGACAGCACAAGAGGGGCAGCAGTTCAGACTGCACACTGCCGGTGCCATGGTGCTGTTGTTGCTGCTGCTGGTGCCTGCGGAATCCCTGTGGTTTGCGTGCACGGGCGGTGCCTATGCTTTGTACTCTGTGTTGTGTTTATATTGATCAGCTGAAACACTGTTATTTGATTGGCTGTTCTCTTTATTGACAAAGCTCACATCGGGTCGGATCACAGCGTGCAGTGCCACTGTTTAACGTGAAATGTTTAAGCTTGTTCACTTGATACACTTGTAGTGCCTCTAAGACAGATTTTCTGGTCACTGGACATATTGATTCTATTTGTTTGAAATTACATTGCTGCCAGAAGTTTAGCCTTTGTGCATAATTTACTCTTACATTATTTTTGTTGTTTGTTAATGCAAGGCACAGTTCTTTGTTTACAAAGGAATCCTGAACAGAGCTCAGTTTTGTTATGCATAAAAACAGTGTTAACTACAGGAATATATTTGCTCCCACACCACAGTCCTCATCCACTTCCACTACACAGCCTAATGCTGCTGCAAAATCTTAAGTTATCAAAGTGGACAGTTCTGGTGCAGCGCTGTAGCGGAATTATTCCAGTACATACTCAAAATGCCAAAAAAATTACTGGAATAGTTCTCTTTGATCTAGTGCTAAATCAGACGTTAATAATTGTCATCTGTGGAAACTGACTCAGATATTCTGTAGATGAACAAGTTTAAAATTCATGATCCTACAGAAAACACAGCTGAAAATAAGTTTCCTAAATAATGAATATTTTCGAATTTCACCAGTGTCGTGTGTTTTTTCACTCGTAATCTACACTGAGGTGACATAAATCATAGAATACCTCCCAACATCATTAGGCCTCCCGTTGCCCGCCATAATGCAGCATCTCGATGTAGTGTATCGTCAACAAGTCGTTGTAAGTCTCCTGCAGAAACATTGACCCATGCTCCGTCTACAGCCGTCCACAACTGCGAAAGTGCTGCTGGCGCAGTGTTTTGTGGACGAGCTGGCCTCTCGACTACGCCCCACAGACGTTTAATGGGATTCATGTTGGGTGATCTGGATAGCCAAATCATTGGTTGGAATTGTCTACAATCTTCTTCAAACCAACTACAAACAACTGTGGCCAGGTTATACGACGTCGTTTTTTGGGAACATGAAGCCCATCAGTGGCTACAAATGGTCTCCAGCTAGCCAAATATAACCTTTTCCAGTCTATGATCGGTACAGGTGGACTAGAGCACTCAGTCCATTCCATGTAAACACAGCCCATACCATTACCGAGTCACCACCAGCTAGCACAGTGCCTTGTTGACAACTTGGCTCCATGGCTTCGTGGGGTCTGCACCACACTCGAACCCAACCGTCAGCTCTTGCCAACTGAAATCGAGACTTATCTGACCACGCCACGGTTTTCTAGTCGTCTAGGGTCCAACCAACATGGCCACGAGCCCAGGAGAGGTTATGCTGTCAGCAAAGGCACCCGCGTCGGTCGTCTGCTGCCACAGCCCATTAACGCCATATTTCGCCACTCTCTCCTCACGGATTCATTCGAAGTATGTCCCACATTGACTTCTGTGGTTATTTCATGCAGTGACGCTTGTCTGCTAGCACTGACAACTCTACTCGAATGGCTCTACTCTCAGTCGTTAAGGGAAGGCCGTCATCCCCTGCGTTGTCAGTGGTTTGATTAGATTAGATTAGATTTGCTTTCATTCCATCCGTAGTGAGGAGGTCCTCCAGGATGTAGAACATGTCACAAAAACAACAATACATGACAAATATTTACAACTAAAACAAATAAACTAATGTACCATTCCACAAGTCCCAAGTGTAATGATCGTCATTTTTAATGAACACTATATTAAAGAGTCATTTTACAAATACTAATGCACTGAATTTAAAATAAAAAAGTTTATTTACTTATTTATAAGGTAATAAATGTGTAATACAACTACTGTAATACTTATTTACAATGAACACATTACTGAACTGAAGTTACATTGTGTGTGTGTATATATATATATATATATATATATATATATATATATATATATATATATATATCAGGAATCAGTTGGTTTTACTGAGAAATTCATCATTGGAGTAGAAGGAGTTGGCCACCAATAAATCCTTTAGGCTTCTCTTAAACTGAATTTCATTGGTTGTCAAGCTTTTTATGGCTGCTGGCAGCTTATTGAAAATGTGTGTCCCTGAATAATGCACACCTTTTTGTACAAGATTAAGTGACTTTAAATCCCTGTGAAGATTATTCTTATTTCTAGTATTGATTCCATGAATTGAGCTGTTGGTTTGAAAAAGTGATATATTTTTAATGACAAATTTCATTAAGGAATAAATATATTGGGAAGCAGTAGTTAGTATCCCTAGTTCCCTAAACAGGCTTCTGCAGGTTGTTCTTGCGTTCACACCACATATAACTCTTACGTTTTTGTGCCCAGAAAACTTTAGCTTGGCTTGATGAATTACCCCAAAAAATAATTCTGTATGACATTATGGAATGAAAATAAGCATAGTATGCCAGCTTTTTCATTTTTAAATCCCCCATGTCTGACACAATTCGCATTGCAAATAGAGATTTGTTAAGACGCTTCAGCAGTTCTGTGGTGTGCTCCTCCCAGTTGAATTTATTATCAAGATGTAATCCCAAGAATTTAACACTGTCCATTTCTTCTATCTGCTTGTGATCGTATGTTAGGCATATACTCGTGGGACACCCCTTACAAGTTCTGAACTGCATGTAGTGTGGTTTTTCAAAGTTTAGTGTCAAAGAATTGGCTAGGAACCAGTGATTAATGTCCACAAATATTTTATTAGCTGATCTTTCTAAGACTACACTTGATTTGCTATTTATTGCAATTTTTGTATCATCAGCAAACAAAACGAACTTGGCATCTGGTAATGTTACTGATGAAAGGTCATTGATATACACAAGAAAAAGTAAGGGCCCCAAAATGGAACCTTGTGGGACCCCACATGTAATTAGTTCCCAGTTGGATGATGCCTGATAGCTCGATATATGTCTCTTTCCTAATAAGACCCTTTGTTTCCTGCCAGAGATGTAAGATTTGAACCATTTTGTAGCGTTTCCTGTTACACCACAATATTCTAATTTACTTAAAAGGATATTGTGATTTACACAGTCAAATGCCTTTGACAGAGAGGTAACGGCTGAAATTTGGTATTCTCGGCACACTCTTGACGCTGTGGATCTCAGAATACTGCCCTTTTATACCTTGTATACGTGATAGCGCCACCATCTGTATTTGGGCATATCTCTATCCAATGACTCTTTTCACCTCGGTCTATAAAACATTCTGCCAAGAACCAATGGAAAAGTCAATTAATACAGTTTGCGTGGACAGCAAAAGTTGCTGTCTTGTCAAGCCCACAGCCGCTCGGCATGTTATCTCTTCGACGCAACAAGGTAGCGCTGATTTGAGACTTTCCCACGAAATTTAAAGATTGTAGGGTAGAGTCCCCGTTTTGGCAAGAAGTTTTAATCTGCCAGGAAGTTTCAGATCAACGCACACTCCACACTGCAGATCGAAGACTAATTCTGGAAACAGTACCGCGCTCCGGTGGTCGTCCTACGAGTCACAGAGAACAGTAGCTCTCGTCTTCCACATACTCGTACTCTCCTACGGTAGTACATCCGTGTAGTGACAACGACATCCCACCTCGCCTTCTGACTGCTTCGCCTCTTTTAAGCAAAAGAGTCTATTATGATAGGTTTGTTGCCACAATAGTGGGCTGCCGGACCGGTTTGTGAGTGCATGGCTGTGGGGATTGCGAAGAGAAACGTCGTCCTCAAAAGGAAAGGGTCTTATGAAAAATCTCCTGAAGATCCTCTGCTCGTGTTTCGTTTGGATGTAACAATTAACAGCATGCTGTTAATTGATGGTTAGCAGAAAGTAGGCATGGTCGTTATGGCTTTTCGGTTACACCTGTTTCTTTTGTCTTCTTCATTGTAACCTGACTGTTAAAACCACTCAAGTTAACCAATATCTGAAATGATTGATTTTCACTTTTTATTGCTGTTATTTCCAATAAAAACAGATGTCGTAAAAAAACTGAAAAATTCTGAGACTGCGGCAACTTTTGCTTTATAAATTTCAGTGTGATTCACAATCAAAATATCAGCTAAAATTGACAAATAAAAGTAAACTTACTACAGCCACAGTTCGCTGCTCTTCTCGAAAAATAATGAGCTGAATACTAAACATGATCACCAGTATTCTCTTACCGATTGTAATTTTTTGAAACTCTGATAAAAATCGTGTTGTATTCAAGGATGGCACCACTATTTGTATTTGTATTTCTTTATTCATTCTGTAAATGGTGATTTAGTACATAGTTTGTGCAAAAGATGTAGGGCAAGTCAGGTTTTATATAGCATATAAAAGTCTATAGACACTGTGCTTTAGAAAAATCATGCAATACTGGTTGAATATTGGCAACATAATTATAAAAACAATTAGATGATTGAAAGAATAGTATGATTAAGAACATGTGGTCAACTAAACTATATTTCCTTGGTGCTCTAAGAACTCAGGAGCAGAATAGAAGCAGTGGTCAAGCAAGTAATCTTTCACTTTCAGTTTGAACTTATGTAAGTTTTGCACCTATTTATTATGCATGTAACGATTCTGTCTAGTATCATGACAGGCAAATCAGTTACTTTTATGAAGATTAGTACTTCATAGATATGTAAACACAGAAGGGACAGTATATTAAGACTTTTAAATATTGGTCTACAGCAGTCACTGCATTTAGCACGTATTATAATTCCAACAATCTTTTATTTTGTTGCCTAAATGTTTTTCTACTGCATATGGAGTTCCCCCAAAGTATTCTTACAGAATATAGAAGTGTATTTAAATTTTTATTTACATTATTCTTGTGTGTCAGATTATAATCGATAAGCATGCCTAAAAATCTGAGTATTACGAGTACTAAGTACTAAAGGGTGGAAACAGAGGTGGGAGAACCCGGTTTATCACGTTAAGTTATCTGTCTGCAAGGGATACAATCAAATAAATGCATATTATGTAGACGTAGCCACCAGCTCACCTACTTTATATTTTTATTTTATATTATGAATGAATGAGTGGATTGAAGTCAGTCTCGATGTCAACAGCAAAGATGGTAAAGGTGCAAGAGACGGACGCAGCAAGAGTGAGAGCGAAAGATCAAAAGTTGCTGTGTTTCATGCACCGTCACTTTTGGATGGTATCGTCTTTTTTACTCTGAAGCAGCCACATAATTAAGGGTTTGGTTACTACCCCGCGTTTATAGTACGTCAACAAAAGTGTAGGTATATCAGCCAAATTTCCTTTCTCTTCCAAGGAACATTGTTGACGTTTTCCAATTACATCATGCCGCAAGTTTGTTGTGTATTATCCAGTTTTTAACCTTCTAAACAAATTGAGTATTGTACTCCATTGCTAATGCATTCAGTACAGTACTTTAAGTGTGTATGCGCCTATTCCAATACATCACACACATTAAATTTCTAATGAAACACACTGGACAACCAAAAAAATTTATCGATATTTGAATGCAGGGAACATAATTCTTGACCAGTAAATGTCTCTGCCAAGTGTTTCAATTAGTCTAAGCAGTCTGCATAAATAAAGCATAAATTTTTCGGAAAGAAAACATATCAAATGATTTGGCTACAAGTAAGAAATAATATAGATTAGAGAAACATTTGATGCACCTCATTTGCTGTATATCTTTTACATCATCATTCAAAGACACGTCAAACAGTTCTCTGATCTAGTTCATTTCTTACGTTTAGACAAATCATTTCACAAAACATTTGACCAATTTGTTTTCTTTTTTTTCAAGTTTTATTCCGAAGGCATGATCTTATTGGCATCTTGTTCGCTTTCCTTGCATCTTCCGCTCCGGAAATGTCGTTAGTTCAGTGCTTCATCCGAAGGAAGCCTATTCGACAGTTAAATATTACACCAATATATCTCTTTATGCGCAAAATAACTAGGACTTGAAGAGATGAACTTTTCGACATTTCAAATGCAGCTGTCAGCGAAATATTTCAATGTTCCTTCAACTCACTAACTTTTTCTTAATTGCCCTGACTATTCTCAAGCAATTAAATACTTTTTTTGCAAAACCAGACCTCATGCTTGTCAATTTGATACCCTATTTGCTCATTCCGTCTTCGTTTGGCTATAAAAATTCGGACAAACAAACCCGTGTTGTAGTTTGTAGCGAGATTTGTTTCCGATCCACTCAGACATTTGCCCCGTGTATTAATCAAAGACGAACACGTACGCCGGCCGCGGTGGTCTCGCGGTTCTAGGCGCGCAGTCCGGAACCGTGCGACTGCTACGGTCGCAGGTTCGAATCCTGCCTTGGGCATGGATGTGTGTGATGTCCTTAGGTTAGTTAGGTTTAAGTAGTTCTAAGTTCTAGGGGACTTATGACCACAGCAGTTGAGTCCCATAGTGCTCAGAGCCATTTGAACCATTTTGAACGAACACTTACCTATTTGCTTTGTATCGTCTGTGAAAACCTCGTTTCGAAATTTTGAACCGCTTAAGAAATACGACGAATTTTACAACCATATGATTCACACTGCACAGGAACGGAATTGGGCACACAGCGTGCCACGTATTTGCTAGATATAAAATCCAAAATCGCGAGAACAAAGAGAGACACCTCTCTGATATCGACTTGAAATGCAATTTTGATACGTTGGCTACATTTCGTACACAGAAAGGTATCAACTTGTGGCGTTGCAGTGCTTGTTATGAAAATAGGATGAGGGATCCGCCTTATACAAGACCCCTTTTCAGTTTCGCTTTACCCAGACATGCCTCAGCACTTTTTGCGCTATCTTCAGTGAGTTATTTTATTCTCTTACGGTAACATTGTTGTTACATATTAACATATAGAGAAACTTTCGGTATAAATATTTACAACTGTGAACGAATAGTTGTTGTAAAAAATTATACGTCATTTATTTACAGTTCACAGTTGATATATGTAGTAACGACGTGAAACACTGCATGTTGTTCATTACATATGTCTAAAGTTCTAGTTACACCTTGGTTGGCAAAAGAGTGGATGTATGCATTAGTTTACGTACAACAACAAATTTTACTCTCAAAAAGATGGATTACCCATGGGATCCCCAATCAGTGGCCTTCTAGCTGACATTTTCCTCCACCGTATAGAAAAACAAGTCTTTGACAAAATAGTCATACCAAAACAGCAAAAACTAATATATTGAGACAGATATGTAAAGGATATAATTTGTTTAATAGATGAGCCACAGACTCGCATAGAACAACTTTATGACAACACCCACCCACAAATACAGTTAACCACTGAAATACAAACAGACAGAAAATTTCCTAGGTTTTACCAGGTACAAGAGAAACAATAAATATGAATTCACAATCTACAGGAAACCCACAATAACCAGCACCATTATTCATAACCAATCCAATCACCCATTAACTCAAAGAAGCCAGCATCAGATATTTACTACATAGACTGAACAAAACACCAATGAACAAATATGATTACATACAAGAACTGAACAGAATAAAACAAATTGCACAGGAGAATGGATATGATGCAAAGAGAGTAGATAAATAACAAAATACAAAACCAAGCAACACATAACCATGAAACACACACACACACACACACACACACACATACATACAAAAATACACAAAACACAATACACAACAAATCAGCAGACAGTGAGCAACAAATGACACATAATGACTTACAACAACACTCACACGCAGGGTGGGTAATATACTAAAGAAAGAAGGACTCAACATAGCATACAGAACCAACAACACAATGCAAAGCAGACTTGGAAGAAATACCACCAACACTGACAAGTACAGCCGATCTGGTATATACCATCTTATTTACAACTGCTGTCAATCTGTATATCTGAGTCAAACATGCAGGAATTTCAGAACTAGGTATACAGAACACTTCAGAGCACTGAAAAGCAATAGCTCGCACTCAACATTCGCAGATCACCTGTTAGCACACAATCACCACCCAACAAACAGTGAAACTGACGTACAGATCCTTAAAACTAGTAGCAGCTTATACAAAAAATTAGCTATAGAAGAAAACTATCACATCAAAAAGTCAATAGCCAAATGAAAGAAAGTACTAAATGAATACACATTACTGTGCAATAAAACTATCGGTGTCACAATTGAAGAACTGCACGAATAACACCCAGACCAAACCAACTCATGAGAAAAAAATACATCTCTCTCTCTCTCTGTCCCAGTCCTGAACACACACACACACACACACAAACCAAACACCACAAACGCCAAATGGACTTCAAATTTGCGCGCCTCACCCAGGGAAACTGCCACGAAACAAATGAACACTACACAGCTATAACAACACGTAATGACGGCGAAAACTCTGCCCATGTTTGAAAATTCGTGGAAAGTGTATTGTCAAACGACCATAAGTCACAGACATCAACGTATTCACCTCGCCAAAACATATGAGAAAAACAGTACAACATTAAAGGACTAAGTTACACACAAAAATGTGTTATACACTCATTTCCGTTCGTAAAGGCATAACAAACTGGTAATAAGTATTACGTTTTGCTGTTTGCAGACGGCAAGTTGTGGATTGTGTAGCAGACTAGCCACCAACATAAATACCCTATAGCTTCATGTAGCCTATGTAAACTAATGCATTCATCCACTCTAACTAGAACTTTTGACATTATGTAATAAACATACAGTGCGTCAGGTCGTTAATACATATCTCAACTGGGAACTGTAAGCAAATGGTGTATAATGTTTTACAACAGTTATTCATTCACAACTATAAACATTTTGTACCAAACGTTCCTGTAAGTGTTAATATGTAACAACAATTTTACACTAAGAAAATAAAATAACCCACTGAAAACAGCGGAAAAAGTGCTGAAATATGTCTGAGTGAAACTAAACTGAGAAGGTGTCTTGCATAAGGCGGAATTCCTCATCCTACAGAAACGTATGACAAAATAAACTATACACAAAGTCTGCGCAGTGCCTTTTTACCTCTGCGAAATGGAAAATAATACACGCAGCAGTTGTTTACTAAGTTTCGCGCAGCACAGTAACTACTACAAATAACGAAAAGAAATTCTGCCCTTTATCGAGCAAAGACATCAAGATCTAAGATGCTAGAAAATAAATTTTTTTCACCAGTTCGTTCGCTTAAAATCGGACGATAAGTATTTAATGACACCCGGCACATTTGCTCGAGTACTTCACCGAGAAGATTCGTAGTTCCTGTTGTAACTATTACGCGCGTTGTAGTGACAAGATTCGAATGCGTTTGAATTCAAACGTCACTAGTTACAGCAAACAACAAGCAGCAATACAGATATCATCCTAGGACACTTCCGTAGTTCAAACCTGCAGTCGTATTTTGTCTCCCGAAGCAGTTGTGTACTGTCACTCACGTAGGACGTGGCCTTAATGTATAAGTGAGAAATAAGTTTAAAAAACAAAACAGCCTCCCCCAACAAATTTCTTGTAATGTCTTCTGTGTACCTAAAAGGGAGTCAGAAGAGTGGATAAAGAGATGGTGTGCCTCGCACACGGCACTCACCCAGTATGTCGGACTGAGGCAGCCACTTGCCGGTTTTAACATTCAGTGGTTGCCCGGGCATCGAGTCCGTCTCCCATTTCCACAGCACTCGTTGCTTCAGCTGGGAAAACACCTTCAGGAAAGCTGAGCGTTTCTCCTCTGACCAATGGGCACTTTTCACGTTGGAGCCCATACTGAAGTATATCGCTCCGTCTGTGGCCTCGTCCAAAAATTTCTGTATGTCCTGCGGAACAGGAAAAATACGAAAAACATTTACACAAGTAATAGATTATTTTTAAAGATTTAATATTGGCTGTAATTACATTTTAGTACTGTAGCGGAACACGTTTTCTAAGACGGTGATCACGAAATAAAATTTAGTGAGACAAACGTGAAAGCTAAGGCCTCACGTTATTATACCCGCATGTATAGAGACGCCATAGAGATCTGCAAGCACGAAAATAATTTTAATAAAAAAGAAGAAGGATTAAAACTAGACAAGCTGTTGCGGTCGACTCTGTACCAACGAGGTGACAGTCGATTACCTGTAATGGAGAGAGATGGCACTAGCCAGAGATAGTTTTAAAGTCGAAAGCACGTGAGGAGTGGTGGCGCCATCTAAGCGCTCTATATAAGTGGGACCTGCAGCGCCTAGCGGCCAGTCGCCGACTCACCTCGGAAGATGTCGCCCGCAGTAGGCAACGAAACGTGAGGAAGGAGAAGAGGTTTTATATACGGACCGGCAATTCAGCCCGGAAGTTTTAACTAATGAAGACGCCGGCCGTGAAAGCTTACATGTTATGAATCGATAATGGTGTTACAAGTGTTTAATACGTCTTGTAAATACTTATCTGTATGTGAATTTTTGCTGCTTTATCGCCAGAGGTTACGATTTTATTGTTCAATAACGCATTTCGAGTCAGTTTCGTTCGGGGCGCCTAACTCTATCAACGACAACCTTTCGAAACCTATGATACGTTAGTATTGGGACAACCTATGTTCTCACGCACTCTGGATTGTTTCAGGTATATCCAAGATAGCGGCGATGACGTCATCCAAGATGGCGGCGTGTAGACTTGGCAACAGTGCATCATGTCATCCAAGTCAGTGGCTGTGACGTCATTCAGGATGGCGGACTTTGGTGGGAAGATAAGTCACTTGGGCTACCCCCACTAACCGAAATCACCCGATTGCCACCTCTTCCTAGGAACTGCCGCCAAGTTTGAATTTTGGTAGTAAAGAAAGGTCACTTGGGGTTTCTCTACCAATCTACGAAAATTGCAGGAAACAAAGCTCACCTCCACTAACCTAAGTCACCCAGCCACCACCTATTGCTAGAGATTGCTGGGAAAAGGGCTCAGCCTGCACTGGGCTGGTGGAGAGAGGAAGGAGTGTACTTCATTTATTTTGGAACAATCAATATTCATAGTGATACAGAAAACATGCTCTGATGTGCCACACAGCATACAGACTTGCAAACCACTCCTAAATAACACATGTGTAATGCTCTGCACGCGCACTTGCTAATTGTAAACTGTCAAAATAACGCATTGCACAGTCTACAGACCTGCAAACCACTCGTAAATAATGAAATACATTTATGTCCAGAGAGCCAAACAACTCGTAAATTGTCAGAATAATAATCCATCTAAAAGACTCTGAAAAATGTGCTTGCTAATCGTCAACTGTCGAAACCAGGCATCAGTCTTTATTTAAACAATTAGAGACAGCACCACCATACAGTGTGTTTGCCAGGAGGACTGCACTCCAGCTGACCTAGTACACAGTGCCACCACCAGAGGGCACTGTCGTCCATTCCGTGACAATCCAAGATGGCATCAGCTGACAAGGCAAGTACCATTATCCAAGATGGCGGCGAGCAATGTGTTCACCACGAGGTCTAGACCTAGTACACACTGTCACAACCAGAGAATGCTGTCGTCCATTCCATGATGTAATCCAAGATGGTGGGGTGAAATGGCGACAAAAGTACCTTGCCTGTGATGGACATAAGTCTTTATTTTGCAGATAGCCTCTCCACCACGATATCTAAACTGACCTAGTACACAATACTGCCACCAGAGGGTACTGTCATCCCTCCTGTGTCATAATCCAAGGTAGTACTCTGGAGGTGGAAAATGGCGCGAAACTGACTCAGCCTGGACTGGGCTGCTGGGGAGAGTAATTTTGAAACATTTTATTTAGGGAGTATATTTATCACAATGACACAAAACACTCGCCCTGATCTGCTTGGGGTCACAATACACAGTCAGCAGACCTGTAAACTACTTCTCAATAACGCTCTCCAGACATGCAGTACAGACATGCAAACTCCTCCTAAATAATTCAGTACACTGATGTGCAGGCACGAAATCAACTCGTAAACTGTCCAAATAACACATAACACAGCCTACAGACACACTCACAAAGTAATCCAACAGACACGCAATCAACACATGCAAACACCCTCTGCCACCCTCTGTCCACTAGACCGCACAGGAGGCTACAGGCGGCCCCAGCAAAGTGACGCGCCCATCAGCTGTCAAACTACACACAGGTGCCATGAAGCATGAGGCGGCGACATCCCTTTCATACTTGATACCTGAGAAATTCCTCTGGAAATACGTGTTCACCTAGGCACTGTTGCTGACGCAACCGGGTGGAGGAGCAGCTGCACCAGGGGCATGCAAGCTGTCACGGCCGCGAGCCACCACTGGACGCAGGTGACAGTTGTCTCTATTCTCTATTTTTGGGTATACAGTCAGTGTTATACAGACTCAGAGAACTCCAAGGCGCGCTCACACAGCTACCATATGTGGGACACACCTCCGGGCAGGACGTGTCTTTACCATTGATGACAGAGTTGCACAGGGCGCATTGCTCCTAGTGTGACATTAGAGATGTGTCTAACCGTACTTAACTGCCCAGCGTGACTGACGCAACACCATGCGTAGATACATACCGTCGCTTGCGTGTCTAGGTGTCTAGCAATGTTCCCAGTGTTATACTGAAGCCACATGGTTATCTAAAATAATAACCGACTCGACCTCGTGGATGTATAGTGTCCCAGAAATAGTTAACGCTCGCTTTCATTATGTGTCAACTTGTATGCTCTGAAATTCTTGCCCTACCAGAACCTGTTTACGAAAATAGCGCAGAATGACGTCATATGCAGTCTTCCTCACAGACCTAAGGTTGTACCCTGTCCATCACTTGTTACCATTCTGCTTTCAACACACACAAACGTTCTCACCACTATGTAGAGGCTCCTACATAACAGCACAAAGGATGTGCATGAACCGAGAATTATGGTTCGCTCTTATCGAATTTACCCACCGAATTACTGATGCCACCGGCTTTGAAGCACCATCCACATTTTCTTTCTTCCTGCAGACAGGACTTCCAGCAGTAAAATTATTTTGCACAAATCGCTAAATTGCATTGACAGGTTTACCGTTATCGATCGCAAATAGACAGTGCTTTAATCCACATACAGCCGTCAATAGGGTATATTTCCGATACTTCACTCATTGTCGAATGTCTTTCAACTGAGGCCACGATCGTAACATTTAGTTGTAAGTACAGGGATGAAATATATATGTGACAGATTTCTTAGGATGATTGATTCTACCTGTGCATGCTCGGCCTGCAGTGCCGGTGACCTGTGAGGGGGTGATTCAGGTTTCCCTTTAATGGTTGGAGCTGTCAGAATGGAGAGGCCTATTGGAGTGTAGGAATGTATATGAATTAAGGTGTTGTCCTCTAGACTACCGAATAGCGGATTAATACTTAGTATGTGTTGGATAGCTTTCGTGATTGCGTGGAAATTTGAGAATTAATATGGAGGTGTGTTCGCGCTGGACCATTATTCCCTCCCATGTAAATTGTTCAGTTGACTGCTTCTGCACATTTCACGCTTTTATATAGTTGAGAAAAGTTCGATTGTGGGGTGTGCATCTAGCACGTGGAAGACACGTTTGCCGGTTCTCTAGACATAAGAAACACCTTAGTTGACCTCGTAAATTATAGGGATGATTTCGAATCTGTTACATCACTCAGATCAGTATTCACTGGTGGAAATATCATTTTTCGTCTGTTTGTTTCTAGTTACTCAGTGGTTTAGACCACGCTCCACCTAGCTAAGATTTCAGGTTTGCATAGAAATAATTCTCAGTCTATATCTTCGAAATTATGTTGCATGAGCGATCGGTATGATACTCCAGTGTGCAAACCATGTGAAATTAGGTATGTTCTTGTAATCCCAGAGTCTGGAGATGGGTGCAGAAACACGAGCAAGCAGTCAGGTCTGGACCAGAAACAGCAAAGTGGTTGTCCCAAGGGGAGGGGGGGGGGGGAGAGGGAACGAGCCAGTCTTTGCATAACAGTTCTGAGAGTGACTTAGATCCACTGACGGCTTTCTGATGTAAAAGGGATGATTTTGTATGGCAGAAGATATGAATTGTATGTTTACTACATCGACATGGTACATGGTGATATATTGCTGGGTTCGAGATCAGTTTCATGCTCTAGTATTCAATCTCCTTTCCTTAGAGGGAGAGCAGTGTAATTGTGAAAGAGTCTTTCCATATTTGACGACATATATGGCAATTTGCGAGGTGTAGTTGTCAGTGTAATATGGTGATTAGTGTAAAATAGTTTATTGCCACTGAATGTCACATCTGTAGAAAGGAAGAAAAGGTGGATGGTGCTTCCCTAGGACTGAGGAGCATCGTGATGTATAGCCAGTGTGAGTGTGGGCATACCATAATTTTTTTGGGTGCTGTACACATGTAAAAGATAACTGCACTGTTTGTGTAAAATGCGTATATATTGTATTGTAAAGTTACTGTGGCTTACATTGTGTAAAATGTGTATATATTACATTTAAAGTTAGTTTGGTTTATGTTGTGGATTGACTAGAGAGGATGACTGTGTCCTATCATGAGGGACGTATAGATTCGACACATTGATAACCGTGAGGGTATGAGAGAGATCTTTTATGTGGAAAATTATGTGCACTATAGATACTGAGATTCGTTCCAGAAGCACAGCCGTCGTGAGGAGACATTACCTGTACATCGACCGGTGTCAGACTGTAGCAGCAATCGTAATATTTAATTGTAGTTACACTGGTAAATATGTTACTGGCTTCCAATATTCTTGTGAGTCTCATATGTATTTGATGATCTGTAGACAACTTTGCGGGTTTAACTGTCAATGCAATTTAGCAATCTGTGCAAAATAATTTTACTGCTGACTGTCCTGTCTGCAGAAAGAAAGAAAATGTGGATGGTGCTTCGATGCTGGCGGCATCAGTAATTCGGCTGGTAAATTTGATAAGAGCCAATCCTTTGTGCTGTGATATAGGAGCCTCTGCATAGTGGTCTGAACGTTTGTGTGTGTTGAAAGCAGGAATGGTAACAAGTGATGGACAGGTCCGCGAGGAAGACTGCATTCGACGTTATTCTGCGCTATTTTCGTAAACAGGTTCTGTTAGGGCAAGAATTTCAATGCATACAAGCTGACACATAAAGAAAGCGAGCATTAACTAGTTCTGGAACACTATACAATTTCTGCGAGGTCGACTCGGTTATTATTTTACATAGCCATGTGGCTTCAGTATAACATTGGGAATACACGGTGTTGCGTCAGTCACGCTAGGCGCGCCCTGTGCAACTCTGTCATCAATGGTAAAGACACGTGCTGCCCGGAAGTGTCTTGCGTATGGTAGCTGCGTGAGCACATCAGTGTACTGCATTATTTAGGAGGGGTTTGCATGTCTGTGCTGAAATTATTTCGGTAAATTAGACATCCCTAAATAAAATGTTTCAAGATAAATAGAGTACACTCCTTCCTTACTCTCCCCAGCAGCCCAGTGCAGGCTGAGTCATTTTCGCGCCATTTTCCCCCTCCACACCACCAATTTGGATTATGTCACAGGACAGATGACAGTACCCTCTAGTGGCAGTACTGTGTAGTAGGTCAGTTGGACTCTAGATCTCATGGTGGAGAGGCTGCCTGCAAAATAAAGACTTACGTCCATCACAGGTAGAGTCCTTTTCATGCCATTTCACCCAATATCTTGGATTACGTCATGCAATGGACGACAGCACTCTCTGTTAGTGGTTGTGTGTAATAGGTCTAGACCTTGTGCTGAACACACTGTTTGCCGCCATCTTGGATAATGGTTCATGCGGCATCAGGTGACGTCATGGCTGCCACCTTGGT
Organism: Schistocerca nitens; assembly: GCF_023898315.1. Lineage (NCBI taxonomy): Eukaryota > Metazoa > Arthropoda > Insecta > Orthoptera > Acrididae > Schistocerca > Schistocerca nitens. Next base: position 16,220,270 of record NC_064622.1, read on the forward strand.
ATGTCACAGAACAGACGACATCGCCCTCTGGTGGTGGTACTGTGTACTAGGTCAGTTGGAGTGCAGACCTCCTGCTGAACGCATTGGATGGTGGTGCTGTCTGTAATTGTTTAAATAAAGACTGATCCCTGATTTCTACAGCTGACGATTAGCAAGCATGTTTGCAGAATCTTTTAGATGGATAATTATTTTGACAATTTACGAGTTGTTTGGCTCTCTGGATGTAAATGTATTGCATTATTTACGAATGGTTTGTAGAACTGTAGGCTGTACAATACGTTATTTCGACAGTTTAAAATTAGCAAGTGCGTGTGCAGAGCATTATACATGAGTTATCTAGGAGTAGTTTGCAGGTCTGTATGCTGTGTTGGATGTCAGAACGTGTGTTCTGTATCAGTGTGATAATAAATTGTTCCAAAACAAATAAAGTAGACTCCTTGCTCTCTCCACCAGCTCAGTGCAGGCTGTCCTTTTCCCAGCAATCCTTGCGAAGAGGTGGCGGCCAGGTGACTTCGGTTAGTGAAGGCAGCCTAAATCACTTATCTTCCTGCAATTTTCTTTGGTTAGTAGAGATAGCCCAATTGACCTATCTTTACCACTAAAATTCAACCTTGGCACCAGTTCCTAGGAAGAGGTAGTGGTTGGGTGACTTAGGTTAGTCAGGGTTGACCAAGTGACCTATCCTCCCGTGGTTTTCTTAGGTTAGTAAAGGTGTGACGCATTATCCTGCTGTTGGAATTTGAAATTCCCACCATTTTTCTGTGGGAGGGGAGGGGAGGGGGGTTGGGTTAGTGGAGGTAGCCCAATTGACCTGTCTTCCCGCTAAAATCCGCCATCTTGAATGACGTTATAGCCGCCATCTTGGATGATGTCATGTGCTGTTGCCAATTGTATACACCGCCATCTTGGATACATCTGGCACAAGTGCAGAGTGCGCCAGAACATAGGTTGTCCCAGTACTTACGTTTACTGTGTTTCTTCACTTAATGCACTCTTTCTGGTAGTAACGTTTACTTCCCCGATTTTCGGAAGCTGACAAAACGACTAACACGTGGAACAACAAATATTTTCTTAACGTATAACATGTTAGCCGACTAGAAAAGATATGTGTTTCGATATTGTGCTGAAACTGCGTTTTGTTTGTGTTTCATGGTGTATATGAGAGCAAGAAAGTATAATGGAAACAATCCTTTTGTATTCACTGGTGCTGAGTGACTCTTGTTGATCGGTCACATTTATGGTACTGTGGGTACATTTCATAGTCAAAGATTTCTTATAATTACATACTCGTAAATTCATTTTCAAGTAGCATTCGAATAATTCTTAGAACTTATTGGTGTGGAATGATATTGAGAAGTCCACTGCTAAAATTAGGATTTTTCTGCTTTTACATTCGTGTTAGTTCTACTTGCTGGGAACTAATATTCATGTTACTCGGTTTTTCTTTGCGGGTTCTCACTCTGGTACAATTATTAAGTAAACTGCCTTTATTTTCGATGTGTTTTGTGTTTTGATATGGATGTCACTCAGTCTCGTTTTGTCACAGTAGTTTTAAGGCGGGCTGTCTGGAAGGTGAGATATTTATGAAAACATAGATAACAGAAGCTGGTGCCATCAACTTTGAGCACCACAAAAAAATGGCTCTGAGCACTATGGGACTTAACATCTGAGGTCATCAGTCCCCTAGAACTTAGAACTGCTTAAACCTAACTAATGTAAGACATCACACACATCCATGCCTGAGGCACGATTCGAACCTGCGACCGTAGCGGTCGCGCGGTTCCACACTGAAGCGCCTAGACCCTGAGCATCACAGTTGCGGCTGCAAGTACTTGGTTGGAGGCGAACGCTTGAAATATATCATTATGAGAACACAAGTGACACTTCACCATGTAGCTGTGTTCATTTGTGCCTTATTCATGGGGACCATGAACTTGAAACATGGGTAGAATAATAATTCTGTCATATAGTGAGGTGAAATCTTTTAACTTATCTTTGATAATGAAAAATACTATAATTTTTTGTCTGTATATACTAATCATAGCTTTCTGCTACTATTATTTATGTTGTGTGGCTTCGCCGTCAGCTTTATGACAAACGAGGTGACATTTGATCGACTGTTTGCAATGCACAGGTGCCAGTGTGACTGAGTCATTCTGGAGTAGAACCAGTTCGTGAACTGATTAGGTCTACCTTCTGTTGTGACCAGACGAAACTAGTTTCATTTGACCATAACTGTGGGTTGTTTGATTGCTATGGGAGAAGCCTAATCAAACTAGAACACATTAAATATTCACTTTATTTCATGAATGAATAAAATAGTTACTTAACTTTGACACATTTCTTTGTCACAGGATTGCTTGTTGATTTAAAACTGTCATGGACCAGCAGATCATCACTTGGTGCTCTAATTAACAAACTGTTCTCTTGAGGTACAATGCTCAACATTAGTAACAGTACAATTTCATCTGCAACTTTAATTCTTGTTGGTCCTATGGGATAATGTTGACTGCTGTGGCTGAGGTCTCAAATTGGGCTGAGCTCTTGCTGGCTGAGACTATATCGACGTAAGGGTGAGGGCGCTGCTGTTGCTGAGATGGGGGCGTGGTCTTCTGGAATGCCTCCCATTGGTTGCTACGGACTGCAACGAGCCCTCGCTGTTGTCTGTGGTATTGATTCACATCGGCGATTTTTAGTGTGGGTCCATGCTCTCTGGACAGTATCACTCCTTCCACATCCCATATTCAGATTTGGACGAAAATGGTGTTAACCTACACCACAAAACGCTGTACTGCTACATAAGTCATCACACCGAACAGGACTAGCAGACACTAACAGAGTATGCAGAAGTTACCGGTATTGACTAGTTTTGTCATGGCTCGCAATCCAAACGGTTTTAATATTCTGAGAGAACTTGGTCCGCGTAGGCCTTTTAGGATCCATCAAATTCTACTAGGAGTATCGTATCTGCCATCTTACGTTCATCCACTCCTCCTGTTTTTATAGTTTTGCACTCAAATTTTTTTAACCTTTTATAGATACGCTACATTCCCTCAACCTTACAGCTTTCCTTTCTTTGTTTACCACTGTCTTCCTGTTCGAGCTGTTGACATTCAAACAAATGGTTCTCTTTTCTCCAAAGGTCTTTTAAAAATGGTTCAAATGGCTCTGAGCACTATGGGACTCAACATCTTAGGTCATAAGTCCCCTAGAACTTAGAACTACTTAAACCTAACTAACCTAAGGACATCACACACACCCATGCCCGAGGCAGGATTCGAACCTGCGACCGTAGCAGTCCCGCGGTTCCGGACTGCAGCGCCAGAACCGCTAGACCACCGCGGCCGGCAAAAGGTCTTTTAATTTTCGCTTCAGCTGTATCTGTCTTTCCCCTAGGCACGCAGGCTTTTGTGATGTCTCAGGGGTCGTTACTGCTGTTTATCCTTATTAAGCAAAATCACCCCATATAAGTAAGAGACTTCATGAAAAAAAGCAGAATATCGTGACGAAGTTACAAACACTGGAACGCTTATTCTGCCAGAGCAGAACCTCTGCAACTGGGTAGTCAGCGGAGAACTCGGGTTCGATTCCAGCTACAGCCACGGAATTTTTTCTTGGTGGAACGACTGGAATGGCGAGCGTTCAGCCTCGTGATGCCAACTGAGGAGCCACTTGTACGAGAAGTCGACTTGGTCTGGAAGGCCGGCAGCAGCCAGGAGAGCGGTGTACTACGGGCACCACACCCCCTCCATGCTACGACCGAATGACGCCATTTGGCTGAGGACGATATGGCGTTCGGTCGATGTTAAATGGGCCATCAGTGCCAGTAGACAATGCTTAGCTTTTAGGGTTAAGCACCTGTCTGTTGTTCATTATTTACATGCTCTGAGCAGTTACCGATCCTTTGGCCACATTGCTTTCATCATTCATTGAACTATAGAGTATGTGATTCTGTTCTCAACTCCATGTGTCATAAATTTCTCCACCTCTACTAACCTTCAAGTTTCTAAGTACTACACTTTTACATTCTGGAAAGAGTAGAGGAATCAGTTTAAATAAAGTATTGGAAGAGGCAACCAGTAACACTGAGAATATACAGTAAAAGTAAAATTGTGACTACCTGAAATAGTCATCACTGAGATAGCGATTTGTAAATTTGAATCTCGTACGTTTTATTAAATTCTTTGTGTGTTCGAGATACACTGAGACCTTGGCCAACTAAAGATTTTCATAAGACTGCCACATATGAGGGGCATTCAATAAGTAATGCAACATTTTCTTTCTGAAAGAAAGTTTCATTGGGATTCCAATACACCATCTTATTTCCCAGTCTTTTGGCTACAAGACCATATTTTTTAACATAATCTCCGTCCAATGCGACGGCCTTACGCCAGATTTCTGGGAGGGCATGTATGCCGACATGGACCACTCTGTTGGTCGACATTGGAGATTCCCATGGAGTGGACCTTTCACTGGACCAAATAGGTGGAAGTCGGAAGGCGCAAGATCTGGCGTGTAGGGTGGATGAGGAGGAACAGTGCACTGAGGTTTCGTGAGCTCCTCTCATCTGCGCGGACTTCTGTGAGGCCTTGCATTGTCACGGAGAAGGAGAAGTTTGCTTGCACTTTTACGGCCCAGGGTAGCTTCCCTGGCATACAATACGAGTTGGTCCAAGTTCTACCTCGGCGGCTCCCAAAAGCCAGACTGGCTGCCTCAATGACCAGCAGATTGCCAGCTGGGGGTAAATGCCGAGCGAACTGTGGCAGGCGTGGAAGCTACTGCAGCATGAGCGAATGACTGGGTCCCCGAGTCTGCGAGCGAAGCGTAATGACATCGTGGGAGTCGAGAGATATTGTCACGCTAGTCACAAAGCAGAGTTTTTGGAAAAAACGACATTTTGTCTAAGGAGTGCGTGATTGATTCTCTTGTAAAATTTTTTTGTTTATTTATAGACGCAATTACATGTTTATAGCACACTCACAACCGGTTTCGGCCATACAATGACCATCTTCAGATGCTATAACAATACAAAAGAAAATTTATATTAAAACCTAAAAAATGAATGTAATATTTAACCACGCTTATTAGTAATATAATTGAATTTATGCGAAATACATACAGTTCATACATAAAGGCGGCATACACTCAAGACAGATTCATGCCTTGTTAAACTAGCTATAAAATGTAAAACACCGGTCTTATATAGATATAAAAATTTGTTAGATTTGGTTCACTGTCTTTGCGCTAGATGCGCGCGTCCTCTATAAGATAGTCATAATTTTTCAAAAACCTAAAATGTGCAAATTTACTATTAATATTTAGGTCAAATGTACATAAAATTTATGGTTAAAGAAAAGATCGTTAAATCAGTAAAATAACATTTCAGAACAAGGAGAAAACATTGCTATGGAGGAAAATAATAGTAGCACTCATAGTGCGTATTTCCGACGCCCGATGGTGCTGTATTTCCGGCTATTGCCTGTTTGTGCCGTTGTCCATTGGTACGGCAGGTACGACACGGGAGGTCGACTTGTGTAGCGCTCTGCTGCAGGTGGATGGCTCGCTCCTCAGCATTAAAGGTTGTTGACCTCTGCTGCGGCCCGCAGTAGACAGTGCAATACTCGACTGCCGGAAGGCTCCATCCTCGGCTGAAGCGCGTATGTTGTAAGAACGATTCGCTCAGGTGAACAGATCGCCGTAGATGTTGAAGTAGTCTTTTGCAAATTCATTCTGTTCACTGAGGAGTTTGTCAGGTTCTCTGCGTCTCGTAACATAAATCTCCATTTGTTCTAAAATGTCTAATCGCTTACTTTTTGTAACTTCATGTAGAATTTGGAGCTGTTCGTCGATGTTACCAATATTATTACCCTCCTCTTGCATATGTAAGCCTAGCGCTGTCTTATTACTGGGGTACGTGTGTTCTTTAAACCTTACATCAAAGGACCTGCCTGTCTGTCGGATATAGCTTTTTTCGCATTCTTGACATGATATTTTGTAGACCCCCGATTCACTATATTTATTACTTTTCCGTGGCAAATTATAACGCACTAGTCTTTCTAAATTATCGAAAGTCCTAAATGCAATTTTAACCCCGTTTCTTCGGAGTATATGTTCGATTTTATCTGATGTTTTGCCTATATATTTGATAGTGGTGTACTTATCCTTTTCGGTTGTCAGTTTTACCTGCCGTTTCTCGTTCCTTTTTATCTTCCTCTTACTTTTGCTATGTATGGACTTAACTATATCTGGTCCATAATCATATGCAAGGGCGACCTGTCTTAATATGTCAAGTTCTTTTTTCACTTCCATTTGACATAATGGAAGTTTTACTACTCTGTGTAACATTCAATAAAAATATGCATGTTTCTGACGTTGTGGGTGATTGGAGTGGGCATTGATAATCACGTCCGTACCGTCGGTTTCCTAAATATTTAGAACGCATGTCTACCATTTTTGCTATGAATCGTCACATCTAGGAAAAGCCGGAAATACAGCGCCATCCGGCGTCACAAATACACTCTACAAGTGCTACTACTATTTTCGTCAATAGCAATGTTTTCTCCTTGTTCTGAAATATTATTTTACTAATTTAACGATCTGTTCTGTAGCCTTAAATTTTATGTACATTTCACCTAAATATTAATAGTAAATTTGTACATTTTAGGCTTTTGAAAAATTATGACTATCTTATAGAGGACGCGCGCATCTAGCGCAAAGCCAGTGAACAAAATGTAACAAATTTTTATATCTATATAAGACCGGTGGTTTACATTTTATAGCTAGTTTAACAAGGCATGAATCTGTCTTGAGTGTACGCCGCCTTTAGGTATGAACTATATGTATTTCGCATAAATTCAATTATATTACTAATAAGCGTGGTTAAATGTTGCATTCATTTTTTAGGTTTTAATGTAAATTTTCTTTTGTATTGTTATAGCATCTGAAGATGGTCATTGTATGGCCAAAAACCGGTTATGACTGTGTCATAAACATGTGATTGTGTCGATAAATAAACAAAAAATTTTTTACAAAGCAGAGTGTCCTAAGGAGGCCTAGGTACAACGCAACAATAAGTAATCAGGTGCTGAACTAGCAGAAAGAGCCTCTGAGAGATGAAGCTGCGAAACCCTGAAGTCACTATGGCAGCTGACAGCGAGGTAAGACCAGGTCACGTGACGCCATAATCATCCCCACCGCTGCAGAGAGCGTGGGAAGCGCCAACGTAAGTACGTCACCCAGCTTAACTAAAGTCTGGTTGCTGAGTGCAGATTGCTGACTGCCCAGACCATAGTCTCAGCCCTTGTGTCAGTTGCAGCTATCCAGTGGAAGGGGAGGTTACGGAGTTCGACCCTCGGCACACCTCGCTGTCTTCGAACGTCTATGGAGGCACGAATCTGGCCGGAAGGACGCTGCTGATGCACTATAAACTTCCAACGCGGCAGTGATGGGGCGCAGAGGCCTCCATCACTCTGCAGGCCCCTTGGAGGCTTCTCCTGTGTGACCTGGACGCCGTCCGTCATCCGGCGGCGGGGGGGAGGGGGGGGGGGTTAGTGCTGCTGGTCATGCTCTTCCTGTGGCAGACACCGATGCTGCCGGCAACTGTCCACTAAATGGCGGCTGAGGGCATACCCCTGCGAGTCAGAGAGTATTTATGTCCCAGAATGAGATTTTCACTCTGCAGCGGAGTGTGCGCTGATATGAAACTTCCTCGCAGATTAAAACTGTGTGCCGGACCGAGACTCGAACTCGGGACCTTTGCCTTTTCGGTAGGTAGGAGACGAGGTACTGGCAGAAGTAAAGCTGTGAGGAGGGGCGTGAGTCGTGCTTGGGTAGCTCAGTTGGTAGAGCACTTGCCCGCGAAAGGCAAAGGTCCCGAGTTCGAGTCTCGGTCCGGCACACAGTTTTAATTTGCCAGGGAGTTTCAGTATATACCTGGGGCGGTGATTGTCGAGTGCAAATCTTCGGAGTTAACAAGAGGACTCTCGAGATCGATACTGGAGTCGGGGGCCACAGCCCGACGCTTCGCTGGATTGGCGGAACCGCAAGTCCAGTGCGTAACAGCCCTGTTTTGTTAGTGACGCCACTGGTCTGCGGGCCTGGATGTAGCGTGGCGCTTTCCAAGACAATCCTGTATTGCGTTATTGTCGCTGATGTTTCCTTGGCGCTTTCCGCGTGGCTAAATCCTGATCACTGCATCCTGCCTGACTTTCTCCTGATGACTATAGGAGTCTGGAATAGCACTGCTATGGCATTTTTGTGGGGAAAAACACGCTGAAGTTGTTTCCTCAGTTCGCCGAAAGTGGCACATTACACTTTAGTGTTGATCATGGCACCATGAGGGTCGATAGCAAATAGAATAATCCCTTCACAGTCCCAGAAGACGGTTGCCACGACTTTACCATCTCATGGTGTGGCTGGGAACTTTGTCTTCAGAGCAGAGGTGCGTCATTTCATGGAGACTCCCACCCCGTCGGAGGTTCGAGTCTTCCCTCAGGACTTGTTCTTAGCGTAAGTAACTTTAAGTTAAATTAAGTAGCGTGGTAGCCTAGCGACCGATAACCTCAGCACTTTGATCCCATTGTGTCCCATAGGAACTTACCAGCGCCACGATGGACCGCCATTTCCTGTTCGAAGTGAGAGACTCATGTTCCATGGTCTGTGACGATGCTCGACAAAAAATTGTCACAGTCAGCTTCGTAACGCACAGGCTATTCCGCACATGCGGTCCACCAATTCTCCTTGTCCTGTCACGAGGCCAGGAATCCAGTGCAGACACACTTTTGAGTGTGTCAGCACTACCAATAATAGATGTACATTTCAGCAGCGCGGTTTTTGATTGTCATATAGCGATCACCTCCAGTAACAGCGTGCACACGTTTCAACATTGTAGGAGTCACAGCCGCGTGCGGCCGGCTGGCAAGCTGGGGATCGGACAGGTTTGCGCGGCCTCCTTGCAATGATGACAGACGCCTCGCCCAACGACTCACCTTGCTTTTGTTCACCGCTACGTCTCCGTAGACATTCTGCAAGCGGCTGTGACTATCTGTGATGCTCTGGTTTTATGCCGAAAGAAACTCAAAAACAGCTCTCTGCTTGAAAAGTACCTCAGTTAGAGACGCTATTTTGAAGGCTACGGCCGGCCGTTGTGGCCGAGCGGTTCTAGGCACTTCAGTCTGGAACCGCGCGACCGCTACGGTCGCAGGTTCGAATCCTGCCTCGGGCATGGCTGTGTGTGATGTCCTTAGGTTAGTTAGGTTTAAGTAGTTCTAAGTTCCAGGGGACTGATGACCTCAGATGTTAAGTCCTGTAGTGCTCAGAGCCATTTTGAAGGCTACGTACAGTGATGCCACCTATCGGAACTTCAGGAAACTATAGGAACTGAAGCGGGAACATTCTACGATGTCCGACAAAAAATTCTGCATTTTTTACAACAGAAATCGATTGATAAAAAAAAATGTGTTGCGTTACTTATTGAACATCCCACGTATTACTAAAATTATAAACATTCATGAAACAACATATGCAGATCCGCTAAGTTTCAATCTTTCCTGTTAATACTGTGACATCTTACCTGTGGTAGCTGCTTAGGCTTCCCGACATGCATCCCTCCAACTTCGACCATGTTGGGTACGAGGGGACGTGGGCTTCCGTGAATGAAATGATAATTAACTAAGAGAAGTGAAGTTCGTCTTTCGATTTCTGACAGAGACGGCAGTGAAGGATCTCTCAGATACGTTTGTAAAATAGAATCTAGTCGAGGTATGTATAAAATATGACGCAGCACGTTGTGTCCAATCCCAACAACTGTGTTCACTAGCCGTTCAAGAAAATTCATGTGCGTGCCGAATGTGAGGAACGCAGTCGGAACGTAGGCGTACGGGTTTGGACTTCCCACCATCCAGGCCATCCAGTCCAGACCTCCAAAACTCGTCAGCACGATCACAGGCGCTTTCAGGCCGTGAGCGTATCCGTGTAAACATTCTGTGAAGATATTCTCCAGAATGATGACGTCGAACTTTTTTCCCGACTTGTACAGACTCTGTACGTTTTCATCTTTCAGAAATCCGTGGCACATTTTTTCTGAGAACTCGAGGTATTGTTTTGCCCACTCTAAAACACCAGTAGCGGCCTCGTCGAATACGTTGAGATTATCTGAAAGGAGAAGGAAACAGAAACACCGTAAGTCGTGCATCGTCGCTCACGCAGCCACGCGAGAAGTGTAGCTTTAAACACGGGCTAGTTCACTCGTTTTAAAAGACGTATTATCCTTAAGGAGAAGAAACAGAAGATGAAGTGTCTTTTTCAAAATATGTCGCTACTATTACAATTTGGATTGGGGGTAAGAAATGAAAGAGGAAGCCGTCTGTTACAATTTTGCACAGAGCATAACTTAATCATAGCTAACACTTGGTTCAAGAGTCATAAAAGAAGGTTGTATACATGGAAGAATCCCGGAGATACTAAAAGGTATCAGATAGATTATATAATGGTAAGACAGAGATTTAGGAACCAGGTTTTAAATTGTAAGACATTTCCAGGGGCAGATGTGGACTCTGACCACAATCTATTGGTTATGAACAGCAGATTAAAATTGAAGAAACTGCAAAAAGGTGGGAATTTAAGGAGATGGGACCTGGATAAACTGACTAAACCAGAGGTTGTGCAGAGTTTCAGGGAGAGCATAAGAGAACAATTGACAGCAGTGCGGGAAAGAAGTACAGTAGAAGAAGAATGGGTGGTTGTGAGGGATGAAGTAGTGAAAGCAGCAGAGCATAAAGTAGGTAAAAAGACGAGGGCTAGTAGAAATCCTTGGGTAACAGAAGAATTATTGAATTTAATTGATGAAAGGAGGATACATAAAAACACAGTAATTGAAGCAGGCAAAAAGGAATACAAACGTCTCAAAAATGAGATCGACAGGAAGTGCAAAATGGCTAAGCAGGCATGGCTAGAGGACAAATGTAAGGATATAGAGGCTTATCTCACTAGGGGTAAGATACATATTGCCTACAGGAAAATTAAAGAGACCTTTGGAGAAAAGAGAACCACTTGTATGAATATCAAGAGCTCAGATGGAAACCCTGTCCTAGCCAAAGAAGGGAAAGCAGAAAGGTGGAAGGAGTATATATAGGGTCTATACAAGGGCGATGTTCTTGAGGACAATATTATAGATACGGAAGAGGATGTAGATGAAGATGAAATGGGAGATACGATACTGCGTGAAGAGTTTGACAGAGCACTGAAAGACCTGAGTCGAAACAAGGCCCCGGGAGTAGACAACATTCCATTAGAACTACTGACAGACTTGGGAGAGCCAGTCCTGACAAAACTCTACCATCTGGTGATCAAAATGTATGAGACAGGTGAAATAACCTCAGACTTCAAGAAGAATATAATAATTCCAATCCCAAAGAAAGCAGGTGTTGGCAGATGTGAAAATTACCGAACTATCAGTTTAATAAGTCACAGCTGCAAAATACTAACGAGAATTCTTTACAGACGAATGGAAAAACTGATAGAAGCCGACATTGGAGAAGATCAGTTTGGATTCCGTAGAAATATTGGAACACGTGAGGCAATACTGACCTTACGACTTAACTTAGAAGAAAGATTAAGGAAAGGCAAACCTACGTTTCTAGCATTTGTAGATTTAGAAAAAGCTTTTGACAATGTTGACTGGAACACTCTCTTTCAAATTCTAAAGGTGGTAGGGGTAAAATACAGGGAGCGAAAGGCTATTTACAATTTGTACAGAAACCAGATCGCAGTTATAAGAGTCGAGGGGCATGAAATGGAAGCAGTGGTTGGGAAGGGAGTGAGACAGGGTTGTACCCTATCCCCAATGTTATACAATCTGTATATTGAGCAAGCAGTAAAGGAAACAAAAGAAAAATTCAGAGTAGGTATCAAAATCCATGGAGAAGAAATAAAAACTTTGAGGTTCGCCGATGACATTGTAATTCTGTCAGAGACAGCAAAGGACTTGGAAGAGCAGTTGAACGGGATGGACAGTGTCTTGAAAGGAGGATATAAGATGAACATCAACAAAAGCAAAACGAGGATAATGGAATGTAGTCGAATTAAGTCGGGTTCTGCTGAGGGAATTAGATTAGGAAATGAGACACTTAAAGTAGTAAAGGAGTTTTGCTATTTGGGGAGCAAAGTAACTGATGATGGTCGAAGTAGAGAAGATATAAAATGTAGACTGGCAATGGCAAGGAAAGCGTTTCTGAAGAAGAGAAATTTGTTAACATCGAGTATAGATATAAGTGTCAGGAAGTCGTTTCTGAAAGTATTTGTATGGGGTGTAGCCATGTATGGAAGTGAAACATGGACAATAAATAGTTTGGACAGGAAGAGAATTGAAGCTTTCGAAATGTGGTGCTACAGAAGAATGCTGAAGATTAGATTGGTAGATCATATGGTTCAAATGGCTCTGAGCACTATGGGACTCAACTGCTGAGGTCATTAGTCCCCTAGAACTTAGAACTAGTTAAACCTAACTAACCTAAGGACATCACAAACACCATTCCCGAGGCAGGATTCGAACCTGCGACCGTAGCGGTCTTGCGGTTCCAGACTGCAGCGCCTTTAACCGCACGGCCACTTCGGCCGGCTGGTAGATCTCATAACTAATGAGGAGGTATTGAATAGAATTGGGGAGAAGAGGAGTTTGTGGCACAACTTGACGAGAAGAAGGGACCGGTTGGTAGGACATGTTCTGAGGCATGAAGGGATCACATATTTAGCATTGGAGGGCAGCGTGGAGGGTAAAAATCGTAGAGGGAGACCAAGAGATGAATACACCAAGCAGATTCAGAAGGATGTAGGTTGCAGGAGGTACTGGGAGATGAAGAAGCTTGCACAGGATAGGGTAGCATGGAGAGCTGCATCAAACCAGTCTCAGGACTGAAGACCACAACAACAACAACAAGACAATTTTGAACCCAGACCTACGAAAATTCGTATATTGTTTCTCGGTCAGAAATAAAGAAATAAGAGTTTCAGCCGGTTTTGGAAAATCAACCCGTAATGTGGTAAAATAGGGAATGAAGTGTCTTAGAAATATTTAATTATAAACGCATTTTCAAGACTAAACCTATGAAAATTTGCATTTGACTTCTCAGTTAGAAATAAAAAATAAATTTGTCACTGTTTTTCGAAATTCAATTCCTATGGGGGTGAAATACCGGATGTACGTTTGTGGAAATGTTTCTTAGCCAAGCAGTTTTAAAGCTAAATCTATGAAAATTTGTATTTGGCTTCTCTGTTGGAAATAAAATAATACCTACTTCACTATTTTCGGAAATTAATCTCGTAAGGGGGTGAAATGGGAGGGTGAAATTTTTTATGAAAATATTCCATTGCGTAAGCATTTTTAAAACTAAATCTATGAAAATTTTTATTTGTCTTCTCAGTTACAAATGAAAGAAATTCGTGTCTCCCTGTTTTGGGAAATTCAACCCTCAAGGGGGTGAAATAGGGCCAGACTACTTCATTCACTCATCATCGTCCACCCGAAAACTCTAACTATAGAAACTTGAAATTTTGAGGCGTGTGCATCTTATACTGTAGATATCGTTTAAGAAGAGACTGTTCGAAATTCCACTTCTAAGGGGATGAAAGGTTTTTGAAAATATGTCGCTATAAAGGCAGTTTTCAAGACAGAATGACGGAAGCTGGTATTCAGTTTCTCAGCTAGAAATAAAAAGAAAGTAATTCAGCATTTTTGGAACTTCAACCATTAAGGAGGTAAAGTAGTGGATGGAAGTTTTTTGGAGATAAATCATTTTTAAAGAGCCACTTAAGCATTTTTAAAGTTACATCTATGGAAATTGCTATTTATTTTCTTGGTCATAAATAAAAATAAGTGTTTTACTGTTTCTGGAAATTCACCCCCTAAGGGAGTGAAATATGGAATGGAAAGTTTTATGAAATTATTTCGTTGTGAAAACGTTTTCAAAGCTAAATATATATTTGGATTCCGTGTTGGAAATGCAAAAAATACGTTTTCCCTGTTTTTGGAAATTCAACCCTTTATTGGGTGAAAAACGGGCTACGAACGTTCAAGAAAATGTTTCGCTACATTAAAAAAATTTTAAAACTACATCCATGAAAACGGGTACTTCACTTCTCGGTTAGACACAAAGATATATGTGATAAGGGATGAAACTTCCTGTGGAAATATCACCACAATGACGCAAAGGCACGATTAACACAGAACTTGAACTCCAGCTACCAGAATCGATTTTCGAGCAAAAGTGCGTAAGAACCCAACCAGGGTTATGGGTACCAGAAGCACTGCTATTGATAACATTTTCATAGATACTACCACACTAGCAAATCATAGTATAAATCCAATATTTAATGGCCTTTCAGTTCATGATGCCCAGTTGCTTACATCTAAAATAATGGGGTCTGATTCAGTTAATAACAAGAAGTGGGAAACTATACGAATAATAAATGAAACAGGAATTGAAGGTATAAAAATCTGTTTGAGGAATGCAGACTGGAAAGATGATAAATGAACAATATAACTATTTCTCTAATATGGTCATAGGTCACATTGAAAACTGCTGCCCTAAGAAAGTAATCAAAGCAAATACATTAAATGTTTCAAAACCTTGGATTACAAATATAATAAAAGTATCTTGCAAAACAAAAAGAAGACTGTACTTAATGTCAAGGGAAAACGATGACTATAGAGCTTACTCACATTACAAATTATATTGTAAAATTTTAAACAAAGTAATCAGAACCTCCAAATGTATTTATTTTCAAGAAAAAATAAATGCTTCTAATAACAAGATAAAAACTATATGGAACATAGTAAAAAGTGAAATAGGAAAAACTAATCAAGCAAATGAGGAAATTATTTTAAATGTAAATGAGTTGATTTGAGATACCTCCAAAATTGCAGACACTTTCAACAACTTTGTCCTTTCTGTAGGAGACAACTTCGGTTTGCATAGTTCCTCAGAAGACAGTTTAAAATATTTAAAAAATACATTTCCACAGAAATTTGACAAAATTCAACTATATCCTACCACACAGAAAGAGATTTCTGATATTACTAGCTCTCTTAAAAACATATGTTGCAATGAAATCAGCACTATCATAATTAAATGTTGCTCCTCAGAACTTTGTAACATACTGAGTTACTTATGTAATGAATCCCTCTAGTGTCGTGTTTCCAGATAGGCTTAAATATGCTATTGTCAAACAATTAAACAATTACACAAAAAAGGAGACAAATCATCAGTGGGAAACTTCTGTCCCATTTCAAGAGTGGCAATATTTTCAAAAGTGTTTGAAAGGGTTATGTACAATAGACTTTATAAACACTTAGTACAGAAAAATATTCTCCTTCACTATCAGTTTGGATTTCGGAAAGAATTGTCAAGTGATCAAGCTATATTCACTTTTGCAGATGTTATATTAAAATTAATAAATCAAAAGTTATTGCCACGTGGAATATTCTGTGATCTGGCTAAAGCTTTGATTGTGTTAAGCATGATACCCATATACAAAAGTTAAAATATTATGGGGTAACAGGAGTAGCAGGCTCATGGTTCTCATCCTATCTTTTTAATAGAAAACAGTATCAGGCTTGCCACATAACAACAGTTATTCAAAATATGAAACCACCAGCCAATGGGTGCCCGAGGGCTCTATTTTAGGTCCCTTGTTGTTCCTGTTATATATTAATGACCTTCCATTTGCAGTGTCACAAAATGCAAATTTTGTCTTATTTGCACATGATACTAGTATTGGTATAAAAAACAGTACCCATGATCTCACTGAGCAATCAGCTAATGAAATATTTGTAAGTATCAATGGGTGGTTCACAGCAAATGGATTTGACAAGACCCAGTACATACAGTGTAGTACCTCACGAAGAATACATGACCCTATAAGTATAATATATTCAAACAATGAAATTAAAGCTGTAGACAGTGTCAAATTTTTAGGGCTGCAAATAGACCACAACCTAAATTGGAAAACTCACACTTTAGACTTAATGAAACGCTTTAGTTCAGCTACATTTGCAGTATGCATGATAGCAGAAATCGGTGATTTAAAAATGAGAAAGTTAGTTTATTCGGCCTACTTCCATTCACTAATGAGTTATGGAATCATCTTTTGGCGAAACTCCTGTCACAAAGACAACATTTTCAAAATACAGAAACGAGTCACTAGAATTATATCTGGTGTCAGTCTTAGATCATCATGCAGAGACCTCCTTAAGAAACTTTGTATTCTAACTTCTCAGTACATATACTCATTGATGTCCTTTGTCATTTCCAACATTTCTCTTTTTACACAAAATAGTGCAAAACATAATTTTAATACCAGAACCAAAAACAATCTGTATAAGCACTATAAAAGCTTAACATTAGTACAAAAAGGAGTCAAATACATCGGTACTCATACATTCAGTAACTCATCAGAGCATATCAAAGGTATTGTAAGTGATAAAGATCGGTTTCAGAGTGGATTAAAGAACTTCCTGTTGGCCAATTCCTTCTACTCCATCGACGAATATCTTCACAAGGATTATAGCTCATAACTCTGTCTGCATTAGAATTGGACAATATCCACGTATCTGAATAAAAAAATTATCTTAAAAAAAAAGATTTGACCCTTTCCACATCCCAGAGACTCCTCTCCAAGGGATCCATGGAAAACGATAAATGTAATGTAATGTAAATATTTAGTTGCAAGAGAAGCTTCAAGAACACAATTGCAACTTAACGTCGTTCTGTGTCGGCGCAAATTTAACCACCTTGTGGCGAAACAGGCGCTGTATCGAGGCGAGCGAGTGTGCCGAGACTTAGCGCAGTTCACTGTTACTAGTGCCACCTCACCATAACGCGTCTGTGCGTAGAGTACAACTATTGCACCATAAATTAAGAACGAAATTAAAAGTTAAAGTTGCTTTTTCGAACTTTGTCAGCATATGCTTTAGTGTAATAATGTTTAAACTGTCAAGAATCAGATTGATTAGGTCAATATTTTACCTAAAAAAAATGTCGAGTGACTAGGGCCTCCCGTCGGGTAGACCGTTCGCCGGGTGCAAGTCTTTCGATTTGACGCCACGTCGGCAACTTGCGCGTCGATGTGGATGAAGTGATGATGATTAGGACAACACAACACCCAGTCCCTGAGCGCAGAAAAACTCCGACCCAGCTGGTAATCGAGCCCGGGCCCTTAGGATTGACATTCTGTCACGCTGACCACTAAGCTACCGGGGGCGGACGTTGTAACGCCGGAAATGCATATCCTTCAATTTCCATCTATTGCACTGCAAATTTTTTTCCTTATTTTGTTACCTGAAGATATAACATTTCTGTGTCTTTGTATATTGTAACTGTTTTACTATTTGTATATGTTTATGCATTTATGTCGATGTATAATTGGTTTGTTTTGTAAATATTATTTGTATTTTTACGCAGGGTCTGGCGTAGGGAAAACTATGCCATCGAACGATTACATCGATAGGTCGTGTGGAGAACGAAAGTGTTTAGGATCTTTGGTAGTGTTAAATCTGTCGCGTGGAGTGCGGGCAGAGGGGAGTCTGGCTGGAGTAGCAGTGGAGCAG
Source organism: Schistocerca nitens (assembly GCF_023898315.1). Taxonomy (NCBI): domain Eukaryota; kingdom Metazoa; phylum Arthropoda; class Insecta; order Orthoptera; family Acrididae; genus Schistocerca; species Schistocerca nitens. The sequence goes on from NC_064622.1 coordinate 16,237,872, forward strand.
GTGTGTTGTGTGAAGCTCCCGCGAGTTGCCGCGCTTTCGGGGTTTGGCAGCATGTAATTGTGCTCGACTTGCGATGATAGTTTCTGACATGGTATCGCGGACGGGAAGCATTAGCTGGCGCACATCAAGAGCCCGTTTCGTCTGGTGACCGTGTCGAGAAGAAGGCGCGCCAACATCCAGCTGCTGCAACAGCGACGGCCGACAATGAGTGACTGTCGCCACCTCCTCGATCGACGGCTTCAAACCTTCAATCAACCAACAAGGAAGACTGGAAGCACGTAAAGTTTTAGAACTGTATGGCAGACCTGAGATTTTCAAACTTTTAAAATTGTTGCATCACAAAATTACAGCAACTTAGCATGAACGTTTGTTGCTCATTGTCCCAATTGCATTACCAAGCAGGGCCCCTTCCTTTTCCGGAATGAACCCGAGTGTCGAAATTCAAACGCCAGCATCATTCGATTTCACTGCTTTAATTTCAAAGTTCAGTTAAGGTATTCATAGCTGGCTACAATATTTAGATTACACAAGCACAAATTAAGAGTGCGAGTTTTGTTACCGTATGTTAGTTACCTGTGACTGCAGCTCAGCTTGGTATGTACTAAATTTTACTATTTTTAATTGTTCAGAATCATTTAATTCAAGTTCAAAGTTAAATCTCTTATTTCTAAATTGCGTAGATTCAAGTAGCTTTTGAAATGATTGTTGAGGTAGTCCAAGACTAACCGTATTTTACTGAATTTCGATGTGCTTCAGAAACAAAGCTCACTATTAACTTCAGTCACTAAATTAACTTTCGATTTTCCGGTTTTATTAATTCTTTTGCTAAATTAAGTCAGAGTGTAGCGAAATTTATTACTTCTGACAAACTTTCAGTTTTCACACTACACGTGTCAACCTTCAGTTGCCACGCTTCTAGTGCTAATTATATGTGTAATAACCTTTCTTTTTCAGTTACTATAGTAATTTTCCTTAGGACTGGCGACCGTAATTTCCCCCAAATCTCAAATATCTAATTACCGCTAGTTAATTGTTAACGTAACAGCTGCACATTTACTTTCTTTAGTAACTTTACCCCTTTTCAAAATTAACTTCCACCAGTTTCATTTGCATTTTTCCTTTCATTTAGATGTAACCCTTTCCTCCCTCTTTACCGACAAATTGACTTCGGTGACGATTGCTTTTCCCAAATTTCCATTAGGTACACGCGGTTTAATTTTTCACTGTCATTAAGGTCGATAAGTGAGGGGGAGGTTACAACGTATTTTACCTAAATACATCGTTTCAAGAAAAAATGAATAGCGCTAAATAATAAAGCTAAGAAGCCAGAAATTTCTCATAATGTGCAGATGTATGTCAAAATTAACTGGTGCAAGTCTCAACGTGATTAAAGCAATAATTTGGTCAGAATCCACGTTTTTAAGAAAAATTGAAGGCACTAAATATTAGACTTAGGAATATGAAAATTTGTATGGCGCTTCAGTTCAACATTTGACCCAATTAAGCTACCTCTAATAGTTTTCAAGTAATTTACTGAAACTAAATTTGGAACAAAAATGTCCTTATTTGTAGTAGATTAAGTACCTGTTATATAAATGCTAGAAAGTTTTGGTTACAGCACGTGATGAAACCTACACTACTGGCCATTAAAATTGCTACACCAAGAAGAAGTGCAGATGATAAACGGGTATTCATTGGACAAATATATTATACTAGAACTGACATGTGATTACATTTTCACGCAATTTGGGTGGACAGATCCTGAGAAATCAGTACCTAGAACAACCACATCTAGCCGTAATAACGGCCTTGATACGGTTGGACATTGAGTCAAACAGAGCTTGGATGACGTGTGCAGGTACAGCTGCCTATGCAGCTTCAACACGATACCACAGTTCATCAAGAGTAGTGACTGGCGTATTGTGACGAGCCAGTTGCTCGGCCATCATTGACCAGACGTTTTCAGCTGGTGAGAGATCTGGAGAATGTGCTGGCCAGGGCAGCAGTCGAACATTTTCTGTATCCAGAAAGGCCCGTACAGGACCTGAAACATGCGGTCGTGGATTATCCTGCTGAAATGTAGGGTTTCGCAAGGATCGAATGAAGAGTAGAGCCACGGGTCGTAATATATCTGAAATGTAACTTCCACTGTTCAAAGTGCCGTCAATGCGAACAGGAGGTGACCGAGACGTGTAACCAATGGCACCCCATACCATCACGCCGGGTGTTACGCCAGTATGGCGATGACGAAGACACGCTTCCAATGTGCGTTCACTGCAATGTCGCCAAACATGGATGCGATCATGATGATGCTGTAAACAGAACCTGGATTCATCCGAAAAAATGACGTTTTGCCATTCGTGCACCCAGGTCCGTCGTTGAGTACACCATCGCAGGCGCTCCTGTCTGTGATGCAGCGTCAAGGGTAACCGCAACCGTGGTCTCCCAGCTGATAGTCCATGCTGCTGCAAACGTCGTCGAACTGTTCGTGCAGATGGTTGTTGCCTTGCCAACGTCCCCATCTGTTGACTCAGGGATTGAGATGTGGCTGCACGATCCGTTACAGCCATGCGGATAAGATGCCTGTCATCTCGACTGCTAGCGATACGAGGCCGTTGGGATCCAGCACGGCGTTCCGTATTTCCTTCCTGAACCCACCGATTCTGTATGCTGCTAACAGTCATTGCATCACGACCAACGCGAGCAGCAATGTCGCGATACGATAAACCTCAATCGCGATAGGCTACATTCCGACCTTTATCAAAGTCGGAAACGTGATGGTACGCATTTCTCCTCCTTAAACGAGGCATCACAACAACGTTTCACCAGGCAACGCCGGTCAACTGCTGTTTGTGTATGAGAAATCGGTTGCAAACTTTCCTCATGTCAGCACGTATGTGTCGCCACCGGCGCCAACCTTGTGTGAATGCTCTGAAAAGCTAATCATTTGCATATCACAGCATCTTCTTCCTGTCGGTTAAATTTCGCGTCTGTAGCACGTCATCTTCGTGGTGTAGCAATTTTAATGGCCAGTAGTGTATTAAATAACACAGCTATAATAAGTTTTAGGACCTTGATGTTAATAACAACCAGTAGGTCTCTTAAAGCTGTAGTTCATGTTCTACTGTCTGTTCTGGTCTAAATATTCTGGAAGGCAAAGTTTTAATGCTGGCGAGCTAAAACTTTTTCTGTTATTTTAACTAACTTACCTACATTCATACAAAAATTATGAAGATTCTAAATTGATTCATAAGATTGTTATTAAATATTGTGTGTTCCAGAAAGACGCCATTTAGAGGCTGCTACCGTGGGCATAGGGTGGATGACAGCAGGTGTTCCCTTGGCCGCCCGCTGCGCCACATGTATAAATACAGCCCGAGAGGCAGGACGAGGCTTCACTTCGCACCCAGCCACTGTAAGATCCGCGTGAGTCAAACGCTGGGGTGCGCGCTGCCTCGGATGATGGGATGACGTTAGAGACAGGCAGTTACAAAACGTATATTTTCAGTAATAATAGAAAGTGAACTCACGAGGACTGTACACCGTCGTGGATCGCTTACATTTCGCAGAAGTAACTGTTAGTGTGTCGTCTGTAATGTTAACAAATCCGCGTGGCAACTGGTGACAATTATTTTCCACTTTGTGGCGAGCATTTATTCTGATTATCAGAAGTCAGGGCGAAAGACAATTTAGTACGAACTTACTGTAGAGGTCGCCTCTGAACTGCTCATAGTGCTGTTTAGGATAGAAAGATTTCCTGTCAATATGAATATAATGAAATGTTGTGCGTGTGGAACTTAATCGCGCATATGTATCAATTAGAACTCAAAATCTTGATTTATAATAATAGTCCTGATCCCGCTGAGCAAATAGAGAATAGAAACATTTCTTTCAGTGGGCTGGACAAGAATGTGGACTTGCAGACTGGAAACTATGATCGGTATGTTCTGCATCGCTTCCTGACTGACCACAGAAATAGTTGCATGGCTCTCGTAAAAAACGGCGAACAATACTTACAACACTTCTAATGACTAATGATTATTACCGTCATTAAAATGACAATGAACCCGCTGCCCCAGAACCAGCAAGATTTCAATGGTGTGTGAATAAACTTGTTGAAACCATTTACCAGCGACATCAGAAAAACCTGCATAGGCAATATACACTGAAGAGCCAAAGAAAATGGCACACCTGACTAATATCGTGTAGAGCCGACTAATGTCTGAAGTAGTGCTGGAGGGAATTGACAGCATGAATCCTCCAGAGCTGTCCTAAATCCGTAAGAGTACAAGAGGGTGGAGATTTCTTCTGAACAGTACCTTGCAAGACATACCAGATACGCACAATAATGTTCATATTTGGGGAGTTTGGTGGCCAGCGCAAGTGTTTAAACTCAGAAGAGTGTTCCTGGAACCACTCTGCTAGCAATTCTGGACGTGTGGGTTGCCCCATTGTCCTGCTGGAATTTCCAAAGTCCGTCGGAATGCACAATGGACATGAATGGATGCAGGTGATCACACAGGGTACTTACGTACATGTCACCTGCCAGAATCGTATCTAGACGTATCAGGTGTCCCATATCAATCCAATTGCAAATTCCCCACACTATTAAGGAGCCTGCGCTAGCTTGAACAGTCCCCTGCTGATATGCAGGGTCCATGGATTCACAAGCTTGACTCCATACCCGTACACGTCCATCCGCTCGATACAATTTGAAATGAGGCTCGTCCGACCAGGCAACATGTTTCCAGTCATCAGCAGTCGAATGTTGGTATATGTGACTGTAGGCTTTCCCGGCGTAAACTGTTGATGAAGATTTCTCGGGTCTCGAGCCGGGTGGTAGCGTTGATATCTCGCGACGTTTCGGGAAGTGTCATACTACCCATCTTATGGTGAAGTGTCGAGATTCGCGGAGAGCGGGCTATTTATATGCGCGGTCACCCCCCTCCACCGGACCTCGGGAGACTGCGGTGGTCCGGCGGCGTGCGCCCGGTGGTGGGGATGGCGGTCACCCCGGCGGCCGGGTTCGGTTCTCGGTGTGAGCATCCTGTCTGCGTCCGAGGCGGAGGACGTTGACGATTGCGCTCCCGACGGATTGCCGCCATCGCAGGTATCCATGCTGCGCTGAGTTGGTATCCCTCGTCTCTGTTGACCAGATTGTCGTGAATCCTTATTTCTATGGATTCTTTGATAACGTTTTCCCAGAAGCCAGATGCTCGGCACAGTACCTTCGTGTTTTCAGAGTTGATGGCGAGTTCTTCATTTACACTGTGTTCTGCTATGGCTAGTTTTTCTGTGTGACCTAGTCGCACACATCTGGACGCTGCCACAATCGCAGTCCTCAGAAAAGGACTGAATTTCTCCCCCGCCGGCCGGAGTGGCCGAGCGGTTCTAGGCTCTACAGTCTGGAACCGCGCGACCGCTACGGTCGCTGGTTCGAAACCTGCCTCGGGCATGGATGTGTGTGATGTCCTTAGGTTAGTTACGTTTAAGTAGTTCTAAGTTCTAGGGGACTCATGACCTCAGAAGTTAAGTCCAATAGTGCTCAGAGCCACTTGAACCATTTTTTTTTTTTCCTCTCCCGTCCCCAGAACGTGGAAGAATCAGTACGAGGGCTTCCAAAGGAGGAAGCAGAGGAAGTCAGACGGGAAACCTGCAGAATAATCGACAGATCTCTATTACCTAAAAGTAACGTATCTGCGGAAGAACGAGCAACTCTCCGGTCCCTTAGAGATGACCCTGATATAACGATCCTACCAGCGGACAAAGGGAACTCTACAGTGCTATTAAGCACTGCCGAGTGCAAGCAGAAAATAAACCTGATGCTACAAGACGAGGCCTACAAGAGGCTGGAGAATGTATGTGATCAGCGGTGTATAATATCTGAAACAGTCGTTAATTATTCGTTGGAGTGTGGGTAGCTGTGGCCATATCTATTTTCTCGATGAATGGTTGCCGCAGTCGTATGTCAGGGAGAAAGCTCATTAAAGTTGAAATAGGTATCCAGTCTCAGAGTCGAGATAGTAGTATTTAATCTGACCCAAAGGCTATAAGCCAAAATTTTCCGATAAAAGCACCACATCGCAGCACAGCAATACTATTTCCCCAAAGTCGACCCAAGTTAGAATGAGAGAAGAGTGAACCTCATCAAAGTTTTGTAAAAGGTTGTTTGTCCGTGGCTTAATTGTAGATGATTTTTAAAAAACCAGAAAATACAACACCACAAACTAGTCCCTCTCTTTTGTTGTACTCACTTGTTTATTACTAGAAATTCCGCTGTCACCGGCAAAGTAAGCCAATATCGTTAAAAGAATGTTTGTGTTCAAGTACCATTCAATCAATATGACAAATATGTCAAATGTTAAGCATACGGCTAAGCTTTAACTGTACTGGGGCCTAGACGAAAATAATTGCAAGGAGTGAAATTTTAGTTACATGCAAGACCCACGTAAACGATTTCAAGCAATCTGATCTGTAAATGACGACGTCCGTCTGAAGTAAAATATTTGTACTTTGATTAGCATTGAGCAAAAGGTTATTTTAATAGTTAACGCCATCGACGTTTCATACAGCCGAGTATGAAACCGGCCTACTATACGAAAATCAGATAAGTGAACAGAAATTTAAAGTCAGTATGAGGAAAACCTGTGAGGTTACAATGACAACATGGCGCAAATTTTGGAAGACGTTATTTTGGATGAATCTTGTAATCCTGAAATGGAAGAGGCGACATGTGAGAGTAGTACCCCAGTTATTGCAGAGGTTTTCAGACCACCCAGTACCCACAGAGCGGAGGGGAAACATATCAAAATATGGCGTGAAACCGGCTCTGTCGCAGGTAACTCGAGACTAACATCAACCGCAGCTCCGGCATCGTTCAGCCACAATCCAGAGGGAAGTACGTGTCGCATTTCCCATGAAACTCACGTCAGCCATACATCAATAATGAGAAGTTTGGCCACATGTAAACTGAAGGCTTAGGAAACGTAAATGTTAGAACATCTCACCTAGAAAGATCCAGATCACCAAGTTCAGTTTTCAGAATCGGTGATACACATGCTGGACGAAAACAGTCGTTTATCCTGTGACCTACTATTTACAGATCTGGCCAACTTCTGTATGAACTGAGAGGCAAATAAACAGAATAATAAACACTGCTCAGATGTGAAGCACCGCTGGATCAGTCCAACGAAGGTAGTGGGTGCGTCGAAAGTGATCGTTTGGTGTCGACTATGGGGTTCCCGTATTGTTTGTTCCTTCTTCAGTCAGGGTTCACTAACAGGAGTCCATTGTCTGCAGTTGTCGGATGACGTCACTGCTGTATGAAGAGGGGTCATTTCCAATTTTGGAGCCACACCTCTGTATGGGATAGCTGTCCAAGCGCACCTGAACAGCCAGTTTTTCTAGAGATTTACAGGTCGTAGTGATCCTGTGGAGTGGCACACCGACCCCAAGGATCTAAGTCCATGAGATTTTTATCTGGGGAGAAGTGAAGGCGGTTGTGTAAGCCGTGAAGATCAGAAACCTCGCACACCTCAGGGATCAAACCCCTGATGCTTGTGATGACATTCCAGCACACGTGTTGGCTACAGTCTATAAGAAGTGGGTGAAGTGGACGACAACGACCTTGCAAATTAATGGACAACAACATGTTGAGCAAATCCTGTAGCCTCTACATATTATCATCAGCATTTGCCTCTCCCTGTACAGAATGTTGAACTGTTGACATCTTAAGAAACCTTTATTGTCACCTCACATTTTATTAACTGACAAGTAATTAACTGTTTTGTGAAGGTAAATGAATATTTACATCCACCCTAAACGGAACCCCATTTTGTGTAGAAGATTGATGAGGAACAGCAAGGGTAAGGAAAAGACATTGTTTGAAAGAATGTTGTACTCATTGGTAAACTACGAGAAACATGTGAGGAAATCGACAGAAAGCCTAGAGTTAGAAGTAGCAACCCTAAACCCGACGGAAGTAACGCAAGAGCAGCGCCAGTAGCGTCAAAACAGTGAAAGGGAGCCGGCCGATGTGGCCGTGCGGTTCTAGGCGCTTCAGTCCGGAACCGCGCTGCTGCTACGGTCGTAGGTTCGAATCCTGCCTCGGGCATGGATGTGTGTGCTGTCCTTAGGTGAGTTAGGTTGAAGTAGTTCTAAGTTCTAGGGGACTGATGACCTCAGATGTTAAGTCCCATAGTGCTCAGAGCCATTTGGATTTGAGTGAAAGGGATGTTTAGGACGTCGAGTGTGCTGGAGGTGAAACGACGGCAAATGGCGTGACTGCGCTGTGCAAGTACTGAAACAACAAACATTGTTTTGGACAAAATAGTGAGGGCATGAGATCGTATTGACTATGAAATAAGAGAATTATCGAACAAGATTTATATGAAGAAAGTGGTGAACAGAGTGAAGCAATGCGGTGCAGTCAATGGTAATGTATTATGGCAACTAGTGCAGAAAACAAACTGGAAATAATCGATCAGAACTCAAAAGGTACGATTGTGGGTCCATTATTGCATTTGATCACCTAAGAATCAACATAAAAAAACAATGACGGACTCAACATGATCTCACCATTATCTTAAAGAAAACACAGAGGACATTATACGAATGTGTAGCAGAATACTGCTTTAACGTGGAAGATACATAAGAACAAGAGTTTCAAGATGAAGACACGGGAGTTCCAATGAGCGAGAGTAAAGTTATTATGTCGCAGGTTCTTTCACTAGCATTTCACTGCGGTCAAATTAAATCGTACGAACAGACATAAAAAGTCAGTTATGATAGCAAACAATTAAAAATTTAACGTTGAAAAGTCAGAAAAGATCAAAAATTCAGTTCAGGCTCGCTACTTGACTTCCCGTGCCAGTATTGTAATGGATACAAACAGTGTAAACAGTTACAACGAAATGGCATTTAACACTGTGACAAACACGAGAAGTAATGAAGCCATGCTCAAATGAAAGACAGATTTTTTTTTTTCTCGTGTAGTTCTTCACTGTCTTGTGTGTTACACGAATCACTTTTCATTTAGAACTACGAGTTGCATCCACGATGGCGACTCCCGTACTAGCCGGTTACATAGCCTCCCATCTTTTTCCCTCTCCCGTTTCGCACATCTTAACCTTAAATTAATGTCTAATCACAGCTATCGACCACCCTGTAGAATATAACAAGAGCCCGTCTGTCCCGAGTCCTTTCGTCTATCGAGCTTTCAGGCTGTTTGTCAACACGCCCTCACTTATTCCTATTTTTATCAGCCTCGCATCCCTATAACAATTGAATGTAACATATGCGTTGTGATCTTATTCTGTAAATCAGTTTCGAAAGACAGAATCTTGACTTTACAACCTTCTGTCCCGATGTTATCATGGCCAGTGACTATTTGGAGAGAGCAGATCGTTCCATTTACCGATTTTTAGAATGGCCAAAAGTTTTAGTGTTTTTTGACATCTCAGTAAGTATAATCATGCAATCAAATTTATCGAATTGTCCTTACCCTGGTATTGAGTTTGCTCTGCTTTTGTCCGTCAACAAGAATTCTGCTTAGTTGGAATTTGCTGTATAGCTCTCTAGGTTGGTTACAGGCCCTCAATTGGGCTCCTTGTAACCAACACACGGCCATCACTGGCAACGAGGCAGAACCGGCGTTCATCAGGAAACACAGCAGACCTCCACCCTGCCCTCCTGTGAGCTCTCGCTTGACACCACTGGAGTCGCAAATGGATATGGTTTGAGGTCAGTAGGGCGTCTGGTTCTGAGCTGCCCTTGAAGTAACCGATTTGTTACAGTTCCTTGTATCACTGTTGTGCCAACTGCCGCTGAATTACTGCTGCAGAGGCAGTACGATGCGCCAGAGCCGTACCCTGGACACGATGGTCTTCCCTGTCAGTGGTACCACGTGGCCATTGAGAGACCGTACATTCTCCTGACACTGCTGCCAGCAATCATGTACAGTGGCTACATTCCTGCCAAGTCTTTCCGCAGTACCGCAAAAGAAACATCCAGCTTCTTGCAGCCGTATTACATGTCGTCGTTCAGACTCGGTGAATTGTTGATAATGGTGTCTTTGTCGCATTAAAGGCATTCTTGACAAACATCGACTCACCATGTCCAATCTCAAAGATACCTAAAGCTCACGATTGTTGCAGCGTGTATCGAAAGGAAACCCTATCTGCAAACTGCTAGTCCTAGTTGTGCGACTGGCACGAAATATGAATGGACGTCTTCTTTCAGATGTAGAAACACCGCTACCAGCTTTCGCTTACGTCCACAACTCTTTCTTGGTGTTGCGATTTTTTCCCTATCAGAGTATTTTTGACATGATCAGGCGTATAAGCGCAGTTCTCCAGGCTTCTTCTGAAGCGTTCCACCACTTAGGTCCTAGACGTGAGGGGACAACAGCGACATTCAAACACCAATGTCATTTACTTGCGACGAACACTTCAAAGGCCTAAAATAATTGTTCAACCAGGCAGTATTAGAAAGCTAGAGGAGCTTGTCTTGAGGCATGTTTATGAAGATCGTGGAGAACCAAATTCGAAACTGTAGTGCACAGGTATGGAAGGTAGATAATCTTGCGCAGAAATAGCGTTACTACTAGGAGTACGGAGGTAACGCGTCAGGCTCGTAAATCTGATTGCTTTGATAACATTTTCTTCCCACAACCAGGACTAACGAAAAGGTTCCAGTGATAAGTATGTTGCTTTACCGTCTTCATTGATAGGGTTCGGTATGAGGATCTCGGTCCAGTTGCCCGCGGTGCTGCCCTGACTGGACGGGAACGTGGTGACGGCGGTGATGCGGTGGCCGCGCCGCTCCAGCGCCCTCAGGTACGTCTCCGCCAGCACCCACTGGCTGCGGCCTCCAGACTGGAACAGGCCCAGCACCTCTGCCGCCTCCAGAGCTGGCACCAGCAACCCCGACACCACAAACAGTAGCAGTAGGGTCGCCCTTACCTGTAACGTGAGAAACAAGTTAATGACAGGCAACGAAGTACAGTACATTTGTAATAAATACAGAACCAGGAACCACTGGCTCATATGAAGTCATCATCATAATCATGATCATCAGTGTTCTGCCTAAAGGCAGGTTTTCACATGGTAGTTCTCCAGGCTGTTCGGTCTTCTGCCATCCTCCTCAGGTCTGCATAATTTCCTCTTCCCTTTATGTCGTCTATCACCTTGTATCTCCTTCTTCCTCTCAGTCTTCTCCCACAAACCAATCCTTCCAAAGCATCTACTAGCAAGCACTCCCTTCTCAATGAATGTCCCAACCAGTTCTTTTTCCTTTCTCCTACAACCTTCAGCAGGCATCTTCTCTCACCAACCCTTTCCAATACTGTTTCATTACTCACTCTTTCCATCCAGCTTATTCTCTCCATTCTCCTCCACATCCACATCTCAAATGCTTCTAACCTTTTTTCATCCTCTCGTCTCAGTGTCCATGTTTCTGCCCCATATAGTGCCACACTCCAGACAAAACATTTGCCAAGGCTTTTCCTTAGTCCTTTATCTAATTTTCCACATAAGAGTCTCCTCTTTCTGTTGAATGGCTCCTTCGCTACGGCAATTCGAGTTTTCACCTCCTGGTGACATCTCAAGTCTTCAGTTATTGTGATTCCGAGATATTTAAATTGACTTACTTGGCTAATGGTTGATTGTCCTATTTTAATATGAAGTGGAGTTGTACAATTTGTGGAACCCTGTAAAAGCAACAGGTGAACAAGATCACAACAGAACAGTGCGCTTGTATGTCAAGCAATACTCTCTCTTGTATGCCCAGAAAAAGCAGTTACACCCTAAACTGAGTTACTGAAGAAATGCCTAACAAAGTGAAGCGAGCATGCAGCTGCTGATATTGGCTGTCTACATGAGAGGTGTATATCAAGGGGGCAGAAGAATTTTCTCCAGAAAATGAGTTTGTCTCACTGCACAAGCAAAGGACCAAAGCCAGTTCTGGCACACCCTGCATTGCTGTCAGATCTCATCCCCCTCCCCAGACAAGGTTAAGGTCATCCCTCCCACACCCCATTCTCCACCCTTCTACATAAATTACTTAATGTATAAATGGCGGGAAATTTAGAAATGTTAGATGGGTTTTCTCCCATTGGCTGTGGGTGCTCGCACAGTTAGCAAAGCTGCCAAATTTCTGGGACCTTTATCAAGTAATGTACTACATCACTACTATAATTTATAACCTTCATCTTTATGATCTATTACCTTATTAGTACAAGTTAAGAGCCAAAAATGGTTGCCAGATGTTTTCTTTATCGCTATAATTTATTACCCAACGTATTACCCTCATAGCTCCCGTCCACCAAGATTGTGGAACTACTTAACTATGACAGGAAATTCGAAAATTATGCGAAATCCTAGATACCTTGCTTGTTAATGGGAAAAACTCAAAATTCAATTATTCCACTTAAGCTCGCTTGTTGCGAGTGTAAAATGGCGGGAAATTTCAAAAATAAACCAAGATAGTGAACTGCATTTATTTTTTTAACCAATGGTGTACTATGTTTTACAACCAGCACTGTCAGACATGTGGCAGGAGCTTTCATATACATTTAAATATAGCCATCAGTTGCAGTTGTGTTGAAAGTGTGTGTTTAACATTAATAAAGTTGTATGTGTAAATGTTTCAACCATTGTGCAAATGTTTCAAAACATCGCCAACGTGTCTCAAGCCACTGGATAGTCTGCAGCAATGACCGCAGCTGAAAATGACCGTACTGATAGTACTCAACTCAGAGAAGCTCCCAGTTGCTCGTACATCCCAGAGGCCATAAGCCACAATGCAGTCACGCAGTGTGAGGAAGGAGGCTGACATGTGTGGGTGTTCAGACAGTTGTTCACCTGCAGCTGTAGCCCTCAGAAACTGACTCTATCCAGTGCTCCCGCTGCCCAAGCCATTCGCTCCAACACATCACCACTTCGTGTTAAGAAGACAGCTATATATCTCATGAAAAGTGATGCACTGCAGACAGTGATAAATTCTGCAGTGGGCACATCACACAAGACTTTTCAGCACAGTGAAGCTCTGATTTCTCTTATTTTGGCATGCATTTCATTGAGAAGACTTTTGGACCATTCGCTGTTTATCGTTTTTATCCCATATAAATCAGTCATTAAGAAAGAGGTTGTTGGTTTCACAATTAAACCTAATCATCATTTCCTACAGATGAATTCAATTTCACCTTCTACTGTTTAGAGGTACTGGAAACCTATCAATGTATTGAATGGTTCCTGTTCATTTCTTTCTCTTCCTTTCGAAACAAACGAATAATATCATGGTGTCGATGTACTGAGAAACATTTGTACGTGATGTGATGGTCTTTGTGTATTCTTATGGTCCCAGTGGACACACTACTGAACACTATTAACTTAAGCATTCATTCATATTCCAGTGATGAATACTGGAACAATGTAAAAGAGGCCATCCTCACAGCTGCAAATAATAACCTGCTGAGAACTAAGAAATGCAGCAGGAAATGGTTCGATGAAGAGTATGAAGAAGCTGAAGACAAGGTTATGAAACTACGGAAAAAATGATTGCAAACAAATAAGAATCCTGAAAAAGAACTTGCTTACTGGCAGGCTCAAACGCAGGCAAGAAAAAGAAACCATTCCTAAAACAACAGATTGAACCCATGAATATCATCAAAATAACAACATCCGGAAAATGTTTGGTACAATCAACAAAATTAGAAACGGTTTTAATTACAAAACGAAGGTGATGAAGGATTTAAATGGCAGTATGATGATTGAACGAAGAAACATTTTAGCGACTAGCAAGGAGTATTTTTACAACCTACTGAATTGTTCTGATCCAGAAGCATCAATTACTACTTCCAGCAACAGTCACAACTGTGAGGAAATTCCAGAACCCGCATATGAGGAGGTGGTAGAGTGTATCGAACGCCTTAAAAATGGTAAAGCAACTGGCAGTGGCTGCATCCTAGCTTAGATACTAAAATGTGGAGGAGAAGCATTGCACAGACGTTCATTTCATCTTATACAGATAATGTAGAAAACTGAGAGCATTCCAAGAGAGTGGAGAGAATCATCAATAGTGCCTGTATATAAAAAAGGAGACAGGGATGATCTCAGAAACTATAGAGGAATGTCATTAGTCAATATCATTAGGTTGTAATATCTTATCTTCTTTATTGCTATGCTGCTTAAAACCATATGCAGAAAATATAATTGGGGATTATCAAAATGGCTTCTGCAAAAACAGATCCACCACTGACAACATATTTGCAATCAAATCAATAAATGAAGAAGTTTGGGAATAAAAACAAAAAATACATTATCTGTTCATCGATTTCATGAAAGCTTATGACTCTATCCATAGACAATGCTCGTGGAATTTAATGACTGAATTGGGTTTCCCAATTAAATTGATAAATCTCTGCAAAGTATGCATGGATGAAAATACAAGCAGAGTTTTACTAAATGGATTAAAGTCTGACCATTTTAAAAATAAAACTGGGTTAAGACAAGGAGATGCTTTGTCCCCCCTTCTCTTCAATATATCTTGAGAAAGAGTTGGGAGGAAATTCAAACTGGTACCTGCTGGGATCCTCCAAGCAAGCAAATTTAGCGTGTTTGCATACGCAAATGACATAGTGCGCATTGGAAACAGTGAAATAGAGATTAGGCAATTATTTGTGGAGCTTGCAACAGAAGCATCAAGACTTGGCCTGAAAGTAAATGACGAGAAAACGAAATACATGATAGTTAAATATGTAGAGATCAATAGGATAACCAATCACATCTAATAGTTTGTGAACACAAATTCGAGCGTGTTGAACAGTTCAAATTTCTGGGATAAGAGATAGATGACCAAAATCAGAGACAGGTAGAAATAAAAGCGAGACTGCAAAATGCTAACCTAGCCTATTATGCAATACAAAATCTCTAAGGGTCCAATCTGCTGACTAGGAAAATTGTAATAAAGTTATATAATACAATCATCAGACAGTTCTAATCTATGGGGCAGAAGCATGGACCCTAACGACAACAGACACCACCATTTACAAGTGTTTCAGAATAAAGTTTATAGAAAAATGTTTGGTCCATATTGTGTCAGTGAATCACAATGCCGGAAGAGAAGCAACATTGAAATCCACGAGCTATCACAACAACCAACGGTAGTAAACATAATAATTGCTAGGAGACTGCAATGGGCTGGACATCTGATGAGAATAAAAGAAGATCAAATTGTGTTAAGAATATTTAGGGAGAAGCCATATGGCAAAAGACCGAGAGGGAGATCCAGGAGCACTTGATGCAATGAAATTGATTGCATATGCGAAAGATTGGTAATAAGTAACCGGAAAGAGGCAGCACAAGACAGGAGCATATGGAGGAATCATGTGAGATCGGCAAGGTAGCTTCGAGTCCCTTACAAGCCTACTACTACTATTACCTCATATGCTACTCGAATCACTGGTGCTGAAGTGTATGAAGTAAATTCTCAGGGTCATATTTGTCTAAAAAAAACACTCCACAGGTACTGGGTTTCGCCACAAAGGCATCACTGGCTGACCGAAGTAGTGCAGTCTGGAGTGGCTGGCTGTGCGTTCCTGACTTCAAGCGTCACTACGCATCTGAAAGACAAAGGAGAGGAACCACAGTAGTACCACCACTCCCACAGAGGCTGCCAACCCATCCAGCCTGACCTGATGCCGAGGGCTGAATCTTCTTCATCCTTAGCGAAAGGAAGATCTCAGAGGAGATGAGTCAGTGTAGAAGATGGGGATTTGACAATGCTGGGACACGTTAGCCAGATTTCTGACTGTCTGGTTGTAAGCGATCCGTGATCCCACCAACATAGATGCTAGTATCCGACGCCCAGGTCGATAGTAGACACGAGTCGATTGTCGAGTGCTGCAGTAGCCAGTGAAACTAGTGTCGAATGAGACGAGTGTCGAGTGAGTAGTAGTGCGTGAGAGACGGGCAAGAATGGTGGTCGAGTGAGTTGTAAGCGGTAAAATTCACCGGAGTATGACGAGTGAGCCCCCGTGGGGTTGACCCTCACTAATACCGATTCGCGAGTGATATGAAACAGGAAGTGACAAGTGCCGAATTACGTGTTTCGCGTCAACCGCGTCGGCCAGCAACAACCACGGATTGCAGTGAGGATTGTTGTGAATGTTAACCATCATCATTGCGTGTGACAAAGTACTGAAAATCAGCAACCAATAAAAGATATAACCGTAATCAGACGTGTAAGGCGAAGGTAGCAACTGCCTCAGAATTTGTGTGTTAGTAGGAAATATATATCAGTTTGTATATCGCAACCATTGTGGTCCTTAATAATAGACGAACTTTCAATCATTCCACTATTCAGGCTCAGAACAGCCGCACTCGGTTGAAATACCCCCGTAACCATAGCAGAAAAACCGATGGCCTTTCATCCATGGAGTACACGGTCATGTAATCATAATAATTAACTGTTTGGCGACTTCGATAAATTACACAAAACCCAATAAAGGAATTTAAACGGCGGTGTTTCATGGCACAGGGGTCACCCAGAGAGTTGTTTGAACATGCACGTACGCAATTTGCATGCTCGGTTCTCATCTCTGCATTATATTATGTATAACATTTTTTTTTCTACAAAGATGAAATCACTTTCTTTAACAAGTGCACCTTTAGCTGTAAGTTAGCAAGTGGTGGTGAAAAGTAACCGGCATGTGTTTTGGGGAACCTTGCATGTGATTCCATGGGAGGAAGAGAACTTCGCTCTTGCAAAACGATGTTACATAAACTTTGAGAACCTGCATACAAACAAGACAATGTGGAGTGCATCTAAATTACCACCGAATCGTCAAAATACACACTGAACTTAAAAAAGAAAATCATGGCTTGTAAAAGATAAAAAAACTGTATAAACAAAACCATTACCACAGATCCATAAACCTACGTTCTCTTCTTCCTTGTTTGTGTCAGTGCTGACTCGTGAATTTCAATCTATTGTTTCTTAACAATCAGTCAGACGGAACACACATACCATGCGCAAGTGCAAAGCACCAATAATGCAGGAGGTATCGAAACACAGCATGCACTAGTGGTAGTGGTAGAAAGGGATGGTGCGTTCAGGGCCAGAATAAATCGAGTGGGTTCGTGTAGCAGGGAACTGAAATCGCGCCGTTGCCACAGACTGAGCAAAACTTCTGTAAGAGGCGACAGGGCAGTACATTGTCTGACATTGGCCTACCACTCAGTATTAAACGCACGGTAAATATCACAGTAAATCAATAATAATAACCTTTATAACCATTCATCTTAGAGAATGATTGTTCCTCTTATGAATGTTGCAGTTCCAGTTACTGTTCCACGTGTAAAGAAACTGGTTCTCTACATTTGCAAAAAAAAAAAAAAAAAAAAACCTTTTAAATAATAAAACATGACCTATACAAGGAATCTGACAACCCCTGTTAGTCATGGACGAAGAAAAAAAAATTGGCATAGCCTTTGTCAGAACGTGCAGAATCTTATGTGGGGCCAATAAGACGTCAATTTTAATCTAAATATGGTATGCCAATGTTTACATAATAAAAAAATAAATTAGGTAATTTAGCACAATTATTATATATATGCGATTAATCACTTTAACGGGGGCCAAATGAACAATTAAAGTCAATATAATTCCACTAAGCCTGCAAAAGTAAAAAAAAAAAAATTATTGTAGGGGCCTATATAGACATCGTGCATCTGCTAGATGCCCACGAAATACGTAATTTTGTTTTGAAGCTGACAGCCATTGAGAAAATAGGTGCAAAAACACTATTGGTCAGTTTTCAAGCAGTAATGGCGGACAGGATCAGTTGGTAATATACGTAATTTTATGTCAGCTAATTTTACTGCACAAAAATAAAATATGTACTCCCTCCAAAAGCAGTTACACACAAACATTAAAATAAAATTATGATGAGCAGCAAAATGTCTGAGAAGAATTTTGAAAGAAAATTATTAATTGAACTTTAATTTGGCGGTTTTCAACACTGTCAACAAGACGAAATAATGGTAAAAATATTTATTGGAACTAAACAAAATTGAACATTGATATTGTGACATTATTTTTAAAATAGATAATTTAACTGAAATTATCTTTAATTTTGAAATGAGAGAGAGCGTAATAATTTTCTTTTAATGTCTTAACTGTCGCTGCAGGCAATGCGATGGCGTCAGCGGTGGTCCGCGCGGACGATGTGTGAAGTGAATCCTGGTTCGTAGCGTGAAGATAATGATGGATCCTCCTGTTTCATTAATATTCCAGTTACGGCGGTGGTCCACGTCTCCGTTGTAGTCGAATCAGATGGCAGCACTGGCGCGATAATAATAGTTCCAGTGTGTGCGTTGTCGTTACGCGCGCGACGTTTTATTATGAAAAGTTTATTAATCACGCGGCGCGAGTAGGTCGGAATTATGCAATGTCTTTAGTATTTACGATATATAGCCGGTTAATGCCAATACTTCGCACAATTCTTTCACCGTGTTGCCACAGGAAAATAGTCACATGTGTTTATCACTATAGCAGTCCGTTAAACATCAGTTCAATTTACGTCGTCGTCTTTAAGACAGTTTGGATGATATAACAAATGCTTCTTGATCAAATCACTGCACTGTTCTTTTACTTCACATTTTGGTTTGTTCCACTTTCACGCAATTCTAACAGTTAATGTCTCCACACGACAATGGTGTCTGGTTCACGGCTAATTGTCACAAGTTCACACAGTATGTAAAATCGTCACCGCAAAGACTCGATATACTTTTCAGGTTTTACTGTTCACTTAATAATGCACGATCTCCTATTAACACAGAGGACGCACTGTAATTAATTGTTCCTCCGCGTAACACCGTCTTTCACGCCGAACTTTGCAACGTTTGTCCACCCGCGAACCGACCACTATACCACAACAACTCGCACGCTCTCTATCGATAGTCCTTCGCTCTCTCTCTGACACAGTGCTTCTCCTAGCCTAGCCAAAGATATACAAAGCATATAAAATCAGAACATTCATATTCGTACAAGATAACATACAAAACAGTAGCAAAATGAATGAAGGAACAATGTGACGTATTAACAAATAAAGAATAGTTGAAATAAATGATACGTACGTACTATGACAAGGTAATGCACAAAAGAAAAAAAAATTATCGACTTTATGGGAAAGCAATGTCTTTAGAAAAAAAATGGTTCAAATGGCTCTGAGCACTATGGGACTTAACATCTGAGGTCATCACTCCCCTAGAACTTAGAACTACTTAAACCTAACTAACCTAAGGACATCATACACATCCAAGCTCGAGGCAGGATTCTAACCTGCGACCGTAGTAGTCGCGCTGTTCCGGACTGAAGCGCCTAGAACCGCTCGGCCACCGCGGCCGGCCCGATGTCTTTACTCACGGCATATGTGATACACTTCCTATTCAGAACAATGGTCCGCAGTCTTGATTTGGACAGTAGCAGAAATAAATGAGGATAACTAATTTCATTAAAGCTGACACAAAAGATGAATCCGATTTTTTCAGGAGAATGGATTTAATTTATGATGAACAAACTTCAATTTCTTTCACAAAATGTAGAGATAACTGGTGGATGTCGATGTCTTGTTGTAACGATTCTTCGGCCTGTATTCGGATGGGCTTCTGGTGGGAAATGAAGAAACAAGTCTGCCTTCTGGATGTAGTCGTAAACTCCTGAGTAGCAGGTGCATACAGAGCAGAGGCTTAAATCAAGGTGCGCCATGTACTTTCAGCTTTCAGAATCCAACTGTCATGGCAGCAGGTAGCTGAAGTTTGGCAATTTACATGAAACTTTATGGAACAGCCAGTACGGTGGGAACAGCCAGTACGGTAGTCTGCTGAAATTTCACTTGGCTAATGACTGTAATTATTAAACAGCACTAACCCCTTGCCTACAAGTAAGGGGTTAGTGCGACCTTGGAATGGAAACATTTTCATCGCCATTACACCGGGTGAAGCGAAATTCACGCACTCGGGCATCGCAACGCGACTCCTCACGTGGCAACGATAACAAAATATCTCTCACCAAATTTTGGCCGGTGAGTACATCCGCAGAAAACGGCCGTTAAAAAGTGGCAATCTGGCAACGCTGTAACCAAATGTATGGTAAGTGTCTCTGTCAGCACCTTTCAGTCGTGCTGTACAGTTGGAGCAGTGGATAAAGTTTTGGGTTAGCATTATAGCGTCCCCAGCGCTGTATTACGAAAAGACTTAAAAAACGGTATTTATAAAGAAGAGCCATTTGAAATTTGAATAATAAGTGGACACTAGCCGCTCAGGCGAACATACATTTTTCTCTATATTATAATAATTTCTCTGTGTAAGTTTCGAGGGCAAAGAAATATAACAAAATGATCTAAAGAGACGACAAGATACGCTCTTTTGTTAATTTTTTAGTCGTCTTCACTTCTTCTCTTGTCTTGATTGCGTGTAGACAGACATCTTGCGAGTGATGGCACATATAAGCATATTTGTTCTAATTAAGCAGATAATATATTGATTTAATATTATTGTTCTCTTTTAATTTGTAAGAGGTGATCCCGATTTCATGTCTGCCTTCCTTGAATTAACCTGCATTCGAGTAATTTACAGTTCAACAATGGCAGCGGCCGATGCAGCCAACGACGCCATTACGTGGCGATATTTACTTATAAAATTTATCGGAAGCGAAATACTCGCCCGCTATTAACATAATATACATTTTTCCCCACAGCCGCCCGACGTTGCAGAAAATACTTTAAGTTCTTATTTTCAGTACTACATCCGAGAGCCAGAGCCAGGACTCCGACTACAATGTAGTGGTTAACGGAGGTAAGAAAAAATACTCTCACGAGTGTGTGGGCCGCAATTGTAATCAATAACTAAAGATTTTTTGCTTTAAAGTGAATTGACTAGCCGAGGAAATTAATATGAAAAGTTTATTCCATTGTTCAACTTATATGCTCATGTTTTAAGATTCAGCCAGTCTAACTTTTATTAACGTAACAAATAATTTAAGATTAATATTGTTAAAAAGGAGAACTTCACGCAAGCATGTAATCGTAAATCAAAATTGAATGAAATATTTTTATTAAGGCCCACCACGTAAGTCGGCAAGAATCAAAATAATAATAATAATAATATATTAAATTACGACGGCCGACGGACGCGAGAGCATGCACGACATCGAGGGTTCGATCCTGTGATAGGGCGCATATTTTATTTGCTAATGTCATTCGGTATCCTAAATTTACAACATTTTGCAACGCTGAACATAACAAATACGTGGTTAGTCAAATTAGAAACAGACAGTTGAAACAAATGACCTGTTACAGGACAAAATAACTACAAAAACTATATCAATTTCGAGATGCTAAAGATGATAGCGCAGTACAATAACACAACATCTTCTTGTGATTTATACTACATGTAATACGAGCACACAGACGTCGCACATTAGCAACCAGTGACTATAATAATGTCCATATTAATGACCGCATGACCTTCACAACAGAATACGTTGTCCTCAGAACAACAGATGCTCAAAGTGACCTCCCTGCACGTCCAAACATTGCGGCAACAGCCGGATCTTACAGCTCTGGACCCTTGAACACACGCCATCAATTCTTTCACATTCGTCGGCGGAATAGAGTACACGTGATCCTTCATGTGTACCTACAGGAAGAACTCCAGGGGATGTAGGTCAGGTGAACGTGGTGGCCATACAACTGAACCTCCATGTCCGACGCATTTTCCTGGAAATGTTCTGTCCAAATACTGTCGCACATTAATTCCAGAGTGTGGAGGTGCACCATCCTGTTGGAACCATATTCTCTGCAGAACATGTAGTGGAACATATTCCAGCGCATAAGGCAGATTGTTTGATAGGAATACACGATACCTTCGCGCAGCTAACCCGTCAGGCAACACGTAAAGGCCAAAACACCTGTCGCCCAATATTCCGGCCCAGACGTTGATACCAAATCGAACTTGATACTCATGATCGCAGGTGACTTGCGGGTTAACCTCACACCAATGATGGGCATTGTGCAGACTGATGACACCCTCACGAGTGAATGCTTCTTCATCCAACCATATTATGGTGTTCACAAAGCCATCGTTGCCTTCCTGTTCTTGTTGGAACCATTCACAGAATTGCATTCTCTGATGGCGATCTGCAGGATGCAGGTGTTGCTTGAAAGCATAACGATAGGGGTGCAGCCCATGCTAGTGCAGCAAGTTAACGACCGTGCGTTGCGAGACACGCAGGTGCCTTGCTACGCTACGTGGTCGTCGCTAAGGTTCTTGGTGTATGACCTCCAGAATAGCTTCCTCAGTAGCTGGAGTACAGCGAGTCCGTGGATGACCTCTGTCATGCGATGGTGGGAGGAGAGAACCTGACTCCCGAAGGTGCAGCTCCAGACGACGAAACGCATTTTTATCTGGATAGCATTGGCGAGGATACCTAACAGCATATTCACGAGCAATACCAGCCCGGTTATCAGATGAACCAAGGACCAGAAGCGTATCCAAATATTCATCGTTTGTGTATGCCATACATCTGCCACACTGGTTTAGAGGTTTACAATGAGAAAATTCATTACGTCTATACGTACATTGGAGTCGCCGCTCGCAACTAGTCCCTGTCTGGCGGACAGAGCATACAGTATAAACACGCCGTCAGTCCTGCGGGCTGTTCCACCTAACACGCATTACACCTTTGACAAATATTGCTCTGCATGATTCATCGCGACAGCACTAACTGTGAAATGTTTGGTTTCGAATTGCACTGCTTCCCTAACGGTAACAGACATGATGATTCCACAATCCCATCGATAGAATAATAACAATAATAAAACATTGAGATACATACTAAACAACATGCGGTTATCTGACTCAATGTTGAAAGGCATAATTAGTGGGACCATGGTGATAACACATACAAATAGTAACCGAGTTTGGACAAGATTCACAAAGCACGTTCCCAGTCCTATTGATAACGTAAGGCACCAACGATATGTAATGGACCTGAATGAGGCAACAATAATAGTTGGTACTAATGTATGGGACCATTGGGCAACGGCCTTGCCGCAGTGGATACACCGGTTCCCGTGAGATCACCGAAGTTAAGCTCTGTCGGGCGTGGCCGGCACTTGGATGGGTGACCATCCGGGCCACCATGCGCTGCTGCCATTTTTCGGGGTGCACTCAGCCTCGTGATGCCAATTGAGGAGCTACTCGACCGAATAGTAGCGGCTCCGGTCAAAGAAAACCATCATAAAGACTGGGAGAGCGATGTGCTGACCACACGCCCCTCCTACCTTCATTCTCAACTGAGGATGACACGGCGGTCGGATGATCCCAATGGGCCCCTTGTGGCCTGAAGACGGAGTGCTTTTTATGGGACCGTTGGGGGAGGGTACAAAGAAAACATCCAGTAGATGAAATGGTGCGAATAAATTCACGCCCACGACGTGGAAAGGGCTTCTTTCAAAGCTGACCAATCTTCCATTTCTACCATTGTAGTATATAAGTGCAGATCTTTTCTAGAGGACCCGCTGCAATCGCTGTTGACGATTTCTGATGCCTGATACCGTACCACCTGGACTACATTTACCAAATGAAACAACATATACGTCAACCCAGGATCGAACTATCGACCTCGTGCACGCTAACTCAAAACTCTATTCACTGCACCAACTGTACGGCAGATTAACATGCGCTGACAGAGATAATTACCATACATGTGGTAACAGTGTTGCCAATTTGCCACTCTTTAACGTCCTTTTACTGCGGATGTACTCGCCACACGAAATTTTGTGACAGACGTTTTTTATCGCTGGTATGTGAGTAATCGCGCTGCGAAGCCCGAATTTCGCTTTATCATGTATATACGGCAGGTCGAATTGGTGGCGTAGCGGTAACAAATTATATACGGGAATATTCCTGGTGAATCAGTCTATCTATCAGTGAAAACTGCACCAATATCGCCACAGCAGTTCCTGAGATTAGCCTTTACACACAGACAGAAAGACACTCTGGGGGACTGTACTTTTGTGGT
Source organism: Schistocerca nitens (assembly GCF_023898315.1). Lineage (NCBI taxonomy): Eukaryota > Metazoa > Arthropoda > Insecta > Orthoptera > Acrididae > Schistocerca > Schistocerca nitens. The sequence goes on from NC_064622.1 coordinate 16,261,956, forward strand.
ACGTAACGAAGATGTGTGCACTGATTGATCAAAAGCCGGCCGGAGTGGCCGAGCGGTTCTAGGCGCTACAGTCTGGAACCGCGCAACCACCACGGTCGCAGGTTCGAATCCTGCCTCGGGCATGGATGTCTGTGATGTCTTCAGGTTACTTAGGTTGAAGTAGTTCTAAGTTCTAGGGGACTGATGACCTCATCAGTTAAGTCCCATAGTGCTAGAGCCATTTGAACCATTTGATTGATCAAAAATATCTGAAAGCCTATTATCAGCGTAAATTAATATGTACTGTGTCGGCTTTTCGCCTTTATGAGAGCTCGAACTCTCCTGGGAATATTTTCAGTGAGGGATGTGGTTGTCTGCACAAGAATGGCAGCCCATTATCCCTCAAGATCTGAAACCAGAGGAAACTTTGTGTCAGCAAGAAAATGCACCCTGTCATAAAGGAGCCTGTGTGGGACAAAGGTTTGTAGAGAATGACATTCCTGAAGTTTTCTGGCCCACCCAGAGCCCCGACCCATTGGAATGCCTTTGAGATCAATCAGAACGTCGACGTCATTCCAGACCACAGAGTCCAAAATTTTAAGCACGTGGGTATAGGTTCAAATGGCTCTGAGCACTATGGGACTCAACTGCTGAGGTCATTAATCCCCTAGAACTTAAAACTAGTTAAACCTAAATAACCTAAGGACATCACAAACATCCATGCCCGAGGCAGGATTCGAACCTGCGACCGTAGCGGTCTTGCGGTTCCAGACTGCAGCGCCTTTAACCGCACGGCCACTTCGGCCGGCCGCACGTGGGTATAGTACCGAGTATTGTGGAGGCAGTGACAGCGGAAAAGAATGACAAAAGGAGGCAGTGTAGGCGAGAGAGGAACCACTGGCAGTGGGATGCACTGTAAATCTCAACGGGAGAAAAGGTTCAAAATGGCTCTGAGCACTATGGGACTTACCATCTGAGGTCATCAGTCCCCTAGAACTTAGAACTACTTAAACCTAACTAACCTAAGGACAGCACACACATCCATGCCCGAGGCAGGATTCGATGCTGCGACCGTAGCGGTCGCGCGGTTCCAGACTGAAGCGCCTAGAACAGCTCGGCCATCCCGGCCGGCGGAGAAAAGGAGACAGTGGGGGAGAGAGACGAGCACAGACAGTGGCAGTCAGAGGGAGTGAAAGCTCAAGTACGAAGAGAGGCTGGGAAAAAGAATTTAGAATATGTCTGCACGCCAAAATGTTTGGTGAGGAAGATGACATGAGAGTTGAGGCAGCCGGTTGCCCACTTTCCTATCAGAGCCTTTTAAAGAGGAAGGTATCCGCCTTTCTGTGTCCGACGGGAGCATTTTTCCGCTGACTCATATTACTTCGTCTACGCAAAACTTGCTTCTCTTTAGCTCTTCGTCTTTCAGTCTGACCCGTTAGTGTTCTTCTTCGACGCTTAGCCTAAAACAATATACACTACTGGCCATTAAAATTGCTAAACCAAGAAGAAATGCAGATGATAAACGGATATTCATTGGACAAATATATTATACTAGATCTGACATGAGATTACATTTTCAAGCAATTTAGATGCATAGATCCTGAGAACTCAGTACCCTCAGCAACTACCTCTGGCCGTAATAACGGCCTTGATACGCCTGGGCATTGAGTCAAACAGAGGTTGGATGGCGTGAACAGGTACAGCTGCCCATGCAGCTTCAACACGATACCACAGTTCATCAAGAGTAGTGACTGGCGTATTGTGACGAGCCAGTTGCTCGGCCACCATTGACCAGACGTTTTCAATTGGGGAGAGGTCTGGAGAATATGCTGGCCAGGGCAGCAGTGGAACATTTTCTGTATCCAGAAAGGCCCCTACAGGACCTGCAACATACGGTCGTGCATTATCCTGCTGAAATGTAGGGTTACGCAGGCAACGAATGAAGGGTAGAGGCAAGGGTCGTAACACGTCTGAAATGTAACGTCCACTGTTCAAAGTGCCGTCATTGCGAACAAGAGGTGACCGAGACGTGTAACCAGTGGCACCCCATACCATCAAACCGGGTGATACGCCAGTATGGCGATGACGAATACACGCTTCCAGCGAGCGTTCACCGCGATGTCGCCAAACACGGATGCGACCATCATGATGCTGTAAACAGAACCTGGATTCATCCGAAAAAATGACGTTTTGCCATTTGTGCACCCAGGTTCGTCGTTGAGTACACCTTCTCAGGCGCTCCTGTCTGTGATGCAGCGTCAAGTGTAACCGCAGCCATAGTCCATGTTGCTGCAAACGTCGTCGAACTGTTCGTGCAGATGGTTGGTGTCTTGCAAACGTCCCCATCTGTTGACTCAGGGATCGAGACGTGGCTGCACGATCCGTTACATCCAAGCGGATAAGAGGCCTGTCATCTCGACTGCTAGTGATACGAGGCCGTTGGGATCCAGCACGGCGTTCCGTATTTCCTTCCTGAACCCACCGATTCTGTATGCTGCTAACAGTCATTGGATCTCGACCAACGCGAGCAGCAATGTTGCGATACGATAAACCTCAATCGCGATAGGCTACATTCCGATCTTTATCAAAGTCGGAAACGTGATGGTACGCATTTCTCCTCCTTACACGAGGCATCACAATAACGTTTCACCAGGCAACGCCGGTCAACTGCTGTTTGTGTATGAGAAATCGGTTGGAAACTTTCCTCATGTCAGCACGTTGTAGGTGTCGCCACCGGCGCCAACCTTGTGTGAATGCTCTGAAAAGCTAATCATTTGCATATCACAGCATCTTCTTCCTGTCGGTTAAATTTCGCGTCTGTAGCACGTAATCTTCGTGGTGTCGCAATTTTAATGGCCAATAGTGTAGTTCCCGGATAATAAGGTAAATCGTAGCTATTCAAAATGCCAAAATTGATAATTAGAAGTTTAGTTGAAATTTTGTGGTAGCAATGGCAAATGAATACATATTCAGTTCCGTTTACTCGACGCCAGTAAACATGGTTATGTACAGTATGTGTTGCTCTGAAGGCGTCTTTACTGCGACGTTTTGTTTTCCGCTGCTGAAACATTAACAGGCTAGCAATTAGGGCACTGAAGTTGTCAGGCATCCGTGTGCTACGTCAGCTGAACAATCCGCAACGTTTAAATATGAACGACCGTAGAACGCGATTTCCTGAAACGTTATTACATTTGCACATCGTTTCTACCATAGCACGTTATCGGTATGAGAAGTAGAACCTGATAGCAGCGAAAGAGGAAGAGGCAAACTTTTCTAATGTGTATGTCTGTTTCCTTTTACCTCTCTTAACGGCTACGTACATAAATTATTTTTTTGAGCACATTTATGGCAAAGTATCATTATATATATGTGTTTCGTTGACCTCCTTTATAATATTAAAAACCGGTCTTCAACTTTCAATGTTTACGTATTACTATTATGATTTTTCCTGTTACCAGTCCCGACAAATGTTACTATTAAATTTTATTTTTTGCAGACCGCGCTCTTCAGACATTAGGAGTATAGAAGACACAAACTATACAACAACTCTACTTACTTAATTCAAATCCATACATTTGTTGTTGTTGTCTTCAGTCTAGAGACTGGGTTGATGCAGCTCTCCATACTACTCTATCCTGTGCAAGCTTCTTCATCTCCCAGTACCTACTGCAACCTACATCCGTCTGAATCTGCTTGGTGTATTCATCTCTTGGTCTCCCTCTACGATTTTTACCCTCCACGCTGCCCTCCAATGCTAAATTTGTGATCCCTTGATGCCTCAGAATAGGCCCTTCCTACCGATCCCTTCTTCTAGTCAAGTTGTGCCACAAACTCCTCTTCTTCCCAATTCTATTCAATATCTCCTTATTAGTTATGTGATCTACCAATCTAATCTTCAGCATTCTTCTGTAGCACCACATTTCGAAAGCTTCTATTCTCTTCTTGTCTAAACTATTTATCGTCCATGTTTCACTTCCATACATGGCTACACTCCATAAAAATACTTTCAGAAACGACTTCCTGACTCTTAAATCTATACTCGATGTTAACAACTTTCTCCTCTTCAGAAACGCTTTCCTTGCCATTCCCAGTCTACATTTTATATCCTCTCTACTTCGACCATCATCAGTTATTTTGCTCCCCAAATAGCAAAACTCCTTTACTACTTTAAATGTCTCATTTCCTAATCTAATACCCTCAGCATCACCCGATTTAATTCGACGACATTCCATTATCCTCGTTTTGCTTTTGTTGATGTTCATCTTATATCCTCCTTTCAAGACACTGTCCATTCCGTTCAGCTGCTCGTCCAGGTCCTTTTCTGTCTCTGGCAGAATTACAATGTCATCGGCGAACCTCAAAGTTTTTATTTCTTCTCCATGGATTTTAATTTCTACTCCGAATTTTTCTTTTGTTTTCTTTACTGCTTGGTCAATATACAGATTGAATAACATCGGGGATATGCTACAACCTTGTCACACTCCCTTCCCGACCACTGCTTCCCTTTCGTGCCCCTCGACTCTTATAACTGCCATCTGGTTTCTGTACAAATTGAAAAGAGCCTTTCGTTCCCTGTATTATACCCCTGCCACCTTCAGAATTTGAAAGAGAGTATTCCAGTGAAAATTGTCAAAAGTTTCTCTAAGTCTAGAAATGCCACAACTAAAATTCACCGAACAGTCCGCTCATAAAAAGTAGTGTAAGCTGAAGGGCAACATTTTTTTAATTTGTAATTAACTGTAGTTTAATTTAATAAATTAAATTTTCTCAGCTACCAATTACTACACACGGAAAATCTGAAGAAGAAGAAAAACAAACACGTATCGCTTCGCTATCTAACAAAATAAAACTTAGCACTAACACATATTTAGACCGATAGCAGTAAAAGACATTCCACTGAGTTCCTTCCATCAGGGAGCATAACGAAGAAAAGAAAAAAGACTCAATCGAATATGTCGTTCCTATCTTCAGTTGTAATCCTCAATGCGTACAATAATTATTGTTTTTTTTTAGTGTCCCGAATTTTTCTTCCTGATAATTTTTCCATAGCGAACAAAACAAAATAAAAATCACTCATGTACACCATTCTAATCGTGATTTATGCTCAAAAACCCCGTAGATAAAAGTACTTTCAGATTTTCCAGAATCTTAAAGTATTCCGGGCAAACATTTCAGCTTGTCTAATACGATCTTTTTTTTAAAAAACAATTGGCCAAATCGGTCTAGCCGTTCTCAGTAGATGTGCTTACCAACGAACAGCATTATAAATCACTTTCACTCACTTTCATATAAAGAACACTATACGCAGATGTTTGGTATATACACATTCCGTCCCCAGGGCTAATCCCTGAAACTAACCATGCAAAATCCGTTACTCACCATGCCGAACCCGCGCAGATGCGTGACAAGGGCACGAAGAAAAGAAGAAAAAGATTTAAATACGTTTCCTGTATCTTTCTACCGCATTTTACTACTCAGGTTTCTCGAGATGTAACACGCGACCTTTCTCAAGTTACGTACCCATACCCACCACCTCGGCTTCCACCGGAATCACTTTTGAGTACATTGAACGCAATCGGCCGGTGAGACGGAGCCATTTTGACTGCACTAGTTTGCGCAAGCGTCATGCGCCGTGGGCTGTGCCAACTTACTTCCATTGTGTGTGCAAAATACTCCGTCCCTCTTCAGCCCACGAATCTCGAGTTGTACTGAGGCTTCGCTACCGTTCAGTGAACCGTTTGGCCTCGCGCGGCCAGACAACTGACCTCACCAGATAGGCGAGCTCTGACCTGAACCACTCCAGATACGCGGGGGCACAGATAGCGAAACTGTCTCTGCCGTGGCATCCCAACAGTAGGCTCTGTGGTTTCATGCGATGCACTCGAAAGAGTCATCCTGAGCGCTCCTCTAGAAATTCAAAAGTTCATTGTTGGTTTCGTTGTACAGTACCACTGCGACGGTCGACCTAAATTTAAAAAGTGTGTATAGGGTGGTCCATTGATCGTGACCGGGCCAAATATCTCACAAAATAAGCGTCAAACGAAAAAACTACAAAGAACGAAACTTGTCTAGCTCGAAGGGGGAAACCAGATGGCGCTATGGTTGGCCCGCTAGATGGCGCTGCCATAGGTCAAACGGATATCAACTGCGTTTTTTAAAATAGGAACCCCATTTTTATTTCATATTCGTGTAGTACGCAAAGAAATATGTATGTTTCAGTTGGACCACTTTTTTCGCTTTGTGATATATGGCGCTGTAATAGTCACAAACATATGGCTCACAATTTTAGACGAACAGTTGGTTACAGGTAGGTCTTTTAAATTAAAATACAGAACGTAGGCACGTTTGAACATTTTATGTCAGTTGTTCCAATGTGATACACATACCTGTGTGAACTTATCATTTCTGAGAACGCATGCTGTTACAGCGTGATTACCTGTAAATACCACATTAATGCAATAAATGCTCAAAGTGATGTCCGTCAACCTCAATGCATTTGGCAATACGTGTAACGACATTCCTCTCAACAGCGAGTAGTTCCCCTTCCGTAATGTTCGCACATGCATTGACAATGCGCTGACGCATGTGGTCAGGCGTTGTCGTGGATCACGATAGCAAATATCCTTCAACTTTCCCCACAGAAAGAACTCCGGGAACGTCAGATCCGGTGAACGTGCGGGCGATGGTATGGTGCTTCGACGACCAATCCACCAGTCACGAAATATGCTATTCAATACCGCTTCAACTGCACGCGAACTATGTGCCGGACATCCATTATGTTGGAAGTACATCGCCGTTCTGTCATGCAGTGAAACATCTTTTAGTAACATCGGTAGAACATTACGTAGGAAATCAGCATACATTGCACCATTTAGATTGCCATCGATGAAATGGGGGCCAATGATCCTTCCTCCCATAATGCCGCATCATACATTAACCCGTCAAGGTCGCTGATGTTCCACTTGTCGCAGCTATCGTGGATTTTCCGTTGCCCAATACTGCATGCATATTATGCCGGTTTACGTTACCGCTGTTGGTGAATGACGCTTCGTCGCTAAAAAGAACTCGTGCAAAAAAAATCTGTCATCACTCCGTAATTTCTCTTGTGCCCAGTGGCAGAACTGTACAGGACGTTCAGAGTCGTCGCCATGCAATTCCTGGTGCATAGAAATATGGTACGCTTTCAATCGATGTTGATGTAGCAATCTCAACACCGAGGTTTTTGAGAATCCCGAATCTCGCGCAATTTGTCTACTACTGATGTGCGGATTAGCCGCGACAGGAGCTAAAACACCTACTTGGGCATCATCATTTGTTGCAGGTCGTGGTTGACGTTTCACATGTGGCTGAACACTTCCTGTTTCCTTAAATAACGTAACTACCCGGCGAACGGTCCGGACACTTGGATGATGTCGTCCAGGATACCGAGCAGCGTACATAGCACGTGCTCGTTGGGCATTTTGATCACAATAGCCGTACATCAACACGATATCGACCTTTTCCGCAATTGGTAAACGGTCCATTTTAACACGGGTAATGTATCACGAAGCAAATACCGTCCGTACTGGCGGAACGTTACGTGATACCACGTACTTATATGTTTGTGACTATTACAGCGCCATCTGTCACAAAGCGAAAAAAGTGGTCCAACTAAAACATTCATATTTCTTTACGTACTACACGAATATGTCAAAAAATTGGAGGTTCCTATATAAAAAAAGAAACGCAGTTGATATCCGTTTGACCTATGGCAGCGCCATCTAGTTGGCTAACCATAGCGCCATCTGGTTTCCCCCTTCAAGTTAGATGAGTTTCGTTCTTTGTAGTTTTTTCGTTTGACGCTTATTTCGTGAGATATTTGGCCCGGTCACTATCAATGGACCACGCTGTATAATCTTGTGATCAAGTGGTGACCTAGTCTCGTTATGTTGCACTCTACCCTTACACAAGCATGCAAATATCAGGATCAGGAGAAATAAATAAACATCACTGTCTGACATTAAATATATTTACTTCAAGTATAAACAATGAGGCAACGAAAGTCGTGCTATAGCGACATGCACACATGCAGATGGCGGTAGTACGGCGTACACAAGGCATAAAACGGCGGTGTACTGGCGGATCTGTCATTCGGACTCAGGTGGTTCATATGAAAAGGTTTTCGACTACATTACGCCGCAGATGGGACTTAGCAGACGCTGGACGCGAAGTCGTAGGTGGAGCTAGGCGCATGGGACATTTCATTCCGGAAATCGTTAGGAAGTTCAATATTCCGAGGTCCACAGTGTCAATAGTACGCCAAGAATACTAAATCTCTGGCGTTACCTCTCAGCACGGACAATACGATGGCGGACGGCCTTCGCCCAAGGGCCGAGAGCAGCAGCGTTTAGGTAGGGCTGTCAGTGATAACAGACAAGCAACAGTGCTTGAAATAGCGGCAGAAATCAGTGTGGGGCGTACGACGAACGCATCCGTTAGGATAGTGCTGCGAAATCTGGCGTTAATGGGCTGTGGCAGCGGTCGACCGACGCGAGTTTCTTTGCTAAGGCCATGTGCTACGTGAGCGACAGGAATGCTGTGCGAAAAGGAATGCTGTGCATGAAATTTACAAAGGGACGAATCTCCTTGGAGAATTTCATAAGTATCGTCAACTAGGAGATCAGCAGACAAATTCTTCGAATACACGTGAATGAGCAGAGGAGCACTCGACTATCTCATCGATAAATTAAATGAGAATGTTTTTTTACATGATCAAGAACTTTTAACAGCCAATAAATGCGGAGGGATAACTATTACATGACTGACTACGCTAAATACAAATATAAGCCCACAAATTGATGCTGGTGAACAGCAGCTAGCTGTGGTCTAGTGGTAGTGGTTACAGTTCAGAATTACGTGTTTGGGAAAGGTCGTGGGTTCAATGTGTGGCTGCATTTATATTTTTACTGACTCAGTTACGATTCTGTATATGTATACTGGTTACACTGCATCGCTAAGTATATTTTTAAGGTCTTGCCAAAGAACTTGATCTTCACAGCTATCCCAGCATGTCACAAGCGTTTAATTCCTAATAAATTACAATGAACCATGAAATTTTACAGATATTTGATGTTGCGAACGTAATTCATCAGCAGTCAGTGTTAAGGCCAAGCGTTTCAATTACTCTAAATAGTCTGTAAAAGTAAAGCTTCCAAAATTTGTTAAAAGAAAGTCAAATTTTTTGTGTAATGATTTGTCTCAAAGTATGAAATAAAAAATATTAGGGAAACGTTTGGTGCACCTCATTTTCTATTCATGATTTCAAACATCATTCAAAGGCACGTAGAACGTTTCTCTGATCTACTTATTTCTTTTACACAAACCATTTCATAAAATATTCGACAGATTTCTTCCATTTTTGAATTTCAAGTTTTATTCAGAAAGCATGATCTTAGTGACTTCTCATTTGCCTTCCTAAGGTACTTGATTCGAATCAAGCCTTTTTGACATTTAAATGCCGCACCAATGCATCTTTTCATGTGCAAAATAGCTAGGCCTTGAACAGATTAAATTTTTGACACTTCATTTACAGCAGCTGTTAGTGAAATATTTCAATTTTTCCTCTGCTTATTAATTAAGTTTTCGTTCATTTCCCTGATTATTTTCAAGCAGTTAAATATTTTAATGCCAATATAGACTTCATGCTGGTCACTTTCATGCCCCGTTTACCTGTTTCTCTCCCTTCGTTTGCCTATGAAAATTTGAACAAAACCTCATGGTGTAAGTTATAGGAAGTCTTGTTTTCGCTCAGCTCACGCATTTACAAAAACGTATCGAGTGTTAATCATACGATAAAACAGTCCTTTATGCGTGCTGTCATTTACAAAATTCGTCATTTCGATATCTTGAAGCTTTTATGAGATACGACGATTTTTACGACCACTTGATTCCCGAAGCGCAAGAAAGGTTCATACATTGATTACATTTCATATACAATAATGTATGGCCGTAAATGAACTATACGGAAAGTCTACACAATGCGATTTTATCCCTGCAAATTCTTAAAAATTTCGTGCAGCCATGTACTCAATTTCGTGCAGCACAGTAACTATGACGAATAACGAAAGTAAATTCTGACCTTTATCATTTAAGGATATCAAACTATAGGTTGCGGAAGAATAAAAATTTGTTTTCACCGAATAGTTTTCGTAAAATCGGATGTTAAGTAATTCATAGCTGCCATCGTGTCCGCTCCACTGCTTTGCCAAGAAGGCACGTGGCTGTCGCTCTGTGTCGCGCGTGCTGCAGCGACAAGATTCAAAGACGTTTGAATTCCAACGTCGCCAGTTGAAGCGCGAGACAGGCAGCGTCACAGATGTCGCTCACGTAGGACACTTCCGTAACCACACCTGCAGTTGTGTTTTGTCGCCTGAAGCTGTCGCGCGCTGTCCCTCGCTTCTGTCGCCCACGTAGGACACGGCCTAACAGCACGACATCGCCTGTAGCGCCTCCCCTGGGCTCGCGACCATATCGGTTGGACGCTACACGACTGGAAAACCGTGCCCTGGTCACGTGAGTCCTGATTACAGTTGATAAGAGTTGATGGTTGGGTTCGAGTGTAGCGGAGGCCCACAAAGGCACGGACGCAAGTTGTCAACAAGGCACTGTGCAAGCTGGTGGTGCCTCCATAATGGTGTGGCCTGTGTTTAGATGGAATGGACTGGGTCCTCTAGTCCAACTGAACGGACCATTGACAGGAAACGATTATGTTTGGCTACTTCGAGACCATTTGCAACCATGTTCACAAACAAGGATGGAATTTTTATGGGTACAGTGCGCCATGTCACCGGCCACATTCGTTCGTGATTGGTCTGAAGAACATTCTGGACATTTCGAGCGAATGACTTGACCACCGAAATCGCTGGACATGAATCGCATCGAACATTTACTGGACACAATCGAAAGATCAGTTCGTGCACAAAATCCTGCACCAGCATAACTATCTCAATTATGGACGGCTGGAGAGGCAGCAACGGTCAGTATTTCTGCAGGCGACTTCCAAGGGCTTGTTGGGTCCATTCCACGTCGATTTGCTGCACTACTCCGGCATATTAGGATCGACACGACATTAGGACGTATTGGACGACATTTTGTCACCTCAACGTAATGCTATTGTTGTTGAATAATACGTGCCCTGACCCAAAAATGCACTCGAATCTCTCAAAATAAAGCGACGCGCCTCTCGCACGCAGTTTGCGTGCTATTGTAAACCGATCAGTCCCGAACACGGGTACACCAGCAGCCAGATTTGAATACAGTGCCTTGTGCGTTTGCGGACCAATCAGAACAAAGAACGTTTATGATGGGTTCGCGCGCACGTCGTAAAATGGCGATCTGGAAATTTGCCCACTTCGGAATGTTGTGTATTTATTAGTTGATAAATCAGAATCACCGGATAGTGGAGAACCTGCTACTGAACGGAAGCATATGTGACTACTACTCGCATTCGGGAGGGCGACGGTTCAATCTCGCGTCCGGGCATCCTGATTTAGGTTTTCCGTGATTTCGCTAAATCGTTTCTGGCAAATGCCGGGATGGTTCCTTTGAAAGGGAACGGCCGACTTCCTTCCCCATCCTTTCCTAATCCAATGAGACCGATGACCTCACAGTTTTGTCTCTTCCACCAGATCAATCCAATCCAATCCACACAGGGTGCCGAGCTATTTCTGAGATTTTTATGGTTTTAGTTTATGCCCAAAGAGGGCACACAAATTCTTATTATAATTTTTCATTGTCATTTTACTTATTTGTCCATTTTTATATGCGACCAGTTTATACTGCAAGCCCAGAAATGTCGCAAACGTAATTATACGAGTTGTATGTTTCATTGCACTGCTTTCATTCTTTTAAAGTTTAATTTTTCTGGTACATCATTTTAAGATTGTACTTTTCGTGTTGAATCGAACCGTAAATGGATCTTTTTCCATTAGTTACCAAAAAAGTGCGCTACAATTATGACTCTGTACATGTGATTTGCTTAACGTATCACTTGTGGTGGCGTTAAAAAGTATTTTCAAAATTATATTTCTTTACTATTATTTAACTATTCCCCGGATATCGATATCGTTCACCACACGGCTCTGAAGTCACATTTTCTTGGTGTTCAAGCTTATAAGCAAAGGCTGTAGTTCATATTGGACTCCTGTATGCTCTTCAGTAACCTATAATGTTTATTACGTGGCACTACGGACTAATGTCACCTGTTGTTATATGGCATGTAAGTGCATGGTGCTTATGTTTTGCACTTACGATAAGTTGTCAGCTGCCTTATATTTGTTCCTGATTCTCGTGTTCTGTATTTTTTAGCGCAAAAGATGACTATGTAATAGTTGAAATCTAGATATAATGTAATAAAACGACAGATTTCGCGATCGACTGCTGTTGTTTTCTCCATTCTCTACATTCAACGATCGCTGCGCACAAGGCGATCATATCGATCCCTAACAAGTTTGTTTGCGTGGCCATCCTCCGCAGCAAACAAATATATGCATTCCTGTCTGATTAATACATTTGTGTGTTAGTACTGTTGCAGCAAATCGCGTCAGTAGACAGTATTAGAAAACGGAATACCGTTTTATTTTACTCAGAAAACAGTACACAACTTCTGCAGTTGGGAGGCTTATCAACCTATTCCAAACGTCTCCACCTTTGTTGAACCTCACCATGCTGTAGGTTTTCCAGATAGCGTAGTGACGATGCTGCTGTTGAAAATAATACCTCCATATCCATTACTAATAAAGATCCAGATCCGCGTGTACCTATTCCACGGGACGATACGACTCCTGTACTGTCGGCAGCTTGATGACGTGGGATTGCAGTTCCACAGTGTGCACAAGCTGAAATACGTATTTATGAAGTATACCTTTATATAAAAAGTCCTAATCCATGATACTCGCGGAACAGTGTCAGTTAACTGAGAGATACGAAACAGGTTTGGCCGGGATGATTCCGATTTTTGGAGTTCAAAAAATGGCTCTGAGAACTACGGGACTTAACTTCTATGGTCATCAGTCCCCTAGAACTCAGAACTACTTAAACCTAACTAACCTAAGGACATCACACACATCCATGCCCGAGGCAGGATTCGAACCTGCGACCGTAGCGGTCGGGCGGTTCCAGACTGCAGCGCCTAGAACCGCTAGCCCACTCCGGCCGGCGATTTTTGGAGTCTTGTCCTTCTGTCCCACTCGGGTTCTGCAGAGACGCCCAAATGTTCTATTTTCTAGAAATCAGATCAGATTCTCGGTCATGCGCGACTTCAACTTACAACTTTTTATACTACTAGCACTGTAAAAGTATCTACACTTTATTTCAGTATCGTATGCCCAACCTAATCTACCATGACGCAACGTATTACGAAATGCGTTCAAACGGCCTACTTGATGAAGTGAGAGATCTTCAACAATAATTGTGCTGACGTTGTTACTGAGCTGCATTTGCTCAGCGGTAACCGCAATGCTTTCTTCGTTGTGCATGACGAATATCACAGTTAACAGATTCTCCATTCACTTTGTTAGGATTGTAATAAACCCGGCGATGCACTGCATTTTCATTTCGGAAGTTCAGGTGGGGTGAGTAACATATTCGTAATAAAATGTCATAAATAATGTGATAAAACTCGGTTTTAATTAAATCAAATTTAGGAAGACAAATACCAATACAACATTACTTTAAAAGAGGTACCACTTCATAACGAAGAGAGTGCCGAATTCTGTGACTTAAAAGGACCAAAAATCTGCTAAATCTAATTCATTCTACACGATAGTATGCGGACATGAACAACTGAGCGTTAAAAGCTGTGTGGAGTTACCCAAGAAAGTGTACTGTCCTGTTAACTAACTTTTAAGATCTATGTGTGTTATAATTATTCAGTAACCATGAATGTGTCTATGTTTTACGTTACGTCTGTTATATTATCATTTGCTGCCAATTATTCACTTCGTTGTAAGCTCTAATGATGCATAACAATTACAGAGAATTGCCGCATTCCGAGCAGTGAGGACATTCCTGGTACTCGAAACTGGGACGAATTTCATAATTCGCCCCAGCTTCGAGTACCAGAAATGTGGTCACCTTAACTCACGTCAAGTAATGTCCAAACCCGATATCGAGCACTCGCATTTCTTCACCAGTCATCTACCGATCTGCGTCCATTGCACACGCGAAACCTGTTTCAGTTCATTCAGGAAACAAGGCAGAGAGCACAGTTCACACTTTACTCACTTGTCTCTCTGCAATTCGCCTCGATACGGTGCACACATTAGTTTCAATGCTTTATACGCGTCCTCACACACGATTGCCGACCCACGCGTCGAGCCGCCATATCAACGATCCGAGTCCCCTAGTCACCGGCAGACGGACGTCACCAGCTTTCAGTAGTCGAAACTGTCTCTCTTCCAGGAGGGACGTGTAACAATGCACTGAAACGTTTGTGTTCAGGTAAACGTACTTATAATATTTGAATACACTGACCTTTAGTATTAAGGCCATCGCCTACCCTTGAAGGCGTGTATAGGGATAAAAATGCGGCCAATAACGAGACAAATTTCGAAACTAGGTGATTTTTTACACCTGAATTACAGAGTTCTGTATTCAAAAGTAAAACTGTCATCAATGAAAGGTAAGTTGCAGATCGGTATTGTCTTTACCCTTAATGATCAGGGTGCGACGGTCGGCGGAATGGAGACGGGGCTGCAAATGCCTCTGCTCCCCGGCTTTCGTCGTCTAACTCGGGGATGATCTCCTATCTACCCTTTCTGCCGCCAGACAAGTGCGCTTAACACCTGTTAAGAGTGCATAAATAGAATACTCTCGATGCTGCTGACCGACAAGTAGAAATGTTAACCAGGATAGTCTAGGAGGCTGATGTCAAATGACAAATCGAATGCGTGTGTTAAGTTCATTAACATTCACAAGTTTTCATTTATTACTAAGTACAGTTCACTGGTGTTACCTTCCAAACAGTTACGTGCCGTTTTAATTATCACTGTCCTACAAAAAAATCTTTCTTTCTATTCTGAAAAAATACGTTGTGATCTTAGTTGTACTTAGAGTGCTAAATTGAGAACTGTTTTCGGTTTTCTGTCAGGGATAATTTATATGTAATCACAATTTTATTTGACTTTTCCGTTTCTAATTTAGTGCAGCAAACATGAGGTGAAATTCGATAAACAAATTCACGTTTTTACGATCGTTCATGGGAATTAATGGAGGTTGAGGCCTAACATATAACACAGTAATCATTGTGTATACACTTTGTAGCACCTACTTGACGCGAGTAATTACAGAAAATTGACAAAAAAATAAGCCACTGTGTTGTAATTCACATTACTTTTTTCCTCTTGTATTGTGAATCTTCCTTCTCTCCAATGATATTCCGGCAATAATCTGTTAACATAGAAGGTACCCACTTTCCTTCATAATGCCTTTTTATGGTAGAAATATCTTTGGGGAATCTTTCACCGTGTTCATCCGATACGTCACTACAACTCTCTGTGAAGTAGTCCAGATGAGAGTCCATCATATGTACCTCTAATCATCTTGATATGCTTTGATCATGTCATTCACCATGGCTTCATAGTAAGTAGCTCTTCTTCCGGGGAAGTTTTCTGACACCATCTTGAAACAGTCCCATTCTGTCTTTTCTTTGTCAGTTAAATGTGATTCAAAATTTGCAGCTCTTTGATTTGTGGGTCCACAAATACGCCTTCCTTTATTTTTATAAGCAATGCTCCACGATACACACGCATCGCGGTCCTTCACCGGGAATACCGACTTGAGACTCTCACGGAGGTAATCCACAAACTCAACACAAGACTATACAGAAACTCCAGACAGTCGCAGAACGCGTTTATTCTGAATCTGGGGAACTACGACCACAACCATAGATGGAAACATAAAAGACCAAAAGACATGCTTGTAAGGACCTAACATCTATGGCCAAGCACACGCAAACTACCTTGAGCAGTTAAACAGAGAACCGACTCGTGGCGATAACGTATTAGACCTTCTGGTGACAAACAGACCCGAACTATTTGAAACAGTTAACGCACAACAGGGAATCAGCGATCATAAAGCGGTTACGGCATCGATGATTTCAGCCGTAAATAGAAATATTAAAAAAGGTAGGAAGATTTTTCTGTTTAGCAAAAGCGACAAAAGGCAGATTACAGAGTACCTGACGGCTCAACACAAAAGTTTTGTATCAAGTACAGATAGTGTTGAGGATCAGTGGACAAAGTTCAAAACCATCGTACAACATGCGTTATATGAGTATGTGCCAAGCGAGATCGTAAGAGATGGAAAAGAGCCACCGCGGTACAACAACCGAGTTAGGAAACTGCTGCGGAAGCAAAGGGAACTTCACAGCAAACATAAACATAGCCAAAGCCTTGGAGACAAACAAAAATTACGCGAAGCGAAATGTAGTGTGAGGAGGACTATGCGAGAGGCGTTCAATGACTTCGAAAGTAAAGTTCTATGTACTGACTTGGCAGAAAATCCTAAGAAATTTTGGTCTTATGTCAAAGCGGTAGGTGGCTCAAATCAAAATGTCCAGACACTCTGTGACCAAAATGGTACTGAAACAGAGGATGACAGACTAAAGGCCGAAATACTAAATGTCTTTTTCCAAAGCTCTTTCACAGAGGAAGACTGCACTGTAGTTCCTTCTCTAGATTCTCGCACAGATGACAAAATGGTAGATATCGAAATAGACGACAGAGGGATAGAGAAAGAATTAAAATCGCTCAAAAGAGGAAAGGCCGCTGGACCTGATTGGATGCCAGTTCGATTTTACACAGAGTACGCGAAGGAACTTGCCCCTCTTCTTGCAGCGGTGTACCGTAGGTCGCTAGAAGAGCGTAGCGTTCCAAAGGATTGGAAAAGGGCACAGGTCATCCCCGTTTTCAAGAAGGGACGTCGAACAGATGTGCAGAACTATAGACCTATATCTCTAACGTCGATCAGTTGTAGAATTTTGGAACACGTATTATGTTCGAGTATAATGACTTTTCTGGAGACTAGAAATCTATTCTGTAGGAATCAGAATGGGTTTCGAAAAAGACGGTCGTGTGAAACCCAGCTCGCGCTATTCGTCCACGAGACTCAGAGGGCCGTAGACACGGGTTCACAGGTAGATGCCGTGTTTCTTCCGCAAGGCGTTCAATACAGTTCCCCACAGTCGTTTAATGAACAAAGTAAGAGCATATGGACTATCAGACCAATTGTGTGATTGGGTTGAAGAGTTCCTAGATAACAGAACGCAGCATGTCATTCTCAATGGAGAGAAGTCTTCCGAAGTAAGAGTGACTTCAGGTGTGCCGCAGGGGAGTGTCGTAGGACCGTTGCTATTCACAATATACATAAATGACCTTGTGGATGACATCGGAAGTTCACTGAGGCTTTTTGCAGATGATGCTGTGGTGTATCGAGAGGGTGTAACAATGGAAAATTGTACTGAAATGCAGGAGGATCTGCAGCGAATAGACGCATGGTGCAGGGAATGGCAATTGAATCTCAATGTAGACAAGTGTAATGTGCTGCGAATACATAGAAAGATAGTTCCCTTATCATTTAACTACAAAATAGCAGGTCAACAACTGGAAGCAGTTAATTCCATAAATTATCTGGGAGTACGCATTAGGAGTGATTTAAAATGGAATGATCATATAAAGTTGATCGTCGGTAAAGCAGATGCCAGACTATGATTCATTGGAAGAATCCTAAGGAAATGCAATCCGAAAACAAAGGAAGTAGGTTACAGTACGCTTGTTCGCCCACTGCTTGAATACTGCTCAACAGTGTGGGATACGTACCAGATAGGATTGATAGAAGAGATAGAGAAGATCCAACGGAGAGCAGCGCGCTTCGTTACAGGATCATTTAATAATCGCGAAAGCGTTACAGAGATGATAGATAAACTCCAGTGGAAGACTCTGCAGGAGAGACGCTCAGTAGCTCGGTACGGGCTTTTGTTAAAGTTTCGAGAACATACCTTCACCGAAGAGTCAAGCAGTATATTGCTGCCTCCTACGTATATCTCGCGAAGAGACCATGGGTATAAAATGAGAGAGATTAGAGCCCACACAGAAGCATACCGACAATCCTTCTTTCCACGAACAATACGAGACTGGAATAGAAGGGAGAACCGATAGAGGTACTCAGGGTACCCTCCGCCACACACCGTCAGGTGGCTTGCGGAGTATGGATGTAGATGTAGATGTAGACAGGTGAGCCCCTGTTAATCAGACGCCATTACTGGATATCCAGCTGGAATACACTGCCGAATAACTGGCACCACGCGGGGAAACCGTACCGTACACTGCATGCAGACAAGCTCCACACACCCCCCACACAGTGAGATGATCTATGGCCGAACTCCGACTACTATACAACGATCCTGATTGTTCAGGAATGCAGCGGCTGCAGCAACTGGGACACATCGCCATCGCTTGTCACGGTAATGATGCATGATACCTATACTAACAAATCCAACCTTGCATGAGCTATCGCAGCTAGTAAGCCACTACTGCTCTTACTACCCATCCCACTGTCGCAGAGGTTTTTCTTCCCACGGCACGAGCCTTGGCACTTTTTTCGCTCTGCTCTTCAAATCGCTACCCTCATTCGCGTTTTGTCCACTATCTATCACCTGATGGACCGTGTTAATGCGTAGCCTTACCCACGCGCGGATAACATCACAGCCCAGCATCCTGTGATCCACTTACTAGATAACTAACATGTTTACGGAGGTGACAGTAGAACTTTTGGTTTGGTCACCACGTTGGTGCGGGCGTGGAGGGGACCCATCTCTCTTCTCTTACTGGGGAATCTGGTAGCTAGATACGGAAACCTACTGCCTGTTGGATCCATGGCCTTTACGAATTGTTTCTTTAGGCCAAGTTTGACGTGAAGCGGTGGAAGTAGTATGTCTTCAGGAGCTACCACACTTTCACGTTGTAAATTTTTTTCATCCACTTTCCATCTCTGCCTAGGACATTTCTTTTTCACGTCGTGAGAATTTCTGTCTCGACTATCCCACTCGCACTTGGTGTAGCCTTGTTGCATTCCCAGTATCACTGTAATTGCTTTGAAATTTGCAGATATTTTCCATTTGTATTCATAGTATTGTACGAACTGTAATTCTCTTTGGTGAAGCTAGCGTAAGCTACTGTAGCAGAGGGTATTTTATTTCCGTTATGGAGCGAAACAATCTTGAGACTTGTTTTCGACGCATCTGTGAAAAGTCTCCATTCCTGTGAAACATAGGTGAAGTTCAGCACTTTTATTAGGCCAGTAACGTCACTGCAAAATGTCAGTGGTCCGGCAGTTCCAAAATAGGAAATAAAGGCATGTTCTCTGTGCCTGAACACACTGATTTTAGTACTTACGTGGAGCAGATTATACTATTGCAATGTTGAACCAAGCATCTGCGTCTTATGTTTACTTAGTCCTAGATCACGTACCAAATCATTTAAATCTGCCGGTGTTAACAATTGTGGTGATGACTCACTTGTGCAGTGATATAAAGGATCAATATTTGCGATTTCTTCAATACTATTACCTCACTGTCACTCCGTATTTGACCTGGAGCTCTTGGAGCTGCTGGAAGGCTGTCAGAATGCTGCACTGGCATTCTCGCTGAAGGCATATCTGGCTAAACAATGTGCCTCTTCTACTTTTTGTTTGTAAAAGCCTGAATTTTTGTTAGACGGAAATAACAACCAGTAACGTGGTCCTTGGGCTCTCTCCACACCATGGGCACCACGAACAATGCCGCATTGTCTTTACGTTTCCACCACTGAATCAGTTCGCAGTAACATGTAGCAAAACAGAAATTAGGAGCCCATTCTTTATCTTGGTCTCCTACCTCTACTCCAACGTAATGTTTATATGCTTTCTTTATGGCTGTTGAAATTTTCGTCCTACTTCTGACAAAGGTGAACTTCCCACAGATACAGCAGAAGTTGTCTGGCTTGACATCCACGACGACGTTGCATTTCTGAAAATTTAAAAATACCTCTTCAGTAACACACCTGTACTACATTAACACTAGAGAACTAGGGAAACGCTGATACGTAAAAACAAGCAGTCAATTTACCTTCAGCACCAGACTACATCGGTTTAAACATAGGAACTTATAAGTACAAGTGTGCTTGGAAATGTGACAGAGACGGTTACTTGTCAGCCAAAACGCCCACTCGTTAAGATTGACTCAAATTATGGCTAACACCACTGTTGTAAACTCGATGCACCTGCCTCTGGGAAGCGTGAAGGTTTACTGCCGAGGCAGCGACCGGCCGTCGCTGTTCGAGTTAGTGAGCTATTGCAGGTAGTCTTAATGACACAGGTGTGGCGGGGGCTAACCCAATGACGTCTGATTCTTCCCAACTGCTGTTGAACAAGAAATTGTCACGTTCCATCACTACTGGCTGCGTATTTCTCTAAAACGTCCCTGTGTTTGCCATGAATTGTGGATATACGAGGGTGAGTCAAATAAAAACCTTAAATATTATTTAAAATATTATTTATTGTTCAGAAGTGGTACAAAGCTGTATCACTTTTCAACATAGCCTCCTCCACGCTCAATGCAAGCCCTCCAGCACTTACTAAGTGCATAAATTCCTTTAGAAAAAAATTCTTTTGGTAGTCCACGCAACCACTCATGCACCGCGTGGCGTACCTCTTCATCAGAACCGATCTTCTTTCCACCCATTGCTTGAGTGGTCCAAACATATGGAAATCACTTGGGGCAAGGTCTGGTGAGTATGGTGGATGAGGAAGACACTCAAAATGCGGCTCTGTGATTGTTGCAACTGTTGTACAGGTAGTGTGAGGCCTTGCATTGTCATGTTGCAAAAGGACACATGCTGACAGCAATCCACGTCGCTTTGATTTGATTGCAGGCCGCGGATGATTTTTTAGGAGATCTGTGTATGATGCACTGGTGACAGTGGTCCCTCTAGGCATGTAATGCTACGAAATGACGCCTTTTTCGTCCCAAAAGAGAGTCAACATACCCTTCCCTGCTGACGGTTCTGTTCGAAACTCCTTTGGTTTTGGTGATGAGGAATGGCGCCATTCCTTGCTCGCTCTTCGTTTCCGGTTGGTGGAAGTGAACCCAGGTTTCGTCCCCAGTAACGATTCTTGTAAGGAAGCCATCACCTTCTCGTTCAGAGCGCCGAAGAAGTTCTTCACAAGCATCAACACGTCGTTCTCTCATTTCAGGAGTCACCTGCCGTGGCACCCATCTTGCAGACACTTTGTGAAACTGGAGCACAACATGCACAGTGTAGTTTGCTGACCCATGACTAATATGTAAACATGCTGCAATGTCATTCATTGTCACTCGGCAGTTTTCCTTCACTGCTGCAATGTTCTGTGGAGTCACAATTCGTTGTGCCTGAACTGGACGAGGAGCATCTTCCACTGAAGTCACACCATCTGCAAACTTCCTACTCCATTAGTAGACTTGCTGCTGTGACAAATATGCATCACCGTACTGAACCTTCATTCGTCGATGAATTTCAATAGGTTTCACACCTTCACTAAGCAAAAGCCGAATAATAGAACGCTGTTCTTCCGTGGTGCAAGTCGCAAGTAGGGCGGCCATATTTATATTGATACTGCGACGGTATGTGTGCCTCTGCACTACGCTGAAACTTACAGGCTATTCTGCACGCTGTTTGTAGCACACTTACCAACTTACAGAATAACGACAGGAAATTTCGATTTATTATTACAAATTTAAGGTTTTTATTTGACTCACCCTCGTACATATATACTGTATATATGTACACATATTACATAAAAGGTATCCCTAACAGCGATATTTTGTTTACATATTTGAATTTCCCGTGGTAAACTGGTTTAGAAGCACACACTTCAACAGTGAATTATTGCTCGAGCCCCCAGTAGAGATACTGAACACGCTACAAATATTAATATTAGTTGTCGAATGCTGGAGAACATCGATTGACATCTAGCAGTCGATCAGTTCGCTAAAACAAGACCTAATCCCAGTGATCTAAAGTTCACTCCACACTAGCGCGAATTTCTAAGTGTCGGATGCGACATAAGTCCCGTCTGGTTTTAAACATACAGAAAAGCCCAGCGGCTCTGTTTCAGAATCAGTCACCTAAACGTGGTGAAAATAGAAACTAACCTCACTGTATGAGAAGCTAAGACCCGTTGGTCTCCCAAAACACAGTTCGGAATGCTAAAAAATAAACAAGAGTCCCACAGCAGTGTTCCATCGGCTAAGTGTGCCGGCACTCGAGTGCAAACAGAGTCCCACAGCTATAACTCTGTAGCAAGGTTCCGTCTGTTCGCAAAAGCAATCACCAAAAGACACAATGCGTGAAAAACACAAGTCCCTACTGTGTTCCACACCGAAAACATCCCAAGTTCTGATTCGTCGTGTAAAAGTCCCTTCTCCGTTTGCACGCACACACGAAATTCGGCTGAGTTCAACACTTGTGGAACTGCAAAAACTGCCACCAAGGTGTCACGTCGAGCAACACAGCTCCGGCGTCGGCAGAGGCGCGCTGAACCCTGTCCCCTGGAGCCTCGTGTCACCTCCGCTTCGATACCCTCGATCCGAAACTCCTCAAGCTACGTCAAGTAACTGCTTTCCATTGATCAGTACTTCTCTGCATAATTTGTGACACTGAAGAGTAATCTTCTTACGTAGTTCTGTTTTCACCATTGAATGTGCGCTCAAATTCGCTTCAAAGATATGTTGCTGTTATTGTGGTCTTCAGTCCTGAGACTGGTTTGATGCAGCTCTCCCTGCTACTCTATCCTGTGCAAGCTTCTTCATCTCCCAGTACCCACTGCAACCTACATCCCTCTGAATCTGTTTGGTGTATTCATCTCTTGGTCTCCCTCTACGATTTTTACCCTCCACTCTGCTCTCCGATACTAAATTGGTGATCCCTTGATGCCTCAGAATATGCCCTACCAACCGATCTCTTCTTCTAGCAACTTGTACCACAAATTTCACTTCTCTCCAATTCTATTCACTACTTCCTCATTAGTTATGTGATCTACCCATCTAATCTTCAGCATTCTTCTGTGGCACCACATTTCGAAAGCTTCTATTCTCTTCTTGTCTAAACTATTTATCGTCCACGTTTCACTTACATACATGGCTACACTCCATACAAATACTTTCAGAAACGACTTCCTGACACTTAAATCTATACTCGATGTTAACAAATTTCTCTTCTTCAGAAACGCTTTCCTTGCCATTGCCAGTCTACATTTTATATCCTCTCTACTTCGACCATCATCAGTTATTTTGCTCCCCAAATAGCAAAACTCCTTTACTACTTTAAGTGTCTCATTTCCTAATCTAATTCCCTCAGCATCACCCGAGTTAACTCGACTACATTCCCTTATCCTCGTTTTGCTTTCATTGATGTTCCTCTTGTAGTGGACTGACAAGGCAGCCAGTCCACAGAGACGGGTAGCCGAAAGGGCCCACGTACACACATGCCGACTGGCGCGAAGTCTGGAACAGGATACGTGATGAATGTGATAAAGAAAAGAACGTAGCTACTAGAACACTTAACTTTTATATCGTCCTTTGGTATACAGCATTCTTGATGATACAAGTGAGACTCTTTAGATTCATGAAGTAACTAATGGCGCCTTGCTA
The DNA here is from genome assembly GCF_023898315.1 of Schistocerca nitens. NCBI lineage: Eukaryota > Metazoa > Arthropoda > Insecta > Orthoptera > Acrididae > Schistocerca > Schistocerca nitens. The sequence goes on from NC_064622.1 coordinate 16,285,636, forward strand.
GGTCGTAGCCATGGACTTAGCTGAAGGCTATTCTAACTGTCTCTCGGCAAATGAGAGAAAGGCTTCGTCAGTGTAGTCGCTAGCAGAGTCGTCGTACAACTGGGGCGAGTGCTAGTACGTCTCTCGAGACCTGCCGTGTGGTGGCGCTCGGTCTGCGATCACTGCCAGTGGCGACACGCGGGTCCGACATGTACTAATGGACCGCGGCCGATTTAAAGCTACCACCTAGCAAGTGTGGTGTCTGGTGGTGACACCACACCTGTTATATCCTCCTTTCAAGACACTGTCCATTCGGTTCACCTGCTCTTTCAGGTCCTTTGCTGTCTCTGACAGAATTACAATGTTATCGGCGAACCTCAAAGTTTTTATTTGTTCTCCATGGATTTTAATTCCGCTCCGAATTTGTCTTTTGTTTCCTTTACTGCTTGCTCAATATGCAGATTGAATAGCATCGGGGAGAGGCTACAACCCTGTCTCACTCCCTTCCCAACCACTGCTTCCCTTTCATGTCCCTCGACTCTTATATTTGCCATCTGGTTTCTGTACAAATTGTAAATAGCCTTTCGTTCCCTGTATTTTACCCCTGCCACCTTCAGAATTTGAAAGAGAGTATTCCAGTCAACACTGTGAAAAGCTTTCTCTAAGTCTACAAAAGATATACATTCAAAGATGTATATTACACAAATTTGTAGCTGCAGTAGGTTGCCCAGAATTAATGTTTTCATGTTTTGCGATTGTCTTCGCTGAGTGCGAAAAAAGTTTTTATCCATTTGTCCCACTAAACAACTTTCCATACGAATTTGAATCGCTCCTTCCAATGTGCTGATCAGAATTTACAAATGTAAGAGGCTAAACAAATGTGTACAAAACTATGCAAAAATTGTTCATAAACAAAAACAACATATAATAATTGCAAATATCACAAACTAATCTTTTTAAAATGTGCATATCGATACCTGTCGTCATAAACTGTCTTTCTGTTCGTGTAACTGTATTGTATTACTTGTTTTAATTCATTATTAGCAACAAATTAATAAAATTCGTGTTTTACCAGTGTAATATTAATGCTGCAAATTTTGCAAATAAATCAGGCGTTACGTTTCGACTAGATCTTTAAAATAAACACTCGCTTTTCTCTGTACTTGCATTGGTTCAAAAGTTATAATTATTTGGTAAAGAGCACATATGGAAGGTTTTTTTTATTTAAAAATCGTTTGATACAAAATTTCTTATAAACCGTAGCAGCGTCTACGCTGATTAGTCTCAACTCCCCTTTCATTTGCCATATTTTACTTTGTCGTACCAATTTCTCATGTAATCAATGCAAATGTGGATAAAGCATCGTCTTCAAGCCGTGCGCTGGATCAGGGTAAACCCGTGTGACGTCACGTAGCCGCCAGCGCTTAAACAGCGCGAGCCGCGAGCAAACTTCTCTCTCCAAATCACAACAAATGCCTGTCGTGTCACAAGTAGCCATTATTGAACTTGACAGTTCCTGTGAAAAAGTTGTCGATGCGGACGGTAACCGGTGTGAGAGTAAACAACAGTTTTGCTCGACAGGAAACGTTAAAACTAGACGCAGCAGGTGCCGACGAAACAGTTAGTAATGTAGTAAATTCACCTACCTTGGAAGTGAAGTACCGCATGACATACGAGGCAATAAAGTTATACGAATCGGACTAGCATAGGCGAAGAGAGCGTTTCTCCTCTACAAAAGGCTGCCGATATTAAACACAGGCCTCAGTTTGAGAGAGGAGTATCTGAGAATGCGTGACTGGAATACCTGGTAGTACGCTAGTTAATAGTAAATAGTGGAAAAACCAGAGAGGAACGGAATTAAAGCATTAGCGATGCGGTGTAACAGAAGAAATGAGCCCTGCAGAATCGCCGAGGGAGATCAAGAAGTTTACAGAAAGGATTAATAAATAATGAATGGCGATTGTTCAGTTGCAAGGAAATGATGTGGATGAAGTTGAGGAGTTGATCGTCACTGGAGTATTTGATACAGCAGCCACGATGCGAAGTTCGAAGGGATTTGTACTGTTCCAAATTGTATGGTGCAGTAATGGTTTAACTGGGTTCGGAAACTGTGAAAGTGGGTCTGTCTGAGGACTGGAGAGTATGTGGGACGTGGGTACAGGATCTTATCTACATCTACGTGATTACTCTGCTATTCACAATAAAGTGCCTGGCAGAGGGTTCAATAAACCAGCCTCAAGCTATCTCTCTAACTTTCCACTCTCGAACGGCACGCGGGAAAAACAAGCACTTAAATTTTTCTGTGCAAGCCCTGATTTCTCTTATTTTATCGCGATGATCATTTCTCCCTATGTAGGTGGGTGCCAACAGAATGTTTTCGCAATCGGAGGAGAAAACTGGTGACTGAAATTTCATGACAAGATCCCGTCGCAACGAAAATCGATTTCGTTTTAATGATTGCCACTCCAATTCACGTATCATGTCTGTGACACTATCTCCCCTATTTCGCGATAATACAAAACGAGCCGCCCTTCTTAGCCGTCAGTCCAACCTGATGCGTTTCCCACACCGCACAGCAGTACTCCAGAATAGGGCGGACAAGCGTGGTGTAAGCAGTCTCTTTAGTAGACCTGTTGCACCTTCTAAGTGTTCTGCCAGTGAATGGCAGTCTCTGGTTTGCTCTACCCACAACGTTATCTATGTGATCGTTCCAATTTAGGTTATTTGTAATTGTAATCCCTAAGTATTTAGTTGAAAATACAGCCTTCAGATTTGTGTGACTTATCGCGTAATCGAAATTTAGCTGATTTCTTTTAGTACTCAGGTGAATAACTGCACACTTTTTCTTTATTCAGGGTCAATTGCCACTTTTCGCACCATACAGATATCATACCTAAATCATTTTGCAATTCGTTTTGGTCATCTGATGATTTTATAAGACGGTAAATGACAGCATCATCTGCAAACAATCTAAGACGGCTACTCCGATTGTCTCCTATGTCGTTAATATAGATCACGAACAATAGAGGGCCTATAACACTTCCTTGGGCAACGCCGGATATTACTCCTGTTTTACTCGATGACTTTCTGGCTATTACTGCCAACTGTGACCTTTCTGACAGGAAATCACGAATCCAGTCACGCAACTGAGGCGATACTCCGTAGGCACGCAGTTTGGTTAGAAGACGCTTGTGAGGAACGGTGTCGAAAGCCTTCTGGAAATCTAAAAATATGGAATCAATTTGACGTCCCCTGTCGATAGCACTCATTACTTCATGAGTGTAAAGAGCTAGTTGTGTTTCGCAAGAACGATATTTTCTGAATCCGTGCTGACTATGTGTCAATAAATTGTTTTCTTCGAGGTACTTCATAATGTCCGAATACAGTACATGTTCCAAAACCTACTGCAAATCGACGTTAGTGACATGGGCCTGTAATTCAACGGATTACTCCTACTTCCTTTTTTTGGTATTTGTGTGACTTGAGCAATTTTCCAGTCTTTAGTTACGGATCTTTCTCTGAGCGAGCGGTTGTATGTAATTGCCAAATATGGAGCCATTGTATCAGCATACTCTGAGAGGAACCTGACTGGTACACAATCTGGACCGGAAGCCTTTAAACTGCTTTGCTACACCGAGGATATCTACTTCTATGTTTCTCATCTTGGTAATTGTTCTTGATTGGAATTCACGAATATTTACTTCGTCTTCTTTGGTGAAGGGGTTTCGGAAAACCGTGTTTAATAACTCTGCTTTAGTGGCACTGTCATCAGTGACTTCACCGTTGTTATCGCGCAGTGAAGGTACTGACTGCGTCTTGCCCTTGGTGTGCTTTATGTATGACCAGACTCTCTTTAAGTTTTCTGTGAGATTTCAAGACAGAGTTTCGCTATGGAAATTATTGAAAGCATCTCACATTGAAATACGCGCTATATTTCGAACTTCTGTAAAACTTTGCCAGTCTTATGGATTTTGCGTTCTTTTAAATTTGGCATGCTTTTATGGCTGCTTCTGCAACAGCGATCTGCCCAGTTTTGTGTACCATGGGGGATCAGTACGATCATTTATTAATTTATGTCGTATATATCTCTCAATTGCTGTCGATACAATCTCTCTGAAAACATTCCACATCTTTTCTACGCTTACATGATCAGATTGGAAGGAGTATGTCTCTTAAAACGTCGTTAAGGGCATTTTATCAGCTTTTTTAAAAATAGATATACTTTGCGTTTCTGCTTGATGGTTGTAGGTGTTACGGTATTCAGCCTAGCAGCTACTGCCTTGTGGTCGCTAATCCCTGTATTCGTTACGATACTCACTATTTGTCCAGGATTATTTGTTGCTAAGAGGTCAAGTATGCTTTCGCAACCATTTACGCTTCCAGTGGGCTCATGAACTAAACGTTCAAAATAATTTTCTGAGAAAGCATTCAGTAAAATTTCGGATCACGTTTTATACCTGCCGCCGGCTTTAAACGTATAGTTTTTCCAGCAGATTAAGGGTAAATTGAAGTCACCACCGACTATAATTGTATGAGCGGGGTACTTATTTGAAATGAGGCTCAAGTTTTCTTTGAACTGTTCAGCAACTATGTCTTCCGAGTCGGGGGGTCGATAAAACGATCCAATTAATAGTTTAGTCCGATTGTCAGGTATAACGTCTCCCCATACTATTTCGCAGGAACTATCTACTTCAATTTCACTACAAGGTAAACTACTTCTGACTGCAATAAATACTCCACCACCAATAGTATTTAATCTATCCTTTCTGAACACTGTTAGATCGTTATAAAAAATTTCTGCTGATCTTACTACCGACTTTAGCCATCTTTCTGTACCTATAACTATTTGAGCTCCAGTGCTTTCTATTAGGGCTTGCAGCTCTGGTTCTTTCCCAACACAGTTACGACAATTTACAGCTACAATACCGATCGTTTCTACAACTAACGTACTGTGTTTGACCTGCCCCCCATTTAGGTGGACGCCCTTTCTGTGGTTCCCTAAGGCCCTCTAACTTAAAAAATCGCCCTGTCCATTCCACACAGCCCACCCTGTCCGTGTAGCCGCTTCGTGTGTGTAATGGACTCCTGACCTGTTAAGCGGAACCCAGAAACCCAACCCCGATGGCGCAAGTCAAGGAGTCTGCAGCCTACACGGTCACAGAACCGCCTGATTCAGACGAAGACGCTCTGCACTAAAGGACCACAGTCGGTTCTATCGATAATGCTGCAGATGGTTAGCTCCGCCCTAATCACGCAAGCAAGACTGGCAGTCTTCACCATTTCCGCCAGCCGCCCAAAACCAGAGAGAATCTCCTCCGATCCAAAGCGACATACGTCATTGGTATCGACATGAGCCACCACTTGCAGTTGGCTGCACCCTGTACTCTTCATGGCATCTGGAAGCAGCCTTTCCACATCTGGAATGACTCCCCCCAGTATGCACACAGAGTGCACACTGGCTTCCTTCCCCTCCTTGGCAGCCATGTTCCTAAGGGGCCCCCTTATGTGCCTAACGTTGGACCTCCCAACTACCAGCAAACCCACCCTCTTTGAACGCCCAGACCTTGCGGGCCGAGAAGCTTCCTCTGGAACAGGGTGGACGACTGCATCCGGCTCAGAGACATCGTCAGCCACAGATAACGTACGAAACCTGTTCGTCAAACGAAAGAGGGAGGCCCTACAGTCGGCCCCTCGGAAAGTTTTTGCTCCCTGTCAGACTTTGGAATGATCTCCCACTCGACCACGGGTGAGGGATCAACCTCAGTGCAGGTAGTACCCGGGGCGGCCACAGCAGTGTGTAACCTCCCCCTCACTTATCGACCTTAATGACAGTGAAAAATTAAACTGCGTGTACCTAATGGAAATTTGGGAAAAAGCAATCGTCACCGAAGTTAATCTGTCGGTAAAGAGGGAGGAAAGGGTTACATCTAAATGAAAGGAAAAATGCAAATGAAACTGGTGGAAATTAATTTTGAAAAGGGGTAAAGTTAATAAAGAAAGTAAATGTGCGGCCGCTACGTTAACAATTAACTAGCGGTAATTAGATATTTGAGATTTGGGGGAAATTACGGTCGCCAGTCCTAAGGACAATTACTATAGTAACTGAAAAAGAAAGGTTGTTACACATATAATTAGCACTAGAAGCATGGCAACTGAAGGTTGACACGCGTAGTGTGAAAACTGAAAGTTTGTCAGAAGTAATAAATTTCGCTACACTCTGACTTAATTTCGCAAAAGAATTAATAAAACCGGAAAATCGAAAGTTAATTTAGTGACTGAAGTTAATAGTGAGCTTTGTTTCTGAAGCACATCGAAATTCAGTAAAATACGGTTAGTCTTGGACTACCTCAACAATCATTTCAAAAGCAACTTGACTCTAGGCAATTTAGAAATAAGAGATTTAACTTTGAACTTGAATTAAATGATTCTGAACAATTAACAATAGTAAAATTTAGTACGTACCAAGCTGAGCTGCAGTCACAGGTAAGCTAAAATACGGTAACAAAACTCGCACTCTTAATTTGTGCTTGTGTAATCTAAATATTGTAGCCAGCTATGAATACTTTAACTGAACTTTGAAATTAAAGCAGTGAAATCGAATTATAATGCTTTAATGCTGGCGTTTGAATTTCAACGACACTCGGGTTCATTTCGGAAAAGGAAGGGACCCTGCTTGGCAATGCAATTGGGACAATGAGCAACAAAGGTTCATGCTACGTTGCTGTAATTTTGTGATTTGAACAGTTTGAAAAGCTGAGGTCTGCCATACAGTTCTGAAACTTTACCTGATTTTAGTCTCCCTTGTTGGTTGATTGAAGGTCTGAAGCCGTCGATCGAGGAGGTGGCGACGGTCACTCATTGTCGGCCGTCGCTGTTGCAGAAGCTGGATGTTGGCGCGCCTTCTTCTCGACACGGTCTCCAGCCGAAACGGGCTCTTGATGTGTGCCAGCTAATGCTTCCCGTCCGCGACACCGTGCTAGAAACTACCATAGCCAGTCGATCGCAATTACATGCTGCCAAACCCCGAAAGCCCGGCAGCTTGCGAGAGCGTCACACAACACACCTGCTCAATCGCACTACTCCAACCAGCTCTCTGCTCAGCCCGCGCTGCACGCGGCAGAGTTAACACTACCAAAGATCCTACACACTTTCGTTCTTCACACGACCTATCGATGTATTCGTTCGATAGCATAGTTTTCCCTAGGCAAGAGCCAGCGTAAAATACAAATAATATTATGGTACAATAGATGGAAATAGGAGGATATGCATTTCCGGCGTTACAAGTGGACCTATCGGGGGACACGTGGAAGCTGCTCGACGTTTCTTGCATACCTACTACCGAGCCCCCACAGTGATTCCCCTTGGCAGCAGCCTCAAGCTGTGTGACAGAAGCCAATGTAGCCTGGAGCTGTGAGTGAAGGGTCGCCAACTCAGCTTGCATCCGTACACAACAATCACAGTCCCTGTCCATTACTGCAGTCACTCCTGTTTGAAGCTCGTAAAAATATGTAACAAAGTAACAGTGCACTCAGCTCATTAGCAGCGGGAATTCGAAGTGCTCTCTCACTAACGGTCTAAACGACACTGAGACATACTAACCAAAACAAACAAAAGCCTATATGACATGAGAGTCGATAACAATGGCTCTACTGTACACTACACTTTTATTAAAATAAAAGCTTGTGCCTAGTAAGCACTTGAACATGCAAGAAATTACAAAAATAATCTAGTAACTACACAGGTAACTGTAAATAAGTAGCTCCTGTAGGAAGCTCATAAAAATATATAACATACGAACAGTGTACTCGCCTTATTAGCAGCAGGAACACGAGGTGCTCTGTCTCTGACGGTCTATCCGACACTGGATCATGTTTGGAAATGGTGTGGTCAACTAGGTATTCACAAGAATCTATCGTTTGTACTCTGCTATCCCAATACCGTTGGTAAAGGAAAAAGGGTTCTGATAGTAGAAAGTAGGTAATTCTGGACAGAAACGTAAAATGATTTGCTAGGAGTGTGTGGGTCAGGGTGCTGTAAGATGGGATAATTAACAAAGGGGGTTCAAAAAGTTTTGCAGAGCCATCTCTAATTTTTTTTATTTTTTGCAGGAGATTGATATTTTTGTGAACATACTTGGGACATTTAGCTATAAGTTGGTGTATAAAAGTATTTTCTTTTATTTACAGACGCGCGGGGTAGCGGCGCGTTCTGAGGAGTCTTGTCACGTTCCGTGCGGCTCCCCCCATTGGAGCTTCGAGTCCTCCCTCAGGCCTGGATGTGTGTGCTGTCCATAGTAGTGTAAGTTAAAGTTAGAATAAGTAGTATGTAGGATTAGGGACCGATGACCTCAGCAGTTTGGTCCCATAAGACCTTACCACAAATTTCCGAAAAAAAATTTTATTTACAGGTGAGCCATAATGGACCGTGAAGTAGTAGTCAGGTTGCGACAGTAGACTGTGATGGAGTTCCTCTTCAAGACCGGCGATGAATGTTAAAAAAAAAAAAAAGTTCAAATGTGTGTGAAATCTTAAAGGACTTAACTGCTAAGATCATCAGTCCCTAAGCTTACACACTACTGAACCTAAATTATCCTAAGGACAAACACACACACACACTTATGCCCGAGGGAGGACTCGAACCTCCGCTGGGACCAGCCTTAGACCGCTCGACCGGCGATGACTCTGCCACATCAATTCACAGGAAGTTTCTCCCTGTTTGTGGGGAAGACACAGTGGATCGCAGCAGTATGCTGCGGTGGTTGCAGAGGTTTAAAAAAAGGTGATTTCTCTCTATTGGACATTCCACGATGTGGTAGCCATCGATAGCAGTGAGTAATGTGAATAAGGAGACCATTGATCAAATCATACAAAATTGCAGGTGTTTGACGACACGACAGCTTGCTGAAACGACTCGTTTGTCATTGGGTAGTGTGGTATCACTGGTACAGCTACTACGGTAGAGAAAAATCTACGCACGTTGGGTGCCTAGATTATTGACAAGAGAAATGAAAACGATGAGGAAGAATGTGTGCGAAGGTCTCGTGAAGACCTTCACTGAAGAGTGGAGACAGTGTTTTAACGGCGTCATTACCCAGGATGAAACATGGTTGTTTTTGTCTGAACCTGAGAGGAAAACCCAATCCATGGAGTGGCGTCATCCAGGTTCCCCTTGGAGGAAGAAACCAAGACTTTCACGATCAGCAGGCCGAAAGGTGATGGTCTCCTTCTTCTGGGATCAGTGTCGTGTCTTTTCATTGACTTTTTGGAACCTGGCTCCACAATTAACTGGGACCGTTACTGTTGCTCACTGGAGAAGCTGCGACGTGCCATCAAGACCCACAGACCACAGCTTCAGGGTCAGTTCATCAGCCTAACCATGACAATGCCAAACCCCATACAGCCCTTATGACGCAGGAGAAAACCAGGAAAGTGGGTTGGAAAATTGTTCCTCATCCTACCTACCGTCCGGACTGGGCCCCGTCTGGTTTTTACCTCTTTGATCATCTGAAGGCCCACCTGCGCGGTAAAACATTTGATAGTGAGAAAGATCTTATTTCATATGCCAAGCGATGGTGTAAAAGCCAGTCCCCAGAATTTTATCAAAGTGCATTTACGTCATGGAAAGAACGTTGGGCTAGATGCTCCACAGCTGATGGAGGCTACAATGCATAGCTACATGTTCCAAGAATGTTTACAAAAAATTTCATTCTCCTGCTGCAAAAAATAAAAGAAATTAGACGACTGTGCAAAACTTTCTGAATGCCCTTTGTACTCCGTCACAGAGGCAGGAGATTGAAAGATGTTGTCGAAAAGGTGCATGCCCATGATATGGATGGGTACAGACTATTTTCCGGCAACATTCCATTGGAACTGTTTCAATATATAGGGTGAGGATGGGAGCACATTATGGGCGATGACTGAAAATGTGCGTATTGCTTAATCTTTTAACTTTGCTCACTTGATATCAAGCCTTCAGTTACCTCGTGACCTCTCTATACGGCTTTTCCAGCCGTCGAAAGATGTTAAGGATATGTAAAATCATGTGTTGTGTTCCCTGTCCGATGATCGGGTTTGTCACAAGCAACAGTCTAAGCACTGGAACCATTTTGGAAAATAACGTTAGCAGACACCAAACCACGAAGTTCGTTGGTGGCAGATTTATGCACGAATTCAAACTATTCAATGACGAAATGTACACTGGGATGACAAGAGTCATGGGACACCTCTTAACGTCGTGTCGGACATCCTCCTGCCCAACGTGGCCTGGACTCAACTACTTGCTGAAAGTCACCTGCAGAAATATTCAGCGATGATGGCTTTATAGCCACCCGTCATTGCGGAAGTGTTTGCCGGTGCAGGATTTCGTGCACGAACTAACTTCTCGATTATGTCCTACAAATGTTCGATGGGATTCACGTCGGGCGATCTGGGTGTTCAAATCATTCGTTCGGGTTGTACAGAATATTGTTTAAACCAATCATGGACAACTGTGAGCTGGTAACATGGCACATTCTCACCAACAAAAATTCCATCGTTGTTTCGAAACATGTAGTCCATGGCTGCAGACGGTCTCCAAGTAGCCGAACATAACCTTTTCCAGTCAATGATGGGTTCAGTTGGACCAGAGGACCCAGACAGTTCCACGTCAACACAGCTCGCACCATTACGGAGCCACCACCAGCTTCGACAGTGCCTTAGTGACAGCACAGGATCTGCGTCAAGCTCGAACGCTACTGTCAGCCCTTAACAACCGAAATCGGGACTCCTATGACGAGGCTACGGTACTGCAGTCGCCCAGGGTTCCAACCGATATGGTCACGAATCCAGGAGGGGCAGTGTGGGCTATGTCGTACTGTTAGCAAAGGCACTCGCATAGGTCGTCAGTCACCATAGCCCATCAACACCAATTTTCGTCACACTGTCCTAAAGTTACGTCGATTCCTGCGGTTATTTCACGCAGTGTTGCTTGTCTGTTAGCACTGACAACGCTATGCGAACGCTGCTGCTCTTAGTCGCTAGGCCAACATCTTCGGCCACTGAGTTGTCTGTGGTGAGAGCTAATGCCTGAAGCATTCTTGGCACGCTCTTATTTCCTCAAGGGTATCTCCGATGCGTGTAGCTCCAACTACTGTTCTGCGTTCAGGGTCTGTTAACTTCCACGGTGCGGCGGTAATGACGTCGGAAACCTTCTCACATGAACCATCTCAGTTCAAATGACAGCTCCGCCAAAGCAATGCCCTTTTATACCTTGTGTACGCGATACTACACCCATCTGTATATTGCGTATCGCTATCCCATGACTTTTGTTGCTCTAAATGGCTCTATGAGCACTATGAGACATAACATCTGAGGCCAACAGTCCCCTATAGCTTAGAACTACTTAAGCCTAACTATCCTAAGGACATCACACACATCCATGCCCGAGGACGGATTCGAACCTGCGACTGTAGCGGTCGCTCGGTTCCAGACTGAAGCGCCTAGAACAACTCGGCCACACCGGCCGTCATAACTTTTGTCACCTCGGAGTGTGTGTGTGTGTGTGTGTGTGTGTGTGTGTGTGTGTGTGTGTACGTTTGGATGGCGATATTGCAACTGTCTACATGATACTGGCGAACTGCAAATTACATAACGTTTGCAAAGCTGCATGTTGAAGACAAAGTGACTTATGTCGCCCGACTGTCGTGCTTTCCCCATTGCCTGAGCGTGATATCACCAGTCACTAAATGTTTGAAACACAGAGCTATTACATTCTGAATATTAACATAAAAGTCAGGAAAATTAAAATGTTCCACTTTATGAGGTTGGTTTCTATCTACAGGGGGACTCGCAAAGCCCGCCAAGAAGTTTCGAGGAAGCGGAATTTTCTAATTTGGGTAATTAACAAACAAACGACTTATTTTAATGATTGTGGGTGTTTTGTGATCAGAATTTTAAAAGTAATCACAATTTGAGCATGGAACTTTGAAGATGAATAAGTTTTGAAGTATGAAGTATGTTTGTTGAAAGTAGTAGAATGAGAGCTTTCAAACGAGCTGTGCTGATTTAGGAATAAAGAACTATTTGCTCACCGAAAATATCGCTTTCATGACGCATGGATTTATACACTCCTGGAAATTGAAATAAGAACACCGTGAATTCATTGTCCCAGGAAGGGGAAACTTTATTGACACATTCCTGGGGTCAGATACATCACATGATCACACTGACAGAACCTCAGGCACATAGACACAGGCAACAGAGCATGCACAATGTCGGCACTAGTACAGTGTATATCCACCTTTCGCAGCAATGCAGGCTGCTATTCTCCCATGGAGACGATCGTAGAGATGCTGGATGTAGTCCTGTGGAACGGCTTGCCATGCCATTTCCACCTGGCGCCTCAGTTGGACCAGCGTTCGTGCTGGACGTGCAGACCGCGTGAGACGACGCTTCATCCAGTCCCAAACATGCTCAATGGGGGACAGATCCGGAGATCTTGCTGGCCAGGGTAGTTGACTTACACCTTCTAGAGCACGTTGGGTGGCACGGGATACATGCGGACGTGCATTGTCCTGTTGGAACAGCAAGTTCCCTTGCCGGTCTAGGAATGGTAGAACGATGGGTTCGATGACGGTTTGGATGTACCGTGCACTATTCAGTGTCCCCTCGACGATCACCAGTGGTGTACGGCCAGTGTAGGAGATCGCTCCCCACACCATGATGCCGGGTGTTGGCCCTGTGTGCCTCGGTCGTATGCAGTCCTGATTGTGGCGCTCACCTGCACGGCGCCAAACACGCATACGACCATCATTGGCACCGAGGCAGAAGCGACTCTCATCGCTGAAGACGACACGTCTCCATTCGTCCCTCCATTCACGCCTGTCGCGACACCACTGGAGGCGGGCTGCACGATGTTGGGGCGTGAGCGGAAGACGGCCTAACGGTGTGCGGGACCGTAGCGCAGCTTCATGGAGACGGTTGCGAATGGTCCTCGCCGATACCCCAGGAGCAACAGTGTCCCTAATTTGCTGGGAAGTGGCGGTGCGGTCCCCTACGGCACTGCGTAGGATCCTACGGTCTTGGCGTGCATCCGTGCGTCGCTGCGGTCCGGTCCCAGGTCGACGGGCACGTGCACCTTCCGCCGACCACTGGCGACAACATCGATGTACTGTGGAGACCTCACGCCCCACGTGTTGAGCAATTCGGCGGTACGTCCACCCGGCCTCCCGCATGCCCACTATACGCCCTCGCTCAAAGTCCGTCAACTGCACATACGGTTCACGTCCACGCTGTCGCGGCATGCTACCAGTGTTAAAGACTGCGATGGAGCTCCGTATGCCACGGCAAACTGGCTGACACTGACGGCGGCGGTGCACAAATGCTGCGCAGCTAGCGCCATTCGACGGCCAGCACCGCGGTTGCTGGTGTGTCCGCTGTGCCGTGCGTGTGATCATTGCTTGTACAGCCCTCTCGCAGTGTCCGGAGCAAGTATGGTGGGTCTGACACACCGGTGTCAATGTTTTCTTTTTTCCATTTCCAGGAGTGTAGAAAAGATTAATATTTCGATAAGCATTAAATGCGCTATTATCATCAGTAATCTGAAAACTACCCAATGAATAACGAGTTTTAATTAATTACGCCATGCATAAGAAATTAGCAATTTCGTGTAATATCAGTTTATATACGAGGGGCGTTTGAAAAGTCTGTGCAAAAATAAAAACTACTTACTTGTTTGGGGTAAACCTTTCTTGTTTTTCGACATAGTCTCCTTCTAAAAGGAGACTATGTCGAAAAACAACATTTCGTCCAACGCTGTTCTAATTTGTTGATCTCTTCCGAATAATAGGAATTGTCCAAGTCTGCAAAATAGCTAATTGTTGCTGCAATCACCTCATAGGGGGGATGTGCAACGAGTTGGAATCCTATTTCCATTAATTTTGCGACCACAACTGCTGAGGTGTGTGCTGGTGCATTGACGTGATGGAAACGGACTTTTTGCGTTCCAATCGCCTGCGTTTTTCTTACAGCTTGGTTTTCAAACGGTCCGATACCGATGAGTAATATGCACCTGTAATAGTTTTACCCTTTTCAAGATAGTCGATGAGGAATATCCCTTGAAAATCTCAAAAGACTGTCGCCATAACCTTTCGGCAGAACGACTGGTGTTCGGCTTTTTGGTGCAGATTCTCCCTTGGTAACCCATTGTTTAGATTGTTGTTTGGTCTCAGGAGTATAGTAATGTGTCCATGTTTCATCCACAGTGACGAAACGTCGCTTGAAGTCCTGTGGATTCTTCCCGAACAGCTGCAATGCATCCTTGCAACACTTCACACGATTCCGATTTTGGTCAAGCGTGAACAATCGCGGAACCCATCTTGCGGATATCTTTCTCATGTCCAAATGTTTATGCAAAATATTATGTACCAGTTCAGTCGAGATGCCCACAGCACTAGCAATCTCACGCACCTTAACTCTTCTGCCATCCATCCCCATATGATGGATTTTATTAATGATTTCAGGAGTCGTAACCTCCACAGGGCGTCCAGAACGTTCAGCATCACTTGTGCCCATATGGCCATTCCGAAAATTTTGAAACTACTTATCAACTGTTCTATTCGAAGGTGCAGAGTCACCGTAATGTTTCTCAAGCTTCTCTTTAGTCTCCTGCGGCGTTTTGCCTTTCATAAAGCGATGTTTAATCACCACATGAAATTCTTCTTCGACCATTTTCTCACAATTGAAAGGTGGCTACACTGAGTCACAGCGCCAGAGATTGCGCCAAAGAGTTTTATTCCGCCGCCTCCACTGGGGCAGTAGTAGTTCAGAGGTTACCGTGGGCAGTGCTTGTTGAGAGGGTGTCGATAGCAGTACTAATTGAGGGTATGTCGTGTGGAGTTGTTCTGTTGGACGAGACGGCAGATGCTGTTTAATTGGGGATGTTGCAATGATCACAGCGTATTTTTCGTCAATATATATGAAGGTAACAAAAAAAAATTATTTCAGATTTCCTAAATAACAATGCCTCTTGGTCACAGGTTCAGTCAACAAAGCATCTGGCTTGTGTTCATGTATTAGACTGTAATTCTGGTTTCTATATGCAATTATAGTATTTCAGGTCTTTTTAATTACTTCATTGTAAATGGTGTTTAAAGTATCTTGTCGTATTGAGGAAGAACTGTGCCAGATGTGTACGTTGAATCACACTTCCACACACAGAACAGTTACACTTGTGCCTTGTTGTTTCGTAGCTTTTATAGTTGCTGGGGACTTAATTAATCAATTGTGTTATCGGAAATTTCCTTTCATTGCTTATTGTTATTCTATGCAGTCAGATTGCGTACTAATACTAGTCAGGGCCAACCGGTTACGAGACTTCGTAACATGACATATAGCTACTAAAAATTATTGCATTTTAAAATTGAGCCCCCATGCACAATCATCCGACTTCCTTGATTCACACGAATACCAACCACAAAGAAATAGACCAATATGGCTGAAACTTGGTGTGCGTTCTTTCCAAAGATGCTACTAACTAAAGATGACCTCAATACGCACTGGTGGTGCCATCTCTCGGACTTTGCATGGACTTTGGTTCAAATGGTTCAAATGGCTCTGAGCACTATGGGACTCAACATCTTAGGTCATAAGTCCCCTAGAACTTAGAACTACTTAAACCTAACTAACCTAAGGACATCACACACACCCATGCCCGAGGCAGGATTCGAACCTGCGACCGTAGCAGTCCCGCGGTTCCGGACTGCAGCGCCAGAACCGCTAGACCACCGCGGCCGGCTGCATGGACTTTACAAACGCCCCTCGTACTGTTAACAAAACGAGATAAATGATGTCAAATGCGGTATAAGAGCACTGAAGATACTCCCAGTTTCTTACAAGCTGTTAGATGGATCGTCAGTCTTGTTTTGAATCATTGTTTCGCCACAAATTTGTAGGAATTCCTTTTATTTCGTCGTCTTGATACTACACTCCTGGAAATGGAAAAAAAGAACACATTGACACCGGTGTGTCAGACCCACCATGCTTGCTCCGGACACTGCGAGAGGGCTGTACAAGCAATGATCACACGCACGGCACAGCGGACACACCAGGAACCGCGGTGTTGGCCGTCGAATGGCGCTAGCTGCGCAGCATTTGTGCACCGCCGCCGTCAGTGTCAGCCAGTTTGCCGTGGCATACGGAGCTCCATCGCAGTCTTTAACACTGGTAGCATGCCGCGACAGCGTGGACGTGAACCGTATGTGCAGTTGACGGACTTTGAGCGAGGGCGTATAGTGGGCATGCGGGAGGCCGGGTGGACGTACCGCCGAATTGCTCAACACGTGGGGCGTGAGGTCTCCACAGTACATCGATGTTGTCGCCAGTGGTCGGCGGAAGGTGCACGTGCCCGTCGACCTGGGACCGGACCGCAGCGACGCACGGATGCACGCCAAGACCGTAGGATCCTACGCAGTGCCGTAGGGGACCGCACCGCCACTTCCCAGCAATTAGGGACACTGTTGCTCCTGGGGTATCGGCGAGGACCATTCGCAACCGTCTCCATGAAGCTGGGCTACGGTCCCGCACACCGTTAGGCCGTCTTCCGCTCACGCCCCAACATCGTGCAGCCCGCCTCCAGTGGTGTCGCGACAGGCGTGAATGGAGGGACGAATGGAGACGTGTCGTCTTCAGCGATGAGAGTCGCTTCTGCCTTGGTGCCAATGATGGTCGTATGCGTGTTTGGCGCCGTGCAGGTGAGCGCCACAATCAGGACTGCATACGACCGAGGCACACAGGGCCAACACCCGGCATCATGGTGTGGGGAGCGATCTCCTACACTGGCCGTACACCACTGGTGATCGTCGAGGGGACACTGAATAGTGCACGGTACATCCAAACCGTCATCGAACCCATCGTTCTACCATTCCTAGACCGGCAAGGGAACTTGCTGTTCCAACAGGACAATGCACGTCCGCATGTATCCCGTGCCACCCAACGTGCTCTAGAAGGTGTAAGTCAACTACCCTGGCCAGCAAGATCTCCGGATCTGTCCCCCATTGAGCATGTTTGGGACTGGATGAAGCGTCGTCTCACGCGGTCTGCACGTCCAGCACGAACGCTGGTCCAACTGAGGCGCCAGGTGGAAATGGCATGGCAAGCCGTTCCACAGGACTACATCCAGCATCTCTACGATCGTCTCCATGGGAGAATAGCAGCCTGCATTGCTGCGAAAGGTGGATATACACTGTACTAGTGCCGACATTGTGCATGCTCTGTTGCCTGTGTCTATGTGCCTGTGGTTCTGTCAGTGTGATCATGTGATGTATCTGACCCCAGGAATGTGTCAATAAAGTTTCCCCTTCCTGGGACAATGAATTCACGGTGTTCTTATTTCAATTTCCAGGAGTGTATATATATGAGGTATATACAACAGATAAATAAATACAACGTAAAACGCCGTCAGTCTCTCTTGGTGGACTTACTACTAGTCCTCTTAGCTTTGGATCCGCCATCAGTCCGCTTCAGTAGCCGCAGTCCCGCACTGAAAGCTGCTCTGGTGACGAGGAGAGCCAGCAGTGCTGCGGCGAGCAGCGCCGCGACGACATCTAGCAGCAAGTACTGGTACCAGGCGAGGTCGAGCGCCGCGGACCTGAGGTGTGGCGCCCCCTGGTGCCTGATCACGTACTCTGTCCAGTAGACAGCCTCGTCCAGCGGCTTCACCGGGCGGTCGTTGAAGATCCTGGACAGCCGCTGGGCGTTCTCTCGGTACCTGCACACCGAGAATCAACAGGTACACCAAATACAGACTTTACATCGAACTGTGACCACTGGTATTCCTATACAGGTGACCTACAGTCGATAATCACATTTACTCATTATTCTTAAAATTAACAGCAATAGCAGCCCCCAGTCGCAAAAAGGGAGTCTTTTGACTTAGGTTTCGGCACTGCTATGAGTGTATTCATAACAAATAAAACTCTCAAATCGGCCTATAACGTAATTACAAAATTACAGGAAAGAAAAATTTCTTAAGTATAAGTACTATCTAGCAGTACAAAAAAACGAACAGTACTTACACGTCACGCATTAAACTAAAAATCAAGCCATAAAGCTTAAGTATCAAAATTTGTAATACAAAATACATAAAAGGCAAGCCACTATCGGCTGCTCAAATACGTCGAGCTATGGTTGCATCAGACTGAGGTACCCGAATTAGCAACTGTGGGTAGGTGAACGTTACACCAAGAGTGGTAACTACACTCATGCTCATAAATTAAGGATAATTGCAGAATGTGGTGCCACACAACGTGGAAAACTGGCACTAACAGCATAGGCACATAGGGAACAGACATGACAAAAATCTCTAAGTCCATGGCATTGGTGATAAGTTGAGAAATCCATCCCGAAACACATGTGCTACAAAACGCCACTGTTCCCTGTGCATGTACCCTGACATCAATATGGGCTATGATGATCGTGCACACGTACACAGGCCGCACAACGGGTTGGCATACTCTGGATCAGGTGGTCGAGCAGCTGCAGGGGTTTAGCTTCCATTCTTGCACCAGTGCCCTTCGGAGCTCCTGAAGTGTCCTAGGGGTTTGAAGATGTGCAGGGATACGTCGAACAAGAGCATCCGAGACGTGCTCGATGGGGTTTAGGTCTCGAGAACAGGCGGGTCACTCCATTTGCCTGATATCTTCTGTTTCAAGGTACTCCTTCACGATGGCAGCTCGGTGGGGCCGTGCGTTATCATCCACCAGGAGGAAGGTGGAACCCACTGCACCGCTGAAAAGGCGGACATACTGGTGCAAAATGACGTCCCGATACACCTGACCTGTTACAGATCCTCTGTCAAAGGTTTGCAGGGGTGTACGTGCACCAATCGTAATCCCACCCCACACCATCAAAGCACGACATCCATACAGGTCCCTTTCATGGATATTGAGGGGTTGGTATCTGGTTCCTGATTCATGCCAGATGAAAACCATGCGAGAATCACTGTTCAGACTATACCTGGACTCGTCCGTGAACATAACCTAGGACCTCTGTTTTTTTTTATTTTTTATTTATTTATTGTTCCGTGGGACCAAATTAAGGAGAAATCTCCATGGTCATGGAACGAGTCAATACATGAAATTATAACACTATATTAGAAACAGATAAAATGAAATATAGATAAAAAACATATTCAGGTGACAAGTCATAAGTTTAAATGAAGACAATCAACAATGTAACACTGGAATTTGCTTAATTTTTTAGCTCTTCCAGGAGCTCCTCGACAGAATAGAAGGAGTGAGCCATGAGGAAACTCTTCAGTTTAGACTTAAAAGAGTTTGGGCTACTGCTAAGATTTTTGAGTTCTTGTGGTAGCTTACTGAAAATGGATGCAGCAGAATACTGCACTCCTTTCTGCACAAGAGTCAAGGAACTGCATTCTACATGCAGATTTGATTTCTGCCTAGTATTAACTGAGTGAAAGCTGCTAACTCTTGGGAATAGGCTAATATTGCTAACAACAAACGACATTAAAGAAAATATATACTGTGAGGGCAATGTCAGAATTCCCAGATTTTTGAATAGGGGTCGACAAGAGGTTCTCGAACTTACACCACATATAGCTCGAACAGCCCGTTTTTGAGCCAAAAATACCCTTTTTGAATCAGAAGAATTACCCCAAAAAATAATACCATACGACATAAGCGTATGAAAATATGCGAAGTAGACTACTTTTCGTGTTGAAGTGTCACTTATTTCAGATACTGTTCTAATGGTAAATAAAGCAGCATTTAGTTTCTGAACAAGATCCTGAACATGGGCTTTCCACAACAGCTTACTATCTATCCGTACGCCTAGGAACTTGAACTGTTCCGTCTCGCTTATAACATGCCCATTCTGTCTGATTAAAATGTCAGTTCTTGTTGAATTGTGAGTTAGAAACTGTAAAAACTGAGTCTTACTGTGATTTAGCATCAAATTATTTTCCACAAGCCACGAACTTATTTCATGAACTAAATTATTTGTTACTGTTTCAATATTACACACAAGATCCTTCACTATCAAGCTGGTGTCATCAGCAAACAGAAATATTTTTGAATCACCTGTAATACTAGAAGGCATATCATTTATATAAATAAGAAACAGCAGTGGCCCCAGCACCGACCCTTGGGGAACGCCCCACGTAACAGTGCCCCATTGGGACTGAACATCACTACCACTCTTTATATTGCGGAGAATTACCCTCTGCTTTCTGTTCTTAAAGTAAGAGGCGAACCAATTGTAAGCTACTCCCCTTACTCCATAATGGTCCAACTTCTGCAGTAATATTTTGTGGTCAACACAGTCAAAAGCCTTCGTTAAATCAAAGAAAACACCTAGCGTTCGCAACCTTTTATTTAATCCGTCGAAAACCTCACAGAGAAAAGAGAATATAGCATTTTCAGTTGTTAAACCATTTCTAAAACCAAACTGAACATTTGACAGCAAATTATGTGAATTTAAATACTCCAGTAACCTTGTATATACAACCTTCTCGATAACTTTAGCAAACACCGATGGCATAGAAATAGGTCTAAAATTGTCAACATTATCAATGTCTCCCTTTTTATAAAGTGGCTTCACTACCGAGTATTTTAATCGATCAGGAAACCGACCACTCCTAAAGGAAAAGTTACAGATATGGCTAAGTACTGGGCTAACATACATAGAACAATACTTCAGTATTCTGCTAGATACCCCGTCATATCCATGAGAGTTCTTGGTCTTTAGTGATTTAATTATTAACTCAATCTCCCTCTTGTCAGTATCATGGAGGAGCATTTCAGGTAACAGTCTCGGAACACTTTTTTCTAAGAGCGCTATATGATTCCCTGTTGGAATTAGGTTTCTATTTAGTTCACCTGCTATATTCAGAAAGTGATTATTAAATACTGTACATATATGCGACTTATCAGTAACACGGACATTCCCGCTACGCACTGATTCTATATCCTCGACCTGTCTCTGCAGACCAGCAACTTCCTTTACGACTGACCATATGGTTTTAATTTTATCCTGAGACTTAGCTATTCTATCTGCATACCACATACTTTTTGCCTTCCTAATAACATTTTTAAGCACCTTACAATACTGTTTGTAATGGGCTGCTGCATTTAGATTTTGACTGTTTCTAACGTTTTGATATAATTGCCACTTTGTTCTACAAGATATTCTTATCCCTCTAGTCAGCCACCCAGGCTGCCTGTTTGTGCTAGTACCCTGTTTTAAACGTTGTAACGGAAAGCAACTTTCAAAGAGCATGAGAAAGGTCTTTAGAAAAGCATTATATTTATCGTTTACTGTCTCAGCGCTATAAACATCTTGCCACTCTTGTTCCTTTATAAGGTTTACAAAGGTCTCTACAGCAACCGGATCAGCTTTCCTGAACAGCTGATGACTATATTTAACACGAGTTGCAGCATAAAAATCTTTTAACGTTAAAATTTGCGCATCATGATCTGAAAGGCCATTCACCTTTTTTCTAACAGAATGCCCTTCTAGTAATGAGGAATGAACAAAAATGTTGTCTATGGTTGTTCTACTGTTCCCTTGCACTCTCGTTGGAAAGAATACGGTTTGCATAAGATTATATGAATTAAAGAGGTCTACCAGCATCCTCTTCCTTGCACAATCACTTATACAATTAATATTGAAGTCACCACATATAACTAACTTTTTGTATTTCCTATAAAGTGAACCAAGAACCTCCTCTAGCTTTAGCAAAAATGCTGTGAAATCGGAGTCTGGGGATCTATAAATAACAACAGTTACAAGTTTAACTCCACTAAATTTAACCACACCTGCACAACATTCAAACACCTTTTCAGTGCAGTACTTTGAAACATCAATTGACTCAAATGGGATACCGTTTTTCACATACATGGCTACTCCCCCACACCGCAAAGAGCTCCTCGAAAAGCAGCCAGCCAACCTGTATCCTGGTAAAGGAAGCCTCTGAATTATCTCCTTATTTAAGAAGTGTTCAGATATACCAATGACCATGTACTGTGTTCTTGACACCAGGCTTTACGGGCTCTCTGGTGACCAGGGGTCAGTGGAATGCACCTTGCGGGTCTCCAGACGAATAAACCATGTCTGTTCTGTCGTCTGTAGACTGTGTGTCTGGAGACAACTGTTTCAGTGGTTGCGGTAAGGTCCTGAGCAAGGCTACCTGCAGCACTCCGTGGCCGTCTGCAGACACTGATGGTGAGATATCCATCTTCTTGTGCTGTCGTACGCTGTGGACGTCCCGTACTGTAGCGGCTGGACACGTTTCCTGTCTACTGGAATCGTTGCCCTAATCTTGAGATCACACTTTGTGGCACACGGAGGGCCCGTGCT
The DNA here is from genome assembly GCF_023898315.1 of Schistocerca nitens. NCBI lineage: Eukaryota > Metazoa > Arthropoda > Insecta > Orthoptera > Acrididae > Schistocerca > Schistocerca nitens. Next base: position 16,307,967 of record NC_064622.1, read on the forward strand.
ACGACCTGCTGTGTTCGACCAGCCTCCAGTCGTCCTAGTATTCTGCCCCACGTAACGTCATCAATATATGTTCTTCTAACCATTTTCAACACAGAGCCACCATTAGCACATCTGAAAACGTCTGCACATTTACTCGCTGCACCGTACTCTGACATGCACCAACACACCTGTGTGTATGTGGACTGCTGCCAGCGCCACCGTGCGTTGACCACAGGTCAAATGCACCGCATGGTCATACCCCGAGGGGATTTAAACCCAGAAACCGCCCACCAGAGCGTTGTTTCACCATGTATCAGCATTATCCTTAATTTATGAGCATGAGTGTAGTAGCCGCAAATACAAACAGGCTACTTAGCCTTCAAAATGTAAATAGCCGAATGTTAGACGAACATTATTTTGTACATGAAGTAAAAGGCAATAATTTTATCTGACAGCAGGAGACACGGTAACAAATTGTCTACATAAGAGCGTATAAATACAGTTTAAAGGCTGAAAACGCCATTTCAGAAATACAAAGGTAGCTGACTACCTCTGCGAGCAGAAAATAATGGTATACCATGAAATGCAATCAATATAAACTTTTGAAAAACAAAAAATTATCAGTCCACTTAGATAGAAAAATATTTCGGTATCTGCACGAGGGAAATCAAATATCAAGTAACGGTTTTACACCGTTGAAGAAGTTTTTATTACGTAATTGTAGCTGGTCGTTAAGAATGAGACCATCACTACGAGAAAGATGTTTAGAAAGCTCTAATTCTTCGAGAACGTTTAATCTGCGGCCCTTCTTCTCAGTGTGAAAAGCGTTGATATCGTGAACAGCTTCGGGCGCGTGACGTATAATCAGAAGGTGGTGGGAAAAAGACGAATTCTGGGCGCCAGAGTCATTTTTTCTTAAAACATGTTCCTTGTATGTGACTGTAAAAGCACGTCCTGTTTGTCCTGTGTAGTAAGAAGAGCAAGTGTCGCAAAAAATCTTGTAGACACCAGAGTTTTTCAAAGGAGAACAGGTCAATTTTAAATTGTGAAAAAAGTTTTTTTTCTGACTATTTTTGGTTGAAAAGGCAACATTACAGCTTTATTTAGTACGAAGAAGCCGTTGAATGTGTTAGCAGATGAGCCCCAAGAAAGGAATAGCAAAGAATTTCTTCTTTTTGTGTTGGACTCAATGACTAAGGTACTAAGTGCAGTAACTCTTTTAACAGTTTTCTTTTTAAGGATATCGTCAACTATGGCAGGTTCGTATTCGTTATTAACTGACCAAATTAATTTCTTCCTCGAATTTTTCTTTCGAGTGTGGAATAGAAGTAGCTCTGTGAATAGCAGAGTGAAAGGGGAAAAAAAGCATCTCAATTGTTGCAGCTAACCAAACGCTAGAGCTCGTCAGTGTTCCGTCAGCTGCCGAACAACTGCACTGCTTAACAGGGGAACCTCCCAATCGCACCCCCTCCCCCTCCCCCTCCCTCCGGTTTAGTGGTAAGATAGGCCATTGGATAGCCCGTCAAAAACTGAACACAGATGAAGCATGAAAACAGGAAGAAGGAGAACTGAACTGTGAAAAAGGAAGCATAATCAAAACACGGAACGGACCAAGCTCAAGATCTGCAACAGCGAGAGCAGCCGTGTAGCGGCAGCGTCGCGGTTACTTGAATACGGTGTTTGACTGCGGACAGGGAGATCGGTATTCAAATCTCCCTTGTTACCCAAACTTTTTTTACACGAAATTATACCTGGAATTGTTATACTGCACTACGGTTGGTTGGATTTAGGAGGAGGGGAGGATGAGAGGGTTATTTAGTTTCCCATTAACACAATTGGGCTGTTTCTCTCATATTGAAATCACATTTTTAATACTGCAGTGTGACTGACTAGAGACGGGGAGTACTGTACTGTGAGTGGTTGTAGGTACGGGGAGTGACTACTAACAGTTGTCAGTACCAGAGACAGGGATTCGAGTGGCATTGTTCTGGATGTCTTGTCCGAAAATTGCCTTGATCAGAGAGTTAGAGACACCATCTCATGAGGGTCATGTGTTAGACCTCCTGGCAACGAACAGACCTGAACGTATCGAATCAGTTAACGTAGAGGAAGGTATAAGGCTGTGACAGCATCTATGACGACGAGTCGTGCATGGAATGTTAAGAAAGGTAGGAAGATATATTTGCTCAGCAAGGGTGACAGGATACAAATTTCAGAATATCTCAGCAGTCAGCATCAAATATTAGGTGATGAGGGCGAAGATGTGGAGAACGAATGGAAAAAAATTCAAACGTATCGTTCAATATGCAGTAGCCAAGTATGTTCCGAGTAAGGTTTTACGGGATGGGAAATATCCATCATGGATCAATAACCGTGTTACAAAAGCGCTACGTAAACAAAGAACACTTCATCTCAGATTCAAGAGAAGTAAAAACCTGGCTGACAAACGAAAGCTGATCAAAGCGAAAAAGAGCGTAAGGAGAGCAATGAGAGAAGCGTTCAATGATTTTGAAAGTGAGATGTTGTCAACCGACCTGAGTAAAAACCCTAAGAGATTTTGGTCCTATTTAAAATCAGTAAGTGAATCAAAATCATCTATTCATTCTCTCAGTGACCACACCGGCACCGAAACGGAAGATAACAGAGAGAACTCCGAAATACTGAATTCGGTCCTCCGAAGTTGTTTCACCGCGGAAGGTCGTGACACTGTCCCTCCTTTCAATCGTCGTACGAATGTCGGAATGGCAGATATTGGGATAAGCGATCGCGGAACTGAAAAGCAGCCACAAACACTTAGTAGTGAAAAGGCGTCAGGACCAAGTGAGTTACCTGTAAGAGTCTGTAAAGATTATGCGAAAGAACTTGCTCCCCTTCTAGCAATAATATAGCGTAGGTCGCTTAAGCAACGAAAGGTACCTAATGACTGGAAAAAAGCGCAGGTCATTCCCGTTTTTAAGAAAGGCCGTAAGACAGATCTACACAATTATAGGCCTATATCGTTAACATCAGTCTGTTGTAGAAATATAGAACATGTTTTATGTTCAAGAATCATGACGTCCTTGGAAAATGAACAGCTCATCTATAAAAATCAATGTGGATTCCGCAAACAGAGATACCCCGAAGCTTAACTAGCTCTGTTCCTCCATGGGATCCACAGAGCAGTGGACAACGGCGCTCAGGCTGATGTCGTGTTCCTTGATTTCAGTGAGGCATTTGACACCGTCCCACATTGCCGTTTAATGAAAAAAAATACGAGCTTAAGAAGTATCGGAGCAGACTTGCGACTGGATTCAAGACTTTCTTGCAGATAGAACTCAACACGTCGCTCTTAACGGAAGAAAATCGACAAATATTAAGGTAATATCCGGAGTGCCACAGGGGAGTGTGATAGGACCGTTGCTGTTCACAATATATATAAATGATCTAGTAGAAAGGGTCGGATGCTCATTAAAGCCCGCCGGCCGCGGTGGTCTAGCGGTTCTAGGCGCTTCAGTCCGGAACCGCGCGACTGCTACGGTCGCAGGTTCGAATCCTGCCTCGGGCATGGATGTGTGTGATGTCCTTAGGTTAGTTAGGTTTAAGTAGTTCTAAGTTCTAGGGGACTGATGACCACAGATGTTAAGTCCCATAGTGCTCAGAACCATTTGAACCATTTGAATTTCATTAAAGCCATTCGCCGACGATGCAGTTGTCTATACCATAGTAGCAACGTCAGAAGATAGTAAGAATTTGCAGAACGATCTGCAGAGAATTGATGAATGGTGCAGGCTTTGGCAGTTGACGCTGAACGTAAATAAATGTAACATATTGCGCAAACATGTGAAAAGAAATCCACTACTGTACAGCTACACTATTGGTGACAAACAGCTGGAGACAGCGTCTACCGTAAAATAGTAGACGTAACTATCCAGAGCGACCTTCAGCGGAATGACCACATAAAACAGACAGTGGGAAAACCAGAGACCAGACACGGATTCATCGGAAGAATCTTAAGGAAATGTAACTCATTCACGAAAGAAGTGGCTTATAAGGCGCTTGTTCGCCCGATTCTTGAGTATTGTTCAACTATCTGGGATCCATATCAGGTAGGACTGATGGAGGAGATAGAGAAGATCCAACGAAGAGTGGCTCGTTTTGTCACGTGATCGTTTAGCTGGCGAGAGAGCGTTATGGAGAAGCTAAACAAACTCCACTGGCAGACGTTACAAGCGAGGCGTTGTGCATCACGGAGGGATTTACTATTGAAATTTCGGGACAGCACTTTTCAGGAGAAGTTGGACAACATATTGCTTCCCCCCACATAAACCTAGCGTATTGATCACGAGAAAAAAATCCAAGAAATTAGAGCCAATACAGAGGCTTACCGACAATCATTCTTTCCATGCACTATTCGCGAGTGGAACAGAGTTGGAGGGTTCAGATAGTGGTACCGAAAGTACCCTCCGCTACACACCATTAGGTGGCTTGCGGAGCGATGTAGATGTGATATGTAAAATCCATGTTTGACCATCAGCTGCTTTTTCTAATTTAAAACCCAAATATCGACCGGTTTCAATGACAGGCCATCTTCATAGATTCGGGTTTTAACATTTTAGACTACAACACCACTTAAATAATGCAACGTCTCATATGTAGAGTAAGCAATGAATTCAGGTATAACACACAGGATTTTAAAAGCTGATGGACAAGCATGCGTTTTATACACTACTGGCCATTAAAATTGCTACGCCAGGAAGAGGACGTGCTACAGACGCGAAATTTAACCGATAGGAAGAAGATGCTGTGATATGCAAATGATTAGCTTTTCAGAGCATTCACACAAGGTTGGCGCCGGTTGCGACACCTACAACGTGCTGACATGAGGAAAGTTTCCAACCGATTTCTCATACACAAACAGCAGTTGACCGGCGTTGCCTGGTGAAACGTTCTTGTGATGCCTCGTGTAACGAGGAGAAATGCGTGCCATCACGTTTCCGAGTTTGTCAAAGGTCGGATTGTAGCCTATCGCGATTGCGGTTTATCGTATCGCGACATTGCTGCTCGCGTTGGTCGAGATCCAATGACTGTTAAGAGAATATGGAATCGTGGGTTCAGGAGGGTAATACGGAACGCCGTGCTGGATCCCAACGGCCTCGTATCACTAGCAGTCGAGATGACAGGCATCTTATCAGCAAGGCTGTAACGGATCGTGCAGCCACGTCTCGATACCTGAGTCAACAGATGCGGACGTTTGCAAGACAACGACCATCTGCACGAACAGTTCGACGACCTTTTGCAGCAGCATGGACTATCAGCTCGCAGACCATGGCTGCGGTTACGCTTGACGCTGCATCACAGACAGGAGCGCCAGCGATGGTGTACTCAACGCCGAACCTGGGTGCACGAATGGCAAAACGTCATTTTTTCGGATGAATCCAGGTTCTGTTTACAGCATCATGATGGTAGCATTCGTGTTTGGTGACATCGCGGTGAACGTTCATTGGAAGCGTGTATTCGTCATCGCCATACTGGCGTATCACACGGCGTGATGGTATGTGGTGCCATTGGTTACAAGTCTCGGCCACCTCTTGTTCGCATTGACGGCACTTTGAACAGTGGACGTTACATTTCAGACGTGTTACGACCCGTGGCTCTACCCTTCATTCGATCCCTGCGAAACCCTAAATTTCAGCAGGATAATGCACGACCGCATGTTACAGGTCCTGTACGGGCCTTTCTGGATACAGAAAATGTTCGACTGCTGCCCTGGCCAGCATATTCTCCAGATCTCTCACCAATTGAAAACGTCTGGTCAATGGAGGCCGAGCAACTGGCTCGTCAGAATACGCCAGTCACTACTCTGGAAGAACTGTGGTATCGTGTTGAAGCTGCATGGGCAGCTGTACCTGTTCACGCCATGCAACCTCTGTTTGACTCAATGCCCAGGCGCATCAAGGCCGTTATTACGGCCAGAGGTGGTTGCTCAGGGCACTGAGTTCTCAGGATCTATGCATCCAAATTGTTTGAAAATGTAATCACATGTCAGTTCAAGTGTAATATATTTGTCCAATGAATACCCGTTTATCATCTGCATTTCTTCTTGGTGTAGCAATTTTAATGGAGAGTAGTGTACATACATATGTTCTTAAGAGTTTCTGAGGAAACTAATGAAAAATGTAGTAGAGGACAGATGCAGCCGATGGTAAATTAAACTTTGTGATCAATTTTTTTGTCTAACTTTGTACATTTCCTCATAAAAGACGTTCAAAGAACCTATCGTCAACTGCAGAGCGATTTGCAATTCTTATAGACAGCTGATGTTGTTGCTAATCTGAGGTCATTCGTACGGCCGGCCGTTGTGGCCGAGCGGTTCTAGGTGCTTCAGTCTGGAACCGAGCGACCGCTACGGTCGCAGGTTCGAATCCTGCCTCGGGCATGGATGTGTGTGATGTCCGTAGGTTAGTTAGGTTTCAGTAGTTCTAAGTTCTAGGGGACTGATGACCTCAGATGTTATGTCCCATAGTGCTCACAGCCATTTGAACCATTTCATTCGTACGGTTGTTTACTTGAGCACACGCACGCAGCGTATGAACGAGAAGTTTCTGCTTTGTAGCCACTTTGCGCTTGTAAACTTCGTTCTTATGTCAACTCCACAAACAATAATCTGTGCCACTGGCTACAAGAAATGCGCTGTACATGAAAGTGTTGGCAAAGGAATATCTTCCAAGTACTGTGGTAATACATTTTGAACGTAATCAAGAAACAGTACCCCATTAAGTCGGTTTTGTAAAGCAACTGGATCGACGAGTTGGTCACCAACGACACCGCAGTTCATGTTCACAGAGGAATGTCGTTGACAGTTTGTTTGCACAGTAGCGTGCAGATTGTCATCCGCCCACAAGTGAGAGAGGAGCGCCTTATTGACGCTGTCGCGTGCAAATGTTGACTCATCGGTGAAGAGGCTGCATGGAATACAGCGTTCATTGGCAACGATCCGTCGACAGAATTCCTTTCGTTTGGTCTCATCTCCTACATGCAGATGTTGCACACTCTGCCGGCGATACCATTGCAGGCCCTGCTCATGTACTGTGCGCATCACTCGTGTTTGAGGAATACCAAGCTGTGCAGCAATTCTTCTAGAGGTGGTAGTCGGGCAGCGTTGTATTATTTCAAGAGTGTTCTCATCTTCTTGTTAGTTGGGGCGTTCAGATACACCATTTACGCTGGAAAGCGTACCACGCTCGCGCTATCTGTCAAATACCTTGCTACGAGGGCTGTCCAGAAAGTAAGTTTCGATCGGTCGCGAAATGGAAACGACTGTGAAAATGCGATAAAGCTTTGCAAATATGTGTTGGGCAGTGTCTCTAGTATGACTCTAGGTAGAATTATGTCGCTCTTTTCATTCCTGAGCTCTTAGTGAGCGCGTAAAGATGTTATAGAAAATAGTGTCTCCCGGGAAGTACGAGGGCCTGGTGAGAATTTTCCCCTGAAGCCATGCAACCAACATTACATAACTGTCGTGCGGTTTCTTCTTCAAGACAATTCTCAGCCTCATTCTGCAGGGGCAATGAAGATGTTCCTGCATAGTTTCAATTGGAAATGTTTGGTTACCCGCAATACAGCCTGTAATTGTCTCCCACTGAGTTTCATCTCTGCTCAAACGAACCGCTGGCTATGAAGACAACGTTTTGGCACAGACAACGAGCTTTAGGCCAGCGTAGAGAATTGGCGGAAAGCACTGGCGGCTGCCTTGTATGATGAGGGTATTGCAAAGTTGGTACAACGCTACGACGAATGTCTGAGTCAGAACGGCGACTACGTAGAGAAGTAGCTGAAAGGTGTAGGTAACTGTTACAAATGAAACATTTCTGATTTTCACTGTGATTTTCATTTCGCGATCAGTCGTAACTTACTTTCTGGACAGCCCTCGTAAATATCCCGTTATCCGCAACTCTGCGTTTAGGGAATCGTCGTTCGTATTCGCGAACGGCGACTCTGAAGTTTCCGTTTCAGAACCCGTAGACAAAGATCGTGTCAGCATACTCCGCATGTATGAAGACCTGCGACATTTTCACTAGACTAACCAGTACTGTTTTGACTGCACACGTAACAGCACTGTAGCACGCTGGTGCAAGTGCTGCGCACGCAAGCGGGATTCGTCGCCCCGCCATGCACAAGAGAAGTGCGCACGAAAATGATCTGTGAAGACAACACTACGTAGCGTAGTGCCGCTTTGGTTGTGTCTGCATGTCGCTGCTGGTGAAGAAGGACGCACGACTGACGCCCACGGTTTTCAAACAGCTGTACTTCGGGTACGGTTTAGAAAAGGGCATACGTGAGTTACAAGTTCCTGAAACCTGGTAATCTAGGAAGGCAGGATTGGGTTAAGATTGTGGACGGGGCCCGAATGAATTACTATTGGTTTGCTTTGCAATTTCACTCGTTTATTTTAATAAATAATTTTTGATTTCAAATGGCTCTGAGCACTATGGGACTCAACTGCTGAGGTCATTAGTCCCCTAGAACTTAGAACTAGTTAAACCTAACTAACCTAAGGACATCACAAACATCCATGCCCGAGGCAGGATTCGAACCTGCGACCGTAGCGGTCTTGCGGTTCCAGACTGCAGCGCCTTTAACCGCACGGCCACTTCGGCCGGCTAATAATTTTTGAAAACAGGCCAATGAGGTCGCGAGTCAGACTTTTAAGGCACGTAACCACAACGACGGCTCAAGGTCTTTAACGCCAAAAATGGCAACTATTAAAAAATTTAGCAAACATACATAAAATACAGATAACAAATAATTTTTGAAAATAAGCCAGTGTGGTCGCAGTCAGAATTTTAAAGCAAGTAACCACAACCACGGCTGAAGGCCTTTAACGCCAAAATGGCACTTATAAAAAATTCAACAATGTACTGTCAAACGGAGAATGGCATAGCGAAGGTTAATGTAAAAAAAAAAAAAAACAGATCACCAAACAGGTGAGAGAAATGATGGTAACGCAATAATACAATAATAAAATAAAACACAAGGGCCAGCGACAGACGGTGCTCCAGGAATCGACCTCTCAGTAGGTCACAGCAAAACACTTTCGCGAGCGAAGGGAAAGGCAGTCAAGAGTTGCATTCAGATCACAAGATGGTAACTCGGACCAGTGGCAGTCAAACGAGCGACTACTGATAGCCTTGGTGAGGCTACCTGACATCCAACTAACAAATGCAAGATGTAAAATTACGCCAAAGCCGGAGCCAGCGACCTGGGCTCCACCCACAGAATACTGTGCTTCGAGCACAGAATGAACGACTCCCACTAAGGTAGAAGAACGCCACCCAGCCTACAGTCAAGAACTTACACGCCTCGCCAGACAGCGGCGGCAAGGCTAGGAAACGTACACTGCCGTTACATACACTAACCCCGAAGGCAGGAAAACGGGTCGTTAGCGGCCACAAGACAGAAAAATACCGCAGGTTGAACTTAACACTGTAAGAAGATGAAAATAGTAAATAGTAATTAGAAGCTCAGGAAGGCAAATCAGATCCGCCATCCCCAGGTACTCCAAAATGGTTCAAATGGCTCTCAGCACTATGGGACTTAACTGCTGTCGTCATCAGTCCCCTAGAACTTAGAACTACTTAAACCTAAGGACATCACACACATCCATGCCCGAGGCAGAATTCGAACCTGCGACCGTAGCCGTGGCGCGGTTCCAGACTGAAGCGCCCAGAACCGCTCGGCCACTGCGGTCGGCCCAGGTACTCCACTCGCTGCTTTTCGCCTCGGCGACACTACGAGCAGTAACACGAACCCAAGTCACTGCAGAATCGCTACATTTCACAATGGTTGAGATTCCTCCACGCGAATTGCAATGCACTCAAACATGCAGGATCCGGTTTCGACGAGGTCGTGCACCCTCGTTACCACTGCCCTTCGATCCGGCAGCCTCCAACAGTCCCGGCGTGTTGTCGCTCTGCGCGGACCTCGCCGCACCTCCGCCCCCAACCGAACTCCACCCCCACACCACATGGAAGAAACACAAGGTCGTCCCAAAAATAGGGCAGCAGAACTACATATCGATAACCGCCGCTGCTGCCGCTAGCGGTCAGGCGACGCTTACGAAACCGAGTGGCGCCAGTCAACACGAGAAGAAGACAAACAATGCAACCATGCCAACTAAACAATACGGTCTGAGAAACCAACACACAGCACCAACGGGAGCCACAGCACCGTTCAGTTCCCTTTTCAGAATCACCAATACTATCGCCCCTGAAAGCACGTACCTCCTGACCCACGTTCTATGTTTTCAAGCACAGGAGGTGGAGAAGACTATGGAAACACCAAAAACACAAGACATTGCTAGGCTAAATGCGCTATGGGAAACTGTTCACATTTCAGAAAGTTTCCGGTCGTCCAGGAATGTACAAATACTGATCCTGTAAAGTTTTTAAGGCAATCTTACATCATCCTTCCTGCTAAATAGTGACATCATGATTGTGCAGATGCATAGCGTTCACGGACCCATTTCTTCCAAGTAGACCACAATGGCTCGATAATATAGAGATCTTGTCACAGTGATGGCCAAGGGAGATTCGACAATCCATCCTCGTGCTCATAAAACCAGTCCTGGGCGATGTGAGCTGTGTGTGTGGGGGGGGGGGGGGGGGACCCCACCTCTTGGAACACAGAGTCACCTCTGAGGAAAAAACACTGTAAGGTGGGGGATGGCTCTGATCCGCCAAAATGGTCACATAAGCACAAAAAAAAAACTTTAAGGCCACATAGTCGTTGGCAGTAATGTGACATTGTAGAGCGACTATGGGGCCATGCAATAACTCTACGCCGGCCGGTGTGGCCGAGCGGTTCTAGGCGCTTCAGTTTGGAATCGCGTGACTGCTACGGTCGCAGGTTCGAATCCTGCCTCGGACATGGATGCGTGTGATGTCCTTAGATTAGTTAGGTTTAAGTAGTTCTAAGTTCTAGGGGACTGATGACCTCAGATGTTAAGTCCCATAGTGCTCAGAACCATTTGAACCATTTTGAGTAACTCTACATGGCTGCCCAAATGACCAATGAACTGGCGACACGTTTCAATCATTGGATGTGAACCCTGACAGAAGTTCGAAACAGTGTCAAACAAGACTCCTGTGCCAAAATGACTTTTCTCCATTGTTCCATGATCCAGGTTTTATGACTGTAGATCACATTTTTTTCTGTTATGGGCATTTGCATAACTAATGTGTGGTCCTTGAATTCCAGCTTGTCCAACAAGTCCCTCCCTCTGGAGCGCACTCCTTGTTGTTTTGGTGCTGACAGGGTTCGCGAGTGCTGCAGTGATTTCAACAGCTGTAGTCCTCCTATTTTCTGTCACCGCAATCCTCTTCAATGACCATCCGTCATGATCACTCGACACACACCTTCGTCCACTTATATGAGTGTGTGAGGTCAGTTTTTTCGGACATGCCCAAAAGAACAGACACACGCGGAATCCGCAGCTGGGCAATGGATCCACCTTCTTCATTGCGGACGCACAAATACTCCGACCTCCTGCGGGAATCTCAGAGAGCGAACATGAAGGAAACGGACAGCGACTGCAGACAGGTGGTGCTCGATGGGATCGGCTGTGAGGCGGGCCGAGGTAGTCCGTGCGGTTGTGATAATATTGTGTCCTGGATGGCAATGGTTAACACACCTGCGTAGTAAGCATGAGATCCCGGGTTCGAATACCGGTCTGGTACAGATATTCACTCACTGTCGCTCATTCCGTGTAATGCCTTGATGTAGCTGACAGCAGTGATCCCCTCCCTTTCTTCCCCTCTCCACCTTCAGTTTACTTTTATCCGCGTTGTGACTTAGCGGACGTTGTTTATCCACTTTCCCTGTACACGGCATAAATCTTCGATATGGTGCCGCTTGAAACACTTTGCCTCCTTTGGCTACGGAAGCACCACCATTGTATTGTACTGTATTGTGCGGAACTGGGGACCTAGAAACGATGGAGAGGCTTTGTCCCCGTCATAGCCCTCAGTGGTTGACAACCCCACAACACACTACAGCAGTCGACTCACCCCACCGCCGCCCCACACCGAACCCAGGGTTATTGTGCGGTTCGGCCCCAGTGGACCCCCCTGGGAATGTCTCATACCAGACAAGTGTAACCGCATTGTTTGTGTGGTAATCATGGTGTATGTGTACGTGAAGGAAGTGTTTGTGCAGCAATCGCTGTCTGAGTCTGGAGATGCCCTTCACATGGCTGCCCTGCCATGTACGTTGATTTGGCAGAACGATACTGTTTCCATACAACATACTTGTCATGCAGGGCAGCCTGTATTCCAGCGGCTGGAAAAACACATATTTGCCCTGTATCTGGCATTATTGGAGCTGGGAGGTTATAAACCCCACAGTGCTGGTACTCATGGCACTTGCTGTTTCTCTACCAAATTTGGCTGAGATCGATCCAGGGGTTTGGAAGGGGATTCTGGACTCATACACAACTTTATACATACAACAACAGTACTGGAAACAGGTAACAGGTACAATGAGGGTCAGTTCCCTTGAAGGTGGTAGGTTACCTGGGGATGTTGAGCACCTCGTTAAGTGCCCACGATAGTGTGGCCTCCGTGATGTTGCTGACGGCGAGTGTGACGGCGTAGCCCTGCCTCTGGGCCTGCGCCATGTTGAGCAGCTGGTCGCCGAACACAGGGATCCCCACCAGCGGCACCCCTCTGGCCGTCGCCTCCTGTGTGCTCAGCAGGCCACCGTGCGTTATGAACGCCCGCACGTTCTTGTGTGCTGGAAAGTAAGGGATGTATAGGTTTCAACCTCCGAATTTTGTAGGACATTAAACATATCTTGTCACCAGTAGTTTCATTCTTAAATGTTGATTTCTAATATGACAGAATAGTCACTGATAGTGTCCATAATTTTCATTTTTTTCCACTATTACAGCATTGTTTAATTTTCTAATAATGGTTGGTTGGTTGGTTGTTTTGGGGGAAGAGACCAAACTGCGAGGTCATCGGTCTCATCGGATTAGGGAAGGAAGTCGGCCGTGCCCTTTCAAAGGAACCATCCCGGCATTTGCCTGGAGCGATTTAGGGAAATCACGGAAAACCTAAATCAGGATGGCCGGACGCGGGATCTAATAATGGTGTACATAATGTTATGAAGAGGGGATTTCTGTCCGTTCCTCCCTAATTATTCTGACTGGTGGATAAAGAGAGTAGGGCGCATTGACTCACCTCTGACATGGAAGATCTGATGCGAAAAAGCAATAATACCACTGTCCAATGCGAATCTGGATGCTGTATGAGGACTTATGCACATGGGATGCTGTGTGGAAAGTACATAAACGCAGCAGAGACGAACTGAGGATTATTCTAGTGTCGATGCAGGCAGCAAATGGGGAAACCTACTAGTATAACTGAAAAAGGGGTGACTGTTGTGGCACAGAGCCTGGGAAGAAGCATTTCTGAAATGGTGAACCTGATCGACTACTCACATGTTACTGTCGTGAGTATCTATGGAAACCACTAGTGCCCAAAAAGGTGTTTGAGGTCTGTGCCGTACCACAGATCATGGAGGTCGAAAGCCCCTTCTGTAAACCAGGGTAAATGTCGATCCAGAACAGATGCGATCACAGAGTACAGTGCTGGAGTGGACCCAAGTGTTCTGGAGAACACCTTTTTTTTAACATCGGTTTCTGTAGTAGAAAACTGCCATGTGTCCCATTGTTGACTCAACGAAATTGTCAATCACAGCTGCAAACGTCATGGGATTGCTGAGGTTGGATCTTGGGTCAATGTAAACGTGTCGCGTCTTTGGATGAATCACCTTTCTCTTTACAGCAATTCGGTGCTGATTTACAGGTACACCACCATCCAGGTGGACGGCCAAACATAACATCTACTGTGCCATGAGTGCAGCCCAGTGGGGGGTCAGTTTCCCTGAGACCTGCGGACACCGTGGATACCATTTTCGACCGTTTGTATCCCTTGATCCTTGATGTCATCCCTGATGGTGATGACATCTTTTGGTAGAACAACCGTCACTGGCACTAGGCCAGAATCGTGCTGCAGTGGGTTGAGCAGCAGGACAGAGATGTCTTTGCGGCAAGATTGGCCTGACCTGAACCCCGTGGAACAGATGTGGGAGGCTACCGAGCACGAATTCGACACCCACAAACCACCATCCCATGATTTACGACAACGCCCTGTGTGGGGACGTCTACGTCTACATAAATACACTCCTGGAAATTGAAATAAGAACACCGTGAATTCATTGTCCCAGGAAGGGGAAACTTTATTGACACATTCCTGGGGTCAGATACATCACATGATCACACTGACAGAACCACAGGCACATAGACACAGGCAACAGAGCATGCACAATGTCGGCACTAGTACAGTGTATATCCACCTTTCGCAGCAATGCAGGCTGCTATTCTCCCATGGAGACGATCGTAGAGATGCTGGATGTAGTCCTGTGGAACGGCTTGCCATGCCATTTCCACCTGGCGCCTCAGTTGAACCAGCGTTCGTGCTGGACGTGCAGACCGCGTGAGACGACGCTTCATCCAGTCCCAAACATGCTCAATGGGGGACAGATCCGGAGATCTTGCTGGCCAGGGTAGTTGACTTACACCTTCTAGAGCACGTTGGGTGGCACGGGATACATGCGGACGTGCATTGTCCTGTTGGAACAGCAAGTTCCCTTGCCGGTCTAGGAATGGTAGAACGATGGGTTCGATGACGGTTTGGATGTACCGTGCACTATTCAGTGTCCCCTCGACGATCACCAGAGTGGTGTACGGCCAGTGTAGGAGATCGCTCCCCACACCATGATGCCGGGTGTTGGCCCTGTGTGCCTCGGTCGTATGCAGTCCTGATTGTGGCGCTCACCTGCACGGCGCCAAACACGCATACGACCATCATTGGCACCAAGGCAGAAGCGACTCTCATCGCTGAAGACGACACGTCTCCATTCGTCCCTCCATTCACGCCTGTCGCGACACCACTGGAGGCGGGCTGCACGATGTTGGGGCGTGAGCGGAAGACGGCCTAACGGTGTGCGGGACCGTAGCCCAGCTTCATGGAGACGGTTGCGAATGGTCCTCGCCGATACCCCAGGAGCAACAGTGTCCCTAATTTGCTGGGAAGTGGCGGTGCGGTCCCCTACGGCACTGCGTAGGATCCTACGGTCTTGGCGTGCATCCGTGCGTCGCTGCGGTCCGGTCCCAGGTCGACGGGCACGTGCACCTTCCGCCGACCACTGGCGACAACATCGATGTACTGTGGAGACCTCACGCCCCACGTGTTGAGCAATTCGGCGGTACGTCCACCCGGCCTCCCGCATGCCCACTATACGCCCTCGCTCAAAGTCCGTCAACTGCACATACGGTTCACGTCCACGCTGTCGCGGCATGCTACCAGTGTTAAAGACTGCGATGCAGCTCCGTATGCCACGGCAAACTGGCTGACACTGACGGCGGCGGTGCACAAATGCTGCGCAGCTAGCGCCATTCGACGGCCAACACCGCGGTTCCTGGTGTGTCCGCTGTGCCGTGCGTGTGCTCATTGCTTGTACAGCCCTCTCGCAGTGTCCGGAGCAAGTATGCTGGGTCTGACACACCGGTGTCAATGTGTTCTTTTTTCCATTTCCAGGAGTGTACATTAGAGTCCGATTAATCCAAACTACCGTATTTACTCGAATATAAGCCGCACTCAAATCTAAGCCGCACCTGAAAAATGAGACGCGAAATCAAGGAAAAAAAATTTCCCGAATCTAAGCCGCACCTGAAATTTGAGACTCGAAATTCAAGGGGAGAGAAGAGGTTTAGGGCGCACCTCCAAATGGAAACAAAGTTGGTCCATTGTAATATGAGACACAATTTAGGTCGAATGAATGACGATACAGCTACAGTAGTTTGGTTCGAGTCGTAAGCTTAGCAGTTAAGCTTTACCAGGTAGCCATTGCTATGCGTCAGGCACTCCGTCCGTATTTATACGGGTACTCTTCCTTTTTCACGTGCTTCGTCTGGTTTGAATCTATTGCTTATTTTGCTTCGATCTGATAAGTGCCGTTTTCTTTGTTATAGGTGTTTACGTCACTCTAAGCTGAAAATACATTACTGTACTGTGTCATGCATTGTTTGTCGCATTCTGATAGTGCGTGTTTACGGACTGTCGCCGCTCGCGGCATGGCTTGCTTTTGTGCGCGCTACTGCCGCTAACAATAAAAAAAAAAAAAAGAGAGAGAGAGAGAGAGAGAGGAATCGTCTCATTAGCGAAACAATGGCAAGAGACTGCTATTTGTTGTTACTTACACTGCTGTTTCTTTGATCACGATCAACAAGAACCAAATAATAGACTGCGTATGATAGGACATGTTCTGAACGAGAGTTTAGCGAAAATTTTTCTCCGTTTGAAAATCTTTGCGGCCGCTTCTTTAGTACATCAAATTCTGCACAGAAATTAGTCATCTTAGATTTGAAAATCTAGTCAGTTGCCGTGCTTCATTTCTGACTGTATCACTTAATACGAATATAAACATGACACGATACATATATTCTTCCGCGTTTGCTGTTGTCTCACTCTAGTTTCGTAGTTTATTAGGCAGGCAAGATTTAAATGAGATAGCAGTAAACACAAAAGAAAACATGGCAAAATGTTTATATTCGTATTATTCTTACGGTGAAGAGAATACTGCATGTGATTCACAATTCATAAAAGTTCCTATTAGCAACCATCTCTTCTCACAGACAGGAAAAATTTCAGAACGTAGAGTTGGCCATATTGACAAACATCCCAAACAGTTTTGCCGGTCGGATTTTCGTAGTACATTGAAATTCTGCTACATTCGAAGATGAACAATACGGAGTTTGTATTTACTTCGTTGGATAACATATGAAAATGCAGTGGTCGAAACTCGGGGCGGAGAAAAAAAGCTCGTCTTCCACCTTTTTTTTAAAAAAAATTTATTTACTGACGCAGAGGTTTTGGCGCCAGTATTTATCTTTGTGCCTACAAACCATGCCTGCGTAGCGCTACATATATTCGACAGCAGAAGTTCGTTGTGGCGGCACCTACCAACAATTTTCAGAACTCCCGCTTGCTTTGCACTCGATTCTAAACCGCAGGCGGTTTTTTGGATTACAAAAACCGGAAAAAAGTGCGGCTTAGATTCGAGTAAATACGGTAATTGGGAGTGGACCTTGTTCGGATTACCGATTTGTTCGCATTAGCCGGAATTACGGTGACTAGTTTCTAGAATGAAGTATACCAAGCAGACAACTAGGTACACCATTGTAACAAATGGGAACAAGCGTGGGAACAATGGCTCACTCTCACTCACTGCCCTTGTTGTTGTGCATTGTTGAGACCTTTATAGTGTCTGAGGTCAGTGCACTGCCAGTTGGCTAGCAAAGCGCTTGGTTATGTTAGTTATCGATCGCTGGCACGCGTAACAGTTGTACTGTATTCGTTCAGGTGTATTGGTGTACGTATTCTAGTCATGAGAAAACGGAAACATACAACGTTAACTCTCAAAGAAAAACTGAATGCTTTGAAGCGGGCAGACAATGGTGAGAATGTATCTAAACTGGCAACGGAACTGGGTGTTGGTAAAGCAACCATTTGTGACTGGAAGAAGAACCGAGTGAAGTCTGAACAGTCCTGTGCAACGTCTTAGGGAAAACACTCGAAATTCGGCAGAGTTTGAAACAGTCCCAGTACGATGAAGTGGATGAAGCTCTTTTCCTTTGGCTTATGCAGGCAAGAGAAAGGGGAACTCCTCTGAGTTGAGCACTGGTTGAGGAGAAGGCTGTTTGCCTGAACAAGTTAATGAATGGTGATGAGTCTTTTAGTGCGAGTACGGGTCGGTTGGACAGATTCAAAAAACGTATATGGAATCCGTCATCGAAAAATTACTGGAGAGAAGCTTTCTTCTGGCCGTGATGCTGAGAAGGAATACTTGGGTGAGTTTTAAGAAATGATAAGAGAGGAAAAGTATTCTCCCCAACAAATTTATAACGCTGACGAGACTGGCCTTAATTTTAGTGCATTAGCAACCAAAGCCTGGCATCAAAAGCAGAAAATGTGCAAAGATCGTGTGACTTTCTTAGCGTGCAGCAACCGTACTGGTAATCACAAGCTGCCTTCAACGCTGAATGGCAAACCTGCTAGGCCCGGAGCTTTTAAAAACATGAAGTTCCTACCCGTATACTATCGCAACCAGAAAAAAGCATGGATGGATGGTAAGCCGTTCAAAGAATGGTTTCACGGCCAGTTTGTTCCCTTTTTTCGACGATTTTCTAAGGAAAATCATTTGTCTCCCCGTGCAGTCCTTTCGATTGATAACGCGCCGTCTCGCCCCAGCACTGAGGAATTACGTGATGGAGAAATTGTAGTGAAGGTTTTGCCGCCGAGTGTTACACAACTTCTACAGCCGATGGACGAGGTCGTACTGCAAACATTAAAACTGATTCACAGAAAACAATTTTTAAGAATGCTGATCCAAGATGATAGCATTCCTTTAGTGGACAAAACAAGAAAAAGACCAATGTGAAGGACGTTGTTTATTGGCAGGCAGAATATTTCAGACAATACTCTGAGAAAATCGTGGAGAAAACTGTGGACATCTCTTGAATTTTAGGTCAACCTAGTTGAAAATGAAGAGGAAAATCTACTACAAATGATACAGACAATCCCTGGATGTGAAGAAGCTAGTGAAGGAGACGTAGATGAGTGGATGGCAGCGGATGGCGCGTGTGTGGGGCAGCTTGCTGACACTGATTTAGTTGCTGCTGTGACCAGTAAGCAGTGGACTGCTGTGACAGAAGTGACAATGGGCCTGAAAGTGACAAAGGAGAGCTGGTGCCTCGCACTGACGCAGCAGAAGCCCTCCACCGTGCGCTACGTTATTTGGACCAACAGGCCACTGCTACACCTGCTGATTTGATGCTTATGAGACGATGGCGCAACTATGCGTCATATAACAGACTGTCTTCACTACGCCCAAAAATTATGACTGAGTTTTTGTCATCAGAAAAGTAGGGATAAAGTGTCCACTGTATTTTAGTAAGTTTAACAGCTTTTCTATCACTGTTATGCATTGTTTAAACCTAATATTTAATTGCCAATTTTTCTGATACATGTTTACGGTAGTGTGTAAATTAAAATAGTGTGTATGTGCAGCAGTTTACCGCACAGTTTCCCATACTTAGACTAACATTTTTCATGTTCGGATTAACCGTACGTTCGGATTACCGGGTTTCCGGATTAGCGGGACTCTGCTGTATTCCACAAGCCCCCGTACGGTTCGTGGCGCAGCGTAGCCTGTACTACTCCTAGTCATTCCCTCCACTGTTCAGCTCGCAAATAGATCGAGGCAAAAATGACTGTCTGCACGCCTCCGAAAGGGCCTTAATTTCTCGTATCTTATCTTCGTGACCCTTACGCGCGATGTACGTTGGCGGGAGCAGCATCGTTCGGCAGTCAGGTTCAAATGCCGGTCCTCTAAATTTTCTTAATAGTGTGTACCCCCCCCCCCAAAAAAAAAAAACACTCCGCTTTCCCTCCAGAGATTTCCATTTGAGTTCCTGAAGCATCTCCGTAACACTTACGTGTTATATGAACCTACCGGTAACAAATTCAGCAGTCCGCCTCTGAACCACTTCGATGTCTTCCTTCAATTCGACCTGATACGGATCCCAAACACTTGAGCAAACTCACGAATAGGTCGAACCAACGTCCTATATGTGGTCTCCTTCACAGGTGAACCATTCTTTCCTAAAATTCTCCCAAGAATCCGAAGTCGACCATTCACATTCCCTACCACAGTTTTCACATGCTACTTCCACCTCAAATCGCTTTGCAACGTTACACCAGATATTTAAAACACGTTTATGTGTCAAACAGGACGCTAGAAATACTGTATCCGAATAGTACAGATTTGTTCTTCCTTATTACATTTTTCCACATTTAGGACTAGCTGGCACTCGTTGCACCAACAGGAAGTTTTTTCTAAGTCTTCTTGTATCTTCCTACAGTCCCTCGACTTTGACACCTTACCGTACACCACGGCATCACCAGCAAACAACCACAGATTGCTGCCCAAATCATTTATGTATAGAGAGGACAACAGCGGACCTAGCACTCTTCCCTGGGGCACGCCTGACGATACCCTTGTCTTTGATGAACACTCGCCCTCGAGGACTACATTCTGAGTTCTATTATTTAAGAAGTCTTCTAGTCACTCACATATCTGTGAACTTGTTTCATATGCTCGTATCTTTGTTAACAGCCTGCAATAGGGCACCGTGTCAAATGCTTTATGGAAATCTAGAAATATGGAACCTGCCTGTTGCTCTTCATCCATAGTTCTCAGTACAACGTGTGAGAAAAGAGCAAGTTGAGTTTCGCGAGAGCGATGCTTTCTAAAACCATGCTGATTTATGGACCTAACCTTCTCAGACTCAAGAAATTTATTATATTCGAAATGAGAATATGTTCAAGGATTCTGCAGCAGACAGAAGTTAGGGATATTGGTCTGTAATTGTGCGGGTCCGTTCTTTTACCATTTTTATACAGGGTGTAAATTTTAAGTTGACAAACCAGAATAACTCGAAAAATAAGCTTCAAACGAAAAAATCCGCAGAATCCAAAGCTAATTATTTTCGAGGGGGACATCTGCTGGTCCTAAAATTAGCCCACCACCCCAGCCCCTGGCGGTGGGGCGGGAGGTAACTTTAACATTTCAGATAGGAACCCCCATTTTCTATTGCAGAATCAGATTCTACATAACAACTACGTACATTTCGTCTTAAAAATTTGTTTTGATCCTTGGTAGGCGGTGCTATAATTCAAGAAAATCCATGTTCTCATTGTTGGGTGGAAAATGGTAACGGATAAATAAAAAATACTTATTTACTTCGTAAATTTTGATTCGCTACAACTAAAACTCTCCCTCTCCCCATAGGGTGGGGTTTAAGAGAGAGGAATTAGAGTTTTACAAATGTTGACCCAAACGTATCCGAATATGCGGAAAAAATTAATATTTGGGTCAACATTTGTAAAACTCTAATTCCTGTCTCTCAAACACCACCCTATGAGGAGAAGGAGAGTTTTAGTTGTAGCGAATCAAAATTTACGAAGTAAATAAGTATTTTTTATTTATCGGTTACCATTTTCCACGCAAAAATGAGAACATGGATTTTCCTGGATTACAGCGCCAACTACCAAGAAATGTACGTAGTTTTTTTATGTAGAATCTGACCCTGCAGTAAAAAATGGGGGCTCCCATTTGAAATTTTGAAGTTGCCTCCCGCCGCACCCCCAGGAGGCTAGGGTGGCGGGCTAATTTTAGCACCAGATTCTAAAAATTGTTTCGAGTTATTCTGGTTTGCCACCTTAACACTTACACGCTGCATACTGGATTCATCTCCGTCTTTTTCCAGTCGCTTGGAACTTTGTGCTGTGCGGGAGATTCACGATAAATGCAAGCTACGTAAGGGGCCAATGCCGTAGACTCCTCTTTGTAAAATCGAACTAGGCTTCCATCTGGACCTGGTGATTTATTTACTTTTAAATCTTCCAGTTGTTTCTCTAGGCCAGGGATGCTTATTGCAATGCCGTCCATACGGGAGTCTGTTCGATGATCAAACGACGGTATGTTTGTATGATTCTCCTGCGTGAACGATTTCTTGGACTTGAAATTTAAAACTTCGCCTTTCGTTTTGCTGCCTTCAACTGCCACAGCAGTCTGGTCAACAAGGGACTTAATGGAAGCCTTAGACCCGCTTACCGATTTTACATACGACCAGAATTTCCTCGGGTTCTCTGGCAGATCTTTTTCTAACGTGTGGCGTTGGTAGTGGTTGTACGCTTCGCGCATAGACCTTTTCACAGACGCTCGAATGTCTCGTAACCTCCACTTGTCGTCATTTATGAGTTCCCTTTTACATCGAGAGTGCTACAGCCTCTGCTTCCTGTTCTTTCTATCCTTTATCCACTCACTAGATCACGATTTACAGTCCGCTTAAACTATGCCCACACTTCCTCTGCATCCATCTTAGTGCAACCAAGTGTTGCCAATTCATTGCCTAAGTGACCTGCTACATCTTCTGCCTCATATCTCTGGAAATATATCAGGTACTTGTCGAACCCATGTGACACAGAATCCCTATTGTATTGCGTGGCAAAATTGGACCAACACTCTATGAATCACGTGTTTGTAATATTTTGGATCGTCAGCGTATGCAATCTTGCACGTGCTTAATAACAGTGCACGTCACATAAAGGTAGGAGTATTCTTCAAAGCGGCGACTGCCCCCATAGGCGATGATCCTAACGCACACTTGTACGGTGTTACTCAAGCAAGAAATTTTCGGCGTTGACACAGGCACGGGATGTGATGGTGTAGATTTCCACTTCAAACTTTGTGAGAATTATTAGAACTGAAGTCTAGACTCTCCGCACAGTTTGTGAATCGAGGATGTTTGACAGAGTCGGTGGTGATTCCTCTTTGGCGTAGCGCCCTTCATATCGCTGACTCCCATACTGTTATTGGTCAGCACTAGGTTTGTATCAGCGCGGCGTTTCTTTCCCTCCATTCCTTTTATCAGTGCCGCCGAGAACGCAGATACTCTGAATTCTGCAAGCACTCACAATGACCTACACTTAACACGTGTACTTATAGCAAAATTTATGCAGCGGGTGTGGACAGGCGCCATTGTGTAAGAATAGTGGAAACGTTTCTGACTGGGCACTTGTACCCACTCCACTTTTTATTGAACTAAATGCATGGGGCAATATTCGAAAGTAAGATGTTTTACTTGTTTAGAATATATTAACTAATATTTAACTGTTTTGGAACAATCGTTAATGAAACAGTTTTTTCGACAACATTCCACATGTTTGTTGCTCTTAACACCACAATTCCTGTACACAGTTAACACACACCATTTTCTGTTCACAATCAACACATACTCAAAGGTTGTTCATGACAGAAATGTTTTTTAATAGAGTATATAACCTCACCTGCAACTAATCGTCAACATTAGTAATGGAACATTCCATATCTCCAGAATGATTTTTTCACTCTGCAGCGGAGTGTGCGCTGATATGAAACTTCCTGGCAGATTAAAACTGTGTGCCGGGCCGAGACTCGAACTCGGGACCTGGCACGACGTACTGGCAGAAGTAAAGCTGTGATGACGGGTCGTGAGTCGTGCTTGGGTAGCTCAGTTGGTAGAGCACTTTCCCGCGAAAGGCAAAGGTCCCGAGTTCGAGTCTCGGCCCGGCACACAGTTTTAATCTGCCAGGAAGTTTCATTCCCTATCTGTTTCCTTGACAACTCAAGGGTAGCTGTAACCTTCCAACTGCTAAATCAAGTGTTGTAAACCAGTGCTTAATTTCTAAAATCTTATGTGCTAGAACGCATCTATTCAACCATACAACGCCCCCGCTCCCCCCCCCCCCCCCCCTGCGCAGCCATTAGAATCACAAGTTTCGATTGTTTGAAACTTGTAGTAAAACTTACAATGAGAAATTTTTTTACACAATACTGTTCTGAAACTCATGTATTTAAAACATTATTTCTGTAATCAAACATGATGTAGGTCAACTTATCTTGGTTAAACTGTAAACCCCTCCCATCCTCTACCCCCTCCCCACATACACACACTGTCTCGCCCCACAGCCCGGACAATCGCATCGCGTTGGTCACCCATTGTCACAACCGCAGGTGCCGGTGCAACGGCAAATTATAGTTACATCGAGATTTATGACGTGTGTACTATTTTAAATCTCCGGTGCCGACTTCTTCCAGAAAGTTACAAAAAATCCTGGCAGGTGCTGGAACGCCGTTCCAGCGCTCTCTGGCGGAAATTAAGCTTTTTCCTGAACCAGTTCCAGTACTGGCGTTAAGATGACGATAACGTAGTAGATAGTTCTTAGTTATGTGTGTACTGAACTGAACAAGAAGGAAGAGCGACATGCATATAACGTGTTCCAACGTACTTTGCTCGTTGAATACACTGGTTCTTGTCAAGTCAGCGAAATTAAGCACCATTGGTCTTGGCCAGTGTTTGGATGGGTGACTGCCACGTGCTCTTGGCTGATTTCCCTTTGCCTTTACGGCAAATGGAAAGAGGGCTGGTGCGTAGGGTCCTTGATCACGAGACTTTGGGCCAACATCCGGATTAAACTCCAAACCTCTCTGCAGTGTGACACACTTGATGGCACGCCGTCCATCGGATAGGGACGTTAAGCACAACGGCCCCTTGTGGTACTCTTCGAGAGGAGTGAGCTGTCTACTGCCACTGGGTTTCACACTCTCCCTTCTCTCATCATCATCCAACACAAACAGAGTACCACACTACAAAGAAACCCACCCGTTACAGTCACTGATACTCATTAGATACGCTTACGACACACGCCACTCACACTTGGAGAAGCACCAGCGCCACTGTGCTCGAAGGACATAAAAGTCTTTCCAACTACGTGCCTGAACCTGCCTCTTGGGACGTCTGACCCAACAATTTTGGGACCAGCGTTGGCCCAAGGTCGTGACAGTTGAGCTCAGGATCAACGAGTTGGGGGAGACCAAAGCACTGGATCACAGGCCAGATCTAGGTTGCCCTACACGTGTGGCTCTCCATTTCCAAAGTCGTGTAGCTCCTAGGACTCCCTCGTCCCATTGTATCCGTGAGTACCTCCATTCGGATAAGGCCACCGACGCCTGATTCGTAAGTCGTCCATAGCAAAGCGATAATGCCGAGTTTTGGTGTCGAGTACCACGGATTATAGAAGTAGATAATCACTCGGGAAAATGGTATCTAAGGGTAGCCGTAAGAGATCAGTACAAGGAGTAAAGTGTCAGTTATCACGACGAAGAAAAAGAGAATATAGAGCCTCATATGTTCATGTTTGTTATGTTGTTAATCCTGATCTGTATACCGGATGTTTATAATTAACGCTTCCCTATTTAACATGTTATAACACGAAAACTAATTACTGTACATGTATCAAACATTGTAGCATTAATGTCCAGAGCAGCGGCACCGTCCATTTCCAACTGCGGCCACCAGGTGCCGTGATCTGTCATCGTGATTCACAGTCTCGCACAGCTGACCAGTCGCAGTGCTCTTGTTGACGTGTCAACATAAGCTTGGACAAAAGGAGCAGGGCATTGTTGGTGCATCTCTGTTATCAAAACAACTGGAGAACTGGCCGTCGCTCCGGGAAAAGGCCGACGACCGATTGCACCACAGGTGGTTGATGAAATCGCTGTTACTATGGCAGACAATGCTGCGCGCAATTCCCGATCCTCAGACAGTTCACGTGCTGTATCACGACAGTTGAACATCCCGTGGTGCACTGTACGGATGGTGCTCCGAACCATTCTCAACTGGTATCCGCACAGGATCCATATCGTACAGCAGCTTGCGCCACAGGGCGCTCAACGACGTGTTGACTTCGCTCTCCACTTTCTCGCAAGTATTCATGTTCACGAGGGCTGACTCTAGACCATCTTGTGGACAGACGAAGCTCATTTTTCTCTGACGGGTGAGGCGAACGCACAGAATTGCGCAGTGTGGGGATCTTCACCTCCCGCCACTGTGCATGAAGTTCCTCTGTGTGGTGAACGTGTCACCGTATGGCGTGGCTTCACGGCTACGTTCATCATTGGCCCATTCTACTTTGAACAGGTTGGCGCTCAGGGACCAAAGACGTGCAGCGTGACTCGCCAGCGTTACTGCGACATGCTGCTCCAGCATGTCATCCCCGCCCTACATGAGAGAGACCGGATCTCACTCCTTGTGATTTCTGGCTGTGGGGCTACGTGAAGAACAGGCTTTACAAGGGAAACATCCACACATGTCCTCATCTAAAGCGCCGCATATCAGAAGAGGCATACCTACGGACATGCTTCGTTCTGCTTTGCAGAATGCAATCCTTCGCTTTCAGACTCTTCTGGACACTGACGGGCACCATATTGACCCCTTTTTGCAGCAGTAATGATACCGGTATGTAATGGTGTGGTGAACCGTAGAAGCACATTAAACGTATTTCGATTGAATTGATTCTGCATTGTGTCTCTTCCCCATGTACTTGACATTAGTGCTACAAAGTTTGGTCCTCATACGGTAATTAGTTTCCGTCTTATAACGTGTTAAATAGGGACAGTTTAATTATAATCGCCAGGTATTTACCGGTAAACGAGAGGCAATGTTCCTAGTGTTGGGTTACTTGGTGGAAACGTTGGCTGTAGAAGTCTGAATTTCGATTGTTCAGGAGGTGTTCCGCCTCGAACGTCACTTCGCCTTCAGAAAGTGCCTGAAACGCAGTGGTTCCCTTATCTGAGGAAAAAGGAAGACATCGCTGGGTGCTAAGTCAGGACAGGAGAATGATAGCGGCGGGGAGGAAGGGGGTGGGGGTGGGAAGCAAGATTTGATAGTCGAAAGGAGCAGCATGTGTGAATTCGCCGGCCAGAGTGGCCGAGCGGTTCTAGGCGCTACAGTCTGGAACCGCGCGACCGCTACGGTCACAGGTTAGAATCCTGCCTCGGGCATGGATGTGTGTCATGTCCTTAGGTTAGTTAGGTTTAAGTAGTTCTAAGTTCTAGGAGACTGATGACCTCAGCAGTTAAGTCCCATAGTGCTCAGAGCCATTTGAACCAGTTTGTGTGAATTCGTTCCGCACAACAGAATGAGCCGGAGCGTTGTCTTGGTCGACAATCGCAGCTCACAGCTTCCCACAGCGCTTCGTCTTCACGGCCTCCTCTAACCTCTTTGGGCCGCGCGGTGTAGCCGCACGGTTCAAGGCGTCTTGTCACGGTCCGCGCGGCTCCCCCCGTCGGAGGTTCGAGTCCTCCCTCGGTCATGGGTGTGTGTGTGTCGTCCTTAGCGTAAGTTAGTTTAAGTTTGATTCAGTAGTGTGTAAGCTTAGGCACCGATAACCTTAGCAGTTTGGTTCCATAACACCTTACCACAAATTTCCTCTTGGGGAGGTTTCGGCAGTGTGCCGCTCTGACGCTTTAGCCATTATAAGCACAACCTGCCAGCACCGCACTGTCGCAGTCCAAATATTGGCTCAAATTCTCCTTGAACGATGGTGCTTCGGTTCGCCTCTTTCGGCTGTGCTGAATCCAAATGCTCCTACTATTTGCTTTGCTCCTTTGCAGATAGTAAAGAGACACCTCATTATGACAGATACAGCGGCTTTCGGAATATCTCCTGCAGACGAGCTATAACGTGGCTAATTCAGTTTGTTCTAACAAGGGAACCTCCCCATCGCACCCCCCTCAGATTTAGTTATAAGTTGGCACAGTGGATAGGCCTTGAAAAACTGAACACAGATCAATTGAGAAAACAGGAAGAAGTTGTGTGGAACTGTGAAAAAAATAAGCAAAATATACAAACTGAGTAGTTCGTGGGAAGATAGGCAACAACAAGGACACTGTAAACGCAGGAGCGCTGTGACCTCGTGGTTAGCGAGAGCAGCTGCGGAACGAAAGGTCCTTGGTTCAAATCTTCCATCGAGTGAAAAGTTTAATTTTTTATTTTCAATTTATGTGACAAACTCTTATGTTTTCATCACTTTTTGGGGAGTGATTATCACATCCACAAGAAAACCTAAATCGGGCAAGGTAGAAGAATCTTTTTACCCATTCGCCAAGTGTACAAGTTAGGTGGGTCGACAACATATTCCTGTCATGTGACGCACATGCCGTCACCAGTGTCGTATAGAATATATCAGACGTGTTTTCCTGTGGAGGAATCTGTTGACCTATGACCTTGCGATCAAATGTTTTCGGTTCCTATTGGAGAGGCACGTCCTTTCGTCTTACTAATCGCACGGTTTTGCGATGCGGTCGCAAAACACAGACACTAAACTTATTACAGTGAACAGAGACGTCAATGAACGAACGGACAGATAATAACTATGCAAAAATAAAGAAATTAAAATTTTCACTCGAGGGAAGACTTGAACAAAGGACCTCTCGTTCTGCAGCTGCTCACGCTACCACGGGACCACGTCGCTCCTGAGCTCACATGGTCCATGATGTTGCTTATGTGGCCCATGGACTACTCAGTTTGTATATTTTGCTTATTTTTTCATAGTTCCACACAACTTCTTCCTGTTTTCTGAATTGATCTGTGCTCAGTTTTTCAAAGCCTATCCACTGTGGCAACTTGTAACTAAATCTGAGGGGGGTGCGATGAGGAGGTTCCCTTGTAAGAATCATGCACCAATCTGCAATTTGATGGTGGGGAAAAAAGTGGTGTCTTAAAACTGCCAAACTGAAACTAAGTCAGCAAGTAATTAATTAGTTAGAAATAAGATACGAAATTTTAGATGAGCGGCCGCAGCATACGCCCTTGCTGTGTCCCGTGGAGTGTTTGGTACGAGAGGTCGCTGACGTCACCAAGGTGAGGACCGCAACACACGACAGGTGTTTCTGACTGCGTGCACGTCCTCCCTGCTAGCGTTAGGAGTGCCGATAGTCGTCGTGAACACGGTAAATCTGCTGAGACCGTAGAAAATTTTAATTTTCATTCTTGCTTTTGTGACCACAATAAGAGTCCAGGGTCCATAGGCAAACAGCCAACCGACATTAAGAAATAGTCCACCAGGACGTAGGGACAAGATAAGTGGCGGAGGCTGCCAAGTATGGCTTGTGGATCAAATAACTTAGTGTTTGACTTCCTGCCAGAGGAAGCAGCACGAATCAAACTTGCACAATGGAAGACGCAAACACCAGGGCGATAAAACAGCGAGAGAGAGTGTCAGACACGCGCGGAAAAGACTCGTGTGGAACCAAATTAAGAGGTGTGCAGCTAGAAACGAAAGTGTCGTGTGGAACCGAAGGCATTCTTGCGCAAGCCGACCAATTAGAAACGAGAGTGTCGTGTGGAACCGTAGGCATTCTTGTGCAATCTGATCACTTAGAAATGAAAGGGTCGTGTGAAACAAAGTAACTCGTGTGCACCCAAGTACACGAGAAACGAAATAAACGGCCAGGCAGCGGAATAACTAGGAGCAGAGATTCAGATGCAGATTCAGAGCCAGTGCCGGCAGTTTGGAGATTCCGAAGCGAGACGCCAGCGGGACCGAGTAGGCCCATAGCAGCCGATACAGCTGATAAAGGCTTCGACTACGAGAAGACTGTGATAGACTCTGGTGGACACTCAGGAACTGCAGGTCGAGTAGGATTTTCAGAGTTTCTTTGGAACAGTGTTGAACAGAGGCTGTCAGTCTTTGTCTCAATTACTTAGAGAGATTTCAGTGCTAACCAAGAACAAGTGATTGCTTTGTACTTGTTTCTTATGTGCACCGGCAATTAGCTTTGCAGTAGCAAGTCCGAATAAATAGACTGAATCTTACTAAGGGGTTTATGGTCCAACACCTCACATAAGTATATGTGAGAATAAACTTGATAGAAACTAACCAATCTTTTCTGCCTATTGTAATTCTGTAACCTATTTTCAGGAAACTTACTTGCTTCAAACCAAGGAGATTCTCTCCCTCTCATCTCCGATATAAAGGTTGACAGCAATTTATAACCAACCCATTGTCGTTAACGTCCCGATTGCGCTACGCAGTTCGCACTTACTCCATTCTGGTATAGTGAGGCTGTGCCGGGACGCGACAAATCTATGAATAACGTGTAAAGAGGAAATAGATCTTTTTTTTTTAAAAAAAAAGGATCGAACTGATGCTCACACTTTTTATATGACGCCGTTTGTGTACCTAACATGACTCAGCAGAGTGGTTCTTACAGACGGCGTGACGCAGCCACGGCACTCACCCAGTATGTCGGACTGCGGCAGCCACTTGCCCGTCTTCACGTTGGGCGGTTGACCGGGCAGGGAGTCTTTCTCCCATTTCCACAGGACTCGCTGCTTCAGCCGCGAAAACACCTTCACGAAGGCGGACCTCTTCTCCTCTGGCCAGTGAGCACTTTGCACGTTAGAGCCCATACTGAAGTATATCGCCCCGTCTGTGGCCTCGTCCAAAAACTTCTGTATGTCCTGCGAAAAAGGAAAGCTATTTCAGCAGAATATCTTGATGTAACTGCAACTAATGGAAAAGTACATGTTCATTGGTTGGTCAGTTATCACAATTTACCGTTTTGCTTGTGGTACCACTTATAATGCGTTATAAGCGCCCAAACAGTCAGTTGTAGTGTACTTAGTTCCACAGCTAACGGAAAGGGCGAGTGTGAACACAGAAAACACACACTGAAAGGTAATTCACGTTTGGACAGTTATTGCCAAACCCATCCAGACCTATGCTCTATAAATAATCGAGCATTTGAACTGGTCATTTCATAAGTTCACCTTTGTCTGTGCACTCTATATGGTTTGTGGCTGCAACACCTGGGTGCTTCCGTCCTGGATACATAGACACGCTCCTCGGTATCTTCAAGTACAGGGGCCGGCCGAAGTGGCCGTGCGGTTAAAGGCGCTGCAGTCTGGAACCGCAAGACCGCTACGGTCGCAGGTTCGAATCCTGTCTCGGGCATGGATGTTTGTGATGTCCTTAGGTTAGTTAGGTTTAACTAGTTCTAAGTTCTAGGGGACTAATGACCTCAGCAGTTAAGTCCCATAGTGCTCAGAGCCATTTGAACCAAGTACAGGGTTTGCATAGATGGTTGAGGAATAACCCTTTTACTCTTCTGCACACTTTTTCAAGTAGTTTAGGACCTTCTGTGGCATAGAAAAATGACGTTGCACAGGGAAGCAAAGCCAGCAACGAAAAAGGATCAGAACAGTCATCTGAGCGGTCGCAAGCGTGTCGTCTGCCCTTATTGCCTGTGGAAACTGGCACTTGAGGTACTACATCGATATTCACCACTCGGTGGACAGACCGGAAGCCGTGCCGTAGCTCATTTTCTGATTGTTTTGTGCTGTAAACTGCCACATGGCAATTACTTTGTTATTCTGGGTATAATACACATAAGAGCCCAAGAAACTGGTACACGCACGCGTATTCAGATACAGCGATATGTAAACAGGCAGAACACGGCGCAGCGGTCGGCAACGCATATATAAGACAATGACAGGTTAGCAAGATTTAAGTGAGTTTGAACGTGGCATAGCGATAGGACAAAGCGTCTCCGAGGTAGCGATCAAGTGGGGACTTTCCCGTAGCCAGCCGCTGTGGCCGAGCGATTCTAGGCGCTTCAGTCCAGAACCGCGCTGCTGCTCCGGTCGCAGGTTCGAATCCTGCCTCGGGCATGGATGTGTGTGATGTCCTTAGCTTAGTTAAGTTTAACTAGTTCTAAGCCTAGGGGACTGATGACCTCGGATGTTAAGTCCCATAGGGCTTAGAGCCATTTGAACCATTTGAACTTTCCCGAGTGTACCGTGAATATCAGAAATCCACTAAAACATTAGATCTCTGACATCGCTGCGGCCAGATAAAGATCCTGCAAGAACGGGACCAACGGCGACCGAAGAGTCTCGTTCAACGTGTCAGTAATCCAACCATTCTGAAAACTGCTGCAGATTTCAGTGCTGGGCCATCAACAAGTGCCAGCGTGCGAACGATTCAACGAAACATCATCGATATGGTCTTTCGGAGCCAAAGGCCCTCTCGTGTACCCTTGATGATTGGACGACACAAAGCCTTACGCCTCGCCTGGCCCCTTCAACAGCGACACTGAACTGTTGATGACCGAAAACATGTTGCCTGGTCGGACGAGTCTCGTTTCAAATTGTATCGAGCGGATGGACGTGTACGGGTATGGAGACAACACCGCTGCACGTCAGCAGGGGCCTGTTCAGCTGGTCGAGGCTCTGTGATGATTTGTGGCGTGAGCAGTTGCAGTCTTATGGGATTCCTGATACGTCTAGATACGACTCTGACAGGTGACACGTACGTAAGCATCCTGTCTGATCACCTGCATCCATTCGTGTCCATTATGCATTCCGACGGACTTGGGCAGTTCCAGCAGGACAATGCGATACCTGACACGTCCAGAATTGCTTCAGGGTGGCTCCAGGGACACTCTTCTGAGTTTCAACACTTCCGCTGGCCACCAGACTCACTAAACATGAACATTATTGAGCGTATCTGGGATGCCTTGCAACGTGCTGTTCAGAAGAGATCTCCACCCCCTCAAACTCTTACGGATTTATGGACAGCCCTGCAGCATTCATGGTGCCAGTTCCCTCTAGCACTACTTCAGACACTAGTTGAGCCCATGCCACGTCGTGTTACGTCACTTATGCGTGTTCGCAGGGGCCCTACACGATATTAGGCAGGTGTGTCAGTTTCTTCGGCTGTTCAGTGTAGTTAGTATTGATGATCAGGTATTTCGTGTCTCGTCCTTTGATAACGATAGGTCCAGTTATGTTTCTCATGCTGCATTTAATGATATATACAGACGATCTCATCCAGACCTTGTATTTGGACTGTGGTGAGAGCGCACAGCCCTTCGCTAGGTGTATAATCAAGAGCAACCGAAAGACGTACATGACATGAGTGGTAGAGTCATGTGTAAGCGGCAGCTACGAATTGTTGTTTCGTGGTCTACTCTTTCACCATATGGAGCAGCCACGTGTAATTGATGCATACAAAAACTATCAGAAGAAACGCTAATATCAGAAAAAGCACCCCGTCTTCAGGCCACAAGTGGGCCATCGCGACCATCCGACCGCCGTGTCATCCTCAGTTGGGAATGCGGATAGGAGGGGCGTGTGGTCAGCACACCGCTCTCCCGGTCGTTATGATGGTTTTCTGTGACCGGAGCCGCTACTATGCGGTCGAGTAGCTCCTCAATTGGCATCAAGAGGCTGAGTGCACCCCGAAAAATGGCAACAGCGCATGTCGGTCTGGATGGTAACCTGTCCAAGTGCCGGCCACGCCCGACAGCGCTTAACTTCGGTGATCTCACGGGAACCGGTGTAACCACTGCGGCAAGGCCGGTGCCCCTAATATCAGAAACCTCATTAAATTTATTTCGTCCACCCCACACTATTACTGCTTAAAAACAGATGAATTCCAACATTTGGATCTAAACAGCAACCAGGTTGTCGGTTAGTTGTGTCCTCACCACAGTAATGTTCGCTGCCTTCAGATTTCCACCTAAACATATATGACTTCTGCGTTTACAGAGACTCTTAGCACTTACTATTAACACGGACTTTTTCGCTGTTGTTTCCATCTTATCAGCACGACTTGTAAACTTGCTTAGACTTCAGCATTACACACTTGTAAGCAATTTCACGGTGTATGAAGGGGTGTAACACCATGTAGAAACACTGTTGAGGAAATTTAGAGAGCCGGCATTTGAAGCTGACTGCCGAACGATACTACTCTAGCCAACATACGTTGCGCGTAAATACCACGAAGATAAGATTCGAGAAATTAGCGCTCATACGGAGGAGTGGATCAGGAAAGGAAATGAGTCGTAGTCGTACAGGGTAACTTCTGCCACGCACCGTACGGTGGCCTGCGGTGTATCTATGTAGATGTAGATGTAGATGTAATGTGGTAACGTTTTTTGAACACTATTTAGCGCCAGAAGTTTCCAGTTTTTCGTTGAATAACACATTTCAAGTAAGCAACTTGGGAAGCAGGTGGAATGACTTAAACCCTGAATGTTATACATCTTGCAGTGTGATACGAGGAATCGTCATACTTCCGGTTATAATCCAATAATAAGACGTCCTGTGTAGATCAGATCTCAAATTTTCGCTTCGTAAGCTCTTTTCTGTTTATTTTGTTTTATTATTATTATTATTATTTGCGTAACAACGCATATACGAAAAGTGCCGCGAAATACCTTTTAGTAATGCTGTGCCATGAAGTTCTGTATAATCATTAATTCTCAACAAAACAGAATATATGGTATTCTTATTGTTCTGTATCTGGCTTTCTATTAAACGAACATTTTTTATTACTGTAACTCACTATAAAACTCAACATCTCTTCTCTACTTTATAGTTATTGAAAATGTTAATGAAAATTACTTTGTTATGAATACTGATGTTGCAGTTCGCAATGATTGTTCAACAACAAAATTTTGCAATGGATTTTTGTTATCAGTAAAACACCAATAAGTACCACGACTAGCACAAGAACATGAGACTATTATCGGAGAAAAATACGTTTTTTACTATAAGTTTAGCCAGACCAGAACTAAGCACAGCAAGATTCCTATTATATTACGAAGGTAAATTATCTTTTTTGTACTGTTAGTAATATATTATCAGCAGCCCGCGTCAACCTGCAAAACACACCATAAAATCTGCTGCTCTGCTCTGCAAGTCCGGAAGCTGAAAGAAATAATTTTATTTCACTATTACCTTCCCGCTTCTTTGCGGTATGATAGATTTCATTTAATGCAGTTTGAATACGCCGCGGCAGCGGCTCGTTCGTTCGTAGCGCAGCTCTGCACCACGGATAATATTTAAATAACTGAAAATGTCTTAAATGGATGGGATAATATGCCAAGCAAGCTACTACAAATAATAATGCAAGGTTTCATTAAATAACTCTATTCAAAACATTTAAATATGTTAATTATTACACACCTTTAAAATGAGTACGTAATGGCGTACATCTCTCAGTCTCGACAAAAGAATGCTACGTTAGCATACAATACAACGTCACAGGTTATCCTACTTACGTAACTCCAAGAAGAAGACAGAGAAATTAATGTTCGTTCTGTATTATTTATACTAGTTGCATATTCTCATCTTTGTTTGATATTTATCGTCTGTGGCGGTTTCAGTACTCGCCGACACAGATATTATCTAAAATAAATAATAAAAAAAGTACATAATTCCATACAATAACAAAACATGATACACAATGTTTTCTCTTTATCACATAATATGTCTTTTGCTAAGAGACGTTACAAAATGCACAGGTACATCTGTAGGTGATCGAGCTGTTAGCATTTGCTGCTGCTGCACGTCGTAATGCCAGCGCAGTAAGACGACAGACTGCGATCGAATCACTTTCCTTGGTGTTGACGGACACTAAAACTGTCTCAGACATCAACATCCATTCGATTTATTTCAGAAAAGTTACAACATACATTACGCACGTGGAATTCTTTTCCACGATCTTATTTTTTGCCATATCTTAGCGTTCTACGTAGTACAGCGGCAACGCCGTACCGAGAACATGCTGCGTTGTTGCCAGATTTCCAATGATGTCACCGATGATCTGCTCATGCAACGTTGCCAGATATTTCCCCCTTCCCTCTCTGATCGCCGGCCGGAGTGGCCGTGCGGTTCTAGGCGGTACAGTTTGGAGCCGAGCGACCGCTACGGTCGCAGGTTCGAATCCTGCCTCGGGCATGGATGTGTGTGATGTCCTTAGGTTAGTTATGTTTAATTAGTTCCAAGTTCTAGGCGACTGACGACCTCAGAAGTTAAGTCGCATAGTGCTCAGAGCCATTTGAACCTCTCTGATGTCGGGAGGACGACGGTTCAATCCCGTCTCCGGCCATCCTGATTTAGGTTTTCCGTGATTTCCCTAAATCGTTTCAGGCAAATGCCGGGATGGTTCCTTTGAAAGGGCACGGCCGATTTCCTTCCCAATCCTTCCCTAACCCGAGCTTGCGCTCCGTCTCTAATGACCTCGTTGTCGACGGGACGTTAAACACTAACCACCACCACCACCTCTCTGATGACGCTAGATATAGGCCAGTTGCCGCATGGCCCAATTGTCCTAAGTATAGAATCCAAGATGGCGGTCCTGAGCACAGTCCTCCAAGAACACAACTCACCTGTGCTAAGGGTAAATTGACAGGAAATTAAAGGAGCCAAGATGAGCAATTTTTGAATTGCTGAAAATTTCAAGATAGAGTACCTGGAGATATGAGAATAGCCTATTTGGCTGTCAGACCACTTGTACTACATACAGAATTCAAGATGGCACAACTGGGTTTACGGCCACATGCTGCATTACTGCCGAATCGCTTGCGCTATGGCTTGAATGAAATATGGCCACTTGTAAAAATCCAAAATAGTTACTGACTTTACATTTGACATCAAAAACCAACTGCCAAATCCTAGAACTCAATTTTAAATGGTGTTAGTCCACTTCAAATGACATACACACAATTTCCTCCAACCCTCTGATGTCCTAGTTCACAGACACAACTTCCATGTTTAAAAAATTGCCCCCCCCCTCCCCCTCCCCCTCCCCCTCCCCCTCCCCTCCACAAATGCCAGTGGTAAGACTCCAGTTCCTCTGGATTCAAAATGAAGTCACTTTAAACATTTATAGTTTTTGTGGTAGGAATAGGATAGGAACATACAGTCGCAAAGCTCACAAGGTCTTCGGACAACTCAGCCACTTCCGTATCTTCATACATTGATGGAGAAAAATCGCAACCCCCAAAATAAGTTGTGTAACATAAACGAACGTTCGTAGGTGTGTTTCTGCACCTGAAACATGATGGCTAGTCAGAGTTCGCGCCAGGCGCATGAGAGCGGAGTTAGTAGTCCACTATGAGGATACAAAATATGCGCTTTAAAGGTTGTGAAAGTTAGTTACCTTTCAGATTGGACGTGGTGCATTGACGTTAGTCAAGAGTCCCTTTAAAGTGACAAAGGCGCCATTAGCAACACCTGACTGAGTTTGAGCAAGGTCTTGTAACAAGGCTACATGAACCTGGATGTTCCTTCTGCGATATTGCAGAAAGACTTGGTAGGAATGGAGTCACTGTGCACGATTGCTGGGAGCGGTGGTCACAAGAATGTACGATTGCAAGAAAACAAGGCTGCAGAGGGCTATGTGGCACTGCCGAAAGGGAAGACCGTTGTGTTCGGTGTATGGCTCTTTTGCATTGTACTACATCTGCAGCAGAAATTTTAGCAGCAGTCTGGATCAGAGTGACACAACAAAGAGTTACAAATTGTATATGACGGTAGTATCTGTTCCCGAAAGAACAGTTACCGTGGATGACCATGCAGCTTTGCTAGAAATGGATAGAGCGTCTCCCATATAAGGAGGAGATCCCGGGTTCGAGTCCCGGTCGGGGCACACATTTTCAACTGTCCCCAATGAAGTACATCAACGCCTGCTTGCAGCTAGGGTGTTCATTTAATTATCATTTCATTTCTGTTCCCGAAAGAACAGTTACCGTGGATGACCATGCAGCTTTGCTAGAAATGGATAGAGCGTCTGCCATGTCAGGAGGAGATCCCGGGTTCGAGTCCCGGTCGGGGCACACATTTTCAACTGTCCCCAATGAAGTACATCAACGCCTGCTTGCAGCTAGGGTGTTCATTTAATTATCACTTCATTTCTAGCAAAGCTGCATGGTCATCCACGGTAACTGTTCCTTCGGGAACAGATACTACCGTCATATATAGTTAAAAATATGGCTTCCCGGCCATTGACCTTCTTGTGCAAACGCACACGCTATGCCCAAACTCGTACGGGACTTGGTAGATTAATCTGCCACGAGTAATGAGTATGATGGGCAAACATCTATTAGGCGCACTACGAATGTAGTGGTGTGGACATGTTGGGAATGTGGATCTCACGGGGAGCGTGCAAGGGATAAGTCCCTGCAGACGCACTATCCTCTGTGCCCGCGGTGGCTCAGATGGATAGAGCGTCTGCTATGTAAGCAGGAGATCCCGGGTTCGAGTCCCGGTCGGGGCACACATTTTCAACGTGTCCCCAATGAAGTACATTAACGCCTGTTTGCAGCTAGGGTGTTCATTTAATTATCATTTCAGTTACAAATTGGTTACTACAAGGACAGCCCCGACCCAGATGCCCTACACTGACCCCAAACCACCACCATTAGCGACCTCAGTGGTGACAAGCAAGAGCTCATTGGAGGGCAGTGCAGCAGTTTGATGTGTTTACTTATGAAAGCTGATTCTGCCTTGGTGCCAGCGATGGCTGTGCGCTGGTAAGAAGGAGGTCGGTTGAGGGCATGCGCCCAGCCTGTGCTACACACACGGGACCTACTCCTCGAGTTAAGGTCTGGGGTGTGATTTCGTATGACAGCAGGAACACTCTCGCGGTTATCCCGTGCACTCTGCCAAATTGTACATCGTTCTGATCATTTGACATAGTGTGTTGCCATTCAGGAACAGCAATCCGAGGGGTACTTTCCAACAGGATAACACTCGCCAAATGCCGTTGTTGTAACCCAACATGCTCTACAGTGTGTTCCCTTGCCATGCTCGATCACCACATCAATTTCCAATTGAGCACATATGTGACACCATCTAACGACAATTCTAGTATAATCCACAAACAGCATTAACCATCGCTGAATTGACCGACAGGTGCAACAGGCAAACAACTCAATCCCACGAACTGACATCCAGCACCTGCACAATAGCAATATGTAGGCATGTGCATGCATGCATTCAACACTCTGGTGGATACACCGGTTATTCATGAACCAGCATTTCACATTTGTGATGGCTTATCTAAATGGTTCAAATGGCTCTGAGCACTATGGGACTCAACATCTGTGGTCATAAGTCCCCTAGAACTTAGGATTACTTAAACCTAACTAACCTAAGGACATCACACACATCCATGCCCGAGGCAGGATTTGAACCTGCGACCGTAACAGTTGCGCGGTTCCTGACTGAGCGCCTAGAGCCGCTAGACCACCGCGGCCGGCGATGGCTTATCTCGCGCATACATTAACCAGTGGCCTTGCCATGTTAATGACTTAAATATGTTACCTAGACAAATTGATTCCCGAAATTTCATTGGTCTACATTAATTAGTTTTTGGCGATACGATTTCTTGTTCGTCAGTGTATCTAATTGAGTCCTCTGCAGCCATGCAATGTTCTGCAGTCATAGATTTTGTTAGTTGCTTAACTCCAGAGTATCTACTGTGCTCCTTACAACTTCTCTCGACTACCTGCACAGTCTGGCCGATGTATGTCTTACCGTATTTCTACTGAATATACACTGCTGGCCACCGAAAATGCAACACCAAGAAAGACAAGAGGTAGCACAACAAAATTTATTTTGTAGATAACATGTTGACCAAGTATCAAATGATTACGTTTACAGACGTCTGTGACACGTGGTTCCTGCCAGAATCAGTAGCCAGAGTAGCCGTCATTGATGGAGATCACCGCTGCCACACGTCTCGGCATTGAGTCAAAGAGACGTTGGATGTGTTCCTGGGGTACAGCAGCCCAAGCAGCTTCCACACGTTGCCAAAGATCATCTGGTGTGGCAGCAGGGGATGTAATCTGGGTCACTCGTTGAGCAACCATGGACCACATGTTTTCTATCGGCGAAAGATCCGGAGAGCGAGCAAGCCAGGGAAGCAATTAAATCTGGTTATTGACGAAGAACCTTTGGACAATGCGTGCCACGTGTGGTCGCGCATTATCCTGTTGAAATATGGCTGTGGCCGAGCCCTGAAGGTAAGGAAGGACAACTGGCTCCAGCACCTCGGATATGTAGCGCCGGCTATTTAAAGTACCGGCAATGCGTACTAGAGGCGTGCGAGAGTAATATCCAAGACCGCCCCATACCATAATACCCGGTGCAAGACCAGTGTGGCGGTGCATAATGCAGCTGTCCAGCATCCTCTCTCCACGGTGTCTCCACACTCGAATCCTACCATCGTGGTGCTGCAGACAGAAGCGTGCCTCGTCAGTAAAGACAACGTCATTCCATTCTGCCGTCCACATCCGTCTGTCATCACACCATTGGCGACGGAGACGTCTGTGGTTCTGCGTCAATGGTAGACGAAGCAATGGACGTCTTGCGGACAGACCACTCTGCTGTAAACGGCGTCGAATGGTACGCGCAGACACTGGATGATGCGTTACAGACGCAATGTGCTGTGCTATGATTCGGGATGTCACTGAGCGATCCGTCACTGCCATGCGCACAATTTGCCTATCAGCACGTGCAGTGGTGCACCGAGGTGAATTCGATCGACCACGTCGGTCCGTCGTACCCTCCTGCATCCAACGGTCACATATTCGCATTACAGTTGTTTGGTTTCGTCCAACACGACTAGCGATTTCTCTGTATGATAATCCACAATCTCGGTAAGCCACTATCCTTCCTCTGTCGAACTCGGATACTTGATCAAAAGATGATCGCTGTTGTCTACGAGGCATAACTGATCGTCTTGTGAAACAACCACAAGGTAAACACACGTGCCGAACGTACACTCGTCGAAATCGCCAAGCCTTAAATGGCGCTATGAGGTGGCGCCACAGGCGCGCGTGATGTGCGTCTGCGCTGAAATTCTAATCAGTTGCATATCTCATCGCTGCAAACTCATGGTGTAAATTTCACTTGATTCGGATGCTTCCTTCAGGGTGTTGCATTTACGGTGGCCAGCAGTGTACTATATACCCAATTTGCGGAGCTGAAAATCATCTTTAATCCCACCTAACAGTCCACGCGTTTTCTGAGGTGGAGGGAAAGCCCATTTATTAAGTTGGGATTCTGCCGATTTTGTTCGGTAGTTTGCCTGCATACGACATATATGCCACTTCGCTATCATTCTTGTTGTGTTCTATTTGCTGGGCCTGTAACTTCTGCCTGAAAGCACTTCCGATTTGCCTGCCACCACGTCCATTCTTCTCAAATAAATCCTTAAGGTGGTTAAGCTCCCTCGTTAGGTTTTCTGTGTCCAATATTCGACAGGCCCTATGGATCACTGTAAATAGCACACCCTCACGCTGTGAAGGATAATGGCTGCCGGGGGACGTGGACATACGGATCAGTGTGGGTCGTTTTCCTGCACACACACTGTGTCCCATAGCGCCATCCACTTCTTGCTTGACTAGAATGTCCAAAAAATGGCAGTTCGCCATTCTCTTCCACCTCCATGCTGAATTTGGTGCTGAGGTGCAGAGAGTTAAGATTTTGGAAAATCTCTAGAAACTCTTCATTCCCATGTAGCTGCACCAC
Source organism: Schistocerca nitens (assembly GCF_023898315.1). Taxonomy (NCBI): domain Eukaryota; kingdom Metazoa; phylum Arthropoda; class Insecta; order Orthoptera; family Acrididae; genus Schistocerca; species Schistocerca nitens. The sequence continues at coordinate 16,348,822 of NC_064622.1, forward strand.
AAAAGTCTTATCAACATGTCTGAAAAACATGTGGGCTTTAGCGCAGCTGTTTCCACAGATTTCTCTTAGAAATCCTCCATGAACAGCTTAGCCACTACTGGTGACAGGATGTAACACGCCCGGGAGTACAATTTGGGTGGGGACCCTTTAAACGGGAAGCGGTTCTAGGCGCTTCAGTCCGGAGCAGCGCGACTGCTACGGTCGCAGGTTCGAATCCTGCCTCGGGCATGGATGTGTGTGATGTCCTTAGGTTAGTTAGGTTTAAGTAGTTCTAGGGGACTGATGACCTCAGACGTTAAGTCCCACAGTGCTCAGAGCCATTTGAACCTTTCAACTGGCTTCTCGTTTCGGACCGTCCGCCCTGTCCACTCCACGTACCTGGTAATCCCGCGGCGGTCGTACTGTTCTGCTCCACACTGCTGCTGGTTTGCTTGAAATTATCTATCGAAATATACAGGCGGGTTTAGGGGAACCACTCAACGTTAAAACACAATGCTGTTCGACGTCTGGTATGAACAACTATATTCTGAGACGATATGGAAACCACAGGTTGCAGTGTTTACTTTCTAATTCAGAAGTGTTATCCCAATTAATGGATGATAAACAGTCCACAATATCATTGGGACGAGTGTACGCGTAACCGACACGACGCGGGTGATTGTTGATGATGCGGAAGCCGAATGATCGAACGAAAGTTCTTACGCTCGTCACACATACAGATACCCGGTAATAGCCCTCCTTGACACTAGTAATGATATTTTAACATGTTCGTGAAGTTAGTTTTTCAGTTCTCAGTTCTCACTTGTACGAGCGTGCGCGTAACCGTCGCCGTGATTGTTGATAAAACGGCCCGCATCTCGTGGTCGTGCGGTAGCGTTCTCGCTTCCCACGCCCGGGTTCCCGGGTTCGATTCCCGGCGGGGTCAGGGATTTTCTCTGCCTCGTGATGGCTGGGTGTTGTGTGCTGTCCTTAGGTTAGTTAGGTTTAAGTAGTTCTAAGTTCTAGGGGACTTATGACCACAACAGTTGAGTCCCATAGTGCTCAGAGCCATTTGAACCATTTTGTTGATAATACGGAAACGCGATGATCGAACGCACGTTCTCACGCTCGCTACAAGACACTGGCACTTAAATGCTCTCTTTTGTGGTAAGCAGTATTACTGATTCACATTAGTTCATTCTTGGAGACCGGACACGGCGCGGATGATCGATGCTATGCGACACGCAACGAAACGATACATACGAGGTGTGGCTAGAAAAAAACCGGACTAGTACTGGTGAAACAATAAAACGAATGCAATAAGGCTGAAAGTCGCGTGGCCTGTCACGTGACTCTCGCTCCGCCTACTGATCGAGTTTCATCTGCCTCCTGCACTCAGTCTGCCCGTGGCGTCTGTTTTAAGTAGTTGACGTTTTGTCTGTGCGTCGGAAAATGTTGAGTGTACAGAAAGAACAGCGTGTTAACATCAAATTTTGTTTCAAACTAGGAAAATCTGCAAGTGAAACGTTTGCAATGTTACAACAAGTGTACGGCGATGATTGTTTATCGCGAACACAAGTGTTTGAGTGGTTTAAACGATTTAAAGATGGCCGCGAAGACACCAGTGATGACACTCGCACTGGCAGACCATTGTCAGCAAAACCTGATGCAAACATTGAAAAAATCGGTAAACTTGTTGGACAAGATCGCCGTTTAACAATCAGAGCAGTGTCTGAGTTAACAGGAGTTGACAAGGAAAGTGTTAGGCAGATTCTTCATGAAAGTTTCAACATGAACAAAGTGTGTTCAAAAATGGTTCCAAAGTGTCTCACAATTGAACAGAAGGAACTCCGAAGAATGATTTGTTCTGACACCCTGGAAAACATTGAAAGTGATCCCACCTTCTTACAAAATGTTATTACTTGCGATGAATCGTGGTTTTTTACTTACGATCCCGAAACTAAACGCCAATCGATGCATTGGAAAACTCATGGTTCTCCACGACAAAAAAAGGCACGAATGTCAAAATCGAAATTCAAGGCAATGATGATTGTTTTTTTTGACATCAAAGGGATTGTGCACATTGATTGGGTACCAGAGGGACAAACAGTGAATCAGCATTACTACATTAGCGTCCTGGCTACCCTACGTGAGCGAGTACGGAGAAAACGGAACGATTTGTGGAGAAAAAAGTCATGGATCCTTCACCAAGACAATGCCCCAGCTCACAGTGCGTTGTCAGTGAAGACGTTTTTGGCAAAACACAACATTCCCATCTTAGATCATCCACCCTACTCACCTGATTTGGCCCCCTGTGACTTTTTTCTTTTCCCTAAAGTCAAGTGAGCTTTGAAAGGAACTAGATTTGAGACTGTTGAAGCAGTAAAAGAAAAAGCGACGGAAGTAATGTATGGACTTACCGAAAATGATCTGCAGCATTGCTATGAACAGTGGAAAATTCGTATGGAGCGGTGTAGAGACCGAGGAGGAGAGTACATTGAAGGAGATAACATGAAATTGTAAATAATTGTAAATAAATGTTTTTTCCAGCATCAGTCCGCTTTTTTTCTAGCCGCACCTCGTAAATACGTTATCAGCAGCACTCCTCATTTTTTAAATCACTTCTTGACGCCCTTTCCTCTGAATCATTTGCATATTTTATCACTTTACTGTAATAGCACTTGTAGCAACACTTCAACATCCATACTAACAATGCCTCTCACATGCAGAGCTAGACACTGCACAACATAACAGTTCCGTGTCCCGCGCTCGCCATGACAGACGCGACTGCCCGCAAAGATACCCCACAACTAAACCAGCGATATGACAATACGCTTACAAGGGGACCACACTCCGCACGACGCCATCTGTTTGTTCATAACAATCGTCATTGAAGAGAAAGAATATAGATGCGAGCGCAAAATCGAAAAGGATAGTCTTTACCATACACTCTTATGAAACAGAAACCACCAGTAGCATGTGAGGGCATCTTATGGCGGCATACATTCATGTATGTAGTAACAAGACTGCATACCAAGAGATCTCTAGTGCTGGCGCCAGCTTGCTGTGTCTGTCCTGGGACAGGATGGATGACGCTCCTAGCTGTGCCTCTGGTGGCGGCATCTCCAGTTCCCGCAGCGGTCTGGAGTGGGCCTCGTGATGCATACCGTAGCTAAGAAGGCAGTGTGCTCTAGTGTGAGTCTCCCAGATACAGTGTTCAGCTCTCATCCCACGGCATGTACCTGCGTCTTGGGTCTGGCACTGCTGACAGTTTTTTTTTTTTTTTTGTGTCGAAATATGTTGTGCAAGAAAGCTATCAGCCACTACTCCTATAACATATCGTTCTTTTTGTCATCTGTATTGATACCGATTTCGGTGGTCTTGAATTGATTTGTCACTTCGTATAAATATGTTTCATTCTCATATTTAGAGGGAACAAGCCATGTGCATATAAGCTCAAATGTTCTGATGCATTCTAGTTCCCATCAAACCTATTGACAACCCCCTCCCGCCCCAGTAGCTCCCTTCATCCACCTCCCACAGCTGAAGACATCATCCCCTTTATGACCATAGTTCAAAACTTTCAAGCTTTCCAGGGGTCACATACCCTACACCAAATTTCCCTTGCTGCCCACTCTCTATTCCACCTCAAGACACAAGCCACGTATTCCCACAACCAGGTCCACTTTCTTTTCACACATCTCAACACCATAGTTTAAACACACTGTGGTGTGCGTACTCTAAGACCTTCGGTACACACACCATCAGATTATTTGACCTGTCGCGCTAGCGAAGTAGGCGAGTGTCAGCAATATGTCTCGTGGTCTTATCGTGGCGTGTTTATCTTCTGCCGTTAGGTCAGACGATAGAAATGCCCCTTGCACGCTTAGAGTAGCAGATTGATGGTGACCAACTTTAAACAGAACTTGATTAATTTTCACACACATTTATTAAAATAATAAAAAGCATAGACATTACGTAACTTGATTCTGGATGCTGTTCACAATTGACAATCTGAAGTTCCTTTGGTCTTGGTATGTTAATCTTATTCTCACATAGCTCTGATACTTGACAAAAGTATCTATTCATTTATCTTCATGGCTATGTACAGGAATATGGTAATCTTATTAGGTGCAGACTGAAACTTGACTATAGACTGGTGGAGGCAAATGGAGACTGGTACAGACTGGTGCAGACTAATGCAGACTGACTAATCGGAGGTCTGTACACTCGTAATAATACCTCGCGCGTTCATGTATCACTGCGCGAGTGTGATCCGTGAGGAGAAAAGGTTCTACGTCAGCAGCAATCTCATTGGCTGCATTACATATTATTACGCAGATCGGCGGAAGCAGAATTTGGTCCGTCTCTAAGGCAGCGCCATCTCGTAGTGCGGAGACAGACGAGCGCTGCGCCTGCGCTGTTGTGCTTAGCGGGGCGCGCTCTAGTGGGAAAGTTGTGTACCCGCTGACTATGCGGAACTGTGTACACAACACCCACCCAAGTCACCCATCCCCACCATCCCTTCTCTCCCTGAACCATGGCGCCACAACAGTATAATGTCCTATTCCACAATATCCACTCATTTTCAGCCAACAAACACCTCTTTATACACACCGTCTCCCAACACCACATTGATGCTTTTATCCTGAATGAAACCTTCCTTCAACCTCATCATACTATCTGTACTTCGCCGTACGTCCTCCACTGAAGAGATAATCTGCTTCCCATGGCCCGAGGCAGAGTTGCTATTGGCCACCACAAGAAAATCCCTGTTCGGCCACTGCTCTAGAATTTTACTATTTAATAACACCTATTTCCATCTATACCAGTGTTAAATATTCAGAAGCACATTTAATAATGAGATGGACATTCAGCAGGCAATGCCAGACGGCCTGTACAGAAATACTCCAGGTATGAAAAAAAAAGACATACGAATTTGATGGTTCTTGAATAGGAATGATTTTGGCCGCAAAGATTAATGGAAAAAACACATTTTAAAAAAAAGTATTGTAAGAGCAAACTAAGCAGTGAATATAATTACTAAAATATAAATGTTCATAAAACAACATAAAACATGAGGTGACAAAAATCATGGGAAGCTTCCTAATATCGTGTGGAATCTCCATTTTTCCGTTGTAGTACATCAACTCGACGTGGCATGGACTCAACAAGTAGTTGAAAGTACCCTGCAGAAACACTGAGCCATGCTAAGTCTACAGTCTTCCAAAATTGCGAAAATATGGCCGGTGCAGGACTTTGCGCACGAACTGACCTCTCGGTTATGTCCCATAAACGTTCGATGAGTGGCCCAATCATTCGCTCGAACTGTCCACAATGTTCTTCAAACCAGTCAAGATCAATTTTTTCCCGGTGATATGGCGCATTGTCATTCGTATAAATTGCATCGTTGTTTCGGAACATGAAGTCCACGAATGGCTGCAAGTAGCCGAACGTAACCGTTTGCAGTCAAAGACCGGTTGAGCTGGACCAGAGACCCAGTACATTGCACGTGTAAACACAGCCCACACCATTTTGGAGCCACAACCAGCTTGCACAGTGCCTTGTTGACAACTTGGGTCAATGGATTCATAGGGACTGCGCCACACTCGAATCGTACCATCAGCTCTTACCAACTGAAACCGGGACCCACCTGACCAGGTCGTGTTTTCCCAGTCACCTAGGATCCACCCGATTTGGTCATGAGCCCAGGAGGGGCGCTGAAGGCGATGTCGTGATGTCAGCAAAGGCACTCGCGTCTGTTGTCTGCTGCCATGCCTCATTAACGCCAAATTTCCCAGCACTGTCCTAACTTATACGTTCCTGGTACGTTCGTTCCACAGTGATTCCTGGGGCTATTTCACGCAGTGTTGCTTGTCTGTTAGCAGCGACAACTCTACCCAACCCTTCTACCCTCGGTCGTTAAGTGATGACCGTCGGTCGCTGGGTTGTCAGTGGTGAGGGGTAATGTCTGAAATTTGGTTACGCTCTTGACACTTTGGATCTCGGAATACTGAATTCCCTAACGATATTCGAAATGGAATGTCCCGTGCCCCTAGCTCCAACTACCATTCTGCGTCCAAAGTCTGTTAATTCGCATCGTGCGACCATAATCACATCGCAAACCTCTTCGCATGCACCTTAAGTAACAAATGACAGCTAGGCTAGGGCACTACCCTTTCATAGCTTCTGTATGTGATACTGCCGACATCTGTATATGCGCATATCGATGTCCCATGACTTTTGTCACCTCGGTGTAGTTTCGATATGTTGCAGTATTCGAGTTAGTGTCACCAGAGCTTACCTGGGGCAGCTTCTTTGGTTGCCTGACATGCAGTCCACCAACTTCCACCATGCTGGGTACAAGTGGCCGAGGACATCCGTGGGCGAAGTGGTAATTAACCAGGAAAAGCGATGTCTGTCTTTCGATTTCTGACAGCGAAGGCAGTGACGGATCTTTCAGATACGTCTGTAAAATTGAATACAGCCTCGGCAGATACAGAAACTGTCGGGCGATTTTTCCTCCTATCCCAACAAGTGTATTCTCAAGTCTCTCGAGGAAACTCATGTGGGTGCCCAACGCGAGGAATGGACTCGGTACATAAGAATAAGGGTTGGGATTTCCCACCGTGTCGGCCATCCAGTCCGTTCCCGCGAAAGTAGAAAGCAGAATAACAGGTGCTTTCAGACCATGAGCGTATCCATGTAGACATTCTGCGAAGAGATTCTCCAAAATAATGACGTCAAATTTTTTACCTGACTTGTGCAACTTCTGTACTCTTTCGTCTCTCAGAAACCCGTGACACATTTTTTCAGCATAGTCAAGAAACTGTTTCGCCATTTCTAAGGGACCTGTGGCGACATCGTCGAATGCGTTGAGATCACCTGAAAAGAAAAAGGACGCTGTGAGCTGGATTGCGTAGCTTGTGCAAACAGGCGAGATGTCTAGTTTCAAAAATGGACAAGTGCACCGTTCTTAGAACTCCAATTTCTTACTGGAGTTTTCTGAGACACTCCATAAGTTCACTTTGATATGATTCAAAACTGCCCACAAGCCGTTTAAACTGACACCGAAAAAGCAGGTACTTTCATAAGCTTCTGACTACAGACATTGTTTCTTAAAGCAAATATACACATTTTGCTTTCAGTTGTAAATCTGAGACATGTGTTTCACATTAGTTCGAGAATGGCAGATACAGTGACGAAAATAGTGTTACACCTTGACTGAATGATACTCCAATATGTCCATGCCTGTGCGATATTTTGATTAAAATTTCATACTTACGCTAGCTTATTTTCAGGGTTTTCAATAAAGAATAAAGCTATTCCTGTAGATGAATAAATCTGCGAGTATGTGAGGGGTGTTAGGTGTGTGTCTAAGCCAAAACATCCATACTTAGATCTCCAAACCACAGCGCAGGAATTTAACCACCAATCACATTTTTGGAAGTTCTTCTTACGCCGTGTTCCTTGGTCAGTCAGGGACGCACACATAATTAGATCTCGGAGTCACAGCTCACATTAAACCACTTCAGTGCGAGGTCGCAAGTTCAGTCTTTAGTAAGGCTGATTTTAAAGTGTTGTCTGGACAATTCTGACAGCAAAAATGTTAACTGGCTGCTATTGAGTCACCACGTGCATCAGGAGGCCGACAGAAAATGTGTCTGGGAGGCGCAGGGATCAACCATCTATGGGATGTACGTATTACACTTCACAAAATGGACATAGTCGACACTCAAGAAATGTTCACAACAAATCATTAATTTGCACCCAAGAACACCGAATGAAAAATGGCGCACCGCAGCGATGATTAAGGTTCGCAGCATCAAGATCGAAGGTGAACTCCTTGGGAGTGATAAACTGAGCAGAATGTTCAGCTGGGCATCCACTCTTAAAGAATACCCACAGAATCACATTGATGTAGCGGGTTGATGACAATTGATGGAATGTGATAGTGTGCAACCGAATGCGAATCAGTGTGCCTTATCGTAAAACTGGCTATCCTCTAAGGCGTAGGTGCAGATATTGTGATAATATGTTTTATAGGCACGGAAAAAACGAAAATCGAGAGGCTAAATTTGTCCGTTTGTTGCAGGTACTACGAAATGCAATGCCACACACTTTTCTGGTGGGATAGTTTGCTCTAAGGGGGAGTATGATTTCTTTACGCGGGCCAGGAATTAAAAAAAAGTTATTTAGACGAGCTATTGGCCAAAAGCAGTCCTCAAACCATAGTTTTGTTACGCCACTCTCCCCACTCTTGCTTGCTGTGACGTAAATATTCTCTACTGCCCTTGCAAGATGACGCCCACAGGAAAGAATCGTAGGCGGCAGAGGACATCCAACTTCTCGCACCACAATAAATACACTACTGGCCATTAAAATTGCTACACCACGAAGATGACGTGCTACAGACGCGAAATTTAACCGACAGGAAGAAGATGCTGTGATATGCAAACGATTATCTTTTCAGAGCATTCACACAAGGTTGGAGCCGGTGGCGACACCTACAACGTGCTGACATGTGGAAAGTTTCCAACCGATTTCTCATACACAAACAGCAATTGACCGGCGTTGCCTGGTGAAACGTCGTTGTGATGCCTCGTGTAAGGAGGGGAAATGCGTACCATCACGTTTCCGACTTTGATAAATATCGGATTGTAGCCTATCGCGATTGCGGTTTATCGTATCGCGACATTACTGTTCGCGTTGATCGAGATCTAATGACTGTTAGCAGAATATGGAATCGGCGGGTTCAGGAGGGTAATACGGAACGCCGTGCTGGATCCCAACGGCCTCGTATCACTAGCAGTCGAGATGACAGGCATCTTATCCGCGTGGCTGTAACGGATGGGGCAGCCACGTATCGATCCCCGAGTCAACAGATGGGGACGTTTGCAAGACAACAACCATCTGCACGAACAGTTCGACAACGTTTGCAGCAGCATGGACTATCATCTCGGAGACCATGGCTGCGGTTACCCTTGACGCTGCATCACAGACTGGAGCGCCTGCGATGGTGTACTCGACGACGAACCTGGGTGCACGAATGGCAAAACGTCATTTTTTCGGGTGAATCCAGATTCTGTTTACAGCATCATGATCGTCGCATCCGTGTTTTGCGACATCGCAGTGAACGCACATTGGAAGCGTGCATTCGTCATCGCCATACTGGCGTATCACCCGGCGTGATGGTATGGGGTGCCACTGGTTACACGTCTCGGTCACCTCTTGTTCGCATTGGCGGCACTTTGAACAGTGGACGTTACATTTCAGTTGTGTTACGACCCGTGGCTCTACCCTTCATTCGATCCCTCCGAAACCCTACATTTCAGCAGGCTAATTCACGACCGCATGTTGCAGGTCCTGTACGGGCTTTTCTGGATACAGAAAATGTTCGACTGCTGCCCTGGTCAGCACATTCTTCAGATCTCTCACCTTCTGAAAACGTCTGATCAATTGTGGCCGAGCAACTGGCTCGTCACGATACGCCAGTCACTACTCCTGATGAACTGTCATATCGTGTTCAAGCTGCATGGGCAGCTGTACCTGTACACGTCATCCAAGCTCTGTTTGACTCAATACCCAGGCGGATCAAGGACGTTATTACAGCCAGAGGTGGTTATTTCGGGTACTGATTTCTCAGGATCTATGCACCCAAATTGCGTGAAAATGTAATCAGATGTCAGTTGTAGTAAAATATATTTGTCCAATGAATACCCGTTTATCATCTGCATTTTTTCTTGGTGTAGCAATTTTAATGGCCAGTAGTGTAAATAACTCTCCAGCCAATTTACCACCCAGATTAACATAATTGTAAGGTAATGTGTTAAGGCATTAATATTAGTTGTTCTTGATACAACTGTCTTGGTACCTGGAACTTCCAAGGTTCCTTCCACATGCATTTCCGGTTCAAATCCGGATTGGGAGTTGAAAACAAATTCCTTACTGAACGATGGAATAAGTTTGTTTATCTGAGCTACAAATTTTAGGGCCCATTCCATTCATTAATCATTGTTTTGTAGATCTAAATGGTGTGAATCGTCAACTTGACGCTTTGTTTGAAATTTCTTTATTACGTCTTGTAATTCTGAAGCACTGTTTTAATTTATGCTTGCCTTGAAATCACGATAATCTATTTCGCGTGCAGTTTGATGTGTATAGCGTAGTAGGCTATAATCATGCACATCCTGTAAATTGTATCGAGCATGCTTGAAACGCACAGACACCTGTTTTTGTAACATGTGCGCTTGTGTTCCCTTGAACATCCGCAATTTTTCTTATGCACTTCGCCATCGTGTCTCTGCGGACTTGCTCGGAAACTATTCATCATTGCTTTTTAATTATGCTCCGGATGATCTGCCACGTACGTAATGATGTTTAGTACCCGCTCCCCCGACAACCATCGACGTTTACTAAGTTTCCCTGGAGACGGGATTTGTGGCTCCCTCTCCAACAAGGATGGTGAACTACATGGCTCGACGCGTGTTTCAGTATTACTTTGACTTGTTAGGCAGGAATCGTCATCACAGAACTCCTCATGTACAGTTGTAACACCATAATTCTAATGCTGTACTGATTTATTTTGCTTTTGTTTTGTTTAATGCTACATCGTTGATCTTCTGTAAATGTGTTTCATTGAATCGATAACATAAAATTGTATACTGCTTTCGTTATACAAACTTTGATGTCATGGTTTGGTTCTATGCTGTGTAGCATATCTTTCATTTAAACTCTTTGTCCCATTTGGAGGGAACAAAACTTACTGTATATAATTGTAATTTTGTGTGAATAATTTTTTGTAGAAATGTCAATATGTGTAAATATTTTGTTTTATTTAATGTATTTGGTTGCTGTTATGTAAACTGCTGATCCTCACTTAGGGTTCTTAGTTAGTTTGTATGTAAAAGTTGTTGTGGTTCCCCTCGGGAACGGAACTGTGTAGCGCGCGCAAATTGTGGTTGGCCTAGGTGGAAAAGGTGGAACTGATAGTCAGTCGGGGACGAGAACGAGTCGGGGACGAGCCACCAGTCCGTGCACTGCCATTGTGCTGGTTCCGAGAGAGGCTTTTCCTGCTTCTTTCCAAGGCCTCGGATGGATGGATAAATAGCTGGAACTATTCTGGAATTTGTATCTATCATCGCCACCAAGAAATGACAGAGTCCAGCAATTCTGCCTGCAATTCCACCTACCAACATGCAGTTGCCACCACATTGCGCAATCATTGCAACGTAATACTATCATGATGTACAGTGAAGGATCAGCTTGATGGATGTGCTAATGTGCTGAAATATAAGGTAATTCATATCTGAATTTATGTACCTACCCTGATTTTTCTCCTCATCATAACACCTCTCAGCGTCCTCTCCGTTTGAACTAAAGTGATTACCGAGTGTCATTACTGAAAGTACATTAAAGCCCAGTTTTCTAATTAATGCCCCTTGAACATAGTAAAGAGAAAGTTAAAGTTAATGTGGCAAGAGAGTGAGTTAAAGTTAATGATGCTTGCTGAAATAATTTTCCTAGTAAAACTGCTTATTAATGTGTTGTTGCCAACTTCAAATTAAAATTTCTCAAGACTGAGGCTTATAAAGTTTTGCTTGGTAAATGATCACATTACTGCCTGTTGTTAATCGCGGAAAGTGAGTCAGTATCTTACATAAATGTTAATTTTATGTCTCACGGTAGTAAAAGTGGAAAACTGCATAGTAGGAAATTATATGTTCATGATTACTAAGTGTTTGTCTCTCTTGTGTATTATAAGTGCATAGTAACAGTATAACAGGATCCACAGTTTGTCTAGTGTGCTAATGCTAGGTAACAAATAACGGAAAGATCTCTATTTATGAAAACCATAATCTATTTATTAGAAAGACAGTGATAAGTAACCTGTCAGTGAATTTCAACTAACTTTCATTTTAAATAGTAAAGTATTTAACTGAGAGAGACTTAACCTAAAAGCCCGCATCCCGTGGTCGTGCGGTAGCGTTCTCGCTTCCCACGCCCGGGTTCCCGGGTTCGATTCCCGGCGGGGTCAGGGATTTTCTCTGCCTCGTGATGGCTGGGTGTTGTGTGCTGTCCTTAGGTTAGTTAGGTTTAAGTAGTTCTAAGTTCTAGGGGACTTATGACCACAGCAGTTGAGTCCCATAGTGCTCAGAGCCATTTGAACCATTTTGAACTTAACCTAAACCTATGTCCAATTTATGATCCTAGAGGGAATGTTAATGGTAGTGTTATAAAGACCACTCAGTTTGTGTAAGCCCTGAAAGTGATAGTGTTTTTCTGTACCTGTTATAATTTTGCAAATAGTTTGTGCTGCTCTAACTGTTAGTTTCAATCTTACCGTAAACATATGTATGTGTCGGAGTTCACTGCACTCGCGTGTGACAAAGTATAGGGTGTGTTTATCCATTAAAGTTACTAATAACTATTTTCTTGAACGAGAATGTTAATCATTCTCTTGCTTAGTTAGGCTGGCGAGCGTTTTCGTTATCCGTTAAACAGTGCAGATAGGCAATATTTTGTTTGTCACTGTTTAAATATTTATGTAATTCTGACTTTCATTTCCGATAAGCCACCTCCGTTAGGAACAACACGGTCAACATAACAAAATTCCTCTCAGAGGGTAACACTGCTCTGTTGCTTTATACCATAATTGCTATAACAAAATAGTTTTATTTCACAACCTGTTTCCAGCTTTAAGGTTATGGTACAGTAGTAGCAGACAGGAGTGTTATACAGTGTCTGCACACTCGAGCATATACGACATGATACAGCCCACTGTCTCATGTTGCAGACCGATAGCGTTTCATCTTCCACTTCTTTCTCACTCTGCGAAATTCCTTGTGTTCGTTTCTGACGAAATGTCAACTGCGGTAACAGTTGCTGTAGAAATAATGCAAATTTCTGGCCTGCAGCCGCATAAATTCAGCTTCTTCTTCTAATATTTCGGCTGAATACCGTCCAGTCATCTTCAGAGTGAGCCGAGGTGACTGACGCGCCGGCATTTGCTCCGTCCTTTTACACTGCGTATGCGGCCAAAGATACACAAGGCGCCAGAGACGTTCACAGGCGTCAGAGCGGTGTAACATATGCAATGGAAATTAAATCTATGGCTGCGCAGTCGATCCACACGGTGATATCGCTGTGCCACGGAGAGCTGCACCGTCGCGACGCCTTTGTGATTTTATTACAGAAATTTCCGGATTAAAAGGACGGAGCAACTGCTGGCTCAAACTGAATATGGCTGGACGGTGTTCAGCCGAAATATTAGAAGAAGAAGCTGAATTTATGCGGCTGCACTCCCGAAATTTTATGGAACAGTCTTTGCCCAGCGAAAATATGAAGATACACATCAAATAATGCAATGTTTGATTTGTTTATCGTTGCCATTGCTTTGCTTAGTATCAACACCACTAGCACTGTAGCACTGTTGTGAGTTACTAGTCGAGTAAGGAGCTCAACTATGCTCCTTAGCCTCACGCTGTGCTCACCACTGGATACACCCAGTCCCACCCCCTGTCAACACTAGAAGCCAATATTGTGGTTGCGAGGTAGACAGTACGTGGGGCATCGTATGCCGTAAACACCATTGGCTGTTTGAGATATCGCACATAAGATGCTCCTTGTCAGTATTTTACCTAATTCACTCAGCTTTGCCCTTTTCTGCAATTCATTTAGAAAAATATTTGTTTCAAATACAGTACCTGAAATTCTGGATCATTAGTAAATCTCATCTCCCCCTCTCCCCTTCTCCCCCTCTCCCCCTCTCACCCCCTCACCCTTTCCCTCTCTCACCCTCTCATCCTCTCACCCTCTCACCCTCTGCCTCTCACCCTCTCTCTCTCACACACTCTCTCTCACCCTCTCTCACCCTCTCTCACCCTCTCTCAACCTCTCTCAATCTCTCTCAACCTCTTTCAACCTCTCTCACCCTCTCTCACCCTCTCTTACCCTCTTACCCTCTCTCCCTCTCTCCACACACACATAGACACCCATACACACATATTAACATTCATAAATCTTTGTTTTGTACATCTAAAATAAGTTTGTGTAGAATACTAAGTGTATTTAAAATTCTACAACATAAGTAAATACCATTGCTTTATTGCCATTTTTGGTTCACTCTTTCTACCTTTAAGTACGCGTAGTTCGTATAACCAAGATTTCACACATGGACTAACGATGTTGCACTGATATTAACATGTACAAGAGCGTACACTTATGAAATATAGTTTTGTGTAGTTGCTATCTGAAATGATACATTAAATCTGAAAGACACGTCAAACAAATAAGTAAATATATTGGCACCACTACAGTACTTAAAAGTCTAAAGCATCTGGTAAAATACTATATATATAAAAGAAAGTCATGTTAGTTACACTATTTATAACTCAAGAACGGCTGGACCGATTTGGCTGGAAATTGGTGGAGAGGTAGCTTCGAACCAGGAGACGGACATAGGATACTTTTTATCCCGTTCGACCGCTGTAAAAAGTGGTATAACAAAAACGCATCTGGCATGGAATAACAAAACGCAAATGTCAGCTAAACATCACTATAAAACGTGGTATAACAAAAACGCAAATGACATGGAATAATAAAACGCAAATCACAGCTAAAATTCTATGGTTCAGTATCAGTATACATCATTAACTAAAAATTTAAAGAGATAATTTGTATTTTCTTTGAATCATCATTAACAATGCCGCGACAAAGACGATCGAATATTTCTCGACAAAGGCGTAATGCAAGAAGGACACAAAACATTGCGAATGAAAGGACTGAAGAAGAACAACAAATTGCCCGTGAAGAGCGCCGCGTTAGTATGGCTCGGCTCGACTTCGTGCTTCTCAATCACAAGAGCAAAGTGAGACAGCCCGTGAAACGGCTCGGTTGGAAATGCGAAATCGTCGAGCGAACAACAGAGATCAACATGTAGATAATTTTCGGCGCACGAGAAGAGATTTATCACGCGATGATTTGAATCGAGCATCGTTTAGATACGATTCCAGCACTGATTACTGCTTGCATCCTTACGTTTGCTTTGGGCCGATGGACGTTGTTTGCGAGTATTGTGGCGCATTGAAGTTTTGCGGAGAAACGCACGGATTGTGCTGCCTTAATGGGAAAGTGAAATTGCCATTACTGACTCCGCCACTTGAGCTATTGCATTCATTGCTTTGAGGCGAAACACCCGAATCACGTCATTTTCTTGCAACACCCAAAAATACAATAGTTGTTTCCAATTGACCTCATTTGGGGCAGACAGAATCGAAGAACAAGGATTTCATCCGACATTCAAGGTATTTATTTATTTATTTTTGTACTTACACACAATATAGTAGAAGAATAACTTACTATACTTATTCGTACGTATTATGTTTGCTAATTCTAAAAGAAGTTTATAAATCAGTAATATTTTATTTTGTAGATACAATGACAGATTCGCCATCGAATTGGATCATTGCTACCTCTCGAAGATGCACAGCATAAATTTTTACGAATATACTTCATGGGCAACATGGAAGAGCAACTTGATCGACGTCAAGAGATCAATGCAGCAATGAAAAGAGCAACTCTTCAAGATTTGCAGCAACTACTTCATGAACATCATGCGTTGGTCAGGCTGTTCAAGAGTACTTTAGAGGGAATGCCAAATGATGACTACAAAGTCGTGATCAGAGCAGATAAACGACCATCTGGAACACACGAACGCACATTTAACGCTCCAACAATAGATGAAGTTGCCATCCTGATTGTTGGTGAACACTTGGAAACACGCGATATTGTGCTTACACGTCGCGATACTGGGCCACTGCAACGAATATCTGAAACACATCGTTCATATGACACGTTGCAATATCCGCTGATGTTTTGGCAAGGAGAAGTTGGATATTGTTTCAATATAAAAATGATAAATAAATTGAATGATGAGTATCAATATCATAGTTCAACATGACGTGCATTTTACATTGTTTGGTTTTGTTTTACAATAAAAGACCAATTTCACTGCTTATTACCAGGAAACGATTAGGAGTTGTTGTGTAGATAAAATTGGACAAATGAGTGGCAGCCGATTTTAAATAATTTAGCTTCACCCCTTTATAATTATTAGTGATCGGATTAGGTAGTGCAATTTGGAGTGAATGACCTCAAAATTATGCTTAATATGGATAAGAAACAAGACTGCGGGAATCTTATTTTTCAACAGTATAATTTTTTGATGTGACAATATTTACAGTTACTCTTACACATGGGAAAATCCTTTTTAAAATAAAATATGTTGTCATTTTCAACCAACTTAAAAAAGAGGTTACTCAATTCAAAAGTTTATATTTTTTAAAAATATTTGTTCATGGTTTACTCAGAAACTACAGGGCCAATTGAAATGCTTCTTTTTTGTTGGATCAAATGTACCTTAAGGGTAGTTTCATAAAAAAATCATGAATATCAAACCAGGATCTTCGGAGATGATGGGGGAAACAACTTCTGAAATTACAGCGAATATCATATTTCTCGCTGTCTAGCAGTTGAATTAGCCTTAAAGAACTGGTTTGGAATAATGAACCACTAGCTTTAGTTATGCTATTTTTGGCTAAATGACCACTTTGCTGTTTAGCAGTAGAATCGGCCTTGAACCGTTAGGTAGCAGGTAATAGACCTATTAGTCACTGAAGTCCAAAAAGTGGACCACTCTTCCTAAAATGTATGTTGTTTCATCGATAGATCGCTAGCGCGGTTGCGGTATTGTGATCCATATGCAATCAAAAAAACTTTGCGCGGTCTGAGCCAAAAGACAGAAAAACAACTCCTGAAGATCTACAAGGTGGACGATTTAAGCATACAAAAAACAGTAATAATAATAATATATTAGTAAAAGTTAGCCAAACCGCCCGCCAACTAAACAATATACTCTATCGGAACAATGTTTACGTGGTCACTGTATTGACCTACAGTCAATAAAAAGGCTATGCGCGATCTTCGTCTAACGCCTATTTTTTTTTTACAATATGAATATATTATGTTCAAATTATAGATTAACAACAATACAGGGTGATTCAAAAAGAATACCACAACTTTAGGAATTTAAAACTCTGCAACGACTAAAGGCAGAGCTAAGCACTATCTGTCGGCGAATTAAAGGAGCTATAAAGTTTCATTTAGTTGTACATTTGTTCGCTTGAGGCGCTGTTGACTAGGCGTCAGCGTCAGTTGATGCTACAATGGCGACCGCTCAACAGAAAGCTTTTTGTGTTATTGAGTACGGCAGAAGTGAATCGACGACAGTTGTTCAGCGTGCATTTCGAACGAAGTATGGTGTTAAACCTCCTGATAGGTGGTGTATTAAACGTTGGTATAAACAGTTTACAGAGAATGGATGTTTGTGCAAAGGGAAAAGTTCTGGACGGCCGAGAACGAGTGATGAAAATGTAGCACGCATCCAGCAAGCATTTGTTCGCAGCCCAGGAAAATCGACTAGCAGAGCTAGCAGAGAGCTGCAAATTCCACAATCAACTGTATGGAGAGTCCTACGAAAAAGGTTAGTTATGAAACCTTATCGTCTGAAATTGGTTCAAGCACTGTCTGCAGCTGATAAGATTAAAAGAACCGATTTCTGTGATTTTATCCTTGCTCAAATGGAAACAGATGAATCTTTCGTTTCAAAGATTGTGTTTAGTGATGAAGCAACTCTCCACACTAACGGGAAAGTCAACCGTCACAATGTCTGATAACAGCAGCTATCCAAACTGTTACGCCTGATATGCTACAGAGAGTGTGGAACGAGTTGGAGTATCGGGTTGATATTGCTCGTGTGTCTGGAGGGGGCCATATTGAACATCTCTGAACTTGTTTTTGAGTGAAAAAAAACCTTTTTAAATACTCTTTGTAATGAAGTATAACAGAAGGTTATATTATGTTTCTTTCATTAAATACACATTTTTAAAGTTGTGGTATTCTTTTTGAATCACCCTGTATAATTTCGAAAATTAACACAAAATTTAATACTTTTTAAATGTAATGCCAGGATTACAAGTTACTCATATGTAGGTGCATACTAAGCTTATCCACCAAAGTACCTCAAATAAAATTCTGGGACTGCAAGTCATATCCATATTAAGCTCACGTATCTAAGTCTTGGGAAATTGCACTACCTAATCCGATCATTGATAATTATGCTAAAAGTTTACATACGAAATAATAAATCCACTGTTTTAATTTCAGGTGAAGAAAGTACAAAGAAAGTTAGCTCGATGAATTATTACGCATATCGTTTGATGATTCGTCAAAATGCTGACAACTATTTGCTGCGGTTTCGTAGATTGTTTCAGCAGTATTGTGTCGACATGTACGTCAAAACAGAAATGGAGCGTTTAACTTTCATTCGGTTAAACCAAGCGAAACTGCGTTCTTTGGAGTATATCCATTTACGTCATGCAATTGGTACTGAAGGAAATGCAGCTAATATTGTTCGATTAACTATTCTGCCGGCGAAGTACATAGGTAGTCCACGTCATATGCATGAATATGCGCAAGATGCAATGACATCTGTTCGCATTACGGTCGGCCAGATCTCTTTATTACTTTTACCTGAAATCCAAAACGGACAGAAATCGTTCAATTGCTAATTCCCGGACAAACATCAAGTGATCGACACATCACAGCTCGCGTATTCGGGCAAAAAATGCGGTCCCTGATGAACTACATTGTTAAACAATGCGTCTATGGAGGTACACGATGCTGGATGTATTCAATCGAATGGCAAAAACGAGTCCTGCCGCACGCACACAATATTATTTGGTTAGTGGAAAGAATTCAACCAGACCAAATAGGTGATATCATACGTGCGGAGATTCCCAATCACGAAGCCGATGCCGGCCGATGTGGCCGAGCGGTTCTAGGCGCTTCAGTCTGGAACCGGGCGACCGCTGCGGGCGCAGGTTCGAATCCTGCCTCGGGCATGGATGTGTGTGATGTCCTTAGGTTAGTTAGGTTTAAGTGGTTCTGAGTTCTAGGGGACTGATGACCTCAGATGTTAAGTCCGATAGTGCTCAGAGCCATTTGAACCATTTTGAACGAAGCCGATCCAAACCAACATGATGTTGTAATTACAAATATGATTCATGTACCGTGTGTCGCCATCTATCCCCAGTCACCTTGCATGGTCGATGGAAAGTGTTCAAAACGATATCCACGGAAATTAACGGCGGAGACCGTCACGGGCAACGATGGTCGTCCACTCCATCGGCGTCGATCACCCGATGATAACGGTCCAACTATCACAACAAAAGTGAAAAGAATGGATTTCGTTGTCGACAACAGTTGGATTGTTCCATAGTCGCCACTTATTTCCAAAGCGTACAAGACACATTGCAACTTTGAGTATCGCAATTCAGTAAAGTCCATAAAACAAATTTGCAAATATGTTACGAAAGGCAGCGATATGGCGGTTTTTGGCATCCAGTCCTCCAATACCAACGATGAAATTGCGCGATGTCAGATTGGTCGTTGTGTGAACTGCAATGAGGCGATTTGGCATATATTCGCATTCCCTATTCACGAACGTCACCCTACTGTTGTGCATTTGGCAGTGCATCTGGAGAATGGTCAATGAGTATATTTCAAGGCTTCGAATGTTGTTCAACGTGCTGAAACAAAATGGTTCAAATGGCTCTGAGCACTATGGGACTTAACTTCTGAGGTCATCAGTCCCCTAGAACTTGAAACTACTCAAACCTAACTAACCTAAGGACATCACGCACATCCATGCCCGAGGCAGGATTCGAACCTGCGACCGTAGCGGCCGCGCGGTTCTAGACTGTAGCACCTAGAACCGCTCGGCCACCCCTGCCGGCTGCTGAAACAACTCCAGCGACAACACTGACCAGTTTCTTTGCGATCTGCCAAAGCGATCAGTTTGCACGAACTCTGCTTTACTCGGAGATGCCACGTCATTACACTTGGAATGCTTGATCGAAGAATTTTCAACGACGGAAGCAAGGCCATGCGGTTCCTGGTTATCCAGATGTGCGTTCTACTGATGCTCTTGTTCGTATGTATTCAGTTCATCCAAAGCATGATGGATGCTTCTATTTGCGGTTGTTGCTGGTAAATGTGCGTGGGCCAACGTCATTTGAGACACCACCGACTGTAAATGGTATAATACGTGCCTGGCCTACCGCCGCACAATTTACGCCTAAAAGTTGGCTCCGTGGTAATCACGCTTTGAAACACAAACCAACCAAAACTGTGCAACGGTCCGCGTTTGGTGGTAAGTAAATTGATGAACAATGTTATTTACGCGACGATACTCAAAGGAAAATTCGAAGATGAGGAAGTTCTCATTTCGAGGATCCCGGTGATCCCAACTGATGTGCCGTTTGAGTTTAAAAGACTTCAATTTCCGATTCGTCTTGCATTCGCCATGACCATTAACAAATCACAAGGCCAGTCCTTGAAAGTTTGTGGTTTAAATCTGTAATATCCATGTTTTTCCCATGGTCAATTATATGTCGCATGTTCACGAGTCGGAAGACCGTCTGCGTTGTTTGTTCTTGCGCCTGATAATAAAACAAAAAATGTTGTGTATCACAAGGTACCTAATTGAAGAGTGGAAGCTATGCACCAAAAAACATAAAGAATAAAGAATCATTAAAATATTTAAGTTTTTTATTTGTATTTCCTAACAAAAAATTGAACTTAACATTCAAAATCTGATTATTTATTGGCTTTAAGGCGGAACAAAGTTCGACGGGTCAGCTAGTGTAAAGATACTGATAGTACAGTATTTCCACATCTTTTATTATAAGCTGCTAGAAAAACTTCAGGGTGAAATTAATTTTCACATGATGGATCACTGGCAAGTAACATAGCTAGATGAAACTTCGACCATACATAGAGAGAACTGGTGCAGAAAACTCACACAACTGAATGAGACGAAACGAAATGTCACTTTTATTCAAGGACTATAACTACATTGAAGTCATATAATTGGAAGGAGAAACAGCATTGGTCGTATTTTGTTTTTGTTTTTGTTTTACTATCCGCAAAATCGATTTTCGGTCACTTAGTGACCATCCTCAGTGCTAGAAGTTAAAAATTTCACATAACGATCAGAGAGTATAAAACAGAAAATCATAACTACACGTGCGTATGAACATACCTGTAATACACAATTAAAATTGGTAGGCCCTGGTATCAACAAGCTTAGAGCGATCACATAAACTGAGGCCGCTGTTTACATGCACCTGTTCAGCAGACCTCGGTGTGACAGGGCTTGGAACGCCCTCTATGTGACATGTGTCACGTGAAAACTTAATATTACTGGTTTTGCGAGATATTAACATGAAACAACTCATGTTCATTTGTGAATCATGAAGTAATTCAAATTTAAAATATACGTAAAACACATAGCAGACGAAGGGGGAAGGAAACACCTAAATACATTGGCGTATTGTTTAAAAAAAAAACTTACAAAACATAAAACAGATCGATAATAAATTGTCAGAGTGCAGGACAGGTGAAAGAGAAAAAAACAATGAAAAAGAATAATATATGAATAACATGAAATGAGGTATAACACAGGTTTTTAAAAAACATAATACCCACCATCCGGTGTGGGAAGTTAGAAGTACAACGTTCGTGATTTACGTAAAATGTTACTCCTTAGTCTTAACGTAGCATTTTACGTAAATCACGAACGTTGTACTTCTAACTTCCCACGCCGGATGGTGGGTATTATGTTTTTTAAAAATCTGTGTTATACCTCATTTCATGTTATTCATATATTATTCTTTTTCATTGTTTTTTTCTCTTTCACTTGTCCTGCACTCTGACAATTTATTATCGATCTGTTTTATGTTTTGTAAGTTTTTTTTTTTTTAAACAATACGCCAATGTATTTAGGTGTTTCCTTCCCCCTTCGTCTGCTATGTGTTTTACGTACATTTTAAATTTGAATTACTTCATGATTCACAAATGAACAAGAGTTATTTTGTGTTAATATCTCGCAAAACCAATAATATTAAGTCTTCACGTGACACATGTCACATAGAGGGCGTTCCAAGCCCTGTCACACCGAGGTCTGCTGAACAGGTGCATGTAAACAGCGGCCTCAGTTTATGTGATCGCTCTAAGCTTGTTGATACCAGGGCCTACCAATTTTAATTGTATATTACAGGTATGTTCCTACCAACTGTTATGTTCATACGCGGGTGTAGTTGTGATTTTCTGTTTTGTACTCTCTGATCGTTATGTGAAATTTTTAACTTCTAGCACTGAGGATGGTCACTAAGTGACCGAAAATCAATTTTGCGGATAGTAAAACAAAAACAAAAAAAATACGACCAATGCTGTTTCTCCCTCCAATTATATCCATTATCTGGTCGTGGTGCACAGAACACTCCATGGAGTCGCCAATCAATACATTGAAGTCACTACATGATGATCGCTAGGTCATTGCAAAAGGCGGTTCATGGTTGTTAATAGGGTTTGTGATCACAGCGGACGTTAATGCATGCCCTGCAACGTGCTCCCACGTTAGCCGCAAGGTCGTTGAGGGGTTGTTGCAGTACTGCGTTCCATTGCTCCACCACCGTGGTTGGCAACTGCAGGCGGACCGGCTGCGGTACGTCTCCCCAAAGCAACCCACATTATGCTGGACGTGCCCTCATTTGACGAGAAGTGGGGGCACTTAATGCTCGTAGGAACACTGTCGAACATCATCATTTTGGTGATTTATGTGTTGTGGTGAGGGGTGACATAAAATTGCATGGACGAACAGACCTCATATCTTTAAACCCATTACACTCACCGGTCGGTGTCATGTCGACACTCTACACCTTTCCCATTTGCGTCTTTTCAGTGGTGCGTTCGGCCCTGACTTCAGTTTTTTGGGTGACAATGGCTGGTCGCATGGAACGGCGCAACTGGAGGAGCTCCTCGAGGTTCAGGAAACGGACTGACACAGCAGTTTCCCGCACTTAAATCCCACCGAGCATCTGTGGGACGCGTTGGGAAGAAGTATTGCAGTGCTTCCACGTACACCAAAGATCGTCTAGCAGTTTTCAACCTCGCTGGTGCAGAAATGGAACGCCCTACGTCAAGAATTCACGTGAACATGTTTACTCCGCTACGGTCAGAGGTTCGAATCCTGCCTCGGGTAACCGAGCGAGGTGGCGCAGTGGTTAGACACTGGACTCGCATTCGGGAGGACGACGATTCAATCCCGCGTCCGGCCATCCTGATTTAGGTTTTCCGTGATTTCCCTAAATCGCTCCAGGCAAATACCGGGATGGTTCCTTTCAAAGGGCACGGCCGACTTCCTTCCCCGTCCTTCCCTAATCCGATGAGACCGATGACCTCGCTGTCTGGTCTCCTTCCCCAAACCAGCCAACCAACCTGCCTCGGGTATGGATGTGTGTGATGTCCTTAGGTTAGTTAGTTTTAAGTAGTTCTAAGTTCTAGGGGGCTGATGACCTCAGAAGTTAAGTCCCATAGTGCTCAGAGCCATTTGAACCATTTGAGCCATGTTTACACTATTAACGGTAAAAACAATCGTCTCATCTTCAAAAACCCACGTTATTTTAAAGAAACAGTTTATTGTCTTGTGCATAACGATCTCCCATACCCACACTGCACAGAATTTTATTTTATTTTACTTTCACAGTGTACAAAAATTATAAAGATCTGAAGCCTTGGGCACACAGATTTCGTGCAAGAGTCCGTATCCTCGCAGACAAAATAGTAGTGAAGGCAGGTTGCTGAATTATCCGAGTTTGTGTCCAGCGTCACACGGAAGCGCGAATACACTTGGACAGCTCCCAGCTCCACCGCCAATCAGACTGATAAAATATTACCCGACCCATCCCTATCCCTGCCAATGTTGCGTGAATTTCTAAATATCTGCCTGTGCCAAATTTTTCCACTCCTTTCAAGTCCTTCTCATCATGCTCTCATCTCCGCTCCACATCTGTCTACCTTCCCCTGTGTGCACTTTTTATTTGCACATCTCGTTTATTTCTATCCTCCAGTTTCTAGACCACCTCGAGCAATCCTGTATCTCCTCCAAACTTTATCAGGAAAATCCCGTCGTGTTGCCAGTCCTCACTCAACCCTGGGCCACCATAACAGTCGTAGCAACACTTGTTTTCTTCTTTTCACCTTCCCGCACTGTGTCGTGAACATTCTTACAGAAATCTATTCTTCCTACAAGCTTCACTTCCCTTTCATCTGCATAGCTCTGTCATCTAACCCCTGAAAATTACATTCCTCACCTCCAAATCACATTCCGCATCTCAGAAATTTTATCACATATACTCCCACCCTGACAGTCGAATGAAACGAACCAAAAGCTCGAGCTACCCCTATTATTATACTTTTCACGCACTAAGCCATCTACTCATTTCCATTACCAGTAATTCCTACTCACTCACCCGGACTGCACGGTCGTCAAATTAAAAACATTACGGTACTTATCAACACATTTTAAATATTTCAGTCTTTTATCTTAATCTTCCATTGCTACTCTAAATATTCGCAGAGAGTCACAGAAACATTTGGGCTGAAGGAAGTCATAGTTGTGGTTCACAGTTTTCCTCTCCCTCAAACTCTCCCAACCACAGTCCAACCCATGATGGGCAAACGAAAACTTAAAAGTAAATATCTCTTCTCTTCTTACATCTGCGTGGACGTATACATGGATTTATACAATATTATTCCCACATGCAGCACTCGGAGAGACCCATAAAGTAGGGAAGAACCGTAAATAACTTTCAAAGCCCTCAAATCATATTACGATCCGAGTCTCTGTCACGTATAAAAGTAGCACAAACTACTTTTTGCTTGCAATATTTTCAAGTAGCAAAATGTACAAGTAGTTTCGGGATGGCTTCTCTTGTCAACTTTGTTTACATTGGTGACTCTGGCACACAGACGTGAAATCATCAGCCTTATGAGAGCCGTCATAAGTAACGTTCAAATGGTTCAAATGGCTCTGAGCACTATGGGACTTAACTGCTGAGGTCATCAGTCCCCTAGAACTTAGAACTACTTAAACCTAACTAACCTAAGGACATCACACACACCCATGCCCGAGGCAGGATTCGAACCTGCGAGCGTAGTGGTCGCGCGGTTCCAGACTGTAGCGCCTAGAACCGCTCGGCCACCCTGGCCGGCCCATAAGTAACGTCACAGGTCTTATCAGTGATGTCATCATACTTATCTATGGGAAGCTACACCCCATTTCCCCTTCCGTCCTTCTTTTCTCCAGCCAATCATAGTGCAGTATTAAAAATGAAAAAAGTCAAATGGCAGAAATAGACCATCTGCCTTAACGGAAAATTAAAAACCCTTCCCCCCCTCTCCCCAATACCCTCTATCACTCCTTACCTCCAGCCAGTTACAATGTAGTATTACAAATCCAAGATGGTGGAAACAAACCAGTTCTGCTTTACGAACTTCTAGCATGGCTGAATTAACTGCAGGTCAGCAACTTCTATTAATCAGTAAAACGGAAAACCAGCCAAAGTTGCAGATGAACAGTTATGTCTCATGCAGATATTCATTTGGTCTTCATAATACGTATATTTTTATCTTGACATTGTTCTTGTATTTTTGGAAATACTATTTTGTGTACCTGTATGATCTGATAATGAGTCACGGCCTGAAATTAATTATCAGTTAAACAAAAAAGGGAAATTTGCAATTTTGGCTCGTTTCCATTGTAAAGAGTTCTACTTTATACTCCCTCCGTCCTATCACCAACCAATTGAGGTGTAGTATTTAAATGACATGCAGAAAAGTTACAATGTCACATTATTACCAACTTAAACTTCCTCTAACGTCCTCCTCTTCCAATAATCATACAGTAGCATTAAAATGATACGTAAAAATGGTGTCAAATTGGACTATTTCCGACATACACATCATGTCACATCCCTTCCCCCCCCCCCCCCCCCCAATCCCCTCTGCCTCAATCCAAAAGCCCAAGACGATGGACACAGACTAACTGTCCACTAATGAAACGTACACCGTCCACAGGAAAATATGGGAATTGTGCACTCTCACTTCACTGTAGATACAGTTTATTCGACAGTGCAAGAGCTGACTATCGCTATCCAGAAGCCTAAATACCTTAATACCGAAAACATTAATGTCAGTAATGAACATCGACACGTCTTCAGCAATAGCTTCCCGCTCTCGTGTCAAGTCGTCTCTTACGTCATAATCCGCATCAGACTCGATATTATCAGTGGAGTGGCAAGTACTAACTCGTTAACGGCGATCACGGTTTCGGACAGAGTCCTATCGGAAACTTCATCTAGTTTAACAGTGGAGGCCGGCCTTCTCATATCCAGCGACTTGTCGTGAGTTCATCTACCACTGTGCTGCCGATAGTTCTCTTCAAACGACTGCAATCTTCCCTAAGCTGCCTGTAATCTTTCATCAAAGCGATTTGGTGGTCCGTGATTCCTGAGGAACGTATCTTCATCTGTTGGAAAACTTGTTTTGCGATTTTTTTCTATCAAAATTCGTTCCATAACGTTGTCTTCTTTCTTGATTAATATTTCTCGCGTGACCTAATAAAACGTATGCTTCTTCAGTTTCATGGTGTGCAGAAAAAATCAATTTTTCGCGCAACAGGAAAGGTAACAGTTGAACTAAAATTCCAGTTAAATCGTGATCGTAAAAGATCACAAGATTGGGATAGAAACGCGTATTTCGATGATCCAGTAAAATGGATCATCGAAATACGCGTTTTTATCCCAATATCTTTTCCAAATATTATTCTCAGGTGGTTCTCTCATTCCGTGTATATATGTTGGCGGTGACAATAATGATGTTTTGATGGCCCACTGACGCTTTTGTGACCAGTATTTGTTCAAAAAAATTTGTTTCAGTCTTCTAAAAGTTTCACATTTTTCTGAGATGTACTGCCCCACTCATGAGCTTCATCCATTAAATTACTAACACATGCACCAACATTTACCAGTCGTTTACCGTGGATTTCTGCCACCCAGTGGGAGCCTAAAAAAAATGGTTCAAATGGCTCTGAACACTATGGGACTCAACTGCTGAGGTCATTAGTCCCCTAGAACTTAGAACTAGTTAAACCTAACTAACCTAAGGACATCACAAACATCCATGCCCGAGGCAGGATTCGAACCTGCGACCGTAGCGGTCCTGCGGTTCCAGACTGCAGCGAGTGGGAGCCTAAATTTGCCGCTCACCCCCTGCATTTTCGCAGCTAAGCATAAATAGTAGACAGCTTTGACAATGCGTACCAATGTCTGGTTAATGCTTATCAAAAGAAGAAAAAGGACATAATTTTTGGGTGTCTTCGATGCTTTCCGTTATAGTGAACGAATCGTTTTCTAAGATTATTTATATGACTTGTTTCGGTAATTTGTCCATAACAGCAAAGAAAAACATCGCATATTTAAGATACTTTCAACAAAGAGAATATATACATTCATGCATTCAAGGTAAATAATATGTGACATGTGAACCTACATGGAATGGGCTTTCAGAGCAACAAGTTATGGTGCTGTGATTTTAAGTTTGGGGAGTACTTTCACCGATACTAAGTCTGCAATAATATCTTGTCAATAGGACCTCAGTAGTCATTTCCATCGCCCATTTCACGAGGTCCATCTCTTTTGCGTTTGATCAAGCGCACTCCCCTTCAACTTTCTGTCTGTTGTAGCTGCGAAAGTACCTAGACGCACGCACCCAAGCTAAAGTCTTCTATTTCGTGATCTTGAGGAGCTTGGTCGATGTTACATTTCTCATCATCGACGTCCATCAGTACTGCACTTTAGGAACACGTATTTTCGGTCAAACTCTGGAGCTGACTGGAACCTTTCTAGAACGACAGAAGGTACTCTATCTAACGAAGAAAATATTTATCGTTTCAAGTCGTCTTCATGGCAAAAGCGGACATCTCTACTTCCGTCGCCAGAAATGTGCCTGCACCTAATTCATCTTCGAAGTTCAGTAGAAATGCCGAGTCCTTCACACAAGCTTGTAACGTAACTTCAAGCCTCGTCTACGAAATGCTCTCGTTTCTCTTCCAAACTATCTGCAAGGTGCTTATTTTCTGAGGACGCATATGCGGTACGTCCCTCTGTTTGCAAATAATTTTGGTTATCATTTTCTTCGCGCAGCACTGCAGAAACGGAAATGATTGCATCGCGACTAGCAAAATTTCTGCGCCCGGTCTTCGTCTATTTCTGTTAGCTTCTCTAGCGCTGCCAAAATTTGTTTCTGATGATTTCGTATTGCGTGTACTGCATCGTTTCCTGCGCTCCAAGACGTATCATGAACTCCCTTCAAACTCCTGCCTATAGCAGCAATCAGAATTCCCACCAGTGTGCGGACGTAGGAAAGGAAGCATGTGCCGAAGAAAGTCATTGCAATCACCTCTACCGAAGCGGCATGCAAGCACTCTGGGTTGAACGAGTGGTTTGCAAACGTCACAGATTTCTGCCTTCCGGCCAGTGCAGCAGCAATTCATAATGTCAACTTCATCAGCATCGGGCTTTCTTACTGTCATCTCAGTAATAACTCAATCGTTTATTAGTGCACCATTTCTAAAAAGTTGCCTCTATTGCACTGGTATCATCTTCCCTGTGCCCAGTGAACGCGAAATTTTGTTTTGACAGGAATCTGATTATATTAAACATTCTGTTTAGAACTCCATCCCATTTTTTAATTTATTTCGCCTCTGCTTCTTGCTCTTTTTTATCAGTAGTCTGTCCTCTTTGAAGACTTGCTTCCAACATCTTCCATCTGCCTAAATTATGGTTGTGTGTAGCACTTGATTTACGGTGGGCAACTCTGAGATTAAACGTTTTACAAACACCTATCTAGTTTTGCAAATGAATGTATTTTATTGACAACTTGAGGCTACGAAAGTATCGGATTCCAAGGTTACAAGTGTGATTCGTGCTAACTCGAACCCAAACCACATGATAAAGACAAAGGGCTCAAGTACCCCACTTTCGCATTTTACTGTCGACAAGCTCTTACGTCAACGTGTTTATATACGGTTTACTTTATAAAAATATTAAAAAGACTATGGGTAGAATAATAATTCCAATCCCAAAGAAAGCAGGTGTTGACAGATGTGAAAATTACCGAACTATCAGTTTATTAAGTCACAGCTGCAAAATACTAACGCGAATTCTTTACAGACGAATGGAAAAACTGGTAGAAGCCGACCTCGGGGAAGATCAGTTTGGATTCCTTAGAAATGTTGGATCACGTGAAGCAATACTGACCCTACGAATTACGTTAGAAGATAGATTAAGGAAAAGTAAACCTAGGTTTCTAGCATTTGTAGACTTAGAGAAAGTTTTTGCCAATGTTGACTGGCACTACTTATGACAAATGTGAGGAATATTCCCGTTACTATAACTATGTTAGGTAACCCTTCTTCAAATTTGTCCTCAAAAATAAACCTCAGTAAACCCATCGGGCAGGAATCATCAACTTCTGAAGGTGTCAGGGGTAAAATACAAGGAGCGAAAGCCTATTTACAATTTGTACAAAAACCAGATGGCAGTTATAATAGTCGATGTGCATGAAAGGGAAGCAGTGGTTGAGAAGGGAGTGAGACAGGGTTGTAGCCTCTCCGCGATGTTATTCAATCTGTATATTGAACAAGCAGTAACGGAAACAAAAGAAAAATTCGGAGTAGGAATTAAAATCCATAGAGAAGAAATAAAAACTTTGAGGTTCGCCGATGACATTGTAATTGTCTCAGAGACAGCAAAGGACTTGGAAGAGCAGATGAATGGAATGGACAGTGTCTTGAAAGGAGGATATAAGGTGAACATCAACAAAAGCAAAACGAGGATAATGGAATGTAGTCGAATTAAGTCGGGTGATGCTGAGGGAATTAGATTAGGAAATGTGACACTTAAGGTAGTAAACGAGTTTTGCTATTTGGGGAGAAAAATAACTGATGATGGGCGAAGTAAAGACGATATAAAATGTAGATGCAATGGCAAGGAAAGCGTTTCTGAAGAAGAGAAATTTGTTAACATCGAGTATAGATTTAAGTGTGAGGAAGTCGTTTCTGAAAGTATTTGTAGGGAGTGTAACCATGTATGGAAGTGAAACATGGACGATATATAGTTTAGACAAGAAGAGAATAGAAGCTTTCGAAATGTGGTGCTACAGAAGAATGCCGAAGATTAGATGGGTAGATCACATAACTAATGAGGAGGTATTGAATAGGATTGGGGAGAAGAGGAGTTTGTGGCACAACTTGACTAGAAGAAGGGATCGGTTGGTAGGACATGTTCTGAGGCATCGAGGGATCACCAATTTAGTACTGGAGGGCAGCGTGGAGGGTAAAAAACGTAGAGGGAGACCAAGAGATGAATACACTAAGCAGATTCCGAAGGATGTAGGTTGCGGGAGGTACTGGGAGATGAAGAAGCTTGCACAGGATAGAGTAGCATGGAGAGCTGCATCAAACCAGTCTCAGGACTGAAGACCACAACAACAACATTACCCCTGCAGATGGAGAATGGCCAATGTATGTCAATTCTCAAGCCAGGCGAACACCTCAAAGAGCCAAGGAGCTATAGAGACCTATAAACCTATAATCAACATTGGGAAAAATGCTTGAAAGAATATTATCGGCAAGAATTCGACCACCATTGTTGGACATCAGTATCATGACGAACAATTCGCATATCAACAGGAACTTTCAGCAGAGATGTAACTCTTCAGCATTTCGGAATACCTGGCTTGTAATACGAATCTCTCAAAGTTCACAGCTGCTTCAGCCCTTCACAGAGAGGAAGTGTGAAGAGACAGCTCCTCACAAAATCGAAAGACAATACAGAGCTGCCGGAGTACTGTGCAAAAATCATAGCTGTTTAACGGAAAGGAGGTTTTGTGTAGAAATTAGTGGAAAAATATCGGACAGCAAGACACAAACCGAAGGAATTCCGCAATGCTCGGTACTTTCGCCCGTGCTGTTCGCCATCTACACTGGCGTCCAAAACTAAAGCAACGAACCGTTGCTTCCCCACCCTGAGTCTAATTCACAATATAATCGTACAAACTGTCAAGAGATACCCGTACGATCGTGTTCTGCACAAAAGATGGCATTCTGGTCAACGGACAAGAACGCCGACAATGACGTCATGGCACCTATTAAACGACGTAGTATTTCCCGCGTAGCCCGAAATCAGCAGCCGCTGTGTACACGTTGCAGTGTGGTACAGAGGAGATGCCTACCAGACTCTCAGCAGTGCAAGGCCATAGAAAGAAAGGAAGCTGGACTGTCATAAACTGACTTGGCCTGATGGCTTAATGTGAGTCGTGCTGTCGTTTCTTGGATGTGGCGACAGTTTATAGAGAGCGACACTGTTTACCGAAGACCATGTCAGGGCCGACCACGTATGATATCAGGAAGAGAGCACCGTTGTTTGGCTGCAAGGCCACGGAAACTGGCATCTGACCTCGTAGCATCCACTGGACGTGTTGCATCGAGGCAAACAGTGTGCAGAAGGCCTCATCAGAGTGGCCTTTACAGTCAGAGACCTGCTGTGTTTGTGTAAATCTGATGCGTCTTCACAAAAGAGAAAATCTAGAGTGGAGTCGTCAACACACCACCTCGACGCTCGAACAGTGGACCAATGTTCTCTTCACAAATGAGTCCCGATTTGGTTTGGAGAGTGATTATCGACGGATTCGCATCTGGAGGGAACTTGGAACACGATTTGGGGACCCTAACATTGTGGAAAGAGAACGATATCGAGGTGTGGGCAGGGATTATGTTGAAACTCTTCATGAAACAGTATCGGTGAATCGGCAAGGTCTTAACTGCTGTCAGGTATCGTGAAGAGGTCTTGGGACCTCAGGGTGCGGTTGTTGCAAAGTGCTGTGGGCGCAGATTTCGTATTTATGGACGATAATGTTCGATCTCACAGAGCACGTGTGGTTGGCGTTTTCCTGGAAGCGAAAGATATTGGCATGGAAGATGTGGTCTGCTCGCTCTCCCGATTTGAGTCCCATAGAACATGTCTGGGATGCACTAGCTAGATTGGTTGCATCTCGTCAGTATCCACCGAGGACTGTCCAAGTCTTGCGAGCAGTTCCGCAGGAAGAATGGGCGTTATTGCCACAGCATCAGATTGATGACGTTATTCACAGCGTGCCCCGTCGGTGTCAGAACTGTACTGCTGTCAGAAGTGGTCACACCTCCTTCTGAACACATTATCCAGTTGCACAAATGTGATGCAAAATCCGTTAATTTGGAAAAACCGAAGAATGTTTTTGTTTACCGTTATTCATGGGTTCAAAAATGATTGAAATGGCTCTGAGCACTATGGGACTTAACATCGGAGGTCATCAGTCCTCTAGAACTTAGAACTACTTGAACCTAACTAACCTAAGGACATCACACACATCCAAGCCCGAGGCAGGATTCGAACCTGCGACCGTAGCGGTCACGCGGTTCCAGACTGAAGCGCCTAGAACCGCTCGGCCACAGCGGCCGGCCGTTATGCATGTTGCAAATGTTTACGTTCTGTATTCTTTACACTGTTTCTACTTTACCATCCCCCGTTTATACTGTTTTATTGCAAAATAAACGCAACACTGGAAAATTTCAGATTGTTGCTTCAATTTTGGACACCAGTGTATGTGAGTGATCTCCCATAATTACAGAACACACTATTAGTGCAGTCTGCAGACGTCACATCGCCCATGTCTTAATTTCTTTCACTTGTACCTGTTTTCCCGCAGAGACACAGGGTCGGCATGGTTAAACGGATGTGGCAATGTTACTTTAAGGGGTGGCCGGATGCCCTTCCTGCCGCCACCCCGTACCCCTCTGGGAAGGAATTAGTGTACCCCAACTGTCTGCGACTAGTGTAATCCATGGAATAGAGCAAAAGTGTTCAGATGTCTGCGAGCCGTGTAACTGAGGCGGAACGTGGGGACCAGCCCGGTATTCACCTAGCGGGATGTGGAAAACCGCCTAAAAACCACATCCAGGCTAGCCGGCACACTGGCCCGCGTCGTTAATCCCCCAGGCGGATTCGATCCAGGGCCGGAGCGCCTACCCGAGTCCAGGAAGCAGCGCGTTAGCGCTGTCGGCTACCCTGGCGGGTCACATCGCCCATGTCTAGCAGCAGACAATTCCACTGCCGTAAAAAGACTTCAACACCAGCTAGGCATTCTAGAATTGTGGGCATCCGACGGTTAACCCCCTGAAAAGAAAAACTATTCGGTTCAGTCGGCAACGACCAGTGCTAGACAGGAAACTGGTAATCAGTTGACAAGAAAAGCCTGGACTAAGGTAACTACGTATCTTGGTGTCGTACTTGCAAAAAAAAAAAAAAATGGTTCAAATGGCTCTGAGCACTATGGGACTCAACTGCTGAGGTCATCAGTCCCCCAGAACCACCTAAACTTAACTAACGTAAGGACATCACACACATCCATGCCCGAGGCAGGATTCGAACCTGCGACCGTAGCGGTCGCGCGGTTCCAGACTGTAGCGCCTAGAACCGCTCGGCCACTCCGGCCGGCACGTACTTGTCAAAAAGCTGACATACACTCATGTTCAGAAAAAGCAGAGCACCTTGAACGACTAGAGATAGGATGTTCACATTCACAGGACACGCACATTAGTATGTTCTGCAGAAATGATTAGCATTTGAACCATGTCGGCCCTCGGGTTCAAGGTCAACATCGATATCGTAGTGCAGTACCACCTACAGGTAAAATGTGACTGCGGCTCTCGTTGTCGCCATAAACGGAAGGTAATGGATCTGAGTGACTTCAGTAGACGTGCTGGATGCCTCGCAGAAGTACCGTCAAATCAGTCAGTTTGAAAGAGGGTTGATGCATCCATCCAGGAAATTGCTGCTCGTGTGGGACGAAGAGTTTCGGCAGTGCAACGGGTGTGTGCAGAATGGTCCACGGAACGCCGTAGAACACGACGAGATGGGTCAGTCTTCACCACTTAGACCACCCCTTGAGAAGATCGACACCTCATCCGAATGGCACTGCAGGACTCATGTGCGTCCCCCTCGGCTCTGGCGTAACAGTGGAACAGTGGAACGCATCGTACACTGTCAGGGGTGACAGTCCTTCGCGGTTTCTTACGGCATGGGTTATACGAGCGTCGTCCACTTCTCCACCTACCTTTGACGATTGTGCAGAAACATGCTAAGCGGCAATGGTGCATGGAACGACGTCACTGGGGACAGGAATGGCATCCGATAGTGTTTTCGGACGAATGCAGGTTCTGCCTGTATGAAAGTGATAGCCGCATTTTGGTTCGCCGCTGGCTGAGGGAGCGGCATCATGGTGACCGCATGGGCCCAAGCCATACAGCGCCAACTCGAGGCCTCGTGGTGTGGGGTGCTGTTGGATACAACCACAAACCACAGCTGGTGAGTGTCCAGGGCACCGTGACCAGTGTGACCTAAGTCGTTGACGTCCTGCAACCCGTAGCCATACCTTTTCTGTTGCAGCATGAACACGTGACTTCTTGGTGTCACGGGATGTCAGCCTTTTGCCCCGGCCCGTTAGATCACCAGACTTGTCGCCAATCGGAAAAGTGTGGGACACGGTGAAAGGACGGGTGCAGCGCTGTGACCCAATGCCAACCACCACAGATGAACTTTGGAACCAGGTGAATGCGGCATGGATTGCAATAACGCATGACGCCATTCGCGCCTTATATGCGTCGATGCCATCACACATGGGACGCGTTGTCAGCGCCTCTGCCGGACTCTCTGCCTACTAGGCAACATGACACATGCCGAATCGAGGTGACTGAAATGCTAATAATTTCTGCAGAACATACCAATGAACACGTACTGTGAATATAAACGTTTTGTCTCTATTCGTTCAAGGTGTTCAATTTTTTTTTTTTTACATGAGTGTACATGCTGCATATAACAGGAAAACGACAAAAGATAATAAAAAACATTCTTAGGGTGTATCCCGTGCATATTAAAACTTCCTGACCATTTAAAACTGTGTGCCGGACCGAGACTCGAACTCGGGACCTTTGCCTTTCATGGGCAAGTGCTCTACCAACTGAGCTACCCAAGCACGACTCACGACCCGTCCTCTCAGCTTCAATTCTGCCAGTACCTCGTCTTCTACCTTAACACAGAAGCTCTCCTGCGAACTTTGCAGAACTAGCACTCCTGGAAGAAAGGATATTGTGGAGACATGGCTTAGCCGTAGCCTAGGGGATGTTTCCAGAATGAGATTTTCACTCCGCAGCGGAGTGTGCGCTGATATGAAACTTTCTGACAGATTAAAACTGTGTGCCGGACCGAGACTCGAACTGAATCTGTGAGGACGGGTCGTGAGTCGTGCTTGGGTAGCTCAGTTGGTAGAGCACTTGCCCGCGAAAGGCAAAGGTCCCGAGTTCGAGTCTCGGTCTGGCTCACAGTTTTAATCTGTCTGTCCGCTGCAGAGTGAAAATCTTATCCCGTGTATATTGTTAGAAGCGTTTATATGCTTATCAAGACCCAAACTCAGGATGTATCAAGCGACTGGATGTTGATGGCCGGTCCTCCTGTGACACAACCAGCAGATCCAACTTCAAGAACCTACAGCTAATCCAAAACAGACGTCTACGCATAATACTCAAAGCCCGAAGATAGATAAGAATACAAACGATGCGCAACCAATGGAACATTCAAATGATAGACCAACTAATCGGAAAAAAACGCGAAACTTACCAGACAAAATTGACGCAGTGAGGTGTGATCCTGGACAGAGCAAAGACATCGGCTCAATAGAACCACAAATCTTGCACAAAATAAAGGTCCCTCGTGCATTAACAGAGATCCCACAATAAATAAAAGAAACGTCCATGGAGATGTAAGTATCGTACGTTGCGTACAATGCAATGAATGTTAAATAAATTTGTTTTTTTGAGATAGCTAGTCCGACATTGTCTATGGAGATGACACATCTCTCTACGCCATCGTCTCTGGTCATCTCGTGAATGTGTATAAACAATGCTTGTTATTCTACTGTTTGAATGATATAGGTTAATAAAACACCTTCTTCCTTCCTACAATCTAAAAACTGCTTCCTTCCTTCCTTCCTTCCCTAAAAATTTATGTTGTGCGTGTGGTGGTACTTTTGTTAGATTCTGTTATAATTGATAAAAAAATTTTAGCGAGTAAATACAATAGCTTGTTTAACACTTTTCATCGATTGCATTTCTTTCTATTAATCCTTCATCTTCGCTCCCGTTCTAAACTGGTGATGAAAAGAAAAGTTAGATGATGACAGTACAAAATATCAGATTGAATATATTTTACCTATTTAGGTGCTGTTTCAACGTAAACATAACATTTTTTTGCATTGCTGATACAGTTTAGAATATTGTCGAATTTGACGAGCATCACAGAAGAGGTAAAGTAATTAATTTGAGCGTTACAACGTTTAGTACTTAGTATCAATTAGGTACTAATCATTTACAATAACTGTTTCGTTTATGCCTATTTACACATTGTCTTCACTCTCCCTTCCCCTGACATATACTCTAGATTTCACAATTATGTTTTACGGACGGATATGTGTGGAAACAATTAATTCAAGACTCTGTTGTGTTCTAACCGAAGAACTGTACAAAGTTCGATCACTTAAGGTTTTTAGCAATGCAGACGTTTGTTAATTACAGTCAGCAACTCGCAGTACAAAGATTAAACAATAAACATTATTAACAGTACAGCCATCTGTTGGTAATAGTAAGGAAATGGGACATAAAAGCTAACTGATTTTATGTAGTAGCGTTTTCCCGGGTTTGCGGAACACTGTCTACAGTAAATCTTATGTTCAACAATCATATAGTACTATTTTGATAATTATATCTTATAACCAAAAACTGGCTTTTTAATTATATAGAGTACATTACTGATACCTGTATTTCATAGCTGGTGATATATAGCTTCGAATAAAATTTAGCAATGTGACTTGTGAGCCAGACCACAAACGATGTTTTAGAGGTCAGTAACGAAAAAATAGAAGAGGATGTAGGGGTGCCTGACATATTTTTTTAACAAATAATTCAGGTCGTTCGGATACTTTTGAGACAACCCATAATGGACTGTACTGTCATTGGCTCCTTCATTCTAATACAAGCCTATAATTGGAGAAGTATACAGTATGTCCTTAAGAAATTTCAGTTAAATGTCTCAGTCTTGGTCTCATGTTTACTCATCATTTTAATATTAGTCTCTGACAGAAAGAAGGAGATAGAGGGGGTATAAACACTCCATTGGTATATACATAACTAATGTAATTTGGCACCATATTTATGCCAGAATGAAGATCTTAGACTTCATGGGATATAACGAATATCTTTGACTCTCAGGTGGAGGTACCATAATTTTTACTACCTATCTGGCGCCGTCTTAACAAATCACTTAAATTTGAAAGAGAAACGGCATTGATCGTATTTTTTTGTTTTACTATCCGCAAAATTGATTTTCGGGCACTTAGTGACCATCCTCAGTGCTAGAAGTTAAAAATTTCACATAACGATCAGAGATTATAAAACAGAAAATCACAACTACACCCGCATATGAACATAAAAGTTGGTAGGAACATACCTGTAATATACACTCCTGGAAATGGAAAAAAGAACACATTGACACCGGTGTGTCAGACCCACCATACTTGCTCCGGACACTGCGAGAGGGCTGTACAAGCAATGATCACACGCACGGCACAGCGGACACACCAGGAACCGCGGTGTTGGCCGTCGAATGGCGCTAGCTGCGCAGCATTTGTGCACCGCCGCCGTCAGTGTCAGCCAGTTTGCCGTGGCATACGGAGCTCCATCGCAGTCTTTAACACTGGTAGCATGCCGCGACAGCGTGGACGTGAACCGTATGTGCAGTTGACGGACTTTGAGCGAGGGCGTATAGTGGGCATGCGGGAGGCCGGGTGGACGTACCGCCGAATTGCTCAACACGTGGGGCGTGAGGTCTCCACAGTACATCGATGTTGTCGCCAGTGGTCGGCGGAAGGTGCACGTGCCCGTCGACCTGGGACCGGACCGCAGCGACGCACGGATGCACGCCAAGACCGTAGGATCCTACGCAGTGCCGTAGGGGACCGCACCGCCACTTCCCAGCAAATTAGGGACACTGTTGCTCCTGGGGTATCGGCGAGGACCATTCGCAACCGTCTCCATGAAGCTGGGCTACGGTCCCGCACACCGTTAGGCCGTCTTCCGCTCACGCCCCAACATCGTGCAGCCCGCCTCCAGTGGTGTCGCGACAGGCGTGAATGGAGGGACGAATGGAGACGTGTCGTCTTCAGCGGTGAGAGTCGCTTCTGCCTTGGTTCCAATGATGGTCGTATGCGTGTTTGGCGCCGTGCAGGTGAGCGCCACAATCAGGACTGCATACGACCGAGGCACACAGGGCCAACACCCGGCATCATGGTGTGGGGAGCGATCTCCTACACTGGCCGTACACCACTGGTGATCGTCGAGGGGACACTGAATAGTGCACGGTACATCCAAACCGTCATCGAACCCATCGTTCTACCATTCCTAGACCGGCAAGGGAACTTGCTGTTCCAACAGGACAATGCACGTCCGCATGTATCCCGTGCCATCCAACGTGCTCTAGAAGGTGTAAGTCAACTACCCTGGCCAGCAAGATCTCCGGATCTGTCCCCCATTGAGCATGTTTGGGACTGGATGAAGCGTCGTCTCACGCGGTCTGCACGTCCAGCACGAACGCTGGTCCAACTGAGGCGCCAGGTGGAAATGGCATGGCAAGCCGTTCCACAGGACTACATCCAGCATCTCTACGATCGTCTCCATGGGAGAATAGCAGCCTGCATTGCTGCGAAAGGTGGATATACACTGTACTAGTGCCGACATTGTGCATGCTCTGTTGCCTGTGTCTATGTGCCTGTGGTTCTGTCAGTGTGATCATGTGATGTATCTGACCCCAGGAATGTGTCAATAAAGTTTCCCCTTCCTCGGACAATGAATTCACGGTGTTCTTATTTCAATTTCCAGGAGTGTACAATTAAAATTGGTAGGCACTGGTATCAACAAGCTTAGAGCGATCACATAAACTGAGGCCGCTGTTTACATGCACCTGTTCAGCAGACCTCGGTGTGACAGGGCTTGGAACGCCCTCTATGTGACATGTGTCACGTGAAGACTTAATATTACTGGTTTTGCGAGATATTAACATGAAACAACTCTTGTTCATTTGTGAATCATGAAGTAATTCAAATTTAAAATGTACGTAAAACACATAGCAGACGAAGCGGGAAGGAAACACTTAAATACATTGGCGTATTGTTTAAAAAAAACAAAAAATAACTTACCAAACATAAAACAGATCGATAATAAATTGTCAGAGTGCAGGACAGGTGAAAGAGAAAAAAACAATGAAAAAGAATAATATATGAATAACAGGAAATGAGGTATAATACAGGTTTTTAAAAAACATAATACCCACCATCCGGCGTGGGTAGTTAGAAGTACAACGTTCGTGATGTACGTAAAATGTTACTCCTTAGTCTTCACGTGACACATGTCACATAGAGGGCGTTCCAAGCCCTGTCACACCGAGGTCTGCTGAACGGGTGCATGTAAACAGCGGCCTCAGTTTATGTGATCGCTCTAAGCTTGTTGATACCAGTGCCTACCAATTTTAATTGTATATTACAGGTATGTTCCTACCAACTGTTATGTTCATACGCAGGTGTAGTTGTGATTTTCTGTTTTATACTCTCTGATCGTTACGTGAAATTTTTAACTTCTAGCCCTGAGGATGGTCACTAAGTGACCGAAAATCAATTTTGCGGATAGTAAAACAAAAACAAAAAAAATGCGACCAATGCTGTTTCTCCTTCCAATTATATCCATTATCTGGTCGTGGTGCAGAGGACACGCCATGGAGTCGCCAATCAATCAAATCATTTAAATCCTATGCTTTGATTGGTTGGGAAGAAAAAAGGGATGGGTTATGAAGGACTTGATTGGTTCGTTTTCTGGAATTGTGATACTGCACTTTGATTGGTTGGATGTAGGAGAAGGGGAGGAGGAGAGTGTCATTTAGTTTCCCATTAGCACAATTGGCCTGTTTCTCTCATACTGAAATTTCATTTTTAATACTGCAGTGTGATTGACTAAAGACAAGGAGTACTGTACTGTGATTGGTTGTAGGTAGGGGGAGGAGGCTATGGTTTTTAATTTTCTGCTAAAGCAGTTTGACTATTTCCACCATTTTGGTTTTTCATTTTTAATGTTGTGCCATGATTGGTTGGAGATAAGCAGAGGGAGGGGAAAAAGGGGACGTGGCTCTCCACAGATAAGGCTGATGATGTTACTGAGAAGAACAATGACTGCACTAACAATGTGACTGATAATTATGATTATGCCACTAGATCGATGACTCCAGTGCGGCAGAGTCAGCAACGCAAGCAAAGTGGCCCACAGTCGCCATACACATACCACTCATGTAGACAAGCACAAATCCTCCTTTTGCCACTGAATACAGAAAACGGATTTGTTCTTATCTACTTCCTAAAGATAATTTATGTAAGAACTCAGGAAGGATGTTAAGTTTTCCAAAAGATCGTGGATAGCACATGTACATACACTACTGGCCATTAAAATTGCTACACCACGAATATGACGTGCTACAGACGCGAAATTTAATCCACAGGAAGAAGATGCTGTGATATCCAAATGATTAGCTTTTCAGAGCATTCACACAAGGTTGACGCCGGTGCCGACACCTACAACGTGCTGACATGAGGAAAGTTTCCAACCGATTTCTCATACACAAACAGCAGTTGACCGGCGTTGCCTGGTGAAACGCTGTTGTCATGCCTCGTGTAAGGAGGAGAAATGCGTACCATCACGTTTCCGACGTTGATAGCGGTCGGATTGTAGCCTATCGCTATTGCGGTTTATCGTATCGCGACATTGCTGCTCGCGTTGGTCGATATCCAATGACTGTTAGAATATGGAATCGGTGGGTTCAGGAGGGTAATACGGAACGCCGTGCTTGATCCCAACGGTCTCGTATCACTATCAGTCCAGATGACAAGCATCTTATCCGCATGCCTGTAACGGATCGTGCAGCCACGTCTCGATCCCTGAGTCAACAGATGGGGACGTTTGCAAGACAACAACCATCTGCACGAACAGTTCGACAACGTTTGCAGCAGGATGGACTATCAGCTCGGAGACCACGGCTGCGGTTACCCTTGACGCTGCATCACAGACAGGAGCGCCTGCGATGGTGTACTCGACGCCCAACCTGGGTGAACGAATGGCAAAACGTCATTTTTTCGGATGAATCCAGGTTGTGTTTACAGCATCATGATGGTCGCATCCGTGTTTGGCGACATCGCGGTGAACGCACATTAGAAGCGTGTATTCGTCATCGCCATACTGGCGTATCACCCGGCGTGATGGTATGGGGTGCCATTGGTCACACATTTCGGTCACCTCTTGTTCGCATTGACGGCACTTTGAACAGTGGACGTTACATTTCAGACGTGTTACGACCCGTGGCTCTACCCTTTATTCGATC
Organism: Schistocerca nitens; assembly: GCF_023898315.1. Classification (NCBI taxonomy): domain Eukaryota; kingdom Metazoa; phylum Arthropoda; class Insecta; order Orthoptera; family Acrididae; genus Schistocerca; species Schistocerca nitens. The sequence continues at coordinate 16,390,386 of NC_064622.1, forward strand.
CCTGCGTAACCCTATATTTCAGCAGGATAATGCACGACCGCATGTTGCAGGTCCTGTACGGGCCTTTCTGGATACAGAAAATGTTAAACTGCTGCCCTGGCCAGCATATTATCCAGATCTCTCACCAATTGAAACCGTCTGCTCAATGGTGGCCGAGCAACTCGCTTGTCACAATATGCCAGTCACTACTTTTGATGAACTGTGGTATGGTATTGAAGCTGCATGGGCAGCTGTACCTGTACACGCCATCCAAGCTCTGATTGACTCAATGCCGAGGCCTATCTAGGCCGTTATTACGGCTGGAGGTGGTTGTTCTGGGTACTGATTTCTCAGGACCTATGCACCCAAATTGCGTGAAAATGTAATCACATGTCAGTTCTAGTATAATATATTTGTCCAATGAATACCAATTTATCGTGTGCATTTCTTCTTGGTGTAGCAATTTTAATGGCCAGTAGTGCAGTTCAGACCCGAGACAGTAACAGCTACCTGTCGTTGTCTCATAGCAGCAAGGCACAGTGACGATTACACCTGAATGCCACCAATGCTGTAGCTATTAATTCTTGCAATCGTCATGAAGCAATAGTTTCGACCGACTTTTATCGTATTTTTCCCGAATTTTAACAACTTACTTATTCCATCATTAAGCTTCTTGTCAGAGTTGTATTTATGTGGGACGGATTATTCGCAACATTCAAAGCCATCACTGCAGTGATAGCTAAAGGCGCCTACCTCTGAGGATTCTGTGGCAAAATTCCAAAGCAAGGAGAGGAGCTCGTGAGATAAAAAATCAGTGTGACAACCAAACAGATGAAGATAGGCAGTCAGGTAAGAATAATGTTTCCTCTGGTTAACAGAGGCTTCCTGCAAGCTGAAGCAAAAAGAAGGTTCCGTTAATGTGTAAGATACGTACCGTGTGTATTAAGAGGGTTCGGTATGAGGATCTCGGTCCAGTTGCCCGTGGTGCCGCCCTGACTGGACGGGAACGTGGTGACGGCGGTGATGCGGTGGCCGCGCCGCTCCAGCGCCCTCAGGTACGTCTCCGCCAGCACCCACTGGCTGCGGCCCGGCGACTGGAAGAGGCCCAGCACCTCGGCCGCCTCCAGAGGTGGCTCCAGCAACGCCGACGTCCCGAGCATCAGTAGGAGCGGCCTCACCTGTAACGATAGTGCGCAGATCAGGGGTAGATAGGAACCAGAGTGGACTGCATTTGTAGTAGTAGCAACTTCCAAACCAAACGCCCCAAATCAAAAGTTGTGCTGTACATATACCAGCAATAATTAATAAGGTAACAAAGAAACAGAGTAAGTGTAGGCCTATAAATATCATTATTTGAAATAGTACAGTTCCACAAAACTCAGACACTGGAAAGCTGTCAAGGGAGTGAAGCTGCAGAGGACAAGGGGTTATTTTTAGGAAATATGGTGCGAAATTGTGATTTAGTGTGTTTCAGTGGGCGATGCGCCAGCCTCACGGCAGACGGCGGCCGAAGGCTGGCCGACGCGTTATGCAGGTGACACACTTTCGCAGCGAGCATCGGTATGTGTGTATGGGCACGGCAGCCATCGGAACGCAGCATTAGCAGAATTATGCAGGCGCGGGCCGCGTGTGGCGCGGTTGCGTTAGCCAACTCATCGGAAACCTTCTAATAAACACGCCGCCGCGTAACCGGCGGATTCAGCAGCGGCCTGAACTATTTAAGCGGCTCCGGAAAGGCTCAAAATCATGAAAAGTTCAATTTTTACTTTTTTGCGTTTTCTGAATCTGCAGACTATTACCTTTTAATAGATATATAATTTATTCAATTCCGAAGACTACAACTATTTTTAAATTTTTTTTGAAATGTGTTCTACATGGGCGTGACCCACTGTGGCGCTGTTAAACTGCTGTAAAATGGTGTTATTATGCAATATTATGCAATAATGGAGGTGATAAAACCTATTTTCAGAGACTTAGCAGCACCTGAACTGTTGAAAAAGTGTATTCACGGAAAAACTCAAAACCCCAATGAAAGTGTAAATAGTGTTATATGGTCGAGAATCCCCAAGAGTGTATTTGTTGGAATAGAAACACTTCACTTTGGTGTGTATGATGCTGTTGCGACTTTCAATGATGGCAACATTGTAAGGTGCAAGGTATTTAGAAATATGGGAATGAAGATAGGTTCTAACATGGTACGAGCGATGCTTGCTTTAGACAAGGAACGCCCTGGGGCTGCAGACAGGGCTGTAAAGAGTCTAGAAATACAAGCAAGAGTAAACAGGAGGAGGAACAAGAGGAAGCTGGAGGAGGAGTTTGCAGAGGAAGAAGATAATCCATCCTATGGACGTGGAATGCACTAAAAAGTTAATCCAATCTTTGTCGCTCGATTCCCAAAACTTTTATTTTCTTATACTAATTACATGTTTTCTAAGGATCTTCCAAACATATTTGTTTCAAACTTTCAGTAAATGTCACACAGTACCTTCTGCATAATTTAACACAGCCTTTTTCCAAAAAACTGTATATTTTTGAATATATAAATAAAAAATTGCAAAAAAATGTTGTGAATTTTCATTACAATTGAAAAAAAATCATCTTTAATAACTGAACTAAAATTTTGTAAAATCCCTGTGTTAAGTTGTAGCCCATATTCCAATAAATAATCTGTAAAAAGTTCAACTTCCTATCTCAAATACTTTGTGAGGAAAGATGTAATTTATAAGCGTTATTTTAACATTGGAAGTATAGGGCGTTCCGGAGCCCCTTAAGGGCATCAGAGGTGGGCGTCGGCGTTCGGTTCGACCCATTGGGCGTTCGGTCGCTGTCACGTCGTCGTCATGACTGACGCCGTCTCCGAGGACCGGCCGGCGGTGGGCGTTGCCCACTGCTGCACCGGCGACTCCCGGCGTCGTCACTAGCGCAGCGTCTGCAGGAGGCAGCTGAGCTGGGCCCCGCCTCGTGCTGCTAACCTCCTACCGCCTGCGTAGCCGCTGACCGAGCGCCGCATCGCCTTCCCCGGACTGCGTGCGTATTAGCAGAACAAACAATAAAGAGGAAGACTGCTAAAAACAGTCACCTTCTTCTACCCAGCCACGCCTTACAACCCCGACCGCGTCACCCGCTCCAGTCACCCTGTTACAAAGCGAACATGCAGATGCCAATACGTGCTGTCTACATCAGAGGCAGTGAAATTGGTTTTTGAGTGAGGCTCAACAGAGTAGAGGCGTTGGTGTCTAGAAAATGATTTTGTCAGAGAGTACGTGGCTACGAAAGTGGTGGGGCGAGCTGAGATCCTGCTGCCAGGGCTGGAATATTGCTGAGGTGGCGTGTTGCAAGACCCAGGTCAGCTACCGTGGCCAGCTACACCACCCTGTGCCACGGCCTGATGCTGCACTGGCTCGGTCGCTTCCATGACCGAATGCAGGACGTGGTCACAGCAAAGCTCTGTACGTAGATGTAGACACTCGATGGTGAGGGCTAGCATAGCTCTTGGCTTTGAGCTGCTACCAAACCGATGATCTCGTGTGGATCAACCAGCTTCATCTGCTGGCTGTTAGTCTTTGAACAACTGCTCACGATTCCGAGGTTCAAGCTTGTATCAGATAGAGGAGACCATACCCAGTGTGACTCCATCTGGACTCTGGGCACCTCTACAGGGTCTCGGGTTTGGGACCTGCGCCCGGCACGCCTCATATCTCACTGCCAGAACTGCTGGCTGATCAGCTCACAGGCACCTGCTGCCACAACAGTGACCGACGTCAGCTTCCTATCAACAAGCCCACACGCTGAAGTCGCTGCTTCGCTGGGGCCACCCTCCCCCCCTTCCCCGCCCTATGTCCATTTACCCAGTTAGCACCTGCTGCCATTGCCTTGTGCCATGCTGAGGTACACGTGCTGCCTGGGGGTCGTCACACACCATTGATTCTCTGCCTTCCATCAGTGCATCGTTCTCTTACTAAACAAAGAATCTATTTCACAATTGTGTACTACCGATTCTATGTCTGCCGAGTTGATGGTATTATGAAACCAAAAACCCATCAACTGTGCACTCTACCCTGGGTTAGAGACGACCATCCTTGACCATTTAGTGACGTGTCCTCCATCCATCGCACTAGACTAGTGTCAGAAGAGAACCAGTGAAAACCAACGACATTGTGAGTCAGAATTCAGCTCATCTATCACAACATGGAGAGTGAGAACAAAACGTTTTTACTTCAAATGATTGAAAATGGTGGTACCGTTGGACTGCAGGATCGGTTTGAAGGTTGATCCATGGAAGTGGACTCAGATGTAACATTAAAGGCTCTGCTGAAGGTTTGTACACCGGGAAGGTGTGGGCTATGTTCAGTGTTCAGGCATAGTGCTCCATGCGTCCATCACTCAGTAATAAACAGCCTCAAATACAGAAGATCTGGGCATTACACCAGAGGACACAAAGAATGGGCAAGGTTAATACACGTATGTAAGCACAAGGTGTGTTTGTAGTCAAGAGCCTGACACTGATACTATGTTAATTTCTTCAGTCCTGTTCATGTAGACATAGCCTTATAATCATGGAGGATGTTCAAAGGGAAGAGAACGCTTGGAATTAGAAGTCAGTGGAATACAGCCCAACATCTCAGTATGAACTGTTCAGCTTCTGGCAAACAGTAACAGGAACTACAGCTGTAAACCTCACAAATCCTCTACTGCTTTCGCCCGATAATCCTTTAGAAGTACCACGTGCTAAGATCACGACCTTCGTGAATAACACTTTGAATCTGGCCGCACTCACTTCCCCAGACGAGCATATGGCCACATAGAGCATTAGAGTGGAACCGATGTGCCACAATATTCAGCAGTATCACAGCAGATACCATCGCAGGATAACAGTAAAAAGAACTTCATGTTCATGATACTGGTCGTCGTTTGTGCAGCCGATGCCCGTCTACAGTGGGGAACAACCCACCATGTGGAACTCCCAGTCCAAATTTTCTGACTCAGTGGTTCACCTCTAAGTTTTAAGTAGTTACTAATGTACCAGTACAAGCCTTACGGCGGATTGAACAAAGGACAAGAGACAACCAATGCAGAAATCAGTATAAATAGAAATGTAAATATTCGTTTTTTCAAAATCGTGTCTCCAAATGTTCTTCTCTGATTACATTGAAATTTTACACAACTTTGCATTCCATTCGAATTCTTGCGTGTTTTATATACCTACTGGAGCGTCATGTAGTACATTCACATTCAATACTGTGTCAAAATTTCAAAGCAATTGGTAAAGAACATTCAGAGATTTAAGATTTTCAACAAACGAATATTTACATCTATATAAATGAAAATGCAGACGTTTTTTGTTTCAAATCGCAAATCTCTATAAGTTCTACATCGATTGCTTCCAAATTTTGACACAACGTTGCATTCGAATACGAGCAAATTTTTATGTACATATTTTTAAATTATATATAATATATGTAGTATATGTATATGTAGTATATGTATTATATATAATATATGTAGTAAAGGGGAAACGGTATTATCAAAAACCTGAAAAGTACTTGGCAGATGTGCTTCAGTGAAGGGTGAACATCAATAAAACTGACAGACAGCAGGGACTTAATTTCGTCTGGAAATGGAGGGAGAAAATGGATGGTGTGCATCCAACGACAACAAATCCTCCCGGAACACTGTACAGAGCTGCATCATATCGACGTCTCAACAGATGTTCAAAGTGGCCTCTGTGGGATGCAATGCAGACGTTGTCATGCAGGATACACGTAACTGTACTTTGTTGGTGGATCGCTTGTCTGGAGATTGTACAGGGGTGCGTCTCAGCACCCTCTAGAACCCCGTCCTCCAGATCTGGTGTACGCACAGCCTGCGGCCTACCGGCACATTCGTCTGTCTAAATGTCCCCGTGACGATGCAAACATCGAATAAGGGCTTGCAATCTTGTGTGATGTGGTTGGTGTCTGTCAGGGTACTTGTTCTGGTACAGCTGTGCTGCCTCTCGACCGCTGCCATTTGCTTGGACGCTACACAGACACCATCTCGGCTTGTTCCCGACATCAATACCGGACCATTCTCCTGCTTACATTTCGCTGCGTCAGACACACAGCCTGCAACACACAAGGAACCCACGGAGCGTAGTCAGAGGAACTGTCATTTGTCAGAGCCGTCTACCGTGGAGACGATCCATTTCCGGACCCATGTTCACAGGACCTTTTCCCCTTTTTTCCTCCATTTCCAATCAGGAATCCGCCCCTGCAGTTTTGCATCACCCCAGTTCTCAGAACTCATGAAGATAGACGTTGACTGTGGGTATTATTCACAGACACAGTCCCTTTGACTGTTCAGAGACGTCACTAAACCCGCCCAGATACGTAAACAACCATGCACGAGCAGCGCCTATTAGACGGAGGAGGTCCGACAGCCGATCAGTTCCAGTCATTCCACCAGGAAGGAGGTACACGGCTCGTGTTGTCTGTAGGTCAACCATGCCTAGACGGTCAATACAGCGGTTCGATCGCAACCGCATAGTTACTTTTATGCCAGGAAGGGCTCTCAGCAAGGGAAGTGTCCAAGTGTCTTGGAGTGAACCGAAGCGATGTTGTTCGGACGTGGAGGAGATGCAGAGAGACATGCCTCGCTCAGGCCGCCCAAGGGCTACCGCTGCAGTAGATGATTGATTGACTGATTGATTGATTTTTATTGCCCAAAAACAAAACATTTACAGGGATGTAAAGCTTGTATAAGCAACGTCAATAAATGTACAAACAACAATGACAATAAATACACAAATAATTAATCTATGTTAGAAATTATGCTCACAGAAATCTTCCATTGTATAAAAACCATTTTGAATTAATAAAGTTCTTACAAATATCTTAAATTTTTTCAGCTCCAGACTTTTAACTGACTCTGGTAGTTTATTAAATAGCTTTACAGATGTGTGTTTGAAGCTGTTTAGAGTTTTGGTACATGAGCAGTAGTGTTTTCTTACATCATTACAGTGTCGTGTATTATAACTATGTACATCAGAATTCAGATCAAAACTAGACAAGTTCTTTTCAATGTACAAGAATCATTGAAAGGACATGGAAAAGTCATAATACTAAGTTTAATAAATAATTCTCTACAGTGAGTTCTAGGTGGTACTTTACATATCAGTCTCACAGCTTTTTTTCTGGGCTGTAAATAAGCATTTTGAGTAGCAATTATTTCCCCACAAGATTGTCCCATATGTCAAATGAGATTGAATATAGCTACAATAGACAGAAAGCACAATCTACTGTTGCTTGTAATTTTCTGAGCATAAATATTCCTTTAGAAATTTTGTTGTTAAGTAATTCACATGTGCCTGCAAGCCTAAATTATTTTGCAAAACAATGCCAAGTAACTTTACAGGAACTGTCTCTAAGGTGATTCTATTGTTATAAGAAATCTTTAATTCCTGTGTTTTATTTATGTTCATGGCCGCTACCTACGGATTATGGCTCGCAGGAAACCTTACAGCAACGCCACCTTGTTCAATAATGCTTTTCGTGCAGCCACAGGACGTTGTGTTACGACTCAAACTGTGCGCATCAGACTGCATGATGCGCAACTTCACTCCCGACGTCCATGGCGATGTCCATCTTCGCAACCACGACACCATGCAGCGCGGTACAAATGGGCCCAACAACATGCCGAATGGACCGCTTTGGACTGACATCTCATTCTCTTCACCGATGACTATCGGATATGCCTTCAACCAGACAATCGTCGGAGACGTATTTGGAGGCAACCCGGTCAGGCTGAACACCTTGTTAGACACACTGTCCAGAGAGCCAGCAGGGTGGAGGTTACCTGCTGTTTTGGAGTGGCACTGTATGTGGCCGACGTACGCCGCTGGTGGCATGGAAAGCGCCGTAACGGCTGTGCGAAAGTGAACGACATACTCAGACCGATAGTTCAACCATATCGGCAGCATATCGGCGAGGCATTCGTCTTCATGGACGACAATTCGCGCCCCCATTGTGCACAATCAGGATAACGACATCCCTCGACTAGAGTGGCCTGCATGTTCTCCAGACATGAACCCTATCCAACATGCCTAGGATAGATTGAAAAGGGCTGTTTATGGACGATGTAACCAACGCCGAATCGCCGTTGAGGAGTGCGACAATCTGGACCAACAGTGCCTTGATGAACATGTGTACAGTATGCCACGACAAATACAGGCATGCATCAATACAAGAGGACATTCTACTGGGTGTGAGAGGTACCGGTGTGTACAGCAATCTGGACCAAACCTCTGAAAGTCTCGCTGCGTGGTGGTACAACAAGCAATGTGTGGTTTTCATGAGCACTAAAAAAGGGCGGAAATTATGTTTATGTTGAACTCTATTCCAATTTTCTGTACAGGTTCCGCAACGCTCGGAGCCGAGGTGATGGGAAACTTTTTGACCGGGCCAAATATCTCACGACATATGCATCAAACGAAAAAACTACAAAGAACGAAACTCGTCTAGCTTGAAAGGGGAAATCAGATGGCGCTATGGTTGGCCCGCTAGATGGCGCAGCCATAGGTCAAACGGATACCAACTGCGTTTTTTTAAATAGGAGCCCCCATTTTTTTACACATTCGTGTAGTACGTAAAGAAATATCAGTGTTTTAGTTGGACCACTCTCTTCGCTTTGTAATAGATGGCGCTGTAATAGTAACAAACGTATAAGTACGTCGTATCACGTAACATTCCGCCAGTACGGACGGTATTTGCTTCGTGATACACTACCCGTGTTAAAATGGACCGTTTACCAATTGCGAAAAAGGTCGATACCGTGTTGATGTAAGGCTATTGTGATAAAAATGCCCAACGGGCGTGTGCTATGTATGCTGCTCGGTATCCTGGACGACATCATCAAAGTGTACCGACCGTTCGCCGGACAGTTACGTTATTTAAGGAAACAGGATGTGTTCAGCCACATGTGAAACGTCAACCACGACCTGCAACAAATAATGACGCCCAAGTAGGTGTTTTAGCTGCTGTCGCGGCTAATCCACACATCAGTAGCAGACAAATTGCGCGAGAATCGGGAATCTCAAAAACGTCGGTGTTGAGAATGCTACATCAACATCGATTGCACCCGTACCATATTTCTATGCACCAGGAATTGCATGGCGATGACTTTGAACGTCGTGTACAGTTCTGCCACTGGGCACAAGAGAAAGTACGGGACGATGACAGATTTTTTCCACGCGTTCTATTTAGCGACGAAGCGTCATTCACCAACATCGGTAACGTAAACCGGCATAATACGCACTGTTGGGCAACGGAAAATCCACGATGGCTGCGACAAGTGGAACATCAGCGACCTTGAAGTGTTAATGTGTGGTGCAACATTACGGGAGGAAGGATAATTGGCCCCATTATATCGATGGCAATCTAAATGGTGCAATGTGTGCTGATTTCCTACATAATGTTCTACCGATGTTACTACGAGATGTTTCACTGCATGACAGAATGGTGATGTACTTCCAACATGATGGATGTCTGGCACATAGCTCGCGTGCAGTTGAAGCGGTATTCAAGAACATATTTCATGAGAGGTGGATTGGTCGTCGAAGCACCATACCATGGCCCGCACGTTCAGCGGATCAGACGTCCCCGGATTTCTTTCTGTGGGGAAAGTTGAAGGATATTTGCTATCGTGATCCACCGACAACGCCCGACAACATGCATCAAGCATTGTCAATGCATGTGCGAACATTACGGAAGGCGAACTATTCGCTGTTGAGAGGAATGTCGTTGCAAGTATTGCCAAATTCATTGAGGTTGACGGACATCATTTTGAGCATTTATTACATTAATGTGGTATTTACAGGTAATCACGCAGTAACAGCGTGCGTTCTCAGAAATGATAAGTTCACAAAGGTACATGTATCACATTGGAACAACCGAAATAAAATGTTCAAACGTACCTACGTTCTGTATTTTAATTTAAAAAACCTACATGTTACCAACTGTTCGTCTAAAATTGTGAGCCATATGTTTGTGACTATTCAAGCGCCATCTATCACAAAGCGAAAAAAGTGGTCCAACTAAAACATTCATGTTTTTTGACGCACTGCACGAATATGTAATAAAAAATGGGGGTTCCAATTTTTTAAAAAACGCAGTTGATATCCGTTTGACCTATGGCAGCGCCATCTAGCGGGCCAACCATAGCGCCATCTGGTTTCCCCATTCAAGCCAGACCAGTTTCGTCCTTTGTAGCTTTTTCGTTTGACGCCTATTTCGTGACATATTTGGCCCGGTAACGATCAATGGACTACCCTGTATAGAACAAATGTTTATTTTACTTTGTTGCTTATCAGGCCAACCATGGACTGCCCATGAAATTCTATGACTGTAACCCAAACATGTGTCGTTAATTGTTGAAATATTGTAAGTACTCCTTTTATTTTGTTTTTGGACTGAATTTATTCTGATTTCTGCAACCAATGGTTGCAACGTCTTCTACACTGAAGCGCCAAAGATACTGGTACAGTAGAACCACTCTGATCCGTCACCTTCGGGACCCGGACCATGGTCGGAACGAAACAAAGGTCGGATTATCCGAAAAATCTAATATTTATTGCAAAAAATATAAAAAGACATTTAGTACAAAAAATCAAACGATTTAAGAACTAAAAGACGTCTACAGTAATATAAAAAGATGTTTTTTACGCAGTGTTAAACAATATACACTCCTGGAAATTGAAATAAGAACACCGTCAATTCATTGTCCCAGGAAGGGAAACTTTATTGACACATTCCTGGGGTCAGATACATCACATGATCACACTGACAGAACCACAGGCACATAGACACAGGCAACAGAGCATGCACAATGTCGGCACTAGTACAGTGTATATCCACCTTTCGCAGCAATGCAGGCTGCTATTCTCCCATGGAGACGAACGTAGAGATGCTGGATGTAGTCCTGTGGAACGGCTTGCCATGCCATTTCCACCTGGCGCCTCAGTTGGACCAGCGTTCGTGCTGGACGTGCACACCGCGTGAGACGACGCTTCATCCAGTCCCAAACATGCTCAATGGGGGACAGATCCGGAGATCTTGCTAGCCAGGGTAGTTGACTTACACCTTCTAGAGCACGTTGGGTGGCACGGGATACATGCGGACGTGCATTGTCCTGTTGGAACAGCAAGTTCCCTTGCCGGTCTAGGAATGGTAGAACGATGGGTTCGATGACGGTTTGGATGTACCGTGCACTATTCAGTGTCCCCTCGACGATCACCAGTGGTGTACGGCCAGTGTAGGAGATCGCTCCCCACACCATGATGCCGGGTGTTGGCCCTGTGTGCCTCGGTCGTATGCAGTCCTGATTGTGGCGCTCACCTGCACGGCGCCAAACACGCATACGACCATCATTGGCACCAAGGCAGAAGCGACTCTCATCGCTGAAGACGACACGTCTCCATTCGTCCCTCCATTCACGCCTGTCGCGACACCACTGGAGGCGGGCTGCACGATGTTGGGGCGTGAGCGGAAGACGGCCTAACGGTGTGCGGGACCGTAGCCCAGCTTCATGGAGACGGTTGCGAATGGTCCTCGCCGATACCCCAGGAACAACAGTGTCCCTAATTTGCTGGGAAGTGGCGGTGCGGTCCCCTACGGCACTGCGTAGGATCCTACGGTCTTGGCGTGCATCCGTGCGTCGCTGCGGTCCGGTCCCAGGTCGACGGGCACGTGCACCTTCCGCCGACCACTGGCGACAACATCGATGTACTGTGGAGACCTCACGCCCCACGTGTTGAGCAATTCGGCGGTACGTCCACCCGGCCTCCCGCATGCCCACTATACGCCCTTGCTCAAAGTCCGTCAACTGCACATACGGTTCACGTCCACGCTGTCGCGGCATGCTACCAGTGTTAAAGACTGCGATGGAGCTCCGTATGCCACGGCAAACTGGCTGACACTGACGGCGGCGGTGCACAAATGCTGCGCAGCTAGCGCCATTCGACGGCCAACACCGCGGTTCCTGGTGTGTCCGCTGTGCCGTGCGTGTGATCATTGCTTGTACAGCCCTCTCGCAGTGTCCGGAGCAAGTATGGTGGGTCTGACACACCGGTGTCAATGTGTTCTTTTTTCCATTTCCAGGATTGTATTAACCAAAAAACGTCTACACACACTATAATATGTATTGGTTTTAAAAGGAAAAACGACAAACAAATTACAGTACTTTACTGTACTTAATAACGTATAAACGATATATACTGTAAACTAAAAATGTTTATAGCAGTTTATATGAAAAAGAAATTTTTTACAAAGAAATAAACTAATGTATGTATAAACTAAGAAATTATTATACTGTATGCATTGTTTTTACAGTAAAAACGAAAACAAGTTACCTATAAAAAAAAGTCAGTGATACATTTTTGTTTAGCAGATGTTATTCTAGATTTAGCTGCAGTGTCCCTCCATTTTTTTATCCACAAAACGTCCATTGGAGTTGAAGTTGGATTCTGCTCGATGTATTGAAGGGCGATGTCAAAAGCGTTTTTTGCACGTTGTGTGAAATCCGGGTGGGGGGTTCGTCTTCACCGTCCGAGTCCTCATTCACAGTTTCCTGGCTAACTGCGGCAACAATCTGGTCGTCATTGAGCTCTTCAAAAGATCCACTCTTCAGTTTCATTGGCACGTTCGACTCCAGAGTTTGTAGATCTTTAACGATTTCCAGTGCGTCGTTGTTTTGCTGACCTTCGGTATGCTCATTTTCAGTCATAACTTGTGGCCAAAGCTTATGCCACGATTTCCGCAGTGTGTCAGGTTTCAGTTCAATCCATGCTGCAGCGATTGTGTAGATAGCATCTTTGATGTTCAGGGATTTCATTGCCTCAAATAAGTTATGACCTCTTTCAGATCTTTCCAAGATTGAGCTGATATACTTTCTGCGATATCGCCTTTTTAACCATTCGATAACGCCCTGATCCATTGGTTGCATGAGTGAGATAACATTAGGAGGCAGAAAGAGAGCTTTTATGTTCCCTTTCACCAAATCTTCCTCAAACGCATGTGATGGTGCGTCATCCAACAGCAGTAGAGCACGAACTGCTTCAAGTCTTTTTCGACCGATGGCACAAACTCGAAGAAAAACCAGGATTTAAAAAGGTTGCAGCCCATCCAAGTAGATTTTTGATTGCGGCAATAAACCGGCAAGGAAGATAAGTTTATATTTTTGAATGCCTTTGGCTTCTTAGATTTGCTAATGACGAACAAGCGGAGCTTGTGGGTACCATCTGCGGTGCTACAAGGAATGACTGTTATTCTATCTTTTATAAGTTTCGTTCCTACCACGGATTCATTTGAAGCTGTGAGTTCAGCCCTGTCTCGTCGATGTTATACACTTGGCATGGTAACAGTTCATTTTCTTCTACAATTTCTTAACAGGAAACTCCTTAGCAGCTGCGGCATCGGCAGATAGTTATTCACCGGAAATAGAAACAAATCGGGCACCATGACGAGTTTTCCAACGATCAATCCAGCCTTCATTGGCAGCAAATTTACTTTCGGCTTCCAGTTTTTTTGTGCAAAACTATCGCTTTTTCTTTGAGAATTGGCCCGGATTTTGGAGTTCCTTTCCTTCTTTCTTGACAAAACCACATCGACAATGCGTTATCAAACAGTTCAAGTTTAGGCTTTTTTGTTTTGCGATTCTTCAGAGTGTTTTCACCATCAATCGTAACTGTATAGGATTCAATGTCTTTCCGATTCTTCCTCCAATCCTTAATAGTCGTAACACCTACAGTCAGTTCCATTGCAATTTTTTGGAGCGATTCTCCTTCGTCCTGTCTTTGCAGCACTGCTAATTTTTCATTTAGTGAAAGAGTTACGTGTTTAAGCAAACAACGACGTTTTTTAATCCCAACAAAGGATAAAACTGCACAATAACGTACAGTATAACAATATGCGCAGCGATAGACGCCGCAACAATGGCCAGACAGGCGTCCAGTCAGTGACGAGTCGGCACAGGCTGGCGAGCCTGAACAGGGTCGGACTAACCGGAGTGACGGACCATCCAAGGTCGGATTAGAGGGGTTCTACTGTATAGGCATACGCATTCAAATACAGAGATATGCAAACAGGCAGAATGCGGCGCTGCGGTCGGCAACGCCTATATAAGACAATAAGTGTCTGGCGCAGTTATTAGATCGGTTACTGCTGCTACGATGGCAAGTTATTAAGATTTAAATGAGTTTGAACGTGGTGTTACAGTCGGCGCACGAGCGATGGGACACAGCAGGTCTGAGGCAGCGACGAACCGTATGACCATTTCACGAGTGTACCGTGAATATCAGGAATCCGGTAAAACATCAAACCTCTGACATCGCCGCGGCCGGAAAAACATCCTGTAAGAACGGGACCAACGACCACTGAACAGAATCGTTCAACGTGACAGAAGTGCAACCCTTCCGTATATCTCAATGCTGGGCCATCAACAAGTGTCAGTGTGCGAACCATTCTACGTAACATCATCGATATGGGCTTTCGCAGACGAAAACCCATTCTTGTACCATTGATGGCTGCACGACAAAAAGTTTTACGCCTCGCTTGGGGCTGTCAACACCGACTTTCGACTGTTGATGACTGAAAACACGTTGCCTGGTCGGACGAGTCTCGTTTCAAATTGTATCGAGCGGATGGACGTGTACGGGTATCTCCGTACCTAATGAATCCATAGACCCTACACGTCACGGGGGACTATTTAGGCTGATGGAGACTCTGTAATTGTGCGGGACGTGTGCAGTTGGAGTGATATGGAACCCCTGATACGTCTAGATACGACTCTGACAGATGACACGTAGGTGTCCATTGTGCATTCCGACGGACTTGGGACAATCAGACACCCCACACGTCCAGAATTGCTACAGACTGGCTCCAGGAACACTCTTCTGCCTTTAAACACTTCCGCTGGTCACCAAACTCCCCAGTCAGGAACATTATTGAATGCATTTGGGATGCCTTGCAAAGTGCTGTTCGGAAGAGATCTCCCCCCCCCCCCCCACGTACTCTTACGGATTTATGGACAGCCCTGTAGGATTCATGGTGTCAGTTGCCTCCCACACTACTTCAGACATCAGTAGAGTCCATGCCACGTCGTGTTGCGGCACTTCTGCGTGCTGGCGGGGGCCCTACACGATATTATTCAGCTCTACTAATTTCTTTGCCACTTCAATTTCATTAATTTTTTTTCTAGTACGCATGCAGTTGCTTGAGAATGGTTACACAGCCGAAACAACGTATTACACAAATTGTTTAAAAAAAGGAATGTTAAACAACTGATGCAGGAAACATTTCTCTCAAGATCAGTATTCCAGGTTAGAGAATGAGAAACAGCGATACGCAAAATGGAAAACAAAGGTAATCGCCACAGTTCTGTTGTCAACCGATAGTGCGTATACAATGTGTGTTTGTGTGAAGTGGTTGGTGTCGAGAATTATTGAACGTCTTTTTTTTTTTTTTGAGGAATGTATAAAAAAGCTGTATATTGCCCACTACGGATAAGCCGAATTAGGTTGTACTGGTTTTAATAGACTGTGCTTCTATTTGGAACGATGCAGCTTGTGTCTCCTTTTAGATTTTTCCGTGGTTTTTCCAAATTACTTCACACAAATGCCTGGGGGCTTCCTACTACAGGGACACTACCGTCAGCCTTGCCTATCAGTGAAAACCAGGCCTGTAAGTGTTTGAATCTTGCACACAGGAAACAGGAAGAAACTGTATTTGTTCTCAGTTTGCTATCCTTACGAAAGCGATCCACGAGTGAATAAAACTACTACTACTACTGCTGCTACTACAATACTACTACAACTGCCTCTACTACCACAATCGCAAGATGCAGGAGAATGAGATGAAATTAAACGAGAGAAAACGATAATAATAGGGCATGTAGCAGAGACTGATTAATTTGTCCTGTCTACTACAATGGAACTAGTCTTAAAATATTTATACACTTTTTCAGACCCTTCGACACGTTACAGATGAATTATTTGAATTCCGGAATAGCGGAATGTATGTTCAACACGACACGTATTGTTAATGATATGCACAAAGAATTAGTTAGCTACGTTTCCCTGCTATAGACAAAATAAACGGTATTAATACACACGTTGTGTGTTCAAATGTGTGTGAAATCTTATGGGACTTAACTGCTAAGGTCATCAGTCCCTAAGCTTACACACTACTTAATATAAATTATCCTAAGGACAAACACACACACCCATGCCCGAGGGAGGACTCGAACCTCCGCCGGGACCAGCATCAAAGTCCATGACTGCAGAGCCTGAGACGGCTCGGCTACACATTTTGTCTCCCTTGTTATTTAGAACAGTTTTTTTTGGCAGCTGCAGATCTACAAACTGTGTACCTTAATTACCTTCTTTTGGAGCTGTAGCGAAGGTCTCATTTAACACCAAACGCGTTTCGCTTTATTCTGATGTATATTCTGTGGTCACTGTAACAATACGGTTTATTGTTATAATTTTGTTCGCTAGGATTATGGACAGTTCGCATGCTTTACTTAGTACTGCAAATAGTTTCCGTTCCATCATTATTCACGGTTTTCTGTCGTTTACTTCATTCTTCCTGTACTTTCACGTGTACATGTGAAACAGCAGTTTCACTGCACTAAAATATATTCACGTTTCTGTGTTCCCTAGAGGCCTTCACCTGAAGTACCAAAACATCCACCTCAAGTTTCCTCACACGATTCGATTTAAAACTGCTGGTAGTAGTGAGTAAAACACGCGAACTGTGCATGATGCTAGCGAACAAAATTGTCATAGGAAGAAAACCATGTCGTTACAATGACTGAAGATGCTTTAGAATAAAGGGATACGCGTTTCGTCTTAATAAGCCTTTCAATACAGTTGCAAACGACTGCAATTTATTAATTTATTAATTACTCCCATTGTTTATCGCCTGCCTGAAACGTTCCTTGATAAACAATAAGCCGGAAGTCGAAAACATTTTGAATAATCATGTTTTAATTGTTGTAGAGAAAATAGGATCTAAACGTTCATTAGAAGAAGCAAGGCAATTAATGGAACAGGCCTTACCCATACCATTTGATGCAATTGAAATTTCACCCGCCTCTCCTTCTGAAATTAAGAAGATAATAAGCCCTCTCAAGAATAAAAGCTCACATGGAATTGATGGAATTTCCAGCAGGATAATAAAAGCTTGTTGCCAAGAAATAAGTGGGATTCTTACCCACATATGTAATAGCTCTCTGAAGCAGGGTATTTTCCCAGATAGACAACATCGGTAGCTCCGTGAGGCTATTTGCAAAAAAATGGTTCAAATGGCTCTGAGCACTATGGGACTCAACATCTTAGGTCATAAGTCCCCTAG
Source organism: Schistocerca nitens (assembly GCF_023898315.1). Taxonomy (NCBI): domain Eukaryota; kingdom Metazoa; phylum Arthropoda; class Insecta; order Orthoptera; family Acrididae; genus Schistocerca; species Schistocerca nitens. Next base: position 16,407,749 of record NC_064622.1, read on the forward strand.
AACTTAGAACTACTTAAACCGAACTAACCTAAGGACATCACACACACCCATGCCCGAGGCAGGATTCGAACCTGCGACCGTAGCAGTCCCGCGGTTCCGGACTGCAGCGCCAGAACCGCTAGACCACCGCGGCCGGCGGCTATTTGCAGATGACACGGTTGTCTACAAGAAAGTAGCAACATCAGAAGACTCGTACGTACTCCAGGAAGACCTGCAGAGGATTAATGAATGGTGCGACAGCTGGCAGCTTTCCCTAAACGTAGATAAATGTAATATAATGCGCATACATAGGGGCAGAAATCCATTCCAGTACGATTATGCCATAGGTGGTAAATCATTGGAAGCGGTAACGACCGTAAAATACTTAGGAGTTACTATCCGGAGCGATCTGAAGTGGAATGATCACATAAAACAAATAGTGGGAAAAGCAGGCGCCAGGTTGAGATTCATAGGAAGAATTCTAAGAAAATGTGACTCATCGACGAAAGAAGTAGCTTACAAAACGCTTGTTCGTCCGATTCTTGAGTATTGCTCATCAGTATGGGACCCTTACCAGGTTGGATTAATAGAAGAGATAGACATGATCCAGCGAAAAGCAGCGCGATTCGTCATGGGGACATTTAGTCAGCGCGAGAGCGTTACGGAGATGCTGAACAAGCTCCAGTGGCGGACACTTCAAGAAAGGCGTTACGCAATACGGAGAGGTTTATTATCGAAATTACGAGAGAGCACATTCCGGGAAGAGATGGGCAACATATTACTACCGCCCACATATATCTCGCGTAATGATCACAACGAAAAGATCCGAGAAATTAGAGCAAATACGGAGACTTACAAGCAGTCGTTCTTCCCACGCACAATTCGTGAATGGAACAGGGAAGGGGGGATCAGATAGTGGTACAATAAGTACCCTCCGCCACACACCGTAAGGTGGCTCGCGGAGTATAGATGTAGATGTAGATGTAGATGTAGACTGAAGTGTGCCATTACTAAACCACTGCATAAAAAAAGGGATACGTCAGATGTCAACAACTACCGCCCAATCTCTCTTCTGACTGCTTATCCAAAATTCTTGAAAAAGTAATGTATTGTATAGTAGCTCCACACCTTTGTAAACATAAAGTTTCAACAAAATGTCAGTTTGGTTTCCAGAAGGGTTTTTCAACGGAAAATGCTATATATACTTTCACTAATGAAACATTAAATGCTCTGAGTAACCGGAAGTCACCCGTTGGGATTTTTTGGGATCCCTCAAAGGCTTTGGATTGTGTAAATCATGGAATACTTCTAGATAAGCTCAAGTACTGTGGTATGAATGGGACAGCGCTCAAATGATTTAAATCTTACCTAACTGGAAGAGTGCAGAAAGTTGAAGTAAGAAGTTCACATAATATGCAAAAATCTGGTGATTTGTTAAACTGGGGAACAATCAAGAATGGGGTGCCACTAGGTTCGGTCTTGGGTCCTCTGCCGTTCTTAATATATATTAATGACTTGCCATTCTATATTCACGAAGATGCAAAGCTGGTACTTTTTGCCGATGATACAAGTATAGCTATCACACCCACCAGACAAGAATTAACTGGTTAAACTGTAAACGACATTTTTCAGAAAATCATTAAGTGGTTCTCTGCAAATGGGCTCTCATTAAACGTTGACAAAACGCAGTATATACAGTTCCACACAGTAAACGGAATGACACCATTAATAAATATAGACTTCGATCAGAAATCGGTAGCTAAGGTAGAATATTCAAAATTTCTAGGTGTATGCACTGATGAGGGGTTGAACTGGAAAAAACACATTGAGGATCTGCTGAAACATTTGAGTTCAGCTGCTCATGCTATTAGGTTCATTGCAAATTTTGGAGATATACATCTGAGTAAATTAGCTTACCACGCCTATTTTCATTCTCTGCTTTCGTATGGCATCATATTCAGGGGTAACTCATCATTGAGTAAAAGAGTATTCATTGCACAAATGCGTGTAATCAGAATAATTGCTGGAGCTCATCCAAGATCATCCTGCAGACACTTATTTAAAGAGCTAGAGATCTTCACTCTAGCCTCACAATATATATATATATATATATATATATATATATATATATATATATATATATATATATATATATATATTCACTTTTGAAATTTGTTATTAATAATCCGAACGAATTCAAAAGTAATAGCAGTGTACATGACTACAACACTAGGAGGAAGGATGATCTTCACTACTCAAGGTTAAATCTAACTTTGGCTCAGAAGAGGGTAAATTATGCTGCCACAAAAGTCTTTGGTCACTTACCTAGCATCAGAAGTCTGACAGATAGCTATATAGCATTAAAATGAAAATTAAAAGTATTTCTTAATGGCAACTCCTTCTACTCATTAGATGAATTTTTAGATATAGTAAGTGTGTAATTCCCCAAACCCCACAAAAAAAATTAAAAATATTGAGTATCATGTAATATTTTGTGTAATGTAATATGTTGTATAGGCACCTTTTATTAACCTGACACGTTCCACACCATTACGAAGTGTCGTATTATGATCTATGGAACAAGTACTAATCTAATCTAATCTAATCTAAAACTAAACCTACTGCGAGCGAAACTCCTTCCACCTGCTCGTCTACTACTTCAGCGGATTGCCTGGCCGGGCTACTGACCGACTCTATTGCGTCAGCTGCCGACCGAACTGCTTGAGAGAACTTGCATTCTGCCGTGGCTACTTGTAAACGCGCCGCAGCGGCTTCACTGCGCTATCGCCTGTCAAATTGCGACTGCTCGCTTTAGCACAGCGCTCCGGTACTTCTGCTCTGCGCTCACCATGTTGGAAACCTTTCTTGCCATTTACTGTGTTTCTTTACCGCGTCCGTCCAACCCTTAACATTCGCGGACTCTTAGTTTCCCGAACAATCCAGCGCGGAATAATTGCGCGGTCCATTTCCTCTACCGCGTCTATTAAAATTACCTCTTCCCCTTCGCATCATATCGATTTGATAACGTTCGTTATCTCTTTTGTCATCATCATGCAACCTTTGATTCCTATTCCCGTTATTTCTATTCTGGCGGTAATTATTGTTTTCGCGCCAATGGTTCTCATCACTGACCTTTTCCAGAAACGCTGTGAACGATTTGTGGTTGCTACCCACGTATCTCTTAGAATCTTCTGGCAGCTTCTGCCAGAGTTCCCAAATAATTTCGGAATCTGATCTACGATTCCTTAAATCAGCTGACTTCCTATATCAGGACTCACAAAATCCTTTCATGCTCATTTGGTTGTTCCTTTCGAACATTCTGACCATTGCAAACTCACGCCATAGGATATTTTGTATGTTTTCGGAACAGTATTCGTCCAAAAATTGTTGCCCAACCATACTGAAGGACATTTCATCAGTACTCAGGTTTATGCCCCATCTTTTAGCATCTCCTGCTAATCCACTAAATACGATGTTGATCTTTTCCTGATCGGTGCTATTTTCAGGAAAAGCCTCTCACAATTTTTTACGAAAACCACAGGGGATAATCCGCTATGTTTTTTGTAAGGATCGAAGTTTTCTTCGCCCCCCAATACTTTGCTATAACGTACTCCCTTTACTACGTAATAAATGATGTTCTTAATTTGATTTTCACGGTTGCTAACCTTCTCCTGAGTGCAAGTCGTGTTATTACAGCATTTTGCCTGGCAAAGTTCTACCTGTTTCTTTAGCCCTTTTGCAGTTCCTTGAACAGTATTTCTCAGTTGAGATATCTGTTCCTTATTCGTCTCAATGATGGTTTCCTTCGCTTGTGAAATCTCCTCTTTCACTTCAGCTTTAACCATAGTTTCGACTTGCTCTTGTATTTTCTCTACTTCTGTTTCAAACCTAGCATTGATTTCAACGATTTCAGTTTGAATGTTGCTAACATCTTCCTTCAGATCCTTAATGTCACTTTTCATATTTATTAATTCCTCAGTAAGAAATCCTATTTTATTGTTTACCTTTCCTATCTGTTCAGTTTGTTTTTTAAGCTGTGTATGTACATGTTTTGTGTCTTCTTTAAATTGTTGTTTTGTGTGTTCTTTAAGCTGTTCATTCTGAGATTTAATTTGCTCAGTTTGCCTTTGAAGCTGTTGTTCTGTTTGAATTTTAAGCTGTTCACTTTGGGATTTGATTTGTTCACTCTGGGATTTGATTTGTTCACTCAACGTTTTGGTCTGTGTCTCTATGTGCATATTAATGCTGTTCAACAAAGCATACCAATCTACTTTGCGATTTTTGTTCTGTGTCATTTCCCTGACCCCTGTCTTCCTCTTAAGAAAGCCATAAACTGAAAGATACCCCCGAACGGCTAGTCATATTAGACGTAGCGGCGAGGTAAGGAAACCTGCGTGTTATTTTGCAGATGACCAGAATTTTCAAAGCCAGTGTGCTCCAGTAGACACAGTAAAGGCGAAAGAAATATCTTCATTACTTCTCAACGATTGTCGTACAAAAGTGGAAGACTTTCAGTTCATCGATTTCCATAACAATTTATTCTCCTGCTCCCATCAGGTACTCTCTCCCATAATTTCTTTATCTGAGACCCTACATGCCTGCTGCGTGGAAGCACATTACTTGCCGAATGCTTTTATTACGTGCTGCAAATCTAGCATCTTGGTTGAAAGTAAAAATATCATAGATGAAATCAGTACCGCCCTCGTAAGCAACCTTCATGGTTCTGGCACTGCTAAGAATGTACTCAGCCTACACTACGATGTAACTGTAAAAGATCTTGGGCACTCCAATCATCTCGAAACGGCACTGTTACTCTGTTTCGTATCATCTGCCACTTGGCTCCCTCAAGTAATTTATAAATACGTGAGTCAGAGTGAATCTCACTCTTTTACTATTACGTGCAGTCTCTGGAGGAAGGATGGGCGAGATAATGTGTTCATTTATTATCCAGTGATGCCTCATGAACCACCTCCCACCCTGTAAATCTTCATGAGTGGATGGATGAATCAGTTTGTTCTCAACGGTCCGTGGCGAACCAGTGAGTCAACTACAGCATGCGTCCAGCTATGCTAGCCCGACAGTGTTCTGTAGTTATGTGATTACTGGTGAAGGTGGAGTGTGTCAAATGTATTCTGTTCCCTTTCATGCTCACTGTCCAGTAGTTGTATAGAAAGAAGTAGAGCGCGTTCTAGTTCTCGCCAACCCCTACCGTCTGCTCCCCCTTCCTCCACCTCCCCCCCCCCCCCACTTAACACGAACAGGTCCGCGGATACAGCGAATGGGCTGTCCTTTGGCTGGCCACTGGTCAGTATTCTGCGATACCGATGGGTATCGGTATTTTCATTTTACGTATCAAAAATTTGTATAAACTATACCCACTACAATTCACCATTTCACTCTTAACAGAGTGTAGAGTAGATTTTGAAGTTTTAGCATGAAAATCTGTAAACTGAAATTTTCCAAGATTTGGTAATTATTATCAGTTAATGTCAGTGACAATTATATAAATACCTTTACTTCAAATGTTATCTTTGAACTTTGTCTTTGAGGACAGTCGGCAACAAGTTGTGGAGTAATGGAGGCACGTCGTGCTTGTGATGCACTAGAAACCAGACACTGCAATTGCCACATAGTTCAACGAAGCGAAAGAATATTACATTTCGTTATTCCAGTGTTTGCAGAGTTAAAATGCGAATATACGAAAGTGCAGATATTTATTTCATTCCGTAGTTAGTGATTCAGCAGACTTTCAGAACGCTAACATCATTGGGAGTTCTTCATACAAACGAGACCTGCAGGCATTATGGTACCTTTATAAGAAGTCAACGAAGCCAACTTCAAGACAATCAGCTAAGTAGACAGTTAGCTTTCAGTAGAGTAACTGTACCCTCCATTGCAACTCCATGCAGAATAATGACAGACAAGTCATTGTAAAGGAAGCACTGAATCGGTGTATTACATGGTGTGGTATTTTCCTGGAGTTTATGGGGTCAGGCACTGAGTTGGTATTTCATCTTGTAGCAGTTTTCAATCGGTTACGTTTATAGCTACTATTCAATAGTTATATTCGTGGTCATATTTTCGGTTTGTGAAGATATTGCTAACTGTGAGAAGAAAAAGCGCATCAATCACACGCCCAAAAGCGTTGATTTGTAAGACGCGAGTACTCGATCTGCTATGGCGACACTCGTGAACCAACTATCCATAGTCAAATTTCGCTTTGTACCGTGATCATCACATATTCATGAGCTCGTGTGCTATTGAAAGTTATCCGTTGTACATAAAATCGATATTACTGATATTAGCGGGCTATTTGGAGTAGATTCATCTCTGAGATTTTTTTTCACATTCCATGTGCAGCCTCATTGATTTGTTGATGTCTCAATGTGGAGATGCAAGAATTGAAACAGGCCCATGTATCTGACAAGATTTCGCCTGTGCCCTCTGTTCACGTTCAGTCATAGCAAAATTCATCTAAGCACCCCTCCCCCCTTTTGTCAGGTATACCTGGTCAAGAAGTCTTCTGATCGCCATTAGTGGAATTAAATTCATTTAAACACCCTGCCCCCTTTCAGTCTTGCCCAAATAGTAAAACTACCACTTGGCTGAGAAGACATAATTGAATGAGAGAACTACGAAGACCCTTTCCAAATTATTAGTTTAGCTGTCAGTATGCTCCATGGGTCACACTTGTGACGTCACACTTAGGTGAGTCACTTTTACAATTCTAGTACACTTTCATGTAAATATATGGAAACGTTAAATATTAAAATACGCAAAATACGTGTTAGAGAACAATGTTCATTTTATATTATGTTGTGAACTGGCTTTTGGATGTGTAGGCCAACTTTCAGACAAGACTTAAGCTGTCTGATGACAGCTTAGAAAGCTGAAAGCCATCCGAGCTGTCAGAGAGACGAGTGGTGAAGCACAAAGGCAGCGATGGAGGTGCCCTGACGTCAGCCTAAAGTATCGAGCGGGTTGTGCTCAGTGAAATATGGACAGAGTGAAGCATTAGCTTCGCAGTTAACTAGAGTAGTAAGTCATTAAACACATGCATACATGTTAACAATGAGTTATGTTTTATTGTTGTAACAAGCTTGTTGTGGCTGATTTAATTGTGAAACGATCTGTGGGTGAATAAACGATTATTAAGTGGGTAAGGTTTTACTGTCCATTGTTGAACAGTTAAACTAGTCATATAAACTCATTTTATTGGGTAATGTACAAATTGGGAAATATACAAATCAGATACATACAAGAGATAAATAAATCGCCGTCAGTCTCTCTTGGTGGACTTGCTACTAGTCCTCTTGGCTTTGGATCCGCCAGCAGTCGGCTTCAGTAGCCGCAGTCCGGCCCTGATTGCAATCCCCGCCGCTAGGAGCAGCACCACGGCCGCGGCTACCAGCGCCGCGACGACATCTAGCAGGAAGTACTGGTACCAGGCGAGGTCCAGCGCCGCGGACCTGAGGTGTGGCGCCCCCTGGTGCCTGATCACGTACTCTGTCCAGTAGACAGCCTCGTCCAGCGGCTTCACCGGGCGGTCGTTGAAGATCCTGGACAGCCGCTGGGCGTTCTCGCGGTACCTGCACACCGAGCGTCAAGAGTTACACAAGGATCGGTGTTCAAATGAACAGCAGTTGCTGACGCTGGTTTATTTAGTTTGTTCACATTGTCCTGATCAAAGGCTTTCTAGTCCTGGGTCGGCTGAAGTCATTCGACTTTGGGCCACGAGTGTTTTCCACCTGGGTACTGCCAACATTGGCGATCTAACAATATACTATGTGAATGCACCATAGACATCAGGGAGTGATTATCATGCCACTCTGAATCAGCAAATACATATGTGAGGAAAGCGAAACCTGTTTCCTCTGAACACTGACCTCTCCCACATCGCTCTATCTCTTGGGTTTCAACAACCAGAGCTCTCTTCCTCCATCACCCCCTCCCCTACTCAGCCAGAGAACCCAGTCAGGTTGTCAGGAGTGAAATCTAGGCGAACAGCCATCGAGAGGGGTGACTTTCTGCTTCATCAGGTGTTCTACTGGATGCAACAGAATACACTCCTTCCATTAATGAGTGTACTCCTTCTGGAGTACACCGAATGTATTTTTTATGGCTTACATTCTGCAAAAATCCTTACATTGTGACTTTTTAGATTATTTAACTTTTGACTAGTATGATTCTAGCCCTGATTCTGTCCTGTCTTGTAATGTTGTTTTCATCTGTGCATCCCAATAATCTCTTTGGCAAATCCTGTTCCTTATGTATTACCATCTTCACTCTCTAGCGCTCATTTTAGAAGCAAGTTATCATCTACATCTACATCTACATGATTACTCTGCAATTCACATTTAAGTGCTTGGCAGAGGGTTCATCGAACCACAATCATACTATCTCTCTACCATTCCACTCCCGAATAGCGCGCGGGAAAAACGAACACCTAAACCTTTCTGTTCGAGATCGATTTTATTTCGATGATCATTCCTACCTATGTAGGTTGGGCTCAACAAAATATTTTCGCATTCGGAAGAGAAAGTTGGTGACTGAAATTTCGTAAACAGATCTTGCAGCGACGAAAAACGTCTTTCTTTTAATGACTTCCATCCCAACTCGCGTATCATATCTGCCACACTCTCTCCCCTATTAAGTGATAATACAAAACGAGCTGCCCTTTTTTGCATCCTTTCGATGTCCTCCGTCAATCCCACCTGGTAAGGATCCCACACCGCGCAACAATATTCTAACAGAGGACGAACGAGTGTAGTGTAAGCTGTCTCTTTAGTGGACTTGTTGCATCTTCTAAGTGTCCTGCCAATGAAACGCAACCTTTGGCTCGCCTTCCCCACAATATTGTCTATGTGGTCTTTCCAACTGAAGTTGTTCTTAATTTTAACACCCAGGTAATTAGTTGAATTGACAGCCTTGAGAATTGTACTATTTATCGAGTAATCGAATTCCAACGCATTTCTTTTGGAACTCATGTGGATCACCTCACACTTTTCGTTATTTAGCGTCAACTGCCACCTGCCACACCATACAGCAATCGTTTTTAAATAGCTTTGCAACTGACACTGGTCTTCGGATGACCTTACTAGAGGGTAAATTACAGCATCATCTGCAAACAACCTAAGAGAATTGCTCAGATTGTGACCCAGGTCATTTATATAGATCAGGAACAGCAGAGGTCCCAGAACGCTTCCCTGGGGACCACCCGATATCACTTCAGTTTTACTCGGTGATTGCCGTCTATTACTACGAACTGCGACCTTCCTGGCAGGAAATCACGAATCCAGTCTCTCCCTCTGGTAATTGACCCCTATTGACTCTTTTCAGCTATTTGTCTGAATTCTTCTTTAGTTAGTACCTGAACTTTAATATTTTTCAATCGTCTGAATTCTTCTTTAGTTAGTACCTGAACTTTAATATTTTTCAAGAGCATCACATATAAGGTGCTTTGATTTGCATATCTCAGATTCAAAAGCACCTCAGTCATCACATTAGGCCTTGGGCCTACAACTCTGGAAGACAAATGGCTACAAGACAAGGGCGCCCATTGGAGTTAGGAATCTGGGTATCTTCAGTGCCTGACAAAAGAAGGTGAAGGGCCCAGAAGGGGAGGAGAAAACGAAATGAAATTTCATGAGTTGATAGGGGAGGTGATTATGAAACAGTGTCAGGTTGATAAAAAAAACTGGCTGGTGTGATCTCATTTATCAGTATAGTGCTGCACTCCTTCTGGATAGGAAGTATGCAGTAATTCGTTTGGAAAGCGTGCCATAAGGCCTTTACACCCTCTCTTGATGTAAGCTGACCCACAACTATTGAAATTGGTCCTTGATATCCTACATACTGACACTGGGATTGACATCCAAGCTGGTCCCTCACATCTTCTATTGGGGCAGATCTTGGCTGTTGCTGAACATGGGAGTATCTCAACATCAGGCAGCCAGTTCAGTGCGTCAGGTGGCGTGTGTCAACGAGAATTATCCTGTTGAAAAATGCCATCACCATACTGTCAGATGAGCACGCATCAGAGTTCCCTCAGTCTCTACCAGCTGTGGGCTGAAGTCATACCCAATGGTTTCCCACATCATGACCCCAGTAGTAGCACCGCTGTGCCTCTCCAAATCATTGGGAGAATATGACTCCTCCCCAAATTTCCAACACACTCACTGACAACGGTGATCCACAGTAGTGCAGAAGCGTGATTCATAACGGAAAACAATACGACACCATTCACTGGCAGTCCATGCTTTCTGGTTGTGTGATCAGTCCAAACACGACTGTTTCATATCAGCGCACACTCCGCTGCAGAGTGAAAATCTCATTCTGGAAACATCCCCCAGGCTGTGGCTAAGCCATGTCTCCGCAGTATCCTTTCTTTCAGGAGTACTAGTTCTGCAAGGTTCGCAGAAGAGCTTCTGTAAAGTTTGGAAGGTAGGAGACGAGATACTGGCAGAAGTAAAGCTGTGAGTACCGGCCGTGAGTCGTGCTTCAGTAGCTCAGATGGTAGAGCACTTGCCCGCGAAAGGCAAAGGTCCCGAGTTCGAGTCTCTGTCGGGCACACAGTTTTAATCTGCCGGGAAGTTTCATATCAGCGCACACTCCGCTGCAGAGTGAAAATCTCATTCTGATGGCTGTTCAAGTGATGTTGCTAATTGTAGCCTACACACGGGAAAGTGATTCCCTGCCCAGCTGTTGCTAGTCTCTGGCAGATGGTATGGGATGACACAGAATAAAGGGGGGACTATACTTGTTCTTGGATGACAGGTACAGTATTAGCAGTGTACTTGTTGACACAGTCTCGCCGATAAAATATCTGTGCGTAACATTGCAAGGCGGCACGAACTGGAACGGGCATGTGAAGATTGTGGCAGAGAAGGCGAGTGGTCGACTTGGGTTCATTGGAAGAATTTTAGGAAACTGTGGTACATGTGTAGAGGAGATCGCACAGAGGACACTGGTGCGGTCTATTCTTGAGTATTGCTCGAATGTTTGGGACCCGCACCAGATAGGGTTAAAGGAAGACGTCGTAACTGTTCAGAGGCAGGGTGCTAGGTTTGTTACTGGTGGGTTCGAACCACACGCAAGTATTACGGAGATGCTTTGAAGACTGAAATGGAAATCCTTGGAGGGAAGGTGACGTTCTTTTCGTGGGACACTATGGAGAAAATTTAGAGAACCGGAGTTTGAAGCTGACGGCAGAATGATTCTACTGCCGGGAACGTACGTTTCGCGTAAGGATTACGATGATAAGATATTATAATTATGGCTCATATGGAAATGTATAGGTAGTCACTCTATTTGCAAGTGGAACAGGTAACGAAATGACTAGTAGCGGAACAGGACACCCTCCGCCAAGCGCCGTAAGGTGGAGTGTGGAGTCTACATACAGCTTTAGTTGAGTACGTGTATATAGATGTGAAGAGGTTACTAAGTTCTCACTTCACAATGCGGCCATTCTACCATGTGATGGCCACATATGGCCGACCAGAAACTTGACAACGAATACGCCACCCGCCACGTTCCCATGCGGTCCATCATGTCTGAATGCTCCCTTCCTAAAAACTACCTGGGTATTGCAGTATCTGACCACTGTAATGGTACTTGAATTACGTAACCATTACGGCACCTCACCTCAGCCTCTCGATGCCAGCAATATTCTACTGTGTTTCTGTAAAATAGTTAACATATTTCTGTGACAACATTCAGATCTGATTTCATTAATGTAGAGGCACTTTGATACATCGATATGTATATATTGCAATGATATTATTGTTATGTGTATTCTTTCTTTGTCACTATGATCACTGACGTACTTGTAACTCTGATTTTTGGGCGCGTAAGCGGTTATTAGAGAGTCATGCTTTGCTCGTCATGTTAAAAAGACGCAAATTGTAGTCAGTGTATGAAATGTGAACTTTGACAATGAGGAAGATATTTTCAAGTATGTTTTATATTGTGAAGTGATGTTTTGGAACGAGTTACGTGATATTGCAACAAAAATAATAAAAAAGAAGTGTAACTTAAATTCGGAGTGCTGATTACTTTTTTTACATCACCATTGTCCTAAATTGAAAAAGTTTAATCTTCAAGAATGGTTTATGAAACACATCTATAATACTTCTGAATATCGCAGAATAACACCTAGGCCTCTTTGCATCCGAGCTTGGAATCATCACCACCTAGATTTTCGACGATTGAGCCATGAGTTCACAACGAGACAAGCGTGGGAAACACGAAAAGATGAGTACCTAGTTTATCCATTATTTCAAGAAATGACTTTACTAACTGTGCTCTAATGACGCCTGCCACATAATATAACTTTGTTGTTGCCCGAAAATGCAATATTTAGCAGCGTGGGCAACACTACAATCATAATTAATTTTTGACCCTTGTTGTGGTAGGGTTGTTAGACCACCCAGTCAAATGGAAACGACCTCCAATAAGAGCCCTTTCAACCCTGTTTCTCATTTTCAACATGCTGGATGGCAATACGGAGTAACTTACTATGATTCAACGAAATTGTAAAACCGTCAGAGTGGAGTACGAGGTTCTTTTCATTTAAATAACGACCATTTTCGGACTTAAGTCCATCATCAAGCCATCCAGTAGGACAGAGTGTACCATGTTACAATTTACACATACAGTATGTACAGTCAAACAAAGTGCAAATGCATTTGACAAAATGATTACGTGCCACATAAGTCCTACCATATTGTGGACATGCTGACAACGTTCCTTGCATGAGCGGCTAAGTGCAAGATACTATTTGCGAACGACGGTGCAGTGCTGCGTGCAGGAAAACAATGTCACGTGAGTACTGAACATCATTAGCTAAACTCAGGTTGGGGCCAGTGAAAGGACTGTACCATAGTGAGGTTGTTTATCGTCATACATAGCTGTTATTTGTAAAATAAAACAGAAAATCTCACCATGGCATAGACCCTTCAGTGCCCCCAACCTGAGTTTACTTAACAATGTTCATTGTTTACGAAACACTGTCTGCATGCTCAAGGCACTGGACTGCCGTAGGCGAACGGTACTTTGCACTTACAGCCCCTCACGCAAGTAATGTGGCCAGCGTACACACAGTGTGGTAGGACCTATGTCGTATGTAATCATCTTAACAAATGCATTTCTACTTTAGTTGACCTCATGTGTTGTAAATGTAAATTGTAACATGATGCATTCTGTTCTGCAGGGTAGCTTGATCATGGACTAAAGATAGAAACTGATAGTCATTTTAAAAAACCAAAATCTTCTGTGCAGACTTTGAGGGTTTTAGAATTTCATTCAAACTCTGTTAGTTTCTGGTAAAGGTCACAAGAGTATGCAGCGTCTTCTTGTCCTTCACCAGTGGTCACCCACCACGTGGCTATGTTCACGCCCCTTATGTATCTTACCAGACCTAGTAACAACACTAATGCACTTTTGTGGCCGTTCTACCTGCAACAGAGAACTGCAACTCTAAGTAACTTACATAGTCTCCCACAGCATGTACGTGAACAAAACGTATGTTTTTGGATAGGGTCCGCCTTTAGCAAAACACAATTTTGTTTTTTAACCCAAACATGTTTCCCGCAGTTGCAGCATCTTAAGTGGCCTTTTATTTTTCATCTGTTAAAGATAAAGAGTGTTCTTTGTTGTTTGCATACATGTAGCTATTAGTTTTTAAATGGTAATTACAGATGTTTGAAAAACACATAAATTACGAATTCATACTTTTTTACCAAATGGTGTGGTTTTTCTGACGTGTTGTGTTTCTACAGTGACCATTTTGTTCCACAATTTGTCATCTGCAACCACTTATACCATAAAGTAGATAAATTGTTTAAGCCAAAATTACGATTTAAACTTGTTATTTCTATGCCTGAAATTGTTTAATTCTATATGTGTGTGTGTGTCTATTAACATAATGTTTCACTTACATTTTCCTTTTAATCATCTTCATCACTGTCGAACATTATACACTGAGTTGCCACTGTCACTGTCGCTGTTAACTCTTTCACTGCTTTACCAGCTGTAAAAACAAACGTGGCGGGCAGTTCAAATGGTTCAAATGGCTCTGAGCACTATGGGACTCAACTGCTGAGGTCATTAGTCCCCTAGAACTTAGAACTAGTTAAACCTAACTAACCTAAGGACATCACAAACATCCATGCCCGAGGCAGGATTCGAACCTGCGACCGTAGCGGTCTTGCGGTTCCAGACTGCAGCGCCTTTAACCGCACGGCCACTTCGGCCGGCTGTGGCGGGCAGTGGAACAATTGAAGGTGTAGAAACAAGATGGCTGGCAGTGGAACAGTTGAAGGTGTTCCTGGCGGTTGTTCTGAATCTTTCAGAGGTGTCGGGGGGGGGGGGGGGTTTCTTTCATGTGTGTGTGTGTGTGTGTGTGTTTGAGAAAATGGAGAGAGAGAGAGAGAGAGAGAGAGAGAGAGGGAGAGAGAGAGAGTAAGAGAGTGAGTGTGACAGTAGGTTTTAGGATTTGTGTGTGTGTGTGTGTGTGTGTGTGTGTGTGTGTGTGTGTGTGTGTGTGAAAAGGGGGAGAAAGAGAGAGAGGGAGAGGGGGGGGGTGTTTGTGTATGTGTGTCTGTGTGTGTGTGTGTGTGTGTGTGTGTGTGTGTGTGTGTTTGTTGGGGGGGGGGGGGTGTGAGTGCTCTATTGGTTGGTCTTGTCTTTGAGGGCAGAGAACAGTGCTGTATATTCATTTATCACTTGTTTGCCTTCCACTATGCCCTTTTGTATCTGATAATTTTCTTCAATTATTAGTTTTTGTAGGGGACTGTTGCTGCATTTGAGAATTTTCAAATCTGTCTTGATGTTTGTAGGGTTATGTTTTTTGTCCATGAGGTGTTCAGCAAATGTGGAATGACAGCTGTTACTTTCTAATGCTCTTCTGTGTTCTGCGTATCTGGTATTCAAGTTTCTTCTTGTCTGCCCTATATAAACGACTTTGCAGTCCTGGCATGTTAGTTGGTAAATACCAGATGTGTTGTGTTTGTCTGTGCTTGTGTTGGTTGTCCTTAGTTTTCTCTGGGTTGAGTTGTCTGTCCTATTGGCTATTTTTATCCTTGTGTTTTACTAAAGGCGGACCCTATCCAAGAACATACATATCGTTAAAGCAAACACGGAAGAAAAGGGCTTCAACACCAAGATGATTATTACGTGAACAAAGTTACACTGGCATCCAGCAGTGTTTTCCAGGAGCTCAACTTCTCCTGTCAGAGAAACCAGGTTTTGAGCGGGGCCATCAATTAACGCCACTGAACAGAAACAATAGGTAGATCTCACAATACTTCCCATGCGGAGTATAAGTGTACATGTTGTTGTTGTTTTTGTTGTTGTCTTCAGTCCTGAGACTGGTTTGATGCAGCTCTCCATGCTACTCTATCCTGTGCAAGCTTCTTCATCTCCCAGTACTTACTGCAACCTACATCCTTCTGAATCTGCTTAGTGTACTCATCTCTTGATCTCCCTCTACGATTTTTACCCTCCATGCTGCCCTCCAATGCTAAATTTGTGATCCCTTCACGCCTCAGAACATGTCCTACCAACCGGTCCCTTCTTCTTGACAAGTTGTGCCACAAACTCCTCTTCTCCCCAATTCTATTCAGTACCTCCTCATTAGTTATGTGATCTATCCATCTAATCTTCAGCATTCATCTGTAGCACCACATTTCAAAAGCTTCTATTCTTGTGCAAACTATTTATCGTCCATGTTTCGCTTCCATACATGGCTATACTGCATACAAATACTTTCAGAAACGACTTCCTGACACTTAAATCTACACTCCTGGAAATTGAAATAAGAACACCGTGAATTCATTGTCTCAGGAAGGGGAAACTTTATTGACACATTCCTGGGGTCAGATACATCACATGATCACACTGACAGAACCACAGGCACATAGACACAGGCAACAGAGCATGCACAATGTCGGCACTAGTACAGTGTATATCCACCTTTCGCAGCAATGCAGGCTGCTATTCTCCCATGGAGACGATCGTAGAGATGCTGGATGTAGTCCTGTGGAACGGCTTGCCATGCCATTTCCACCTGGCGCCTCAGTTGGACCAGCGTTCGTGCTGGACGTGCAGACCGCGTGAGACGACGCTTCATCCAGTCCCAAACATGCTCAATGGGGGACAGATCCGGAGATCTTGCTGGCCAGGGTAGTTGACTTACACCTTCTAGAGCACGTTGGGTGGCACGGGATACATGCGGACGTGCATTGTCCTGTTGGAACAGCAAGTTCCCTTGCCGGTCTAGGAATGGTAGAACGATGGGTTCGATGACGGTTTGGATGTACCGTGCACTATTCAGTGTCCCCTCGACGATCACCAGAGTGGTGTACGGCCAGTGTAGGAGATCGCTCCCCACACCACGGTCTTGGCGTGCATCCGTGCGTCGCTGCGGTCCGGTCCCAGGTCGACGGGCACGTGCACCTTCCGCCGACCACTGGCGACAACATCGATGTACTGTGGAGACCTCACGCCCCACGTGTTGAGCAATTCGGCGGTACGTCCACCCGGCCTCCCGCATGCCCACTATACGCCCTCGCTCAAAGTCCGTCAACTGCACATACGGTTCACGTCCACGCTGTCGCGGCATGCTACCAGTGTTAAAGACTGCGATGGAGCTCCGTATGCCACGGCAAACTGGCTGACACTGACGGCGGCGGTGCACAAATGATGCGCAGCTAGCGCCATTCGACGGCCAACACCGCGGTTCCTGGTGTGTCCGCTGTGCCGTGCGTGTGATCATTGCTTGTACAGCCCTCTCGCAGTGTCCGGAGCAAGTATGGTGGGTCTGACACACCGGTGTCAATGTGTTCTTTTTTCCATTTCCAGGAGTGTATATTCGATGTTAACAAATTTCTCTTCTTCAGAAACGCTTTCCTTGCCATTGCCAGTCCACATTTTATATCCTCTCTACTTCGACCATCATCAGTTATTTTGCTCCCCAAATAGCAAAACTCCTTTATTACTTTAAGTGTCTCATTTCCTAATCTAATTCCCTCTACATGACCTGACTTAATTCGACTACATTCCATTATCCTCGTTTTGCTTTTGTTGATGTTCATGTTATATCGTCCTTTCAAGACACTGTCCATTCCGTTCAACTGCTCTTCCAAGTCCTTTGCTGTCTCTAACAGAATTACAATGTCATCGGCGAACCTCAAAGTTCTTATTTCTTCTCCATGGATTTTAATACCTACTCCGAATTTTTCTTTTTTTTCCTTCACTGCTTGCTCAATATACAGATTGAATAACATCGGGGAGAGGGTACAACCCTCTCTCACTCCCTTCCCAACCACTGCTTCCCTTTCATGCCCCTCGACCCTTATAACTGCCATCTGGTTTCTGTACAAATTGTAAATAGCCTTTCGCTCCCTGTATTTTACCCCTGGCATCTTGAGAATTTGAAAGAGAGTATTCCAGTCAACATTGTCGAAAGCTTTCTCTAAGTCTACAAATGCTAGAAACGTAGGTTTGCCTTTCCTTAATCTATTTTCTAAGATAAGTCGTAGGGTTAGTATTGCCTCACGTGTTCCAACATTTCTGCGGAATCCAAACTGATCTTCCCCGAGGTCGGCTTCTACCAGTTTTGTACATTCGTCTGTAAAGAATTCGCGTTAGTATTTTGCAGCTGTGACTTAGTAAACTGATAGTTAGGTAATTTTCACATCTGTCAACACCTGCTTTCTCTGGGATAGGAATTATTATATTGTTCTTGAAGTCTGAGGGTATTTCGCCTGTCTCATACATCTTGCTCACCAGATGGTAGAGTTTTGTCAGGACTGGCTCTCCAAGGACGTCAGTAGTTCAGATGGAATGTTGTCTACTTCCGGGTCCTTGTTTCGACTCAGGTCTTTCAGTGCCCTGTCAAACTCTTCACGCAGTATCATATCTCCCATTTCATCTTCATCTACATCCTCTTCCATTTCCATAATATTGTCCTCAAGTACATCGCCCTTGTATAGGCCCTCTATATACTCCTTCCACCTTTCTGCTTTCCCTTGTTTGCTTAGAACTGGGTTCCCATCTGAGCTCTTGATATTCATACAAGTGGTTCTATTTTCTCCAAAGGTCTCTTTAATTTTCCTGTAGTCAGTATGTATCTTACCCCTAGTGAGATAAGCCTCTAATGTACATGTAGGAATAGCACATGTAGGAATACGAATGTCTAGGCACACACTAATTTTTCGTAGGCAGTTGCAGGGAGAAAAAGTCTCCAACCTCGCGCAAACGTCAGATTTCTCTGCTCGCTGCAGCCCGCTCACCTGGGGACGGTGAGCACCTCGTCGAGCGCCCACTGCAGCGACGCCTCTGTGACGTTGCTGACGGCTAGCGTGACCGCGTAGCCCTGCCTCTGGGCCTGCGCCATGTTGAGCAGCTGGTCGCCGAACACTGGGATCCCCACCAGCGGCACGCCCCTGGCCGTCGCCTCCTGCGTGCTGAGCAGCCCGCCGTGCGTGATGAACGCCCGCACGTTCTTGTGGGCTGCGAAACGGGCGAAGCGAAAGCTGTAGCCGCCACTCGGCTGGTACACTGCAGCCGTGATAATGTGCGGCGTGATTTTCTATCGCACGCACTGTGTTGACAACAGCCTCTGGACAGCAAAAGCTGTTCGCCCAAAAAGGAATTTCGGAAATTTGTGGTAAGTTCCAACGGGACCAAACTGCTCATGTCATTGGTCCCTAGGCTTACACACCACTTAATAATCTAACTTAAAGTAACTTACGCTAAGGCCAAAACACACACACACACACACACACACACACACACACACACACACATGGCAGAGGCCATACCTGTTGTAAGGTGTCAGGCATATCCAACACCTTCCATGAAAACCCTGACATGATAAGCAAATCCAGTAATATGTCACATAGCTCCGAATAAATCGTGACATTAAATTAACCAAAGTAATACGAGTAACGAGTGAGCAAATGGAATACCACAGACACACAAGAATGCCTAAATGCATGTCATACCTTATCACCGTGAGACAGACGCAATTCCGAGGGGAGAAACGAGAAAAGAAGCCGAGAGCAGAACCGTGTTAAGCTAGAAGGCCCTACGATAAGGGACGGACACCCACGTCGCCAGCTAACCACCAGGACCACCCCCAGCCCATGTTAAAAGTTAGAGCCCTCCAGAAGAACAGTATAGATCTTACGATAACACTAAAAGGGCCACACCAGCCGCAAGTTTTAGCGTGAGACTTTTCGCGTCTCTGTTACGTTGCAAGCTTTAAAAACATTGCCCCACCACAAAAAGTATAACGTTTCTCATTGGATAGACGGATTTTTTTTGGCGGAGTTTAACATTGAGACCCTGATTGGTCAGATGAAAACACAGCCAGACAGTTTTTTTTTAAACCAACTTCGGTAAATTGTAGTAAGGAGAAATTAGGATAGAGTTGCTTCCGAGACGGCGAGATGTGAGGAGCTGCGCCGCCCTGATGCTGCCTAAACACCGACAAGGTAATGAACGCACGCGATGCCGCATAACAGCGCATAAAGCTTCACTCAGAACTGCAGAAGTCTCATCTATTACATCCCCTTTTTACGTAATACTAGTGTCGATCGTCAATTAAATCTCATGGTGTTCACATTTGCCACTTGAAGTAAAAATCTGAAACGCGATGATTTTTCTGTTATATAATTATTAAGAAGCCACATCAGCCACTGTAATTTACGATAAGATAGATAAGTAATTAAAGATAATTGAGGGTCATTGTAGACCATTTTGATAGTTTTCTCTCTTGTGAAACTTAATTTAAACCTAGATTATAGATGTGATATGGCATAGGTCATCCTTCGATCCATTGTAGAACTTGGAAACCCACTCAGGGAGTATTCGTTCACATTTTTGTTGAACGCAGTTGGTTTTTACCATCCTGTATTAAAACATTTCCTTTTATCAATAGTGCAATTTATAAACTATGTTTTGTGAGTAGAACAAAATTTCCAGTGGTAAACTTAACTGCTTTTTCGACGTTATTTTGCCACCTAACTAAAAATAGGAAAGCCTTGAACCCCTTCCACTAAATTTAGTTAGTATTAAGATTCTTTTACAGGGAGTGCAGTGGAGCTGATGCTGAAATCATTAAGGATTTGATTATATCATCGCTAGTCTCACTGAACTCTTCTGAACTCTACATGTCATGTGTGGTCTGGCGTCTCCTTACCAGCAACAGGTCCCAGGTTCAAACTAGTCAATTCCCTAAAAAAAAAAAAACACGCTCAGAGCGTCGTTGCGCGAAAGTGGTAGGGATACGCGGCATAGAACAACAGACACCACGCAGAATGTGAGAGAATGGCGACCCTGCCAGGATGGTAAAATGCCATGATTGAAGGTCAACCACATGCCTAACTAGGTCACAAAAATATCCTGTTTTAAAAATTTTCGTAATAAATTTTTTTTTTTTTTTGAAAGGCACAAATAGTTGAAAACAGTAGCTGCAGCGATAGATAGTAAGAAAGTATTCAATAGAAAGTGAGACATTCTAGCAGACACAATAGCATAATTAAGTTATGAATTTTAATATTCTTACAATTAAGTTTTCTCTCCAATGCAAGCGCACAGGTGGCGGATTCATCGTTGAAAAGTTGGTTCTGACCCAACAAGTAAGTGAATTGATTGTCAAGTCGTGTGTGCAAAAAGTTTATGAAACGCGTGAGATCGTATGAGCGCATGTTGACGCGAAGTAGAGCGCGTGAATTGCTTTTAAAACAGAAAATAAGAGATTCGGAAAGATTAGCAATGGCAGATCGAGACCTTGACCGAATTGAGGTAGAGCCCCAACATGAAGATGGACAGAGAATAGAGGACAGTACAACAGACGATGCAGTATCGCGAGAAATAGGACAGATAACGCACCATAACGAGGATAATGTACGCCAAGGCACAGAAAACCTAGGTCGGCATACGACAGAGGAGCAGGAAAGTACAGAGACAACCGATGAGGATTCTAACTTGCGTCTTGAATACGTAGAACCCATAGTACAAGTAAACAGAGTTCCCTCTCCACAGAGCACAAGGAATTCGAGCAGAAACGTGTCACCGCACAGTTCAATGCAATCGGTTGCAAACCAACACTTGAGCGTAGGACGTCGGAAGAAAACGCAATAGGACCCACCAATCTGGCAGAATTATTACAATTAATGACAGAAACCATGACAAGACATAATAAAGAAATTGCGAACCAAATTAAAATTCAGAATGCAGAAACGACGAAACCAATTTGCAGAAACCACGAGACAAATGCGTGAGATTAAAGAACAAAACAAAAAAATTCAGTTACACCTAAGTCATATTGAAGACGAGGCAAAAGAATCTCGAGAAGTGATAGGAAACTTAATAACAGGTCACAATCAATTGAGAACAGACATTGACAAGGTACAAGCGGACGTACAAACATTGCGTAATGACATACAGGACGAGATTAAAACATTACGTAACAACACCCAGGGAGAAGTCAAGAAACTAGAGAAACAGATAAACGTAATTACTAGACAAGCAGCAGGTACAGCGCGTGAAATTGTTGAAAACAGTGTGTTACACAAACGTATCACAAAAGCAGCGCTGAAAAGGTATGATAACCGCATAGTCAAAATAGAAGCGCAAACGAAGCGACAATTTCAGAAATTGCGAACAGAGTTATCGCAAACCATTGAAGAGTGTAGTGATCAGGATCGAACAAGCACTGAGTCTGCAACCACATCCATATCTGTAACAGCACCGGAAAAACAAGCAATTAACGAAGATATTACGCATTTGCGATTCCAATCACAGGCGGAAAGTAACATACGTGAAATCAGACAGCCTGCACAGCAAAAAACACGTTTCGAAATTCTTGATGAACAAACGGCATCACAAACACATGCGGAACCACAAATGTATGTTTCAAGACAGTTTGGATCGTGCAATGAAGCAGCAAGGTTAGCCAGACAAGATACCGAACCAATACCTGACAATGGAAAGCCAGGTCGCGAAGAGTACAGTGCAATGCATTCAGCTACACGTTCACAACCGATGGAAGAAAATTATTGCGTACCACTCCAACGATACCATACAAGGGTACGCAAAAGTTACAGTAGACAATATGCAATGGATCTACCACAACCGGAAAGAACGACGGGAGAAATGATCAGAAACAAAAGTGGCGAAGAATCGCGAATTTCATATGGAACTATGACGAAGTACGACAACGATCATTTTCTCACAGTCAGAAAATTTCAACACTTTCGAGAAGGAAACTCATTACATCCACGAACTTTTATTGATCAATTCCGAGTAGGATTACCAGAATACTGGACGCTAGCACACAAATTAGACTTTATATGTGCTCACATGTCAGGAACAGTCGCAGAAACCATGCAGAATGTTGCAGCGATATGCCGATCGTACGAAGATTTCAGAGAGAAGTTTCTCTCACGATATTGGTCCAGCGAAGCACAGAACAGAGTGAAGTACGAATTATTACAGAACCCATATTTTGAAAATTCAGGAGAGAAGAGTCCCGTGAAATTTTTCGAACTAATGGCAAAGAAAAATCAATGCACAGATGTACCATACAGTGACGGAGAGTTGATTAAAATATGCGCGATGAAGTTACCATTGAAATACCAGGAATCATGAGTAGGCCGCGGAGGCAATGACGTCGAAGCATTTAAAGGTATTCTAAGGGAACTAGAGTTCATATTTTCGGAAGATGATACAAGAAAAAGACGAAGCGCACGTGAAAACGAAAGCAAAAAGCAGTGGAATCCACAAGACTCAGTACGAAGAAACAATAATTACGAACCACGTGATAACGTCGCACCAAGAAACGACAATATATTTCAACAAAGAACCGGTTATGGATTTAGAAGAGAATATGGCAATAACTATAATTCACCCAGGAAAGGCAACAACTATTACAGAGGGAATAACGACAACCGGAACGGGTATTGGAGCGCCAATAGACCGACAAATTATCAACAAAGAAACCAATATCAACAAGCGGAGCAAGAAAAGAGAATACAGATAGAAGAGGTGGAGGTAAGACCACCAAACCCCGAAAAACGTTCGAATTGACAGCTAAGCGCCCATGCCAAAGGGAATGACGCACCGACTCAGGACAATTGCAGCACCTTGAACAGAGAAATAAATACCTTATCACGAGAAGAGAAGAAGGAAGAAACAAAACCGCAGGGACCAGATGAAAACGAAGATAGGAAAATAACAATATCGTGTTGGGACGAAATTAATTGGGAGAATACTGACGAGGAAGATGAATTACCAGAGGCATGCACAACGAATGTAGGAGGAAAGGACGAAGTAATGAGTATTGCAGAGCTATTTGAGATGGAAACCAGGGAAAGCGAATTCAATGAGGATAATGCGCAGTCGACAGAAGTTGAAAATAAGTTACTAGTGGGCACACAACCCAACGTATATAATGAAGGAAGTTATGAAGCGATAATTAGAGCATTTAGATGCGATTATGTGGAAGTAGCGACGAAGAAGGAGAAGATAGACGAGGATGAGGAAAAAGTAGAGGATGTTGAAGAAAGCGTAAATGAAGGAAGAAATAGAGAAGAGGAAATAAAAGAGAGAGAAGTAGCAGTCGAAGCTTATCCTACAGAAAGTTCGAATTCACAAGGGAAATTCCTGAAAAGACTCATGTATGATTCAGTGGAGGATTCGTTGATGCAAGAAGAAGAAGAACAGAACCAACCCTTTCAAATTCAACCAATTTTGAAGGCCATGGTAAAGCATATCCCAGTCAATATTGTAATTGATAGCGGAAGTGAACTGACTGCGATCTCAGAAAATTTATTCATGCAGTATAATGCCAATGACTAACACTTGGTTCAAGAATCATAAAAGAAGGTTGTATACCTGGAAGAATCCTAGAGATACCAAAAGGTATCAGATATATTATATAATGGTAAGACAGAGATTTAGCAACCAGGTTTTAAATTGTAAGACATTTCCAGGGGCAGATGTGGATTCTGACCACAATCTATTGGTTATGAACTGCAGATTGAAACTGAAGAAACCGCAAAAAGGTGGGAATTTAAGGAGGTGGGACCTGGATTAACTGAAAGAACCAGAGGTTGTAGAGAGTTTCAGGGAGAGCATAAGGGAACAATTGACAGGAATGGGGGAAAGAAATACAGTAGAAGAAGAATGGGTAGCTCTGAGGGCTGAAGTAGTGAAGGCAGCAGAGGATCAAGTAGGTAAAAAGACGGGGGCTAGTAGAAATCCTTGGGTAACAGAAGAAATATTCAATTTAATTGATGAAAGGAGAAAATATAAAAATGCAGTAAATGAAGCAGGCAAAAAGGAATACAAACGTTTCAAAAATGAGATCGACAGGAAGTGCAAAATGGTTAAGCAGGGATGGCTAGAGGACAAATGTAAAGATGTAGAGGCTTGTCGCACTAGGGGTAAGATAGATACTGCCTACAGGAAAATTAAAGAGACCTTTGGAGAGAAGAGAACCACTTGTATGAATATCAAGAGCTCAGATGGCAACCCAGTTCCAAGCAAAGAAGGGAAGGCAGAAAGGTGGAAGGAGTATATAGAGGGTTTATACAAGGGCGATGTACTTCAGGACAATATTATGGAAATGGAAGAGGATGTAGATGAAGATGAAATGGGAGATAAGATACTGCATGAAGAGTTTGACAGAGCACTGAAAGACCTGAGTCGAAACAAGGCCCCGGGAGTAGACAACATTTCATTAGAACTACTGATGGCCTTGGGAGAGCCAGTCATGACAAAACACTACCATCTGGTGAGCAAGATGTATGAGACAGGCGAAATACCCTCAGACTTCAAGAAGAATATAATAATTCCAATCCCAAAGAAAGCAGGTGTTGACAGATGTGAAAATTACCTAACTATCAGTTTAATAAGTCACAGCTGCAAAATACTAACGCGAATTCTTTACAGACGAATGGAAAAACTGGTAGAAGCCGACCTCGGGGAAGATCAGTTTGGATTCCGTAGAAATGTTGGAACACGTGAGGCACTACTAACCTTACGACTTATCTTAGAAGAAATATTAAGAAAAGGCAAACCTACGTTTCTACCATTTGCAGACTTAGAGAAAGCTTTTGACCACGTTAACTGGAATACTCTCTTTCAAATTCTGAAGGTGGCAGGGGTAAAATACAGGGAGCGAAAGGCTATTTACAATTTGTACAGAAACCAGATGGCAGTTATAAGAGTCGAGGGGCATGAAAGGGAAGCAGTGGTTGGGAAAGGAGTGAGACAGGGTTGCAGCCTCTCCCCAATGTTATTCAATCTGTATATTGAGCAAGCAGTAATGGAAACAAAAGAAAAATTCGGAGTAGGTATTAAAATCCATGGAGAAGAAATAAAAACGTTGAGGTTCGCCGATAACATTGTAATTCTATCAGAGACAGCAAAGGACTTGGAAGAGCAGTTGAACGGAATGGACAGTGTCTTGAAAGGAGGATATAAGATGAACATCAACAAAAGCAAAACGAGGATAATGGAATGTAGTCGAATTAAGTCGGGTGATGCTGAGGGAATTAGATTAGGAAATGAGACACTTAAAGTAGTAAAGGAGTTTTGCTATTTGGGGAGCAAAATAACTGATGATGGTCGAAGTAGAGAGGATATAAAATGTAGACTGGCAATGGCAAGGAAAGCATTTCTGAAGAAGAGAAATTTGTTAACGTCGAGTATAGATTTAAGTGTCAGGAAGTCGTTTCTGAAAGTATTTGTATGGAGTGTAGCCATGTATGGAAGTGAAACATGGACGATAACTAGTTTGGACAAGAAGAGAATAGAAGCTTTCGAAATGTGGTGCTACAGAAGAATGCAGAAGATTAGATGGGTAGATCACATAACTAATGATGAAGTATTGAATAGAATTGGGGAGAAGAGGAGTATGTGGCACAACTTGATAAAGAGAAGGGACCGGTTAGTAGGACATGTTCTGAGTCATCAAGGGATCACAAATTTAGCATTAGAGGGCAGCGTGGAGGGTAAAAATCGTAGATGGAGACCAAGAGATCAATACACTAAGCAGATTCAGAAGGATGTGGGTTGCAGTAAGTACTGGGAGATGAAGAAGCTTGCACAGGATAGAGTAGCATGGAGAGCTGCATCAGTCCAGTCTCAGGACTGAAGACCACAACGACAACAACAACAACAACAACTGAAATTCACAACAGCAGCTGTTTGAGACGCAGACCAGCTGCCTCTTTCCAACACTATTCCAGTGAAAACATTAGGTACTACTTCTCTGACAGTTTTAGTTATGTCCACGTCGGTATTTCACCGTCTTTTCGTTGTGGAAGTTTGTGAAGTTCCATCAGTGGCTGCTTCTAGGTGTCACCGAACAGTTACGTCTTTACACTGGCGAGGTGCTCACTGAATACTGGATACTTCGTACTGATACGCCTGCTGCTCGTAGCTGATCCTTTGCACAGTTCTTAATTAGCCCCTGGGACTTTACATGTGCACATGGTAACCTTAACTCTCGTTTAACACTCCAAATCTAGCTCTGGCTTTATCCTACCACGAATTTGTCCTTGACCCTCGACTTGTTTCGTGAGGTGACAAATGTGAGTTCCATGCTGGCGTATTTGTTGAGCGCCAAGAGATAGCTGGTTTCCAGTTGTGCTTAAAAGCGTTATCTTCCACAAGTATCATGTTTGCATTTTTGGCTCATCATGTCGGGGGCTGGCTCTTCTTTTTCTTTATAGTATGAGATAACTGAAATATTCTAAGGCCATGATGCCTCCCCCAAAAAGTACATTAATGGGCACTACACAAAGTGCCGTTAACACAATTAAAGTTTCTCATTTTTTGTTTCTTCTACTACACTTTAAAGGAAACATCATATCAACGTCTATTTTTTTTTTATAAACACTCTATCATCGAAGGGTCTTGGTAGTTTCTCATAGACAACCACTTCCTCGTCCCCTGCTCGTAAACACAGCCTATTTGGCTCTGGTGCAGTCACTACAGTCGTGATTACACAAATGGAACGACAGCACTTTCCTCCATCAGGCTCATTATACAATTTTTACACAAATATTTAACAAAATTACATTTTGAATAGGACACAAATACAATAACTAAAATAACCAAACATCACGTAGGGAGCAATCTGATAGGTTTGGACCTTCTTGTATCATTCGATATCGAGCTGTGCTTTATCTATGAACTTATCGATGCCTTCTAATCTTTTCCCTGCTACTCTTAAGTCATCTATGTTCAACGTGACTAGTTCCAAAGGCAACTCAAATCGTATTTCTGAGGTATTGAATTTAGTTTCATATTTTCTCTACAATGTAGTTTCGTGTCTTCATTTGCTACTATATTTCTTCTAGTGTGATTCGCCTGGGGCGTCTTATGAGCCAAAGAAATTGGTTCACATGCCTAATATCGCGAATGGCCCCCGCGAGCATGCAGAAGTTCAGCAACACGATGACGCAAGGACGCGCCTAATGTCTGAAGTAGTGCTGGAGGGAACTGACACCATGAATCCTGCAGGGCTGTTCATAAATCCGTAGGAGTACGAGTGAATGGGGATCTCTTGTAAACAGCACGTTGCAAGGCATCCCAGACACGATCTATAATGTTCATGTCTGGGGAATTTGGTGGCCATCGAAAGTAAACTCAGAAGAGTGTTCCTAGAGCCACGCTGTCGCTATTCTGGACTTGTGGAGTGTCGCATTGTCCTGCTGGAATTGCCCAAGTCCATCGGAGTGCACAATCGACGTGAATGGATGCAGTTGATCAGACAGGATACTTACGTACGTGTCATCTGTCGGAGTCGTATGTCAACGTATTAAGGGTCCCTTATCACCCCAACTGGACACGCCCCACGTTATTAGAGAGCCCCCACCAGCTTAAACAGCCCCCCGGCTGGCATGCAGGGCCCATGGATTCATGACGTTGTCTCCATACCCGTACACGTCCGTCCGCTGGATACAATTTGAAACGAGGCTCGACCGACCAGGCAACATGTTTCCAGTCATCAAGAGTGAAATGTCAAGAGTTGACGGGCCCAGGTGAGGCGTAAAGCTTTGTGTAGTGCAGTCATCAAGGGTACACGACTGGGGCTTCGGCTCCGAAAGCCCATATCGATGATGTTTCGTTGAATGATTCGTACGCTGACACTTGATGATGGCCCAGCATTGAAATATGCAGCAACTTGCGGAAGTGTTGCACTTCTGTCACGTTGAACGATTCTCTTTAGTCGTCGTTGGTCCCGTTCTTGCAGGATCTTTTTCCGGCGGCAGCCATGTCGGATTCCTGATATTCACGGTACACTCGTGAGATGGTCGTTCGGGAAAATCCCCACTTCATCGCTACCTCGGAGGTGATGTGTCCCATCGCTCGTGCGCCGACTGTAACACCACGCTGAAACTCACTTAAATCTTAATATTTGCCATTATAGTAGCAGTAACCGATCTAACAACTGCGCCAGACACTTGTTGTCTTAGATAAGCGTTGCCG
This sequence comes from Schistocerca nitens, assembly GCF_023898315.1. Classification (NCBI taxonomy): domain Eukaryota; kingdom Metazoa; phylum Arthropoda; class Insecta; order Orthoptera; family Acrididae; genus Schistocerca; species Schistocerca nitens. The sequence continues at coordinate 16,436,240 of NC_064622.1, forward strand.
GTCACAGCGGCGTATTCTGCCTGTTAACCTTCCCTTTGTATTCGAATACGCATGCCTATACCAGTTCCTTTGGCACTTCAGTGTATACAGTGTGTTACAAAAAGGTACGGCCAAACTTTCAGGAAACATTCCTCACACAAATAAAGAAAAGATGTTATGTGGACATGTGTCCGGAAACGCTTGATTTCCATGTTAGAGCTCATTTTAGTTTCGTCAGTATGTACTGTACTTCCTCGATTCACCGCCAGTTGGCCCAATTGAAGGAAGGTAATGTTGACTTCGGTGCTTGTGTTGACATGCGACTCATTGCTCTACAGTACTAGCATCAAGCACATCAGTACGTAGCATCAAAAGGTTAGTGTTCATCACGAACGTGGTTTTTCAGTCAGTGCAATGTTTACAAATGCGGAGTTGGCAGATGCCCATTTGATGTATGGATTAGCACGGGGCAATAGCCGTGGCGCGGTACGATTCTATCGAGACAGATTTCCAGAATGAAGGTGTCCCGACAGGAAGACGTTCGAAACATCCCAGCCTATGACTCGCGACTGGGGAAGACCTAGAACGACGAGGACACCTGCAATGGACGAGGCAATTCTTCGTGCAGTTGACGATAACCCTAGTGTCAGCGTCAGAGAAGGTGCTGCTGTACAAGGTAACGTTGACCACGTCACTGTATGGAGAATGCTACGGGAGAACCAGTTGTTTCCGTACCGTGTACAGCGTGTGTAGCCGGCCGGTGTGGCCGAGGGGTTCTAGGCGCTTCAGTCTGGACCCGCGCGACCGCTACGGTCGCAGGTTCGAATCCTGCCTCGGGCATGGATGTGTGTGATGTCGTTAGGTTAGGTTTAAGTAGTTCTAAGTTCTAGGGGACTGATGACCACAGAAGTTGAGTCCCATAGTTCTCAGAGCCATTTGAACCATTTAAACACCGTATGTAGGCACTATCAGCAGCTGATTGGCCTCCACGGGTACACTTCTGCGAATGGTTAATCCAACAATGTGTCAATCCTCATTTCAGTGCAAATGTTCTCTTTACGGATGAGGCTTCATTTCAACGTGATCAAATTGTAAATTTTGACAATCAACATCTGTGGGCTGACGAGAATCCGCACGAAATTGTGTAATCACGTCATTAACACAGATTTTCTGTGAACGTTTGGGCAGGCATTGTTGGTGATGTCTTGATTGGGCCCCACGTTCTTCCACCTACGCTCAGTGGAGCACGTTATCATGATTTCATACCGGATACTCTACCTGTGCTGCTAGAACATGTGCCTTTACAAGTACGACACAACATGTGGTTCGTTTCTGGACCGTCTTGTGTGTAAGATGAAAAGATATAGTAGCAAATGTAGACATCAACTAAGATTGTAGTGAGGAAGTGGAAAAGAAAATCAGTACCTCAGAATAATGTGTTAGAATATGTAACTAATATTCCGCTAACTAAGAATGAGAATTTTGATTTGTATAAATCTCATGCGTATGTTCAAGAGGACTGTGAAATGAGGTTATTACAAAACACTCATATACGTGGTAATCGTATTAAGAAAATAATTTCGTCAAACAGAAGTCTATGGAGACAGTTAAGTACTAATGAATGATAAATGAAAATCAAACTGGTGCTTTTCATTTATTATAATGTTGTTCTACCAAGAACCGACGGAAGATTCTGTTAATATACTAATGAATGGTTGTATGTAGTACCTAATATGAAAGACTTCACAATTTTGTGTAACACATATCCATATTGGATCTGTGTCCTTTACAATTCTTCGGATATCTGTTTGAAGAAATTATTTTCTTAATTGCTAGTCGTGTAGAACCAGGGACTGTGAGTTCCTGGAGCTTGTTTACAGCCGCACCTCCTGGTGAACAGTCGCCGACCATGCCGCCGCTTGCTCCAAGTTGGACGCAGCATGGATTCTGGTTGTCATTTTGGCCGCCGGTGGTATTTTATTTTCCACCTACCGGGCTTATCTACCGAGTATTCTCCTACCCGCCACCTGGGGACGCGCCCTTTTGTTGTGCTATCTCAACTGAGTCGCTTATGCTAATGCCTTCGACTCTACTGTGGGCAATGGTCTGTATTCTCTCATTCGCCATTCCCTGAATGAAAAATGCATGTAGCAGTGGAAGAACTAACTCCACTGCACCTTTTAATTGCTCTCTAGAATGAGATGATAATTAAATCAAGACCCTAAGCTGCCGACAGGCGTTGATATACATCAAAGGGGACAGTTGAAAACGTGCTAAGCTTCCGAAAGGGTCTTGATTTAATTATCATTTCATTCTGGACAGCTACACGGCCACCGGTGGTATCTGCTTTCGGACATTCGTGTATGCTCTCTTTCTGTTGCCTTATGGCAACTCTGAACGGTTTGGATACCGGGTACCTTTTGGGGAGAAATAATTGTTTTCTTCGTGATACAGTCTTGTTCCATTAATTTCTGTAGCACACAGTCTGGTGGAAATCTACAATAATCCTAGTCCACACCCAGTTTATATCGAAACAAAAGTTATTTTTGAAGAAATGTCAATCTTCCCCCCCCCCCCCCCCCAATTCCAACCTCCTCGTCCATCTTCTTCTCCCATAACGACCCTTTTCCCCTTTTCGTGCTGTCCACTGCCATGCCGCTTGATGCTGCAGCCTCAGACAAAGGAACAGAATTTAGTGCTTCCTTTTTTTTATTCGCCAGTCTCGTGACTGGTTTGATTCGGTCCTCCACGAATTCCTCAAAACTCTTCATTCCTGGACTACTACTTGCCCCCTGCGTCCTCAACAATTTATTGGATACATTCCGATCTCTGACTTCCCCCACAGTTTTTTACCCCCCGCAGTGCCCCCAAATACCGTGGACGTCCCATCATGCTGCCCCTTCTTCCAATCAATGTTTTCAGAATTTTTGTAGACGTATAAATAAGAAATACACTTACAGAAGCTGACACGCCCACCGCCGCTTGTTTCTTGTGTCGCCGTTCGGTTTTAAGAGTTTGTGTGATGGAGACGCGGCACTCACCCAGTATGTCGGACTGCGGCAGCCACTTGCCGGTCTTCACGTTGGGCGGTTGACCGGGCAGGGACTCTGTCTCCCATTTCCACAGGACTCGCTGCTTCAGCCGCGAAAACACCTTCAGGAAGGCGGACCGCTTCTCCTCAGGCCAGTGGGCACTTTGTACGTTAGAGCCCATACTGAAGTATATCGCCCCGTCTGTGGCCTCGTCCAAAAACTTCTGTATGTCCTGCGGAAGAAGGAAAAGCTATTTCAACAGGATATCTATATATTTTTCACAACTAATGGATAGGTACACGTTTACTTGTTGGACGAATTAATATTAACTGCACTCATACCCGTGGTGGTGCGTTACGTGTGATATACATGGCCGTCACATCTGTAGAGGACAAGGGGTTATTTTTAGGAAATACGGTGCGAAATTGTGATTTAGTGTGTTTCAGTGGGCGATGCGCCAGCCTCATCTTTTGCACCTACGAAGTTGAATTGTATTTTGATGTGCTGATAAACTAACAAACACATGGAACGCCAGAATGTGTATTTAATAAGCAAGGTCTTAATTGATTATCACGTAATAGAGTTTCATAAATAGTTCTGACGTTGGTTTTGGCTACATTTCGTGCTAAATAAGTATAAAGTGCGGTCACATAACCCCACAGTTTGGATTAGGAACGCATTTGTTAATGTTGCACTTCAACACCATCAGGCCACAGAAATGCGGAAAACAGGAGGGTTGAAAAAGCATCAGTACCATTTGCCAATTCGGATCATATTCAAACTTTGTTAATTGGGTTTAAAAGGGAGACAAAAGTTGCGGTCGTTCTGCACTCCAAAGGGGTGCAGTCAATCGGATTTATTCTATGAGAGTAACATAATGCCATAGGAGCAACAACGTATATGACATAATCTGCTACTAAAAAATCATCCATAAAAGCCGAAATTGTACAATCGTGCAGCAAATAAAGAGAATGGCAACTGAAGGCTTCAAGAAATATTTAAAAAAGAATTCCGCACTCTCTATTAAGATACAGACGAAAACGAATTAGGCACACAAACCGTTGCCGAAAACGAGCAAAGGACTCTGTTAAAAAAAAAACCGTAGCTAAAAGGGTAAAGTTTCCTCATATTAACCAATGTATACTTTAGCAAAAATTTTACTGTTTGGAGATTTCTTTCTACTATGCGCACCAGTCTTAAATAATCATACAGATTTTTAATAATTGAAAAGACATCCCGCAAGTGCAACCAAATGATCTACGTAGAACTGTTCCGTGTATGAAGCAAGTAAATGCGTATGGACTTAGAAGTATTTCAGTAAGAAGGATTTAAGCCAGAAGGAGTGACAGAGGGCACACATTTTATTGAAGTATTGTAAGAGAAAGCTAATCAACAGAGAATGTATACAATGGCTAAAATTATAAAAATTCATGAAACGACATATCCAGATCCGTTAAGTTACTGTCATCATGGCTTACCTGGGGCAGCTTCTTTGGTTGCCTGACATGCAGTCCACCAACTTCCACCATGCTCGGTACAAGTGGACGAGGACATCCGTGGGTGAAGTGATAATTAACCAGGAGAAGCGACGTCTGTCTTTCGATTTCGGACAGTGAAGGTAGTGACGGATCCTTCAGATACGTCTGTAAAATTGAATCCAGCCTCGGCAGATACAGAAACTGTCGGGCGATTTTTCCTCCTACCCCAACAAGTGTATTCTGAAGTCTCTCGAGAAAACTCATGTGCGTGCCTAGCTCGAGGAATGGATTCGGCACGTAAGAATACGGGGTCGGATTTCCCACCATGTCGGCCATCCAGTCCGTTCCCGCGAAGGTAGACAGGACGATCACAGGTGCTTTAAAACCATGAGCGTATCCGTGTAGGCATTCTGTGAAGATATTCTCCAAAACAATGACGTCAAATTTTTTGCCCGACTTGTGCAACTTCTGTACATTTTCGTCTTTGAGAAATCCGTGACACGTTTTTTCAGCAAACTCTAAGAACTGTTTCATCAAGTCCAAGACTCCCGTCCCCACCTCTTCGAATACGTTGAGATCGCCTGAAAAGAAAAAGACACAATGGGCTGAAGTGCGTCGCTTGTGCAACCAGGCGAGATGTCTAGTTTGAAAAACGACCAAGTGCTCCGTTGTTAAAACTCTAATTCCTTACAAGTAGTGGGCTCTACTCATACTCCCTGCAAGTTCACTTTGATACACTACTGGCCATTAAAATTGCTACACCACGAAGATGACGTGCTACAGACGCGAAATTTAACCGACAGGAAGAAGATGCTGTGATATGCAAATCATTAGCTTTTCAGAGCATTCACACAAGGTTTGCGCCGGTGGCGACACCTACAACGTGCTGACCTGAGGAAAGTTTCCAACCGATTTCTCAAACACAAACAGCAGTTGACCGACGTTGCCTGGTGAAACGTTGTTGTGATACCTCGTCTAAGGAGGAGAAATGCGTACCATCACGTTTGCGACTTTGATAAAGGTCGGATTGTAGCCTATCGCAATTGCGGTTTATCGTGTCGTGACATTGCTGCTCGCGTTGGTCGAGATCCGATGACTGTTAGGAGAATATGAAATCGGTGATGTGCTACAGACGCGAAATTTAACAGACAGGAAGAAGATGCTGTGATATGCAAACGATTATCTTTTCAGAGCATTCACACAAGGTTGGAGCCGGTGGCGACACCTACAACGTCCTGACATGTGGAAAGTTTCCAACCGATTTCTCATACACAAACAGCAATTGACCGGCGTTGCCTGGTGAAACGTTCTTGTGATGGCTCGTGTAACGAGGAGAAATGCGTACCATCACGTTTCCGACTTTGATAAATATCGGATTGTAGCCTATCGCGATTGCGGTTTATCGTATCGTGACATTACTGTTCGCGTTGATCGAGATCCAATGACTGTTAGCAGAATATGGAATCGGTGGGTTCAGGAGGGTAACACGGAACACCGTGCTGGATCCCAACGGCCTCGTATCACTAGCAGTCGAGATGACAGGCATCTTATCCGCGTGGCTGTAACGGATGGGGCAGCCACGTATCGATCCCTGAGTCAACAGATGGGGACGTTTGCAAGACAACAACCATCTGCACGAACAGTTCGACGACGTTTGCAGCAGCATGGACTATCATCTCGGAGACCACGGCTGCGGTTACCCTTGACGCTGCATCACAGACTGGAGCGCCTGCGATGGTGTACTCGACGACGAACCTGGGTGCACGAATGGCAAAACGTCATTTTTTCGGATGAATCCAGATTCTGTTTACAGCATCATGATCGTCGCATCCGTGTTTGGCGACATCGAAGTGAACGCACATTGGAAGCGTGCATTCGTCATCGCCATACTGGCGTATCACCCGGCGTGATGGTATGGGGTGCCACTGGTTACACGTCTCGGTCACCTCTTGTTCGCATTGGCGGCACTTTGAACAGTGGACGATACATTTCAGTTGTGTTGCGACCCGTGACTCTACCCTTCATTCGATCCCTCCGAAAACCTACATTTCAACTGGCTAATTCACGACCGCATGTTTCAGGTCCTGTACGGGCTTTCCTGAACACAGAAAATGTTCGACTGCTGCCCTGGTCAGCACATCGTCCAGATCTCTCACCAATTGAAAACGTCTGGTCCATTGTGGCCGAGCAACTGGCTCGTCACGATACGCCAGTCACTACTCCTGATGAACTGTCATATCGTGTTGAAGCTGCATGGGCAGCTGTACCTGTACACGTCATCCAAGCTCTGTTTGACTCAATACCCAGGCGTATCAAGGACGTTATTACAGCCAGAGGTGGTTATTTCGGGTACTGATTTTTCAGGATCTATGCACCCAAATTGCGTGAAAATGTAATCACATATCAGTTGTAGTAAAATATATTTGTCCAATGAATACGCGTTTATCATCTGCATTTTTTCTTGGTGTAGCAATTTTAATGGCCAGTAGTGTAAATAACTCTCCAGCCAATTTACCACCCAGATTAACATAATTGTACGGTAATGTGTTAAGGCATTAATATTAGTTGTTGCTGATACAACTGTCTTGGTACCTGTAACTTCCAGGGTTCCTTCCACATGCATTTCCGGTTCAAATCCGGATTGGGAGTTGAAAACAAATTCCTTACTGAACGATGGAATAAGTTTGTTTATCTGAGCTACAAATTTTAGAGCCCATTCCATTCATTAATCATTGTTTTGTAGATCTAAATGGTGTGAATCCTCAACTTGACGCTTTGTTTGAAATTTCTTTATTACGTCTTGTAATTCTGTAGCACTGTTTTAATTTATGCTTGCCTTGAAATCACGATAATCTATTTCGCGTGCAGTTTGATGTGTATAACGTAGTAGCCTATAATCATGCACATCCTGTAAATTGTATCGAGCATGCTTGAAACGCACAAACACCTGTTTTTGTAACATGTGCGCTTGCGTTCCCTTGAATATCCGTAATTTTTCTTATGCACTTCGCCATCGTGTCTCTGCGGACTTGCTCGGAAATTATTCATCATTGCTTTTTAATTATGCTCCGGATGATCTGCCACGTACGTAATAATGTTTAGTACCCGCTCCCCCGACAACCATCGACGTTTACTACGTTTCCCTGGAGACGGGATTTGTGGCTCCCTCTCCAACAAGGACGGTGAACTACATGGCTCGACGCCTGTTTCAGTATTACTTTGACTTGTTAGGCAGGAATCGTCATCACAGAACTCCTCATGTACAGTTGTAACACCATAATTCTAATGCTGTACTGATTTATTTTGCTTTTGTTTTGTTTAATGCTACATCGTTGATCTTCTGTAAATGTGTTTCATTGAATCGATAACATAACATTGTATACTGCTTTCGTTATACAAACTTTGATGTCATGGTTTGGTTCTATGCTGTGTAGCATATCTTTCATTTAAACTCTTTGTCCCATTTGGAGGGAACAAAACTTACTGTATATAATTGTAATTTTGTGTGAATAATTTTTTGTAGAAATGTCAATATGTGTAAATATTTTGTTTTATTTAATGTATTTGGTTGCTGTTATGTAAACTGCTGATCCTCACTTAGGGTTCTTAGTTTGTATGTAAAAGGTGTAGTGGTTCCCCTCGGGAACGGAACTGTGTAGCGCGCGCAAATTGTGGTTGGCCTAGGTAGGAAAGGTGGAACTGATAGCCAGTCGGGGACGAGCCACCAGTCCGTGCACTGCCATTGTGCTGGTTCCGAGAGAGGCTTTTCCTGCTTCTTTCCAAGGCCTCGGATGGATGGATAAATAGCTGGAACTATTCTGGAATTTGTATCTATCATCGCCACCAAGAAATGACAGAGTCCAGCACTTCTGCCTGCAATTCCACCTACCAACATGCAGTTGCCACCACATTGCGCAATCATTGCAACGTAATACTATAATGATGTACAGTGAAGGATCAGCTTAATGGATGTGCTAATGTGCTGAAATATAAGGTAATTTATATCTGAATTTATGTACCTCCTCATCATAACACCTCTCAGGGTCCTCTCCGTTTGAACTAAAGTGATTACCGAGTGTCCTTACTGAAAGTACATTAAAGCCCAGTTTTCTAATTAATGCCCCTTGAACATAGCAAAGAGAAAGTTAAAGTTAATATGGCAAGAAAGTGAGTTAAAGTTAATGATGCTTGCTGAAATAATTTTCCTAGTAAAACTGCTTATTAATGTGTTGTTGCCAACTTCAAATTAAAATTTCTCAAGACTGAGGCTTATAAAGTTTTGCTTGGTAAATGATCACATTACTGCCTGTTGTTAATCGCGGAAAGTGAGTCAGTATCTTACATAAATGTTAATTTTATGTCTCACGGTAGTAAAAGTGGAAAACTGCGTAGTAGGAAATTATATGTTCATGATTACTAAGTGTTTGTCTCTCTTGTGTATTATAAGTGCATATTAACAGTATAACAGGATCCACAGTTTGTCTAGTGTGCTAATACTAGGTAACAAATAACGGAAAGATCTCTATTTATGAAAACCATAATCTATTTATTAGAAAGACAGTGATAAGTAACCTGTCAGTGAATTTCAACTAACTTTCATTTTAAATAGTAAAGTATTTAACTGAGAGAGACTTAACCTAAAAGCCCGCATCCCGTGGTCGTGCGGTAGCGTTCTCGCTTCCCACGCCCGGGTTCCCGGGTTCGATTCCCGGCGGGGTCAGGGATTTTCTCTGCCTCGTGATGGCTGGGTGTTGTGTGCTGTCCTTAGGTTAGTTAGGTTTAAGTAGTTCTAAGTTCTAGGGGACTTATGACCACAGCAGTTGAGTCCCATAGTGCTCAGAGCCATTTGAACCATTTTGAACTTAACCTAAACCTATGTCCAATTTATGATCCTAGAGGGAATGTTAATGGTAGTGTTATAAAGACCACTCAGTTTGTGTAAGCCCTGAAAGTGATAGTGTTTTTCTGTACCTGTTATAATTTTGCAAATAGTTTGTGCTGCTCTAACTGTTAGTTTCAATCTTACCGTAAACATATGTATGTGTCGGAGTTCACTGCACTCGCGTGTGACAAAGTATAGGGTGTGTTTATCCATTAAAGTTACTAATAACTATTTTCTTGAACGAGAATGTTAATCATTCTCTTGCTTAGTTAGGCTGGCGAGCGTTTTCGTTATCCGTTAAACAGTGCAGATAGGCAATATTTTGTTTGTCACTGTTTAAATATTTATGTAATTCTGACTTTCATTTCCGATAAGCCACCTCCGTTAGGAACAACACGGTCAACATAACAAAATTCCTCTCAGAGGGTAACACTGCTCTGTTGCTTTATACCATAATTGCTATAACAAAATAGTTTTATTTCACAACCTGTTTCCAGCTTTAAGGTTATGGTACAGTAGTAGCAGACAGGAGTGTTATACAGTGTCTGCACACTCGAGCATATACGACATGATACAGCCCACTGTCTCATGTTGCAGACCGATAGCGTTTCATCTTCCACTTCTTTCTCACTCTGCGAAATTCCTTGTGTTCGTTTCTGACGAAATGTCAACTGCGGTAACAGTTGCTGTAGAAATAATGCAAATTTCTGGCCTGCAGCCGCATAAATTCAGCTTCTTCTTCTAATATTTCGGCTGAATACCGTCCAGTCATCTTCAGAGTGAGCCGAGGTGACTGACGCGCCGGCATTTGCTCCGTCCTTTTACACTGCGTATGCGGCCAAAGATACACAAGGCGCCAGAGACGTTCACAGGCGTCAGAGCGGTGTAACATATGCAATGGAAATTAAATCTATGGCTGCGCAGTCGATCCACACGGTGATATCGCTGTGCCACGGAGAGCTGCACCGTCGCGACGCCTTTGTGATTTTATTACAGAAATTTCCGGATTAAAAGGACGGAGCAACTGCTGGCTCAAACTGAATATGGCTGGACGGTGTTCAGCCGAAATATTAGAAGAAGAAGCTGAATTTATGCGGCTGCACACCCGAAATTTTATGGAACAGTCTTTGCCGTTGAAGATACACATCAAATAATGCAATGTTTGATTTGTTTATCGTTGCCATTGCTTTGCTTAGTATCAACACCACTAGCACTGTAGTACTGTTGTGAGTTACTAGTCGAGTAATGAGCTCAACTATGCTCCTTAGCCTCACGCTGTGCTCACCACTGGATACACCCAGTCCCACCCCCTGTCAGCACTAGAAGCCAATATTGTGGTTGCGAGGTAGACAGTACGTGGGGCATCGAATGCCGTAAACACCATTGGCTGTTTGAGATATCACACATAAGATGCTCCTTGTCAGTATTTTACCTAACTCACTCAGCTTTGCCCTTTTCTGCAATTCATTTAGAAAAATATTTGTTTCAAATACAGTACCTGAAATTCTGGATCATTAGTAAATCTCATCTCCCCCTCTCCCCTTCTCCCCCTCTCCCCCTCTCACCAACTCACCCTGTCCCTCTCTCACCCTCTCATCCTCTCACCCTCTCACCCTCTCCCTCTCACCCTCTCTCTCTCACACACTCTCTCTCACCCTCTCTCACCCTCTCTCACCCTCTCTCAACCTCTCTCAACCTCTTTCAACCTCTCTCTCACCCTCTCTCACCCTCTCTTACCCTCTCTCCCTCTCTCCACACACACATAGACACCCATACACACATATTAACATTCATAAATCTTTGTTTTGTACATCTAAAATAAGTTTCTGTAGAATACTAAGTGTATTTAAAATTCTACAACATAAGTAAATACCATTGCTTTATTGCCATTTTTGGTTCACTCTTTCTCTACTTTCAACGATAGGGAACCTTTAAGTACGCGTAGTTCGTATAACCAAGATTTCACACATACACTAACGATGTTGCACTGATATTAACATGTACAAGAGCGTACACTTATCAAATATAGTTTTGTGTAGTTGGTATCTGAAATGATACATTGAATCTGAAAGACACGTCAAACAAATAAGTAAATATATTGGTACCACTACAGTACTTAAAAGTCTAAAGCATCTGGTAAAATACCATATATATAAAAGAAAGTCATGTTAGTTACACTATTTATAACTCAAGAACGGCTGGACCGATTTGGCTGGAAATTGGTGGAGAGGTAGCTTCGAACCAGGAGACGGACATAGGATACTTTTTATCCCGTTCGACCGCTGTAAAAAGTGGTATAACAAAAACGCATCTGGCATGGAATAACAAAACGCAAATGTCAGCTAAACATCACTATAAAACGTGGTATAACAAAAACGCATCTGACATGGAATAATAAAACGCAAATCACAGCTGAAAGTCTATGGTTCAGTATCAGTATACATAATTAACTAAAAATTTAAAGAGATAATTTGTATTTTCTTTGAATCATCATTAACAATGCCGCGACCAAGACGATCGAATATTTCTCGACAAAGGCGTAATGCAAGAAGGACACAAAACATTGCGAATGAAAGGACTGAAGAAGAACAACAAATTGCCCGTGAAGAGCGCCGCGTTAGTGTGGCTGGGGTCGACTTCGTGCTTCTCAATCACAAGAGCAAAGTGAGGCAGCCCGTGAAACGGCTCGGTTGGAAATGCGAATTCGTCGAGCGAACAACAGAGATCAACATGTAGATAATTTTCGACGCACGAAAAGAGATTTATCGCTTGATGATTTGAATCGAGCATCGTTTGGATACGATTCCAGCACGGATTACTGCTTGCATCCTTGCGTTTGCATTGGGCCGATGGACGTTGTTTGCGAGTATTGTGGCGCATTGAAGTTTTGCGGAGAAACGCACGGATTGTGCTGCCTTAATGGGAAAGTGAAATGCCATTACTGACTCCGCCACCTGAGCTATTGCATTCATTGCTTTGTGGCGAAACACCCGAATCACGTCATTTTCTTGCAACACCCAAAAATACAATAGTTGTTTCCAATTGACCTCATTTGGGGCAGACAGTATCGAAGAACGAGGATTTCATCCGACATTCAAGGTATTTATTTATTTATTTTTGTACTTACACACAATATAGTAGAGGAATAACTTACTATACTTATTCGTACGTATTATGTTTGCTAATTCTAAAAAAAAAGTTTATAAATCAGTAATATTTTATTTTGTAGATACAAGGACAGATTCGCCATCGAATTGGATCATTGCTACCTCTCGAAGATGCACAGCATAAATTTTTACGAATATACTTCATGGGCAACATGGAAGAGCAACTTGATCGACGTCAAGAGATCAATGCAGCAATGAAAAGAGCAACTCTTCAAGATTTGCAGCAACTACTTCATGAACATCATGCGTTGGTCAGGCTGTTCAAGAGTACTTTAGAGCGAATGCCAAATGATGACTACAAAGTCGTGATCAGAGCAGATAAACGACCATCTGGAACACACGAACGCACATTTAACGCTCCAACAATAGATGAAGTTGCCATCCTGATTGTTGGTGAACACTTGGAAACACGCGATATTGTGCTTACACGTCGCGATACTGGGCCACTGCAACGAATATCTGAAACACATCGTTCATATGACACGTTGCAATACCCGCTGATGTTTTGGCAAGGAGAAGTTGGATATTGTTTCAATATAAAAATGATAAATAAATTGAATGATGAGTATCAATATCATAGTTCAACATGACGTGCATTTTACATTGTTTGGTTTTGTTTTACAATAAAAGACCAATTTCACTGCTTATTACCAGGAAACGATTAGGAGTTGTTGTGTAGATAAAATTGGACAAACGACTGGCAGCCGATTTTAAATAATTTAGCTTCACCCCTTTACAATTATTAGTGATCGGATTAGGTAGTGCAATTTGGAGTGAATGACCTCAAACATTATGCTTAATATGGATAAGACACGAGACTGCGGGAATCTTATTTTTCAACAGTATAACTTTTTGATGTGACAATATTTACAGTTACTCTTACATATGGGAAAATCCTTTTTAAAATAAAATATGTTGTCATTTTCAACCAACGTAAAAAAGAGGTTACTCAATTCAAAAGTTTATATTTTTTTAAAATATTTGTTCATGGTTTACTCAGAAACTACTGGGCCAATTGAAATGCTTCTTTTTTGTTGGATCAAATGTACCTTAAGGGTAGTTTCATAAAAAAATCATGACTATCAAACCAGGATCTTCGGAGATGATGAGGGAAACAACTTCTGAAATTACAGCGAATATCATATTTCTCGCTGTCTAGCAGTTGAATTAGCCTTAAAGAACTGGTTCGGAATAATGAACCACTAGCTTTAGTTGTGCTATTTTTGGCTAAATGACCACTTTGCTGTTTAGCAGTAGAATCGGCCTTGAACCGTTAGGTAGCAGGTAATAGACCTATTAGTCACTGAAGTCCAAAAAGTGGACCACTCTTCCTAAAATGTATGTTGTTTCATCGATAGATCGCTAGCGCGGTTGCGGTATTGTGATCCATATGCAATCAAAAAAACTTTGCGCGGTCTGAGCCAAAAGACAGAAAAACAACTCCTGAGGATCTACAAGGTGGACGATTTAAACATACAAAAAATAGTAATAATAATAATATATTAGTAAAAGTTAGCCAAACCGCCCGCCAACTAAACAATATACTCTATCGGAACAATGTTTACGTGGTCACTGTATTCACCTACAGTCAATAAAAAGGCTATGCGCGATCTTCGTCTAACGCCTTTTTTTTTTTTTTTTTTTTTTTACAATATGAATATATTATGTTCAAATTATAGAGTAACAACAATATAATTTCGAAAATTAACACAAAATTTAATACTTTTTAAATGTAATGCCAGGATTACAAGTTACTCATATGTCGGTGCATACTAAGCTTATCCACCAAAGTACTGCAAATAAAATTCTGGGACTGCAAGTCATATCCGTATTAAGCTCACGTATCTAAATCTTGCGAAATTGCACTACCTAATCCGATCATTGATAATTATGCTAAAGGTTTACATACGAAATAATAAATCCATTGTTTTAATTTCAGGTGAAGAAAGTACAAAGAAAGTTAGCTCGATGAATTATCACGCATATCGTTTGATGATTCGTCAAAATGCTGACAACTATTTGCTGCGGTTTCGTAGATTGTTTCAGCAGTATTGTGTCGACATGTACGTCAAAACAGAAATGGAGCGTTTAACTTTCATTCGGTTAAACCAAGCGAAACTGCGTTCTTTGGAGTATATCCATTTACGTCATGCTATTGGTACTGAAGGAAATGCAGCTAATATTGTTCGATTAACTATTCTGCCGGCGAAGTACATAGGTAGTCCACGTCGTATGCATGAATATGCGCAAGATGCAATGACATATGTTCGCATTACGGTCGGCCAGATCTCTTTATTGCTTTTACCTGAAATCCAAAACGGACAGAAATCGTTCAATTGCTAATTCCCGGACAAACATCAAGTGATCGACACATCACAGCTCGCGTATTCGGGCAAAAAATGCGGTCCCTGATGAACTACATTGTTGAACAACGCGTCTTTGGAGATACACGATGCTGGATGTATTCAATCGAATGGCAAAAACGAGTCCTGCCGCACGCACACGATCTTATTTGGTTAGTGGAAAGAATTCAACCAGACCAAATAGGTGATATCATACGTGCGGAGATTCCCAATCACGAAGCCGATGCCGGCCGATGTGGCCGAGCGGTTCTAGGCGCTTCAGTCTGGAACCGGGCGACCGCTGCGGGCGCAGGTTCGAATCCTGCCTCGGGCATGGATGTGTGTGATGTCCTTAGGTTAGTTAGGTTTAAGTGGTTCTGAGTTCTAGGGGACTGATGACCTCAGATGTTAAGTCCGATAGTGCTCAGAGCCATTTGAACCATTTTGAACGAAGCCGATCCAAACCAACATGATGTTGTAATTACAAATATGATTCATGGACCGAGTGTCGCCATCTATCTCCAGTCACCTTGCATGGTCGATGGAAAGTGTTCAAAACGATATCCACGGAAATTAACGGCGGAGACCGTCACTGGCAAAGATGGTCGTCCACTCCACCGGCGTCGATCACCCGATGATAACGGTCCAACTATCACAACAAAAGTGAAAAGAATGGATTTCGTTGTCGACAACAGTTGGATTGTTCCATAGTCGCCACTTATTTCCAAAACGTACAAGACACATTGCAACGTTGAGTATCGCAATTCAGTAAAGTCCATAAAACAAATTTGCAAATATGTTACGAAAGGCAGCGATATGGCGGTTTTTGGCATCCAGTCCTCCAATACCAACGATGAAATTGCGCGATGTCAGATTGGTCGTTGTGTGAACTGCAATGAGGCGATTTGGCATATATTCGCATTCCCTATTCACGAACGTCACCCTACTGTTGTGCATTTGGCAGTGCATCTGGAGAATGGTCAATGAGTATATTTCAAGGCTTCGAATGTTGTTCAACGTGCTGAAACAAAATGGTTCAAATGGCTCTGAGCACTATGGGACTTATCTTCTGAGGTCATCAGTCCCCTAGAACTTGAAACTACTCAAACCTAACTAACCTAAGGACATCACACACATCCATGCCCGAGGCAGGATTCGAACCTGCGACCGTAGCGGCCGCGCGGTTCTAGACTGTAGCGCCTAGAACCGCTCGGCCACCCCGGCCGGCTGCTGAAACAACTCCAGCGACAACACTGACCAGTTTCTTTGCGATCTGCCAAAGCGATCAGTTTGCACGAACTCTGCTTTACTCGGAGATGCCACTTCATTACACATGGAATGCTTCATCGAAGAATATTCAACGGCGGAAGCA
The DNA here is from genome assembly GCF_023898315.1 of Schistocerca nitens. Classification (NCBI taxonomy): domain Eukaryota; kingdom Metazoa; phylum Arthropoda; class Insecta; order Orthoptera; family Acrididae; genus Schistocerca; species Schistocerca nitens. Next base: position 16,452,492 of record NC_064622.1, read on the forward strand.
AGGCCATGCGGTTCCTGGTTATCCGGATGTGCGTTCAACTGATGCTCTTGTTCGTAAGTATTCAGTTCATCCAAAGCATGATGGATGCTTCTATTTGCGGTTGTTGCTGGTAAATGTGCGTGGGCCAACGTCATTTGAGACACCACCGACTGTAAATGGTATAATACGTGCCTGGCCTACCGCCGCACAATTTACGCCTAAAAGTTGGCTCCGTAGTAATCATGCTTTGAAACATAAACCAACCAAAACTGTGCAACGGTACGCGTTTGGTGGTAAGTAAATTGATGAACAATGTTATTTACGCGACGATACTCAAAGGAAAATTCGAAGATGAGGAAGTTCTCATTCCGAGGATCCCGGTGATCCCAACTAATGTGTCGTTTGAATTTAAAAGACTTCAATTTCCGATTCGTCTTGCATTCGCCATGACCATTAACAAATCACAAGGCCAGTCCTTGAAAGTTTGTGGTTTAAATCTGTAATATCCATGTTTCTCCCATGGTCAATTATATGTCGCATGTTCACGAGTCGGAAGACCGTCTGCGTTGTTTGTTCTTGCGCCCGATAATAAAACAAAAAATGTTGTGTATCACAAGGTACTTAATTGAAGAGTGGAAGCTATGCACCAAAAAACATAAAGAATAAAGAATCATTAAAATATTTAATTTTTTTATTTGTATTTCCTAATAAAAAATTGAACTTAACATCCAAAATCTGATTATTTATTGGCTTTAAGGCGGAACAAAGTTCGCCGGGTCAGCTAGTGTAAAGATATTGATAGTACAGTATTTCCACATCTTTTATTATAACCTGCTAGAAAAACTTCATGGTGAAATTAATTTTCACATGATGTATCACTGCCAAGTGACATAGCTAGATGAAACTTCGACCATACATGGAGAGAACTGGTACAGAAAACTCACACAACTGAATGAGACGAAACGAAATGTCACTTTTATTCAAAGACTATAACTACATTGAAGTCATATAATTGGAAGGAGAAACAGCATTGGTCGTATTTTGTTTTTGTTTTTGTTTTTGTTTTACTATCCGCAAAATCGATTTTCGGTCACTTAGTGACCATCCTCAGTGCTAGAAGTTAAAAATTTCACATAACGATCAGAGAGTATAAAACAGAAAATCACAACTACACCCGCGTATGAACATAACAGTTGGTAGGAACATACCTGTAATATACAATTAAAATTGGTAGGCACTGATATCAACAAGCTTAGAGCGATCACATAAACTGAGGCCACTGTTTACATGCACCTGTTCAGCAGACCTCGGTGTGACAGGGCTTGGAACGCCCTCTATGTGACATGTGTCACGTGAAGACTTAATATTACTGGTTTTGCGAGATATTAACATGAAACAACTCTTGTTCATTTGTGAATCATGAAGTAATTCAAATTTACTCCTTAGTCTTAACGTAACATTTTACGTAAATCACGAACGTTGTACTTCTAACTTCCCACGCCGGATGGTGGGTATTATGTTTTTTAAAAACCTGCGTTATACCTCAGGTCTGAAGACCACAACAACAACATTACCCCTGCAGATGGAGAATGGCCAATGTATGTCAATTCTCAAGACAGGCAAACACCTCAAAGAGCCAAGGAGCTATAGAGACCTATAAACCTATAATCAACATTGGGAAAAATGCTTGAAAGAATATTATCGGCAAGAATTCGACCACCATTGTTGGACATCAGTATCATGACGAACAATTCGCATATCAAGAGGAACTTTCAGCAGAGATGTAACTCCTCAGCATTTCGGAATACCTGGCTTGTAATACGAATTTCTCAAAGTTCACAGCTGCTACAGCCCTTCACAGAGAGGAAGTGTGAAGAGACAGTTCCTCACAAAACCGAAAGACAATACAGAGCTGCCGGAGTGCTGTACAAAAATCATAGCTGTTTAACGGAAAGAAGGTTTTATATAGAAATTAGTGGAAAAATATCGGACAGCAAGACACAATCCGAAGGAATTCTGCAATATTCGGTACTTTCGCCCGTGCTGTTCGCCATCTACACTGGCGTCCAAAACTGAAGCAACAAACCGTTGCTTCCCCACCCTGAGTCTAATCCACAATATAATCGTACAGATACCCGTACGATCGTGTTCTGCACAAAAGATGGCATTCTGGTCAATGGACAACAACGCCAACAATGACGTCATGGCACCTATTAAACGACGTAGTATTTCCCGCGTAGCCCGAAATCAGCAACCGCTGTGTACACGTTGCAGTGTGGTACAGAAAAGATACCTACCAGACTCTGAGCAGTGCAAGGCCATAGAAAGAAAGGAAGCTGGACTGTCGTAAACTGACTTGGCCTGATGGCTTAATGTGAATCGTGCTGTTGTTTCTTGGCTGTGGCGACACTTTATAGAGAGCGACACTGTTTACCCAAGAACATGTCAGGGCCGACCACGTATGATATCAGGAAGAGAGCAGCGTTTTTTTGCTGCAAGGCCACGGAAACTGGCATCTGACCTCGTAGCATCCACTGGACGTGTTGCATCGAGGCAAACGGTGTGCAGAAGGCCTCATCAGAGAGGCCTTTACTGTCAGAGACCTGCTGTGTTTGTGTAAATCTGATGCTTCACAAAAGAGAACATCTAGAGTGGAGTCGTCAACACACCACCTCGACGCCTGAACAGTGGACCAATGTTCTCGTCACAAATGAGTCCCGATTTGGTTTGGAGAGTGATTACCGACGGATTCGCGTCTGGAGGGAACTTGGAACACGATTTGGGGACCCTAACATTGTGGAAAGAGAACGATATCGAGGTGTGGGCAGGGATTATGTTGAAACTCTTCATGAAACAGTATCGGTGAATCGGCAAGGTCTTAACTGCTGTCAGGTATCGTGAAGAGGTCTTGGGACCTCACGTGCGGTTGTTGCAAAGTGCTGTGGGCGCAGATTTCGTATTTATGGACGATAATGTTCGATCTCATAGAGCACGTGTGGTTGGCGTTTTCTTGGAAGCGAAAGATATTGGCATGGAAGATGTGGTCTGCTCGCTCTCCCGTTTTGAGTCCCATTGAACATGTCTGGGATGCACTAGCTACATTGGTTGCATCACGTCAATATCCACCGAGGACTGTCCAAGTCTTGCGAGCAGTTCCGCAGGAAGAATGGGCGTTATTGCCACAGCATCAGATTGATGACGTCATTCACAGCATGCCCCGTCGGTGTCAGAACTGTACTGCTGTCAGAAGTGGTCACACCTCCTTCTGAACACATTATCCAGTTGCACAAATGTGTATGCAAATCCGTTAATTTGGAAAAACCGAAGAATGTTTTTGTTTACCGTTATTCATGGGTTCAAAAATGGTTCAAATGGCTCCGATCACTATGGGACTTAACATCTGAGGTCATCAGTCCCCTAGAACTTAGAACTACTTAAATCTAACTAACCTAAGGACATCACACACATCCATGTCCGAGGCAGGATTCGAACCTGCGACCGTAGCGGTCACGCGGTTCCAGACTGAAGCGCCTAGAACCGCTCGGCCACACCGGCCGGCCGTTATGCATGTTGGAAATGTTTAGGTTCTGTATTCTTTACAGTGTTTCTACTTTATCATCTCCCGTTTATATTTTATGGCAAAATAAACGCAACACTGGAAAATTTCACTTTGTTGCTTGAATTTTGGATACCAGTGTATGTGAGTGATCTCGCATAATTACAGGACACACTATTAGTGCAGTCTGCAGACGTCACATCGCCCATGTCTTAATTTCTTTCTTTCTTTCTTTCGCTTGTACTTGTTTTCTCGCAGAGACACAGGGTCGGCATGGTTAAACGGATGTGGCAATGTTACTTTAAGGGGTGCTTGGGTAGCTCAGTTGGTAGAGCACTTGCCCATGAAAGGCAAAGGTCCGGAGTTCGAGTCTCGGTCCGGCACACAGTTTTAAATGGTCAGGAAGTTTTAATATGCACGGGATACACCCTAAGAATTGTTTTTATTATCTTTTGTCGTTTTCCTGTTATATGCAGCATGTACACTCATGTTAAAAGAAATAAAATAAAAATTGAACATCTTGAACGAATAGAGACAAAACGTTTATATTCACAGTACGTGTTCATTGGTATGTTCTGCAGAAATTATTAGCATTTTAGTCACCTCGATTCGGCATGTGTCATGTTGCCTAGTAGGCAGAGAGTCCGGCAGAGGCGCTGACAAAGCGTCCCATGTGTGATGGCATCGACGCATATAAGGCGCGAATGGCGTCATGCACTAATGACCTCCGCAGTTGAGTCCCATAGTGCTCAGAGCCATTTTTTTTTTTTTTTGGCGTCATGCGTTATTGCAATCCATGCCGCATTCACCTGGTTCCAGAGTTCATCTGTGGTAGTTGGCATTGGGTCACAGCGCTGCACCCGTCCTTTCACCGTGTCCTACACATTTCCGATTGGCGACAAGTCTGGTGATCTAACGGGCCGCGGCAAAAGGCTGACATCCCGCGACACCAAGAAGTCACGTGTTCATGCTGCAACAGAAAAGGTATGGCTACGGGTTGCAGGACGTCAACGACTTAGGTCACACTGGTCACAGTGCCCTGGACACTCACCAGCTGTGGTTTGTGGTTGTATCCAACAGCACCCCACACCACGAGGCCTCGAGTTGGCGCTGTATGGCTTGGGCCCATGCGGTCACCATGATGCCGCTCCCTCAGCCTGCGGCGAACCAAAATGCGGCCATCACTTTCATACAGGCAGAACCTGCATTCGTCCGAAAACACTATCTGATGCCATTCCTGTCCCCAGTGACGTCGTTCCATACACCATTGCCGTTTAGCGTGTTTCTGCACATTCGTCAAAGGTAGGTGGAGAAGTGGACGACGATCGTATAACCCATGCCGTAAGAAACCGCGAAGGACTGTCACCCCTGACAGTGTACGATGTGTTCCACTGTTCCACTGTTGCGCCACAGCCGAGGGGGACGCAGATGAGTCCTGCAGTGCCATTCGGATGAGGTGTCGATCTTCTCAAGGGGTGGTCTACGTGGTGAAACCTGACCCATCTCGTCGTGTTCTACGGCGTTCCGTGGACCATTCTGCACACACCCGTTGCACTGCCGAAACTCTTCGTCCCACACGAGCAGCAATTTCCTGGCTGGATGCATCATCAACCCTCTTTCAAACTGACTGATTTGACGGTACTTCTGCGAGGCATCCAGCACGTCTACTGAAGTCACTCAGATCCATTACCTTCCGTTTATGGCGACAACGAGAGCCGCAGTCACATTTTACCTGTAGGTGGTACTGCACTACGATATCGATGTTGACCTTGAACCCGAGGGCCGACATGGTTCAAATGCTAATCATTTCTGCAGAACATACTAATGTGCGTGTCCTGTGAATGTGAACATCCTATTTCTAGTCGTTCAAGGTGCTCTGCTTTTTCTGAACATGAGTGTATGTCAGCTTTTTGACAAGTACGTGCCGGCCGGAGTGGCCGAGCGGTTCTAGGCGCTACAGTCTGGAACCGCGCGACCGCTACGGTCACAGGTTCGAATCCTGCCGTAGGCATCGATGTGTGTGATGTCCTTAGGTTAGTTAGGTTTAGGTGGTTCTGAGTTCTGGGGGACTGATGACCTCAGCAGTTAAGTCCCATAGTGCTCAGAGCCATTTGAACCATTTTTTTTTTTTTTTTGCAAGTACGACACCAAGATACGTAGTTACCTTAGTCCAGGCTTTTCTTGTCAACTGATTACCAGTTTCCTGTCTAGTACTGGTCGTTGGCGACTGAACCGAATAGTTTTTCTTTTCAGGGGGTTAATCGTCTGTTGCCCACAACTGTAGAATGTCTAGCTGGTGTTGAAGTCTTTTTACGGCAGTGGAATTGTCTGCTACTAGACATGGGCGATGTGACCCGCCAGGGTAGCCGAGAGGGCTAACGCGCTCCTTCCTGGACTCGGGTAGGAGCGAATCCGCCTGGCGGATTAACGACGAGGGCCGGTGTGCCGGCTAGCCTGGATGTGGTTTTTAGGCGGTTTTCCACATCCCCCTAGGTGAATACCGGTCTGGTCCTCACGTTCCGCCTCAGTTACACGGCTCGCAGACATCTGAACACTTTTGCTCTATTCCATGGATTACACTAGTCGCAGACAGTTGGGGTACACTAATTGCTTCCCGGAGGGGTACGGCGTGGCGGCAGGAAGGGCATCCGCCCACCCCTTAAAGTAACATTGCCACATCCGTTTAACCATGCCGACCCTGTGGCTCTGTGGGAAAACAGGTACAAGTGAAAGAAATTAAGACATGGGCGATGTGACGTCTGCAGACTGCACTAATAGTGTGTCCTGTAATTATAGGAGATCACTCACATATACTGGTGTCCAAAATTGAAGCAACAATCTGAAATTTTCCAGAGTTGCGTTTATTTTGCAATAAAACAGTATAAACGGAGGATGGTAAAGTAGAAACAGTGTAAAGAATACAGAACGTAAACATTTGCAACATGCATAACGGCCGGCCGGTGTGACCGAGCGGTTCTAGGCGCTTCAGTCTGGAACCGCGTGACCGCTACGGTCGCAGGTTCGAATCCTGCCTCGGGCATGGATGTGTGTGATGTCCTTAGGTTAGTTAGGTTTAAGTAGTTCTAAGTTCTAGAGGACTGATGACCTCAGATGTTAAGTCCCATACTGCTCAGAGCCATTTGAACCATTTTTGAACCCATGAATAACGGTAAACAAAAACATTCTTCGGTTTTTCCCAATTAACGGATTTGCATACACATTTGTGCAACTGGATAATGTGTTCAGAAAGGGGTGTGACCACTTCTGACAGCAGTACAGTTCTGACACCGACGGGGCACGCTGTGAATAACGTCATCAATCTGATGCTGTGGCAATAACGCCCATTCTTCCTGCGGAACTGCTCGCAAGACTTGCACAGTCCTCGGTGGATATTGACGTGATGCAACCAATCTAGCTAGTGCATCCCAGACATGTTCTATGGGACTCAAAACGGGAGCGCGAGCAGATCACATCTTCCATGCCAATATCTTTCGCTTCCAAGAAAACGCCAACCACACGTGCTCTATGAGATCGAACATTATCGTCCATAAATACGAAATCTGCGCCCACAGCACTTTGCAACAACCGCACGTGAGGTCCCAAGACCTCTTCACGATACCTGACAGCGGTTAAGACCTTGCCGATTCACCGATACTGTTTCATGAAGAGTTTCAACATAATCCCTGCCCACACCTCGATATCGTTCTCTTTCCACAATGTTAGGGTCCCAACGCCCCCATGAACCATGGACCTTGCCGTTGGTGGGGAGGCTTGCGTGCCTCAGCGATACAGATGGCCGTACCGTAGGTGCAACCACAACGGAGGGGTATCTGTTGAGAGGCCAGACAAACGTGTGGTTCCTGAAGAGGGGCAGCAGCCTTTTCAGTAGTTGCAAGGGCAACAGTCTGGATGATTGACTGATCTGGCCTTGTAACAATAACCAAAACGGCCCTGCTGTGTTGGTACTGCAAACGGCTGAAAGCAAGGGGAAACTACGGCGGTAATTTTTCCCGAGGGCATGCAGCTTGACTGTATGATTAAATGATGATGGCGTCCTCTTGGGTAAAATATTCCAGAGGTAAAATAGTCCCCCATTCGGATCTCCAGGCGGGGACTACTCCTGAGGATGTCGTTATCAGGAGAAAGAAAACTGGCATTCTACGGATCGGAGCGTGGAATGTCAGATCTCTTAATCGGGCAGGTAGGTTAGAAAATTTAAAAAGGGAAATGGATAGGTTAAAGTTAGATATAGTGGGAATTAGTGAAGTTCGGTGGCGGGAGGAACAAGACTTCTGGTCAGGTGACTACAGGGTTATCAACACAAAGTCAAATAGGGGTAATGCAGGAGTAGGTTTTGCCTGCTTCATTTCATGCATTTTTATATTTTCTCCTTTCATCAATTAAATTCAATATTTCTTCTGTTACCCAAGGATTTCTACTAGCCCTCGTCTTTTTACCTATTTGATCGTCTGCCGCCTTCACTACTTCATCCCTCAAAGCTACCCATTCCTCTTCTACTGTATTTCTTTCCCCCATTCCTGTCAATTGTTCCCTTATGCTCTCCCTGAAACTCTGTACAACTTCTGGTTCTTTCAGTTTATCCAGGTCCCATCTCCTTAAATTCCCACCTTTTTGCAGTTTCTTCAGTTTTAACCTACAGGTCATTATCAATAGATTGTGGTCAGAGTCCACATCTGCCCCTGGAAATGTCTTACAATTTAAAACCTGGTTCCTAAATCTCTGTCTTACCATTATATAATCTATCTGATACCTTTTAGTATCTCCAGGGTTCTTCCATGTATACAACCTTCTATCATGATTCTTAAACCAAGTGTTAGCTATGATTAAGTTGTGCTCTGTGCAAAATTCTACCAGACGGCTTCCTACTAAGGCCACGGGAACTGGCATCTGACCTCGTAGCATCCACTGGACGTGTTGCATCGAGGCAAACGGTGTGCAGAAGGCCTCATCAGAGTGGCCTTTACTGTCAGAAACCTGCTGTGTTTGTGTAAATCTGATGCGTCTTCACAAAAGAGAACATCTAGAGTGGAGTCGTCAACACACCACCTCGGCGCTCGAACAGTGAACCAATGTTCTCTTCACAAATGAGTCCCGATTTGGTTTGGAGAGTGATTACCGACGGATTCGCATCTGGAGGGAACTGGGAACACGATTTGGGGACTCTGTTGTTGTTGTGGTCTTCAGTCCTGAGACTGGTTTGATGCAGCTCTCCATGCTACTCTATCCTGTGCAAGCTTCTTCATCTCCCAGTACTTCCTGCAACCCACATCCTTCTGAATCTGCTTAGTGTATTCATCTCTTGGTCTCCCTCTACGTTTTTTACCCTCCACGCTGCCCTCCAGTACTAAATTGGTGATCCCTTGATGCCTCAGAACATGTCCTACCAACCGATCCCTTCTTCTAGTCAAGTTGTGCCACAAACTCCTCTTCTCCCCAATCCTATTCAATACCTCCTCATTAGTTATGTGATCTACCCATCTAATCTTCAGCATTCTTCTGTAGCACCACATTTCGAAAGCTTCTATTCTCTTCTTGTCTAAACTATATATCGTCCATGTTTCACTTCCATACATGGTTACACTCCCTACAAATACTTTCAGAAACGACTTCCTGACACTTAAATCTATACTCGATGTTAACAAATTTCTCTTCTTCAGAAACGCTTTCCTTGCCATTGCATCTACATTTTATATCGTCTTTACTTCGACCATCATCAGTTATTTTTCTCCCCAAATAGCAAAACTCGTTTACTACCTTAAGTGTCACATTTCCTAATCTAATTCCCTCAACATCACCCGACTTAATTCGACTACATTCCACTATCCTCGTTTTCCTTTTGTTGATGTTCATCTTATATCCTCCTTTCAAGACACTGTCCATTCCATTCATCTGCTCTTCCAAGTCCTTTGCTGTCTCTGAGACAATTACAATGTCATCGGCGAACCTCAAAGTTTTTATTTCTTCTCTATGGATTTTAATTCCTACTCCGAATTTTTCTTTTGTTTCCTTTACTGCTTGCTCAATATACAGATTGAATAACATCGGGGAGAGGCTACGACCCTGTCTCACTCCCTTCCCAACCACTGCTTCCCTTTCATGTCCCTCTACTGTTATAACTGCCATCTGGTTTCTGCACAAATTGTAAATAGCTTTTCGCTCCCTGTATTTTCCCCTGCCACCTTCAGAATTTGAAAGAGAGTATTCCAGTCAACATTGGCAAAAACGTTCTGTAAGTCTACAAATGCTAGAAACCTAGGTTTACTTTTCCTTAATCTATCTTCTAACGTAATTCGTAGGGTCAGTATTGCTTCACGTGATCCAACATTTCTAAGGAATCCAAACTGATCTTCCCTGAGGTCGGCTTCTACCAGTTTTTCCATTCGTCTGTAAAGAATTCGCGTTAGTATTCTGCAGCTGTGACTTAATAAACTGATAGTTCGGTAATTTTCACATCTGTTAACACCTGCTTTCTTTGGGATTGGAATTATTATTCTACCCATAGTCTTTTTAATATTTTTATAAAGTAAACCGTATATAAACACGTTGACGTAAAAGCTTGTCGACAGTAAAATGCGAAAGTGGGGTACTTGAGCTCTTTGTCTTTATCATGTGGTTTGGGTTCGAGTAAGCACGAATCACACTTGTAACCTTGGAATCCGATACTTTCGTAGGCTCAAATTGTCAATAAAATACATTCATTTGCAAAACTAGATAGGTGTTTGTAAAACGTTTAATCACAGAGTCGCCCACCGTAAATCAAGCGCTACACACAACCATAATTTAGGCAGATGGAAGATGTTGGAAGCAAGTCTTCAAAAAGGACAGACTACTGATAAAAAAGAGCAAGAAGGAGAGGTGAAATAAATTAAAAAATGGGATGGAGTTCTAAACAGAATGTTTAATATAATCATATTCCTGTCAAAACAAAATTTCGCGTTAACTGGGCACAGGGAAGATGATACCAGTGCAATAGAGGCAACTTTTTAGAAATGGTGCACTAATAAACGATTGAGTTATTGCTGAGATGACAGTAAGAAAGCCAGATGCTGATGAAGTTGACCTTATGACTTGCTGCTGCACTGGCCGGAAGGCAGAAATCTGTGACGTTTGCAAACCACTCGTTCAACCCAGAGTGCTTGCATGCCGCTTCGGTAGAGGTGATTGCAGTGTCTTTCTTCGGCACATGCTTCCTTTCCTACGTCCGCACACTGGTGGGAATTCTGATTGCTGCTATAGGCAGGAGTTTGAAGGGAGTTCATGATACGTCTTGGAGCGCAGGAAACGATGCAGTACACGCAATACGAAATCATCACAAACAAATTTTGGCAGCGCTAGAGAAGCTAACAGAAATAGACGAAGACCGGGCGCAGAAATTTTGCTAGTCGCGATGCAATCATTTCCGTTTCTGCAGTGCTGCGCGAAGAAAATGATAACCAAAATTATTTGCAAACAGAGGGACTTACCGCATATGCGTCCTCAGAAAATTAGCACCTTACAGATAGTTTGGAAGAGAAACGAGAGCATTTCGTAGACGAGGCTTGAAGTTACGTTACAAACTTGTGTGAAGGACTCGGCATTTCTACTGAACTTCGAAGATGAATTAGGTGCAGGCACATTTCTGGCGACGGAAGTAGAGATGTCCGCTTTTGCAATGAAGGCGATTTAAAACGATAAACATTTTCTTCGTTAGATAGAGTAACTTCTGTCGTTCTAGAAAGGTTCCAGCCAGCTCCAGAGTTTGACCGAAAATACGTGTTCCTAAGGTGCAGTAATGATAGACGTCGATGATGAGAAATGTAACATCGACCAAGCTCCTCAAGATCACGAAATAGAAGACTTTAGCTTGGGTGCGTGCGTCTAGGTACTTTCGCAGCTACAACAGACAGAAAGTTGAAGGGGAGTGCGCTTGATCAAACGCAAAAGAGATGGACCTCGTGTAATGGGCGGTGGAAGTGACTACTGAGGTCCTATTGACAAGATATTATTGCAGACTTAGTATCGGTGAAAGTACTCCCCAAACTTAAAATCACAGCACCATAACTTGTTGCTCTGAATGCCCATTCCATGTAGGTTCACATGTTACATATTATTTACCTTCAATGCATGAATGTATATATTCTCTTTGTTGAAAGTATCTTAAATATGCGATGTTTTTCTTTGCTGTTATGGACAAATTACCGAAACACGTCATATAAATAATCTTAGAAAACGTTTCGTCCACTATAACGGAAAGCATCGAAGACACCCAAAAATTATGTCCTTTTTCTTCTTTTGATAAGCATTAACCAGACATTGGTACGCATTGTCAAAGCTGTCTACTATTTATGCTTAGCTGCGAAAATGCAGGGGGTGAGCGGCAAATTTAGGCTCACACTGGGTGGCAGAAATCCACGGTAAACGACTGGTAAATGTTGGTGCCTGTGTTAGTAATTTAATGGATGAAGCTCATGAGTGGGGCAGTACATCTCAGAAAAATGTGAAACTTTTAGAAGACTGAAACAAATTTTTTTGAACAAATACTGGTCACAAAAGCGTCAGTGGGCCGTCAAAACATCATTATTGTCACCGCCAACATATATACACGGAATGAGAGAACCACCTGAGAATAATATTTAGAAAAGATATTGGGAAAAAACGCGTATTTCGATGATCCATTTTACTGGATCATCGAAATGCGCGTTTTTATCCCAATCTTGTGATCTTTTACGATCACGATTTAACTGGAATTTTAATTCAAAGGTTACCTTTCCTGTTGCGCGAAAAATTGATTTTTTCTGCACACCATGAAACTGAAGAAGCATACGTTTTATTAGGTCACGCGAAAAATATTAATCAAGAAAGAAGACAACGTTATGGAACGAATTTTGATATAAAAAATCGCAAAACAAGTTTTCCAACAGATGAAGATACGTTCCTCAGGAATCACGGACCACCAAATCGCTTTGATGAAAGATTACAGGCAGCTTAGGGAAGATTGCAATCGTTTGAAGAGAACTATCGGCAGCACAGCGATAGATGAACTCACGACAAGTCGCTGGATATGAGAAGGCCGGCCTCCACTGTTAAACTAGATGAAGTTTCGGATAGGAGTCTGTCCGAAACCGTGATCGCCGTTAACGAGTTAGTACTTGCCACTCCACTGATAATATCGAGTGTGATGCGGATTATGACGTAAGAGACGACTTGACACGAGAGCGGGAAGTTATTGCTGAAGACGTGTCGATGTTCATTACTGACATTAATGTTTTCGGTGTTAAGGTATTTAGGCTTCTGGATAGCGACAGTCAGCTCTGTGCACTGTCGAATAAACTGTATCTACAGTGAAGTGAGAGTGCACAATTCCCATATTTTCCTGTGGACGGTGTACGTTTCATTAGTGGACAGTTAGTCTGTGTCCATCGTCTTGGACTTTTGGATTGAGGCAGAGGGGAGGGGGGGGGGAAGGGATGTGACACGATGTGCATGTCGGAAATAGTCCAATTTGACACCATTTTTACGTATCATTTAAATGCTACTGTATGATTATTGGAAGAGGAGGACGTTAGAGGAAGTTTAAGTTGGTAATAATGTGACATTGTAACTTTTCTGCATGTCATTTAAATACTACACCTCAATTGGTTGGTGATAGGACGGAGGGAGTATAAAGTAGAACTCTTTACAATGGAAACGAGCCAAAATTGCAAATTTCCCTTTTTTGTTTAACTGATAATTAATTTCAGGCCGTGACTCGTTATCAGATCATACAGGTACACAAAATGGTATTTCCAAAAATACAAGAACAATGTCAAGATAAAAATATACGTATTATGAAGACCAAATGAATATCTGCATGAGACATAACTGTTCATCTGCAACTTTGGCTGGTTTTCCGTTTTACTGATTAATAGAAGTTGCTGGCCTGCAGTTAATTCAGCCATGCTAGAAGTTCGTAAAGCAGAACTGGTTTGTTTCCACCATCTTGGATTTGTAATACTACATTGTAACTGGCTGGAGGTAAGGAGTGATAGAGGGTATCGGGGAGAGGGGGGGAAGGGTTTTTAATTTTCCGTTAAGGCAGATGGTCTATTTCTGCCATTTGACTTTTTTCATTTTTAATACTGCACTATGATTGGCTGGAGAAAAGAAGGACGGAAGGGGAAATGGGGTGTAGCTTCCCATAGATAAGTATGATGACATCACTGATAAGACCTGTGACGTTACTTATGGGCCGGCCAGGGTGGCCGAGCGGTTCTAGGCGCTACAGTCTGGAACCGCGCGACCACTACGCTCGCAGGTTCGAATCCTGCCTCGGGCATGGGTGTGTGTGATGTCCTTAGGTTAGTTAGGTTTAAGTAGTTCTAAGTTCTAGGGGACTGATGACCTCAGCAGTTAAGTCCCATAGTGCTCAGAGCCATTTGAACCATTTGAACGTTACTTATGACGGCTCTCATAAGGCTGATGATTTCACGTCTGTGTGCCAGAGTCACCAATGTAAACAAAGTTGACAAGAGAAGCCATCCACACACTACTTGTACATTTTGCTACTTGAAAATATTGCAAGCAAAAAGTAGTTTGTGCAACTTTTATACGTGACAGAGACTCGGATCGTAATGTGATTTGAGGGCTTTGAAAGTTATTTACGGTTCTTCCCTACTTTATGGGTCTCTCCGAGTGCTGCATGTGGGAATAATATTGTCTAAATCCATGTATACGTCCACGCAGATGTAAGAAGAGAAGAGATATTTACTTTTAAGTTTTCGTTTTCCCATCATGGGTTGGACTGTGGTTGGGAGAGTTTGAGGGAGAGGAAAACTGTGAACCACAACTATGACTTCCTTCAGCCCAAATGTTTCTGTGACTCTCTGCGAATATTTAGAGTAGCAATGGAAGGTTAAAATAAAAGACTGAAATATTTAAAATGTGTTGATAAGTACCGTAATGTTTTTAATTTGACGACCGTTCAGTCCGGGTGAGTGAGTAGGAACTACTGGTAATGGAAATGAGGAGATGGCTTAGTGCGTGAAAAGTATAATAATAGGGGTAGCTCGAGCTTTTGGTTCGTTTCATTCGACTGTCAGGGTGGGAGTATATGTGATAAAATTTCTGAGATGCGGAATGTGATTTGGAGGTGAGGAATGTAATTTTCAGGGGTTAGATGACAGAGCTATGCAGATGAAAGGGAAGTGAAGCTTGTAGGAAGAATAGATTTATGTAAGAATGTTCACGACACAGTGCGGGAAGGTGAAAAGAAGAAAACAAGTGTTGCTACGACTGTTATGGTGGCCCAGGGTTGAGTGAGGACTGGCAACACGACGGGGTTTTCCTAATAAAGTTTGGAGGAGATACAGGATTGCTCGAGGTGGTCTAGAAACTGGAGGATAGAAATAAACGAGATGTGCAAATAAGAAGTGCACACAGGGGAAGCTAGACGGATGTGGAGCGAAGATGAGAGCATGATGACAAGGACTTGAAAGGAGTGGAAAAATTTGGCGCAGGCAGATATTTAGAAATTCACGCAACATTGGCAGGGATAGGGATGGGTCGGGTAATATTTTATCAGTCTGATTGGCGGTGGAGCTGGGAGCTGTCCAAGTGTGACGCTGGACACAAACTCGGATAATTCAGCAACCTGCCTTCACTACTATTTTGTCTGCGAGGATACGGACTCTTGCACGAAAAACTGTGTGCCCAAGGCTTCAGACCTTTATAATTTTTGTACACTGTGAAAGTAAAATAAAATAAAATTCTGTGCAGTGTGGGTATGGGAGATCGTTATGCACAAGACAATAAACTGTTTCTTTAAAATAACGTGGGTTTTTGAAGATGAGACGATTGTTTTTACCGTTAATAGTGTAAACATGGCTCAAATGGTTCAAATGGCTCTGAGCACTATGGGACTTAACTTCTGAGGTCATCAGCCCCCTAGAACTTAGAACTACTTAAACCTAACTAACCTAAGGACATCGCACACATCCATACCCGAGGCAGGATTCGAAACTCGGACCGTAGCGGAGTAAACATGTTCACGTGAATTCTTGACGTAGGGCGTCCCATTTCTGCACCAGCGAGGTTGAAAACTGCTAGACGGTCTTTGTTGCACGTGGAAGCACTGCAATACGTCTTCCCAACGCGTCCCACAGATGCTCGGTGGGATTTAAGAGCGGGAAACTGCTGTGTCAGTCCGCTTCCTGAACCTCGAGGAGCTCCTCCAGTTGCGCCGTTCCATGCGACCAACCATTGTCACCCAAAAAACTGAAGTCAGGGCCGAACGCACCACTGAAAAGACGCAAATGGGAAAGGTGTACAGTGTCGAAATGACACCGACCGGTGAGTGTGATTTACGTAAAATGTTACTCCTTAGTCCTAACGTAACATTTTACGTAAATCACGAACGTTGTACTTCTAACTTCCCACGCCGGATGGTGGGTATTATGTTTTTTAAAAACCTGTGTTATACCTCATTTCATGTTATTCATACACTATTCTTTTTCATTGTTTTTTTCTCTTTCACCTGTCCTGCACTCTGACAATTTATTATCGATCTGTTTTATGTTTTGTAAGTTTTTTTGTTCTTTTTTAAACAATACGCCAATGTATTTAGGTGTTTCCTTCCCCCTTCGTCTGCTATGTGTTTTACGTACATTTTAAATTTGAATTACTTCATGAGTCACAAATGAACAAGAGTTGTTTCATGTTAATATCTCGCAAAACCAGTAATATTAAGTCTTCACGTGACACATGTCACATAGAGGGCGTTCCAAGCCCTGTCACACCGAGGTCTGCTGTACAGATACATGTAAACAGCGGCCTCAGTTTATGTGATCGCTCTAAGCTTGTTGATACCAGTGACTACCAATTTTAATTGTATATTACAGGTATGTTCCTACCAACTGTTATGTTCATACGCACGTGTAGTTGTGATTTTCTGTTCTATACTCTCTGATCGTTATGTGAAATTTTTAACTTCTAGCACTGAGGATGGTCACTAAGTGACCGAAAATCGATTTTGCGGATAATAAAACAAAAAAATACGACCAATGCCGTTTCTCCTTCCAATTATATCCATTATCAGGTCGTGGTGCACAGAACACGCCATGGAGTCGCCAATCAATCAAATCATTTAAATCCTATGCTTTGATTGGTTGGGAATAAAAAAGGGATGAGGTATCAAGGATTTGATTGGTTCGTTTTCTGGAATTGTGATACTGCACTTTGATTGGTTTGATGTAGGAGGAGGGGAGGAGCAGAGTGTCATTTACTTACACATTAGCACAATTGGGCTGTTTCTCTCATACTGAAATTTCATTTTTAATACTGCAGTGTGATTGACTAAAGACAAGGAGTACTATACTGTGATTGGTTGTAGGTAGGGGGAGGAGGCTATGGTTTTTAATTTTCTGCTAAAGCAGTTGGGCTATTTCCACCATTTTGGTTTTTCATTTTTAATGTTGTGCCACGATTCGTTGGAGATAAGCAGAGGGAGGGGAAAAAGGGAACGTGGCTTCCCACAGATAAGGCTGATGATGTTACTGAGAAGAACAATGACTGCACTATCAATGTGACTGATAATTATGATTATGCCACTAGATCGATGACTCCAGTGCGGCAGAGTCAGCAACGCAAGCAAAGTAGCCCGCAGTCGTCATACACATACCACTCATGTAGACAAGAACAAATCCTCCTTTTGCCACTGAATACAGAAAACGGATTTGTTCTTATCTACTTCGTAAAGATAATTTATGTAAGAACTCAGGAAGGATGTTAAGTTTTCCAAAAGATCGTGGATAGCACATGTACATACACTTCTGGCCATTAAAATTGCTACACCTCGAAGATGACGTGCTACAGACGCGAAACTTAATGCACAGGAAGAAGATGCTGTGATATCCAAATGATTAGCTTCTCAGAGCATTCACACAAGGTTGACGCCGGTGGCGACACCTACAACGTGCTGACATGAGGAAAGTTTCCAACCGATTTCTCATACACAAAAAGCAGTTGACCGGCGTTGCCTGGTGAAACGTTGTTGTGGTGCCCCGTGTAAGGAGGAGAAATGCGTACCATCACGATTTCGACGTTGATAACGGTCGGATTGTAGCCTATCGCTATTGCGGTTTATCGTGTCGCGCCATTGTTGCTCGCATTGGTCGAGATCCGATGACTGTTAGCAGAATATGGAATCGGTCTGTTCAGGAGGGTAATACGGAACGCCGTGCTGGGTCCCAACGGTCTCGTATCACTAGCAGTCCAGATGACAAGCATCTTATCCGCATGGCTGTAACGGATCGTGCAGCCACGTCTCGATCCCTGAGTCAACAGATGGGGACGTTTGCAAGACAACAACCATGTGCACGAACAGTTCGACAACGTTTGCAGCAGGATAGACTATCAGCTCGGAGACCACGGCTGCGGTTACCCTTGACGCTGCATCACAGACAGGAGCGCCTGCGATGGTGTACTCGACGACCAACCTGGGTGAACGAATGGCAAAACGTCATTTTTTCGAATGAATCTAGGTTCTGTTTACAGCATCATGATGGTCGCATCCGTGTTTGGCGACATCGCGGTGAACGCACGTTGGAAGCGTGTATTCGTCATCGCCATACTGGCGTATCACCCAGCGTGATGGTATGGGGTGCCATTGGTCACACATTTCGGTCACCTCTTGTTCGCATTGACGGCACTTTGAACAGTGGACGTTACATTTCAGACGTGTTACGACCCGTGGCTCTACCCTTTATTCGATCCCTGCGTAATCCTATATTTCAGCAGGATTATGCACGACCGCATGTTGCAGGTCCTGTACGGGCCCTATTGGGTACAGAAAATGTTCGACTGCTGCCCTAGCCAGCATATTCTCCAGATCTCTCACCAATTGAAACCGTCTGCTCAATGGTGGCCGAGCAACTCGCTTGTCACAATACGCCAGTGACTACTCTTGATGAACTGTGGTATGGTATTGAAGCTGCAAGGGCAGCTGTACCTGTACACGCCATCCAAGCTCTGATTGGCTCAATGCCGAGGCCTATCAAGGCCGTTATTACGGCTAGAGGTGGTTGTTCTGGGTACTGAT
This sequence comes from Schistocerca nitens, assembly GCF_023898315.1. Taxonomy (NCBI): domain Eukaryota; kingdom Metazoa; phylum Arthropoda; class Insecta; order Orthoptera; family Acrididae; genus Schistocerca; species Schistocerca nitens. The sequence continues at coordinate 16,471,100 of NC_064622.1, forward strand.
TTCTCAGGATCTATGCACCCAAATTGCGTGAAAATGTAATCACATGTCAGTTGTAGTATAATATATTTGTCCAATGAATACCAGTTTATCATGTGCATTTCTTCTTGGTGTAGCAATTTTAATGGCCTGTAGTGCAGTTCAGACCCGAGGCAGTAACAGCTACCTGACGTCTGTTAGCAGCAAGGCACAGTGACGATTACACCTGAATACCACCAATCCTGTAACTATTAATTCTTGTAATCGTCATGAAGCAATAGTTTCGACCGACTTTTATCGTATTTTTCCCGAATTTTAACAACTTACTTGTTATTGTTGCGGTCTTCAGTCCTGAGACTGGTTTGATGCAGCTCTCCATGCTACTCTATCCTGTGCAAGCTTCTTCATCTCCCAGTACCTACTGCAACCTACATCCTTCTGAATCTGCTTAGTGTATTCATCTCTTGGTCTCCCTCTACGATTTTTACCCTCCACGCTGCCTTCCAATGCTAAATTGGTGATCCCTTGATGCCTCAAAACATGTCCTACCAACCGATCGCTTCTTCTAGTCAAGTTGTGCCACAAACTTCTCTTCTCCCCACTCCTATTCAATACCTCCTCATTAGTTACGTGATCTACACACCTTGTCTTCAGCATTCTTCTGTAGCACCACATTTCGAAAGCTTCTATTCTCTTCTTGTCCAAACTGGTTATCGTCCATGTTTCACTTCCATACATGGCTACACTCCATACAAATACTTTCATAAACGACTTCCTGACACTTAAATCTATACTCGATGTTAACAAATTTCTCTTCTTCAGAAACGCTTTCCTTGCCATTGCCAGCCTACATTTTATACCCTCTCTACTTCGACCATCGTCAGTTAATTTGCTCCCCAAATAGCAAAACTCCTTTACTACTTTAAGTGTCTCATTTCCTAATCTAATTCCCTCAGCATCACCCGACTTAATTCGACTACATTCCATTATCCTCGTTTTGCTTTTGTTGATGTTCATCTTATATCCTCCTTTCAAGACACTGTCCATTCCGTTCAACTGCTCTTCCAAGTCTTTTGCTGTCTCTGACAGAATTACAATGTCATCGGCGAAGCTCAAAGTTTTTATTTTTTTAACCTATCCATTTCCCTTTTTAAATTTTCTAACCTAGCTGCCCGATTAAGGGATCTGACAATCCACGCTCCGATCCGTAGAACGCCAGTTTTCTTTCTCCTGATAACGACGTCCTCTTGAGTAGTCCCTGCCCGGAGATCCGAATGGGGGACTATTTTACCTCCGGAATATTTTACCCAAGGGGACGCCATCATCATTTAATCATACAGTAAAGCTGCATGTCCTCGGGAAAAATTACGGCTGTAGTTTCCCCTTGCTTTCAGCCGTTCGCAGTACCAGCACAGCAAGGCCGTTTTGGTTAATGTTACAAGGCCAGATCAGTCAATCATCCAGACTGTTGCCCCTGCAACTACTGAAAAGGCTGCTGCTCCTCTTCAGGAACCACATGTTTGTCTGGCCTCTCAACAGATACCCCTCCGTTTTGGTTGGACCTACGGTACGGCCATCTGTATCGCTGAGGCGCGTAAGGCTCCCCACCAACGGCAAGGTCCATGGTTCATGGTGGGGAACAACTTACTTATTCCATCATTAAGGTTCTTGCCAGAGTTGTATTTATGTGGGATGGATTATTCGCGACACTCCGTTTTGATAGCTCAAGGTGCCTACCTCTGAGCATTCTGTGGTAAAACTTCAAAAGAAAGAGAGGAGCTTAAGAAATAAAAAAACCAGTCTGACAAGCAAACAAATGAAGATAGGGAGTCAGGTAAGAATACTGTTTGCTTTGCTTAACATAGGCTTCCTACAAGCTGAAGCAAAAAGAAGGTTCTGTTAATTTGTACGGTACGTACCATCTGTATTAAGAGGGTTCGTTATGAGAATCTCGGTCCAGTTGGCCGCGGTGCCGCCATGAGTGGAGGGGAAGGTGGTGACGGCGGTGATGCGGTGGCCGCGCCGCTCCAGCGCCCTCAGGTACGTCTCCGCCAGCACCCACTGGCTGCGGCCCGCCGACTGGAAGAGGCCCAGCACTTCGGCCGCCTCCAGAGCTGGCACCAGCAACGCCCACGCCACAAACAGCAGCAGTAGGAGCGACCTCGCCTGTAACGATCAGGGATAGATAGGAACCAGAGTAGACGGCATTTTTAGTAGTAGCAACTTCCAAACCAAACGTCCCAAATCAATCAAAAGTTGTGCGGTACATGTACCAGCAATATTTAATAAGGTAACAAAGAAATGGAGTAATTGTAAGCCTATAAATATCATTATTTGAAGTAGTACAGTTCCACAAAACTCAGACACTGGAAAGCTGTCAAGGAAGTGAAGCTGTAGAGGACAAGGGGTTATTTTTAGGAATTATGGTGCGAAATTGTGATTTAGTGTGTTTCAGTGGGCGATGCGCCAGCCTCACGGCAGACGGCGGCCGAAGGCTGGCCGACGCGTTATGCAGGTGACACACTTTCGCAGCGAGCATCGGTATGTGTGTATGGGCACGGCAGCCATCGGAACGCAGCATTAGCAGAATTATGCAGGCGCGGGCCGCGTGTGGCGCGGTTGCGTTAGCCAACTCATCGGGAACCTTCTAATAAACACGCCGCCGCGTAACCGGCGGATTCAGCAGCACCCTGAACTATTTAAGCGGCTCCGGAAAGGCTCAAAATCATGAAAAGTTCAATTTTTACTTTTTTGCGTTTTCTGAATCTGCAGACTATTACCTTTTAATAGATATATAATTTATTCAATTCCGAAGACTACAACTATTTTTAAATTTTTTTTTAAATGTGTTCTACATGGGCGTGACCCACTGTGGCGCTGTTAAACTGCTGTAAAATGGTGTTATTATGCAATATTATGCAATAATGGAGGTGATAAAACCTATTTTCAGAGACTTAGCAGCACCTGAACTGTTGAAAAAGTGTATTCACGGAAAAACTCAAAACCCCAATGAAAGTGTAAATAGTGTTATATGGTCGAGAATCCCCAAGACTGTATTTGTTGGAATAGAAACACTTCACTTTGGTGTGTATGATGCTGTTGCGACTTTCAATGATGGCAACATTGTAAGGTGCAAGGTATTTAGAAATATGGGAATGAAGATAGGTTCTAACATGGTACGAGCGATGCTTGCTTTAGACAAGGAACGCCTTCGGGCTGCAGACAGGGCTGTAAAGAGTCTAGAAATACAAGCAAGAGTAAACAGTAGGAGGAACAAGAGGAAGCTGGAGGAGGAGTTTGCAGAGGAAGAAGATAATCCATCCTATGGACGTGGAATGCACTAAAAAGTTAATCCAATCTTTGTCGCTCGATTCCCAAAACTTTTATTTTCTCATACTAATTACATGTTTTCTAAGGATCTTCCAAACATATTTGTTTCAAACTTTCAGTAAATGTTACACAGTACCTTCTGCATAATTTAACACAGCCTTTTTCCAAAAAACTGTCTATTTTTGAATATATAAATAAAAAATTGCAAAAAAATGTTGTGAATTTTCATTACAATTGAAAAAAAATCATCTTTAATAACTGAACTAAAATTTTGTAAAATCCCTGTGTTAAGTTGTAGCCCATATTCCAATAAGTAATCTGTAAAAAGTTCAACTTCCTACCTCAAATACTTTGTGAGGAAAGATGTAATGTATAAGCGTTATTTTAACATTGCAAGTATAGGGCGTTCCGGAGCCCCTTAAGGGCATCAGAGGTGGGCGTCGGCGTTCGGTTCGACCCATTGGGCGTTCGGTCGCTGTCACGTCGTCGTCACCTCTGACGCCGTCTCCGAGGACCGGCCGGCGGTGGGCGTTGCCCACTGCTGCACCGGCGACTCCCGGCGTCGTCACTAGCGCAGCGTCTGCAGGAGGCAGCTGAGCTGGGCCCCGCCTCGTGCTGCTAACCTCCTACCGCCTGCGTAGCCGCTGACCGAGCGCGGCATTGCCTTCCCCGGACTGCGTGCGTATTAGGAGAACAAACAATAAAGAGGAAGACGGCTAAAAACAGTCACCTTCTTCTACCCAGCCACACCTTACAACCCCGACCGCGTCACCCGCTCCAGTCACCCTGTTACAAAGCGAACATGCAGATGCCAATACGTGCTGTCTACATCAGAGGCAGTGACATTGGTTTTTGAGTGAGGCTCAACAGAGTAGAGGCGTTGGCGTCTAGAAAATGATTTTGTCAGAGAGTACGTGGCTACGAAAGTGGTGGGGCGAGCTGAGATCCTGCTGCCAGGGCTGGAATATTGCTGAGGTGGCGTGTTGCAAGACCCAGGTCAGCTACCGTGGCCAGCTACACCACCCTGTGCCACGGCCTGATGCTGCACTGGCTCGGTCACTTCCATGACCGAATGCAGGACGTGGTCACAGCAAAGCTCCGTAGGTAGATGTAGACACTCGATGGTGAGGGCTAGCATAGCTCTTGGCTTTGAGCTGCTACCAAACCGATGATCTCATGTGGATCAACCAGCTTCATCTGCTGGCTGTTAGTCTTTGAACAGCTGCTCACGATTCCGAGGTTCAAGCTTGTATCAGATAGAGGAGACCATACCCAGTGTGACTCCATCTGGACTCTGGGCACCTCTACAGGGTCTCGGGTTTGGGACCTGCGCCCGGCACGCCTCATATCTAACTCACTGCCAGAACTGCTGGCTGATCAGCTCACAGGCACCTGCTGCCACAACAGTGACCGACGTCAGCTTCCTATCAACAAGCCCACACGCTGAAGTCGCTGCTTCGCTGGGGCCACCCTCACCCCCTTCCCCGCCCTCTGTCCATTTACCCAGTTAGCACGTGCTGCCATTGCCTTGTGCCATGCTGAGGTACACGTGCTGCCTGGGGGTCGTCACACACCATTGATTCTCTGCCTTCCATCAGTGCATCGTTCTCTTACCAAACAAAGAATCTATTTCACAATTGTGTACTACCGATTCTATGTCTGCCGAGTTGATGGTATTATGAAACCAAAAACCCATCACACTGTGCACTCTACCCTTGGTTAGAGACGACCATCCTTGAGCATTTAGTGACGTGTCCTCCATCCATCGCAGTAGACTAGTGTCAGAAGAGAACCAGTGAAAACCAACGACATCGTGAGTCAGAATTCAGCTCATCTATCACAACATGGAGAGTGAAACAAAACTTTTTTACTTTAAATGATTGAAAATGGTGGTACCGTTGGACTGCAGGATCGGTTTGAAGGTTGATCCATGGAAGTGGACTCAGATGTAACACTAAAGGCTCTGCTGAAGGTTTGTACCCAGGAAGGTGTGGGCTATGTTCAGTGTTCAGGCATAGTGCTCCATGCGTCCATCACTCACTAATAAACAGCCTCAAATACAGAAGATCTGGGCATTACGCCAAAGGACACAAAGAATGGGCAAGATTAATACACGTATGTAAGCACAAGGTGTGTTTGTAGTCAAGAGCCTGACACTGATACTGTGTTAATTTCTTCAGTCCTGTTCATGTAGACATAGCATTATAATCATGGAGGATGTTCAAAGGGAAGAGAACGCTTGGAATTAGAAGTCAGTGGAATACAGCCCAACATCTCAGTATGAACTGTTCAGCTTCTGGCAAACAGTAACAGGAACTACAGCTGTAAACCTCACAAATCCTCTACTGCTTTCGCCCAATAATCCTTTAGAAGTATCACGTGCTAAGGTCATGACCTTCGTGAATAACACTTTGAATCTGGCCGCACTCAGTTCCCCAGACGAGCATATGGCCACATAGAGCATTAGAGTGGAACCGATGTGCCACAATATTCAGCAGTATCACAGCAGATACCATCACAGGATAACAATAAAAAGAACTTAATGTTCATGATACTGGTCGTCGTTTGTGCAACCTATGCCCGTCTACAGTGGGGAACAACCCACCATGTGGAACTCCCAGTCCAAATTTTCTGACTCAGTGGTTCACCTCTAAGTTTTAAGTAGTTACTAATGTACCAGTACAAGCCTTACGGCGGATTGAACAAAGGACAAGAGACAACCAATGCAGAAATCAGTATAAATAGAAATGTAAATATTCGTTTTTTCAAAATCGTGTCTCCAAATGTTCTTCTCTGATTACATTGAAATTTTACACAACTTTGCATTCCATTCGAATTCTTGCGTGTTTTATATACCTACTGGAGCGTCATGTAGTACATTCACATTCAGTACTGTGTCAAAATTTCAAAGCAATTGGTAAAGAACTTTCAGAGATTTAAGATTTTCAACAAACGAATATTTACATCTATATAAATGAAAATGCAAACGTTTTTTGTTTCAAATCGTAAATCTCTATAAGTTCTACATCGATTGCTTCCAAATTCTGACACAACGTTGCATTCGAATACGAGCAAATTTTTATATACACATTTTTAAATTAGATATAATATGTGTAGTATATGTAGTATATGTATATGTAGTATATGTATTATATATAATATATGTAGTAAAGGGGAAACGTTATTATCAAAAACCTGAAAAGTACTTGGCAGATGTGCTTCAGTGAAGGGTGTGTAACACCATAGCTCTAATGCTGTAATGATTTATTTTGCTTTTTGTTCATTTTATGTTTCATCGTTGAGCTTCTGTAAATGTGTTTGATTGAATAGATAACACAAAATTGTATACTCATTTCTTTGTACAAACTTTGACGTCATGTTTTGGTTCAATGCAAAGTAGTGTATCTACAATTTATATTCTTTGTCCCATTTGGAGGGAACAAAACTTACTGTATATGATTGTAATTTTGTGTGAATAATTTTTGTAGACATGTTAATATGTGCAAAGGTTCTGTCTTATTTAATGTATTTGTTTGCTGTTATGTAAACTGCTGATCCTCACTTAGGGCTCTTAGTTATTCTGTATGTAAAAGGTGTAGGGGTTCCCCTCGGGAACGGAACAGAGTAGCGCGCGCAAAATGTGGTTGGCCTAGGTGGAAAAGGTGGAACTGATAGTCAGTCGGGGACGAGCCAGCAGTCAGAGATGAGCTACGAGTCCGTGCACTGCCGTATAAAAGTTGCATAGTGCTGGTTTCGAGAGAGGCTTTTCTGTTATTTCCCAATGCCTCGGATGGATGGATAAATAGCTGGGCTATTCTGGAATTTGTATCTATCTTCGCCGCCAGGATAAATAGCTGGGCTATTCTGGAATTTGTATCTATCTTCGCCGCCAAGAAATGACAGAGTCCAGCAATTCTGTTTGCAATTCCACCTACCAACATGCAGTTGCCACCACATTGCGCAATCATTGCAACGTTATATTGTAAGGATGTACAGTGAAGGATCAGCTTAATGGATGTGTTATTGTGCTGAAATATAAGGTAATGTGTACCTGAATTTATGTACCTACCTTGACTTTTCTCCTCATCATAACACCTATCAGGGTCCTTTCCGTTTGAACTAAAGTGATTACCGAGTATCCTTACTGAAAGTACGTTAAAACTCAGTTTGCTAGTTAATGTCTATTGGACAAAGTAAAGTTAAAGTTAATGTGGCAATATAGTGCAGTTAAAGTAAATATTATTTGCTCAAAATAACTTTCCTATTAAAACTGCTATTTAAAGTGCTGTTGCTAACTTCAATATTAAAAGTTCTTAAGACTGAGGCTTATAAGGCAAATAATCACATTATTGTCTGTAATAAATCCTAAAAAGGTGAGTCAGTTTCTTGCAATTTGGTCATTATTGTGTTTCGCTGTAGTAAAAGTGAGAAAGCTGCAGTTGTGAAACTTTATATATTCATGTTTGCTATGTGTTTGTGTATCTTGTATATTAGAAGTGCAAGTTAATAGTAATATTATAAAGACCATTCACTTTATGTAAGCCTGAAAGTAATAGGGTGTTTCGGTATCTCTTATAATTTAGCAGATAGTTTGCGCTGCTCCAGTTGTTAGCTTCCATCTTAAAACATATGTGTGTCAGAGTTCATTGCACTCGCGTGTGGTCAAGTCTAGGTTGTGTTTGTCCGTTATAGTTACTTATACCTACTTTTTTAAACGAGAATGTTAATCATTCTCTTGCCTAGTTAGGCTGGCGGCCGTTTTCTTTATCAGTTGAACAGTGCAGATAGGCAAAATTTTGTTTGGTACTGTTCAAATATTTACGTAATTCTGACTTTCATTTCCGATAAGCCACTTCCGTTAGGTACAACACGGTCAACTTAACAAAATTCCTCCCAGAGGGTAACACTGCTCTGCTGCTTTGTACCATAATTGCTTTTACAAAATAGTTTTATGTCACAACCTGTTTCTAGCATTGAGGTTATGGTGCAGTAATAACAGCAGACAGGAGTGTTATACGTGGCTTTTCCGTGACAGGACTATTTTGTTCTGTTGGGGATATAATACGTAATAAACCAAACTTGGTACTTCATAGTATAAGCTACGTAAATACGCTGTTGTAGTGTTATAGGTGAACATCAATAAAACTGACAAACAGCAGGGACTTAATTTCGTCTGGAAATGGAGGGAAAAAATGGATGGTGTGCATCCAACGACAACAAATCCTCCCGGAACAACGTACAGAGCTGCATCATATCGACCTCTCAACAGATGTTCAAAGTGGCCTCTGTGGGATGCAATGCACACGTTGTCATGCAGGATACACGTAACTGTACTTTGTTGGTGGATCGCTTGTCTGGAGATTGTACAGGGGTGCGTCTCAGCACCCTCTAGAACCCCGTCCTCCAGATCTGGTGTACGCACAGCCTGCGGCCTACCGGCACATTCGTCTGTCTAAATGGCCCCGTGACGATGCAAACATCGAATAAGGGCTTGCAATCTTGTGTGATGTGGTTGGTGTCTGTGAGGGTACTTGTTTTGGTACAGCTGTGCTGCCTCTCGACCGCTGCCATTTGCTTGGACGCTACACAGACACCATCTCGGCTTGTTCCCGACATCAATACCGGACCATACTCCTGCTTACAGTTCGCTGCGTCAGACACACAGCCTGCAACACACAATGACCACACGGAGCGTAGTCAGAGGAACTGCCATTTGTCAGAGCCGTCTACCGTGGAGACGATCCATTTCCGGACCCATGTTCACAGGACCTTTTCCCCTTTTTTCCTCCATTTCCAATCAGGAATCCGCCCCTGCAGTTTTGCATCACCCCAGTTCTCAGAACTCATGAAGATAGACGTTGACTGTGGGTATTATTCACAGACACAGTCCCTTTGACTGTTCAGAGACGTCACTAAACCCGCCCAGATACGTAAACAACCATGCACGAGCAGCGCCTATTAGACGGAGGAGGTCCGACAGCCGATCAGTTCCAGTCATTCCACCAGGAAGGAGGTACACGGCTCGTGTTGTCTGTAGTTCAACCACGCCTACACGGTCAATACAGCGGTTCGATCGCAACCGCATAGTTACTTTTATGCCAGGAAGGGCTCTCAGCAAGGGAAGTGTCCAAGCGTCTTGGAGTGAACCGAAGCGATGTTGTTCGGACGTGGAGGAGATGCAGAGAGACATGCCTCGCTCAGGCCGCCCAAGGGCTACTGCTGCAGTAGATGATTGATTGACTGATTGATTGATTTTTATTGCCCAAAAACAAAACATTTACAGGGATGTAAAGCTTGTATAAGCAACGTCAATAAATGTACAAACAACAATGACAATAAATACACAAATAATTAATCTATGTTAGAAATTATGCTCACAGAAATCTTCCATTGTATAAAAACCATTTTGAATTAATAAAGTTCTTACAAATATCTTAAATTTTTTCAGCTCCAGACTTTTAACTGACTCTGGTAGTTTATTAAATAGCTTTACAGATGTGTGTTTGAAGCTGTTTAGAGTTTTGGTACATGAGTAGTAGTCTTTTCTTACATCATTACAGTGTCGTGTATTATAACTATGTACATCAGAATTCAGATCAAAACTAGGCAAGTTCTTTTTAATGTACAAGAATCATTGAAAGGACATGGAAAAATCATAATACTAAGTTTAATAAATAATTCTCTACAGTGAGTTCTAGGTGGTACTTTACATATCAGTCTGACAGCTTTTTTCTGGGCTGTAAATAAGCATTTTGAGTAGCAATTATTTCCCCACAAGATTGTCCCATATGTCAAATGAGATTGAATATAGCTATAATAGACAGAAAGCACAATCTACTGTTGCTTGTAATTTTCTGAGCATAAATATTCCTTTAGAAATTTTGTTGTTAAGTAATTCACATGTGCCTGCAAGCCTAAATTATTTTGCAAAACAATGCCAAGTAACTTTACAGGAACTGTCTCTAAGGTGATTCTCTTGTTATAAGAAATCTTTAATTCCTGTGTTTTATTTATGTTCATGGCCGCTACCTACGGATTATGGCTCGCAGGAAACCTTACAGCAACGCCACCTTGATCAATAATGCTTTTCGTGCAGCCACAGGACGTTGTGTTACGACTCAAACTGTGCGCATCAGACTGCATGATGCGCAACTTCACTCCCGACGTCCATGGCGATGTCCATCTTCGCAACCACGACACCATGCAGCGCGGTACAAATGGGCCCAACAACATGCCGAATGGACCGCTTTGGACTGACATCTCATTCTCTTCACCGATGACTATCGGATATGCCTTCAACCAGACAATCGTCGGAGACGTATTTGGAGGCAACCCGGTCAGGCTGAACACCTTGTTAGACACACCGTCCAGAGAGCCAGCAGGGTGGAGGTTACCTGCTGTTTTGGAGTGGCACTGTATGTGGCCGACGTACGCCGCTGGTGGCATGGAAAGCGCCGTAACGGCTGTGCGAAAGTGAACGACATACTCAGACCGATAGTTCAACCATATCGGCAGCATATCGGCGAGGCATTCGTCTTCATGGACGACAATTCGTGCCCCCATTGTGCACAATCAGGATAACGACATTCCTCGACTAGAGTGGCCTGCATGTTCTCCAGACATGAACCCTGTCCAACATGCCTAGGATACATTGAAAAGGGCTGTTTATGGACGATGTAACCAACGCCGAATCGCCGTTGAGGAGTGCGACAATCTGGACCAACAGTGCCTTGATGAACATGTGTACAGTATGCCACGACAAATACAGGCATGCATCAATACAAGAGGACATTCTACTGGGTGTGAGAAGTACCGGTGTGTACAGTAATCTGGACCAAACCTCTGAGAGTCTCGCTGCGTGGTGGTACAACAAGCAATGTGTGGTTTTCATGAGCACTAAAAAAGGGCGGAAATTATGTTTATGTTGAACTCTATTCCAATTTTCTGTACAGGTTCCGGAACGCTCGGAGCCGAGGTGATGGGAAACTTTTTGACCGGGCCAAATATCTCACGACATATGCATCAAACGAAAAAACTACAAAGAACGAAACTCGTCTAGCTTGAAAGGGGAAATCAGATGGCGCTATGGTTGGCCCGCTAGATGGCGCAGCCATAGGTCAAACGGATACCAACTGCGTTTTTTTTAAATAGGAGCCCCCATTTTTTTACACATTCGTGTAGTACGTAAAGAAATATCAGTGTTTTAGTTGGACCACTCTCTTCGCTTTGTAATAGATGGCGCTGTAATAGTAACAAACGTATAAGTACGTCGTATCACGTAACATTCCGCCAGTACGGACGGTATTTGCTTCGTGATACACTACACGTGTTAAAATGGACCGTTTACCAATTGCGAAAAAGGTCGATACCGTGTTGATGTAAGGCTATTGTGATAAAAATGCCCAACGGGCGTGTGCTATGTATGCTGCTCGGTATCCTGGACGACATCATCAAAGTGTACCGACCGTTCGCCGGACAGTTACGTTATTTAAGGAAACAGGATGTGTTCAGACACATGTGAAACGTCAACCACGACCTGCAACAAATAATGACGCCAAAGTAGGTGTTTTAGCTGCTGTCGCGGCTAATCCGCACATCAGTAGCAGACAAATTCAGCGAGAATCGGGAATCTCAAAAACGTCGGTGTTGAGAATGCTACATCAACGTCGATTGCACCCGTACCATATTCCTACGCACCAGGAATTACATGGCGATGACTTTGAACGTCGTGTACAGTTCTGCCACTGGGCACAAGAGAAAGTACGGGACGATGACAGATTTTTTCCACGCGTTCTATTTAGCGACGAAGCGTCATTCACCAACAGCGGTAACGTAAACCGGCATAATACGCACTATTGGGCAACGGAAAATCCACGATGGCTGCGACAAGTGGAACATCAGCGACCTTGGAGTGTTAATGTGTGGTGCGGCATTACGGGAGGAAGGATAATTGGCGCTATTTTATCGATGGCAATCTAAATGGTGCAATGTGTGCTGATTTCCTACATAATGTTCTACCGATGTTACTACGAGATGTTTCACTGCATGACAGAATGGTGATGTTCTTCCAACATGATTGATGTCTGGCACATAGCTCGCGTGCAGTTGAAGCGGTATTGAAGAGCATATTTCATGACAGGTGGATTGGTCGTCGAAGCACGTTCAGCGGATCTGACGTCCCCGGATTTCTTTCTGTGGGGAAAGTTGAAGGATATTTGCTATCGTGATCCACCGACAACGCCCGACAACATGCGTCAAGCATTGTCAATGCATGTGCGAACATTACGGAAGGCGAGCTACTCGCTGTTGAGAGGAATGTCGTTACACGTATTGCCAAATTCATTGAGGTTGACGGACATCATTTTGAGCATTTATTGCATTAATGTGGTATTTACAGGTAACCTACGCTGTAACAGCATGCGTTCTCAGAAATGACAAGTTCACAAAGGTACATGTATCACATTGGAACAACTGAAATAAAACGTTCAAACGTACCTACGTTCTGTATTTTAATTTAAAAAACCTACCTGTCACCAACTGTTCGTCTAAAATTGTGAGCCATATGTTTGTGACTATTCAAGCGCCATCTATCACAAAGCGAAAAAAGTGGTCCAACTAAAACATTCATGTTTTTTGACGCACTGCACGAATATGTAATAAAAAATGGGGGTTCCAATTTTTTAAAAAACGCCGTTGATATCCGTTTGACCTATGGCAGCGCCATCTAGCGGGCCAACCATAGCGCCATCTGGTTTCCCCATTCAAGCCAGACCAGTTTCGTTCTTTGTAGCTTTTTCGTTTGACGCCTATTTCGTGACACATTTGGCCCGGTAACGATCAATGGACTACCCTGTATAGAACAAATGTTTATTTTACTTTGTTGCTTATCAGGCCAACCATGGACTGCCCATGAAATTCTATGACTGTAACCCAAACATGTGTCGTTAATTGTTGAAATATTGTAAATACTCTTTTTATTTTGTTTTTGGACTGAATTTATTCTGGTTTCTGCAACCAATGGTTACAACGTCTTCTACACTGAAGCGCCAAAGATACTGGTACAGTAGAACCACTCTAATCCGTCACCTTCGGGACCCGGACCATGGTCGGAACGAAACAAAGGTCGGATTATCCGAAAATTCTAATATTTATTGCAAAAAATATAAAAAGACATTTAGTACAAAAAATCAAACGATTTAAGAACTAAAAGACGTCTACAGTAATATAAAAAGATGTTTTTTACGCAGTGTTAAACAATATATTAACCAAAAAACGTCTACACACACTATAATATGTATTGGTTTTAAAAGGAAAAACGACAAACAAATTACAGTACTGTACTGTACTTAATAACGTATAAACGATATATACCGTAAACTAAAAATGTTTATTGCAATTTATATAAAAAAAATTTTTTACAAAGAAATAAACTATGTTGTTGTTGTGGTCTTCAGTCCAGAGACTGGTTTGATGCAGCTCTCCATGCTACTCTATCCTGTGCAAGCTTCTTCATCTCCCAGTACCTACTGCAACCTACATCATTCTGAATCAGCTTAGTGTATTCATCTCTTGGTCTCCCTCTACGATTTTTACCCTCCACGCTGCCCTCCAATGCTAAATTTGTGATCCCTTGATGCTTCAAAACATGTCCTACCAACCGATCTATTCTTCTAGTCAAGTTGTGCCACAAACTTCTCTTCTCCCCAATCCTATTCAATACCTCCTCATTAGTTACGTGATCTACTCATCTAATCTTCAGCATTCTTCTGTAGCACCACATTTCAAAAGCTTCTATTCTCTTCTTGTCCAAACTGGTTATTGTCCATGTTTCACTTCCATACATGGCTACACTCCATACAAATTGTAGTGTCGGCAGACTTGCCAACATTACGCACACTAATTGAAAGAGGCGGCTAAGATGCACGCGCTAACTCACGAAGGATGGAGTGAGGTCTGAAACAGGAGACTTAATGAATGCTATAAAGAAAATACGTAACTCCTGGACTACTTATCTTTTAATACAGCCTTTGTATACATTGTTCTTGATGAGACATCTGGAGATTGTGGCGATACAAGTGAGACTCTTTAGATACAAGCTATATAAGGCTAATGGCGCCTTGCTAGGTCGTAGACATGGACTTAGCTGAAGGCTATTCTAACTGGCTCTCGGCAAATGAGAGCAAAGGCTTCGTCCGTATAGTCGCTAGCAACGTCGTCGTACAACTGGGGCGAGTGCTCGTACGTCTCTCGAGACGTGCCGTGTGGTGGCGCTCGGTCTGCGATCACACAGTGGCGACACGCGGGTCCGACATGTACTAATGGACCGCGGCCGATTTAAGCTACCACATAGCAAGTGTGGTGTCTGGCAGTGACACCACATTCCTCCCCCGCAAATCGGCGAACGGTCGTGTTATAAGGCTTCCGCCCGCCGTGGGGAGGACCCCATGTTGACGTAGGCAATGAGGTGGGGAGCCTAACAACAGGCGAGGCTGTGCCACCCGCACCCGGCCATTCGGTCCGAGGGGAGCTAGGAAACGCCTGAAAACCTAGTCCAGGGTGCACGTCAACATGCGGTGTATGCGCCCGTAAAGAGACAGGAGGGGCCGAAGGGTCGACCTCCATGTGGTCGGGGCACCCGACGGGCGAAGACGACATCTGGTCCGGAGCGGGCAAGAGTTCCATGGTGGAGGACAGCTGGTCACGGGAAGCGAGCGGCGGCGCGTGACCCAGAGAGGCGCCAGGCGGTTGCAGCGACGCGTCCACTGCGGGCGGCGCCGGCGGGAGAACAGGCGGCGGCGCGTCGCCATGAGGCAAAATGGAAGGCAGCGTCGGTAACACCTGGGGATGAGGCGAGCCAGTAGATGGGTCCCCAGGGCGCTGACCGGACGGCACCGTCGCTGAAAGACGGGGAGCGGCAGAACCCAGGTGACAACAGAGGCGCAGCTGATTGAGATGCCGACGCACCTCACCAGAGGCCCCCAAAACCAAATACATCGCGCGGCCGAGGCAGCGAAGAATGCGCCCTGCGAGCCAACGCCGTGAACCGCGATAGTTGCGATAGAAAACAACGTCGCCAGGAGCAAAAGCATTAGTCTGCCGCTGCACTGGAACCTGATGCGGCGGATGCAGCAAAGACATCAAGGTTCGATGAGGACGACCATGGAGCAACTCAGCCGGCGAGCGACCATCGCGGGGCTGAGAGCGATACGAAGACAGAAAGAGCAACAATGCGTCCGCCCTAGAATGCGACTCTTTCAACTTCAACATCTGTGACTTGAAAGTCCGGACCAACCGTTCAGCGGCACCGTTTGACTGAGGCGAAAACGGCGCGGATGCCAGATGTTGAATACCATTGAAATTCTGCGGACATGAATTGTGGGCCATTGTCGGAAACAATAGTCTGTGGAAGACCTTCAATGCAAAAAATAGCGGACAACGCTTGGATGGTGGCAGATGACGTCGTGGAAGACATCCGGACAACAAAAGGAAAATTACTGAAAGCATCGACCACAACCAACCAAGGAGCATTCCAGAATGGACCAGCAAAATCGATGTGCAAGCGTTGCCAAGGGGAAGTGGCTGTCGGCCATGCAAAGAATTTCCGCGGCGGGGCGGATTGTTGTTCGGCACACGCCATGCAAGAACAGCACATATTCGTAATCGCAGCATCGATTCCGAACCAAGTACAGTGCTGACGAGCAAGTTGTTTCGTTCGCACTATACCCCAATGTCCGTGGTGAAGAAGCCGTAAGGCAGAGGACTGTAACGAACGTGGGACCACGACTCTGGATTGATCATTATCCGAACGCAACAACAAAACACCACGTCGTACAAAAAGTCTCTCCTTGTGAGCAAAAAATCGGCGAACCAACGGATCCTCGATCCGTGACTTTGACAAGGGCCATTGCGTAGCAACAAAACGCAAAACAGTAGCAAGGACAGGGTCAGCAGCTGTGGCTGTAGCGACATGACGAAAATCAATCGGAAACGATTCGACCACGTCATCGGTTTCCGAATCAATGAACATGCAAGCAAGTTCGGAAGAATCGAATGCTTTATCCTCAGCAACAGGCAAACGGGACAACGCATCAGCGTTTCCATGCTTAGCAGTGGACCTATACAAGATATCGTAGCGGTACTGCGAGAGGAAAAGAGACCAGCGAATGAATTTCTGCGCTGTACGTGGAGGTACAGGCTTGTTCGGATGAAAAAGCGATGTCAAAGGTTTGTGGTCTGTGATGATGGTAAAGTGACGACCATACACGAAATCATGGAACTTAGTAACACCAAACACGAGAGCTAAAGCTTCTTTCTCTATCTGGGAATAATTTCGTTGCGCAGATGAGAGCAATTTTGACGCAAAGGCAATAGGGCGATCATGCGATCCATCTTTGTGCGCAAGCACAGCACCGATCCCGAATTCCGATGCATCGACCATCAACAAAAGGGGTTTCTGGGGATCGAATGGCGTAAGGCAAGTATTAGAAAGCAGCGCCGATTTCAACTGTCGAAAGGCGCGTTCGCATTCCGTCGTCCAGACGAACGGAACACCTTTACGGCGTAAGCGATGAAGCGGAGCTGAAATGGAAGAAGCGCGCGGCACAAACCTGGCATAGTAATTAATTTTTCCCAACACACTCTGTAGCTGTTTCAAGTTCTGTGGCGAAGGTAACTCCTGTATGGCACGGAGGTGCTCTGGACTCGGATGTATGCCTTGTGCATTTATGACATGGCCCAGATATGGTAAGTCACGAGCAAAAAACACACATTTGTCCTTCCTCAAACGAAGACCATTTTGTCGCAAGACCTGAAATAACGTTCGTAGGTTGGCCAAATGTTCGGCTTCTGTCTTTCCGGAGATCACAATATCGTCCAGATAGTTCGCAGCAGTAGGGACCGACGCACAAACAGTTTGTAAATATTGCTGAAACAATGCAGGGGTGGATGCACACCTGAATGGCAGTCTTTTGAATCGGTACAATCCAAGATGCGTGTTAACCACCAAGACGTGCTGGGATTCTTCGTCCACTGGTAGTTGCAAGTACGCATCTGCTAGGTCCAATTTCGAAAAGTATTTACCCGGGCACAGTTTATCAAAAAGATCTTCCGGGCGGGGCAAAGGAAGAGTTGCAGTCACAAGTTGTGGATTCACAGTTGCCTTGAAGTCCACGCAAAGTCTCAATTTTCCGGAAGGTTTTGGCAAAATTACTAAGGGTGAGGCCCAGAGAGAAGCCTGCACACGTTCAATTACACCTTGAGAGTCTAAATCGTGTAATGTTCTTGCGACCTCATCACGCAAAGCGTGGGGAACATTGCGCGCTCTGAAAAATTTCGGTTGCGCGTTCTCTTTCAGTTCCAAATGTGCTGCATAGTACTTAGCGCAACCAAGGCCCGGTGCAAAAATGTCTGCAAATTCTTCACAAAGACTAGCAACACTGGCGGAAGGCACAGTCTGATTCACTGATAGGACCTGATTTACGATAGACATGTTAAACAATTGAAATAAATCTAAACCAAACAAGTTCACTGCCGTAGAAGAACGAAGAACGTAAAATGACACAAGTTTTGTTTGTCCCTTGTATGTGGCAAGAAGGCTGCACTGTCCTAACACAGGTATCTGCTGTCCTAAATAACTATTGAGCTGAACATTTGCGGCACACAACGGAGGTTTGCCCAGTTGTTTGTACGTGTCTTTATTGAGCAATGAAACTGCAGCTCCGGTATCGAGCTGGAATGGTATCACTTTGCCTCCAAAGTCTAAGTATACAAAAAGTTTATTGTCCTGCTGACGACAAGAGCGACTTTCACGTGCAATTTGAACTGATACAGGTACAGAAGCACTTGCGACGTTACGGGATTTCCGGCGACGTCGACGCACACTCTTTGTGGGACGAACACAGTCACTGTTAGATAAAGTGGCACTGGACGGGGTGGAAGTAAGTACATGAATGTCCATGGGCGAAGGTCCACGAGCCTGATTGTCGCTGGTTCGATTCCGGCGCGAAGCAAAGGGCCTGGAATGGTTTTGATTGTCTGATCTTAGCTTTTTCTGGCAAACACTTTGAACATGTCCTTTCTTATGACAGTAAAAGCAAATAGCTCGGCGTGACGGGCAATTCTCACGCGAATGTCTAGTTGCACACCGCGGGCATGATTTTAGAACTGCATTGGCATGCTTATGCGGCACACGTGTTTGCGAGCTAGGCTGCAGCTGAGCGGACGTGCGCGAGGGCCGTTTAGCGTCCCGTGCTGCGCGCCCGGCGGGCCGGACAATGCGACACACTGCTGGCGAAGTTTCATATGATTCCTGAGCAAAGTCAAGTGTGTTTTGCCTATCTAATATGTCTATCACTTGTTGAAGGGAGGGATTAACTAGTTTCAAAATCCGTGCCCGTATGCGAACATCAGAAACGTTCTGTGCTATTGCATCACGCACCATAGTATCCGAATACGGAAGTCCACATTCACATGCAAAATCACAATCCCTAGTAAGTCCTTGCAATGTTGCAACCCACTCCCTATTAGTCTGACCGGCCGTATGTTTGGTACGGAAGAACGTATACCTTTTGGCAACTACATAAACTGTTTCCTTGAAATAGGCATCTAAACCAGACAAAATTTCTTCGTAGGACAGAGTTGCTACGTCGCGTCGGGGAAACAATTTCACTATCACACGGTAGGTGGGCACACCGACACAAGAAAGCAAAAACGGCTGCCGCTCATTACCTTGAATTCTGTAGGCGGCTAGATGGAAGCCGAATTGTCGGGACCATTCCGGCCAGGTCTCGTGGGCTGCGTCAAAGCTACGAAACGGAGGTGCAACCGTGTGTGTTGGCTGCGGTAGCGAGGAAGCGGCGGCGGCCGCATCGTTTTGCAGCGCACGTTGACCCTGGACGAGCTGTCCAAGGGCATCCAATAAGGCCTGCGTCTGCTGATTCTGCAAGCGATAAAATTCGGACAGTACATCTGGAGAAGCCATGACACAAGGAAATGTAAGCAATTAGAAAGAACAAGATCCTGATTAATCCGCGTCGCCAAAATTGTAGTGTCGGCAGACTTGCCAACACTACGCACACTAATTGAAAGAGGCGGCCAAGATGCACGCGCTAACTCACGAAGGATGGAGTGAGGTCTGAAACAGGAGACTTAATGAATGCTATAAAGAAAATACGTAACTTCTGGACTACTTATCTTTTAATACAGCCTTTGTATACATCGTTCTTGATGAGACATCTGGAGATTGTGGCGATACAAGTGAGACTCTTTAGATACAAGCTATATAAGGCTAATGGCGCCTTGCTAGGTCGTAGTCATGGACTTAGCTGAAGGCTATTCTAACTGGCTCTCGGCAAATGAGAGCAAAGGCTTCGTCCGTATAGTCGCTAGCAACGTCGTCGTACAACTGGGGCGAGTGCTCGTACGTCTCTCGAGACCTGCCGTGTGGTGGCGCTCGGTCTGCGATCACACAGTGGCGACACGCGGGTCCGACATGTACTAATGGACCGCGGCCGATTTAAGCTACCACCTAGCAAGTGTGGTGTCTGGCAGTGACACCACACAAATACTTTCAGAAACGACTTCCTGACACTTAAATCTATACTCGATGTTAACAAATTTCTCTTCTTCAGAAACGATTTCCTTGCCATTGCCAGTCTACATTTTATATCCTCTCTACTTCGACCATCATCAGTTATTTTGCTCCCTAAATAGCAAAACTCCTTTACTACTTTAAGTGCCTCATTTCCTAATCTAATCCCCTCAGCATCACCCGACTTAATTCGACTACATTCCATTATCCTCGTTTTGCTTTTGTTGATGTTCATCTTATATCCTCCTTTCAAGACACTGTCCATTCCGTTCAACTGCTCTTCCAAGTCCTTTGCTGTCTCTGACAGAATTACAATGTCATCAGCGAACCTCAAAGTTTTTACTTCTTCTCCATGAATTTTAATACCTACTCCGAATTTTTCTTTTGTTTCCTTTACTGCTTGCTCAATATACAGATTGAATAACATCGGGGAGAGGCTACAACCCTGTCTCACTCCTTTCCCAACCACTGCTTCCCTTTCATGCCCCTCGACTCTTATAACTGCCATCTGGTTTCTGTACAAATTGTAAATAGCCTTTCGCTCCCTGTATTTTACCCCTGCCACCTTCAGAACTTGAAAGATAGTATTCCAGTTAACGTTGTCAAAAGCTTTCTCTAAGTCTACAAATGCTAGAAACGTAGGTTTGCCTTTTCTTAATCTTTCTTCTAAGATAAGTCGTAAGGTTAGTATTGCCTCACGTGTTCCAACATTTCTACGGAATCCAAACTGATCTTCCCCGAGGTCCGCTTCTACCAGTTTTTCCATTCGTCTGTAAAGAATTCGCGTTAGTATTTTGCAGCTGTGACTTAGTAAACTGATAGTTAGGTAATTTTCACATCTGTCAACACCTGCTTTCTCTGGGATAGGAATTATTATATTGTTCTTGAAGTCTGAGGGTATTTCGCCTGTCTCATACATCTTGCTCACCAGATGGTAGAGTTTTGTCAGGACTGGCTCTCCAAGGACGTCAGTAGTTCAGATGGAATGTTGTCTACTCCCGGGGCCTTGTTTCGACTCAGGTCTTTCAGTGCTCTGTCAAACTCTTCACGCAGTATCTTATCTCCCATTTCATCTTCATCTACATCCTCTTCCATTTCCATAATATTGTCCTCAAGTACATCGCCCTTGTATAAACCCTCTATATACTCCTTCCACCTTTCTGCCTTCCCTTCTTTGCTTAGAACTGGGTTGCCATCTGAGCTCTTGATATTCGTACAAGTGGTTCTCTTCTCTCCAAAGGTCTCTTTAATTTTCCTGTAGGCAGTATCTATCTTACCCCTAGTGAGACAAGCCTCTACATCCTTACATTTGTCCTCTAGCCATCCCTGCTTAGCCGTTTTGCACTTCCTGTCGATCTCATTTTTGAGACCTTTGTATTCCTTTTTGCCTGCTTCATTTACTGCATTTTTATATTTTCTCCTTTCATCAATTAAATTCAATATTTCTTCTGTTACCCAAGGTTTTCTATTAGCCCTCGTCTTTTTACCTACTTGATCCTCTGCTGCCTTCACTACTTCATCCCTCAGAGCTACCCATTCTTCTTCTACTGTATTTCTTTCCCCCATTCCTGTCAATTGTTCCCTTATGCTCTCCCTGAAACTCTCTACAACCTCTGGTTCTTTCAGTTTATCCAGGTCCCATCTCCTTAAATTCTCACCTTTTTGCAGTTTCTTCAGTTTCAATCTGCAGTTCATAACCAATATATTGTGGTCAGAATCCACATCTGCCCCTGGAAATGTCTTACAATTTAAAACCTGATTCCTAAATCTCTGTCTTACCATTATATAATCTATCTGATACCTTTTAGTATCTCCAGGATTCTTCCAGGTATACAACCTTCTTTTATGGTTCTTGAACCAAGTGTTAGCTATGATTAAGTTATGCTCTGTGCAAAATTCTCCAAGGCGGCTTCCTCTTTCATTTCTTCCCCCCAATCCATATTCACCTACTATGTTTCCTTCTCTCCCTTTTCCTACTGACGAATTCCAGTCATCCATGACTATTAAATTTTCGTCTCCCTTCACTACCTGAATAATTTCTTTTATCTCGTCATACATTTCATCAATTTCTTCATCATCTGCAGAGCTAGTTGGCATATAAACTTGTACTACTGTAGTAGGCATGGGCTTTGTGTCTATCTTGGCCACAATAATGCGTTCACTATGCTGTTTGTAGTAGCTAACCCGCACTCGTATTTTTTTTATTCATTATTAAACCTACTATGCATTAACCCCTATTTGATTTTGTATTTATAACCCTGTAATCACCTGACCAAAAGTCTTGTTCCTCCTTCCACCGAACTTCACTAATTCCCACTATATCTAACTTTAACCTATCTATTTCCCTTTTTAAATTTTCTAACCTACCTGCCCGATTAAGGTATCTGACATTCCACGCTCCGATCCGTAGAACGCCAGTTTTCTTTCTCCTGATAACGACGTCCTCTTCTGTAGTCCCCTCCCGGAGATCCGAATGGGGGACTATTTTACCTCCGGAATATTTTACCCAAGAGGACGCCATCATCATTTAATCATACAGTAAAGCTGCATGTCCTCGGGAAACATTACGGCTGTAGTTTCCCCTTGCTTTCAGCCGTTCGCAGTACCAGCACAGCAAGGCCGTTTTGGTTAATGTTACAAGGCCAGATCAGTCAATCATCCAGACTGTTGCCCCTGCAACTACTGAAAAGGCTGCTGCCCCTCTTCAGGAACCACATGTTTGTCTGGCCTCTCAAGAGATACCCCTCCGTTGTGGTTGCACCTACGGTACGGCCATCTGTATCGCCGAGGCACGCAAGCCTCCCCACCAACGGCAAGGTCCATGGTTCATTGGGGGGAAATAAACTAAGAAATTATTATACTTTATGCATTGTTTTTACAGTAAAAACGAAAACAAATTACCTATAAAAAAAGTCAGTGATTAATTTTTGTTAAGCAGATGTTATTCTAGATTTAGCTGCAGTGTCCCTCCATTTTTTTAATCCACAAAACGTCCATTGGAGTTGAAGTTGGATTCTGCTCGATGTATTGAAGGGCGATGTCAAAAGCGTTTTTTGCACGTTGTGTGAAATCCGGGTGGGGGGTTCGTCTTCACCGTCCGAGTCCTCATTCACAGTTTCCTGGCTAACTGCGGCAACAATCTGGTCGTCATTGAGCTCTTTAAAAGAGTCACAGTCTTTATCACATTCGTTGATCCACTCTTCAGTTTCATTGGCAGGGACGTTCGACTCCAGAGTTTGTAGATCTTTAACGATTTCCAGTGCGTCGTTGTTTTGCTGACCTTCGGTATGCTCATTTTCAGTCATAACTTGTGGCCAAAGCTTACGCCACGATTTCCGCAGTGAGTCAGGTTTCAGTTCATACCATGCTGCAGCGATTGTGTAGATAGCATCTTTGATGTTCAGGGATTTCATTGCCTCAAATAAGTTATGACCTCTTTCAGATCTTTCCAAGATTGAACTGATATACTTTCTGCGATATCGCCTTTTTAACCATTCGATAACGCCCTGATCCATTGGTTGCATGAGTGAGATAACATTAGGAGGCAGAAAGAGAGCTTTTATGTTCCCTTTCACCAAATCTTCCTCAAACGCATGTGATGGTGCGTTATCGAACAGCAGTAGAGCACGAACTGCTTCAAGTCTTTTTCGACCGATGGCACAAACTCGAAGAAAAACCAGGATTTAATAAGGTTGCAGTCCATCCAAGTAGATTTTTGATTGCGGTAATAAACCGGCAAGGAAGATAAGTTTATATTTTTGAATGCCTTTGGCTTCTTAGATTTGCTAATGACGAACAAGCGGAGCTTGTGGGTACCATCTGCGATGCTACAAGGAATGACTGTTATTCTATCTTTTATAAGTTTCGTTCCTACCACGGATTCATTTGAAGCTGCGAGTTCAGCCCTGTCTCGTCAATGTTATACACTTGGCAGGGTAACAGTTCATTTTCTTCTACAATTTCTTAACAGGAAACTCCTTAGCAGCTGCGGCATCGGCAGATAGTTATTCACCGGGAATAGAAACAAATCGGGCACCATGACGAGTTTTCCAACGATCAATCCAGCCTTCATTGGCTGCAAATTTACTTTCGGCTTCCAGTTTTTTTTTTGTGCAAAACTATCGCTTCTTCTATCGCTTTTTTGTTTTGCGATTCTTCAGAGTGTTTTCACCATCAATCGTAACTGTATAGGATTCAATGTCTTTCCGATTC
Source organism: Schistocerca nitens (assembly GCF_023898315.1). NCBI lineage: Eukaryota > Metazoa > Arthropoda > Insecta > Orthoptera > Acrididae > Schistocerca > Schistocerca nitens. Next base: position 16,495,206 of record NC_064622.1, read on the forward strand.
TTCCTCCAAACCTTAACTGTCGTAACACCTACAGTCAGTTCCATTGCAATTTTTTGGAGCGATTCTCCTTCGTCCAGTCTTTGCTGCACTGCTAATTTTTCATTTAGTGAAAGAGTTACGTGTTTACGTTTGAATCCAGACATGTTGAAAAACAGACATCTGTACACACAATGAATCTACAGCAATAAGTACTGTAGAGAACACGGAATAAAGCAAACAACGACGTTTTTTAATCCCAACAAAGGATAAAACTGCACAATAACGTACAGTATAACAATATGCGCAGCGATAGACGCCGCAACAATGGCCCGACAGGCGTCCAGTCAGTGACGAGTCGGCACAGGCTGGCGAGCCTGAACAGGGTCGGACTAACCGGAGTGACGGACCATCCAAGGTCGGATTAGAGGGGTTCTACTGTATAGGCATACGCATTCAAATACAGAGATATGCAAACAGGCAGAATGCGGCGCTGCGGTCGGCAACGCCTATATAAGACAATAAGTGTCTGGCGCAGTTATTAGATCGGTTACTGCTGCTACGATGGCAAGTTATTAAGATTTAAATGAGTTTGAACGTGGTGTTACAGTCGGCGCACGAGCGATGGGACACAGCAGGTCTGAGGCAGCGACGAACCGTATGACCATTTCACGAGTGTACCGTGAATATCAGGAATCCGGTAAAACATCAAACCTCTGACATCGCCGCGGCCGGAAAAACATCCTGTAAGAACGGGACCAACGACCACTGAACAGAATCGTTCAACGTGACAGAAGTGCAACCCTTCCGTATATCTCAATGCTGGGCCATCAACAAGTGTCAGTGTGCGAACCATTCTACGTAACATCATCGATATGGGCTTTCGCAGACGAAAACCCATTCTTGTACCATTGATGGCTGCACGACAAAAAGCTTTACGCCTCGCTTGGGGCTGTCAACACCGACTTTCGACTGTTGATGACTGAAAACACGTTGCCTGGTCGGACGAGTCTCGTTTCAAATTGTATCGAGCGGATGGACGTGTACGGGTATCTCCGTACCTAATGAATCCATAGACCCTACACGTCACGGGGGACTATTTAGGCTGATGGAGACTCTGTAATCGTGTGGGACGTGTGCAGTTGGAGTGATATGCAACCCCTGATACGTCTAGATACGACTCTGACAGATGACACGTCTGTGTCCATTGTGCATTCCAACGGACTTGGGACAATCAGACACCCCACACGTCCAGAATTGCTACAGACTGGCTCCAGGAACACTCTTCTGACTTTAAACACTTCCGCTGGTCACCAAACTCCCCAGTCAGGAACATTATTGAACGCATTTGGGATGCCTTGCAAAGTGCTGTTCGGAAGAGATCTCCCCCCCCCCCCACGTACTCTTACGGATTTATGGACAGACCTGTAGGATTCAGGGTGTCAGTGCCCTCCCACACTACTTCAGACATTAGTCGAGTCCATGCCACGTCGTGTTGCGGCACTTCTGCGTGCTGGCGGGGGCCCCACACGATATTATTCAGCTCTACTAGTTTCTTTGCCGCTTCAATTTAATTAATTTTTTTTCTAGTACGCATGCAGTTGCTTGAGAATGGTTACACAGCCGAAACAACGTATTACACAAATTGTTTAAAAAAAGGAATGTTAAACAACTGATGCAGGAAACATTTCTCTCAAGATCAGTATTTCAGGTTAGAGAATGAGAAACAGCGATACGCAAAATGGAAAACAAAGCTAATCGCCACAGTACTGTTGTCAACCGATAGTGCGTATACAATGTGTGTTTTGTGTGAAGTGGTTGGTGTCGAGAATTATTGAACTTTTTTTTTTTTGGAGGAATGTATAAAAAAGCTGTATATTGCCCTATACGGATAAACCGAATTAGGTTGTACTGGTTTTAATAGACTGTGCTTGTATTTGGAACGATGCAGCCTGTCTCCTTTTAGATTTTCCCGTGGTTTTTCCAAATTACTTCACGCAAATGCCCGGGGGCTTCCTACTATAGGGACACTACCGTCAGCCTTTCCCGTCAGTAAAAAACTAGTATGTGGAGCGTGCATACAGGAAGAAGTCTGTTTTTTTTTCTCAGTTTGCAATAACACGGCATGTCCGCTAGCCTTACGAAAGCGATCCACGAGTGAATAAAACTACTACCACTACAACTGCCTCTACTGCTACTACCACGATCGCAAGATGCACGAGAATGAGATGAAAGTAAACGAGAGAAAACGATAATAATAGGGCATGTAGCAGAGACTGATTAATTTGTCCTGTCTACTACAATGGAACTAGTCTTAAAATATTTATACACTTTTTCAGACCCTTCGACACGTTACAGATGAATTATTTGAATTCAGGAATTACGGAGTGGGATCACAAATTTAGTATTGGAGGGCAGCGTGGAGGGTAAAAATCGTAGAGGGAGACCAAGAGATCAATACACTAAGCAGATTCAGAAGGATGTAGGTTGCAGTAGGTACTGGGAGATGAAGAAGCTTGCACAGGATAGAGTAGCATGGAGAGCTCCATCAAACCAGTCTCAGGACTGAAGACCACAACAACAACAACATGTTCAACACAACACGTATTGTTACTGATATGCACAAAGCTCTGACGTTAGTATATGCTCCGTCATATTGATATTACGGACAGAATTAGTTAGCTACGTTTCCCTGCTATAGACAAAATAAACGGTATTATTACACATGTTGTGTGTTCAAATGTGTGTGAAATCTTATGGGACTTAACTGCTAAAGTCATCAGTCCCTAAGCTTACACACTACTTAATCTGAATTATCCTAAGGACAAACACACACACACACCGATGCCCGAGGGAGGACTCGAACCCCCGCCGGGACCAGCCGCACAGTCCATGACTCCAGCGCCTGAGACCGCTCGGCTACACACGTTGTCTCCCTTCTTATTTAGAACTGTTTTTCTGGCAGCTGCAGATCTACAAGCTGTGTACGTTAATTGACTTCTTTTGCAGCTGTAGCGAAGGTGTCATTCAACACCAAACACGTTTCGCTTTATTCTGAAGCATCTTCTGTGGTCACTGTAACAATATGTTTCTTTGTGATAATTTTGTTCGCTAGGATTATGGACATTTCGCATGCTTTACGTAATACTGTAAATAGTTTCAGTTCCTATCATTATTCACGGTTTTCTGTCGCTTACTTCATTCTTCCTGTACTTTCACGTGTACGTGTGAAACAGCAGTTTCACTGCACTAAATTATATTCACGTTTCTGTGTTCCCTACAGGCCTTCACCTGAAGTACCAAAATATCCACCTCAAGCTGCCTCAGACGATTCGATTTAAAACTGCTAGTAGTAGTAAGTAAAACACGCGAACTGTTCATGATCCTAGCGAACACTTACTTCACTTTTACTTTTTCGTGTCCGGAAACTACAATTTGTTTGCCCAGTATTGGGCAATGTCCAATGCTTCCTCTTTAGCCAGCCATAGATCGTCGAGGGTGCATCTGTGGGGGCAGGCAGTGCATTGTAGGAGATGTTCCATGTCCTGTCGAGTGCGGCAGTCGCATTTGTCGTCATTTTCGTCCAACAAACCCCATTTGATCAGATTAGATTTCACAGGAGCCACCCCAGTTCTGCTGCGGTTAAGCATTCGCCAGGTTTTCCAGTCACCAGAAACGCCGCTTGGTGGGTCCTCTCTTAGTGGATAGTAGATGGGGGGCTCATTAAGGCGCAACTTAGGAAACGGCGTCTGGATCTGAGTCTGCTGGGGCCACACTCTAGGCCAAATATTGAGTGACGGGCATCAAAGGTTTGTTTTAGTTTTTCGGTATTTTCATGGGCTTTCCTAGGTGAGTTTGTGAAACCTGCGGCCCTGTGAAGAGTTTCTATGGGGGTTGGTTTCATGCAGCCTGTCACTATCCTGCATGTTTCATTCAAGCAAATATCTACCTTTTTTGCGTCGGCGGGTCTGCACCATACCGGGCAGGCATATTCCACAGTTGAGAAGCACAAAGCTTGGGCTGAAGTTCTGACCACGGTAGGTCTGGCACCCCATTTGCTATTGGACAGCTTTCGTATTGGGGAATTTCGTGCTTCTACTTTTCTGCGTGTTTTTTCTCAATGATATTTGTATGTCAATGTTCTGTCCAGCACGACGCCAAGGTGGGTGGGAGTATCTGTGTGTTCTAGTAATGTCCCATCCCAGGTAACATTGAGCCTGTACTTTGCCTGCCTCGAGTTCAGATGGAATACACTCTCTTGAGATTTGGAGGGATTGGGTTTTAGAGAATTCTGTTTGTAATAAGTTGACATGGTAGAAAGGGCGGTTTCTAGTTTCCCCTCGATGGCTTCAAACCTGTTGCCTTGAACTGTTATTGCCAGGTCGTCTGCATATACAAAAGTTTTGGTTTTGTCTCGAGTTGGTTGGTCATTTGTATATATGTTGAATAGGATTGGCGCCAACACGCTCCCTTGGGCGAGCCCATTTTTCTGATTCCGCCATTGACTCTTTTTCCCCTCAAGTATTACGAAGAACTGTCTATTTTGCAGCAGGGATTCGATTATCTTGACTAGGTGGTAGTCTTTCAGGGTCTCGTAGGTTTATGCAGTAGTGTCCGGTGATCTACTGTATCGTAGGCGGAACTTAGGTCGACTGGTGCCAGCCTGGTGATCAGTTTATTCTCAAACCCATTCTCGATATGTTCCGTCAATGCCAGAATTTGACTGGTACACGACTTTCCAGGTCTAAAACATAGCGAACGAAATTGTCATAGGAAGAAAATCAAGTCGTTACAATGACCACTGAAGATGCTTTAGAATAGAGGGGAAGGCGTTTCGTCTTAATAAGACTTTCATTACAGTTGCAAACGACTGCAACTTATTAATTTATTAGTTCCTCCCATTGTCTATCGCCTACCTCAGACATTCCTACTGCGAGCGAAACTCCTTCCACCTGCTCGTCTACTACTCCAGCTGATTGCCTCGCCGGGTTACTGACCGACTCTATCGCGTCATCTGCCGTCCGAACTGCTCGAGAGAACTTGCATTCTACCGTGGCTACTTGTGAACGCGTCGTAGCGCCGTCACTGCGCCATCGCCTGTCAAATTGCGACTGCTCGCCTTAGCACAGCGCTGCGGTACTTCCGCACTGCGCTCACGATGTTGGAAACCTTTCTTGCCATTTACTGCGTTTCTTTACCGCGTCCGTCCGACCCTTTACATTCGCGGACTCTTAGTCTCCCGAACAATCCAGCGCGGAAAAATTGCGCGATCCATTTCCTCTACCGCGTCTATTAAAATTACCTCTTCCCCTTCGCATCATATCGATTTGATAACGTTAGTTATCCCTCTTGTCATCATCATGCAACCTTTGGTGCCTATTCCCGTTATTTCTATTCTGGCGGTAATTATTGTTTTCGCGCCAATGTTCGTCATAACTGACCTTTTCCAGAAACGCTGTGAACGATTTGTGGTTGCTACCCGCGTATCTCATAGAATCTTCTGGCAGCTTCTGCCAGAGTTCCCAAATAATTTCGAACTATGATCTACCATTCCTTAAATCAGCTGACTTCCTATGCCAGCACTCACAAAATCCTTTCATGGTCATTCGGTTGTTCCTTTCGAACATTTTGACCATTACAAACTCACGCCATAGGCTGTTTTGTATGTTTTCGGGTCAGTATTCGTCCAAAAATTGTTGCCTAACCGTACTGAAGGACATTCCATCAGTACTCAGGTTTATGCCCCATCTTTTATCATCTGCTGCTAATCCACTAATTACGATGTTACTCTTCTCCTGACCGATGCTATTTTCTGGAAAAAGCCTCTCACAATTTTTTATGAAATCCACAGGGGATAATCCGCTGTGTTTTTTGTAAGGGTCGAAGTTTTCTTCGCCCCCCAATACTAATGGACCGCGGCCGATTTAAGCTACCACCTAGCAAGTGTGGTGTCTGGCAGTGACACCACACAAATACTTTCAGAAACGACTTCCTGACACTTAAATCTATACTCGATGTTAACAAATTTCTCTTCTTCAGAAACGATTTCCTTGCCATTGCCAGTCTACATTTTATATCCTCTCTACTTCGACCATCATCAGTTATTTTGCTCCCTAAATAGCAAAACTCCTTTACTACTTTAAGTGCCTCATTTCCTAATCTAATCCCCTCAGCATCACCCGACTTAATTCGACTACATTCCATTATCCTCGTTTTGCTTTTGTTGATGTTCATCTTATATCCTCCTTTCAAGACACTGTCCATTCCGTTCAACTGCTCTTCCAAGTCCTTTGCTGTCTCTGACAGAATTACAATGTCATCAGCGAACCTCAAAGTTTTTACTTCTTCTCCATGAATTTTAATACCTACTCCGAATTTTTCTTTTGTTTCCTTTACTGCTTGCTCAATATACAGATTGAATAACATCGGGGAGAGGCTACAACCCTGTCTCACTCCTTTCCCAACCACTGCTTCCCTTTCATGCCCCTCGACTCTTATAACTGCCATCTGGTTTCTGTACAAATTGTAAATAGCCTTTCGCTCCCTGTATTTTACCCCTGCCACCTTCAGAACTTGAAAGATAGTATTCCAGTTAACGTTGTCAAAAGCTTTCTCTAAGTCTACAAATGCTAGAAACGTAGGTTTGCCTTTTCTTAATCTTTCTTCTAAGATAAGTCGTAAGGTTAGTATTGCCTCACGTGTTCCAACATTTCTACGGAATCCAAACTGATCTTCCCCGAGGTCCGCTTCTACCAGTTTTTCCATTCGTCTGTAAAGAATTTGCGTTAGTATTTTGCAGCTGTGACTTATTAAACTGATAGTTCGGTAATTTTCACATCTGTCAACACCTGCTTTCTTTGGGATTGGAATTATTATATTCTTCTTGTACTCTGTGGGTATTTCGCCTGTCTCATACATCTTGCTCACCAGATGGTAGAGTTTTGTCATGACTGGCTCTCCCAAGGCCATCAGTAGTTCTAATGGAATGTTGTCTACTCCCGGGGCCTTGTTTCGACTCAGGTCTTTCAGTGCTCTGTCAAACTCTTCACGCAGTATCTTATCTCCCATTTCATCTTCATCTACATCCTCTTCCATTTCCATAATATTGTCCTCAAGTACATCGCCCTTGTATAAACCCTCTATATACTCCTTCCACCTTTCTGCCTTCCCTTCTTTGCTTAGAACTGGGTTGCCATCTGAGCTCTTGATATTCGTACAAGTGGTTCTCTTCTCTCCAAAGGTCTCTTTAATTTTCCTGTAGGCAGTATCTATCTTACCCCTAGTGAGACAAGCCTCTACATCCTTACATTTGTCCTCTAGCCATCCCTGCTTAGCCGTTTTGCACTTCCTGTCGATCTCATTTTTGAGACCTTTGTATTCCTTTTTGCCTGCTTCATTTACTGCATTTTTATATTTTCTCCTTTCATCAATTAAATTCAATATTTCTTCTGTTACCCAAGGTTTTCTATTAGCCCTCGTCTTTTTACCTACTTGATCCTCTGCTGCCTTCACTACTTCATCCCTCAGAGCTACCCATTCTTCTTCTACTGTATTTCTTTCCCCCATTCCTGTCAATTGTTCCCTTATGCTCTCCCTGAAACTCTCTACAACCTCTGGTTCTTTCAGTTTATCCAGGTCCCATCTCCTTAAATTCTCACCTTTTTGCAGTTTCTTCAGTTTCAATCTGCAGTTCATAACCAATATATTGTGGTCAGAATCCACATCTGCCCCTGGAAATGTCTTACAATTTAAAACCTGGTTCCTAAATCTCTGTCTTACCATTATATAATCTATCTGATACCTTTTAGTATCTCCAGGATTCTTCCAGGTATACAACCTTCTTTTATGGTTCTTGAACCAAGTGTTAGCTATGATTAAGTTATGCTCTGTGCAAAATTCTCCAAGGCGGCTTCCTCTTTCATTTCTTCCCCCCAATCCATATTCACCTACTATGTTTCCTTCTCTCCCTTTTCCTACTGACGAATTCCAGTCATCCATGACTATTAAATTTTCGTCTCCCTTCACTACCTGAATAATTTCTTTTATCTCGTCATACATTTCATCAATTTCTTCATCATCTGCAGAGCTAGTTGGCATATAAACTTGTACTACTGTAGTAGGCATGGGCTTTGTGTCTATCTTGGCCACAATAATGCGTTCACTATGCTGTTTGTAGTAGCTAACCCGCACTCGTATTTTTTTATTCATTATTAAACCTACTATGCATTAACCCCTATTTGATTTTGTATTTATAACCCTGTAATCACCTGACCAAAAGTCTTGTTCCTCCTTCCACCGAACTTCACTAATTCCCACTATATCTAACTTTAACCTATCTATTTCCCTTTTTAAATTTTCTAACCTACCTGCCCGATTAAGGTATCTGACATTCCACGCTCCGATCCGTAGAACGCCAGTTTTCTTTCTCCTGATAACGACGTCCTCTTCTGTAGTCCCCTCCCGGAGATCCGAATGGGGGACTATTTTACCTCCGGAATATTTTACCCAAGAGGACGCCATCATCATTTAATCATACAGTAAAGCTGCATGTCCTCGGGAAACATTACGGCTGTAGTTTCCCCTTGCTTTCAGCCGTTCGCAGTACCAGCACAGCAAGGCCGTTTTGGTTAATGTTACAAGGCCAGATCAGTCAATCATCCAGACTGTTGCCCCTGCAACTACTGAAAAGGCTGCTGCCCCTCTTCAGGAACCACATGTTTGTCTGGCCTCTCAAGAGATACCCCTCCGTTGTGGTTGCACCTACGGTACGGCCATCTGTATCGCCGAGGCACGCAAGCCTCCCCACCAACGGCAAGGTCCATGGTTCATTGGGGGGAAATAAACTAAGAAATTATTATACTTTATGCATTGTTTTTACAGTAAAAACGAAAACAAATTACCTATAAAAAAAGTCAGTGATTAATTTTTGTTAAGCAGATGTTATTCTAGATTTAGCTGCAGTGTCCCTCCATTTTTTTAATCCACAAAACGTCCATTGGAGTTGAAGTTGGATTCTGCTCGATGTATTGAAGGGCGATGTCAAAAGCGTTTTTTGCACGTTGTGTGAAATCCGGGTGGGGGGTTCGTCTTCACCGTCCGAGTCCTCATTCACAGTTTCCTGGCTAACTGCGGCAACAATCTGGTCGTCATTGAGCTCTTTAAAAGAGTCACAGTCTTTATCACATTCGTTGATCCACTCTTCAGTTTCATTGGCAGGGACGTTCGACTCCAGAGTTTGTAGATCTTTAACGATTTCCAGTGCGTCGTTGTTTTGCTGACCTTCGGTATGCTCATTTTCAGTCATAACTTGTGGCCAAAGCTTACGCCACGATTTCCGCAGTGAGTCAGGTTTCAGTTCATACCATGCTGCAGCGATTGTGTAGATAGCATCTTTGATGTTCAGGGATTTCATTGCCTCAAATAAGTTATGACCTCTTTCAGATCTTTCCAAGATTGAACTGATATACTTTCTGCGATATCGCCTTTTTAACCATTCGATAACGCCCTGATCCATTGGTTGCATGAGTGAGATAACATTAGGAGGCAGAAAGAGAGCTTTTATGTTCCCTTTCACCAAATCTTCCTCAAACGCATGTGATGGTGCGTTATCGAACAGCAGTAGAGCACGAACTGCTTCAAGTCTTTTTCGACCGATGGCACAAACTCGAAGAAAAACCAGGATTTAAAAAGGTTGCAGTCCATCCAAGTAGATTTTTGATTGCGGTAATAAACCGGCAAGGAAGATAAGTTTATATTTTTGAATGCCTTTGGCTTCTTAGATTTGCTAATGACGAACAAGCGGAGCTTGTGGGTACCATCTGCGATGCTACAAGGAATGACTGTTATTCTATCTTTTATAAGTTTCGTTCCTACCACGGATTCATTTGAAGCTGCGAGTTCAGCCCTGTCTCGTCAATGTTATACACTTGGCAGGGTAACAGTTCATTTTCTTCTACAATTTCTTAACAGGAAACTCCTTAGCAGCTGCGGCATCGGCAGATAGTTATTCACCGGGAATAGAAACAAATCGGGCACCATGACGAGTTTTCCAACGATCAATCCAGCCTTCATTGGCAGCAAATTTACTTTCGGCTTCCAGTTTTTTTTTTGTGCAAAACTATCGCTTCTTCTACCGCTTTTTTGTTTTGCGATTCTTCAGAGTGTTTTCACCATCAATCGTAACTGTATAGGATTCAATGTCTTTCCGATTCTTCCTCCAATCATTAATTGTCGTAACACCTACAGTCAGTTCCACTGCAATTTTTTGGAGTGATTCTCCTTCGTCCAGTCTTTGCAGCACTGCTAATTTTTCATTTAGTGAAAGAGTTACGTGTTTACGTTTGAATCCAGACATGTTGAAAAACAGACATCTGTACACACAATGAATCTACAGCAATAAGTACTGTAGAGAACACGGAATAAAGCAAACAACGACGTTTTTTAATCCCAACAAAGGATAAAACTGCACAATAACGTACAGTATAACAATATGCGCAGCGATAGACACCGCAACAATGGCCCGACAGGCGTCCAGTCAGTGACGAGTCGGCACAGGCTGGCGAGCCTGAACAGGGTCGGACTAACCGGAGTGACGGACCATCCAAGGTCGGATTAGAGGGGTTCTACTGTATAGGCATACGCATTCAAATACAGAGATATGCAAACAGGCAGAATACGGCGCTGCGGTCGGCAGCGCCTAAGTAAGACAAGTGTCTGGCGCAGTTGTTACATCGGTTACTGCTGCTAAAATGGCAGGTTATCAAGATTTAAGTGAGTCTGAACGTGGTCTTACAGTCGGCGCACTAGCGACGGGACACAGCAGGTCTGAGGCAGCGACAAAGTGGGGCTTTTCCCGTACGACCATTTCACGAGTGTACCGTGAATATCAGGAAGCCGGTAAAACATCAAATCTCTGACATCGCCGCGGCCGGAAAAACATCCTGTAAGAACGGGACCAACGACGACTGAACAGAATCGTTCAACGTGACAGAAGTGCAACCCTTCCGTAGATGTCAATGCTGGGCCATCAACAAGTGTCAGTGTGCGAACCGTTCTACGTAACATCATCGATATGGGCTTTCGCAGACGAAGACCCATTCTTGCACCATCGATGGCTGCACGACAAAAAGCTTTACGCCTCGCTTGGGGCTGTCAACACCGACTTTCGACTGTTGGTGACTGAAAACACGTTGTCTGGTCGGACGAGTCTCGTTTCAAATTGTATCGAGCGGACGGACGTGTACGGGTATCTCCGTACCTAATGAATCCATAGACCCTACACGTCACGGGGGACTATTTAGGCTGATGGAGACTCTGTAATCGTGTGGGACGTGTGCAGTTGGAGTGATATGAAACCGCTGATACGTCTAGATACGACTCTGACAGATGACACGTATGTGTCCATTGTGCATTCCGACGGACTTGGGCAAATCCAGCAGGACAATCAGACACCCCACACGTCCAGAATTGCTACAGACTGGCTCCAGGAACAATCTTCTGACTTTAAACACTTCCGCTGGTCACCAAACTCCCCAGACAAGAAAATTATTGAACATATCTGGGACGCTGTTCAGAAGAGATCTCCACCCCCTCGCATTCTTACGGATTTATGGACAGCCCTGCAGGATGCATGGTGTGAATTCCCTCCCACACTACTTCACACATTAGTCGAGTCCATGCCACGTCGTGTTTCGCCACTTCTGCGTGCTGGCGGGGGCCCCACACGATATTAAGCAAGAGTACCAGTTTCTTTGCCTCTCCAATGTAATTAAATTTTCTCTAGTACGCATGCAGTTGACTACACAGCCGAAACAACATATTACACAAATTTAAAAAAAAAAAAGGGAATGTTAAACAACTGATGCAGGCACATTTCTCTCAAGATTTGTATTTCAGGTTAGCAAATGAGTAACAGCGATACACAAAATGGAAAACAAACGTAACCGCCACAGTTCTGTTTTCAGCCGATAGTGCGTATACAATGTGTGTTTTGTGTGAAGTGGTTGGTGTCGAGAATTATTGAACTTTTTTTTTTGGAAGAATGTATAAAAAAGCAGTATATTGCCCACTACGGTTAAACCGAATTAGGTTGTACTGGTTTTAATAGACTGTGCTTGTATTTCCAACGATGCAGCCTGTCTCCTTTTAGATTTTTCCATGGTTTTTCCAAATTACTTCACGCAAATGCCCGGGGCCTTCCTACTATAGGGACACTACCGTCAGCCTTTCCCGTCAGTAAAAAACTAGTATGTGAAGCGTGCATACAGGAAGAAGTCTGTTTTTTTCTCAGTTTGTAATACCACGGCATGTCCGCTATCCTTACTAAAACGATCCACCAGTGAATAAAACTACTACTACTACTACTGCTGCAACTCTTACTACTACAACTGCCTCTACTGCTACTACCACGATCGCAAGATGCAGGAGAATGAGATGAAAGTAAACAAGAGAAAACGATAATAATAGGGCATGTAGCAGAGACTGATTAATTTGTCCTGTCTGCTGCAATGGAACTAGTCTTAAAATATTTATACACCTTTTCAGACCCTTCGACACGTTACAGATGAATTATTTGAATTCAGGAATTGCGGAATATATGTTCAACACGACACGTATTGTTAATGATATGCACAAAGCTCTGACGTTAGTATATGCTCCGTCATATTGATATTACGGACAGAATTAGTTAGCTTCGTCTCCGTGCTATAGTGAAAATAAACGGTGTTATTACACATGTTGTGTGTTCAAATGTGTGTGAAATCTTATGGGACTTAACTGCTAAGGTCATCAGTCCCTAAGCTTACACACTACTTAACCTGAATTATCCTAAGGACAAACACACACACCCATGCCCGAGGGAGGACTCGAACCCCCGCCGGGACCAGCCGCACAGTCCATGACTGCAGCTCCCAGACCGCTCGGCTAATCCCGCGCGGCTATACATGTTTTGTTATTTAGAACTTTTTTTTTTTTTTGGCAGCTACAGATCTACAAGCTGTGTACGTTAATTGCCTTCTTTTGCAGCTGTAGCGAAGGTCTCATTCAACACCAAACGCGTTTCGCTTTATTCTGAAGCATCTTCTGTGGTCACTGTAACAATATGTTTCTTTGTGATAATTTTGTTCGCTAGGATTATGGACATTTCGCATGCTTTACGTAATACTGTAAATAGTTTCAGTTCCTATCATTATTCACGGTTTTCTGTCGCTTACTTCATTCTTCCTGTACTTTCAGGTGTACGTGTGAAACAGCAGTTCCACTGCACTAAAATATATTCACGTTTCTGTGTTCCCTAGAGGCCTTCACCTGAAGTACCAAAACATCCACCTCAAGCTGCCTCAGACGATTCGATTTAAAACTGCTAGTAGTAGTAAGTAAAACACGCGAACTGTTCATGATCCTAGCGAACACTTACTTCACTTTTACTTTTTCGTGTCCGGAAACTACAATTTGTTTGCCCAGTATTGGGCAATGTCCAATGCTTCCTCTTTAGCCAGCCATAGATCGTCGAGGGTGCATCTGTGGGGGCAGGCAGGGCATTGTAGGAGATGTTCCATGTCCTGTCGAGTGCCGCAGTCGTATTTGTCGTCATTTACGTCCAACAAACCCCATTTGATCAGATTAGATTTCACAGGAGCCACCCCAGTTCTGATGCGGTTAAGCATTCTCCAGGTTTTCCAGTCACCAGAAACGCCGCTTGGTGGGTCCTCTCTTAGTGGATAGTAGATGGGGGGCTCATCTAAGGCGCAACTTAGGAAACGGCGTCTGGATTTGAGTCTGCTGGGGCCACACTCTAGGCCAAATATTGAGTGACGGACATCAAAGGTTTGTTTTAGTTTCTCGGTATTTTCATGGGCTTTCCTCAGTGAGTCAGGGTTTGTGAAACCTGCGGCCCTGTGAAGATTTTCTATGGGGGTTGGTTTCATGCAGCCTGTCACTATCCTGCATGTTTCATTCGAGCTAATATCTACCTTTCTTGCGTGGGCGGATCTGCACCATACCGGGCAGGCATATTCCGCAGTTGAGAAGCACAAAGCTTGGGCTGAAGTTCTGACCACGGTAGGTCTGGCACCCCATTTGCTATTGGACAGCTTTCGTATTGCGGAATTTCGTGCTTCTACTTTTTTGCGTGTTTTTTCTCAATGATATTTGTATGTCAATGTTCCGTCCAGCACGACGCCAACGTGGGTGGGAGTATCTGTGTGTTCTAGTAATGTCCCATCCCAGGTAACATTGAGCCTGTACTTTGCCTGCCTCGAGTTCAGATGGAATACACTCTCTTGAGTTTTGGAGGGATTGGGTTTTAGAGAATTCTTTTTGTAATAGGTTGACATTGTAGAAAGGGCGATTTCTAATTTCTCCTCGATGGCTTCAAACCTGTTGCCTTGAACTGTTATTGCCAGGTCGTCTGCATATACAAAAGTTTTGGTTTTGTCTCGAGTTGGTTGGTCATTTGTATATATGTTGAATAGGATTGGCGCCAACACGCTCCCTTGGGCGAGCCCATTTTTCTGATTCCGCCATCGACTCTTTTTCCCCTCAAGTACTACGAAGAACTGTCTATTTTGCAGCAGGGATTCGATTATCTTGACTAGGTGGTAGTCTTTCAGGGTCTCGTAGGTTTATGCAGTAGTGTCCGGTGATCTACTGTATCATAGGCGGAACTTAGGTCGACTGGTGCCAGCCTGGTGATCAGTTTATTCTCAAACCCATTCTCGATATGTTCCGTCAATGCCAGAATTTGACTGGTACAGGACTTTCCAGGTCTAAAACATAGCGAACGAAATTGTCATAGGAAGAAAATCAAGTCGTTACAATGACCACTGAAGATGCTTTAGAATAGAGGGGAAGGCGTTTCGTCTTAATAAGACTTTCATTACAGTTGCAAACGACTGCAACTTATTAATTTATTAATTCCTCCCATTGTCTATCGCCTACCTCAGACATACCTACTGCGAGCGAAACTCCTTCCACCTGCTCGTCTACTACTCCAGCTGATTGCCTCGCCGGGTTACTGACCGACTCTATTGCGTCATCTGCCGTCCGAACTGCTCGAGAGAACTTGCATTCTGCCGTGGCTACTTGTAAAAGCGCCGCAGCGGCTTCACTGCGCTATCGCCTGTCAAATTGCGACTGCTCGCCTTAGCTCAGCGCTGCGGTACTTCCGCACTGCGCTCACGATGTTGGAAACCTTTCTTGCCGTTTACTGCGTTTCTTTACCGCGTCCGTCCGACCCTTTACATTCGCGGACTCTTAGTTTCCCGAACAATCCAGCGCGGAATAATTGCGCGATCCATTTCCTCTACCGCGTCTATTAAAATTACCTCTTCCCCTTCGCATCATATCGATTTGATAACGTTAGTTATCTCTCTTGTCATCATCATGCAACCTTTGGTGCCTATTCCCGTTATTTCTATTCTGGCGGTAATTATTGTTTTCGCGCCAATGTTCGTCATAACTGACCTTTTCCAGAAACGCTGTGAACGATTTGTGGTTGCTACCCACGTATCTCATAGAATCTTCTGGCAGCTTCTGCCAGAGTTCCCAAATAATTTCGAACTATGATCTACCATTCCTTAAATCAGCTGACTTCCTATGCCAGCACTCACAAAATCCTTTCATGGTCATTCGGTTGTTCCTTTCGAACATTTTGACCATTACAAACTCACGCCATAGGCTGTTTTGTATGTTTTCGGGTCAGTATTCGTCCAAAAATTGTTGCCTAACCGTACTGAAGGACATTCCATCAGTACTCAGGTTTATGCCCCATCTTTTATCATCTGCTGCTAATCCACTAATTACGATGTTACTCTTCTCCTGACCGATGCTATTTTCTGGAAAAAGCCTCTCACAATTTTTTATGAAATCCACAGGGGATAATCCGCTGTGTTTTTTGTAAGGGTCGAAGTTTTCTTCGCCCCCCAATACTTTGCTATGATTTACTCCCTTTACTACGTAAGAAATGTTGTTATTAATTTGATTTTCACGGTTGCTAACCTTCTCCTGAATGCAAGTCGTGTTATTACAGCATTTTGCCTGGCAAAGTTCTACCTGTTTCTTTAGCCCTTTTGCAGTTCCTTGAACAGTATTTCTCAGTTGAGATATCTGTTCCTTATTCGTCTCAATGATGGTTTCCTTCGCTTGTGAAATCTCCTCTTTCACTTCAGCTTTAACCATAGGTTCGACTTGCTCTTGTATTTTCTCTACTTCTGTTTCAAACCTAGCACTGATTTCAACGACTTCAGTTTGAATGTTGCTAACATCTTCCTTCAGATCCTTAATGTCACTTTTCATATTTATTAATTCCTCAGTAAGAAATCCTATTTTATTGTTTACCTTTTCTATCTGTTCAGTTTGTTTTTTAAGCTGTGTACGTACATGTTTTGTGTCTTCTTTAAATTGTTGTTTTGTGTGTTCTTTAAGCTGTTCATTCTGGGATTTAATTTGCTCAGTTTGCCTTTGAAGCTGTTGTTCTGTTTGAATTTTAAGCTGTTCACTTTGGGATTTGATTTGTTCACTTTGGGATTTGATTTGTTCACTCAACGTTTTGGTCTGTGTCTCTATGTGCATATTAATGCTGTTCAACAAAGCATACCAATCTACTTATGATTGTGCTTTTTGTTCTGTGTCATTTCCCTGACCCCTGTCTTCCTCTTCAGAATCTAACTTTTCTTTCTTTATCTGGGATGGACTTAACAACATAAAAGTCTGATTTTCCAGATCTACCTGCTCTACCTGTTCCTCTACCAGTGAGAGAGATTCATTCATGTTTTGTTCACTATCACTGTGTACAGAGCTTGTTTCACTATCATCCTCACTTTCCTGTATTGCATTGCCTAATCTTTATCCATTTTTAACAACTTCTTAAACCACATGTATTCTTCCTAATGACTGTAGCAGATCCGTGCCCCTTCACTTTCTGTACCTCTCTCAAAAGTCGTGGCACGCGGCGCCAAGTGTAATATTCCCCCCTTTGACTTGTGTGTGTTATTTACTATCCTGATATGTAAAACCAGATGTAATAAGTGCGTATATTTTGTATTCTCTGAATTGGTTTACGAAACACACTGTCATGCAAAGGCAACTGCAATATTATTATACTATACTGTTAATAATAAGCAATGTAACAAACCGAAATACAGTTGGCTTTGCATGACAGTATGTTTGTTCATATTTTTTAAAAATTTTTTGTAAATATTTTATTGAAACTGTTATAGCAGAAGTAGAGACATCTTGTTTGAAGCGAAATCGATACTGAAACTCTTTCATAAGATTAAAATAAATGTACATATTAAGAAAAAGGGTGTAATATTTACTTTTAAATATTGTAAAAACATCTATTTGTTATAATTATTAAATGTAAAAACGTGCTACAATGTAATTATGTATGTAATAGTTACTGGCACTCACTTAGGGCTGTATGAGATATGTGTAGTATAAAAGACGGAGTAGTTCCGTCAGGCACGGAAAGCTGTGTAAGCGTAGGAAAAGGTGGGAGCGGAAACGTTTGGCGCGCTTTGGCGGGCGCGAACAAAGTCAGTCGGTGGCCAGTGATGTTAGAGGCAGCACGTACAGCGCACGCGAAGGGTGGAGTGCGCCATATTGTTGCATCTTGCCTCGGTTGGAAACTGCAGTTTATCACGGCTTGGTACGGGCAGGAAAAAGGGCTATTGATTATAAGATGGATCATCGCTATGAAGAGGAAATAAGTCCGACATGGATAACTGCTCTTGGCCGTTCTGATATTAATGCAGTTGTTGCCACCAACGCCACCGTCGCCGATCGCAGCTTACAGGGTACGACATTTCAGCTGTGTATTATAGTGTGTTCCAGGAAGCTGAAATGTGCTTTAAGAATAATAACCATCATCCAGATTAACAATTGTGTCCACCTGGTAATTTATTCCGCTCATAAAACAAGCAGGATCCTAACCTGGTACATGAAAATTCCGAGTGGCCTGTATTCAGCCAAGACTGTTAAATCTTTAATATATTGCTGGCAAATCAGTGATTAATTAGTGAAATAATTAATGGAAACAATAACTGAGAATTTCGTAATTTACATTGTATTATTTTCTGTGTTAAAATGATTACCTAAGGTTATGCCAGATTCAGAGACCACATTAGATAAATTGTTTGCTGCTTTCACTGTAGAGGACTGACAAGGCAGCCAGTCCACAGTGACGGGTAGCCGAAGGGACACACGTACACACACGCCGACTGGCGCGAAGTCTGGAACAGGATTCGTAATGAATGTGATAAAGAAAAGAACGTAGCTACTAGAACACTTAACTTTAATTTCTTGTTGTACATTGCTCTTGATAACACAAGTGAGACTCTCTCCAGATATGGTTAATGGCGCCTTGCTAGGTCGTAGCCATGGACTTAGCTGAAGGGTATTCTAACGGTCTCTCGGCAAATGAGAGAAAGGCTTCGTACGTGTAGTCGCTAGCAATGTCGTCCGTACAACTGGGGCGAGTGCTCGTACGTCTCTCTAGACCTGCCATGTGGTGGCGCTCGGTCTGCGATCACTCAGTGGCGACACGCGGGTCCGACATGTACTAATGGACCGCGGCCGATTTAAAGCTACCACCTAGCAAGTGTGGTGTCTAGCGGTGACACCACATTCACATTACGTATTAATGAAAGGAAATACTAAGTTGATGATTAGTGGTGATAAATAGTAACGTTAAAAAGTTTATAGTGAATCAATGAAATGTTGAGTACCAAATATGTTGATGTAGAAACCCCCCCCTGTCCAAATTTACTTTTGTTTTCATGAAATCTGTCTGTTTGCTTAAGCAACTGGGTGCTGTAGTTTTGTTTCGAACGGCTAAACTTTTCCTGTATTGCTGAACCATCTTTTATCTAAATCTAAAGTGAAGTCTGTTAGGTAAGTAGGGAGTTCATTACGTGTGCCTAATTAGACTGGCGAATAATAGTGTACCACGAACCACATATATTATTATCGATGCGGAATAGCAGTCTAACTACTGCTATTTGCCATACCTCTGAACTAATGACTTGTTTGAAGAAACGAGTTAAAGTCTGATGCTTATTCCTTAGGTTAACACACACGGTTATTACACTAGTTTTTGTGGTTTTGCTGTCCAGATAGGTAACTGTATTTCTGTTTGTTACATTGCTTATTATTAACAGTATAGTATAAGACTATCACAGTTGGGTTTGCATGGCAGTATGTTTTGTAAATCAATTCAGAGAATACAAAATACACGCAGGTATTACATCTGGTTCTACATATCACGACAGTAAATAACACACACAACGTAAGGAGGAATATTGCAGACTGGTATTATTATTTTTCCTTTTATTACATAGCCACTCCCTTCGAGCTTTTGCTCTCATTTACAGACATTACAGGAACATATGTTACATTTTACGCTGAAACATAACTTGCGTAATTCAGATTCAATCAAATAGTCCACAGACTATTGTGTCTGTATGAAGATGGAGCACCGGACGGGCGATAGGTTTAAAATTGCTTGTAGTTTAACTCTGTAATTTGTTTTGTTATAGCGACAGAAGTTTGTGTGTGTAAAACATCCACTGAAAGAAAAGAACCACGAACTGCGTCGCTGTGTTACAAAATAAAATATAACACTTACCTGCAGTGTAGTACACGTGTAGTGTAGTAAAGATTTGACATCAGTATTTAATCTGAGTCAATATGACCAGAATGAAAGTAGATAAAAACGTAGCTACGTAAAATCAAAATTCTGTGCTCCTTTATTACTTGTGTTGAAGACTTTACAGTTCACGTTTTATTATAATATGACCAGCCAGCAAAGGGACTATCAACATTTTCGATAACCCCAGTACCTTTTCAGAGAATGTTATCTTTTACCAACTGGTATGTGAACACATTTGGCTCTGTATGTGAACGACTGTACCTCGAATAGAGTGTCTAAGGGAGCCGTCACAGTATTCAATGTTAAAGACCCAAACACAAGGATTCTATCTTTTCCGCCAACTTTATCCTCACAGCTCCCTCGTTTTACCTTTCCTTTGAATGTGACAACCAGCGTTTCTCGACATCTAACACACAACCTGTTTCAAATGAAGGCCTCATTGCCACAATCTCGACTTACTCGGCGGCAACTTTACGCACACTGAACGCACACTGCTCGTACGAGAGAAGCCAGCTACGCCACACTAAAGTGCGCGTCATTTACGACGGCGGCCGAGTTTAGGTTCGTTCTGCGCATCTGACGTCACAAAACACAGACAGCCAATGAACACAGAACGACGTTGCCAGAGCTCGACTGCAGTGCAGAGCATGGACGAGTGTCTTCAGTTTTAGAAACGTTCAGTCATAAATAAAGTAATTGAACAAAAGCAATGTCTTGATAGCAGACTTTCTATAAAAGAAAGTTTGGAAAAAGTATTCTTCATACCAATTGCTTCATATTCTATTAATTAATTAAACCAAACAAGCAATAAGCCCCCTAATTCAGGCGATAGCAAGGAAAGGTGTTTGTATCATTCTCACGAACCGCTTTTTCGCAATAGAGAACAGCGGTAATTGTTTATTTCCTATTGTACTTCGACAAAATGTGAGTAATTCATAGTCATACCAACAGTGTTTGTCGGTATATTGCGTGATATTTTAGAGTCCTGCAGGAATTCTATCGAATGACAAGCTACGTTAGCATAATGGATAAGGTGTTTGGCTGCCAAGCGAACGGTTGTGAGATCAAACCTTGATCGGAATTTAATATTTTCTTTATTAAAAACAATATGGAAGTGTCTTACTTCATGCATTTTATTCGTTTGAATGAAATTTTTTGAAATTTCTAATGCTTTGTCTCTTCATTATAACCATAACGGGTTTTCGTTTTTTCTAATTTTGTCCTCCAATGTTTCTTTTCACAGCTATTAAAAACAATGAAAAGGCACACACACAATATTCACGTTATCTGTTTTGTTTGTATATCTTCTCTTCCACAGTCGCTGTTTTACTATTCGTATTGAGATGTATTCTTTTGCGACAGTATAAATAATACTTTTAATACTGTCGCAAAAGAATACATCTCAATACGAATTTGAAGTATATTCCTCTTCTGCAACTGTAACAAGCGTCTTATTTAGACCAGACGCGTTTTTCTCTTTTGAAGCATCTTCAGTGGACAGTATTTTGTCTCCTCCATTGCCAAGTTACCTTTCGTAGTTTTGTGCTGCGGTAACACAATATTCAACGTTTGTGTCTGCTAATCAGTGTTTTAGCAAATAAATGCTGTTTGTGTGGCCACACACAAAAATTATATTTGACATAGCTCAGAGCACTTCGCTGATACAAAAACATTAGGACTTGAATATACTGTGTAAGTCTACAGTTTTGCTTAATGTATTTTGTCTACTTCCTTTTGACTGATTGAAGTGCTTTAAAATAAATCCAAATACGCCCAGTGTAAATAAAACTTTATTACAGTCGCGAAAGACGGAATATTTCTCAATATTACATACGATACCTGTCTGGTACTTAAATGAGATATTGTTATACAGTAAATTTTATATGAAATTTAGGTATCTTGTCCACATTTCATTCTCAACATTGTGGAAGCTAAAATCAACCATACGGAAAGTATACGCTATGGACTTTAACCTCTGCAAACTCTTCAAAATTTCGTGCAATGGTTTACTACATTTAATGCTGCACAATAACTGCGTTGAACATCAAAACAAAATTAAGTCATTTATGGGGGAGAAGGTATCAGTCAAGAAGATGTGAAAAATCAAATTTTTGGGCCAAATAGTTTTTGTGAAATCGAATGATAAGTGTATCAAAGCAATCGGAACACCATGTGTCTGCACAGGTGAGCAGTGCAGTGATGACAAAATCGCGCACAGCGCGGAATGAGGAGAGCACGTCTCTGTAGCAGCGAAAGGGTTAATGCGGCCGTGGTGGCTTTACTTCATAAACTGCGCGCTCCCCCCGAAACGTAAGTTTGCGAACTGTACTATACTATGGCGCTGCTTCTCTTGGCGCTTGCAACTGGCAATGCAGCAGTCTCCCGCGTCTGGGCGGGCATGTGCGAGCCGCCGAGATAAAAGAATTGAACTATACTTTACTTGAGCAGTGCTGCTGACTTGCTTGCATTGTGCGCCGGTGTTCCCGTGTAGCCCTGCGGTCTCGGAACGCGGTTTGTACTGCTGCGCTGTTGCCGCTGAATGAAGGCCGACTGAACTGAGCGCTTTCGCTGCTCGCTGGCTCTAATTAATTGACCTTGGCAGAACCCGTCTCAGGCGCGTCACACAGCAACACCATGCTCACGTGAGCGCACGGAGAGCCAAACTGTCAAATGACACGCGACTCCAACAATACGCCCTGTGGCTGTCGTGTGCCCTACAATTAGCGTCTTCCTGCTCTCTCCTGTTGAAATTTTAAGAGCTGATTGTCGATTTGTTTGTACGTCAAGCGTCGATAGCGTTTAAACGTTGGAATAGATGATCGATCACTTACCGTTGTCAGCTTGCATAATGCTATGACTGCACGAATTTTTTAAACAAAACGTGTTTTCTGGCGTCTCTTCGTTTACGAGTAAAATCCATCGTGTACGGAATGGCACTTGACTTTCACTGTCTTTATGCTTTGGAGACTTTTGTTTTTTATAGCATTTGCAGACTTGGAGAAAACTTTTGCCTATGTTGACTGGAATACTCTCTTTCAACTTATGAAGATGACAGGGGTAAAACAGAGGGAGCGAAAGGCTATTTACAATTTGTACAGAAACCAGATGGCAGTTATAAGAGTCGAGGGGCATGAAAGGGAAGCATTGGTTGGGAAGAGAGTGAGACAGGGTTGTAGCCTAACCCCGATGTTATTCAGTCTGTATATTGAACAAGCAGTAAAGGAAACAACAGAAAAATTGGGAGTAGGAATTAAATTCCAGGGAAAAGAAATTAAAAAAAAAATGAGCTTTAACAACAACATTGTAATTCTGTCAGAGACAGCAGAGGGCCTGGAAGACCAGTTGAATGGACGTGGTCTTGAAAGGATCATGTAAGATGAACATCAACAAAAGCAAAACGAGAATAATGGATTGTAGTCGAATTAACTCAGGTGATGCCGAGGGAATTAGATTAGGAAATGAGATACTTAAAGTGGTAGATGAGTTTTGCTATTTGGGGAGCAAAATAACTGATGATTGCAGGGAGGATATAAAGTGCAGATCGGCAATGGCAAGAAAAGCGTTCCTGATGGAGAGAAATTTGTTAACCTCAAGTATACATTTAAATGCCAGCAAGTCTTTTATTTGAAAGTATTTGTATGGAGTGTAGCCATTATGGAGGTGAAACGTGGCCAATAGACAAGAAGAGAATGGAAGCTTATGAATTATGGTGCTACAGAAGAATGCTGAAGATTAGATGGGTAGATCACATAAATAATGTGGATAGAATTTGTAACACGTCCTTTTATTCTGGTTTTTAGTTATCCGCCCGTTCGCGGACCTAAGTAGCAGCCCAAATTTAGATAATTAATTAATGTGACCGTGTACCTAATGGGCTAGCAATCGGATTGGACTGCTCAGGAGGTGTTACATTCCGTACTATCCTCACAAATATGGTAATAAGTATGGTTTGGTGGTAATGAGGACAGCAAACACAGTTTCATAAACAAAACCTATATTCTTAGCAAGCACAAAAATAAGGAGACAGCCACTGCCTTCGTCAATACACTGTTAATAACGGCTAATCTCATCACAGGTCTCTTTAGTTATTGTAAATCGTCACACGCAATATCCAATCACTGTAATCCAATTAATGCCGGCGCGGTAGACGCGGAAGTATAACAGCGGCACTCAATCTCACTGAAATCACTTTATAATAAAACTTTCTCACTTTTCCGCATAACTGATGCAAAGGGGTTAAAACCACGGCGTTGGCCACTCCCTTTGCCGGTAGATTGTAATAATTTCTGCTGGCTTTTTGCACAGCTATTCCCGCCTCGCGGGAACCTAACACACCCTCACGGCATCCTCCACGCAACTCTTCGCACTGCTCTCCGCCCAGTTATTCCCGCCTCGCGGGAATCTACCCAAGCCGTCCACTCGGCACTCCGGGGAATCCCCTCTAGCTCGCGCGTCCTGCACACACTACTCGATATTTGCCCTACCGACCTGTGTGAGCGCAAGTTTTTTTAATAGTAAGGGCCTGCGGACCCCTTACATCCCCGCCCTCAAAAACTTCTTTTGAACCGCAGGTGAAAAAGAATCGGCTAGGGATTTAAAAACATAGTTACATTGATCAAAACATGCAATACAAATCCTTAATGAATTTACAATTTTCAAAATAATCCTGGACTCCGGTAGTGGGCTGCCTCCACAACAATTTCTACAAAAAAGGTTAGTACATCACATACATGGCATTATTCAAAATTACCAATTTTCATTTTAACCAGCAACAGTCGTCTATAGTTCAATATCAAAATGAAAACATACAACATATACACTCAAAAATTCCTTACCTAAATACAGAACATATGGATTATTACTACAACATAGTTATTACAAGTTTTATATGCATTCTGAGAGAGTCTTTGACATGAAATATGCAACTCTAACTGTAATATAACACAAGGCACAAATGTAAACAAACCCTTTCCTTTCAATTGTCCATTTTACAGCTAATTGTCCTAACCATGTCTTAGCATGTTTATTTTGGGTCATTATAGCCCTCACTCTAGACCGGACTACATCTGGAGTGTCATTCGGTTTATTGGTCCCTCCTCCTCTTCCTCGGAAATCAGACGAATGATTAATATGAATCCTTGGGTCATTACTCCCTTCTCTGTTTCGATCATTAGCTTGCTTGTATTTCTGTGACCTAATAGACTCCAACTGCTCCAGTATCTTCATTAAGGCCTCTCTACCTTTAATTGGGCTCCTGGATACGGTTCCTTGTCTTTTCTGATTCAATCTTCTTTTTATTGCAGATACCATTACGTTGTCACTCAGTGGTCGTTCCAAAGTCTCGTTCAATTTACATGACTGCTTGGCAATTTCTTCCGACGTTCCTTTCCCATTACTAAGTGGTCTGCATCGTAGTGGGTTCTCAAGTGCTGCATATTGACGACTCTTGGGCCAGCATTTCTTCAATAATTCTCCTCCGAACTGACCATTATCCGTAGTCCCTTTCTTCCTCTTGATTCCACAAGTGAAGGCCTCACCTTCGATTGCATCCCTCTGGTCATCTTCTCGCTGCATGGCTACAGCATTTCTCAGATTTACTGCCAATTGTTTTTGCATCTGCGTCACTTCGGTGGTCCTTTTTCCCAATTCGGTTCCATTTTCTTCCACATCTTCTTCTATCTTCTCAACCACGTCGTCGCATTGTTTCTGCATCTGCGTCACTTCGGTGATCTTTTCTCCCATCTCGATTCTAGTTTCTTCAACATCTTCTTCTATCTTCTCAACCACGTCGTCGCATTGTTTCTGCATCTGCGTCACTTCGGTGATCTTTTCTCCCATCTCGATTCTAGTTTCTTCAACATCTTCTTCTGTCTTTTTTGTTAGCTCTTCTTCCGTCTTCTCCACGTCTCCCTGGATCTGTTCTATATTTGTCTGTAGTTTACTTTCTCTCTCGTCGACGTTCATCTTCAGTCGTTTTGGTACTTCCCGTATTGCCTTCTTCAGATTATATTCTATTTTCATTTGTGACGTTTGGATTTCTTGGGCTATAGTTTCCTTAAATGACTCCAGGCTTTCTTTGGTTTCTTGTAAATCTTCCTTTAATGATTTACGAAACATCTCTTCCCTTTCTCTCGTTTCTTGTAAACCCCTCTCCACTGCTTCTCTGAATATTCTTCCTTCTTCTCTATTCTCTTGTAATTCTTCCTTTAATGATTCTCTTGTTTCCTGCGAACTCTTCTCTAACGATTTTTGAAAATCTTCTTTTAGTGATTTTCTGATGCCTTTCTCTAACGATGCGTTATTTTCTTGTAGCAAGGCTGCCAACATCGACCGTATCTCTTCGCCCTCTGAAACTGGCCTAGCTCTCATTGTTTGTCCCGGTGTCTCAGGATAACTAGTTGAATGTGCCGATGGGCTTCCTAATGGCAATCCACAATCACTAATTCCTGAATCATCTCTGTTCTCCTGTTCTACCCCTTTTCTTTCAACTACTGCCTCACAGACCTGCCTATCTTCAGAAGACATTTTTGGTTTATATTTAATGCCCAGGCAAGTAGTACTAAGTAACCTCCAATAATTCAAAACACTCCTAATTATCATTAACCTACTCAAACAGTACTTGCAATTTCTTTAGTTAATTCCCAAAATGATATAACATGCATGAGTATTAATCATAACAGCTCTCAAAAACCTAATACTTCAAGAACAATTTTCACATACACAATTTATGCAAAAATATTTTAAACAGGATAATCATAACACTCACAAAATCAAAAAATGTAAATTCCTCAAAACAATTGTCATTTATACAATGCAGTGTGCACCAATAAGCATGCTAGACTTCAAAATGTTTCGCAACTTTTCTGAATTTAGTACAATTTAGCATTTTCCCTAACGTGAATCTCAGTTAAAACTGTTTATTTATCACGAAGACTGCACACTGAAATTTACTGTTATTTTAACCCGTCGTCTTCACTCACCAACCGACGTTACCGCGAGTCTCGATGTTTTGACGTTTCAGATGGGCGTGGTCGGTCCGCTGTTGGAGCTCGCGTGAAGGTGACGTAGTTCCCCGTCGGCCGCTCCCTGGCGCTGTAGGCGGACGTAGTTTGTAGCTCTGCCGCTAGATGCCGGGACTGCGCTCGCTGTCTCGAAGTTGCGTCGCTGTGTGGTAGGAGGTCGTGTGGAATCACCTCGCGGGTCGAAGCTCTTTGGCGCGACTGCTACGTGGCTTTGCGTGACGTCACTCCCTAACTGCGTCGCCACAATACGTTATCGTCAGCATACCAGTTTATGGGTCCACACGAATTCGTCCGATTTTCACCGCTCAAAAGGCAATTTCGGTCAACATATTACCACAAAATACCTTTCTAACAACTTTCGTGACGAAATCTTAGCTCGTTTTGCTATTTTACTGTTCACACGTGTCTTTCTTTAGCGTCCACTTTTCACAGTTTTTCGCGCGGATTTTCGCATTTGCACTTTACAACACAGTTTAATATAGCCCGCAAAACAGTTTAGTCACAATCTTGCGATATTATTACTTCGTATTGTTCAAAATTTACACTGTTCCTTATCGCGATTTTAACGTTCATGCCCTGTCCCGATTCCACATTGAAAATTTTGTTTTCTCGTCCGAAAATTGCACTTGTTCTTTTCACGGTAAGTCAACTGTGTTAACACTGCGTTCGAAAATTGCATTAGTCCGAGTCCTGTCCACGGTAAGCCAAGGTGTAACACGTCCTTTTATTCTGGTTTTTAGTTATCCGCCCGTTCGCGGACCTAAGTAGCAGCCCAAATTTAGATAATTAATTAATGTGACCGTGTACCTAATGGGCTAGCAATCGGATTGGACTGCTCAGGAGGTGTTACATTCCGTACTATCCTCACAAATATGGTAATAAGTATGGTTTGGTGGTAATGAGGACAGCAAACACAGTTTCATAAACAAAACCTATATTCTTAGCAAAGCACAAAAATAAGGAGACAGCCACTGCCTTCGTCAATACACTGTTAATAACAGCTAATCTCATCACAGGTCTCTTTAGTTATTGTAAATCGTCACACGCAATATCCAATCACTGTAATCCAATTAATGCCGGCGCGGTAGACGCGGAAGTATAACAGCGGCACTCAATCTCACTGAAATCACTTTATAATAAAACTTTCTCACTTTTCCGCATAACTGATGCAAAGGGGTTAAAACCACGGCGTTGGCCACTCCCTTTGCCGGTAGATTGTAATAATTTCTGCTGGCTTTTTGCACAGCTATTCCCGCCTCGCGGGAACCTAACACACCCTCACGGCATCCTCCACGCAACTCTTCGCACTGCTCTCCGCCCAGTTATTCCCGCCTCGCGGGAATCTACCCAAGCCGTCCACTCGGCACTCCGGGGAATCCCCTCTAGCTCGCGCGTCCTGCACACACTACTCGATATTTGCCCTACCGACCTGTGTGAGCGCAAGTTTTTTTAATAGTAAGGGCCTGCGGACCCCTTACAAATTGGGGTGAAGAGGTATTTGTCCCACAACTTGACTAGAAGGAGGGATCCGTTGGTAGGACATGTTCTGAGGCATCAAGGGGTCACCAATTTAGTACTGGAGTGAACCGTGGCGGGTAAAAACGGTGGAGGGAGACCAAGAGATGAATACAGTAAGCAGACACAGAAAGATGTAGGTTGCAATAGTTATTCAGAGATGGAGAGGCTTGCACAGGATAGAGTGGCATGGTTAGCTGCATCAAACCAGTGTCTGGACTGAAGACCGCAAGAAGAACATCGTTTGTGATGTATGACAGCGATCCTCTCACAATTCTTTTTTTTTTTTTTTTTCAAAATACTATCGAAAGGCTTGGTAACTGCTGTCGGAATTGTCGTCAGTTTTCTCAGTAGGAAACATAAAAACCACTTCCACTATGTGAACCAACAAACAATGCTGGAATAAATTTCTGTGTGTCACCAGTTCCAGACCAAGGCTTTTCATTCAGGAAAAAAGCCATTGGCTTACCATTGGACGTTGACTGAGATACAGCCTTTGTCACCAATCGTCATCGATCAGAAATGAGAGCCCTGGACGTGTACACCAGACTCCAGAGTCAGTCTGACCCTGGAGTTTTCTGCCTGGTACTGCGCATGCACCGCCACACATACACAGCCCACTGCCGACTACATAAATTCACTCCTGGCTGGTACCTAGTAGAGGGCAGGCGTTCGTAGTTATGAGACATTGTTGTCTAATCAATTTGGCAGAAATGTTTGCTGAAGAATCACTGTGAGCGAGGAGTACACATTGTGTAGCTGTTCCGTCGCTGAGTGTGAAGCACATTCATGAGTAAATGGCACGTAGAAACGACACTTTACTAACGGAAGATGTTGTATTGGAAGCACTGTTAGAAGAACTCAGTCATGAAAGGTACTTAAATGAATATCCTGATCGAAGGGACTGTAAAGTTGACGCTCCTGCAGCAGCCGAAGCCGACCAGTCCGCTGAATCTTCAGGCAGCGCTGAAGAACACTCAGACGCCCGAGGTAAGAATGGTCATTGGTGGAGAGCGGCTGTCGCTAGTAGAAGTGGTAGGCCAGTAGCCGATAACATGGTAGTCCATATTCCAGGTGTTAAAGGCAATGCGAAGGGGCATGGAATTTGCTGATCGATCACTTAGTTGTCGAAAAACTTTTCACATTCATCAACAAAAATATTCGAGGTACGAGTGTAGAAGGGTCCGGTCCGAGCCTCACTCATGTGACGAATCACGGTGATTTTCTTGCTCGAATAGGTTTTTATACTACCCTGGAAGACTACCCAAAAGCAGTGAACTGAATTTAGAAAATTTATGGTCTCACGATTTTGCGAGTGCATTGTTTCGCGCGGCAATGAGATTAAGGCGCTTCAAACGTCTC
This sequence comes from Schistocerca nitens, assembly GCF_023898315.1. NCBI lineage: Eukaryota > Metazoa > Arthropoda > Insecta > Orthoptera > Acrididae > Schistocerca > Schistocerca nitens. The sequence goes on from NC_064622.1 coordinate 16,524,729, forward strand.
TCAGCTCTCCTAAGATTGGATGACAAAAGTACAAGGGCAGAAGGGCACAGGGGCAGAGAGTACATAAACTGGCTCCTATCAAGGGTCTGTGGAATACTTTTGTAAGTAACTGCAAGACATTATACACGCCGCATGCTTACCGTACTACATATGAGCGGCTTGTTGGTTTCCAACCCCGTTGCCCTTTCGGGATATGTAGACCACAGAAACCAAATAAATATGGTATGAAAATTGAAACGATAAATGAAGCCAGGGCATATTATATGATAAATGGTGAAGGGTACTCTATTGCAATACGGAAGCAAGCAAATGAATCTGTACCGGAGCAATATGAAAAAAGAAATGTTTCTGAACACATACACGATAGAAAGCGAAACATGTCCAAGGACAATTGGTTCATGAGTGTGCCTATAGGAGTTCCTATGTTACCGTCTTACAAATGAACGATTTTGCGCACGCTCAGAAAAACAAACGCGAGATATTGCCTTCATTATTTTGTAGAAACCCAGAAAATACATGTGACGATTTCGGTCAGAAGAAGACCGTCCTGTCTTCTACACCGAGAAGGAATAGGGTAATCCTCCTTTTGTCGACGATGCTTAGAGACTTCACTGCCGATGGAGAAACTAGAAAACTACAGTCGGTGTTACATGACCGAGGCAGGAACCGATGCCTTTAATCAGTTACGCAGCACATCTTCCGTGCCGAAGGAGACGCAGCATTGTCCGCTTCGCCTGCGATTCGCCCTGATGGATCAGACAGGTATAAGTGCAATGGTACTGTGAAGAGAAGAATATCTCAAGCGTCTGGCAGTGGACACTCCCGAAACTCCACATGTTGTGATTTCAAAGCGCAAGAGGTATTTCACGTGCCCATACTGGCAGGACGGGGAAACGTCATTGGTATACGACACATGCAGCGACTTGTCCCGCCCTCAACATAGCGCTAACTTGTGCCAAGATTGCGGTAATAATCACCTAGTGGATTCACGAATAACTGAGAACATCTCAAAATATTTGTGTATTATAGAGGGTGACAATTATTGTACTGTATGAAATAAAATCGCCAGAACTTCTGAACGGTTCGCATAGGACGTTCAAACTGTGAAGTTGGCCGCGGGGCATGATGGGAATTAGTATGCGCAGCACGGTTTGGTTTAGCGACGAAGCCCACTTTCATCGGGGTGGGTTAGTCAATAAGCGGAGTTGGCGCGTTTGGGGAACTGAGAACCCGCATTTTACGAAACCACTTCCCCCACCGGGTGACCGTGTTGTGTGCAATTTCCAGTCACGGAATAATCGCTGCGATATTCCTTGATATCACGGTGACTACCGAACGGTGCTTGAAAGTTTTGGAAGACGTTTCGTCCCCACTATCCAAAGTGGCTGTGTTTTCGACAAGATGTGGTTCGTGCAAGACGGAGCGCGACCACATCGAAGGAGGAGAGTACTTGATACCCTGGAGGAGCACACTGGGGACCGGATTCTGGCTCTTGGGTACCCAGAGGCCACTGGCATGGGCCTCGATTGGTCGCCATATTCTCCGGATCTGAACACATGCGACTCCTTTTTGTGCGGCTACATTAAAAACAAAGTGTGCAGCAATAACCTCAAAACCTGTACTGAGCTGAAAACAGCCATTCAGGCTGTCATCGACAGCATCGATGTTCCGACACTTCAGCGGGTCATTCAGAATTTCGCTAATCGTCTGCACCATATCATCGCCAATGAAGTCAAACCTAAATTCGAATATTTGTAGTGACGTTTACGTGTTGAATCAAGTGTGTGCATGCAGTAGTTTGTAACGAATTTACGTTTTTTTCGTTGTTGTTGTTGTGGACTTCAGTCCTGAAACTGGTTTGATGCAACTCTCCATGCCATACAGTAAAGCTACATGCCATCGGGAAAAATTACGGCTGTAGCTTCCCCTTGCTTTCAGCCGTTCGCAATACCAGCACAGCAAGGCCGTTTTGGTTAGTGTTACAAGGCCAGATCAGTCAATCACCCAGACTGTTGCCCCTGCAACTACTGAAAAGGCTGCTGCCCCTCTTCAGGAACCACATGTTTGTCTGGCCTCTCAACAGATACCCCTCCGTTGTGGTTGCACCTACGGTACGGCCATCTGTATCGCTGAGGCACGCAAGCCTCCCCACCAACGGCAAGGTCCATTCTTGCGGGGGGGGGGGGGGGGGTTCGTATATTTCAATAATTGTCACCCTGCATATCCAATGTGTGAAAAAGTTAAGTGGTTCAAGTTCGGGAAAAATTCACGCACATTCAACAGCTTTTCATTGAGTTGTAAATACTTCAATGGTTTCTCCTTGATCTCTGTAACTCCATTGACTACATCTAATATCTTTCATCGCTCTTTCCATCATACACGACTAACTATTCATCATACTGTCTCTTCACACTAAACTGAATCTTGCGGTAGAACAGCGACAAATTTTAAGAGAACTAATAGTGATGACTTCAAGAAAATTGTCTAACACTTTACTCCTGGGTAAAACAATGGTCACCATATCTGATTGTTGTGAGGACAACACAAAACTGAATCTCAGCGCTGCCGCCATGAGCCGCAGTAAAATGCATATTGCTTGTTTTAGCACATCAGAAATAATCTGCCAAGGGACATGCTAACCACCACCTGCATTCTCTGATAGTCAGTTCCACCAATACGTGTTTACACTTTGCATTCACACTTCAAAAAATGTTAAAATGTGTGTGAATTCCTAAGGGACCAAACTGCTGAGGTCATCGGTCCCTAGACTTACACACTAGTCAAACTAACTTATGCTAAGAACAAAACACACACCTTTGTCCGAGGGAGGACTCGAGCCTTCGGCAGGAGGAGCCGCGCAATCCGTGACACACCACCACAAACCGCGCGGCCACTCCGCGCGGCTGTTCACACTTCCATTGGCTGTCAAGTGTAGGGTGACTTTAACAACGTCTGCATCTACACCTACATACGCACTCCACAAGTCACTGTATGGTGCATGCCAGAGGGTAGCCAGTACCACTACCAGTCACTCCCTTTCGTGCTGCACTCGCAAACAGTGCGAGCTAAAACCAACCGTCTATATATCTCCACACGAGCCTTAATTTCTCTTATCTTGCCTTTGCGGTCCTTACGCGAAATGCTTGTTGGCGGCAGTAGAATCGTTCTGCAGTCAGCTAGGAATGCAGGTTCTCTAAATTTTATGCTTAATCCAACATAATGCAACGCGTTTCGAACATGTTCTGTTCATCTTCAGGCGTTTATACATACATATATACATACATAGAGAAATGTTAAAAATAAACAGTCTTAAACTAGATTAATCTTGAACACTTTGTCCAATGGACAAAGTGTTTTAGATTATTCTAGTTTAAGACTGTCCAACGGACAAAGTGTTCTAGATTAATCTAGTTTAAGACTGTTTATTTTTAAGTAACATTTCTCTATGTATGTACGTATGTATGTGTAAACGCCTGAAGATGAACAGAACATGTTCGAAACGTGGACAAAGTGTTCTAGATTAATCTAGTTTAAGACTGTTTATTTTTAAGTAACATTTCTCTATGTATGTATAAACGCCTGAAGATGAACAGAACATGTTAGAAACGCGTTGCATTATGCTAGATTAAGCATAAAATAAAGAGTGACTGGTAGCAGAAACTTGAAATAAATAATTATCCCACACAGTCACGGTTCACAAACATAGCCATTATGGTTGAAAATAATTATCTGTGTGTGCTGATCGAATCTAAGGATAACAAATTTGGCTCAGTGCTCAGAGCCATAAGGATAACAAATTTAGCAACATGCCTCTGAATCCTTTAGCTGACAGTGCACAAGTAAATGGTGAGGTTATTACCCATTTTTGGATCGGAAGATGAACAGGATTTAAACTTCAGATAACCTAAAGAAGGCTGCTTTAGGGTAACAACAAAAGGAAACAGAAAGCCATAAACTGAAAGATACCCCCGAACGGCTAGTCGTATTAGACGTAGCGGCGAGGTAAGGAAACCTGCGAAAGATACCCCCGAACGGCTAGTCGTATTAGACGTAGCGGCGAGGTAAGGAAACCTGCGTGTTATTTTGCAGATAACCAGAATTTTCAAAGCCAGTGTGCTCCAGTAGACACAGTAAAGGCGAAAGAAATATCTTTATTACTTCTCAACGATTGTCGTACAAAAGTGGAAGAGTTTCAGTTCATCGATTTCCATAACAATTTATTCTCCTGCTCCCATCAGGTACTCTCTCCCATAATTTCTTTATCTGAGACCCTACATGCCCGCTGCGTGGAAGCACATTACTTGCCGAATGCTTTTATTACGTGCTGCAAATCTAGCATCTTGGTTGAAAGTAAAAATATCATAGATGAAATCAGTACCGCCCTCGTAAGCAACCTTCATGGTTCTGGCACTGCTAAGAATGTACTCAGCCTACACTCCGATGTAACTGTAAAAGATCTTGGGCACTCCAGTCATCTCGAAACGGCACTGTTACTCTGTTTCGTATCATCTGCCACTTGGCTCCCGCAAGTAATTTATAAATACGTGAGTCAGAGTGAATCTCACTCTTTTACTATTACGTGCAGTCTCTGGAGGAAGGATGGGCGAGATAACGTGTTCATTTATTATCCAGTGATGCCTCATGAACCACCTCCCACCCTGTAAATCTTCCTGAGTGGATGGATGAATCAGTTTGTTCTCAACGGTCCGTGGCGAACCAGTCAGTCAACTACAGCATGCATCAGCTATGCTAGCCCGACAGTGTTCCTGTAGTTATTTGATTACTGGTGAAGGTGGAGTGTGTCAAATGTATTCTGTTTCCTTTCATGCTCACTGTCTAGTAGTTGTATAGAAAGAAATAGAGCGCGTTCTAGTTCTCGCCTACCCCTACCGCCTGCTCCCCCTTCCTCCACCTCCCCCCCCCCCTCACTTAACACGAACAGGTCCGCGGATACAGCGAATGGGCTGTCCTTTGGCTGGCCACTGGTCAGTATTGTGCATTCTGCGATACCGATGGGTATCGGTATTTTCATTTTACGTATCAAAAATTTGTATAAACTATACCCACTACAATTCACCATTTCACTCTTAACAGAGTGTAGAGTAAATTTTGAAGTTTTAGCATGAAAATCTGTAAACTGAAATTTTCCAAGATTTGGTAAATATTATTAGTTAATGTCAGAGACAATTATATAAATACCTTTACTTCAAATGTTATCTTTGAACTTTGTCTTTGAGGACAGTCGGCAACAAGTGGTGGAGTAATGGAGGCCCGTCGTGCTTGTGATGCACTAGAAACCAGACACTGCAATTGCCACATAGTTCAACGAAGCGAAAGAATATTACATTTCGTTATTCCAGTGTTTGCAGAGTTAAAATGCGAATATACGAAAGTGCAGATATTTATTTCATTTCGTAGTTAGTGATTCAGCAGACTTTCAGAACGCTAACATCATTGGGAGTTCTTCATACAAACGAGACCTGCAGGCATTATGATACCTTTATAAGAAGTCAACGAAGCCAACTTCAAGACAATCAGCTAAGTAGACAGTTAGCTTTTAGTAGAGTAACTGTACCCTCCATTGCAACTCCATGCAGAATAATGGGAGACAAGTCATTGTAAATGAAGCACTGAATCGGTGTATTACATGGTGTGGTATTTCCTGGAGTTTATGGGGTCAGGCACTGAGTTGATATTTCATCTTGTAGCAGTTTTCAATCGGTTACCGTTTATAGCTACTATTCAATAGTTATCTTCGTGGTCATATTTTCGGTTTGTGAAGATATTGCTAACTGTGAGAAGAAAAAGCGTATCAATCACAAGCCCAAAAGCGTTAATTTGTAAGACGCGGGTACTCGATCTGCTATGGGGACACTCGTGAACCAACTGTCCATAGTCAAATTTCGCTTTGTAGCGTGACCATCACATATTCATGAGCTCGTGTGCTATAGAAAGTTATCTGTTGTACACAAAATCGATATTACTGATATTAGCGGGCTATTTGGAGTAGATTCATCTCGGTGATTTTTTTTTCACATTCCATGTGCAGCCTCATTGATTTGTAGATGTCACAATGTGGAGATGCGAGAATTGAAACAGGCCCATGTATCTGACAAGATTTCGCCTGTGCCCTCTGTTCACGTTCAGTCATAGCAAAATTCATCTAAGCACCCCTCCCCCCTTTTGTCAGGTATACCTGGTCAAGAAGTCTTCTGATCGCCATTAGTGCAATTAAATTCATTTAAACACCCTGCCCCCTTTAAGTCTTGCCCAAATAGTAAAACTACCACTTGGCTGAGAGGACATAATTGAATGAGAGAACTACGAAGACCCTTTCCATATTATTAGTTTAGCTGTCAGTATGCTCCATGGGTCACACTTGTGACGTCACACTTGGTGATTCACTTTTACAATTCTAGTACACTTTCATGTAAATATATGGAAATGTTAAATACTAAAATACGCAAAATACGTGTTAGAGAACAATGTTCATTTTACATTATGTTGTGAACTGGCTTTTGGATGTGTAGGCCAACTTTCAGACAAGACTTAAGCTGTCTGATGACAGCTTAGAAAGCTGAAGCCATCCGAGCTGAGTCAGAGAGACGAGTGGTGAAGCACATCGAGCGGGTTGTGCCCAGTGAAATATACACTCCTGGAAATGGAAAAAAGAACACATTGACACCGGTGTGTCACACCCACCATACTTGCTCCGGACACTGCGAGAGGGCTGTACAAGCAATGATCACACGCACGGCACAGCGGACACACCAGGAACCGCGGTGTTGGCCGTCGAATGGCGCTAGCTGCGCAGCATTTGTGCACCGCCGCCGTCAGTGTCAGCCAGTTTGCCGTGGCATACGGAGCTCCATCGCAGTCTTTAACACTGGTAGCATGCCGCGACAGCGTGGACGTGAACCGTATGTGCAGTTGACGGACTTTGAGCGAGGGCGTATAGTGGGCATGCGGGAGGCCGGGTGGACGTACCGCCGAATTGCTCAACACGTGGGGCGTGAGGTCTCCACAGTACATCGATGTTATCGCCAGTGGTCGGCGGAAGGTGCACGTGCCCGTCGACCTGGGACCGGACCGCAGCGACGCACGGATGCACGCCAAGACCGTAGGATCCTACGCAGTGCCGTAGGGGACCGCACCGCCACTTCCCAGCAAATTAGGGACACTGTTGCTCCTGGGGTATCGGCGAGGACCATTCGCAACCGTCTCCATGAAGCTGGGCTACGGTCCCGCACACCGTTAGGTCGTCTTCCGCTCACGCCCCAACATCGTGCAGCCCGCCTCCAGTGGTGTCGCGACAGGCGTGAATGGAGGGACGAATGGAGACGTATCGTCTTCAGCGATGAGAGTCGCTTCTGCCTTGGTGCCAATGATGGTCGTATGCGTGTTTGGCGCCGTGCAGGTGAGCGCCACAATCAGGACTGCATACGACCGAGGCACACAGGGCCAACACCCGGCATCATGGTGTGGGGAGCGATCTCCTACACTGGCCGTACACCACTGGTGATCGTCGAGGGGACACTGAATAGTGCACAGTACATCCAAACCGTCATCGAACCCATCGTTCTACCATTCCTAGACCGGCAAGGGAACTTGCTGTTCCAACAGGACAATGCACGTCCGCATGTATCCCGTGCCACCCAACGTGCTCTAGAAGGTGTAAGTCAACTACCCTGGCCAGCAAGATCTCCGGATCTGTCCCCCATTGAGCATGTTTGGGACTGGATGAAGCGTCGTCTCACGCAGTCTGCGCGTCCAGCACGAACGCTGGTCCAACTGAGGCGCCAGGTGAAAATGGCATGGCAAGCCGTTCCACAGGACTACATCCAGCATCTCTACGATCGTCTCCATGGGAGAATAGCAGCCTGCATTGCTGCGAAAGGTGGATATACACTGTACTAGTGCCGACATTGTGCATGCTCTGTTGCCTGTGTCTATGTGCCTGTGGTTCTGTCAGTGTGATCATGTGATGTATCTGACCCCAGGAATGTGTCAATAAAGTTTCCCCTTCCTGGGACAATGAATTCACGGTGTTCTTATTTCAATTTCCAGGAGTGTAGATAGAGAGTGAAGCATTAGCTTCGCAGTTAACTAGAGTAGTAAGTCATTAGACACACGTATACATGTTAACAATGAGTTATGTTTTATTGTTGTAACAAGCTTGTGTGGCTGATTTAGTTGTGAAACGACCTGTGGGTGAATAAACGATTATTAAGTGGGTAAGGTTTTACTGTCCAATGTTGAACAGTTAAACTCGATAGTCATACAAACTCATTTTATTGGGTAATATACAAATCGGGAAATATACAAATCAGATACATACAAGAGGTAAATAAAACGCTGTCAGTCTCTCTTGGTGGACTTGCTACTAGTCCTCTTGGCTTTGGATCCGCCAGCAGTCGGCTTCAGTAGCCGCAGTCCGGCCCTGATTGCAATCCCCGCCGCTAGGAGCAGCACCGCGGCCGCGGCTACCAGCGCCGCGACGACATCTACCAGGAAGTACTGGTACCAGGCGAGGTCCAGCGCCGCGGACCTGAGGTGTGGCGCCCCCTGGTGCCTGATCACGTACTCTGTCCAGTAGACAGCCTCGTCCAGCGGCTCCATCGGGCGGTCATTGAAGATCCTGGACAACCGCTGGGCGTTCTCTCGGTACCTGCACACCGAGCGTCAAGAGTTACACAAGGATCGGTGTTCAAATGAACAGCAGATGCTGACGCTGGTTTATGTAGTTTGTTCACATTGTCCTGATCAAAGGCTTTCTAGTCCTGGGTCGGCTGAAGTCATTCGACGTTGGGCCACGAGTGTTTTCCACCTGGGTGCTGCCAACATTGGCGATCTAACAATATACTATGTGAATGCACCATACACATCAGGGAGTGATTATCATGCCACTGTGAATCAGCAAATACATATGTGAGGAAAGCGGAACCTGTTTCCTCTGAACACTGACCTTTCCCACATCGCTCTATATCTTGGGTTTCAATAACCAGAGCTCTCTTCCTCCATCATCCCCTCCCCTACACAGCCAGAGAACCCAGTCAGCATGTCAGGAATGAAATATAGGCGAACAGCAATCGAGAGGGGTGACTTTCTGCTTCATCAGGAGTTCTACTGGATGCAACAGAATACACTCCTTCCATTAATGAGTGTTCTCCTTCTGGAGTACACCAAATGTATTTTTTATGGCTTACATTCTGCAAAAATGCTTAGATTGTGTCTTTTTAGATTATTTAACTTTTGACTAGTATGATTCTACCCCTGATTCTGTCCTGTCTTGTGGTATTGTTTTCATCTGTGCATCCCAATAATCTCTTTCGCAAATCCTGTTCCTTATCTATTACCATCTTCACTTGCTAGGGCTCATTTTAGAAGCAAGTTATCATCTACAGCTACGTCTACATGGCTACTCAGCAATTCACATTTAAGTGCTTTGCAGAGGGTTCATCGAACCACAATCATACTATCTCTCTACCATTCCACTCCCGAACAGCGCGCGGGAAAAACGAACACCTAAACCTTTCTGTTCGAGCTCAGATTTCTCTTATTTTATTTTGATGATCATTGCTACCTATGTAGGTTGGGCTCAACAAAATATTTTCGCATTCGGAAGAGAAAGTTGGTGACTGAAATTTCGTAAACAGATCTCGCCGCGTCGAGAAACGTCTTTGCTTTAATGACTTCCATCCCAACTCGCGTATCATATCTGCCACACTCTCTCCCCTATTACGTGATAATACAAAGCGAGCTGCCCTTTTTTGCACCCTTTATATGTCCTTCGTCAATCCCACCTGGTAAGGATCCCACACCGCGCAGCAATATTCTAACAGAGGACGAACGAGTGTAGTGTAAGCTGTCTATTTAGTGGACTTGTTGCATCTTCTAAGTGTCCTGCCAATGAAACGCAACCTTTGGCTCGCCTTCCCCACAATATTATCTATGTGGTCTTTCAAACTGAAGTTGTTCGTAATTTTAACACCCAGGTACTTAGTTGAATTGACAGCCTCGAGAATTGTACTATTTATCGAGTAATCGAATTCCCACGGATTTCTTTTGGAACTCGTGTGGATCACCTCACACTTTTCGTTATTTAGCGTCAACTGCCACCTGCCACACCATACAGCAATCTTTTCTAAATCGCTTTGCAACTGATACTGGTCTTCGGACGACCTTACTAGATGGTAAATTACAGCATCATCTGCGAACAACCTACGAGAACTGCTCAGATTGTCACCCAGGTCATTTATATAGATCAGGAACAGCAGAGGTCCCAGGACGCTTCCCTGGGGAACACCTGATATCACTTCAGTTTTACTCGATGATTTGCCATCTATTACTATGAACTGCGACCTTCCTGACAGGAAATCACGAATCCAGTCTCTCCCTCTGGTAATTGACCTCTATTGACACTTTTCAGCTATTTGTCTGAATTCTTCTTTAGTTAGCACCTGAACTTTAATATTTTTCAAGAGCATCACATTTAAGGTGCTTCGATTTGCATTTCTCATATTCAAAAGCAGCTCAGTCATCACATTAGGCCTTGGGCCTACAACTCTGGACGACAAATGGCTACAAGACAAGGGCGCCCATTGGAGTTAGGAATCTGGGTATCTTCAGTGCCTGACAAAAGAAGGTGAAGGGCCGAGAAGGGGAGGAGAAAACTAAATGAAATTTCATGAGTTGATAGGGGAGGTGATTATAAAACAGGGTCAGGTTGATAAAAAAAAAAAGAACTGGCTGGTGTGATCTCATTTATCAGTATAGTGCTGCACCCCTTCTGGATAGGAAGCATGCAGTAGTTCGTTTGGAAACTGTGCCATAAGGCCTTTACACCCTCTCTTGATGTAAGCTGACCCACAACTATTGAAATTGGTCCTTGATATCCTACATACTGACACTGGGATTGACATCCAAGCTGGTCCCTCACATCTTCTATTGGGGGCAGATCTTGGGTGTTGCTGATCACGGGAGTATCTCAACATCAGGCAGCCAGTTCAGTGCGTCACGTGGCGTGTGTCAACGAGAATTATCCTGTTGAAAAATGCCATCACCATACTGTCAGATGAGCACACATCAGAGTTCCCTCAGTCTCTACCAGCTGTGGGCTGAAGTCATACCCAATGGTGTCCCACATCATGACCCCAGTAGTAGCACCGCTGTGCCTCTCCAAGTCATTGGGAGAACATGACTCCTCCCCAAATTTCCAACACACTCACTGACAACTGTGATCCACAGTAGTACAGAAACGTGATTCATAACGGAAAACAATACGACACCATTCACTGGCAGTCCATCCTTTCTGGTTGTGTCATCAGTCCAAACACGACTGTTTCATATCAGCGCACACTCCGCTGCAGAGTGAAAATCTCATTCTGGAAACATCCCCCAGGCTGTGGCTAAGCCATGTCTCCGCAGTATCCTTTCTTTCAGGAGTGCTAGTTCTGCAAGGTTCGCAGAAGAGCTTCTGTAAAGTTTGGAAGGTAGGAGACGAGATACTGGCAGAAGTAAAGCTGTGAGTACCGGGCGTGAGTCGTGCTTCGGTAGCTCAGATGGTAGAGCACTTGCCCGCGAAAGGCAAAGGTCCCGAGTTCGAGTCTCGGTGGGGCACACAGTTTTAATTTTCCAGGAAGTTTCATATCAGCTCACACTCCGCTGCAGAGTGAAAATCTCATTCTGATGGCTGTTCAAGTCATGTTGCTAATTGTAGCCTACACACGGGACAGTAATTCCCTGCCCAGCTGTTGCTAGTATCTGGCAGATGGTATGGGATGACACAGAATAAAGGAGGGACTATACTTGTTCTTGGATGACACGTACAGTATTAGCAGTGTACTTGTTGACACAGTCTCGCCGTTTAAATATCTGTGCGTAACATTGCAAGGCGGCACGAACTGGAACGGGCATGTGAAGATTGTGGCAGAGACGGCGAGTGGTCGACTTGGGTTCATCGGGAGAAGTTTAGGAGACTGTGGTTCATGTGTAGAGGAGATCGCACATAGGACACTGGTGCGGTCTATTCTTGAGTATTGCTCGTATGTTTGGGACCCGCACCAGATAGGGTTAAAGGAAGACGTCGTAACTGTTCAGAGGCAGGGTGCTAGGTTTGTTACTGGTGGGTTCGAACCACACGCAAGTATTACGGAGATGCTTTGAAGACTGAAATGGAAATCCTTGGAGGGAAGGTGAAGATGATGATATTAGAATTATAACTCATATGGAGACGTTTAGGTAGTCACTCTATTTGCAAGTGGAACAGCGAACGAAATGACTAGTAGTGGAACAGGATACCCTCCGCCACGTGCCGTAAGGTGGAGTGTGGAGTCTGTATACAGATTTAGTTGAATACGTGGATATAGATGTGAAGAGGTTACAAAGTGCTCACTTCACAATGCGGCCGTTCTATCTTGTGATGGCCACATATAGCTGACCAGAAACTTGACAACGAATACGCCAGCCGCCACTTTCCCATGTCATCCATCTTGTCTAAATGCTCCCTCCCCAAAAAAATCTGGAAATCGCACTATCTGACCACCCAGGCAAATGATCTCCAATAAGAGCCCTTTCAAACCCTGTTTCTCAGTTCCAGCATGCTGGATGGCAATAGGCAGTAACTTACTACGATTCAATGAAACTGTAAACGCATCAGTGTTGGGCACGAGGTTGTTTTTATTTAAATAACGGCCATTTTCGGACTTAAGTCCATCATCAAGCCATCCAGTAGGACATGTTACAATTTACACATACAGTACGTAAGGTCATACAAAGTGCAAATGCATTTGACAACATGATTACGTGCCACATAAGTCCTACCATATTGTGCACATGCTGGCAACATTCCTTGCATGAGTGGCTAAGTACAAGATACTACTTGCGAACGACGGTGCAGTGCAGCGTGCAGGAAAACAATGTCACGTGAGTATTGAACATCATTAGCTAAACTCAGGATGGGGGCAGTGAAAGGACTGTACCATAGTGAGGTTGTTTATCGTCATACATAGCTGTTATTTGTAGAATAAAACAAACGCCTGACCATGGGATAGTCCCTTCAGTGCCCCCAGCCTGAGTTTACTTAACGATGTTCAGTGCTCACGAAACACTGCCCGCATGCTCAAGGCACTGGACTGCCGTAGGCGAACGGTACTTTGCACTTAAAGCCCCTCACGCAAGTAATGCGGCCAGCGTACACACAGTGTGGTAGGACCTATGTCGTATGTAATCATCTTAACAAATGCATTTCTACTTTAGTTGACCTCATGTGTTGTAAATGTAAATTGTAACATGATGCATTCTGTTCTGCAGGGTAGCTTGATCATGGACTAAAATTCGAAACTGATAGCCATTTTAAAAAACCAAAATCTTCTGTGCAGACTTTGAGGGTTTTAGAATTTCATTCAAACTCTGTTAGTTTCTGGTAAAGGTCACAAGAGCATGCAGCGTCTTCTTGTCCTTCACCAGTGGTCACCCACCACGTGGCTATGTTCACGCTCCTTATGTATCTTACCGGGCCTGGTAACAACCCTAATGCACTTTTTTGCAACCACTTATACCTTACAATAGATAAATTGTTTAAGCCAAAATTACGATTTGGAAACTTATTTCTATGCGTGAAATTATTTAATTCCAAGTGTGTGTGTGTGTGTGTGTGTGTGTGTGTGTGTGTGTGTGTATGTATGTGTGTGTGTGTGTCTATTTACATAATGTTTCACTTACATTTTCCTTTTAATCATCTTCATCACTGTCGAACACTATACACTGAGTTGCCACTGTCACTGTCGCTGTTAACTCTTTCACTGCTTTACCAGCTGTAAAAACAAACATGGCGGGCAGTGGAACAATTGAAGGTGTAGAAACAAGATGGCTGACAATGGAACAGTTGATGGTGTTCCTGGCGGTTGTTCTGAATCTTTCAGAGGTGTCGGGGGGGGGGGGGTTCTTTCTTTCATGTGTGTGTGTGTGAGAGAGAGAGAGAGAAAATGGAGAGAGAGAGAGAGAGAGAGAGAGAGAGAGAGAGAGGGAGAGAGAGAGAGGGAGAGAGAGAGTAAGAGTAAGAGAGTGAGTGTGACAGTAGGTTTTAGAATTTTTTTGTATGTGTGTGTGTGTGAAAAGGGGGAGAAAGGGAGAGAGAGAGAGAGAGAGAGAGAGAGAGAGAGAGAGAGAGGAGGGGGGGGGGTGTTTGTGTGTGTGTGTGTGTGTGTGTGTGTGTTTGTGGGGGGGGGGGGGGGGCGTGAGAGCTCTATTGGTTGGTCTTCTCTAATAATTCTTTGAGGGCAGAGAACAGAGCTGTATATTCATTTATCACTTATTTGCCTTCCGCTATGGTTTTTGTATCTGGTAATTTTCTTCAATTATTAGTTTTTGTGGGGGACTGTTGCTGCATTTGAGAATTTTCAAATCCGTGTTGATGTTTGTTGGGTTATGTTTCTTGTCCATGAGGTGTTCAGCAAATGTGGAATGACAGCTGCTACTTTTTAATGCTCTTTGGTGTTCTGTGTATCTGGTATTAAAGTTTCTGCTTGTCTGCCCTATATAAACTGCCTTGCAGTCCTGGAATGTTAGTTGGTAAATACCAGATGCGTTGTGTTTGTCTGTGCTTCTGTTGGTTGTCCTTGGTTTTCTCTGTGTTGAGTTGTCTGTCATGTAGGCTATTTTTACCCCTTGTGTTTTGCTAAAGGCGGACCCTATCCAAGAACATACGTATCGTTAAAGCAAACACGGAAGAAAAGAGCTTCAACACCAAGATGATTATTACGTGAACAAAGTTACACTGGCATCCATCAGTGTTTTCCAGGAGCTCAACTTCTCCTGTCAGAGAGTCCAGGTTTTGAGCGGGGCCGTCAATTAACACCACTGAACAGAAACAATAGGTAGATCTCACAATACTTCCCATGCGGAGTATAAATGTACATGTTGTTGTTGTTGTTGTTGTTGTTGTGATCTTCAGTCCTGAGACTGGTTTGATGCAGTTCTCCATGCTACCCTATCCTGTGCAAGCTTCTTCATCTCCCAGTACTTACTGCAACCTACATCCTTCTGAATCTGCTTAGTGTATTCATCTCTTGGTCTCCCTCTACGATTTTTACCCTCCACACTGCCCTCCAATACTAAGCTGGTGATCCCTTCACACCTCAGAACATGTCCTACCAACCAGTCCCTTCTTCTTGTCAAGTTGTGCCACAAACTTCTCTTCTCCCCAATTCTATGCAGTACCTCCTCATTAGTTATGTTGTCTACCCATCTAATCTTCTGCATTCTTCTGTAGCACCACATTTCGAAAGCTTCTATTCTCTTCTTGTCCAAACTATTTATCGTCAATGTTTCACTTCCATACATGGCTACACTCCTTACAAATACTTTCAGAAACGACTTCCTGACACTTAAATCTATACTCGATGTTAACAAATTTCTCTTCTTCAGAAACGCTTTCCTTGCCATTGCCTGTCTACATTTTATATCCTCTCTACTTCGACCATCATCAGTTATTTTGCTTCCCAAATAGGAAAACTCCTTTACTACTTTAAGTGTCTCATTTCCGAATCTAATACCCTCAACATCACCCGACTTAATTCGACTACATTCCATTATCCTCGTTTTGCTTTTGTTCATGCTCATCTTATATACTCCTTTCAAGACACTGTCCATTCCGTTCAACTGCTGTTCCAAGTCCTTTGCTGTCTCTGACAGAATTACAATGTCATCGGCGAACCTCAAAGTTTTTATTTCTTCTCCATGGATTTTAATACATAATCCGAATTTTTGTTTTGTTTCCATTACTTCTTGCTCAATATACAGATTGAATAACATCGGGGAGAGGCTACAACCCTGTCTCACTCCCTTCCCAACCGCTGCTTCCCTTTCATGCCCCTCGACCCTTATAACTACCATCTGGTTTCTGTACAAATTGTAAATGGCCTTTCGCTCCCTCTATTTTACCCCTGCAATCTTTAGAATTTGAAAGAGAGTATTCCAGTCAACATTGTCGAAAGCTTTCTCTAAGTCTACAAATGCTAGAAACGTAGGTTTGCCTTTCCTTAATCTATTTTCTAAGATACGTCGTAGGGTTAGTATTGCCTCACGTGTTCCAACATTTCTGCGGAATCCAAACTGATCTTCCCCGAGGTCGGCTTCTACTAGTTTTTCCATTCGTCTGTAAAGAATTCGCGTTAGTATTTTACAGCTGTGACTTATTAAACTGATAGTTGGGTAATTTTCACATCTGTCAACACCTGCTTTCTTTGGGATTGGAATTATTATATTCTTCTTGAAGTCTGAGGGTATTTCGCCTGTCTCATACATCTTGCTCACCAGATGGTAGAGTTTTGTCAGGACTGGTTCTCCCAAGGCCGCCAGTAGTTCTAATGGAATGTTGTCTACTCCCGGGGCCTTGTTTCGACTCAGGTCTTTCAGTGCTCTGTCAAACTCTTCACGCAGTATAATATCTCCCATTTCATCTTCATCTACCTCCTCTTCCATTTCCATAATATTGTCCTGAAGTACATCGCCCTTGTATAGACCCTCTATATACCCCTTCCACCTTTCTGCTTTCCCTTCTTTGCTTAGAACTGGGTTCCCATCTGAGCTCTCGATATTCATACAAGTGGTTCTCTTTTCTCCAAAGGTCTCTTTAATTTTCCTGTAGGCAGTATCTATCTTACCCCTAGTGAGATAAGCCTCTAATGTTCATGTAGGAATAGTACATGCGGGAATGCGAATGTCTAGGCACACACTAATTTTTCGTAGGCAGTTGCAGGGAGAAAAACCCTCCAACCTCGCGCAAACGTCAGATTTCTCTGCTCGCTGCAGCCCGCTCACCTGGGGACGGTGAGCACCTCGTCGAGCGCCCACTGCAGCGACGCCTCTGTGACGTTGCTGACGGCTAGCGTGACCGCGTAGCCCTGCCTCTGGGCCTGCACCATGTTGAGCAGCTGGTCGCCGAACACTGGGATCCCCACCAGCGGCACGCCCCTGGCCGTCGCCTCCTGCGTGCTCAGCAGCCCGCCGTGCGTGATGAACGCCCGCACGTTCTTGTGGGCTGCGAAACAGGCGAAGCGAAAGCTGTAGCCGCCACTCGGCTGGTACACTGCAGTCGTGATAACGTGCGGCGTGATTTTCTATCGCACGCACCGTGTCGACAACAGCCTCTGGACAGCAAAAGCAGTTCGCCCAAGAGGAATTTCGGAAATTTGTGGTAAGTTCCTATGGGACCAAACTGCTGAGGTCATCGGTCCCTAGGCTTACACACCACTTAATCTAACTTAAAGTAACTTACGCTAAGGCCAACACACACACACACACACACACACACACACACACACACACACACACACACGGAAGAGGCCATACCTATGCAATTTGATACAATTGAAATCTCACCCACTTCTCCCTCTGAAATTAGGAAAATAATAAACTTGCTTAGAAGCAAAAACTCACATGGAATTGATGGCATTTCCAGCAAAATACTAAAAGCTTGTTCTCAACAGATAAGTAAGATTCTCAGCCACCTGTGTAATAGCTCTCTGGAACAGGGCATTTTCCCTGATAGACTGAAATATGCTACTGTTATACCTTTGCATGAAAAAGGGGATAGATCTGATGTCAACAATTACCGTCCAATCTCCCTTCTAACAGCTTTATCCAAAATTCTCGAAAACGTAATGTATTCAAGAGTATGAAACTTCCTGGCAGATTAAAACTGTGTGCCCGACCGACACTCGAACTCGGGACCTTTGCCTTTCGCGGGCAAGTGCTCTACCAACTGAGGTACCGAAGCACGACTCATGCCCGGTACTCAGAGCTTTACTTCTGCCAGTACCTCGTCTCCTACCTTCCAAACTTTACAGAAGCTCTCCTGCAAACCTTGCAGCGCACACTCCGCTGCAGAGTGAAAATCTCATTCTGGTATTCAAGAGTAGCTTCACATATCTGTAAAAATGAAGTACTAACAAAATGTCAGTTTGGTTTCCGGAAAGGTTTTTCAACAGAAAATGCCGTATATGCTTTCACCAATCAAATTTTGAGTGATCTGAATAACCGAACACCACCTATTGGGATTTTTTGTGATCTCTCAAGGGCTTTTGATTTTGTACATCATGAAATTCTGCCAGAGAAGCTCAAGAATTGTGGCAAGAGTGGGACAGTGCACAAATGGTTTAATTCGTACCTAACTGGAAGAGTGCAGAAAGTTGAAATAAGCAGTTCTCATAATATGCAAAGATCAGCACATTCCTCAAACTAGGGAACTATCAAGAATGGGGTTCCACAAGGGTCACTCTTGGGTCCTTTGTTGTTCTTAATATATATTAATGACTTGCCATTCTATATTCATGAAGAGACAAAGTTAGTTCTCTTTGCTGATGATACAAGTGTAGTAATCACACCTGACAAACAAGAATTAACTGATGAAATTGTCAATAATGTCTTTCGGAAAATTGCTAAGTGGTTCCTTGTAAACAGACTCTCACTGAAGTTTGATAAGACACAGTACATACAGTTCCGTCCAGTAAATGGTATGACGCCATTAATAAATATAGACATTAATGAAAAGCATATAGCTAAGGTAGAATATTCAAAATTTTTAGGTGTGTCCATTGATGAGAGATTAAATTGGAAGAAACACATTGATCATCTGCTGAAACGTTTGAGTTCAGCTACTTATGCAATAACGGTCATTGCAAATTTTGGTGATAAACATCTACGCCTATTTTCACTCATTGCTTGCATATGGCATCATATTTTGGGGTAATTCATCACTGAGGAATAAAGTATTTATTGCACAAAAGCGTGTAATCAGAATAATAGCTGGAGTCCACCCAAGATCATCCTGCAGACATTTATTTAAGGATCTAGGGATATTCACAGTAGCTTCTCTGTATACACACTCTCTTATGAAATTTGTTATTAACAACCAAACCCAATTCAAAAGTAATAGCAGTGTGCATAACTACAATACTAGGAGAAAGGATGATCTTCACTATTCAAGATTAAATCTAACTTTGGCACTGAAAGGGGTGAATTATACTGCCACTACTTTGGTCACTTACGAAATAGTATCAAAAGTCTGACAGATAACCAACAAGTATTTAAGAAGAAATTAAAAGAATTTCTGAATGACAACTCCTTCTACTCCATAGAGGAATTTTTAGATATAAATTAAGAAAAAAAAATAAAAAAGTTGTTATATTAACTTAAGTATGTTGTTAAATTAACTTAATTATGTCATGTATTGGAAAATTTGACTTGTTCCACATCATTACAAAATATTGTATTCATGATCCATGGAACTAGTATTAATCTAATCTAATCTAATCTAATCTAATCCGAGGGAGGACTCGAACCTCCCACGGGGAGAGCCTCGTGAACCGTCGCAAGGCACCTAAGACCACGCGGCTATTCCCGCTCGGCATCCAAAATACGACAGCCATGAAATGTAGGAACTCCTTTCCTGCTTTACAGCGCTGAAGTTTCATAGAAAACACTCTACTTACACTGGAGTCCAAAACTAAAGAAACAAAGGAAAATTATGCAAGGTTGCCTTTATTTTTCCACAAAACAGTATAAACAGGTGACAGGATACTAGAAACAGTGTAAAGAATACAGAACGTAAACAATTGCAACAAGCGTAACGTAAGACAAAAATTTTCTTCGTTTTTTCCAACTTAACGGATTGGCACGCAGCTGGTTAATGTGCTCAGCGTGGGATCTGACCATCTCCGGCATCAGTATAGGCTTGACATCGACAGGATATGCTGTGAGTGATGTCACGAATCTCATGTTGAGGCACTAACGCCCATTCTTTCCGTAGCGCTGCTTCCAGATCTTGCAGAGTGGTTGGTGGATGGTGGCGTGGTGCAACCCGTTTCCCAAGTGCACCCCACATGTGCTCTAGGGGATTCAAATTCGGAGATCGAGCACGCTACAACTTGCGTGCAGTATCCTTCGTTTCCAAGAAAACTGCAACCACACGTGCTCTTTGAGGCCGAGCATTATCGTCCATTAATACGTAGTCCTCGCAGTAACCGCACGTGAAGTCCCAAGATCTCGTCACGCTACCCGACAGCAATTAAATCTCGCCGATACACCCGTAAAATTTCATGTTCGAGTGGTCAACATAATCCCTGCTTACACCATCAGCGATCTTCCTCGATATCGGTCTCTTTCGGCCTGCCACGGTGGCCGAGCTGTTCTAGGCGCTTCAGTCTGGAACCGCGCGACTGCTACGGTCGCAGGTTCGAATCCTGCCTTGGGCAAGGATGTGTGTGATTTCCTTAGGCTAGTTAGGTTTAAGTATTTCTAAATCTAGGGGATGATGACCCCCACAGTGGTCAGAGCCATTTGAACCATTTTTTCGGTCTCTTTCCACAATGTTTGGGTCCCGAAGTCGTGTTCCACGTTCCCTCCAGATCCGAATCCTTTGGGAGTCACTCTGCAGACCAGATCGGGACTCACCCGTGAAGAGAACGATGGCCCACCGTTCGACCGTCCAGGGGTCAGTTGACGACTCAACTCTAGACGTTCCCTTGTGTGAAGACGCGTCATAGGTACACATGCAGCAAGTCCCCGACAATAAAAGCCACTCTGCCGAAGGCAATTGTACTCCGTTTGCCTCGATACAGCACGACCAGTGGATGCTGCGAGATCAGATGCCAGCTGCCGCGCAGTACCAAGACGGTACCGTCGTGCCGTTACAGCCAATCCTGATGTCATTCGCGGTCGACCCTGCCCAGGTTTTAGGGATACAGTATTGGTGTCTATAAACTGCCGCCATATCCGAGAAACAATGGAACGATTCACATTAAGCCATTCGGCTACATCAGTTTGCGACTTCCCTGGTTTTTTTCTTCCTACGGCCTTCCACCTCAAAGTGTCTGGTAGGCGTCTTCTCTGTGCTATTCTGCACCGTCTGTGATTGTGTACACAGCGACTGTGGATGTGGGACTACCCTGCAGACACTACCCCGTTTCATAGGTGCCATGACGTCATTGTTGGAATGGTTGTCCGTTGACTGGAATGACATCTTCCAGGCAGAACGCGAGCGTACGGGCATCTACTGACAGTTTGTATGATTATATTGTGAATTACACACACGTCGGCGAAATAGCGGTTTGTTGCTCTAATTTTGGACACCAGTCTGCTGCCAGTACAGTGCAGACAGAACTTGGTTCCACTCTTCTCGAAATACCTTTAAGACTTGTGGATGACCTTTTGGGCGATCTGAACTGACACATCGCACAAACATACTAAAGATGCTGTATATTGATCAGACACAGAGTCCGATCAAAACAAACAAGAAACCCATGCACAGTAATTCTCGATTTGTGGGTAGAATACTGACAAATCGTAGTTTTGGAACAATCGCACCGAAGCTTTTCATAAGTAACTACGATAATTTTTTTACTGTGAAAAACTGTAACAATTTACAATTTACACAGCACTCCAATCAAGCAATAATCATCTTACACATAAGTACTTATGGTATCTCACTCTAGTAACTTCACAACATTTTATTGATGGGGACAGAATGTTGTTTACCAGGATCTGTCTCCTGACTTATGGATACTTGATATCAAAGAAGGCCACAGTTCTGTTGTTTATTGTTCCATCTAGGGCATTTAGCTACAGGACATGTGATGTACTCTCCATTCTACAAAAATATCCACAGATATGCAGGGTATCTGAATGGAAACCAAGAGAAAAGCAGCAGATATTCACATCACATATACTGACTTTCATTGTTGCGGAAACATACACTACATAAACAAAGTGGGCGGCAAAGCCATCAGGTACACACACACACACACACACACACACACACACACACACACACTCCATAAAAACGTCTTTCGGTGTCCTACATTTGTATGGAAAACCCTAGTAAGCATCAAACACGTTCTTTAATATGAGGAACAGCTGTTTCACAGCATCAAGAATACGAACCAAACTATGTCTTTCGTCGGTAGATTTGTCTTTCAGCAGGTTACGTGTCTCACGTTTGTGATTATAGCCTGTTATAACCGTTCTCAGCTGTGCGTCTGGGTTTTCCACAGTGACGTAGCACGTAGCTCCCTCTACCATAAACGAACTTTTTCAGTATACTACATTTCCATAAAGTCTGATATCAGCAATGGCGAATATTTTCTGTAGTACCATCTGGAGAACAGACGATGGGAAGGTCCAGTTTACAAGTATAGGGTCGGTGCCAGCTACGTTGGCGACATTGTGAGTTTAACGTGCTGTTGTAGTTACCCTGATCAAACTTTATAGCAGAGATGAGAGGGAGCAGAATACCCTTGGTCACTTGTTGGCAACTGGTGACAGAGTTGTTTTTGGCAGCAATGGTCTGTCTAAGTAGCAAGTTAAACGCAATGACATGTGAGGTGTTCGAACAACTACATCTTCTTATACATACAGAGTCACATAATTTCCTACAGATTCAGCCAGAACCTATCCTCAGGACTTTTATTACAGCTGACTACAGTTTCTATCAGAAACGAGTGTTGTTCCTGTCACCCGTCCTGTGAACTAATGTACACTTGGCCTTACGCACCAGAGACAAGTATTAATCAGTGACTTTTTCCTGTTATTAACTGAAATAAACTGTATATTGAGAAATCAGTAAAGGAAACAAAAGAAAAATTCGGAGTAGGTATTAAAATCCATGGAGAAGAAATAAAAACTTTGAGGTTCGCCGATAACATTGTAATTCTATCAGGAAGTCGTTTCCGAAAGTATTTGTATGGAGTGTAGCCATGTATGGAAGTGAAACATGGACGATAAATAGTTTGGACAAGAAGAGAATAGAAGCTTTCGAAATGTGGTGCTACAGAAGAATGCAGAAGATTAGATGGGTAGATCACATAACTAATGATGAAGTATTGAATAGAATTGGGGAGAAGAGGAGTATGTGGCACAACTTGATAAAGAGAAGGGACCGGTTAGTAGGACATGTTCTGAGTCATCAAGGGATCACAAATTTAGCATTGGAGGGCAGCGTGGAGGGTAAAAATCGTAGAGGGAGACCAAGAGATGAATACACTAAGCAGATTCAGAAGGATATGGGTTGCAGTAAGTACTGGGAGATGAAGAAGCTTGCACAGGATAGGGTAGCATGGAGAGCTGCATCAAACCAGTCTCAGGACTGAAGACCACAACAACAACAACAACAACAACTGAAATTCACAACAGCAGCTGTTTGAGACGCAGACCAGCTGCCTCTTTCCAACACTATTCCAGTGAAAACATTAGGTACTACTTCTCTGACAGTTTTAGTTGTGTCCACGTCGGTATTTCACCGTCTTTTCGCTGTGGAAGTTTCTGAAGTTCCATCAGTGGCTGCTTCTAGGTGTCACCGACCAGTGACATCTTTATACTGGCGAGGAGCTCACTGAATACTGGATACTTCGTACTGATACGCCTGCTGCTCGTAGCTGATCCTTTACACAGTTCTTAATTAGCCTCTGGAACCTTACATGCGCACATGGTAACCTTAACTCTCGTTTAACACTCCAAATCTAGCTCTGGCTTTATCCTACCACGAATTTGTCCTTGACCCTCCACTTGTTTCGTGAGGTGACAAATGTGAGTTCCATGCTGGCGTATTTGTTGACCGCCAAGAGATAGCTGGTTTCCAGTTGTGCTTAAAAGCGTTATCTTCCACAAGTATCATGTTTGCATTTTTGGCTCATCATGTCGGGGGCTGGCTCGACTAGGAAGCGCGTTCAACCTCTTCTTTATAGTATGAGATAACTGAAATATTCAAAGGCCATGTTGCCTCCCCCCAAAAGTACGTTAATGGGCACTACACAAACTGCCGTTAACACAATTAAAGTTTCTCATTTTTTGTTTCTTCTACTACACTTTAAAGAAAACATCATATCAACGTCTATTTTTTTTATAAACACTCTATCATCGAAGGGTCTTGGTAGTTTCTCATAGACAACCACTTCCTCGTCCCCTGCTCGTAAACACAGCCTATTTGGCTCTGGTGCAGTCACTACAGTCGTGATTACACAAATGGAACGACAGCAGTTTCCTCCATCAGGGTCATTATACAATTTTTACACAAATATTTAACAAAATTACATTTTGAATAGCACACAAATACAATAACTAAAATAACCAAACATCATGTAGGGAGAAATCTGATAGGTTTGGACCTTCTTGTCTCATTCGATATCGAGCTGTGCTTTATCTATGAACTTATCAATGCCTTCCAATCTTTTCCCTGCTACTCTTACGTCATCCATGTTCTACGTGACTAGTTCCAAAGGCAACTCAAATCGTATTTCTGAGGTATTGAATTTAGTTTCATATTTTCTCTACGATCTAGGTTCGTGTCTTCATTTGCTACTATATTTCTTCTAGTGTGATTCGCCTGGGGCGTCTTATGAGCCAAAGAAATTGGTACACATGCCTAATATCGCGAATGGCCCCCGCGAGCATGCAGAAGTGCAGCAACACGATGACGCACGGACGCGCCTAATGTCTGAAGTAGTGCTGGAGGGAACTGACACCATGAATCCTGCAGGGCTGTTCATAAATCCGTAGGAGTACGAGTGAATGGGGATCTCTTGTAAACAGCACGTTGCAAGGCATCCCAGACACGATCTATAATGTTCATGTCTGGGGAATTTGGTGGCCATCGAAAGTAAACTCAGAAGAGTGTTCCTAGAGCCACGCTGTCGCAATTCTGGACTTGTGGAGTGCCGCATTGTCCTGCTGGAATTGCCCAAGTCCATCGGAGTGCACAATCGACGTGAATGGATGCAGTTGATCAGACAGGATACTTACGTACGTGTCACCTGTCGGAGTCGTATCTCAACGTATCAAGGGTCCCTTATCACCCCAACTGGACACGCCCCACGTTATTAGAGAGCCCCCACCGGCTTGAACAGCCCCCCCGCTAACATGCAGGGTCCATGGATTCATGAGGTTGTCTCCATACCCGTACACGTCCGTCCGCTGGATACAATTTGAAACGAGGCTCGACCGACCAGGCAACATGTTTCCAGTCATCAAGAGTGAAATGTCAGTGTTGACGGGCCCAGGTGAGGCGTAAAGCTTTGTGTAGTGCAGTCATCAAGGGTACACGACTGGGGCTTCGGCTCCGAAAGCCCATATCGATGATGTTGCGTTGAATGATTCGTACGCTGACACTTGTTGATGGTCCAGCATTGAAATCTTCAGCAACTTGCGGAAGTGTTGCACTTCTGTCACGTTGAACGATCCTCTTCAGTCGTCGTTGGTCCCGTTCTTGCAGGATCTTTTTCCGGCGGCAGCCATGTCGGATTCCTGATATTCACGGTACACTCGTGAAATGGTCGTACGGGAAAATCCCCACTTCATCGCTACCTGGGAGGTGCTGTGTCCCATCGCTCATGCGCCGACTGTAACACCACGTTGAAACTCACTTAAATCTTAATAACTTGCCATTGTAGTAGCAGTAACCGATCTAACAACTGCGCCAGACACTCGTTGTCTTAGATAAGCGTTGCCGGTCACAGCGGCGTATTCTGCCTGTTAACCTTCCCTTTGTATTCGAATATGCATGCCTATACCAGTTCCTTTGGCACTTCAGTGTATATAGTGTGGACCGTCTTGTGTGTAAGATGAAAAGATATAGTAGCAAATGTAGACATCAACATAGATTGTAGTGAGGAAATGGAAAAGAAAATCAGTACCTCAGAATAATGTGTTAGAATATGTAATTAATATTCCGCTAACTAAGAATTTGTATAAATCTCAGCGTATGTTCAAGAGGACTGTGAAATGAGGTTATTACAAAACACTCATATACCTGGTAATCGTATTAAGAAAACAATTTCGTCAAACAGAAGTCTATGGAGACAGTTAAGTACTAATGAATGATAAATGAAAAGCACTAGTTTGCTTTTGTTCTACAATATTGTAGAACAAAAGCAAACTGGTGCTTTTCATTTATTATAATGTTGTTCTACCAAGAACCGACGGAAGATTCTGTTAATATACTAATGAATGGTTGTATGTAGTACCTAATATGAAAGACTTCACAATTTTGTGTAACACATATCCATATGTGGGATCTGTATCCTTTACAATTCTTCTGATATCTGTTTGAAGAAATTATTTTCTTAATTGCTAGTTGTGTAGGACCAGGGATTGTGAGTTCCTGGAGCTTGTTTACAACCGCACCTCCTGGTGAACAGTCGGCGACCATGCCGCCGCTTGCTCCAAGATGGACGCAGCATGGATTCTGGTTGTCATTTTGGCCGCCGGTGGTATTTTATTTTCCACCTACCGGGCTTATCTACCGAGTATTCTCCTACCCGCCACCTGGGGACGAGCCCTTTTGTTGTGCCATCTCAGCTGAGTCGCTTATGCTAATGCCTTCGACTCTACTGTGGGCAATGGTCTGTATTCTCTCATTCGCCATTCCCTGAATGAAAAATGCACGTAGCAGTGGAAGAACTAACTCCACTGCATCTTGTAATTGCTCTCTAGAATGAAATGATAATTAAATCAAGACCCTAAGCTGCTGACAGGCGTTGATATACATCAAAGGGGACAGTTGAAAACGTGCTAAGCTTCCGAAAGGGTCTTGATTTAATTATCATTTCATTCTGGAGAGCTGCACGGCCACCGGTGGTATCCGCTCTTTCGGACATTCGTATATGCTCTCTTTCTGTTACACTATGGCAACTCTGAACAATTTGGATACCGGGTACCTTTTGGGGAGAAATAATTGTTTTCTTCGTGATACAGTCTTGTTCCATTAATTTCTGTAGCACACAGTCTGGTGGGAATCTACAATAATCCTAGTCCAGACCCAGTTTGTATCGAAACAAAAGGTATTTTTGAAGAAATGTTAATCTTCCCGCCCCCTCCCCCCCCCCCCCCAATTCCAACCTCCTCGTCCATTTTCTTCTCCCATAACGACCCTTTTCCCCTTTTCGTGCTGTCCACTGCCATGGCGCATGATGCTGCAGCCTCAGACAAAGGAACAGAATTTAGTGCTTCTTTTTTTTATTCGTCAGTCTCGTGACTGGTTTGATGCGGTCCTCCACGAATTCCTCACGCGCGCCAAACTCTTCATTCCTGGAGTACTACCTGCTCCCTGCGTCCTCAACAATTTATTGGATACATTCCGATCTCCCCACAGTTCCCTCAAACACCGTGGATGTCCCATCATGCTGCCCCTTCTTCTTATCAATGTTTTCAGAATTTTTGTAGACGTATAAATAAGAAATACACTTACAGAAGCTGACACGTCCACCGCCGCTTGTTTCTTGTGTCACCGTTCGGTTTTAAGAGTTGGTGTGACGCAGACACGGCACTCACCCAGTATGTCGGACTGCGGCAGCCACTTGCCAGTCTTCACATTCGGCGGTTGACCGGGCAGGGACTCCGTCTCCCATTTCCACAGCACTCGCTGCTTCAGCTGCGAAAACACCTTCAGGAAGGCGGACCGCTTCTCCTCCGGCCAGTGGGCACTCTGCAGGTTAGAGCCCATACTGAAGTATATCGCCCCGTCTGTGGCCTCGTCTAAAAACTTCTGTATATCCTGCAGAAGAAGGAAAGCTATTTCAGCAGGATATCTATATATTTTTCACAACTAATGGATAGGTACACGTTTATTTGTTGGACGATTTAATATTAACTGCACTCATACCCGTGGTGCCGCGTTACATGTGATATACATGTCCGTCACATCTGTAGAGGACAAGGGGTTATTTTTATGAAATACGGTGCGAAATTGCGATTTAGTGTGTTTCAGTGCGCGATCCGCCAGCCTCACGGCAGACGGCGGACGAAGGCTGGCCGACGCGTTATGCAGGTGACACAGTTTTGCAATGAGCGTCAGTACGTGTGTACGTGCGCGGCAGCTATCAACAGCCAGAACGCATGCTTAGCAGAATTACGCAGGCGCGGGCCGCCTGTGGCGCGGTTGCGTTAGCCAAGTCATCGAGAAGGTTCTAATAAACACGGCGCCACGTAACCGGCCGATTCAGCAGCATTCTACACTATTTCAGGGCATCAGAGGTGGTCGTCGGCATCGGTTGGAGCGATTGGCTGTTTGGTCGCTGTTACGTCGTCGTCATCAGTGACGCTGTCCCCGAGGACCGGCCGGCGGTGGGCGTTGCCCACTGCTGCACCGGCGACTCCCGGCGTCGTCACGAGCTGCAGCGTCTGCAGGAGGCAGCCGAGCTGGGCCGGGCCTCGTGCCGCTAACCTCCTACCGCCTGCGCAGCCGCTGACCGAGCACGGCGTTGCGTTCTCCGGGCTGCGAGTATCAGCACGTCTCCACCACGACACGAGCGGTGGGGCTGAGCTACCGGAAAACGTATTGTGAGAACCGACAATAAAGAGGAAGATCGCTAAAAACAGCCACCTTCTTCTGCCCAGCCACGCCCTACAACCCTGACCACGCCACCCACTCCAGTCATCCTATTACACATCAGTTGAGTTCTACTGCCAGTGGGGTGTGCAATCTGAACGCAGGCATTCAAAGATGGTTGAGGGTGGAAAGGTTAGTTCGCTGAAATATCGAAACTCATCCAGAACTAACTGTCAGTGTCATTAAGGGATTGTTTAGTGTTTCTTTCTTTGATAACTTAACGGCGGCTACAATTTTGCTTCAGCTGCTGTATTTAATATGATATTCTTGCAGTCTGAATCAGTATAGGCATTGTGGTCACAGCCGAGAGCTCTTTACTAGAAGCCTCAGGAAGGAGTGCGAGGAGGAACCGAAAGACATAATCACTCGCACAGTGATGTCGTGTGTAATGCATCAGCGATGTATTGTTGACGAATTGTTTACACTTCAAGGACATATAGCAACCGTATAATCGCGATGTATACGAAATATAGCAGAAGAAATTCTGATATTGGAAGCTTCATACATTTGTTTCGTCCATTCCACACTACCACTACTTACACTACTAGCCATTAAAATTGCTACACCAAGAAGAAATACAGATGATAAATGGGTAATCATTGGACAAATATATTATACTAGAACTGACATGTGATTACATTTTCACACAATTTGGGTGCATAGATCCTGAGAGATCAGTACCCAGAACAACCACCTCTGCCCGTAATAACGGTGTTGATACGCCTGGGCTTTGAGTCAAACATACCTTGGACGGTGTGTACATGTACAGCTACCCATGCAGCTTCAACACGATACCACAGTTCATCAAGAGTAGTGACTGGCGTATTGTGACGAGCAACTTGTTCGGCCACTATTGACCAGACCTTGCAGCACTCGAACAATTTCTGTATCCAGAAAGGCCCGTACAGGACCTGCAACATGCGGTCGTGCATTATCCTGCCGAAATGTAGGGTTTCGCAGGGATCGAATGAAGGGTAGTGCCACGGGTCGTAACACGTCTGAAATGTAACGTCCACTGTTCAAAGTGCCGTCACTGCGAACAAGAGGTGACCGAGACGTGTAACCAATGGCACCTCATACCATCACGCCGTGTCGATACGCCAGTATGGCGATGACGAATACACGCTTCCAATATGAGTTCACCGCGATGTCGCCAAACACGGATGCGACCATCACGATGCTGTAAACAGAACTTGGATTCATCCGAAAAAATGACGTTTTGCCATTCGTGCACCCAGGTTCGTCGTTGAGTACACCATCGCAAGCGCTCCTGTCTGTAATGCAGCGTCAAGGGTAACCGCAGCCACGGTCTCCAAGATGATAGTCCATGCTGCTGCAAACGTCGTCGAAATGTTCGTGCAGATGGTTGTTGTCTTGCAAACGTCCCCATATGTTGACTCTGGGATCGAGACGTGGCTGCTCGATCCGTTGCAGCCATGCGCATAAGATGCCTGTCATCTCGACTGCTAGTGATACGAGGCCGTTGGGATCCAGCACGGCGTTCCGTATCACCCTCCTGAACCCACAGATTCCATATTCTGCTAACAGTGATTGGATCTCGACCATCGCGAGCAGCAATGTCGCGATACGATAAACCACAATCGCGACAGGCTACAATCCGACCTTTATCAAAGTCGCAAACGTGATGGTACGCATTTCTCCTCCTTACACGAGGCATCACATTAACGTTTCACCAGGCAACGCCGATCAACTGCTGTTTGTGTATGAGAAATCGGTTGGAAACTTTCCTCATGTCAGCACGGTGTAGGTGTCGCCACCGGCGCCAACCTTGTGTGAATGCTCTGAAAAGCTAATAATTTGCATATCACAGCATCTTCTTCCTGTCGGTTAAATTTCGCGTCTGTAGCACGTCATCTTCGTGGTGTAGCAATTTTAATGGTCAGTAGTGTACAAATAGATTGATGTTCTACATTTGCATCAAAAATTGAACCAGGTTTTTGCTTGGATGCGTCTTCAGTACAGTAATTTGGTTACTTCCCGGATAAACGCTTACTCGCTTTCCACCTGAAAAATGTGATTTCTGTGTTTACATTCGTTATTACTGCTTGCTACGAAGACGTCCTTTTCATTGTTTTTCGTTTGCCACCCTTCAGCAGGACAGGTAAATTTGCTTCTGCATGAAAGCGAGCCTTCGTAATGCCGTGTACTGTGGTAACGTTTCTGTGAACACTTTTCTCTACCTCAGCTGTCAGTAGTTTAGCGCCAGAGGTTTACAGTGTGTCGCTGAATAGAACATTTCAAGTCAAAAACTTTGGAAGCGGTTGAATCATTTCAGACCCTGTATTTTATACATGTTTCTGTGTGTTTTGATACAAGGAATCAACATAAAGTGGGATAGTCTATGTTGATAAAACACCCTGTGTAAATCAAGTTTCAAATGGACAGGTAGTCCTTCTGATCTCTCGAAAGAGAGAATGGGCTATTTGTGATATGTAGATATGTCGTCTTCGCTGTTCCTGTACGACGTCATACTAGCGTAACAGGCGACGATTTTGCCCCAGAAGATGGCAACTCTTGAGCGGAACGCTCCCCTTGGTGTTTGTGACCACCATCACTAACACTCTCACACACATCAACATCCATTCAATGTACTTCAAGTAAGTTAGACCATACATTGAGTACTTTGAATTCTTTTCCTCGATCTTATATTTTATCATATCTTAATGTTCTACACTAAGTTTTGTAACACCTGACCGATAATTTATTATTTTTATCCTCGCTTTGACTTGTAGAAACGTTTATTATTACTTTTGTGCTTTCAAATGTTTGATTAATTCTACTGGAGGAATGATGTTAAATTATAGGCTCCTTTTGTAAGATTCCATTACACGACATTACATTACATTACATTACTACTTCTTCCATAGATCATGAATACATTTCATAATGCTGTGGTACGTGTCAGTTTAACATAAGTTTTCTTTACAAAATGTCATTAATTTTTTAATTTTTAATTTTTTTATTTTCTTAAATTATTTTTTTTTACTATTACTACTCCATACCTAAAAATACATCTATTGAGTAGAAGGAGTTGTCATTCAGGAATTCTTTTAATTTGTTTTTAAATGTTGGTTGGCTATCGGTCAGACATTTAGTGCTGTTGGGCAAATGACCAAAGATTTTTGTGGCAGCACAATTCACACCATTCTGCATCAAAGTCAGATTTAGCCCAGAATAGTGAAGATCATCCTTTCTTCTAGTGTTGTAGCTATGCACTTCGCTGTTATTTTTGAATTGGTATTGGTTATTAATAACAAATTTCATAAGTATATATATATATGTTTTGAAGGTACTGTGAATATGCCGAGATCCTTAAATAATGTCTGCAAGGTGACTGGGTGGGCTCCAGCTATTGTTGTGATTATACGATTTTGTACAACGAATACTTTTTCTCTTAATGATGAGTTATACCAAAATATGATGTCATATGAAAGCAGTGAATGAAAATAGGTGCAGTAGATTAATTTATTGATATGTTTATCACCAAAATTCGCAACAAGCCTAATAGCATAAGTAGCTGAACCTAACCGTTTCAGAATATCATCAGTGTGTTTCCTCCAATTCAATTTCTCATCAATAGATACACCCAGGTATTTTGGATATTCTGCCATAGCAACAGACTTCTGTTCCAAATCTATATTTATCAATGTTGTTATCTCATTTATTGTCAGAATTGAATATACTGTGTTTTTTCAAAATTTAGTGAAAGTCCATTTGCAGAGAACCACTCAATAATTTTCTAAATGGCATTATTTACAACTTCCTCATTCGATTCCTGTTTGTTGGGTGTGAGTACTATACTTGTATCATCAGCAAAAAGAATTTGCTTTGTATCTTCATGAATATAGAGTGGCAAGTCATTATTATACACGAAGAACAGTAAGGGAGCCAAGACTGAATCCTGTGGGACACCATTCTTGATACCTCCCCAATTAGAGGACTCTGCTGGGTTTTGCAGATTATCGATACTATTAAATTCAAACTTCTGCATCGTACCAGTTAAATATCAATTAAACCATTTGTGCACTGTCCCACCCATAACACAATACATAAGCTTATCTAGAAGAATTTCATTATTCACACAGTCAAAAGCCTTTGAGAAATCACAAAATATCCCAGTGGGTGATATTCAGTTATTGAAAGCCTTTAATATTTGATCAGTGAATGCATAAATAGCATTTTCTGTTGAACAGCCTTTCTGAAAACTAAATTGACATTATGTTAGTACTTCATTTTTACAAATATGTGATATATGATACTGCTCTGGAGTACATCACTTATTCAAGAATTTTGGATAAAGCTGTCTGCAATGAGATTGGGTGGTAGTTGTCAGCTTCAGACCTATCCCCTTTTTTATGCAATGGTTTAACGACAGCGTATTTCAGTCTATCTGAAAAAAATGTGCTGTTTCAGTAGGCTACTACATATGTGGCTGAGAATCCTACTTACCTGTTGGGAACAAGCTTTTAGTACTCTGTTGGAAATGCCAACAATTACATGTGAGCTTTTATTTTTGAGTGAATTTACTATTTTCTTAATTTAAGAGGAGAGGTGGGTTGAATTTCAGTTTTGTCAATTTGCATAGGTATTGTTTCTTCGATACACTGCATCGCATTTTCTAATGAATAGCTGGATTCTATTTTCTCTGCAATACTTAAAAATGGTTATTAAAAATGTTTTCTACTTCTGACTTCTTGTTAACATACTTTTCATTGAGTTTGATATAAATACAGTCTTCCTGTGCTCTCAGTTGCCCTGTTCCCCTTTTGACAATATTCCAAACTGCTTTAATTATATTATCGGAGGTGCTAATATTACACATAATGCACTTACTTCTGGACTTTTTAAATATATTTTCTTAATGCAGTGCAGTAGTTTTTATAATAGTTAAATGTTTCTGGATCATTACTCCAGCTGCAAGACATATTTCCCATTTCTGTTTACAAGATATTTTTATCCCTTTTTGAGACATACCTTTTTAGGTGGTTTCTTACAATTATGTTTCACTGTTTTCTTAGGGATAGCGTTTCCAGATATACACACATAGGTATCATGAAACAGGTTAAATTTTAAATTAGCATGAGATTCCCTATACACCTCATCGCAGGTAACTGTTGCAAGCTTTCCCTACAATTTTCATTAGTTAAATCGTTAACTGAATGCACGATTGTGGAGGATTGTTTTGTATTACTACATGGAGCAATGTCAGTACAGTAACTAGTGTAATTATCTGTGCATCATTATCAGACAGACCATTCTTAACAGGAAAAGATTTTACTTGATTAAATGCATCTTGGTCTGTGAAAACATTATCTATCATTGTGCTTCTTTCCTGTACCACACGAGTAGGAAAATCAATAACTGACGTCAGACTGAAAGACCCAAGCAATACTTCAAGATAAAGCTTTCTATCAGACTCTTTCAGCAAATCTACTCTGAAATCCCCATATAAATGGTTCAAATGGCTCTGAGCACTATGGGACTTAATTTCTGAGGTCATCAGTCCCCTAGAACTTAGAACTACTTAAACCTAACTAACCTAAGGACATCACACACACCTATGCTCGAGGCAGAATTCGAACCCGCGACCGCAGCGGTCGTGCGCTTCCAGACTGTAGCGCCTAGAACCGCTCGGCTACGAGCGGCGAAATCCCCTCAAACAATAATTTGCCTTCTTCTGACTGACAGATAGCACAAGAAAGAATACAATTTTTTTCAAAAGTAGTTAATAATTTTCCACATGGTACCTATACATGACAACAATTATAAAAGTACCATTATTTAGTTTAAGCTCACATGCACTTGCTTCTGTATGTTGCTCTAGACAAAATTTTTTAGTTTCTAAATTTTTCATGCTCTGACAGATTTCAAGATATATGGCAACTCCTCCTCTCTCCATAGTGTGTCCTCTTACATGTGCTGAAAGCTTACATCCACCTACATTTACCATTCCCATATCTGTGACTACATGATGTTCAGAGGGGCGTAGTAGATCTATTCCACCCCAAATGTTCTAAACAAACAAGAAGCTCATCTACTTTGTTTTTTTAATCTCCTGATAATTTTATGTAATACACTAACATTATTTTTAATTGTGGTTTAATGAGAATCTTGTAACATACTGACATTATTTTTCTGTATTTTTACGAGAATCTTGTGATATTTTAACATCTCTAGTACCTGCCTGTCTGAGCTTCTCATTAAGCTTAATTTCATTCTATGTTGAATCACTGGACACTGATCTTAGGCTGAAGAAGAAGTACTCCCATGAGTTTCAGTGCCCCTCCTTAAAGGTTTTGCTATCATTCCGGCCAGTTTAAATTTCCCTTTCCTATTGAGATGCAGGCCATGTCTTGTGAAGTCCCACCTACCAAACCATCAACAGGAACCAAACACCGTAGCCATCTGAAGCAGCTGATGTAGCTCCACATTGACCCTCCTGACAGAGGTGTTCAGTTGAGACCGATGTTAATGTGATGTGTTAATGTGATAATTTCGAACGTATCTTTTTCGCCCATGAAGTTGTATTTTGATAAACTAACAAACACGTGGAACGCCAGGATATGTATTTAATAAGCAAGGTCTTAATTGATAAGCACGTAATGGAGTTTGATGAATAGTTCTGACGTTGGTTTTTGGCTACTTTTCGTGCTAAATACGTATAAAGTGAGGTCGCATAAGCCAACAGTTTGGATTAGGAACGCACTTGTTAATGTTGCGCATCCACACGATCTGGCCACATCAATGTGGAAAACATTAGGGTTGAAAAAGCACCAGTACCATTTGCCGCTTCGGATCACACTCAAATGTCGTTAACTGGATTTGAAAGGGAGACAAATGTTGCGGTGCCCTCCAGAAGGGTGCGGTCACGTCGAGTGCGGATGCACCCCCACAGTGTCATTAGAGAAGGGCTGAAACGTCCGAGGGGGTCAGCGCTGTCAAAGTTTGTCAACAACGCCTTCTTGTTGCTCAACACACTGCGACCTGTCGTTTTAAAAGGCGAAATGTCTGGGAATCAACTCCCCAGGGAAAGGGATCGTTTCATTGTCGCCATTTATGCCGCCCACTCAGGCGTTTTCGAGACTCTTCTGAGCGTCTGTGCGTCTGTAATGCTTCCCTGGGCCAGCCATAAGGAAAAAGTAACCAACGCTGGGCGCTGAGGTTCTGACCTCCATTGCAGAGGTGTCAAAAGAAGGGGTGAAATGTGGGTAAGAGGGGGCTGTGACGACCTTCCCACTGTGGGAAACGTCCACAGTGGCTTTGGGCATAATTGTGGCGAAATTTGGTGCCGGTGTGACGTCATTAACCCACCTTACAGCTCAAGTGAACTTCCGAGTTGTGTCCCCTTTTTTTTCTTTCCAAAGATATGCGTCGCAGTGAGAGACAACTGAAATGTTTCGTAAAAGTGATGTTTTAATTTCGCTGGGCAGTGAACAGAAGGCTGCTGCCTTCTTGCCCCATACCGCCTCGGCCACGGGAGTCTGGAGCGTCGCCGTGCAGTCAGCTCTGCTCTGTGTGTGTGTGTGTGTGTGTGTGTGTGTGTGTGTGTGTGCGAGGGCGCACCGAAAAGTGGTGATCCGATTCTTCTGTGGACTTCGGAGCTGTGGCCTCTTCTTTTCGCACGTGTCGTCACCTTGCTGTTTGAAGCGTCACAGAGCCCGAGGGTGACGTCACAGGACGTCACGCTTATGCGCTATTACAAAGGAAAGTTGTAGGCGCTTTTGAGCCAAATTTCAGACTTAAGTTTCCTAGTGGGAGGCAAGTACGGGATACCGAAAAAGTGTTGTTTTAATTTTGTTGCGTAGTGTATCATGTCATCAAGTTTTGGAGCGTGGTTGATACGACGAGTGTGTCTCGCTAACAAGGTGAACGCTCGGAAGCCATCGTAATCAGGAAACAAGTGAAGTATCACCGTGCAGCTGTGACTTTTCTTTATTCTTTGTACCGGTTCTCCGTGGGTCACCATGAACACGAATCAGCCGCTCAAAGCTCGCCTTACCATACACGGCGGAACAGCTGTATCGTCTACCAAGTTGGAGTCTTATGGTCTGTCTTTGCTGGCGGAACGTATTTATTGCATTTCCTGTCTGAATTTTTTCTTCTACAGTCATATACTTTCTGTGGTTTTTGTTACCCGTTTGAAAACGCGCTACATTACATTCGCGGCAGTATTTGATATTGAATACTTTAAAACGCCTAACGAAATTGACTCATTTGACGACGAGGTTAGTTTACGGACCAATACATTCCACATTCTGTAATTTTCAGTGCGATAGGGTCCGCAGATGCGACGAATTTTTTGAAAGATTTCTTGCAGCCTTCAGCTGCCATTCTCTTTATTTCCTGCACGATTGTACAATTCCGGCCTTACGCCATTTTCAGGTAATTTATGGTTCATCTTGTAGTGGCACATTATGTCACATACGTCGTTGCTCCTATGACATCATGTTATGCTCATAAAATAAATCCGAGGTGTTGGCGCTACTTTAGGAGCACGGTACTTTCGAGCAGTGGTTGCAAAGCTAAAATAGCGTGAGCACCTCGGATTTATTTTACGAACATAACATGACGTCATAGGAGCAACGACGTATATGACATAATCTGCTACTAAAAATCATCCATAAAATACTTGAAAATGGGCGAAGGCCGAAATTGTACAATCGTGCAGGAAATAAACAGAATGGCAGCTGAAGGCTTCCAGAAATATTTAAAAAAAATCCACCTTCTCCCTTAAGATACAGACGAAAACGAATTAGGCACACAAACCGTTGTCGAAAACGAACAAAGGACTCTGTTAAAAAAAATACCGTAGCTAAAAGGGTAAAGTTTCCTCATGTTAACCCATGTATACTTTCGCAAGAATTTTACTGTTTGAGGATTTCTTTTTAGCATGTGCACCAGTTTAAATAAGCATACAGATTTTTAATAATGAGAAAGACATCCCGTAACTGAAACCAAATGATCTACGTAGAACTGTTCCGTGTGTGAAGCAAGTAAATGCATATGGACTTAGAGGTATTTCAATAAGAAGGATTTAAGCCAGAAGGAGTGACAGAGGGAACTCATTTTAATGAGGTATTGTAAGAGAAGGCTAATCAACACAGAATGTATACAATGGCTAAAATTATAAAAATTCATGAAACAACATATCCAGATTCGTTAAGCTACTGTCATCAGGGCTTACCTGGGGCAGCTTCTTTGGTTGCCTGACATGCAGTCCACCAACTTCCACCATGCTCGGTACAAGTGGCCGAGGACATCCGTGGGTGAAGTGATAATTAACCAGGAGAAGCGACGTCTGTCTCTCGATTTCGGATAGTGAAGGTAGTGACGGATCCTTCAGATACGTCTGTAAAATTGAATCCAGCCTCGGCAGATACAGAAACTGTCGGACGATTTTTCCTACTGTCCCAACAAGTGTATTCTGAAGTCTCTCGAGAAAACTCATGTGCGTGCCTAACTCGAGGAATGGATTCGGCACGTAAGAATACGGGGTCGGATTTCCCACCATGTCGGCCATCCAGTCCGTTCCCCCGAAGGTAGACAGAACGATCACAGGTGCTTTCAGACCATGAGCGTATCCGTGTAGGCATTCTGTGAAGATATTCTCCAAAACAATGACGTCAAATTTTTTGCCCGACTTGCGCAACTTCTGTACATTTTCGTCTTTCAGAAATCCGTGACACGTTTTTTCAGCAAATTCTAAGAACTGTTTCATCAAGTCCAAGACTCCCGTCGCCGCCTCTTCGAATACGTTGAGATCGCCTGAAAAGAAAAAGACACAGTGAGCTGAAGTGCGTCGCTTGTGCAACCAGGCGAAATGTCTAGTTTGAAAAACGACCAAGTGCTCCGTTGTTAAAACTCTAATTCCTTACAAGTAGTGGGCTCTACTCATACTACCTGCAAGTTCACTTTTATACACTACTGGCGATTAAAATTGCTACACCACGAAGATGACGTGCTACAGACGCGAAATTTAACCGACAGGAAGAACATGCTGTGATATGCAAATGATTAGCTTTTCAGAGCATTCACACAAGGTTGGCACCGGTGGCGACACCTACAACCTGCTGACATGAGGAAAATTTGAATCCACGACTGGCTTGTCCAGTTCCCTAATTGGGGTACAAAGGCGAGACAAATACATTCATACGAGCCTCCAACCAGCAATGTTCATGAATTTACTGAGCATGTGTTTCAAGCATGACCAGAAACTCCTCAAGACAACATTAAGAGGACAGTGCTTCTGTGCCGCTGGAAGTGTACATCTATATCAGCATCTACATACATACTCCACAAACCACCGAATGGTGTCTGGCGGAGGGTACCCTTGTACCACTACCAGTCAGTTCCTTTCCTGTACCACTCGCAAATAGAGTGAGGGGCAAACGACTGTCTACAAGCCTCCATACAAACCCTAATTTCTCTCAACCTATTTTCGTGGTCCTCACGCGAAATGTATGTTGGTGGCAGTAGACTCCTTCTTGCAGTCGGTCTCAAATGCCGCTTCTCTAAATTTCCTCAATAGCGCCTCACGAAAAGAGTTTCGCCTCCTCTCCAGGAATTCCCATTTCAGTTCACAGTGGATTTCCATAGTAGCTGAGTGCTGATCGGACTTACCGGTAACAAAACCAGTAGCACGTCTCTGAATTAGTTTGATGTCTTCTGTCTTCCTTTAATCCCACCTGTTGAGGAGCCCAAACACTCGAACACTACTCAAGAATGGGTCACACTAATTTCTATACACTATCTCCTTTATAGCTTCTCCCAAAAAAACTGAGTCGACCAACTGATATCCATACCACCAACCTTACGTGTTCGTTCCATTTCGTATCGCTTTACAGTGTTACGCCTAGATATTTGATCGATGTGACTGTGTCAAGTACCGCATTACTAACGCTCTATTGGACCGGTACAGCATTTTTCTCCCACTCATCTGCATTAACGTATATTTCTCCACATTTAGAGCTACCTGCCATTCATGATACCAACTACAACTTTTGTGTAAGTCATCTCCCATGTTCCTACTCTCACATAGTGACGACATCTTCTCTAACCACAGCATTATCAGCGAACATCATGTCCGTCACATCTTTTAAGTATATTTTATGTATACAGAGAATAAGAGCAGTCCTACCACACTTCCCTGGTGCACTCGTGGCGATATACTACTTTCTGATGAAGACTTGCCATCGAACTCTTTGGGACACACATATGTCGGAACCTCATCCACATGATGCGAACTTCATCAACTGTCTACAGTGGGCATCCATGTCAAACGCTTTGCGGAAATCTAGGAATATGGAATCTGCCTGTTGTCCTGCATCCACGGTTCGTAGGGTATCGTGTGAGAAAAGGGAAAGCTGAGCTTCACACGAGCCACGCTTCCTAAATCACTACTGATGTGGTGAAAGGTGCTTTTCTGCCTGAAGAAAATTTATTAGATCACACTCACACCTCATACTAATGTTAATCACGGCTGTTTCGAGACAGCACCTTGCCAATGTATGCCACTGGCCCTTGGTCCAGACATTAGTCACAGCTGTTTCGAGACAGCACCTTGCCAATGTATGTCACTGGCCCTTGGTCCAGACATTAATCATGGCTGTTTCGAGACAGCACCTTGCCAGTGTATGCCACTGGTCATTGGTCCAGACACTAGTCACAGCTGTTTCGAGACTGCACCTTTCCAATGTATGCCACTGGCCCTTGGTCCAGACATTAGTCACGGCTGTTTCGAGACAGCACCTTGCCAATGTATGCCACTGGCCCTTGGTCCAGACACTAGTCACGGCTGTTTCGAGACAGCACCTTGCCAATGTATGCCACTGGCCCTTGGTCCAGACATTAATCATGGCTGTTTCGAGACAGCACCTTGCCAGTGTATGCCACTGGCCCTTGGTCCAGACATTAGTCACGGCTGTTTCGAGACAGCACCTTGCCAATGTATGCCACTGGCCCTTGGTCCAGACACTAGTCACGGCTGTTTCGAGACAGCACCTTGCCAATGTATGCCACTGGCCCTTGGTCCAGACATCAATCATGGCTGTTTCGAGACAGCACCTTGCCAGTGTATGCCACTGGCCCTTGGTCCAGACATTAGTCACGGCTGTTTCGAGACAGCACCTTGCCAATGTATGCCACTGGCCCTTGGTCCAGACACTAGTCACGGCTGTTTCGAGACAGCACCTTGCCAATGTATGCCACTGGCCCTTGGTCCAGACATTAGTCACGGCTGTTTCGAGACAGCACCTTGCCAATGTATGCCACTGGCCCTTGGTCCAGACATTAATCACGGCTGTTTCGAGACAGCACCTTCCCAATGTATGCCACTGGCCCTTGGTCCAGACACCAGTCATGGCTGTTTCGAGACAGCACCTTGCCAATGTATGCCACTGGCCCTTGGTCCAGACACCAGTCATGGCTGTTTCGAGACAGCACCTTGCCAATGTATGCCACCGGCGTTGTGGCTGTTTAATAAAAAAGATAGATCAGTCAGAATAGTACTCCATGATACAAAAATGAATAAAATAGTCATTAGGGTAACTGAAGAACCAGAAAACACGAGCGAGTTGATTCAGCATTTCAATAAAGTTAGATTAATGTCAAGTTTGGGTCACACAGCTGTGTTCTGGCAAGTATTGTTGGCAGAGGAGAGCAGAAGATATACTGCTTTCCATCTGAAGGTAAGCCATACCTACGCAAGGTAGCACTTTCTTCTATGCGTACCTTTGCTGTGCACGTAAGGACATTAAGTTTAGTGCTTGGCGGCGGCGGTGGTGGTGGTGGTGGTGGTGGTGGTGGTGGTAAGTTCCTATGGGACCAAACTGCTGAGGTCATCGGTCCCTACGCTTACACACTACTTAATCTAGCTTAAACTAACTTACGGTAAGGACAACACACACCCATGCCCGAGGGAGGACTCGAACCTCCGATGGGGGGAGCCGCGCGAACCGTGACAAGGAGCCTAAGACCGTGCGGCTACCCCGCGCGGCTTGTGCTTGGCAGCGAACTAATGAAGAGTCTCACTGTTCACATCAATGACATTCTGGCAGAAGCACTGTAGTTAATTAAAGGATGTGTTCACAGCTTTGGGTGAAGGGAGGGATGAACCTTTAACCAAACAAATGCAAATTTATGAAATCTAACTTGAAGTTAGTGGGCCATGTACTGTCATCAGAAGGAATTATGCTTAATGAAGATAAAATAAAAGCGACAGTAGAGTGTACAAAACATAAAAATAGGAAGCAGTGACAGTCCTTTGTGGGAATGTGGCGCTGCTATAGGAAGTTTCTGAGTGACCAAAGTTTAAATGTAGGTAACGTGCCATGGCTTTTAAAGGAAAATTTCTCCTGTTTTTGGACAGCTGAAGGTGATAGAAACTCTACAACCATAAAAAACACCTTACTTAAAAGCAAATTGCAGTATTATCTGCGTATGTCTCTAGCTTTCTATCTCACAAGTGAATCCTTAGTTTTTCGGGTTAGTACTGTCTAAACACACAAGAGCTTACAGTATCTCCGAGGAGGAAGTCTCGGCTTAGTGAAATTTCATATACAAAGTAGATACCTGGAAGGGTATGAAAGTATCTTAATGACTGATCATAAAGCTTTAAGGTGTCTGCAGGACTACATGTTGCCAGATGGTAAAGTCTTACAGTGGGCCTTGTTCCTGGAGCCGTTCCAGTATACAACAGAATACATCAAAATTGCTGGTAGTGTGTTAGCTGATGCACTCTCTCAGTGCGCAGTGAGAAGTATGTTGATGGGAATTACAGAAAGATTTAGCTTAGACTGATGCATATGAATGATGATGAGGGTAAGACGATTTAAAACCTTTGCAAAGACACCTGGCGAGGAATGACTGCTAGTCAGACTCACGCACGGTGCATGCAGTATCAGCGAGTGTGCTCTCCGTGTGTAGAATGGTGAAGGCACGCGGTCTGTCCGAGTTTCACCGATGGCAGATTGTGATGGCCCGGAGGCTCGGAACGAGCATTTCGCAGACTGCACGACTTGTCGGGTGTTCGAGGTGTGCTGTGGTGAGTGTCTTCAACACGTGGTAAACCAAGGTGGAAACACGTCCAGACGTCGTGGAACTGGACAGCCACCGTTCATTACAGATGCCGGAATTCGTGGGCTGGGAAGGCTGGTGAAACAGAGCAGGTGGCGAACTGTGGCGGAGCTAACGTCAGACTTTACTGCTGGGCAGAGTGCAAGTGTGTCTGAACACACAGTGCGCCGAACGCTGCGAACGATGGACCTCTGCGTTTGATGACCCACGGATGTGACGATGTTAACACCACGACACCGGCAACTGTGGCTGAAGTGGGAACGAGATCATCGGCACAGGACGTTGGCGCAGTGGCAGAGGCGCCGCATGGTCTGATGAATCCCGATACCTTCATCATCATGCCCATGGGAGGGCGCGAATCCATCGTCTTCCGGGGGAACAGTCGCGCAGTACAGTGACAAGCTGGCGGCGGATCCGTTATGCTCTCGCGAACATTTACACGCGCATCCATGGGTCCAGCGGGGCTCGTGCGCAGCAGCCAAGATGTGTCGTACACTGGTTGCATACCACGTACACCCCTTCATGGCGATCATGTTTCCCGAAGGCAGCGGCATTTTCCAACAAGATAACGCGCCGTGTCACAAGGCGAGGAGTGTGATGGTGTGGTTCGAGGAACACAGTGGCGAGTTGCAATTGATATGGTGCCCCCCCCCCCCTCCCCAACACGCCAGATATGAACCTGATTCAAGACATCTGGGATGTGATTGAGCGTGGCGTCAGAGCTCACCACCTCGCTCCCCGGAATTTACGGGAATCAGGAGACATGTGTGTGCAGATGTGGCGCCAACTCCCTTCAGCGACCTACCAAGGCCTCACTGCTTTTATGCCACGTTGCGTCGCCGCTGTTATCCCTGGCAAAGGTGGACGTACTGGCTGTTGGGTAGGTGGTCATCATGTCGCGGCTG
Source organism: Schistocerca nitens (assembly GCF_023898315.1). Taxonomy (NCBI): domain Eukaryota; kingdom Metazoa; phylum Arthropoda; class Insecta; order Orthoptera; family Acrididae; genus Schistocerca; species Schistocerca nitens. Next base: position 16,568,106 of record NC_064622.1, read on the forward strand.
ATCCGTGTAAATAAGGTATTCCAGAGTCGCTATAGATATATTGCTGCCATACACTACTGGTCATTAAAATTGCTACACCACGAAGATGACGTTCTACAGACGCGAAATTTAACCGACAGGAAGAAGATGCTGAGATATGCAAGTGATTAGCTTTTCAGAGCATTCACACAAGGTTGCCGCCGGTGGCGACTCCTACAACGTGCTGACATGAGGGAAGTTTCCGACCGATTTCTCACACACAAACAGCACTTGACCGGCGTTGCCTGGTGAAACGTTGTTGTGATGCCTCGAGTAGAGAGGAGAAATGCGTACCATCACGTTTCCGACGTTGATAGAGGTCGGATTGTAGCCTATCGCGATTGCGGTTTATGGTATCGTATCGCGATGGTCGAGATCCAATTGTTAGCAGAATATGGAATCGGTAGGTTCAGGAGCGTAATACGGAACGCCGTGCTGGATCCCAACGGCCTCGTATCACTAGCAGTGGAGATGACAGGCATCTTATCCGCATGGCCGTAACGGATCGTGCAGCCACGTCTCGATCCCTGGCTCAACAGATGGGGACGTTTGCAAGACAACAACCATCTGCACGAACAGTTCGACGACGTTTACAGCAGCAGGCGCTATCAGCTCGGAGACCATGGCTGCGGTTACCCTTGACGCTGCATGACAGACAGGAGCGGCTGCGATGGTGTACTGGGTGCACGAATGGCAAAACGACATTTTTTCGGATGAATCCAGGTTCTGTTTACACCATCATGACGGTCGCATCCGTATTTGGCGACATCGCGGTGAACGCACATTGGAAGCGTGTATTCGTCATCGCCATACTGGCGTATCACCCGGCGTGATGGTATGGGGTGCCAATGGTTACACGTCTCGGTCACCTCTTGTTCGCACTGACGGCACTTTGAACAGTGGACGTTACATTTAAGATGTGTTACGACCCGTGGCTCTACCCATCATTCGATCCCTGCGAAACTCTACATTTCAGCAGGATAATACACGACCGCATGTTGCAGGTCCTGTACGGGCCTTTCTGGATACAGAAAATGTTCGACTGCTGCCCTGGCCAGCACATTCACCAGATCTCTCACCAATTGAAAACGTCTGGTCAATGGTGGCCGAGCAACTGGCTCGCCACAATACGCCAGTCACTACTCTTGATGAACTGTGGTATCGTGTTTAAACTGCATGGGGAGCTGTCCCTGTACACGCCATCCAAGCGCTGTTTGACTCAATGCCCAGGCGTATCAAGGCCGTTATTACGGTCAGAGATGGTTGTTCTGGGTACTGACATCTCAGGATCTATGCACCCATATTGCGTGAAAATGTAATCACATGTCAGTTCTACTATAATATATTTGCCCAGTGAATACCCGTTTATCATGTGCATTTCTTATTGGTGTAGCAATTCTAGAGGCCAATAGTGTATATATCTGATGAACGGAGTTCGGATTTATTCAGTACCAGCTGACTCATCACTGTCCCTCTGTAGTTACGGACGATGTCTTCTGGACCTGGATGAATACTAGCAGTACTTACATTGTATCAGAAACACATTAAAAGGGTCTCTGAATCGATGCCGCAGCGGGTAGTTCTTGCATTCTTTACAAAGCAGTGAGTTCGTCTGACTTTTTTGTGTTGGTTCACAAGTTTGTTCGCTTACTTATACCTCAACTGTCCGCATCGGTAACTGAATGTTTAGCGTGGCAGAATGACGTGCAAGGCAAGGGGCCCGGGTTCGATTCCCGTGCAGGTTGCAGATTTTGTACACTCGCGGTCTGGGCATTGCGTTGTCTCCATCATCATTTCATTCTCATCGGCACGCAAGTCTCCGAAGCGGCTTCAACTGAGAAAACTTGCGTCCGGCGGCCAGTCTAGCCGACGCGAGGAACTAGCCAAGCGCACATTTCATTTCACCACAAGTTAAGTCATCTGTGGTAACAGTTTCATTGAGACACAAACGAGTTACTAACGACATTGCAAGCCAGGATTACTTCGACAGCTAAAGGCACGTACTTCCGAGGCTTTGGTATTAAAATACCAAAGCAAAATGACGAGCTTGTGGAAAAAGCAGTTTGACTTTGTAACGCCAGACATGCATATCCTCCTATTTCCATCTATTGTAGTATAAATTTTTTTCGTTGTTTTGTTAGCTGAAGATATGACATTTCTGTGTTTTTATATATTGTAATTGTTTTACTATATATATATATATATATATATATATATATATATATATATATATATATATATATATATCTGCATTTATGACGATGTATAATTGGTTTGTATTGTAAATATTATTTGTATTTTTACACTGGGTCTTGCCTAGGGAAAACTATGCTATCGAACGATTACATCGATAGGTCGTGTGGAGAACCAAAGTGTTTAGTATCTTTGGTAGTGTTGGCTCTGCCGCGTGGAGCGCGGGCAGATCACAGTCTGGCTGGAGTAGGGCGGTGGAGCAGGTGTGTTGTGTGACGCTTCCGCACGTTGCCGCGCTTTAGGGGTTTGGGAGCATGTAATTGCGCTCGACTTGCTGTGATAGTTTCTGATGCGGTGTCGCGGACGGGAAGCATTAGCTGGCGCACATCAAGAGCCCGTTTCGCCTGGTGACCGTGTCGAGAAGGAGGCGCGCCAACAACCAGCTTCTGCAACAGCGACGGCCGACAGTGAGTGACTGTCGCCGCCTCCTCGATCGATGACTTCAAACCTTCACTCAACCAACAAGGAAGACTGGAAGCACGTAAAGTTTTAGAACTGTATGGCAGACCAAACTGTTCAATTTGTCTCACAAAATTACAGCAATGTAGAACGAACCTTTGTTGCTCATTGTCCCAATTGCATTACCAAGCAGGGTCCCTTCCTTTTCCGGAATGAACCCGAGTGTCGTTGAAATTCAAACACCAGCATTAAAATAATATTATTCAATTTCAGTGCTTTAATTTCAAAGTTCAGTTAAAGTATTCATAGCTGCCTACAATATTTAGATTACACAAGCACAAATTACGAGTGCGAGTTTTGTTGCCATATTTTAGCTTACCTGTGACTGCAGCCCAGCTTGTTACGTACTAAATTTTACTATTGTTAATTGTTCAGAATCATTTAATTCAAGTTCAAAGTTAAATCTCTTATTTCTAAATTGCGTAGATTCAGGTTGCTTTTGAGATGATTGTTGAGGTAACTCAAGACTAACCTTATTTAATTTAATTTCGTAGTGCTTCAGAAGCAAAGTTCACTATTAATTTCAGTCACTAAATTAACTTTCAATTTTCCGGTTTTATTAATTCTTTTGCGAAATTAAGTCAGAGTGTAGCGAAATTTAATACTTCTGACAAACATTCAGTTTTCACGCAACACGTGTCAACCTTCAGTCGCCACGTTTTTAGTGCTAAATATATGTGCATTAACCTTTCTTTTTCAGTTATTATAGTAGTTGTCCATAGGACTGGCGACCGTAATTTTCCCCAAATCTCAAATATCTAATAAACGCTAGTTAATTGTTAACGTAACGACCGCACATTTACTTTCTTTATTAACTTCACCCTTTTTCCAAATTAATTTCCACCAATTTCATTTGCATTTTTCTTTTCACTTAGATGTAACCCTTTCCTCCCTCTTTACTGATGGATTAACTTCGGTGACGATTGCTTTTCCCAAATTTCCATTAGGTACACGCGGTTTAATTTTTCACTGTCATTAATGTCGATAAGTGAGGGGGAGGTTACAACTTCCACAGAGACGTAGATAGCCTGCCAGGCAAGAAATTGTTTCCTCTGGTAACAGGTGCCTCCTACAGGCTGGAAAACAAAGAAGTTTCTGACAACGTGTGAGACGCATACCGTCTTCGTTGATAGGGTTCGGTATGAGGATCTCGGTCCAGTTGCCCGTGGTGCCGCCCTGGCTGGAGGGGAACGTGGTGACAGCGGTGATGCGGTGGCCGCGCCTCTCCAGCGCCCTCAGGTACGTCTCCGCCAGCACCCACTGGCTGCGGCCCGCCGACTGGAAGAGGCCCAGCACCTCGGCCGCCTCCAGGGCTGGCACCAGCAACCCCGGCACCACAAACAGCGTCAGCAGCAGGCGCGCCCCCACCTGCAACCGCGGTGGACAGGAACGTACGTACAGTAAACGCAACTACCAAACCGAATGTGCCGCATGGAGCGGGACTCGGAAAATACGTAGCTAATTAGTTTAATGTGCTAAGCCAAAGGTCCATTTGTGTCATATATTTAACATCGTTGATGTATTTTTGTTATTCAGTTAAAAAAATTACTGAGTCTTGTAACACCTCCGTTTATTTATCCCGACCTGAACTGATCGAATAGCAGCCCATATAATTATTATTAATGTGACCGTGTACCTAATGGGGCTGGCAATCGGAATTGACTGCTACGGAAGTTGTTACTTTCCAGTTCGTCCTTCTCAAATGCTGTAATAATGAGATGTCTGGTAACAAGAAAAACACCAACACAGTTTCACTGATTACGAACATATATTCGTCTCAAAAACACAAAAAGGAGGAGACAGCCACTGCCTTCGTCATACATATCTAATTACGGCTAATCTCAGCACAGGCTTCTTCATTTTTGAATATCGTCACACGTTAATCCATCACTGCAATCCAACACAGCAATCCAACACTGCAATGCAGGGTGATGCCGGCGCGGTAGACGCGAAACCAAAATATCGGCACTAGATATGTCACTAATCACATTCATAACAATACTTCTTCACTTTCCCGGTATTATTCTAGCACAAAGGGGTTAAACTGCGGCGATGGCAACTCCCTTTGTCGATAAAGCCTTGCATTACAACAACTGGCTTCCGCACACCTCTACCCGCAACAAGGGACTGGATCAACTCCACACTCGCTCTCGCAAACGACACAATCGATTGTTCGCCATATCGACCTGTTCCGAGTGCAAATTTATAGTAAGGGCCTACGGACCCCCTACAGTCTGTATAGCTTCCTGAATATCGTCTTCATTCTTCTATCCACCTGCATGTAAGGACTAGAGATGGGTAGTTCGCGAACGAACGGGTGCAAAGGAACGGTTCACCAAGATGAACGACAGGACCGAGGAACGAATTCCAAGGAACGATCGGTTCATAGTTCACTTATGTCGCAGCTGTCTACTTATAGTTCCCGGAAACGAGGAATGATCGGTTCATAGTTCACTAGTTCACTTCGGTCGCGGCGGTCTACTTATAGTCCCCGGGAACGAGGAAGTTCACTAGTTCACTTCAGTCGCAGCGGTCTACTTATAGTTCCCGGGAACGAGGAACGATCGGTTCATGGTTCACTAGTTCGCTTCGGTCGCGGCGGTCTACTTATAGTGCCCGGGAACGAGTAACAATCGGTTCATAGTTCACTAGTTCACTTCGGTCGCAGCGGTCTACTTATAGTTCTCGGGAACGAGGAACGATCGGTTCATAGTTCACTAGTTCACTTCGGTCGCGGCGGTCTACTTATAGCTCTCGGGAACGAGGAATGATCAGTTCATAGTTCACTTCGGTCGCGGCAGTCTACTTATAGTTCCCGGGAACGAGGAATGATCGGTTCATAGTTCACTAGTTCACTTCGGTCACGGCAGTCTACTTATAGTTCCCGAGAACGAGGAACGATCAGTTCATAGTTCACTAGTTCACTTTGGTCATGGCGGTCTACTTATAGTTCCCGAGAACGAGGAATGATCGGTTCATAGTTCACTACTTCACTTCGGTCGCAGCGGTCAACTTATAGTTCTCGGGAACAAGGAACGATTGGTTCATAGTTCACTAGTTCACTTCGGTCGCAGCAGTCTACTTATAGTTCCTGAGAACGAGGAACGATCAGTTCATAGTTCACTAGTTCACTTCGGTCGCAGCGGTCTACTTATAGTTCCTGGGAACGAGGAATGATCGGTTCATAGTTCACTACTTCACTTCGGTCGCAGCGGTCAACTTATAGTTCCCGGGAACAAGGAACGATCGGTTCATAGTTCACTAGTTCACTTCGGTCGCAGCAGTCTACTTATAGTTCCCGAGAACGAGGAACAATCGGTTCATAGTTCACTAGTTCACTTCGGTCACGGCGGTCTACTTATAGTCCCCGGGAATGAGGAATGATCGGTTCATAGTTCACTAGTTCTTTTCGGTCGCGGCGGTCTACTTATAGTTCTCGGGAACGAGGAATGATCAGTTCATAGTTCACTTCGGTCGCGGCAGTCTACTTATAGTTCCCGGGAACGAGGAATGATCGGTTCATAGTTCACTACTTCACTTCGGTCGCAGCGGTCTACTTATAGTTCTCGGGAACGAGGAACGATCGGTTCATAGTTCACTAGTTCACTTCGGTCGCGTCGGTCTACTTATAGCTCCCGGGAACGAGGAATGATCAGTTCATAGTTCACTTCGGTCGCGGCAGTCTACTTATAGTTCCCGGGAACGAGGAATGATCGGTTCATAGTTCACTAGTTCACTTCGGTCACGGCGGTCTACTTATAGTTCCCGAGAACGAGGAACGATCAGTTCATAGTTCACTAGTTCACTTTGGTCATGGCGGTCTACTTATAGTTCCCGAGAACGAGGAACGATCAGTTCATAGTTCACTAGTTCACTTCGGTCGCAGCGGTCTACTTATAGTTCCCGGGAACGAGGAATGATCGGTTCATAGTTCACTACTTCACTTCGGTCGCAGCGGTCAACTTATAGTTCCCGGGAACAAGGAACGATCGGTTCATAGTTCACTAGTTCACTTCGGTCGCAGCAGTCTACTTATAGTTCCCGAGAACGAGGAACAATCGGTTCATAGTTCACTAGTTCACTTCGGTCACGGCGGTCGACTTATAGTTCCCGGGAATGAGGAACGATCGGTTCATAGTTCACTAGTTCTTTTCGGTCGCGGCGGTCACTTCGGCAGTTCTCGTTCCAGCCTCGGTCGCGTGCTCGTCTCAGTCTCGGTCTCCCTTGGCCGCACTCGTCGTTCTTCGCATGACCACCTGTCTCAGTTCCACTGCCGACTGCTCCTAGTTAGTTCAGTATCCACTTGTTCGTTTCGTTCACTGCGCTCGCCCGTTTTACATGTGTTCCAAACTGTTCTTGCACTTGGGTCTGGCTATTCAGCGTCCACGACCGGTAATCAAAAAGTATTTTATAGATACGTAAATTACATAAAAATTACGTTGTATGTAATAAGTACGTCTTTTCAGGTAACAAAAGGACATATCAGCTCACTTCATTGTATCGATGAACAGCAGAAGACATACTTATAACAAGGCAAGTTTTTTTGTTATTCATATGTTTTTTGGTTTCATCGACTTGATTTAGCAACTAACTTTCAATAATTTGCTTCATTTTTAGTGTAAGAAAATTCGTATAAAACGATTTTCGTGTATCTTTCATATACAAAACATTACATTTAGGAAGACTCTAATTATTCTTAAGTTTGGTTGTTTCCAAGTTGCATTACCTGCTAGTTTGGTTGGTTTGAAAAAAGAAAAGTGGGTTGTGGGTCATTTTGGCTCAGTAGGAAAAGCGGTGCCTCTCCATTTGAAAAGACATAGATTGCCATAAAATCGTATTTACTTATTATCTCAAAAACATTTGTTCAGAAGGAGGTTTCAAACCAAAAACTTTATTACTGCGAACTTAATTATTATTATTATTGCTGCATTAACTTTAATAATGCAACATAAAAACCTAATTTTTACTAAGCATGTGACGCAAGTATGATGAGAAAACCACATTTTATTTTATGCTTCCATAAAGTCTAGGTCGCCTACGAACTCAGAGACAACGTGAAGTATATATAGGGTGTAAACGATTATTGTTTACAACGTAGCATAGCTATGCAGTGTAAGTCGAAACGAAGAATTTTATACAAGACACTTGTGGTCTATTAAGTTGGGAAACAGCCACCAACAGGTTTACAAGTCTACATGTGCTATAGCCCATGAGCGTCGCGTGAGATTTTCATGTTCTTGTCTGTTAGTTGTATCTGCTCGTAACAAGCCTTAATTGGCGAGCAGTCTGTACTCGGGGCCGGTTTTCCGTGCGCCACCCTATATTGTTTCCCTGCGATCAGCCACACAACGCTACGGTTGGCAAAACGAGAGGTTCTGCAGAATCACAAAAATTACTTCTAAATGTATGTAAGAATTCTGTAATGAATAAAAACTCTATACTCCACGGGGGAGGCAAATGCCCCCTCTTGGTGCCCTCCATCCTTCAGTCACCTACACTACTAGTTTTCAGTTTTTCATGAGAACCATATACCAAGCACAAATGAACGGTGAACGAGTAAAAATGAACGGTTTCCAAAAAAGAACGATGAGCAGTGAACTAGTTCCCAAGGATGAACGAGTTTGCCCATCTGTAGTAAGGACACATCCTCTTGTTAGTGTCCGTTTGTTTGTAATTCATTCAAATCTACAGCTTCGACCCAATCTTGATGAAATTTTGCACACTTTATCTCCAGTACAGGAGAAGATCATTGTCAACATGAGATTTTGTAATCTGACTTGAAACATATATGTACTTAATGTGCAAAGGGGAGAGGTTGTCACCAATAGTCTCTAAAGGTCCTTGGCCGATTTACTTCAAGTTTCTACACGATCCTCTAATGAAGATTTGAACTGACGTAAGTTACATTTACTTTTAATATACACTATATATATGAAAAAGAAATGTAGCAACGCTTCACCAAACATCTCAAAAAATTCAATGTAGACGGTTGGGAAACTGCAATAGCTTTAAACTGAAGGTGATATTTGGAACACTGAGTGTCAACCTATTGCGACTAGTGAATACGTCTGCACCTGCGACGGTCATAAAAATCAGGTTCTAGACTTCTGGTTCTCACTTTTGCAAATACACACCATTTTTATACCAAAAGATTAGTAATAATAATTACATCAGAGATTATGCTTTTGTTCCTTTTTAAATTACAAAATAAAGTAATATATCTGTAATGCATAGTGAACCTAAAATGGAACTGTAAAATACGTACTTTTATCATTCTAATACATATAATTTTCTGAAAGAAATATTTTCACTCTTAAAATATGAGCATTTGCTTAATGAATAAATCTTTCACATACTTATTAATATTTTGTACAATAAAAATACATATCTACAGTTAGCAGGGGTGAAAGAATCGCTAATTACTTACAATTACATACTATATCCACAACCTGACTTAGGATTTGCGTGTCACCGGGGATTTTAAAAAAACAGCTGTGGAACACGGACTAAAATATCCTGTAGGGTATTAACAACAGCAAATCATCAATAAATTAGAGTTTGCAGTCATGTTTCTGTCAAATTCTCGCGTTTTCGTTCGTCCCACGTTCTATTGACGTGTGACGGTACTGTCTCCCACACGGATACTGGCACTGTAAGTTAATCTCGCGACAGGATTTACAGTCTTTTCACAATACACGTCGTTTGTTAGGCGTTTAATTCGTCATTGATTTACTTCACTGTTTCATCTGAATGTAGAAATTTGAGGTAAATCGGACAAGAACTTTAAAGTAACAGTAGGTGAATTTAATCATACTTGAAGTTCTTATCACATATCTTCCACCGTGCTCCTGCTGTAGTCACTGTGATGTATCCCGACTCTGAACAATTTTTCTTTCCGAAGAACTACGTACGTTCATTACCTTTCTATCACTTTTCTTCCTTTATTCTGAAAGGGATAGATTACAAACACAATATCACCAATACATGAATACGATAACAAAGAGTCGGCGTACACAAGGGCCAGCAGTGTAGCGCCAAAGTGGAGCGTGCGTACAGAAGCCCACATGCACCATTCTACGTGGAAGGCAGCAACATTAGCTTTAGAATTAGGCAGAGCGGAGTAGAAAGACCGATGCCTAGAAAACGAGTCCGTCGGAGAGTGTGCTTCAGCCGCAGAGGCGCTTTTGTTCAACCAGTGCACGTAACAGTGTCCCAAGCTGTGGTGGATGGGTGGGGCACCTCTCCACGTGACTACAGCACGTGGTTTCCACCGTCATGTCGGCGTAGCCGAAAGTGATAACTCACCTTCTTTTACAATGCTGGTTTGACGGTTGATCACTGATGTAGGTATGTGGATAATTTCTCCTCTCGTACGGACTGACGGCATACGCACCACTGCGTTATCCAGTAACAATACGACAGCTTCCAAATCTGCAGCCAACACCTATATCGATTGTTGCCAATCCCATAACTGATCAGCCAAATTGGAAGTACATTGTTGTTGTGGTCTTCAGTCCTGAGACTGGTTTGATGCAGCCCTCCATGCTACTCTATCCTGTGCAAGCTTCTTCATCTCCCTGTACCTACTGCAACCTACATCCTTCTGAATCTGCTTAGTGTATCCATCTCTTGGTCTCCCTCTACGATTTTTACCCTCCACGCTGCCCTCCAATACTAAATTGGTGATCCCTTGATGCCTCAGAATATGTCCTACCAACCGATCCCTTCTTCTAATCAAGTTGTGCCACAAACTTCTCTTCTCCCCAATCCTATTCAGTACTTCCTCATTAGTTATGTGATCTACCCAACTAATCTTAAGCATTCTTCTGTAGCACCACATTTCGAAAGCTTCTATTCTCTTCTTGTCCAAACTATTTATCGTCCATGTTTCACTTCCATAAATGGCTACACTCCACACAAGTACTTTCAGAAACGACTTCGTGACACTTAAATCTATACTCGATGTTAACATATTTCTCTTCTTCAGAAATGCTTTCCTTGCCATTGCCAGTCGGCATTTTATATCCTCTCTACTTCGACCATCATCAGTTATTTTGCTCCCCAGATATCAAAACTCCTTTACCACTTTAAGTGTCTCATTTCCTAATCTAATCCCCTCAGCATCACCCGATTTAATTTGACTACATTCCATTATCCTCGTTTTGCTTTTGTTGATGTTCATCTTATATCCTCCTTTCAAGACACTGTCCATTCCGTTCAACTGCTCTTCCAAGTCCTTTGCTGTCTCTGACAGAATTACAATGTCATCGGGGAGAGGCTACAACCCTGTCTCACTCCCTTCCCAACCACTGCTTCCCTTTCATGTCCCTCTACTCTTATAACTGCCATCTGGTTTCTGCACAAATTGTAAATAGCTTTTCGCTCCCTGTATTTTCCCCTGCCACCTTCAGAATTTGAAAGAGAGTATTCCAGTCAACATTGTCAAAAGCTTTCTCTAAGTCTACAAATGCTAGAAACGTAGGTTTGCCTTTCCTTAATCTAGCTTCTAAGATAAGGCGTAGGGTCAGTATTGCCTCACGTGTTCCAACATTTCTACGGAATCCAAACTGATCTTCCCCGAGGTTGGCTTCTACTAGTTTTTCCATTCGTCTGTAAAGAATTCGCGTTAGTATGTTGCAGCCGTGACTTATTAAACTGATAGTTCGGTAATTTTCACATCTGTCAACACCTGCTTTCTTTGGGATTGGAATTATTATATTCTTCTTGAAGTCTGAGGGTATTTCGCCTGTCTCATACATCTTGCTCACCAGATGGTAGAGTTTTGTCAGGACTGGCTCTCCCAAGGCTGTCAGTAGTTCTAATGGAATGTTGTCTACTCCCGGGGCCTTGTTTCAACTCAGGTCTTTTAGTGCTCTGTCAAGTACATTAAACTCTGTCAAGTACATTAGAGACAACAATTATTCCGATCCATAGGTACACTGAAAATCTGATTGACAGTGCACGTAATCTAGGTGCACAATGAAGCCAAACGCCAGACCACACGTTCGAGATAGAATCACTCTTATTTGCAAGATTACAATTAGTACTTATAATCTTCCAATGGATGCCTGATCAGTACTTAAAGAGGAAGTTTGCTTCGTGGGATGATTACCGTTCGTGTAGCTATCCTGCCACTTCCTGAGATTAGGTCCAATCCTTTCCCCCAGATAACATTATAAATAGGTCACATAACTCGAGAGGGCTTTATTGATGAGATGGATGCCACATTCATTCATGAGCATACTGTGTACCAGCGATTAATAGCACTGCAACTGCTGTGATCACAACTTCAGCTCGAGCCTACTTGACAGCTCATAATGACGTACGGCAACACATCTCTGTCAGATCGAAACACTTTATTCGACTTCTGCCGACCTAAGCCTTCATACCACAGCAGTCGAGGAAACAGACCACAGTACTGCTACTATCCCCTCACTATAAGAAAATCAAAACCTCGTAGCGTAAAACGACCTTCCGCCCACGATGATACTTTCACCTTATCAAAGACATTCAGGTCTTGACGTCTCCGTCGTTTCTCAATACCTCGCTCCTATATGTGACTGCAAAGTCTTGAACAACCTCATGGGGCCTAATCACTATTCGATGCTGATCACTGTAGCGGCAGACTCGCGTTCTCCGTCCAGATAGCTGGGTCAACCCAAAGGAACTTGGACAATACCGACGGGAACAGTATCAGACAAGAATAGAAATCGATGCGACCAGTTTCGCACCCTACCTCACTGGATGAAGTATAGGGTTGAAGACGCAGTTCTGTCAGCCTATTGCTTTAAGGTGGTCACCATTAAGCAAGTTTAGCCCGCAGTGCGTGTAGGGAATTTATCTGAAATACGACGCTTTGACTTCAGAGAACAAAGATGCTTGAACCATTACCAAAGCGACTCCAGAAAGTCGATGTTGGTCTCACTGACGGGCGATGCTAACATGGGGGACCTGTGGCGAAAAGTCGAGAGACTGAGAAACGAGAAATATACTTAAGAGAATCGGACATCTTCACCGGCTGGACGGAAGAACTGGTGGGCACAATCAACCCACTGATTTAGGTACAGTGTACTCAATATATATGACCCCTCACGCTATTTCGTTTGATTTCGGGGTGTGAGAGCGCTTTCGATGTATCCCCGATACAATGAGGAACCTCCTGCAGGTAAATAAGCAAACCTCTCATAACGCTTTCGGGATTGGCAACATTTGTTACCCTATTTTTCCCATCAGAGCCATTGCAACAAATGCTACTGTAACATGACATCCTGCTCTAGCATTTACTACTCCTCAGCAGTAGCTGTCAATACCAGCATATTTTTCGAATTTTGGAGAGGTCAATATTATTTCAACTGCTTTCTGGAAACTTTCACATAATTTTATACACAATATGTTTCATTTGAAGTTAAAATTTGTGAAAAGGAATTACTTTTCTTTTCGATGTTACAATCGATAAGTACTAGCTCTGAATGTACAGTTAAAATTATTTATTTTAGAAACATTTGCAACTCCGAATTATTTGGCACACTTAAAATTCCTGTTATTAATTACGCAATGTAGTACTGTTTGCTATGTTTATTTCTGGATTCATTTATGAAATAACAATCGAAATTAATAGAAACTCATTTGTCAAGAAAAAATTGTAACCCCTTGGAATATTGTTATTACCGCAGAGAGAAGTAGTAGTAAGCAGGCGTCTGATGTGATTGGACATGTTTCTGTATTTTGGGCGAACAATGTAATTTCAGTTTTGTTAATGTGAAAATTCAAAAGACTCTATGATATATTAAAATGTGACAAAATATATTTACCTAACAACAAAACTTCTGCAACAAAAAACTTTAAATTTATTTAGATCAATTCAGTTACGAAGACATAAAATGTTAGAATTTCGGCTTCAAGAAGCAGATCCCTAGACAAGAAGAACTGGAGCCAACTCTACACGAGAAGCTAAGTAAACTAGAAAGTTTATTGTAATCTTCGCTCCTCTCAAATTTTTCATAAAAGACTTTGCTTATTGCGGACGATAGCTGAAATAAGGAAGGGAGGGGGGGGGGGGGGAGATTACAGTAGGAGTCTTCAGTAAAATGTGCCCTAGCGAATCGCACTCAATGACGTGAGCCACCAAAATCAATGTAGAGCAAAGGAACTACTACAGTAAAGGCGTATGGTAAAGGACAATTCTACGGATTGTTAAAACATTACTGAAAATGAGGCTGGAATACATTTAGTTACTCCGGAACAACCATTCTGATTTTTGAAAAGTAAAGAGATCATATTGTAAGACGACCCTCCGCCCCCTCCCCTACTTGACAAAATTATTCTCGACGTATTGTGTTACTGCTCTCGTACAGGTCCCAGGATTTATTGGGGTTCGGAGGCTAGTGAACGGTCCTAACGATCAAGTGCTCTATGTAATCAAAAGTATCCGGACACCCCCAAAAACATACGTTTTTCATATTAGATGCATTGTGCTGCCACCTACTGCCAGGTACTCCATATCAACGACCTCAGTAGTCATTAGACATGGTGAGAGAGCACAATGGGGCGCTCCGCGGAACTCACGGACTTCGAAAGTGGTCAGGTGATTGGGTGTCACTTGTGTCATACGTCTGTACGCGAGATTTTCACCCTCCTAAACATCCCTAGGTTCGCTGTTTTCGATGTGATAGGGGAGTGGAAACGTGAAGGGACACGTACAGCACAAAACCGTACAGGCCGACCTCGTCTGTTGACTGACAGAGACCGCCGACAGTTGAAGAAGGTCGTAATATGTAATAGGGAGATATGTATCCATCCCATCACACAGAAATTCCAAACTGCATCAGGATCCACTGCAAGTACTATGACAGTGAAGCGGAAGGTGAGAAAACTTGGATTTCACGGTCGAGGGGTTGCTCATATGCCACACATCACGCCGGTAAATGTCAAACAACGCCTCGCTTGGTGTAAGGAGCGTAAACATTGGACGATTGAACAGTAGAAAAACGTTGTGTGGAGTGACAAATCACGGTACACAATGTGGCGATTCGATGGCAGGGTGTGGGTATGGCAAATACCCGGTGAACATCATCTGGCAGCGTGTGTAGTGCCAACAGTAAAATTCTGAGGCGCTGGTCTTATGGAGTGTTCGTGTTTTTCATGGAGGGGGCTTGCACCCCTTATTGTTTTGCGTGGCACTATCACAGCGCAAGCAAACATTGGTGTTTTAAGTACCTTCTTGCTTCCCATTGTTGAAGAACAATTCGTGGATAGTGACTGCATCTTTCAACACGACCGAGCACCTGTTCACAATGCACGGAGTTGTTAAGCGACAATAACATCGCTGTAATGGACTGGTCTGCACAGAGTCCCGACCTGAACACTATAGAATACTTTTAGGATTGTTTCGAACGCCGACTTCGTGCCAGGCCTCACCGATCGACATCGATACCTCTTCTCAGAGCAGCACTCCGTGAAAAATGGGTTACCATTCTTCAAAAAAATTTCCGGTACCGGATTGAACGTAAGCCTGCGAGAGTGGAAGCTATCATCAAGGCTAAGGGTGGGCCAACACCATACTGATTTCCAGCATTACCGATGGAGGACGCCACGAACTTGTAAGTCATTTTCAGCCAGGTGTCCGGATACTTTTGATCACAGGAGTCGGCCGTCCAACAGTGTGCTTTTCTCGCCTAGTAATTGCACCAGCTACCTATAATACGTGTATCAGGCAATCACCGATTACATGCACCAAGTTTGGCATATATTACAACAATTAATGAACAACTAAATACGTTAACTAAATTGAACTGAATTTCAGTGGAAACAAAATAACAAATAATGTAGTCAACGTTGTGGCGAAGTTAAGTTGAATGCTGCATACCGTTCACGCAAACAACGGATTTATATATGATAGCCTTAAGTAAATTTGTTAAATGCGTAGAGTTTTTCACATGCAGGTTAAAGAATTGAGATCGTTGCTGAGTGCAGTGAAGATTGGGTGAACAGTTGACGAGATTAGTCCGATCCCTCAGTTAGAGTAGCTGCCGTGAAAGCAGAACGAAAACCCTAGTTTCAGTCACGCGTCATTACTAAAGTTTATGTCCGCCTGCTTAGCTGGGTGGTAACGTGCTCGCCTCCCATGCAAATGGGCCTGGGTTCGATTCCCGGCCGGGTTGGAGATTTTCTTCGCTAGTGAATTAGGTGTTGTGTTGTTCTCATCATCATTTCATACTCATCACCGGAGCGCAAGTCGCTCAATTTGGCCCCGGATGTAATAAGACTTGCACTTGGCGGCCGAACTTCCCCGAATAGGGGCCTCCAGGCCAACGATCCGATACACTCATTTCCACTGAAGTTTATCGCTCATACTGCTTCTGTCTGCTAAAGTTCATCACAGAACAGGCCGACACTCGGAGAAAGTTGAGTCCTCCAGTCGCGAAAACAAACAACACTCGAAAGCAACGTGAGAATGTCTGAGTTCCCAGGCGCTGGTTAAAATTTCCGACACCCGCAAACTTTTAAAGTGCTGGAACGATGTAGCTGAATTTCCGGCCAGAGATAAAGCACAGCCCCTGTCAAAAGTTACTCAGACCCACCACCACCACCAGATACGACCTTGAGAAAACAATTGATCCTCGCGTAACCACGCCATGTTACACATATGTGGCCTTCTTACAAACTTACATCAAAAGACGATCGGACCATCACTTTCTGATCATACTTAACATTTGTTCATTCATATTATGCTAAATATTAATGAAAACATGATCTGGTGCCATCAAGCAAAACTGTTAAAATAAGCAAATGCTGGTGAATATTTTTATGTATGTAAGAGTGTCGTACCAATATATAGCGCAGTTTCATGTTCAACCACTTGGTATTCTTTTTTTATACAGCGTATACCTAATTTGATTTACAGATAATATAATTGGAAGCCCTTCACAATCAAACATCGTAATATTTAATTTGGAACAGAAATGTCTTGCATATCGAAAAACAAACATATTTAGAAAAAGGACAAGTCTTTAGATTAAAACACTAAAGTCATAATACGTGTAACTGTGCCGTACCTACTGTAAGTAGGCTGTTTAGGTTTTTTTTATTAGTAACGCCACCTCTGTATGAAAATCACTGGCTGTGCTGTGTGCAGTCTGTGGCTGCTTTTCATTGTTGTAATACTCGCCATTGTAGTGTTAGGCAGCTGGCTGTGAACAGCGCGTAGCGTTGGGCAGTTGGAGGTGAGCCGCCAGCAGTGGTGGATGTGGGGAGAGAGATGGCGGAGTTTTGTAATTTGTCATGATATCAAGGTAAATACATTGTTTGTTCTCTATTAATATCTTTCATTTGCTAACTATCCCTATCAGTAGTTAGTGCCTTCCATAGTTTGAATCTTTTATTTAGCTGGCAGTAGTGGCGCTTGCTGTATTGCAGTAGTGGGAGTAACCAAGATTTTTGTGAGGTAAGTGATTTCTGAAAAGTACAGGTTAATGTTAGTCAGGGCCATTCTCTTGTAGAGAATTTTGAAAGTCAGATTGCGTTGCGTTAACAAAATATTGTGTGTGGAAAGTCAGATTGCGTTGCGCTATAAATATTGTGTGTCAGGTTAAGCACAGTCTTGTAAAATTGTTCAAAAGGGGACGTTGCATATGTCGACCCTTAGCCGAGGATACCTCACTGGAATCTTCTGATTTTTTCCTTGTAGTTTGTGTAATTAGTGTAGATTTTGTTTATTGCTAGCGCGTAATTATAGAGAGAATTTCCTTTGTAGTTGTAGTTTTTCATTGTTGTACAGTAAAACAGTTGTGGCATGCATGTAGATTTTCAGCAAGTATTTCGCAGCTGCGCTTGCAATTAACTAGATATTATTTTCAGTGCTATGTTAATGTGTTTTCTTATTTTTGCTCTTCAAATTGTGTTTTTCTGTGTTGTCGTGTGAAATACTGTGACAATAATGGCGTGTGAAAAACGTAACACTAGGCTCCAAAGCAAACTGAGAAATAATAGTGACGACGAGCGTAGCTTGCCAGCACCACTGTGTAATGAATTAACAGATGTTCAAAGTAATAATTTGGTAGCTGTGCATAGGGAAATGGAGCGGGCTGCAAACAATGGTGTAGACAGCGAAACAATTAGAGAACAGGGAAGCATTATCGATCGATCGGTCGGCGACAGCTCGCCTCAGGAATCCGAAACGACAGGAAACAATCTCGCAAATGCTGTGAATTCAGGATTTGGGTCCTCACCGTTTTCTCAAATGAGTCAAGAGACATTTTCTGCTTGTCAAAATGTGAATGTTTCCGGTGCAAATTCACTGCCGAAAAGCACTGAGGAACATGTTCCAGACACCAGTGCATTGTTATTACAATTAATACAACAAATGGGACAAACACAACAAAAGCTTCAAAAGTTAGACACAACGCTCGAACAAAATCAGAAACAAATGGGACAAAATCTTCAAAAATTAGACACAATCGAACAAAATCAGAAACAAATGGAACAAAATCAGAGTCAAACACAGCAACAGCTTCAAAAGTTAGACTCATTGGAGCAAACTCTTGAACAAACACGTGAGGATTTAACTAATGAGTTACATCACATTGAATCGAAATGTCAAAAAGTCTGTAACGACGTAAAAACACAAATTTGTGAGCATTTCCAACCTATTTTTTCGCGGCATGCAAATGCACTACAGAATCACGAAGTAGCCATAAAAGAACTGCAAACTACTGTTCATGAAAATCATGAGACCTTGCAAGCTAAATTTGACTCAGTTGCATCTACCGATTCGGTTACGCAACTTGCAAAAACCCAGGAAAACTTAAAAGACACAGTAGAAAGACACATGGAGGAAATTAGTACATTATCAGAGAAAGTAGTTGAACTTTCGGATCAGTTCACTAACTTATCTACGAAGGTAGATGATAATCTGAATGACACAAAACCGGTAGTCGTTAATGACACAGAAGAGTGCGAACAAATTAGGAAATTCAAACAAAATCAGAATCAAATTAATACGCAACACCAAAGAGAAATCCGCGAAGTACAAGATCAGCTGACACAGGTAGTACAAGAATTACGTATTTCGGAGGACACTCGCGCCCCAATACGGGAAGAGGGACTTAGCAATATGGAACAGCCACAAAATAATAACACAGGACACTTCGGAAATTATGACAGAAATTGGCAAGGCACACCGAATTTTGAGATGGAACCGCCGAAACGACGTAATAATGACCGATATGCGACTCGCCGACATGATGATTTTGACTATAAGCTGTTCATCACTACACGTAAATTCAAAACATTTAAGAATTCTGCCAACGACATTCATCCACAAGCGTGGCTCCATCAATTCTCTCATTGTTTTCCCCCTAACTGGTCGTTAGAACACAGATTAGAATTTATGTGTGGCTATTTAGAGAATGAACCAGCTGTAAGAATGCGTTCGGTCATTCACGATTGTCATAGTGAAGGAGAATTTTACCATGCCTTCCTCTCAGCATATTGGTCTCAAGCCACACAAGACCGAGTAAAACACAGCATCATAATGATGAAACGTTTCGAACAATCTGAATTTTCCAGTCTTATGAAATATTTTGAAGACATGTTGCATAAGAATCAGTATCTTTCAAACCCATACAGCCACTCAGAACTCATCCGCATTTGCTTAATCAAACTACCTGAACATTTACGACATATTATTTTGGCAGGACGTTGCAAAGACGACATTGAAGCATTTCAGGGACTCTTACAAGAATTAGAAATTGACACTGACAATCGCGGAACGCGAAACCAGGAACACAACAATTACAGGTCACATCCGTCGCAATTCCGCGATGAAAGAAGTAGTAACAGGACACGACAAGGCTATTCTCACAACACAAATCGTGACCAAAACAGACACCACCCGTATGACAACCGTTGGCAGAATAGTAATAACTACAGGGAAAGATCACCTCTCCGCAGTAATGACTATCACAGAGACAATCAGAGAAACAGACAATTTGGGAACCAAAATAATTAATATCAAGGGAGACAGAATAACTTTAGACGCAACGGTCCAGCGCGCAGTTACGATTCAGGGAGAAATTCTCCACCTCTTAACCGACAAGAAAGAAACTACAGGAACTACCGACATGACGACAGACGATGTGATCGTAACGACAGACCTGAATTGCATCAGAACTGGCGGGATTTAAACAGGGCAGGGCCCTCTCGTCACGGTGAATTTGTAGAAGTTCGGTCTCCGTATCCCAATAACGACGCGCGCCAGCAAAGAAACAGACAATGACTCGCACAGCAGGCAGCCGCGTGCGCCCGCTGGCTCCGAGAAAAATAACACAGACGCTAACCTTGAGAAAAATTCCAGTATTCTTTACCGACGTATACCACTTGATAATTGCGTTAAAGTTGAAACTCTGTGTACTAGGAAGAGCAAAGGTTTACACCACATTTCACATGTAACACCGTTTATTGAAAGATAATCTGCTTTTTTTTATGCAACATATTGGTTTACTTGCAAATACATTATGGATTCAAGGTGCTTTCTGAGAGATACCAGGTGACACAGTGGTTAGTCTATTTGACAGCTACACGACTATATCACGACGCTACTAATGTGTGACACAATTCACCTTGTTGCTTTTGCGGTGTATCTGTTTTATATCTGCACAGTTTTTCTGAATTCTTCTGGAAAGTAAAACATGTTTTAGTAGTAACTTTTGTGGTATAGCAACAATGAGGCAGCCTTTTCCGTAGCACAACAATACGTTACAGCACAATACTTTCTTCATCACAACAATAAGCGTAATAACTAAGATATCTATACGCAAAGCATTTCACTTTTGTGTATCATCAGGTAAGTACATTGACTTCTGCAGAACTTAGCTTTCGGAGGACGATAACTACGACACTTCCACAGAGATTATCTTACAACATGACGCACAGTTTAGCGCTACAGGACACGTATTTGAGTGATTAATTTTGTACTTCAAACTTTTATTTTTTAAGATTTTTAAATTGCAAAGAAAGTTTTCCGTCATACATTTCATTCCATTGCTGTAATTTGTAACACCTGAGGGTATAATTACATTAATCCTCAGTGGGGTACACGCTTACTTTGTGTATCATGTGTTTAGCACGCACAAGGAGCCCTAGCTAATATGGTATTTGCTTACACAACTTTACACATCGGTACCATATTTCTCTAACACATAATTACAGAGCTATCTGATCATTTAACTGAGAAACAAACGTTTTTTTACTACATTAGTGACAGATGTTTACGTAATTACACAGTTGAATAACTTCATACGTATGAACTTGTATTTTGTTTGCACATTGTGAAATGTTCATATTTTTTTGGAACCATTGTGATACTATGAGAGCTTTGAATGAGATATTTGGTAAGGGAGCATGATTTTAAAGTACGTTTGAGGCAGATGACACTTTTGACATGAGCAGAGAATTTTTTTAGGTTTTGAAATTAGAAAGCTACGACGATTTTGAGAGTTGACTGAGGTGTTATGATGTTATTATTACGATGACTATGTGTATTATGCTGTTGCAGTATATTTATGATCAATAAGCTGATGCTATATGAGGAATTTGATTATGTGTCGACGATATATATATGTGTAATAAGGTAAGGAGTAATGAATAGTGATTTAGGGACTCTGCTTTGTGGAAAAGGATGTTGGAAACCAAGAATCGTATTTTAGAATTATGAAATGTGTGTAAATGCGTGAATGTATCACAATGCCGACGAAAATTTTTTTTGGACGCTGTTATATTTATAGGATTTTGTTTCTACAGATTTGTAATCCAAATTCTTGACCTGTGAAATATTTTTATATGAGTCACTGTAGCGAAAACTGCTGTCGTAAATATTCCGGGATGAGAGGTAAGTGACCGAGACGTAATTCGTTGTGAGCGGCCACCTGTGCCAGCCACCTGGAGAAACAGCCATTAGGTGGAGAAAAAAAAAAGGGGGGGCCATTATCCTCGCTTGACGTTCCTTTGTAGAAAGCATCGCAACATTTCACGGCTATTGTCGTGCTAGTTGAGAGAAATGCTATATGGCAACAGAAATGCCTAATGAAATGACGAGAAATATTTTTCCATCTGCACACCTGATTACGACAAGCGTCTTTCTACGAGAGTTGAGAGAATTTCTAACTTATGAAATGTCACATGACTACTGAATGATTATTTTATGCTTTACTTTGTACATAGTTGCTTATTTCATTTGATATCTAGTTTCCAGCTGTGTTGCGGCATTGGTTTCATAAAAAAAAAAAAATTCATTTGCTAATGTGAACACTTTCTGTCAACAGATCTATTAAATAATTACTTTATGACCCACATTCTTCGAAAAAGGAGCTCTTGGAATGGAAAGAACAATAAGAAGGGACTAGTAACAGTTACTGCACACATAATTTTCTTTTCAAGTACATGGTAATATTTTTTTTACAATAAGTTGTTGTGGTGCACCACTTTAATTACATAGACATTAAGATGTGATTATACATTTCCCTTATCTGCATTGTTGTCTTTACTGTAATATTTTTCTGCTTGAGCGTTGTCATGTTTAGATATAATTTATTGCTTTTGCTTCTGCTGTTTGCCAGGCATAATGTTACTGAATTTGATTTTGTATTACGCTGTTAAGCCAGTTTTACTAATGATTATTTTATTGTTCGCTGCGCATTGCCTCATATTAGTTGTAATGTTGAATTGCTTGGTAATTTAGATTTACTGTAGCTTGCTTTGCCAGTTTGAAATATTTGTCATTGATGTTTATTGTTTTATGTGATGCTGCATTGCCTCGTCCCTTGGTATATATATCTGAGCTCAGTAGATTTAAGTTAGCTTAAGAGGGGGTAGACTATACAAGAAACTAACTATGATGAATTGGAAGAAATGCATTGAGAAGCCGCAAGAAACAGATAGGGCCAAAATGAGTATTGTACAATGAGCCATATTTATTTTGAAAGAATTATGGTTGGAATACAGAAAAGAGGTACAGATAGGACTTTTGGAAATAATGAGGAACGAAGGGAGATCTCCAAGAACAAAAAAAGTTTTGTTCGCAAGATACTGCAGTAAAAGAATCCCTGTCCTTTCCTTGTGTTATCCCACTATGTGTTTGTGTTCCCTTGTGTATTTGTGTACTTCCGGTCTTTAGTTGTTTATCTGATAAGACCTATGTTGTAGAATTTTTCTAATACCATGTTATTTACTTCGTAAACATGTTTAAACAGTATTTGTTCTGTTTTGTTTTAATGCTCATGTGGAAGTTGATATTCCAAAAGTTATTCTGATCTTTATGTATGTACTTATGTCATTATTTTTGTAACACTGATGTATATGTTTATTTCTATTCTTTTGTAAAGCCCCTATTACTACGAATGTTATCTCTACTATTATGTTTTTAATGATGTTTTCTGTACCCTTGTAATTGTATTCTTATGTTATAAAATTGTAATTGACACCAGGTCATCAAATTAAGTAACTTGTAAGTTACATTTCACTGCACACGTTTCTGTTGGTCATAGTATATGGACAATATGTGAGAAGTAGGGAGTGATAGTGTTTGCATGTGATTTAATGATTCAGCAAGGGACTGGATAACAGCATTGCTGGTTCTGAGGACAATTCCAAAAACTTTGTGAGTGCACAAGTGGTGGTTATGGACTTGCTACATTATCCGCAAGACTCTTCGATGGTGATTGTGCACCTGCACAGTCACAACAGATGGTTGCTGGCCATCTCTACAAGGACTACAGTGGGTCTGCACCTCTGGTGGCCCACCAGTACCGTCATTTCTACAAGGACTACAGTGGGTCTGCACCTCTGGTGGCCCACCAATACCATTATTTCTACAAGGACTACAGTGGGTCTACATCTTTGATGATCCATCAATACCATTATTTCTACAAGGACTGCAGTGGGTCTGCGCCTCTGGTGGCCCACCAATACCATAATCTCTACCAGGACTACAGTGGGTCTGCTCTGTGATGACCTACCAAACGATATTCTTCAAAACTTCGATAGACTACGCTGTGGGTTTGCTCTGTTGTGGCCCATTACGTGTCAGCATGTCAAGAGTCAGCACTGTCTTTCCGTTGGAAGGACAACGATACTTCTTCAAGACTGCATGGAAATCCACTACGTCTATGTGCATTTTCTTTTACTGCTCAGACTTTGAGAAAAACACTGCAATGTGATGAATGATCAGGACTGTCTTTATGGACTGTGAGAAAATTTTAGCTTTTGACCAACATTGTATCAATAAGTGTGTGCATTTGATTTCTTAGTTATTGTAATTATGAAAAATTTTTTCAAATCTGTATTGGGCACTGCCCAACCCAATTTGAAAAATTTTTTGTGGGGAGCATGGGGGCTATGTAAGTAGGCTGTTTAGGTTTTTTTTATTAGTAACGCCACCTCTGTATGAAAATCATTGGCTGTGCTGTGTGCAGTCTGTGGCTGCTTTTCATTGTTGTAATACTCGCCATTGTAGTGTTAGGCAGCTGGCTGTGAACAGCGCGTAGCGTTGGGCAGTTGGAGGTGAGCCGCCAGCAGTGGTGGATGTGGGGAGAGAGATGGCGGAGTTTTGTAATTTGTCATGATATCAAGGTAAATACATTGTTTGTTCTCTATTAATATCTTTCATTTGCTAACTATCCCTATCAGTAGTTAGTGCCTTCCATAGTTTGAATCTTTTATTTAGCTGGCAGTAGTGGCGCTTGCTGTATTGCAGTAGTGGGAGTAACCAAGATTTTTGTGAGGTAAGTGATTTCTGAAAAGTACAGGTTAATGTTAGTCAGGGCCATTCTCTTGTAGAGAATTTTGAAAGTCAGATTGCGTTGCGTTAACAAAATATTGTGTGTGGAAAGTCAGATTGCGTTGCGCTATAAATATTGTGTGTCAGTTTAAGCACAGTAGTGTACAATTATCAAAAGGGGACGTTTCACTACCAATAGTTGTGGTCGACTTGATTGAATGGTTTTAATCAAGGTCTTGACACTTTGGAGCTGAGCTAAGCTGCAGACAAACTGTGGTAGCATGTGATCAGTGCACAGCTAAGCTCCTGTTTAAATTATTATGACTGTGGCAGTCATTTCTTATAAAAGTTAGTTCGAAAAGTAGAGTTTGTGCAGCATGGTGCAAGGTGCAGTGAACGTGTGACGCCAGGATGCACAATTTGCTTTTCTCATTTAGCACACAGGTCCATTGAATTCAGTTCTGATATTTTGCTATGTAATATTTCGTGGCTACATGTTGACTCCTTACCATCCGGCAGTGCATCCGCCGGTGGCTTAAAATGGTACAGTATAAACTTCACGTCGCCAGTATGATTTATACTGACAGGGTGTGTGGGCAAGGCTAAGACTTAAACATATGTAAACAGGAAGACGCAACTCTCAGACGTTTTCCAGAAAATCGAGTTTCAAAATTTTAGGCGTATTTATATATGTTGTACGGCCGCTAACTGCATCCGTAGCAAAGCGAGTAAGTGCCTAGTTTCATAAGCATAAGGTCTGTGGCTTCATTCTCGCTGCTGGTACTTTTTTTGATTCCCACATAAATCTAACAACAGATATACCAAGGCTGCGCAAATTATCAGTACCTAATGAATCACTTATTATTTTCGTAATCTTTAGCCTGAAAAAAGCGGGTATCTTTTGCATTTTTTAAGGAGATTTGAAATAGAAAAAGATACACCAGATTCTTTCAATCAAATCAGTATAGTCATTTTATTTATCTTATTTCATCTGCGTTTGTGGGGCGTTTAATGTGCAAGCCATGGAACACTGCTCGAATCAGGATCGTAGAAACATGTAAAACAATAATTTTTGCGACATACCGCACAGCCATGAATGCTGAATTTCATTTGCATTGTTTTTTCATTGTGCGTATTGCAAAACAGACTTGGTTTATATTCGTGAATGGTTCTCAGTCACCCACAATTTTGTGGCGTACCACGCATATAAAAAGCATATCGCCGAGCAATGGTGCGGACAACTAATTGTGTACATTTGACTGATTTTTTATACAATCTTCTCTAGACGCTATTGATTTTTTTTTTTTTTTTTTTTTTTGCAGTCTTCTCTAGAAGCTATCTCTCTGTTCCGTTCGTAAATGTACTCGCAGTTTTGTAGTCGTTTTACAATGTTCTTCATTTGCAAACACGCGGACAAACTGAATGTAGAAACTGCATTCGTGTATTCAGTTCATTTTCAGCCGAAAGATTATGAACTAGATTTGAGAAACGAACTTCTGTGGTTACCTTCAGGAAAGAAACTAATACCTGTACCAATCCGCAGCATAAACATTCCAAACTCGAATGGAGAAAAATTACAGAAAGTACAGATGCAAGTGAAAAAAGAAGAAGTCAGTGCTTAAATAATTAATTTCCAAATTAATGAAAGCTCAGATATTACTTTCACATAAATTAATTCCCGTAAATTTAATCTTCCACAAGTTACTGCATTACTCTACCCCACTGAATAAAGAGTAAATAAATAAATTATCTTGCTTATGTTTATTAGCTTTTGCTCCTGGATATTGTAGCTTCATAAAATGGTTCAAATGGCTCTGAGCACTATGGGACTTAACATCTTAGGTCATCAGTCCCCTAGAACTTAGAACTACTTAAACCTAACTAACCTAAGGACATCACACACATCCACGCCCGAGGCAGGATTCGAACCTGCGACCGTAGCAGTCTCACGGTTCCGGACTGCAGTGCCTAGAACCGCAAGACCTCCGCGGCCGGCGTAGCTTCATACTGTCAAGGTATATTAACTATTTCAATGCAGTGGCAGCCGGTGATCATGTGCTAATGTCCTACAGCACCCGGCAAATATCGCCTAAAATTCTCTGTGAATGTGAGTCAGAAAGCACGTTAAAATTGACACTACTTCTTTTCGAACGCGTAGTGGTATACAGACGAATCAGACGAAAACATCTGTTGTAGTGGTCTCTTGGCCAGAACTAGGTACCGCAGTGCTGAGTGCTGAAAAGATTTCAGCCGCACTACGATCCACTCAGAAACGGGTTGCAGCTGTCTGTGTTCGTCTCAGCACGCTGTGATGTGGCGTCACCCACGTCAGCGCTAAAGGTGCTATATTCCTTGAAGTACTACAATGCATCAACAGCCACCTGTCAGAGCAAGTGCCAGAAAGTAAGTGTTGGCCGACATTCCGATGCAAAAGAAGTCTGCGACGGATTAATGGACAATACCATGATCGTTTACAAGCCTTATATCATCTGGAGGCGACACAGCTGTTGGATTCCTCAAGTTTGAAGAATACTCAAGATGTTTCCCAGAGAATGAACTTATTCTTGTTGTCCAGGCTTACACCACTTAGGAGAGACAAAGGTTAAAGACAGAGCTCTCAGTACTGTACCAACAACCAAACTTCAGCAGTATTACTGGGGCTGTATCACCGTACCAGTTCATTTAGAGAAAAAACCTGCAAGACAGTTTCTCTCACATAACAAGACTTCTGAAAATAGTTGTGACAATACTGACGACAACTGCTGAACCAGAAAGATATTTTTCATTTCTGAAGAGGAGCAAGACCTCTCTTCCGAATTCTATATCAGAGTAATGGCTTAATGTCTCTCTATTGAGAAGAATGTGATGATCTAACTTGAGAGTTTCAACTCCAAAGTTATAGATAAATTCAGCAGCAAGAAACGGTGACAATGGACTTCATTTTTCTTCACCGAGTGTTCTATTTTTTATATCACATTTTATATCACATTCCGCAGTCATTCGAACGAAACAAGAATGGTAGGAAGGAAAAATGAGAACGTATAAAAAACGACACAGCAAAGAATTAAAAATAAAAAACCACATTTAGACCAATTAACTGAATAAAAATAATGATGAAACTTATTTAGATTATGATTTAAAAATAAAAATTAAAAACTGCCATTCGAACTCACAATCTCCTTTGCTCGAACTTAACCACTACACTACAGCCGCACTCTGATCTCTTCATTTTAACAAATGTAGTAATTGTACGTGATTACTCCATGATCTCAGATATTTTTCCGCATGTCAAAAGCAAAGTAAAAGAGTCTAATGCAGACTGGATAACAATTAAATCTCTCGCTAGTCTTTATTCTTCACAACAACATTGAGAAACAAAGTGTTACATTTTGAAGAAGAATTTGACGCTTTTCATGGAAACAGAAAAATGGTTCAAATGGCTCTGAGCACTATGGGACTCAACTTCTGAGGTCATTAGTCCCCTAGAACTTAGAACTAGTTAAACCTAACTAACCTAAGGACATCACAAACATCCATGCCCGAGGCAGGATTCGAACCTGCGACCGTAGCGGTCTTGCGGTTCCAGACTGCAGCGCCTTTAACCGCACGGCCACTTCGGCCGGCCATGGAAAACAGAGTGGACAAAAAAGAAAAGTTGAAAAATCTCTGTGCTCTATTTTGAAACAAATTTTTCCTGATGTCCATGACATAGTTGAACACTGAAACGCCAAAGAACACTGGTATAGGCATGCGTATTCAAACACAGAGATATGTGAACAGGCTGAATACGGCGCCGCGGTCAGCAACGGCTGTATAAGACAAGAAGTGTCTGCCGCAGATGTTAGATCGGCTACCGCTGCTACAATCAAAGGTTATCAAGATTTACGACGACGCGGCTATATAAAGCCGTGTTATGGTCGGCAAACGAGCGATGGGACACAGCATCTCTGAGGAGTGGGGATTTTCCTGTACGGCCATTTCACTAGTGTACCGTGAATGTCAGGAATCCGGTAAAACATCAGATCTTCAATATCGGTGCGGCCGAAAAAGATCTTGCAAGAAAGGGACCAAAGACGACTGAAGAGAATCGTTCAGCGTAAGAAATATGCGATCCTTTCGCAAACTGCAGCAGATTTCAGTGCTGAGCCATCAACAAGAGAGAGCGTGCGAACCATTCAACGAAACATTATCGATATGGGCTTTCGGACCCGACGCCCTAGTCATGTACGTCATGACTGCACGACACAAAGCTTCACGCCTCGCCTGGACTGTCAACACCGACATTGGACTCTTGATGACTGGAAATATGTTGCCTGTTCGGACGAGTCTCGTTCCAAATTGTATCCAGCGGACAGACGTGTACCGGTTTGGAGACAACCTCATGAGTCCATGGACCGTGTATGTCAGCAGGGCAGTGTTCAAGCTAATGGAGGTTCTGTAATGGCGTGGGGCATTTACAGTTAGAGTGATATGGGACCCATGATACATGTAGATACGACTCTGACGGGTGACACGTACCCAGTCATCCTGTCTGATCACCTGCATCCATTTATGTCCACTGTGCATTCCGACAGACACTGGGCAATTCCAGCAGGACAATGCAACACGCCACCCGTCCAGAATTGCTACAGAGTGGCTCCAGGAACACTTTTCTGAGTTTAAACACTATCGCTGGCCACCAGACTCCCCAGATGTGAACATTATTGAGCATATCTAGGATGCCTTTCAATGTGCTATTCAGAAGACATCTCCACCCCCTCATACTCTTACAGATTTATGGACAGCCCTGCAGGATTCACGGTGTCAGTTCCCTCCAGCACTACTGCAGACATCAGTAGAGTCCATGCCACGTCGTGTTGCGGCACTTCTGCGTGCTGGCAGGGGCCCTACATGGTATTAGGCAGGTGTACCAGTTTCTTTGGCTCTTCAGTGTAGCTCTTTATGTAAGAATAAGAACTTTTATAAGAATTTTATTAGGCATCTGACTCATACAGCTAAACTGGAAGCCATGAAGCAATGTGCCACCGTGAGGGAGCAGCTATTGATTGCGTCTTCATCTGGTAAATGGTAATAGAAACGGGCAGTATGCTATATTGAAATCTGCATCTTTGCCAATCGAGTGAGTTGTCTTTCAAGTTCAGTATCATTTAATTAGTTCGAAGGTATAACACATGTGTCATTCTGCTTGATTTGAGTTATCCAAGTGTGTACTGGACCTAACCGAAAGAAAGATGAGCGCCATAGCGCGTGTCGGCGCATTTAAGAGGCAGCCAAGCGCCGTTTCGCCTCCTCACCATGACGTCAGAGCTCTCATCGTGTGGCCATCAGGCGGCAGTAACAGCTGACAGCTGGCCCAAGTTCATTTAGTGCAACGTCCTCTGCCTCGATATTTCAGCTGCCTATGACGATATGCAAGTCTCTTTACTAATAACTACCTTTCGAGCTCTTTTTTTTTTTTCTTAAATTCATTTTGTTCGATATTGTTCGTTGCGTTTGGTCTGGGCGGACGTCACAAGACATCCGTTCAAGTTCATCGTTGATTCTGTGACTCAGTTTTCTTATTACAGAGAACACGCAGCCCTCTGACCGAACATGCTGAGCTACCATGCCGGCTTGTTTGCAACAGCAAAATCAGGTTTAGTTTGTGGTGAGGGAGTGAGCTCCACATGGTATCCGAAGCACGGACCCCACGGGGGTGCCCGGCGCTCTTAGAATTCTAGAGACCCTTGTCGTAGGAGTATACACGCTGCTGCACACTTATTGGGCGTTCATTAGATTAAGCAATGAGGTGGTGGACGCATATGAAGCGCACTTGTACACATAGGTCTACCTCGGACTTGTTTGCTGTGGGATGTCGCAGCACACAGGCCACTGCTCCCTCACACTAGTAAACGGCTTGGCTGTGTGCTGCTTTCTGTGCTGAACCGAATATCGTGGCTGCAGCTCTAGAACCCAGCAATTTCGTGAAGCATTTTATATCATGGCGCTTTCAACGACTCCCAAGTCAAAGTTTTTACCTGTACTTACGTAACGTTTGTTTTTATTTTACTTTATGGCTCTGAGCACTATGGGACTTAACATCCATGGTCATCAGTCCCCTAGAACTTAGAACTACTTAAACCTAACTAACCTAAGAACATCACACAACACCCAGCCATCACGAGGCAGAGAAAATCCCTGACCCTGCCGGGAATCGAACCCGGGAACCCGGGCGTGGGAAGCGAGAACGCTACCGCACGACCACGGGATGCGGGAATTTTACTTTATTCTACATCAGGCCAATGTGGACTGTCCTCAGAATTAAATGAATGTAATCCGAAACATGTGTAATTTACAGTTTATATATTGTAAAGCTCTTTTTTATTTTGTTTTTACCCTTAGTTCATTCTGCTAACTGTAACCAATTGTAATTTTGTATTCTCATTATGTTTTTTACCTGATAGTCGTACAGTTGCTTCAGAATAGCTACACAGCCAAAATGTGGTAGCGCACAAAACAAAAAATATAGAAATGTCAGCCAGCCGATGCAGTAGGTTTATGTCTTTCAGGATAAGTATCTCAGGCTAGCAAATGAGAAACTGCGATACACAAAACGGAAACCAAACACAATCGCCACGATCCTGTCGTTAGCAGTTGTGCGTGTTTAGTGTGTGTTTTGTGTGCAGTGATTGGTGTTGCGACATGAACGATCAGTGTGGTTCAGGCTTTTCAAATTATGAAACTTTTTTTGAAGAATATGTAATCAAAGCAGTACCTGGTACGCTTGTGATTAGGCAAATTAGCTTGCACTGTTTTTAACAAACTGGCCTTGCATTTGGGGGGGATG
This sequence comes from Schistocerca nitens, assembly GCF_023898315.1. Lineage (NCBI taxonomy): Eukaryota > Metazoa > Arthropoda > Insecta > Orthoptera > Acrididae > Schistocerca > Schistocerca nitens. The sequence goes on from NC_064622.1 coordinate 16,599,434, forward strand.
GAGACTGGCCATTATGATTTGTATTTTCGTGATTTTCCTAAATTACTTCAGGATTAGTATGGAATGGTTGCTAATACAGGCACACGACCGACTGCCTATTCCATCCTTGCCAAACTAGGCTTGTAAGTACTCATATGTGATAGAGGTCATGGGATAGCGATAGGGCAGTGCATTGGCGGGGCTGTCGTTTTGTACTCGGGTGATTGCCGTGAAAATGTTTGCGACGTCATTATGGCCGCACGATAGATATTAACAGACTGCGGAATGTTCATAGGACATTTCAACTCGGAAATCGTTAGGGAATTCAGTATTCCCAGGTCCACAGTGTCAAGAGCGTGCCGACAATACCACATTTCAAGCATTACCTCTCACCACGGACAAGACAGTGGTCGACGATGAAGACCACCGCTGTTCGGGTAAAGTTGTTAGTGCTAACAGACAAGCAATACTCCGTGAAGTAGCTGCAGAAATCAGTGTGGGACGTACGACGAACGTATCCGTTAGGGGCTATGACAGCAGACGATCGACGCGAGTGTCTTTGCTAACAGCACGAAGTAGCCCGCAGCGCCTCTTCTGGGTCGTGACCATCTCGGTTGGGCCCAAGACTACTGGAAAAACGTGGCCTGATTCGATAAGTCCAGCTTTCAGTTGGTAAGAGCTGCTGGTAGGGTTCGAGGATGGCGCAGAACCTACGAAGCCATGGTCCCTGTTTGTCAACAGGCACCGTGCAAACAGATAGTTGTTACATAACGGTGTTTACACGCACTGTACTGGATGCTCTGGTTCAACTGAATTGATCGTTGACTGGAAATGGTTATGTTTGGCATTTGGAAACCATTGGAAACTATTCGCGGATTTGATGTTCGCCGGCCAGGGTGGCCGAGCGCCTCTAGACGCTACAGTCTGGAACCGTGCGACCGCTACGGTCGCAGATTCGAATCCTGCCTCGGGCATGGATGTGTATGATGTCCTTAGGTTAGTTAGGTTTAAGTAGTTCTAGGGGACTGATGACCTTAGAAGTTAAGTCCCATAGTGCTCAGAGCCATTTGAACCATTTCATGTTCGCGAACAACGATGGAGTTGTCGCTGCGCCAGAATTGTTCCTGGTAGGTTTGAAGAACATTCTGAAAAATTTGAGCGAATGATTTTGCGCACCGAACATTTGCGGGACGTAATCGAGAAGTCATTTCGTGCACAAAATTCTGCACCGGCAACACATTCGCTGTTATGGACGGCTGTAGAGGCAGCATGTCTCAATATTTCTGCAGGGGGCTTCGAATGACTTGTTGAGTCCATGCCAAGTCGAGATGCTGTACTGTGGCATGCAAAAGGATATCCGACATGATATTAGGAGATATCCCATGACTTTTGTCACTTCAGTTTTTGTAATGTTTTGTATATGAAATATGTTTTTTTGCTCTTAAATTGTAATACCACAACACGCTCTTAGGCCTATAAAAGTTGTAAGTAGCTGTATAGGTTTAAATGTTGGTAACGCCCCGTAGCGCTCTCTATTAAAATCGCTGACTGCGCTGTGTGCAGTCTGTGGCTGGTTGGACTCGTCGTTGAAAGTTTTTCGTCAGCGTAGTGTTGGGCAGTTGGATGTGAACAGCGCGTAGCGTTGTGCAGTTGGAGGTGAGCCGCCAGCATTGGTGGATGTGGGAGAGAAATGCCAGAGGTCTGAGATGTTAATATGAGTGGACGATCTGGTGTGTGTCCGTCAGAAAAAGAGATTTGTTAAACTGGATGTCACGAATATATATTATGACTTTTGAACACTATTAAGGTAAATACATTGTTTGTTCTCTACCAAAATCTTTCATTTGCTAACTATGTGCATATCAGTAGTTAGTGCCTGCTGTAGTTAGAATCTTTTATTTAGCTGGCAGTATTGACGCTCGCTGTATAGCAGTAGTTTGAGTAAAGAAGATTTTTGTGAGGTAAGTGATTCATGAAGAGTAAAGGGCTATTCTTTTGAAAGTCAGATTACATTGCGCTAAAATACTGTGTGTCAGTTTAGAAATGATCAGAATAGGTAAAGAGAAAACAGTGTCACTACGTTCAGTTTCACTCTGGAGTTTGAAAATCAAGTAACGTTGAAGTTTTACCAGCACAGTCATTCTTTACATTCAAAGGGAAAGTTACATATGTCGACCCTTAGCCGAGGGTACCCCACTGCAATCTTCTGATTTTATCTTGTAGTTTGAGTTATTAGTATAGTCACTGCTTATTGCTAGCGCGTAACTGTAAACAGAATTTCCTTGTAGTTGTAGTTTTTCATTGTCGTATTGTAAAACAGTTGTGGCATCCCTGTAGATTTGCACAAAGTATTTCGCAGTCGTGCTTACAATTAATTAGATATTATTTTCAGTGCCATTTTAATGTGTTTTCTTATTTTTGATCTTCTAATTGTGGTTTTCTGTGTCATCGTGTGAAATACGTGATAATTATGGCGTGTGAAAAACGTAACACTAGGCTCCAAAGTAAACTGAGAAATAATAGTGACGAGGAGCGTAGCTTATCAGCACCACTGTGTAATGAATTAACAGACATTCAAAGTAATAATTTGGTAATTGTGCATATGGAAATGGACCAGGCAATAAATAATGGTGTGGATGGGAAATAATTAGTGAACAGGGAAATATTATCGATCGATCTGTTGACAACAGCTCGCCTCAGGAATCCGAAATGACAGGACAAAATCTTGCAAATAACGTAGATTCAGGTTTTGCGTCTTTACCTCTTTCTCATTTAAGTCAAGACATATTATCTGCTTTTCAAAATGCGACTGACACAACGCTTGAACAAAGTCAAAAACAATCACAGCAACAGCTTCAAAAGTTAGACACAATGAAACAAAATCGGAGACAAACACAGCAAAAGCTTCAAAAGTTAGACTCAATGGAACAAATGCCTGAACAAACACGTGAAGATTTAACTGCCGAGTTACTTAAAATCGAATCGAAATGTCAAAAAGTCTGTAATGACATAAAAACACAAATTTGTAAGCATTTTCAACCTATGTTTCCGCGTCATCAAAATGCATTACAGAATCACGAAGCAGCCATAAAAGAACTGCAAACTATTGTTCATGAAAATCACGACACTTTGTAAGCTAAAACTGACTAAGTTGCATTTACCGATTCGGTTACGCAACTTGCAAAAACTCAGGAAAACTTAAAGGACAAAGTAGATACGCTTTCGACACAAATGGACACTCTGAAACTTGGTTCAGAAAACACACGGAGGAAATTAGTTCATTATCGGAGAAAGTAGCCGAACTTTCCTATCAGTTCACTGACTTATCTACAAAGGTGGATGATGATCTGAATGACACAAGACCGGTAGCCTTTATTGACACAGAAGAGAACGAGCAACAAACAAAATCAGAATCAAATTAATACGCAACACAAAGGAGAAATCCGGGAACTACAAGATCAGTTGGCGCAGGTAATACAAGAATTACATATTTCAGAGGACACTCGCGCTCCGACACGAGAAGAAGGATTTAGAAATACGGAAAAGCCACAAAGTAATAACACAGGGCATTTCTGAAATCATGAAAGAAATTGGCAAGGTGCACCGAATTTTGAGATGGAACCGCCGATACGACGTAACAACGACCGATTTGCGACCCGCTGCCACGATGATTTTGGCTATAAGCTGTTCATTACTACACATTTAAGAGTTCTGGTAACGACATTCATCCACAAGCGTGGCTTCATCAATTCTCTCATTGTTTTCCTCTGAACTGGTCATTAGAGCACAGATTAGAATTTATGTGTGACTACTTGGAGAATGAACCAGCTGCAAGAATACGATCGGTCATTCGCTATTGTCACAGTTAAGGAGAATTTTAAAATGCCTTCCTCTTAGCAAATTGGTCTCAAGCTACTCAAGATCGCGTAAAACATAGCACCATAATGATAAAGCATTTTGAACAGTCTGAATTTTCCAGTCCGGTAAAATATTTTGAAGACATGTTGCACAAAAATCAGTATTTGACAAATCCGTACAGTCCCTCGGAACTCGTCCGCATTTGCTTAATTGAATTGCCGGAACATTTACGACATATTATTTTGGCAGGACGTTGCAAAGACGACATCGAAGCTTTTCAGGGACAGTTGCAAGAATTGGAAATAGACACTGATAGTAGCGGAATGCGATAACAGGAACACAACAATTACAGGTCATATTCATCACAATTTCATGACGGCAGAAATAATAACTGGACACGACAAGACTACTTTCATAACGCAAATCGTGGCCAAAACAGACGCCACCCATATGACAACCGTTGGCAGAGTAACAACAGTTATAGGGAAAGATCGCATTTCCATAGTAATGAATTTGACAGAGACAACCGTAGAAACAGACAATATTGGAACCAGAACAATTATTATCAACGGAGACAAAATGACTTCAGACGCAACGGTCCACTTCGCAGTTACGACTCTGGGAGAAATTCGCCATCACATAACCGACAAGAAAGAAACTATAGAAATTGCCGACATGACGACAGACGCTTTAATCATGACGACAGACCTGAAGTTAATCAAAATCGGCATGATTCAAACAGGAGAGGGCCCTCTCGACAAGTTGAAATTGTAGAGGTTAGATCTCCGAATCCCAATAACAACGTGCGACAACAAAGAGACAGTAGACAATGACTCACACTGTTGGCAGCCACAAAACATACTTACGAAGCTGACGACGTAGCTTCCATGGCTATTAATTACGTAAAAATGGAAAACATTAGGGACATCTTACTCCAGGAACACAATGTAAAACAGAGTAACATTAAATATCCTGTAGTTCACATTACAGTAAATGATGTAAAATTTACGGCAGTACTCGATTCTGGCAGTCCCATTTCCGTAATTAGTGAAACAGCTTTTAGCAAATGCAACAAATCGAACGATTGCCCCACGCATCCTTTACGTTACATTAAATTACAAGGTGCAATCTTTCGAAAAAGTATAAATGTACGCCGACAAACTGACTTAGAATTCTTTTGTCAAAGCCACAGATTCACCATGAACTTTCTTATTGTTCCATTATTGTCGAAGGAAATTATATTGGGAGCAGACTTTTTGATTGAATACAAAGCAATATTAAACTTTCACGATGCTGAAATAAGTTTAGAGAAAGAGGGTAAGTCAATAGCTTTGAAATTTGAAGATTGGCTCTCAAATCATGACGAGGAAATTAAATGGCTTTACCTCTTGTTAGACAACAGTTCGGAACTTTCGACGGAACTTGACACTAATAGTCACTTTGCAAGTATTGACAGGGATGATATTGATGACGTATTTGATACTAATGACTTAATTCAGAATAAAATCCAAACAACTGAGAACTGTAATGACACTAATAAGCAAGACGTTTTTGACATTTTACAAGCACATTCGCAAGTTTTTACTCACAAAACAGGAACAATCAAAGGATTTCAATACCAGTTTCGTGTTCGTGAGCATACTAAATTTTGTGCCAGACCATATGTAGTTCCAGCACATTATAGGGACTGTATCAGAACGGAAATACAATCTATGCTTGACGAGGGCATTACTGAACATGCTATAAGCTCATACAACAATCCTCTACATGCTGTTGAGAAGAAAAATGGATCGATCAGGCTTGTGTTAGATTCGAGGCAGATAAATACTATCATCATTCCGTAAACAGACAGACCACAAACGTTGGAAGAACTTCTTCAAAATTTTAATGGTGTAAAAGTGGTGTCTTCTATTGATCTCAGATGCAGCTTTTATTAGATGAACTTCATCCAGAATGTAGAAAATACACAGCTTTTCTTTGTTTCGGCGTTTGTTATCAGTTTCGGAAACTTCCTTTTGGTTTGAAAATTTCTTCGGCAGCATTCATTCGTGGGCTAAGTTCCATATTACCTGAGTTCTTAAAACGTCGTATCACCTTATATGTGGACGATATTCTAATAGCAGAAGATTCAACATTGTGTTACGTATTTTTGCAGAATCTGGAATTACAGTTAACTTGGAAAAGTTTGAGTTCGGTAGGACAAAGGTGAAGTTTTTGGGACACATTATTTCTTCTAAAGGCATTCATCCAGATCCTGAAAAGCTGAAAGCAATCAGAGCCATTCCAGTTCCATCCACAAAAAAACAAGTCCGCAATTTTCTAAGTCTCGGATTCTTCTAAAGTCGGTCTTGGTGCCCATTTATATAAAGAAGCCATAGAAAATGACACTACTGTTCAGAAAAATCATCGCTTTTGCTAGCCGCGTGCTAACAAAACCTGAAAAAAATTATTCTGTCACTGAATTAGAAGCTTTAGCTATCGTATGGGCATTTAACACATTCCGTTTATTTCTTTCTGGTAAACACGTAAAGGTTTACAGTGATCATCGTCCATTAGAGTTTCTTATATCTTCAAAATTAAATCATGACAGATTTAAACGTAGGGCATTGTTTCTGCAAGAATTCCACTTCACAACAGTCTACATTCCCGGCAAGGAGAACATTGTTCCGGTCGCACTATCACGTTCACCAGCTGGGCTTGAGAAAAGCAACACAGACGGCAACCTCGAAAAAAATTTCAGTATTCTTTACATTCAGAAAGTCGCCTTTGAAAACATCACCACATCTTTAAAGGACATTGCTCATGAACAAGATAAGGATCCGATTTGGAAAGACATCAAAAGCAAATGGCATGAAAGGACAAGCACGTAAATTCGGCATTATTATCTGGTTAGAAACAACATACTTTTCAAACGTTGCACTGCTGATGCCAAGCTATGGGTACTTTGCATCCCTGACGATTTTGTTAGTAAGCTCATTTGGTACATTCATTTCAGCTACGCATTTTGGTCCACGAAAATGTTATCATATTCTTCTGACGAGTTGTTATTTTAACAATATGGAAAAGAGAATTCGAAGAGTCTTGTCTATTTGTAAACTTTGTCAAAACGCTAAACCATCTACCATCTTACATCGTGCTCTGTTGTTTCCTATCATTCCTACTAAATTAAAAGGATTTGCTGCTGTTGATCTTTTGGGACCCCTTGTCAGAACATCGAATGGATTTTCGTACGTTCTAGTCGCTGTTGAACTTACTTCAAAATTTGTTTCTTTCACACCGTTACGTAAAGCCACTGGACCGTCTGTATCCAACGCCTTTCTTAAAGATTTCGTACGTGAAGTTGGACACGTTGCTACGGACCGCAATTCAGATCTGCTGTTTGGTCATGCATGCTTCGGAATCACGAAGTCAAACCTGTTTTTATTTCATTGTACTCACCACATTATAACCCATCTGAATGGATTATGAAAGAAATAAACAAGCTTTGCAGACTTCATTGTCACAGAAAGCATCAGTATTGGGACAGATATTTACAGGTACACTTATTTCAAAACGTGCTGAATGAAATGCCTCATGACTCCACTGCTTTTCCACCTATTCTAGAACTGAAGAATGAAGAACCACCGAACAGAATCAGAGAGCTTTTACCTTTTCCGAATATATGTAAACTTCGACACAAAGACATAACTGATTTGGCTACTAAAAATATAAATTCTGCAGCAGACAAAAGGAGAAAACTACACGGAAAAGCAAATGCAAAGAAACTATATAATGGTCAGAAAGATCTCATTAAAGCTCATTCATTGCCACATAAGAGTCATAAATTCTTTCTGATTTACAATGAGCCTTACAGGATCCGACGTATACCACATGATAATTGCGCTGAAGTTGAAACTCCGCATACTAAGAAAAGTAAAGGACTACACCACATTTCACATGTAAAAACGTTTATTGAGAGATAATCTTCCTTTTAACTTAGTCTTTGCCATAAAATTTTTCACTTCACTTTACTATCACGCGTTGTCATACTTAGAAACTGTTAACATGCAATAATGTTTTGAATTAACTAAATGGCTCTGAACACTATGGAACTTAACATCTGAGGTCATCAGTCCCCTAGAACTTTAACTAACCTAAGGACATCACACACATGCATGCCCGAGGCAGGATTCGAACCTGCAATGAAGTTAACTATCCAGTCAAGAACCTAGGGAACTTATTTAGACAGTAATTACGAATGCATTGTTATAGTGAACGGACAACACAGTGTTATTGTGTATACATTTTTGTTTGTTGGTTGCAGGATTACATAACGACTATAGTGCTTACATATTTGGAACATTGACTGCTAATGAGAATATAATGCAACATTTTGGTTTACTTAAAAAGGTATTTTGTATTTAAAGTAGTATCTGAGAGATTACAGATAACTTATTATTTGGTTTGTTTGACAGCTACACGGTTATATCACGACGCTACTAATGAGTGACACAATTTACATTCTTACTTTTGCACTGTATTTGTTTTGTGACTGCACAGTTTTTCTGCATTCTCCTGAAAAGTAAAACATGTTTTAGCAGTAACTTTTGTGGTATAGCTACAATGAGACACCCTTTCCTGTAACACAACAATACGTTACAGTGCAGAATTTTCTTGATCACGGCAATTAGCGTAATAACTACGACATCTATACGCATAGCATTTCACTTTTGTTTATGACATTGATTACTGCAGAACTTTGCTTATGGATGGCGGTAGATACGACACTTGGCACAGTTTTACCGTTAAGTAATGACATAAATTATCTTACAGCAAGACGCACAGTTTAGAGCTACTTGGAACATTTTAGAAAAATTCTTGAATTACAGTGATACAGTGAAGGTTTTTAGTGATATATTTCATCTTCCGAGGTCATAATTGCAATAACCCTCAGGGGAGTATGCTTAATTTGTGTACTAAGTGTGTGGCAAGCACTAGGAGCCCTAGCTAATATGGTATTTGCTTATTCAGTTTCACACATCAGTACCATATTTCTCTAACAGACCATATTTCTCTGAGAGACAAACTTTTTTTTCCTATGTCAGTGACACATGTTTACGTAATTACAAATGGTTCAAATGGCTCTCAGCACTATGTGACTTAACATCTGAGGTCATCAGTTCACTAGAACATAAAACTACTTAAGCCTAACTAACCTAAGGACATCACACACGTCTATACCCGAGGCAGGATTCGAACCTGCGACCGAAGCAGTTGTGCGTTTCCAGACTGAAGTGCCTAGAAGCGCTTGGCCACACCGGCCAGCATGTATACACAGTTGGATAACTTCACATTTATGAAATTGTATTTGGTCTGCATTTTGAGAACTGTTCATATTTCCTTGAGAAACCACTGTGATACTACTAGAGCAATTTTTTTAGAGAATTTGAAATTACTGAAGAAAGCTACGACATTTTTGAGATTTGGTTATGGTGTTATGATGTTATTGCGACGACGATGTGTATTGTGATGTCGAGGTGTGGTTGTGATCATTGTGAAGGGTTAGTGTGTGTGTGAATGTGAGTACCACAATGCCGATGGAAAATGTTTTAGACACTGTTATATATGAGATTTTGTTTCTGCACACTTCTAACGTAAATTTGCGACCTGTGAAATTTTTATTGGCATCTAACTGTCAAAGTAGTGGAAACTGCTGTCGTAAACATTTCAGTAAAGTAGGTAAGTGACCTAGACATTGCGCGCTGTAGGCGTCCAGCTGCACGACTGTCGCCTGGAAAAAAACCATTACTTTGGGCCTTTCAGAGGCACAAGTGTAGAAAAAAAGAGACAATTAACCTCGCTATTGAAATTTCTTTGTAGAAAGCATCGCAAACACGACACGCTCATACTTGAAAACATATGAGTACTCTTTGAATCTCGTACTTTCTGATATATACTGAAATGCCTATGAAATATCTTATGTCTACACACCTCATTATGAGTACTGTCTTTCTAGTTGAGAGATTTTTTTTACTGCCTTATGAAATGCCATATGGCTAATGAATGACATCTTTATACTTTGCTTTGTATATATTTGCCTATTTTATTTGATATCTAGATTCTAGCTGCGCTGCAGCATTGGTTAACATACAGGAAAAAATTAATAGATGCACTAAAGTAAATAATTTCCGTCTACATATCCATTAAATAATAATTTCATGGTCTACTTTCTTAAAAAAAGGGCAGAACTAGGAAACAAAAGAAGTACAGGAAGGAGAACTGATATACATGTTAGGATGTAAATAAACATTTACCTTCAGAGGAATTGCATACATAATTTTTTTCATCGACTTGGTAACTTGTTTGGTAGAATCAATTATTGTGATGCATCCCTCTAGTGCTAAGATGTGACCTGGGTATTAAGGTATAAATAGACATTCTATTGGTTATGAACTTTAGATTAAAACTGAAGAAACTGCAAAAACGTGGGAATTTAGGGAGATGGGATCTGGAAAAAATGACAGAACCAGAGGTTTTACAGAGTTTCAGGGAGAGCATTAGGGAACGATTGACAGGAATGGGGGAAAGAAATACAGTAGAAGAAGAATGGGTAGCTTTGAGGGATGAGATAGTGAAGGCAGCAGAGGATGGAGTAGGCATAAAGATGAGGGCTAGTAGAAATCCTTGGGTAACAAAAGATATATTGAATTTAATTGATGAAAGGAGAAAATATAAAAATGAAGTAAATGAAGCAGGCAAAAAGTAATACAAATGTCTCAAAAATGAGATCGACAGGAAGTGCAAAATGGCTAAGCAGGGATGGCTAGAGGACAAATGTAAGGATGTAGAGGCATATCTCACTAGGGGTAAGATAGATACTGACTACAGGAAAATTAAAGAGACCTTCAGAGAAAAGAGAACCACTTCTACGAATATCAAGAGCTCAGGTGGAAACCCAGTTCTAAGCAAAGAAGGGAAAGCAGAAAGGTGGAAGGAGTATATAGAGGGTCTATACAAGGGTGCTGTTCTTGAGGACAATATTATGGAAATGGAAGACGATGTAGATGAAGATGAAATGGGAGATACGACACTGCGTGAAGATTTTGATAGAGCGCTGGAAGACCTAATCAGAAACAAGGCCCCGAGAGTAGACGACATTCCATTAGAATTACTGATAGCCTTGGGAGAGCCATCCCTGAAAAAACTCTACCATCTAGTAAGCAAGATGTGTGAGACAGGCGAAATACCCTCAGATTTCAAGAAGAATATAATAATTCGAATCCCAAAGAAAGCAGGTGTTGACAGATGTGAAAATTATCGAACTATCAGTTTAATAAGCCATGGCAGGAAAGGCAAACCTACGTTTCTTGCATTTCTAGACTTAGAGAAAGCTTTTGACAAAGTTGACTGGAATACTCTCTTTCAAATTCTAAAGGTGGCAGGGGTAAAATACAGGGACGAAAGGCTATTTACAATTTGTACAGAAAACAGATGGCAGTTATAAGAGTCGAGGGGCATGAAAGGGAAGCAGTGGTTGGGAAGGGAGTGAGTCAGGGCTGTAGACTATACCCGATGTTACTCAATCTGTATATTGAGCAGGCAGTAAAGGAAACAAAAGAAAAATTCGGAGTTCGAATTAAAATCCATGGAGAAGAAAAAAAGCTTTAAGGTTCGCCGATGATATTGTAATTCTGTCAGCGACAGCAAACGACCTGGAAGAGCAGCTGAACGGAACGGACAGTGTCTTGGAAGGAAGATATAAGAAGAACATCAACTAAAGAAAAGCGAGGATAATGGAATGTAGTCGAATTAAATTGGGTGATGCTGAGGGTATTAGATTAGGAATGGAGACGCTTAAAGTAGTAAATGAGTTTTGCTATTTTGGGAGCAAAATACCTGATGATGGTCGAATTAGAGAGGATATAAAATGTAGATTGGCAATGGCAAGGGAAGAGTTTCTGAAGAAAAGAAATTTGCTCACGTTGAGTATAGATTTAAGTGTCAGGAAGTCGTTTCTGCAAGTACTTTGTTTGGAGTGTGGACATGTATGGAAGTGAAACTTGGACGATGAATAGTTTGGACAAGAAGAGAATAGAAGCTTTCCAAATGGCTGCAGAAGAACGCTGAAGATTAGATGGGTAGATCACATAACTAATGAGGAGGTATTGACTAGAATTGGGGAGAAGAGAAATTTGTGGCACAACTGGACTAGAAGAACGGATCGGTTGATGGGACATATTCTGAGGCATCAAGGGATCGCCAATTTAGTATTGGAGGGCAGCGTGGAGGGTAAAAATCGTAGAGGGAGACCAAGAGATGAATACACTAAGCAGATTCAGAAGGATGTAGGTTGCAGTAGGTACTGGGAGATGAAGAAGCTTGCACAGGATAGAGTAGTATGGAGAGCTGCATCAAACCAGTCTCTGGGCTGAGGACCACAACAACAACAACAACAACAGACATTTCCTTTATCTGTATTGCTATCGTTACTGTAATATTTTTTCTGCTTGAGCTTTGTCATGTTTAGGTATAGTTTATTGCTTTTGCTTCTGCTGTTTGGCAGGCATTGTGCTATTGAATTTCACTTTGTATTATCTGCTAAGCCGGTTTTACTACTGACTTATTTTTCTTATTGCTGCACATGGGGCATTTGATTTGCTGATTTACATTTATTGCAGCTTGCTTTGCCACTTTGCATTTTTTTCTTGTTCTTGTTTGTGTTAATGTTTATGCTGCTGCATTGCCTTGTCCCTTAGTTTATGTATCTGAACTCAGTAGATTTAAATTAGCTTAAGAAGGGGATATTATATAAGAAATTATCTATGAAGAATAGGGAAAGACTGCATTGAGAAGTTATATGAAAAAGATTTGGGCCAAAAAAGAGTATTGTACAATTAGAAATAGTTATTTTGAAAGAGGGTCTAAATAGAAAAGTAGGGTTTAGGGACAACAGGGTTAGGTAGGATTTTCTTGACAACAAATATGGAGATAAAAAATACGTGAAAATACTAATACACAAAGCATGCGTAGATGGGGCTCTTTGGGAATAATGATGAACTAAGGGAGATCTCCGAGAAGTAAAGAAAGTGTTGAAACTTCCTGGCAGATTAAAGCTGTGTGCCGGGCCGAGACTCGAACTCGGGAACTTTGCCTTTCGCAGGCACGTGCTCTACCAACTCAGCTACCCAAGCACGACTCACGCCACGTCCTCACAGCTTTACTTTTGCTGTAGTTGAATTCTTTTATCTTGGCGGTTCGCGCATGCCTGCCCAGACGCGGGAGATTGCTGTGTTGGCAGTTGCAAATGACGCACGCGCCAAGAGAATCAGTGCCATAGTATAGTATAGTTCGTAAACTTACGTTTAGGGGGGAGCGCGCAGTTTATGAAGTAAAGCCACCACGGCCGCATTAACCCTTTCGCTGCTAAAGAGACGTGCTACCCGCATTCCGTGCTGTGTGCGATTTTGTCATCACTGCTCGCCTGTGCAAAAATGGTTCAAATGGCTCTGAGCACTATGGGACTCAACTGCTGTGGTCATAAGTCCCATAGAACTTAGAACTACTTAAACCTAACTAACCTAAGGACATCACACACACCCATGCCCGAGGCAGGATTCGAACCTGCGACCGTAGCGGTGGTGCGGTTCCAGACTGTAGCGCCTTTAACCGCGCGGCCACTCGCTCGCCTGTGCAGATACATGGTGTTTCAACTGCTTTGACACACTTTATCATTCGAATTCACAAAAACTATTTGGCCCAAAAATTTGATTTTTACACATCTTCTTGACTGATACCTTCCCCCCCATAAATGACTTAATTTTGTTTCGATGTTCAATGCAGTTATTGTGCAGCATTAGATGTAGTAAACCATTGCACGAAATTTTGAAGAGTTTGCATAGGTAAAAGTCCATAGGGCATACTTTCCGTATGGTCGATTTTAGTTGCCACTAGAAATTTCAAAAAATTGCATTCAAACGAATAAAATTCATGAAGGTTTATAATTTATATAAAAAACAGCTACCAGCCACATGTGGCTGGTAGCTGTTTTTTATATAAATTATAAACCTTAAGTACAACAGCCACGTTTCTCAACATGTCGTCTTTCGACAAAATAGCGTTAAAATTCATGAAGTTAGACACTTCGATATTGTTTGTAAATAAAGAAAATATTAAGCACCCAACGAGGTTTGAATTCAGAACCTTTCGCTTAGTAACAAAACACTTTAACCATTACGCTAACGCAGCTCGTCATTTAATAGATCTCCCAGAGGACTTTAATATGTCACGCAAAATACCGACAAACACTGTTGGTATGATTATAAATTATTCACGTTTCGTCGAAGTACGAGAGGAAATAAACAATTACTGCTGTTCTTTATTGCAAAAAAGCGGTTAGTGGGAATAATACAAACACCTTTTCTTGCTATCGCCTGAAGTAGGATGCTTATTGTTTGTTTGGTTTAATTAATTAATAGAATATGAAGCAATTGGTATAAAGAATGCTTTTTCCAAACTTTCTATAAAAGAAAGTCTGCTATCAAGACACTGCTTTTGTTCAATTACTTTATTTATGACTGAACGTTTCTAAAATTGAAGACACTCGTCCGAGCTGTGCACACCAGTCGAGCTCTGGCAACGTCGTTCTCTGTTCATTGACTGACTGTGTTTTGTGACGTCAGACGCGCAGAACGAACCTAAACTCGGCCGCCGTCGTAAATGACGCGCACTTTAGCAGGAGAGCTTCTGTAAAGTTTGGAAGGTAGGAGACGAGGTACTGGCAGAAGTAGAGCTTGAGGACGGTGCGTGAGTCGTGCTTGGGTAGCTCAGTTGGTAGAGCACTTGCCCACGAAAGGCAAAGCTCCCGAGTTCGAGTCTCGGTCCAGCACACAGTTTTAATCTGCCAGGAAGTTTCATATCAGCTCAAACTCCGCTGCAGAGTGATAATCGCATTCTAAAGAATGTGTTGTTTGAAAATGAAATACGATAAATACTGCAGTACCAAATGTTCTACTGAAAACAAACCCTGTCCTTTCCTTCTGTGTTATTCCGCTATATGTTTATGTGTACCCTTGTGTGTCTATGTTCTTCCTGTCTTTATGTGTTCATCTGATAAGAGTTATATTGTAGAATTTTTCTAATACTAAGCTGCATTTACTATGATGAGGAGTACTGTTATCTTCAAATACAACCTGTTCTTTACTCTGGAAAGATGTTTAGATCTTACTTATTCTGTTATGTTTTCTTTTTTATGCCCAAGTATCAATTTTATTTTCTGTTGCGGAAACAATGGAACAAACATGCCAAATTTAAACACACGCAAAATCCCCAAGACTGGCGATCTTGTACAGAAGCTCGAAATTTAGCGCGAACGTCAATGCGAGATGGTTACAACAGTTTCCACAACAAAACTTTGACTCGAAACCTGGCAGAAAATCCAAAGAGATTCTGGTCGTATGTGAATTATGTTAGCGGCAAGAAACAATCAATGTCTTCTCTGCGCGATAGCAATGGAGATACTATCGAAGACAGTGCTGCCAAAGCAGAGTTACTAAACACAGCCTTCCGAAATGCCATCACAAAAGAAGACGAAGTAAATATTCCAGAATTCGAATCGAGAACAGTCGCCAACATGAGTAACGTGGAAGTAAATATCCTCAGAGTAGTGAAGCAACTTAAATCACTTAATAAAAACAAGTCTTCTGGTCCAGACTGTATATCTATTAGGTTCCTTTCGAAGTATGCTGATGCATTAGCTACATACTTTACAACCATATACAACCGTTCACTCGACGAAAGATCCATACCCAAAGACTGTAAAGTTGCACAGGTCACACCAATATTCAAGAAAGGTAATACGAATAATCAACTAAATTACAGGCTCATATCGTTAACGTCGATATGCAGCAGGATTTTGGAAGATATATTGTGTTCGAACATCATGAATTACCTCGAGCAAAACGGTCTATTGACACACAGTTAACATGGGTTTAGAAAACATCGTTCCTGTGAAACACAACTAACTCTTTATTCGCATGAAGTGTTGAGTGCTATTGACAAGGCATTTCAGATCGATTCCGTATTTCTGGGTTTCCGGAAGGCTTTTGACACTGTACCACACAAGCGGCTCATAGTGAAATTACGTGCTTATGGAATATCGTCTCAGTTATGTGACTGGACTTGTGATTTCCTGTCAGAGAGGTCACAGTTCGTAGTAGTTGACGGAAAGTCATCGAGTAAAACAGAAGTGATTTCTGGCGTTCCCCAAGGTAGTGTTATAGGCTCTTTGCTGTTCCTTATCTGTATAAACGATTTGAGAGACAATCTGAGCAGCCGTCTTCGGTTGTTTGCAGATGACGCTGTCGTTTATCGACTAATAAAGTCATCAGAAGATCAAAACAAACTGCAAAACGATTTTGAAAAGATATCTGAATGGTGTGAAAAGTGGCAGTTGACCCTAAATAACGAAAAGCGTGAGGTCATCCACATTAGTGCTAAAAGGAACTCGTTAAACTTTGGTTACACGGTAAATCAGTCTAATCTAAGAGCCGTAAATTCAACTAAATACCTAGGTATTACAATTACAAACAACTTAAATTGGAAGGAACCCATAGGAAATGTTGTGGGGAAGGCTAACCAAAGACTGCGTTTTATTGGCAGGACGCTTAGAAAATGTAACTGACCTACTAAGGAGACTGCCTACATTACGCTTGTCCGTCCTCTTTTAGAATACTGCTGGCCGGTGTGGGACCCTTACCAGATAGGACTGATGGAGTAAATTGAAAAAGTTCAAAGAAAGGCAGCACGTTTTGTATTATCGCGAAATATGAGAGAGAGTGTCACAGAAATGAAACAGGATTTGGACTGGACATCATTTTCGTAGCGACGAAATCGTCTCAAGAAATTCCAATCACCACCTTTCTCCTCCGAATGCGAAAATATTTTGTTGACACCGACCTACATAGGGAGGAACGATCATCACGATAAAATAAGGGAAATCAGAGCTCGTACGAAAAGATACAGGTGTTCGTTCATGCTATACGAGATTGGAATAATAGAGAATTGTGAAGGTGGTTCGATAAACCGTCTGCCAAGCACTTAAATGTGATTTGCAGAGTATCCATGTAGGTATAGAAATATTCTCTTTTTTTTCATTTATCTGCTTGTGTCACAATTCCTATACTACTCATGTATACGCTTATTTCTATTCTTTTGTAACACCTGGTTTACTACTAATGTTCTTAATTATGTTTTTTGTACCTTTATAGATGTATTCTCATGTCATAAAATTGTAATTGACACCAGTTCTTCAAATTAAGTAAATAGTAGGTTTTCATTTCAGTGCACACATTTCTGTTGGTCACAGTATATGCACAATATGTGAGAAGTTAGAAAAAAGGACTGTTAGTGCTATCACATGTGTTGATAATTCAGTAAGGGACTGGTTAACAGCATTGCTGGTTCGAAGGGCATTTCAAATTTATTTATTTATTTATTTTTTGTGAGTCCACAAGTGGTGGTTCATGAACTTGCTATATTATCTGCAAGACTCTTCGATGGTGATTGTGGACCGCACAGTCGCAACGGATGGCTGCTTGCCATCTCTACAAGGACTATAGTGGGTCTCCATCTTTGGTGGCCCACGAATACCATAGTCTCTACAAGGAGTACAGTGGGTCTGCACCTGTGGTGGCCCACAAATACCATTATCTCTACAAGAAATACTATAGGTCTGCTCTGTGATGACCTACCTACCAATATTCTTCAAAACTTCGACTGACTCTGCTGTGGGTTTGCTCTGTCTGCATGTCAAGAGTCAGTACTGTCTTTCCGTTGGAAGGACCACAGTACTTCAAGACTGCATGGAAATCCACTACTTCCGTGTGCATTTTCTTTTACTGCTCAGAATTTGTGCATAAAACTGTAATTACTATTGTAATGAATGATCAGGACTGTCTTTATCTTTTGGCTTTTGAAAAAACTGCTCTGAGCACAGCCGGCCGCGGTGGTCATACGGTTCTAGGCGCTGTAGTCCGGATCCACGCGACTGCTACGGTCGCAGGTTCGAATCCTGCCTCGGGCATGGATGTGTGTGATGTCCTTATGTTAGTTAGGTTTAAGTAGTTCTAAGTTCTAGGGGACTGATGACCTCAGATGTTAAGTCCCGTAGTGCTCAGAGCCATTTGAACCATTTTGCTCCGAGCACTATGGGACTTGTGAGGTCATCAGTCTCCTAGAACTTATAACTACTTAAACCTAACTAACCTAAGGACATCACACACATCCATGCCCGAAGCAGGATTCGAACCTGCGACCATAGCGGTCGGGCGGTTCCAGACTGTAGCGCCTAGAACCGCTCGGCCAAAACGGCCAGCTAGGACTCAAAATCCAAATGAAAGTTTCAACAATTGTATATGGGAACGGACACCGAAAACTGTTCTGGTAGGAATAAATACTTTGAAAATAGGTGCGCTAGATGCTGTTCTATGTTTCAACGTCGGTGCAATGCCAAGGCTTAATGTTATGGAGCTGATGGGTGTGCATGTAAATATGCATACAGCACTAATAGACATTGACCGAAGGGGACTCTTCGAAGCAGAAAAATCAGTGTTGGAAACCACCAAAGAAGCAAGATTAAGAAAAAGAAGAGTGAAAAGTAGAAGGGAGGAAGAGAAACACAGGAAACGAGATGAATAGGTACCTGGGATGCATTAGTGCCATGCAAGTTTAACAGAAAAAGCAAGTTTTAACTTTAACTTTAATTTCCCAAAAGTTAAATTATTTCACGTTGTGGTACACTCAGGCGAAAAAATTACTAAACACAGAGAGCTGTAGTTTTGTATACTGTCTCAAAACATGCTTAACTACAAAGCAGACTACTCTTGTGACTTACCTTTGAAAAAAATGCTTTTTTGAAGAAAAACACTGAATTCATTTCTTAAGTATTTGATAATCATACTTAAAATTTTTTGTGCCCCAATTTCTGACAGCACCATCTTTTCAATAGTCTGCTTTAAAGATGATAGTGTAAATAACTTACAGGAAAAAAATAAACCTTCTACTTCGTTTGTATCTTGACTCATGTGTACCTATGGTGTACATTAATAATTAGCAAGCGTTTATTTCACTTGCAACAAAAAAATTCAATTAAAAAAAGTGTGAGAGCTAAAGCTGTGGTTCAGACACGAAGATGTTCCCAAAAGATGTCTTAACAGATGGTAAGCATTATATGGGCTTTCAAATCATATTCTTTGAGTTACACTGTTGGAAAACAGTTTTTTCACGGTTTCCCTTAGTATTCACGGATCAGTCCCCTTACCCCTTAACACACAACCTATATCTTAAGAGCGCATTTCCACATTGTCGACTCGCTCAGCAACAACACTACGTACACTGAACACACACGCTGCTGGTACGACGAAGCCAGTTTCATATCAGTTTTATCAAGCAGTGCTGCCAACTTACTTCCATTGTGCGTCGATATTCCGTGTACTCCTTCGGCCCAGCAGCGTTATCCGTGCTGGTGCGTTGCGACTGCCGAATGAAGCCAGACTGACTTAGGTCGTCCCGCCTCTTTAGCCGGTTGGCCTTGCCCGATAAAGGAGCATCGTTTTAAGTGCTTGACACAGCGGCGTCACACTCACGTGAGCTCACAGATAGCAAAACTGCTTACATCTAGTGGATGCGACGATAAGATATGCGGTTGTCATGTGAAACGGATTAGTGTCCCTACGACTTCCTGTTGTCTTCTGCTGAAATTTAAACCTCAATTGTTGATTTATTTTGGACGTCAATTACTCTCCGTAAAAGCGTTTAAACGTTGTATATTAGTTCATCAGTTACCTTTGTCAGCTTGCATACAGTTATAAATACGAAAATTTCGTTCATGATTAAAATCCGTCGAATACAGAATAGCTACACTTTGTGTTGTATGACAATCATTCCATGAACATTATTTTGAACGAAATTCCTTAAAGTGTATTACAATGCGTAAGATTGTAATCTTCGTGTACTTTTTGTTTTTCATTTTCTTTAAGGGATACAAAAATGGCAGTCGATTAAGTTAACCTTGATACGGCTACATACAGTTGTCATTAAGTAATGACAAGATTTGGTAAATACACTCTTGCTCTTTGAAGCGTTTCGCCCTGCGACGTGTTTATAGTCATCGCAAATACAATTATCATTTTCAAATGATTCAAATGGCTCTGAGCACTGCGGGACTTAACATCTGAGGTCGTCAGTCCCCTAGAACTTAGAACTACTTAAACCTAACTAACCTACGGACATCACACACATCCATGCCCGAGGCAGGATTCGAACCTGCGACCGTAGCGGAAGAAGCGGTTCCAGACTGTAGCGCCTAGAACCGCTCGGCCACTGCAGCCGGCTCATTTTCAAATGTCTTCTTGTCAATCGAAGAGGCATGCTGGGATCAGATGGCGTTAAGTTTATCCATGGTATTACATCTGGTTTCCCGGTGTCAGTCAGCTGAGCATTGGTTGTAAACAGTTGACCGGTGCGAAATTTTCGCACTCCTATAGCTGTAAATAATGACAGTATTTAGCATGAGTGTAATTTTTGGGATAGGAGTAGTGTGCGGATGAAGAGAAAACAACTTTAAAAACGAACTGAACGACGTGAAATAATAATCCTGAATTTATGAAAAAAGCCTTGTTTATATATATTTTGATGCATATAATTTTGAACAAAATTGCTTACTGGGCGTTACAGTAACTCTGTGTAAACGATACTTCACGTAGGAATGTAATCTTTGTACACTTTTTGTTTCTCATTTTCTTCAGTGAGTAGGCGCAGAGATAGTGGTCTACCGCAGTAGTCACGAATGTTATCTCTGACCATTCTGAATATAAACTATCCTGTTAATAAGTACTTTAAAACAAATAAAATAGTATTTCTAATAAGCTAATGTGAAAAGAGAGTTTGTAATTCGTGATCAGTAAGCTAGCTTCGTAAAATATAGGTGATAAGCTGGGCGTCCGAACACCCGTTTGCCTAATGATACTTAAGAACCTTTTTTATGTTAATATTCTCCACAAATAGTACGTTTTAGTACAAAATCGATGTGCAATGTCAGAAATTGCTTAAAAAACCTTTCCATCGATACCTCATTCATCCCTGTATGATCAGTACGTTTTGATGAAAGAGATTCTGACTTGAGAAATAATATATATGATACTATTGATGAACTTGGTAACTGACAGACGAGTCAAAGTTTTCTCGGTAGTAAACGTGATCGGGCTGTACTACCAGGAAAAAGCATTTCATTTAGGGAAAAAACCATTTGACCAGTAATGAACGTTGCCTGCGATAAGGCTTCCATAAATAACCATTATCGACAAGAAATGTTAAGTTCCATTCACACTCGACAGAACACCAGCAGGTCTAAACGTACAGTGTTCTCCCTTGTAGTTAATGATAGGGTTGTAATAGACTGTGACACATTTCAGTGACACAAATCTACTGTTGAACACCCAAAAGAATGGGACGAAAATCCTACCCAAATTATGGTCTGCACCAGCTGCAGCCAGTGAACGATGATACCATCCACCGTCGTGCGGAAATCGTTTCACGAGGGAGACACATATATGGAGCAACTACACAGCCTGACAAGAAAGGTGAAGCACGCAGAAAGGCAGGAGGGAAGGAGATGACACATAACTGGTTGATTTTAGTGATATTACCTAATGGACATTCAGCTGAGAGGTAGCTCTAAGCAGCATCCCAAACGAGCAATCCAACTGCGACTTTACCTGCAGTTAGTCATGCTTTAGGTAACTGGAATATGCATGGCTATGTTTAAAAAGGAATAGCTTGGTGTCGTAATAGAATCGAACCACACATGTCTGCTTTCATGTCCAGCAGATAACTCGCTGCAAATAATAAATAATCCGGAGATGTGATCCCGCAGTCGAATGGAATATGCATTGGCTAGAATTGCGAGCCGGCCGGAGTGCCCGAGCTGTTCTAGGCGCTACAGTCTGGAACCGCGCGACCCCTACGGTCGCAGGTTCGATTCCTGCCTCGGGCATGGATGTGTGTGATGTCCTTAGGTTAGTTAGGTTTAAGTAGTCCTACGTTCTAGGGGATTGATGACCTCAGAAGTTAAGTCCCATAGTGCTCAGAGCCATTTGAACCATTTTTTTTAGAATTGCGAATTAATCAAATAAACATAAATATTAAATAAATGATTAATGAATAATTAATAAAAATGTGTTCTACTGTAACTTCACTAACTGATGTAGACAACACCAGAGAATTCTGTTGAAAAACGTTTATTCAAGAGAGGAAAAAACACATACAGAAAACAACCTTATTATGATGCAATGAAGTTGCTTTGATAGCGTTATTAGAATGGTAAAAGTATCCCCAAACCAGGAAACGCGGAAAACTAACGTAAGCCCATTTCGTGATCACAATACACGAAATATTCGCCAGTTGACGTAATTTAGAGTTCAGTATGACAATTTCCATAGTAACACACGAGAGATGACAAGTAGAAACTCATGCTCTGTCTATTCACACATTCAGACCTCGCGAAAGTTAGCCTCTCTTCAAAAGTTAAAGTACTGTAGTGGCCATTCACACCCCGGAGCCTATAACCCACGCGACTGAATAACGCTCGTGGCCACAGACAGGTTTTCCTTTCACCAAATCAAACGTTAAATTGTCCCAAATCGCTCTCTTGAGCGCCCCCACTCGAGAAATGTCTTTCTCCACTTGACTCCAGTAGTATTCCGCCACTGCCCGCTTCTCCATTGGCTGAAGGTTGTCGCCACCAAAAACAGATCGTTATTATGTTCTACGGACGTGATTTTGAATTTAGTGATTTCCTCACTAAATTACTATATTACAACAACATGTAATATAAACATTCACACTCAGATAATTTACAGTAAATACAAGAAAAGTTTGTTCGTAAAAAATAAGCTAGCATTCTTGTGAAAGTCTGCTCACGTTAAGTGACTACAAAATCCTGTCAAATATCGCCTAAACAATTATTTATGTCTGTTAGATAAAACCCTCTTTTGGCACTCTTTTCAATAGTGGTATCAGCTATGATAGGCGACTGATCATTTTTAATTTACAGTGATTTTTGTATAGACTTTAATCATATTGAACTAAAGTTATTGGCGGTATTAGATTTCTTAAATAATTATACAAATTAGAGAAGATGTGAGGTACTCATGCTGCAACCAGTTACTGTGTTATGGTGGAGGATACAATGCTCTGACAACAATTTGCATAGTTAAAATGATATAAAAAAATAAATCAATAAATAAAATAGTTACAAATACATAGTTTTCAGTGATGTTAGCTATAGTCCAATGGCATAATCTAAAATATCAGTTGCTGAAATCGAATGAAGCATTTTAAGAGTCTGCAATTCCAGGGTTCATTGTGAAAATACAGTGATTACCAGAACATTCTGACCACCTAATTAATAGCTGGACTGTCCACCTTTGGCACGGACAACAGCAGTGACGTGTCATGGTATGTAAGCAATGAGGCCTTGGAAGGACGTTGCAGAGAGTTGGCACCACATCTGCACGCACATGTTACCTAATTCCCGTAAATTCCGGGGAAGTGGGGGTGATGAGCTCTGACATCCCAGATGTGTTCAATCGGGTTCAGATCTGGTGAGTTGAGGGTCCAGCACATCAATTGGAACTTGCCACTGTGTTTCTCGAACCACTTAATCACACTCCTCTCCTTGTTACATGGCGCATTATGTTGCTGAAAAATGGCACTGCTGTTGAAAAACGTTATTGTCATGAAGGTGTGTACGTGGTCTGCAACCAGCGTACGATACTCCTTGATCGTCATGGTGTCTTGCTCGACATCCACTGGACCCATGTATGGCCTCGTGGATCTTCCCCCGAGCGTAATGGAGCCACAGTCAGCTTGTCACTGTCCTGCAGGAGCTGTTCCCCTGGAAGACGACCGATTCGAGCCCTCCCATCGGAGTGATGAAGAATCAGACCATTGAATGCTCAGCCAATGCACCAGCGTCCAGTACCAATGGTCATATGCCCACTTCAGTCGAAGTGACCGATGTCGTGTTTTCAAGAACGGCACACGCATGGGTCGTCGGCTGCAGAGGCCCGTTGTTATGAGTGTTCCGTGCACTGTGTGTTCAGACACACTTGTACTCTGGCCAGCATTAAAGTATAATGTTATTTCAAGCACAGTTCGCCACCTGTCACGTTTTACTAGTGTGCCCAGCCTGCGACGTCCGACATCTTTAATGAGATGTGGTCAAGATATTGAAAATGTTATTGTTTCATTGGCTGTGCCTCATTTTCTTGAATATCAGTTGTGTTCAGATTTGTTTTATTGTGGAACTGTGATTTACTCTAGAATTTCTAGAAGTTGTGAGAGGCCGCCTTTCGGACTGCCTTATGTTCCACCATTTCTGGTGCACTCTCTGTCCTCTGACTAAGCGAGCAACTGCTGTCCACATGCTCTGGGCTCTACCCATTTCCTGCCACCCTGTTCCCACCTTTATATCTGGGCTGACCAGCAACGGTCTGTTCTGCTGCCCCGACCGCAGCACCTCTCAGTCTGGTGTACACTGGCTAGTATTCAGCCCCCCCCCCCTCCCTCCTACCAATTCTAGGTGGCCGAATAACCTGCCTATGTAAGTGTTATTTCAGTGATTATAAAACTGAATCAAATTTAGTGAAAGCTTATGAGCCTATCTATCAGTATGACAGTGCTGTCTTCTCCTGCATGCGTGCACTGATTTGGTTGGGAAGGGTGTCGTAAAGCCGTCTTATCCTCTCGTGAGGTAACCTGGTCCACAGCTGTTGATACGGGCACTGGGACCGAGCCAGCATCCGATCTGATGCCACAGGTGTCCAGCTGGGGATGGATCTGGGGCTGCTGCTGGCCACGGAAGTACCTCAACAACACGCAGATAATTCACAGGTACACGTGCGGCCACTGGAGGAACGTTGTCCTGTTGAAAAATGGCGCCACAATATTGTCGAATGAGGTAACACATGAGGACGCAGGACGCCCGTGACGTAGAGCTGTGCCGTGTTCCCTTAAGCACTGCCAGCCTTGACCTAAGACCATACCCGATGGCTCCACGCAACATTCCATCAGGAGTGACACCGCTTTGTCTCTCCAAGGTATTGGAAGAGTGGGGCCTCTCTTCAAGTCGCCGCTGCACTCACGGAGAATGGCCATCCAGGGCAGTGCACAACAGAGATTCATTGTTGAACACAATGCGACGCCATTCGTCAGCAACTCTCACTTCCCGGTGTTGGCACCTCTCCAAACGCAGATCTTTGTGTTGTGATGTTAATGGCAACCTGCACATGGGGTCGTAATTCCGCAGTCGGGCTGCCTTGAGCCTCCGACCAATGGTGTGGGATGACACAGAATGGAGCGACCTGAAGGATGGATGTCCAAGAACGCTTTCATTTTTCTTACATGTCTGGTCAGATAAACACGTCCACCGCACGTTTCGTCGGCTAAATTCGTATACGTGCTGCACAGATCGTTTTGTTTGTTTTTTAGCTCATCGGTAAGAGAATATGCATGATAAGTTATGCCACAACTTCCACAAATTCCTTTTCTCCCCATTTCTATCCAGTACTCCCTCATTAGTTACGTGATCTACCCATCTAATTTTCAGCATGTGACACCACATGTCAAAAGCTTCTATTCTCTTCTTGTCTGAACTGTATCTTCTGCCTCTCACTGGCATATAAAGCTACACTCCACACACCCCAGACAAATCCCTTCAGAAAAGCTTTCCTGACACTTAAATCTATATTCAATGTTAATAAATTTCTCTCCTTCACAAACGCTTTTCTTGCCGTTGCCAGTCTACATTTTATATCCTCTCTGCTTCGACCATCACCAGTTATTTTACTGCCCAAATAGCAAAACTCATGCACTAATTTCAGGGTGTCATTTCCTAATCTAACTGCCTCAGCACCGCCTGATTTAATTCGACTACATTCCATTACCCTCGTTTTGCTTTTGATGGTGTTCGTATTATATCTTCCTTTCAAGACGCTGTCCATTCTGTTCAACTGCTCTTCCAAGTCCTTTGCTGTCTCTGACAGAATTAGAATATCATCGGCACATCTCAAAATTTTTATTTCTTCTCCCTGAATTTTAATTCCTACTCCATATTTTTCTTTGGTTTCTTTCGCTGCTTTCCGAATGCACAAATTGAATAACATCGGATCATCATACATATAGGTGGTGAAAATACCAGAGAGGGGGTCTTCACGAGCTTAATAAACAGCTGTGGGCTGTTTGTAGCAAACCAATAAACAGCTGTGGGCTGTTTGTAGCAAACCAACTCCCAATAAGGAGTGATGCCTGTCTAGACACAGTTATCACCAACCTCAACACTTGGGATTATAATATCAGTGCAATTGGACCAATGGTTGCTGTTCACACCGCATTAGTAATGGAATTCAGGATGAAGAGCAAGAGTAAATTGGAACTAAGCGCTTGGCACTCAAGTTACGCAGTCAGTAGACGGATTAGCAAAGAAGAGGGACTAAATGACTTGAAAGTAGCAGTGCTGGTGTAAAATGGCAGCAGAAATTGCAGAAAAGAGGACCAGTAACTCATTTGATGTCCGTTCCAAACCTTAAAAACGAAATTCAATAACATGGTCCACATAATCCTCAAGACTCTGTAGACGCATTAAATGGAAGGGGAAAACCTGTTAAAGAGAAGATGTGGTATTCACCTGCATTAGATAAATTGAAATACGTTGTAATAATGTTGAAGGACCGAATGAAGATAGCCTTAGATCCTCTAACTAAAGAGCTGCTTCATTTAAATAGTTAAAATCCAAGAGATTTTACCGAAGGGAAATCGAGGATGCAAGAAAGAAATACAATGACAGGTTCAGTGAAGAGGCTCATAATTCATGTAAAGCAGATTGGAATCTAGTAAATGATCACAGGAAGAAGCCTACCGTCGCCTTATATTTTTGCAGTCCTGATTTCTTCGACCAGTAATTTGTTAGGATAGTGTAAAATTCTGTAAGTGAAATTTCAGACTGTGGTTTGCTTCCTACAGTTTATGTAAAAAATGTAAGCAGTTGCACTATTAAAAATTGGAATG
Organism: Schistocerca nitens; assembly: GCF_023898315.1. NCBI lineage: Eukaryota > Metazoa > Arthropoda > Insecta > Orthoptera > Acrididae > Schistocerca > Schistocerca nitens. The sequence goes on from NC_064622.1 coordinate 16,626,371, forward strand.
ACGCGCGCCCTAAGGACATTGTAAAAATAGTGAATTCGCATAAAAATTCAGAGTGTGCAGACATACGGGGCAACTCCCGCACGGTCCTAAAGAAAATTGTTCCGGAGCCTGCTCATCCACTACCCATAGTGCTCAACAAGTATTTACCCTTCGGTATCTTTGTGGCGGTTCCACCTGCTTTTAATTGTTTCGGTTGTTGTCTGTGACGACGTACTTCGTTGCTACACTGGCTGAAAAATGGGTTGTGGATTCCGACACACACTATTGTAAATTATGCAGCCGACAGGTGCACAGTTACGTTTTCCAGTACGTTAAATTTCACTTTGTACAACCCCCAATATTACACAGTTACATGGTCAGTGCACTATTGTTTAACCTTCGATAAACCTCATTAATAGTTAGCAGGCGAAACTCCACATACTCCTACAATAGTTTCTTGTTGAACATCTACGAGCAGTAAAACCTAGCTACAAAGTTCACAGTTCTTGCAGAATAATCAGGTACGTATGGAGCTGACACTGTCACTGTTTTTACACACGGCCTAATTGTTGAACACTTATTCCGCAGTTAATTTGAAGCATTGTTGTCGTTCTAACCAGCACAGGTTACTCGTCTGAAACTCGGCCGTGGACTGACTGTCTCGTGACCAAAAATCGGACCCTTATACATCATTACAATAATCGCTACTGAAACCACACATTGTTAGAAGTTAAATTTACAGAAATTACAATTAAAACTTAACTCACTCAATTAACTGAATACATCGAAAAATTGCGTCTTTTTAACATTTTCTTCTACTACGAGGTTTAGGCCGAATTATTTGTTTAAATCGTGAAATTAACAAGTATAGTTACGCAAACAATACTTTTGACAAAACTGTTAATTACTTTGCAATTAATGAAGAGCTTGTTTTGCTAACATGTTTTTGAATAGAGGTAAATAGATACTTTAAGATTAGTAGTTCTTCGTCTTCCAAATGTTTGCAATTATTACGTAATTTATATTTGTTTATATGTCAAAAATACGTAATTTATATGTGTTTATATGTCAACAATAGAATTTACGTTACGAATTACTGATTTCGCCCTATGATGAAAGATACTAACTAGGGATAGTCAAAACAAATTAGAAAATCAATTACATACATAAAACAAAGTACAAAATTAGGTCTGGTGTTATTTACTTTAAAACTAAGGGCCTGTCTTTCTCTTTAATGGAAATGCAGATTATGTTCACGTATGTTAATGATAATTAGTTAAAAGTAACAAAACGAATTTAAGGAGGCAGATGGAAAAACCGGAAGGGAATTAAAATTATCCCAGCCTGCTTCGTCACATCTTCCCAGAATTCCTGAAACTGGCACGGATAGTACCAGTCTACAAAAAAGGTAATCTATGTAAAGTGTCCAGTTTTAGACTAATTTCAATCATACCAGTTTAGCTTAAGTTATGGAGTCTGTGATGAAAGACCAGACACTCATTCATATTGAAGACAATAAACTCTTCCACAGTTTTCGCAAAAGACGGTCAATGGTAGTAACAGTACTGTGTTTGATTATAAAGGTAAGGCAAGGGTTAAGGCCAGAAAAAGTGTGGTACTGACACTCTGTGACCTGAGGAAGGCGTTTGATTGCACCTCGCTCAAGATACTACTTAAGCAGCTGAAGTGTTGCGGCACTGGAAGTGTTGTTCTGGCAACTCTTCAACGTTTTCTTGAAAACCGAAGGCAGGATGTATCAGACCATAAAACAGTCTCCCAAGAATTAAAGTTGGAGCATGTCGTAGTCCAGGGATCCGTTATAGACCCCCCTGTTCCTTATTTATGTGAATAATAGGTAAGCCCCATGCGAATGCTTACAGGCTTCAGTACCCCGAAAGTAAGACAGAGTTGGGTATCACAAACATTATGGATCTGAAGAAACTCGTGGATAATAGTTCCAATGTCTGTACGGACTCTCCCAATCTTTGGCAGAGACACAGTCTGGAGACCCGTGCGACGCCAACTGGTTGATTCTCCTGTCTATAGATTAGAGTCTGTAGAGAATCTGCCTCTCCCTGACAGATACATAGCCTGGTGAACTGTGCACTCCCAGTTGGATGAAAACTTATTTCAGTTTCCTGGTTTCATTCCTGCTTCTTTCCTGTCTTAATGAATAAGAATTATATTTCTACAAGTTTTTAAAGAGTCTAATTAGACTTAGACTTAATTCTTTTTATTCCGATGCGGAGCATAGGGCACAAAAGAGTCTAATAGTGAGTAATAGTCTTCCTAGTTTAAGTATTACTGCCGATTTTGACATATCAGGATCATGTAACGGTAATCACGGGAGGTGAGTGTGCGTTAAAAGTTTAAGATTTTCGTTGAAACGCTGCAGCTTCAGCCGAGAAGATTGTAGTACGAGTAAATTAGGCTATGACAGCTGAAGGTAACGATTATGAGGAAAATTTTTAAGTACAATGCACGACAGGAGTACTAAATACAGAAGCTTTTTAAAATCTGTAGAACTGATATCTGCATTAAGTACCATGCTAGTACCATACAGAGGCAAGAAAAAATGTTTCTGCTGTACTTCGAAGGAGAGGTGAGGATGTTTCGTAACGATCATATTTGTGTAAAAAGGTCAGCAGGCTGACATAAGAAAATGGAAGTGATGTCTCAGGGTGATGCATTCAGTAGAAATGGGTTGTAATAGGGTCAGTAGACTGACATAACTAGTGGAGAAATGGAAATGGAGTATATTTATTTCTCTCACGTCTCAAGAAGTGTTCTAAAAACGCATATGCTTGCTGTAAGACAAACGATTAATTAAAGTGTAAATACTAACTAAAACGGGCGATATTACGGGCAGATAAAATGATTAAGAAATGCGTATTATTGAGAAATGTAAATGTAATAGACACAGTTTTTTTTAAATGTAGACAACGAAAACGCATAGGAGTTGTCGATAAAGAAAGACTTTCGTAGTGAGCTAGTCCATATTCTAAGTGAGCCACACACAGATACAAGCTTGTTGAGGTCACTCGACTTTACGAAACAATCGAACAGCTATTACAAGAATAATTTAATGCAAACTAGCCAAAAGAAGACAAAATAAATATCTATCTGCATAGATATAAAGAAGAGTGAAGAAATCTATGAAGAGCAGAGGTCATGGATTCACAATGAAAAATTTAGTAAGATGACATTAATTATTTCGTGCGTTTTAAAGGATTTATGCTGCAATAATAATATTAAAAAAAGTTACTTTAAACAGAAAAGTCTTTCTGTTGACTTCGATTACGATATTGTAAATAAATAAGGAAAAGAAAGTAGATTTAGAATTTATTTTGTCCTTCCTTAGTAAAGTAAGAGAACAGAAGCTGACGCTATGTCATCTGTTTCTCTGGGACATTGTGCGTCTTGTAATTGCAGCCTGCGAGGCGTCTGGAGAGCACACAAACCAGAGTGACGTATGAGTACCAAAGATGTGCTTGTGGGGTCTATTGTTTGCTTTCTTTGCATCTGATGTCAAAGAGCACCAAAGTCAAAGCAACCAAATCAGCGAGTGCCGAGCATTGTTTAGAGCTCAATCATTCTATGCAGTATATTTATGCCAAGATTTTAACACAAACGTCGAGATACTGGAACAGCGCCATCAAAGAATCCTTTGACGTTAAGGTCGCGGAGAATCTCATTAACGATGACACATGTTTCCAGCTGAGCTCTGCCTGGAACCCGGCACTAGGTCTTCTGAAGACACAACGAAGGCAACGCCAAGACCCCAACAGACGCTTAGGACGCGCGTCTAATGGTATCCCAGACAACAGACACAATATCTGAGGACGTTCTCCCGAGTCTCGAGTGGCAATTTGACCGCAATGGGCCTGAAAATAACACTTCAGCCGTTCCTGCGGGGAGGGGGGCGGGTTCGTCAAGGATTTCGGGCGGAATGCCTAATACGACACACCACGGTAACTAAACGTTCTAGATCATGGAGTCTAGCACGGCTTCGGCGGCGTCATTCAGAACTAATACAGCAAGATTGACAACGGATAATAACCACAAAGTACCCGCACTGCGTTAGGAAGAGTCGCGTCTAGAAGAAAACGCTACAGGCGCTGCCATTGGTCGGTGCACACCACGGACAAAGCGCCAGGTGCGACGCGGACCGCAGAGAAAACGCCCAGCACAGCATAGGCATAAACTCGGGACTCGTCCCGCACTGGAATCAGCATCAGGCAGCACCTGAAGAAGACTGCGAGTCGTGCACTTGAAACTTCGTGCAGGAAAGACGCCAATAATCGGCAGAAACCTGATTATTCAACATGACAACGGCTCGCCGGGAAAGCCTGAAGAATTACAAGATGTAACACGTTTCAAGATAATATTGTAAAGCTTCAAGATACAGGAGATGAAAACGGACACAGTTCAGACGCCACCATCTACCGTCGGTTCCGTTTGGGAAATTTTGGAGTTCAAATCTTAAGAGCAATCGGACTAAAGATTTTATAGAACATTAATGAGTACAGATTTTCTTATCGTAAAGTTCAGCTAACAACGATATAGATAATTTTGTAGTCGTAAAGTGTGCTGGCTGGGCACTGCTGCCAACACAAGAAGCCGTCTAGGAGCAAGTGTTCGCTTCGCCGTCCGCGCCGACCGTATACACGGTGTTACAAAAAGGTACGGCCAAACTTTCAGGAAACATTCCTCACACACAAAGAAAGAAAATATGTTATGTGGACATGTGTCCGGAAACGCTTACTTTCCATGTTAGAGCTCATTTTATTACTTCTCTTCAAATCACATTAATCATGGAATGGAAACACACAGCAACAGAACGTACCAGCGTGACGTCAAACACTTTGTTACACGAAATGTTCATAATGTCCTCTGTTAGCGAGGATGCATGCATCCACCCTCCGTCGCATGGAATCCCTGATGCGCTGATGCAGTCCTGGAGAATGGCGTATTGTATCACAGCCGTACACAATACGAGCACGAAGAGTCTCTACATTTAGTACCGGGGTTGCGTAGACAAGAGCTTTCAAATGCCCCCATAAATGAAAGTCAAGAGGGTTGAGGTCAGGAGAGCGTGGAGGCCATGGAATTGGTCCGCCTCTACCAATCCATCGGTCACCGAATTTGTTGTTGAGAAGCGTACGAACACTTCGACTGAAATGTGCAGGAGCTCCATCGTGCATGAACCACATGTTGTGTCGTACTTGTAAAGGCACATGTTCTAGCAGCACAGGTAGAGTATCCCGTATGAAATCATGATAACGTGCTCCATTGAGCGTAGGTGGACGAAACTAAAATGAGTTGTAACATGGAAGTCAAGCGTTTCCGGACACATGTCCACATAACATCTTTTCTTTATTTGTGTGTGAGGAATGTTTCCTGAAAGTTTGGCCGTACCTTTTTGTACCACCCTGTATATACATAACGAAGTGTCCGCACCTGGGAAGTCACTCGATCGTTTCAGTCTTAAGGCAATATGCTGAGCCCCTCAGCGAATGTTTTTGCGTCAGCTTACGCCTCAGTGGCGATAATAGTGGCTGATAATATTGTGTTTCGGTTGAGTGACATGTCGAATGTATCTCTGAAACTGTGTAAAAGTGAACTTAACTGGATTAAGATGTCATCTGGAAAGCCCATTCTCCGTGTTCTGTTTTGTGTGGTGACCGATATATCACAGAAAACAGCGCGGCAAGTCTCCAAGATTTTACTCCACTTTTATGGCGCCCAGTCAACTCCTTGCAAATGGGGAAGAACAGTAGAAATTGTCTCTTAACTGTTTCTAATGCTGAGAACGATAACAGAAGCTGTAACGATTTTCGTACTAGTTCTGCTGTGTGTGAACATTGACCATAATAGGCTGTTTCGTTAAACGACATTAGACTTTTATTTATCGTCGTGGTTCCTGACTCCTTTGCAGTTTTGTTAGAAAGACAACATTTTATTCCAGTTTAAGCGCGCTGACAAGTGGATCTGTGGAATGAAGGGTATGCACAATACATTCTCCACCGCTTTCTGGCTATCGACACAAATAGTTTTCAGGGCCTTGTAAAGGGCTATGGTATTAAAAAATCGCACAAGACTACCAAACGTTTGAACTACAAACTTAGGGAACAAACAGACACCATAGGTTTCTACCTGTCGCCCGACATTTCTGTTGAACATGTTATTTTGAGCTGCATGTGTTTTATACTGTTATAGAAAGTAATCATTACAGAGAGAGATGAAATATATTGATGAGGTATTTGATATAAATGTTTTTTGTGAGATATGAAATCGAGAGCTATGAAACTTACTGTAGAAATGGCTCTGAGCACTATGGGACTCAACTGCTGAGGTTATTAGTCCCCTAGAACTTAGAACTAGTTAAACCTAACTAACCTAAGGACATCACAAACACCCATGCCCGAGGCAGGATTCGAACCTGCGACCGTAGCGGTCTTGCGGGTCCAGACTGCGGCGCCTTTAACCGCACGGCCGCTTCGGCCGGCAAACTTACTGTAGAGGCAGTTCAGTATCTGACAACCATTTTTAGTGATGTGTGAAATAGAGAGAGAGAGAGAGAAAGAGATATGAAATTTACTAATGAAGCAGAATTTTAGGTGCTTACGTATTTTTAATTAATAATACTTGGAGATGTGGAAATACTGTCAGTTACACCCAATACTTATTTTATGATGTTGCGTGTGCATATTTGAGATGGCAGGTAGAGTATTTGACATAAACATCTTTTTCGTGTTTTTGATAGATGATACAAGTGATTCAGACACATTTGAACATGGCGCACAAGTCATGTTGTTTGTATACGTTTGCATATGGCGCCAGTTACGCAATTCAGACGAAACTTAAGTATTTCAGATATGAAAATATTGTAGTGTTGTCAAATGTTGTAAAATAATTCAGGTCCTCCCTATATTTTTGAAAGTGATTCAAGATTCAGGTTTGTGTGTCCTTGCATATGTGTGTGTGTCTTTGTGTGTGTGTGTGTGTGTGTGTGTGTGTGTGTGAGATGTTTTGCTGATTGACACAAATTTACATAATTTAGGTGAAGTTTACATATGAAATGAAGTGACACATATTTTTGTTAGATAATGCTTGTCGTTCTGATTGAACGTGTCGGACTCATACTGACTGCCTGGTTCGCAAGTTTCCATTCGTATTTCCCGGCAATGTGACATAACAGATAAAGCGTAGCTGCTTGTGACATCTTTATTGTGACGTCAGTGATAAGGGGCTTCGCCTGTCGTATCATGAAGATTTCATATACACTCATGCTCACAAATTAAGGATAATTGCAGAATGTGGTGCTACACAACGTGGCACTACACAAAACTGGTGCTAATAGCATAGGCACATAGGGAACACACACGACACAGATATGTAAGTCCATGGTATTGGTGAGTTGAGAAAAACATCCCCGAAACTCAAGTGCCCCGACATCAATATGGGCTATGATCACCATGCACACGTACACAGGCCGCACAACGGGTTGCCATACTCTGTATCAGGTGGTCGAGCAGCTGCTGGGGTATAGCCTCCCATTCTTCCACCAGTGTCTCTCGGAGCTCCTGAAGTGTCGTAGAGGTTTGAAGACGTGCAGCAATACGTGGACCGAGAGCATCCCAGACGTGCTCGATGGGGTTTAGGTCTGGAGAACAGGCAGGTCACTCTATTCACCTGATATACTCTGTTTCAAGGTACTCCTCCACGATGGCAGCTCGGTGGGGCCGTGCATCATCATCCATCAGGAGGAAAAATGGCTCTGAGCACTATGGGACTCAACTGCTGAGGTCATTAGTCCCCTAGAAATTAGAACTAGTTAAACCTAACTAACCTAAGGACATCACAAACATCCATGCCCGAGGCAGGATTCGAACCTGCGACCGTAGCGGTCTTGCGGTTCCAGACTGCAGCGCCTTTAACCGCACGGCCACTTCGGCCGGCCCATCAGGAGGAAGGTGGGAACCACTGCATCCCTGAAAAGGCGGACATACTGGTACAAAATGACGTCCCGATACACCTGACCTGTTACAGTTCCTCTGTCAAAGACATGCAGGGCTGTACGTGCACCAATCATAATCCCACCCCGCACCATCAAACCACGACCTCCACACAGATCCCTTTCAAGGACATTAAGGGGTTGGTATCTGGTTCCTGGTTCATGCCAGATGAAAACCCGCCGAGAATCACTGTTCAGACTATACCTGGACTCGTCCGTGAACATAACCTGGGACCACTGTTCCAATGACCATGTACTGTGTTCTTGACACCAGGCTTTACGGGCTTTCCTGAGACCAGGGGTCAGTGGAATACATCTTGCAGGTCTCCCGGCGAATAAACCATGTCTGTTCAGTCGCCTGTAGACCGTGTGTCTGGAGACAACTGTTCCAGTGGCTGCGGTAAGGTCCCGAGCAAGGCTACCTACAGTATTCCATGGCCGTCTGCGGGCACTGATGATGAGATATCGGTCTGCTTGTGGTGTTGTACACTGTGGGCGTACCGTGCTGTAGCGCCTGGACACGTTTCCTGTCTGCCGGAGTCGTTGCCATAATCTTGAGATCACACTTTGTGGCACCTGGAGGGCCAGTGCTTCGACCTGCTGTGTTTGACCAGCCTCCAGTCGCCCTAGTATTCTACCTCTCATAAGGTCATCAATATGTGTTCTTTGAGCCATTTTCAACAAAGAGTCAGCATTAGCATGTCTGAAAACGTCTGTACACTTACTCACTGCACCGTACTCTGACATGCACCAACACGCCTCTGCGTATGTGGACTGCTGCCAGCGCCACCGTGCGACGACCTCAGGTGAAATGCACCGCACGGTCATACCCCGAGGTGATTGAAACCTGAAAACCGCCCACCGGGGCGTTGTTTCACCATGTATCAGCATTATCCTTAATTTATGAGCGTGAGTGTATAAAGAGGTGTAGCTTGAGGATCGCACTTGCTGATGTTTACGCCGCAATAAGCCGTCCAGGTTGCCCACAGCCGAACCACTTGTGCTGCGTAGAGCCGTGTAATATGGCACACGAACAGTGCCCTTAAATATCTGCTAAACTACAGGTACTTCTCCATGTTCACAAGACTCGTGTTCAACAACAGGGGCAGGAGATGAATGTGTCTTAGGGGTTCACGCGTATATTCATGGTCTGACAAATCCTGAGGCACCCCATTACACTGACTTGGTAAACCACGTAACCTTAATCCCACAGATAATGCCTAGCACTGCTAGAAACTGATGGTGAAAAATAGCACTCAACTCGCCCACAGTTCGGTAGCTCTGCTGGATCTAATACAATGTGAAGCTACAGTTGCATCGTGCGGACTCCATTTCTCGCCAAATTGCGGCCAATATTAAGCCCAGAGGTGACGCTGTTGGCTAATTCTGATTCCGGCGAGGTTAAATACTGTACAGAACTTGTACAGACTTGTGTAGTTCGTGCCCAGTCTGCGATCCGGTTCACTGCAGCAGGCTGTCTTGCTGCGCGGAGTCAATCTAGTTGAAAACCTGGGCACAACGACAATCAGATCAGGTCACTGCCGTTTATGGCGCTTAACAGTTTATGTCATAACTGTCTGTCGGTAATGATCTTGCCTGTGGAGACGATGTTGAGCTGGCTCCAATCACGGTACAATATGTGGGGCAAGGCAGTCGGTTTATGGATATAACCGAGCAGCATATTTTGATCCTACCGTTGTGCCAAATGTGCGTCTTCCAGTCGGTTGTCTTTTACAAGATACCGATCTTTTTTTTTTTTTCATTTCACAGAAGAGTTATTACTTTAACTTCATAAAGTCTGCTCTTCCATTTCCATGAATCAAAGCCCACACACCTTCGCAGATGTGTAGGGGCTGAAAAACTTCTCTTGAGAAGTTTCTTTTATTCCTTGACACTAAACATTTCTGCGCATGCTACGGGTTTCTAGCAGTCTTGGCCGTCGCACTTCACTACATATTAAGGTAACGCAGTTTAGTAGCGTTAGTGGCTGAATCGGTAATGCATTGCTTTGTTGCATGTAGTTCAGATCTTTCTTTTTCGTAATTATTTTCCACATGCATAAACATCGCAGTATCTTACACGATGCTCTTTATTTTTCATGTCTGAAAATTCAGATCGGTACATTCATTGTGAGTGTAATGTAGGCCTCTGCTGTCGCTTTGTGAATGACGCAAACGAGGGTTACGTTCAGCCGAACTAAACACATTGACTAAACACATTAACGCTCGCGCCAGTTTATCATCAATGTTAGTTACACGCGAGTAAATTCTGCACTTCACAGTACGCTTATCGTCCTGCCTTGTCACACAATCTCCTAGTGTATCACATCAAATGTCGACGAAGTACTCATCTTAATGAAGCCGAGGACTACAGTTACTACACAGCGTTCAAACTTGACCATTATACAGAACATTTGCAAAAATTTGGCTACTTACATCCTAGTGTAACTAATCCTTAGTAACATGACTGTACGAAAGCTACAAGACATACGGAAAATATAGACACATGTAAGTGTGTGGGGCATCTCTTCACGTTTTTAACTCACATTACAGTTGCTCAGTGTGGACTACGTTTGAGATGCGTCAAATGTCAATACAGTTCTGAAACTCGTGCCATACATTTCCCAATGCATCACGGTAGATATCAGGAACCACACCAACAATCCTTTCTAGCAACTCCTCCAAACTGACACTGTCTTTCATGTAGCCCCATTGGAAGACATCACATAGAAATGAGTCGCGTAACCAAGGCGCTACTGAAGGAGAGTCATGATTGGAGGAACGTCCAGTTCAGTGGTGAGGCAGTTCGACTTTCAGATAAACGTGGGAAAGAAAGTGTAGCGGAGCACCGTCTTGTTGCAAAATGAAGCCTGCACTGTCTTGCTGGAACTGTGGCGTAAGAGATTTCTGCTGCTTGATCAGGTACACCAAACTAATCACGAGTTCCTCCGCAAACAAAAACCGTTTGTAAATTTTTGAAGAAGACATTGCACAAATAACGTTACGTGAATCATGGATGTGTTCCACAACCTCGTGCAGATGGTCTGTGCCCCAAACATGAGCGTTACTACAATTCACCTTTCCACAGGCATGAAAGGTGGCTTCTGTGATAAACAGTAGCCGCTAAAGCTATTGGAAAAAAGTTAGAGCGAAGCTCAAGCTCCAGAGTACTCAGTGCACGTAAGAACTGCAGCCAGTTTGGTTCTAGACGCAGACGTTAACTGTGATATCTGCAGTTCTCTGGAGCACGCGTTGCCCATTTCTTCGTTTTCCTGATAAATGATTCCCACATACGCTCCACTTACTCTGTTCTCAGTCCAGAACAGAATGTTGTCTTTGCACCACATGGCAACCAGAGTCACGAAACGTGTTGTACTACTCGAGAATTGTTTTGTCTGTTGCAGTTTTTATCTGATATTGTATATGAAATCGTCGCTGGACCGTCACAACTGGCTCACATTTAGGAACTTCTGGTCAGGTGAATACGGGGTTATAAATACAAAATCAATAGGGGTAACGCACGGATAAGTTTAATAACGAGTAAAAAAAATAGGAACGCGGATAAGCTACTACGAACTGCATAGTGAACACATTGTTGCAGCCAATATTGACACGATGCCCACAAACACAACAGTAGTAGAAGTTTATATGCCAACTAGCTCCACAGATGAGGAGGAGATTAAGGAAATTTATGATGAGGTAAAAGAAATTATTCAGGTAGTTAACGGAGCCGAAAATTTAATAGTCATGGGTGACTGGAATTCGATAGTAGGAAAAGGAAGAGAAGTAGTAGGTGAATATGGACAGGGGGTAAGGAATGAAAGAGGTAGCCGCCTGATAGAATTTTGCACAGAGCATAACTTAATCATAACTAACACTTGGTTTAAGAATCATGAGAGAAGGCTGTATACGTGGAAGAGGAGACACTGGAAGGTTTCAGATTGATTGTATAATGGATAGACAGAGATTTAGGAACCAGATTTTAAATTGTAAGACATTTCCAGGGGCAGATGTGGACTCTGGCCACAATTTATTCGTTATGAACTTTAGATTAAAATGAAGAAACTGCAAAAAGGTAGTAATTTAAGGAGATGGGACCCGGATAAACTGAAAGAACCAGAGGTTGTAGAGAGTTTCAGGGGGAGCATTAGGAAACGATTGACAAGAACAGGGGAAAGGAATATAGAAGAAGAATGGTTAGCTTTGAGAGATAAAATACTGAAGGCAGCAGAGGATCAAGTAGGTAAAAAGACGAGGGCTTGTAGAAACCCTTGGGTAACACAAAAGATATTGACTCTTCAGGTTTTCCCGGCGGATATGTTGTAAATATTTTGAATAAGTGGACGGTGTCGCCATGGGGAGCCCTCTTTCTCCTGTGGTGGCCAATTATTTTATGGAGGACTTTGAAGATAAAGCACTACAGTCAGCCACTCTCAAACCTTGTTTTCTGCGGTATGTTGACGATACGTTTGTGGTGTGGCCACATGGACTGGATACTCTACCTACGTTTCTCCAACATTTAAATTCTTCATCCGAATATTAACTTCACTATGGAAGTGGAAAAAGATGGCACTCTACCTTTTCTTGATGTTTTGGTACGAAGGAAAGCAGATGGAACCTTGGGACACAGCGTATACCGCAAGCCAACGCATACAGATCTACGAGTATATTTGCAGGCCACAAGCTGCCATCATCGAGCACAATGCGGTAGTGCATTACGTACGCTTGTTCATAGAGCGCGTGTGGTATCTGACTCTGAAAGCCTGCCGAGTGAGATGCAACATTTGAAGACAGTCTTCCGTCAAAACGGTTATTCTGAGAGACAAATACGCAATGCATTCAGGCCCAAGCGATTTCAATCTATGGAGCAGAATGAAGATACGAAGACACCCACCACCTTGGCCTTCTTGCCGTACTTTGGTGCCATGTCGTCAAGAATAGGATGAGTCCTCGAAAGATATGACATCAAGTGTGTTTTCCGACCATCTGCAAAACTGAGGAACCTGTTAGGTTCGGTTAAGGATGATCTCGGTCTGCGGAAACGTGGTGTGTACAAGATTCCTTGTCAGTGTGGGGCGGCATACATAGGTCAGACATGTCGCACAGTACAAGAACGCTGCGATGAACATCAGCGTCATACACGCCTACGCCAACCGGAGAAGTCGGCAATTGCAGAACACTGTCTGAACACAGTACATCACATGATTTATGAAAAGACGGAAGTTTTATCCCCAGCATCCTCTTTCTGGGATTACGTCATTAAGGAGGCAATACATACCTATACAGCTGATAACCTTATCAACAGGGATGCGGGATTTCAATTGAGTACAGCCTGGAACCCTGCATTGGCTGCTGTTAAATCACGACGAGAAAGCAAAGAGCTTTCGATAATAGACCCGAACTTTGGCAGCATGTTACTTAAACACAGCGTCAGCGCACGCGCAGAACGGCCGCTCTGCGTCTCCCGGCAGAGGGCGTTTGAGTCTGGCGCCATCTATCTGCAAATTTTTGCGCATGCGTGGTTTCCGCGCCTGCGCAATCTTCACGCGCGCGCTCTATATACAGCGGCGTCGACATGCGGATCTTGTCAGTCATACCTAGCCACCAGCGAGGTTCAACCAGCTGATGATATCGGACAGTTGCTCCGAAGAAATATTGTGGGATTTGCACAACGTCATCCGGCGGCACACCCGTGAAGACTATTTACAACAAAAGATATTGTATTTAATCGATGAAAGGAGAAAATAGAAATGCAATAAATGAAGCAGGCGAAAGGGAATACAAACGTCTAAAACATAAATCAAACAATGGAAAATCCAGGATGGAATGTAACAATACGAGAGAAGCAAAGTTGCTACTCACCATATAGCGGAGATGCTGAGCTGCGATAGTCACAATAAAAAGAGTCACACAATCATAGCTTTCAGCCATTAGGGCCTTTGTCAGCAGTAGACACACATACACACACGGACACACGCACACTCACGCAAGCGCAACTTGCACACACATCTGCAGTCTCAGAGAGCTGAAACTACACTGGGAGTGGTGACTGGGTGGGGGCAGGAGGGGGCGTGGGCGGGGAGGGGGAGAGATAGTATGGTGGGAGTGGCGGACAGTGAAGTGTTGCAGTTTAGACAGAGGGTTGGAGAGAAGGTGCGGAGGGGGGAGGGGGTAAGCAGCGGAAAGGAGAGAAATAAAAGAAATGAAAAGAAATTGAAAGACTTGGTGTGGCGATGAAAAGAAGCCTGTGTAGTGCTGGAATGGGAGCAGGGAGGAGGCTGGATGGGTGAGGACAGTGACTAACGAAGGTTGAGTGAGGCCAGGAGGGTTACGGGAACGTAGGATGTATTGCAGGGAAAGTTCCCACCTGCGCAATTCAGAAAAACTGGTGTCGGTGGGAAGGGTCCGTATGGCACAGGCTGTGAGGCCGTCACTGAGATGAGGGGTATCATGTTTGGCAGCTACAGGGTGGTCCACTTATTTTTTGGCCACAGTTTGTCGCTGGCCGTTCATGCGGACAGACAGCTTGTCGGTTGTCATGTCTACATAGAATGCAGCACAGTGGTTGCAGCTTAACTTGTAGATCACATGACTGGTTTCACAGGTAGCCCTGCCCGTGATGTGATAGGTAGTGGTAGGAGGATGTGTGGGACAGCTTTTCTGAATTGCGCAGATGGGAACTTTCCTGCAACACATCCTATGTTCCCGTAAACCTCCTGGCCTCAACCTTCGTTAGTCACTGTCCTCACCCATCCAGCCTCCTCCCTGTTCCCGTTGCAGCACTACTCAGGCGTCATTTCGTCGCCACACGCAGTCTTTCAATTTCTTTTTATTACGTTTATTTCTCTCCTTTCCGCTGCTTACCCCCTCCCCCCTCCGCACCTTCTCTCCTGCCCTCCGTCTAAACTGCAACACTTCACTGGCCGCCACTCCCACCATACTATCCCTCCCCCGCCAGCCACAGCATCCTCTTACCCCCACCCAGTCGCCACTCCCAGTGCTCGCAGGTCAGCTCTCTGAGACTGCAGATGTGTTTGCAAGTTGCGCTTGCGTGTGTGTGTGTGTGTGTGTGTGTGTGTGTGTGTGTGTGTGTCTACTGCTGAGAAAGGCCTTAATGGACGAAAGCTATGATTTTGTGAATCTTTTTATTGTGACTATCGCAGCTCAGCATCTCCACTACATGGTGAGTCGTCTAAAACATAAGATTAACAGGAAGTGCAAAATGGCTAAGCAGGAATGGCTAGGATGTAGAAACATATATCATTAGGGGTACGACAGATACTGCCTACAGGAAAATTAAAGAGACCTTTGGAGAAAAGAGAACCACCAGCACGAATGTCAAGAGCTCAGATAGGAAACCAGTCATACGCAAGGAAGGGAAAGCAGAAAGATCTATCTAAGGGAGATGCATTTGAGGGCAATCTTATGGAAATGAAAGAGGATGTAGAGGAAGATGAGAAGGGAGACATGATGCTCCGTGAAGAATTTGACAAAGCACTGAAAGACCTAAGTCGAATCAAGGCCCCAGGCTTAGACAACATTCCCTTACCGCTACTGACAGCGTTGAGAGAGCCAACCATGACAAAACTCTTATATCTGGTGAGCAAGATATATGAGACAGGCGAAATACCCTCAGACTTCAAGAAGAATATAATAATTCCAATCCCAAAGAAAGTAGGTGTTGACAGATGTGAAAAATACCGAACTATCAGTTTAATAAGTCACAGCTGGAAAATACTAACGCGAATTCTTTACAGACGAATGGAAAAACTTGTAGAAGCGGACCTCGGGGAAGATCAGTTTGTATTCCGTAGAAATGGTGGGTCACATGAGGCAATACTGACCCTACTACTTATCTTAGGAGATAGATTAAGGAAAGGCCTATCCCCGACGTTATTCAATCTATATTTTGAGCAACCAGCAAAGGAAACATAAGAAACATTTGCAATAGGGGTTAAAGTCCAGGGAGAAGAAGTAAAATGTTTGAAGTTTGCCGATAACATTGCAATTTTGGCAGAGACAGCAAAGGACTTGGAATAGCAATGGAATGGAATGGACAGTCTCTTGATAGGAGGATATAAGATGAAAATCAACTAAAGGAACACGAGGATAATGGAATGTTGTCGAATTAAATCA
The DNA here is from genome assembly GCF_023898315.1 of Schistocerca nitens. Classification (NCBI taxonomy): domain Eukaryota; kingdom Metazoa; phylum Arthropoda; class Insecta; order Orthoptera; family Acrididae; genus Schistocerca; species Schistocerca nitens. The sequence goes on from NC_064622.1 coordinate 16,642,502, forward strand.
GGTGATGGTGAGTAAATTAGATTAGGAAATTAGACACTTAAAGTAGTAAATGACTTTTGCTATTTGGGAAGCAAAGTAACTGATGATGGTGGAAATAGGGAGGATAAAAATGCAGATTGGGAATGGCAAGAAACGTGTTTCTGAAGAAGAGAAATTTGTTAACGTCGAGTATAGATTTAAGTGTCAGGAAATCCTTTCTGGAAGTGTTTGTATGGAATATAGCCATGTATGGAAGTAAATCATGGACGATAAGTAGTTTAGACAAGAAGACAATAGGAGCTTTTGAAATGTGGAGCTACAGAAGAATGCTGAAGATTAGATGGGTAGATCACATAACTAATGAGGAGGTACTGAATAGAATTGGAGAGAAGAGAAATTTGTGATACAATCCGATCAAAAGAACGGATCTGTTGGTAGGACACTTTCTGAGACATCAAGGGATCACTAATTTAGTGCTGGAGGGAAGTGTGTGGGGTAAAAATCATAGAGGGAGTGCAAGGGATGAATACAGTAAGCAGGTTCAGAGGGATGTAGGTTGCAGTAGGTACTTGGAGATGAATAAGCTTGCACCGGACAGAGTAGCGTGGAGAGCTGCATCAAACCAGTCTTCGGACTGAAGACCACAACAACAACAACAACAACGACAAAAAATGGTTCAAATGGCTCTGAGCACTATGGGACTCAACTGCTGTGGTTATCAGTCCCCTAGAACTTATAACTACTTAAACCTAACTAACCTAAGGACAACACACACATCCATGCCCGAGGCAGGATTAGAACCTGCGACCGTTGCGGTCGCGCGGTTCCAGACTGTAGCGCCAGAACCGCTCGGCCACCAGCGGCCGGCCAACAACGACACCAAAATACGTCTGCCCCGTAGCGATGCTCTCTACAACTAAGCCACGGTTCGTTTTACGAATCGAGATTTGGAGGCGAGCTGATCGTGAACAAAGTTTTAACAAGATTGTGGGGGAAAAAACAAAACAAAATACATTTTCTACTGGTGATAGCACTTAAAGGGACGAGTATTTTGCATTAAGGTTAACTCTCGTAACTTTTTTATCTACTAAAATAAGCAAACAACTACGATCTGCCTTTACAGAAACGATGTACGTTACTTTAATGATATCCATTGCCTCTTGATAACAGGACTGGAGTGATGTAACGCTTATCAATGTTCGCAGCCACACGTGGCGGTAAGATAGTTGGGAGTGCTCAAGCGTATTGCAGTGTCGTTTCCATTGTGCTATGTATATATTCACATGGCACTGCGCAGCCACACTTAATAAACTTTCTGGGCCATTTTTGTGCGATAGTCAGATGCAGACTTTAACAAGCGCTTCTTTAAAAAGAGTTGTCGAATGTCGCTAAAGAACTTCTTGGTAGATTTTAACTCTGTGTGTGTGTGTGCTTAGTATTCCAGAACTATGAGATAAACACACATCCATGTTCAGACAAACGCCCACTGATGTTCAGCTGTACATTACAGCGCATTGCAGTACATTACTCTCCGAAACTGCGAACAGAGCAGTGATACAGAAAGTTATTTCCACCTATAACCACGAGCTTGTTAGATCCTTAGACTAACGTTTTCGGTCAGCAGTGACCACCTTCATTTCTCGGTACCGATTTACTGCTTCAGTTTACAGGGCCTTTTTAATTCTGTCGTAAGCCAGACACGGCACTACTTCACAATTTCCGACATGTGTGGCTTACGACAAAGTCACAAGACTCTGTAAACTGAAGCAGGAAATCGGTACCAAGATCTGAAGCGGCAGTCTAAGGACCTAAGACATTTATGATACTTTTATTTAGGCTTCAATACCATTTCTTGGTTTCATTACTTTATAGCACATGTAAGATAAAATTTTCACCGTAATACGCTAATACTAATTTCACTTCAGCATATATATATATATATATATATATATATATATATATTGCTTCGTGAACTGTTACGTTTCTGGTGTCCGGACAATTGGCGTCTTTTTAATGCTCTAGCGAAAGGCTATTTACAATTTGTACAGAAACCAGATGGCAGTTATAAGAGTCGAGGGACATGAAAGGGAAGGGAGTAAGACAGGGTTGTAGCCTCTCCCCGATGTTATTCAATCTGTATATTGAGCAAGCAGTAAAGGAAACAAAAGAAAAATTCGGAGTAGGTATTATAATCCATGGAGAAGAAATAAAAACGTTGAGGTTCGCCGATGACATTGTAATTCTGTCAGAGACAGCAAAGGACTTGGAAGAGCAGTTGAACGGAATGGATGGTGTCTTGAAGGGAGGATATAAGATGAACATCAACAAAAGCAAAACGAGGATAATGGAATGTAGTCGAATTAAGTCGGGTGATGTTGAGGGTATTAGATTAGGAAATGAGACACTTAAAGTATTAAAGGAGTTTTGCTATTTGGGGAGCAAAATAACTGATGATGGTCGAAGTAGAGAGGATATAAAATGTAGACTGGCAATGGCAAGGAAAGCGTTTCTGAAGAAGAGAAATTTGTTAACATCGAATATAGATTTAAGCGTCAGGAAGTCGTTTCTGAAAGTATTTGTATGGAGTGTAGCCATGTATGGAAGTGAAACATGGACGGTAAATAGTTTGGACAAGAAGAGAATAGAAGCTTTCGAAATGTGGTGCTACAGAAGAATGCTGAAGATTAGATGGGTAGATCACATAACAAATGAGGAGGTACTGAATAGGATTGGGGAGGAGTTTGTGGCACAACTTGACCAGAAGAAGGGATCGGTTGGTAGGACATGTTCTGAGGCATCAAGGGATCACCAATTTAGTATTGGAGGGCAGCGTGGAGGGTAAAAATCGTAGGGGGAGACCAAGAGATGAATACACTAAGCAAATTCAGAAGGATGTAGGTTGCAGTAGGTACTGGGAGATGAAGAAGCTTGCACAAGATAGAGTAGCATGGAGAGCTGCATCAAACCAGTCTCAGGACTGAAGACCACAACAACAACAACAATTTATGTTGACAACCTTTTAAAACAATACGTGATGAGAGTGCCCAAGTGTGTACATCTACGCTAACTTGTGTCAAGTACTGATTAAATTACCTCAAGACAGTTGTTTATGCTAAACAATCATGACTTAGTAAATTTAGATCGCTTTGCAGAACTGGTTCCGTTAAACGAGATTTTTTTGTGTTTACTGGGGTAAAGCTTGAAAATTAGTTCAAACGCATTAAAATTATGGAAATGACATGAATTTGGTAAGATAATAAACTGCCATCAAGGAACAGGACTGCACTGATGTAGTCGACATCTGAATCTGCAAGGACAAAGTGTTAACATTGAAATCTAATTTAAATATTATGGTTCGGAGAGCGTTAGTGGGCAGTCATTCTAGCGAGTAAATTAAGACACAGATGAAATAGGTCCAATTCCACTTGCAAAAAGTGAAAATAGTTATGTCATTTGTGTCCATGGAGTCTTTCGCGGCGCCATGTCTAAATACACTCCTGGAAATTGAAATAAGAACACCGTGAATTCATTGTCCCAGGAAGGGGAAACTTTATTGACACATTCCTGGGGTCAGATACATCACATGATCACACTGACAGAACCACAGGCACATAGACACAGGCAACAGAGCATGCACAATGTCGGCACTAGTACAGTGTATATCCACCTTTCGCAGCAATGCAGGCTGCTATTCTCCCATGGAGACGATCGTAGAGATGCTGGATGTAGTCCTGTGGAACGGCTTGCCATGCCATTTCCACCTGGCGCCTCAGTTGGACCAGCGTTCGTGCTGGACGTGCAGACCGCGTGAGACGACGCTTCATCCAGTCCCAAACATGCTCAATGGGGGACAGATCCGGAGATCTTGCTGGCCAGGGTAGTTGACTTACACCTTCTAGAGCACGTTGGGTGGCACGGGATACATGCGGACGTGCATTGTCCTGTTGGAACAGCAAGTTCCCTTGCCGGTCTAGGAATGGTAGAACGATGGGTTCGATGACGGTTTGGATGTACCGTGCACTATTCAGTGTCCCCTCGACGATCACCAGTGGTGTACGGCCAGTGTAGGAGATCGCTCCCCACACCATGATGCCGTGTGTTGGCCCTGTGTGCCTCGGATGTATGCAGTCCTGATTGTGGCGCTCACCTGCACGGCGCCAAACACGCATACGACCATCATTGGCACCAAGGCAGAAGCGACTCTCATCGCTGAAGACGACACGTCTCCATTCGTCCCTCCATTCACGCCTGTCGCGACACCACTGGAGGCGGGCTGCACGATGTTGGGGCGTGAGCGGAAGACGGCCTAACGGTGTGCGGGACCGTAGCCCAGCTTCATGGAGACGGTTGCGAATGGTCCTCGCCGATACCCCAGGAGCAACAGTGTCCCTAATTTGCTGGGAAGTGGCGGTGCGGTCCCCTACGGCACTGCGTAGGATCCTACGGTCTTGGCGTGCATCCGTGCGTCGCTGCGGTCCGGTCCCAGGTCGACGGGCACGTGCACTTTCCGCCGACCACTGGCGACAACATCGATGTACTGTGGAGACCTCACGCCCCACGTGTTGAGCAATTCGGCGGTACGTCCACCCGGCCTCCCGCATGCCCACTATACGCCCTCGCTCAAAGTCCGTCAACTGCACATACGGTTCACGTCCACGCTGTCGCGGCATGCTACCAGTGTTAAAGACTGCGATGGAGCTCCGTATGCCACGGCAAACTGGCTGACACTAACGGCGGCGGTGCACAAATGCTGCGCAGCTAGCGCCATTCGACGGCCAACACCGCGGTTCCTGGTGTGTCCGCTGTGCCGTGCGTGTGATCATTGCTTGTACAGCCCTCTCGCAGTGTCCGGAGCAAGTATGGTGGGTCTGACACACCGGTGTCAATGTGTTCTTTTTTCCATTTCCAGGAGTGTATAATGATCTCGTTTTTCAAGCCGCCGCAGTTCAAATAAAATCCTCGAGTTTTCTGTGGCCATTTCCGCCGTCGTCGTCAGCAATAAAACCACTGCTGCCGGGGCTGATTTTTCACTTTCTTTATTGTTACTTCAATTCCCCACAACGGGGGTGGACTGGCAGCGGATAAAAACCGCGCTTCAATAAAAGGTACAATAGCTATATTTAAAAGGTTAAAACACATAAAAGGTGACAGACGATTTCGCAAAAAAATACATAGGTGGACGACAGAGACGATTGTTACGTAAAAACAACTGAGAATAAATGAGGATTTGTAAAATACACGTAGATAGAAAATAGAGATGGATTTTTAAAACTCGTTTGGCGATTTCATTTTACACTTAAAATACCGTGACTGTTGAACGTGAATGATGCCATGGTTTAATGGTAATGCTAGGTGACACACAAAAAAATTGCACGACGAAGGTGCGATGATGTGTATGACCGTGGGGCGCTGGAGAGCCGCAGTAGCGACCAGAAGTCAGCAAAGTGTGAGCGGTGCATCTCAGGACAGATTTCGTTGTTTGGGAGTGGGAATTGGTTAAAAGTCCGGCGGGAGAGGATGGACGAGGCGTCGAGGTGCTTGGAGGGAGGACTATGGATGTAGTGGCGCAGCAGGGTGCCTATACTGGTTATTAGAGAGTTGGGAAATTCAGAGCTGGGACTGGGTTTTGTGATTAAGGTATCGGATCCGACGGTGCTCTAGAAATAGATAAAGGTGTTTTAAATGGACGTGTTGGTACAAGATGCGAGTTGGGGAAGGCAGGTGAAGGTGGAAGGCGAGATTGAGTGCAAGACTTGCTAGAATTTCTGGGGACTTGTAGAATTTAGTTGAGGCAGAGTTCTAGGCAACGCTGGCGTAGGTTAGGATGGGGTAGATGAGGGATTTATAGGTAAGAGGAACGGTAGACCTAGGTACAACCTGTTAGTAGTTTGTCAGTTTCGGGCACTGTGATAGATGGTAAGGAGATGTTAAAGAGATATGTCTTCAATGTTAGTTTCCTGTCGAGGGTTAGATCTAAATGCTTTACTATGTTAGTGAGAGGGATGGGCTGGGAGTAGGTCGAGAGATGGACATCTGGCCGGCGGAAACGCGGATAGGTGCGACCAAAGATGGTGGCCTGGCTTTTCTGTGCATTTACTTGAAGTTTCCACATGTTACAACATCTGACCAGGAGATGCAACTGGCGATGGAGGGAGGCATGGGAGAATTGGAGAGCATGAGGAGTGGCTAAGTAGGGGAATGTCTCCAGTGTACGGGATGTAAAGGAGGGGTGAAAGGACAGAGCCTTGAGGCAGACCTGCAACGGTGTGAAGGATGTGGTAGCAGTCCCGGTTGATTGCGACATCTGTAGGACGGTGGTGAAGGAAGGGTACTACTAGGCGGGCATAGTTAACTGGGATTACGTAAGTTTGTAGCTTTAAGAGCAATGCAGAATGCCTCACCTGACCGAAGGCTTTTTGGATATCAAGAGGGACAAATATGGCGGACTTCCGTTTATTCAGTAGATGGGAGATTAGGTGGGTAAGGTAAGAAGTTCCTCGTCGATGGAATAGTTGGTACGAAAGCCAAGTTGACTATTGGGAAAGGGTAGGTGGGTTGCGAGGTGGTGATGGATCCGTTGGGTATGGCTTAAAAGATGTTGCTGAAAACTTACGTGAGGCTGATAGGTGGATATGATGAGGCCTTCGAGGGTGGTTTACCAGGTTTCAGGAAGACGAGGACTTTACAAGTTTTCCACTGCTCTGGACAATAACCTGGGTACAGGATGGTACTGTAAAGGATGGAAAGGGTTTCGTGATAGGATCTGGGACATTCCTTGAGGTTTCGGTATGTAATTGTATCGTGACTCGGTGCAGTATTTCGCTTGCTAGCAAGTGTTCGTCTAATGTCGACAGCTGTTATCGCCGTGTTTAGTCCTTTCCGTAGAGTGCTGTGTAAGTACCGGAAGTTGCAAACACTTTCAAGTGGCACTGAAGAAGGACGCCTTGTGATTCGGTAGAAGAGGCCAAGCCAGCTGCTTTCCTGCCATACTGTGGGCCAACAACTGACAAGATAACAACGTGTGCTGCAGTGACATGGACTGAGGCCAGAGTTCCCACGGTACGAGACATGCTGCGCACTCTTACACACGACACAGCCCTTCGTGTGCCCGGAACGCACGGTGTCCCTCGCAAATGCGCCAGCATCTATATAGGTCAGAGAATTTGCACAGCAGCGGAGAGTTGTACCGAGCACAAGTGACGTATTAAACAAAGGGAGCTTGACAAGTAGGCTGTAGCCGTAGCAACATCTTTAAAGCCTTTCATACCCAACGAGTCCACCAGCACCTTGCAACCCACCTACCTACCATTTCCTAGTACCCACCGTCGCTTTCGTCCCAACTCTTCCACCGACCACCGAATTCTTTACCTTACTCACCTAATGTCCCATCAACTGAATAAACGAACGTCCGCCATATTTGTCCCCCTTGATATCCAAAAAGCGTTCGACCGCGTGTGGAATTCTGGACTGCTCTTCAAGTCGCGCCTGCTGCATCTTTCAAACCTCTGTATTTCCGTAATCTAGATTTCCATCTCCCGATCCACAACCGACTGATGCCTCTGACTAACATGCTAAAGCATTTACGATTAACTCTCTACAGAGAACTAAGACGGAATACCTCCTTCTACCATTATCCTTGTGGGACCCTGCCCACTCGTCTCTTATAGGGTGCCTAGGAAGCTGTTTTCTCGGATAGCTGGACAACACACAAGCAAATCATATTAATGGAGTTTTTTACAGTAATTGAATTGACAATACTTGACTTCCGTTACTACAGTGAAGTGTCGCAAGCAATTGGCGACATGCAAATAATCAGTGTCATTCGAAATATACAATTTCTATGCGAGCGAAACATAAGTCACGACTAACTCGATTGGTTCACAACTCTTATTCTAGAGCGGGGCTCGTATTCTCTTTCGATAGAGACCGCTCCTGTCGTGGTGCGGTCCTAGTCAGCGTTACTACTGGCTGACGTCGTCTCACAGCCTTCTCTATGGTTAGGTTCCATACCGACGTGCCGGCGCTTGATGTTACGCCGGAACAATCCTCACTTACAAATCCCAGTCCCAGCACCCAATTTCTCACCCAATAATAACAAATCTAGGCACCCTGGTGCACCACTACACCCATAGTCCACATTCTGTGCATCTCCACTCCTCGTTCAACCTCTCCCTCCGGAATACTAACCAACTCCCACTCCCGAGATGTACCACTCTTTCCAACCCTAATCACAACGCTCCACCTCACACCGTCCCCCCCTTTTTGTCCCTCTCTCTTCTTCCACCTTGCTGTCTCCACGTCGCTACCTACAATTCTACAAGGCCACACGGCCATACCCGTCATTGCGCCTTCATCGTGGTAGTTCTTTCTCGTACCAGAATTAACTGTCGTATAAAATCGTCAAACGAGCCTTAAAAACCATCAGTATTTTCCATCTATGTGTCTTTCATAAGAACCCTCGTTCATTGTCACTTGCTTTTGTGTAAAAATCGTAAATATCGTCCACAAACCTTTTTTACAAAATCATATGTTATTGTCACCTTTTATATATTTTAAAAATCTTTTAAGTACAGTTCATCCAGTCTTTGGCTGTAGAGCGTTTTTTTTTTTTTTTTTTTTTTTTTTGTCAGCTGGAAGAAGAAAAACAGCCCCAACAGCCACTGGTTTTTATTCTGACGACAATAGCGGAGATAGTGATCGAAAGCTAGAGAATTTTATTCGAACTGACGTGACTTAAAAACCCAGGTAGTTTTATTCAGTTATGTCAGTTATACTCGTACCTATGAATTAGGGGCCGGCCGCGGTGGTCTAGTGGTTCTAGGTGCTCAGTCCGGAACCGCGCGACTGCTACGGTCGCAGGTTCGAATCCTGCCTCGGGCATGGATGTGTGTGATGTCCTTAGGTTAGTTAGGTCTAAGTAGTTCTAAGTTCTAGGGGACTGATGACCATAGATGTTAAGTCCCATAGTGCTCCGAGCCATTTGAACCATTTTTGAATTAGGACACTCAGTCAAGTTGCCACCAACGACTTCTGCCCAGACTGTTTCCTGATAACCGATTGAATGCTACGGGAAAACTGGCACGCACGCCGTTGATGGTGATTTCATCCTGCCAAGGAAATAGCCTCGTCCGTAAACACGACGACATAGGGAAGAAAAGATAATGTTGGTACGCTGGCACTGCCTTAACAGCCAAACACAAAAATTATTTCGTCTCGAATAATCTTACACTTTCAAAGCATTGGGCTTTTGTGGATGGAAGGAAAGCCTGCCGCTGCAAGCCGACGAGTCATATCGAGTTGGTAAACTTTTTCTGTGGTTCTTATGGAAAGCATTGTTTCGGGGTGCTGGACATGGAGCCAGGCACATGGATTCCAAGGCATGGCTAATGGGAGGTGAGTGGATTATAGTAGCAAAATTGCATGAGCAACATGGATGAACATAGCTCATGATCTACATCTGAATCTGTAGAGATACGCCATAAGCCATCATACGATGCATGGCAGAGAGTCATTCCTCTTCTTTTTTTACTCGCAAATGGGGAGAGAGAAAAGAAAACTGACCCTGTGCCTTCGTACAAGCCCTAACTTAACTACCGAGCGAGGTGGCGCAGTGGTTAGCACACTGGACTCGCGTTCGGGAAGACGACGGTCCAAACCCACGTCCGGGCATCCTGATTTAGTTTTTCCGTGATTTCCCTAAATTGCTCCAGGCGAATGCCGGGATGATTCCTTTGAAAGGGCACAGCCGACTTCCTTCCCCGTCCGTCCCTAATCCAATGAGACCGATGACTTCGCTGTCTTGTCTGCTCCCCCAACCAACCCTAATGTAACTAAACGTACGTTGGACTAGAGCTATGCGCAGAAATGGAATTTTTTGTTGTGTGACTGAAGGTGCCCTCAATCACACAACAAAACATCCTATTCCTGCGCAAAGCTCTAGTCCAATGCACGTTAAGTTATAGCTATCGTAAATACTGTACTAATGAGCTTCGTGAAAGCTGTCCTAATGAATTTTGCAAATCAATATGTAATTTACCAAAACTGTCAACAGAGATAACTTCAACAGTTTAGGTCAAGAATGGAAAGATTTAAAAAGTTTACATGTTTATCTTCACTTGTTTCCCATCTATTGGGTCAATTTAAGAAATGGGTTTATAGCCCGGGACCTTAGTAGTGCAGTAATAATAAAGTTTGTGAAACAAGGGTAAAAAAGTATTTCGTTTAGTTAATACAATATACACTCCTGGAAATTGAAATAAGAACACCGTGAATTCATTGTCCCAGGAAGGGGAAACTTTATTGACACATTCCTGGGGTCAGATACATCACATGATCACACTGACAGAACCACAGGCACATAGACACAGGCAACAGAGCATGCACAATGTCGGCACTAGTACAGTGTATATCCACCTTTCGCAGCAATGCAGGCTGCTATTCTCCCATGGAGACGATCGTAGAGATGCTGGATGTAGTCCTGTGGAACGGCTTGCCATGCCATTTCCACCTGGCGCCTCAGTTGGACCAGCGTTCGTGCTGGACGTGCAGACCGCGTGAGACGACGCTTCATCCAGTCCCAAACATGCTCAATGGGGGACAGATCCAGAGATCTTGCTGGCCAGGGTAGTTGACTTACACCTTCTAGAGCACGTTGGGTGGCACGGGATACATGCGGACGTGCATTGTCCTGTTGGAACAGCAAGTTCCCTTGCCGGTCTAGGAATGGTAGAACGATGGGTTCGATGACGGTTTGGATGTACCGTGCACTTTTCAGTGTCCCCTCGACGATCACCAGTGGTGTACGGCCAGTGTAGGAGATCGCTCCCCACACCATGATGCCGGGTGTTGGCCCTGTGTGCCTCGGTCGTATGCAGTCCTGATTGTGGCGCTCACCTGCACGGCGCCAAACACGCATACGACCATCATTGGCACCAAGGCAGAAGCGACTCTCATCGCTGAAGACGACACGTCTCCATTCGTCCCTCCATTCACGCCTGTCGCGACACCACTGGAGGCGGGCTGCACGATGTTGGGGCGTGAGCGGAAGACGGCCTAACGGTGTGCGGGACCGTAGCCCAGCTTCATGGAGACGGTTGCGAATGGTCCTCGCCGATACCCCAGGAGCAACAGTGTCCCTAATTTGCTGGGAAGTGGCGGTGCGGTCCCCTACGGCACTGCGTAGGATCCTACGGTCTTGGCATGCATCCGTGCGTCGCTGCGGTCCGGTCCCAGGTCGACGGGCACGTGCACCTTCCGCCGACCACTGGCGACAACATCGATGTACTGTGGAGACCTCACGCCCCACGTGTTGAGCAATTCGGCGGTACGTCCACCCGGCCTCCCGCATGCCCACTATACGCCCTCGCTCAAAGTCCGTCAACTGCACATACGGTTCACGTCCACGCTGTCGCGGCATGCTACCAGTGTTAAAGACTGCGATGGAGCTCCGTATGCCACGGCAAACTGGCTGACACTGACGGCGGCGGTGCACAAATGCTGCGCAGCTAGCGCCATTCGACGGCCAACACCGCGGTTCCTGGTGTGTCCGCTGTGCCGTGCGTGTGATCATTGCTTGTACAGCCCTCTCGCAGTGTCCGGAGCAAGTATGGTGGGTCTGACACACCGGTGTCAATGTGTTCTTTTTTCCATTTCCAGGAGTGTATGTTTCACCAAGCTGAATCAGTTAAAATTTTTATATTGGTCTGAAAATATGTTAAGGATCAATAAGTTTCTGTTCGCACTTTCTACCAACGACCATTTTCTGTTATTTTTGTTCTTAATTCTCTACTGAAGAGGGTTCCTTGGTTCTTATCCTACTTTTGAACTAAAAGTTTATGCATAAATATGAATGGCTGGGCTGTCGGTCGAATCCTTTTGAAATAAGCCTTGCTGTTCTGTCTGAGACTTTTTCAATATCTTTTTTTCAGTTTTCTTGTTTAAAATGAAGCCTACACTTGAATTTCTTCCCTGCTCTGTATCCTTGTCATAAAACATAATCTCTGATTTTAAATTTATTTGGTCGTGGTTTTTCGTTGCTTTTCTGGTAGCCCTATTTTATCCCATTAAATCACTTAATAAAGCAAAGCCTCCGGTCCATATTGTGAACCATTTAGGTTCCTTTCAGGTTAAGCTGATACAATAGCTCTGTACTTAGCTATCTTACACAACCACTCGCTCGTCGAAAGATCCGCACCGAAACACTGGAAAATTGCACATGTCACATCAATAACCAAGATAGGAAATCGGGGTAATCCGCTGAATTACAGACCAATATCACTAACGTCGATATGCAGTAGTGTTTTGGGGCATGTGTACGAACGTTATGACTTACCTCGAAGAAAGCGATATTGACAGATAGTTAGCACGTGTTCGGAAACTATCGTCCTTACATAACACAACTAGCTCCTTATTCTCCTGAAGTAATGAGTACTATCGACAGGGGTCGTCGAATTGATTCCATATTTTCATATTTCCGGAAGGCTTTTGATATTGTTCCTCACAACCGACTTCTAATGAAATAGCGTGCCTGTGGAGAATGTCTCTGTTGTGCGACTGGATTCGCGAGTTTCTGTCAGAAGGGTCACAGTTCGTAGTAAATGACGGAAACTCTTGCAGCAAAACATATGTGATATATCGCGTCCCCCAAGGCTCTCTGCTGTTCCTGATCTACATAAAAGACACAGGAGAAAACTTGAGCGGTCCTCTTAGATTGTTTGCAGATGATGCTGTCATGTAACGCGTTGTAAAATCGTCAGCAAAACAAACTACTAAATGATTTAGACAAGATATCTGTATGGCGCAGAAAGTAGTAGTCGGCTCTAAATAACGAAAAGTGTGAAGTCATCCACAAGAGTACTAAAGAAAATCCGCTAAATTTCGGTTACGCGATAAATCCCACAAATCTGAAGGCTATAAATCCAAATAAATACTCGGGGATTACAGTTAAGAATAACTTAAATTGGAATAACCGCATAGGTAATGTTGTGCGAAAAGGAAACCAAAGACTGCGATTCGTTTGCAGAAGACATAGAAAGTGCAATAGATCAACTAATGAGACTACTTACACTACGCTTGTCCGCCCTCATCTGAAGTGTTGCTGTACGGTGTGGGATCCACATCAGATGGGACTGACGGAGGGCATCGAACAAGTTCGGAGAGGTGCAACTCGTTTTGACTTATCGCGAAATAGTGGAGAGACTGCTACGCACATGATACGTTAATTGGGGTGGCAATCATTAAAACAAAGGCGGCTTTCATTACTGCACGATCATCTCGTGAAATTTCATTCACTAAAATTTCTCCTCGTATTGAGAAAATATTCTGTTAGAGCCTACCTACACAGACAGAAACGGTCATCATGATAAAATAACAGTATTCAGAACCCACACAGAGAGAGTCAAGGGCTCGTTTCTCCCGCGTGCAGTTCGAGAGTGGAACAGTAGAAAAATAAAGTGGTTCGATGAACCCTCTGCCAGGCACTTCATAGTGAATTGCAGAGTAATCATGTAGATGTAGATGAATTCAACTCCTCTACGGCAGAACAGAGCCTAAACCTCCACAGAGCTATGCTCTCGGGGATTTCAACTAATGACCGAGTGCTTCCAAAAAAAGTTCTGGCAGGCAATAGCCCTACCAGATCACGCACTGACCGCGTGTCAGCAGAACCTGTGGGCACGTTACTCGTACTGGCTAGTTCTTTTCTTCTTTCATTCTTTCTCTTTTTTTACTTTCTCTTTTTACATTGTGTTACGTATTTTTATGTTGCTAATTAGTGTCAGCTTTATTTCTGGTACACAACTATTTGTTATTATTAACATATTTATTCTCTGGTGCGTGGCATTTCCTTTCGTCGTAAATCTTTATAATACTTACAGCAAAAAATGTAATATTATGCACGTAAAAGCGCAGGGCGGAGAACGCGTCCGGGAAAATATCGATAATCGACGGTCGGACGGTATGCACCACAGTCTAACATAACAGTCGCGACACTTCGCCTCCATTTTGTTGCCTTCAGCGCCAGCAGCGCCCCAAGCGGCCGGTAGGTTGAACTGTGAGTTCGGCGCGATCGTGAAAGCGAATAGTGATTGTTTATTTTGATTTATACAATGGTTTTTACCATCGGGAGCGTTTGTAGCGCAATAAATTGCAGCAGCAACAGGAAGAAGACACCACAGCTGTCTTTTTTAGGTTTCCTAAGGATCCTGAGAGGTAAATACCATCATGTTACTAAACTGTATCGTCGGGATTCGCTTGCAAACTGTATGTGTAGAAATGATGACTTTCGTTTTAAAAGCAGAAAATGGCTAGTTAATAGCAGACGAGAAGACCTTATGAAGAAAGACACAGTTTACCTGTATAATAATATTAGGTTTTGTTCGCTACATTTCGAACAAAACCAGTTCACGAACGCAGACAATAAAAAACTCGTGTGGAATGCAGTACCCACACCGTTTGACATTCCAAATAAGCCACCTCAGCTGACGATGAAGTGGAAACTGCCACAAAGATTCGACAGTCAATCTATAGCTGTAAAACAGTCCTATGACACAGAAGCAGCCAGTTCAACTCTCCATGTATCAGTGCCAGATACGTTGAATCATCAACACAGACCTGCTATGTCGATGAAGTGGTTAGATTAAGTACATCTGTTCGTGTCCTACAAAAGCGTGTGAAGTGTCAGAATGTGCAGATCGCTAGACTTCGAGCACAACTATTATGGGACAAGGAAAATGCTCACAGACAGATTGTTTGAAAATTATTCAAATATTTGGTTTTTCGTGAAATGTAATGTAATTAACTAATTATGTTTTCACTATATTTTTCCCACTGTTTGGCAGTTGCTTGTCACAGAATAATATAAAGATGAGGGTCGTACTTGTGGCGACAGGCGACAATGACAAACATAGTAGGCCTACAGAACGATAAACGAGCTGTCGATCGCTTTTGCATGTAGAGGTACATGTTTGTGCTTCTTACATGTGAATCTGTGTGTTTATATTCTTTTGATATCAACATGGTAAGCTGCAATTCTGTCCAATGTCACAAGTGTTTCTTCACGAATGTGTTGTAGCTTGCCACTCTATTCATGGTTTTTGTCCATACTTGCGCTTATTTTAGAATCATTTTTAGAAACATATATGCCTTCTGATACTACACAAACTCTTGGAGGCAAGAAAATAACTCGAATAATTCGGAAATTACATAGGAAATGGATGCAAATAAACATTATGCTTACGACGCGTCTGACGTTCACCTTACCTGCCGCTTGGAGCGCTAGTGTCGCTCCATCTGTCAAACGGGAACAACTTCACAGCAGTGAGTGTCGCGACTGTTACGTTAGACTGTGGTATGCACCGTGACAAAAGAGTGTGTGGCCACAGACGTGATTGTTGTTGATTAACTTAGGTCGCTTGTCAGACAACGCGAAGAAGTGAACTGGTGACTTCCACATAATTTTCTGCATCTTAGTGTGGCTGTGGATTCACGGAAAGTGCGAGGGTGATCAAGTTAACAATTTCATGTGGTGCAAACGTTGCGTTTTACAAGTAAAAAGATAAATGGACGACTGTAATGGTTGCTTCCAGCCAGAGAAAGCATAGCTATAAACTCACTTCACGAGGAATGTAATGGCCGTAACTGAATAATTTTGGGAATATTACGCCGTCGCAAGTACCATCTAGCTGCAGACAACGTTAGAAAATATTGTTCAACACGCAAAGATAAGTGGCTTTAAAAATATCCCGCATCAAAATTTTGGAACAGTTTCACTTTCTTTCTGGAATGTATCTCTGTCATATAGGATTTAACGAATAATCATTTTATAGTAAACGTGCTTTAAAAATGACCGAGTTGAATGTCCGCGCTATACATTATCTTCAAATTTCCGTTCTAGTCACTATACACAATTTTCTTTCAAAATGTATTAACTCGAAACTGTTGTTTGTCCGCAGATGTGTTTCCTTGCCTCTTTCTGGTGCCGTACCCTTACATGGTCCTGTTAATCATTTTACTCACCGTACAATTTACGTATCTTGGCGTTGTGCCGAATAAAATATGCGTGATGTGTAGCGTCCGCCATTATGAGTCAATGCTCTGGCCAATCAGAACACGGGTTATTTCTCATTGATGGGGGCTTCAGGCAGCGTGGGTAATTTGAAAGCGACAGCTGTCAATGTCGAAAAGAAGCATGTACTTCCTGAAACCTGTCTTGTTGTAGATGTATGTGGACGTTATAGTCGGTCGGCTCGTGCGAGTTTTATGTCTTGAACGTGCTTGTCATGTTTCCGTAATCCATATTTTTCTTTGTTCGATTCTTACGGTTGCGACGACTCAAGACAGTTTCATTCCACCCGCAAATGATTAACGTCACTTTATTACCAACTAGCTTTGTACCCGGTGTTCTTCAACCCCCCCCCCCCCCCGCCATCTGCGGCCCTCTCTTCCTCTCCCTGTCTTATCCCATCCGTTCCTCTCCTCTCTGTCCATAAGCACCTTTCCCCTGTCTTAATCTCCTCCTCTTTCCTTTATATCTGTTCATCTCCTCCTCTTCCTTCTTCTACCGAGCGAGGTAGTGTAGCGGTTGGCACACTGGATTCGCATTTGGGAGGACGACGTTCCAAACCCGCGTCCTGTCATCCAGATTTAGGTTTTCCGTTATTTCCCTAAATCGCTTCAGGCAAATGCTGGGATGGTTCATCTGAAATGCCACGGCCGATTTCCCTCCCCACCCTTCTCAAATTCGAGCTTTTGCTTCGTCTCTAATGACCTCGTTGTAGACGGAACGTTAAACACTAATCTCCTCCTCCCCACATCTGTCTCCAAATTTTCCTCCTCTCTTTCTCTCTCCGTCTACTTCTCTTTCCTTACTATGTCCATATCCTCTTCTTCACTTGCTGTCCATTTCCCCCTAATCCTCCCACCATCCATCTCTTACTTTCCCGTTTCTATCTCCGCCTCCATCTTCTCTTTCAACGTTACTCCCTATTCCAACAGAAGGTTGCTAGTTCTCCCTCCCCCCCCACAACCAGCGCCCCTCCTCCCACTTTTCTTTCCAGATAATAAATAGCGCGTATACCAAGTTTAGTTGAAATCGGTCCAGGCTTTTACAAAAACCTTTTTATCCATCGCTTCGCCCGAGTCAAGCATTTGTCATATACACTCCTGGAAATTGAAATAAGAACACCGTGAATTCATTGTCCCAGGAAGGGGAAACTTTATTGACACATTCCTGGGGTCAGATACATCACATGATCACACTGACAGAACCACAGGCACATAGACACAGGCAACAGAGCATGCACAATGTCGGCACTAGTACAGTGTATATCCACCTTTCGCAGCAATGCAGGCTGCTATTCTCCCATGGAGACGATCGTAGAGATGCTGGATGTAGTCCTGTGGAACGGCTTGCCATGCCATTTCCACCTGGCGCCTCAGTTCGACCAGCGTTCGTGCTGGACGTGCAGACCGTGTGAGACGACGCTTCATCCAGTCCCAAACGTGCTCAATGGGGGACAGATCCGGAGATCTTGCTGGCCAGGGTAGTTGACTTACACCTTCTAGAGCACGTTGGGTGGCACGGGATACATGCGGACGTGCATTGTCCTGTTGGAACAGCAAGTTCCCTTGCCGGTCTAGGAATGGTAGAACGATGGGTTCGATGACGCTTTGGATGTACCGTGCACTATTCAGTGTCCCCTCGACGATCACCAGTGGTGTACGGCCAGTGTAGGAGATCGATCCCCACACCATGATGCCGGGTGTTGGCCCTGTGTGCCTCGGTCGTATGCAGTCCTGATTCTGGCGCTCACCTGCACGGCACCAAACACGCATACGACCATCATTGGCACCGAGGCAGAAGCGACTCTCATCGCTGAAGACGACACGTCTCCATTCGTCCCTCCATTCACGCCTGTCGCGACACCACTGGAGGCGGACTGCACGATGTTGGGGCGTGAGCGGAAGACGGCCTAACGGTGTGCGGGACCGTAGCCCAGCTTCATGGAGACGGTTGCGAATGGTCCTCGCCGATACCCCAGGAGCAACAGTGTCCCTAATTTGCTGGGAAGTGGCGGTGCGGTCCCCCACGGCACTGCGTAGGATCCTACGGTCTTGGCGTGCATCCGTGCGTCGCTGCGGTCCGGTCCCAGGTCGACGGGCACGTGCACCTTCCGCCGACCACTGGCGACAACATCGATGTACTGTGGAGACCTCACGCCCCACGTGTTGAGCAATTCGGCGGTACGTCCACCCGGCCTCCCGCATGCCCACTATACGCCCTCGCTCAAAGTCCGTCAACTGCACATACGGTTCACGTCCACGCTGTCGCGGCATGCTACCAGTGTTAAAGACTGCGATGGAGCTCCGTATGCCACGGCAAACTGGCTGACACTGACGGCGGCGGTGCACAAATGCTGCGCAGCTAGCGCCATTCGACGGCCAACACCGCGGTTCCTGGTGTGTCCGCTGTGCCGTGCGTGTGATCATTGCTTGTACAGCCCTCTCGCAGTGTCCGGAGCAAGTATGGTGGGTCTGACACACCGGTGTCAATGTGTTCTTTTTTCCATTTCCAGGAGTGTATATTTAACGTCTGTCACGCATATTTGTACACATAGTTCTCACGCATCTCCAGCGAATTTCGCCCTGCAGTTTCATTTTGACGCTGCTCAGCGTTTATAATGCCATATCTTCTGAACTATGTGTGGTAGAATGATATAATTTTGTAAATACATTCAACGGCATATGTAAATACTGTCTGCAAAATGTGTTGGGAATAGGATTAGTACGAAAGAAGTAATAAATTTAAAAGTCATTCACGACGCGCCAGCTTTTTCACGCATTCCATTGTCTATGACGTCTTAGTTCCTGAGCTATGTCCCCTACAATGATACAACTTTGTAGGTGCATTCAGTGGTGTAGGTGAATACTTTCTGCAAAATGTGTCGCGAATACAGCTGGTATTAAAGAGTAATATACTAAAAGGTGATACCTGTTGCGGCAGTCTTATTCCGTGAACAGCGAAAGTGTAGAAAGTGATAAACTCTGTTCCTTTCATCGTTTTGGGGGGGCAGTGAGCGAGAAAAAGTTTCGTAAAGGTTGGAATTTTTGTGTAAGGTTTGTTGCAAGTCACTAAATGTTCTCATTCTGAAATAATGGATGAATAAATGTGTGGGTTGTCGCGCGTCGTGTGCAACACTTCATTTTCATTCCCACTCCCTTTGGTAGGTGGGTGGGGTCTTTCCAGACGGTAGGTGATATGTGTATCAAACTTGGTTGAAATCGGTCCAGTGGCTCAGGAAGAGATGTGCAACACACATTCACACATTTTTATGAGGTGCATTTCGAGTGGAAATTTTGACTTGGTCTTATAGACGCTTTCGATGTAGTAAAATCATTGCATTCAGTTTAAGATGTCCCTACTTGAAACTTCCTGGCAGATTAAAACTGTGTGTCGGACCGAGACTCGAACTCGGGACCTTTGCTTTCCGCGGGCAAGTGCTCTACCGACTGAGCCATTCAAGCACGACTCACGCACCGTCGTCACAGCTTTACTTCCGCCAGTTCCTCGTCTCCTTCCAAACTTCACAGAAGCTCTCCTGCGAACCTTGCAGAACTACTGAAAGAAAGGATATTGCGGAGACATGGCTTAGCCACAGCCCGGGGGATGTTTCTAGAATGAAATGTTCACTCTACAGCGGAGTGTGCGCTGATATTAAAACTGTGTGCCGGACCGAGACTCGAACTCGGGTCCCGAGTTCGAGTCTCGGTCCGGCACACAATCTGCCAAAAAGTTTCATATCAGCGCACACTCCGCTGTAGAGTGAAAATTGCATCCTGTGTCCCCATTTCTTTAAAAGCCCTCAGTGCTCAGGTCAGTATACTCACTTAGCAGACGCCAGTCCGTGTGTGACTCCTAAGGCATACCTGATAAGAAACATTCCAGACGTTGATAAATCACATTGTCTATTAGGACACGGATGCAGTGCTTATGCACGTTGTGCGCGTGCTGTGGTACTGTCTTAGAGGCAGTAGCGCGGTGATACGAGTTCTATCTTGCCATAAACAGCACTATCTCTACTGAAACCATACGCTGGTGCGTGCCACGTGTTCGTTAATAGCTTTCTCGTACTTGACTTGAAACACATTCTGTCAGTGCAGTCAAGAGGTGTTTTACGAGGTACTCAGTTGCCCTCACTATGCTCTTCAGCCGAATAAGCAAAGCGCGACTTTATCTGTTATTGTTTTCTTTTGTCTTGCTTTCTAACACATTTACTATATTCTACTGTAAGATAAAAACGCAGGAAATGTTTCCCCTATATTTTCTGGCAACTTCTCCCTCGTATCTCTCTCGTTTTGCTTCACCTTTGCCGGCCGCTGTGGCCGAGCGGTTCTAGGCGCTTCAGTTCGGAACCGCGCTGCTGCTGCCGTCGCAGATTCGAGTCCTGCCTCGGGCATGGATGTGTGTGATGTCCTTAGGTTAGTAACGTTTAAGTAGTTCTAAGTCCAGGGGCTGATGACCTCATATGTTAAGTCCCATAGTGCTTAGAGCCATTTGAACCATTTTTTGAGCTTCACCTTTGTTTTGTATTTTATAACTCTCGCCAGTTCTCCGTCTCCTTCCAAACTTCACACTCATTCGTAGGTTTAGCGCTCATTTCCATCATGTCGATATACTCTCAAAGCCCGTCTCATCACAGCAATTTTTGCAAGCAATGCCGCCAACTTACTTTCATTTTGCCTGGATATCCTTTCGTACGCCTTCAGCCTAGGATCGTGACTGCTGGGTACTGGTACTGCTGAATGGAGCCGAAGTGACCTCGCCCAGATAGCTGTGTGTGGGTTTATAAATTGCCTCTGCCTGATAAAGGGACACTTGCGTAGGCATGACGTAGCAAGAATGCCCTCACGTGAGGGAACAGGCAGCCAAGCTGTCGCTCTCATGTGACTTCAGTAACGGACTCTGAAGCTGTCATGTGATAATACAGCGTGGCATGCTGACGTTTTCTGCTGAAATGTGAAAGTTCACAGTCTGATTCAGTCATACGTTATTTTTCCTTCCTACAGGCGTATAAGCATTGTTGCTGTTCACCAGTTAGCCTCGTCCGTTTATTATACTGTCAGGGATAAGAAGGGTTCGTTTAAGCAATAGTGCAACAACTTAGGACGCTAGGATTTATTTCTAAAGTACAATGTGGATTATGGAATTTCACTGCTCAAGAGTAGAAAAGCCATTATTTAAGGACAGAAATAGATTAACATAGCCTCTGTGTTTGCCCTGTGTGGTTCCTCCTATTCTCTTTCGTCACAGTGATGCAGTGATTTATATCTCCTTTTATACGTTCAGTGGCGTGTGTAGCGATATCTGCGCGACTTTACTGTGGAAGGTACTCTAGAATCTAGTCGTCCAAATGCATTTTGGTTGCAAGCTTATTAGCGGTGCCCGCCGAATATCAGCGCGTTTCTTTGCGGTTAATGCGTACTAATACGTGCAGCATAGTATATTCTTTCCCTCAGTCAGCTGGAATTCCAGATTTTTTAAAATTATTGTTTGTCAGGTCTTTCTTTGTTTTAGTTCTTGCCCACGTTTCCCAGGCCACAAGTGATATCAGATTACAGTCTTACCTTCTTAGCCTTTACGCTAATGAACACCTTTCTGAATTTTGAAGATTAAGTGTTTTTTCGGTAGTTTGATTGTAGATCACACTGTTGAAATTTAAAAGCCCTTTGTTGATTTTCTTATACATCATTTTTCCTCTCTACAAGCATTTCAAGCCGGCCGGAGTGGCCGAGCGGTTAAAGGCGCTACAGTCTGGAACCGCACGACTGCTACGGTCGCAGGTTCGAATCCTGCCTCGGGCATGAATGTATGTGATGTCCTTAGGTTAGTTAGGTTTAAGTGGTTCTAAGTTCTAGGGGACTTATGACCACAGCAGTTGAGTCCCATAGTGCTCAGAGCCATTTGAACCATTTGAAGCATTTAAACATTGTAGTAGCTCATCAGCTATTCCTGTCAGCTTACGTACCTGTACAGGTATGGATGAGAAACTCGTTTGAGCAACAACATGAAGATTTATTTGTGATGCGTGGAATTACTTTTTCTTTTTCAACACAACGCGTTTTTTGTCATCTCCACGAAGAGATTAAAATCTGTAGAAAACAGAAAAGCATTTGAGTGTTGTTGCCTTTGTGCTTTGTGTTGTATGACAAGTCATCCGCTCACAGTTTCTCTATAGGAAGCATGAAGAATACCTCCATTATGTGGTCAGCCAATCTGTTAATGGTAGAATGAGTTTGTGTCAACAGTTTCAGGTCAAAGCATTTCATTTAGGGAAAAAAGCCATTCGCCCAGCAATGGACGCTGATTGGGACGCATTTTCCGTTATTAATTGGAATCCACATGAAATGTTAAGTTTTAAATTAACTTCACACCCTGTAGAACACCAGCAGCTGCAAACACACGATATTCTCCGGTATAGTTAAAGGACAGTCATGAGATAGGCACGTTTTAGTGAAAAATCTTTGCTGTCACGAACTCAACCAATTAGCACTAGAATCCTATCCAAACTAAGTCTGCGCCGGTTGCTGCTACTGGAAGGTTGATATCATCAAGTGTTGTGAGCAAAACATTTCGTTAAAGAGATACTTACTTGGAACACCTAGTTAAGCGTATTAGGTACCCGAAAGAGTACAGTGGTCTCTAAATGGGTCGCTGATGATTCTCTTCGCTGATGAATCCCAGGACAGCTTGAAAAGGGTCAGTGAACATAATGCGATTTGGCAAGGAGCCACAACCCGTTATCATACATCAGGCATCATTAAAAGGTCGAAGTGGAATGCAATGGAACGTCTTCCAGAATGCAGAAGGAGCTGCATCAAAGCAGTCTTCGGACTGAAGACCATAACAACAACAACAACGACACCAAATACGTCTGCCCCGTAGCGATGCGCTCTACAACTAAGCCACGGTTCGTTTTACGAATCGCAATTTGGAGGCGAGCTGATCGTGAACAAACTTTTAACAAGATTGTGGGGGAAAAAAACAAAACAAAATACATTTTCTACTGGTGATAGCACTTAAAGGGACGAGTATTTTGCATTATGGTTAACTCTCGTAACTTTTTTATCTACTAAAATAAGCAAACAACTACGATCTGCCTTTACAGAAACGATGTACGTTACTTTAATGATATCCATTGCCTCTTGATAACAGGACTGGAGTGATGTAACGCTTATGAATGTTCGCAGCCACACGTGGCGGTAAGATAGTTGGGAGTGCTCAAGCGTATTGCAGTGTCGTTTCCATTGTGCTATGTTTATGTTCACATGGCACTGCGCAGCCACACTTAATAAACTTTCTGGGCCATTTTTGTGCGATAGTCAGATGCAGACTTTAAAAAGCGCTTCTTTAAAAAGAGTTGTCGAATGTCGCCAAAGAACTTCTTGGTAGATTTTAACTCGTGTGTGTGTGTGCTTAGTATTCCATAACTATGAGATAAACACACATTCACTGAAACGTCCCCTTTGAACAATTATACATGACTGTGCTTAAACTGACACACAATATTTTTAGCGCAACGCAATCTGACTTTCAATAATCCCTACAAAAGAATGGCCCTGACTAACATTAAACTATACCTTTCACAAATCACTTACCTCACAAAAATCTTCGTTACTCAAGCTACTGCAATACAGCGAGCGCCACTACTGCCAGCTAAATAAAAGATTCAAACTACTGAAGGCACTAACTACTGATAGGCATAGTTAGCAAATGAAAGATTTTGATAGAGAAAAAACAATGTATTTACCTTAATATTGTTCAAAAGTCATAATAAACATAGCAGTTCATGACATCCAGTCTTAAAAATTTCAAAAGTCCGCCATTTCTCTCCCCACATCCACCACTGCTGGCGGCTCACCTCCAACTGCGCAACGCTACGCGCTGTTAACAGCCAACTGCCCAACACTACAATGGCAGACAACAATGCAAACTAGCCACAGATTGCACACAGCACAGCCAGTGATTTTCATACAGAGCGCTACGTAACGTTGCCAATAAGAAAACATTAACAGCTACTTACATCACGTTCAGACAAACGCCCACTGATGTTCAGCTGTACATTACAGCGCATTGCAGTACATTACTCTCCGAAACTGCGAACAGAGCAGTGATACAGAAAGTGTAGAATAAAGTTCGTTATTTCCACCTATAACCACGAGCTTGTTAGATCCTTAGACTAACGTTTTCGGTCAGCAGTGACCACCTTCATTTCTCGGTACCGATTTACTGCTTCAGTTTACAGGGCCTTTTTAATTCTGTCGTAAGCCAGACACGGCACTACTTCACAATTTCCGACATGTATGGCTTACGACAAAGTCACAAGACTCTGTAAACTGATGCAGGAAATCGGTACCAAGATCTGAAGCGGCAGTCTAAGGACCTAAGAAATTTATGATACTTTTATTTAGGCTTCAATACCATTTCTTGGTTTCATTACTTTATAGCACATGTAAGATAAAATTTTCACCGTAATACGCTAATACTAATTTCACTTCAGCATATATATATATATATATATATATATATATATATATATATATATATATATATATATATATTGCTTCGTGAACTGTTACGTTTCTGGTGTCCGGACAATTGGCGTGTTTTTAATGCTCTAGCGAAAGGCTATTTACAATTTGTACAGAGACCAGATGGCAGTTATAAGAGTCGAGGGACATGAAAGGGATGCAGTGGTTGGGAAGGGAGTAAGACAGGGTTGTAGCCTCTCCCCGATGTTATTCAATCTGTATATTGAGCAAGCAGTAAAGGAAACAAAAGAAAAATTCGGAGTAGGTATTATAATCCATGGAGAAGAAATAAAAACGTTGAGGTTCGCCGATTACATTGTAATTCTGTCAGAGACAGCAAAGGACTTGGAAGAGCAGTTGAACGGAATGGACAGTGTCTTGAAGGGAGGATATAAGATGAACATCAACAAAAGCAAAACGAGGATAATGGAATGTAGTCGAATTAAGTCGGGTGATGTTGAGGGTATTAGATTAGGAAATGAGACACTTAAAGTAGTAAAGGAGTTTTGCTATTTGGGGAGCAAAATAACTGATGATGGTCGAAGTAGAGAGGATATAAAATGTAGACTGGCAATGGCAAGGAAAGCGTTTCTGAAGAAGAGAAATTTGTTAACATCGAATATAGATTTAAGCGTCAGGAAGTCGTTTCTGCAAGTATTTGTATGGAGTGTAGCCATGTATGGAAGTGAAACATGGACGGTAAATAGTTTGGACAAGAAGAGAATAGAAGCTTTCGAAATGTGGTGCTACAGAAGAATGCTGAAGATTAGATGGGTAGATCATATAACAAATGAGGAGGTACTGAATAGGATTGGGGAGAAGAGCAGTTTGTGGCACAACTTGACAAGAAGAAGGGATCGGTTGGTAGGACATGTTCTGGGGCATCAAGAGATCACCAATTTAGTACTGGAGGGCAGCGTGGAGGGTAAAAATCGTAGGGGGAGACCAAGAGATGAATACACTAAGCAAATTCAGAAGGATGTAGGTTGCAGTAGGTACTGGGAGGTGAAGAAGCTTGCACAAGATATAGAGTAGCATGGAGAGCTGCATCAAACCAGTCTCAGGACTGAAGACTACAACAACAACAACAATTTATGTTGACAACATTTTAAAACAATACGTGATGAGAGTGCCCAAGTGTGTACATCTACGCTAACTTGTGTCAAGTATTGATTAAATTACCTCAAGACAGTTGTTTAAGCTAAACAATCATGACTTAGTAAATTTAGATCGCTTTGCAGAACTGGTTCCGTTAAAAGAGATTTTTTTGTGTTTACTGGGGTAAAGCTTGAAAATTGGTTCAAACGCATTAAAATTATGGAAATGACATTTATTTGATAAGATAATAAACTGCCATCAAGGAACAGGACTGCACTGATGTAGTCGACATCTGATTCTGCAAGGACAAAGTGTTAACAATGAAATCTAATCTAAATATTATGGTTCGGAGAGCGTTAATGGGCAGTCATTCTAGCGAGTAAATTAAAACACAGATGAAATAGGTCCAATTCCACTTGCAAAAAGTGAAAATAGTTATGTCATTTGTGTCCATGGAGTCTTTCGCGGCGCCATGTCTAAATATAATGATCTCGCTTTTCAAGCCGCCGCAGTTCAAATAAAATCCTCGAGTTTTCTGTGGCCATTTCCGCCGTCGTCGTCAGCAATAAAACCACTGCTGCCGGGGCTGATTTTTCACTTTCTTTATTGTTACTTCAATTCCCCACAACGGGGATGGACTGGCAGCGGATAAAAACCGCGCTTCAACAAAAGGTACAATAGCTATATTTAAAAGGTTAAAACACATAAAAGGTGACAGACGATTTCGCAAAAAAATACATAGGTGGACGACAGAGACGATTGTTACGTAAAAACAACTGAGAATAAATGAGGATTTGTAAAATACACGTAGATAGAAAATAGAGATGGATTTTTAAAACTCGTTTGGCGATTTCATTTTACACTTAAAATACCGTCACTGTTGAACGTGAATGATGCCATGGTTTAATGGTAATGCTAGGTGATACACAAAAAAATTGCACGACGAAGGTGCGATGATGGGTGTGACCGTGGGGCGCTGTAGAGCCGCAGGGAGCGACCAGAAATCAGTAAAGTGGAAGGAGGACGATGTGAGCGGTACATCTCAGGACAGATTTCGTTGTTTGGGAGTGGGAATTGGCCAAAAGTCCGGCGGGAGAGGATGGACGAGGCGTCGAAGTGCTTGGTGGGAGGACTATGGATGTAGTGGCGCAGCAGGGTGCCTATACTGGTTATTAGAGAGTGGGGGAATTCAGTGCTGGGACTGGGTTTTGTGATTAAGGTATCGGATCCGACGGTGCTCTAGAAATAGATAAAGGTGTTTTAAATGGACGTGTTGGTACAAGATGCGAGTTGGGGAAGGCAGGTGAAGGTGGAAGGCGATATTGAGTGCAAGAATTTCTGGGGACTTGTAGAATTTAGTTGAGGCAGAGTTCTAGGCAACGTTGGCGTAGGTTAGGATGGGGTAGATGAGGGATTTATAGGTAAGAGGAACGGTAGACCTAGGTACAACCTGTTAGTGGTTTGTCAGTTTCGGGCACTGTGATAGATGGTAAGGAGATGTTAAAGAGATATGTCTTCAATGTTAGTTTCCTGTCGAGGGTTAGATCTAAATGCTTTACTATGTTAGTGAGAGGGATGGGCTGGGAGTAGGTCGAGAGATGGACATCTGGCCGGCGGAAACGCGGATAGGTGCGACCAAAGATGGTGGCCTGGCTTTTCTGTGCATTTACTTGAAGTTTCCACATGTTACAACATCTGACCAGGAGATGCAACTGGCGATGGAGGGAGGCATGGGAGAATTGGAGAGCATGAAGAGTGGCTAGGTAGGGGAATGTCTCCAGTGTACGGGATGTAAAGGAGGGGTGAAAGGACAGAGCCTTGAGGCAGACCTGCAACGGTGTGAAGGATGTGGTAGCAGTCCCGGTTGATTGCGACATCTGTAGGACGGTGGTGAAGGAAGGGTACTACTAGGCGGGCATAGTTAACTGGGATTACATAAGTTTGTAGCTTTAAGAGCAATGCAGAATGCCTCACCTGACCGAAGGCTTTTTGGATATCAAGAGGGACAAATATGGCGGACTTCCGTTTATTCTGTAGATGGGAGATTAGGTGGGTAAGGTAAGAAGTTCCTCGTCGATGGAATAGTTGGGACGAAAGCCAAGTTGGGTATTGGGAAAGGGTAGGTGGGTTGCGAGGTGGTGATGGATCCGTTGGGTATGGCTTAAAAGATGTTGCTGAAAACTTACGTGAGGCTGATAGGTGGATATGATGAGGCCTGCGAGGGTGGTTTACCAGGTTTCAGGAAGACGAGGACTTTACAAGTTTTCCACTGCTCTGGACAATAACCTGGGTACAGGATGGTACTGTAAAGGATGGAAAGGGTTTCGTGATAGGATCTGGGACATTCCTTGAGGTTTCGGTATGTAATTGTATCGTGACTCGGTGCAGTATTTCGCTTGCTAGCAAGTGTTCGTCTAATGTCGACAGCTGTTATCGCCGTGTTTAGTCCTTTCCGCAGAGTGCTGTGTAAGTACCGGAAGTTGCAAACACTTTCAAGTGGCACTGAAGAAGGACGCCTTGTGATTCGGTAGAAGAGGCCAAGCCAGCTGCTTTCCTGCCATACTGTGGGCCAACAACTGACAAGATAACAACGTGTGCTGCAGTGACATGGACTGAGGCCAGAGTTCCCACGTACGAGACATGCTGCGCACTCTTACACACGACACAGCCCTTCGTGTGCCCGGAACGCACGGTGTCCCTCGCAAATGCGCCAGCATCTATATAGGTCAGAGAATTTGCACAGCAGCGGAGAGTTGTACCGAGCACAAGTGACGTATTAAACAAAGGGAGCTTGACAAGTAGGCTGTAGCCGTAGCAACATCTTTAAAGCCTTTCATACCCAACGAGTGCACCAGCACCTTGCAACCCACCTACCTACCATTTCCTAGTACCCACCGTCGCTTTCGTCCCAACTCTTCCACCGACCACCGAATTCTTTACCTTACTCACCTAATGTCCCATCAACTGAATAAACGAATGTCCGCCATATTTGTCCCCCTTGATATCCAAAAAGCGTTCGACCGCGTGTGGAATTCTGGACTGCTCTTCAAGTCACGCCTGCTGCATCTTTCAAACCTCTGCATTTCCGTAATCTAGATTTCCATCTCCCGATCCACAACCGACTGATGCCTCTGACTAACATGCTAAAGCATTTACGATTAACTCTCTACAGAGAACTAAGACGGAATACCTCCTTCTACCATTATCCTTGTGGGACCCTGCCCACTCGTCTCTTATAGGGTGCCTAGGAAGCTGTTTTCTCGGATAGCTGGACAACACACAAGCAAATCATATTAATGGAGTTTTTTACAGTAATTGAATTGACAATACTTGACTTCCGTTACTACAGTGAAGTGTCGCAAGCAATTGGCGACATGCAAATAATCAGTGTCATTCGAAATATACAATTTCTATGCAAGCGAAACATAAGTCACGACTAACTCGTTTGGTTCACAACTCTTATTCTAGAGCGGGGCTCATATTCTCTTTCGATAGAGGCCGCTCCTGTCGTGGTGCGGTCCTAGTCAGCGTTACTATTGGCTGACGTCGTCTCACAGCCTTCTCTATGGTTAGGTTCCATACCGACGTGCCGGTGCTTGATGTTACGCCGGAACAATCCTCACTTACAAATCCCAGTCCCAGCACCCAATTTCTCACCCACTAATAACAAACCCAGGCACCCTGGTGCACCACTACACCCATAGTCCACATTCTGTGCATCTCCACTCCTCGTTCAACCTCTCCCTCCGGAATACTAACCAACTCCCACTCCCGAGATGTACCACTCTTTCCAACCCTAATCACAACGCTCCACCTCACACCGTCCCCCCCTTTTTGTCCCTCTCTCTTCTTCCACCTTGCTGTCTCCACGTCGCTACCTACAATTCTACAAGGCCACACGGCCATATCCGTCATTGCGCCTTCATCGTGGTAGTTCTTTCTCGTACCAGAATTAACTGTCGTATAAAATCGTCAAACGAGTCTTAAAAACCATCAGTATTTTCCATCTATGTGTCTTTCATAAGAACCCTCGTTCATTGTCACTTGCTTTTGTGTAAAAATCGTAAATATCGTCCACAAACCTTTTTTACAAAATCATATGTTATTGTCACCTTTTATATATTTTAAAAATCTTTTAAGTACAGTTCAGTCTTTGGCTGTAGAGCGTTTTTTTTTTTTTTTTTTTTTGTCAGCTGGAAGAAGAAAAACAGCCCCAACAGCCACTGGTTTTTATTCTGACGACAATAGCGGAGATAGTGATCGAAAGCTAGAGAATTTTATTCGAACTGACGTGACTTAAAAACCCAGGTAGTTTTATTCAGTTATGTCAGTTATACTCGTACCTATGAATTAGGGGCCGGCCGCGGTGGTCTAGCGGTTCTAGGCGCTCAGTCCGGAACCGCGCGACTGCTACGGTCGCAGGTTCGAATCCTGCCTCGGGCATGGATGTGTGTGATGTCCTTAGGTTAGTTAGGTCTAAGTAGTTCTAAGTTCTAGGGGACTGATGACCATAGATGTTAAGTCCCATAGTGCTCCGAGCCATTTGAACCATTTTTGAATTAGGACACTCAGTCAAGTTGGCACCAACGACTTCTGCCCAGACTGTTTCCTGATAGCCGATTGAATGCTACGGGAAAACTGGCACGCACGCCGTTGATGGTGATTTCATCCTGCCAAGGAAATAGCCTCGTCCGTAAACACGACGACATAGGGAAGAAAAGATAATGTTGGTACGCTGGCACTGCCTTAACAGCCAAACACAAAAATTCTTTCGTCTCGAATAATCTTACACTTTCAAAGCATTGGGCTTTTGTGGATGGAAGGAAAGCCTGCCGCTGCAAGCCGACAAGTCATATCGAGTTGGTAAACTTTTCCTGTGGTACTTATGGAAGGCATTGTTTCGGGGTGCTGGACATGGAGCCAGGCACATGGATTCCAAGGCATGGCTAATGGGAGGTGAGTGGATTATAGTAGCAAAATTGCATGAGCAACATGGATGAACATAGCTCATGATCTACATCTGAATCTGTAGAGATACGCCATAAGCCATCATACGATGCATGGCAGAGAGTCATTCCTCTTCTTTTTTTACTCGCAAATGGGGAGAGAGAAAAGAAAACTGACCCTGTGCCTTCGTACAAGCCCTAATTTAACTACCGAGCGAGGTGGCGCAGTGGTTAGCACACTGGACTCGCGTTCGGGAAGACGACGGTCCAAACCCACGTCCGGGCATCCTGATTTAGTTTTTCCGTGATTTCCCTAAATTGCTCCAGGCGAATGCCGGGATGATTCCTTTGAAAGGGCACAGCCGACTTCCTTCCCCGTCCGTCCCTAATCCAATGAGACCGATGACTTCGCTGTCTTGTCTGCTCCCCCAACCAACCCTAATGTAACTAAACGTACGTTGGACTAGAGCTATGCGCAGATATGGAATTTTTTGTTGTGTGACTGAAGGTGCCCTCAATCACACAACAAAACATCCTATTCCTGCGCAAAGCTCTAGTCCAATGCACGTTAAGTTATAGCTATCGTAAATACTGTACTAATGAGCTTCGAGAAAGCTGTCCTAATGAATTTTGCAAATCAATATGTAATTTACCAAAACTGTCAACAGAGATAACTTCAACAGTTTAGGTCAAGAATGGAAAGATTTAAAAAGTTTACATGTTTATCTTCACTTGTTTCCCATCTATTGGGTCAATTTAAGAAATGGGTTTATAGCCCGGGACCTTAGTAGTGCAGTAATAATAAAGTTTGTGAAACAAGGGTAAAAAAGTATTTCGTTTAGTTAATACAATATACACTCCTGGAAATTGAAATAAGAACACCGTGAATTCATTGTCCCAGGAAGGGGAAACTTTATTGACACATTCCTGGGGTCAGATACATCACATGATCACACTGACAGAACCACAGGCACATAGACACAGGCAACAGAGCATGCACAATGTCGGCACTAGTACAGTGTATATCCACCTTTCGCAGCAATGCAGGCTGCTATTCTCCCATGGAGACGATCGTAGAGATGCTGGATGTAGTCCTGTGGAACGGCTTGCCATGCCATTTCCACCTGGCGCCTCAGTTCGACCAGCGTTCGTGCTGGACGTGCAGACCGCGTGAGACGACGCTTCATCCAGTCCCAAACATGCTCAATGGGGGACAGATCCGGAGATCTTGCTGGCCAGGGTAGTTGACTTACACCTTCTAGAGCACGTTGGGTGGCACGGGATACATGCGGACGTGCATTGTCCTGTTGGAACAGCAAGTTCCCTTGCCGGTCTAGGAATGGTAGAACGATGGGTTCGATGACGCTTTGGATGTACTGTGCACTATTCAGTGTCCCCTCGACGATCACCAGTGGTGTATGGCCAGTGTAGGAGATCGATCCCCACACCATGATGCCGGGTGTTGGCCCTGTGTGCCTCGGTCGTATGCAGTCCTGATTGTGGCGCTCACCTGCACGGCGCCAAACACGCATACGACCATCATTGGCACCAAGGCACAAGCGACTCTCATCGCTGAAGACGACACGTCTCCATTCGTCCCTCCATTCACGCCTGTCGCGACACCACTGGAGGCGGGCTGCACGATGTTGGGGCGTGAGCGGAAGACGGCCTAACGGTGTGCGGGACCGTAGCCCAGCTTCATGGAGACGGTTGCGAATGGTCCTCGCCGATACCCCAGGAGCAACAGTGTCCCTAATTTGCTGGGAAGTGGCGGTGCGGTCCCCTACGGCACTGCGTAGGATCCTACGGTCTTGGCATGCATCCGTGCGTCGCTGCGGTCCGGTCCCAGGTCGACGGGCACGTGCACCTTCCGCCAACCACTGGCGACAACATCGATGTAATGTGGAGACCTCACGCCCCACGTGTTGAGCAATTCGGCGGTACGTCCACCCGGCCTCCCGCATGCCCACTATACGCCCTCGCTCAAAGTCCGTCAACTGCACATACGGTTCACGTCCACGCTGTCGCGGCATGCTACCAGTGTTAAAGACTGCGATGGAGCTCCGTATGCCACGGCAAACTGGCTGACACTGACGGCGGCGGTGCACAAATGCTGCGCAGCTAGCGCCATTCGACGGCCAACACCGCGGTTCCTGGTGTGTCCGCTGTGCCGTGCGTGTGATCATTGCTTGTACAGCCCTCTCGCAGTGTCCGGAGAAAGTATGGTGGGTCTGACACACCGGTGTCAATGTGTTCTTTTTTCCATTTCCAGGAGTGTATGTTTCACCAAGCTGAATCAGTTAAAATTTTTGTATTGGTCTGAAAATATGTTAAGGATCAATAAGTTTCTGTTCACACTTTCTACCAACGACCATTTTCTGTTATTTTTGTTCTTAATTCTCTACTGAAGAGGGTTCCTTGGTTCTTATCCTACTTTTGAACTAAAAGTTTATGCATAAATATGAATGGCTGGGCTGTCGGTCGAATCCTTTTGAAATAAGCCTTGCTGTTCTGTCTGAGACTTTTTCAATATCTTTTTTTCAGTTTTCTTGTTTAAAATGAAGCCTACACTTGAATTTCTTCCCTGCTCTGTATCCTTGTCATAAAACATAATCCCTGATTTTAAATTTATTTGGTCGCGGTTTTTCGTTGCTTTTCTGGTAGCCCTATTTTATCCCATTAAATCACTTAATAAAGCAAAGCCTCCGGTCCATATTGTGAACCATTTAGGTTCCTTTCAGGTTATGCTGATACAGTAGCTCTGTACTTAGCTATCTTACACAACCACTCGCTCGTCGAAAGATCCGCACCGAAACACTGGAAAATTGCACATGTCACATCAATAACCAAGATAGGAAGTAGGGGTAATCCGCTGAATTACAGACCAATATCACTAACGTCGATATGCAGTAGTGTTTTGGGACATGTGTACGAACGTTATGACTTACCTCGAAGAAAACGATATTGACAGATAGTTAGCACGTGTTCGGAAACTATCGTCCTTACATAACACAACTAGCTCCTTATTCTCCTGAAGTAATGAGTACTATCGACAGGGGTCGTCGAATTGATTCCATATTTTTATATTTCCGGAAGGCTTTTGATATTGTTCCTCACAACCGACTTCTAATCAAATAGCGTGCCTGTGGAGAATGTCTCTGTTGTGCGACTGGATTCGCGAGTTTCTGTCAGAAGGGTCACAGTTCGTAGTAAATGACGGAAACTCTTGCAGCAAAACATATGTGATATATCGCGTCCCCCAAGGCTCTCTGCTGTTCCTGATCTACATAAAAGACACAGGAGAAAACTTGAGCGGTCCTCTTAGATTGTTTGCAGATGATGCTGTCATTTAACGCGTTGTAAAATCGTCAGCAAAACAAACTACTAAATGATTTAGACAAGATATCTGTATGGTGCAGAAAGTAGTAGTCGGCTCTAAATAAAGAAAAGTGTGAAG
The DNA here is from genome assembly GCF_023898315.1 of Schistocerca nitens. Taxonomy (NCBI): domain Eukaryota; kingdom Metazoa; phylum Arthropoda; class Insecta; order Orthoptera; family Acrididae; genus Schistocerca; species Schistocerca nitens. The sequence goes on from NC_064622.1 coordinate 16,676,567, forward strand.
TCATCCACAAGAGTACTAAAGAAAATCCGCTAAATTTCGGTTACGCGATAAATCCCACAAATCTGAAGGCTATAAATCCAAATAAATACTCGGGGATTACAGTTAAGAATAACTTAAATTGGAATGACCGCATAGGTAATGTTGTGCGAAAAGGAAACCAAAGACTGCGATTCGTTTGCAGAAGACATAGAAAGTGCAATAGATCAACTAATGAGACTACTTACACTACGCTTGTCCGCCCTCATCTGAAGTGTTGCTGTACGGTGTGGGATCCACATCAGATGGGACTGATGGAGGGCATCGAACAAGTTCGGAGAGGTGCAACTCGTTTTGACTTATCGCGAAATAGTGGAGAGACTGCTACGCACATGATACGTTAATTGGGGTGGCAATCATTAAAACAAAGGCGGCTTTCATTACTGCACGATCTTCTCGTGAAATTTCATTCACTAAAATTTCTCCTCGTATTGAGAAAATATTCTGTTAGAGCCTACCTACACAGACAGAAGCGATGATCATGATAAAATAACAGTATTCAGAAACCGCACAGAGAGATTCGAGGTCTCGTTTCTCCCGCGTGCAGTTCGAGAGTGGAACAGTAGAAAAATAAAGTGGTTCGATGAACCCTCTGCCAGGCACTTCATAGTGAACTGCATGGTAATCATGTAGATGTAGATGAATTCAACTCCTCTACGGCAGAACAGAGCCTTCACCTCCACAGAGCTATCCTCTCGGGGATTTCAACTAACGACCGAGTGCTTCCAAAAAAAGTTCTGGCAGGCAATAGCCCTACCAGATCACGCGCTGACCGCGTGTCAGCAGAACCTGTGGGCACGTTACTCGTACTGGCTAGTTCTTTTCTTCTTTCATTCTTTCTCTTTTTTTACTTTCTCTTTTTACATTGTGTTACGTATTTTTATGTTGCTAATTAGTGTCAGCTTGGTTTCTGGTACACAACTATTTGTTATTATTAACATATTTATTCTCTGGTGCGTGGCATTTCCTTTCGTCGTAAATCTTTATAATATTTACAGCAAAAAATGTAATATTATGCACGTAAAAGCGCAGGGCGGAGAAGGCGCCCGGGAAAATATCGATAATCGACGGTCGGACGGTATGCACCACAGTCTAACATAACAGTCGCGACACTCACTGCTGTGAAAGTTGTTGCCGTTTGACAGATGGAGCGACACTAGCGCTCCAAGCTGCAGGTAAGGTGAACGTCAGACGCGTCGTAACCATAATGTTTGTTTGCATCCATTTCCTATGTAATTTCCGAATTATTCGAGTTATTTTCTTGCCTCCAAGAGTTTGTGTAGTATCAGAAGGCATATATGTTTCTAAAAATGATTCTAAAATAAGCGCAAGTATGGACAAAAACCATGAACAGAGTGGCAAGCTACAACACATTCGTTAAGAAACACTTGTGACATTGGACAGAATTGCAGCTTACCATGTTGATATCAAAAGAATATAAACACACAGATTCACATGTAAGAAGCACAAACATGTACCTCTACATGCAAAAGCGATCGACAGCTCGTTTATCGTTCTGTAGGCCTACTATGTTTGTCATTGTCGCCTGTCGCCACAAGTACGACCCTCATCTTTATATTATTCTGAGTGGGACAAGCAACTGCCAAACAGTGGGAAAAATATAGTGAAAACATAATTAGTTGATTACATTACATTTCACGAAAAACCAAATATTTGAATAATTTTCAAACAATCTGTCTGTGAGCATTTTCCTTGTCCCATAATAGTTTTGCTCGAAATCTAGCGATCTGCACATTCTGACACTTCACACGCTTTTGTAGGACACGAACAGATGTACTTAATCTAACCACTTCATCGACATAGCAGGTCTGTGTTGATGATTCAACGTATCTGGCACTGATACATGGAGAGTTGAACTGGCTGCTTCTGTGTCATAGGACTGTTTTACAGCTATAGATTGACTGTCGAATCTTTGTGGCAGTTTCCACTTCATCGTCAGCTGAGGTGGCTTATTTGGAATGTCAAACGGTGTGGGTACTGCATTCCACACGAGTTTTTTATTGTCTGCGTTCGTGAACTGGTTTTGTTCGAAATGTAGCGAACAAAACCTAATATTATTATACAGGTAAACTGTGTCTTTCTTCATAAGGTCTTCTCGTCTGCTATTAACTAGCCATTTTCTGCTTTTAAAACGAAAGTCATCATTTCTACACATACAGTTTGCAAGCGAATCCCGACGATACAGTTTAGTAACATGATGGTATTTACCTCTCAGGATCCTTAGGAAACCTAAAAAAGACAGCTGTGGTGTCTTCTTCCTGTTGCTGCTGCAATTTATTGCGCTACAAACGCTCCCGATGGTAAAAACCATTGTATAAATCAAAATAAACAATCACTATTCGCTTTCACGATCGCGCCGAACTCACAGTTCAACCTACCGGCCGCTTGGGGCGCTGCTGGCGCTGAAGGCAACAAAATGGAGGCGAAGTGTCGCGACTGTTATGTTAGACTGTGGTATGCACCGTGACAAAAGAGTGTGTGGCCAGAGACGTGATTGTTGTTGATTAATTTAGATCGCTTGTCAGACAACGCGAAGAAGTCAACTGGTGAGTTCCACACAATTTTCTGCATCTTAGTGTGGCTGTGGATGCACAGAAAGTGCGAGGGTGATCAAGTTAACAATTTCATGTGGTGCAAACGTTGCGTTTTACAAGTAAGAAGATAAATGGACGACTATAATGGTTGCTTCCTGCCAGCGAAAGCATATCTGTAAACTCACATCACGAGGAATGTAATGGCCGTAACTGAATAATTTTGGGAATATTACGCCGTCGCAAGTACCATCTAGCTGCAGACAATGTTAGAAAATATTGTTCAACACGCAAAGATAAGTATCTTTAAAAATATCCCGCATCAAAATTTTGCGAACAGTTACACTTCGCTATTGGTATGTATCTCTGTCACATAGGATTTAACGAATAATCATTTTGTAGTAAACGTGCTTTAAAATTGACTGAGTTGAATGTCCGCGCTATACATTATCTTCAAATTTCCGTTCTAGTCACTATACACAATTTTATTTCAAAATATATTAATTCGAAACTGTTGTTTGTGAGCAGATGTGTTTCCTTGCCTCTTTTGGGGGCCGTGCCCTTACATGGTTGTGTTAATCATTTTACTCGCCATAAAATTTACCTATCTTGGTGTTGTACTGTATAAAATAAGCGTGATGTGTAGCGTCCGCCATTAGGAGTCAATGCTGTGACCAATCAGAACACGGCTGATTTATCGTTGATGGGAGCTTCAGGCAGCATGGGTAATTTGAAAGTGACAACTGCCAGTGACGAAAACAAGCGTTTACTTCCTGAAACCTGTCTTTTTGTAGATGCATGTGGACGTTATAATCGGATCGTGCGAGTTTATGTCTTGCACGTGCTTCTCTTGTTTCCGTAATCTATAGTTTTCTTTGTTCGATTCTTACGGTTGCCACGACTCAACACAGTTTCATTCCACCCGCAAATGATTAACGTCACTTTATTACCAACTAGCTTTGTACCCGGTGTTCTTCAACCCCCCCCCCGCCCCCTCTGCGTCCCTCTCTTCCTCACCCTGTCTCATCCCATCCGCTCCTCTTCTCTCTGTCCATAAGCTCCTTTCCCCCGTCTTCATCTCTTCCTCTTTCCTTTATATCTGTTCATCTCCTCCTCTTCCTTCTTCTACCGAGCGAGATAGTGTAGCGGTTGGCACACAGGATTCGCATTTGGGAGGACGACGTTCCAAACCCGCGTCCTGTCATCCAGATTCAGGTTTTCCGTTATTTCCCTAAATTGCATCAGGCAAATGCTGGGATGGTTCATTTGAAACGCCACGGCCGATTTCCTTCCACATCCTTCTCAAATTCGATCTTAAGCTTCGTCTCTAATGACCTCGTTGTAGACGGAACGTTAAACACTAATCTCCTCCTCCTCCTCTTCCCATTCTCTGACCATCTCCTCCCCCCCCTCCCCCATGTCTGTCTCCATATTTTCCTCCTGTCTTTCTCTGTCCTCTACTTCTCTTTCTTTTCTATGTCCATCTCCTCCTCTTCACTTGCTGTCCATTTCCCCCTAATCCTCCCACTATCCATCTCTTACTTTCCCGTTTCTATCTCCGCCTCCGTCTTCTCTCTCACGCTACTCCCTATCCCAACAGGAGGTTGCTAGTTCTCCCTCCCCCCGACAACCACCGCCCCTCCTCCCACTTTTCTTTCCAGATAATAAATAGCTTGTATACCAAGTTTGGTTGAAATCGGTCCAGGCTTTTAGGAAAACCTTTTTATCCATCGCTTCGCCGGCGTCAAGCATTTGTCATATATATTTAACGTATCTCACGCATATTTGTACACATAGTTCTCACGCATCTCCAGCGAATTCCGCCCTGCAGTTTCATTTTGACGCTGCTCAGCGTTTATGACGCCATATCTTCTGAACTATGTGTCGTAGAATAATATAATTTTGTAAATACATTCAACGGCATATGTAAATACTGTCTGCAAAATGTGTTGGGAGTAGGATTAGTACGAAAGAAGTAATAAATTTAAAAGTCATTCACGACGCGCCAGCTTTTTCACGCATTCCATTGTCTATGACGTCATAGTTCCTGAGCTATGTCCCCTACAATGATACAACTTTGCAGGTGCATTCAGTGGTATATGTGAATACTTTCTGCAAAATGTGTCGCGAATGCAGCTGGTATTAAAGAGTAATATACTAAAAGGTCATACCTTTTGCGGCACGTCTTATTCTATGAACAGCGAAAGTGCAGAAAGTGATAAACTCTGTTCCTTTCATCGTTTTGTGGGGGTATTGAGCGAGAAAAAGTTTCGTAAAGGTTGGAAGTTTTGTGTAAGGTTTGTTGCAAGTCACTAAATGTTCTCATTCTGAAATAATGGATGAATAAATGTGTGGATTGTCGCGCGTCGTGAGCAATACTTCATTTTCATTCCCACTCCCTTTAGTAGGTGTGTGGGTCTTACCACACAGCTATTCTTTCCAGACGGAAGGTGATATGTGTACCAAATTTGGTTGAAATCAGTCTAGTGGCTCAGGAAGAGATGTGCAACACACATACACACATTTTTATGAGGTGGATTTGGAGTGAACATTTTGACTTGATTTTATAGACACTTTCGATCTAGTAAAATCATTGCATACAGTTTAAGATGTCCCCATTTCTTTAAAAGCCCTCAGTCCTCAGGTCAGTGCGCTCACTTAGCAGACAGTCAGTCCGTGTGTGACTCCTAAGGCATTCCTGATAAGAAACATTACAGACGTTGATAAATCACTTTGTCTATTAGGACACGGATGCAGTGCTTTGCACGTTATACGCGTGCTGTGGTACTGTCTTAGAGGCAGTAGCGCGGTGATACGGGTTCTAACTTGCCATAAACAGCACTATCTCTACTGAAACCATACGCTAGTGCGTGCCACGTGTTCGTTAATGGCTTTCTCGTGCTTGAAACACATTCTGTCAGTACAGCCAACAGGTGTTTTACGAGGTACTCAGTAGTCCTCACTATGCTATTCAGCCGAATAAGCAAAGCGCCACTTCCTCTGTTATTGTTTTCTTTTGTCTTGCTTTCTAACACATTTGCTGCATTCTACTGTAAGATAAAAACGCAGGAAATATTTCCCCTATATTTTCTGGCAACTTCTCCCTCATATCTCTCTCGTTTCGCTTCACCTTTGCCGGCCGCTGTGACCGAGCGGTTCTAGACGCTTCAGTTCGGAACCGCGCTGCTGCTGCGGCCGCAGCTTCGAATCCTGCCTCGGGCATGGATGTGTGTGATGTCCTTAGGTTAGTTAGGTTTAATTAGTTCTAAGTTGTAGGGGACTGATGACCTCAGAAGTTCCATAGTGCTCAGAGCCATCTGAACATTTCTTTCAGTTATGCTTCTGAAGATTTATTCCCAACTGTGTGCGTTTTGTTTACAACTGAGTATAGAATACACAGGAATTTTGTTCATTTGGAAGCAGTAATCCAACCACAACTTGTGTATGAACGAGCTTTTTACATTCTAAAAAAAGGTGATCAGCGCCAGTAGTCCGACCCAAAGCATTTCGTTGCGACGATAAAGCCTTTCGACCGATGGTGTGCTATGTGGCTACCGCTGCTAATCGTACACGATAAGACGATAAGACGTGTTACGGGCGGTTCACACTTGACGGAACATCAACGGACATAAGATTCTCACACTTGTAATTTCAAATGCAGAATTCACACTCACGGTCAGTGTGATGAAACATCATGGACGTCGAGGATACTTTGATTTTAACTTTGGCGGTGAAACTTTTCCAGGCAACTATACTCATTACACTCGAATTTTTTGTCATGCCATTGAAGTTAGATTTGTTTCTTTGTTCGAATATAGGCCGACAGCACCTTTTTTTTTTACTCTGGAGAAGATTTCCTTAATCTATGGCAGTACTTCGAATTTGTTTAGCCATTCATTCCACGTGGCAAGAGTAAAGTCTCTCTTAGTTATGACCAGACATCCTTAGTGAGTCAACATTACAGTATGCTTTGTAGATTACGTGTTCACAGTGATAATGACCATACTGGCGTGCGAAAAACTAACAGCTATTAAAACATGGCTGTGAATCCCGTTTCATCAATGATGTGCTGTTTATGAAGCCCCGAGAGCTTTTTCAATAGACATGTCCTTTGCATCCCAATTCAGCAAAGTAGCACGTACTCCTATGTCCTTGCCATCCCACATGTGATTATGTGTAGGAAAACCATCCTGATTACCATGTGTGAATGTAGGAAAGTTTTCAGACAGTGCGGCACGATAGACTCTTGTTTAACCCCTTCCCCAGTACTGGTCTGCTTTCTCTAGGAATGCACTACCAACTTTGAGATACATCAGAATATTGCCAGGGATGGTCACTATTGTATAGGGCTCAGAAAGGAAATTTTTCGCAGCCGCGGACTGAGATAGCCGACCTGTATTCCCACAGTCAGTCTTCTTGCGCTTCATGTACCAGGGTCAAGCGTGCGCTCAAGACGCTTCCAGCTCATCTTCCGAGGTAAGAACTTTTCCTTTAAGTGTTATTGAGCATGAGGCATTGGAATATTTAGTCTAACCTGCACTGTACCGTAGTCACTTTGATTTCAAGGTTATGTTCCCCTATTTCGTTGTTTTGTTACATATGCAGAGCTGTGCGCTAATATTGCCACACCAGTCAGCGAAAGTCGTGTTTCTTTGGAATTCGGCTTTTTTGTTCATTTTTAATGATTTCTGTTACTTCACGTGTTAGTAACCTTACACGCATAGCAGTTTTTTAAAATACCGTACACCGGTTTAAATCAGTACCTGCAATACAGTTGGTTAATAAAGTCTATTTCCTAATTTATTTCCATATATTTTGTGAATTCCCATCTCAAATAATGTAGCCACGCCGCAATGATCATCAATATGTCTTCCATTCGGAAGGCCTCACCCCCAAGTACGGTACGTTCTTCCAATTCTCTTTCGTCGCAGTGATGCCGTAATCCATACCTCCTTTTATACGTTCAGTAGCGTGTGTAGCGATATCTGATCTGTGGAAGGTACTCTCGAATCTAGTCGTCCAAGTGCATTTAGGTTGCAAGCTAATTACCTGTGCCCGCCGAATATCAGCTGAATATTAGTTTAGCGCGTTTCTTTGCATGCTTACACGGTTAATGAATACCAATACGTGCAGTATAGTATATTCTTTCCCTCAGTTTGCTGGAATTCCAGATTTTTTAAAATTATTGTTTTTCAGGTCTTTTCTTGTTTCAGTTCTTGCCCACGGGGACTGATTGCCGAGGCCACAAGTGATGTCAGATTACAGTCTTACCTTCTTAGCCTTTACGTTAATGAACACCGTTCTGGATTTTGAAGATTAAGTGTTTTTTCCGTAGTTTGATTGTAGATCACACTGTTGAAATTTAAAAGCCCTTTGTTGATTTTCTTATACATCATTTTTCCTCTCTACAAGCATTTAATCATTGTAGTAGTTCATCAGTTATTCTTGCCAGCTTACGTACCTGTACAGGTATGGATGAGAAACTTTCGTTTGAGCAACAACATCAAGATTTATTTGTCATGCGCGGAGTTACTTTTTTTTTTTCAACACAACATAGAAAACAGAAAAGCATTTGAGTGTTGCTGCCTTTATGCTTTGTGTTGTATGACAGTCATCTGCTCACAATTTCTCGATAGGAAGCATGAAGAATACCGCCATTATGTGGCCAGGCAATCTGTTAATGGTAGAATGAGTTTGTGTCAACAGTTTCAGGTCAAAGCATTTCATTTAGGGAAAAGAAGCCATTCGCCCAGCAATGGACGCTGACTGGGACGCATTTTCCGTTATTAAATGTAATCCGCATAAAATGTTAAGTTTTAAATTAACTTTACACCCTGTAGAACACCAGCAGCTCTTAACACACGATATTCTCCGGTATAGTTAAAGGACTCTCATGAGATAAAGCATGTTTTCGTGACAAAAATTTGCTGTCACGACCTCAACCAATTAGCACCACAATCCTATCCAAACTAAGTCTGCGCCAGTTGCGGCTACTGGAAGGTTGATATCATCAAGTGTTGTGAGCAAAACGTTTCGTTAAGGAGACACTTATTTGGAGCACCTAGCTAAGGTGCCTAGCTAAGCACGCGTAAGAGTACAGTGGTCTCTAAATGGGTAGCTGATCATTCTCTTCCCAGATGAATCCCAGGACAGCTTGAAAAGGGTCAGTGAACATAATGCGATTTGGCAAGGAGCCACAACCCGTTATCATGCATCAGGCATCGTTGAAAGGTCGAAATGGAATGCAGTGGTACGTCTTCCAGAATGCAGAAGGACCAACGCTTATCCCAAGGTCTTTTTTTTTAACTTTGATATCAGTTTTGATATCAAAAATCAAGACACTTTCATAGGATATGTCGACCTGGAAAAAGCGTTCGACAATACAAAATGGTGCAAGCTGTTCGAGATTCTGAAAAAAGTAGGGGTAAGCTATAGAGAGAGACGGGTCATATACAATATGTACAACAACCAAGAGGGAATAATAAGAGTGGACGATCAAGAACGAAGTGCTCGTATTAAGAAGGGTGTAAGACAAGGCTGTAGCCTTTCGCCCCTACTCTTCAATCTGTACATCGAGGAAGTAATGATGGAAATAAATGAAAGGTTCAGGAGTGGAATTAAAATACAAGGTGAAAGGATATCAATTATACGATTCGCTGATGACATTGATATCCTGAGTGAAAGTGAAGAAGAATTAAATGATCTGCTGAACGGAATGAACAGTCTAATGAGTATTCAGTACGGTTTGAGAGTAAATCGGAGAAAGACGAAGGTAATGAGAAGTAGTAGAAATGAGAACAGCGAGAAACTTAACATCAGGATTGATGGTCACGAAGTCAATGAAGTTAAGGAATTCTGCTACCTAGGCAGTAAAATAACCAATGACGGTCGGAGCAAGGAGGACATCAAAAGCAGACTCGCTATGGCAGAAAAGGCATTTCTGGCCAAGAGTAGTCTTCTAATATCAAATACCTGCCTTAATTTGAGGAAGAAATTTCTGAGGATGTACGTCTGGAGTACAGCATTGTATGGTAGTGAAACATGGACTGTGGGAAAACCGGAACAGAAGAGAATCTAAGCACTTGAGATGTGGTGCTATAGACGAATGTTGAAAATTAGGTGGACTGATAAGGTAAGGAATGAGGAGGTTCTACGCAGAATCGGAGAGGAAAGGAATATGTGTAAAACACTGATAAGGAGAAGGGACAGGATGATAGGACATCTGCTAAGACATGAGGGAATGACTTCCATGGTACTAGAGGGAGCTGTAGAGGGCAAAACCTGTAGAGGAAGACTGAGATTGGAATACGTCAAGCAAATAATTGAAGACGTAGGTTGCAAGTGCTACTCTGAGATGAAGAGGTTAGCACAGGAACGGAATTCGTGGCGGGCCGCATCAAACCAGTCAGTAGACTCATGACAAAAAAAAAAATCAGTTTTGATTGAAGATAGAAGAAGAAGTTTTGATTGATGAGCATCATTAATTGGCTCGTATATCGCTGTGTGCTCTGGCGTGCTTACATTTCCCACTTACACTGTTCTGCTATACTGAGTACATTCGGAACTTGTTTGGATATATATTCAATGTATGGAAAAGTGTTATGCAGTTTCATGTGTTCCATACTTAGGAGAAGTTACATATATTGAACACACTGTTTTCTTAGACGATGGGCGTTTCTGCGATTTCTCCTTGATCTGGGTAGCTCCACTGCCTCAGTTTTTTTTTTTTTTTTTTCGTATCTTTCACCAAGAGGTAAGACTTACTATGCTGTGTCTTGACGCAGGACTGAAACTTGCTCTAGGAACAACGAAAACATTTAAGAGAAATAATAGCACTTTTTTATTCGTGTCCAAGTCATCAATTAAAAGGGAGGTAGCAAAAAGCTTAACAGTTCTGAATATGTGAGCGTGGACCATAGACATTAACACATTTAAATGTGGAAATAGGCGAAAAAACATAACAGTAAGTAAATCACTTTCATGTTTTAGAGCTGGCATACAGTAGTAAGCATGAGCAAACAGTCATAGCGTTGACTTGAAGAAACTTGCTGAACACTTCTTCTGGAAAACAATGGCCACCACCTATGATTATTGTAGAGTGGGCACAGAACTCGATTTCAGAGCTGCTTCCGTCTACCACTGTAAAATGTATTTTCGTGGTTTTACCTTATCAGATATAATGTGTTCAGGAGAGTCACCAACCAGCAGGGACACCCTCTTAACAGTCATTTCCACAAACACATGTTTACCTCTTTGTTCACACTTTCAATGACTGTGAAATACAATGGAGCTTTGAGTTTTTAACAACTTGATAATGGCCATGTGCCAAAAATAGCGGGTAGTGCACAAATGACTGCTGAAGTTATTATTCGCTTTTAGTATCCGAAGGTGACAAAACGAATTTAAACTTCAAATAACCAAAAGAAGGCATTTTAGGCGTTAACAGGGAGAGGAAACATAAAGCGACAGACTCAAAGATACGTCTGGACGTCTAAACTGATTCGAGACAATGGCGAGGTAAGAAGGCCTGCCTGTTATTTAGCAGCTGATGGGAATTTTCAAAGCCACTGCGCTCCAGCTGCCGGCCGCGGTGGCCGAGCGGTTCTGGGCGCTACAGTCCGGACCCGCGGGACTGCTACGGTCGCAGGTTCGAATCCTGCCTCGGGCATGGATGTGTGTGATGTCCTTAGGTTAGTTAGGTTTAAGTAGTTCTAAGTTCTAGGGGACTGATGACCTAAGATGTTAAGTCCCATGGTGCTCCGAGCCATTTGAACCATTTTTGCGCTCCATCTGGCATAGTGGGTGTGAAAGATACATGCTTTTCTCTTCTCAAGGCACGTCCTGCAGAAATAAAACAATGTAGCCCATATGTTTATGAAAACGTTTCGTCCCCCTTTGGTACAAGGTACGCTTCCATAAGAAGCTGCTTTATCTCAAACGCTGCACACCTTCTGCATGGCAGCACATCAGTTGCCCAACGCTTTTATTTACGTGCCCCAAATCTAACATCTTACTTAGAACAAAAATAAAAACAATAGCTTAAACCAGTATCACCCTCATTAGCATCATTCATGGATTTGCCATTGCTACGAAATTATTGTGGGATTTGTATTATTTAGAGGGGTTGTAAACCCTGAGTTTAGCTAACACATATCCCAACCTCGCGTTCTCGAATGCTTCAGAGATAATACAGTTCTGACTCTGACGAAACGTCCATAGAACAGTGGCGTAACACACAAAGTCCCCAATAATGCGCAACGCAAAACTGTTTAAAAGTCTTTATATGGATCTAAATGTGCAGTTGGCTGCCCACAACACTCGTAATTCCTCCTACGATAAAGTTTAAACCTGAGAGTGCAAATTGCTCAATATAATAATCACAAACACTCCCTATAGCACATCCCGTGCTTTAAATGAGACATTAACTCGTAAGTAATTCAGCTTCAGTTAATCTCACAGCTATATTCATTCTTTAACATGTAAAGGAAACAGTGAGATACTGGGCAACCAATTCTAAATATATTCTGCACCTCGTAATCTTTCTTCTTTATCTGAGATCAGTTAATAACAACATCAATCAAATATTCTGACCTGGTCCAACCAATAGCATTAGGCCGGTCGAATAAGGGTATAATGGAAAGACTGGCGTATAAGAACATTTCAAATCTACATCAAGCAGCAATGACCTCCGGATGTCCTTGTTTTCTAGACCATAGTCAATTAATCCATTCCCTGGTGAGTTGAATTACTGCGTGGTCGCCCGTGACACACTGGAACAATTTTTCAAAGTAGTGCCACGATAGACCCCCCCGGTCCCCTTTGCAACTTTAATTACGTGGCTCAGCAAATATTCTTTCAAGATGGCCCTAGATTTATGGCTTTGCAGGAGGAAATAAAAAACAACATTGATTGATATTCCGTCGTTTCTTGGTAGAATATTTTTATACATTGTGAATGAAACACACACTACCCTGGTGTAATACTCTACAATATTTATTATTTGCTACAAGAACAAGTTTTCGGATGTTACGCCATCATCAGGTACCTTATGATGGCGTAACAGCCAAAACCTGGTCCGTGTAACAAATAACAAATATTGTAGAAATCTGCACCACTGTTGTGTGGGTTTCATTCATAATAAATTTTTAAAAAAAAGGCTCGTGTGTGGGAGATATAGTTGGACTGCACAATACTCTCGGCGCACTGCGATATAACTGTAAAAGATCTGGGACGCTCTAACCATTTCGCCCCTGTGAAACTACCAGCTGCACTGGAAATCAATCGTTATTGCATCACAGGCCTACAAAGACTCATTTTCAAAACGTAAATGTTGTGTAATTTAGTTCAGTTAACTGTACGTTTCATGGGACATACAGTAACGTCGGTAACGATTGGGATATTTAAATTCCGACTTGTATTGCACCAATTGCAAGATGTCTTTTTGGTAGTAACAGTTTTTGGCTATCAGACTTCATTTTGGTTGCCTTATTTAGTCAACTTCAATATTCTAACTGCTGAATGTTCAGAGGAAGTGATATTGACGGTAGAAAAGCTAGCTCCAAGTAGTCAGCTGGCTCTACCTGCTCCCCCGTAACGAGAAATCTCCGTCCCTTGCCATTATTTAGTGGAATGGGTGTACTATGAGTCAAAATACACAATTTACAGATGTGTTGTTGCAGTATCCAGATGCAGCTAAACAGAATTTGGTGTCTGTGGAAATAAAAAACATGATGTCAAACACTACATTGCCATTGAAGGCTCACTGGCGTTTTGTAGGGTAAGACAGTTAGTCCCAGACCACATGGCAGTCGCAAAACAAGAATTTAATTATATGGATGATTGACTGATCTGGCCTTGTAACATTAACCAAAACGGCCTTGCTGTGCTGGTACCGCGAATGGTTGAAAGCAAGGGGAAACTACAGCCATAATTTTTCCCGAGGGCATGCAGCTTTACTGTATGGTTAATGATGACGGCGTCCTCATGGGTAAAATATTCCGGAGGTAAAATAGTCCCCCATTTGGATCTCCGTGCGGGGACTACTCAAGAGGATGTCATTATCAGGAGAAACAAAACTGGCGTTCTACGGATCGGAGCATGGAATGTCAGATCCCTTAATTGGGCAGGTAGGTTAGAAAATTTAAAAAGGGAATTGGATAGGTTAAAGTTAGATATAGTGGGAATTAGTGAAGTTCGGTGGCAGGAGGAACAAGACTTTTGGTCAGGCGAATACAGGGTTATAAATACAAAGTCAAATGGGAGTAATGCAGGAGTAGGTTTAATAATGAATAAAAAAAAATAGCAATGCGGGTAAGCTACTACAAACAGCATAGTGAACACATTATTGTGGCCAAGATAGATACGAAGCCCAAGCCTATTACAGTAGTACAAGTTTATATGCCAACTAGCTCTGCAGATGATGAAGAAATTGATGAAATGTATGACGAGATAAAAGAAATTATTCAGGTAGTGAAGGGAGACGAAAATTTAATAGTCATGGGTGACTGGAATTCGGTAGTAGGAAAAGGGAGAGAAGGAAACATAATAGGTGAATATGGATTGGGGCTAAGAAATGAAGAGGAAGCCGCCTGGTAGAATTTTGCACAGAGTACAACTTAATCATAGCTAACACTTGGTTTAAGAATCATAAAAGAAGGTTGTATACATGGAAGAAGCCTGGAGATACTGACAGATTTCACATAGATTATATAATGGTAAGACAGAGATTTAGGAACCAGGTTTTAAATTGTAAGACATTTCCAGGGGCAGATGTGGACTCTGACCACAATCTATTGGTTATGAACTGTAGATTGAAACTGAAGAAACTACAAAAGGTGCGAATTTAAGGAGATGGGAACTGGATAAACTGACTAAACCAGAGGTTGTACAGAGTTTCAGGGAGAGCGTAAGGGAACAAATGGCAGGAATGGGGGATAGAAATACAGTAGAAGAAGAATGGGTAGCATTGAAGGATGAAGTAGTGAAGGCAGCAGAGGATCAAGTACGTAAAAAGAGGAGGGCTACTAGAGATCCTTGGGTAACGGAAGAAATATTGAATTTAATTGATGAAAGGAGAAATTATAAAAATGCAGTAAATGAAGCAGGCAAAAAGGAATACAAACGTCTCAAAAATGAGATCAACAGGAAGTGCAAAATGGCTAATCAGGGATGGCTAGAGGACAAATGTAAGGATGTAGAGGCTTATCTCACTAGGGGTAAGATGGATACTGCCTACAGGAAAATTAAAGAGATCTTTGGAGAAACGAGACCCACTTGTATGAATATCAAGAGCTCAGATGGAAACCCAGTTCTAAGCAAAGAAGGGAAAGCAGAAAGGTGGAAGGAGTATATAGAGGGTCTATACAAGGGCGATGTACTTGAGGACAATATTATGGAAATGGAAGAGGATGTAGATGAGGATGAAATGGGAGATAAGATACTGCGTGAAGAGTTTGACAGAGCACTGAAAGACCTGAGTCGAAACAAGGCCCCGGGAGTACGCAACATTACATTAGAACTACTGACGTCCTTGGGAGAGCCAGTCCTGACAAAACTCTACCACCTGGTGAGCAAGATGTACGAGACAGGCGAAATACCCGCAGACTTCAAGAAGAATATAATAATTCCAATCCCAAAGAAAGCAGGTGTTGACAGATGTGATAATTACCGAACTATCAGTTTAATAAGGCACGGCTGCAAAATACTAACGCAAATTCTTTACAGACGAATGGGAAAACTAGTAGAAGCCGACCTTGGGGAAGATCAGTTTGGATTCCGTAGAAATATTGGAACACGTGAGGCAATACTGACCCTATGGCTTATCTTAGAAGCTAGATTAAGGAAAGGCAAACCTACGTTTCTAGCATTTGTAGACTTAGAGAAAGCTTTTGACAACTTTAACTGGAATACTCTCTTTCAAATTCTGAAGGTGGCAGGGGTAAAATACAGGTAGCGAAAGGCTATTTACAATTTGTATAGAAACCAAATGGCAGTTATAAGAGTTGAGGGGCATGAAAGGGAAGCAGTGGTTGGGAAGGGAGTGAGACAGGGTTGTAGCCTTTCCCCGATGTTACTCAATCTGTATACTGAGCAAGCAGTGAAGGAAACAAAAGAAAAATTCAGAGTAGGTATCCATGGAGCAGAAATAAAAACTTTGAGGTTTGCCGATGACATTGTAATTCTGTCAGAGACAGCAAAGGACTTGGAAGAGCAGTTGAACGGAATGGATAGTGTCTTGAAGGGAGGATATAAGATGAACATCAACAAAAGCAAAACGAGGATAATGGAATGTAGTCGAATTAAGTCGGGTGATGTTGAGGGTATTAGATTAGGAAATGAGGCACTTAAAGTAGTAAAGGAGTTTTGCTATTTGGGGAGCAAAATAACTGATGATGGTCGAAGTAGAGAGGATATAAAATGTAGACTGGCAATGGCAAGGAAAGCGTTTCTGAAGAAGAGAAGTTTGTCAACATTGAGTATAGATTTAAGTGTCAGGAAGTCGTTTCTGAAAGTATTTGTATGGAGTGTAGCCATGTATGGAAGTGAAACATGGACGATGAATAGTTTAGACAAGAAGAGAATAGAAGCTTTTGAAATGTGGTGCTACAGAAGAATGCTGAAAATTAGATGGGTAGACAACATAACTAACGAGGAGGTACTGAATAGAATTGGGGAGAAGAGGAGTTTGTGGCACAACTTGACAAGAAGAAGGGATCGGTTGGTAGGACATGTTCTGAGGCATCAAGGGATCACCAATTTAGTATTGGAGGGCAGTGTGGAGGGTAAAAATCGTACAGGGAGACCAAGAGATGAATACACCAAGCAGATTCAGAAGGATGTAGGTTGCAGTAGGTACTGGGAAATGAAGAAGCTTGCACAGGATAGAGTAGCATGGAGAGCTGCATCAAACCAGTCTCAGGACTGAAGACCACCACAACAACAGTTATATGTTAGCCAGTGGCATCATTAGGCCATATAAATCTGCTTGGGTTAGCCCTGTTCACGTTGTATCCAAGAAGGATGGCTTGATACATCTGTGTGGAGATTACGGATTGTACAGTTCCTGACCATTATCCTGTACCTCGAATAGAAGTTTTCCATTGCATTCTGCTAGGAAAAAATATATTTACTAAAACTGATCTTTTTCAGGCTTACTATCAGATACCCATTGCTGAAGAACATAAGCACAAGACAGCTATAATCACAGCATTTAGATTGTATAAATTTAATGGAATGAGATTTGGCCTGTGGAATGCACCTTCAGCATTCCAGTGATTCGTTAATGAGTTTCTGTTCGGACTGGATTTTGCGTTTCCTTACCTCAGTGACATTTTGATTTCCTCATCCAGTACTGAAGAACACTGAAAACACCTCACACCAGTCCTAGATCAATTTTCTATTTACTGGCTTTGAACCAACATTTCAAAATCAGTCTTGAGAGTAAATGAAATAGAATAGAATGGGTGACAGCAGAGGAGCGCCATCTACTACCTGAGAAAGTGGAAGCAATTTTGGAGCACGGGTTACCTGACAGACTTCTTGAGCTCGTACATTTCTTGGTATTGTCAACTACTGTGTCGCTACCTTAAAGATGCAGCCCAGACTCGGGCTGCATTGCGTGACTATCTCAAGGTAAGATTACAGACAAATTCAGTGGACCCAGGAAGCAACAGAAATGTCCAAGAAATGTAAGCATAATATTGTAAATGCTGCATTATTCGCATTTCTTAACACAGTGCTACCCCTAGCACTATGTGCAGATGCAACAGGTGTGTCTGTTGGTTCTGTACTCCAACTGTTGGAAAAGGGAAATTGGGAAGTGGCTGCATACTTTTCACAGAAACTGAGGCAACTTCCAACCAACGCTTGTTGGGAACTTACCTTTCTGTAACGTAAGTTGTAAGGAAGGAAAAGACTTCATATTCTTCACTGACCATAAACCACCCATACCAGTCAAAAGGCATCTCTTCAACAGATGAAACAACTGCAGTGCATTTCACAATTTTTGACTAATATTTCTCATGTCAGTGGCCAGATTTGATGAAGTAACAGTAATGGACAAAGATGAAATTACCAAGAGCCAGTTGCACAATCCAGATTTGCAGCAACTCCAAACAGGGAACAGCTCCTTAAACTTAGTCTTATTGGCTATCATCAGGAAAAACACTATGGTCTGACATTTCCACTGCAAATATCAGAACTTATAACATTATTTAAACAACTACTGCACTTCCTAATTCTTATACTGTAATAATCAGTGTAATGCTGGCTCATCATTTAGTATAAGATCCAGAACCTATTCTATCAGTTGACTGAGATCAGAACCAAACATTTCTGACAAGACACAATGAGGAAACATGTTTAAACACAAATACATGTATATAAACGCTTTTACATACATACGAAGCAACACTTTTAAACACAAATACATGTAGATAAACACTTCTACATACATACGAAGCAAGTACTCGTTACGTTGGCCTTTAAACTGCAGTGGCCAATACCATTCATTATTATTATCACTGTTTTACTTAATTGCTTTTAATACTGATGGAAGATTTGGCAAGAGTGAGTTTTAAGAAAACTAATTACTATGGTTCTTTCCTTTGCATCTACATTGTTACAAAACTTCACCCATGACATCTTACATAGAAGTATCTCAGAAACAAAACTAACCGAACACTGAATAAATTTCCTACTCCAAAAAAGTTAATAAGCTCTATTAAAGCATTAAATACTCTGTAGTTCAGTAAAACAGGACACTCAGATACATTGCACCACTAGGAAAAGGATCCTGTCTAGATAAAATGCCTAAGCATTAATTTAAAGTTTTTTACTCCAAGTTGAAGTAAACCTTATGATTCTCAGCACCTCACACATTTTCAGTTAAACTCACCTTTTAATTACTTTAAGATTATGGGTTTTGTTGGGGATGTTCCCATGAGTTTTATTTATTTACAATTATTGAAACCTTAGACAACGTACACTGTGTAGATCACAACCTTTGAAAAGATTACATACATCTAATAACTAGCATTTAGTAAATTGTGACTGTGTACAACTACACCTATTCCAATTTAATTTGCTTACATCATCTGTACTATATGTATATATACTTGTACATGATTTCAGAGTTTCTTTCTCTCTCTTTTAAGAACATATTTTGTTGTTCATGTAACCTACATTTGATTTTGAACATTGTATTACATTGCAATTTGTCTTACACTGTAGTACAGATAAAATCGTTTTTACTATATCTATCAACAATATTTTGAGAGATTTTATTGAAACCATTTTTATTGTTTATTGCTCTTAAGTTTTAAGTGAGTTTTTCCAGGGCTTTTGATCCTGCATAGGATGGCTTTGATTTTAAATTCAAGGGTGTGTGTCTGGGCTCATGCAAAAAAATCTATTTCCCTGTATCCGTATCTGAATTTTTTTCCAGAATAACACTTCATATATGTATATGCTTGATAATGTTAGCATCTTATTATTTTAGTCGTTGGCCTACATGATTCCTCTATTTAAGGTTGGCTGTCACCCTTATTGTTGTTTTCTGCATTTTGAATACTCGGTTGGTGTTTGTTTTGGAGCTGCATCCCACATGATTATACAACTACTTAATGCAGAATGAATTAGAGCGTTCTATGTCCCAATATTTCTGTCTTTTAGGTAGCTGAGTTTGTGCAGAACTTTCAGATTTGAGCTGAGCTTCCCACTTACACAGTGTGTATTAAAAAGAATCATCCAATTTAAAAAATCATAACCATTATGTTATTTGAGATATGTGCATGAAAAACCTGTTGTTGGAAAGAGCAAACTCTCAAGTTTTACATGGTTCCTGCTAGTTAGCACAGTGTGCACCAATTCAGTTCTAGTAAAAATGGTGTTGGGACAAACAGAAAGCATTTTGTGTTCTACATTTTGCACAGTATCTGTCAGTAATAACTGTACAACATGACTTTTGGACTAGGTATGGTGTGAATCCTCCTACAGCTCAGAGCATTAGACGATGGCATCAACAATTCCGAGAAACAGGTTGTTTGAGTGAAGGCAAATCTCCGTCTGACACAGACGTCAAATGCACCCACCGTAGTTTCACAAGGAGTCTGCAGAAATCCGTTCAACGTGCAGATCAACATGTCCCTGATGTCAACATTTACACATGAAACCATACAAGATTCAGCAACTGCACCCTCTTCATGAAGGTCACAACCAACAATGTGTGGAGTTCTGTAATTTCGTTCTTGGCAAGATGGAGGATAACAGTTTTCTTCCATCCTTAGTGTTTGATGAGGAGGCAACATTCCATTTAAACTGAAAGGTGAACTGTCATAAGGTGAGAATATGGGTATGGAACAACCACATGAAGTTGTACAACACGAGAGGGACTCTCCAAAATTTAATGTGTTTTGTGCAGTTTCACGGGAAAAGCTGTATGGTCCATTTTTCTTTGCCAAGAACACTGTTAGAGAAAGCACATATCTTGATATGCTTAAGAGCAGATGTAATGGATTTTCGTCCAAAAACTCGATTTTTCAAAAATATTTTTTTCTTGATTACACAGTTTAATCTATGTTGTGTGTGATTTTGTTAGTGATAGCAGCTTTAGAAATTCTTTTAAATTGTTAAATTGATTAACTCTTACTTCTTGCAATATATTTGGCTGACATGTATTTATCTGGCTGATATCTATATCTTTGCATGGAAGCTTCCTTGCATGTGGTTTATTTACGTTTTGACAATACTAACACATATCAGTAGACAGAAGGTTGAATTCGCAAACCTTTATATTGAAGTCAAGATTTATGCATAATAGGTGGTGGAAAAATTGTGTTTAGGAAACAGAGGTTTCATGAAAATCGGTTTACCAACAAAAAAGAGGAAGCAGCTCGAAATCAAGAACATAAGCTCTCAGCTTCAGCATCAAAACGTGGGACAGGAGAATTGTACAGGTTCGTGAATGATGTTGATATGGATTCCACTGGATTCAGACTTAGTGATGTAGAGCTTCTCTGTCAAGCTATAAAGCTTTAATGTTCATGTATTAGCTGTAGAAATACTGAATGTGTGATTGTTGTGGAAGAAAAAAAATGGGAATAGCTTGCGATTTTAAATTAATTCATAATTCCTGTGGCTATGAATTTTCATTTTCCTCCTCCAAAAAAACTGATACTGGTTCCTATGAAAGCAATTTTCATTATCATATGATCTGAGGTGCCTTGGACAGGGCAGGAAAGGAGGTAGTTTATTGTGTGGTTTTCTGAAGATGCCTCCACCTTGTGCAAAGTTTGAAAAAATAAATAAAGAAATTTCTCATGCTGTATGTGATACTCTCAACGTTTCTATGAAGAAATCAGTAGAGGAATTGGTGGAAATAAACCAAAAACAAATATGTCCTGGGGTAAATATTCATGGCAGTGAATCTCCTACAAATGTTTCTGACCTCTGTGTGTCTATAGATGGGATCTAGATGAAAAAAAGGGTCACACATCTCTGTATGGAGTTGCATCTGTTATTGGTATTGACTGGGGTAAAGTTTTAGAGCTAGAAATTATGTCTAAATACTGCACCAGTGTGCAACAAGGAAAATGTCCAACAATGAAGACAGTGAGAAACTGTGGCAAGAAAAGCATGAAGTAGAATGCTATAAAAATTATGGTGGCTCAACTGGGGACATGGAGGCTGCTGCAGTTGTAATGATGTTCTCCAGATCTGAGGACCAGTATGGTGTTAGATATACTAAATACCTTTGTGATGGGGACTCCTCTTCATTCAAAGCTATAACATATAAAAATCCATACAATACAACAATAGAAAAGTTGGAATATGCTGGCCATATCCAAAAGATGCTTGCTGGTAGGCTTCATTGCTTGCTGAAAGAGAAGAAAGGTGAAGTACTTGAGGATGGAAAGCCACGAGGTGGAAAATACAAGCTTACTCTGAAAGAAACTGATTCTCTTAAGTTATTTTTTGGGAGAGTTATCAGGAGAAACACACGAGTTAGAGGCAATGAGGCGTGCTGTGTGGGCAATTTTTTTCCACGAACTATCCACTGACCAAACACCAATGCACAATCTGTGTCAACGGAGGTGTCCAATCGCACCCATCGGCTTCGACCCGTGACATAAGGGTGTTGTGGTGTGTGACGTCATGATGGTGTGGAGTTTAGTTTATGAGTGTGTTGTGTTTGTAGATGTCATCTTGTTGTGGTTGGTGGTGTCCTCTGGTGGTCTGTGTATCCGCGTGTAATGTGGTGTATTGGGTTCATTTGGGTGTCGGTGCTAGAAGTGTGCATTTATTGGTCGTGACTGTTATAGAAGAACGGAAATTGGTTTCGGTGAGTTAAGAATTAAGTTTCTGTTGTGTTTATGTTACTGCGGTGTTGTTTGATGTTATTGGTTTGCTGTTTGTTGTATGGTAAGCTGTTTCAATTCAATTTGTGGCTTCTATTGTTAGGTATGCATATGACTTCTAAGTTGAATAGTGTGCGTCTGCGGGCTGAAATGTGGGACGACATGTTGTCTGTCGTTAAGGTTCTGCAACTTTTCAGACTAGTGGCAGAGATATTGAAATGCAGTGTAAGCAAGTAGAATATGCAGTTGACCAGAGTTCCAGGGTCTCAGACTAGGGACTGTTGGTGGATTTTTGTTGTTGTGGGGAGGGTGAAGGTTGGGTGAGTGGGGGAGGTGGTGGTAGGGAGTTTGTTTTGATTGTGTTTTGTGTGTGTGTGTGTGTGTGTGTGTGTGTGTGTGTGTGTGTGTGCGTGTGAGTGTTTGAGCCAGTGGCTGTGTGTGATTAGGGTGACTGACTTAGTATGTAGCGCTGGAACTTTTTTGTGGTAATTAGTCGTTTCTTTGGGTCTATTGTTCACATGTTATAATGTTCGGTGGGGTTTTTATGTGTTGTTAGGTCAGTGTTCCCCCCCCATGAACCATGGACCTTGCCGTTGGTGGGGAGGCTTGCGTGCCTCAGCGACACAGACAGCCGTATCGTAGGTGCAACCACAACGGAGGGGTATCTGTTGAGAGGCCAGATAAACGTGTGGTTCCTGAAGAGGGCAGCAGCCTTTTCAGTAGTTGCAAGGGCAACAGTCTGCATGATTGACTGATCTGGCCTTGTAACAATAACCAAAACAGCCTTGCTGTGCTGGTACTGCGAACGGCTGAAAGCAAGGCAAAACTACGGCCGTAATTTTTCCCGAGGGCATGCAGCTTTACTGTATGATTGAATGATGATGGCGTCCTCTTGGGTAAAATATTCCGGAGGTAAAATAGTCCCCCATTCGGATCTCCGGGCGGGGACTACTCAAGAGGATGTTGTTATCAGGAGAAAGAAAACTGGCGTTCTACGGATCGGAGCATGGAATGTCAGATCCCTTAACCGGGCAAGTAGGTTAGAAAATTTAAAAAGGGAAAGGATAGGTTAATGTTAGATATAGTGGGAATTACTGAAGTTCAGTGGCAGGAGGAACAAGACTTCTGATCAGGTGACTACAGGGTTATAAACACAAAATCAAATAGGGGTAATGCAGGAGTAGGTTTAATAATGAAGAGGAAAATAGGAATGCAGGTAAGCTACTACAAACAGCATAGTGAACGCATTATTGTGGCCAAGATAGATACGAAGCCCACACCTACTACAGTAGTACAAGTTTATATGCCAACTAGCTCTGCAGATGACAAAGAAATTGAAGAAATGTAAGATGAAATAAAAGAAATTATTCAGATAGTGAAGAGTGATGAAAATTTAATAGTCATGGGTGACTGGAATTTGGTAGTAGGAAAAGGGAGAGAAGGAAACATAGTATGTGAATATGGATTGGGGCTAAGAAATGAAAGAGAAAGCCGCCTAGTAGAATTTTGCACAGAGCACAACTTAATCATAGCTAACACTTGGTTTAAGAATCATGAAAGAAGGTTGTATACATGGAAGAACCCTGGAGATACTAAAAGGTATCAGATAGATTATATAATGGTAAGACAGAGATTTAGGAACCAGGTTTTAAATTGTAAGACATTTCCAGGGGCAGATGTGGACTCTGACGACAATCTATTGGTAATAACCTGTAGATTAAAACTGAAAAAACTGCAAAAAGGTGGGAATTTAAGGAGATGGGACCTGGATAAACTGAAAGAACCAGAGGTTGTACAGAGTTTCAGGGAGAGCATAAGGGAACAATTGACAGGAATGGGGGAAAGAAATACAGTGGAAGAAGAATGGGTAGCTTTGAGGGATGAAGTAGTGAAGGCAGCAGAGGATCAAGTAGGTAAAAAGACGAGGGCTAGTAGAAATCCTTGGGTAACAGAAGAAATATGGAATTTAATTGATGAAAGGAGAAAATATAAAAATGCAGTAAATGAAGCAGGCAAAAAGGAATACAAACGTCTCAAAAATGAGATCGACAGGAAGTGCAAAATGGCTAAGCAGGGATGGCTAGAGGACAAATGTAAGGATGTAGAGGCTTATCTCACTAGGGGTAAGATAGATACTGCCTACAGAACAATTAAAGAGACCTTTTGGAGAAAAGAGAACCACTTGTATGAATATCAAGAGCTCAGATGGAAACCTAGTTCTAAGCAAAGAAAGGAAAGCAGAAAGGTGGAAGGAGTATATAGAGGGTTTATACAAGGGCGATGTACTTGAGGACAATATTATGGAAATGTAAGGGGATGTAGATGAGAATGAAATGGGAGATACGATACTGCGTGAAGAGTTTGACAGAGCACTGAAAGACCTGAGTCGAAACAAGGCCCCGGGAGTAGACAACATTCCATTATAACTACTGACGGCCTTGGAAGAGCCAGTCCTGACAAAACTCTACCATCTGGTGAGCAAGATGTATGAGACAGGCGAAATACCCTCAGACTTCAAGAAGAATATAATAATTCCAATCCCAAAGAAAGCAGGTGTTGACAGATGTGAAAATTACCGAACAATCTGTTTAATAAGCCACAGCTGCAAAATACTAACACGAATTCTTTACAAACGAATGGAAAAACTGGTAAAAGCGGACCTCGGGGAAGATCAGTTTGGAATCCGTAGAAATACTGGAACATCTGTGGCAATACTGACCTTACGACTTATCTTAGAAGAAAGATTAAGGAAAGGCAAACCTACGTTTCTAGCATTTGTAGACATAGAGAAAGCTTTTGACAATGTTGACTGGAATACTCTCTTTCAAATTCTAAAGGTGGCAGGGGTAAAATACAGGGAGCAAAAAGCTATTTACAATTTGTACAAAAACCAGATGGCAGTGATAAGAGTCGAGGGACATGAAAGGGAAGCAGTGGTTGGGAAGGGAGTAAGACAGGGTTGTAGCCTATCCCCGATGTTATTCAATCTGTATATTGAGCAAGCAGTGAAGGAAACAAAAGAAAAATTCGGAGTAGGTATTAAAATCCATGGAGAAGAAATAAAAACTTTGAGGCTTGCCGATGATATTGTAATTCTGTCAGAGACAGCAAAGGACTTGGAAGAGCAGTTGAATGGAATGGACAGTGTCTTGAAAGGAGGATATAAGATGAACATCAACAAAAGCAAAACGAGGATAATGGAATGTAGTCGAATTAAGTCGGGTGATGTTGAGGGTATTAGATTAGGAAATGAGACACTTAAAGTAGTAAATGAGTTTTGCTATTTGGGGAGCAAAATAACTGATGATGGTCGAAGTAGAGAGGATATAAAATGTAGACTGGCAATGGGAAGCAGAGCGTTTCTGAAGAAGAGAAATTTGTTTACATCGAGTATAGATTTAAGTGTCAGGAAGTCCTTTCTGAAAGTATTTGTATGGAGTGTAGCCATGTATGGAATTGAAACATGGACGATAAATAGTTTGGACAAGAAGAGAATAGAAGATTTTGAAATGTGGTGCTACAGAAGAATGCTGAAGATTAGATGGGTATATCACATAACTAATGAGGAAGTATTGAATAGGATTGGGGAGAAGAGAAGTTTGTGGCACAACTTGACCAGAAGAAGGGATCGGTTGGTAGGACATGTTCTGAGGCATCAAGGGATCACCAATTGAGTATTGGAGGGCAGCGTAGAGGGTAAAAATCGTAGAGGGAGACCAAGAGATGAATACACTAAGCAGATTCAGAAGGATGTAGGTTGCAATAGGTACTGGGAGATGAATAAGCTTGCACAGGATAGAGTAGCATGGAGAGCTGCATCAAACCAGTCTCAGGACTGAAGACCACAACAACAACAACAGGTCAGTGTTATTTACTGCATGTGTTGGTGGTTGATGTTTTGGTATCAGCACTTGCGGTTGATTTATGTATCTTAGGGGAAGTACTCGACTCCAATGTTTTGGTATCATCACTTGTATTTGAGCTATATAGGTCATGGGAAGTGTCAGACTCCAATTTGTTCAAAATGGGTGTGAAATCTTATGGGAATTAACTGCTAAGGTCATCATTCCCTAAGCTTACACTCTACTTAACCTAAATTATCCTAAGGACAAACACACACACCCACACCCGAGGGAGGACTCGAACTTCCGCCAGGACCAGCCACACAGTCCATGACTGGAGCGCCTTGGACCGCTCGGCTAATACCGCGTGGCTCCAATTTGTCATCTTAGCTATTTGTGTTTCGGTATCATGAGCTGTTGTTGACCTATATAGGTCAAGGGAAGTGTCCGATTCCAGTTTTTGTTGTTTTAGGTGTTGGTTTTGTGGTATCCATACTTGTGGCGCGATTATAATTTTTGGGCCTGGCACACAGTTTAATCTGCCAGGAAGTTTCATATCAGTGCACACTCCGCTGCAGAGTGAAAATTTCATTCTAGTTGGTTTTTATTTTGTGGTATCGACAGTTGCAGTTGAGCTATGTAGGTAAAGGGAAGTTACTGATTCCTGTCAATACTGTAAGTGTAGCGGAGTTTGGGAATTTTGTGGTGTTATTGTGTCGTTTTGTGTGGTTTGGGATAGTGGTGAATGTCTGTATGTGTTGATATTTAATTTCTCACCACCCAATTTCCCGCGCTGGTTCCATTAGTTTGATTATATTTCTGGAGGGAGATGTGTTTGTTGGTTTCATATATATTTTCTGTTTGTTGTGTTTATGTAATGACGTCATAGGCGCCATATTGGAGACATTGAGAATGGTTGTTTCCGCCATATTGATGATGCCGTGGGTCAAAGCAGACGGATGGAATCTGACGCTTCTGTGATTCCGAAAGACGATTGGTGTAAGTTCAACAACAGAAATGAGACATTCAAATAAATACTCATTACCAGTATCTGTTATGAATGCAATTAAGCTCACATTCAGGTTTCTTGCAAACCCTGATTTATTGAGGATGTGTGCTTATAGAAAGACACAAAATGCAAATAAAAGCCCCAATAATTTAATTTAGATTATATGCAGATTTGAAGAGAAATAAGAGAAACCTGGAGATTGAGGAGTATCAGTAAGGAGGATTTTAAAACTGAGGTACGCTTATTACATGTAGAAGTATGAGAAGAAAACCTTTGAACCTCATTTTCTCTGTTTTACATTTTTTACGTTATTGGAAGCCTTTTCTCAAAAAGTATATGCGCTAATCCTACGAAATTTTCAGGAACTGTTTGCAACGTGTTGCTGTCTCCCTGGAACTAAAAAATGCAAGATCCTGCAATTACATTCTGATTTTTAGATGCTTGTATGTAGAAAAAAAGTTAATTTTGGATGTGTAAAATTAAAAACCCTGTTAATGATACAGTCACTACCATTAATTAATAACTGTCGATCAGTGCTCTTATAACCTTCTCAGGACATTACAATAAAATTTTCAGATTAATTGCATGTTCAGAATTTGAGTTACTGTTTTTTATAAAAAATACAGTAAAAAAATTAAAAAATCAAATTTCTGGCAAAATATTAATCCTGCATATTTTATTATATTTTTCCTTTAAAACAAAGCTCTTTTGCTTTACACTTGCAAAATTTTAGATTTGTACATTAATAAACATGGCTGCCATGATTTTTCTAAGTAAATGTTTACATTTTCCGTCACATCCCCCCTTAAGAATGGCTTCATTTACCAACAGGATAGGGCACCGCCACACTGACATCTGGAAGTGCAGGAATTTTTAAATCAAAGGATTACTGAACAATGGATCAGTCGCACTGGACCAAATGATCCAGCTTTACATTACTGGCCTCCAAGGTCACAGGACCCGACTGTATGAGGTTATTTCTTGTGGGGGTTTATAAAAGACTCTATGTGCTTCTTCTACCATCAACAATGAATGAACTGACACATTGCATAACAGTAGCTGTGGAAACTGTAACTGAAGACATATTCGCTGTGGTGTGCAGACAATTTGAATACCACATTGACATACGCTGTACATCTCATGGAGGACATATTGAACACCTATGAAAAGATATAAAAAAAATTTATTTTTGAGTTTCTCATTCATCAAAAAAAAAAGTTATTGTATATGTTTATTGGTTTCAGAAATATAGACATGCCAAATCAGATGATTCGTTTTGATACACCCTGTATATTTTGTGAGGTTATCACAATTTACATTGTCATTGATTATTATCCCAAATAGTTTTATGTATTTAAAGTTTTCTGGTATGCACTTATTTATGCAGATGTTGATATCTTCATTGTCTTGGTTCTTTAGTCTGGACTTAAAACAAAGGGGCTTAGCAGTATTGTTATGCAAATGTACTTCAAAAAACGTTTTGATAGCAATGTTTACTTTAAAGTTGGCTTTTCTTTTTTTTTGTCATTATCTTTGAAGAGTGGAGTTGTAGTATTTTGTAAGGTATCCTTGACTTACTGTGATGTCTTTGGACTATAGTAATCTTTGAGTAGCTAAGTCAAGTGGTGGCTGGAATGTTAACTGGTTGCTAGTAAAGTGATGCATTTCTCAGAACATTAAAAAGTAGGCTGAGTTCCAAGTATGAAAATATTAAGTAGAATAACAGAAAGTATACATATATGTTGGTAATATTGTGTTCAGAGGAGTTAGTGCATGGCTCTTAGGACTAGCAGTCATATAATTCACTGTTATTGCTTGATGCCAGAGTTGATACATACTTGTAAGAGTGTATACCATCACACTTATGTGGCGGAAAAGAGCAGATTTCAGTATAATAAACAGTGTGTTGATATAATTGCTGTGTGTGAAGGATTACTTCTTTTTCTGATAGACATGCTGTATGACTTTGTGCTTGACTGTTTGGCGTTTATTACACCCCTGTACCAATAAAGCACTTACTATTTGCATAAATAGCTATATTTATGAGAGAACTGAAATACCAAAACGTTTTAAATGCATTTTAGAATGAGCTTGCTGAAACAGTCAAACTGTCTGTCAAAGTAGAGTCTCAAATAGCCCGAGTCAGTTCATAAGTTAATAAGATCATGATAATTAATGTAAATAACAGAAACATCAGTACTAAACATGGTTTACTTTATTATAATGCTGCCTAGACCAAATCTGATTGCAGATTCATATTCCCTATCTCTAATTCTATGGTTTGACGACCATTTCTATAACATTTCATTTTCAGTACTTCTTTAGGTATATCCATAGTGTGTTTTTTATGACTTCATTCTTATTTTTACATGTTAAACAGGTTCAATCAATATCTTATCAACAGGATTTGCATACATATAGAACTGGCAGCATGTGAGGGACCCCCATATTTTGTTATGATGCACCAAGTCATTGATAAATTGGTGCACATCCTAATTTAACAATGGATTGACTAATAAGTAACTTAGAGTCATGCTGTCACAGCACCACATTGCTTGCTTGATGCACTAGGCCCTCACATCTATTGGTTACCCTTCACTATTGGATACAGCCACAAGGTGTAGTCTCACACAATATGGAATCATCCATACAGGCAAATACCAATGTACACAGTAATGTCATCAGACAGACAATCAGTCAGAGACAAAATAAAGTGCATATTCATATTTGGATTTGGAGTTAGGACTAACACTGGCTGAGTTGAAGAATGTATTTAAGTTGTCTGTTATGCTTTAACTTTTAAATTATTGCATAATAGTATTTTTCACAAAAACAAAGTATTAATGAAAATGAATAGATGTTACTACATCCCCATGCTAAAAAGGGGCATCCAGCTATCTTCAACAGTAATAAATGCTGTAAATGCTGTTCCATATTGTGTGGTGGGCAGTTGAGTTATTATTTTTTCTGTGGCACTAAAATTCAGTTTTATATTTGCTATCCACTGTACCTTTAATTTTATTCATTATCAAACTCAGTCTAGAATCAGCAGAAGAATTAAGAGAAATACAGCCAGAATTAGCTGCTTCAGTGAAGATCTGTATATATATGTTACTCAACTAAAAAACACCAGAAAATAAATTAATAAAAGATGTAAGGAACTGAAACATTGATTGGAAAGGTTATATTTTATTACTTTACACTGATAACACCATGTAGTGTAAAAATTTTGTTTTGCCTCACAGTGAGGGCATGTTTTCATTGGTGTCTCATGTGACTGCCTTTGTTGCTTTCAGTGGCACATCAAGTGATGGATTACAGCATTAAAGGATTAAGAAGCAGCAGCTTTAGCTGAAGATGGGCAGCATGTGGCATGTGTTGTTTGAAACACCAATTCTTTTCTTCACCTCCAATGATGCTGTGGTGTATGGGCAGGTGTCAATAATGACAAACTGTGGAAGGATACAAGGTTATTTAGACAAAATTTCTAGTTGGTGTGGTGAATAGACGCTTTCTCTGAATGTAGAAAAATGTAAGTTAATGTCAGTGAGTGGGAAAAACAATACTGCAACATTCGAATACAGCATTAATAGTGTGTTACTTGACACAGTCACATCGATGAAATATCTATGCATAGCATTGGAAAGTGATATAAAGTGGAATGAGCACAGCAGGTTGGTAATACGAAAGGTGAATGCTTGTCTTCATTTTATTGGGAAGGTTTTAGTAAAGTGTAGATTATCTATAAAGGGGATGACGTATAGAATGTTTGTGCAGCCCATTCTTGAGTTCTGATGTAGTGTTTGGGATTGCCACCTGGTTAGGATTAAAGGAAGAAGTTGATGCAATTCAGAGGCACGCTGCTAGATTTGTCAGTAGATTTGATCAGCACAAAAATATCAAGGAGATGCTTCATGAACTCAGATGGGAATCCCTGAAGGAAAGACGAAGCTGTTTTTGCAAGGAATTAATGAGGAAATTCAGAGAATGAACATTTGAGGCCAAATGTTGACCGATTCTACTGCTGCCAATGTACAGCTTGCATTAGGACCATAAAGACAGGATGAGAGAAACTAGGGCTCATACAGAGGTATACAGATAGTCGTCTTTCCCTTGCTCTGTTTGTCATATCTGAGAACATATTCTAAGCTTAAACATAATGAGTTATCCTGAACAGAATGACCTTCTGAATGTCAACCAGAATGTCTTCTGAAAACATTGATCATATGAAACCCAACTCACTTTTCTCACATGACACACTGAAAGCTTTGGATCAGGGGAGTCAGGTAGATGCAGTAAGCCTTGATTTCTGAAAAGCACACCCACACTTATTGTGTAAAGTATGGTCATATGGGGTATTAAGCAAAATTTGTGACTGGATCGATTACTTTTTGGTAGGGAGGACACAGTATGTTATCTTGGATGGAGAGTCATCATCAGATAGACAAGTAACTTTGGTTGTGCCCTGGGTAGTGTGTTGGGACCCTTGCTGTTCATGTTATGTATTATTGACCTTGCAGGCAGTATTAATAGTAAAGTCTGGCTTTTTGCAGATGACGTAGTTGTTTGTAATGAAGTACTATCCAAAAGAAGCTGCATAAATATTCAGTCAGATTTTGATATTTCAAAGTAGTGCAAAGATTGGAACTTGCTTTAAACTTTCAGACATATGAAATTGTGCACTTCACTAACTGAAACTGTGCATTATCCTATGACTATAATATCAATGAGTCATTGTTGGAATCAGCCAACTCATACAAATATGTGGGTGTAGCACTTTGTAGGGATATGAAATGGAATGATCACACAGGTTCAGTTGTAGGTAACGCAGGTGGTAGACTTCGGTTTATTGGTAGAATACTGGGAAAGTGCAGTCATACTACAGAAGAGATTGCTTGAAAATCACACATGCAAGTGGTTCTAGAATATTGCTCAAGTATGGGGGAACTGTACAGAATCACGTGACGTAGAATGTATACAGAGAAGGAAAGCATGAATGGCGACAGGTTTGTTTAATCCATGGGTGAGTGTCACTGAGATATTGAAGGAACTAAATTGGAAGACTCTTGAAGACAGACATAAACTATCCCAGGGAAGCCTATTTACAAAATTTTGAAAACCAGCTTTAAATGATGATTTGGAATATACTACAGTCCCTGACATATCGCTCATGTGGGGATTATGAGAATAAGATTAGAATAACTACTGCACCCACAGAGGCATTCAAACAGTCATTATTCCCACACACCTTACGTGAATGGAAGAAAGAAACCCTAACAACTGGTAAAATAGGACATG
Organism: Schistocerca nitens; assembly: GCF_023898315.1. Taxonomy (NCBI): domain Eukaryota; kingdom Metazoa; phylum Arthropoda; class Insecta; order Orthoptera; family Acrididae; genus Schistocerca; species Schistocerca nitens. The sequence goes on from NC_064622.1 coordinate 16,708,659, forward strand.
CCCTCTGCCATGCACCTCATGGTGGTTTACAGAGTGTAGGTGTAGATGTAGACAAAGATGTACATGAGTGAATGAACTATATATGCATAAGATTTATGAATACTCATGTGAAATGTACAAGATTTGACAGATAAAAAAAATAAAGAAACAAAATACTACTTGTTGATAACATCTCCAACAGACATGTACAAAAGTGAACCCAGATTGTTAAAGTGAAGTAAAGTCTGGGATGATAGTTAATGAGTTTTTAAGAGGTCATATCACCAGCCAGTTTTGGAAAAAATGGATTATATCGGAAAACTGGTTAATGAAGAAAAGGACATTTGAAAACCCAACAGTTTTTACTAGGCTCCAGGCACCTGTTACCCATCCAGCATTTTGGCTTTACAGGTAGTCTATTACTTACTGCCAACCATTACAAAGAACACACTACCAGTATTTCAAACATTAATACTATGTCTTTGACAGTAAATCATGTGCCTAATGTGCAGAGTATGTAATTAAACAAACAGAAGAGGACAGACACAGTCAATTGATGTAATTCCTTTACATGAGTACATTGGTTTAATTTTGCATTGGGGTCTGTAAATCCATACTCTAGCTCTTTGTTATGTCTTCTTCACAAAAATGGCATTTTGTAACTGTGATAAGATCAGAATGTTGCAAGAATTTGAACCTAGTTAACTGACTACTATTTTTAAGGCATTGGCAATTGTGAGACATTTGGATACTGGTTGGTACTTAAGGAGTATTTTATATTAATAATTTTATTTTATTTCAGTGAGTAACAGAGTAAATTTTCTTAGATTGGTACCTGACTGAATGAAATTCAGACACACATCAATCTGTCTTATGATATCATATAAGTTGCAGTTAGAATTTCTGTAATAAATTTACTGTTTGCAGTGCAGGTACTGCAGTGAATTAAAAAAAATTATAAGATTATATCTGACAGGTTCAAATTCATCACAGTAGTACATAATATTTAAACCACTTAGACTTAAGGCATGAGAATAATGTCGTGACATTGTCCACTGTAACTCACTGCATTACTTAAGACGTATATATGCATGCCTCGTTAAGTTAACCTTATACATATCACAGAAGCTGACTGAGGTTTCAAACATAAACAGAACAGCACTAGTTGCTGAATATCACTTTGCAAATATCACATTTATGTTTTCATCAGTAATAATGTCCACATGATATTTCAGGATATATGGCTGTGTGTATGCAAATTAAATACAGTTGTACAGTAATGTGATGACAGATTCCAACATGCTGCCTGTTAAAGCAGCTGTGTGGTGTTTCAATCTTTCTTAGCCCGTTTCTTCTTCTGTCCACCATTACTCTTTCTTCCAGCAAATAGCCTTACAACTGCCCTAATAATGAAGACAGCTGTAAGAAGGGCTACAAATCCCACAGCCAGTAGCATGGCTATGACATCTAAAAGTAAATACTGATACCAGGTGAGGTCCATGGCTGCAGATCTCAAGTGGCGTGCACCATTGTGCCTGATGATGTACTCGGTCCAGTAGATGGCTTCCTCCAGAGCTGGCCTCGGCCGGTCGTGAAAGAGGCGTGACAGCTTCTGTGCCCTGTCTCTGTAACTGCAGAGATAAAGCAGCTACTGAATGCGGGCATTACATTAATTTCTACTGCATAGCTCAGAAAGGTGAAACAATTACAAATAATTTTACATAAATGACATGTTGTCAGTTAGAATAGTTTGGTACTTGGGCGGGGCTGTGAGAATATTTTCTTAAAATTCTGAAGGGTCTAAGCTGAAGAGAGATGTGACTCTCAGCAAGATTTTACCAACAGTATATCTGTCAGAAACACATCAACATAATCACCTCGACAGCTGAGGCTCGTGCCTTAGCCACGTACCAACATTCCAAGAAATCTACAAAGAAGGTTGTTTTTCCTTTGTGCTAACTCACACAGTGATAGATTTGAGGAACTGAGAAACGAAGGACCCAAAATGCAGAAACAAAGTTTTGAGAAAAATAGACATTTGAGAAAATCAGATTTTCGGCAAACAGTCACTATCATAGATTCAACTTGTTTATTAAAAAGGTCTCAACATCTTATATTTTCTAAAAAAAGATCATGTACCCATTTTACATATGAAATTTTTGTTAATATTTAGGATTATTATTAATCTTGATCTGGAAAGTTTCATATATAAGCAAGTGGCAATGGTGTCTTTTGACTGCTGTGTGGTTTGTAATTAACGTGAAACTAGAAACAGAACAGGTACTAAATGCACCACACACATGATTACAACACATGCCAATACTTCATGGTCTTCAATATCACCATTTTCAAGGAGCACAATCTCCGACTTGAGGTTCAGATGAAACTGTCTGTTCACTTTGGGCATGAAATCCAGCAGTTTTTTTTTTTTTTAACTCTGTGTGTTTCAAGTTTGATCTAGTCATTTTTTTAAAGTCTTTATGTTTTGAGGTTGAGATTTGCCTTCCACCTAAGTATTTGGGGACTAGATTTTGCAAGACATCTACAAACTGTGGGAAAAGACAAATTGTGGTCTCTCTCATTGTTACTTGAAGAAAATTGTGGACTTCCGCAACTCCAATACAGAACATGTTACTTTAAACAAGAGTTTATAGCAAGCTGTTGGAAACTTCACCTTTGTAAAATTTGTGAAATGTACATTGTTACCACAAACAACTTTTGGTTTCCTAGTGAGGTTGGTAACACTTTTAAATGTTCTGAAATCCTTGGCATCCATCTTACAGACTGGAATGCAGAAATCTTGGAATGTGACATTCTGGTGGGATATTTCTTCATGAGCTTTCAGCTTTTTTGAAGAATTGGGCAACATTATAGCCAGAGAGCATTACTGGAACAAATAAAACTTGTGTTTTGGGCCCTTATGGAAGTGAATACCAGAGAAATTGGTGACACAGCTTTCCACTAATGTTCATATATAGAGTGTAGTGACACAGCTTTTCACTAACGTTCATATATAGAGTGTAGTGATAAAGCACTCATAAAATTGGTTCACCACTAGATAAACATGCTGCAGTCTCAAAATCAACAAACAGTGTACTTAGGCCCTTGTGAGTCTCCACACGTCATTTATATGATTCCTTATTTGGTATAAAGCACCAACATCCTTACTACTTCTTCTCTAGGAAAGCATGAGGCTCATTCAGGGTCAGCTACAGACCATAGGGTGAGAAAAGCAGAACATCTTCTGAATAAACCTAACCTGACCATTTGCTTTTAACAATGTATCACATTTTTCACAATATTACTTATTTTGATTATTACTTTCAGCTTATGACTGTTAGACCTTTCTTGCCTTGCCGAGGCAGAGAGTGTGCATCTGTCCTTGTGGCTCTGATTTCAAAAGTTTTTAAAGAAACTCAGGTCTCGCTATTCATCACAGCATGGCGTATGACAAAGGTGACAATTTTCTTTGCATTCAGTAGTAATAGTATCTTTATTCACCCATTGATCTCTTTTTACAAGGATATAGGACATGTCAAAGTATATACATGTTTAGACCAATTTAAAATAAGCTAATTTGTCCTCACTATCAGTCACTGCACACACTATACACACATTGTTTCATAACACTTCGCTCACTACACACACACACACACACACACACACACACACATAATACCGGTGATATCTGGGCCATTTTCTGTACCACAACTTCCCATTCGCTCTCCTGAAAAACTGAGTCAGCATCCCTCTATAATAAGTGAGATGTTGAGCTGAGAAAGAGGAAGAGGTGTTACTGTTGTGCTCTGCATAGCTTGGGCATAAATATTTATAAAAAAGGAAAAAAGAAGGAAAAAAAAATAGTGTGAAGGTGTTGTGTGGAATGCTGGATGTTTTATAATAATTATTATTATTTATTTGTACTGCATTTTTTTTACCAAACCCCTACTTTGTTTTAGCTAAGTAATACTTCAATGTATAAAATGTATTGCATAACAGGCACTTTTTAGCTGCCTTTTTAAATAAGTGTATTTTTGCAATTTCTTTCATCTCTTTGGTAATTTATTTTACAGCTTTATTCCTTGGTAGAAAATGCTGTTTTGAATTTTATGTGTATTTTTTCTTGGTAAATGTAAGTTGAGTCTAGCTCTTGTTCCATGGCCATGGACAGGTCTTCTTGTGCAGTAATTACCAATGTTATTTTTGATATGAACAACTGACTGGTAAATATATTCACATGGTGCAGTTAAAATCCCCAGTGTTTTGAACAGATCTTTACAATGAGGTCGACTACTATTTTTGGTTATTATTCTTATGGCTCTTTTCTAAAGTTTGAAAATTGTGTTCATATTTTGTGCATTTGTTACCCAAAACAGAATGCCATAGCTAAGAATTGAGGGTACATATGGATAATATGTAACTAAAAAACACTACATGTTACACACTGATGATAGGATTCTAAGGGCATAAAATGCTGATGACATTCTGTTTGCAAGTACCTTTGTGTGTTCATGCCACTTCAACTGAGAATCAATATTCATTCCTAGAAATTTTGCATTTGTGACACAATCTATAGAGGTGCCATCTTTATTTAATTTAACATTGTCATTTTCCCTCTTTAAACTGAAATTCATGGCATTAGTTTTCATTATGTTCATTGTTACTTTATTGTTTAATGACCAATGGTAAACTTCCTTGAGAGTTTCATTTGCTTTCTCTGCGAGGAGCATTCTTGTTTTTTCAGTGGCAATAATATTGCTGTGATCAGTGAAGAAAATTTTTTTACCATGAGTAGCAGTACTGGGAAAGTCATTGATGTATATCAGGAACAGTATTGGCCCTAATATGCTACCTTGCAGAACCCCTATATTAATGTATTTTGGTTCTGATAAGTGTTTTACTAAATGTTTAGATCTATTTGAAGTATGTGTTATCTCTACTCTTTGTACTCTATCTGCTAGGTATGATCGAAACCAGCCATTATCTACCCCTGTTATTCATAATGATTCTTATTTATTTAATAGAATCTTGTGATCGACTGTATCAAATGCCTTATAAAGATCCAGAAATATGCCTGTGACACACTCATCTTTATCAAGAGCATAAAGTATAACTTTTGGGTATTCTACTATGGCTGACTCTGTATTTTTGCCACTTCGGAAACATAACTGTGAGTCACTTAAAACATTGTATTTATTCAGGTAATTCATTAATCTGTCTTTCATAACTGCTTCTATTATTTTTGAGAATGGTGACAGCAGGGAAATGGGCTGGTAATTTTCTATGTCTTCTACATTTTCTTTCTTAAGCAAACGTACAACTATTGCATATTTTAACTGCTCTGGAAATGTCCCTGATGTGAAGGATTCATTTATTATATTTGTTAAGGGCCTTGTATAATCTCTATGCATTGTTTTAGTACATCCATTGGTGCTTCATCTTAGACTACTGACTTTTTATTTTTTAGTTTTGGAACAGTTTTATTGACTTCATTCTCTGTGGTTGGAAGTAACATCATTGTATTTAGTGCAACATTATTTACAGGTGTTATATTTGTTTGGGGGAATGTTTGCTGTAACTTCTCTGCAATAATTGAAAAATGCTCATTTACATAGTTTGCTAAATGCTGTGGATCATTTATTACCTTATCCCTCTCCCACAGTAGTATGTTATTCTGCATTTCTTTGCCTCTCTCCATTTCCTTTTTGGTAGCATCCCAGACCGCTTTGCTTTTATTCTCTGCATTATATATTATTTTGTCATTAAATGACTTTTTTTGCAGCTATCAGCACCTTACTATAGATCTTTTTGTATCCATGATAGAAATTTAAGAATGACGTCGATGATCAGTTTAGGTCATATTGTAAGACATATTTTGCAATCTATAGGAAAGTTATCCAACAAGCAAAAAAATTATACAATGATAAATTTATAAAGGAATCTAACAATAAAATGAAAGGCTTGTGGACAGTTGTAAAAAATGAAACAAACAGTAAGCAGCATGTCATAAACAAAACATTAAAACTAAACCTAAATGATGAAGTCACATCAGATCCCCAAAAAATAGTAAATGGTTTTAATGACTATTTTAGCAAGATAGCAGAAAACCTGATAAAGAACAACTGCCACAGACCAAATACTCAACACCAAACACTAATAGAAACCGCACCGGTACAGGCATCAATGTTTCTTCACAAAGTCTCCAATCCTGAAGTAGTCACAGTTATAAAAGGACTAAAGAATAAGTACTCCAGTGGTAGTGACAATATTCCTGATATAATTGTAAAGAAATGTGGAGAATCCATTGTAGAACCCCTAACCCACATAATAAATGCATCCTTTACAAATGGAGTTTTCCCTGACCTACTAAAGACTTCTAAAATTACCCCACTTCACAAAAAGGGCTCTAAAAATGATGTAGCCAATTACCGGCCCATAGCACAGCTCAGCTCATTCTCAAAAATATTTGAAAAATTATTTTACACCAGATTGGAAGACTTTTCTAATAAACTATCCTTATTGACAAAACACCAGCATGGTTTTAGAAAGCAAAAGACAACCACCACAGCTATTTATGAGTATCTCAACGAAACCTTAAAAGCACTGGATAATAAGGAAATCACTACTGGTATCTTTTTAGATCTATCCAAAGTGTTTGATGTAATTGACCATACCATACTCCTTAAGAAGTTAGCAAATAAAGGTATAAGAGGAATTGCAAACAAATGGTTAGAATCTTACCTGTCAAACAGATTTCAAAAAGTTGAAATTAATTTTGAAAAAAATAATACAACCACCCATCAATCTACTGTCCACTCCTCTGACACAATGCCTATTAGATATGGTGTGCCACAAGGCTCAATCCTGGGACCCATACTGTTTCTGCTATACATTGATGATATAAGCACAAAGCTTGCTACAGGACATACCACACTATTTGCCGATGACACAAGTATTCTAATAACGGGTACTGATACAGAGGACCACAACCAAAAAATTAAACCGCTTATGTCGTCACTCAGCAAATGGTTCAACGAGAACAAACTGATTATAAACATACAGAAAACAACCTACATCAACTTCAGACTCTCATCCCAAAAACAAGAAATGCCTGATGTGATTCTAAATAACCAAGAGCTTATGTGTGTGGACTCCGTCAAGTTTCTTGGCATATGGCTTGCAGAAAATCTTAAGTGGGAGACACACACAAATTATATCTCAAAAAAGCTCTCAACTGTGTGTTACATTTTAAGGATACTCAAAAAATCAGTCACAAAATCTTGTCTCATACATGTATATTATGCTTACTTCCATTCTACATTACAGTATGGAATCATATTTTGGGGGAACTCACCTGGAGGTAGATATATTTTCAAAATGCAAAAAATGGCAATACGCATAATATGTAATCTAAGACATAATGAATGATGCAGACAACATTTCAAAACAAATGGCATTATGACACTGCCCTCTGCTTACATTTATAATATCGTCTCATTTGTCAAGTCATACCTGTTAAACAATGACTGCACACTAAAATTCAATGGAGATATTCATAACTATGCAACAAGGCAGCAATCTGACCTACATATGATTCAGTCCAGAACTACCTGCTACCAAAAAAGTGTTTTAAATGTTGGGATAAAAATGTATAATAATTTACCCAATGAAATCAAAGCAACAAAGAACCCAAGAGCCTTCACACATAAGTTAAAAAAATATCTCTTGGACCATTGCTTTTATGCAGTTGATCATTTTTTTGAAAGGGGTTAAAATGTAAAAAATATGATAAATGTTCAATTAGGTCTGAAAATTATATACTGTGCATGTCTATGAAATACACTGGACTACTTTACTATTACATTTGTATTGACTGTTTGTATTTTACCATACAACATTTGCATTTACTGTTTTGTTAAAGATAGCTAACTTCCTCATTGCAAAATGATGTAAAATCAATTTATTAAATATTACCTGCAAATATGTTCCCTTGACCTATCCAATATTGTATGTAAAATCTTACATCTCTTTGATTTGTATTAACTGTTTTGTTGAAGATAGATAATTTCCTTGCTACAAAATAATGTAAACATCAATTTGTAAAAATTACTGTAAATAGCTCTCTTGACCTATCCAATATCATATGTACAGCTGTACAATACTATGATTGCCTGGATCAATAAAAATACAATACAATACAATACATTGCGACCCTTTTTCATGAAACTGAGGTATTTAAGTGTTTGGGAGGATTTCATAATACCTGCTGTTATCCATCTGTTTTTGTGTGATGTTGATACAGACAAGCATACGTTTGGAAATGCCTTTTCAAAGTTCAGTTTAAATAATGTAGAGAATTTAGAGACTTTCTTACTCATATTGGTTTCCTTATACACTTCATCCCAGCTTTGTTTTGCTAGTTCTTTTGAAAAATCTTTTATTCTGATTTCTGATGGATGTCATTTGTAGGCTTGAAGTTTACGGAATGATTCGATACCTGATTTTACTGTTGTTATTTGAGAGAGAGGGTCTGATAATCCGAGATCTTTTACAGCTGCATCACATTTTTCCCTGTCCATATTTGTGGCCACATAGTTAATTACTGATGAAGTCATTGTAGTAACCCTTGTTGCACTATTGACCAATAGGGACATGCCAAAACTCTGAGGGATATTTATGAGAGTGCTGCTGGATTCATTTATGATATTAGTGTTGATGTTCATGTCACCACACAGAATTATGCTGACCTCTGTATTTCAGACTTTATCTAGAACTTCTGTTAATTTATTGAAAAAAGTGTCAACACTACCACTTGGAGATCTATACACACACAAAATGGTTAATTTCTTGGTGATATTAATCCCTGTTAATTCAATAGCCGATATTTCAAAGTGTTTGTCTTCACTTACTTTACGGGGGTCAGGTCTTGGTTTGAACTGTGTTCCTTTTCTGATATAAATGCGTGATCCTCCACCCCTTGAAGTAGTTCTGAAGTAAGAGTCTGCCCATTTCACACAATAATAATGCTACATGTTGGATTTCTGTGTCTCTACACCAGTGCTCAGTAACATAAACTACTGTGCAGTTCGAAGATTGGAGCTCAATTTCTAATAGCTGTGTTTTATTTTTTATTGATTGCGTGTTTTGATGGAGGATTGTTAAGTCTGTGAAATGCCCCATGTTACTCCTTCGGGAGGATTGTTAAGTCTGTGAAATGCCCCATGTTACTCCTTCCAATGATTTGTTTTTCTTTGTGACATCTGGTACGTGTGATATTTGAAGTGTTAAAATCTGTCTTGTGAGTGTTTGCTTCAGTATTTTTTAAGCTGCTCTTTAGGCAGGGGAACCTTTTGTCCGGATTTATCCTAAAAAATAATTTGGTATTAAAAAGCTGGTTCACGACTGCAACAGGTATCTCAATTACCATTCTCATTATATTCTGAATTAAGCCATACATGTACCTTACAAATGTAAGGTCTTGCTAAAATTTGGATTTTTTTTAAATGTCTGGTGATAACAGGGATTCAAAAATAATATCCTCTGAATTTGTAATGCTTGTCATAGGTTTATGGGGCACATTATTTAGTGTACTGTATTAGAATTATTGTACGTGAGCTGTGATTACACACAGTGATTAGGCCTTAACTCAACAATAACTCCGCAAATTGACAGTCATATAATTAAAGCAAAATAGAGAATATTAACTGGAATTAAATAACTTGGATCTTTGTATGCATACGATATCACATACTCAACAAGATAAAAAAATACAGGGTGTAACAGAAATCTGCAGCTAAATATGTAGGACATGTTTCTTGTACATAGCAGAAGTAGAAGTAAATGTCATGTGAGCCTGGGTCCAAAGTGGTTTATTTACATTTTAGAGATCATTTCCAGCAACAATTCACAGAACATTAATTTCAGGAAACATGTGGCAGCAGAACATAGGTACCAACTCACTCATGGTACTGTAGATATACAGATCACATTATTGCTCATATTGGTACATAATTCACTTTTGTTGCCTTACTTACATATTGTAAGGTACACTTGTCTTACTGTGATGTCTTTGGACTGTGGTAATCGTTGGGTAGTACAGTCAAGTGGCAGCCAGAGTGCCAGGTGGTTGTCACAGTTGTGTGCCTTGTACAGCGATACATTTATGTAAACGATAAAAAGTAGGCTGAGCAAGTAGAATAACAGAAAGCATATGTGTGTGTTGTTGACACTGTGCTCAGAGTTAGCTGGCACACAGCTTGCAGGGCTAGCAGCCATGTCATTTGCTTCTGTTGTCTGATGTTTAACACAAATACTGGTGTGGTGCACGTATTAGGAAAGCGTGTATACCTGGTACTTACATTGTGAAAAAGATCAAAATTCCATAATAAGTAGTGTTTCTGATACAACTGCTGCATATGAAGAACTATTTCTCTCATTATGATGATTGACATGTTGTATGATGACTGACATGTTGTATGACTTTGTACTCAAACATCTTGATAATTACTAATCCCCCACACTGAGAAAGCTAGGTGGGGCAATACGAAGTGGCGAGCAGAGAGACAGCGTAGCAGACTGTACGGGCTGAGGTTTTGAACAGTGAATCAAATAAATGTAATGCTTTACACAGTTTAGGTGTCAGAAGAAACTAGGGGAGGTTCGTGGAGCAGCCCTTGATATTGAAGAGGATGCAACAACATACAACAGCAACAGTTCCAGGCTTTGAAAAGTAAAAAAGATGTTGTTTTGCCAAGAATGGCTGCTTTAGAACAGCTGATTGAAGCAGTTGTACTTTTGAGTGAAAAAACATATGAGAATTTGGAGTGAACTGTATTAAAATTATGTTTCACATGTGTAATCAAGTAAGGGAGAGATTGTTTAGCTAGTACCATCATGACCCAACAACATGTGGACATAAATTAACTATTAGGAGATGTAAATAAGGAACAGGAGGAAAGTAATGTGGAACAAGAGGGTACTAAAGACTCAGGATTTTTAGACAGTACCGAAATTAAAATGGGGGATAGTATTACATGCAGCAGCACACCTTGTTCAGGATCAGTTCAAGTGTAACATTGAGTTTAATAATGATGTTACAGACATTAATGAAAAAAAAAAAAAACAGAAGAAAAATAAAGAGGTATTAATGGCAAAACAGGAGGAGGAGCGGAAGGAAGAATTTTAAAAAGTGTGATCAAATATTACAGAAACGATAAACAGTTGCAGTCATATGTGAAGATTTAGACATTGAAAATCAAGTAGAAATTTCCAAACTGGTCATGGAACTATAAGAACCAAACCAAAATAAAGCAGCTGCAATACAGATTAGGAAATCCAAGTAAGAACAAATTTAGGTCACTGAGACTGTGCGAAAGAAAAAAAGAGATATAGAAGCAGTGGATTGTAGTGTAACCAAAACACACAAATAAATGTACATTATGGAGACTTCAACAGTACCAGATTTATGGGCGCAGATTGGTTGACAAAACATGAAGTAGAGATCCATTTTCGAGAAAATGCTGTGAAAATTCAGAGGAGAGCAGTTGGTTACATTCAAAGAGAAGTCCACTAGTGTTACCAAGGCATTGATGATGATATACTGTATGATAGAAAAACATTATGGAAAGCTGGCACAAATGGATCAGGTAAAATACAGCATTTTGAAACAGCATCCAGAAGAGGAAATTACCCAGCAGGCTCCAGAGAACGGTACCAAAATTGAAGAAAATAGATCAAAATCCCCTAAAAGGAAAGTGAACAGAAAAAAGGCAGGGCAAAAACAAAAAAAAGAAGGAAATGAGGATGAGATAGGAAAGCCACACGAGACAGACAATTCGAAGGTTTTTCAAAAGTAGAAGAAGAAATGAAATTTATTTTACAGCGTGAGAAAGAGTTGCAGAAAGAAAAAGGCAGACAAACTGCAAGCATCACTGTGCTGTAGTTTTTCTGTGTCCAAAATGTTATCTGTGAATTGATGCTGAGGAACTTTTTTTTCACATTTGCAACACATGGAGTGTTAAGGGCAACTGTGTGCCCAGGTGTGATCACTGTATAGGTGTGTAATAGGTCTGCCCTCTTCCACTAAACACCAATCTGAGCCGTGTCCAGATGTGAACACCATAGTGGTGCAAGGGGACGTCATTCATCTGGCGTACTGTCACCAGGCATGACTCCGTGCGTGCGCTTGGCTTACCGTCAGCTGTAAGCACCAGAGCAGGCTGCACACATCAGGCCAGCAGCTAATGTTTACAAACAAGACCATGTGGGCCACTGCACTGGCACATGGGATGCGCTTGCTATGGCAGACCTAGAGCGGCACATCATGAAACCCACAAATGACAGTGTTTATCTCTACAGTGGAAGCACAACAAAAGGTGTATTTTGTGCTGTGGTTTTTTTTTCTGTCAGATCTTCTACTATTTTCTTTCAGTTGATGGATCTGAACTAAATGTGTAAGGTGACTGATAATATGGTGTTGTGCAACTGAATCATTAAATAACTCCTGTTTCATGTCTAGATGTGTGGTCTGGGGGGGGTTAATCTTATTTTGTGTTTTGTGTGTCTGCTATATTTAGAAATCAAAAGACAGGGAATCATATGAATCTAATGAGTTTGTCTAACGCACATATAACTGAACAGATGTATATACATATCTCTGAACAGTGGTTTGTATTTGTGTTACATAATTAATGACTTGTCTGTGACTGCAATAACATGAAATGCTTGTGAATGGTATTGTCTACGTGATTCCAATTTTATTATCTGTAAGTTCTTGCTTATTTTTGTTTCTTTAGTTTTCATATTTTCTTTTTTTCTCAAATTTGAAAAAATTAAATTGGCAGAGAAATGTATCTTTGCCTTACTGTGGCATCTTTGATCTATAGTAATATCAGTAGGAGATTTGACTGGTGGCTGAGGTGTCAAGTGGTTCTTAATGCTGCATGCCAAGTGAAGTGATACATTTATGAGAATGATACAGGTTGGCTGAGTGCCAATTAGATATAATATTAAGCAGAATAACAGAAAGCGTATTACATGTTGCTCACATTGTGTTCAGAGTTAGTTGGCACCCAGCTTTCAAATAATTTGCTATTTTTGTCTGAAGTCGAACAAAAGAACTGGTATAGTGTGTGAATTAGGAAGGAGCACATATGTGTGTACTTATATTGTGAAAAGGAGCAAGTTCCAGTATAATAAATAGTATTTTGATATAATTGATGTATGTGAACAATTAGTTCTTTCTTTCTGGCAGTTGATATATTGTATGAGTTTGTACTTGACCATTTGGTACTTACTACTCCCCTGTACCAATATAACGATACTATGTAGCATCAATTATTTAAGTGGTCAGTAGACTTGATGAGCATTCATTATGAGCTTAACTGACTGTGCAATGCAACTGGGTGCAAGATTTGACATGTACCCATTTGATGTAGAGATTAGAATATGGAATGACTGTGCCACACAATGCATGTATTGAGAGATTATGGAAATGCTCCACTAGAGGGTATCTGAAACAATTTACCGTCATCTTTGAGAGCACAGGGCAGGACACCTAGACCTGCAGTCTACAACTGGAGAAGGTCTAGAAACACAAGAACATCACAACTGCAGGAGACAATGTAGTCTGTGTTGACCCTAGTGTAACTAAAGAGAAGTACATCCAACATTTTTTATAAGCGTAAAACTGACTCTTTTCATGTGAAAGAAGGAGGTCACAATTATGATCAACAGAACATACAAGTAACTGACAAGTTAGGTTGATCACATGACTGTCTGATAACTGTTACAGGATAAACCATTGTATTCATACCAGTGATGCAGCAGTGCACATGTAATTCAGTGCAACAGTGGTCTGATTTATGTATCAATGCAATGATCTATTCCTCTGTGTGTTTGCCTGATCAATGTACAACAAAAAGCTATAGAACATGGTTCATGGTATGGAAGTAAAATATTTTTTGCCAATTTTTGTTTCCATGTAAGGAGAGTGAGTCCTGGATGATTATATTACAACCTATATACAAAAAGAGTACTTCAGCCTCACGCCAAATATTTTCTGCCCTACACTTATGAGGATATCTAAAATGTATGAAAGAGAGTTTTTATTGAAAGCTCGCACATAATACGAGGGCTGACTGAAAAGTAATGCCTCTACCCTCGTAACTCTTCAACAGTTGGCAGCATTGGTATGTGGCAGGTAATGGCTTGTTCCGTAGCCTCTTCTCTACGTCAGTTGGCGAGAAGCCTTAGCATTGAATGGTTGTATTGTTACAGTGTAAAGCATGGAACCCTGTGCAGACAGTTGGTCAATGCAATTTAAGCAACGTGCAGTCATTGAATTCTTGACAGTAGAAGGTGTCACCCCAAAGGAGATCCATCAGAAAATGAAAGCAGGTTACGGTGATTGTGTTGATGTGAGTACTCTGCATCTTCATTTTTGTAACATGAGAGGAGTTCCCGGCCAATTTCATGTCTGTGCGCTTTCATTTCAGGAGTCAGCATCTGGGATACCCATCGTGCACAGATCTTCCGATAGCCAACCAAAGCCAAAGCAATATTGTGACCCACACGTTCTTGTGAAATGCCAATTGTGCTTGCAGTTTCTCTCTGAGTGATACGATGATCATCCTGAATCAATCTGTTAACATTTTGCTTGTAAAACTTGGTGATTGCTGTCACAGGACATCCAACTATTTGTTTGTCACGCAGGTCACATGTTCCCACCTCAACATCTTTCAACTTACTCGCCCAATGACACACAGTAATCACATCAACACAATCACCATAAACTGCTTTCATTCTCTGATGAATCTCCTTTGGGGTGACACCTCCTGCTGTCAAGAATTCAATGACTGCACATTGCTTAAATCACATTGACTGACTGGCTGTGCAGGGTTCCACACTTACACTGTAACAACACAACCATTCATTGCTAAGGCTTCCTGCCAACTGAAGCTGTAGCGAAGAGGCTACGGAACAAGCCAGTACCTGCCGCATACCGATAATTCCAGGTGGAGGCATTACTTTTCAGTCAACCCTCGTAACATGTTCTGCATTATTTTATCTGTAATTAATAATACTGTGTGCTGTAATACATTTTAAGTGTTGTAACTGCATCCCTTATATTATCAGTTGTCACTGTGGTTGGACATATAAAAAGTACAATGAGTGTAAATGTTGCTGTGAGTTTCATCAAATCTGGCGCATCAGTTGCAGATGCTGATAATCTATCTTATAAAGATTGGATTGTGCTGGTTGGTAGTTCTCACGATATTTATAAAAACAAAACATTAAAAAGCTTGTTGTGCATTAAAGAAATATTTAGTTTTTCATCCTACACCAGTGTTCTTCAATTAAACAGAGGCCACTGCTCTGATCTACCTCAGGAATCAGTACAGCAAATGAACAGTAAGTGTAAATAACCAAAATATTTCCTTAATTTTTTTTACTTGGCTCTCTATTAGACTTCAATCCTGACTGTGCTACAAATTTTAAGTATAATTGTTATTAATCCTTTTTATCAAACCAACTACGCTGCTGAATTCAGAAAGTAACAAAACTGTTACACTCACTTTGAGATATATTTAATTTGAAAAATTTGAAATTTTCAGCTCATTACAAGCACAACTGGAGGAACGTTTAAATATACTACTGTTATTATATTAAATAAGGAGTATTATAAGATTTTTTCATATACAGGCTCGATATGTTTCAAACATCTCTAACAAATAACTTCCATGGTACTTGAGGGAGCGCAAAGGGTAAAATTGTTGGGGAAGACAGAAATCTAAATGTTACAAACAAATACTTGAGGATGCTGGGTACAAGTGCTACTCTGAGGTGAAGAGGTTGGTGCAGGAAAGAAATTCTCGTGTGTGTACATCAAAACAGTCAGAAGATTGGGGTGATCGAATTACCTTGAATTTGTTAGCATTTCTGAAACAGCAGCCCATAATGATTCTGTGGACAGAGATGGAAATTCAATTTTCTTAGCATATCCAGCTTTTTCTGCACGAATTGCATTAAGCATCTGGTCACCATAAACTGGAATTGCAAGTAAAGGAACACCGCGATCGACTGCTTCTAGGGTACTGAGGAGTCCACCATGTGTAATGAACAATTTTATATTTCTGTGAGCTGCAACAAAAGAATATAGGAGACACAAAGCAAAATTTTATGATCACATTCACTTATTTCAAACAGAAGTTTTAAAGGAGTAGTTTTACATGAATACAATGAAATCTTCATTATAAGTGAGACACAAATTTTCCAGAATAATGTAACATACATCTTGCACAGCTTTTGATGTAAACATTTATATTTTTGCAAAGTTTACAGATTGAATCACATTATACACAAATAGTTTGAAAATTTTAACATTAAGAGACAATGGCCCCAATGCATCATCCTCACTTACAGTGGCAGATCATGAGTGTACATTCTGGGTGTTCACAAATTTTTGGATTCAGATAAATTTGAGAGAGTGAAATTAATAGCATATGTTTTAGAACAGTTATGCGTATCATCAAGCTTATACAACTACAGCCACTGCCAAACTTTTCTGATTTTGTTGTTTTGTACATAATTAAGTACAGTTTATGGCACTAACAAAATAATGTGTAAGATTTCACAACTCTCCGTTTTGCATTTTTCTCTAAGTGGGAGTTTTTGTGCTTTTCTACTTTTTGGACAAATGTACAAGATCTGTAACAGATGTATTAGTTCACAAATTTATTTCCAGGCTAAAAATCAGATATCCTAATCCTACACCCACATTACAACTTGTGTGCTAACTGTACGTTTCCCTTGTTAAACATACCCTTTTAGTCACGCTTATTTGATTTTGTCATTCTCCAAAACAAAGGATCTCTTCTCAGAGGCCCTAGTTCCTTTGCAGCTAACTTTTCCTGATAATTTACTTTTATGTTCCCAGAACGAGATTTTCACTCTGCAGCAGAGTGTGCACTGATATGAAACTTCCTGGCTAATTAAAGCTGTGTGCCAGACTGAGACTCGAACTTGGGACTGTTGCCTTTCACAGCCATGTGATCTACCGACTGAGCTACCCAAGCACAACTCATGACCTGTCCTCATAGCTTTACTTTTCTACTTAAAATAGATTCGACATAGTTCATGTTCACACTGCATACAGAAGTCGATTCCCACATGGTAAACAACCAACCCCAAACACAAACTGCCATTTGCGGAAATGATTAAACGCAAGTAGTAATGTCTACCAACATGGTCACTTGACTAGAGTACAAATGAGGTGCTGGGGTCAATAAGAACCTAAAGCACATTGTTGTTGATTCCACATTTAAGTGAATACCAGAGGAACCAGTGTTACAGCTTTTCGTGAATTTTCATATATACAGTGTAGGCCAACGGCACAGATAACCCTGACTCACCGTAAGGTCAATAGATTTCAGAAGCATTAATAAATATTACAATCTCACAGTTGATGGTAATGTGGTTTAGGCCTTTTTTATTCTCACCACCTCAACTGGATTACTGTATGATAAAATTCATAACTTAATATTCTATAACTCATTCAGAAACCCACTAAATAGGTTTACTGTCAGAACAACTGTAACATATACTGATGTCTCATCTGATTTTACTATATAGTGAGTGAATTAACATATCTGAGGCATCTGCCATCATTTAGTAGGACTTATGCTGAGTGAACGGGGATAAAAGTCTGCCGCAGACCTGGTGGCACTAATGTAAATTTCTAGTTGAGTGGCCAGGGCTAGCTGTGCACATTGTGAACATGCATGTTGTTTATCAAATCCATATGTATTTGGCCTGTAAGGCAATTATGTCAAATGAGTTTCACATGTGCAAAAGCTCCTCAAAACGTGCACAACTAAAGTTGTGCTCACAACCGTGATGCCAAGTTTCATGGAGCCTAGAGGAGCAGTAGTATGGGAGACTGAAGTGCTGTATCTTTCAGACTGCAGCATCTCCGTTATGTTTCACAGCATTCAAAGGGGGAAAAAAAACAATAAATCCACAAGGTGCAAAAAGTTAGGGTGTTCATGTGCTCTTACACCACAGCCGCCACTGCTCACTTGTGCCAAGGAAATTGTCAATATTGCACAAGATGCAATCACTGAAGAGCCATCAAAAGAAGTGCACATGTGGAAGTAAGTACCAGTATGCCTCCTCATTGTTAAAGCAGCATGTGAGTGATTTCAAATGGAGCAGAAAGACTGGTTTCACGGAAATGCGATTGTGATGTTAAGCAATCTCAACTTTTAGATGTACCATACATGCTACAAGGGGAAGTTTCAGAGTCTGGGAGCCCCCCCCCCCCCCCCCCCGCCTCCTCTAGGCAGCTCCATGCATCATATATCAGTAGATCAACTTCACTCATGGTCCTTTAGCAAACACTGTTCGACTGAGATGTGCTCACTCACAAAATACATCTAGGGGTGAATACTCAGCAACACAGTCAGGTACTCTTCCATTCCAAGTCATTGTGTTTAGTGGCTTTGACAGTAGAAGAATGGTGTTTGTCACCTTACTGAATTTCCAAAGTAGAACATCATGTACAGTTGTGCAATCATGATCATTTGTGTATTGCCACACATCTAATTTGTTGTATGAAGTTGATACTGTCTTTTGTATTCTTCTATGTGTTACAATTATCACAAACTTTGGTTTAATTTTGTAAGCTTCATGTCATATGACAGTTGTTGATTTTATTATTTCATTAAAAAATTGAAAATGAATAATTTAGTTAACCACTTACTAACAAATTTGGTTCATACTTCTATTCCACTTCTACTTCGCAAATTAGCTCTCTCTCTCTCTCTCTCTCTCTCTCTCTCTCTCCCCCCCCCCCCCCCCTTCTCTCTCTTGCATGTGTGTGTGTGTGTGTGTGTGTGTGTGTGTGTGTGTGTGTGTGTGTGAGTGAGTGTCTGTGTGTGTTTTAGGTGTTAATAACTGCACTAATGAATAATAGCTACTGGTATTAAACTGATGTAAACTATCTACATCCAAAGGTCAGTTTTAATATTATAAAACCAGCATGAAGTCTAATACAATAAAAAAGGTTCCACTCTTTCATGTACATTAAATATCAGTTGTTTAACTCCTAATAGTAACTTGAGTATTACCACTATAATATCCATTGAAGAATAACAGTTACTGATATGCCATTGGAACAGAGGCCTGTTTAGAGCTACTGTTCCGACATACCATGCAGTTGACAAGAATCTTCAATGTCTGAGTCTAGATAATCAGATAATTTGTAAAAGTAGTGAGTGTCAAGGTACACTTTTGGTTTTCTGTGAGCCACAAATGTGCATGTAAACATATTGAAGCAGAAAAAAAGATATCTTTCTAGCTGCAAAATACACTGCCTGATAAAAGAATTGAAGGACTCAGACACAGAAGAAATGGTCAGATGTCAATGTAACTTCAAACATGTACAGACCATTGCTGGGGATGTGTATGATTAGAGTTGTAGTTCTCTGCAACAAGTAGTACAACCGCCAGAGTACATTAATCTTGTTCATATTTAGTGTTGTTCTTGTTTAATGATTTGTTAGACCTGATAGGTTACATAAGTAGCATGGGCAGTGGCAAGTATCTGTTGATTGCTGTAAAGGATATGGAGATGGCATGTGCTCATGTGAGCCAGCATTATCAGTGTCTAACCGAGTTTGTAAGGGCACTCATTGTGAGTCTACATTTGGCCAGAAGATCAAATCTTGCAATATCCAGATTTTTGCAGCATTTGGATGTGACACTGGCCTGATGTTGGACTGTATGGGATTGTGAGGAAAGAGAATTAGAACTCAAGGTTCTAGTCACATCTGACCACCACAAGTGAATATCACTGCACTGTGGAGCAAGCGCATCGTAATACCTTTAACATCTGCACCTGTCATCTGAGAATGAGTAGTGGACTGCCTGCAACCTTCTGGGTCATCACGCACCACTACTCAGAGACGAGCAGCAGCCAGACTAGGGAATTACCGTCTCACACAATTAATGCATTTTCAATGGTGCTGTGACCGGGAAGTGTGACTGATGATTTTGATGTTTGGTTTGTGGGGCACTCAACTGCACGGTCATAACGTGACATTGCGTTCAGCAGTGCATTGCAGTTCTGCCCTATCCTGGATGAGCATTTGTCAGCACGTGTGGTGGTGATCCAGTGAGAAGTCCCATTCTTCCAATGTTTTAGAGGGGCACAGCAGCATTGGGTTGGAGAGCCATTGGGTATGATTTCTGCTACCGAGTGGAAGTTTGATGGCGCAGCAGCATATCTCGGACATCCTGCATCTTCATGTTTTACCTCTCGTGCGACAGTACTGTGGTGCCATTTTTGAAAAGCCAATGCTCATCCAAACATTGCACGTGTGTCTGTGAATTGTTTGTGTGATGTTGAGGTAGTCCTGTGGCCAGCAAGATGCTCATATTTATACTGTTGGAACATGTGTAGACCAGTGTGGTGGCCACTTCCATCCCAGTGCTGCTTTCCAGGATACCAAGAAGTTAACAATGGTTGTGGGCCAGCTTGCATCAGGAGAGAATACAATGGCCTCACAACAACCTACCCAACAGAATCAGTGCATTCTCATAGTCAACATACTTCAACAGAAGACAAAATAAGCTCAGAATTTGGAAACACCCAGACTAGAAAACAGAGTTACATCACTACATGATACAAAAAATTAAATTCATGATTCACACTGGTAATAAAGAAAAAAAATTCTACATCAAAAAGAAAAGAACCCACAGCCCACGTAAATTGATCAGTAACAAGGAACATGAAAAACAAACAAGGAGTATAAAAAAAACAGATGATATGGAGGAAAAAGTTCCCTAACTGAAACAGCTGAACAGGTAGCGCCAGTAAATACAAGGAGAAAAGACCAATGGTTGAATGATGAGTGTGATAAAACAGAGGTAGGTAAACACCAGCTTTGGTTAAGGTATAAGAGTTGTAAAACAGAGAATCACACTTGGAACTCACAGAATAAAGAAAGATAGCCCAAAAAATAATAAGAAGGGTTAAATGCCGATATCAAACAGTTATATTTCTAATGATAGAAACAAATAATGAGAAAACAAACTCAGGGGACTATTACAAAATATTTAGCAGACAGCTACAAAGATATGACCCTCCAACATTAATTTTAAAGGATAAAAATAATAAGATGGCCAATATCAATAGAAAAATACAGAAATTGTAGCAGAATCATTTTAAAAAATCACTCTATTGTGGACATCCTCCAGAACTACTACAGACAAACACAGAAACCCATATTAAAACACCAGCAGAAAGTATAAACCCACCCACAATCCATGAAGTCTACAAAGCCTTGAAAGAGCTCAAAAAGTACAAAGCAAGTGGAGAAGATAAAACATTTGTGGAGCCCTGGAAATGTGCAGCAGATTCAGTCAAGATATCATTTCACCAATGCATCGTGGAAATCTGGACCAGAAAACAACTACCAGAACTTTGGACTACAGCTTTAATCCATCCATTACACAAAAAATGAGACAAATCAAATTCAGACAACTATGGGTTATTTTGCCTTTTGGATATCTCTATAAAGTCATGTTAATAATTCTATATGATCATTGTAAAGACCATCTTGAATGGAACTAGGATAATACCAAGCAGAATTTAGACCACAGAGAAGCTGTCTAGGACAGTTAACCACTTTGAAACTGGTAACGGATTATTACAAAAGAAGACAAAAACAAGTCGTAGCTTTTATAGACTTCAAAAAAGTTTATGTTTGTATCACAGATCTTCAGTGATGAGGGTACTAAGGAATTGTGGTCTCCATCCCAAATTAATAAAAAATGATAAACGTAATTCTAACAAACACCAGAGAAATATCTGAGGTATTTATGATTAAATCAATGCTTAGACAGGTAGATGATTTATTGCCATTACCTTTCAAATGTGTACTTGAGTTAGTGATGAGGGAATGGTACTAGGTAAATCTTTAAAATATAATAATTGGAACCAAGAAAGATCACAGATGACTTAGTATTACTAGCTAATAACATTCAAGAAACCAGAAATCAAATAACAAGCCTACAAAACATATCCCAAAAATAGGACTGCAGGTCATCATCATCATCATCATCATCATCATCATCATGAGGACTGCAGGTAATAGACCAAAAATACTCAGATAATGATAGCAGATGGACTATATAAAAGTAAATAACAGGAACGTAAAAATAGTGAAACAATTTAAATGTGTAAAAGAAATTTTAATATACAACTTAGATGAGAAACATGCATGGGAATTAAGAACTAACCAAATGATAAAAGCTCAAAAATTAACATGGTCTATATACAACAAAATATGTCTTCCGTCAAAACTAAATTATAGCATTACAAGGCTGTGGTTCAAGCAGAGGTGGCATACGGAAGTGAAACTCTCTTAGAAGTGACCCAGAAAAACAGAATTGACAAAATCCTACGAGTAGAGAGAAGAATAGGTAGAACATGCATAAATAAGAAATATCAAGAAAATGGACAATGGTGGATAGTGCCAAATGGAGTGTGCAGCAAACTCGAGCCCATTACAGATACTATGCAGAAAGAAGGGATCTCTTTTTCTGATCTCATTATGAGGCCACAAGTACTCAGATAATCAAGAAAACATGAACATGAAGCAACAAGTGGGAAAGAGCTAATATTAATGTTGTGCAATGTGCAAAGCAAAATAGAAAATTAAAATAAATTGAAAAACAAAATCAAGATTTAAACCAAAAACTGAAAAATGACAAACAATCAAAAGGATATTTAAAGACGATGAATGACGAAAAAGATCAGAATGAATGAAAAGATGCTGGGGAATTTGGAAAGGAAACCTATTGAAGAAGATGATGAGAAAACAATAGCAGAAGTCATCCATTGAGGCCGTAGAAGCAGAAGCAGCTTGAGAAATTACCAACTAACAATTTGATTGGCTATCCACATCTGAGTCACGATTTGTTGTGTTCATTTTTTGTCATTCGTCATGTGCACTGTTATCACCAGCAGTACACAAAAGAAAAACATGTGACACAATAAGTGAACTTTTATCATTTTTTTTGAGAATGAGTGAAGCGTGTAAGTGACATATCCAGTGTACAACCCTCTCTTCTTCCACAATTCATAAATGTAGCTCCCAAGCCTTGTCCTTACAACAATTGATAACAATCTTGCTTGCCTAGGAGATATCATTTTCCATATCTGTCAACCATAATACCATCCTTCTTGTTCATAAATCAGATATACAGGAAGGCTTTTGATCCAACAGCAGAAGAGATA
Organism: Schistocerca nitens; assembly: GCF_023898315.1. NCBI lineage: Eukaryota > Metazoa > Arthropoda > Insecta > Orthoptera > Acrididae > Schistocerca > Schistocerca nitens. The sequence goes on from NC_064622.1 coordinate 16,731,940, forward strand.
TAGCAAGAAATTCATATCTGTATACCTTTCTTAAAATAAATATGGAACTAGAAGTGTTAGTTAAACTAACAACAGGCCGTTTCTAAATAATGTGAACTTACCAAGAATGTCTGATTGTGGTAACCACTTTTTAACCATCACATTTGGTGGCTGGTTAGGAAGACTGTCAGCTTCCCACTTCCAAAGCACACGTTGCTTCAGTCTTGAAAACACTGTTATAAAGGCTGCTCTTTTCTCACTTGGCATATCAGTGCTGTTGAGATTGGAACCTAAGCTGAAGTATATTACTCCTTCTTTTGCTTCATCTAAATATTTCTGCAAATCCTTAAAAACAATTAAATTACATTTTGAATATATGTTGGTGGTACAGTGTTTAGCTTTCTTCTACAATAATTTATAAAAGAAGGAAACAACTAAGAATTACAAAACAAATATGCTAAAATTATTTATCTGGATAGATAAAGTATCTACTGACCAAGCAGCAGCTGAACACACACATAAAAGACTGTCGTGATTGGCAAGCTTTCTTCAGGCAGAAGGGTTGAAGGGAAGGAAGAAGGGTAAAGGAAATTGACTGGAGAGGTCTAGGAAAAGGGGTACATTTGAGGAAAGTCACCCAGAATCGCAAATAGGGGAGACTTACCGTACGGGATAAGAAGGAAAGACTGATCGTTGGGGACTGCATTGGACGAGATTTGAAAACCTGAGAGCTTAAATGTGGAAGACAGGGTAATATGCAAGACAGAGGGTGAGAAACTAAGTGCATTATACGTAACAGACGTGGGATGGGGGCAGTGAAAAATAGACGGGAAATACAATGAAAGATGTAGAAAACTAAAATGGAGTGAAGCAAAGAGTAGTTACAGTGAAGTAAAGCTGAGATGGAAGAAATTAACGTAAATTAAGGCCAGGTGGGTGACGAGAACCAAGGACATGTTGTAGTGCTAGTTCCCACCTGCAGAATTCTGAGAAACTGGTGTCTGGGGGAAGAATCCAGATGACGTGTGTGGTGAAACAGGTGCCAAGGTCACAAATGTCATGTTGTATAGCATGCTCTGCAACAGGATATTGCGAGTTGTCAGTATATACCCTCTGTGTATGCCCATTCATCCTAATTGATAATTTGGTGGTAGTCATGCTGATGTAGAGGACTGAACAGTGTTTACATAATACACTCCTGGAAATTGAAATAAGAACACTGTGAATTCATTGTCCCAGGAAGGGGAAACTTTATTGACACATTCATGGGGTCAGATACATCACATGATCACACTGACAGAACCACAGGCACATAGACACGGGCAACAGAGCATGCACAATGTCGGCACTAGTACAGTGTATATCCACCTTTCGCAGCAATGCAGGCTGCTATTCTCCCATGGAGACGATCGTAGAGATGCTGGATGTAGTCCTGTGGAACGGCTTGCCATGCCATTTCCACCTGGCGCCTCAGTTGGACCAGCGTTCGTGCTGGACGTGCAGACCGCGTGAGACGACGCTTCATCCAGTCCCAAACATGCTCAATGGGGGACAGATCCGGAGATCTTGCTGGCCAGGGTAGTTGACTTACACCTTCTAGAGCACGTTGGGTGGCACGGGATACATGCGGACGTGCATTGTCCTGTTGGAACAGCAAGTTCCCTTGCCGGTCTAGGAATGGTAGAACGATGGGTTCGATGACGGTTTGGATGTACCGTGCACTATTCAGTGTCCCCTCGACGATTACCAGTGGTGTACGGCCAGTGTAGGAGATCGCTCCCCACACCATGATGCTGGGTGTTGGCCCTGTGTGCCTCGGTTGTATGCAGTCCTGATTGTGGCGCTCACCTGCACGGCGCCAAACACGCATTCGACCATCATTGGCACCAAGGCAGAAGCGACTCTCATCGCTGAAGACGACACATCTCCATTCGTCCCTCCATTCACGCCTGTCGCGACACCACTGGAGGCGGGCTGCACGATGTTGGGGCGTGAGCGGAAGACAGCCTAACGGTGTGCGGGACCGTAGCCCAGCTTCATGGAGACGGTTGCGAATGGTCCTCGCCGATACCCCAGGAGCAACAGTGTCCCTAATTTGCTGGGAAGTGGTGGTGCGGTCCCCTACGGCACTGCGTAGGATCCTACGGTCTTGGCGTGCATCCGTGCGTCGCTGCGGTCCGGTCCCAGGTCGACGGGCACGTGCACCTTCCGCCGACCACTGGCGACAACATCGATGTACTGTGGAGACCTCACGCCCCACGTGTTGAGCAATTCGGCGGTACGTCCACCCGGCCTCCCGCATGCCCACTATACGCCCTCGCTCAAAGTCCGTCAACTGCACATACGGTTCACGTCCACGCTGTCGCGGCATGCTACCAGTGTTAAAGACTGCGATGGAGCTCTGTATGCCACGGCAAACTGGCTGACACTGACGGCGGCGGTGCACAAATGCTGCGCAGCTAGCGCCATTCGACGGCCAACACCGCGGTTCCTGGTGTGTCCGCTGTGCCGTGCGTGTGATCATTGCTTGTACAGCCCTCTCGCAGTGTCCGGAGCAAGTATGGTGGGTCTGACACACCGGTGTCAATGTGTTCTTTTTTCCATTTCAGGAGTGTAGATAGTATATGACGTGTTGTTTCGCAGGTGGCTCCCCCTTTGATAGTATATGTTTTGCCAGGGCTATTATAGGTGGTGGTAGGAGCGTGCATAGGGAAAGTCTTCAGGCGGGGGCGGTCACAGGGGTTGGAGCCATAGGGTAGCGAGATGGGTGCAGAAGGAGCGTAGGGTCTGACAAGAATATTGCGAAGATTGGAAGGGTGATGGAAAGGTATTCCAGGTGTGGTGCGCAAAATTTCAGACAGAATGGGTCTCATTTCAGGGAATGAATCATGGTCCTGTCGAAGTAGCTGATTAACACATTCCAGACGAGGATATTACTGAGTCACCAATGGTGTGCTCCGAAGCTGTTTTGTGGAAGGGTCAGCAGTACCAGGATTGCATGTGATGGCCCGGGAAATCTGCTTTTTAACTACGCTGGTGGGGTAATTACGTGCAGTGAAGGCTGAGGTGAGAATGGTGATGTATTGCTGTAAAGAGTCTGCATCCGAACAAATATGTTTGACTCAGATGCCAAGGCTGTATTTCTTCTGATGCAGACTCTTTACAGCAATACACGACCATCCTCACCTCAGCCTTCAGTGCACGTAATTATATCTTGTGTACCGCCATCTGTATATGTCCATATCAACTGGGCTTGTAGCAGCTGGGCCCTAGACTACTGGAAAACTGTGGCCTGGTCAGGTGAGTCCCGATTTCAGTTGGTAAGAGCTGGCAGTAGGTTTCAGACCCCACAAAGCCATGGACCCAAGTTGTCAACAAGATATTGTGCAAGCTCGTGGCGGCTCCATGATGGTGTGGGCTGTGTTTATATGGAATGGGCAGGGTCTTCTGGTCCAACTGAGCCGATAATTGACTGGAAATGTTTATGTTCGGTTACATGGAGACGATTTTCAGCAATACGTGGACGTCATATTCCCGAACAAAGATGGAAAGTATGGATAATAATGAGCCATGTCACCGGGTCTCAATTGTACGTGATTCGTTTTAAGAACATTCTGGCCAATTTGAGCGAATGATGTGACCATGCAGATAGCCCGACGTGAATCCCATCTAACATTTATGGGACATTATCGAGAGGTAAGTTTGTGCATAAAATCCTGCACTAGCAACACTTTCGAAATTATGGACAGCTTTAGACATTGTCCGGCTCAATATTTGTGCAGGGTCAGGGGAATTCCAACGACTTGTTGAGTCCATACGACGTCAAGTTGCTACACTAAGCGCGGCAAAAGGAGGTCCTACATGGTATTAAGAGATACTACCCTATGACTTTTCTAACCTCAGTGAACGTTATTTCCATTTCAAATCACTGTGCAGCAAGGTATTTAAACAATTTGACAGACGCGAAGTTACCGTTAATGCTATAATCCGGTCCAGTAAGAATTTCTCTCTTCGATCTGACAGTTAATGTCGAATTCTTCCACACTTCAGGAGTACTGCCACTCCGAACACTACTGCCAATGACAAACTGCCTGTCGGCTTCTGTCTCGGGTTCTTCAGCCGACGTTCATCTAATGATTTTTCTAATGATTTCTCTGACGTTTCGCCAGCACGAGTGGCTGGCATTTTCAAAGCTTCACCCTCCATTGCCGGTGGTGAACTGGAGCCGAGCTCGCGGCCGCAGACTATATGTACGTGGCGCGCCAACGTCCGAGGGCTTCTCCGCGGTCATTTCCGGTGCGGTTCTCCTCTTGCTACCTGCGACGGTCGTTCGCTGCAGTACGGGAAGCCAGGATCCGTTCACCTTAAGGCTTTCCTCTTTCTTGTTCAAACTGTTGGCGTGCTTTTGTATTTCTACAGCTTCTCTGAACAAGCGCGTGTGATAGTGGTTCTCTACAGCCAGAACTTCCGTGTCGGCGAATTTTATTACGTGGTCGGCCTCATTCAGTGCGTGCTCTGCCACGGCCGATTTCTCCACCTGCCCCAACCTGCAATGTCGCTTATGCTCTTTGATCCTGGAGTTAACTGACCGTCCAGTCATTCCGACATAAACTTTTCCGCATGTGCATGGTATACGGTATATTCCCGACATTGCAAATGGGTCTCTTTTCTCCTTCGCCGATCTAAGACACTATTTGATCTTCCTTGTCGGTTTGGAAATCGTCTTTACGCCATGTTTGTGCAGTATACGGCCGATTCTGTCCGTCACTCTGGGAATGTATGGCAGAAAGGCCGTACCCGACATTTTTTTTTTCTGGTTCCTTACTTCGCCGCGTGTTTGGCTCTGTTACACTTCTAATATAATTTGTGGATTACCCATTGCTCCTCAGAACAGTTTCCAGGTGTTGAGGCTCACATATTCGTCCTGCTCTCGTTACCAGCGTACTAATCATGCCTCTTTTCTGGCTCGGGTGGTGGTTTGACAGTTTGTGCAGGTATCGGTCCGTGTGTGTCGGTTTTCGATACACGCTGTGTCCCAGGTTTTCGCCGTCCCTTGTGACCAGCACATCTAGAAATGGCAGTTTATTGTCCTTTTCTACTTCCATGGTAAATGTTATGTTAGCATGGAGGCTGTTCAAGTGTCTTAGGAAGTCACCGAGCTGTTCTTCACCATGGCTCCACACCACGAAAGTGTCGTCGACGTACCTATACCACAACTTAGGTTTGCAAGTCGCCGAGTCCAGTGCCTGTGCTTCGAATTGTTCCATGAAGAAGTTGGCCACCACTGGACTGAGAGGACTACCCATGGCGACTCCTTCCAGCTGTTCGTAGAAATCGCCATTCCACGTGAAATAGACGTGGTGAGACATGCACGGAAGAACTTTCTGATGTCTTGTGGGACAATGGAACCGATGTACTCCAGAGCGTCACTGAGTGGCACTTACGTAAATAACGAAACAACATCGAAGCTGACCAGGATGTCGTTTGGTGCAAGTTTCAGTTTCTTCAGCTTCTCAATGAAATGTCCTGAGTCCTTAATGTATGCGTCGGTCTTCCCCACGTGTGGCTGGAGCAGAGAGGCCAAGTGTTTCGCCAGTTTATATGTCGGTGAGCCAGGTACATATAGTCTGCGGCCGCGAGCTCGGCTCCAGTTCACCACCGGCAATGGAGGGTGAAGCTTTGACAATGCCAGCCACTCGTGCTGGCGAAACATCAGAAAAATCATTAGATGAACGTCGGCCGAAGAACCCGAGACAGAAGCCAATAGGCAGTTTGTCAACAAGTGGCCACGAAAGCCTTAACAATTTTGTACTACTGCCAATGCTAAGCACTGCCTTACTCTCGTCCAGCGACAATCTGAGAATGTCCCTGACTCATCATAACCAACAGTTTATTTACCCTGGGAACATATATGGTCCTATTCAAATGGCTCTCCCATGCTAAGGCCGTTGTTCAACAAGAGTGGCGCATTGTCACAAGTGAGTGCATATTGTCCGAGTTCTCAGCACACGCAGTTCCGCTGTTGTGTGCGAGTGAAATGGGGAAGTGGAAAGGAACCGCTAAGTTGAAGTGTGAGCGGAGATTGAACGTGAAATTTACGGATTAACTGCTACGTTGGAGATAAAAGAATGCTGTCCCTCGCCCCTCCACAAAAAAAGAAAAAAATCTGAAAGTTAATCCTCTTTTCGCACCGTCAATGGTAGCTGCAAATAAAGTTCGTGTAATTTAGTGTGTGTAGCTCAGTAACTCTAGAATAATAATTAATGTCGTCAGCTTATCTTGCTCTTGAGATTTTGCTGCAGATGCTGTATCCTGAAAGTTTGTTAAGTGAAAACGGGCCGAAGAACTGCATGGTTGTCATTAATCGAATACAGACAGTCGTTGTTTCAGATGTACTGTTTATTACGTCACAGAGTCCTCGTCAAAATTTTGCATCGTACTGGCCGTCCCTACTCCCCGCTCTTACACTCTCTGTATATCTTTTACAACAGCAGGGGGGGGGGGGGGGGGCAAACGTTGCACGCGGCTCATGAGCGCACAGCGCTGCACGTGTGCTGCTCGCGTGCAGGCGTCGACCGGGGCTGTGGCGACAGCCGGCAGGTTGCGGCAGTGTAGTGCCAGGCTAAGCTGCGGACGTTGATGCAAAGCGACCACTACGTAGTGAACATTGAATTTAAGTACCGGAAAATGCAGAATGAAGCAAGGAAACGGAGAAGTGGAGATTTGCTATCTTTTAAAAAGGAATGGGAGAATCAATTTTTCTTTGTACAAAAACGTGAAAATTCGAAATGTTTAATATGTGGCAGTATTCTCGCTGGTCAGCGGAAGTTTAGTATTGAACGCCATTATAATAAATTTCACAAGGACGAGTACAATTTATTGTCGGATTCTGAGCGGATGGGGAAATTGACTAAACTAAGAAGAGCGATCTGACGATACGAGATGAATCTGACGTAAGTTGCTGCTGTGACGAGAGATCTGCGACTTTCTTTCGTCGTGTCTCCCATCTAACTGATTTTACATTTTATGGAGCACTGTTTTCAATTTTTCAGGACGACAACAATGATAGCCCAGCGGTACGTGCCAAGTTATAATATTGCGCTTAATATAGCGAGATCTGGAAAACCATTTGCTGAAGGTGAGTTTATAAAGGAGTGCATCAATGACGCTGCTGATTTACTTTGCCCACTGAATGCAAGTCAGTTTCGAGCTATCACTCTTTCTCGACGGACTGTAAGTCGTCGTATAAGTGCCATAGCAGGTGACGTTTAGCGTCAATTAAGGAGTGCAGTGCAGGAGCTTATTGCATTTTCTATCGCACTTGATGAATCCACAGATATTTCAGACACCGCGCAATTAGTGATTTATGTCCGCGGCGTGGACACTGCTCTGCACATAACAGAGGATTTTGTAGATATGATATCTTTAAAAAGCACGACCACCGGCGCGGACATCCTAAAAGCCGTTGAAGAAGCTGGCTTAAACTTGGAACGTTTGGTGTCAGTGCCAACAGACGGAGCACCTGAAATGAAAGGGGAACAAATGGGATTTGTTGGATTACTCAGAAAAAAGCTACAGCCCACAGAAGAATCATTGTACAGCATCCACTGTATTTTGCACCAAGAAGTACTCTGTGAAAAAGCAGCAAAACTGGGGGACGTGATGGAAGTGGTTATTCGGGCAGTTAATTATTTGAGATGCCACGGGCTTACACATAGACAGTTTCACACATACTTAGCTGAAATTGGGGAAGAGTACGGTGACATACCTTACCACAGTGAAGTCCGCTGGCTTAGCCGCGGTAATGTATTCAAAAGATTTTTTGAGCTGAGAATACCAATAAATCAGTTCTTAAAGGACAAAGGAAGGTACGACCCCAAGTTAGAAGATCCAGAGTGGGTTGCCGCCCTTGCATTTTTAGTGGACATTACCGGACACATGAATGCACTGAACACAAGTTTACAAGGAGAAAATCAGCTAATTTGTGAAATGGCTGAAAAGGTGCAAGCTTTCACTAGCAAGCTTGATCTGTGGGAAAGACAGCACTCATCAGGGAACACAGTCCATTTCCCTACTCTGTCTACTGTGCGAGAACAGAATTGCAAAGAATATGTTTCCGTGCTTAGTGCAATAAAAGAGGAATTTCTCAAGCGATTTGGGGATATATCATATTTATCCCAAGCATTTGAATGGTTCTCGAGACCATTTGCTGTTTCTGTAGATGATATTCATCCCAATTTGCAAATGGAATTAATAGATCTACAGTGTAATTCACGTCTGAGAGACAAGTTCCTTTTGGCAAGACGTGTAATAGACTTTTATCACGACTTTCCACAGCAAGAGTTTCCTCGTCTCCATCGTGAAGCCGCGAAGATAATGTCGGTGTTTGGCTCGACATACGTTTGTGAGAGATTTTTTTCTGTTATGAAAATTAATGTCTCGGTTAAGAGCAAACATCAGTGATGGAAATTTACGTAACTGTTTGCGTTTGTCTGTATGTAGAAATTTTGTTCCAGACATCAAACGTATTGTAAACTCCACCTGTGATAATTAAATAAAACGTATCGTAGGTAAAAGGCACTCTTTCGAACCATGATTTCTTTCAAGCACTCCTGCTAACCTTATTCCTTCATTCAGTAAAGCAAGCTAGCAAACAAACCGCATTACAGAGGAAGGAGTGGAGAGACGGTATGGTGGGGATGGGAGATAAGCGGGTGGCCAGCTTGCCCCTGTGTGCACGCGGAACACCTATTAACTGCACGCGTGCAAGAGCACCGTTCACGTGCAGGATTCCTGCCCACCCCTGTTTTACAACAATCCATACATTGAGAAAACTCGGCAATTACAATTATAAAAGTTATCGGAAATTATAAAAAAGAACTTCATCTCATATTTACAAATGAAGTGCATAAATTGTGATAGCTTTACCACAATTCTTCTGTTTTTAAATAAAAATCGTCGAAATGCTTTGAATAAACAACGCTAAATACATGTTTGTTAATCACACAGAAATTATTCTATCCCACTTCTTCTTAATATGTTTCTGATTTGAAATATACGTACATTATTTTTTGGTGTAAATAGATTTCCAATAAATAGTATAGTAGTCCAAATAATCTCTTTGTTTACATCGCCAATTTTCATTTTATGAGTTTCAATAATTACTATGTAATTAAGAGTTATTATGATTAGCAATTGCACGGTAAGCTGACAGTACGTTAAACAGAGCTGTTACAGGTTTTAAACATTATAAAAAAGTATTTTCGTGTCTCTTTCATTCCCAGATTATTCGTAACTGAACGGTTCTAATTGTAACTAGACGAATTGATTACACCTGTTTCTAAAAATGGATGGATGTAACATTGGTGAATACTTTGACATGATGATATTGAAAATTATATTATGGTGTCCAAAAGGTGAACTTACCTACATTGGCCCTACCTAATGATGTAACAGTTTATTAAGCAATCTGAATTGGCTGTAGTGCCATGTAGAAAGTAAGTTAAATTAGTTCTTGGAATCATAGAACGAGTGAGCTGTTAGGTTTCAATTTCTGGCGACATACGGACCAAATGCAGTGTAGCGTCGAGCTGTAGTGAAATGGTTTCAACAATTTCATCAAGGCAGCACAGGCGGCTCATCGCAAAGGAAGGCCGTGGACATCGAGCACAGACGACATTGTCCACGTAATCCAGGAAGAGATTTGCGGCAATCGCACATTTTGTCATGCTGTGGGAAGTCCGTGACCAAGGAGCGATTTCTATCACAGAGTAACTGAACGAGTAGTACAACACTTGGACCGTTGTTTGCAGAGATTTTGTGACTTCGTTCACTTGAAAGTTAGTGCAGCATTCAATATAACTTATTTGGCCTGCAATAATGATTTGTAACTTACTTTTACAAGTCCAGTTTTTATTCTGTCGCACATATGGCGTCTAGTGTAACTTACACAGGGTGACCAAAACAAAACTGGCCCGAGAAGAATTTTCGCCATTTTGTAACAGCGAAGAGCGCTGCATCGACGGAAAAGCATTTCCCCAAAAATTCTGCTAGTTAGCTAGGGCAACTTTTTAGTTGTCGGAGTTATTATAACTTTCCAGGCAAGCTTTTTTTTTTACCCATCCTTCCATCCTTCATTCTATGCGCCAAGCACTTTATTCGTACTGCAGAGTGACTCAGATAATTTTTTTTTCTTTTTTTTTTTTTTTTCTCCCAGACGCGCAACGGTGGGGGTGATTTCCGCTTGGTTTCTCGCCTACGTCGGCGAATGCCGTCTGTTAGTACGTATTTGCAGTTTTTCTTCGTTAGACACACATACTTATAGTCTAATTTTTATTTTCTCTGCAGAACTATGCATTTCTCACGTTTTACACAGCACACCTTTTCGCACACCATTGTTTTTTTGTGTGCTGTGCTGTGTAAAACGTGAGAAATGGGAAGTTCTGCAGGGAAACTAAAAATTAGTCCACAAGTAACAGTGTCTAACGAAGAAAAACTGCAAAGCTGTCCTACCAGACGACATTTCTCGATGTAGGCGAGAAACTAAGTGGAAATCACAACCATTGATGATGCTTGACCACAATAAAGCGAAACGTGTCTTGTAGTTGCAACAACAGAACGAAAATACCCTCAGGAGTCGTAAAGCAGCTACGGACAATATGGCCACACAAATTAAGAATTTACGATTATACTTCTTATCGCGTCTGTATAGACGAACCTAAACACCCTCGTGTAAAATCAGACAGGTGGACTACTTACCTGTGGAAGTTTTTTCGGCGGGAATATGTGCATTCCAGCGACGGCTATCCGGTTTGGCACAGCGGGCCTCGGATGGCCTACGGTGACGTGCGCGTGGACCAAGAGAAGTGCCGCTTCCCTCTCGATGGTGGCCACGCTCGGAATCGTCGCGTCATTGAAGTGTTTCTGAACTATGGCGTCCAGCCGTGGTAGGAAGTAAATCTGCCGTATTATCCTCTGGTAAGTCCCGAACAAAGAATTGTAGAACCTCTCACAAAAGTCCATGTGGTCGGTGTACCTGAGGAACGGATCGGGGACGTAGGCAAATGGGTTAGGGTTTCCCACCGTGTCACCGATCCAGTGGGTCCCCTCGTACGGGGCCACGTGGATCAGGTGCCCTTTGAACTTGTGCGCAAACGCCAGGAAGCAGTCTTGGAAGAAGCTCTCGACGATGACTGCGTCAAATTTCTCTTCGGACTTGTAAAGCTGCTGTACACTTTCTTCTTTGAGCAGAATGTCACAGGCGTTTATTCCATATTGGAATAGAAAAAACAGTCCAATCACGGGACTCCTCAAGGAAAATTCGAACAAGTTGACAGAACCTAAAAACATCGAGGTGTGAATTAGTAAACGGTTTTGGCATTAGGCAATATGCACTGTAAATTAAATAAATTACTCTGACTGAAAGTGTTAACATGACGAGCACCTTGACCACACACCAGAGTCCACGCAAGGTACGGTGTCCGATGCGCAGTGACCAGTTTCCGTTCAAAGTGCTGGGCGAGTTCATTCGTTTGTTCGGAAGGGTAGCCTGACAAATGTTTGCCACCCTTCCACCGGTCAGCGACGACAGAATCGAGGCGCATGTCCTGCAGTCTCTCTCAAACGATTTTACGGGAACTATTCAGTACAAAAAAAAATTTCATTCTTGCGTTACTTATAGCTTTACATGTCAGGTTGATGATGATGTGATCATCATTTCATTGATGGTCATAGTTATTGTGATATTTACATGGAAGTAAGACACTGCAAGAAGTTCGAAAAAGTTTGCAACGAAAATTAGGGTTCGCTGTGATTCTGCGTTTGGTGCATATTACATAATATATTGCTGTGTATGAAATTTAGCTAACATATCGAATTTTTCTTTAGACTTGTGTGGAGGTTTCAATCTGTCAATAATCTCGAGAAAATTGATGTGATGTAACACACTGATTAATTTTGTGATCCCGCTGTGCCAGCGATAAAACCAAAGTGAAATATTCACAATATTCCTCATATTTCATAAACGTTGTGAAATATCGAAAAGAGATTTTGCCAAATAATAGCACGCAAAGAGGAGAGTCATTTTTCATACGTTTATTATGAAAACCTTCATTATCTACCATGTTATTCCACTAACTACAGACTTTTTTAATTAAAGAATGTAATTTTTAAGGGCCATTGATAGCTGGTGAAACGAGAAATGCTATGCGTCTGAGAGCAACGTTACTGAAGACATTATTTTATTTTGTACTGATGAAGATGCGCATTTTCATAGGCAACTGACCTTACTTTTTCTCAGTTCGTCATATAATAAACTTAATGAACCACTGTTCCATGTTAGTGGTATGACATTTTGTGAACTCCGCTATGAAAGAAGCAAATTTTAACATAGTAACGAGAGAAATGTGTAGGTTTCACTCAAAATTCGCCATTTGTGACACTTCTCTGAAAGTTACACATGGTTAACAAGCCAAGCTAAAATAAATTGCTGCATTTTCAGCGGAATTCTTTTTGGATACTAACCAGAGCACAGGTGACAGATCTTTTCGAATGATCACCATGCAAGAGTGGGTGTGGAGGGGCTCCACTTAATATTTACAAAAAATGTGACCCTCAGTTTACAAGGGCACTTCTCCCACAGCGCCTGGCCATAACCCCCACCACTTCTGCTCTCCCCATGTACGCTCTGCCAACTGAGCATCTACCAGCCACCGTATTTTGCACGTGCTCTATGTAGCTGATACTCCAGTATTTCAGTGGCTGTTGGACGTACTGATTAAACTTTCATCTTTATGTGAGTTTATTGTTAGTAAAAAAAAAAATACCATTCCAACAGGTTATGAATCGTTTTCTAAAACATGACCATTGTCGTGTATAATGTTACTGAAACTTTTCAGGTGGAGATTGCCACAATTGGAGAACTCAGCTCATAATACTTTTTTCATCTTAGGGGATGATTATTTGACTCCTGTTACTTTCGCTTTAAAAAAATACAAATAATAAATGGTCTCTGATGTACTGATCATGTTTAAAATAACATTTGGCTGATCGTAGGTGCAGGATATATAAATAATATACCCCAACTATAGGTGGCTAAGTTTAATAAATGAAGTTTATTGTTGTTAATATTACGCAAAATTTCGTAGGCTAGCGATAAGCTACGTGATTTAATGAACTCAAGTTTAACTAGAGCCCTCGATACACTTATTAGCAAACTAGGTGCATAAATAAAATAGCTTGGTAGTACTGATACCGAAAATTAATGAAAGTCAGACTCCACACTAAAACAAAGAAATGGTAGTGTAATTGACACAGAATTTAATAACCTGTGCTGATCAGTTACGAAAACAATCGAAAGTCCACATCGGCAAACTGAGGTAAAAATCAGACTCATCTTACAGCTGTTTATGACTTGTTTTAGAGAACGTTTGTCCTTTCAGTTGAAAGCGCCACTGTACATTGTTGTAAGACGTCGTGGTCTCCTGACCTTCATTGCTTACATATTCCGCCCTCACAATCATATTCCACACATCAAGACGCTTCATTCGAACCCAAACTCGATAAGATAAAGTCAATGTTGTATGAATTCATGTAAACGATATGCAAATAACTAATATACCGCAAGTGCGCACCGTGGTTGAAATACTCGAGGCTGGCGTACACACATACATTACAGACACGACGGTCACAGGAGCTTTGAGTTCGACAGAGGCAACCGCACGCCAGGAGGCCGGTCCCAACCCATCTACGTCGGCCGGTGGACGCCCGTGGAGCAGACAGCGTTCGCCCGAGGGAAAGGAGGAACGACCCCGTGTTCGGTTCCGCTACATTGTGTGGGAGCGGCCAGCCTACGCATTCTTTACACGTAGCACGCAGTTTCAGAGAATTTCACAGAGAGACAGCAAACGCCAAACTCCGATACTACAGATTTCCAGATTGGTCACCTTAAACGAAACGTCATTCTCTCGGTTTAGAAGAGCAATGCTGATTTGGAGACGATATTTCTGATGCCTTGAGCTGAAGGAGTAATGGTAGAGACCGAAAGATATACCCCTTCACGTCTGGCGTGGAGAGGCGCCATTCCGTTGTCGCTCTTCGAGCGAGGAACAAGTCTCTCCTCAGTACTTCACTGGGAGAGCACCTCTGTCGAGAGCGAATCGAAGTGCGACTCTCTATATTGAGTCCTTGTGATTAAGCGTTGTTCACTGTGTTGGCCGACACACTTAATGTGCGGTGTGAACGGACAGAGTTATAGCTAAACGCCTGCGAGCGAATTTATGAATGGCATTGCGGTGGACTGGTTATCTGACCGGTATACCACGCCTGCGGTGGACTGGTTATCTGACCGGTATACCACGCCAATAGTTAGACTAGGGGCAGATAGGAGTCCTTGACTTCATCAAGGCGTAGGGAGAGTTTGACTGGCGAAGGTCAATCCAGATAGAACGAGAGTTATCTTATTTGTCAGCAGCGAGCAGCGCGGACAGCAGTCATCGCAGCTTACGGTATTGTGCGCTACAGCTATTGCGAGTCCCATATTTCCTCCACAACAGTACACTTCACTGCATTTCACATGCGACAGCCTCGGCCGTACCTAGCAACATTCTAAAGGATAATTATTCAAGTTGAGTAGGTGCGCCTCTCAGCCATTCTGCCAAGTCAACAACAATCTTAAACTTTGTATAGAAATTTCATTAGCGAATCCTATCCTTGAGAGGTAACTTCACATTCTGAAAAGAACCAGAATATAACTTGTTCCATTCATAACTAAAAGTGCCATTGTGATTTCTCAGAATTTTTGCAAAAGAAATAATAACTTTCGTTACTGTCATGTTTTTCTTACACTAACTAGCACTACACCAGTACCCAAGTATCCCACTAGTTGCGTAAGAAATTTTGTGAATTTTTTTTTGCCATTTCCTTACAGTGGATGACTGCAGAAGATATTTATTGCTGAAAGTTTTTCAGGCATTTCTCTTTAGAACGTTAGGAGCGTCTGTTTGACTTCTGTAGTAGTGTGGGGGTGGAAACTGCATCTTGGAGGAGCCACAGGGTAAAGGGTACATCTCAAATTAATCCGTTGCGCAGAATAACAGAATAGGAGATCAACCCCACGCTCACATAGTTTTCTAAACCTTTTGAGGACACCGCCAATCTTACCTCTGTCTATGATCTGTCTTCAAGAATGTTTGCCGTATCAGTTGAAAGTGCCAGTGAGTGATCTGCAGTGTAGTTCCCGTTTGAAAGGCTTTTTTTTCTTTTTACGTTGAAACTAACCAGGAGGTCTAAAATGTTTTCATCGGGAAGAGTTTCTTTGTTTCCATAACGAGGTTGCAAACATAATAAAATATTTTGCTGAACATATACATGTGAAAGGCTTTCTTCAATTATGAAACTAATCAGTTACAATTACATGGCAACTTGAATGCGAAAATCTGTCAAGCTGTCTGCTCCTGTCCATATGTTCAGAGTTTGTATCAGATAAAAATTATATCATGTGTTCAGTGTACCAAAAATAATTGAATATACTGAAAATTTGTTTAGCCTGTGATGTGTGTTGTTGAGAAATATGAAATCAAGTCACACACAGTGTGACCGTATCGCCGTCTGAACACAGCGCTCCTACAGTTTCCCCCTCCTGCCCCTCCTTGTGCTCAGAGAGCGTGGTGTAGTGGTGGGGGAAGCGTACCCCCAACTGACAGAACTATGGAATGCGAGCCAGAACAACAATTGTGTGCTGAATTCTTGGCCATTACCGCAGCAGGTGCTTGCTATTAGTGTAGCTGTCTCGGATAAAATGATATACTGTCTTTAACCAAGAGCTCAATCAAATGTCTCTTACAGGTTAATTCATTATATTATGAACATCTGAATAGCTCAATCAATGTAGTTCGGTGAGTGTTACAAACTGACAGCTCGATCTCTTTTGTGTAATAAAAAACATAAAACTTATTAATTATTTAGTGAATTTCAGTTGAACAAATATGCTTGGCTCTATATCTTCCTACGTACATTATCTCCGTAGTATATCTGTGTATCAACAGGCTCGACTTCAGTTCCTCTTTAACATGACGTATTACGCTTTTCTGCATCTATAATAGTTTGCAATGCATGTCCGTAAAGGTGAACAACATAAATCTAAACTATGCATACCGCTCCAGGAGAAACTAATGCCTGGAGTGTTCAAATCTGACGAGTGAATGTGTGGGCCCCTAGTCTCGTCGCTCTGCCCAACCCCACCACCTCTGCATGCTGTTGCGTGCACCAGACATCCGTCAGAGGTGGACTCACCCGGCTCTGACAAAGCGAAACGCGCAATCCAGTTGCAGCGTTTGACCAAAACCAATCACCAATGTTCAGGTGCAAGACGTCATGTCACAACATCGCAACAAATGGCATGCCAAGATACCTTGCACATGTAGCATACTGGCGTCTTTCGGACTTTGAGAAAGGTCGAGTCATTGGCATGAGAGACATGGGAGCATCACGCCATCAGATTGTACAGATAGCTGACGTAATGCAATGACTGTATAACAAGTGGGTGAAGAGATGGACTCAGGATACCAATGTTGGCACAAGGGTAGGCACAAGTCCTTCCAGAAGGACTGTACCACAAAGACACAGTAGGTTGTTGGACTGCGTCTGACGAACAGCTGGACAAACAAGGCTGAAATCTGGGCAGATGTTGCAGGGAGAGTGTCACCACATACCATCGCAAACATTTTGCTGAAAGCTGAGTTTAGACCTCGAGTTGCCTCGTATCGTTTACCATGGACACCATACCACAGAAAACAGAGACTTACATAGTGTGAACGTAAAGTGAATTGAGACATTGAGGGTCATCCTCTGATGCTCTAGTTTCCGTTTCCGGCAGTCAGGTCGATAACGACCTGGTAGAAGGTCACAGGAGGCAGTGACTCTCGAGGCCCCTACACACGTCTCCAACTCTTGGAATCAGGACAATGCAAGACCCCATACTGCAATTCACGCCATAAACGCCCTGAGGAGTGTGTGAATTCTTGACTACCACATCTGCTCCCCTGACTTCTCACTCATAGGGCATGCGTGGGATGCGAAAGAAACATGTATACTTCCACACCAGCCTCTAGGCTGCAATAAATGAACTTACACAACATTTGTTTCAGTCGGTCTGAAAAATTCTTCAGAGTGACTTTTGGAGGCAGATTACTTACTTGCCATAATTGATACTTGAGTGTATAGTGATGCTGATGATGGAGATCAGTTCCAGATCGAATGAAAGTTTAATCAGTTAATGTCCTTTATGTCATGAACATCTGCACAAAATTTGATAAATAATGGCGAGTCGCTTCATGGTGTAACACTTTCTATATCCATCCATGTAGTATGCTAGGTAACTAAAAAAAATGGAGCAGCGTAACATTCCTACTAATACTAAGTGATACTGCAGTCTCTACTCTGTTATTCCACGAAGTGGTTGTATTGATGTGGTGGTCCTATGTCTACGAAAACAGAATATCAGTTATACCGTCAAGCAGATTGACTGGCGACGGATTCCTACAGTTGTCAGCTGTCTATGAGGACAAATCTGATCATGAATTTCTTACACCTGAATCTTCGAAAAAATATGGACGATGGTTTTTTTTTGTGGATAAGAAGTGTCGAGTAAAGTCTATACTTTCCTAGAAAAATTGAACAAGCAGCTTGAATACATATAATGTAATACGGACATACATGGAATCACTGTTAAGTTCCAGCACATTGGCAAACGTATCGACATGGGAAGCTGCCACTCCTCCATTCCAGTAGTCTCAGAGCTGCCAATTTGTCGTAAAAATATGCTGTATTCCATTTTATAGTACATCGTCTGCTATTATTTCCTGGGTCTATAATGGATTTTGATTAACACCTACGTGCTATCAAATACGCAGTACTGAACATTTACTACCAGTCACCTTCATCGACAGCACATTCAGGAGGAAGAAAAGAGAATGTCACACTCTCACACTCTCATCAGCCTGGTGCAACTGAAACTGGGATTCACCGCACTGTGTTACACACTATACACTGACAGTGTTTGGGGACTCAGGCCAGTCGCTGATCTGTATGTCGAGTCATCAGTAAAGGGCCAAGGGTCGGTCGTTGGCTGCTGAGCCCTATACAGTGCATGTGTCTGCGTACATTGCTGGTAGACATGGGCTCCTCACGCTCACTCTCAGTAGATCATCGATCACCCACTGTGGGTCTGTGGAGGAGACTGACGTCCGTTCATCAAACACTTGTGGTTGTGCTGTGCAACATTCTATGCTTGTCTAAACGTTGTTTCTAAGATGCTGCAGATCCACCACCCTAGACATTGTCGACCTGAGAAACTCGAATTGCTGTGGAATCTCCCATGTGCTACGATCAATGCGTCTTGCACCAGTCATCATCCCACAGCCAAAGTCAGTTAACTGGCGACGTGCTCCCACGTTCAGTGCACGTATGTCTGCATCAGACCACTCACGTAGTGTGGCTACATCCGTACCATAGACCATATCTAGCTGCCAATTTGGGGCATCATTCTACTTGTATCTACATCTACATCCATACTCCGCAAGCCACCTGACGGTGTGTGGCGGAGGGTACCTTGAGTTCCTCTATCGGTTCTCCCTTCTATTCCAGTCTCGTATTGTTCGTGGAAAGAAGGACTGTCGGTATGCCTCTGTGTGGGCTCTAATCTCTCTGATTTTATCCTCATGGTCTCTTCGCGAGATATACGTAGGAGGGAGCAATGTACTGCTTCACTCCTCGGTGAAGGTATGTTCTCGAAACTTCAACAAAAGCCCGTACCGAGCTACTGAGCGTCTCTCCCGCAGAGTCTTCCACTGAAGTTTATCTATCATCTCCGTAACGCTTTCGCGATTACTAAATGATCCTATAACGAAGCGCGCCGTTCTCCGTTGGATCTTCTCTATTTCTTCTATCTGGTACGGATCCCACACTGCTGAGCAGTATTCAAGCAGTGGGCGAACAAGCGTACTGTAATCTACTTCCTTTGTTTTCGGATTGCATTTCCTTAGGATTCTTCCAATGAATCTCAGTCTGGCATCTGCTTTACCGACGATCAACTTTATATGATCATTCCATTTTAAATCACTCCTAATGCGTACTCCCAGATAATTTATGGAATTAACTGCTTCCAGTTGCTGACCTGCTATTTTGTAGCTAAATGATAATGGATCTATATTTCTATGTATTCGCACCACATTACACTTGTCTACATTGAGATTCAATTGCCATTCCCTGCACCATGCGTCAATTCGCTGCAGATCCTCTTGCATTTCAGTACAATTTTGCATTGTTACAACCTCTCGATATACCACAGCATCATCTGCAAAAAACCTCAGTGAACTTCCGATGTCATCCACAAGGTCATTTATGTATATTGTGAATAGCAACGGTCCCATGACACTACCCTGCGGCACACCTCAAATCACTCTTACTTCGGAAGACTTCTCTCCATTGAGAATGACTTGCTGCGTTCTGTTATCTAGGAACTCTTCAATCCAATCACACAATTGGTCTGATAGTCCATATGCTGTTACTTTTTTCATTAAACGACTGTGGGGAACTGTATCGAACGCCTTGCGGAACTCAAGAAACACAGCATCTACCTGTGAGCCCGTGTCAATGGCCCTCTGAGTCTCGTGGACGAATAGCGCGAGCTGGGTTTCACACGACCGTCTTTTTGGAAACCCATGTTGATTCCTACAGAGCAGATTTCTAGTCTCCAGAAAAGTCATTATACTCGAACATAATACGTGTTCCAAAATTCTACAACTGATCGACGTTAGAGATATAGGTCTATAGTTCTGCACATCTGTTCGACGTCCCTTCTTGAAAACGGGGATGACCTGTGCCCTACATCTTCAAATGGGAGAAATCTTCCGATAACTATCAGCCAATCAGTTTATTTGTGAAGCTCTCGCTACTTGCGGAGGTATTTACAACTGGACCGCTTGGTAAAGTTCGTTCCTAGGACAATCTGAGCCGAGTGGAAGCTTACCTCCCAGGAGGTGCTTCACTTCTGGGACAGTGACCTCCCGCCAGTTGCTCGGCGCGCTGTCGCTCTTGTAAGGCGTGATGACGGTGACCCGGTGCCCCCTGGCTGCCAGCTGTTCCAGGTAGCGCCGCTCCAGCATCCAGTGGCTGCGCCCGGGCACAGGGAAGATGGCCAGCAGGCTAGCAGCGTGGGCGCTGGCGAGGGCGCACGCCAGCACCAGGGGCTCAAGGATGCGCATCTGGAAAAGAAAACGTCGCTGCACGCTGGAACACAGTTGTACAAGAGCTGGTCTGTACACGATGTGCGGGGTATAAACACAGATATTTCTGTTGGTGCCTTATGACAGTGTACAGAACAACATAAAATCAGTATTTAGTTCATTTGCTGTTCAAAATTATGCCTATTACAAGTAGTATCTTTTTATATATATGGTTCTCGGGCGAGACGTCGGATGTCGTAGTGAAAACTCCACAATATTTCATCAGCGCAACTGGTCGACATCTTCAGGTGCGACGAACACACTGCTAAGGCAGGACCAGAGCCCCCTATTTATGCCAGCCTTAGGCAGGAAGTGCGCATGCGTGGAGGTGCCAAATTCGATGGCCAATAGCGACGATATCAACCGATAGCTGGAAGGACAGTAGCGCCACCTGCAGGATGAAGAACCAAAGACTTCGGCGCACGCGCGGAGGCCACCGCCGCTGGTCTGCGCTGCCATCGGCCGCCCCAGCGACCTCTGTCGGAAGCTGCGAGCAAATATGCGCGTCCGCGTAGGCGCGTCACTATCCTCCCGTTGTCAACAGAATATTTATGTTGCTGGCGAATCGTCATCCGTCGAATGACCAACAGTACCCCTCTCTGCTCGATGCGACTTCAATATGGCCACTGCTGGATCCCAAGCTGTACTGCGCTGAAAGCCCATGTCTCTGTTTACAAGATTCGTCGAGCTACGTATTTCCACTGCTTCCTTAATAACACTGTCCCAGTACGAACTCGTCGAGAATTTTGGTATGTTGATAATTCATAGAATGGCCTGTACTGATGGCCGTGCGGTTCTAGGCGCTTCAGTCCGGAACCGCGTGACTGTTACGGTTGCGGGTTCGAATCCTGCCTCGGGCATGGGTGTGTGTGTGATGTGCTTAGGTCAGTTAGGCTTAAGTAGTTCTAAGTTCTAGGGGACTGATGACCTCAGATGTTAAGTCGCATAGTGCTCAGAGCCATTTTGAGCCTGTACTGAGACAATGCTCGGCCACTGCAGACTTTTCTGGTTGTTCCAGACGAGTGTAGCCTCGGTGTTCAGTACATCTCTCTTCTACAGTGCGACAAGTTTGTCCGATGTACGACATGCCGCAGCTACAAGGAATCTCGTAAACACCGGGTCTTGTTAGGCCAAGGTTGTCTTAGGTGAGCCGGCCGAAGTGGCCGTGCGGTTAAAGGCGCTGCAGTCTGGAACCGCGAGACCGCTACGGTCGCAGGTTCGAATCCTGCCTCGGGCATGGATGTTTGTGATGTCCTTAGGTTAGTTAGGTTTAACTAGTTCTAAGTTCTAGGGGACTAATGACCTCAGCAGTTGAGTCCCATAGTGCTCAGAGCCATTTGAACCATTTTTGTCTTAGGTGAACCCAAGAGAGCTCTGAGTTTTGCCGGCGGACGAAAGACACATTTAACTTTATGCCTCTTCAATAATCTTCCTATTTTTGAAGAGACACCGCCGATATATGGCAAGATGACCATTCCCCTTTGTTCTTCGCCTTCTTCCAGTTCCTCACGTTGGGTAACCCGCTTTGGTTGTAAGGCACGGCGAATCTCCCGTTCTGAATATCCATTTTGTTGGGAAGTGGTACGCAGATGGAGTAGCTCATTGGATAAGCTGTCTGAGTCTGATATGGCTCGTGCTCTGTGAACCAACGTCCTAAGTACGCCACTTCGTTGCGAAGGATGGTGACAGCTGGTGGCCTGTAAGCATAAGTCCGTGTGTGTTGGTTTACGGTACACTGCGTGACCTAATTTGCCATCTTCTTTTCTCCGTACCAACACATCCAGAAATTTGGCGCCTCCGCGCATGCGCACATCCCGCCTAAGACTGGCATAAATAGGCGGCTCTAGTCATGCCTTAGCAGTGTGTTCGTCGCACCTGAAGATGTCGGCCAGTTGCGCTGATGAAATATTGTGGAGTTTTCACTACGACATCCGACGTCTCGCCCGAGAACCATATATACAACATGTCCGCCGGGAAAGCCTTAAGCAACACAGTATGTTTTTAGGTTGGTTAGTACCTCCAAGTACATAAGTCACAAGCAAACGATTAATGCTTACTTCCCCCTGGGCAGCAGGTGAGATAATAGCATGCAAAACAGACAGTCTATACTGACAGACGATGTCCACTTCAGAGTGCAGTTGCGACCATGCAGAAAATATCAAGTAGTCCATTATCTGAGATCTTTGCGGGAAGACTGTTAGATATACAGAACAACAACTAATACATTGAGGTGGGTTCCCACTAAGGTACCGATAATCACAATATCTGCACCTGTACCCCAAACACCAGACACACCTCACTGAAAAAATTAAGCACCATAAGGTGAGGAGGAAATGAAATGTGACTTGACGCTTTGAGAGGGTACATAACGTTACTTCAATGATCAGAAAATCGAGTCAAATTTTCAAAGTATCTGGCAGCTTAAGTGCACTTATCATTATAAGGTTGCACTCCCTCTGGCTTAGATGCATGCACTCCTTCGGAAAGCTGGTCAGCAACTGAAGTAACTGGTTCTAGATATCCTAATACTGAGGCAGGGACGGCATTAACATACGAGATCATACACCACATTCTCCATCGCAGACGGATCTGGGGCTCTTGCTGGCCAAGGAGTAGCAGAACATAACGCATATTGTTCGTAAAGACGTGGGCCCTGTGTTGATGTGCACTACACTATTGAAAAATGCTCTTGGATGAGAGTTAACACCTGACAACACAGGATGTCCGAGACTGAAATTCGTCATAAATAATCTGTCACAATTTGAGAAGAACAATTATGTCCGTACCCACAACACTAGACGGAAAAATAACCTTTATTACCCATTGTTAAAGCTGTCAGTAGCTCAATAACATAAAATGGAAACCAAGAATCTACTCTGTAGGAATCAACATGGATTCCGGAAACAGCGATCGTGTGAGACCCAACTCGCTTTATTTGTTCATGAGACCCAGAAAATATTAGATACAAGCTCCCAGGTAGATGCCATTTTCCTCGACTTCCAGAAGCCGTTCGATACAGTTCCGCACTGTCGCCTGATAAACAAAGTAAGAGCCTACGGAATATCAGACCAGCTGTGTGGCTGGATTGAAGAGTTTTTAGCAAACAGAACACAGCATATTGTTCTCAATGGAGAGACGTCTACAGACGTTAAAGTAACCTGTGGCGTGCCACAGGGGAGTGGTATGGGTCCATAGCTTTTCACAATATATATAAATGACCTAGTAGATAGTGTCGGAAGTTCCATGCGGCTTTTCGCGGATGATGCTCTAGTATACAGAGAAGTTGCAGCATTACAAAATTACAGCGAAATGCAGGAAGATCTGCACCGGATAGGCACTTGGTGCAGGGAGTGGCAACTGACCCTTAACATAGACAAATGTAATGTATTGCGAATACATAGAAAGAAGGATCCTTTATTGTATGATTATATGATAGCAGAACAAACACTGGTAGCAGTTACTTCTGTAAAATATCTGGTCGGGTTGACGGAGGAGGTAGAGAAGATCCAAAGAAGAGCGGCGCGTTTCGTCACAGGGTTATTTGGTAACCGTGATAGCGTTACGGAGATGTTTAACAAACTCAAGTGGCAGACTCTGGAAGAGAGGCGCTGTGCATCGCGGTGTAGCTTGCTCGCCAGGTTTCGAGAGGGTGCGTTTCTGGATGAGATATTGAATACATTGCTTCCCCCTACTTATACCTCCCGAGGAGATCACGAATGTAAAATCAGAGAGATTCGAGCGCGCACGGAGGCTTCCGGCAGTCGTAGTTCCCGCGAACCATACGCGACTGGAACAGGAAAGGGAGGTGATGACAGTGGAGCGTAAAGTGCCCTCCGCCACACACCGTTGGGTGGCTTGCGGAGTATAAATGTAGATGTAGAAGTAAAATGTCCGACTGGTTGGGAAGCAAGTTTTCAATGTAATTTAAAATCAGTTCTCATTGGCAACGCCTCCTATCCCATTGACGAATTTGTACTTAAATACTGGTAGCCAGTAAAAAATAACGATTAAGTGTCGTTGGAAGAGCAGGACACTAATGTCGTATACATATCCTGTAAACTGGCTGATTCCACATTTAGATGAAATAATCGTTCAGGTGATCGTTGGAACGTGTACCTAACTAACTAACGTGCTGTTGTGGCTTCAAGAGTTCCGCTGATCACTGCGATCTGTGATCTCAGATCAAGGTCGATGGCTCTCCGCAGGACGGCAGGAAGTAGTAGCGCTGTGCACCTCCAAAACATTGACAGAACACGACTTCTTCACAGGCCGCCACCATACCCACCAATGATGGTCATCCGCCGTCCGGGGTGGCCGAGCGGTTCTAGGCGCTACAGTCTGGAACCGTGCGACCGCTCCGGTCGCAGGTTCGAATCCTGCCTCGGGCATGGATGTGTGTGATGTCCTTAGGTGAGTTAGGTTTAAGTAGTTCTAAGTTCTAGGCGACTGATGACCTCAGAAGTTAAGTCGCATAGTGCTCAGAGCCATTTTTTGCTGCCACTTTTTGCATTCTAAATCAGCGTACAAAATGCTCCAAGAATACGCGAGTAAGTTTTGCTGTCCGTCAATAGTTGTCCTTCGATCTTCAGTGACGAGATTAGGGTGTTCTGCTGAAGTGATGTTCGGTTGGCGTAGTTGAAGGACCACCGGAACGGCGCTGATCTCCAGTGGCTGTTTTCTTCTCTTTAAACCGGGAAAATCATTCGCACGCTTGAGCTTTAGAAAAGTACGACGTTTAAATTTATTACTTCTTTGCTACTGACTCTGTTTGCAACATACACCGATCAGCCAGAACATTATGGCCAGCTATCTAAGAGCCGGTATGTCCGCCTTTGGCACACGCAACAGCGAAAGCAGTGAGACCTTGGTAGGTCGCTGGAGAGAGCTGGCACCACATCTGCACACACAAGTCACCTAATTTCTGTAAATTCCGAGGACGGAGGCAATGAGCTCTGACGCCACATTCAACTGCATCCCAGATGTGTTCGATCGGGTTGAGATCTGGCTAGTTGGGGGACCAGCACATCAATTGGAACTCGCCACTCTCTTCTTCGAACCACTCCGTCACACTCCTGGCTTGTGACGTGGAGCATTATCTTGTTGAAAATTGCCACTGCCGTCGGGAAACATTATCATCATCAAGGGGTGTACGTGATTTGCAACCACTGCACGATACTCCATGGTCGTCACGGTGCCTTGCACGGGCTCCACCGAACCCGCTGTTTGCATCGTATCCTCATTTACTGCTGCGTCCTTGACGAGTAAAAAACAAAGCTTCACAGCCACACGTTCCTCGTGAGAGACAGTCATTTCGTGGACCACAGACACACACCGAGGGCTGCCGCAGAAACCCTCTGGTCGTTGCCGGGTGACACTAATTGGCAGCCTGACGCACGCTCAGGAGAGATCTCTGGTGGCGTAAGCTGGTACTAGCAGTGCAGGAATCGCAGCATTACCATTCTCGCACAAACACATCGGATCATCTCGTCCATCTGACTGGTCCAGTTCTACAACGGTATCAAGCACAGTGTTGTATCCTTCACTCCTGAGAAAACCCTAGACAGGACACTGGTGAGGACTGAGGTAAGGTGATGTTGGAGACCGAGGAACAGCCCTTGGTCGACCGTAGCGGCGCATTAGACGTCGTCACAGATAGCCAGCAAAATCTAGTTGTGCTCTTTTACTCCACAAACCACAACGTTATGTAAGGAGAACATCCTCAACCAGTCCTGAGAGATTCCACCACAGAAACCTGTGATACCCACGTCCCTCAAGATTTCTTGGAAGATCATGTTGTGGCACAATGAGACGATCATCTTGTACTGCCAACAACACATTCATTGAGAAATAGGATGATTTGGTGACCCGTGAAGAGTGTATGGGTTCACATCTATATTCAGCATTTAACAATTCACTGGGGTTTGAGAGTTATAAGTGCTTCGTGCCTACACCCACAGAATCGAGGATGGATGATAGAGAGTTTGACATCCCACCTACGATGAGGTCGTTAGGGAAGCAGCTCTTGCTAGGATTGGATAACAATATGGAACCCTATATGCCGTTAGACGTATCCAGAGGGTGGGGGGAGGGGGAGTTTGGGGGTCATGATACCCCATATATCGAATCATTTTAGTAAATGTGTTTATAATTTTACACATACCGATTTCCAATTTTATCAGCTAACTTTTGGAGAATAAAGTAGCATGAAAACTAAGAGTAATAAAAGGATATTCTAAGGATTTAAATAACTAAAAACTGCACCAGTTAATTATTTTTTCGTACTAAGCACAACGCGTTTGGAGAATTTGTTCTCATTTTCAAGTGCATTTGTTTTCATAAATATGCTTTGTGACATTTGTATGTGTGGTTTTCTGCCTATCTTGCTTTCTAGCTGTCCTTTTGAGATTATATTGCAATCGGAAGATTGGACATAATTAATCTTTGCATCTTTTTATATGCTAAAGTTGGAGATGGTATTTTTGTTTGCAGACTTAACAAATTGTGTTCTGCATCCTCAATTACACGGAATATCACACAGGCAAATCATCACTTACACTGTTTGTTTTTGTAATCAAAACACAGTACAGAGATGTTTCCGTAGTCTGGTTTCACAGAGAGTTTGCACACTTTCCGAGGTGCTACATTTCGTGTAGATTATATGACATATACAAAGTTGTCAATTATAAAATTTATTTTACCATAATTGACAACTGAATTATCGATTACATTCTCTCTCTCTCTTTCTATGAGAAAACTTACGTAATTACGAGAGATACACAGTTATCATATGCTGGAGAAACATTTGAAAAAAAAAATGACTCGCAGACACTTTTTCCTCTTTCTTTTTGTGGTGCGCAAAAATTTCAGAATCTTCCATTAAAACCATTATAACTGATTTCGGGAGGTAGTGGAGTATCTTAAGATCTTCTTTGTTTTTGAATGGGTGTCCAGGTTTGTTTTAATTTGTATTGCTACTGCTGATTTTGTTAATTGGTGACATGCGTAACAGTTCATATGAACCATGTATCTAATTTAAAAGTTCCCACCAGTCTGTTCTATGTAGTAGCTTGGGTGAGTTTTATATGTTCTTTTGTACATCCCTGAATCTGAAGATTTACGTTTTTTATTGTTTAAGGTGTGGACTAATTTCTGTTGTAGTTGGTTGTTTGTGGACAATGCTATCTTCACTTTATGTGACATAAGTAGGTTTGCTATTTTTTCAAAAATGTTACCTACGTAAGGTATTCTGGCCATACACTTGACTGTATTATTGGGTGTTTCTAAAGAGCCAGGGATTTCTTTCTTCTTTGTTATTTATTTTTGCATTTTGTCTGTCACTTAGCTGGGGAAGTCATTAGCCACCGAAATTTGCTTAATGGTGTCTAATTCTTTCCCCCTTCTCTCCTTCATTCATTGGGATTTTGTTTGCTCTGTCTAACATCTTTTACGTGCAGTTTTCTTGTGTACTCCTGGGTGACATGATGTGGCAGGGATTATGTTTCTGGGAGCCGTCTTTTTTCTGTATATCATGGAATTGCGCATATTGTTTTGATTCCCTGTCCACCACAAATCTAAAAGAATTACGAGCTGTGTTTGACACTTTCCTGTTGCTTGCCCTGACTGCTTGCAGAGAACACAGCAGTCACATGAGAGAAGGCGCCCATTCAGAGGCTGACCACATCCTGAGGGCTCACAGAAACAGTGACGCGGCTCTGAGTCCAACGGCAGGACCCGCAAACCACAGGAAGTTGAGGCAGGGCAGAGAGAGAGAGATTCCCCACTGGGGAAAGGGTAACGTCACCATGGTAAGAAGCGGGTAAAGTCGTATGGCTGGCTGGGAGACATCGAAGGGCAGGCTCAGACACCTAACTGAAAAGGTTTAACAACTGGAAACGCTACATTCTCTTTTCTCTGTGAGGTTTTGGACGGATTAAATAAAAGGTTGCGAACGCTAGGTGTTTTCTTTGATTTAACGAAGGCTTTTGACTGTGTTGACCACAAAATATTGCTGCAGAAGTTGGACCATTATGGAGTAAGGGGAGTAGCTTATAATTGGTTCGCCTGTTCCTTTAAGAACAGAAAGCAGAAGGTAATTCTCCGCAATATTGAGAGTGGTGGTGATGTTCAGTCCCAATGGGGCACTGTTAAGTGGGGCGTTCCCCAAGGGTCGGTGCTGGGGCCACTGCTGTTTCTTATTTATATAAATGATATGCCTTCTAGTATTACAGGTGATTCAAAAATATTTCTGTTTGCTGATGACACCAGCTTGGTAGTGAAGGATCTTGTGTGTAATATTGAAACAGTATCAAATAATGTAGTTCATGAAATAAGTTCGTGGCTTGTGGAAAATAATTTGATGCTAAATCACAGTAAGACTCAGTTTTTACAGTTTCTAACTCACAATTCAACAAGAACCGATATTTTGATCAGACAGAATGGGTATATTATAAGCGAGACGGAACAGTTCAAGTTCCTAGGCGTTCGGGTAGATAGTAAGCTGTTGTGGAAAGCCCATGTTCAGGATCTTGTTCAGAAACTAAATGCTGCTTTATTTACCATTAGAACAGTATCTTAAATAAGTGACAGTTCAACACGAAAAGTAGTCTACTTCGCATATTTTCATACGCTTATGTCATATGGTATTATTTTTTGGGGTACTTCTTCTGATTCAGAAAGGGTATTTTTGGCTCAAAAACGGGCTGTTCGAGCTATGTGTGGTGTAAGTTCGAGAACCTCTTGTCGACCCCTATTCAATAGTCTGGGAATTCTGACATTGCCCTCACAGTATATATTTTCTTTAATGTCGTTTATTGTTAGCAATATTAGCTTATTCACAAGAGTTAGCAGCTTTCACTCAGTTAATACTAGGCAGAAATCAAATCTGCATGTGGAATGCAGTTCCTTGACCCTTGTGCAGAAAGGAGTGCAGTATTCTGCTGCATCCATTTTCAATAAGCTACCACAAGAACTCAAAAATCTTAGCAGTAGCCCAAACACTTTTAAGTCCAAACTGAAGAGTTTCCTCATGACTCACTCCTTCTATTCTGTCGAGGAGCTCCTGGAAGAGCTGAAAAATTAAGCAAATTCTAGTGTTACATTGTTGATTTTCTTTATTTAAACTCACGAATTGTAGCCTGAATATGTTACTTACATTTCATTTTATCTGTTTCTACTATCGTGTTATAATTTCATGTATTGACTCGTTCTATGCCCATGGAGACTTCTCATTAATTTGGTCCCACGGAACAATAAATAAATAAATAAATAAAGAAGGACGTTCCTGTTGGGCAAACTGCAGCTGTCCTTAGCAGAGTGTGAGAGTCGTATGTTAAGCTTGTCTGATAAGTGTAGGTGACTACGATAGGTGAGTGCGTAGTGTGGTGTCGTGTTTGTGTTGTATGATGATGACGATGATGAGAGAAGGGAGAGGGTGAAACGCAGTGCCGATAAACAGCCTGTTCCTCTCGAAAAGCAGAGAGGGCAGCGACGGACGGACCACCGTCAACAGTGTCACGTGACCTCACTTCACGAGACACTGCGGAGAGGTCTGGTGTTTACACCAGGGCGTTGGCGCACAGCCTGGTGGTCAGGAAACTTACGTCACCACCACTCCTCCATTTTGTCGGGAAGCCAAAGAGAAAGCAGCCAACAGCGCAAAGCGTAAGCAGGCGGTTATCCATCCAACCGCTGTTGCTTCACTTCGGTGAAATGAAATGAAATGATCGTATGGCATTGTTGGGCGGGAGGCCCCATGCGGGGACGTTCGGCCGCCGTATTGCAAGTTCTTTTTTAGCTGACGCCACTTCGGCGACTTGCAAGTCAATGATGATGAAAGACACACCCATTCATCACGAGGCAGAGAAAAAGCCCTGACCCCGCCGGGAATCGAACCCGGGAAGCGAGAACGCTGCCGCAAGACCACGAGCTGCGGACACTTCGGCGGAATCGGTGTAGGCAGTGAGGCAAGGTTGTGTTGGTACTGTCCTAGACTCAGCTGGCAGCTTTCCCCTGGTTCACAGCCACAGTCAGCAGATCCAAGAGTAAGTGAAATACTGACAACGGTATCGAGTGCGCACTTTCATCCTGCAGATTTTGACGTTGTCAAAGTGTTAAAAGTTCATTGCTACTACAGATCTTACATCAGTTCCATGACAAATGTAGTTCTCCCATTTAGGACGAATCATTTCTCAGTGCTTTAGTACCGTGAATTGCAATTTCTTGGAACTTTTGCTAATACGATGATGCATTGATGTAAAAGAAAAATATTACTGTTATTTCGTTTGGTTTTTAGAGAGGGCATATTACTGCTAGTTAGCTTCAGTCCTCCTACTACTCTTAACTTTTAAAAACTTCTTCATCCATGCAGTATGAGTGCCCATTCCTTTTTCAGGTTCATACGTCTTTCCATGCGTTCGTATATAAGTGAACTTACTATACTCGACCTTCTGTGTCTGTATGTCTTCCGTGGGTCGACAGCGTGTAATCTCCCCCCTCCCTCCTTCTTCCACGTATTGTCCACATTAAACGATGTCTAGTCCAAGTAATTAACAAGCAAAGTCTTTCATGAAGGTTTGACAGGAGCGAAGATTACAATAAACTCTCAATTTTGCTTAGCGTGTCATGCTGAGATGGCTCCAGTTCTTCTTGTCTAGGGGTCTGATTCTTGAAGTTAAACATCTAACATCAGGTCGTCACGGTTGGTTTGAACTAAATAAATCGGAAGATTTTTGTTCAAGAATTTTTTACGTAGATGTATTTCCCACTGATTTTCTCACGTTTTGGTATATCATACTGCATTTTGATTTTTCACATTAACCAAGCCTCAATTACATTGTTCGCACCTGTTATACAAAAATACGTCCGATCACGTCAGAGGCAAGGTTACGACTCACACTCTGCGGAAATAACATTATTCCAAAGGGTTTACAATTTTTCTTAACAAATGAATCCCTATTAGTTTTCGTTACATTACTAATTTAGATTATTATTTCTTGAAATAATCCAGAAATAAACATAGTAAACAGTCCAGGGTTGCGTATTAGTAACAGCAATTTTAAGTGTACAAATAATTCGTAATTTCAAATGTTTCTAAAAAACTGTACATTCAGAACTAGTACCGGGTGATCAAAAAGTCAGTATAAATTTGAAAACTGAATAAATCACGGAATAATGTAGACAGAGAGGTACAAATTGACACACGTGCTTGGAATGACATGGGGTTTTATTAGAACCAAAAAAATACAAAAGGTCCAAAAATGTCCGACAGATGCCGCTTCATCTGATTAGAATAGCAATAATTAGCATAACAAAGTAAGGCAAAGCAAAGATGATGTTCTTTACAGGAAATGCTCAATATGTCCACCATCAATCGCCAACAATAGCTGTAGTCGAGAAATAATGTTGTGAACAGCACTGTAAAGCATGTCCGGAGTTATGGTGAGGCATTGGCGTCGGATATTGTCTTTCAGCATCTCTAGAGGTGTCGGTCGATCACGATACACTTGCGACTTCCGGTAGCCCCAAAGTCAATAATCGCACGGACTGAGGCCTGGGGACCTGGGAGGCCAAGCATGACGAAAGTGGCGGCTGAGCACAGGATCATCACCAAACGACGCACGCAAGAGATCTTTCCCGTGTCTAGCAATACTTTGTTTATTTCTGTTCTAATAAAACCCCATGTCATTCCAAGCATGTGTGTCAATTTTTACCTCTCTATCTACATTATTCCGTGGTTTATTAAGTTTTCAAATTTATACTGACTTTTTGTTCACCCGGTACTTATCGATTACAACACCGAAACTAAAATATTTTATAAAATAATTCGTTTTCATAAATTTTAGCTTGAAATGTAACATACTGTGTATAAAATTATACGAAAGTTTTCAGGAAAGCAACTGAAATTAATACTGACCTGTCCAAAATTCGAAAAATAATACTGATATCGACAGCTACTGTTGAGGAAAAGTAATGCTAGAGGATGGTGTCCCGTTACAAGTGCCATCTTTGAGATCCTTTTGGGTGACGGGTATGTCATCGTACTTTGATTTTTCGGGGTGCTTCTATGATGTGGGAGAATTCCTTGATTATGTAAGTCGTCCATTCATATTATACATCGATAAATTGGCAGACGTCTTTTACGTGCAATGAAACTAAATCGTTCCGGCAGAGAATACAACTCTTACGAACTTCGGTACTTCCTAATGGGTAACACTCATTTCACAAGACATCACGCAGACGACGCGCCATTTTCGTGTCACACTGTATCGAAGACGGAAAGAGCTATCTATCGACTTTTGTGCTCGTACGGTTCACAGCACGTGAGCCGAGTAAGACGTTAAAATGAATAACATTCTCCTCAGTCAGAGAGAACTTCATTGCAGGGCACGTTAACCTCGGAGTTACGTCGTCTATAAACGTCTACAGTTCTACATTCACATGGACACGGCTGTCGATAAGTGAAAGATTAAAGTGTTTCCAAGAACTACTTCCTAAATATACTGCAAAAGTTGTACTATTTTTCCTCATACTCCTTCAGATACTCTGAAAGTGAGACGACTTGACGATTTACAAGCAAAAACCAAGCCGAAGTCTGCCAGCACTGAATACACCGAAAGCAAGGAATAGAGCGTGGTTCTTTTTTATTTATTTATTTACATGTCAAGTTCCGTAGGACCAAATTGAGGAGCAAATCTCCAAGGTCATGGAACGTGCCAGTACATGAACTTACAACATAAAAGTAATAACAGATAAAAATAAATGTTCATGAACCTGGAAGAAAATCAGTCCACAAGTTTAAGCAAACGCTCTCAGCAATACAATGAGAATCAGCTTAATTTTTCAAGGAACTCCTCGACAGGATAGAAGGGGTGACCCATGAGGAAACTCTTCAATTTCGATTTGAAAGCGCGTGGATTACTGCTAAGATTTTTGAGTTCGAGTGACAGATTATTGAAAATGGTTGCAGCAGTATACTGCACACCTTTTTGCACAAGAGTTAAGGAAGTCCGATCCAAATGTAGGTTTGATTTCTGCCGAGTATTAACCGGGTGAAAGCTGCTTATGGTTGGAAATAAACTAATATTGGTAACAAGAAACGACACTAAGGAATATACATATTGAGAGGCCAATGTCAAAATACCCAGACTCGTGAACAGAGATCGACAAGAGGTTCGTGAACTCACACCACCTACTGCCCGAACCGTCCGTTTCTGAGCCAAACATATCCTTCTAGAATGGGAAGAGTTACCCCAAAACATAATACCATACGACATAAGTGAATGAAAATAAGCAAAGTAGACTAATTTACGTGTCGAAGTATCACTCACTTTCGATAGCGTTCGAATAGTGAAAATGGCAGTATTAAGTCTTTGAACAAGATCCTTACGTTAAAGAACCCCGCAGCGACGTTGATGACGCTGTGACAAATGATTTAATATAAGACACACGGCGCAGGAAACGTCGAGAAATACTCCAAAAACCGAGCGAGGTGGTGCAGTGGTCAACACACTGGACTCGCATTCGGGAGGACGACGGTTCAATCCGGCGTCCAGACATCCTGATTTAGGTTCTCCGTGATTTCCCTAAATCGCTCCATGCTGATGCCGGGATGGTTCCCTTGAAAGGGCACGGCCGACTTCCTTCCCCGTCCTTCCCTAATCCGATGAGACCGGTGACTTCGCTGTTTAGTCCGATCCCCCAAATCAACCAGCCAACCAAATACCCCAAAAGTGGATGCCAAATGTTGAACATGTGACGTCACCAGGTGACCTGTCTCGTCGCACGTGCAGCCGTTGAGTCCACCGGTCTGTCGCACCTGATCATTCGAATCCGAGTCTTGTATTCCCGTCGCTGTGACTCTGGGCCTACGTGCGCGACTTCAGCGCCTAGGTCTCAGGGTTCACGGCTTGAGTCGTGCAGGCACTGCGATAGACAATTATGTGTTTACATTGAGGTAAGATTTCGCGTTTTACCTACTGGTCTTGCTGTCTCCACAGCTTTACTGCGAAGTACAGTACAACAAAAACGTAGCGCACTGTGTAACAAGTTAATGAGTATAAGCTTCAGGACTGCATCGCTACCACTAAATGATCTGCGTTTTCTTTATTAAGTAATGTCCGTAAACAAAAAAAAGGACGAAAGGAGAGAAACACAAAATAAGGACAGCTTTTACTTGAATATAGTGAGAACAACAATTTCGTAACTTCTAGGTTAACAACAGACTACATTTAGGAAAGATGTTCGAAATTTGCACCGTTTGCTCGAATGCAGGTATTGTATCGCTCAATAATTCCTTGACGCCCAAGCCCAACCGCATCACGTGCGGCGAGGTACGTGATCTGGTGACGTCACATGTTCAACATCTCTCGTCCATTTTGGGGATATTTCCCGACATTTGCGGACTCCATGTGTCTTACATTAAATTACTTGTCTCAGCGTCGTTTACGTCGCTTCGGGAGGGGGGTTTAAACGTTAATAAGACTCACTCCCTATATCCAGCACTTTTCGTTAAGATATCTCAACAACGTAAATTTATTTTTAGATTGTCTGAGAACCAGTTTGAGGATTTGGTGTGTAATTAAAAGCGGTGGACGGCCACTCTAGCGGGCGAATTACAGCGGCAGATCGTTAAACTTTTGTTCTATGAGTAAATGGTACTTCAAATCACCAGCACACTGAGAATCTCTCGAAAAAGCTTCGGTATTGGTACAATTTGTTGTGACGTCATGTCGGTGGTTAAAGATATACTTCAATTGAAGACATTCTTGTTTGACGAAGAAGTGTCCTAAAAGAACTAATTCTTGAATTTCCTTTTATACTTTATAGACTAGACTAACTTTTGTTCTGCAAATGTGTCAGTCTCTTCTATCTTTTATTCTGAGTGGTAGTTTCTTTTACCATATGACGTGTTTTGATATTTACTTGCATTTGCCTTTTTTCATGCTTAATTTGTAAATTATTGACAGCACAACTCATTCCTCAAAGAGCATTCTTGTATGTACGTAACACCGAATGTTAAAAACGTATAATTAATAAGGAAGTCCCAGAATAGTGAAGAAAAGCGAAGAAAATTGAAACGGCTGAACGCGAATCACTGCTTCACTTGCTTAGCTCCATGCTCATAACCATTACACCACACTCACCTGACGGAATGGCACATTTTATGGTCAAACTTTGGTATCATGAAAGCTATTACCGATACGCCATTATGTGACGTTTAATTGTACCAATCGTACCAAGAACGACGGTTTTTTTTTAAAATAAATCTTCTATGTGCTGTTACCTTGAATCGGCATAGTTCCATAACACGCAAGTTATGACACGAAATCCAATGTGGTGGCTCCAATGCATCCCACATGGAACGTGTCTTCGATACTACGTGTGACTTCAAAATGACCTCGGGTGTACATGAAGTCTTGTGAACTGAGTGCTACCACATTCGGATGTCTTGCGTCTTAGGAACGAATATTTTCGGCAATACCTACCGGTCCATTTTCTCAAGACATTGATATTCATGGTTAACGATGAAGTTCTCGACTGCGTAGAGAACTGCTGTTTGACAGAAGCGTATTTTGGCTTTGGCTTTGGCTTCGCGCAGTTTCTCCAAACAAATATTTATTGCTCACTTTTTTATTTCAAGTGTTCAGACAATGATTTCACCTAAGTACTTGAAGAGTTGTGACTGAGTGATGCTGGCGTATTTCGTTGTGAGCGATTCCAGCTCTGAGTATTTGGAGGCATAGTAGGGGGCCAGTTTCGACAGCGGCCTCGAGAAGTTTATCTAGGACGCACCTGGTGATTGTCTACGACTCCTGGTGATTATTGCTAAGTCACCGGCATAGGCAAGACGTCCTGATATTCCTGGTTAGTTCTCGGTCGCAGGTCCAGTGTTCGGTTCTGGGATGGGGGTACCAATTTGATACAGCCGTTCTACCGTCCCCTTTCCCCACGCTCCTAACACAGCTTGCCGTCACCACCGCTTTTAGCAAGCGACAAACACCCAGAGATAATCACACTATTATATTATTATCGTTGTTGTATTAAAACATTTCATATAATTTGTTTACATGTATGCTTGGTACATGATTCAGCATAAATTACAAGGACTGCAGTTTAAATAAATACATGATATGAAAAGCATTTGAGAAAAATTTGAGAAGTACCTGTGTCATGCAGTTGTTGGAAGAATTGCTTGACAAACTCATGAAGCACCAAGAAGACATGATGAGATGTCAGTGTAAGTCCTTACATGCCTCACCATCGGTGAGAATCTAAATGGTTAGAGCTCGAATTCTCTGTGACAGGTACAATGGCAGCCAGCGTACATTAGTATTACTCGTGCTTATTATTGTTACCGGGCTTGGTAGGGAGTACAATCGGCGAAAGCAACGTCAGGTGTTGAGTGATCGCTGTGGAGAACAAAAATGATGCCACGTTCTCGTGTGAGGGAGCATTATCAGCACGTAACAGATTTTGGAAAGTGTCTCGCTGTACATCTCCATTTGGGTGGCTGGTCATTTCATGCAGTGTCCAGACCCGTGGGACATTCAGATGTGACAGCAGCCACACTCGTCGTCAACGTTCCACCACGAGGGACGACCGACGTACTGTGTAACCCCTCCACATCTACACCTGCCGCCAGAGAACAAGTAATTGATTCCTCGCAACATTCTGCTTCATCCGACACAATTGGTCAGAGAATAGCAGCAGTAACACTTCATCCTATCGTAGGCTGCTATCAACACCACAACACATTTCGAGTGGTGCCGCGATGCGGAACCATGGAGTGCTGGTGAATGGAGTAACATTGTGTTCAATAATGAAACAAGGTTCTGTGCTATTCAGAATGACCATTGTCGCGGACTACGGCAGCATCCTAGGGAGAGGCTCCATTCTGCCTAATTTTTGGAGAGCACCAGTACTGGTACTGATTGAGGGAACACATATGGCACAAAGTTGCGTCACTCATATCCTGCGTTCTCATGTGGCTGTATCGTGGTGCCACTTTTCAGCATGACAATGTTTGTCCACACCACCACATATGGGAAATGTCTCTATGAATTGCCTGCATTATGTTGAGGCTTCCCATGACTCGCAAGACCCCCCCCACCCCACCTCCCCACTACCTGTCCGTGATAGAACAGCTCGAATGTCAGCTTCCACTGGATTAACAATACATACCCTCTGAACCTGTGGATGTTTAATTTCGTTTTCTCCCCCTATTCTGGGTGCTTCCCTTCTGTTGTTAGGTAGTACAGCGACAGTTATCAGCGGAGTCAACTTCAAAATTTATACGGTACAACAATGAAGTGTGCACTCACCATTATCAGTATCAGATGATGGAAAGCAGTACACCACCTGATCAAATGACTCTGGATAACTATTAGTGGAATTAATGTGAGGTGTGTCCAACCTTCGTCTTTAGGATGGCTTTGACTCTACTGGGGACACTTTCAATGAGGTGTCTGAATGTCTATAAAGCGACAGCAGCCCAGTCTCCCTTGAGTCAAAATCGGAGACACTCTCACCTGGGGAGAAGGGCATGTTCCAACTCATCACTGGGTTTAGGTCGGAACTTCAGGCAGGCCAGTCCATTTCAGGAATGTTATTGTCCATTAACCAGTGCCTCACAGATGCTGCCTGATGACAAGGTGCAATGTCACACTGATACAAACTGTTACATGGCAGTTTATTCCCAAACTCTCCCATAACCAGCTTTATAATTTAATACGGAGATTCCAATAGACTGTCAAGTCATACCACTAATGCTGTAAGAAAACTGCAGGGAGTTCTAATTACTTCTGTGTCTCCTTTCCTTTTGGTACAGTTACATCAACCTTGGGACTTTAAGCTGGCTCGTGGAAGAGAAGTTTCACTTACGGGAATGAAATAGTCATAAAGACATTTACTGCTGAAACCCATTCTCTGCAGAGTACGTCATCGTAGCACAGAAGGAGTGTCGAGTGAGGCGGGGCGGCATGCTATCAAACTGCATTGTGCGAGAAGCAAAAGCAGTCCCTTTTAGCTAAGATAAGAATCTGAAAGATAGGACAGAACAGGAAGCCACGAAAGTGTGGGAGCAACCATTAAACGTACACACAGCCGATGGAATGTTTGTTCAAATTTTAGTAAGGGGTTGTCCGGTTGGCTCAAAGTTATTATTTTGGTAGAACAGCTGAGTTCCCACGCTGGGTGCTGATGTGGACATCTATTGGTTGGCCAGGACTGAAGATTTTTTATGTAGAGGGAGACACTTTCTGCCTCTTTATCCACACTACAGTAGGGACAGAGTTTACTGGTTAACCTCAAAAAAATCCACAAGAGAAGATAATTACCGTTGATCAGGACTCACAAGCCTGGTGCAATTTGCCAGGAAAATTCAAATAGCTCTAAGCACTATGGGACTTAACATCTGAGGTCACCAGTCCCCCAGACTTAGAACTACTTAAACCTAACTAACCTAAGGACATCACACACATCCATGCCTGAGGCAGAATTCGAACCTGCGATCGTAGCAGCAGCGCGGTTCCACACTGAAGCGCCTAGAACCGCTCGGCCACAGTGGCCGGCGCCAGGAAAATTCTGATGCTGGAAGAACCAATTAATTTTCGTAGAGAAAAGTTAGAGCAAACATTTTAGGGAGACTGAAGACAACGAACTTGCTTTGGGGGTGTTGTGGAAGACACTTGTTCCAGAATTCGAGGCAGTAGGCGGGGTCCTAGAACTGCAGAGCGAGATGTCTCTGACACAGAGCAGAATACAGAGGCCAAGCTGAACTCAGAAGTTTCAGCCATCACTGCAGCCATCTTCTGTCCTCACACCTCTTAAGAGTGGTAAGTATGGGACGTCGCTGCAGCCACCAGGACGGGGCCACCACGAAGTCCGTTACTTTGCGTCACGGTTCCATTTCGCAGATCTAGTTTTCACAAGCAAGTAGCTGTGCTGAGGGCGAGAGTACTGTTGTCCGTTCATGCTTTTCTGGGACTTCTCTTTATATCATTAACCGTTTCCGCAACAGTGACCACATTCGTGACACCATTTTATATCGTTGTTTCAAGTATCTACCCACACGTGCCAAGGCTGTAGGTAGGATTTCTACATCTACATCTACATGACTACTCTGCCATTCACATTTAAGTGCTTGGCAGAGGGTTCATCGAAACAATCATACTACCTCTCTACCAGGCCCTCCCGAACAGCGCGCGGGAAAAACGAACACCTAAACGTTTCTGTTCGAGCTCCGATTTCTCTTATTTTATTTCGATGATCATTCCTACCTATGTAGGTTGGGCTCAACAAAATATTTTCGCATTCGGAAGAGAAAGTTGGTGACTGAAATTTCGTAAATAGATCTCGCCGCAACGAAAAACGTCTTTGCTTTAATGACTTTGTGGGGCGGCGGGTGGAATTATTGTTGTTAAAAATGTTCCTATTATTTATGCTGTTGTTTATGCTGTCTTTCGCCGTTCTCAACACTGGCTCTCTAACTACAATATTGGCTACCAGAAAGTGATTAGCAAAACGTGAAGCCTGTAATTAGAATTCCTAGTGCCCACTTCATCTGAGAATACACTTATAGTTACAGCTTATAGCTCTGAGGAATTAGAAGATAGTCCGGGATTTATAATCAAAAACGATTTTCTAAAAAAAAACATTCTGTATTCTGAAAGTCACAGATGAAAACAGAAGAATCCACACAATCTAAATAACAGAGCAGTTCAGAGTCTAATGCGCTGATGCAACTATAAATGTCCAAATTAAATGTTTAAATGAATGCTCGCCATAATTTGATGATAATGTTCATCAAACGCCACGCTAAATAATGGTAGAATGTCTGTCCCGCGACGGCACGTGAAAATACGCCATACGCAAAGATAAATAATTAAAATCATCCCAGAATTAAAACTTCACTCGAAAATGATTTCATGGTTACGCGTATTCCGAGTAACTTAATACGGCATCCGAGGCTGTTTGTAGCAATGATACCGACGCGACGCGACTCCCGACACAGATGACGTGCTATTCAGCGTCTGGAGAGAACTGGGGCCTTTCTTCCTCGCGCAGCGTTCTTATATATAAAGCCGCGGTGCGGACGGCTAAGGGAACGCCTGATCAAATCGGCTCTCCCGACTAGCCGCTGAGCTAGTAATGCACCACATTAAGTTATTGAATAAATTATAGCTTCTTTTGCTGATGGCAGATGAAGCTCTCAATTTAAATGTGCATTCAGCACACAGGTAAGTATTGATAACAAAATTTTGACGTGGCTAAGTTAAATATTTTGGGCGAGAGAATTAATTTAATTACACTGCACGCAGTAGACGAGCTCTGAACTGGCCCTTTGGAGATACGCTATCGCTATAGTTTTATAGGTATTCAAATGAAACTTCTCACATCTTCATAGTTATAGCGGATCTCCAGCCTACATAAATATAAACATCCTAGCCTTATTTATTAGCCTACTTAATCTATCTTGCTTCCTTAAGTTTTAAGACAAAAACCAGAAAATCATGAATTTCCACTAAAATTTTAATTTGTGAAATCCAAAGTACTGTTTTTATTAAATAATTATGAAAAATGAATCTAATTATAAATTTTTAACTTTCTAGCTCTTTTATGTTGCGCCAATGATTTTTACAGAGAAACGTCCAAATTTCGAAAATGGCTAAAGTTATCGAACTGATATTCAACACACATTAATTTAGTATTACTCCTGACATGCTAGAAATGTTTTAGGTTATTTGCTTCATTTTTAAAGTATTGCGCAACATTTGTGACGTCAGAGCTAGTTACAGCAGACTGGCTGGCACACAATGGAAAGACTGATATGAATTTACTACAGCGTGAGTAGGCTGCTTCCCTACAACTTCCATCACAACTCGCGTATCATATCTGCCACACTCTCTCCCCTATTACGTGATAATACTAAACGACCTGCCCTTTTCTGCACCCTTTCGATGTCCTCCGTCAATCCCACCTGGTAAGGATCCCACACCACGCAGCAATATTCTAACAGAGGACGAACGAGTGTAGTGTAAGCTGTCTCTTTAGTGGACTTGTTGCATCTTCTAAGTGTCCTGCCAATGAAACGCAACCTTTCGCTCGCCTTTCCCACAATATTATCTATGTGGTCTTTCCAACTGAAGTTGTTCGTAATTTTAAGACCCAGGTACTTAGTTGAATTGACAGCCTTGAGAATTGTACTACTTATCGAGTAATCAAATTCCAACGGATTTCTTTTGGAACTCGTGTGGATCACCTCACACTTTTCGTTATTTAGCGTCAACTGCCACCTGCCACACGATACAGCAATCTTTTCTAAATCGCTTTGCAACTGATACTGGTCTTCGGAGGACCTTACTAGACGGTAAATTACAGCATCATCTGCAACTGCTCAGATTGACACCCAGGTCATTTATATACACTCCTGGAAATGGAAACAGAACACATTGACACCGGTGTGTCAGACCCACCATACTTGCTCCGGACACTGCGAGAGGGTTGTACAAGCAATGATCACACGCACGGCACAGCGGACACACCAGGAACCGCGGTGTTGGCCGTCGAATGGCGCTAGCTGCGCAGCATTTGTGCACCGCCGCCGTCAGTGTCAGCCAGTTTGCCGTGGCATACGGAGCTCCATCGCAGTCTTTAACACTGGTAGCATGCCGCGACAGCGTGGACGTGAACCGTATGTGCAGTTGACGGACTTTGAGCGAGGGCGTATAGTGGGCATGCGGGAGGCCGGGTGGACGTACCGCCGAATTGCTCAACACGTGGGGCGTGAGGTCTCCACAGTACATCGATGTTGTCGCCAGTGGTCGGCGGAAGGTGCACGTGCCCGTCGACCTGGGACCGGACCGCAGCGACGCACGGATGCACGCCAAGACTGTAGGATCCTACGCAGTGCCATAGGGGACCGCACCGCCACTTCCCAGCAAATTAGGGACACTGTTGCTCCTGGGGTATCGGCGAGGACCATTCGCAACCGTCTCCATGAAGCTGGGCTACGGTCCCGCACACCGTTAGGCCGTCTTCCGCTCACGCCCCAACATCGTGCAGCCCGCCTCCAGTGGTGTCGCGACAGGCGTGAATGGAGGGACGAATGGAGACGTGTCGTCTTCAGCGATGAGAGTCGCTTCTGCCTTGGTGCCAATGATGGTCGTATGCGTGTTTGGCGCCGTGCAGGTGAGCGCCACAATCAGGACTGCATACGACCGAGGCACACAGGGCCAACACCCGGCATCATGGTGTGGGGAGCGATCTCCTATACTGGCCGTACAACACTGGTGATCGTCGAGGGGACACTGAATAGTGCACGGTACATCCAAACCGTCATCAAACCCATCGTTCTACCATTCCTAGACCGGCAAGGGAACTTGCTGTTCCAACAGGACAATGCACGTCCGCATGTATCCCGTGCCACCCAACGTGCTCTAGAAGGTGTAAGTCAACTACCCTGGCCAGCAAGATCTCCGGATCTGTCCCCCATTGAGCATGTTTGGGACTGGATGAAGCGTCGTCTCACGCAGTCTGCACGTCCAGCACGAACGCTGGTCCAACTGAGGCGCCAGGTGGAAATGGCATGGCAAGCCGTTCCACAGGACTACATCCAGCATCTTTACGATCGACTCCATGGGAGAATAGCAGCCTGCATTGCTGCGAAAGGTGGATATACACTGTACTAGTGCCGACATTGTGCATGCTCTGTTGCCTGTGTCTATGTGCCTGTGGTTCTGTCAGTGTGATCATGTGATGTATCTGACCCCAGGAATGTGTCAATAAAGTTTCCCCTTCCTGGGACAATGAATTCACGGTGTTCTTATTTCAATTTCCAGGAGTGTAGATCAGGAACAGCAGAGGTCCCAGGACGCTTCCCTGGGGAACACCCGATATCGCTTCAGTTTTACTCGATGATTTGCTGTCTATTACTACGAACTGTGACCTTCCTGACAGGAAATCACGAATCCAGTCGCACAACTGAGACGATACCCCATAGGCCCGCAGCTTGATTAGAAGTCGCTTGTGAGGAACGGTGTCAAAAGCTTTCCAGAAATCTAGAAATACGGATTGTCAAACCCTGGTCCATTTGGTATTTTTATTGTGTTCTTGATTCAGTGGGTAAATCATTTTTGATATCTATTGGTAATAAAGAAAATTTTCATAGTGGCCATTTTTTCCTTTCATAGTTAGGTGGATCCTATTACCAACAGGTCTTTGTGAGGTGCGGTATTTTCACGCTTAATCAAGCCACCCCTAGTAATTGTTACTGAATAAGCCGTTATTCGTTCCACAACCTTGTTTCTTTTAAATTCGCGTGATGTTAAGGGAATTTTTTCCATCTGTATAGATCACTGGAGACAGGATCTGTAGCATCTTAGGAGTACGCTAAACGCCTCAAAAACCACCTCACAAAACAGTCATCGTCTGCGGACTGTTCCTGTACCTCAAACCGTACATAATGCTGTAGCGTGTTCCTTTTCCTTCCGGATTTACCATTTTCTTATTCACAGTAAGGGTACCAGACCCTAGCCATGAAAAATATCCACAAAACATATTTCACTGTTGGCACTACACATGATGGCAGAGATTGTTCCCCAGACATTCGCCAACCCCAAACCGTTCCATAGTAGTTCCACAGACGATATCGTGAGTTATCGCACCAAATAGTTCGTTTCTTCGTTCCCGCTGATCCATTCTCCAGTGGCACCTCCAGCATAGCTTAGCACAGACTACTGACGTTTGTCGCTTATGAGGAACTGCTGGGCTCTTTTTAACTCCTTACTCACAGTCATTGTGCTACCTGCGCTGCTGGTGGCATTTCGGAGCTCACGAATGATTCTTTACGCTGATTTCATGTGATTTCTGAGGATGACCCCCGCAGTTCTCGGCAGTCCCTCTGCGTCAGTATATGAGCGTGGTGCTCGCTTCGCATTTCCACTTCCCAGTCAGCTTTAGATGGGTTGCAACGACTCATGTGAGATCCAGGGACTCGGCCACATTCGGAATCAATGAGTTCTGCTGACCAACCCACTCTGCTGGTAGCTTTCTCTGCTGACAACACGGTGAATCCCCACCT
Source organism: Schistocerca nitens (assembly GCF_023898315.1). Lineage (NCBI taxonomy): Eukaryota > Metazoa > Arthropoda > Insecta > Orthoptera > Acrididae > Schistocerca > Schistocerca nitens. The sequence continues at coordinate 16,776,277 of NC_064622.1, forward strand.
CCATTTATAATGGTGGGTGTCCGCCCTCGTGAGCTCTAGTGGATGATTCCGCGCTAAACAGGGGCGTCCGAGCACCCTTGATCAAATAGTTTATATCGGAGCTCTGAGGAGACTTGTAAGATGTCATGGTCTCCTGACATTCATTGCTTACATATTCCGCCCTCACAATCATATTCCGCACATCGAGACGCTTCATTCGAACCTGAACTCGATAAGAAAAAGTCAATGTTGTATGAATTCATGTAAACGATATGCAAATAATAAGTGCGCACCGGGGTTGAAATACTCGAGGCTGGCGTACACACATACATTACAGACACGACGGTCAGAGGAGCTTTTAGTTCGAGAGAGGCAGACCACACACCGGGAGGCTGGTCCCTTCAGAGGACGAGTCAACCTCGGCCGCCCGTGGAGCAGACAGCATGTGCCCGAGTGAAAGGAGGAACGACCCCGTGTTCGGCTTAAAAGCAAATTCCGCTACATTGTGTGGGAGCGGCCAACCTACGCATTCTTTACACATAGCATGCAGTTTCAGAGATTTTCACAGGGAGATGGCAAACGACAAACGCCGATACTACAGATTTCCGGATTGGTCGCCTTAAACGAAACGTCATTCTCCCGTTTTAGAAGAGCAATGCTGATTGGCAGACGATATTTCTGACACCTTGAGCTGAAGGAGTAATGGAAGAGACTGAAAGATATACCCCTTCACATCTGGCGTGGAGAGACGCCGTTCCGTTGTCGCTCTTGGAGCGAGGAACAAGTCTCTCCTCAGTACTTCACTGGGAGAGCACATCTGTCAAGAGCGAATCGAAGTGCGACTCTATATTGAGTCCTTGCAATTAAGCGTTGTTCACTGTGTTGGCTGACACACTTATTGTGCGGTGTGAACGGACAGATTTATAGTTAAACACCTGTGAGCGAATTTTTGAGTGGCATTGCGGTGGACTGGTTATCTGACCAGTGTACCACGCCAATAGTTAGACTAGGGGCGAATAGGAGTCCTTGACTTCATCAAGGCATAGGGAGAGTTTGATTGGCGAAGGTCAATCCAGATAGAACGAGAGTTGTCTTGTTTGTCAGCAGCAAGCAGCGCAGACAGCAGTCATCACAGCTTAGGGTATTGTGCGCTACAGCTATTGCGAGCCCCATACTTCCTCCACAACAGTACACTTCACTGCATTTCACACGCGACAGCCTCTACCGTACCTAGCAACATTCTAAAGGATGATTATTCAAGGTGAGTAAGCGCGCCTCTCAGCCATAGTGCCAAGTCAATAACAATCTTAAACTTTGTATAGAAATTTCATTAGTGAATCCTATCCTTGAGAGGTAACTTCACATTCCGAAAAGAACCAGGATATAACTTGTTCAATTCATAACTAAAAGTGCCATTGTGATTTCTCAGAATTTTCGCAAAATAAATAATAACTTTCGTTAGTTTCATGTTTTTCTTACACTAACTAGCACTACTCCAGTACCCAAGTATCCCACTAGTTACGTAAGAAATGTTATGAATTTTTTTGTCATTTCCTTACAGTGGACGACTGCAGAAGATATTTATTGCTGAAAGTTTTTCTGGCATTTTTCTATAGAACGTTAGGAGCGTCTGTCTGACTTCTGTAGTAGTGTGGGGGTGGAAATTGCATCTTGCAGGAGCCACAGGGTAAAGGGTACATCTCAGATTAATCCGTTGCGCAGAATAACAGAATAGCAGATCAACCCCACGCTCACAGACTTTATTAACAAACTGTCACCCTCACAAGATCTACGCCAGGATCCGAGCTTATAGGCAGTGTGGCCTTCACAATAAAAACCCCGGCATCCGCCTTCAACAACTGAGGGAAACTACAAATGCCATAAATCCAGGCGGCCGGTCCAGGATTTCACCGCCGCTCCTCCAGTTATCGCCTCAAGTGGCTGCAGCACTTCACTCGCTGTCCAGCCAGTCAGTCAGTTGTATTTCGTCATGTCCTCGAGGCACTACCAGCGTTCAAATTTCGAGCAAAGTGCGATATTATCGAGTAACATCAGGTATCGCCTTTCTTATCTAGCGATCAGAGACAGACTCACGCCTTCACGTGACGTGTCATGTGTTTTTGAGTGAGCTCACGGGACGCCCACTCGACCAGTTTCTTGATCTTGTCAAATTGTCTGTGGAGCATCGCCTGATAACTAGCACAGTCCTGGTAGTTCAGCGCGGAGTCATTTTTACTTCTCTGCTCGTCTGCGCCGGAACTGTAGTGTTCTAGTGACGCTCCTAGAACATTTTCTGACCTTTTGTAAGCAAGTTTCAATATAAACGTTGACGTGTCCCGTATCAGTGCAATTCAGTTTCACGTGTTAATCTAATGCTGTCAAAGTAATTTCTCGTTCAGCTAATAAGAAGGTAATTTCCCACGTGTCTCGATAGCCAAAGCATTTACAGACATTACTCATACAGAAGTATCATTTGCACAAAACGTATGGATAATTTGAACTGATTATGAGATGTCCTAATGAAACAGGAACAATGTTGTATGGTTCCACTACAAACGAAAGGAGGCACGAGACACGAAACAAGCTACGTACCAAACAGACTCTTCTCCGTAACTTCTTCCGTACTCTCGTTGATGAAATATGAAATGTCACTTAATGTATTCATTAGTTATACGATTACGTGACTCTCCATATTCGGGTCTGTGTGTGACTTAGTAATTATTGCTGCAACGTATTGATTATATGTAGCATCTGAAACAGTGGTTCGTTCTACTAGCAGATTGGACATCAGTTACTACATTCAGAGAATAACAACAAATCGTGTAATCTTCATTACATTGCTCTCAAGACTTACTGCATACAACTTCAGTCCGATTAAAATTGCTTGATAGTTGATGACTGTGAGTTGCCGCTACAGTGTTCCCACATCGGCTGCTTGCTAAAGCTCTATTATAGGCAACGCACAAACGCGGCGGGTCACCCCACAAATGCTGTCAATGTGTGACGCGAGATGCTCTGTCGACACCTGATTTTAAGCGACGAATGACTGAACTGCAGTAGACGACGCGTTTTGTAGGCCTAAATTTAAACTCATGTCCTAACCTTACGACAACCTCGTGATGTGCACTGTATACGAGCAAACTGCGGCCAACAATCAGCAGCAGAATTACACTCAAGCGCGGAAGAAACAGGTACAGGCATCCGTATTCAAATACAGAGGTATGCAAAGAGGCAGAATACGGATCTACGGTCGGCAACGGCTGTATAAGCCAACAAGTGTCTGGCGCAGTTGTTAGATCGGTTACTGCTGCTACAATGGCAGTGAGTTTGAACGTGGTGTTATAGTCGGCGCACGAGCGACAGGTAGCGATGAAGTGGGGATTTTCCCGTACGACCATTTCACGAGTGTGCCGTGAATGTCAGGAATCAAGTAAAGCATCAAATGTCTGACATGGCTGCAACCGGGAAAAGGTCCTGCAATAACGGGACCAACGACGAGTGAAGAAAATCGTTCAACGTGACAGAACTGCAACCCTTCCGCAAATTGCTGCAGATTTCAATGGTGGGTCATAAAGTGTTAGCGTGCGAATAATTAAACGAAACACCATCGATATGGGCTCTCGGAGCCGAAGGCCCACTCGTATACTCTTGATGACTTCACGACACAAAGCTGTACGCCTCGCTGGGGACCATCAACACAGACATTGGACTGTTGATGACTGGAAACATGTTGCCTGGTCAGACGAGTCTCGTTTCAAATGGTATCGAGTGGACGGACGTGGACGGGTATGGAGACAACCTCATGAATCCACGGACCCTGCATGTCAGTAGGGAACTGTTCAAGACGGTGGAGGCTCTCTACTGGTGTGGGGCGTGTACGGTAGGACTGATATGGGATCCCTCACGCCGGCCGCAGTGGCCGAGTGGTTCTAGGCGTTTTAGCCTGCAACCACGCGACCCCTACGGTCGCAGTTTCGAATCCTGCCTCGGGATGGATGCGTGTGATGTCCTTAGGTTAGTTGGGTTTAGGTAGTTCTAAGTTCTCGGGGACTAATGACCTCAGGTATCAAGTCCCATAGTGCTCAGAGCCATTTTTGGATCCCTGATCCGTCTATATACGACGCTGACAGGTGACACGTACGTAAACATCCTGTCCGATCACCTACATCCATTCGTGTCCATTGTGCATTCCAACGGATTTGGGCAATTCCAGCAGGACAATGCGACACCCCACACGTCCAGAATTGCTACAGAATGGCTGCAGGAACACTCTTCTGAGTTTAAAACATTCCACTGACCACCAAATCCCCAGACATGAACATTATTGAGTATATCTGGGATGCCTTCAATGTGCTGTTCAGAAGAGTGCTGTGCTGTTCATACACACTTCTGCGTGCTCGGGTGGGCCCTACACGATATTACGCAGGAGTGTCCGTTTCTTTGGCTCTTCAGTGTAAAATCACGATCGCTTTGTGCATAGCGATTAAAGCTAATATCTGAGAGCAAACTCAAGACAGAAAAATCTGAGTATCAGCGCAAAAAAGCAAACTGTAATTTCTCGCTATCACTCATTTTTTACATGAAGCTGTCCTCATACTGGCTAGACTACCTGCCACGTTACCAACCGATCATCAGCCCCGTCACTACTTGGCAACTTATTATAGGCGATACAGGCAGATTCGAAAGGAAGAAAATACGATAGGAAGAAAAATAAGAGCAGCTAGTATGAAAATTTTATGGCAAAGTTGTTGTTGTTGTTGTTGTGGTCTTCAGTCTTGAGACTGGTTTGATGCAGCTCTCCATGCTACTCTATCCTGTGCTAGCTTCTTCATCTCCCAGTACGTACTGCAACCTACATCCTTCTGAATCTGCTTAGTGTATTCATCTCTTGGTCTCCGTCTACGATTTTTACCCTCCACGCTGCCCTCCAATACTAAATTGGTGATCCCTCGATGTCTCAGAACATGTCCTACCAACCGATCCCTTCTTCTAGTCAAGTTGTGCCACAAGCTCCTCTTCTCCCCAATTCTATTCAATACTTCCTCATTAGTTACGTGATCTACCCATCTAATCTTCAGCATTGTTCTGTAGCACCACATTTCGAAAGCTTCTATTCTCTTCTTATCTAAACTATTTATCGTCCATGTTTCACTTCCATACATGGCTACACTCCATACAAATACTTTCAGAAATGACTTCCTGAGATTTAAATCTATACTCGATGTCAACAAATTTCTCTTCTTCACAAACGCTTTCCTTCCCCTTGCCAGTCTACATTTTATATCCTCTCTACTTCGACCATCATCAGTTGTTTTGCTCCCCAAATAGCGGAACTCCTTTACTACTTTAAGTGTCTCATTTCCTAATCTAATTCCCTCAGCATCACCCGACTTATTTCGACTACATTCCATGATCCTCGTTTTGCTTTTGTTGATGTTCATTTTATACCATCCTTTCAAGACACTGTCCATTCCGTTCAACTGCTCTTCCAAGTCCTTAGCTGTCTCTGACAGAAGTACAATGTCATCGGCGAACCTCAAAGTTTTTATTTCTTCTCCGTGGATTTTAACACCTACTCCGAACTTTTCTTTTGTTTCCTTTATTGCTTGCTCAATATACAGATTGAATAACATCGGGGAGAGGCTACAACCCTGTCTCACTCCCTTCCCAACCGCTGCTTCCCTTTCATACCCCTGGACTCTTATGACTGCTTTCTGCTTTCTGTACAAATTGTAAATAGCCTTTCGCTCCCTGTATTTTACCCCTGCCACCTTCATAATTTGAAAGAGAGTATTCCAATCAACATTGTGAAAAGCTTTCTCTAAGTCTACAAATGCTAGAAACGTAGGTTTGTCTTTCCTTAATCTTTCTTCTAAGATAAGTCGTAGGGTCAGTATTGCCTCACGTGTTCCAACATTTCTACGGAATCCAAACTGATCTTCCCCGAGGTCGGCTTCTATCAGTTTTTCCATTCGTCTGTAAAGAATTCGCGTTAGTATTTTGCATCTGTGACTTATTAAACTGATAGTTCGGTAATTTTCATCTGTCAACACCTGCTTTCTTTGGGATTGGAATTATTATAGGGTATGGCAAAGTATTAGAAATAAGAAGAATACATGTAATCCATTTAATTACATAAAATTATTAATGAAAGTCTTCTGATTAAATTTATAAATAAAAGAACTTTCGCTTTATTTGACGAGATTTTAATCTACGACCTGCTAGACGGCACGTTCATACGCTAAGCACTGAGCTGTGCCACTGCGCTGTGCAAACTGTATGCACTTGTGACTGTGGAGTCCCAGCAAAAAACGATGAAGTGCAGTCTTAAAAAATTCAGCTTCAAGTAATGTGGAGAGAAGCTTACCTAATGTAAGCCGATCTCTGTGATTGTAATAACTGTATCTGTAACGGTGATCTGCGGCCTGCGCGGAAGGATCCCACTGTCAACAATGGTTAGTGTTGTTTATAAAACGCGTGTACATCATTGCCACCATTGTGTGTGTGTGTGTGTGTGTGTGTGTGTGTGTGTGTGTGGTTATCATCTGTGATGAAATACGAAATAGCAGGGTCAGATCCAGGTTATGGGATCCAAAGATATCAAGAAGGAGAACCGGGCAAGGTGCACTGACCAATTGTTGTGGCAGTTTGGCAATGGCGACCAGGTCGGGTGTGGCGTTCAGCGCTGTGATTGGAGGAAACCAGCTCAGTGCGTGAAGTGTCAACTATCAAACAATTTTAATCGGACAATAGTAAGTCAGTTACGAATACTCGTCTCCTACACGTGTCTAGAAAGGTGACTGCAGTAACTATACTGCGATCATATGAATAAACGTTTTGCCCTAGAGAGCGTATAGCGTGCAAGTGACCTATTAAGCCGGCCGCTGTGGCCGAGCGGTTCTAGGCTCTGCAGTCTGGAACCGCGGGACCGCTACGGTCGCAGGTTCGAATTCTGCCTCGGACATGGATGTGTGTGATGTCCTTAGGTTACTTAGGTTTAAGTAGTTCTAAGTTCTACGGGACTGATGACCTCAGATGTTAAGTCCCATAGTGCTCAGAGCCATTTTTTTTTTTTTTTTTGACCTATTAAATGTCTTATAACTGTTTGTGAGGAACATCGTGCAAGGATAGTTGCAGGCAATCAAAGGCGAGGAAACGGCAAGATTCGGTTATTCTGGATTAAGGAGTGAGGCATCAATCCAGAAAGCGTCACACCGGCCAAAGTACTTAATCTCGCTCGGGGAACGCATCTACTGAGACAGGAGCCTAAACAAAATCAGGTTGTAGCTGTTTGCCACGGGCGCCACAACGACTTGATATCCTTGAGCGGCTGGTACTAGATTATGTATACTTCCGTCGTTAGAAAACACTTGGCGGCCAGGCTAGTTATATAAAACTCAAGTCTTTCTGCAGGCAGCGAGAAAGGCAACTTCGGAACCAAAGTATGCCCAAATGAACCAACATCAATAATACGCACATTTAGGAATATACAGCTTCATTTTATTTGAAATCGTAATATACTTTTGAAAACTTTAACAATTAACAAATTACGACCGACGTCGAAAATGGAAGACCCGTATCTCTGCGCAAGTGCATGTGAAGTGCCGGCCGTCGTTGCCGAGCGGTTCTAGGCGCAACAGTCTGGAACCGCTCGACCGCTACGGTCGCAGGTTCGAATCCTACCTCGGGCGTGGATGTGTGTGATGTCCGTAGGTGAGTTAGGTTTAAGTAGTTCTAAGTTCTACGGGACTGATGACCTCAGATGTTAAGTCCCATAATGCTCAGAGCCATTTATTTTGCCCGTGAAGTCACATCGGTATGCATGCGACGCCATAAAAACGGCATTCTTCCGTGGCTCATACCTTGGGATCTATTAGCGACAGAAACGCAGTATCAAATGTTTTGCGTAGCCCTTGCGCTAGGGACTATCCGCGTACTCAACGGAAGGACCGTCTTAGTGTCACTATCCTAGCGTACAGGGTCAAACTGTATTTCACACTTCCTCCTGCATAGGCAAATAGAGCAAATCGAGTGGTTCTTTTTGCAATTGATGTGGTCCACGGTGGATATTAAGGGGCTTGTGAGGCGCCTGGTGGTCTCTTAGAAACCCCCCAAAAAGGGTTTTTGACAATTTTTTGTACCAAAACCGAGCCGCGGATTCCAAGACGGGCGTGCACAGCAAATTGGTGAAATTATTTACAATACATTCCTAGAACCCCGATCTCGAATAATCTTGAAAATTTTATTGGTATCTTCATCCGTCCTGAGATACAGAGGTTCAAAGTTACTTGCTCATGGTCGGTTTCTAACAGAACTACAAAAAAGCGTTTCTTGCCATTTTTTTTTTTTTTCGTGTCAAACACGAGCGGTGAATTTCAAGACGGATGTGCACAGCAAATGGCTACAAGTTTTGCGATATGTTTCTAGGATCCGGGTATAGAAGAACCTTGAAGATTTTCTTGATAGCTTTATTCGTTTCCGAAGTACCGTACCGAGATCCAAAGTTACGCTACTTGATCACGCACATAAAATCCAGCATGAGGCGAAAGCGTAGTTTATAAAGTGGCGTAACACGAAGAAATTTGCTGTAAAGTGTCTCCATTATCATCAGAATGGTCCTTGGAACCCCATATTGTAGTACTCGACCACATGCAAAATTTTTGTGCACGTAAAATTCGGTCTGACGTGTAAAACTAGTTCTGCGCTATCTCAGTTTCAGGTGAGTGACGTGCCCAGCTGTGGCGGGGAAAAGAAGGGAACCAGCAGAAAAATACTCCCATCGGAGCACAAAAAAAGCGAATATGTTCCTGTTTAAAAGACTCTGGCTGAAAAAAGGGGGTTCCAGCTGCACCATTTTATCTTTCTCAGCACCTTTAAAAAATTTCCAAAAATTTTGGCCATGCAAACATATTCGCACTTGTGTATTCTGACAGAAGGAGATAGTGGGATTGGTAAACAGATGGAGAAAGAGCGAGGAGATAATGTGAGTGTGAGAGAAAAAGAAGGAGAAAGGGGCAGTGGAACATAATTGACAGTGACAGAACAGTGTTAGAAAATAGTGAAAGACAAAGTGACAGTGGGAGAGGAATAAAGAGAAGGAGAAAGTTGGACTGGGTGAGAGCCAGTGATAGTGAGAGACTCTATGGCAATGACAACGAGGAAGACAGAGATAGCGGCAGTGAGATGAGACAGAAGCAACGGGATGGAATGAATGAAATGGCTCTGAGCACTATGGGACTTAACTGCTCAGGTCATCAGTCCCCTAGAACTTAGAACTACTTAAACCTAACTAACCTAAGGACATCACACACATTCATGCCTGAGGCAGGATTCGAACCTGCGACCGTAGCAGTCGCGCGGTTCCAGACTGAAGCGCCTAGAACCGCTCGGCCACTCCCGCCGGCAGGAATGAATGAGGCAGTCGCAGTAAGAGAGAGAGAGATAGCGAGAAGGAGACAGGGCAGTGAGAGAAGACAACAGTAGGAGGACGGAACGTGACCGTGCGACAGGAGGCAGTGACAGTTAGATGGAGACACTGAGAGAATGACGAGTTGGACTGAAAGAGTAAATGAGAATGGACAAGTGGGAGTGGATGGGTATGAGCGGCTTACAGCGATGGACAGGTGGCTGTGAGCGAGTTACAGTTAGCGGAGGTTGTAGGTTTGAGAGGCGAGTTGCATGTCCAAAAAATCGCGAATATCTTCGCATGGCAAAATTTTTGGGAAAGTTTTTAAAGGTGCTGAGGAAGGTAGAATGAAGCAACTGCTACTCCACTTTTCAGTCAGTCTTTTAAACGTGAGCAGATTCGCCTTTTTTTTCTCCTCTGGTTCAAATTCACTTTACGCTGGGCTGTGACATCGATTGCTTGAGCACTCCGACGTGTTTTCCTTCGATCGGTCGACCGTTTTACAGCTAGGTTCGTACTCTTTCTCTGTCGAATACCCCACAGATAAATGGAATGGAGCTTATTATTGCTGCCTTTCGTGTCCTTTTACCTGAGAGTGTAAGTTCAAGAAAATTTGGAAATAAACGTCAATATTGACAGTGGTTTCAAAAGACGACGGTCCGATAATTCGACTATTGGAACCGTGCATCATCTCCAACTCGTTTATCGTGAAGAGGCATGTGATGCATTGTGTGAAGGTTTTCAGACGAGCAATAATGTTTATTCAGACTATTCATGTGATCAGAAACGGGAACCAAGCTTCATCACTCATAAAACACAGCATCGAGTCGAGCTCGCGACCCATAATCTTTTATAAATTTTTTCCGGGAAGCACCGATTTTCCACAACATGTTTCCAATCACCTACAGAGCTTGATTCGAATGTTTACGGGCGTCGTTAGTGTGGTCTGCAGTCCGAAAACTGGTCTGATGCTGCTGTCCACGCTACCCTGTCCTTTGCAAGCCTCTTCGTCTGCATAATTATCGCAACCTACATCTATTAAATGATGATGGCGTCCTCTTGGGTAAAATATTCCGGAGGTAAAATAGTCCCCCATTCGGATCTCCGGGCGGGGACTACTCAAGAGGACGTCGTTATCAGGAGAAAGAAAACTGGCATTCTACGGATCGGAGCGTGGAATGTCAGATCCCTTAATCGGGCAGGTAGGTTAGAAAATTTAAAAAGGGAAATGGATAGGTTAAAGTTAGATACAGTGGGAATTAGTGAAGTTCGGTGGCAGGAGGAACAAGACTTTTGGTCAGGTGATTACAGGGTTATAAATACAAAATCAAATAGGGGTAATGCAGGAGTAGGTTTAATAATGAATAAAAAAAATAGGAGTGCGGGTTACCTACTACAAACAGCATAGTGATCGCATTATTGTGGCCAAGATCGACACAAAGCCCATGCCTACTACAGTAGTACAAGTTTATATGCCAACTAGCTCTGCAGATGATGAAGAAATTGATGAAATGTATGACGAGATAAAAGAAATTATTCAGGTAGCGAAGGGAGACGAAAATTTAATAGTCATGGGTGACTGGAATTCGTCAGTAGGAAAAGGGAGAGAAGGAAACGTAATAGGTGAATATGGATTGGGGGGAAGAAATGAAGAGGAAGCCGCCTTGTAGAATTTTGCACTGAGCATAACTTAATCATAGCTAACACTTGGTTCAAGAATCATAAAAGAAGGTTGTATACCTGGAAGAATCCTGGAGATACTAAAAGGTATCAGATAGATTATATAATGGTAAGACAGAGATTTAGGAACCAGGTTTTAAATTGTAAGACATTTCCAGGGGCAGATGTGGACTCTGACCACAATCTATTGGTTATGAAGTGCAGATTGAAACTGAAGAAACTGCAAAAAGGTGGGAATTTAAGGAGATGGGGCCTGGATAAACTGAAAGAACCAGAGGTTGTAGAGAGTTTCAGGGAGAGCATAAGGGAACAATTGACAGGAATGGGGGAAAGAAATACAGTAGATGAAGAATGGGTAGCTCTGAGGGATGAAGTAGTGAAGGCAGCAGAGGATCAAGTAGGTAAAAAGACGAGGGCTAATAGATATCCTTGGGTAACAGAAGAAATATTGAATTTAATTGATGAAAGGAGAAAATATAAAAATGCAGTAAATGAAGCAGGCAAAAAGGAATACAAACGTCTCAAAAATGAGATCGACAGGAAGTGCAAAATGGCTAAGCAGGGATGGCTAGAGGACAAATGTAAGGATGTAGGGGCTTGTCTCACTAGGGGTAAGATAGATACTGCCTACAGGAAAATTAAAGAGACCTTTGGAGAGAAGAGAACCACTTGTATGAATATCAAGAGCTCAGATGGCAACCCAGTTCTAAGAAAAGAAGGGAAGGCAGAAAGGTGGAAGGAGTATATAGAGGGTTTATACAAGGGCGATGTACTTGAGGACAATATTATGGAAATGGAAGAGGATGTAGATGAAGATGAAATGGGAGATAAGATACTGCGTGAAGAGTTTGACAGAGCACTGAAAGACCTGAGTCGAAACAAGGCCCCGGGAGTAGACGACATACCATTAGAACTACTGATGGCCTTGGGAGAGCCAGTCATGACAAAACTCTACCATCTGGTGAGCAAGATGTATGAGACAGGCGAAATACCCACAGACTTCAAGAAGAATATAATAATTCCAATCCCAAAGAAAGCAGGTGTTGACAGATGTGAAAATTACCGAATTATCAGTTTAATAAGTCACAGCTGCAAAATACTAACGCGAATTCTTTACAGACGAATGGAAAAACTGGTAGAAGCGGACCTCGGGGAAGATCAGTTTGGATTCCGTAGAAATGTTGGAACACGTGAGGCAATACTAACCTTACGACTTATCTTAGAAGAAAGATTAAGAAAAGGCAAACCTACGTTTCTAGCATTTGTAGACTTAGAGAAAGCTTTTGACAACGTTAACTGGAATACTCTCTTTCAAATTCTGAAGGTGGCAGGGGTAAAATATAGGGAGCGAAAGGCTATTTACAATTTGTACAGAAACCAGATGGCAGTTATAAGAGTCGAGGGGCATGAAAGGGAAGCAGTGGTTGGGAAAGGAGTGAGACAGGGTTGTAGCCTCTCCCCGATGTTATTCAATCTGTATATTGAGCAAGCAGTAAACGAAACAAAAGAAAAATTCGGAGTAGGTATTAAAATTCATGGAGAAGAAGTAAAAACTTTGAGGTTTGCCGATGACATTGTAATTCTGTCAGAGAAAGCAAAGGACTTGGAAGAGCAGTTGAACGGAATGGACAGTGTCTTGATAGGAGGATATAAGATGAACATCAACAAAAGCAAAACGAGGATAATGGAATGTAGTCGAATTAAATCGGGTGATGCTGAGGGGATTAGATTAGGAAATGGGACACTTAAAGTAGTAAAGGAGTTTTGCTATTTAGGGAGCAAAATAACTGATGATGGTCGAAGTAGAGAGGATATAAAATGTAGACTGGCAATGGTAAGGAAATCGTTTCTGAAGAAGAGAAATTTGTTAACATCGAGTATAGATTTAAGTGTCAGGAAGTCGTTTCTGAAAGTATTTGTATGGAGTGTAGCCATGTATGGAAGTGAAACATGGACGATAACCAGTTTGGACAAGAAGTGAATAGAAGCTTTCGAAATGTGGTGCTACAGAAGAATGTTGAAGATAAGGTGGGTAGATCACGTAACTAATGAGGAGGTATTGAATAGGATTGGGGAGAAGAGCAGTTTGTGGCACAACTTGACTAGAAGAAGGGATCGGTTGGTAGGACATGTTTTGAGGCATCAAGGGATCACAAATTTAGCATTGGAGGGCAGCGTGGAGGGTAAAAATCGTAGAGGGAGACCAAGAGATCAATACACTAAGCAGATTCAGAAGGATGTAGGTTGCAGTAGGTACTGGGAGATGAAGCAGCTTGCACAGGATAGAGTAGCATGGAGAGCTGCATCAAACCAGTCTCAGGACTGAAGACCACAACAAACATCTATTTGAACCTGATTACTGTATTCAAGCCTTGATCTCCCTCTACAGTTTTTAAGCCACGCTTCCTTCTATCACCAATTTCACAATTCCTTTATGCCTCACGATGTGCCCTACCAACTGATCCCTTCTTTTCTCACGTTTCCCCACAGCTCACTTCCGTACTTCCTTATTCGTTATTGAATCTGTCCTTCTATTCTTGAGCATTCTCCTACAGCTCCAAATTTCGAAAGTTTCTATTCTCTTCTGGTCTGAATTGCTTATTGTCCACGTTTGACTTCCATTAAAGGCTACACTCCAGATAACTACCTCCAGAGATGACTTCTTTACATTTAAAATTATATTAGTTGTTAACAAGTTCCCCTTTTTCAGAAACACTTTTCTTGCCATTGCCGGTCTACATTCATTTTACTAAGGTTTGAAGCCCCTCTTTACGTTCTTCCGTGTTTGCGATTTGAAATCTGGGTTGTTTTGAAAACTGTGTTTTAAGGGTTTGCATAAGGCTGACTTTCAAAACAACCCAGTTGTCAGTCTACATTTTATGTCCTCTCTATTTGATCAAAATCAGTTATTTTGCTGCCAAAATAGCAATACTCACCTCCTACATCTAATGTCTCATTTCCCAATCTAATTCTCTCATCATCGCCTGACTTAATTCAACTAAATTCCATTACCATTCTTTTACTTTTGTTGACGTTCACCTTATAACCTCTTTTCAAAACACTATCTATTCTGTTCAACTGTTCTTCCATTTACTTTGCTGTCTCCGCCAGAAGTACAATGTCATCGGCTAACGTCAGTGTTTTACTCTGTTCTCCCTGAACTTTAATTTCCTTTTCAAATTATTCTGTGGTTTCCTCTACTGCTTGCTCAATATACAAATTGTATATCATCGGGGATACGCTATAACTCTGTCTCACTTCCTTCTCAATTATTGCTTCCCCTTCATTACCTGCGACTCTTATAACTGCCGTCGAGTTTCTGTACAACTTGAAAATAGCCTTTAGCTCCCTATATTTTATCCCTGATACCTTCAAAACTTCAAAGAATGTGGTGCAGTCAACGCTTTCTCTAAATCTACAAACGCTGTTGCGATTAGAATCAGGAATATTGGGAATGAACCGCTGTTTTGTTGTGAGTTCTAAATACTATTTTTGCACGAATACTGGACTTCAGGAATTGTTCATGAAAGACTTCGCGAGTGTTTTAAACGAACCAATATTAACGCGCTTTTCAGCTATAAACACCATCTCATTCACAGATTCTGCCACACCTTACTCGAATAACTCAGAGTACGACGAAACGATACTGACATCACTTCCGAGCAACGATCAACAGTAGTTGCAGGAGCAACAGTCTGGGTGATTGACTAATCTGGCGTTGTAACATTAGTCAACATGACTTTTCGATGTTGGCTATACGAACTGCTGAAGGCTAGGGGAAACTGCAGCTGTATATGCCCGGTGACATTCAGCTGTACTGTATTGTGTAACGGTTATGGCATTATCTTGGGGAAAACATTCCAGAGGCAAAGTAGTCCCATATTCAGAGCTCAGGCTGTTAACTACACAAAAGGAGGTTGTCATCTGAAGGAACATGTGACCTTCTACGGGTAGGCGCTTTTCTGTGTTAACGCATAGTATATATTCGTCTTTACTATTGGTCGGCATCCGAACACATAGTTGTATTAAAGCCAAGTGGAAATGTATAATTTGATGTGTATGGTAGACGATGCGTGAAAACAATGTTCTAGACGCACGGTACGCGCCAGAATGACAAGATTGACGCACGTTCTAGCTGCGAAGCGACACCGGCCATCGCATATATGAGCGATGCTGCACTAGCGCTACGAAGTAGATGGCAGCCGCTCGAGTTTACCCATGGCCGCTGCCGATAATACACTAACTGTCAAAAGCCGAGGTAAAGTTACGTGTTTGTCCGTTTTAAATGGTTCCTACATAATTTGACGTATTGGTCTCAGACAGTCCAGATGTAGGTTTTAGTCTGTCTACATACGGACATCGTGCGTGTTGGATCGTCGCAAGGCGATCGGCATTAACAAGGGTTGGGTGTGCGGGTTTGGCAAGTCAGATTGTTGAGAAGTGACCACCGTTAATTGCCGTGTGTAGTTGCAAGAGTTGGTGCTGCATACCCACCCCCACCCCCCCTCCAAGGAATATTTAGATTCTTATGCGTTCCGATAGTAGCAGTTAAGCCACTGAGTTGGCGAAAAACTGGCTGCGGGTGATCGTTCGCCAGATTTTTAGTGCAGTGGGCGATTATAGCGAATTGTGGTAAATTTAGGTTGCGGAAGCCACAGTTGAAGCAAAGTGATTGCAGATATCCGAATTTTTGATCCGTGACGTACTCTTAGTGGCTTACAGATCGCCAGAGGTAATTTTGAGTTCTTTGCTGGTCTGTCAGTGGTGGATCAGGTTGTTTGAAGTGCGTCGACGAGGTAACGACTCAAGTGCGTTTCGGTGGAATTTTGTTCCCTAACATATACGGCGGACGTCATTTGGCTCGTTAGTTTGAATTCGCCCACAAACAGTTAAAAAAATCGTACTCTCAGGCAATGTTTAGCCCATAACCCAGTAAAGTGGAGTCATTAACGAACCGCGCGTAGCTGAAAGGAGACGTGCAGAGTGAAAAGCGGCGAGTGGCCTGTTTTCAAATAGGGAATTGTAGCGGTTCGCGTCATGCTAATGCCGGAAGACGCGGAGCTTTGCTTTGAGTGTTCACTGTCAGACTCAAAGCGTCGGCGGCATTTAGGACTTCTGTTTAATTTTTATTAATTGTGTTGTCACCGATTTGTGTGGTAATAGTTTCTTACTGGCACTCGACCACCCACGCCCAGAAAATTGTACTGAAATACAAAAACGTGCAAATAAAATTATACTACATGATTGAAATATAAAACAAAGATTGTGTTCTGAATTATAGAGGCACTTCCAAATTCAGTATCATAGTATCATGTGCAAAGATGACGCAGATACAGTCAGCTACAACAAGAGTTAATATTCGTAGGATTTACCCACATCGGGTACAGTAAGAAGAATCAGTAACTGAATTTGCTAAGGAAAGCAAGGTGAAGCGCTTCACTTTGAACGTGAAATAGCAAGCTCGTTGGTCGTAAATTCGAATTTTAATGAACCTAGATACGTGCTTGGGAATCTGTTTGATAATTAACGTAAAAGATAGAGAAAAGGGTAACAAAGGAAACCACATTGGTAGTTTGCGTATTTCTTTTACGTAAATAATAGTAATGAAGTTCAGTAGCAATTACGCATTATCGTTGACATTCAAGGATCGTGTTATCTTTGCTATACATTACGACCGTGATTACAACCAACTGAGTGCCTACCTAAAGTTGTGATTACGGCGTAGTGTTTGAACTGGAAAGGAATTAGAGAGCAAAAGATATTCATACATATCTGTAACTTTCAACTACTTTTCAGAAAGAAAAAAAGAAAGACAGAGACGTTTATTGATAATTCATATCTATTGTTATACTTAACCACAGACGAGTAATATCGCAGCAGCAGCATTCAAATATACGGGAGGAAATTTATCATTTTTAACAAATTACAATATATCAGTAGAATTCTTAAAGGCTTCGTTTTACAGTTAATTTTCGTCTAAGCTAATGCCAGGTTAAGATTTCTAGTTAATTCGATTTGTCAGTATTCATATTCATTGCGAAGAGGATTTTTATGTGAGTTTCCTAGATCAGGCATTAAGATGTAATACGTCTCGCTTGGTGATGTAAGATTTTGAGTTGCAGGAAGTGTATTTCTTGTTACGTACTGCACAGAAGCGGCACTTAGACTTACTGTAGTTCAGTAGAAAGTATTTCTCGTTGAGTAGATTTTTATCGTACCTTGTTCCACTCATTCGACTTTGAATAATAATTACGCTCAAAACATACCTGGGGCTTTGTGAGACTAGTTTTGCGTAACAAGTAAATAACGTTTACTCCAATGTAAGCACTGTACGTTTAACCATTTCCGGTGTGCTGGACGGCAAGTGCACTATGAACATAGCGCAGCAGAAAGTACAGTACAAGGCATTGTGACGTCAGCACAGTGACGCACTAGACAACTTGGAAAGAGAAACAGTCAGGTTGAACGTAAGGTATAGCGGGAATTAATAAAGTGCAGAGATAGGAAGAATGAGATTTCTGGCCAAGGGGTACAAAGTTAACAGGACAAGACCGAACAGCGATAAGGAATGACCTGGGTTAATAATGTGTAACAATATAGGGAAACAGATAAACGACTACGAACTCATTACCGCAGCCGCTATAGAGACAAAGCCAGAACCTACCACAGTACTGTTACACAGGTATGTACACCAACTACGACCACAGAAGATGAAGAGATTGTATGGTAAGATAAAAGAAATTATTCGGTCCGCTAAGGGAGACATAAAATTCATTGTGCTGGAGGACTGAAATTCGACAGCAGGAAAAGGAAGAGAAAGAAAAATTGTTAGAGAATACGCGTCGAGGTAAAGGAATGAAAGGAGAAGGCGCCTCGTAGAGTTTTTCCATTGAGCACTGTTTAATGATTGCCAACACTTAGTTTTAGGGATCATGAAGGAAGGCTGTACACGTGGAAGGGAGTTCGGGACACCGGAATGTTTCAGATAGGTTAGGTACTGATAAGAAAGAGATTTTTAAACCAGGTCGTAAACTGTACATTTTTTCCTTGGACAGGTGCGGACTTTGATCATAATTTATTAGTTGCCAAATGAAGAATAAAGCTAAAAAATTGCAGAAAGATAGGAATTACGTATTTCGGATTTCGATACGTTAAAACAACCAGAGGTTGTTGAAAGTTTCGAAGGGAGCATTAGGCAACGACTGACTGAAATACGCAAAAGTACAACGACACAGTATAAACTGCTTACCTTGAGAAATGCAACAGGGAGGCTAGCAGAGGAACTACTAGTCCAAAAGACTAGGTCTAGTTCAATTCTTTTGATAACACGCGAGATGTTAAATTTAATTCATTAATAGGAGAAAATATGAAAACGCTGTAAATGAAGTCGGCGAAATGGAATGAATACAGACACCAAGAAATGGGATTTATAAAGTGCAAAATAGCAAATAAGGAATGGCTAGAGGCGAAGTGCAAGTATGCATGACTATGGGACCAATAGGAAAAACCAAAGAAACATTTTGAGGAAAAATGTGTAAGATTCAAGAGGTCAGAGAGTAAGCTAGTATTATACAAAGAAGGGAAGGTGAAGAACATACAGAAGGGTTAAATAAAGGGAAAGTATTAAGGAAAGGGAGGAAGAAATGGATGAAGATGAGACGTGGGACGCGATACTGCAAGAATTTGCCAGAGCCCTTAAAAACGTCATTACCCCATCACGATATTATTGCACTTCCGAAATGATGCAGCACAGCAATCAGTCTTTTCCTTTCAAGCTTTATTAAAGCAAATCTAGATTTCGGCTAGTAACTAGCCATTATCATTCTGAAATACTGCATTGATAATGGTTAGTTACTAGCCGAAATCTAGATTTGCTTTAATAACGCCTGAAAAGAAAGGATGACTGATTGCTGTGCTCCATCAGTTTGAAGGTCATATCACAGTCGTTGAGTGCATTCCACATTCCTAATGGAAGGTAACTTCATTGTTGCGTCTGGTCTCCCGTGGCCGTTACGTGGCCAAACACGTGCTGGCTTTACGTTAAGCTAGTACAGTGGCGACTGAGGAAAACGCATGGCAGTGTGAATGATTTCAAGGCAGCAGTGCCTATACTATCAAAGGGTTCAGCGTGTCCTCGTGAAAAATCATGACAAAAACTCGGTAAGCCGGCCGAAACGCCCTCGCTCCCAGTTGGTCGCGTTAAGAGGGCGCAGTTTGTCAACGTTTTGTGTCACAAATGGCATTGGAAATCAAGCGTTCAAGACATTCTCCAGAACGTTTTGTATAACTGGGAAGTGTGTGCAAAGTTTGTCCGAAACATCCTGACCTCCGAACAAAAACAACGACGCCTGGTTGCTTGCCGTGACTTAAGTGAAATGCAAATCGCTGAGAATTCTTTTATGGAAAGAATCATCACGAGTGACGATACGCAGTGCTGTCAATACGAATCTGTCACAAAACGACACAGTGCACAAATTCACATGAAGAGTCAACAATATAACCGGGTTGCGAGCCAACGTGACACGCGAGTTGAGCGACATCACAAAGAAGGATCTTTCTGGCAGTTTCACATGGTTTTACGAACTCTGTACGTTGTATGTAATTGGGGGGGGGGGAGACTATGTAATACATCTGAAGCATTAAAACCACCGTTTCAACTTTTCTCCGTTTTTTTATCAATGGAGTCTCGAAACTTTTTAGACTGGCTGGGAAGTGCAAGAGCTCCCCGAAGGAACGAGTTAAGCGTGAGGCGTGAGACGGGGTGGAGGGGGGGGGGGGGGGGGTGAGCTATCACAGGAACCTCCGTGGATCCTGCAAGAAGCTGGCAGCAGGCAGTCTTTACATAAACGTGGAATGGGCGTTGTTTTTTCTGTAGTGCGCGGTTGCGTTTGCCTGAAGGACGAAGCATAATACGTTTTGAGCAGAGATGGAGACGGGTGCCTGCCACGTAACAGATCCCGTGGAAAGCTACGAGACACGCGGGCGACGCAGCTCTCCACATTAAGTGCTCACTTCAAAAGGAAGGTGTACATATACCTGAAGCCGTCTTCGTAAGTCGATCCCGACTACCTATTAGAATACTTTTCTGAAACTGAAGTTGACCCGTCAGTTTAGAAACAAAATGTAGAGTGAACGTGACACATATCATATTTCGAAGCCCAGACGTGAAACATAAATGTACGATTCGCTTCTTCGTATCTTTCACCGTTACAACAATGAGCGAAATACTTTATTACGTAGTTCATTCGGTATATAACGCAGATCACAAGTCTACCGGTAAACATAAGGAAGTTGTACACAGTAGTGTGCTGAATGTTTTGAAGTAAGAATAGTCTGTCTCTAGTGCTACTATTCATAGTGACTTGTTCGATTTGTTACTCAAGTTATCTTTGTGAAGGTACTGTGCTGCGCGATCGTGCAAATGTTTGTAACACGAAATGTGTGTGGTGCTCGCAAATAACTGTTTCCCCTAGCTTTTGGTACACGCTGATGGAAGGCAAGGAAGAGAGGGGCTGTTTAACTTTTTTGTCAAATTTCGGCCGGCCGCTGTGGCCGAACGGTTCTAGACGCTTCAGTCCGGACCCGATCGACTGCCACGGTCGCAGGTTCGAATCCTGCCTCGGGCGTGGATGTGTGCGATGTCCTTAGGTTAGTTAGGTTTAAATAGTTCTAAGTTCTAGGGGACTGATGACCTCAGATGTTAAGTCCCATAGTGCTCAAAGCCATTTTTTTTTTTTTTGGTCAAAGCTCAGTTAAGTACCGCTCCTTTTTCCGAATAAAACGGTCAATATTGCTTAATTACATGACATGCTCCGTCCACTGTCATTATTAGACACGGACGCACAAGGTTCAGCGTCAAAGTGCTGTACGACTAAACCGTTTTTCGAACCGCTGCGTAACTTGAGTTTTTCAGTGTACTTTTAATTGCATACTAAGACTAAATTTTAGTTCAAAAATCCTACATTTTGATTTTGATCTGATGACGACAGTAGCCTATACCAAGACAAATGACGCTGGGAGTAAACTACCCTTAACTCGACTCTTTGTAAGTCGAGGGTGGAGGGGCTGACATGTAAACATGACCTTGGAGCGTCTTTAGAAATTCCGGTCACACTTGGAAAACATGTAAATGAAGAAAAATTCGTAGCACGGAAAACTGCAACTTTAAGCTGGTGACGTCCATCACAGAGTCCACAGATGTAGTCTATTCTGTTATTTTCCAAAACTAAGAAAAATTAAAATGGTTTCGAAAGAGAGCCATTCTTCCAGTTAAAATGAAGACGCCAGCGAAGTAAGCCTTCACATGGTAACATATGTAGTCATTGAATGTAAGTTTGTCGATACCCTAGTAGACCTCGGTGGAGTCTTAAACTTTTCAGAAAAGTTCCTAAAAACTCGTTACACTCAGCTCCATTGCCATCATATAATCTTTTACTTACAGTGGTATAACCACGGCTACTAGACATTCCAAAACTTTCCAGTGGCACTCGAGTGTGTGGAAAGAAGACGATAGCCTATTTAACTGTAGAGACAATTTTGACAGGGAACGGTGGCGCTGAAACACATTTTCCACTGATACCACCCGTTTAAGTTCAGGAGATGGCACTTTGCAGTGAAAGTTGCATTGTCGATCACGGTGTCTAAAGCACAGGGATACTTTTATTAAGTACTGTGGGATGGATCTGAGATCGGCATGTTTCTCCCAACTTACGTTGCTTCCCGAAAAGAAAGTTCGTCCAACAATTTGTTTTTCGTGCATCTGTAGACAAATTAATAAATTGTGCGCAATTAAGTTTTTTTTAAAAAATTAATATTTCATTCAATTTGTAAAGTATCTAATTTTGTGACCTGTATAATGTATTTACAATTTTTTAAGTATATAAATAGACTATGTTCATTTTTACGCTATCGATACCGTTCAACCATTTACAATCTAATGTAAGTTTGTGATAAATAAGTGGGGCTAACATGACACATAACACATGTCGTATTTACACAGAGAACAAAGGAAACTTCTCACTGAGGAACTGTTTGTGGCCTATTATTACACAATTGCTTTTTGAATTTGTATTATGTATTTCTGTAACTTGTACAGAAACCAGCCGTAATGCACCCTGAACATTGAGGAAACAGTAAAGCAAATTAAGGATAGATTTAAAAATGGAATTAAAGTTCAGAGAGAAGAAATAATATATGTAAGGTTTCCCGATTCATAGTAATTTTGACAAGGATAACAAACGAGTGAAGGACTAGTTCAGTATAATGCTTAGCGTTGTGGAAAGGCGTTATACGATAAATATCAAGAAAACTAAAAGAGGGGAGATGGAATGTATCTGAATTAAATCAGCTGTAGCTGAGGAAATTCAATTAGTAAACGACGCAAACTGTAGCAAATATTTTTTTTTTTCCAATCAGAATCGTAAAATAACTGAGACAGCAAAATTTAAGAGGATAGGCTTATTGAATTCTGAATAGTAATAGAAAGGAAAACTTCTCTGAAAGAGAGATGTATTTTAATACCGCATATAAATTTGCTTGTTAGTAAGTAGTTTCTAAAACTATTTGTTGTGTAGTATTATATGGAAGTGAAACACTGACAGTAAACAGTACAGCCAAGAAGAGTAGAGAAACTTAAAATATGATGTCATAGATGAATGCTAAAGATACGATGGTAGATGGAATAACTAATGAAGGGGTAGTGAATCGAGTCGACGAGAAAATCTTTGTGGCACACACATTTACATCCACATGCATACTCTGCAAATTACTGTGAAGTGCATGGCAGGGGGTGGGTCCTATTGTACCAGGGCCCGACTACAGTGTAGAGGCGTGCTACTACATTTGTAGGCGGAAGGTCTGATTATCGCTCAAGTGTTGCAGAGATGCTTCGTGAATTCAAATGGGAATACCTGGAGGGAAGACGACGCTCTTTTGGGCTAGGCACGACGGACGAAATATACAGAACCAGCATTTGGGGCCGACTGCAGAACGATTCTATTGTCGCCAACGTACATTTCGCTTAAGGATGACGAAAATGGTAGAGAAATTACGGCTCGTGTGGAGTCCACTTTCGCTCGCCCTGTTTGCGAGAGGAACAGGAAAGGGTATGACTATACATACTAGAAGGTGCACCTCTTCTTGCGCGCTACCGTGCGCAGTATGTGTGTAGATGTAGACGTACAGTAGGCAGAATAGCAGGAGATGTGCACCAACACAGTGTTCGGACTGCAGCCGACATTAATTACAACAATAACTACAACATGACTTAAGAGTTTACTACATGCGTCATCATGCGCACTTCGGACATCGTGTAGCTTGTAAGGAATAAAGCAATGTGTGGTGTCACCGCCAGACACCACACTTGCTAGGTGGTAGCCTTTAAATCGGCCGCGGTCCATTAGTATACGTCGGACCCGCGTGTCGCCACTGTCAGTGATCGCAGACCGAGCGCCGCCACACGGCAGGTCTAGAGAGACTTACTAGCACTCGCCCCAGTTGTACAGCCGACGTTCATAGCAAGGGTTCACTGACAAATACGCTCTCATTTGCCGAGACGATAGTTAGCATAGCCTTCAGCTACGTCATTTGCTACGACCTAGCAAGGCGCCATTACCAGTTATATTGAACTTATTATACTATTGTATCATCAAGAGCGATGTACTCCAATTATGGATTAAAGTTAAGTATTACATCATCTACGTACTTTAATTGCAATTCTCAAGACATTGTCCTGTTCCAGACCTCACGCCAGTCTGCGTGTAATTAAACGCGTGCATTTCGACCTCCTCTAGCAACACGGTGTTGGCTCTTCTGCCAACACTTCACAATGTATCCAAGGTGACGAGTTGTTCAGTTAGTTCGCTATCCTCCTGTTCCACGAATTGTTCGCAATACCTCACTACATTGCGGAACATGCAATTTATGAAATTAAAACGCTTCATCGGTAAATGTACTTACAACTCACATGAGTCGTGTTCATCTTTATTCACATTATACTGAACCTATACAACTGTAACTGATTGAAGCTCACCCAATCGCACAAATATTACAGTCTTTCTTCTTACTATATCGACGGTAGTTGTTGCAGACCAGAACTGTTTCCATTTGTTTTCAGTTTTTACGACGGTATTATCGGTGATCCACCATCAGATAATCACTATAAATCGTAAACTGTAGACGTCAGCGTTATATGTGCGAGTGTTAGTGTTATTTACATTTTGTGGCACTGTGACCAAAAACCGAGGGTGGAAATGCACGCTGATTCAATTGTTACCGTACCAGCTGCTTTTAGGTAACTTGCAGTTGGTTTGAAACAGAATACGACTTGTAATTTGTTTACCACGTCTTTCTGCAAGAAACAGGGTCACACTTTGAGTCTAAAAAGTACAGAACTGCTTACCAAAATCACGAATTGCTAGAGTCGAGATATGACGCATTACAAAAACTCGTGAAACGAGACACTGTAGCTCTTTGTTTCCTCTTTAAAGCAAGAAAGAAATTATCCTGTCACGCTAAAAAATTTTGCACAGCAAATGGATTCTTGTAATAGTCCCTTAGGCGTTCCCTTGCGATCTGCGATTAAAATTACGAAAATTAGAATACGCGGTGACTCGGCGGTGTCTTATCGAGTTATCGGTATAGTAGCGGCGTTTCGGCAGGTTTCCTAGTCGTTATCTGCAGGTCAAGGTTTCGGGTATAGCAGACGTGCTGTAACGCTGCTTCAGAGGCGAAGATGTTACTCGGCACGCTATCGTAGGACGTTTGATCGACATTTCAGTGAAATGCCAAACAGGAAAGAAAAGAAACGTTCTCGCGAGAACAGACCAACCTCGGTTCCGCGCGCTTCCTGCCTCGCACTACAGCCGACTGGCGCCGTTCGCTGTGGACCCGCTACTGACCTTGCAGACGGGATCAGACGCAACCACGTAACCAGAGTCGTAGCAGGAGCGGGGAGGGGTGGGGGAGGGGAGGGGAGAACACACACACACACACACACACACACACACACAGTCGCTGACCTCCCAAGCCAACAGGCGAGCTAGTTACGCGATCAGAGGGTTATAAGCGCAGAGCCCCACAATCTTACGTTTCTGCTACACAATTTGACCTCCTCTTCAGTAGTTCGCAAATACAATATTGCCGTGGACATGATAAACTCTTTTGTACCCGTGGTCTAGGGGTAGCGTCTTTGATTCATCATCAAAAACGTCTTCGGTCCCGGGTTCGATCCCCGCAACTGCCAAAAATTTTGATAAATAATCAGCATTGGCGGCCGAAGACTTCCGGCATAAGAAGTCAGCCTCATTCTGCCAACGGTCTTGTCAAAGATGGCGGAGGAGCGGATAGAGGTTGAGGGCACTCTCTTGTCCTAGGGGTGGGAAATTGCCCCTAAAGGCGGAAGCATCAGCAATGATCAACGACATGAGGATGCAGAAGGTAATGGAAACCACTGCATTAAAGACACGTAACCTGTATCCACAGGACATGTGGCCTGTAATTGAAGAAGTGTCATGATGATCTCTCCATTGGCAAAAGATTCCGGAATAGTCCCCTTTTCGGATTTCCGGGAGGGGACTGCCAAGGGGGAGGTTACCATGAGAAAAAGACTGAATAATCAACGAAAGGATAACGTTCTACGAGGCGGGGCGTGGAATGTCAGAAGCTTGAACGTGGCAGGGAAACTAGAAAAATGCAAAGGCTCAATCTAGATATAGTAGGGGTCAGTGAAGTGAAGTGGAAGGAAGACAAGGATTTCTGGTCAGATGAGTATCGGGTAATATCAACAGCAGCAGAAAATGGTATAACAGGTGTAGGATTCGTTATGAATAGGAAGGTAGGGCAGAGGGTGTGTTACTGTGGACAGTTCAGTGACCGGGTTGTTCTAATCAGAATCGACAGCAGACCAACACCGACAACGATAGTTCAGGTACACATGCCGACGTCGCAAGCTGAAGATGAACAGATAGAGAAAGTGTATGAGGATATTGAAAGGGTAATGCAGTGTGTAAAGGTGGACGAAAATCTAATAGTCATGGGCGACTGGAATGCAGTTGTAGGGGTAGGAGTAGAAGAAAAGGTTACAGGAGAATATGGGCTTGGGACGAGGAATGAAAGAGGAGAAAGACTAATTGAGTTCTGTAACAAGTTTCAGCTAGTAATAGCGAATACCCTGTTCAAGAATCACAAGAGGAGGAGGTATACTTGGAAAAGGCCGGGAGATAAGGGAAGATTTCAATTAGATTACATCATGGTCAGACAGAGATTCCGAAATCAGATACTGGACTGTAAGGCGTACCCAGGAGCAGATATAGACTCAGATCACAATATAGTAGTGATGAAGAGTAGGCTGAAGTTCAAGACATTAGTCAGGAAGAATCAATACGCAAAGAAGTGTGATACAGAAGTACTAAGGAATGACGAGATACGTTTGAAGTTCTCTAACGCTATAGATACAGCAATAAGGAATATCGCAGTAGGCAGTACAGTTGAAGAGGAATGGACATCTCTAAAAAGGGCCATCACAGAAGTTGGGAAGGAAAACATAGGTACAAAGAAGGTAGCTGCGAAGAAACCATGGGTAACAGAAGAAATACTTCAGTTGATTGATGAAAGGAGGAAGTACAAACATGTTCCGGGAACATCAGGAATACAGAAATAGAAGTCGCTGAGGAATGAAATAAATAGGAAGTGCAGGGAAACTAAGACGAAATGGCTGCAGGAAAAATGTGAAGACATCGAAAAAGATATGATTATCGGAAGGACAGACTCAGCATACAGGGAAGTCAAAACAACCTTTGGTGACATTAAAAGCAACGGTGGTAACATTAAGAGTGCAACGGGAATTCCACTGTTAAATGCAGAGGAGAGAGCAGATAGATGGAAAGAATACATTGAAAGCCTCTATGAGGGTGAAGATTTGTCTGATGTGATAGAAGAAGAAACAGGAGTCGATTTAGAAGATATAGGGGATCCAGTATTAGAATCGGAATTTAAAAGATCTTTGGAGGACTTACGGTCAAATAAGGCAGAAGGGATGGATAACATTCCATCAGAATTTCTAAAATCATTGGGGGAAGTGGCAACAAAACGACTATTCACGTTGGTGTGAAGAATATACCATCTGACTTTCGGAAAAGCATCATCCACACAATTCCGAAGACGGCAAGAGCTGACAAGTGCGAGAATTATCACACAATCAGCTTAACAGCTCATGCATCGAAGCTGCTTACAAGAATAATATACAGAAGAATGGAAAAGAAAATTGAGAATGCGCTAGGTGACGATCAGTTTGGCTTTAGGAAAAGTAAAGGGACGAGAGAAGCAATTCTGACCTTACGGCTAATAATGGAAGCAAGGCTAAAGAAAAATCAAGACACTTTCATAGGATTTGTCGACCTGGAAAAAGCGTTCGACAATATAAAATGGTGCAAGCTGTTCGAGATTCTGAAAAAAGTAGGGGTAAGCTATAGGGAGAGACGGCTCACATACAATATGTACAACAACCAAGAGGGAATAATAAGAGTGGACGATCAAGAACGAAGTGCTCGTATTAAGAAGGGTGTGAGACAAGGCTGTAGCCTTTCGCCCCTACTCTTCAATCTGTACATCGAGGAAGCAATGATGGAAATAAAAGAAAGGTTCAGGAGTGGAATTAAAATACAAGGTGAAAGGATATCAATGATACGATTCGCTGATGACATTGCTATCCTGAGTGAAAGTGAAGAAGAATTAAATGATCTGCTGAACGGAATGAACAGTGTAATGAGTACTCAGTACGGTTTGAGAGTAAATTGGAGAAAGACGAAGGTAATGAGAAGTAGTAGAAATGAGAACAGCGAGAAACTTAACATCAGGATTGATGGTCACGAAGTCAATGAAGTTAAGGAATTCTGCTACCTAGGCAGTAAAATAACCAATGACGGACGGAGCAAGGAGGACATCAAAAGCAGACTCGCTATGGCAAAAAAGGCATTTCTGGCCAAGAGAAGTCTACTAATATCAAATACCGGCCTTAATTTGAGGAAGAAATTTCTGAGGATGTACGTCTGGAGTACAGCATTGTATGGTAGTGAAACATGGACTGTGGGAAAACCGGAACAGAAGAGAATCGAAGCATTTGAGATGTGGTGCTACAGACGAATGTTGAAAATTAGGTGGACTGATAAGGTAAGGAATGAGGAGGTTCTACGCAGAATCGGAGAGGAAAGGAATATGTGGAAAACACTGATAAGGAGAAGGGACAGGATGATAGGACATCTGCTATGACATCAGGGAATGACTTCCATGGTACTAGAGGGAGCTGTAGAGAGCAAAAACTGTAGAGGAAGACAGAGATTGGAATACGTCAAGCAAATAATTGAGGACGTAGGTTGCAAGTGCTACTCTGAGATGAAGAGGTTAGCACAGGAGCGGAATTCTTGGCGGGCTGCATCAAACCAGTCAGTAGACTGATGACCAAAAAAAAAAGCAGCTTTGTCCAGGGTTGCAGGCCCAAAGCTTCATATGGCGTCTGAGGTGATTCCAGTGGATGAATAACAACTTGACGTAATGCTTATTGTTGTTATTCTCCAGAACCAAATAAAAACTTGTATATTATACACTTAAATACGGCCTTCATCGGCGCTGTAACCGTAGTAGACCAGTCGGTCAGAAACAAATATACCTCGTGTCAACTGAAGCGGACAGACCAAGCCATCACCTCTCACTCCTGTTGCTCTCTGCTGGAACTGCCAAAACCCACTGGAGAACGGCCACCCGCCACTAGCAGCTAGTTTAACACTAAAGCGCCAAAGAAACTGATATAGGCATGCTGCCTGTTCAAATACAGAGATATGTAAACAGGCAGAATACGGAGCTGCGATCGGTAACGCCTATATAAGACAGAGTGTGTGCTGCTGCAATGGCATTTTATCAAGATTTAGGTGAATATGTGCGTGATGTTATAGTCGGCGCACGAGCGATGGGACAGCATCCCCGAGGTAGCGATGAATAGGGGATTTTTCCCGTACGACCATTTCACGAGCGTACCGTGAATGTAAGGAATCCGGCAAAACATCAAATGTCTGACATGGCTGCGGCCGGAAATATGCCCTGCAAAAACGGGACTAACGACGAGTGAAGAGAATCGTTCAACGTGGCAGAACTGAAACCCTTCCGCAAACTGCTGCAGATTTCAGTGGTGGGCCATCAAGTGTCAGCGTGCGAATGATTCAACGAAACATCATCGAAATGGACCTTCGGAGACGATGGCCCACTCGTACACCCTTGATGACTTCACGACACAAAGCTTTACGCCTCGCTGGGGACCATCGACACAGACATTGGACTGTTAATGACTGGAAACATGTTGCCCGTTCGGTCGAGTCTCGTTTCAAATTGCGTCGAGCGGATGGACGTGGACGGGTATGGAGACAACTTCATGAATCCACGGACCCTGCATGTCAGTAGGGGACTCTTCAAGGTGATGGAGGCCCTGTAATGGTGCGGGACGTGTACAGTTAGAGTGATATGGGATCCCTGATACGTCTAGATATGACTCTGACAGGTGACGCGTACGTAAGTATCCTGTCTGATCAACTGCATCCATTCACGTCGATTGTCCATTGCGACGGATTTGGGCAATTCCAGCAGGACAATACGACACCCCACACGTCCAGAATTGCTACAAAGTGGCTCCATGAACACTCTTCTGTGTTTAAACACTTCCGCTGGCCACCAAACTCCCCAGCCATGAACGTTATTGAGCATATCTGGGAAGAGATCTCCACCCCTTCGTACTCTTACGGACTTATGTACAGCCCTGCAGGATTCATGGTGTCAGTTCCCTCCAGCACTACTTCAGACATTCGTCGAGTGCATTCCACGTCGTGTTGCGGCTCTTCTGCGTGCTCGCGGGGGCCCTACACGATTTTAGGCAGGTGTGCCAGTTTCTTTGGCTCTTCAGTGTATAATCGCTGATACGTTACTCTTTGGGGCTGCAGCTAAGCCCTACTTCCGAATTACAGTGTCCTTTCAATAGAATTTTCGTTTAGACATTTTAAAGCTATATTCAGCGCATCAAAATAGAATTCGGATGCTACCACAGATTTGTGCTTCTATCCGCATGCAAATTCTATTTATAACACATCAAGTGAACCCGCTGACATGAGAGCATAAAGGTTAAAACAACGCAAATATGAAAACCACCACAGAAATGTCACAACAGAAATTGAACACAGTGTGGTTGATACCCATATGAAATTACCGTAGCTCAAAACACGAACGCCTTTTGCATGCTGCAAATTAAGGTTTTTTATTTATCTTGTGCACCCAAAACTTAATGTGCAGCATGCAAAAGCCGTTTTTCGTTTGAACTACTGTAATTTATTCACAGAGCCTTAAAAATGGCCAGCACAAGGAGGTTGCACAGGAAATTATTGGGTTCTCCTTGTCGATTATAGAACTGCAGTCGAATTTTGACGAGGTAATTTATTTCGTAAGCTGTTATATTTTCATCGATATGTTGATTAATTAATGTATTGCCTGCCCGATTAAGCAAAGCGCGGGTGTAGGGATATTTAGAGCTCGTACTTCGACTGGGTACCTCAATTCCTTCAGAATGCTTTTTAAAGGAAGTGTCAAAAAGTTGACTGGTCAGTGCACCCTTATGAGTGTTAAAGGTACACGACACAAAACCTAAGTAATATGACACTACGAATGAGTGGTGGTTCTGACTCCCAATAAACGTTTCTAGCGTTAGGGATAATTTATAAACGGGAAACCAAACGCAAAAACTTGAAACACACGATTATTAATAGAGTAAGTATAGGTAAAAAGTTGATAGAAAATACGCGGTTAATTTTTAGCAGTTTTATGTTGTAGCCGAAACAATCTCTTGTTTTACGTCGGAAACAACATTTATTACGAACATTTATTAGAATGTAAGCCAGTCACACTCCTCTTTAAACAGTTTGTATTTTATGAATCACTGACGACGAGCCCACGTCTGCATACTTGCATTATCAAGTGTTGTGTAAATACACACGGAAGTGATGGTCTTAATATGATGGTCTGTAACTATGATCAGAAAAATTATAATACATTCGTTTGGTCTTTTTACCTTACATGTAATACCGTTGCTGCCATGTCCTGTATTTTTGTAGAATTGTTACTTTCTCCTTGGGTGTAGGCTGGAGACGTATTTCTGAATTTAGTCGGTTTTTGTATGCTGTTTTTCTCTTGACAGCTTGGGTGACTGTGGATCAGCGATTTACATATTTACGTAGTGGTTACCATTCTAAAAACTGATGTGCGGAAATTGATTTTTTATTTGTGTTTTATGTTTGGTTCTAATTATGTTTTTACCTAGAATCTATTTTAGTTTTCTTTGAGATTTTTGTGTTACATTTTCATTTTTTCATAATTACTTGTTATTGTCTATGATTATTGATCTTTTCGTGGTGTTATGTCTTTATTCCACACTCTTCATGTTGTTATCGCTGTTACAACAGATATGTTATTTGGTGTGCTTGATTTCTTAGGTTACCGGTTATCTTGATTTACAGTGTGAAACTCTGAAGAAAGTTTTCTTTGTACTTTCTGTGCTTTAGGTCAATTTGTTCATACAGTAAATTTGTGGGGTTGCTGTATGCATGTGAATATATCTCTATTTCCTCAAGGATGTTCGTAAGTGCTACGTTTTGTGTAATATGGTGGCTTTCTAATGCTTCACTTACGGGTTTTACGTCGTGTGTTCCACTTTGTAGATGTTGAAAAAAATGTAGATTTGTTGTTCTCCCTTTCTATGGTGTGCTCTTTACATCTAATGTTGAAGTTTCTACCGGTCAGTACTATGTCGAATTCGTGGCATGTGTTACATGAAATTTTGTAAACGCCAGGGTTGTTGTGTATGGGAATTTTCGAGCTGTCATTGTGGATTTTGTGTTTCAGGCTGTGTGTGTTTCGGTATGCAAAGACGAGGTAGGTTTTGTTCAATAATTTGTTAATTTTGTTTGAGATTTTTCCTAGATAAGATGTGCTTACGTATGCTGTTTTCTTCTTTTCTGTTGTGTGCATGTTTAGTGTTATTTCTTTATGTATGTTGGGAATTTCTGGTTGTGTTTCCCTGTAGTATAATTGTGTTACAATTTTTTCATGTATGCTATTTTCTCTTGACAGCTTGCATGACTGCAGATAAGCAATTACATGTTTGCATAGTTACAATTTAAATAAGTGATGTGTGAAATTAATTTTTTTATTTTTTATGTGTTTGGTTCTAATTATGTTTTTGCCTGGAATTTGTTTTGTTTTATTCGAGAGTTTTTGTTATATTTTTATTTCTTCAAAATAATTTTGTTATTGTCCATGATCTGTAATGTTTTCTTGGTGTTATGTCTTTATTCAATAGTCTCCATATGGTGTAATCCGTGTAAAGTAGGACATACTTATGATTTTTAAAAATTTAAAATTTGGTACATTTTATATATTCCCAGAATGAGATTTTCACTCTGCAGCGGAGTGTGCGCTGATATGAAACTTCCTGGCAGATTAAAACTGTGTGCCCGACCGAGACTCGAACTGGGCGTGAGTCGTGCTTCGGTAGCTCAGATGGTAGAGCACTTGCCCGCGGAAGGCAAAGGTCCCGAGTTCGAGTCTCGGTCGGGCACACAGTTTTAATCTGCCAGGAAGTTTCATTTTATATATTGTTTGAAAAGGCTGGACATTATATGGAAACAATGGTTTGTTGCTCATTATTGCTTTCCCCCGTAATATGTAGGCATTTTTATAAGGCCATATGTTTTTCATGTGATAAGAGTGTGAACTATTGAAGATTTTGGACCTTCATTTCAACAACTGGCAGGTAATAATGGTTCAAATGGCTCTGAGCACTATGGGACTTAACATCTATGGTCATCAGTCCCCTAGAACTTAGAACTACTTAAACCTAACTAACCTAAGGACAGCACACAACACCCAGCCATCACGAGGCAGAGAAAATCCCTGACCCCGCCGGGAATCGAACCCGGGAACCCGGGCGTGGGAAGCGAGAACGCTACCGCACGACCACGAGATGCGGGCAGGTAATAATCGCTATATCATTATTTATATTACAGTTACATACCTTAATGTATTGCATAAACAATATAAAGTTGAAGTATGTAAATTATAGGTCAGGATAAATAATGTAATACAACAGCAAGATCTTTCATGTAATATGAGTCACTTTCATGTAATTAAGTTTTTATATTAAGAGGAATGTACGAGCTAACTTTATCTTGTTCAGTAATTTACTTCTTTGTGTGAATGTGTAACCAGTATCACTATTAAAAATTTCCCAATTTCAACCAATATTGAAAAAACATAAAATTAAGTTTTTGTAACGTGAGTCACATAATCTGAGTCACAGTTATATTTTTGAACTGTTAAAAAAAGAATATGCTCTGAACAGGAGCAGAAAGACAGAAAAAGAGAAGGTAAAAGTTAAAGAAAGAAGGAAAATGTAAAGAATTTAAGAAGCAGCATCTTGAAGAAGCTAGGAAAAGTCAACAGCAGGAGAAACAAAAGTTCCTACAGTTTTGTCAACATAAGCAACAACTGTTATTAGAAGAAAGAAGAGCTAAAACTAGAGCCAGAGGTGGAAAACATAGGCAACGTAAGATGCGAGATCAGCGGCCCAGTGAAGCTGGTTTGTCAACGTATGAGTGACACAGTGCTCTGGGCAATGTCACGGCCCGAGCCAATCGTTTCTTGCCATCTTCACCACGGCATAAAGTCGTAGTTGCTCATAAGTTTTTCAGTGACTTTGAGAGGCACCCACGTGCCTTGCTCATACTGTGGCATCAAGCAGTCAGGCCTGCAAGATGAGTGGTCTGCCAAGCGAGTGGATTCTTTCTTATTTGACGAGTAACATGAACTCTCGTACTCACACTTAGTTACAAGTTATCCTCCTATATGATTACTACGCAACGGAAACGCATATCTGACTATCAGTGATTTACAGAACTCTGACTGTACACTACGCACTGGCAATACCACATTTTCTTTTTGTCTTTTATTTAACGGCTTTTATTAACACGTGGCCATCCCACTGAATATGAATGGCGCACACATTATAAATTCGGGACATTATGACAACATACAATTCAATGGAAAAGGCCACCAATCTTTTTCTTTTCACTACCTTATTTATTCCGATAAATTCTCTAACCTAAACACACAAATTCTATAACCTACAACAATAACATATGAGAAATTCCGCCCAGTGGGCATGGCTTTACATTAGTGAATCTCTATATTATGGTCTCGTAATTTATTTAACGCTACAGTACACTTTCTGGATAGGATGGTGGATCTTTCATTATACCTCACACTTCGACTCTCACAATCATCATCACGAAACTTTCCTCCAGACCGAGCGGTACCGAAGGAACATGCATAACCCGCTAATCTTTTGAAACTACCTTGCTACTCTCCCATGCAAACCACACATACCCAAATTACATGACATACACCACACAACAATATGAAATACTACACAGAGAATGGTTACAACATTATCACTTTCAGCTTTCCCACTTCAATTAATATTTATCCCAGTTTCACACGACACTGCCCCACTTTGTAATTCTACTTTCCTACTGTGAACTCATGGAGATATATGCACGTCTTCCTGTGCAATGCAAGCCAAGTGGCGTTGCTGGATAGACGGCCGACTCACCTTGATTCTCTCTCAGAGTTTAAATCTAGCGTCACACGGAATCCTATTACGCAAAGTAATGTTAAGCACACACGCGAGTCCTCAACTGATACCATGGACGAGTACTTCTCTTTATCCTTTGTCTCATACACAGATTGAGACTCACGCAGTACTCACCACGTGGAAGTACTCGTCTCTAATTTCAAGTCCTGCACACGCCGTTTCTTAAATATTTCAGCTTATGGTACACACGCTATTTCTTAAATATTTCAACTTATTGTACACACGCTAGTAATTCAGCTTAACTTAAGCACACGGAAGTATTTCAACTTATTGCTACACGTGGTTTCATTGTGACCGTTGGTCACTTCCGAAGATTACTACAATCCCATTAATGTTACCTGCCTGACATTTAATTCTTCCCACAAAAGTTCCTGAGATAGAGAAATTATTAGTTCAAACTACTCTTAAATATTCCACATGCATACCATGTCTCCACTCTTTCGTCATTACGGAGCACAACTAAAACAGGTCTTAACAGCACAAGATCCAGCGGCAGAGTGCTGAAATATGGCCGTTCTCTAGGTCCTCTCCCATCTCTGTCGAGGTGGGGGAAACACCTTGATACCCTATTGGTCAGCCACATTTCAGGCCTCAAAGCTCTGGTAAATTTCATCTCTTTGGTCCCACCAAAGGTGGCCAAAGGATCGACTCAAAGATGATCATATATTCACATTCACTATCTGTGGTTAGCAGACGACCATACATTCATTCATTTCACAGATCTCACCAAACTGGATGTAGGGATTTACTTTGTGGGAGTGCACATGCGATCAATTAAATAAATAAATTGTCATTCTTTCCCACACTGGTATCCGGCTTCACTGCATTAATTGAAATTGAGTTATTTTTACACAAAAAATGTGTTGTTCTGACAAGAATAATGAAGTATTTTGTACCTATTTTCAATGTCGGGCGGTACTGTACCCTTTCAACTTGTGTGGAAATTCACGTGATGGAAAGTCGCAAATATCCAGTCATGGCAGCAGTCCACAAAATAGAGGCTTTAGTTGTGAAACTAGACACTTGGTAACGGGTTTCTACTGTCGTGACGACGTTAGTCGCCAGTCACCACACAGGAAGGACACAATAGTGATTAGAGAAAATAATGAGAGGAAGACAGTTCATATTCATCACTTACTCATGTCCATCATGGAAACATATGAGGCTTTCAAACAGGAACATCAGAAATGGTTCAAATGGCTCTGAGCACTATGGGACTTAACATCTTAGGTCATCAGTCCCCTAGAACTTAGAACTACTTAAACCTAACTAACCTAATGACACCACACCCATCCATGCCCGAGGCAGGATTCGAACCTGCGACCGTACCAGTCCTGCGTTTCCAGACTGTAGCGCCTACAACCGCACGGCCACCGCGGCCGGCAAACAGGAACATCCTGAATTTCAAATTGGGAAATCTAATTTTGCAGAAATATGGCAAATCTACATTTGCAGAAACACGGCAAATCTAAGTTTGCAGAAATACGGCCACTACATGTTCAGTTAGGTATGTTTATGTAAATGTCATGAAAATATCATAAATGCTATCAGCAGCCCTTATAAAAAATATGATAATATGCCAGCTTACAGCAACACATTTCTATCAAATATCATACACCAGCCACCCACTGAGTTTTGTTGGCAGAATGAAAGTAACACTTGTCAGAATAGTAGAGATTTGAACAAAGCCTATGAAACTGAAGAGCAGAAATTATGAATTTGTCATGGTATCTTTGGAAGATGCAAGAAAATGGCTCTAAAATTGTTAAAGTAAACGAAGAGGGCTCTCCAGCTGATCAGTGAAATACACAATTTACATAATCCCTCATTTCTTCTTCACTGCTATACAAAGAGAGCTCAGTCTGCATCTTATTATCAGAAAAAGGAAATGGTTCTGAGATAAGATTCTAAGGAGCTTACATTGCTGCATATCGATTTTGCTGAAAATTATACTCGTGTTTATCAAGATGAGGTGCACACTGGCCACAAGCACAAGTAAGTATTTTCACTGGGTCACTGTGGCATTCAGGTTCTCATCACCCAATTGTTGTTGTTTCGGACAACTTAACACCTAACAAGGATACTGTGATTGCATACATTAGCAAGGCACTGTGAACTATCTGAAAATGTGAAGCTAGTTTCATTCTGGTCAGAAGGATCCGCCTTGCAATTTAAAAAATCATTCCACAATGTGGCAATCTGCTGGAACTTTTTTGCTACATCCCACATTAAAGGAGCTATAGATGGAATTGGCACAGTTGCGATGTAAGTAGGCTGCTTAGGTGTTTATGTTGGTAACGCCACGTAGCACTCTGTATGAAAATCAGTGACTGTGCTGGTTGCCATTGTTGGAATATTCGCTATTGTAGTGTTGGGCAGTTGGATGTGAACAGCACGTAACGTTGGGCAGTTGGTGGTGAGCCGCCAGCAGTGGTGGATGTGGAGAGAGAGACGCAAGAGTTGATGTGTGACTGCCAGAAAAAGGAAATTTGTGAATATGGATGTCCTGAATATATATATATATATATATATATATATATATATATATATATATATATATATATATATATATAGGGTGTGTTACAAAAAGGTACGGCCAAACTTTCAGGAAACATTCCTCACACACAAAGAAAGAAAATATGTTATGTGGACATGTGTCTGCAAACGCTTACTTCCCATGTTAGAGCTCATTTTATTACTTCTCAAGAAATCACATTAATCATGGAATGGAAACACACAGCAACAGAACATACCAGGAAATGTTCAAAATGTCCTCCATTAGCGAGGATACATGCATCCACCCTCCGTCGCATGGAATCGCTGATGCGCTGATGCAGCCCTGGAGAATGGCGTATTGTATCACAGCCGTCGACAATACGAGCATGATGAGTCTCTACATTTGGTACCGGGGTTGCATAGACAAGAGCTTTCAAATGTCCTCATAAATGAAAGTCAAGAGGGATGAGGTCAGGAGAGCGTGGAGGCTATGGAATTGGTCCGCCTCTACCAATCCATCGGTCACCGAATCTGTTGTTGAGAAGCGTACGAACACTTCGACTGAAATGTGCAGGAGCTCAATCGTGCATGAACCACATGTTGTGTCGTACTTGTAAAGGCACATCTTCTAGCAGCACAGGTAGAGTATCCCGTATGAAATCATGATAACGTGCTCCATTGAGCGCAGGTGGAAAAAAATGGGGCCCAATCAAGACATCACCAACAATGCCTGCCCAAACGTTCACAGAAAATATGTGTTGATGACGTGATTGCACAATTGCGTGCGGATTCTCGTCAGACCACACATGTTGATTGTGAAAATTTACAATTTGATCTCGTTGGAATGAAGCCTCATTCGTAAAGAGAACATACTGAAATGAGGATTGACACATTGTTGGATGAAACATTCACAGAAGTGTACCCGTGGAGGCCAATCAGCTGCTGATAGTGCCTGCACACGCTGTAGATGGTACGGAAACAACTGGTTCTCCCGTAGCACTCTCCACACAGTGACGTGGTCAACGTTACCTTGTACAGCAGCAACTTCTCTGACGCTGACATAAGGGTTATCGTCAACTGCACGAAGAATTGCCTCGTCCATTGCAGGTGTCCTCGTCGTTCTAGGTCTTCCCCAGTCGCGAGTCATAGGCTGGAATGTTCCGTGCTCCCTAAGATGCCGATCAATTGCTTGGAAAGTGTTCCTGTCGGAACACCTTCGTTCTGGAAATCTGTCTCGATACAAACGTACCGCGCCACGGCTATTGCCCCGTGCTAATCCATACATCAAATGGGTATCTGCCAACACCGCATTTGTAAACATTGCACTGACTGCAAAACCACGTTCGTGATGAACACTAACCTGTTGATGCTACGTACTGATGTGCTTGATGCTAGTACTGTAGAGCAATGAGTCGCATGTCAACACAAGCACCGAAGTCAACATTACCTTCCTTCAATTGGGCCAACTGGCGGTGAATCGAGGAAGTACAGCACATACTGACGAAACTAAAATGAGCTCTAACATGGAAATTAACCGTTTCTGGACACATGTCCAGATAACATCTTTTCTTTATTTGTGTGCGAGGAATGTTTCCTGAAAGTTTTGCCGTACCTTTTTGTACCACCCTGTATATATATCAATTCATGAATTCATCTTTACAAATTTCCTTTTTCTGGCAGACACATGTCCAGATCGTTCGCTCACAGCAACCCCTCAAAACTCTGGCATCTCTCTCTCTCCACATCCACCACCGCTGGCAGCCCACCTCCAACTGCCCAACGCTACGCACTGTTCCCATCCAACTGCCCAACACTACAATAGCGAATATGCCAACAATGGCAACCAAACACAGACTGCACACAGCACAGTCAGTGATTTTCATACAGAGCGCTACGTGGCGTTACCAATATAAAAACCTAAACATCCTGCTTACATAGCTCCCATGCTCTCCACAAAAAAATTTACAAATTGTTTTGGGCAGTGCCCAATACAGATTTGAAATTTTTTTTCGTAATTACAATAACAAAGATATCAAATGCATACACTTATTGATACAATGTTGGTCAAAAGCAAAAATTGTCCTCACAGTCCATAAAGACAGTCCTGACCATTCATCACAGTAGTAATTGCAGTTTTTTTTAAAGTGTGAGCAGTAAAAGAAAATACACACGGAAGTAGTGGATTTCCATGCAGTCTTGAAGAAGTAGTGTTGTCCTTCCAATGGAAAGACAGTGCTGACTCTTGACATGAGGGCAGGTAATGGGCCACAACAGAGCAAACCCACAGCATAGTCAGTCGAAGTTTTGAAGAATATTGGTAGGTAGGTCATCACAGAGCAGGCCCACTGTAGTCCTGGTAGAGGTTATGGTACTGGTGGGCCACCAATGGTGCAGACCCACTGTTGTCCTTGTAGAGATAATGGTATTGGTGGGCCACCAAAGGTGCAGGCCCATGGTAATCCTTGTAGAGATGGCCAGCAGCTGCACAATCACCATCGAAGAGTCTTGCGGATAACATAGCAAGTACGTAAACCACCACTTGTGCACTCACAAACTTTTTGGAATGTCCTTAGAACCTTTTTTTTAATTTCTCAAATATTGTGCATATACTATGACCAAACAGAAACATGTGCAGTGAAATAAAACTTAATTTGAAGAACTGGTGTCTATACAATTATAAATTCACAACATAAGAATAAAATTACAAAGGTAGAAAATATATTATTAAAGAACATAATAATACATATAACATTTGTAGTAATACAGGCCTTACAAAAGAATAGAAATAAATGTATACATCAGTGTCACAGGAATTATGACATAAGTAAATAAATTAGAATATTCAAACATTAATTTGGCGTATGATCATTAAAGGAAAACATAACAGTGTATAATATCCAAACATTTTTCCAAAGTATTTGAGGAGAACAGCATTCCTCATAATATTGAATGTAGCTTAGTATTATAAAAATTCTACAACATGACTATTATCAGATAAACACATAAAGACAGGAAGAACACAAATACACAAGGGTACACATACACATAGTGGAATAACACAAAGGGAAAGGACAGGGTTTGTGTTCAGTGTAACATTTGGTACTGCAGTATAACCCAAAACATCATTCCATGGATCTTTCCTCTTATTTCAACATTTGTTCCCACAAAAAAAAAAAAAAATCCTATCCAAGCATGCTTTCTGTATTTATATGTTCACATACATCTTACCTCATTATTTATTTTCCATTATCTTACCTCATCATTTGTTTCCAAGAAAATTCTACCTAAACCTGTTGTCCCTAAACCCTGTTTTTTTTTGTTCATATCCTCTTTCAAAATAATTATTCTTCATTGTACACTACTTTTTGGCCAAACCTTTTTCTTATACCTTGTCAATGCATTTCTTCCAATTCATCAAAACCCATTCTCTTATATAGCCTACCCCCTCTTAAGCTAACTTAAATCTACTGAGCTCAGATATATATACTAGAAAACGAGGCAATGCAGCAGCACAAAAAAATTAACACAAACAGCAATGATAAAAAAATGCAAATTGGCAAAGCAAGCCGCAGTATATCTAAATTAGCAAAGTAATCACAAGATTACCACTAATATGAGCTAATGTGCAGCAACAAGAAAAATAAATCAGTATTAAAACTGGCTTAGCAGAGTAATACAAAGCGAAATTCAATAGGTGTATGCCTGGCAAACAGCAGCAGCAAATGCAATAACTTATACCTAAACATGAGAAAGGTCAAGCAGAAAAACTATTAAAGTAAAAATAGGAAATATCTATTTACACCTTAATACCTATGTCACATCTTAACACTAGAATGATGGATCACAATAACTTATTCTACCACACAAGTAATCGAGTCATTAAAAAAATTATGTATGCAATTCCTGTGACGGGAAGTGTCTATCTGTGCTCCCTTTTTTTAAGAAAGTAGACCATAAAATCATTATTTAATGCACCTGTAGAAAGAAAACATTTCTATTAGTACATCTATTACATTTTATTTTAACCAGTGTTGCAGCACAGCTAGAAACTAGATATTAAACAAAATAGGCAAATAGATACATAAAGCAAGGTATGAAACGTCATTCACTAGCCACATGGCATTTCATAAGGCAGTAAAAAAAAATCTCTCAACTAGACAGACAGTCATAATCAGATGTATAGACTCAAAATATTTCTCATCATTTCATTAGGCGTTTCAGTAAATATCAGAAAGTACAAGCTCCAAACCGTAATCATATGTTTTCAAGCATGAGCATGTTGTATTTGCAATGTTTTCTACAAATAAATGTCAATAGCGAGGTTAATGGCCTCTTTCTTTTTCATTGAGCCTCTGAAAGGTACTCACTAATTGCTTTTTTCTAGGCGACTGTTGCACAGCTGGACCCCCACAGTGCATTATGTCAAGGTCACCTACCTTCCTTACAGAAGTATTTGTGACAGCAGTTTCCGCTACAGTAACAGTCGAATACATATAAAAAATTTCACAGGCTGAGAATATACATTACAAATGTGTAGAAACAAAATCCAATAAATATAACAGTGTCCAAAAATTTTCCGCCAGCATTGTGATACATTCATGCATGTACACACATTTCATAACTCTTAAAGTACGATTCTTGGTTTCCAACATCCTTTTCACAAACCAGTGTCCCTAACCTCTTCTCATTATTCATATACATATAAACACATAATCACATTCCTCATATAGCATCATCTTATTGTTCATAAACATATATCAGCAGCATAATACACATTGTCATCGCAATAATAACATCATAACACCTCAGTCAAATCTCAAAAACGTCGTAGTTTTCTTCAATAATTTCAAAACATAAGAAAAATTCTCTGCTCATTTCAATACTGTCATTTACCTCAAATGCACTTCAAAACTCATGATCCCATACCAAATACCTCATAGAAAGCTCTCATAGTGTACAATGGTTCCAAAAGAATATGAACAGTTCACAAAATACTGACAAAATACAATTTCCACAACAACACAACAAGTGTGAATTCACTGACGTAGTAAAAAAAATGTTTGTCTCTCTTAAATGATCAGATAGCTGTGTAATTCTGTGTTAAAGATATATGTTACCAA
Source organism: Schistocerca nitens (assembly GCF_023898315.1). Lineage (NCBI taxonomy): Eukaryota > Metazoa > Arthropoda > Insecta > Orthoptera > Acrididae > Schistocerca > Schistocerca nitens. The sequence goes on from NC_064622.1 coordinate 16,818,695, forward strand.
TGTGTAAAGTTGTATAAGCAAACACCATATTAGCTAGGGCTCCTAGCGCTTGCCACACGCTTAGTACACAAAGTAGGCGTGTAACCCCTGAGGATTAATGTAATTATACCCTCAGGTGTTACAGATTACAGCAATGGAATGAAATGTATCACCGAAAACATCCTTTGTATCTTTGTAATTCAAAGATCTATAAAAAAATGTTTTACCAGTAAGTACAAAAAATGATCACTCAAATGCGTCTCCTGTAGCGCTTAACTGTGCTTTTTGCTGTAAGATAATTTCTGTCATTACTTAACAGTAAAAATGTGCCAAGTGTCATAATTATCGTTCTCAGTAAGCAAAGTTCTACAAAAGTCAATGTACTTACCTCGTCATAAACAAAAGTGAAATCCTATGCATATAAATATCGTAGTTATTACACTTATTGCCATGATCAAGAAAGTACTATACTGTAACATATCGTTGTGCTACGGAAAAGGCTGTCTCATTGTAACTATGTCATAAAAGTTACTACTAAAACATGTTTTACTTTCCAGAATAATACAGAAAAATTGTGCAGATATAAAACAGATACAGCGCAAAAGCAACAATGTAAATTGTGACACTCATAAATAGAGTCATGATATAATCGTGAAGCTGTCAAACAAACCAAATACTAAGTCATCTGTAATCTCTCAGAAAGTACTTTAAATCCAGAATGTATTTTCAAGTAAACCAAAATGCTGCATTAAAGTCTCATTAGCAGTATATCCCCCCCATGAACCATGGACCTCGCCATTGGTGAGGAGGCTTGCGTGCCTCAGTGATACAGATAGCCGTACCATAGGTGCAACCACAACGGAGGGGTATCTGTTGAGAGGCCAGACAAACGTGTGGTACCTGAAGACGGGCAGCAGCCTTCTCAGTAGTTGCAAGGGCAACAGTCTGCATGATTGACTAATCTGGCCTTGTAACACTAACCAAAACGGCCTTGCTGTGCTGGTACTGCGAACGGCTGAAAGCAAGGGGAAACTACGGCCGTAATTTTTCCCGAGGGCATGCAGCTTTACTGTATGGTTAAATGATGATGGCGACCTCTTGGGTAAAATATTCTGGAGGTAAAATAGTCCCCCATTCGGATCTCCGGGCGGGGACTACTCAAGAGGACGTCGTTATCAGGAGAAAGAAAACTGGCGTTCTACGGATCGGAGCGTGGAATGTCAGATCCCTTAATCGGGCAGGTAGGTTAGAAAATTTAAAAAGGGAAATGGATAGGTTAAAGTTAGATATAGTGGAATTAGTGAAGTTCGGTGGCAGCAGGAACAAGACTTCTGGTCAGGTGACTACAGGGTTATAAACACAAAATCAAATAGGGGTAATGCAGGAGTAGGTTTAATAATGAATAGGAAAATAGGAATGTGGTTAAGCTACTACAAACAGCATAGTGAATGCATTATTGTGGCCAAAATAGATACGAAGCCCATGCCTACTACAGTAGTACAATTTTATATGCCAACTAGCTCTGCAGATGACGAAGAAATTAAAGAAATGTATGATGAAATAAATGAAATTATTCAGATAGTGAAGGGGGACGAAAACTTAATAGTCATGGGTGACTGGAATTCAGTTGTAGGAAAATGGAGAGAAGGAAACGTAGTAGGTGAATATGGATGGGGGCTAAGAAATGAAAGAGGAAGCCGCCTGGTAGAATTTTGCACAGAGCACAACTCAATCATAGGTAACAATTGGTTCAAGAATCATAAATGAAGGCTGTATACATGGAAGAAGCCTGGAGATACTGACAGGTTTCAGATAGATTATCTAATGGTAAGACAGAGATTTAGGAACCAGGTTTTAAATTGTAAGACATTTCCAGGGGCAGATGTGGACTGATCACAATCTATTGGTTATGACCTGTAGATTAAAACTGAAGAAACTGCAAAAAGGTGGGAATTTAAGGAGATGGGGCCTGGATAAACTGAAAGAACCGGAGGTTGTACAGAGTTTCAGGAAGAGCATAAGGGAACAATTGGCAGGAATGGGGGAACGAAATACAGTAGAAGAAGAATGGGTAGCTCTGAGGGATGAAGTAGTGAAGGCAGCAGAGGATCAAGTAGGTAAAAAGACGACGGCTAGTAGAAATCCTTGGGTAACAGAAGATATATTGAATTTAATTGATGAAAGGACAAAACATAAAAATGCAGTAAATGAAGCAGGCAAAAAGGAATACAAACGTCTCAAAAATGAGATCGACAGGAAGTGCAAAATGGTTAAGCAGGGATGGCTAGAGGACAAATGTAAGGATGTAGAGGCTTATCTCACTAGGGGTAAGATAGATACTGCCTATAGGAAAATTAAAGAGACCTATGGAGATAAGAGAACCACTTGCATGAACATGAGTTCAGATGGAAACCCAGTTCTAAGCAAAGAAGGGAAAGCAGAAAGGTGGAAGGAGTATATAGAAGGTCTATACAAGGGCGATGTACTTGAGGACAATATTATGGAAATTGAAGAGGATGTAGATGAAGATGAAATGGGAGATACGATACTGCGTGAAGAGTTTGACAGAGCACTGAAAGACCTGAGTCGAAACAAGGCCCCCGGAGTAGACAACATTCCATTGGAACTACTAACGGCCTTGAGAGAGCCAGTCCTGACAAAACTCTACCATCTGGTGAGCAAGATGTATGAAACAGGCGAAATACCCTCAGACTTCAAGAAGAATATAATAATTCCAATCCCAAAGAAAGCATTTGTTGACAGACGTGAAAATTACTGAACTATCAGTTTAATAAGTCACAGTTGCAAAATACAGAAGTATGGAAAAACTAGTAGAAGCCGACCTCGGGGAAGATCAGTTTGGATTCCGTAGAAATGTTGGAACACGTGAGGCAATACTGACCTTACGACTTATCTTAGAAGAAAGATTAAGGAAAGGCAAACCTACGTTTCTAGCATTTGTAGACTTAGAGAAAGCTTTTGACAATGTTGACTGGAATACTCTCTTTCAAATTCTAAAGGTGGCAGGGGTAAAATACAGGGAGCGAAAGGCTATTTACAATTTATACAGAAACCAGATGGCAGTTATAAGAATCGAGGGGTATGAACGGGAAGCATTGTTTGGGAAGGGAGTGAGACAGGGGTGTAGCCTCTCCCCGATGTTATTCAATCTCTATATTGAGCAAGTAGTGAAGGAAGCTAAAGAAAAATTCGGAGTAGGTATTAAAATCCATGGAGAAGAAATAAAAACTTTGAGGTTCGCCGATGACATTGTAATTCTGTTAGAGACAGCAAAGGACATGGAAGAGCAATTGAACGGAATGGATCGTGTCTTGAAAGAAGGATATAAGATGAACATCAACAAAAGCAAAACGAGAATAATGGAATGTAGTCGAATTAAGTCGGGTGATGCTGAGGGAATCAGAATAAGAAATGTGACACTTAAAGTAGTAAAGGGGTTTTGCTATTTGGGAAGCAAAATAACTGATGATGGTCGAAGTAGAGAGGATTTAAAATGTAGACTGGCAATGGCAAGGAAAGCGTTTCTGAAGAAGAGAAATTTGTTAACATCGAGTATAGATTTAAATGTCAGGAAGTCGTTTCTGAAAGTATTTGTATGGAGTGTAGCCATGTATGGAAGTGAAACATGGACGATAAATAGTTTGGACAAGAAGAGAATAGAAGCTTTCGAAATGTGGTGCTACAGAAGAATGCTGAAGATTAGATGGGTGGATCACGTAACTAATGAGGAAGTATTGAATAGGAACGGGGAGAAGAGCAGTTTGTGGCACAACTTGACTAGAAGAAGGGATCGGTTGGTAGGACATGTTCTGAGGCATCAAGGGATCACCAATTTTGTATAAGAGGGCAGCGTGAAGTGTAAAAATTGTAGAGGGAGACCAAGAGATGAATACACTAAGCAGATTCAGAAGGATGTAGGTTGAGGTAGGTACTGAGAGATGAAGAGGCTTGTACAGGATAGAGTAGCATGGAGAGCTGCATCAAACCAGTCTCAGGACTGAAGACCACAACAACAACAGCAGTATATGTTCTAAGTATGTAAGCCTTATAGTCATTCCGTAATCGTGCAACTAACAAGCAAGAATGTACACACAGTAACACTGTCCAGTATAAAAATGCATTCGTAATTACTGTCTGAATAAGTTCCCTAGGTTCTTGCCTGGATAGTTTACTTCAAAACACTGTTGCATGTTAAGAGTTTCTAAGTGTAACAAAGCGTACTAGTAATGTGAAGTGAAAAATTTTCAAAACTAAGTTAAAAAGCAGATTATCTCTCTATAAACGGTTTTACATGTGAAATGTGGTGTAAACCTTTACTCTTCCTAGTACGCAGAGTTTCAACTTCAGCGCAATTATCATGGGGTATACGTCGGATTCTTTAAGGTCCATTGTAAATCAGAAAGAATTTGTGACTCAAGTGTTTCTTTTTATGTGACAATGAATGAGCTTTAATGAGAACATTGTGACCAATATATAGTTTCTTTGCATTTGCATTACCGTGTAGTTTTCTCCTTTTGTCTGCAGCAGCATATATTTTTAATAGCCAAATCAATTATGCCTTTGTGTCGAAGTTTACGTGAAATCGGAAAAGCTACAAGCTCTCTGATTATGTATGGTGGTTCTTCATTCTTCAGTACAAGAATAGGTGGTAAAGCAGTGGAGTCATGAGTCATTTCATTCAGCACATTGTGAAATACGTGTAAATATCTGTTCCAATACATATGCTTTTTGTGACAGTAAAGTCTGCAAAGCTTATTGATTTTTTCATAATCGGTTCAGACGGGTTACAATGTGGTGAGTACAATAAAATAAAAACAGGTTTGATTTTATGATTCTGAAGCATGCGTGACCAAACAGCAGATCAAAGTCGTTGTCCGTTATTTGAAATGACTTTAGCAGTGTGTCCAACTTCACGTAAGAAATTTTTAACAAAGGCGTTGGATACAGACCATCCAGTGGCTTTACGTAACGGAGTGAAAGAAACAAATTTTGAAGTAAGTTCAACAGTTACTAGAACCTACGAAAATGCATTCGATGTTCTGACAAAGGGTCCCAATAGATGAACAGCAGCAAATTCTTTTAATTTGGAAGGAATGATAAGAAACAACGGAGCACGATGTGAGGTGGTAGATGGTTTAACTTTTTGACAAAGTTTACAAGTAGACAAGACTCTCCAAATTCTCTTTTCCATATTACTAAAATAAGTCGGCCGCAGAATATGATAACATTTTCGTGCGTAGCTGAAATGAATGTACTATATGAGCTTATTAACAAAATCGTCAGGATTGCAAAGTACCCATAGATTGTCATCAACAGTGCGACGTTTGAAGAGTATGTTGTTTCTAACCAGATAATAATGCCGAATCTGTGTGTGTGTTTTTTCATACCATTTACTTTTGATGTCTTTCCAAATCGGATCTTTATCTTGTTCATGAGCAATGTCCTTTAAAGATGTGGTCATAAAAAGTTTTCAAAGGCTAGTTCCTGAATGTAAGGAATACTAAAAATTTTCTCGAGTGCGTCCGCAACAATGTTCTCCTTGCCGGGAATGTAGACTATTGTGAAGTGGAATTCTTGCAGAAACAATGCCCAACTTTTTAACCTGTCATGATTTAATTTTGAAGAGATAAGGATTGTAATGCACGATGATCACTGTATACTTTTACGTGTTTACCAGAAGAAAGAAACGGAATTTGTTAAATGCCCAAACGATAGCTAAAGCTTCTAATTCAGTAACGGATTAATTTTTTTCAGTTTTTGTTAGCAAGACGCTAGCAAAAGCAATGGTTTTCTGTAGTGTCATTTTATATGGCGTCTTGAAATAAATGGGCACCAAGACCGACTTTAGAAGAATCCGTGCTAAGGCAGAAATCTTGTGACAGATCTGGATGAGATAGTATTGGCGCGTTAAGTAGCGCTTCTGTCAAAGTACTGAATTCCAACTGTACCTGTTCGTCCGAGTTCGAAATAGTATTTTTTCCAGTGAGAGAACAAAGTTTTGGTGGTAGTAGAATTTGCATATTCAGAAAACGACGGTAAAAATTTACGAGAACTAGAAAACTGCGGACTTGTTTCTTTGTGGATGGAACTGTAATGGCTCTGATTGATTCAGGATCCAGTTGAATGCCTTCAGAAGAAATAATGTGTCCCAAAAACCTCACCTTCGATCTACCGTATTCAGACTTTTCCAAGTTAACTGTAACTCCAGATTCTGCAAAAATACGTAACGCACTGTTGAGGATGCGATTATGTTGTTCCCATGAGGCTTCTGCTATTAGAATATCGTCCACATATGGGGTGATATGACGTTTTAAGAACTCAGGTAACATGGAATTTATCCCACGAATAAATGCTGCCAAAGAAATGTTCAAACCAAAAGAAAGTTTATGAAACTGATAAACGCCGAAACAAAGAAAAGCTGTGCATTTTTACATTCTGAATGAAGTTCGATCTAATAAAAGCTGGATCTGAGATCAAGACAACACTTCTACACCATCAAAATTTGGAATATGTTCTTCCAACGTTTGCGGCCTGTCTGTTTCAGGAATGATAATAGTATTGATTTGTCTCGAATCTAAGACAAGCCTGATCGATCCATTTTTCTTCTCAACAACATGTAATGGATTGTTGTATGAGCTTACTGCAGGTTCAATAATGCCCTCGTCAAACATAGATTGTATCTCTGTTCTAACACGGTTCCTATAATGCGCCGGCATTACGTATGGTATAACACAAAATGTAGTATGCTAACGAACACGTAACTGGTATTGAAATCCTTTGATTACTTCCTGTTTTGTGAGCAAAAACTGTGGAATGTGCTTGTAAAATGTCAAAAAGGTCCTGCCTATCAGTGTCATTACAGTTATCAATTGTTTGAATTTTATTCTGAATCAAGTCATTAGTATTGAATAAGTCATCAATATCATCCCTGTCAATACTTGCAGAATGATTGTTAGTGTCAAGTTCCATCGAAAATTCCGAACTGTTGTCTAATACGAAGTAAAGCCGATTAATTTCTTCATCATGGTTTGAGAGCAAATCTTCAAATTTCAAAGCTCTTGACTTACCTTCTTTCTCTAAACTTATTTCAGCATCGTTAAAGTTTAAGATTGGGTTGTATTCATTCAAAAAGTCAACTCCCAATATAATTTCTGTCGACTATAATGGAACAATAAGAAAGTTCATAGAGAATCTGTGGTTTTGACAAAAGAATTCTAAGTTGGTTTGTTGGCGTACATCTACACTTTTTCCAAAGATTGCACCGATTTGTTGCATTTGCTAAAAGCTGTTTCACTAATTGCTGAATTGGGACTGCCAGAGTCAAGTACTGCTGTAAATTTTACATCATTTACTGCAATGTGAATTACAGGATATGCAGTGTTGTTCTGTTTTACGTCGTGTTCCTGGAGTGATATGTCCCTAAAGTCTTCCATTTTTACGTAATTAATAGCCACGGCAGCTATATCGTATACGTTGTGTGCCTGCGAATGGCGTGAGACATTGTCTACTGTCTCTTTGTTGTCGCACGTCGTTATTGGCATTAGGAGACCTAACTTCTACAAATTCACCTTGTCGAGAGGGCCCTGCCCTGTTTAAATCCCGCCAGTTCTGATGCAATTCAGGTCTGTCGTTACGATCATATCGTCTGTCGTCATGTCGGTAGATTCCATAGTTCCTTTCTTGTCGATCCGTGGTGGAGAATTTCTCTCGGAATCGCAACTGTGCAGTGGACCGTTGCATCTGAAGTTGTTCTGTCTCCCTTGATAATAATTATTTTTGTTCCCATATTGTCTGTTTCTCTGATTGTCTCTGTCATAGTCATTACTGCGGAGAGGTGATCTTTCCCTGTAATTATTATTACTCTATATATATATATATATATATATATATATATATATATATATATATATATATATATGACGGTAATATCTGTTCCCGAAAGAACAGTTACCGTGGGTGACCACGCAGCTTTGCTAGAAATGAAATGATAATTAAATAGACACCCTAGCTGCAAGTCCCTGCAGACGCACTATCCTCTGTGCCCGCGGTGGCTCAGATGGATAGAGCGTCTGCCATGTAAGCAGGAGATCCCAGGTTCGAGTCCCGGTTGGGGCACACATTTTCAACATGTCCCCAATGAAGTGCATCAACGCCTGCTTGCAGCTAGGGTGTCTATTTAATTATCATTTCATTTCTAGCAAAGCTGCATGGTCATCCACGGTAACTGTTCTTTCGGGAACAGATATTACTGTCATATATATATAGTTAAAAAACTATGGGTTCCCGGCCTTTGACCTTCTTGTGCGAACGCACACGCTATGCCCGAACTCGTACGGGACTTGGTAGATTAATCTGCCACGAGTAATGAGTATGATGGGCAAACATCTATTAGGCGCACTACGAATGTAGTGTTGTGGACATGTTGGGAATGTGGATCTCACGGGGAGCGTGCAAGGGATAAGTCCCTGCAGACGCACTAACCCCTGTGCCCGCGGTGGCTCAGATGGATAGAGCGTCTGCCATGTAAGCAGGAGATCCCGGGTTCGAGTCCCGGTCGGGGCACACATTTTCAACATGTCCCCAATGAAGTGTATCAACGCCTGCTTGCAGATAGGGTGTCTATTTAATTATCATTTATTATTACTCTGCCAATGGTCGTCATACGGGTAGTGTCTGTTTTGGTCACGATTTGCGTTGTAAGAATAGCCTTGTCGTGTCCAGTTATAATTTCTGTCATCTCGGAATTGTGACGGATGTGACCTGTAATTGTTTTGTTCCTGTTTTTGCGTCCCGTGATTGTCAGTGTCAATTTCCAATTCTTGTAACAGTCCCTGAAAAGCTTCGATGTCGTCTTTACAACGTCCTGCCAAAATAATGTGTCGTAAATGTTAAGGCAGTTTGATTAAGCAAATGCGAATAAGTTCTGAGCGGCTGTATGGGACATGTCTTCAAAATGCCTTCAAAATGTTTTCGAAATATTTGACAAGACTGGAAAATTCAGATTGTTTGAAATGTCATCATTATGATGCTATGCTTTACGCGATCTTGAGTGCCTTGAGACCAATATGCTGAGAGGAAGGCATGATAAATTCTCCTTCACTGTGACAATCGTGAATGACCGAACGCATTCTTACAACTGGTTCATTCTCTAAGTAGCCACACATAAATTCTAATCTGTGCTCTAATGACCAGTTAGGAGGAAAACAATGAGAGAATTGATGAAGCCATGCTTGTGGATGAATGTCGTTGCCAGAATTCTTAAATGTTTTGAATTTACGTGTAGTAATGAACAGTTTATAGTCAAAGTCATCATGACGGCGAAAATGGTTCAAATGTCTCTCAGCATTATGCGACTTAACTTCTGAGGTCATCAGTCGCCTAGAACTTAGAACTAATTAAGCCTAACTAACCTAAGGACATCACACACATCCATGCCCGAGGCAGGATTCGAACCTGCTACCGGAGCAGTCGCATGACGGCGAGTCGCATATCGGTCATTGTTACGCCGTGTCGGTGGTTCCCTCTCAAAATTCGGTGAACCTTGCCGATTTCTTTCATAATTTCCGAAATGACCTGTGTTATTATTTTGTGGCTTTTCCGTATTTCTATGTCCCTCTTCCTGTATTGGAGCGCGAGTGTCCTCTGAAATATGTAATTCTTGTATTACTTGTGCCAACTCATCTTGTACTTCCCGGATTTCTCTTTTGTGTTGCGTATTAATTTGATTCTGATTTTGTTTGAATTTCCTAATTTGTTCGAACTCTTCTGTGTCAGTAAAGACTACCGGTCTTGTGTCATTCAGATTATCATCTGCCTCCGAAGATAAATTATTTAGCTGATTCGAAAGTTCGATTACTTTCTCTGATAATGAACTGATTTCCTCCGTGTGTCTTTCTGTACCACGTTTCAGAGTACCTACTGTGTCCTTTAAGTTTTCCTGAGTTTTTGCAAGTTGCGTAGCCGAATCTGTAGATGCAACTGAGTCAGTTTTAGCTTGCAAGGTGCCGTGATTTTCATGAACAATAGTTTGCAGGTCTTTTATGGCTGATTCGTGATTCTGTAATGTATTTTCATACCGCGAAAAACTAGGTTGAAAATGCTCACAAATTTGTGTTTTTACGTCATTACAGACTTCTTGACACTTCGATTCGACTTTAATTAACTCAGCAGTTAAACCTTCACGTTTTTGTTGAAGTGTTTCTTTAATTTGTTTCTGATTTTTTTCCATTTGTTGCTGTGATTATTTTTGATTTTGTTCCATTTGTTGCAATAATAATGTATTAGTGTCTGGACCATGTTCCTTTGTGCCTATTGGCAGTGCATTTGCACCGGCAGCATTCGTATTATGAAAAGCAGAAAATGTGTCTTGACTTAATGGAGAAAAAGGTGAGGACGCAAAACCTGAATCTACAGTATTTGCAAAATTTTGTCCTGTTATTTCGGATTCCTGAGGAGAGTTGTTGCCGACCGATCGATCGACAATACTTCCCTGTTCACTAATTGTTTCACTGTCCACACCATTATTTTCCACCTGGTCCATTTTCCTATGCACAGTTTCCAAATTACTATTCTGATTATTTGTTAATTCTTTACTCGGTGGCGCTAACACACTACTCTCGTCTTCGCTGCCATTTCTCAGTTTACTTTGTAGCCTAGTGTTGCGTTTTTCACACGCCATAATTATCACGTATTTCACACGATAACAAGAAAAGCACAATTTGAAGAGCAAAAATAAGAAAACACATTAACATAGAACTGAAAATAATATCTAATTGCGAGCGTGGCTGCGAAATACTTGGTGCAAGTCTACATGCATGCCATAACTGTTTTACTGTACAACATTGAAAAATTACAACTACAAAGGAAATTCTCTCTACAATTACGCACTAGCAATAAACAATAACTACAATAGTTACTCAACCTACAAGAAAAAAATCAGAAGGTTCCAATGAGGTATCCTGGCAGGGTCGACATATGAAACTTCCCCTTAGAAAAATTATGAATGACTGTGCTGGTAAACTTCTACGTTATTTGACACAAAGGCAGCTGAGTAAAACTGAACGTACTCAGACAGTTCTCTCTTTGCTTATTCTGATCATCACTAAACTGACACACAATATTTTTTAGCGCAACGCAATCTGACTTTCAATAATCCCTACAAAAGAATAACCCTGACTAACAATAACCTATACCTTTCATGAATCACTTACCTCACAAAAATCTTCGTTACTCGAACTACTGCAACACAGCGAGCGCCAATATTGCCAGCTAAATAAAAGATTCTAACTACTGAAGGCACTGACTACTGATAGGCGTTGTTAGCACATGAAAGATTTTGATAGAGAACAAACAATGTATTTACCTTAATAGCGTTCAAATATATAAAATTTTGTGACATCCACTTAAACAAATTTCCTTTTTCTGATCTACACACATCCACATCCGATCAAAACTCTGGCATCTCTCTCCCCACATCCACCATTGCTGGCAGTTCACCTCCAACTGCCCAATGCTACGAGCTGTTCACGTCCAACTACCCAACACTACAATAGCGAATATTCCAACAATGCCCACCAGCCACAAACTGCACACAGCACGGTCAGTGATTTTCATACAGAGCGCTATGTGGCGTTATCAACTTAAAAACCTAAACAGCCTACTTACAGTGAGATGGCAAGTGTGGAATGCAGTGAAAATGCGAAAGTTCGTAGTGGGTGAGGCATCAACTTTTTCTCAGGCAGCTGCAAGCACCACAACTATGCAGGTTTTTTCCAGATGTCTACTGATGAAACTGAAGGAATCAATGTGAAACTTAATCTGGCTCAAATATTTTCCTTAGAACCATCAGTACAAAACATAGATAGCATTCACTGCTTTCACTACAAGAAAGGAATACAGTAAACATATCTGCTGTCTCCAAAGAATTTCCCTGCTGGAGATCACCGTACTGAAGAGACAATGGAAAGTCTAAAAATTGGAGACTGGTACAAAGTAGAATATGATCGTAAATTATATGATAGAGAGGTACGTGCAGTTTTTGGAAACTCTTATCTAATCAGTGCAATGGAGTGTGCTGGTCAATACCGGAAACAGTCTGCAAAATGGGATGGAACACTGTACACACAGGACAAAATTACAAAGAAAATTGATCCACCTGATGTTGTCAATGCAAGAGAATATTTTCAATTCTTTGAATTTTAATTGAATTTGCAGTTTATTTTCCCGGATGTCATGCTCTTATAATTTTTCAGTGTTTAAAAAATGAAATTTTAATGTTAAGTTTATCTTATTTGGTAAATAATGTATTTTTATTTGCTGCTGGCAGGAAAAACTTTTTCCAAAAATAAGTAGCAAGTAGCATGAGTCAAGTAACACTAAGTCACGCACTCTTTTCAGTTCCCTACTCCTAATAGTTTGAGGACACTTTTGACCTAAATTGTACATTAACCGTATAATGTCCCAAATTTGTAACATTAGGCACAATGTAAATTACTTTCTTGTTCTTTAATTTGAATGTTCTTCACTGCTTAAATATTAAATCAATATCTTTGCCTGAATAACACAATGTATGATGATGATTTACAAAAGAAAATATAGGTTTAAAGATTGATAAAAAGCCAACACAATTAACCATTGATTTCAAAATGTAATATGAGTTACCATGGAATCTCCCATATTCTTATCGTTGTTACTGCGGATATGTGTTATTTTGTGTCTCTGATTCATTACTTTATACGTGTTCTAAGGAGAAACTAATAATTCTAAAAAAGGATGGGAGAAGGCGGCAGCGACATTACATGTAAGGTAAAAACACCAAACGAATGTATTACAACTTTTCTCATCATAGTTACAGCCCATTATATTAAGACAATCACTTACGTATTTGCAGAGCACTTGATGATGGCAGTACGCCGACATGGACTCATCCTCAGTGATTCATAAAATAAAACCCATTTAAAGAGCAGTGTAACTGGTTAATAATCAAGTCATTAGAAGACGCATTCTGCACTGCGGGCTCCGTAGAACAAAAGAAAATTTAGATGTTGATCGACAAAGAAGAGTGCTGTATTCCTAACAAAAATAGTGGTCGGACCCACCTAAGACCACTCCATATGTTGTTGTACCGCTGAGATTGCGGCAAATGTAGATTAGCCTTCTTGCATCGGTTTCCTCGCCATGGCTGGGGTTTAGAGCCATACTTTAATGTAGTCTTCGCGGTTCCACAGGTTTGGCGGAGTCCCCACAATTGAAATAATCATTAAGTAGAAAACGGTCACACATTTTCATTATATTTCCTTCCCCTTCTAGATGTGGGCTCAAAATGTTACAGGGCTATTTCTTACTGTCCAAAATATCAATCTCTTTCATGAAAGATTTGAATTCTTCACTGTCATTCGAAATTATCCTTTGCCTCAAACTGTCGCTAAGGCTCTGACAGAATTGCTTACTATTAATTTGGTTAGTCATTGTCCTTGATTCTCTTCTGGGAACCAGTGAAACGTCTTTGAAGCACCCTTGAGAAATAGCTTTCTCTGCAGCCTTCACTCAAGCACCTGGTATTTCCTTCAGTTATTCAAATGTTCTTACTGAAATCGTCATTGCCCTATGTTATAAGGGAATATTAACGCTGTCCTTTTGGAGGTACTGTGAGATGATACTAATCTATTCAAGAACACAAGAAAACAGTGCACTGTTGCTCACGAACTCAGGGCTTGATAGTGTTTTCTGCAATCCCTTGAACTCTTCCCTTAATATTGATTTTCTAGTCATATGTGTTGAAATTAGGATTCAGAGCGTGATAGGACTTCCATACCGTTTGCACTGCAAAGCTTGAGGCCACCCGAAACACTGAGAATACGTTAGATATCTTCAAGCTCTCCACCCAACTCTTGTGCAACAGCTGACGATTCATGCTGACTCTTTGGAGATTAAAGATACAACCCATACAGTGTGTTAAAAAAATTACAGTATTATTCACACCAGAAACCTCTTTGATTGCAACACCAACCCCTATTTCAATTCGATGGCACAAAAAATGCCATTTAAGTAGTTTGCTGTACTTGTTCTTAACTAATTTTAAAACTCCTGAATTCTTACCTAGCATTACACTAGCACCATCACTGCATGCTCCAATCAAATTGTCATTAAAATAGATTGAAAAAAAAACATGTTTTAGGAGACATTTTAGAAGTTCTGCTTCTACTGTTTCTCCATCCGTTTTTTAAGCTCAGTAATAGCCAAAAAGAAGGCATTTACACAAGCATCACTGATTTCAGTTCTTAAATTCACCATTAAAATTGATTGTGACGCAACAGAAATAGACTAATCAGTGCGTACTAAGACCTCAGAATTCTTCGATATTATGGATGAACAGGGCTTTTTCGTCATAGTGTCAGCAATGCGGTCTATGATGTTGGCACAACTGTGTTTACCATGCAGTGTTTTGCCCATGTAAAGACAATTTTGAATTTACAAATCCACAAGCCTGTGAAAGTCTAAATATGCTTTGTTACTTTTTGCTATAAAATATGCTGTGATAAACAGTTCCAGAAGAACAATTGTTGCCTGACTTAATATTTTCCTCACCATTGACAAACTCCAGACAAAACTTTTGTCACAATGTGGGGGATATGTAATGTGGCGTTGTCTCCTGACCTTCATTTCTTACATATTCTGAACTCACCATCGTATTCTGCGTATCAAGACGTTTCATTCGAGCCCAAACTCGATAGGGTAGAGTCAATTTTACATATTTCCATTTAATCGATATAGAAATCTAATAAATAAGTTCCAAGTGCGCACCGAGATTAACAAGTCGAGGCTGGCGTACACAAACATTCAAGACACGACCGCCACAGAAGTTTTTGTTCGGCGGAGGCAAACAGCCCACTGGAAAGTCCGTAGGAGGGTGAGTTAGCACACAGCTGCACCGACTGGCCGACCACCCAGGGACCAAAACAGTTTTTGCCAGAGAAAAGGGATAATGGCCTGCGTGTTCGCCTTAAAAGCAAAACCCCTGTATTGTTTGGGACAGCTCCAGCACACACATTTTTGACGGACCTAGTGCGCGGTTTCAGAGTTCTCACAGGTGGACAGTAAGATGCTATATATTTCCGGATTGGTTGGCTTAAACGGAGCGCCATTCCCCCATTTGTAAGAGTAATGCTGATTGGCGGAATATTTCTGACGCAATGAGCCGGAGGAGTGGGAGAAAGACAGCAGATGATATACCCTTTCGCATTTTGCTTGAAGGGAAGTGGTTCCGGTGACGCTCTGGTAGCGGGAACAAATAGCAGGTGCGAGTGCGCTCGTGTGTGTACGCAGAGAGCGAGGAACAAAGTCTCTACTCAGTACTGCACTGAGAGAGCACCTCTGTCGCTAGTGAATCAGAGAGATACTCTATATTGAGTCACTCGTGATTAAGCAGTTGCTCACTGCATTGGCCGCAACACTTAATGTGCGGTGTGAACACAGACAGAATATTAGTGCCTGTGAGCGAACAATGAGTGACATTGCGGTGGACTGGTTATCTGACCAGTGTACCACGTCAGTAGTTAGACTTGGGGCAGATAGGAGTCCTTGACTTCATCATCAAGGTGTAGTGAGAGTTCGATTGGCGAAGGTCAATCAAGATATAAAGAGATAGTTTTGTTATTTCTCAGCGGCGAACGATGCAGGCAGCAGTCGTCACAGCTCACGGTATTGTGCACTACAGCGTAGGCGAGCCCCATCTTTCCTCCATTAGAAATAACATACTTCATTCCGACACTCCATTATATTTCTCACGCGATGGCCTCGACCGTACTTCGAAAAATTCAATCGGAAAATTATTCAAGTTGAGCAGGCGTGGCTCTCAGCTTCTGCCAAGTAAATAACATTGTTCAAGAAAAGGGATAAAGGAACTTTCCCGCACTTTGTATATAAATTTCATTGACAGGATTCTTATTCATAAGAGGTAACCTCCTATTCCGAAAAGAACCTGGAAATTTGTGTATCAGTTTATAAATAAAATTTTCACTTGATTTTCTCATATTTTGCAATAAATAATATTTTCCGTTCGTTTAATGTTTTTCTTACACTAACTAGCAATACTTCAGTACCCAAGTATCCCACTAGTTACGTAAGAAAATAGAATATTTTAGTGCCTATTCCTTACAGCGAACGACTCCAGAAGATATCTATTGCTGAAAAGTTTTTCAGGCATTTCGTTTTGGTACGTTAGGAGCGTCTGTCTGACTTCTGTAGTTGTGTGCGGAGGGAATTGCTTATAGCAGGAGCCAAAGGGTACTTGTCAGATCAATCCGTTGTGCAACTCGTCAACTTAACACCCACATACTCACAGTTTTGCCCAGAAGTGTAGTTCACCGACAGTCACCAGCATGCGGTATACATCGTCAACACCTCTGCATGCCTCTGCTTTCATAGCTCTCTAATGCTATGTGCATCATAGTCTGAGTGCTAGCTGGACATCAATTCTGCCAGTCCCCAATGACCATGTATCTACAATTTCACTCACCAAGTTGGGAAAAAAATTAGCACTAGTAGTCAGCAATTGTTAGAGCCCACTGTGGACTGCGCAGAAGATTTTCGGGCGCATGTTATGTTAAAACTATTGTTGCAGCCATGGTTCTGCTGAGCACACCTCATCGCTCTCACAATGCGTGATGTATAGAGCTACACAGGTAGCCCATCAATATCGACTTATAACTGAGTGACATTGATTTTCAAATGATAGACCACAGCAATCAGTCGTCCTATTCTTTCAGGTTTTATTACGCAAATCTAGATTTCGGCCAGTAACTAGCCATTATCAATGCACTATTTCATAGCATCAATGCATGTCCTCTTAAGTCACTGCCCTGTTGTTTGGGCTTCTGTCACAGTTCGTTCAAGACTAGTCTTGAAATCTAGATTTGCCTAATAAAACCTGAAAGAAAAGGACGACTGATTGCTGTGCTCTGTCATTTGAAAGTCATATCACAGTCGTTTAGTGTAGCCACACCCGTAATGGAAGGTAATTTGATGGTGACAATGATGGTTACTATTAAAAAACCCTAACAGATCAATGCATGTATGCGGTGATTTTCAAGTGAAGACAAATGCGAAATCTAATGTCAATCTCTACCCAATACCACGACCAGAGGAAATGCTGACAAAATTGTCTGGGGCCCAGTATTTATCCAGAATCGATATCACACATGCATATTTAAATTTTCCCTTAGACGAGGAATCTGAAAGGTGGCCATTCTTCAGATGTTGTTCATGATGTACTGCTATAGATGACTGCTGTTTGGAGTAGCAAGCACGCCCATGACGTTCCAAAGATGACTCGAATCACACTAATTGTTGTAATTATGTAGGCAGTATTGTGATAACGGATCCTCCCAGGAACAGCAACGTGCGTTGTTTGACTGCCTAATGAACAATGCGTTAAAATGCCAGATTGACAAGCGCAACATTTTTATCTGGTAATAAAATGCCACTCAAGAAGAGGCTCATGTTGTAACCTACCCACCATATTTGTTTCTGTATGAAATTTAGCTCAACTTGACCTCCTACTCCTTAAAAGTCTACGTATTACCAAAAGTATGTCTGCACAAACTGTTATCCAACTTAAACTCGTATGCTGACCTTTCACTAAGCAGAACCTAATTTGAATTGAACTGTAACTGGTCTGCATACAATTTGTCTTTACATTGAACGCGCAACTGAAGTAAAACAGTTACCTGGTCCTAATAAAAATTTCCACTTATCTCGTTTCTTACAACATTGTTGCAGATTCCTCTACAGCACAACAGCAAACAGGAAGCAGGCAGCGGCTAATCTAGATTTCTATTTCTAAATAAAATTTCCAAACGATATTCAAACTGTGAGGTATGATAATGCGTAATGATTGACAGCGGGCTGGGGAGAGTAACTGTTCCTATGAAATGATATTTATAGACAACGATTTCAGAATGAAGTAGATGATCAAGAATAGTGTAAAACTCCACGTGATCTTCACACACAACATACTTCTGAACAATACTATGCTTAACAAAGTGAACAATGATTTGAAAAGAGTACAACGTTAACAGAGAATTTCTATCCAAATCAAAGAGCTTAATCAATTAACATGTTAATGCATGACTCAGCCCCGAGCAAACGTACCAAGTTAACTAGCTGACAATCATTCTGACAAATCAACTGCGCACTGCTGCAGTCTTATCTCAAGCTTATTCTCTTCAAAAAATAAAATTTTCAAAATGTACATTCTTTTCGTTTTCTAATGTACACGTCTTACTCATCTTGCAGTCGTTTACCGTCAGCCTTTCTTCGCCTAACAGATACAATCAGAAGTCAGCACAGCACTAGGGAAGACGTTCATCACGTACCACACTTCTACTAAGAACTTATGAGACTGCGCAGAGGCAAAGACTGTGCCACGCCAAGCTCAAAGATTATTTAACAGTAACGTGACTTGCTCTCTCTCTCTCTCTCTCTCTCTGACGTGCACATCGATAGTAAAATTCAAATGGCTCTGAGCACTATGGGACTTAACTGCTGAGGTCATCAGTCCCCTAGAACTTAGAAGTACTTAAACCTAACTAACCCAAGGACATCACACACATCCATGCCCGAGGCAGGATTCGAGCCTGCGACCGTAGCGGTCGCGCGGTTCCCATCGATAACATACAAACACCAAAACGACATGACTACCTTGCAATGTGCACAGGCCAACATCCAGGAGACGTAGACAATCTGCCACTTTTTAGTCGCTAATTGGTAGGGTTAAGTATTGTGGCAATTTTTTTACTGTTAAATGGCACATATCGCATACCCATTGAATCAATACTGCTCTAAGGAAGTAAAACTTGTGTGGTCTGGCATGTGCTAACATTAGTTCCTGTGATTAAAACTTTGTCTGCAGTCAGTGTCTCGTCTGTCAACGTTTACACTTGGCAATTGTCTTCCCCTATAGTCAGACGCCTCACCATATGGGACTGCAGCCGTGTTGTCACATAAAAATGCAGACGGTACAAAACAGCCAATCTCGTTCATATCGAAGACACTCACAGTCACTCAGTACTATTATTCCCAGATCAAAGAAGGAGCACAGTGATGATTTATGAGGTTAAAGAAATTCTCTTCCGTCTCTACAGTGCTAAATCCCATTTAATTGCAGACTGCAAGACCACGATACCTCTGTTCGGTTTCTGCTCAAAGCTTCTAGAATGCAGTTACAGTTATTCATTACCGATCCATCACACAGCAGGAAAAATTGGACACCCTATCCAGGTTACCAATCAGCCTTGACTAATCGTTCAGTAGCATTAAGGATTGTGCATTGGACTCAAAGGAATTACACTCCTGGAAATTGAAATAAGAACACCGTGAATTCATTGTCCCAGGAAGGGGAAACTTTATTGACACATTCCTGGGGTCAGATACATCACATGATCACACTGACAGAACCACAGGCACATAGACACAAGCAACAGAGCATGCACAATGTCGGCACTAGTACAGTGTATATCCACCTTTCGCAGCAATGCAGGCTGCTATTCTCCCATGGAGACGATCGTAGAGATGCTGGATGTAGTCCTGTGGAACGGCTTGCCATGCCATTTCCACCTGGCGCCTCAGTTGGACCAGCGTTCGTGCTGGATGTGCAGACCGCGTGAGACGACGCTTCATCCAGTCCCAAACATGCTCAATGGGGGACAGATCCGGAGATCTTGCTGGCCAGGGTAGTTGACTTACACCTTCTAGAGCACGTTGGGTGGCACGGGATACATGCGGACGTGCATTGTCCTGTTGGAACAGCAAGTTCCCTTGCCGGTCTAGGAATGGTAGAACGATGGGTTCGATGACGGTTTGGATGTATCGTGCACTATTCAGTGTCCCCTCGACGATCACCAGTGGTGTACGGCCAGTGTAGGAGATCGCTCCCCACACTATGATGCCGGGTGTTGGCCCTGTGTGCCTCGGTCGTATGCAGTCGTGATTGTGGCGCTCACCTGCACGGCGCCAAACACGCATACGACCATCATTGGCACCAAGGCAGAAGCGACTCTCATCGCTGAAGACGACACGTCTCCATTCGTCCCTTCATTCACGCCTGTCGCGACACCACTGGAGGCGGGCTGCACGATGTTGGGGCGTGAGCGGGACGGCCTAACGGTGTGCGGGACCGTAGCCCAGCTTCATGGAGACGGTTGCGAATGGTCCTCGCCGATACCCCAGGAGCAACAGTGTCCCTAATTTGCTGGGAAGTGGCGGTGCGGTCCCCTACGGCACTGCGTAGGATCCTACGGTCTTGGCGTGCATCCGTGCGTCGCTGCGGTCCGGTCCCAGGTCGACGGGCACGTGCACCTTCCGCCGACCACTGGCGACAACATCGATGTACTGTGGAGACCTCACGCCCCACGTGTTGAGCAATTCGGCGGTACGTCCACCCGGCCTCCCGCATGCCCACTATACGCCCTCGCTCAAAGTCCGTCAACTGCACATACGGTTCACGTCCACGCTGTCGCGGCATGCTACCAGTGTTAAAGACTACGATGGAGCTCCGTATGCCACGGCAAACTGGCTGACACTGACGGCGGCGGTGCACAAATGCTGCGCAGCTAGCGCCATTCGACGACCAACACCGCGGTTCCTGGTGTGTCCGCTGTGCCGTGCGTGTGATCATTGCTTGTACAGCCCTCTCGCAGTGTCCGGAGCAAGTATGGTGGGTCTGACACACCGGTGTCAATGTGTTCTTTTTTCCATTTCCAGGAGTGTAGATACAGCTGGAATGGCTGGAGCACCTACAAAAATGCAGCGAACTGCAGCACTGTTTAAAGATTACTGCAAAAGTGTCATGCTTCTGATGACAGAAGAAACAGAAGAAGAAGACTATGAGCGCCGACTCATCATTCAGCCCTCACTCTGCTCCTGTATCTTCCAGTTGCGTCCCAAATCGCACTCAAGGACGTCCGGATGAAGACACTTGCACGTCAGAAAGTTACTAGCGGAAAATCGATGCAGCGGCAGTAGATTGTGCTGACTAGTCAAGTGCTTTACAGTTCATCCTGTAGATGTAATAAGAAATGACGTCGTATCAGTCATGTGGCTTATCTGCTGAGCACTGTTCATGAATTTCCGACTCGGCATGAGATAGGGGCGTTGCGTCAGCATTAGATAGACACAGCAGCGGACGAAATAATCGGCGTTATGTGGATACAATCTCTCACTGTGGCTAGTTAACTGAAGCGCAACTTTTTTGTCGCTTGCGATAGTGTGTATTACCAGAATTCAAATATACAGGCAGTATTATACTAATTACAGGAGTTCGTCTGACACAAAACATGACTGATATGAAATGAAATATAAGACATTTTTTTTTCATTTAGATGACTTCCTACTCAAAATATACATCTAGAGTCAATACACATCTGGAAGCATGGGAAAAATTGTTGTAAGCAATTGTGATACTAAACTTCTAAAACTGCTTGCATTACCATGGTCGTAACCTGCTGCTTACCTGAAATCGTGTCGAAACTCTTTCCTTTAATTCCCATCATCAGGTTTGCAAATAAGCGGCAGTTACATGGAAACAAATCAGGCGAATAAGGTGTGTGTTGAAGCATGTACATGGAGTAACGGGTGTAAGTGGAGATATTTCTATTGGTCATTGAGGACAGTGCACTGAACAACATTACATCGCTATTTACTAATAATTACAGCTGTTACAAGTCGTATGTCTTTAGCTTAGTTAGTACCTCCAAGTACGTGTGGCAAGAGCAAGCCATTAATGCTTGTTTTCCGCTGGGCAGCAGGTCAGGTGTTGACGTGTGGACGCGTGGACACAAAACGATTAGTCTACACTGACATGCGTACTCCACGTGGTGGTGCAGTACGATCGTGCAGAAAACATCAGGTCGTAAAGTTTCCGACATGTCAGTGGGAAGACTGTTCAACACAGATAAAAAAACACCAGCTAACTGACGTGTGTACATATCAAGGTATCACATATAAAAATACCCGTTATACCCTGTATTTTTGAACCAAGAAGTCGCGTACGTTTTCGTATGTGTGCGCTGGCACACCGTCGTGCAGCAAATATCATTTGAAACATGCAAATAGTCACCTGCATTCACTGTTTGACCTGCTGGTGTGAATTCCTTATGGACAACTCCTTTTTAATCAAAGAAAACATTGAGCAGTCTCTTGACGCAGCTTTTTTGCTTGCTCAGTGTTTTCGGCCTCAGATTCTGGACTTCCCTATTCGGAACTTTGGCGGTTTTAAGTTGACGATGATGATGATGGTTTGTGGCGTGCTCAACATCGTGGTCATCAGCCCCCATACAAGTTCCAATCGTTGCATTTCCAGTCTCTCCACTACCCGAAGGATGATGCGATGATAACAATACAAACATCCAGCCCCCGACCCGGCTGGGGTTTGTAAGTTGCTCGTTCTGAAAACACCATGCGCCGTCACCTAAAGATGCAGGAAATGAAGTGTGGATCCCTAGCGGCTGACCTTTTCATGCCTGTACCATGTAACACCCTGCTGTCTTTTTGATCATCAGTGAATGATTGGTGCATAAAGCGACAACATAACATCTACAGTTAAAATCTTCTGAGTTGTTAGGCCGCGTCATATTTCCTTCTAAAACAGAACAGTGTTCTAGCAATAGTGGACACTGAAACACCCTGAAGAAGATCCCAGCAGAGAGGTCGAAACGTCGATTATTTTAGAAGGAAACAGGACGCGGCAACGACCCAGAAGATTTTAACTTAGTCACAACGACCACGAAAGCCTGCAGCCTAACATAACATCTTTTTACATCTTCAACTTTTATAGTCCTGTCTTCCTCAGTTGCGTGTAATATTACGGTATATTAATAATTTTTACTTATGGACCGTCTGACAGCAACTGAATAAAACATAATTTTAGTGCCATACGCGTTTCGCCTTTATTTTATTAATAGGAAATAGCAACCACCAGAACTGTTTATAACCTATAGGCACAATGACAAAAATGTAAATAAAATAGCTAACATGTGTATTTATTCCAGGCCACTGATGATGCCTTGCAGAAAATAAAGGCGAAACGCGTATGGCACTAAAACTGTGTTTTATTCAGTTGCTGTCAGACGGTCCATAAGTAAAAATTATTAATATAACATCTTTTTGTCTAAATTTGCAGCTTTTTTATCCCACTTACTCGTATGGTGTCATTCCACACAGTTTTGGAGTGATACTGTTACGAGATTTTATCTTGGCAGTGGGACTCTCAATATATATTTTGTATGAAAAAGTGCGGTCGAGAATGACACCAAGGTATTTAGGGTACTGGTCATCGGAAAGATCGTTTCCGTTAAGTTTCACTCTGAGCTTGTTTGTTTGTCAGATGGAATGAACATACTTCACTTTTACTTGTACAGGGTTTAAGTCGCCACTTTCTAGAACAGGCGCTAATAACGGCTGGACTTTCTGTGAGAACTGTCTCCGCTTGTCCAAAATCTTTGGTTCTATAAGCAAGAGCGATATCGTCCGCGTAGCAGAATTTTGTTGACTACTGGCGAGATCTGAGCTACATATGTTGAATAAAAGGTGGGGGAGGGTGGGCGCTGTGGTAGACCATTACTTAATGTCCTCTCCTTGCTCACATTTCCTCCCAGGTAAACACGGAAATATCTATAGTTTATCATGGTGTTGATGAGAGTTACAGATTTCGGCATCGGATCGTTTTTTAGTAATTTGTACATCATCCCTTCTCTCCTGACTGTGTCATACGCCGCTGTTAGGCCTACGAACGGGCCAGATGTCTTCACGTTTCCTTGGAAAGCAGCCTCTCTGGGAGTTGTTAGGGCCAGTACCTGGTCGCAACAACTTCTAGGTGCCCTGAAACCTGCTTGCTCATCTGGGATATGTTCCAGAACGAAGCCGCTAATTCTGTTATAAATGAGCCTCTACAAGAGTTTACAAGTGTAGCTCAAACGGGAAACTGATCTGAAACTTTGAGGGTGGTCAGCTGCTTTACCTGATTTCAAAATCGCCACTATTTTTGTTCTCTATAGCTCGCTGGGCAGTGATCCAGTATCTAGGATGTTGGAGAAGACGCAGACCAGCCATTTTACCCCACCATTACCCATGTTTGTCAGAAATTCCGGGTGTATATTATCCACACCAGGTGCTTTAAGATGTTGAGTTTGTTTCGAGGTCTCATCCAATACAGTTAGTGTAAATGGTGAAGAGAAACTGGCTTCGTTTGGGCACCGAGTTTTTAGCGAGGTGAGTTCTCGCTTTACTTTTTATTTGTACGTGATGATCAAGATGTTTCAACTATATGGTTAGCGGTTTTCTTACCTGAAATACCAGGCTTCTGACCGGGTTTATTGGAGGCTCCGCCAAGCTTACGCAGAAGGCTCTATGTCTGAAACTTACATTTTCTACCATCTCGCACCATCGTACTCTTCTAGCAGCGTCAAGACTTTGGAGAAGGTCGTCTGCGATATCGCTGTCGCCAGTTTCACTACACTATTCGTAAAGTTGTTCGCAATGTTCATTCCAGCCCGGTATATATTCGTTTCTGTACCCACGAGGAATAAACTTCTTAGCAGCAGTAAGAACAGCCCTGACAAATCGAGGATAGTTTCTAGATTCTGATGGAATGAAACAGATATATTTATGTAGGTGGTCGGTAAGACTGCACCTATCAGCCCTGCGGAAATTCCATCTGGGTCGCGCTTACAGATCACGCCACTGGGGCAAAGAGCCCTATATCGGTCATTACTGGCCTGTGTTAGCTATGAGGTATGAATTCTCCGGATATAGGCACTGGGTGCCCTCTGCAGTCTCTGGATGCAAAGCAGAGATCCGGGTTGTACTCTCTTTGCCAAGCGGCCGATCTGAAAGTTCCCAAATCCTTGGCGTAATAAACCAGGTGTAGATTTTCATTTTCAGCCCAGTCATTGAGAGCAATACTACATTAATCGTCATTTGAATAGTTCCAGCGACCACGGTGACTTAAAATCTCCAGCAAAATCGATGGTTGGTTGGTTGGTTGATTGGTTTGGGGGAGGGGACCAAACAGAGAGGTCATCGGACCCATCGGAGTAGGGAAGGATGGGGAAGGAAGTCGACCGTGCTCCTTCAAAGGAACAATCCCGGCATTTGCCTGAAGCGATTTAGGGAAATGACGGAAAACCCTAAATCAGCATGGCCAGACGACTGTTTGAACCGTCGTCCTCCAGAATGCAAGTCCAGTGTCCTAGCCGCGCGGGGTAGCCGTGCGGTGCAAGGCGCCTTGCCACGGTTCGCGTGCTCCCCCCGTACGAAGTTCGAGTCCTCCCTTGGGCATGGGTGTGTGTGCTGTCCTTAGCGTAAGTTAAAGTTAGATTAAGTAGTGTGTAAGCCTAGGGACCGATGACCTCAGCAGTTTGGTCCCATAGGAACTTACCACAAGTTTCCAATTTTTTTCCAGTGTCCTAACCACTGCGGCACCCCGCTCGGTATAAATCAATGGGTGGGCAGTAATCGGCAGAACATCCAGTGGCCACGGCATATTTGGTGGCTTGTAAATATTATTTATAATAGTCTCCTCCATTTGTATCGAGACATAATGGATCTCGTTTTCTGTATTTGTTGAAATGAGTTGAGCATGCTCGATATTGCTCCTTGCATAGGTGGCAACACCGTACACACTGTGATATGTAGCACCCGTAAGATCGTAGTCAAAGGTCCTACTTTTGCGAAAGTCTTCCGTAGTTGGAGCGTGTTTCCTGGATTAGAACTATGTCAATACTACTATCTACAAGAAGTATGTACAGGTACTCGCTTTTAGCTTGGCTAATGCCTTCTATGTATAAATGTCGTACTGGGACTGAATTGATCCTGAGAATGCCCATTTTTAAGGCATTTTGATTTGTCAGCATGTTTGTAGCCAGCAAATCCAATATGCGGTCTGACTGCCGATTCGTTCCAACTCATTTCCCGTTATTCGGGGTGCACGTTAGAATTCTACTGCGGACGCGAGCTAGTTTTCCAGTTTCCAGATATAAAGCGATGCACAGTTGTTTTAGGAATTCCAGTGGGTTCCTCTGTTAACTTCGTAGATATACAACGATCATTTCTAAGAATGTCAGCTACTTCTTCGACTTGTTCGACTGGAACTGTCGACGTTGCTCCAGGACGTGTATGAACTCCAGTAGTCTTCCTACTGTCACGAAACCTTGCGTACCACTTGAAAACCATTTTTACGACTCATTGCTTCACTACGTAAGCAATTCGTATCATTTAAAAGTGGCTGTGGTGCTTTTACCCAATTTAAAAGAAAACTTACTGATTTTGCTCCACTGCTCTTTTCACGACCGAAATTTAAAACACACTGTTAAATCTTCGGTTATTACGAACAGTCTACCATCAAAGCGCAGTTAAATTTAGAACGGAAGGTGGTTGAAATAATACTCTAGGTTATTTATGCATTTGTCCACAGATGGCATTAGCAGTTGCACGTGTGTAAGGTCAGTCCCTCTGTTGCACGATGGAGTGCGTATGCTGTTAACACCCCATAACCCGACCCCACCTGTCTACTCTTCCTGTGGGTACTGCCTACGCCAGGGTCGGTTTCTGCGGGAAGGAGGCTTTCTGGAATCTGACGTTGGTGGGTCTAATCCTCCTAAATGTGTGGTCGTCTGGGCATAGGAGGCCACTTCAAGGCCGAGTGGCGATTTCTCCCAGACGGCCGATGTTTCCAACGCCCACCGCAGAGTATCCAGCTTACAAGAGAGCAGCAAATGGCCAATCAGAATGGCTACGTTTCTGCTCCTGGCTCTGACTGGCTGGAAGGACTCGGTGTTAAATATTTTCGTGGAGTATTCTGGAGCTCACGAGATCGAGATGTCGGCAATTAGCGCCCGAGACGCGGTGGTTCCAGTTCGTGGACCATTTGGGGTGGAGTTTTTGTCATAACGTGGTTCTCATTTCGGAAACGTGGAGTTAATGATGATTCGTGATCACCGAAGTTAGTTTTCCGGAATTAATAAGAGAGCGAGAAGCCTTTAAAGACTACCGGAGCAGAATTTTGTCGAATGATCTTTCGCAAAACCCGAGGAAATTCTGGTCGTATGTAAAGACTGATAGTGGCACCAAAGTTGGTGTCCAGTCCTTCGCCGGATGAGACAACTGAAACAGTAGCAAAGCAGAAGCGCAAATAGGTAATTCCGTTCTCAAACGTTCCTTTACAAAGGAAAACCCATGAGAATTACTCCAATTTAATCCTCTAGAAGGTGAATAAAATAAGTGTTAATGTCTCCGGTGTTGAGAAACAGCTGAAATCGTTGAAACTGAACAAAGGTCTAGGGCTCGATGGAATCCTTATTAGATTCAGTACTGAATTCGCGGGTGAATTAGCCCCTCTTCTAATTGTAGTGGAAGAAGAAACCCTGTCGAGTAGTTAGAAGAAAAACCAGATCACACCCGTTTACAGGACAGTCATCCACAAAACTATCGTCCAGTATCCTTGACATCGATTTGTTGCAGAATCTTAGCACATAACGTATCTTAAACATTATGGGAAACCAGTGGAAAGATGCTCCTGCCGGGACAGAAAATAGACGAATCTGTTCCTATTTAAAAGACTTGGGCAGAAAAGTGGGTAACCAACTACCCAACGCTCGTTCCACCTTCGTCACTACAAATTTCGGCATGCGGACATATTCGCGCTCTTAAGACAGATCATTCTCTCTTTGTAGTTAAGCCTTTATAATCAGCATCTCTGTCTCACCGCTGATATCTGTACACTCGTCTCTCTGCCACTGTCTGCTTCTTCTGCCACTGTTTTACAGCATATCCCATTACCACTGTCTCCTCTTGAAATCTGGTTTCGCAGGACAGAGTGGATCAGGTTATGGTTGTGGAAAGGGGCCAAAATCAGTTACTGTCAGTTGCACAAAACACACAAACTTTATTTTCCTAAAAACAATCACACATTCCCTTAAAAGGCTTCAAAATAATAAGGCTGAAAGTCCGAACACAAGTTATTACAATTGCTTTAAGGAATACACGCGGTTGAAGGCCATACTTCAAAAAGAAAATCTTAAGTAAAAGCTCGGCTGAAGGCCACACGCTGGACACAGAAGAACGGAGGTTTAAGGCCTGGATAACAAGAATTTCCAATAGAGAAGAAAATTTAAAAAGGTTTTAAACAAGTGAATTTTCAAAATTTGATTTAAGACGACTGAAGATGTAATCTTAAAAATATTTGACATAAAAGCTGGGCTGAAGGCCACATACTAAACATAGAACGACGGACGGCTTAAGGCCCGGATAACAAGGATTTGCAATACAGCAAAATTCCCCTTTTTCTTTAAAAAAAAAAGTTTAGTTCAAACAAGAATATTAAAAGTTTTAACTTAAGATGGCTGAAGGCCTTATTTTAAAATTAAAACAAACTAAATTAACAGGCGGCTGATGGTCTCACACCGTGCTTGAGACAAAAATCACAATGTAGAAACAACAGGGGCCTGGGGCGGTAACTCTAACGTAAGGTTAGGTGAGATAGGCAGCCAAGAATAAGATTAAGTAATCAGATGGCAACCCGACCCAGGGACAGCTGAAGGACCGGCCAACAACCTAGTTAATTCCGCTACGCCGACCAACGGCACGACAACGGAAAATATCAGCTGAGGACGAAGCTACCAGCAGCAATACGTCTTCAGAATTGGAGTCTAAAAACAGCTAAGGCACAATAACCACTCAAAAATATGAACAACACCAAAGGCTGTCAAACTACACGCGGTACGGTCAGCATCAACACGCCGAGGAAAAACTCACTGCGGAACACTACGCTAATGCCCTCGCCGCAGACTCCACGCTGCACTGTCCCAACCGACCGACTGCCTACTCCAGTACGCACACAGCATCAACATAACTGCTCAGTCGAAATTACACGATCTAGACAGTTCCACCAAAAAACTTGCACAAGAACTCGAACAAAAAAGCAATCACTGTGGAACAATCAGGACGAATGACAAGTCGACACAGAGAACCCGAAGCGGTCGGCGACCAAATATACGTCGTCCGATGAGACAACCGACCGAACGACCAACAAACGGTCGTTCCCGCTCCAGACTCCTTCCGTCGGCCAGTGCATGTGTGTCGCAAGCGGTCGGCGAGTAATGGCTGCTCACTGGCGCTGCGTACCAACTGAACGCCCGACACACGACGAGCCGGCAATACTAGCGGTCGCTTCAAAGGTAACACGACACTGCTCTTATCGTTACGCGCTGCTGCTGCCACTCACGGGCTGGCAAGCCAGCAACATAGTGGCGCCAGTAAATCGAATAAGAAACGAGGCGACAGTTCCGTAAAGAGAAGCTGTCAAGCAAGAAACGGCATGAACACGAGCCGCACACGTCTCACCTCTCTCACTTGCATTGCCTTTCCCACTGCCATTGTCTCCACAGTGCCTGGGCAGCTCAAAAATTCTGGTGGGGTCTGTGGTGTGACCGCCAGACACCACACTTGCTAGGTGGTAGCTTTAAATCGGCCGCGGTCCATTAGTACATGTCGGACCCGCGTGTCGCCACTGTCAGTAATTGCAGACCGAGCGCCGCCACACGGCAGGTCTACAGAGACTTA
This sequence comes from Schistocerca nitens, assembly GCF_023898315.1. Classification (NCBI taxonomy): domain Eukaryota; kingdom Metazoa; phylum Arthropoda; class Insecta; order Orthoptera; family Acrididae; genus Schistocerca; species Schistocerca nitens. The sequence continues at coordinate 16,848,308 of NC_064622.1, forward strand.
CTAGCACTCGCCCCAGTTGTACAGCCGACGTTGCTAGGAAAGGTTCACTGAGAATTACGCTCTCATTTGCCGAGACGATAGTTAGCATAGTCTTCAGCTAAGTCAATTGCTACGACCTAGCAAGGCGCCATTTCTCCTTTGCTATGTATCTAATGAAGCATGTACAGTAACAAGACCAATGTTCACCAATTGTGGATTAAAGTTAAGTATTCCAGCAGCTACGTACTTTTCTTTATAGCATTCATTAAGTATCCTGTTTCAGACCTCACGCCATCCTGCGTGAGCTTATAGCGTGCATTTCGGCTTCCTCAAACAACACGGTGTTGGCACTTCTGCCGACACTTCAGGGTCTATAATTCGTAAAATCACTACTACCGCCAGACTAGCACATGTGTAATATTCAGAACCATCATGAACTTTTTCAGAGACTGTAACCACTTACGTCTCTTCTCTCAGGGAGCCCATCTACCAACCCTCGACTTCGTGTATTTGGTTGCTCTCTACCATTTTTCTCCCAATAATCCGAAAGAAATGTGCGAGTGCCATTCTATACGTGGAGAACGTTTATTTCTCCAAACGTCTGTATTATTCACATAATGAAGAGAAACTTCATTTTGCAAGATATTTCGATATCTTATTTTTCTACGCATTAGGCGTTCAAATTTAACCAGTTTTCGTAGGGCCCCACCAGATTTCGTACGCCTTCTGCATACTCACATGCCGGCAACCTGGTGAACGTGTCACTAACCCTGATTTATTCGTGGTCATTTCTGTAGACCTTTCCACCCTAAAGGTCCTTCAGTTTGGCAAAAAGACGGTCATAGCCCGCGCCGCTGCGCGGGATTAGCCGAGCGGTCTAGTGGCGCTGCAGTCATGGACTGTGCGGCTGGTCCCGGTGGAGGTTCGAGTCCTCCCTCGGGCATGGGTGTGTGTGTTTGTTCTTAGGATAATTTAGGTTAAGTAGTGTGTAAGCTTAGGGACTGATGACCTTAGCAGTTAAGTCCCATAAGATTTCACACACATATGAACATTTAACCCGCGCCATGACAGAGGTTACCGCGGATGTTCAAAAACTTCCCACTTAAACTGCCGGAGCAAATCCTTCACCAACGCAGCAGTACGTGGGCTAGCGTTATCGCGCACTCTAAAAGCACAACGCCGCTGTCCAGGCCGTCTGATGTGTACGGCGCGGCGCAGTCGGTCTAAGGTCTGCTGAAAGTCGATGGGCTGGACGCCGATTCAATCCCCCAACACTGCGGCCATAACCAGTTTGGTGTTCAGAAACTTTCTCACTTTTGTCGGTTTCATTTGAGATTGTGAATGACGCCATTCCATTGATTGGAGCTTCATTTCTTGACAACGCGGGCTAAGTCACCAGTAAAAATATGGTTCAAAAACTCCTCGGCATCTTTGTGGTTCCGGGTGAGAAACGTCAGCGCAGCTCTCATTCGTTATTCTTTGTATTCGTCTGCAAGACACAGGAACTCAAATGGCACACTCTATTCTGTAGTCCAGATCACCACCATCAGTTTGATAAAGAACTGATCGTGAAATTTCAGGAAAGCACAAATCAGTCCATTACTAGTGACACATGTGGCCTGATCAATTATTTATTCAATCCTTGAGTCCGTCAGTCACAGCTGAAGGTCAGCTTCATCGTTTTTCACTATGAACGTTTGTTCGTCCGCTATTAAACCAGATGCACCGTTTCCGAACTGCGGCTTCATTCCCCACATTCCCATACATTTTTCAGTGAATTTCGATAGGACGGAGTTTTTTGCACTCAGATGCCGTACTACAGTGTGAATCTCATACTTGACAGAATCGTTAATTTTGTCGCGCATTTTAAAACACAACTAAACAGTAAACTGCTAGCCATATTGGCCCTAACAATTGCAAAGGTCTGAGACACGACGGTAGGGGTGGGGGAAGAATTGGCGACTCGTCAAGTCAAAACGTTCTCTACTTCCAGAAGCATCGTCGTAAAATAGTTCTAATGGCTGTAAGCAGTATGGGACTTAACTTCTGAGGTCATCAGTCCCCTAGAACTTAGAACTACTTAAACCTAACTAATCTAAGGACATCACACACATCCATGCCCGAGGCAGGATTCGAACCTGCGACCGCAGCGGTCGCGCGGTTCCACACTGAAGCGCCTAGAACCGTTCGGCCACCCCGACCGGCAAGCATCCTCGTATTCGTTGCCCGTCACCATTGTGATCTTTTTACAGCTGTTTTATTCTCTTTATGCCCTTTTATTTTTTATCAGCACATGTGCCATCTATATGATGTGGTCCCGGCTGCGTGTCCTGTGTGCCATTTCGTGAAAGTGAAACATTTTTGGTCCACACCATTTATTGTTTCTCAAAATATTCGCCTTTAAAATTTATTCAGCTTTTCTTGCGTTCGAACAACTTCTGGAAACATTTTTCCTCCGCTCTGATGTTGATAACTAAAACGAGATCGTGGAAGGATTCAACGACTTTTTAAGACGATGAAAATCGTTATCCGCTGACTTTTCGTTCTACATAACGGGCCACCAAGCCATAAATCAGGACAGTGCGACATTAACTGCATGTTCACCTCCGTCAGCTGATCGACGGTTTGGCGTGGTGTGAGATATCTAGAACTGTGACGACGAAGATAGATGCAGTGATTTTGGTTGTTGCTCTCCGTTTCGTCGATGACTTGTGGTAATCAAATACTTGTATAGTATTCAGCACTAAATGTTCTTCGATCCCGCAAAACAGTGTTCCCGACTTGTGCAGAAAAAAGCGATTATTTTAATACAAGTTCTTCACGAACGAACCACTTTCGTCGGTTTCGATTCTATTTGCAACACACTCACAATTGCTTGCTGCTTAGTTTCTGCCCCCTACGAATGCATCACTTTCGTCGTACCGGGCTGAGGAGAATTTATTGAACATTTCCTAATGCCAGTGGTCGGCACACTGTTTGCTCAAGAAGCAATACTGATATTGTGGAGGAGCACCTGGGGCCGCAGATGTACCGGTCTTATTATTAATCGGCAATCACTGTAAATTTGTGTGATATGAGCTCCGGATACACTAAGAGCGTGGTAAGTAGCCTAGGAGCCCGCTAGTACTGATCGTTAAAGGTCGATACCATTCGGAACACTTCGTGTCGACCGTGTTCTGTTTCAGGTTGCTGCCAACCTCAGCGATCTAACAGTTGTCACTTTATAATTACGCGGTGCAATACTGTTGCTTTCAGTATGTGTGCGAGTGACTGATTGCTAACAATACTCGTAGTTACATTTAAGTGCACTACTAAATAAGAGACAGCATCACATAAGTTTGGTATATATGGTTAAATGCCAGTTTTTTTCAACTCACTGCGGTATACGAGAACAGTCTTAATTAATTTGATAGTTCTTGTTACAAATAAGTATCGCATTTGAAGATAAAGGTCTCTGTAAAAAGGAATCACGTATCCATCTTCACTGTTGCTATTTGAGTTTACATATTGTCATTTTGTCATTTGGAGATAGCGAGTGGAACTGTGGACGCTAGAAAATGGAGCGCCAAGTTGAGAAATCGCATTTCCCACATACGAGGGTTGGAACTTAAATAGTGGCAACTATTTATTCACAACCGATACAAAAGAGTTACACGTGTGTACCTGTTACTGTCCTTCAAATTAGTCACCAGCGTTGTGTAGAACCCGTTGCCAGCGATGTGGAAGGCGTAGTGTACCGTTAGCACAGCCTGTTCTGTTGATGGTGCGAATGGAGCGGTCTACTGCCTGTTGAATCTCTGGAACAGAGTTTAAACAGTATTTTACGTAACGCACTTCTTTCTAGGCGAATCAAATAGTTATTGAGGGGGGGGGGGGGGGGGGACAAGAAACATTAACTATCACATCAATACTATCCCACACACATGGTCAAGTTGTGGTAGCCAAAAGAAATGCAAAAAATACGGACACACAAGATCATTCCTTCTCTGTCTTACACTCACCCACTACAATATGGTGATTCACTCGCCTACTATACATTTTCGGATCGAAACTGCAGTTTACCAATGTGGCAGTTGCTCCAACCGATCACGTGGCGTGAAAGCAAGTACACAAAGGAAACATATGAAAAATAAATAAAAAATCCCCCAAAATATTACTGTAAAAGAAAAACCACATTAAACTAGATTAAATGAGTGAACTTCCTTTAAAGACAGAGCAATAGTGCGACGGTGAGCTTAAGGCCCATGGTGCGTGGCCTGACGAAGGCACAAATGCAAAATTCTACTAAAATTTGACTAAATTATTAAAATAAGCTCCCTTATGGGGGTTTCGTGTTAATACCACACCTGATTTCAACATCTGGACCATATCAACGAGCAGATTTGATGCATTCTGATATCTTTGTTAACATTATCAAAATCGAAAGCTGCGCCTCCACGTCTGTCCAGCACTGCTACCCAAGAACACGTGGACCTGCGGACACCTCGCCCAAGGCCGGTATTACACTATCAAATTTCTTTGTCAAAGATTTCGTCAAAGATGTGATCAAATATTCCGTTAAATATATTTGACAAAGATCTTTGACGTAGCGCTAGAAGGGGTATTACACTGTCATCATATTTTTCGTTAAAGTTCAAGATGGCTGACAACAACAACTTATTAACTGCAGCAGTTGCATGTACCACAATTGCACTGTGTGCACATGCGGAAGAGAAGCGGGGTGGAAAAAGGGAAAAAGAAAACAAACCTGGGTAAAGCCGTGGGTTTTACGACGACACTATAAAAGCATTCAACAAAACTTGTTACGTGAGCTTGTAGTGGAGGACGTCAAGTCGTACACCAATTACTTAAGAATGGATGAGCATACGTTTCTGTATGTGCTCAATGAAGTGTATCCTCATATCACAAAGCACAATATTCACTTAAGAACTGCTACATCTGCAGAAGACAGGCTCACTGTAACACTCCGATTCCTTGCTACAGGAGAGGGTTAGGTTAGGTTAGGTTAGGTAAGGTCAGGTCTCCAATCTTCTTAATCTATTTCTGTATTCAGGGTGCCTCACGTTGTAAAGCGCCTCATCAGCTTCATACATCTCTATTAATTTTGTAGTTGTCGGCACACACCAATTGTATTTACCGGCAATGTTTATAAAAACACTACAGATGACAGAATGCAGCGATGTGGTAACATGTCACATTGCAGTGAACAGAAGACAAGCGACTTCTTTGATCAAAACTACAGTGAGGCCCTGGTGTCCCAGCTATCTTGTCTACCCAAAATATCTCTGGAACAATAACAGCTATTGGAAAACGACTTTCACCGGTATCAATGTAGGGCTGGGGCCCATGAATGTACATATTTGGAAACATTCTGAAAAGAAAGCATATGTGTTTTTTAACACAAACTTATGTTTTTTAAATGTACCTCCTATATTTTTTCTTCAGCAATCCATAGTATGACAAAGCACATACACAATGGCGTTGATTGTATCGCAATATTCCCATTACATCCCGAGATATTGAGACGCGAAGTTGACGCTTGAAACACCCGACATGCGCTTCTAGCGCACGTCCTGAGGCTCAGGCGTGAACCCCATGCTGCCCGTAATTGCGATGTGATTGACATGTGTAATCACACCTCCATACTTATCAAGAGGGATACTTACTTGTCAATCACATCGCGATTACGGGCAGAATGGGGTTCACGCCTGAGCCTCAGGACGTGCGCTAGCAGCGCATGTCGGGTGTTTCAAGCGTCAACTTCGCGTCTCAATATCTCGGGATGTAATGGGAATATTGCGATGCAATCAACGCCATTGTGTATGTGCTTTGTCATACTATGGATTGCTGAAGAAAAAATATAGGAGGTACATTTAAAAAAACATAAGTTTGTGTTAAAAAACACATATGCTTTCTTTTTAGAATGTTTCCAAATATGTACATTCATGGGCCCCAGCCCTACATTGATACCGGTGAAAGTCGTTTTCCAATAGCTGTTATTGTTCCAGAGATATTTTGGGTGGACAAGATAGCTGGGGCACCCTGTATATATATAAAGTATGTGCAGTGGTCTATCAGAACATTTTAAGACTATTTACAACAAATCATATATCAAATTGAAGGCAAAATAACCTAGTTGTTCTTGCAAATGTTCAGTATGTGCACTTTTACTTATACGGCACACATCCAACCTGAAATCCATTTCTTTCCGCGCTTTGGGTAACCAGCCAGAGGAACGGAATTAAGTTCTGCATCTCAAGTCTGGCAAATCATTAGGCAGTGGCGGTACGAATACTCGATCTTTCATAAAGCCATAAAGGAAAAAATCTCATGACGTGAGATCAGGTAAACGTGGAGGTCACTGGAAAAGAGCTCTGTCGTACTGACCATTGCGGCCAATCCAGCGGTCACGGACTTCGACGTATAATCACTCTCGTAAAGAGAGATGCCGATAGGGAGGGACTTCATCTTCTTGCCAAATAAAGCTTTGAGGTTCGCCTTCTAATTTCGGAAAGAGCCACTCTTGCAACATATCCAGATAAGTCAAGCCACCCCTTTTACTGTAGGTTCAGCGAAAATTTTAAAAAATGGTGCATAAGCTTGACGTCGGGACACAGCGCAGAAAATGTTTAATTTTGGGAAATCTCTTTGCTGCTGTAGAATTTCTTGAGGGTGTTCTAACCCCCAATACGAGTATTTTGGATATGTACCTTCCCAGTTACATGAGAAGTTTTCATATCTCTGAAATCACACGGTCAAGGAAGTCGTCCTCCCACTGCGACACTAAACTTTCAACGCAACGCACGTTGAACTGAAATTACGGATTCACCCTTAGCAAACACCAGAACATAAGACGGTTTAAACTCGAGAGGCACAATTTTGCCTATGGGTCCTGCAGGCGGAAAAAAACAAAGCAGCAGTCGTGCATGTGCGTGTCTTCGACTGTCCGAGTTACTGTTTGTGACCTTGAGCGAACAAACTGCAACACTTGTATAACTGGGACATTCTTCTGTGGAAGCTCTGTGTGACAAATCAGCTCTGGGGTGGACTATTATTAAAATACATTTCGTACAAACTGTAGCTGCAGAACAGCATACAACAGAAATGTTCAATATTGTTATAAATTATGGCTCACAATGGCGGGCCGTTTGAATATCTGATTGACGACCACTACCATGTACCAAGTGACATGACGCTGTTCCTCATCTTCGATCAAGTTATGAGGAATATGCCGGGGAAAGATCTTGTTCACAGCTGAATGTCCATGCAAAATCGAATGTACTGCAGTCTCTTACACGCCTAACGACTCCTACGTCTCATGGTAGGTCAGACGTTCAATCACGTTCCGCATATCATCGACGTTTTCTTGGAAGGACAGCCGGCCGCGGTGGCCGTGCGGTTATGCCGCTGCAGTCCGGAACCGCGGGACTGCTACGGTCGCAGGTTCGAATCCTGCCTCGGGCATGGGTGTGTGTGATGTCCTTAGGTTAGTTAGGTTTAAGTAGTTCTAAGTTCTAGGGGACTTATGACCTGAGATGTTGAGTCCCATAGTGCTGAGAGCCATTTTTCTTGGAAGGGCAACCGATTTAGGTTGACCTTTACGAAATCTGTCGCTGGCGAGAGAAATGTCACGACTAAATCCTGCAATCAAGGTGTAAACAGTCAACTTCTGGAGGCGAGTGATTAGCATACATTGAAAGATGCGGTCCGAGACACTGATACTGAGTTAGTGAATAAACCACACCATTAAAACTTGCAAGTACATTCTTCATCTTTTTCGCAATACAATTACTTACTACGTTCACTCTAAACTAAATTTCCGGCCAGTTTCTGAGCTGCCATTGTTTTGAAAATAACAAGCTGGTTTGATGCAGCTCTCCGTGCAATTCTATCCTGTGCAAGCCTCTTCACCTTTGAGTAACCATAGCAACCTACATCCTTCTGAATCTGCTTATTATATTCATCTCTTGGTCTCCCTCTACGATTTTTACCCTCCACGCTTCCCTCTAGTAATAAATTGGTGATGCCTTGAAGCCTCAGAACATGTCCTACCAACCGATCCCTTATCCTAGTCAAGTTGTGGCACAAATTCTTCTTCTCCCCAAATCTGTTCAGTACCTCTTCTTCAGTTACGTTATCTACCCATCTAATCTTCAGCATTCTCCTGTAGCACGACATTTCGAAAGCTTCTATTCTCTTTTTATCTAAAGTGTTTATCGTCCATGTTTCACTTCAATACATGGGCACACTCCAGACAAATACTTCCAGAAAAGATAAAATTCTGTTCTTCAGAAATGCTTTTTATCCCACTGCCAGTCTGCATTTTATATCCTCTCTACTTCGACCATAATCAATTATTTTGATACTCAAATAGCAAAACTCATCTACTGCTTTAAGTGTCTCATTTCAGGAGTGCTAGATCTGCAAGGTTCGCAGAAGAGCTTCTGTAAAGTTTGGAAGGTAGGAGACGAGATACTGGCAGAAGTAAAGCTGTGAGTAGCGGGCGTGAGTCGTGCTTCGGTAGCTCAGATGGTAGAGTACTTGCCCCCGAAAGGCAAAGGTCCCGAGTTCGAGTCTCGGTCGGGCACACAGTTTTAATCTGCCAGGAAGTTTCATATCAGCGCACTCTCCGCTGCGGAGTGAAAATCTCATTCTGAAAGCCTTACGTTTTCTTGTGGAACTGAGAATACAATGCCATCGGCAAACCTCAAAGTTTTTATTTCTTTTCGTAAACTTTAATGCCCGCTCTAATTTTTTCTTTGGTTTCCTTTACTCCTTGTTCAATACACAGATTGAATAAGCTCTGCTATAGGCTACAATCATGTCTCACTCCCTTTGATGCCTCTCGAATCTTATCAAACTGTCGTGTGCTTTCTATACTAGTCGTAAATAGCCTTTCATTCCCTGCATTTTAACCCTGCTATGTTCAGAATTTCAAAGACAGTATTGCAGAGTACATCGTCGAAAGCTTTCTCTAATCCTAAAGATGCTATAAACGTAGATTTGCCTTTCTTTACCTACCTTCAAACATAGGTCGTAGTGTCAGTATTGCAACACGAGTATGTCCTACTGCGAGCATTAAAGTACACTGAAATTGATGGAGGACGTCTTGAGAATTAAATCCGTACTATTTAAAATTCATTGTTAATTGTTGTTAATTTACTGGAACGGCTGAAAATGTGTTATGAGTTGTTGTGAATCTGTAATCTCGTAAATAATAGCCGCAAACACACAAACACAAGTGTTAAAAAAGTGTTTCCTATCGAGCTTAAAAGGAAACTCTCGGAATCACCTGTACTCCTATCGTTGAAGGTTCGTGTGCGACACATTTGTGACTTTCGTTGTTTCGATCATATGACTTCTGTCTGTGAACATTCATAATGGCACGAGCCGATAAGATGATCATACCGTGTGTTTGCACTATCGACTTGGTCATCACCTCTTAATCTACTGCATGAACACAACAGCAGCAATATTCGATTTCAAAAAAGTAAAATACTCTCTATACCACTATAAAACGCAGTCGTCTTCTCAAAATCGTGTTGTGTATCAGGAGCCCGACATTGGAAAGCTCATCCTTGAAATCTGGAAGAAATTAAATTCTTTTTACATTCAGAACACACGAACGCAAAAGATACAATATATATATATATATATATATATATATATATATATATATATATATATATATATATATATATATATAGAGAGAGAGAGAGAGAGAGAGAGAGAGGGATTGTGATTTTAAAATCAGATTCAGAGAGCACAATTACAAGAACGTAACTGTCCTTAGATGTCACTTGGCAAGTGTGATTCATTCTCTCTGGCCTATTGGTAGTGCAGTGTGCATCTTACACATTGAATCTAAAAGCTTAGACCTACACTTACCTGGAGAACTTGAAATCTATATATATTGCTTGAAGAACCGACAGAACGTCCTGCATGAAAATTACTTAAAGTGGGAAATTGTTTTCTGACATTTATAAGGCTCTATTGGATGTATAATTCTGGCAACATCTTTGTATTGCAGACTTAACTATACCTCCCCCTCCCCCACACCTCCCCCTACCCCACCTACCCACTGCCATTAGCCCCCTCCCCCGTACACCTTCTACTGTGGTTTGTTTTCTTTTCATTGTTTCATAAGTATCGACTTTTTGCTGTAAGTTTGGAAATTTTTGGTTAGGTCTTATGGGACGAAACTGCTGAGGTTATCGGTCCGTAAGCTTACGCACTACTTTAACTAACTTACGCTAAGGACGATTCACACACCCATACCCGAGGGAGGACTCGAACCTCCGACGGGGAGAACCGCGCGGACTGTGGCAAGACACTTTAGGTCGCGCGGCTACCCCTTTTGCTGATATCTGTCTGCATGTGCTAAATGTTTCTCTTTATTATAAGCTATGTCTCACGTTTTTATACGATGGCTTGGTTACATTTAGTACTCAAATTTAAGAAGTTTGGAGTATTTCAGTTCTTAGCATTCATTTACTGTTGTCTAGATTTTTTGTATTTCCCGTCCCCTCCCAACAACCTAGCCTCCCCCCGCCTGGCTTTCCTCCAACCCTTCTCTTCCTCCCCCCCCCCAATCACTTTTTCCCTCTCCCGCCCATTGTTTTGTTATTGATATTGCGTTTTACTTTTTTAACATATTACGTTGTAATGCCTTGTAGTACTTGTTTTTTACTCTTTGACGAGTAGTACGAGGTGCATTCAAGTTCTAAGGCCTCCGACTTTTTTTCTAATTAACTACTCACCCGAAATAGATGAAACTGGCGTTACTTCTCGACGTAATCGCCCTGCAGACGTACACATTTTTCACAACGCTGACGCCATGATTCCATGGCAGCGGCGAAGGCTTCTTTAGGAGTCTGTTTTGTCCACTGTAAAATCGCTGAGGCAATAGCAGCACGGCTGGCGAATGTGCGGCCACGGAGAGTGTCTTTCATTGTTGGAAAAAGCCAAAAGTCACTAGGAGCCAGGTCAGGTGCTAGGGAGCATGAGGAATCACTTCAAAGTTGTTATCACGAAGAAACTGTTGCGTAACGTTAGCTCGTTGTGCGGGTGCGTTGTCTTGGTGAAACAGCACACGCGCAGCCCTTCCCGGACGTTTTTGTTGCAGTGCAGGAAGGAATTTGTTCTTCAAAAGATTTTCGTAGGATGCACCTGTTACCGTAGTGCCCTTTGGAACGCAATGGGTAAGGATTACGCCCTCGCTGTCCCAGAACATGGACACCATCATTTTTTCAGCACTGGCGGTTACCCGAAATTTTTTTGGTGGCGGTGAATCTGTGTGCTTGCATTGAGCTGACTGGCGCTTTGTTTCTGGATTGAAAAATGGCATCCACGTCTCATCCATTGTCACAACCGACGAAAAGAAAGTCCCATTCGTGCTGTCGTTGCGCGTCAGCATTGCTTGGCAACGTGCCACACGGGCAGCCGTGTGGTCGTCCGTCAGCATTCGTGGCACCCACCTGGATGACACTTTTCGTATTTTCAGGTCGTCATGCAGGATTGTGTGCACAGAACCCACAGAAATGCCAACTCTGGAGGCGATCTGTTCAACAGTCACTCGGCGATCCCCCAAAACAATTCTCTCCACTTTCTCCATCATGTCGTCAGACCGGCTTGTGTGTGCCCGAGGTTGTTTCAGTTTGTTGTCACACGATGTGCTGCCTTCATTAAACTGTCGCACCCACAAACGCACTTTCGACACATCCATAACTCCATCATCACATATCTCCTTCAACTGTTGATGAATTTCAATTGGTTTCACACCACGCAAATTCAGAAAACGAATGATTGCACGCTGTTCAAGTAAGGAAAACGTCGCCATTTTAAGTATTTAAAACAGTTCTCATTCTTAACGCTGGCGGTAAAATTCCATCTGCCGTACGGTGCTGCCATCTCTGGGACGTATAGACAATGATCACAGCCTCATTTTAAAACAATGTGCATGTTTCTATCTCTTTCCAGTCCGGAGAAAAAAAATCGGAGGCCTTAGAACTTGAATGCACCTCGTATAACTCTGCTGTGTGTTGCTTTGCTTATGGTTTAATAATGTGTAGTAACTTGCCTACTTAACTGGCTCACCTTACAGTGCGCCTGTGCTCACTAGTACAAGGGATAAACTTTGCTATTGACAGTTCATTTTTCTACGATTCATTGAATTATTCTACATCATATGATTATTTTTCTTGGTCAGCCACGCCAGGCAGTGCACTTGTATTGTGACGTCAGATTATCTCACCCCATATTTGGGCTCTACGACTTTGTTGTTTTAGGTCACATGTATTACATCCATCGTTTCAATATATTATGTTTTTTATTCTTATCTGTTTTTAGTTCTTCTGTATTTTAAATTTGTTATGCGCTATATATAAAAATTGGAACGACATAGAGCAATGCTACTGCCTGTACAGAACGTAGTCTACTTCTTTATTACCAGAAATAATATGGCGTCTTGTAAACTGCTTTTTAAAAAAGAAAAAAAGTCTTTTGCCCTGGATGTTGTCTCTTCCTATTACAAATCTGAAATATTGTACTGAACTACTGTTATTCAGAATGAAGTCTTCTCCAAGCTTGATGACACTGTAATACCCCACAGTCATTCACGTAACGGCAACTGGTGTTAAACTTTTTTTAATTTGTACACAGCTCGGGATTCTTGTATACTCTGTTCATATATATCATGTAACTGTCAGGTCCACTGTAAACCTTCAGTGCCGGGTATGTGCCTTATGTCTACACATTTAGAAGAATGGTGCGTATTGATTTTGCAACTTCTTTTTCATCTATAGTTGTATGTAATACTCTACTTCTCCCAGGTCATCTGAAGATGGCATAAGAAGAAAGGCGTCATTTTGGATCAAGAAAGTCATTTCGTATTCAGTTAATGGCATTACCTTGCGACCTACTCAGCTTTCATCAGACTACACACACAGTTGATGGTTCACCTTCTACCACAATAGCCGTCTCTTCCAGATACCTGCCTACAACTGGCTCTTATCCACCTCCATTCTCCCAACACTCCCCCCCCCCCTCCCCTTGTCTATGGAGTCCTCTATTGAGGACTATGTAGCTTAACAGCTATTGTCACTACTATTTCAACTTCTGCTCTCTTATTATCCCTTCCGTTCCTGATGATACTACACATGACGTCAAGAGTGCTAAAGTAGTCAATATTACTGTTATTCTTAATGTTTTCTACGATTCTCATTTGAATGGTAGGGTCCGATAGGTAGCGAAATGGAGACCATAGTGAAAATCCAATGAAGTTTTGCACTGATGTGTTGGGCAGGGTCTCTAGTATGCCGATAGATAGCGCCACGGTGCTCTTCTCAGTTGTGACCGCACAGTGAGCGCCTAAGGACGCCTACAAAACAGTGTCTCCCACAAAGTGTGGGTGTCCACTGAGGGGTTTCGCCTGATTTCATACAACCCCACATCACGTGCCTGTCATGCATTTCCTTCTTCATGACAGTTCTCGGCCGCATACTGCAGCGTTTTCGGTGGGAAGTGTTTGGCAACCCACCGTACAGACCAGACTTGGCTCCCCTCGAGTTTCATCTCTGCTCACACGAACCGCTGGCTATTAAGACAGCATTATGGCACAGGCAATGAACTGCAGACGAGCGGAGAGAATTGACGGAAAGCACACGCGGCTGCCTTGCATGACGAGGTTATCGCGAAGTTTGTGGATCAGTACGACAAATGTCTAAGTCGGTGCAGTGACTACGTAGAGAAGTAGCTGAAAGGTGTAGCTAAGTGTTGCAAGTAAAACTTTTTTTTTTCGCTGTGATTTCAATTTCGAGACCGATCGGACCTTACTATCCTTACAAACCCTCGTATTATTACTATTATTATTTCTTTCCTTTCTCAGACGTTATGTCTGGTTAAAAATGAAAAGTGACGCGGACATTGATCAAGCGTGACTTCCTTTTAACTGTACAGTATATGTTACATTGCATTTAGGAACTTTCGGGTAATTGAACATGTATCAATAATTACAGATTTCTGTGGTTGTATATATACGTTTGGATGAAACTGTATTCCGTTGATGTACTGGTGGATATTGTGTGGTATGAGTCCTGTAGTTGATAGTACGATTGGTATGATGCCACATATCCTTGACTTCCTCAGCCAGCTGGATGTATTTTTCAGTTTTCTCTCCTATTATTATTATTATTACATTATATTGGCTTCAAATGGCTCTGAGCACTATGCGACTTAACTTCTGAGGTCATCAGTCGCCTAGAACTTACAACTAATTAAACCTAACTAACCTAAGGACATCACACACATCCATGCCCGAGGCAGGATTCGAACCTGCGACCGTAGCGGTCGCTCGGTTCCACACTGTAGCGCCTAGAACCGCACGTACATTATATTATTATTACAATATATATATATATATATATATATATATATATATATATATATATATATACTTATCGCGAATGGACCCAGAAGGATCACGCAAAGCTTTCTGACGTCGTTTCTTCCATACTTCTTTCATTCGTTCTCCATGTTTTCTTTCTCTTTCTTCTGTCCATTTTGTTCCTGGTCTCTTTAGTGCTTCCTTCTCCGACAATACATTCCACTTTTCCACCTTATTTCTAAAAGTTTTTCTATCTTTGACATCTTTAAGTTCAATATTTGCTTTTTGTAAATCTAATTTTACTTGGCTAATCCATGGTGTTGTTGATTTGACTTTTTCTATGTAAGTGAGAATTCTGTTGGTGAGTCGCGTGGGGGGAAGTCTAGTGACATGTCCATAAAATTTTAATCTTCGCCTTCTTATGTCTGCTGCCAGGTTTTATATAGTTTCTGTGGTTCTTCTTGATTGTATCCGGTATCCTTCTTCTGTTAATTTTGGACCTAAAATCTTTCTCATAATTTTTCGTTCTTCTTTTAGTACTTTTTCTAAATCACATTTTGTGTGGAGTGTGAGCGTTTCACTAGCATATAGTGCTGCTGGCTTAATTACTGCGCAGTAGTGTCTGATTTTTGTGTTCGAGGAGATGCATTTTTTATTGTATATTTCATGTGTCATACCATATGCTCTCTTCATTTTCTGTTGTCTGATCTTCTGTGCAACTTTCTCTCCTCCGGTTGGCTCCAAAATTTCACCTAGGTATTTAAAATGTTTTACTCTATTTATTTTTCCATATTTTGTGTTCAAACTGTGTATATGGAATTTTGTACAGAAAAATTCTGTCTTTTGAAACGAAATTTGTAAACCTACTTTATCCGCGCATTCCTTAAGGATCACTATTTGTTTGGTGGCGATTTCTTCATCATCTGCAAGTATGGCCAAGTCGTCCGCGAATGCTAAACAAGATATCTCCACGTTGTCTTTGGTTCTACCAAGATGGATTGGTTTCCAGTAGGATTGATTTTTTAATTTTTTCCCATTCCTTAATGACTTTATCCAGGACTATATTAAACAAAAGTGGAGATAGCCCGTCACCTTGACGTACTCCAGTTTTTATGAGAAAAGGTTCAGAGATTTCTCCCCTGAATTTAACTTTAGATACAGTGTCTGTCAGTGATTCTTTGATAAGCCTTAGTGTTTTGGAGTCAAGTCCAAGTTCCTCTAAAATGTTAAACAAAGATTGCCGGTCAATTGAGTCATAGGCTTTCTTAAAATCTACATATGTACAAATTATGGGGGCATTTCTAATTGCTTTGTGTTTTAATATTGTCTTTAAATTAAATATTTGTTCTATGCATATATATATATATATATATATATATATATATATATATATAATTACGTAATTATTAATGTAAATGGTTATTCTCTGCTGTTATTTGTGTTGCTAATTACAATTGCCCTCATTAAAATTTTTCAGGTGTAGGTAGTTGAACCGTAGGTACATACACAAACTGAGGTGGTTATGTACTTTTTTTCGCCCCTGGTCTGCCGTAAGAGACGACCGTAAGCCTTTATCTGGTCAGGCTGTTATAAACAATAAATAAATGAAAACAAAACTTATCTCAAGAGTCATTTGAAATGGAGCACGTATTTATTTGAAATTATTTGCTTGAAGTTAAAATTTTGCTCGTTCAGCGGAATAAAGACCATGACTCGGCGCACAGAGGTACTCGTCTGCTACGACGATAGTGCAGATATGAGTGTGACGTATAGAGGCACGTGAGAAAGGGAGACGTAACGGAGTTTGACATACAACAGATACGCGGAGATAATCACACGTGACAACATGAATCAGTGGCGCGAGGTAGACAAATTCCATATACGCTATAAGCTTGGACCCTATTTAATCACTGGGCGGTGTAACCTATACCTGCAAGAGGCGTACATCGGTGGAGAGCAACAGACGGCGAGACATGAAGGTGAGCAAGCGTCTCAGGTTAGCCTGGCGACGTGTGTGCCGGGAGTGGGGTTCTTCCACAGCAGCTGGTTTGGGTCTCAACGGTTACAGCCTTCACGTTTTCTGGCACTACGGGCGCCTTAAGTTGTAGTATTGTGTGAGTGTGTTGTCTGTAAAATAAAGACAGAGAGAGAGATTGAATTTTCTCATTGCGAGAGTGTTGAAGGGCGATCTGTTTTAATTGTTACAAACCACTGAAAAACCAAGACCGAACGAAATTTTTTCATTGAGGACAACCAATTTCAACAGTCTTAGCTGTCACCTTCAGGCCTTAAACTTTTTTTTGTAGTAAAACATGTTCATTTTACGCTGAACCTCACGCATAAGATGTCAGGTGGATTATTCAGCATATTACAAACGTCTGTCATCTCAACATTTACAATGTGCTGACCTTGTCGCACGGGATTAGCCGAGCGGTCTCAGGCGCTGCACTCGTGTACTGTGCGGCTGGTCCCGGCGGAGGTTCGAGTCCTCCCTCGGGCATAGGTGTGTGTGTTTGTCCTGAGGATAATTTAGGTTAATTAGTGTGTAAGCTTAGGGACTGATGACCTTAGCAGTTAAGTCCCATAAGATTTCACACACATTTGAACATTACGGTATATTGATAATTTTTACTTATGGACCGTCTGACAGCAACTGAATAAAACACAGTTTTAGTGCCATACGCGTTTCGCCTTTATTTTCTGCAAGGCATCATCAGTGGCCTGGAATATGTACATATGTTAGCTATTTTATTTACATTTTTGTTATTGTGCCTATAGGTTATAAACAGTTCTGGTGGTTGGTATTTCCTATTAAGTAGTAATGTTTTGAACTGTACTTACAGGTTGCGTGGACAATTTCTTACATATTACGCTCCTGTTGCAGTTTTGGTGTTGTTCTTCTTCTTATGAACGCCAATTTGCGGTTTTTTCCACATTCCACGGCACTATGCACTGAACGCTTGTTTTAATGCAATGTTTTGGTTTTCTGTTGCCGACTGTCAAATGTTTTTGCCAAAGATCGAATGTTATTGCCAAACTTATGAGTGTAACTATTGGAGTATCTGTGGTCTGTTCGTGTATGCATTTGTGTGTGCGTTTGTGTATGTGTGTGTGTGTGTGCGTGTGCGTGTGCGTGTGCGTGTGCGTGTGCGTGTGCGTGTGCGTGTGCGTGTGCGTGTGCGTGTGCGTGTGTATGTGTCTCCAGATGGTGTGGGGAAGAGTTTTTTTTTTGTTTGTTTTATGTTACCATTTCCTTTATTAAGTGTAGTAGGGAGCCTGTGCTGATATGTGTTTGTTCATTTATCACATGTTTGTTTTCTGCTATGGCTTTCTGGATGTGGAAGTTTTCTTGCATTTGTATAAGATGTTTGTCATTGTTGCTTATTCTCATTATTTTCACTTCTTGTTCCATGTTTGTAGGATGATGGTTGTAGTGTTTTAAATGCTCTGCAAATGTGGAATGGTTTGTTTCATACTTCCAACATCTGATATGTTCTTTGTGGTTATCTTATCAAATATCTGATTTTCTAGGTGACTGATGAAAATGTTTGCTAGTGTTCCTGATATTGGGGATCCCATGGGCAGTCCATCAGTTTGTAGATAATATTCTTTCTCAAACTGAAAGTAGTTTTGTTCAGTTGTCAGTCTGAGCATATCTGTTATTTCTTTTATTGCGGCTGTGGTGAGGTTGCTGTGGGATGAAAGACTTTGTTCTATGATTTCTATTGTTTCTGTGATAGGGATGGAGGTATACATATTTTCTATATCGAATGAAATCAGTGATGCTGTGTGTGGTACCTGTATGTTCTGTATGTTTTCTATTAGGTTTCCTGTGTTTATCACTGTTCTGTTGTTTTCTACTCTACATTTTTGTTTTTGTGCTGACCTTTATCCACTTTAAATCTTTTGCATGAGATTCAGCGCAAAACGAACACGTTATACTTTAGAAAAAGTTTAAGGCCTGAAGATGACAGCTAAGACTGTTGAAACAGGTTGTCTTGAATGAAAAATAGTTAGTGAGGTCTTGGTTTTTCAGTGGTTTGTAACAGAGAGAGAAATTCATAGTTACTTAGTTAACTCGTTAATTACGTACTCCACTAATATTCATTACATGACGTGGAACGACTGAGTTGAACAAAAGATTGAGTAGTGTCTGCCTCATGGAACTGACGCCGCTATACACTGAGATGAGAAAGCTCATGGGATAGTTGTACGTAGAAATAACGATAGATGGCAGTGGTATCGCGTACACAGGGTACAAAAGGGCAGTTCACTGGCGGAGCTGTTGTTTGAAAGGTTTCCGACGTCATTGTGGCCGCACAACGGGAATTAACAGACACTGAACACGGAATGGTAGTTGGAGCTACACGCATGGGACATTCCAATTCGGAAATCGTTAGGGAGTCGAGTATTCCGAGATCCACAGTGTCAAAGAATGTGCCGAGAATACCAAGTTTCAGGCGTTACCTCTCACCACGCACAACGCAGTGGCTGACGGCCTTTATTTACCGACCGAGAGCAGCGGCGTTTGGTAGAGGTGTCAGTGCTGACAAACAAAGCTGTGTGACGTAACCGTAGAAATCAATGTGGGACGTACGAGGAACGCATTCGTTAGAATAGTGCGGCGAAATTTGGCGTTAATGAGCTATGGCAGCAGACGACCGACACGAGTGCCTTCGGTAACAGCACGACATCGCCTGCAGCGCCTCTCCTGGGATACTGACCGTATCGGTTGGACCCTAGACGACTGGAAAACCGTGGCCTGGTGACCATATCGATTGGACCCTAGACGACTGGAAAAACGTGGCCTGGTGACCATATCGGTTGGACCCTAGACGACTGGAAAAGCGTGGCCTGGTGACCATATCGGTTGGACCCTAGACTGGAAAAGCGTGGCCTGGTGACCATATCGGTTGGACCCTAGACGACTGGAAAAGCATGGCCTGGTGACCATATCGGTTGGACCCTAGACGACTGGAAAAGCGTGGCCTGGTGACCATATCGGTTGGACCCTAGACGACTGGAAAACAGTGGCCTGGTGGCCATATCGGTTGGACCCTAGAC
The DNA here is from genome assembly GCF_023898315.1 of Schistocerca nitens. Taxonomy (NCBI): domain Eukaryota; kingdom Metazoa; phylum Arthropoda; class Insecta; order Orthoptera; family Acrididae; genus Schistocerca; species Schistocerca nitens. The sequence continues at coordinate 16,867,734 of NC_064622.1, forward strand.
GACTGGAAAAGCGTGGCCCGGTGACCATATCGGTTGGACCCTAGACGACTGGAAAAGCGTGCCCTGGTGACCATATCGGTTGGACCCTAGACGACTGGAAAAGCGTGGCCTCGTGACCATATCGGTTGGACCCTAGACGACTGGAAAAGCGTGGCCTGGTGACCATATCGGTTGGACCCTAGACGACTGGAAAAGCGTGGCCTGGTGACCATATCAGTTGGACCCTAGACGACTGGAAAAGCGTGGCCTGGTGACCATATCGGTTGGACCCTAGACGACTGGAAAAGCGTGGCCTGGTGACCATATCGGTTGGACCCTAGACGACTGGAAAAGCGTGGCCCGGTGACCATATCGGTTGGACCCTAGACGACTGGAAAAGCGTGCCTTGGTGACCATATCGGTTGGACCCTAGACGACTGGAAAAGCGTGGCCTGGTGACCATATCGGTTGGACCCTAGACGACTGGAAAAGCGTGGCCCGGTGACCATATCGGTTGGACCCTAGACGACTGGAAAAGCGTGCCCTGGTGACCATATCGGTTGGACCCTAGACGACTGGATAAGCGTGGCCTGGTGACCATATCGGTTGGACCCTAGACGACTGGAAAAGCGTGGCCTGGTGACCATATCGGTTGGACCCTAGACGACTGGAAAAGCGTGGTCTGGTGACCATATCGGTTGGACCCTAGACGACTGGAAAAGCGTGGCCTGGTGGCCATATCGGTTGGACCCTAGACGATTGGAAAAGCGTGGCCCGGTGACCATATCGGTTGGACCCTAGACGACTGGAAAAGCGTGGCCTGGTGACCATATCGGTTGGACCCTAGACGACTGGAAAAGCGTGGCCTGGTGACCATATCGTTTGGATCCTAGACGATTGGAAAAGCGTGGCCTGGTGACGATATCGGTTGGACCCTAGACGACTGGAAAAGCGTGGCCTGGTGACCATATCGGTTGGACCCTAGACGACTGGAAAAGCGTGGCCTGGTGACCATATCGGTTGGACCCTAGACGACTGGAAAAGCGTGGCCTGGTGACCATATCGGTTGGACCCTAGACGACTGGAAAAGCGTGGCCTGGTGACCATATCGGTTGGACCCTAGACGACTGGAAAACAGTGGCCTGGTGGCCATATCGGTTGGTCCCTAGTGACTGGAAAACTGTGGCCTGATCAGATGAGTCCCTGTTTCAGTTGGTAAGAGCTGATGGGAGCGTTCGAGTGTGGCGCAGGTTGTCAACAAAGCATTGTGCAAGCTGGTGGTGGCTGCATAACGGTCTGGGCTCTGTTTACATGGGATGGACTGACTTCTCTGGTCCAACTGAACCGGTCTCTGACCGGAGATGGTCGCGTTCGGCTGCTTGGAGACCATCTGTAGGCATTCAGTTTATGGATTACAAATGTGCCGTGTCACCAGCCCACAGCTGTTCGCGATTGGTTTGAAGCAGATTCTGGACAATTCGAGCGAATGATTTGGCCATCCGTACCGCCCGACACGAACCCCATCGAACCTTTATCGGACACAATCGACAGGTCAGTTCGTGCACAAAATTCTGCCCCGGCAACACTTTCACAATTATGGACGGCTATAGAAGCAGTGCGGCTCGGTTTGTCTGCAGGGGGTTTCCAACGGCTTGTTGGGTCCACGCCACGTCGAGAGGCTGCACTATGCTCGGCAAAAGTAGGTCCGTCAAGCTATTATGGGGTATGTCAAGCCTTTTGTCACCTCAGTGTGAAGGACAGAGTCAGTGTTACGTGGTGCTTATTGACCTCTCTTTGACTGCAGTACTAGGGCGAGTGACACACTGACTGAGCGCTGGGTTTGATACCTTTTCGCCCCATAGCCCACAGACACACTCGCTGGTATGGTGGGTGTGTAGTAACTGTTGGTGCATCAGTGGATTCTCTGAAGCGGACATTTCACTGGCACACTGGCGGTTGCTTACCGCTCTGTCTTGCCCTACACAGCCGACAACAATCTTCTCTCTAACTTCTACGGCGTGAACGGTTCTTCGTGGGGAAACATGGCCAACTCCGAGTGGCTTCAACTAGGCAGTTTCTCGTAATTTGTAAATCTTCGGACGTGAATTACTCTGAATGGTGCGTCTTAATGCCAATTTTTTTGTGCTCTGCGGTCTCTGCTCCAAGTAGTAGAACGGACTGCTTAAGATCTGGCCCTATTATCCGACGCGCTTATTTTCAGCCGGTATTTCATTTGGTTGGGAGGAGGGCAGAGCTGACCCCAAAAGGAAATATTCACAAGGCGACTTGCAGTTCTCGCATTCTCATGCCAAGCGAACGTAACCTACCAGAAACCATGATCGGAACTGGGTAATTCAGATTATCCCTCGAACAGCGTTATCCATCGTCCAGATATTAATTAAATTTTACTGCGTTTATGAGCGTACATGTATGTACGTTGCGTAAAAACCTTAGATAGGGCAGCTAAATCACCCTGTCTTAGATTAGGAACAGCAGACGGCCTGTACAACACTTCCTTGGAGGACGGCGGATGTCACTCCTGTTACATTTTGGCTTTGGCTAAACTACTGTGCGAAGTTCGAATAGTTTGCAATGAAAATTAAGAGCTACTATGAGTTTGTCTTTGCTGCTTGTTAGGACATACACAGAGCGTTCGGAAATTACCGATACTTATACCACTTGCAAACGGGGACGAGTAGATAATATTCTGAACTGTAACTGATGTCCGGAAATGTACGGTTTCCGTGCTACATCCCTCTGAAAAAGTGTTGATAACGTGAACACTTTCACAAGTAATTGATTCGGCGTGACCCAGTGCGTCGCTTGTTTTAGAATTCCACTCATTAATAGCCAAAGACATTGCTCGTCTAGTCGCTGAGGGGTTCTCTTACACGTGATGCAGTACGGCCTCTTCCGCTTCGGATGTGTGGTGTCTTCTTGGAGCGCCACAGACAGCCTGCTGACGGTGAAGGTACAGTTTCTCGAAGCCTTTGCATTAATTGTGGCGAATAGGATTTGCGGTAGCGTCAGACGTTGTGGAGAACTATCTTGATAAAGGCGGCGAGCAGCTCTTCCTTACCACGAATTTGACCATTCAGAAGGATCATGTTGGTGTATTCTGCGAATGTGATATCAACCATGTTGTATAGTATTGTATTGTATGTCAATACAATCTGAATCCTGAGCAATTTATAACTACACAGAGCGCCGAAAATATGTGGCATCTAGCTAAAGAAAATATTATGCAGACAGCTATCGGAACATTTGGGATGCAGGGTAGGACTCAAAGTGCCTGGTTTACTGAATGTGAAAGTGAGTTGCGTCCATATATAGACAAGAAACGTAATGCTCATATACAGGTTATGAATAATTCTAAAGACCAACGAGCAATAGCTGAATACAAGGCCTGCAAAGCAGATCTACAACGAGTTTCTCACCATTGCGCAAATAGATATTGGACCAACCTTTGTAAAACTATTCAGATCTGCCGAGACAAAGGATATTATAGTGGCATGTATCAAGGCATCAAAAAGGCCATTGGACCAACAAGCAGGAAGTTCGCTGCAATAAAAGATCTAAATGGAGACCCAATCAACAATAAAAACCAGCAGTTAGATAAATGGGTGCAGCACTATGCTAAACTATACTCAGAAGAGGTCAACATTTCTTCAGAAGCTCTGGGTACTTATCAACTTACCCAGTTATGTATGAGCTTGATGATCCCCCCACTGTTGACGAATTAAAACTCGCACTTAAAAGTCTAAAGATAGGCAAGAGTACAGGCCGTGATAACTTACCAGCAGAAATCATCAAACTTGACTGCGTTTTGCCGATATTGTATCAAATCCTACTGCAGTGCTGGGAAGAAGGCACAGTAGCTCAAGACATGCGAGATGCAAATACAATAACAATCTATAAGGGAAAAGCCGACAGAGGTAATTGTAACAACTATAGAGCAATATCTCTCTTGAGCATTGCTGGAAAGGCGTATGCAAGGATAATCCCGAAGAGACTGGAAACCCAGGCTGCTCGGATCTACCCTGAGTCACAGTGTGGATTTCGAACTGGCAGATCCACAAGTGACATGATATTCACCTTGCGCCAACTACAAGAGAAGTGCCGCGAACACAGAGTGCCATTATATGTGGCTTTTGTTGACCTCAACAAAGCCTTTGACACAGTCAGTAGGGAGGGACTCTACAGCATACTGGAAAAAATTGGATGTCCCCCAACTTTGCTGTCTTTAATAAGATCTTTTCATGACAATATGCGTGGCTCTGTAATCTTCGATGGCAGTACATCTAAACCATTCAGTATGAACTGTGGCATAAGACAAGGCTGTGTGTTGGCACGTACACTTTTTGGAATTTTCCTCTCGGGTCTGCTCCAAGTGGCTTTCGAGAATTGCAATGTTGGAGTACATCTGCATACTAGGAAAGGTGGAAGGCTTTTCAATGTCAGTCTTCTGAAGAGTAAGACAAAGCGCTACGAGATCGTCGCTCGTGAACTCCTGTATGCTGATGATGCTGCAATTGTTGCGAACTCCGCAGAAGAGCTGCGAGAGCTAGTATCAAGATTTAGTCACGCATGCCACCTATTCTCGATGAGTGTAAACAGCAGTAAGACCGTAATTATGGTTCAGGGTGCCAACACAAAGCCGAATAGCACACTAGATGGCACTACTCTGCAAGTCGTAGATAACTTCTGCTATCTTGGATCTACTATAGAATCAAACACGTCTGTTGACAAGGAAATTGATGCGAGCATTGGAAGAGCTGCGACAACTTTTGGCAAACTCTCTACACGTGTTTGGAAAAACAACAAACTCTCTTTGACCACCAAAATTCTTGTATGTCAAACTTGCGTCCTCAGCATCCTTTTGTATGCATCGGAAACATGGACTACCTATGCCAAACAAGAACGTCGTCTTAATGCTTTCCACATGCGGTGCCTGAGATCCATCCTCGGAGTAACGTGGAAGGACCGAGTGACCAACGAAGCAGTGCTATCTAAAACTAACTGCAACAGTATTTCAGCTATCTTGAAGCAGAGACGACTCCGCTGGCTGGGACACGTCCACCGTATGGATCCTGACAGATTACCACGTGAGGTGATGCTTCGAGAGATATCTATTGCCAAAAGACCTGTAGGACGTCCTGTATTGAGGTTCAAGGACTGCTGTAAACGAGATATGGAGAGCTTTGGAATCGACACAAACAGATGGGAGGCACGGGCTAGCATGAGACCAGAGTGGCGTGATGATATATCATCTGGAATGTCGAAGCATGATGAAGGCTTGTTACACAGATTATGGCAGAAAAAGCTTCGCAATGCTACCAATGCTCCTGCCTCAGCAGCCAGATACACCTGTGACAATTGCGGCAAGAGATGCCGTGCTGACATTGGCTTGACAAGTCATATGAAAAAATGCAACCCATAAACACACAGACACTGCACCAATCATCTACCAAGATGTCGTGGCCAATATATATATATATATATATATATATATATATATATGTGTGTGTGTGTGTGTATGTCAACCAGCGGCCTAGAAACGACGGAGAGGCTCCGTCCCCGCCGCAGCCGCAGTGGTCCGCAACCCCACGACGACTACCGCAGTCCACTTCACCCCTCCGCCGCCCCACACCGAACCACTCTTTCTCGGTTATTGTGCGGTTCGCCCCCCTTCCCCCCCCCCCCTCCCACAGGGAACGTCTCACACCAGTCGAGTGTAAACCCTATGTTTGCTTGGTAATGGTGGTGTACGCATACGTAGAGAACTTGTTTGCGCAGGAATCACCGACATACTGTAGCTGAGCCGGAATAAGGGGAACTAGCCGGCATTCGCCGAGACAGATGGAAAACCGCCTAAAAACCATCCACAGACTGTGCAGCTCACCGGACCTCGACACAAGTCCGCCAGTCGGATACGTGCCGGGGACCAGGTGCTCCTTCCAACTTCGGAAAGCCGTGCTTTAGACCGGACGACTAACCGGGTGGGCATCAACAATGTTGCTCTAACACTCACAGACACCTGAATGAGGCACGAAAGAAGTCACAGGCGTAGCAAACACGTCAAATGACACTAGCTGATCAGACGCAACCGCCAGCCACCATGAACATACTGTTGCATACCTGCCCAGCAAACGTGTCTTCAAACGGCTGTAGCGCGGAAACGGTACGTTTCCGGACATGGCTTCCTGTTCACAATACTGTGTACTCACTGCCCTCTACAACTCAAAGAAATTTGTAACAGGAATTTCCGAAGACTCTGTACTGTTGTATATGAAACGTAGCTGATCTGTGGAATTTTTCTTTAAATTTGAGATGAGATCTACACCTATTTCCAGTCTCAAGAATATGGACTTCTGTTGAGCACTCTCTTCCTTTCGCAAACACAAACTAAAGAAAGAAAGTGAAATATTCATAACATCCATGATATCTCTCAAACAATTCATGATAACGAAACGAGTTTTTAGCAAACGATAGTATGCAAAGTGGACAGTATTTTGTGTTATAGTTAACGTGAAAATCTTTCTTACCTATCACGCTACTCCAGTAACTACAGATATTTCAATGAAATAATGTCATTATTTTAAGGGCCATCTGAGCTGTGGCGCCATTGAATCAGTAGGCTGTTCTGTCTGCTGTCGCTGGCTCAGGTGTAGTGTCGACTATCCCTCTTGCGGCCCCATTGCCAATATCTATGAGGAAAAGTTCGTATCTGTGGGTTCTGTCCTTAGAAGCTCTTTGCTTCCTGATATGTATACGAGGTTCGCTGGCCCGAGAGGGGGGCACAAAGTTTGGGGATTGGTGGCAGCGTCGCGACAAGAGGTGGTCACAAGGTCCGAGCAGCCAAAGCCACGAGCTGCACAAGGAGGGCCTGGGCAGAGCGAAGATACCGGAGCACTTCACCGGGGTCAGCGTCGACTACAAGCAGCAGGCAACATTCTGTCGGTTGGTTGGCAACATTCGTGTTGGATGATCTCTCGTGGCCTGGCTGCCCTCTTCTGGCTGGCTGGCTCTCAGTAACCACTGCGACGCACCGTGAATCCATAGAACTGCTTGCTGGGGAGTAACATTCTGTAATCCCCTTGCCTCGTGGTGATTTGTTGCATTGTCTACCGGCACTCCTTATTATTTTATGGTTTGTACCCAACCTCAGAGTTTCACCTGGTCGGCTCTTTTTCGTAAATATAGGCCGTAGTATTGTACTAAGACACTAGTTGTCGTTTGAAAATTTGTCCCGCTATTATATTGCCTTTCTTCTCTGGTTTCTACCCGTTCATTAATGTTTCAATTAATCAGCTGTTGGTCGTAAATACAGCCACAACTATTGTACTAACAAGGGAACCTCCCCATCGCACCCCCCTCAGATTTAGTTATAAGTTGGCACAGTGGATAGGCCTTGAAAAACTGAACACAGATCAATCGAGAAAACAGGAAGAAGTTGTGTGGAACTATGAAAAAAATAAGCAAAATATACAAACTGAGTAGTCCATGTGCAAGATAGGCAACATCAAGGATATTGTGAGCCGAGGAGCGCCGTGGTCCGGCGGTTAGTGTGAGCAGCTGCGGAACGAGAGGTCCTTGGTTCAAGTCTTCCCTCAAGTGAAAAGATTACTTTTTTTCACAAAGTTATGATCTGTCCGTTCGTTTATTGACTTTTCTGTTCACTGTAATATGTTTAGTGTCTGTGTTTTGTGACCGCACCGCAAAACCGTGCGATTAGTAGTCGAAAGGACGTGCCTCTCTAATGGGAACGGAAAACATTTGATCGTAAGGTCATAGGTCAACCGATTCCTCCACAGGAAAACACGTCTGATATATTCTATACAACACTGGTGACGGCATGTGCGACACGTGACAGGAATATGTTGTCGACCCACCTAACTTGTACACTTGGCGAATGGGTAAAAAGATTCTTCTACCTTTCCCGATTTAGGTTTTCTTGTGGATGTGATAATCACTCTAAAAAAAGTGATGAAAACATAAAAATTTGTCACATAAACTGCAACAACTGAATGCAACAGTTTCACAGTCGCATTGGATGGACGGACGGACAGATAATAATTGTCTGAAAATAAAAAATTAAACTTTTCACTCGAGGGAAGACTTGAACCAAAGACCTCCCGTTCCGCAGCTGCTCACGCTAACCACGGCACCACGGAACTCCTGTGTTCAGATTACCATTGATGTCGCCTATCTTGCGATTGGACTACTCAGTTTGTATACTTTGCTTATTTTTTTCAAAGTTCCACACACCTTCTTCCTGTTTTCTCAATTGATCTGTGTTCAGTTTTTCAAGGCCTATCCACTGTGCCAACTTACAAGTAAATATGAGGGGGGTGCGATGGGGAGGTTCCCTTGTAAGGCATAGGTTGCCGTTAAACAAGAGGGGCCTTGTGGTTAGATTTAGCTGTTAACCGGTTCAGTTCTGTGATTGTAATTGCATTTCTCAGTCATTAGTTATAATCTGAACAACCTGTTGTACTAAGCTGTTCGTTTCCGTGTTTGAAAGACCGGGTCATTATTGATGTATTTTAGCTGGATCTCGTGCTTCTGTCGAGTTAGTTCTCTTGTAATAAGTGTTCACGAGTACTGTTTTAAGACGTTCCTTCAGAACGGTCTTAATAACTGACAGTCGGTTTAACTTTGAAAATATTAACAGCCAACTGTCACCAGAGCTTTAGTCAAAATAAAATTGTCAGAAGGGACGGGTTGGGATCTAGTCGTATCTTGGATGCCGATTGAAACTAAGAGGTTGGTTGCTATGAAGTAAGCCTTATCATTGTCGTATTGTTTGCTAATCTTTTTAACCTTTAGGCACAGGTGTGCATCTTAACCCCGAACCTTTCGACATACAGCTTTCAAATTAAAAATTAAGCAATCTGTTTTGAGTAATTGAATCGCCCTTTCATCAATGGTGCTTGTATAGTTTTTATGTGTTGCAGAAGTGCATTTAATGAGACAGACTGTATCCACCGCGGTAGTAAACACCGCTGTTTCACCCGATAACGGGCGGGCTGCAGGTCCTGACGTCTTGTAATCATTGTTATATTGTTTGCTGTTTTGCAATACACCACTTCAGATTTCTTTTGCAAAGATTAAAAGCTTATTCAACTTACGGTTTAAGGACAAATGAATTTTGCAAATTTGTTCATTTTGATAGAGAAAATTTTATGGTTCAATGCTTCGATTATCTGTAAAACACAGTTTATATATTTTTAAATAAACAGGTTGTGTGAAAAGAAAGTTAGATTGGTGGGTCCTCCCTTCTACGTTTTCCTTAATTCCCGGAAGTACCACATATCACCATCAACTGCTGACGAACGAGATTTAATATAGGTTTTTAACAAAGCAACAAATTATGTGTTTATTTTTATACTGAACATGCTCTTACCATAAGTTATTGACCTGACTTGTCCTCCAATATTGCAACAACATTAGCTTAACAGTGAGGTGAAATTGAGAAAATTCTGCTCTGCTTTGGCAAAAGAAGCTAATTTTAATATGTCACTAAGAGAAAGGAAAAAGGTTTAGATGTCAGGAGGAAATAAATCGCACATTTCGTTGCAAGTTAAGGGTAATCCTGTAACCCATTGTGTTTTTAATAATGTACGAGAGTTGCCCAGAAAGACATGCACCGCATTTTTTTCTCAGCCGAAAACAATGCTACGAATGCGAAACGTTACGTACGTATTAAGTCTCCATAGTGATCGCACCAAGTTTGCGTCACTTCCGAGAGATAGCGTAGCTGCGGGAGAGGTTCAAAATAGCGTTTGCAGGTGATGTACGCTACAAGCAACGTACCGTCATTGAATTTCTCACTGCAGAGACAGAAACTGTGGGGAATATTCACAAACGCTTGTGCAAAGTCTATGGAGCGTCTGCTGTTGAGAGAAGTAGAGTTAGTTACTGGACACGGAGGGTGAGGTCATCAGAAGGCGGTTCGGTGGAGCTCCACGATTTGCAACGGTCGGGGAGACCACCCGCAGCTGTCGCACTTGACACACGTGACCTAGCCCCCTTGAACTTCCCTTTGTTTGGGCCATAAAAGAATGCCATTCGTGGGAGACATTTTGAGGACGATTAGGAGGTGATTCACACGGTGAAGCACCGGCTCCGCCACCAGGACAAAGAGTGGTACCGACAGGGTATACACGCCCTTGTTTCGCACTGGAAGAAGGCCATAGAACGGGAGGGAGATAAGGTGGAAAAAATGGAGTGTGCATTTAAAACATCATTCTTTGGTGTGTGTGTGTGTGTGTGTGTGTGTGTGTGTAATTCTGATTATCTTCAACAAAGAATTGTTGAAGAAAAAAATGTGGTGCATTACTTTCTGGGCAACCCTCATACAGCTGACGTGCTCTAATTACTGGCTGCACTGGTATAGTGTGTTAATATGATTGTTTGCAGACCCCTTAGCTGTAGCTTACAAGTTCTGCCGGTGAGTAAATTCGGGCTGTGGAATTGCACCTCTCCTACCGTGCGGTGACCGCCCGCCATGCAACCCCCACCACTGCCGCTGTCCCCTCCCTTACCGCGCCGTCTGGACAGCCACGAGCCAAGTTAACCTGCGCGCACCGCCCTCTGCCCTCTTTTGCAGGCTGTGGCCCTACTGGTGTTAGCGACAGCGACGTGCTGGTGTGTCCCGCCGTCGGACGGCGCCAACATCCTGGCCATCTTTGCCGCGGAGAGCAGGAGCCACTGGATCGTGTTCCGGGAGATGCTGGTCGAGCTGGGCAGGAGGGGCCACCACCTCACCGTCCTGGCGCCCTTCGAGGAGCAGCACGAGAACTGGGAGCTCCTCAAAATGGCGGACCCCCAAATGGATCACAGAAGTACGTATGGATCATGTTCTGTCTCGCAGACCTACTGAAATGGATTGTCTCTCATAGCAGCCACTGCATTATTCTTTGCTTGAAATGCACTCTCTCTCGAAATACGTACACTGGTGGATATGTAAATGTCGCACATTTCAGTATAAGTTCACAAAATAGGAGGGGTGTTCCGTAAGTAATGCAATACATTTTTTCTGAAAGCAGGTTGTTTTTATCAGGATTCCAGTACACCACATTATTCCTCCCTCTTACGGCTGCAAGACCCCTTTCTTTCAAAGTAATCTCCATTTAATGCGACGACCTTTGGGAGGGCCTGTATGCCCGAATGGTACCACTCTACTGGTCGACTTGGGTGCCAATATCTTGCAGTATCAGTAACCTCCCATCACTGACATACCGCCTCCTGCAGAGTCCATTCTTCATTGTGCCAAACAGATGGAAGTTGGAAGGTGTGAGATCCAGGCTGCAGGGTGGATGTAGAAGAACGGCCCAATGAAAATTTCTGAGCTTATCTCGGGTGTGCAGACTCGTGTGAGGCTGTGGGTTATCATGGAGAAAGAGTCCGCCCTGATAGCTGAATGGTCAGCGTCATGGACTGCCGTCCTAAGGTGCCCGGGTTCCATTCCCGGCTGGGTCGGGGATTTTCTCCGCTCAGGGACTGGGTGTTGTGCTGTCTTCATCATCATTTCATCCCCAGCCGGCGCACAGGTCGCCCAATGTGGCGTCGAATGTAACAAGACCTGCACTGAGGCGGCCGGACCTGCCCCGTCAGGGGCCTCCCGACCAATGACGCCAAACGCTCATTTCATTTCATTTCATGGAGAAAGAGAAGTTCGTTTGCATGTTTGTGGCGATGAACACTATGAAATAGTTTCTTCAATTTCCTTGCGGAATACACTTCATAGTTGACTGTTGCACCATGAAGGAGGACATCAAACAGAATAACCCCTTAAGCGTCGCTATGACTTTAACAGTTAGAGTGTGGGGCTTTGAACTTTTTCTTGGCGCCCACACCCCCATGGATTGCCATTTTGTTTCTGGTTCGAAGTCATGAAGACATGTTTCATCACCTGTGACGATGTTCGACAAAAAATTGTTACAATGAGCCTCATAACGCGAAAGCGACTCCGCACAGATGGTCCTTCATTGCTCTTTACGGTTTTCTGTTGGGCGGTGAGGAACACAGCGTGGACACACCTGAGTACCCCAACTGGCGGACCAGTCTGTCAGCACTACCAACAGGGACGTCCAGTTGTGCAGCGAGTTGTTTCACTGTCATCCGTCGATCACCTCGAATGAGAATTGATGCAAAATTAAACATCTTCAGGCCCCTCACCGACGCGTGGGAAGATTCCACCTCGGTTCTGATCAAAAGAGGGGCCAGCAACACTGGTATTAGTACATTGCTGCTTGCTCTAGCGATCACTTCAACCATCATCACCGAAACTGGTAGCCAAAAAAGTTTGGAAACTAGATGCCTGAAAGGTGTTTAATCTGACATCCTGTATCGAACAGCCGAATCCCACAACAATGTCTGAAAATATGGACATACAGAGACTCGACTGTGAGTGTCAGCACGTTCCAACACTGCCAGGAGTCATAGTTGTCTGCAGCTGGCCGGCACGCGGGATAATGGGCAGCTTTGCGCGGCCTTGTTGCGTTGATGATAGGCGCATCGCCCAACGACTCGCCGTGCTTTTGTTCACTGTCACCTCTCCGTAGACATTCTGCAAAGCCATATGAAAATCTGCAATGCTCTCCCCCAAAAGTAACTCAGTGAGAGCTGTCTGCTTGGAACACACCTCCTTTACAGGCGCCATTTTGAAGGCATCGCCACCTATCGGAACTTCATGAAACTATAGGAGCTGAAGCGGGAGTATTCCACTGTCGTACAATGAATTTCGCATTTTTTTCTATCGAAGTTGACAGAGAAATATGTGTTGGATTGCTTGTTAAACGCCCCTTGTAGATGCGAATATCGCCATCTACATTCTGTATGTGGGGAAAGATTATGGGACAGGTTCCTTATGCATTGCGTGCAGTACACAGTCCTGTAAATTGTATTCATATCGCTGCTCATTTAGTGTTTTCTCAAGTGGAATAAGAAGACCACTCCCTCACCATGAAAAACATTCCCATACCGTAACACCATCTCCTCTGTACTTTACAGTCGACACTACACATGATGGCAGGTACGTTCTGCACGAAACCCGAACCCATCCACCGGACTGCTACAGGTACAGACAGTGTGATTCGTCACTCCAAACCACTCGCTTCCCGCCTTCCACTGTCCAGTGTCGTTGCTCTCATACACTACAGAAATGTGTGGCTTAGGAGGAGCTGCTCGACCATCGTATTTGTCTCCCTACGCCCAGTCACTGTGCCGGCTGATAGCATTTCGGAACTCACTAGTGGTTCCTTCCGCCAGTTACACGCTGGTTCTGACAACCGCTCCCCACGATACTCGACAATCCGTGTCGGGCAGCACATGAGTTCTGGCTGGTCTTTGTTTAGCTGTGGACATTCGCTTGCGTTTCCACTTCAAAAGCACATCGTAAACAGTCGGCTTGGGCAGTTTCAGTAGGATTGGAAGAATATGTTATGGAGGTCACCGACCCGTTCTTGCCGGTAGCGCTTTTCTACTGACGACACAATACCCCTCCCCCTTCTCCCCCTCCCTTCTCCTTCTACCTTCTATACTGGCAGAGTCACCTCTAGTGACATCTGCTGGTCAGTTCCCACTGTCCTGGTACATTTGATCAGTGTATGTTGTTTCAAGCAAATCTGTGGCTTTTTCGCAAATAACACCTCGTTTACGCCCATTATGAATATTCTGCTCATAATTGCTTGGTACAGTGCTTTATCAATTAATTGTGCTTCTGTAGTCTCTTACATCTGTTAACATTCAAACATCGATTGTACACAAAGGCAGACTTTTACAGGTAAAAGACCTCCGCGGGCGGCTGATCAGACACATATTCGTAGTTTACAATAATTTCCCTTCGATTTCGGACATTGTAGCTGGGGTACTTCCCTTGTAAGATGTTTCCTCAGTTTTAGTGAATGTTCTTAATTCTTTTTCGTTATTTTTATGACTGCTGTAACACTATTCTATAAAGAGTGTTAAAGACAAAAGATTTCGATCACGGTTAGCTACTATCGAGAGGACTAATTCAATCGCTCAGTGGTATTTCTTTCCCATTTTTGACATTAACTGCCACGTCATAACATTTACAGCACTTATTTACATTTTTCTTCTTTACAGGAATCAACTTCCTGGTCTTTGAGAAGATTCCGACCATACTGCAGCTGATGTTTCTTTTCTACATGAGCGTGGGCCAATGTCGCAAGATTATGGAGGACGCGGCAGTGCAGACTTTACTCCAGTCGCAAGACAGGAAGTTCGACCTCATAATATTCGAGACCTTCGTTCAGGACTGCCTCCTCGGTTTCGCGCACAAGTTCAAAGTGCCGGTCGTCGCTGCGTCGCCCATAGCCGGCGGCAGCTCCTGGATCAACGACATGATCGCCAACCCTTACCCCCTAGCCTACGTGCCCGAAACCGCGCTGCCCTACACCGGAAACATGAACCTGATCCAGCGGGCGAACAACGTCCTCACAGCCTCCGTGTACAGATTCTGCCGCCGCTTCTTTTACCTCCCGTCTATGGACAAAATAGCCCGAGAGCACTTCAAAGACCCCACCATGCCTGCGTTGGCCGACCTGGAGCGTAACACGTCCCTCGTCTTAAGCATTTCGCACTTCAGCTTCCATCACGTGAAGCCTATGCTGTCAAACATGGTTGAAGTTGCGGGGATGCACATCAAACCTCCTAAGAAACTTCCGCAGGTAAGTTCCGTACGAAGTCTGACTCCTGTAACAATACACACAGCTGCGCGTACAAATGTCTGTTATTCAGTCTTATATGAGGGGGCTCAATAAGAAAAGAAACACATTTTTCTTTCTCGCCCAATTTAGCTTGATAAAATGTGGAATTACTAGTGGCACAGCCGGCCGGGGTGGCCGTGCTGTTGTAGGCGCTACAGTCTGGAGCCGAGTGACTGCTACGGTCGCAGGTTCGAATCCTGCCTCGGGCATGGATGTGTGTGATGTCCTTAGATTAGTTAGGTTTAATTAGTTCTAAGTTCTAGGCGACTGACGACCTCAGAAGTTAAGTCGCATAGTGCTCACAGCCATTTGAACCATTTGAACTAGTGGCACATCGAGGAACATTCCCGCTTCAGCCCCTACAGTTTCATAAACTTCCGATAGGTGGTGCCTCTGTATATAGCCTTCAAAATGGTGTCAATAATGGAGGTGCGTTCCAGGGAAGAGATGATGATGATGATGATGACGATGAAATGATGAGGACAACACAAACACCCAGTTCCCGGGCAGAGAAAATCCCCAAACTAGCCAGGAATCGAACCCGGAACCCCGTGATCCTAAGGTGGCAACGCTAGCCACTAGACCACGAGCTGAGGACTCCAGGCAAGAGAGCTGTCACTGCATTTCATTTGGAGGAAAACCAGAGTATCGCAGATATTGATAGGCGCTTGGAGTACGGTGAGTCGTTGGGCGAGTTGCCTGTTATTATCGAAACAAGGTCGCGCGTATCTGACCCATCTCCTGCGTGCCGGCCGGCCGCACACAGCTGTGACTCCTGCTGTGTTGGAACGTGCGGACACTCTCATTCGAGATGATCGACGCATGCCAGTCAAACATCTTGCTGCTCAACTGGACGTCTCTGCTGGCAGTGCGTTCCAAGCTCACAAAAGGCCGTTGGACTGCTCTTCTTCAAGCCCGGATCTCGCATCTTCCATGTCTGGCCCAAAGAAGGGTGCATTCTGCGCGAACCAGTACTTGGATGATGGGTAGGTTCCTGATGCAGCGAGACGCTGGCCTCGACGTCCACCATTAGAGTGGTACCATGCGGGCGTGCAGACCCTCCCAGTGAAGTGGTGTGAGGCCGTCGCACTGAACGGAGATTATGTGGAAAAGTAAGGCTTTTAGCCAGAAGAGTGGGGAGTGATATAGTGTGTTGGAATTCTGAATGAAACCAACCTGGAATCAGAAAAAAGTGTGTTACATTACTTCTTTAACACTCCTCGTAAATTAGTTTTTCACTGCATTATAACACAATAAGATCACACCAGACTTCCCATTGTAAAATTTGTCTACCATGTTTGTCATAGCTTTGCATTAAGGAAGCTACAGTGCAAATCTAATTATGCAATTATTGGATCAATTTCTTAATTAACCGATTATATAAAATTGCATCTACATCTATATATATACTCCGCAAGCCACCCAACGGTGTGTGGCGGAGGGCACTTTACGTGCCACTGTCATTACCTCCCTCTCTTGTTCCAGTCGCGTATAGTTCGCGGAAAGAACGACTGCCGGAAAGCCTCCGTGCGCGCTCGAATCTCTCTAATTTTACATTCGTGATCTCCTCGGGAGATATAAGTAGGGGGAAGCAATATATTCGATACCTCATCCAGAAACGCACCCTCTCGAAACCTGGACAGAAAGCTACACCGCGATGCAGAGCGCCTCTCTTGCAGACTCTGCCACTTGAGTTTGCTATACATCTCCGTAACGCTATCACACTTACCAAATAACCCTGTGACGAAACGCGCCGCTCTTCTTTGGATCTCCTCTATCTCCTCTGTCAACCCGACCTGGTACGGATCCCACACTGATGAGCAATACTCAAGTATAGGTCGAATGAGTGTTTTGTAAGCCACCTCCTTTGTTGGTGGGCTACATTTTCTAAGGACTCTCCCAATGAATCTCAATCTGGCACCCGCCTTACCAACAATTAATTTTATATGATCATTCCACTTCAAATCGTTCCGGACGCATACTCCCAGATATTTTACAGAAGTAACTGCTACCAGTGTTTGTTTCGCTATCCTATAATCATACAATAAAGGAGCCTTCTTTCTATGTATTCGCAATATATAACATTTGTCTATGTTAAGGGTCAGTTGCCACTCCCTGCACCAAGTGCCTATCCGCTGCAGATCTTCCTGCATTTCGCTGCAATTTTCTAATGCTGCAACTTCTCTGTATACTACAGCATCATCCGCGAAGTACAGTAACATAGTAAATGTAATAACCCTTATCCTTATGTGGTATACAGAACCCTACAGTACCTGCATAATGTGCTCATCATTGGAGGCTTCTGATGATATCTTCCCTCTGTTTGCAACTTGCACGATTAGTTCCCATTTCTGACAATGCTAAGTCGTGTGAGATATTTTGCCTTTGCGTTTTGCTCCACACGTTTGCTAGGCGAGCAGGGTCTCACGACTCCAACCCAATAGGCAGAACATGCTTGATAGAATTTGGTTTTCTCTCACATGTCTACTGTCTACAGCATAGTTACTGAATCATCCTTTCGATCTCTTTGAATTTCATGTAAACTGTGTTGCTCACCTATTTTTGGATAGATGAAGTACACTTCAGAATACTTTCCAATGAAATGAAGCGAATGGGTCAGTTAGAAGCAGGATCACAACCAGGATTTTGAGAAACCGAACCCAGAACAAAAATGTGCCTCCAACTTTTCTAATCCATTCTTTTGCTTTTATTTAGCAAAGTAATAGCGGTGTCAGTTTCTCTCACGTTAACCAGGCGTTCGAACAAATACCAACGGTAAAGTTACTACTGATTACAACAACCAAAAGTCTGTTGTAGAAGAGAAATACTATTAATATTTCATACAAACTAGGCAAAGTTATATCTGCATTGAGATTGTTATGTATTCCTAAAACAAGCACTTCTCACGAAATCACAAACTGTATACATAGCTGTTATTTGTTTGGTAAAGCATATAACTACGAGAAAGAAGCCACTATTACAGTTGCTTCGCTACAGGATCCTCTACTTCCGCATAATTTGTTTCGCTTTTTTCCGAGAGAAGTTGTAGCAAAAGTAAAACAGAATATCAGTTGAATCACTAGCGACTACACACCATGATACATTGACAGCGCTTTTCTCGTCTTCGCAGACTACTCTAAAAATAAAAATAGTGCGGCCAAAACTATTTTCTCGTAGGTCGAAAAAAGTAATCTAGAGACGACAGCATACATGTTAGCCACAAATAAATAATCTAACACAGGATTAAGTAGGATTAATTAAGTTATATAATTCCGCCTTTTTCTGTTTATTTATTACAAGGGTTATATTCACACTAAGTAAGCATTACTAATTGCTCGATCTGCATTTACTGCGAGTAAAATAGTAAGTATGAATTTGTTAAGTAGTAAGCACATTATTACGTTATCCAATGGACGTTAACTACAGAAAATTGTTTTACCTCTTTGATACCCGACAAAACTGAAAAACAAAAATTAAAACTGCTGCTGTAACGATATTGTACTTCTTATGAGCTGGTATTAATTTCAGGATCTACAAACGTTCATGGATTCTGCAAAGGATGGTGTGATATACTTCAGTCTGGGTAGCAACGTAAGAAGCGCGGACCTTCCGGAGGACTACAGGAACATTTTCTTCAGTGTATTCTCCAAACTGAAAACGAAGGTCCTCTGGAAGTTTGAAGTGGACTCTTTCCCTAATATGCCAGCCAACGTTAAGATTGGTAAATGGTTTCCTCAGAGCGATATACTAGGTAAGTCTTTGCGCCCCTAGATCAGCATCGAGTGGCCATGTAAGACTTTCCAGCACTTCCTGCTCTTTTGTTTCATACTTCCCCTCACACTCCGTAACTTTCTTCCTTTGATACATAGCTATCTACCAATACTTCTTTCGACATCGCTTTATTCGTCCGAAATTTTATACCCATACATTAAAGAGCTCAGTACATCATCATTTAGGAACATATTTCTCTCTGTGAATTCAACCATTATTGTACTCGTGGCAGGCTTCACAATCGTTAAGTATATTTGAATCAAATGCGTCAATAATTACGCGTCAGTTTATATACTATTCAAATAACACAATTTGCAAAAATAAACCATGATTAAATTTTTCAGTGCACTGTTTTGTAGTACACAAAAATTGATGAAAAAAGATAAACTTTGTTGTCATCTCATTACTTTGCAGTTTGTTATAGTCTGTAAAGGCGTTATTGAAATACAATAGTGGTATGCATACTTTTGGCATGACGTCAATATAACAACTGTAGATGAGGCACTCAAATAAATAAAAATCGTATATTTCCAATGCGGACATTTGTTACAAATAATTGCATTGCCTCTTTGAGTGGATGAGCATCAGCATTCCATTTGTCTGCTAAGCGAATGATTTAACCACAAAACTGACAGTTACTCATCATGTTTGATTTCTCCAAGTTGATAACTTTTAATGCGAGAGGTGAAGAAAAACTGGATCTGCAGTGAATGAAAATTTAGGTCAGAACTTTCCTCTTCTGTTCTATCGTAGTATATAAAATTGAACTGCTTAATAGCATATGAAGTTGATAATTTATACGTAGTTTCAGAATAGATGCTTAACACTTACGAAACCTTTTCCATCATATTTGTCTTTATAATTGTCTGAAGCATGTAATACGAAGAGCAATACACCACCATAAGAATGAGAAATAAGTCAGCTACCAGCTAATAAATGCTTTGCGAATTATTCCTTTAAAACAATAGAAGCTTGAATGACTTACATCGTGATTTTATAAATGATTTTGATCCACATTAGCATAAAAGTAATTTATCACAGTAGAAGGTATCTTTTGGAAATTTATGCACAAGAAAATCAACATAAATACAGACAGGGCGAAATGGAAATTACATAAATTAAGAATCCATCTACACCTGCACATACACAACTGAAACATCCCTTTATGGCATTAGTATCCGATGAAACACCTTGTTTAGCTTTCCAGTTACTTTTCTCGCATTTATCGTTTCTTTCATTTCACATAATAGATAAAGATTCTTTTCATGAACAAATTTTTATTTTCACTGAATAAAACACAGTTTTTCCGTTCACTAATAGAGATTGTTATCTTGAGCAAGAAAAAACGATTTCATAGCATTTTCATATTTATAAAATACTGAGATAAATATTGTGTTGCTTTTACAAAGCCTGCAGACTGCTGAAGATCAGTTTTAAAACACGCTTTGAAAAAACTTATTAGGTAGGTAAAAGCCAAATGTTTAAAAATAATAAAACAGTTATTGCTCCTATAAAGTAAAATATTTAATAAAGCAAAGAAAAGCTTTCGACTGTAATATTTTCCTCCAAAAAGCAGTGTGATTAATTTTATTTCTATTTCTTGTATTACGTAAGAACTTGCAAGGAATATGCATTATTTCATTCGTTAGATTTCATAACATCTAATGACAGGAAGACATTTCCAGATTTCACTAAGTTTTACTGTCCTAAATACAATGATTTGTATTGTTTACATTCTCCCAAAAATAAATTTCAGTCCGTCTTTTCATCTACTATGCATAAGTGTTTATTTTTTGCTTTATGAAATAATTTAAATTCTTTCGTTCTTTTGTAGCTTTAACATCTGGTTGCTGTAGGTTTATCAAAATGTGATTTTTTGTTAATGTTTTAGCTCATAAAAACTTAAAGTTCTTCATGACTCATGGTGGCATGATGAGTTTGCAAGAATCTCTTTATAATGGAGTTCCTTTGCTTGGATTTCCTATATTTGGAGACCAAACACCAAATCTACTCAAAGGACAGGAGAACGGATATGCAATTATGCTCAAATTTTCAAACTTGACAGAAGAATCGTTGGGATGGGCAGTAAACGAAATGCTCACAAATCCAAGGTAAGATTTACATGAATATTTTTGTATGGGAATTCAAGTATGGTATTTCTGTTATGGCTATTAAAGCTCTGTTTAAATTGTTTGGATTTATCTGAGTGGAAAGATTGAAGTTTACTTACCATATTATTTGATGATTAGAATTTTAATTATTGCATTAAATATTTTATACATTTACCTGTTATTGTGCAGCATGAATAAAAATTTACCTTGCATTAATTTCTCCAGATATATTTCATACATTTGGTAAATTACACATGCCTGCAGGACTCCGCTTATGTCTATCATGATATACCACGTTAAAAATAAAATACTCAGTGGCACTGAAATTTTAGTTCGACGCATTTTTCTCCATGACTAACGAGTGCCAAGTTAGTGTCTATTCTCACAGAAGTGCAGAAAGACTAGCATTGCATCTGGCATGAGATGTTAACCAAGGTCAGTAATTGACAACTGGGAGCTCAAAGCAGCTCAAGCCATAGAGACTGAATTATAATGTTAACGGAATGAGATTTTCACTCTGCAGCGGAGTGTGCGCTGATATGAAACTTCCTGGCAGATTAAAACTGTGTGCCCGACCGAGACTCGAACTCGGGACCTTTGCCTTTCGCGGGCAAGTGCTCTACCACTGAGCTACCGAAGCACGACTCACGCCCGGTACTCACAGCTTTACTTCTGCCAGTATCTCGTCTCCTACCTTCCAAACTTTACAGAAGCTCTTCTGCAGCAGGAGAGCTTCTGTAAAGTTTGGAAGGTAGGAGACGAGATACTGGCAGAAGTAAAGCTGTGAGGACCGGGCGTGAGTCGTGCTTCGGTGGCTCAGATGGTAGCCGGCACGGTAGCTCAGCGTGTTCGGTCGGAGGGTTAGCAGCCCTCTGTAATAAAAAAACTGAGTTAATCGATCAACAACGAACTTAAACGGATATCTTACGACGTCCGCCCCGAGCAGATACAACGAACAATAGCGAACAAAATGAGATTAAAAAAAAAAGAAAAAAGAAAAAAAAAAGATGGTAGAGTACTTGCCCGCGAAAGGCAAAGGTACCGAGTTCGTGTCTCGGTCGGGCACACAGTTTTAATCTGCCAGGAAGTTTCATAATGTTAACGTATAGGCTGGAATAACTAGTAGAAGTAATTTTATCAACACATATTAAATAGGAGTAATATAAGAGTGGTCTAATAATGTATAAGAAAATATGAATGAGGACAAGCTGCTATATGGAACAAATGAACATGTTGTCGCAGAAGAGATGGATAGCAAGTCAACACCCACTACAGTAGTAAAAGTTTATATTACTATTAGCTCCACATATGATAAAGAGACTGGAAGCCTGTATTATGAGATAAAAATTTATGTCGGTAGTAGAAAAAAGAAGAGAAGTAATTATAGTAGGGAAACTTGGTCTGAGTCGATGGATTGAAAGGGGAAACCTGGCAGTGTTTTTCCACTGAGCACTATTCAATCATTGCTAACATTTGGTTTAAAATTTATGGAAGAAATCTATGGACATCAAAAAGTTTCAGACAGAAAACCTAATGGTAAGACAGTGACTTCAGAACCAGATGTTAAAGTGCAAAACATTTCCAGGAGGAAATGTGGAATGCCCATAATGTATTGGTTATGAACCGCAGATTAAAACAGAAGAACTTGAAGAAAAGTAGGAAGTTAAGGAGTTGGTACTTGTGTAAGCTGAAAGAACCAGCGCTTGTCGAGAAATTTAAAACGAACATTAGGCACTAATTGACTGAAACTGGGAAAAATAACGCGTTAGAAAACGAATGAGTGGCTTTGACAGAAGAAATAGTGAAGATCATAAAGGATTTAGAAATCGTCGGATAAAACAAGAGATTAAATGACGAAAGGAGAAAAAATGAAAATTGAGCAAACTATACAGACAAAAGGGAATATAGACATCAAAAAATGAGATTGACAGGAAGTGCTGAGTGGGAAACCATGAATGCTAGAGGAGAAAAGCAGAAGCTGCCTAGATGAAAATTAAAGAGGATTTTGGCCGTAACGAAGCGCCTGTATCAATATTACCATTTCAGACTGCAGGCCAGTATTAAAAAAGGATAGGGTGAAAGATGGAATAAATATATAGTATGGGATATATAAAATAAACGAAGATAATATTATGGATAAGGAAGAGGAAGTAGATGAAACGGGAGATATGATAATGTGAGAAAAATTTGACACAGCACGGAAAGAAATTACTGGAAAGAAGGCACCCGTAGTAGACATCATTACTATAGGATCATTGACAGCCTTGGGAGTACATACCATGACAAAACTAATCCACTTGGAAGACAAGACAAACGAGAAAGACGAAATCCTTTCGCTTTTCAAGAAGAATGTATAATGCTTGTTCCAAGTATGGTAGGTGCTGGTGGCTGCAAATGGTAATGTAAAGAAGAGTGAGGAGTAAAGTTGTAGAGCAAAACCGCTACCTGACCAGAGGAAGCAGCGCGAAATGTATTTTAGTTGTAGCAATTACGGAAAGATGGAGAGGCTTACACAGGATACATAGCGTGGAATGCTGCACCAGGCCAGTCTTCCAACTGAAGACCACAACAGCTTCAGTGTGTACCAAATCAATAAACAGTATGCCAGAAGCGTTTAAACTGCCCTTTCTACACTCAACTGTAGAGAGTAAAAAAGCTGAAAACTGTACTACCACTTTTGAAGAAGAAGGAAGAAAAGGTGAAGATCGATACTTGCAAAGATATTCGATCATGTACTCTATAGACATTGTAGAAGAGCTCGAAAGATGGTTCAAAAGCTCAAAGATTTAAATATTAGTACAACCAGGTTTCCTTTTAAGCAGTGCTTTTTTTTTAAAAAAAGAAAGTTTGAGAGTACTCCAACATTGGATACAATGCAGCGAAAATTACTTATAACTCAAGCATGGGATAACACCCATCTGCTTTTAGCCATGACGTCATCAACATGTCGAACTACAAAAAAAGTGGTATCTGACTGTTCAGTTGACTTTTCACAGTAATGAGGACCACAGCATATTTTACGGTGACCGGTGGTACAGTGAATATAACTTGTCTAAGAAAGACTTGAAGTGACTCATATGAGAAGGGAAGTCTCTTTTTATTGCGTCTTTAACCGATAACTCGAGCCTGCTTGAAACAGCCAATGACATCGCTTTTCCCACCAAAACTGCACTGGTATCGTTCGTATTGCAATTGCCAACATGAAAAAGTGAAATAAAAATTTACGTCCGTGAAATAAATCTTTGGCACTCTTCCAAGTTCTCAGCATCGTAAAAAAATTGCTTTGTCGTCGAAAAAGTTTAGGGGCACGCATCCCCCAGCGTTACCCCGGAAAAACAGCACTGCTTATAAGATTTGTTTAAAATCCTGTGCAAAAGTTATAATGCATAAAATTGCATACATTTCGTTTCTGAGTCAAAAACTAGTACTTTTTTTACTTAAATGGCTCACCTGAGAATAGAAAATCAAAGTACAGTTCTTGTATTTCCAATTTCGTAGATACTCTTTTGACATACTATAGAAATCTTGTACACTTGGTAAATGGTTTAAAATACGACATAAATTTTTTTTTAGTTGAACATTGTGTAAAATACATTGACAACGTTATTTTATCTCATTGCTCATTGACGGTATTGTGCATAGTGAACATCTGCACTGAATTAAATTTTCAGCTACATGGAGAACGCTAAAAAGTACTCCAGAGTGTTCCACGACCGGCCGGAGAAGCCGCTGGACACGGCCGTCAGCGCTGTGGAATACGTACTGCGGCACGGGGGCGCGCGCCACATGCGGTCGGCGGCGCTGGACCTGGCGTGGTACCAGTACCTGCTGCTAGATGTCCTCCTCTTCGTGCTGGCGTGCGCGGCGGCGGCTGCGGCGGCAGCAGTCGTCACAGCGAAGGCCATCGCGGGGGTTATTTCCAGGAGTGGCTCAGCTTTCAGCAAGGACAAAGGCTCTAAGAGGGACTAGAAGTTACTGACTGACTGGTGATTCCAGGACCCAACAGACTTTTACAAGATGAAGAACGGTTTGCACTCTAGTCTTTTATTTGCTGCACGGGATGCCGGCAGTATGGCTGCAGAGTAAATGACACTATATTTTGGAATTCTGATGTGCTACAGGGCGTCCTCGTCTGACTTCAAATTGTGGCGTGTAGCCTTGAAGGCGGACTGTAGAGTAATGGGCAGTATGTAAGTTTTTGCATTGCTTATGGGTGTATGTTAATCTCAGAGTGTTTTGTAAGAAAAAAGGTAACTGTAAACGTAATTTATTTATTTTAGCTGAAACAGAAACTGCCATCTGACAAGAAAAAAAACAAGAACATAGTTAAGTGGTAACAGAATGTTACAGAAAAACACTGACAATACAGACTGTCTCCACTACATCTTCTATTTCAGCAAGTAATGACTTCTGTTTACCATTAATACTTTATGCTATTTTATACCGACATTCATGGAAGGTTCGTGTGTAATGATACTTTTGTATTGCATAAATGAGGCTGTGTTACACTTTTTGTGGAATATCCATATTGTAAAAGCAACAACCAGAAGAAATTGAGTACAACATTTTTGGTAAATAATATATTCTTCCTTTATCCACTGAAATATTCCTTAAATAAAGATGTTAAGTTGGAACCAAATCGGTGACATTATCTCAGGGGCGCCGACTTTCCAAAATTTCTGAAGGTGCATATCAATGGCGGACTGCAGTATATGTTTTCTGGGGAGTCTCGATATTTTTTTAAAATGATTACCTTTTATGAAAAGTGCCTGTGCCATAAAATTCTGTGCTGTGATAACCTAGTTGAGTCGGTAATACAACTGGCTTAAAAGCAACAGAAATGAAATCAAACTCGGTTTCAGATGTACCTGGATGAAACCACAGACCCTGAGGCGTAACGTATGCGATTCGGGCCCGTCTGCGAAAATTTTGCCCGATGAAGAGCTTTTGCTCCATGCATACCCTCAGTAGAATCTCTTCTTCGTACTAGCTATTAATGGTACAGTCTACAATATAAGCTCCCACGTACTTCAAAGCCATTCTCTCAATGAACCAAATGATAGCAATCCAGATTACGTGAAAGCAGTTTCACTGAAATCTTAAACCACACTGTTTTTATGTTTAAAAGAAACTACTGAGTCTGTAACAATTGGCTTCCTTGTATCTCAGGTTATTCTTTATTATTGCTCAATATTAGCAAGCAGATATTTTAAAACAGTTGTTGATGAATGGAGTGGGCATATTGTAGCATGTCACTTGTAAGGAAACAAGAAAGCAGGCAGAAAAGATGGGATTCCCACTCACAGAACTGTGCGACTGTCATTCTGGGGAGTGCCTTTGACTTGACTAGAGAACGGCAACGAACGGGGGAGTATGTTCCTCGGTTGCCTTTTGCACAAATAGATACGTTTTAGGGGTCAGAAATTTTAACTTCCATCTCAGTGTTTTAATAGTTCATTATTTTTTGATAAAGGCAAGTGAGAAATATTTATTTTATTTTTATCAGACTAAAAATTTTCAGGGTGCTTGAGCCCCAGCACACCCACTTAGACAGCGCGCGTGCATAATCTACTCAGTCAAAGGAGAAGAAGATGATAAAGTTTCTAAACACATTCCATACTCCAAGAATCTGGATAAAATCTTACTCAAATTCCCATGTAACGACTGTGACATCATAGATGATAATCCAAAACTTGGATGCGGAAATAAAACAGGGTGGCCCAGTTGGTGGATTTCAGGAGATGTAGGTCATGTTATGGATCCATATTTAACCAACTGCATTCCATTCATTGAAAGAAATCTTCATTTTCACACCTCAAATGTTTCACTCTTTATTTATGTCCAAGATGCTTATGAAAGGTTTAAACCTCCATCATCAGGTGGATTTACAGTTGTTGATGTGACTTGTGTGTGTGTGTGTGTGTGTGTGTGTGTGTGTGTGTGTGTGTGTGTGTGTGCTGAGTTACGATTTTTTGGAGCAACTTACACGACTGTCTAGTGGAGAAACAAAACACTATTTCAGAACGTGGTTTTTGACAAAAAACTAAACGTATATCTGACAGTAAAAATAAAATATTTGTTTACAAAATATGTCAGTATACATTTGATGCGTTATGACAGTGAAAGGAAACCGTGACCAGTGGAGGTATTCTATTTTATTTATTTTATTTTTGCCATTACATGTACATTTAGTTTTTTGTCAAAAAAAATCATATTCTGAAACAGTGTTTTGTTTCTCCACTAGACAGTGTCATCAATTTCTCCAAAAAGTCGTAACACACACACACACATGTCACTGTAACGAATGTAAACCCACATGATGGAGGTCATGGAGATAAGCAAACAGCGACCGGTAACAATGAACTCGTTTCATTTGCTGTCAATAACAGTCGCGGTAAAGCATAACCTAAAATA
The DNA here is from genome assembly GCF_023898315.1 of Schistocerca nitens. NCBI lineage: Eukaryota > Metazoa > Arthropoda > Insecta > Orthoptera > Acrididae > Schistocerca > Schistocerca nitens. Next base: position 16,894,744 of record NC_064622.1, read on the forward strand.
TTCGCATTTAAAGTGTTTCACATTTATCTAGGCTTCAACCTGTGAGCCAAGGCATAATGATCACTGCCTACACCAAGACTGAATGCCAACTGGTGGTGTTACCAGCGTTATGACGCAGTAAGGGAAGTATGGAAGTGAAGTAGAGGCGAGTGGAGAAATCATTACAGAGGCGACACAGGAGAAACCCACTGACACAAATGACTTCAAATGGTTCAAATGGCTCTGAGCACTAAGGGACTTAACATCTTAGATCATCACTCCCCTAGAACTTAGAACTACTTAAACCTAACTAACCCAAGGACATCACATACATCCATGCCCGAGGCAGGATTCGAACCTGCGACCGTAGCAGTCACGCGGTTCCAGACTGAAGCGCCTAGAACCGCACGGCCACCGTGGCCGGCGACGCAAATGACTCTGACAGTGTGTGTGTTGTTAAAGCCTGGCACCTGGGAACTAGCTACTTGGAAATGGTGAGACAGGCTGGCTGTTCACGTGCTACTGGTGTGAGCAACTACGGGAAAATGAATGAAACAAACCACGAGAAGGCGACAAGGTGTCGGACGCCCACTCCTCATCACAGAATGGGGATTGGTTGGTTGGTTGGTTGGTTTTGGGGAAGGAGACCAGACAGCGTGGTCATCGGTCTCATCGGATTAGGGAAGGATGGGGAAGGAAGTCGGCCGTGCCCTTTCAGAGGAACCATCCCGGCATTTGCCTGGAGTGATTTAGGGAAATCACGGAAAACCTAAATCAGGATGGCCGGACGCGGGATTGAACCGTCGTCCTCCCGAATGCGAGTCCAGTGTCTAACCACTGCGCCACCTCGCTCGGTCAGAATGGGGAGGTTGGAGGCTTGTCCACCCTGACATCACATCTATGGAAGAACTGATGACGTAATACAGTGCTGATACAGTCAGAAATCTTCTGTTTGGCACAAATTGTTGAACGTGCGACTTGCAGCAGATGATAGCTGTGTGCGGTGCGGGGGTAGGGGGGGGGGCGGCAGTGGCAAAGGCTGCAACGCATCTACTTCCACTCCAATCCCTTGGCAGCCCTCATGTCACACTGTGTTCCAAAGCGCTTCTTCTGAACAGTTTAAAACAGGTACGAGGTGCTGCCCAGTGTTGATAACACACATGAAGCTAGCACGGGGGCCTGATCTGTTGGGGCAGTGAACGATTTTCATTCAACTCCGCACAATCACGGTGGGTTTGTTGGTCATCGGAAGATCCATCAGTACATGGATAATTAAGTGTCAGCGGACGGGTCTGGAAAGAATTCCAGTGAACACTCAGTAAGTTTGCCAGGAGGTATACTCCAATATGGGCAGAAAACTCTGCCGTCCTCCGTTGAGTACATTGGATGCAACTAACTGCGGACAGTGGCTCATGTTGGCATGAACGGCGCTGGCCGCCTGGTTTCTGAAGCCATTTTCGGTTCCTTTAATCGGTCGGCTGGACGGTTAGGCTGAGATTGGAGTGCATTCCATGTGGGTTGGTGTTTATGACTGCTGGCCCTCGGGTTTCCGCTGTCGATTCGTCGGAAAACAGTGTGACTTGTATATGTATTGGTTTGGTATATAAAATAATTGGTGGTTACTGCGAATGTTAACTACCACATTCCGTTCACGGATTCAGTGAAATGTTCAGCGGCTGAAACTCGTTGTGAACGAAACAGTGGTCTTTGTAGCCCAGTTGCGGAAGTGGAACTGTACTTGAAATACTGCAAATGCAATAGAGAAGTGGTAACCCGTCACAGTGCAATGCAACTGTAAACGTGTAGGATATAGTGAGTGGCAGGTGAAACAGGAATTGGTGATGGCAGCTACCATCCCAGTTGGTTGCGGCAGTTGGCTGGCTTGGTGAAGGCTACCATCACACGCAAAGTGCAAACACAGCTCACCTTGTAACCTCCATCTTCCTAATCGGCCTACTGGATTGCGATGTAATTGACAGTGATCACGTATGCCTATGATGAGTAAGGCTGTTGTTACCGAAGGAAAATAATACTGGTTAGTAGGAGGAAAGTGTACAACCGACCCTTCTGAAGGAAGATTCTATTCTAAATACTGCGAATAATTTTGAAATGGGTGGAATTTAGTGCAATCGCTCATGAACCGCACAGGGGGAAAAGGGTACGACGTAATATTTTAATACAAAAAAATTCTGATAATACAAAAAAATATTGATTCGCAAAAAAATAATTAAACGGTCGCCAGCTCACAAGGGCAATGAATATCCAGTATCTTAAGAAAGGTAATGGCAAAGAAAATTAAGCAAATAATCACTGGTGTTGTAACAGAAGGTTGTCAATCTTCTCCACAACACAACGGTTCCCGAGAAAATAAATGAATCGGAAAGCACTGAGTTTGCAGTTACTTATTCTGAAATACTTAATTTTGAAAGTAAAATAAAAATAAGTTGCTGGTTAAATAAACCAGTGACAGTAACTGAAACTGTTTCGAAAAAATGACTTTCTGTAATCTCAGCATAACGTAACGCAAAATTTGGAGAAAGGCAAGCAGTTTACTTTTAATTATTGAATGATTGAATTGAATTTACTTGAATCATCTGGAAGCTTCTTCCACAACTCCTAGTCTCTGATTCAGTCTGTTGATCACGCAAATATTCTAATATACGGACACAATATTTCAAAATTCTTTCATCGAGCCGCGCGAATTTGCGTCGCAGGATTTTGACGCCACGAAATTGTACCATTCACTCTCCTGCTTCTGCTCTGAGCGATAGTCTTTCACGACCGCATTCTTAAATTCTTGAAAGCTCGAGTTCACAACATCGAGGTTTAAGCCCCATTGCGTTGCGTCTGACAGCAGGTTGGTTTTATTCACGATTCCAATACAGCACGTTACTCCCCACTCTTTTGGTTTCAAAACCCTGCTTTTCCCCATAACCTCCGTTCAATGCGACAGCATTATGCCACCTTACTCGGAGGGTCATTATGCCCACATCGTATCACTTAATTGATCGACGTCGGAGCCAAAATATTGCTGCATTAATAATGTCCCTATCATCCATGCACCAAAAACAGGCTTTTGGAGTTACGTACGCTGATAGAAAATTTGATTTAGAAAGCCGGCATCAACGTTAAGTCATTATATGTTTATCGGCAATGCGAAAACGCAGCCATGGACTGTGCGGCTGGTCCCGGCGTAGGTTCGAGTCCTCCCTCGGGCATGGGTGTGTGTGTTCGTCCTTAGGATAATTTAGGTTAAGTAGTGTGTAAGCTTAGGGACTAATGACCTTAGCAGTTAAGTCTCATAAGATTTCACACGCGAAAACGCTTTTAAAGTTTTGGGTTACATTTCATGTGGTTAAGTTGAGCTCTAGTCCACAATCCTTGGATCATACAGTAATCGTTCTAGACGCAAAAGCGGGCCCTCCAACGATACGCTTTTTGTCCGCTTTTGTCCGACCTCAATTCATGCATGGCTGTCTCATTCAGCCGCTCCAGCTACGTAAGGCGTGTGACCTTGAACGGGACTTAGCCGTTGCACGAGACGCCCGGCGGATCGCGCTATAGTTCTAACTAAGCGCGATCCGCAGAATTGCTCGACTTCCGGTGCCGCCATTGCGGTTTATCAGGGCGCTACTTCCTGCCGCGCCTTTGTTATCAGTGATTACTTCACTGCTACTGAGGCAGCTGCACGCTCATTCCACTCGAGGCAGCCGCACAGTGGAGACAGCCATGCCGTTCTGAAGGAGAAGATATGCAAGAAGAAGCAGATTACCTGTCTACAAGAATGTTGATACATTCAATCTTACTCCTAAGAATACTGCACAGCAACAGTTATTAGGAGGGCCTATTGTATTTGTAGGTTGCAAGATTAATATTAATATTAAGATTAATATTAATATTAATTTCCATAATGCCTGTCAAACCGTAGTTGGAATTCCACGCTGCCACGCTGGTCCCCATGTGAATGGTTTTCGGAGACACTTTTACACGAATTGCGTTGTTAACAGCGTAAGGGGTTTTATGACGCACTTAGGATGAACACTATGATAAAACGAACATCGCGGAGAATTTTTTTTTTTTTAATTTTCGAAGAGGACTGCCACCTTAATACGACAAGAATGCACCAAACGAAAGAAATTATGGCGTGCACATCGGGGTAATCCCTTATTACGGGCAATAATGAAATGTCTGACGAAATCGTAGACAGATGAAGCCTATTACTGAGGACATTATGCTCATACAGTTACGTACAAGTTGTTTTATTATTAGTGATTTTAAACAGTTATATGTTTTATTTTTTACGAACGTGCAACATGCTGGAGTTACTTGGGTCGGCAACTTCTGTTAATCAGTAAAACGAAAAACTAGTCCAATTTGCAAATTATTACTTTCTACTCATTCGATGGTTAGTTTCGGGAAAGATGTCAAAACTGTGCAGTAAACATTTACAATGCATACAGATTATTCATATGCACTGTAAATGTTTACTGTACGATTTTTACATCTTCGGAAATGCCATTTTCGACTTCGTTACGATGACCTGAAAATGGGTATTGTCCGGAAACTAGTCATGGAATGAAAAAAAAGTAATAATTTGCAACTTGGACTGGTTTTTCGTTCTAATGAATTTATTTTTTTATTGGTGTTATTGTCGTTAATTCTTGGTTCAATGTCTTAACACTCGTAAACATATCTAAAGCCAATACTACCTCATATTGCAAAATACTGAACACAATAATTACTTATTACACTGAAGCAGATCTTGAACATTTTTGTGCCCTTACACATGACTATGCAAACCGAAATATTACAGAATGAGATTTTCACTCTGCAGCGGAGTGTGCGCTGATATGAAACTTCCTGGCAGATTAAAACTGTGTGCCCGACCGAGACTCGAACTCGGGACCTTTGCCTTTCGCGGGCAAAGGTCCCGAGTTCGAGTCTCGGCCGGGCACATAGTTTTAATCTGCCAGGAAGTTTCGAAATATTACAGTTAATACCCCACTACGTATACTGCAATTGAATAAATTGGTAAAACAAATCCCTTACTGCGGCGTAGAGCTAATTTTGTCATCCAGCACCTAAAGCCTGACGAACTCGTCTTCATAGCCTTCTTCGCAGAGAAACCACTCCTAGTCCTTGACTGATACCAAAGCAGCATAACGATTCGACTGCTTGATGATTCCACGATAATTCATCCTGAGTAGGCCTCACACTCCACAACATTTATCATGCCTTTGTACCTTTGAGTTTGGACTACATAAAACCATGTAATGATTGTCCACAACCAAACAAACCTTCAATTCTCTGCAGAGTTCAAAGAAATCAGGACTGTTAGCTGTTTCTATTTTTCTCCTCATGTAAACAGTAAATACGTTCTACTGTAACGGCAATACAGATAGGACTTGAAGCACAAAGTATTCCCATTGTCCCGCAATATTGATTTTGTGCTTTCTGCACCACCGTTGCTTCGTTAACTACCTGTATTCTTCTGTACGTGCATTTACCGCCGCACTGTTCACATTGAGCTGTCTCCTCCAGACGCGTATTAAGCTCAGCAGTCGCTTCCATCACAGTACATTTTTGGTAAACGTAACCATCTTTTGTAATGCACTCGCGTTCCAAACTGTTACTTTGGTCTTCCTTCCTCTCTTGCGTTCAACTAGAGTCTGTTTTCAATGGACTCTGTATACTACCATGACACTGGAGGTAGCAGATTTGGACACCTCAAGCAAATTTCAAACGGTCACCACACATGCACCAACCATGCGCTCACTGACCATTTGTTCTAGCTGGAAGACACGACTAGATCAACACAGTGTCACAATGATCGCAGAACACAGGGCTATTATAATTAAACTTTCGCTACTTGAGGGGGCCCCCATGAAAAATGAGAGAGATCGTAGGACAACGAAACTTCGTCCAAACATCTGTAAGGACATGTGGAAGAGAAATAACGAATAAACCACTGAAAGAAACACATTTTACGAGGGCCGTTCAGAAAGTAACCTCCGGTTGATTTAAAAAAATACACCAAGTTAAATAAAAATATTTTAATATATACATCTTACAACTACATCTTTGTACTATTTTTCTACATAGTCTCCATAGCGATTGAGGCACTTATCGTATCTCTTCACAAGCTTTGAAATTCCTTCTGCATAAAAATCACCCGCTTGTGCCTGGAGCCAGCCTGTGACCGCATCCTTGAGCTCTTCGTCGTCATCAAACCGCTGTGACCCGAGCCATTTCTTCAAATGCATGAAGAGGTGATAATCACTTGGTGCCAGGTCTGGGCTGTAAGGTGGATGGTTGATAACGTCCCACTTGAAGGACTCAAGAAGGGCCGTTGTTCTGCGAGCAGAGTGAGGACGGGCGTTATCGTGCAAAAAAACGATACCGGAAGTCAGCATACCACGGCGTTTGTTCTGTATAGCCCGTCGTAACTTTGTTATTGTTTCACAGTACACGTCTTGATTAATGGTCGTACCACGTTCCATGAATTCAACCAACAACACCCCTTTGGCATCCCAAAACACCGTTGCCATCAGTTTTCTGGCAGAAAAATCTTGTGAGGCTTTTCTTGGTTTGGTAGGCGAATTTGAATGTGCCCACATCTTTGATTGTTCTTTTGTCTCAGGGTTCACGTACTTAATCCAGGTTTCGTCACCGGTCACGATTCTGTTTAACAATGGTTCTCCTTTGTCCTCATAACGTGACAGAAAGTCTAATGCAGAGGCCATTCTTTGAGTTTTGTGGTGGTCGGTAAGAATTTTGGGCACCCATCGTGCACAGAACTTACGGTAACCCAATCTTGCTGTCACTATCTCGTACAAGAGAGTCTTAGAAATCTGTGGAAAACCAGTAGACAACTCCGACATTGAGAAACGTCGATTTTCACGAACTTTTGCATCAACTGTCTGAACGAGTTCGTCAGTCACCAATGATGGTCTACCACTCCTCTCTTCATCATGAACGTTTTCTCGTCCACTTTTAAATAAACGTACCCATTCACGGACAACTCCTTCACTCATAACTCTTGGTCCGTACACGGCACAAAGCTCACGATGAATAGCTGCTGCAGAATATCCTTTGGCTGTAAAAAACCGTATGACAGCACGCACTTCACATTTGGCGGGGTTTTCTATTGCAGCACACATTTAAAACTGCCACAAAAACTAAACTAGCGCAGGTACGACGTTCACTCGACCACGGCTTGATGCCGACTGACCTGTTGAGTGCGTGAACGCACAGATGGCGTCGCTACTCCCCCCACAACCCGCACTGTGACCAATCGGAGGTTACTTTCTGAATCGCCCTCGTAATTTCCACATCAGGGTTAACATTTGCTAATGGCGTACCATGTTTAGATTCCGCGCTACAGACGTTGCTCAGTCTGATGACCATCTGCATCTACGACAGCATGGAACCGCACTAGAGGAAACGTTTCACAATTGTTCGCGCCGATTTTCAAACGGCGCACCAAGCAATATTCGGCTGTCGTGACACAGCTAGCGCACTGCTTGAAAATCGCATCCAGCATTCTCAGCCATGGCAACAATAACTTCTTCAACAATGTGTGGTACAACTGGATGTCGGTCTCTCCCAGGAACAATTCCCAAATCGCCAGTTAATTCGAACTTCCGAATCATGTTGTTCAGCGCCGGCGCGGGCAGGGGACCTCTCCGTATTCCTTTATTGCGTCGATACTTGCAGAGAGTAACAGCACTATTGCTGTTGTTTTGATAAAACAGCTTTACGAATAAAGCCCTGCTCGCCTTGTCCAGGCCCATGTTGATTGTCTGCAAATACAGACTCCGACAGAAAAATGTATACACACTTTTAGGAACGAAAAGTATTACTTATGTGTTTATTTTACATATAATAATTGATCGCACATGTTGTACAACCTTCAGTTTAGCAAATGGTTACTTTAAGGGGCTCCGGAAAGGCTCAAAATCATGAAAAGTTCAATTTTTACTTTTTTGCGTTTTCTGAATCTGCAGACTATTACCTTTTAATAGATATATAATTTATTCAATTCTGAAGACTACAACTATTTTTAAATTTTTTTTTGAAATGTGTTCTACATGGGCGTGACCCACTGTGGCGCTGTTAAACTGCTGTCAAATGGTGTTATTATTAACGTCCGTGTTCATCAGGTACATTTTAGTGATGTGAGATAAAGTATGTGTTGTGGCTAACCTGTGATGGTTCAATATATATCGCTGGTGTGATTGTCGATTGTGTCATGTTTATTTACTCTGTCGTTATCTCGAAAATATTCGTAATTAATTCTGTTTCTTGAGTCTCTGTTTTGTTGAAGTATAATAATGAGTAAAAGTAAAGTTATTAGAAATCCTCTGAAGGCTTTTAAGAAAAGGAGAAATGTTGGAAAGCCAAAGGTATGTGTTATTACTGTAAACAATAAAGACGATAACCAAGTGAGTGAACCTAACCTCTCAAGCACACCTGCCCATAGCAGTCAAAGTGGGAAAGAAAATACTTCACAGAACAAGCTTGGTTCAATGAGTGAAAACTATGAATGTTTTATGGGCGAATCGGATGTGAATGAAATATTTGATATGTCGGTTCTCAAAGGAATTTTTTCAAACTGTATAACATGTATTCATTGTAGTGAAGTTGGTCTGGAACTCTCCATAATAAAGCACGTAGGACTTGCTAGTGAAATACAACTGAAATGTGATAAGTGTTCATACATGACCACCTTTTGGAACAGAGTTGCAGTAACTGCAACTGAAGAAAATGGTAGCAAAATCTACGAACACAACATTAGATTTGTTTATTCCTTGCGTTCAGTTGGTAAGGGTGCTACTGCAGGTGCAATTTTCTGTGGCATCATGAATCTTCCAAATCCCCCAACCAAGTTTACGACCTATAAAAAATTAATAGGGTCTAAAGTAGAAGATGTCTGTATATAATCTATGAAGAACGCTGTGGAAGAGGCAGTAATGGAAAATAATGGTAACAGAGATTTGACTGTAGTGTTCGATGGTACCTGGCATAAACGGGGACACACATCTCTTCATGGTGTAGTATCGGCCACCAGTATGTATACAGGGAAAGTTTTAGATGTAGCAGTAATATCAAAGTATTGTAGATGTCCACAAAAATATAAAGGTACACATGAAAATAATTGCAAAGCTAACTATAGTGGCAGTAGTGGAGGAATGGAAGTGGCTGGTGTTGCCAGTATATTCCAACGTTCTGAGGCGTGTGATAAAGTGCGATATGTTAATTACCTTGGTGACGGTGATTCTAAAAGTTTCAAACATGTTCAAGGACTGAAGCCCTATGGTGATGATGTTGTAGTGCAGAAATTTGAGTGTATTGGACACGTACAGAAGCGAATGGGAACACGACTTCGGCGACTGAAAGCTTCGTACAAAAAACAAAAACTCAGTGATGGTAAAGGGTTGGATGGGAAGGGAAGGTTAACTGACAGTGTAATTGACAAAATACAGAACTATTATGGAATGGCTATTAGGCAAAATACACAAAGTGTCGACGAAATGAAGAAGGCTGTTTGGGCTCTTTTTTTTTCATACTTCTTCAACCGATGAAAATCCCCAACATAGCTTGTGTCCCAAAGAAGAAGACAGTTGGTGTAAATATAACAAAGGATTGCTAACTGGTGAAGTGTACACTCATAAGCATAGTCTACCTCATGCAATAATGGAGGTGATAAAACCTATTTTCAGAGACTTAGCAGCACCTGAACTGTTGAAAAAGTGTATTCCCGGAAAAACTCAAAACCCCAATGAAAGTGTAAATAGTGTTATAGGGTCGAGAATCCCCAAGACTGTATTTGTTGGAATAGAAACACTTCACTTTGGTGTGTATGATGCTGTTGCGACTTTCAATGATGGCAACATTGTAAGGTGCAAGGTATTTAGAAATATGGGAATGAAGATAGGTTCTAACATGGTACGAGCGATGCTTGCTTTAGACAAGGAACGCCTTCGGGCTGCAGACAGGGCTGTAAAGAGTCTAGAAATACAAGCAAGAGTAAACAGGAGGAGGAACAAGAGGAAGCTGGAGGAGGAGTTTGCAGAGGATGAAGATAATCCATCCTATGGACCTGGAATGCACTAAAAAGTTAATCCAATCTTTGTCGCTCGATTCCCAAAACTTTTATTTTCTCATACTAATTACATGTTTTCTAAGGATCTTCCAAACATATTTGTTTCAAACTTTCAGTAAATGTTACACAGTACCTTCTGCATAATTTAACACAGCCTTTTTCCAAAAAACTGTATATTTTTGAATATATAAATAAAAAATTGCAAAAAAATGTTGTGAATTTTCATTACAATTGAAAAAAAATCATGTTTAATAACTGAACTAAAATTTTGTAAAATCCCTGTGTTAAGTTGTAGCCCATATTCCAATAAATAATCTGTAAAAAGTTCAACTTCCTACCTCAAATACTTTGTGAGGAAAGATGTAATTTATAAGCGTTATTTTAACATTGCAAGTATAGGGCGTTCCGGAGCCCCTTAAATGTTCAAAATGTCCACCGTTGGCGGCTACACTCATAACAGAACGAGGAGCAGTCGCCGCAACAACGTCAGTCAATTTTTAACAGTGGAGACCGCTGCACATGTCGCTGTAATCTCCTGGTGAAGTTTCTCCAGCGTACGAGGCTTACGTCGATTGACGTTACCTTTCACAGTTCCCCACAAGTACAAGTCCATAGGTGTTAGATCTGGCGACCATGGAGGGAACTTTGTCCAATCCAAAACTGTCATCCAGGAAAACTCGTACAGATAGGTGGTCACGTGGTGGCGGCCCGTCCTGTTTGTAGACGACTTCTTCATCGGCTCCACGAAGCGGGCATATGCCTGGCAAAATTGATGTGCGTAACATTTCCAGGCACACTTCTCCAGTGACAGTAGCATCAAAGAAAAAGGGTCCTACTATGCCCCTAGATGATAGTCTACACCACACATGAACTCCTAGTGGATTGACCGCTTTATTCACATAAAAATGCGAATTTTCCGGTGCCCTGTACATACTGTTATGCCGTTTAACGGTTCCATTAAGATAAAATTGTGATTCGTCGCTCCACACTAGCTTCGTCACATATTGTTGATGATCAGTTACCATTTACTGATACCATTCGCAAAATTGCATTCGGCGATCAGGATCGTCATCATTAATCGCGTGTAGTAATCGTGCAATGTAAAATTTCCACTTTGCAGCTTTCAGAATTCTTCTTACACTTCAGTGCTAACCCTCACCTCAGGTGCACATTTCGTAGCAGACTTCTGTGGAGAATCAAGAAACGTTTCCAACACGAGAGCCGACGAAGCATGACTTGTAGCTGTTCGCTGTGTTCCTGATCTTTCTTTGTGAATGTCACAAATCGTTCCATGTAACTCGAACTTGTCAATGCTGCGTTTAATTGTTAGGCGGGTTGGCGGTTCTGTTTCAAACTCCCGCCTTCACTGACGTTGCACGGCATAATCAAACTTGAAAAACCACTTCACAATACATTTTCGTTGCTCGAATGTCAACCGTGCTCCAGCCATCTTGTTTTCTCAACACCGAGATGAAAATACTAACATTTGTTGAGCCGAAGACCATACTACAACACTCAAATCGATCGACAATATCGATATCTCAACAGTGCCTGACAAAGAGGGTATACATTTTTCTGGCGGACTCTGTATACACCCTGATGCTTGTGTTTGAACCCTACGTCGCCGTACCATTACCAGCACTTAATGGCAAATCATGTCACTAACAGTTCAAATCCTGCAGCGCACAGTCTGGGCATAATTACTATAAAGCTGGGTACCCATACCAAAACAGTTTTCCGTGTGCACTAGGTCCAGTAGCGTAAGTTTAAAGTTGTAACCACCAGTACATCTAGAAATGAAATGATCCCGGGAGTTTTCGGCCGCATCCTGCAAATCTTTCTGTCTGACGCCATTTCGGCGACTTGCGCGTATTTGTGATGAGACGAAACGGTCGGGACAAAACAAACATCAGTCCCCAAGGAAAGAAAGTCTCTGACGTGGCCGGGAATCGAAACAGTGACACTGAGCAATGGGCCGCGATCTTCACGCATCCAGATATGTTACACCAGTAAAGGGAAACGTAAACTTAAGTGCTTTTCAGACAAATAGGGAAAAAAATCTGGAAATGTGCTAGAACTGGAATGTTTGCACTAACATATCCAATCCGTGTACTCAGTTTTGATACTGTGACAGTAACGTCGAACGATTTCGCAGATATCTCCATCGTAGCCACCACAGTCTATGCTGATTTCATTATGTGGAATCGAGAACTGAGTAAAACAGTTCCATCCACACTGGAGTCCAAAATTAAAGCAACATACCCCTAGTTCCCCGTCCTGTGTTTAATTCACGATATAATCATACGAACTGTTAACAGATGTCTGTACGATCGCGTTCTGCACGGAAGATGGCATTCCAGTCAACGGACAACCACACCAACGATGAAGTCAGGGCATGTATCAAGCAGGGCAGTGTTTGCCGTGTAATCACACGTCCACAGTCACTGTGTACCCAGTCACAAACGGTGCAGTATGGCACAGGGAAGACGCCTACCAGGCTCACTGCGGTGGAGGGCCATAGGAAGACTGGAAACAGAACATTCGCAAATTGATTTGGCGACCGAGAGACCGAAACTGCATTCCGAAGACCAGGGCACGGCCGACCACGTATAACATCAGAAAGAGAGGACCGTTATTTGACAGTGAGGGCACAACGGTACCGCCTTAGTACTGTACGGCAACTGGCATATGACCTCGCAGCATCCACTGGACAAGTTGTATCGAGGCAAACGGTATACTGAAGCCTTCGGAAGAGTTGCCTTTATTGCCTGAGACCTGCTGTACGTGTACCTCTGACGCGTCTTCTCAGAAGGGAACGTCTAGTGTTGAGTCGTTCATATGCCACCTGCACGAACGAACAATGGGCCAATGTTCTCTTCACAGATGAGTCCAGATTTGGTCTGGAGAGAAATCCTCGACGGATTCGCATCTGGAGGGAACGTGGAACACGATTTCGGGACCTATACAGCGTGGTGCATTGATCGTGATCGGGCCAAATATCTCACGAAATAAGCGTCAAACGAAAAAACTACAGAGAACGAAACTTGTCTAGCTTGAAGTGTGAAACGAGATGGCGCTAAGGTTGGCCCGCTAGATGAAACGGATATCAACTGCGTTTTCTTAAAATAGGAACCCCCCTTTTTTATTACATATTCGTGTAGGCCTAGTACGTAAAGAAATATGAATGTTTTAGTTGGACCACTTTTTTCGCTTTCTGATGGATGGCACTGTAATAGTCACAAACATATTGCTCACAATTTTAGACGAACAGTTGGTAACAGGTAGGTTTTTTAAATTAAAATACAGAACGTATGTACGTTTGAACATTTTATTTCGGTTGTTCCAATGTGATACATGTACATTTGTGAACTTATCATTTCTGAGAACGCATGCTGTTACAGCGTGATTATGTGTAAATACCACATTAATCCCCCCAATGAACCATGGACCTTGCCGTTGCTGGGGAGGCTTGCATGCCTCAGCGATACAGATGGCCGCACCGTAGGTGCAACCACAACGGAGGGGTATCTGTTGAGAGGCCAGACAAACGTGTGGTTCCTGAAGAGGGGCAGCAGCCTTTTCAGTAGTTGCAGGGGCAACAGTCTGGATGATTGACTGATCTGGCCTTGCAACACTAACCAAAACGGCCTTGCTGTACTGGTACTGCGAACGGATGAAAGCAAGGGGAAACTACAGCCGTATTTTTTGCCGAGGACATGCGGCTTTACTGTATGATTAAATGATGATGGCGTCCTCTTGGGTAAAATATTCCGGAGGTAAAATAGTCCCCCATTCGGATCTCCGGGTGGGGGCTAAAGGAGGACGTCGTTATCAGGAGAAAGAAAACTGGCGTTCTACGGATCGGAGCGTGGAATGTCAGATCCCCTAATCGGGCAGGTAGGTTAGAAAATTTAAAAAGGGAAATGGATAGGTTAAAGTTGGATATAGTGGGAATTAGTGAAGTTCGGTGGCAGGAGAAACAAGACTTTCGGTCTGGTGATTACAGGTTTATAAATACAAAATCAAATAGGGGTAATGCAGGAGTAGGTTTAATAATGAATATAAAAAAATAGGAGTCCGGGTTAGCTACTACAAACAGCATAGTGAACGCATTATTGTGGCCAAGATAGACACGAAGCCCACGCCCACTACAGTAGTACAAGTTTATATGCCAACTAGCTCTGCAGATGATGAAGAAATAGATGAAATGTATGACGAGATAAAAGAAATTATTCAGGTAGTGAAGAGAGACGAAAATTTAATAGTCATGGGTGACTGGAATTCGTCAGTAGGAAAAGGGAGAGAAGGAAACATAGTAGGTGAATATGGATTGGGGGGAAGAAATGAAAGAGGAAGCCGCCGTGTAGAATTTTGCACACAGCATAACTTAATCATAACTAACACTTGGTTCAAGAATCATAAAAGAAGGTTGTATACCTGGAAGAATCCTGGAGATACTAAAAGGTATCAGATAGATTATATAATGGTAAGACAGAGATTTAGGAACCAGGTTTTAAATTGTAAGACATTTCCAGGGGCAGATGTGGATTCTGACCACAATCTGTTGGTTATGAACTGCAGATTGAAACTGAAGAAACTGCAAAAAGGTGGGAATTTAAGGAGATGGGACCTGGATAAACTGAAAGAACCAGAGGCTGTAGAGAGTTTCAGGGAGAGCATAAAGGAACAATTGACAGGAATGGGGGAAAGAAATACAGTATAAGAAGAATGGGTAGCTCTGGGGGATGAAGTAGTGAAGGTAGCAGAGGATCAAGTAGGTAAAAAGACGAGGGCTAATAGAAATCCTTGGGTAACAGAACAAATATTGAATTTAAATGATGAAAGGAGAAAATATAAAAATGCAGTAAATGAAGCAGGCAAAAAAGAATACAAACGTCTCAAAAATGAGATCGACAGGAAGTGCAAAATGACTAAGCAGGGATGGCTAGAGGACAAATGTAAGGATGTAGAGGCTTGTCTCACTAGGGGTAAGATAGATACTGCCTACAGGAAAATTAAAGAGACCTTTGGAGAGAAGAGAACCACTTGCATGAATATCAAGAGCTCAGATGGCAACCCAGTTCTAAGCAAAGAAGGGAAGGCAGAAAGGTGGAAGGAGTATATAGAGGGTTTATACAAGGGCAATGTACTTGAGGACAATATTATGGAAATGGAAGAGGATGTAGATGAAGACGAAATGGGAGATAAGATACTGCGTGAAGAGTTTGACAGAGCACTGAAAGATCTGAGTCGAAACAAGGCCCCGGGAGTAGACAACATTCGATTAGAACTACTGATGGCCTTGGGAGAGCCAGTCATGACAAAACTCTACTATCTGGTGAGCAAGATGTATGAGACAGGCGAAATACCCTCAGACGTCAAGAAGAATATAATAATTCCAATCCCAAAGAAAGCAGGTGTTGACAGATGTGAAAATTACCGAACTATCAGTTTAATAAGTCACAGCTGCAAAATACTAACGCGAATTCTTTACAGACGAATGGAAAAACTGGTAGAAGCGGACCTCGGGAAGATCAGTTTGGATTCCGTAGAAATGTTGGAACACGTGAGGCAATACTAACCTTACGACTTATCTTAGAAGAAAGATTAAGAAAAGGCAAACCTACGTTTCTCGCATTTGTAGACTTAGAGAAAGCTTTTGACAATGTTAACTGGAATACTCTCTTTCAAATTCTGAAGGTGGCAGTGGTAAAATACAGGGAGCGAAAGGCTATTTACAATTTGTACAGGAACCAGATGGCAGTTATAAGAGTCGAGGGGCATGAAAGGGAAGCAGTGGTTGGGAAAGGAGTGAGACAGGGTTGTAGCCTCTCCCCGATGTTATTCAATCTGTATATTGAGCAAGCAGTAAAGGAAACAAAAGAAATATTCGGAGTAGGTATTAAAATTCATGGAGAAGAAGTAAAAACTTTGAGGTTCGCCGATGACATTGTAATTCTGTCAGAGACAGCAAAGGACTTGGAAGAGCTGTTGAATTGAATGGACAGTGTCTTGAAAGGAGGATATAAGATGAACATCAACAAAAGCAAAACGAGGATAATGGAATGTAGTCGAATTAAATCGGGTACGCTGAGGGAATTAGATTAGGAAATGAGACACTTAAAGTAGTAAAGGAGTTTTGCTATTTAGGGAGTAAAATAACTGATGATGGTCGAAGTAGAGAGGATATAAAATGTAGACTGGCAATGGCAAGGAAATCGTTTCTGAAGAAGAGAAATTTGTTAACATCGAGTATAGATTTAAGTGTCAGGAAGTCGTTTCTGAAAGTATTTGTATGGAGTGTAGCCATGTATGGAAGTGAAAGATGGACGATAAATAGTTCGGACAAGAAGAGAATAGAAGGTTTCGAAATGTGGTGCTACAGAAGAATGCTGAAGATTACGAGGTGTGGCTAGAAAAAAACCGGACTAGTACTGGTGAAACAATAAAACGAATGCAATAAGGCTGAAAGTCGCGTGGCCTGTCACGTGACTCTCGCTCCGCCTACTGCTCGAGTTTCATCTGCCTCCTGCACTCAGTCTGCCCGTGGCGTCTGTTTTAAGTAGTTGACGTTTTGTCTGTGCGTCGGAAAATGTTGAGTGTACAGAAAAAACAGCGTGTTAACATCAAATTTTGTTTCAAACTAGGAAAATCTGCAAGTGAAACGTTTGTAATGTTACAACAAGTGTACGGCGATGATTGTTTATCGCGAACACAAGTGTTTGAGTGGTTTAAACGATTTAAAGATGGCCGCGAAGACACCAGTGATGACACTCGCACTGGCAGACCATTGTCAGCAAAAACTGATGCAAACATTGAAAAAATCGGTAAACTTGTTCGACAAGATCGCCGTTTAACAATCAGAGCAGTGTCTGAGTTAACAGGAGTTGACAAGGAAGGTGTCGAACAAGGTCGCTGATGTTCCACTTGTCGCAGCCGTCGTGGATTTTCCGTTGCCCAATAGTGCATATTACGCCGGTTTACGTTACCGCTGTTGGTGAATGACGCTTCGTCGCTAAATAGAACGAGTGCAAAAAATCTGTCATCGTCCCGTAATTTCTCTTGTGCCCAGTGGCAGAACTGTACACGACGTTCAAAGTCGTCGCCATGCAATTCCTGGTGCATAGAAATATGGTACGGGTGCAATCGATGTTGATGTAGCATTCTCAACACCGACATTTTTGAGATTCCCTATTCTCGCGCAATTTGTGTGCTACTGAATTGCGGATTAGCCGCAACAGCAGCTAAAATACCTACTTGGGCATCATCATTTGTTGCAGGTCGTGATTGACGTTTCACATGTGGCTGAACACTTCCTGTTTCCTTAAATAACGCAACTATCCGGCGAACGGTCTGGACACTTGGATGATGTCGTCCAGGATACCGAGCAGCATACATAGCACACGCCCCTTGGCCATTTTGATCTCATTAGCCATACGTCAACACGATATCAACCTTTTCCGCAATTGGTAAACGGTCCATTTTAATACGGGTAGTGTATCACGAAGCAAATACCGTCCGCACTGGCGGAAAGGTACGTGATACCACGTACTTATACGTCTGTGACTATTACAACCGCCATCTATCACAAAGCGAAAAGAGTGGTCGAACTAAACCATTTCTATTTCTTTATGTACTACACGAATATGTAATAAAAAATGGGGGTTCATGTTTAAAAAAACACAGTTGATATCCGTTTGACCTATGGCAGCTCCATCTAGCGGGCCAACCATAGCGCCATCTGGTTTCCCCTTTCAAGCTAGAAAGGGTTTCGTTCTTTGTAGTTTTTTCGTTTGATGTTTATTTCGTGAGATATTTGGCCCCGTCACTATCAATGGACCACCCTGTATATTGCGAAAAGAGATCGACATTGAGAAGGAACCCTAA
This sequence comes from Schistocerca nitens, assembly GCF_023898315.1. Lineage (NCBI taxonomy): Eukaryota > Metazoa > Arthropoda > Insecta > Orthoptera > Acrididae > Schistocerca > Schistocerca nitens. Next base: position 16,912,715 of record NC_064622.1, read on the forward strand.
TGGTGTAGGCAGCGATTATGTTGACCACTATTAACACATCGTCATGAAATTGTACGGTGAATCTGCAAGATTTAATTGCTGTCAGATATCGTGAAGATATCTTGCGACCTCATGTGCGATTACTGTGAGGTGCTGTGGGCTCAGAGTTCGTATTAATGGACGGTAATGCTCTACCTCATAGAGCACAGGTGGCTGACTTCCTGGAAATGAAAAATATTGCACACATGGCGTGACCTGCCCGCTCGCCAGATCTGAATCCCATAAAGTATGTCTAGGGTCACTTGGGAGATGGGTTGCGCCACGTCACCATCCACCGACCACTCTCCAAGACCTGCGAGCAGTTCTACGGGAAGAATGGGCGGCTTTGCCGCAACATGAGATTGATGACATCATTCACAGCACACCCTAACGTCATCAGGCCTACATTTCTACCAGAGGTGGTCAAACCCCACACTGAGCACGTTAACCAGCTGTCGGAATGTGTATGTAAATCCATAACGTAGGAAGAAACGAAGAACACTTTTACCTTCTGTTATGCATGTTGCAGTCGTTTACGTTCTGTATTCTTTACATTGTTTCTACTTTACTGTCACCTGTTTATATTGTTTTGTGGCAAAGTAAACGCAACCTTGCAAAATTTACGTTTGTTGCTTTAATTTTGGACACCAGTGTATTTCTTTTAAGGGCTTCAAAAATGGTTCAAATGGCTCTGAGCACTATGCGACTTAACTTCTGATGTCATCAGTCGCCTAGAACTTAGAGCTACTTAACCCTAACTAACCTAAGGACATGACACACATCCATGCCCGAGGCAGGATTCGAACCTGCGACCGCAGCAATCGCTCGGCTCTCCGGCCAGCTTAAGTGTTACACTGTTGCTTTTGTAACACTCCTTCGACCCGTAGGCCACACTTCTTTTTAGCCTCCATATTTCGCGTCGCTCCACCAGACCACGGCCACGTGGAGCAGCTTGAGCGTCAGTTCTGTGCGTCTGCAATGACGAGGCATTCCTTGTGGCCTTGGCGTCGGGGCAAGATCCTTGACTCATGGCCGCTACACTCACTCTTCCATGGCTCCTTGAAACGTCCCATTAGAAAAATTATACATGACTGTGCTTAAACTGACACACAATATTTTTAGAGCAACGCAATCTGACTTTCAAAAATCCCTACAAAAGAATGGCCCTGACTAACATTAACCTATACCTTTCACAAATCACTTACCTCACAAAAATCTTCGTTACTCGAACTACTGCAATACAGCGAGCGCCACTACTGCCAGCTAAATAAAAGATTCAAACTACAGAAGGCACGAACTACTGATAGGCATAGTTAGCAAATGAAAGATTTTGATAGAGAACAAACAATGTATTTACCTCAATAGTGTTGAAAAATCATAATATACATACCAGTTCATGACATCCAGTCTTACAAATTTCAAAACTCCGCCATTTCTCTCCCCACATCCACCACTGCTGGCGGTTCACCTCCAACTGCGCCACGCCACGCGCTGTTCACATCCAGCTGCCCAACACTACAATGGCAGACAACAATGCAAACTAGCCACAGACTGCACACAGCACAGCCAGTGATTTTCATACAGAGCGCTACGTAACACTGCCAATAAAAAAACATAAACAGCCTACTTACATAGCCCCCACGCTCCCCACAAAAAATATTACAAATTGTTTTGGACAGTGGCCAATAATGATTTGATAAAATTTTTCATAATTACAATAACAAAGATGTCAAATGCACACACTTATTGATACAATGTTGGTCAAAAGCTAAAATTTTCTCACAGTCAATACAGACAGTCCTGATCATTCATCACAGTAAAATTGCAGTGTTTTTCTCAAAGGCTGAGCAGTAAAAGAAAATGCACATGGAAGTAGTGGATTTCCATGCAGTCTTGAAGAAGTAGTGTTGTCCTTCCAACGGAAAGACAGTGCTGACTCTCGACATGCAGACAGGTAATGGGCCACAACAGAGCAACCCCACAGCAGAGCCAGTCGAAGTTTTGAAGAATATTGGTAGGTAGGTCATCACAGAGCAGACCACTGTAGTCCTGTTAGAGATTACGGTATTGGTGGGCCACCAGAGGCGCAGACCCACTGCAGTCCTTGTAGAAATAATGGTACTGGTGAGTCAGGAAAGGTGTAGACCCACTGTAGTCCTTGTAGAAATAATGGTATTGGTGGGTCATCAAAGGTGTAGACCCACTGTAGTCCTTGTAGAGATGGCCAGCAGCCATCTGTTGTGACTGTGCAGGTGCACAGTCACCATTGAAGAGTCTTGCGGATAATATAGCAAGACCATAACCACCACTTGTGCACTCACAAAGTTTTTGGAATTGTCCTTAGAACCAGCAATGCTGTTATCCAGTCCCTTGCTGAATTATTAACACACGTGCAAACACTAACAGTCCCTACTTCTCACATATTTTCCATATACTACGACCAACAGAAATGTGTGCAGTGAAATGGAACTTACAAGTTAATAATATGATGAAATGGTGTGAATTACAATTTTATAACATAAGAATACAACTACAAAGGTACAAAATACATCATTAAAGAACATAACAATACAGATAACATTTGTAGTACAGGCTTTACAAAAGAATCGAAATAACATATACATCAGTGTTATAGGAATTATGACGTAAGTACAGATATAAAAGATCAGAATAACTTTTGAAACATCAACTTCACACATGAGCAACAAAACAGAACAGATAAATAATGTCTAAACATCTTTACAAAGTAAATAATATAGTATTAGAAAAATTCTACAACATAACTCTCATCAGCTAAACACATAAAGACAGGAAAAACACAAATAAACAAGGGTACACAAACACATAGCAGAATAACACAAGAGGAAAGTGCAGGGTTTGTTTTCAGTGTAACATTTCGTACTGCAGTCCAACCCAAAACTTCATTCGATAGATCTTTCGTCTTATTTCAACATTTGTTTCCACCAAAAAAATCCTATCCAAGCATGCTTTCTGTAATTATATGTTCACATATTTCTTAACTCATTATTTATTTTCCATTATCTTACCTCATCATTTATTTCCAAGAAAATCCTACCTAAACCTGTTGTCCCTAAACCCTACTTTTTTTGTTCATATCCTCTTTCAAAATACTTTTTTGGCAAAACCATTTTCTTATAGCTTCTCAATGCATTTCTTCCAGTTCATCACAACTTGTTCTCTTACATAGCCTACCCCATCTTAAGCTAACTTAAATCTACTGAGCTCAGATGCTAAACTAAGGGACGAGGCAATGCAGCAGCACAAAACAATTAACACAAACAGCAATATCAAAAAATGCAGATTTGCAAAGCAAGCAGCATTATAGAAATTAGCAAATCAATTGCAATATTACAACTGATATAAGGCAATGTGCAGCAAACAAGAAAAATAAATCAGTAGTAAAACTGGCTTAACAGAGTAATACAAAGTGAAATTCAGTAGCACTATGCCTGGCAAACAGCAGCAGCAAATGCAATAACTTATATCTAAACATGACATAGCTCATTGGAAGTAGATCATAAATTCATAATTGACTGGATCTGTAGGCATAAAATAACTATATTAGTACATCTCTTAAATTTTATTTTAATCAATGCTGCAGTGCAGCTAGAAACTAGATATTAAAGAAAATGAGTAAATAAATACATAAAGTATGGCATATGGCATATCTCTCAACTAGCAAGACAAAAAGGTCACTTAACTTTCTTACCGAAATACACTCCTGGAAATGGAAAAAAGAACACATTGACACCGGTGTGTCAGACCCACCATACTTGCTCCGGACACTGCGAGAGGGCTGTACAAGCAATGATCACACGCACGGCACAGCGGACACACCAGGAACCGCGGTGTTGGCCGTCGAATGGCGCTAGCTGCGCAGCATTTGTGCACCGCCGTCGTCAGTGTCAGCCAGTTTGCCGTGGCATACGGAGCTCCATCGCAGTCTTTAACACTGGTAGCATGCCGCGACAGCGTGGACGTGAACCGTATGTGCAGTTGACGGACTTTGAGCGAGGGCGTATAGTGGGCATGCGGGAGGCTGGGTGGACGTACCGCCGAATTGCTCAACACGTGGGGCGTGAGGTCTCCACAGTACATCGCTGTTGTCGCCAGTGGTCGGTGGAAGGTGCACGTGCCCGTCGACCTGGGACCGGACCGCAGCGACGCACGGATGCACGCCAAGACCGTAGGATCCTACGCAGTGCCGTAGGGGACCGCACCGCCACTTCCCAGCAAATTAGGGACACTGTTGCTCCTGGGTATCGGCGAGGACCATTCGCAACCGTCTCCATGAAGCTGGGCTATGGTCCCGCACACCGTTAGGCCGTCTTCCGCTCACGCCCCAACATCGTGCAGCCCGCCTCCAGTGGTGTCGCGACAGGCGTGAATGGAGGGACGAATGGAGACGTGTCGTCTTCAGCGATGAGAGTCGCCTCTGCCTTGGTGCCAATGATGGTCGTATGCGTGTTTGGCGCCGTGCAGGTGAGCGCCACAATCAGGACTACATACGACCGAGGCACACAGGGCCAACACCCAGCATCATGGTGTGGGGAGCGATCTCCTACACTGGCCGTACACCACTGGTGATCGTCGAGGGGACACGGTACATCCAAACCGTCATCGAACCCATCGTTCTACCATTCCTAGACCGGCAAGGGAACTTGCTGTTCCAACAGGACAATGCACGTCCGCATGTATCCCGTGCCACCCAACGCGCTCTAGAAGGTGTAAGTCAACTACCCTGGCCAGCAAGATCTCCGGATCTGTCCCCCATTGAGCATGTTTGGGACTGGATGAAGCGTCATCTCACGCGGTCTGCATGTCCAGCACGAACGCTGGTCCAACTGAGGCGCCAGGTGGAAATGGCATGGCAAGCCGTTCCACAGGACTACATCCAGCATCTCTACGATCGTCTCCATGGGAGAATAGCAGCCTGCATTGCTGCGAAAGGTGGATATACACTGTACTAGTGCCGACATTGTGCATGCTCTGTTGCCTGTGTCTATGTGCCTGTGGTTCTGTCAGTGTGATCATGTGATGTATCTGACCCCAGGAATGTGTCAATAAAGTTTCCCCTTCCTGGGACAATGAATTCACGGTTTTCTTATTTCAATTTCCAGGAGTGTATTTACAACACCAGTTTGCACTACAGTGGCAGTCTCATATACAAAATTTCACGGGTCGAGAATTTGCGTTGCAAATGTGTAGAAACAAAATCTTATGAATATAACAGTGTCCAAAAAATTTTCGCCGGCATTGTGATACATTCACGCGTTTACACACATCTCATAACTCTTAAAGTACGATTCTTGGTTTCCAGCATCCTTTCTCACAAATCAGAGTCCCTAACCACTACTCATTATTCATATGCGTATTCGTCGACACTTCTTCAATATTTCATCAAAATAAATACGTAGCATAATCAAATTCCTCATTTATGGTAGCATCATCTTATTGATCATAAACATACCTCAACAGCATAATACACATTGTCTTCGTAAAAATAACATCATAACACCTCAGTGAAATCTCAAAAACGTCGTAGCTTTCTGCAATAATGTCAAAACCAAAAAAAAAAAAAATCTCTGCTCATTTCAAGAGTGTCATCTACCTCAAACGTACTTTAAAATCATGCTCCCTAACCAAATACATCATTCAAAGCTCTCATAGTATCACAATGGTTCCGAAAAAATATGAACAGTTCACAAAGTACAGACAAAATACAATTTCATAAGTTTGAAGTTACCCAACTGTGTAACTGCGTAAACATGTGTCACTGATGTAGTAAAAAAAATGTTTATCTCTCAGTTAAATGATCAGATAGCTGTGTAATTTATGTGTTAGAGAAATATGGTACCGATGTGTAAAGTTGTATAAGCAAATACCATATTAGCTAGGGCTCCTTGTGCTTGCCAAACACATGGTACACAAAGTAGACGTGTACCCCCTGATGATTAATGTAATTACACCCTCAGGTGTTACAGATTACAGTAATGGAATGAAATGTATCACGGAAAACCTTTGTATCATTGTACTTCAAATATCTTTAAAAATAAATGTTTTAAGTACAAAATTAATCACTCAAATACGTGTCCTGTAGCGCTAAATGTGCGTCTTGCTGTAAGATAATCTCTGTGGGAGTGTCGTAGTTATTGTCCTCCGAAAGCTAAGTTCTGCAGAAGCCAATGTACTTACCTCATGATAAACAAAAGTGAAATGCTTTGCGTATAGATAACTTAGTTATTACGCTTATTGCCGTGATGAAGAAAGTACTGTGCTGTAACGTATTGTTGTGCTATGGAAAAGGCAGTCTCATTGTAGCTATACCACAAAAGTTACTACTAAAACATGTTTTACTTTCCAGAATAATACAGAAAAACTGTGCAGATATAAAACAGAAACACTGCAAAAGCAACATTGTAAATTGTCACTCATTAGTAGCGTCGTGATAAAATCGTGTAGCTGTCACATAAATTATCCACTGTGTCATCTGATATCTCGCAGAAAGTATTTTAAATCCAGAATGTATTTTCAAGTAAACCAAAATGTTGCATTAAAATCTCATTAGCAGTACCAGTATATGTTCGAAGTATGTAAGCCTGATAGTCATTACGTAATCGTGCAACTAAGAACCAAGAATGTACAAATAACAACACTGTGTCGTCTGTTCACTATAACAATGCATTCTTAATTTCTGTTTAAATAAGTTCTCTTGGTTCTTGATTGGATATTTGACTTCAAACATTGTTGCATGGTAACAGTTTCTAAGTCTGACAAAGCATACTAGTAACGTGAAGTGAAACGTTTTATGGCAAAGACAGAGTTAAAAAGCAGATTATCTTTCAATAAACGGTTTTACATGTGAAATATGGTGTAAACCTTTACTCTTCCTAGTACACAGGTTTCAGTTTGAACGCAATTATCATGTGGTTACGTTGGTAAGGAACACTGGAATTTTTCTCAAGGTTAGCTTATGTTATTTTTCTCAAGCCCAGCCGGCGCACGTGGCTGCCTGCCGGTGCAAGTCATTGTCTGTTTCTTTGTTGGCGCGCGTCATTATTAGGATTGGGAGACCTAACTCCTACAAATTCACCTTGTCGAGAGTGCCCTGCTCTGTTTGAATCTCGCCAGTTCTGATGCAATTCAAGTCTGTCGTTACGATTATATCGTCTGTCGTCATGTCGGTAGTTCCTGTAGTTTCTTTCTTGTCGGTTAAGTGGTGGAGAATTTCTTCCTGAATTGAAACTGCGCGCTGAACTGTTGTGTCTGAAGTTATTCTGTCTCCCTTGATAATAATTGTGTTTGTTCCCATATTGTCTGTTTCTATGGTAATCTCTGTCATATTCATTACTACGGAAATGCGATCTTTCTCTATAAATATTATTACTCTGCCAGTGGTTGTCATATGGGTGGTGTCTGTTTTGGTCACGATTTGCGTTGTAAGAATAGACTTGTCGTGTCCAGTTATTGTTTCTGTCGTCACAGAACTGTGATGGATGTGACCTGTAGTGATTGTTTTCCTGTTTTCACATCCCGCGACTGTCTGTGTCAATTTCTAATTCTTGTAAGAGTCCCTGAAAAGCTTCAATGCCGTCGTTGCAACGTCCTGCCAAAATAATATGTCGTAAATGTTCAGGTAATTTGATTAAGCAAATGCGGATGAGTTCTGAAGGGCTGTATGGGTTTGAAAGATACTGATTCTTATGCAACATGTCTTCAAAATATTTCATAAGACTGGAAAATTCAGATTGTTCGAAACGTTTCATCATTATGATGCTATGTTTTACTCAGTCTTGTGTAGCTTGAGACCAATATGCTGAGAGAAAGGCATGGAAAAATTCTCCTTCACTGTAGCAATTGTGAATGACCAATAGCATTCTTACAGCTGGTTCATTCTCTAAATAGCCACACATAAATTCTAATCTGTGCTCTAATGACCAGTTGGGAGGAAAACAATGAGAGAATTGAGTCCTCTGAAATATGTAATTCTTGTATTACTTGTGCCAACTGATCTTGTACTTCCCGGATTTCTCTTTTGTACTGTGTATTGATTTGATTTTGATTTTGTTTCAATTTTCTAATTTGTTCGTACTCTTCAGTGTCCATGAAGGCTACAGGTCTTGTGTCATTCAGATCATCATCTACCTTTGTAGATAAGTTAGTGAACTGATCTGAAAGTTCGGCTATTTTATCCGATAGTGAAATTATTTCCTCTGTGTGTTTTTCTGAACCAAGTTTCAGAGTGTCCATTTGTGTTGAAATCGTATCTATTGTGTCCTTTAAGTTTTCCAGAGTTTTTGCAAGTTGCGTAACCAAATCGCTAGATGAAACTGAGTCAATTTTAGCACACAAGGTCTCATGAGTTTCATGAACAATGGTTTGCAGTTCTTTTATGGCTGCTTCGTGATTCTGTAATGCATTTTCATGACGCGAAAATAGGTTGGAAATGCTCTTAAATTTGTGTTCTTACGTCATTACAGACTTTTTGACATTTCGATTCAATGTTATGTAACTCAGTAGTTAAATCTTCACGTGTTTGTTCAAGTGTGGTGTCTAACTTCCGAAGATTTTGTTCCATTGTGTCTAACTGTTGCTGTGTTTGTCTCTGGTGTTGTTCCATTGTGTCTAACTTTTGAAGCTTTTGCTGTGTTTGTCTCTGATTTTGTTCCACTGTGTCTAACTTTCGAAGATTTTGTTCCATTGTGTCTAACTTTTGAAGCTTTTGCTGTGTTTGTCCCATTTGTTGTATTAATTGCAATAACAATGCACTGGTGTCTGAAACATGTTCCTCAGTGCTTTTCGGCAGTGAATTTGCACCGGCAACATTAACATTTTGACAAGCAGAAAATGTGTCTTGACTTATTTGAGAAAACGGTGAGGACCCAAAACCTGAATCTACAGTATTTGCGAGATTGTGTCTTGTCATTTCGGATTCCTGAGACGAGCTATTGCCGACCGATCTATCGATAATGCTTCCCTGTTCACTAATTGTTTCACTGTCTACGCCATTATTTGCAGCCCGCTCCATTTCCCTATGCACAATTACCAAATTACTACTTTGAACATTAGTTAATTCATTACATGGTGGCGCTAATTCACTGCTTTCGTCTTCACTGTCATTTCTCAGTTTACTTTGGATCCTAGTATTACGTTTTTCACACGCCATTATTGTCACAATATTTCACACGACAACACAGAAAAGCACAATTTGAAGAGCGAAATAAGAAAACACATTAACATAACATTGAAAATAATATCTAGTTAATTGCAAGCGCAGCTGCGAAATACTTGGTGCAAATCTACATGCGTGCCACAACTGTTTTACTGTACAACAATAAAAGACTGCAACTACAAAGGAGATTCTCTATACAATTACGCGCTAGCAATAAACAAAAGCTACATTAACTACACAAACTGCAAGAAAAAATCGAAGATTCCAGTGAGGTATACTCGGCTAAGGGTCGACGTATGAAACGTCCCCTTAGAACAATTGTACACGACTGTGCTTAAACTGACACACAATATTTTTAGCGCAACGCAATTTGACTTTCAAAAATCCCTACAAAAGAATGGCCCTGACGAACATTAACCTATACCTTTCACAAATCACTTACCTCACAAAAATCTTCGTTACTCGAACTACTGCAATACAGCGAGCGCCACTACTGCCAGCCAATCAAAAGATTCAAACTACAGAAGGCACTAACTACTGATAGGCATAGTTAGCAAATGAAAGATTTTAATAGAGAACAAACAATGTATTTACCTCAATAGCGTTGAAAAATCATAATATACATAGTAGTTCATGACATCCAGTCTTACAAATTTCAAAACTCCGCCGTTTCTCTCCCCACATCCACCACTGCTGGCGGCTCACCTCGAACTGCGCCACGCTACGCGCTGTTCACATCCAGCTGCCCAACACTACAATGGCAGACAACAATGCAAACTAGCCACAGACTGCACACAGCACAGCCAGTGATTTTCATACAGAGCGCTACGTAACGTTGCCAATAAGAAAACATAAACAGCCTACTTATATACTCATTGTTCAATGTTGGAATGGTGTTTCAGCAAACTATAAGAGACGCTATTTGATGGGTATTTTTAAATACATTATTCCAATCAGCAGATGATACGCGAGAAAAAAATATCTGGCTCACGATATATCTCCTCGGCCTTAATCTGTCCATGAACTTCACCAACACTATTTCACACATTTGTTTATTGACTTTGATGACTGTGTATCGAGTGTTGTAATAAGAATTATTTGTAGCGTGAAAACAAGAGCGTCCTACAGAGGTCTGTTCAGGAAACTAGGGATAGTGATTACTGCTTCCCAATTTATTTATTCCTTAATGAAATTTGTCATTAAAAATATACCTCTTCCTTAAACCAAGAGATCACTTCATAGAAACAATACTAGAAATAAGAATGATCTTCAAAAAGATTTAAAATCACTTACTTTGGTTCAGAAAACTGTGCATTACACAGGAATACGCGTTTTCAAAAACTTCCTAGCACCCATAAAAAGTGCAATTACTAATAAACTTCATTATAAGAGCAGCCTAAAGGAGTTATTGGCGAGCAACTCCTTCTTCTCCACTGATGAAGTTCTGAGCAGAACCGACTAGTGTGTATATGTTACTTAAAAATCAAATAATGCTAGTCTTCCGTACAAACTGACTTCTATACAAATTCAGTGCATCAATGCGGGCATTGTAAATAAGTATCGTAAAATGAGTTTTCTATTTGCATGGCGCTTCAGTCTGGAACCGCGCGACCGCTACGGTCGCAGGTTCGAATCTTGCCTCGGGCATGGATGTATGTGATGTCCTTAGGTTAGTTAGGCTTAAGTAGTTCTAAGTTCTAGGGGACTGATGACCTCAGATGTTAAGTCCCATAGTGCTCACAGCCATTTGGACCATTTGTATGGCTACAATAGCCTAAGAACTATCCAATACACTACACTGAATTAAACGTTTCTTGTTTTGTGATAAGTTTTTTATTACCTTTTAAATGAAATTACGTTTAGTACTTTTGGATTTCTTCCATATCCTTGACGATCATTTCACTTGAAATCTGTGAAAGGTGCGTTTGGCATTTCTATATTTCTTTGTAAATGTGTATTGCCTGTTCTTGTTTTCTGACATGTTCTACAATCTGAAGGATCTCATCACTATGGATCTGTTCTTTCTGACCTAACTAACCTTTATGTTACATGAAAATTTGAGGTTTGTTCCCTCAAATAAAACAGCAAGGTGGTTAAAAGATATGTATGGTGTGGTACCTACACTCATGCTCATAAATTAAGGATAACTGCAGAATGTGGTGCCACACAACGTGGCACTATGCAAAACTAGCGCTAATAGCGTAGGCACATAGGGAACACACACGACACAGATCTGTAAGTCCACGGGTATTGATGATAAGAAAACCGTCCCGAAACATGTGCTACAAAACGCCATTGTTTCCTGCGCGTGTACCCCGACATCAATATGGGATATGATCACCATGCACACGTACACAGGCCGCACAACAGGTTGGCATATTCTGGATCAGGTGGTCAAGCAGCTGCTGGGGTATAGCCTCCTATTCTTGCACCAGTGCTTGTCAGAGCTCCTGAAGTGTCGTAGGGGTTTGAAGACGTGCAGCGATACGTCGACCGAGAGCATTCCAGACGTGCTCGATGGGGTTTAGGTCTGGAGAACAGGCAGGCCGCTCCATTCGCCTGATATCTTCTACATCTACATCTACATCCATACTCCGCAAGCCACCTGACGGTGTGTGGCGGAGGGTACCTTGAGTACCTCTATCGGTTCTCCCTTCTATTCCAGTCTCGTATTGTTCGTGGAAAGAAGGATTGTCTGTATGCTTCTGTGTGGACTCTAATCTCTCTGATTTTATCCTCATGGTCTCTTCGCGAGATATACATAGGAAGGAGCAATATACTGCTGGACTCTTCGGTGAAGGTATGTTCTCGAAACTTTAACAAAAGCCCGTACCGAGCTACTGAGCGTCTCTCCTGTAGAGTCTTCCACTGGAGTTTATCTATCATCTCCGTAACGCTTTCGCGATTACTAAATGATCCTGTAACGAAGCGCGCTGCTCTCCGTTGGATCTTCTCTATCTCTTCTATCAACCCTATCTGGTACGGATCCCACACCGCTGAGCAGTATTCAAGCAGTGGGCGAACGAGTGTACTGTAACCTACTTCCTTTGTTTTCGGATTGCATTTCCTTAGGATTCTTCCAATGAATCTCAGTCTGGCATCTGCTTTACCGACGATCAACTTTATATGATCATTCCATTTTAAATCACTCCTAATGCGTACTCCCAGATAATTTATGGAATTAACTGCTTCCAGTTGCTGACCTGCTATTTTGTAGCTAAATGATAAGGGATCTATCTTTCTATGTATTCGCAGCACATTACACTTGTCTACATTGAGATTCAATTGCCATTCCCTGCACCATGCCTCAATTCGCTGCAGATCCTCCTGCATTTCAGTACAATTTTCCATTGTTACAACCTCTCAATACACCACAGCATCATCCGCAAAAAGCCTCAGTGAACTTCCGATGTCATCCACCAGGTCATTTATGTATATTGTGAACAGCAACGGTCCCATGACACTCCCCTGTGGCACACCTGAAATCACACTTACTTCGGAAGACTTCTCTCCATTGAGAATGACATGCTGCGTTCTGTTATCTAGGAACTCCTCTGTTTCAAGGTACTCCTCCACGATGGCACCTCGGTGGGGCCATGCGTTATCATCCATCAGGAGGAAGGTGGGACCCACTGCACCCCGGAAAAGGAGGACATACTGGTACAAACTGACGTCCCGATACACCTGACCTGTTATAGTTCCTCTGTCAGACATACACGGGTGTACGTGCACCAATCATAATCCCACCCCACATCATCAAACCACGACCTCCATACAGGTGCATTTCAAGGACATTAAGGCGTTCGTATCTGGTTCCTGGTTCACGCCAGGTGAAAACCCCGCGAGAATCACTGTCCACACTATACCTGGACTCATCCGTGAACATAACCTGGGACCACTGTTCCAATGACCAAGTACTATATTCTTGACAGCAGGTTTTACAGGTTCTCCTCTGACCAGGGGTCAGTGGAATGCACCTTGCAGTTCTCCGGGCGAATAAACCATGTCTGTTCAGTCGTCTGTTGACTGTGTGTCTGGAGCCAACTGTTCCAGTGGCTGCAGTAAGGTCCCGAGCACGGCTACCTACAGTACTCCGTGGCCGTCTGCGGCCACTGATGGTGAGATATCGGTCTTCTTGTGGTGTAGTACACTGTGGATGTCCTGTACCGTAGCGCCTGGACACGTTTCCTGTCTGCTGGAATCGTTGCCACAATCTTGAGATCACACTTTGTGGCACCCAGAGTGCCCGTGCTACGACCTGCTGTGGTTGACCAACCTCCAGTCGCCCTAGTATTCTACCCCTCATAACGTCATCAATATACATTATTTGAGCCATTGTCAACACAGAGCCACCGTTAGAACGTCTGAAAACGTCTGCACACTTACTCGCTGCACCGTACTCCGACATGCACCAACACACCTCTGCGTATGTGGACTGTTGCCAGCGCCACCGTGCGACGACCGCAGGTCAAATGCACCGCATGGTCATACCCCGAGGTGATTTAAAGCCGCAAACCGCCCACGAGAGCGTTGTGTCACCATGTATCAGCATTATCCTTAATTTATGAGCATAAGTGTATGTAGAGATGAAGTGGCTTGTACAGGATAAACTAGTATGGAAGCAAATTTCAAGCTGAACACCACAATAATAAGAATCGCTTAAACGATTATCTAAATGTAGCACTGTAGGAAATACTGGTTAGTGTTGGTGGCCATGAAGAGAGATTGTTGGGCGGAAAAGCGACTGTCTGCTAGACAGTACTGTAGGGGCTTAATCGTCTTGCTCAAACTATACGTTCTCAGTTTAAATCAGATCCATCTATGGCTATTAAGAGAGAAAATACTTTAAGGTGTCAAATGCTGTTCACCATAAGGAAATGTTTGTTGTGTTTACGCCTGTAGGCAGACCCCTCCGCATCCCTCAGATTCCACATCCTCGCAAGCAGGCCCTAGGCTGGCAGTGTAGTGCCTGCCACTCAGCTGAGATGGAGGGTCCCGAAGGGGTTGCCTGTCCGCAGGCGCCTGGGAATTGGTCAAGCGCTGTCTTTGTACAGGTGTATTTTCACTGCTCAACAAAGGAGTGCGGGTGGCACTGGTGGCGTGAATGAACTACAGTGTCTTAGAGGGACCCTCTGCAGTTTAATTCATGCACGTGTCCTAGTGATTACACACTGTACGGAAGAGCAAAAATTGTGATTGCGCGACACTCTATAGGGGTTCGATCGCGATCAAAGACGCTGCAGCCCCGTGATGTCCTTAGAGAAGGGTTCAATCGTCCGGAGGGTATCAAGAGTTTCAAAGAGTGTCGAGAACGTCGTACTGCTGCACATTGCACTGCAAAGTGTCACTTTCAACAGCGAAATGTGTGTAAATGAACCCTCTGTGGGAAGCTGTAGTTTCACTGATGCCATTTATGTCACTCCATCGTATTGAATCTGAGCGACGGTGTGTCTGGAGTGTTTTTCTCGGCCAACCACAAGAAAACGGTGTGGTTTGTGTACTGAACATCGCGTCTCTGATCTCTGTCGCAGAGGCATTAAGAGAAGGGGTTAGGTGTGGGTGAAGGGGTGGGGGCGGGAGGGGTGGCGATCTTCGCATCGTATGGCGCGCCAATTACGTCGTTGGGCAGAATTGCGGTCAAATTTTGTGCCACTGTGCTCCACCTTCCACCTCACAGTATTTTTTGAGCTCTGGGCCTCTTTCGGCACGTGTCCACACCTAGCTACGTGAAGCGTCGGCGAGTCAGATGTATTGTCACAGGGAGGCACACTTTTGCACCATTGGAGAGGAAGTTTGTTGGCACGTGTGAGACAAATGTCACATTTCTGCTTCGCTATGGGAGAAAATGATGGGATTAAAGGAAAAGTGACCATTTAATTCTTATATCCAATTGAGAGGTTTATACCAAATAAACTAACAAACGACGGGGCTGATCCTCCTTGGTACACAAAACGGGTGAGAACACTGCTGCAGAAACAACAAAACAAACGTGCCAAATTTAAACAGAATCAACATCCCCAAGATTGGCGATCCTTTACAGAAGCTCGAAACTTAGCGCGGAGTTCAATGCGAGACGCCCATAACAGTTTCCACAACGAAACTTTGTCTCGAAACCTGGCAGAAAATCCAAAGAGATTCTGGTCGTATGTGAAGTATGTTACTGGCAACAACAATCAATGCGCGATAACAATGAAGATACTAACGAAGACAGTGCTGCCAAAGCAGATTCACTAAACACAGCCTTCCGAAATGCCTTCGCAAAAGAAGACGAAGTAAATATTCCAGAATTCGAATCGAGAACAGCTGCCAACATGAGTAACTTAGAAATAAATATCCTCGGAGTAGTGAAGCAACTCAAATCACTTAATAAAAGCAAGTCTTCTGGTCCCGACTGTATACCGACTTCCTTTCGGAGTATGCTGATGCATTAGCTCCGTACTTAACAATCATATACAACCGTTCGCTCGACAAAAGATCCGTACCCAAAGACTGGAAAGTTGCACAGGTCACAGCAATATTCAAGAAAGGTAGTAGGATTAATCAACTAAATTACAGGCCCATATCGTTAATGTCAACATGGGTTTAGAAAACATCGTTCCTGTGAAACACAACTAGCTCTTTATTCACATGAATTGCTGAGTGCTTTTGACAAGGGATTTCAGATCGTTTCCGTATTCCTGGATTTCCGGAAGGCTTCTGACACTGACCACACAAGCCGCTCGTAGTAAAATTACGTGCTTATGGAATATCGTCTCAGTTGTGTGACTGGATTTGCGATTTCCTGTCAGAGAGGTCATAGTTCATAGTAATCGATGGAAAGTCATCGAGTAAAACAGAAGTGATTTCAGGCGTTCCCCAAGGTAGTGTTATAGGCTCTTTGCTCTTCCTTATCTGTACAAACGATTTGGGAGACAATCTGAGCAGCCGTCTTCGGTTGTTTGCAGATGACGCTGTCGTTTATCGACTAATAAAGTCATCAAAAGATCAAAACAAACTGCAAAACGATTTAGAAAAAATATCTGAATGGTGCGAAAAGTGGCAGTAGACCCTAAATAACGAAAAGTTTGAGGGCATCCACATTAGTGCTAAAAGGAACTCGTTAAACTTCGGTCACACGATAAATCAGTCTAATCTGAAACCCGTAAATTCAACTAAATACCTAGGTATTACAATTACGAACAGCTGAAATTGGAAAGAACACATAGAAAATGTTGTGGGGAAGTATAACCGAAGGCTGCGTTTTATTGGCAGGACACTTAGAAAATGTAACGGACCTACTAAGGAGACTGCCTACACTACGCTTGTCTGTCCCCTTTTAGAATACTGCTGAGCGGTGTGGGATCATTACCAGATAGAACTGACGGAGTACATCGAAAAAGGTCAAAGAAAGGCAACACGTTTTGTATTATCGCGAAATATGGGAGAGAGTGTTACAGAAATGAAACAGAATTTAGGCTGGAAATCATTAAAAGAAGGCGTTTTTCGTTGCGGCGGAATCTTCTCACGAAATTCCAATCACCAACTTTCTCCTCCGAATGCGAAAATATTTTGTTGACACCGACCTACATAGGGAGAAACGATCACCACGATAAAATAAGGGAAATCAGAGCTCGTACGGAAAGATATGGGTGTTCATTCTTTCCGCGCGCTCTAGGAGGTTGGAATAATAGAGAATTGTGAAGGTGGTTCGATGAACCCTCTGCCAGGCACTTGAATGTGATTTGCTGCGTATCCATGTAGATGTAGATGTAGAATGTTGTTGTATCCAAAAATATAACGACAGAACGGGCTATAATGTTTTATTTATTTGCAAACAATGTTGTCCAGCAACATAGTGGAATTAAGTTCGTGAAGACAAAAAGATTTGCTAACAACAGGTTCTGGCCCAAAGGAAAAAAGGTAGGTAAAAGACAAGAACCTGGAGGAGACAATAAGTACGAGGTTCGTTCAATAAGTAAAGTTGAGTTGTTTCGGGGAAGAGACCAAACAGCGAGGTCATCGGTCTCATCGGATTTGGGAAGGATTGGAAAGGAAGACGGCCGTGCCCTTTCAAAGGAACCATCCCGGCATTTGCCTGGAGCGATTTAGGGAAATCACGGAAAACCTAAATCAGGATGGCCGGACGCGGGATTGAACCGTCGTCCTCCCGAATGCGAGTCCAGTGTCTAACCACTGCGCCACCTCGCTCGGTGGCGGAGTCGTAGTACAGCGTCAAAATGGCGTCTACATACGACTCACGTTACAAGCAGCGTGCTGTTACTGGATTCTTGTGTGCAGAAAAGCAACCGTGGTGAACATCCATAAACGTTTGTGTGCAGTGTATGGCGATGCTGCAGCTGATAGGAGTACAGTTGGGCGATGGGTGTAGAAAGTTACAGCCTCAGGAAATGCAGAAACAGAGCTCCATGGTCAGCCACGCTCGGGACGTCCTGTCACAGCCACTGCTCCAGACGTGCTGCACCGTGCGGATGCCTTAATTCTTGCCTACCGGCGCATCACAACTCGACAATTGGCTCTACCGTTGTCGGTCAGTATTGGAAGTGCGTCTCTAATGATCGAGACTCTCGGATATTCAAAGAGGTGCTCACGATAGGTTCCACGAACGCTCACAGCGGACCACAAGATTCAAAGAAAGGCCATTTCATCTGAATTGTTTAGGCCGCTTAAAGATTCTCTATGTGGAACACACTTTGAAGATGACGAGAGTGTCAGTGATGCAGTGGAAACATGGCTACTACCCCTACAGGACAAGAGTTTTTACCACTAGGGAATACATGCTCTTCCACAACGTCGGTGGACGGCCATAAAACGTGATAGAGGCTACGTAGAAAAATAGGACATGGACAAGACATGTTGATGTATATTGTCACCAAATTCTGACTCTTAACAATAGATATGTTCGGCGAAAAAAGTGAGGGGCATTACTTATGGAACGACCCTCGTAAATTCGAAACTACTTGAATGAAATCTGTCATTAGTCACTAATATAGTGCGCCGCCTGTCATTAATATACAACGTGAACAGCAAGGGTCCCAACACATTTTCCTGAGACAACCACGAAGTTAGTTCTAATCTGTCGATGACTCTCCATTCAAAGTAAAATGACGCGCCCTGGAAAAAGTCCTCAATCTAGTCAGAGATTTCGTTTTATGCACCGCATAAACGTACTTTCATTGCCAAGAGTTGGCGCGGTACCCAGTCAATTGCTTTTCGGGAGTCAATAAACACTGCATCAACGTTTCGGTTGGCATGGCCAACTGTTTTCGGAAACCGTGCTGGTTAGCGTGGAGACAGTGAAGCTGTTCCCTGGGTGCCTCCTGGATTGCTTGCGATGGCGCGACTACACCGTCATCGGTGCGACGGGAATGTTAATTTAGCTACGCCACTACTGGGCACGGGCAGCTGCTTCTCACTCCGTTGTTTACGTAACGGGCTGCTCCAGGTAGAGTTGGACAGTATCCACATGTCATGCTAGCTTGCAGGAACACTAAAAGCCGTTCAGGGAGGGGGTGATGAGCAAGCACTGTTCTGACGAGATAATGACTGCGCAGAAGCAAGTCGAGAAATACGTCTAATACAGTTAGAAACTTTGCAGAATCGTCATTTTTTTCCATTTTCCGTCTTTCCCTTAGTTGCTTTAAATTCGTGGAGGTATGTACAGTCTACGCAACTAACTGAAGGCAGTTTGTTGCCATACGCTTATCGCTTCTTTTGTCATCAGTGCCTTGAAATACATGTTTCCTTTTATACATACAATAAATGCGTTACGTGATGAATATAATACGCTGCTGTATTACGTTTTTGTCGTGTTATTCTCTTGTTTTCTCTTGATTCTAAGCTAATAAGCGACAGAAAAAAACACGACAAAATGTAATATAGCAGCATATTATATCTACCACATAGTACTTTACTGTATGTATAAAAGGAAACATGTATTTGAGGGCACTGATGACGTTTCCCAAATAACAGAAGCGATACGCGTATGGCAACAAACTGCCTTCAATTAACTGCGTAGACGATACATAACTCTACGACTTTGTAGTTCATCATATTGTCAATAACGGCTTACGAGCTGGTAGTTGTAATTGTATACTTTTTCTTTGTTTTCCTTTCTGTAATGCTTCAAAACTCAAGCTCTTCCGGCTATCTAAATTTTTCCCTTTACGTGCGGAACATTTAGCCAAGTACGTCCAAGTATGTTTGACACAATCCGAGTAGGCTACATTTCCCTTACTACGGCGCTGGGAGCGGTGATCTTCTGGGAAACATCTCCCCTCTCATAAACTGCTATCTCATGATTGTGCTGCAAAACAGGTGCGTGACTCAGCAGATGGAATTAGCACATCGCGCTGTTATCAGATCGCCATGGCATGGAACGTGACCGTGTAGTCCCTCATGCAGCCTGAGACAACTAACAGGATGTTGCTGATAAGGCAACACTCAACTCTGACGAACTATCATGCCGAGGAAAAAGCGGGGGCGAAGTGGAAGAAAGAATTAGAGAGTCAAAAGGAATGTCTATGTTTAAAATGAAAACGCCTTGACCAAAAAACATAAATACCGAAGCGATAAAACGCTATTAAAAGCTGCGTTAATACACTTTAATCGTCGGAAACGTGGACCACCACACGAGGAGAGAATATAAGGTTTCGCAGTGCTAAAGATTAGATGGGTAGATTGTATAGCTAATGAGGATCTACTGAACAGATTTAAGGAAAAAGAATTTTATGGTACAATGCGACTAAAAGAAGGAATCGGTTGTTTTCAGACATCCTGCGGCATCAAGTGTGTGTGTACGTGACGGGGGTGGGGGGAAAGGTTTAGTATAGTAGAGGAAGACATGGGCTCGAATAAAATCGAGCAGACGAAACCATCAAACAGGAAGTCTGTCAAACAGTCAGGAAAGTATATTAACGAAAACAATTGAACGAAGACGACAATCAGTTCCTTGTTAACATTCTAGAAGGAGCAGTACAGGTAAACAAACGGCGAGGAAGAGCCCGACTGTGGTTTTTAGACCAAGCCACGAATAATGCCGGAGTCAGTAAGTTTGGCGAAGTGAAGGAGTTAAATTGTAAGTGATTGAAATGGAGAAGTACCAACCAAACGAAATATTGACGATGGAGAAGACGGAAGAAGTCTTTTTGAAACTGTCATATTGCGTTTCTTCTGTCTGAATGGATAAACTGGAAACCACGTCACATTAAGTTCTTAAGGGGGTAGGACGTCAAACGGGCCGTCTTGGAGCATGAGAGGCACCACAGGACATTTTAATTTCCACTGGCCATACTTTTACGAATAAATTTATAAAACTTTGTCAGCATGACCAGGAAGGATTAAGGATTCACAATAATAGTACTGGAAGTTCAAAAAAATTATAAAATAATTTTTTTTACATGTGAAAAAGTTCGTCATTTTTTCACTTCTATTGGCTGCGTTTGTTGCTATAGGTACACGTTTCTTCATAAGTAAGAGAGATTCTTCGATGAATTTTGTACAGCATACAAACCATACTTACATGTGTATGAAACTCTAGAAATTATTTAATTTATGAAAAAATGAATGTACTGTTACATTTTAAACTTCATGTTTAGAAAAAACTCAAATTTTATAGTTGATTGTCTCAATTTTTACCACAGTTTTTAATAGATTTGGAAAATTCTAGAGTTTCATACACCTGTACGTATGGTTTGTATGCTGTGCAAAATTCATCGAAGAATCTCCCTTACTTATGAAGAAAAGTGTACCTATAGCAACAAATGCAGCCAATGGTAAGTGAAAAAAAGGTGAAATACAAATGTAAAAAAATAAATTATTTTCTTATATTTTTTAACTTCCACCACTATAAGTGTAAACCCTGGATCCTTTCTGGTCATTCTGACAAAGTTTTATGAATTTATTTTTAAAAGTATAGACAGTGGAAATTAAAAATTCCTGTGGTGTCTCTCCTGCCCCAAGTCGTCCCGTTTGACGTGCTACCCCCCTTAAGAGTTGCGGTTCAAATGGTTCAAATGGCTCTGAGCACTATGGGACTTAACATCTGAGGTCATCAGTCCCCTAGAACTTAGAACTACTTAAACCTAACTAACCTAAGGACATCACGCACTTCCAAGCCCGAGGCAGGATTAGAACCTGCGACCGTAGCAGTCGCGCGGTTCCGGACTGAAGCGCCTAGAACAGCTTGGCCACTGCGACCGGCAAGAGTTGCGGAAGAGCAGATTTGTGTCGCCAGGAAAAAAACAGCATTCTTGTTTTATAACTTTGTAAACAAAGCACAGTGTCGATCACGTATTTTTATTGCCACGACAGGTTTCGGTCGAATTACGCCACTTTCAGGTCTAAAACGACCCGCAGCACCTGATGCCGATTGTGGGTATCGTTCTCTTCATGTTGTAGGTCTCAAGACAGGCTAACTCGGCTTTGAGTATTTTTTAAATAAAATTCTTCGTTTTGGAAGCCTTATTGTTCTTAAACGTTACCTACGCCTCGACAAGTTACTACTATTCTGAAGGACTGCGGGCGAGCGACATGCTAGTAACATCACACCCAGTATATCATGCCTTCACTCTTGCAAATACAGTTTTCACCGGAAAAGCACAGCGCTGTACTGGTACCGCCGACAGCTTTCCACTACACTCTTGTGCCGAAACGACCAAGCCGCCTACGGGTGCTGCTACAGTGCAGAAATCGTTTCATAACCACGGCAGGTGGCAACGTACGTGACTAAAGCGGGAGACGAGGACTCACAATCTATTTCATGTCTTCCACAGTCGTTCACGTAACAGTCACGTGATCATGCGTGACGCTGCGTTTTGTTCGCAAGAGGGAATCGACTCGGTGGTCCGCCCCAGCACTTGGAGCTCTGTGCGGTTTTTATCGCCCCACGGCTGTAGCACTCCAGGTGAAGGTTGCTCGTCGCATGCGTGCGGGAGCGAATTCTGCTGCCTCGAGACTCGTCGACCATCTGACCTACCTGACACACCACTGTGTCTTTTATGAAGTCTAGTCTTACGCAGTTTGCTACTCCTGTCACTTAGCTGTCATCCTCTGCCATCTTCTCTGTTTGATGTCGTGGCTGAGTCACAAATGTCACAAGTACTAGGCTCTGTGGGAACACCGGAGCACGTCACAGAGCTAGTCAGAAATCTGCACAAGTACCAAGAATTAACAGTAAAAATGCAGCGAGAACATTCATAAAGTGTCGCGATAGGAAAAGGAGTCAGACAGGGACGTACAAGTATGTTGCCCCTGTTTCTTTTTAATTTGTATGCTGAATACGTAAAGGATAGTGTATCTTTGGCAGTTATGGAAACTGGAATTGAAATTCGGAGCAGTTTTTAATGAACAACTGAAATATGCGGATGGTTTAACATTTTTAGCAGGCAGGGAATAAGACGTCGTACAGGAAGTTCTCAAGCCATCGAGCCCGTGCTAAGACAACTGAGCAGCAAGAGTGGTGGGTGCGTTGTCAGAAAAGAGTGCACGTTCAGGGTATTTTCTGCAGACGCAGATGTGCTGCGGTACGGATAAGAGGTGCTTCACAGTGTGAGAATGAAATGGGGATGGCCGTCATCTCTGAAACAACCGGTTTTGGGTTATTTCGTTTTTTTCCCATGCCAGTTTACCCTGGTTGTTAAAAACACTTAGAATAACCGGTTTCTGATAGAAACCGATTTTCGGTTATTTTTTATTGCAAGTATTTCCTGTTATAAGCGTAAAAATCGAACAAAGGTTAAACTCTCGCAGTTCCAAGATGCAGAGAATCAAAATATTAAACAGGCAAGAAAAGAAAATTTCGTCTGTCCATCATTCGCTGCTTTACCGAAAAGTCATAGGTGATTCTAATTCTTTGAAACTGTGCTCAAAAGACGCTGTAATCTGAGATCACGACACTCTTTGGGCATTATTAATAGTCAGTGCTATAGAGTAAAAGCTGATGTTGGATAATTCTATTTTTTGTGTTAATTTGTCCGTTTTCAAGGGCTACAAGCAGATGAAGGCATATCATTTAGACACAGGCATAAAAACAGTTACTTTCTATGTGCATTGTATACTGCCGGCCGCTGGTGGCCGAGCGGTTCTGGCGCTACAGTCTGGAACCGCGCGACCGCTACGGTCGCAGGTTCTAATCCTGCCTCGGGCATGGATGTGTGTGTTGTCCTTAGGTTAGTTAGGTTTAAGTAGTTCTAAGTTCTAGGGGACTTATGACTTCAGCAGTTGAGTCCCATAGTGCTCAGAGCCATTTTGAATTGTATACTATGAATGGAGCGTTGTAAAGTTTTTAATTTATTACTCTAATTATTATTTCGTTTCTCTTAATTATTTCGTAGAAATGGCATACAAATCTTTAATCTTTAAAGCATTGAAGCGTTGTACTTCATAGCTACGTCACTTCGTAAAAATGTTTCCAGGCTATGGTTGGTGCGATTCTGCAGTCCGTGTCCGGGGAAAACAGCGAGAAACTACAGTATAGACCACGTGGGGGCCAAGTCTCGCACACTGCACGTACACGCGTGACTTAAGCCACGACACACGGCAACATGCACGTTATTGTGTCAACAATGCTGTACCAGTTCTTATGCCGTGTGTTTGTTGCTCGTCTCTGTCGACATTGTTATTAAAATGGCACTGACCGCGTTTCCAATTTTCTATAATAAAGCAGTATTTGAAACCAAAGGAAATTTTGCAAAGAAAAATTACTTTTTTAAGAAAAAGATCAAATTTATTCGCAAACTAAACAGCTTAGCATTGCTGCCAATGGCTAATTGATATTTCGTTGTTTTTTTTTACTCGGTTATTTGTAAAACACTAAAAAAGACATCTGTTATAACCAAGACGAAACAAACACAAATAATCCGTCCCTAGAGTGAAATGGCGTAGCAACTGGAAACGTAACCCAAAGTCTAGCCATATGATTCTTGAGAGCAAAACGTCTAAATTGCACACAGAATCTCCTTGAAATTCTGGCAGGATGTCAACCAAATCCTATGTCGCGTCTAGTCGTAACGAAATGTTGCCAACAATTTGAGTAACGCTGCACGGATGTGAGTGACGTCGAGAGGGTAGAAAGGACGTCGGCACCGACCACAGACAAGCCAGTCGAGGAACTGATCTGCATCAGTAGCAGATGCCTCTGAACGACAAGAACGTTCGTGCAGCGCCTCTCGAATGGGCCCTTCGCCGTGCAGAGGTTTTCTGTCGTCGGGGAACCAAACGATTCGCAGAACGTTTCGACCGCTGAACACACAAACTTCATGACTATGTTGAAAAACAGTGTCACGAATCTTCGTACTACGTCGTTCAATAAAAGCTACTTGACCTGCCATAATTACGTGTAACTTACATTTTGAAGCCCCCTCATACACAGTAATGTGCGGTCAAGGCGGACATTTATGAATAAAGAGCAAAATATGATGGTGGATCGGTTTATAGAGTTCATGTCTTCAATTGGTAAGTGAAGAAGGCATTAAAAAGCATGCAGTCAAAATATGAAAAGGAAGTGAAAAAGTTGGCCTGCGGCTAAATTTCAACAAAACAAAAATTTTAACAATGGGACGGAGAATAATTTGGTGACAGAGGGGGAAATCATTGAGAAAGTCGATAAATATAAAATTTTTGGAGCAATGACAACAAAACTCCTTTGTTGAGGAAATAAGAAGAAGGGTACATCTCGAAAAAGCCGCTACAATTAAATTAAGCATGTTGGTAAAGGAAAGGAAAGGAAAGGAAAGTGTCACTACTGACCAGAATAAAAATGCCTTTAGTTTCGACTTCTTCCTGTAGATTTTTAGACGTGAGAGCTATGGTGTACTGAAAAATAAGACCAAGCTGTAAGGAAAACCAAGCAGAAGATAGATTTTTTTTTCTTTTTTGTTTTTGAGTCATCAGTCTTCTGATTGGTTTGATGCGGCCCACCACGAATTCTACTGCTGTACCTTCATCTCAGAGTAGCACTTGCAGCTTGCGTACTCAGTTATTTGCTCGTTGTACTCAATTCTCTGTCTTCCTCTACAGTTTTTGGCCTCTACAGCTCCCTCTAGTACCATGAAAGTCATTCCCTGATGTCTTAACAGATGTCCTATCAACCTGTCTCTTCTCTTGTCAGTGTTTTCCACATACATACATGCATTAATACTAGTTCCATAGATCATGAATTCGACATTTTGTAATGATCTACAACATAAGTTTTCTTTAGACAAAATATTTTTTTACGGTAACTAGTTCATTTGTAAAAATTAATCTATTGAGTAGGAGTTATTTTTCAGAAATTCTTTTAATTTGTTTTTAAATGTTGGATGACAATCTGTCAGACTTGTAATGCTATTTGACAAATTATCAAAGATTTTTGTGGCAGCATAATTCACACCTTTCTGTGCAAAAGTCAGATTTAACCCAGAATAGTAAAGATTATCCTTTCTTCTAGTGCTGTATCTAAGCACTTCGCTGTTATTTTTGAATTGGGATGGGTTATTAACACTTGTACCATCAGCAAATGAACTAGCTTTGCATCTTCATTAATATAGAGTGTCAAGTCATTAATATATACTAAGAACAATAAGAGACCTAAGACTGAACCCAGAGGGATACCACTCTTGATACCTCTCCAGTTAAAGAACTCTGATGATTTTTGCTGACCACCTGTGTTGTTAATTTCAACCTTCTGCATTCTTCCAGTTAAATATGAATTAAACCATTTGTGCACTGTCCCACTCATACCACAATAGTTAAGCTTATCTAGAAGAATTTCATGATTCATACAATCAAAAGCCTTTGAGAGATCACAAAATATCCCAATGGATGATGTCCAGTTATTCAGTGCATTTAACATTTGATCAGTGAAAGCATATATAGCGTTTTCTGTTGAAAAGCATTTCTGAAAACCAAACTGACATTTTGTTAGTACTTCATTTATATAAATATGTGATGCTACTCTTGAATACATTAATTTTTCAAGAATTTTGGATAAAGCAGTCAGAAGTGAGATTGGCCATTAGTTGTTAGCATCAGACCTATCCCCTTTTTTATGCAATGATTTAACAATAGCGTATTTTAGTCTATCTGAAAAAATGCCCTCTTTCAGTGAGCTACTACATATGTGGCTGAGAAACCTACTTATCTGTTGGGAACATTTTTTTAGCATTTTGTTGGAAATGCCATCAATTCCGTGTGAGGTTTTACTTTTGAGTGACTTCATTATTTTCCTAATTTCAGTACGAGAGGTGGGTTGAATTTCAATTTTATCAAATTGCGTACGTATTCCCTCTTCCATATACTGCCTTGCATTTTGTAATGAATAGCTGGATAGTATTTTCTCTACAACGCTTAAAGAATGACTATTAAAAGCCGGCCGAAGTGGCCGTGCGGTTAAAGGCGCTGCAGTCTGGAACCGCAGCACCACTACGGTCGCAGGTTCGAATCCTGCCTCGGGCATGGATGTTTGTGATGTCCTTAGGTTAGTTAGGTTTAACTAGTTCTAAGTTCTAGGGGACTAATGACCTCAGAAGTTGCGTCCCATAGTGCTCAGAGCCATTTGAACTATTAAAATGTTTTCTTCTTCTGATTTCTTGTTAACAAACTTTCCATTGTGTTCGATAGAAATACAGTCTTCCTGTGCTCTCAGCTGCCCTGTTTCCCTTTTAACAATATTCCAAATTGCTTTAATTTTATTATCAGATGTACTAATCTCAGACACCATGCTTATACTTTCGACTTTTTAATAACTTTTTCTTAATACAGTGCAGCAGTTTTTATAATATTTAACTGTTTCTGGATCATTACTCCTTCTAGCTATAAGATACATTTCCCTATTCTGTTTAGAAGATACACTCCTGGAAATGGAAAAAAGAACACATTGACACCGGTGTGTCAGACCCACCATACTTGCTCCGGACACTGCGAGAGGGCTGTACAAGCAATGATCACACGCACGGCACAGCGGACACACCAGGACCCGCGGTGTTGGCCGTCGAATGGCGCTAGCTGCGCAGCATTTGTGCACCGCCGCCGTCAGTGTCAGCCAGTTTGCCGTGGCATACGGAGCTCCATCGCAGTCTTTAACACTGGTAGCATGCCGCGACAGCGTGGACGTGAACCGTATGTGCAGCTGACGGACTTTGAGCGAGAGCGTATGTATAGTGGGCATGCGGGAGGCCGGGTGGACGTACCGCCGAATTGCTCAACACGTGGGGCGTGAGGTCTCACAGTACATCGATGTTGTCGCCAGTGGTCGGCGGAAGGTGCACGTGCCCGTCGACCTGGGACCGGACCGCAGCGACGCACGGATGCACGCCAAGACCGTAGGATCCTACGCAGTGCCGTAGGGGACCGCACCGCCACTTCCCAGCAAATTAGGGACACTGTTGCTCCTGGGGTATCGGCGAGGACCATTCGCAACCGTCTCCATGAAGCTGGGCTACGGTCCCGCACACCGTTAGGCCAACACCCGGCATCATGGTGTGGGGAGCGATCTCCTACACTGGCCGTACACCACTGGTGATCGTCGAGGGGACACTGAATAGTGCACGGTACATCCAAACCGTCATCGAACCCATCGTTCTACCATTCCTAGACCGGCAAGGGAACTTGCTGTTCCAACAGGACAATGCACGTCCGCATGTATCCCGTGCCACCCAACGTGCTCTAGAAGGTGTAAGTCAACTACCCTGGCCAGCAAGATCTCCGGATCTGTCCCCCATTGAGCATGTTTGGGACTGGATGAAGCGTCGTCTCACGCGGTCTGCACGTCCAGCACGAACGCTGGTCCAACTGAGGCGCCAGGTGGAAATGGCATGGCAAGCCGTTCCACAGGACTACATCCAGCATCTCTACGATCGTCTCCATGAGAGAATAGCAGCCTGCATTGCTGCGAAAGGTGGATGTACACTGTACTAGTGCCGACATTGTGCATGCTCTGTTGCCTGTGTCTATGTGCCTGTGGTTCTGTCAGTGTGATCATGTGATGTATCTGACCCCAGGAATGTGTCAATAAAGTTTCCCCTTCCTGGGACAATGAATTCACGGTGTTCTTATTTCAATTTCCAGGAGTGTATTTTTATCCGTTTTGTATGGCATGGATTTTTAGACGGCTTCTTACCTTTATATTTCACAGTTTTCTTAGGGAAACTTTTTTCAAATCTCCTCACAAAGGTATCATGAAACAGTTTAAATTTTAAATTAGCATCAGGTTCCCTGCACACCTCATGCAAGTGTAACTGTTGCAAGCTTTCCCTAAAATTTTCAACTGTTAATTCGTTAATCGAACGCACTATTTTGGAGGACTGTTTTGCTTTACTGTATGGACCTATGTCATATATTGTAACTAGCTGTGTATCATGATCAGACTGACCATTCTTCACAGGAACAGTTTTTATTTGATTAAATTTATCGTGATCTATAAAAACATTATCTATCAGTGTGCTGCTTTCCTTTACCACCCGAATACGTAAATCTATAACTGACGTCCAATTGATAGAACCAAGTAATACTACATTGAAATATTCACAAATAATAATTTGCTTCCCTCTGTCTGACAGACAGCACAACCAAGAATCCAAGTTTTTCAAAAATAGCTGAAAATTTGCCAGTGGGGACCTATACACTGCCACAATTATAAAGGTGCCATTATTTAGTTTAAGCTCACATGCACATGCTTCTATATGTTGCTCCACACAAAAAATTTTTAGTTTCCAAATTTTTCACACTGTGACAGATTTTAACATATATGGGGATTCCTCCTCTCTCCATAGTGTCTCTACTTACAAGGTCTTAAAAGCTTATATCCACCTACACACCATTTCCATACCTGTGACTATACAGGGTGGCACAAAAAGGTACGGCCAAACTTTCAGGAATCATTCCTCGCACACAAATAAAGAAAAGATGTTATGTGGACATGTGTCCGGAAACGCTTAATTTCCATGTTGGAGCTCATTTTAGTTTCGTCCGTATGTACTGTACTTCATCGATTCACCGCCAGTTGGCCCAATTGAAGGAAGGTAATGTTGACTTCGGTGCTTGTTTTGACATGCGACTCATTGCTCTACGCATCAAGCACATAAGTACGTAGCATCAAAAGGTTAGTGTTCATCACGAACGTAGTTTTGCAGTCAGTGCAATGTTTACAAATGCGGAGTTGGTAGATGCCCATTTGATGTATGGATTAGCACGGGGCAATAGCCGTGGCGCGGTACGTTTGTATCGAGACAGATTTCCAGAACGAAGGTGTCTCGACAGGAAGACGTTCGAAGCAATTTATCGGCGTCTTAGGGAGCACGGAACATTCCAGCCTATGACTCGCGACTGGGGAAGACCTAGAACGATGAGGACACCTGCAATGGACGACGCAATTCTGCGTGCAGTTGACGATAACCCTAATGTCAGCGTCAGAGAAATTGCTGCTGTACAAGGTAACGTTGACCACGTCACTGTATGGAGAGTGCTACGGGAGAACCAGTCGTTTCCGTACCGTGTACAGTGTGTGCAGGCACTATCAGCAACTGATTGGCCTCCACGGGTACACTGCTGTGAATGGTTCGTCCAACAATGTGTCAATCCTTATTTCAGTGCAAATGTTCTCTTTACGGATGAGGCTTCATTCCAACGTGATCAAATTGTAAATTTTCACAGTCAACATGTGTGAGCTGACGAGAATCCGCACGCAATTGTGCAATCACGTCATCAACACAGATTTTCTGTGAATGTTTGGGCAGTGATGTCTTGATTGGGCCCCATGTTCTTCCACCTACGCTCAATGGAGCACGTTATCATGATTTCATACGGGATACTCTACCTGTGCTGCTAGAACATGTGCCTTTACAAGTACGACACAACATGTGGTTCACGCACGATGGAGCTCCTGCACATTTCAGTCGAAGTGTTCGTACGCTTCTCAACAGCAGATTCGGTGACCGATGGATTTGGTAGAGGCGGACCAATTCCATGGCCTCCACGCTCTGCTGACCTCAACCCTCTTGACTTTCATTTATGGGGGCATTTGAAAGCTCTTGTCTACGCAACCCCGGTACCAAATGTAGAGACTCTTCGTGCTCGTATTCTGGACGGCTGTGGTACAATACGCCATTCTCCAGGGCTGCATCAGCGCATCAGGGATTCCATGCGACGGAGGGTGGATGCATGTATCCTCGCAAATGGAGGACATTTTGAACATTTCCTGTAAGAAAGTGAAGTCACGCTGGTACGTTCTGTTGCTGTGTGTTTCCATTCGATGATTAATGTGATTTGAAGAGAAGTAATAAAATGAGCTCTAACATGGAAAGTAAGCGTTTCCGGACACATGTTCACATAACATTTTTCTTTCTTTGTGTGTGATCCTCAGAAATTTCTTCCCCAAATTAAGGCCGGTATTTGATAACTAGTAGACTTCTCTTGGTCAGGGATGCTCTTTTTACCATTGCTCGTCTGCTTTTGATGTCCTCCCTGCTCTGATCGTCATTGGTTATTTTGCTGCCTAGGAAGCAGAATTCCTACACTTCATCTACTTCGTGACCATCAAACCTGATGTTAAGTTTCTGGTTGTTCTCATTTCTGCTACTTCTCATTACTTTTGCCTGTCTTCCATTTGCTCTCAGTCCATATTCTGTACTCATTAGACTATTCAGTCCGCTCAGCAGATCATGTAATCCTTCACTTTCACTCAGGATAGCAATGTCGTCAGCGAATCGTATCACTGATATCCTTTCAACTTGCACTTTAATTCCATTCTTGCACCTTTCTTTCCTTTCCATCATAGCTTCTTCGATGTACATCCCTGTCACACTCTATTTAATTCGAGCACTTCGTTCCTGGTCGTCCACTCTTATTATGACCTCTTGTCTCTTGTACATATTGTATATTAATCGTCTCTCCCTACAGCTTATCCTATTTTTCTCAGAATTTCGAACATCTTGCACCATTTTACATTGTCGAACGCTTTTTCCAGCTCGCCAATCCTATGAACGTGTCTTTAGTCTCGCTTCCGTTATCAACTGCAGCGTCAGAATTGCCGCTCTGGAGCCTTTATCTTTCCTAAAGCCTCCTCAATTTTCTTATTCATTTTTCTGTATATCATTCTTGTCAGCAACTTGGATGCATGAGCTGTTAAGCTGATTGTGAGGTAATTCTAACAAGTGTAATCTCTTGCAGTCTCCGGAATTGTGTGGACGATATTTTTCCTAAAGTCAGATGGCATTGTAAGTAAGCTGTTTTGGTTTTTAAGTTGGTAACGCCAGATAGCGCTCTATATGAAAATCACTGACTGTGCTGTGTGAAGTCTGTGGCTGCTTTGCATTCTTATAAATTTTGCTATTGTAGTGTTGGGCAGTTGGATGTGAACAGCGCGTAGCATGATATATATATATATATATATATATATATATATATATATATATATATATATATATGATGACTTATGAATATTATTAAGGTAAATACATTGTTTGCTCTCTATCAAAAAAATGGTTCAAATGGCTCTATGCACTATGCGACTTAACTTCTGAGGTCATCAGTCGCCTAGAACTTAGAACTAATTAAACCTACCTAACCTAACGACATCACACACATTCATGCCCGAAGCAGGATTCGAATCTGCGACCGTAGCGGTAACTCGGCTCCAGACTGTAGCGCCTAGAACCGCACGGCCACTCCGGCCGGCTATCTCTAGCAAAATCTTTCATTTGCGAAGTATGCCTAACAGCAGTTAGTACCTTCAGTAGTTAGAACCTTTTATTTAGCTGGCAGTATTGGCGCTCGCTGTATTGCAGTAGTTCGAGTAACGAAGATTTTTGTGAGGTAAGTTCAAATGGTTCAAATGGCTCTGAGCACTATGGGACTCAACTGCTGAGGTCATTAGTCCCCTAGAACTTAGAACTAGTTAAACCTAACTAACCTAAGGACATCACAAACATCCATGCCCGAGGCAGGATTCGAACCTGCGACCGTAGCGGTCTTGCGGTTCCAGACTGCAGCGCCTTTAACCGCACGGCCACTTCGGCCGGCTTGAGGTAAGTGATTCATGAAAGGTATAGGTTATTGTTAGTCAGGCCCATTCTTTTGTAGAGATTATTGAAAGTCAGATTGCGTTGCGCTAAAAATATTGTGTGTCAGTTTAGTGTTGGTCAGAATAAGTAAAGAGAGAAATGTCTGAGTACGTTCAGTTCTGCTCAGTTGTTTGAAAATCAAGTAACGTAAGAGGTTTATCAGCACAGACATTCATAAATTTTTCTAAGGGGATGTTTCATATGTCGACCCTTAGCCGAGGATAGCTCACTGGAATCTTCTGATTTTTTCTTGTAGTTTATTGCTAGCGCGTAATTGTAGAGAGAATCTCCTTTGTAGTTGTAGTCTTCCATTGTTGTACAGTAAAACAGTTGTGGCATGCATGTAGATTTGCACCAAGTATTTCGCAGCTGCGCTTGCAATTAACTAGATATTATTTTCAGTGCTATATTAAGGTGTTTTCTTATTTTAATCTTCAAATTGTGCTTTTCTGTGTCATTGTGTGAAATATTGTGACAATTATGGCATGTGAAAAACGTAACACTAGGCTCCAAAGTAAATTGAGAAATGATGGTAACGACGAGCGTAGCTTATTAGCACCACCGTGTAATGAATTAACAGACATTTAAAGTAGCAATTTGATAATTGTGCATAGCGAAATGGAGCGGGCGGCAAATAATGGTGTAGATAGTGAAACAATTAGTGAACAGGGAAGCATTATCGATCGATCGGTCGGCAACAGCTCACCTCAAGAATCCGAAATGACAGGACACAATCTTGGAAATTCTGTAGATTCAGGTTTTGCGTTCTCACCGTTTTCTCAAATAAGTTAAGACACATTTTCTGTTTTTCAAAATGCGAATATTCCCTGTTCCAATGCACTGCCGAAAAGCACTGAGGAACATGTTTCAGACACCAGTGCATTGTTATTACAGTTAATGCAACAAATGGGACAAAGGCTACAAAAGTTAGACACAGCGCTTGAACAAAATCAGAAACAAATGGGACAAAAGCTTCAAAAGTTAGACCCATTGGAACAACACCAGAGACAAACACAGCAACAGTTAGACGCAATGGAACAAAATCAAAAACAGTCACAGCAACAAAAGGAATATAATCAGAAACAAATTAAAGAAACACTTCAACAAACACTACTGAGTTACATAACATCGAATAAAAATGTAAAAAAGTCTGTAATGACGTAAAAACACAAATTTGTGAGCATTTTCAACCTATTCTTTCGCGTCATGAAAATGCATTACAGAATCACGAAGCAACCATAAAAGAACTGCAAACTGTTGTTCATGAAAATCATGAGACCCTGCAAGCTAAAATTGACTCATTGCATCTACCGATTTGGTTACGCAACTAGCAAAAACTCAGGAAAACTTAAAGGACACAGTAGATACTCTGAAAATTGGTTCAGAAAGACACATGGAGGAAATTAGTTCATTATCAGAGAAAGTAGTCGAACTTTCGGATCAGCTAAATAATTTATCTACGAAGATAGATGATAATCTGAATGACACAAGACCATGACACAGAAGGGTACGAACAAATTAGGAAATGCAAACAAAATCAGAATCAAATTATTATGCAACACAAAAGAGAAATCCGGGAAGTACAAGATCAGTTGGTACAAGTAATACAAGAATTACATATTTCAGAGGAGACTCGCGCTCCAACACGGGAAGTGGGACTTAGAAATACGGAAAAGCCACAAAATAATAACACAGGGCAATTCGCAAATTATGAAAAAAACTGGCAAGGTGCACCGAATTTTGAGATGGAACCGCCGACACGACGTAACAATGACCCGATATGCGACTCGACGACACGATGACTTTGACTATAAGTTGTTCATTACTACACGTAAATTCAAAACATTTACGAATTCTAGCAACGACATTCATCCACAAGTGTGGCTTCATCAATAGTTAGACAGTAACTACGAATGCATTGTTATAGTGAACAGACGACACAGTGTTATTGTGTGTCTACATTCTTGCTTAGTTGCACGATTACGTAACGGCTATAAGGCTCACATACTTAGAACATTTCCCGCTTCTGCTAATGAGATTTTAATGCAACATTTTGGTGTACTTGATAATACATTCTGGATTTAAAATACTTTCTGAGAGATACCCGATGACACAGTGGTTAGTTTATTTGACAGCTACACGATTATATCACGACACTACTAATGAGTGACACAATTTATATTATTCCTTTTGCGCGTTACCTGTTTCATATCTGCACAGTTTTTCTGAATTCTTCTGGAAAGTAAAACATGTTTTAGTAGTAACTTTTGTGGTGTAGCTACAATGAGACAGCCTTTTCCGTAGCACAGCAATACGTTACAGTACAGTACTTTCTTCATCACGGCAATAAGCGTAATAACTACAATATCTATACGCAAAGCATTTCGCTTTTGTTTATTACGAGGTAAGTATATTGACTTCTACAGAACTTTGCTTACGGACGACGATAATTACGACACTTGGCACATTTTTTACCTTTAAGTAATGACAGAGATTATCTTACAACAATACGCACTGTTTAGCGCTGCAATACACGTATTTGAGTGATTAAATTTGTACTTAAAACATTTATTTTTAAACATTTTTTAATTACAAAGATACAAAAGGTTTTTCGTGATACATTTCATTCCATTGCTGTAATCTGTAACACCTGAGCGTGTAATTACATTAATTCTCAGGGGGTACACGCCTACTTTGAGTACTAGGCATGGCAAGTGCTAGGAGCCCTAGATAATATGCTATTTCCTTATACAACTTTACACATCGGACAAACATTTTTTTTTTTACTATGTCAGTGACACATGTTTACACAATTACACAGTTGGATGACCTCACACTTATGAAATTGTATTTTGTCTGTACTTTGTGAACTCGTCATATTTTTTCGGGACCGTTTGATACTATGAGAGCTTTGAATGTCGTATTTGGTAAGGGATCATGATTTTTTAAGTACGTTTGAGGTAGATGACACTATTGAAATGAGAATTTGAAGTTATTGCAGAAAGAAGCTGTGACGATTTTGAGATGTGATTGATCTGTTACGATGTTATTATTATGACGACGATGTGTATTATGCTGTTGAGGTATGTTTATGATCAATAAGCTGATGCTATATGAGGAATTTGATTATGCTACGTATTTATTATGAGGAAATATAAAAGAAGTGTCGACGAATATGTATATGTGTAATAAAGTAAGGAATAATGAGTAGTGGTTAGGGACTCTGATTTGTGAAAAATGATGTTGGAAACCTAGAATCGTACTTTAAGTGTTATGAAAAGTGTGTACATGCATGAATGTATCACAATGCAGGCGAAAATTTTTTGGACACTGTTATATTTATAGGATTTAGTTTCTACACATTTGTAATGCAAATTCTCGACCTGTGAAATTTTTTATATGATACTGTCACTGTAGCACAAACTGCTGTCGTAAATATTTCGGTAAGAAAGGTTAAGTGACCTTGACGTAATGCGTTATTGGTGCCCAGCTGCACCGGTCACCTGGAGAAAAAGCCATTAGGTGGAGAAAAGAGGTCATTAACCTCGCTATTGACATTCCTTTGTAGAAAGCATCGCAAATACGACATGCTCATTACTTGGATACATATTATTACACTGTGGACCTTGTACTTTGTGCTACTTACTGAAATGCTTATGAACTGATGGGAAATATTTTATGTCGATACACCTGATTATGACTACTGTCTTTCTAGTTGAGAGATTTTTTTTACTGCCTTATGAAATGCCATATGGCTAGTGAATGATGTTACATGCTTTGCTTTCTATATATATTTGCCTATTTTGTTTAATATCTAGTTTCTAGCTGCACTGTAGCATTGGTTAAAATAAAATTTAATAGATGCACTAATGTAAATATTTTCTGTCTACAGATCAATTAAACAATAATTTTATGATCTACTTTCTTAAAAAAAGGGAACACAAATAGACATTTTCCTTCACAGGAATTGCATACATAATCTTTTCAAAGATCTGGTAACTTGTTTTGTAGAGTAAGTTTTTGTGATGCATCATTCTAGTGTTAAGATCTGACATAGGTATTAGACATTTCCTATCTCTATTGTAGTATTTTTTCTGCTTGAGCTTTGTCATGTTTAGATATAAGTTATTGCATTTGCTGCTGCCATTTGCCAGGCATAGTTGTACTGAATTTACATTGTATTAAGGCAGTTTTACTACAGATTTATTTTTCTTCTTACTGCACATTGGCTCATATTAGTTGTAATGTTGCATTTGCTTTCCTGATTTATATTTATTGCTGCTACCTTTGCTTTTTGCATTTCTTGTCATTGCTGTTTGGTTAATTGTTTTGTGCTGCTGCATTGCCTCGTCCCTTAGTTTATGCATATGAGCTCAGTAGATTTAAGTTAGCTTACGAGAGGGTAGGTTATATAAGAGAACGAGTTGTGATGATTTGGAAGAAATGCATTGAGACGTTATACGAAAAAAGTTTGTAAAAGAATAAGTACTTTACAATGAAGAATAATTATTTTAAAGAGGATATGAATAGAATACAGAAAGCAGGTATAGATAGGACTTTTTGTTTGCAAAATACTGCAGTAAAACAAACCCTGTCCTTCCCTTTTGTGTTATCTCGCTATGTGTGTACCCTTGTGTATTTGTGTTCTTCCTGTCTTTATGTGTTTATCTGATAACAGTTATGTTGTAGAATTTTTCTAATAATATGTTATTTACTATGTAAAGATGTTTAGACATTATTTCTTCTGTTCTGTTTTAATGCTCATGTGTGAAGTTGATGTTTCGAAAGTTATTCTGATCTTTTATGTATTTACTTATATCATAATTCCTGTAACACTGATGTATATATTATTTCGATTCTTTTGTAATGCCCATATTACTACAAATGTTATCTGTATTGTTATATTCTTTAATGATGTATTTTGTACCTTTGTAATTCTATTCTCATGTCCTAATTGTATAATTGTATAGATACCAGTTCTTCCCCCCCATGAACCATGGACCTTGCCGTTGGTGGGGAGGCTTGCGTGCCTCAGCGATACAGATGGCCATACCGTAGGTGCAACCACAACGGAGGGGCATCTGTTGAGAGGCCAGACAAACATGTGGTTCCTGAAGAGGGGCAGCAGCCTTTTCAGTAGTTGCAGGGGCAACAGTCTGGATGATTGACTGATCTGGCCTTGTAACATTAACCAAAACGGCCTTGCTGTGCTGGTACTGCGAACGGCTGAAAGCAAGGGGAAACTACAGCCGTAATTTTTCCCGAGGACATGCAGCTCTACTGTATGATTAAATGATGATGGCGTCCTCTTGGGTAAAATATTCCGGAGGTAAAATAGTCCCCCATTCGGATCTCCGGGCGGGGACTACTCAAGAGGACGTCGTTATCAGGAGAAAGAAAACTGGCGTTCTACGGATCGGAGCGTGGAATGTCAGATCCCTTAATCGGGCAGGTAGATTAGAAAATTTAAAAAGGGAAATGGATAGGTTAAAGTTAGATATAGTGGGAATTAGTGAAGTTCGGTGGCAGGAGGAACAAGACTTTTGGTCAGGTGATTACAGGGTTATAAATACAAAATCAAATAGGGGTAATGCAGGAGTAGGTTTAATAATGAATAAAAGAATAGGAGTGCGGGTTAGCTACTACAAACAGCATAGTGAACGCATTATTGTGGCCAAGATAGACACAAAGCCCATGCCTACTACAGTAGTACAAGTTTATATGCCAACTAGCTCTGCAGATGATGAAGAAATTGATGAAATGTATGACGAGATAAAAGAAATTATTCAGGTAGTGAAGGGAGACGAAAATTTAATAGTCATGGGTGACTGGAATTCGTCAGTAGGAAAAGGGAGAGAAGGAAACATAGTAGGTGAATATGGATTGGGGGGAAGGAATGAAAGAGGAAGCCGCCTTGTAGAATTTTGCACAGAGCATAACTTAATCATAGCTAACACTTGGTTCAAGAATCATGAAAGGAGGCTGTATACATGGAAGAAGCCTGGAGATACTGACAGGTTTCAGATAGATTATATAATGGTAAGACAGAGATTTAGGAACCAGGTTTTAAATTGTAAGACATTTCCAGGGGCAGATGTGGATTCTGACCACAATCTATTGGTTATGAACTGCAGATTGAAACTGAAGAAACTGCAAAAAGGTGGGAATTTAAGGAGATGGGATCTGGATAAACTGAAAGAACCAGAGGTTGTAGAGAGTTTCAGGGAGAGCATAAGGGAACAATTGACAGGAATGGGGGAAAGAAATACAGTAGAAGAAGAATGGGTAGCTCTGAGGGATGAAGTGGTGAAGGCAGCAGACGATCAAGTAGGTAAAAAGACGAGGGCTAATAGAAATCCTTGGGTAACAGAAGAAATATTGAATTTAATTGATGAAAGGAGAAAATATAAAAATGCAGTAAATGAAGCAGGCAAAAAGGAATACAAACGTCTCAAAAATGAAATCGACAGGAAGTGCAAAATGGCTAAGCAGGGATGGCTAGAGGACAAATGTAAGGATGTAGAGGCTTGTCTCACTAGGGGCAAGATAGATACTGCCTACAGGAAAATTAAAGAGACCTTTGGAGAGAAGAGAACCACTTGCATGAATATCAAGAGCTCAGATGGAAACCCAGTTCTAAGCAAAGAAGGGAAGGCAGAAAGGTGGAAGGAGTATATAGAGGGTTTATACAAGGGAGATGTACTTGAGGAAAGTATTATGGAAATGGAAGAGGATGTAGATGAAGATGAAATGGGAGATAAGATACTGCGTGAAGAGTTTGACAGAGCACTGAAAGACCTGAGTCGAAACAAGGCCCCGGGAGTAGACAACATTCCATTAGAACTACTGATGGCCTCGGGAGAGCCAGTCCTGACAAAACTCTACCATCTGGTGAGCAAGATGTATGAGACAGGCGAAATACCCTCAGACTTCAAGAAGAATATAATAATTCCAATCCCAAAGAAAGCAGGTGTTGACAGATGTGAAAATTACCGAACTATCAGTTTAATAAGTCACAGCTGCAAAATACTAACGAGAATTCTTTACAGACGAATGGAAAAACTGGTAGAAACCGACCTCGAGGATGATCAGTTTGGATTCCGTAGAAATGTTGGAACACGCGAGGCAATACTGACCTTACGACTTATCTTGGAAGAAAGATTAAGAAAAGGCAAACCTACGTTTCTAGCATTTGTAGACTTAGAGAAAGCTTTTGACAATGTTGACTGGAATACTCTCTTTCAAATTCTGAAGGTGGCAGGGGTAAAATACAGGGAGCGAAAGGCTATTTACAATTTGTACAGAAACCAGATGGCAGTTATAAGAGTCGAGGGGCATGAAAGGGAAGCGGTGGTTGGGAAGGGAGTGAGACAGGGTTGTAGCCTCTCCCCGATGTTATTCAATCTGTATATTGAGCAAGCAGTAAAGGAAACAAAAGAAAAATTCGGAGTAGGTATTAAAATTCATGGAGAAGAAGTAAAAACTTTGAGGTTCGCCGATGACATTGTAATTCTGTCAGAGACAGCAAAGGACTTGGAAGAGCAGTTGAACGGAATGGACAGTGTCTTGAAAGGAGGATATAAGATGAACATCAACAAAAGCAAAACGGGGATAATGGAATGTAGTCAAATTAAGTCGGGTGATGCTGAGGGAATTAGATTAGGAAATGAGACACTTAAAGTAGTAAAGGAGTTTTGCTATTTAGGGAGTAAAATAACTGATGATGGTCGAAGTAGAGAGGATATAAAATGTAGACTGGCAATGGCAAGGAAAGCGTTTCTCAAGAAGAGAAATTTGTTAACATCGAGTATAGATTTAAGTGTCAGGAAGTCGTTTCTGAAAGTATTTGTATGGAGTGTAGCCATGTATGGAAGTGAAACATGGACGATAACCAGTTTGGACAAGAATCGAATAGAAGCTTTCGAAATGTGGTGCTACAGAAGAATGCTGAAGATAAGGTGGGTAGATCACGTAACTAATGAGGAGGTATTGAATAGGATTGGGGAGAAGAGAAGTTTGTGGCACAACTTGACTAGAAGAAGGGATCGGTTGGTAGGACATGTTTTGAGGCATCAAGGGATCACAAATTTTGCATTGGAGGGCAGCGTGGAGGGTAAAAATCGTAGAGGGAGACCAAGAGATCAATACACTAAGCAGATTCAGAAGGATGTAGGTTGCAGTAGGTACTGGGAGATGAAGAAGCTTGCACAGGATAGAGTAGCATGGAGAGCTGCATCAAACCAGTCTCAGGACTGAAGACCACAACAACAACAACACCAGTTCTTCAAATTAAGTTTCATTTCATTGCACACGTTTCTGTTGGTCATACAATATGCACAATATGTAATAAAAACAGGGGGACTGTTAGTGCTCGCACGTGTGTTGATAATTCAGCAAGGGACTGGTTAACAACGTTGCTGGTTCTAAGGACATACCAAAAGGCTTGTGAGTGCACAAGTGGTGGTTTATGGACTTGCTATATTGTCTACAAGACTCTTCGATGGTGATTGTGCACCCCACAGTCGCAACAGATGGCTGCTACCCATCTCTACAAGGACTACAGTGGGTCTACACCTTTCATGACCCACCAATACCATTATTTCTACAAGGACTGCAGTGGGTCTACATCTCTGGTGGCCCACCAATACCATAATCTCTACCAGGACTACAGCGGGTCTGCTCTGTGATGATCTACCTACCAATATTCTTCAAAACTTCGACTGACTCTGTTGTGGGTTTGCTCTGTTGTGGCCCATTACCTGCCTGCATGTCAAGAGTCAGCATTGTCTTTCCGTTGGAAAGACAACACTACTTCTTCAAGACTGCATGGAAATCCACTACTTGTGTGTGCATTTTCTTTTACTGCTCAGACTTTGAGAAAAAAAAAAACACTGCAATTTTACTGTGATGAATGATCAGAACAGACTTTATGGACTGTGAGAAAATTTTAGCTTTTGACCAACATTGTATCAATAAGTGTGTGCATTTGATTTCTTTGTTATTGTAATTATGAAAAAATTTTTCAAATCTCTATTGGCCACTGCCCAAAAAAATTTGTAAAATTTTTTGTGGGGGGGCGTGGGGGCTATGAAAGTAGACTGTTTCGGTTTTTATGCTGGTAACGCCATGTAGCGCTCTATATGAAAATCGCTGACTGTGCTGTGTGACGTCTGTGGCTGCTTTGCGTTCTTTGATATTTTGCTATGGGCAGTTGGATGTGAACAGCGCGTAGCGTTGCGCAGTTGGAGGTGAGTCGCCAGCAGTGGTGGATGTTGGAAGAGAGATGGCAGAATTTTGAGAGTGGACGATCTGGACGTGTTTCCATCAGAAAGAGTAAATTTGTAATACTGTATATCATGAACTGATATATATATATATATATATATATATATATATATATATATATATATATATATATATATATATATATATATATATATATATATATAGGGGTCAAGGTGGTTGGTAGTGGTAGCACCTTTGCTTGGGGTTGACTCAGTACTGGTCCTCACCACCCCAGGGATGAGCTGAGGAGGTATGCAAGACCTTTGCCTCTGAGGAAGCTACGTCCAAGACCGTCCGTGCGTGGTGAAGAGCCACATCCTACACGAGGTGACCCTGTTAACGCAGAACACGGCAGATCTATAGGAGAAAACCTTGAAAAAAAATCTCACATTCCAAATCCTCAATGCGTCTGTACTCGAGTCGAGCGGCAGCGAGGTCAGCGTCTGTCCATCTAGTAGGTGTGGCTGTATTATATGCTCCAGGAACTGACAATCCCTGGTTCTAAACACCCAGTGGAAACACTGGACCAAAACTTACAAGCTATCATGATTCGTGAGAGTAATGACAGAATTACCCCAGGTGGTAACCAATCCACTCGTCGACAGACGACAACTGGGTTTTCGGATTCTGGGGAACCCGGGCCATCACGATCAGAGTTCTCAAGCAAACTTCGTCCCAAGGTTCCCATGTACATTGGTACCTTTAACATTCAGACCCTAATTCAACCTGGAAAATTACACAACTTAGTAACAGAGCTAGACCAACAAAAAATTAACATCTTAGCGTTACAAGAAACTAGATTCACGGATGAAAATACAATAGACTATGGAAACTATCGCATCTTCAAGAGCAAGACTGACAAACGAATTGCCAATGGTACGCCACTCCTGGGCATGGCATTTGCGGTGCACAGAAATATATTAGGCTCAATTAGAGAGGTCTCTTCCATAAATAATCGCCTCATGACCATGCGTATCCAGTGCGCCAACAAGAAATACACACTGATAAATGTTCATGCACCCACAAACATAGACAACAAAAAACGCCAACTACAAACTGAAAAATTCTGGACTAAACTTGAAGATGTCATGGCCAAAATTCCCCGGGATGATATCAAAATCTTAATGGGAGATTTCAATGCACAAATTGGCAGAGAGAAAGAACACCAAAAAACTGTAGGAAAATATCCAGCACACAGATTCACCAACAGAAACGGACTGAGATTTATTGAACTATGCCAACAAAATAATCTAAAAATAATGTCTACATCTTTGAGAAAAAAAACTAGAAAACAAAAGACCTGGAGGTCCCCCATACAAGAGATCGGCGAATATCAGATTGACCACATTGCCATCTCCTATTTCGTACAGAAAGAGATCCATGATGTGCAAGTCCGCAGAGGGGCGAACATTGACTCAGACCACTACTTAACACGCATTAAAGTGAAATTCACCCCAAAAAAATTCTATCCGAAGAAAATACACATGATGAAATTTGACACACGAACAATCAAAAAAACCAATCTGAAGGAGGAGTGGGAAAAGGAACCAGTTGACTCTTGGGAAAAATTTCGAACAAAAATTACAAAGAAGGCAAAAGAA
This sequence comes from Schistocerca nitens, assembly GCF_023898315.1. Classification (NCBI taxonomy): domain Eukaryota; kingdom Metazoa; phylum Arthropoda; class Insecta; order Orthoptera; family Acrididae; genus Schistocerca; species Schistocerca nitens. The sequence continues at coordinate 16,955,845 of NC_064622.1, forward strand.
CTGATCCCATTGAAAAAGAACACAAAACACCCCTGGTGGGACTCTGGATGTGAAAAAGCGCTGGAAGAAAGAAAGAAAGCCTTTCTGAAGTATAACAGTAAAAAATCCCCAGAAAATCTAGATCACTTCCACAACACCAGAAGACAAGTGGCAAAAACAATCAGACAAGTCAAGAGGAAGTACCTCAAGGAACAGTGTGAGTCTATTGAAGAAAATTTCCGTAACTATAATGTACGAGACTTCTATAAGACCTTTGCTGGGAGAATCAATGGATACCGCTCACGAAATCTATGTTTCAGAAAACCAGATGGAAAACTAGCGCTCACAAATCGGGAAAATTGTGAGGAGCTGGCAAGATACTTTTCCGGACTCCTCAATTGCCCTTAACCTTCTTCAAGATTCCCTCAAGAAACTGCTGTCTACACAAATCCAGAATCCCCACCACCTACACTAGAGGAGATCCAAAGACATATTCATAGACTGAAAAACAACAAGGCATCCGGAGAAGATAATATCACTGCAGAACTACTTAAAAATCTTGGACCAAATTCCCTCAAAGAACTCACTCAAATCATCACAGACATTTGGCAGACAGAAAAACTACCAGAAGACTGGAAATGCGCCCTAATTCATCCACTGCATAAAAAGGGAGACATGGCAGATATAAACAACTATCGAGGAATCTCCCTTCTCCAAGTCACTTATAAAATCCTCTCAGCTTGTCTTCTTCAACGAACACAAGAACAACTCGAACACAGTATTGGTGAATACCAAGCTGGCTTTCGCCCTCACCGATCCTGTGCAGAACAAATTTTCAATTTGAAGACAACACTAAAATACAAAGCAGTCAGAAACAGTCCGATCATTTGTTCCTTTGTTGATTTCGCAAAGGCTTATGATTCAATCGATAGGCAATCTCTCTTTATTATCCTTGAGGAGCTAGGACTCGATCCGAAAACCCTAAACCTTATCAAAGAAACGCTCACAAACACAACTTCTAAGATAAAATTCCTGGGTGAAATATCAGAGCCCTTCCTGATCAAACCCGGCGTCAGACAAGGTGACGGCTTGTCTCCACTCCTCTTCAACCTTGTCTTAGACAAAGTCATCCGAGAATGGGAAAAAGAACTGAAGAATCAAAATTACTGGAACCCTATACAACTAGGAAGATCTAAAGATGGTATTAAAATTTCATGCTTAGCATTTGCAGATGACGTGGCCATTCTAGCAGAAAACGAGACCACAGCAATTAAACAGATAGACATTCTCAAAGAATGCGCCGAAAAAGTTGGGCTACAAATTTCCTTCCAAAAAACCAAATTAATCTGCTCAAAATTTGAAACTCAAAAACTGACTACAAAATATGGACAAATTGAGAGAGTTCCATTCTTTAAATACTTAGGCGAGGTCCTAGAACCCACAGGGGGAGAGAAAACTGCGCAAAAAGTTCGACTGCAAAAACTGAAAAGAGCATACTGGAAAACCCACAACATCTACAATAAAAAGTGTCTCTCCATTCACTCAAAAATACGACACTACAATACAGTAATCAAGCCCGAAGCACTATATGCCAGCGAAACACTCACACTCCATAGAAAAAGCGACCTGGAAGGCATCCTGAAAGAGGAACGCAAAATTATCAGAAAGATTCTTGGCCCAAAAAGAACTGAAGATGGATACAGGTTACAGTCTCGGAAAACTACAGAAAAATTATCTAACCTCGCCGCAGACATCCGGAAAAGAAGACTAAAATTTTACGGTCATATCCACAGACTCCCAACACCCAGACTCTCCCACAAAATTTTAATATACATTGAAAAATTGAAAACCATACCCTGGTTACAAGAAACCAAAACAGATCTAGCAAATGCACAAATAAATTCTTCAGAAGTTATAAACAGAAATGTATACAGGCAAAAAATCAATAGTTGGAAAGTACAACCCGAGAATGAAATTTGCAAGAGACAGGGGACAAAATGGACAGAGGAAAGAAAGAGAATTCATGGGGAAAGAATGAGAGAAGTTTGGAGAATTCAAAAATTGAATCGGAAAAGCTTTGCGTGATCCGTATGGGTCCAATCGCACATAATATATATATATATATATATATATATATATATATATATATATATATATATATGATGACTTGTGAATATTATTAAGGTAAATACATTGTTTATTCTCTATCAAAATCTTTCATTTGCTAAGTATGCCAAACAGCAGTTATTGCCTTCAGTAGTTAGAATCTTTTATTTAGCTGGCAGTATTGGCGCTCGCTGTATTGCAGTAGTTCGAGTAACAAAGATTTTTTTGAGGTAAGTGATTCATGAAAGGTATAGGTTATTGTTAGTCAGGGCCATTCTTTTGTAGAGATTATTGAAAGTCAGACTGCGTTGCGCTAAAAATATTGTGTGTCAGTTTAGTGTTGGTCAGAATAAGTAAAGAGAGAAATGTCTGAGTACGTTCAGTTCTGCTCAGCTGTTTGAAAATCAAATAACGTAAGAGGTTTATCGGCACAGACATTCATAAATTTTTCTAAGGGGATGTTTCAGTATGTCGCCAGAGTCATACACTCTACACATCAACGTGAGTAGCCGTTTTGTTGACACTTCCTCCAGTGCTTTTAGAAATTCTAATGGAATGTCATCTATCCGTTCTGCCTTAATTAATCTTTAATTTCTGCAGAGCTCTCTTAAATTCTGTATCTAATACTGGATTCCCTATCTCTTCTAAATCGATTCCTGTTTCTTCTTCCATCACATCAGACAAATATTCCACTTCATAGAGGCCTTCACTGTACTCTTTCCACCTATCCGCTCTCTCCTCTGCATTTAACATTGGAATTCTCGTTGCACTATTAATGTTACCATCCTTGCTTTTAATTTCACCGAAGGTAATTCTGACTTTCCTCTATTATCCGTCAGTCCTTCCGACAACCTTTTTTTTCGATTTCTTCACATTTTACATGCAGCAATTTCGTCTTAGTTTCCTTGTACTTTCTGTTTATTGCATTCCTCAGTGACTTGTATTTCTGTGTTCCTGAGTTTTCCTAGATATTTTTGTACTTTCTTTTTTCATCGATGAACTGAAGTGTTTCTTCTGTTATCCATGGTTTCTTCACAGTTACCTTCTTTGTATCTATGTTTTTCTTTCCAACTTCTGTGATTGTCATTTTTAGAGTTGTTCATTCCCCGTCAACTGTACTGCTTACTGAGCTGTTCCTTATTGCTGTATCTATAGCCTTAGAGAACTTCACGCTTATCTCATCATTCCTTAGTACTTCTGTATCCCATTTCTTTGCGTATTGTTTCTTCCAGACGATTCTCTTGAACCTAAGCCCACTTTTCATCATGACCAAATTGTGACCTGTGTGCATATCTTCTCCTGTGTACACATCACAACCCAGAATCTTATCTCTGAATCTCTGTCTGACCATGATGTAATCTAATTGAAATCTTCCCGTATCACCCGGTCTTTTCCAAGTATACCTCTTCCTCTTGCGATTCTTGAACAGAGTATTCGCTATTATTAGCTGAAATTTTATTACAAAACTCAATTGACCCCGAATAAAGAAAAGCGTGAAGTTATTCGCATGCATACTGAAAGAAATCCTCTAAATTTCGATTACGTGATAAGTCACACAAATCTTAAGGCTGTAAATCCAACTAAATACCTAGGGATTACAATTACAAATAACCTAAATTGGAACGATCAAATAGATAATGTTGTGGGTAGAGCAAACCAAACACTGCGATTCATTGGCAGAACACTTAGAAGGTGCAATAGGTGTACTATAGAGACTGCTTACACCAAGCCCTATTCTAGAGTATTGCTGTGCTGTGTGGGATCTGCATCAGGTGGGACTGACGGATGACATCCAAAAAGTTCAAAGAAGGACGGCTCGTTTTGTACTATCGCGAAATAGGGGAGATAGTGCCACAGAGATGATACCTGAATTGGAGTGGAAATCATTAAAACAAAGGCGTTTTTCGTTGCGACGGGATCTTCTCATGAAATTTCAATCATCAGTTTTGTCCTCCGCGCCGTTTGAGAGTGGAACGGTAGAGAGACAGCTTGAAGGAGGTCCACTGAACCCTCTGCCAGGCACTTTATTGTGAATAGCAGAGTAATCACGTAGATGTAGAATTAGTCTTTCTCCTCTCTCATTCCATGTCCAAAGCCCATATTCTCCTCTAACTTTTTCTTCTACTCCTTCCCCTAAAACTGCAGTCCAGTCCCTCATGACAATCAGTTTCATTTCCCTCTACGTACTGTACGAAGGTAAGTCAATTATTATCCGCAAAGTAGTTATAAAATTTTATTGTAATCTAGCAGGAAACTTACAGGAACTTAATTTTGTACATAGTCTCCTTGCGTTTCAACGCATTGGTCCATCGTTGTACAAGCTTCCTGATGCCTTCATAAAAGAAGGTTCTAGGTTGAGCTGCGAGCCAGGAATGCACCGCTTCTTTCACTCCTTCGTCCGACGCAAATCGACGCCCCCCTTAATGCCTGTTTGAGTGGACCGAACAAGTGAGAGTCATAAGGGGCCAGATCGGGACTATATGGCGGATGATCCAGTACTTCCAATTTGAGTTTCTGGAGCGTTCCAGCTGTGTGGACAGCAGTTTGCGGACGGGCATGGTCGTGCAACAACACAACACTTTTCGACAGCAATCCTCGGCGTTTGCTTCGAATTTCAGGCTTCATCTCGGCAGTAAGCATCTCACTGTAACGTAAACTGTTTATTGTTGTCCCCCTTTCCCCACAATGTTCCAGTACAGGACCTTGTGTGTCCCAAAAAACCTGAAGCATCAGTTTTCCTGCGGACGGTTGGGTCTTGAACTTTTTCTTGCACGGCGAATTTGGATGTTTCCATTCCATATTCTGCCGTTTACTCTCCGGCTCGTAATGTGAGTCCATGTTTCGTCACCAGTAATGATCCTGTCTAAAAAGTTGTCCCCTTCGTTACTATAGCGATCCAAATGTTTTTGCAGATGTCTAAGCGCGTTTGTTTATGCACCTGTGTGAGTTGCTTTGGGACCTATCTTCCACAAACTTCATGAAATCCAATACTCGGCCCCTGATACGCCTTCCGGCCACACACACACACACACACACACACACACACACACACACACACAAAATCGTTGGACATTGCTCTTCTTTGATGCAGTATACAGCGGAGCAGCCATGATTAATAGCACGGCAGCGATAACGAAACTAACCTAGCAGCTTGAAAATTGCAAAGATATAACGACAAATAAATAAAGCATGGGTCATCAACGTAAAACGACAGTACTATCGCCGCGCGGGATTAGCCGAGCGGACTCAAGCGCTGCAGTCGTGGACTGTGCGGCTGGTCCCGGCGGAGGTTCGAGTACTCCCTCGGGCATGGATGTGTGTGTTTGTCCTTAGGATAATTTAGGTTAAGTAGTTGTGTAAGCTTAGGGACTGATGACCTTAGCAGTTAAGTCCCATAAGATTTCACACACATTTGAATTTTTTGACAGTGCTATCAAAATAAACAAAAATATGACTAAATTGCGCATAATAATAGACTTACCCTCGTATTAGCCTTCATCTTCAGCTTGCAACGTCGGTGTTGGTTTGCTGTCGATTTTGATGAGGACAACCCTATCACTGAACTGTTCACAGTAACACACTCTCTGCCCTCATAACGAATCTTCCTCCCGTGATAATATTTTCTGCTGCTATTAATATTACCCTCTACTCACCTGCTCACAAATCCTCGTCTTCTTTCCATTCATCAACTGAAGATATGAATTCTGAAAATGAGTCCGTGATCATATTTTGGCACTTCATTTTACAAGTCCGTCTTCATCACACAAACTTTTAGACTTCACTATTGCCGGGTTCGCACACTCCCGTCTTCAGATCTGTTACAAACAAAAATAGATGTAACCAACTAAGTTCAGTTTGCTAACGCTAAATCTATAAAAGGCCTGGTGCCACAAAGAAAGATAAAAAGTGTTCACACGATTAATAGCCATATATACCAGCCATACATTAAGATATTCTGATGTATTATCAACGTCAAACTAAACAAAATCTTAAACACGGCTGCGGAATACCAACTGTGTAAGAGGTTGAAAAGTCAGCCAACCAGTTGCAAAACAAAGGTTTATTAGCTCTTTACCTAAGTTTCGATATTTCTAAAAATATCTTCTTCAGAATGAGTGGGCCTTGTTACATCACATGATGGTACATTAGATGCTTTAGATAGCAGCCAGATATCTTACGTCAGAATAAATGCTCACTAGTAAGTGCTTTAGTATCTGGCATGGCGTGCACATATTTTGTCATGTGACTCCTGTTACAATTTTATGTTGACAAGAGAATCTACCTGAGGGAATTTACTAATGATCATTCATTCTGAAATAAGAATACGTAATCTGACTGCTAGCTAAAGCCATGGCTTGGGCTAGTTCTTGTTTCGCCAGTTTTATATATGACAAGAGCCGCTCGGCTTCAGGTAATCTAATGTACCATCATGTGATGTAACAGGGCCCACTCCTTCTGAAGAAGATATTTTTAGAAATATCGAAACCTAGGTAAAGGGCTAATAAACCTTTGTTTTGCATCTGGTTGGCTGACTTTTCAACCTATTACACAGTTTTTGTTCCGCAGCCGTGTTTAAGATTTTGTTTAGTTTCACGTTGATAATACATCAGAATATTTTAAGGTATGTATGGCTGGTATACATGGCTGTTAATGATTCTAACACTTTTTATCTTTCTTGTGTAGCACTAGGCCTTTTATAGATTTAGCGTCAGCAAACTGAACTTAATTGGTTACGCCTGTTTTTGTTTGTAACAGATCTGAAGATGGCAGTGGCCGAACCCGGTAATAGTGAAGTGTAAAAGTTTGTGTGATCATGACGGACCTGTAAAATAAAGTTCTCTCCATTTCACTTCACTGTCCCCTACTATATCTAAATTGAGCCTTTGCATTTCCTTTATCAGGTTTTTTGTTTCCCTACTACGTTAAAATTTCTGACATTCCACGCCCCTACGCATGGAACGTTTTCCCTTCGTTGGTTATTCAATCTTTTTCTCATGGTCGCCTCCCCTTTGGCAGTCCCCTCCCGGAGATCCGAATGGGGGCCTATTCCTGAATCTTTTGCCAACGCAGAGATCATCATGACACTTTTTCAATTACAGGCCACATGTCCTGTAGATACACGTTAGTGTCTTTAATGCAGTGGTTTCTATTGCCTTCTGTGTCCTCATGCCGTTGATAACTGCTGATTCTTCTGCCTTTAGGGGCAGTTTCCCACCCCATAGTACAAGAGAGTGCCCTGAACTTCTGTCCGCTCCTCCGCCCTCTTTGACAAGGTCAATGGCAGAATGAGGGTGACTTCATACGTCGGTGAAAGTACACAGCAGACTTCAGAGACAGTACAGGAAGGACCCTGGATGAACTGAGTGTCAGAACGACGTCCAGGAGTGCAGAAAGGGGCACAGTCACTAGGAGTTGGGTCTGACTTGATGGATCATACAGCCCTCTCCCTGGGAAGCTTTCCCTCCATCATTCAACTACAGTCTTAAAATGTGTCCATTTATCGCACTTCTTCAGTTCATTATTTTCTTTATTGTCAATATGTAGTGAGGAAATGTGGTTCTACCTCGAGCAACACAATTTTTCTTGTCTTGCTTATCACACATGTTTCGGAGTAGTTCCTCCATCTTCAGCGGTTTCCTTTATTATCTCTTGAACAATATACAAATAAAGTATGCATTTTGATATTTACCAGTTTTGTGATTATAGTATTCCATTTATTATAACTATTGACAGAAACGTTAACATGAAGTATAAATATATACCTTCTTACTATATATTGGTGTTCACAAGATTGTTTCGTATTTCCAGCACAGCTAGAATTATTGCTTTTCAGCATGTCATCTGTAATTAATAAGCATCTATCTATGATTTGTTACGTAATTTCTCAAATTTCACGCCTAATACGATATCGATTTTTTCTGTAGCACAACTGTCATTACATTACCTTCTTTTGTAAACAAAGATTCGCTATTTTACTCTTTGACTATAGTTTTTTTAGTTTGCAGTGCTATTTTCCGGAAAATGTGTTGAAATGTATGATCACTGTGATTAGGCTTTGTGAAATGTTGAAGGAGCATACTACGTATGTAGACGTGTGTACTTACTTTTTGAAGATCTCGCACTTCCGTGATTCTACAAGGTAGCTGAGGGGAGAAACTTCTCCGAAACATGTATGGTGGTGTGTTTGCTCAAGGCAGAACCACATTTCCTTATTATATGTTAGGAAGCAAACGTGGACATGGAAAGAGCTTCGACCACAAAAGGTTCATTAGGAATGTTTGTCTCGTTGAAACGTTGCAGGAGACCTTCAGTTTCTTATTGGATCGGTCCATATGATCCTCAATAGTTTCTTGCAGGATTCTGATCGCTTAAATTCTGCTGCCCCGCCACCCACCCCACCGTTCACCGTCCATATACAGACCTATGCTCCAGATGTAGTTTTGTACCAATCTTTCTGTGGTCTTACAGTGTGTATGTTTGGTTATCAGTAACAGTTTCTTTTTCTAGACAGACGTTATGCCTTCTACATCCTCGCTGCCATGTGCTTCTTCCATCTAACTTTTTTTTTTCTACTTCAGAGGTAGCAATATTCATACACTTTTTACAGAGGTTGTTGATTAAGTTTATAATTTATTTATCTCACATGTTCACTTGTTGCGTTCACAATTGCCTTACTTTTAATTTTATTTCCTGTGTAATACACGGCCGACGGGAAATTAATCAATTCAGGTGCATTGCTATGTTCAGTCGTGCGTTCATTTAAAGGACGAGTTAAGTAATGATACTCATTTCACTTCCACTATCATGGGACTTTCGAGGTTTCCTTCCACTTTCTGCCACGTCAAGTTAAAGAACGCTGCGACAAGGTACAAACCTGCTTAACGCTCTTTTTTAAAAACAAGCTTCCGTTTCTTGCTCTTCCACTTTTATTACTCACACTTGATATAATAATAATAATAATAATCAGCTGATGCTGATTACCTGTCCGTTCCTTCACTTTATTCGCTCTCGTCTTATTACTTCGTGCCTCTTATCACTCAGACGCGACAGACTACTACGGAGGTTGGAGTATAACAGCCCTGTACAATCGATTATTTTGTTATTGTCTTTAATGCTATCCGTTCACCAAATTTAATTCTTGTGATGGTAAAAGGTACGCTTAGATATGACAAAATATATTACAAAATCGATTCACCTGTAATGTGAGAAGACAAAACTTACAACGACGTAACTGCATCGCAGATCGCTATTGAACCACCATTGTATAGTGGCACGGGGCATAATGAGTTCGCTGCGCGAGAGAGATGTCCCGACGAAGTCTGAACCGGCACGTTCCCTACAGCAACGTTCAGAGTATTTACTTCTGCTCATCATCGGTGTCTGCAAAATTTTACCGAGAGGGGTAAGATTCTAAAATTTGCAGTTTCCTTATAAGTGATTCGCAGAGTTTGGAAACGTGTCGTGCCCCAAGACCTAGATTCAACAAGAAGTACACGTTATTGCATCTGAATATCCACTTAATGTTCATAAGATAGATTGCTTTGATACCTAAACAGCAGATATAATCAATTGTATATGCAATCACGTCTTAGTGTGACCACCTGTCAAAATCCAGAATAACCACCTATTGCAGCCAGTGGCAGATTTAAATATAGGCCCACTAGGCACAGGCCTAGGGGGGCGGGGGCACCTTAATGGGGGCGGAATCTTTTGCTCTGTACTCATTTTAACCTTCTACGTTTTAAAATAACTGCGCTTACAAACGACAAAAATTTTCAATATTGTTAAACAACTTACTAGTTTAAATAAGCCTCAAGAACGAAATTCAATAATATAAGCTTGGAAATATACATAGTTTACTTGGTGACTGAATGGAAATTTTACATTGGGTTTCTGTCTGGTATCATCTCCATGATTATATGAAGTCTTCACGGGTTGTCAGCCGAGTAGCATCGTCGTCTCGTAGCAACGTTTCGATGGAACGCGTCTCCATTATCTTCAGGCGAAGTGACGGGATATTGTCGGTCGCGGGCTTTATCTCTGCTAGCTTTTCGAAGTGGTCCATGTATAGGTCGGCTATGCCTGCCTGGTGCTAGGGGGGAACCCATAGCTACACCACCTATCTGTTCGTAGAACTTCCCACCACACTTCGAAAAGCTAGCACTGGACACTGCTAAACACAAGCCAAAAGCCTTCTACAGGTACGTTGACGATACCTTTGTAGTATGGCCACATGGCAGGGACAAACTGCTAAAGTTCCATCAACACCTCAACAGCATACATGGAAATATCAAATTTACCATGGAGATAGAAAAGGACAGAAGCTTACCCCTTCTGGGTACCCTGATCACAAGAAACATGGACGGCACGCTGGGACACGCGGTGTATAGAAGGAAAACACACACGGACCTCTATCTTAACGCCACCACCCTACGCAACGCAATGCTGTACTCAACACCTCAGTGCACAGGGCCAGGTCCATCTGCGATAAGGAAAGTTTGCCAGCAGAATTGCAACACCTAAAGGACACCTTCAAGAAAAATGGATACAGTGAGACACAAATAAGGAGAGCTCTGAAGACCGACCACAAGAAGAGAGCAGAGAGACCGGATGAAGACGAAGCAATGGCCTGTGTGTTCTTGCCATACGCGGGTCCTCCGACGTCCAAGATTGCGAGAACTTTCAAGAAACATAAAGTGAAGACCGTTTTCCGCGCAGCAGGAAAAATCAAAGACCTTCGCAGTTCAACCAAGGATCCACTAGGTCTGACGGCACCAGGTGTGTACGAGATCGGATGCGAATGTGGGATGCAATACATAGGACAGACGCAGGACTGCATCTCACAGCGCTGCAGTGAACACAGGCATGTACGCTTGGGTCAGACCAACAAATCTGCTGTGGCGGAACATAGTATTGACGAGAAGCACACTTTCGATTTCGAGGACACAAAGAAAATATGCAGTACAAACGGATTTTGGGACTCAGTAATCAAAGAGTCCATAGAAATACGGTTACACGACAACCTAATCAACCGCGACAGTGGCTACCATATCAGCACAGCCTGGCAGCCTGCAATCAGGAAATCAGAGAAGAACGTTCCGTTCCACCAAGCAGCAGACAGAGACGGACGCCGGGACTCGAACCCCGCGCACGCGTGCCCCCCGCCCCCACACCACCGGCCAATCCAGGCGCATCGGGCGATTCCGCGGGCGCGTGATTGGCCCGCCGCGGGAAGCGGAGAGCGGTCCAGCAGAGATATAAGCCCGCGACCGACAATACCCCGCCACAGAGGCTACTGCGGGATAGTGCTACTAGACGTAGCCAAAGCCTTTGATTCAGTATGGCATAGAGGGCTACTCTACAAGTTGTACACACAAGGGTTTCCCGGGAGCATAGTTCAGCTGATCAAAAGCTACCTCACGAATAGAACTTTTGAAACTTCCCCTTTGAACAATTATACAAGACTGTGCTTATCCTGACACACAATATTTTTAGCGCAACGCAATCTGACTTTCAAAAAATCCCTACGAAAGAATGGCCCTGACTAACATTAAACTATACCTTTCACAAATCACTAAATCACTTACCTCACAAAAATCTTCGTTACTCCCACTACTGCAATACAGCAAGCGCCACTACTGCCAGCTAAATAAAAGATTCAAACTACGGAAGGCACTAACTACTGATAGGGATAGTTAGCAAATGAAAGATATTAATAGAGAACAAACAATGTATTTACCTTGATATCATCATATATAAATATAGCAGTTCATGACAAATTTCAAAACTCCGCCATCTCTCTCTCCCCACATCCACCACTGCTGGCGGCTCACCTCCAACTGCGCAACGCCACGCGCTGTTCACAGCCAGCTGCCTAACACTACAATGGCGAGTATTACAATCAAAACTCCGCCATCTCTCTCTCCCCACATCCACCACTGCTGGCGGCTCACCTCCAACTGCGCAACGCTACGTGCTGTTCACAGCCAGCTGCCTAACACTACAATGGCGAGTATTACAATAATGCAAAGCAGACACAGACTGCACACAGCACAGCCAGTGATTTTCATACAGAGGTGGCGTTACCAATAAAAAAACCTAAACAGCCTACTTACATAGCCCCCATGCTCCCCACAAAAAATTTTACAAATTGGTTTGGGCAGTGACCAATACAGATTTGAAAATATTTTTCATAATTACAATAACAAAGAAATCAAATGCACACACTTATTGATACAATGTTGGTCAAAAGCTAAAATTTTCTCACAGTCCATAAAGACAGTCCTGATCATTCATCACATTGCAGTGTTTTTCTCAAAGTCTGAGCAGGAAAAGAAAATGCACACGGAAGTAGTGGATTTCCATGCAATCTTGAAGAAGTAGCGTTGTCCTTCCAACGGAAAGACAGTGCTGACTCTCGACATGCAGACAGGTCATGGGCCACAACAGAGCAAACCCACAGCCGAGTCAGTCGACGTTGTGAAGAGTATTGGTGGGTAGGTCATCACAGAGCAGACCCACTGTAGTCCTGGTAGAGATTACGGTATTGGTGGGCCACCAGAGGTGCAGACCCAATGCAGTCCTTGTAGAAATGATGGTATTGATGGATCATCAAAGACGTAGACCCACTGTAGTCCTTGTAGAGATAATGGTACTGGTGGGTCATCAAAGATGCAGACCCACTGTAGTCCTTGTAGAGATGGCCAGCAGCCATCTGTTGTGACTATGCAGGTGCACAATCACCATTGAAGAGTCTTGCGGATAATAGAGCAAGTCCATAACCACCACTTGTGCACTCACAAAGTTTTTGAATTGTCCTGAGAACCAGCAATGCTGTTAACCAGTCCCTTGCTGAATTATTAACACACGTGCAAACACTAACAGTCCCTACTTCTCACATATTGTCCATATACTATGACCAATAGAAACGTGTGCAGTGAAATGTAACTTACAAGTTACTTAATTTGATGACCTGGTGTCAATTACCATTTTATAACAGAAGAATACAATTACAAAGGTACAAAATACATCATTAAAGAACATAACAATACAGATAACATTTGTAGTACAGGCTTTACAATAGAATAGAAATAAACATATACATTAGTGTTACAAAAATAATGACATAAGTACATACATAAAGATCAGAATAAATTTTGAAACATCAACTTCACACATGAGCATTAAAACAAAACAGAATAAATAATGTCTAAACATCTTTACAACGAAAATAACATATTATTAATGCAAATTATATTTGAGGATAACAGTATTCCTCATCATAGTGAATGTAGCTTAGTATTAGAAGAGAAAAAAAAATTCTATGAAACAGTACACAGAGACAGGAAGAAAACAAATACACATGGGTACACAAACACATAGTGGGATAACACAAGGAAAGGACAGGGTTTCTTTTACTGCAGTATTTTGCAAACAAAACTTTCTTTACTTCTCGGAGATCTCCCTTCGTTCCTCATTATTTCCAAAAAGTCCTATCAATACCTGCTTTCTCTACTCTGTTCATATTTCTTTCAAATGAATTTTCTAATTTGTTCATACTCGTCTGTGTCAGTGAATGCTACAGGTCCTGTGTCATTCAGATCATCATCTACCTTTGTAGATAAGTTAGTGACCTGATCCGAAAGTTCGGCTACTTTCTCCGATAGTGAACACATTTCCTCAGTGTGTTTTTCTGAACCAAGTTTCAGAGTGTCCATTTGTGTTGAAATCGAATCTACTGTGTCCTTCAAGTTTTCCTGAGTTTTTGCAAGTTGCGTAACCGAATCGGTAGATGCAACTGAGTCAAATTTAGCTTGCAAGGTCTCATGATTTTCATGAACAGTAGTTTGCAATTCTTTTATGGCTGCTTCGTGATTCTGTAGTGCATTTTCATGACGCGAAAAAATAGGTTGGAAATGCTCACAAATTTGTGTTTTTACGTCATTACAGACTTTTTGACATTTCGATTCAATGTGATGTAACTCAGTAGTTAAATCCTCACGTGTTTGTTCAAGAGTTTGCTCCAATGAGTCTAACTTTTGAAGATTTTGTTCCATTGCGTCTAACTTTTGAAGATTTTGTTCCATTGTGTCTAACTGTTGCTGTGTTTGTCTCTGGTTTTGTTCCATTGTGTCTAACTTTTGAAGCTTTTGCTGTGTTTGTCCCATTTGTTGTATTAATTGTAATAACAATGCAGTGGTGTCTGAAACATGTTCCTCAGTGCTTTCCGGCAGTGAATTTGCACCGGAAACATTCACATTTTGACAAGCAGAAAATGTGTCTTGACTTATTTGAGAAAACGGTGAGGATCCAAAACCTGAATCTACAGCATTTGCGAGATCGTGTCGTGTCATTTCGGATTCCTGAGCCGAGCTATTGCCGACCGATCGATCGATAATGCTTCCCTGCTCACTAATTGTTTCACTGCCTACGCCATTATTTGACGCCCGCTCCATTTCCCTATGCACAGTTACCAAATTACTACTTTGAATGTCTGTTAATTCATTACACAGTGGTGCTGATAAGCTACGCTCGTCGTCACTATTATTTCTCAGTTTACTTTGTAGCCTAGTGTTACGTTTTTCACACGCCATTATTGTCACAATATTTCACACGATAACACAGAAAAGCACAATTTGAAGAGCAAAAACAAGAGAACACATTAACATAACACTGAAAATAATATCTAGTTAATTGCAGCTGCGAAATACTTGGTGCAAATCTACATGCATGCCACAACTGTTTTACAGTACAACAATGAAAGACTGCAACTACAAAGGAAATTCTCTACAATTACGCGCTAGCAATAAACAAAAGCTACACTAATTACACAAACTACAAGAAAAAAATCAGAAGATTCCAGTGAGGTATCCTCGGCTAAGGGTCAACATATGAAACTTCCCCTTTGAACAATTATACAAGACTGTGCTTATCCTGACACACAATATTTTTAGCGCAACGCAATCTGACTTTCAAAAAATCCCTACGAAAGAATGGCCCTGACTAACATTAAACTATACCTTTCACAAATCACTAAATCACTTACCTCACAAAAATCTTCGTTACTCCCACTACTGCAATACAGCAAGCGCCACTACTGCCAGCTAAATAAAAGATTCAAACTACGGAAGGCACTAACTACTGATAGGGATAGTTAGCAAATGAAAGATATTAATAGAGAACAAACAATGTATTTACCTTGATATCATCATATATAAATATAGCAGTTCATGACAAATTTCAAAACTCCGCCATCTCTCTCTCCCCACATCCACCACTGCTGGCGGCTCACCTCCAACTGCGCAACGCCACGCGCTGTTCACAGCCAGCTGCCTAACACTACAATGGCGAGTATTACAACAATGCAAAGCAGCCACAGACTGTACACAGCACAGCCAGTGATTTTCATACAGAGGTGGCGTTACCAATAAAAAAAAACCTAAACAGCCTACTTACACTTTCTCCGTCAAAGTAGAAACTGCCACCTCCACCAAAAGGCGTATTCGTGCTGGGGTGCCACAGGGATCGGTCCTGGGGCCCGTTTTGTACAGTCTGTACACTGCGGATACTCCAACGGCCCCCCTGGTGCACACTGCACAGTACGCGGACGACACAGCCTTCTATACGAGAAATGCGAACAAGGACCTGGTCATTGGTAGGCTACAAATGGTTTTAGACGACACAGAAACCTGGTCCCGTCGCTGGCGCATCACCATCAACTCTGAAAAGACGCAGGCTATGCTGATTACCCGCAGGCTCGGAAGGCGCGAACCTCCTCAACGTCCCCCCCTCCACCTTCACCTAAATGGAACCCAACTCCCCTGGCGCAGAACCGCTAAGTACCTTGGCGTAACCTTGGACTCTCGTCTTACGTGGAAACCCCACATAGACGAAGTCCACAGGAAGGTCTGCGCCAGAATGTCCATCCAATACCCTATCCTGAACTCAACCAGCTCCCTTCTCTGCCCAGTAACAGTAAATGTGTACCAGGCCCTGGTCCGGCCAGTAATGGAATATGCGTGCCCTGTCTGGGGATACGTGGCAAAGCAGCACCTGGACAAACTCCAGAGGCTGCAGAACCGCGCGCTCAAGAGGGCACTGCAGTTACCTCTTGGATTCCCCATAGATGATCTGCACGCCGCAGCCGAAATCCCACTCCTGAGAGAGCGTTTCCAAGATCTCGCAAGGGCCTTCTATGAGGTTTCTTCCAGATCAGGAAACGCCCTCATCCACTCCATAGGTCGGTATGACATGTCCCGCGACAAGCACAAGCGCCCCATGACGATCTTCGACGATTAAGTCGAAGAGAAAATCCCAATACCAAATCCCAAATCCTGCTCCTTCCCATATAACACCAAACATCCCGCCAACCTCAGGCAAATACCAGACATATACAGAACAGTCATCATATATCACAGACACCAAAAAAGTACAGAAAAAATCATACACACAAGTACACAGGGCAGTAAAAGCCGAAAGGCTACAAACTCCCCCTCACACTTACCCAAAGAGGGGAAAGTAAAAGATGAGAGCAGCAGCAATATCTCGCCACTTGATACTCCGCCCACTGTTAGAGTATGCGGCCGTGGTCTTGGGGAAAGCCGCAGATGGTCACATTGTGACTCTGCAGCGGATACAGAACCGCGCCCTGAAGACTGCCATGCGTCTTCCGAGACGCTTATCGACGCGCCAACTCCACGAGGACACCGGGAGCCTGCTTCTCCGAGACAGGTTTCGCGCCATCGTCAGGAAGTTCTATGAGAAGACGGGACGCTCCCGCAACCGGCTCATCCGTGGACTGGCCCAACAACCTCATCACAGGCCAACCACTCGTTGGAATGACCTGCTGAGGGATTAAGTTTTACTAATCCCTAAACAGAGTGCGTCTTTCTCTTTTTCACGTTACACCAGCTAGGACCAATCAACAAGAGTGGTAATATATCTTTCCCTCTTTTACAGGAACCGCAGGAATGACAAATTTTGTCTAAACTGCACCACCCCGAGCCAAGGACAGGCTCGTCTTTTCAGCGTCAGCATATCCCGACAGTTCGCCTGAAGATGATGGAGACGCATTCCATCGAAAAGTTGCTACGAGACGACGATGCTACTCGGCTGACAACCCGTGGAGACTTCATATATGAAATTCGCCGAGAAAGCCTGCACTCGCATATCTTCATGATTGTTCAAAATATTGTGAAGTAAGCTGTGAGGATGGCAATCTACAATACAATGTTGGAAACATTATTATTCCGAGAATGTTCCCGGCTTCTACTTACCCCTACCATATTTTCCCCGTGAAAATACCGGGCCACGTGAAAAGCTGTTATAAACTGTAACTTGTGTGGGCCTCAGTACGTATAATCCGATTCTACTTTTTTTTTTTTTTAATATGGGGAAGTATCAAGTAGACCCTCCATTACTGCAATTGATGTGAAAGTTCTGTAGTCTTCAATATCTGAGCTTTGATTTAATGATGTCCGTTTAACAAAACATATTGATTCTGGGAATGCTTTACATTTTTAAACACGTGTTTATACGAAAAGAACATAAGCAGAATATCTAATAAAGTGTGAAATACACTTCACAACAGTTTAAAGATTTTATTTATCTATATTCTTTGTTACTTTTTTGGCGATAAAAGAAGAAGAAACCAACTTTCGTTTGTCTCATTTATTGTGCTGCAGCCTGCACGATATCGAAGCTCCCACTCTGTGCAATCGAATACTACGTGGCATTGCAAATTTTATATTAAACTTCCCAACTAAGCTTTTTTTCTTCGAAGAACGGTTATTTTCATTTTATGTTGGAACAACAGGTGCATTTGCGTGTAGACGTAACATCAGTGTTTACACAAATGACGACACACCACATCAACTGCCAAAAGGACTCCTTAAGCTTTGTAGTCTGTGTTCTCTGCCAACAGAAACCGCTAAAATGTTATTCTTGAGTGGGATAAGAGTTGATCCAGCACACTTAACTGCAGGAATTGCAAAAATTATTTGCTTTCTTAATTACACAGACAGTGTCAAGAATATTCAGAACATATCTGTGTCCCAAAATTCCGGCGACGCGTGAAAGAGAAGCCAAAAAAGGGACTGTCCCGTTTTCTTTACGAAACGAATTCTAGCCGGCTGGTGTGCTTCTACTGTTCACTGGCAACAGAAAAACAGGCGACAACGAAATTAAATTATTATACATTGTCGTTCTTTAACAGCACATTTACGTCGAGTAATCCGAGTTGGGCAGTTCATCGCTCCGCGTTTGAAAGAAAAATCTTTGTGCTCGTATGTCGTATTTAAAGTAAAAAGCTTTGTGCTCGTGTGCAATGTAGTTACGATTGGGACTCGATACAGTCTTTCTTTCTTTCCTTTTACAATTTTTTTTCTTTTGTTTTGACTCTTGGTTGACAATTTTGTAAGCGCCTTAACATGAATGACAGCGAAAAAAGCAAACATGTAAAATTAAGTCGGGCGGCACTTCGAAAATTATCGAAAGGAAGGCGATAACGAGAAGCCAATGTTCTAAAAACCCTTGACAGAGCAGATAAATTGTTGGCAAAAAATGTTGCTGGTTCGACTTCGACTTCAAGTAGTACGGATGATATTTCTGGCACTTCAGCTGTTGTAAAAGAAGTAAATACAGACGAATCAAAAATTAAAATGAAGAAATGCAAATTGTTCCTGATTTCGAGTTTCACGAAAAACTAAGTGTCGAGTCAGACATTACAAAAAGAAATAACCTCGTTCGTGATGATCCTGCAGAATGGTGTGTCAATGAATCAACAATCGACATTCTCTTCCAACGTGGCATTAATCAAAATCGTAACGGTGATTTTTCTAATTCAAGAAGATGAATAGGCGATAAAATCAGATATTTGAACAAAAATGTACATATTTTACCGTAAACTTTTAAATGGTGAATGAACTTTGCGTGATTTTCAAGTATAGTCCTTAAGCACTGATGCTGTTTTTTGTGCACCATGTAAATTGTTCGGAGGTAAGGCCGCGATTGCTATTAATGCTATTGCAGATTGGAAAAATATTTCTAATATTTTATCTCATCATGAAAATTCACTTGAACACAAAAATTCTGAGTTATCACTCTTCACAAGAAAAAAGTCACTTGGAGCAACAGATAACCATTTCGAGTCATATGTTGAGACAGAAAAAATGTACTGGCGCAGAGAGGTGAAAAGGGCGTTTTCAGTAGTGAAGAAGCGAACAAGTTGTGGACTTCCCCTACGTGGACAGTTGAAAGATTCTATTCATTACATAATGGTCAGTTTATGATTTCTCTTGAACTTATAGCCAAGTTTGATCCTTTTCTTGCAGAGCCCATTGAACGATATGGAAATCCAGGCCAGGGACGCACAAGTTACCTTTCTTCAACTATATGTGATGAAGTAATTGAGCTTCTTTCTGAACGAATAAAAAGAATTATCATAAGTGAAATAAAACAGGCCAAATATTTCTGTATAATAGTAGACTCTACTGTGGACATTTCACATACTGATCAATTATCTTTCATATTAAGATATGTGAACGAGAATTGTGAACCTGCTGCAGGTTTCCTTCTGTTTTTACCAAACCCGGGACACAAGTCCGAAAACTTAGCTGAGGCCGTACTAACAAGTCCTGTCTACAAATTCCATTGATATTACTGACTGTAGAGGCCAGTCATGATAATGCAAGCAACATGTCAGGAACCTACACTGGTTTGCAGACACGCATTAAAGAACGAAATCCGAAATCGCATATGTGCCTTGTGCAGCACATTCTTTGAATCTAGTCGGAACTAGTGCTGCAAGTTGTTGACGGGAAGCATGTTCATTTTTCAATGTAGTGCAAAACCTTTATAATTGTTTCTCTACTTCTACACAGCGTTGGGATAAACTTTCTTTCATGAAACCAGTAAGTAAATCGGTAAAAACTTTATCAAAAACATGTTGGTCGTCAAGAGATGGAGCGTTTGTAAGTCCGTGTGAAAACTGGGAGGGCGTTACCAGTACCGTCACACATATTGCCAATAATACGTTTGAAAAACCACTTGTGCGAAATGACGTTTCAGCTATATTGAATCAACTCAGCAGACTAGAAACAGTATTCATGATTACAGTTTGGAAGGACATACTCCAGAGATTTAATAGTGTAAATCTGAAATTGCGAAGTGTAAATATTGATACTAAAATAGTGCATGAATTATATGAATCACTTGTAGGATTTATTGTATCTACTCGTGGCATGTTGGACTATTATTAAAATAAATCCATGGAGATTGTGACTGATATAGTCTATGAATGCACCTACAAAAGATCACGAAAACGCAAACTTCACGATGACGAAGAAGCCATCTCTGAAGACGTTTTTCTGACTGGAAGGGAAAAATTTAGAGTCGAAACATTTCTCCCAGTACTTGTACGTCAAATTAGTGAGAAGGAAGGAAAGCTATAGAACATCGTTGGACTCCTTCACAGTTTTCAGTAACCTTAAGAACAGTTCATCTCACGATATTGCCTGAACGTTCAGCGAAACTGTGAATGTGTACATTTTGCGGAACTTCTGAAATCTTCTGAGATTAGTGATGTTGTTGTTGTTGTTGTGGTCTTCAGTCCTGAGACTGGTTTGATACAGCTTGTAATGGTACTTGAATTACGTAACCATTATGGTACCCCATCTGAGCCTCTCGATACCAGTAATATTCTACTGTGTTTCTGTTAACTACTCAACATATTTCTGAGACAACATTCAGATTTGATTTCATTTGTGATACATCGATATGTTTATATTGCAATGCTATTATTCTTATGTGTATTCTTTCTTTTGTCACTATGGTCTTTGACGTACTTGTAACTCTGATTTTTGGGCGCGTAAGCGATAGTTAGTTAGTTGTTAACTTGTTAGAGAGTCGGACCTGGAGAAAGTCAAGTCTTGGACGTCATGTTGGAAAGATGCATATTGTAGTTGGCTTATAAAATGTGAGGAAGATGTTTTCAAGTATGTTTTGTATTGTGAAGTGATGTTTTGTGTGTTACGTGATATTGCAATAAAATCAATTAAAAGGAAGTGTAACTTAAATTCGGAGTGCTGATTATTTTTTTTTACATCACTATTGTGCTAACTTTGAAAGGTTTAATCTCCAAGAATGGTTTGTGAAGCGCATCTACAAAACTTTTGAATATAGCAGAATAAAACCTAGGCCACTTTGCATCCGAGCTTGGAATCATAACCACCTAGATTTTCAACGATTGAGCCATGATTTTACGACGGGACCAGCGCGGGAAACGCGAAAAGATGAGTGCCTAGTTTTTTTATTATTACATGAAATGACTTTATTCACTGTGCTCCAATGACACCTGCCACATAATATGACTGTTGTTGCCCGAAAATGCAGTATTTAGCAGAGTGAGCAACACCACAATCGTTATTAAATTTTGACCTTTGTTGTGGTATGGTTGTTAGCTCTCCATGCTACTCTATCCTGTGCAAGCTTCTTCATCTCCCAGTACTTACTGCAACCTACGTCCTCCTGAATCTGCTTAGTGTATTCATCTCTTGGTCTCCCTCTACGATTTTTACCCTCCACACTGCCCTCCAGTGCTAAATTTGTGATCCCCAGATGCCTCAGAACATGTCCTACCAACCGATCCCTTCTTCTAGTCAAGTTGTGCCACAAATTCCTCTTCTCCCCAATTCTATTCAATACCTCCTCATTAGTTATGTGATCTATCCATCTAATCTTCAGCATTCTTCTGTAGCACCACATTTCGAAAGCTAGTTAGTGATTAGTGATACAGCAGTCGAAATGAATAAATTTTTACGAAAAGAGAGGTTACAGTCCCTGTTTCCGAATGTTGTCATTGCTCTTAGAATATTTCTATGTATGGCACTTGCAAATTGTTCAGCAGAACGCTCGTTTTCGGTTCTTAAGACTGAAGTCGTATGTACGTTCTAAGTTGTCTGAGGAGAGATTGAACGCCTTGTCCATTCTTCACATCGAAGTCGACCTCCTGATAGATAACCATCTGAACTATGAACATACGATCAACGAGTTTTCTGCCGTCAAAACCAGATGCAAACTTTACTAACTGGTGAAGATTATAATGTGATTTTTATTATACCTTAGAGCACATTCATTGCATTTACAAACTACGTGTTACCTATTTATTTTACAATTGCCGATGGCAGAACGCGGAACTAAACCTCGTTTACGTGCAGACGTGACCGAAGGCGCCCGACAAAACTAAACAATACCCGAATGACCCAGGCCGCTCGGCGCTGTACAGTCAAATCATACTGATACTTTACTATATTACAACTGATGAGTATTCTTGGCGTCTGCTGAAATGTATAGTTATCGCGGAAATATACGTCATCGGAGAGTACGCTCAGAGAAAAAGTGTTACAGACCCTAATGCTTTACTCGTTAACTCTTAGATTATAAAACAAATTTGATTTTTCACATTAGTCTGTAAAATTATGTAATAGCAAATGAAGTTCCGTGTTTGTTCGTCTGTATTTAGTTATTAGTTCATGCACCGAGATCTCTATTTCATTTTCATTTCTTATGCTTTCCTAGAGATTCAGGTATTAATACCGAACGTGATTTTTTTTCTGCTACACATTAAAGTTATCAGATCGTAAAACGACAGTTTAATTTTAATTTTAAGCGCATCTCTGTAAAACTACGTATTAATTTCTAATGTGTGACTCGTTCGCTACAACTTTTAGATCGTAACACAGCTTTTTTATTTTCATTTTCAACGGTTTCGTGTAAAAGAACATATTAAAAGTGAATGTATAACAAAAATACGTTGCCTTCAACACGCTCTGCTGAATTTTTAGGCCATAAAAGAAAAGTTATTTTCCTTGGGTTCGTTTCTGTTGTATTTTGACAGAAGAATGTGTTAACACAATGCAGTTTTAAGTTTGTTTCATCTGCTGCCGTACACCAAGTAAAGTTCAGGTGTTTTATCCGCTACCGTACACCGAGTAAAGTTCAGGAACCATATTGCATTTTAACTGAGCGCTGACGTGTCCTTCAGAACAACGAATAGCAGAGCACAGAAACAGCTCACAGCCCCCCCCCCTCCCCTCCCCCACCCCCCCAAAAAACGGCAATCGTGAAGTTATCGAGTAATAGTTATTATTTAAAACATGTTTTTTTTTGGGACAGGGCACGTATAATATCGTGTCCCTAGCGCCGCAAAATTTTTAAATCCGCCACTGTTTGCTGCGTGAGACGCGCAGGAAGTAAATAAGTGTGGTTCTGGAAAGGACCTATGTGGCGCGCTAGGTTCCTCGGTTGAGAATCGGCTGTTGGTAGCCCCTAGGTTCATTAGTTCAACAAATTCACATCTCTTCATCTGTACACATCTCCGCAGCCCTCGTTCGCTCCTGTTATCCGCACCACCGTTGCTTTCGCGCCGGCTTTGAGTAGCTCCATTTTTGCATACGCGGTATACTTTAATCTCGGTGGCACCTGAACAGTTTACAAACTCAGCTGCTTCGGAAATGCTTTCACCCTTGGACTGAATACCAATGGCAACGCCCTTGGACACGCTCTCAAGTATACGCAGGAGCCGGCCGGTGTGGCCGTGCGGTTCTAGGCGCTTCAGTCTGGAACCGTGCGACCGCTACGGTCGCAGGTTCGAATCCTGCCTCGGGCATGGATGTGTGTGATGTCCTTAGGTTAGTTCGGTTTAAGTAGTTCTAAGTTCTAGGGGACTGATGACCTCAGATGTTTAAGTCCCATAGTGCTCAGGGCCATTTGAACAATTTTATACGCAGGAACTATAAAAATAAGCATTAACATGCGGCTTCAGGATCAGGAGAGCAACTGTCGCCATGAAAAACAGTTAAATGTGTAGTGACAATCATGCACTGGGATCAGGACACTGCAAGCGAATGCGGGAGGTTGGGGTTATAGTTTCGTCTGTGTATGCTATTCCTGCCCACTCACCTCGTAAATCCAATCGTCATTCGCATCTTCCCTTGCAGTCTAGGAGCAGCAGCTTGAGTATTGCTGTAATAAATGATAACTAACAGGGGCAATAAAGGAGTGCCAATTACCGAAATTTAAGTTTAAGCCTAGTATAATCCATTGATGTATTTTTTTACACTTGCACTACACAGGGCTGCACTGTTACACGCTTCACAACGCAACAAATACGTTGATACGCTGATACATAAAGTAACACTATACCACAATACATCATCCCACACTGCAATCCAGATGCGGCGTTCGTGACAATACAGGTAAATCAAGTTTAATTTGCCGGCGCGGATGAGATGCTCGCTGGCATCTAATCATGTTCTCGTGGTTTTTGGCTTCGCAAACAGCGGATTACGCCTCGTGAGGTACACGAATGATTACACAGCATCAAACACCTTTATAGTCACAAAGTTTACTTCTTCTCTTAGCCTGATTCTTGAACATCTACCTCCACGTGACTCCTTCGCTCGTTCTGGCGCGGAGGAAAAAAAAAAAACGACCATAGCGCTGTCATCCTAATCGATATCAGCGCTACTCGATGCTTGCAACACCACCAAGTCGGCCGGAGTGGCCGAGCGGTTCTAGGCGCTACAGTCTGGAACCGCGTGACCACTACGGTCGCAGGTTCGAATCCTGCCTCGGGCGTGGATGTTTGTGCTGTCCTTAGGTTATTTAGGTTTATATAGTTCTAAGTTCTAGGGGACTGATGACTTCAGCAGTTAAGTCCCATAGTGCTCAGAGCCATTGGAACACCACCAAACCTATGGTTTCATAAAGATCCAGTCATTACTGCGCTATGTTGTAACGAGGGACCATAGAAAATCAAAAGCGCAAAAAGAATTTTAGCAGAAGAGAAGAAGGATTAAAATCAGACAGTTTATGGTCCTTAGTGCGTAACAAAACAAACAGCGCCGACTCTTCACCACTACAAGCTCCGTACCAAACGTCAGCGCGAGTACAAGCTCCATATAACATGTCGCTGTGACCCCCTGATCTTAGGCAGCGGTATCAGTGACGTCACAAACCGACTGTTGCGTGAAAATGTAGGATCACTTCGTCCTGCCGAGCTTGTTTGAGTTTGGAACTGCTGTCTGAGCCCTTGTAGCCGTTGATGATGTCTCGAGCATTAGGAGTTGTAACACAACAGGCACCGAACTACGCCTCGGACCACAGTCTAATGCCAAAAAATAAAAAAAAAGATCACCCCTGAAGACACTAATCGAACTTCTACAACAACGCCGAAACCGTCACAGCAGCGAACAGTTTGCATAGTTCCCAGTGAACGGTGTGGTAACTAAAACAACTCAACAAACGTACTGTTTCCTATAGTCACAATATTTCGTCACGCTCGGCAATGTCAAGTCTGCAGTTTGTAGACTCGCAGACCATTATTGCCATTTGTCCAGACGTAATAGTTACAGGTCGACCTAGCCGATTGGAAAACATACCGCGTCTTGCACGTCTAATATTATTTTTCAATGTACTCGGATCATGAAATTTTGGAATCTATGCTCTTGCAGAGGATATGAACTTAAATACAAGTACCTATATAATTCCTAATCATACACTGAAAACTTTTTTTTTAATTAACGCTTAAGGGTCACAAAGCACAATGTGAAGCAGAAGGCAAGTTACGTATTACTCTAAGTTTCTCTATATTTCAAATTGTTCGATACAGTATGAACGATTTTCTTCGTAAAGAATTGCAGAATGTATCTACGACGGCGTACTGAAAAGTAATGCCTACCGAATTTCTTGTGTGAAAAATCCTAAAGCTTTTTAAGTAAAAGAAACGTTATTAACACTGTACATCTTTATACGTCATGTCTACGCTTTCGCAGCGCTCTACGGGTAGAGAGTTCTGAACTGCAGCTTGTAACATGGCGGTGTGTTGACGTAACTATGCCGATGCGTGAGAAACAGTAATCGAGTTATCGAGTTTCAAAAGTTCGTGCACACATGGAGCAGCTCCATGATAATGCCGGACCACATACGAGCGCTGCGGCATCTGCAAAATTTCTTCCTCTTGGGCCCACTGTCATTGATCATCCCTCATACAGTCCCAACATGACCACGTCCGATTCTCATCTGTTTCCAAAACTTAAGGAGCACATCGAAGGACTTCATTTTGATAGTAATGAAGCGGTGAGATCACTGGGTAGGTGGTGGCTCCGTCAACAAAGTCAAGACATTCTACAATGACGGTATCAATAAACTGGACACTCGGGAGAAATGTGTTCATCGCCAGGGTGACTGCGTTGAGAAATAGGTATGTAGACATGGAGAATAAAGATCTAGAATATTAATAGCATTTGTTTTATTTAAAAAGCCTTAAGGGTCTTCACGTAACCAATTTGGAGGCATCTCCAGCCACACCGCCGTACATTTAAGTCACCAGCCACTACTGCGATAATCCGACAGGGCAGCTGCGATATGACATTATTAGAGTATTTTATGAAAATCGACTAAAATGTTTAACGTGTAGTTCATTTTTGTAAACAGTGCTTAACCGATAATTAGAGCAAACTTAAGCGATCTTTTCTATGTCCAAATAATACAAAAGTAAACCAACAACTAAATAAAGGGCGGATATATACGAAAAAACTAATCTAATATTCTTTCGAATAAGTGCTTAGTAGTACTGTTAATTTTCAGTTCAATGGGCTAATGTGCTGCCACAGTAGAGGTTGGTAGGAGAGAGATTATTTTTCTCTGAAAAGCCACATTGTGTAGCTGCCATGTGATTGTTAGCAAAATGGAAAAGCACCTGACAAAACTGTGCGCGATCTACTGCAGTGGCGAATCTACGAGGCAAATTATTTCACAAATAGGCAGATGAGCCTTAATAGAATTTGAAGAATTATTCGACAGGTCAAAGCGAAGGACAAGGGATTTTTGGCGAATTACATTCCTGTGGAACTATTCTGCAGAGACGTGGCAGTGTGCTGCAGTAACATTGCTCACATCAAGCTGATAATTAACAATTTATGATAACTAACAATTTAAACAATTAAGAATAATAATTCAATAGCATAACTAGTTGAAAAACATATGAAATGATGCAGGATATTATTACAATAAGAATGGTATAGAAGGATAGAAGATGAACATCAACAAAAACAAAACGAGGATAATGGAATGTAGTCGAATTAAGTCAGGTGCTGCTGAGGGAATTAGATTGGGAAATGAGACACTTCAAGTAGTAAAGGAGTTTTGCTATTTTGGGAGCAAAATAACTGATAATGGTCCAAGTAGAGAGGATATAAAATGTAGACTGGCAATGGCAAGGAAAGTGTTTCTGAAGAAGAGAAATTTGTTAACATCGAGTATAGATTTAAGTGTCAGGAAGTCGTCTCTGAAAGTATTTGTATGGAGTGTAGCCATGTATGGAGGTGAAACATGGACGATTTATAGTTTGGACAAGAAGTGAATAGAAGCTTTCGAAATGTGGTGCTACAGAAGAATGCTGAAGATTAGATGGGTATATCACATAATTAATGAGGAGGTATTGAATAGGATTTGGGAGAAGAGAAGTTTGTGGAACAACTTGACTAGAAGAAGGGATCGGTTGGTAGGACATGTTCTAAGGCATCGAGAGATCACCAATTTAGCGTTGGAGGGCAGCGTGGAGGGTAAAAATCGTAGAGGGAGACCAAGAGATGAATACACTAAGCAGATTCAGAAGGATGTAGGTTGCAGTAGGTACTGGGAGATGAAGCTTGCACAGGATAGAGTAGCATGGAGAGCTGCATCAAACCAGTCTTGGGACTGAAGACCACAACAACAACAATGGTAAAACTAGCATAACAATAGAAGTATGAAGAGTGGAGACGCTTAAGTTTTAACTAAGAAAACCTATCAGAATTGATGAAATGGGTCGACAAATCGTGAGTACGTTACCACATCAGCTATAAAGTTCACTGGAAACATGTGAAAAACTGTGCCGGGCGAGGACCAGAACCTGGATTTCTAGCCTGTCACGATCAGTCGCCTTAACCACTTGGAATATCCGAGCGCACTTCCGGGACCTCCCAAATCGCCATAGGTCCCACTTTCCGCTCCCCATAGTGCTCGCACAATTACGTGATTCCCGCACAGGGTCTGAGACTTACTTATTTTCTCGTCAGGTTGCCTTGGCCTTGGCATGAAATAAATTGGTGCATCGTCTGTCTTTGACAGTGTCTGTACAGTTCGATGCATGACAGATAGGTCAGAGTGTACCGAGCAGCCCGGGGAACTGCCGCCTATTGTTAGCAGCGAGTTGTACCCAATAGTACGTTGTCAGAGTCGGCCACGTAGCTTCATTTTGTTCTCCATCTACACAACTCTTCCATTCACAGTGTAAATGAATGACAGTGACAGGAAATCGGAAATGACTTACATTGTGTGCATAGTTCTATCTGCGACTTTCGGGATAGCTGTACGCTTCAAATGCTATAAAACACATTCATCCTTCAACTAACCCATGGGAACAAAGTACAAGAAGGGTTCGAAATCAGTGTTTTCAGACAAATTATGACGGTAATGAAACAATGGCCTTTACTTTTGACACTGGATGTTCAAATGAAAATTATCAACGATAGGATTATGGGACTAAGAGGCATTTTTAAAATATGTTTAGTTTTATGTGCCATATTCGACCCGTTAAAAAATTTCAGACCTCTAGCTCAAATAGTTTTTTTTTCGTAAAATAAACATGTCAGAAAAATTGATTCGTGGGAAAATCAGTTTAAAGGTACATTTAATCTGTTACTCGCCTCTGTTGCTCTTAAGGCCCCGCTCTTGCATGATATTCTTTGTTTGCGTGTTCCTCATCTTCTCTCTTCCTTTTCTTGCTCCTCTGTGCTTTTCTGGCCTCTTTAGCTGATTTTGCGTTTCGTAATTTTTCTCTGAATTTCGTAATTAGCATGAACTAAAGTCCCAAGAACATATTTTTGGCAAACTGGTCAAATTTCCTTTAGATTTTTCCGCTATTTTCATGTTTCCAATCTGGGTGTGAGGTTTGTTATCAGCGAGGTAAATGAAACACTATACCGATTTCTGTCCGCATTCAGCTAGGGTTTGACTTTTGACCCTGTGTTCGTAATTCTGATCGCACTCCGCGACGTGTGGAGCGATAATTGGAAGACACTCCTCACGGTCCGCTTCTTAACCTCCCCACCATATATTTCTGTACGAGATGTAGCCCAGCTCTACCTCACACTCTATAAAGTCCTCAGATTAGCAAAACTACGAACCCACAAACTGTTATCCAACTTAAATTCGTATGCTAACCTTTTCTACACGGAACCTACTTTGAATTGAACTTTAACTGGTCTGAATACAACTTCTCTTTACATAAAATGCGTAACTGAAGGAAAACAATTAGCTGGCTCTAATAAAAATTTCATTTACCTCTCGTCTTGACAACATTGTTCCAGATGTCTCGAAAGCATAACAGCAAACAGGAAGCAGGGAGCGGACACACGAGGTTTCTATTTTTTTTTAATTCCAAACACTATACCATATGGTACAATGTGGTAAAAGTGGGATGGCGAGAGTAGCTATTCCTATGAAGTGATATTCCAAGACAACGATTATAGAATGAATCATGTATTCAAAAAGACAGTGTAAAACTTCGAGTTATCTTCACACCTAACACTGCTTTGAACAGTACTACGCTTAACAGAGTGAATAATGATTTGAAAAGGCTAAAATGTTAACAGAGAATTTCTATAATACCAAACAGCTTAATCAGTTGATAGCTTAATGCGTGATTCAGGGAAGTGGGGTGGTCTCTCTCGCTCAGCTCGGAGCAAGTTAACTAGCTGGCAATAATTATTCTGACAAACTAGGTGCGTAGTGCTGCATGCAGTCTTACCTCAGACTACTTCTCCTAAAAAATAATAACATTATTTAAAGTTTTTATCCTCTTCGCTTTCCAGTATATACATCATATTCATTCTTGCTGTCCTTAACAATAAATCTTTCTTCTTCTAACAGATACAATCACAAGTCATTACAGCACTACTGAATACGTCCATAACCTATCACACATCAAATGAAAAAGTGTCAGACTGCGCACAGGCAAAGACCGTCCCACAACAATACCAAAGATCGTTCAACAGTAACATAACTTGTTCTCTCTCTCTGACGTGCACATCGATAACTTACAAAATGAAAATGACATTCCCTCCTTACATCGTTCCTTCAAAATGTCGACACGTAACCTATACCCTGAGTCCTTAGTGACAGGTGCCGGTCCATATCTTCTAGCGTGGCTGTTCCGAGCTCGACATGCTACCTACAGCAGCAGATGAACTGAAAGAACTTAATGCTTTTGCGGGCCATTGTTCGCATTAAATTTTTACAAGTCTTCAAATGAACAAAAAAGATCTAATTTAAAAACAACGGTTTTCATTTAACAATGACGTGTGATGCACACTATTGAGAGTAGCTGCGTGTCCGACAGAGTCTACGAGCGTTCATCAAGTACATTTTACAACAAAAGCCTTAATAAATGTTAAACTGGTTCCACATTATACGAGGGTCACTCCAAAAGAAATGCACACTATTTTTTTAAAAAAATCTCTACATGTTTGAAAGTTTTACAGTGTATAGATACGTCCTTTAGGAACAATATTTTCATTTCTCCACATAATTTCCATCCTTCTCAACTGCCTTACGCCATCCTGGAACCGGCGCCTGTATACCCGCACGGTAAAATTCTGGACCACCCTGTTGGAGCCACCGTATGGCATCGTGTACAAGGGAGTCATCATCTTCAAACCTTGTTCCACGAAGAGAGTCTTTC
Organism: Schistocerca nitens; assembly: GCF_023898315.1. Classification (NCBI taxonomy): domain Eukaryota; kingdom Metazoa; phylum Arthropoda; class Insecta; order Orthoptera; family Acrididae; genus Schistocerca; species Schistocerca nitens. Next base: position 16,986,713 of record NC_064622.1, read on the forward strand.
AGTTTCCCAAAGAGATGATAGTCACATGGAGCCAGGTCAGGATTGTAAGGCGGGTGTTTCAGTGTTGTCCATCCGAGTTTTGTGATCGCTTCCATGGTTTTTTGACTGACATGTGGCCGTGCATTGTCGTGCAACAGCAAAACATCCTGCTTTTGCCGATGTGGTCGAACACGACTCAGTCGAGCTCTAAGTTTCTTCAGTGTCATCACATATGCATCAGAATTTATGGTGGCTCAACGTGGCATCATGCCCACAAGCAAGAGTACTTCAGAATCGAAAAACACTGTAGCCATAACTTTTCCAGCAGAAGGTGTGGTTTTGAATTTGCATGATGCCACTCCATTGATTGCCTCTTCATCTCTGGTGAAAAATGATGGAGCCATGTTTCATCACCTGTCACAATTCTTCCAAGAAATTCATCTCCACCATTCTCGTACTGTTCCAAAAGTTCGCTGCATACCGTTTTTCTTGTTTTTTTGTGATCCATTGTCAACATCTTGGGAACCCACCTCACTAAAACCTTTTTTAACGCCAACACTTTCAGTATTCTGCAAACATTCCTTCCCCTATCCCAACGTAGCGTGACAATTCGTTCACTGTGATGCGTCTGTCAGCAGTCACCAGTTCGTTAACTCTCTGCACATTGTCTGGAGTGTGTGCAGTACGAGGTCTGCCGCTGCGAGGACAATCCTCAATATTGCCGTGCCCGCTTTCATCACGTAACCTGCTTGCCCACCGACTAACTGTTCTGCGATCGACAGCAGCACCTCCGTACACCTTTTTCAACCTCTTGTGGATGTTTCCCACTGTCTCGTTTTCACAGCACAGGATTTCTATGACAGCACGTTGCTTCTGACGAACGTCAAAGTGTACCAGCCATCTTTAAGACATGCTGTGACGGTGCCACTCACGGGAACAGGTTGAACTAAGTTTGAAAATAAGCGGGAAGGATGCATCTACACACTGTAAAACTTTCACACACGCAGAATGAAAACTGTATTTTTACAAAATTAGTGTGCAATTCTTTTGGAGTGACCCTCGCATGTCATGAACGTGTAAAGTATTCTGTCTATCACATGGGAGTGGCGATAATCAGTCATGTGTTGACTTCAGTAATAATTTTTCGCATTGACACAGAACAGCAGTAGCTAAGACACTCATGCTTCTACATAATTATCTAAATTGACAGAAATTCGGCAAAGTTCATTTTGAAAAGCCTTCAGCAAATTGCAGGTAAATAAGATTATATTAATTAAATTGAGGTGAAGTGTGACAGTAAAGTAAATTTGCTTACTTGCCACATGAACTGAAGTCACAAGCGTTGTTTTTCACTGTATGTATTTACTCGTTTATAATTTTTGTCTGGTTGTATTTTGAACATCGTCGTGATGCATCATCAGCGTTTGAATTTGCCATAGTGAATGCAATGTGTTTAATGATGTGAACTTGCATGAAACGTGAGGTGTAGTGTGATTTCAAGAAAGAGGACAAGCCTAACGACTATGTCATCCAGGAATTATTAATGTCCGACGTCAAAACCGAAATTATGCTTTACTATAACTGTTCGCGTGCAACCAACTCGTGTCTATGAAATTCAGAACAATATCTTCGAACTGCTTTAGCTACGTGGCGTTCTGATAGATGTAATAATTTGGCGCTATGTAAAACAAAGCCTGGTGCTTCTAGCTCACAATAAGAAACACATAATTTTTTAAAATATTTTATGTAGATACGATTCATCTGCAACATTATCAGATGCCAAGTTTGTTGTTTTTGCAGATGATACAAACACTCCAAAAAATAGGAAATCAAGAATAGACTTACAAAGTTGCATTAATGAGATTTTCATAGACATTAATAAATGGTTCCTAGCCATTATATGCACGTTTTGAAACTTGGGAGAGGTTTTTCACCAGTATATACCTAAAATATGGCGAGAAACAGTCAGAAGAAATTGACCCGGTTAAATTGTTGGGATTAAAGCTTGATAATAAATTCTTCGAGGAGCACGCCACACAACTGCTGACTCTCATAAGCAAGTCTCTGTTTGCAATGCAAATGACGTCAGACATAGGTAATATAAACGTAAGAAACCTGGCATACTACGCTTACTTTCATTCCTCAATGTCTTACGAGATTGTGGTAACATATCAGGCCAAGCAACAGCTTTCTGGGACCAAAAACTTGTAGGATGAACTACTTGTGGTAATATAAACGTACGAAACCTGGCATACTACGCTTACTTTCATTCCTCAATGTCTTACGAGATTGTGGTAACATATCAGGCCAAGCAACAGCTTTCTGGGACCAAAAACTTGTAGGATGAACTACTTGTGGTAATATAAACGTACGAAACCTGGCATACTACGCTTACTTTCATTCCTCAATGTCTTACGAGATTTTGGTAACATATCAGGCCAAGCAACAGCTTTCTGGGACCAAAAACTTGTAGGATGAACTACTTGTGGTAATATAAACGTGAGAAACCTGGCATACTACGCTTACTTTCATTCCTCAATGTCTTACGAGATTGTGGTAACATATCAGACCAAGCAACAGCTTTCTGGGACCAAAAACTTGTAGGATGAACTACTTGTGGTAATATAAACGTACGAAACCTGGCATACTACGCTTACTTTCATTCCTCAATGTCTTACGAGATTGTGGTAACATATCAGGCCAAGCAACAGCTTTCTGGGACCAAAAACTTGTAGGATGAACAACTTGTGGTAATATAAACGTAAGAAACCTGACATACTACGCTTACTTTCATTCCTCAATGTCTTACGAGATTGTGGTAACATATCAGGCCAAGCAACAGCTTTCTGGGACCAAAAACTTGTAGGATGAACTACTTGTGGTAATATAAACGTACGAAACCTGGCATACTACGCTTACTTTCATTCCTCAATGTCTTACGAGATTGTGGTAACATATCAGGCCAAGCAACAGCTTTCTGGGACCAAAAACTTGTAGGATGAACTACTTGTGGTAATATAAACGTAAGAAACCTGGCATACTACGCTTACTTTCATTCCTCAATGTCTTACGAGATTGTGGTAACATATCAGGCCAAGCAACAGCTTTCTGGGACCAAAAACTTGTAGGATGAACTACTTGTGGTAATATAAACGTAAGAAACCTGGCATACTACGCTTACTTTCATTCCTCAATGTCTTACGAGATTGTGGTAACATATCAGGCCAAGCAACAGCTTTCTGGGACCAAAAACTTGTAAGATGAACTACTTGTGGTGTGGCTTCAAGTGAGTCCTGCAGATGCCTGTTTAGGGAACTACGGATACGAAGTACTGCTTCGCAATTTATTTATTTCTCAACGAAATTTGTCATTGAAAATATATCTCTCTTTCAAACTAACAGCTCAGTTCTAGGAATCAATACTAGAAATGAGAACAATCTTCACAAACATTTAAAACCACTTACTTTGGTCCAGAAAAGTGTCCATTGCTCAGTAGCAGACATTTTTAAAAACTTACCAGAAGCCGCAGTTTGAGAGGAGCCTAAACGATTCATTGGTGACCAAGTTCTTCTATTCCATTGAATTTGCTGGTAGATCCAACTGATGTGTGTATGTTACTTGTAATATCAAGTAATGTGAGTCTCAGTGCATCCAGATTTCCGTGCAAATTCAATGTAGTAACATGATCGTTGTAAACAAGTGTTGTAAAATGATTTTTCTATTTGATGGGGCTTCGCGACAGTAGCCCAAGAATTATATGCACCTCAGTTTATCGAACATTTATGTGCTTAATGATCAATTTAATAGCTTCTAAAACAAAATGTGCTCAAGATATTTTTACTTATTCCACATCCAAGAGGACCATTTCACTTGGGACAGTAAAATATTAGGAAACTAAATAAGAGCAGCACATGATCGCTAACACAACTACATGCGCTTTAAAACGTTCCACGAACTCATCGATGTCCACCTGTAGAGGCCAGGAGATGCGCTCACATTGTGGACATGTCTGCGTTCTGATAGATCATTCTGAAGGATACTATCGAGTTCGTAATAGTACATTATATTTCGAACTAATTATTAGAACACAATACAAACGTATGCGCGCTGTCGTTGTTGGGTCTGAAGATAAGTCAGCTACGTAATAGTATGTAATTATCTACTCGTTCGTCATGTTGTTGTTGTTGTGGTCTTCAGTCCTGAGACTGGTTTGATGCAGCTCTCCATGCTACTCTATCCTGTGCAAGCTTCTTCATCTCCCAGTACCTACTGCAACCTACATCCTTCTGAATCTGCTTAGTGTACTCATCTCTTGGTCTCTCTCTACAATTTTTACCCTCCACGCTGCCCTCCAATACTAAATTGGTGATCCCTTGATGCCTCAGAACATGTCCTACCAACCGGCCCCTTCTTCTAATCAAGTTGTGCCACAAACTTCTCCCTAATCCTATTCAACACTTCCTCATTAGTTATGTGATCTACCCATCATATACAGAGGAAATCATTCTTACATTGATTACAATATACTTATACAACTATGGTAACAATGTAGCAATTATTAGTGCACAATATGAATATATTAAAGTCCCTGAAGTAGTGATATTTTGAAATGCCTGAAGTTGTGTGCAAAAACTGGTGTCATTTTGTAATTTAGTTTCGTAGAACTTTACCGTTTCCCATTATTCTTTCTTTTTGAACTGATCAGTTCACAATGGCCTGCTCAGATTTCTAAACCAGTTATGATGTCATTGATGTATCTGATGCAGAAAAATACCACTAGAAAGTTCCGTTTAGAAGATGGTCACCATGTTTCTTTTGTCATTAGTTACTCAGTCAGTTACATGTTCCATAGATTATTGTAACGATTTTTTTAATAATAATGGTGTGGAACGAGTCACTTTACATAATAGCTATACATGATTAGTTTTAACATTAATGAACACATTACTTTTCAATCCTACTCACGCAGTTACATTCAAAGCTCATGATAGGAGGAAGGGCAGCAATTTTTAATCTGTTTATTCTAGTTTGATTCCAACTACTGTGTAGCTATCTTTAGTGTAACTGTATCCAAGTCATGACAACTCGCCGTAAATCTGTTTGTTATCTGCAATGTCAGTGTGTTATCACGTCTAAGTTTATTTGCGTTGAGTCATCATGACTTCGATATAGCTGCGCTGAAGATAATTGCACAATAGCTGAAATCTGTCTACAATAAACAGATCAGAAATTTACGACCTATGCTGCCTGTCCTCCTATCTTGGATCTCATTAATACGGTCGGGGAGCACGCTGTCCCTGATGGAAACAAACCTGAAGTATTTGAAAAACTAGTATTTTTTTTGTAAAAAAAGTTTAGCAGCTTTTGCAATAAAACGTCATCTATGGAATTGAGTTCTGCAGGAGAGATCATTTTAGGTTAGATTCACAACTTACTTTGTTACCTGTCAGACTTTTGCAGTACCCAGGTTCAATTGGTAAATGCAGAGACCAGCCACGTATCGGTTCCGACTGGCCGACTGCAGCCTCTAAGGCAGTTAAGAGGAGCGATCTGCCATCGCGGGACGTGTGAGCGGCGTGTCGTGATTACCTGCAACATAAACAGGTGACAGGAAGACAACCCATCGCCACCAAAAGTAGTCACCGTAACGAGGTGGCTGCCTTGCACGTAGAAACTACACAGCCTCGTCAGAGGGCCAATCAGGGCTAGGCAACAGCTGAACAAAACTATGTGGCAACACAAAATGGTTCAAATGGCTCTGAGCAGTACGGGACTTAACTTCTGAGGTCATCAGTCCCCTAGAACTTAGAACTACTTAAACCTAACCTAAGGACATCACACACATCCATGCCCGAGGCAGGATTCGAACCTGCGACCGTAGCGGTCGCGCGGTTCCAGACTGTAGCGCCTAGAACCGCTCGGCCACCATGGCCGGCGTGGCAACACAGATTAGCAACAGTTTACAGTAATTTATTAAAATAAATATTACACTACTTAATTTTACTATGAAGCGGGCGCGTAGCAGTTCTTCAGTGTTCAAGTGCACTGGTCTGCCTCTGACACTAGTGTAGTCATGAATCCAGTGGCCGATAACTGCAGGTCACTACTGGCCTTGTTCTTCTCGGGACGGTCCTGGTGGTGCCTCGAGGTACTTTTGCTGGCACTGTCGCTGATACTGACTGATACCGCCTGTATCTGCGTTAGACGGATGGAAATTCAGTTGGGAACTACACTACTGGCCATTAAAATCGCTACACCACGAAGATGACGTGCTACAGACGTGAAATTTAACCGGCAGGAAGAAGACGCTGTGATATGCAACTGATTAGCTTTTCAGAGCATTCACACAAGGTTGGTGCCGGTGGCGACACCTAACAACGTGCTGACATGAGGAAAGCTTTCAACCGATTTCTCATACACAAACAGCAGTTGACCGGCGTGGCCTGGTGAAACGTTGTTATGATGCCTCGTATAAGGAGAAGAAATGCGTAACATTACGTTTCCGACTTTGAGAAAGATCGGATCGTAGCCTATCGCGATTGCGGTTTATCGTATCGCGACACTGCTGCTCGCGTTAGTCGAGATCCAATGACTGTTAGCAGAATATGGAATCGGTGGGTTCAGGAGGGTAATGCTGAACGACGTGCTGGATCCCAACGGCCTCGTATTAGTAGCAGTCGAGATGACAGGCATCTTATCCGCATGACTGTAACGGATCGCCGGCCGGGGTGGCCGAGCGGTTCTAGGCGCTACAGTCTGGAACTGCGCAACCGCTACGGTCGCAGGTTCGAAATCTGCCTCGGGCATGGATGTGTGTGATGTCATTAGGTTAGTTAGGTTTAAGTAGTTCCAAGTTCCAGGGGACTGATCACCTCTGCAGTAAGTCCCATAGTGCTCAGAGCCATTTGAACCATTTGTAACGGATCGTGCAGCCACGTCTCGATCCGTGAGTCAACAGATGGGGACGTTCGCAAGACAACCATTTGCACGAACAGTTCGACGACGATTGCAGCAGCATGGACTATCAGCTCGGAGAACATGGCTGCGGTTACCGTTGACGCTGCATCACAGACAGGAGCGTCTGCGATGGTGTACTCAACGACGAACCTGGGGTACCGAATGGCAAAACGTCATTTTTTTCGGACGAATCCAGGTTCTGTTTACAGCATCGTGATGGTCGCATCCGTGTTTGGCGACATCGCGGTAAACGCACATCGGAAGCGTGTATTCGTCATCGCCATACTGGCGTATCACCCGGCGTGATGGTATGGGATCTCATTGGTTACACGTCTCGGTCAGCTCTTGTTCGCACTGACGGCACTTTGAACAGCGGACGTTACATTTCAGATGTGTTACGACACGTGGCTCTACCCTCCATTCGATCCCTGCGAAACCCTACATTTCAGCAGGATAATGCACGACCGCATGTTGCAGATCCTGTACGGGCCTTTCTGGATACAGAAAATGTTCGACTGCTGCCCTGGCCAGCACATGCTCCAGATCTCTCACCAACTGAAAACGTCCGGTCAATGGTGGCCGAGCAACTGGCTCGTCACAATACGCCAGTCACTACTCTTGATGAACTGAGGTATCGTGTTGAAGCTGCATGGGCAGCTGTACCTGTACACGCCATCCAAACTCTGACTCAATGCCCAGGCGTATCAAGGCCGTTATTACGGCCAGAGGTGGTTGTTCTGGGTACTGATTTCTCAGGATCTAGGCACCCAAATTGCGTGAAAATGTAATCACATGTCAGTTCTAGTATAATATATTTGTCCAACGAATACCCGTTTATCATCTGCATTTCTTCTTGGTGTAGCAATTTTAATGGCCAGTAGTACACTCCTGGAAATTGAAATAAGAACACCGTGAATTCATTGTCCCAGGAAGGGGAAACTTCATTGACACATTCCTGGGGTCAGATACATCACATGATCACACTGACAGAACCACAGGCACATAGACACAGGCAACAGAGCATGCACAATGTCGGCACTAGTACAGTGTATATCCACCTTTCGCAGCAATGCAGGCTGCTATTCTCCCATGGAGACGATCGTAGAGATGCTGGATGTAGTCCTGTGGAACGGCTTGCCATGCCATTTCCACCTGGCGCCTCGGTTGGACCAGCGTTCGTGCTGGACGTGCAGACCGCGTGAGACGACGCTTCATCCAGTCCCAACCATGCTCAATGGGGGACAGATCCGGAGATCTTGCTGGCCAGGGTAGTTGACGTACACCTTCTAGAGCACGTTGGGTGCCACGGGATACATGCGGACGTGCATTGTCCTGTTGGAACAGCAAGTTCCCTTGCCGGTCTAGGAATGGTAGAACGATGGGTTCGATGACGGTTTGGATGTACCGTGCACTATTCAGTGTCCCCTCGACGATCACCAGTGGTGTACGGCCAGTGTAGGAGATCGCTCCCCACACCATGATGCCGGGTGTTGGCCCTGTGTGCCTCGGTCGTATGCAGTCCTGATTGTGGCGCTCACCTGCACGGCGCCAAACACGCATACGACTATCATTGGCACCAAGGCAGAAGCGACTCTCATCGCTGAAGACGACACGTCTCCATTCGTCCCTCCATTCACGCCTGTCGCGACACCACTGGAGGCGGGCTGCACGATGTTGGGGCGTGAGCGGAAGACGGCCTAACGGTGTGCGGGACCGTAGCCCAGCTTCATGGAGACGGTAGCGAATGGTCCTCGCCGATACCCCAGGAGCAACAGTGTCCCTAATTTGCTGGGAAGTGGCGGTGCGGTCCCCTACGGCACTGCGTAGGATCCTACGGTCTTGGCGTGCATCCGTGCGTCGCTGCGGTCCGGTCCCAGGTCGACGGGCACGTGCACCTTCCGCCGACCACTGGCGATAACATCGATGTACTGTGGAGACCTCACGCCCGACGTGTTGAGCAATTCGGCGGTACGTCCACCCGGCCTCCCGCATGCCCACTATACGCCCTCGCTCAAAGTCCGTCAACTGCACATACGGTTCACATCCACGCTGTCGCGGCATGCTACCAGTGTTAAAGACTGCGATGGAGCTCCGTATGCCACGGCAAACTGGCTGACACTGACGGCGGCGGTGCACAAATGCTGCGCAGCTAGCGCCATTCGACTGCCAACACCGCGGTTCCTGGTGTGTCCGCTGTGCCGTGCGTGTGATCATTGCTTGTACAGCCCTCTCGCAGTGTCCGGAGCAAGTATGGTGGGTCTGACACACCTGTGTCAATGTGTTCTTTTTTCCATTTCCAGGAGTGTATATATATTCTGTACGTCAACAAGCTAGCAGCCTGCTTATACCCCTCAGAGCAAGAATTGAAAGGAAAACGATGCACGTTCACGCTTGGCGATAACCACTTTGCTAACAATGGTAACTGCATGTAAGTGGCACAACAAAAGGTGTCCGATGGGTCCATCGTTCGGTTTCGTCACATATCGGATTTGTCCGGAACACTTCATGTCGACCTCACTGTTTTCTCGGTTCTGCCAACGCCAGAGACCTAGCAGTTGCAGTGTCAAAATTGCGTGGTGAATTTAAACGTTGCAGTTTCTGTTGGTAGCGCCGAGCGCCGATTACGTCACCGTTTCCCCTCACACTTCTCTGCCCACCGCAAAGACCAATCCTGCCATTTAGGTCTTTGTTCGTCAGTTTCAGCAAGCTGTTCCTGAAGAATACAGACGTGAAGAAGTAGCACGCTAGTTGCGTTAAAAAGTGTTTCTTAACGCAACTGGTGAGCTATTTCTTCACGCCGGATACCTTGTCATTCTATTCGCAGAGCCACACCACAGTGCAATCAGATTCCTCCTTTGTGCCAGCTATACTTGCTTCACACAGTCAAATAGAAAGACTGGACGTGATGAAAGCCCAAAATGTAGTGAGAGTCCTTCACACAGTGAAAGTAAAATTATGTCCTACTACAATTTGAAGTATTTACCGAAAATTGGAAAAACAACGTAATATGAACTAAAAATATCGCCATTCGATATTGCCATTTCCATATGGGTAAATCGGGAAAGTAATTATCGCCTATCTTTATCGACTTTTTGGAAAAGTTCCGATATTTTACCAACAGGCGTACAGTCTTATATTAAGAAACTAAAAACCCGCCTGGATTGCGAAAAAAGCACCTAGTGGTAAGTGTTAACCCAGGCTTCGGCGTAGATAACTACACCTTCTTCAGAACAACAATAAAACCCATAAGTGCCTAAGAAGACCTTTCTCAATGATTAATAGAACACCATAGCTATACACTTATAAACGAAAAACAAAAGGAAAACACGAACAGTACATATGTACAAAGTCAAAACCACTACTTAACTTAATGGTGCACGCTCCACCTCACACCGGCCTATATTCGATGGGCCATGACCCGCCATAAACTGCAGCTACAAACGTTCGCTCACTTAGAAGCCTGACACGCTATCTATGCACATGCGCAAGACAAGGGAAGTTACTTGAATGCGCATGCGCATACGAATACGAGAAAGTTTATACATGGGTCAGAGCTAAATATCCCATATATTCCTAACCGTGGATCAACGTATATCAAAAACTGAAATGGATAGAACAAGACGAGCTAAATAGGTTCAAATGGTTCAAATGGCTCTGAGCACTATGCGACTTAACTTCTGAGGTCATCAGTCGGCTAGAACTTAGAACTAATTAAACCTAACTAACCTAAGAACATCACACACATCCATGCCCGAGGCAAGATTCGAACCTGCGGCCGGAGCGGTCGCTCGGCTCCAGACTGTAGCTCCTAGAACCGCACGGCCACTCCGGCCGGCAGCTAAATAGGAGATGAAACCTAAAAATAACCGCACACGTTTGCTTATGCTAGTAAAGAAACTTATATATGAAGCTACCTATGACAACAGGAGGAACTCTTAAAAACTATACCTAAAGCCAGTAGTTAGTCTGGGGGAGGGGGGGGGGGGGCTGATGGGACGCAATCTAAAGACGTCGTGGTAATAAAGATATAGGAATAAAACGTAATGTGTTCAACGGACTAAAATGACCTTCATCGTAAAAGGAAAATGAGGATAAAACGAAAGAAGATGAACTGCTTGACCAACCGCGCTCGCCAATCAGCGCGCGCATGTGATAATCCCCATATCATCAGATTTACAAGTATGAAGAACAAAGTAAAGGGGTGAAACCTTCAAAAAATTTTCTATTTCTTAGTAGGAGTTGGTCACTGAGGATATTGTCTTCAACATGTTGCAGATGCTTAAACATCTGCATTTCTTCCAAAACATCCAGTTTTAAGTCCTTAACCTCGGCATGAAGTAACTCGATATTAACTGGAGGGCTCGGCGCATGAGCCGTTTGCACAAGGTGTTCCGTATAAGTAGAGCCCTTAGTACCGTCACCGCTTTTACTAGGAATATGCTCTTTATACCTGAGACCCAGAGCTCGTCCCGTTTGCCCGATGTAAAATTTTGGACAATCCCCGCATTTAATTTTACATACTCCTGAATGGGAAAGTTTATCGCTCCTACTCTGCAAGGAGTGAATTAAATTCCTATGTAAACTATTATTAGTAGAATGGGCGACTCTGAAATTATGGGCTCTGAGTAAACGCGATGTTGAAGGTTCTTAAATTCGTACAGTCTTAACTCAGTGTGTCCGAGTTGCAGGGGCTCGGCAACCCTTTTACGTAAGGCCGTGTGTCGCATCTCTGAACGACACAGCAAAGACATTTTATGTTACTCAGCCACTGATAGTTTTAAAAGTGTGTAGCATTTGACAGTAGGGCAACGGCCTTGCCGCAGTGGTTACACCGGTTCCCGTGAGATCACCGAAGTTAAGCGCTGTCGGGCGTGGTCGGCACTTGGATGGGTAACCATCCAGGCCGCAATGCGCTGCTGCCATTTCTCGGGGTACACTCAGCCTCGTGATGCCAATTGAGGAGCTACTCTACCGAACAGGTCAAGAATACCATCATAACAGCCGGGAGAGCGGTGTGTTGACCCCACGCCCCTCCTATCCGCATCCTCCACGGAGGATGACACGGCGGTCGGATGGGCCCGGTAGGCCACTCGTGGCCTGAAGACGGAGTGAGTAACATTTGACAGTAGCTGGTGATTTTTTTATGGCAACTAGGAAACAGAGATAGCTAACAAGCGTGGTTTTTGTAGTTTTCCAAATCGATATGTGAAGTGGGAATATTGTTCGTTTTCTGTCAGGGATTAAGTGTGAGTCACAGCGGATTGAACGAAGAGAAAGGAGTACTCTGTTGCATCTGAAAGGGCGGATAAAGAACTGGGCGCATTTCGTGGTGGACTAGGAGAAGGTCTTTGGATGGTCGCTGGGTGCGAGGATATGGAGAGCGTGTACGAATGAGATTGACGAGATGAGAATCGCAGAACGATGAAGCTGTAGATGAGAGGGCGATGTGAGCATAGTTTCTGACATGTTTACAAGAAATGATTGGAAAAGAGCACAGGTAGTTCCAGTTTTCAAGAAGGGTCGTCGAGCAGATGCGCAAAACTGTAGGCCTATATCTCTGACATCGATCTGTTGTAGAATTTTAGAACATGTTTTTTGCTCGCGTATCATGTCATTTCTGGAAACCCAGAATCTACTCTGTAGGAATCAGCATGGATTCCGGAAACAGCGATCGTGTAAGACCCAACTCGCTTTATATGTTCACGAGACCCAGAAAATATTAGATACAGGCTCCTAGGTAGATGCTATTTTTCTTGACTTTCGGAAGGCGTTCGACACAGTTCCGCACTGTCGCCTGATAAACAAAGTAAAAGCCTACGGATTATCAGACCAGCTGTGTGGCTGGATTGAAGAGTTTTTAGCTAACAGAAGACAGCATGTTGTTCTCAATGGAGAGACGTCTACAGACGTTAAAGTAACATCTGGCGTGCCACAGGGGACTGTTATGGGACCATTGCTTTTCAATATATATGACCTAGTAGATAGTGTCGAAGTTCCATGCGGCTTTTCGCGGATGATGCTGTAGTATACAGAGAAGTTGCAGCATTAGAAAATTGCAGTGAAATGCTGGAAGATCTGCAGCGGATAGGCACTTGGTGCATGGAGTGGCAACTGACCCTTAACATAGACAAATGTAAGGTACTGCGAATACATAGAAAGAAGGATCCTTTATTGTATGATTATATGATAGCAGAACAAACACTTGTAGCAGTTACTTCTGTAAAATATCTGGGAGTAAGCGTACGGAACGATTTGATGTGGAATGATCATATAAAAGTAATTGTTGGTAAGGCGGGTGACAGGTTGAGATTCATTGGGAGAGTCCTTAGAAAATGTAGTCCATCAACAAAGGAGGTGGCTTACAAAACACTCGTTCGACCTATACTTGAGTATTGCTCATCAGTGTGGGATCCGTATCAGGTCGGGTTGACGAGATAGAGAAGATCCAAAGAAGAGCGGCGCGTTTCGTCACAGGGTTATTTGGTAACCGTGATAGCGTTACGGAGATGTTTAACAAACTCAAGTGGCAGACTCTGCAAGAGAGGTGCTCTGCATCACGGTGTAGCTTGCTGTGCAGCTTTCGAGAGGGTGCGTTTCTGGATGAGGTGTCGAATATATTGCTTCCTCCTACTTATACCTCCCGTGGATATCACGAATGTAAAATCAGAGAGATTAGAGCGCGCACGGAGGCTTTCCGGCAGTCGTTCTTCCCGCGAACCATATGTGACTGTAACAGGAAAGGGAGGTAATGACAGTGGCACGCAAAGTGCCCTCCGCCACACACCGTTTGGTGGCTTGCGGAGTATGAATGTAGATGTAGATGTAGATGCAGTGTAGCATCGAAGGGGCCCTATAAGTTGCCATCGCTTCATATTAAAGATCCATACACGAGTGAAGCACCATGGCAAAGTACTCGTGCATCATTTGTTTCGCATCGTCATCGTATGTCATAGTCCATTTGAGTCTCTGACGTACCGAAGCGTAAGTAGATAAGCGGCGCGTTATCGCACAGATAGCGCGAACAGATGGCCACGTCTTCCAGCTGAAGGCGATATGCGCAGAGATTTGGCGTTGCCCCAGGGCCAGGGCCGTCTTGCCCCCCACCACTACCTCCACGGCTAAAGGCGGAGGACCTCTGCACGGCGCCCCTCAGTCGGTAGGAGGCAAAGCAGCGCGCGCCCACTGTAGCAGCGGCAAAGGTTGGTGCCCTCTTGCGTCTGCGCACCCCCGTGTTTTTCGTGTCGCCTTCCCGGTGAATGAACTTCGTTAGTCCAGTCAACCAAGACCGAATAAGGCCGAGTAGGAGGGAAAAATCGCGTAGGGGCAAATATTTGCACAGTGCTTGGAGGGAATGTCCTGAAAAATATACTAAAGATCCTTACTAGTGAGGTATGAGAATCCGGGTGGGGATGGGTTTACGGGGACCAGTTGGTGAACACAAAGGGAAAATCTTGAAAATTTTTTTCACTTTTCTAAATAATAATGTAGCTCAGACAATAAAGAGTTTTAAGCCCATGTAATGCGTACCATCTCTTAACAGATCATTTAGGGGCAATTTGATGTATGAACCAAAGTTTTTGATCACACACTTTTTTCAGCCCTGTATTCTGCGTTGCAAGTGAAATTCAGCGATGTAATTATTCGTGTACAGCACAGGTACAACTACGGAACAAAGTAGAAACGCATTTTTTTTTCCTGGGAGTTCTTTATACTGTTGCGTTTAGAGTAGACTTTTAATAAGATCTGGCTGTCATAACTTATGGTTAAAAATTTTAATAATGATCATAAAAAATTTAGTAATTATGTCATAGTTTTGCTTTAAAAGAATCCTTAATTTTCAAATTTGTCATAAGAACAGTATGTGGTTTGGTTACAGATGTTTCAGGACACTGAACAAAATTTCAGCTCTCTCTCTTTAATAGTTCTTAACCGAAGTGCACCAGAACATCAAAAAAGTGAACTTCAGGGAAATCAAGTTATAGCTTGTTTCTCCACCTAAGACTAACACACCCGAGGTCCATATTCATCTTGTTCCTGGTGTTTTTCTCCCTACGTTTTTTATTGCCGACTACTTCTTCTTATTCTTGCTTCTTTGATGGCTTGCAAACACTGACTTCCCTGCTTCGAAGGGTGCCCTGCGGTCAGTGGTAGTTAAAGTTCTTTGCATATTTAGTCCAACAGGCACTCCCATCAGTTCCATAACAAACGTTCACTACATAATCGCTCAAACACAGAAGAGCATCCAGCATACGCATTTTCAAAGGATATAGTCCTACGAGAACAATTTTTGGTGTTCTTTTCCATTTAGAGTTGTTGTAACTCCCATTTGGGTTTTGAGTCCTACTTTGTGATTACTTCTCTAACGATCTTGTTTTACTAAAACAGACTGAAAAGTCATAAAAGAAACAAGTAAGAACAAAATCATGTTGTTTAAGAGAACTGTCAGAGTCACATGGAGGCGTCATCACGTGTGCAGGCACTTTTAATTGCCTCAAATTTTGGGACTTTCTTCGGTACAATATCCTCGAAGCAAAATTTTTCTCGTTCAGAAAACTACAGAGAATTTTTAAGGCTAAAATTAAAAAGAACTGGAGAGGAAATGCTGGCGAGGTATGCCCTGTAAACTGACGATCGAGCAGCAGAGGATGACCAAGAATCAACTCACCTCTACCAGTGTAGAACAGAGCGCAAAGAGTTACGTAGATTCTGTCCATATGCGTTACTTACGTTAACATTATCCTATGTGCTTTTCATGCAGTGTTAAAGCACAGTGTGGGAAATGAACATACCCCGGGCATGTCTGCACCTTACATCGCCAGTGATTGGTAAGGCGTGATGTGGAAGCTCCGTATAACTTTATGAAACACCCTATAGCCGCTTCTTGTGACGTAGTGGGGTGTGTAGAGTGGGGGTATCAGTGGTTCGACCTTCGGTTTGCCGACGTTTGAAGGACAGAATGGCATGAACGCGGTCCGGCGACCCACCCACCCTTGCACTTCTACCGCACACATCCCGCCCCGCCCACCCTGATAACACCCCCAGAACCAACACCGACTCAAAGGAAGGCCTCGGCGCTTGTTCGTGACGTCACGTCAGCTAGGCACGGCGAACGCCAGGTCTGTTGCAGGCATACTCATAATGGTGGTGTCTACCTCTCTGACACAGGAAAATGTGAAACTATTGGCGGTAGTTGACCGACACACATTGTTCTGAGAGATTCCTGCAATCAATTAATTGTGCAATTCATTACACTTCTTAACAAATAGTGTTCTCCTGAACTTAAATTTCCACCTATTTTAAAGATTGACATACAAAAACAACTTCGTGGTCCAGCAGCAACAGAATTCGTGCTTCTTTACCTTATTTGTAAATCTGAGGAAGTTACGTTTCTACTGGGTTGTTTTTACAAGAAACTGTGAACACATTGGTGCTCTTCTTTGGGTATCTTGGTTGACTATGGGGTGAGGAGCACTGAATGTTAATGAAATATCTTGCGACTGTACACGTTGGGGGAGGGGGGTGGGGGACAGAAGAAGAGGCAAAAGAGAGATACTTGTTTTATCAAATAAAATTTTTTTTCTTATAAATTTTCTCCTTTCAGTTGCAAGAGGGGGATATTTATCTTTTCTAATGTGTATGTTTGAAAAAGTTTAAGCTCAGCAGTATTTTCGATGTATGAAGCTATTTTGTTTCCTGTTTAGAATTCCTTTCGTTGAAAACGACTGTAATCCAATGACTGGCAACAGTTGGACATTTACACATGTAAATTATTCCACATTTCCAGTGAAGATGTCAAACGAAAATAAATAAATAAATAAAAGAAACTAGTTAATTGTAAGGGGGTTGGGGTAAGTTTCGACAACAAAATGGATCAAGTACATACAGTAACTTGAACGTAAAATTTCCGAAGTTTGCAATGGGGCAAAGCGTCTTCTCATGTTGATCTACGTTTGTTTCGACACTATTCAGTAATACAGAACTATGATCTTCATTTGTAGCTTTACGATAGTAAGAAAATCTTTCATTTGAAAATAAAACTGCAGAATCCAAAACAATATCAAACATTTTGTCCAAAAATAAGAGATTTATAGTGATAAGCACGCCCAGCCGTTTCAGCCTGCAACAGACCTGGCGTTGGCCGTGCCTAGCTGACGTGACGTCACCAACAAGCGCCGAGGCCTTTGAGTCGGTGTTGCCAGAACACAACTTATCTCCAATACGGCTCCACTGCACTTAGACGAGGTACACGCATTTAAAATCTGATTTTAATACACTTCTTTCGAAAATGAACATCAATTTTATACCATTATAACAATATTCTTAATAATCTGTGACATTTCCATCCCCTGAACGCGGACACTATTGTTGTTGTTGTGGTCTTCAGTCCTGAGACTAGTTTGTCGCAGCTCTCCATGCTACTCTATCCTGTGCAAGCTTCTTCATCTCCCAGTACCTACTGCAACCTACATCCTTCTGAATCTGCTTAGTGCATTCATCTCTTGGTCTCCCTCTACGATTTTTACCCTCCACGCTGCCCTCCAATACTAAATTGGTGATCCCTTGATGCCTCAGAACATGTCCTACCCACCGATCCCTTCTTCTTGTCAAGTTGTGCCACAAACCCCTCTTCTCCCCAATTCTATTCAATACCTCCTCATTAGTTATGTGATCTACCCATCTAATGTTCAGCATTCTTCTGTAGCACCACATTTCGAAAGCTTCTATTCTCTTTCTTGTCCAAACTATTTATCGTCCGTGTTTCACTTCCATTGGAAACTATTAACCCTAGAAAAAAATTAATAGGACCTTTTTTTGCAGTAAATTTAATTTAGTTTAATTTTGTACAGGGAAACATTTTTGCTAGGAGCCGCGGCTTTCCAGTTGTTCGCGAAAGACATAAGAAAGTGACCTATAAGCCCACCCCGATGCCAACGATCACACCCCTCCGATCACGATTTTTCGTATACTGTTCAGAACACTTCCTCCTAGCACGGTGCAAAACTTTGCGACCACACCGTTTTTACCCTCCAATTTTCCTTCGTTGACTGGTCTATTTGTACTGTAACACATGACGCAGGTTCACGTGTGGAATCGTTGTACTGTTGTGACTTAGCACCTACCGTGTGAGGCTGCGCAGTGGTGAAGCCGTGGACTCGGGAAGAACGGGATTCTGATCTCCATTCGGGGACCCACACTAAGCTCTTCTTCAGCCTCCCCTGAAGACGGACGCTGGGGTGAATTCTTTGTACGGCGCAGTCAGTGCTCCGCACACCATCCCTCTTCAACGTGAATCTTTGCACCGTCTCTAGTGATTCCATTGTCGACTGGACGTCAACGTTTATCTCCGTAGTTTTATTTTCATCAGAAGACATCACGCACATCTATGAAGAACAAATGTGGATCCACTTATTTCGAGCGTCCATGACAGCTAGATATCTAGCCTGTTGTTCATCAGAAGGGTAACACAAGGAAATATCACAAATAACGGATTCTTCATTATTGTTTGCATACAGTATCTTGCGAAGAATACACAATTAAATTTTTATATGATTTGAGGCGTACAGGGTGCAAAGTTTAGCATATAGAACCGCCACCGCTGGCAGAAACAATGGATTCAACCCGTCTCGCCATCATGTCGAACTCAGACTACACCTTTACATGCTGCTCCAATTCTGTGCCACGGTTCATTAAGCGAAGTGGTGCCGTGTTTGTCTCTATTTATGTCTAACTTTTAATGTAAACTTGTGTGCAAACCCGCTGACGATGAACTGCAGTTCAATGCGAGATGCCTATAACAGTTTCCACAACGAAACTTTGTCACGAAACCTGGCAGAAAATCCAAAGAGATTCTGGTCTTATGTGAAGTATGTTAGCGGCAAGAAACAATCAATGCCTTCTCTGCGCGATAACAATGGAGATACTATCGAAGACAGTGCTGCCAAAGCAGACTTACTAAACACAGCCTTCCGAAATGCCTTCTCAAACGAAGACGAAGTAAATATTCCAGAATTCGAATCGAGAACAGCTGCCAACATGAGTAACTTAGAAGTCAGTATCCTCGGAGTAGTGAAGCAACTCAAATCACTTAATAAAAGCAAGTCTTCTGGTCCAGACTGTATACCAATTAGGTTCCTTTCGGAGTATGCTGATGCATTAGCTCCATACTTAACAATCACATACAACCGTTCGCTCGACGATAGATCCGTACCCAAAGACTGGAAAGCTCAATATCAAGAAAGGTAGGTGGAGTAATCCACTGAATTACAGGCCCATATCTTTAACGTCGATATGCAGCAAGATTTTAGAACTTACATTGTGTTCGAACATTATGAATTACCTCGAAGGAAACGGCCTATTGACACACAGTCAACATGGAATTAGAAAACATCGTTCCTGTGAAACACAACTAGCTCTTTATTCACATGAAGTGCTGAGTGCTATTGACAAGGGATTTCAGATCGTTTCCGTATTCCTGGATTTCCGGAAGGCTTTTGACACTGTACCACACAAGCGGCTCATAGTGAAATTGCCTGCTTATGGAATATCGTCTCAGTTATGTGACTGGATTTGCGATTTCCTGTCAGAGAGGTCACAGTTCACAGTATTTGACTGAAAGTCATCGAGTAAAACAGAAGTGATTTCAGGCGTTCCCCAAGGTAGCGTTATAGGCCCTTTGCTGTTCCTTATCTATATAAACGATTTGGGAGACAATCTGAGCAGCCTTCTTCGGTTGTTTGTAGATGACGCTGTCGTTTATCGACTAATAAAGTCATCAGAAGATCAAAACAAACTGCAAAACGATTTAGAAAAAATATCTGAATGGTGCGAAAAGTGGCAGTTAACCCTAAATAACTTAAAGTGTGAGGTCATCCACATGAGTGCTAAAAGGAACTCGTTAAACTTCGGTTACACGATAAATCTGTCTAATGTAAAAGCCGTAAATTCAACTAAATACCTAGGTATTACAATTACGAACAACTTAAATTGGAAAGAACACATAGAAAATGTTTTGGGGAAGGCTAACCAAAGGCTGCGTTTTATTGGCAGGACATTTAGAAAATCTAACAGACGTACTAAGGAGACTGCCTACACTACACTTGTCCGTCCTCTTTTAGAATACTGCTGTGCGGTGTGGGATCCTTACCAGATAGGACTGACGGAGTACATGGAAAAAGTTCAAAGAAAGGCAGCACGTTTTGTATTATCGCGAAATATGGGAGAGAGTGTCACAGAAATGATACAGGATTTGAGCTGGAAATCATTAAAAGAAAGGCGTTTTTCGCTGCGACGGAACCTTCTCACGAAATTCCAATCGCCAACTTTCTCCTCCGAATGCAAAAATATTTTGTTGACAGCGACCTACATAGGGTATAACGATCACCACGATAAAATAAGGGAAATCAGAGCTCATACGGAAAGATATAGGCGTTCATTCTTTCCGCACGTTATACAAGATTGGAAGAATAGAGAACTGTGATGGTGGTTCGATGAACCCTCTGCCAGGCACTTAAATGTGATTTGCGAGTATCTATGTAGATGTAGATGAATGGCAGAAAGATTTTAGCGAACTAATATATGTACACCAAAACGAAAGTCGAAAACTGAAAGAAAAACAGTGTGGTGGATTTACTGCGCATCATCCCCGCCAAGTCCTGTTACCTCACCAGTAATAACCAACATAAGCCCCAAAACTTTTATAAATAACATGAACGATAGTTCTTTAGAGCACTTTTCTTGAAATATGAACCATGTAGGGGTGCTCGCGAAAAGCAATACGCCGTTACCGATGGAGGTCTAGGAGATAAACATTCGTGATTTCAAGCCTTCTTCGTCCTGGCGAAGAAGATTAAAGAAACCACACAGTACAGGAAGTCGCAAAACAACGAAGTTTACTTCAATCAAAAGTGTAGAGATGACGTGAAGACGAAGCTTGCTGGTAGCCCCAACACACCTGCCGTGTCCAACGCCGACCAGTCAGGTTTCGTGAAAGAACTGCGAGAAAACCGCACTTTATCATTTGGAGGCAAAAAATGCAGTCTGTTGTGTAACACATTCATGCTATGACAAATTTATATACAACAATGACAGTGATAACTTTGAATGTTTTTCAAAATTTTGTAGCTTTATATCTCTCTTCAAAGACCTCAAGGCATATTCGATCAAGAATAAAACAAGGACTGCTTAGTAACAAAAATTTTATAACCGACCTATAAAAATCTGTAACAATAAGAACGAATAATTTTTAAATTTCGTTCGAAACGGTTTATAACCCGTTGCACAAATTAATTCATTGCCTTTATTGGACTCTTGGCCAGGATATGACGATACCTCAGTCTTTCAGACTGTTCATATAACACAGATTCCTCCCAGAACAACCAATGTGACTCTCGACGAAGAATTTTTTCCAATGTGAAAAATATTTAAAGGAAATTGTCAGACAACATAATTTCTGATAGTTTCATGTCATCTGAGGTTATAAGGAGAATAGCGTTCTTAAATTTCAGTCATTTGTGGATTATCAGTTTGCTTCTGCACATTTTATTAATTGATTTAAGTATGCCAAGCGTGCTCCACAGTAAGCAGAGCAATGGGCAGGGCCATTTCTTACTCCGCAGCAATGCTGTCTAAATAAAACTACTCATTACTGGAACTTGCCTGAAAGCATTAATTTGGCTTTCGTCAGGTGTGTCTGGCGTAAGCAAACTCTTTGTTTTCGTCGTTCAAGTGACACTTCGCTTTATTGTGGAGATTATGCAAAATAAACAAGCAACTCACTGTTACTAAAATGTATAGTATTCAAAAATTATCGTAAGAAGTGTGCTACAGGAATTGTTATAAAATGATGTATGTGTAAGAAATATTACGTTTCGATAAATTAATGTTACGATTGATGGAAGTCGTCTGTACTGTAACGTCGAACATTGCCTTGATTTATTTTCCACCTTTATGAGCGTTACATGTGCAACGATTTAGCTGTTGATATGAACTGCCTCCTATACAAAACATTAATGATACGTTACACTTTGTGTATGGTTTAACTGCTTTAAAATTCGCACGGGTAACACTGGATATTTGCTGTATGCTACGCTGCGCCCTCTTGTCATGGCCGAGCGCACGCTAGGCAAACAGGGCTGTCCAAATTGCTGTCACAAGCTGTTCTTTGTGCTACAATCACGAGTAACTTCAGCAATTAAAAAAAACTTACAGTACGTTGTAACGTGACAGGCTTTGGGGGCAGATGTGAAGACCGCAGTTTCTGTAGTATAATTCGCAGCTAAGTGGAAGTCGAGAATCTGGCGTGTTTACATCTAATTGAAAAGGAAATTAAAATAATTTCTTAATGGCAACTCCTTCTACTCATTAGACGGATTTTTGGATATAGTAAGTGGGTAATTTCCCCAACCCCCATAAAAAATTAAGAATACTGTCATGTAATATTTTGTGTAATGTGATATCTTGTATAGACATCTTTTATTAACCTGACACGTTCCACATGATTACGAAGTGTCGTATTCATGATCTATGGAGCAAGTACTAATCTAATCTAACTTAAGATGGGTGTGTGTCAGCTGTCTTGATAGCGGCAGAATCGTCCTAGTTTCGGCACTGACCGACAGAGGGCGGTACTTTAAAATGAGTACGGGCAGTTTGGCGTCCAGCCACGTGACGGCGAAGCTCAACGGCCGACAGGCTCGCTCATGGCGGGCTTTCCCCGGGCCGCTTTTAGCACCGAGCTAAAGTGAACGCATGATGTAGAAATAAATAAAATCTGATCGCAATGTGGCACAAAGGACCTCGTAGGCTCATTTTAAAGCAGAAAATTAGCCGGTTGTGCTCTTATAAACGCGCCTCCAGTCGCTCTGGTAGTTTTTGAATTATAATAAATTGAATATTTTAATAACTAAGTAAGATTGTAAATTGGACATCTTGGAGACGCTTTGACAAAATTACATGAACGAGGTGTCAAATGAAAGGTCTGAATGAGTAGTATTAAGATAGCTATGTAACTTTTTTTACATGCTTTAAAAATTCAAATGAGGAACCAGAATGCTGTTTTCGTGGTTAAAAATGCAGAATTTTGATAAAAAAATAGGAACTATAAAGATAGCGGCAGTACAGAAAAGCAGACGTAAGGAAATAGGTAATATAATAATAATATCACTTACTTATGTATTGAAAATATTTTGAATAATGAAAGTTCTATATGAAGAACACACAATTTTAATAATAAGACAGCCGGCCGCGGTGGTCTCGGTTCTAGGCGCGCAGTCCGGAACCGTGCGACTGCTACGGTCGCAGGTTCGAATCCTGCCTCGGGCATGGATGTGTGTGATGTCCTTAGGTTAGTTAGGTTTAAGTAGTTCTAAGTTCTAGGGGACTGATAACCACAGCAGTTGAGTCCCATAGTGCTCAGAGCCATTTGAACCAATAATAAGACACTGATATCCCGTACATAAATTCTGATGATGAATCTGAATTCAGCGGAAAATTTCCGTCTGAATATTAAGTGTAAAAGTAAATTTTAAGTGCAAACAAACTTGATTTGACTTCAGAGTCTTCAAACTGAGGGCTTTTAAGGGTGGCCATTTTCTATGGTAGGGGGCACTCATTCAGTTGAGTTGAAAGGAGTAGCACCTGTGCAGGTAAAAGTCCGTGCACGATTTGGACTTAGAATATTTTCGGAGCGCGAAGACGCGTGGAACTTGTGGTTTTCAGCAGTTGGGTGCTGCTGGAATTTGAAGAATTCTCTGTGGTGCGTTTGTGAGACTTGTGAAAATTTCGCGCACGAGTTGAACTTAGAATATGTTCGTACCGCGAAGTCGTGTCGAACTTTAACTCTAAACAACCGCTGTGGGACATAGTGATTTCAGCTTGCAGTTGGACTTTGCATTGTGTTTGGTTTATTACTATTTTTCAAGAAGTATTCTCCGCTCAGAATTTTTTCGTCTCGGGGTTTCAGCTATTTAAAAAGAAACATAAAGTGAATAATTGCTGAATGATTGTGATTAATATTTGAGTGGCACTGTTGAACTAACTCGGTACCTATCTGAGGTCAAATCAAGAACACTTAGGTCTAACAGTATCTCAGTCAAATGTGTCCTGAACAAGTCAAAATAAACTCCAGTTAGTTAAAACTGCGTTGTATTCACTAAAAATTATTCCTGCCTGCTAAAATCTTTTTTTATAAACTTGACATTAATTTAAAATTACTGGGGATAGTGCAGCGGATGTGGTTGGAACTCCTCAGACCTAACGTAGCCAATTTAGTTAATAAGTCCAACCACTTTTACGGAACCCCAAAAGTATGCATGCAATGCAGGTGCTTGGGTGATTTTTTTTTTTTTTTTTGTGCAGAAGCACGTGGGGGCTCGAGCCATCTAGTTTTACTAGATAAATTACATAGAAATAAAATTATTGTGATCACCCAGTGCAACTAGTGTGTTTCTCCCGATCTCGCGCATAGAGGGAAACCGTAACACGTCGCAAATGATTTTCTCGACCCAGCGTAGCTCGCGAATGAGTATTTCTCGTCCGTGGTGGCTCGCAGCATCTTAGCAGCTAACATTTTGACAGTGCATTTCTTTCGCTGTATTTCTTCAGCATCAAGAAAGTTCAGGGTGGCTTTCGTCACGTCGCACTCGATTATTCCTTTGTTGGTACTGCACTATCATTACACAAACAAAACACCATTTTACTGCCAGTTTTTAGAAAACATTTGAGTAACTAGAAAGTGCTGAATCACTTCGTGCGTGATCGGCTTCGCGGTGAACGACCAGGTAGCCAAGTGTTTCGCCCCAAACAGTTTACCCGTTAGTCCGTTAGTCCAGAGCCGAACAGTTAAGCTGGACGAAGTGCAGTACGGGTCTAAGGTCGCGACTTTGCGAGCTGCGGAGTTTAGGAAATTGCAAATATTTCTAGAATTTACTGATCAGTGTGAAAATGTGGACGAAGTGCAGTACGGGTCTAAGGTCGCGACTTTGCGAGCTGCGGAGTTTAGGAAATTGCAAATATTTCTAGAATTTACTGATCAGTGTGAAAATATGGACGAAGTGCAGTACGGGTCTAAGGTCGCGACTTTGCGAGCTGCGGAGTTTAGGAAATTGCAAATATTTCTAGAATTTACTGATCAGTGTGAAAATATGGACGAAGTGCAGTACGGGTCTAAGGTCGCGACTTTGCGAGCTGCGGAGTTTAGGAAATTGCAAATATTTCTAGAATTTACTGATCAGTGTGAAAATATGGACGAAGTGCAGTACGGGTCTAAGGTCGCGACTTTGCGAGCTGCGGAGTTTAGGAAATTGCAAATATTTCTAGAATTTACTGATCAGTGTGAAAATATGGACGAAGTGCAGTACGGGTCTAAGGTCGCGACCTTGCGAGCTGCGGAGTTTAGGAAATTGCAAATATTTCTAGAATTTACTGATCAGTGTGAAAATATGGACGAAGTGCAGTACGGGTCTAAGGTCGCGACTTTGCGAGCTGCGGAGTTTAGGAAATTGCAAATATTTCTAGAATTTACTGATCAGTGTGAAAATATGGACGAAGTGCAGTACGGGTCTAAGGTCGCGACCTTGCGAGCTGCGGAGTTTAGGAAATTGCAAATATTTCTAGAATTTACTGATCAGTGTGAAAATATGGACGAAGTGCAGTACGGGTCTAAGGTCGCGACTTTGCGAGCTGCGGAGTTTAGGAAATTGCAAATATTTCTAGAATTTACTGATCAGTGTGAAAATGTGGACGAAGTGCAGTACGGGTCTAAGGTCGCGACTTTGCGAGCTGCGGAGTTTAGGAAATTGCAAATATTTCTAGAATTTACTGATCAGTGTGAAAATATGGACGAAGTGCAGTACGGGTCTAAGGTCGCGACCTTGCGAGCTGCGGAGTTTAGGAAATTGCAAATATTTCTAGAATTTACTGATCAGTGTGAAAATATGGACGAAGTGCAGTACGGGTCTAAGGTCGCGACTTTGCGAGCTGCGGAGTTTACGAAATTGCAAATATTTCTAGAATTTACTGATCAGTGTGAAAATATGGACGAAGTGCAGTACGGGTCTAAGGTCGCGACTTTGCGAGCTGCGGAGTTTAGGAAATTGCAAATATTTCTAGAATTTACTGATCAGTGTGAAAATGTGGACGAAGTGCAGTACGGGTCTAAGGTCGCGACTTTGCGAGCTGCGGAGTTTAGGAAATTGCAAATATTTCTAGAATTTACTGATCAGTGTGAAAATATGGACGAAGTGCAGTACGGGTCTAAGGTCGCGACTTTGCGAGCTGCGGAGTTTAGGAAATTGCAAATATTTCTAGAATTTACTGATCAGTGTGAAAATGTGGACGAAGTGCAGTACGGGTCTAAGGTCGCGACTTTGCGAGCTGCGGAGTTTAGGAAATTGCAAATATTTCTAGAATTTACTGATCAGTGTGAAAATATGGACGAAGTGCAGTACGGGTCTAAGGTCGCGACTTTGCGAGCTGCGGAGTTTAGGAAATTGCAAATATTTCTAGAATTTACTGATCAGTGTGAAAATATGGACGAAGTGCAGTACGGGTCTAAGGTCGCGACTTTGCGAGCTGCGGAGTTTAGGAAATTGCAAATATTTCTAGAATTTACTGATCAGTGTGAAAATATGGACGAAGTGCAGTACGGGTCTAAGGTCGCGACTTTGCGAGCTGCGGAGTTTAGGAAATTGCAAATATTTCTAGAATTTACTGATCAGTGTGAAAATATGGACGAAGTGCAGTACGGGTCTAAGGTCGCGACTTTGCGAGCTGCGGAGTTTAGGAAATTGCAAATATTTCTAGAATTTACTGATCAGTGTGAAAATGTGGACGAAGTGCAGTACGGGTCTAAGGTCGCGACTTTGCGAGCTGCGGAGTTTAGGAAATTGCAAATATTTCTAGAATTTACTGATCAGTGTGAAAATATGGACGAAGTGCAGTACGGGTCTAAGGTCGCGACTTTGCGAGCTGCGGAGTTTAGGAAATTGCAAATATTTCTAGAATTTACTGATCAGTGTGAAAATGTGGACGAAGTGCAGTACGGGTCTAAGGTCGCGACTTTGCGAGCTGCGGAGTTTAGGAAATTGCAAATATTTCTAGAATTTACTGATCAGTGTGAAAATATGGACGAAGTGCAGTACGGGTCTAAGGTCGCGACTTTGCGAGCTGCGGAGTTTAGGAAATTGCAAATATTTCTAGAATTTACTGATCAGTGTGAAAATGTGGACGAAGTGCAGTACGGGTCTAAGGTCGCGACTTTGCGAGCTGCGGAGTTTAGGAAATTGCAAATATTTCTAGAATTTACTGATCAGTGTGAAAATATGGACGAAGTGCAGTACGGGTCTAAGGTCGCGACTTTGCGAGCTGCGGAGTTTAGGAAATTGCAAATATTTCTAGAATTTACTGATCAGTGTGAAAATATGGACGAAGTGCAGTACGGGTCTAAGGTCGCGACTTTGCGAGCTGCGGAGTTTAGGAAATTGCAAATATTTCTAGAATTTACTGATCAGTGTGAAAATATGGACGAAGTGCAGTACGGGTCTAAGGTCGCGACTTTGCGAGCTGCGGAGTTTAGGAAATTGCAAATATTTCTAGAATTTACTGATCAGTGTGAAAATATGGACGAAGTGCAGTACGGGTCTAAGGTCGCGACTTTGCGAGCTGCGGAGTTTAGGAAATTGCAAATATTTCTAGAATTTACTGATCAGTGTGAAAATGTGGACGAAGTGCAGTACGGGTCTAAGGTCGCGACTTTGCGAGCTGCGGAGTTTAGGAAATTGCAAATATTTCTAGAATTTACTGATCAGTGTGAAAATATGGACGAAGTGCAGTACGGGTCTAAGGTCGCGACCTTGCGAGCTGCGGAGTTTAGGAAATTGCAAATATTTCTAGAATTTACTGATCAGTGTGAAAATATGGACGAAGTGCAGTACGGGTCTAAGGTCGCGACTTTGCGAGCTGCGGAGTTTACGAAATTGCAAATATTTCTAGAATTTACTGATCAGTGTGAAAATATGGACGAAGTGCAGTACGGGTCTAAGGTCGCGACTTTGCGAGCTGCGGAGTTTAGGAAATTGCAAATATTTCTAGAATTTACTGATCAGTGTGAAAATGTGGACGAAGTGCAGTACGGGTCTAAGGTCGCGACTTTGCGAGCTGCGGAGTTTAGGAAATTGCAAATATTTCTAGAATTTACTGATCAGTGTGAAAATATGGACGAAGTGCAGTACGGGTCTAAGGTCGCGACTTTGCGAGCTGCGGAGTTTAGGAAATTGCAAATATTTCTAGAATTTACTGATCAGTGTGAAAATGTGGACGAAGTGCAGTACGGGTCTAAGGTCGCGACTTTGCGAGCTGCGGAGTTTAGGAAATTGCAAATATTTCTAGAATTTACTGATCAGTGTGAAAATGTGGACGAAGTGCAGTACGGGTCTAAGGTCGCGACTTTGCGAGCTGCGGAGTTTAGGAAATTGCAAATATTTCTAGAATTTACTGATCAGTGTGAAAATATGGACGAAGTGCAGTACGGGTCTAAGGTCGCGACCTTGCGAGCTGCGGAGTTTAGGAAATTGCAAATATTTCTAGAATTTACTGATCAGTGTGAAAATATGGACGAAGTGCAGTACGGGTCTAAGGTCGCGACCTTGCGAGCTGCGGAGTTTAGGAAATTGCAAATATTTCTAGAATTTACTGATCAGTGTGAAAATATGGACGAAGTGCAGTACGGGTCTAAGGTCGCGACTTTGCGAGCTGCGGAGTTTAGGAAATTGCAAATATTTCTAGAATTTACTGATCAGTGTGAAAATATGGACGAAGTGCAGTACGGGTCTAAGGTCGCGACTTTGCGAGCTGCGGAGTTTAGGAAATTGCAAATATTTCTAGAATTTACTGATCAGTGTGAAAATATGGACGAAGTGCAGTACGGGTCTAAGGTCGCGACTTTGCGAGCTGCGGAGTTTAGGAAATTGCAAATATTTCTAGAATTTACTGATCAGTGTGAAAATATGGACGAAGTGCAGTACGGGTCTAAGGTCGCGACTTTGCGAGCTGCGGAGTTTAGGAAATTGCAAATATTTCTAGAATTTACTGATCAGTGTGAAAATGTGGACGAAGTGCAGTACGGGTCTAAGGTCGCGACTTTGCGAGCTGCGGAGTTTAGGAAATTGCAAATATTTCTAGAATTTACTGATCAGTGTGAAAATATGGACGAAGTGCAGTACGGGTCTAAGGTCGCGACTTTGCGAGCTGCGGAGTTTAGGAAATTGCAAATATTTCTAGAATTTACTGATCAGTGTGAAAATATGGACGAAGTGCAGTACGGGTCTAAGGTCGCGACTTTGCGAGCTGCGGAGTTTAGGAAATTGCAAATATTTCTAGAATTTACTGATCAGTGTGAAAATATGGACGAAGTGCAGTACGGGTCTAAGGTCGCGACTTTGCGAGCTGCGGAGTTTAGGAAATTGCAAATATTTCTAGAATTTACTGATCAGTGTGAAAATGTGGACGAAGTGCAGTACGGGTCTAAGGTCGCGACTTTGCGAGCTGCGGAGTTTAGGAAATTGCAAATATTTCTAGAATTTACTGATCAGTGTGAAAATATGGACGAAGTGCAGTACGGGTCTAAGGTCGCGACTTTGCGAGCTGCGGAGTTTAGGAAATTGCAAATATTTCTAGAATTTACTGATCAGTGTGAAAATATGGACGAAGTGCAGTACGGGTCTAAGGTCGCGACTTTGCGAGCTGCGGAGTTTAGGAAATTGCAAATATTTCTAGAATTTACTGATCAGTGTGAAAATATGGACGAAGTGCAGTACGGGTCTAAGGTCGCGACTTTGCGAGCTGCGGAGTTTAGGAAATTGCAAATATTTCTAGAATTTACTGATCAGTGTGAAAATATGGACGAAGTGCAGTACGGGTCTAAGGTCGCGACTTTGCGAGCTGCGGAGTTTAGGAAATTGCAAATATTTCTAGAATTTACTGATCAGTGTGAAAATATGGACGAAGTGCAGTACGGGTCTAAGGTCGCGACTTTGCGAGCTGCGGAGTTTAGGAAATTGCAAATATTTCTAGAATTTACTGATCAGTGTGAAAATATGGACGAAGTGCAGTACGGGTCTAAGGTCGCGACTTTGCGAGCTGCGGAGTTTAGGAAATTGCAAATATTTCTAGAATTTACTGATCAGTGTGAAAATGTGGACGAAGTGCAGTACGGGTCTAAGGTCGCGACTTTGCGAGCTGCGGAGTTTAGGAAATTGCAAATATTTCTAGAATTTACTGATCAGTGTGAAAATATGGACGAAGTGCAGTACGGGTCTAAGGTCGCGACTTTGCGAGCTGCGGAGTTTAGGAAATTGCAAATATTTCTAGAATTTACTGATCAGTGTGAAAATGTGGACGAAGTGCAGTACGG